>NC_139296.1:0-5765454 GCF_051103115.1 Cordyceps javanica
CCCTAACCCTAACCCTAACCCTAACCCTAACCCTAACCCTAACCCTAACCCTAACCCTAACCCTAACCCTAACCCTAACCCTAACCCTAACCCTAAGTAACCCTAACCCTAACTCACCTCTTAGAATCGATTAACCCCCCGCTAGTACTACCACACGGCCTACTCTCGCAATAGGTGCCATAATCCTCGCTTCGTCGTAATCTACGCGCGCCAATACTCTTCCTACTCTATAGCCCGCTATATTATAAACCTATTGCTGTTCTGTGCCTACTTATTTTGCTCGTCGGCTAAAAACCAATACCCCTCCCGCTGCTCGCTATTATTGTCCTCGACGCTAGCCCACGGGATTGCTAGCAACTACCTAATCTCGCTCTTACCTAATAATACTAACTCCTCTAACGTAATCCGCGCCTTGTCTACTATCCTATAGAATATGCTCGCTAACTAGGCTATGTCTACTTTTGTCTTTTAGAAACATAACGTCTTACCCTACTAATCGACCATACCCGACGCTATTATGTTAAACTAGATATATATCCCGTATGTCTACGCCTCTAATATCTATTCTATTGGTATTAGGAACTAGTCGCTTTCTTTCCCAATTTGTGTCATAAATTAGCGTACTATCTTACGCACGCGCGGAAATACCCCCGCTACCCTCTACTTAGCCTCTTACTCTATTAATATTACCGTGGGCCTACTCCTAGACGCTAGGCGCGTCTGATCCGCCGTAATTACGCGGTAGATGTCCTTTTGCTATGCCTAGTGTGCGCTGTATATTATTATTATTTGTGCTACCTTAATAATAGCTGATATTTTCGGCGTATAATTTAATAGGCTACACTACTTGCCCCCTTCCTTAATGCCTATTACGGCTATAGCGCTGATAATAGTATTACTATACTCATTATCCTTAATATCGTGGTCTAATAAATGTATTATTACTACTAACCCTTGCTAGTTAAACTCGTTATTGTCTATTACTTCTGTCTTAGTGCCCGATGTACTGGCGCTACGTACGCTGCTGACGCTACTTGCGTTGTTGGGGGTTAACTCTCTATATATACGATCCCGTCTTATCTAGGTCTCCTCTTATGCCTGACTATATATGGCCTTATGGCGTGCCTAGGCGCTGTTCTCCTATGCGTCCCATGCGTTACCCTGCTCCTCTGTTATGATATATGGTGGCCGCTTGTCGTCGTCGATTTGCTTAGCGCGGTATATGATGCATATAATCTATATCCACGTTTCTTTATACCATGCCCATAAATTGCTTTCTATTCGTGTGTTAAATAGCTAGCTAGCTCTTTTGCTAGCCTTACGCTAGTTAATCTTAAATATAGTCGATAATCCAATAATCCGACGGTAGTATACGCGCTTAGCTACCTCCATAACCTATTTAATACTATCGTATAATTGCTATAACGTGCCCTTATCTATGGCTGGTAGATCGCCCATGGTGAATAACGTCTTCGGATATAATCCTTCTAAATACTATGCCTATTTAACCTAGCCTAACTATGTATTAGCCTCTTTCTTCTAGTTATCCTCTCTAATTCTGTCGTTAGCTACTATCGCTACAAATGTTATGCCTATGTTATTCATTATATATTCAAACACTTATATATTCTCTTGATTATCTAGGCTACTCCTACTAGCGATTCTGTTCTGTTCTCCCTGTTTATCTACTACCTAGACCATAAACTAATAGCTAGCTAGGCTACCTATAAATAACCTCTAGTAATATACGCTAGTACTCTACGGTAACGTGCGGGCGTCTACTAGCTAACTACGGGCGCGACGACCCCCTTTCCCAACATTAACCTACCCATACTACTCCTAGCAATGTTTTTATATGCCCTATACTATGTAGGCCACATACGGGCATGTGTGGTATCGTAATCCGTTAGTTTAGGGGGGGTTAATATATAGGATAGGTTCTTCTTAGTCGGGTAACTTATACTTAACTAACTTAGCTTATATGTCTACGATATTTAGGATATCTTCTATGGCTTGTAAAATGGCCTTGCGTGCTATGGTTAGTATGTTACTGTGGTATCTCATTAAATGGGTCACTACCTTAGCCCGAACTATTACCTACTAGTACGGACTATAAAATAAAAACAAGAACCTAGGGTCGTAGATAAATGGGCGTATGCTTACTAGTTGTCTTGTTATATATATACTATATCTATATATTTCCTCTCCTTTTTTTTCTCTTTATCCTTTTGCTGCTAGTTATATAATCCATGCCCCTATCCCCCCTATTCTTAACCCCCCTTATATTACCATTAACGCTAGGTACTGTTTACGCCAGCTAACTGCTCCGATACGCGTTTAATTAAATTAGTGTTATGGTCTTGGTTTTACTTAATTCGCATATAAACTTTATCTTCTATACTATTACTCTCTCCTTATTTATGACAGACAACTACGATATGATGGGGCTACTCTATTGGCTAACCTACTTATAACCCTGGGCTAGGTTAGGTTTATTTCTGGGCGGGCCTTTCTATTATAAAATAGGGTTGACCTGTAAATTCGAAATGGCCCCCTATATTTTTTTGTGGAGACTTTGTCGCCTACCAAAAGAATCCTAAATGGCCCCTATTTCATCGCTGCATAAGAGATAGAATTCTCTTCTTTGACTTCGCCGTGAACCCTTGGTGTGTTCTGAATAATACTGATCTCGATGCTGGCTACGCCTCTAACCTTAAACCAATTGCTAGCTACGTGGCTGCGGAATAACCTCTAGCACTAAATGCCCTCTGTCCATAGTAACTAACGTGGTTGTCTTTTTTTGGCTTAGATATAGCTGCCTTTCTTCTACTCATTAACCTATCTATGCTCTTCTTTATAATGCTATTACATAACCCAAACCTCGCATGCCACATACTAGCATAACCGACACCGTACCCCGTCGCTCTTTAGTTCCTCAATATATGGAATTAGATATATTCGATCAGGCAACTCGTACTCTGCCAACTCTATTTATTGCTAGATTAACCTGGGAATTTCTTATACTTTATTAATGATTATTTTCCGCGTTGCTAGTTAAATTGTTATATAGTAACTTGCTAAATGCGTGCTAACCTCCTTGGTAATATACGCCCATTGGTATTCCTGACAAAACATAAATAGGTACTAGCTATCGTATATAAATAGCTCTATTACTTCTAGTGAACCTATGGTATACTAATAACTGTTTTTCCCCTTACGCATGGGTATATCTTAGTAATATATACTAACCCTCGTAACCGCTTTTCCCTAACCTAACATACGCAACGGGCCGTTGCGGGCAGTATCCCTGACCTACTTCAACCCTAACCACGCCAAACTTCATAATGCTATAATAACGTCGTATTATATAAAATAAACCCATAACTTAGAAATTGAACTCTCCTTACAAATCTCTTTCTAGCGATATACATCATGCTCATTTTACCTGGCCATACGGCTTCTTTCGCTTCAACGAACTCTACACCGATTTTTTAACGAACTTTACCCCCTATTGTTTTGTGGGGCCATACAAATTTTCAACGAACTCTAGTAGAGTTCGTCGTGGCATAAGTGTTAGGGCCCTGCTGAGGTGCTGAGGACCGCGCAGTACCGTTCCTCCTAGTTGGGCTGTCTCTCCTAGCTTCGGCCCGAGAAGCTTGTTGTCTTCGCCTTTCAACCTCCGGAAAAAGCGCTTGATGCTCTTGCCTGCGAGGAGCCGTCGCAGTTCTCGCTGGGCACCAGAGTGTCTCCCAGTATTCGGTGTTTTGCAACGCTAGCTTCTTCTGTAATGGTTCCGGGAGAGTGGCGGACAGTTCGTTTGGAGAAGACCAATATCTCATATTAGAATGCGCAAAATGCGAATGAAAGCCTTCTTTTTGCCATGCTTCGCAAATGTCATCCAATGTCTTTTCAACTTCATTTGCCACACTATCGGTGCATTGTGCTGGGGCGGGGAGTTTTCGCACAAAGAGTCGGGGAGTGTAGGAGGGTTTACCATCATGAGCTGATGTTCTATCCGATCTCGGAAATCGTTGATGAACAGAGAAGGTGGGAAAGTCTGAGGATTCCCGGTAGGCACAAGACGCAGCAGGGGGCGGTCCTTCGTCTGACCACTCTGGGCACCAAATGCCGTCGAGTGTCCATTGGCGAATGACGAGCCTGCGGGCAACGTTGCTTTGCGATTCAGGACTGCCAAGATCCGCTTGGTCCGTAGAGGCCTGCACTATACAATCGGATGATACTCGTAGTATGCCTGAAAGCTACATACTATGCTCGGCGAATCAGCAAACCGCTGAGGCTGTGGCCGATGAAGACGATCGGACGACGATGCTCACCAACACAAAATCCCATCATCCCTGTGCTTGGTCCACATGCCTATGTCATCTAGGCAGGGTATCGGGGCCCGTATTGTGCATAGCGTATGCCAGGTATGTGTGGTGTAGTGATTGTCATGGTTAATTCTTCTTGGAACCCCATGAAGGAGTATCTTCGGAGGGATCAAATCGCGCATCGTGCCAATATTGCGTACCGAGCTTGTAATGAAACTCTTTAACCAAAAGATTATAAGCGTCCATGAAAGCTTTCGATACTTCCTCACGAGGCTTAGAGTCATTCTTTGTGAATTTGACCCACCCGCGACCTTCGTCCGATTTTAAATAAGCCTCCGGTCTTTTAGACTTTTCCCAATGTGCATTCATTTCGCAGAGGAGTTCATCAACGGACTGTCCCTCTTGGCAACAGACCAGAAAGCTATCCGTCAAGATTTCTTCGGTTTTCACGACCTTCATAGCTTTCCCGAACCGCGACATGCCAGATGAATAATTCCCGGCGTCCATCGTAGCTTCCCCGGAATCTGATACGATAGAGGAATGATTCACGGCGTCCATCGTAGCTTTCCCAGACCTAGACAGATAAATAAGTATCTAGAATAGCAGCCTTAGGCATCAGTAAAGTCAAAGTAAACGAGACAAGGTAAGTTGAGTCATGCAACGGCCGCAACGCTTACAGAAGCTGGAAAGTGTACGAGAAATACTGTGGTGGTGAACGTCTCCGACGAGTGTATGCTTTATTTCTGTGTAATTACAGCTCTTTTTGAGTTGCAGCACAAAAGATAGGTATAAGATAGGTATAAGATAAGTGAAAGAGGTTGAGAGAGTGATTTTTGCAGGATGGTGCTTCCGTCTGGAACAGCCCTTTTATAGTTGCCCTCTTTCCGCCTCGAAAGCAATCACCCGTATGTGATACTCGCTCGGAATCTAAACACAAAAGCATTTTCCAGCTACTAAACGCTTTTACCGGCTCAGTGTCAAGCTGCCAAAGCCAAGCAGTGGTGTTGGACGGGTTTCCGTACTTATAGCGTGATACTGTGCCGATCGTCAGGATATATTGCCCAACTTTATTTCCAACCGCAAGTAAGCCCTCACGCGTCTCTCCGCCGTGAGACCCCAAGTTTATAGTTTCTCTAACTTGCACCATAATACTTATGTATGAGATTTGGGGCCTTGTTTGTTGCTCCATTGAGGTGCCAATCAAGTCAAAATGGTTGTGTAGGGTAGGTAGGTGAGGAGGAATTATTACTTACTACTATAGGAAATCTCAAGAAAATAAAGCCGACTACATCGAGTTATGTCAAACCGCATTTGAGCCCAATCGCGTTGTCCCAGTTCACTTTGCCCTTGGCCGGGACGAAGACTAGGCTGCCAATTTTGGCGGACGATTAATGCACGAGGCCCTAAGGAAGCAAAGCCACGCTCGTACGAAGCAGATCGCTTCCTCCCTTTTCAGATTGCGAGAAGAGTTCATTTAGGAGTTTCCCGGAAAGACACGACTCGAATGGGCTATATTAATTGGATGGCATCTGGGGAGGCGCACATTTGTCATAGATCGCCACTTGAGAACCCCTTCCAGCCTCTCTGTTCCAAAGCAGTCCGTCGTACGAGTGATGTCACATTCACCAGTCCCGGATCCTCCTCGCTCTCTCGGATGGAGACATCGACCACAGCCCCGTCGTCGCAGGTGGAAATGGCCAGATAGTCTAGCATCCACGGCATGTGGTCCAGCATTGCTCGCTCGACTCGAGACCTATTGGTCGAAGGCCAAGACGTCAGTCCATCTATTCAAGCAGGTGCAATAAAAGAGAGGCCACCTACATCCTCCCCAGCAAGAGTTCCTTATCAGCCTCAAGCTTCTCGGTCCAGATATCAGCTTGCTGCTGCGTCTTGACGTCGTTCTCAGGCTCTTTGTCCTCCCAAAGTGTCCGGAATAGATTCGCGAGCCTTTTTTGATCCAAGCAGGCGGTAGGCACATCTTCGCAGTGGAACTTGAATGACTTTTCTTCCTCACAGACGCGCGTGATGAACACATCCCCGTGCCAAAAATACTCCTCGATGCCAATGTTGTCGATCCCCAGCAGAGACATTAGTTGCCGATTGAAAGGTAGATTGCTGTCACGACACCAGTAGAGGAGATAGTCCCCATCAACATCGGGTGGATCTTGCCCCGTCATTGTTATGCGACGAATACCCCGCTCAAAGTTTGAGTTGTTCCAATAGCCACCAAAATCAGGAATGCCGTCATTGGAGAGCTCGTAGCCAGGATATGCAGCCGGCTGGACATAGAAGTTAATGTCAACGAGGCAGGGCCTTTGCCCGGCGGCAGGAATTAAGAGACATCTTTTAGAGCAAGTGAGGTCCTTCAAAATAATTTTTGCGGACTCCACAGGCGCTGGGCGCGCCATGCTCTCGATTACTCTCTGTTTTGCTAGCGCACGTCGTTGAAGCGGGTTGCCAACTACTGTCATGTTGACCGAAGACTCGGCGTTGGCCGGCCGCTGGGTATGAACCGTTGTGCGAAGCCGCTGGACTAGCAAGTTTCGAATCTCTTGAAGACTGGTGGCGAGGTAAAATTGCATGTGAGGGTCAGAAGGCTGATCTGATAGTTTGATAGACCAGAGCGGGTAAATCTGTCCGTGGCAGCCTCTTGTGACGTAAAACCCTCTCTTATCTGACCTTTTGGCTCTGTAGATGGAGATGAGCTGCTGGCATAACCAGCATGACCTTCTGCTGCATCCAATATAAGGAAAGAGATTAGCATTGGCCGGAGAAAGACTCTCCAGATGTATCAGAATCTGGACTTCTGCGTGGCAATGCGTCAGCACCGCGTTTCTTTGCCCCAGTATTTCTTTAAGCTTTTTTCTTTGTGGCGCAGCAAAGCCGTAATCATTCGCAAGTTTTTGAATACGCTTCTCACATGAAGTCAAATCAAGTGAGACAGCTTTCGGAGCTTGGAGACAGACGAGTTTCAACCCTGAAAAGGATTGTTGAAACTGCAGCGTGGTTTCTTTGAACACTTCATATGCTGAACGGAGACGGCCCAAAAAGCAAACCCAGCGCCTCACCCTCTTGCTACGATCAGACGATCCTTCGAATTCGGGCTCATAGCGAAGCTGATACGCGATGGTGATCATTTGCTCGAGCTTTCGATCGGACGCTTCGGTCTTGTATGACGCCGATAGACTGTGCAGCTTTCTGGCGAGGGCCCCTCCTTCTGAGCCTACCGGAAAAGCAGTAGTGAGCTCTATTTCCGAAAAACAGCCAAGAACAGCAGCGTAGACATCGAGTCGCTGCCTGTAATAGGTTAGGAGCCTTGGCCAAATCAAGTCCTTGTCGATCTCTGGCCATCTGCCCGCAGTCGCAATAGCCCGTATCCAGGTGGCCAGTTGTCTAGCCAAAGTTTCGTCCTTGTCATCAATACCTCCATTTTTTGCAATATATACTGTGACCTTGTTATCTTCAAATGAAAACCCAGTGGCTGCGACGTGACTGGCTGCCCTGCCGCATTTTGTATTGTTCTTTCGCCGCTCAAATCGTTTTGCTTGCGGGGGATGGATTTTTTTCTCCCGTGCAAACACTTCAGCGATATGGTCGAGAAACTTAGTCAGTTGCCCCTCTTTTGGAGGCAATGTAGATGACTCAAAAGTTGCCATGCTATCGTTGTCGGACCCAACACTCACTATATCGCTATCTGAACTGTCTTCGTCTTCAGCGCTGCCCGCTTCAGGCTCTTGTGGTCCGTGATGTAGCCTAAGAAGAGTGGACAGAGAAAGAAATTCGACATCATCAAACACGTCGGACATGGCTATTGATATCCCACAGCCTGCTGGTTTCTTGATCAGCGGAAACAGTGCCAGATGAGAAGGCCACACTATTGAGGGACAAACAACGTGCGGTCAAGGACTTACTTGAAGTTGCCACAAGAAGTCAGTAGGACAGGTTGCTTTAATGCAAAGATCAAATATCGACTAGCCGACTCTTTTTTTCTTCTTTCTAAATTGAAACACTATTAATACATGGTTTGTTTCGAAGTTGAAAGAAGAGCTGCCAGCGTATGGAGTTGTTGACCCCTCCTTAAGGCGGCCCGGCCCGAGCCTGCATTTCGAATTCCCCGCTCTGGTACACACAAATTTTCCAGTGGTTATACTTAGCTGTCTGGTACTTGGTACAGTACTTCCCGGGCTGGCAGCCAAAAATAACGGACACCCTTCCCACCTCACTACTACCACTAACTCAAAGCAGCCGCGACACCCTTCGGTTTGGTTTCGTGTCGCGAATACGGAAACGTGGCAATTCGTACAAAATGCATGCTGCCTGCGACCACCAGAAGCCAAGCCAATTTATGCCCTCACAGAATATTTATGTAGCTGTAATGAAACGGACAATACATATCATTGTACGGACAATACCACTATGCACTCATTCTGCGATATTGTATGGACTCTTCATCCTTTTTCTTCGTAAAAGGTGGGTTAGGGGTGAGGCAGCGCTTGCTGTTTCCTGTACCTGACGCGAAGTCTGGCATAACATGCCATAGCCGGAATACGGATGGCATGACCCAGCTCCCACTGGAGGTCAGGCAAGACAAGGCGAGAAGTGGTATGTACAGTATGTACCAGATGTCTAACACAAAAATTGCCTCTGAGATGTTGGCATTGCCGATCAGCAAACAGATTTGAGGTATGATTAACAGAAACACGACTTCCATCTTGACAGTGGCGTCTACCGGTGGATGTACCACGTCGTTAGTGCTATTCCCTTCCATCGACAGTCGCTGACGTGGCAGTCCTTATCTAAGGCGAAGTCAAGGCCTACTGTCTCAGAAATGCACATTCTGGCATTTCTCATTGAAGAGTACTGCTAAGGGGAACACTTTGTGGCGTCTTCGACGCGTCAACCTGGTCACACTTGTCGTCTCAGACTCGCATGTGTAGGAAGACGTGTCAGGCTTTGAACGGACCACGAATGAGATATTTTCGCAAAGTGATACACAGCTTGCGTTCAGGCGACGAGGCGTGCCGAGGCTGTCTAGATCGTTCCAGCGCCAAGGTCGAGACCATTTCAATTTCGCAACTGTTTTGCTTAGTGTGGGGCTGCAGCCACAGGCCGCTGGGGGAGCCAATAGCGCTGGGCAAGTACGCGGCGGTGCAATCTGCAATAAATAAATCATCGTGGGGAGCTGCTACTGTCAACATCGAATTTTCCGCTTCATAAATACAATGGATTGTCTGCCTTTATGTGCAAATTGCTCGGCGCCTGCCAAGCTGAAGTGTTCGGCTTGCTTGAATGCCCCAGAGTACGAGTCTGGCGATGCAGCAGGAGTCGCATACTGCGGGCCCGCTTGCCAAGGACAACATTGGAACACTCACAAGAGCTACTGTGCTCCGTTGAAGAGGCGAAAGAAACTACTGCGGACGGCTGTGCTAGCTAAAACAGCCCTTTTGACCTATAGAAGGGTTAACTACGACATCGACTTGGTGAAAGTTGAGAAACAAGGAGATACTCTCTACCTCCATCAAAAGTTGCACTCTATAACCAAGCAAAAAAGCCGTGGCCCTTTTCCTGACCAACTTACACCACACATAAAGTACCAAGAGGCGGCGCTCGCAGCCAATCAGTGCACTACGGCAATGGCCATTTTGGGTCCACTGATACGCAAACTCCTTGCAGGTGACTAAAGCTACCAATAGTTTTTTTTGTGAAGCCCTCTTTAACACCTAACGGGAACAGGTTTTGCCTCGCCCATTGAAATAATGGATCTCAACGTCGGTCGACCTGTATTTCAACCGAAACTCGTTCCCGGACCAGACGCGGCCAACTTACCTCACACTGTTTTGAAACTTGGACGACCGTACTCGAAAGAAACCTGGGTTCTGGATATATCAGGCTGTCAATATGGCTTTCATGATTCCTTGCTTCCGTATCATAGGTACATCGAAGAGGGAATGTGTCGGATTGTCAATGGACCGCAAACTTATGACGCGAGTGAAACCAGCGACTTGGACTTCTATGAAACCCTCCCATTTATGACACGCTCTAAGGCGCAACGAATCGATTTGGCGACTGAAAGACGCTATCGTCGATGTTTCGCGGATTTCATTGAGAGGCATGTCGAGCAAACTATACTGGAAGGCACCGATGCCGACTTTCAAAGTAGGAAGAAGCAATTTGCGATGGACTTAACAGCGCAGTTGTCAAGCTTACAGAGCCGTGCTCAGTCTTTCAACGTCTAGTTACTCACCTAGGTGAGACAGGTATTTCGTTAAACAGAGTAAAGAACGCTTTGACAACATTGTAAGCATGCTTTAATGCGAGATTTTGTTTCACTCTAAAGCGCCTCGCTCCCCATACTCCAATACTAAGTTTGTACGCGGGCGAGAGGCTTCAGCACTTTCAAACGGCGAACACTTTCGCTTTCGCTTCAACACTGATGTATGTTCATTCGCACTTGGCCGAACAAGCCCAACGACGGCCTTTCTAACCCCTGTGCTCACGTCCTTCCCTTCGTGCCACTCAGAGATCGACAGCAAATCGAAGGTTTCGAGCCGTGAGCCCAATTCTAACAAGGCTGGTCAGACAATAATAGCAAATTCGGCTTGAAAACATACCAAATTTTGCAAGTTGAGGCCCCAAGCAGTCTTTGTCGCTGCTCAACACTGATGCTCCGTGTATTGACTCGTCTTCTTGATCCTGAACGGTAAGCGGAGCAGCAGAAGGCCAGGTGGGCGAAAAGCATTCATATCCAGGAGATGTAGAACGAAAACTGGGAGATTGAGGACTGTAACTGCTTGGTTCATCACAGAGGCCTGTTCTGAAGATTTCTGACGATTTTTTTGGGTGCAACACATCCGCCATGTTGACTGTTTGGTTGGGCTCCTTGGCACTTGGTGCACTCCGCCATGAGACAAATGAATCAGCTTCCGATGGCAGGAGAAACAATAGCATATACTCTCGATTCTCGAGCAAGGTCATTGTATGGCGTGTCATCTCTGACACTGTCGTCTTCAGAACTCGACAAGTCCCCGGTCGCATGTCGGACTCAGCCTGTTTCCCAGCTCCGGCTAAAACATTGCCAGTAGACAGGCAGAGCAATCTCGATGAACGGGCTGTTTCAGTTGGTAAACGAAAAACATGCGTTCGGGGCTATTCTAGGCTAGACTCACCATCTGCCGCAACCAATACACTTTTCTGCAGATTCACGGCGCATGATAGGGAATGGTACTGCATTTCAATCGCCGGACCCGGTGCCCAAAGATCTGGCAGCCATTCAATAGCAACGGTGGGATTTAAATGTTGCGCAAGAACCCGAATAGATTCCAAACGGGAGTAATCGAAGAATCGCTGCTCTGTTAACCTGGCATGCACTCTCCTTTGCCATTTGACTGGCTTGGCGCCGTCATCCATTGCAAACATATTGTCTGGGAGCTTCTCGACGATGTCGGTAAAAATTTTGTTGACGGCATGAAAAATAAGATCGATAGTTTTTAGGTTATGAGGTAGACCGAGTGCGTCAGCGATTCCTTCCTTCGACATGAAGCGTTCGTGAATTATCGAAAGTTTCTCGCTATCCACATACAAGCTGTGGAGGTCCAATGCGCCAGCCTGAACGAAACGAAAGTTGATGCTTTCTGCCAACCCACAAGCACGCGTGGCTGCGTGGAGAAGTGTACTGATCCGTGTCGTAAACCAGTCATCTGGAATGGGAGATGGGGTTGCAAGTTTGAACTGCGCGCACTGCTCCTCATCGGCCGTCCGGAGCAGACCATGCCGGCGAAGGATATCCCAGTATGGCTAACTAAGTTCGAGTCCTTCGTATCCAAGTCCATACAGAATATCATTAAGCCTAGGACACTATACAAGTATTAGAAATGCTAATTATGAGCACTATATATATATATCTCGTTTCTCATCTAGCGAGTAATACTAGATCCTCTAGTTAGAATGCCCTATGAGGTAGCTCCTAAGGATCTAGGCTATCTTTCTCCCGACGTACTTAAAGGCGCTATTAACATTAGCATAAATTTATTTTAAGTTAAGCATAAGACTAAGCTCACTCGCTACCTGCTCTTCTGGTCTAGCGGACGTAAGCTACATGTTCTTATGGCGTAACATATCCGTATTATATAAAGCCAATGATGCTCTGCGATTGCGACGCCGCATTTGCCACTTTCGTAGTTTCACAGCCTCTATAGATAGATACCTATAAGTTTGAAATGAAGCTCTGCATCGTGGCCTTGAACTGGGCATTGACATGCAACGGCCCCACCGCTAGTACGTCGTGGCCCAACGATGCAGGAGAGACAGTAGCATTCCTTGATTACACAACCATTCAAGACAATGATGGCAATCTGCAAAAGACTGTAATAACTTTTTTGAAGACATCAGACGCAGCCCCAGGTCAATGGAAAACCCGATTCGTGTTCATATCGTAAACCTTGTCGACGGTTTTGACCGCGTCCTTTTGGTGACTAATGATGATAACTGTGTGATTTGCAAAGTACCGGCTCATGGCTGTCTGTATTGTCGCCCGGGTGTCGCTGTCCAGGACCCCGGTAGCCTCGTCCAGCAGAACGATTCTCGTCCTGCACTCGAGCGTGTGGATGATGGCCCGCGCGAGCGCCACCAGCTGCATCTCCCCGCGAGAGAACCCAAGCTCGTCAAAGGGGGCGTTGAGGCCACCGCCGCGGTCACGGACGACGTCAGAAAGCCCGGCCACGAACAGGATGTTCTGAACGGCCTCGTCGTCGAGCCTCTGGTCGGCGCTCGTCGGCCTTGTACTCTCCGGGGGCAGCAGATTGTCGCGAAGCGAGCCGGGAACCTCGAAGAAGTCCTGGCTGATTGTCGTGATGCGAGTCCGCAGGACTTGGCGCGGCACGTGAGTGATGTCGATGCCGTCAATAAGCAAGGGGCCATCATGCTCCAACATGTTCAACAGAGTGAGGAGCATGGTGGTTTTTCCACTATCGATAAAATATAAGCAATTGTTTCTTCTTCGGAGCTTTCTGGAGAGCTTTGAAAAAAGCATCGATATGAATGAATCCTTACCAGCCAGTTTGTCCAATCACACCCAACTTTGAGCCACCTGGAATTCTCAACGACAGCTTATTCAAAACCCGCCGACCGTCTTCTCCTCGGCTTTGTACCCTTCGTCAGCTAGAACTCAGAAACCGAAATGAACTGGTAGTAGCGCTTACCCGTAACCAACGTCAACGCCCCGAAACTCAATCGTTCCATCTTCGGGCCACGTCGGAGGAGGGGTTGCCGCATCGGCGGCGTCCTTCTCAACAGGCGTATGCTTGACAAAACTGTCAAGCCGAGCAATCGCACCCAGCGACGTCTCGAGCCCTGTCCAGTCGTTCATGAAAAACGTCAGTTGCTCGCTGAATGTGATGAGGTTGAGCAGAGCCAGCCCGGTACCACTCGGCGAACTGTCACCAAACTTTGACGCGAGAGCGACCAGGCTGATGCCCAGCAGCATCCCAATGCAATCCATGGCTGCGGTCAGCCACTGCTGTACTGCGATGAGATAATAGTTGGGCTTTTGAGAGTTATTGAGAAGTGTGTGTAATCTGGCGGTGAAATTTGCTTCCCGCCGAAGCCCTCGAATGTGCAGCAGGCCGCGCGCCGTTTCCGTAAAATGCGTATACAGGGGTGATTTTGCTTCGAGATCCATGAACCGTAGTTGTCGAGATGTGCGAAGATAGTACTTTTGTAGAAGGAACAGAATGAGAAAAAGAAAAGGAACTGCAAAAGCCATGTATTTCGCACCGGCGGAGATGATTCCTACATCAATCACGACCAAGAAACAATCTTTGAAAATGTCAATACCAGTAGCTTTGTAGTTGATGGGACTAGACGCACCGTAGATGACGAGAGACATGGAGTTTGGTAGGTCCTGGCCTATGATTGACATGTCACCGCTGAATCTAAAGTTACAAGGTTAATTAATGACTATGTCGCGCCAAGACAGCAGCACTACTTGCCGGTTGAGAAGGGACCCCGCGTCGGTTGATGTAAGGAACTGATAGGTTGCACTAAGTTGCACTGTTGTCAGTTGATAATGCTTTGCTCGGAGCTTGGAGACCTGCCTCATTACAACATCCAAGAATTGCTTATGGAGATTCTCAGAAGCTTTGGGCGTGACTTTCAACCAAAAAACGCTATCATTGTTAGAGAAACGATTGAGCACAAAATAGTCTCAAGCTTACTAG
Source organism: Cordyceps javanica (assembly GCF_051103115.1). NCBI lineage: Eukaryota > Fungi > Ascomycota > Sordariomycetes > Hypocreales > Cordycipitaceae > Cordyceps > Cordyceps javanica. The sequence goes on from NC_139296.1 coordinate 14,543, forward strand.
ATCTGCGAGAGGCCGAGGACGCCGCAAACGACCCCCAATAGGCTATAGCCTATGAAATAGAGTTTATTGGCAGGATATATTGCCAGCCAGATGCGCATGTAAATCTCTGAATTCAGTCTTAGTGCTGCTATAGACTTTTGGAGACGCGCGCTGCAGCATGGAAGATGATTACCTGGTAGTCTCTCTGACAGAGCAAATACGCATAGCAGAGTAAGCCAGAATGCCAATAGCTTCTTGGGAATTGATTGGAAGTATATCAAGTAGAGATTTGCATCTCCGTGTTGTCGAAAAACATTGGGATTCTCAACCTCTAGGGCTTTGGGGGGCTGTGTGGCTGGCGGCGCCCCTGGCTCTGCTGGTTGAGCCTGGGCTTCGCCGGCCTCGATTCTGTCAACAGCAGGCTCGTCTTCTAGAAATTTCGCATATTCAGGGATATGGACTTTATTGCATATCATGACCACACTGCGGTTGGCATCAAGGAATAGTAAGTGATCGGCCAATGGAAGGTATTTTCCTATAATCAGACAAATCAGTAGTTGCTGTCGCAAAGCACCCCCCCCCCCCCCCCCCCCCCCCCCGGTGCTATGGCTTACCAGATGATGTGGCCAAAACGACTGCACATACGGTCCTCCGAAGCACACCCTGCGCTCCAAGTAAGGCTTCAAAGATGGAATCCGCCGTTGCCTCATCCAGGGCGGCAAAAATATCATCTAAAAGAATGAGAGGCGCGAGCGCGTAGACAGCTCGAGCCAGGGCCTTGTACGACAAATATAATTGTTAGATCAGTGCTTGACTGCGGATATACAGTACTAACCACTCTTGCCTTCTGGCCACCGCTCAACTTCAAGCCGTCTGATCCAACAACAGTCTCATCGCCCGAGGGAAATGCCTCGATAACGCGCAAAAGCTGACAGGCAGTCAACACGTGGGTGTACCATCGCGCATCATATTCACAAGCACCGATAATATTCTCTCGAATACTAATATTTTGAATCCAAACGTCTTGATCGCAATACGCCACGGTCCTGCGTTCGAGGGAGACGCTGCCCTCTGTAATGATGGCCTCTCCCAGTAAGCTGCGCAGGAGAGTAGACTTGCCACAACCTGTTTTGCCTACCAGCATGGTGAACTTGCGACGAGGTATAGTGAAGGATGCGCAGGAAACAATATTACCCGAGGCCTTTGTGGCGGCAATGTGTACTTTGTGGGCATTTACGGGGTAAACATCCCACGATTGCCCATCTTGACTGCCAGATCCATGTTGTTTTTCGGCCTCTCCAGAGCTACTGGTGCCCTCTGCAGGGTCGAGGGTGGGCGGTTCTTTAAATGTTCGCTGATCGTGTCTCTCGGAGAGCAAAAGAAATGCTTCAATGCGCCTCAAGCGCCCGAACGTGGCTGCAACCCTCGGGTAAGACGCCACTACCTTGCTAAGGGGGGTAGAGACAATGGCAACTATAGAAAGAACAGTGAAGACACTACTGGGCTTGAGAGTCTCGCCTGATCGAGTCCAGAAGATGGATCCGGCCATGACACTGATGGGTGTCAAACAGTAAATAAGCATGCCATTCGCAACAAGTACTGCCTGCAGAAATCGATATCTTTTGGATTCCTCAATCTCGGTTTTTCGCAGTTTTTGAATGTATTCAATCGCAGCAGGCCCTTGACCCACCATCTTGATGGTTCGTATTTGACGAAGAAGTGCCGAGGTTTTCGATACTCGATCTTCGATGCTCTTGTTCCACGTGATTTGAGACGGCGCAATCTGTTTGCCAACTCTGGTCGCTATCACGGAAAGCAGGGCAGTTGGCAAAAGAAGCAAAACGCAAGCAGGGCCAACCCTCGTCGCCAAGATTGCCAGTCCCACGACCAACTCTAGCAGATTGGCGACGAATTCATACAACGTACGGACGTTTTGGGCAACCCCATCTGTATCCGTGCTCATAAGAGTGACTGCAGCGAGCTTTTTGGCCTGATGATGCTCCAATCTTAGAGTTTTATCGAAGATGGCTGATATGAGGATACCCCGCGTTTTTATAGTCATACACACGGTGATATAGTTGTACCAAGCTCGCGAGGCCATGATGCCGGCGTATATTAAAGCGGCAGCAATCACGAGACCGTTTTCAAAATCGCGCCTAGGATGTTCACTTTCCAAGAGGGAAACGACCCGTTCCAGAAGGTACGGCTGTGCAAACGAGAAGCCGATTAGAGCTACTCGGGGTAGCGAAGCGACGAGTATGGACCGAATCAGGGTTCGAACCAGGACCTTGAACAGCTTATTTGAAGACTTTTTGTCCCGACGCGACCAAATAGGAACGAACAGTGCATAGAGCTGGTCACCCCGCAGGTCCTGAACGAGATTGTGCAAGTCATGCATCGCCAGTAAATGTCTGGAGCCATTGTAGAGGGTTGGAAGAAGCCAAAAGAAACAAGATCTGTTCCAGAAGCCTGCAAGGGCTTCTGGGCTAGCTTCTTCTCTCTTTTTGGGGTCGATGATTTCGGCAGCCTTTGAAACCTCCCCAAGAACAAGTATGATAGCTACAAAGGCAGTGCAGATGACTTGAAGAACAGCTAGGGTATGCAAGTCTGCTCGCAGAAACAAGGACCTTGCTTTTGCGATACCAAGCAGGGTGTAAAGTCCCAGATAGAAGCTGAGCCATCCAGAAGAGTGGACTGATCGTTGATGCTCAGTATCCACCAAAATGACGACAAAAATACTCGCCACGCATGAGGTAGATGCAGCTGCAGCAGAAAATTGCGTTCGCACGTCGGGCAAAGACCACAATGTTAACGCGCATATATCTGTGGCTAGAAGAAGTGCACTCGTGGTCTGGAACAGCCAAGTCAAGTCAAAACCCGATCGTGACAGTCGAGTAGCAAAACACTTACAATCTTGAACCACCATAGAAAACCACGGCGAACCTGGCGCGGCTGATGGAAAAGCCAATAGATGCATACTAGAGAGCCAGCTAAAAAAATAGCATTTGGTAGAATGGTCAAGATGGTGTGCTCAAAGTGGAGGGTGAAGTCGAATCGGTCAAGAAGCTGCGGGCCAAATAACGTATCCGCGACCTGTTGGCCAGACCTAATCACGAAACTAAACATGGCTGGCAACAGGCTGGGACCAAATTCCGGTGGAGTGCAAGAATATTTCTTTCGGATGACAGTAATCAATGGTGGTGGGCATGATTCTCACTTGGTGGACGGGCAGGTTCATGTTAATACGACGAGTGATGTCGGTGGTATCCCGCTTCGCATTAAGCTGGATCCGGCCGACTGCAGCCAGTTGAACGACGACCTTTTGAAATTGGATCGGATTAGCTAAATTGCGGAGGCGGAGATATTAATATGCTAGCGAGCAAATGAGGGAAATGTGGCGACAGGGACGCGGATGTTGCAGTTGTCTCGGGCACCAACCTCCCCACGGGGCAGCAGGGGCAAACTTGCTGCATATCGGGTTCGACGGGCTATGTGTTTAATCAGAAGGACCAGTTCAAGGAGTCAAAGTGATTCCAAAAATTTTAAATGAACCCCGCTTCTCTGTCAAAGTATTGCAAGGATGGCGGCCTGTTGCTGTCGAACCTTGCTCGAGTGGCACTGCATGCAGGCACTTTTGTTAGCGACGGTGGCAGAAAGCCACACAACACGGAAGTATCAATTCGAGGCCATTGCCATGACGATGTAGCCCCTTGAGTACTCTATCTTCTCTCTTATTTCATTTGTTCTACTTTATTTATGCCAAGGGTAGAATTGAGAAAAAAAACAGAGTGAGAAAGATGGAGAAGTTGTGCTTCGACCTGGTTCGAAACCACCACGCGTGTAGATGCCATGGGCCAGCGACAAAAGTTTTATCCTTGTACCGACTGAGCCACCCCTAAGACTTTTGAAGGATCGGCATTCTCGCTTTCTTCTGTGTACGGCCCCTTTCCGACCGGATATACATGAACGCCTTTCGAGTCGGCGGGTGCATGATTGAGAACACCCTGCCAAACGACTAGTCCCGATGGTTGAGCATCCGTAGCGACTGCATTGCGAGGCGTAAGTCAGGCACATGAAGCTAATGGAAAGAACTTGTTCAGAGGGTGGTGACATACCCGGCCGAGCAATGATGGGAGTAGCTGCGATGAGGAGCAGTGTTGCAGCCAGTCGATATTGGAAATGGCAGTACATTGGGAGTGGGAAAGCAGGCAGACCGCCGTTACTTCATGCAGGAGAAATATGTCTTTTTTGCTCATGTGGCACTGATCCTGCTATTTATACAAGCCGCGAGAACCAGTGCGTCGACATTGATTGGCCCGTATCTAGCCTTGCAATACAGATGCGCCGGGTTTCGGGGGCGCAGCTTGCTAATATACGCAGTCACCCTGGGGCTGCACCAATCACCGCGGATGCTACCATGCCCGCACTACCACCCTAATAAATGAATGTTAGAATGCGCCCAGATATGTATCAGAGAGAGCATCCCCGTCGTATAGAAGGGGGCTCAGTCACATGACAGATACCCAACACAGCTCAAGTCCGTGATGCATCACGGACTTGAGCTGTAAGACAGCCTTACAAAGAGGACAGAGCCGAGTGAGGACATCCTCACTCGGAGGTTGGCCCTACAAGCCGCCCTCCGATGGCCTTGGCAAGCAGGCAGTTATCAACGCTAGTACAATAGTCTTCGCAGCAGGAGGGCCCCCACGCAAAATAAAGCCATCGTCGCACCCCACTACAGCGATTCACTAATGGCACAGCCATTTGTTCTATTTACTCAACGACGGCTTAGAAAAGCCCCGCCATCCCTGATGCACGTGACAGCAGCTGCCCGCCGACTCTCCGAATACGGCGGCCGCAGCTGGAATTATTTAGTCACCGAAAAAGTAGAAACATCTCAGCGTCGCATTTGCTTTCGACCCAATTCACTTGCTGGATTAAACAGAGCAGACATAGGCGCCATGTCGAGCTTTGGAACTTACTTCCGCGTGACCACGTGAGTGTTTTTCAACATATCTACCCTCCGCGCAGCGCGCAGCGCAACATACATGCTGATCTCTTGTTCACAGCGCGGGCGAATCCCACGGTAAATGCATCAGTTGCATTATTGAGAACTGCCCGCCAGGCCTTGCCCTCACGGAAGAAGACATCCAGCCGCAGCTCACACGTCGACGTCCGGGCCAGTCGGCGATTACCACCCCCCGCGACGAGAAGGACCGCGTGACGATAGGATCTGGAACCGAGTTTGGGCGAACGTAAGACCACCCCACAGAATGTCCAACTGTCACAATACTGACCTTCCATAAGTCTCGGAACGCCCCTCCTCCTGACTATACCCAACGAGGATCAACGCCCCCGTGACTACAAATTTCATGAAAATTCTTACCCCCGCCCCTCCCACGCCGACTGGACCTATCTCGAAAAGTACGGAATTAAAGCCTCCTCTGGGGGTGGCCGGAGTAGCGCCCGCGAGACCATTGCCCGCGTCGCCGCTGGCGCTGTCGCTGAGAAGTGGCTGTATGAGGCTTATGGTATTGAGATTATCGCCTTTGTGTCCTCAGTCGGCAAGATCAAGTTATTCGACGATATAGACGCCCTCAGCAGTAATCCTACGTTCCTTACGCTCGTTAACACCCTTACACGTGATAAGGTTGACGAATTTCTACCAGTGCGGTGCCCTGACACTGAAACTGCGAAGCGTATGGAGGACCTGATTGCCGAACTCCGCGACCAGCACGATTCTATCGGCGGTACTGTCACCTGTATTATCCGCGGGTGCCCGTCCGGCCTTGGTGAGCCTGCCTTTGATAAGCTTGAGGCTCTCCTCGCCCACGCTATGATGTCGATTCCTGCGACCAAGGGCTTTGAGATTGGCTCTGGCTTCCGCGGGTCTGAAATGCGCGGGTCAGAGCATAACGACCCCTTCGTGTCTAACCCCCCTGCCAGCGAGGCCACGACACCCGGTGCCGCTGTTGGCATCCCGCCCTCGCGCCTCGGCACCAAGACGAACCACTCGGGCGGTATCCAGGGCGGCATCTCCAACGGGGCCAGCATCTTTTTCAGGGTAGGATTTAAGCCTCCGGCAACTATCGCTCAGGACCAATTGACCTCGCGCTACGATGCATCCGGCGAGGGCATCCTCGCCACCAGAGGCCGTCACGACCCTAATGTTGTCCCTCGCGCAGTACCTATCGTCGAGGCTATGGCTGCTCTGACAATTATGGACGCCCTCATGGCTCAGCATGCGAGACAGATGGGCATGAAGATTGCCGCAGCCGGAAAGTAGGTATTTCAGGATATAGATGATTAGGTGTATACGTTGAAGCAATCGTTTATAGCACACTAAAACAGAAAGAAGAAAGAATGAGCTATATTAGGAGTGTAATATACTTCTGCGGTGGTTAAAGGCGTCATGTGTGCAATTGGGAGCAAATATCACTAGCATTTACCATTTAGTCTATCCCTTATCTTCCCAGCCTAGATAATGTACACTAATTTAGTAACCTGTCCCCTAATACATTCTGCGATAAAAGGAAAGCAGTATTTCTCTAGGCTCACTTTTGGTACTAGTACTTTCTCGTAATATAGCGAACTATGTTGATATAGCTTTGTAGTCTTTTCCCTTGGCGCTCGCAATCGGCCTCTCAATTTGTCGGGTGTTTGGCTTTTGCTGTAATTGCTCTGGCCTCTGTCCTCGTACTTCGCCAGGCGGCACGGTGCCCATCTCTTCGGGCAGCGAACTCTAATGCCAGGTCACAGTGGCTTTCTGTAGTCGCGGCAGCCTGGCCCTACGCGGGCCGCCTACTCGGCCTCCCTCTTCCTTTTTTCGTACTGCTTCCTCCGGAGCCATCTTATCTTTAACTCGCAAGGCTTACACCTCTTATTGGGTCTACCTTGACGACCGATCGCGGCCCGTCCTCTGCAATCACAGCAACCATCCCTCAGTCAGTAATAAGGCACTGAGATCCCGCAACAGCTGTTGCCTCGTGTGATATGGGGTTTTTTGCATCTGCGCCTGTAGGAAAGACCAGCACAGCGACTCCTCTCTTGCTGTGCACCTCATTTTCCAGCTAGATACAGCGTAGCTAGAAGGAGTGCTGCTGTGTTCTTTATCAAAAGGTGTTAAATTGGAACGGCAGCTTTTGGAATTGTCACTTTACCCTAATGGTATTTTTTTTTGGTCGAGTGGACATGATATCCATAAGCATATAAGCGTCGATTAAGGCATAGTGCCATTACAGTACCAAACTAGACGGTAAGTATATTGCGGCAACATACGCAAGTTGATGACCGGCAAGACTTGGGGCGGAGCACTGTAGCCAATGCACCGGCAAAACCCAGCTGGCAGCCTCTGGTAGTACCTCATCAGGAACATATCCCGCCCTTGACAAATTTTCTTCGTATTGGATTCAATCATACGAAAACCCTGACCATTCTGCGATCAGTAGGTCGGCATGCTTCTCTTTAAGCAGCTTCCACTGCTCATTGAGCCAGGCCAGGCCCTGTCCCCGAGGAGCTCGTGTGGATGGAGAGCCAAATGATCTTCGGAGCGCTCTTGTTCCATAATCGGTCAGTTTTCCTCCGTTCACCTCGGTCGCGAGCTGCCATACTTCCTCAACAGTTTCACAACCGTGGTGGATGTAATCAGAGAACACCACGCAGCGGGTCGATAAACGCTACTTGGACCAGAAATTTCCCGACTGACTCCGCATCCGTTACGTAGAAACTGTTCGCGTTACGTATTCTGTCAAGGCATTTGTTATCATCGTCCGACAACGCCCCTAATGTCGTCAAAGTCTCCTCAAACCACCGTTTGGCATCATCCGGCGTGAGCAAATCGCAGGTTCTGTTCCGATTTAAATTCGCCTTGACCGCGAATCGTATGTGCGAGTAGGTAGCACTTGCTTCAACTTCCATAATCGCATGTTTTTGGCAGAACTGAGTGCCTCATAGTTCGTGACTTCGGCCGATCGTTTTCGCCATTTTCCCTGTCCGAACATGCCACCCATCAGCGCACTGAGTCCCCTGCATGCCTCATAAACCATCGGTAGAAGCATTGTAAGCTGAGGTAGCGGGATGTTCAATCTCAAGGTGGTGCGCACGACGGTATTGCTGAGGGTGACGACGCGGCTTTTTGCACAACCAATTGCATCTGTGGGATCGATACATCTTATCCCTTCACGGTGATATAGTTGGCCGTCGTGTCGTGAGGATTCTATTGGCATTTGCTCAGTTTATAATTGAGATTTAGACGCAACGAGACCTACTGATTCTGTAAAGATTGGAGTTGTATATTTCGTCTTCACCTAGAAAGTCGGCGTGCTCACACAACTTGGCTCGTTATTATCCGTCACAACATATTGAATCCACTGGAGATTGACATACCTGTCCGTAAATGTCGTCGCCGTCTGCTTGGACATCCCTTTTTACACCGGCTGGTCGCGAGCTGTTGGTAATGCCTGGAGGAGGGGATACTAGGGGCGCATCGATGGCTATATGTACGCAGACGTTGTGTATACGCACGTAGCATCATTCATTGCTTCCCAACTGTGTACTTCTCTCAAATTAAACATCCGTAGATTCTGCAGTTCTTTTGTTCTTTTATGCTAACTCCATGTCGGCGAACAAGGTGGCTGACGGTAGTTCTCACTCTGTTCTTCTATATCCGACTCCGGCAAAAGTAACTGCATCAAGGAGAAGGGCAGGAGAAGGCCGTATCATCATGTTGATCGATGAGGTGTAAATTGAGGAACCACTCAGTGTACAGTGTCCTATTCTGGTGACAATCAGGATGTCAACACGTGAACTTTGCCTCAGCGTGGCATGCTCTCATGTGCATCTCCAGGGAGGCTGCGAGCAGAAACTCATCCGGACAGTGACTACATTGCTGTTCGCACGTTTTCGCTACCATTGGGTAGAATCTAACAGTTTAAGTATCTGCCGTTCATGGCGTTTACTACGAGTATATAAGAATACAATAAGTTGGAGAGAGAGCTTGCTTCTGAGGCCGAGAGATGCTTGCAGACCACTATAACTCCAAGCATGCAGCGAAGGCCAGGACTCGCGCATAGACACACCTTATTGATAGAGTACAGCATTTCATACTACATGACATGCGATTCAAGTTCATTCATAGCAGCCCTCTCTCCTTGTTAAACTTGTTCACCACTTGGCGGACCACATCCGCCACCTGAGCAGCACCTGGTGTATCGCTGTGGATGCAAAGGCTGAGCGGCGCGGAGCCCAATCCGAGGTCGACCAGCCGTTCCCCGGCGCCCTCGCACGGAATCTTGCCGCTGCGGAGCACGCCATCGACACGACGGGCCAGGGCGCACAAATCCGGCGCGTCATGGGTTCGCGAGATGATGCACGCACCGTCCTGGTCGTATTCGAGGTCAGCAATGATTTCTTGCACAAAGGGGATGCCCATATCGTTGCACGTCGTCTCCATGAAGGTGCCGGAGGCGCCAATCATGGGAATCGGAGCGCCATCTGCGGATTGGAAGCGTTTGGAGGCGGCGCAGACGGCTTCGCAGATGACCTTGTCTTTGCACATGACACCGTAGAGGGCTCCGTGTGGCTGACAATGTCGTTAAAAAACAAAGAAAAAGAACAATAGGGATCTAGGTAAACAAAAACATACACTGATATGGGAGAGGGGAATCCCTTCAATATCGAGAAAGGCTTTGAGCGCGCCAATCTGGTAAATGACCATGTTCTCGCACTCCTTGGGGTCCATCTTCATATCGCGCCGGCCAAAGCCCTGCAGGTCGGGAAAGGACGGGTGGGCGCCAATGCGGATGCCGTGCTGCTTGGCGTTTTGGATAGTCTCGTATATGACCGTTGGGTCGCCAGCGTGGAAGCCGCAAGCGATGGAGCACGAGTTGATGTGCGGCATGATGGCTGTATCGTCGCCCTACGCGATGTTATCACGTTATCAGCCAGCCTGTTATCGACAAACACTACAATGTGTAAGAAAGAGGGGGATGGGGGGATCATAAGGCATGCCGTACCATGGTCCAATTTCCGAACGCCTCTCCCATGTCGCAGTGAATCTCAATCGGCATGGAGGTCCAGGGTAGCTTGGTGTCTGCCATGGCTGACGTGGGGGGGCAAAGTGTTTGATGGGCTCACAAGACGAGGGAGGCAAGTTGTGGTAAGCTTGTGTCAAATGCGATGATAATGAGGATGATGATGATGATGATGACAGCCCTGGACTCTTTACTCTTAGATGAGACAAGAGAGCACGTGTGGAAAGTGTGCAAGTAAAGGACAGTGTCATGGATCGCCAGAGTATCCAGGTTGCTTCTACATGGGTCTCGAATTGGCTACTTTAAACCTTTATTTGAACTAGATAGAACTACCCGACAGCGCGCAGACTCCTAGCCAAGTTTCAACAATCGCTGCATGGGTTGCAGAGCTGCAGTATCATTGACCTTGTCTGCTTTCTACGAACGGTCAGACGAGGGATTGGACGATCGCAAGTGTTCCGAGTTTACAGTGCACTCAGTCTGCGGGGCGGATGGGAGGGGCCATCGTAGAGATTGCCTGATCTGGATAATAGAAACGCCATGGGGCTGTTTGTTGCATTGGCGCGGGGCTGAAGTCGAAGCTGAAATGACATGTTAGTATGGGTTCTGAACTCTCGCTGTTCATTGATCATCCGACCATCCGGCCATCCAGTCTTTTCTGTTTTCCTTGTGCGGCTCGCTCCACAACAGCGTTGTCATCATGTGCAACGGCTTGTCAACCCTTTCCCTCTGTTGGCGTTTTTGGCTTCGGGGAACAAGGCACCAGACCCGCACTGTTGGTAATTCCTTGGCTATTCCGTCTAAGAAATCGTCAATTAGCTCAAGGCTTCCGTCGTCGAGATGGCTAGAATCAGTCGAAGCCTTTTCCAATGTCCACGCCCCCTCCTCCGCCACCCCCCCAAAAATTGTGGTGGCGGTGGTGCCCTCGTTTTTCTTTTCGTCCTGTCTGCGCGCCCGCACTGCCGAACTGTGACTAATGGGGTTGTTTGGGGTAGCTTGGCGACTCAAGTCTCGATTTTTGGTACATCCCTAGTCAGAATCTTTTTATTATTTTTTCTTTCAACTCTTTTCTTGTTTTGCAAGGCCGTGCCATCCGTTGGATTCAACAGAGAGGCGTCAATATCGGTCCTGGTCCGAGACCGCTCATCGTGTGACCAACATCACCCGCATGGCCTCTGCTCCGTTCGACCGGTTTCTGCGTCCATTTAGTTCGAGGCCTCAAGATCCCTTGAAAGCATCTGTCGTAGTAATGAGAGTGTGGCTGTTGTATAAAGAGACGAGCAAATGTCGAAAAAGGCAGCCCAAATGTCCAGACAGGTTACTCGACAACTCTGAGGCTTGTTCTCTTGATGAATGTCTTGACTTTGACGGAAATCTTCACTTGGAATTTTGTTTTTTGAAACATTACATCTAGTACCGGCCATTGTCTCATCTCACATATCCACATTCACCAGCCTTCCATGACGGAAACCAGAATGGCATCACTCAAATTCTCTCGCCGCCTTACCTTCAACCAGAACCTTATCTCCGGTGCGGTCCTCTTCTTCACCGTCGGCGTCTACCTCGCCGTCCTCGGCCTCGGCGCCGGCGGCGGCAAGCCCTCATCCCAGCGCGTCAGCGACATCTCCAACAGCTCTCTCTACGGCATATACGCCATATTTGGCTTCGTGAGCGGCGCCATCATGAACAAGCTCGGCCCCCGGCTCACCATGACCGCTGGCGTCGCCGGCTACCCGCTCTACGTCGCCGGTCTCTTCTACTATGACCGCACCGGCCGCGACTGGTTCCCCATCCTGGGCGGCATCCTTCTCGGCCTCAGTGCCCCGTTGCTCTGGAGCACCTCGGGCTTCATCCAGTGGGCCTATGCCACCGAGCTCGAAAAGGGCAAGTACATTGCCATCCAGTACTTTATCAACCAGGTCGGCAGCGTCGTCGGGTCCCTCGTCGCCTTTGCCATCATCTTTGGTAGTAGCAGGAGTAGCACCAGCAGCAGCAGCAGCAGCAGCAAAGCCGCCTCCTCCATCACCAGTGACGGCTCCCCCACAAGCGTCTACATTGTCATGATTGTCCTCATCTGCCTCGCCTTTCCCCTGACCATGATTGGCCTCGTCCACCCAAAGACGGTCCGCCGCGCCGACGGCACCCCCGTCGCCGTCTTCCACAACCTCCCCCTCCGCCAGGAGATGCGCGGCGTTATCTCCGTCCTGCGCGACTCCCGCGTGCTCGCCATGCTGCCCGTCATCTTTAGCTGCGAGCTAGCCCTCGGCATCTTGCCCTCCGTCAGCGGCCGCTACTTTAACCTGCGCACCCGGGCCATGAATAATGTCGTCTTCTATGCCGTCCAGCTCCCCGCCTCGGTCGCCTGTGCCTATCTGACGGACCGGTCGCCCTTTCACCGCCGCCAACATCGCGGCTACCTCTCCGTCAGCGTCCTTGGCGCCTTTGTCTTTGCCGGCTGGACAGCCCTGCTGGCCTGGGTATGTACGTCCTCCACCTGGGCCTCGCCGCCGGAGGGCGGCGTCGACTGGACCGACTCGTCCAAATTCAGTGGGCCCTTTATTCTCTATCTCCTCTTTGGCATAATTTACGGCTCCCATCAGCAGATTGGTATGTGGGTCATGGGCACCTTTACCAATGAGCCTACCGTCCTGGCCGTGTACGGCGGCCTCTGGAAAGGTGTCGCTGCCGGCGGCGTGGCGGTCCAGTTTGGAATGGCAGCCGCGAAAGTATCTTATGAGTATGCCCTGGTTTCCCTAGTTCATCTTCCCGTCCGGATTGAAACAGTCATTCAGGTTTTGTGCTAATTTCTTGAAACGAAAACACCAGGGCTCAAATATCGTTTGCCCTTGCACTGCAGGTCATCTCAATCCCAATCATGCTTGGGCTTCTAACCCAGACGCGCGAGACAAACTACAATCAAGAAGGTAGGCCTCGTTCAGTGCCAAGGTGATTGGTAACGAGAATGAAGGCTAATGAGTCCATGCAGATAATGTGATTGCTCCTCATTATGCGGAAACGGCGGTTGTGAATCCAAAGTCGGAAGAAGTCACGGTAGAAGAATCCAAGTCCGCTTGAACTTTTGAACAAGACTATGTTATAAAGAAGATTCTTTCCGCGTATTCAAAGGTGACAAGGAGCGAACTGTGGTGGTTGACGCTGGGTAAAGTTGTACATGTACATGTTCTTTTATGTTGACCTGGTCTGTAAATTAATCAAAAGCGTTTACGAGCCAGTAAGTAACGCACAAACATCAGGTACTTATGATGAGCACTAGGTGTGTTTGGCATTTAAGTAACTACCAGCTTGTGTATGGCCGAGATTTCTCACTGCTAAAACACCCTTCTACAGCCTGGTTGGGTCAGGTCGCTCACATTATACGTCACTCATATCGCCACTACCAATGAGCCACAAAGCGGATTGCTTGGGTTACTTTCTTTCTTCACTAATAAACCTGTACATTTCATAGAAGAGAAGACGATAGTAATTAGTCAATCGGTCAAGGGGGGGTATTTTTCGGGATTAACAAGCCGATCAATTACGCCCATTGCTCCGACAACGGCTTCATCCTCATGCGTCAACCCGACGACCTGAATGGCCACTGGCATTCCCAAGTACATACTATTGTCCCCTATTTTCACATACGGTTAAAATTAGCAAAGGTATGAGCAAAGACTAAGGTACGAAGCAACACAAACTCACAAAGCTCGACATTCTTCCGGTCCAGCTCATTGACCGACCGATACCCCTCCGGATAGGCATCGCCAGCTAGCACCTGCCCCGCGGGAAGCACGCCGCTCGGGTAGTCGAGAAGGTTCCAGTGGGCGCCGTATCCCCACCAAGGCTTGAAATCGTGAGGGGTGGCGACTATGGGCGCGGCTGGGCAGATGAGGATGTCCATGGGCTTCTCCTCGAACGTGCTGCTGCTGTGCTTGGCCGTGTCGGCCCAGCGTTGAAGGTATTCCGAGCGATAGTAGTCGCGTGCAATGTTGAGCTAAGAAACAAATAACGAGAGTGTGTGTTAACTTGGTACTTTGCCTTTTTATCTTTCTTGTTTATGCTTTCGGTTATTGTGCTTTTACGTTGTGGTCAGTCTTACCTTCCAAACCTCATGAATTGAGCACTCCCGGACAATGGGATCGTGGAGGAGCTCACTTGCGCACGGAAGCATTTCCTCCTGTCCTGCATCCAGAGTGTTCTTAATGTCTTTGCCGCCGTCGGTGAAGTAGAGAGGGAGTAAAATCTCATCCCAGGCGCGCTTGTGGTTATACGGCTTGAAGTCAATGACTGAATTAAGAGTCAGCTCTCCATTATATGAGACAGAGCTTGAGCGCTTTCTAAGAAGCAAAACGAATAAAGGTTGGGTGTATTTTTATTCTTCGTACCTTGATGTCCAGCTTGTCGTAGCTTCTCTGCCGTCTCGTCCAAGACTCTCGTGATGCACGGATGAGGCATGACGACCTCATCCCACCTCATGACCCCAACCTTGAGTTTACTGCCCTGCCCCCCCGCGAGAGGGCTGCTGCTCTCCAGTCGGGTCCTCCACGGCATGGTCAGCAGGGGCTCGCGTAGCCAAGGCCTCGCGTCGCTCGTGACCTGCATGAAGAGATCCAGGTCGCGCACGCTGCGAGCGATGGGACCTGCGACGGCCGTGATGGACTCGGCGCCCGAGTTAGTGCACTCCCAGCCACCGGTGGGCACGCGCTTGCCGGAGGGCTTGAAGCCGTACATGCCGTTGAAAGCGGCGGGCACGCGGATAGAGCCGCCAATGTCGGAGGCGATTCCCAGCGGGGAGCCGCGCTGGGCGATGAGGGCGGCCTCCCCCCCGCTCGAGCCGCCAGCGGCGAGCCTCAAGTTCCACGGGTTCAGTGTCCGGCCGTAGATGTTGCTCACCGTCTCGAGCACCATCATACACTGCGGGTTGTTGGTCTTGGCGTAGAGCACGGCGCCCGCGCGGCGCATCACGTCCACGATGTGGGCGTCCCGCTGCTTGTTGTTGGCCTCATTGCTGCCCGCGGAGCCGTCAGTCTTGGCGTAGGCTATGTAGCCGGCGGTCGTCGGGTGGCCGCGGACGTTGTAGTGGTCCTTGACTGAGACGGGCACGCCGTGCAGCGGACCAACGGGCCGCCCGCCGGTCGTGGCGAGCATCTCATCCAACTCACGGGCCCGTGTCAGGGCCTCATGGAAGAAGATCTCAGTTAGGCAGTTGGTCAGCTGCTGGGCGATGGCGGCGCTGTGGCAGAAGGCGTTGGCGACGGCGACGCAGGAGAGCGTCCGCTGCCGGATGCGGGCAGCCAGCTCGGTCGCGTCCAGGGCCGTTATTTCAAGCTCGCTAGGGTCCAGCACGGCCAGCGCCGCGTCTCTGACTCGGGGATTGGCCGCCTGCCTCAGTTGCTGCACCTGCGCAGGAGGAAGCAGCCACTTGCTTGGGATGGCGGCGTCGCGGGATGCCTGATAGTGCTGGAAACGTATTAGGAAAAATAGGGAAGAAAGAAGAAGGAAGGGAGAGAGAGAGAGAGAGAGAGAGAGAGAGCAAGAGGCCAAGAGACAGAGAAAGTAGTTATTGTTGCCTCTGCGGACTAGAACAAACCTCGGCAATTGGTTTCCATGGAGGGGTTGTCATGCTGTCTTTCTTGGTGATGCGATGATGCAGCGACTCACTCAAATCGTGTTGGAAAAATTAGGAAGCACTGTAAGCACAGTACAAAATTCTGGTGGCAATGAATTGGTGATCGAGGTATAAGATGAATATATTGCACTGAATAATAGCATACAAGACCCGAATCGCCAATTACATACAAATGGACAGACAGAGGCTTACATAGATGGCTGATTGAGGAGCAAACTTGGCCGTTTGTCGGCGGTGGCGCATCCATTCCTCCATTCTCCCAGTCCTCCATCCATCCGTTCGCCAACTACGGATACTGGCTGTTTGGGGTCTTCTTTTGTCATCTTGGTAGCAATCGTTGAACAGTAGAGAAGGGGCCACCTGGCCTGACTTCTCTTCTCGTCAAGGCATCCCATTTTGGGTAAAGCGGAGTCATCGGTATATCAAGACTAGAAAAAAAAAATGGCACTATTCACCAATTTTCTATTTGAGATTTATTCCCCATTATTTTTGTGTCCTTTCCATCAGCTGGTGTTGAGCCATCTCCCGAAACCAGACTTGCTTGTGGCGGAGGAGCCTGACTATCGACGGCCACTTAAAAGAGGGGAAAATAAGCTGAAAGGAGGGGGGAAAGAGAGGCTCAGGATGTTTGCTTTGTCAAGCCACACGCTATGCCCCAACAATGCTGCGTCCACGACAACCAAATACTTGGTGTGTGTCACTAGTTTGGGGAAACCGAATTTGGGGAAATAGTTCTGGGAACTACCGGTCGTGTGAATCCGGGGAACGGACTGTGGGGAACTCTGGGGAGGGAGGGGCTTGACCAGCCTATTCCCAAATTATATACCCAGTTGAGAGGCGAGCTCGTGGAAGAGTCCCGGATTCGGAAGCCAAGCCTTGGACGCCACATTTTTCTCCCATCTTTCAAGGAGTCTCCTCTTCTTAAGTCTCTCCACAACGTAACTACTCAGTAGAGCATCTTGTCAATTGCATTTTTTCCAACTTGGCTTTATACTGCCGACATGAAACCTGAATCGAATCAAAGGATCCGACAACTCACAAGTCGACTTTTGCAATCCAGCCGTCTCCCACCCCCGCTCCGGCTCATTCCACTGTGCGGAGTCAATAAAGAGGCTTGACACTTTGTTCGCGTCTAGTTCCCCGCTCTCTCCCAACACACAGCCGGCTTCTGTCACAAGCATCACCCTGAATAGTGATATAAATAAAAGGGTTATATTCATTACGCCCTCCGCCGTAGCTCAGTCGTGGAATAACCCCGGATTGGGGGTGGCAAGAGAATTGGCAGATACTTTCCTCCCACAATTGCCACGTCATCACTCGCAGCTCATTGTTGCGGCTCAAGAAACCAACAACAAGTATATAGTTTGTATTATGTTTTTTAGAATTATTCTCATTATTTAAATTTTAAACTTGACAGCTCAAATCTTCTTCCAGTAGCCTTAATCCTCACTTCAAGTATATAGAGTCTCCTCTCTTTAGATATTGACCTTTTCATATTACGCTTCATTTCGGCCACTGGCATCACAACACAGAGATAGACAGACAGGCACCTGGGTATACGCAGAGCGCTCATCAAAACCATGTCATCATCATCACAGAGGAAGCGGCTCCTCATTGCCAACAGGGGCGAGATTGCCTACCGTGTTCTCACGACCGCCCGCCGGCTCGGCTACAGCGTCATCGCCATCTACATGCCTAGCGACGCCGCCAGCCCCCACGTCGCCGACGCCGACGTCGCTGTCGCCGTCTCCTCCTACAGTGACGCCTCCGAGATCGTGGCCGTCGTCCGCGAGCACGGTGCCCACCTCGTCATCCCCGGATACGGCTTCCTCTCCGAGAACACAGAGTTTGCCGCCGCCGTCGAGGCCGCTGGTGCCACCTTCGTCGGGCCCGAGCCGCATCACATTGACACCTTTGGCATCAAGGACCGCGCAAGGCGCTTGGCTGCCGAGGTTGGCGTCCCAATATGTCCCGGCTCCGGCATCATCGGATCTGAGGAGGAGGCCGTGGCAGAGGCTGGCAAGATTGGATATCCTGTAAGAGCGGAGAGCGAGCCGCAGAGGGGTGGATGAGCGATATTGGACCATGTTAACTTTTTACTTGTCATTTTAGATTATGCTCAAAGCTACAGCAGGTGGTGGTGGAATGGTAAGCAACTAACTCCCCGCCGCAACTGAACAAGAGAGTTGAAAGTTCAAAAGGCTTTTGGCTGTCTTACACACGTTACAGGGCCTACAGATCTGCAACAACGAAAGCCAAGTCCGCTCCTCCTTCAGCAACGTAGTCAGCCGAGGCCAGGCCCTCTTCTCCAACCCCGGGGTCTTCCTCGAGCGGTACTACCCCGTGTCGCGCCACATCGAGGTCCAAGTCTTTGGCGACGGCCGCGGCGACTGCGCCGTCCTCGGCGAACGAGAGTGCTCCATCCAGCGCCGGCACCAAAAGGTCATCGAGGAGTCGCCGAGCCCGTTCCTCGAGACCCGCCCCGCGCTGCGCCAGCGCCTCTTGGCCGTCTCCGCGCTGCTCGTCCGCCACATCCGCTACCGATCCGCCGGCACAATTGAGTACCTCGTCGACGACGCCACCGGCGACTTCTTCTTCCTCGAGATGAACACCCGCCTCCAGGTCGAGCACGGCGTCACCGAGCTCCGCTTTGGCATCGACCTCGTCGCCCTCATGCTGCATCTCGCTGAGGAGACGCATCAGCACCAGCAACAGCAGGGCTTAGTGGATATTCAGGCTTTGCAGAGGCTGGAGCCCTCGGGTGCGTCGATCGAGGCCCGACTCTACGCCGAGAACCCGTCCAAGGACCACATGCCCAGTCCTGGACAGCTACAGCTCGTCGAGTTTGGCTCGGCGTCCGGCACCCGCGTCGACACCTGGGTGCGGACCGGGACCAACATCTCCCTCTCCTTTGATCCGCTCATCGCCAAAGTCATGGTGCATGCCGCGAATCGGCCCGCCGCCGTCGCCAACATGCTGCGAACCCTCCGCGACACCAAGCTGCAGGGCGTTGTCACCAACACCGACTACGTGCGCCGCATCCTCGAGACGGACTGGTTCCGCGACGGCCAGACGACGACAAGCGTGCTCGACACCTTCCCGTACACGCCCCGCGCGCTCGAGGTCCTCACCCCCGGCGCTGGCACCACAATCCAGGACTATCCGGGCCGTGTTGGCCTGGGTATCGGCATTCCCGAGGGCGGGCCCGCTGACAGCCTGCATGCTAGGCTGGCCAACTGTGTCGCCGGCAACGAGCCCGGAGCCGAGCTCCTCGAGATCACCCTCAGCGGTCCCACCATCCTGTTCCACGCGAGGGCCATCCTCGCGCTGGCCGGCGGCGTTGTCGCCGATGCCCAGCTCGACGGGCGGCCCGTGCCCATGTACACGCGCTTCGAGGCGCCTGCCGGCTCCAGGCTCGCCGTCGGCGCCGTCTCGCGCGGATGCCGCACCTACCTCGCCATCCAGGGCGGATTCCCCGACATCCCCCCGTATCTCGGGTCCAAGTCGACGAGCCCCATCGTCGACATTGGCGGGCACCAGGGCCGTCCGCTGCAGACCGGCGACCTGCTCGGACTATCCGAGGCAGCCGGTCCCCTCGTCCCCTTCAAGCTGCCGGCCTCGCTCGTCCCCGCGATGGATCTCGCAACGATCGGCTGCCTGTCTGGCCCGCACGACTCGCCCGACATAATAACGCCCGCTGGCGTTGAGACCATGTACGCGTCCGAGTGGACCGTCTCGCACCAGGCGTCTCGCACCGGCGTCCGCCTCCAAGGCCCCCGACCGAAGTGGGCCCGGCAGACCGGTGGCCAGGGCGGCTCGCACCCGAGCAACTACCTCGACTACCCCTACTCCCTCGGCGCCCTCAACTGGACCGGCGACTCAGCCGTCGTGCTCCCCGCGGACGCGCCGTCCCTCGGCGGCTTCATCTCCTCGCACGTCATCCCCCGTGCGGAGCTGTGCAAAGTCGGCCAGCTTCGGCCCGGTGACAGGTTTCGCTTGGCCCCAATTACCATCGAGGCCGCCATGGCCCTGCGCCGGGAGCATGACGACTACATTGCGGCAGTTGCGCAGCTTGCCTCAGGAGAAGTGGCCATATCTGTGGCGCCCCTGGCCCTCGAACTCCGGCCGGCTGAGCACGTGGCACAAAGCACGGCGTCGACGGCCGTACTCGATACGTACAATGACATCACCATCCGCCAGGCCGGCGATTCATACATTCTCGTCGAGTTTCTTCAGTCGCTACAGCTTCAAGTCCGCTGTCGAGTGCAAGCAGTCACCGAGGCAATTGACAAGGCCAAAATTGGTGGCGTGGAGCTGGTGACACCTATCGGATGCAGTATGCTTTCTCTCCTACCCCCTTTGAACACTTACGTTTGTAGAACATCGAAAACGCTGACTCTTCTTTCTCTGTTTCTCTCTCTCGCGCCATAGGTCTTTTAGTGCAGTACGATGGATTCACCATCTCCCAGGCACGATTAGCCGAGGCTATCAAGCACTTGCTGAGAGTACACGTCGAGTCGCCCTCTCACCTCAGCACCAAGCTGTCCAGCCGCCACATTCGGCTGCCCATGGTCTTTGACGACAAGGTAAACAGGGCCTCTGTGGAGCGGTACATGGCGACGCAGCGGCCAACCGCCTCCTACCTCCCGGACCCGGTCGAGTTCATCGCTCGCTCCAACGGCCTCCAGTCCAAGCAGGAGGTCCTCGACAAGGTGCTCAGCACCCGAATCCTCGTCGTCGGAGTCGGCTTCTGGAGCGGCACGCCGATTGGCTTTCCCGTCGATCCTCGCTGCCGCCTCATGGTACCCAAGTTCAATCCTTCGAGAACATTTTCGCCCGCTGGCGGCTTAGGCATCGGCGGCTGCTTCTTCTCCTGCGACCCCATTGTAAGCAGTCTCAAACAACCCCGCTCCCTTTAATTCTCGTTTCTGCAATCTTGACTGGACGAAAAGCGAATAACGAAATGTATAGGATGCACCCGGAGGCTATGTCAACTTTGGACGGACACTCCCTGGGTGGGATAAGTTCTGCGTTAATAAAAGCTTCGGTGACCGCCCTTGGCTCTTTGACAACTTTGACCAGCTCAGCTTCTACCGCGTGGAGGAGGATGAGTTTGAGCGCATCTACAGCAGTTTTCAGGCCGGCAAGTACACGTTTGATATAACTCAAACAGAGTTTGACGTGGACGAATACACGAAATTCTGCGATAGCGTCGCCGATGAGACTGCCGAGTTCCAGGCAAAGCAGGAGGCTGCCACAGCCAAAGAAACTGAAAGGTTCGAGAGTCCAGATTCAACTTATCGGGGGTCGTTGCTTTTTCATATTCCTGTCTAACTTTTTTTCTGCAGGGAGAAGCGTATTTTTGCCGAGTGGCAAAAGTCACAAGAGGTGGAACGAGACACTATCACGTCCATTGACGAAATTGGTACGCAAATTGTGAGGATATTGCAGCTTTTGGCCTATGCTGACTCGAATATAGACGACTTATTCAAGATTCAGTCCCAAATGCATGCCAGCATATACAAGTTCGTGTCAAAAAAGGGTGACACCATCAGGGAAGGTGACATTCTCGTCATTCTGGAGGCGATGAAAATGGAAGTCAACGTTCGAGCGTCAGAGTCTCAGGCTGGTCTGATCATAGAGGGTATTCTTGCTGCGCCTGGCGATATTGTGAAACCAGGCGATGCCATCATGGTGCTATCGCAGAGGCGGAGAGATAGCTTAGATGTAGCATAGAGCAAGGCACCGTTGAAGGCACGCTTCGTAAACCTCGACTGCTCGCTGAAGAAATTCGGTCACTCAGGGTACTAAATTGGATGATAACATGGCTTCCAGCTTATCATAGTCGACATTGCCGTATTGTGCCATATTCTGCCAGCAATATTCCAGAGTATCCAAGGCCCGGGATACATGCTAGAGGTACAGTGATTAGGGGGCTTGACATTGTAAAACAGTGGGCAGACGTGGCAAAGCTAGCGTACCTTGAAACCAAAGCACTTGATGTCGTTCAATTTCATGCGGCACCGATCTTGCTTGTAGGGGTCAATCGTGGCAATGCCCGCAGTAAGAATCGGCCATACGACTGCCAGTTGGTTCAGACCGCGCGAGAAATTTAGCGTCAGGGTGAGTGTCCTATCCACGACAGATTGCATCTCGCCATTGGGATCCGGACTTCTGGTACTTCTGGAGTCAACCCTTTCGAGATACACGGCACACGCCAGGGCGTAGCTTTGGACGCATGAGGTGATTGTCAAAGTCCTAACTTGGTCGTCGGACGCGCCTTGGGGTATGCCATCGAGGCTCTCCAATTGTAAGAATGCATCGGGGGCACTGTCATGCCAGTTTTTGAGCCTGTGTATCAGATCGTTATACATGGTATCTCTCTGCTGAGGACAAAGACCGGTCCGGCGTAACTTGGCGAAGATGCTGATGTCTGTCTGTATAGACATGACTCGGGACCACGCGGTGCGGACCTGGGCAAGGACACGTTTGTCGGTGTAGAGCTCGGTGGTAAAGTCTGGGACTCCCAAGTTATACTGCCATCCGCCGCCCAAGGTTTCCCAGTAATCGCCTGGGAGGATGGGCGCCTCACCCGTGGCGCAGGAAGCTGCGACGTCTAGGTATGACATGAGGGACACTAAAAAGCGTCGGATGGGAAGAGCTTCACTGGATAGCATTAGTAACGTGTTCGTCTTTTGATCGTCCGTCGCTGGACTGGGAGAATACATGGATCGCAGAATCGAGCCAGCTCCTCGCAGATGAACCTTCCAGGAAGCGTCGGTGGCGGACATTTTTTCAAGCATACAAAGGAGTAGGCAAACCGCAAACAAGTCAAGGCTGGCAGGCTGGGCAGCTTCCGCCGCAAGGGCACGCCGAAGCTGAGTGACGATGTTGGCGTACATGCTGACCGCTGCTTTGCGATGGTGTGCGCGGTTCTGCGCTTGAGGTAGTTGGGACAGATGCATGGCGCCTAGGGCTTCCATAGTGCCTTGGAGGATGTCAGCATGCTCACCGCCGACGTGACGGAGCAGTGTCCGATACGGATTCGAGTCGGAGGGAGTATCAAAGATGATGAGAAGTGTAGAAACGGTCACAAGGTAGTGTTGATAATACATGTCACTCTGCGACTGAAAGTGAGCTGGCGGGCCGTCTCGGCAACGCGAAGCTTGGACTATTTGATGATCTGATGGCTGTTGAAGGGCCAGTTGATCGGTCGATTCGGGATGCCATGGGAAATAGTTGTCCCCCGTGTCATCAGCCGCCTCCTCATCAACCGGGTCAGTAGGCCGGCGTGACTTTGTCGGCGGGAAATCCTCGGAGCATTCCGACGGGGGGTAGCCGATGACAGACAGAGGAACAAAAGTGAGGCTAAAGGTGCATTTTCTATTAAGTCGCGTGCAGTTGGCGCACGAGGGCATCTGCTGGTCGCATTTGACGTGTCTTTGGCGGCAGTCGAGGCATCCGGTGAAGACGCGTGGATGCCATTTCCTTTGCCGCTTAACAGTCGCGCTCTTGGGGCGGTGATCTAGGAGTGCAGGCGCCGGATTCGTCGACTCCATTGCCAAAGTGAAGGAATAAACGGACGAAAGGCAAGGCGGTGATACAAGGACATGGGCTGACAACGGTTGATGGCACGTTTGAGAGGACCCATGAGCTAGTACTAATTTTGCGGGGTCAAGGGTGCAGGCCTTAATGTGGTCGGCAGATTAGTGGTTAGGTCAGTAACTACCTAGGCAGCTAGGTAGCACCAAGCAAACACCCCAAAACACGGAAACAGTTGTCAGCGTTCCCGCTAACCAAGCTACCTACCTAGTGCGTGAGGCTTACTACGACGGGCCGTATATCATATCGTGCCAATATGATTAGAGCTGGTAAGTAGTTCTAACGCAATGATACCAAAGGACCAGAGGTCAACAGCGCTTGTATTACTTTTTTCGGAACCCCAAAATTCAGGGGCCACGTGTGCCTGCATAAGTGTGCATGGGACTATCGCCGGCATATTTGGCAAGACCAACGTCTGCAGTCTTGGCTACGATAGTCGTACTACTTTGTTGGATGAGAATATCCTCTGGTTTGAGGTCTCGATGGGTAAAACCTTGGCCGCACATATATGCCAATACTGCACTGATCTGCCGGAGGAGGGAGGGACATTATGCGTTCTTTCCATTATGGGAGTGTCGCCACGATGTGCTTAAGCTAAGTCCTAGAATATGAGTAATGGTGCTTTAAATCTTACATCCTTACATCCTCTAACGTTGATTAAAGATATGCATGCGCTAATATATCCCCGTACTCTCTTGCTTGATAGATTTTGTCTCGATTCTAGCTAAGGAAACTCTTTACTTCTATGCGAATCTTTAGTAGGCGCAATAGCGACTAATTCTGGTGGGGTATTTTGGAGGCGGTCGCCGTTTGCTTGACATGGGACTCGGCAGTTTTTGCTGACGATACTGATCATGCAATCATGATAGCTGGGTTGAGCTCTTCTACTAATTGCTGGACTACAGCGAGCGAGCGCTCCCAGGTATGAGATGCATATGAACCAGGCTCACGCTTCACTGTCTCCACTATACCAAGGTGAAGGTGACGAAGAACTCAACATTGTGAAACCGTTGACCTCACCTGAAAGAAGGATCATCTCTGTGCGGACCTAGGGTGCAAGGCTGGAGTTCCAGGTGGCTGATTCCCGTGGGTAGATCACGCACAGCTGTCGGCTAGAGAAACGGTTTCTCTCACTGACATCTGCAATGCACTTTTGGTCGACCCAAAGGTGACTTTTAATTTCGGTCGGTGTGTGTATGTCCAGCATTCGAGCATTCCGTTCTTCCACATAAACTTTTTAGAAAAGCAGCTTACCTATAGGCTGCTCAGCCGCTGCTGTAGCACTGATTCTTCGGCGAGGACGGCTATTATGTGGGTCTTCGGGCTTTGCACTTCGGCGAAGAATGCTGTGCATGGCGTATCTTGAGTCATGAGCCACGGTCTTCCTTTAGATATCTTTTTTCATCGTGGGTATCGCTAGGCACACACTCAGGGTCTTATTTTTCAGAAACTCCGATTCAAGACGCCTTATTATCATGATCTCAGCGACTACTAGGGTCAGGGTCAGCAGTAATGCAGACGGCCTTTGTTCTGCCATCATACCGACGTCGGAAGCCACAGAATCCAGCACATCAGGTGCTTGCCTCTTATGTGTAAGCGCGGGCGCGCCGAGTGATTTGCCATCTACTGACTCCTGAAAGCGCCAGAGACATCTGAAATGTGACGGCAAACGACCATGCAAACGATGTGTTGACTCGGACAGCAGCTGCGTCTTTGTACCATCGCGCCGTGGCCAGAGAAGCCAGCCGCGCGACTCCAGCCATTACATCGCAACCATGGCAACAGAATCACCACCAGCGGTCAAGCGCACGCATAATGACGCCGAGTTTTTGTCAATTGACTGCGGCAGAAAGCCTCTGTTCCAGAGCACCACTCCGCCGGTCTCGCGCTCCCTCGTTGCCTGGAGCAAACCCGCGTCGCGGTCAGGCTCGGACGCATCACAGCCTCAGCTGCAATCCCACCTTGCGATATCTTTCGAGCGTTGCATCTCGTCATATTACCACAACTTTCACGCTAGCCACCCTTTGGTCTTGCCGCAGACAAATCTTCTCCCTTTGATCAAGGGGGACGCCGTACAGCCGTTACTCTCAGCGATGCATTGGGTAGGATCGAAATACATTGCGCCGGAAAAGGACCAAGAGCCGTTAATGAATACTGCAATTTCGCATGTAGAGGAAGCTGAATCTAAAAGCGCCAACGGGTTTACGGTTCAGGCCATGGTAGTGCTCCTTCTTGCGTTAGACGGAGCAGGATACCCACAGCAGGCCACGGAGTTGTTGTGTAAGGCGAAAAGCATGCTTCTTTCTCTTGGCATGAATTCCCAGCAGTTTCTCTTCCAGTCGGAGAAAAGGTCTCAGGTGCTAGATGAAAGCTGGCGTAGGACGTGGTGGGAGTTGTATGTACTGGATGGCATGTTTGCTGGCGCGCACCGCGCTACCACATTTTCTCTCTTCGACGTACCGACCGATGTTGGATTGCCATGCGAGGAAGATGAATACGAGACCAATGTAAGTAGAAACGCACAGCTTAAAAGAGTCCCTTTATTGACCTTGCTGGATCACAGCAAATACCAGAGCCTCGTACGGTGGAAGATCTAAGCGACCGCGATCTGAGCCTCGATAACTACCAGTTTTCGTCCTTCACATATCGGATTCTCAGCGTCCAGAATCTGGGACAGGTAATCCGGAACTCTGAAGCGGCTGAGCTGGACGCAGACGTACACACACAGCTTGAGGTTCTGCTCACCAGCTGGCGCCACAGCTTGCCCGCTTCGAAGCGAGACTCGCTGCAGCGCGACGGCCGGCCCGATGAGATGATGTTTCAGGCGCACATGCTCAACCACACCACCTCAATTTTATTGCATCGGTCTCGTGCAAACCTGAATATGGCGCCGTCACGGACCATTGATGCTTGCGCGCCGCTCGCGGTGGCGACCGAGGACGAGTGCAGCGATCCGCGGGTCAGTCTGCACACACAGCATGTCATCACCGCGGCTAACGAGCTGGGTAAACTGATGACTCACCGCACGCGGTTAACACTACACACGCACTTCTTCATCTGCGCCGTTGTGCTGGCGTCGATTGTGCATATCGGGGCATGGTCTGGCGGCGATGACGCAGTCCGCGAGCAGGTGCGCCTATGTATTGGCGCCCTGCGGCAGATGTCGACTGTCTGGGGCCTGGCGGGCAAGGCGCTAGGTCAGGTGAAAGACGTCGTAGGGCAAATTCATTTTGAAAGAGCACAGAGCCGGCAAATGGAGCAGTTTCTTGTAGATGTGACGGATGAGGACATGGTTGGCATGTTCGCAGCAGATACGTCGACACTAGCAGACATGGACAGTTCAGCAGTTGGGCGCTGCGGTACGTTCGAATAGACACTAAGCTGAGAGAATAAGCAATTGGTATGTAACTATTCTTGACAACGAATTAAAATGCATTATTCTCGGCGGCCCCTCGTTCGCCCCTCCACGCACCTCTGTGCCAAGTCGAACGATTTGAGACTCTCAATAGATACTCTTCTATTTCGCCAACTGTAGGGGCAAGCTATGTGGAGCCAGAGTTGACATCAAGTTGAGCACTGCCAAACGAATCATACAGAGCCTGTAGTGCTGACGATGCAGTGTCAGACTCGTATCGGTAAAACAAACAAATTTGCCCTACTAGCCTCGCAGGCGAGGAGGAAAATCCATCTTGGCGGCGAGTTTTTTTGGCGTTTTACCAGTATGGCGAAATGCCTCTGGTACCTGTGATGACTTCTCCATACCAGGCCGCCACCTGTAGACTTTAGCATCGTTACCCTAAAGCCAGTGGTCATCAGACATATTACAACATTGCGCAGGGACTATAACCGATGGTGCCTGTGAGTGCATCCGGGACATCAACCTTGCGGCCTTTGATCCAGGCTGTAGATTGAAAATTTGTAGTCTGCTCCTGACGCCCTAGCAACAGCAACCACTATGCCCCAAATGGCCGAAGAGGCGGACTGCCGAGTTCTCGTAGCCATCTTCCAACAAGCTTGGCAGCCACCTCTACTTCGAGTTGGGAACCTCCGATGATACGCCCTGTCTCATTAACGACCAATCTGGGAAATAAGAGCGCAGGGTTTGGTCTTTGCAACTCTCTCAGATGGCTTGGGACCAATTAAATCCTGGCAGTGATGATGCGAGCTCCGAGTGGATGGCGGCTACCAACTCGGCCAGGGCCACAGCTGAGGAGGGTTAGGCAAGCAAAGTGCCGCCGAAAACTTTTTGTATTGAGCTGATGGTTGAGTCTACTGTACCAATGGTCGCGTCTAGCTGGAGGAAAATATTGAGGATGTGCGAACTACTGAACTGCACCACGCTTCACCAAGCCATTACTTCCGAAACACAAGCACCAAGTATGCAAGTATTCTGTATCCCATAATAATTGCAATCATGATGCCAATCCAGGTGCCTTCCAGTCCCGTCTCGATGTTGAACTGGCGCAACACATCAGTGCCACGAATTTTGCCCTCTCCGTTAAGGTCACTTGGGTATTGGCATTGGTATTGTCCTGGGGAACTCTCCGAACATTGATAGTTGCGGTCTTTGAATTCATTTACCATCATGCCTTGAAACACATAGGCCTGGTAGTCGATGTAGTGGAAAGCATATTTCCAAAAGACGTTGAGAATACCCATTGGCACCAGGAAGCCATCGACGCACATCCATAGTCCGTTTGCAAATGCAGTAACGGCGAGCGCCACAACAAAAATGTCAAAAAGAGAAGATACCAAGACAACGAGTGACTCAGCTGCGACAAGATCAAGAAACAGCCACAAAACCCACATCCAGAAAGCAGACCCGCTGGGTCGGAAGTTCGACAACCAGTACTCGACGACCGAGAACAGCAAAGCGATGAGGAAAAGAAAGGGAAGGCCAATCAGAAAATTCGCGACCATGAATCCAAGCGGACCAACAAGACCGTTAGCACGCTCTTGTTTAAATGTGCCCAGGTCTTCCAGAAATGCCGGTACGTAAGCGACGGCCATGAAGGACATGAATGCACCACCGAAGAAGACTGCATTAATGTAAGGCTGTATATACTGCTGTTCGGTATCGAATCGCAAAAATACGGTTCCCATTAGGATGGCCAGACCAAGATACATCGCTATGCGAATACCATAGGCGATGACATCTCGGTAGGATTTGATCCAAGATCGCTGGAGCAGCACAAGCGGCGTCATCCATGCTGCAGGTTTCTCAGGGCTCGGACTGGAAGTCACTTTCTGTAGTTGTCGGGACTTGCTGATAGAATCGTTCAGGTTTTCGCATTGCTCCGATCCTGCCCATTTCTTGCATATTTTCTCGGTCCTAGTACGAATCTCGCCGTCTTTGTCCAAGTCTGTATTGATCAGGTCGAGGTAAAACTCGGCCGCGTTTGTTTCGGGCGGGATAGGATAGCCAATCGTGGAGAAATATGAAGATGCGTCGGCGACGGGTCCATAGTAGCACGTTTTTCCCCCCGAAAGAAGACAGAGCTTATCAAACTGTTGAAGGGTCGCGGAAGACGGTTGGTGAATGGAGGCAATGATTATGAGCTGTTGGAGCTATCAGTTTTTGCAAGACCCGCTAACGATTTTCTTCGGTGCTCACTTTGTTTTGCCGACCGATAGACTTGATATAGTTGCAGACCTCAAAGCTGAGTGCTGAGTCAAGGCCACTCGTAGGCTCGTCGAGAAACAGAATTTTAGGATTCGTAACAAGCCGGCTTGCTATTCCAAGTCGCTTTTTCTGGCCACCGCTCAGTCCCTTTCTAATAGGAGTGCCGACAATGGTCTGTTGCTGCGCGTGAAGACCGAAACTATTAATGAGGTCATCGACACGCTGCAGGGCCTCTTTTTTCGATACGTTGCTGTGACTCGGTCAGTGACGGATGAGAAGTAGAGGAAGGGAGCGCGTACCTTGGTAGCGCGAGTCTGGCAGCAAAACCCATCGTTTCTTTCACGGTCAAGCTGCCGATCAACGAGTCTTCTTGCTCCACATAAGCAGACAAATCTCGAATATTCTGCAAATTGGTTGGCTGTCCATTGACAAGAATATCACCCCTGGTTGTAGAACCAGCGGCAGCAATTCTGTGGGCAATGGCGTTGAGCAGAGTCGTCTTACCTGAGCCGCTTGGGCCCATGACAGCGAGCATCTCTCCGGCCCGTACGAACCCGCAACATTGGGACAAAATGGACAGAGGTTCACGAGACACCCTGTCTTTGACATCTACCTGCAGGTTTTCCCATGCAAATGAATCGATGCAATCATTTGCTAGATGTGAAGTCATAAGGTGGTTCATCTCCAGATCTGGGGCTGGGCACGCCCGGTCGGTAGTAGGAGTGGCCATCTCTGGATAGGCAGAAAGTTATGCGCGAGAAGAACTTTTGTCACGCTTGAAATAAGGCACTAAATATATCTCTGAGGCGAACCAAGAAAAAGTTTTCGGAGGGTTCGCTTACAGATTTAGTTAATGGTGGCTCCTATTTATTGATGGTGGCTCACTGCATGTTGTGGCTGCAGGAGCTGATCTCGACGACCTCGCCGAGGGCCCGGCCCACTACACTCACCCAGTCGCCGATGTCTTCCTGATCGAAGCGGTGCCTTACATGCTTGAATTGGCTGTCTCTGCGCAGGTGACGCTGATGCTGACGCTCACTAGCAACTCCGTGAATTAAGAGAGAAATGTTGACTTGTTGCGGGGGCAGCATGTTCGAGTCTCTTGGACGGCTGATTGAGTGTTGTGTGCATGAGATTATTGCAACCACGAGTCTCAATAGATCATAAAGTTCATTATCATATGCCTAGATGTACTATGATATCGGAGCAAATATTGCCATGCACTTGTTGCTTTATTAGCAGTCCACTTTGCCCTCGAATGAGCCCGCCTGCGCGCCCCTGTAGACCCAACGCGATGATGCATGTGAGAAGATGCCCCACTCGAATGACGTCTATTTACTTGGTATCCTGGATCTTTTCATCGTCTCCTGAAAGAGACCTGATGGTGACACCATTTTCTGTTGTCATGCGTGGTAAGGTACGTGCAACTCGAGGAGGATCCCATATACTCTTGGATTGCATAAAAATTTCATCGATCTCCTCAAGCGAGCGGCCGCTAGTCTCAGGGAAGAAAAAGTACACGGCAGGTATGATGGCTGCGTTGAGCACAGCAAAAATGATGTAGTATCGATAAGAGATGGTGTTGAATCCAATAGGCGTAACTTCGGCGAGCAGAAAGTTGAACATCCAGACAGCAGCAGTCGCCACGGCGCTAATGGCTGCGCGCAGCTGCAGAGGCGCAACTTCAGTGGCATAGAGATATGTGAGACCAGAGTAGCCCAGGGTGTAGATGAATTGAAATACAAACAGGCAGATGACTGCAACGATCAGAGCCGCATTGTTGGTGGTCGCCGATGTAGTACCCGCAAGAATTGCCATCGCAATACCCATGCCAGCCGCACTTGAAAGCATAAGAAACCGGCGGCCGAGTCGATCGATCGTGAAGAATGCCAAATATCCGCCAAAGATTTGCGTCAATGCCATCGATGCGGCAAGAATGCGAGAGTTGGTTGGATTTATATGGAGATACTGCTCAAAAATTGTCGTCGCATACATGGAAATCAGATTGATTCCGCACATTTGCTGGAACATCTGGCCGGTGGCTGCGAGGACAGTGCGATGGAAAAGACGTTGTTCCCCCATTGTTATCATGGATTTCCAAGAAAGCGAGCCACATATGGAAAGCGAGTGTTGAATTTCTCGAATCTCATTGCTGATTGCTTCGGACTCTGGGTGATCATCGTTTAGTGCTGCAAGGATTTCCTTTGCCTCTTCGATGCGGTCTTTCTTCACAAGCCATCGAGGAGATTCCGGAAACAGCGTAACAAAACCACCCATGGACAGCAGGAAAAGGATCTGAAACGCAAACGGGAAGCGCCATGCGACAGAGCTATTCTTAACGAAGAAGAATCCAAAGTCAATCCACAGAGCCAGAGAGATGCCGGCACCAACGAAAATGCCATCCATCACGACGTGGGCGCCACGCTTGCTCGCGCGAGATATCTCGGCTTGCCAGACGGGGACGGTGGCGAGATAGCCGCCAGTTCCAAGACCGAGTACGAGGCGAGCAATGATGAACTGAGCCAAGTGAAATGAGGCAGTCATAAGCACAACTCCAACAAT
The DNA here is from genome assembly GCF_051103115.1 of Cordyceps javanica. Taxonomy (NCBI): domain Eukaryota; kingdom Fungi; phylum Ascomycota; class Sordariomycetes; order Hypocreales; family Cordycipitaceae; genus Cordyceps; species Cordyceps javanica. The sequence goes on from NC_139296.1 coordinate 45,966, forward strand.
GGTTACCAGGGACGAAATTTGGATAACCCTCTTTCGACCGAGGCGATCGCCGAGGTAGATGCACGATAGAGACCCGAACATGCCGCCGACTGTGAAGAGGGCAAGAACAGTGCCTGAAACTTGTCAACACACCGCAAGCAGTAAAGAGGAGCTAAATTACCTTGAATTGTTGAATTGTGCGACTGTTGCGATCCCGTGGTGTGGATGGTGTCTAGCAAAGGAAACATTCTGACAAATGACTCGAGCGTCAAAAGGCCACCGGCGACGCTGATATTGTAGCCGTAACAGGTAAAAGCAGGGCATACTACAAGCCAGATGATGGCCTGCGTGAGTGCTGAGCCCCGAAGGCCAAGATATTTTGCCATTGTAATGTGATTCTTGTTGTTATGATGCGATAGTGTCTGTACATTCGGCCGTCTTCCTGGTCGGGGCGGAGACGAGTAATAAATATGCGCTTAGGACTTTTCTGTGGTTCTCGCTCGACATTGTTTCAGCGTCACTCCCAAGTTTTATACAGCTTTCTGTAACCGGGAATCTGATTAGCGCTCTCCACGTAGTCGATAGAGCCGCATTTCCTCATTCGCCATCGGGAATCTGACGGGTAGATTGTCTCGAGGCTCCGGGGGGCGACTACCGGTCATCGGCGGACGCCGCAACAGCACTAGCCAGGTCCGAGGCCAGCAACAGGGACGAAGCCGACCTAAGAAAAAGGGGGACTGAGCGAACGGCTTTGCTTTTGCCAAGCTAGATCGTGAGTAATGAGCAGTGTCAGCTCGACTCCGGAATAACCGCAGTTACTCCGGCTCCCACCCTTCTGGTCCGCGGATGTGGCTGCTTGTAAATTCGCCTACTGGGTAGGGTCTGTCCCTTTTTTTGGCCTGGCAGTCCGGAAGGGTGCATGCTGGATGCATTATGACACCAGGTTTCCCCGCGTCCAAGCATCGCGGGGACGCGCCTCTGATCCACCGGACCTGGCCGATGCTTTTTGTATGTTGCAGGCACCTTGCAGCTTGCCGCTTGCGTGGAATCTAATAAAATGGGACAGAGTATTGGATAATATCTACTATTGTTGGATTTCTGGTGTACTCTGAGTAATCTGCGAGTGTTCTCGGCGCGCATGCCTCGAAATGAGCCATCGGGCTCTGACCGGAAGGCCGACCAGCAACGTAACTAGTAAATTGGTGTGCGTGGCCATATTCCTTGACAGCTCGCACGGGTCTCTTCATTCAACATCAACGTGCAGGTAGATGCTATAGTCTACATTCACTTTCTGCGGTTGCTTTCTGCTCGCCTATGCCCGACTTACAGCGTTCATTGTTAATTGTCTCGTTTTGATTTTTTTTATATTTGGCGACTGGAACCTAGCCGGAGGAGGGCGACGCCGGAGCTTCCTGGGCTAGCTGCGAAGTAGGCAACTTGCCGTGGCTTTATTACCCATGCAATTTTTTCGTCACTTTATTGCTAATACAATGTATTTAACGGTATATTCTACCGTCACGGGTTCGGCAGACAGCACAATGAGGAAGAAGGCCAGCTTGGCAGCCTGCTGCATGTAGTGGCTGCGCGCCATGACGCCCTTGGGCGCGCTGAGTTGTCAAGCCATGTTCCAGGTTGATCGGATTACGGGGAAAGCAAATCCTGCGTGAGAGTTGAAACTGAAGTCAGCTTAAGCTATACGTGATCCTCGGCCGCATGCAGCTCCGACACAAACAGAAACTCGCCCCACGCAGAAAGACATAGGTGGTGGAGGCTATGTGTAAGCCATAGACGCAGACTGACAGCATCCGCTAAGTAATATGCAACAGGCATCATTCCTTCTCACGTTCTCAGGAAGGTTTAAAGGTAAATAATATACATTAAACGTAATATATAGAATGTTGGCCAAGCTTTCAGCTCTGCTGCTGAAGTTAGCCTTGGTTGCTTTTACAGGATGTCCTCTGGCTTGACAGTAACCCAATTCTTATCCGCCGTCACCGGCCATCCTTCCTTCTTCTGCTCGGCAGCGAAGTCGACTTTCATCTGATCAATTTGTTTTTGATACTTGTCTTTGCGGTTGATCCAGAGATGGATACCGCCGCGGCGGACATCAACGCCGTGGAACTGCATGGGACCGTCGCTATCAGGCGTATCACCACCAACAAGAATAGGCTTCTTCCACATGTCAATGTAGGAGAGAATAGCTGCCCATTTTCCCGTCTTCCATGTGGCCGGGGTCCAGAGCAGAGGAGTCATGATCAGATCGAGGTTGGCCTGCTCATCATAGGTGCCGTCGCTGATCTGTTTGCGCGCAGCGGTTAGTTCGTTGCTCGTGACATTTTTCAGAGCAGTCGTCACGCCGATGACGTTTTCCGGCTTCACGTTGTATCCGTATTTAGGGTCAGAGGCAACCATGCGGACCAGCTCCTCGGACGCAGCGGAGACGACATAAACCTCAATCCCGTTGTTCATAAGCTTGTTGTACAGCTCAACCTGGCCGCGGAAGACCTTGGGAGGGTTGACTTCAACTTTAATCAGCTTGTCGCCATCGTAGTAGCTCGTGTGGACAGTGTCGTTGAGTGCCATGAGCTCGTCGACGTAGACCTTGAGTTGGCGAAGAGGAATGCCACTGAAGATTTGCGCAGCAAAGGGGTAGCACACTGCATCATCAATCTCGCAGAGGCGCAGGTAGTAGCCATAAAGCGTTTCGTTGTGCGCGGGGGTGTCTTTGAAAGGGACGAGCTTCAGCGACGGGTCCATTGAATCGCGGGTGAGGACGCCTTTGTTCTCGAGGTACGGTATCAGCGACTCCTCGAGATCGAATTGGTAGCTTGTGTTGTCCATATCGAAAGCGGCATAGCGACCGTCGTGAGCATTGGCAGCAATCATGGCATTGAGCGCCTTGGCAGCCTCGCGCGGCCAGTGTCGTAGAGCAGGTCCCTTGAGGCATGGCTTGGTTGCGGCGGCAGTGACGGAGTCGACAGGGGTCGCTGAGGCGACGAGGCCGGTAGAGGCGAGCGCAACGCTCAGGGCTGTCAAGAGCTTGGTCATGATAAAATGGCACCTTGTACAAATGGTGGACGCGGGGGTAAGTGGCAGGATGCGAACACAATCACAGAAGAACTATCCAGGGTGCGCCCGCTTCTTATTCCTGACGGATCTTTTTCTCCAACGGCCGAAGCGGACGAGGAAAAAAAACAACACAAACAAGGGACAGGTAGTCTCGCTCACTAGTGGCGGGATGCAACTCCAGCCTTGCAAGGGCCAGCTCAAGATTACCATCCCCACAAGCATGCCAGGCCAGAGAAATCCCAACTATTAACCATACGCATTCTGCCAAGAAGGTTGATCCCTTCCCTATGCAGCACGTGGCCGGAAGCCATGAGCGCCTCCTGGCAATCAGGTTAATCAATAGTTGGTTGGCCTACATATATTGCCGCAGTGTTGGGTTTGTCTCCGCAATCATGCCTTAATTCTTCTGTGAAGTGGTGTCCAGGGCACCGTTCAAAGGACTTTTGTTCAAGGTTGAACCTACTGCCACAGCTGCTTCTCAACCTCGCCCACGTGCTCACATCGTAGGCCAAAACACGGAAACACTTGTCGGCGTTCCCGCTGGTACATGAAGCCTACTCCACTGTAGTTGGCTAGTCCTACATGTGGAAGCTGCCCAGACGACAGCGCCGAACCTGTGGAACCCGAAGCATGCTCCAGCGCAATTGTTTTTGTCCAATCCAGTAATCTCGTGATGTTCATCGAGCCATGACCTTTGTTCACAAACTTCGTCCCGACTTTGGAACTAGGCGGACAATTCGAGACGGCTCACTATGCAGATAAAGGGCCGATTTCTATCCATCTAACGCTCTTCCCTTTCAACGGCTCTCTCAACGTCTGTGCTCACACCCCAAACCCCAACATCGATTCCTGGCTGAAGTCGGCGAAGATAACTCCCAGAAATTTCACACCACAGTTGTAGTATCCAGGTCGGGACACTGATAGTTAATAGAATATACTCCACGAGACTGGAATTTGGCGGCGAATCGCAGACTATGTACGTCGTTCGCTTGCTGAGTCGGCTTTCGTCGAGTTCCGCTCTTGCAATGGCTACTTCGATGCTATAATGCCTAGCCCTGTGAAGTAATCTCTCTGCCAACGTCGCGTCATATTATAGAAGCAGTACTTGGCATTATCGGAGTCTAAACTTTAGGCTCATGGACAGATTTAATTTTCAGAGGAGAAAAATTATCGCCGACGCTTAGAATCGGGAGATGCTGTATCCATAGGCCCATCGCGCTAACCTCGTATGACCCTACGAGTGCTGGTATACTCAGTACTTAGATTTAACACGGGCAGGTGCTAAAAATGTAACTTAGAACAATACCAAAACAGAAAAAAGTCAAGTACATGGGTGGGCCGTGTAAGGGTTTCTATGAAGTCTACCACGTCCAAAGGTCCTACTACCTTGGTATAATCTAAGGAATGATGCACCGTCCTATAATCTCCGTCATTATCAGATTATAGCGTGACGCATTTTTCCGAAGGCGATCTCCGTAATTATGCCTTCTTTTATCCTCTACCCTCGTATGCATGAAATTGCGGACATCTTCACGTCAGTGCCGTCTCCACAGTCATACGGCAATTTCAGTGTATGAAGGGCCAGAGGCGGTAACATGAGTAATGGCCACATCCTACATATGATTCGTATAAATGATAGAAAAAATATCGGTAGGGCAACGCTGGGCCGACCGAGCAAGTAGGATATTCGAAGATCTCTAGCAGATCAGAATCTAGCCACTTCGTTGACACAATTTTACGTTTCTGCATAGATTTGATACCGATCAGTTTGGATATATGATGGATGATAGTGGCATGTAAAATTTTTCCAAAAAGCGAGGACCTCAGCGAAGCCGAGCGCGAGCCAATACAACACAGCAACTACTACTCCGTAGTTGGCTACTAAATAGCTTACAACCTAGGCTGTAGACGGGCAGAAGGTCACTTCAAAGCACTCAGTTAGCTAGATGACAGGCATTCGTGGAGAGAAAAAATGGCTATCGCTTCGTATCGAATACTAGGCTATTTCTAGAGGAAAATTATGCCTGTTCAAGCGTTTGCTCCAATGTGGACGATGATCTTGCCTGCCGAAGATCCCTTCTTCAGATGGCTGAACGCAGCCGGCGCGTCGTCAAACTCATAGGTAGAATCGATCACGGACTTGAGATCTCCCTTACTATACCACTTTCCAATTTGATCCAAATCATCATGGCTGTTCTTCGTCAGATAGCTGATGAATTTGTTCTTTCCACCGCCCAGAAACGACGGCCGAATCATGGCGCATGCCACGTTGGCGACATGACCGATCGAGCCGCCGCCAATCGAGACAAACGGAGCCGTGGGGAGCAGGAACGCGGACGACTTGGGATGTAAGTCGACGGCTCCGACATTGTCCACGAATACGCTGTAAATAGGGCCTGCCTTTTGCAGCACTTCAAGTATATCAGTGGTCTTGTAGTCTATGATCTCATCGGCACCGAGCTCTTCGCACAGAGCGATTTTGCCTGTGGAGCACGTCGTGGTAACATGACAGCCGAGAAGCTTGGCGACCTGTATTCCAAATGTGCCAGTGCCGCCTGAGCCACCATTTATAAACACCTTGTCACCGGCTTGGACGTAGGGCTTGATGGTCTGGTAGGCGGTTAGTGCGGCGGTGCCCAGACCGGCGGCGTGGTCGAGGTCTGCATCGCGTTCGATTTTCGCGTAGCCATCACGCTCCAGTATGACCATTTCTGACAGAGCACCGGTTGACTTGAATGGATCAAGGCGACCCAAAACGTGATCGCCCACCAGGATGTCGGTCACCTCGGGGCCGACGGCGACGACCTGGCCGCTGAGGTCCATGCCGGGCGTCTTTGGAAATCGAAAAACAGCATTGGCAACAAAGCCGAGCTCCACAACTTTGTAATCGGCAGGATTTAGTGCAGCGCTCCTGACCTTGACCAAAATGTCCTGACCTTTGAGGTCCTCGCTCCTCGGCCGACGAACCTCGCTGTTCAGCTTCAGCTTCGTTTCGATGGTGCCAGGAGAAATAACCTGCCAGGCTCTCATGATTTCTGCCATTATGCAAACAAATCTGTGAACTGTAGTGCCGTGGCGCGTGTTTTGGTCCGATACGTTGATGCAGAGATGATGCTCCGTCATCGACCTGCTGCCGACTATTTGTAATCTGCGCTCGCTCTGCGTCTCAACTGCAAGCTTGAACTATCAGTAGTGCCTTTCATTCTAACCATTGCAATGCAACCCCACAATTTTACAGCGTTCCAGCCCGGGCCTGATGCGCTGTCGCGCAAAGCGTGATTGCTGTTGCCGTAGTTCCCGGCCGTGATATTCATTCTCTCTCGCCTCGATACGTCACCTCTAGTAGCCTCTTCAGTCGCTTCCACACTTCAAAAACCAGGCTACGAGTAGCGGGTCAACGACATGGACCAGAGCCTAGCTTGACCAACACTAACGAGGCTATCATGTTGAAGGCTATGTCAGGACTGAACACCACGGCCACAGCCACAGTGCCGCGCCTACTGCCAGTAGCGAACGCTGACAGTGGCAAGAACAGTGGACGTTCCAGTGCTGGATTACGTATTAGTGGCCCATAACAAACACATGCTTCACAGATGATTTTTTTTCCGGGCGGTTAAAGTTGTTTCTCTGGGGTCCTCGATTTATCGACACAATCTAGAATATTACATACCGAATACGAGTTGTTGAGGCGCAGCATACTCCGCGATCTTACGTTGTAAGGTAATGATATATGCCTCCTTGCTCGTGGGCGTGGAATTTGTTGTGTCGAGACCAAGCCATTACTGAGAGGATTCTCTTGGATGAAAGGAATATCGTCTACTCTCAATGTCGGCTTCGCTATCTAGCCGTCGGCGAGTCATCGGTCGCGACTGCGCGTGAGATCAAATCTAATCGGTGCCGACGTGTGCCCATGTACCCGAATTCAAGGCACAGAAACCCTCTGAGGGTGGTGTTCCACTGCAAAACGGGGTTTTCACACCCCGTGGTGTTGCACTGGGGGGCATCATCAGTGGCAGTCGGCCTTCGCGCTACTTCCACATCCGTGAAAGCATCAGAGAGGCTGGCACCACGGTAACTAGCAAGTACCGTGCTTATGAAACCTCGTACCCAAGACAATTGTAGTAAACTCAACTATATAAGGGTAGAACAGAAAATGTCAGCCCGAGAAAACTATCCAATATCATTTATCAAATTCACTGTTGACAGTCCCGATTACTACAAAAGCCTAAATATACATACCAACTATACGCGTTCCGCGCAAATACCAGTATACAATGACCTCCTACGGCATGCGAAAGCCGCAAATCCTCATCGCGGGAGCTGGCTTGGGCGGCTTAGCTCTAGCACAGGTATTGCGCAAGCACGGCATTGCGTACCGAATTTTCGAGAAATCTGTTGCTAGCCGGGCTCAGGGGTACGCCATCGGCATTCACACGTATGCATATCTTATTTCTGAACCATCGTGAAGAGGCAATGACTAATGGAAGACATTGTTAGCATTATTGAGGATCTGGTGGCTGCATTTCCCGACGATATGCCCCCACCCATAGTAACAGACCATCTCCTTCCATTGGATCTACCTGCCGAGATTGCATTTTATGATGGTCATTCTCTGAGTTCTCGCATCGCGGTTCAAGCTGAAAGTCGCCAAGATATCATCAGAGCAAACCGACAGCGTCTACGTGATTGGCTCGCTACTAACATTGACGTTGAATACGGAAAGGCCGTTGAAGCTGTTGATGAAGACGACCTCGCTGTGAACTTGCATTTCACAGATGGTACCTCTGCTAGTGGTGATTTCTTGGTTGGGGCCGATGGTTCATTCAGCAAAGTCCGACGCAGTATCTTTTCGAAGCTTGGAAAACCGGATCCGCTGAACCCTTTACCCTTCGCCTTGATAGTGGGTGAAGTCACACTTCACTGTGCTGACTTTGAGCGGCAGCTGGAGCTAGCAAATAGTTGCTATATTTCAGGATACCGCTCAGAGGGTTCACTGTTTGTTGGCCTTAATTCTGTGGCCGCTGATGGTGCTTCTGGCAACTACTACTGGTGCGTCGTCTACAAGGACGAGGCGGCCAGGAGACGTCCTCACTGGACGGCATCAGCCAACAAACTAGAGCTTTATAAATTCGCGCGCAGGCAAGTTGAAACAATGAACTCGCGCTTTCTTGAAATCGTGGACAAAACGGAACCTTCTGATATGGTCGTTCCATCGTTGACACTTCAAGACCTTGAAATAGATGAGCTTCCCGTCAACAGAGTGACTCTTCTTGGCGACGCCGCTCACTCGATGACGCCCTGTTAGTACTACTTCCAAGACAAGTCTATGTCAGTCTATTCTCTATTCTAACCGAGGTATATAGTTCGTGGTGAAGGTGGCATGCATGCTTTGCGCGATTCTCTCATCCTTGGCAGCACTATAATCAAGGTTGTGGAAGCGGGGTCTGACTTTGAACTCTGGAAACGAGAGATCGACGTTTATCAAACAGAAATGCTTTCTAGGGGTGTTAAAGCTGTACGTCTCTCACGAGCGGCCGGTGATGAGCCAGTTGCACAGCACGAGGGCCCACGCTACGCTTGGAACCACCCTGCCATACCGACGCCCACCAAGTCGCCAGTTTCGCTTCAGAATATTCCACATCTCAAGCTGTGATAACTCTATATACAAGCTTTCAATAGCAGCAAGACAAGTTGGGCTTCTGTCATTTACTTGTTTTCTTCTAAACAAAACTATCCACCTCAAGTGTCCCTTCAGCCCCAGCTTTCGCTGCAAGACTCCAGCCAGCCCAAAGCCGTGTGCAGATCAGTCACTAATCTTAGTCTTGTTTGATCAAAACCTCTTTCCGTTACTTGTCTATTCTACTAGATACTCAGAGATAAATATCAGCGGGCGGGCTCTGTTGCTGTTCTCACCAAATGACACAATCTCTGAACGATTTCGTATTCGGCTACAATTTCTACGGCTGGTGCAATTATTGGTACCTCACCATTGTGCCACCTCTCCAAAAAATGGCGTTAGAACTGCATTTAATGAACAAAGATGCTTCATCGCTAAGTCAGCGTCCTCTACCTGCGCTGAAACTTAATCCTACCTAGAATAATTGTACAAAAAGGCTACATGGCCAGCAAGCCAGTATTGGCCCTGAAGTACGGCCTTAGACATCATCGCAGCGCATTAAAGTGCGAGCACCATCCTTCGGTCATTTTGTTGGTAATTGAAGTGGTCTAAACCTTAATTAGGCGTGCTGTTCTGTCTCATTTTTAACTTGAAAGATCCTTAGATCTGAAGGAAAAACTTCTCCCACTGGTCGTAAACAGGTGTGCCGAGACCTGTAACGGGGTCCCAGCCCTCAACAGCAGAAAACCCATTGTTACCACATGCACTATAACCACGGTCGCTGGCAACGCCGCCTAGCGCCTGATCACCAATTGTGACATCGTTGAAAGTTCCCGCGTATTGAGCCATTGCGTAAAGGGCGGGGTTGGCGAACCCGATCGGTCCCTTGCCAAGGCTGAGGCGTTTCTCATTGATTCGGTTCAGAATTGCAGCAACAATCGGAGCAGACATAGAGGTACCCCCGGATCTACCAATCCTGCCGCCAACGGCCACAACGCCATTGTCGCCGACTGCCGAGACATCCGGGAAGCCACGTCCACCACGATTATAGATACCCGCGTTATCGGGGATGTTACCCTCCGAGGTGTTGTAGGCAAAGTATCCAGGGTTGTGGCGGAGCAAATAGTGGCTGACAACATTGTCCTGCCACTTGGGGCGGGTAAAGATGTTGCTGAAGCCGCCGCCTGATGAAAAGGACTCGGTGGCCGACTCGGGCTTATCAATGGAATGAATGAGGGTAGAGCCGACAGCTGTGATGTAAGGACAGCTGCAGAGGTCATCGGCAACGAAGATGTCATGGTGGGGACCCAGACAGTAGCCAGCACGGTCGGTGACTCCGGCGTCGCCACTGGCAACAACTGTGGTTATACCCATGAGTCCGAGCTTCATGAATTCGTTGCATTGGCGCTAATTGTCAAGGTCAGCAGGCAACTTCTCACGCAACATTTGTGTTAAAGAGTACGTACGTGAGCAGCTTTGGGATCAGTGGGATCTTCGGGGCCACCATAGGAGATTGAGACGACATTTGTTGGTTCAAACGTGCCACACATCTTGTGATTGTTCCAGTAGGGGTCTTGGCTGCAGTAATCGCTGTCAATGGCACTGAGGAAGTCACCAAATATGTTGTCGTACTGATCCTCCTTCACCTGGAAAAGGGTGGTACCCTGGGGGTAAATGATGGGATAAGCCATGTCAAAGTCCAAAAGGGACTCACCACCAGCTTTATCAGGGCTGTTGGGGGCAGTGGCGCCGTTGATCAGGTCCAGCTGAGGGCCGGTTCCGGCAGGAATGTACGGAGCCGCGTTTTTGTAGAAGAGATCTAGGTCTTCTTGGGAATAGACATCGCCAAGTGACTCATAGATACCGAGACGATTGGTGCTATTGGTTCCTTCGGCTTTGGGGATCTTGTATAGGTAGGCGATGCAATCAGGGGTGACATAATTGCTGCAAATTTGAAGGTACGGGGCTAAGAGACATTTGCGTTAACATTTATCGTACTCGAGTCAATCAAGACCTGTCCAAAGGGGAGGGCGGGGGACCTACGAAGAGTGGAGTTTGCAGCATCATGAGAATCGCCACTACCACTGGGTCCTGACTTGATGGCATTCTCAAGATCCCTGAGTTCATCCTGGCTCAGCTTGCGGACTGGTTCGTGAATGGCTGCAGGAGCCTTTGCCGGCTTTCCATCGCGGACAGTGACTTTGGTCAAGGATGGACCAGGGCGGACATAGTCGACAATATCGAGAAGACTGTTAGGTAGGCTGTACTCTTCGGAGCCAATGTGATCTTGACCAGAGGCTCTACTGCGATAGATGTGATATCTCGTCTTCAGAGCCTTCTCCACGAGACCAGCTGTGGTATCAACAGTGATCCATGTCTTGGTGGGGTTGACGTGAATGTTCTTCTCAGAAATACCATGGCTAATCAGCCACTGCTTTATCGTTTCTATGCTTTGGTCATCGGCAGCAAACATCTTCACGACATCTTCCTTCGACAGGTGTTTGCCGTAGTTGGGCGAGAACGGGTCAGATCTGTGATAGAAAGCTTGTTAGTCGTAGTTGACGTCAGATTGGACTGCCAAAACTTGCATATCGTAAAGTTGATCCTCCGCTTGCTGAAGCTGATTCTGCTTCAGAGCAATTTGGAATGGGATCTTGGTATCGGCATTAACAGTCGAGCGCCTCTCGAAACGAGCATTCTGCATCGGACTACGTCGCTGGTGGACGGTATGAATGTCCGAGGGGAGCGCGATAGCACCGGCAGCCAAGCTGGCGATGAGGAAAGTAGACTTCATGATAGTAAGGGGATGATCTTCACCGACGATAGCAATCATAAGACTAGAAAGCGAATGGGTGCAGCTGGCGACACCTTGGCATATATACTCGTCCCCTGCAACCAGCTTTCGGCACAGCCTAATGCCCCAGTTCCTGGCTGACCACGGTACTCATGGAGATTTTCCTCGGGAACACCCATCAGCGCTCTCAAACTACATGGTCTTGATAACCGATTTGAGGTCCGAGGCGTATGGGCTCCGCTTGAGCTGCAACTTATCCATTGGTTTAGGAAGGTGAGAAACAGCGCTAGCAAAAGGGCCAAAGCTGTCTTGTTGCTGCGCAGGTCCAAAAGGCGGGTACCACACCAGTTGGTGAGGTATTTGGCAATACAGTTAAAGGGAGTGGTTACTTAAGTACGATGTTGATTCGAATCGGCCGCCGAGCTATAGCTCCACCCACGCAAAGGATTGTCGATTCTCACCGGACAGGTGACCAGCCTTCTGCAGTCAGATGCAGCGACAGTCAGAAGGACGAAAGGGCAAGGTTGGCGTTGCAGGGTACCAAGTGCCTCCCCGAGCTCGGAATAGTACGCAAAGAGTGTTGCCGTATACAAAACGACATTGCTGTGCTCTCCTGACTAAATATTGTGGCTGTTTACCAAGAGATGCGATCGCCCAGGGCAGCGGCAGTACCCCGGTTTCCATCCGTAGTATGGTGTGTTGAATATTGTCGACTCTCGGCACAGGTTAGAAGCTACCAGTAGCAAGGAACCGTCGGGACACTAGTAAGTCAGCTCACCCGCCAATGTGCATGTGCGCCCGCCACACTTGGTTGAGACTTGCCCCTCTGGGAAGGTGACGATGCACCTCGTATGGCGTAAGTTTGCAAGATGAACAGACTTCGTGCCGTCAAGGCCGGGCTGAGCTCCAGAACCCATGCACTATGCACAGATGCAGTGGTGTGTGGAAAAGCGGATCGTGGTGTGGCTCTCTACTTCTCGACGATACTCAGAACCTGATCCGCGCGTAGCTCACTGCTACAACAGATCTTTGAGTATTTGGCACCGAGAACTGCGACGGGCTGCGATTGGAGTCAGCTAGACCACCAAGCCTTCTTGTGATATTGCAATGAGAATGATGAGGACTCCCAATCTTCGTCATCGTCGCCATGTGCCCGACACATGTACGACCGGAAGCTCCAAGATTTCACGGTCTACTCAGTAGGTTGCGTGCTAGCTGTGGGGTTGGTGGCTTTTTCTTTACCGAGCTGGTGCCTTTCTGCGGAATCGCGACCGGACATAAGCTCGGTTGCCAAGACGCCAGTTGTACTTCCAAGTAGATCTCGTGCCTTGATGTAGGGTGTGACCTTCTTCGTTGAAAAAAGAGCTTGTTGCGTGTCGCCGTCATGTGGCATCTGCGTGGTTGAGTTTCAGAATCTTCTAATAGAGTGTAATAGGATTTGCCTAATCCAGGTCTTACTTCAGGCGTTTCGATTGCAAGAGGTACGAAATTATTTCACCACAGTGTGGGACAATAATAAGTTTCATCAGCTTTGACCGTACTGCCCGACTCTTATTTACAACCATTATTGTGGTCTACTAGCCTACTGCTGCCGGCACTCCCCGTTTGCTTTCTTCGAGATTTTGATGGCGGTCGTACTACAATTTACTTAGCCTGTGATCATCTGTCACCAGCAATCTCCAGACCATCTTGGCCTACCCCATGCTTGCGATCAAGTACTGAAACTAGGAATGTACCCGGTAGGGCGAAGCAGGCTACTAAACATGGGTCTACTGATACTTATTGGTTTGTACATGATTAGTGGTTCACTAACTAGTCGCTGGGCTCAAGTCAGGCTGTTCAATAATATCCAAGTTTCGCTACGTTTGGCAATTGCGATAAACGGGATTCCGGGCGAATGCAGATTATTCGAAGTACCTCAGGGTCACTACAGCAGCGTCATATTTATGAGAGGCCAGGAAGGCAACCGCTACTCGGGCTCTACATTTGCCGTTTGGCAACCGTTCGTGGAGTTGTTGACCGGCAGTACTCAACGCAATCGCCGAACACGGTTACGTCTATAGGGTAGCATATAAGCTATCGATGACAAGGGTGCTGTAAAGGATCATAATCAGTGATTGGGTAGCCCGTCCGTCGCTGGGTCGTAGCGCCAGTGACCTAAATACATGTAAACGGTGATAGAGGGCACAAAGCTCCGAAATGGAACTGCCACAATCAGGCATTCTCTAGCAGCCGTGTCTCGCAGCCTGAGACCGGCATTATTTCTTGTCAGCTCGTTTGAGCCATGATAGCCTCTCTGATAGCTCTGGTGCCGGGCCGGCTGGAGATTGGGCGTGGCACTGATCGACGGTACTGCCACCTGGCCACGCAGATTTGTGCCTGAATAATACAGAGACTGACTGCAGACTACTTTTGACGAGCAGTGGGCCCGGATAAGAGAAGGGGGCAAGTTAGAAGATTTGATCGAGAAAACACCTCGTGGATGGCCACCGCGCTGTATTAGCAGTGGGCCACAGGGCTGATTTGGACCATCGCGCAGCTTGGTCATGCGACTAGCATGGCTAATTCTCATATAGGCAATCGACCGCTGTCCGGGCCATGGTCGCCGACTCTCGAGCTGCTGTATCACGATCACTAGCTCGAGAGAGAAGTGCGCCTCGCCAGGTTGATTTCGGCCCAATGGGAGGCCCTAGTCATGAACGACCTAGTCGCGACTGAAGCATTACGACGACAGAGCAGTCTTGGATTTGCGGGAGGCAGCCCGGTGTAGGCGTTTTCAGGAAACAAATCAGAGTCGGGATTCGTGGTTTGGGGAACCGGAATTCACGTGCGCCACGTATGTAAGGATGCCCGGCTGCCGGCAAGTCGCCGGGCTGTGCACTGTGGTTGTCAAAGGCCAAGGGTGGGCCATTAAGCAAAAAACAAGGCTTAGCCTTCATAGCGTGGCCTTGCGTGCATCACATTTCGTCTCGCTGGATATTTGCGTTATTGGCTGGTTGGCTGGGTGCACGAGTTGATGGCCGCTCTGGGTAGGTAGTCCCGCACAAGGCTGTAACCCAGCGTGCAACCAGACTCACCCCTATCTTGGGTGACAGCGACGAAGGATTTTGGCTAACGATTGAATTAAAGGCGTACAAAACTCGGCGGATGGCCAAGGTTGGCAAATTCCTCACTGTCCATTCTCGGGGTAGTCTAGATAGGCCGCATACGTATGTGTGTGCTCTGGACATGTTCAAAGACGTTTACTGAATCCCGCCCCATGCTCTACCAGAGCGCTAAGTCCCCCCATTTGTTAGGAAAGAAGCAGAGGCCACTTTAAACGGGAACGAAGTCTGGAGATGCACTTCCGAATCGCGTGGATCGGTCTCAGTGGTGGGTCACAATTGGGCGCAGTCGGAGCGGGATTCAGAAAGGCTTGCGCAATCATTAAAATTTTCCCTTGCATTGGATGTAACACTTCTATTGTCGCAAGGTTTCCCTGCCCCCTCGTTCGGGCTTCAAAGTCGTGCACCTTGACCTTTATTTCCGCCGTAACTTCCCGTCACGATTTGGATTACAGGTAGAGGGTTAGAAGCATTGCACAGGTGAACGACATCCTGTCTGTTGCGAAGAATGGCGAAGCGTAGAGCCAAATTCGGCAAAGAATGCCCCCAATGGACCGATCTGCCGCCGTCATAAGAAAAGCACGTCCTGTTTGGGTTCGATTGGGCGAGAGCGGGCGCAAGTCAAATCTCACAAGTGGAACCGGCGACCGCAAAGGCTGACGTTGAGGGCCGGGCTGGCGTGGCCATGGCAGGGTCCTGTTCAGTCAAAGTCTCGAGGCCCGCTTGTCGCAACGTCCTGCTTGCCCAATTGGGATAGATTTACCGTTGGTATAAGCAAGATATAAGAGACAGTGGTCGCCGCGGGCTCATTGCCAGGTTGTCTATTGCTTTTGCTTTCCTATACCGTGTTCACTCTGACGACAAAGAACTGAATCAGCTTCTTGGTTCGACACACAGGCTTCCCTCACCTTTCCTCCGACCTGCAACGACCTTCACAATGTTCGGTATTGGCGACGACGACGATGGCGATCAGTGCCCCACGCACAACCTCACTCACCGTAAGGCCGCACCCAATAACAGCGACAACTAAGCGCGAGTTGATCGCAGCAACTGAGTTTCTAAAAAATTTCAACAGGTGCCAACAAAACCTTTGTCGCCGGTCTTACGTTCCAAGAATTCAACCGAATACTGGCAGGTGCTTGCACAGCGCTAGCCTGTCTGGTCAGCTTCATTCACATGTGGCGCCACGCGACTCACCTATCAGTGCCCCGTCAGCAGGTCAAGTAAGCAGACTCTCTATGACTCTCCAAGGCCCAGCAATAGCTCTATGAGCGCTAAAATAGCCCCTGAAAACGTGTTTCAACTCGTGCTGACATTGAGTTTTTTTTTCTCTCGCTGCGCAGGGTTATGAGAGTCATTTCGCTGGTTCCGCTCTACGCCATTGTCAACCTCCTCTGTATCTGCTTCCCGCAAGCTCAAGTTTACCTCGATCCCATCCTCGAACTAATCCAAGCACTCTGCCTTGCTTCGTACTTCATGCTCCTTTGCGAATACATCTCTCCCCACAATGAGGGTCGCGATGGATTCTTTTCCCAGATTGAGATCAAGGACAAGAAGGCTGAGGGCGGTGTTGTTCAGGATGGTGTCCAGTGGTTCGCTGTAAGCTATTCCTGGCGAATTTGATGCCGAGAATGGCCGGCTAACATATTTTCACAGCAACGCTGCTTCATGATCTTCCAGTACCCGGTCATTGCCCTCGGTGTCGCTATCGCAACAATCATCACTCAAGTAGCCGGCGTCTACTGCCAGTTTGAGAGTAAGACGAACTTTGCCAAACTGTGGCTCGGCATCGCCACCACTCTCTCATCTGGTATGGCCATTGCCGCAGTACTTTTGGTTGCAGTCCAGCTCAAGACGCACATGCCCAATCTCAAGCCCATGACCAAGCTCATTGCCATTAAGCTTGTTGTCGGTCTTGCGTTCCTACAGCAAATTCTGTTTTGGATTCTTCAGAGCACACACGTTCTCAAAGAAACAGACACTCTCACCTATGCCGACTTGCACTATGGTATTCCTTCGCTTCTGAGTTGCCTAGAAATGGTCCCCATCTCTTTCGTTGTCTTCTGGGCTTACCCTGTTGGCCCCTATAAGCTCGAGTCTCTTGTCGCTCGTGGCGCTGAGCGTGGCGAGAATCAGACATGGGCTCCTACCTCTTACCAAGGCGGCGTACTTGGAATCCGTGCTTTTTTCAGCATGTTGAACCCATTCGATGTCATCAAGGCCACCTTTGCCGCTTTCGCTGTTGGAGCTCGCGACTATGCCTCCTCCAAGTTCAACCGCAACGACAGTGGTAGCAAGCCGTATGCTACAGGTCCAGGCTACCAGCAGCCCCAGGCTCAATACAACAACAACAACAACTATGGTAGCCAGGCCCGTGGCCCTGCTGGTCTTGCCCGTGATGCATTCAATCAGTTTGGCCCCGGTCGGAACGCTCGCAATGGCTACAATAATAGCTACGGCCGCCAGAACGGCCGTGGCTACGACCACACCCGTGGCAACTCCTACAACGAGTATCACGAGTCATACCCCATGAACCAACGACGATAAGCGAATAACTGTGTTGCTTTGATTTCATGCCTGTATTTCATTTAGATTGTAAGCGTTATTTTTGGTTTCTAGGCTTTTTCTAGCTACTTCCTAGCAATAGACAGACAGTAATTCACAGTCCTATTTAATGCTTTGCTGTCTGCCATTCCATGCTGCGTGTGAACAAGGGCACCATTGCCAACAAAACTCAATGACAAGCTCGCCGTTGCGCAGACGTGATGGTGCTTTGTACATTTCAAGTGTAGGCCATGGAGGGTCGGAAGATTGGGCCTAGAATAAGATTTCACGCGATCTCGTCCTCTCCGATTATTATATCTCCACTTCATAAACTATTTCAAGGCTACGGTTTCTACGTATTCAAGCTCTGTGCATTCGTTTATCCACAAGCCGAAGTTACATAGCCCGACATGATATCGCTTAGAATTTATGGTTGGTAACGACCAGATTTGTAGGCTTACCCCAGCATAGATCATATCAAATCTATAGTATTTTCACACTCCATTACTTGATCAGAAAATTCACCTTTTCCTCGGTCATGTGATGAGATATATTTCAGACGCCGATGTTATCGATGTTTAGCAGGCTCAAAGTGCCATGATACTACGCTGTGTATTTAAATTTAGAGATGGGTTACGAGATTCACTTACCATAGATACACTATATAGATTTGCTGAAATAAAGCGGCCCGTTTAAATCGGAGTAGAATCGCAAAGAGCCTTTTCTCTCAAGGCAGGGTGTAGCATCTTCACAGTAGAGTAGAGAAATGTAGGGGGGAAACTATATCTTGTTTAAGCTACCGAGGAGTAATCGCTTGAAAATGCATATACTGTCAAAATAGCCCTCTGACAAGGATGGTCGATGGCCTCCTGGCATTATACTTATGCACAAGAAGCTCCAACATTTAGGGGCAGTTCGCAACCGTGTAATAAGCCTTTCCATCATCAAGGGTTGCCTGGATTTCTTTTGCCTGATTCTGAGCAATGTTTTTGGCTGCAGGATCGGCCTTCGAAACAATAGTTTGAATGAGAGCACTAGCTGCAGTATTGATGGAGTCAATGTTGCTGCGAACAAGGGCGCAGTTTCCAGTCTGAATGACCGTAGGACGCTTGGCCTTGATGTCATTGACGAGGGTCTTAGCATGTGCCTTGAAAGTATTGACCTGCTGGTTCAGTGTGAAAGTGTCGGCGAGATTGAGGACAGGCTGGCCGGAGAGATGGCTGTTGCCGCTGTTGATGTCGCTCACCAAAACGGTGGCAGCAGACTGGACTGGGCCAGTGTTTCCGGTGAAGGCATTGATAGCCGAGTCGAGATTATCAACATCGGTCTGTACAGTGGTAAGAACCGTCTGGAAGTCCGAAAGTGCCCGAGGAGCAACATTGGCAAGCGCGCCAGCGCTGAGGCAGGCAATGGCAATGTGAGAAGAGAACTTCATGATAAAGGAGTTTGGCAGTAGAGAGAAGTTTCAACGATACTGTATGAAGTTGATTTGGCAAAGATTATTGTATGTTGTTCGAGAGAGAAGCAGGTCTGCAGAGTGAACCAAGAGGGTTTTATATCTATTCAGAGGTATATCGTTGCTTGGTATACCTCGTGAGCCTCATTCCCATGTGCTCCCGAGGCTCAGCTCTCCCATTCTAGTCTTTACAAGCCACAAAAACACTCACTAGCAACAGCTAAATGAGGTTGTTATGAGTAAATAATTGCTGACATTACCCCGCATATTGCTTCACGCTCTACAACGGAGGGCTAGCTATCGGGACTGCACCAGTTAGGGTCAGCGCCAGCGGACCTCAGTCTAGGAATGGAATGAAACGTAACTCTGAATCGTATATGATTGGACAACTATATTAATTCGACTGTATAGATGCCACTCGGCTCTTCGGGGTGCATGAGGGGTGCCCGCGGGGGAGGGGCATGGTTGAAGTATCTGGCCCAAACTGCCGACATCATCGCAATGCATGGAGACGAAGTACCTCGCTTGAGTTTTACATGCTCTACCAGTTTCTCATCTGTGTGTTTCATTACCAGTGACAGATCGGTTCAATACATACATGTCCAAGGGTTGGCCTGGAGTGTTCCGAAGCGCTGCTAACAGCTCACATTCTCACTTCTCTTCAGGTAACGGCCGATTCAAAATAACTACAATTACGCGGGGGAGTATACCGTCCAGTCCAAAATTTTTATACAATGTAGTGCCGGCCGCGGTATCTGCATAGCACGAGGTCGTGCGAGCTCGGCAATCCAAAGAGGGAGGTAGTACAATAGCTAATCGCGCAGCCAGTACCTTGCGCGCTCCCGGCTTTGAGCGCAAGGTTACTTGACGCATTTACCCCAGACTACATCCATGGCGGAGCACGGCTGCGCAGGTACACCATGTGCACAGACAATAAGAAACAGGCCATCAATGACGCGACTATGTTCGGCAAGGTTTGTGGTGGACCGAACAATTGATGAGCTGCATAGCCTCCTACCCAGAAATGGAGCGCGGCCTTGTTTTCATGTTCCGCTTCACACACGGAGGCAACCGCTTCCTACGGCCGACTCTGGGCCTCGCTTGTTCAACGAAAATGCGAGCCACACATAGCGGCCACCAAAGCAAATAGGGCTAGCCTGGCTGCCAGTGACATGTCTCAATGTGGCGACGGCGGCCGAATACAGTCCGTTTGCTGCACCGGGGAAGGCAGTGGCGTCAATAGTGAACGCGCCACCATGGGTCCAATAAAGAGGTAAGAGCTAGCACTGTGACAGAAAGGAGGCAAGGAGGCAATCGACTGGGGAAACAGAGGAACGGCGTGGCATGCGGAGGAAAACAGGATGGGCGAACTCCTCGTCACTGTTGAACTAAGGAAGAACGTAGCCATTCACGGGGTGGTGGCGTTGTCTTGCACGCCTCCAAAGTTGGTTTGTGGGTGGTTCCGTATAGCTAGTCTTGCATTAGGACTATTTTTACTCGGCGACTCGGTCTAACATTTCAATGGCTTAATGGCTTGCAACCTGCATTGAACGACATTTCAGCCCCTAAGATGCTTGGGCTATCATGGTGGAAATGGACAGAGCAGTGTATTTCCAAAGCCAGAGATATCAAGATTCTGTCAGGATTTCGAATACAATGGTAAAAGAAGGGGTCATCCATTTGACCTGTATTGCCCAGGGCTTTGATCGGAGGCGGAGCAGATCTGTTGATTTTGCACTTCAACCCGGGCCCAGCTTTTACCCCGCGTATTGATTGTTCTTCAGTCCGAAAGATGGAGAGCGGGTAGTGTGGGCTTTGTCGGTCATTGCCAAAAGAGGTTGGCATTTCCGACCCTGGGCGACACTTCATTGGGCCAACGGTCAACACCACCTATACTACTGTGGCTTATTAGTCTGGAATGGTGGTTGCCAATTTCCTGGTCATGCAGCAGAGCGTTCTCGTATTCCTGAGCCCAATAACTCATTTCCCACTACTTACAGCCTGATCCTTTCCTGTCAGTACGGCGAGGCGGCGAGGCAGCGTTGGAAGTCTCTAGGTGCCGCCTTTTCTTCGCCTCGGTAGCTTGTGAGTTATTGACAGGAATCGCGCCGCAAAAAGAGTCGTTCTAATAAAGCTGGCCCAACCCGCTCTTCCTCAGCTGGTGGAATAATCTTTGTTTCAGCAACCAACTCGACATTTCCACTCTTTATCTTGCTTGAACCGTCTCTCGTTCACTCCATACTCAAAAATAATGAAGTTCTCCAAGACTATTGCTGTGGCCGGCTTCGTTGGCGGCTCAGCTGCAGCTTCGCTGTTTGATACCATCGTCGCTGCTATCGAGCAGTCCGATAAGGACACTGTTGCTCTGAACGCCGCCGCCGCAAGCTTCAATGGTGATATCAAGCCCGTCACTGATGCTGCCAACGCTTTGGTGGCCAACGTTGTCAAGAGCCAGCAGCAGATCAATGCGACCCCTGGCGCAGATCTGACCACTGACGATGTTGCCAATCTGAGCACCCCTGTCTATGCTCTCTACACAGATTCTCAGACTTTAGTGGCAACTCTAACCAAGCAGAAGCCAGTCGTTGAGCAGAACAGTCTTTGTTCCAAGGTTCAAGAGCAGTCTGCTGAAATAGCGGCGAAGTCGAATGCCCTGATTGACACCATTACCGGGCGTGTCAACCCAGCAGATCGTGAGGGGGCAGCTGCTATCAGCGGCCTCATCGTCCAGTCTCTTAACCAGGCTATTGCAGCATACAAGGACTGCAAAGATGCCAATCCTCCTACCACTACCTCAACAACCACTTCCACCACCACTTCTATCACCACCTCCGTCACCACTTCCTCTAGCAGTGTCACTTCTTCCACCGGTACCACTTCTAACACTGGTACAACTACCTCTGGGACTGGTACTACGGGCACTGGTACTACAACCACTGGCACTACAACCACTGGTACTACAACCACCGGTACTACAACCACCGGTACTACAACCACTGGTACTACCACGACCAGTGTTACCACTAGCTCTCGCTGGAACAACGGCACTACTACTACCTCCCATGGTGGCGGTGTCACAGTCACTACCATCTGTACAACCCCCACCACCATTACCACCACTGTCGGCGGCGGCGGCGGTGGCTGCAAGACTTGCCCTGGCGGCGGCAATGGTAACGGTAACGGTAACGGTAACGGTAACGGCAATGGCAATGGCAATGGCAATGGCAATGGTAATGGTAATGGTAATGGTAATGGTGGCGGCTCCGGCTCTGGCTCTGGCTCTGGCTCCGGCTCTGGCTCTGGCTCCGGCTCTGGCTCTGGCTCTGGCTCTGGCTCTGGTTCTGGTTCTGGTTCTGGTTCTGGTTCTGGTTCTGGTTCTGGTTCCGGCTCTGGCTCCGGCTCTGGCTCCGGCTCTGGCTCCGGCTCTGGCAGCGGTGGTAACGCTCCTCCCGTCGTGGCCAATGGTGGCAATGTCATGGCTCCGGCCGGTGCCCTGGCTCTTGCCATCGCTGCCCTTGTCATGTAACAGGGTCTCTTCACTTTCATGGCTAGTACGGTCTTTCAGCTTTGTCTCTTTGGATGATGCCTCTGTAACGAGCAAATGTACGATCTAGTATTACTTTTACTTTCTAATACATATTTTTATCTAATCTGGTGCCATGTGCTGACATCAATTGTCGCCCTTTTTTTTCCGAGGTGTATTATGTATGCATTCTATCAGCTATTTTCCGGAAAGTGGCACTAACCCCAAAGGCCCTCGGAGTATGAAGAGCCTCTCAACGTAGCGCTATACTCTGGTATTCGCTCTCCTAGACAGATGAATTTGGCTCATTGGTGTCCGATTCAGCCGCATGCCTAGTCGGTCTTGACAACTTGCTCCATTGTTGCCCACTCATGCCGTTGCCAGGCAGAATTAGGCCAGAGCCGTACGAGATTGTCTCCGCTTGCCCACACGGGGCGCGCTGGGCGGCATCCGCTACCAATCGCTGGGGCGAATAACTGTGGTGCTACCTTAAGATTGAGAGCAAAATGCGGAGTATAGACAAGGGTAGTCAGGTACCGGCTACCAGTGTCGCACTGTTGTACCCGTCTGACCTCTCAATCTCTCTAGCGTTGACAGAGTCACCGCTGCCACCCTATTGTTTCCCCACAGTCGCGTTGCGCAGCAGGTAAGAATGGACAGAAGGAAAGGGAAGTTGCTCGTATGGGCGCGCGGTCCGTGGCCTCTGCCAAATATGAGCCCTCTTCGTGTGGTCAGTCCAACGGTGTAAATGTGCAATTTACCATTTCATACTTCAACTCGACACTTTTCCCCTTTGCAAAGCTGGTGTTGATTGTTCTTCTTCTGGATTTGCTCCCTAGGTATTTCCGCCAGCTGGATATACCCCGATGCCCGCCATGCGTCTCCTACATTCTTTGGCTCTCAGTGCCCTCTTTGAATCCATATTTTTGGTGGAGGCCCAACAACCCAGTAAGCATGCGATGCTCCAGAGGTCTCTGGAGTCAGGCACTTGGGCTATAGAGACGAGAGATTTGTTTGAGCTCAAAACCTGTGAATCTTGCCAGGTTGGTTGCGGTTCTAGTACTCATGCAAGGCACCATCTGACCAGTCACAGAATCTTATCAGTGTTATCAAGGGGCTAGTTCAGGGCAGCGACGAGCCGCTCATATCGGTCGGAAAGACACTATGTCTGGCCAGCACCGTAAACTCTTCACCCCTTGTTTTACAAAATTAAGCCACTCTGACTGTGTGTTAGTCTTACGATGAGGAATTTTGCGCCGGTACCGTCGAGCGCGAAGTCCCCGCACTCGCCCAGCTGGCGCGAAACATTGAACCCAACTCCACGGCGGCTATTCAGTTCTGCATAACGTTTCTCGGTGTTTGCGACTATCCAAAAGTGACCGAATGGGAAGTTCCGTTTCCGTCTAAGCCATTTTGCGATGCAGCGGCCCCTGCACCTAGTAGGAAGAAGCCTCTGAAAGTCGTTCACTACAGCGACATTCATGTCGATCCGCTGTACGTGGTGGGCGCCAGTACTGAATGCAAGAAGGCAATTTGCTGCCGGTACGTGATGAATGCATCCGCTCCTTTGCTATCTTTTTTCAAGGTCATGTCGTCTAAGATTTGTGAACCAGCAACCCCTCAGAAAATGCGAAGCCGGGTAATGTGACATCACCTGCCGGCCCCTATGGCGACCACAACTGTGGCGTGCCTGAATCCTTGGAGTTAAGCATGTATAATGCTATCGAGAAAATGTTTCCCGATCAAGCGTTTTCCATTTTCACTGGGGATATTGTCGACCACATGCTATCAAATACTAGCAAGGCGTACAATTTAAACGAAAGTAAGCTACCTTTACACATGAATGACCAGCTCGCGGGAAACCTGCTAACTAAAGCCGCTTAGTTGACGACGCGTACAACAAAATGAACAACAGCTTCAAGCTCGTGTATGGCACAATCGGCAACCACGAAGTGCATCCTGTCAACATTTTCGAGCCCGAATCGGTGGGAAATGCATCTCAATGGGTGTATGATGCGGTCGCGAAAAAATGGGCACGGTGGATTGGAGACACTGCGAAGCAAGAGGTACTGGACATTGGTGCTTACTCTACCAAATACCCAAATGGCAACTTGCGTGTCATCTCTCTAAACACCAACATGTACTATCGATTCAACTTTGCCTTGTATCAACCGCATATGCTACAGGATCCGAATGGTCAGCTGGAATGGCTGGTAAAGGAGCTCGACAAGGCAGAGAAGGCTGGTGAAAATGTGTACATCATTGGACACATGCCTATGGGTACTCCTGACGCCCTGAACGATCAAGCCAACTACTTTGACCAAATTGTCCAGCGCTACTCAACTACTATTCGAGCGTTGTTCTTCGGCCATACACACGACGATCATTTCGAAGTCAGCTATTCGGATTATTCGAAGCGCGACTCGCGGCATGCTACAGCGATGTCCTACATTTGCCCATCCCTTGTACCAACCTCTGGTATGCCCGCCTTCCGCGTATACGACGTTGACCCTGACACGTTTTCTATTATCGACGCTGTTACGTATATGGCCGATATGGAAGATCCAGAGTTTCAAAAATCCGGTCCAGTATGGAAGAAATACTACTCTGCCAAGGAGTCATATGGCTCGCTGCTCTCGCCTCCAATCTCGGTCGAGGCAGAACTGACTCCCTCTTTTTGGCACAATGTCACAACAGCTTTTGAAAGCAACACGACTCTCTTCGACGAGTACGTATCTCGCAAGAGCCGCGGCTGGCTCAAGAAGAAATGTGACGGAGATTGCAAGGATGAAGAAATCTGCCAGCTCCGTGCCGGTCGCAGTCAAGACAATTGCTTCAAAATCAAGCCTGGCGCGACATTTGGCAAGCGTGACGCAGGCTCGGAGCGACCGAAGCGTGCTCAATGTGATCGCCCTGTCATGGCAGATGTGCTGCGTCTGCTCGCCTCGCGTCAAGATTTTCTTGAAGATCTTCAAGCAAGATTTATCTCCAATGGTGCGGTTATCAAGCCCTGGAAGCAGTTCGAGTCTCCAGTTCGAGCGCGATCAGCGTTTTCGCAGCGTTCTAGGGACGCTGGTGAGGCCTGCGAAAAGCGTGGCTCTTCCACGAGTGGTGAAAGCAGCGGCGCCGCTTCGCCCACTGCAACAAGCCCCTCCAAGTCATCAGCTGTCACATTACAGATTTCAGTAGCCCTTTCCATTGTAGCCACATTGGCCGTGACAATTGTTGTGAACTAAGAAAATCACACTTCCAAGTCAGATGGTATAATTAGGATTCACGTTCACTACGGGCGCTTAGAAATGAATAATATTTCCAAATGCATTCATTCATTAATGTACTAGAGATTCATTTACGTATTCACATAGAAGGAGAGTACAGCTGTGCGTTGCCTGGAACAGACCACCTCTTGGAGTATGTTTGGTTGTAGCCAGAGTAGCGGCCCAAGCTAGGAGGCAGATCACCCACGGCCGTGCCCCAGCTGCTCTCGTTCTTCCCGAGCGTGAGGACGAGCTCTTTTCCTTCCGTAAAAAATGAGTGATCAATCCAGTTCTTGGTGTAGGGCTTGCCATCAAGTGTGGCACTCTGAATGTAGATGTTATTGTAGGTAGCGTCAAAGTTGACGTTGCGAATTCTGGCCGTCTTGCCAGTGATCGGGTGCTTGATGGATACACTGGGGAAAAAGGGTGGCGTGATGAGGTAGACGTCCTGTCCGGGGTTGGGAAATAATCCAATCATGCTGAAGGCAACAAAGGAACCCATGGCGCCGCTATCGTCGTTTCCGGGAAGACCGGGAGGGGTAGGCTGGAAGAACCGGGGGATATAAAAGTGGCTGCGCTTTGCGGAGAGAGCCGGGCGACCCGCATAGTGGTACTGGAAGACAGTAAGGAATGCAGGCTCGTTTCCGATATAGGTAATTCCCTTGTCGTGTAGGTAGTCTAGGCGTCGACAAAAGGCATCAGGACCACCGTAGAGGGTAACAAGACGGGCTTGGTCGTGGGGAACAAAACTATACCAAAATTAGCGTTCGTGCCTTGTTTTACCACAGTCTACAACTTACAACCCATATTCCCATATACTGCTCTCAAAGGTCTCGGGGCCGCTATTCTGGAGCGAGCACACACTCTTGTCGTCCAGGTTACTACACTTGAGCGGATCCTGGTATCCCCAAGTCTGGTTGAGGTACTTGGGCTGGAAAAATCCCATGAATCCGGTGTCAGTACCGTTCGAAAAGGCCGATTTCTGGTCCGCACGGTACAAGTTTTCCCAGTTCTGACTGGAGGAAATGTACTTTTTCTGCTCATCCTTCTTGCCCATGCCACCAGCAATCTGAGAAATGGCAAAGTCGTTGTATGCATACTCAAGCGTGCGGCTGAGACTGCGAGTGAGAGTTCCGAAGCCCTTGTAGTCAAAATCCTGTACGGGGATGTAGCCAAGCTCTTTCCAGGAGTCGATTCCACCACGCCCGTGGCAGCACCAGTCAAAGGGCTCGACTTCAGCATCCTTCACAACAGCTTCATAGCCCTTGTCCCAATCAATACCGTCCTCGATACCTTTGAGGTACGCATCAGCAAGGACATTATCGGCATTTGATCCACCTTGGGTATACCCGCGGCTGAGACTCATGCGGCAGTCCGGGAGCCAGCCGTCGTTTTCATAAGTGGAAATAAGGGAGCGAATCATCTGCGACACTGCAAGAGGGTCAAGAATGGTGAGGAACGGCATTTGCGAGCGGAAAAGATCCCAAATACAGTAGAACGAGTCAAAGTAGGGTTCACCGTCGTCCCACAGAGGGTTCTCGCCAGTGTAGTTCTGAGGGTTGACCATTGTGCGGTAGATGCCGGAGTAGAAGTTTTTCACGAGCGATTCATCCACGCCATTAGTCTCAACCTTGATGTTGATCATCTTGGCCTTCCATGCATCCTTGGCTTCTCGCGAATGCTTGCTGAAGTCAAAACTAGGAATCTCATTTTCGGCATTGGAGCAGGCCTGACTCTCGCTGATGAAACTGACACCAACACGCGCGTACACGGGTGTGTGGCTGTCGGTGAACCGGACAAAGGCACCACCTGGGAGTGGATAACCATTGATGGAGCGTGAAATCTTGAGGTCATGGACATTGGTGCTCGCGCGGCTGTCCACAAAGATGCCCGAGTCGGCAATATTAGGGCCCTTGAAATCAGTGCAGAAGTAAGCTTTGTACATGCCTTGAGAGAAGCTCGATACAAAGACGGCATTGCCCTTGATGCGACCCGTGTCAGGGTCCACGGAGATGGTAGCATTGTCTTGGCGTGAGTTGGACAAGTCGGTCAGGTCCTGGAGAATGAGTGGCTTATCTCCATTCTTGGCGCCGTTGAAGGTGAACTTGAACAGCGCTGCATGATGTGTGGCTGTCATCTCCACCTTGGGACCACTGTCAAGCGTGATGCCAAAGTAGCCAGGCTTGGCGACAACGCTCTCGTTCTTGAACGTGCCATGTTGCGCGCGTGTCTTCTTGGGGAAATCGCACAGGTTAACATCGTTGTTGCTGCATGCAGTATATGGGAACAGGGGAAAGTTTCCGAGAGATGGAGAACCCCCGGTACCAGAGTCGTGCAGCACACTAAAGCCAGTAACGGGCGAGCCGTCGAGTGTGAAGCCGCCCTGATTGCTGCCACTGCTTGTGTCGGCAACCGCCTTGGCCACACCATAAGGCACAGTGGCGCCGGGAAACACGTTGCCCCCATTGCTGGAGCCAATCAGCTGGTCGACATAATCGATGGGGTCATAGTGGACATCGCGGGATGTCGCGGCCGCTCTCGCGATCACGGGCAGTGACAGAGCCAAGAACTTGAGTGCAGATGCCATTGGTTCGACGAAAGGGAGCCTTGGGAACCGTGACTACAAGTGCAATACTAGGCGGCATGGAACAACAGCACGGGGATGCGTCAGTTTATATGCGTGATGGGAGAACGGGACATTTCGTCGCTGCCATTGACTAAGTAAGTGTGCAGCTAATAACAATATCGCATGCCTCTACCACTAAAACTGTCTTATCGCCAGTGGCAGATTCGCGTGCCGCTACGCGCATTAGCAAGGTCGTACCACACCATCCTCCTGTAGCCCATGATCCCTCGCACGCGACGTGCAAATGCCACCCCGATGGTGAAGAATGTACCACCGGTCCATCACGTGGAAATATGATCCCTTGGTCACGGTACCAACCAGTGTTTTCTCGAATGCAGCGTGCGGAATGATTTGCACACTCTGTCAGCTTTGTGACTTTGGATCTTGTTTAATCGCAGAGTGAGAAATCGGTTTGATCCCAGCAACGTTATTGCATGCACGAAATCCGGTCTAATTAAACTTGAGCGCGTCGTGCATTTGCGCGCAACTCATTTCCGAGCCTCCTTCGAGTGGGGGCTTCCGCTCTTAACAAGGGGCATTATATGGAGTAATTAAGTAAGTAGTAATTCGGCAGGAGTAGTCCAATGTATGCGGGGAAACGTACGGATACTCCGCAATATCTCACACTGCACCACAATAAGTTCAACCAGCAACAGGACAAAGCGTGATCGAGCAGGACGATAGGTCACAACGGGCACGTGAAGCCATCATTAACGTACCAGTAGCATCATCTACGGGCAATTTATGTCTCCCCGAGAAGAAAAGGCGGTATCTAATTTCGGTTTACAGCATAAAAGCTTTTCGCGTTATGAACTTTTGCCGTAGTTTGCGGGGTGTATGACATGAGGGGTAAGCACCACAGATGGTGCTAAAGTTTTTGATATCCAGGTGGTTTTCGACTGAAGAGTCGCCACACAACCCGTTTGAGATTCGGTACAGCAGTTACCGAAATAGCGGTTCCCTGTTGATACGATACGATACTTTAGTAAGAGGAGTGCAGGCAATTGATTGCAGGTGCCTGTGTGGGTAGGCAATATATAGGGTAGTGTCTTGCAGTGTCGTGTCTCACAGCATCTCCCGTGTGAAAAGCTCTACCCTTCTTGCCTTCCTACAAGAGCGCTTTGTGCGCCTCTTACCAGAACGAGCCTCCTAGCTAGTGCAGGGGCTTGGCAGAAAACGGCGCCATGTGATTGTGGCCGCATCTCGGGTGGCTGCGATTTCTTTGACCAAGTCTCTTGGCATGGAAGCGGGAGGGACAATGCGGCAGAAAATGCCGAGAAAAACAATAATCCAGTTACGACTTTGTTGTGCATGCTCGACCTGCGCATATGAGTTCACATTCTTGACTTTACCAACAAGGCAGGAACGTCTACTCGCTAGTTAGGGACAGCTAGACAACAAGGGGGGAGGGGATAAAGGTGCGAGCGACGACAAAGTAACTATACTTATTACTGTACTTGAGCGCTCCGCTTCGCCCCTAACTAGTGGCAAGGTTACCAAACCCAGCAGCTGATGCTAGAGATCAGTCGAATGCGTGGGGGCGACGGTCCTAGCCCCCCGCATTCGTCTCCATGCTGTCGTCATGATATCTTTGCCGTGCACAAGTTAAGACAACGTACAGTTCCCGACCTTGCTGCCTGATCAAAGTTATCCACAGCCGCGAAGCAAGCTTTTCGTGAATGTTTTTCCCGCAGTTTTTCAACGTGGCTTGCGAGGCCGACAAGTGAGAAAGCCTGCTCACAGCCTCCTCTCCGATGGCGCGCAAGCCATGTTTTGGGGTAGTTGAGGACGCCACATAAAGATGGCATAATTCCGTTTCCCATGGCTGGGGCGAATCCCCGGAACGAAGAGCCTCGGCCGAGAGCCAAGGATATTGCATCGCCATTGGTCAAGAGACGCCTTCCTTGCCTGGCGATAACAGGCCGCCCTCCACGCCAAATGGCTTGCTCGGACGGCGATACCAATCACAGCGTAGCTTCTTACCCCAGAATGTTGACCGACCCCCGGTCTTCTCATTCTAAGCCTGTTTTAACCTTCCCCAAGTTGCTTCCAACCCCACGCCCTCTCGCCCCCTTTGTAGTGTCAAACTGAACATGTCGCCCAATGTGGGCGGCGGCGCCCGTTATTCTTCATAACAACGACGGAGCTTTCTGCGGCCGCCATGCAACTAACTCTCCATGACTGAGTGGGTTGGCCTCTCCGCACCGCGCATCGATAGAACCGGCCTCGAACCGGCAAATAAGTGCCGCTCTTTTCTTCTTCAAGTGCCTTGCGACGCTCGGGTGCGGGCGAAACCAACTGCCCGGGAACGGAATAGCTCCAACTGAGGCACTATATATGTTGCCTCCCCCGTCAAGCAAGTCGATCATGATGTGAATTTAGAAGCCGCGTGTCTTTTTGCGTGCCGTTTCAGTTAAATCCTGCACAGAGCCGGCCACCAACAATGTCTTCCCCCGACCTCGCCCGTCTCCACACTCACGACTGTAAGCGCCGCGCCCGTGACCGTCCAGACTCAGGCTTCGTGGAATCCGCGCTGACGTTTAGTGCCTTGTAGTAGAACTCGGTGTGACAGACGCTATCGAGCGACATGTCTCCCGCCACGTTGTCCCGCCCAAGCCTGTATCACAGCGGCGGCTTGACTTTGAGCGCGCGCGCCCCCGATGGTTGCGTGAATGCATGGCCGAGGCCACGGGCGTCTTCTTTTATGTGTTCCCCGGTATCGCCGCTGTGGCTGCATTCACGCTGAATCTGTCGAACCCGGTCGGTGTGACGGCGTTTGGCAGCCTCTTCCAGATTGGCTGGGCGTTTGGCTTTGGCATTGCCTTTGCCATCATCTGCTGTGCACCGACATCTGGTGGCCACTTCAACCCGTGCATCACAATCGCGTTCTGGTTCTGGCAGGGATTCCCGCTGAAAAAGGTACCGCAATACATCCTCAGCCAGATTTTCGGTGCCTTTGTAGCAGGCTTGCTTGTTATGGGAATGTATTGGCCCGAGATTCAGGCGATGAAAGCAGAGCTTATTGCTGCGGGCAAGCCATTAGTCGCGAATGGCGCTCCTGCTAGTATTCTTTGTTCCTTTCCCAACCCGAATCAGACAAACTTGGGTTTTGTATTCATGACCGAGTTCTTTGTTGACGCGTTCCTGGCTCTCGTTATCTGGGCCTGTATTGACCCGACCAACCCGTTCATCTCGCCGGCGAGCGCCCCCTTTGTCATCGGCGTTGCCTATGCAAGCATGGTCTGGGGTTTCGCAGACATCACTATTAGCACCAACATGGCTCGTGACCTGGGCACGCGTATCGTTGCGGCGATTTTCTTTGGAAAGGAAGCCTTTACGTACATGACTTACTCGCCAATTAGTATTCTCGTCAGCATCCCCGCGACTCTGGTGGGAACTGGATACTACGAATTTCTGATGCGCGATAGCCTACTTCGGATTCACAAGGGACATGCCGAATTCGAAACAGGCAGCGAAGGCCTCATGCGCCACCTGAGCAGGACGACCGCCGTGCCAGTGGACGACAGCGATGCCTCCAAACATATGGAGCAAAATCGCCAGCATTAACTGATGTTTTGTGTGGCCCATTAAGATACTTGGCGTTTTAAAATACACGTTTATTCAATTTTGTAATCATGTCGATGCGCAGTTCTTTTGTGTTTGAAGTTCTCCGTACCTGGCTTTCTTGGCGATAGTCATCATTTGCTACGCCCGGCTCTCATATACGCCGCTATCCAACTTGGCAGTGCTATGGTTGTTCGCTTTCGATGATTTCACAGGCAGTATATGAACATAATATATTTCTGAATGCACCCAGAGCAGTCTAGTAGGAGACTTTCTGACCCTCTGAAAAGTCTGACCCTTTGATGGTCCCTTTTTCATGGCAGGTTGAGGCTGAACTAGCGGTATGACGGGGCGTTGAATCGAAACTCGAATACATGCAGATACGAGGCTCGGAAAATTCGTCAGCACAAGAGATGTATCTGTAGTTTAATTAGAATCATGGCTTTATCAGACCAGCTAGTAATTGGTCAATTAGGGGTCGTCACGGCCGTCGGCACGAATCACCCTGTGCTGTTGTAAACGAAGACCCCAGCTACTTCACCAACGCAAAATATCCGAAATGATGAACTACGGCTCTTGGAAACTAGGGTAGAAAAGCCAATGAAAATTTCTTGGAGCTGGCGTGTGATGACTGACACAACAGATCTGGGCTCGTGGAGGTGAGCCTCTCCAAGGGCAACGTCGGGTTCTGTTTGACAATGATTACGAGGCAGAGTACTTGCTAGGATTTCGGCGCAACTTGATCGACGCGTTTGGCTTCCATACTAAATGATGTCTTGCTTGGCACTCAAAACGTAATGCGGTCAGCAGAGTGTCCAGACTGTGTACTGTGCCCTATTTTACGTGCCACTATACGATGTTGACCAGGTCTCAAATGCCGAGTTTTACGACTAGAAGCGGCACGCAGGTCCGGTGTCCTCGGGATCATCTACAAAGAGCGCGGGCTCACCCTAGTCGCGACATAGCCATCGGGCTATGCGGGGCCGGGATATTCGCCGGGCTCGGCTTTTCGGGTACTGGTGACGGTGCTGGGTTGCATGAGCAGCCCGAGCAAGGTGTCGGAATCTAGGCCTCCTGAGCAACGCGAGGTTTCGTCGGAGGAGGAGCCGTTTGCCAACGGCACAGTGCTGATCAAAAGCCACCAGACAGACGGGAGAGGTAGCGAAGGCCATACGCATACTATCGTGTGTAGACAAAATCGCGTCATGGACAAAGTCTCCCTTCCTTATCGTGATATGGGCATCTCTCTAAGGAAATAACTTTCTACACGATTCTAGTCCAGCGAAACATGTCAAATCATAGCGGAGTTCTAATAACGTCACTTAATGACAGTCTTGGCAGCCATCATGTAACGTCCTTGGCCCCTAGCCCGAAATCTTGGCCTCCCATCATCGCAACCTGCCCATGGTTCTCTGAGACTGCGGAGCTGAGCTCTGAACCCTCTATCGTATGACGACCGCCATCTTGTATTCCTTTCTGGTCTGTGCAGCACCCATGAGCCGCATTCGTGCGAGCTTCACAGCCCTCCGTCTTGGTGGAGTCGGCCGCTGGGTAAGGTTCTTTTCCGACAACTAGCGCAACGGCTGGTAGATGGTCAGATGGTCACTCGATGAGTTGAACAGAGCGTGTGTTGGATATACAACCACATCTCGTCATCCTGGACTCAAGAATCGGCTTTGGCGGAGATATTGAGGCGGAGCACGGAGCTTTATGTGGCGACATGTGGACAGACCCATTGACCCATTACTTAAGTACTCTTGGCCGTGTTTATGCCTGGTTTGTCTCATCGGTCATACACACGCACGCGGACTTGACGTATTTCTCGGGGTCGGTCAAGATCGTGCCCGCCCATTGCCCGACTTGTGTAGTGTCTCACCTGCACAACATCCTTTGTGTAGCTGCAACAGCCCATGGCCACGTCTTTGTCTAGCTCGGCAAACGGAGTTTTCGAGAAGCTGGATGTGCCGACTTCATTACTAAAACGAGAGTCTTGAAAAGTCCGATGAAACCCACTTGGCCACAATGTTAGCGTCCAGGGTGTCGTAGTCCGTGGAGGAAGCTAGTCAACAATTGGAGTGGTACTGATTCGCTAACATACGGGACTGGTCGCATACCAGCCAATCCGCATTGTGTGGTTTTAATTGACGAAAATACGAAAATACTTGTTTCATTGAGCCAAGAGGGTGAGCTGAACAGCACCTCTAAACATCCCCACGGCCAGCCATCGTGCCCGCCTCAGAACTTTATAGACCTGCATCTGGAATTTATGATCCCAGGGATTGCGTGTGTCCGAATGGCAAAGTGTGCTACAGGAGCAACACGAAAATTATGGATATTGGCCTGCTTCTGCCTGGAAAGAGAGGAACAATGGGCGGCCATGTTGAGCACTTTGTAGATGCACTGACGTGTCGTTGGACAGCTCGGTTGGTAGACAGATCTTGGCGGCACCATTTTGCGGAGGAGATCAAAGCAAAAGGAGACGGCTGCAGTGAACAAGTCCGCCTATGAGGGCTCAAAACTCTTGGAAGCTCACTTATCCATCGGATCACCGCCCAATCATATCCCCCGGGTTCTGATGATGCAGTGGCGGGCTCCCCAGAGCACTTGGCTAGCCAAGTTTCCCCGGGTCGAGCAGATCCCTCCGCCGCGGCACAGCGCCCCATTCTGGCCCATGATTGGCATATGACGCTATTGCATAGCGCGGGCGACGTATTCTCTCGGGTACGGCTTCAAAGAGTTTCCCCGCCCCCTGCTGCCAGTGTGTCGCAGGTTTGCGAGCAGGGATTTTAGTTAGTGTCGGGGATTCGCTCGGCCCATCTGCCATTGTGTCGCTAGCTAATACTTAGAGTATATATAAGTAGACTGCCTGCAAAATCTACCGCAAGTCTGGGGCTTTCCGGCATTTCCTGGTATCCCCCTCTGTACGGGCTTTCTAAAAGGGGAACAGGTGTTTAAAAAAAAAGACAAACAAAAACAGCTACACAACATGGCGGTACTATCAGTTATTTCCATTCCAGCACTGCTGGTCTCATTGACGGTGGCTTTTGTCCTTCTCCGCCTCATCGAGTACATACGATTTAGGAACAAGGCTTCGCGCCTAGGCTGCAGGTCGGCTGTGACGGGCTTCAACGGAGATCGGGCCGGGCTCAGCCTGATGCGGAAGGGCCTAAAGGCGCAGCGCGAGAAGAATGTGCCCAACTGGATGCGGCGGGAATTCGCGAGGCTGTCAGCCCAAGAGGGCCGCCCGGTCGGCACCTTTGAGATGAACGCGCCCATCTTCCGACGCGTGGTATTCACAACCGACCCCGAGAACATCAAGACGATTCTGGCGACGAGCTTCAAGGACTTTAGTCTCGGGAGTAACCGCATCGGGAATTTCAAGCCGCTTCTTGGCGACGGTATTGTAAGTTTTGCCATTCTGCCTGTGTAGCCTCACATAGGGGATGGTGGAAAAGGCAGGGGCAGGTGGCTGAACTAACTAACAGCTGTTATTCACAGTTTGCGTCTGATGGCAAGAAGTGGGAGCACTCGCGAGCCATGCTGCGCCCGCAATTTGTCCGCAGCCAAGTCAGCGACATTTCTCTGGAGGAGACGCACGTGCAGAACCTGATGTCGGTGCTCGAGGCGCAGCTCGACAAGGCGACGGGGTGGTCGAGCGCGGTGGACCTCTCACCTCTCTTCTTCCGGCTCACGCTCGACTCGGCGACCGAGTTCCTGTTTGGCGAGAGCGTCAACAGCCAGCTGCGGCGCGAGGGCGACGCCGCGACGGACGCGGGGGCGTTTGCGACATCTTTTGACGCCTCGCAGAACCAGCTGGCCGTCGCGGGCCGGTACGGCAACAACTACTGGCTCGGGCACACCAAGGAGTTCCGCAACGACGTGCGCATCTGCCACGAGTTCATCGACTACTTTGTGCAAAAGGCCATCAACGGGCAGCGCGGCGTCGCCAGCGAAAAGGCCGAGGAGCGGTACGTCTTCCTCGAGGCCATTGCGCGCGAGACGTCGGACCCGGTAGAGCTGCGCTCGCAGCTCATCAACATCCTGCTCGCCGGCCGCGACACGACGGCCTCGACGCTCGGCTGGTTCTTCTACACCATGGGCCAGGCCAGGCACCAGCACATCTACAAGCGCCTGCGCGAGGCCATTCTCGAGGAGTTTGGCACGTACCGCAATCCCAAGCCCATCACCTTTGAGGGCCTCAAGAATCTGACGTACCTTCAGTGGTGCGTCAACGAGACGCTCCGCCTGTACCCGATTGTGCCCATGAATGGCCGCTCCGCGGTCAAGGACACGGTGCTCCCTGTCGGCGGCGGTCCTGACGGACGCTCGCCGATCCTGGTGAAGAAGGGCCAGGACGTCGGATACTCGGTCAGTAGTACCCTTTCCCGCCTGAAATTCCGTCTGCAATACTAACAATCAGCTTTCAGGTTCACGTCATGCACCATCGCACCGACCTCTGGGGCGCCGACGCCGACGAATTCCGCCCGGAGCGGTGGGAGAAGCGCAAGCCCGGCTGGGACTATCTTCCGTTCAACGGCGGCCCGCGCATCTGTATCGGACAGCAGTTTGCGTTGACGGAGATTACGTACGTGGTGGCGCGCATGCTGCAGCGCTTCGACGAGCTGGACGGGTCAACGCTGCCGGCCGAGTCGCACGGCCTGGGGCTGACCAACTGTCCCGGTGAAGGCGTGCCGTTGAAGATGCATTTCGCCGATTAATAAAAGATAAAAGAAGGGCGAACAGAGCAAGGGCAGAATTTAGCCATACCAAAGAGAACGGCACGCTCGCGCCTTGTATATTCTCACGACGACTTTTGTACGATTTCAGGATCTCGCCTACTGGGGTGGGATATTTTGCATAGACAGAAAGCCGGGAACTGTTTTGTTCCCGCAAGCTCTTTTCTAATTTTTGGGACGCGCCTCAACTTATTTGACACGTTGGGCAGGTTGGAACCCTCGGTCTGTTGATGATGGACAGCGCCCGGATGATGCCCCTCTCTACGTTACGATTTAACTAGAATGAATCTTCTCACTGTTCATGTTATTGAACACCATTTGCTGCCCGTCAGGACGTGATTGTCGGCGCGCATGACTAGATGCCAATTGAATGGAAAGGGGGCATTTTGAAGCCTTGACTCGCGATGGCTGAAACCGGTGCTGGCATTGTTCAAGTTATTTTCTTGGTACGGAGTACTCCGTACACAATAGAACATTGTCAAGTCTCAGCCTTGAACTTCTAGAAGATGGAACATGTACGAAAATGTGACACATTACGTCTTGGCGCGCGCGAATCACAATTGCGGCGCGCCCCTGTCGATCGGTAGGTCATGATAAGAGCGACATGGAAATGCGATGTTGTGCTAGGATCTCTGTATAGATGAAAGGAAAGAAATATGTTGCATGCGTATGGCTGTGACCACAAAACCCTTTTGGTACAAGTTATACCAATTCGACTTGCTCTGGCTTGATGAACTGCATAGAGCCTCGACTCCGCACTCATATTACGCAGCACTGGATACACGCCCCTGCGCTCGTAACTGTACCTGTTGGAGCGATGAAAACTAGTGAACTAGGTCTTAGAAGTTGATGGGATGCAGGCCGTGGAGCCGGAAGCGGGATTGTGCGGGTCGATCTCACCGTCTAAGAATGAACTGTGCATAAGTTGTTGGCGGCAAGCATGGCAGGCATCAGCTGGAAGTAACGGGTTGCAATAGGGCGTAGTGCGGCGGCCTAGGGCTGGTGAGAGAAGCACTAGTTAGAAGAAAGGCGGGCGGATCATACGGCTTATTTCAAGAGACGGAGAGGGCTGAAATGCGACTGTGTGGGAAAGGGAAATCTTGGTAAGATAAAAATGGCGCTTTCGGCAAAGACGGATGGCAGATGAATTCGGAGGTGTTGATCTTGGGGCTATATCGGACAAGATGACAGGAGGTGGAACAAGAAGATGGGGCAGGGCTCCTCCAAGTGACGATTCAGAGGTTTTGGATTGCACGTATGGACGGCCTGTTGGCCCTTTGGTTTACATGTCGGCGTAGTAGACGATCAACAAGGCAAGACTGAATCGCAAAACCCATGCCGATTCCCAGTCAATGGGTGGAGTGCATTATCTGTTGAGGGTAGTTATATGAGTAGAAGCCCCCGAAGAGGGCCGTGCCGCAGGGAACTCCGAGAAGCGCTTTGGGGGCGAGAATCTCGTGTCGAATCTTGAACGACAATCTCTTGGACAGGAGCAGTGCCACAACAATGCGGTTTCGTACAGCGTGACATGCGTACGCGTCGATGGCTAGGGGACTACTTATGGCGGTGCCCGAGAATGAAACAGAAAAGAAAGAACTAGGTGCGGTGTGCAGAGTAAGCTGAGGGCTTACGCAGGAAAAAGTGGCGGGTAGGCTGAGCTTGACGCTGGCAGGACGGGGAGGGTGCTCCTGATGACGGGTGCGTCAGCAGAGCAAAGTGCGGGCAGCTATACAGCTGGGGCATGCACTATGATGACGAATGGTGAGAGAGGCCGGCGGTCATTGAGAGAAAAGAGAGAGAGAGAGAGACAGGGAGGAGGGAAGAGTTAAACGAAGCAGTGGAGAGAGTTGATGGTAAGATAGTTAGAGTTTGAAGCGGGCCGTGTTTGCTGTGCGTTTCTGTGGCCGAGCGATATGCCGGGGTTTGCGGGAATAGTGTGAGGGCAGTTTCTTGATCGTGTCGAATTGTACAGCGGTTACGAGATGTGACGTAGTTGATGTTGGGAAGAAGGAAAAGTTGCCCTCGAAGTCTGCGATGGCGGGCTTCGGCCACCAATGGGGGCAGGGGTGGACAACAGATTGGTAGCCAACGCACACGCGCGCCGTTGATATACAGCGAATCGGAGACAAGAAGGTCAGGCATGGTGGAAAGGCGATCCGAGTTGTTATTGGTATAACAAAAGAAAAAGCCTGGTGGTGAGCCTCACGCAGGGTCGCGAGAACCGGTCGGTGGCTGGGGCAAGGTGCGTATTCCAGTTGTTACGTATGGCGCCTCGGTCAGGCAAGTTTACCGGCGGTTCCCTGTTGACGGGTTCGTTAATCAGTTCTACGTAGCCTTGTATGCTTGAGGTCGTCGAGGCTGTGAAGGCCGTCTCCGTATAGGGTGCTACGCAACGCTGTGTTGGGGGTTGGGTTTATCTTGGTTGTCATGGTCCGTATCAGGACGTACGTCAGCGTCAGACGGGGGGGTTAACTTGATTGATTGATTGATTCAGTCAAGAGTCAAGCAAGATAGAAGCATGCATGACACACACACACACTCTCTCTCTCAAAAATAAGAAGAAATAAAAAAGAAAGGGAGAAATATAGAGAGCCGAAAATGACCAGAATCCATACATCGAAACTTACAGCAGCAAACTGTTTGTTTGCTGTGACGGTACCAAGTATAGATGAGGTCGTTGAGACAAGAGGCGGACAGCAGGGGAACAAAAACAAGAAGAAGAAAAAATCAAAAGGGGAAAATTGATTGTAAACGACCGTCAAAGAGCTGAGAGCCAATCCATTCTCGAAAAAAAAAACCTCTTCCCCAAGAAAGACTGTCTCTAGTGATTGAGTCGTGTCTGGCTCTCTACGGATTATCAGTATACGACGCGGAGTGAGATGCCTGTTGCGGAAAGCTGCATGCCGGGCGCTAGATCCGCTGTAAGTGTGGGGGAGGACTCGCTGTAACAAAGACGCTGCACCCTGTTGTGTGTCCGGATTGACGACTTAGGTACCTAAGGTTAGCAGGGACCTACCTAGGTAGATAGTACATATGCTGCGCCACTTGCCGAGACAGGTACCTGGCGGGCCGTGACGCCGAGGCAAACTGCTCTGTTTTTGTTGTACTGCATGGTTTTCGCGGGCGGCGGAAGGGGCTCAGCCTCCCAAGCGGCTGTCCGGCAACAAGGCTACAGCCTAAGTACAGGTAATACTTCATACATGTTCCGGAGGTGTCTAATGAGCAGCAGTATCTGTACAGGCTTCATCTCCCCTGGCTCCTTGACCACCACCAACACCAACCATCCTTGCACCTGCATTGCTGCACCGCCCTCCACCATCGCCATCGTCTCCCATCGCCCAGCATCAAATTTTACCCAAAATGGATATCCCTTCATCGACCAACCGACGCCCCCCCCCCCCCCCCGGCCCGGCCGTCGCCAATGGCCTTTGTTTGCTCTGCGACCCCTCCCTCCCATCCTCTGGCTTGGGCCATGGCGCTGAACCGGCTCGTTTTGCAGCATTTCCGTCCTTGACGATTGGGCTCTTGTTTGCCTTTGCCAGCGAACACGCTCTGGGCTTAGGCGCCGCCACGTTCTGATTAGTCCCTGCGCCATCCCCATCCAGCATCCACATCTCCATGCCGGCAGTCGAGCGCTACCAGACATCATCAATAAGGGCACCAAGAAAGCCAGATGGCGGCCAGCCAGGGCAGGGGCTTCGCTCTGCTCTCCCAACTCTCCCTCCCAATCACTGATCAGACTCGAGAGGGGG
This sequence comes from Cordyceps javanica, assembly GCF_051103115.1. Classification (NCBI taxonomy): domain Eukaryota; kingdom Fungi; phylum Ascomycota; class Sordariomycetes; order Hypocreales; family Cordycipitaceae; genus Cordyceps; species Cordyceps javanica. Next base: position 85,987 of record NC_139296.1, read on the forward strand.
GGCACGCCCCCCCCCCCTGCACACTGCAGCCCTTTAGCATGTCTCTCTCGCTCTCATCCTGGCGATTACCGCACAATCATCACCTCCACCCTCAGAGACCAGGCCTAGCCCTGGATCCGCTGGCGCTACTACCCATCCCCAAGACAGACCGACCTATATAGAACAAGGCCTGCCCTGCAAACTCGGGCATTTAAGATTACTCTTTTGCTTGGCCAGACCACTCTTGCTTGACTCGACATCCTTTTATCAATCCCTTCCATCTCATTATCCGTTCCTTCTCTCGCCCCCCCCCATATCGACACCTCGCCCACCAAGCAGCGCACATCGCCACGCAGACGCAGCGTCTCTCGCTGCTCTCCGTCTCGAGTAATGGCTTCGCCCCAACTAATAAGCGACTACGCCGACAAGCACGATCCTGGCGTCGTCGCCGACCAGTTCCCCGCCACCACTCGCCAAACCTCGAACAGCAGCTCCATAGACGTCGACGAGCATGGCCACCTCACCCTCTGGCAGGCCATCAAGAAGTGGAAGCGTGTCTTTTGGTACTCCCTCGCCATATCCTCCACCATTCTCATGTTTGGCTACGATTTCGTCATTGTCGGCAACTCGTCCTCCATGCCTGCTTTCCAGTGAGTCCAATTGCTGCGCCGGCACTTTCCCACGACGCGCAAATTCCCCCACTGCAAGCAGCACACCCGCTAACTCTTGCAGGCACGACTTTGGCCAGTATTTTGAGGGCCATTGGATCATCCCCTCACTCTGGCTTGGCCTCTGGACCTTCATCTCACCCGGTGGCATGATGATTGGCTCTCTTTTTGTCGGTTACTTTCAGGACTGGTGCGGTCGCAAGGCTTCCTTCCTCGTCTCCTCCTTCCTCGCCGCCATTGCCGTCGCCGTCTGCTTCTGCTCTCAGTACCCCGACGACATCCTCCACCGCCGCGGCACCTTTCTCGCCGGCAAGGGGGTTCAAGGTCTCGCCCTCGGCATGATGATGACGACTTGCCAGACCTACCTCTCCGAGATTGCCCCTCCCAAGCTTCGTGGCCCGCTCCTTGCCTTCTTCCCCATCTTCACGCTCGTCGGCCAGCTCATCGGCGCCCTCGTCATCTACGGCCTCGTATCGTCCCCCAACGGCTACGCCATCGCCTTTGCTACCCAGTGGATCTTCGCCATCATCGCCTTTGCCGTCTCATTCATCATTCCAGAGAGCCCCATCTATCTGATCCGCAAGGGCTGCATCGAAAAGGCCCGTAGAGCTCAGCACAGGCTCGCCGGACAGGGCACCGACCCCGATCGCGTCCTCTCTGTCATGATGCGCGACATTGAGCACGAAACCGGCCAGACCCCGGCCACCCTCGTCGCCTGCTTCTCCAAAATCCAGCTGCGCCGAACCATGATTGTCCTCTTCACCAGCGTCCTCCCTCAGATGTTTGGGCTCACACTCCTCTCCCAGGCCAGTTACTTTGGCCAGGTTGTTGGCATCGAAGCCAAGGTCAGCTTGATCCTCCTCATCGCCGGTGTCCTGACGGGCTGCATTTCCAATTTCATCAGCATGTGGACTATGGGCCGCTTCGGCCATCGCGGCCTCTCCCTCGTCGGCCTGACCGGCTGTGGTATTCTCTGGTTGAGCATGGGCATTGCCGGTAGCATCGCTCACAACATGACGGTCGCATGGTACTGCTCTGCTGTCCTCATCCTCGTCACAGCCTGCTCCGGTCTGACGGTCTGGCCGGCCTCGTACGCTGTTGGCTCCGAAGTCTCGACCCTACATCTGCGTGCCAAGGCTCAGGGTGCCGGCTGGCTGTTTTCTAGCGCCTTCACCGCCGGCTTTGGTCTAGGCCTGCCCTACATTTACAACCCCGATGCCGGCAACCTGCGCGCCATGGTAGGCTACATTTTCGCGGCATTTTGCTTCATCAGCCTAGTCATCACATGGCTCTATGTTCCCGAGATGAAGGGCCGCACGCCATCCGAAATTGACCGCATGTTTGACCTGAAGCTAAAATCAAGAGAGTTCAAGCACTGGCGTGCCGACGGCGGCTTCAAGGGCGAGGGCTACACTAGCTCAAGAGCAGTCTAGACCTTTTTTTTTTTTTACCTTTCTTTTTGTTTTTTGTATTTGCTCTATACGGAGCGATGAAATGATGAATGATATTTAGCGATTTGTATTTACACACGAGCATATACTGCATATACCAATTGATTAATATAGCTTGACACATTGAGTCGTCGTGATTATCGTTACTCTCCGTTGGTCAGAACCCGAGACAAACCTATTCGTGTAACACAAGACGCCACATGCTCTCTGCCGCCCAAAGTCCACTTGCCTCGTGGCAGCAGACGCCACATTTAGCATTTGGCGGGCTATCAACTATTGCAACGACAAGATGACCACTGGAAGACAGCATGGTAGGACAAAGCCGGGAATAGACCGGGTACAAGCCAAAGAGGGGGGGGGGGGGGGATGAGGCTGTTGGCCCCGGGGCAACCCGAGAACAGATTTGTTTTTTTTTTGCGACAGAAGGAAAAGAGACAGTGTCCCTTGCGTGGACAGCTTCTTCTGGCCGAAAAAAAAAACTTGGTCTCGTCAGCATCGGCATCGGCATCGTCATGGTGCGACTGTTGCGTGTGCGCGCTGCTGCCGCACGTACTACGATGGAACAGTCGGTGGGAAGGCGCTTGTATCAGAACATTGAGAGATTCTAGAGGCAGAGGCTAGTTGATCCGAATGACATTTTTTATCACTTGAATCGTTGTGATTGCGATTCAAAATGATGGTGATGCTACGCAAGCTTTCTCCGGACGAGTGAGTACCTGTCACCGTGCTTGGGATTTGGTTGGGTCCTTCAGCGGTTCACTTGACGCTTCTGATTCGATTCAAACTTGCCCTCTTAACTCCTTTTCTTCTAGACAAAGCTTACGAATAGAAAACAGATTGATGACTTGGATACGTAGTGGCCGCAACTGCGCATGAGACGTCCTGTTCTGGTTCATGAATGTACGTACTCATCCATTGCAGGTCAGAAGGGGGCCAGAGGGGGCAAAGTTGATGCCTTGGACAGATGCGATTCATATTGGGCAATAAGATCCGCAGTTGCTAGCTCTTGCAGCAAGAAACTTGCAGCGAGTAACAGGCGACCGATACATTGCTGGCTCAGGTCGCTAAGTGGTGGATTGGGTGTGGATCGGTTTCCAAGTAGACGGGTGAAAGCCATCGCGGCGCTGCCTTGGTGATAAGAGTGGACGGAGCTATATACGTTTTGCTGTTACGTATGTTCCAAGTGATTAGCCCCGTATCTACGTCTATGAGCATTTGAGCAGATAGCGATGCAGCACCAGCAGGCCGCTTCATCTTTGACGGCTGGCGGCATCACTTTTGCACGCAGCGTGGGGAGCGCGAAGCCATCCTGAGAAGGAGCTATTACTCATGACCAGCATCTTTCGGCAGTTGCCAACAATGAGTGAGCGGTTCGGATTCTTGCAACGAGGCAGAAAAAAGCTCCGAGCTTGCAGGGAATGCGGTTCCTCGGTGCTCATGCCCCTCTGGTAGGAACCGGATTTTTGCCCCAAAGGCAAAGGTCGCTCACTGATAAAGGTCGCGGCCCACCTCGAAAGCATCTGTCGCCAGGTCGTGATGGGCGGACGGGCAAAGTCGATCAACCCCAGACCCAAGGATGGGGTGAAAGGAGGGGAAAGGGGAAAGGAGAAGGGGAGGGGCGCCGATTAGGAGGGTTTGATCCCGATGCGGGGGCTTTGCGCAGCGCGGTTAGGAGCCGCGATGGATGGGATGGATGGACGGACGGACGGGATGGATGGACGGCGATGAGTGGTTGTGGTAGTATCAGTAGTGGTGGTTGTGGCTGGCAGGCTGAGAGCGCGGTCCGGGGAAGAAGCCACTCGTGGCCATGGTCGTAGTCGGCATGGACATGGCATGCCCACCCCAGGTTTTCTCAGCACTTGTGGCGGTTAGTCAAATGAAAACAAGACGAATGCGCACTTTCTTTGCGTTATCAAATTACAAGGATAATGATGATTAAAAAAAAAGCGCGATGCGCCGACACAAACTGCTATCAGTAGACAGAGATTGGGCGGAGCCTCATCCCCACGGGGGAGTGGCGATGGTTGGAGGGGAAGAGGGGAGAGTACATACTCAGTAGGTACCCAGGCAAGCAGGTAACTACCCAAGTAATAACCAAGTTAATAGGCACCGATGGATAGACTCCGTAATCTGCAATATCCGTATCGGTATACACAATCTCGGTATCTAGTAACTACTCCGTACTTACTCCGTATAATAAAGTCTCATTCAGAGTCTGGTGACGGGGCAGGCATGCACATGCAGGCGTCGGCGCGGATGGTTCAGTGGTAATGGCCGAAATGAGCAAGACGCCACGCGACAGGATGCTACTTTCTTTCTTTACTGAATACTCGTTTTCTGGCCTTTTTTCCTTTTCGGCAAAATCTTGCGTTATCAAAAGATTGTGTCCTCTTCTTCCATTGGACACAAGCAGACCAGGCACAGGGCAGCCGCCCCCTATACTGATAGTAGTTAACTAGTTAACCCCCCAGAATGCCCCCGAGTCGGTCGTATTCCGTCTTCTTGCAGGGGCCGCTTGTGCTGAGTGCTGACAAACAGGGGGCTTTGGCGGGAAGCTGATGGTGGCCCGTTTTGGCCTTCATTTATCGCCCCGTAAGTCGGCTGTTTTAGGCATTGAATCCACCAAATATAGCTTTCTTTAGCGGTCCGCCTCCACTACCTACGTGCCTGCTAATAGAGGTACCTACTAGGTACTTAACCTGGGTACCTACTTCTAATACGACGACCGTGAGACTTGCCCAGTCAACAACAGTGAGTGCACCGAGTAAAAAAAAGTCACTCTTTTCCATCTTACCTTGGCAACTTGGGCATACTGACTAACCTTGGGCTCTGCGCAATGCGCCACCAAGTAGTTCAGTACCAACAAGTTGAATAAGATAGATGTGCATGCCTGATAGGTAATGCGCTAGGTAGTTGGTAGTTCCAGTACCAAACCGTTGTGGCTTTTTCTCCGTCCTTCTCCAACTTTTTCTGCCTTGTTCGAGTTGAACGACTCAGTGACTCGACGCAGGGGGTCCGACTCCATCTGACCCCATATTCTCCATCTCAGTCTTCTTCTTTTATTTATTATGGCGCCGCCGCCGCGCGCACTTGTTCGGAGCTGCTCATCCCACCGTTGTTGAGTCGTCTTGATTGCTCTACCCCGTACACTACTTGTCTTGGGGTGTCGGGGCCTCTGCTTCTTCTTCTTCTTCTTCTTCTTCTTCTTCTCAGACTCTGCGTATCTCTAATCTGGATACACCTTCATATTATACCCGCTGCTGCTACGATTACGAATTGCGTCGGCAAACGGCAAACGTGCCGCGACGACGCATAAGCCGACCCTATCCTCAACACCACCGCTCAACACCACCGCCGACGTCACAACCATCCATCAATCCCACTCATAAGAGCACACACACACACACCATGGACGACAGACGCGCCTCCGCCAGCCAGCAGGCCGACGTTGCCCTCGCCAGCCTCGGCTACAAGAGCGAGCTCCCGCGGAACCTCAAGATGCTCTCCGTCCTCGGCCTCTCCTTTGCCATCATGGCCGTCCCCTACGGCCTCTCCACCACAATGTCCTACTCCCTCGTCAACGGCCAGTCCGTCACCACCCTCTACGGCTGGTGCCTCGTCTCCCTCATCTCCCTCTGCATCGCCGCCTCCCTCGCCGAGATCTGCGCCGTCTACCCCACCGCCGGCGGCGTCTACTACTGGAGCGCCATGCTCGCCAGCCGCCGCTGGGCGCCCCTCGTCAGCTTCGTCGACGGCTGGCTCACCCTCGTCGGCAACTGGACCATCACCCTCTCCATCAACTTTGGCGGCGCCCAGCTCATCATATCCGCCATCTACATGTTTGACCAGACCTACGTCATCCAGTCCTGGCACACCGTCCTCGTCTTTTGGGCCATCATGCTCGTCTGCGCCGCCATCAACGCCTTTGGCTCCCGCTACCTCGACCTCATCAACAAGGTCTGCATCTACTGGACCGGCGCGAGCGTCATCATCATCCTCGTCACCCTCCTCTCCATGGCCGACACTCGCAATTCCGGCCGCTACGTCTTTGCCCACTACGACAGCTCCCAGAGCGGCTGGCCCGCCGGCTGGTCCTTTTTCGTCGGTTTGCTTCAGCGTATGTCTTTTTTTTTTTTTGCCCTCTCTTTCCTTCTCTCTCCTCTCTCTCTCTCTCTTCTCTCTCTCTCTCTCTTCTCTTCCACATCTGTTATCCCACCATGCATCTTGCACCAAGCTAATGAACCCCCCTTAGCCGCCTACGTCCTCACCGGCTACGGCATGGTCGCCTCCATGTGCGAAGAGGTCCAGAATCCCGAGCGCGAGGTCCCCAAGGCCATTGTCCTTTCCGTCGCCGCGGCCGGCGTCACCGGCCTCTTCTACCTCGTGCCCCTGCTCTTCGTCATTCCCGAGGTCGGCGCGCTCCTCAAAGAGGCCAACGACTTTGCCGGCGGCCAGCCCATCGGCATCATCTTCAAGCACGCCACGGGCTCCGCCGGCGGCGGCTTCGGCCTGCTCTTCCTCATCCTCGGCATCCTCATGTTCGCCGGCATCGGCTCCCTCACCGCCGCCTCCCGCTGCACCTACGCCTTTGCCCGCGACGGCGCCATCCCCGGCTACAAGCTCTGGCGCCGCGTCAACTCCCGCCTCGACGTGCCCGTCTGGGCCCTCGTCCTCTCCACCGCCGTCATCTCCCTCCTCGGCTGCATCTACTTTGGCTCCCCGACCGCCTTCAACTCCTTCACCGGCGTCGGCACCATCTGCCTCTCCGCCTCGTACGCCGTCCCCGTCATCGTCAACCTCGCCCAGGGCCGCGTCGCCGTCAGGCACTCCCCCTACAACCTCGGCCGCTGGGGCGTCGTCGTCAACTCCGTCTGCGCCGTCTGGATCTTCTTCGCCATTGTCATCTTTTCCATGCCCAGCGCCCTCCCCGTGCAGGCCGACACCATGAACTACGCCTCCGTCGTCTTTGCCGGCTTTGCCGCCATTGCCGGCCTCTGGTACCTCGTCCACGCCAGACACAACTTTACCGGCCCGCCCGTCCTCCGCAGCGACGAGGTCGACGCGACCGACGGCGTCGCGCCCCGGGATTCCCATACCGACTCTCCTGATTGCGAAAAGGACGCCAAGTAGTGCCTGCATTTTCTCGTTTTATACTATACTTGCATTTAAAGTAAAAATACCAATTCATTACGATCCTGTTCATCATTTGCTGTGCATTTTTGTCAGTATCATGTACATACATCTTGACCCTGGCGATGTGTTTTTGCATGTTTTTTAACCGAAAAAAAAAACGCGTGGCTACAGACGCACATATATGCACAAAGACGCATAAAACAACTACCCATGCAGCAATTATCATTCGATCAATCATTTCTTCGTTATATACTCTTTTCTTTTTTTCAAACAGGCCTTACCCTAATCTCAGTTCTATATACAAACAGGGGCCCTTTCTTCTCTCTTGTTCTCTCTTTTCTGATTCCCCCTGAACTTATTTCATCCCCCACCTCAACCATCTGGCCCCATCTGCTTCTACTTCCTCTCTCTGCTTTCCATCTTTCTTTTTTCCTTCTAGTCTCAAACGCTAATGGTACGGAAAATGGAAAATTCCTCACCCGTCGCCACAAGGTTCCCCGGAATCTGCGGGTGCCAGTGCAGCTCCTTGACGCCCTTGAGGTAGTGCACAAACAGCAGCTGCGGCGGCACGTCCTTGACGCCCGCCGTGTCCTTGCTCTCCTCGTCGTCGAGCTCCACCGCCAGGTCCCACAGCGACACGGTGTTGTCCGCCGCCGCGACGGCCACGATGGAGTCGTCTGTCGGGTGCCACTCGATGCTCGTCACCTGCTCCTTGTGAAAGTCGAAGCTGGCCAGCGGCTGCGGCTTGCCGGTCCCGGTGGCCTTCCACTGCCTCAGGTCCCACACGCCCCAGGTGCCGTCGTCGGCGCCCGTGCAGAGCAGGTGCGACGTCTGCCGCGACCACGACATGACGTTGACGTCGTGATCCGACACCTGCACCGTCAGCGCGGGGCTGCGCGTCTTTGACCGCACGTCCCAGACACGCACGGTGCCGTCAGCCGAGCACGAGGCGAACACGGACTGCTCCGACGGCGACCACTGGATGTCCTCCACGCTCGACGTGTGGCCCGCAAAGGGCCGGTTGTCCGTCACCCACCCACCGCCGTCGGTGCGCGTCGTCTGGTAGATGAGCCCGTCGTTGTCGCCCGTCAGCAGCTTGCCGTTCGGGTGGTGAGGTGACCAGTCGACGGCGTAGCCTTCGGACTTGTGCGCCCTGATCGTCGAGATGGGCTTGTTCTGCGCGGCAGAGATGACAGTCCCCGGCGTGTCAAACGACGCGAGATGCGGTGTCACATCGTGAATGAAGACGTTGGTAGACTCGGTCATGGTGGCCGTCAGCGTCGTCGGCGCGCGGCCGGCTTCTGACGACGGCACCTGGTGCGTGCGGATGCGGTTCGTCGTCGACGTCAGCGGGATGCTCTTGGACTCGAGGATCGGCTCAGCATCCTCATCCTCGTCGTCTGAATCCGACTCGGCGTCGCCGTTGCCGTCCTTGTTCATCCTCGACAGGCCGGAAAATTTGATGACCATGAGCTGGTTGTCGTTGGCCTTTTTATAGTCGGCCTGCGTGCCCGTCACCGCGTACATGGTCGCGGGATACGCCTTGCGGTTGTCGCCAAGCCCGTCCCGCACAATGTCAAACGACAGGCATGGCCATGGCGTCGTCAGGTTGTGCAGCATCTCGTACGTCGTCAGGTCTGGCGTGAGCACCTGGCCGGGCTCGAGCTTGTGGCGGCCGACAATGAAGGTGCCTTGGTCGACTTCCATGGCAGCAGCTGTAAGAGACGGATGGTTAGCAGTTAAACAGGAGAAAAAAAAAATACTTCGTATAGTATTGGTAAGAAAATACCCTCGTCGGCTTCGCGTTCAGCATCGGGGCGGCCGTCGACACCAGCCTCGATAATCTCGTCTTCGCTCTCGAATTCGTCCTCGAACTCGTCCTCAAAGTCGCCCATTTCCTTGTCGTCAATGTCCATTTTCTCGGGACGGTCGCCGCCCTTGAGGGGGGCACCGTCGTGCCCAATCTCAGCCGCACGTTTCGACATGGTGCAAGTGATTTGCCCTGAGCTACGCTTTGCGAAAAAGTAATAACCAAAGGCGGAGCGTGCTGCTGGGAATTCTGGTGGTGGTGGTGCTCTTATCAGTTTATCAGATATTTTTTTTAGCCCCGCGCCATCGAAAACTTTTTGCGGCGATGGAAGAGAGGTAAGTGGTAACACCCCGCTAGTTGTGGCTGTTGTGGCGTGTGTATGTGGCAGTGCGCAGCCCAGTGTATCGCTTGCCTACCTGCCCCCTATTGAGGTCAGAACGTCTTCATTAACACCATCAGGCTGGCCAATTATTAGTGACGACGCCTCTTTGCCGATGCCAGCAAACAGCTGAAACATAGGGCGTCCGTAGCAGAGCCCCTTTCGGCTTAGTATAATACAACTTTAGACTATTGGTAAACTTTCAGGCAGTAGGACGATCGATACAGACGAGAGCAGCACGTGTGTAATAAAAATAGGAATAAGCGGTGATGTGAATGGCGCGCCTCCCTTCCGCTGCATCGTTCTGCGGTATATATTTCTAGCCGACTGCCACGCGCCACGACAATTTACGTCGGTGCATTTTAGCCAGCTGTTCCTCACCATACTGCTCGACAATAGATTTTGCGCAAAGACTATGGGTGATGCGAGCTCTCCAGATTCGGCAAAGCGACAAAAGACATCGCACTCCAGCTGGAGCACGAGAGGCCATGAATCGCAACGGAGTCCGTCTTTCCCGTGTGAAAAGTATACTATAGCATGGATTTCCGCGTTGTACATAGAGATGGCTGCAGCTCGTGCAATGCTCGATGAAACCCACCAGCAGTTGCCTGGACAGGCCAACGACAGCAATGCCTACATATTAGGGCGCGTCAAACAACACAACGTCGTCATAGCCTGTTTGCCTGTGTCCCAGTACGGGACCAACGATGCGGCCAAAGTACTCACAAATCTGATTCGCACCTTTCCATCTGTTCGTATCGCTTTGATGGTAGGGGTTGGAGGCGGGGTGCCGACCAAAGCAGATGTACGATTAGGCGACATCGTCATCGGAACTAGGGTGATACAACATGACCTAGGCAAAATTGTCGGGGATAGGCTGGTTCAGCCCACGGCTGTACCAAAGACGCTGCACCCGTCTATCGGCACTGCTGTATCCAGCTTGCGTTCGAAACACGAACTGGAACCGTATCGAATCTCATCCATCTTGCACGAGAGGCTGAAGGATCATTCCGAGTACGGTCACCCAAATTTACCCGACCGCCTTTTCCAGGCATCCTACGCTCACGAGTCTCCAGGGCGAGGCTGTGAAGAATGTGATCCATCCAAATTGATACGGCGCGACAACCGCAAATCCCATGACCCAGTAGTACATTACGGCGCTATCGCATCAGGAAACCAAGTCTTGAGAGACGCCATTGTCCGAGATGATATCGCCCAGCGACTAGATGTTCTCTGCTTCGAAATGGAGGCTGCTGGTCTGATGGATGTTCTCCCTTGCATTCCAGTTCGAGGCATTTGCGATTATTCAGACTCCCATAAGAGCAAAGAATGGCAGACTTATGCCGCCGCGGTTGCCGCCGCCTATGCTAGGGAGTTACTAGATGTGTTGCCAGTGTTATCAGTACATTCGGATGTTGATTCGCCATCTGGCTCTGGTAAGTTCTGTATACTCGCTACGCGAATAGGGCAATTATTCACTGCCGTACTGTTAAGACCTCTACCACAAGCGTCGACAACGTCATTTCATGGTTCCATTCGGACGGAACAGAGAGTTCGTTGGACGTGATTCGATTGTTAAGCAGCTTCTCACCATCATTCCACCGAGCGCGAACCGAGGCGACTGCCAAAGGGTAGTCATCGAGGGTCTCGGTGGAGTCGGTAAGACGCAGATTGCGCTAGAAGCTGTGTATCGTCTGCGAGACGAGCATATTGACTGCTCAGTCTTCTGGGTTCCAGCTCTAGATGTCACAAGCTTCGAAAACGCCTACCGTGCTATCGGCCGAGAGCTCAAGATACAAGGTATCGATGAGGATCATGCAGACGTTGAGTCCCTTGTGAAAACCGCTCTAAGTGAAAGCGTCTACAGCTGGCTACTTGTCATTGATAATGCTGATGATGCAGAGCTCTTTTCCGACAGTTCAGGCACGGTATCTCTCAGCAAATATCTACCATTCTGTCACAACGGTTCGATTCTCTTCACGACCAGGAACCGCCAAGTTTCTACTGAGCTAGACATATCTACTCACAATACTTTCACTGTGGGGGAGATGACACGAGACGACTCCATCAAGATGCTGAAGCAAAACATGACAGTGACTTCGACATTCGACGCCGAAAATGCAAATCGATTGTTGGACTTCCTAGCTGATCTTCCCCTCGCGATAAAGCAGGCGTCGTCTTACATGGTCAAGACTGGAATCTCCATCGCTAGATACGTCGAACATTGTCAATCAAGCGACAAGAAGCTGATCAAATTGCTGAGCAAAGGCTTCAAAGATCGGAGACGCTACGACAACTCTACCAATCCCGTAGCAGCGACATGGTTGATATCGTTCGAGCACATTTCAAGGGAGAGCAAACGTGCTGCGGGATACCTAACATATCTCTGCTTTTATGCCGAGAAGGGGATACCGAAGGCCCTTCTACCCCCATTGGATGTGGATGACGCTGATGAAATTGAGGATGGAATGGAGAGAGACGAGGCTCTCGGCATTTTGAAGGCATATTCGTTCATCTCGGAGCGCTCAGACTCGAAAACGTTTGACATGCATCGGCTTGTCCGCCTAGCGATGCGCAACTGGCTAGAGGTTGAGCAAAAGCTAAAACTGTGCTCTGTCTCAGTGATACAGTGGCTAGTTGGCATATTTCCATTCCCAAAACACGAGAACAGAGACTTATGGTTGAACCATCTGCCACACGCTCAGTCAGCACTCAACTTGTCTGACTCTGCAGATACCAGCGAGTCCAAGGGTGGGCTTCTCTTGAAGATGGGTGTATGCTTCGATATTCTAGGGAAATACAAAGGTGCAGAAGAATTTCACCGTGCAAGCCTTCAGTTAAGGGCCAGAGTAATGGGCATAGAGCATCCAGCCACGCTTGACAGCATGAATGGGCTCGCAAACGTTTTGCTCCGACAGGGCCGATGCTGGGAGGCAGAGCGCACACACCGCCAAGCGTGGGAGTCGCGACAAAAGCTCCTCGGCCAGGAGCATCCTGACACACTCGCAAGCATGAACAATCTGGCGCTTTGCTTAGTTGCCGATGGGAAATTAGAGAAAGCAGAACAGTTACACAGGCGGACCTTGGAACTGAGAAGAACGTGTCTCGGCGAAGAACATCCAGAGACACTCGCTAGCATGAACAACCTTGCGCTCCTGCTTGAGATTGGTGGGAGATACGAGGAGGCAGGCCGAATGCATCAAGACACCGTTGCACTTATGGAGAGGTTTCACGGTAGGGAGCATCCAAACACGCTTATTAGCAGGAACAACCTCGGCAATGTGCTTCAACGCCTGGGCAGGTATCGCGAGTCGGAGGACGCACACCGGGAGACGCTCGGGTTGCGGCAGAAGATCTTTGGTGAGCAACATCCTGATACGCTTGCAAGCATGGGCAACCTAGCGCTTCTTCTTGTCAGCCTGGAGAGGTATGATGAAGCAGAGAAACTGCATCGGCAGACGCTGAAGTTGAGGCAAAAAGTTTTGGGGAAAGAACACCCGGACACACTTGCTAGCATGAAAAATCTCAATAGCTTCATGCAGCATCTGTCGCTATCGTCCTCAGAGATCCCCGGGGAGCGTCTTGGAACCGGAGCCAGGTATTCTTACAACTTCCTTCCAGTTGAGCCCAAGGATACTGTATCAGAATCCTCAAGTACTGGTTCTGTTCGCCAGCCGTTGCCGCAATCTGAAGCTCACGGAGCTTACTACTCGTAGGTCTCCTCAGTCATTCCTGCTGTCCCGACCCAACACTGCAGCGTAGTCTGATAAACTGCAATCTGTCTTTTGATCAAACACCGCACTGATTTCTACATTTGTATTCCAAGTACTAATTATCATCTTGTGTCAAGGCGCAATTATCCTTCTGAAGGTGACAGTTCAGCCAATCAGCCCTCATCTGAGCACCTGCGCGGCTTTCGCAAGTCCACCTCGCCAAAACAACCTGATCTTCATCTGCGAGAGTCCCCCCCGGACCACCACATACAGCCGAACGATTCCACGCGCGCTCTTTCAAACTGTAAGGGTTCCCAATGGCAAGCTAGGGTATAGCGAGGTGCAGTCTTTTTTTTTTAACATACGTTGTAGCAATTCGTACTTCCACGGCGGCATCACCAACAGTATCATCACAGTTTGCTGAAGCTACAGCCCGACTGCTGAATCCACCACACATGCGTGCGTTCTACACCCCGCCCGAATGTCATAACTCCGAACTCAAGAGTTTTAATATTCTATATCAGCAAGAGACATGCCCCCCGCGGTCCCATCAGAGCCTCAGCATTTCGGTTCTGGCGCACCAGATGACTATGTCTTCAAATACTCCAAGTGCACTGGAAAGCGAAAGGCTCTGCTGATTGGTATCAACTACTATGGTCAGCGCGGTCAGCTACGCGGCTGTATCAATGATGTCCGCAATATGACGACGTACCTCTGCATGGAGTTTGACTACAAGCGCGAGGATATGATAATTCTGACCGATGACCAGCAGAACGCCATGAGCCAGCCTACAAAACAAAACATCACGCGTGCCATGCACTGGCTTGTGAGAGATGCTAAAGAGAACGATTCACTGTTCTTTCATTACTCTGGTATGAATTGGACTTTGTGGGTCGTATGCATTTACCTTCTAATAATCCTAGGACATGGCGGTCAAACTAGAGATCTGGGCGGCGACGAGTCCGATAGCTATAACGAGGTCATTTACCCCGTAGATTTTCGACAAAACGGTCACATAACTGACGATGAGATGCACCGCATCATGGTGCATCCATTGTGCGCCGGTGTCCGACTGACTGCCATTTTCGACTCTTGCTGCTCAGGTACGGCACTATCTCTGCCATACATTTACTCTACGCAAGGCATCCTCAAAGAGCCAAACTTGGCCAAGGAGGCCGGTACAGGTTTGCTTGGGGTAATCTCTTCCTACAGCCAGGGGGATCTGGGCAGCATTCGGGACCAGATCACGAGTCTCTTCAAAAAGGCGACCGCCGGTGAAGGAACTCGCAACCGCTCTCTTGCAACCAAGACGTCACCGGCCGATGTTATCGTGTGGATGGGAAGCAAAGATGACCAAACATCGTATGCTTGTATTCTTATACTTTCCTTCGTCATCGTTACTCTAGTTTGCTAACCCTGACAATGACAGCGCTGATACAAACTCTGAGTGGCAGGCTGGCGCTGTGTCCTGGGCTTTCATCACCTCCCTCAAGAAAAACCCTTGCCAGAGTCATGTACAGCTTCTCAATAGCATTCGTGACGAATTGGCCAGCCGCTGCGACCAAAAACCGCAGCTCGCGTGCAGTCACCCACTGAGTACGCTATGCATTTCAATTTCGAATGATTAGCCGCTTACCCGCCTCATAGATACAGATCTCCTCTTCACCCTGTAGCCGAGGCTCTCAAGGGGCGAGCCAAGGCCCCTTCAATACGACATGGGGCACTCTTGGGGTCTTTGTGGCCATTTCATGGGCATAAGATCCGGATTTACGTATAACTGGCGAGACGCTCGTCATGTGCGTCCCATGATCACGGGGCGCACCTGCGAGTACTACACGCAATGGAGTCGAAAGTCTTGTCGTCTCTACTTGGATAGGAGGGACTGCCGGAGGTAGCAAAGTCCGTAAAGGCGAATAAGCCCGTAGATTCGATTAGGAATATGACGTACAGGAGCTTTCAGCAACGGGCAAGACCCAAGAAAAACATCATGTCAAGTCACGGTTCATGACGACAGAGGATGGAACTGTTGAGGGAGGCACGCCAGGAGATGGCCGTGGAATCAGTTCCTAAAGGTCAAGCCTGACAAAGCCAACAATTTATTGGCCACATTGTCGACACCTCGTATTTAAGATCCGATTTACATTATGTGCATTCAGTCTGTTGCCAGAAAATTCTTCCTTGCGCGCGTTTCACACTGCTTGCGAACGCGACAGGCCTACCGCCGTGCAGTTGCTTTTCCTGAGTGCCGCAGATCTTTAACCACCCACCTATATATCGGCTCTTGAGTGTGTCGTGTAGCGCTACGAGACTCGTACTGCAGATTACGTACCTACCACGGATTCCCACCACACATGATGCGATCACCAAACCGCTTTCTGAAGTTTCAAGAATTTCACTTTTTTTTTCTCTACATGGTACTCTCAAATGACGCTGTCCAACATGCCCACATCGTCTTCTTCGTGTCGTGCTCTATCTACTTCAGGCTGTGTTTCTTCTTCTTCGTCCTCGTCTAGGTCTTGCATGGGATAATTTAGAATCGCGGCAATATCTCCCAGCATTTTGAGGCGCTGCCCGCTTTCGTGATCGCTGCTGAGGACTCGCGTCTCGCCGCCGTCCATCTTGACTTTATCAACCAGTGCGACATACTTTTTGCGAACAGCAAGGTCATTACTGCGAAATAAGGAGTTGTTGATGAGCAGCATACCGCCGCCGGGGCCCACGGCGCCGTCAGCAATGGCCTTGTTGACGGCATGGGCGCCGTACCACGCGCGGCCGTCGTCGCGCTTGAGCAGCTCGAAGAATTTATCCATGAACTGCGCTTCCTTGGCAAAGTTCATGTCGCGCATCTGCACCATGACTGCAGGGCTCTTGAGGACCTCGCGGAGGCTGTGCATGTGGCCGGAATTTGAGTGAATGACCGTGGCCTGCTTGGCGACCGCGGTCAGCGTCTTGTCGGATTTGTCGCGGCCCTGCTGGGCAATGTAATCTTTGAAATCGGTGGCGATGAAGCCGGGACTGGCGAGCAGCAGCGGGCGCGGAGCTGCAAAGTCTATTGAGCGTATGAGGGTGGCGAGGGTCTTTTCGTAGAATTTTTTGATGCCGGCATCCTGCGTGGCAGCGGCATCCCTCTTTTTGGGTACCACGTGGTCGACGCGGGCTTTGAAGATGGTTCTGAATTCGGTAATGAGGCAGATGTTGGCAAGACCCTCTTGCATGACAATGGTAGCGGTCGCGCGGTTGCGGTCGTCGCCCAGACCTTGCACGAGGGCCTCGCGGGCGACGCTGTCCCAGCCATGGGCTTTGATGAGGGTGAAGGGCCGGTCGACCTCGAGGTCGAGAGTATGGTGGGAGCCTAGAGGCGCGTATTCGTTCTCGGAGCTGACGGTGCCGGAGACTCGCAGCGATGAGGCGGCCGGGTCGAAAAAGAGCGACTTGACCTTTACGGTGAGGTCGACATGCACACGCTCCGACTGGGTCGCGCCGGTGCCACCGTTGGTCAAGCTGACTTTGCGGATGGCGTGGCCGCGGACTCGGTCGCCGACGACGATGAGATTATATGCATGCCACTGCAACAGTCAGTATCCGTATGTCAGCGCGTATACGGTATATGCGGTGGTGGTTACCATGTCCTCCGGCTCCTCAGGCTGGAGAGTGACCTGCTCCTCCTCGACGTCTTTGAACTGCTTTTGCGATAACAGCTTCATGGCGGCTGTTTTCTATCACTGGATGTGTATGCTATCGGTCGAGTCGCATTTGTGTGTTGTACTTGAACAAAAGTCGGGGCCGCAGGGTCGATCAGAGAATTTTGTAGATGCGGTCAAGAGAAGAGGACAAGAATGGATGTATTGCTGCCCCTCCACAGGCGTCATGCCAGGATTGGGCCTCGATCACAGAGTAGTGGGGGTGGCGTTATAGGGCGGTAGCGCAAGTGTGGCGCTATACAAATGTGGCGCTAGAGGCTTCCTATCACCAAGTAATAAAGTCAAAGTCATCTGGCGGTACCCTCCAATAGATTATTGTGTTCTAAGAAATAATATGCTAGCCTTGACTCAAACTCTTGGAGTTTTCTTTTGTACCCTAAACACATTCAGCGTAGTCGTGAGTGCAGCTTTTAGGCAGCATTACCCTCTTGACGTGCTGAGTACACCTGATGATGTAAGTCCAATGGATGAACCCAACCATAAGCTGGGCCTGCTCTCTGGATACTTTTTGCATGCCTGAGACTGCAGTATGATAAAACAAACTTGTCCAACAAGGCGTTTTGCACCTCGTATCTATGATTGAAGTGAAACTGACAATAGCTCCTGCATCTCTTTGCGTTTTCAATTGATGCTCCGTGTAAGTGTAGGGTAGCGCTCCTCCTGCTCCCACTGATCATCAGCTACTTTTAAAGACACTCGATGGAAGCTAATCAAGATACGTCAAAGAACAACGTCACACCGATATAAAGGGATTGATAGGATATATAGGTTCGGAGTCTGCGGTACTAGGTTGCACAAACATGATCTTGAGCTAACCTCTGCCCAGATTTGGTGATCAGATAATTGAACCCATTTCAAGAAAGGGAAGGAGATGAGTTAAACCGAGGACAGAAAATATCAGGCGATATCACATTGAATATGAGTTAGGACCTGTTAAGCTTGCAAAGCTATCTCATGCGAAGCTTCGCCATGGGGTACTGTATCCGTAGCCGACGTTGACGCGGCCGTGAGGCTCTGGTTTGCCCAAATACATGCTAGCCCCGCGATTCCATGAAGCCTAAACTTCCCATCTCGAGTGTGTGAAATCAATGGACGTACACATATGACCGCAGCAGCTATGAGAATCATCAAACCAACTGTCGATCTGATCGACGCCCCGCGCCTTCTCGCGCACGTAGTAGCTGACTTACCCGTTCGGCCCAACACCACAGCAAGCTTCACAACACCTTTGTGGTTATGCGCTTCGCACGTGCCAAACGGACCCGTTAACCGGATCGCGGGACTCTTCTTCCCCACTGATCATGGCCGTACGGCGCTCAAGTGGCGCCGAGACGCTACCCAGGTGCACATCTATCATGTTGAGATCCCCAGCCGAGTGACACTGGTTGCGCGCTAGCTTCGACGTCATTCTGAACGGCCACTTGACAAGACGGATAGCGATGAGCTCGTCGGGAGGCTTTTCTAATGCACCCGACGCATTCACCAGTGTCCAGGAATCCCAGTGCAGGCTACGATCCAGATCCAGATCCCGGGGAATCGGGATTACGCAACCAGTCTGCGCACCGAGGCTGAGGCGGTTGCCTTGAACGGCATGCACAAAACTATCAGATTCAAACCGGTCTCGGCGGAAAGACTGGAGGACTCTCCAGTGTTAGTTGAACAGTATCTTAGCCAGTCTGATATCACCCCGGATGGCAAGCACCAGCTTTGTGTCGCTTTTAGCGAGCCTGGGCTCATCGAGATCCCGCAGGACCGGCTCGCAAAGTTCGGTAGGCTCATCAGCGAAGCGGAAGCATTGTTTGGCCCAGGGCCTTATCAACAGTACAAATTCCTATCCGTATCGTCAGACACGCTCCCTACCGGGAGACCAGCGCATCAGTGGTGGGCGGCATCGAGCATGCCGAGTCGTGCAGTCTCCTGACTTCCGGTCGTGTCTTCGCCGATGCTGACCTATTTCGACTGGATGAGCTACATCTTCAGCCACGAATACGTGCACGTATGGAATGGCAAGTATCGGCGTCCCCATAAGGCACGTGCCGAGCGACTTTACCACGCCACCTCGACGGCACGCTGCTGTGGGTGTACGAGGGCCTCACGCAATACAACGGCTACGTGCTGGCGGCGCGACGCGGCATGTGCGGCCACGAGCACCGGTCCTGACCAAGCTCGCCATCGCCATCGCCGACATGCAGTGCCAAGTCGGGTCGTGGCTGGGCGCTGGACCGAGGACACGGCGACGGGCGGGCCGCTCAGGAAGTACGGGTCTGGCGGCTGGGACAGCTACCTTCACGCGGCGATGACTACTACGACGAGGGCCGTCCTGCTCTGGCTTCGACGCCGACACGCTGATCCGCGAGCGCAGCAGCAACGGGGCCAAGTCCGCTGGACGACTTCGCGCGCAAGTTTTTTCGACGCGGCCGCTCGTTGTCCCGTACACGCTTGCCGAGGTGGTGTCAACGCTCAACGAGACGACGCTGCCGCACGACTGGGAGGGCTTTGTCCGGGAGCGACGCGCGCGCAGACGCCGCAGCCGCAAGTGAACACAGCGGGGGTTCGAGCGGGCCGGCTACACGTTCAGCTACACGCACGAGCAGACCGAGTCGCCCGAGCCCGACGTTTCGCTGGGTGTGCGCGTCGGCGAGGACAGCACCGTGGCGGACGTGCATCGCTTCGGCCGGGCAGACCGGGCCGGACTGGCGCCGACGCAAAAGATCACCCGCGTCGTCGGGGGGGGGGGGGGGGGGGGGGGGGGGGGGGGGGGTACAGCTTCGACGAGCTCGCGACGGCTATTGCGGCGACACGCGGCCAACCCGACGGCAGGGTCCATCTGAGTCTCGAGGGAGACGAAGACAGCTGGGATACGGCAGTTGACTGAGTTGTGGCTCTGGGCTTGTGTACCCCGTATTGAAGCCCCACGACGGATTGGACATGCTGGCTGATATTTTTGCCCCGAGGGCTGCGAGGCAATAAATACTTTGTGCAGTATTCGTAGCGGGTTCTATATTAAACACGCACCCTGTTATGCATGTTTCATTGCAAAGGGAATGCAGCGTGCTTTGAGACAAGTCCACACCAAGTTACACACATCAATCAACCTCGGCGACTTGATTGCGCATCGGCGAGCACACAATACTAAGGAGTGTGTGAGAATCGCGATTGCAAGTTTCAAAAGATGCAAAGCGGTAACCATATATTGAAATTGTGCCAAGCCCAACCTTTTGGAAATACGTACACGCGTATTATGTCATGATGATGCTCAAGACTCGCTGGGGTCATTCTACTAAAACAGCCTAGGTCACGATTCGAGCCGAGTCGTTGTACTATAAAAGTAAGAAGGCGGAACCAGCAGTAACCCAGAATGGCGATGAACAAGACAGATCATTTATGGGTAGACTGGTAGGCTCAGAAACTTGTCCTTCTTTGGGGGCTCGGATCCAGCCAGCCTCGAATGCGAGGACCCTGACCAGTACGCGTAACAAAAACCTCCCTCCGGCCGGCTTGATGGTTGCGACACTTTCAGCTGTGGGGAGGTGATAAAATGCGGCTAACAGGGAATGCAACCCTTGTATTCGCCGAACACTGTTCTTTTTTTTTTCTTTTTCTTCTTTTCTTTCTTTAGCTCTTGTTCCTCGCATTCCGCTCCGTCGGGTTCTAGATCGAGAAGCAAGCGAGACATGTCTGGCGGAGACAGAAGAGTGTCACTGGTAGGGCAGCAGCCACAACAGCAAGCAGAGATTGAAAAGGATGGACTGACTGGCTGGGTCTTTCCTTTTCGATCCTAGCGCAATGAGACGCAAAACTACCGAGGTGTATTATTAGTTATGTATGTAGTCGGTAAGCACGCCAGCACACAACAGAGCAGCCACCAAATCGCAAGTGCGTTACTGATGTGGTGACAATCGCCGAGGCTTTGCTCAGCCTTGTTTTTCTTGTTCTGGCTGGTTGCCCTGCTTTGAGACAAGCTGCCGGTATCACTGGATTTATTAATTAGCGCCATGATTGGCACCCACATGAGGCTTCCCGGGTTGCCCAGCTGCGCAGGCTGGCAGGGTGAGAGTGGGTGGTCTCACGCAACGGGGCGACGGTGGCGCCCGCCGATAACCCCCCAGTTACCAATGGCCAACCAGTCAACGAGTTACTTATTAGTTTACGAGGGTGCCGTGGTATGTACGGAGTACATGCGCTCTTAACACGATGAGCGAAACCGAGTGGCCAAGCCCAGGGGGTGCCATCGCGTCGCTGATATGGAGCCCGTCGGGATGGAGCAACGACGGGGCAACAAAGTTTCAGATGGCAGGCTGGGGGCCTGTATGACGAACTCCCCCGCCGAGCGAGCAGAAGGGGGGGAAAAGAAGGAAGAAAAGAAGAGAGAAAAAGGTGAGAAATTGGCGGTAAGCATGACGACCACCTTTCAAAGTAAACAAGGACAATGCATCGGCTGAGCCCTGAAGCAGCCTGAAGCGGGCTGGACGATAGCCTTGTTCGTACCAGTAGCCACTCGGTACTCCGTAGAATGAATGCCAAGCAATGAAAATATTGGTTTTCAAGCAGCCTTGTGATGCGATGCATGGGAACTGGTGACTGGCAACCAGGGCCTTGTCGAGTAACACCAAACACTGACTGACTGACTG
Organism: Cordyceps javanica; assembly: GCF_051103115.1. Lineage (NCBI taxonomy): Eukaryota > Fungi > Ascomycota > Sordariomycetes > Hypocreales > Cordycipitaceae > Cordyceps > Cordyceps javanica. The sequence goes on from NC_139296.1 coordinate 107,452, forward strand.
ACGCAGTCATGGTGACAACATTGGACAAGTTCCGTTAGCAGGTACCAGTCTGTGCGCCCAAAATAGCGTGGGCAGGCAGGTGCCCCTCCATCAGCCATGTCGTGCCGGTGTCGTCAGTTACTGAGCTGCCGGTCCGTATCATCGACACAGTGTTCCCTGTTTGCGACGGCTCTGCTTCTCTCTCATCTTGTTACATTTTGGCCACGTACATTTTTCTTTTTTTTCCTCACCAACATCTAGATTCAATCTTCTTCTTTGCCGTCGTCTTCTTCCCCCCCGCAACGGCATCTCCCATTGACTTTGGCCTTGCCCACCTGCGTCTGCCGAAAAGCTTAAATCTCCATTCAGCCATCTCCAGCAAACCCTACCTACTTATCCGGCCTCTCTCTGTCTTGCCGCACCAAAAACGTCGTTGGTACTCGGGCTGCCATCGACTGCCAAAGAGGCAAACCGATTGCTTTTTCGCCTTTGCTCTCTTGCTTCCATTCTCCTCTTTTTGCATCCACCTTGCAAAAAAGTCAATCGCCGTTGTCATCCGCTGAAAACCTCCGAACCTGGCAACCTGGATGAGGCCCGCCCCAAATACACAAAGTCCGCCCGTCCGTGTCCAGACCTCGTTTTCCTCTTGCGGACCTCACGGCTACGGAGACTAACAGACTCCGAACTGCAATCAGCTAAAACAGCTAGCGAGCTTACCGCGACGCCTGTGAGGGCGGTCTGGTCATTCCGACGATAGTTTTTTTTTTCTCTTTCTTTTATTCTTTACGTCTTTTCCACACGTTCCGGTCCGTCAAGCCAATTTTTGGTCTTCACATCGTCACCGTCTTGCAGTCATACCACATCGTCGCCACCTTCACTCTGCAACCCTTTCACCGGGAATAATCAATTGAGCCACGACCAATCGCCAAGATTCCACCTTTTCGTATTGGCAGCACATACTTTCGCTGCCCGCCTCCCCTCCCGCCCCGTGGCTAGTCCCAGCCTGCTGCTACCCTGTCAACTGCTATTTTTGGGGGGCTGGTTCAACGCGCGATACACCCGCATTCCTGTCCCACGCCGCTTCGTGTCTTGGCTCCGTGATGCTGGAAATTTGAGCCTGCGCTCGCGGCACGAGTTCCTTTTTTCAGAATATATCTTGCCTTGCTCTCTGTTAGCATGGAAACATGACCACCGACGTCTCTTCGCCTGCACTAGCCGGCGATCTGCACTCGTCCAGGGACCAAGGTCGACGCTCGCGACCTACCACCAAATCGCCATCCTCAGGTCCGTCTCGCCACAAATCCGCCAGATCCCTGGAACGCTTTTGCTAATTGGCTCTCAGTTGATGAAAACGGCTCCGAATCCCTTAGCCCAATCGTCAGTCGACGTCCAACTTCCAAGCATTCTCGCAGCGCTGGCCCGCCAGTCAGCAAAGATAGCCAGTCGACAAAGAATACCCTAAAACCCAGTACATCAAACCAGGCCAGCGGAACGGGCTTGGATCCTCTCAGCACCGTACGTGCCGTGAAACTTCTTCTCAAGCTGTGCCATGCTGACTGTTGTAGCAAATCTACCTTCGAACAAATAGCAGCACCGAACCGACCATCGCGCAGCGCCTTCTAAATGCCGGCAGACCTGACAGTCCGACCCCCGACAGCCTCGGCCGTCCTAGCCACGACTCGACCCCCAGCGCGCGCCCTGACAGTATCAAAGAGCGCAAAAAGGGCCCGTCATTTCTCAGCCGCCTATCTATTCGCGGAACTTTCAAAAAGGACAATGACATCGACTCGGACTCGGAAATCGGCGACAATGCCCGCACCGACGGAACCAATGCCCGGGCCCTGACCACCGTCATGGGCGCCGGGGGCGGTTACCTGCCGCTGCACAAGGAACCGCCTCGCTACATTCGCGTCAAAGCACACAACAAAAAGTCTCGAACTTTTAATCACCTGTTTCTTGCCCAGGAGCTTTCTAGCGCCAAGAAGGAGGATGGCCACTCCAAGCACGCGCCTGCTACGGTTGTCGGCAGTCGCATTCTCAAGGGAGGGGATGCTATATGGGCGGCTGAATTCAGCATCGACGGTCGCTATCTCGCGGTTGCCGGCATGGACCATGTTGTGAGGGTTTACGCTGTTCTTTCCACACCCGAGGAGCGAAAGGCCTATGAAGAGGAGCAGGAACAGGAAGATGACGAAAAAGGAAACCGTTCCAAGAGCGAACGGTTGAGCGCGCCCGTATTTCGCAGCAAGCCGGTTCGCGAATTCCAAGGCCACACCGGAGAGGTTCTTGCTCTCAGTTGGAGCAAGAATAACTTTTTGCTGTCGTCCTCTATGGATAAGACGGTGCAGCTGTGGCACCTGAGCCGGCAAGAGAGTCTATGTACCTTTAAGCACGACGACCTCGTCACCTCGATTGCCTTTCACCCCACCGATGATCGCTTCTTTCTCGCCGGGTCCTTGGATGAGCAGCTGCGACTGTGGAGCATACCCGACAAATCTGTCGCCTTTTCTGCGCCAACAGGAGAATTCATTACGGCCGTGGCATTCACACCAAATGGCAAGACGGCCATTTGTGGTCTGCTAAGCGGCATTTGTCTCTTCTATGAGACGGAGGGACTCAAGAACCCTTGGCAGATTCATGTCCGCTCATCGCGCGGCAAAAACGCAAAGGGCAGCAAGATTACCGGCATCCGCACAAAGACGATTGCTACTCAAGGGTCCCATCAGGCAGCAGACGTTAAGGTGCTTATCAGCTCCAACGACTCGCGTGTGCGCATCTACAGCTTAAAGACGAGAATGTTGGAGGCCAAGTTCAAAGGGCATGAAAACATGTCTAGTCAGATCCACGCCCGATTCAGCGACGACGGGCAATTTGTGACGTCGGGCAGCGAGGATCGCAAAGCTTACATATGGGACATTTCGCATCCGGAACTCGAGGTCCGCGACAAGCAGCCTTATGAGTGCTTTGACGCGCACCCCGAAGTGGTTACCGTCGCTCTCATGGCGCCAATCGCGACGAAGCAACTTTTGGGCGCCTCCGGTGATCCCATCTACGACTTGTGCAACCCCCCACCGGTGACGCTCATGAGCCTGAGCGAGGCCACCATCAGCCAAAGCGCGCTTTCCGAGGCGACGCACTCGGACGTGCCGGGCAGCGTCAAAAAGCAGCATGAGAGTCCTGCTTACATTGAACGGTCGAAGCACAAGCTCGGAAACATCATCATCACTGCAGATCGGAAGGGCATTATCAAGGTCTTTAGGCAAGACTGCGCAGCTGTGAAGCGTCATCAAAGCCTGTGGGAGACGGGGTCCAAGTTCTCCGGCAAGGTGGCCGGCGTCGGCCGCAGCTCGAGCCTGGCGACCAGGACAAGCGGTGGCAGTCGTGTTCAGTCTCGGCGTGGCTCTCTCAGCACGAACGGTAACGGTAACCTGGCGCCTAATCAGATTGCGTCCGACAGGATCATGAGTTGGCGACAGGACATTGAAGGCGGGAGGCATTCGACCGGGACGCCGACAACACGAAGCGAACGTTCGCTTTCACCATCCAAGAGCGTCGTCCGAACGCCTCTCAATGCCTCGGCTTCGAATCTGGCGTCGGAAGCGCGGAAGCAGCCGTACGGCGCCACGTCGCCGTCGCGCAAGAGGAGCAACAGCAACATGCAGAGGCGCGGTCGATCGACATCCACCAACCCGGAGCCTGTCGTGGTTTCCGCCAAAACAAAGGACCAGAACAAGGGACCTACCATTCCCCCGACGCCAAGCTTTAGCCTAGTGAGCGCCATGGAGTCTCCTCCGGTACACGCGGACGGCCGTGACGGCAGTTTCTGGAACCTCAGCCGCTGGCGGGGAGGCATCTCTGGCCTGCGCAACGTGACCAACAGCAGCGCGGTGGGCGACAAAGCCAACAACGGTGGTTCCCGGCGCACAAGCACGTCGACGGAGCGGTCGGCTCATGACCACCGTCGCGCCACCCTAGCCGTGAACGACTTGCGGCGGCTGGTTGCGGGCGGCGAAGAAGAGACTAGCGGGCGGCGCTCGATGCCGCCGCCGCCTGTTGTGCCGTCAACCTCGGCGACGAGCGACGACGTCGAGTCGGAGGTGCTCTCGTCGCAGACGGCGAGCCAGGAGCAGGAGCCGCGCAACGTGGTTGTCGGTGGCAAGCGGCGCCAAGAGTCACCGCCGGGGAAGAAGCGGACCGACTCGGGGGTAGGGCAGCTGAGCGGGACGTCTAGCGAAGTGAGCGAGTGAGCGTGGCGGTGTCGATACGGTCAAGTTGAAGACGCATGAGGCGATGCTGATGGGCATGGACGCGGAGCACCATCTTGGCACATGTATACCCATATACTGGGAGCATTCTATTTGTTTTTAACAGTTTCATATTGCAAAGCGAGGAGTTGGATAGCGATCAATTGACAAGTTTCTTACACGTACTGTGAAGGGATCCAACGGTCGTGCCAGACTATGCAAGATCCACAGGGCATTGATTTCAGAGATGCGTATCCTACGTGTGCGCGAGGTAGTGCAATACCGAGGCGGATCCTGATGGATATCCATGATTTTAATTCTTTTAAACTTGTTTGATTGTAATGAAGGCTAGCTATCCTTGCAGCTGTGTAAAGACTGGCTGTTTTGGGTGGACTGTTGTTTTTTGTGCTCGCCTCGGGTATAATGATGTATTTGCATGTGTTTTGGTCGGCTTGTGCTTTTCTTGTGCTGATTGCGCGAGAGGCTTTTTTCTTTCTTTCGCGCCCGTGTTTTAGAATTCTTCGCTTGTCGAGAACTGTACGGCCGACGAAGAAAAAAAACGTGGCGTCGCGGGAAGAGATTAGAGATGGGAAGCGGAAGAATCGGCCGACGACGCTGCTTCAGCCGGCGCCGCCGCCGCCGAGGTGGACGTGTTGTTGAGGGCACTACTACTCACAGCATCGCCGCCGGCCTTGGCCTTGGTCGAGAGGTCCTCAATGGCCTTTTGGAGGGCCGGGGGCTTGGGCCCCGTCATGTCGGCCGCCTTGTCGCCCTTTTCAAAGAAGAAGAAGGCCGGGATGGAGCGGACGCCGAGCTCAAAGGCCAGGTCGGGCACCTCGTCCGTGTCGAAGCGCGCAAAGGCGTACTTTTCGGGCACGCTGAGCGACGCGGCGAACTTGGTGAAGAAGGGCGAGATGGCCTTGCAGGGGCCGCACCAGACGGCGTGCGCCTGGAGGGCGACGTAGGGCGTCTTTTTGACGAGCTCGTCAAACTCGGCCTTGGTCTTGATGTCGATGACGGACATGATGTTTTGTCTCGTTTTTGGTGTGTGTGTGTGTGTGTGTGTGTGTGTGTGTGTGTGTCTGGGTTCAGATGTGTCGTTTGGGTAAAGCAAACAAATGTACGGAGGTAGTGTTGCAAGAAGAGAGAGTTGATGAAATTCTGGAAACTGGTGGGGGAGGGGGAGGAACTAGAGAGGGCTGTGGGAGGGTCGCGTTGGTGATGTAATGCGGAACGAGGAACAGTTATTTCTCTCTCTTTTTTTGGGGGGTTTTTTTTTTGGAACAACTCTGGGAGTGAGGGCAAGAATGGATCAAGTATTGAACATGTGCATAGACCAAGTCTGCTTTTGATCTGTAAGCCCAGCTTTGATTTTGTCATCGAGTCGGACCATTCGCAGGCGGGCAATGACCAAATGCCGCGATGGCGTGCTTTGGCGGGGCACAAGCTTTAAGAAGGCTACGCAGGTACTTGTTATTAGTAGGGCAGGCAGGGATTCCCAAGTACTCGGACGCCGACGAAGCGGGCATCATGACCCTGACATGCCGGGTTCAGCTTCTAGGGCGTCCAATGGTGAGCTCGGACCATCGGCATCAAGAACGGATCGCTCGGGAGGCTCGAATTCTCGAGGGATGCAGTCGACGTCGGCGAGACATGCTTTTATCCTCACTGTGCTGTCGCTGTGACCAGTGTCTGCCGATGGTCCGGTCAAGGTGTACTTGCCAGAATGCAACCACCAGCTGCTCACTATTATTCATCATAATCGTCATAACAGTAATAACGAAAAGACCTTGGATAAAATCCGAGCAAAAAAAAAAAAAAAAAAAAAAAAAAAAAAAAAAGTCTGGTCCTACCAGGCTATTCTGGAAAGACACGTGAGAATAAAAAGATTGAAACGAAAGAAGAAGAAAAAAATACACGATTGACAGATTAAAGATGATGCTTTTTTATCCTTTTATCATCGGCAGAAAATCCCACTGCTCGACGTCCTTCAGCAGTCTGAGCCTAATTCCAACTCCACCATCGCCACCAAAATCACAGTACTGGTAAATGGCACACTGGATTCTACTACGAACAATACAACCTCACAGTTACAAGAAGCAAGGACAATTTCAAACCTTGTTACAATTTGTGAATCAAATAATCATGTCTAGAACTAGACTCAGCCGCACCGACCCGTAGGTGGGCAGGTCCGGGACGAGGCCAGATCCACATCCGGGCCCGGCGCCGGGAACTTGACGTCGCAGCCCTCCGAGGTACCGCAGCCTCTACCCACGTTGGCCGCGAAAATGGCCGGCCGGCTTCCAAAAGAATCTCCGGGCCCCCGTTTCTCATAATCCTCAGCAGCAGACGCCTCCCGTCCCCCACCACCGGCAATCGTCACGTGCGCGCAGTTCATGTACATTTCGCGGTTGCCAATCTTGTTGAACCACGACCAGGCAAAGAGGACCGTGTCGCCGGCCGGCGTGTCGGCGGGCAGCGTGAAGCTCCAGGTCGACTTGAGCGGGCAGCCGCCAATGTACGAGTGAATCACGGTCCAGCTGGCGCCGCGGTCGTACGACAGCGACGCCTGGCAGCTGCCGCCCGCGTGCGTCGCGCCGCCGACAATCGTCATGTTGTACGTCTGCCCGGGCTGCCACGTCACGACCGACTTGCCCTGCGGCGTGTCCAGCAGCGAGTGGTACCCCTTGCACGGGTAGTTGCTGCCGCTGGCCGACAGCGGGCTGTTCATGTCGTAGTCGACGTTGGTCGTGTACGGGTTGTACTTGGACCGGAACGGCGGCGGGTAGCTCATTTGCATGTGAGCAGAGCCCAGGGTGCCCAGGAAAAGGGCAGTCACGGCGGCAATGGAAACCTTCATTGTTGATATGCCTCTGCTGAAAAATGTAGTCAAAGTAGGTTTGATGGGTTGGTGGTAATTCCTTGTAAATCACGACACTCAGGGCAGCTTGTGTTCGGCAGAGGGGGCCCTTCTTATACTTGATCTCTGCTTTGCGTGTCGTGGTTTGGAGCAATATCCCCCGCATTCGATTGCCTAGATCTCCTACCTGCCAACTTCTCATTGGACGCCGGATATATTAAGGTCACAGGAGCGCATGGCTGGCGAACAAACGACAATACCCCAAAGAGGAAGCTGTCGAAGTAACGTGTCATTGTTAATTACATTCTTAGCGCGCGCACCCTCAGGTTGATTTTGCGAAATCAGAACACCGAGTGCACAGCGGCGCACCGCACATGATGATTTCGGCACATGTTTTAATAAATATAGATGAAGGTGCTAGCTTCAGAGCTAGCTTGGTTACAGGCTGTCTCTGTTGTGACGCTGTGAGGACACAGTGACATGGAACCATGCTCCGAACCTCGCCACCGGTTGCGCGTGCACATGCGTCGCAGCTTCTTCTCCGGCCGGCCGCTCAGAATAATCAGGGACGTTGTGAAGAGCTGACGGAGGAGGAGGGCAAGGTTCTCAGCAAGAGTCAAATGACTTGCTGAGATGTTCTGCGACTCGTTGTTGAATCACTGGCCATATTTGTGTGCATTCTGTCTTGTATAATTGCTCCCAGATGGAAGACTATACGAAACTCTGAGTAGGGACCAATAGCTGAATGATGCTCCAAAGTCACTTTCTCCTTTTTTCTTCTATAGTAAGTCATGTAAGGAATAGTACTGTGGCTTGATGTGAGCGAAATGCTGTCCTGAATAAACGCCCATTTCTATCAAGTTGAGTAATGACCACCATACAAGCTCCCGCATTGACACTGCGTTGTTCTCGTCTCAACTCCAACATGGACGTAATATACTGTCGTTTGCCACACTTGCTGCTCATTTTACATATTATAGAGGACGTAGCCGAGACTTTGTTGAACCGCGCCGGCTTTGGCTTTCAGAGACTGTTGCTGCGAAACCTCGACGAAGCAAAAACACACTGTTGTGACAACACCTGCCGTGGTGCCAATTTGTATCTCAGTCATACTTTGCCCGACTCTAGACACCCGCTCCTTACGTATATTTGTATTATTAAGTCTACTGAGAGTTTCCTACCACCGTGGCGCAAGATTCACAAGCTGTCATCAATCACACGGGTGTGATCAGCACCGTCGACTCCTGTCGGGAGAGATTCCATCCACGTTTCTTCTCGTTCAATTTGTACATTGACTTTATTCTCTCAACCACACAAAGCCCACGTCATCAGTTGACATGTATCCGCCATAGCTCACGCTCCTCCTCGTGCGCAAACGCCGTCCGCGTGTGCAGCATCGCGAAATTATCCGACAGCAAAACGTCGCCCCGGCACCACTCGAACCGCAGCGTGACCCGGTAGTCGTACAGCGCCCTCGTCACCACCTCGAGGTACCGCTGCGGCCCGTTCTCCACCGAGACGCTGTTGTACGCGAACCGCGTCCGGCTCCGCGGCCACGGCTCCATAAAGTGCAGGCAGTCCTCCCCGGTCTCCGGGTGCGGCACCACCAGCCGCAGCCCCCTCATGTGCTCGTCCCAGTCCGACGAGTGCCGGCAGTCCCAGGTGAGCCCGCGAAGCCGCTCCACCGTCTCCCCTCCCCCGCCGCCGCCGAGGTGCTGGAATAAGAGCCTCGACGACGCGAACAGTGTCCGCCCGGTGCCCGCCGCCGCCGGCTCGGTCACGGCGGAAAAGTACTGGAACCGTGGCTGCGCCGACCGCATCACCACCGTCCCGTCGGCCGTCACCGCCGGCTTCAAGAAGAAGAAGCCGTCTTGGTGCATCGGCATCGCTTCGTTGCTCGTGACGATCGCGTTGGCCGCGTCGGTGTTGGTCCCCCGCGCGTTGCGCACCGACGCCACGACGCCGAATTTCCACGGCGCCGGCGTCCCCAGGTCGTTGGCACTCGCAATAAACGTCTTCTTGTCAGTCGTGTCCCCGAAGCCGCGGAGTATGACGGGGGAGCACCGCGTCGCTAGAGCCCGGAGCTTCTGCATGGGCACCTCCCTGAGCGAATAAGACCGCCCCTCGTCTTTGGCAGACACCATTATTCCTGTGGGGTACAGGTAGCGAAACTCGACGTTGAGTTCCGGCCAGTCGAATAGAGTGCTGCGCTCGCGAAAATATGCTGGTCGCCCGTCCTCGACAACGAGCTCGTGCGTAGCCGCATCGATCGCCGCTCGATGGCACATGGTGACCTCTCCGTTCACAGCTCGGACCAGCGCCGAGTGCCACGGCGTCTGTAATTGCCCGCATTTCTGTCCCGTCAACGAGATTGACAGCTTGGTGACATCTGTCGAGGCATGGATCGAAAGCCGTATGCAATCTGGATACTTGGCCGCGATCCTAGCCCGAAAGGCGTGTCCCCGGCCGATCATCTGCTTCGCCACCGCTCGGATGCGCTTCTTTTGCTGTGTCTTGGTCTTTCCCATCCCAGTAATGGCTAGGTCTAGCTCGAGAAACCTGAGATAGCCGCGGTACACGAGGGTCGTGTCCATGTCAGGGGCGATCAGCCTCTTCACCTCCAAATCGGAAGGCATGTCTTGCACAAGGCGCTGTCGCAGTTTGGGTACGTTCTTCAAGTATTGGCGCCTGCATATGGGGCCTTTTTCTATATCGCAATCAAAGATGTCGTGCTGTCGCTGAAACCGTAGATGGCATAGGCTGTGATCAACCGCAATTTGTCGAAGTACCTCGCCATACTCCCACACCTCTTCGTCCGCCACGCCCAGGAGATCGTTGTACACTAGCCCATCAGATATGATAGTCAAGACGGCCCCTGGCACGTACACTTGCTGAATGGCGGCGCAAAGCCCGTCCAAGTGCTTCAACGCGTACTCTTCCCCAGCATCTGGAAGAAAACCAAGCACCTTGTCTCTCCGGTTTGGCGACTTGAATGGAAACGCAGGAAGTACAAGTTCCACTTGCTCGTTCTTAGCAACGAATGCTTCCAGCTGACTGCGCACTATGGTGTTCTCCCAGTTCAAATCGCCATTCTGCGCCAGTCGGTAACTATTTAGGACACCTGTTACGGCATCGACGGTTTGCTGCCTCGGATCCAGCTCTGACGGCAATGTCGTTTTGGTTAATTCGGTCTTTGCCGCAGATTTGTTGATATTGTTCATCCTTGGTTGACTGTCACTATTCTGATCCTAAAATAGAGCTAATCCCAAGTGCATAAGAGTATTCGTGGTTTTTCGAAATATATTGATGGACACGAATACATGGGGTCTGACCGAATACGTAATATTTTAATCAACTCAATTCTCAACTGCGGCGACCATGGTGCACAGCAATGGCTCCCATAACCACCTTGTGTGAGACATGCATCAATCCGCGTCAAAAGCCTAAATATGTGGCTGCAATATGGGCAAACTATCTTGCAGCTCAGCTCAAGACGGCCCGAGTCTTGTCTGTATCACGGGGCCGGAACTATTACCCGGACGGGGCTCATCAAGAGGCTATATGTGCCACACACCCACCACTTCTTTGGTGGGTGCTTGACACATCCACGGCACGACAGGCCCACGCACACACCACATGAGTAATTTACTACTAGAACATCTACCGAGTTAGATGTTTTTAAGTTCTCATCGGCTTTTCGTGTTTTCACCATCCCAGCCAGAAAGAGTGGTGGTGGATGAGCCATGGGTAGCTGAAGTGCATCTTGAGTGACTTCTGTAAAGACCTAGTATTGGGCTTCTCAACACTCGATAAGTCTTAAAAAAAGACCAGACTAGATGTTGTATATAGTGACCTAGAAGAAATTAAGAGATCCTTATGGAAATATCACAAGGGATTAGTCTCTTCAAAACTAGGATAAACAGACAGTATCTGGTTCTTAGGAGATCACTAAAATCGGTCATTTTCCAACCGTGCCCAAGGTTCATATACCACCACTCTTTCTGCTTGGGATGCTAGAAATACGGAGAACCAATCAGTCATGTCATAGCAAACAGTGCTCATGGTTATGGCAAGGATGGCACTGCAACTCGGGCGCTTCCCTACTTTGGCTACAACACCTACGATAATCTACATAGGCATCTCAAGGAAGCTCGCTAGTGTCCATATCCGAAGCGTCGCATTGCAGACGATACAAACCCGGGAAAAGAGTTCTCCTTTCCGAGACGCTTTGCCCTCTCGGCGGCCGCCTGCCCGGCAATCCTCCCAAAGACAGCCCCCCTCGTCAGTCCCGTGCCGCCCGCGTAATTGAAAGCAAAGAAGCCCCCCGCAATCTCGCCCACGGCCCAGAGTCCGGGCATGGGCAGTCCCTCCTGGTTGAGCACCCGCGCGGACGAATCTGTAGCCAGGCCGCCGTACGTGAACGTGATGCCGCACGTCACGCCATACGCCACGAAGGGACCCTTGTCCACCGGCAGCGCCCAGTTGCTCTTGGGCACGGTGAGTGCGGCCCCCGTGGATACACCATCAAGTACAAGGGGGTTGAAGTTTTCCGCGGCTGCAGCCGGCGTTGCAGCGTTAAAGGCCCGGACTGTCTCGGCAAATATCCCTGCGTCGACGCCCATCTTGACCGCGAGACCAGCCAGCGTGTCGTCCCGGACGACTGACAAGGCGGACGCGTACCGTGGCTCCAGCAAGTGCGTCGTCTTCTGGTCGAATACTTGCCATGCCGCCGCGCGTGGCTGCCGGGCGATGGTGGCGCCGGCCTTGGCGTATGTCAGGCTGAAGTGGTCCTCGCCCTCGTCCATGAACCGCCGCCCGTCGAGGTTGACCGTGATCGAGTAGGGGAAGCTATACCGGCTCATTGTGTCCCCAGCGTCAGGGTCGAGGGTTCTAGGCGCGCCTAGATCGTGCGGCGTCGCGTGGCACCCTCCGAAATGGCCCGCGACGCCTGCTCCCGCGGCCACTGCCCGCTCCATCATCGAGCCGGTGTTGAATTTGCTACCGCGCAGGCACGTCAGGTCCCACCCCTCACCAAGAAACTGGCGCCGTAGTCGCGGCGAGGCCTCAAACCCTCCGCACGCCAGGATCACCTGCCCAGCAAAGTGACGAGTCTCGTCGCGGCCCCGAACAATGATGCCCGTGACTGTGTCACCTTGTGTAAGGAGATCACATACCGGTGCACTATAGTGTATGGCTATATCCACAGCTTCAGCTGCCGATCGCAGGCTGTTCATCAGGCCCGCTCCTCCTCCAATGGCCATGACGGTGTCCCACGGCGGCAAGTCCATGCAGCTCTCGCCGCTTGCGTCGAGCACCTTGTCGTGGTCGAGAAACTTGCCCAGGGGCAGCCGCCACGGGACCCCGAGGCTCTTCATCCACGCCACCGTGTCGAAGCAACGGTCCAGCAGTACAGCCAGCTGCTCCTTGTCACACTGCCCGCCGCTCGTGCGTGCCATGTCCGCCGCGTAGTCGTCACGCGTGTACATGCCCATCCGGCAGCGGCGGGCCTCTTCCAGGGCACTCTTGTCGAGGAGAGGTAGTACAGACGACAGCCCGTCATGCCAGATGCGAAAGATGCCAGACGAGTAGCGGCTGTTGCCACCAAAGTGAGATCGCGGAGCAGCCTCGAAGACGGCGACGGTAGCACCAGTCTGGCGCGCAGACAGGGCGGCGGCGAGAGCAGCGTTGCCGCTGCCAACGACAAGGACGTCGTAGCTGCTGTTCAGAGTTGGCATGACTATGAAGGTATAAACCAGTGAGTTGGGCAAAGGGACAGGTGCTGGCACTTGCGAGCTCCGGAGCCATCTTTGTAGTATAACATCGGCTCACTTTTTCCGTTTCCCTGCAGTTCCCATTTGGCAATCATGAAATGAGAAAACAACGAGAAACCTTTCAATACGATGCGGCAATCCTTACCGAAGCGGCGTGACCATCAAGTGGAACAGTGTTTGAGACAAGCCGAAAAGGCAAAACTTTGCTTCAGCTCTCGGGGCGGAAGGCAACTTCTGGCTCGTTTTCGAGCCATTTTCTTTAGTATCACATTGGGTTCAGACGCCGAGATTACCGATCGTTTTCAAGGGTGTTGACTAACGTCAGCCACCCACTTGCGGGCCACTCTACCTTGCCTGATCAACGTCATTCATCCACTCCTGAAATTATGTTTGCTAATATTGAAATCTCTAAATTACTATTATTACATATATACTTTTATGAAAATGAATCATTATGCTTCTGTAAGTAAGAATTATAGACGTAGTGGTCCACTGAAACATTCTTTCCTACGGCTGAAATCCTCCTAGTCATGCATTTGCACGAAATACAGAGACATTGGTGTCAAACTACGCAGCTGCGCAATTCTTTGGGCTCGTAACTTGAGAACTCCCTGTTTTCCGTCAAGCTAGCCCCGGAATGGCCTTGACTTCATGACTACCTACGTTGAAGTATCATGGGGAGTCAGAGGCCTCTACTAGGTGGGAGGGTCGCATTGTTGACACTCAGAAAAGTATTGACCAGCCAAATAATACGGCCATCAACTATGTAACTGTTCAGATATTGCCATAGCCGAGATGTGCAACAGTGCAGGAGATATATTGCCCGCCGATGGGCGCCTGAGGAACAAAGTACTCCGGAACTTCACTGTCCGCATCCAGAGCAATCAATCAAAGCCAATATGTAGCCAGATCTAAATAGGTACAAACCTGATCCCGAGATCTAGCCCCCTTAAATAACTAAAGTTGAGGATTTGCGCCTCGATTTTGACATAGATTTGTATTGCTATGGCCTGGGAGGTGTCACGTTACAGATTGGCTGCTCATTACCACCTCGCCTATCTATCATAAACAATGGGTAGCATGAGATTCTGACTTGATCAGATGTAATAAAGTAATGCAAAGTTGGCTGCTTGTGACTAGAGCGGCCTGGATACATTGGAGGGAAAGAAGGAAAGATGGAAGACAGGTTAATGCTAAAAGAGTGTTGAACAAATGCAGGAGGCTTCCTTGCCGCTGTATATATTCTATACAAAATCCGCCAGTATAGAAGAGTTTTAATGCACAAGAAACTTTGCGGAAATTCAGCCTCGCTTGTAGGGTATAGCAAGTGTATCCCAAAAAGTAGAAGCTGCAAGTATAAACACCATCGGGCACCCAGTAATGCTACTATCCATTCGATTCTAGCTGCCGCAAAACGAGATCTGAGAGATACAGCCTTGGTTTGCTTCAAACCTAGATTATTAAGTGATGCTAGGGGATTGGAGAGTTACTGAAGCTAGTGGTGTGGCTTGCTTCAGCAACCAAATAGGTAATGACTCTGCTGTCGCTGAAACCCACATTAGTCCTTCACACACGTCCAAGGCAATACCCATCATTTTTATTATGGAAAATAGGCACTTCACACAAATCCTACTCTTTCATTCATCGGGCGAAATTTTGCGGGGCTTGAGGTAATTGTGGGTGATGTGATGTAGCCCGGGTTCTAGTCGAGCTTCCACTCTCAGCAAGCCTAGGGATGATCTCTCGCCCGTGTAAGCTGAGGCATTTTAGTATGTGATTGAAATCTCCGGTGCCACATTCAGGACGCGCGCGGTTGTCATGAATTAGAAGATCAGGATGAGTATAAAAGACTGTGTTATGTCTGTAGCATCCTATCAAAAGTCTTTGCCCCCATCCATCACTCAATTAACTTCCAAAGATTATGAGCTACTAAGATTGCCTGTAAAATTTCATCATCACACCTATTCTGCCTTGTCTCGAGAAATCCGTCGCAAACCAATGCTACCTACCTCAACCTACTCATCTTCTGCGTCTTGAGTAACAATATGCGTTTTATGAGACGGTCTCTTTGAAAAACTGAAATAACATATAGACTGATCATATTGTGCAGACCTACCCTCGCTGGAGGCTCGGGTCAGTCGCCATCATGAGATTCTTGGGTTGGCTGACTTCGGCCGCCGTTGCTTTCGCATCGACTGTCCTCCACGTTGGCAGCACAACTTACTACTCGCCCGACTTTCTCGTCGGGACTGTGAGTTTTGAGAGGGCATCAGCTCCAACCGTTGCTGTACCTGCTGCCTATCTGAGCAGGCCTCCCGTGTCGTATCAAGACTTCAAGACACAGATGCACGAGCTTCTGAGCAGTGACGATGTCATTTCCACAATTTTCTTCTCCACGGTTATTCTTCCTTCTGGAGTACGACTACCCAGTGAAGTGGAACAATGTTTTGAGTCTAAAGATATCAGCATATTCAACTCCTCGTTGAACAACACGATGGCTTCGGGTCCCTACTTTCTCCATCCGTCGGGCCGTTTAAGCCGAGTGTACAGGCTCTATACTGATACCAGCATGGCTTTCACTCAAGGCGTCATCGAGGGCGAAGGTGGCAGATACTTTCCGTCTGTCGCAGCAGCCGGAGACGGCGCCAATGCAGCAATCAGTATCCCCGTTCCATCTCGCCACTACTATCCCAAGCCCTCTGCGGAGAAGCCACTGTCCGGATTGCGTCTGGCTATAAAAGATGTATTCAATCTTGGGGGAATCAAAACTGGCGGTGGCTCTCGGGCCTATGCTGCCCTTTATCCCCCAGCCGCCGAGACAGCATCATCTTTGCAACGCTTGATCGACATGGGCGCCGTTGTGGTCGGAAAAGTGAAGACGTCCCAGTTCGCAATCGGAGAGGTGCCTACGGCAAACTACGTCGATCAATTAGCTCCTTTCAACCCTCGAGGCGACGGGTACCAGAGCCCGTCGGCATCATCTTGCGGTCCTGGTGCAGCTATTGCTTCATACGACTGGCTGGATTTAGCACTGGGCACCGACACGACCGGTTCCATTCGAGGGCCCTCGGCAGCAAATGGTGTCTTTGGAATGCGAATTACCAACGCAAGTTTGCCCCTCGATGGCATCTTACCCATCTCTGCTGCGATGGACACCCCGGGACTTTTAGCTCGCGATGCAGAGTTGCTTCAGAAAACATATTCCAGATGGCTCAACGCCAACGCTAGCTATTCATCGTTCCCCAAGACGATCATCTTACCCGACGAAAGCTGGTCGCTTCTGAACGCGACAGCTACAGCTGCATACGACGAGTTTTTTCGACAGCTCTCAGCTCTCACAGGTGCAAAGATTGAGCATCTGAGTGTCAACAAATCTTTTATCGAAAATACTGGCAACAAGGAAGGTCTCGATACCTTTGTGGGCGCTTTCCAGGCAATCTTGGTACTGGATCAATGGGAGAACCTGGGCAAACCATTCTTTTCTGATTATCAAAAGCAGTTTGGTCGAAGCCCTTTTGTTGATCCTGTCCTCCGGATGGGCCTTTCCATCGCACAGAACATCTCCTCAGCAGACTACAACGAAGCGCAGCGCCGTTTGAAGATCTACCGAGCGTGGTTCACGTCGCAGCTGGTGCCCAGTTGTGAAAGCTCGCTTGTTGCGTATCCGCTGAACCCAGGCTCGGTGCTATATCGAGATGATTCGCTACGATCTGCTCACGATTTTGTCGAATCATCAGTCTATTCCACTCAACAAGCAGCTTTCGCCGGTGTTCCGGACTATGCGGTACCAATTGGAGTTCGTGAGTACACGTCAGCCGTAAGCGGGGTGAAGGAGCAGCTGCCGGTGAGCGTAGGTCTAATCGCCGGCGCTGGTTGCGATAACATGTTATTGGACATGATCGTTGGGCTAGGAAGAAAAAATGAGGGTTTCAAGACTGTGGTCAAGACTGGTCGAGTTCCATGGTAGGCGCGCGCAGCTTGTCAGGTCGAGAAATTCATTCAGCCAACTTTTCTGCTTTTCAAAATAGAAAGTTGGAGGCAAAGCACTACAAACCGACCTGCCCAATCTATAACGATAGCGCTTGCTTTGGTATCTGACCCAATCCTTTACCGCAGCTAGAAAGGCTCCTACAACGCGCTGGGCCGCGTCCAACTATGCTGGTGAACAAACTCGCAGCGCTGGGGCAGCCTAGCACTGACTAGTTGCTGAGCAATCCCATGCCACTGAACAGACAGGTCAGTTGTCCACAAAAGACTGGCATGTCTTTAACATGAGATGGTTTTTACGTCAGCTACATCATAGCCTTAAAATTAATCGAGTAAACCATTGTTCGATTCAGTCCATAGCGCGGTTTCGATAGTGGGGGTTGAGAGCTGCTGAAGGTTGACTGGGGCCAAGATCGATGATGGTGCCGAGTTCACGACCCTCTTCTAGTCAGACACTTGCCAATTGCAAACCACTGTGAGCACGTCCCGACAAGAGTGCGGCAAGTCTTGCCGTTGAGCTGCTGTCCTTGCCGACATACCCTTATATTACTCTCAGCTGTTGTAAAATGTCGCACAAACTCACTCTGGCTTCCACGGCCAAACTCAACTCGGGCTATGACATACCACTCCTTGGCTTCGGTGTAAGTTGCCTGACATGTCTTCGCGAGGATCTGGCGGCGGCGGCTAATTATAACCTCAGGTCTATCAAATGTATGAGCCACGATTGACCGCTGATAACCATTGGATACGCAACTAACTGTTGCAGCCCCAAAGAGGACTGCCCAGAGATCTGTCAAAAGGCACTTGAGGCAGGATACCGACAGGTGCGTGAAACAGTCGACGGATCCCAAGACTGGTTGGTCGAAGCTAATCCTCGCAGATTGACTCTGCTTCGTTGTACCGCAACCAAGGCCAGTCCGCCGCAGCCATCCCTGCGTCTGGTGTGCCCCGCAGCGATGTCTTCTTCACTTCCAAGGTACCATTCTTCAAGGCGCCGATGGGCTACGACAGCACCCACAAGCTCGTCGACGCTGCGCTCGAGCAGACGCAGCTTGGCTACCTAGACCTGATGCTCATCCACTGCCCTTACGGTGGCCCCGACGCCCGCAAGGGCGCGTGGCGCGCGCTCGTCGAATGCGTCGACGCCGGCAAAGTGCGCTCCATTGGCGTCTCCAACTACGGCGTGCACCACCTCGAGGAGCTGGAAGCCTACATCAAAGAGCTCGAGGCCGAGCGCGGTCCCGGCAGGGGTGGTGTGCTTTCTGTCGGGCAGTGGGAGCTCCACCCGTGGCTGATGCGCAAAGACATCACGGATTGGTGCAGACAGCGCAACGTTGTCGTGCAGGCGTACTGTCCGATTGTTCGCGGTCAACGCTTCGGCGACCCCAAAGTCAAGGCTCTGGCGGACAAGTACGGCAAGACGGAGGCCCAGGTCCTGCTCCGTTGGAGCTTGCAACAGGACTTTGTGCCGCTGGTCAAGACGGTCAGGCCAAGCCGCGTCCTAGAGAATGCCGACTTGTATGATTTCGAGCTGACGAAAGAGGAGGTCGCCGATCTGGCTACTGACGAGTACAGTCCATGCGCTTGGGATCCCTCTGTTGAGGCTATAGAAAAATGACGCGGCGGCATCGCTAACGACAGCCTCTAGACCAATGCAAATATACTACTCAAGACAAAAACGAATGAGAAATAAAATAGAGTGTCGACTGCTAATCAACTTTAAAAAAGATCCGCAACACTTTACGGCACGCATTGGCGCACCAGTTGCGTCATCACAAAAACCCCACGTGACCCCGCGCAAGTAACGCGTCGACTCATGTAGATGGCACGGCGCACGGTTAGTTCAACAATCAACCGACCGACCCAGGGCGAGCTATGAGCGCACAAGAAATACACAGCTAGCGCACGTAGATGATTCAGTCTCCGAGATGGCGCGCCAAAACACATTCACAATCATCCCGCAAGCGCCGCGGTTTGATGCCGACACCACCCCCGCGCGACCGATGACATCCAAGCAAGTGCGCAAGGCCTACAAAGCCGCCAGCAAGACCCCGACAATGACGCGTGCTGAGCGCCTGAAGTGGGAGCGCGAGGAGCAGGACCGTATCAGAAAGGAGTTCGAAAAGGAAAAGGCCGCGGCGAAAGCGCGAGCGGCAAGAGAAAAGAAAAAGGAAAAGGAAATGCAGCAGCGCGAGGAGAAGCGGCGCAATGGCTTACCGCTGGTCAATGTGCGCCCGAGTCAGGACACGATTGCAAGATTCGTCAGAGGCAATGGCTCCAAGAAGAAAAGAGATGCCGAAGGGCTGTTGGTGCCAGCCCAGCTGGGAGACGGGGGTAAACATGTTGATGCAGTTACGACGCCAGAAGCCGATGCGACTGTCTTGGGGTCAATATTGGAAGCTGAAGAAGAAATGGACGAAAATGAAACGACAGCACATGTCGCAAGTGATGACTCAACACCATCGAATATAAACAACAAAACATCCGAGCACAGCATTGGAATCGAAGGTTGCCCAACAACGGTACAGGAAGGCAAAACGGACGATAAGCAGGCAGAACGGGTCCTTGGTTTGGTTTCAGAGGACCATGATGTTGATTTAAGCTTCGAAGCACCTATTGATAAGGCCATGTTCGACGCAGCGTTGGATTTAGTTCCTATGGCGACGGCGGGAGCGCTATCCGATACAACACCACCAGATGATATGATGGAAAATCCAGCCAAACAGACTGTCGACGGAGCCGCTCAATTAGCCTCCTCCCAAGACCTTCTCGACGACGAAATCAACACAGATATGCTAGAAGAACTCGACGAGCTTCTCTGCGGGGGTAAGACGCCCGCGAAGCCACAGTCGGCCAGGCCGCCATCGACCAAGCAAATCACAGCGAGCTCATGTGCAAACATCACATCGCACAACGAGCGTCAGAACAGAACAGAATATAAAGCGGCAACTTCTCCACAAGCGAAGAGAAAATCGCCCTCGCAGCGCAAGGCCGAGCGCCCAGTATCCCCTGGCCAGAGCCGCCATGCACCACCGACGTGCACGCAGGCTATCCTGGTAAACTTTGACGACTTCTTCCCGACTTCGTCACAACAGCTCCGCGAGCTAGAGGAGGAACGAGAGCCAAGTCAGCATAGAAACACACCACAGCCGCTAAAAAATGACGGACAAGAGGACACAACGACCGGCGCAAACATACCGACCCGTTCTCTTTCAAACCACGCAGCAGTCACAAGGGCAGGAACAGAGGACCTGGAGTCTGCGTTCAGCTCGTTCCCCTCGACAGGCCTCTCACTTTTCGACTGCTCTGCAGCAGCACAACCTTTGCGGCAAACGCCAAGGCATGCACCACGAACAGATAAACCGGGGGCCGGTGCTTCTTCCAAAAAGCCGGTCCTCGAGCCACGGCCGGCCGCTTCTCCTCCGCAGCCGCAGCCGCAGCCGCAGCCGTCCCGTTTCTTCACGTCCTCGGGCTCTCGGGAGCAACTGTCCCTCGCGCTGCAGCGCAGCCGTCGCTCCGCCGCCCTCGAGAAGCTGCAGGAGAAGGAGCGCCGGCGGCAGGAGGCGGGCCTCGTGGCGCGACAGGGCACGCGTGACGATGCGCGACGGCAGCCGGCGTCCCCGGCCCGCCGACCGTGCGACGCAGAGCACGACAATGCCGCGTCGTCATGCAGCGAAACGGCGGCGGTGGCACAACAGGCGGACAAGGAGAATGTGCAGCCAGCAGACGTGCGATGCTCGCAGGAGACAGAGTACGGCGGCGACTGGATGGAAGACGCGGCGTGGGATCTGGCACTGTGCTGAGAGACTGCTGAGGATGATAAATACGTCGAATAGATAGATACCCCATGATTAATGAATAACGACTTGTGCTTGACTTATTTGCTAATCTATCGAAAAAAAAAAAAGAATTCCCATATTGAATGCGCTAATTTGATGCGGGAGGAAGGAGGTAAAGACGCTTCCATGACCATATTCCCTCAGACAAGCTTAAAGAAAAAAAAAACTCCCAAAGCGCCATTCATGATCCATGTCTGCATGCCATGCCGTAACCTTTGTGTGTAGTTTAAAATACTAGACCCGCTGCAAAGGACCCCTATGGGCCAGTAATGAAATGATATCGTAAAGCGTCGTAAGAAAGCCTCGAGGGCCTGGCTACAAGAAGATGCCCACCCACTCCGTCTTGTTGGTGACCTTGGAGTCGCAGTCTTCGACCGCGCACCGCAAGTCGTGTGGTGCCTGGTAAGGCAGCTTGCCCGGCGGGCCGGCAAATCCCACACCGTCGGGGTTGGCCTTTGTCGGGCGGCGATTCTCAAAGCACTCCGCGCAGTAGACCTAAAAGGGGGGGAGGTCAGTTGGCAATTACAACAGGAGACAGTGTATAACACGGGGAAAACTTACGTGTCCGCACTTCTTGACAGCCCAGAAGTGATGATCGCCAGCGGCACGCTTGCGCTTCTTGGCACCAGTCGCAGTGGTTTGCACGGCGCCACCGGCGGTCGGATCGTACGCGAGCTCCTCGTCGCAAGCCGGGCATACCACGACGCGCTCCTCTGCGTTGTCGCCGGGCTCCACGGCGGTGTCCCGCGTAAAGCCCGATCTCGTCGGCGGCAAGGGCGGCATCTCACGCGGAGGGCTTGGCTGTCGTGGTTGTCTCTGGGCATACAGGCGCGCGGGAAGGCCCGTCGGAAGCGGGATAGAAGAGGGCTGGCTGGTGAGGAAGTCGGCGCTGAGAATGTCCGCGAGCGTGCGGCCAAAGCCCCTGGCAAACGATGACGCGAATCCATAGCGGATGGCGTGGCGCGGATTCAGAAACTCGAGATCCACGAGATGATCGCTGCCACCTGTGCTGTCCGGGTGCGGTAGTATAATGGGGGGCTGGTGATTGCGGTTGCTGCGTCGAGGTGGTTCGTGGGTGGTGCTGGAGCCGAGGGTGGCGTTGGTGGTGCTGATGGCGTCGTCCTCGCCTGTAAGATCGATGAAGCTGGATTCCGAGGCGAGCATGATGCTTTCGCTGCGGGAGAGGCGCGGCGGTGTGAGCCGTTGTGAGTTTGTGCGGCGAGGGTGGCGATGCGTGCGCATGGGTGGCAGCCGTACCGGCGCATCCCTAGCAGTATTCAGCCGTGGTGGCCGCACCTCGACCGGCGAGTCGGGCTCCTCTGTGAGGTCAATGACGGCATCATCCTGCCGAGGTACCTGAGACGATGGCCGTGATGCCGCCTGCTGCCGCCTGCGAGCGTCACCTGTTGACGAGGGCCGGCTGCCGGGGGCCGGAAGGGCGAGGGGCGCCGGGACAGTGCTGGTCGGTCGGCTGGGCCGCGCAGAGACGATTTCGACCAGGTCGTCGTCGTCATCGCTCAGTGCCTCGAAGCCGCTGTGCTCAGGAGTCGTCATGATTTCATTAAGCAGCGTCACGATGTCGTCGCGGCCGGGGCGAGTTCTGCGAGGGCGTCGGCGGACGGGCGACTCTGGCGGCTGGCTGAGGCGGGGGCGCGGGTGCAGGTATCCAAAGGCGTGAGGGTGATATTGGAAGTCGGACGATACCGAATCTAAGGGGAAGCCTCTGATAGGCATCGGCTGCAGCGGGCTATTTGACCGCAAGCCTGAAAACGGGTGGGCAAGGCAGCGAAGGCCCGGTAGCGGATCGGGCGTTAACTTGGTTGGTTGTTATGTGACCTGGCAGGAGGCACTAGACAGAGACAGGCGGCATTTGGTGGTCGGGGCGGGATCTTGTGCGTGCAAAAGGACAGTTTCTCTCGTTCGAAGTGTCGGGAGACGCAGATTTTGTGCCAGAAAAGCTTGGAGAGTTCGATTTCGGTTGCGTGGCGAGAGAAGAGGTTGTGATGTCGTTTGTCTGGGCGGTGGGGGCGAATATGATTGTGGGCCATGGGCGTTTAGATGCTGCACAAATAACTGAGGTACTACCTAAAAAGGTACGGTACCTTCCTAGGCAGCAGACACGGAGACTAACAAGTTAAAGTAGTACTGTCGCAACGAGGGGCGTCCAGTGTTGACTGAAACGTTCTGGTCAGCTGACATACTTTGAGTTTGAAATTATACAATGCAATCGCCTGTCGACTGTAAACTGTTTCTTTGCGTGAGGCTTGCTACCTTGTCTACCCGGGTAAGTGTGTACCTACCTACCCAGGTACTCAACAGCACACAGCCCATGACTTGAGACGACACAACACTTGGTACGCAGTTGAGCAGCCAAAAAGTCCCACAACCAGCCAGTCTTCACTCAGCTGCCAGGTCAATAAAAAAAATACATAAACAGCTACAGTATCCAGTAAATTCACTTCCGTGCCACTCCTTGAATGCCGTCCTGGGGCTAGAAAACATTACTTGTACCTGTTCAGACTCCCGGATCTGATGCAGACAAAATCACCTCACCCGTTCAACTACTACCTTACTTATGCCTTAACGCCGACGACGCTAACAACGCCGTCTTCATTGACAGCCACCAGGGTCTTGCCCGACTCTCCCCATCGTACAGCGATAGCGCCTGTGGCATTACGGAACGGCTCAGCCCATTTCTTGTTCCCCTTGGCATACTGCTGGATGGTAAGACCAGAGGGGCCGGCCGTAGCCAAATACTGGCCAGTGTAGTCCCAAGCAAGTGACTGCACGGTGCCGCCAGTCTCGAGAACTTTGGCCGTGGCCGCGTCACCTTCTTTGCGAAGGTCAAACACTGTGACCGAGTTCTGGCCCTTGGCCGTGGCCGCTAACCAGAAGCCATTCTCCGAAAATGTGAGGGCCTGGATGGGGGCACCTAGCTTGAAGACGGCCGCCTGCTCGAGCGTCTTGGTCATGTATAGCTTCACGTCACCCGTGACGGTGCCGGCAGCGACGAGGTGTCCATCAGGGTGGAAAGCCACGGTAGTAAGCGCTATTCATGTCAGTTTAGCATATCGAGAAAGGACATGGAGGCTTACCGGCATCAACAAATGTACGGCTCACCCGCTTCAGGCTAGCCAGATCGTATAGGATCAGACTCTTATCGGTACCAACAGAGGCGATAATATCTCCGCTGGGGTGAGCACTTAGTCCTGTAGTGGGACCTGAGTGTTCAGAAGCAGCAGCAACCTGGTTGCCGCCTTCAAAGACCTTGAGGCCGCCGTTACTGGTACCAAAGATCAGTTTGGACCCTGTCCACAACGTGCTGGTTGCAGGCTCCCCGACGGGAATCTCGCGCTCTAAGGAATCAGCTGCGACAGCATAGATAGCTGCCTGGCCCTTTAGTCCTCCAACAGCCGCGTAAGTGCCCTCGGTGTCCAGGCAGGTTGTTTGCGCAACAGGCAGCGCGTTGGTAGCCGTGACCTCAAAAGCGGCGACTTCGCTAGGCGTGACCCAACCTTGGGGCACAGGACGCTTCTTGCGTCCTTTAGAAAGTCTGGTTCCGATGTTAGCCTGTGGCAATTGACTCTCTCCATACATCACTACGTACTCTTGGTGAATCTCGTCTACGCGAGCTGCCAGAGTCTCCGGCAGACCTTCTGTATCAACAGCCATCTCGTCGGCGTTGGCGCCACCGCCAGAAACAGTAATCTTGCTCAGGGCATCCCTGGCCTCATTTCTCTCCTTGGTCAGGCGAGCAATGACGCGGACGGCGGCATCGTGCTGGTACAGAGCTGTTGCTAGCTCCTCCCTCGTGCGAGCCAGCTGCTCACGCAGGTTATATGTTTCTAAGGCGAGGCTGTCCCACTCGTTCTGAAATGTGGCGAGGAGCGCAGGTATCGAAGTTAGTGTAGGAGGGCGCGGGCGGGCGATGCGGGAGGAATTGATGTGCAGGAGGTCCTCGGCAGTGAGCGCTTCGCCGGTGCTGGGTTCGGTGCCGTGCTCGTTGATATATTGCTCGATGAGCCGCTTCTCGTAAACGACTCCTGTATTGATATTATTAGCCACCAGACTAGCAGCAGAAGCCATCGGCGCGGCAGTATTGCGATGCGACGAACCTGACTTTTTGGACGCGACAGGCTCTAGAGGCGCCTCTCCAGAGACTACGGAAGCTGTTAGCAAATACAAGCGGAGCAAATACAAATTGACATGTTCTACTCACTTCCACAGAGCATTGCGACTGATGTTGAAAGCTCCGGTAGCTTTCAATGGTGATCTGGTAGATAAATGGCACCGCTCTCGCCTGATGAAGCTGTGTTGTCGCGAACAGTGAATTAACCTGAGATTTTCTAGCTAGGTAGTGCAATCTGACCAACCAGAGTTGAGTGTTGTCAACATTTGTGGGTACCCGCCTACTGGTGCGGCTCCGCGCTCACATCGCCAGATGCAGGCAACAGGGCCAAACTGGCACGTACTTTCAGCGTATTTTGGTACTCTTGACGGGGTGGGAAGTTATATTCTTGGTTATACACCCAAACAATGAAGAGAGATGCATTACTGCTGTCACTCGGCTAATCACTTGATTCAGAACACAGGGCTCAATACCAGCGTTGAACGTCCATGATCATTATACTAGTGTACATGTAATTTCCAATGGTACTTTACAATGGTAATTTAGGTAAAAGTTCTACTTGCCGATCACAAAATATCACAGTACCTAAGGTAGGTAGCGCGCTCGGCGTTCTTCGATGCTGTATCAGTCGATTGACTGTTGGCTCCACCGTCGGAAACCGCCGACAGTATGACGGCGCCACCCTGTAGTTACTACAAGATTATAATGAAGATCCAGCAGCAACCCACCAGGCATGAGTTTCTACTTCTGCAACACTCAAGATGGATTCAAAAACGTTGCCAAATATCGATGATTTAGGACGGCTGCCTAATGCACGCAAAGCTGCGGCATTGGACCTCTTGTTCGAACCTAGCGCTGAAATTCATCAAACGTTGATTCCTGTGATCAAGTCTCGCCAACACACATCGTATAATGAATTGATCGAATCCTGCCGCAATACCCTTGTCTCTATCGCCTCCAAGTCTACCGCGTCCAAGCCAGACCAAAACTTACTCGCGATCCTGGGCTCACATCCCCGTCTCGGGGCGAAAAAGGTTGAGTCTGCTCAGTCAGCGGCAGAGCAAGCCAAACTGGGTGGCGAGAGTGAGGTGCTGGCAAGACTCAACCGCGAGTACGAACAAAGGTTTCCTGGCCTGCGCTATGTCGTCTTTGTAAATGGGCGTGGCAGACCGGAAATTATGGACGACATGAAGGCGCGCATGGACAGGGGCGATTTTGGCAAAGAGGTAGACGCGGCACTTCATGTATTACTCCCCAGCGCCGCCATGCAACGAGACTGACATTTAAACTAACTGACCGCGGTGTAGGCCATGTGTGATATTGCAAGAGACAGAGCCTCGAAGCTTACTATCCATACAGCTAGCCAGTTGTAACTTGCGCATGGGAACAGGGGCGCATTTTTAATTTGATAGCGGTGATATACAGCCACACACAGCACATAGCCATACACTTTTCGATACAAGCAATACATTGGAAACGCATAGGTCATTTGCTGGTGTACCTGTGACTGTTTTCATTTTGGTGTCTGGGGATAAGTAGTCAATCGCGCAGGGGCATTATTCAGTGGCGTTCGTGGGGAGCCGCTAATCACAAATCCTACCTGCCTATTTACCAGCGCTGTTATGACGGAGAGCGGCGCTGAAGCTTGTGCCGTCTCCAGACTGCGGGTTCCAAATTGCCGAGGCACCAAACCTTCAGTCTAGACGAATGCCTCGCAGACTTCTACTAGACCATGCAGACATGCGACCGTGAGGCTACTCATAACAGAATTAACTGAGGATCGATTCGGTTAATCGTTTCCACAGTTAAACGGCCGTGCCTGTTCTTGCTAGTGCCCCCATGGCCGACTCACGAGGCCGGCTCGGCTATGAGGCCTTCGAGGTGTCCCGAGTCCCTGGCTCTACAGTGCAATACACATCAAAGTATCCCGCCTGGCGTCCCGGCGCCGATCTGCCACCAGGGGTAGAGGAGCAGCCAACAAAGACGAAGACGAAGAAATCAACCACTACAGGTGTGTTTGGGGGCGTTGTGTATGCGCAGGCGCCACTGGCTGCAGCAAGAGCCATCGAGTTTGAGGAAACACAGTCGCAAGTTGCCAGGAAGGGTTACATGGGAATACACGTACGTGAAATGTTCCAATGAAGAATGGATATATTCTTACAAGACTGGCTAGTCTATCCAAGGAGTCTTTACCGTTGCTGGCCATTCCGACCGCCCCTTTGTGCACGAGGTGACGCCTGTGCACACCGGCAAGTCCTTTGCGACAAGATTAGTGCAGACAAGACAACCAAAGGAATCTTCAATCACAGAGCCAGGAACGGGTACTTTTGACCCTTCGGACGCAACCAAGGAGTTGAATGGGGTTTGTTTCACATGCCTCACCACGTTCAAAAGGTCCATGCCATCTCCAGACGATGTCCAGGAAAAGCAATCACCACAGGTTCGGTTCGCTGGAATTCTCGCAAGAAAGCCTCCGCAAGAATGGGAGAGGCCTTTCATCGTTCATATTGACTCGGTACAAGAGCAAGTAGTACGCAGCGGACAAACAGGACCCGGCACCTTCCCCGCACTGGAAATGTACAGAGTAGACATGTCGGAATACAACAAGGATAGAGCGGTACCGGAGCGGCGTGAGCTGATATTATACCGCCCATACAAGACGATTCCAAAGGATGACCCGAATGCCCATATTGTCTGTCACGCATTCGAGGCCGACAGAAACGGACTCACCATGCTTGGCTGCCATCTAGGCTATGGCCACAGATGGGGGCGAGCCGCAAGTCTGAGTTACGCATTCTACGTGCACGTCAATGCGGAAGAAGCAGTCATGGGCGACGGTTGGTGGATTCAAGAGGCTTCCTGGCCACGAGTCGCCGCTGGCCGCTGCACCATGGTATCCAAGATTTGGAGTCCGGAGGGAAAGCATGTCGCGTCGGGCTATCAGGATGGAATGGTCGTGCCGGAGGATCCAAGTAAGCTATAAGCCGAAGGCTTGGTGTGTATATCAACGTATCGTAGGTGGTGGTATGATTTTGGACTAGACAACTAGATCATGATAGATTAAAGGCAAATAGAGAAAATCAAGTCAATACATGTTTAACTGGAGGCTTCATATCCTGTTTACAGTTCACCGACACTAGAAAACTGCGAGAGCCTTGCCTACTGCGTTGGCTCTTCTGCCAGCCGGCAACGGCGGCCGCCGATGACGGCAGCAGCAGAACACGCACGCGCGCTGCTGCTGTTTGTGTTATTTTCTGAGCAGCTCTCTTCCGCTGCCTATTTATTCACTGCACGCACCTCTTCCTTCTCTTTCCCTTCTCTCTTCCTTTGTTTTCTTTTCACCGTGTAATAACATCTGCGCGCAAGAGGATCTGTTCTGATCTACTTTGCCGGGATTTTATCCTTCCTTGCCTCTGCTGAACAAGACTTGTTTCTTTCTAGCTTCCCTATTCGCTCTTCATTGCCTCGAGTACACAATGTACATATATCCCCACCCACCACCCCGGCTCGCTGTAGCTGCAGAGGCAAACCCGAAAGATGTTGCCTCAAAAGCCTCAGAGAGCAATCCGAGCGCAATGAGCGGTATGCTTCGCGGTTTTGTGTTTGAAGATGGCCCACGGGATCCCACAAAGGAGCCAACCTTTAGCAAGCTGGTCCCGGGCAAGCCCAAATCAACATCACCCCAGCCGGTGTCGTCACTACAAAAGGCAAGTCAGCTATATGATGACATTTTTCTCTGGTATTGGGGGTTAACAGATATAGCTGGAACGCCTTGCCACCTCTGGATCTCCATATGGGAACGTGCCTGGCCACTTAAAGGCACAGATGATGAAAGACCTCGCGGTTGGGTCTGATTCTATTTTCGTTCTAAGTCCAGATGGCAAAACATATCAAGAACCCTTTGCTGTCCGCGGTGTCCCCGTAGATCGCATCGATGAGTCGTCAGCCTATTAGGAACCAGGTTGGCACTCTCTCGACAAGCTTCTTCTTGCAGAAGAAGACGCACAACGAAAAAAGAAGGAATACCGCGCCAAGGCGGAGGCGTTTGGAATTCCCAAGATAGACCGAAAGAACAAACTTCGCCAAGCCGAAAAGGTTGCGAGTGACGATTGCAGCAAGTACGCCAAAATTCGAGAAATCTTTGGCAACGGCAACGGAAAATATCACCCAAACCAGCTCGTTGCCAAAAAGTACATGCCGCCGCAGGGCTTGTGCGAAAAGGAGCTTCTATACAAGTTTGCCCTTAAGATTTCTAATCTGCAGGAGCTCTACCAGAAGAAGAAGCTGACTATGGACCCAGTTGACTTTTACCGATGGGTCATCTGCAAGAATCTCAAGTCCGATCTACACAACTCGCTACACAATTCTCGGAATGGGCTGACTGGCCTAATTCGTTCGATGGGAGACGACGGTCAGCAGGCGGATCGGGTGTTCCGAGCCATTGTCCTCTACTGGGCTTCCATCACTGGCAATGAAAATAAGTTTGGGAAGCAAAAGAGACAATCCAAGCCACCAAAAATGAATATAGGGGGAAGGTTGCCAGACCCTAGTGTTGGAATTGGAGAGCGGGGTACCGTGTATTTCTCACGGCTGGAAGAGCGACGCAGAAAGCGTCGAAGCCTGAAGAATTGCGAGGCAGCTCGGCCCAAGGTGTTTGGGGGAGTGAATGCCCTCCGGGCTGAGAGGGGTTTGGTGAGCGCTAAATTGTAACTAAGGATACGGAATGAATTGCGAAAATGTGGAATGAGCCCTGCTGCCGAGTTCAGAATTCCCTGCGATATAATCAAATGATTTTGATTTGCTTTTGTTATACGGGGTGCTTTGCTTCGAAACAGACTGGTTGACATTGACTAGACCTTGGAGACTGGGTACAGCGGACATTTGCTCTGGGCTCTGGACGGCGGCATTCCAAAGCCGAGAAACGGGACAGGCTCAAAAGAATTGAGTATTTCGCTAAAGATTTAAGGAATAAGCAGCTATGCATCACCTCAATATGTTTCTGGGAATCTAGGGTGCGTAGGTTGGCGAGATGACCTGATGTCGCTCTTCGGCAAAGCTGAAGAATCACGTGATTGTATTACGCATGACGTGATTGGTCAATTCAGTCAAGAACTGGAGCTCTCTGCAACCTTTCCACCCGAAGCAGCTCATCTCACAAATCCCTCGACAACAGGCCACCACTTCCTCCCCATTCGCGTCACCACTACCAACTCAACCGAACTGCGCAGAACTGTCGCCCTCGCTCGCCATGTTCATGCAACGCACCGTCATCGCTGCGGCCCGCCGGGCTGCCATTAAGCCAGCTGTTGCTCGCTCCTTCACCACCTCCTTTGTCCGCCGTACGCATTTCATCCGGCAAATATCTGTTTTGGCCGCCATTGACGACTAACGAAATATTGATCGCAGGCGAGGCTGCCAAGGGCCCTTCTACTCCCAGCGAGCAGGCTGCCGCACTCGCCCACGACAGCAGCAAGAGCATCGGCACCTACAAGACTTTTTCTCGTACGTTTTCTCTTCTCGTCTTGGAAATCTATTCCGCTGCTCCGATGGAGTCAGCGTGACACCCGACAACATCCGATCGCGAAATGCCGACGAATGGACCAACCAACCGAGACACTACGATCAGAAGGAATGGATGGAGAGCTGACAATTTTTTTTTCCTGCAGAGGTCAAGACTGAGGATGACCTGTTCGGACCTGGTGCCAAGGATGGATCCGTCCCTACCGACCTCGAGCAGTCGACTGGTCTCGAGCGTCTCGAAATCCTCGGAAAGATGGAGGGTGTCGACATTTTCGACATGCGTCCCCTCGACGCCAGCCGCAAGGGCACGATGGAGAACCCCATCTCGGTCCGCTCTGCTGGCGATGAGCAGTACCTCGGCTGCACCGGCTACCCTGCTGATTCTCACGTCGTGACTTGGCTCGGCGTAAGTGGACCCAACAGATGAGCATTTGACAAAATGGCTACTGACATGAATAAAGATTTCCAAGGACCGTCCCATCGAGCGCTGCCCCGAGTGCGGCAGCGTCTACAAGATGGACTATGTCGGCCCCGAGGACGACCACCACGGCCACCACCACGGCCCCGAGTACCCTGAGCCCCAGACTTTTGCCGACTACATCAAGCCCGAGTACCGCTACCGATGAGCGAATCGCTTAAGAGGATCGGAAGTGTTGACACAGATGTTGTGCGCTTGGGATACGGATGTTGATGCCATTGTACAAGGAGACCACATAGAGAAGAGGAAGAGGAAGATGAGCGCTGTGCGAATTTTGGAGTCATAGAAGCAAAGCACGGAAAAGCATCCCACGCGGCAGAGCGGTGTACTGTAGAATACGGAGAATCTGTTCCCTTTGTTAATTGAAAATTCCACCCATCTACTTGCGCTCCTGTGAATGCACCCGCACGGCTCCTCACCTTTGACCGAGGTTTCACAGTAAATAAATTGCGACTCAAGAAAGACGACGACTCCCAACGACTCTCACCGACGAAGAAAGCCCAAACGTCATTCTGCCGCCGTCAATTGCCCATTGGAAGACCACCGATATTAAGTGGCCTGATGCTAAACCGCTTAGTCAGGCATCATGACCAACTGGTGATGTGCAGTTTGGATCCATGTCTCATCACGACAACAGCGTTTTTCCTCGCGCTGAAAATCTAACCCGCCCACAAATCCGATACAAGCATCTCCATAGCGGGTGGTCTCCACGGAAAATGCCTGAAAAATTCAACTCGAAGAATTTATCCTACGCGTCGAAGCCACCACCCTTCCTCGCGGCGCTCCAGGCCCAAGCCGCCGGCCACGGGGGTCCCGATCCCATCACCGCCGGCCGTCGACGGCCCGGCAAGAAGCGTTCCGGCAGCGAGGAGGCCGAGGATGCGCCGCTCGTGGTGGACGAGCACGGCAACACGGTGGCGCTGACGGTGGACAAGGACGGCGTCGTGGCTGCCGGGCAGCATGACGGCCCGACGGAGGGCGAGGGCGAGGGCGAGGGCGACGACGCCAAGCAAAAGGAAACAGACAAGGTGACGACGAAGAAGGATGCAGACGTGAATGCGAAGATGTCGATTGGCGGTAGAAAGCGGAAAGCTGTCAAGATTGTCGGTGGTGGCGACGAGGAAGTGGAGGCCGCAGGGAAAGACGGGACAGGTGCAACGTCGGTGAAGGGTGAGAAGGGGCAGAAGAATGACAAGATGGGGGCAAAGAAGATTAAGAAGAAAGGGAAAGCTATAAAGCTCAGCTTTGACGAGGATTGAGCGCAAACATCTTCTGGATGCCTGTCGAATTTCTCTAGTCTTTTTGGACTGTGTCGCTTTTGGGCAGCCTCCTGCTCATCTTTGCGGCTCTTGTCGCCTCTGCAACTCCCCCCGACGATGCGACAATGTGCCCCGACTGTTTCTGCGACTATTCTGACGCCATGCTACAATACTTGTCAGTCAAGTTGGAACACTGCTTCATGTCGATCCTCTACGAACGGCCACATCACTCCTCAGGCGAGCACGCGCGTCCTTCATGCCAGGCCCTCCTGGTAGCTCTTTGGGGGCGCGGGGTGTTGTGTTCGCCATGTTGCGCAACGCTCATGGCCAATAACAGGCTGAATGCTTTGGCCTCTCACTGATCTTCAGCTACTGGGGGGGGAGAGGAATTGGCGGTCCAGAGGATGATCTTGACGGCGACGACGGACGCGATTGGCAGCAGCGAGTGACGGTGTCTAATGTCAACTTCAACGGCGGCAACACTAGATGTTGATAATGGATGCCTTTTTCGGTCGGTTTGCAGACGCCGAGGGTAGGGGCGCTTTCACCACCTGTACATTTATGCGCATTTCCTAGTTGTTACAACGGAGACGAAGATCTTTAGGTGGAATGCCGCCTCTGGCTACGAGTGGCTTTACATGCATGCTTTTTGCTCGTATACATTTGATGACGGGCAGAGAAATCGCAAATCTCCCAGCATGTTTGGTGATTCTGTCGTCGACAACTCCTGTTGCTCGAGGACGAGAAGCAGGATAGGTGTGTAATGCAAGCTAGATGGTTTGCTGACCTTTTGAAGAGCCACCGTCACCACCCACTAGGCAAACGAACGTTACATAATCTGGTATCAGTAGCTGATTAACCTTTTTTTTTTCGGTATCTGTTGAGCCAATGGCGCGATAGCCCCTGGACCCACCTCCTTTGCATGCCAAGGGCCCCCTGTCTGCCCCCAAATTGCAAGGTGTTAAAAGACCGCCAGACTCGTCGGCTGACCGTGGATAGGCAATGCAGGTTTGGAGGTTGATCGACGAAGTACATAACCAGTCCAAAGTCAAATCGGAGAAATTGCCTTTAAAAAGTTATAGTTTGGGCAATAAGCAATGATAAAAGACTCACGACGACTGCTGCTGTTAGACATGACGGGGCCCGAAAGGCGACTAGCGTGTGTTCTCTGGGTAGGCAAGTAGGGACCTTGGGACTTGGGACCCTGCCTATGGCAGCTAAAATAAGTACCTGCCCACCTAACAAAAGTAGCAACACAGGCAAACAGGTACCTCCTCAGGCACTAAACCAGGTACTGCAGTGGTAAGTTAAGAGGTAATCCGTACGGAGTACTGAGGCTGTCTTCCACTGTTGCGGATCCCAGCATCCCATTCGCTACTCAGTACTCCGTACTGGCCGCTCGCCTCTTTTTTTTCCTGCTTTGCTGTCCTGCTGCTGTCCTGCAACTTTTCCCAGTTCGCCTTGGAGTTACCTATTTTGAGTTGTCCATTCTGCAAGAGCTTTTTCTTGTACATTGGCCCCAACTCTTTCGTGTCTTTCCCCCTTCTCTTCTCTTCTTTTTTTCCCTTCGTTTTTTTTTTCAACAGGCGCGGCTTTTCTCTCTCTCCATCGCTCTCTCTCGCTACCGCTGCCGTTGAGGCTCTCCCATCCGTCCTCGCCCCTCGTCCTTGCGAACGGTTTGTCCACGCCTGCCGTTTGGCGCAGCCTCTCCCGCCCCTGAGCAGTTTTGGCCACGGCGCTGCCCCCTCGATCAGGTTCCAGCACATTGGATAGGTACTCTGCGATATCGCTCGGCCTCCAGCGACGTTTCTTTTCCGCTTCGAGGTCCCCGGTCGACAATACGGGCACCCCTGCCCCTGAGCTTGACAAACCACCTCCCCTATTGCGCCTATGCCCCACGCTCACGGAGCGTAGCGTCTGCAAAACCAAGTTTGACGGCTTTGGCTCTCGACTCTGTTGACAACTTCCGCCATTCACACTACCTGGCCTTTTGTCGCCCACCATGGACCTCTTCCATAGGGCTAAGCGCATGATTCCGACGGCCCAGCTCGAGCTGCCGACCCTCGACGAGAAGAGAGGCGGTACCAGGCAAAAAGGATGGGCCGCTCGCCTCGCCTTCTTCCGGAGACCGCTGCGTTTACGAGGAAACTCTGCCGTCTCCGTACCCCTTGGCGTCGTCGTCCTCTTCCCCCTGATTGTCGTGATCCTTATCCTGGTCCTCTTCGTCCGACACCCCAACAACAATGGCAGCGTTCTGATCCCAGCTGGAGCACCACCGGCCGTTAGGTATGCCCTCTTCACTCAGCATCCGACTATCTCCGGCAAGCCAGAAGCTAACAGCGTCCAGAAAAATTAGCGAAAAGTACGACAAGGTCTTCCTCACTGGCTGCCAACCCCCAGACAACAAGCAACCTAGAGCCAATGCCACCTTTGTCGTCCTCGCCCGAAACAAAGAACTCGACGGCGTCCTTCAATCTATCAAATCTGTCGAGCGTCACTTCAACCGCTGGTTCAACTACCCCTACGTCTTCTTGAACGACGGCGAGTTCAACGAGACCTTCAAGGAGACTGTTCGCAATCACACCTCGGGTACCGTAGAGTTCGGCAAGGTCGGCCCCGACATGTGGGGGTTCCCAGACTGGATCGATACCAAGGTGGCCAAGGAGGGCATCGCAAAGCAAGGCGATAATGCCGTCATGTACGGAGGACTCGAAAGCTACCACTTCATGTGCCGCTTCTACTCTGGGTACGGCTCTAATTTGTTCTTGATTCATCACGTAGTGCTAACTGCTCCAGGTTTTTCTTCAACCACCCTCTTCTCCTCAAGTATGAGTGGTACTGGCGTGTTGAGCCCGAGATCACCTACTTTTGCGACATTACCTAGTATGTCATTTTCTGCCCTGTCATGATCGCCACAACTAACTCCACTAGTGACCCGTTCCTCAAGATGATCGAGCAGAAGAAGACGTACGGCTTCACCATTGCCATCAAGGAACTCCGCGAAACGGTCCCCAATGTCTTCCGCTACGCCTCAGCCTACATGCGGAATAACAACATTACTTCCAAGGGTCTTTGGGAAATGTTCCTCGAACCCCGCAAGAAGCAACCCGAGGTCATCAAGGACGTCCTGCCCGAAGAGATTGCTCAGAGTGAAGCTGGCAGCGGCGCGCTGCCTGACATTGACCCTGAAACTATGGAAGGTGATAGCTACAACATGTGCCATTTCTGGTCAAACTTTGAGATTGCTCGCCTCAGCTGGTTCCGCAGCAAGGAGTATCAAGACTTCTTCGAGACGCTCGACCGCAGTGGCGGTTTCTGGATGGAGCGTGTAAGTTGACACTGGCCCAGCAATACCACCATCGAGTAACCACGCTGACACTTATCATGATAGTGGGGTGATGCTCCCATCCACTCTCTCGCCGCTGGTGCACTTCTCGGCCCTAGCGACGTTCATTACTTCCGCGACATTGGGTACCGCCACACCACGATTCAACACTGCCCTGTCAATGCCCCCGAGGCCAGACAGCTTCCTCCCATTCCTTATCTCGACCCTAATATCAAAGACGAGAAGAAGCGTCAAGAGGAAGACGACTATTGGGCCAAGTATGACGAGCCCCAAGAGAACGGTGTTGGCTGCCGCTGCCGTTGCGATACCGACATTGTCGACGTTGAGGGCAAGGAGGGTTCATGTATGGCCGAATGGGTCGACGTTGCCGGTGGCTGGGCCAGCCCTTAAAATTCTCATAATTTTGGATATAACGACCTAATCCTTTCCACATAATGAGCGGAGTTCGTTTTGTTTCTCAGGCTGCATCGTCTGTCTGCTACTTGTTTCTCGGACACTGTCTGTGGAACGTCCAGGTCTTGACACGACCTTTCAACTGGACGAAAAGCAGCAGTTCTATTTTGAAATATCAGCACCGACATGGTTTAGTCTCGCAGCGGCCAGTGCGCGGCGTTTTATTCTTCCACATTGCACATAATCGAAACAGAAAAGGGCGTCTTTGAAGAATGGAGTTGAGTGGGATCGGCTTTGGCAAGCCTATTCTTGGATTGGAAACCAAGATTACGTTGCAGATTTGCCCGCCAAACAGTCTGCCCTGTCCGGACAAGATTATAACACTTTTTGTAGACGCGCGTTTTCTTTTTCAATTGGGCGGACTCGAGGAAATCCAAGAGGGCTATCGGGCTGCACTTTATACTTGGGGACTGGAAAGATGAGCTTTTGTACTATTTGCGTATTTCACCGAGGCATGACGGGAAAAACTTGGCCCAGAACGGGCTGTAATTAGAAATTGAATTTGGAATAGCGAATATTAATGTTGCACTAAAGAGCTCTCTTTCTGCATCTCGATGGCGAATCGCTCGCTTCGCTCTCGTCTGTGCGGCACAATTGGATGAGGGAAGAGAAAATCCGGGAATTCTAGACAAGCATCCCAGAGCCAACTAAAATTCTTGTCGTCTATTTGTCGACATTTATGAATTCAACGCAGTGATGGCATTAAATAGTCTTGAAATTAGGGACCAGCTTCAAACTGGCCAATGAATGGCGCTGGTGGGTCTGGAGGCTCCTGGCCCAAAAAATTCATGGGAGTCCAGCAACCTTGCAGACACCTGGACAGCTTCTCGCCACGACACAATTACAGCAAAGCGAATTGCGGCAGCGGCGCAATCAGGAAAACCATGTCGCCGCGATTGCTCGCCCACAATGTGATCACGGCTGCGTGTCGCACGCGGCCAGCCACGCAAGTCTCCTCACTGACGGCCTGCCTCGCCAACCTTTCGATGCAGCAACAGTCCCGACCGGTGTCCATCCTGGCCAACCTCAAGCCCAACAAGGGCGCCGTCAAGGAGCGCAAACGAATCGGCCGCGGTCCGTCTTCCGGGCACGGCAAGACGTCAGGACGAGGTCATAAAGGTCAGGGCCAGCACGGCCACGTCAGGCCCTGGTTCCAGGGTGGCCAGACGCCGTTGATTGTGAAGCACGGCCGGAAGGGGTTCAGCAATTGGTGCGTACTCTCGTTTTTTTTGGCGGGCTTTTGCTGCAGTATCACCTGAGTAGGAGAGGATGAGAAGCTAACCTCGAGGCAATTTCACAGGCGCGCGCCGCAAATGTCACAAGTCAACCTGGACCAGATCCAGTCCTGGATCGATCAGGGTCGGCTCGACGCAAGCCGGCAAATCACGCCCAAGGAGCTCATCGAGAGCGGACTGCTCGGCAGCGTCAAGGACGGCGTCAAGATCCTCTCGCGCGGCGCCGAGTATCTCAAGCAGCCCATCGACGTCATGGTCAGCCGCGTCTCGGCCTCGGCCATCACGGCCATTGAGGGCGCCGGCGGCAAGGTCGTCACGCGCTACTACACGAAGCTGGCGATCCGGCGGCTGCTGTCGGGCGAGTCGGTCAACACCAGCGCGCCGCTGCCGGTGGGCAGGGAGCACGTCGAGAGCGTGCTGGCCAGGGCCAAGGGGTTCCGCTACCGCCTGCCGGACCCCACGGGCAGAGAGGACATTGAGTACTACAGGGACCCCGCGCACAGGGGGTACCTGAGCCACCAGCTCCAACCGGGCGAGTCTCCCAGTCTGTACTTCAAGGTGCCCGGCAAGGAGAAGATTAAGAGCACCAAGGAGAAGAAGGTCGTCGAGGAGACGATGTGGTAAAGACGGATATGTACTATACAACAATGTCATCTTGTATTATAGATTTGGGCTGCTAGGTGCTACATCAAATTCGCTGCCGTTGGAAATAACAATGTTTTCATTGTCCACATCCTCATCGATGTAGTCAACTTGTCTATCCACGCCTGCCTCGGTGTAGTCAACTTGGCTATCCTCATCCGCCTCGGTGTCGTCTACTTGGCTATCCTCATCCGCCTCCGTGTGAGCATCTTCGGCTTGATAGGAAGCCCTGGGTAGAGCCACGCAATGGGAAAGGCCCTCATGACGGTGTAGTTGAAGTCATGCCTGAGCCGTCCCAAGTCTATCATGCTTCGAACCGCGGCTTCATCCCCCGGCGCCTGGTCGCACTCCACAGTCAGCCCGCGGATCCTGCTGCAGCTCTCGGCAATGGCCGACAGGAGCGGACGTGCGTCCCACGCGCCGCTGACCTTTTCAAACCTGACCACCTCCAGGTTCGGCGCCAGCAAGCCGCCCCAGAACGTTGCTTGGTCCTGCC
Organism: Cordyceps javanica; assembly: GCF_051103115.1. Taxonomy (NCBI): domain Eukaryota; kingdom Fungi; phylum Ascomycota; class Sordariomycetes; order Hypocreales; family Cordycipitaceae; genus Cordyceps; species Cordyceps javanica. Next base: position 145,690 of record NC_139296.1, read on the forward strand.
CGTCTCTGCGGTGGATGAACGGCGCGGCCACGACCAGCTCGGTCAGCGAAGTCATGGACTTGAGCTTGGCCAGGGATGCGGCTGCCGCGTCCCACTGGCCGACCTCGCGGCTGGCCATGGACCAGTCCACATGCAGATACTGGAGCCTTTCGCCGTACGTCTTGGCCACTGGGCCGAGGACACGCGCGCACGTCGTGTTGCGCTGGCCGAACCTTGACCAGTCGATGCTAAAGGACAGCCGCCGCAGCTTGGGAAACGCCCTGCACATGTTGTGGATGCTCTGCCTGTCTAGCCAAGCTTGGCTCAAGACAAGCTCCGTGAGGGAGCAGGGCACCATGCGGCATATTCTCAGCACACCAAAGACGGCGAGTCTACGGAGCGCAGGTGCCGCCGCAGTCAGCCAATCGAATCCCTCCAGCCAAATTTGGGGACCGTCATTACAGTGCGACCAGCACACCTCGGTCAGCCTGTCCAGCGTGCCCGCGCTCTTGACGGCCGGCAGCCCCCGCGTGCTGGTCTGCAGTATCAACCGTCGGACATTGGGCGACTTGACAATCGCCAGGGCCGCGGCCGCGCTGCCGGTCTGCCTCGACCATTTGTAGCGACAGGTCCGATGGCCGGACCCGTAACCGGTCTCGTCGATACGTCTCAGCTGGTACGGCTTTCTGCCGCCGATGCCGTGCTCGCGGAAGGCCCGGTCGAACAGCGCGGCTTCGTCTGGCGAAGCCCGCAACTCCCGCTCTGATCTAGACCTACAGTAGCACAGGCTGTCATCGTCGTCGTGGTCGGCGGCGTCACAGAAAGCCCAGCGATCGCCGCCAACGGTCAGCTCCTCGACGTGCGCCGCCAGGTCCGGTCTCTGGCAGAGGGTGTGGATCAAGAAAACGCGGGCCTCGTCGTTGGTCCCGTACGCGGTGCGGGTGGTGGTAACGCACCGGTAGAGCCGCGGCAGCGCCACGTCGGCGAGCGTCCTGCACGTCAGCGCGAGGTTGAAGAGCGCGCCGCGATCGACGGGATGCCCGAGCCAGCCGCCGTCCCAGCAGCGAATGGCCCCCGTCCGCTCGGGAATCGACGCGGCTTCCGCTATGTGGTGGAGAAGCTCCGCGGGAAGCGCGAGGAGGTGACAAATGGGATTGGCCATCGGGTTCTCGCCTGGTGAGGCAGTTTGAGCTGTTTGTGGCGTTGGACGTTTTCCGGATCGCGCAAACTGTTGATCGAACGGGCAGCACGATCGCGCCACCCTGCCGCTGTTTCAAAGCGAGATGCTGCGGAGATACGATCGTGCAGGAGATTTACTACTTTGTCAAGAAGTGATCTGGCCGATATATGTGGCGTGAATCCGCAGAGTTGTTGGTCTTTGACCGAGTTCACGCTGAGGTTGTTGCACAGTGCAGCTTCGCAGAAGCTTCGCGATAGAATCAGGCAGAGGCACGTGTTGATGGTAGTACACGTTATCCGTAGTACAGGTTGGGATCATTCACCACTAAAACAGCTTCCAAAGTTTGCTCCCTCAACTGCACAGAGAAAAAAATCAACTTGCGTGTTTCGTGCGGCTCACTTATATGCTGTTCAGCGTTGGCTGACTGGGACGAGGCGATTGGGACGACATCTACTCTCACAAATTTTGGATTTTTTTTTACGCTGTTTTCAATTTCGGGGCATGGAATTCTACACAGCAAAACAAGGAAGCTAGTGATACACAGGAGTATATTGATGCTATCTCTTTTCTCTCTCGATGTAAATGCATTCATGGTGATCAAAAACAACCAACCGATCCATGTAATAAGCTCTAGCTAGTACTGTGATTGTAGGACAGAGAGTTCGTATCCATATCTGTGGGGAAACTCAGTAATACACCTTTTGGTGTTGATTTCTGGATTCAGCTGTTCTTTCTGGCAGCCCCTCCTTGACACCTTCCTGAGCACAGATAACATCCTTCTGTCCGGGACAGCCACATCATCCCCCGAGAGAAACCGTCTCTGCTGATAAGGACCAGGCATGTAATCGGCGGCTCCAAGGCGGAATGCAACGCTTTGGAACGGAAGTCCACTTTGCGATAACGCAGTCAACCTTGCTTGCCCTCATGGGAGCCTGGCGCAAGCCCGACGACGCCATCATGGACGAGACTAACCTCCGTGAAGGAAGAGACTTGTCTCAAGAACTCACACTCAGCAAGCCTGCATTCATATGATAGAATATAGCATTATGCAAGCCACATTCAACGACGTTGGCTCCGGGCGCGGACAATGCTGGACTCTGACCGTGCTGAGCCGAGACTGCATAGAATAAGTATGGGTGTGTCCCCTTCAGAGCGATTCTAGGTTTATTCTATCAGCTGCTGTCAAGCAGAAGGCGTGCCAGCTTCTTCTTGGCATGCAGCCGTGCTCCATAACATTGTGACTATGGGGAAACCTTGACCACCATATTTTCGCGTATGCTAGTACCAGTACTTGAAGTCATCATGCACGGAGCGACCATCAGCGACACATCAAAAGCAGAAAAAGTGATTCTACATTTGACAGTGCAATCCAGAGGGATGAATGGACAACGCGCGAGCAGCCACCTCGCTGCGGATTATCCCAGCCTCAGCCAGCCACGACCTCAGATTGAGTTGTACGTGTTGCTTGTTGTGCGACCTGCACACGTCCGCATTACAACCGTAATTATACTCCTTGGCTAACAGCTGCGCAGCATTTCCTCCACTCTAGTGAGGTGCCGCTCGCCGAGCGTGTATCCGGCGACCTGGCAGCTCTCTCTTCATTCTGCTACTACCATTGGCGTCGGCTGCTTGCGACACCTTGAGATGCCAATCATTCGGCGCCTAAGGATGTAAAATACCCGCTTAGAGCTTCTTCAGAACCCCTAGCGACAAAAAGCGTCTTGCAGGAGCCGGCCGGGATCATACGGTTACTACAAGTACCAGTAGGCGCTCCAGGTGTGGGTGCCTGTCTTCCCCGCAGTGACAGGCAAAGTCATCGAATGCAGATCAAACCCCGCCTGTGCATATTGAAGCTTATATCACGGTGGGGGGATACGTGAGTCTGTCCAGTTGTGATGCAACTGCCGAGCAACCGGAGGAGGTATCGGTTGCTCATAGTAAATATCATTGGTATTCTATAAGCCACGATTGCTACCACATAAGTAGGTTGTCTCGACGGGTTCAAAGAACGTCATCCCAGGTACGCAACACACTCGCATTTGACCGAAACGTGGCGCAAGTCAACGTGATAGTGCTTCTAGACTTTGACGAGGTAACCACATGCACCAATGAGCTTTTCGGACAAATGCTGAGTATGAAAGCGGCCACGTGCCGAGGACGGTATGGAACATCAGACACAACTCAACTATGATAGGAAAGTCATTACAGTCTTTTCTGGACGTCTTTTGAAGCGTAGGTAGCGGCACTACAGAGTATTCCATAACATGCAATGAGATGTTGTGCTGTGTCAAATGTCAGGACAGTAGCGGGCAAGACTCTATGCATCGACGGGCTATTTTTGTCCCCCTTCCTCTTCGTTATCCTCATCATAGTAGGTTATTATATTGTTTCTCCAAGTGGTCATTTCATCGTGTGCTCTACATTCATCTTTGACTGTTGTCGGCAACGGTTTCAAGTGAGACACGGCCATGTCCACGCCACAATCGGGTCTCCGGAAGCCTTCCGAGTTACTACCTAGTTATTCCCCGTAGCACCAAACAGCGGCACTATTTTCTTTACGGCCTAGCAGTCCTACAATTAGATCACAGCCCTCGATTGGGGCTGTGGAAGGCCCCAAACCTTAAAAGCCCGCTGCTCGGGGCTCATCACCAAAACGACCCTCTGTAGTCGGATTGATGTGTTGGAATGCGTGCCTACTATTGATAGTCCGAGCTGAGCTCGATCGCGATTGGCTGCAAGGCTCATGAGCTTTCACAGTCATGTACTGGATTTCATCTCATGTCTACTGGTAGAAATTTCTGGGCTAAGCAATACCAAGACTGACAGCGCGGGTCTGCGGAGGGCATGACATATTATGCAAGCGCTGGCTAAGATCGGCTGAATTCGACCTTTTCCACACATCCATCATTCGTTGTCGATTATTTTCTTCACTTCATCCGTGGACCCTTTCGGCTTTCTCAATTGCCGGGCTCCTATTCGATGCGCCACATGGCCGGCGCATGACGTATTATTTCTTGTTCGTCGACCACGACACGCATTTTCAGCTGGATATTGAGCTTGGTTAGTTATGGGCATAATTCAAGTTATTGAACCACATGACACTTGTACATTTCAGTGGCTTTGCCGATGCAATATGTTGGTGCCTAAGCTGAAGAGGGACTTATAATGCGATGTAGGCTGCGCTTGTGACAAAAATGGGCACATCACAGCCGACAATTCAAGGCTGGCAGACTTCCCAAGCGTGTGCACACTGGTATATAAAACCAGCGACCGCCGTCGAAAAAGTCTTTTTGTCCAGCATCTACAGATTCACCTTGCGTCTCTTTGAACTTGACAAAAAGGGAAAAAAACGAAAGAAGAAAAGAAAAAAAGAAAACCCGCCCGCCCGCCAGCTAGCCAGCCTGATTTACGATTTGAAAAAAAAAAAAAAAAAAAAAAAAAGAAACTGTCAAAATGAGTGACTTTGATACTCTCAGCCATCTCACTCGACCCGCGGTCGAGAAACTTCCCGAACTAAACAAGCAGCCCCCAAATATCAACACCCGATATGCTGTCAAGTGCACCACCACTGCCTGTCTGAAAGCGCAGAACGAGGAGCTGCAGACCAAGATTTGGTTCAAGACACCAGTACGTCTGAGCGCGTATATATACTTGATTTACTATGGCCGCTAAATCTCCTAGCCACTCACCCCGCAAACAATTCGGATGATTCGCGCCGTCAAGTTATTTGCTGAATCGCATGATCAAGGCAGAGTTCACGATCTCGTTCAAGGCAATTGGACTTGGTTCCAGTTGGCCATACTGAAGAGTGAGAAGGATACGTCGCCCAAGAAAGGCAAGGATGGACAAGAGCTCGTCGCTACGAGCCACGCAAATAAAGTTGCTTCCAAGAAATTTGAGTGGCTGGAGGGTGGAACTGTTGACACGAGACGAATCTTCCTGAAGGCGCTCGAGGTGAGAAAATTCCGCCAACCCTTTGTCAACTCGATACTGATAACTTGAGTAGCCTGGAAATGTGATCGCGGTCCGCCTCTGTGCTCGCTTCCCCGGTTGGGAGATCTTCGCTACCAACGGGTACCTTGTCATTGATATTGCAGAGGATAACCGTGAGTATCTACGGATATACCCCTCTTCATACCGTTCCTGACCAGAAAGACAGGCCCGGTGCCAATCCTTCCCATCGGTCTCGATACCACTCAGCCAATTCCCCCTCGCCGAAACGTGCATGAGTGGTATAAAGAGTCCAAGACCAACCACCAAACAGGCCTGGAGGTGTCACTGTTTATTCGAGCCTTGAATTTCTTCCAGCAACTCCCGCCCGAGGACCAATTATCCTATTACCGCATTGCGGGAATCCACAATGAGCCGTTCAATGTACCGTGGAACATGGGAAAACCCGTGATTGCACTCGACAACCCAGACCTCCACAAGCTCGTCCAAGCTGGTGAGGGTGGAAGTTACTGTGAACACAACAACTACCTGTTCCCTACGTGGCATCGCGTGTATGTGATGCTATATGAGGCACGTACTAAATCTATCACTTCTAGTTTCCTGAGCTAATTACCAGTTTAGCGGCGCATCAGCGACCTGGCGATGGATGAAGCTACAACCCGCGCGGCAGAGACCGACAAGTGGACCACTGCTGCAAGATGCTGGCGGATGCCTTACTGGGACTGGGCAGCTGAACCAACTTTGCCGGAAATCGCCTGCAATGAAACCATCCAGGTCATCAAGAGCTGGGACGGCCATGGGGAGCCTCAGATGGAAGAGCTGAAGAACCCCATGTATCGCTTCCAGATGCCTGGCCTGAAGCCCATGGGCTCCAAGTCGTACGGCAACTACCGCATCGAGAACAAGACAGAGGCACCGGTAGGTACCAACCATACGCCTCTGAAAACATCAAGTTTCCAGCCTTACCAGTGGCATGCTAACGAGGAAATAGTGGGATCTATGCATCGGCACCAGTCGCCACGGAATCACCTTACGCGACGAAGAACGAAAGTGGGTTGATGGAGTGTCCAACGCCGAACTGGTCAACGCCTCTCTTGTGGGTAAACATGAATACTTGCACAATCTGACCTTGAAGGATTCCGTGTTTCGCCTTTTGACAGACAACTATACGACAAAATACTTGCGGTTCTCTTCCACTAGGTGGGATGAGGCTTTGAAAGAAAGCGGCGCCGAGGCAGCCAAGGAGTACTTGAATCTTGAACAGATTCATAACATGATACATGTATGGAGCCTCTTCATTGCTTTTATTTCTCACTCTTGATCCATCTTCTCGCACTGAGAATTTTCTTCTGACCTTGTGGCAGAGCTTGGTCGGCGGCACCGAAGACGTCACCGGCATGGGCCATATGATGTCGGTGCCTGTGGCTGCTTTCGACCCCGTCTTTTGGCTGCACCACTGCAATGTCGACAGGCTTCTTCACCTGTGGCAAAGCTCCAACCCAGGCAACTGGTTCCATCAGAAGAGGGGAGTCGAAGTGGATGCCAGTCCCCAGCAAGCTCTCAAGCCGTTCCATTCTTCGGGCGATCTTGGAGACTTTTACAATTCTAACCAGGTCCGGAATGTTGACGCGCTGAACTACAGTTACGACTACGTGAATCAGATTACGGATGTTTGGGGGGACATTATACCAGAGAAGAGCCATCTTTACATCAACAAGCTGTACGGTCCTACAGCTGAAGACGCCTTCACCGCCCCGGCGAAGGAGTTTGACCCTGTCATCAACATCATTTACGACAGGTAAGTTCGTGCAAGGGGCTCCATCAGACTCGAAGCCCTGCTTTTAACTCGATTCCTCTCTTTTCTCGTTTTAGATATGCCTTCAACGGCCGAGCGTACTTTTTGCACTTCTTCCTCGGCGACCTCGAACCGAACGTAGCGTTCAAGCACCAAAAGACGCTCATCGGCAGCATCTACACGTTCAGCTTTGCGTTCGAGCCCGAAAAGGTGACCTGCAAGGACTGCTACGAGCAGAAGCGCGACAACGTCCTGTCGCGCGCGCAGCTGCCCATCACCACGGTGGTCCCCAACGACAGGCGACTGGACCGCACCATGTGCCGGGAGTACCTGAAGAGCCGCCTGCGGTGGGTGGCGGCGTACGAGAATGGCGAGCTGGCGGACAAGACCAAGCTCAAAAGGATGGAGATTCAGCTCTCGATTGGCCAGAATGAACTTCGAAAGGACGTGGGCAGAAAGTCTCTGTTCAGGTTTGACAACTACCAGAACTTGGACTTTGACTGGAACAGGGCTTATGCAGGATAAGTAGCGAGGTGGGGGGGGCATAGTTGCGGAAATTTGATGGCCATTGTCGCTCCCGCCTGCTTGGTTTATTAACCCTACTGGGTAAAGACAGAGAGGTAGCAGCTGAATTGTAAGTTTGTTAGTGCGGAAGCCTGTTTCTGATACGAACACAAGCGTTTGCCTTGTCAAAATCCCTACAGCATGTTAACCTCAGCCACAAGCTTGTGCTAAGACGCATCCTCTTGTATTTCCCACTATGTACCTGACGGAGCTTTTTCAAGGACGTTCTCAGCCCACATCTTCACTTTCTTTACACAGAGTGAGAACTATAAATACGATTAACCGAACTACAGCGAGGTTTACAGAAGCTCCCACTGCGTCAGCGCAGACTGGAAAGCCACATAGATGGGCGACAGTACACATGAACGAGTGAGCACGCCCCTGCAAGCAGAGCGAATCAAACGGTCAAGAAGGCGTCTGAAAGAATGCAGGCAAGGGTGGTTGTGCGGGAGAGCTAATCTCGCCACCCTCTGGGCTTAATAAAGCGACAGCCGAGGGGACCGACCAGCTTCCCCGCGATTTGCGGTGGCCTCGGTACTGTAAATCGTATAGCCGGCGGGGAAAGAAATAACTAATAACAGTCCAAAACGTCGAAACCAGACCCAAGCCAGTCTCTAAATAATACAAGCTACCTGTACCCACGCCCAAAGTAGTATTTTTTTTTCCTTTTGAGTTTTCATCTTGTTCACGAAAATCCACCATGGCGGAACAAGGACCCATCCCGGCCAGCGCGGAAGCCGGCTTCGTCTTTTCCATGTCTCAGCCCGAGAACCCCTTCATCGCGGACCCTTATTTCCAACGTGCCCTTGCTGGTGAGTAGATTACAACTGTTGCGCCCCCCCCCCCCCCTCCGCACCGAAAACCAAGGCTCGCACACGCTCATCTGCTCACTTGATAGCGTACCTGCCCGAGGATATCCTTGCCGAAGTGGTGCCTGCGTTCACCAGGTTCGCGGAAGCCACCATCTCGCCGCAGGTCAAGGAATGGAACCTCAACGCGGAGAGGCAGCAGCCGTTTGTCGAAAAGCACAACGTGTGGGGTGCCCGCCATGACGTTGACAGGCTTGTTACGAGCGAAGGCTGGAGAGCCCTGCGCAAATGGGGTGCGGAAGAAGGGTACGCATCGCTGCTATGCTTCTGGTTTTCTCGCGTGGATGGCTTATTCCTCACTAACACGGCCGCTAGCACCGTCGCCATCGGTTATGAGACTCGGTACGGCAAATACAATCGAATCGTTCAACATGCAAAGTGCGCCAAGTAGAGCCTCTGTGAGACATGGAACACAAGGGAACTGACCATGTTTCTAGAAACTACCTCTTTTCGCCAGTCTCTGGGCTCACGGGCTGCCCTCTCTCCATGACCGACGGCACGGCTCGTCTGCTACGCTCCCAGCTTCCCGGACTGCCCGCGTCCCATCCGTTTCATGAGACGTACGACCGCCTGACCGCTCGCACCGGCAGCTGGACATCGGGCCAGTGGATGACGGAGCGGCCCGGCGGCAGCGACGTCCAAAACACCGAAACGTGGGCGAGATATGCCCCCTTGTCGAGCAAGACTGAGGGCGAGCATGGCGCGCTCGACCAGGGCGACTATCTCGTGTCCGGTTTCAAGTTCTTCTCCTCCGCCACCGACGCCGACGTCACGATGCTCCTGGCCAAGACGGAGAGCGGCAAGCTCAGCGCCTTTCTGGCGCCGCTGACCAGGACGGTTGCTGCTGCCGAGGATGGCGGCGGTGGCGGCACCGGCAAGGTGGTGACAAACGGCGTGCGGATCCATCGTCTCAAGAACAAGTTTGGCACCAAGCAGCTGCCTACCGCGGAGCTGGAGCTCAAGGACATGCGCGCGCACCTGGTCGGCCCCGTGGACCGCGGCGTCGCCACCATTTCGCACCTCCTCAACGTGACCAGAGCGTGGGCCTTTGTGTCCTCGATAGCGGCGATGCGCCGCGGCCTCGGCATCTCCAAGCAGTTTGCCGCCAACCGGACCGTGTTCGGCTACCCGCTCTGGGCGCTGCCCCTGCACCTGCGCACGCTGGCCGACATTGAGGTGCGCGTCCGCGGCTTCACCCAGCTCGGCTTCTTTACCGTCTCCCTGATGAGCTTTACAGAGAATGGCTTCCCGGAATCCGGCACCCTTAAAGCCTCCCCTCCTCTGCCTGACCCTGGCGAGGCGGCCACGGTGGTTCTGAGAGCGCTGACGGCCGCTGCCAAGGCCGTCACGAGCAAGAATGCCGTCGTCACGATGCAGGAGTGCATGGAGGCGCTCGGTGGCGTCGGCTACATGGACGACCCGGACGAGCCGGAAAACGTTGCGCGCGCGCTCCGCGACATCTCCGTCAATGCCATCTGGGAGGGGACCACCAACGTCCTCAGCAGCGAATTCGTGCGCCACGTGCTCAACCGGAACCATCTGGAGCACATCAACAGCTGGCTGTCCAAGGCCATTGACGGCGTCGGGAACAGGGACTACCGCGAGGCGCTGCAGGCCTCGTGGGGGAACCTGTACGGTCGCTTGCGCAAGAACAAGGATTACATCTTTGACGTCTTGTCCGTCGGCCGCAGCGTCATGTTTAGTTTCTCTTGGATCGTCGTCGGCGTCCTGCTCGCGTGGGATGCGCAGCGAGACGGTGATGAGCTTGCAGGCGAGGTCGCTCGTCGTTGTATTCTGAACGGCGAGGGTGGCCTCCGCGAGTGGCTTCTGCCGGATGTCGGTGTGCCGTCGGCGGCAGCACGGTTCGATGAGAGCAAGGAGCGAGCCAAATGGGATTGTCGCCTTGTCTGGGGCAAGGAGCTGCCAGACTTTGCGCCATTCGGCCAGAGAATCCCCCTTGGCTCTAAAATGTAAATTGGGGCTTATCAAGATGAGGATTTGATATAAAAAAAATAGTAACATAGTTTGGACGCTAATCATAATGTACAAAATCTCATTTTATCGAAACATGCAGCCAGCCTACTTTGCATGAGGAACATGACTAGAGGAATCCAGCTCGTACATGGTTTGACCAGGCGGCGCCCAGTTCTGAGTTGGGTTGTATGGGTTACTCTGTCCGTGTGCGTGCTCTGATCTAGGGCTACTTAGTTCGCTCGGAGAGACTGCCTGATGCATCTGCATCTGCGGCGTGCCCGAGAGCTCGGCGTGCGGGTGATGCTGCTGCTGCTGCTGGTACGGTGTGGGCGTCGCGGCCACTTCGGACATGGACGGGGGCGCGTAGGGCGACTTTGCGTCCATTTCCGACGACGGCGAGTTGGTGGCCAGCTCCGATTGCTGGGGAAATGGCGACTGTCCCGCCGCTGCCGCGGCGTCTGCCGCCTCGGCCGCCGCCTTGGCCTTGGCCTTGCGATTGCGGCGACGGACGAAGATGGCAACAAAGGCGATCAAGCCGACGACGACCAGCGCCCCCAGCACGGCAATGGCGATGATGGCACCCTTGCCGAGACCACCGCCTCCGCCTCCGCCTCCACCGCCGCTGTCGCTGCCAGCCGCGCCGGTCTCTTTGGGCGCCGCGCTGCCGCTGCCGTTGGACGTCGGGCGCGTGGCCTGGCCGGGGCCCGTCGCCTTGGTCTCGGAGATGGACTGGCTCACGGTGGCGACGACCTTTTTCTGGGCGGCCTGGCAGTAGTAGTCGAGCACGTCGGCGGCCGAGGACACGTCGGCGAGGGCCGTGTTGTCGCAGTTGTACTTTACGCTGCCGGTGAGGCTCTGCGAGGCCTTGCCGAGGATGCCGGGCTTGAGGCACACGCACGAGGCGAGAGCTTGCGGGCCGGGAGCGCAGAGGTAAGAGGATTGCTGGGACCCGTTGGGATCAGTGTCGACCACTGGGGGGCGTGTATACGTGGATGATGACAACTTACAGACATGACGGCCTGGATGATGCCGGACTGAGCGCACGGACGCAGAGAGCTAAATTGAGGCAGCGCGGTGATGTAGTAAGTCACTTGGTCATGTTAGAGACGGCCGCGTAGAGGACATGTCCGAGATGTCGAGATGTCGCAAAAAGGAAAAAAACTCACTGTCACCGGGAGGCCCGGGCATGGGGCCAAAGGAGGTGGTGCCTTGGTTCATGGCGCAGAATTGGGTGTAAAAGCTGGATGCCAGGGTCATGTCGTCGGCATTGGAGCACGATTTGCGAACCTCGGGACCGAGACTCGAGTTGATCTGGTCGACAATGTTCTTTTTGCTACACGCGCAGGGCGCCCACATGTTGGCGACTGTCGGGCAGCCGTCGTAAGCCTAGCGGAGAGGGTTGTCAGCACAGCAGATGGCAGGGCATATATATATATCAATTCTTCTTCTTTTGCTTGTACGTACAGCAGCGTTGACGGCGGCAGAGAGGCCAGACTGGACGCAGGGCGGCAGCGAGGAGATGGCGGCGACGTCGCTCATGACGCCGGGGATGATGTTGGCCGTCGGGGTGGCAAAGGTGACGGCGCGGTCCGGGTGGCAGTACTTGTCGACGAGGCGGGCGGCGGAGCTCTGGTCGTCGTCGGCGCGCGTCCCGCAGCGCGAGGAGACGGCGCTGACGATGGAGGCCGTCATCTTGGCCAGCTCGGCCGTGTTGGTGCAGATGCACGACTGCAGCCGCGTCGGCTCGGAGCCGCACGCCGTCGTGTCCTGCTCCCAGAGGTAGGCGTTGGTGACGGCCGAGGTGACGCATGGTGCCTGAAAAGGCGCAGATGAAAACGAAAAAGAGTCAGTTGGGCTGAGAGAGAAAGGCAAGGGAAGAGAGGTGAGAGGGTTGGTTCGCCTCACAAGTTGGCTAAAGATTTCCAGTTCCGTCATAAAAGGCACGTCGCCGCGGACACGGACGGCGCTCAAGGCCAGCACCAGCGCGGCGGCGTACATGGCGCTTGAGCCCATTGTGAGTTTGAGCACCGTTTTTTTTTTGTATCCGAGTCGGCGGCAGAGAAGAAGAGAAAAGAAAAAAAAAAAGTCGCGATGATGGCGACAATGGCGACGCAGGGGCAGCGCCGCCACATGCGGCCGCCCCCCCCCAGGTTTTATCTATTTATTCCCACAGTCGGCATTGTAAGCCCGCAGCCTGGGAAGAGCTAGGTAACCATCAGTAGCAGTTGGGTAAGCTTCAGCTCGAAGGGAATCTCGTCTCGGCAGACCCATTACTGGCGCACCAACCCATTCAGCCCCGTGGAGTTGCCCGACTTGGCCTGCAGTGACGGCATCGTCGAAGCGGGGGGCTGCGTAAAAAGACTACGGTCTACGTACGTGAATCTTTTCAGTCTGGTTTCGAGGCTGAGAAATTTTCATACTCTGTATCTTGCAATATATTCCTCTTTCCGTCTTTGCTACCGGGTGACGGCGTTCCTCATAGAGAACAACTTGGAGACAAGGGGTCCCCCCCCCTCCCCCGCCAGGCACACACGATTATCTCGTTTGGGAAGAATCGCGACGACCCTAATTTGCCCAACGCAAGGCCGGCAGGTTTAGCGCGTTACGCTAAAAGCCTCGAGCAGCAGCTGACTGGGCCTTTTTTGGCAACAGGGGCCCTGTGGAAACACATTCACGTGGCAGCTGTTGGATGAGAGGTTGTGTGGTTATGTCCACGGCATGTATATATTTCGAGGCATGTAAATATCGCGAGGCATGTAAATATCGAGAGGCATGTGTAGTAAAAAAAAATTTTGCTCTGATATATAAAAGAAAAGTACGCTGTATGGTACAGGAGAGAGAAAAAAGGCACAATTTTGGCTCAGCCAGCCATGTAACATGGCTTGCTTTAGCTCTCCAACAAGGTCGCCATGGCCAGAACCCGAGATGAGACAAGAAGCGAACACACTCGCAATGCCAACGCCGGGAGTATCTTTTTTTTTCGCCTTTTGCTCGTCTATAAAAAAAAAGAATGCATAATGTCATATCTCGTCAGAAAGGAATTCCAGAATAAATATCCCGCGTCTCATCGACAACAAGACCCGAAACACACAGTCACAGTACCGGTCCCTGTAGGAAGGTGTTAGCACTTTTTTTTTTTTCCAATTCTTCTCAAGCCTCATCAGCTTGCACCAAAAAGTAACAAAAATACCCCCCCCTCACTTACCTGCAGTGGTACTGGTAGAACTTGTAGTGGTGTGGCGGGCGCCGCCGCCGCTGCTTGGCAAGGGACCGCCTAGCGTAACCGTCTCGAAGCGTCGCTCCAGAGGAAACATGCGACGCAGCGAGCCCTTCCACCCGGTCGCCGCATGCCGGTCCGCGCGTCTGATGTCGTGGTACGACGGCGGGAGACGCTCCGTCTTTTCGTACGGCGGCGGGCCTTGCCCGTCCTTGATGAAGTCGTTGTTGTTGTCGTCGTCGTCGTCGTGCCAGGCGGCGGCCGCCGCTGCTGCTGCTGCCGTGCTCATCAGTGATCACCAAGTCAAGTCACTAGTGAACTGATAGGGCTGCAGCTTGCAGGGGGGGGTTTCTCGCTCGACAGGGTCCACGCGGAATTTTTTAGGGTAGGTAGGTAGTGGTTGGTGGTGGTAGGAAAGGCGACGCAGTCAGTGCAAGGATCAGTCGTGGTTGCTGCGTCCCATACAAACATGGGACCAAGATGAAGATCCTTTCGTGTTGAAAGATTTGAGCGTCGTCTTTTTTATTCATGAAAAAAGAGAACAAGGAAGAAAAAACTTGCTCTCGTTTCTCTTGCCAGGAAAAGCAAGTCAGGAGTAAAGGGGGCAGCTCCCGGGCTTATATGGTGTCTGACTCGGATGGCGCCCGAACGCATAAAGTTGTTATCTACTCGGCAAGCCAGCTATCAGCCATCATTCAGCTCACGATTCGCCGAGCCTCTCTCCTCAGCCAGGACCATCGAGCTAATAAGCACGCTAGGGTGTGTATCTGTCATGTAAGCTTAAAATCTTTGGGGTGTGTGGATTGCTTTCTATTTGCGTCTTGGCTGCTTTTTTTCTTTCTTCTTCTTTTTGAGCTTGGTGTGCATTCGCCGGACGTGCATCATCTCATCGCCCAATCATGAATAAATTTGGATTATTATTTCTTTTTTTTGCACATCTACATACATACATACATACATATACATTACACACTCTTGGCTCTCAGTCATCTTTACGCAATGACATCTTGGACATGCGGCGGAAGACAAAACGTCTCGGCCAACCCACCCCAGTAAAACGCATTTAGCCGGGCCATGGCCAGACGCAGTATCGGAAAGGCCTTGCTCTGGTACCGCAGCGTCTGGCGCCAGCTCTCGAGCATCCATTTCGCTCGCGGCGTGTTTTCCGCCGTCGGTGCCTGCACGAGAAGCAAGGTCAGAAAATTGGATATCACGGCAAATCCGATTCGGGACCCTGCGGCGCGTTTATTAGTTAGTATTCATGTTCATCTTTGGAGTTTGTGCAGGTTTGGGGGAGCCCCTTCCTATATCTCCCCATCTCCCACTTACAGGAATACCAAAATTCATCAAAATGGCGCGACGTCAAGCGCGAGGTAAACGTCGCTACCGTACCGCCGTAGGCTTGCGCCGCCTGGTGCAGCTCCTTGATCGTCGCGCTCGCCTCCCCGTGCGCGTGAATGTCCTCCTCCAGGTGCAGCTCCATCTCGGGCAGATCGGAAAAGTCCCAGCTCAGCTCCTCAAAGAAGAAGCCGCCCGCGCCCTGCAGCGGCGGCTCGTCCTCGACGTCAATGATGCGCGGCGGCGGCGACGACCGCACCGTCGGCCGCAGCAGCGCCCTCCACACGTACGTGACAATGGTCAGGTAGGCAAAGTACATGGTCGTCGGGTAGGGGCTGGTCCCTACAATGTTGTCGTAAAAGGGCTCCGGCGCGCTGATGGAGGCTCGCCAGTCGTTGAGCCGGTCAAAAAGAGGCTTGGCTGTGGAAATGCTGAGTGCAAGGTCTTCTGCCAGCTTTTGACAAGCACGAAGTGAACTATGATGAATCATGAGCTGGCTGAACAGTGATGAAATCTCTTGAAAAAAAATGAAATGAAATGAAAAGAAAAGAAAAGAAAAAGGAAGAGAAGAGAAGAACAAGAAAAAAAAAGAAAAAAAAAAAAGGCAACCTACTATAGTTTCTCTTGCACATCGGCGACAATGACGGCCAACCGCGCCATGTCGCGAAACGGCAAAAAGGTGCGTCCCACCACGGCGGCGGCCTCGTCAAAGTACGACGAGGCCGTCTTCATCTCGAAGTCCGTGTCGCACAGCTCGCCGACGTCCCACTCGTCGGCGCGAATGTACGGCGGGCGGCCCATGAGCAGGCTCTGCCACTTCTCCTCAATGTACAGGGCCCACCACAGGCGGCGGCGCAGGCGCTTGTCGGCGCCGGGGATGCCAAACATGCGGCACTCAAACTGCAGGCCGAGGCTGTGCGCCATGCCGACGGTGCTGCCGATGAAGGACCAGAGAAAGGCCGAGCTGGACAGGTCGCTGCCGCCGCTGCTGTCCGACGACGACGACGACGACGTCGCGTGGCCGTTGCCGTCCTTGTGCAGGAACAGCAGCGCCGCCTGCACCGTCGATAGGGACGGACGGTGCATGTCGGCCTGGATGAGGGCGTGCGCGAGCGTCCAGAGCTGCGGCAGCGGCGGCGTCTCAAAGGCATTGACCACGGCCAGGAGCTCGTCGTTGAGCGCAAAGGGCATGGCGAGGCCGTACATGGCCGCGAGCACCGACGTGGGGATGGCGTCGAGGCCGGTGCTCGTGATGGGCGACGCGGTGCTGCTGGCGTGCGAAACGTCCATGTATGCGCTGGGAACGATGGGGAGGGCTGGGTATACATGTTTACGGAATCTGCACGTGTTAGTCGGAAGCGAGGGGGGTTCTTGGGCCGGCAAAGGGGAAAAGAGAGAGAGAGAGACTCACAGGCTTATCAGCCGGACGCCATATGTCGGCTGCACCAGTTGGTTCAGTTGCAGTCGCGCATCCCCCCCGACGGCGTGGTAGGGCGGGAGGAGCGGATGGTTGAGGTACTTGTTGTCGCTGACGATGAAGTGGACGGGAATCTTGTCCCGGGTGGGCACGCCGCCCGCGTTGCGAATGTACATCCTGTGCACGGAGCGCAGGCCGAGCTGGTCAAAGTGGCAGTGCCTCAGCAGCCACGGGTCCGACTCGGACGAGGCCCCGAGCAGCATGATACTGTGGCCGTCCATGGTGTCCATGGTCTGGCTGAGCTGCGTCGAGACCCGGCCGCCGCCGCCGCTGCCGCCGCTGGCGTGGTACGACGACGACGACGGCGTGTTGAGGGTCGCGCCCGCCGGCGGCGCCGGCGTTGGGTCCACGCCGCAGCCCGGGGGCGGCATCGTCATGTGGCCGCCGCCGGTGGTGCTGCTGCTGCCACCCTCGCGGCAGTCAAGCGGGCCCGAGGCCGCCATGACGGCGCCTAGGTTGGCGTGCGACAGCGCGCAAGGGTCGAGAGCGGTAGCGGCAGTACCGGCGTCGTCGGCGCCGGTGGCTGCCGTCGCGGCCGGCGCACCAGCATTGGTAGTGGCTGGTGGCATGCCGGATGCCCTTCGACGGGGCCGGCCAAGATACGTGCAGGGGATGTTGCTGCGAGCACAGCGCTGACAGGGCGGCGGCCGGCCGTTGTTGACGCTGCTGCCGCCGCTCTCCGTCTGGCATTTGAGCTTGCGCTCACGGCAGTGGTCGCATGGTTTCTGACGTTTCTTACATCGGTACTGGCGGGTGGCCGTGGCTGTTGTAACCGGCGGGGACATTTCTGCTTGCTCACTTTTTTTTTTCGCTCTCGTCTTTTTTTTCCTCTTCTTTCTCCTTCTTCTCCCTCTTTCTGTCCTGAATTTATTGCCTTTCTTGGCCTTGCGTAGTCATATACCGAGACGGGTATAAGAGGGAGAGAGTAGAGAGCCCCAAATGTGTTGTTGGGCGAGCCTCCTAGTCGGCGAAAGATGAGCGCTGGGTTTTGCACAACACTGGCTTGCCGCTGCACAAAAAAAGCACTGCGTTATCCAGAAAGATGACAAGAGACAATAAACCCTCGTGCAATTGAAACTCGGCAAAAAGATGCGCGTACATGAATTGAAGAAGAGGGGGAAATATTTGGGACATGTGTCGAGCAGATATTCGGCGAAAGGCAATGAGTGGCGGTGGAGACGAAAGCCAAAAACTCCACATCCGGCGAAAACGGCAGTCGTGGGGCCGACCAATCGGCTAATTCTTGACTCCTTTGTCGTCGCCCAATTCAGACTATCAGTCCATCATCGGTCCTCCACCGGCCAACTCGCCCACCACCGGCCAACTCGTCCACCACTCACCACAGTCACCACTCACTGGCCAGCTCAACTTGTTCACAGCCGTTGACCTTGATGCTACTTACTCATCCTTCATCCTGTCGTCATGGGAACATCTTCCCCTTTTTCAACTGCTAATATTATTAATATATTGCTAACAAAAAGCTCGGCATTGTGTTGGGGTATAACTAAAGCCATCCTCCTCCTCAAACAGACCAGTATACGGATCGCGACTTTTGAAAACAAACAATCTCCTCTACAGCCACAGTAGCTGTCATCCTGTTTATACCCGACGTCAATTTCCCCCAGGAAACAAATGGAATCAATAGGAAATAAATAATCCGCTACAGTCAGCCTCGAGCCACCTGCAACAATTACCACCCAGCTCAGTTCAAAAAAGTCCAAGTCCGCGCGTCAATACAAAGATACACCGAAACGCACAAATCTAAATTGAAAAAAAAACGCACACACAACAACAACAACGACAACAACAACAACAGACTCCCGGGACTAGATATTAATCAATAATGCCGCATGTGCGCATCAAACCAATCTTGGAAGCCAGTCCCGACATCCCACGAAAGAAGAAATGACCTGCAGAGGGTTGTGTCAGTCTACTCTGCCATTGCCCAAGGCGAATTCATCGCCATCAAATTATTAATCAAGTCAAGCGAGCTGCCAAAACTTTCAACAGTCATTCATGACTCATCATGCCAGGCAGTCATGACAGACGAGCGTCGTTGGCAGACGGAACCTGCTGTCCTGACCCAGCCCATGCCTCATCGCTTGGTGCTGGCAAAAAGATCGGGAAAATGCTCCTTGGCAAAATGCTCGCAAGCCTTGGCGGGCTTGCCGACCTTTTGGCCAATCACCTTCCACTTGTTGTTTTCGTAGTCTTTGATTGCATTGAGGAGCGCCTGGCTCTCGTCCTCGGCAAACTCGGCGTAGTGCATGTCCTGGTAGTCGAGGCGTTAGTTGTCGTCTAATCAGGTGCGAGGACAATCATCAACAAACCTTGTACCAATGTTTCTTGACGGAGCCTTCTGTCCTTGTCGGGAAAGTCTGTCGGCGCGGGTTAGTATCTTGACGGGCGACTGCACGGTTGCGTGATCGAGGCCGAGTCTCACCTTGGCAATTTCAGCCCAGCTATTTCCGGCGTCACGCATTTGTTTGAGACGCAATTCCTCTTGCGGGCTCCAAGGTGTGTTGGTCCTGCTCTTCTTGGCCGGAGGTTGTGAAGGCGTGGCGCTGCTGTCGTCGGCGGGAGCAGGCGCGGCAGGCGGCGGGGCAGATTGGGCATTAGGCGGCGTCGGGACAGGGGCTTGGCCTGGAGTGACGGCGGGAACGGCGGCCGGAGTAGCAGGCGACGGCGCGGTATTCGGGGCCGGTCGTTTGCGCTGGCGGCTGGGCTGGGGCGTGGGAGTCGGGGTCTGCTGCTGGGAACCCGGGCCCGAGGGCGGCTGCTGGGGTTGGGGCACGTTCATCGAGGGCTGAACGGCACCCGGGTGCTGCTGCTGGTGAGGTGCCATACCAGGCTGGCCAGCATAGGGAAACTCGATGCGCTCATTGCGCCTGGCAGCCATGTCGGTGGCCTGGTAGGGGTTATTGCTGTCAAGGCAATTCAGGTTAGCATCAAGACAAGACGAGACAAGGAGCAAGCTTGGCGCCGTCACTAGGCATGGCGAGCGCGGCGACATGTATATGTAACAGCCAGGGACGGGCAAGAGTGCATCGGCGAGGCTGCTACGAGGGTATGCCTGCGCAGCGGTCCGACAAGCAAGCAAAGGCTTGTTCTGGGAGCATGGCCATTCCGGGAGCCGTAGTAGTAGTAATAGTACGGGGTAGCATGGAGCTGGGTGTTGTACAAGCAGTGGGAAGTAGAGCACTGTGACGACTGCATGTTTGCCGCGAGGGGGAAAACAAGCAGGCCAGGGCCGGCCAGGGAGGTATGCGCAACGCAATGGATGGCGAGAGGAAAAAGCAGGAGGGTCAACGGAGGACAGGCGCAACTTACTGCATGCCACTGGGGGGGTGGGTGGAGTTTGAGTAGACATACTCAGGCACGGGCCCGACTTGCCACTGTTCCATTTTGGCAGCTGAGGGAGAGGCGTGTTAGCAGAGAGGGCAATCAAGGGCGGACGCAGATGCAGTGGAGGGTAGTCAAGGGTATTAGTCAAGGGGTGGTGGTAGATTGGAAAGCAATGCGGTGCGAATGCGCGCGTGCGTCGTGATGCTCGGCGGGGCGAGTGTAGCAGATGGACAGGAAAGATTGCGCACGACGGAACACCAGGGCCCTCGTGTACAAAGCGCGCAATCAGGGAAGCAGATGCGGCGACCCGGGGGGCGATATTGCGCGCTGCTGCTTGCCTCGTCCTGATGCTGTTGTGTATTGTTGGTGCAGATGCTGCGACGCGAGGATGGAAATGAGGGATGCGCTCGAGGCGGCGGGCGGGCGCACAAGACGGAAAGCGCGAGGCCAGTTGAGGCCGGCTGGCGCGCGACGCGACGTGGTGATGAGGTCGGGGAAAAGCAATGCGGGTGAAGGTGGCGCGAGCCAGGGCGAGGCAGCAAGTTGTACAGATTCGGAACAGAGCTAGGTAGGTACGAGGGCGAAGCAAGCTTGCTGGTGCGCAATGGTTCCTGGCATCGATCGGCCGCGGCAGCGCTTTTGATTGAAGACGTGGGGCGTGGGCGCGCGAGAGAGAGCGAGCAGAATTGAAGCAAGGGGACGGGGGGCGAGGCGGCGCGTGGGAGGGAAAGGAAGACGAGGCAGAATCGGGGACGCGGCGAGCCAAGATTGAGGTTGTGCAGAAAAGACAATGCAAGACTTACATGGAAATGGGTGATGGATGATAGGAAAGATGTCAAGAATAAGTCACAAGCCAAAGAGGGAGAAGAGAGACCAGGGCTGGCTGGCGGCGGACGGGCGAGCAAGGTACGGCGAGGTACAGACGGGCGGCGCGGACTTTTTGGACTCTGGCGAGAAAGCAAGAGCCAAGCAAGACGACCAAGAAGTCTAGGCAAGAAAGAGTGTGGCGTGACGATGCGCGCGAGGACGGGGGAGGCGGTGGTGGCTGGTGGCTGGTGACTGGTGGCTGGTGGCCCGGTGATTTTGGGGCTAGTGAGGAGTCGAGAGTACTCTGTAGACGAGTAGAGGGGGAGAGGAAGAGAGAGAGAGAAAAAAGAGAGAGAGTAAGTACTCGGTACTCTGTAGAGAGGATAGAGCAAGTAGAGGAGGAGAGGAGGAGCAGTGAGTGCTTCGTATCAGTAGACGAGTAGAGGACAAGAAGGCGCGCTTCCAGTCTTGCAGTGTTGGGCAAGTAGGAGAGTCTGGCCGTCTAGGTGCGTGCCTTGGGCCGCTAGTGACTGGCAAGTCTGTCTGTACCTAGCTAGCTAGGTAGCTAGTAGCTTAGGATGGCAAACTACCTTGGGTCGCTTGGCTGGCGATGGCGTTGCAGAAAGCTACCCACAGAGTGAGCTGTGTGTAGCTGTAGGAAAGGGAGCTTTGAATCTGGGACGAGCAACAAGTATCGTCTATTCCTGACGGTGGGGTCTTTGCCGCACACTAGTGACGGTCAGTTGACAGAAGAGCTTTCGCTTGCTTTTGAGATTTGGGCTTTTGGGCTCTTTGGAGCAGTGACGAAAGCGGGAGGTACGGCGGCAGCTGCCTCGGTGAGGTCAGGTAAGTAGGTAGGTGGGTGGCTGTATGGTTGCGAATGCGCAATAAGATGGAATGCCAGGGACGTTGACGTAGGTAGTGTCGGGGTTTTTTTCTCCCTTGTTGGGTGATTTTTTTTTTTCTCGAGTCTCTTTGATTCTTTTTTTTTTCTCTTCTCTGAAAAGGAAAAATTGATGATTGGATGCCGATTTGAGCAAAAGAGAATCACTGCGAATAGTGGGTGTCAGTCAATCAATGAGCGTGGTTCCTAGCCCAGAGGCACAGAGGCGTTGTTGGTAACTAGTAAACAAGCGTGGCGCGGGCACATTGCTAAGGAAGGTGGCTGGGCTGGAGGGGGGAGAAGAGGCACGACACGACCATGACACGAACATGGCCAAAGTCGGCAAGGGTAGGCTAAAAGTAGACGGGCGGGAGAGGAGGGAGCAGGAGGAGTGGGAGCGGTAGAGAGGGAGGGAGAGGGGGGGAGAGAGAGAGAGAGTACTCTCTGTAGGAGACCAGGAACAAGAAGACCAGGAGAGAGCCCGAAAAAAAAAAAGACAAACCTGATGGTAGCAAAATGAATCACGGTAATAGACTCGACTCTTTTGAATCTTGTTCTTTTCCTTGTTCTTTTTTCTTTTTTTCCTTTTCTCTTCTTGTCCCGTTTCGAATCGCCCTCTTGCTGCGAATCGTTTGCTCTGTCGCAGTGAGCAACAACGGGCACACTCGATGAGCTGCTCGAGCTCCTTGAGTTGCTTGAGCTGCTGCTGCTGCACCTGCGTCTACTTACTGCGAGAGAGCAACAAGCACCACAGGGATAAGTACTTGTGGTCGGCGTGGCCGCTGGAAAAAAGGCACTGCAAAGGTAAGTAATCCGTAAAGTAGGTACTTGGGTACAGCGAACTGTGGGTGGACGAAGCGGGTGCGATGGTGGGAGGATGCAGGAATACTGAGTAAGAGGAGGACAGAGGTACTTGATCCGCAAGTCACTCGGCTCCGTACTTGATAAAAAAAAAAAAAGTGACAAGAAAAGGGGGCAGACACGAGCAAAAGAAGAGGTAGAAGGGAGATGAAGAGGTACAAGTAAAGAGGTCGGCGGGGACTGTCAGGGTACCCCCCTCCTCTCATACTCTCCCTCGGACAAGGGTGGAGCTTTGCGTCGCTGGCATCTTGCGACACTGTATGGACGCACTGTGCACTGCACAGAGATGCCGGTTCTCTCACACCAGATTACCACCTAGCACAGTGCCTGCACAGTGTGTCTCTGCACATGACGATGCGTCAACAGAATCTGCGCTCAGACCATATCGACTCCACTCTACTGGTACCATGCCCGTATCCGGTACTTCTGATCCAGCGCCACCGTCACCAGCCACTCTTTTTTTTTTTTTTTTTTTTTTTCTCATCTCATTTTTTCCCTTTTTTTTTGCCCTGTAGCCCAAGCCTCGACAACCTGCTCTCTCTCTCTGTCTGTCTGTCTGTCCGTCTGTCTGGCTGTCTACCTATTTTCTCCTCTTCCTCTCTCGCGCTCTCTCTCTCTCTCCACAATATTCATCATCTGTCCACCCATCGCCTCATCTCTGAATCTCTTTGTACCCGTCATTCATGCCCGTACCTTGCCGCCTCTTGCAGCATTCAAGACGCTTCCCAGCATGCTTGCTCCCCAGACGACATCATCAAGCCTCACCGTTCCACCTTACCCAACACTCTCTCTCCGTACCTGGCTTGCTTGCTTGCTTTCCATACCGCAGTCATTACCATGAGACACCTAATAAGGTAGCTAGCAGCTAGCTAAGCTTCAGAATCCTTAGCGCGGTGCATCCAAGCCGACCAGTCCCTCGCCAGATTGCTCGTTCACGCCCGGGCAAGCCAGGATCCATCTGCGAGCTCAGCGCAATTTCCGTCCGGCGCAGACATCTCCATGCTCCTGCGTCCGTCTGCCGTTTTGCTCCGTCTGCGCACTTTATAGTCACACCTGTGACCTGCCTGCGTCTGCACTGACACTCATCTCTACCGAGTACGGGTAATCAATATCGATTCGCGACGTGGTGACGAATCCCCGACCCTGTAACACGTGCAAGCCATACGCAGTCGTCATCACCAAGAGGCCCAAGTGTCCCATGCCCAGCATGGTTTTGAGGACGACAACCAGAAAGGACGATAATAAAGGGGGCGAAAACGAAGCTCGTAGAGAAGAACAAGACTCTTCGTGTCCTGCTCACCCCAATCTCCAACCTGCCAGCCATCTTAGTACTTATCTCATCAATACGCTCCTCTTCTTCTCCCAACACTGGCACAAACAAAAATCCCCAATGGTTCGCGACCATGGATCGCCCCCACCTGCCTCACAAGCGACCCGATACTTGATGCATGTGTACCTTTTGTACCTTGTCGTGGGTCGGAAGCTTCCGATCGTGTAAGCTACTTACCACCACTGTGCCCGAGTATCAGCACGCATCTACCGGCTCGCTTTTCGGGAGCTTGGGGCACCAATGCGTCGATGCGCGCCATTCATCTTGTTCACATTGCCTTGTAGCCAAGACTGCCCCATCTACAGTCTGGTCCACTGCTCTATATCCTGATGTTACCAATACCATCGCACGGCTCGCTGGGACACCGTATCTTGGCGATACCTCAAATCAGCTCCCCGACAACTAGAACTCGACGACCATCAGGGTACTTATAGTCAATCAGCTCGTCCCAGCTTTCCCACTGCGCCATGAGTTTTCGTGTGAGGACGGGATGCGTTTTCTTGGCACCACATGGAAGTTTTGCTATTCTTTCCTCGATGAGATGTCAATTCACCCAACTTGCCGTAGGATCACATCAGGCTCGGTTAGACAAGCTGCAGAACGAGCAACCAACCGAAAAAAAAGAGAGAAAAAAAAAACGACCGGCTCCTTCGATGAATGTGCCTGTGGTTCTGCCGCGTCGCCGCCATGGGTTGCCTACCCGGGACATCATGCGTAGCCATGCTGAGATGTCCAGTGTTGGGGTCTAAAAATACTCAAAAAAGGAAATATGCGAATCATGCTTCAGGATCTGACATATCGAGTGCATCATCACAGCTGCCGCTGTCGAGCAACTAACATGCTAAGCCTTTGGAGACGGCCCTCGATGGAAGACGACCGCACGTGTCCGTTATTGACGCTTCGAAGCCAATGAGCAAACATCATTATAGCAGCTCGCCTCCGAAATTGAGAGGGCGCAATGCATGTATCAATAGCGAATCGACCAATTCCAAAGTAAACTTGCATGCCTTCCTAGCACATCGCAGAATGCCTCTGCTTTAACGCGCGAGACGTCATTGTAACAGAGTGTAGTTACTTGGTAGGGAGGCTGTTTTGAGGAAAGGAGATGACGCTAATCTTTTTTTTTTCTTTTGGAAGAAAAAGCTTGGTGAATGGAAAACCTTGAAGAAGAGGAAAAGAAAAGAAAAAACAACCAGGTTCAAACGTCTTCTCCCAGCTTACTACCAGCCTAGCAAGGCCGACAAAGGGGCGACGTTGAACAGAACGGGACTGACCCCTTGGCAAATGAAGTTGGAAACGATGGATTCTCAGCGGTAGGTTTTTCCATCTCTATTTTCTTTGTATGCTACGGATGCGATGCTTCCGCCAGTATTGCCACGCCTAGACTGATTTCACATTGAGATGCCCTCCAGCACGTCCACAAACGTGAATGGCAAGTTTTTAAAGTCGCAATGTAGCAGACAGACACAACACAGACTTTTAAAAGAGCAACGTGTTATTTATTTTCTGTCCTTTTCATATGTAGCTACTTGGTCCATGTAAGAGCACCTGCTAGGCGTAGTGCGCTGCGCATTCAGTGAGGTGAGCATTCTAGTAAAGGTAGCAAAGTAGCACTCTGACATGACCTCGTTTACATTCTTCATTTCGGCTCCATCTTGCATCTTTTCAACTTGATACCTGACAGGTATTATGAAGAGAAAGACTGCTTTATTTTTTCTCTGATATAGCAACTCCCACTCCTACCAAATCTGGTTCTACTCAAGACCATACCTCTCTTTGCAATGTCGACCGTCTGGGGTGATGCTTACTCGAACTGCAGACACGATTCGTCTTCTAGATACCGTCAGAGCCGACTTTATTTTTAGTTCTCTGTATATCCTGGGGGGTATCTTGGGAGTAAATCAAAGAAGGCCCCCGGGATGTTGACGCGCTTGTCTACCATCCAATATGATGTTTGCTCCGTCTCTGGAGATGGTGAGTCTTCTGGCGGCCGCCATAAGCCGGCCTGTACAATTTCTGCATACTTCAGAGGTCATTCCAAGGGTAAAGCAATGGCGTGAATTGTTCGAGACGTATGTGCTTACCGCGAAGCGTCTCCCGAAAAAAAAAGGCCGATGTTCTCAAGCGTTCAGGCCTCTTTGTCAGGTCCGGTTTGTCGCCCGCCCGAGGCTCTACTGCGATTTCCGAGACAGCACTACGAGAATCATGTCTCTTCCAGCGGCAGCAAAACTCTCACCCAACCTGCTCACGAGCTGCGGTACAAGATGACAATGCAAGACGGAGATTTGTCAACGGACCGCAAGACCAGTTGCACTGCACCGACATCATCGACTAGTTGGGCACCGCAGATGGCTTCCATCTGTTTCTCCGACATGATTTTACAAGAGGTTGCTGACGACCTGCCTCGCACGAGGGGTGAAGAGTTTGGCATCAAACAAAGGCATCCGGGAGACAAGCATATGCCTGTATCAATTCTGAGTAGAAATCTTGCCTTGACCAGTCACGTAGCGGCTGATGTAGTCTCTGGGGCCGATTGTAGAAGCTATTGGCATGTTTGGGACAAGATGAACAAGACACTATTCTGCAATTCTATTGTTGTCACTCTTATAGTGCGGCTAATATAGACGAGTAATGGGAGTAGACGCCCTCGTTGATACTTTGCTTTGGTTTTCCCGAGAGAGCTTCTCAGCAAATCATTTCCCCAGTTGTCCAAAACATGAATAGTTTTCCCACAACATTCATGGCCACTCTACAGGGTTAGACGTCTTCATGTACATTTTGATGCCGAGTAGTCGTACAGATGATGACGCGCTCCAAGAACCATCCAGTAGTTCTGCAGGACATTCATGCACAAAAGGCGGCAGTGCGTTTGCAAGACATGAGGCTCCAGGGTAAGTTTTTGCGCTCGTCAGCCTCATCGCAGCCCGGGGGCGGCGGCGGGCATGTAAGTTTAGGACAGTAACAGCCCTGTCCTGCTACTCAATTGGATTAATCTGACAGCGTCCGTCCCATATTTCAAGCGGTTCCCCCGAAACGGGTTTGGCCTCTTTATTATTATTATTATCATTTTATTTACCGCCACTTTGCACCGCGACACGGCCCAAACGTTGCTCAAACTGCGTGAAACACACCACACCCCTGCCCTTTTCTCTCCGCCCTCTCTATGCCAAACGAACGCTTTCCCGCCGAATTGTTGCGACCGTAGTTTCTCCCCTCGTGCATTGTGTGCCTTATTTTTGGCACCTTTCTTGCACT
This sequence comes from Cordyceps javanica, assembly GCF_051103115.1. Classification (NCBI taxonomy): domain Eukaryota; kingdom Fungi; phylum Ascomycota; class Sordariomycetes; order Hypocreales; family Cordycipitaceae; genus Cordyceps; species Cordyceps javanica. The sequence goes on from NC_139296.1 coordinate 172,515, forward strand.
GCACGTCATGCTTTTCTTTGCCCTGCTCGCATGACCTCCTGGCGGACAACAAAACATGTAACCCAAAAGGGCGCGCGCCCCCTCCGAGATGCAGAGCCTCGATCGGCACAACTCACTCCCGTGTCTGCTCGTCCGTCAACCAAACCCCCTAGTTGTTTGAGATCGTCTGGTTTCTCACGGGAAAATGGGTCAACCAACTAATAAATCTGCAAGTACGGATACGTTGGCCAAACTGCCAGTTTAGTTTAGTCGGTTTTTACCCACTTCACTTTTGCTACGCCGCCGCCCTGCATGCATACAGTCCCGATGAGGCTTTGCGCCGCGCCCCTCGGGGCACAGCCTCGGCCTTGTCTCCCCTTTCCCTTTTTATTTTATTATTTTTTTTTATCCACGCATTGCAACAATTTGACCATGACAGATTATCATAATATAATGCGCATTCTGCCACGTATTACGTATAGCAGGGTCGCCGAACATGGGGCCAATATATCGCATCGAAACCTGAGTGATGCGCCGCAAACATGTAGAGCTCGAAACGACCCAAAATTAAAAAAAAAAAAAAAAGGCCAAAGCAACAGCAAGTGTGGGAGGGGAGGCTGAAGCACCGCGAAGCGTGCAAAGGACGCTTGCTTCGACACTGCCGGGTCGTGTGCGTGTGCCTTGGGTGAGGATGCTATGCGGCCTTGGCCTGATGGTTCCAACAGACGTTTTGAGTTTGTAGCCAATACCTGACTGGATGAGCGAATCTGACAAGAAATGGCCAACCTATCTGTTTATTAGCACAGCCGTCTCGTCTCAACCACACAACTTAGTGACAACTACACGCAGTCCATGCAAACCCCCGGGCCAGTCCAGAAATCGGTGCTGGTTGGCAGTAGAAGAGTCAGTGCCATCCCTTTCTTTAATTTCCGGAAACTTTTCTTCTGCTCGTGAACGGATGGATTATCGGGCGGCATTCAAAGTCCTCCCCCCCCCCCAAAGTCTGCCTTATGCCCGTCACTGGCTCATCTCCCTCGCGTCAGAGTCGAAGCGGCATTGGCATTATGCATGGACAACCACTGCCCTCTCTCTTTTCTTTCATTTTGGCATGTGGGCTATGCTACCTTTTTTTTTGCCACGGCGTATCCACCCACGCATCTCATCAAAGGCCAACTAGCTGATACTGAGGTGAGATGTCCAGAGCCACCTTGGTACTGTTTCAACGCAGACGGCGGCCCTCACCCCCCCCCTCCCCTGCGTGGCGCAGTCGTAGACGCCGTGGGTTTCGCCAGGGCACGAGTTTCATGTCGGAAAATGATGACAAAAAACCAAACAAAGAAAGCAAATTGGACCAGAATCAAAAAAAGAGAATCCATTTTCAAGAGCGGTAAGAAGAATGTCACTCAAAACGGCGGCGGCTGTGATTGACTGAAGCTCACGAGCAAGCATGAACCACACGACTCGTTTCCGACTCGCGGTGTGTTTGGGATGGACGATTGTATGACTGCACATCTGACAAGTGTAGGTATATTCATAGAAGTAAAAAAAAAATAAAGAAAAAAAAATAAAGATTCACGTATCCGGAAACAAGAAGAATGACAGTTTCTACTCCTGCTTCTCTATAGTCTTCACTCGCCCAGCCCAACACAAAATACGGCGCGCCACGAAACAGATCACCTGCAACTGGTTTCGACACTGGCCGTCATCAAACTAATAAACAAATGCAACCCCGCTAGGGATCTGGTGCTACAGGTACAGTATCGACCATGTTACTTGACGCCCTGCGTCCCTTTTAGTGTCCAGCGCTAGCCGGGGCATGGATGGATGGTCGTGGTCCAACAAGGCACGAAAGCTGGGTTTTCCTGCTTGTGTGATGTGCAGCTGCGCGAGCGCCTTGTCGCCAGATTGCACACTCCTTGCCAAAAAACGCTGCAGGTCACTTCATTCATTGCCAACATGCCAACATTTCGGCTGTTGGTGGGGTCATGACAAGGCGTACTTTCTACACTACCAGGCTCAGCCTCCTCCTCTCCCGTCATACTAATACACTGCGTAGTAGTTTGTTACCTAGATCAGATGACGGGCCTATGTAGGTGGCACGGTGCTAAGTAGTAGTTGACTTTTAACCTTGAGCTTGTTGGTGCTGCTTTTCGTCCATAAGGAGGTACTTTGCTAGCCGGCTGACCGTCGCGGAGCAGTGCAACATTCTCTGGGGGATTCACCTGCGCACACTAATAAATAGTGCTCAAATGTTATAGACGATGGTCACCTTGGTCAATGGTGTGACGTTACTACGTTGAAAAAAAAAACAAGCCCTCGGGATCTCTCAGCAGCAACCGCAACTAACTGGGCCGATGCCGATGTGCACACAACCGTCGTCTTGGCAGAACGCCCCCCCCCGGCGAAAGCCTAAACGGATATCATCGCTGGACTGACAACGCAAAAGAAAAACACTGCAACAGCCGTAAGGGGATCAAATATAAAGCACCCGTAATCGCAATTTTAGACGCTGGCACCAATGTCGGCAGGTCGGATATGCGGTGGTACTCGGGGGTGGGCTTAGCTTGTTTTAGCAAACTGGTTACTCGTGGGACAAAATCTTGTATTTATTTTTTCTTCTTTCCTTTCGCGCATAATCGAAACGAGGCCGAATATGCTCATGACCTTTCAACATTATGCAACAATCCCCGCTTGCGACAAGCGTGGGGGGTCGGAAACGTCATCATCAGACTGTAGTATTGAAGAGTGTCAACACGCCCCCCTTCCGTCTCCGGTAAACCTCGAAGCCGGCGGCGGCGCCGTGTGAGCCTCTTCTCACCGGACCGGCGCGGTGCAACTACGTAACTGATGGACCATGACTCCTCGGGGAAAAACAGCGCTTCCTCGGGGTTCAGGAGAAACAACAAGAAAAATGGAAAGACCAGACTGATTCCTGTCCCTCTCACTGGATGCAGAAAAAGAAAAGAAGCAAGTAACTTATTATGCCAAAAGGCCCCGCACGCTTGGCCAGCCTGTAACAAAGCTAGATCTCATAGTTGACCAGGGGCTCCCCTTGATGCATGCAGTTGGCAGGGTCGCGGGCCCCTCCAAACATCACCATCCGCCAAGCTGTTTCTGCATTCCTATAGCATTATATGCCTGCTTAAGATCCACGGGTCTCTTTTCTTGTCGTTATATCATCATTGTCCGCCCCGACGCCTCTTTGCCTGTTCTCTCTTTTTTTCCTTTCTGGTTCCTTTAAACCTCATATTGGAGCGCTGTGATAAACACATACCACTCGTGGTCTTGCAAAACAGCCGTCTTTTTTTTTTCTTTTCTTTTGCTTTTTAACTGTTGCGTATTACCAGTCCTTCCTTCGAATCCAGCTTACGAGCCTACTCTCCTTTTTGAACAACCCCGACATTCCTTCATCTTCTTACACTCTTTTTTTTCTCTTGTTGACCAACTGGCTTGGACTTCAGACATTCTTTCTTTTCTCAATACGCAACTTTTAAAAACAAAAAACCTGGCAGCTGTATCCAACTAATTCCCACTCCATTCTCTCATTCGGCAACACGAGACCCATCTCTGCGCGGCATCATTCGTTTTCAAATCCGACAGGAGCCAATCGAAACGACCAGAACAGTATTACTGTCTACCTATTTCGAACAATTAATTAGGAACAACTCTTGGCCTGGCTGCCAAGAAATTACACTAGTGGCCAAATTGTGCGCACACAACGCACGCCATACAGCACTGCAACTTGTCGACCATATAATCACCCCGCCATGTCTCGTACACAGACTCTTTCGGCCCACGCTGCCGAGGTTCCGGTGCATGCGAGGAACAAGAAGAATTCTATGACCGGTGGTGGCCGTGCTTGGAGAGAGGACGAGGCAAGCACTCTCTACTAAAAGAAAAAAAAAACGATTGAACATGCAGGAGGGGGGGAACCTCTTTTTCACTAACACGAAAACCTAACAGGAGGCCTACCTTTTGCGCACCCGTCTTCAGAAGATGCCGTACAAGCACATTGCCGCGCATCTCAACAAGACCGAGCTCGCCTGCCGCCTGCACTACCACCAACTTTCGCACGGGAGCAGCCGCCGCAAGCGCACCGCCTCGAGCTCCTCCGGATCCGACCGGTCCCCCGTCATGCCCAGCCTGACGCCGAGCCCCAACTACGACCGCGTCGTCTCGCGGTCCATCTCGCCCCCGCGCCGCATGGACGGCGGGGGCGGGGGCGGGGGCGGACGCTTCGTCATGACGCCGCCGCCGCAGCTCAACGACGTCCAGCTGCCGAGCATCATGGCCAGCGGCTGCTCGCCGCCCAACCCCCGGGTGGTGGTGGTGCCCACCATACTGCCCAAGCCGGCCTCCATGGGCGGCATCAACTCGCGTGCCAGCTCGCCGCTCGGGTACCCGCCGTCCATGACCGAACCGCAGCACGCGCAGCTGCCTCCCGTCTCGTTCCGCCGCGAGTCCTCGCTGCCCACGGCGCTGTCGTCGTCGTCGACATCGTCGTCGTCGCTCCGCCTGGACAGCAGCCTGCCCCTGCCGTCGGCCTCGACGCACTCGCCTGCCCACGTCGACCTGAACCGCCTGCACTCCGTGTACGCCGCCCACCGGGACCGGTTCTGGGACCTGGTCGCCGCCGAGTACGGCTGCTCCCTGGCCCCCGCCACGCTGGAGAAGGCCTGGAAGAGCGGCCGCTGCTGCAGCCCGGTCTACGGTCCTCTGGCCAGCCCCAAGGAGGAGCAGAAGCCGAGTTCCGGCCACGCCATGGCCTCGCGAGACAAGACTAGGATTTCGTCTCTCATCTCGGCCGACTAGGCATATGGTCTGTATCGGGAGCTATTTCTTTGTTTTAAAATTGCCTTTTTTCCATTTTGTCATTGTGTGTGCGTGTGTGTGTTTGTGTGTGTAAGTGGAAGGATTGGGTTTCTCAACATGCTCTTGCGCGACGGATATTGGGTTACTGGTATTGGGTATACAGCGAATGAATTATCATGCAAGGCGCCCGGGACATTATGATGTATTTGATAATCTAGTTGCTGATTAAACCAGTGCAGAAGATCTGATTGCGCTTGGATGAAACATTCACTTTTTCCCCGCGGCAAGCGTATTCAAATTATCCATCTTGTTGTTTGTGACTGTGTTTCGTGACTCATGACATGTCATATTTGGCTACATCAGCGCAACAGAGATAAACCATCATGTTGCATGACTGTGGACAAGCATCCTCGAGAAGAGACGGTGGGCAAAGATGCTCCAATCCAGCCGATACTAACAAATCGACACTAGTCTGGGCTGGAGTATCGTGAAACAAAAGTCTGCATAATCATTGTACTGGCTCGTGTAAAGCTGATTTAATAATTACGACGTCACGTCATCGGAAAGAAGACCGCTGTGGCCTTTGGTGGCGTTGCGGGGACCACCGGCGCCGGCTGGCAAGGATAGAGTGCCGGAGCTGCGAATTTCGGGAACAATTTCAGCAAGTCTCGCCCAGCCACTCACGCAGCCGATATTGGAGCTGACAGGATGATTTACAGCCATAGTGGAGAGCCTCTCAGCTAACCAACCAACTAGTGCTCTGTAGTGCTCAGCTTCTGGATGGATGCATTTTTGAGTGCGGGGAGCTTGTCCGTGGGGGAACTCAAAACCCACAAAGGAGGCTTTCCCGCGTTGCACAGAGTCACTGCTATTTTCCGTAGTTCCCGGTAGCTGGAATGGGAGAAAGGAGGGGGGGAGGGGAAATCTCCCCTCTGTTACTCTCCTCATTGCGAACAAATTGACTGGCAATTCACCGCCAAAACCCCAACCCCGGCATTTCTGATAGTACGGGTGAAGCCGCAAGCTTATGGTCTCGTGGACAACCGGGAGACGTGCTAATTATCCCTCTAGGGCTCGACGACGCTCTAATTTAATGATTCAACCACTCGGAAAGTGAAAACAAAAAATGTCTGATTCAGAATCTGCCATCCCCGGCCGGGACCCCAAGTCCTCGAAGGACTTTATCGAGTTCAACTGCCTACCGTCTGGCGGTGCGCTCAACCGCTGGTCTGCCGGCATCACGCGCGAGCATGATTTCCCCGGCGCGCAGGCAATGCTGTACGGCGCAGGAGTACCCGACGAGGCAACGATGAAGAATGCGCCGCATGTTGGCATCGCGACTGTCTGGTGGCAGGGCAATCCGTGCAAGTGAGTGATGCGACGTGCAAGGAGAAGAAGCTCTCGCGCTGACAATACTCGGCAGTACACACTGTATGTTGGAGACGTAGGTACATATGGCTATCATGTGTCGTATTCTAAAAGCTGGACAGTACTCGAGTTTGGCCAGATTGTGAAGCGCGCAGTCGAGAGAGAAGGCATGCTGGGCTGGCAGTTCAACACCATCGGAGTCTCAGACGCCATCACCATGGGCGGCGACGGTAAGCAGCGGCGTAGAGTGTCCCAACATGTGTACCGAGACTAAGAGAAGGGACAAAGGCATGCGCTTCTCTCTGCAGTCGCGCGAGATTATCGCGGATTCCATCGAGTCGGTGACGTGCGCGCAGCACCACGACGCCAACATCTCCATACCCGGCTGCGACAAGAACATGCCCGGCGTCATCATGGCCGCCGCGCGCCACAACCGGCCCTTCATCATGATCTACGGCGGCACCATCCGCAAGGGCCGCTCGGCCCTGCTCGAGAAGGACGTCAACATCTCGACGTGCTACGAGGCGGCGGGCGCGTACGCGTACGGGCGCCTCCACGCCAAGACGGACCCCGGCCGGCCCGGCCGCGAGAGCGGCGACGTGCTGTCCGACCTGGAGCGGCACGCGTGCCCCGGCGCGGGCGCCTGCGGCGGCATGTACACGGCCAACACCATGGCGACGGCCATCGAGGCCATGGGCCTCACGCTGCCGGGCTCGTCGTCGTACCCGGCGCTGTCGCCCGAGAAGGCGCGCGAGTGCGAGCGCGCGGCCCGCGTCATCGGCACCACCATGGCGCGCGACATTCGCCCGCGCGACCTCCTGAGCCGCGCCGCGTTCGAGAACGCCCTCGTCCTCACCATGATCCTCGGCGGCTCCACCAACGGCGTGCTGCACTTCCTCGCCATGGCCAACACGGCCGGCGTGCCCCTCACCATCGACGACGTGCAGCGCGCCAGCGACCGCACCCCGTACCTGGCCGACCTCGCGCCCAGCGGCCGCTACCTGATGGAGGACCTGTACGAGGTCGGCGGCACGCCGTCGGTGCTCAAGATGCTCATCGCCAAAAACGTCATTGACGGCTCCATCATGACCGTCACGGGGGGCACGCTCGCCGAAAACGTGGCCGACTGGCCCTCGCTGGACCCCGGCCAGAAGATCATCCGCCCGCTCGAGGACCCCATCAAGCCGAGCGGCCACATCCGCATCCTCCGCGGCAACGTTGCGCCCGGCGGCGCCGTCGCCAAGATCACGGGCAAGGAGGGCCTGCGCTTCACCGGCAAGGCCCGCGTCTACGACTGCGAGCGCGACCTCAACGCGGCGCTGAGCCGCGGCGACATCACGCGCCGGGACGGCAACCTCGTCATCGTCGTGCGGTACGAGGGCCCCAAGGGCGGGCCCGGCATGCCCGAGCAGCTGCGCGCCTCGGCCGCCATCATGGGCGCGGGTCTGACGAATGTGGCGCTCGTCACCGACGGACGCTACAGCGGTGCTTCGCACGGCTTCATCGTCGGCCACGTGGTGCCCGAAGCGGCCGTCGGCGGGCCGATTGCGCTGGTCAGGAACGGCGACGACATCACCATTGACGCGGAAGCAAATCGCATCGATGTCGCAATCTCAGACGAGGAAATGGACCTGAGAAGGGCCCAGTGGACGGCACCCGAGCCGAGGGTCAAGAGAGGCACCCTGGCCAAGTATGCGCGCTTGGTGGGCGATGCGAGTCATGGTGCGGTGACAGATGGGTGGTGAATGCATGTAACAAATGTGCGCCGGAAATATGTGACAAGGGTTATTCAAGCTGAGGTTTACTATACAGCCTTTAGCGAATGAGCCCGTGTGGAGCGCATTTCTGGGCGATGATTGTTCGCAATACAAGTCCAATGTTGTTATTTGCTCGCTATCTAAAGTGAACCATTGCAAGAGCAATAGAATGAAAAGAGAGGGAAAAAAAAACCAAAGTGCATAATAAATACAAAAGTACAATGCCGATCGTGTGCATATGGATGTGGCATGCCGCGTTGCACTTTGTGCTATTAGTAGCCGAGAGGCATCCCCTCGAGCTGATCCAAAAGCCGCCGCCAGTTATCGGCCAGCATCTCGGCATACTTGACACGTTCCCCTGCCCAGTCCTGATTCCATCGGCTGACATGATACTGTGTTTGCTGGAAATTCATGAGCTCATCACGGATGCATTCCTTGACAAAGATGGAGCGATTGTGCTGCTGGACAATGGATTCCTTGTCCTACACGGTACATTAGCAGGGAAGCAGCAGCGGATCAGCACGGCAATGGCAACTTACCTTGATGATATTTTCGGCAACCTTTTCAATTTCACCGGGCTTGACTATGCCCTCGGGCTTTCCGCGCAAAGTAGCAAGCTTGGTCTCGTTGGTTTGAATCCGGCGTTCCAGATAGGGGATATTGTCCTTGTCCAGCCTGTCGCGTCGTTCGAACAACTCCCGTACGCTAACAAGCGCATCGCGCTGACGTTTCAAGTCCTCGAGTACGCCTTCATCCCAGCCCTTGCCCTCGTCTTCGAGTAGCGACTGGCATGTGCGTAAATGTCTGCTCATGGCAGTGAGACCGTCATTGAGCAGCGGGACTTCGTTGGTGTCAGTAGCGTATGTGTCGGCCGATGTTTCGGTGAGAGACGCGAGCGACATGGCTACGCGAGCGTGGTCGGCAGCGACGCCTTCTGTACGCTTCACCAGACGATCCATGATGTTGCACACGTTAATGTACAGCTCCGCGGAGCGAACTACGCCAGACCTCGTCTTGATAAAAAGCTCCTCGAGCGTGGGCGGGAGAGAGTCTTCAAGACCTGGAGGGAGTGCTCTATCGACGAACTCGTCCTGGACAGAAATTGTGGCTTGTTTGCGCCAAACGGCGAGCTCCGTGGGAACCGTCAGAAACATGACGACGAGCTGTTCCTGGCTGAGGACGGGATGCCTGACAAGAGCATTGATAAAGCGGCTAAGTCCCCTCCGCCGCTTCTCGATGAATGCTCCGTCGTTGGAGAGGTGGTTGCCGTTGACGGCGACTCTTTTTGGTGGCAGCAGAGGCAGGACGCGGAAAGGATAGCGCTTGTGTAGACAGTCGAGCAGCCAGACAAAGTCGCTGTATCTGCGAATCACTTTGCTTCCCCGTCTCTGACTCGTCACTTCGTAGTTGTGGTGCTGGAACATGAACACGCCCTCTTTGCCTGGCATTAGAGTGACAATGACATTCTCTTCCACACCACTCCCGGTGCGGCCGGTAGCGCTACGGCCGGGATCCAGTGACGGCGGCGCAGGCCCGGGTGCTCCCGGAGTACGACTGGCGCCGTCACTGCCAAACGGGTTGGCGTTGCCGGCCCCTATGGCTGGCGCCTGCTGGGCGGCATAAAAGCCGGAGTCCCAGCCTTCGGGGCCGGCGATACCGCTACTTGGTCGGGGCGCCGAGCTTGCATTATTGCGAGCCGAGGATGAGTAGGGTTCGGAGGGAGTATGGGACGTAGGTGCAGCCGCAGGCGAAGTCCCAAAGGGCGAGTGGCCGTTGGACACGCCACCGGCGATGCCGTTCTGCTTCATGTGCGCATGACCCTTGTGCATGTCGGGGGTATTCCAGGGATCGTCTTCGGGGTCGTCCATGGTGGCGCGGAGGAGTCCTTGGTGCTGCTCAGGGTTCTCGGGAGCTTCGTCGATCGCTGCAGCGGCTATGGGCGTCTGGGGGGGCTTCGCAGCGAGCTCGGCGATGGGTGGCATGACGGGTTCGGCGGTCAGGCCGGCGAGCTTGGGCTGGGGCAGGTCTGGCGAAATTGGACGTTAGCCTTGGAGGTGGTCCACACATCGGCTGGGGGGGCGGTGATTGCAAGGGTAGGAAGGCAACTGAGACACAGCATGCAAGCAACTGCGCGAGAGGCTGACGAGTTCGAAATTTGCAGAGTTGATGGTGGAAATGCCAGGTGAAGTGAGATGGGCATTGGTAGATAGACTTACTTGTGCGGCGCTCGTCGACTCCGTCAAGACTTATGATGTCGCCTTCTTGCGCTAAACCTACAAGCGCAAGCAGGACGTTGAACTCGCCGCGACCGAGCTTCAGGTCCGAGGCGTTGCTGCCGGCCGCAAGCAAGGACATTATAGTCGCTTGGGCATCGGCATCGATGCGTGCCGTGGCAAAGACATTGGCGATGCCGGCAGATGTAATCTTTCCCGAGGCGTCGCCATCTTCGCGCACCACGACGTCAAACGTCTCAATATAGCTTTGGGGCACGTCTGACGCCGGCAGCAGCTTGCGGATGAGTTCGGCACGGCTTTGCTGCTTGCGTGGCGTAGGCATGTCCCATGGAGAGTCGGCATTGTTGCCATTGTCTCCGGCGCCATGTTGCTCGGTGTCGGCAAAAAGGCCGCCGCCGCCGGGCGACCTATGTGTGTCGTCATCGAAGAGGCCGGCTTCTCCCCCGCCGCGCGATCTGCTCGGCGTCGAGGGAGCACTGCCCTCTGTGGGTGATGTTCCAAACAGGGACATTATGGTATGTGATGCAGAGCAAAGTCACTCTGCGCCGGATATTAGATTCGTCGACGAAGGAACCGCTTTGTGGTGTCGTATGGCGCGGCGAGCAGCTGGAGAAACACGGGCTTCGGTTTGTGCTACAAGAAAGGCAGCCACAGCTGTGCCGGTCAGCCAATACAGCAATACAAGGTCAAGAATAAACAAGGCAAAAAAATGCAAATCGCGGGCCGCGGTAAAAGTTGCAAAGGTGAAGCCAGGAGAGGCTTGGAGTTGTTGATGTCGCATTCGTCGCCAGTCATGGTGATAGCGCTCAGCTTGCACCGCCACGTCAAGCCATCGAAAGCGGGGCTCGACGCAGACTACCAGGAATTACAGTGTGGCTAGTAATGCAATACAATACATGTCAAACTGCTAAGTATATATACCAAAATACTTAACCAACTGGTGTGAACCTCTATCGGGCACTTCAGGTTCGCGCTCTTACCTCGAACTATTAGGCCGCAGTTTGCTGGGCAACCCAAGCTTATCCGTGTGAACGGTGTTAAGCCGCGGACGCAGGTGCGTAAAGAAACCAAAAGCGACACCCCGTAATGGCCTACCTACAAATTTCCTACTCACAAGGGCAACAAAGGTCAGCCTACAAATACAGGGGTTAGCCTGCAAAAGACTATAGCGACCGCTGTATGCGAAAAGAACATAGCAACCGCCGAACACAGCGGTCTGGCCACTTTTGACCCAGGCTATAGTGTCGCGAGCTTATCTGACTATCGATATGAGGCCCTGAATTTTGGTGGATATCGATAGAAAAGACGGCGGTAGAAGCAATAGAATTATCTTTTGGAAATAATTCGCTCCGAGCCGTCCGAGAAAATGAGGTTTTGCGCCGTCAACACAAATCCAAAACCATTCTTCTTAACCTCACCCATCCAAACCAGGGGGTCCATTGTCTGCAGGCTATTCCACTGGTCGTCAGCTCCCAGTACAGTCATAGCAGACTCGATAGGGAGCCGGGTGACTCCGTTGTACATCACCCGCACAGGCAACGCAGCTGCGCCGCTCCTAACCTGTAGCGGAAAATCCTGGAAAACCACCTTGCACACTTTTTCTACGAAGTGCCCTGTCTCCATCAGGTCCATGTAGCCCTCTATGCTGTCAAGCCTTGGGCGAGCGCCTACCTGTTTAGCACAGTCGATAAACGTGTTCAATATGGCAACGCTTACGCCGGCATCAACGTCTTGGGGCCTAGTTTCGCTCGGCGTGTGAAGATAAACAGGCAAGTTGAACCGCTCAGCAACATTGTAGAGAAACTTTTCGGCCGCCCATTTCGACTGAACATAGCCGTTGGGTCCGTCGACGGCGGCTGAGCCATTGGCGCTACCACGGCAGTCTGCCGCGGCGCCAGACGAGAAGAAATGAAATGTGGCGCCGCGCGGGATAGCCAGGCGGGCAAGCTCCTTGACGGAGTTCACATTGACTTGACGGAGGACCTCGTAACCGTCCCAGAAAGACCGGTCAGCGGCGCAATGCAAAATGACGTCAGCTTCGGCGGATATCTGAGAGAAGACATCGTGAGAAAGACCGAGGCTAGGCTCCCGAAGATTACAAATGACTGATGAGATCTTCTGAGAGGAAATTGTCAGCTTGCTCCGGCTCTGGCTGCGAATTAAACAGTAGACCTTCGAAACGACAGGACTATCTGCCAAAAGTTGGAGCAGGTTGCGTCCAATATAGCCAGTGGCCCCCGTTAAAACAATTGTCAGGTCCGTTGCAGGCGTGGTAGCCTTCACCAAGCTAGTCTGCAGCGCCAACCACGAGGATGGGATTTTGATTTCATCTTCCCAGTCAATGTCATTCTGGCCGTCATCCACCTTAGACTTAACCATGAGATCCGCCATGCTATGCAAGCTGCTGCAACGAATGAGGTCGACAAGAGGCACGTAGGTGTTGAGATGGCGCTGAGCCAGACGCTGAAGGTGGATTATAAGGAGCGAGTTACCCCCAAGTTGAAAAAAATCAGAGTCTTTCGTGAGGTCCAACACTTGGGAAGGGAGAACGGCTCTCCATAGGCTTTGCAGCTGGTGCTCAGCATAGGTGAAAGATGTTTGGGCTTCTGAATCAGCTTGCGCAGGGCACGGAGTCGTCCTAGTAGGCAGGATGAGGTTGGCGAGGAGTTTCCTATCCGTCTTCCCATGTGCGTTGATAGGGATTGAGTCGATTGGAATAAATACCGACGGCATCATATACTGTGGAATGGCTATAGTGGACCGCAACGTAGTCCACAGGTTTTCGCGGGCCTTGTCATTAGTTTCCAAACCGGGCTTGAGGTTGACGTAGGCGACTAGAACCTTTTCTTTGCTCTCATCTCCTCGTAGAACGGCCACCGCCTGTAAAATGGATCCGTTGGATGCGTTGACAACGTTTGTTTCAATCTCTTCGAGCTCCACGCGAATACCGTGAAGCTTGACTTGAGTATCTCCGTTGATACGTCCTTGGTACAAGAGAGCTCCGTCCTCTCTCAGTCGCCCATAATCGCCTGTTCGATAAAGACGCTCTTCTTGTGCTCTGACAAAGCGCGCCATTGTGGCCGGCTTCTTGATGAACTTTTCGTTGGTCAGGTTCTCCAGTTCGAGGTATCCTTGGGCTATACATGGCCCTCCCACGACAACTTCGCCCGAGACGCCAATAGGAACGGGCTGCATATTCGAATCGAGGATAAAGACCGAGTAGTTGGGAAGTATGTGACCAGTTGGTATGGCGTGATTGGTATTGGCCTCTTCGTAGTCGACATTGCCCTTTGTAATAGCGATGGTGGCTTCTACAGGACCGTAAAAGTCGCACAGTGCTAAGTTCGACAGACCTAGGCGGGCAAAAGATTGGATGACGGACTTTGGTAAAGCTTCACCGCCAACAAGTGCCCACTTCCACGCTGAGCATTTGTGTAGGGCGTCTACTCCCATCTGGAACCATACTCTGTACTCGGTCGGGGTAGCTAGAGTATGGGTAATGTCCTCTTTGAGCATGATCTTCGTAATCTCCGCAGGGTCTCCGCGCTGCCGCGATGGAACAACATAGAGTAACCCGCCATTTGCGAGAGCGGTGAAGATTTGATGCAGGGAAAAGTCGAAGCTCATGGTGATTTGCTGGAGAACTCTATTTCGTCCAACATTCCACGCCTTCTCCACTCCTTCGGCATGGGAGACAAGGCACGAATGAGGAAGCATAATTCCCTTCGGGGTGCCAGTAGAGCCACTGGTAAAGAGAATAACAGCTATAGCGTCCCGAGTCGCAACGTTTGGTAATAGATCGCAATGGGAACCCGCTTGGATCTCGGAGACGTCAATAACTTGAATGTCTTCTGCTTGGAGGCGCGATACCGAGGCCGAGGTCCAGCTATCAGCAAGGATAACCGCGGGCCTGCCAACTCGAACACAACCCCGAAGTCTATGAGTACCGTTTTTAGGGTCGAGAGGAAGATAAGTGGCTCCCGTGCGGAAGATCGCAAACATGGAACATATCCAGTCTGAACTAGGCTCCTGAAAGACAGCCACCCTCGTACCATGTTGAACACCGCACTCGATCAGTCTACCAGAAATGGCGTTGATGCGATGGCTCATCTGAGAATAGCTGAGAATGTTGCCATGACCGTCTTTGATAGCCAAACTGTTTGGATAGGCAAGGACTATCTCATCTACACGGTGGCAAATGGTACAAGGCCAAGTCAACTCCATGGAAGAATCTGTGGGCATGTTAGTAATGACTAAAAAGTGAAACTCAAGGCTACACATGCCAGTGCCGATCTGAATCGCGTTGGAAATATCCATTTCTGTCCAAAGAGAAGGAGCGCAAACCGGAACATTGCCTATCGGTGACTGAATGAACTGTTCCAAAAGGTGAACGTAGCTACGAAGAAGTAGCTCGGAGTTGGCCAACGAGTAGATGGATTGCTGAAGTTTCATGGCGATCATTGATTGCCCTGCCACCGTCTCCGTGACTTCCAAGTGGACGTCATAGCCAGTCGCAGCACTATTGGCTGTAAGCTCAGCTTCAACATGCCCGAATTGGAAGTGATCCTGGTATCCCTGACGGTAATCCATGAATATTTGGAAGATGGGCGAGTGCTCAGTAGAGCGATTCACCCAAGCTCATTCAACAGGACGTCAAATGGGACTTGAGAGTGCGAGAGAGTAGTGTTTACCCTGTCGCGAGTCGCTCTGACCGCGTGACTGAACTTGCCCTTGTCGTTACGGGCAAACTTGATGGCGAGCAGGTTGATCATACATCCGATGGTGTTAAAGAAATTTGGGTGCGAGCGATTGGCGTCGGCAATACCGAAAACAATTTCGTTGGTTTCTGGGAGTAGGCGAAAGACAAGAAGCTGCAGGACGGTGAAGTAGACATGAAAGCTGGTGCAGCAGAGCCTGCTGGCCAATTCCTTCACCTTGGTAACCAACTGGGAATCTAGAACAAGTGTAGCAACATGCTGTCCATAATTGGTCATGGGCGTACGTGACGTAACACCAGCGAAGGGTAAGAGGTCGATTGGCGGGGTGTCAGCAGGCAGCAAATTGCGCTTAAAATAGTTGATACTCTGAGTGAAGTGGCCAGCCTCGTGGCTTTCACGCTGCTGCCGCGCAAAAGTGCGGTACTGGCTTTCATATGGCAGGGGTTGAAAAGGCTCGTCAGTGTACGCCTGCGCGAGTTCGCGGAAGAAGATGAATATGCTGTGCCCATCCAGGGCAATATGATGGCAACCCAGCAGAAAGTAGTGGACCTCATCTGATAGAGAAAGAAGCTGGACTCTGATAGCTTGGCCATGATCCAAGTTAAAGGAATATGACTGGAGGGCCTCGAGTGCTTCCTGGGCGTCGGTGTCGCGAGATATTTCTCTCTTTTCAAGCTCCACGATTGGGATGGAGACAATGCTCTGCTCTGCCGACGTCCTATCACCATCAGACCAGTGGAACAGAGTTCGCAGCGCCTCGTGCCTCTCGAAGATGGAATGCAGCGCTCGCTCAAAAGCCTCGAGTTGAAATGGCCCGGTCATTCGCGCACAGAGGGAAAAATTAAAGAGCGACTTGTCGGATAATAAGTGATGCAGAAACCAAAACCGGGATTGAGTAAATGACATACACGTGGTTGCTTCCGTGTGATGAGCAATGATCTCACGACAGAGCTTGTCATTCTCTATTCTCTTGGCCTCTTGGTCCTCAAGCAAAGGTGTAGGTGGAAAGGAGGAAGAACTTGAAGTAGGCAACGGTGGTGCGCTGTTGCTGCTAATTGTTGGCGGGCTCCTACTTGGAGTATAGTCGCTCTCAATACGGGACTGCGAGGAATGCACGACTGAGGCTGATGGGGACACCAATGAAATAGTAGTTGATCCCGTCTCATTTTCGGCGCCCACACTAGGCTGATTGTTGGCTCCAAAGCTGGTTCGTACCGGGGCTGCTGATGTTGTTGGTGTCGGACTCTCAGTTTGAACGTCGGCGCTGGTGTGTGATGCCGATGCGCTGAAGATGGCGCTAGAAATGTTTTCCATGGCGATATCAATCAGGTTGAGAATGGAACACCCCCCGAGAATTTTGAGGACAGGGATGTCGACGTCGATCTGCTTCATAAACCAGGCGCGGACTTCGACGGCAATTAATGAATCTAATCCCAGATCGACAAGCCCAGTCTCAAAATCGATGGGATCCTCCTCGGAAATCTGCAGTATCCTCTTGAGCTTGGAAACAAATGAATCTGTGTTTGTTAGCCGCGGTACATAGACATGTGTTTATGAGTGCAATTGTCTCTTACCTTGAATAATTTTATAAGCCTGTGGTTTGGTTGTGACCGCTTCAAGCTCGTCCCTGACGTTGCTGGTGGTCCCTGCCCCGCTGCGGCTAGAAGTTGTGTTCTCCTGTCGTTCAAATCGGGCAAATTTTACGTCTCGACGATACGTTTCGTTAATATGCAGCTCTGACGAGACGTAGTTGACGCCGCTGATAATCTCTGCTTCGTCAGTGCTGGTTGGGCGGCCGGAGAGGATGGCTTCCGCGAACAGATGGCAGAAGTCTTGGTCGGAAATTGTAATGTTACCCATGCTTTCGAACGTGTCAAAGTCGAAGTTATCGGCTTGGGCAGCATAGCCAACTCCTGCTACAGCAGATATGGCAATGGCTGATCCGGCTACTCCACGCCTCTTTCGCTGATACATACACGCAGTCATAAACAGGTTAGCTGCCGAGTAGTTACTTTGACCACTTAGACCGTAAACAGTAGTGATGGAGCTGGTAACAACAAAAAAGTCGAGGGTGGTGTTAAAAAACATCTCGTCGAGGAGCTTTGTTCCTTCCACCTTTGGTTTGATCACCTTTATAAACTGCTCGTGAGTCATTCTGTCCAAAAAGCTGTCGTCCAAGACCATGGCACCATTGACAAGTCCAGCCACAGGGGGCATAGTAGTGGTGATAGTCTTAAGAGACTTGCGAAGGGATATCCGGTTTGTCACATCGCTGGAAAGCCTTAATAAATAGATACGGTCAAAATATGGCTGAAAAACTAACCATGATATAACTTGAACATTGGCGCCGTTATTTGCCATTGACTTGATGAAGATGGGGTCGACCTTCGGTGTGCGACTGCTGATGACGATGTGTCTTGCACCATGATCAATCATCCAGTGGCAAAGCGACTGTCCAAGGCCACTGGCAAAACCGACAAGCCAGTATGTCTTGTCTGATCTGAAAAAGATGCCAGCACCAATTGACTGCGACTCAACTGTTACTAGTGGTTGGCTGATCCAGTCAACAACTGTGAGCGGTTGGCCTGGAGCAGTCTTCGTAGAAACTTGATCGAGAATAACGGTAGCAGCGCCCGACTCTGAAAAGGTAGTTTCTTCAATGGTGTATCGAAAACGAGCCGCAACCTGGCCAACACTCCGTGTTGGCAGGTTGGTAGTTATAGCATTGCTTATTAACGAGCCTTCTGTAAAGCAGAGGCAGTGGGCTGGAAGAAAGCCGATAATGCGCTGGTTGACCGTGTTGGTAGCATTGTTGCGTGCAAAGTGCACAAAAGCCACTGGGGAAGAGGGTAGATTGGCCTCGATAAAGTGACTCGAGGCATTTGGATGAATGTATAGCCAATCAGCATCACCTCTTGTGCACACATCATCCTGTCTACTGGTGATGAAGAGAACCTTGATCCTAGACTGAGATGCCATCTTCCTGAGAGCGGCTGCGACAACTGGCTCAGGTTCACTAATCAGCAGAGATCCCGATCTAGGCACCATGGACAAAATTGTATTCGCAATCAACGCAGCCGCCACCGCTATGAGAGCCGACGCGATATTCTGATATTCGATCACCTCGAAGCACCACTCGGACGGAATAAAGGCTGGAGACTCGGTCGAGCTCGAGAGAGCCAGGACAGACTTCCCTGACGACTCATCGACACCATGGCAGAGTCGCAGGAAGCCGGAGTCACCATCTCCCTGCAGAAACAGAGACTGCAGAACCGAATGAGTGATCCGCACTTTGCGATAGTCTGTGGGCAGGTCGGCCCAGAACCGGATAGGTGAAGTCTCTTTCACGACAAAAGCCGATGGCGAGGTACCAGAGCCTACAAGCTGGAGAGGCTCGCTGGACGGTTGGTGATACGTAATTGTGCGCTTCTGAGAATTATACCGTCTGTTTTTGGCCTTGTCAGGGACCAGCCTGGGGATGATAGTGAGGCCACTCTTAATGGCCATCTCGGGCTCTATAGACCACAGGACAATTCGTTGGTCAATGGCATGAGAGCTAAGAACATGATGGCGAGCAAAGGCTTCAGAAAGCAGTCGTGCCGTATCAACGGTATTAACCTCCTCCACATCGAAAATCTGAAGATGGATGTTGGGGTACTCCTTGTGGACGGTGCGGCCTATGCCTGTCATCATGAAAGAATACGGCTCGCCTTCCCTAGCGTTCTGTGTTACCCACATGACTGTCTTAGCGCGGGACCATAGGTCCTTGAGGGCGCTGAACTTGGTCGGAGTCAGCGACCTCATAAAAGGCTCGTCCAGGTCCGTGAGACAGAGTGCGTGGACTGCGCCATGCTCGTACTCCTCCGAGGCTGCCCAGTCCTCCAGCGTCTCGAAGAGCAAAATAGTGAATTTTGCTGAGAGATTGCTACTGCTGATATCCTCTGCCAGCTCACAGATGGGCATGGTGGAACCGCCAATAACAGCTAACATTTCGAGTGATGTCTTAGCCTTGTTCTCTTCGGCCTCTGGCCCTTCAGCAATAACGAGTGGGTCACGGAGGAGCATAATCTGATCGTCGACAGCTTGAGACACGATGACATTGATCTTCAGATGGGCGCTGAGATCCGGGGTGTAAGTATCAATACCAGAAAAGCCATTTTTCCGGAGGGTTTCATCCCACTGTTCCATGGTGAATGCAGATCCCCAAGGACGCCCCTTCTCAGCACCCAACCACCAGCCAGGGAGCGTGCCGACACTCATACCCAGATACATAATATCGGTGCTGGTCATCTCAAGGAAGACAAGATAGCCGCCCGGCCTGATAAGCCTGCGGATATTAGAGATTGTCTGGTCAATATCGCCTGACACGTGCAGGACATTTGTTGCGACAATAATCTCGTACGTAGCATCAGTGAAGCCCTGGCTGCGCGGATCCTGTGTCATATCAAACGTCTTAAAGATGAGCTTTTCCAGGTGCTGCTCTAGCACCTCCTCGGCAGCAGGAAAATAGCCGCTCGAGATGTCGGTAAATGTGTAAGACGAAAAGGCCCCATCAATGGCCGACAGTATGGTCTTCGCTGTCGCAGCGGATCCGGCGCCAATCTCGAGAATATTGGCCTGTGGATAACGGTGAGAGATTTGTTTGACAAGATGTACAAGCCGGCGGTTGCTTGTGCCGACTCCTAGGCCATTCTCGTATACATCAAGCATGAGGTTGTCTTTGTTCATGTATTCCAAAACGCTTCCGCCCGTACGAAGGACTTGGATCAAGTGCTCGCCAACCACATCGATAAATCGAACGTCACCGCGCTTGGGGTATCTATTGACAAGAGCCTTGATATCCTCGTAGGCATCGTTGTTGCATTCTGGAGGCACGATAGGATACTCACCTCGTGTCACCTTAACTACCATGCGGTCGCACCATCGTAGGTAATATTTGAACGTGGCCGACATGGCTTTCCTCTGACCGATGGGGAAGGCTTCTGCGGCGGTTCTCATGTACCAGTATGATATTCTGTCCAAATCCTTGAATAGTTCGTGTTCAAAGGCAGACGTCGGATTTTCCAGTGCCGCAAGCTGCCCGGATGGCTGGCTGACTGCGTACGAAAAGTGCGAGAAGAGGGGCTTGTCGTTGGCGGCGGTAGCAGGGGCAAACGGGATGAGTGAGGCATTTTCAATTGACACGATACAGTGCATCTCGTCAAGCGAGAAGAGCTGGATGTCGGCGACGATGCTAGACGAAGGGCCTTTGTCCCGTATACTGGCTGCGAACTTGGCCGTCTTGGTGCCGCAATGGTCCAGCGGAATCAGGTGAGGGTTAATGGAGACCAACGAAATATGCGTGGGAACATGCAATGACCAGATTGTACCGTCTCCTGGGAACGCCCACGCCGCAAATGCTGATTGAAGAGCAGTGTCCAGAAGTCCGGGGTGGACGACTAGGTTATCCTCCCAGGTACATGTAGATTGGTCCAGTACGACACCAGTCGAAAAATTACGGGCTCTCTGAATGGTTTGGAGGCCACAGAACGGGCTGGAGTAGTTATACCCAAGCTTGTTCAGACACTGATAAAATTTATCCGTGTCGACATCGACGAGGTTGCATCTATCAGGCAGAGCGATAGGCAACGTGTCGCGGCTAGCAGAACGCAGATGAACCGCTGCACGTCCCTTTGCATGTATCAAAGAGGTACTGTCGCCAGACGCAACAGAATAACACGCAAATTCTGCCGATATGGCGTCATTGACATTCTCCACTGAAGTCAAGCTGAACAGCGTCTCGATACTAGAGCTTTCATCATTAAAGGTAATGGCACGATAGATATCAAGATCCGAAATGGTAAAGAGCGCAACTTCGGAGTCCTTAGCCAAGGACTTGATTGCTTCAACTGCCATACATATATATGCGGTAGCCGGGAATACGATCTGACCTTGAAGCATATGACCTGAAAGCCACGAGATCTCACTGGGGCGAAGGATATTCCTCCATGAAATCTGTCGCTTTGTCGTAACATCGGCGCAGACGGTGCCAAGGATGGGGTTCGGTGCTTCCTTGCGAAACTTGTAGTGATTTGACAGGCGAGAGGAAATCCAGAAAGATCGCTGGTGATCAAAGGGATAGTTGGGCAAGTTTTTCAGCACACTGTAGTCAGGCCTGCCTGCATGGATCGCCCCAGACAGTAGCGTGGCGACTGCATCAAAGTCGATGTTTGGAGATCCCAGGTGCATCCACATGAAGCCCAGAGTCGCAGAAATCTCACTCCTATCACACTTACCGCGGGATAGAATGCCTGTATAAGGCACCATAGGGCCCAAAGATTGGATTATGGATGTGGCGGGGGCTTTCAGAGCCGCGTGAGGGCCTACTTCGAGTGCCAGGTCAAACGGTCCGCACTCCAGAATGGCATCAGACAAGGCGGCCGAGAATAACACGGTGTTGCACATGTTATCGACCCAGTACTGGCTCGTCAGGTTCTGCTCAGACATTTGCTCTCCCTCGTTGACGCTGGAAAACCACTTAACATCCCGTTTGCTGGACACAACTGGAGTGACTGCGGAAATGGCCTCCAGATATGCTTCTGCGCAGGGTTTCATGTGGAAGGAGTGATAGGCCGTGTCAACCTTGAGCCTCCGGCAGAAAATGCTTTTGTGCTTGAAAACTTCAATAGCCTCATCAGCGGCATCTTCATCGCCAGAAAGCGTGACGCTAGACTCGGAATTCACCGCAGCAATCTGGAGGCGATCTGCAAACTGGTCTTGCCGCGTAAAGTCGGTGGCCACCTCATGAGAAATTCCAACCGCTAGCATGGCTCCCCGATGTCCCTCACGAGATGACGCAGCTTTATAGGCGTAGAATCCTCGGTAGTATGCTATGCAGATGGCATCATGCGCAGACAATAGCCCTGCCGCATACGCCGCGCCAATCTCTCCAGACGAGTGTCCAACGACGGCTGTAAACTCGATTCCAGCAGCACGGAGCAGATCCACCAAGACGACCTGCACAGCCAGGCATAAAGGCTGAGAAATGAGCGCCTCAGAAATGCGAGACGTTTCTGCACCAGCAAGCAGCTCGTTCTCGATTTTCCACGAAGGGCGATGAACCAGAGGCAGCTCCTGCAGCACTCGGTCCAGCTCAGTGATTTTCCGCCGTGCAAACGCAGACGATTCGATTAGCGCGGCGCCCATGCGTGGCCATTGCGCTCCTTGACCGGTAAAGATGCCTAAAACTTTGGGACTCGCGACGTTGGGATGACGGGTGGCAGCAACGTCAGAGTTATCCCTGGCGACAGAAACCCACTCGGCTAGCTTGAATGACAGCGCCTCCAGGTTATCGGCAACAAAGGCGGCACGATGAGGAAGTGTCGATCGCCGGAGCTGCAGCGTCTTAGCCAAGTCGTGAAGATTGACTCCGGGGTTGGACGAAAGATAGTTGACATAGCCGGCGATTGTGGCCTGGAGCGCGGTATCAGAGTTGGCGGAGAAAACGAACGGCCCTAGGAGAGGCGATGTCGGCTTTTGTTCAACATTAGTCAAGTCCGTTACCCCAGGCTCGTAAGATTCAACAATAGCGTGCGCATTGGTACCTCCGAAGCCTATTCGAGTTCCTTGTTAGCATATATTGGATTGTCTTGTATCTATCTTTTGCTGTAACACTCACCAAAGCTGTTGATGCTGGCACGTTTAGCGCAGCCCACGGGTATCTCAGGCCAAGGAGTCGGAGTAGTCGGTATTACCAAATGCTCGCAAAACGGAGCGACCTTGTCGTTAATTTTGTTAAAATGCAGATTAGGCGGGATAATACCATGTCTCATCGATAGTGACGTTCCCACTAGCGCGGCCAAGCCGGCAGTGCTTTCCGTATGACCAAGGACAGTCTTGATGGAGCCGACGTGAAGTGTCCTACCATCTGGCGAGCCATTCGGAAAGAGGGCTTGTGAGATTGCTTCAGCCTCCTGAGGGTCGCCAGCTTGCGTGCCAGTACCATGTGCGTGAAAAAACTGAGGGCGATGAAGGGGATTTTCGAGGTCAAGGCCTGCGCGACGGTACGTCTCACGGATCAGAGACGCCTGCGCATTGTGACTTGGCATAGTGAGGCCCGAGGTGCGGCCGTCTTGGTTCACCGCAGTTTCTCGTATAATACACTCAATGTTGTCGCCATCGGCGATGGCATGGCTAAGGGTCTTAAGGACGACGGACGCAACGCCTTCTCCTCGGGCGTAGCCGTCTGCGCTTTCATCCCACATGGCGCAGTGACCAGAGGGTGAGAGCATTCTCAGATTACTTTCAGAGATATACATGCCTAATTTCTGATCAGTACAGCTCCATTGTTCCTATTTCGAGTGGAACGTGGCATACCAGGACTGAGAAGCAGATTCGTGCCCGCTGCGATAGCCACGTTCGCCTCGCCACTACGCAGAGACTGCACGGCATGATGCAGAGCGACCAAGCTGGACGAGCAAGCTGTGTCAATCGTCATGGATGGTCCATGCCAGTCGAAGAAATACGAGACGCGGTTTGCCATGATGCTTCGGGCAGTACCCGTGGCTATGTAAGTTGGTAAGGCCTCCCAGTCACGGAATGAATCAACCGTCCAGTCATCACACATCATGCCGACATAAACAGCCGTAGAAGAGCCACGGAGTTTCTCAATAGGAAGGCCTCCCGCTTGAAGGGCATCGTATACCGTCTCGAGCAACAGCCGCTGCTGCGGATCGACGGAGTCCGCCTCCATCGGCTGTATGTGGAAAAATCCGGCATCAAAGCGAGAAATGTCCTGCTCCAAGAAATACGCCCGAGTCGTGTTAGTCGTTCCGTGGTGAGTTGCCTCAGGGTGATAAAAAGCGTCAATGTCGAAGCGGCTGTGCGGAATCTTCTGCACAATGTCACGCGGTTTCTTGAGCAGTTCCCAGAGCTTCGAGGGGCTATCGCAGCCGCCTGGAAACCGGCATGCCGTGCCTACGACGGCAATTGGCTCAGAATTGAATGGGATAGTCATCTAAAACCTGGTTAACGGTAAACGTCACAAGTTTGCAACTTTGGTGTGCATACAATGACAGCGCTCTGAGGAAGCCGATGGGAGTCTGCACAGACGAGTTGAGGTTGATGAAGAACTAATCAAGGATAAACGTGTAATTGTCGCCATCTTGTATATACAGCTTTAGTTTCCGCAACTTGGTATATTTATTTACTAATATTGACTTGTATTTTGTTCTCAAAGCCCCCAGGTCGTGACGATATCGCTGAGTCTGGGCCAGGCTGGAATCCACGTGCGGTATCTTCGATAGAACTATTGATTAAAACCGGGTTTAACAAGAGGTTCGGGCCCACAGGTCAAACAACCCGAAACTCTAAACCCATATGGCGGGTTTAAGTTTGAAAGTCCGGACCGCACCAGATCGGGCAAACGCCAGGGACGCACTCTGGTTATGGTACATTGTGCGTGCATGTAGCAGGCATCGCCAACCCCTTCCCCAACAATATTACACTTCCCCAGACCAACTCAGTTGGCAATAATACACATTTTATACCTCATCTCCACAACATCTCGTATGATCACGCTTTACATATACAACTCATGCTCTCTTATTTGGCAAGGAGGTTTTTATGTGCAATCTTAAGTCAGGCGAGTATATCAGTTCTCTCCCTTCCAAGTATTCACCCTGTTCCGCTTTTGCCATGCGATGGCATGCCCATACCGATATGACCCGTTCCCTACACCATAAAAAGGTTATCACTACGACCATTAACGCCACGTCATAGGCTCCTGCCCCGACAGATGGTACTGTGTTAGCGTCAGTTAGGACTTGTCGGCAATATATACAACATTTTGTTCACATGTGTGCGATTGATTTTTGATGGACTGAAGTCAAGAGGCGCACTGGCAGATCGCTAAGCTTAGATAACTATACGCGCTAGACCTCATGTTTCTTGCGTCTAAACATTTTCTCCAACATCCAAGAGCACGTAGAGTGGCACCAAAGAGAATAGTACGGGGATCTTCAGCATGATTATCTACACTGAATGAGTAGGGAGTATTCAAGGAGACACGTTCTTTTCTCTAACCATTCTAGAAGTTTATGTTGACAACCACAGGCTGTGATCCTGCTCCACGACAAATGTAATCTAACACGCTTACATTGAGTGTCAGGCTTGGAAACCGATCATATAGATCGATCCTGAGCACTGGTCGATAGATTTATATCGATCGTCGCCTTCAGTCGATCGACGTCGATCGAGCGAGGCTCTCAGTCTCACAACGCCAATTATATCGATCGAGTGACACCCTCAGTCACTCGATATCGATTTTTGTTCATCAGCGGGCTTCGCTCTACTAATTGCCGCTGCCCACACGCAACGCTGCTATTCGCGGCAAGAGTGTCACAGCCCGCCAGGCAGCAGTGCAACTGCTTTTGAATTGGCAAGGCAAGCAGCATTTATGCGTCCTCCCTCGCAGTCAGACTTGCCGGCAAGCATGGTCGAGCCCGGCCTCGACAGACAGGAGTGTTGCTCATTGACACACTGCTCAAAGCAATCGGCCACGAAATCCAGTGTCCCCGTCGGCATCGGTTGGGGCTTGGATGTCTGATAACACCGAGATGCAGCCATGCAGGTCGGTGTGTGTTGCCTCGCGGCATCACCCAAGAGTGCTCGCACATTGCTCGACGAGGTTGACTGGCAAGGTGCCATTCCACACGGAGAGCGCAGCCTAAGAGATGCCAGCACCTACAATGAAGATAACGAAGGAAGACTAGATATGGTAGGGCAACTAAATGTACACGATGCGCAAGACGAGTGGAAGGCGTGCTGGGGCGTGGGGGGGTACAGGGAGTACAGGGAGTAGATGGGTGAAGTTATGCGAGAAAACGAAGAAAGTATTCTACAAAGAGGTGCGGAACCAGATACGAGCGTGTGAATAAATCATGTATGGAACATGCCATCGCCGTAGAGGAAAATCAATACCATGGGAACGCCAATTCACCGACGGCAGGTTCGCGCGCAAGTTGACCACCGAAATGATCATTAAAACTTACCCCATCCGTCCCGGATTGTTGCGCAAACAGTGGATCGGTAGCTAGATGGCGTGAATGGTAATGGTCAGAAAAACCTCGTTCATGACACCAATCATTGAAAACCGCGCCTTACCTTGGAAATACGGCATTTGGTCCACGGCCATATTCATTGTGAAGTCGCCCATGCAAAATGACGGCAAGTCTTGAGATGCATCTCGCGATGCAGTATTTGTTATAGTAAGCGTGACAGCATTTGCAACCCTTTGCGCTTCCATGGAAGTGCTGCCAAGTCGTTTCCAGATGGCGAGCGACTTGACGAGGGCGTCTCGTATCTCTTCTTGTCGTTGTGGATCAACGACGTGGCCCAAGGAGCCATCGTCCACCTTTAATGCTTGATGCGCCAGCAGGCACAGGATAATGGTTGCCGTCAAAAACTCGTGTTTCATAAACGACGTTACTCTTCGGCGTAAGCTATACAGCTGACCGCTCGGCGAAATCTGCTCGTCCAAGATCCAATGTAGTTCTAGTGTTTTCAAAGCTGCATCCAGGCACGATTCGTTGGAATACGCGTTGGCCTGTGGCAACTCATTCATGCTCAGCCAGTATCTATGAAGCAACATCCGGCCTTTTTCAAACATAATGGCGATAAAAAATCGCTGCAAGATGATGTGCGGAGGGTCGGTGATGGAGCTTTCCATCGGTTTCAGTCGAAATAGGGGCGGGATGGTCGATAGCGACTGATGAAGCATCCGATCGGCTTTCATTATATCATCGTATGGGCACGGCTGTACTCTACAAGTGAGATCAACCACGTGTCCAAGTGCCCTGGATATGCGCTGCCTTGCGATAAGGTGAAGCGTTGTCGTGATCTCAGTTTCAGGCCGAGAGGGTGGCAAATCTCGCGTTTCTTCGTCAAAGTCTGAATCGTTCAAATTGCGAGGTTCCGACGTATCCCATTGTGAGTCTTGAATCATCCGCGGCATGCCCATTTGCGTCGAGACAAGAATGTCCCCCAAGACAATTGTTGCGCATGCCCTGCGCCGCATCTCCTCCGCAAAAGGCGAGAAATTGGAGAAACGTGATGTATTGCGGTGATATCCCATTCTCATAAACAAGTTGACAAATATGCCCAACAGCGCCCATATATCCCCATCAGCATCCTCGCGAATCGAGGCTTCCAAGATGAGGTAATGGTACATGGTCTCGTATGAATACGGTCCAGGAATGGTGTATTCGCCTAGGTGAAGGCACTGCACCACCTTTTCGCGATATCTATTGACCGCTGCAGAGAAATTACCTGTTGATGCGTCATTGCCGCCATTCGAAGCAAGTACAGAAAAGGCTAGCATTGAGAATAGCAGTCCAAGCCACATGACAGGTGTTTCTTGTGGGTTTGTCCAGAAGTCTTCGTACTATGAACAAATATTAGCGCGTTTAAAAACTGCATTGATATTGGAGTGTTGGAGCTTACCTCACGCAGAAACTTGCCTCTATGAACCGCAGCTTTAATACCAAATTTTGTTAGCGGCAGTTCCCTCATGCATCAGATGGACATGTATACAGGTAGATAGAGAAGAGGTACATACCAGGCCCAGTATCCAACATGTTGAAGTATCGCGAAATGCACCCATCAGCGTGAGATCTAGTAGGTAGCGCAGCTATGATTTCTTCTCTTGTAGATCTCTGGCAGCTATACAGTAGCAAAGTATGGCCAGTTCTAGACGCGTCGCCAGGGTTTTCTTGACTCGATAGTGTCGAGATGGCGCCTTCATGGTCCTCAAGCTGCTCTTTAATGTCCGAGATGCCATTTAGAATTGCATCCCAGTGAGAGCTTCCAACGTACCGAAATTCGGACTGGTTGGCCCGGCGAGTTCCATCCTCTGAACGTGTTGATGAATGGTGCGAAGCTTGGTCTAACAACGCAGCTTGCCGAGTCTCGCGGCTTGGTGTGGTGTATGATGAATCTGGAGCAGCCGGGGCAGCGAAAGCTTGGGCGGCCGGGGCGTCGGTGGGGGAGGATTCTTTCACAAACGACGCTACCACTTGCTCCAGTCTTTGTAGTTGGTTGATGATGGTCACCTGTATATCCATGGCAGGTCGAGGATTTGCTTTAGCAGCTGTCGGCTGACCGCCGAGGGGGTAGGTGCATGACGCACCTAAGCCACGCGACGAACATGTGCTGCAAGGCCGCTGGCGGTCGCAACGTGACCTGCCGGCAGAAATTGATCGGTCCATCAGTACAGCTCGCTAGCAGAGGGAGGCAGGACAGAAATTGAACTCACTTGCGCTTACGACAGAGATTGCAAGAGATTTGTGGCTTGAACCGTCGGCGGCTCGGATGGACAGTGGAAGAAGAAGACTGCAGGTGAGGGCCTTGAATGGGGCGTATATCTTGCTGCGGCATGGGGTCTGTGATGGCAGAGATGGCCAAGCGGAAGAGTCACGGGGCTGTTGTGCCACAAGCAAAAGCGTGAACAAAGGGCAACACTCAAGATTAGGTATGCAGGCAGGTATGCGGACATGCATATAACTTAGGTTATAAGTAGGTTGATGACGGATTCTGTCGGCAGAACCACTACACGTGCCACGTATCCACCGATCCCTTCGACAGTGCGGAAGGAGCAATATCCCTTTGACAGTGCGGAAGGAGCAAGCTGTCAAAGGGATAATGAATAACTTGTCCGTGGGCGGCTGAAAACTCGCGTATACCACTATTGCGCTTGTATTACTTGCCAGATATTGCAAATTATGACCTAGCGTCCGTACCTATACCTATCTATAAAACCCCGTTAGCTGTGGTAGATGGTTGAAGATGGATTTGCCAGCCTGCAGGTAGTACGGCTATCTCGGGGCTTGGCTGGTCAGCGATACCTGTATTGGCCATGATACATAGCTTGTTATTTTTAACAGGAATTTTTCGGGCCTTTTGTCATACGATCTCTGAGTATCCAGCACCTCTTCTGTGGAGCATCTAGCCGGATTCCGACCCTGCGACTCTGCGACCCTCCGATCCTCCGATCCTCCGATCCTCCGACCATCCTATCCTAGCAGTCTACTGTCCGAAAGATTGAGATCGAGGTTAAAATGGTGAGCTGACGGTTATAAAATCGTATAGAAAACGGACTGTGTCCCCTTGGAAGATGTATTCATTACTAGTCAACACATTGCTGCCTTGCTGTCGTCAATACATCTTGGGGGGGTAATAAGAACCACACTACCCACGCGCTGCCAAAACTTCCCAAATGACATTAGCAACCACCCAGAAGCTCGCGAATCCGCGGGATCGTCACGGCCTCGAGCCTGGCTCACTCGCCGACGGGAGAGATGACGATATCGTGGACTGGGATGGCCCCGAAGACCCCAGCAACCCCCTCAACTGGCCAGCGAGGAAGCGATTCGGCCATGTTGTGATAGTCTCGCTTCTGTCCATGATGGTGTAAGTCTCCATCCACACCCGTCAATGTGTACAACTACGAGTCACCAACCATTGACTACTTTAGCAATACCGCCGCCACCATCATCGCGCCCGGAATCAAGCTCACGATTATCGAGTTCAAAGTCACAAACATGACGCTCGCAACCCTCTCTGTCAGCATCTATCTCCTCGGTTTCGGATTGGGGCCTCTCACGCTCTCTCCTCTTTCCGAGCGATGGGGTCGTCTCGTCGTCTACCACGTCTGCAACATCATCTTCTTTGTATTTGTCATTGGCTGTGCAGTCAGCCAAAACATTACGCAATTCATCATCTTCCGCGTAATCAGCGGCATCGTTGGGTCTGCTCCTCTGGCCATCGGCGGTGGCACGATTGCAGATTGCATTCCGTCGGAGCAGCGAGGCGTGGCCGGAGCGATTTATGGCCTCGGACCAATTATGGGACCAGTGAGTATCTCATGGATGGAACAAACAAGTCTGGGGCTACTAATGATCGCCTGGTAGGTCATCGGTCCCATTATGGGTGGTTTCATTGCCCAGGGCAAAGGGTGGAGATGGACATTCTGGGTTCTTTCTATCATGGTGAGCCACTCCTTGATTTGCATATGAAAGATGCTAATGCAAAATTTAAGTCGGGAGTAATGTCAGTTGTGACCTTCGTCTTCATGCGCGAGACGCATGCTCAAACGCTGCTCGAACGGAAGGCAGCGCGACTCCGTCGCGACACCGGGAACCCGCATCTCCAATCAAAGCTCAAGTCACCTTTGCGTCCCAGCCAGCTTGCCGTTGCCACGCTCGTACGCCCAATCAAGATGCTCATATTCTCGCCCGTTGTTTTGATCCTGTCTGTATACGTCGCTTTTGTCATGGGTCTTCTCTACCTGCTATTTGCTACCTTTTCCGGCGTCTTTGTCGGCCAGTATGGATTCACCATGGGAACCTCGGGGCTAGCATACCTAGGCCTTGGTATCGGTGAAATGCTTGGCGTCGTCGTCTTCGGTGCTTTGGGAGACAAGATTGTCGCCTCCCGGACAGCTGCTGAGAATCTTGGCACGGCCAGGCCAGAGTTCAGGCTCGTCTTGATGAAGTGGTTTGCCATCTGCATCCCCGTTGGCCTCTTCATATACGGATGGACCGCGTATTACAAGGTTCATTGGTTCGTACCCATTCTCGGAACCGCCCTCGTGGGGTTTGGCTCGCTTTTTGTCATTGTAAGGATGAGTAGCCACAAATCACCTGCGACGACGAAATATAAGCACATTGCTGACATACAGGGATATCAAACAGGTCTGCGTGCAAATCTACCTTGTCGAAATCTTTGGTACAGAAGCTGCTGCGTCGGCTCTTGCAACCAACATCCTTCTGCGGTCCGTCGCTGGCGCATTCCTGCCTCTGGCGGGCGTGCCAATGTACGAAGCGTTGAACTACGGCTGGGGCAACACTTTACTCGGAATGCTGGCGCTGGCATTTGTTCCCGCGCCGGTGATGCTTTACAAGTACGGTGAGAAGCTACGCCAAGCGTTTCCGATAGAGCTGTAATGTACTGTTCTTGAAAACTTACTATATAAGTGAACCACGTTGAAATGGCTGAGACCATAATCCCGTAATAGTTAAACATATAATCTTCATCGCCCTTAGTCTTTGTAGTAGTGCCTGAAAGCTCTAGAGAAAGACCTGGTTGTGCGGTATGCTGTTGTACTTGCAGATGTCCCCAAGCTTCCGGGGCGACGTACCAGTGATGCGATACTCGGCTGCGAGCTGCTCGCGCTCCACTAATCTCTTGTCGCGCTTCTTGTCGAAGCAGGGTTAGCAATGCCACCATTTCGTGCCACTTGCACGACCCAGGCAGAGGGTAGTTAGCAGCTTTCCATCCTCTACCCGGCACTAACGCCAGATTGGGGACGTCTTCCCGCGGCGCTATGCCGAGAAGCGGAGGGGGTGATGGTGAGATTGGCGGCGAAGATGAGTCGCCATAAATGCCGTCGCATCTCGTGAACCTCGTGGTGTCTGAAAGATCTTGACTGGCCAGCATGATGCGATGAAAACCGGCCGATGACTTGCATAGATGAAAGGCAGGCGAAGGGACTGTGGGTGAACAAGGCCATGACTTGGGTCGCGTTTTCTTGGCCTCATTCGAGTCATTTAATTAAGCGACCTGAATTTTGTACCCAACGGCCTTGTAATTTTCTTGTCATTATCACCGGGGGCCACTCAAAGCTGGTCGGGTGCATGAAGCCAAAGCGATTGGTTTGCTGTGCAACGGCACCTCCAATCGTTCAATGCAGAAGTAGTTAGTTAGTGGATTTGCAACCAGTGACCTGCTGCACCAGTGCTGGTGGGTTGCTTTCAAGTAAGTAATGCAATGCTGGTTGGTGGCGGCTTGATGTTTCGACAGTAGTGCGGGTGAGCCAAGTTCATTCCGTGGATCGCGAAGACTGGTATCAAACAAATCATGCGGTGAGCGACTCAAAGGAACATCGCCACGGTCGCATTTCAACCGCAAGGTGGGCAGACGTCCTGTAAGCATTGTCTTGCCTAGCGTGGTGGAAAGCAGCTCCGGCCCCGAGATACGGCCGTTGATGGCCCCTCATGCGTACACTTTCCTGCGCGACCTGTCAGACATTTACCTACTAGAGGGGTATAGGATCAGAGCTAGCATCATGGACGATTGATACCTTCCCTATTGGGTCTACCCACTGCGATGCGGGGAGCTCCAAGGGCCCGCATGACGACGATGCCGGCACATAATCGCCGGCGCTTTGCCCTGTAACCTGGCTTCACGACTGCTTGCCTAGCTTCCGTCCGAGCATGGTGCTTTCGGGGCCAACATCATCTGGCAAACCCGTGACCTGCGCAAGTGAAATAAAAAAAGAAATAAAATAAAAGGAAAATAGGCGCTATTTGACTTGGTCCATGTAGGCGAGAACCAGCCAGTACAGTATATATATATATAAGGACCAACCCATCTGGCTGGGTACATCCTAGGACCTGTTTCTGGCTTATTAGCCGATAGTATTCAGTCGGAGATTTTGCGTATTCACAGAGCCCAATATGCCCACCACCCTGAGCCTTGCTGTACTGACTGTTGCCGTTTCCTCCGGCCTGCTGGTCAATGCTGGCCCTTGCGACATCTACGCGGATGGTGGCACTCCCTGCGTCGCTGCCCACAGCACTACCCGCGCATTGTACAGCCACTACTCCGGATCGTTGTACCAGATCAAGCGCGGATCCGACAGTGCGAGGAGAGACATTGTCCCTTTAGCTGCCGGCGGTGTGGCCGACAGTGCGAGCCAAGACGAGTTCTGCGCCGGTACCACCTGTCTCATCACAATCATCTACGACCAGTCTGGCCATGGCAACGACCTGACCCAAGCCCCGCCCGGTGGTGCGGCTCGCGGACCGGAACCCGGTGGTTACGACTACCTCGCAAGCGCCGTCGGCGCACCCGTCACCCTCAACGGCCACAAGGCGTACGGCGTCTTCATCTCCCCCTTTACTGGCTACCGCAACGACCAGCCCAACGGCACCGCGACCGGCGACGCCCCCGAGGGCATGTATGCCGTCTTTGACGGCACCCACTACAACACGGCTTGCTGCTTCGATTATGGCAATGCCGAGCGGGACAACACTGACCCCAACAACGGTGCTATGGAGGCCATCTACTTCGGAACTGGAGATGGTTCCGGCCGTGGCACCGGCTCGGGTACCGGACCGTGGATCATGGCGGATCTTGAAAACGGCCTGTTCTCTGGAAAAGATCATATTAACAATCCCGCCAACCCCACCATTAGCTCACGCTTCGTCACCGCCGTTGTCAAAGGCGAGCCCAACCACTGGGCTATTCGTGGAGGCGATGGGGCACAGGGGCCTCTGTCCACCTTTTATAACGGCGAGCGCCCGGATGGAGGATACTTTCCCATGGACAAGAAGGGTGCCATTCTGCTCGGTGTAGGAGGTGATAACAGCAACGGTGCCCAGGGCACGTTTTATGAGGGCGTCATGACCACTGGATACCCAACCGACGACGCCGAGAACAAGGTCCAGGCTGACATTGTGGCGGCCAAGTATGCCCCAACGACCCTCAACAGTGGCCCTGCAATCCATGTGGGATCGCTAATCTCTCTTCGCGTCACCACCCCGTGCTGTTCCGATCGCTATATTGTGCATGATGGTGCCACCGTCGATACAGAAGTGGTCAATTCTTCCAGCGACAACGGCCTCAAGCAACGCGCGAGCTGGCACGTTCGCACCGGCCTCGGCAACAGCGGCTGCTACTCGTTCGAGTCCGTTGACGCCCCCGGGCACTTTATCCGCCATTCCAACTACCAGCTCATGCTCGATCCGAATGACAATTCCAAAATCTTTCACGAGGATGCCACCTTCTGCTCCGAGGCTGGTCTCAACGGACAGGGCAACTCGATTCGCTCCTGGAGCTATCCCGCCCGATACTGGCGCCATTACCGATCGGTGGGCTATATTGCGAGCAACGGTGGACCCCACGACTTTGACAGCCCGAATGTGTTCAACGACGACGTGAGCTTCATCATTACCAATAGTTTTGCTTAACTACATAGATGTAATCGAATAGCTGAGCGGTTTGACTGACGCTACCAAGTGACAAATAGAAAAAGATTACCACAATGTTACTTAGCAGTTGTAAATTGACCTTGACGGCCAGGGTAGGCACCTTTTCCGTCAAATATGATGAATGTGGAATGGTCCTCGGCGGGCGGGACAGAAAACTTGCGATGCTAGCTACAGTCCAGGGACCCGAAATCCCAATGGCTCCGGTAATTTGGGCTCATGCGATACTTCTGATGATAAAACTAGGGTTAGGAGTATTCTCAAAGAGAGCCGCCCAGTTTTTCGTCACTCATGATAGCACCAATGGTCGTCACTACAATCGCTGTCGAAGGTGTATGGTTCCGGCGGTTGCAAGTGCAGATAGTAGCTCCTCGAATCGGCGGGGGAACTTGAATTGGTACTGGTAGCTAGCACTCAACCTCCAGTGACAGGGAGGGGTTCTAGCGCTTACCCTGGCTTCAAAGCGGATTCTCAAATGGGTCACAAATTCACAATCCACGCGGACTTCTCCAGAAGTCTCAATGACGATGTGGTGTCGAAGAGGAGTGCCAGATGCCTAATCGCAATGAAGTTTGAAGACTGGGCAACTCCAGACTGAAGGTCATTGCATCTTCACAGAGAGAGGAGAATTTTCTTTTTTTTATAAAAAAAAGAAAAAGCTGAGCAGAGCTGCAGCCAAGCTACACGATAGCGTCCAACGTGATGCTGATAGTCACTTCGAGGGCTGTGTAATATATCGGAAGTAAAGGATGCCAAAGGCGTACACGTAGCCCCCATTCGCCCCTCATTAGCATGTGAAATGTACACTGTAGCAGACTCCGACTCATTAGTGACTGGGCTGAACAAACAGCATGAACAGAAGGGGTCAACTGACGAAATTCGAACTTGGCCACGCTCGACAATCCCGAGACCTGGTTCAATGCGCCCTCTAGTACCTCCAACTTTACCTGTGGGGAGCATTTTACCAGCGTGACCGTGATGCATCTTTTGAGCATCTGACCTCTTACTTCCAGTACAAAGACGAAAGCCACAAATTAGAGCATGCGCTGTGCGTTGCCTGATGTGGCTCTCTGCACTTTTCTGCCATTTCATCTGTGATATATCATGTTCAAAATCTCTACACGTCGCCGCACCAGCCTATGTGCAGGAGTTCTTTTGAAGGTAAAGCGATGAGTTTATTGACCTGTGTAATGAACTGCACTATTTATACACCATGCAGAGTCTTTATGTGGTAGCATAGTCACGGTGCCAGTCTAGAACTTCCAGTTCATCTGTCCATCATGATCCCATAGTGACTGATTTCAACCAAGATAACTCTCCCTGTTTTCGGTCTTGACCTGGTACCTGGTCGCTAAAGCAAGCCGATGGATTGCTTACTGGTTGGGCCAGCAGCCGCGCCAGGACTTGGTAACGACCTCGATGGCGTTGTTAATCTGCCAGGCAAGTCCCGCCGTGGTCGAAAAGTCGGCTTGCCACCAGCCGTCATTGTCGGTCTTCCAGCACTGCCAGTTGTGGACAGTGAGGCCCTTTCCTCGGATGTTGTCGAGGAAGCACTGGCCGTAGCGGTCCTCGCAATAACCCTTGAACTGGATGGAGTAGCGTTTGAGGCCGCCGTCTCCCCAGCTGCCATTGCACTTCCAGTCATCGGCGAGGACAGTGGGAGAGCTCGCGGCGGCGAGCAGGGCTGTGGTGGAAATAATGGAGAACTTCATTTTGAAAGGAGATGATGAGGAAGAATTGTGCCTTGTCAAGTATTGAGGCAGATGTGATGGTGCTGATGGTTAGAGAAAGAGAAATCCAGAGGAGAGCAGGAATTCAGCGGCCTTATATAGTTTGAGGATTTCCGTAAGCTTCAGTAACATTGGGTAGTTATACATCAAGGTACAAGCAGTTTTATGTCGCACAAGGTGATAAAAATCACTTGTACAATCGTAAAGTACGGTGTTCTTGGTACCAACAAAAGCTGAAAACAGGGGGCTGCAAAGTAAAATGTACAATGATATACACTTATTGGGAGCAAGATGAAGGTGTAGCTTCGACAACACACAGTCATGCAAGTGCCACAGCCTGCAGAGCGAGCCTTGCCAACCAAGACATACTGGCAATTACCCGATTAGGATGACATTTTGCAGTGTATGCCTAGTCAAATCCCCCAAAATTAACTCGTTTATTAGGGAAGATCTCCGAAGATCTGTGGAGCTCCGCCGGGTGTATGACTGGTGGCACCGGCCAAGGCTCGTCTTCTCTCAGATAATCCGGATCATTGCCAAAAAATAGAGTCCAAACTCAACACAAGGCTCGCGATCTTGTCAGCACCACTGCGACAGTCATGTGGGACTTTGCGACTCGGTAACAGTACATTGCACGCTGTCGCATATTGCCTTCTCATTCGCCAGTTGGGGGATGGACACTGGAGATGGATTTGCAGATCGCTTTTATGTTATGGATGACTACTCGGCGAATGTGAGTGAACATTGTTAAGCCTGCCTCTTGATCCTAGCGTGAGTGCACATATGAAAGGTCAGTCCCCGTTGAACTGATACGTAGCCACCAACCAACCAACCAACCAATACTCTAATAAGTGGTCAACTAGTTAGCCTATTAGTTAGTTGACTTCGCCCCCTAATTGTTCGAGGCTATTATGAGACCAGCACCCCACCTCTATAACAAACTGACCACTTAAATTGACGAGGCTGTGCAGATTCGTCAGCGACGACCCCTACTGGGTCTCCAAGACTGCCCAAGACGCTGACGCTATTGCCGAAACTTTTCCCATGTCATCAGTTACTTGTACATCCTCGTCGAATTGACTCGGGCGAATCGACATTCGCAGCTGATAGCGCAGCGTTATTTCGATCCGATGCATCATGCTTCCACCGGCAGCCGTATGGCTGTGGCTGCTGGGCAGCCTCTTACTCTATTTCCCCGGTCCGGCCAATGGCCAACTGTCGCAGGACGATGCCTGGGTTAGAAAATATCGGTGCGACGGGCGCTCCTGGACGAACATAACCTTGGGTACCACACCCTTCTGGGTTAATTATTTACGCGGCCGACTCGACACTGTCAACGCTTCGACGGAATTCTCCGTATCAGTATCAATCATGTACGACACAGCATTGTTCAGCTGCGAGGAGCTAGACCTCGCAACTCTCGAGAAATCACTGGGGTTCAAGGTTCTGGGGAAAACCACAGGGCGGGTTATGCGCTTCAATAGCACATGCCCATTGCCAATGATACCCAATCTCAAACCGTGCGTCACCTCCCATCTCGACAACGACTGCGATTCCTGCTTACAAATTTGACCCAGGCCTGAAGGCATTCGCTTCATGACGTTTGATGTCCACTACCAGCTGGAGCAGGCCCACAAGCTCCAGACTCTTGCGGCGGAGTACCAGTTCCAGACGACGGACAAGCAAGTGCTCGATTGCGCCGCCGTAAAAATAACACCATACATTGGCAACTTGTACGCATTTGTGTTCAACCTTGTTCCCGCCGGAGTCATGGCTCTCGTGGGAGCGGCGGCTTGGCAAACCCATGCTGCCGAACTGGGCACCGACCATCTGATGGACTTTTCTTCCGCCCTGGCCGGCCACCAGAACCCTATCCTGGAGACTGTGATGGACGTGGGTGTCTACCTGCGATATCTGCAGTTTGTGTTTCTCTCGTCGTCGCTCTCCCTCGACTACCCCGGCTTCCTGCCCCCGATCGTCAGCAATGTCGCCTGGTCCTCGCTCATGTTCTGGAGAGGCCCGTACGATGGCGGCCGGACATGGGTTGGGGTCGATCAAGGGATGTACGTCAGCAATTCGACATTCGGAATGGACTACATGGTCCGGATGCTTGGGTTTCCTCGCATTGAGGACTTTATGTTTGATGCATTCCTCAACCTCGCCATCCTCATGGGCGGATTGCTCGCTGCTTTTTGCGTTGCCGACATGCTTCTGTCGAAGTGGAACTCACGTCCATCGACATTGAGAAGCACCCAGACTCGAACAATGGCGTATATGAGTGTGACGATCTGCTTGTCACTCTTCAGCATGCCGCTCCTGGCATATATGAGCAATGACTTGATGCTCATGGGGTACCTACCCAACTATCGTGTCAGTTTGATCGCCCTGACAATGTTGATTCTCGTCTATGTTCACTATGTTATCACACGGCCCTTTCTCTTTCAACGTCGTCCAACGGCACTTGCGGATGAAATTTCGCCTATATCCACGCACAACACTCACTTTCAAAGAGCATTGCAGTCTATATCGTCATATATACCCCACTTTATGCCTCTTCTTCAAGCAATTATTGTTGGTGCTTTGCAGGGCTCGGGTCATGTGCAAGCGATTGTTCTCCTCGCTGCTGAGGCTTCTATCCTTCTACACACGTCCATCTACAGAAACACGCCGTTCAGGTTCTCTAGGTTCGAAACAGCATTTCTTTGTGTATTTCGTCTCATAGCTTGCTTTTTACTTATTCCCATTGTGCTCTTCATGGACGAGACGGTGAAGCAGTGGATTGGATATGTCTTACTTTGTCTACATGGCATTGTCATCATTCCCGCCTTCGTTGTCATGTCCATTAGGAGGTTATATCTTGCCTCTCAGAAAGGTCGCTACAAGAACAGGCCAGCCCCGGGCCGTCATGTCGGACACCCCGATACTCAACCGGTGATTAATGCCCGACTGACCACGCTTCTACCGCGTTACTAACATACACAGGGCATAAACATCGACGATTTAAATTCAAGTTTCATGAGGCATCATGGCACATACGAAAGACTGAATGAGTCAAATAAATCGTCCAAGTCTTCAAACGTTAATAAGCTACGGCCACAAGTCGTCTCACCGGGCGTAGCTGCTAGCCTTGGTGGGCGAACACGGCGCGGCTCTCACTTATTAGCAGGGCCATCAGCGACCCGAGACAGTCAGGATAACGGCCAAACACGTGATTTCTATCGGAAACCACGAACTCGACCCAGTCATTCAGCAACGTGGCATAGCTCATCAACTCTGAGTCATAGCTCCTGTTCAAGCGGACGCGATGGGCCATCCTCAGCAGCACACTCACTTGGTTCGGGATCTGAGCAAGACATTTCTCTGCCAGGCTCATCAACGCAATACTTATCACATGCAAATAATGATCAACCTGAAAGCTCACCAAAGGTTGACTACTCTTTCAGGGAGGCGGATCTCTTCTACGGCGTAGTTCCTGATGAGGCTTCTACACGAGATACACCAGACTCAGCCGGCGCCTGCAACACATCATCTGAGCCCGCAGCAACATCAGAAACAGGGACTGGGGCGGAATCAAGAAATCAAACGCAATGGTGGCGTCCCAAATTTTCCACAACCTGGACCAGGAAGTTTCCTTTGCTAGTGCAGCCTGCGCCGAAAGAAGAAGGATTTCAGGTCGTCCGGCCCGGTAACGCCGCATTTCGAATGGCCAGGATGAAACAAGCGCAGGCTCAAGCGCAGGCGATGCACTCTGATCATGGAGAAGGCCAGGACAGCCACGCGCCGAGTGATACATTGTCTAGCGATGGCGTCTCGGACGAGAGTGTGTCTCGTGATACACGGTGAAAGAAAAAAGATAAAAGGGTGACCGCCCATTTAAGCCGCCAAATATACCCCAAAGACTCTCTTGGCCCAGATCTGAGCTACCAGGAGCGGTCGTAATGATGGCGTAATGGACGCAGGTGTAGAGAACATCTCTGTAAGATTATATAAATAATGAAGACACATACTGTGCTGCTTGACTGGGCTTGTGGCTGGCATTGGTGGCTTGAAGCAATTTGCTGTGAGCGCTCTCCTCACCTACTCATAGCAGCAGATGAAGGCATCAGTTTAAAGTGACCTGTCGCGAACCCAACGCCGAATCGGAGATGTCAGGATGCATTGTACACTGGGTCTTGTTAATCTCGGTTTCTCCAAGGCCGTACGTTTGGAGGTTTCAATCCTGTCTTCTTCCAAAACCAGCCGCAGATTCGAAAATTTGAGAAAAACAGCAAGATCAGCTGCAACAAAGATAAAAAAAAAAGCCTTTGTGAGCCATTTGCAAAGCTTTGGGATTATGTCAAATTGAGGATCTGCTGCCAGCGCAACTTGTATAGATGGCAGCACCTTGCTGAGAACAGCGAGTACGATGACAGACTATGTCAAGACCAATAAGCGGGATCAAGTATAATAGACCCCATGCGCTGTAGATCTCTAGCTTTCAACGCCATAGGCTTTAGGCTTGATGTGCTAGCTATCTTTGCCCTGTTTTGGTATCGTGTAACTAGCAGAAGCGACATAATTAAACCGGGGTTTTCTTTTTTTGAAAGCACTTGTTAAGGCTCCTTGGAGCAACAGCTCCGCTTGCGTATAGAGCAACTGTACTTAATATCTACCTAATTTATTACTAGACCAGAGCGACATTCATAGCCTGACGCCGGCGCGGACCCCGCTAGCCAGCCTTGCAAAAGTACCTCCTCACTCGTCCCCTCACTCCATCGCAGGCTGTCCTTGAAGCCTCGGCTGTAATCTTTCTGTTTGTTTCTTGTGTATATACATATCTGACCTTTATCTCATCGAAACCAGCCTCGCGGGACATTTCTCACGAATTGGAGTGTAGAGTCCTTACTTGCCTCTCCTGTAAAGTCATCCCGACCCGGTCGTAAACCGCACCGCCCGACCTCTCCGTGGCCCGACGCTTGGTGAGCCAGCATGGCCGAGTTACAGGACCGCAGGGTGTTCAAGGTGTTCAGCCAGGACTTTATCGTCGAAGACCGATACACCGTGACGAAAGAGCTTGGCCAGGGAGCATACGGCATTGTTTGGTAAGCTCACCAGCTCATTCATGTTCACGTATCCCTTGAAGCACCACGCACCTGGAATGATGTCCCGACTAAACTAACTCGGCGACTTCCCGCACAGCGCCGCCGTTGATAATACGAGCAATGAGGGCGTCGCCATCAAAAAGATTACTAATATATTCAGCAAAAAGATTCTGGCCAAGCGGGCTTTGCGTGAGATTAAGTTATTGCAGCATTTCAGGGGACATCGAAACGTAATGGTTCCCTCGCTCTGAGCTCACCCCCGCCTGACGGCATCACCGGGATCCTGCGAGGGCAAGCCATGTTAACAACTATACTGAGAATATTCTAGATCACTTGTCTGTATGACATGGACATCCCGCGACCGAATCATTTCAACGAAGCTTATCTCTATGAAGGTACGGACGGACGCGTCAACCTTTTGGGTCGTCGTACTCTGTGATGAGCTGACAAAACAATCTCGAGACAGAGTTGATGGAGACTGACCTGGCAGCCATCATTCGTTCTGGTCAGCCTCTCACCGATTCGCATTTCCAGTCTTTCGTCTACCAGATCATGTGCGGGTTAAAATATATCCATTCGGCCAATGTGCTTCATCGAGACTTGAAGCCCGGCAACTTGCTTGTCAACGCGGACTGCGAGCTAAAGATAGCCGATTTCGGCCTGGCACGAGGTTTCTCAATCGACCCAGAAGAGAATGCTGGCTACATGACAGAGTACGTCGCGACAAGATGGTATCGCGCGCCCGAGATCATGCTCAGTTTCCAGAGCTACACCAAAGCTAGTAGGTCGCTTTCTTGGGGGGGCCACCAATCGACGCACCCACCTTTGCGCGCTGCGCGACTCCTGCTACAAAGTGGCTAATTGGTTCAACGCAGTTGACGTTTGGTCTGTCGGGTGTATCCTTGCAGAGCTCATTGGGGGCCAGCCGTTCTTCAAGGGCCGTGACTACGTCGACCAGCTGAACCAGATCCTGCACATCCTCGGGACCCCCGACGAGGAAACCCTGTGCCGTATAGGCTCGCCCCGAGCCCAGGAATATGTGCGCAACTTGCCCTTCATGCCGAGAAAGCCCTTTCCCTCGCTATTTCCCAACGCCAACCCCGACGCCAACAACCTGCTCGACGCGATGCTCACCTTTGACCCGTCCCGTCGCATCACGGTCGAGGCTGTGCTCGAGCACCCCTACCTCCACATCTGGCACGACGCGTCGGACGAGCCCGAGTGTCCGGTGACGTTTGACTTTGCGTTCGAGGCCGTTGACGAGATTGGCGACATGCGCCACATGATCCTTGACGAGGTTTCGCGCTTCCGCCAGCTTGTCAGAACCGTTGCAGGCGCAGACAACCAGCGCAATCCGGCCCGACAGGATCAGCCCGGCCAGGTGCCGATTCCCCCGAGCGGCATTCCGGAGCACTGGAAAACTGAGGAGCCGCGGCCGCAAGAGTATACTCACAGCACGAGTGCCTTGGAAGCCGATCTCGGTGGCAGATGACTGATCTGACAGTCTTCCCCAGGCATTGTCACCTATAGCCTGAATGTACTCATAATAATGCTCGAGTAACCCCGAAAACGCTGCCATCAGCCTTCTGTGGTAAATCTGTCTATCTGCATAACCGTCTTTCGGCATAGAAACGTAGCAGAGGCAAACGGTTCGGGGGAGAGGAGGGGGGGGGAGGTCGTGCTACGCTACAGAAAGTCCACGTTTAAACGACTTGGCGAGTCTCCCGTACACCCATTAGAGAGTTACTCGTCGCGTATTTGACAATGTGTGGGCATTCATGTTAATTAGGTCATACAAGAACTGTCATTTTCCGTGGAAACAGTCTTTTCTGCTTGAGAGCTCTTTGGAGAGAGATGGCCAGTACCGTAATAGACAAGGAGATGCAGAAATGAGGCATCAATATAGCATCTAGAAATTCAAAACTCTGGCCGTAGTGAACACTTTGCAGAGCGACGAGTAGAACAGATGAAGTAGCCCTATCAGTAACTGATCGATACGAGTTTTGTCGTCATTATTCTAAGACCTAGAGTGAAGACATGACTGGCCACGAGGCTCTAATGTGTGTTAAAAAAGACCCAGGCCATAAAATAATGAACAAACATAGGCAGTTTCAATTTCTCACTAATGGCACGATGCGACCGTAGAGAGTAGCGAGTCCTGCGCTTGCCGAAGCAGCAGCGCGCAGCCCAATCGCAGCGCTGGCCGCCATGGTGAGTCTATCCTTTGTTATTTTTGATAGATTACGCAGGTATACTGGCCGTCATATAAAGCTGAAGATGCTGTGTGCGAGCATCGCTCCTTTTAATGCCGAATTAGTGTTAATACAGGCTGGAAGGACGTAATGATCTGCTCACGGCAGCGAACGCCATTCAGGTTCGCAATTGTACGCATATTTCCAGCTTCCGGTCCCCGCGTGTAGCATTAGCTGTATTGCGTAGGTTCCACAAACTAACAAGGAAGAGAAAGGTCCAAGGACCAAGCTTTGCAGTCTCGACCTTGCTGTGCTATTTGTATTGGAGTCTGACACGTCCCGGCAGACGCAGTGCCGCCCGCCGTTGGCCACTTATGAACACCCATTTACCATTGTCTTGTCCACGCCCGTTAGCGACTTGAGTACCAGATCTCGTATCTATTTTTATTCATGTTTAACCAAAGAGATCAAACAAGTCTGTGACTTCAAAGCTCGGGAGCACCTCCTGGGCAGCCCTGGGCAGCCCTGGGGCATCCGCAGTTCATCTCCTGCACTTTGATTGGAACACAGGACTGTTGCATATGAGTTGGCAGCGAAAGCCGTTCGGGCGGCTGAATTTAATGCCGCAGGTCACTGCAGGTAAACAATCTCCGAAATTGTCGGCGTGTAAACTAATTCTTCTAAATTTCCTCGGGTCTTGGAAGAAGGTCACTCAGCACCTTCAGCTTTGTTGCCCATCTACAGCTGTCAAGACGCCCGCCCACAACTATAATGTATGTTGCTCTCTCCTCGCAGTGATCTTCTAGAAGCAAAGAAGCACTTCATAGACGGAGAAGATACTTCTGTATCTGTTTATCCTCGCGATCAATATTGTTTCGCGTTCGCTCTGGCCGGCATGCACTTGAGACCATGCCGATTGGTGTATTTGACCAATTGAGATGGCTCAGCATGTTCAAGCTGCGCGTTCTCCAGCAGCAATTTCACACGTACAGCGAGGCAATCACAAAAATGACCTGAAAATGGGAGACAATTGTACGAGCTGCTAGCCCGTCCTCCCTTGTTGACGAGATTCTGGCCGCCCGTGACGATTCATGACTGGACAAGAAGAGGAGCCTG
Source organism: Cordyceps javanica (assembly GCF_051103115.1). NCBI lineage: Eukaryota > Fungi > Ascomycota > Sordariomycetes > Hypocreales > Cordycipitaceae > Cordyceps > Cordyceps javanica. The sequence goes on from NC_139296.1 coordinate 216,527, forward strand.
TCAGTTAAGGTTTCTCCACAGCAGTGGTTCTTTTGATTGATCCCAGTTGCAATTTCCCTGGGTTCTATATTGCATAGACGTAATATGAAGGATCCTTGGATGGTACCTCTGCAGTGCAGTGCTGTTTGCATTTGTCTAGGGTATCGAGAACGATTGTTGAAGTGGTGTGCCTCTGCAAGTGGCGCCTGGCCTCTATTACGGTCCTGCAATACATCAGCACGCGCAGAAATGGCACCCCAAACGAGACTAGGTGCGCGTAGGCAAGCCGTCGTTGCCAATCATGTTCAGTGTTGCAAATGATATCCGTAATCGTCGCTAGAGAAGCCATCACATCAGGAATTCCCATCCCATCAGACACGGACGTATCAAGTCTTGAGTTTAATTAGGCAAATCTATCTCATATTCTACAAAAGTCCACGGCATCCGACCAAAGACAATTTTTAAGAACACAATTCTCACGATTCCATAGTGAAGATGCTTGGCTTCGCGGGGAAAATGTGCATGTGCTCCATTCGAAGCCGTCTACTGCGCTACGGACACATATGTAGTAATAAGTGTGTTGGCTTGAGCATATGTTCAGAATGTAGGTTTGTTTAGAAGCAATGCTAATTTTAATGGGAGGGCGCTAAATTTAATTCAAATGTGGTGCCTACTTTGACTCGTGATACACTGCAAATCCAGAAAAGAAAGTCGTACGACAAGTCGAAAGCCTGGAATTTCATTCGCCCCTCGCCTCGCAAGCAAGTCCACATGAGATATAATATAGGAAGAAACGGCGAGTACCATGACCCATTGTAAACGTCTATAAGCAAGGAGAGACAAATCGCTCTCTTGTATGATTTTGCGTACCCCAAAGCTATTCACCGGCGCACAGGAGCCATAGCGCGGGCAATTAACGATGGAGCGACCATGGCAGTACAGCATGCCATTGAACCGCGTGCAGGTGATTTGTTTTTCATGCAGCTTTACGCGCAGTTTAGCACTACGCGCATTTCAAAATATCTGATATGGGTGTATCAAGTTTGTCCAAGGCACCGCCGAGACAAAGCAGAGGAGTAGAACAAGCTCACGTTCCGCGCTGAACTTGTCGCTGACGCGTCTGTTGTACGCATGTGTGGCATTTTGGGAAGAAGATGGCGAAAGATTCGAGTGAGCAATCAATTCCTTCTCAAGGGCGAAAATCATTCGCATGATGTGATGCAGAACAGCTCCCAAAGAGGAATGCCGAAGAGGCCGAGTGGGTCATGATCGTTGGGTTAGGGTTGAGGTCGAGTGGACTTGTGGACTATCCAGCGACTTGGAATATAGGCGATGAACTGCTACTACATCAATCAATTTCCGCATGAAACGTCTTTGCACTGCAAATTACAACCAGACAAGATCAGAGATAGCATGCACCTCGTAGTTGCTACCGGAGTGGAAATTTGTTGCCAACTTGAGGAAGTCCGCCACATAATAAAGAAGCTATGTAGCTTACTTTTCCATTTGGACAGTCGGGCAACATTATTAGGGACCGAGTGTCTAATAACCCGGCGGAGCGCCGGTTTTATAGCTGAACCCCGGCAGGATCGGCTTCATGGCTGCTTTCCACGTAATAGCTGTCGAGCCAACTTACAAATCAAAGGTTGAAGAAAGAAATCCCTCAGTTGAATAGTTCAGAAGCGAGATTGCTACAAGCCTGCCTGAATATTGGAGTAATGTGCTTCCGTACATGGCAAAGGCACGTCTGCAATCGTATTTACAGGGGGCAGAGCCGCATTATTAGTTATAGCGTGGCTGGTACTTGAACACGCGTAATTCTCAACCCCCCCCCCCCCTAACAATTATCAATACTTGTGTTCCCAGTCATTTTTTCCGGTTTTTCCGATTGTATGCCGTCCTACTTATAGTATAGCATGAAGCGGGTCGCTCCAACGCCAGACGTCGAGCAGGCAAAGCCACGCGCCGCCTTATCTGGGTGTCGCAGCTGAAACTTCGGAACTTCCGGCGCAGAATTACCGAGCCATGACAGCAAATACACTTTACCAACGAAGGATCCTTTTTTTTCTTCCCCCCACACGTATAAAGGGCGTTGATATCGACGTGTGGTTTCCTCCCTGCACAGCCTTCAGTCTGGAGATTGAGTATGCTGGCGACACATTTTCCAAAGCCACTTGAAATAACCTTCACGGTCCCCAGAACCTAATTTTAGAGAGGGCCTCTCAAGTATAACTCGATTTTCATGCTAGTACTCTCCATGGGCGGCCTCAGGTCACTCTGATGCAGGCGCGATGCTGTCTCGGGCCCCTGGCAGACACGCAAGCCCTACCAAACTCGAGATTACCATGGCCATGAAAATTCACTCTCGCCCTTGTCTTCAGGCCAATGCCGAGATCGGCCCCTGCACAAAAAAAGCCCTTGGTCGTCTCCTCATGTGGCTCGAGTGCCCTCCGTGTAATACCTGCTCTGAAATGGCGGCAGGCTTCAAGTCCAATTTAACAAGATAAAGTGACGATTGGCTTTTGCGTAATACACGGACGGCTTCTTCGGAAGCATAATAAGTTTCCTTACTTTTTTGGCCCTGCGCTGACAGATGTGGAGGGCTGGAGCAACCTGGACGGTCTTATAGAATACACTCTCCCGGCTGCAATGGGACCAGCCACTTGGGGTCAATACTGGATGGCGTGATTAAATTTGGGCAAAAGGGTGAAGTAACGCTGAGTACTCTGGCAGCAGGATTGCGTCTATATGGGACGGTACGGAGTAGTCTCCTCATTATTGGAGCCTCCTTCTCCCGCGGACGCATCATGTAACCTTATCGCACAGAACCCCATCAAACGGCGAAGAAATATAGATGTGCTCTTGTACTGATTATGTCAACGCGTGCGTATGATCCTCTCGGGCTATGCTTGGCAAGGGATTGCCCTTGCGACCACTCGCTTTGCTCTTGACGCATCTTTTTCACGCAAGTCAAGGCTGTCGCCAACGAAGTATAATCTGGATCACGCTGCTCAATCCGGTAAAAAACTCTTGAAATTCTCTAAATCGCGCGATATGGTCCTCAAAAGGGAACGCGCGGTCTGCACTGTTTATTGTCCCAGCCAAGTCCTTGACTCCGTGGCAGCAGCACTGCCGCGCAGCTAGGTGATCGAGTCATGGACATGTTGTTGGGGGGGGGGGGGGGCGTTTCCAATATGAAGCGTTTCGTCAGCGTTCCACTGGACCGCATGCCGCACCACGTGTGGTCTGGCTCTCCACAGACTTGTTTATGTATGGTTGGCTGCCCGCGCACTGGTTAATATCAGTCGTGGGCATCGTCATGGTTGGCTGCAGCTCGGTGGAAAATCCATCTCGTCCGCCAGCAGCGTCGTCCAATGTTATCGATAAACTGCATCTTCCACAGTGTCTTGGCAGCTTCTAGAAGACTTTGCTGTAGCCTAGCTTTGCGCTGGCAATCATGGATAAGCTTAAACGGCCCATCCTCAACGATTTGTACCTGGTCTCGCCTCGCCAGAGTCCGCTGGACTTGAGATTCGGCCGTGGTTCGACTGGGCCGTGTGCAGCTAACTTTTCGACCCCCAGCCATTCCTAGTATTTTGTATTCGAACATGGTGATACTCGATGTATCGTTTCTTGAAGCTTTATCCTGCCGTCCATCTCTCATCAGCCGGTTTTTTTTCCCCTCACATTAGAATTGCGAAGAAAAGAAAGACCTAATGTTATTCAAGTTTTGCCGCGGAGAACAGGACAAAAAATGAGATATTAGATGGCTATCCCGTATTATGCCATGATAAATAAAGCCGCCACCCTCAATGCATGCCACAACATCCCTCACTGGAGCTCCAAGACTTGGACGTGGGCAACTGGCATCCTCGAGAGACCCTGGCCCCTGCCAGCTGCCTTGGACGGCTCTATTATGGGTTCATGGTTCCAGACTGCGGGGCCTCTGGTGATGCGAGAGCAGCTACTCAGTACATAGTATCATGCTTGTGGGTTCCACGGATAGAGGCTACCGACCGATGCGTCAGCGGCTGTTTTGTCGCCTTGCGCGGGCCTACGTACGTCTCCTCGGGCCTCCCGCATAAGCTGGCCAAAGCTACAACCCCTTCCAGAAGAAGTCACACAGCGAATAGAGCTAGAACCCGTTTGGCCCTTCGCCTTATGGGTCTGCGCCTCCTCGGCAATTGTGGGATCGCGCCATCGAGAGTGACGCTAGCCTTGTCCATAATCTTGGCATCTTGTCGCTAGTCAGGCACAGCAGTCAAGCTTGTAATTATCCTATGCAGCCTGTCTATGCACAGCCCTCTTCTTTTGGAAAACAACAGTTTCGGGGGGGAAAAAAGGGGGGGAACCTGCTCACATCACAAAACGGGCGGTGACATGCGTTGCACATCCGACGAGTCATGATCGCCCGGCTAGCCCGACTGCCCGAACATCAATCCCGATTCTGGACGACTCTGTGTTAGTAGACGATTTCGATATAAAGCTGCTCAGATGGCCCTGTTCTACATCTGTCCTCTTAGGAGATCATCAGCTCGATCATCTTGCCTTTCACTCTTTTACTTTAGGCACTTGCTAATACAGCATACACTCTCGTTAATCGTCGACTGTTTTCACGCCCGAATAGTTCAACTCCCTTGCCGCCTTTTCTCCCTACCCTTTCTCGGTCAATCGTCAAGAAAAGAGCAGCAACCATGAGAATCAACGTCGCCACCATTGGCGCCGTCACGCTCGGTAGCCATGTGATGGCCCAGGGCCCCGCCAAGCCTATCAAGGAAGAAGCCAAAGGGATTGAGAGAATCGAGATCCTGGAGGCTTTCCAGTCACTTGGTGACTGGAAGCTTGACGCATGCCACAAGGTCGACACCAAGGTCGGCGACCTCATCTGGCCTTGCGCTTCGCAGATGAGGACCCAGATGACGCTCTGCCCTACCAATCCCACCAGCCCCGAGGAGCGCAAAGCCCAGCGCGACTGCCTGTGCGGCGAGGGGAGCTCTCTGCTGCAGGATGCCGCCGCCTGCGTGCAGTGCAAGAGGGAGAATGGCCTGGATTCGGACGATCACAAGCAGTACTGGACCGACTACTACAAGGATGTCGAGGATAACTACTGCAAGGCTCCTGATGCCACCGTGGGCTACGAGGCGTTTATTGCTGCTCTTGATGTGAAGAGGCCAAGGCCGCAAGCAGGAAACAATCTCAACCGTCTCATTGGCGTTGTTGCTGACCCCAAGTCGTACTATGAAACGGCCGGTGTCCCGGTCCCCAAGAAGCAGGGCGGAGGCAAATTCACTCCTGCCACTGCCAAGGCTGAGAATGGCAAGAAGAACTCGACCGCCCCCGTCGCCCCCGTCGCCCCTGTCGCCCCCGTCGCCCCCATCGTTGATCAAGTCAAGTTCCCCGTCATTGTTAGCATCGAAGAGCTGCCTGCTGCCAGTGAGAATAAGACTTCCACCAGTTCGATCACCAGTTCGATCACCAGTTCGATCTCGTCGGCCCCGTTCAAGAACGGCACGGCAAGCATCAGACCTACCGCTTCCTCTCTCGGTATCAAGCCCTCCAGCTTCCTCACTGTTACAACCTCCAACTCGGCCGCGACGGGCACTTCCTCGCTTCTTCCCGCCACCACTGTTGCCCCCGGCAACGTCAAAGGCTCTGAAGAAGAGCACATCATTGTGATTGCCGGCAAGCCTTGCCGTGTTTATGTCATCTGGGTCATCGTTGACTGCGTTCCCAAGGTTGATGAGAGCGGCAAATTTTCCATCGGCTTCGAGAACAAGGGCGTTGACGAGAAGCAGCCCCCCAAGATGGTGGAGAACAAGGAGCAGTTTGACAAGATCAACGCTGTCATTTGTGATGGTGGCAAGGACGCCAAGCTGGCCGAGCAGGCGAAGCAGCTTGTCGGTACCGAGGCTCCCGTCGTCCAGGCTCCCGTCGTCCAGACTCCTAGTGGCAGCAACAAGCAGCAGCTTCCTCCCGTCAAGCCGACCGCTGGTGAATCCAAGGTCCCGTCTTCTGGCAAGCAGCCCGTCTCTGGAAGCAAGCCCGTCTCTGGTGGAAGCAAGCCCGTGAACAGCCCTGCCAGCTCGGGAAGCCAGACTGCCAATGACGAGGCGTGCGAGGACGTTCCCCAGACTGGTGGCCAGGGTTCGCAGCCTTCCACTGGCAAGCCCGCTCAGAGCTCTCCTAGCACGCCCGGCCAGAACTCTGGCAGCGTCCCCAGCAACTCTGGCAGCACCCCCAGCAAGGCTGGCAACACCCCCAGCAACTCCGGCAGCACCCCCAGCAAGGCTGGCAACACCCCCAGCAACTCTGGCAACACCCCCAGCAACTCCGGCAGCACCCCTAACAACTCTGGCAGCACTCTTGGCAACACTGGCTCCAACACCTGTGCGTGCGAGTGCCCGTCGACCGTTGCGACTGCGGCTTCTTCTAGCAGCCAGGATCCCGAGATTTGCAACAAGAAGGTCGAGACCGAGACGGCCTGCAAGAAGCTGTCGGGACGTCAGATGTGGGAGTGCCTGTGCTCCAAGGGCGAGTTTGCCGAGAAGACGCACTTCTTCAAGGAGGCCGTTCAGTGCGAGCGCCGCAAGTCCAGCCTCCGCGAGAGCGAGTTTGAGGCCCAGATCCTCTTCGAGGTCAACTACCGATACTGCCAGAAGGAGCAGTTTGGCAACGACTTTGGCGCCGCATACTCGAGCGTGGACAACGAGTGGAGAGCGAGCAGAGCCCCGGCTGTCTTGGTTTAAACGGGTGTCGTTTGATATCTAACAGATGTTGGCTAGTTTTTCTTTATTACTCTGATAAGGTTTTTGATAGCTAATATCCAATCTTATATAATCTGTACTTTTTTAATGTGTATGTATTCAGTCTATACTCAATATACTTGGTATGAAGCTTGGGAAAACGGTGCTAAAATTATAACCCTTCTAGTAGTCTAGGCTCTCGTCTGATACAATGTCATCCACAACTTGAATTGCCTTGTAAAGTCAGTCTTTCCAATTCGCGCCCCCCCCCCCCCCCTCCAGATTCAAATTGAGATTCGTCCTGAGCGGTTTGCTGCTCTTGCTTCGCTTCTAAGTGAGCTGTTTTCTTTGTCATGAACCGAGGCCGCGCAGTCATGCAGCCGAGCGAAATGAAACAGCATCTTTTTACAGCATGGAGGTCGTCCAGAAAGCATTTGAACAGTGGGTATAGATTCTACTCCACGATTCCAAGGTATCAGACGATGATGAGGGCTCCGCAGACTGTTGTGCCACTTTCCCCAAATCGTAGTCTTTTTTTTATCCATCGACTTTCTGAGCTCTTAAACTATTTTATACCTAGCTAGCGGGTAACCGCCCTGGACGGGGCTTTCTCACAGCACCCACGAGGAAGTCGTGGGGGCCAAACACGTGAAAGTCATGATGTATACGGAGTAGTGATGGTATTTTATACTCAGTAGCTCATGTCTGGGCGTGTTAACCCCTTTTTTCATCCCCCCCTCGTATATAGATGGCCCTCAAGGTTTTCACGGTTGCCGTGAAAGGCGGGTGGATATCCATGTAGTGATACAAGCCGGGGCGATATGTCGCGAGTACGAAGCCGGCCAGAGACTGGTCCAAGGTTCGTTCCGCAGGCGACGATGGCGTTCATCTGACCTGTCATTCACGGTTGAAGATTTGTGACGCCACGTAAGCTTGCACGGGGCTGTCTGTGAATGGCGCGGGTGTCTTGGACAACAGAGTCCACTGAGCAACATGTCATGATGTCGGCCCGCTCCGGTGCAAGAAGGGTCTGAAGGAGACAGGGATGGGGCGCGACAGATCCACCTTTCCCGCCAATATATGCTCGTAAAATACAATTTTTACCAACTTGACTCATTATAAATATGTACAAGTCTCGGTCTATCACTTTAAGCTGTTTAAAGTTCTAATATATATTACGGTACGGCTGAAATGGGACGAGCTTGAACAAAGGATAACCTGTCAAGGGCATGACAGGATGTAAAACTTTGGCCTCGTATCCAGTACCCTTTTTGCCTTTCTGCCTTTCTGCCTTTATATTGATTAATCAAGGCAGAATGCGGGTACTGCGCTGGTTGGTTAGGTATTTGGTTCTATATAATGCAACAGATTGCTACTAATACCCCGCATTGCCCAACGGATACTAGCTTCTTCTTCTAATGACGGTTGGATGGCCAAGTAGTATTACTCGCGCTGCCAACTATTGAAACCTGACCGGAGACAGGTACGTGTCTACGCTCTGGATATCCAATTCAGCGTTAATGCATCCCAGCTGTTGCGATCGCGCGCAATGGCGGCCATCATGACAGTAATACTGGAACATCTGAGAAGGGTCCAGGATGAATGAGCTGAGAAACAAGGCGAGCTCGAGGAGGAAATCGCTATTGTGGCTAATCTCGAAAGCAGCCTGGCCGATCTTGTCTCGAGTTCTGGAACTTCTGCGCAGCAGCGTCGAAAGAAACATACCTTGAGCATTCGCGACTCATGCGGCAACATCGTCAGCAAATCGGACAAATCGAAAACAGGATCGGAGAGTTGAAGCGAGAGATAGCTGATTATGAGGGTCAGAAGAGGGAATATCTGAAGAGGGAATATGAGCAGAAGCGCACATAGACTCTAGGTCGAGCAGCGGTCGGCTATTCTAGTCGAGGCATGTCAGAGTCAGACTTTTCCATCATCTTGTTCACCATCTCACGAAACTTGCTGCATGAGTCGTATAATTCCTTCAACATGTCATCTCGTTTAGAGTCTTTGTAGTATTCGCGGAACAAAGCCATGTAATAGATGGATACGAAGAGATCGGATCGAAGCAGCGCCGAAGGCAGGAAGAGCCGCAAGCTCGAGGAGAGATCAGGGCCCCATTCATTGGCAAGCTTCCGACTAGCCGTCGCATCTTTGCTAGCGTCCAGAAGCGAACCGTGCAGCACAGGGTATCTGGCCCGATACTTGGCATCTCCTGGGTATGTTGCATCTATCCCGGCCAGCCACAATGGCGGTGTGAAGAACTGAAGGGGCACGGTGCCACTCCATTCCCAGTCAATGATTCCTGCCAGGGAGAGATCCTCGTTCACAATGATGTTTGGCGGTCGTAGGTCGCCGTGTGAGAGGATGAATGGCTCGAGATTCAATTTTGGGTCGATGAAGTGGCAAAGCCTCAGCTTAAAGTCTTGCAAGGCAAACATTACAAGCTGGGCCTCACTCTCGTCTGTCTCTTCCGACGGCAGGATCTGTGACTGGTATAGAGCTTCATAATGGCACAGCGCAAAGTCCAAGGCGGTTGCATGACGCTCGACATGCCGTTGCGTACCCCGCAGCTGAAGGCTGTTCAGAACTACAGAGTTTGGCGCGGCTATGGCATATCCATCTGCGCCGTCCTTGACCAGCGCTCCGCCATACTGAAATTCGTGTGCGCGAAGTTGCGAAAGGCATTCGCCCAGCTCGGCAAACAGAGGTCTCAGATCGTCAGTGGGCCTGTCTAATATCTCACGATACTCGAGAGGCCGGCCGGAAATATATTCAAGAATGATGAATGGGAAGTTTGCTCGGCTCTTGGGGTGCAGCCCGGCACCTTGGCCGTGACCCTTGACCTCGGGCACAGGAATCGTCGTCTTGGCCCGGATAAATCTATCCCGAATTGTCAGTTTCGGGCGGTCCATCTAGCAAGTAGTTGAGTTTGGTCTGCTCACTCCAGCGTGGCAACCTCGCTCTGCAGCTTCCGCCACGGCTCGTGGAGCAAAGGGCATATTGGAAAGCGGACCACCCACTTGCTGCCGTCATCGGGAAACACGACAAAGACGCAGAGATTGAAGCTTCCACGTGTACGCTGACCAAACTCCTCGCATCTCTTGCCCATGTTGTAGCTTGATGCGAGCCCAAGTACGTCAATGTCGTCGATGGCGTCCACGTACGCCTGCCGTCGCGCATCCCGGTCGAGCTTGGAGACGCAGCGCGTGACAGGGGACTCGTCATCGCACGGTTGCACGTCGTCAAGTAGTCTGTCAGGGAAAAGCCAACGGCAGAGGCGGCGCAGGTATTGCATGGCATTTTCCCATCGCGCCAGTCGCGAAACCAAAAATACAAACACCATGACGGCGAGTAGGACAGATGCCTCGAGTTGGTCGCTGGCCTAATAAGCTACCGTGTGTATGTAGCCCCCGAGCTAGCGAGTACTAATAGGCCAGTCCTACAGGGACCACATTACGTAACCCAACCTACTGCCAGTCAGTACTCCGTACTTCGTATCGGAGCTAAAATTAAGCACATGGAATCTGTCTTGGCACATAATTATACCCAATTGAGCAAAAAGCCAAAAGTGGAAATGCGCTTTTGTTAGAGCTTAATAAATACGACGAGCTAAATAAATACGACGAGGCATCGCAAGCGGGTTGTCGCAGTGTTGCAAGTAATTCTAAAGGGGAAAAAGACATCATCTACCATCAAGATGTTGGACACAGTTCGCCGTTGCCAACTAGACCATGATCAAATCTTTTTTTTCTGCTCCTATTCGATTCACGTTTCTTAGTCTGCAGTTGTAGTCACCTGTAGTCATGACAGAAAAAAAAATAGAGCACTGCGCTAGTAGCATCTTGACATTCACACCCACATTCACGCTCCTCCCTCTCTCTCCTGACCTGCCCCCGTTTTCCGTCGCCGTCTTACCGAAACAACTACAACCCTCCCGAGTAAAGCAACCCGAGATGCCTCGGACAGACGAGGCCGCCGCCTTTTTCCACGCCGTCTACTCGGCCGTGAGCGAGATTCCCCCTGGACGGGTGACGTCGTACGGGCACATTGCGGCCTTGATCGGTACCCGTATGTTCCCTCTCTTTCTCTGTTTGTCCCTTTCCCTTTGTGTGTGTGTGTGTGTGTGTCTTTTGTCTTTCCCAGGTCCACTCAATCACTCACCTCCTTTTTCTCTTCTTCTTGTTTTCTCTCGGTTCCAGCACAGCGCCCGCGCCAAGTCGGCGTCTGTCTCAAGCACCTCCCCGACGACACCGACGCCGACGCCGACGCCGACACCGAGTCGGAGCCCTCGCGGCGGCAGCGGTGGAACCACAGCAACGTGCCCTGGCAGCGTGTCGTCAACGCCCGCGGCGTCATCTCCCCCCGCGGCGGCCGCCCCGGCGCCACCCGCGCCCAGGCGGACCTCTTGCGCGCCGAGGGGGTCCAGGTCACGGGCGTCGGCGGCGGGCTGGGCGAGCTGAGCGTCGACCTGGACCGGTACGGGTGGTTTCCCTCGGCGTTGCCGTCGGAGGGAGTCAAGGAAGAAGAGGAGGAGGAGGAGGAGGAGGAGGAGGCGGAGGCGGAGGAGGAGGAACCAGAGCATGACGAAGCGGGGGTTGATGATCAAGAGGTCAAAGAGCAAGAGGAGGAGCACGACGCCTATATTAAGCAAGAGGAGGATAGTAACAATGAGCAGTCAAATAGGTAATCAGGCTTTGTTTAATGTGTACAACTCGAATATATAATTGTAACGAAAAAGTAAATATAACCGCAAGTACGGATATACAAATCTTCTTAAAGGCACAGACACAAACTACACGTACCACGCACCTGCCTTGCTAGATAGGTACTGTATACCTACTACCATGGTATCAAAACATATCTTCCAATATATATTATATAGATAAGGATAGGACCAAATTTTGTAGAACTTTATTAAGCAAAGTTCATAATAAGAATACGCATAAAGTACTTTTAAGATATACTTGATTGATTTATACTAAAATTTAAGTCAAGTAAGATAAGTATGACATATGGCTAGCTAATTCTACTACCTAATATGCGCCCCCACCAGGTGGCAGAAACTTGGCGACAACATCGTCAAATCGAAATCGCCTGCCTCCTTGAACCATTTCCATGGGCCACGACTGCGCGAGAAAACAGCGGGAAGCGGCAAAAGGTCCGCCTGGCCGACTTTTTTCTGACCTAGGTGTACGCACTAGATAGCCCACGTCATCGCCTCAGAAACTCGAGCGCGTGACAAACTTTGGAAACACTAAAAAATAAGTCGTTGTTGGCTCGTTGTTGCCCTCTCTCTTCGCCACTACGCCCGCGCCGGCGCGCGGCCAAAGAAAAAGTCTAAATTCTCGGTTATCAATATATGAGCAAGAACTTCCCCCCTCCCGATGTACGAATTTTTCTTCTCGATGCTCTTTCGTAACAAAGATACCCCGACACTGCCCGCTACAATGCCCGCTATGGACTCAGACGCACCTCCCCCATCCTATGATTCCGTAAGTCATCGAAATGAAGACGGAAGCCTACTGCTGCCATTCACCTCGACTAATAAACGTCAAGTCCATCTCGATGAACAATGACGCCGACATACTCTTTCAAACCGCTTACAAGAATCAAATTTGGAGCCCCCTTCTGCGGCTCCCAGACAAGCTTCTCGTCCTCCTTATGAAATCACTCGATCTCGATACTTTGCTCCGACTCCGGCACACGTCTCGGGTATTCATGTGGCTGTTCAACTCCGAGGCGGCCTTTGAAAAGTACCATCTCAAGCTGCAACAGGACAATGACAGGTTCAACGATACAGCCCGCGTCTGGACACCGCCTTCTGCATGGTTCAAAGATCAAGCCATTAGCGGCTTTCGACGCATGTGCCCGCCTTGCAGGGTGAAGCGTCAAGGAGACGTATCTGGAAAGGCAGTTTTGAAGTCTATGCCTTCTATGTACTGCTCACGTTGCCGCGCCGACCATAAGATAATGCATTTCTCTAAGGATCAGCGTCGGCTGCCAGAGTCAAGTGAGAGAATATGCATTGGTCATGAGGGCTTCTTCGTTCTTTGCGATCACGCTGTCACTATGACCTGGCATCAGGTCGTTTCAATGCAGCATAGTGAGCCGGGGATTAAGGCTTCATGTAGCTACAAAAATCATACGACCGGACAGCCGCTCTGTACTGATGAAGCTTGCTCACAGCAGGACGGCCCCTATCTGGCTCTTGGACGGGATGAGTCAAATAACCTCTTTATGGAGCTCTGGATCTCGCAGTCCTCTCGGTCAAGCGATTGCCGTCTGGAAAAATGTGCCCCAAGAGTCTCAGGGAGGCACTCCAAGAGGAACCTCATGGCATGAAAACAACAGACTGGATGCCTCGATCATGGCCTGTGGCCGGAGATCCCATGAGGATCTTTGATCCTAACCTGTGTGACTGCGTCGAATGGCGCGGCTCGGGGACAGATACTAGGCGCGTTCGTTGGCCACTTTGTCCACTCCCCGACTTGCCATTCAGAAGCTCAATAGAGGCAGGAGATTATGTGAGCTCTGGACCGCGCTGCAGCACATACCGTCATTCAATATCTGCCGATTATGCTGGCGCCGACGCCCAAATTCGCGTCGAACACTGTGGGAGCCGAGATGACCTTCTTGTACTAACACAGAGTGCTAGATCTTTCATCGATGATGCCTGTGGCTCGGGCTGGGAGACTGTTGTGCATGGTCCGTCATATGATTATCTGGATGATGAAGATATGCGCGGGGTGAACTGGTGTTCAACCCCGAGCTGTGCCGTGGCAAACCTGCTCCGCAGTAATAAACACATCTGAAACATGGAGGCAAAACAGCGTTAACAGGCAATGAGACTTGTTTACTATATACAACTCGAATGTACCATCTTAACCAAAAAGTAAACATCTCCGCAAGTATACAATTCTTCTAACCCAGGCACGGACTATATTTAAAACGGCAGAGGAGGTATGTATTGCTGAATATCAACTAATTCACCTTAGACGATTCCGCAATCAAAGGAAACATACAACTAGAACAAAAAAAGGCAAGAAAACAGTGAAAACCCACAATGGAGGGAAGAAAAAAAACAAGACAAGAATGACAAGCTAACTCTTTTTTTCATTCGAAATTTTCCACCAATGAAGAAAAAAATAACTCCAAGCAATGAAGATTCTTTTGCTGAAGCCGAAGGGGGTCATGATTATGTACGAAAGAGACAAAAAGAGACCAATGGCCTCAAAAAAACAAGAGAATAAGAATAAGCATTGGAGGTGCCAAAGAAGAAGAAAAAACAGTATATGCCGCCGGGTTATACACTGGGCCGGACGCATACCATGTACATACGTATATAAAACAGAGCCCATTTCGTCGTGACTGCAACGCTAAATTTCAAAAACAAAGTCGTGTTGCTTTAAAATCAGAAAAAAGAAAAGAAAAAAGAAAACTGGCGCTGTGTGTGGGTATGGATAAACAAACAAACCAGTCGTGCGCTTTTTTCGTGTTCAAGGGGTTGTGGGAGTAATGGTTCGAGGACCAACAGACTATGACGTGACTGTCTGCTCGTCCTCTGGCGGCGTGTCTGGCAGCGTGTCTGGCAGCGTGTCTGGCAGCGTGTCTGGTGGTGTGTGTGGCAACATATCCGGCTCGCGCCGAAAGATTCTAAACGCATAGCTTAGCCCCCTCTAGAAGCAGTTCAGGCTTCCCTTCTTCTTCTTGCCCTTCTTGATGGCATTCATCCTCTCTTCCAGCTGCTTTCTAGCCAGCTCTGCCGCCTGTCGCTTCTTGCGCTCCTCTTCCACAACCTGCATGCTCCAACGGTTGTCTTGTGCCGATTCGGTAGGGCGCTCTTTGAGTTCCTTGACCTCCGTCTCCAGGTCCGAAGCTCGCTTCCGCCACGCGTCGCAGTCTGTTTTGACCTTCTTGGACTGCTTCTCGAGGTCACTCAGAGCTTCCTCTAGAGTTTGCGTCAGCTGGCGCTCCGCATACAGATGCTTCTCAATGGTGCGGATGCGGGCTTCCTGGTCCTCGGTGATTTGTGAAATGTTAATATTGTCCTTGCTTAGAGGACGGCTTGGCGGCGACGCGGGCACGCCGTTGATGGACGAGGTCGCAGAGCCGGGCAGAGGCGGGAGGGGAATGGCAGGAGGCGGCGAGGGCAGGGAGTTGTGCGAGGCTGCCTTGCGGATGGTCGACCCCGAGTTGGAGCGGCGAATCTCACCGTTGGCCTCGCCTTCGTTCAGCTTGGCCTGTAGAGCATTGTATTCGGCCCGGAGCGTGTCAAGCTCCGTCTGGAGCTTGGTTCTGGCAGCATTCACCTCGTCGAGCTGTGCCGCGCGCTCCGTCTGCAGAGAGCTGAGGCGCTTATTCGTCATCTGCGCCTCGTCAAAGTTGTTTTGCAGCTGCTCCTCCAACTCTTCGACCAGCCGGCTGTGCTTCTTGTTTTTGGATTCCAAATCATCCATCTTGTTCTTGACGGCCACGATTTGATCCTTGATGGATGTAGACGCCTCAGCGGCCTCGATCTCGGTCTCGATGGCGGCAGGTTCCGCTAGCAGCTCGGCAAGCTTACCCTTGACGTCTTTCAGGTCACGCACAAGGGTTTCGTTGATGGTGGTGAGCTCCGTCACGTGCTGCTGCATCTCGGCAGACTTGCTCTGCTCGGCCTGGAGCAGCTTCTGGTCACTGACGAGGCCGTCGATGCGCTCCGTAAGCTTCTCGATGCTAACCTCGAGCCCCAGAGCAGAGGCAACCTGCGTGGCAACCTTCATCAGATCCTCACGAGCATCGTTGACCTCGGCCTCGAGTTTCCGTGCCGATTCGCTGTGCTCGGTCAGGAGGACTTCCATCTGCTCTTCGTAGCCCTTTTGCTCGTGCGCCTTCATCTCGGTCAGCTCCTTGGCATGCGTCGCCGACAACTCGTCGAGAGCCTCCTTGTGCGACTTGGAGGTGCCTTCAAAGTGGGCAATCTGGGCTTGCAGTTCGGCCACGATCTCTTCGCTCTGCTTGGCCTGGGACGCGGCAGCGCTGTGCGAGGTCGACATCTCTTCGAGTTCGAATTTGGTGGCGGCATGGGCCTTTTCGAGTTCGGCGACCTTGTCAGAGTTGGCGTGGATGAGCTTCTTGTATTCGTCAATTTCACTGCGCAGAAAGCTGACGAGGTCTTGGTGCTTGCGCTCGTTGCTGGCAATGGTGTCAAAGTCGGCCGTCGAGGTGGCCTTGACCTTTTCGAGGTTGGCCGCGGCGGTAGCCAGCTCAGCCTCGAGACCCCGGACAGTGTTGTGAAGCTCAGTCTCGGCGGCTTGCATGGATGACAGGGCCGTCTTGTGCTTTTCCTCCCAGGCGGTGAGCTCGGCTTGTAGAGAGCTGACCTGCTTGGTGTTGTCGTCGACGGCAGCGGCGTCGGCGGTGTCCTCGCGCTTGGTCTCACGCTGCTCGTATTCGACGCGCAGCCGGTCCAAGTCGGCGAGCAGAGATTGTTCGCGTAGCTTGTGGGCTTCGCCCATCTCGGCCAGCTGCTTCTCATTCTGCTCCAGCTTTTGTCGCAGAGTGGCGACCATGGACATGTCCATAGGGCTAGCCTTTAAACTGGTGCGCTCACGGGTCAGGCCAGAGATGATGGTCATCTTAGTCTCCATTTCCTTCTTTGTTGACGCGACAGAAGCCTCAAGCTCCTGGATGCGCTCGCTGCGGGTGTGAAGTTCGTGCATGGCGGCGTTGAGGTTGAGCTCAAAGTTCTGCATCACTTCCGGGCGCGTTTCAAAGTTTTCGCTGGCAATGTTACGCAGGGACGCGAAGGAGCGGTGGGCCCTGTCGATGATGAGGAGGTTCTGGCTGGATTTGCGGCGGATGACAGGGCTGCTGGTACGGGGTGAGGTGGCTTCGACGGCGCGCGCCTTTGAGAGGTTCGTCTTAAGTTCTTCGACCGTGTCCAAAGTATCGTTGTGGGTAGACTGAAGCTGTGCATATTTGGCGGCGAGCTGCTTGGCAGCCTCTTCTCTGTCGTCGGCAAGCTGCTTGAGACGCTCCAGCTCTCGGGTCAGCTCAGCACTCAAATCGCTCTGCGTCACGTCGTCGCTGGAGGCGTCGGGCTTCGTGGTGGCGGTATCGTCATCCTCGACCATGTCTTCATGGGCCGACGTGTCGGCGGTGTCGGCGGACTCCATAGCGGATGAGAGTTCAGACGACAGGGAGCGTGACGCGGAAGAACGAGCACCCTCTTTGGCTAGCTGGGACTCGACGGAGGAGCGGAAAGAGTCGGTTCTGTGGTTAGACGAGGTTACCGAGACAACCGAGTCGCGGGCGTTGGGAACCTGACGGGCCTCGTCGACGGCGTCCTGGAGAGTAGCAATTTTGTGCATCGCCTCTTGGTACTTGGCCCGGAGGGCGTCGTGGTCGTTGATGGTGTTTTCGTGCTCGACGCGGAGGTCCACCAATTCCTGTGTGACAGACTCGAGTTTATCCGATACGTATTGGGTCTGGGCCGGGCTTTGTGCAACAGTGGCTGCAGCGTCGGCATCGGAAGCCGCCTCGGGCGTCTTGGCCTGACGATTGACATGCTCGACAGAGTCGCCCAACAGTTCTTCTCTCACGGTACTGGCGCGAGACTTGACGGTGTCGGTGTCGGCTTCGGTGTCCTTGACGTCCTCGGCGTCCTCATCGTCCTCGTGAATCGTCTCGTTAATCTGACTCTGGGTGCGAATGTGGGAGAGCTTGCGGGAGTGATCGGCCGATCCGCGGCGACCTGGTTCACGGTTGCCGTTTATGTCGGGCTGCCTCGTCTCCTCGACGTGGTCGAGCTCGTAGAGCAGCGAATCGAGCTTGCCCAGGCTGCGCTGGCGCTCAATGACCTGCTCGAGGCGGTCAATCTCGCGCTGCATCAACTCGCCGTCCTGATCAGCCTCAGCGAGGCGCTCCTCTAGAGTGGAAATGTAGTCTTCACATGATGCCTCGTTTTCGCGGGCGCGGGCAATCTCCTTGCGCAGTTCGGTAATGATGGAGGCGTTCTTCTCGTCGCCGGTGCTGTGGCCGTCGAGCTTGGATTCGAGGTCGTGGAGGTAGGATTCTGTGTTGGCTTCGCGGTCCATGAGCTTCTGGACCCGAGACTGTAGCTGGGTGTTGATAGTTTCAATGTAGGCCAGTTTGGTCTCTCTCTCGAGCAGCGAAGTCTCGGTGGTGGAAAGGGTGCTTCGGGTGCTGGAGAGAGACTGCTCGAGAGACTCGATCGTCTTTTCGTACTCGAGAACGACCTGCTCGACAGCTTGGGCAAACGAGTTGGAACGGTTCAGTCTATCGGTGGCGGTATTAACTTGCGTCGAGTCCGAGGCGTCCCTAAGGGCAGACTCCTTGTCGCCGGCCTTGGCCATCTCGGCAATGAGGCGCGCATGGCGCTGGCTGAGGGCGCTGTAGTTTTCCTGCATGTCGAGAATCTGGTTCTGCATCTCGGCCTCGCGCTCCTTGTCGCGGTCTGAGCGCTCGAGAATGCCTGCGCTCGAGGTCTTGGAGCCCGAGTCGCCGTTTTGGGCGTTGCGAATCTGCTCGCGAAGAAAGGTGACCTCGGCCTTGAGGCGATCGATGACGGCTTGCCTGTCGCCTTCTTCGACCTGCTGAATACGTGGTTTGGACTGAATAGCACGGGCGCGCTGGGCGTACTGGACGGTGTTGAGCGTTTCGCTGAGGTGAAATTCGGCCGGGGTGACGCAGGCGATCATGTAGGTGATGGCGTTGCCGCCGAGCGAGTCCTGGAGGAGGCGGGTAAGCTTGGAATCGCGATAGGAGACGTGGGAGCCACTCTGGCGCGAGGAGAGCTGGCTAATGACTTTTCCGAGAGAGGCGAGACCGGCGTTGATGGAGATGCCCTCCTTGGCCCTGTCGCCCTGGGCACCGGTATTTTTGAGCCTCTCGCTGCCGGCGAGATCGACGAAATGAAGCTTGCTGTCTGTGGTGATGGAGACTTCTTGACCTGTCATGGCCTCAATGGGAACGGAGAAGCGCTTTTCAGCGGCGCTGGTCTGCGTCTTGCTGCGTCGCTGAACGAGGTTGAGGGAGAAGACGGCGTGAGAGCGTGACGACTTGGCGTTAATGGCGGTGGCGTCGGTCTGACGAATGGTCGAGCCCATGGCAAGGGCGTTCATGAGATCCTGAGCGGACTCGATCTGGACCTGGTGGAGGCCGGTGACGATGATGTTACCCTTTGTGTCTTCGCGGATGGCGACGTTGGAGCGTTCGCCGAGGGGCGTCGTGTCAGGGGTAAGCAGATCGCGAAGCTGCTCGTTGTAGATTTCGACGTATGTAGCCTTGAGGGACCAATTGCGGTCACCAAGAGGGTTCTGCTGGGCGTAGCCACGGGGATTCTTGAGCTGGGACAGGAATTGACTGCCGCGAACTGAGCCTAGGGAAGCATCGTTTTTGCCGTAGAGGGATTCGAGTTTTGCGAAGAGTGCCGTGGCAGCACGGGGGATGACGCCTGAGAAGAGAGGAAAGGTATTGTTGGTTAGCCTGGTGGAGATGGGAGGCGAGGGGAGCGTGCGCGCGCGCGAGGACGAGCGTGAGCGGACAGCGAGCAGCGGAGCGGGCGGCGTCGACGGCGGCATGCGAGGATCAACTTACCCATCATCTGTTCATCTTGCTGGTCTAGCGGACCAGAAGTGCCCATTGTATATGATTTTCCGGCGCCGGACTGGCCGTAGGCGAGGAGAGAGACATTGTAGCCCTGGGCAAACGAGTTGACCGAGTCGACGAGGTAGTCCCAGATGCCTTCCTGCTCGACTTGGGGGCCAAATACGCGGTCAAATACGAAGAGCTTGCGACCCTGTGGTGATTCTATGGAGAGGCTTGTGTCGGATGAGGTTTGGACCATGGACCGCTGGAAGCGTTGGGGGATCAAATCGTAGCCGGGATCTGAGGGCTCAAGTGGTGGTCGAATTCGGACAGCTAAAAGGAGAACAGAGAGAAACGCAGAATGTAAGCATGAGGTCTTGTGAGTTTTGCTAGCATAGTTTTACGGGAGAATATTGAGGCAGGAGTATATAGAGAAGAAGATGATAGGGCATGGACAAGCGAGGGAAGAAGAAGAAGAAGAAGAAAACCTACCGACACGGACAGCGGTGCGCGCATCCTCATCTGAGGCGCGGCTGCCGAGTCCCGTCTTGCTGCTCATGCTCAATCTACTACTGCTGCGCGAAGGTTTGAAGATTGTAGACGAGGGCCGCTGGTGAATAGGCGAAGCTGGCGGAGTGCTGGCCATTTTGGGGCGGGAAAGGGATCGCGGGGACACGGATGGTCCCGGCGGCGGCGACGACGGTGGTGAGTAATTGTGACTCGGTTTTTCTTTCCCCCTCTCCTAATTTGAATTCTGTCTCTGTTCCCTTTTGTGTGAACAAATTTTGAAAGTATGTTTGGTGGTAGGGGGTAATAAAAGGAAGGGGGGGGAGGAGATCGGGGGAGGGGGCGGAGTTTGATTGTTGGTTTCTTGGGGGTTTAATCTTTTGGGAGAGGGAGAGAGAGAGAGGAGCGAGAGAAAAGGGAAGGGAAAGAAGGAAGTGAGTGATGGAGATATGCAGGCC
Organism: Cordyceps javanica; assembly: GCF_051103115.1. NCBI lineage: Eukaryota > Fungi > Ascomycota > Sordariomycetes > Hypocreales > Cordycipitaceae > Cordyceps > Cordyceps javanica. The sequence goes on from NC_139296.1 coordinate 236,808, forward strand.
GTTATTTGCGCGCGCGCGAACTGGATGAACCAGCCAGGCGTAATCTGCACAGATTACTAGGGGGGGGGAGGGAGTTGGGCGAGGAAGACGAGAATGAGCACCTTGGGAGCGAGGAGGTGAGAGGAAGTGGGAGGAGGAGGCAGGCAGTTGACAGGGTAGGTTGATTGGCAGGCAGTTGGCAGGAACATCGGCAAAGCAGGGGACCGGGCTTGTCTACTCAGTAGAGCAGGGGTTGTGATTATTGATTTTAATTGTATTTTTCTGTCTATTAAAAAAAAGATTGTTTATATTTTTGGTGCGCAAAGCCAAAAGACTGGGAGAAGGAGCCTGGCCTGGTAAAGTTGGGTGGGCAGGCAGGTCTTTGGTGGTGGATTGTGGCTGGTTCTGGTGGTGGGTGGCGGGTAGTACTGGTGGTGGTGGTGGTGGTGGCTGTCCAGTACTAATTTGTACATGAATCAAGGCAGGTACCTACTTTAAGTAGGCAGGCACGTACGCACATGTATAGGCATGCACAGGTAGGCACTTAGGGTACGTGCATAGGCAAGTACTTGGGTAGCTCAGTAGCCGCTGGGTACCTGCGCAAGTACCTAGCTTTGATTACTCAGTACTAGGTACCTTGGCAGTACTGTAAGTACCTAGCCAGCCAGCCCTGTAGCCCTGGTAGGCATGCACTCGTCGTCAATCATACGACTTGCCGCGATGCCAGATGGGGGTAAAAAAAAGTCAGGAGATGTGAAAAAAGACAAAAAAGAAGAAGAAGAAGAAGAAGAGGGGAAAAAGAGTGATTCATCAAGAAGAGAAAAAAAAAAAGAGACAGACAGACAGACAGACAGACAGACAGACAGAGACAGAGCGAGAAAAGTCTAGTGTTCCTCACAAAGGATCCAGTAAGAGTCGCAGATTCAACGGTTGTTGTTGCAGATTGGGTCAATCAGTGCCGAGGGAGAGAGAGACAGATGGACGGAGACGGGAGAGACAAGCAGAGAGACTGCGAGACTGAGAGCAGGGGCAATATTTCATCATTGTGATTACCAGTATTGTCCTTATTGTTCTCGTTCCAAGCTGGTAGTGAGTGACGAGTCGTGATGATTCTACTATTATGCAGACACTACAAAGTAGTAGCTGCGAGTTGATTTGGTTTTTTTCTCCCCCCTTTCTTTTTCTTTTTTTTTTTTCTTTCGTCTTTTTATTTAAAAAAAACTTTTTCTTTTCTTTTTTTTTTCCTCTCGTTCATCTTGTCCGTCCATCTGTCGGTCTGTCTCTCCCTCCGTCCTCCGTCGGGGCGGCTAGCTAGCTTCCAGGGGGGGGGGGGGGGGGGCCAGCATACTTATACTTACCCAGTAGCTCGCTACTCCGTACCTGAGTAAGTACAGCAGCACTACCAGTACTTACGGATACTTACTTATTTATCCATCCAGCCATCTTACGACGAGCAAATTCTGCACCTGTACGGCACCACCTTGCCAGGTCGTTTTCGAGAATCGGCACTTTACTTGGTGACCATTGACCATCCGCAAGTGAGCACCCCCAGTACTTAACGAGACAAAATCTAAGCAGGTATCTCCTCCCAAGCACCGACTCAAGGATACCGAGTACTTACCAGTAGCCCTGTCGTTGCACCCGCTAAACCTAGCTTGGCTGGGCCGGGCCAGTTTTTTCAATGGCTGGCGTCGTTTTTGTTTCTTTTTCTATTCCTCCTCCTTACCAATTTCTTTTCTTTTTCTGTAATTAATTAAACTGGGAAAGCCGTGGGGGGTGGTAGCAAGTGGCGGGCCGTTGGGACCGGGGGGATCCTGACAGGAGGAGAGCATCAGTACGGGACATTTTTAGTGGAATTGAGCTTGCTGCTCGGTGCCAGTAGGTACTGATGCGGAGTATCCGTACTTGCCGAGTACGTACTTGCTGTTTCCATCCTCGCTGGGAGAAGGACCAAGAAAAAACAAAGAGGTCAACAAAAAGGTGAAAAAATAGAAAAAGGGATAGAGTGTGAAAAAAAAATCATCATAAAGTACGCCATAGGAAAAAAAAAGCAAAAATACAATACTGATACATAGGGCCAAGCGTCACAATCGCACCACCAATCACCAGATAGGTGCGCACTAACTGCCACTTGTATCCCCCCCCGGCCGGCCTGTAACCACTCAACTGCCAAGTACTACTAATATTGGTGCACCTCTTGTCCGTGGCCGGCAAGTCGAGGCACCTTTCATCATCATATCGGCCGATTACATGTCCGTACTCTCTTTTTGTTCTGCCAATACGGTACTGGTAAGTACTCCGTAACTTGTACAGAGAAATCCGTACCCTAAACACGGCCAAGTGTCCCCTCTCCCCTCAATCCTTGTTCCCGGCCATGTGCATGCGCATGCAAAGCAAAACCCGGGCTCCCTCCAATCAACCTATTTTATGACGCGATTGGCTCTCTTTTTCCCACTGCCTACCTATGTAACTTAGCCTATTCCTCTCTTTTTTTTTCTTATATTCTTTTTTCCTTTTTTTTTGCCGATTCTGTGTTGAGAGGATTTGATAACCGATGTGCCATGTAACTTGCCGGGTCGGGCGGCCCCCCGTTGAATCTGTCACTTGGACCGCCTCCTCCTCCATCACCTCTCTGTCACCAGTCCAGTCACCCCTTCAATTCACCACTCACGATAACCCAGTCATCAGCATCAGCGGTATCATCAGCATCAACATCAGCCAGCGGCATCTTCATCTTCATCATCATCATCATCATCAGCCGCATCATCATCATCAGCCGCATCATCATCATCAGCCGCATCATCACCTGGCAAGTGCCGAATCTCTTTCCGCTTGGCTGCCGTAGCTCATCAGCCATGTACCCATTCTGTATCCGTACCTGCGCCGAATACCAGCCACCAGGGGCATCAATCAACCCCCCCCCCCCGTCCCCTTCACCCAACCATCCCTACAAGGGCTGTCGCCGTCGTCGCCGCCACTACTCAGTACCTGCTGAGCACAAGGCGAATCCCCCTTTTCCGGCTCTTGTCCATTTATTCCGCCCGCGTCACCTAAAAAATCTGGTATCTGCCATTGTACAGATTACTTGGTGCGACCCTTGTGCAAGCCCAGTGTGTCACACGCTCCCACCCAGTTGGGCATTTACAACGCCGGCTGGCTCTCAATACAGATGGGTTGGCGTTTTATTACTGATAGCCTACCAGCAACTTGACTTATTCCTTATTGAGTACTGATAATCTGCACAGAGTACGGAGTGCGCCGTACAGAGTACTCGGATACGTACCAGTCAGTACGCCCCAGTCATTTGGGCTTGGACCTCTCACTAACCCTGTCATGACGGGGACGAAAAAACGTGGCTTGCCTTTATGCTGGCCTTTTTTTTCCCTCGCCGCCTTTCAACTCGTTCTTCAGTACGGTTCGTTGTCGGTACTGACTAAGTAAGTACAGGATATTCTCCTTTCCCCTGACAGAAAAAAAAAAAGCCGGCCAGCCACAAAGTACTTGCAGGTACCTGTCGCTCTACTACCTGCCCCGCCTCTCTGGAACCCGCCAACCGGCCCCCGGTGGCATGCAGCATGTTCCCAGCTTTCTTTCCTTGTAGCCTAAATGGGCAAATGGGTTAAGAAAAAAATCAGAAAAAAGAAATTCTTGCATCAAACGAGTCCAAAAGGAGCTCGTGTGTCTTTTCTTCCTCCCACCGTCACCGTGCTTCCGGACATGCCTGAATCATGTCCTCGCCTGGATGCCAAATAAACCCCCCGCCCTCCTCTCTTTCCACCAACTGTTACCGTAACTGGTACCAGTAATAACAAAAACACATACTGGTAATATACCCAATATCCCCCGTTCTCGCGATTTGCGCCAATCCCAGGGGTCATGACCGGCCGAGCATAAACAACAATTAATATATCTTCACGAACACTGATAAACAATAACAACAACAACAACAACATTAACAAACATATTGATCGTCTTTATTTTTCTGTACCATCTAAATCTCTAGTGTCGACTCACTGGGAGCTAGGACCCCTTCCGAAACCGGCAACGACCTGCATCTATTGACGGTGTCGCGCGTCCCAACTCACGACGCATCTCACACCAACGAGTTGACGCGCATAGTAAATCTAGGAATGGTTTTTTTTTTTTTTGCCTTTTTTTTTCTCATATTGGAAATCTTGCACAACTCGGTAGCAGGCAGGGTTCAGGGAGGGAGACACTTCGCCGTCCCGTGACAATCCATATATGCTCGTCCACCGGCACATCAACCTCGAGAAGGGGGAAAAAAAGGGGGGGTTACCAGTAGAAAGAAGAAGAAGGAATCAAATCAGCAATATCCTCCCCCAAAATGGTCGTCTCATACCCCTACCTATCACATTGTACGGGGCTTTTTTTTCTCCTCCCCCATCACATTGCGGGATTGCGCGCGCGCACGCATCCTACTGTGAGATCTGCCGAGCCACACAGCCACCCGGCCACCATTACCACCATCAATCATCATCACCGCCGCCACCACCACCGTGCCGCCCCCGCGGCGACCGGCGCTTTGATCCGGACAAGAGCTCTTCCCGTGCGCAATACAAACGAAACAAGAGCCGCATCGGGAATCGAGACAGAACGAGAGAAAGAACCGTCAGATCAAATACAGTATCACCTGTCAAAAGCTCAGTAAACCAATTTGTATGGTCCCCCCTCCGCCCCGTCTCATAATGCCTGTGCGCCACCCAGCCGGCCGGCCGCCGCGCCTCCGAGCAGAATCCTTCCTCGTCTTCCATTCATCTTTCTTTTTTTTTCTTCTCTCCTCTTCTCAGCTTTCTTTAGTAATAATAGATGGTTCAGTTCGTGCCCTCAAACATGTTTCCATTCTCTTAGCACCAGCTCTTAACCAAACATGGCAAAGCTCCCAGGAATCCTTCCTTGCTTCTAAAAGAAGAGTGTCTCACCGTTGAAAAAAAGAAGCCCGAAGGCCCCCCTTTTTAATCATCTTACATGTTTGCATGTCTACGACAACCAAGACAAGACTTGTCTTTCTCTTCTCTTTCCCGACTTGAGACACTCACTTTGACGGCGTGCCCGGCCGAATACAGGCCCATGCGAAAGCACAAGTAACCTTATTACTCCGTACTGGGTTCTGGACAAATTCGGCTCTCTTGCTGCGGCCGTCGTCGTTCTCAGGTACTAGACCGGTTGGCTCCCGGTCTTCAGTGTTCAGCCCGTCCCGTCAGCCGCAACTCGTGGCAACTGCCTGATCTGCCTTGTCCCGCCATCGCCGCCACGGGTTGTACTGATAAACTTTATATCGGCTCATGGCCCCCTTCCCATCCTACAAACGCTTCGCCGTCGTCTGTGCTCTTTCGGGGCGGCGGATGGTACGGGACGTTTCATGTCAACTTTGTCACACATCATCACCATATCACTCATTCGGCAATAAGCCGTCGCGAATGGCAGCCCTGTTGACTTGTCGCATTCTTCTTTGAATGCCGTGTTGCAGAAAACTTTCAACTTTTGTCAAGGCAAGCTTTTTTTGTTTTGTATCTGCCTCTCCTTGCAAACGCCGCGCGTCCATCTACAAGTCTGAGGAACCCCGTCTCGCACATACTTTCCCTTTACCGTAGCTTTCATCCACATAACTAATCCACGCGGCCTATATCGTCCCCGACTACCATCTAGGGTGAACGGCGATGATCGCTCGCCTGCGCCGTCTAGGCCCATGTATAAACGGTATGCTGCAACTGACCACAGCAGTTGTGTTGCGCCGCAAGCTTTTGCCGAGAGCAATGGATTCAACATTCCAATTACGATCGCCTATAAGCATCGATCCATGCCTTTACACCCTCCGTAGCCGCTGATCCAATAGTTAACCCTTTCATGTTGCTTTACTAGACAGGGCTACGATCTGAGCGCATCTGCCGCCAACCCAGCTCCTCAAAACCACCCTAAATATTACAGTAGCTTTTGAGTTCCTCCTTCTACTACAGTGCATTCAGGAAAAAAGTGATGGAATTTATAGAGTGCCAATTCTGCTAGCAGCTTTATTACGCAGTAAGCGCTCAGGAGTGTCAAGGTAGATACCACTTCGAAGTGCAACCCAGTTCCTGCCCAAAACTAACACTGTCTCTCCAATTTTTAATCACAAACGTTGCTGCCTCAACATCCAGGTGCAATCATCTCTTACCAGTCCAGCCTCTCCACAAGATTTCCCAGAACTGCCGCCGAGAGCTCTGGGTACGTAGCGAATACTTCCCGGAATGCCATGTTCGTCCACAGCTTTCTAAACTTGCATGCAGCGTACGCACTCACCAACTCCCGCAGAAAGGGCCTCTCATCCGCCTGGTAACAAAATTGCAATAAAGCAACGATATCAGGGATCCTTTTCTTGGACAGCGTGAAATTACAGAGAATCCCATGCAGCTTGTGGAGGGCCAATGTCGCGAGTGGCTGTATTAAGTAGTAATCAGCCATCACATAGACTTTTGCATGCGAAATGAATACTTCTGCATATTCCTTTGAGGAGTTGTTGACATTTTCCAGAGTATCAGATGGGCTTGGAGGAGCACATAGGTACGAGCGTGTTGTGGTGAAGTGCTCCCATGCTTCTCCTGCTCTCTGTGGGGGAGAGACTTCCGAGCCCCACTCCGATACAGCCTTCTTCTTATTATCTTTCTTCGGCTTCGTGTTTGCTGTTAAGAACGCCCATAAAGCGTCATCCGCAAATGGCGCAAGTCTCTCTTCGGCAGGCGCTTCGACATCAGGAGGGGCGTCGCTTGGCTCACCAGGCTCCTCGGTCGGCGGTGGCGTTGGTGAAGCGGGTGGTTCGAAGGGGGAGGCACCACTATAGTCTCCGGTGTAAACATACTGGCCGAATCGAATAAAAGTATCTTCGGAGACGTCTTCCCAAACCGTACAGCCATCAATCGCCTCTTTCATCTGTCCATGTACGAGAGCATCGAGGGTTGGTGACTGGGAGGCAATCAGTGATGTATGGATGTAAAACTCCTGCTTTTGCGGCCCAACAAGAAATCGAAAGGGTTTGGCAACCAAGATTCTGTTTACTCGAGATGTTAGAGCTCCGGCTACAGCACTGATGCTGCCGGCCTCTCGGGACTTACCCATCGTAGAGTATCTGTGGCATGATGTTTTGCAGGTTCGTTTCGGCAACATTAGAGCACCGCGACCGACTTTGACGAACGACAAGTAGAACCGACAAAAGAGAAGAGAAGGGTCTAAAAAGAGGTGACGTGGCAGGATGATTCACTCGACCGTCTTGTGCCGGACTGCATGCATCTTTGTAATTGCCCCGCGCAGCCAATCGCTATCACAGCAGCCCAGCCTAACGCAGCTCAACTTAAAAGAGGCAGATTACTGTATGATCTTCAGTGTTACATACATATGCGTGTCTACCAGTAGCTAGCTAGGTAGATAGTACCGTATTCACACTGACGTCCCGCGCTCAAAAGCAGGTCACTGGCGCTCGAGACATTTACGTCACCAAATCCACGCTCTATTTTTTTAACCAGACACCATGAGTTATTTGCAACTATAAGGGTGTGAGCGTCCAGGTAATGTTCTATCATCGAGTTCGTCATGCCAAAAGTCCGCGGAATAGGGTTGCTGACCAGCCTGTTTTCCTGGATCGATGGCTGCATGCCCCCCCTCCCTCCCCAATTGGCTGTCGCAGCATGTACAGCATAATGTGCTATGCCCGACTCATGCTGTCCGACGCCCCAAAACATTGTTCACAGCCGCTGAAGAATTTCAGCCATACATGGGTCGCATGGCTTTGACAGATTCTCAATTCGCTTTTTCGAGGCAGCCTGTCCTTAGTCGCCCAGCCAGCTGAGTGTGGCCCCCCTTTTTGCTTCTTTCTCGCTCTGTTGCTTTCTTTTTCCAACTTTTTACAATCGCCCCCTGTATTCTTTCCAAGCTGGACGGAATGCCACGTAATCCCAGCTCCATACATCAAAAGAAAGAAAATCGACATTTCAAAAAAAAAAATAAGGCGGCGTACACATCAATCGGCCCCTCTCAGCTCTATTATTAGCTCCCAGCAACGAACGCAGCCAGCCACCTAAGTAGGCTCAGGTCACTATTTCTGAGGCTTGCGGTGTAGAAAAAAAAAGAAAGTTGCTCCCAAAAATAGAGTAAAGAAAAAGAATTAATTACATTCCACAGTGAGACAGAATGCAAGCGCCCACGTTGAAAAGGATTGCAGTCTAGGTACGGATTACCTTTGGCCAAGGCTGCGGATGTTGCCGTCTCATGCACCCGCTTTCGCGCCGGAAGGGCACGTGATTTCGTGTCAAACATCACCAACATCCTGCGCGTTGCATGACGAGTGGCCAGGCGACACCGACCAACCCTTTTTTTTTTTTCGACCTTACAATGGCCATTTGCGAGCGGGTCTCCGGCCATGGTTTCTAACGTAATTGACCTCATCTCCTCAAGCCCAACTAGAGATGTCGTCCCTCCCGGCCCTGCCGTGTCCTGCCAGACACTGGTCGAGATTCACTCGGACGATTTCCGTAGCAGCAGCGAAGATGTTTTCCAGCCCCTCAGCCTCGTAAAAGAGCCCGTATCAAAAAGGCCACGGCTATCCGATACGGCCGAGTGTTCCTCTGAACTACGCCGCCCCTTGTCTGGGTCACCTGTCTTGACACAATCCTGTCAAGGAAACGGCCGGAATTCACAATCGTCGCTAGAGGGTCACGAACGCATCAGCTCCATCACGTCAGAGGCGTATGCTTTGACCTCTCCCAAGCCCCGAATAGCGAGCTTGAAAAGGAGCAGGACAGAGTCTGCGCTGCCTGGTAGTAGCTTGATGTCGGATTCTGATCCATTTGCTAGCTCACCACCAAGACTGGCTGCTAGATCGGCAGATGCTCGATCGACAGATGCTCAAATTGCTCGAGATCTTCTATCAGATCCATTCGCTAGCTCCTCGCCCGTGAGAATCGTTGCTCCTACTCACACAACCAATATCACAATTGCTCAAGGACCGGTTCGCCCAAAAAGCACAGTGGCTGCCTGGGATCCAATTTCTAGTTCAGCTCCGTGCTCCTCCGCGCCCCCTCATACCACGGCTACAACCTCAAATCGTCTTTCACGCAGTCCATCCGTCATCAGCATTGGCGACTCTTCTGATTCTAGCGAGGGCGAGCTACCAGCCATTGGCAACTTTGACCTGTCTCAAGGCCGCCGGCCCTCTTCAACTTTGGCTCCAAAAGCCAAGTCAGCAACCAATTCCAAGCGCAATATCTCCGGCTCTACGCAGAGAAACCCGCGACCGACCATTGACCCTAGTCAGCGCGCAGCGACCAAGGCTCTCCAGAGGGAGCAGAAACGTCGCGAGCGAGAACGAGAAAAGGAAGAGCGACAGCGACAGCGAGACGTTGCTGCTGCCATTGTGGAAGTGAACAAGGCCAAGGGAAACAGAAAGGTGTCTACAAAGGAAATGATTGTGGAAATTCCATCGTCTTTTCCGCCAACAATCAAGCTGCAGCTGGAGACGTTACTCGACGGTTTAGAAGTACAGCACCGAGATTATGACAATTCAGTACACAATGTCATCAGGTGGCGTCGCAAGGTCAACAGCAAATTCGACGATGAGTCGGGCCAATGGGTTCCCATGCCGCTACGCATCGAAAGGGAGGACCACGTACTGGTTTTGATGACTGCCGAAGAGATGGTGCAGCTGGCTATGGACGATGATGGCCTCGACGCGCACATGGCCTCACTTCGAGGTCAATTTCCAACAGAGAGATTCATCTACATCCTACAAGGCGTCACGGTTTGGATGAGGAAGAATCGCAACATACGCAATCGGAGGTTCGTGGCTGGCGTTCGATCGCAAAACGAAGGCCAGACGGCTACAACTGCACGTCGACGAGCTGAGCCAGCCGAGTACATTGACGAGGAGCTGGTGGAAGACGCCATCCTTCGGCTGCAGGTCGAGCACGAGGTCCTCATCCACCACACGGCCATAGCGCTCGAGACGGCGCAGTGGATATCCGTATTTACCCAAAACATCTCCACGATCCCCTACAAGAGGCAAAAGGACGAGGACACGGCCGGCGCCCGCTTCTGCATGGACAGCGGCCAGGTCAAGACGGGAGACAGCACGCACGACACCTACGTGCGCATGCTGCAGGAGATTGTTCGCGTGACGGCGCCCATCGCCTACGGGGTGGCGTCGGAGTTTAGCACCGTCACGAAGCTGGTGGAGGGGTTGGCGGCGCGCGGGCCCAGCGCCCTGGAGCAGGTGCGCAAAAGCGCCAACAAGGACGGCGCATTGTCCGAACGTACGGTTGGGCAAGCCGTGAGCAAGCGCCTCTACAAGATTTTTACGGGCACAGACGAGACCAGCACGGATGTATAGTACAGTAAAAAAGCACAAAGTGGCTTCAAAAGTAGTAATTCCGTTCCCTAACGTGGACAGGATAGAGTCAGCAATGTCCACATATAATCCCGTTCAAATATAAAAAGTGCATGTTTAACATCAAGCATCAGACAGCAGTTGGTATAAATGCGTGTCCACATAGTGTGTTCGGTACAGGTCTGTGAAATATTTTGTCCTCATCATATACTTGAGCGTCGCAGCAGCCAGCAAAAGGCGTGCATGGAAATCGGGCAAAAGAGAAAGAAGAAGGGAAACAAGAAGAAGAAAAATTGGACTAACCATTTTTGCCGAAACGCTGTAATTTGTGAAAACACCAGTCATTAATCATCATCGTGTTCATCGTCATCATCATGGTCATCACGAGAGTGCGTGACCGTTCACCTCGCTGGCGCAGCAAAGTACGAGTCGATGCTCCTCTGCCTGGAGTCGTACGCGGCACTGCCGATGCCGCCGCGGGTCCGCCTCATGTCTTTGAGGTGGGTGGTGCAGTTGACCTGCAGGACATGCATGCGCAGGTCCTGGTGGTCATTGGGCGAGCCTGGCAGCAGCATGCACTCGAGGTAGCCCGTGTTGGCCCACCCGGGGTACATTGGCGACGCGGCACCAGCACCGGCACCGGCAGCGCCGGGCATGAGGGAGCGCTCGAGGGTGAGGCGGCCAAAGGGCACGCACTCGAGCAGGCAGGCGTACAGGACGCGCAGCAGCAGGCCGTGGGCGACGACGACGCAGACGTCGTCGGCGCGGCTGCCCGGGCGGTAGAGCAGGGGCAGGAGCATCTCGTCGAGGAAGCGGCGGGCGCGGGCGCGCATGGAGGCGGTCGTCTCGGCGACCGTCTCCGGGTCGACGCGGCAGTCGCGGCAGGGCACGCCCTCGAGGGGTCCAAAGTCGCGCTCGCGCAGCAGCGGCGTCGTCCGCAGGGGCACGGGCACCGCGCCATCGCCGCCGCACACGGACCGCACCGCGCCGCCCGTCCGCGCCGCCCGCTGCAGGTCCGACGTGAAGATGGCCCGCAGCGGCCGCGACGAGAACCGCGCCGCCAGCCACGCCGCCAGCCGGCCGGCCTGCAGCGCCCCGTGCGCCGTCAGCGGCGAGTCCGTCACGCCCGCGTAGTTGCCGGCGACGTTGTCCACCGTCTCGCCGTGGCGGACCAGTAGGAGACGCATGGGGGTTGAGAAGCAAGGAAGGAAAGGCGGGGCGTGTGGCGTGAATGCAGGAATCAGAGGCTTCCTTTTTTTGTTTCAAGTGTATTGCATACAAGAAGGCGGTGGCTGGTGCAGCAGGCACGAGGGTGCAATAAGAGATCTGAGCCCAGCCAGTGCCTGCTGCAGAAGAGAGGTAGAAAAGTTTGCCTCGTCAGTGTGACCGTTAATTTCCGTTGGTGTACTCCGTACGGAGGAATAAGTGAATAAACGCTATGTAACTAACGCTATATGTAACTAAGCAGTAGTGTATCTAACCGCCTTTTCGCTCTTGGGGGGGAGGCCCTCACATGGCTGAGAATATCAGCCTACCCTATAGCTGACTAACAAATTCACAAATGGCACAATGCTGTCTGCCATCTACAGCAATTCCATCTGCAACGATGCTGCAACTCATCTGTACAGCCTACAAGTTAAAATTGTGCATGAGGCGATGCCGAATGAAAAAAACAACAACAAATAAAATAAAAATAAAACAAAAATAAAAATCATTCTCTGCCTAAACGATGATTGTCATGATGAAACGGCGTGCATATGGAAACGGGCTATCAACTTGCAACTTGCAGCCATACTGAAACGAAATATTGAAACTGTCACTACTCAGTACGGAGTTACTAAACAAGCCATTTGTCTGCCTCTCGATGCCCCTTGACGCTGACCCCTGCGCAGCTTCCTCATTCATGTACTTCACGCACCGATAAAAATTTGACATGCCGTGTGTTGTCCTTGTCATTCATTTCAACTGATTGCTCGTACCCGCAGATGCGTGCACCGCGCAGCCCGAGGTCAGTTCAGCCCTCGTGCGATGCGCTACCGTCCTCTGTAAAGCAAACAAAATGCCGGGCTCGAGTCGCGTTTTTTCATACTGTCCCTCATAAAAGCCACTGCTGTGGAGAGTGAGCCTCCCTCGAGTCGCCTGACCCATGGGCGTTGCTCTACCCCATCGACCAATGTCCCCGGGCATCCGGTACGCAAGCCCACGTCATTAAAACCCGTCGGCTTCAGTGATATCAACCGAGTCCGCCGCTAGAAAGTTCCGCGAAAATCGAGCGGCATTGAAGCTGATGTGCGGATAGTGTAGTGCGTTTTTATTATCTCAGCTTCTGGAAAGGTAATCTGCCTTGCAGGGTGTGGCCCCAAAACTGCGGCTCTGGAACGTTGCCACCAATAATACTGCAAATATCGAATGACTGAAGTCGTTTGCATTCCTGCACAAACGCGTACCCTTTGGCCTGTCATTATCTGTCATCTCACCTGTTCGTATTATAGTATCACAAAGCTCAACAGCCCCATTTTCTCGATTCGAATTTTGACTCACAGCACTCAAATGCAAAAGCTCAAATTATGTCTTCTAGTCTATCAATTTCAATACCAATGACCCCCACACGTTAGATAGTGTACACGGGTTTCCTAGATCCCCTCCCTTGGCATCTTTAAACGCAGTCTAAATAGCTAGGCCGTCTCTAGCTTCAGGCCTCTTAGATGGCAAGAATGGCAAGGAGCAAAGAGGCAGCACCAAAGACGGCACCACCAGCAGCCGCGTTGGCGGCTACCTGAGGCGGCGTCACGGTGGTGGCGCTGGTGGAGAAGTCACGCAATGTGGTCGAAGTGGTCAAGCTTGTAGTGTTGCTATCGGGGACATGGAGCTTGACAGGGTTGGCAGCGGCGGCGATTGCGCCGGGATTGCTAGGCACGGTGGTGACGCGTGTGCACTGGAGCGCCGAGGTCCGAGTGACAGAGCTCGCCTCCGAGTTGGACGAGGTAGAAGAGGACGAAGTAGGAGGCGACGCGGTAGTAGGCGATGCGGTAGGAGGCGATGCGGTAGGAGGCGATGCGGTAGGAGGCGACGCGGTAGAAGACGCCGAGGTAGAAGAGGAGGAAGCGCTTTCGCCATCCTTGCTACCGCTACCGTCCTTGAGGTTGACCTTGATGCTGCTGGCGCTGCCCGAGTTGTCGCTGTAGACATACTCCTTGACATCCTTATCCGTAGCACTGCTGCCGCCGGCGTAGTCGACAATTTTGATGCTCTTGTAAATGGCGGTGCTAGGACCGTTGGAGAAGTCGGCAATACCACCTGACCAGGCGATTGTGCCCGGATCGTTGCCCTCAAAGCCGGCAACCCAGGCGCCTAGCTTGACCTGCATAGGGCTCTGGGGGTAGTTGTCGCCCACGGCGGCACGGGTGAGAGTACGCACGACGGCGCCGTTGATGATCCAGTCAATCTTGTCTGGGGTCCATTCGAATGAGTATGTGTGCATGACGCCAAACGGATCATTAACCGGGTGGAAGCCACCGCGGTCGTAGGTCGTGGTGTCGCCCTTGTAGAAGTAGTTGGACTGGACCTGCTTGTCGTCGGAGCCGATGTGCTCAAAGTCAATCTCGTCGAGGGTATCGGACTGCAGCACAATCGAGCTGATGATGCCCTTGCCGGGCGCGGCCTGCATCTCAATATCGATGCGGCCAAAGAAGAGGTACTTGTCGGAGCGCAGCGTCGGCGCCTGTCTGGGGCCGTCCATACTGGCAAGGGCGCCTTTCGAATCGAATTTCACGTCCTTGCCGGCCATCGCCTTGAAGGCGTCGCAGGGACCGGTCGTGAAGTCACAGCTGGCACCCTCTTTGCCGAAAGCAGGGTCGGGGTTACAAGCTGAGAACGGGGGGAAGCCATTAGCATGAGATGGGCAATCAAAAAAAGACGAAATAGAATGTGCATACTCTTCTTGAGCGGATTGCATTCACTAAAGGTCTGGCCGGACACTAGTGACACAGCAGCCAGAGCGACTGCGACTTTGGACAACATGATTATCTCCGTCTTCGAGAAAGAGTTAAATGGAAAAGATCAAAATATCAAGAGACTAGAACGAACGTGGTATTGTGATGACGAGTCTGAAACGAAGGTCTCGCTGTGAGAGAAGAAGAAGAAAAGAAGAGGAGGGCAAGGTTACTAGATGACTGGAATATAATAACAAAGAAAAGAAAAAGCCGAGAATCAATAAAGAGACTCAGGAAAGGAGTCGCTTGAGAGGAATCATCAAAAACGGGAAATGGGCCACGGGCCACTCAAAACCAACCAAAGCAATATCGTATCTGGCCAAAGGGCTCGCAAAACCCTGCGGTCCTCCGCCAAGCCAGGGGCCGCTGGCGGGTTTATGCGCGGATACGACCACTAAGGAGACAAAGGACGCAAGGCCTACATACTCGAGCACGATCCACGGAGCCCACAGGTCTCCAACCCGGAGGGAATGCAGAGCGTGGCTGGACGGGAGCTTTCGAGTCGGAACACGGGTTCGCAGGGTAATACGAGGCAACGCAGCAATACCACGCATGCCTGGCCTCGTCGTACACCCGAAAAGGGACCACCGGAAGAGATGGACAGCTATCCAGCTTGGCCCTGTCGCAGCTGCGTCAAAGGTGCGCGTAACTTGGCAACTGAACATGTATTCGTCGCAACGGTTGCTACCAGCGGGCAATAAGCTGCGCCCAGAGAACGCCAAGAATGGGTTCCCATAATTCAGGTTCCAGGCATAATGCGGGTTCCGAGCCAAGCAACGGCGGTTTGATGGTTACGTACTGGAACCTGCGCCCCCCCCTTGGCAGTGTTGCCACTGATGAAAGTGCCGGCAAACAGTCTCGTCCTACCTGCAGAAAAAATGCTTGAGGAAGCATGACGTTTAGGAGGCGACGAGCTCCGCCAAGGGGGTACTCTCTCCGCACGCGCATAAGCGGAGATCGGGAGTGATTTCCGCTGAGAGTCGAAGACGGGACGTGAGATTTTGGTCTAAGAAGGCTTCGGGCCCTGACAACTTTATTTTGTGGCCTTGCCTAGCCGGGCGCGCGCTCGCAGCTCAAGTAATCTTCTTTGAGCTAGGCGAGGGATCGGCAACGTCATCGGCTCAATAGCTCGACTTGGATAGTGCCCACGAGGCAGATCATGATTACCAAGTCATCGTCTGCTCCTTTGACATTTTTGATTACGCCTGTTCAGGGTTCCGAGCAGCACGAATAACTTGAATAGTCCTGTCGAGTCACAGCGCGACTCAAAGTCTGCGATCTGTCCACGCTGATGCCATAGAGCTGTTGGTCGCGAGAGAGAGGCTGTACAACACGCGTGTCATCGAATGTTCCGATAATATCTAGAACAATGAATAATTGAGCGGTACTGAGACTTTGTTGTGACCTTGGTGCGCCGAGCCCGTTGCCATAGTCGTGGCGCTATTCTCTGGGGGATCATCTGTCGATTGGCACGAGGACCTGTTACCGCAACTGCGTACGGACAAGCCAAACCGAGATGATTCAACATGTCCAGACACGCTGTATTTCTGTCTAAAGGTTGTGCAACGCTGGCTGAGTTGGCAAGGTGAAGTTGACAAACCATCACATCAGCTCTCTGCCACACACTGTAGACTGGCAAAACGACCCCACCAAATCGCAACCCCACCAACGTCATCACAAGCGCCAGGCCACACAAGCCATCGGAACAAAACAACAATCGCCAGAAAGCGTCGACTGCCGCCCTGGACGGCGACTGAGCGACATGATGGACTCCAAGTGAGCATGATCATGGAGCGATATCCTATGGATCGCGCTAACCCTCGCAGGACCAGCAACATTCTCTCGTTGCCGTTTCGAAGGTCGGTGCACCTGTCGCTCGCCACCACGATACGCCAGTACATCAACACCAAGTATGACCAGCACCCAGACATGTTCCGGCAGGATCTTGAGGCCATTGATACGCTGCGAACTGATGCCGTTCACGTCCGCGAGCCGCACACCAGCGGTATCAAGAAGCTTCAAGCGTACGCCGCGCAGCTAGTCTGGATCGGCGGCAAGTTTCCAATCGATGTGCGTCAGACTTTTGCAGATGCCCTACCCGACCTCAGGAGACTAATGAGAGTATAGATTGGTGCCGAGTTCACGTGGTATCCTGCGCTGGGCTACAATACCGAACGGCCAATGGTCCGCAACAACCTCAAATACGAGCTCATGAACATTCTCTACAACCTGGCGTCGCTCTACTCGCAGCTTGCCATCAACACATCGCGCGCCAATACCGACGGCCTCAAGACTACGGCCAATTATTTTTCGCAGGCAGCCGGTGTGCTGTCGCACATGAAGACGAGCGTGTTGCCAGAGCTGCGCATGTCGGACCCGCCAGAGGACATGGACGAGCATACGCTCGAGTCGTTGACACAACTGCTCCTGGCCCAGAGCCAAGAATGCTTCTGGCAAAAGGCAGTCATGGATGGATACAAGGACGCGTCGATTGCGAAGCTTGCCGCACGGGTCTCCGACCTGTACAACCTGGCAGGCGAGTCAGCCGTGAAGAGTGAGGCCATTAGCAGCGCGTGGATACACCACATGACGGCCAAGCACCACCACTTTGCGGCAGCCGCACAGTACCGGGCTGCTTGTGATTGCTTGGAGAAGAGAAAATACGGCGAAGAGGTGGCACGTCTCCAGGATGCTGTACAGTGCGTCAATGAAGGCATCAAGGAAACCAAGGGCGGGTATCTCAACAAGATTGTCGTTGAAGATTTGACTGCGCTGAAGAGAAAGGTAGAGGAGGACTTGAAGCGAGCGGAAAAAGACAATGACATCATCTTTCTCAGTGAGTCCGGTCCCGGTTTCGCATCCGCGATTGTGTGCTAACATGCGCAGACATTGTGCCGCCCAAATCAGAACTGAAAATTCTCGAACGGGCAAATATGGCGGTTGCTAGAGTGCCAAAGCAAGTTTCGGACCCCTACGAGTTTTTTGGAGATAAGGCCGAGTTTGGGCCTGCTCTCTTCTCCCGCCTGGTCCCGTTCTCGGTACACGTTGCCATTTCGATATATGAGGAGCGTCGCGACCGAATGGTGGACCAAAGTATTATACAGGAGCTTGAAACTATGACGGAACAGTTTCATAACGAGTTGGCCTCACTCGGGCTACCAGGCTCAATCCAAGCGCTGGAGAAGCCTCTCGGGCTGCCGCCTAGCCTCGTACAGCATGCTGAAGAGATTCGGCAAGCTGATGCCGTCAATCGAATCCACAAGTCTTTTATCGACATTGATAAGCTACGGGCTGTCGACATGGCCATTTTTGAAGAAGGTGTCACGGCACTGGCGGCCGAATCCGACGAAGATCAGCAATTGCGCGCCAAATATGGCACTGACCGCTGGGCTCGCCCGGATAGCAAAAGCGACCCGCAAGGTGCAAAGCTGTGGAATCACGTTACAGAGATTGAGAGCTACTTCGAGAGCAGTTCCAGCAGCGATGGCGTAGTGCGGGAGAAGTATGCAGCCAACGAGGACTTGCTACGGATACTTTCCGGTCCTGACCGTGGCATCCAAAATTACGTGCCGTCTGGTGCGCAGATGGACATGCGCGAAGACCTGAGGACGTCCATGGGCAAGCTACGCAGCGCGTATAGTGACGCGGTGCGCCTCGAGAGCAAGCGACGGGTCAAGGTCAAGAACCTGAAGGAAAATGCCAAGCGCGATGACATTAAACCAGACATTCTAAAAGAAGCAGCTAGACTGGAGCGCACATACCCAACAACAAGCATTGTGCCAGCGCACTTTGAAGACTTCTTTGACAAGAGACTGGACAAGCTGTATGAGCCCGAGATGGAGGCGTTGGGTAAAGAAGCAAAGGAGCAGGAGCAGCTGGTTGCGCAGCTGCAACGGGCAAACCGCGAGTTTGAAGCACAAAAGCAAAAGGGAAGCTCGCGTGCGAACCGCGAACGCGAACAGGCTCTGCAGAGGCTGGATTCGGCATACTACAAGTACAAGGAGATACTCAACAACCTGGACGTGGGGCGCAAGTTCTACAACGACCTGAGCAAGATTGTCGGACAAGGGTTCCGGGACGTGGCCAAGTCGTGGGTTGCTCAGCGCCGGATGGAAGCAAGAGCTTTGGAGGAGTAGGTCCCTCTGCCGAGTTGCTTGATGACGAATACTAACAGCTGATAGGGAGTTGAGCATGCCGACACTGTCGAATCTCAATATTTCAAGAAGCCACACACCAGTACATGCTGCGCCAGCACAAAACATGTACCAACAACCACAACCTCAGCAGCAGAACTACTACGGCGGCATGTCTCAGCAGGCGCCTGGCCCAGTGGAGGCTGCGGCGATCCAGTCCTGGGCCGGCGCGGGGGAGAATGTGCAGCAACCCCAACCCATGCCTCCCGTGGCCAACCCGATGAGCGGCATGTGGACGCCAGGCGCAGCCATCAACTTTGGCTCGGGAGGGGCGCCGGGGAGAAGTAGCGGCAACGGTGGCGAAGGACAACAGACGGCGCCGGGGACCTGGAATCCGAGCTCGGGTATTAAATTTGGGTAGCAGATGTGTATATACCATATAGGCGTTGAAAAGAGACTGAACTTGTGGCATGGGACGCAGACCAAGCTTGAAAGATTTGGTATTATTTTGAAATCATCTCATTCTGGAGCTCAATAGTAGAATAAATAGTATTATGAATGTAACAAAAGAAATGTGACGAGGCAGAGTAAAGCTCACTTGTTGAAGTGAAGGCGTGGCGGGTATTTCAGGCATGACTATCTTGACGGAGAAAATAGAAAAGACATGGTGTAGGAAAACAAAGGAGAGATGGAAAATCATAGTCTATATGCGAAAAAGCAAACGTTCTCGGAGAAATGTCCCGAAAGAAGAACAAAAGAAAATTACAAAGCAAGGAGAGGGTCGAGGCCAGAGCTGGCGCGCGCCGTCTATCAACGACCACCTTGAGGCTCGGCCTGCTCCTGCTGCAGGGCCTTCTGGGTGGCGGCGAGCTTGCCAAACTGCCACTCGGGGAGGGTGATGCCGGTCTGCTCGTTGATGGTGGTCATGAGAGGGGGCAGCATCTGGTAGACGTTGCGCATGGTGTCGGCGGGATCGGCGGAAGCGGCACCGGAGCCGGCAGCGCCGCCGCCGCTGTTGCCCGTGTTCCAGACGGAGATTTTGGGCTCGAGGCCGCGGATGGCGGCGGCGTTTGCCTTTGCGAGCTCGACGTAGGTGCCCTTTTCGATCATGAGGTACTGGAGCAGGCCGGCGGGCCCGCCCATGGCGGCGGCCATCTTGGCGTAGGCGTCGGCCATGGCGGCGAGGCCCTCGGCCTCCTTGGTGCGGCTGACGACGGCGGCCTCGGCGGCCTGCTGGGCGGCAAAGGCGTCGGCCTCGGCCTCCTGGCGGGTGCGGTAGGCGGCGGCGTCGGCGTCGCGCTGGCGGGCCTCCTGCTGGGCGCGGGCGTCGGCGCCGACCTTGTACGCGGCGGCGTCGGCCTCCTGCTGGGTGGCGAAGGCGGCGGCCTCGGCCTTGTGGCGGGTGCGGTAGGCGTCGGCGTCGGCGTCGCGCTGGCGGGCCTCGAGCTGGGCGCGGGCGTCGGCGGCGACCTTGTACGCGCCCGCGTCGGCGGCCTGCTGGACGCTCTCCTTGGCGATGGTGGCCTTGACGAGGTCGGTGGCGCGCAGGCGCTCGAGCTCGGCGGCCGCGCGCTTGATCTCGACCTCCTTCTTGAGGTCCTCGTCGGTGGACTCGATGTTGCGCTGCGCCGTCACCTTGGCGATGTCGACGTCGCGGTCCAGCGCCGCCTGCCGGGTGCTGAGGCGGGCGACGGCCTGGGCGCGCTCAATGTCGCGCTCCGTCTTCTGCACGGCCGTCTCGGCGTGGATCTTGGCAATCTCGCGCTCCTGCTCGCCGTGCCGCTTGGACTCGCCCACGTTGCCCTTGAGCTGCGCCTCGGCCACGTCGATGCGCGCCTGGTTGGTCGCGCCCTCGTGGGCCTTGCGCGAGAGCGACTCGAAGTAGACCGAGTTGGGGGCGTCTTTGAGTTCTTTGACCTGGATGGAGGGGCGGTATTTTTGTCAGTAGAGGAAGAGAAGAAGAAACAGAAGGGGGGAAGAAAGAAGTATAAGAACAAGAGAGAGAGAGAGAGAGAGAGAGACGGGGAGACGTACATTCGAGTTCCAGATGCGTAGGCCAAACTGATCAAGCTCGCCTTGAATGTTGCGAAAGATGCGCTTCTTGAACATTTCCCGCTCGGTGAAAATCTCCTCCATGGTCATGCTGGAGACGAGGACGCGGGTCTCGCCCTCGATGATGCCCTTGACAATGTTGGCGACGTGGCGGCGCCTGTCGTCGCGGGCGCCGCTGGCGTCCTTGCCGTCGTCGCCCTGGGAGAGGAGCATGGCGTACTTTGTGAGGGCGTCGCCGCGGTCCTCGCGGGCGAGGTCGTCCTCCTCGCCCGTGGCGGCGGCGTCGGTGGTGGTGTTTGCGCCGCGCGAGTTGACGTCGGGGCCGACGGTGAAGACGACGGGCAGGGCAAACTGCAGCTTCTCCTTGGTCATGGCCAGCAGGTCCATGGCGTAGTCCTGGGGCTGGACGCTGAAGCGGGTGCAGCGCTGGAGCGGCCAGACCCACGAGGCCTTTGTGATTTTGACGTTTTTGATGCCCATGCCGGTGATGGCGAGGTACTCGTCGGGGGCGGAGATTTTGTACGACATGGCTGCGGTGGTGGTGGTGGTGGTGGTAGAGATTCAAGTGTTGGAGAGTACGCAGAGAGGCAGAAAAGAAGAAAGACAGAGAGAGAGAGAAATATAAAAGAAGAGAGACGCGCGAGAGCGAAAGTGTACGTGTGTATAAGTGGTGATGGTGTCGATAGTGGTGATGATGGATGTAAGTGGATAGATGGCCGTCTTGGTGTAGTTCAAGCCGTTACCAGGAGAAGAAAAACACAAAGCGTTTCTAATACGAGAAGAGATCTGAGAAAAAAAAAAGACAAATCATGGTAGAAGAGATGTTGCATGGTTTTATATTTCCCGGGCCGGTGTCGTTGCCCAGGGGGCACCAAGTCCATCCAGTCAGTCTGCGGCTGAGCATGCCTGTCGGTCAAGAGTGACAAGCCCAACAACCTCCGCGACCAGGCGAGGCAGCATCTGGCAATTCATTCATCACTCAGTTTGCTGCGGCTGAGCATGAGGGGTCCGTCAAGAGCACGAGCCCAATGCTTCTGTGAGCGACAAGGTGAGGCAAAATCTGGCGGGGAAAAGTAAAGCTTGTGTGCGCCCCGCCAAGCACGCCCGGAGCTATTAGTGAGTTACTTAGTGAGCTAGTTATTAGCGGAGCAAGTCCCTGGACTACCCAGGTACCAGTAAGCATTGTCAAGGCATTTTTTTAAGGAAAATCCAGTTATAAATTAAAATGTCATCATTCATCTCCCTCCCGTCTTCTCAAAGAATGCGATAAACAGGGGGTGTTTGGGGCGAAACGGAGGAATGCCCTGGTGCGCCACAGAAGAGTCCCTCTGGGTAACACGTGGGGAGGGCTGAGTGAGAGTGAGTTGTCCAGGCGTGTATGCCAAGGGGGAGGTATATCTGGACAGGTGATTTTTTCTGCTAGCTTTCTTGACTCTTATATAATAAGAACATAATCAAGATTATTAACGACCAAAATTCAACTTGAAACGAAAATCAGTGGTCGAGAAATGCAGGCCTCTCATGACGGTCGCGAGATGGGTCTTGATTCCGGGGAAGGGCAAGGCCGTCAACTACTAAGTTACTTGATGCACTTGATACAATGTGGCGCAGCAGCTTTTGGGCTTTAGTACCTGCAGTGACAAGGCGGGTACAAATTTTCTGATTTATTAGTTTTCCATGGGCTGAATAGCAGGCTCCAAGTACTCTCCTTTGTTGGGCGTCTAGTGCTGCTCCGGTACTGGTAGCCGTATTACTGGTCGGGCCGTATGAGTACACGGGTGAATTGAGGTGCCCAAGTAGTACAGAGCCTTTCTTGCCTCTCAATATCTCGCATCGCCACTGCATGTTTCAGTGGATCAACAGCTCCACGGTTCATGGTTGGGGCTCCTCTCTGTCTGCTGCGCCCGACTGTCGGTGCCATCTGCCATGTCGCAATGTCAAATGTCCCAAAGTGAGTTGGTCCAACGGGGGGGCTGTGTTGGTCAGACCCTGGTGATTCAGAGAGCAAAGCGTAAATAAGGGGCGGTTCAAGAGGCAGCAGATGTGTTGCAGCCATGACACATGCTGTCCTACTTGGCAACTGTGTTGCACATGCAACATGTCGTCTCACCTACCGAGCAGTCAAACCATCTGGACGGTACTCCGTGCGCTGCGTTACTCGTATGTATAGCTCCCATGTTAGCTGGTAGTGCCCTGCTTGACAATGTAATGTACAACTACTAAGTAGTTACACCTACATCTTTCAACTGCCACCACCACAATACACACTCCCAGTGGCATCTCCCACGTAGGCAGATAAGTCTCTGCAATTTCATCAACATGCAATATGACATGGCATCACATCATACACAATCCTCCCTCTCCAACCCTATCCCCACAAGTACGCCCTGTCGCATCCTGTGACCCTTGTTGTCTTAGTCTGCCGCCCTGGGCCCGCCATGCCACTAACTACTCAGTACGACCCTCGCCTCCCTCCATCTTCACTTGCACGGGGCGCTCACAGTGCCGAATCGCGACCCCTTGGCTGAGGCTGCTCAGCCTCGTTGAAATGGCAAATATTTTCCTCATGTACACATATCTTCATAAAAAATGACGTATAATCTCATATATACAAATTTCCGACGCAGTCAAACATATACACGCAAAAACACCCCTCACCGCATTCTTCCCAATGCACGTGACAACATCGTTGGCAGAAACATGCACCCTCAAACATGCACCAGGGGTTACCAAGACAAACTTCCCAATCCACGCAATTCCCGAGCTGATCTTGGCTCTCGACCCGTTCGCCGTTCACAGCCCTCCCCGCCACTACTGAGTACTTCGTGCTCCCACCTATGCGTACCGATGTAGGTTGCTGCCCGTCCGGGTCACCGGCGTCGGTGTCTGTATCGGTGACATCGGTGGTGGCGGCGGCGCCCGGTGTTGCCACGTTTGCTGTGATGCGCCATCACCAACACCACCAACACCACCACCACCGACACTCTGCCTCATTGCCGTCGCCATCCTCGTCTGCTGCGCGCCCACCGCCTTGCGGCGGTTTCTCCGCTGCCGGCAGCAGCACACAATCATGGCCGCCGCCCCCAGGACCGCCACGCCGCCCACGACGCAGATGACGATGAAGAGGGTGCGGTTGCGTTGGATCCAGGACGCGGCGTCGTCTCCCCCGCCGCCGGTGTTGTTGTTGGTCGACCGCCCGCCGCACGTCCCGCTGTAGCACCGCCGCGAGCCGCTGCCGCACGGCGTGCCGTCGCGGAAGAACTTGGGGCTCGCCTGGCACGTCCCGGCGCCGTCCGGCGACGCCAGCCCTCCATCGCCGCCGCCGCTCACCTGCATGCAGTTGAGCTGGCAGCCCGTCTCGCTGCACGCCTGGGCCGTGACATTGTCGCCGCTGCCGGTCCTGACCGTCTCGGTGCTGTTGTTGGACGTCAGGAGCGCCGAGCACTGCGTCGCGCGGGACGTGCACATGCCCGTCGCGCACGTCAGCCCTGCTTCGTCGCCGCACGCCTGCCCGTCCGGCAGCTGCTCGTCGCGCGGGCAGTCGGCCGAGTCGCCGCCGCACGTCTCCTGCGGGTCGCACAGGCCGACGCTCTCGCGGCAGACCTGGCCCGCGCCCGCGAGCCGGCACTGCGCCGTGCAGCACCGCTGCGTCGACGGGTCGCACACGGCGTCCTGCGTGAACCGGCACGTCGTCGCGTTGCAGCACGCGTTGTCCCCGCACCCCTCGGGCCCGCCGCAGTCGCAGTCCTCCCCCGCGTCTACCACCCCGTTGCCGCACACCGACTCGGACACGGTCGGCACGTCCTCGTTGCCTCGCATGCACGCCGTGTTGATGTTGCCCCGGCCCCACGCCGCGCAGACCTGCCCGACCGAGCACGGCGAGAACTCCGTCACCCGCGAGCTCACCGACGGGTTCATCATGTACTGCCCGCGCGCGTCGCAGCTGCTGCTGCTCAACGGACAGCACAGGCTCTCGCCGCTGCCGCCGCCGCTCTCACACCCCGCCACGCAGTCGTGCACCGCGCCAAAGTTGTGGCCCAGCTCGTGCGCCAGCACCTGCCACTCGGCCGCCGTCCGTACCACCACGTTGGTGCCCGGCGTCGAGCGCACCTGGCCCCGGAGCAGCGTCCCCGGCTGGCACACGCTGCGGATCCACGCGATGCCCACCGTCGAGCCAGAGTTGCACGTCGTCATCAGCGTCCACGCCGCCGCCCGGTCGTCGAAGCCCGCCTTCCACCGCGAGAACTCGTTGAGCCGGTCGCTGATGGACAGGCTCGACCCGCAGGCCCGGTTCCACGACATGCCGCCGCTGACGGGGCACTCGGCGTCCGAGATGGTAATGTTGCGCACCCGCAGCTGCACGTTGAAGGCGCTCTCGTAGACGCGCGACGCCGTGCTGACCTGCGTCAGGATGTTGCGCCGAATGTCCCGCTCCGAGCTGAACTGCGCCGTGTACGAGCAGTCGGTTGCGATGCCCAGCAGCGCAATCGCCCGCGTGGACGGGCACCCGCTCGTCGAGCCGAGACTCTGCAGCAGGCTGGCTGTCGTATCGCCGCCGCCGCCGCGCTGGCGTCGTTGCAGCATGCCCTCCTCCATGCTGCTGTATTCGAGCCCGTCGAGCCCACATGTAGGCTCGGCATCGTCATCGCGTCGGGCGAGCGCCTCGACATCGTCGTCCAGGTAGCGCCAGACGATGCTGTACGGCCGGTCGGCAGCCGCCAGCGGTGCGTCTCGGTGGTCGTCGCGCGTGCGGCGATACGTCGAATCTGTCTGGATGTGGTACTCGAAGCCGTCCACAAAGTACGCCCCTTCGAGCAGCGGCACGCCGTCATCGGTCATGTGCAGCGAGACGCGCGCCCAGTCCCTCCCGCGGCCATCTTGTTCCTTTCCGTCCGCCGACGCCGTGCCGTGGTACGCGACGTGGTCGTCGCCCGCCGGCGTCGTCTCAGAGCTGCGGACCGAGCCGTCTGCGCGGATGCGGTGCACCGTCACGGGCTGCGCGTACAGGTCCTCGTCGCGACGCAGCGCGAGGCGCACCCTCTGCGTGCTGTTGCTGCTGCCGGGTAGCGGGAGCGTAAACGACACGGAGAGCTGTGAGGGCGCGGCATCCTCGGCCAAGCTCGGTGTGAATGTGATGTTTTGTACGGTACGTAGTAGTCTCGGCTCAGTGCGTCGAACGGAATGTGCTGCCACGATGCGAGCTATCTGTCAGTTTTTTGCGTAAACGACCCAGCATGTCTGTAATGTTGAAAACAAACCTTGGGCAGCCGTCGACAGAAGCTGTGCGTATACCAGGAGTTTGCTTATACTAAAAGCCTTCATGTCCAGAATGAAAAAAAAAAGAAGCGTAGACTGGTTGTCGATGAAGTTTTCAGCACAACCATCAGAGGTACGTCAATCTACGTGCATGGAATCAAAAGGTGGGATCGAGATGCATTTTATGAGACGTTTTCCTTCTTTATAACCTTCTTTTTTGGTCCTCGTTATCTTGGCCCGATCTGAACAATCTCCATAAAATCTCCGTTCTGTCCACGTACTACATCTCGCCGCAGCATGAAAGCAAAAAAAAACCCTCTTGTTCATCCCACACAGCTGAGGAGGATAACGTCCCAGTCATCCCGCACGAGTGTGTGGGGAGGGCTTGGAATCTGCCTGCGCCTCACCAACAGAGCAAGCCACAAAGAAGTGTATGAAACTGGAGATTTACTTGTTAGACAGGCAGAGAAGAGAAAGACACACACACAGAGAGAGATAGAGAGAGAGAGACAGGAACAGATGCTGACGCCATGCCAAGAAAGGAAAGAAAAGGTTAAAAAAGACGGGCGCTTGTCACAGAACCCGCAACTCTCTTTCTCTCTGTCTCTTTCCCCTCTACTCCGTACTCTTCTCGTCTCTAGGTGCGCTTTAACAGCAAGAAAGGTTTATTAGTCAACTAGTCGGGCGCCCAAGTTGCCACTGGCGCGACCAATGGGCGCGGCTTCCGGGCAAAAGCGCCAAGAACTTGTCAACAATGGCGACTTGGTGACTCGGGTGACTTGGTGACGCAAGTTGGAGGAGAGCCAAGACGAGCTCCGCCACTGGCAGTGCTGGCCAAGCGCTTAGGTTTTCTTTTTGGAATCACAAAGAGATTTATAAGCGTCCGTCACACACATGCATGCATGCACGCACACGCTTCAATCACACTGGAGAAAAGACCAGGTCCGGTCCGGCCTGGTCTGTCAGCTGTAAGCCTCACGAATTCCCCACGGGTTTATTGTAGATTGGGGATAACTACTAAATCCGACCGAGACCACACCGAAGTGCAGAGACGGGCTCATCTACATGACCAACACCTCTTGATCGATATACCTACATGTTTTTAGCATCTCATTTGCTATCTTTCGTTTCTATTATTGCCTTGACGTCTGTAGATTCCTCACTAGCTGGCTGTAGGATATCGCCATCGAGCTCGCCTCTATCCTCTATGACTGAAACTCATCTATTACATGTCGTCGTAACGCATCTTTCTTGGCACTTTGTTATACTTTTCGCCCAATCCCCCCATCCTCCCCCTTCCCCCCCTCCTCCCCCCCAGCTCTGGAGCCTTTTGCCATCGGAGGGGGCCAGAGGGGGCGATTCAACCCATCAAAATCTTCATTTAAATCGGGTTAAAGGGAGAGGCATCACAACCAAGCAACAGTGATATGATGGCGGGAGTTGCGGGGGCGTGCCGAGTTTGCACCTCGTCACCAACTGTCCCCTTCTTTTTTTTTATAAGCGCAACCATCTGGCTTCGTCATCATCTTTGTCCCGGGGGTAGTGTGCGACTCTTATCTGGGCCGAGTGTTGTGCTCCGCCACGGACCTTATGTCCGATGCATGACGGCGAATGGACGATGATCTGCGGACGAGTAGATCCCTCTATTTTTTATTTTTTTTGGCATTTCTTTTCCTCTCTCAGTTTATGTATTCATGATGCCTTTTTTTTCTGGTTTCGACCCCGATTTGACTTTCCCACTTTTGAAGGCGTCGAGGAGACCGTGGGTGAAGTGGGAGGACCGACACGCCTATAGCCCATCCAACCCACCCTATAAGCCCGATGATACGGGCCTCGCCGTTATTTTTCAAACCCTAAAAAAAAAGGATTGGTTCGTTGTTCTGCGCAAAATGCGGTGGGGACGTTTGAGTTCATGTTCGGATGCTGACTCGCACCACCACGCCCCAGCCTGTGGTGCTCTCCCAGATGCCCATCTCGTTCTCCCGTCGAAATGTCACCTCCTCCGCCGTGACGCGCATCGACACGTCGTCGTCGTCGCATTGAACGGGCGCAGCAGGTCTGGAGGCAACCGCCAGTGTGGGCGGCGGCGGCGGCGGCGGCGGCGTGCTTCCCCCGCTGCTTCTGCCGCCGCCGCCGCCGCCGCCGCCCAGTATCTTCCACCGTGACCTGGCCTTGTTCGACTCGGCCGCCCTGGCCGCGACCGTTGGCCTGTCCACCGCCACGACGTTTCTGCGTGCCGGCTGCAGATGGCTCGCCAGCCGCACGGCCAGGTCCTCGTCCTTCCACCACAGCTCGTCCTCGTCCCTCGTCCCGCCGGCCGCCACTGCAGCATCTTCTCCCCACCGTCCCCAGCCATCAAACTCCTGTCGTTCAGGGACGGCATCATCATCTCCTGGCTCTGCCGCTGCCGCTGCCGTTGCCGTTGCCGTTGTTGCAGGTAGCTTTCCATCGCCTGCCATCTTGGCCGGCAGCCTCGTCTGCACGCGGACCACGCTGTGCGTCTCCCCGCCGCGGCCCCCCGTCCCGTGCGTCTCCGCGGGCGTCCACCCGGCCGCGACCGGCGCGACCGCCGCGCAGTCCGGGATCAGGGTCGCCTGGACGAGCCGCGGCGGGGGCGCCGTCGTCGTCGTCGTCGTCGCGGCCAGGGACGCCAGCACGGCCTCGACGTGCGGGACCAGCAGCGCCAGGAGCCGAGCGTCGTGCCGGTCTTGCAGCGAGGCGCGGGTCGCCTGCTGCTCGCGGATCTGGCAGCGCATCGTGGCGAGGTGCGCGGCGAAGAGCGAGTCGGCGGCGTGGATCGAGGAGGAGGAGGAGGAAGAGGGGGGGTAGCAGGACGAGTATGGCACCGGCGCGTCCGAGGGGACGGTGGTGCTGCTGCTGGGTCGCGGCGAGTAAGGCGGCGGCATGTCACCGGAGTCGACGTACGAGTCTTGCGGTGGTGGTGGTTGTTTCGACATTTTGCGGCATTAAAAGTATCAAGTATGAAGAAGAAAAAGAAAAAGAAGAAGAAGAAGAAGAAGAAGAAAGAGGGCACAAGGGAGAAAGGTAAGAGAGTAGAGAGCTGCTCGTCAGGCAGTCTTTTTGGCCTTTGTGTTTGGCTGCTTGTGTATCCCTCGTACCGGCGTACAAGTGACCTCATTCCGCCCGGCAAGGCGGCCTCGAAGCTCAGCCTCACTAGAACCCCGCCCGCTACAGCTAATATACTGAGTACATGGTTCATAGGTACTTATGGCCCATCGCCCCGGCACACTTCACAAAGGGTACTCCCTACTAGGGCATGGTCTAATTAATGCCGAGTTGCTGACCCTAAATTCACGGCTCAAATTAATAGGCCCCTATACTTTTCCAACTTACACGGCATGATTATCTTGCACGAATCCAACCAACTACCTGTAGGCCGTGGTCAAATACTCACAACCTTCCTCAACCACACCCTGCTCAAGTTGCCGTAACAGAAGGACTGCAACTGACTAACAAACGTCCTGATTAGCCAACTTACTTGAGAAAATCCATCTTCTCCAGACCTGGTCCCTGCTGCTTCAGAGGCCTCTTCCCCTTGCCAACTATTTATAAGTCAGTCAGCTTGTGGGATGAAGCGGCGGGACGGGTACTTGGAGAGCCCCTGACTGACTACGCCTGTTACTGAGGCCGTTGGTTACGATCCACTGGGCTGATCCTCGGAACCTCTGGCTTCCTTTTCATCGAGTCAGCGCATTGGAGTCAGCTGCTCCCGCATTGGAAGCAGCTACTTCGGCACCCGGTCCCAAGTTGGGTCCACTAGGAGCCTGCCAAGCCATGCCATGAACATGACCCGTTTTCGCTGCGATCTGTGGGTTCTGTTTACGCCTTTGCTCTGTTGTATTCAGTTTGGAGTGGAATAATGCAAACGTCCCACTACGCGGTGTATTTCTGTAGCCTTGCGACAGTAATGCGATTCTTCCGCTGGCATGACTGGCGTCGGAACCGGACAGACCTATACAGATTGCTTGCGCTAGAAACACCTTTGCTGGTGAGAATGGACAGTTCCGTCCGTATTCTGGCCTACTCGAACATGTTTCTTGTACACCACGAATTCTGCTGAATACGGTCTGTGGGTTTTGCGATGTGCAACGCACGTTTATTATTCATCTATCTCATAGTAGCCCTGTAGATGGCGTCGCTGCACACCCGTGCATATCCTTTTCTTCATCTAGACGACGGGAACAGGAGGAATCGAAGGAACGTTGTTGGTGGCAACGTTGTTGGCAGCGCCGTTGTTGGCAGCGCCGTTGTTGGCAGCACCGTTGTTGGCAGCACCGTTCTTGTTAGCAGCGTTGTTGTTGGCGTTGTTGTTGGCAGCGTTGTTGTTGGCGTTGTTGTTGTTGGCATTGTTGTTGTTGTTGGCGGCGTTGTTGTTCTTCTTCTTGCCCTTGCCCTTCTTGCCCTTGCCCTTCTTGCCCTTGCCCTTCTTGCCCTTCTTGCCCTTGCGGCCCTTGCCCTTGCCCTTCTTTGCCTTGCGGTTCTTCTTGGTGGCAGTGGCAGTAGCGTTCTTGCCCTTCTTGTTCGGTGTGCGCGCCTCCAGGGCCACGGCGCCTTCTTCCTCGTCGTCGGCGACGTCGACGGCCGTGATGGCGAACTCGGCGTCCTCGGCCACCCGGGCCTTTAGCGAAAAGACTTCTGGTACCTCGGCGTCGTCGCCTGCGACGGCCACGTCTCGCTCTTCAATGTCGACATCCTCGATGAAAGGGGCGGCCAGCGCACCAGTGAGCAGGGTAAGAAGAACGGTGGTGGTCAACTTCATTTTGCCAGAAAGTGAATTGAAAAATTAAAGGAGGAAGAAAAAAAAAAGAAAAAAAAAGAGGAGAATTGAAGATTTGATTGTAGAAGAGATGATTGATGATGAGATGAATTCTTCTGTTGAGGGTGGGCAACTCCCTTCCATATATAGTCGCCAACACTCACTACAGGGCTCAGGAGGCACTTGTGATGTATCATCGAACAGACACGGTCTGGAACCCGTGAAACGCATGCACTGCTTAGTTCGGCAGAAGGCGTGGCCTCAATCTCCCCATGAAACCTACCATGAGACCGGATGAAGTCTCTTCAGCACGACAGCCCTCAAGCAAAGCTTACCATGACCGTGGCTTTGCGCTGTCGTCAAGGTGTCGACCGACTGGCATGAGGCTCCCACCGTGCATTGGCCGCCATGTTGTCTTTGCTCGGCCAATTTTTTTCGGTATCCGGTTTCGAAATCACCTTATTTTGCTCATTCTTGAGTGATTTTCTTCATCATTCTACGCCCATCAGAAACGGGCATGTGTAAGCCCACCTCCCAGTGTCTCTCTCTGGCCGGAACCAGAGTCGACGCAGTCGGCCTACTTGATCGCAGTTCACACCAGGCAAAAAAGCACTAGGCAAGGAACCCCAAGATTGGATCCATAACATTTAAAGTAGCAGTCGGCTACGCGGCAAACTCTTGCTACGGGCTGTAAACTGATCAGACGGTGTGGCGGAGTGGCGCCAGGGATTGTGGCACGCGTGGCGGCTCTCACTCCGAAAATCCAACGTAACAAACTGGCCAGTTGGCCGGGACCATTCAACTTGGCTTTTGTCTTGGCATTGCTCTCGATCTACTTTGGGCTGCCTCAGACACGAAAATCATCTCAAGAGCCACTTATGATGAGCCCTGCGTGCATCACCGTTTCAAGGGACCAGGGGCGTTTCAACTAGTACGGCGCAGTCGCTCACCGCGCCCAGCCTCCGTATCCTCATGCAAGATGCACAGCCCTAGGCGTATCTAGTTCGCTTTTTGTTTGTTTTATAGTGTAGTATTAGTCTAATAGGACCATGTATGCGGCAAAGTTTCATCGACATGCAAGCAATGACACACGCAATGCAGAAAAAAAAAACAACCGGCCAGAATGCACCTGTACAAGCAAGGGAAACCTGGGCTGCCAAGCCGTCGTTAGTCGCGTAGATTCATGCCAGAAAGAGTTAATGAATCTTCTCTCCTTTGGCCAAGACCTTGTAGGTGCAGCCCTTCCAATCACAGGTATTCTAGAACAAAGGAAGGCTGTCAGCGGGTGCATTTTCGAAACACTGAGCAAGTATAATCATGTTTACCTTGTGAACATCGGTTCCCCACCACTTGAAGTGACCCGCTGCTCCAGTATAGAAAATGGAGAAGAATATCAGGATTCCCGCTATGGCCACGGAACAGTCCATTGCCGAGCTGAGAATGAAGTTGTATTGCTTCCACCAGAGCCTCTTACGCTGCTTGATCCATAGACCAAACACGAGTCCGACAATGACCCAGCTGCCGTAGTTGGTACCGGACGCCGGAGGGATAAAGTTGAGGCCGCCAAGGAAGAGAGGGACGTGGATTTGCTTGAGCCACTTGGTCTTGCGGAAGACGTAGTTCTTGAGGACGTAGACGGCGGGCGGAAGCAGGGCGCCGAGGAGGAAGAACCACAGCAGGTTGCGGTACAGGGCGTCGCCCGCGAAGAAGCGACGAGGACCGATGGCGCCCCAGACCATGCTGGTGTTGAAGTGAGTACGCGAAAACGGGCACGTGAAGCCGTTGTCGGCCTTGTTCGTGCAGATGTCGGGGATGTGGTTCAGGGCCCATTCCAGGACGGCGACTTGGCCGAGCGTACCCATGATGATGCCGACAATCTGGACAATGAAGAGCTTGCGAGGGGGAATCTGGGATGGAGTGAGTCAAAGGGCCGCGGTGAGGCCGGGTACGGCGATAACTCACATTGCAGTAGATGCCAAGCTTCAAATCCTGCGCAAATGCGAGGCCTTTGATGCCGGAAATGTAGCCAATGTTGAAGAACCAAATGTTAGCCAAGACCTTGCCTTCCCAGATATACCCTGCAACAAGGCGGCAGAAGATGTCAATCTGGATCTTGATGTTGGTGGTGGCATAGAGCCATGCAAGCTAGCTTTCTGTCAGCACCCGATTTTTCCAACTCGGCACCGCTTCGCAACTTACGGGGATAAAGAAGAAGGCAGAAATGACCATCGCAAGAAGGACACCGTACCAGTGCAGCTGCACCGGGTAGTACTCGCAAGCAAAGATGCCGACTCCGATCGACACCACAGTAGCGATAATGTACCACCACGTCGGCACGGATCCGTACGCCCGCTCCTGGACCGTCTTTTCCGTCTTGGGCGCCTTGCCTAGCATCACTGCCACCGACGAGTTGCAAAAGCCCTCGTAAATCTCGCCGCGCTTCTCGAGGATGAGCCAGACAATGAGTGCCGAGATGCTGGCGAAGCAGAGACCAAAGGTGTTGAGGGCATACGTGACGGGCAGGTAGATTGGGGAGTAGTGCTCATACTTGGACACGTCCAGAACAAAGCCGTCCTTTTTGTCAATGACCCTGGTAACATTGTAGACCTTGCCTGTGTTGTCGTAGATGGAATTCGTCTGCATCGGCAGGTAGGCGGTAAACCACGTGTTGGTGTAGTAAATGGCGGGCGTGATGATGTAGATCCAAAAGACGAGCGAGGCTCCGATGTTGAGAATCGCCCAAGTTGGGATGACGAGTGGTGAGCCAATGTATGCGATTTGCGCCCCTTGTACAAGTTAGCCCTGGACAGAGCACGTTGCTGTGCCACATGAACCCGATTGACTCACAATCAAAGGTAAACGGCAACAGGCCGATGCCACTTTTCATGCCAAAGATTTGGTTGACGACGGCGTTCTTTGGCGCGATCCAGCACACCCACGTAAAATAGCCGAGCGCGGGGAAGATGAAATCGGGGAACCAGTACCAGACAAAGGACACAGCGAATGCCATGAGGAAGAACCTGTACCTTGCCCTGTTGGAGATTCCGTTGGTGACTCTGAAAAAAATGGTTGTCAGCTTTCTGCTACCGTTTTGGCTGCTGCGTGGACGTGGACCGGATACGTACTCCTCGGTCTTGTACGTCTTCTCAATGGGATGGAGGGCCGAGTTGAGGGCCGTGTTGCCCAGCACGCCGGGCCACATGAGGCGGGGCGGCTCGACAATGATGGAGCGCGACAGGCCGGCGAGGGCGAAGCCAAAGAGGAGCGTGGCGAGCGTGACGGTGATCTCGAAGCCCCAGCCGAGGTTGAGGCCGTAAAAGACGCGCTGCTCCGTCAGCACGTCGGCGCTGAGGCGGGTGAGGAAGCTGAGGTTGGCCAGGATGTAGATGAGGATGTTCTCCTTGTAGTTGAAGGGCCCCGGGTTGAGGCTGTGGCGGGCGCCGAAGAGGGTGAGCCCCCAGTCCGGGACCGCCATGTGCCAGACGCGGCCGACGGGGTAGGACAGCAGCTGGATCGCCGACTGGGAGAGGGTGACGGCGGGGAAGCGGAACGTGAAGAGCGTGTTGACGCCGCTGCCGATGAGGCAGAAGGCGATGCCAATCACCCACATGCGGACGGTGAGGCAGGGCATGTCGGGATCGTCCGGCCGGTGGCCGATGCCCGCGGCGACGAGCGTCTCCTCGCGCGAGGGCGTCGAGCTGGCGACTGGGCGGGCGGGCGGGGGATCACACCCAATTGTTAGCATTCAAAGTGTCTTTTGCAAACGGCGGGCGCGGCGCGCCTGGCTGGCTGGGGAGCCGAGAAAAGCAGCAACAACAACCCCCGAGGGCGGCCGGAGCACGCGCGCGCGCGCGGCAAGAAGGGAATCTCTCACTCGAAGGCGGACGGCCGCTGTTTTCGTCCGACGACGCCCGGCGCTCGCCGTCATCCTTGAAACGAACCTCGACAGTGTCGGCCATGGCTTTCTACTCTGGGAGAAAGGTCTGAACAATGCAGGGCGGCAGAAGAATTGCGAGTGACGGGGGGACAAAAAAAAGACAAAGACGAGAGGTAAGACGGACGAACAGAGGTAATTATGGCAACGAAAACCCCGTCCCCCCTTGTAAGCGATTGATCTGATAAGATCAATTTTTTTTCTTTTACATTCTCGAGCCTCGTTGGAAGCGAGGAGCCATTCTCCAGAAGGCGTCTTCCTTCATCAGCCATCCATCTCCATAACTTTTTTGTTTATCCCTCGCCCTAATCTGAATGAGGTTCAAGTTCCCGAAACCGCGGCCAACGATGACCATGCCTTGCGCCCCTCGCACTCTACTTTTTTTGCATGGTGGTACTGACTACTACTCAGTATAGTGCGCCGTCTTGTCCCGCCGCCCTTTTTGCTACGCCGACGCGGAGCGGAAAAGATGCACTAGCGATGGAGAGCTCCATGGGGTGGAGAGAAGCCGATACCCACCTTGGCATGATGATATTACTCTTCCTGCATGAACGAGCGATTCTGGCTGTCAAAAAAAGGCTTGCAGGCCGGGAAATGGTGCAACAGAGTTTCGACCAAGTTGGCTAGTTGGAGTCCTTTCTGGGCGCGCCCGTCGCGTGATGGTAAGCACGGCAACGCTGCGGGCATTTACTTACTCTCTTTTGCCTCGCTATATATTCCCGTCTTCGCTAGGCACGCCGAGAGGGCGATGAGACAAAATGCGAGCGCGGGAAAATCTCGTGCTACTTTTTCCCGCCGCGCCGCGCCCAGAGATCTAAAAGGCCTAGGCATCTCTTACCACCGGCCCAAAGTCCCGACGATGGACTTACTACTAGTAGTTACCCCCCTCGGCCGCCGGCGGCGACAACTACAGGACGGGCTGGCTTCCTTTACAATTCTCACGCCACTCGGGCGAAAAAAGGCAGCAAAGATTGGTTCCGAAAAAGCTCGTTTCCGGGCAAAATCGGCGCAGCCACCCTTTTCACTTGGTCAACTGATTGATTTGATTCGATTCGACTGATTGATAGATTGTTTATTACCGTCGGACACAGAAGACGCTTCCGTCAATCGATCCACCCGCCCAATATAACCAAACCCTCTCTCTTTTTGTTTGCCCACCATCCCACATCCCACACACACCCATCAACCCATCAGGAAGAGGAGCACGCATCATGCTGAGCGCCACCCCAGCCTGCCCCTCTAAATCGTCTCCATAACGTGAGCCGAGTTCCGTGTGCTGAGGAGGCAGTGCTTACCCATCTGTGGGACCCCTGGGCAACGGCGGCGATCGGGGGTCCCTTTTTGCTCCAGGTTGCAGCACCTTCTTGTGCGAACACAAGAACACTTTCTTGTTTTCGCACAAGAAGGAGCTTGCAACGGCTTCGCGGGAGGACTGGAAAAGAAAAAAACCGGGCTTGCTTTCTCTTGGCGGTGCCAGTCAACGAGCGCCTCGCGAGTTATTGGGAAAAGGGGACCCCCCCCGGAGGGCAAGAAAGAGGCGAGCATTCCCGGAGTCAATCCCGAGAAATCGCCCCGCGGAAATGGAAAAAAAAGCCCACCAGCTCTCTCTCTCTCTCTCTCTCTCTCTCTCTCTCTCTCAGTCAGGCTCGTTTCCGCCCGTCGGTCAAGACCACACCACCACGGCAGCACAAACTAGGCTCGCTGGCGGGTCTCGCAGCAGTCCTGGTTGGGATCCCCGACTAATAGGGTAGCATAACGGCAATTCAACCGTGAAGCATAATTACAGGTCATTCAATAATTCAATTTCGGAAGCGGCCAGGCCAGGGGGCCTTCGTAAAGATGCCGGAGCCTTGCTTTAGGTTGTGGTTGGTGGCTCTGGGCTCGGTTGACGCGGCCAGTTCAGGAAATTGCTCCTTGAAACAAATGTGTACTAAATGATGGGGGAACAGGTTTCGGCCAACTTGAGCCCTTGAGCCCCCAGATCCAGGAGTTCCCCGCTCCCACGTTTTCCGCGCAAAGCGCAAAAGCCGTCGGTCGGCCGTGGCCTTTGCTGGACGCCCGGCCGAGTTTCCATCAACGAAGGAGGATTGGGACGATTTCTTCCATCCCATTGTGTTTCATTTGCCTCACCACCATAACACACCTTGAACCCCCAGGCACGAGATGCCAAGAACATTCGGTGTGTGGTCATGTGCAATGGTAGATTTCTAGTCCTTAGGTCATCCATCTCCGGACCGTGCGTAATAAGAGGTAATGGAGTAAGAACGGTCACTGCGATTGACAAACGATCAGCTGCGAAAGTGTCGTCTCGGTCATTCCGGCCTTATCATGGTAAGATTTATCAAAGCTCATCACTGTCCCAACATGTGTTAAATGTCTGCCGCGAGTAACTTCGTCGTCATCCGTCCACTGTAATAGGTTGTCAAAGACGGGCGTTTCTCACGTCAAAAGGACACAGAGCTGCATTGCCCCGCCGAGAGTTGAAATATAAGGTTAAACTCCTATTGACTAAACGTGCATTCCTCAATCGAATCTTTTCTTGCTGTCAAGCTCCGCCAACGGGTCCGGCGTGACCCGACGGAAAACGGACTGGTGCAGCACCGGAACATTGAGTTTGTACTATGAGTGAGTCGTTGACCTCGGAGTCCGCAACTAGATTCATCGTCTCTGCGTTCCACCCGAGAAAATCCTTGAACACTAAACAGGCGTTCAAGGGCGGAAAGAAATCCGCCCTTTTGCCATGTTCGGAGTTTTCGCGAAAAGTTGTCATTTCTACTTGCATCCCGAATAGCGCCTCAAGGGTAGCATACGATTGTGTGCTAGCACGCGGCATCGCTTCACAACGAACGTATCTCGCTTATGAATGGCGGCTCAATTTCCAAATACAAGAGTCTTGAAACTTGCTTATTAACACAATATCGACACTGAAGTTTGAGCTTCCTGTATAGTGCCTTCTACTCTTCTATACCGGAGAGTTGGCTCCTCACGACCGTTTTCCCAGTGGATACGTAAAAAACATGGCGCAGCGGCACGGCGTAGCAAAGTGCCTAAACAAGTTTGCGGCTTCGGATATATGGAAACGGTCCTATGCAGTTATCTATGACGCCACTGTTTAATCATAACATTTTCAAGCCTGGACGTAGACAGGCCAGTGGCAATAGAGGGAATTGGGTCGCGGCCAGATACAGGTTTGGTCAGGAGGGCTTAGGTACGACATCTGATTCATTATAAAATTGTTTTTTTTTTAAAAAAAAAGGAAACAAAAATCTTTAATGGGTCCAGTAAAAATTAATATGCTGACGTCCAAGGCACATTGACGTGGCCGTGGGGATGTCATCGATTTTGAAAGCCAGCTGTGCGCCTCATTGTCGTTGATGAACCGACCGTCGACAAAGTCCTATCTAATTAGTATGACACTATTGAGTCTGTATTTTGGCCGCGTTGGATCAAGCCGAGCGTTTTCGGCGATAGCATCGAGAAAGTCCTTTTGATGAGTACCTGACGAATCAGCCACATTTTCCCGCAGACTGACTGCCGAAAGGAAACCGGCGCAACCTCGAGGCAGGATGACTCGGGGATGTACGTTGTCACTGTGCGCACAAGAGCAGTGTGTTGAGGAGAAGACGCTCCTTTTTCGATAGCTTCATTGAACGAATGTCCGCGAAGAGCACGAATTCCTGCCAGGCCACCTGCTTGGCAACTACAACGCCCTCACAGAAAGCATCCTGCTCGATCTGGCCGACAACTCGTGACATACTAGCTTTTGTCAAAATAAATGGCATGCTCTCCATTATGGGAACGGTCAATAACTAGTCTCGGGCCACCATCTACTTCTTTCAGTAATCTCTGACCAAGAATTTGCAAGACTCAAGGTTCATTGCGCCACTTCAAAGATGTGACGACCTTCTCCAAGCCGCAACCCATAAGGGGCCCAGCACGACAACATCTCTTCCCCTAGCATGCTTTTCGGGAATCGCATCGCCTTGCAGCATACTACGGGCCAGCCCTGGAGAAGGGTGTCTTTGTCTTCTGGCAGCAGCGGTATCAGGTGGTTGGTCTTGTGTAATAGCATCTTTGGCAGTCGCAGTCCTACATTCCAAGCGTTTATTTCTCTGCGATTCCCCTCGCAGAAGATCATGCGGAGACTAGCCTCGATATGAAACGGTCCAGACTCCCTCAAAACTGTATCACGCGCCTTCCGACCGACCATGGAAGCGCCCAAGTCAAGAAGAGAGCTTTTCAAAGCGCTCGAAGTGAATCTTGATATACGTCAAGGTGTTCTTAGCCAAGTGGACCAGTGCCCAACTATCCCTGTGAGCTGTGTTGTTCGCGGGCAAGTCGGGCGAAGATGAGTAGCGAGCTTAACGCATAGGTGGCTGAGTTCTACAAAATTTACTCTCGGATGCAGCACTGGAGAGCAACGCCGCGCCTAGCTAAATCCGCTGGCGAATCGGCGCAATATCTGCGGATCTTGACTACTAAGAGTTTATTTAAGGTCTATCAAAGTACGGCAATTCCAATATCCGACGCTGGTGAAAAATAACCAGTGGCCTTGCGAATGAAATCAGTTCCAGAGTTGTCGTCAGATGGTATTGGCCCTGGACGATGCAAGCCCGGACGATACGGATAAGGCGGCGTTCTATTCTGCTACGGTTTCGAAGGGTACTACTGATAGATCTTTCAATTCTAGAATGTTCTGATTCACGGCGGTAAAGCTAGCTGATAAGTAGTTGGGATCAAAAAACGAGTATCAACAAGTCTGGTATGGCGAATATCTCACGACAGCCTTTTTTTTGGATCGAAGATCAAAAGGAGACTCGCAATCGAGGCCCTGATACATCATATATCGCGTTCAAGCCGCATAGCTTGCAAGAGCCGCCGGGACACAAGCAAAGTTTGGGTAGACACAAGCCGAAACCGCTCCATACAGAAGAATCTATGCCGAGATGCTGCTTAAGACTTGGGCACACATGCGAGGTGCAGCTTTCAGCATCTCTGCTGACAATGAGTCTGAGTTTTTAACCTTGAACATGTCACGGGCATCCACGTGGCGAGTGTGTGAGGCTAAGGGTGCCGAGCTACTGCATGGTGCGTATTCTGAAACTAATCTATGTGGGAATCGGAAAGAAAACTTCGTTCCTCTTCGATTCTTGTAAAGAACGCGTAGGCTCGGCCTGGTGACCAGTCGAGTACATATCTTCATTTTAGCTCCCACCCTGCTAAAAGCCCGCTGGATATGAAGCTCACAGACAGTGGCTCATTTGTGCTGAACGTTGTGAAATCTCTTTCTCCATCTGTTGCACGACGTCTTTTTTTGGTTTGCTTGTTTCATACGTGTTGTATGAGCCTTGACTTTTGGTATCAGGAGCCACTCAAACGACCATACTGCTTTTCACTTGAACAAAAATGTCAAAATGTGACTCGGTTACGGCTCTTGAAAAGGTCATAGGATTAGAAGATGACTCTTTGATCCGCAATTTTGTTAATATTCACCCTTGGGATAGGAAGGAAGCCCTTCAAGGTGCGTTCTGCGGCAAACACAGGTGTAAGAGCATCTCACCAGATGGTAACACTACATCCTCAAACACCATAGTTATGTGCACGCCACGTATCTGAACATGCTACTGCTGGATAAATGTCTCGAGGAACAGCTTATACAAACTGTTTCCACCTAGGGGGTGGCCGCTGACACTTTAACGATGTGCAAGAGATTGAGATAAATTCAGCGCGATTAGGACTGCATAGCCCTTGTCCACGAATACGTGGGAGAGGGTGAGAATGACAAGTCATCAATAGAGAATACGCCAAAGTTCTTTCGAGAGATCGGTTTTCTCAAGCTCAGACTTCGCTAGCATGTAATTGGAAGCAGCCGATTCTCATCGACATGTCGGACATAGTTCTACGGGCGGATTTGGTTGGAAATACAGGGACTCGATAACAGAGGATGACCTTTACGCTCGTTAACAAAGCTGAAAATTGAGGCATAGAGACGATCAGACTTTTCACATTAAGACAAAATTATAGATCCAAGTCACTGCTTTTTAATCAGTTCCTATTAGCTTTCTTGTAAAGAGCGCTACAATTTGCAGCAATTGATTGGCACCATCAGCTGATGGCCGATACTACATTGTGACCACTAAAATAGCACGCAGCTCCGAGAGACATCAGGGGTCATGCGACTAGCTCGACGCCCTTCTTCATCAGTCGTATCGAGGAGTAGACTTTTTTCCCATTCTCAAGACTGCCCAGACATAGTTAGAGAACCTGCATACTCATAGGGGGTGCGGATTTTAAGATCTATCCTCAGCAGCAATCGGTCGCAATGCGGTTCTCGGCACTTCTGGCCATCGCGGGCTTGGCTGCGACGGCGAGCACGGCTGCTGCGCAGGCGCAGTACACCGGCGGCGACACCTCCGGCTGTGGCAAGACTCGCCTCTTCAACGCGTTCCCCAAGATCCGCACCCTCAAGTCGGGCGGCAAGGATCGCGGCTACCTGGCGCACGTCCCCGAGGGCTACGACAAGAACCACCGGTACCCGGTCATTGTGGGCTTCCACGGATCCGGCAGCGTCGGCTTCTTCTTCGAGGCGGACACGGGGCTCGACCGGGCCCGGTACACGGGCGACAAGATCGTCGTCTACCCCAACGGCCTGGGCGGCGCGTGGGCCGGCGCCAGCTACTCGGCGGCGACCGTCGACGAGGACCTGCAGTTCGTGCGGGACCTGCTGGCCGACGTGCGCGGCCACTTTTGCGTGGACAGCGCCCGCATCTACGCGACGGGCCTGTCGAGCGGCGGCGGCTTCGTCGACACGATTGCCTGCAACGCCACGGTCGGCGGCGAGTTTGCTGCTTTCGCCCCGGCCTCGGGGTCCTTTTACACGAACAATGACGACAATTACCGAGACTGCGCGCCTGCGCGGGTGCCGACTCCCATGCTGGAATTTCACGGTGGCGCAGATGAGTCGGTGCGGTACGACGGTGGCCAAGGTGAGGGCGGCGTCGAGCCGTCCATTCCGAACTGGTATGTGATGTGACCCCGTCTGGGGCAGAACCAAAGATTCCCAATTTTTTTTTTAACAATTGCGCGCCCACAAATTAGGCTGAGTAGATGGGCCAGCCGCAATCAATGCGAAACGCCTTACAAGCAGGAGGACCTCTACGACGGCGACGTGCACCACCTCAGCTGGACGTGCAAGGGCCAAGAAGGGGTTCTGCAACATTACAAAACCGATGATCAGAGTGAGCTTTTGTTCCCCCCATCATCCCATCTTTGACTCGATTCTGACTAAATTGGAGAGCACGACTGGCCCTCTCCCTGGCCCAACTTTTCACAGCTCGCAGCGTTGGATACGCCCACTCATCTCGAGGCAAGCGCACTAATTCAGGCATTCTTCATGAAATATACACGGCCAGCAGAGTGATAAGTGGTACATATATGAGAAATATTAATGCAAATATACTATTATTATACTACTAGGAGTAAGATTTGACATACGTAGTACCTATTGATCCTTTTCCCGAAGTCTCCGGCCGATCTCTTCTTCTCGTTGCCCAACTGGCTAACCTCGCCTATTAACCGTCCATAGATCCTCGCGAAAGTTCTTTCAGCTAACACCATTGCCATTCGAGACGGCATTTGGAGATGTGTGCAAATGTTGACAGGTCTGACGACTCGGCCATTCGTCGCTTGGTTGCTACGTGATGCAAAACTCAATATACACTGTGTGCCATTGTTGATGTAATACAGGGGGGCCAGACCGCCGTTCTAGAGAGCCCTACAAATCATTTTCCAAGTCTTGGTCCTACTTATTCCTTGTGTTGATCCAGTACAATACCAAAAGCCTCTGAAAACGCCACTTTAATCTAGTGTGCGCCTTGGACCTGTCGACGCTCACACGAATGCCTCGCGTCCAACATATCAAGAACCGGGCCACATTTGAAATTGAGCATATGGCCTAGTATACCCCCTATACATGGGTACTCCACATCTTTCGTCCATGTTCAAGCTTCGAGATGAGAATAAAATCAATTCCTACCCGACTACTATGACTAATTTCCCCGGTTGTGAAGCATTTGCTGCGGTGACGAGAGGGCTTGGTTGCCTTTAATAAATCCCGCAAGTTCTTCAATTCAACACCCATTTATCATCTCATTGATGCGCCTAAATCGCTTGTCACTGAAAATTTTAAGAACCTGCTCTCCTGTCTAAGAGTCTCTTCCGTCAGAACTTATGGTTCCGGAGGCCTTTCACAAGGTTCATCGAGATTCTGGGAATGAGGCCCGTTTGCTGTTTGTAAGACCTCGCGTTCTTCAAGTATTTCACAGTATGCGTTCAACTGAATGGACCACCACAGTTGTGACCACAGTGTGACCACAACTAAGCGTGGTGTGTCAGCTCTCCCGAAAACTACGTAAGCCCAAGTGTTCAACCGCGGCCGAAAATATTGACCTGCGATTGCGGGAATGGTACCAAATTATCAGATTTGATATGACCTTACGAGTTATTATTAATCCCTCCAGATATGCGTTGAAAATCGTGGGTGATGGGTCATCTGCGTAGGATGGGCAACGGCCGAGTGGGATAAGCACGGGCCAGAGTATTCGGTCTGTACTATTTGAACAGCCGAGTATGCTACATCCCTCAATAATCCGCCTTATTGTGGGCTCCCATCATTAGCTACGCACGTATCGGCGCGCATAATTCAATACAAGAGTCTGGCCCTGCAGTATTCCACTATCGGTGGATCGAAGGCTTGCTCCAGGCACCACCGATTGAGTGGTGTTCAACATCATGATGGCAAGAAGTTGGTCCGTGCGAGACTTGACCGGTAACAGGTCTTTCGATCAAGTGATTTCCGTCATCAAATGCCGCGCTCGTACGCTACGATGCTAGCAGCCTGTGTGATACGAACAGGAGAGCTTCAGCTCTCTTGCGCTTGACGCTGTGGGGAAGGATTCTGTTATACCCACGCTAATATATTAAGAATGCAAGACTCACGGCTACTACTCCGTAGAGATTGTAGCATCATTCTGATCACCATGCTCCATGTTGGCCGCGGCCTGTGTCGTTTGAATCGTTCGGCTAGCTTGATATGGCTGGATGCCAGTGTGCGGTTGGAAAGCCTCATTCTACTGAAAAGGGGAAATTAGTCGAGGTGGAATTTTCTAGAGACACTAAGAAAAGGAGGTTGGGGTCAGCTTGATGCAGATCGTACCACGGCATAGCCAGCCAAGTTCCAGGGGGTGTGAATGTTGCGCTTTGCGATACGCTGTGACGCTCATGATCGTGAACACTGATGTTCCGATGCTATCTTTGCTCTCTCCGTAAAGGCTCTTCGTCTACTCATCTCTTCTGTGTAAATCAGTGCTGAATTGCCGATATGTTGTCCAGCGGGTTATATTTTACGGTGATGTTGCTCCGCGAATGTGCATCAGTCGAATCTTGTTTCCAACTTTCAGCCGCAAGACAGACCCGCTCTTTATACGAGACCTTAGCTGCTTGGCTGCCAGCTGCATGCTGCCATTGTTGTATTTCAATAGCGCATCCATGGAATGGGGCTCTTGAACATCCGCATAGTCCGGACAGCTGGCCTCCTAGAGAATGTTAGGAGCCAATGTGATTCACGTGAATTTCTGTATTTCTATTCATATAGAGCTCTGGAACTGACGTAATAGGAAGCCCGATGGAGCTATACGACACGGTATACTTGATGTGCATAATACTGAGTACCGATTCAACTGCCTTTCCATGTATGAATTGGGCTTTTTCTGGTGTCAAGGTACTTCACCCCAAAAGTAAAATCAGGCAGTGTTAAGAAACGTCACGGCAGGGGATAATACTGAAAACTGAGAAGAGAAAGAGAAAATTTATTAGTTTGATACATGTATTGCAGCAAGTTACAATAATCAATACAGAAGGACTATATGGTGGTAAATCGACCTAAAAGTCAACCAACCAGAGACGTTTCTCACCAAATACTCTACAG
This sequence comes from Cordyceps javanica, assembly GCF_051103115.1. Lineage (NCBI taxonomy): Eukaryota > Fungi > Ascomycota > Sordariomycetes > Hypocreales > Cordycipitaceae > Cordyceps > Cordyceps javanica. The sequence continues at coordinate 281,285 of NC_139296.1, forward strand.
GAGAGCAGCCACAGCGACAACAGCAGCCATGATACCACCCTGAACCTTGGCAGCGGCACCAGTGACGATGGGGACGGGGGAGCCGGTCGTGGGGCCACCACCGTTCTTGATGATGGGGTTTCCGCTGGCGTCGACTAGCAGAGGGCAGCCGTCAATAGTCTTGCAGCTCTGACCGTTGGGGTACTGGTGAGCCGGGTTGCAAGAGTAGCGGCCCTGGGCGTCGTAATCACCCGGGGCGGCGCAGCTGCCGGCGCCAGTAGGCTGCGGGCTGCCAGTGCCGGTGGTGGTGACGGGCGTGTTGTTACCCTCGCAGAGAACGTAGCAACCCTCAATCTGAGCGCAGCTCTGGCCGTTGGGGTACTGGTGGGCGGGATTGCAAGAGTAGCGGCCCTTGCCATCACGCTCGCCCGGGGCGGCGCAGCTGCCGGTACCAGTAGGCTGCGGGCTGCCAGTGCCGGTGGTGGTGACGGGCGTGTTGTTTCCCTCGCAGAGAACGTAGCAACCATCAATCTGGACGCAGCTCTGACCGTTGGGGTACTGGTGTGCGGGATTGCAAGAGTAGCGGCCCTTGCCGTCACGCTCGCCCGGGGCGGCACAGGCGCCGGTCGGTGCCGGTCCATCGCAGGTGGTGCTGCTGCCGGTCTGACCCTTGATGATGGCATTACCGTTGGCGTCAGCCAGAAGGGGGCAGCCGTCGATGGTCTTGCAGCTCTGCCCGTTGGGGTATTGGTGCGCCGGGTTGCACGAGTAGCGACCCTTGGCGTCGTAGTCGCCGGGAGCGGCGCACGCGCCGGTAGGCGCCGGTGCGTTGGAGGTGGTGGTCTGGCTCTTGACAATAGGCTGGCCACTGGCGTCAGTCAGCAGAGGGCATCCGTCAATGTCCTTGCACTGCTGGCCGTTGGGGTACTGATGGGCCGGGTTGCACGAGTAGCGACCCTTGGCATCATAGTCGCCGGGAGCAGCGCAAGCACCAGTAGGTGCCGGGCCACTGGAGGTAGTCGCGCTGCCGGTTGGGCTCTTGATGATGGCCTGGCCGTTGGCGTCGGTCAGGAGCGGGCAGCCATCAACGTCCTTGCACTGCTGCCCATTGGGATACTGGTGCGCCGGGTTGCAAGAGTAACGGCCCTTGGCGTCGTAGTCACCAGGAGCCGCGCAGTCAGCGGCTGCGACAGCGGCGATGGAGGTAGCGAGAGTGAAAAGGGTGCTGGTTCTCATTTTGCTTCAAGTGTGCAATTCACCTGGCTGAATAAAGAACAGGTAGCAGTGGATGACGGGGAGAAAGAAACTGGGAGGATTAAAGACAGAAGCGGCTGAGATGGCGGAAAGGAGATGGGCCAATCAATATTGAACACAACTCGGGGTGCAGAATATATATACATCCTGAGAGGCATGCAATAACAGAGATTCCAAGCCCTGTTCCTGAGCTCTCTATGGAAGGGCGATTATCGACGCTCGACGTCGACGATACGATGGACTGCTATGCGTTTCATTAGCGCCGTGGCTGGAACCCAACGCTATTCTATTCACGGAATGCGCGTGAGATGTTGCTTGCACCTGAATATTGGAGTTATTCGGAGCTATTCAACTATTTAGGGAATCTTGGCTGTCTAGACAGGGGAGCCGCTGTCGGGTCTCCCCACAATTGCCACCGGCAACTATGGGACTCTGAGGCTGATCGACCAGTCCAAACCTTCTTTCCCCTGTATTCTATCATGCCTTCTCGTGTTCATCCAAATGAGGCGGGTCTTGTAAACCCACCCTCGTATTGCTACGATTTGACCTTGACAACTTGAGCCCTACACCCGTCTTTGAGCCCTACGATCATCTTGAGGTCTATAGGTGCCAGATGCGTATAGCCCTACTGATGGGCCCCGCCTTTTCGAAGCATACAACAGCTGATTTCAATGGTCGATGGAGCTTAGCCTCCGGTTGCTCCGGGCTTGATGTACACCGAGCCTCCGTTCCTGGATGCGCTCGGTGGCGCTCGACCGCCATGCCAATGACGTAACGGGATGGCCTGAGCCCGGCACCTCGCTGCAGTCAATCCCGACCCGTCAACCGTCAACAGGGCACTACCGTCCCTAAGTACGATATTATTGGCGCGACTAATAAGCTTGTGGGCTAGGGCGCTGAAATACCGTCGGTCGAACCCACCGTTAATAGCCGATAGGGCGAATCACGCGGACTAGCCAGGGGGCTCCCCGACAACCTGCCAACCTGGTAGGGAGAGGTTTTGCGTAGATGTGTAATGACATTCTAGTAGCCCGTATATGCGGAGGGCTGCCCGTTTACACAGGCGACCTGCTATATCCGGTCAGTAGTCTCGTATCAGCGAGGCCACTGATGCTCCGGCCATGGAGAAAAACTTTTCGCCAGAAAGTACCCTGTTCAGTAAAGGAGCTATCAGCACCTACACACACTTCCGCGGTTAGGTCGAACAGGAGAGACTTCCAGTTACAGGTTAATGCAGCCCGGCGCCTTTCTTGTCGTAGATGGTCTTCTTAGCACGTCCAATCTTATGCATTAGAGGCGTGTATTGTGTAATGCTTCTTAAGTCTGATATCCGTCTGGTTGATAAACCCTTGCCAATAGCTACAATTGAAAACGTTCTATACAGATGAGAAGTGCATCTCGTATTACTACCGGCCAGAACCTTTTGGTCAAGAGTGGCCAGTCAAAACCCCTGAGAATGATTATTGATGGCTTCGGTCCTACTCGGAATGTCTAGTAAGAAAGCTCGTGCGCCGATTCTTCTTTACCAGTTCACATCCGAGGCATGGGCTGGATCATCGTTGCGGTACGTAATAGCGAAATAAACCATAGATGGCTATTTAACGGTCCTCCAGGTGACAAAGCTCGGCTAGGAGAGATGAGTGTACCCCTTTCGAGATAACACGGTTGTCATGTGGTGGGTTTCCCTATTGAAGCCGCTGGCCAACGTATAGGCATCCGAAGTTTTCTTCACAGCAATGCAAAAGTTTAAACAGGACCGTTACTTTTGTTGACTCCCTACGACCGACCGCGCAAGGCACCTATTTAAGGAGACTAACACTTCCGAGGTATCTCCGGCCACAAATGACGGGTGGCGACATATTTTTTCCGCTTCGACAACCGCTATGCTGACACCATATCCGTTGGTGCGCAACTTATCAGCGACATATTCACTATACTTCTCCGAAGCTGGCTAGTTGCAGGCTAGCACCCTCTATAGTAGGTTGTGGCACACCTTTCGAAGTAATCTTCACCAACTCGTTGCTGCTACTTCGGCTTCATCCGTTCCTAGCCACAGCTACTCCTCCCCGACCGATCGCATCTTCTCATAAAGAAACACCTTAGATTCCCAATACGATCAGGTACACACCATCCACTTAGTATGTATAGTATCTTCAGTCGCCTTGTCCGATCTGGAACAGCTCGGAGAATTTTTGACATGGTTGTTACCTTATTGAGTACGGCACTTGAACTAGTCAACTCTACGTTGCCTCCTTGGATCTGGAGGCTGATAGGGCACACCCCTTGCCGTTCTATACATGGCTTACATCAGGCGAGAAATGGTGAATTAACCAATAAACCTACATTGACCGCGCTAATTTGCCTTAGGATGCTCTTGTAAGACGCAAGGTTGGATAGTATGGCTCTGGCATTCTTTGCGCTTTCATACGGCATCCCGTCTAATCCTGTGCTTCCTGTCCTCAAAGGGGGAACAACCAGTTCAGGCAGTCGCCCAACCAATAACGCCACCCCAGAGAGCTGAAGTCCCTGACCACGTCCAGATTATCGTAGATTACAAACGGAAGCCGTTTTCTATCACGTGGCAACGCGGGCTTCGATGTCCCGACCTTAGTGGATTCCCGACATTTACAGATGCCGGCGTCAACCCTATCAGTCAGACTGCTAGCATTAGAGAACTCTGGACACAATCGATGGCGTTCAGTTACGGCTCCTGTGCATCTATCCGTATCCAGGAGAACGTTCCTTTCCCCATTTTAAAGTTAGCACACTCAAGTCAACGATTCATCCAGATGCTCCAGCGTGAATTCGCTCTACTTACCAGCATGGCACCCTTTGACTTGCCCGTCGTCCAAATCGATCAACAACCTATCTTGGACAACGGCGAGATCTGCGGTTTTCGAATGAAACGTCTATCCGGGATGTGCCGCTCGTCTTTAATATCACGAAGGTCTGATATCCAACAAGCACTCCGAAGACTTCATTCTGCAGGCTTCTGTCACGGCGACATAAGGGGGGATAACATTATGGAGGACGAAGCTGGGCGGATCATATTTATCGACTTTGGCTTAGGTGGTCAGATTGGAAGCGATGCTCCAGGGGTTTTCCCTCGCCGGATTGACTCCGGACACTTCACTGCTGAACATGATTGGAACCTCTTTAATAAAGCATTTGACTAGATTAATACGGGCTGACACTACACCCCGTATAACAGATGCACTCAGTACTTTTCCTCCATGTCTAGCTTGCCGTAGTGGAAGGAATAGCTTTACTTGTCGTCGCGTCAACGCTGTTCAAGCATCTTTAAGCTTTCCTTTTTCTTTGGAGGAGTATCCATCTACCCGGAAGCTCTTTCTATGAACGGGTAGCTGTATAGCTGGCTAGATGAGCACCGCTGAGCTTTCGCTCTCATCGTACACTTTATAACTGTATTTTGCCTTTGGTGTTCTACTATTGAGTATATCCTCATTCACAGCGAAAAAGTCAATCTGGAATTCGCGATTTGTGTTTCATTTTCTCCTAGTGTGTCACTCTTCCTCTGGATGCTATCAATGGAGTGATTCGGTTGCCGCCGTAAACCGAGACTGAACTCTTATCATTTGGTCGATGGGCCTCTATTTAGCACCGAAAGTACGATATATGTACTTGAACGCATCCGCGCGTCGTAAAACTCCAAGGTATTTTAATCCTTGACCAATTATTCCCACCATCATCGCTGTGTGTAGACACCTGTACTCTCCGCGTGATAACCCTTCTTGCCCACCTTGACCGTGAGCTCGCTCCGCCACTCTCCACCCTCGCCCACCATGGCCACCGTGTGGGCAAAGGTGTACTTGGGCTTCCATCCCAGCTCGCGCACGGCCTTGGACGAGTCGTAGACGCGGTCGATGCGGCCCAGGTAGCCCCAGCCGCGGGCGCGGAAGACGGCCTCGACGCCCGGCGCGACGCCGCGCAGCAGGGCCGCCGGGTCGCGGTCCAGCGCGGCGAGGGTGGCGTCGTCGCGCGGGAACGGCGGCGGCGCGCTGATGATGTAGCGGCCCCAGCCGAGGCGCCGCGCGCGCTCCATGGCGCGGGCGCAGGCGGCGACGACGTCCTCGAGGTCGACGCGGCGGTACGACAGCTCCAGCACCTTGAGGTTGGCGTCGCCGAGGGCGGCGCGGCGGTCCTCGTCGTCGTCGGCCTCGGGGAAGAAGCGGCTGGTGCGCAGCACGAGCACGGGCAGGCCCGCCTGCCGGTGCACCAGGAGGCACATGTCCTCGGCGGCGACCTTTGTGACGCCGTAGATGTTCTTGGGCTGCGGCACCACCGACTCGTCGATCCACGCCGCGGGGCGGCCCGGCGCCGGGCTGAGCGCGGTGCCAAACGCGCTCGTCGTGCTCAGGAAGACGAAGCTCTCGACCTGCGCGCCGAGCCGCGCCGTCTCCTCGAGGAGCACCAGCGTGCCGGTGATGTTGGTCTCGACAAACTGCGCCTTGGTGTGGCTGCCGACGTGCGGCTTGTGGAGCGTCGCCGCGTGGATGACGTGCTTGACGCCGCTGCCCTGCAGCAGCCCCCTGATGAAGGCGCGGTCGCTGATGTTGCCGACCGCGCTTGTCGTCGGCGACGCCAGGATGTCGATGCCAAAGGGCTTGAAGCCGAGCCCGGGCAGGGCGAGCATGAGCGCCGTGCCGAGATGGCCGGCGGCGCCGGTGACAAGGACGTCGTAGGTCGAATCCATAATGTTCCGGTGGCTTTTGAACTCGCTTTTTGATGATGCAAACAGGTACGTATCGGGATTCTTTCGGCAATACAATGCAATTGGCGTGTGACGGGATTTAAGCTTAAAAGAGACGACCCCCAAAAGGACAGCCCCGGAAAGGATGTGCCGGCGTGACTCAGTGGAGGGTCTCCATCACGGCGTGAAAAATCAATCGTGAGCGGGCCGATCTTCCCAAGTCGGCCGGTATCCGGGGAATGAGCAACACGCCGGGGCAATGTGTGATTTTATGTGCGATCATTCTTTTTAATTGATCTTTACGATTTTTGGAAGAAGCATACGCTGCGAATGCGGCCATGAGGTCCGGTCAGTATTCGCATCACCAATCATGATGGGCATCTACTAGACCAGGCTGCTACATGACTAGGCCGAAAGGTATATAGGGTGCGCTGGGGAATTGACTGGTCGCGACTGGTAGTGTGAACCATGCAGTATACACTAAAACACTGAGCGTTCACGTCGAAATTACAGCTTGCAGATTGAGTCCCATAGAATATCAGGTACTGACAGCTCAGAGAGTGATATTGTACCTAAAATCTCCTCATTCGTTCTCCAGAGCTCTCAACTGCTCACAAAACTGGGAGCCCAGAGTGGTAGTCCTGTATATGAAATGATTGAGCACATACTTGGCGAGCGTAAGACAGCGCAGTTCACGGGGATCCTCCATCGTACTTTAGTCGATGGGCCATTCCAAAAACTCATTTAATGTCTCATTAGACTTTCTCATTCCTGTAAGGTGTCGAGAAACCGGTTGTTTGGCTCACACTAATCTCGAGACTTCTCCGGCCTGCCTCCCGATACCAACTCTGTCTTATGCATGGTTCGTGGCGGATATTTACTACTCGAGAGTCTTTTCCTACCGTTTCCAATGTGTGCATTTAGAGAGCCAATATTTTCAAAAGGTCCTCACAAGGCGTGTTCGGGAGTTTTCGAGGTTAGAAACTCAGTACCATGTTGGTGGCAGGCCATGCCAGGGTGCCTTTTATGTGACAATTCACAGCGAAAAAAGTCAAAGATACAAGAGACTGGTTAAAATCACTTTAATATGGGCATTTGTCTATCCTATACCCATTTATTCAGCATGTACTTTTCCTAACATGCAGACGCGAGAGAGCTAGAGGGGATACGCAGGAATTACATGGCATATCTGACTCTCTTCACACCCTGAACCCATTTTTTACCTACGGACAAAGATGGACTACACATTTTCTGATCATTTTTTGGCTGGTTTCTTGTCCAGCCTGTGCGACGAGCCTTTCCATATCGCCTAGTCGGAGCACAATCTTTGGACAAGGAGCCAACTGCTCACGTAATGACAGTACGACAGTATGACATGAAGCCATCGGAATCATACACGCTTTTCAACTATAGTACGTCAAATTTTCGTTGTTGTCCGGCTTACATCCACTGGTTTGAGCAGAATGGCGTGACGAGCTTGTTTAAAGGTCAGATTCCGAACTAAGAGCCGGGCACGGCCCAAAAGTGCGTATAGATGAGTTACCTGTCGAAGGTTCTTATTACTAACTTCAGTGGCAATTGGAGATCGGTATTGCCCTTGAGAATCCTGCTGGCTTACCCGTAGCTGTGCGGTACCAGTTATTTCATTCGGTTCTCAGCGACAGAGGCTCCATATTCATGGTTGTAGGGGCAATAATTTTATATACGAGAGTAATCCCCAAGTTTACCTAAAAATCTGCAAGCCATTGCCGGCCGCTGTGTCTCGTAAACGAAGCAGACGTATGAATGGTCAGGGTTGCTAAGCTCGAGTGATGAGGAGCACCACACTGCAACTAAGGGTAACCCACAGTTACGGCGCTTGGTTAGTTCGAAGGGCTGAGGCTTGATGGCAGAATGGGGGTCTTCGGAAATAAGTAATGATGATGTCAGTGAACGAGAGGGTCCTCCGTAGGGCCGTTGGTGACAGTCCGGAGGAGTAGGTCCCCAGTCAAAGGGGACAAAGCGAGTACGGTGGGTGGGTTTTCAAGTCGCGCTCGGCACCTATATGTTTGATTGTCTTATTCAGTCAATTGGGAGCGTCAATAGAGGTTGATTGGCGGTTTTGATTCAACGTTGACGTAGGATGTCAGTCAAGTGACTATATGACCAGCGGAAGCACCTGCGATATCTGGAAGCCAAGTGCGAAGCGATGTAAGATGCACGGCTACAGTAGAGGAGCTGCCAAGACGCATAAGAACGGGATTGCCGGGCGAGACAGCTGCAGCACGGAGCGATGGACCATGTGCAGTTCCGAAGGTGCTGTGTTCGTTTGGCATCACAACGGACAACAAAGGAGGGCCCCATTGTGCAGCAGGCAAACGGGGAATAGAGCAAAAATTCTCGTATTCGACAGAAGACGCTAATGACTTGGGAAAACGGATTTAGCAAGGCGTCGGGATGCGGGATTGCATGGGGACCGGTGGCGGACGGGCATCGTAAGCCTCATTGGGGGTGGCGATGGTTGCATGGGGAGGAGGAGGAGGAGGAGGAGAAAGAAAGTGGAAATCAGCAAAATAAAGGAATAAATACAATAAAATACAATACGATAAAATGCCTGGAAAAGGCTCGACAAGCTGTGGAGGTGCTGGCTGGTAAGGCTAGCAAGGGTTTGGGTAGATTTCATCCACCAACCGCGGCGCGCGGAAGATGCAGGCTGCATTAGCTGGGTTGCTGGGATGCGAGGAGGGGGGTCACTTTGGTTCAAATGGGGTTTTTAATTGTGATTTTGACATGTTTTTCATGTTGCATTTGGTGTACAGGGGCATATGAACCGTCATGGTAGGAGTTGAAGCTGTCGAGGCTGCTACGGCGCATTCTAGCGGGATACAGGCGCTACAGGGTGCTACAGTGGTATCGGGTTATAGTTGATTGTAGCGCTATCAGACCATTAGCTAATATGCACTGTTTCGGGCATCTAGGTACTGAGCAGAGACGCCTAAAGAACGGCTGCAGAGGTGCCCTTCTTGCCCCCTTTAGTGATGAGTCTTTCCCAAACTCCTCCATCAGTCATCAGCCATCAACATCATATCATCACAACCATCATCATCATCATCACCCTCAACACCATCGCCGGCATTTCACCGTCCGCCATGCGGGGCCGCAAAACGTCATACCGTAGCATCAGCACCCATCGCGCCACCCAGCGGCCTCGTATTTGCCCACAGCCACGGGGCCCTGCGCTCTACCCTTGCCTCGTTTCCCCCTTAGCCCTCACCAGCCCGCTGTGGGGGATCTGGCTGACGCTTGGCGATTATCGGCCTAGCAACCTGGGAAGAAGAGTGCTGATCAGTGATGGGAGAGCTTCTTCGTCTTCTGGCGGCGCCTCGATTTGATTCAGCCCTGCTGGTGTGCTCTGTCTTCCCTGCCTGCAAGTCGGCTCACTGCTCTCCCGCTTTGCTGTCGCGGCCATTTGTCGGCGCCGAACACGCACCAGTCCGAACCTTGTCGCCGCAGGCCCTTGCTAGCTAACCCTCCTCCCTTGTGCCTGTCACGATTCCTCAGAAAAGGCCTGTGAGAAGCGGAGTTCGTTCGCTTGTCGTTAGCCCCGGCCTGTCAAATCGGGACTGCAAATGCGAAGTGCCAAGCAGCTGACCATTTTATGCTCGCATCATCGTTGCCGTCCTATCCTTGATTCCACTACTTACTACACTTGTAAAAGAAAACTACATATATAAACGTATCCTGAATCCATATTCTCATTGTCCTTTCTTTGCTGCTCATCCACCATCTCATCCTCTCTCGCTCTCTCGACGAAAACAGCAATTCCACTTCCCCAGTTCCAACCCAAAGCTCCTTCAACCTTCAAAATGAAGTTCACCACCCTCGCCACCTCTGTCCTCCTCAGCGGTCTCGCTGCTGCTGATGACATCCAGTCCAAGCCCTTCAAGCTCGTCCTCGACTCCGAAGACGGTACTCTCAACGGCAAGAGCATCTCCGCCTGCCACTCTGGCGCCGCCATCGAGGGCCTTTGCATCGGCGGCACCTCCGACAACGCTTACACCAGCTACTACCTCAACACCACCGAGGGCAGCACCAGCCCTGTCAAGGGTTATGGCCCTTCGGGAAAGCTTGTCTGGAACCTCCCTCTCCGTAAGTCAGAGTTGCGATAACCCAAACTGAACCCCGATATAATGCAAAACTGAACTAACCGCCCCCTCGGGGTCATGTAGAGGGCCAGTCCGAGTCCGAGGCCATGCAGTTCTTTTACGAGCCTTCCACCAACGTCGCCCACCCTCTGTTTGAGCCCTCCTACACCGCCACCTTTGTTGCCTTTGGTGACGAGGACAATGAGCTGGCCATCTTCAGCTACGTCGACGACACCGTCAACCCGCCCAAGGCAGGCGACTTCAAGGCCCTCAAGCAGTGGTATGCGTGCACCACCTACTACACCGGATACACCTACCAGACTCTCAACTGGGTTGTTGGAAATGGCAAGCCCCAGAACCCCAGCTGCGTCAAGACTGAGGTTAAGCGTGTTTTTGTCTAAGACCAGCATGATTTGGAAATTCAGTGAACGAGAACTTGTTCTGCAGAAACAAGTGTTGGTCGCGGTTGTCTAATGTTACTTAATGATCTACGCCATTTAATATAACTCCCAATTTCGAAAATGTACAAACTTCGAGCCGCAATCATGTAACGCTGTTTTACGAATGCGGCCTAGACAGCCGAGCTAGAGTAAACGGTCATGCCTGGTCTATTTTGATACAGTTCAACGTCTCATCAAGATCGACGGGCTGCCGTTACACTATCAACTGCCACCCTGGCCATGCATGGTTTGTGTATTTGCCAAATTGAGACCAAAAATAAATGTTACTGACTGGCCGTGTGTAGGATGCACTGTTGGTGATGTCAATAGTGTGTATAATATAGCACTATTGAAGGGACGCAGCTGCACACTTCATCAGTCCTACCAAGTCTGCCCTAAATTTGAAGCGTGAGGATCATTACTGCAACTTCAGTCGGGAACCTCAATATTCATATATATATATATCGTGTTATATGTACTTGCTCCCCTATATACAAAGCGGCGTGAGCTATTCGAATGTTGAATGATATAGCCCGTGCCATTGGGGAAGTGGCGTTCCTCGTTGCACGCATCTTTGCGGGCCTTCCATATGGATCATTTTTGTGGCAAGACCTGATCTGCTCTCGCAAGAAAAAAAAACGCTTCAATCAGTTGGCCGCGGTGGTCCTAAGGGGGGGTCCCGCTCAGTGTTATATAGTGTGAAAAGAAAGCATGGAAAAGAAGCGAAATGAGATCGAAGCCGCCCCCTCCGCCGACCGACAGCGGCTACCGATCCTTTATTTACGAATGGTAATGGGGCTGGCAAGCCATTTGTACCCATCGTTGGCGAGGAAAAACGCCTGGTACTGCCCGGAAGGCAGCTTGCTCCCGTCCACCGTCTTCGCGCCGAGCCCATCGGCGGCGTACTCCCAGGCCAGGTACGCGCCGGCCCTCTCCTGGCTGTCGGGCCCCTCGCCGTAGCGCCAGATGCCGATCCAGTTCTTGGCCGCCGGGCGCTGGGTGGTGTAGCGGAAGGAGAAGGTGTCGGCGGCGGCGTAGTCGACGGCGAGGGCGCCCTTGAAGACGGCGTTGCCCTGGGTGAAGATCTGGGGCGAGGCCAGCGACGTGTAGCCGTTGTCGGCGAGCAAAAAGGCCTTGTACACGCCGTCGCCGAGGCCGTCGGCGGGGATCTCGACGGAGCCCTGCGCCTCGCCGGCGTACGCCCAGCGCACCGCGCTCTGGTTGACGGCGCCCGTGTCCGGGCCGCCGCCGGCCGCGAAGTAGACGCCGACCCAGTTGGTCGCGCCCGGCTGCGACGTGCTGTACTGCACGCGGATCGGGTACCCGCCGCTGACGCTGAGCGCGCCCGGGAAGGTTTTGCCGAGCGAGAACTGCACCGGCGCGCCCTGCCACAGGTAGCCGTCGCGGGCGAGGAAGTAGGCCTTGTAGTCGCCGCCGGGCAGGCCGTCGGTGGGTATCGTCGCGGTGCCCGAGAGGCCCCCGGCGTAGACCCATTTCAGCGAGGGCTTGGCCCCCAGCTGCTGGTCGTCGGGCCCGCCCCCGTCCACGGCCGCGTAGATGCCGATCCAGTTCCTGTCGTCGGGCTGCGACGTCGAGTACCGGATCGTGAGCGGGCTCGTCGACTGCACCTGGATCGAGCCCGGGTAGCCAGCGGCGAGCTGATTGCCCACGGCGGCAGCCTGCACGGCGGCGGCAAGGGCCAGAACACCGGCGGCAGCCGCTCTGAAAAAGTTGACCATGATTTTCTTTTTTTTTTTTTCTTTTTTGGTGAGACGCGGCTACTTTGGAACAAGGGTTAGTTGCGGTGCGTGCGATGAGAGAGCTGGGGGGGGGGGGGTTGAAGTGAGCGCTTACACAAGGCGAGTATAGGTCTCTTGTTCCCAAGCTTCAGACAGCTATCGTGATTAGATCAATGGCCTCTTCTCTCGTAATCAGTTCCCAAAGTGAGACGAAATGCGCGAGACAGCAAAGAGATGAGACGAGGCCCAGGTAATTTCCTTGGAGGATGGGGGGTCTTATACACTTATACAGGGGACCCATGCGTGGTGTTGTCGACAACCCTCGTGCATGTCACCCGACATATCAGTATGCTCGCCCAGAAGAATCGACAAGGAAGTAAAAAAAAGCGGATCCAATAGAAAAACGAACAAGAACAAAGCAAGCAAGCAAGCAAGAATCTCTCTTCCCATTTATCCTGGCAGGGTTGGTTGGCCATGCTCGGCCAAATGAGAGCCTTGGGACCATCGTCGTGGTGCATGAGCCCCAGTGGAGCAAGGTCTCCGGGGCAGACAAAGAGGTTTGCGGCCGATAACTAATGGTGGAAACCCATTATTAACCACCTTAGTCTACTGGTAGTTAGGTCGGGTCTGAGAAGGAAATCCTCGCAAATCTCCGCTGCATGAAGAGGAGGGGGGGTTACTTTTGGGGGGGGCGCCTGGTTCAGACCTCATGAGGGCCTGCCTTATTAGCCCAAGGCCAGGCAAACAGTTCGAGCTAACTAACTAAACCACCCAATCCATGTTAGTAGACCGAGCGATTACTGGTGTGGGTGGCATTGTCCTTCTTCGGGTGCGACCCCCCTCCCCCCCCCTTTCCCGGTCCATTCAGTGCTCGGCAAGACGCCACGAGGCACTGATCAGACCTGCATCCTCAAAAGTATATCTGCTGTTCGATGCGCGTGCGCGCCGTCCCATCCTGTGGAAGAGAGCAGACCTGTGGGCACGATGCCCTCAAAAGCATGGCCGCTAACCCCCCCCCCCCCCCCCATTTATGGACCGATGCGACCCTGGGCAGTTGCGCCCGCAAGCATCTCTTTATCCTCTCTTGATTCGGAGAGAAGACGTGATCGACCGCCGCAACCCTGTGTCGCTCACCAGGGCCATCGCTGCCATATCGATCCCCCCCCACGTGTACTGCCGGCGTGTCTATAACTGGCCATGACCAGAATTGGGCACGCTGCCGTGTAAGGCAGCGCGGTTAACGTCTTTCATGAGTAGTGCCAAAAGTGACACACCGCGCGAGACTAGGATAACGACCCGTCGGGAGCCCGAGGCGGTGACAAAGATGCCTTTGTTTCTACCGGGAGGTATTTCTCCCATTCACCCTACAGGTGTCGTAACGCCAAGAAAATCACTACTGCTGTAAAAATTAAGCAAAAACAATTCCCTCGCGTTCATGGCAGTTGTAGGCGAGGCCATGACATGCATACATGCTCTGCAAGTTTGGCGTCGTCGCGCTTCGCTGTGTCAACAAGTTTGTAGTTGACACTGGCCAGCAAGCAAACAAGCCACACTGTGGAAATAAGCACTCACAAGACGTCTTTTTATAGAAATAGGGATGGCGAATGGCAACCTAACCATTTATTCCCGTATGGCTTACACCAAGACTGGCAGTGCAGTCTCAAACGATCAGAGGCAGGCTGCTTCAGCTTCAACGCCCGCATGCTGCGAGGTAGTCAAAGAATCTCTCTTCTTCGCAGTGCCGGAAAATTGCGCTCACATGGAGACAGTCTGACGACTCGATGCGTATGCGGTGTGGCTGTGGAAACTGCTTGCCCCCTGAAAGATGATTACTCGGAGAGATTCTTTTCTGGAGAACAAACAAGGTCGCTTGTTGAAGGACAAAGCCACTTAGCCGCCCACTTGAAGTGAAGCGGCTCAGTGCTGCCTGCTGGTGCCGGACTAACCGATTCGTAAAGTGCTGATGTGACTAACAGATCCTTGCAACGCGCAAAATTGGATGCTACCCTCACAATGGATGCAGAGTATTGATTACCTGGAAGAGTCGAGTTTTGCTCAAACGTCCCCTTTGCGTAGAGTCTCAAAGTGGATGCGATTTAGGTCAAGATGAACTCTCGCCGACAAAGCCAATTGGGGATCCCGGTTCTCTTGACGAAATGGCTACATCTCTACATAATTGATCTATTGTAATTGCAATGACGGCCGTCGCATAGCCAGTCTTTTGGACTGTCAGGCCGATCATCTCGATCCCTTTAAGTGTTGTATAGTCACATATGCGTATGCACAAGACAACATGGCTTACACAAGATTGCGCCACAGAGGCACAGAGTAAAATTGCAAATGTAACAACGCCGCCGCCTCAACGTTACGGGTTCCGTTTATTGCTGGATCGACCCCCGCATTTCCAGTCAGTCTTGTTTCGCATCACCGCGGGCGGCTCCTCCCGGCTCAGCACGAGGGCCATGTCTCGAACGCCGGGGGGGGGATACATTCATATAGCGCTGCCGGGTCAAGTTGGCTCGAACAGCAAAGCATACACGTTCAGTTCGATCTGTCGTTGATGCGGCTGTTTTATGCAGACAGCGGCATTGTATTTCTCTCAGGCGCAATCTTTGTCACCCGTGGCCCATGCTATGCCACCGGAGCGGGATAGACAGGGGTTTGGGGTACCATTGCATGAAGCATTCTTCTCCAAGGAGCAACTGCTCTCGTGCTTCCTTGCTCTAAATACCCTCGTTCGGGCAATTGCGGCTGCCCATGGCTATGGGTGCTCGGCCACCGCGCGCGCCGTCCGCCGTGCATGCATATGCAGTGAGCTGCCTGTCTGGGTGAGGCAGGCTATATGGCACCACAACTTTAGGCTTCGCAGACACCGAGCCACATTGCAAGTACTATTTGTCGCTTCTCACAAAGCTAGAATCGCATATAAACGAGCTTAAATTGCATTCTGTACCTAGCTCATTGTTATTACAGGTTCTGAGAGTGGCCTCCAATGTTTCGACCCGTCGCCCATTGGCGCGCCTGTCATGCTGACGCGTGCCTCATGAATTAGCTCCTGCAGAGCTTGGCGTGGTCAACAGCCTGCCATCTCTCGGCAAGAGCCTTTCCAAGGCGAACGCGATGGTTGGAAAGAGTAGCGAGTGGTGGCTCTTCCACTTATTGGATACCACGCGCTGACATCCTCAAGGACGTCTCGGGTCACATTAGCCCCGTCTGGATTGATCCTCGGGCCGTCCTTTATACATCCAGCATGTCCGCGTGACCATTCTCCCGCAACGTCTGGTGCACCTGCTCCAGGACGGCGCCGTGGATGCTCGGCGGCGCCGCGACGAAGCCAAAGTTGCGCACAAACTTGCGGCCCGCCAGCCAGTCCAGCCGCTTGCCGTCAATGTCCGTGATCTTGCCGCCCGTCTCTTCATAGAGCAGCATGGCACCCGCGTGGTCCCATATCTTGGCGAGCCTCTGTCTCGACTTGTAGACCTGCACCGTCGTGCTGCCGAGCCCCATGGCGAGCACGGTCCAGCGCAGAACCCACGGTAGCAGGTCGCAACCTGGGAAGTCGATCCCCATGCGCTCCGTGAGCTTTTCGTGGATGCCGGGAAGGGCCGAGTCGGCCATGTCGTGGCTCGTGACAAAGTGCAGGTCCTCGACATTGCTCACCGATGGTTGTTGGCTGAGCCTCCGCGGTGTGACCTCGTGCAAATCGCCGTGCATTGGTCGCACATATGCTCCGTGGTCCTTGACGGCATATGCAATGCAGCCGCCATTCGATGGGTCAATGTCCGGATTATTCAGCGGCGCCCTGGCATCCATCGATGTGTTGGGGCAGCCGACAGCGCTGACCATCTGTTGTCCGTCGACTAGCAGTGCAATGTTGATTGCGTATACTTGTCCCATCATGTAGGTCCTGGTGCCATCTATCGGGTCAAACACCCATGTTCTTCTGGGTTCCGGCACTCCAGATCCGCATAGATCAACCAGCTCACACAGCTGCTCTCTCGACTCTGGCACCTTTGTGAGCCCGTGGCGGGGGACTGTGCTCAGCAGCTCCCAAACGCGATTGAGGAGCGCCTCATTGGTCCTGAGATGTGATGCATTTTCCTCTCCGACAAAATTATCTTCCGGGAATGCTCCTTTAAAAGTTGCGGCGAGCAGACCTTGAACGGCAAAGTCGGCGACAGTGACAGGACTAAAGTCGTCTTTTTCAATCCCAGCCTTGTCTTGCGCGGAAACGACAGTCTGACTCAGACTCGATGCTTTCTGCAATGCATCAATTGCGATCTCTAATTCCTTTCGATAATTGCTGTCCATTTTAAAAAACGTTTTGACCCATGTACAATGCGGGATCTTCAACGGCTATGCGTCACCATGTAAAAGATGACACCCCGATTAAGCGATTCACTTCCGCTATGTGCATACATCGTGAGACCATCCAAACTGCGCGTCACAGAGTTTGTGTCTGCAGACGCGATGCGCAGTAACGAAAGACTGAAAATGGGAACAGATCAAGTTTCACAGATGCGATAGATCTGCTCTTCCGCTATGGTGGAAATCGCGCCCACGAGCGTCGATCCCAACGCCATCACAACCGTACCAGACCAAGATCCGTTCACGCTCGTGCCGGTGATTCGTGATCTCCTGAGGACGCGTTACTGCGTTCCCGGGACAATATTCCTCGTGGAGGGTATCGAGTTCATTCCGATGTCAAAGACAGGCCGCTGGCAGGCCGTCCGACTGCTCTTAGGCGATGGCGAATTTTGCGTGCAAGCGCTGCTCAGCGCCGACTGTCATCGGTTCGTTGAAACAGGCGAGGTCTCGACAGGCTTTTATGTCAAGTTGGACCAGTTCGACCTAGAATGGGAGGCTATGGATCCTGATGATTGTGCTGATGCGGAAAAGGCGAATCAGAAGATGGTCTTTCTCGCGTTGCATGACCTAACCACCATTGGATGGAATGACTCGTATCGTGCAATGCTCAAGCAACATGGAGATGCAGCTGCGACTCCCGAATCCATCGCATCTCCTCAGAAGGAGAAAGAGAAAGGGAAAGCGATTCATGAAGCTGCACCACCCTCGCCGCCCTCTCCTGAAGTGGAGCATGAGGAAGAGGCGGTTGGGGTCAAGCCCGAGCTGCCGTCGTCGGGGTACGGTGATGATGTCGACATGGATGACGCTTTTGAGAATATGGAAAGGATTCTCTTTCCAAGCTCGAAAAAGGCAAGCACGCCAAAAGCAGCTCCTCCATCGCGCGCGCAGGGCCCAGTGGCGCTGCCTCGAGACTGGGTGGATCGTCAAGTACCGCTGAAGCTCACCACGCTGCATGCGATTCCCTCATTGCCGTACGCGCAAAACTGGACGTGTAATATTCTTGCAATCATAGCTTCGCTGTCGCCGGTTGGAGCCTCATATCTGCCGCCGTACAAGCAGCGGACGGCCCGGCTGACTGACCCGTCGACCGCCAAGCAGGTGCACTTGACCGTGTTTCTTGACCCCGAGACGTTTAACCCTGCGATAGGCAGTGCAGTTCTTCTCACGGGTGTCAAGAACCATCGGTTCGACGGCGGCAGCCTGAAGAAATATGCGAGTGACAGCAACAACGGACGGGAATGGTGGTTCGAGGACCCCATCGACATGATGTGGTGTGATGTTGCGGGTATCAAGTCATGGTGGAAGCAGATGGAGGGTAATTCGGTCGAGTGATAATTTATATACTATTGAAATTCATTACTATCATCGGTTGCGTGTACATGTGTTGGTACGCCCTGGCTTGCAGCCAATGGAGGGAGGGCTTGCAGATGTACCCGGACAGGGAATTGTTGTACTCTGTCATGAAGAAACATGATGATTATGGAAAATGCTCTCTAATTCTCCGTTTCCTGCAAATAGTCACTGCAATCGCAGCGCCTCCTCTATTCGTCTGCTGGTCGCCGCCAGAGAACGACGGTTGGATTACACTGGGTCACCAAATGTGCACGACACTCATGCCCACACGTGCCACACAGCGAGCGACCTTGTAGCCAAAAACTCATACCCCGAACTGCCAGCGACCCTCTGCATCTCGGCCAGCGACAATACGCTCACGGCTGCAGCAAACTGCACGAAGGAAGCTGCACGGGGTCGTATGCATACAAGCCATCAAGCCATTCGTTTTCGTGTGCGCGGAATATCGCGCAAATGCCCAGGCGTCCAGTCCAGTCCAGTCCCTCCCCCACCACCACCACCAGGACAGCCTGCTGCCCAACCCCAGGCTGCCCATCCTCGCTGATAAGGACGGGCAGACGCAGCGAGAAATCCAGCTCCTGCTTCTCTCTCTGGTTACCTCGGATTTCTCAACCGTCTGGGTTGCCTCTCACTCGCACCGCCCCAGTCTGCAAATTAGTCCGTCTGGTACGATTCCCCGGGTGTTGATGGAACTACAAGGACTGGACACGCACGAGAGGCAGCGGGTCATCGATGGCTTCCTGAGCGACTTGTCTTCCTGGGACCTCCTCTATCTCAGGAGGCGCTTGCACTATCACGAGTCCCGCATCAAGCTCGCCTCGCTCGAGGACCTACCCGGTGAGATCATCATCTACATTTCGCAGTTTCTCGAGCTCGAGGACCTGCTCACGTGCGCCAACGTGTGTCGCAGCTGGCAGCAAGCATGGACCTTTGGTGCTGTTACCGCATCCCTGTGCTGTCGCTACTTTCCCGGCCTGACGGAAAAGCACGACCTGCCGCACTCGGCCGGCCAGAGCTTGTTTGCCGAGCACGCGAAGCTGTACATTGACAAGTACCTGCGACCACGACCGAATGCGTACTTTTCGTCAAGGTGGTTTGTCGGCACCAATGAGTCTGCGTGCGATGAGGATATGCGCCAGGATGCCTTTCATCGATCAGAGTGTCTCGATTTCGGACTGGACAGCTTTCAGATGCGCTATGCTGACGGCCTGCTCGTCTGGCAGCCGGAAGATGGTTACGTGGTGGTCAACGACCTAAGGACCCTGACCCGCAGCAGATGCAGTTTCGGTTCGAGTCTTGTCGCCGGCCGCAAGCTGGACCTACAAGCCGTGACGAGGAAGTTGATCGTGTTCAGCTCCATTGACCTGAATACTAGCAGCCAGGTCTGTCGTGAACTGTAGGTACCTTCACCCTGACCACGTCGGGTGTTTCTGTACTGACCACTATCAGCCAAATATGGAATGGTACTTGTCATGAATGGAGGCGACTCTCATTACCAGGCCGTTTTGCAAAGTGCTACGCACATGACAGCACAGTAGTCGCAGTGACTACCAGTGGCGACGCGTTTTACTGGTCATGGGGTGGAACAACGATAGACTTACAAGCGACCACTTCTAATCTGACAGCTTCGCCTCGCGAATGTGTCCCTTGCTTGCAAAGAGTACCCGGCGCCGTTTTCCATCCAACCAACGACAGCGTCTTCTTTTTAACATGGGTCTATAAGCCTGTGCCGCTGGGTATGAATACACAGAAAGTGGCCTCGCCAGCAGCTAACATCAGCATCAGATGATCGCATACACGTTATTGTTGTAGTCAAGTATCAGCGAGGTAAGGCAGTCAGTAGATACGAGACCACCGTCGCAAATCCTGCACCTGCTTCCGACCCTCGCAAACCCTACTCTGACGGTATACTGCGATTTTCTTTGCGATGTCAGAAAATGAACAATCACGGGCTGTACATGCTAGGTGTGGTTCAGACATGCCTCCACTACCAGGGGAACAAGAGCACGCTCGCCGTATCAAAGTGGAAGATGGTATGCTTCAACGTGCTCACCGAGACCTTTGTCCACAAGACGTATGAAAAGTGTCTGACCAGCCCCAAATTCCACCGCCCGACCTGGGACTGGGCCGAGTGGCACAACATCCAGGCGTGGGACGACTATCTGGTGGTGCTGTGGCAGCCGCGGCCGCACGTCATCCACGAGCCCTGCACGTTTACCGAGCTGCTCCTGGCGACGGACAATATCGCGTGCATCTCCAACTCTCAAGAGGCCTTCAACGAGGTTGTGCGCCCGAAATGGCTCGAGCCCGCGCTCACCATAGACACCTTTCACCAGCGCCGCTCCGGCCTCGCCAACCACGTCTTCATGGATGACGACTTTATCGTCTACGCGGCGCCTGACTCGATCCTTGTATCGACCTTTCAAGGCAGCAAGCACGTCACGATTCCGCCTCCCATGGACGGAGACCCCATCACTGCTCTCGCCAGTCTGGCCACTCCGAGGAGGGCTGAGCCACCACGACCAGCACAGGGTTGGGACTGCGAAGTTTACACCACGCTCTGGGCACCGCAGTGACATGCCTAGCGTCAATGGATGCGTTTCAATACCATCATTTCCATACTCGCCTGGGGCACTTCTGCCTCGTGCGCATGTTTTTCTTTTCTCCTCTTTGCCCTGTGTATTTGACTGTTTGGCTTTTGCTTAGACGCGCCGAGAGCTACTAACTAATACGCCCGCGGGTGTGGGCGGGGGGACCGTGATTCTCAGCCCACTTCAAACCAGGCGATCCTGAGACGGCAACTGGGAGCGCAATTTGCAGAAAGCCATCCCCTGTTTCTCGTTGATTGAGCGCTTCGTATGGAGTGGCCGAGTCAAAAAAAGACCCATCGGCGAATTACTCAGTATGAGAGTGCTGCATGAGGGCGGCGGCGTCGTTCGTGTAGGGCCTCTGTGGCCGAGGCTGTTAGCGCCCCCCTTGGAGGCGAAACAGCATGCGACACTCACAACACCACGTCAGTTTCATGATATGAAATCGAGCCTTGCGAGACAAACCCCGGGGGCCTCTGACTAGTTCGGGTTGATGATATTACGAACGCTTCCCAACTTCTTCAATCTGATCTAATCCTCTCACACTCAATCTCGCACTTTATTCTTCTTCTTCTTCTTCTCCTTCTTCTTCCTGCGGCCGGCCCGGAGTTTCAACAATCTTGATATTGATCTTTTCAGACTTGGTTCTTTTTTTCCTTTCCTCATCTGCTTTATTGGTTGTTCGTCATCATGTTCAAGTCAAGAAATTCCCTGTTGGTGGTGTTGTTTGCGTTGCTGGTTCTTTGCCTGGCCGTTGTGGAGGCCGCTCCTCAGCCAGGCAACAACGGCAATGGCAATGGCAACGGTAATGGCAATGCCAACGGCAACAGCAACGGCAACGGCAACATCGGAAACTCCAACACTGGAAATGCCAATGGCAATGGCAACAATAATAGGGGCAACAATAGGAACGGCAATGGAAATGGCAATGCCAACACTGGTAATGCTAACACTGGTAATGCCAACACTGGTAATGCCAACACTGGTAATGCCAACACTGGTAATGCCAATGGCAACAATGGCAATGGTAATAACAACGGTAATGCCAATGGCAATGGCAATGGCAACGGCAACAATCAAAGGGGCAAAAAGGGAAACGGAAAGACAGGAAACGGCCAGACTGGGAACACCCAGACTGGAAACGGCAACGGCAACGGAAATGGTAACACCAGAAAGAAGATCACTACTGCCACGGATGGCTCTACTATTCTTGACATGCAAGTTCAAATCAAGTAAGGACAGACAGAACTAAAATACGATCGGCCTATTTGCGAATACGGCTAACCGTGTCGGCAGTGGCCTCCCTATTCGCTTCAAGGTCAGCGCTCCCGCGGATCAGTTCACACAGGCATCTGGTGTGCAGGGCGCACAAGCCGCGGCCAACAGCGCCGGCTCGATCGGCATGAACGTACTGCTGCACGGCGACGGCGGGCAGTCCTTCAAGGACTTCCCCAACCAGGGCGTCAACTCGAACCTCATGGGAGTGGCGGTTCTGTCGCCGGACGCGAAGGACCGCAAATGGGGCGGCGCGAACCGCAACGGGGTGGAACGTCCCGATGGCGCGGAGCACTCGCAGGCCGTCAACGACCTCATCCAGAATGAGCTGCCCAAGGTGGTGGCGTTCAATCAGTCCAACGTCTTCTTTACCGGTGTCAGCGGCGGTTCTCTCACGCTGGCCGGCTTCTTCATGCCGGCCTTCCTGGGCAACTACCCCAACGCGGGCGTGCTGCTGTCGTGCGGAGGCTTGCCGCCCAAGGTTGACTTTACGCAACAGTCCCTGGCGGCGCTTGCCAACACGCGCATCCACATCCAGTCGACGCAAAAGGAACTTTCGTCGCTGCAGAAAGATATTCCGCAGACCGTGCAGGCCTACGAGCAGGCAGCCCGATCGGCCGGTCTCAGCGACGACCAGATCAACGCGCTGCAGACAGTGGACAACACGCCCAACGGCGGGCACTGCGCGTTTGACGGACAAGACTTTGTGAGTGGCGTGCAGACCATGTCGAACAGCTTCGGCAACATTATGCTCGCCGGCGGCAACGGACAGCTGGACGGCACCGGCAATGTTCTGAAGGGCGTGGTTGGCAACGAGAACCTGCGATTTGCCCGGGGTCAAAACTAAGGGTGCATAAATGGGACAGGGAGAATATTTTAGTTCTGGATAGCAATTAAGACAAGTTTTCCCCTCGGTCATCTAGTTTTAACAGAATGGCAAACGAGGTGAACCTGACTGGGCGCCAGCCAGCCAGCCAGCCCAGTAAGTACTCAGTAAGTAATCCGTACGAGGGCAGAGCCTGCTCGCCGCGATGGGAGTCTAGTAGCAGGCTGAGCTGAGCATTCTGCCCAACAAGCGCACATTTAAAAAAAAAAAAAAAAAAAAAAAAAAAGGATTCAAATATAAATAACTCCCCCTTTTTATTTAAACACATATCCTGTATTTCGCCGCCTTAGATGTTTCGCTCCCGCGCGGGGGCCATGTCTCTTGAAGCAAAACCAGCGGAGCTTCCCCGCAAGGCCACCCGCTATCCGTCCCAGGCACGTCCCCGCACAAAGCACCATTTGTACCATTTGAGGCAGTCCCGCGCCTTCGCAGAGCCTCGCGCCAAAAAAACGGGTACGCTGGCCGTCAAGTGCGGCGGCGGCCCACGGATCGGGCAGGTCACGATGAGCACATTACGTGATGGGCCTGCTGGACAGCGTGACTAACTACAGCTTACATGGGTCAGAGGTCAGAGGTTAGACCTGTCTCGCGCAGCGCAAACGCCCGCCATCTTTTTCCCATCAACTTCACCACCCCCTCCCCGGAACACGTGTGTGTGTTTTTTTTCTTTTGCATGCTTGCATCATCTCGGATTTCGGTTTACCGGCGTCCTTTTTTCTTTCATTCGTTTTTCTCTTCTGTAATTCGACAACCTCCGTCTTGCATCCTCTCTGCGTCACCCCTCCAAAAGTCCGGCGCCGCGGGCTACCGGTAGCATGACGCTATCCGATGCAGGAGCCGTCACCACCCGCCGCCCACTCAGTGAAGACGACAACGACAACATTTCCACCTACACCGTCAGCGAGGATGGCGCCTCGCTCTCCGACACGTCGGAGCGCCGCCGGCTGATCCGTCACAAAAAGGCCGTCCGCGCCGTCGCCCTCGTCGTCGCCACCCTCATGTCCCTCTGCGCAGGCTCCAACGCCGTCTTCTCGCTCTACGCGCCCTCGTTCCAGTCCCGCCTGCGCTACACCCAGTTCCAGGTTAATGGCGTCGCCATCGGCAGCTCCATCGCCCTCTACCTTCCCATCTCCGTCATGGGCTACGTCTGCGACCGCGCCGGCCCCGCCCCGCTCTCGCTGCTCGCCGCCCTGCTCTTCGCCACCGGCTACGGCACCGCCGCCGCCGTCTACCGCAAGCTCGACCTCGAGTACAACAGCCTCATCGGTGCCCGCCCGTCCGCCCCCGCCAACGAGTGGTCCTACCCCCTCATGGTCTTCGCCTTTGTCTGCATCGGCGCCGCCACCTGCGCCATGTACATCTCCGCCGTCTCGACCTGCGCCAAGAACTTTGGCAAGGGCAAGTACAGGGGCCTGGCCCTCGCCCTGCCCATCACGGCCTTTGGCATCAGCGGCATGTGGATCAGCCAGTGCGCCAGCCGTTGGATGTACGCACGGCGACCGGATGGCTCCAAGGGCGACATTGACGTCTTCCGCTTCTTCCTCTTCCTGGGCATGCTCCTGCTCTCTGTCGGCATTTTGGGCTTCTTCACACTAAAGGTTGTCGATGAGGAGGATTTGATCGAAGGCGCCATCGAGGAGCTCGAGCAGAGCGGTCTCTTGGATGACCGCTCGCTACTCCGGCGTGCGGAGAGGGGCTACGGCACAAGTACTCCCGCTACTCCCGCTTCCATCGCCAGCACGCCGCTACTTGCCGGCTCCTTCAGAGACGACGACGACGCCCAGTGGAAGAAGAACTGGGTCCTGAATGCCGAGACCAGGAGGTTTCTCGCAGACCACACCATGTGGCCCTTTGCCCTCGCCTTCCTGTTGATGGTTGGCCCTGGTGAAGCCTTCATCAACAACCTCGGCACCATCATCGGAACGCTGTCGCCCCCAACTGCGGAAGGCTTTGGCACTGGTACCTCTGCGGCCACTCACGTTTCAATCTTTGGCCTTACGAGCACCTTTGGTCGCATGTTGGTTGGTACCATTACCGATCTGGTCGCCCCCGCGCCCCAGACGCAGCATGCGCAGCTCCCCATTCACCACCACACTTCCCGGCTGCAGCGATTCACCATTTCGCGCGTGGCATTTATGCTCTTCTTCGCCATGACCATGTCTCTGGGCTTGGCGTTTCTCGCCTCCGGCGCCGCCCAGAACCATGCCGACCGTTTCTGGGTCGTCTCCGGCCTCGTCGGCGCCGGCTACGGCGCCATTTTCAGCCTCGCGCCGCTCATCGTCACAATCATTTGGGGCGTTGAAAACTTTGCCACCAACTTTGGCGTCGTGACCACCCTTCCCGCTTTGGGCTCGACCTTTTGGGGGCTCGTCTATGCGGCCGGCTACCAGACCAGCGCGAGCCAGCCCGACCAGCCCCCCGGGCCAAACGGCAGCGCCGGGGACGAGCTTTTCTGCTACGGAAAGGGCTGTTATTCTGCCACGTTTTGGGGCGAGGCCATCACTGTGTGGGTTGCCTGCGCCCTGCTGCTCTGGGCTTGGCTGGGACCTGGCGGCTGGAAGCAGCGCGGCATTCTCATATAGGACTCTTCACGGTCCTCTTGTAAATATTCACTCTTTCGTCTATTGCTTTTTCTTTTTTGGTCCCTCTGGTGCACAGAGAACACGCATTGCATTACGGCTTTGACACCTACATCTGTGGAGTTTTGGTAGACATGGGTTGATTCTCGGCGTAAATATCACAACATCCTCTGCTTTTCAAGTAATAGATTGCCTTTTCAAGCCATACTTCCTTTTGATTTTTTTTGTGTTTCCAACTTCATTGAAAGCCACTATTCTTGGTGCAAACAAGGTGCAATGCGGTCTCATCAATTAAACCCTCCACGTGATTTCGCACCATTTCGCGTCACGGTGACCGTTAATTTGTACGCGTCCGCTCCACCGAATTCACCAGCCCCGTTTGCCATCCAGGCGACTTTGACAATTGGTTGCACTGGCCGTGTAAGCGCCCGAGCAAGACAAGGTCTGGTCCTATTTTGTGGTATAGGCCTTTTTTTTGATATCGCACAGCAAGCATGCCGGGCTCAAATAGTGAGTCGTAGAATAGCTATTCACTCGTGAGCGAAGCAGCGCTAATCATGGCGTTTAGCCGCGGATACGATCCGTATTCTGGTGGCGACGGACAACCACGTCGGATTCGAGGAGCGAGATGCTATTCGCAAAGATGATAGCTGGCGAACCTTTGACGAGATTATGAATCTAGCCCGCACGGAAGACGTACGGCAGCCTTGGCTCTCACCACACTACAGCGCGTTTACTAATGCGTCGTAGGTAGACATGGTTCTTCTGGCAGGAGACTTGTTCCACGATAACAAGCCCTCGCGAAAGTCACTATACCAGGTCATGCGAACACTCCGACAAAACTGCCTCGGCATGAAGCCGTGTCCGCTCGAATTCCTCTCCGACGCCGCAACCGTGTTCGAGGGCGCATTTCCCCACGTCAACTACGAAGACCCGGACATTAACATTTCGATTCCTGTGTTTTCGATTCACGGGAATCACGACGATCCCTCCGGAGACGGTAACCTGTGCTCGCTCGATCTACTGCAAGCCTGCGGGCTACTCAACTACTACGGGCGGGTGGCGGAAGCGGACAACATCGAGGCACGGCCGATCCTGCTGCAAAAAGGCGAGACCAAGCTAGCGCTGTTTGGATTGAGCAACGTCCGCGACGAGCGAATGTTTCGAACATTTCGAGATCACAAGGTCAAGTGGTTCAAGCCTGGTGCCGAAACCGGGGAGTGGTTCAATCTACTAGCTGTACATCAAAATCACCACGCACACACGGCAACTTCGTACTTGCCCGAAAACGTGCTACCAGACTGGATGAATTTGGTCGTATGGGGTCACGAGCACGAATGCCTGATCGACCCGACGCGGAACCCTGAAACTGGTTTCCACGTCATGCAGCCTGGCTCCTCGGTGGCGACTTCGCTAGTACCAGGTGAGGCGGTTCAAAAGCACGTGGCTATTGTCAGTGTCACCGGGAAAGAGTTCAAGATGGAAAAGATTCCGCTGAAAACGGTACGGCCCTTTGTCACGAGAGAAATTATCCTGAATCAGGATAAGCGCTTCAAGGGCTTGGACAAGAAGAAAGATAACCGCCAAGAGGTCACGCGGAGACTCATGGAAGTCGTGGAGGAAATGATTGAAGAAGCAAACACGGAATGGGAAGCCATTCAGACGGATCAGGAGGCTCTGGAAGAGCCACCACTGCCGCTGATTCGTCTCAAGGTTGAATATACGGCTCCCGAGGGCGGTCTTTTCGAATGCGAAAACCCGCAGAGATTTTCCAACAGGTTCGTCGGCAAGGTGGCAAATACCAATGACGTAGTATACTTTTATCGCAAGAAGACGGTTCAACGAAAGACTACAGCCGCCGCCCCCGCGGAAGTTTTGGACAACCTGGAAGACGGCGGTGACATGGTCAAGGTTGACTCGCTGGTTCAGGACTTTCTCTCCGCGCAGTCTCTCAAGGTTCTTCCGCAAGGGCCCTTTGGCGAGGCTGTGAACCAATTCGTCGCCAAGGATGACAAGCATGCAATGGAGCTGTTTGTTTCCGAGCATTTGACGGGTCAGGTGAAGCAGATGCTGGGACTTGAATCGGACGACGAGGATCTGAACAGCGCCATGGAGATTTACAGAACAAGGGTGGAGCAGCAACTCGAGGGCGGCGCCAAGCCGGCGTCCGGGGAGCGGCGTCGCGTGCTACAGCCGAAACCTGCGACGTGGGACAGCGATTTCGACGGCGAGTGGGAGCAAGCGCCCGGCGCATGGACATATGAAGCTGTTGGTGACGCTAGCCTTGTCGCCGGTGGCTCTGCGGCATCTCGGGTGGCCGACTCTCTCCTTGATGAGGAGGACACAGCACCGGCCAAAACAACACGACGCGGAGCGGCAACCAAAAAGGCCCCTACGAAGAAGGCGCCGGCGAAGAAGGCCGCGACGACAAGGGGTCGTGGCCGCAAGGCGCCCGTAGAGGAAGAGGAAGAGGAAGATGTGTTGATGGAGTCGGACGAAGAGCCAGAGCCAGAGCCAGAGCCCGCGTCACCACCGCCAAGGCGAGCCGCGCGCGCGGCGCCGGCAAAGAAGGCAGCAGCTCCCAAGAAGGCGGCGGCTGCGACGAGAACATCGACGAGGACTCGGCAGGGAACGCAGACAACGTTGAACTTTTCGCAGAAATCGGGGACTCAAGCCAAGGGTATCGAAATCAGCGACGACGAAGTGTCTGACGACGATGCATTTGAGCCGGCGCGTTCAGTACCGACGAGATCCAGGAGACGGTGAGCTGGCAGAGGCGTGGTCGGTGTGGTGTACATATAATATAATCATTGAGCACTAGACGAATTTATGACCAAAATGTCGTTGATTGGCT
The DNA here is from genome assembly GCF_051103115.1 of Cordyceps javanica. Lineage (NCBI taxonomy): Eukaryota > Fungi > Ascomycota > Sordariomycetes > Hypocreales > Cordycipitaceae > Cordyceps > Cordyceps javanica. Next base: position 309,435 of record NC_139296.1, read on the forward strand.
ACAAGAATTATTCTAAATAAAAAAACATACACTTGCGTTGCCATGGACAAGAAATACAAAACGATGCGAGAAAAAAGAAAGCAAATAAAAAAAGAAGGATGCACTTCTAGGAAGTGTGGCGGATCTCTCCCGCCGGGAATTGAACCCGGGTCTCAAGCGTGACAAGCTTGCATACTGACCACTATACTACGGAAGATGTTACAGGCGTTGAGCGCCTGTCGTAGTGAGATCATCTGATGAAAGAGGGGGCGTTATTACTTATTATACGGGCTTGTCATCTAGTCAAAGAAATAATTGGTAGCCCACTCGAGCAGAGCAAGTCATCCCAGTCATTGTGAGTCGCCAGAACTCATCATGAGTCGGAGTGGGGACTGTCAAGGCGTTTTCGAGGCATGCGATGATGCACGATATCGATACAACAAAATGACCAACAATGTATGCGGCTACGCTTCGCTGGAGTCCCCAGCTTCGACTCACGATGAGCTGCTGCCGACTCACGATGATGATCTGGTTTCCCCCCTGCCGGGGCGAGTGGGGCCGGGTGTAGAACGGCCGCCGATGCGACGGGGGCAGGGGATTCGTGAAGAAGCCCGCGTATAATTAATGGCTCGCAGGGGTTCAATGGAATACTTGTCGAGGCACGGTGTGTAAACTCAATCTCGACAAAGGGGCTTTGCTCATGTTTCCGCGTAAAAATGTAGAAGCATCATGCTTCAACTGCCGAAGCACCGAGGCCGCGAACGGAAATGCCCCATAAACCTTGAGCAGCACCAGCAGCACCAGCAGCATAACCCCGCGGCTAGCTAATACCAGCCCGCTGCTCCGGACTGCTGCAGCTGCAGACAACAGGTCAAAAAACGACTCGACCCCTCACTATTATATGGGGGACATCGCCGTCTTGCGATTTTGACGTCAACCCGTGTCACTATATCATCTCGTCCCTCTTCCCACAGTGCGTGTGACGAGGTGAGCGATAGCATTTCGTGTACTTTCTCTGTCTCTCTCTCTGGTCTTTGCTCTCTACAAAAGGAGCAAAAGAGGCCACATACACACCTACTCACAGATACGGACACACACATACAAACACATACAAAAAAGGCCCGCACGCGACCATGACCAGCACCACTACCACCACCACCATCCGGCTCGGCACCGCCTCCCCCGGCACGCAGGCGACCCGGGCCGCCACCCTGCGGCAGCTGGCGTCGCTCGCCCGCCGCGCCGCCGCCCAGCGCGTCGACCTGCTGCTGCTGCCCGAGGCCTACGTGGGGGGCTACCCGCGGGGCACGCACTTTGGGTGCGTCATCGGCGACCGCTCCCGCGAGGGCCGCGAAGAGTTTGCCCGCTACTTTGACGAGGCCGTCGACCTCGGCGACGTCACGGGCGACGGTGGCGGCGGCGGCGGCGACCGCTGGGTCAAGCGTCAGCTCGGTGGTGGTGCCGGCACCTCCAACACCACCACCGGCGAGTCCGAGGATCAGACGCGCGCGCAGCAGAGGCGAGGCGACGGGACGCGCGAGGAAATAGAGGCCATCGCGGCCCAAACGGGCGTGTTCCTCGTCGTCGGCGTCATTGAGCGCGCCGGCGGGACGCTCTACTGCTCCGTCGTGTACGTCTGCCCGCGCGAGGGCATGCTGGGCAAACGTCGCAAGGTGATGCCTGTAAGTTTTTTTTCTTTTCTTTCTTTTCTCTTTCTTCTTCTTGTAAAAGAACAAAAGCCAACACCCCCCTTTTCCAGACTGGCACGGAACGCCTCTGCTGGGGTCAGGGCAGCCCGAGCACGCTGCGCGCCGTGTCCACCACGATCCGCGGCGTGCGCGTCAACCTGGCCGCCGCCATCTGCTGGGAAAACTACATGCCGATGCTGCGGCAGGCGCTGTACGCGCAAAACGTCAACCTGTACCTGGCGCCGACGGCGGACAACCGCGACCAGTGGATGGCGCTGATGCGCACCGTCGCCGTCGAGGGCCGCTGCTTCGTCGTCAGCAGCAACATGTGCGTGCGGGAGGAGGGCGCCGGCGCCGGTGCCGGTGCCGGTTCCGCCGCCGGTGCCTCCACCGGGGCGACGAACACGACGACCACGAGCGGCGCCACCCCTCATGTCAACGGCGTGACGGATGCTGCGGCGCCCGTGTCGGCGCCGCCGCCGCGCCGTCGCAACTCCACCATCACGGCCGAGGGCCACGAGATTGCGCTGCCCAGCTCACCGCCCCGTCGCCGTCGCCAGTCCGTCTTTGACAGCGACGGCAACGAGATTGTGCTGAGCTGCGCCGCCGCTGACGACGACGACGACGACAACCACAATGCGCAGCCCGGCCCGCCGCCGCCGGCAGGGTCATTGACGACGACGACGACGACAGCAACCAACGGAGACCAGGCGGCGGCGGCGGCGCAGCCCAAAGCCGCGGGCATGGCACCCGGGTGGCTCTCACGCGGCGGGTCGGCCATTGTCTCGCCCTACGGCGACGTCGTCGCCGGCCCCCAGTGGGAGGACAGCGAGGGCCTCATCTGGCACGACGTGGACATGCGCGACTGCATCCGCGGCCGGCTGGACCTCGACGCCCAGGGGAGCTACTCGCGCAACGACGCCTTCAAGCTCAGCGTCACGGGCCTGGACCTGGATCCCTTGCCGTACTGATGTTCAGAGACGTACCCGGGGGGGGCTTGGTTTCCAGCTTATGAAGGTTTCCTGGGAAGGCGGATCTCTGTATCTATCTTGGCTGTGGGTGTGTGGGCTCTTTTTTGGTGTCTTTTTACTTCTGGCCCGTCGTCCATGTCCGTCCCGTTGGTCGCTATGAAGCAGCAAGAGAAAAACAAGCAGGGGAAAGAAGAAAACAGGTATCGCTCTTGTATGATAGGGCCAGTTTCACAAAGACTGGCAGCTTGAAAATTGTATGAAGTCTCACTTTGCACGTAGGCTTTCCTGAATGCTACTGGAAATGCTACTGCAGCGCCTGGCATACCCTCGGCCGTCATGGAACTCGACTGCCATGTCTACAAGTTTTGCACGTATCATCGCACAATAAATATCTCGGTAGCAAAAGCCCGCCGGCTCTTACCGTTATTCAATTATATAGGCAGTCCTGTGATTGCGCTAGAATTGGTATTGAGTGGAGGAAGAAACACTGTCTGTAATACATATTGTAATACATCCCCTCCAATACCTGAAGACAAAGTTGATGAAAACAGCTGCGTTCGCAACTCCGAAAAAAGAAAACAGCTCAAAAGAAAAACATGTCTATCATATGCCATCGCTCGCTGAATGCTACCGTATCCATACAATTAGCCCCATACCCAATGCAATTCGTTCGGTTCGTTGCTCATTCGGGAGACTCGTCGCTGGGCTGCTGCCGTTGGCACGGTCTCCATCCCTTCTCGGCCGCCTCGACAGCCTTGGCTTCCTCCTGCGTCTCCTTGCGTTGTCTTTCTAGCGCCGCCTGGGCGAGAACCTCGCGCCGGCTCAGGCCAGCAGTGATTCCGCCACCTGTGGTGATGACGCCGCCGCCGCCGTCGCCGCCATGGCCGCCGAGGACGAATTCGCCGCCCGTCCAGCCGCCGGCGTCTTCTTCTGCCTCATCGTAGGCCTCCTGGCCGGAGATGACGTAGCGCGACGTCTCGCCGAGCGTGTGGCCGCCCGTCTTCCAGTCCGCGCCGTCCACCTCGCGCTCAATGGTGTGGCACAGGTCCCAGAATTTGCGGTCGTGGTCGCTGTGGATGTTGTGGGCGAGCTCGTGGCACAAGGTCTTGCGAATCGTCTTGTAGTCGCGGTAGCCGTCGTGCGCGTCGGTGCGCAGCCGCAGCTCAATGACCTCGCCCTTGTTGCGGTTGAGCCCGAGGATCCGAGACGTGCCCTCGTGCGTGGACTGGGTGTTGGACAGGGGTTCCATCTCGGTCAGCAGCGCTACCGTGTACTTGCGCTTCTTCATCGTCGCCTTGATGCCGGGGTCTTCCTTTAGACGCATGAGCAGCGCCATGCTCCTCTCCGGCCGCGGTAGCCCCTGTAGGGGTTTCACCTGCAAAAAGGTGTACTTGGTGTCGTCGGCGGTCACGGCCTGTTTTCTGTGCGGGCGTGCTTTGCCGCGCTGTGCAAGGCGAGCGGCGGCGCGCTGCTTGATCCTCTCGCACATGCTCTGCACGGCCTGGACCTCTGACGAGGCGGAGCCCATGAGCTTGAGCGTCCTGCCCTGGAGCTCGGCGAGGCTCATGTCTGGGTTCTTGAAGGGCGCCTTGAGCAGTGGGCCCTTGGGCACAAGGATCTTCTGGTTTGCCACAGGGATATCGAGTGTGGCTTCGAGCTCCTCAAAGAGCTGGACAATGGTGGCGTCCGGGGGAAACTGCAGATCGCATGTCGTCTGGCGATGGGATATGCTTAGGGTGATCCAGTCGCCTTCGGACCCGGCTTCCGAGCCGTCGGGGCTGTGGGATCGCTCTCCATCAGCCATGGTTGCTGTTGCGCTCCAGAGAAGGCTGTTGGTCGTAAAATAGATGCTGCTTCTGATAGTTTCTTGTCGTGGTGACAAGGATTGGTGAGAGGTGCGTAGTAGACTGGGAGGTGGTCTGATGCGGATTACAAATACAATACGCAGGTTGTAAGTCCGCAAGGATCCGTGGCACTGTGGCGGAGATTCGTTTGCTGATGAGAATCGCAAGGAAAACAAGACACAACGGTACGAAAATGGTCAGTGAGACGGAGAGAAAGCAGGGGATAAATATATGTATGCGTTAGGCTTGGTCAGGGGGCAAACTCGGGGTCTTCTGGGGATGCCAAGTAAAGTATCCGAAGGGTTCGGGTTGCTTCGTAGAAATGCTTGGTAATGACGTTTGGGATGATTAGGCATGCGCCACACGCGGCCCTGGTTACGGTTGTCACTGCCCGCGGGTCTTGTGAGGCGCAGCCACAGAAGTCGCCCGGTTCTCCAGCCAAAGTCCGGGAGCGAGGCAGCGAGCCAGCTTACTAATTGTGGCTAGTGCAAGGCAGGTCATCGTGAGACCCATATTTTCTTTTGTAGGTGTTGGTGCGGGTGCTCCGTAGGTACTCCGTACTGGTACTCGTACTCCGTGGGTACAGGTTATACTTAATAAGTACTTACTGGTAAGCATCCATTGATTAGCATCGAATCATGTTGGTCTTGAGCGCAACTAGACTAGCCTCATCGGATCCATTTGCATCTTCAAGACTTGATATCATTGCGGGCGTGAATTTCAGTATTTCAGTCTCATTGTTCGCCTTTGCTGGTCAGTTTCCAAATCAAATTGACTCTAGGACTTGTCTGGCCTGTTGTTGGCAGCGACATGGACAATTAGGTGCATGGGTGCCAATTCACGGGCTGCAAAGTACCAGTAAGTACTATAAAGATTGGTAAGTGCTGCGCCTAGCCAATGCCAGCCACATGCCAGCCACACGACGCCTCTTATAAATGCTCGAGTGGTGCTGAAATCAGCTACCGTGGTCGTCATGACCTTTTTGACCAGTGCCCAAGGAAGCAAAGAAAGAAAAAATTGAATATCGCAAGAGCACAAAGTAGTATAGCTTGACTTTGAAATACTTTGATCAAGTGGCTTCCCAACTTGGTAGAACGTGTACAGGTAGCTTCGTCAGCTGCCTACAGTACCCTGGATGCTTGGGAATTCAGGGCCTTGAGAACCATGGAGATGTCTTCATGTCTCTTTTTCCTGGCCCGATATTCCCATCGTATCACATCACCTGCGTTTTACTTGCAATCGCTGTTTCATCGACCTGCCACGCGAGCTTGGACACGCTATTAACTACTTAGGTATAATAAGTAACGGCCCCTGCAGTAGTTAGTACGTGGGTGCTCGCGCACAAGACTGCCTTGGTATGAGTCCACGTCGACTCCCCTGACAAAAAGCAGCCGCAGTCCCGCTAGCCGTATATGGACAAGCTCGGCAATCCACTACTTACCAAAAAGATTCCCTCTGTGGGAGCATCTCAAGGCACCTGTAAAAGGCCCCCCTTGCCCACTAGGAGAAGCGCTGAAACCAGCCTACATTGTACCTACCTGTCTACGTAGGTAAGTAGCCTACTAACCTTAGTACTGAGTAGCTCTACGCTCGCGCCCACCATTGAATAACAAAAAAAAAAAAAAAAAAAACGAAAAGGCCACTGTAGCCTTCGTCCCACCGCCCGCCGTCGCCGCCGCCGCCCGTCCGTCCGCCCAGCCAGCCCGCGCCGACAATGACGCTGGTGCCATCGGCAGAAAGACCCCCCCCCCATATAACCCAAGGGCGACCAAATCTACCCAATGAGCGCCATGGCGCGTGTCGTGTCCTTTTTGCCTTCATCTTGTTGCTCAACTCCCTTTCATCCTCGCGCAAATCGAAACACCCCTCTCCCCATCGTCCACAACCTACCGTCAGGTTTTCGATTATTATTCTTTTTTGTCTTCTCTCGTGCAATAAGACATTTTGCTTTCCTCTGAGAAGCTTACGGCTTCAACTTCTCCCCCTTGTTTTTTTTTTTTTTTTTTGCTTTCAACGTGACGAGCGCAAGCTTCCCTCTCCTTCAGGAACCATGACTCTCAACCTCTTCCGCCTTGCTGGTGCGCCGAACCACGTCCATCCCACGACAGCTTCCCCTCCCGGGCCCCCCTGCTAACATGATATCCAGCGGACTTTTCGCACTTGGGCAGCATCTTCATCCTGCTGCACAAGATGGTCCAGTTAAATGTGTGGCATCCCTGCTCCCGGCGTTGCGCGTACCATCAGCTAACCACGTCTCCAAACAGAGCTGCTCCGGCATCTCCTTCAAGTCGCAAGCTCTCTACCTCATGGTCTACGTGACGAGGTACCTCGGTTCGTCTCTTCTCATTGAATTTGAAGCTCAACGACTAGCCATTGACCTGTTTTATCCCCCCTCCCCTCTTCCAGATCTCTTCACCACCAACAGCCTGTACAACTTTGTCTTCAAGATCCTCTTCATCGGCTCCCAGGGCTACATCATCTACCTCATGACCAACGCGTACAAGCCCACAAACGACCCCAATGTCGACACGTTTCGCGTCCAGTACCTCCTCGGCGGCGCCGCCGTCCTCGCCCTCCTCTTCCCCGTGAGCTACACCGTCAAGGAGGTTCTCTGGGCCTTCTCTATCTGGCTCGAGTCCGTCGCCATCCTGCCCCAGCTCTTCATGCTGCAGCGCACCGGCGAGGCCGAGACCATCACCACCCACTACCTCTTCGCCCTCGGCAGCTACCGCGCCCTCTACATCCCCAACTGGATCTACCGCTACTTTGCCGAGCCCAACCACAAGCCTGACTGGATCGCCATCATTGCCGGCCTCGTCCAGACCGTCCTCTACAGCGACTTCTTCTACGTCTACTACACCAAGGTCCTCAAGGGCAAGAAGTTCAAGCTTCCCGTTTAAACGCGCTGTTGTTGTTGCTTCCCAGCTGGTTGGTTTTGGGGTGGGCAAATCATGGCGCGCTAACGCAGTGCTTCAGCCTAGCAATTATTACCCCCAGCTTGTGACGAAACAGCTCAATTCAACACGATGTACTCTAGTTTAAACGGAAAAAATCCCGAAGCATGGCTCTTCATTCACAACACTTGATTTGCACTCTATAGATGGCGTTTGGGGGACTGATTTGCTTGGACAAGGTCACTCTGGACACGCCATGATGTGTTGGAGAGAATGTGGCGACGCAGCACCAGGGGACAGGATGGAACAACAAAAAGTAATTCCAAGTTTACGATTTTAGAAGCACATGCTTGATAATGAATACAAAAAAAATCAAAAAGCTTTTTATGAAGAAAAAGATCATAGCTGGTCCAAATATTAACTATTTACAACGCAAGCGGCGCGCACCCGTTTGCGGTCACGTGAAGACCTTACATCGCAACCGCGAGACTAAACGTTCAACATGGACGCAAAGCCAACATCAGCACGACCATCGTTGTGCGCACCTGTTTCTTGCGCACTTTCATCATAATCAGGCGAAGGGCAGGCTTGATAGTAAACTCATCCCATCATGGCCGGCGACGCCCCCGAGAACCACCAGCAGCCGGCCGCGGCCCCGAACGGCAACCACGCAAATGGCCCTACTACGCAGCTCCCACCGGGCGACTCGAAGCTACCATCGCGCAAGGACACGTCGCTGCGCGAGTTTCTTAACAAGGTGGATGACTGCGCACCTATCGTATGCTCTGTCCTTGTTTTTGTTTTTCTCTTCTCCGTCCGCCGTGACCCCTTCCTTCCCCCCCCCCTCCTCTTCTTCTTCTTCTATTCCAGTTGGCACTTGCTTCTTCTTTGCCGACGTTTCTGACGATGCCAAAAAAAAACCCCACAGATCCCCGACGCCGTCACGCAATACTACATGACAAAGGCCGGCCTCCCGCCGCCGCCGCAGACGGACCAGCGGCTGGCGCGGCTCCTGGCGCTCGCGACGCAAAAGTTCATCGCCGACATCGCGGCCGACGCGTACCAGTACAGCCGCATCCGGGCGAGCAACAACAACGCCAACAACCCGATGGGCTCGCTGGGCGCCGCCGCCGGGTTCCCCATCCCGGGCCAGCAGGCCGGCCAGCCGGGCAACAAGGACCAGGGCAAGGGCGCGCCCCTGGGCATCCAGCGGCCCGGGTACGGCGGCGGCGGCCAGGGCGGCAGCCAGAACAGGACCGTCCTGACCATGGAGGACCTGGGCATGGCCGTGGGCGAGTACGGCGTCAACGTGAAGCGCAGCGAGTTTTACCGGTAGAGTATGATGGCCTGCTGGTCAGGTAAGCGTTTCTGGCGAGAAGCGCTGCTCTTGGATGACTTGTTTTTTGTCTTCTTTTTTTTTCTGGTTTTTTACGGCATCACGCAGTTTAAAAAAAGGACTTGGGGTAATACGGAATTGGCGTTTGGGCGTTTGGATTTGGCTCCTCGAGGAAGAAAGTACCACTCGCACAGAATGAATGCTGCAAAAGGGCAACTACTACTTCTTCTCGTACTGTCCCATCATAGGATAGATAATGTTTTTCTTTTTCGACGGATTGCGCGAATTGGTTGATGTCTCTTGTTTGTCATTATGTATTCGTGTTGATACAGCGTTGTATTTGTACAGCGCGACTTGACTCTGGCAGTCGCAGATTCCTCTCCTCTTATCCCTTGGTTTGATGTCGCCCCGTCTCCTTTTTATTTCTTGCCGTAGATGTTTGGTTTCCGCGTCCTAGAGTCAAAAAGTACCGTTAGCCAACCCTTTGCCCAACTCCCCGTTTTTTTCTTCTTCTTCTTCTTCTTCTTCTTCTTCTTCTTCTTCTTCTTCTTCTTCTTCTTCTTCTTCTTCTTCTTCTTCTTCTTCTTCTTCTTCTTCTTCTTCTTCTTCTTCTTCTTCTTCTTCTTCTTCTTCTTCTTCTCGTTTCCCTCGCATCAGAATTGGGGCGTCAACGTACGGTGAAAACTCGCCCAGCTTGTGTCCGACCATGTCTTCCGTTATCGTCACGGGGTGGTAGTCCTTGCCGTTGTGAATCTCAAACTTGAGCCCGACAAAGTTGGGCAGGATGGTGGCGGAACGGGCCTGCGTGCGCACGGGGGGCACCTTGTCGCCGGCCTTTTTGGGCCACACAATGGGTAGTCTGCAGTCGATCGCGGGTTAGAGAGTTCTGGGTCGTAGTCTTTCTTTTTCTTTCTTCTTTTCCTCTCGTCTTCGAAGGGTCTTACGGTACAAGGTTGGGCCCTGGAAAATAACGGCATGGTTAGTGTGGTCTGCGAATGAGGAGAGAGATGAAGGACAACTATTCTTACCCTTCCATACAGAGCGCTTTAGGAGTAATCTTGTCGGTTGCATCGTGACTGGTTGGGAACTGAACAGTTGATGAGGCCTGCAAGCTTGCTTGGCCAAACTTTGGAATCACTCCATGAACAATTCTGTGTCACGTGACGGCGCGGTTGTTCCGCGTCGCCAGGCCTGACCCAGGTGGATGAGTGTTGTATAGATTAATGTTACTGTGTTTGTAAACATTAGATGGTGGCTGTTGAGAAATTTCAAAGGATGAGAATTGTCTGGTGCACATTGTCGAGGTTCTTGCAATATTTAGCTGGTGTTCTAACTGTGCAAGGCCGCGATCCATTGGGGTAGCCTGTACGACTGAAGCTACATGTTCTCCCTCGACTAGTAAAACGAGAATGAATCCACACAAAAGCGACCCGTAACGATTGGATATAACTTGGTCAAACATGATTTCCACAAGAGCCCAAGAGGCGTAGCAGACTACCATTGTCAACTCCAGCAGTAGACCTACGGTATAGGGTAGTGTTGAAAGGATACCATCACGTGGGGCAACAGGTAACAGCGCCGCGTCAAGTAACGGCAGAATTGGTGTCGAGCAACACGTTTCGTGCCAAAATGTGTACGCATTACTGGCCGGATGATGCGCAAATAAACCAGCAAGCCGCAGTTGTAGTTTTCGTGAAAAATAGCTACTCATTAGACGAATCAATCCATGTAAGCACACCGTACTCCGTGTCCGTTGGCGAAACTACCTACCTGGTTGATAGCGTCTTCACCCACACTCTACTGTACAGGTACTCTCAGTACAACGACGCCGCCCCTGTTGCCACACCGGCACCTGGACCCTTTGTGGCCGCTCCACTGGTGCAGTTCCAGTCTTCCCCCCCCAAAGTCCGCTGGCAAGAAGCCACATCAACCAACAAAACTGCAGCCTTGCTGGCCTCTGATCCATTTGCTTATTTTTTTTCTTTTGGCATAGGCGGCCAATCTCGCATTCGTCGAGGATCACAGCAACTCGTCATCGTGGAAATACATCTCGATGCCGGGCAGCATTGATCGTCTGTTTTAATCGACTTCCCGTTCCATCTCTCTAGGCAGCTCGAACCGAGGATCTACTCAGATAACGCACTCCTTCTATCGCTCTCGACATTGGCCGAAACGACAAATTACGCAAACGACGTTCCATCTCTCTCTCTCTCTCTCGCTCTCTTTCACGCACGCACGCACCCTCTCGTACACACACACACACACACACACACACGGCTCTTGCGTGACATGCCAGACGCAAAAGCCTCGGGGGCCGACACGGCCGGTCCCGGCGGCGCCCGCGCGCGCGACCACAACCAGGGCAACCAGGGCCGGTCCTACACGGTCGAGCAAAAGGCGGCCGTGCTGCGGATCCGGCGCTGCGACGCGACGGCCTTTTACGAGATCCTGGGCCTCGAGTCGGTGCGCCGGACCTGCACCGAGGCCGAGATCAAAAAGGCCTACCGCAAGCAGTCGCTGCTGACGCACCCGGACAAGAACGGCCACGAGCACGCCGACGAGGCTTTCAAGATGGTCAGCCGCGCGTTCGGCGTCCTCGGCGACAAGGACAAGAGGGACAAGTACGACCGCTTCGGCACCGACCCGGACAGCCGCTTCGCCAGCGCCCAAGCCCAGAACCCCTTCTCCGGCTTTGCCTCGCGGCAACCGTCGGGCGGTGCGCGCCCGGGCGGTCCCATGGGCGGCGGCGGCGGCGGCTGGGACGAGGACATAAGTCCCGAGGAAATGTTTGCGCGGTTCTTTGGCGGCGGCTTTGGCGGCGGCGGAGGTATGGCTACCAGCAATTTTTCTTTCCCTACTACGCTTTGCGGCAAATCCCTTGGCTAACCATGCGACACCCAGTCTTTGATACAGGCCCTCAGTTCGTCTTCAACTTTGGCGGCGGTCCCGGCATCCGCGTTCACCAGTTTGGCGGCGCCCGACCCCGGGGACGCCCGCGCGACACGCAAAATCGACCAGACGACGGGGCGCAGGGCGGCGGGGGCGGCGGCGGGCTGCAGAACCTCATCGGGATCCTGCCGATCCTGCTCTTCTTTATCTTCCCGCTGCTGACGTCGCTGTTTGGGGGCGACGGCGGGCCGGCGACGCCCAACATGGCGTTTGACAGCCCGAGCGCGCCGTACACGCACGAGCGGGTGACGCCGGTGCACGGCATCAAGTACTTTGTGCGGGAGCGGGACGTCCGGCAGTACACAAAGGGCCAGCTGGGGGACCTGGACCGCGTGGCGGAGCAGAACGCGCTGCACCAGATCCGCAGCGGGTGCGAGCGCGAGCAGGCGACGCAGCGGCGGATGCGCGAGGACGCGACCGGGTGGTTCTACCAGGACGAGGTCAAGATGGCGCTGGCCAACGCGCTCGAGATGCCGCACTGCAAGCGGTGGACGGCGCTGGTGGAGAAGAGCAAGAAGGGGAAATGAAGAGAAGACGTTGACGGGAAAGAAGAAGGAGAGGAGAAGGAGAAGAAGAAGAAGAAGAAGAAGAGAAAGGAAAGAAGCTTGGCTCGTATGGTGTTTGTTGATGATGACGAGTCTATTTCGCAAGTGTATTAGGATCGGATGGGGTTTATTTTTCTTCCATGGCGTTTATTCTACGGCGTTTGCTTTTTTTCTTTCTGTCCATCTTTCTTTATTCGGCCCGTCTGTCTGCAAAGATGAAAGAATTCAACGTGTTCTTGTGTGTTCTGCATAGCATTTGGTGTCGAGCCCGGGGGGCCGAGCTTGGAGGAGGGGGCTGCATATATAGTTGATTGTCTTTTGTTAAGCATATAATACATGATGATGGATACAGGGAAGCATTCCATTGAGGGTGTGCATTCTTTTTTATTAAAAATAAAACAAAACAATACCTAGTACCGAAATGTAGGAGGGACATTGGCCATTTATGGTGGCCGAGGCCGAATACACGTTGGTAGCCCTCCATTCGGCTCAGCCTTGTCGGGCCAAGCAAAAAGGTTACATACACGTCGGACTCGGCCGCTTGATTGGTGTCGAGGGTTCCCAGGACAGCCTTACCCGTGACAAAAAAAAAAAAACCGTTGAGGGAACCAGTGTTGCAAAAAAGGCAGCTCAGTCGCATCTGGTCGGGTACGTAGGGTCTTACGTATGATGGTTTTAGCGGCCACCATGAGATGTGCTCACTGCTTACTTGTGTATGTGTGTGTGTGTGTGTGTGTTGAGGTGCCAGCCGCGTGCCGCTGCCTCGTTGCAAATTCTTGTGATTGTATAGACTTGGATTACTTTTTTTACTCTTTTCTTTTTCACATAGGACCCTTCTTTCCAGAGAAATAAAAATAACATGATGGAAATAACTCGCTGCATCATGAATGGATTGTATAACGAGGCCCACTGTCCAGGCAGGCACGGAACCCGCAGAACCCGCCGCGGCAGCCTTGCTGCTAATAGGTAGTAAGCTTTCATGCGTTTGCCGCCCCGACTCTTTCTTTGTAGATCCCGAGAGCTGTGTAATCCTACCTACGTAATGTCGCAAAGTCCCAGAGACCTATAGACCAATCCAGCCCCTGCGCATCTGCCTCCTTGCTCGAAATTTCGCATCCGCATCTATCGTGCCTTTCTGTTATGGCCATTACCACATCGACCTCGCACCGGCTCTCAGCACAGTCTCACCCAGCCGCCGCCTCCAGGGCCCGCATCGTCGTCATCGCAGGCGCAGGGTTGCACCCCTCGCCGCTCTCCCAGAGGCTTCCGGCCGACAGGCTTGTTGGAGACGACGCTCTCCACGAGATTTGATACGCCACGGTTTTTTCCCGTCCAAAGCAGCACGACTGGCGCCCGGCCCGAAATGGTGTCGTTCCAGACCTCGGGCGACAGTCCGGTGGGAGCTCCCGCCAGCCAACCACCAACGGACCATCCCCCGCCGCGATCCGCCTCGACACAACCGCCCGCAGACGATGCCTCGAACCCGTGGGCGGGCACCGTATCGAGCCAACATGGTCAACACCACACCAACGGAGACGCACCAAATGACAGTGCTATCCCGGATGCTCTCCAGCCGGGCCTTGGCAGCGCCCGCAGGCCTCCCATCCCGCAGATACAACACCACGACACCGGCGCCACCACAAGCAGCGTAGCCGCCAACACAGTGCAAAGTGGCAGCAAGCAACCGGACGAACCTATTGAACGGGTGCCGAGCATTCTGCGCCCGGGCGGCGGCAAGTCGCCCAATTCGAATCCCTTTCGCAACAAACAAGGCAATGGCGCTGCCTCGGCAGCCCAGGCCCCGACCGAGGCCTTGTCCCAGATGCACCTCGAGTCCGCCACCAACAACCCGTGGAGCTCCGCGCTGTACATGCAGCACACCGGCACGTCCGTCTCCGAAGATTCGCGAGCAGCCCGCCAGACGCCCCCGCCCGTGATGCCGCCCGAGTTCCAGCAGGATCCGTGGAGCAGACAAGACGCCGTCGAGTTGGACGCCACGTCGTACACCCACCCACAGAAACCCCTGAGCGTGCCCACGCCCGAGGAACAGTCGGTCTGGGGCAGCGAGTCACTGAATATGTCCAAGAGCCAGCTCGACTCGCAGAGCACCCTCGCCATGAAGCCCGCGGACCAGTTTTCGCAAATCTCTGATGAGCAGCAGCACGCCTGGGATGATCTGGGCCGCACGCCGCAGATGAAGAGGAGAGAGACGAACAAGACGGCCGGTGAAGACTCGGACCAGGACGACTGGAACATGATTGACTCGGAATCGTCCTCGGTTGCTGGTGACCCAGGCGGCGCCGCTCCTGGTGGTACGCGCAAGGCCGAGACTGAGGCTACGACGGCCTCGATACCTGGCGTGGGGGCATTGCCGGTCCCAGTTGCCGACACACCCATCGCTACAACAACGAAAACACCAGACACTGCACCGGGGCCGGGCTCCTCGACTCCCTTTGTTGACGCCCCAGCAACTCCATGGGACAAGCCCAGCTCTGAAAACGAACAATACAAAAACGACGCTTTCCAGACGGCCGGGGTGGAAAGAAACAACCAAGCTCCAGAGAGGCCACCGTTTCTCACCTCGCACGAACCAAAGGACGAGCCCAGGGCTGACGGGCCCCTTATCGAACCCATTGGCTACGAACCACCGGCGCAGCCCTCTCAGGCGCAACACCCGCCGCGAACAGGAGGTTTGTTGCCGGAGCAGGTAGAGGCGGGGCCGGCACTACCACCGCGACAGGCCGAGCAAGCGCAGAGATGGTCCACGACCCGCCAACCCGTCGATGGCAAGGCTGAGACGTATCAGATCAAGAATATCCGCTGGAACGACCCCGCCGCGGACAAGAACCCTCGAGTGTCCCCCATTCTGGTCCAGAACGAGAACGGGCCCTGTCCTCTCGTCGCGCTGGTCAATGCCCTGAGCCTGACCACGCCGGCAGACACGCCCGAAACGACTCTGGTGCAAGTTTTGCGGTTGCGAGAGCGCATCAGCTTGAACCTGGTGCTAGACGCCGTGTTTGACGAGCTCATGTCGCCGCGCCGGACGTCGTCGGAAGATGCGCTCCCTGACATGAGCGAGCTGTATGAATTCTTGCAGAGCTTGCACACGGGCATGAACGTCAACCCGCGATTCATCCCGACGGAGCAGATGGTCAAGGCCTACAAGAGAAGCTCGCTGACCCATCTGCACCCCACGGAGCGAGACGGGCTGATGCCGGGCACGTTTGAGAACAGCCTGGAGATGAAGCTCTATGCGACATTCTCGATCCCGCTGATCCACGGCTGGCTCCCTGCCAGGTCGGATCCTGCGTACGACGCCTTTGAACGCCAGGCGGCATCATACGAAGATGCGCAGAATCTGCTGTTCCGCGAGGAGGAGCTCGAGGCCAAGCTGTCAGACCCTAACGGTGGCTTGTCCGGGCCGGAGCAACAATTGTATCAAGACGTCATGACCATCAAGATGTTTATGAGCGAGTCGGCAACGCAGCTTACCCCCTGGGGCATCGAAGTCATTAGCAGGGCGATGCGACCCGGAACGTTTGCCATCCTCTTCCGCAACGATCATTTCAGCACGCTGTACTGCCACCCGTCAACGATGCAGCTCCTGACGCTGGTGACGGACGCGGGATACAGCAGCCACGAGGAGGTGGTCTGGGAGAGCCTCGAGGACGTTAACGGCGACATGTCGGCGCTGTTTGCGGGCGACTTTCGGCCTGCAGGCTCGCCGAACCCTGGCGAGACGAGCTCAGGACCGAGCTACGCAAACGACGACGCCGGCGGCGGCGAGTGGAGTAGAGTGCAGAGCCGGCGAGGCAAGGAACGGCTGGAAGAAGCAGAGGTGGACATGGGGATGCTGTCCGGAGCGGACCATGAGCAGGAAGACGGCGACCTGGCGCTCGCGCTGCAGCTGCAGGAGGAAGAGGAGCAGAAGCAGCGCGAGGAGCAAGAGCGTCGGCGCCAGGAGAGCCGGCTCTCGGAGCAATTTATCGAGCAGCAGGGCCGTCAGCCACCGCGGCCCGTGGCGCGCGACTCGCGTCGTCGGACCAGCGGTGGCGGCCCGGCACTGCCGAGCCGCACCTCGAGCAACGTCAACGTGACCGTGTCCAGTCCCAGCGGCGGCCGACGAAACAGTGACGTGCCGCCGCCGCAACCCCCGCGACCGCAATCTCAGAACGTCCGCCCACTGGTTCCGCCGCCGACGACCACAGCGACGACGACGACGACGACGACTACGGGCTTGCGACCCGCCGGCCGGCCGCCCGTCCACAGACCACCAGCCACGGAGTCGGGCGAGGAAGCTCCGCCGTCGTATGAGGCGGCGCAGCACGACCGACGCTACGTGCCGGGGCAAGGAGCAGGAACAGGAGAAGGAGGAGGTCAGGGACAAGGGCCAGGCGGTGGACATGGCCCGTTGCCGGGAGGAAGCCACACCAACAGCAGCAGCGGCGGCGGCGGCTTTGGCGGCGGCATGATGTCGGGAGGAGGGCCGCGACCAGGCGGCGGCTACGGACCCGGCAGCGCAGGATACCGCCCCCAAAGACCGTCGGCAGGAGGCCGACCGAGTCAAGGGCCGGGGCGGGACAGAGATCGTGACTGTGTGGTCATGTAGAGAAGCCGGGAGGGTGGTGTGTCTTTTGCGTGTAGTGGGAACTTGGTAAATCAGGGCAACATTGGTGTTTCTTGGAGTTTTCTTTTTCTTTTTCCCTTTTTTATTCTCTTTTTCATTTCATTTTCCATGTGTACGATGCAGCGTTCTCTTCCTTTCTTCCTTTTTTTCTTTTTTTGTTCTCCATCCAAGCTAGCCAGCTTCACATTCGAGTATCCTCGACAGCGTACGGTCTCATGTTGACTAGTCAATCAACGAATAGATTTTACATTTTATTTTTTGAACTATGGCCATCTGCTTACCCTCGACCTCTACACTTTTGTGAAATCGACTCGAGTGCCCTCTCCCCCCGCCCCTTTTCTCTCTCTCTCTCTCTTTTAATTTCAAAACCTGTTTACCGTTCCGAGTAGCTCTCTGTCACCCACCCTTCTCAACAGATGGTTCTCGCAGCCGATTTGCTACTTATTTTCATTCCTTCTACCGCAAAACCTGGCCGAACATGACGCACCAGTCGGTCGGCGACTACAATGAGGACAAGATTCCGGCATGATAAATGCTGATTCCACGAGTAGAACAACCGCCGGTTTGTTGGCATATGTGCCTTGGCAAGAGACGGCAGGGGAGACAGCGCTTCTGTAGTCAAAAATTGGCCGCGACGTATCCTTTGACCGGTATGACACACGTAGCGCGGTAATCGACGAGACTGGTCTCCCCTGCAATTTATTAACGGAAAATTGCACCCAACCTGGTGAAGAAGAAGCGTCCAGCGACGATGCCCGATACGTTTACGGCCACGTTCATTTTCGATGCAAATGATGGCTGTGATTTTTGCTCGATTCAATTCGCCAAAACTTGGTGGAGTGGAGGAATATATTCTCAAGGCTTCACGGAGAAGACGATGCCCTATTTCGCTTCTTTCGCTTCTTCCATCAGCTCATACCACCAAGGTAGAACCTTGTTAGCAAGTAGTTGTCGGCCGATCTACGTTACCCCACTAGAGCTCTCTTCCCGAGTCATCTATCGATAACTTGGCTATTTTTTTATTCATTTTTTTTTTAGCTTTTCCCCTTTAAGTAAGGTCCCCCCTCTCTCTTTCGTGACGTCGTTTTGTCCAAAAACATACTGTGGAAGAAGAAAGGCCTGATCGAGTATTATCATATCACACACACACACATATATACATTGCCTACCTCTTTATTCGTCAATTGAAGCTCTCGAAACCTCTGCCCTCCTACCCCCTTTCCCCTTGAACCTGGCAAAACAGCACCAAGAGGGGAAAAAAGGGAAAAAAAATCTTGACGTCTTCATCAACAAAAGTAAACAAAACAAACCGGAGAGCCTCGGAAGAAAGCTTCACCACTACCACCTACATTGACCACCATCATCATCATCATCACCATCCTCATCGTCACCATCACCATCATCGCGGTCAGCATCACCATTATCATGGCAATTGTCCAAGGCTGGCTACCGCCCACGCGGGAAAATTATGAAACGCTCATCTTTATCTGGCAGTTTCTGTACCCTATTGTGAGAATATCTTTTCTTGTTTTCTTGTTCAAACCACCTTCCCCCCCCCCCCCCCCCCCCCTCCTCTCTCTCTCCCCTCTTCATTTGCCCCCCCCGGAAAAGACACCACCATTGCTAACTTGCTCTTCTCTCAACTCCCTCCTCCCCCAAAAGATTGGCTCGCTACAATGGGTCATCAAGTGGTACGGCATGGGCAAGACGTCGGTCCGTAGCCCGCTCAACATCCCCGGCCGCGTCGCCTGGATGACCATGGAGGCGCCGGGCTTCCTGACGTTGCTATACATTATGAACACGCTCCCGCAGCAGCATGGCATAGACGACTTGCCCTGGCAGAACCGCGTCCTTGGCGGTCTCTTCGTACGTTTTTTTTCTTTCTTTTCTGGTTCTGGTTCTTCAATCTCTCTCTCTCTCTCTTTCCTTTTCTTTCTTGGCCTAGACTTTCAAGAAATCAACCAAAAGAAAATCGTTAACATGTAAAAAATAGGTCATTCACTACCTCAACCGCGCCATCCTCTTTCCCCTCATGCAGCCCTCCATGGCCCCCATCCACGTCGCCGTCTGGGCCATGGCCCTCGGCTTCCAGCTCTGCAACGCCGCCTGCCTCGGCGCCTGGCTGTCCGCCTACGGCGTCGTCACCGACGCCGGATGGGCCGCCCAGTCACCGCTGCCCCAGTTTGCCGCCGGCCTCGCCGTCTTTTACGTCGGCCTCGCCGGCAACTGGTTCCACGACGAGGAGCTGCGCGAGATTCGCCGCAAGGAGCAGCGTCGCCGGGAGCGCATCCTCCGCGACGCCCACGCCCACCAGTCCTCTTCCTCTGACCCGGTCGCGGCCGTCGTCGAGAAGCACTACGAGATCCCCCAGGCCGGCCTCTTCAAGTACATGCTCTACCCGCACTACTTTCTCGAATGGGTCGAGTGGCTCGGCTTCTGGATCGCCGCCGGCTGGACCTGCGCCCCGGCCCGCGCCTTCTTCCTCAACGAGTTGCTCACCATGCTGCCCCGCGCCGTCAACGGCAAGAAGTGGTACATGGACAAGTTTGGCCCGGAAAAGATTCGCAACAAGTGGGCCGTCATCCCTGGTGTGTGGTGATGAGCGCCCAGGCAAGACGGACAAGACAGACAGGCAGGCGGGCGGGCGGGCCAACGTGGTAGAAGAAGTAACCTCTTCCCGGATGTGCCATGCTTCAACGCACATGGTGAGGTCAAGACTCTAGTTTGTACTCGCCATCATACATGTATGAATCGCCAGTATGTACATATATATATTAATACACACATATATGCCCCACACCACCAATCTTCGCCCCCAGACAAAACTCCCCATCGTCTTCATACGACTACTGATACTTGGGCCAGGGCGTCTTCTTCTCGGCATAAAACTCGCCCACCCACTTCTTCACCTGCTCAATCTCGGCATCCCACACTTGTTTGAGGCCGTCGTTGGCGTCGGCATTGTACTTGAGCATGTCTGGGCAGTGCGCGCCGCCCGCCACGACGTGGACGGGCGCCGCCTCGGTCGAGGCGAGCATGCCGTCCGGCCGCCATGGCGATGACACGGTCGCCGGCCGCCAAGGATCGTTCTCGGCGTTGCACCACATGAGTCGCTCCGTGTCCACCTTGCCCCAACCGCCTGTCAGCGCGTTAATCTGCTCGTAGGTGCGGCCGTTGCGGATCCCAACTTTGGCTCCATTCACCTCGGGGAAGTAGAGGTCGCACTGGCGCCGCCACACGTCCACCGTCACGAGTTTGCTGGCCATGCGAGGCTGGTCGGCCGGAGCGCCCCCGGTACGCCAAAACTCGAAGCTAATGGATGAGTGTTCTTGTCAATTGCGTGAAAAAAAAAAACGGCCCGCAAGAAAGGGGTACGTACGGCTCGTTGCAGAGCATCCACTGCCACTGACGGTTTTGGCCGTTGTTCACTTTCGTGTCACGATATACCGGGCTGGTGAAATCATCGTTGACCCAGCAGCCAACGTCCATCTCGTCAGTCCATCGCGAGTAGCCCCAGCTGGCGCAACCTGCGATGTCGAATTAGCCAAGAAAGAGAAAGAAAAAGTTTCTGCCGGGAATTAGCTGCCGTGGATGCCCTAACCATTAGGAATGTCGATTTCTCTGAACCACTTGGAGAGTCCGTTAATTGCAGCACAAAGACCAACGCCTTCGGGACCAGGCTGAGGGGCCTTGCTACCGGGCCAGCGATTCTACGGAATCGTTCATGATTAATATTCGACTGCCTTTCATTGGCGGGGGACTTACCTCGATGTAATCGCAAAACCGGTGGAACCCGTCCGTGACTTTGTACTTTTCATCGCCGAAGCCCAGGTTCTGAGACAGATAGCCGCCGTCCTGCAGGGCCATGGCAAAGTCGACGTCATTGAGGGGCTCAAAGCCAAACTTCTTCTTAAGCTTCGTCTTCTGCGCCTCGGTGCCGTTTGCGAGCACCTTGTCAACGTGCGCAATGACCTTGCTGTAGTCGGCGCTGCAGTTCTGGGGCATGGCGTCGTGCACGATGGCCTGGTACTGCCAGAAGTCGCTGATGATCTCGACCACGGCGCTCGAGGCATGGTAGGCCCAGTACGTGCCCGGGTACAGCGTGTGCAGCCAGGCCGTGACGGCGCCGCTGTACGAGCAGCCAGTCAGGACCCACGGCGCCTTGTCGGGCTTGCTGGAGCCGGCCGGGTCAAATGTCAGGTTCACGTTGCGGGCAAAGTAGACGAGGTCGTGCAAGTGCTGGTCCAGGGTCAGGTGCTGCAGATTGTCCGTGGTCAGGTTGGCGTACGGCGAGCTGTAGCCCCAGTAGCGGTGCTCGAGCAGGATGGTCGCGCCGCCGACGCTCTTGGCAAAATTGCCAGCAAGGCTGCTGTTGGTCACGTAGCCATTCCAGCCCGTCGCGTTGTTCTCACCGGGCGAGTTCATGATGATGGGGGAGCCGGGGCCTGCGTAGTCCTCATAGTTGTAGTAGTATAGCTGCTTGAACGTGCCAAGTTCCGGCTTGCTGTGGTCAAGAAGTTGGTCAAACCAGGCCCAGTGGATGGGACTATCCGCGCGCTTCTGCACGCCATCGGCGGGAGAGGGAGCGTCGATGTGCATAGCAGGCGCACCCAGGCGTGGGCGCTCTCCAGGGCGAGCAGCGCTGGCCATACTGGCCGCCAGGAGCAGCTCAGCTGCAAGACTGAGCAATCTCATTTTGCTAACAAGTGGGCGTCGGAAAGGATATAATGAAGTGCGGGTAGGTGGTACTAGAACTGGAGGACAGCCCGCGAATGGAAATGATTACCAACATGGGAGGCGGCTAGGCTATTATATCCAGTATGCCATTTCGATACGTAACTCGAGACTTCTGGGTAGCGAGCGGCCTACATGCACAACGGCTCCTCAGTTGCATTCAGCATCCAGCGCGTTCTTCCGCTGTGTGGCTTGCTGAGCTCCATACTGGGCTGAACAAGCTGCCTAGAAAGGCATCTCATTGTGCTGTCCCATGTATCATCCCTGTTCAACTATGCTGCCAGATATCAGGTGGTGCTCTGGGCCATCGCGGGATATCTTCAAGTACCATGCTGAAGGTGGCGAAAGAACTGCTGAGACCAACCTTGTGCCACAGTCCCAGGCTCGCCAGGCCAGGACCGTTTTCTGCTCGTATATGAAGATGACATCGGTTTGAAAGAATGATTAGCCGGATGGTCGCGCCCGAGTCCAGGGCCTCCACAAGGCTAACAAAATTATTCGCTAAGTCAACATGAAAAGACTGGTGGCCGAAGTCGCGTCAAGGTGACCTTCCTATTTGGGTAGGCGGACGGTCCAGAGGCTCTGCGGTTTACAAGATGCTGGATTAGCGACACCAGTCAGAAATCGCCCTGCGCTAACATGGTGCAGTCGCCCATTAGTCACTGTTGAAGAGAAGGCCCGTGCTTGGCGCTGTAAATGTCGCGGCAGGATGGTAATGGCTACGTAAAACAAAACGTCTCTCGCGCCGTGAATCCGTCGTCGTTCAGGAGTGCGGAGGAGCGGTGCGGAGAAAATGCGGGGGAATAGCAACTAACTACAGGGAACGTCGTTATACGGCGGCTGTCGTGATTGACCTGGTTGTAGACACCTGCCAATTTACATGGCCGGACACATTGTAGCAAGTTCCTGCCTAATCAAAAATTTCCGTAACAGCAGTATTTCCACGCCGGGTGTCTGTTTGGCACGAAACATATGTGAGCCTCTTAAGTCTGCAACAATGCTGGCATCATCGTCAACAAGCCGATTCTCTAGGTGGCCCTAGGGCGGATTCCGTTCAGGTGATGCCAAAGTCAAGTGACCTTTCGGTTGGATACTCTCCTATAAGTACCGACGTTGCCCTTCTGATCAAATCCGAGTCGGAAATCCTGGCAGCGGCCTCTATAACTAAGCGTCGTCAACTTTTCGCGGAACCGTGGTCTCGTGTGCGCGGCCTCGGCGAATTTCTGCAGCTAGCGTTCCCGTTAGGTAATGTCTTGAGAATTGCTAGCCTGAGCCCGCCGACGTCCCGAACAATCGCACGGTGGACACTCCTGACAATTTCTGTCAGTTTTTTCCTTGGTCATTTGAGGAGATTGCGGTGTGGTTGTGCAAGTGACTGGTACTTGGCCCATGCAGGGTCTTGCTGACAATGTCGATGTTTGGTAGAGTGGAGATGTGGCACGAAACGGACTTTGGTGCCCGGTGTTTTCTGGTGGCTTTTCTGGACATGATTGAAAATGAAGATGATTTCACATTCAACTTCTCATCTGGGAAGCCCGAGATAGAACAGCTAAAACAAGTAAGCTTTGGAAGACGCTCCACGGAAGGGTGATCCGTGTCGCCCTGGACGTTGACGACACCGCGACTGAGCCAAATCATGGCCTGCGGGTTTTGCTAGTATCAGCAGTAGCCTCAAGAGAAGCAAAACGTGTTGGATGAAGGAGCAATAGTTCCAGCCACGTGACCCCAAGTTGGAGGGATCGTCTCGTGCTTCGCTTGGCAAGCTCTCAAAAGGGTCTGAAAACTGCTATGGCCGGAACAAGAGCACACAACTGGTAAAGACCGTACATTGGAGGCCAGCTGCTTGTTTGAGCAGCTGGCCTTAATTCTATAACGGGCAGTCGAATCAGGAGCTAACGATCCGGGCCTCGCTGGTAGTGCTGATGATGCAGCAAAAGAGCGACGATCTCATGTTCAAGGGTACGGGTCCACTATTGCGGCTCGAGGTTGGATTTGCAGAGAGACGACAATGATAAGATGCTCACGTTGGGAGGTGAGAAGAAGAATGGTGCGGCCAAGACAGTCTCGACATGGTTCCCCGCCATACTAGGATTCTCGAGCGGCAGTAGCGTGCATGGAGAGTGTTTTCCTTGGGCAGCTGGCGCCATTTTTGGGCCGCGTTGCCTGATGGCGATGAAGAACCTGGATGAGATTTGTGTTGTTGACAGCTGGTTGGATTTGAACAGGATCTGACCAGGATCCATCTCATGTAGCCAAGAGTTGCCGTGACTTGGCGGCGGGACAAGGCGGCGGAAGATAATCAGTAGGGAGTATGATTATTATTGTTGAACGGCTCTCGCGTGCGGCCAGGAACATGCGCAAAAGCCACGGGTGTTGAATATTTGCGTGCTGGGCACTAGGTAGCTGGGCTGGCAAGCTGGTTAGTTATTAGTTAGTTACTTGGCCCCAATGCAAGGTAGACAATATGGTCCAGTGATGTGATTGCGTCAAATGCGGCAAGAAGAGAGGGTCAATGCGATGATGGGCGATGGGCGGGCACAGGGCATAATAATCTGCACTCGGTACCGACGCAACGTTAATTAGACACGGACGTGGAGCCTGATAGCGTCAACCAAGACCGCCCGTCAGCGCAGGCCTGGCGAGTCAAGGCTAGTGCGGTCACATTGCGGTGCATGATGTCGGTGGTGGTGCAGCAAAGGCCGGTCAGCGCGACGAGGCATAGGGCGGCGTGATTGGATGGCGAGTTCCGACGTGCATGGTGGGAGGGTCGGCAGCCGTTCCTTTCAGGGATAATACGGCGCCGATGAATGCTCAGCTCGCCTGGCACGGCAAGGTTCCGAAGGGGGCGCCAAGAATAAATATAAAGTGCGCATGCATGAGCGAATGAGGTAAGTTTTTCGAGATGATGCCTTGTCGATGGGTGGTGATGGTGATGGTAAGAATGATGGTGAGGATGATGATGATGATGATGGGTGATGGAAGGAGCAGCAACAGGAGCAACAGGAACAACAGTAGTAGCGGCAAAGGCAAACACCGACATGGCAAACGGCGCGGCCTTTCTTTTTGGACAGCTGCCAGCTTGCCAACTGCCAACTGCGCGAACAGCGAACTGCCGAGCCAGGTTGTTGGCCGGCCGGCAGCTGGCTAGTGTCTTAGCCGGCCGACACTGTGCGGACAATGGGTGGCGATGGAAGAGGGTGGTTGGGCGGGTGATGATGGGCAACAGGTGTTGGTACTTGATGCAGGTTTTTCTCTCCCTCGTTTGTTGCAAGTCGAGGTGCCATGACGATGCCAAGAGTCTGGAATATCCTCCGTTGCTGGCCTGTATTAAGCATAGAGCCATCTATTCGTATCAATAGGCGATGCAAGCGGGTGATAGTGCGAGGTAAGTAATAGTACCTAACGTATGCACGTATCCATACAGTGTGCCACAGTGTGTGGGAAGGCTGACAATGAATGGGCGCCGCCTTGATACTTGCTAGAGGTGGCGACACTGGATTGAGCCCGGGCAGGGAGTGCGTAGCTGGCGGTTTTCTTGCCCGAAAAATAGAGCGAGACGAAAACAAAAAACAAGAAGAGAATAAAGCATTGTCAAAAAATGGCAACCAGGCGCAAGTTTGAAAATAAAGACTAGAAATGAAAATAAAGATAGAATTAAAAAGAGAGGTGGCTGCAATGCAACTCGCTGCAGCCCATCTATAGCCACAACTGTTAATGGCTAATATGTTTGGTGCCTACTTAAATAATCCGTACTTGGTCGATCCGGGTGGGGTTTTTTTTTTTGCCTTTTTTTTCGCCATTGCCTTTTCATTTTTCATTTTTGTATTTTTCATTTATTTTTGCTCCTTTGCGTTCTTCTTTTGAAAACAAAAACGTCGTCCTCGGGCTTGCCCTCTTTAGCCTTGTCCCCATGAGCGAGCCCTGCCCCTCCAGCCCCCTTGTCCACGGGCATCATTCAAGCCGCCCGCCGCTCCATTTCCTGCGCCAAACTCCGGCTCTCGCACGTTGGGTGGCACACCCTGGATGGCGGTCCTTCCCCAAACCGGCCGCCCGCCAAAACTCTTCTTCCAAGCGACCAAGCAAGCCAGTCACCAGGTCAGTAGGTATACACAGCAAGTACTCCATACCCAAAGTACCTACCCGACTACCCTTACCAGGAGAGGTACTTGCCTTGCCCATCTGTCCTGGGTCACTACACTTCAAAGATACCTGGCTCGACCAAGTATCATTCAGTCTCAGCCAGGTACCCACCAACCCTACCTTGCCCATCTCCCTGGTACCTCACTTCTTGGGACTTGTTCAACTCGTTGCAAGCTAACTAGAGACTACTTACATTCCACCCGCTCGCATCTTCTCTTTTACATCTCCAATTTCTCGAATTTCCATCTTCCTCACCTTACAAGCCCCTCGCTTTCGTCTCAAACGTCTTCATCTATCGCTGTCCTCCCTCGTCTCTCACATCCGCTGCCGTCGCCTACATCTTCTCCCTCCTTCAACTTTGCGCTGGCTACCTCGTTTACGGAATTCCTCCATCGGCTACCCGCTGCTCATCCACTGCGAACCGAAAAGTACCCAACAAACCAACCGTCAACCACCAACCCGTCTAGTGCTCGGTCCTCGTCGGCATTCACCTTTGGTGCCGGCGGAGTGAGCCGCGGTCGCAGTCGCGTTGCAACAGTCAAACAGCCGTCAATGGTTTTTTCAGTCCCGTCCCGTCTCGTCTCGTCCGACTCTGGGCCGCCGCCGCCGCCGCCGCCGCCCGACTATTAATCATGTTGTGGCCTCTCCCTTCTCGATCAACCGTCTCTTCTGTCCAACCACGGAACATGACCCCCAAAATCACAAACCTCTACGCCATCTGCGGGCTCTGCACCCTCGGCGGTCTGCTCCAGGGCTTTGGCGTCTCGTCCCTCTCGGCCATTCTCGCAACATGGCAAGTAAGTCACTGCTAACCTGTCCTTTCATCTACACGCCCCATCCGTCGCTAACCGGTCAACCGCCATTTACAGTACAAGGACTACTTTGACAACCCAGAGTCAGTTACACAAGGCGGCATCATGGCCTCGTTGGCTGGTGGATGTTTAATTGGCGCCGTATTTTCCTCTTATATCGGCGATCATCTCGGTCGTCGAGACTCCATGATGGTTGCCTGTGTCATCTTCATTGCCGGCTCCATTGTCATGTGTGCTGTTCAAGACAAGACCATGCTCATCATTGCTCGAATCGTCAATGGCTCTGGCGTCGGCCTGCTTACCAGCCAAGGGTAAGCCCTCACGTGCCATCAGCGCTCGCACCATGTACTGACTTGTCTAGCCCCATCTACATTGCAGAAATGAGCCCGGCCAATATGCGAGGCAGACTCATCGCTATGCAACAGTGGATGATCACATGGGGTGTACGTACATCTGCCTTGACATCTCATTCTCTCCATGTCTCTAATTCCCCATTTAGATCCTCATCATGTACTACGTCTCATATGGTGCCTCACGCATTGACTCAACAGCCGCTTTCCGACTTCCATGGGGACTGCAGATCATTCCTGCCCTAACCATGCTTTGCTGTTTGCCCATGATGCCTAGATCCCCACGATGGCTCGCTACCAAGGGTCGCTGGGATGAAGCTCTGCAAGTCCTGGCCATGGTCCGCGCCAATGGCAACCAGAGTGACCAAAACACTCTTGCTGAGTTGCAAGACATCAGGGATAGGGTCGAGTAAGTGTTGGAGCTTTATTCCGAGCTCAGCCATATTTGCTCGCATTGACTGACACCTCGTGCTAGGCAAGAAAACAGTTACAAGTCTACGTCGTGGGGCGAATTGTTTAGTCGCCGCAACATTGTGCGCCTTCACTGCGCTTTCTTCACCCACATCTGGTCGCAGTACAGTGGTGTCAACGCCCTGATGTATTACATTGTCTACATTTTCCAGATGGCTGGCCTGTCGGGCACCACCAACCTCACCATTTCCAGCATACAGTATGTCATCAACGTCGTAATGACGGTGCCGACGCTGCTCTTTTCCGACAGGTTCCCTCGTCGCAAAGTCATGATGACGGGCAGCCTCTTCATGGCAATCCTGCATTTCACCATGGCAGCTGTCATGGCCACCAACGGCCACCCCGTCCCCGGCGGACTCGAAGGCACGCCTACTGTTACCTGGACACTATACACTGGACGCGCCAGCCAGGCCATCATCGCTTGCAGTTACATCTTTACTGCCACGTATGCCTTGACTTGGGGCCCCATGGGATGGATTTATCCTTCCGAAATCATACCGCTTTACATTCGATCCAAGGCCGTCTCATTGGCGACCCTCTTCAACTGGGGATGCAACTTCAGCCTGACATTTTTCACCCCAACGGCTTTCCGCAACATCCAGTGGCGTTTTTACATTATTTTTGGGTCCTTTTGCGTCGGTGCCTTTGTTCACGTCTTCTTCTTCTTCCAAGAGACCCAAGGCCGTTCTCTGGAAGAAATGAATGATATCTTTGACAATAATACCTTTGCTTTTGGAAAAATTCAGCACGACAGTCACGATTTCCGAAAGCGCATACGAAAAGCAGGAGAAAGGATTGAATACTCCCCACCAACGTCTGAAGTTGCCGAGCTGGGGCTCTCTGACAGAAATTAGACCAACTACAATACCAAAGGGCGCGTGCCCGCTGCAGATTCAAGAGTTACAACCGGTTTGGGATGTTCATAAAATTGGCGTTTGTATTGCATTACATGTACATTTATATATACATATACATATACATATATTTATTTATTTATTCATTGATTCCCGAGAGAGTATTGGTCCAGAGAATCCACGGGGTTACCCAGATGCCTCCCAAATCGACCATACCTGTCCACTCTGGAGAACATTGGGTGACGATTTCTTGTCCGGTCGCCAGAGTACGCACGGCACAGTCGAGTTTGAAAACAACACACCGTTGTCAAGTGCATACAGAAACAGTTTTCCTTTGCTTTCTGTATTTTCGAAGGAGGGGGCAGTTGGGCGTGTAAGATTCCTTGGCAGCCGAGTGACAACAACAGAGGAAAAGGCAGAAAAAAAGGCAAGCGAATTAGTGAGTTTCCATCTTTAGATTCACACGATACAATGTCGAAAAAGACAAACAAGAACAAAAAAAAAGGAGAGAAAAACGGACACAGGCATCATCAGTGTGGTATTTTTTTCCCATTTGTGGAAGCTCTCTTGTTTCGGTTCTCATTATAGCATCCCAAGCTTTGGCTCCACCCGCAACCATCCTCTTTCCATAGTCTTTTCATTTTTTCTTCTTTTTTCTTTGAAAAAAGTACTTGTTTTATTTTTTTTCCTCCGTTGTTTCCAGAAACCAAAAATATCAAAAAGAGCAGACACCCCTAAGAGAATTGTAAAAGAGAAAGAAAGAGAGAGAGAGAGAGAGGGAGAAAAGATACAAAAGGTCGACCAACATGATAAGAAAAAAAGATAATAAGCACATCCCAGCATTTCCCGTTTCCGCAACGGCCCAAAATCAAACGAAAAAAAAAGACGAATTAACAAGCAAGAAAAAGTCGACACAAAACAGGCAATAACAAGGCGGCAGATGATGGCCACTTATGCCTCGAGAGCCTTGTTCTTCTTCTTCTGTTCAACCTTGAGCAGCAGCGCGCGGTTGATGTGCGGCAAAACACCACCATAGGCAATCGTGGCACGGATCAAGGTGTCGAGCTCTTCGTCACCACGGATAGCGAGCTGAAGATGTCTGGGTGTGATGCGCTTGACCTTGAGGTCCTTGGCGGCGTTCTGCAACAGATGGTTAGAGGGGAGTCGTACGAGAGAGCGCAAGGGAAGAAATGACGTACGCCGGCCAGCTCGAGGACTTCGGCAGTAAGGTACTCAAGAACGGCAGTGACGTAGACGGCAGCCTTGGCTCCGACGCGCATCTTGCTTTGAGTGTTTTGCTTCAAGAATCGCTTGACACGACCGCAGGGGAACTGGGATTCAAACTGTTAGTACCAGAGTCGTACGGCAAACGACCGGGAAAGTTTGCGCAAGGCCTCGCCAAACGCTCGCGACGCAATCGAACAAGCCCCACACGCCGACAGACTCTCGCCGCTGCCTGGACGGCCGCCATCAACCGCAGGCGCAGCAAACGTCGCGCATCGAGTTCACCGTCGCGGGAAGCTCGAGTCGCGTGCAGCAAGCACGGAACAGTGCTTTCCCGACGTGAAGAGGTTCGGCGACGCGTCTTGAGTCGATGGATTGCCAACGGTCGCTGGCGGCGGCGGGACTTTCGAGGGGTTGACACGAGGGGTGGCGTGCGCGACCTTGACAACGGGCGCAGAAGAGGGGGAGGGCAAAAAATGGTGCAAATATCTCCCAGTCGCAGGAAACGGCCATGATCAAAAAAGCTCACCTGAAGTCCGGCGCGGGCCGAGTGGCTCTGCTGCTTCTTCTGGCCTTCGACGCCGCTGGTTTTGCCGCCAGAGGACTTTCCGCCAGAGGACTTTCCCTTGCCGCCAGGCATTTTGATGTGCGTATCGGGATGATGGGTGAAAAAGTCCAGTAAATTCGAGAAATCGAGCGAGGATGCGTCAGGAAAATGCGCAGCCGAATCGTTAAGAAAAAGTTGAATGTGAACGAGTTCAGGTTGCTTTGGAGTAAGAGGGGGGGGGGGTCTGTTGATGAAGGAGTAGCGTTGGTGCGAGTCGTGGTGGCGGGCGGTGTTTACGGCAGAAATTTAGCTTGGCGCAGCTAGCCAAGCTGATTTGAATGTTGTTGTTTGGGGCTGCTGCAAGAGGAGGGGAGGCGGCGCTGCCTGGTGCTGAAGCTGCTGCTGGAGCTGCTGCTGCAAGGCCCCAAACGCTGTTGTTTGAGGGACAGTGGCGGCAGCCAATCACAGTGCGTGGCTGTTATCCACTGATGCGCCACGCTTGCAACGTGTGGCTAGTGTCCGCGCCAAGCTGTTTGCGGAAGCCGAGGATTCGCCGCTCGGAAGCGCTCAGCCCAGGCAAGATGGGCGTCGGCCAGCAGGCAACGGGAGGCAGTGGCCACTGTGCAAATGATGGTCCATCATTTTTTTGGTGCGATCGAGCAGAATATAGCTGCTGAGGGTTTTCATACCATGTCTTTCTTGACAAGTCTGGAGCAGGCGGCCGTCGCAGCGTGTGCAGTGTTGTCTCGAGCCGCTGCTGCTTAAGACTTGGTTTCTGGGGGGGGGGAGGCGGCCACCCTCCGGTATGGGCAACACCATGCTGACTTGCATCAGCCAGCCATATTGTGTCGTGACATCGGTGAGATGTGAATTTCGTCCGATGCTATATCGTTTTCGATGCCTTGCTTGCTGTCTTGCTGAGTATTTGGCGGACGATGCAAGGCCATATATCAAACTTGGGAAGTGGTGCTTGAGCAGCACAACGGAGACTTGCCTACGAGGCACCCGCTTGGCTGCCCCGCCAAATGGTCAGCCACAGGTTGTGGCTGTGTGGCTGGCGCGTGAGTCCCCGCCACAGGCTATTTTATTAGCGAGAGCTCGGATATGTAAACATCGGCTTGCTCTCCACTCACGACGCACGCGAAAACCTGCAGCTAGTATCTGACTGGCATGCTTGACGCGATACGGGATGTTGTTGATGTGCAGCTTCGGCCCTTGCTGAGCTTGAATGATGCAATGCCGCAACAACATGCTCCTCGGTTGCCGCCATGTTGGCATCATGGTCCTGCTACGGTCTAGGCGATTTCTCCATGTGATGCTTTCCATGGCGCAGTTTCCAACGCAAGAGAATGGTCCTAAAGCACGCTGCCGACTCCCAAGGGCAGGAACGTCAGCGGTCACGCGTCCATTGCAGAGTGCCGTGGGTCACAGGCACAGACAGACGACATTCTGTCATATATCCTAGAGAGATGCATGTGCATCGCGAGATCAACCTTGCTGCCGTAATACGCTCACGCAGATGCTGAGGGTATAATCTGTACTGCGTCCGTCTATCATCGGAGTCAACGAATTGTTACACATGTACACCACATTCGGCTTAGCTTTTGCCTAGCCGGGCGTGAAGACCGCTCAGCTCACCCATATATGCGAGGCAGGCCCCCGAGGCGCCTGGCTTGTTAGACTCGTAATGTTACAGTGTTGACAAATCGAAAACGAGTCTGACCCATGTGCTCAACAACTAGCAACTCAATCAAAGAAGTAGTCAATGTTGATTGCTTTAACCAATCAACCACAGACCAGGTCGGAATGCGACGTCAAAGACGTCGAATGCCGCCCGCTCACCTTTTGCTAACCAAAGGCTCATATTCATTAGGCTTGCACAACTGCTTTGGCGTATCACATTCGCATCATTGGTGGACCAGCGGTGTAACCAAGTGCCATCGTTTTCCTCTATTCGCTATCCAACTTACCCAAACGACATCAATTCCAGTCTCTACAATCATTGCGCGCACACCACGCAGGCTAGCCTAGAACCGAAGTGATGAGCCGTGCGGTTGCAGGTTGAGTGGGGGATGGGCCATGGCCATGCAGCAAAAAGCAGGGTGGCTGCATGGTGGCTGATGCAGAACATACTCTGCTGGCACTAGATGCAGTGATAGGGCTCACCCAAAGGCCTCGCCTACATTACCTCCAAATTGCAGTGCGACAATACTTTGTGAATATGTCTCGTGTAGCCGGCATCGAGTACAGAGCCTGGCAGGTTGGGTGAGGCGACTTTGAAAGACATAAAACAGAACAAGAAAGTATCACGAGGCTGACAATCACCAGGACGGAAAAAAGGGTCCAATTCCCAACAGACCAGCATATACGGAGTAGTGGACACTAGTTTTCGTGAATAGGACCAGGGTGATGAGATTTGAATCCGCCGTGGTCGGGGGCGGCACGGCAATGAATGAGTTGGAATTTTGAAACATACAAAAGACAAGAATCTGTCTTTGCGCGAGTCCAGCCGTTTGCGTCTGTGTGCTCCTACAGTAGTAGAGGCCTCAACGATCAGACAATTTGGCCATGTAAATAATACGTTGCCCATGTGGAGAGGTGCAGGCGACGATCTGGCGAGGCTAGTGCTTCCCCAAGCCAGGCACTATCAGTACTAGCCAGGGCGGCTTGAAGCGACTGGGGGGGGTTTTTTAAACTTTTTTTTTGAACTTTTTTTCTTTGTTCTTTTTATAAAGCGAATTGTGGCGGTAGAAAGGAGGTGGCAAGGCTCCTCAACGCAGGTCCTCATGAACGATTCCGTGTTGAGGCAGGGGACCTTGTATCCAGCAGTGTAACCCCCCCTCGTTGGGTTCATGACATGGGACGACGACGGGATCCTCGAATGGATGTCCAAGCCGAATGAGACACAGAATGAGCACGGAGCTCTTGTTGGTTATCGTACGAAAAGAAAAAGCACAAGACAAAAGGTACACAAATCCGGGGGTGTCAAGCCCGTGATGCGACCGCGATCGTTTTATACAGCTTCCCGTCCTTGTTTGGGAAGAGAGTACGTCATTTCGGTCCTTTTTTCCCTCCTACTTTTCGTATTTGCTCTTTCTTCCTTTACATGCCGTAATAACTAGCGGGCGACTGCATGGCGCGCACACGCCCCTTGACTGATGCACATGCTCCGAGCCGTCTGCGGGGGGCGCTGCGAGGGCTCCCAGGCCTCAGCGCTCGATGTGGTTATGCAGAAACAGGGATAGCTAATCGTCGAGACCACAGTGAAAGGGGAGGGGCGATGGATGCGTACGAAGAAGTGCAAGTACAGATTTGTTATGGACGGGGGCTGGTTGATGGTTTCCTTCGCACGGGAGAGGACCTCGTAAGGGGGTTATGCCTATTGGTGAATCGAGGGCAGCACCAAGTATAGTAATACTACCAGTAAGATACTTACCAAGCACTCAGTACTGTGCCGGAGGCATTTCACCGGGCCATTGCCCCTGAGTGGTACGGATCCTGAGCGGCCCAAGACGGTACGAGTGCTTCCACGACTCTTCTGGTTCGGAGACCAGGTGGGCAGTATAATTTGTCGGAAGCCGCTCCTCCTGGTAGCAGGCACCGGGGAAAGCAGGCTCAAGTAAGATTGGCTGTGGAGAGGCTTGCGGTGTGCCAGGTGGTTATTCCAGTCCTCCCTATTGCCACAATTTGTTAGCTTATGCGCCAAGTATGGGGTTGATACGCAAGCAAGGAGAATATTCAGAGGGAATGCTAGCAAGAAAAAAAAGAACAAGATAAAGAACAAGAAAAATTTGGCATCAACCCCCTGCTGGTCTCTTTCTTAACGAATAGTTGCAGATGTACAGCATGGACGGCGAGCAAAGATGGCAAAGCGTAGGGAGGCAGATCAAGGCCCTCGTCCCCCCACCCTTCGTCATTTCTGGTACTAAAACTAACAGAAAAGCCCAGCATCTCTGCGAGATGCCTTGGATCGGTTCCGGACGCCTTGTTTCTTCTCCTTGTTACCATTTTAGGCGCAGCGGCGCGCGGCCATGTGGACTCGCTCATATCAGTATCACACCTGACCCACAGAGGGGGGGTTCGGGCCACGAGCTCCCCTTGCCATGTCAGCGGATGAGCGGGCAAGGTGAGACATTGAAAACATGTTCTTGGAGGCAGGAGGGTAATTCAGGAGAGGCGGCAAAGATGACGAAAGGACAGCAGCGAAAAAGATTTGTGTACTTGGATGCTTGGGTATGAGGGGAATGTAAGGGGAGGAGGGAAGGGGAGGAAGGGACGCTCAAGAGTAGAATTTGGAGAGAGGATGTTTCCCCCCTTTTGCTTGGTGATATTGAAAAGCAAGTGTGCAAGAGGGACCATGAGATCAAACAAGACTAGACCGACGGTATAATTCGGGGCGTTATTAGACCCTGATTCGGATTCCCGTGGGGGGAAAGTGTTTCGTTTCAAAGTTGGAGGCGCAAGACAACAGCAAGTACACATTATCCCTCCACCCACTTTATTAGAGTACTTTACATCCAAGTCGAGAACTGTGAAAAGAGAAATGAGCGAACGGGGCGCTATCTCATTTTGGTCTTTTTTTTTTTTTTTTTTACAGTTTTATTTTTAGATGTCAGTGCAGGGCAGGGCAGGGCAAAAGGGGGTTGCCGGGTACCGCCGTCGTCTAGGTAAGTCACGGAGCAGAGACGGTTACACGAAGCAGGAAGAAGGAAGAAAGAAGAAGGAAGGGAAGGGGGGGGGGAATGGCAGGAAGATGACAGCTGAAGCCATACTTGGTACCAGCCAGTCAGGAGCGAGAGAGGTGGTTCATTGGATGAAGAGTGGTGTGCGTGATTCTGCAAGGGCATGGATGTGGGTGCATTGCACGCAGATTGGGCCAGCGATTGAACAAGGAGGGAGAGTGGCATACATGGCAAGTTGTAACATAAAAAAGAGGGAAGAAACATAAATAATTAAATGTAAACAGAGCATAAACAAGTCAAACAAGAGCAATAGCGAATGCGCGCTCTCTTTTTTCTTTCTTTTTCTTTCCCGTCTTTTGCAAAGTGATTATTGAAGGACGATGAGGATGGTGAGCTGTGGAGGCGTGGGCCAGTGCCTGAGCTATAAGGTTGGTGCCGTGCAGCCGGGGCGGTTAGGTAGGCACTAACCTACTGCCTACCTGCGGAAAGTTTATAGGGGGTGGGATGTACCTTGTTTTGGTGGGTTGAGACTCGTGAGAGGCGTGGCCATGGCTGGAGACGGCATTGTTGGGGAAAGCTGTATCTACATTAGTAGGCAGGGACCTGTTATTGGACAACCGCAAAAGAAAAGAAGAGAGAAAAAAAAAATCCCGGGATGCTACTTACGATTGACAGAGTCATGGATAGTAAGAAGTTTATCAATAATTTCCTCTTGTTTGCAGTATTGATAGACGTGCTCGTGAACAAAGCCGCAAGGTGCATCTTTTGTTCATTGTCGCTACCAACCTTGGTACATAGCGTCCCGTCGCGCGCCTTGCAGGGCTCTTATAGCGCCCGTGGCCACCAGGCTGGCTCCCCGCCGAAATGACGACGCCGTGGCCATGTTGGGTCCTGTAAGTTACTTGCTACTAATGATTGAGTACGGATACCTACTAAGGCTGCTAATAAGGTAGACAAGTACCAAGTAAGGCACCTACACGGTTGCCTGGGAGCCTGGGAGCCTACTTGCCTACCAACCTACCTACTAAAGTGCCTAGGTCCCTACCAGCCTATCCGTACCTTGCCTATAATAGGTACCGTAGGTGCCCAATAAGGTCCCCAAGCCGAGCAGGTGCCTTCCTACCTATTAGTTAACCTACCTCCCACCTAAGTGACTACTAACTGCCTAAGTAAGGTACTTGCCTGGTGTGACCTGTATCTACCGTATCTACTTACCTGTACTCAGTTAATCCAGGGATTCCCGGTGACATCTCCATCTCTCTCCGTGTTCCGGCGTGCATTTATTTTGAAATCATTCGGTCCAGCCTATGGATAGCACCAGAAATCAACCTGTTTTTTTTCTTTCCCATCTCAACTAGACTCACACAGCGTGCTTGAATTAGCTGATGGATTCCAACTAGGTACATGTTAGTCTGCCGCCAAATCGCCCTTGCAGGCTACTTACGAGCCTCTCCGCCTTGGCCTCCTCCCAAGCCCCTTATTATTGTTGCTTTCCCCAGGCCAAGCCAGGTCAAAATAAATTACAAGGCACAAAGTACCACTGTAGGCAAGTACAAGGTAAATAGGGACTTGCTTGCATGGCATGACCAACCACAATCACAACTAGCAGCGCCCAAGTAGGTACCTTCAATACTTACCACTACCACCACCGCCACCACCACCAAAAGTTTTGCCCACAACCTCCGCCCGCAACACCCCATTGTGTGGCCCCCTCCCCTCCCTCCCCCCAATCGCATGTAGCGTCTTTTTTTTTTTCCTTCTCCTTCTCCTTCTCTTCCCTCCTCTGCCTCTTTTTGTTGCTTTCTTTCTTTCCCCCGAAACCTCTCTCTCATCCTTACTTCTTCTGCCTTGCGTGGAAATCCTTTTTTTCCCCTTTCCACCTTCCTCCCCCCCTTTCTCCCCTCCTCCCCTCCCCGCGGCCTCATTCTCCCTCGCTTCCCTCACTCCCTCGTCGTTACGCCTTATCCATCACCGCTCGACTCGTGACGGGAGAATCATCTTGCTGCCTCGCTTCCGTCTTGTTGCTTGCGCGGCAAAACATCTGCCCGGCTGGCAAGCCGCCGTCCCATCTCGCCCACCTCGCACACACTCGCACCCTCCATCCCGTCTTCCGCACCTCGGGAGCCCGAGACCGATTACCATCTCTCCCGCAACCGAAAACCTTGGTCTCCAAAAGACCCTAACGAATCCTAGCGTCCGTCACATCGCACACGCACGCGCTCACCATCCTTTGCGTTGCCTCTGCCTGCAGCCTTCGCCAGGCCTCGTTGCTACGCCACCTCGCCCAGCACACCACCCGAGTCGCTTTTCAGCCCACCCGACTGACCCGACTCGCCCACCGCCGCACAGAGATCCTCTGCTCACTGCTTTGGCCCTGCTCGCGCGCGCCCTTTTGCTACCTGCCTTGCGCATCATACGATCGCCGCCGCCCGTCACTCTGTCGAGCCCTTGCGTTTGCCTCTGTTTCGTTATCCACGCATCACCTGCTCGCTCCGGCAAGCCCTGGATATCCTCGGAGTACACAGCGTCGACTCGAACCCAATCCATCATCCCGCGCAGACATCTTCGTTCCCCCCTCCCATCACACGGCCACACAAGGCAGCCCTGCTTTGCCGATCTTTGTCGACCCTCTGATTACTTTGCACTTTTCCGACAACCATAGCCTGCATATCCTCACGACAGTTTCGAACGAGACGAATTTTCATGACTGACCTCTTGAACGAAATTTTCCAATAATCAGAACCCTTGCCAATACCAATACCTTCTCCCGGCCAAATCACTTGCTCGGGGTTCTGCTATATTTTTTTGGCCTCGACTCTTCGACTCTCTGCCATCCCAACTTGTCTCACCCTGAGCTGGCCCCCCTTACCAGCTTCTTTCTGGTCATTGCGCACAATGGCTCAGCAGCCTCACGACATGGGCTACCTCGATTACAACGCGGGTTCTAACCGTTCCCCAAGCTCCTCCCGTCAACAATATGGCGGTGGCGCTCCCGGTTTCAATGCGGGCCTCTCCCTTCCCAGACAAGCTCAGCGTCCCTTTGACGCTCATCTGGGCTCCTCTGCTCTCTACTCGTCGGACCGCGCCAACGCCGGGTACAACGCTAGGGGCATGGATACCATGTCCAGTGGCGCTGTTCCCAGCTATATGCTAGATGGCAACCAGGGCTGGAATTACAGCGCTTCTGGTGCTGCCACGGTTAACGGTGCCGTTAATGGGCCGAATAGGAGCCGCAGCGTCAACCGTAGAGCCGCTCTGCCCCAGGTAAGCACCGATTTCTTATGCTTTCCCGTCTCAAATAGTTTGGTTGGAACCCTCCCGCTAATCTGCCACAGAACTGGACCGATCATCCGAGCATGCCCCCCATGCCTGCCAATCTGCAGCCCTACGGTGGAGGCCTCAACGGCTCCCAGCTGTCCAACGGTAGTCTTCGTGT
The DNA here is from genome assembly GCF_051103115.1 of Cordyceps javanica. Lineage (NCBI taxonomy): Eukaryota > Fungi > Ascomycota > Sordariomycetes > Hypocreales > Cordycipitaceae > Cordyceps > Cordyceps javanica. Next base: position 347,518 of record NC_139296.1, read on the forward strand.
TGACCATCCCGGCACTCATCCCTCTCCCTCCGATATCCGCTCCACCAGCTCCGATCCCGACCAGCTCATCCCCACCGCCATTGTCATCAAGAATATTCCGTTCGCCGTTCGCAAGGAGACTCTCGCTTCCATCATGCTCGAGATGCACCTGCCTCAGCCCTATGCCTTCAACTACCACTTCGATAATGGCGTCTTTCGAGGCCTTGCCTTTGCCAACTTCCAGTCCGCCGAGGACACCAGAATCGTCATCGAAGCCATGAACGGCATGGATGTTCACGGCCGCAAGCTGCGTGTCGAGTACAAGAAGATGCTCCCCGAAGCTGAGCGTGAACGTATTGAGCGAGAGAAGCGTGAGAGACGTGGCCAGCTCGAGGAGCAGCACCGTGGCCCTATGCTCCACCAGCAGAGCTCTGTCCAATCTCTCAGTGCCATGTCCCAGTCTCAGCAGCGTGGTAATCCCGCTGGCTATCTCGGTACGTATAAATCTGCCGCTCAAGACTTACAAAAACACTAACCCCGTTCACCAGGCGATGTCGACTTGAATGACCCGCAAACACTGGATTTCTATACTGAGCTTGTCATGTTCCGCCGTGACGACTCGCGCGAGATTCTCGTCTTCCCACCTGGCATCGCCCCCGAGCACCGTCGTTCGATCCACATTCTCGCCCATCATATGGGCCTAGAGCATCAATCTATCGGCGAAGCTGAATCTCGCCAGCTTACCGTGCTCAAGCGCCAGCAGCCCTCCCCGACCGCCAACGTTCACAGCGCCCCCTCTAACAGCCTTGATGTCCATAAGCGTGGCTTGAGCAGGGCCGCCACTTTTGACTTTGCGGCCGACCGAGAGTCTCGTGCTGTGAGCAACAACTATTCTCACATCACTGGCCGCCAGGGACCCACGCTCGAGCTTCCCGGCAGCCCCGATGGCGCCGGCATCCCCAACAACCTGCGCGCTGCCAAGAGCTTTGCCGACCTGCGTTCCTTTACCCCCAGTCCGTCCCAGGCCTCATCGAGTTACCTCACTCCCAGTGCCGGCATGGGTAGCATCGGGCCCGGATCGACCGCTCGCTTTGGCGACTATATTAGCGCCCAGCAAGCTCACTCCGGCAACCCATCCACCTCGGGGTCGAAGAACGATCACGGCCTGGCCAGTGGCCTGGGTGCTCTCAGCTTGGGCTCTTACGAGTCCAACACCGTCTCCGGCCAAAACCGCAATGCTCCCGGCGCTATCGGCAGCCAGCGGCCCAGCGGTGTGAGCAGCGGACCCAAGGGTGCTCCCGAGCGTCAGCCCCGTGGCCCCGAGTGGGAGTCTTCTGCCGGCTTTGCCAGCCGCGGGCGATCCAACGGCCACTTACAGCGCAGCAGCGGTAGGTTGCCCGCCAGAACAATGGCTGAGAGTTTCGACTAACTCATCCCTCCAGACTCGTCCGATAATGGAGCCCGCGTTGGCACCGGACCGACCAGTGTCGCTCGATTTTAAATTTGGACGAAAAGTGGCCACCGTTTCCGTTACCCGGAACGGTCTGGCTTTTTGCTGGCTGGGGTGGCGTGGTGCTACGCTGGTGCGATGCCGCCCCTGTTTGTATTATGAATGACCCCTATCATGCTACCACACTGCTGGCGGCGTGAACCCTCTGTTTTTATGATGTGGCCGTCGGAGTGATGAACTGAAACTTTGGGCGGCCACTTTTGACGATGCATACGGAACGAGAGCATTGGATGGAGGCTCGAAGATACAACATTAATTCAACCCCTTGCCAACCTTTTACGACAGGCCGAGTTTCGTTTCCGAGGCGAAGCAACCGATGAAAGAGTCATCTTGCTTACCGACGATGACGGATTGCGACCATGCGTTGACGATGATGATGTGTTATTTATTTTACGATTTGACGTCTAGACAACTGCGTCTGTTTGCGTGCCGAGCTATGGCTTGCACTGGAGACATGGCGAGGCTGCTTCAGCAATGACCAAGACAACAGAGGAGAAGACGAAAACGCAGATTGCCCCCTCAAAAAAAAATTCTATACCCATTTAATACCCAATCAAACGAGCCGTTACGACTATGACGACGATGAATTACTGTGCAGCGCACGCGCATCGACGCATAGCAGCTGTCGATGGGAGGAACGGTAGTCGCATCGCAAGCCTTGTCAGCCGCTCAAAGGCACGGCAAGCGCTCGCGAAAGAGCTGACGAGGTTGAATATTTTTATCATTTTTTGAACGTCTTTTGTATCTCACTGTTGAGTTTGTCCACTGCTAGCTGTTTCTTGTTAATTCTTTTTCTTGCTTTCTTTGTTTTCTTTTGACACTGCGGGCACTTGCAATTGGTGTTCTTGAAAAGGCATTTTTTGTAATTGGCCAGAACTCTGGCATGGCAGGGGCGGAAAAAAAAACCTACTATAGACTAGGAGCAAGAGGCTGGGTACAGGCCAGGGGCGACTCGACTCTCTTGCAAGGAGCTTTTTATTCAGGGAGAGGAGAGAGTTGGAATTCAAGGCAATTGTTTTGGGATAGTTTTGGAAAGACTGGTTTGATATCGAAATGGCTTCTGTCTCTAGCCAGACACGGGTGGCGACAAGGCCTCGATGAGCGAAAACGAATTGCGATGCTCTGGCTCTTCACGTGGGAGAAGCTTCTTAACAAAGTTTGAAAATGAAGACGTACAAGTATATTTTCCTAGTGCCTGATATACTGTGACTATAATCCGTACGGACATGATGATTGTGAGATTTCATCATCTGCTCGCCGTGAGAGTAAATACAGAATCTCATACCAGTCGTCCAAGTGGCACTATAAGCTAGACAGCGGCGAGGAAATTCTGCACATATATCATATCATAGATCCAGCCTTGTTCCCACGGTAGGATGCATCTTTGAAGACGACTTCTACCCGCCGACTGTGCGCCGTGACATTTGAGTAGGGGTCGCTCATTGACCAAGGAGCTCCACAGGGTGCATGTACAGATTACATTTCCACCACTTGGAATAGTACGAGTACAACTTACAGAACTCCGCCAAAACCCTGCCAAAACCCTGCAATGTATCAGTATTACACAGGTACACTACCCTGCAGCTTAGATTTCTGTATTGGCCAAACTCTAATCAGCTAAAAGAATATCTCGTAGATTGATCAGGTCTAGAGACATTATGCGTAATTATCTGAGATTAGAATATAATATATAGATGTGTTATTTGTGATAGATTTCATATATATATACATACATATATATTGATGTTGGCTCAAGAAGCGGCGGACCTCGTCCTGGCATCATCATCCATGTAAATACACTAAATAGCATACTGGGAGGTGTTCACACGGCCTGATTTTCAGCAGAGCGTACCAAGAGGAAGATTAAAAACAAAAAGAATGCATAGAGAGGCTGAGAATCAAATCTAGAAGCAACAAAACTTGTCATGGAGACCTTGCTCTGGCCGAGGACGCATCGAAGTTGGAGGTGACTAGGGCTTCCCGGCCAGCCTCGGTCCTGTTTCAAGACACCTGGTATACTTGTATAGTCGTAATGAAACACGGATCTAAGCTAACACAAAGACAACGATACATCACGTGATGAAAGACTTATCTACTGTTTCGCAACAGCAACGACGCGATGGAGCAGGCATACCAAGAGGACACTAGTATAAGGATCATGTTGAAACGAACACATCGGAAAGTACGAAGTGGTTGCGACATCTGTCGGCAGCGACGAATAAAATGCGATGAATTGAAACCACAATGGTTCGTCAACTTTGCAGCTCGCTGGTTTTGCGCCACCCGCCGAAGCTAAACCCAAACCCCCCTCACCATTGCAGTTCTCAGTGCCAGCGGCTGGCATATACGGGTTCGGCCATTTCGTGCTCGTACAGCAGAGCGAATGGTGGACAGAGTCGTGGCAGCATCGGATCCGCAAATGTACGAGCCGTCGCCGTCGCCGCCGCCGCCGGGCCTACAAATAGCGTCGTCACAGCTCCGCCGTCGTCCGCGATGTACTCTTGCACGCACCTGTCCATTGTGTCGCAGTACGGGTGGCCGAACCCGACGTCTGAGCAGGAAAAGGGCCTCCTTTACCATCTCTGCGTACTGCGGAAACAGCTCGAAACGTTTGAGCGGCGCGGCCTGCTGGCTGGCATCATCCAATTCTCGAGGTACGATAAGATAACCACCCCGGCTGCTGCTGCTGCTGCTGCTGCTTCTGCGGCCCTAAGACAAATGGCAGATCACTATCCATGGCCGGCAGGTTTCCACATCTACGCCACAGCTTGTGCAGCTTCAGCGCCAGTCACATCGGGGGCCTGACGCAGTCGTCACTCTCGAGGCAAGTCGAGCTTCACTACAGAGGCTCAGCAATACAGGGCATGGCTGCAGACCTGGAAATCCTGAATTCGGGTTCTGGCCTCGATCAATCTTCTCGACAAGGTCTTGTCGAGTCAGCCATCATCCTGGCGTGGTATAGCAACGATCCGTAAGTTCTAGTGTAACTGGTTCGCCAACCGCCGCCTCTAACACTTGATCAGAGGCGAGTATGCGCAATTGCTAAAAGGGACTCTTGCAGTATGCTCTGTAAGCTTGCATATGGCCGCTATGTAAGTTTTTCTTATTGCTGACAAGATTCGCCACAGCTTCTACCTGAGAACGCCAGATCAGGCCAGCCGGCTCTCGTCTCGCCAGTGACAGGTACCGGACTGCCGACTTGTGCAGCCCCTCCGCACCACACCTACTATCCGTTCTTGGAGCAGATGAGGAAATCCACGCTCGCCTTGTCGAGGTGCGACCTGTCGGCCGGTGTCAGGGCGGCCGTCAAGGACCTCCACAACTTCATCTACAACATCCTGCACTCGCCGCTCGCCGACCACTCGGTGGAGAGGGAGCTCCGCGCCATGTTTCCGATCCGGAACTGGCTGCGGTTCGTCCCCGAGGCCCCGTCGAGGCTCGAATCCGGGAGCGACGACGACTTCCTGCTGCACATGTACCTGGCAAACTACGAGACGGCCGTGCTGCTCACGTCGCCGCTGTGGCCGGACCTGGACACGCCGCTGGGGTTCCACGAGAGGCGCCGGTGCGTCAGGAAGATGCGAGACTGTGTCAGCGAGCGGCTGCTGAAGAAAAACGGCGGCGCCCTTTTGCCCGTGCCGCCGGCGGCTGATCCCGTCGTCGGCGACCGCAAGACGTTGAGAGCCTGCCGGGAATGGCTCTGCATTTCGGAGATTGCCATCGAGTGCTACGATGTCTGGTGCTCAAGACGGTCGTAACGCAGCAGATGTGTGATGTCGGCAGCTCTAGCACCAAGCCTTTTGCAGTCAGCCTGCGTCAAACGGATGTAATTAACTGACCAGAAGAAATAGTTTCCAGTCGACTCGTTTTCTGCATCGTGATTTAGTTTCTATGGGATTTCTTAAAGTATATTACAGCCTAGTCTACACATATCCAAGAATACATCGCATCTATACGTTTTTGGCTCTTTCCAGCTGCTGCTCCCAAGCTGGAATCGCCCATCTGACCATGTACTCTGACCTCATCAGCTGTTCGGCCGTGGGCCGCTGTGAAGGTTCAAATGCCAGCATGTCCCTCAGCAGCTTTTCCAAGGCCTGCATTTCCCCCCCTTGGACGTCCCATTCACAAGTCTCGGGTGTCATGCCCCGTCCCATGTCCCACATGCGCTGATGCAACGGTCGGAAAACGGGGGTGTAGATTCTTTGGATATTACGGATCCAGGAGCCATCTGGGTTAAAAAACTCGTTTCGATTCTCCCACTGATCCCACCAACGCGAGGGCGGCCGCCCCAGTGTGCTGATGATATCAGCCATGATGTCGTCTCGGTCACCGCTAAAAGTTTCAAAGAGACACCTCTCGCCCAAAACTTCGTACAGGCTGACGCCAAGTGTCCATATGTCTGCCGCCAGTGTGATGGGCTCGTGAAAGAAATCTTCCGGGGGTAGGAAGAGTGGTGGCGTATGCAGCTCGGGGGAGCGCTCAGCATCCAGCATGAAAGATGTTCCGTAGTCGGATATAATCATGAACGGGTCTGTTAGTTTATTAGCAGCCATTTTCATGTGCATTGGATAGACGGCATATGGAGGCGCATGGGGTTGGACAGCAGCGCCATCGACTCGTCTGATACGGGCTTCATCCAAACGGAGATTCTTATAGAGCATATCAGGCCTGAGTTCGCCGAGACGTGGATCGCGAATGAGAAAGTTTCTTAGATGCAAGTCTGGATTTGGTGAGTAAAAAAAGGTAAGAGAGCACTTTGAGCCGAAGTCCTAATCCTACCTCCGTGGCATATGCCCCGTGAGTGTATATAAGCCACACCCATGATCAGCTGAGCTGCAATGGATCTCGCAGCCTCGATCGGAAACATGAAGTTTGTGGAGTCTTCTTTGGATTCTGCGACGCTGCAGCCGGCCGCTTCTTGCACAAGGCAAGCATGCCGTCCGTTCGGGCCTTCAATGGAGAATGTGTCTAGTAGACGGGGGATGAACCGCTGCCCTGGATGCAATGTATCTACGCTCTGGAGTTGCCCAAGAATCTTTGCTTCAGTATTTTGTGACGATTCGCTTCCAACCAGGACCTTTAGTGAGAAATAGCGATCCAATATGTTGTCTCGGATCAGCCAAACTGTAGAATAGCCGCCAAAGCCAAGTTTGTGGGCGACCTTGTATCGGCCGTTTTGGAAAGTGTCTCCAATAACGATTGGGTGGAAGCCACCGACAGTGTAGCTCTCAAAATCCTCCAGGTCCATTTCAGGGATGTAAACAGCCTTGGGCTGTTGAAATGTAGTTTCGGGCATGGCAGAGGAATATTGAAGAGATGGTCGTAGTAGAAACGGTATTTTTAGGTAGCTAGTTGCCCGTCTGCCAGACGCAGCAGTGCGGCTCCAAAGAAGCCTCATGGTTGATGTCGTCGCCAAGGTTGTTTGGACGGTACCATAAGGAGCCTTGTGAATTATGGGTAGTGTTACATGTGCGCAGTCACGCCGTTGTCGGTCTGACACACCAATGGCAGACCAGTTCTTTCGGGACATTATCTCCTACGGTGAGATGCTGGCCGTATCTCTAGATCAGAATATCAAGGTAAATGACAGCACTCGAATTCTCCACCTGCCACCGGTATTGTCTAGCCACTGGGGTACAATAAAGCGACCGCAGCATGGTTTTCTATTCATTCTATCGAGCTATCTATGCACACCCTCTCAGCGCCGCCAGTCAATCATGCCCACTCTGCGCTGCTGGTGGCGCAGTACGGGACTGGACCATGGAGCCAGCGCGGGGAGGCCGAGCTGTTTTCATAGGCAACTATCGGCGACAGGATTGTATGATCCTTACCCCACGCTGTCCCTGGGAACTTGACCATGTATCCATCTCTGCCTAGAAGGTCGGAATTGTCCTTCCAAGCGTTTCCGATCACGGCAAGCAGCTCTTCGACGTGGAGGTCCGGTGTCATCGGCGCAAAACGATACTTGTCCTGGATCTTCTTCACAATCTCGGGTGAGTACAGTCCTACCACCTCCTCCAACTGTGCTGCGTCGACTGCGGTCAGCGAAACGGCAGCATGGTATGAGCCGCCGTACTTGGCGCGGTCCCTGAGCGCGAGCATGGTGTCAATGACACCCACCGCACCAGACAGCATGTCCGCTATGGGGAGCGACGGCAGCACGCCCACGCCCTCGTCAAACCCATACGCCTTTCCGCATACATACGAGCAGCCGGAGGCGGCGTCGGCGATTTGCTGAAAACCGGGACGTTCCGCATAGTACCCATCCGGACCGTAGCAGTTGAGGTCGATATAGACGATGCCTTTTCCTCGTGCCCGGGCCGTTTCGAGAACATCCTCGAGGCCAAAGCCCCTACGCTCGAGTGAACGCAGGCGAAACGCCTGAATTATGACGTCTGCACCCTCTATCAAGGTGTGGAGCTTCTTCTTGCCGGCCTCAGTTGTGAGATCCACCGCCATGGTTTGCTTGCCGGCAGTAAGCTGCACACTAAGCGGCTTTTCAAGGGAATTAGCGAACTTCAACATATTATCCCTGAAAGGAAGAACGTACCTGCAGGTCTGGAAGGTTGGGACTCTGCACCTTGATGACCTCTGCACCCAACGAAGCGAGGGCCGCTCCCATCGCTGGACCAGCAATCACCCTGGCAAGTTCAATCACCTTGATACCTGCCAGAGGGCGCTGATCGTGCTTTGCCGACTGAAACGGGACAGGAGGCAGGTCGGCTCCGAGGGCGACGCGGCGATAATTGATCAGCGGATGCGCAGCCAGACGTTGCCCCATGGACGTCTGCCTCCACTGCGCAGGCGTGTAGCACGTCTGCCCGCAGAAGCCGTGCTCCATGTTCTTCTGGTCGAGCTCAGCAGCCGAGTATTTGACAATCTCTGCCTTGATGAGGTCATAGGCTTCGTCCCTGGTTGCAGTCACGGCCTCAGAGTCGAGGTTATAGGCTCTGAGAAAGGCCGGCGGGTTGAGATTGCTCATGATCTGGTACCAGACTTGAGGGTCTTTTGTCGGAAAGATGGCCCACGAGCGGAAATGCATGTTGTTTTTAGTCAGGACGCCCCGGTCTAGATCTTTTCCGGCACGGCGTATAGTACCGTCCTTGACGATATCCGCCAAGCCCTTTCCATCGATAGACATCAACACTGGGGTGGCCGGGTACAAGCCTGCCTTGTCGACATCGATGGAAACCTTTCCAGTTTCGATGCCTCGCAAAGCACAGATTTCCTTTCCGACGATGCCAATCATGGCATGGCACACGGCGGACTAGTATGTCTTGAGCAGGATGAAGGAGATGTTGTTTTGAGATGAGCTGTACCTACCATGACCTGGGATTTGAGAGGTCCCGGAATGATGGGGAGATCCTCCCCGTGGAAGTCAACCTGGTCGAGGATAGAAGCATCTGAGGTGAAACCCGGGGATACCTCTGCAAAGTGATGCAGCAGGCGACGACATTCCGCTGGTAAGGGAGTGTACTCTACATCGACAAAAGTGCCGGGGCCATAGCCGCCACTTGTGGTAGTCTTGACTGTCATTTTTCTTTGAGTTTTTTTCCGAGTTTTTTTCCGAGTTATTCTTCAAAGTTATGTTGGTTGAATGTTGTCTGCTTCATGTGCTTGAATTTACGGGAAGTTGCAGGGCTTTTATGCTCGAGCGAAGCAGCGCCGTTTGATCATCGATTACATGTAATCTGCTGGCTTCGTGCCAGCCTTTGAAGTCTGACCTTTGCAGTGGGCCCATTCTTTTGAGTTACAACGTGCATGAACGAGGTGCATGACCGACGGCGAATGGGCGGCTTGACCACCAAGTTGTGAATCCGGCTTGGTTGGCTGGGATCGCGATCGCAACTTGAGACCGACCGACCGACCCACCACACCGATCTCGGCCGTTGCCAAGCTGTGCCCTAGGCAGACCCTTGCCGGCCTCCCGTTTGGCATCTTGACCTCGCAACCAACGGTTTGACCGTTGTTATCGGGGCGTTCTAGGCCCCCCTTTTGGGAACAGGAAGGTTTGGATATTGCTATTGGGAGTGTCTAGGACCCGTTTCGGACCACGCGATGGCGAGCACAAAAAAGCCCGCGGACTGCCCTCGGACCAGAAAGAACCGAGGCTACAAGGGCCGCTTTTCTTTTTTGGCACTTGCGAAAAGGGTTTCCGAATACGTCATCGCATCATTGCGCGCGCCAGCTATGCGTGTTATTATTTAACTTTGGGCGACGGCCTCTATTCATGATACACAATGACCAACTCTGCCAGACCGTTAACCTCTTATCACTCTTTTCCTCTGCAGTCTGATCGCAATGACAACAATTCGTACTGTTGGCGTTATCGGCACCGGCGTCATTGGAGCGTCGTGGACCGGTCTGTTCCTGGCTCACGGTCTGCGTGTCCTGGTGTCCGACCCTGCGCGAGATGCGGAAAGCAAACTTCATGCGCATCTCGAAAGCATCTGGCCCACGCTTCAGAATGTCGGACTAGCGCCAAACGCCTTCCTGTCCAACTACCAATTCGTGGGAGCCAGCATGCAGCAGCACTATTCCAAGCTCGATTTTGTGCAGGAGGTACGTCGTGGCTTGGAATGCCAGTAGGAGCCAACCTAGGGGGGGGGGGGACTGGCCTGAGCTAACGGCCGCGCGCGTCAAACCAGAATGCACCCGAAAGACTGGATCTGAAGACGAAGCTGCTCGGCGAGATTGACGCGGAAACCCGTCCAGAGGTCACCATAGCGTCCTCGTCCTCGGGGCTCCCGAGCTCCCAGTTCATTGCGCAGTGCACTCGGGCTCCGGAGCGTGTGCTCATCGGGCATCCCTTCAATCCTCCTCACCTGATGCCCCTTGTCGAGGTTGTGCCGCACCCAAAGACTGCTGAAGCCAGCATCTCAACTGCGCTGTCGTTTTACAAGTCACTTGGCCGCAAGCCCATCCACATTCGCCAAGAAGTTCCCGGCTTCGCAGCCAATCGTCTGCAAGCCGTGCTGTGCAACGAAGCCTACAGCCTGGTCAGCAGAGGCGTCATGTCTGCCAAAGACCTCGGTAAGACAATTCATTGTGGCTCTTAATTTCAGAGTTTTTCATCATGATGATTATTATTATCATCTCTAACAAAAAGACCATTCCAGACGAGTGCGTTACATCCAGCCTCGGACCGCGCTGGGCTGTGACGGGGCCGTTAATGTCGAATGCGATGGGTGGTGGTGGAGGAAGTGACGGCTTCAAACATCTCCTTGAGCACCTAGGCCCGGCTACTGAGAAATGGATTGAAGACATGAAAGCACATGCATTCAGCTGGACTCCAGAGCAGTTGACTGCTCTCGGAGACAGCGTTGCTGAGGAACTTGGCACTCAAAGTGTCCACGAACTTGAACGCAAGAGAGATGCTACTCTAGTGGAGTTGTTCCGTCTCAAGAGCAAAATGGACACTGAGTAAACGACATCAGTTGGCCTGGAGAGCACTTGGGCGACCAAAATAGACTACCGAAAATGGCCGGAGACAATGGAACTTGCAGACCTCTCTAGCATTCTAGTGCAGTCCAGAGACTAAAATTCGTGCTTTAGTAAAACCACCCTTTCGTCTCCAGCTTCTAGAAGCTAGTGTGCAATGTGAAGCTTTCTTTCACAAAGACTCCTTCTCAAAGACAGGGCTGTATCCAAGGGCAGGTGGTTATAGGTTAATCGTATAGATAAGTAAGCCGGGTTCCCTGTTCGGGCTGCGCTGACCTTTGTATTGCGCTCACCCTGCGCAAGTTCCCAACAATAGCTGGCTAACGTTCGACACGCCCTATCCGGCACCTCCATCGCCGGCGCTGTACTATGAAAACCAACTTTCTTGGCAAACTTAAAGGCGGATTCGAAGACCGGCACAGTCGCTGACAGCCCACCTGCACAACCCGGAGGCTGACATGCATCCAGTCTCATATTTAATAGCTTATGTAAACGTTTATGATATGTACTACAGTACACAGTTTGGCTTGGCAGATCTACAACAAAGGAATGGTATCCCACTATCACACAGTCCTCAGTCACTGATATATTATAACTTGACTTGATAGGCAGAAAATTTAGTCTAGAGACTAACGTACAACTTCTATCACATATTCCTACGATAGTTTTGGACTTGGGTAGACCTTTTCTTGGCAAATCACTTCTTCTTCCATCTTGTCTATCTATGGCTATAATTTTGCTTGATAGAAGATTAATTAATGAGGCTAATATTACTTGTCGCTTCTACCATCTCTTATTTACATTTTTACTTTTATATGTCTGCTTGTAAGTAGGATAAATATAATATTATAATTGACTATAAATCCTTTAACTAATAATAGTATAGAGAGTATCTAGCTTTACACCTTAACTACTATATTCCAGTTTAGAAAACACAAGTCTATCATACTAAGTAAACACCTTGATAGCGCTATACTAAAGTGTTATAGAAGACGTATAGGCGGTCATATAGGTTGGTAATTCGAATCTAGCTAGAAGCCCTGGCTTTTCTCTGCGAATGCTAGGCTATATATAACGCAACTAAAATGGGTTTAGGTGTATCCAGGCCATGGGTAAAAAGTGACGGGTGTAGGTAGCTACCTGCTGGTTATACTATAGAGTAACATATGAGTTATATAAAAAACCGACTGGATTATTACTCTATGTACCAGTAGGCTTAAAGATAGCCATGAGGTATATTATGTCAAGTAGAAACATGTCTATATTATTCTTCATTATTCTATATTAGATGGTGGACACCTAGACGGGGCAAGTTGACGGGTTGAGGGACTGATCTACTATTAGGCGAGCAAAGCGGACGGGCGACCTCGGGACTGCCGGCGCCGACCCCAGACGGCAGCGGGGCCGCAACGTGGACTGCAGCGGACGCCACCGTTATTGTGTCTGCCAATCACTCGGGATTACTGAAGAAGTAAGTTTTCTGGAATGACTTGACGGCTAACAGTAGTGCTTTGCAAATCTGCCTTGAAAAAAGTAGGACCCTATCCGTACACCTCCCAGAATCGACCTTGCTCATTTGCGACGAACCCGCCTTTTGTCCATGACGTTGGTTATGAGTCAGTTCGCGTGGTTCGTCCCCCCACGCTCTGTTTTTTTTTTCTTGGGCGATTTCTAAGTATGCCATAAAGGTCAGTCCGCATAGCAACATGCTTGTTAATGAAAAGTTCTTCACCATGACGACTTGGTAGACGGGGCGTCTTTGGACTGAGCAACGTGTTTTCCAAGATACCCTGCCTCCTAAAACCTTTTTTTTCTGCTTCTTTGTTCGCGTGACCCAGATATGTCATTTTGCTTCTTGTGCGAATTATCATGGCCAGATGCAACAGCACATGCATGTGCTGATCATGGTCAAATATAGGCAATGTTTGTTTTCTTGCGAGTCGTGTCAAGCCAGAAAAATCCACACAACTTACTCTTTCTTTACCTTGCCAGCACAAAACTCGGGCAGATGCCGCCGAGTGTGCAGGCGCCGAGCACCTGTTTGCTGGCTTTCTGCACTGAGCTGTCACCATTCGCAAGAATGCCTGCGCCTTTCGGAGCCGAGGGTGTATACACATGACCTGTCCGAGCTGGGTTTGGATCTGGGACAGGTCATCTCTGACCTCGGAGCCGAGGTGGGTCTTTAATTCTCGTCATGACCATCATTTTGATTGATGCCGTGGTTGTCGGGGCCCCCTCTTCTCGCGCCCACCTACGTGCGCATACATCCCACAACAATCAGCTCGGGGAACTTGCCGAAACTGGGTCATCGTGGCCGTTGCATTCCACAGAATAAGGGCATGCATGACTTGATGAATGCTGTAACTTTTTTTTTTTTTTTTTTTTGCTGCTCTGCTGATCTATGTGGATTCTACATGACACAATTCTCGCCGTTCTCCCTATCGCCCGGGCATTGGGCTCGCCGTAAGGCTTTTGCGAACCTTGCAGGATTAAGACCAAAACCAAATGCAATCAGCAGCAAATACTACGCCGAGTCTTGATTATCGCACGAGTGATTGTGCATGACCCTCTGCGAACGACGCTGCCACGTCGTGTGTACATCTTGTGTGTGTGGCGTAGGACACAGACACGTCACGACGACGGCAAAGCGGGACATGTTGCAAGGGAAAATCTGTGCTCAAGACTGAAAATAGCCGCCAGACTGCTGTGTAGAACAGAAACTCTTCTCGTTTACCACTCACGCTAGGCGGGACAGAAGTGACTGCGCGGCCCTTGATACGGCACGAGGCGTGAAACTGGAAGGGCACGAGACGTCACCGGAAAAGCGACTTTTGGACCGAGTCTTTTTCTACCATCATTTTTTTCTTGTGGAGCTTAAGACGCCGTTTCTGAGCAGACCACAAGTATACACGGCATATAGATGCCGAGTATATGTGGCCGTGTGTATTATACAATATACCATCAAGTATGTGTTCAACAAGAGGCCATCGGCGACTGAGTTGTCGCAGCTGTCGCAGTTGTCGCAGCTTTCGTTGGAAAGGACGAGTTCTCCCATCTATATAAAGACCTTTGTTCTACCCGGCTCTACTTTGAAAGACGTCACCGACAAATCAATCACTCTCTACTCATCTACTCGACTTCTTTGTCATCCCTTTTTTTCATTCCTCCTCAACGACCCCCCCCCCCCCCCCCCCCCCCCCCCAAAACCGTTTTTAGAAAGAAACCACCAGCAAAAACAAACATGCGTCCTGCTCACGTCATGGCACTCGGAGCTGCCGGCCTCTCCGGCCTCGCCAGCGCCGTCGAATCCGTGCTTTTTGCCGAGCACGGCATCTCGAACCCCACCCTCTACGCCAGAGACGTTCGCGGCTCCTTCAACGGGCAGGACGTGAACTCTCCTGGCGGGTTCAGGACGGGGGTCAACTTCCCCCTCCGCAGCGAGGGCATCTGCAAGTTTGCCGTGGACGTTATGAAAGACCAGCGGATCTTCCCCATGCTCGGCCCCGCCATCATATGCCCGGCCGGCGGCGAGCCTATGCTCAACAACATGAGGCGGCACGAGGTGGCGCTTCTCGCCGCCCGCCTGGCCGTCGAGTACGACCTGAACTGCAAGCTCACGGAAGACACCTCGCACTACGTGGCCCATGACCCCAGTGTCAACCTCAAGGTGTTTGATCGCAATCATCAGCCCGAGGTCAGACACGAAAGGATCGGGAACCAAACGGAGATCTTCTACCTCGACTGTGGTGCGGTCTTCCTGAACCGGCCCTTTTGGGGACCTTCGGGCTCGGGCCAGTACCCTCAGGTCAGGATGGTCCGTGATTCTCGTGGCTACATGCCTCTCATGGCCCCTTACATGCCCAATCACGTCTTCAAGAACTTCCCCAACGCCGAGTACGGCGCTGACAGCCAGCCACCATGGCTGGCCGAGGTGATTCAGGAGATTGATCGGGACGGCTATTAAAGAACCTGCGCTGCAGTACCTCGGAAGTTGTGCCCAAAGTAGCCAAACCAACCAGGTAGCTCCTTCGAGCCGCCCCGGAGCTACATACTCAAGACTTTGATCAAGGCCGGTGGCCCTACTTTCGGGCTTCTTCTACTTTTGGTCGCGCATTTGACTTCTACATCTCCACTTTGTTGACTACTTCTATCCAAGAGACCTCTTATAGACAGTATTTTAGACTATCAGGTTTACTAAAGCATGAGCTATGTTAGACTGTACACGGCATATCATTTAGCTCTACAAGAAAACAATTGGTTGCAACATTCATCTCTCCACATCTTGAACGCGACTTTTCACATTCCTTATTCTAATCATCACCTGGGGTTTATTAGCATCATGTATGATAAAGGGACCAATCTTCAGGGTAGTGTGCAACGCAGTCATTGGACCTAGAATATGCAGACATGCCTCGTACTTTTTCCCAGCACATTTTGTTAGATACCAGAGCATGTCTAATCGAGTGCCCTAGCTCTAGGCAGCCTCGCTCTTGACTACTTACTCATGTGCCTGTCTGTCGCATTATTCGCCGGTGAGCTACGGCCAGGCATGCGTGTTTGAGCGTCTGGGAGAGTCACCATATGCGCCAAGTGGTGCTATCGAGCGTGAGGTTCATTGAGCGCGACCTGGTGACCAGTCGACCACCTTGAAGGGAATGGAGTCTTGGAGGAAGCTGAGGATTGACTGGTGGATTAGCTTAGCTGCAATACGTGGCACAAGGAGGCACGAAAGCTAGAGTCCCGTTTGTGAGCGTCGGCGATGGTCTCTGATGGATGCGTATGGCTCTAGTCATGTATCCGCAAAATCCACCGCTTGTGGATGGTGAGATTTATGAATTACCGGTAGAAGAAAGTGCACAGATTGCCCCACATAGTGTGCCGTTGCTAGAACAAGAATAGGAGTTCGATCTCCCCGGCATATCGTGAACCATTTCTCGATTTGATGGTCAGCCTTGCCCGTCCTGTTCGCGGCGACTGTCTTGCTACGGATGCTGATAGCTGAAGCGCCCACACTTTGTACCGACTCTTTTGCCACGCCATTGGCAGTCACTTGGCCTCGTGGCCTGCCTTGATTTGATCATTGACATGCAAGGCAGCGCGAATTCTGGCCAAATCGTTAGTCAAAAGGCCGTGAAATCTGACATGCGAGCACCAGACTCGCACGACTACGATGAGATGCATAAAAGCCTGCTAATAGACTACATTATAAAAAACTTACCGAGTTCTGTAGGTATTAGAATCCCCCGTACAGGAACCTTCTCCCCTCGCAACACAGGCCGCTCACAGCCGTCTTCCTTGATAGCCTGATGACTGCAGCCCACTACTCGAACAACGCCAATCAAAAGCAAGGTTGACCGCTCTCTCGGTACGTGGCCGACGCGTACGCCGATGATCCTTTCATTTCATAAATCAGGTGCCAGGGCACTAACAAGAATACCACCTCCAAGTAACCTACTGTAAGGATCTCTGCCTAGACTAACGCATCTTTTCACCCCAACCGTTTACTGCTTCTCAGAATGACTGCAGTTACTAACGCAAACTAGCAAGCGCCGGAAAAACCGTTGTCGCAAGTTCAGCCTTGTTGCGCTTCTGGGCGATGGCCGAATCAACGGTATTGTACACCCACTGTAGATGCCAGGATGCGTTGGCGGCTATCAAATCTATAAATTGTTCTTCCCCGGATGTGCTTCGTAAGTGGGACTTTAAAGTGGTATTCTAACCTCTGAAAACCGTTATTATGTCCGCCCGAATCCGAAGCGCATCCAATGGTGAGCCTGCACTTTATTGGAAACGTCATCGCCTTGTCGCAAAGCTTGTTTTAGGCTAACGCCACCTCCACCTACTAACCCGTCACCAAGTTGCCTAACCTTTTTCATGCATTAATTACACATACACACACATATACGTATAGAGAAGGGATAGATACATTCGACTCACTGGAATAATGACCACGGCATCAATATCCTCATCAATACAAAATGGCTCCGACGCTCAGCAGCAGTCGCCGCCTCCGCTGCCAGGCACAGAAGGCCTCCGCAGCAACTGGGTGCGCGTTGCCGCGCCCAAGAACAAGCAGTGGACCACGGCCATGGACGGCGTTGACAAGCTCAAGCTCGCCGAGGCCGATCTGCCCACGCCCGGCGACGGGGAGGTGCTGGTCAGGATCCATACCGTGAGCCTCAACTACCGCGACGTTGAAGGTAAATTGCTTTCGCCCCCCTTTTTGCTCGCGACGTGACGAGAAAAAGGAAACAAAAGGAGCAAAAGAAAGACTAACGAGAGGGAACTATAAAACCAACGTAAAGTCTGCGAAGGCGTCTTCAACCACTTCAGCACGCAGGCACAGACTGGCCAGAGTCTCGTCCCGTGTTCCGACATGTGCGGCACCGTTGTGGACGTCTCCCACAGCAGCAGCAGAAGCACAGGCCGGTTCAAGCCCGGCGACCGCGTTCTCGCCATCTTTCTGCAGAGCCATCTCCACGGCGACGTCCAGGAGGAGGACCTGGCCTCGGCACTGGGCGGGCCTCTGCCGGGCGTCCTCGCGCAGTACCGCTGCTTCCCGGCCGAGAGCCTCGTCGCCGCGCCGAGCCACCTCTCGGACGCCGAGGCCTGCTGCCTGCCGCTCGCGGCCGCCACGGCCTGGACGGCGCTCAACTGGATGCGTCCACTCGTGCGACCCAGCAGCAGCACAAACGAGGTCCGTTATGGCGGCGGCGGCGGCGGCGGCAACAGCAGCAGCGGCAGCGGCAGCAATAATAGGTCGGTGCTGCTGCAGGGCACGACGGCGGTGGCGCTCGCCGGCCTGCAGATGGCCAAGGCCGCGGGGCTCACGGCCGTCATCACCGGCCCCACGGACGACTTCGCCCAGCGCGCCAAGGACGAGCTCGGCGCCGACGAGGCCATCAACTACCAGACGCACTGGGCGTGGGAGGGCGACGTGCTCCGGGCGACGGGCGGCCGCGGCGCCGACATCATCTTCGAGACGGGCGGCGGGGACGGCGGCGCGCGCACCCTCGGCAAGAGCTTCAAGTGCGTCGCCTTTGGCGGCCTCATCAACTGCATCGGGTCGCCGTCCGGGCGCGGCGACGACGACGACGGAAACGGCGGAAACGGCGGCGGCGGCGACAAGACGCCCAAGCTGCACCGGCTCAACGTCAACGCGCTCGCGCTGACGCGCAACGTCACCATCCGCGGCGTGCTCAACGGCGGCAGGGACAGGCTGGAGGAGGCCCTCGCCTTCTACGCCGAGCACGGCATCAAGCCCGTCGTGGACGCGACGTACGCGTTTGACAAGGCGGGCGAGGCCCTTGCCTACGTCAAGAAGGGCAAACACTTTGGCAAGGTCGTCATCACGGTCGGCGAGTGATGACGCCTTTGATGGGGTCTGGGATGAATATACTTTTTGTACTGGTTTGATGGCATTGATCTCACGGAGCATTGTCTCTAATGTTCTCTTCTCATTTTTTTCTTGTTTCTTCCTCACTCTGGACGGTCATCGGTGTCGAGTATCACACTTTTTATACATGGGCATGCAACGAATAACGAATACTAGAAACACGCAAGATAATAATATGTGAATTTTCCACACTTCGTCAACCATGATATACAGTAAAAACGATATCAAAATACAAACTCGTCTTCTTTTTACAGTGAAAGAAAGCGCTTGTAAACCTCCAAAGATGCAGGGGGGGTTGGGTGATACTATACGACATGTCGAGTGTTTTGTTACTTTCATTTTCGCTTTTTGAGCCCCTTGTTAATACATGCCAGTGGCATTTCCACTTTCGTTTGCTTCTCGGTCTCTCCGGTTTCCCCCAGTCTCATTGTGCTGCTGCCTGCCCCTCTCTCATCGCGCAAACACCTTGACGACGCCGTCGCCGCCACCGCTGACAACCCACTTGCCGTCCTGGCTCCATACGCATGAGCACACGCCCTCACCGCGCATGACGCGGTGGCTCGTGATTTCCTGGACGCACGAGCGCTTCTCCAGACTCCAGAACCGCAGGGACGCATCGTGGCCTGCGCTGACGAGCTCCCGCCCGTCGGGGCTGAGTGAGAGGCTGGAGATGGCGTCGGGATGTGCGAGCATATTGTACGTGCATTGACCTGTCGAGGAAGTGGAAACGTCAGCTAAATATAAAGGAAAGAGGAAGATGAAAAATAGTCCATACCGCTGTTGGCATCAAAGAATCGCACGAAGCGGTCCTCGTGTCCGGTAATGATGGTTCCTTCAACGCCGCTGCCGGCCATGGAACGTCCACCCGTGGGCCCACCACCGCCGGAGTCTTCTTCGTTGATATTACTGCCATGATGCTGCTGGCTCGCCTGGTCCAGGCCAAGTGTCGTGGCGACGACTGCATTGACGCTCGTCTTTTGCGTCCCGTCGTACGTTTCCATGCTGTCCATCTGACCAACCTGCTCACCTGTCCTCGTGTCGTAGACGACCACGGCAGCGTCCGCGTACGACACGACAAATGTGTCTCCGGAGGTGCTGAGAGGCGCGATGCTCGTAGGGCTGGCCGTTGACCCATCAGAGCGGTTGATCACGTGTACGAGCGTCTGGTGGAAGGGTGAGTTAGATGCCGTGCTGGGCTGCGGCGAGTTGGGGAACCCGCTGCCTGAGCTCATCGAGTTGCCGCGCACGCGGCGCCCGGCCGCGCCCCTGTTTGATCCAGGCTGCGGCGAAGTAAGCTGAGGCGGAGCGCTGACGGACCACAGGCGGACGGACCCATCTGCGGCACCGGACGCAAGCAGTATACGATCACCAGTGCCATACTGACTCGAGTTGCCGAATATGGCGCCTAATGTCGTGGGAAGGACGCACAAAGCCCACACTGCATCCGTGTGGCCTTCGAGCGTAGCTTTGGGGTCGACGCGGCCACGCTCCCACACACGGATGGTAGAGTCTTGACCACCGGAGAAGATCCAACCGTCTCCCTGGGCGCGGCCACCAGTGGAAAAGTTAGGTGCCGGCGACCACGATGTAAGAGAGAGAACAGCTCCGTTGTGGCCGCGATGTGTGAAGTTGGCAATCACATCCAGATCAGATGCAGCATTGCCCATGCCAGAATGTGTGTCGAGTCGGGGGATGTGGAATCGTTTGACCATGCCGTCATCGCCAGCGGTGCAAATCTCGGGCTCGCCCGGGCTCCCACCGCCAGAGAATATCACAGTGCGGACAGTGTTGAGGTGACCCCGCAGCCCAAACCGCAGCTTAAAGTTGCCGCTGTCTGCCTTTTGAGAAGAAAGGCTCAGGTCTTGGTCACTGCTCCTGCGCTTCGACATGGAGCTTTTTCTACGCTGGCTGCCGGGCACGCGACCAGGTGATTTCGGCATGTAGTCTGCGTGAGGGAACACGTCTGTGTCTGGACGGTTCGAGGTGGATGGGTTCTGAGGCTGAGTAGTTTCGGGAAGCGCGCCTTCGGAGAAGTCCCATCCGTCAGAGTCCGGGGGAGGTGCAGGCGTTCGCTCGCGGCTCTCGGGTTCTTGCATCGTTCCCAGCGCCTCGACAGCTTGTGAGGGACCCACGGCGCCGTCATTAACAGATCTCATTGATACGGAGATGGGAGCGGGCCAGTCATTGGCAGCACGATACTGCGGCTGCTCCTCTGCCCTGACCACGACCTGTGGGTGGATTTCAGAGGGCTTCTGGCCAAAGCCAGATGACGGATCTTGCATCGACACCGTCGTGCCGCCAGCCTGGTTGTGTCTCGCATTCATTTCTTGGACATGATTCTGAACGGGTCGTGACGGTAGTTGAAATTGCCGGACTTCTTGAGGCGGGCCAAGCCCGTACGAGTCGACCTCTCGCAAGTCCTCGATCATAGGTAGTGGCGGGGAGTCTCTCGGTGGGAGAGGATTTGCCGGTGCAATCATAAGGTACATGAACTCGGATTGGCACTGGTCCAGGAAAGTCTTGAGTTCCTGTCTGTGCGCTTCATCGTCGGTACGCTCGATATCTACTCCGTCGACACCCGGAACTGGCTGCTTCTCTGCGTTCCCTGTACACCTGTCAATATAATATCAGAGGGCGAACTAACGTCAAGATGACAAACCGTGTAGCTTTTCTCGTATCTTGGCATCGCGATCCTTTTTGGCTTCGGCTTCGGCGTCGGCGTCTTCTTGGCCTGTGCCCTTTAGCTGGGCAGCTTGGACCTTGACCTTGCGCTCGAGGATGGCGACGTATTTGCGCAGGGCCTTTTGTGTAGCGTCGGCGCGTCGTGCCTGGCCCTCGAGGTTGGCTATCCTGGACCGCATCTCTTGATTCTCAATCTCCCAGGCGTTCCTGTCTCGCTCGTGACGATGCCATTCGGTTTG
Organism: Cordyceps javanica; assembly: GCF_051103115.1. NCBI lineage: Eukaryota > Fungi > Ascomycota > Sordariomycetes > Hypocreales > Cordycipitaceae > Cordyceps > Cordyceps javanica. The sequence continues at coordinate 368,765 of NC_139296.1, forward strand.
GAGGAACCGCATGACGCCCTGCAGGGTGTATTCTGTAGCTTGGGGTACGTTGGGGCCGTTGTTCTGCATTGCGGGCCCCATTTCCATGCCGCCGAAGCCATTTCCAACATTGGGGCCCATCATGGCGCGCCAGAGGTGCAGCTAGGCGAGCTCATCGAGGAGCAGCCTCTCCAAAACGCGGCGGCGGGCGGTGCCAGGGTGGTCTCGCGACAGGCAGAGAGGAGCGTGATCAATGGGTTGTTCGAATGCAGAGAGCCGGTGACGGTTGTCAATCAGGATGGTTCGCGGCAGCTGGGGCGAGGAAGTCGAAAAATTTGGCTTGCAGAGAAGTGGTCGGGAGCACGGCGATGGGCGCTCACTTCAAGCTCCCAACTGGCGAGCTTGGTGGTGTCCTTTCTCGGGTGTGTTGCCCCAGCCAATGGGCGTCGCGTATCGACGGTCAGGCCACAAGGCACCAATTTTCTGCTTCCCCTGGAAAACACTCAGGGATGTTTGGCGCCGAAGCAGAACATGTCGCCCAGTACGGATAGAAGAACAAAAACCGGCTGGACAAAAAATGGTGTTCAATTTGTGGACGCAGTCTAGGGGTTATTTCTACCATGCAGCGGCTAATGCTTGCGACCTGCGACCCTGAGCGTTGGACTCGGAAGTCGTGGGACACTACCACCACTGCCCCCATCTCACGCATCACGCATCACCACCACTGTACATGGGCAAGAGGCGCACCGCACCCAGATTATACTCTACGGAAACCGGTGGCCCTTGGGTAGTCCTTTTGCAATCCGCCATATTTCCGACTCAGCCTGGATCGCTTTGCCAAATGCCTCGCGCCAACCACCGATGGTGTTGTCCTTGTGCCCCAGGCCACCCCATTCCCATTCAACCCAGGATTCGGCCCTGGAGCCTTCAGCTGCATGAACGAGACCCATGGAAATGTCGATCTGGTCAGACAGTTCGTCCACGGCGTAAAAGACGCTTGCCGAACAGCGCGAACAGTAGTAACGCTGCACGTCTGGCGAGCTTTCGTAAAATGTGAGGGTGCCGAAGCGACTGTCCTTGTTTGCCTTGACGGCGGCTTTCAGGTCCAATGTGTCAATAGGAAAGGCGCCATCATCCCGGCTTTCTTCAGCAAAGCCAAATTGCGCGAATTTGGCAAATGTCCAATGCATAATCGGCACGCCAACCATGAACCTACAGCTATCGCACGCGTCGTAGGCGGCGATGGGTTTCAGCGTGGCCGGATTCACCCAGCCCGGCAGTTTGTCCTGCGCCTTGAGCTTGCTGAAATCGCCGTCGCCGCGCCGTAGCGTAAAGTCGACACCTCTGCAGAGGCATTGGATGCGCACTCTGTCGAGCGAGGAACCGTTGGCAGCCCTCTCCTGGCAGGATGCCTGCGGCGGCCAGTCGCTGTCGAGCAACCCGTTCACCTCACCATGACTCTTACGCCAGCGAGGAATCGGCTGAGAAGCACCATTCAGATGCTGCATGTAGACCGAAGCGCCGCCATCCAGAGTGTCTCCAACCCAAAAGTGCTGGGTGATCCTCAACAAGTCAACATCCAGGTTGGGTAGTAAGCCAGCAGCGAGGTAGAATACGTCAGGAACCACGCCTTCATTTCTTTTTTGCGCAAACACTGGCGTGCCACACGTCCCGCAGAACATCAAGACCGAATTCCTGCCAAACGAGTATCTATGAAGAGAGGAACTCAGAATGGCTTCTGCAGACCCTGGCCACTCGACTGCACAGGTATACATGGCACCCGTGAGGCGACGGCATTGATCACAGTGGCAGCAGCTAGCCGCGAGTGGTAGCTTGGCAACAGGAAGCGACACCGAGAACTTCTGTGACTTGCACAGGCAGTGAACACGTATTTCAATGTCATTTGAATCCGTCATCGTGAACAATTAGGACAGAATTATCGGATGGAAATGTATCAGCATGCGAATACCGGCATTAAGGTGCTGACTGTCCCTCTACATTTATACACGCTAGTTAGCCTTGCCGTAGCTGAGCACAGCGCGGGGTTCACGCCAAGCTCTATTACACCGTGAATTCTCAAATAGCGTTCCGGAGCTGAAAGTAACATGTCGATCAGCCCCTGTCAACTCTGTTCATTGGCATACAGTAAGGGCCCATGAACGAACTACTTCTAGTTGAACAAGTTGCCACGAACCGGGACAAGTATACGGGTGAATCGTAAACATCGTGTATATATGTACGTCTAACAACAAAGGACTAAATATTTCTCGAGTATCCAACTCATCGCACCACTCATTTCTTCCACTCACCGGCGATCCAGCGGTTGAAGAAGTCCAGAGAGTGCTCGGGCTGGTCTTCAGGAACCATGTGTCCAGCCTGGTAAATCTGCATAAAGTTGAAGTTTCCAGAGTGTGTGACCTTGCCGTACTCCTTGCCGCTACCGCCGAGCTTTAGAGGCTGTTCGGGAGCCTTGTTGAAGGCGGCCTTGCCGGGCCACTCGAGCGCCTTTGTCCAGGCGCGGTTGCCGAGCCAGTTGCAGATGTAGTCGGCATCGCCGGCGTAGATGAGCACGGGGATCTTGGCAAGAAGATCGGGAACGACGCGGTAGATGGGCTTCATCCAGTCGCCGGTTCTCGCAAAGGCTTGGTAGACCCCGCCGTCGCACTCGGACCAGTTATGCTCGGCGCCGATAATCTTCATCGTGTTTTTGCTGCCCAGGAACTGGTCCACGTAGCTGGTGTCTCCCTCGTTGGTTCCCTTCCTGATGTCATACACATTTCGGCCAGACCTTTGGTAGACGCTGAGAACATTCGAGTTGCAGTAGTTGGTCGCACTTTGGCAAGTCGAAGCACTCTCGGTCTGGTAGCAGTTCTGGATGCGCTTCTGGCACTCTGGCAGCGCGTTGTCCATGGACCTGCAGTCCTGCTGGCCCAGCACCGCCGGGTAGCCACCCTCGCCGCAGGCCATGGGACGGTAATACTTGTACTGGGTAAGGGGCTCGGTCAGGCCGTTGCCAACGAGGATGGATTTGAGGTTAATGTTGCGGTTGGCGTGGGACAGGATCTCGGCAGCAGTAACCGGGATATAATGACCGGCGTAGGACTCCCCCGAGATGTGGAAGTCCTGCTTGGCATATTGAGGGTACTGCTGGAAGAAGAATGTCAGCAGCGAATAGAGGTCCTTGGCGCTAGCAACGCTGGTGCCGTCGTTGGATCCGCTGTACGAGAAACCCGTGTTGACTGGCTGATCAACAAAGATGACCGAGGCATTGTTGTTCCAGGCGTAGGGATTTCTCTTTGGCTTCAAGTCGGGTGTCGGGATGGTGGCCGGGCCGAGCTCGGTGAAGAGGCCAATCATGGAAGAGCAACCAGGTCCGCCATTGAGCCAGAGGACAACGGGGTCCTTGGCGGGATCATTGCGGGACTCAAAGAACCCTTGCTAATGTTAGTACACGAGTTTGAGAAAGAGTACGTGCATGTGCTACTGCATACAGAAGAACAGGTGCTTATCGTTGGCGTTGTCGTCAATGTAGCCGCTTAATTGCTTGACGCTGTCGACCTTGAGCGACGAGGGGTCGACGATTCTCGAGCGGAGTGTATAGTCCGCCAGATAACCGTCAGTTTTGGCATTATCAACCGATCGCCGGCTCAGGATATCCGAGCCATGGAGAATGTGATCCCACTCGGCGTCCGGGACACGGTTGATGGGACCCTTGGCAGCATTCGCCGAAGCCAAGAGGCTCAGAACAAGGGCAGACACGGAGAGCTTCATTGTTAGAGTGTCCAACAGTGAGGATGATGGCCGATACGAATGGACAAGGAAGCTACCGAACTGCGGGTGTTGGCCATCTTTTTATCCTTTTTTTTTTTTCCCAAAAGACCGTCAGTGCTTGGATAATGACCTGGCGAGCTGCTGGTTCCTGCCGATTCGTTGTCTCGCGCGAGCCTATTGCAACATTGCTCCGCATGACTAGCGGATCTCATTACTATCCGCAAAGGGGGGCCGTCTATCAAGACGGTAAAGGCAATCTAGGGCAGTATTGGGAAGGTCAGAGGGCAAAAAAGCCAAGGCATAAAGGCCGGGCCACTTGGGGGCCTCGCCGAGCGTAGCATTATGCGTGGACAGGTTATGGAGCAAAACACGGTCCACGCTGGAAGAAGATCCCAAATAGGCAACTTGATAAGAAAAGCATGGGGGCCAAGCCGACACGAAAGAATCCAAAGTGTTGGCGATTGACGAGTCTCGGCATCAGCGTTTTCCGGTCTTGAGACTACAGGGCCAACTTGTATAAATCACCAGCCGCAAGATCCATCTCGGACAAGGCCTTTTTTACACGATACGCTCGCGCATTCATTCTCGCCCAACCTGATCCACGCGCGGGATCATGTCATGTCAACCTTGTCACTGCGCTCCGGGGGCTCCATCACAAGGACTAATCCAAGTTGAGCAAGTCATTAAGCTACAGTCGTATTTGCGCTACTCAACCTGGATGGCAGCCACATCGAAGCCTTGAATTCATCATCATTCGGCAATGACAACGGAACCTCTAGCCAAAACTGATCATATTCATGCTCTTCACGTTCGGGCAACTTATGATGGATTGTTCGCCCCCCTCCCTCCCCCCCACGCTGCGCAGAATGCTCCGGGCAAATGACAAAGCGAAACGACCTCGCAGGGGACTTTTTTAGAACTAGGATCAGCGGTTACTGTATCCAGCACGGCCCCTGAAACCTAAAATCCCAACTCGCGCTGGCTTCCCCCCCCCTCCCCCTCCTCTCTCAGAGATCAGGCCCTCCCGCTGTAAGTAATAAACAAGCTTACCGGTATGTACAAGAGAGCTTTGCGGGCCGGCCAGACCCAAAGTGGCAGTTCGCCACTGGACCAGTTCTTTGGTGCTTTGATTGCCTCCGCAAAGTAGCGAATTCTCTCCGAGGAGGACCTTTTGTAAAAAAAGAAAAAAGGCACTATTATTGTGTAGCACTTCTCTTCACACGGCTCTCGTGCATGAGGAAGCTCGCTCGGTCATATGACCACAACCTGGCCTCCCTCCCCCCCAAAGTCAGTCGCATATAGACAAGGCAGCAGCCGAGGAGCACTACTCAAGTGCCGAGCAGATGACTATTTATATCACATTACACAATTCAATGTGAAGACAAAACAAACACTTTGATGACGCAATTTATTCAAGACTTGAAGAGGAAGAAGCAACTGCAGGGTTCAGCTCTCGATGCTTGACGCAGATGATAACTCGGTCATGGAACTGTTATCACTACGTCATTAAATAAGTTAGCCATTGTGCGGCGTCGAGCTTGCAAGGGCGGGCGCGGGGGCAGGGCCTGATCTATAGGGCGCCGCCAAAAAAAATCCGCCGCCGAGTCTTGATAAACCGATCCTGGGGACAGCTTCGCAGCGGGCGTGGAACGCTTCGGCATGTACATGCAGCAGAGGCACCGGCGACGGCATCGACTTGTCCCTTTTCCCCCAAGTCCGACCGTGATCGGTAAGCCCGCAAATGGCTGCAGCAAGATGCCATGAAGAAGTATACACTCCCATATCAGACTCTCCCTGTATCAAGTTCTGTATTTACGACATGAATGGGGTACTGGCATCAATGCTGACTTGTTCGCGAGCTTCGTACATCAATGCTATTAACTGAGTGCTTTAAGAGTATTTATTACGGCTTTCGGAGCATCATCGCGCATCTGCTTGGCGGACCGGGTACCGTCACATCACACCCATCAGTAGGCGCCCCCAAAAGAGACGGACCACCTGCACTTTGAGCAAAGTCACTGTAACCTAGAGGGGCAATGATAAGTAGATTGTAGATGTAACGTAGTCAGCCTTGGGCGCACGGCAGCCTGCGCTTTAATCTACGGGAGCACTGTGATGCAGGATTGTGTCTGGCCTACCGCTCCTCGAAAGACGCGAGTATTGCCAGCCATGCAAGTCTCCTCTTTGCCTTGTAGCGTCTAGCTTTTCTGGTGTGTTTCAATGCTCGCCCTACAGCTTGTGCTTTTTGTGTAGTCATGCACGAGAGCTGCAAGCGCATGCACCCACGATCCTGCGAAGGCGAGCCAACAGAATCCAGAATTGTGTCCACAACCATGGGCAGTCAGAATACTACACTGCACCAGCGAAAAGTATTGTTCAATGCCGCCTTTGGGACGGAAATATTTGGTGGTGATCGTTGGCTCAAAGTCTGGGGCTAATACACTCCAAGTTCCAACTGGCGCGGGCTCTAGCAAGTTCCGGGGCAAGCTACCGATTTGCAGTGAATTGCAGTAATCACGTCGTAGTACGATTGTATTAGGGACTTCTTATGGTCCGGGGAGCATGACTTGCCTGTATGGACTGCCATCTACATCCCGAGGCAAGCGTTGATTCGTGTCGCACTCTGGTGACTCCTGGAAGGGTTGCCACTGCGGCTTGGTCAATGATGACACGTCGATACTGCTAGACTTGAGCTTCCTCTTGTAACTCTTGAGTCCGAAAATGAATAGCCAATTTTGGCGTGCAGCGATGTGATGAAAGCATTCCGTCACTCGGCAAGCGACTCTGGGCTCAAGGGTACCCAAGGAAAGCCAGCCAAATAAACGACAAACCATGACACGTCGGCCGGTGATGGTGTTGCTAGGCATTCCGCCTCGCTCTGCGTCGAAGGACTCGGACAAGCGAATCAAGTATCGGGTACACCTTTTTTTTTTGGAGAAAAGGGACGGCCCAGGAATGGACGGCGGAAAAACGAACGGATGCATGGGGCCACTCTATTCGAATGATGGAGCACACGGGCTTCGAATGTAGTTGTCGAAGAAGAAGAAGAGTATCATGATGCTGACTGAATCGTACCTTCTCCTAGCAGATTCCATCTAACATATGCTTGGATCGATGGGCAACGGCAACAAACTACCCTCCAGAAACAGCGTCAGCATCGCACGGACCGGGACAGAAGCATGGATGGCGTGCCCGCCAAAGGATCGGGATCCAACACCAAGCACTCAATCATCGCAAGTTGAACGGTGAATACTAGAGGTGTCACTCATTCTTGATTGATGTGCCAAGAGAGTGGTAGCAAGAGGATTGGGTGACAGTCAATACGCACGGCGTCCAAAGATGTTTCGCTGCCCTACACGGAATGCCTGATCGAGGTCGGGTTGGGACGTTTGACGGCTGATGAGTGCGACATCTTTCGCACGAGGCACCTCATGCGGTCGTATGAACAGACCCTGGACGTAATTTGATTTGCGAAAGCAGGTACTGCTCGCCTGGGACTGTAACCTCCTTGCAGGTTGTAAGGGCCGGGCTGCGTGACGTTGCGTAACCCCCGGAATCCTCTTGCGAAATATATCACAGGAGAAACGGTCTTGAGGTGTCGTCACACGAAGGCGCAGCAACTTGACTTTTGAACAAGTCGTTTGAATCTTTGATGATTCTGATTCTCGCAAGGCTGGGTAAATGAGCCGCGAAATCGGTATGCTCGAGACGAACCATCGCGAGAGGGCCATGTCGATCGAAACCCATCTGCTGGCCAACAGAGCGGCCAGTGGAATTGGAAATTTCTCGCCAGACTTTGACCGTAAATTTCATGGACGCCACGAAGGAGGCTGATTGTTCATTGAATGCTGATTAGCAGCATCTTGCAATTTCCGTTCCGCGAATGTCGGTCTTATACTCGAGCAGCCTTACGGGTAGATGATATACCGCGGCACTTTGATAAAACGTAGGACTGTATATCGGACAGTCCGAATGCGAATCTCGTTGTCGTTCAATCGGGCTGGCCCTTCTTCTCAAAGAAAAGGGGCCTGATACAGATGAGCAGCCTAGCTGTGTGCGCATTGTCAGTTGACACATTGTATTGGGCAAGAGGGCAATGTTGGTGCCAAAGCATCTTGCAGCAAATATAATGCATAAGAGCATGAAATTGGTAAAATTTGAATATCAGTGCCGGAGTCACGATGAACCAGTTAGACAGGACTCTATTTTTTCAGAAGTGCTCGGCGGGTTAGATAGAAAATCTTGAGGATGGCTGAGAGCACATGTCTTATCTATCTCTAAGGAGCGCAGCGAAACAAGTATTTAAGATTCTGAACTCGCTAATTCACCCAAGTAATCAATCGTGAATAGATCAGGCTTCGACTACATGTACACATACCCTATAGGATTTTGATCTGAGAGGCGCTCGCCAGTAGATTGTCAAGGCCAAGACCACGAGGCAGGTAGCTCGGCCGCGTTCCAAGGCCAGGCTGCAGATACAGATGATGAGTGGGAGTGCTCTTGGATACGTCTCTTGAAATCAATATCCATGCTCGGTGATTCTGAGAAACGTGCGATGTGCTGTACATCGTTGCATGGCAGTGTTCAGTCGCGAAATGGGTGGCAGATCTTTGGTTTTCCGTGACCAGAAGACGCTCATTACACTTTCTCTTTTGGCTCCACGCTTCCCATTTCGACGCAAGACGAGGGAGGCTAGCTAGCGCTCTACTTGAAATGAAAACCGCTGGGCCCAGCCGTACACGGGAGCTTTGCTGGAGTGCTGGCGAGCCGCGATGCCGGTTCTGGGCCTACAACCATGCTCCTACGTACACTGTTGAGTGTTATAACCCATTGTTAGGTCGTTTTCCCCGATAGATTCAATCTAGCTGTTCTGGTGTGGGAGGGCGCACCAAGCAGCAGCTGTTTTCCCCCATGGACCATTTGCAGTTACGAGGCTGATTACACGGCCAGGAACCCAGCTGTCGTGGCCAATACTTCTCTTATCCGGCTGCCAAAAAAAAAGAAGGAAAATGGAAGGAAAAAAAGGGGTCCTTGGTCAGTGAATTCTGTATTTTGCCCTTCTTTCAGCACAAAAAGACAAAGTCTTTGCCCGTCAAGGAGGATGATCGCCCGCTAACTAGTCAAAACCGTCAGCATAGAGCCAAAGTATCGACATTCCACCGACTGCAACGACAAGGAGGCAGTTCATGCATGTGAAGAGGGGGGGGGGGGGGGGGGGGGAGGGGGCAGGAAGGACAGGAATGACAGGACGTCTTTTTTTTTTTCCCTGTACGATAGCAAGAGAGGGAAAACCCCGGCATGGGAATAACCCGATGCACACGCATGGCATGACACGGGACGACGGACAAAAGAAGGGGGCGCCGGTGGATAGATGGATGGAACGGATGAATGGACGGATGAATAAACTTGACAGGTAGCCAAGTAGCCAGCCACTCGGCAAGCCCCCTTGATAGACAAGAACGTCTTGTGTACTTGCTTGCGGCCATCGCAGATACTACATGGCATCACCGGACATGGGGGTTCTTGAGTGTGTGTGTGTGTGTGTGTGTGTGTGTGTGTGTGTGTGTGTATTCAGGTGTGTTTGTGTCTCTGTACGGTGTAGGATGCGTACATAGGCCGTCCCGCCCCCCCCCCTTCTCCCATTCTCCTCATGCATTCTTGGCTCTTTGGCTCTCTCTCTCTCCTTCTCTTACTCTCCAGATTTCCATCATGTGGCCTTGTGATGGGACACACCCACCCACCCACATTGCTGTCGTGCGGGTGGGCGCGAGTAGCATCGAGATGTACAGATGTACTTACATGGCGCGGCAAATCATGGACGGCGGGGCCCTTGATCCGTCCCCCCCCCCGGATGCTGCAGAAAACAACAAGAGACGAAAAAAAAAGGAAGAAAACCAAAATAAAATAAAATAAAACGAGTTGTGTGTGTGTGGCTTTGGAAGGGAAGAGGGGGTCAAGGGCGGAGACTTTGTATATGACTGACTGGACGAGATTACATTGTCCGTTTGTCAATGTAGCATCGTCAAAAAGAAAAGGAAAAAAAAGAGTACCTGCGATACGGGAAACAACGGCAGAACGGCAAACTGGGAAGCAAAAGCGCGCCGTTTCCATGCAGTTCTGTCCGTGCAGGCATGACACCACCACCACCATCATCATCATCATTCATCACTAACCCGCCACACAATGGATTCTGCCCCTCTTTCCCCCAGTCCTGCCATGCGCAATAAAGTTGAAGCAAAGATGTCAATAAAAATCAAGCAGCTGGTTCCTACAGCCTAGTGAATTCTTCCTTTTGAAATAAACAAGTAAATAAATAGATAAATAAACAAATAAATAAATGCTGGCAACATTGAAAAGTTGGCAGTTCTGTCACGGAACCGAGGCCATGTCTTACTTACCCTATAGGCATCACAGACGGCGCTCCGAGGCAGCCTCACTCATTACTTACAAAGCAAGGACAAAAATGTCAGCTTCCATCATGTCCCCTCTCCCTTTTTTTTTTTTTGTCATCTTGGTACAACTAAAGAACCGGAACCATGTGAAACTATGCTTTTTTTCTTTCTTTCTTTTTTTTTCTCCTTCTTTTCTCCATCATACAACGAGATTCAAAAAGTACAGAGTACATGTTTGACTCCCCCCCCCTGCCATCGCCAAGGCCAGGAGCACACCGGCGTCGTCGGCCGACGCCCAATCAAAAACCATCCCGGCACTCACACCAGCTCACCGGCCGGAGAGACTTTTTTTCTTTGGGATGGTTGTGTGTGGATGATGGCTGCCAAACCAGCGAGTCAAATGTTGAAATTTTTTGGAATCATGAGTGGCAAATGTTTCCGTGTCCCCTCTGTCTCTGTCTTTTCTGTCATCCCGTCACTTGTCTCTTGTCACTGTCTCTCTTGCAAAAAAAACGGCCTTCTTTCCGGTTAAAAGAAAGATAAAAATAGGTACTTATGGCGGGGCGAGGGGCGAGGCTGTATTGTGCGACAACGATAGAACCAGATATTTCGCCAGCCCAAGGCTCATGTTGTTTATTCCTCTTATATACTATTTTTTTTTCTTAATTTTTATGACGCCCATTTTTGCAGTCTCTCCCTCTCTTTGAATGAGTTACTACAGCACCACCGGGCTGAGACATATGACCAAATAGGGTTTTAAAAACCCCCTGCCCCCAAGCCCATCCATCTGGCCGGAGGACTTTGTCCGGTGGGGCGAACAATACAAAGATCAAAGTACCTCAGTAAGTATGTAGGTACTCTGGAAGAAGACGGAGGCGTAAGTAGCCCTTTTCTTTTGTCTTTTCTTTTCTCTTTCTTCTTCTTGTTTTCGCATCTTTTGTTTTTTTTTCCTCTTCCTCTGTTGTCTTGAGTACTGTCGCATATTGTCTTGAAGTTCCACCTTTATGTTTTTTCATCGTTTCTGGCCGGGAACAAAGAGGGAACAAGAGAGGAAAAAAAACTAAAAACTAAAATAAAACAAAATAGAATGTGAAAAATGGATCTACACATGCAACCCGCTCTCCCCCCCAGCCTTGTACACCTAAATATAATCTCCCCAGGTGCTGGCTGGGGGTGTTCTCATGTACTGATAAGTGGTTGGTGTCCCAAACTGCGCGCCTGAGACTTGACCTACGCAGTACCTACGGATCCATGTACATACATGCTCAGTTTTTCTCTCATGATTCAAAAAATCCTGTCTACGAGAGAGCAAGTTGAGGGCGCGGACCCCAGTTCTGGAATGCTCGTTTCTTGTTATTCCCCCACGGGGAGGAGGAGGCGGCGGGGTGGAGGGCGATTTCTATTTACGGGACGTCATTGGTAATCCCAATTCCAATCCCCGCCTCTTTCTCTCCTTTTTTCCCTTTACCTTTTTCTGTTTCTTTTTTCTTTTTTTCCTTTTTTCCTTTTCTGCTTTTCAGCTCCGCCCCCCCAGGTTTCTGAACCTAGACCTGCCAAAAGCAAAGCCAAACGGTGCATCTCCAGTGTGACATGAACATGTTCATGTAAACAACTACTCCCCCCCCTTGTTCTTCTTTTTTTTTTTTTTCATTATTCCTTTGGTAAAAAGTGATACATGCTCAGGCGAAAGAGAAAAGAAATCTTCTATAAACCAACCTGACAAATGAATATAGATATAAACTCATGCATCGTTGTTGGATTAAATGAGGCTAGACATCTTCTCCAGCCAAGGCAACGCAACCCCCCCCCCCTCGCGTGCCGAGTAACTTATCAAAAACCTGTCACCTGCTTCGGCCCGCTCCTGGCTTCTGGTCTGGTACCTTGCATGACCTGGGGGGGCAGACGAGGCCAAGAGCGCAAAAAACATAGGCTAGGGGTGGCTAGGTAAGTACCAGTACCAAGGCAGCGAGTGATTGTGCCAAGGTATTCAACGCGGTGCTTCGAAATGCCCTCACACGGCCGGCCGAGTTTAAAAAAAATCTATACTCAAAGTGCTGGCTCTTCTGCTCCTTGTTTTTCCCCTTCTCTCTCTCTCTCTCTCTCTCTCTCTCTCTCTCTCTCTCTCTCTCTCTTCCTCTCTCCGCAGTCTTCTTCTGGTTACTCGAAACTGTCATTTTCACGCACACACACACAAGTCTTCTTGTTACCAACACAAAACCAAGCATTACCACTTCTGTATTATTATCCAACGTGCATAACATCCTCGGTGGTTAACGTGCAAGCTTCCCTCCGCCTCGCTTGCGGGTTTTGGCCACGGAGGAGAGACAAGGAAAGGCGAAAAACCAAAGGGGGGGGGGGGGGGGGCCCGGCTTTCCACGGCATGTAAAACTCGTCGTCGCCATTGTTTTTTTCTTGGCCTGCATCAACCTTCAACAAGACTTGAAGCACAAAGCAAAGAGTGCCCCCCCCCCCCTGTAGGAGGCTAACAAGTAGGAGCTCATCATCCCACGCACACGGAGCGCAGCCGGCTCACCAAGACGCTCTACGAATAGAAAAGAAGGGGCAAAAAAAAAGTGATCTATCAGATTTCAGCCGACGGCCAAAGATACATTGTTACTGCCTGCCTATGCCGCCGTCCCGCGCCACCTCAGCCGTTGTGACCTAAACTCGCCCCTGGTCTCATTTACAAGAGCTACTTACACCTTTTCTACTTACTACTATGGCTCGCCGCCGCCGACTTGGTCACATTTGCTGGGGACAAGGTGACCGGACCATTGATGATTCAAGGCTAAAATGAAAACGAGTTGCGTCGAGTTTGCTCTCTTCGCCGCCGTGAAAATCAACCTCTGCTGCCAATTTGCCATGTACTTCCATCGCATGACGACTTCCTCATTGTTACCTGGCAAGACATTGGAAAACCATGACATTGCCTGCAACATCGATTTCTCTCTCCAGGAGCAAATCCGCAACCTGGCCATGGGCCGCAGATCGGCATTTCTACTCCGTACGGATTTCTTCGGCGTCATTTATAATTTATACAATAGTCGTGCATCACAAGCCCAGTTGACCGAAACAGTAAGCGTCTTGGCATGCACGCCTGGCATACGGCGCCTATGCCTTCGTATTATTACCATCCTGCGAGCCCCGAAAGGTTTGGTGGGCAGTAGGACAGACCTGGGCTGTTATAGTTAGTCAAAGGAGGAAGAGGGAGCAGGCGGGCGGCAGGCACGCGGGCACGCGGGCTAGTGTTTGTGGTGACGACAATGCCGTGCCGTTTCATGTGGGCAATGAACCCATTTACTTGCTCGGTATGAGGAAGCCCACCCCGAGGACATGGTCGACAAAGTACGGAGTACTTACTTCACAACTAATAGTACACGCAGCCTTGTGTCGACGGCTTGCCCATGCTTCCCAAAGTATACCAGATTGCCAGAGCATCTAAGTATTAGGTGCTGATCAGGACAGGGATATCAGCTTGGCTTGGGTCGGCTTCTTGTCAAACAGAGACTGTTGGTAAGCGAGGCGCCGCCTTCCCTGGCAACCTGGTTGCCTGGGGACGACTAGTAGGAATCGGGCTGGGCTGCTGTCTTCTTCTTTTTCTGAGACGATTTCGATTTTAGTTACATGATGCCCCAAACGTGTGCATCCGGCCCAGACTCAAACGTAAAACAGGGACGCGGAAAAGGCTAGTGTCGCAAAGCTAACGGCGCAGTGACGTAGCTACTGATAAGGAAGGGCGTGGCGTGTCTAGCATTTCCTCGCAAGATCCTGTCGGTGAAATTAAAACCATGCAAGGGAATTAGACTGACTGTGTGTCTGTGTGTGCGTGTGTGTTGCGTGCGTGTGAAAAGAAAAGAAAAAGCCGCATTCGATGCAAGCCATTCATCAGGCAGGATCGTGTGCATCCCCCATGGATGGCGCTGCAACGGTGGCGTCGGGCTTTTTCATTTCCCTCTGCGTACGGATCACGGACCGTTACTGTGACAAGCAAGGGGGTGACAGAAAAAGCGAGCGCTCAAAGTATAGTAACAAAGCTTTCTATAGTAATAACTATTAATATACTTATTAATAAAATATTTTAAAAATACTATAGTGAATTTCAGTATCTAATTATGACTAGATCTAAATTTTATACTTACATCACTTTTTAATAATTAATAATAAATCTTTAAAAAACTTCAATTTTTTGCTGAGCGCTCGCTTTTTATGTCACCCCCATGACAAGGTATGTACATACTCACCTTTGCCTCGTAAGCAAGGAATCAAGGCCTAGATTACGGTTAGCTTCCGTATGACGGAGCGCTAGACGTTCCAGCTTTGCAGTGATGCGCAGACCGAGTTTACCAGAAAGGAGGACGCGATAATACACAGCTTACACAATAGCGTGTCCATCGGCAAGAGGCGAGAGGACTTGGCACCTCTATGCGGGCAGTCGAGCGTGGGCGCACAATACTCGAGAACCCTTGTCGTATACAAGGAGATGCGCCATGTTTCTGGTGTACCGGTCACTTTTGGTCTCTGTCTGTTTTCTGACAAGTCACGTCTTGATGCACGAAGCGTCCCGACGTACTGATATTACCCATGGGTTTGGATTGACAATCAATGTACATCATATGGGCAAGATAAACACCCTGCTGATAACGATCCGCGCACAGTCTTGTCCAACGCGTGCACATGTCAAGACTTGCCTCGTGTTGCACAAGATGCACTTATCCTATTCTTCCGTCCGTGGTCACTGGTTCGGGAGGCCGAGTAAGCGGCCTTCACTCGGCATCGTGAACAAGGAGCGTCGATGGTGGGGACGGCATGGCACTTACGGAGTAAGTAGCAAGGCACGGAATGCCCATACACTCTCGCAAACCAGTTGCATGAGGGCATCGATAATAAGGTGTTTTTTTATTGGCAGCGCCCGCCCATGGCTGCCGCGTCGTCACGGCTTGGGCCAGGCCGGGGTTTCGGCGCCGCTCGAGGCTCCCATAGTCGTCTGTCCTGGCCGTGTAGCGTGGTATTTTGAGCCACACCTAGTTCAGTGACAGGAGCAAAGGAGGTAAGAAGAGGGCTCGAGAAACAGGGACCTGCGTGCCCCCTCTCCCCACGTACCAGGAGCTGGGAGGATGGATGCATCGTCAAGACCCCTGCACTTGGGCCCAACTCACACCTCGCTAGTTACTCGGTAGCGCAGACCAGTTTGTCCGTAATAAAAGCTGGGCCCACGATAGCTCGGCAGCGGGAAGAGCACAGGCCATTATTGCTGGGTTCCCTAGCCTGGCAATCGAGTTGAGCGAGTTTTTGCATTAGCAGCAAGAATGCATGCTGTCTAGGTCGTGGGAATGTACGGAGTACGGCTTATGGCTACGTCAGAGGCAGAGCGTGCGTTGCCGAGCCGCACTGCAACACCTGCATGGCGCATCGCAGCGGTGACTTTTGGCGGAACCCTTTTGCAACCAGCGATAGGGCTCGAGTGAGCATTTCGACTTTGACTAATTGAAAAGGCGGAGGAAGAGTAGCTGTTGCGCTTGCACGGCAAGCTGGGGCATGGGAATGGATGCCCAACATGCAACGTGGTGAAGCGCAGGGGCGGACGACCCAATCGTACGAGGGTACGTGGGCTACGTGGATTGGGGCGCGCTCAACCTTTTGCTCACTCCGGGCCTAAATCTCACGATGCCGATTCTAGACGGCGGGATTGCCCGGGCGCGTGCGGGAACCAGCCTGCTTCTGGCCTGTTCCCCCGCCAGTCTGTGTGCGCCAACGCATGCATGCCCACCGCCGAGAATGGGCTAGAGCCGGGGACCAGAAGAAAGAAGACTAGAGAGAGAGAGAGAAAAGAGGAAAAGGTAGTAAGCCGACGAGATCGGACGCAGGGCGTGTGCATTTGCATATGGCCGATGGTAGGACAGCTTTGAACCAGACTCGTGAGAGTTGACATAAACGTGGTACCAGCGGTACTTGCAGCTGTACTTGGACTTGCTGCTCTGGGCATACTGAGAATTGACTTATTTTGGTCTTACTCAGTAGATGCGTGGCTGGGGCGGACAAGGGTCGAGTGATTTGGCGAGTCGAGGGCATATGCTGTCTTGGATAGGAATTGCTTTTGCGAATAATGGATTACGTCTAAAAGACCATCTTTCAAGGGCACGATAGGACATCGATTTTGAATCAATTGTGTGTCGGGCAGGGTCGTGTCTCAGCCGACCTGTTGTTGGAATTTGGTGTGCGCCACACAAGGGGTTTGGTGTTCTGTCAAGGCTGCAGGTGCAAGTGAAAAAAAAAAGGCGGGGAGGCGTCCTGGTATGGGCAGCGGCGCCGGAAAGAGAATCTGGGTTTGAATTCTCGTCGTGTCAGGCAAGCACTCGGTAGCTTGGTAGGGTTTCTTTTGTTGGGCGCCAACAGGTCCCCGGCTGCAGGATGCAGGCGGCCTGGGAGCGGACGAATGGTACCGTCGCCGAGATGTGGTGCTGCATGACGGAGGAGCAGGAAAAGCGGCGAATGGTTGGAATGGAAGAAAGAGAGGCATGATGGATGGCGATGGGTCGCTAGTTGCCGAGACGTGCTGCGAGAATTGGTGTTGCTATTTGTTGGCGAGAGCTGGCGGCCAAGGTGCTCGTCTGCCTTGTCAACCTGTTGGCAGTGCTCAGGGCCTGCAACTTGGCAGTAAAAGGTAAGTACTGAGTTGATGTCGAATTTGATTAAATCAATGTGGCGTCGTGATTGTCTGTAATGGACAAGAGAGTTTGGAGATGGACGGGACCGAAAGGAGCAAACGGTCCATGGTCCATGTTGATGGGACGGAATGGGATGGGATGGGATGAAGGTGGAGGTCGAGGCTTGGAGGTTCCTCACTTGGTAGAGGCAGGGCGAAGCGCCGCCGTTTGGTGGCGGCATGGTGAGCGGTTGAAAAGACGGGTACCTGTGTCTTGAGCCGATTTTTGCGTCATCTACAAGTACTTGGCTAGCGGAAAACTTGACTTGTCAGTTGTGTAAGTAAATAATCTTGGGTAACTTGAACAGCTTGAATAAGTAAGTACTCAGCTTGGATATCTTGAACACCTTGAACACCTTGAACACCTCGGATACTTAAGTTAGTACCTAGCTTGGGGTGCTTGAGGCGCGAGTGCGGCGTGTTGGGTCGTAGCTGATCGGTACCTCGAGGTACCACCAAAGTCGAATCGTCGCACTGCCAGGAAGAGCGCGGGCGCACGGGCTCTTGTGCTCTTCGTCTGGCTGCAGCAGGGGTTGGTGCAGGTGGGCAAGGGTTTTTGGTGGACGATACTGATAAGGCCCAGAAGCAAAGCCACTGACTGAACCGACCGACGGACGACTCTGGCCGTGCTGCCGCGGCCGTGTTTACCAAATTTCCAGAGGAAATCTGCTCGGTACGTACTGCTTACAGATAGGTAGGTACAGAGGTAACTTAAGTAAATACCGGAGGTAGATTATCGGCATATTACTCAGTAGTACTTAGACAGCACGTCACCTACTCACCATCAGTAATATCAGTACTATCAGTACTGAGTATTGAGTACGGAGCACTGTAGGAGTAGGTAGGCCTGCATGTAGGTCCCGATATGCCCATGTATGTACTTGCAAAGCCAAAAAAGCCCAGCGGACCATCGAGCATCCATCCCCCTGTGAAAGTAACACTGTAACACTGTTGCAGTGGTGTTGCAGGGGCCCCGCCCGGGATCCACCGCGATACCACTCTGTGGGGATCCATTGGTGGCGCTCGATGACGGCTGTGAGTGGCTGATGGTGAGTTTTGTGGCTGCCGACCCCTGTACTGATTGGCATGTACGGAGACTGGGTGAGTACTCAGTAACTGATACTTGCTCAGGTTGGAGCATCTGCTGAGATGATGAGTACGGAAAACTTTCGGTGGCTTGTACGGAGCACTGCCGGTACTCAGTACTTAGATAAGTGCATATTTAGGTACCAAGTCCTCTGGAACCACCTGTCCACGAGCCGGGTCGATGCTGATGACTTGAACCGGCTAGGCTTGAAAGCATGGTGATGGCACTGATGGCCGACCGGCGCCGTCTTGGCGTGCAGCCCACTCGCACTAAGCGAACAAGCTACTTATCGGGGTGTCGGGCTCAGTACTCCGTATGTAATGTATCAGTAGTCGCTTTCCGACCTGCTGCTATCCAGCGCCCAGTAGTCAAATGGAGGGCGTCGTCTCGTACGAAATAGTGACCATGTCCACGAGACCGTGTGGGTGACCTGATGGCACTGTGTGCATGGCTGCGTCTTTGTCGCCCGTGTGCCGTCTTTTATTGGTCTGCATTTCTTATCAGTGACGCCGTTGCCGCACTGCTTCGCACGGTGGACCTCGACTGTTTTCTCTTCTTGTTTCCCATCCCCCGCCACAACACCACCACCGCCGCCACCTTTAATTAGTGAAGAAAGCAGGTACTTACTTAGCCAAGTAAGTACCTATTCTGCTGAGTACGGTGCCTTGTACATAATTTGTCTTCTTTTACAGTAATCAACATTACTCTCGCTCCCCTCTACCAAGGTGCAAGGTACTGTCCATGACCTTGCGCTCTATTTCCGTCTTTGGCCATTTGACCATCTAAAACGTAATCACAACTCACCCTATACCGGACAACTGTATCAGCACAGGCTGTACTTGGTTGCTTGGGTACTGATAAGTACCTACTTAGGATGCTGCTAGGTTGGCACCTCCCCTCCCTATGACCGGGGTGGTACCTGGATACTTGCAGCGCCCCGGCCACTGAAGCATCCACTGCAACATCCACTGCACTGCATCGCCAAGTCCAATTTTCAGTGCTATTCCACGCTAAATCCAGCACACCCTAGTGTCCAGGCCGCCTAACCCCAGCCTGCCCAGGTACCTTAGTACTACCTAACAGGTAAGTTCCCAACTTAAGTACCTTAGACTTCCAAGCTCCTCTCTGCAAGGTTACCTACCTACCTATCTACTAGGCAAGGTACCTCCGTCCTCGACCACAATCCCACTCGGCCAAAACCACCAAACATCCCGCCTTTTCCGCCCTCTTTCTCCCCTCCCAACTTTTTTCTCCCACCACCTCATACCAATCTCTTCATCATCCCCCTCCTTCCTCACCACGACAGCAACCGACTTTCACGACCCTGTACGATATCGACTGAAGATTCGCATTTCGATTCACGCTACTTATTCTTTTTTCTTCTATTGTATATCATGTCCCCCTAAAGTCCTCGTCTTCGGACGTTTTCGCGACTCTGGTTACCTTCCCGCCCTGCCCCTCGCCCGGCCGCAAGATCAACCAGAATGTCGACTCGAGCCTCTCTCCCGACCACCCCCAATCCATAATGATGGAACCACCAAACAACTCCGCCGAGCCGCCTCTGTGGGCTCACGACAAGTCATCCGCGAGCGCCCTGGCCCAGTCCGCCTCGATGCCCTTGCGCACCGCCAGCAGCACGCCTGTTTCCTCCCCGGGCCTCTTCAGTCCTACGCCTTCACGCCACATCTTCCATGCCTCGTCCATGTCCGAGAGCAATACCCCAGCGCCTCCACCTGGAGGTCCTTTTCTGCATCCGTTGCAGACGCACAAAGTCAGAGAGTAAGTTGTCTCTTCGCCCCTCTGCGGCTCTGCGGCTCTGTGGTTCTGCCACTGCCCTTCTCCGACGCTCAACGTCGCCGCACGCCACCACCAGGCTCGCGGCGCATCAAGCCCACCGTTACACGCAATGTAGTGTACCCCTCATCCACGCCTGCTGACTCCTTTCCCCCTCTTTCGCAGAACCCACAAGGCTCTCATCGACAATGACAACATCACTGGTCGTAAGGTGATCAATCAGTATGAAGTCATTGAAGAAATTGGCCGTGGCATGCACGGCAAGGTTAAGCTTGCCCGCAACCTCGAGACCGGCGAAAATGTCGCCATCAAAATTATTCCCCGATTCTCCAAGAAGCGTCGCCTAGGCAAGGTCACCGCCATGTCCCCCGAAGACAAGACCAAGAAGGAAATTGCCATCCTCAAAAAGATCCGCCATCCCAACGTCGTCGCCCTGCTCGAAATCATCGACGACCCTGAGCTCAAAAAGATCTACATGGTCCTTGAGCATGTCGAGCTTGGCGAGGTTGTTTGGCGCAAAAAGGGTCTCCCCCACGTCTGCCTCTACGAGCGTCGTCGAGCCGAGCGCGAGATGCGTGGCGAGGCCCCCTCACAGCAGGAGATCCAGTACGACGAGATGCTCGAGCGCCGCCAGGCCATCAAGGAGATGAAGCGCGCACGCATGGCCCAAAACTACGGCGGCCCCGCCAACTTCTGGAGTGTCGAGCATGGCGCTGCCGATGAGTTGAGCAGTGCTTCGTGGTCACGCATCTCCTCCAGGGAAGAGTTCGACCTGTCCTCGAGCCACCACTCCCGCTCCGCCTCTCCGACCTCATTCCAATGCCAATCACGCAGACCATCTGCCGCCTCCTTCTCCGTCGCTGGTCCGACCGAGTTGAGCGAGGAAGTCTACTGGGAGGATAACATCGTCACGCCCGGTCCTCTCACTGCCGATGTTGATCCTGTCGCTGCCATCGATGGCTTGGACGAAGACGGCTCTCGCTTCCGCCGTCGCTCTCCTAGTATGGCAGACTCCATCATTTCTCACATGTCTTCCATAGACTACAACCCTCACGTTCACGATCCCTTTGCCGACGACTACTCATACGTTCCCTGCTTCACATTTGACCAGGCTCGCTCTGCATTCCAAGACACTGTTCTCGGCTTGGAATACCTCCACTACCAAGGCGTCGTCCACCGAGATATCAAACCCGCCAATTTGCTTTGGAGCAGAAATCATCGTGTCAAAATTTCCGATTTTGGCGTGTCGTACTTTGGCCGTCCCATCCGCGATGGCGAGCCCGACGAGCCCGTCTCCGAGTCCGAAGCCAAGGACTTTGACAACGACCTCGAGCTTGCCAAGACGGTTGGCACACCCGCCTTCTTCGCCCCCGAGCTCTGCTACACCGACGTCGACAAGGAACAGCCCAAGGTCTCGGAGCAGATTGATGTCTGGTCTCTTGGTGTGACCCTTTACTGCCTCATCTTTGCCCGCATCCCTTTCCTGGCTGAGGATGAGTTCCAGATGTTCAGGAAAATTGCAACCGAGGATGTGTATATCCCCCGACGCAGATTGGCCCCCGTCCATCCATCTACCTCGCCTGCCGGAACCTCGCTCTACAAACGTCAAAACAGCCGACCCTATCGTGACGACAATGATGTCGTCTATGAAGACGTCGACAATCTTTTGTACGATTTGTTGCGTCAGATGCTCACCAAAAATCCCGAAAAGCGTATTCGCCTTAGAGATATCAAGCGACACCCTTGGGTTGTGCAGGGCCTTGCCAACCCTCGTGTTTGGGCCGAGGAGACGGACCCTGCCCGACCTCTCGGCGGGCACAAGATTCAGGTTGACGAGAAGGACATGTCTGCCGCTGTCGTTCCCCTCACCTTCCTTGAACGTGCAAGGTCTGCTGTCAAGAAGGCTGTCGGCAAGGTAATCCATCCCCTAGGCGAGCGAAGTGACAGTAGAACTCGCAGGCGCGCCGACAGCTCTGCTGCAAGCTCGACTGGAGACAACTACTACAGGAGTATGCCTACCACACCTCACTACAACGTCGACAGGCGCTCCATCTTCCTGCCCGATGATTATCTTGGCTCACGACACATCCCACCTTCCGTCGACCACTCCGTTGCCGCATCTGGTACCGTTGGTGCGCACCAGTCGGACGCCGGCCACGGTTCGCGTGCCTCGTTGCTGACGGGACCAGACTTGAACCGCTCCGGCTCTGGTCTATCCGAGGCATTCGCCCATGATTCGCCACCTACTGTAGGTCGCGGCTGGCACCGCGCTACAGCGTCACAGAGCAAACTTGGCAATCACTTCTTGAGCCTATCTCCCGTGCTTGCTGAGCCTGCCAAGATCCACACGCTCACCAATGAAGCTTCGACTGCTGGGGTGGACGGCAGACAGAAGGTTGGTCTGTTCAACAGTGTCGATAAGCGGGCCACGGCTCAAGTTGGCCTGAGCCGGCCCATTGTTTCTGGTGGCAGCCATCCTGGGGCTGCGAATATCCTAGTCAGGGGACCAGTTGACCAGGAAAAGACGAGTATCAGCGCATACACCTCTCCCTTGTCATCTTCACCTGTGACTTTTCCTAGCTATCGCAACGCTCACCCCAAGTCGGATCCCGACTTTCAAGCTCGCCGTGAAGTGGGGTTCATTGAGCAAATTGATTCGATGGATGACTTGGCTTCGCAAGCCGACTCTACAAAGGCGCTGGCGTCCAGCCCCGAGTCCTCAATCGCCGCGCACTTGGACATGGCTGGACGCAGAGTGGACGTGTTGAGCAATGCTCCGCCGCCGGCCAAGCCCCGACCCATCTCATTGCAGCAGGTCGGCTATACCGCCCACCACAAGGACAGTGCCGAAGCCACTGTCAAGTCTGCCAGCACCGACTCGATGGAAGTCATCGCCACGCCCCTCACAAGCCCAAGTGAAACGACCAGCCCGGTGGGTACCGCCCCTACAAGCAAGGGCACTTCGGAAAAGATCCTGGCTTTCCAGTCTGATCCGTCGCTTCCCGCCTTGCTGAGCAATGCGAGCTCTGTTTCTGCGGATATGGAAGGCGAGCTTCTCGGCAAGCCTGGAGTAGTCCACAACCAGGTGCCTCTTCCTGGGATGTGTGAGCCGCTAGCTCCCGAATCGCTGGGCAAAGCGGACGATGGTTACGCAGCTGAGCAGCCTGTATTTAGTAACCCTCCCGCCATGGAGAGCGGGCCGCTTGCTGTGCAGCTTGACCGGAGCAGACCGCAGAGTCCCGTGCAGCCGGTGGCTGACGAGCAGGATACTGTCGAGTACCCAGATGATGAAGACGGCAGTGACGACGGTTTCTGGCTGATGACCAAGGCGAAAAGAAAGACGCTCAGCCCAGCGCCGCGCCGACGGCCTTTTGAGGCTAGACGCCGCGATACCAACCTCAGCAACATTAGCGTTGCCAGTGACGAGACGGCGAAGCGCGTCGTGTTGCACCCTGACGATGCTGGAGTATAAACAGCAATTTACGAATACGTTTCGCTGTGTGTGAACAATGAATTGAACGAAGACACATGACATGGTCTCACGAGCACAACGCATGCATGCTCACTCGACGAACAAACGCGCCATTCTGTTGACTGTGTCAAGCACAATTCTATTTATTTTACGTTTTTTCTTCTGACAATCATGTTGCTGTCAGATGAGAGTGATTACAGGTACAATTTCCTACTCGAAGGGGATAATTTTTTCTTGTTATTATATGGGATATGATGATGGCAGCTTTTGAAGCCTTCTTTCTTCGCATTGGGTGGAATATTTATTGCATCTTCAGTCCTGGGACCAGGCCTCTTCCTCCCCTTTTTTTTATTTTTGGATTTATTGCTCCGCGAGTTTTGTTCCGTTTCGGCATCCTTTTGTGCTGATATCTCTCATAAAGATTGGGAAATACCCCTCTGGGCGGTGTGGATTATGTCTGCTTTGAAAGCCATGAACAATGGTTTGGCTTTTTTTTTTTCGGCCTCGTTTTTCTTTTATTTACATGATATCATTCTGTGGAGCAGAGCTCTCCAACCCTGCGGCGCGCGCTGTACAATCAAGAACACTCGACACCGAAGCATCTGTATAGACGGAATGTTTTCTATATAGGGAGGTTAATCTGATAAACAAGAAAGGGGCCTCTCTGCCTGCGAGCGTGGCCCTGCTTTTCCTACTTTGTTTGAAATACAATTTCCGTATGCTTTCTTAACCGATGTGATGATACTTCTTGTCCTAGTCAGGCGGTAGGCAGCCAGCTCTCACGCTGGCAGGGTATAGAATGTGTGTGAAATTTATCCATGTAGGGAGCCGCGCCGTTTGGCTCTGCCTAGCTGGTTGGACGTTATCGCGTGCAGTGCTTTCGGACTTGCCAGCCATGGGGATTCCGGTGCGGGACGACGGCTGGTATTTGTGGACTAGAACGTAGCAAGACGAAATACATGATAGTTCCCCCGGGGCGCAATGGCTTTCTATTTACATGAATATTTGTTCTCATTCGCTTTATTACAACCCCGGACATGCTCCTCCTTTCCCAAGTTTCCACCATCCTTCCTTCCCAGGCACGCCGCCCACGCTCACAACATGCGACCGGCCCCGCGCAGGGCCGCGTTCTTCTTCATGTCGTGCATCATCCACAGGGCAATGGTCAGGGAGACGCCGGCGAGGGCGAGGGAGAAGACGGTGCCGACGACGACGATGATGACGGTGTTGTCGGCGTCGGAGTCGCGGCGGGCGGCGACGACCTCGCGGACGACGTTCATGAGGGTCGTGGCCATGTGGTCGCGGCCAAAGGTGCTGCGGACGCGGCGCGCGCCCTCGGCGCCCATGCGGTGGGCCTCGGCCGGCGGCAGGCACAGGGCCTGGCGCATGACGGCCGACCAGGCGAGGGGCTCGTAGGGGTCGCGGAGCCAGCCCGTCTCGGCCTCGACGACGGTCTCGGTGGGCCCGCCCGTGTTGGCGGCGAGGACGGGGACGCGGGCGAGCATGGCCTCGAGGGGCACAATGCCAAAGTGCTCGTTGGAGGGCGTGTAGACGAGGAGCGTGGCGGCGCGGAGCAGCCGCGCCTTGAGGGCGCCGGGGACGGAGAGGAGGAAGAGCACGGGCGCCGTCGTGTCGGCGGGCTGCCGCGCCGTCGGGTTGTCGGCCGTGTTGATGGTGTCGTGGGCGAGGCCGAACTCGTTGGCGAGCGACTCGAGCTCGCGGTGGTACTCGACGTTCTCGGGGACGCGCCGGTCGTAGCCGCCGGCCAGGACAAGGCGCACGCCGCGCCGTTCGTCGTCGGGCATGGCGGCAAAGGCGCGGATGGCCAGGCCAATGTCCTTTTTGCGCTCGAAGCGGTTGATGCTGAGCAGCACACGGTCACCCTGGGGGAAGAGGGGTGGCGGCGGCCCGTCGGCGGGCCCCTCCTCCTCCTTCTTTTTCTTCTCTTTCTTCTTCTCCTCCGCCTCCTCCCCTCCTTCTTGGGCGTCGCCGGTGTCGACGCAGGGGTAGATTATGCGGGCCGAGGTGTTTTCCAGAAGCTCCGGCCAGGTCAGCTGGACGACGCTCTTGGTAAAGTTGGAGTTGAGGGCGACGACGTCGGCGAAGCCCATGGACCACTCCTCGAGGCGGTCAAAGGGGATGCGGTAGAGGCGCTTGAGGAGCGAGGCGTGGCGGCCCTGGACGAGGAGCAGGTCCGGGAAGTGGCAGTAAAAGACGATGCCGGTCTTGGGTGAGACGAGCAGGCGCAGCCATGGCAGGCCCGCCGACAGCTGGTCGACGATGAAGATGGCCGGCTTGAGGTCCTCGAGCTCGCCTGTGATCCAAATGTGCAGCATGAGGTGGATCTGGCGCAGAATGGCGCAGAGAATGGTGAAGCGGCCGAACAAGGAGCGGGGGATGAGCCAGGAGCCCTTGACGCGGACGTCGAGTGTACCTGGGTCAACGCAAAAGATGTGTTAGCTCGTTTGATCTTTTCTTCGTCTTCTTCTTCTTTTTCATCTTCTCCCCCTTCTTATTTCACCCGCATGGGGGAAAACTAAAAAGTGTACCGGGTAAATGAAGAATGAGAGAAGAAAAAAAGACGGCCGGGAATTGGGGCCCCTCACCATCGCGGCACTCGTCAAAGCAGTGCTTGGGGTCGCAGTGGTTGGTATAGACGACAACTTTGGCGCCCTTGTCCTGGAGGCCGACAGCGGCGTCGACGACGAGGCGCTCGGCGCCGCCGATGCCCAGGTCCGGGTGGAAGAAGACGTGGCAGCCGGAGACGGGCTTGGGCACGTACTTGGCCACCGACGGGGGCTCGCGGCGGAGGCGCTCGGCGTTTTCGGCGTGCCGCCGGGCGTACTCATCGCGAAGGGATTTGCGGGCGGCGCGCTCCATGGGGCCCATCTTGCGCTTGGACGGCGCAAAGGGGTTCGATGAAGGGGAGGAGGAGCTGGTGGTGGTGGCAGCGTCGCGGAGTTGCTCCCGCTGTGGCGGCGACTCGGGGCTCTCCTCCATCGCTGTGTGTGTGTATGTGTGTGTTCGCGTTTGCGTTTGCTTGTCGACTCGTTGTGCTGCAATCGCAAGAAGGTTCGGGTTATCGGGGTCGACGGCGCTGGAGCTTGCCAACGGCCTACAATGGCGGAAACATGCGTGGGAATGCTGGGAGAGAGCGATGAGGATGAGGATGCGGCGGTTGGTTGGTTGGTCGGTCGGTTGACTGCAAGGCTGGCAGCTTATTAGGTGGTTACTGGTAGGGTCCAGGTTGTCCTCAATTAATTTTTTTTGGAGCTCTGTCTCGAGCTAGCAAATCATCTGAACCGGTATCGATGCTGGAGCTGCGGCACTGGTGGGGCGCAATGCGGCGTGGCGGCAACTATTCAGTGGTGATACAAGATTGCCATGAGAGCAAGCGAGATGCTTTCTGTGCAACGGATCTCGATGCGACGTTTTGATAGTGGCGACGGTGATTGTGTGTGTTTTCTGGTGTTTGGTGGTGCTGGGTGAGTTGGTGATGTAGGAGCTGGCGTTTGCTCGAGATGCCCAAAGCTGGTGGAAGCTGCCAGGCGTATTTATTCATCAGATTCGCGCATAATTTTATGACTGCATTTGGATAAGCCACTGGCTTGCATTATTTTTGTGCTCAAAATACAAGTGGTCGCCTTCCATACACTTGTCGTCCCCTTCCCGGCCAGCGTTGGATGGCGGCGCCTGCGGCAGTGAGAAGTCTGCAAGGCAAGATGGCGGTTCATATGCAAAGACTGAAAGGGGTCAACTGTTGGTGAATGGCACAGGGACTCGTTCAAGGCCTTGCCAAGAGTGTCTACTGAGAGTCTAACGTCATCGGCTCTTTTCGCCCGCGCCCACTCGCCTAATAACAGCAAAATCGCAGATTGTTGGCCCCCAGACTTTTTTCTTTTTTTTTTTTTTTTAAAAAAAAAAAAAACTTGTAGCCCCAGTGGATCTTGAATATATTTTCTACATCAAGCATGTATTAATAGCTAAAAGGCACCCAAGTACAGCGGGGCGCAGCTGTCTAGCTCCATGGAGCATCACATGGGAATATAGTTGGTAGCGACTTGCAACGCAATCTGAGAGAAGAAAGAAATTCAAAGAGCGAGAGCTGGACATTGCTTCTGGGTCCTCAAGCCAACAAGTATTCTACATGCATGGACAGCAACTTGCTCGTTGCGGACAGCCGTGGGCGACCTACCTCTCTGGCTTGTGACGCGGCTTACACAAATCATCATGACACACCTTCGCCCTGCCGGCGGTCGCAATTCGGCGCAACACCTCCCATGACGATGAGTCTTGCGATTTCAAGCTTCGGTTCACGACAGCCTATACAGCCGTGATATAACCGCATTGAATACACGGTGCTTCCACCGCGATTTGATTACCTGATTACCATCATCATCCCATCTCGCTCGCATGCTGCCCGCCGCTCGCGGTCCCCACTTCCCCGATCTACCGAGGTCCGACCCCTACTTACCGCCGCCAAAAACGGGATGCCCTCATCATCACCGACTTCAAACCACTTTGCCCGCGCCCTCGCCGCCGTCTTTCCAATTCAAGCCCAACGACAGTTTCCTGGCACCTCCCCGGAAACCCCGCTCCATCTCTCTCTCTCTCTCTCTCGTTATATATATATACCCACGAGTCTCTGTCATTCATTCATTCGTCCATTCATCGTCATCATTGTCGCCGCCGCAACTAATTTCAGCAGCCCATACGCACACACACACCCACACACACACGACGACGACAAATGTCCTCGCCGCTCTTCACCCTCCCCATAGGGCCCTGCGGCAAGCAGGCCGGCGGCACCCTCACGTGCACGGAGCCCAAGCCGCAGGTCTACCTCCTCACCTGGAACTCGCCGCCCGACAACCGCCTCACGACGACGTTTTGCAAGGCGCTGCTCGCCGCGCTCGACATTCTCGAGTTTGGCGACTACGCGCCGGGCGTCGTCGTCACCACGTCGGCCATTGCCAAGAGCTACTCCAACGGCTTCGACCTCGAGCACACGCTGGCCAACAGGGATGAGTTTTTTCCCTTTTTCTACGGCCTGTGGGTTCGATTCCTGACGTACGTCCTCCTCTCTGTCTCTCTCTTTCTCTCTCTTCGCTCCCCCCCCTTGGAGGGTCTTTCTTTCTCATGGTGTTGCTGCAACAACTTTTTTTTTTTCACCCATCAAGGAAGCAGCAGCAGAAGACGACGAAAAGACGCAAACTGACATGTACCGAAACAACGCCGCCTTGTAGATATCCCATGCCCACCGTCGCCCTCATGAACGGCCACGGCTACGCCGCCGGCCTCATGCTCGCCATGGCGCACGACTACCGCCTGGCCCCGACCCCGCGCGGCTTCTTCTGCCTGCCCGAGCTCACGTACGGGCTGCCGCTGACGCCCGCCATGGCCGCCCTCTTCCGGCACAAGCTGGCCTCGCCCGCCGCCGTCCGCCTCCTCGCCCTCGAGGCCGCCCAGCTGACCGGCCAGCAGCTCGTCGACGCCGGCGCCGCCGACGCCCTCGCCGCCGGCCCGGACGACGCCTGGGCTTTCATAGAGGGCCGCAAGCTCGCCGAAAAGGCCAAGTCGGGCGTCTACGGCACCATAAAGGCCGAAGTCTACAAGGACCTGATTCGTGAGCTGCGCGGCGCGGGGCTCGCCGCCGAGGAGCGCCGCTTCCGCGACGACGCCGACATCGTCGCCGAGAGGGTCGAGTTCGGCAAGGTCTGGTACGAGCAGTGGAAGGCCGGCAAGGCCAAGCTCTAGGACCGGGGGGTTGGCCAAGCTACGTTTTTTGAAAAAAAAAAGAACAAGAAAGAAACAAGAAAGAAAATCGAAAAATCGAAAAGAAACAAAAACAGGGAGCCTTGAACTTTTGTTTTTTTCGCCTGTACAAAATTATATACATTGTATGCAAACGCCACGACTTGGTTTATTGGAAAGACTGGGCGCTGTGTCGGGTACAAGAATCACGTTCTACATCTAAACTCGACGGTTATCAAAGTACAGTAAATGGGGGATGTTTTTTGTATAGGAATATGTGGTACATATATATACAACTGTCATGACCATCTCGTTGGTAGGCTATTGTAGGCCCGGATTATAGAACACGTTTCTGTGCATGCAGATGTATAGATATGCATGAAATCGACAGCTCCAACTTTCTCTCACCCTATACCTCTCCGCTTGGGCCCTGGCATCATCTTTTACTGAGTAGTATTACGAGGCGCGCCATCCAGCACGCATTTGGGGGTGAAAAAGAACAACAGTCAACGCCGGTGCAGAGAAAGAAACAACATGTATATATGCTCTATGCTTTGTGGGTATAGGTACGCAAAAGTCTGACAAGGAAAAAAAAAAGAACAAAATTCAACCAATGTATGTATATGGGGGAAAAAGCGCGCTTTGACCTTCCTTCTCCAACATGTTGACGCCGCCATGCAGGCAATGAAAAGCCAAGCAAAAACAAAGAAACAAAGTCAAGATCTTGGATACCGCCATGTGCAACAGCATACCTCACTCCGTCATCGGTCGAGGCTCTTCCACTGTGAGCGGCGTCTTCGAGTCCACGCTGCCCGCCGCGTCGCTGGTGACCCTCTTGCGCGCGGCGCTCTGGCTTCCGGTGCGCTCTGCAATCAGGTCGCGCTCCGCCTGGATGGTCTTGCTGCGCTTGTCCTCAACGTCCTCGCGCCGGACAACGCGGCGAAGGCCTTCGCTGGCCTGGAGGAGCCCGTCGATGCTAATGGCGTGCTCTGTCATGTGGTGATTAATGTACGTGTAGACGCCAGCAGCCGTGTCGCACTGCAGCAGGTTGCGCTCGTTGAGCTTGAGCAGCGCCAGCGCCACCTGGAACAGAAACGTGCTGCCGTCGTTTGTGCAGAGCACCACGTCCCAGACGCGGAACAGCGCCTCGGCGCACAGGCAGTCGGTGAAGACGGACAGGAACCACTGAAACGTCAGCGCTTCTAACTCGATCGAGAGCGCATCAAGGTGCGCCGAGAGCTTCGGCAAGACCGTCGCGACGTACTGCCGCAAAACTTGCTGGTCGGCACGCGAGGCAATGAGGGAGTGGTCGTAGTAGCCGTGCGGGAGGATGTTTTCGACAATGGAGGCTAGAATCCAAAAAGCATCCTCGGCGGATGGCGTGATGAGGAGGAGGTTGGCGGTGATGAGATTCATCCCCTGGCAGTAGCCAACGTCCTTGTTGCGTCGAGAGTACGCCAGCAGCACTTCAGAGAGCTTCGACACGCCCGGACCTTCGCGGAAGAAGATGTTGTCCGTCAATGTGCGGTGAATGTCCATCTGAATCTGGCCGACGACAGTCGGGTCGTCCGATTCACCACTCTGTGCTACAATGTCATCATAATACCCGGGCACCCGCAGCGCCGTGGCGCCAGAGCATTCCGACCACACCTTGGAGCGGT
Source organism: Cordyceps javanica (assembly GCF_051103115.1). Taxonomy (NCBI): domain Eukaryota; kingdom Fungi; phylum Ascomycota; class Sordariomycetes; order Hypocreales; family Cordycipitaceae; genus Cordyceps; species Cordyceps javanica. The sequence goes on from NC_139296.1 coordinate 399,378, forward strand.
ACGCGACTGGAATGCCTCCGAGAACAAGCGTCTTGAATTCATTCCACTTGGCCCGCCCGACTTTACCCTTGTTTCCGAGCCCAGAGATACCAATCATCTCGCCATCTGCGACGCGGGTCTCGGGGAGGATAACGGCAGGCCGCTCATAACGCGCTTCGGCGGCGGCGTTTGCGGCGGCAACAGCCGCCTCACCCTCACGCCTACGTTCAGCGCGGACTTTGCGCAGGAAGTCGTTCCATCGCACCGTCTTGTCGCGCTGCAGCGAGTCGTGAACTTCGCTCAGCTGCTGCAGCAGAAGCTTGACAGGCTCATTGTCGTCTTGGGCCGTGACAGGCGCTGCAGATTCGGGCTCGGAGGACTGCGTCGTCTCATTGTCGACAGCAGTGGTCGTTGTGCTGGCGGCGGGCACCAGGCCTGTACCGGTGGGCTTGATAGACTGCGGTCTTGCCGGTTCGTTGGCCTGCTGCTCCGACTCTCGACTCATCTCTGCAGCCTCGAGGACTTCCAAAGCGGACGCGCTCATGCTTGGCGTGTGGCTCAGCAGTTCTGTGGGAAATGTTGCAATGCTGAGGTAGTCCTGCCAGCGCTTTGGCCTTGCCTCGTCTGGCAACTTGTCTTCCATGCTTCCGGGTGTGCCAGGTCGCCCGTCCGTCTCGCTCCACCTGGGGCTTGGCATATCGTCGAGCAGGTTGGGCGAGATGCCGGTCCGGCCATTTATGAGCATCTCTGCGCGGCTGCCTTTGCGAATACGGTGAGCCGTCTGCTGGGCCTCACGCTGTCGCTTCTTGCGGCGTTGATCATAGATGAACCCGAACCGATCCGTCAAGTGCGCGCCGTTGCCGTAGTTGTTGTACATTTGTGTGAGAGTGGGGGGCTGCGATTCGGGTGGCAGGATAGCATCCATTTCCAAGGGACCGTAGCTTTCCTGGCGAGCAGCCTCGGATTTCGGCGGGCTGCCAGCCATGCCTCCCCATAGCTCTTGTGCCTGCGCTCTGGAGCTTACAGGAGCAGCAGTCGAAGCTGGCGTGGCCCGTCGCATAGCCATGAGGGCCTTTGGGCCGGCCACAGAGGCAGACCTTCCGGTCGGCGCAGCGGAAGCTCCACGAGCAGATGATGTCTTGTCTGTGGTGCTGACAGCGCGTCCCCTAGACTCTGTCTGCGTGGCGCCAGCAACCAGTCTGAGGGCCAGACTAGCCAAAGACGCCGGGACTTTGCGGCTTTCGCTAGCGCCCGAGTATATGCTGGAGGTTCTGCTAGAAGATCGGGGTGAGCGGGCGTCGGGCGGGTCAAAGAGGTCTTCCTGAAGTGCAGGTCGTCGGTCGAGGCTCGAGTGGGAGCGCAGGGCCGTGGCAGCGTCGCCGTTGACGCTGCTGCCGCGGCTTGACTTCTTGGCCGTGCCCGAGCCCCATAACATGTCCTTCCAACCACGCAGAGTGCCTTTCCCAGCGGCGGAAGAACCGCTGGCGGACACGGTCGTCGAACCGAGTCGCACGGTTGAGCTTGCCAGATCAGTCTCGCCGTATACATTCTCCGAGACGGTGTCTTGCATGGCGTCGCTCATCAGGTCGGTCAGTCCACCATCCTGGCTGGGTCCGTTTGTTCGGAAACCGTTGGTCCTCATCTCGCCCTCGACAACCCGCAGCCTACTCTCAAACTCCATGGTGGAGAGGCCGCATTCGCGGATGATGCGTCGCAGGGCTCGTTCTCGCTCGTCGGCGCGGCGGCGCAGGCTAGCCATCTGGGCGTCGCGCTGGGCCAGGTCCTGGGCAAGCTGTCTGACCAAGGACACGGCGCCGTGGCGGGCAATGAGGCGCTCAATGTGGCCGTCGGGAGCCTGGTGCAGGGCGCCGGGGACGGAGCGTGTGAGGACGCCGTCTTCGAAGAGGGCGTCGCGCGAGCTGGCGGCGGAACCGGCGGCGTCGGTGTCGGTCAAGCTGTCGACGATGGAGGGTCGGCCGGAGACGGTGCGGAGACGACGGTTCTCGGACTCTTGGGTGGCCGTCTTGAGACGCTCTTCGGTGCCGTCATGGCGGAGGAGGGTGCCGGCGGGGGCGGCGTCCGGGGCACCGAAGCTGGGGAAGCTGGTGAGAGACTTGTCGCTGGCGGCGATACTGGAGGAGGAGCGGCTGCTGGTGCTGGCCTGGGAGTTGAGACGGCGCGTCTTGCCGGAGCGGAGGGCGCTGCGGTGGGAGCGGGCAGACGAGGTGCTACGCTGGGAGACGGAGCGCTCGAGGCCGATGGAAGCCAGCGAAGCCGGGAGATGGTCCGTCGAGATGGCGGCCATGGGGGCTCCGCGAGGAGGGAGGAAGGAAAGAACACGGGCGAGGGATGTGTCGAGTGTCTTTTTTTTTCTAGCTTCGGATCGATTTCGTGTAGAGTAGTTATCCTGCCGTGTGCGGAAAGAACGTTGTTATTTCGTTTGTCCCTGTTGTCTTTGTCGAGTTAAAAGACGACGTCAGGTGAGGTTGAGCTCCTGCAGCGTTGATGTGGGCCAGAGGCTATGTGCGTGGGCGACGGTTGGGGGGCTTTTTGGAGGGCCTTGAGGATCGGAGGAGGATGGGAAGCTGGCGAGCCAGTTGAAGCAGCAGAGAGAGGTAGCTGGGCAGGGCAGAAGAAAAAAAGGTGACAGAGTCTGTGACGCAACAAAACAGCAGGTGGGGCGAAGATTGGCGTTGAAGGTCTCAATGAAGGTACATAGGTAGTAGGCAGGATGGCAGGCAGGACAAGGAGGTACAGCTTGTTTGCGTACTGAGTATCCGTACTCTGTACACTTTTGCTTTTCAAGGCTTACTGATAAGTACAGGGGGGCGTAACAAAACCCCAAAAAATTAAAGCAAGTCTCTTGGTCATGGAACAGAAAGAAATACGAGAGAAAGGACAAAAAGGGGCCCATGGAGCGAGAGGGAGCGGTTGTTACCAGTAGTCTGTAGAGTTGTCGAAAAGGTAAGTAGTGGGCGGCAGGGAGTAAGTACGGAGTACGTACCCAACACACTATACGTACTTACTTGGTAAGTACTTACTCGCTGATATGGTGATACAAAGTCAAGTTAGTTATTACTTGCCAGCTGGCTCACAAGGTATTCATTCAGTAGCTAACTTTGATACGCGAGTAAACATGATACGTGGTCAGGTTCCCTCAGGTATCTGCGTAGGTAGGAGTGGCCTTGCTGGCTTGTATTGAAAATGCCCAACACTCAGCACTCACTCTGTCATGATTCTGTGCCTGGAACCAACTCGCACGCACTTGCAAGTGGAGTCTTTTTGTTACTTTGTCTGCTTGTATTACAGGGGTTCTTTTCAGGGAGTTGCTGCCAGCCAACGACTTTGGTTTGTCGACCAGGTTATCCTGACTATAGGTACCTAGCGACTGCTACCAGTACCTACCTTACTTACTGCTGTCCTACCTACATATCTAGGTAGGTAGATGCCTACCTAGGTACCTACCTACCAAGGTAGTCACCACTTACCTACTCCGTGCCTCGTAATGAACGGGTCACATATGACGATTACTTTATGCACCAATCCTTCATCAACACCATGAACAAGCTGAAAATGCTGATCCAAGAAGACGGAGTGGCCAAGCAAAAAATAAAAAAAAAATAATAAACAAGAAAGAATATGCATCAAGGGGACCATGGACAACTTTACTCCCCTTTGCCACGCCAAGCCCTTACTGGTACATTATCAGCCCCAACAGGCCTTGTGTTCCCTACAAGGCGCGTCCTAGAGCGCCCTAATAAAACAGCCTAATAAAGCGCCCTGAAAGCACACTACTAATTGTCGATAGGTACCAATAGCCGCAACCCTCCGGCCCTTTGCAATTAAAACCCTCCAAAGTAACGGGCCTGCAGGAACGCTAGAAAAAAGCCAAGTCTCCCACGTTTCAACTGCTAATAAAAAGAAAACGACGGCCTGGCCCGTCTGTCCGCTCCAAAATGCGCTACTCAAAGTTAAGTACTGGTTGCTGCTGCTGGCTGTTGCTGCATGACATTCGGGACCCCCTTCGATTATGCGAAGCGAGCACATCCCTCGAAACACACCCCAGGCAGCCATCTATCTGCATTGACCTGTTTTTTTTCCTCTTCCTTCTTTCCGATCCATCTGTCCTTTTACTCTTCTTCTTTTTTTCTTGGCTCCTTTTTTTGTGGTGCTTCGTCTTGCCACACTACTGTCTTCAAGGCCAAAGGAGGTCTATTAATTTCAGCACATGCCAAACCATTCCAAGGGAGAGATGACTGAGAAAACAAAGAAAAAAAAAAGAAGGAGGAAAGAGGCAAACAAGACTGCAAAAAAAATTCGTCCCAGTAAACAAAAAATTTTACCAATACATTCTTTTCTCTATCCCGTCGTGCCTGGTTCCCGCTCTCCCCACATCCCCTTCTTCAGTGCTTCACCCACCTTTGTCTTAGACAACAACCACAAAACTCATCTCACGCACCAGCCCTTTGCTGCTTTTTGCTGCTGATGATGTTGCTGTTGCTACATACAGCCGTTGTTGCTGCTGCTATTGCTGCTCCTTCGTCTCCCTTGCCGTTCTTGGGCCTCTCCACGAACTAGTCAAGGCCCAGCCATCCTCACAAAAAAGAAGAGAAAAAAAAGAAAAAAAAAGGAGGAAAAAAAAGCAATTCCTCGAGTGCACTCACATTCATCCATTCCTCTGACGAGGAACCATCAGCCATCTACCGAGTATAGTCTAGTCATTCAAGACAAGCTCACCTCGGGACCCCTGCCTCGCTTCAATCTCTTGGCCCCTCGCCCCCTACCCCAACCCTTCAACCTTACTACGCATACAGCACAGTCCAACGCACCGCCATGTACAGACAGAACAAAATAAAATGCCTTCATCTAAATATGCCGGCTTTTATGCCATCGAATCCAAGTATCATATGCCATGTACAAAAGTTCAAAATGTACAACAAAACGCCCCCCGGGTAAAAAAAAGTCCCTGCCTAGGACGCCATAATGTACGCCATGTCCTGCCTGTCCCAGCTTGAGAACCCAGAAATATACAAAAAACTCCGAATCCAACCGTCACCTATTATTTCCTTGACATGCATCCAGTTCCATCCAGTGTCATTCCCGTCAGTCATTAAACAACCCCTTTTTTCCCACCCCGAAAGATCTCGCCCCCTAAGCAAAGCTGTCTTCGCCGTTCCATCGACTGCTTTGCGCTTGCTCACACTCCTCTGCTTCCTCCTCTCCCTTCTTCTTGCTGCTCTTCTTCTCACATTCCCCATTGGCTTCCTCACCCTCTCCCTTTGGCTCCGGTACCTCGACCAGGCCCTCTTCAACAAGCGCCGACAGGAGGCTGTCCATGACCAAAACCTGCTTTCGCCGCATGGGCAGGCCATCCAGCATCCGTAGTCGACTGCAGCTAGCTGCCAGTACCACCTGGTGCAATCTCCGCCGAAGCTTGGTCGGCTCGTCCAGCCGGCTGACATACAGCTCATCTCGCTCTTCATCGGCGTCTGGCAATGCAAATGGCGGCGTCGTATCCTCCACGTTGCTCTTCACCAGAGCCTGCAGCGGTGCATAAAACCCGAGAGTCATGGGGTTGTCGCGAGTGTCCAGCCTTGTCAGGTGAGGAAAATCCATGAGCAGCTGTGTGACCGACGTAGAGTCTGTAAGCCGGTTACCCGCCATCATCAGCTTCTTCAGCCGCGGAATATACTGCAGAGGCTTGACGTTGGAAATCGCGTTAAAGTTGATGTTCAGCGAGCGCAAGTTCGGCATCAGCTGTCCAACATTTCCGGGCAGGCCCGTCAGCCCGCAGTTGGCTAATTCAAGTAGCTGCAAGTTCAGCATATCCACCTTGGGCTCAAACGACTCTAGGTAGTTACCGGAAAGATACAACTTGCGCACTTCGTACCCTACCGACAAAAATTCCAGCGTAAGTGGTTGGTGGCCTCGCTGCTCTCGCAGAGAAAGGCTGTCCAACCGCCTGGTTCTCTGCAATCCAGTCACGCTTGACAGTTGGTTGCCGTCCGCAAGCAATGTGTGCAGGTTCGGCAGTCCGCTGACATCCAGGTGCGTGAGCTTGTTTCGGCCAATGTCGAGGTGGCGAATGGTCTTGCATGATTTGCTTGCTGCAAAGGTCTGAAGCTTGTTATTGGACAACTTCAGCTTCGACAAGCATGGTGCGAGATGCACATTACGAACCACTTCAATACTGTTGCCCGCCAGGTCCAGTTCCGTGAGCCTGTTAAAAGTCTTGCCCTCAAAGTCGAGCTCTTCAATCAGGTTGTCTCGCGCTCGCAGAGAAAGCAGTCCCTCGTGTGAATCCAGTCCGTCCAAGCTAGTGAGCTTGTTGTTGTCCGCCTTGACGCTTCGTAGATGCACCAGGTTTCTCAACGCAGATAGACTCTTGACTTCGTTGCCGGAAATGTCAACATATTGTAGGTTGACCAGGTGGTTCCACGAAGTCAGCTCTGTCAGCATGTTTTGCGATACCTTGAGCTGCCGCACGCTAGAAGGCACTCCTTCCAGGTGACCAAGAGCATTTTGCGAGGCATCGAGAGTCACCACCTTACCGCAAAACTCTTCGAGCATGTGCAGACTAGAAAGTCGCTTCTCGCTCAGGTTCAGCTCTTCGAGATCTTGCCAGTATGGCTCACATGGTTCCACTTCGCTTAGTCGCTCGACCAACTCCCGCAGCGTCAGCGACATGACCTTCTTTGAGCCATCGCCAGTGGACAGGTGTCGATTGCCTAGCACGTAGCTAACCTCAAAGCCAAAAGACTGATCCCCTTGATTAACATTGAATTCGGAGAGCGGGCTGAGAGACATGTGACCAATGTTCTGCCCGATGATGGCACTCTCATCGCCAGCGAGCGCCAGGCTCTTATTTCCCGGCGTCCGGCTGATGATAACGCTAAGTGATGCATGCCGACTCTCCGGTTCTCCGTAGTTCACAAGTCCCTGCTCCCCGACGAAGCTAAGTTGGTTTGCTTCGTTGGTGAGTAGTTCGACCGTACTATCTTCGTCTTGCTCATTGATCGGCGATATCGGGCGGCGAACGAAGTCTGGGCCTTGCTGTGATGCATATCTCATCGTTGGTGGTCGAGACTTGTTGTCCATCTGCCGCAAAGCCGGTTGCCCGGAGAAGCTGTCTGGGGGTGATTGATCTGGACTTTTGTCATAATTGATCGAACGAGGGGTCGTCTCTTCGTCAAAGCTATCATCGCCCATTGCCACAGCTTCCTGAATGATCGACGCAATCGGTGACGAGAATGCGATAGTCATGTTCCGTCGCCTCGCCGTCCCATTCTGAGAGCTGTAGGTGTCTTGTGTCTCCCCTTTTTTAGTGTTTGGCAGCTCTTCCACGTCTTCTTCGTCGCGGATAGGCGAAGATGGAACAAATGCAGCTTGTGGAGGATGGGGAGAGGGCTGAGGACCAGTCGCGCCAACATCTTTCCGGTCCTCCATAACGCGCCGTAAAGTTCGCAGTTCTTGTGTCATGTCGACGGTTAAATCTGGGATGCTTGCAAAAGGGTCGTCCTCGCTGTCATCAGTAGCTGCAATGCTGTTGTTCCGAGCGTCAGCTGTTGCTTCCTTCTTCTTAATCCAGATATTTTGGGACTTGTCGAGGTACATGCTGCCCACCCTATCAGGAATAAGATGCGAGACGCTCTCGGGCATGATCGTTCTTCTAGTGTCCGAGTTTGTCGAAGACGATGTGGGCATGGTATTTGTAGACTGGACGGAAGAGTTCGAAGGGTAACCCCGGGATGGGCTGGCGGTTGGAGGGGAATGGAGAAACGGGCCAGAGATTCGCACGTTGGCTAGATCACTGACAACGTTGTCGGCCGCGAGCAGCGGAGCAGCAGCGCGTCCAAAAGTCGTCTGCCGAAATTGGCCATCAAGATGAGCCGCTCGCAGCGCCTCTTGGGCCACGACGACAGATCGCATCGAAGATGTTGCAAGGTCGCCCATATCGCTCATCTCCTTATACTTTTTCAACCGCGCCTCCAATTCCGGGTCATTAGACCGTTCTTGGTAGTTTGGTGATTGCTTTCCCTCGCGGCTTGGGGGGCGAGACAGGGGTTCGTAGGTGGAGTCTGGTTGCGACCCTCCCGCAGATTCAATCTCGCCATCTGCGCCTGTATTGTGTTCTTCCTCGGATTCCTCTAAGCTTGCTAGTCCAGTAGGTTTTACCTGATTTCGAATCATGGCCATAATCTGCGCTGCTTGATCAACGAAATCTTGCGTCTTGATTGATGGTTTTCGATCCGTCTCCATGGAGGCAGTATCTATATGCTTCGCCTTGTTCAGGGGCTCGTCGGCTTCTTGGGATGACTTTCGGCTTGAAGCTGGCGAGCAAGGCTTCAAAATCTTTCTTGCAGCTAAAACATCGGCTTCCGCCATCTGAAATTGCCCAGGTCGTGCGTCCTTGCGCTTCTTGCCCATGATATTCTGCATCTGCTGGTGCGCAGCATCAACTTGCGAAAACTGCTCCTGCCGGCCGTGAGCAGCATCAGAGCGTCGTAAAGTTCGCCGTCTCTTTGGTGTAGGGTCCTTGACTGGAGAATTCCTTGTGCGCTTGGCATCAGACGCCTCAGGTTCGCCACCGGGCGCACCGCGTAGTTCAGGGGCGTCTTTGATGATGCTAGGTCGTGAAAGTTCTGTGACTATTTCATTCGATGCGCCTGACCGTTCTCTCCGTCTCGCAACCAAGAGATTGGTCGTATTATCAAAAGACATGTGACGGCGGGATCCCATAGGAATTATATGTGCCTCTGGCGAAACATTCTCCTTGTCTGTGCCGTCAAAGATGTCATGCGCCTCAGACATGTCTGCTGTGAACTCGTAGTCGTCCAATTGGCCGCCGCCAAAATAGCTGACTGACCGTCGGCTCTGGTCTACGATGACCGACTCTTCAGGGTCGGTAAGGTCTCTGCCTTGGCCCGATGAGTTGCCAGAATCAACGTCCTCATATTGGCTTATTCTTCGCAGCAGAGTCTGGTTCGTAAAAGTGTCATAAGGCCCGAAGAGTTTGAGAGGGCTGCCGCCGCTTGGTTTCAAGGAGCGTTTGTCTGGACTAGGAAAAGGCGCTCTGGGAAGTTGCGGGCTTCGCACTGACTGAGAAGCCCCGCGTGATGGCATTTCTGTTCGGATGGTCGGAAATTCTTTTGGCGTGCTGGCTTGAAGGGATTCTTCTGGCAGCATCTCTGAAGTGTCAACACCAAGATCGGGGCTCAGCGCCCTAGAATAAAACGAGCCATCTCCCGAGCGGCCGCCACGGCGTAGGTTGACCTGGCCCGCATTACGAGCAAAGCGATCGAGTGCATCGATCTCAGACGCTCTATCTACCGTCGGACTCAGACACTGAGAATCATGTTGGCCATCGCCGGCCTGAATCCTCTGAACTTGCTCAAGCTTCGATTGCAATTCATTGATAGGTATATTCACGGCGCCGAATTTCACTTGACCGTCTTCTTCGTCTTGTCGGCCAATCACGATAGGGCTAAAATCTTCGTTATTCATATCAGTTTGGCCGCTTATTTGACGGAGAGACCCTTGGGTAGGATGCGGCGCATTGAGTAGCACCCTATTGCGAGCAATGCCGCCGAGGTGCTGCAAGGGCGACTCGTCGACAACGTTTTCCATCGGCAGAGAGGGGAGAAAACTGTCGTTCCCATTTGAGGTGGATCGGAAGTGCGCACTACGATGACCTCGTCTTGGACTCGGACTAGGCGTCACTTGGTCGGGAAAGTCGTGGTCGTCTTCCTCGGCGAGTTCTAATAACCGATGGATATCTTCGTCTGGCTCGTATTGGTATAACGGTGGGCTTGATGGGATCGTTCTGTCAGGCATTTCTTGAGCGCATTGCATATCGGTGAGGTCTGCTTGTGGGGGCCTGAACATGTCTTGTAGGCCAGTGCCGGCGGAGCAAAACAAGTCGCGCTGCTCGCCGTACTGAACGTCGCCGTTGATTAGGCGTCGCTTCCATTCGGGAGTTCCTTCTTTCGCAACCTGCGAGTCCACGGTTTTGTGCACAACTGAGCCGCACGTAGCGGCAGAGACTGAGCGAGATTCTTTTGCGTCTAATCTGAGCTCTCGGGAGAGTCTTGACGGGCGGTTGTTGTGTGGTATATTTATTTCGTTAGCTGACCTCTCATTGAGAATATGGCTGCTGTTGCCCGTAACTGGAGAGTAAACCGGATTCGCGCCCGTACGACGAGGAATCTTGCTCGGTGTGGCATCGGCGTGTGGCTTCAGCGGCGGGAGCTGTACATCGGAGGCATCGGAGCGAGGCTCAGAAACCCAGTCCTCAGAGAGGGAGTCCAGCCAAGCATGCGCCATTGTGTTCGAGGAGATGTAGTATGTAGAGGATATCGGTGGGCCGGGAGTATCGTTGTAAAGTTTATACCATTGCCATCCACGGCTTTGCCGCCGCTTGAGATGTTCTGGTGGGGTGTAGGATCGTATTTCAAGTCTGTCGCAAGCTGAGGGCGAGCAGGATAACGTTGCTCAAACACTATATTTAATCGGAAAAGGAGTGTAAAGAACAGGCGGTAGGCCGTAGAAATGACGAAATAAATTCAAAATGGCTGTAAAGGTGTTCCTGGCCGGGAATTGGTGCGTCCAGTGCCGGTCGCGCGCGATTCGTTTGCAGGCTGCGCGTTGGTTTCATGGTACAGCAAGGTAAACAAGAGCAGTCCAGATCTGGTAAGTGTGGTTGCTGTGCCAACCCTTTGCGCAGCACGTGCAAAGCTCCCCAGCCGCTGTCAGCAATTCCCAGACGCTGCACGATGAGCAGTAATCGTTTGCAATGAAATTAATAAAAACAGCAGAAAGTTTATGCGAGTAATATAGACAGGATTGAAGTTCTTTTTATTCACTACAATCGTTGCCTGGCCGTCATGGAAGCACGAGCAGACGGCAAACGCGGGTCACCACTTTACGCGCCATCACGTGGAGGCGCGCTACGCGTCTGCGATAGACCCTCATGAGCTCTGCCCAAGACATACCCAAGATTAAGTCACAGGCTGGGAGGAGCCTTCAGATACCCAGCCCCCGCCCCCCCTCATTGTCGAATCTATGGCAGTGGTCAACGTCTTCACAATTTTCATTTACATGAGATTCTCGAGTCAATAATTTTGCAAGGCACCATGACGCCTCGGGCCTCCCGTTCAAACTGGCCGCTCGTCGACACAATATACTGCGAGGCCAAGTGCCCCGACGAGGATGTCTATTACGTTGGTTCCGATGACGACCAATACGAAAGTCCCCGTGAGAGAAAGCGTCGCTACGAACTCGCTGGACAACGCTTTCTTGCAGGCTCTGCGCCCAGGTTATTCTCAGCGTCCCTAGCAGGACCATTCGAGGGCAACCGAGGCTGGAAAAATCCCTGGGCCAGCAAGACACAGTTGACTCGAATTGCACGACAGCCCGACCGCCAAACAGTATGCGTTTCCAAAGCACTTGACTCTATCAAGAGCATGGAATTTTATGCCAACCACGCTACGAACCCGAGATTAGACAGTTCTGAGTGTCATCTACCTAGTCCGCAGAGCCTCAAAACGACATCATTAGCACCAGAAAGCCATCCATTTCTTGAGGACGAAGAGTTTCGAGCAGTTCAAGCATGGCGTCACAGTATTCTTTCAACAGATCCCGATACGGTACAACGATCAGCTTCGAAAGACATTGACGCCGCCCCTCCTCGCAAACGCAAAGCGAGCCATAATTGGCTGAAGACCGTCCCCGAAAAGAGAAGCAGGGCTGAATGTACAGAGTTTGATACATCGAGAAGAGCCGACACATGGGCGCCTGCCTTACCAGATCTTTCCACGCAACATGACGGGCAGGCAAATCTTGACACCAATGACAGACTGGCACCAAACACAGAACTCGCGCCAAGGGCTCCCACCAGTCAACTCATTTCGCCTCCGAAACAGACCTCGGCCCCCAAGAACACGGCCACAGCTCCACTCCCAACCATTATAAAGCTTGACGGCGAAGTTGGCGAGCTGCGACAAGCCGCAACGTTGTCCTCCCCAGTATCCCTGCGAAACGTCAAACAAGAAGAGCCAGCTACGCAGTTGTCACCATTGAAATTCAAGACAAAGGTTTCTTCTAGTTCCAACGCAGCTCCAGAAAAGTCAGGCGCTTCTCCTCCGAATACAACAGCCGTTCATTACACGTTCAGCAATGATACTACTCGCAAGCCATATCAAGTGTCAGATGATGAAGGCTTCGTTTTTGATATCGCTCTAGATCCGCTCTCGGATTCATCAGAAAGTGAAGAGGACGAATCAAGTCGAGCACCAGACCATACAGCTGATGCTGCGATGGAAGGAATCCATCACGAATCACCCGCATCTGACAAGGAAACTGGCCGTGAGAATGACGACTCATCCGATTCAGAGCTCAGTGAGCTTTCTGATTCTCCAGAGCTATCATATTTGGACAGCTCAGCAGAGGAATCGGAGGCAGATGCAATGGAAGGAGTCAGTGGCATTGCAGTTATCCCGAGTGGAGTGTGCGCAGAAACAAAGAGGACGGTCAAACAAATTACACCCGAGGCTGTGCATACAGGTGATGACGCTCATGTTGGGCAATCAGCAGAATTAGAAAATGGGTGTGATTCAGAAGAGCGTCCTTCGGCTGAAACTGATTCGAAGCCAGAAAACACTTCCAGTCATAAGGAAGTTGATGAGGTTGTTCAGGTGGCCGCATCTCTTTCAGCTCTAGGAGAAGTAACAGGTCGTTTAATGAGCGACGAATCACACGGTGGGTCGGGTGCAGAGACTGTCCAACTGCGTCAAGTAGGCGCCGTCGAAGAAGGGGTTGAATCCCGCAGAGTTAATCACGTTCCCAGTATTGCTGTTGAAGCGGAGGCGCATGCACTCAATGAAGCGCGTGTCACAGCTGTGCCATTGACCCAATCGGCAGCTGGGAACGTTGTACCACCATCTCCCACGGTCAAACAAGAGTCATCTGACTTTTCTTTAAAAGCAATACTCCGAAGCATTGTCCCCAAAAGCTCATGGGCACAGCTAACGCGGCGAGCGTCCAGTTCTGCACAAGTTATTCAACAACCAGTTCCCTTGACTACGATGGAAGAGCAGGTTTTACCTAGCGTTGAGGATGTTTTCGCAGAAGAGCATGAAGCCCCAATAGTGCATCAACGCAGCAGTGAGGCGGATGAATCCATGACGATCCCTACCGGTGAAAGCGGATCTGCAGAAGAACCCGAAGAGAACCGTGGACTGCTGCTTTCTGAGCAGGATAGTGCCATCGCATCGGGAAAACTACCGACGGCCGAACGTCGTGCCACCAAGGATGATACTCCTCCTACACGTCAAGAGAAATCAACTAGCCCAGAGCAGCATCAGGTTATATCAGACAGCGGTTTGACGGTCAACGATATGCGCAAAGCCAGCGTGGCGCAAGACCGAACCCCATCATCTGGCCGGGATATAACACCGCCACCATCGTTAGCATCGGTTGAGGTGCCTCCTCCGGTTGCAACACCAGTTACGCCTGTACGAACCGAATCGTCAATGCCAGTCAGTAAAGCAAACAGCCCAGAGCCCCGGTTCGCTATCAAGTCATTCGCCGCGTTTTCGACACCATCCCCCGAGCGCCTGCGTGTAAAGAAGCGCCGCCGGCTTCAGGGGTCAAGTCTTCGTCACCCAAGCGTTAAGGGTATCCTAACTTCACGACACGCCGGCTCACCCCGACGTACAAACAACAGGGTCTCGTGGCTTCTTCCGGACGAGCATGGACCAGAGACTAGTGGCCTCAAGGACAGGGCGGGCGTGGCCAACCGCGATGGGCCATCCTCACCGCCGCCTCGGACACCGCTGGCGGAGCTGCCTACCGCTTCAAACGAAAAGTTTTCGAAACACTTTTCCTTGGTCGTGAAGCGCACCGACGGACTGCGGCACCGGTTCCACGTCGCCGCGGACACAGATGGTGTCGTGGACAGTCCGGTCAGCACCCATACCCAACAGAAGCCATCGAGCACCGCACCGAAGAGCACCGCCGAGGCAGGAACCGAGAAACCCGCCGCGCTGGTGGAGACCACCGATGTAGAGAACCAGTGCAGGACGCGGGAAGCGACGCTGTCGGTCGAGCCGATGGACATGGTAGAGGACATGGTGCGCGAGATGGGCGACTTTTGGCAGGCGTGGGACGTGGACGCGGAGCTCAGCGCGGCGAAGAAGGCACAAGCTGCCGCCTCGGTCTCTGGGTCGCAGTCACAGACGGCATGGAGATGATTATCAGTCAGGGAACGGGCGTTTGCATGTTTGGTGGTTTTTGTAGCAATTATTGCTTCGCTTTAGATACCATTTATTAGCGTTTTACATAATGTTGATTCTTAGCAACAGCCCTTTCCCTTGAATGCCTGTATGTAGTGATTCTTTGCTGGGTTTTACGCTTTTTCAGCAGTCTCGTGTTGCGGAATGCTTCATTATTGCTATCTTTGTCTTCTTTTTTTTACGTCGAAAGGGCACACAATCAATGCCGTGTCAGAACTGCCAAGAGAAATGAGGATTTTTTTTTTTCGAACAGCCAGGCAGACACAGACGACTGACTCACCGCCAAGCCGAATGGCCACGGAGAATGTCTGGCCCAGTTGCGCGTCTCGCAGCGTCAATCACGTCAAGAGTGTAGGGTAAGCCATTGATGCCCAAGCAGAACGGGCAGGCAGGCCATGTTTGCTCGGAGAGATACGTGGTGTCTATAAACCTACTATAATATCCAGGCAAAGGTAGGTACTTGTCCATCTACCGACCTAGCATCCTAGGTAGGGGCAACCCCCGGACGCCGTGGCGCATGCAGCAAGTAAGCCCAGGCACGCAATCTTGCCGTACAATGACAGCCCCCTCTGGAATGATCTCGATGGCCGGGATGAGGTCGGAAAAGAGCAAGGGAAAAAAAATGACACAATAAACCCGACCCCTGGATACTCGTAGCCTGGGTGAAGGGCGGGATCTCGTGTAGAAAAAAAAAAAGCAGATTCTTCTCGAGTCAACAACACAGTCACATCTCGGGACGGCTTCCATACCTGTGCGAGATGCTACTTAAAAAGGCGGGCTTCCCGGGCTTGGAGGTTGACGGCGTGTGGGGCCGACAGGACATTGTGGACCCCACCGACCCGGATGGTCCAATTGCCTGGTCGGGAGTCTCAACGTGGGAGGGAGACGACGATGGAACGGACGGCCAGGTCATGACAAGACGAAAGGGACTCTGCATGCCCTAGTTTCCGCTATTGGGAAGAATAGGCTGTGCTTGCCCGAACATTTAAACATCTCACCACCAAAAAAAAGGCATCACGCCTGATTAAGGGGGGAAGGGGGACAGCAAAGCCCTGCAAAACAAGCCATTACACACGCCCCTCCCTCCCTCATCCCCCCTTTCTTCCTGGGCTGTGTAAGTGAAGCTTGCAGCCGCCCTTTTCATTTTTTTTTTCAACGCAGGAAAAGCGCAAGGTTGAGGGCGACATGCCATTGACTGAGAGAGAGATGAACAACTCGTGCGGGGACGTCACTGACCTGCAGACGTTGCAAATGAGTCGGGCCGTGGTGCAAGGGGGCGGCGGAGTCGCGGCAGCAAATAGGCCTACTATTTAGTATGTACAGCAACGTCATCAGACGAGGGCCTGAGATGGAAAATCCCTTGCACCTCGTCTCTCTCTTCGGGTAGCCAGAAGGGGACTCTTGCCTGTCCAAAAGACTCATCTATCGTATGAACCGAATCGGCCCCATTTCATGTCGCAAGGCCGACGATTGCTCCCTTGATGCTTGCTATACGACTCAGCCAGCGATGCTGCTTGCCGTTGCGCGCATATCATGAATGCAATAACGTGTGGCTCAAGCATGCGTGGAATAGACAACTACTCCAATTACAAACTTTTACGTGAAACAGCCCCCAAGGGGCAGGGGGGCAGGCAAGTCATTGCTGGCTTTTTAATCTGTCCGTGTCCATGCCTCTTTGCGAGGCTGGTCCGTATATGGACTGGGACGGACGCGGCGGCGAGTTCGACAAGTCAATGCTGCCCTTTGTTTTCAAGTTTAGCAAGCCCAGGGAGCTGGACACACCAATGGCGGAACAAGAACTGTGCCATGTGTTCTTGCTACGTCGCCCGAGACATGACCGGGAATGACTGGGATTTTTTGCCATTAGAATCATGCGTGCGACCTGGCTGTTGTTTGCCCTGATTCTGTTCCTGGCTGTGGTTCTGAGATGACAGGGTCATTATTCTTGTGCGAGCAACTAATTGGACACCGACACCTTGGAGATGTGGCCATGGCGAGTTTCAAAGCGTCAATTACCTGGCCGGTTTTGACATGTTGTCGTGTCTTGACGGGAGCTCCTATCCGCGGCATCCGAGAAGGAAAGCTACCAGTAGTAGCGTGCCAAGATTACGCAGAGGCACGTTTTGGCGCCTTGCGTCAACATTCGTCTCCAGATTCGTCCATGATGCAGGCGTAATCGAAGGGCAATATAGTGTCACTCTCAACGCTTGGTGGGAGCCAAGTAAGAGCCAGGCGTTTCCTTCCATCTTGAGAGATCAGCGCTAGCCAAGGCGTGGGGGAAAATGGGTTCGACGGCGCGGTATGGTAGTGAGGAGCGGTGGGCAGCACGTGCAAAGGACGGGGTGCGCTGATTTAATCTTTTCATCGACGGCGGTCCGGATGAGAAGAGGGGTGGATGCTGTCATCGTGTACAGATTACTGATGGTGTACAGTAGCAGGCGCGCATGCTCTCGCTGATAACGCTGATAAGTGCGGCTTCGGAGCATGTTGACACGGGCGGCTGCAGATTGGCCAGCGAGGGCGTGGGCCACGGCGTTCTAGAAAGTTTGAGCTTCCGGAACGGGAAGAGACTGCATGGGTGCATGGCTTGCCATAATTGGTCTGGGCATTCTTGTTTGATGTATTTTACTCAAAGCAGGCAAGGGTGGCATTGGCGGTGTTGGTGCTTTCGGGAAGCAAGGTAGCGGCCGTGTTTCTAACCGCATCCGCGTCGTCGGCGCGGCAATGACCAGGTCAATGAGGAAACAGGGGGTTCATGATCAAACGAGTCAATCGTACGTGGCACAAGGAAAGAATGTGGTTTCGGAGGGCTGGCTGGGAGAGTCGCAGGGATAAGTGCCATAGCGCGGCTCGTAATCTGCCGGTGAGGGCTGTGCAGGTGTTGAGACTTTTGGTGGTTTAAAAACATGGGCGAGTTTTGGCTTCCAATTGACTGTAGAGGCGGCCCCTGAGCCGGGAGCCCGGAAATGACTAGCGTAGCGACGAGAATTTGTCTGCGTGTGCGTGTGCGTGTGCGTGTGCGTGTGCTTGGTGGTTTTTGTTCTTGTTGGATGCTCCGAGTTGAAGCTTTTCGGTGAGGATTCAGGATAGATTTTGGCACGTGTGTATCAGGACAGGTCGGGAGGGCAGCCGGGGCTAGAGTCAGTCCACCGCTCAACGAGATGAAAATGATTCGGTAATACGGGTCGAACAGCTTGTTGGTGTCTTGGTTGCTTGAAAGGGCCGTCTTTGTCTGAGGATGGCGCGAGACCGAGTTCAACAGGCGGGCGATGACAACATGTGCAAGCTCGATGCACCGCCCGGCAAGCTGACGCAGAAAATGATAACCGAGCTGGATTGGGAACCTATCATGACTGGTGACTTGACTGGTAACTACCTACCTGGCGAAGATGGCCACTGAAACCCCAGGAAATGGCATTGTGGTCAAGCGTTGTGGTGGCTGGGTGCGTTCTGGGACCCGAGGAACGCGACTAGGGACCGAGCAAACGTGCGTGTTGGCAGCAGTCTTGGGCACCATTTGACGAAAAAGGAGCCATGGCAAACTGCTGATAGTGTGGTGATGATAAGGACTACTGGTAGTAACCGACAATGGATGATGTATGATATAGGTAAGATATGATGTTATGAGGAGGGATGCCGCGACGACGTGAGAAGGCCGATGTGCGTCTCGTGCAACAAAGGGAATACCTGTGTCGGCCAAAGAATGGTAGGTAGGTAGAGGTAGCTGGTGACTGTCTGGAATGCGCTGTAAGCAGCATGAGTTCCCTATTTTACCGGTAGCATTGCCCAAGTCATGGGCGTCTAGCACGGAGTACACACCAGAGAGTGCCTGTATTACAGCGCCCAGTCGTCTCTACCCAAGTAAGTACCTAGGTAGTAGGTCGGTACTGGTGGCACGGCGCCACATTTGCCCTCTGATTTTTATTCCCGTGAATGTATTTTTTTTTTTTTTTGCTTTTATTTTCTCCATTATTCCTTATTTTACAGATTACTCTTGCTCTCATCATTTCTTTCTCCACCTTGTTTTCCCTCTTTCTCATTCCACAGCTGCGGCTCGTTTTACTTTCCTTGCCACCAGTTGGCTGGCTACCAACCTAGGTAGATAAGGTGCCTACCTTAGTAGATACCAAGGTAAGTGCCTCCCCAACTATCTACAGCTACCCAAGCTGCCAAGTAGGTACGACAGGTAGGCAAGTAGGTGCCTTTTCCCTCTTGTCTCTGTTCTTTTACACCCCATCATGTTGCCCAAAAAGCAAAAATTAAAATAAAGTAAAAAAACTCACACGAAACAAAAACAATCCAAACTAGACCCAACCGAGCTAATCTCTTACTCTCTTTCGCGCCCCCCCTTCTCCAGCATAACCCGGCTAAGTAGTCTTTGCTCCCGATCTTTTCTCCCCCCACCCCTCCGGCGGGCTTCCCACGTTTCCCACCTAAACATCCTCCGGGCCCGGTCAACTGCCCAAACCTCACTCTTTCTCACACACACACACACACTCTCTCTCACACACCCATCCTCCCACACTCAAACCTGCCACGAATCATCGCACCCACGCCTCGTCTACCGTCGCCCTGTTGCGCCCAAATGTCCTCCCCATGTCCAGCCCGAGTCGCCAGTCGCACATTGGCGTACCACTCGCCCCAGTAACAACCCACGGCCATGAACATGAACATGACCGCCACCACTGCCATGTCCAAAGCTCGGTAGCAACACCATCAGCACCACTCCCAGCACAAGCAACAATAACCGACCCCCCGGCACCTACTCCCCCTCGTCCCGGTCGAATGGTTCCGTCAGACCCTCTGCCAGATGCAGAGTCAAACACAGGCCTTGCAGCCGACCAGGCCCATGCCCAGCACCCTCAACAGGCGCACTCCCGTCCCCATCTGCAATTCCTCCCGATCCAGAACGGTACATCTACACCTGCTTCTGCCCTCACGCCTCCCTCTACCCATGCCGGGGCGCCTCATCATCCTACTCATCCTACCGCTCCGTGTCAATCTCTACCAGCTTCACACCCCCTACCCCTGTCTGATGCGACACCGCCTCTATCCACAGCGTCAGCCCAACCAGGTACACCTGTGGACGCCGCTACTGATATAAAGTCCAGACCTGGCCGCCTCACCCCCGTTGCCGCTGCCAACGCCGTGTCTAACCAAAACTCATCCCAACGTCCGCCTGCTACTCCATCGCTCCTCTCCCAGGCTCTGGCAACAGCCCGCGGTATACCGTCCAAGCCCCCAGTCTCACAGCACGACAATACAGACAAGAAACGACACACGGCGACACACCAGCCCACCACGGTGCAGCAACCTATCAAAGACGGCAGAAACGGCATTGCCGACACCACCGACATCATATCCGGCCCCCAGGACACCAATCATGACAAACTTGCGCAACATGGCGAACCCGCGAGCTCGATAACATCCCTCGACGACGACAAAAACAGCAGCCGACAGTCAAAACCCGCCATGGCGTCTCCTGCGGCGCCCTCCATGGCGGCGCCGTTCCCCAGCCGCGATGTCAGGCCGCCCCCTGCTTCCTTTTCCGACCAGACAATTGCACAAATCCGCGAGTCGCTCATAGACCACAGAGACTTTCTTGACCGAGCCCGCGGTCGCGCATCCTCCTCTCTTGATATTGACCGCAAGACCTTTGACGTTTCTTCCGACCATCCCTTCTCCTATTCTACGAGTCCCGATGACCTGACTGCTGCCACCTCGGCCTACTATTTTGATCGCACCACTACATCACCCTCCAAATTGCGAGACACCGCTACCGCCTCCGACCTACGATATCAGAATCATCCTTACGGCCTTGATCATCGACTTGTCAACGGATCCGAGAAGACCGAAAAGATATGGTCCATTGGTGCAGGCGAGGGTAGCGAAGAGGATGGCCTTGTCGAGAAATCTGTTGCCGAAGCTATGGCTGGCGTCGAGCCTAATGCCCGAAGCCGAAAAGCCAGTTATAGCTTGCGCTTCTTCAAAGAAGCCCTGCCAGATGAAGAGAAACCCCGTCGTAAAGATACGAAATCTACCCGCGACAAGCTGACCCCGACTGTCGAAGAAACTGAGCAGGCCTTTCCAGAATCCTCTGCTGTTTCTGATGTGGGGACGGCCGATGAGGGACCGCCGCCATCCCAACAACAATCACGGCGGGTGGGCAGCAAGACGCCAGCCGAAGTTACACGCGACCCTGATCCAGCTGATTATTTCCATCCCGAACAGGACGACATCGCTGGCGATGAGACACCTGTTGTGCGAGCATCCGACGACACACAAGCCGACGCCAATTCTGTACCGCCACTTGATGTGGGGCCGGTGCCGGAGCCTGCTGGCGCACTCGATCACCTGCCCTCGCCGAGTACGCCAAAGGGCCGCGACTCCTGTGACAGTGGCGACGGCGATGCAGAGGAATCGGGCGAGGAGAAAATATCCTCCGCTGTCTTTGTTCCGCACCAAGAGCTGAGCGACGACCCCAGAGACGAGGTAGAGAGCCCCGGCCCCGAGCATCCCCCCCGCCCGCGAGCACCGTCCCACAACCAACCTCACCCTTGGCTTGTCAAGGCCGACGAGCCCGAGCCTGTGATTGGACCAGACGATGCCAAGCCCTTCGAACTGACACATCGTCGGTCACGAGAAAACTTGACACCACGACGCGTTGAGCAAGATGCTGTTCAGGCCCCGGTCCGACCGATCGAAGTCGACATTGAAACCAAAACGGCTAAATCTAACGGAAAGTCTGCTCGTATCATAACACCGCACGAGGAGCATATTCATGACCCTACACATTCTCACAGCAGGGAGCCGCTTGAGGCCATCGAGCTCATCCCATACAAACATCAGGTTGGCGGACATACAACGTTATGGCGATTCTCCCGTCGTGCTGTGTGCAAGCAGCTGAACAACCGAGAAAATGAGTTCTACGAAACTATCGAGAGGTATCATCGAGATCTGCTGCCATTTCTTCCTCGATATATCGGTGTTTTGAACGTCACGTTTCAGAAGCAGTCAAGGCGCAAGAGCGTGTCAAAAAAGGAAGAGCAAGCGGCTGTAGAGCGCAAAAAGCTCCAAGACGCCGCAGCTGCGGAGGAGCTGGCCAGCAACAACGGTGTTGAGTCATCAGGTGTCGTAAATGGTAGCGGTATTAACGGCGCGGCACCGCACAGGATCATTAGCCAATCCCTTGCCAACTCAGCATTGCAAATACCCACTGTCACGTTTGACGACAACAAGCACATTCTTCCGCGAAGTCTGTTGCAACCGACGCCACCGCCGGACTACTTCCGCAGAAAAAGTGCCTCAGCAACCAAGGTATCGCCTCAAGCATCATGGACTACGAGCCAACGACCATTTCTCGACAACAGACCAAACAGCTGGGGCGCAACGACAATTAATAAGCGACTACGCAACGAAGTTTTCAATGATGCATTCCTCAAAGAGCCTGTCGAAATTCAGAAGCATCGGCGACCTCACCAGCGCTCTATTCCCCGTCCAACCTTGCAGAGGCTGATTCGACCAAGTAACTCTGATCCGAATCTTGGACGAGCCCAGCCTATGGAGCAACGCTCACCACCAGTGAACGCTGTTGCGCCCCCACCGCCGCCTATGCCGACAGAGACGAAAAGCGACCTAGGGGCATCAACCTCGTTGCTCCTAACTCCGGAGCCCGAGCCTGAGCCAGAAAAAGAAGTGAAGGATGTCACAGGAACTAGTGCGCCCGAACCAGAAATTCTGAAGAATAATCCTCTCGCGGCTAAGAAGAAGCGACGATACTCTGCCGGTGGTCTTCGGAGAAGGCCGCAAGATGTGCGCGAGTCGAGAGGAAATCTGAAGTACTTTGAGGAGGCAGATGACGCCGAGTATGACCATAATAATGACAAGACGGGCAAGGCAAACGGCAAAGCTTCATCCGGAACCAATGGCCGTTACAAGAATAGTGATGAAGAAGGTATGTTTGAATCCGACATTGTGGAGTCCACACATAGCCCCAAGAAGCTTGATCTATCATACTCTACGGCGTGCTCCACAGCTGCCTCGGAACTTCCCAGCCCAACAATCGAATTCAAAAAGATCCCGCGACCTGTAAACCCCAAGGAGGCCAAATCGCAACGTGATCGCATTGAATACTTTCTGCTGCTAGAGGATCTCACTGCGAGCATGAAACGCCCTTGCATGATGGACTTGAAGATGGGTACACGTCAGTACGGCGTGGAAGCTACACCGAAGAAGCAGAAGTCGCAGCAAGAGAAATGCAGAACGACCACCTCACAAGAGCTTGGTGTGCGCATCTGCGGGCTGCAAGTCTGGAACAATAGAACACAAAGTTATGACTTCCAAGACAAGTATTTTGGCCGCAGGGTCAAGGCTGGTCGCGAGTTCCAAGATGCGCTGCAAAAGTTTCTGTACAATGGCGTTGATTTGCAGAGCATCCTACGCCATATCCCCGTCATTCTGCGCAAGCTGGCGCAGCTGGAAAGCATTGTCCAGGGCCTGCGTGGCTACAGATTCTATGCCGCGAGCCTGCTCATGTTTTACGACGGTGACATGTCCGACGACGGTGCCGGCGACGAGACCGTCTACGAGTCCGCAACGGACGCCGCGACGGATACCGAGGAGGCGCCGCGCCGCCGCAAGCGAAATCTCAAAGACGTCGACTTCAAGGTGGCCGATTTTGCCAACAGCGTGACGCCGTTTGACAACATCGACGACAAGCCGTGCCCGCCGCAGCATCCAGGCGAGGCGGACGGCGGGTTCCTCAAGGGCTTGCACAGTCTCAAGATGTACTTTTTGCAGATTCAGCGTGACGTCCGCGCCGAGCTCGGCCTGGATGCGCTGGGTCGTGGCGCGTTGGAGCTTCAGGATCTGCAGGATCTGGAAGCTCTTCACCTCGAGAACGATATGGGCATGGAAAGCGTCTAGGCTGCAGGCCAACGCATTTTCTTATCTATCTGGACAGGAAGAAAGTAAGGCGGTTCTCCCTGTACTCTATCTTACGTTTGACGGTGGTTTGTTTTTTCCGTGTCTTCTTCATTTGGGCAAACTGAGAGGCGTTGATTGAATGAAAAGAAAACCCGGCACAGTAGCAACAGCAGGCGAACACCTTGAGGGACGGAAAAGAGCTCGATCTCGAAAGAAAAAAAACGCAATGTAAATTGCCTGGTCGATTGATTTGGTTGGTTCTTTTTCTTCTTTTTTTGCGGTTTTCCTTCTTTCGTTTTTCAACTACCAGAAGGGAAATTTGGGACGGCCAGAGAGAGCTGCATTGTAAAAAGGGCATGGAAAAAGATTGAGAGGAAGACAATACCCCACTACGCATAGACTTTAGGCGCATGTTTTTGATATATTACACGATGACGTTTGTTTTTTGAATTTGGTCTGTAACTGGCTTCAAAATGGTTCAAAGTTAAGGTGTTGGAGAAAGTCGACATGTTGTTGCACCTTGCTCGTCTTGCGGTACCGATCAGTCGGGTAGTTTTGGTTTTATGAGTCCTGTCGTCACTACTGCAGATTCAAGTAGTCCATGGTTCTCGCAATTGATTTATTACTGAGTAGTTCCATGTTTATGCTTTTATTAAGGGTTCTGAAACCACGAGTCCGTGTGTAGCAAGTGCCCCCTTGCTGTAGGAAGCTGAACCTGAGAACAATGCGCAACCGTGCTCGTTGAATACTTGGACGTTTAGACTCTGCGCTACGCTGCCGACGACCCCCCCCCTCACTCTCTCGCTTAACTTTATTTGTAAAAAACAACATCATCGGATGCTGATGGCCATTGTTTCAATGACAAGTCCAACTTTTTGTTGGAACGCCGTCGACGTTGCAGCCACCTCGGGGCACGGAGCCTGGGGTGCGTAGCAACCAGAGGTCATCCGTTCCTTGGCCCCCCCCCCCTTACTACCAGAAGCTAGAAGCGCAGCCTCCATTCCTGAGCCGCCCGACGGCGCGTGAGCCTAGTCCGCAGCACCTGAGCTACTCACCTGCGCACTGACAAGCGTCGTTTTCTTGACAGGAAGCTCTTGCCTTTGGTGCTCGTGCCCCGTCCGCCGTTCAACGCCTTTGGGGCGACTTATATGGTCTACGGGATCCCCCCCCCTTGAGAATCTGAGGATGGCACAACACTCGCAGGACGGCCTCTTTCGTCCATCGCAGTCGGATACCTCTCACCAAGCTGCTCAAGGCAAGGCGGGAAAGATGGACATGGTGAGCTCCTTTCCCCCCTCCTTGTTCGACCACACTCAGGCTGAACGATACCTTCTCAAGATTGCTGCACAGCTCGGCGCGGTCTCCGGCGCAGGTTTCGGCGCCATGCTCAGCCGGGCCCTCCAGGGCGCCGCCGTGCCCGTGGCAAACGCCACCGCCTCGTATTGGATGGACGATGCGCCCTTCCCCGAGGTCAACCTGAACGCGCACCCGCTGCCGGACCTGGCCGACTACGTCATCATCGGCACCGGCATCGCGGGCCTCGCGGCAACGCGGACGGTGCTGGAGATTAGCCGCGACCAGCGCACGGAGATGCCGCTGCGTGTGGTGGCGCTCGACGCGCGCGACGTGTGCGCCGGCGCGACGGGGCGCAACGGCGGCCACATCAAGTCGGCGCCGTACAAGGACTTTGCGGACCTCAAGACCCGCCTGGGATCGGCCGACAAGGCGCGCGACACGCTCCGGTTCATGCGCAGCCACGTGGACGTGCTCAAGGAGGTCGGGCGCGAGGTCCCCGAGGGCGAGGTCCGGGATGTCGAGTCGGTGGACATGTTTCTGGAACAGGAGGATTTCGAAAAGGCAAAAAGCCTGGTGGATGATTTGAAAACGAATGTGCCCGACATTGAGGTCAACGTCTGGCCGGGTGAGGAAGCGCGCAAAAAGGTAAGCTTGGGTCCGTATACTATTCTTTCCTTTTTTTGGTACTGACCAAGACAGTTTGGCTGCAACGACTTGATTGTCGGTGCTCTTTCGTATCCAGCCGGCGCCGCGTTTCCCTTCCGCCTAGTCACCGGTGCATGGAAAGCTCTTGTGGATAAGTATCCGCAGCTTGTCCTATTGAGCAATACACCTGTCGAGGATATTTCCGTCGCTGCGAATTCTCCGCAGCACCCGTACGCCATCAAGACACCCAAGGGTACCGTCCGCACTCGGCACGTTCTCCATGCAACCAATGCATACGCCCCAAGCTTAGTGCCTCGCCTCCGGAACAGTCTCACCGGAGCTCGCGGCTGTATGTCTGCGCAAGATGGCGGCGCGGATTTCCCTGCTACGCATGGCAACCGCTCTTGGGGCACCGTCTACGCCCCCGGCTTCGACTACGTGACGCAGCGGCCAGACAATGATGATGGCTCGCCGGGTGATGTGATGGTTGGCGGTGGTTTTCTCCGCAGCAAATCAGGAGGTCTCGATTTGTTGGGCGTCTGGGACGACAGCAAACGCGATGCACTGCCGCTGGTGCACGTCCGCGGCATCATGCCCACCGTCTTCGAGCCCAACTGGGGCGGCGGCAGCAGTCCGACCGCGGGCAGCTCCAAGAAAGACTGGACGGGCATCATGGGCTTCACCGGAGATTCGCTGCCCTTTGTTGGCTCGCTCTCGCAGAACATCTCGGAACGGCAGAATACGTACCCGGGCGCGGACGTCGCCGGCCTTGAAGGCTCGGGCGAGTGGATCGCCGCGGGCTTCAATGGGCACGGCATGGTGTGGGCGTGGCTGAGCGGCGCGGCGGCGGCCATCATGATGGCGGGACAGGATAAGAAGGATCTGCCCAAGGTTCCGGGCCGACCAGCAGGGACACTAGATTCGTGGTTTCCACGGGATGTGGTGGCGCTGGATGAGGAGAGGCTCAAAAGGGCCGATCTGAAGAACCTGTCTCTGTAATGAGAACAATGATGAACACGATGATCATGAGAAAAGAAAAAAAAAAGAGTGTTTTAGCTTGGACGGAAACTCGCGTTTGTTTTTGGTCGGGACCCTTTGTGGTGCAAACGCAATCCAACGTCCCGTCTTTGATTGTACATAGCTTGGCCAAGTTTGCACAGGCCATATCCCTCTGCTCACACCCTTTTCTCTTCTCCAACAAACTGCATTGCTTGCTTTGAATTTCGAATGATTTTGCTGCAAAATGAGTGAAGGCGATTCGGCCATAGATATTGACTCGTGGCGCCACTCTGTGCCCAGCCGCCTCGAGCGCGAAGACCCGTTTGCCAACGATGGATTTGGAGATCGACCGGTGACTCGCCTGGTATTTGCCCTCTTGCCTCATTTGTATTTCTTTAAAGCATCGAATTGAATCAGCTAAATGGCAAGGACAGACATTCCGGCAAGAAGAGGAACGGCCCGTCTCCCGCCTGAGTCTTCTACGCGCCCGCTTCTTCACGCCAAAACGCCAGCAGCGAGAGCGGCTGCCAACGCCGCCGCGCACCCGCACGGGCTACGACAGTGACGACGAGTCAACCATCTGTCAGCGCCCGAGTACAGTGCTGTCGATGCGCTCCAAGGCGACGTCGAAGAAACGCTGCGGCTTCTTTGCGGGCCTGTTCCGATGCCGTGGCAAGAAGCGCACCCGCGATGAGTTTGAGGATGAGTACTATCATAATGGACAAGCTGACGAGACGCTGGTGTCTACGGGAAGGACATCAACGGTTTTCGAGCCAAACCTGTCGAAGCCGCTGCATCTGAACTTTTTGTTTGTTGGGTGCCCGTCCTCGGGCCAGACTTCGCTTCTCTAGTACGTTTCTATGGTTGTATACTTGTCCATCCTTCTGTGACTAATTCGTGCTTTAGTCGCATTCGCTATGGTTACTTTCCAGATGTATGTCTGCATTGAATGGCTATGCGGTGACAGAGTATCATGAGCTGATATGGAAGACAGACCTCCGTAATGCCGCGCACGCAGTACGAGACTTACACGCACCAACCGCGCTGCAAGAACGCCGCGCGCGTTGAGCTCTGGGATACCTCTGGCGCGCCAGATCTTGCTACCGTGCGGCTTCTGGCACACATTAACTGGGATGTCATCTTTCTCTGCTTCGACATAGGTGACCCTGCGTCACTTAGGGCGATTGTCGCATGGGTATGCCCGCTCCCACCCTTGTTGCCAAACTCACGCACCGATTCGTCAGCAACTGACGACACCTTGGTAGTGGAAATTTACAGCCGAAGGCCTCTTTTCGAAATCCAAGGCCCTACCGCCGACACTCCGCCTGCTGGGAACCAAGAAAGACCTCCGCCAGCGCGGTAGCACGTCCCCAAAGCGCTTCAGCCTCGGCTACTACTATCACCAGCTGCCCCTGTCAGCCTCGATGCAGTCCGTCACGGCCGCCAGCCCGTGCGTGTCGAGCGCGCAGGCTGCGTGGCACGCCAAGTATATCCGGGCAAAGTACTACGAGTGCTCGGCGCTCACGGGCGAGGGCGTGGACAGGCTAGTGGAAGAGACGGCGACGGAGGCGACGCGCGCCATTGTGGAGAAGGAGTATGCGCTGTACCGTGAGATCAAGAGGCCGGCGTTGGGAAACTGAAGGCGGGGTCTTGGCCAAGAAGGAGGTATGAAAGAGAGTACAATCTGGAATCACATTTGTAGCGACCAAGTGTGAAGGGACTCTTTCCGGTAGATGT
Source organism: Cordyceps javanica (assembly GCF_051103115.1). Lineage (NCBI taxonomy): Eukaryota > Fungi > Ascomycota > Sordariomycetes > Hypocreales > Cordycipitaceae > Cordyceps > Cordyceps javanica. Next base: position 427,250 of record NC_139296.1, read on the forward strand.
AGAATGAAAAAGATGCGCCGCTTCATGGACGATGTCGGTCGTCTAAGTCGTTTAAACGGGTGACCCACCGCGATGATGAGACCTGAATTTAAGCTAAACACCAACACCTCATACTCATTCCCTAAGCGCTGCAGAATCATCTTTCTAGCTTTTTCAGGACAGTTTATCAGCCACGTGATTTGATATAAAACCCTTGAATTCCGCAATACAACACTTATTGCACTCCCCGATAGCTGTCCGACGGACGAGCAACGCGTCTGCTGCATAGCTGCCACGTTGCGTGCAAACACCAACCGCCGGCCTCGCCAAGCACTGTGCATGAGGCCGCTATAAAATCAAAAACTGACACATAGGCCATGCTCCTCGTCGGGAGTCTGGCTGTTGCCTTGCTCGCTGCTGGGGTTGGCCTCATCCTGTCGAGCTTTGCATGGCCTATAATCCTTCTCACAGCCATCGCCCTCGCTATCCAAGTCGGCATCTTCATTACCGTTAGTCGTTGTTTACTCCCCCTCACCCTTCCCTCTTCATTTTTTCCCCCACACTCACCTCCAAAATCTTTCGTCTAAAATGTAATTCTCAAGGTCCGGCATGTCCAGCTCGTCGCTGCTCGTCGGCGGGTACAATGGCCGTCATCGCCGCCGCTGGGCCGCGCGCCAGGGTCGGGGCCCCAGCGCCAAGACGACTACCACCTCTTCGTGCTCGGCTCCGGCGGGCACACGCGGGAGATGCTCATGATGATGGACGATGGCGCGTGCAACTTTCGCCGCTTCCACCGGCGCTACCTCGTGTCGTCCGGGGACGCCGTGTCCGCGCACCACGCACGTGCCTACGAGGACTCCCTGGCCGCCCTCTGCGCCGCGCGCGGCACCGAGCCCGGCACGCACGACATTGTGCGTGTCGCCCGCGCGCGCCGCGTCCACCAGAGCCTTCTGAAGACGCCGGCGAGCGCGCTGCGTAGCGTGCTGGACATTGTGCCCGCGCTGCTGGCGCCGCCGAACAGTCGCAGCTTCAACAGCAGCAGTAGCGGCGGTCGACGGTACCCATCGCTGGTGTTCTCCAATGGGCCCGCGACGGGGTTCTTCGTCGCGCTGGTGATACACGTGCTGAAGATGGTGTGGGTGGTGCCGCAGGGGAGTATGCGCTTCGTGTACGTCGAATCGTGGGCGCGCATCTCGACACTGTCGCTCACGGGCAGGCTGCTTCACGGCACGGGGTTGGCGGACTTCTTTGCCGTGCAGCACGCGCATGTGGCAGCCAGATACAGCGTCCAGAACGTGGGACAGGTTGTCTTCAATGCAAGACGAGAAGACATAAAATAGCATGGCCTCGAAAAGTTTGTATCCTTAATACACATATTGTACAGTATCTATAAACCAATACTTGGTGACTTGGCCCATTGTTCCGCCAAGAAGCTGCTTTTGTCGTTTCTGCTTCCTCCAATTTGCTTTCTGCACGCATCACACTATGGTGAAGCTCGCGTTTCGGTAGATTCCGCAAAATCTGCCTCTGAGTCGGGCTGGGCATCATCAGGGTCGAACGTTTCCACCTCCGAGGCCTCGCGCGCCTGCCGCGCCGCCGCCTCCTTGCCGGCCCAGACTTTCCAGTTCTCGAACTCGTGGTCCTCAAGCATCATGCCGACATCACCTCTCGTCTTGCCAAAGTAGGCACCGACGTGGCGCGCCTCCTCCAGGGCGACCCTGCGTTCAATCTCCTCCGCTTGGCGTAGCTTGTAGAACTCGTGGCGGGCCACATCGTAGGCCTTGTTCTGCGTCATCTTTTCGGCCTCCATGAGGTATAATTGGCGTTGGATGACGCTATAGTAAGCGCATAACCAGTTAGCAGATGTTACAGCATCCCAGGCTGATCCGATGAGGGGATTCAGAAGTAGCAGTAGTAGCTCACCTCTCGCCGGTTAGGGCTATGCCTGGCTGGCGCACGCCTTTGCTCCAGTCGCATCGCTGGCTGTCCTTGCCGTCAGACTCTAGGATAATTCGCGGTCGGGCCAGCTCCCACGGGTGGTCCTTGTAAAAGGCCGCGCGCAGGGCGTCCTCGAGGTAGACAATCTTTTGCGGGCGGTAGATGTTGCGTGGCTTGCGGGCCTTCTTGCTGGCGATAAACGCAGCGTGCTGCGTAGGAATTGGGCGAATGAGCGTCTCAGACGGAGGCACTGAGGAGACAATATTGAGCCACGGCGGCTTGTACGTCTTGTCGCTGCCCATAACAGTGCTTTTGAGCTCCTCCTGGACGCTCTGCAGCACCCTTGCGGGCCTGATCTGGCGGCCACGCATGGCTTTCCGGATGTGGACGCTGTCGGGGCGAGGAGTCACAATCGAAGGGGCTTGGCCGTGAAGTATGTCCAGTGATTAGTGTTATTTTCCAATTGAGTCGGTGGCGCAGGACGGGAGTCGCTGATTCAGAGGTTGAAGCTTCGAACCAAGACGCAGAGGAAGTTGGGTTGAATTTTGGGGTCGCTAGGCGCGCAACAGCAGATTTCCTGGACCCACTCCTTTCTATGACCTCCATCAAACTACTAGAAAATCCTCCTTGGCTTCTCGTCCTTTCACTACGAAAAGTCTTTTGCTTTTATGCACCGTTTCGTGGTTGACGCCGGAGGTGCAAAATGAGCAAGCCGTTTCAATGAAATCTAGCAGCGTCCAGGGACCCGTACGCAGCGCCATGCGGTCCCGTGGCACTGTTACTGCACCTCTACTTCTTGGAGCTACAGTTGCTTCGCCGGGACGCTGTGCTGATGCTGCGGGTGGAAGGCGGCCGCAAATCGATTCGCACGCGATGGCGAAATGCCAACGAAGCTCAATATGGCTATTCTCAACCTTTGCGCCGAACTACAGGTCGGCGCCGCTGCCCAAACAAATTGACAAATCTACGATAGGAGCCCTTGCCCGAAGTGTTCGAAAGACCACGGCGATACCCGTCTATTCAAGCCTAGATGCATCTCCGATGAGCAATTCGGACTCAGAATTTATCGATTCAAACCATTTGGCAACGAAACCTCGGCAAACAATACTCCCAGCACGGACGTTAAGGCACCGACGAGCTACTTTGCGGTCATCGGTAGTGCCCGAGATGACTGAGCTCGAAAACCCAAGTCTGCATCTTGGCAAGGATGAACTTCTAAGCCTAGTGTCGGGTCCGGTGGAAGCCACGGCAGCCGAGCTTTACGAGGCACATCGAGATCCATTTCGTGGCGGCTTTGCCGCTCCAGATGGGCCGCGCATCAGAGTATCCGACGCTGAGCAGGACGTCTCCTTTCCGACTCAACAAGATATGCCCCGCATTTCAGCTGCGACAGAGGCGATTATAGAAAAGCTTTGCACGTCATTGCGGAAACGACTGCGATACCGAGACCTGGTGCCCCTGGAAAGAATCTATGCGACGTATCAAGAGCTGCCGGAGCCTCGTATGCTGAATCTCACAGCAGGCTGGCGCAAGGAACTTTTACGGGTTATGGGAATGCCCAAGAAACGAGATTCAACCAGCATGCTGCGCTACTTTTCGCTCGTGGCGGATGTGAAAAACGCTGGACTCACGCTTAACCAGCGTCAGTGGAACTATGCGCTGGCGTTCGCTGCCAAGTACACTGCTAGAGTCCAGACACGACAGCTCGAATCTGCAATGCGGCTGTGGTCCGAAATGGAGCGAGAAGGGAATCAACCTGCCAACGAAGTTACCTTCAACATCCTGTTTGACGCCGCGACAAAAGCTGGCAGCTTTGCATTGGCTGATATGCTGTACAAAGAAATGGAGAATCGGGGCATATCATTCAATCATTTCCATCATGTCACACTAATCTACTATTTCGGCTTACAGAGGGATTCTGATGGCGTCAGGGCTGCATACAAGGAAATGGTTGAAGCTGGCCAGCTTGTGGATACAATTGTATTAAATTGCGTCATTTCAGGACTACTTCGCTCTGGAGAAGAAGGAGCAGCCGAGGATACGTATCGTCGAATGAGGGCTGGTGGAAAGACTGCGCCTCAGCAGCCAGAGAAGAATTACATGGTTTCCAAGGCTATCACTAAAGCCCTCATGATGCTGTCTAAAGTCGCTAAGGAGCACCCTTCGCTCAAAAACAACCTCCAACGAAGTGTTTGCATCTCTCCAGATCTGCGCACCTTTAGACTCTTTCTTGAGCATTACGCTGTTCGTGTTGGGGATTTGAGTAAGGTGGTATACTTCTTGGATGAGATGAAGGCGCAAGGTGTGGTCTTGCACCCAACTCTGTTCCTGGGAATTTTCCGAGGGTTCTTCCTTCATGGCGGCCATCCTGGCTCAGACTGGAGCGAGCAACGCCTGGACAGTGTTGTTAATGCATTCTACCAAGCGCAAGATGAGATGGGAGATCAGTTTTGCATTGACAAATGGGCTGTCATTTGGCTCCTGAAAGCCGTCAAACGGTGCTGCTCACAACATAAACTGGAAAAGGCTTTTGACGAGATTTCAGTTCGCTGGGATGTCCCTATTGACCGCCGCTTAGAAGTACTCGCCATCTGCGACAGGATTGTTGGCAGGACCGACGATATTGCGGCTTGGCGCATCTTTGAGAGTGCCGCTAAGCTAAGGCAAGTGATGGGTAATAGAGTGATTCAATAGGAGGCAGCTTGCCCCAGGGGCTCTCTGTATATCATTGTACATTTTCATGTATTTTTACGCTGTACGCGAGTTCGTATTATAGACTTTGAGCTATCGTTTAGCCACATCCTGGGGCTTATTCCGCAAGAGTAACACTTCACAGTCAGATAAGGGATAAAGCAATGTATCAACAAATGGAATTATGTTACAGTCGGTGCATGTGACTGCGAGAAAATCTATTGGAGCTTCTTGTATCACAACTTGTCGGTACCCTAACTGCCTCTTACAGCTCTCGACTGTATGAGATTCAAGGATATCTAACTGATTCGGTCCACTTCGAAAAGTCGTTTAAGGGTCGGCCTTGTAGGTTTGGTACACTATCGTCAATGTTAGCATCACTGGCTTCCGAGCATGCGTGGCACTATCTCGCGCGGGAGGGTCGTCGTACCGGCAATACCAAAGGGGGCGAAGAAGCCAGTGGCCATGAAGCTCCAGTAGCCGAGACCGAACCACTTGTTGTGAGGATTGAAGGGCAGGTTGGTGTAGGGGCCCTCTGGGTAGTGGTAAGGCGAGGACATGCGAGCCCGGGTGGCATGGAAAGCGCGACGGGAGACCAGGGTGGTCGTGGTGCGGGTGGCGGCGCGGGAGAACATCTGCAGAGAGGTCAATTAGATCGGAGAAGTCCATGTAGGGTTCATTGAGTGGGCGTGGCTGACCTTGGCTGATTGTTCGGCGAGCTTGGAGTGCGAATACCTTCAGTTCGGAGAGATCCGTGTCGGCAAAGCAGGTAAGCTGGTAAGAGGTTGAAAGACATTGGCCGACGTCGAGTCACGTGATTATAAGGCCATAAGGTACGTACCTTTCTTCAAGTTCGGCCATTGCTGCACCAAATCTCGATGGATCCCACCGCCTGCCTGGTTGGAGCACAAGTTTTATTCTGCCGCGCTTCCCACATAACTTTCAATGAGACGGGCATCGATCGATCCCTCTGACTTCACTGAAAGCTTTGCATCTGCAGGTAACCGGTGGCCTTGCCAACGCTTTCTTTTGAAGAAATCTCTCGAGAGCGAGTTTATCGTTTCTACTGGTCGCCGCCGATTGACTGTCTTAAATTGCTTCTATTCCAGTGGGGAAAAATTCTTTCATTGAGGTTGTCAATCCAAGATTCGTTTTTTTCCGAACCCACTCATACGGTCTTTGAAGGCTTCGAAAGAAGCTGCGCACCACTGCCCAGCATGGATGAGATGTTCGACGTGTTTGAGGGGCATGCCGATCCCGCGAGCGCAAGTGAAGACGAAAGAGTACCGGCCAAGGACCGCAAAGATAAGACTAAGAAGAGAAAGGCGGACGAGGCGATGAACGGCAAGGTCGCCGCCGATGGTCACAAGGGGAATGTTACCGAAGACACGGAAATGGATGAGACGAGCGATGTTGCGTCCAAGGATGGTGACGCAGCGCAAGACGATGACTCGGACACACCAAGCCAACAGGACAAGAAACGTCGCAAGAAGGAAGATGCTGCCGTGCCCGTTATGACGGACAACTTTGAGACGGCGCAATCAAGAGAGGTGGCTGGCGCGGCGACATTTGTCCCGCAGGATTCGTCCCTCATTCTATCGCACAACATCCAGCACCAGGTCGCACTACCACCCGACCTGGATTACGAATACGTTCCACTATCCGAACACAAGTCGCCCGCCGAGCCTGCGCGATCGTATCCCTTCAAACTGGATCCCTTCCAGAGCCTCTCCGTCGCCTCCATCGAGCGCGATGAGAGTGTGCTTGTCTCGGCGCACACATCTGCGGGTAAAACGGTCGTCGCCGAGTACGCCGTCGCCCAGTGCCTGAAGCGAAACCAGAGAGTCATTTACACTAGTCCTATCAAAGCCCTGAGCAACCAAAAATACAGAGACTTCGAGGCCATCTTCGGTGACGTCGGCCTGATGACGGGTGATGTTACTATCAACCCTACGGCAAGTTGCTTGGTCATGACCACCGAAATTCTGCGGTCTATGTTGTATCGCGGCTCAGAGATCATGCGAGAAGTAGCATGGGTCGTTTTCGATGAGATCCACTACATGCGTGATAAAACGAGAGGTGTTGTTTGGGAGGAGACGATTATCATGCTCCCCGACAAGGTTCGATATGTCTTCCTGTCTGCTACCATTCCCAACGCCTTCCAGTTCGCGGAGTGGATCGCCAAAATCCACCACCAAGCTTGCCACGTCGTGTATACCGACTTCCGACCTACGCCACTGCAAAATTACTTTTACCCTGCTGGCGGCTCCGGCGCACGTATTGTTGTTGACGAAAAGGGCAACTTCAATGAGGACAACTTCAACATAGTAATGAAGGAGGTCGAAGACAAGAAGGGCGCCGACCCCAACGACATCAACGCCAAGCAGACGGGTAAGGGAAAGAACAAGAAAACGCACAAAGGTGGCGCAGATGAGGGTTCCGACATGAGCAAGATCATTCGCATGACGATCCGCAAGAGCTTCAACCCCGTCATTGTTTTCAACTTTAGCAAGCGAGAATGCGAAAACATGGCCATCAGCATATCGAAGCTGAGTCTCAACGACGATTCCGAAAAGGCCATGGTCAAGAAGGTCTTCCACAGTGCAATTGAGAGCCTGTCAGAGCAAGATCGCGATCTGCCTCAAATCAAGAATCTGTTACCCCTCCTGGTGCGCGGTATCGGCGTCCATCACTCCGGTCTCCTGCCTATTTTGAAGGAGACTATTGAGATTCTATTCCAGGAGTCACTTATCAAAGTGCTTTTCGCTACCGAGACCTTCTCAATCGGCTTGAACATGCCTGCCAAGACTGTCGTCTTTACCCAGGTCACCAAGTGGGACGGTGTCAAGCGGCGTCCGCTCACTTCCTCTGAATACGTACAGATGGCTGGTCGCGCCGGTCGTCGTGGTCTTGACGCTCGTGGTATTGTGATTATGATGATTGATGACAAACTGGAGCCTGATACTGCCAAGGAAATTGTCACTGGCCAGCAGGACAGACTAAACTCTGCCTTTTATCTGGGGTACAATATGATTCTCAATCTTCTCAGAATTGAGGCAATCTCTCCTGAATTCATGCTCGAGAGGTGTTTTCATCAGTTCCAGAATGCGGCCAGCGTGCCCAGTCTCGAACGGGAACTGATGGCGTTGCAACAGGAGCGCGATGGTGCCACAATTCCGGATGAGGCTACCATCAAGGATTACTATCAGATTCGCCAGCAGCTCAACGCGTACACGAGAGACATGCGATCGGTGATTCAACTTCCCAACTATAGCCTTGACTTTCTGCAACCCGGCCGTCTAGTGCAAATTTACAATCCCAAAGAGTCGCCTGACAACGTCGCTGGTGGCCTGGACTTTGGCTGGGGCGTTATCGTCAACCACTACCCGCGTCGCAGTCCCAAGCTCGGCGAACCGGAGCACATTCCTCAGGAATCTTATATTATCGATGTCTTGCTCACGATCTCTGCCTCAAGTGCCGACATCGTGCCAGGACAGCCTTCCGCTGAGATGCCCACAGGCCTGCTTCCTGCCAATGGCGAGCAAAACACCATCAATGTCGTCGTTCCCTGCCTACTTACCTGCATCAAGGCTATCAGCCAGATCCGCCTCTTCATGCCTAAAGAGGGCCTCAAGGCCGACAAAGATCGTGACACGGTGAACAAATCACTGGCGGAAGTGAAGCGCCGCTTCCCCGACGGTCTGCCCATCCTTGACCCACTCGAGAATATGGATATTACCGACGAGTCGTTCAAGAAGCTGCTTCGCAAAATCGAGGTTCTCGAATCGCGCTTGCTAGCCAACCCTCTGCACCTGTCCCCCCTGCTGCCATCGCTCTGGGACCAGTACCATGCCAAGACGGTCTTGTCGGAGAAGATCAAGATGAAAAAGAAGTCGATTGCCAAAGCCCACAGCATCGCCCAGATGGATGAGCTCAAGTCGCGCAAGCGTGTGCTTCGCCGTCTTGGATTCATCAACGATGCCGAAGTTGTGCAGCTCAAGGCTCGCGTCGCCTGCGAAATCTCATCCACTGAAGGCCACGAGCTGGTACTCTCTGAGCTGCTTTTCGACCGCTTTTTCAACGAGCTCTCTCCCGAGACATGCGCCTCCATCCTCAGCTGCTTCATCTTTGACGAAAAGGTGGAGGCGACAGCCCTCAAAGAGGATCTTCAGAAGCCGTACCGTGAGGTGCAGGCCAAAGCGCGCATCGTCGCAAAGGTTAGCCAGGAGTGCAAGCTAGATGTTAACGAGGAGGAGTACGTGGCCAGCCTGAAGTGGCAGCTAATGGAGACGGTGTTTGCCTGGGCTCAGGGTCGGCCGTTTTCCGAGATTTGCAAAATGACAAATGTCTACGAAGGGTCTCTGATTCGCCTCTTTCGCCGCTTGGAAGAGCTTCTTCGCCAGATGGCCCAGGCCGCCAAGGTTATGGGCAACGATGATCTGACCAAAAAGTTTGATGAGAGCTTGCAGAAGATTAGAAGAGACATTGTGGCTGCGCAAAGTCTGTACCTATAGTGGGCCTTGCTGTTTGCCTCTTCCTGTTTTCGTCAGCTTTTTCTGTATGTAGTGCATCTGATTTTTCCCTTCCGTTATTTGCAACCAGGGTATCATATGGTCGTAATGGAGTTCAGTCGGCATTGGGAATTCGACCAAGAAATTGATGATTTTAGATCTGAGAAAAGCATCGGCGCCGTCTCTTCTAAGTCATAATTAGGACGTGACGTCGCAACCTTCTGCATTAGAATGGTGTGCGAGTAGCATAGATGAAGAGAAAAATTGTAATGACTAAGATTACCAGCGTCGTTTATATAATGACTTTGAACGCGCAATGTCAAAATTATGAAGACCACGCCCCGAACGCCAGTGATATATATAGACGGAATTAGAATACACACGAGTTCAAAGTTGAACTGCTCTCGGCCACGTCGCTACCGTTCGCTTCCCATGGTCATGAAAATGCCGACGGTCAAGCTCAGGACGACGCCGGAACCAACAAATATGCGCCACTTCTCGCCCCAGACGTCCTGCCGCAGCAGCCAGGTCATGCTGCCGAGCGGGAAGAAGAAGCCAATCATCATGGCGCGGATCAGAACGTCGAGAACCGTGGACATGTTTGTGACGTCGTCGTCGAGCGGGCCCGGCGCCGACGACGACGGCAGCTCCCCCGCATTGCCGTCGATCCAAGCGTCCTCCATGCCGCGCATCGTGTCCGGCGAGGGCATGGCATCCGATGCGAAGCGTTCCGTGTGGATGGACGCAAATTGGGTCCGCAGCGTCGCAATCTCTGACGGAGTGAAGCCTGCCTGCAGCAGCCGGTCAAAGCCGCGCGGCCGGGGCTTCTTCCACGCCGAGCTCGCCGCCGTCGCTGCCGCCCCGTCCGCGCCGTCTTGCGGTGGCTTGGCCGCCTCCACCTCCTCTGCGTCGAGCTCCGTGGTGCTCAGCTCGTCGCCGATGGAGCAGTTGAGATAGACGCGGACGGCGGGCGGCGGCCTTTCGACGGCCTTGCCCTTGCCCTTGGCATCCTGCGGTGGCGGCGGCGGCGGCGGCGGCGGCGGCACAGTGGGCAGCGGCTTCAGTACGCTGGCCAGGGAGGCGGCATCAGCGAGTATACGGCCCTGGTAGATGAGGCGCAGGCGGCTGCGCGAGGCAATCCGCACGCGCAGACCGTGCTTGAAGGCGAGCACGGTCGTGGTGCGCGGCGAGGGCACGTCTATGGCGATGTCGGGCAGGCCGCTGGAGAAGCGGACGGTGATGAGAAGAGGTGGTGCGGGCGCGGGCGCGGATGCAGTTGTCGTCGCCATGACGCTAGCATGCTGGGCGCGATAGGCGCCGGTATTAGTTGATGGGTCGTGAATTGAGATGTGCTTGTATGCCACTCGTTGGTGATGAGAGAGCTTTGGAAGAAGGAGTGACGTCGAGAGCTCACCCCACCAGTCTAACGGCGGATGGGCCTCGGACACGTCTCCCGTTTGACAAGTATATTCGACTTGATACCACAGATTTTTGCCGTAATTGATACCGATTAGATTTTCTTCAACTATCCCAGAGTTCTATTGTCTTTGTCGGACGTTTTCTATCTGCAACGTAATTTGATCTAGGTCAGACATCAGTAGATGGTGTACGTAGTGGAGAGAGTACAGGCGCTAAAAGTAAAGCTGACTGGGAGCTTCCAGGGTCTCTTCTAGAATATCGTAGCTGACCGCTTTGGCAGAATTTCTTCCTGCTCACAAGCAACTCGACCTGGCATCAAGAGCGTTTAATCAGCCTCAATTAATTTGCGTTTCGTTTTCTCTTGAGTGCGCAGCTTGGTTTATGCAATAGACTCGGCCCTTAACATTGCTCTGCTTGGTGCGGAGGCACATGCTCTACATGCCATGCGGCGCATAGGAAGAACCAAGCACCTCAGTTGCTTTTACTGTGGTAAACAGACGGGCCTCAAGTATGACGGTATAGTGACGAATTTCCTCTGCGTCTCCTGCGATGCCACGAATTATCTCGACCAGGTACGCTGAAATCCACCACAGCCAGTCGTTACGGGACAGTCTACTGAAGCTTGTCTCTAGAATGGAGACATTACCGATCCCCCAGTCGCGACGGAGCGTGAAGCCGCGCCATCGCAATATGCCAAACCCCAACCCGCTGCGGCTGGCGAGCCCGACGTCGTCTTTTGCGCAAAGTGTCTGAAGAATCAGCGGCTCTTCACAGCGTCTCTGGCGCAGTACCTCCCCGACGACCCGTCCCACCCAGACTACGACGAGCTCGACCGAAATTACTACCGTTACCGACGGAATCTCGAGAAGCGCTACCCGCAGGTCTGCGATGAGTGCGCCGACAAGGTGCAGGACCGCATACGACAGGCCGGATACACGGCAAAGACGGACCATCTGCGTCGCATGATGGACAAGAGCCGCGGACGCAAAGCAACACAGAGAACCGGCATCCTCGAGCTAGCCAGCTCCCTCGGCGGCTGGCTCTGGCGAGGCGGTCTAGCGGCGCAGCTACTATGGCACTTGCTGCACATTCTGCAGGCCTTGGAGCGTCTAGACGACGGAATGTACGACCCAGACAATGCGAACATGTACGCAGCTTTACTGGCAGCTGCAAAAACGGCGTCGGTGTGGCTCCCAGACGGCGACGTGCTGATACGGATGAGCATTGCGGCAGCGATCCTCTCGTCATGGTGGAATCCACATTTCGTACAGTTTACAAGGGGCTTCACGAGACATTTACTGGGTTTCACACGCTGGTACTCATTTCAATGCTTGGTTATCTTCTTTCGCATCCTCTTCCGTAGTGTGCTGAGCATGCAAAGCGGTGCAAGGCGATCCCAGAGCACACAGTTGAGCATCCATCTAGCCACTGCGGGTATCATGTGTCTTGTAGGCATCCATACACCAACGTGCCGATTAATACTAACGAATATAGATTTACTTCCTGGAGAGCAGATCGATCAAAGTAGATACGACACCGCTGTTCCGACCCGAGGACAAACCCTTGACGCCGCGGCGAAACAAATCACCGGCCAAGCGCAGAGAGGAAGACTCGAAGACGTTTTCGGAGCTTTTCAACGAGGCACTCGACTCGACACCGCGTAAAGGTGGCCTTTCGACGACAGCCACGACGCCCGGCACACCCAACTTTGCATCCGGCAGCGCATTCGTCCCGCCTAGCCAGTTCAAGTCGAGCCAGCAGCGCGGATTTAACGACTCACCGCTGGAGTCTGCGCCCACCTTTAAGCCCCTTTCACAGCCGGCACATGTCGACGAAGGGGACGAGATGGACTGGTCCCCAAGTCAGCCCCAGCACCGTGCGTTCCGCGACAGCCAAGAACACGGGAACGCCACTCGACCCTTTGGCCAGTCTCCGACTCACGCTGATCGAGGCCAGAACCCTTTCTGGTTCAAGGTGCCCCCCGCACCGACCAACCCTGCGCGGCAGCTACGCAACCCGCCCAATATGCCGGTGCTGCGCCAGAAGCCCGTCGAGCGCGACGACATCTTTTTCACGAGTCGCCGCGACACCTCCGAGTATAAGAACCGTGCGGGCTCGCAGGCTGGCAGCAGTGCCGGAACAGACTTTCGCAACCCGAGTTTCTTCGCACCTGAACAAAACGACGAGGCTAACAATCTGGCCGACCTCCTTGGTGGGAGCTTCAACCTTGGACATGCGCAGCAGCAAGGCCAGCCCCATGACAGAAACGGTGGCGCTTCTCCCGCTTCGTCCTCGCCATTCTCCGTGCGGCGGCAGCAGGCACCCACGAAACACAGGCAGACCCCTCCTCGTCGCCGCCATATCGAGCTAACAGTCCTGGGTTTGTTGCTTCCATCGTGGCTGCTGCTTTCGGCTTCATCGTCGATACCGTACTCGATGGAGCTCCGGGGTCTGGTGCTCGTCGCCGCAGGCGTCGTTGCGCTGAGCAGCACGCATGATATGGGCGGCGACGCGCAGGGGACCTTACCGGCGCCGAAACTCTTTGAGGCCGTGCTCTCGGCTCTCGGCATAGTCGAACTCGCGGCCGTGTGTTGGGTCGGCTGGGAGACATGGACGGGGCGTGTGGACGTAAGCGCGTACGGCGCAGGCGTCTTGACGGTCATGTTAGGCCATCATGCTACCCGGCTGTTGCAGGCGTAAGAAGGCGCGTGGAAATTGATTGCCCGGTTTTTCCCTGGGATGGGCGGAGTTGGCGGAAGTTCGTTTTACGGCGATGTTTTTAGTTTGGCTACTTACACGATGATGGACTGGTTTCACCCGGGTATAGATCGGGAAGTGGGCGATTGCATTGGTTATTGAAGTCTGCATTGACGAGAAAGGGCATGCATACATCATATCATATCATATCATTACTCATAGTCTCATGTACATATGCAAATACGAGAAAGTGAACTGCTAGCGAGCTGTCTTGACCTGGTGGCCCTTGGTCGCACCCGCACTCTGTAGCACGCCCGTGTGCAGAGCCACTTGCTGCGCAGCGTCGTCGTGCTGCGCCTTCATCTCCATCCTTGCTACATCCACGCGCATCGCTACAGACAACACTGCAGTAATCATCAAGCCAAAGGCCGCAAAGAGCTGCACGCCCAGGTACTGCCCGCCGGTGGCCTTGACGATGGCGCCCGAGATTGGGGGCCCGATGAGCGAGGCAACGCCCTTGATGATGGACACCATGCCGAGGCGCGTGCCGAGGCGGCCGAGGTCCGGCGTGATGACGGCGATGACGACCTGCGCGAGGGAGACGACGCCGCCCGAGAAGAAGCCGTACAGCACGGCAAAGGCGACGTTGCCGGCGGCGTTGGCGACGCTGGTCCAGTAAAAGATGCTGGCGGACGCAAAGGCGCACACGACGGCGTAGGTGTCGAGCACGCCGACGCGGTCGGCCACGAGCGAGGGCACGATGCGGCCGGGGATCGTGGCGGCATTGAGAATGGAGACGAGGTACGTGAGGAGCGAGGAGGAGGAGGACATGCCGTGTCCGAGAGCGTAGCTCTGCAGGTAGTAGGCCGGGTTGAAGAAGACGAGGTTGTTGAAGAAGATGGCGACACAGAATATCACAAAAGCGCGCTCGGAAAAGGCCGAGGTGTCAATGTAGAAGCGCCAGGATGTCGGCTTCGGTGCAGACCGTGACAAAGGCGACGACGGCTGCCGGCGCGCACGCGGCTTGATGACGACGAGCGCAAACAGACACCACACGAGGGCGACGAAGCACATGATGCGCACCGCCCAGCCAAAGCCCAGCCGGACCCGCGCCCGCTCGAAGATGAGCGGGTAGAGCGTGGCGCCGAGGCCGCTGCCGACGGTGGCCGTGGCCATGGCGGTGGCGCGCCGGCGGCGGCGTGGGCCGTGGTCAAAGTAGGCCGGCACGATGGCGATGGAGGGGATGGCGAGGCAGCACGCGCCGAGCCCCGTGCAGACGCCCTGGGCCAGGAGCAGCTGCCAGTAGCGCGCGGCGACGCTGGTGAGCGCGAGCCCGGCGAGGACGAGGCCCGCGCCGGCGGCCACGAGCGCCCGGCAGTGGCCCGCGTCGTAGAGCGGCCCGATGACGACGCCGACGGCGAACAGGCAAAAGACCTGCACGGAGCCGATCCAGGAGACGGCCGACGGGGACGAGCCCCTCAGGAGGTCGTGGACGTAGTACGTCTGGAAGACGCCGAAGCTGTTTAACAGACCACTGGCCAAGAGAAAGGGTTGCCTTGTTAGTACACTTTGCGGGCGCTTGCAACCCCCGCCTCCCCCGGCGGCGGCCCTTGGGAATGAGGGCGACGGGAATGACGTACAGGTGATTAAAGTATAGGGCAAAAGCTGCCGCGACCTGCGTCCAGGCTACCCAGTTGCCATCGTCAGGTTCAGTTTCCATGTTTGGGCAATCGGTCAAATCGACAAAGGTGGCTGGCAGGTGGTGGCCATGGACGCCGGGTTTGGGCCGGTGATAATGGCGTGCACTAACATTAGCACACCACGTGCCTTCAACATGCGTTCTCCCCGACAGGTCTATTGCTTATCTTTATGCACGTTTGTACAGTTGTGAGAACGAGATGGATTTTCATGGAAGCTATGATGAGATACTATCGAGACGGTCCGCTCATCAAGACTGTAGCTTTGACCTTGGAAGTCCCCCGGACACCTCCTTCGGCTAGGTATCGTCGAAAAGGAGCTCTGATAAAGATTCGGCCATTTCCGTCCCGCCTCAGACGAGCTTTGATCTCGTTGGTATAATTCATTCGAATACAAAACTGTTGAAAGGGTCATACAAGCGGCAAGGAGGCAGCGATATCACGCCATAGCTCCAGACAATGCCCAACGTTGACGCACGATTCAGCAGCAAGGGCTGCGCGGTCTCGTTTACCCGCTTCCTGACGCCGACCGTGTCAGATCTGCGTATATTGCATGTCCGATGGGATGACCAAGAAATGGCGGCCACGGCTCGGCCTTTGAGCCATGTGCAGGCGCTGGACTCGACCAAGCCGGCCTTGTCCGCCTCCGCCCGAAGCCTGGTCGCGTTTCGCGGCGTCAGTCACTCGCTTGAGGAGCTTCGCCTGTCTGGCATGGAGGAGTACCTTCGCAATCAGTGATTCGAGGGCTTCATCATCGACGCGTTTAAACTCGTGGACGAGCCGTTCGGAGCCCTACAGGACTTGAACATTCAGGTGCTGCAGGAACCGGTGCTGGAGCTGCTGCGCAGAGTGTCGAACCTCCAAAACCTTTCCTGCTTAAGCCCACACCAAGAATATGGAATACTTGATTTGCGCAACATCACAGGACTAGAGAACCTGGGTCTCTCGTTCTTGGATCTCCGAAGAAGAGGTACACATGACCAAGGAGAAGTTGGCACCGTTCGCGGGCCCTCACCGGCCCCGAGCACTTGACGATATAACTCCAAAGTTTGAGCCAGAAGGTATATCTTAAGATGGATACGGACCTCTGGGAGTTGCTTTCAGGGTTTGGTCAGCTCCGATCGCTGCACCTCGTGTTCCCAGACTTAATGAGACGGTAAATTTTACGCAGTATTGGGCAAAAGACTCTTCTTTCTGGACATTGGAAATGGGGCGACCCGGGTCAATAGAAAAGCTCTTGACTCTTAGCGATACTCGTCTGCCGGACATTGGTTGTGGACGGCTATTCTGTAAAGGTCTGCGGACGAAGCTGCCATGTAAGTCGGCAACAGCACCCAAGCGATCGATCCCTTCCTAACCATTTTCACTATGGAGGCATGCGTAGTTTCTTTGGTGGAAAAATACCTAATGCCCAAACTGCATCGATTAGCAAAGTGTAGTAAAGGAGTTATCTGCAGCAGGGTTTCACACCGTTCCGAGGCTTTACCCTCGAGGCTGAATATCCTAGAGACCATGTTTACACTGCGCTGGTCTGAACAGAAAGCTGGACGGAGTGGGGGTCCCATGCGAAGTTCAGGATCATAATCTTTTGAGTAGTGTTTACATGTTTCTCGTGAAATTGTAGCTTAAAATACCTTCTCGAGGAGCAGTTCTCGTCAACGAGAATGGAAGCGTACAACTTGCACCAATTTGTGACCAGGCTGCAGCGCCGTCATTGCCAGTAAAAACGATGGCCTCCGGTCGGAATCTGACTCTGAATCCCGAAAGGTCGTGTATGTGCCAATTCCGGAGCCCCACGCCCGGAACACCGAAGCTAAGAGCTATGTAGTAAATTCTCCTTGTAAAGTTGAAAAATGGTCATTGATGCTGGGACACTTCTATTCTCTAATGCGAAGTAAACACCAAGTGCTCCGTACGGAGCCACCGATCAAGGGGTCTAGGCCCCGCCCAACATACTGATGACTTGGCGGGTCGATCGGGTGAAAGATTTGCTGCGCTCGGTGACGAATCGAGCAGCATCCCGGCCACCTCACTGCCATGACAGTTTCGGTCAGCAGATGGGGCAGGCCATCGCGTGAAGAGCGTATGCGAGTGACACGTCAAGACTATATTTGTTTCAATGGTCCCGAGAGTAGAATAATGGTGCTACGGCCGAGAAAGGCAACGGTATCCCGATCGAGATGCTGCCTCGGTCAAGACAGTTTGGCCAGGTTCGAGTAGCGTGGCGATTGGAACGGCTTGGGTGCAGCGGGCTGAAACTTGCGATGAACTGGAGTTTATGTCTATCCCGCTTGCGGCAGCCTGTCGCGTGAGATGGCTTGCGCAGAAAACATGGATTTTATTCAACCCAATCGTGGTCACGAAATGGAAGTTGCCGGTATATTGCAAGAGCGTTTCAATGGCCGATACTTTTAACGAACCCGCACAGTGGACAGTGGCCGATCGAACCATGCTGGACTCGGATTGGGTTAGTAGCGACTGCGCGACCAAACCAAATTAGGCTGACGATAGTTGGTCAATAAAAAACAGCCCCCAATGCCCGACTGGTAACTTAGGAGCAGGCTGAGCTGGGGCTGGAACATGCCGGCTGTTCCGTCTCCGAGTTGCCCGTAATTACGATATTTGGCAATATTGGTTTGCACCAGCACATGCACAATTGCTTCTTTGAGACGTCGTCATGGCCTGGACCACGAGCAACCGGCCTACATGAATCGTCTATCCTTGCCTGGTGCCATTGTTGTGCAGAAGCCGTGAGGTAGTTAACGAGTGACTGTCATGTAGAACAAACTCTGGAGGACAAGCCTAGTTTCCTCATAGGACGGACCACGGGCCAACAAGAGCGTCTGCATTTCCAAGTCTTATTTTCTTGTGTCTCCTTTCTCTGTTCTCCACCCATGACCGAGCGATGGTAGAACTGGCCGAAGGAGAAAAAAGCGCAGTGGGTGCGAGTGGGCATACCAATAAGCTCTTGTGCTAGAGATGGTCTGACGCTCCAGGCAAAGCATGGCAATGGTACGAGAGCGTCGCAGCTGGGATAAGTGGCGTCTTGTGTGGACAACGGATTTAGCGGATTTCGAGAGACGCTTGCGCGCAGCGCTGTCGCGACGGACGGTGCTGGTAAACCTTTCTTCCCCCCAGTTTTCATTTGCTTCGGCATGTCGCGTCATGGCGACGCTAGACTGCAAGATTGACGCTAGATCAACAGCAGGTCTGCGTACTACTTGAAGGTCGTACGACAAGCCGAAGCCAACATCGCTGGTAGTGCAAGTTGTGCTGGCAAAGAGCAATCACCTGCGAGGCTGCTGGACTGATGCACTGCGTGTCAGCTGTAGAATGGACAGGTATACCCCGGGATTCTACCCGTCTGAGACATTGACGCCACTAATGACTGGGACGTACTGCAGGGCAGGTGTCGGACGAATTCCGTCTACAGCTCGGTAGGCGGAAGGGTATGGTTGAAAGGCAACACAGGCGCCGTGGTCTAATTAGTAGGTAGGGCAAGCCAAGGGAAGCTTGAGTGAGCCACAATGGAGCGACGTCTGCAGCAGGACCGCACCAGACACACCATTGGTGTCCCGCATGCCCGTTTGTAGAGATGGAGCGTCCGGTAAGAGGGGAAAAAAAAGCTGTCTGCGTTGATTGCGAGCACCACACGACGGGATGCCTCCTCTAGCGCACCATTAACGCCCAGGAAGCGCATGAAAGAGAAAAGACGCCTAGGTTAGTACAACAGGTACTCAGTAGTCAAAGGGCTACTGCCCCCCTGTTGTGAAACACTGCTGTTAGCAATCACTATCTGCATGCCAGCCAGCGAAAAGACGAGCAAACAATGGCGTTGGCACCGTCATTGGCGTGCCAGCGGAATCACCGAGGGGGACGAAAAACTGCCAAATGCGTGGTCGGAACAAAGATGATCTGCGCTGATGCTACCCCCCCAAATTGTACAAGGCATGACGGGCATCGTCACCCCGCAGTAAAACAGGGCAGGAATGTGTTCTGAGTTTCGTCGATATAAATAGTTGGCCATCTGAAGGCGGCGGCGTTGCAGGCATTCATTTCATCATGGCATAGTCATGTTGGCCTGCTTGCTGCCTGCATAGTTGCGTCGCCAAGGCACTGCGTTTGATCTTCCTTGCTGCAAGTAGTAGCTTGGCTTGATGCTCGATTGGGCAATGACGCGCCAGTCCGGATGAGGAGGGCAGATGCGTTTTCGAGTAGATAAAGTGGAGGAGAGTTCTTTCGGGGAAGCGTTGATGGGGAGAGTGAGGCTGGTTGGTTGGCTGGCCCGGACTGGGACGCTGCGGCTGGCTGTCTCGGAGAGTTTGTAAAGAAGAGTGAAGAGGGTTGGAGATGGAGGCAGGGGAGGGGGGCCAGGGCGCTGCGTAACCCAGCTGCCCAGTTCTACAGCCTACAGCCTACGGGGACTCAGGGAGAGCATGAATGCATCGCGACAAGCTAAGACGCCACAAATACTTGGAAGAAGAGAATGCAGTGTGAACTGCAAGAAATAAAGAGCAAAAATCCTACATGTCCAGTGTCTGCCGCCATTTCCGTTGCCGAGCCGTTACTCCTCCAACCTCAACATTAGCTCTGCTTGTCGCTCTCGCTCTCGCGCGAGTAGGCAAGTAATCTGTAGCCTGTTGGTACTGAGTAGGTACAGTGCTTGCGGCACTATGGGCATGTTGCCGTGCTAACGCGTAAAGTGCCCCGATACCTCTGTCGTCACCGAGAATAATGGAACTTGCAAGTATCACTACTTGTCCCTGATGCCTGCATAATGACCCGCTCAGTGCAGATCCAGGGTCCCCACCCACAAAACTCTTCCACACAGTGACGGACTCGCCCACTTTCCAGAGTTTGTACAATTACAGGGGCTGTTGGTAGGTTTTACAGTGAGTTCCAGGGGACTCGTCCAAGTCCCTAGGTACCTAGGTACCTACTAACTTTCTCCAGACTCCCACTTCCGCGCCCGGGTCGCCGCCTGGCCTGCTCTCCCGCGCCCCGTCTCAATCCCTGTTCATCAAAATCCCCGTCTTTGCCTCTCTCCTTCTCTTTTCGCTTCCAACATCCCGCGTTCACCATTCTCTCTCACCGAGCTCTGAATCACTACCATCTTCTCCCTGTTTAAAACTCGACAAGATGCCTTCTTCTGTCAATCTTGCCTCCGAGATGTGTCCCAATTGTCTGTAGCTTTATGCTACCACTGCACACGGGCTCTGACTTGGATCTCTCTGCATCCAACAGCACCTCTCTCGCACTCGCTCGTCCCGACTATCACGCCTTCAAACGCTCTCGAGTTTTCGTGTGCAATATCCCGATTCCTTTCCGAGCCTCTCTCCCACCACTATCGACCTGACTTGTGCCGTCTCGCTTCTTCGTCGCAGCGGCCAACATCTTTGAACTACCTGCCGTCGCCCAGTACCATGGCCAAGCGTAACTCTCGTGTATACGCTGAAGAGGCCATCTTCTTTGACGATTCGAGCTACGCCTCCTTCACTACTTCGTCTCCTTTTTCTTCCTCTTCATCCTCCTCCTCATCAGGGTCTTCCTATCAGTCCAGACGGAGTTCTCGAAGTTCGTTTAGGGAAGACTTGTTCCAGTGCGCCACGGAAATGGAAGAAGGATTACGCAATGGCGCCCCCATCAAGGAAGCAGCCGCTGCTTCGCGCTATCAGAGCAGCGTTCCCGGTATCAGAGACTCTACTACCGTCGAAAAGTCAGGTATGCAGTCAATAATTCCCTTGGAAACGTCGCTCGCTCCTGACACACTCCCGGCAGCCAAAATACCGACACTGCTCCCTACAATTCATCAGGCTGTCGAGTATCCCGTCGTACCCTTGGATGGCCGTCCAACAAATTTTGGTGTCATTGTCCCTGGCTTCTATCGTAGCAGCTACCCGAAGCAGCACGATTTCGATTTCATCAAGAGCCTCAAGCTCAAAACTATCGTCACTCTGGTCAAGAAGGATGAGCTGCAAGACGATCTGGCAACCTTTGTCGGCGCCAACGGTATCAGCCACGTCACTTTTGACATGAAAGGCACCAAAAAGGAGGCCATCCCTCTCGATACCATGGCCGCTATTCTGCAGCTGACTCTGGACAAGCGAAACTATCCTCTCCTGATTCACTGCAATCATGGCAAGCACCGCACCGGCTGTGTTGTTGCTGCCGCCCGCAGAGTGGCAGGTTGGGAAGTCGACCCCGCACTGGACGAGTACAGGGCATTTGCCTCACCCAAAATTCGCGAATGCGATATCAACTACATCAACGCCTTTCAATCCTCCCTAATACCGAGATTTGAAGACGAAATTGTTCCGCGCAGTCCTGTTCAAGTCAGGACTTTTGTGCGCACGCTACTGTTCTCGACAGTGGTTGTTGTAATATGGATCGTGTCCGGAACGCAGATGACTTCGACACCCGCGGCCATCGAAGGCTACTGACGGCGATATCGATCAGCGTGCCGATAATCATCTGCGTCGGACCGATTTGAACCATTTCTTTTTTGACATTTATGCATTGGAAGGGCGCCTGGCCACAGACATTCCGAGCGCAAGTCGTTCGGAACTGCTTCGCGTTAGACTCGAGCATTTTACTCATAGATGATGGCAAGCGGTGTTGTTCTTGCTTACTTTGATTTTCCTGGTTTAGAGGTCCAGGCAAGATATGCGGCGAGGGGGAAAAATCAAGAGCTGAGATTCCCTCACTCGGGCAACGATGGACTGGCGAGCCAGATCTTGGCTATGTATTATTTCTTTTGTAGGACTTTTGGCGTACGGGTTCTGTTCATATTTGCCGCGAGCGCGCGGGTTTTCTACTTTCTATGGCTCAGACCAGCCAATTGAATCGTGTGCACATTATGCAGACTTTGCCTTAATTTGACTGCCGGACTGTGATGACTGCCTTACTTCGCGTATCAATTCCAGCGAAGAAGTGGTTGCAAGAACTGGGCATGAAAGCACAGTATAAGTACAGAGCAGACATCTAGAACCCAAGGATTATCCTCGCGATGGTCCTACATTGCCCAAGTTCCGAATTGCTATCATACCATCTATAACTGATCGTAACGTTGATATCGCTCAAACTCTGAAGGTGTACCTGTGAGCAGGATCTCAGTCCTGGTTGATACAACTCGAAGACTCTGCCCCCCATGTCTTACCCAACGGTCACCCTCCTGCAACATACCATTATTCTGCATCCACGACTCTTGAAAGCCGTCCAGCCGACCGGCCGAATGCACGCAGACTATGGAACAGCATGCAGCCGCAGGTGCCCGCTGACATGCGTTAACCTCGACGATGACACGCAACACGGAAGCACCTGCCATGCATGTCTTTCAAAGGGGTTGCATGAGTAAATTCCAAAAAAGAGAACACAACAAGCACTCCGTGAGAAGGGCGGAGAGAGGAGCAATCCCCCTTCCTTCTTCAGCCCCCCCCCCGGTTCCCCTCCTCATCCTCGCTCTGCGACACGCATAAAAGCCTCGGCCGGACGCAGAACAGAAATCACGTATGCCGGTCGCAAAAGAAAGAAGCCGCACATGCGCGCACCCCGCGTTCCAGCAGCTTGGCAGTCACACCCACCTACTCCAACGTCGTTTGAGAGTTCAGACGGCACAAGAAAACTTGGGGACGCTGCCCGCCCCCGCCTGCACTTCATAACTCTATGCCTGACCTGCCGGTCACTTGAGGAACCGAATCCGCCTGATACGACAAACGTGGCGGCGGTTTATTACGGGCCTGACGCTCTGCCGGCGTCGCGGGCGCATGTGGAACGCCGGCTGTGGCGGGCCGACTTGGAGAACGAGCTGGCCGTGTAATGAGTAAGAGGAGAGAGGGGTTGTATGCATGGCAGACGACATGTTCATGTCGCTTTCTTTCGTGACGAGCATGGCGAACAAGTAGACGTTCTGCGATGTGAGCAGCTCCAAGTCAGAGGATGGGCGTATCAGTCTCGCGGAGGAGGGCCACGCGAGAAGGCATGAATATCTGGTTCGGATATTGGTACTCCGAATGCGAATCACTCAGCATCATTGCTGGAGGAGATCACATACGATGTGACGGGAATTGCGTTGGTTACTGCTAAATGTAGCACATTCGCCACGGGTTCAGTAGACTCGCATCAATTCCCCGGAGGACACCATATCTGGTCGCCCAATAGATGTCCTCTTTATCCCGGAATCAAAAAGGGGGGGGGGGGGTTCCTTTCTTTTGCAAAGGGGATTGCTACGATGGAATGAAGAATACCTTGTGTCTCGAATTCGGCCAAACAAGCGGGACAAATCCATGGTCAAGACATCTTTGATGCTATAAACGCTGGGAGAAACATAGAGGCTGGCGGCGAGACTGCCGCTTGCACTAACGGCAGGGCCGGCTTGGAAGATTTCACATTGTAACTAGGACACCGCTCGTAGTCGACGCTACTGAAGATGCGCCTGTCCAGAACGTCGAGAGCTGTGGATGTTTCTTGACCAGCGACGACATTGAAAGCTCTGTCGAGCGGGGGGAAACTGCACCTGTCGTGCTCCCGCAGATTCAGTTTCTCTCGTCGACGACATACCACTTCCGCAGAGATGGGGGAAAGGGGCCAGGCTGCCGCTGAATCAAACCGTCTCCTGTCCGGAAGAGAAGACTCTTCTTCGCCTTTAGACGTGAAAAGGGAAGCCGGTAGCGGTGCTAAATACACACGCACGCACGCACACACATACAAAAGTGGTACAAGTCAAGTATATTGAATTTATATTCAAGACCATTTGTGTTTTTTGGTTCTCATTCTTGTTATAATGGAATTTTTTTTCTTTCTTGTCAACTACGAACCCGCTGCGACAAGCTGCAAAAGACAGCCTATCATGCTCATGATATCTGGATTCACGCGGCGACTCTCGTAATGCGATGATTTGAGAAACTCTACGAGACATTGCGCTATCATCATAGGTACTTAAACTCGTGTCTCGGGATGGTTGTCCTGGCGCGTGGTTGTCCATCGCTTTTCAGAAGG
Organism: Cordyceps javanica; assembly: GCF_051103115.1. NCBI lineage: Eukaryota > Fungi > Ascomycota > Sordariomycetes > Hypocreales > Cordycipitaceae > Cordyceps > Cordyceps javanica. Next base: position 451,176 of record NC_139296.1, read on the forward strand.
CGGCAAGAGCTCGGGCTGGACTTCGTCTCTAGGGTAGTTCTGCATTGTTTGACGGAACGTAGATTGTGATCTTGTTTAGACCTAGCAAGCGGAGCAAACCTGAACGAGGCTTGTTAGTCTATTCAAAGAGCTTTGGACCGAGGTCAAATACGCTTGTGTTGGGTGGCGGCCCAAGACATCAAGATTCCACGTCCACGGTTGGCACACCGGCCGTCCACTTGGATTCGTCGCTAAGGCTGTTGATGGTACTTATGGCCAGACATTGTTGACACGATGCAGAAAAGCAAAGCTCGATCGGTATAGATAGACACATACCATCAGGCTCGTTTGACTCGACATTCTTGACGGTCCAACTTGCTCTTCCTCGGCCGTGGCTGTCGTGCTTCCTTTGCCAGGACAAATCTGCGATGGGAAGATGGGCGTTTGCCACTCGGGACAAGAACTTTATTCGACTCGCTCCAAAGACTACCTCTTTAGAACAAGAAAAATGTCCGGCCGGCATCAGTAGCGGTTTGGAGCGCAACGCCTCTTCTACCGCGAGCAAAGTCGACGTCTAGAATGGCCGTTGGGACTGACATGGATGAATTTATGCTAATAAAAGCGCTCGCAAACCCCGGTCAGGGCACTGTCAATTGGCACACTCTATTCTACAAAGCGATTCCGAGTATTTTGATCCGTCAGCCTGTTGAAGACTTTTAGCTCCGGCTTCATTTTCCGGAATGGTATGTACGATTCCATCTACGGATCTAGCAGTGCATAAACGAGCCCCGATGGAAAGCGATACCCGAGGCAGCTAAAACCGCCTCATCCCGCCTCATCATACAGCTGACAGACCCCGAGGAATGCGAAAGGGGTCTGTCTGACTTTCTAGTCCTGAGAGGTATCAAATCTCTTTTATTCACAGTAACGGCCGCGAAAAGTGTCCGCCAGTCGAATATTGAACGTGATTTTTCGCACAGACCACCTTTCCTTATCCTAAGAAGCAGTACTTACATGTAAGTGAGCAAAATTGGTCCTTGCTCTGGATGTGGTCGTGCGCGGAATTAAATTCAACTGGCGGACACTTTTCGCGGCCGCTACTGTAGCCAATCAACATTTTGCAAACACAATTCATTGTGTACAGTTTTGGGCATAATTAGCTTCCTCTCACATACTGGTACAATACCTTCGAACCGTACGTTTGCCTGAGCGCTTGACGAATCCGAATGCTATCTCCACCTCCTACGCCCGGACGCGCCGTCCGAACACTCGTCCTTCTTGTCGTCAAAATAAGATATCACAAGTTCTTACGATGGTTCTGGAGAAAGCAGTCCGGCCTTTTTCACATCTTCAATATGTGCATCAAGACCAAGCCAGACGATAATCTGGCTGAAGCCTACGCGATGCGATTTGTTGCTAGTCATACGTCCATTCCCGTGCCCAAGGTGTATTACGCGTTCACCTATAAAGGTGCCTCATATATCGTTATGCGCCATATCAAAGGACAAATGGCAGGGCATAGATGGCTAAGCCGTACCGAAGAATCGAAAACGCGAATCCTGGACCAGCTGCGCCGTATGATCACCGAGCTTCGCTCGGTTCCTCCTCCTACGGGGACGGGCGTTAGCAGCATCGATGGTGGCCCTTTTTACGACTGTCGTTTGCCATCCCGGCTTTACTGGGGCCCGTACGCTACTGTGCGCGAGTTCCATGAGGCGCTTATTGACGGCATGAGTTTGGATACTGAATACACTCTCGCCCCCGACCTTGCCGACCTTTCCGAGCTATTCAAGTTCTATCGGCAATCAGGGAACGAGTTGGTCTTAACCCACGGTGACCTGAGCAGCCTTAATATTTTGGTCCAGGGGGATGCGGTTATCGGAATTGTGGACTGGGAAACGGCAGGATGGTTCCCAGTATACTGGGAGTATACCTGTGCGAAGTATGTTAACCCTCAGAATCCATTCTGGGCGGATCCGGTCGATCAGTTTCTAGCACCTATGCCGGAAGAATTAACGATGGAAGCTATTAGACGCAAGCACTTTGGTGACTTTTAACATTCATTCTTCTTTCCCTATTAGATAGACTATAATTAACTATCCGGCGCAGTCAAGGCACCCGCTCAAGCCCTGCGGACAAGCGGCATTGTTGCCTGCGGGACATGCCGAGGAGGACATCGTGTCCATGCTCCTCCGAGAGGTCTTGTTTCAAATTTTGAGAACGGCCGCCAAAACTCATGAGCCATCCTGCACGCGGTCCGGCCGGGTGTGGCTTCGGCCGCTATGGCCTCCCCGTTGAGATCCCGGGTCCGCAGTCAAATTCCCCACAGTTGACATCGCTTGAACCGTGATCAAATTCACGGTCTCTGGTCGGTGTTGGTTCAAAGGCCTTGTCCACGAGGTTGAGGAGCCAACCAACCAGCATCTGCAACTTTTCCGGGACAGGGCTTGATCCATCAGGATTGCTCAGTCGAGTTTCGGGGTTTCTCTATAATCAGGGACGATGGAGGGAGAGGGAGCTTGCGGTGACGTACCATGCACAGGGCCGATACAACGAGGCTGAAGTCCTTCACAAGACTGCCCTAGATCTTCGCCGGCATATTCTTGGAGAAGATCACCCGCACATGACTCAAAGCATCATGTACCTCGCGCTCCACACAGGGGTCGCTACAGCAAATGCGGTCTCTTGTAAGACCACTTCAGTCTTTAGCGGTCACGTAGGTCCGCGATTTAGAAGAGCGGAATCCGCGCCATAGATCTTTAGGGAGGTTATTCATGTGCAGGGTAGGTATATTTACTATATAATTTACTAGCTAAGGTACCTCTTCTAGCCTACTTTAGACTAGATCCCTGTAGTTGGTCATCTTTGGAAACTCATGGTCTGGGCCTAAGGCAGCTACACGACGGCCTGCTTGATGGACGCGCCGTGACGCATCGCCCGCCTTGCTGCGTCCATGACGCACGCCCTCGCCTCCTCTAGAAGGGCATGTATCGAAGAAGAAAAGGTACATCCGGAGCTAATGAGGGAGAGGGGGAAGGGGGGGGGGGGCGTATTTGGGGGGCCAATCGAGAAAAGCTTTAAGCCTCATCCGACAGGGGTGTATTCGAGCGCTACTGCGTAAGCCTGGCTGGCTACTCAGTATTTGTAAAAGCTACCAGTAAGTGAGACCACGGCCCACGGGGCTGTTGGAGCTGTTAGCGTCATGCAGGTGAACGAAAAGAAGCCCGGTAATCTGATTGGTTCTCTAGACGAGGGTGTTGATTTAGTATGTGTAGCCTCCATCTCACCCCCTCCGACTCCGCTGCCGCCGCCGCCGCCTCCCCGTCCAAGTCCACACTCAGCCTTCGGGAAATGGGGGGCGCGCAGAGAAGGTGGGTGGAAATGGAATGCCGAGAAGTTGCTTCCAGGCACACGGAGCCATGTCATGGCTACAAGGCTGTGGCTAACTAGTGGGAATAATGACTGCAGTTTCTGAGAGAAACGACGCTACACGGAACCTCACCGCCCTGAAATGAAACATTCTTTTCTCGTACAATCTCAACCGAAAAAAAAGGAAAAAAAGAAGAAGTATAGGCCATCCGAACGTAGCATCGTATAGCACTGGGTCGTCTACTCTATTATCTAGGCCGTCTCGTCTCGAATTCTTTCACCAGCCCTTCTTCTGTTGTGCTAGTTTGGAAAGCCGCTCCACCGCCAGGTTTTTTCCATCTCCTTACCCTTAATTTGATCATCTAATTTACGCAGCACCTTCTTTAGTTGGTTAGCGCATCAAAACTCGCAGAACTCTCAGCAGTTTTGCTCTTGCACGGCGCTGCCCGCTCGCGTTGCCAGGACTGCTGTGCGCACCGCCTAGTTAGCCGGCCGAGTCAGGGTCCTGTTTCGGCCGGGCCCCGGGCCAGCGTTCGCAGATGACTTCGTGGGACGCGCCCGCGTTCTCAATGCGAATTGTAACATGAACTGATAGCTACAGACAGTTTCAAAAAGCACGCTGGGGCAGCACTGACGTAAAAAAAAAAAAAAAAAGGGAATACTTCATGACCCGTCCGGCTCCGTCTCATGGCCTTTGGAGCGACAAAGCCACTGATGACCTCGGCGCTGTATGAACTCATATGCAAGGGAGACGCAAGCATCTCCAAGGAGAAGAAACGCGTCACATGTACCGTCACCTCGTACATTTTCCTGCAAGCCCGACACGCATCGGCTGTATGCGAAGCAACCGAGCCGCTTCCCTCCCCCGCCGCTACAAGCGCAACGATAAGGCTATGCATAGCCTTATTTGAGCGTTTACACCCCGGGCTGGGGTTCAAGGTGCGCAGTCGCATATCCCTGGCACAGCACCACGTTGTAGTCGGCAGCTGCTTGGGCAGCAGACCCGTGAAGAGGGGGGGGGAGGCAACTCCCCATCTTCACCAACACAGATACGTCGAAACTAGCTAGAGCAAGTTGCAGATGGACTCCTTGGGAGAAGAATATGAAGACCGAAACCAGCCCTATTTCATTACCAGCACACTTACTTTAGTTGTCTAGACCATAGTTACACCGCCTAACCAGGCTCTTAGTTGTCCTCACTTCATCTACACGGGCGACCTCGATGGGAAACCGGCGAGAGCATTGCGAAATTCGCTTCCAACAGGGCCACCTATCTCCTAATCCATCGAAGGGAGTTGGCAAGTAAAAGTGTGAGGCGTTTTTTTTTAGCCGCCGTGGCGCGCGCCGATCCACCTCTTATGCTCAGCAACACCCGGCACCTCGCCGAGGCTGCGCTGGTGGTAGCGGACAATATCCGCCATGCGGGCCCTCGGTTTTGGTGAATCTTGTTTGAGTCTATGTACATAGGCATCAGTCTTTGGTCCATTGCACCACTGCAGAAAGGAGGCTGCTGATGGGATTCCAAGACGGATTCTGCGCTCCACGCGGAGGCGACTGACCGTCGCTGCCGTGGCGCACTCCAAGGGTATACTGCAGCCACGTGCCAATGCAAGAAGACAACCTGCAGGATGAATGGTTCGCTCTACGGTTCTTTCCGAGTTGTCATAAATTCAGAAGGCCATTCAGTGGTCAAAGAATGGCCAAGAATGCCTTTGGAGTCGGTACGCGAGACAAGCTTTGGCAGAAGTGTATCATTGTTGGCGTAGAATGGCAATATATTACAATCAAGAATAAGTACATGGATTAGAGTACAAGTTGTAAGATGCTGATTCCCATTAGCATACCAGCTTCGATACGCCTTGCATTATCAAGTAGAAGGGCTTCAGCCACCCCGCAGGTTTCTTTCGGCATAGTCTCGTCATGAATGAATTCTCGTATTTACTCGCCGCTCCAGCGCTTGCGCTCGCGGCGACGCTCATCGTCTTTTCGAAAATCGCCCTTCATGTAGACCCAGCCGCCCGCGACGGCGTTGGCCGCCCCGAGGCCGACGGCGGAACCGCGGACGAGGCCGCGCGCGGAGAACTTGGCGCGCATAGCCTGCGGGCGTCGCAGGGCGAGGAGGGCGTAGAGGCCGGACCAGGCGGCAGTCAGGCCGGCGCTGGCGGTGGTGAATCCCGATAGGTTGAGATACGAGGAGAAGAGGAGCGTCGGGGTGAAGAGGAAGAGCGGGACAGGCTGCAGCGGGCGTGCGTGGAGGGCTGTGACGAGGGTGGCGAGCAGGGAGGGCGGCAGGGAGGACGCTGCAACGACGGATTGTGTAAGCCCAACGTCGTGAGTGTGGTTCGAGGAAGGAGGGGGCGTGGGCATTTCTTCGCGCGTTCTGTTGCGTCGAATGCGAGACCACCAGCACAAGCTTTGTGCAGAAACATGTCGCGTGGCCGCGCAGCTTGCAGCTTGCAGCTTGGCGGGTCGAGGTTTTGGCTTCTACTTACTACCCCAGTCTTCGATGCGTTGAAGAATGGACCTCTCCGACGGGAGAGGACTGCTATCGTCGGATGCCATGAAAGAGGGGTGTACGGCTTCTTCACGGCGGGGTTTTCTCACAAACAGAGTTGCGCAGGAGATTCGAAAGGGGGGGGAAGAGAAAAAAGACTGCTTGATGACCGAGAGGCTTCTTCGGCTCTGCGACGCGCGCGCCGCGCAAGGGAAAAAAAAATTATGTCGTCACCAGCTGGCCAGCCAGTGGGCGACCTGGCCGATGAGCGGTGGGCATGTGCAGAAAAAAAACGGCCCAGCTTGCGTGGGAGCTGCATGAAATGGCCTGACTGACCGATGCCCATGGAGGTTATTGCTTGAGTGGGCTAGTTATGGTCTGAGCACTGATTATTATTTCCTGTTGCTGTACTCCTTACTGCCCTCTGTTTTTTTAAAAAAAAAAAATTCTTCCCTTTTGGTCAATATTTTGAGAATAGGCTGGTCGGAATCGATTGCGGGCACTCGGGAGGGTATCGAGGCAGCAAGCACGCCACACACCGACATGGTAGGTAGGCTGCAGTCGCCCGCGGGGTTAAGCTAGGACGAATCATGCAGACTGGGGTTTATGGATGTATTTATGCGCAATAGTAGAGGTGGTTCGGGGAGAAGTGCGTTGCAGAAGACGAGGGTAGCAGTGCCAAGAGGCAATATTAGAACTCAGTATAGAGAAGAGACAAGCACATGCACATGCAGCACTCTGCCTGACTATTTCCACAAGTACCTCACCGAACATGCACATTGACTTCAGCTCGCTCTTGCGCTCTTGCATATAATTCGGGCCTTTCTGATGCGATTGGATAGGTAGTCTCCGATTGCTGCCTCTCGATAGACTACTCGCTATGCTGCTTTCTTCTAGAAAACGTACCAGATTCCAACCTGACTGAACGGCGCTATCTGTCTTTTTTCGCCCAGTAGAACAAAACGACAAATACCAAGAAGAAAGGAATCAAAATGCGGGTATATTTTTTTTTTTTGCTCCAAGCACGATTGTTGGACAAAGGGACGAGGTGTGGATAGGGTCTATTGGAACTTTTTTTTTCTCTCTCTAGCATCTGTTCCCCAATACACACCAGCATTTCGAGGCTTCGTCCCGAGCGCCACTGCGAGAGAGGCGTTGACTAATTGCTGAATCATAAATGCCCCTCGTATATCTGGCGAACCAGGCACCTCACCAAGTGGTGATCCATCCAACCACATGACTGGGAGTGGAAAGGCCGCTTTCCATCTGTCCAGCCAATCCTACATAGTACAAGAAGCGACCACCAACTCGGAAAGGGGGGGAGGGGCGTGTAAACAGGGCAGACAGAGTCTTTGGCCAATCTCGGCTGTCTGGCGGGATGCCAATCAAATGTAAAGTGGCCTTTTTTGCTTGTCAGCGCCCATTCCTCTCTAGCCACACCCTAATGTCCTCATTGTGCCACCCCTCATCTTCTATTGAGCCATGTCACAAGTCTTGTGAGCGAATCTGTCGTGTGTCTACCGTTCATCAATCTATGATCATGGCCAATATTCTCCCTACTGTACGCCAGAGCTCTCTTCTTCGAGCTGGAGAAGGAGCATAATCTCGTGGCCTCGGCTATCGTCATTGAACTAGAGCAATGTTGGACTCGGAAGGGGGCATCCACTCTCGTACAATCCTTCCATCTGTACGCCGCCAGTGGAATCTTCGCCCGTCCGGCGGGTTGCAGGGACATCTGCAGAAAACGTGGAAAGGGAATCGTGTCTGCCCTACAAGCAGGAACAAGCGTCCTGGACGTGTGCGTGGACGAGGGCACCCCCCCCCCCCCCCCCCCCCCGTGATGCAGACTGTTCTGGGTGCACTCACCATCACACGCCCCCAGACCCAGGACCGCTTGCGCAACCCTAGAAATGGACTCGAGGACCCGACAGCGCGTACTGGTAGCTCACCAGAGAGAGAGGCCTGTCTTACCCAGCCTGTTTTAACTAGGGGACATTGACCAGTGAAGGACTTGCAAAAGAAGGCTCTAGGTTGCCCACTCGTTTACACAGCCAATCAGCTTTCGCGGATTCCCGTCGATCACCTCAGTCCTTGGTTGCCAGAAATGGCAATCCAGCCAGGTCGTACAGCATCGGCCCTGCGTCTGCAAGGGTGCGCGTAAATATAGCATGACAAGGCAGAGGGGGAGAGAGAGAGGGGGGGAGAGAAAGCAGGTGTAAGTAGAGCAACGACTGGGGATAGCCAGGCGACTTGGCCCCTCCACTCGCCCATTGGGTGGTGGCTGTCATCCGCCAAATGCTGCTATTCTGCGGATACAGACTACGGTAACAGTGTTTCAGCATGGCTAATTCAGCCCTACTGATATTTGAGGTGGCCGCGGCAGAAATGGGGGTTGGGGCGCAGGCATTGCGGATGTGCTTCCCAAGCACACAAACCTGATCCTCTCCGCATCGGAGCGAAAACAAACGCATGGCAAAGCCAGCCGTTCGAAAACCATCATTTCTCCTTTCGTAGATGACTTTCTATTACTCGCCGAAACAAAGAAAAAAAAACAGAATTTTTTTTTGTCTCGTGCTGGTTTGTATCCGAAACCAGTGATAGAACAAGTCTCCGCAGTAAGATCACAGCATCGTAACAACACCACAGCCATTGGTCAGGCATTGCCACTCTCTCGGGTGACTTGGGAGGGGGGAAGGGGGGGGGGGGGGGGGGGGGGGGGGGCTAATTTGGTCGAATTTCATGATTGTATCTTTGGTTGGGTGCTGCGTTCCCCGTGGCACAGTGCACCACGGCTCAATATAGAAGTGTCCGGACGGGGGCTTTGACGGGGCCGACAGCATCGGGCTTAAGGGCGCGGCCGCCCCGGATCTCATCTGACAGCCTCAGCGGCCGCTAAGAGTTCGTCTTTGCAGTCAGATGACGTTTTTTTTTTTTTGTGAATTTTATTGTTTGAACCATTTCCCAATTTTGATTTCTTGTTGCTTTTGTCTTATTTTGTTCATCTTCACGTCCTATCCATCGAATCCCGCAAGGCTGGGCAATCGATGGCGGATCGGCGCTGGCCGTGCCCAGAGCAGCACGGGCTGTGCTCGTCGTCTACCCGCATAGGCCTAGTCAACTGGGCTCGTGTTGCTATTCTAGAGTGCCAGTATGCCTGATCGGCCATTTCGTATCGGCATCTTTGTCCATTCAGTTTATATCCTACATGACTGTATCACTTGTTCTTTCTTTGCTTGGTCACGGCTCATGTCATTTCACGCACAAACTTTGTACAGGCGGAGCTGGTCGGCAGGGGTGGGCTATTACACATAGACGTGTACCCACGGGCGGAAGACACACCTTCATCTGAGCTATTCTTGTCCACCGAGGGAAAAGTAAATAGTCATTATCCTGACTTTTATCCAATCTATGGAACACTATGTAGCAACTCTAAAAATGGCCCGCCCAGTCGCTGCTTGCAACTTCAAACGCCTCTACCAGCCACGAGATTTTCCGCTAAAGAAATGATAAAAATTTTGAATATAGAACCCACTCTGAAATAACACCAAACACAAAACTCCAATCTCTCCAATCTCTCCAAGAAACCCTAGTGCTTGCGGCAATGATGTGAATACACTCTTGCAAAGAAATAAAAACAGATCATGATATCATGCCAATATATACTGAAGAACAGAGAATTGAACGCCATGGCTTGTATATGCCATGGGCTTCTATCTAGCGATGGTAAGGCCAGATATCAGCACCGGCAGTCTGTAGGCTGGAGAAGGCCTGAAACTGCATGTATTCGTCGGGAGGTGTAAGGACGGGGAAAGCGTTCGGGTTCGACACGGTGGAGATGAACGAGCTGCTCATCCCCGCCGAGGTGCTTGGGTCGCGCTCGTAGGTGACAGGCCAGGCGGCTCCCGACTGGTAACCACAATCGTGGTAGGGCATGGAGTACGGGATGTGTTGTTGGTGTTGCTGATGGTGCGCGGCCATGGAAACCGCACCAGGAGAGTCATATGGGCTTGTGAGGCCGGTCGAGAAGTCGCCGCTCTCTGAGATGGTCGCGAAGCTAGCAGCGAGGCTGTAGGGGCTACCCGCAATCGAAGGGGTTGCCGAGACGCGGGGTGAGGTGAAGTCAACGTCTGGTTCTGTCGAGGAGCGGGATTGGGCAGCTGAGGAGCAGGTGGACTTGCGTCGCGACTGGGAGCCCTTGCGGACACGGTGCTGCTGATTCTGGTGCCCTGCCTGTGTGCTTCGGCGCGAGGGCGAGCCTGCATTGCTGGTAGGTCGGTTCGGAGTCTCATCAATAGCGCTGCTGTCAGTCGAGCATCGGCTGCCCCTCTTGACTCGACGAGAGCATCGTGCCTCGCTGCGATTATAAACACAAGGATGGGCGCTGGAGACGCAACGGTCGCATCCGTCCTTTTCACCGCTGCATTTCAACTAAAAAGGGGGGGAACTGGTCAGCGGACCTGTATGGCTTGTTGGGAGAAGAAAGTTGGAGGAAGCAAACGGGTCGCGAGGGGGGCAGGTGGTCTTTGACAGCTGCCATCCGTCCGCATGTGGCAGCCCACCACCACGCAGCTCCAAAAACTTCAACCAGGCAACCTCGTTGCGCAACAGTGAGATGCTTACCTTTTTCTCATGGCAGCGGTCGCAAGCTTGGTGTTGACTTGATCGAGCAGAGATGGGATCATATGCAAGACGAATATTTTGCACCTCTGCAGTGTCACGGTCGTATTTCCAGGTTGCAAACATATTGATGTGTTTGTCGTGTGGGTGGTGGATGCGACCAGCTATGTACGTGTATGTGCGTGTCTAGGCGGCGAGTGATCTAGGCAGTGGTGCTAACTTGTTTGCAGTTCGTCTTTTAATCAACGAAGAAGAGCGAGATGATGACTTTTATGCAACAAGGAATGCTCTTCATGAGAATCAAGACTGGTCGGGATGTGGACTTTTCAACAACAGAGAACGGATAGCCTTGCGACGACCTTATATACCAGAGCTGCATCTCCCTCTGGACGACTTAACTAGCGGCCAAAACGCAGGCGCATTGGGGGCCAGCATAGATGTGGGGGAGGGAGACAGGCAGAGAACGAGGAGGGTGTCGCTCTATCACGCCCCCAAATCGCCATCCCGGCCGTTGGAGAGCGGGCGACCAGATGTACCTCCAGACCCAAGGTACCCGACATGGGATTTCGTTTAAGGTGGGCGCGCTTACAGAATCACCCACCACACCCACCCACAAGATGCACGAAACCATGCGGTTCGAGAGGTGCTAACACCACCTCTATCCACCAAAGGCTGGGGTCTAAGGCTGTCACCGACCCTCCTCCCACCAAGTAAGCCAACCAAGACGCACAGCCTCTTTTCCTAGTTCGTTCAACTACTGCAAAGTCCAACCCAGGGCCCCATGGTCTCCGTCACGGCCATATCATCCTGCCGCCAACTTTCCTTCCCTCTCGTCGGGTTACCGTTTTGTCCGTTCACGCCTGTCGCGTTTCCGTTGCCTTGCCGGGGCCAAAATGGATCTCGAGCGAGGCTTCTCACTCGTACCCCAGCACTCAGTCCACTAAGCTCTTGACCCCTTCTGCCGGGCCCGATAATCCTTCAGTTATCGGGAGCTGTCGGTATTTGAGAATGTGCCGTCCGATTCATTATCGGCCACCTTCGCAAGACCCAGTGTCCGCTTGAGATCTCTGTGAAACAAATAGCTCTTCGAACTGCACTCGCATGGCAAGTTAGTCTGTGAAGACACATAGCCCAAGGAATTCAAGACGCCTGCTGTGAGATCAACTGTCGTCAATCCATACCAAGCAGGACGCGGCGAGGGGCATCACCAACTAATACCCTGGTGGGGTCAGACGCCTCAGAGGAGCCTCAGCTGAATTTCCCTCCTTAACAGGGCTAATAGGGAGCTAGCAATGCCGGCATAACACCATGCTGTTGAACGCCAAAGCTTGTGCTCTGCAAGGTTGCATTGGCTGCGCAAGGGACGTCGATGATTTTGTTCCTAAAAATGGGACCCCGGAGTTGCCATGGCGGAGATGACTTCACGACAGCCGGCCTTAGCCTTTGCCTTATTAGCGTTTAACCGCCAGCAGAGACGTAGTGGGGGTGGCAGTGGCTCTTCATCTTCCCGAGGCACGAGTATCAAAGCAAAAATGAAGCTACCCAGATTATCCTAACAACATACGCCGGCCGCCACATCATGGGGGCCATGAAGACAATCATCAAATCGACATTCTGCTCACCCTCTGCGCAGGTAGGCTTCAAAGATCATCAAAGCCATTCGACCTGTTAAGATGAAGCTTTTCGCAAGTCAGGCGTATCCAGATGCTACCCACAACTCTCGGGTACAGAAACCATTTGTCAACTTCATACTTAGTATGCAGCAGGCACCACTAACCCACGTTTTTTTGTGGTGACTTCGAGCTTTCCAGCAGCACCCCCGCATCCTTCTTATTGGAAACGGACAGGCTCACTGTTCATAAACTAACAGTGCAACTGAGAGTACGCGTAGCTGCATTCAGAAGACATGGAAGGGGATTGAAGCTGTTGATTCAAACAAAGTGCAATGCCACTCGCTCAGCGAGGGTAGAGTTCCTGAGCACTTGTTCGGGAGCCTCGGCCGAAAAGCTGAGACTTCGGAACCGGGCCACGCGCAGTGGCACTCTGGACAAATGGCCCATGTGCGTGCTGACCCATCCCTAAAAGCACTACCTTACGAATAATAAATTACAACACTTGATGCAGTCTGGGGGTTCGAAACTTTGCCTATTCAGGCTTGCCTTAGCTCCGGTGGCAAAGCATTGGCGCTGGCGTTATTTTCAGTGGCAGAAACCTGTGGGTTGTTGCTGGCCATGGCATTGGTCAGTCGCAAAATCAAGGACCATGCCAGGGCCATTCGAGCCCTGGGTAAGAGCTAAACCCAAGTCCAACTCTCTACTAATAGACGCTTGACAGGGCCATTTGCTTGGCATTGGGTCTCAAAGTTAGTCCAATTTCTTGGACAAGTGGTGTGTTAAAGAACGGTTCTAATATGTGCTAACACAAACATTCGTCCATTTATTTGGGCAAATAGTTTTGGCTTGAGCCATCCCCAAAGGCGCACGACTAAGTGCCTGTTGGCGCGGCAGGCTTGCCACAGGCGAGCCCGCTAGTGGCCGCCTGATTCATTACAAGTTGATCGTTTTCGAAATTCTGTGTCAGGTTCAGCCAACCAGAGAACGCCTGCCGTCAAGGTCAGAGTATACGAGGTCACTTCACAGCCGAGATGTGTTTTGCTTCGGTGAGTCGGTTGGCGATAATCGATGAAGTCCAACATCGTCACTTAGATCTCATCGGCTTTCGAAACTCGAACAGCCCCACGAAGCCAATACAGGCTACGACCTTGGAGATAAAAGTATGATTGATCTTTATCGTTTATCAAATAGGGAACGCCAATGGGCGACTGATTGGCCAAAGTGAGGACTTCCTAGTGAAGCCAACCAGCAACCACATTCAGAATGCCCTTGTTTCGTACCTCAGCGAATGTAGCTTCAATTGCCTGAGCTGCTACATAAAAAAGGCATTCAAAATCTTGAAATCGCCAGTTTGACATGAAAACAGGGTCTCTGAACGCTGGGAATTATGCCCGAGCGAGCAATCCTATAGAGAGTGCACCCAGACGGGTAGCACCATGACTGTCACCGCTCACTGCTGGGCGTAGTGTGGCCCACTGAGTAACTACCTCAAGCACCCCGCTGGATCGAGCGGGCGACCGGCCCGACACGACTTCTCCAACACTGGTGACAGTAATAAAACCTCACACTCACAAGACTGACTCGATCAGCTGCGGCCGCGTCTGTTCTCACTAATTGCCTCATCCGGTCTCTCCTGGTGGTGCGAATGGAAGACGCATATGCCTTGCATACGACAATGTTGATTCCTGACAAGGCAGCAGCTCGAGCCGTCGCCAACCGAGAAGCTAGTCTGAATGGTGACTGTGCAGCTCCATTCAGTCACCCACATGCTTGAAGAACGAGGCTGTGTGTCGTTTATTTTTTGGGTAAAGTGCAATCTACTTGCTTGCTGTACCATGTGGCTAATGTAACTGATGAACCCAGTATACCAGAAAGGAAGGGACATCGAAACCACCAGCTAATGAGCTATGCAATCCGGAACAGCTTTGCTTCTCGATAGGTTGCTGTCATCTTCGAAGATATACTCGAAAATGTGCATTCTTTAGGAAAGTGGCGGGCTCTGTTGCAGAAACGAATCTAAACTGAGTCGCTACCCTAGCCAATATGCAGATTTAGCTCAAGCCCGATAGGCACCACAGAAACAAGAGACTGACTGACAGGTGAATGCGACTGATTTACCTCGTTGATAGCTTGGGAGGCACGCTTTCCTGCAGGCCGCTATAGGAGAAGCCGCGTGATCTCTACAGATTATTACGCTGCTGACCGCGAGGGGTCCCACTACATGGATCATAGGTGCATTGGGGGGCCAACTAACTAGTTAGCGAGCGAGCCAACCCGATGGTGGAAGTAAAGCCAGAGATACACGTCTTAGAAGAACATTGGATGAGACAGCAAGTAAGGCGCTCACCCCTCTAACATCGCACTGTTTCGCCGGTCGGGACTACGCCTCGCCATGATGGGGAGCAACAGTAATCAGCAAGAGACTATGTAGAGCTCGGGGTAACGGGCGTCTTGGCTGCCAAGCTGCATTTTACAACACCTGCTGACTGTTATTTGTCAGTGGTTATCGATGTTTAGATCATCGCGGTGAGAGGGGCGTGAATTTGCGGTCGGCCTCATCGAAAGGTATAGTTCGGCCCCCCTCCTTTGCGCAGGCGTGTGCGTCCACTCCGTCTTCCAATAGGACTTGGGATGACAAGTTCGCAGGGCACCTCGCCCCCTCGCCCCCTCGCCTCTTCGCGCGTGGCTTTGAACGCCGCGGAGACAGACCCCGACAGCCACGCCTCCCCCCCTGACTAACTCGGCACTCGAGGAGGGCGAAAGTGGTGCGTGGTTGGCAGGCCCGCAGGTTGGTAATTATGCTGCTGCACTACTGAGTAACTGCCTACCCAGTTGTCAGATTATACTAGCCTTGGGGCCGTAGGTTCCGAGTCCGACGTGGAAAGTCTCCGGCCAAGGTGGTAGTGAGTAGTGAGCGGTGGTACCGATGATGATTCACCTAGAATGAATCATTTGTGACGAAAAGTGAAATACTAATCTACACATCGATTTTTTTGCTAGTCCTAGCTGACATGATATCGTCCGGCCTTGTTGATGGCCATCTTCTGCTGAACGCAGATGGTGTTTTGCGGGTGACTGCGAAGCCCGTTCTGCTGCCTCTCTTCCGACTTGCTCCCCCGACTTGCTCCCTATTGAAGCATAGCAGCCATTCCCAGTGGTTCACTCAGCCTTGCCGATTAGCGTTAGGCTCAAAGGAGAGATCAATTCATGCATTGCTACATTTTCCCTGGGCGCTCTCTGTGACATTCCACAAAGTATATGCAGAGGTTGTCAGCCAACCTGTATATCATCCATCCACCTGGCCAACGCAAGGCCTCCTCAAAGTACCACAATCGGTCCACACTTCGACAGTTCTCGAATTTATGAGCTTTTGGAAGCAGTTCGAGAGATGTTTCTAGCCGGCACCACTTTAGACGAAGTTGTGCGGTCGCACTGCATGTCGCATTGCAAACGAGCACCTCAAGGCGAGACACGCATAGCCAGGGCACATATTCAGAACGAGGCGCCCGTCCAAGATGGACTGTACAATACTTGATGGAGAATGATGCATCGATAGATATGGAAATAGATGGAGTGGGTGAAGAAAGCCCCCGATATATCAGAGGTGGCACAATGCAACCTCACTACCCCTCACACCATCTACAATACTGCTGCCTAAATATCAGGCGAGTTGGATGGAGAGGAAACGACGGTCGCTAGATCAAGCACACGCCCGGAGAGTCTCTATCGCCTATACGGAGTACCATCGCCTCTACCATCGCCTCTACTACACGCACGGCAGTTTTTCACGCACTTGCCAACTTCTAGAAGACCGGCAGCGTAACTTGCAAATTACGGTTATAATTTAAGCGTGGACGCTATCAGTTGGCTCATATTGCGAGGTTGTCTGCCCTGTGATGATCCGTTTTTTTTGCTGCTGACTGGCGTCGTGCCTTTTCCACAAAAAAGTTGGAAGCCACCCCTCCCCCTAGCCCCGGCATCTGGTATGGTAGGGCAGAGGATGACCAGGGTGTGAGATTTAGTGTCCTCGTTGCGGGAAGGGGCCGTGTGCTCAGTGTGGTCCGGTTCCGAATAACATGGCGATGGTTTCTGCATAATCCATCCATAATTCGCCGCCAAAGCAGTTCAAAATCCAGCAAGACCACTACCGGCAGAAAGGCGGGCTAGATATCGTGACCAAAAACAACAAAATACTCATGTATATCCGGTTGAAGAGCGGAATGTTCTAGGGTCTCGAGACAACCAACTTGTGGGTTTCGTTTGGTTCCATCCGTGTCCGCAGCGGCTCGCGGACCTTTTTTCCGAGGCGGCCAGTGATATTAAACGTTGCGATCATTTCCACTTTGTCATCTTACCAACCATCCACGGCGTCGTTCCACCCCCCAAGAAAAAAGAACGCCATGTGCGTTTCCCGCCGACAACTACGGATATACAAGGGGCTCCAAAAGCGCATGGATGGTCTGTTCCACTTTTGTCGATTAGAGTTCAAGATGATTGGTTGCCAAGGGGCGTGGCTCAAAGCTTCCAGGTGCCCAGTCGTGAGGGGAACCTTACTGAACAAGACTCCGCCCTGTCTTGAATCTGATTGGTCTTCTAGACGATCCTGAGCTTCTTGGTTATCCAGCCCTGTCTTGGAAACTAGTTTCGACGCCTCTATATCCTCGGCCCCATCCTCCACCAACCAGCTCGGATGATACAAGCTGCCCAATATCCGGCAGTGAACGGATGATCAAATTCACTGGATACAAGGCCGTTGGGGCTAGGGGTGGGATCAGCATTCAAGTTGGCTCGTGGACCTTGGCGGTTTGATTTTGGAAGCAATTGCCTATTCTGCCTCGCCAATGCTCACGATATTCCACACCTAAAAAAAGAAACCTTGGCATGGCAGAGTTGGCTAGTTTCAGCGGCATTCTGGGCGTTGGTGTTGGGCTTGGTTGATTGCTTATACCTCTATGTCTTTTGGTCGTACAGAGTACGCTTCACTTACTTGTTTAGGTTGCAAGGGTAGGTTGGCTGTAGTCTAAGCCGTGGTGTTGTTGCTATGCGTGGTTGATCGAATCTACTTTGCACTGCACGACCTTCTGTTGCTTGGACATTACGCTCTACTCAGTACATTCTGTGTCTCAAACACTTTCTCAAAAATTGACCTGAAGCTCTCGCCCACAGACCTCGCTTCCAGTCCGACGTTTGATGCGCAACCCGCCGCCCAACACTAAATGTCCTCGATGTATTTGACGCTCGCAAGAATTCAACTCGAAACCTGAAAAATCAAAAAACCAACTCCAACTTGCAGACAGAATGTCATTCGCTGGCAGGTTCAAAACAATTCGAGTTCCTGGGTGCCAATACAAATCTCAAACTCACCGCGTGAATCGGCAAAGAGGTGCAGAGAGGTATAGGGTAAGCGAATGATGCAACACGGATAAAAGACGGACCCGAAGGGTCTTCCCAAGCCACACTAGCCGCCGAGCTGGAGAAAAGAATCTGTGGCTGGGTAAAGGCCAGCGTAGCAACGCCGCGTCAAAAATTCGCCTCTATTCTCTGCGCTTCCATTTAGACCCTTTAACGACCTTTGCAAGAACGCCGTCCGTCTTCTCTTGACCGTATCCTCGTCTCCCCTGCGCCCAACGAACAAAATTACGGCCTACCGCATATCTTGCTGCAGTTATTCACAATGGCCGGCCTCAGCCCCCAGATGTAAGGAGCCTCTTCGTGATGTCGCACCTCCCGGAAAACACCGACCCAGCTGTCGAACCCCTGTTTACGACGGTATCGACCGGCGACGTGGAGCAGACGGGCAACGTGGTTGCTGCGCATAGTCCCTACGATGGGCGCTCCTTGCGATGACAGTGGCTAATCAAGACCGTATAGTACCAACCTGATCATCATCCTCGGTATGATGCAGGTGTCGAAGCGCATCCCCTTCGAAGACCCCCAGGTGCTCAACACGGTTCGCGCCGTCTACATTGGTAGCAATGTTGTCATTGCCCTCATCTACGCCTATATCCTGTCCCAGATCAACAAGAAGAAGGGTACGTCACTGCGCGACTCATGCGACACGGTCTGGGCAGCTTTTCTCAAAAGTCACGCGACGCACATGTAACTGCGTACTAACCTTACACAGACATGACCACCCTCAAGTACGTCGAGCCCGCCCCCATGGGCTCCTCCGAGGAAGGCAAACTCGTCACCACCACCATCCACGCCTACGACGTTGCCCAGCTCAAGCAAGCCTTCCGTGGCCAGCTCATGGCTGTTGGCATGATGGGCTTCATGCACCTGTACATGAAGTACACCAACCCTCTCATGATTCAGTCCATCATCCCCGTCAAGTCCCTGTTTGAGAGCAACCTTGTCAAGATCCACCTGTATGGCCAGCCCGCCTCGGGCGAGCTCAAGCGTCCCTTCAAGGCTCCTGCCGGCTTCATGAGCTCTCTGCAGGGTGGCCAGACCCAAAGCGACAAGAAGGCCGTCGAGGCCGCCGAGAAGGCCGGCCGTGGCGGCGCCAAGGAGGAGTAAAGACGCTCAACGTGGATGGTAACAGGAAAACGGAGAAAACGGGAGGGGATCATAGGACAATATAGACAGCGGAATCGCCCCGGGCTTTGCATGGCGACAAGATGCGACACGAATAGGTGGTGATAGCAAGCGACGGGTGCGCCCGCGTTGTACAACTAGTCTACATGCCAACGCGCTCTGGCCATAATCTGCTTAGAATTTTGTCTCGAGATGCAGTATTCGATGCTCAGTGCTATTTTGTGTGGTTTGTGGCATGGTGTTGTGCTTGCTGTTAACATCACGTGTATGCGCGAGTGGGTGGCGACGGCTCCGATCGCCGTAGCGTGAATCTGCAAATCAGTGCCCCAACGCTGCTTCTTTTTTACCTTTGCAAAAACGGAGTTTGCTCTGTGTTGCGAATTTTGGATTAAATATTCGGCACGACTGAACAGTTTGCCGCCGATTACATCCCAACAATGGACCGTCCAAAGACACCACCGGCGGTTTCACGGCCACCGGCCAAGTCGCCACTCACGCCGGACCAGCTGAAGCGCATAGTATGTCTACTCTTGTGCTGAACTGCCAACGACTCTCACTTATAGTTGCATGCAGGAAGAGAACCGATTAAAAGCCAAAGCGATCCGCGATCAACGAGAAGCTGAGCAGCGAGCGGCGGGCACTGCACCGACGCCCCCCAAAACGGCAGCCGGCTTTGTCCCGACCGATGACGTCTACGTTTCCAAGCCGGCCAACGGCAAGCGACCTCTCGCCGCGACGACGACGGCCGATTCGGGCACGAACCGCGATGGGCGCGACCGAGGTGACGAGTCGACGCTGCGGCCGGCCAAGAAGTTTGCCAAGTTTGTCGACTACAACATGAGCGCCATGACGGACACCAAGGGCGGCTTCTTGTCCGCCGAGGACGACCCGCACAACCGCGCGCTCGGCGGGCCGAAGCCCGGCGACGACCAGCAGCCGCAGCGGCCCAAGGACATGACCATGCAGGAGTGGGAGAAGCTGCAGCTGCTGCGGACCCTGCGCCGGCAAAAGGCAGGGCCGTTTGAGCCCGGCATCAGCGTCCTGGACGACGACAAGACGAGAAAGAAGTGTCGCGAGTGCGGGAGCCTGGAAGTGGACTGGGTCTGGGAGGAGGTGTTTCATCTCTGCGTGTGCAACAAGTGCAAGAACAACCTGCCGGACAAGTACTCGCTGTTGACCAAGACGGAGTGCAAGGAGGACTATCTGCTCACGGACCGTATGTACAATCTCCGAGGTTGAACTTGGAAGCAAATACCGAAAAAGAAAAAAAGAAACCACGCACTGACCTTGAATCGCAGCCGAACTGAGAGACCCGGAACTGCTGCCGCACCTGTCCAAGCCCAACCCGCACAAGTCGCACTGGCACGACATGATGCTGTTCCTGCGGTGCCAGGTGGAGGAGTACGCGCTGCAGACCAAATGGGGCTCGTCGGACGCCCTCGACGCCGAGTACGCGCGCCGCGAGGCGCAGAAGAAGGCCCGCAAGGAGCGCCAGTTCAAGGACAAGCTGCTGGACCTGAAGCGCAAGACGCGCACCGACGCGTTCCGCCGCCAGGCCGGCCACCTGGGCAAGACGGGCGCCAGCAAGTTTGGCGACGCCGTGGGCGGCAACGGCAGGCACGTGCACGAATGGGGGCGCGCCGTCGAGAACGAGCACGGCATGACGGTCAAGACGTGCACGGCGTGCGGCATGGAGGTGGAGGAGCTGGAGCTGTGAAAATTCCCTTTGTGAGAGTTTGACAGTCGGGGGTTTGGCGCGCATTTCTTTTTACACACATTGGCGTTTTGAAGGGGATATATATACCTCGGGGATGGGTTCTTGCAAGTCTTGATGTCGCATTTGATGAAAACGTTTATGAATTTATGACACGACAAGCGCCGACACGCGGAGCGTGGGCTCCATCTAGCATTACTCAAAACAACAGGCCCTACAGAGATGTAGACAGCGACTGGTTGTCATGTTTTCACCACAGGATATCACCCCCAGTGCTTTATTATTTATCGAGCCTCACCCAACAACGGTGAGAGTGCCCAGGACTACAGGCAGCATGCTGGGTCGGCTAGCGAGCGAACTCCTCGACCTCATCGCCGCTACTCTCGGCAGACGCAATCCGTGGAGCATTGCGAGAGTGGCAAACTATCTGTCAAATCTCTACAGTGAGAACATCGACAAGACACGAACGAGCACCACGCAGCAATGTATGAATAGTTACGAGGCATACCCGCATTCATTTGCAAAGGGAGATGAAGCCGACTTCGTCTAGCTCTTGCTGAGGCGCATACCCTTCGACCTCAACCCTGGCTCTGTCGAAAGCGAAGCTGTGCGCGCTGCTGCCGCGTATGCGCCGACCCTAGTGCCAAAATATGACCCGGGGGCATTGCTACTCAAGCACGCGCTGCGTGAGATGAAAGTGGTCGCCGATGGCGGACGGCAGCACCGACCCCGACGAGCCGACAGTGGCAAGTGAGCTAGCTCCTCGACGCCGCCTCGGAACCCCAACCGCCGCGAGCAGCCGCGGGATGACGCGGACCGGCGACGCTCATCGCACTCCGACAGGCGGGAGCTCGACCTGCTGCGGTGGATTCTGGGCCGGGGGCCCGGTCGGGGCCGACATGACGCAGACGGGATGCAGAACGCACAACACGGCTGCAGGGAGCGTATAACGGCCGTCAGAGAGACATGTTGGAAAATGCGCTGCGCGAGGCCGACTACCCGCTGAGCGAGCGAGACCGGGTGTGTTTTACTAGTTCGGCATGGACGTCCCGGTGTATGAGATGCGAGAGTTGAAGACCATTCACAGTTGAATGAAACATACCGCGCTGGCACAACGTCATTTTGGCATCCATCGGCAAACGTAGAGTGACAACTGACTCCCATGCACTCAAGCACGACAATCCGTTTGCGTACTGCCAATGACGCACATGAGTCAGATGGCTGGACAGCCTGGATAGCGAAGCTGGAGAGACAAGCGGCAAAGACTACGACACCGAGTGAAGCTGCGCGCCGGTGCCAAAGTTAGATGGGGTAAAGTTTGTAGGTGATGATGTCGCGGAGGTGACGTGACGTAGCTTGTCGCAGAAGATGCCCGACTGCTTATTAGTTGCTCGCCAGGCGGTGCAGGTCCCGACGACAGAGCAATATGCCACTACAGTTTGAGTTCAATCGACATTCCAGACTGTTTTATGAGCAGCATTGCGAGCCTGCGCTACGCACCCTGTCACTCAAAAAGATTCACCATTTGATTGGAGACCCGCAGCACGCAGCAGAGAGTTGAAGTTGTCGAATCCGCATAAAAAGGGCAGTCTGGCCACCCAAGTACATGGAGATGTCAGGGCATCAGTCACGCACACTCTCGAACCGAACAGGATGAAGATTCATTGCTCATACATTATATGCGCCGTCGTCATGCTCGTCGGCACTGCCAGTGCTGGTCCGCTTGCCTACGCTACATGCCAGGCGGCCTGCTCGACATCACTGGCTGCAGGGCCTGCGGGCATCGCTCTATATGCCGCTTGCCAAGCTGCTTGCGCCCCCCTGCTGGCAGCGCCATGCCCGTAACTACGTCTAGCAAATCTTGGCGACAATTCTGATGCTAGGCGTTGATGTGATGCCGTCGTCTACGCTGACATGATGTGGAGGTACCGTCGTACTGTTCATTCATATCAGCGCAACCAAAGATTTGACCTAGGCCAAGGCTACGGGCATATATCAATAGAAAAAAAAATCAACAGCAAGAGTCTGTTGATACGGGTCGTGATACGTCAACTTGGCCACCAGGGCGGCGTTTGCAACCTTGTTCAGATCTGCTCAAGTCGCAAGCTTCCTGCAAGTTTTGAATCGGATGACATGTACGCGCAGTTCTCTTGGTCCGGATATGGAGTTTCTGACTTTCACCAATTTGTAAGAATCACTAGCTATTCTGGAATACGATTCGTAATAATACAGTATGATGGTTTCTCCTGTCTGAATCTGTCATTCCCTCCATGAGAGGAGCAACAGAGAGTTACAAGAAACCTTGAAAGCCATGGCGCTCTCGCCATTCTCGCTTCACGCCTCGAGTTACGGCGCTATCGAAGCAAAGCACTCAACAGAGTAAGAACCGCAATCAGGGTAGCGCCAAGTCCACAGGCATAGCTTCCAGCCGTCAGCGCATTGTCAAGACTGCCGGTTCGAGCGGCCATGATGGCGATGACGCATGCGCTGCCAAGGATGGTGAGGCCAGTGAGTATGAGAATATATCGCACGTTCCAACCCTCTACCAGTAGAAATGCGTAAATTGATCTCCCGTAGGGGCTGGCTGCGTCATTGTACTTGTCGTATTGTAATTCTCTGTGGTCAAGATTACCAGCTGAAACGAGAAAGAAAAAAAAAAATCAGCACGGCATAGAAAACTCACTCATAAGAATATACAAATCCAGCACCACGTAAAAAGCGCAGCCCCTTGGCGTCCACACCATTGCGCCACCAGTACCTTAGAGTTGATGGAAGCCACTTGTATTCGGTGTGCATTTGCTCGAGCTTCCGACAATGCTGGAGCTTGCAATACAGCCCGATATCCTCATCATAGGTCTCATTCGCACAACCAAGACACTCTTCCACATTGCCTTCTATGTCCACGTCGTCACATCCTTGTTTAACATTCTCTAGCTTTTTCTTGATTGCCCGATTCAAGTCTTGCATTTTGTCGGTGTAGTCGAGGGCCACAATACAGACAGCAAGTCCAGCCGGCTTGATGCTCATGAAACGCATCTGCTTACGCATTAATATGTCTTATATTAGTCGAGGGTTTTTTGAGCTTGTTCTCAACATTACCTGAACTTGTTGAACTGTAACAGCGGAATATAACGAGAATCGCCGGCGCCACGGCCGCGATGCTTTTTCTAGAACGTCGAGCCCCAGCGTTGGTTCGTTTTCACCGCCGACAGGTATATCAGTGGCATAATAGTCTTCCCCTTTTCGAATGCAGCGAAAAATGCATTCACCGGTGAGACTTTTTTCCTGAGCCACGCAGTAATCAGCAAAGAGGGATCTTCGCCCCAACGACTCTCGGTTGCTCGAAACCATCTCTAATCCGGCTCCGCCAACGGTGACAGGTCCTAGATGATGTAGTAAAATGGCACGAGTCAGACAGGGTAAATGGTAAAAGTGGAAGCAAGAAAACAGGAGCTTGTGTAACAAATCAGCCGCGATTTTGGTTGTGCAATATTCATACAGTCATGGTGCATCAGGTAAATGCGGCAAAAGCAAAATACATCACCAGTCGATATATAAGGCGGCGAATGCGCGCCACCGTCCTGAATATAAGGGTGCGGGGTTTGATGAACGTATGGGTCAGCCTTGAAGTCCGCCTTTGAGCTTGCCTTGGAGTCTGCCCGAGGCGACCCTATCAGCTTCTGTCGTAACAGCGCCCAGTGAGGTGGAGGATAATAATAGCTTCAGGCGGCAGCATCAAGGTTCAACACTGCTTGGCCAGTCCACCTTTGACGCCGACATTTGCTGGCTGGCCGACATGCCACCCAAGAAGCCGACGAGCAGTCGCCAGCGTTGGACCAAATGTTCTCATCAAGTTCTTGGTCACGATACAAGATAAGATCAAGCTTTGCTCTAACCAGTTTGGACAATAAACTGCTTTCCGTTGACACCGGTGGCAGGCCTCGTGCGTTGCAAACCGCAACCACTAAAGAAGCCACCGGCCACGGTTGTAGCCTTGCGGTAGTAAACTGGCTCGGTCAACGTCCTGTGCTGAAGCAGTCCTGTATGATGCCTATATTTTCTTGATACATGCTGTCCGAGAATGGAGCATGACGGCGCGAGAGAGTGGACTGGACTGCTTGCAGACCTCTCTGCCTGCGCACCGCCCCGGCGCATGCAGATAGCCATGCGCAGCCCACGGAAAAGGCGTCCAAGGCAGCAAATGACCCGGCTACATGCATATTATTGGTTCGAGGCGCTCACAAAGGCTTGTTCAAAAATGAGAGCAAACATGACTGTGGCTCATTCAGCGCCGCACTCCCATACATGGACAACCTTGCTGAGCAATGATGTGAGTGGGATGCCCACGGGCGCGGTGTACTGCCTTGGGAATAATTCTCGCATGAAGCTCGGACATGCACACTGCGGACGATAATCTGTCCAAATGTCCACATTGGTGCATATCCATACTGGAACGGGGGAGCACTGTAAGTCGACAAGTTCGATTGATGAATGTCTAGTTGAACGGGGCCGCTGTGACCAACGAGTAACTCGGCCGTTTCTCTGGCATCTGATCAAGGCCGACCCGTTCCACCCTAAACTTACCGACGTGATATCCCTTTCCGACGAAGAGCACAGGACCAGATACGGCGAGGAGGCCTTTACAAAGCTTGTCGTGAGCCTCACCAAAGTAAGGAGGGGAATGGGCGAGTAGATGTCTCCGAGAAAGGCTATATAAATGGACGGCCTAGTTGCAATAAGGTTTTTAATTGGGTAATGAAGAATAGCAGTTCTTGATTCAAATTATCATCGATTACTCAAAATTTATAAGTTGTGATTGAAGTTTCTTTGATGCCTCCAGAATCGAAACTTGGACGATTTTTCAGTAAAGATTTTCATGTACAATTTAAAAATTAATAAAGCTTTCTAAATGCTATGGTGAGCTGGGTTCACTTGTAACTGCCGCTCCATGAGATGATGATACATGACGGGGGGTATATTTTTTGGGCACGACGGTCGACAAACGAAAAGGCAGGATGAGACTGCATCACGCTGGTGGTTTCGTGAATTCTGTTCCGAGAATGTCGTTCAGCCAGCCTCCAATCTGCTGCGCTTGTTGGCTCGCGACGCCTGCCTCGGCAAGCTGCGCGGACCAGTCGCTAATGTTGTACATGGTGGTACCGACCAACGCAGAGAGTTCCTTTTGCGCGCCCATGCTGCTTTCCATGCGGAAGCACTCGATGACGCCCTGCTTTGCTTCAAAATAGATGCGCTCCTAGTAGGTGGGAAAGAGAAGAAAGTCGGTCAGCAAACGGCGGCGCAAGCGGCGGAGTAGAAGAGAGCTCCAGACAAAGGGCTCAAACGGGACCTGTTGAGGCAAAAGGGGGGGAGGAGGGGGAACATTACCTCGAATGGCAGTTTCGGCCGGGGCCGGGGATCCTGCTCGGTCGGGTGCGTGCAAAAGGTGAAGCGCGGCGTCTGGCCGTAGAGCCAGTCGCGCGAGGCCATCTCGCGGTAGCCGCGGCGGACCTCGTCGACGGCGAGGGCCGGGGCGTCGTCGACGACGGCGCGGAGGTCGGCGGGCCCGTACAGGGCCTCGAACTGGCCGACGACGGCGTCGCGGAAGGCGTCGCCGTCGAGGTCGAGGTTGCGGACGGGGCTGCGGACGCTCTCGACGCCGCGCGCGCGGACGAAGCACTCGGCCGGACTGCGCAGCAGGCCCGCGATGGAGGCCAGGCCCGGGCTGCGCAGGAGACAGGTGCCGTGGTGCAGCGACCGCAGGCGGGTGAGCTTGTAGGCCGATCCGGAGACCTTGAAGGGGCCGCCGCCGCCGCCGCCGCCTGGGTGGTACCCGGCGCCGTCCGACATTGTCGGACCACCGTCGACGACAATGTCGTGGCGCGCATTGACGCGCGCCGACGGCCGCCCCAGCGCCGCCAACGCCCGCACCACCATCTCGGCGTGCCGGTCGCGGTCAAACGCCGCCGACGGGCAGATGACGCTAAAGTTGACGTTGCCCTCGTCGTGGAAGACGGTGCCGCCGCCGGACCGTCGCCGGACCAGCCGGATGGGAGCGGCGGCGGCGGCGGCAGAAGAGGAGGATGAGGAGGATGAGGAGGATGCTTCTGCTGCGAGGCGCGCGAGGTTGGCCTCGATCCACGGGTTCTGGTTACGCCCAAAGACGACGCACGGCGCGTTGGCGTACAGCATGAGCACGGTCGCGTTGGCCGGAACCGTCCGCAGCAGGTGGTGCTCGACCGACAGGTTCAGCAGCGGGTCGCGCGACCGGGACAGGTAGATTTGCGTCTTGCTCGTCGCGGCGGCGGCGGTCGAGAAGCGGCTGCGGTGGTGATAGGAGGAGGAGGAGGAGGAGGAGGCGGCGGCGGGCTGCCGTCGCGGTGTGAGCAGCAACAGCAGGTGCTGCTGCGGCCTGCGAGCCGTCATGATGCAGCGGCGGCGGCGGCGGCGGCGGCGGCGGCGAAAAGGGTCGTGTTTGGCTGCGTGTTATTGGCGCATGACGTGGTTGAGCAAAGACCGTGGTGGCAATCGGTGCTGTTGTGTGTTGGTGACGATTTTCTGGGGACCAAGGTAGGTGTGTTGAAAGAAGCTTCAAGGTTTTGGCGATGGGGCCGGGGCGGCGCGCGCGGTGGGTCTGTGCTTCCGAGACGAGAAAACATGGCCAGAACAAAAAAAGAGCAAGCAAAGTCTTTCAAAGTCAGAAGAGAACAATGTATTGTATCTCACAACCCTTCTTCTTTTTTTGCCCTCTCTTCCTTCGATTTCTGCCTCTTCTTTTTACTAATAGCCCTTTCGGAAAGCTTTGTGTGTAAATGTCTGCCGGCCCTCTAGCTCATCACATCACTGACGAAGCCGCAAATCAAGCGTTGGCTCCAACGTCACAGTAAATATAGACAGACTTGTGATTTTTACAGAAATAAAATCCCATCATTACTATTTGCAGAATGCTTTTGTTGTCATCTTATATTAGAACAGCACTGAAACCTCTTGTTGTCATTTCATTAAGCAAAAGCAGTTATGCCTCGAGCACATGGTAAAGGAAAAGAAGAAAGATAACTCCAAAATACGCCCTGCCGTGACATGATATGAAGAAGAAGAAAACATTGATCCGTCTCTTTACGCTCGCGCTTTCCAACACCAGTGTTCCAAAATACACGCCGATACACAAAAGTGAAAATCCAAGGAGAAAAAAAAACACAAGACACATCGCTTGCTATTTTGCAATGCCATAATATGACCAATAGAAGAAAAAAACATCAAAACCGTCCTGTTTAGCTTCCGGGGTTGTTCATCTCTGCGCTCTCAAATAAACCCAGCATGTCCGTCGTCAGGTCCAACCACGAGCCGCTGACCAGATCCTGTTGGAGGCCGAGCTCCTCGACGTCAATGTCGCGGCTGTTGAAGGTGATGCCGTCCATCTGCCCCATCATGGGTCCGCCGCCCCAAGTGCCAAACTGCGGCGCCGTCATGCTGGCGTATAGGGTGGCCGACGACTGGGTGCCGTCGCCGGCCGGCGGCGAGGCGCCAAAAGCAGCGCCGGCGGCCGCGTCGTACGGGTTCGAGTTTTGGCTCGTTGGTGTGTACGTTGGCGGTGGCGCAAAGATCTTGGCCTCGTCGTTGACCCCGTCGAAGCGTAGGCCGTTAGGCGCTAGCCTGCCGGTGCCGCCGCTGCCTTGGTGCGGCGAGTGCCGTAGCGCTGAGAGATTGGGCTGCGGCACCGCCGGCGGGAACATGGTGCTCGTCTGGGTCGGGCGGATGGGGTCATAAATCATGTTGCCGGGTGGCGTGCTGCCCTCGTCACGCGCGGCCGGCGCAGGCGGCGGCCTGGACGAGGACGAGGACGTTGGCGCTTTGGGAGGTCCTCCGCCGGTGCCGGAGCCGGCTTGGAGGACGCCACCACCACCGAGCGCGGCGGCCTGGTACATGGCTGTGAAGTTGGAGTTGGGCGAGTTGGCGGTGCCAGAGAAGCTCCAAGCGAAGGCGCCGGGTGGGATGGGCGACCCCTGGTTGTTGAGGCGGCTGAGCTGGTCGCCGATGCTGGCCTGCACGGGTGGTGGCAGAAGCAGCGATTTGGTGCTCTCATACTCCTCGGTGGTGTACGTCTCGAGTTCCCGCATCCCCTTGGACTTTTGATCCAGCGCCGTGAGGATGTACTTGATACCGCCCCAGTAGCCGTGAATTTCTTGAAGCGAGTTGTAGCAGCGCTGGTAGTTTTGCGTCGCGGCCGAGGCGAGCATCGAGTGGCGGGAGGACCGGCCACGAGCGGCCGCGGCGCTCTTGCGATCCGTGGCCGGGGGCGGCGAGGTTTCGCGCGAGGGGCCCTCGGAGGCGTTGGCGCTCGACTCCATGAGGAAGGCACCAGCGGCTATGTAGATGGGCTGGCTCGTGAAGGGGTTGCCGATGAAACTCTTGGGGTCGATGAGGTCGGCAAAGGAGAGAATATCGCAGATGGTCTTGGCGCTGCTCATGCTCAGCTCGCGACTGTCGGGCAGCAGCTGGAGCTCGCTGCGTAGCTCGCCAAAGGCCATGAGCACCGTGGGCTGGTGCAGGTTGATGAAGAGGGCGTGGAACCAGAGGTGCAGCAGGATAAAGATGTTGCCCTGGCCGTCTTTGAGGTAGTGCTTGAAGTTGTTGACGTTGAACTGCAGGCGGTGGCCCCAGTTCTTGTAGAGCCGCGTGAGCTGGTGCTCCATAGCGCTGAGCTTGCCCCAGCGCTCTTGTGTCAGGTCCTCGACGTGGTGGATGTTGTTGAGCACGTCGGACACGCGGCCGTAGAGGTGAATGATTTGCACGAGCACGGGGAAGAGCGTCGGCCAGCCGGTATTGGGATCCGTGCTGGCTTCCGGAAAGGGCAGCTCAAAGTCGTCATCGCGCAGCGTGACGGGGCGGCCCGTACCCGAAGAGATGATGCGGTCGAGGACGAAGACGGCCCAAAACGTGTCAATGCGCTCCTGCTCCAGCTCTCGCTGGCCGGTTTCGCTGAGGTCACCGTCGTCGCGGCGACGGTCTTCCGGGCTCTCCGAGTCGTTGGTGCCGCGGCTGCGCTGCTGCGTGTTCCATGGATCCTTTTCGCCCTGGTACTTGATGCCGACGCGCTTCTGCAGGCCGAGATCGAGGGCCATGCGGATGGCCAGGCCGAGATACATCCAGAGGGCGCTGTCCTGGTTGGCGCCGAAGCCCTCGTAGGCCATGAGCAGGCAGGCCTGGACGGCCTCGACGCTGGGGCACGCAAAGGTGTCGACGGTGGCCTGCTTGGCGCGCTGGGCAAAGACGTGGCCGCGCTCGGTGCGGGGCATCTTATCGTTGCCGCCGGTCAGAGAGGGCGAGTCGGAGAAGCGGGCGGCCAGGGCGCATATGGAGTCGACGAGGATGGGCTCGACCCTCTTCTCGCGGACGTGGCGGAGGGCCTTGTCTTTTTTCAGAAAGGGAAAGTTGCAGCCGACGTGGGTGAAGAAGATCTCGACTAGGTGGAGGAGGAGCGGGTGGACGGGGCCGGGGGCGTTGGGGTCGTACGAGGGCAGGTCGTCGGGAATGACGTCGCTGTTGCCGGTGGAGCTGGGGGCGAAGACTGCGCTGTGGGTGGACACGGGTGAGGTGCCCTGGTGGGAGGCGGCCGAGGTGGACAGGCGACGATCGCGGACGGAGACAACCATTTGCTTGAAGCCGGGGACGATGGCGGTGGGGCCAAAGTAGCGAAAGTAGGGAATGCGGTAGTTGTAGTTTTGCGGGCGCCGGAGGGCCGTTGGGGACGAAGGCAGGTCGTCGGTCGAGGCGGTCTGGGGCGGGTGACTGGAGGAGGTCGATGGCGAGGGCTCGAGACTGACGGGCGGGTGGTGGAAGGCGTTGGGAGGCGTGGGCATGGCGGTGGCGGCGGTGGCGACGTGAGGAGGAGCGAGGATAGGCAGGTGGGCTGGAGAGCGATGATGTCGCGATTCGACACGGGCGGCGGGAGTAAGGGTGGTGGTGGTGGTGGTGGCGTCATGGTCTCCGGTATCACGGGCGGTTGTCCGGGTAGGCCGCCCGGGTTCGGCGCCGGGTGGACGACCGGGATAGGACTGCTGGGTGGTAGACGACGTCGTGGTAGCTGGGTCGTGGTCGTTGTCGTCGACGGGTTGGTCGCCAGCATCGGGGCCGTCGCGCTTGGACTCGTCGGGGTAGCCCAGGCATTTGTGACCGTTTTTGGAGCAGGTCGAACAGGTCGGACGTTCGCCGTCGCAGCGCGTCTTGCGGCGCCTACATGTGAGGCATCTGTGGCCGGGAAGGGGAGGGCCCGGGGGTCAGCAAACGTGTGTGTGTTTTTTTTTTTTTACTTTGTCGCGTCGTCGATGCGCAGATGGGTGGTTGGAAGGCAGAAAAACAAGGGTCAAGGGACATACGCGGCGTTGATCCTGCGACGCTTGGAGGGCGGCTGGCCTTGGTTGTGGACAAAGCGAATCTGCCTCGGGGCGGCGGCGGAAGAGTCCGACTTGCCAAAAGTCACATTCATGACTTGACCATGGCTATGCAAGCATGCGGGGAGCGAGCGTGGGGATGATGGGCGCGATGAATGGATGAATGGGCGGAAGCAGAGGGAGAAGAGCGAGAGGTGAGAAGGGCCGTGAGGCGATAAGAAAAAAAAAAGACAGGTGCAGCGCGGGTTGGGCTGCTCGATTTGTTGCGAGGGAGCGGGCAAGGCTATGGGTACGTCACGATGGGCGAGAGCTGTGGTGGGTGGGTGACCGTTGGTAGGTAACTGCGGTAGCAGGTGACACGCGAAAAGTCGGGAGTCGACGAGACGAAAGGGCAAGTAAAAGACGGGCGCTAGGAAACAGATGCGATGTCCGAGACGGAATTGTGATTCAGGAGGCGGTAAGCATGGCTGGCTAGGTGTTGGAAGGGAGGAAAGATCGTGAGGTTGATGGATGGAGGGAAGGGGAAGAAAAAAAGGTGGGTTCTACTTGGGTTAGTAGGCGTTTATTGCTCGTTTGGACGGTGGCATAAGGGGTCGCCGAGCTGGAGAAGAAGCATGTAATTAAGTGGCACGATCGAGGAGGGGTCGCGGGGAACGAGACTTTGGGGGCAAAATGGTTGTGAAAAAAATTATATAGAGATTATTTTTTTTTCCCTAGCCAACCTTGCAATATGGTTCTGTTTATCTTTGTCGAGAAACGACAGATATCTTTGAGGCTGTTGTCTGTTTGTTGTCTGTTTGTTGTCTGGAGCTGGCGGAATTAGTGCTTGTGTTTTTTTACAAGGCCATGTTAGTGGCCAGGCCAGGTAGAGGTACCGAACGGTGATGGGTGTTGGCGGCGTTGGCGGTAATGGTTTAGTGGAGGTTTTGGACGGCTCCCTGCGGCGCTCTGGTTAACTAGGTATCATTTCAGCCTCTTCTTCTCCTTCTTCTAGTACATCTTGAGGCTTTTTTTTTTTTTTGGCTTCATTTTCCCTCTTCTCTCGCTCTCTAGTGTTTCCATCATTCTTGTGGCTTGCTCGTGACCGGTTTTTGTTTCCCCTCGTCTTGTCACTTCCAAGAGGTACCGAGGTCGCCGGTGGTGGCTTCAGCGGCCCGCTCGGGAGCCCCGCCGGCTACTAACGTACCCAAAGTAGCCTGTACTTAGGTAGGTACCTGCCTGGTAGCCAGCCAACCAGCCAGTGACCTTGGCTACCAATAACCAACGAGGTACGGAGTATATGGCCAAGAGACAAATCATCTCTCACAACGCCGCCACAAGGCAATCTGCGCCCCTTTACACTGGAACTCTCTTATAAAAAAGAAACCAGGAGAAGACAGAAGAGAAAAAAAAAGACTCACTTGCAATCTACGTCGCAATTCTCCCACCACGCCCCTCCCCTCATCCCACCCCCCCACGGCATCTGGCCAACGTAACCTCGCCAGCTTTTAAAGTAACCTGGCCAACTAGCTCACTCAACATGAACACGCCACACGCACAATCCGACCGACCCAATCGGCACTTCAATCACTCGTCCCATCACAACTCCCCTTCCTTTTCCCGAGCAAAGCCCCCGCCATGTTCCATCTTCCAGAACAATACTACGCTATACCACGCTAACCGTGCTTTCCCCATCCGCCCTACAATACTTACACGAGAGTACGCGGTCATCTTCGTGCCTCTCATCAATGCGACAACTCTGACACGTACGTACACGCTCATGGATAATAACGACCAGCACGTAGTAAAAGTACGGCATACGCGGCAAAGGCAATCATACAAAAATCAATCTACTTCCAAATTACATGGACATCCCATCCGCGTATACGAGATGCGTAAACTGTGTGACCGCAGCAGCCGAGTTCTGGCCGTCTCATGATTCCTCTCCCGTTCCTGTCCCAAACCAAACGCAAGCCTCATCGAGTGGCCCATTGTCCATCATCATGCAAGCTGATCCGAGTCTTGCCACATGTCGTCGTCCCCGTTACCCAAAAACCACCGAGAGCTCCATGTCTCGACACACCTGCCGCCACAGGTCCTCCTCCGCAAAGTCTGGTCCCCTCATCTCGCCGGCGTCCAAGCTGTCGGTATTCTGCAGCCCAATCATTCCCACCGCCGCGACGTCGCCGCTGCCTGCCTCCCCACCCTCCCCTTCCCCAACGGTGGCAGCGGCGGCGGTAACAGCCCGTGCCGTATCCGCCTCATCTGCCCGCCGCCACACCTCCTGCACGATGCGCCATGACTGCTCAATGTTGGCCATGCCTTGCTTTTCGTCGATGCCCGCAAACGCCTGCGCCGCCAGCGCCCGGTCCGCCGGCGTCTGCACCTCGCACCCCGCCACGAACAACGGCCACAGCAGCGCCCCCTTTGGCCCCTCGCTCTGCACCGTCCCGACGCAGAACCGCAGGCTCGCCCGCGCGTGTTCCTGCACCCTCGGGTCCTCCCGCCTCAACCCGTAGATGCTCCGGCGTAGGTACACCAGCGACGAGTGTCGGTACGCCCACGCGTTGTTGAGGATCCCGGCCAGCGGGCCGCGCACGACGGCCTCGGCTGGGGACGGCGTCTGGGAGTGGTGGTGGTGGTCCGGCGACGGCGACGGCGACGACGAGGGAGACGGAGACGGGGGCGGCTCGGGCTCCCACGCGAGGAGCGACGCTTCAATCGCCGACGCCGACGCCGACAGCTCGGCCCACAGCTGCTCGGCCTTGACCACGCGCCCGCTGGTCTCGGCCTCGAGAACCTCGCTCTTGAGCGCGCCCAGGTTCGACAGTTGATGCACGATCGGCCAAAGCGACGTTGCCATGCCGAGGAGGGCGTCGGCGCTGCCCACCGGCTGCGAGGTGCCGCGGCTGTCGACCGGTAGGAACCTGTCGATGCTGCCAAGCGTGGGTGAAGCACTTAGAGTCGGTCTTCGAAAAGACAGCGCCGCAATCACGTCGTAAAACCGAAAAGCCTGTTTTTTTTTTTACCGATCGTCAGCATTTACCTCTGTTGCTGTGTGATGATACGAGAAATGACCTTACACGTTCGAGAAACGCTCTCGTCGGATCGGATGTTGCAGGTCCGCTGTTCAATATAGCCATGGCGCCCTTTAAATGCCCATTGACGATGTCAGACTGCTCGCGATGTACTAGCTATAGATACGTTCAGCCTTCGACTCGAAGCTCCCCTCATCACTCCCCGGCCCTCGCGGCGAAAACGTACCACCTCGTAATATATCAGAAGCATGACGGCCGCCAGCAGCTCGTTCTGGTTCCCCTTGGCGCCCTTATCAATCAGGTTGACCAGGTTGCGCGCCGCCTCGGAGTGGAACTCGATGCTCTTCTTCTCGACGCCGTCTCCGACCGCCGCGCCACGAAACTCGAGGTGCGCGCTCGACAGCGCGTAGATGGCGCTGGCCACCGCGGGGCTCTGCCGCGACATGGGCAGCACAAGCTGCTGGAACGGGTTACCCTCGTCCTCGCGCAGCACGATGAGGTGCGACAGCTTGTTGGAGAAGTGGTCCAGCAGCCCTCGCCGGCCCTTGATCGTGGTGAATTCGGAGAAGAGCGGCATGTTGAGCTCCAGGTGTGGCGTGGCGTAGAACGCACCCGCCTGGCGGGTGAACGACCATGACCGTTTTGCAGCGACAATGTCGGATGGCAACGACGATGGGCGCACCGCCGCGGCGACGCGGCTGCTGCTGCTGCTGCTGCCGCGCAGCGGGAGGCTAGAAGCGCGGCACAGTTGGGAACTGGAGCCCGCCGCGGCCCCGTCACCGGCGACACCACCCGCATCGAACGACTCGTCATATGCTGCGGTCAGAGGCAGCTCTGTCCATGCCGAAGCGTCCGTTCCGGCTTGGTCGGCCTCATTCTGCGCCGTGCTCCTCCGCTGGCGCGGCCTCACCGGTCCGTAGACGCATTCCTGGCCCGCCTCCTTGCATCGCGCGCAAGTGGGACGACCTTCGTCACATTTCTTCTTCTACAAAAGGGCGGGGGGACGAAAAGGGCACCAGCGGTCAGTCTTGTGCAGCAGGGCGATTTGGGCTGGCTGCGGGACTTACTTTGACTCTACTATTGGGCCATGTGTCAGCAAAGACGCCAGAGGCGGACCACCGGGCGAAGAAGCGACTTACCAGAATTCACACCCTGATCCAAATGAAACAGAGTCAATGTCAGGCAAAAGTTCTCGCGGATCAATAGATTCCCAATTTCTGAGATTAGCCAAGACTCACCTGCTCGCGAGCGCTTCTTGGGGATCTTGGGCAGCGCCCTTCGCGTGTACAGCAGCATGCTTTTTTTTTGTCTCACTGATGCCCCAAACTCACTTTTGGTCGCAGACAAGGCGTCCGCAGACCCGTTTTACATATCACCATAAAGCAAACCTGTCGCTAAAGTGTATCTGCCTGCCGGCGACGATATCCTCCAAGAAAGCCAGACTTGCCTGTTGAAGTGTTTCTGTCAGCGGCGATTTCAAAAGGCTGGCCCCGTCCAAAGAGACCCCGAATAGGTGGCTCAAATTAGTCAGCCCCGGGCGGTCGCCAGCAGCACCAGCTGCCATCAGTTCTGCCGTTACTCTCTTTACTCTTGATAGTGAGGGGCGGCGTTTTAACGTACATTGTAGTGACGACATTTTGATACTATCAATAGAAAAGTCTCTGGCATCGCCAGGAGTAGCAACCAGTCGGCATGCTGCTAGATTCAACAGCGGCTATGTAGATACATGGGTTGCAGACGACGGACTGTAGCTCGTCTTGAGTTGAGTTTTATAATGATTGGCGCAAAGATTCTACGATTGGAAAGGACATAAAATCTTTCGTCATCGCATTAGCCCTCCCGATGATGATGACCGTTGCCGCATACTCATTTTACCCCACAATCGTGGTGAGTGGGGGATATCTCCAGGGTCAGGGTCTGTCTGTCTGTCTGTCTGCTTCCGTACCAATGCTTTTCTCAAAAGAGAAGACTAATGCTTAGACCCCGCCAGACTTTCATAAACTGTAAAACTCCAGGTCCATACTCTCATATACATGTACAATCATTACACTTTCATCGAGGCATGTGGTTTCTATCTACTGCTTGTCGAGCAGGCACTCAGTGCCAGCTCTGCCATAACGAAGCAGTGCAGACACCTCGAGGCAATCTCTGGTTGGGCTTAACATTGGTAGGTCAAGTTGAAGACGGCCGGCGGCATACAACCTGGCAGAATTGATTCGAGGGGTCAAAGCTGGGCGATGAAATCCGAGCCGCTACTGTAACGTTTTTGTTGTTTGCTGACAGGAAAAGGGATGATGGAACTCGATGCGGGCGGAATAATAAAGTCTTGAGCAACCCCGATGAAATCTCCTCCAAAAGCAAGCAGCAGAGCACCAGGCACAATTTAGAATTCAGAGAAACCTCCTGCGTATTGAGCCTTGGTAGGAAAAAAAAAGGAGTGTGGCAGATGAGACGGGCCATGAGCGAAGGAAGTAGAGAGGAACCTGCATGGCGTATATTGGTCTCGACAGGGTGTACGAAGCATGAAACTTGAACTTGATCTTATCCGCAAGAGTTTTGTGACTTCTTTTTGCGACAAAGGCAAGCTGCTTTGACGACCGGTCATTGAACTGTGGAGGCCGGGCTTTGCACGCCACATATGTGACGAATAAACGAGCGTGAGGTAGGCCAACCCCGTCCATGCATACATCGCTTACGAATCTGCTCACCAAAACGTATCCGAAACGGACTTTTATTACAGCGTACCTAGTTATTAGCTTGTGATTGCAGAAATTTAGCAAAGGGGGGGGGGCATATACGAGTACGTTTCAACCCGGTTCAGCGCAAAAGGCTTGGCTTCGGCACAGTCTCACAAAAGGGTGACTGACGAATGAGCGGAAGCTTTTTTGTAAGCGCGTCCTCTTCGAGCTCCTGGGAAGAACCAAAGCCATCATGCCGAAGAAAAGCGGAATGCCAAGACTTGGGCAATGCAAAAGGGTCTGGAGTCTGGGGAAATAGATCCATCACATCACGTCCCGTTATCACATAAACCCACCTTACAAACCTTGTGCGACTTCCAGTTGGTACCATTAATCAAGGCTCATTCGAAGGCCTTTTTCGTCCTTTTCACAGAAGTTTTATGTCTAAAAATAGAGTAAGTGACGTGGAATAGCCCTCTTTGCGCTCGGGTACTACTTACAATTTGCATCGCATGGCCGGCACTCGACCTTCTTCCCCCCCCCTCCTTTGGCGAGCAGGACAGGCCAATCGCGGACGTCTTGACCGAGGAACGGAGACTCCCTTGGCGAGTAAGAATGTGCTCGCTTTCTGGCTGCCGCACCTCGGAGGGCCGGAGAAGGGCCATTGTCGGCGAGGCCGTGGGCTCCTTGCTCGAGATGGGAGCCACGAGAGGATTCGGACATGTTTGGTTGAAGTTGGCCGTCGAGCTGGTGTCACGGGCGCGCGGACCAGCAAGCTGCCACAGCCCTCGACCCATGGGCGAGTCAAAGGGGCCACCAGGTACGGGTCGACGTCACGATGCAGGTTTTTTCTTCCAAGATTTTTGAGACAGAGACAAATCTCGGCATCTGGCATGGGTACATGATGACACCTTGGTTCTACGTTGTTCCTTGATTGCTTGTAACAGCTCGAGTTGGTATATCCGCATGCTCAAGGTTCAAGGTAGCTTGAACCCATAAGCAACACTTGGCAAATGCTTGAATTCTTTTGGTTCTTTTGCCCCAAGCTATTTGCATGCCATGCGCCTTGGACTGGTCCAAAGTAGGCCCCCGCCGCGATCAAGCGCCACAACAGATTAAAAAAATGGATGCACGGCAGAACTACCGTTAGCACACATGAGCACTCGCAGCTCCTTGACACGCTATGCCATGGGCGCAAACGGCACGTTCCAGCAGTCTTCCCAACCGATCTTGCCCGAGGCCCAGAAGCTACGCAGCTTCTCTGAATAGTACAGTGGTACGTAAAACGAGTCGGCCGTCCCCTTGTCGTCGGCCTTGAAGGTTGAGAGAACAAGCTCCTTGTCCTCGTCGGAGCCATCTGCAACGGCCACGCCTGCAACAGCCACAGGCCAGCTCAATGCGGCCTTGGACTGCAGGATAGCTATCGACTTGCGCATCAGTTGAATCAATTCCTCGCGTAGTGCTGTTCTGCGTGCGGCCCATGACTTTTGGATCAGCGGCGTTGACCGCGACGGTGGCGGTGGCAACGACAAGTTGGCATACAGTTCGACTGAACACTTGAAGACGGCTGCCATCAGCCCAAACTCGGGCTGATCAGGCACACCATATGGCTCGTCCCATGTTTCGGGGTCAAAAGCACTGATGCGCGTCAATATATCGGCCAGGGCAGGGGCGATGGTGTCCTGATAGCTGGGTGCAGTCCTGGCCAGTCGACGCAGTTTTGTGACACGCATCATTTCCAGAAAAAGCTCAGTCGGGCAGGGAAGTTCCCCGTATATCTGGACGGAATAGTACTTGGCCAGTTCGTCCGGAGTATACAAGTCAAGCTCCAAAATCTGGTCCGAGGCTGGGCTTGTCGTGTTCGCAACGGCTGCCACGCTGTGAGATGGCCAGTTAGCCCATTTTGACCACACTATGTTCACATTGGCCCTTCACTCGTCTGGATAGATTCTCTTACACGATCTGGAATTGTGTGGCAGTTCCTAAAACTGGGGATGGAGGTAGAACTATATTGGATTTGTTGCAGGTGTCGAGAAGGGCCAAGAAACCCGAGCTATGAGCCCGCCAAGCCGTGCCAAGCAGGGTGAGCTCGACACTCAGCACGTCGGAAATGCGAAGTAAAGCCAACACCTTGGTGTAGGGGGCAGCACCTCCAAGGTACGAGTTGATGTCTTGGAGACTGTGAACCATGTAGGAATGAAGCTTACCCCAGAGGGGCGCAATGGAAGTCATGTGGGAAGGGTGTGGCAGCGTGTTGATGGCATTACTTATCAGGCCGATGCGCTGTGCCGTCATGGCCATGAGAAATGCCGGACGGTATCGAGTGGCGAGATTGATAGGCCCATGCTGGGCATAGTCGAGGTCGCGTTGGCGGATAGGCAGTATAGCCTCAACATCTGTAGCAGTTGGCTGATTAGGCCGCGGTGAAGACGAGGTGGGGGATCACGGGACGGCGCATACAGAATCGACAAGACTCCATGAAATCCCATTCTGGAGGAGCAACGCGTCTTTCCAGGACGGCTTGCAGAGGATCGAAGACGCCAGCGGATCTGTTAGCGTGGCGGTTTGTCTCGGAGGCTGAGGTGGTCAAAGTGGCCGAGGGTGCAGGCGTCACGTAGCCGTCGCAGACATAGCCATAGGCCATGCAGCGCTTGCAATGAGGCTTGGTCTCATCGCATTTGACACGGCGAACACTACAATCGGGATCAGCGGCAAGGTGACGGGGGAGCGGCAGCGGTGATGAGAAGCTGACCGGCAGGTGATGCAGCCCGTCTTGACCTTGGGAGCCCAGCGCTTGCGTCGAGGGCGTGGCTGTTCACCGGCACTACTGGAGTCTGTGCTGGCGGAGCTGGGAGGGCTGGGGATCAGGGCATCTTGTCTCGCGGACATTGTGACATGTGAATCATGGAGCTGAGGGCGATTGGCGACAGTTGAGGACAGGCGGTCGTCGAGAGGGCAAACGCTCTCGCGAACCGGTATTCCCCCCCGCCGGCTGGACGTTGGTCGCCGAACGCGGAACTGGAGATGGACCAATGGATGACCGAAGCACAACGCACAAACGGGTGTTCACACGAGCAAGACCGGCTCTGGAACAGACGGATCGTGAGGTCTTGGGAGCCCAGCGAGGGGCGATTGTAGGTTGCGTATTAGTGGCCGTTGAGCGTTTGATGGCTGAAGGATCGGTGTGGGAGCGTATGATCGGTGTGGTCAGGAACTGACTTTGGTCGTCTGAGGCGAAAGGTGACGAGAAAGAGGGCTGTACGCTTGCTCAGCTCCGACTCTTTTCCTTGAGAAGGACATTGGACGGTAAGAGGGCTGTATGCAGGCGGGGGGTGAATAGAAGGCCCGGGTGGCCGGCAGAAGCATTTTTAGGATCGATGCCGAATCTGGAAGCTCAAGGGAACCAGCTGGTTTATTAGTGTCATGAGGCTGCAGGAACAGCTGTTTGCTGGTGTGGGACAGTACCATGGGAGGGAGCTTTTGGGTGGCGGCTTTTTTTCTTTTGTTTTTGTTTTGTTTTTCTGTGTACTGGCCTAGCAAAGATTGATAGTTCCGTAACAGTCTCGGTTTTGCTTTTATTTAATCATTACTTGGTTTAAGAAGAAGCATTTGAGCACATGTGCGAATTGGTTACTGCAAACGACTCCTGCAAGTTGGCCACGACCCCCCTGAGCTCACAGGCTCATTTAGTGCATCTTTAGGCCCCATAGTCCCCTAAAACGGGTCCACAGTGGCCCGAACGGGCCTAACAGCGCTTAAAACTTCGGTTCCTCAGGCCCTAAAACGCACTGTGGATGGTCCGATGAGGCTGCCCCTCTTTCCCTTTACCTAATACTACTCGCCAAGGCCAGCTTTCGAGTGTCTACGGAGTTCGAGTCTTTCCGTTTGTCTCTGCAAATTTTATCAGCCATCATTGAACTTTCCTAATCACCTCATCTCATCCAATTCTTCTTCTCTTCGAGTGATATTGACAGCCGTTCAATTCGCGATTCCTTTCCTGAAAATTGGTCCCTCAGAATTAGCCAAAGTCGCGCCATGACGAATAGTTTCGAAGCAGCCCCAGTTGACCAAGCAGCAGAGGGTTCTGCTCCATCTCTATCCCACTCTCCCCATCGATTCTCGCTTCATCTATTCGTCCGCGTTCTGAAGAGTTGGAGCTACGCAGTTACTAGCAGTTCGATAATGAGACTGCAAACAAGCCGACAAATAGAAGTTGCACGAGGATGAATTTCAAACTGGAGCTCGGCCAGCAGCAGCATGTCTTCATATCATTTCTCGACTCACTGAAT
Source organism: Cordyceps javanica (assembly GCF_051103115.1). NCBI lineage: Eukaryota > Fungi > Ascomycota > Sordariomycetes > Hypocreales > Cordycipitaceae > Cordyceps > Cordyceps javanica. The sequence continues at coordinate 491,871 of NC_139296.1, forward strand.
CTAGTCTGGCAATTGCCGCCATCGTCCAGCTCCGCTGCCAAACATGGACACCTTTAGAACACAAAGGCGTTGCCGCTCTGTCGGATTCGGTCTGGACAAGACGCAACGGAATGCAGCCGCCGCCTAAAGGCGGCAGAGCAAGAAGCAACAACACCACACATCGTTAAACAATAAGCAATGCCCCCTCGACCCATGTACTGGTCGCACTCCGCCTACAGATCAACAGGGTTCTTCACAGCCATCTCTTTACCTGGGCTGGCTTGATCTCTCCCCGAATTGAGTGCGGGGAGCTTTCATTAGAGGCATCTGGCAACGCCAATCGCACTCGTTCTCACACTTCAGCGGGAGACATCGGTCAACCATCTAAGCATGTGTCTGGCTCCCCCACGTGCTGGGTGACTTATAAGCCCATTCCACTCCACCACATGCCAAGCAGACACCTTCGATGCCGCCCCCATCATTTGCCATGACCTATCCAAAGCGCGCGACCGCATGTGTTGCCATGTACATAAATTATAGGCTAGACCAGATTGCCTAGCTCCCCTGGCGGCGCTGAATCAGAACACGCGCGCCGAGCACTGCTGGTAATGATCATCGGCACATGAACCAGCCGCTGGGTGAGATTGGCGTCCCAACGACCCTTGCGCATTGTTCTCCTCACTTGCTGGCCAAGTGCTTACGTTCTGCCAAGGCTACTTACCGTGCTTTGGCCGCTTCTGGTTTTGCTCTTTCACCGCACGTCCCGTGAAATGTTATAAAGAGGTGTCAACCGAATTGGGATTTTGCGCTGGTCGGCGCATAAATCACCATGATGCAACTCTCTAGTTTTGCCCTGGCCACGGCCGTAGCCTTGGTACGATCAATCGTGTAGCATCAGTTCAACACCACCAACTCGCTCCCCACCATCCGAATGGCCTGGTTCGCAAGCTGCGACTAACTAGTCCGTGGCAGATTCCATTCACCAGCGCCGCTCCAGCTGAGGCTAAAACAACCGACGGCATCTCCAGCTGCGGTTCGGCCTGGATGCCTAGGGACGATGTCGCGATTGGGCAGGCTACCGACAAGCGTCCGGGCTTTTCCTCCGCCGTGCAGGCGTTTTGCTCTGCTGCCAATGGAAGGACAGTCAAGCCCAATGGCTACCTTTCCCTCTCTACCGAGGTCTTTCTCAATGGCGGGAAAAACCCTTCCGAATACGGCATCCAAGGCTTTGTCAACTGTAAGTTTCTGTGCACCGGCCCCAAAGCAGATGCGGCTACCTTGCTCACATGAGCCACTCAGTCGAGGTTCACAACAAGATCAAGTCCGACCATACAATTTCCAGTACGCCACTACAATCCTGCACCTCTGCGCATATCGCAGGCGTAATAACATATAACTAGAAAATGACTGCCTCAGGTATCTCAATGCCCTGAGCGCAGATGGCGGCAAATGCTCCGGCGCCGACAACAAGGACACCAAGGGCGGTACTTGGCAGGTCGGTCCCGATGGCATTTCTTACCACGCTCTTGGCTATGAGACGCCACCCAAGGAAGATGCTGTGAACAAGATCTTCGAGGGCTCCGCCATAACCGCCCAGAGCGCCAACAAAGGTGCCGGTCCTCCCTTGAAGCCGTGGCCCTTCGGTTCGCTCGACAACATCAAACCGGTCGCATGCCACAGCCACAACGACTACGACCGCAACGTCCCCGTCTTTTCCGCCTTCAGCGCTGGCTGCATCGCCATCGAAGCCGACGTCTTCCTTTCCGGCGGCGATGTCATAATCGGCCACGTTTTCCCGACACCCGGCCGAACTCTGCGTCTCCAGTACACCGAGCCCCTCCGCGCCATCCTTGACCACAATAACGGCGGTTCTCCCGGCGAAATCGGCATCTACAAGGCCCGTCCGGATCAAAAGATTGTCCTCATGGTTGACTTCAAGACATCCGACAGCAAGACACTCGACGCTGTCGTTGCTGCGCTGCAGCCTCTCCGTGACGGCAAGTATTTGAGCCACGTCGCAGACGGCAAATTTGTACAGAGGGCTGTCACGGTCGTGGCTAGCGGCAACGCGCCCTTTGACCGTATCGACTCGGGTGATGGCGTGCCGAATCGCGACGTTTTCTATGACGCCAACGTCGACAAGCTCGAGTCCAAGTACACCACAATCAACTCATACTACGCCTCGGCCGATTTTAAGAGCGCCATAGGCAACCCATCCAGCCCCGCGGCCTTTTCTGACTCACAAAAGGCCAAGGTTAAGTCTCAGGTTGACGCTGCGCACGCTGCTGGACTCAAGGTCCGATATTGTAAGTGCCCTTGACCATTGGTATGAAAAGTGGTACACTAATATAGTTTTGGCAGGGAACTTGCCCGGCGAATACATGTGGGAGCCTTTAGCAGCTCTCGGTGTCGACTACCTCAATGCCGACGATATGTCTAACACGGCAAGACTCCGGCGCATCCAGTACAGCGCAAACTATAAGGTAGTTTGTGAATTCTCCAAGTGTCCCGAGCAAACAGCTTTCTGCGTGACAATGATATTCGGACCAAACGGTCGCACTCACACATGACACATCAACAGCCAAGTCTTATGGAGGCAGCCTTTGGTCTGTGGTACGTAGCATTACTTACCAGCACATGCTCAGACCAAAGCAGAAAGTTTCGCAGCCATCGAAAATCTAGTGATGTGCACCTTAATCTATTCTACAGGGGTACGTTGTTTCATCGCCGTCCAATCCCATTCCGAGCTATCTCCTGGCGGCCTGGTTTGCGCGCAAATGGTCCGCTCCAACAAGCTCGGAATTGCTTGGTTACCTTGTCCTGGCCCCATGAGGTAACTAATAACTGTGGCTCTCACAGGCGTGGTTCCTGATGCGGAGCGGGTTCCCTTCCCGCGGCTAGACATAACCTTTACACCGATGGCCGGCTTGGCAGGACACCAGGCAAAGGGATAGAGAACCTGTCTGGTCCGGCACTTGGGCGTCGCGGAATCTCGCGTGCAACCTGTACCTACCTATGTAATGAAGCCATGTGTGCAATTGATGAGGCACGTCCGAGTGCGTGCAGCATAATGCGGGGGATGTGACCGGGTTATTATTTGCCCCATGCGATGGCAAAGGACCGCGGCGTGCATGCATGTAAGCCACGGCGCGGGGGGAGTAGCGGCATTCCTTTTTCGATCACGTCTCCGGACGAGAACAGCAACTTGCGACACTCGATTGAGTTGGGGCGATCAGTTTCGGCCTACTTCAAGTTAACGTTACTCTTAGCGGAGCAGGTCCTCGACAATGACCCCTTTGCAATATACTCCCCATACTAGCTGGGGGCGCAGGCGGGTGCTCCAGACAATTAAGCGTCGAAAAGGTGGCTTTTTTTTTTCCCCTTGTGGATGGTTACAAATGCAGCGACTAGTCCCTTGGCGAAACACACTTTCCTCCGCAACGGCTAGGGCTTTGAGGGGGGGGGGGGGGGGGGATCTTGGGCTTCCCTATAACCTGTCATCCAAAGTCATTCCGGGCCATGGATGATATGAAAAGTCTTGGCCGTGACAAATTCTGACGGCCTACAACTGGAGTCTTGGCACAAAGGTCCTACCGAAGCGGACCAAGGAAAAAAAAGGCAGCTTCCCGATTGAGTAGTCTTGAGCATCCAGCTGACGGGTCCGTCCTCATTTAGTAGACGCCCACAGGTAGCCCATGGCCAGCTAGGTTGACAGCTCGCGAGGGTTACATTGTATAGTTGTGATGCTTTCTATTACACGGTATCAGTTCTTGCCATCACCCTTGTCGGGGTATCCTCGAGGGCGCGTCCGTCCGGCAGTGGCTTCTCGTTGGGCTTGCCCCGATGTTACTGTCAAGGAGTCCAACGGCGGGTTTGCCTCGGACGTCTTGTTGAAATCTGGCAATAGAGTAGCATGGTCGAGTGCAACGTCTCGAAGGCAGGGCATGGCAGGAATCTACATAAAGGACACATTGATCGCACGTTTGAGTTTGCTTCATCGACTCGAGTCTTGTGTGTAGCACCAACAATCCACTGCAACTCTCTCTCTCTGTCTCTCTCCCTGTCTCTCTCTCTCTCTTATAACCCCCTTTGCTCGACTTCCTCCAGAACATCTCTTCCAAGCCCCCAGAAACCATGCAGCTTCCTTCCATGTCCCTGCCGGCGGTGCTGGGCCTCGCCTCGCTGGCGACGGCGCACATGCAGATGACGAGCCCGCCACCGTTCCGGTCCAGCCACAACCCGTACACGACGAGCGTCGACTACGACATGAACAGCCCGCTCGAGGCGAGCGGCGCCAACTACCCGTGCAAGGGCTACCACAAGCTGCTCGGCACGCCGCAGGGCCGCTCCGTGGCGACGTGGCGCGCCGGCGGCAGCTACAGCTTCAGCGTGGCCGGCAGCGCCACGCACAACGGCGGCAGCTGCCAGGTCTCGCTCTCGTACGACGGCGGCCAGACCTTCACCGCCATCCACTCGTACGTCGGCGGCTGCCCGCTCAAGTCGACCTGGCCCTTTACGCTGCCCAACGACACCCCCGCCGGCGAGGCCCTCTTTGCCTGGTCCTGGTTCAACAACATTGGCAACCGGGAGATGTACATGAACTGCGCCCACGTCACCATCGAGGGCCGCGCGGCAGCGGCCGACGCCGAGGCTGGTGCTGGTGCTGGTGCTGATGCCGGCGCCGAGGCTGAGACCGCTGCCGGCGTGTCCCTCAACGAACGGGCCCCCTCGGACCCCTTCCGCTCCCGCCCCCGCATGTTCGCCGCCAACGTAGCCAACGGGTGCTCGACGGTCGAGGGCGCCGACGTGCTCTTCCCCAAGCTCGGCCCGGACGTGGACAATGTCTCGCGCAAGACCTCGCCTCCTCGCGGCAACTGCAACTAAGAGGACAAGCTCGGAGCGGCATTGTTGCTTTCTCGGACCGTCTTGGTGAGCGGGAATGGAATGCTTCTTCCACACCGGACGTTGACTGACCCTGCCAACGTTGTGACTTCACCATTTTTCATTTCATTATTCAAATGTCCATATATATTTTCCACATTATTTTTGCTGTCAGTGACAGCGGGTTTTGTAAACAGTCGTTTCAGTGCTTGTTTACCTCATAGTTGTACATAGAATCAATTCACAGTCGTTTCTGTTTGAAAATAACTCCCCCCCATATGCGCCAGAGATGTAGATCTCGTTGAAATGCTGAGAAACGCCCAAGAAATGACAGTCCCGATCTGGATTGCGTCCAACCCACCTATTACAGGGAGTCCGCTGGCCAAGTATGATATAGCTGTGCGAGCAAAGTGATCACAATCTCTCTTGTTTTTGTGGAATCATGAAGCGCTCGCTACCTACGCTCTGTAGGCTTCTACCATCGTCCGCTGGTGTCGCCAGCCCTTCTCCAGACGCCATGAGGGGTGCAAGGACAGCCTCATCCACCTCGGTGTCGGATTCTGGGTCGCGCAACCGCGTTGCCGGAATGCTGCTGCTGCCGCCCGGGTCGGCGCGCGACGGTAGAACCGACATGGAATAGCTGCCGTTGCTGCGGTCGCCTTGGCTGCGGTCCCCCGAGCGGCCCGTCCCGTCCGCGCTGCCCATCTTGGTCGTTGCGCCAAAGTCGTTGTTGAAGGCTTGCAGGAACTGTCGAAAGCAGGGGAATGTGGCCGCAATGACGGAGAAGTGCATCACGACTTGCGTCACGATGGTGGTGTTGGCGAGGGTGAACATGACGGCCCGCCCGGGGTGGTGGTTGTGATTGATGGTGGTGGTGGTGGTGGTAGTGGTGGCGGTGCCGGTGCCGGCGGTAGCATCACGCAGGAGCACGAGACGGTAAGCAACGGGCACGGCGACGAGGAGCTGTGCAGAAAAGGCGAAAATGACAATGAGCTTGGTCTGAAGGGCCATGTCAAGGCCGAGAACAAGCGAGATGGCGAGGCCGGAGATGAGCAGCTCAATGACGAGGCTGACGGTTTCGATGGCGAGCCAGCGCGGAAACTACAGTAAACAAAAGATGCGGTTAGCGACGGCGAGGCCCAGGAGCACACTAATGGTCGAGGAGTTGGGCATCGCACCAGCGCTGGGCAGTGTCCGACCATGGTGAAATCCCATGGCCGTGAGCGTCCGCATTGGAAGGCAACGATGAAGACCGAGGACAGGCCCCAGACGAGGATGATGGCTGTGACTATCCTTGTGGCCAATAGATGCTTGTCAGCAGCCTGTCGGCTCACTCTAGAGATTAGCAGCGACATGGATGCCTTGGCTGGGCAGAGGGCCATGATGTACATGATGGAGCTAGCATAGTACGCCTATGCCGAGTTAGTGCCTCACGATCGTACCATCGGTTGGGGATATTTGACGGATGTACCGACCTTGAGTCCAGCGTCTACGCTATCATAGTAGGATTCATTGAACCGGACGCCCACGCCCTCGCGGACAGCGTAAAGCACGGTCGAAGTCTGGCAGACGGCGACGAGCTAATGCGCAGCGCCCAGCGAAGAAAAGGTCAGTCACGAACGCTGGCGACGGAAAAAGAGATGCGTCTCTATTTCGGGAGGGGGCGTATTGCATGGCACACATACAGTAGCTAGCGAGGCGGCGGCATCGTCGGAGCCAAAGGGTCCCGAGAGTCGGGTGCGGATGAAGACGCGGATGCAGAGGACGAGAATGCTCCAAACCAGGCCGACAATGGCGGTGATGACAATGTAGGCTCTATGGTCGTCGGGACTAACGACCATGTGGTCGTTGACGCCCGCGTCGGCCATGTATCAACAGGGCAAGAGGCGGGCGGCAACCGACCAGAAACGAAAAAAAAAGTCGGGACGAGAGCGGGCGTCGAGTTGACAAAGGAGCGTAGGAGCAGTAGTTTACGGGGGGGGCGATTACCTCTCGGCCATGGTTACCAGCACACAAGCGCAAGGAGAGGAGCTTTCAGGTGAAGCAAAAGAATAAAAAAAGAGTCTAGAGAGGAAGTGGTGTGGGAGGAGAAGGGAGAGGAGGAGGAGGTGGTGGAGGAGGAGGAGGCGGAGGAGGAGGAGGAGGCGGGCATCAAGTATGCAGACTACGGATGGCGTGCCGAGCCACAGATGGTGCAGCCTTGCGGGCCTGGGCAAGAGCAATTGGTAAGAGATGAAGAGATGCCAAAGACGATTTAGCCAGTTACTCGATACTTGGGAAAAAAAAAAAGACGTGCACACAAGGCACGAACCAATCGATGCGGGCAACAGCATGTTTTGAAGACTAAAAAGAAGATTTGTCTTACTGGACCCCGCTGAGGGAAAGAGAGCGAGCATAAAAGTAGCAGGGTCGCGACAACAAGGGAAAGAAGAAGAATTTAATAAAAAAAAAAGAAAAAAGGAAAAAAAAAGAAAAGAAAAAAAAAGGAAATCAGCACTATAGAACGGAGATGCGGGTTGCGCGCGCCGGCACAGACAAGAATGGGGGATCGATGGGTCAATAGGCGGCCGGCCCCCCCCCCCCCCCCCCCCTGCCCATCCATCGTGTGATTTTTTTTTATCGTTTGTAGGCATTTTGCGTTGGTAGCAACGAGGATGGGGCCGGCTGAGGAATTAATTCCAAATGGTTTTGGGGGTGTTTTGGACAAATTTATGGTAGAGTGTTGAAGAGAAGCGGCAAAGGCCTCGTCGTATTTCTCCTCGTATTTCTAACAATGGAACAAGGCCACGTTGACCTCTTTTTCCTTTTCCTTTTCCTGTTTCGGCTCTCAGTTGAGCCCTGCTGCCCTGGTAGCAGGAAGCAGGCCGGTGGTACTAATAACTAAGTAGTTATTATTATTAAGGAGAAGAATAAGGCGATCAGCCAAGCAGGGGCTTTCGTCATCAGCTGCAAGGGGGGGGGCATGGGGGCTCCTTTGCTGTCGATTTCTGGCTCCGGCAAGTGGTTTTTTTTTTTACTCGGATCCACTGCTTGTTATTTATTTTATTTTTTTTTTTGTCTACGTGTGGAATCGATCAGATGGATTGCTTGGCCTCTGCTTTCTAGTTGACTGCCGGCGTTAATTAATAACGACGCCAAAGTGCGCGCGTTGCGCCGTCATACTGGTACTAAGTTGCTCTCCACCGAACAACCCATAGGTGTCGGACGACTGCCGATGGCGCATTGCCGCAGATTTTTTTTTTTTTTTTTTTTAATTCTTTCCCCGAGTAGTTCCTTGACGCAAGCCGTCGGTGGTACTAATAAGCAACAGTGTCTCTCGCTGTGTTGCGTGTATGGGTGTTCGGTAGCTCGCTTCCGATCATGATGATGGTGGGTGGCGCGAGCAAGGTCCCGGACCCTTGCTTGGCATCATGGCGTTTTCATGGCAAGATTTGTGCACTGGTCCTCTCGGTGTAACACATCTTTTGTACCAGGGACGACACAACACGATGGCTGTTTGGATTACAGATTAGACTCTGTGCACCGATGGTCAGTGGGTAGGTAGTTATTAGTAGCAGTACATTAATCTCATGGCTGGATATTGCCCCCCACACCAATATCGTACGGGCTTCTACTGCATGTAATCGTCAGTCTTTCCGCCGTACCAGGTATGGAGTACTCGGTGCGACAAAAGTTCCAACCGGGGAGGAGGCCAGGGAGGCTGGCCGCGCATCAACGAGGACAAACTAGTGGTGCGACGGCCCTGATTATAGTGTGTGTCACAGAAGAACAAAGATGGAAAAGGGACGGAAGCCGTCTCTTGCCCCCTTTGTTAACCCTCTCAAGCTAGTCGACGTTCTGTGTTGGCGGCCAAGCTCACAAAGACCAAGCCCAGGAACAAGAACCGGTAACTACTGGGTAGTTAGTCGAGCGCCACCCCGAACGCCACTTTTGCGCGGGAGAGCCTGGATCTACCGAGTAGTCAACGTTAATTGATGGGTATGTACGGATACGGAGTACCAGTAGGCTCTCCTGTACAAATCAGGTTTCTCTCTCCTTGATGGGGCAACGCCCATGGTCGCATATCAACGTAGCCGTATTCTTGCCCAAAGAGAGGACTCTGCCAAGCCAGCCAAGCCAACCAAGAATGCTTGTTCTCCAAGCGGGCGCTTGCAAACTATCCATCGCAGAATCCCTCCTCCTCCTCCCCTCCCCACCAAGGGAACAAAGACGAATGGGCGATGCCACCAGTCGTACTCTACCAAACTCTCCTCTGCGATAATACTACCCCTTTCCAGCGGCCAACTTTCTCTGCGGCCCGAATACCGGAGCGCTGCCTCGCAGAGACAAGAGGAAGGGGGAACAGCGCCGCCGCGGCTCTAGACCTCCAGACTTAAAGACTACACCATCGATCCCCTCCCCCCCTTTTCCCCTTTCAGCCAGAACGGGCAGAGACATATCAGCAGCTTGGCCTGAATGAACAAATCAACACGTATCACGACGACGACGACGGCAGCCGCCGCCGCCGCCGCCGCCGCCGAGGTCGAGTCGCAGCCCGATGGTGTCGATGCCGCCGCCGGCGCTGGGCCGGACGCCGCCGCCGGCGAGACGTGGAACGAGGCCCTCAACAAGGAGCTGCAAGAGGGCTTCACCAGCAACGACCGGCGGGACATGCAGCGCATGGGCAAGAAGCAGCAGTTTCGCGTGCGCAAACCCCCCTTTGCTTTTTCCTTTTTTTTTCCTTTTCTCTTCCCGTACCTGAACTCGCGACATCGAGCGGCCAAAACCCTTTGCTGACGCGAGCCATGTCATGTAGAGAAACTTTCGCCTCATGTCCACCATTGGCTTCACGACATGCGTCATGGGCACCTGGGAGATTCTCCTCACGTACGTTGGCTCGTGTTTTTGTTGCTTGTGTTTTTTTTTCTTTTTCGCGGCCGAGGCCAAAAAAAAACAAGATAAAATGAAAAAAAAAATCGTTCGCATTCGTTGCACTGACTGACATGATTGCTGCTGCGCCGCCGCTTATTAGCTCCAACACGCAAGGCCTCACCGCCGGCGGCCTGCCCGGCCTGTTCTGGTCCCTGTGCTGGTCCTACACCGGCCAGTTCTTCATCGTCCTGTCGCTCGCCGAGATGGCGTCCATGGCGCCCACCGCCGGCGGCCAGTACCACTGGGTGTCCGAGTTCGCGCCGCGCCGGCACCAGAAGCTGCTGAGCTACCTGTCGGGCTGGCTCTCGGCCGTGTCGTGGCAGTCCATTGTCGCGCTCGACGCCTTCCTCATCGGCTCCATCATCCAGGGCCTCGTCGCGCTCAACAGCGCCGGCTACGCGCCGGCGCGGTGGCAGGGCACCCTCCTCGTCATGGCCTCGGTCGCGGCCGTCTCCCTCTTCAACGTCTTTGGCGCCAAGCACCTGCCGCTCGCCGAGGGCGTCTTCGTGACGGTCCACGTCTTTGCCTTCTTCCCCGTCGTCGTCACCCTGCTCGTGCTCGCGCCCAAGCGCGCCGCCGCCGACGTCTTTGCCGGCTTCACCGACAACGGCGCCGGCTGGCCCTCCGTCTCGCTCGCCGTCATGGTCGGCCAGGTGTCCACCATGTTCGTCGTCCTCGGCTCCGACTCGGTCGCCCACATGTCCGAGGAGATTGAGGACGCCGGCCTCATCGTGCCCCGCGCCATGGTCTGGTCCTTCCTGCTCAACGTCCCCTTCACCTTTGGCCTGCTGCTCACCTACCTCTTCTCCATCGGCGACGTCCGCGCGGCCCTCGACGACAGGACGGGCTTCCCCTTCATGTACGTCTTCCGCGAGTCGACGGGCAGCGTGCGCGGCGCCACGGCCCTCACCGTCGTGGTGCTGGCCCTGCTCATCATGGTCACCATTTCCAGCCTGGCGTCCACATCCCGCCAGACTTTTGCCTTTGCCCGTGATAACGGGCTTCCATTCTCCAAGTGGCTGGGTACAGTACGTCGCAGCGTCGTGATTTTTTGATTTTTTTTCATATTTATTATCTTTTTTCTTACCGAATTCAAGTCTAACACTCCTCGCAGGTTCACCCTACATGGCACGTCCCCGTCAACGCCGTCACCTTTACCTGCATTTTCAGCATGGCCCTCTCGCTCATCAACATTGGGTCAACCGTCGCCTTCAACGCCATGCTTTCCCTCTCCACCGTGGCCCTCATGGCGACCTACGTCATCTGCCTCGGCTGCGTCGCTCTCCGGCGGCTTCACGGCGAGCCGCTCCCGAGATCTCGCTGGTCTCTCGGCAGATGGGGCCTGCCGATCAACGTGACTGCCCTCATCTACGCCTGCTGGTCCTTTTTCTGGAGCTTTTGGCCCAACAGCTACCACCTCACGGCGGAAAACTTCAACTGGGCCTGCGTTCTCTTCGTCGGGCTCATGGGTCTGTCCGTCGTCCTCTACTATGCTCGTGCTCGACACATCTACCAAGGGCCTGTAGTCCTCGTCCAGAAATCGAGAGATTGAGATGCCGGGATGCGGTCCTTTTTGCATATCAAGACGAAGCCTCGGTACAGATATACCGTGAATACTTGGCTGTAATGACGTTTTCTATGTGTATAAACAAAGCGAAAATGATTTTATCTATAGACAAGTACCTAAACAAGGTCTGCGAAGGGGGCAATGATGGCTTTGTTTATTTATTTTTTTATCTTTTTTATTTTTGCATGGCAAGATTGCGCATCAGGGCTAGTGAACAATTGCTGTCTCTAGCAAGGCGTTTATACACAAGGATGTGGCGCTACATGACGGCAATTACGGCCTCAACTGCTGCAAACGCATAGGAGTTTTCACTCAGCAAAGGCTATATAAATACCACATCACATATTTGTTAACAAGTCAATCGAGCATATTGCAAAGTCGAGAGTCATAATGTGTGAAGAACATTCGATTCGTATATACGTTAATTCCAACTATTTATTTTCATACACATACACCATTTGTACATTGGCGCATTACTGGCCATCCACACGCTTCTCCTTGGCGGCCTGGAGACCCTCAGCCTCGTTGCCAACCTCGAGCTGGGGCTCGTCACGGTCGAGATCATACATGTCCTCTTCTTGAGCATCATAGTGGCGGAACAGGATGTAGCAAGCACAGCCGGCAATGGCGGATGAGACGGAGACGCCAGTGTACATCCAGACAAACTTGGGGTTCTTGGAGACGGGGACGAGACCCTCGGAGATGGCAGAGCCAAAGGCGTTGGTGAAGAGGTAGATACTCTGGACAAAGGACTTCATGCTGGGGGGCGCCTTGGTGTAAGCGTACTCGAGACCGGTGACGGAAATGAAGATTTCGGCGAGGCCGATGAAGACGTAGGCGGGCGTCTGGACAGCAATGTGAACGTTGTTGGAGACGATGACGCCGTCGACTTCGGCGGCCGCGCAGTTGTCCTTGTCACGAGGGAAGCTGTAGCAGGGCCCGGCGCTGTAGATGAGGTGCTGGACGATGGCGGCGTAGGCCAGGCAGAGAGCGGCGAGCCAGAAGCCGATGGTGATGCGGGCAATGGGGCGCAGCTCGATGCCGAGCTTGCGGAGGATGGGGTAGAGGACGCGGTCGAGGACCGGGGTGAAGATGAGGATGGAGAGGGCGTCAAAGTTTTGCATAAAGTCGTTGGGCATGCCGTGGCCCTGCATCTGCTCGGCCTGGGTGACAAAGTTGGAGGAGAACTGGCCGTAGCAGACCCAGAAGATGGGGTAGAAGAGGAAGACCTTGCAGGCGCGGAGGGCGCGCTTGAGCTCGTCGACAAAGTGGTCGTCCCAAGTGACGGGGCTCTTGCCGTGGGCGGCGCGCCACGAGTTCTTGGGGGCGTCGGTGCTGCGGCCGACAATCATCATGCCGACGGCCTTGAGGGCGTCGGTGATGATGGAGCCCTGCGGGGGCCGGATGATGTAGGACTTGCGGCGGATGACGAGGACGAAGATGCCGACGTTGAACATGCAGAAGCACATGAGGAAGGCGGTCCAGAAGCCCTCGTAGCGCTCCATGAAGGGGGTGGCCATGAGGGAGAGGGCGCCAATGTTGATGCACCAGTAGAAGATCATGTAGATGCGCTGGTAGGTGATGGCCGGGTCGATGATGACGCGCTCGCCGGTGGGCTCGGTGCGGACGGCCATGCGGCGGCGCTGGTACTGGTCGGCGATGAGGGGGGCAATGTTGGACTTTATGCCGCCGGTGCCGAGGCCGATGATGATGATGGCGACAATGTAGCCGGGGAGGCCGGCGACGTCGCGGGTGGCGGGCAGGGAGGTGACCCAGAGGAAGACGAGGCCGACCCAGTAGACGACGCAGAAGATGAGGATGGTCTTGTACTTGCCGAGGTACTGGTCCGAGATGATGGCGCCGAGGATGGGGGTGACGTAGCAGAACCACTGGAAGAAGAGGTTGAGGCCGGTGGCGGCCTGGGGCCCCATGCCGAGGCCCTTTGCGCCGGCCGCGCCGTTCTTGTCGTGGGCAATGTAGTTTTGGAAGAGGCCCTGGGCGCCGTAGTAGGTGAAGCGCTCCGTCAGCTCGACAAAGGCGATGAGGAAGGCCGACGCGGGCAGGTTCTCGCCGACGCGGCGGAGGGTGCCGCGCTCGTGGGCGTTGGGCTCCTCGCCGTCGGCCGTCGGGCCCGTCTCGAGGTACCTTTTCTCGTCGGACGAGACGGCGTCGGGCTCCTGGAGGTAGCCGCCGGCGACGTCGTGGTGCTTGTTGGGGACGCGTTCGGAGAATTCTTCATGGAGCCTGTAGATACCACGGAGAAGGGAACTTTGTTAGACGACTGTGCTCATCATGCTGGACTTTGATGTGTGTGTAAGTCCCCGTCCCCCGGGGGGGTAGGGAGGGACGGGGGACCAGGGATAGGTGGTGGGCTTGTCTTACTCAACGGCACCATCCTCGTGGTTGGTGGCCATGACTGCGACGACGACGACGACAGATGGTATATGTGAGAGAGGACGGACTGAGGAGAGAGCGCCTCTCTACAATACTTGTACAGGAGCCTCGAGGAAGAAGTGGCCTCGGATGGAGAAGAGAAGAGAAGAGGAAGCGGAGAAGGAGGACAAGGAAGAAGGAGGAGGAGGAGGAGGAGGAGAAAGAAGAGCAAGAAGAAGAAGGAAAAGAAAAAAGTCGACGTCTACGAGAGGTTGTGGGATAAGACGAGTAGATAAACAGATTATTATAAGCGGGCGGACAGACAGACTAAGTTGACTACTACCTAATTGGGAGATTTAATGTGAGGCAGCGAGAGAGTATACATACAGTACTCAGCATGTATGCGCGAGGCCAAAAAAAAAATAAAAATCCAAAGATAATAAATAGAATAAAAAGAATGGTCAAGGTATGGATGGCGGTGGAGATGGGGAATTGCAGACCGGAGGGTCTCTAGGTCTCAAGGCGAGGACCGAAGGCGAACAAGCCCAAAACGGCGGTGCCGCGAAGGATCCACTCCATTAGCTAGTAGGTCAGTCGGGAGGCCGTAAGTGCTTAGGAGGAACTTTTTTTTTTTTTTGTTTTTTCAGGTGCCCATCACTTACCTACCACATTTACTTGGTGTTGTTATATGCCACTAGTTATATTCCGGTCATTCTCATCTTGATTTATTTATTTATTTATTTATTTATTTATTTATTTATTTATTTATTTATTCATTCATTCATTCTTCTCCCACCCAGTTGGCCCATTACCGGCCGAGGAATGAAAGGCCCTCCCCCCCCCCCGGTCACCCCGTCGTCCCCCGCTCCGCTCCCCCTCCCTCTCGGCACAGCGCTTCTCCAACAAGAGCCAACAAGGAGCTGCCCAAAGTACAGATTCCGCAACGTCACCGGGCCGTTGGAGGACCTTTGCGCAAACGCAAACGCACACGCGACCTATTCGTTGCGGAACTTCCCAACTAGATGTATGACAGACTTGGTCATTGAAAAAGGGCAAAAAAAAATAGGAAAAAAAAGAAGAAGAGCAAGAGCAAGACGGGCGTTTGCTCAGAAAACATTTCTTCATGCAACCACTCACTTCCAACCATCATCCCCCATTTCACTCTTCGCTTCCTACTGTTCCGAGCTGCCCCCAATGTGGCGCAACGCCTCGTCCTGCACGCCGGGTACCTTGCCCCTCCCCTTTCTCCCTCCTGCTTCTCATTCTTTCCATTCTACGGATACGGCGCGCTTTGCTTGCTTGGGGTTGGCTACTATCAGTGGTAATAAGTACTTAGCACGACCCGGGCCCCATCAACCTGTTGTGCTTAGCGCAAAGCCACCCGGAGAAATTTTCCTGGGCCTTTTCGCCCTTTCGCCCTTGGAAGCAGGCAACTAAGTAGTCAAGTTGCCCGTCGGCTGGATAGGCTGGCCTTGGCCACGCGCGCGGCGCAAGCCAAGTCGATCCCGCCGCCAAGTCGATCCAAGGCGCTTTGATAATGGACGGATTTGATTGCCGGCTCGGCTCTTTGTCTTGGTGCCAAGCCCTCTCGGGCAGCGAACGCGATGCAGAAGCGACGTCGTGCAGAAGAAGAAGAAGAAGAAGCAGCAGCAGCAGCAGCGATAGACGCAACCATTTTCCCATCATGAAATAACACGGCCGACGGTACCGCCTATCGATGCCCATCAAAAAGATCCAATGTAACCACCAGGGCCACCAGGCCACCCCCTCACAGACACACACACGCACGCACACACCCCGGAAAGCACTTCCCCATCATGCAACCTGACCACCCTGCCTGGGTGGTGGTCACTAGCAGTGGGTGCGCCGCCTTGCAAAAACAAAAAAGAAAACAAAAATCGGCCACATCACAGCCTTCAAACGCACCATAATCTCGCATGTTGGCCACCAGCCCAGAAATAAACTGGAGCCTTTCTGTTGCGACGGGGCCCCCCGTGGTTCATAATGATAGTCAATGGTCCTTTTGTCGACACATTCCGCATCCTCACCGAGACCGAGGTTGGGTTACTGGCATGGAGAAAAAAATTGGACAAGATAAACTGGTCAAGAGAAAATGACCGGATCAAAGCCACATCATCCTTCAACGCGAAAAAAGAAGCCACCCAATGGCGACTTTTCTCTCCTCTTCTCACTCACTGCGCTAATACAGTCAATGGCTTCCGACCATGCCGCTTCTCCCCCATTCCTCCCTTCCATTTCAAACATCCAACACGCCTTCTTTTTTAGCGTTGGATAATCTCTCCTCGACAGGCAAGGTGTCAAGGTAGCCGGCCCTATTCGACCATCCATCGCTGCACTACCCACTTCTCTTGTAACAATGCCGGCCATCATGCCCCCGAACAGTTATTAATGGAAACTAGGGTCTCTGTCACTCCCCTCACCATTATTCAATTCTATGACATGAACCGTCGTCACCACGTCGTCTCCCCATGGGGCTCCCGCATCAACTCCAGCTTTGCTGCTGCGTCGCTCGCGCGTGCAAGAGTGGAAACGTCTTGTTTCGGTTCACGATGCTTCACCGAGCTTCTTTAAGTCGGTCGCGGATTGTCAACCAATACAGCTTCAAAGGGGGCCCTTTTTGGACAAGCCATACTCGGTACTCCGTACACTACTCGGATTGCCACACTCGAAAATGACCTGAAATGGGTTCCGATTCCCGCCTTGCTACTGGCAATACCGCTCGTCTTCGTGCAACTACCCCCAGCCAGCCAGCGCCACGGTGACGTGCATGGCGGCCACTACCGGCACACGAGCTTCGACAACCCGCACCAAACCGCAACCGCAAGCAAGAGTCCTCTCACTTGACACCAATCAGCTTATACGGGGCCTTCAAGTCCCGTACAAAAGTACTCGCGCGCCTTGACTCGAGCGGCGTGCTGTCACTTGTAACCTGTTACTTAGCTTCGACGCAAATCGCACTGCCAGCATCGCCCCAAGAGGCAGCTGCCTACGCGCCAACCCGCCAGTTGAAACGGAGAACAGAGTAATCAGTAACTACTTACCTAACTCATAACATCTGTACGTAGGTACTCGGTACTTTTTCGCATGCTGAGACATGGGTCAGGCTCCCCCCTTCTTCCCAAGCTTCCCGACCAAATTGGGCTCTTGCGCCGCACCCTGCTCGGCAGACTAGTTCAATGCTGCCTTGGGACGGCCATGTCATTCGTTTAGAATGCCTTCAGCTGATAAGCCAAGGGCTGATTTTGAACGAAAATCACTCAAGGCTCGCAGCGGGCACTGGCCCGTAACATTGGACGGAATAGTAATTTTAGACTCTCCGTCCTCTCGGCCGCCAGCCACGGACCCGCCGATATTGCCGACACGGCCCAGCACATGGCAAGGAGCCCCAGCCTCGTGAACAAGAACAATTCTTCCAACAGCTCGAGCACCCACCTCGGCACGTCTTTCTTTGCGCGAGTGTTTGCTGCCAACGTTATCTGACCATGTCCCAGAGTTCTGATCACGCAGCTCTCTGACTATTCGAAATGGCGTGACATGTAAGAGGCTCGACTAGGAAACATCTCCAGCCGACCTGCCTGCCTCTGCCTCACCAACACAGAATGGGTTGGAAAAGAATTTTTTTTTTTCCCATGCGCCATAGTGCCCTCCCTTATCTTGTGGTGGGAACGGTGCTCCAGCTCGCTCCCGGTTGAGGCGAACCTGTCAGGACTCTTTCTCCAACCGCCACCCATTCATTCTACACCCTACGGAAGAACGCTAGAATGAATCGCACTTTTTTTTTTGCGCCTCCTCGATGCCTCAGCTCTGTATCCACCATGCCGAACAAAAAAAAAACTAGACCAAAAAGCAAGCGTATTATTCCCAGCGCCACCACCGACCGCCCCGACATTGCCGGCGGCGGCGCGCGCCAGTCTTTTCTTGGCGTCGTTACTATTCTTTGTCTTTCTTGCAACGAGTTTTGTGGCAACTCTCTTGCCCGCCGCTCCAATCAGCCAACCCCCCAAGGCCACAACGAGACCCCCCGCCTACTCAGAACCCTTGAACAAAGTGCGAACCCTCTTTTTGCCCCTACGTAATGCAATCTTTTTGTTGGTGGAGTTACTCAGAGGCCCATCTCACAAAGAGTCCACAGACAAGTTCCTATCAATTGCATCCGTGGGGGGGCATGGGCCACTGGGGGAGGCTCCAGCGGAATGCGTCAATTAAATCCAGAGTCCAACGGCGAAAGGGCCCAAGTAGTTCGCCGCCACCGTCGCCACCTCAAAGCTGCCCGCGGTGAAGATGCTGCATTACATTATTGTGCTGTGTTATTGCTGTTATATGATGCCAAGCCGTCGCTCTGAAGCTATAAGACCTTTTCATCGAATAATGATCACTTTCTCGGCTATTGTACTACTCATGACCGAGGCCCATGCTGTTACCCATTCACTGAATAATAAAGCTGCCTCTGGTGCGAGTCTACCCTGGACTCGCCACATCTGCCGGCCAACTTTCGCGACAGGTTTACAGACGCGCATAATCACTCTAAAAGGTGGGAGACATTTGATAATCGGTAGTGTATAGAGGTGGAGTTGTAGGTAAAATGATGTCGAGTTTGAATCGTGAAGAATGCAACAGGCACTGGGTGGTTGTTTGGATGCCAGAAGAAAGAATAGTAAAACACAACTAGTTTGTACGGAGACGAGATCCCGAATGAATGAGGACGAGAACAAAAGAGGACAAATTCAAAAAGGACAAGAAGAAAACGGACTACAAAAAGAGTTTTGCCTTGAACCATCAACTTTCAAAATTCCCAAATCAACGAAAAAAAAAAGTGAACCACTCTGAAGAGTGGTGGCGGATCTCTCCCGCCGGGAATTGAACCCGGGTCTCAAGCGTGACAAGCTTGCATACTGACCACTATACTACGGAAGATGTTCGGATGTTGGCATCCGACGTAGCTGAGATCGATGGAAAACGGTGACAATATTTTTGTATATATACAACTGCTACGGAGCGTTCGCCCTTGCTTTTCTTGCATCGCCCATGCACGTGTTATATCGCAAGATGCCCAAACAGCTCGACTTGTCGAATGAAAACGCATTGGATAACTGCCTATAGTTTGCGGACGAAACGATTACATGCAGCCCAAACAAGGAAAAAAAAAAAAATGGTGACGACTAATCCTTGATGCTCTTTCAAGTTGCGGGAAGTTCTGTCTTGGATGCGAGCCAAACTGGCAACCATTGGGCTGTACCCCCGTTGCAAAAAAGGAAGAAAAGAAAAAGGGTGTCGATGCGCTGCTGTGATGAAAGACCACCTTTGGCAGTACCCAAGATAGAAAGTACAGTGTACACCTCCGAAGCCAGGGCGGAACCAGACCCGGAATAGGCTGAGAGGCAGCGGCAAAGAACCGGCATCATGAAATCGGCAAACTCGGTCCGCATGGACGGGCAACCCCTCCCCCGGCACGGGGCCGGGCGCATAGATCTCGAAGCAGATACTTGTATAGAAGAGGATGAGCAGTCAAACCTCAACTACAAATGTAGGGAGCTTGACAAGGTACAAAAACACAGTGATGGCAACATGGCATATCATCATCGACTGTTACTTCAAAAGATAAACAGTCTCTATTAGTTTCCTGACATGAAGAAGCAGTATTTCACTCCACCGTGATGGCGAGCGCGTTGCCGTCCTGCGAGTGCACGTCGCAAGTAGGTTCCCACGGGCTGGCCGGGCCAAGGACCGCCGTCGTAGAAGGCGCTGCCTGCTTTTGGGGGTCCAGGTTGGTGCGCCGCCAGAGGGCGGCGGATATCGAAGCGGCTTGGGACTCCCAGCCAGGCGCAGAAGGAGCGTACTCGCCACCCGCCAACAGCGCGCGCAAACCGTGCCGCGTACCGCAGGGCACGCAACGTAGAGAGCATTGTAGTACGTGATCGGCCCGGAGCGTGGAAGGAAAGCGTAGTCGCCGTAGCCCATCTCGGCCGCCTTCACCAGCAGGCCTGTATCCTTGTCAATATACTGGACGTAATAGTTGTCCAGGACCCTCTTCATCGTGTTCCAGTAACTATTGCCGTAGACCATGCTTCCAGTGTATCCGTTTCTATTTTGGTCATCGGCAATTTCATACCATGCTAGTGAATCAGTACAACGGATGTGTGTCAGCTGTAGACTGAGGCTTACATGCTCGCAGGGGGGGGTCCAGTCATCGCTCCGCTGGTGTTGAGCGAGATCCTCCAGAACATTCAGGCTGGGTTCGGAAAAGTTGTGCGAGAGGTATGATGTCAATGAGGCAACAGCCATATAACCCATGTACGGATCGCGATCCCCTCTCTTGGCCCCGTCAAAGAGCACCTTCTTGCCTTGGAGCGTCGGATTCGCCGTGCCGCGTGGCTCTGTTTCGTTGGCCATGAACAGGCCGGTGCCCACGTCGACGGTGTACACGCCGTCATACCACCACTGCGTCAGGTCCTTGTCGGAGCACTCGAACCACCCGGTGAAGGTGTCTGGGGTGTAAGGGGCGTCCGATGCGAGGGCGTCCAGCCAAATCTTTGCGTAGCGGAATCCGTGGAGCCCATCGGAGCACACCTTGCCGTCGTGCAAGCAGCCAAGCTGGTTCCGCCAGGTCTGCGCATTGTTTTGCACTGCGATTTGATCGGTACCTTGCGTCAGCTTTGCCGGCTACGGCACCGGACGTCTCTGCCAGCAG
Source organism: Cordyceps javanica (assembly GCF_051103115.1). NCBI lineage: Eukaryota > Fungi > Ascomycota > Sordariomycetes > Hypocreales > Cordycipitaceae > Cordyceps > Cordyceps javanica. The sequence goes on from NC_139296.1 coordinate 512,291, forward strand.
CAGCAACACCAGAATATAACATGTCGGTGGGCGACAACTCACCCCAGCCGCGTTGTCCGACACTCGTAATGTCACTCACTTCTGTCGCTTTAAAAACTGCAGCGTCTCGGAAAAGGCCAGTCTGATGCCCGGCAGGCCCCCGGAGGAGCCGTTCACGGAGCTTGTAAAGTTGATCAGCAAACAGACCCACGACATTCTGGCCAAAGTCAACCACCATTGTTGGGGCTGGGTCGTCGGGGCCTGGCCGGCTGAGGATAGTTGTCCTCCCCTTGCCGTTGATCAGGCCGTTGGGATTCTGCACGCTTTACGCTTGTCCGATCCTCTAGTGCGCGGAGTGGATTGACAGTGTTCGACGGAGCCGAGCGTACATACTGGTGCCAACTTGGCTGCCGTGCGTGCTGCTGTGGCAGCGCCTGGTCACCGCTTGCTGTCAACACGGCTACAAGAACTGCGGACAAACTCCTGGAGCCCATGATTGTGGTATGGCCGAAGGATTCGGTGCTGGGAAGTGCTTGTAAAAGAGAAAAAAAATGTTTTTCGTCGCAAGTGACTCTTCGTTCAGATGCTGAGCTAACCAACAATAACTACGAGGCGTTGTGCTCTGTCGATCTCGATGTTTTTCACAACGACAGGTCATCATCAACGCTAGTGCCATACATACAAGTAACTTATAGAACTGATTACAGTGAGTTGAGAGTGAGCGAGGATGGCGAGGCTGACAGAATAGGCTAAAACATGCACTGTAAGGTTGTTCGGTCATCTCGTGCCATGATATACCGAGTCCGAGGAACTCAATGGGGCCAAGTTGGCTTCACTAAAAGCAGGCTTCAACAACGAAGCCAATGTATTGAGGAGTCAAAACGTGCTGCTATTGATAGGATGGTCTAGACTAGTTTAGTGATTTATTGTGAGTTGACGCGAACCTAGAGTTCGAGAATTCGGCACTGAGACTGCCAATATATAGACTTGTGCATGTGGCCCTTATTATCAAGTCTTCGCAACCAAACCCGCAATGTCTTCAGAGACTAAGGACTGTTTCTGTACAGACGGCCGATACAACTCCTCGTCAATCTTGGCTAGCTGGCTGGACGCTATCCGAGCGTCTCGAAGCCCATACAGCTGCTGAAATGACATGATCATGGGACGCCACTTATCCGGGTCGATCCGATTCGTGTACCCAGGCATGCGAAGCCGCTCCAGCACATGTACACGGAGCACCTTGAGCTCGACAATGACGAGCGCGCCTGCCATCCCCGGCAGCTCCTGCATCAGGCCGTGGCTATCGACGAGCTCGCACTCCATCTGCACTGGGCACTCTTGGATGCGCGGCGGGCGGACCCGATCTGACGCCAGAGGTGTCAGGCCCGCGACAGCCCATTTGTCCCGGACGTGGCGATAGCCCCGAGCAACCTTGCTTGCCGATGGCTCTGGCGTGCCCGTGGTCGTCGCCAGCGCATTGACACACGCCGCCATGGTGTCCTCGGGGAGGTTGACGGTGCAGTGGCCGCTGCGGAGAATGTTCTGCGGCGTCTGGCTCTCGGCGCCGAACCCCAGGACGCAGCGGTCCGATAGCCAAAACGCAGAAGAGATTGCGCTGATGTTGGAGGAGCCGTCCTCGTTTTCAGATGTGATGAGGGCCACTGGAGTACCCCAGTACAGGATCGCAGGCGATATAACAGAGTGCGACATTGTAAATGTGCTCTCAAGAGTCAATGTTCGAACAGTCGAGAGAGGACATGTTCACACTTGGCGATACATCAAGGTATTTAAAGGCCAATCTCTGGACCCATACTTCCCCAGAACAATTTTCATCTTTGCTTTTAAAGTGTGTTGTGTTGCTGTTGATGTCGCGCTCCGTGCTTTGGCAGTCTAGCGCCAATGTACTGTACATTGATAGCAACGACAACTCGACTGCACCACTTGCCCGTAAATGATGTGCAGAGAAACCAGGATAACACGCAAAACTGTACAAACTTGGGGTGATTACCGTATAACTTGTAGTAAGATCAATTCCCAACTGCTCGCTAATTAGCTATCAATATGTGTCAATACATTCACTCCTTTGCTCATACCCTAGCTAAGGAGTATGCTCGGCGTTTTGCGACGCATCCATCACCCCATGCGAGAACCACTCAGCAATGGTACTAAACTTGTCATCGCTTCTTTCTAAAGCAGACTTGAAGAGGTCGTGTTTATCCATTTCCTCTTGTTGACCCTTTCGAATCTTGCGAATCATATCATTACCAGTCGCGCACTTGGGACATTCGGCGCCTTCTTCCGCGCCAGTCCGCAAGCATCGTTCATGGAAACTGTGCTTGCAGAGAAAGTGTATAGTCGGCAAGTCTAACCCCTGGCCACACTCTGTGCAGCGGGTGGCCTGGAAGATGGCGGGCTTCGAATTGAGCTCCTCGATCTCAACTCGCCGCTTTTCTGTGTCTGTGCGCAGTGTTTTGATCCTGTGACGGTTGCTTGAAATTTGCTTACGCTCGCGAGTGATTGTTTCTTGCAGATAAGGCTTGATCATGCCCATTGTCGCAAACCCGCCACCGCTGGACTGACCGACTAGTGTTTGAATGACTTGCAGGGGGGCCATCAAGCCATCTTTGTCAATCTTGGCCAGAATACCAGCAAGCTCGTCTTGCCCTGCTTCTTCTAGAATCTTGGAATCCGAAGTCAGGTACGCCAGAGCAGCGGGGTATAGTTGAGGCTCGTCCGGTCCATATTTTCGCAATGCTTTCATCGCACCTTGAGTATCTTTTGCGGAAGTATAGGAGCGGAAAATGTCCGACAAAAGCCCTGCTTGCTCTTTGACCAACACAGTGCCATCCTTGAAGTTGGACAAGTGTGATAGCAACAAGACATTGGAGCTTTCCATGGGCACATGTTCACCTTCGATCAGTTTTTTTGCCTTTGCCTCCCACTCTTCTCTGTGCAAGCCCTTTTTTTCACCGGCCTTGTAAAGGTACATTTCGAACAAGGTTGTGTACAAGTCTGTTTGATCTGATGTTCGAATGTTGCCTTCATCTAGGCATGCTTCCAGGAAAACAATAAACTCGTCAGGATGATCGATGAATGACGAGAATGCAGTCCTTGGTTCGGGTGGAGTATATTTAGGAGGTGGATAGTCATCTTCGTTGGGCGGAAGGCCCTCCATATTCGGCCGAGTGCTTCCAGGTGTGCCTGACGCAGACGCAGGGCTGATATATGGCAAAGTGAAGAGGTTTGAGAGATTTTGTACAGCACTAGCAGCGCCAGAGGTAAACGCGTTTGACGAGTGACCGGCGCTTTCAACCACAGCGACCGGCGTTCGCTTCGGTCTGTATCGTCCAGTATAATAGTCGCTGAATAGCTTGGTTGCCTGTTTCGGGCAATGCTCAATCAGTATTCGAGCATATTTTCGTAAACAAGGGTAGGCCTTTCATTAAACTGATTAGTATACTGTGTGAGCAGAAAAGAGGCTGACATACTATTGCTGGATCTTGATGCCAAATATACTCAAGAGCAGCGGCATAATTTTTGGAATCCTCGATTAAGATGTCAACCACCAGTTCTGTTTCCCCGTGCTTCTTGGCCAAGTACGCGGCCTGCTCGTAGTAGCCTCCTTGCCTACACATTGAAATGGCTGTATCAAGGTCAAATTTGAGGTCACCAGGAGATTCTATAAATTTCTCCAGCTTCTCCTTATCTTTGAGCTTGGCATAGCAGTTCAGTAGCAACGTCGTGTGATCTGCCGTCGCCTTTCTGTGCTCGTGCAACTCCTCCAGATATCTGATCAAGTTATGTATTCGTTGTGTATCGAGGAACTGCGGTATTTAGCTCTTGTGCTTCAAGAATGGCTGGTTGCTTACCTTTCTTATGACTTGAGAGGGTTCAGTGGTGTCAATTGCTCGAATGTATTGGACCATCGACCCATCGTAGTCAGCCTTTTGGTATAAATGATCACCGAATTTGCGATATATGACACTTTGTTCCTTCTTGTCCATTCCAGAGTTTCGTGCGAGCTCTAGAGCTAGAGGAAACATGTTGCGCTGATAAATCATGTCCAATCGTTGCTGGAGAGACTTTTCGTGGTAGCGATGGACCTGTCATAGGATTTCAGTCAGAATGAGAGTTTGAGGTTTGGCTGCTAGCATCCTTCTTACCTTGCCCTGCTCCGTGACCGTATAAATGTCGCCCCAGACCTCAAATATGAACTTGACTGGCGAAATAAGGGTTTCCGTATGGGCGACAACACGCAAATCAGGCTCGAGCAGCACGAATGTGGATGAATCAAACAATCCATCCGCTCCATTCGTAAATCGGCGACCTATAGAATCCGGCTCATTGCGCGAGACCGGTGGGCAAGCAAGGGCCATGTAATCTTGGTGCACAGCAATCATCTTTTTTGGCGATTCATACGCCTTTGGAGGACCACGCCCATCCAGCTTGTACGTGTATATAGCATCTTCTCTTGCCACAACGATGTCACCTGTGACAGGGTCCAGAGTCATGCAGCCAACTGCGCAACCACTGTCCTCGACGGATTTCGGCGGAAGTCCTTGCCCCCTCTTTGACAGACCGAGCTTAAGTATCCTAGACGTGGTGGAAACAAAGAGGGTTGTGACTTTTTCATCTTCCATGAGCTGGACGCCAGTGACTGGCTCTTCGGATTCGTATACGATTCGCTGTTTCGTTCCGAGGTCGTGTATCAGATCGCCGCGAATAACCGTGACAGCACCATTGGCAAAGCCAACCGCAATTTGAGAGAGATCGTCGAGAGCAGCGAAAGCAGAGATCTACATTAGACATGAGCAAAGTATTTCCTGACATGGATGCGTAAGTGGCACAAACGGGAAACTGTCGCCTGCCATTGCTAATCGTGGTTGTACTGAGACAAGTAGGCATGTTTGTCTTCTTGACGAGCTTGTCAAGAGCCCACGCTTTGAGAATAGGTTCGCTGCTCAAGTCTTCCTGTATATTCGGATCAGTATCACAGATTTGCGCTGGCAATACTGAATCTGACTTACTGCGACCGTGATAAGGATGCTGGTTCCTTCAACTTGGCGCATGTGCGTGACTTGTCCTGCATCATGTGCCTGGAACTTGTTCACCACTTTCCAGTTTTTGCCAACAATGCTGACGGATCCATCTACTGATCCCAAGAAAAGACTCCCCGAACCGGTGCACACGCTCGAAACATCGTTGCTTTCGAATAGCTGGGCGGCCTCGGCCTCGGGAGGTGCTACTTGCGAGACATCGAAGAAGTCAAACGACTTCCACTGCGCGGAGTTAATAGATGTGAGCAAGGCCAAAACTGACGTGCTATATGAAACGCTGAAGCAAGTTGGGTCTGTTGAAGTAGCTTACTGAGAGGGCCATTATGTCGCGCGAATGGAATCTGGTCGCTGAAGACTTGGGGGAAAGCTTGCAAACGTACAATGACGATGGCGGGACACAATAGCAGCAGCCGGGGTAGCTCCAACTGTGGCGCCCGACTCCACGCAGTGGCTGGTTACACACTGTGAGGCAACCACCCTAATTAGCTGCCTACTGACTACCTAACCTAGAGTACCTTAGTTGGGAACTACCCTAGGCAGGCACCTAATAAAGGTAGGTACCTGGTAAGTAGGTGCCTACGTACAGGCTACACGTCGGCATTAGTAGTAGTTCGTTGGGTTCGCTCATCGTCACGCTCTCACAGTGGTGGAATGCATGTATTTTATGCGTCTCAAGGTAATTTATTCAATCATGCTTCAAGTAGCGGGTATCTTACTAAAGCTCCGTCCCTCATCCCAAAAGTTCTGTCCGTCCTAAAACTCACTCGCCAGTAATTGACATTTCCGTTATTATCTCGTTCCATCGATCCTTCTGCCATGATCATACCGTGCCACATGCTGGGGCACATTATTCAGCCTTGGAGCTGACACACCCATCATTCGGCACCTCCATAGGACTGGCCAAAGGGGTACCCGGGATGCCGATTCCTCCGCCGATACTGTCTGGGCGACCGTGGCCTAGACGCCCGCTCCTGACACTCGCACCATCACCTTGCTTATATATGCTGTTTCGGTCGGTGGGCATAGCATTGGCAGCTCCTGTAGTCGAGTAGATACTATTCCTCTCTGCCCCCAATCTTGGGCCGCTGGAATGCACCCCTGGAACCCCGCCATCGATGTTTGAACTAAGAACACTCAGTGGAAGACTCTCGCGGCTGCCTCCCCAGAGAGAAGATGGAGCCAGTGCCCTCACGGAAGCATCTGTGTCCATCGATCTTCGCCTGCGTCGCTTGCTGGATGAAGCGAGGGTCAAGATGGAGGCATTATCAGTGAGTAGATTGTTGGCCGTGGCTGTGGTGTACGTGGTCGGATTATTAGGAGGCGCCAGGTGTGCCGGTATAGCAGATGCTGGAGACTGCGTAGCGAACGGCTGGCTAAACTGTATCGACTGGCCATTCGAACTACTGAGATTGTTCTGGGGTGCTTCCGTGTTATTATTGGGTCCGACGGATTGTATTGTTGTCAAAGTTGTGGTCAAAGAGCGAACAGAGGGAGACGGGCTCGAAAAAGTGCTGTCGCCACCTCGCCTCGATTCGACACCACCACCCACGGTCCGGCTGGTGCCGGTTAAAGAGCTGGCACCGTGGCTTTGGGCAGTAATGGATCGTGCCGTATCGTTTTCGGTCGAGATCGTTCCAGCCATACTCCTTCCGCCGGTCGTTGGTGGTGCCAGACCATCTACCGAATATCGACATGAGCGGTCGGCGATCGAAGTATCGCCGGTCTGGTGTGTTGCAAACGAATGTTCGCTGTATCGATGCCTGTTGCCATGATTTTGACTGATTGTCCCGGATTCAGGGTATGGATTATTTAGCTTGCCGCCTCTACGAGGTTTGGCGTGACGCTTGTTTCCTTCGGAGTCTGACGAGTTTTTGAAGTTGGTGAGCTTCTTGACCCAGGTCGTAAATGGGCGCCGTCGTTGCGGCTGGCGATCTGCTAAGTGTCAGTAACATAATTACCCCGATCGACTTGGATTCCATACGTACCTTGATTTGCCCGAATCATGTCCTCGGTAGTCATCCTGACGATGTCTCTTCTCGCTACGCGATAAGAGAGCTAGGACTGGATATATGGAAGGCTCTGTATTTTCTCGTGGCTTTTTTTGGTGGTGACCTCGTTCTCTTTCACGTCTCTATCATGTACGTCGTTGGGCTATCATGGGTCTCGACGCGCGTTGATAACGGGCGATGCACCGAGGAACAGTTGTATCACGTGACTGCACAGTTACTTCGAATCTCACCACAATAGCTTTGGCAGGCTCTCACCGTCATAATACTTGGAAGAGATGATCGATATAGGCCTTGAAGTCTGTCGGAGCCCAATCTGGGTTGCAAACCCCGCAGAGCCAACATGTGCTATCAGATCCTGCCATTTACAACGGGCCGTAGCTCACATCGTGCCAAAACGACTAGTCATCCCAGGCAACCCTTTTTTTTTACTACACTTACACCTTAAAGAATTGTTTTAAAAATATACACCCCATTTTATCTAAAAAAATCATTGAAGTAAAACTACCTAAGCGAAGATATTATCATATATGCGCAGCTAATTATAGCTAGTAGCATATAATAATATATACGATGATGAACGCCTCTTTTGCCTCTTTAGGAATTACCCAGACGTTAAATATCAATACAATACAATACAATACAATACACACCACAATTGATGGCGCAGGCGGCAGCTGTTGTACAAATTTGGGTAAGAGTGGACGTGAGGAGTGAGGAGCAGGGTTGGAATTATCAGTACGTATCCATACACGTGCCACACATCCACTCTCTCGAAAGAGACACGCCGAGGCCCTCTGCCGCTCTCTTGCTTTCGCCAGAACTTGCTCATGCCATGTCTATCCGACCACTTCCCAACGATGTAATCGAGAAAATAAAATCGTCGTCGTCTATCGTGTCGCTCAATTGTGTAATATGTGGTCTCGTCAAGAACTCGCTGGATAGTGGCGCTCTTAAAGTCGACATCGTGCTCGACTACGTCCGCGGCAATTGCACAGTGCAAGATGATGGCGAGGGCATTCCGGCAAAAGAATTTGGAATAGACGGGGGTCTCGCGAAACCCAATAGTACGTCTCGCAGATGGGCACTCTACATATAATGCTCACTGGTATAAATTTTAGGCTCATCACGATTTCCCCATTTCTCAACCTATCATGGCCGTTATGGAAACTTTCTCGCTAGTCTTGCAGCCCTGTCCCTTGTCATAATCTCATCACATACTGCAGAAGAGAAATCTCATAGCTCTTTAACCATCAACCGCGGTGCCATCACATCAATAAAGGCCGCTGATGCCTCTGCTCAGTACCGCGTTTCGTTTAGCCATGGCACACGGGTCGCGGTTTTTGACTTGTTTGGATCAATGCCTGTAAGAGTCAAGCATCGCGCGTCCGTGTTTGCTACGCCCTCATATCTCGAAAAAGAATTCAAAGCCCTCACACACGACTTGACTGCTTTATTGTTGGCATGGCCCGCTAGCATCTCTTTGTCATTGCGCGAAGTAACGCGGGACTGTCAGCTTCGAATGCGATGTCTTGATGGGTTGGATTTGACTCAACGGACAGCTCGATTGTTGCTGCAGGCAGGATTTTCAGACTTCAGTGAACTCGGTTCATGGATACCAGTGGCAGCATCAAACGGCAGCATTTCTGTCGAGGGATGCATCAGCACGATTCCTGTCGCAACTCGAAGTTTGCAATTCATCAGCCTCGGAATACATTCTTTAGAGCACTTCGGAGGTGGAAACGTTCTTCTTGAAGAGGTGAACGAAATATTCACTTCCTCTAGCTTCGGTATCGTTGAGGATGCTGGGTCACACAAGGCTTCGCCAAACCGCCCTCTCCCTACAGACTGGAAACCTAAGAAAGGCTTGGAGCGCTGGCCAATGCTGTACTTGAAGTTTGAAAGTGATGATATGGTTACACGCAATATTCTCCGGCCGCATAATTCGACCATGGCGGCTATCATCAGCCTTCTACGTGCCGTCTGCTACGCCTTCCTCAGAAAACACAGAATGCGCCCGCGAAAGTCGCTACGGAATCAACTTCGATCCTCTCCAACTGAAAAGAGGGGCCAAAGATCTTTCTTCCAAGACGACCAACCCGCCGCTTCGATGGCGAATACTACAGAGAAGCCTCTGCGAATCTTCGATACTTGGCGTCGGATCAAGGCCGGCCAGCGTTCTGTTACTTCCCTGCCACATAATGGCAGTGGCTCAAAAAATCTTGTTGGCGCTGGCGGCCAGCTTCTACGGACGCCATTCTGTGTAGAAGATCGTGACGAATCTTTCGCCCAAGGCCTATGCAGTGACCCCGATGACCACTTTTCACGAAAAAATTCGCCAAGGGCCGCTGAAACCTTTGAGACACATTGCCGAGAAAGCAACAACCGGTGGCTCGAAAAGCTTGTTCAGTCTTGGAGAAATCCAGTGTTCGAGACAGTCGAAGCCGCAGTCCGACGATTACCAAATGTCTCGGACTTTGATTCCCTTGAAGACAGTAATCACCGCTCTATCTCGACCAACATCAGTGGTCAAGTATCGAAAAGCTCACTGGCAAAAGCTGATATCATCGCCCAAGTGGATAGCAAATTTATTCTTATCAAACTGCCTCTTGCATCCTCGATCGGCAGTGCTAGTTCGTACACAGCCCAGTGTGCTTTGTTTGCAGTCGATCAACACGCAGCGGACGAGCGTTGCCGTTTGGAGGAGCTGAAGGCTTGCTATTTTGAAGAGACCGAGGGCAAGAGCAGTCCTGTGATTGAGACCCTAGACGAGCCTCTGTCTTTCAGCATATCAGGAAAAGAAACCAACATGTTTGCAGAAGGGGAGGCATTTTGGAGAGGATGGGGTATCATATATCAGGTTGTGGATGCGGGAGACAGTGGACAATGCAATGAGGAGCATCCAACATCGATCGAAGTCACGGGGCTGCCGCCAAGTATTCTTGAGCGGTGTCGAGGAGAGCCCAGGCTGTTACTTGACCTCCTGCGCAGAGAACTGTGGAGTATGGAGGATAACCTTGGCACAGAGCGTCCAAAGACATCGCCAAACTCAAACTTCCACGGATGCCCACGTGGTATATTGGAACTGCTCAATTCAAGAGCATGTCGAAGTAGGGTGATTCCCCAACGGTATTGAGATACCTTGCTAACAAGTCATATGTAGGTGCAATAATGTTCAACGATGAGTTAACATTAGCAGAGTGCACCTCGCTCGTTCGACGACTTGCCCAGTGCTCGCTACCGTTCCAATGCGCCCATGGCCGACCAAGCATGGCGCCACTCGTGGATCTGGGTAGTAAGACAGATAGTGTGCTTGGTACTCTATCGGATAGCTCCTTCTGCGATAGCACTGCAATGCCTGCGATGCCTAATCCGGGTGCATGGACTACATGGATGGACCATCATGGTCACGAATCCACAGCACTCGAGCCTGATGCATCAGAGAGCATGGTGGCAGCAGCCGCCAGTGGGCATCAGCTCCATGTTCGGGGGTTAAATAGGACTTAGTCCCTGGTCTCAATGTGTACTTTGCCATTATATCTTTCTCCATTGCCATCCTAACGGCTGAATAATGCTGATGATACGAATTGTAATGCCCTGGAAGCAAAATACACAGTCATTATTAACTACAGTATTGCAGCAGAAGCTCTTCTGCCAGACGTTGATTAATACATCGCCTCAGACGATACCAGATCGTTGTTCTCCAGCAGCTCTGAGATGCACTCCCCTCACAAGCGCCTCTGGTTCTCCATCTGCTGCTTTTTGCGCGATGCCGCTGCACTCTTTGCGCGTAAACGCTGCTCAGGGTCCTCCATGACCCATTGTTTCAAATCGTGATCCCACTGGTGGCTTTTAATTCTGCCTGTTAGTAGCTGTCGAGGGCGTTGCCATCATGTGAGTTGTTGTGCACGTACTACTGATGCGCTTCCGTGGTCATTGACCTCTGAGAGTATTCTTCCCGCAGAATCTCCTCGACGTTGTGGGGGATTCGAGCAGGCACCCCTTCGAATTCTGTTGCGCGCAGAGGCCAGAGATCCTGCGTCTTGTACTGGTGGCCATTCTTGCAGGACCACTCCCCATCCGCCTGCTGCTGACCAGTGCGTTCATGAAGAACCGTAATGTCGACATACATGCCATTCTCCACGTCAACCCAGCGGCCGTCGATCAGGTTGCAGCCGTCCGTCGAGCTGCGGTCTACATAGTGCGGGTTAACATCGAGAAGATAGCTGCGATTGTGCGACCCCTTTGAAGCACCACCCGGAACGTCGGCGAGTGCAACCTCTGAGTTCTCGTCAACGGTATACGTGTGCTGCGTGCCGTTTAAGTTGCCCGCTAGCCATGCCATTGTCTTGTTGGAGACTTGCACGTCAAGATCATAGTCCCACGGCATGACTTGCGCATTCCACCACCAGCCGAGCAAGGTACCGTGGGCAAGCCACGTCTCGACACCTTTGGCCTGCATGATGTCAAGATAGCTGCGGATCAGATTTTGGAGTACTATCCGGCGTTCATCGTATGTGATTTCTTCTCTGAAGTAACGAAGGTCGTAGTGCACCCGCGCCAACGACCCCCCCGGCTCTCTAAAATACTTGGAGGTGTGTCGGGATGTCACAGGCAAGCTCGGGTTCGACGAAACATGAGTAGCGAATATGATGAGAACGATTAATACAGCGGAAAAGAGCCGGTCAATAAGAGTCATGATGTAGACACGGGAATTCCGAAATCGCCGGGTGTCGGTGTAGTCGTGGCAGCCGCGATGAAGCCGCCGATGAAGCCTCACTGACGCAAGCGCTCAAGATTGGTCGTCAGTGTAAGATGAAACGGTTAGAAGCGCGCAGAATAAGCGGTAGGGTTTGGAGATACAACGCGACATAAGATCGCAGGTCTCAGCATGCTACTGTGTTCCGACGTATTGGCTGATGGACCATGCATGCCCTAATTATATGCCATCCCTTGGCTCGACCCTCAAACGGAACAGAAAATGTCGGGGGCTAAAGTTCATAGTAACTATAGGGACCAGGAAAGGCCGCGTGTCGAAAGTCCCGTTTTTTTCCCTCCTGGCACGCTGGAATCGTTTGGGTACAATAATGATGGCACATTTGTTTCCACTAGTGCCCTCCACTGACGTCGTCATCACAGCGAACAATCGAAGATAGGCCACTTGCTAACAGCGCCATCTGACTACGTGTGTTCAGTGGCGATCGCTACCGATAACTCTCTGGCTGACGTATGCCTGCTGTGACGCAAATAGAAAGAGAACTCAGAAGTTTCAGCAGCAAGCCAGGATCACAGCCGCACCCCCCTACAAGTTGACATTGGTGATGGAGGTAGAAAAAGCACCACGAGCTAGGCCTTTATGAACTTTGCTGTTTAGCATCAAAGAAAAGAGCAACTAGAGGATTCAAGTTGGCCCAATGTCGAAAGGTTGACACCAAATGCACTCATTTATGACGAGCCCTGATAGATCCAACCACCTTTCCTGCTCGTTCTTGCTTTCCTTTTCGTCTATCGGATCTCTCTCATTTTGGGGGATGTTGAAAGACTTCAAAAAGGCTTATAATTGCCACGGGCGGCACTTCGATTCGTCTTTTGACTTACTTTCTCTGTGTGAGGTCGATCGTGGGATAAGTACTCCCTCTCCATTGATCTGCTCATGGGTCGGGTGCTGAGGAGAAATGCGCCTCGCCAATGTCTCCTGGGAAGTCATACTCGCATTTGCCGCAGGAATCATATCAGAGGGAGCGTTTTTGCCAAGAACCAATTTTGACATGGAGGCAGTCTGTGGATCTGGTGCAAGAGCGATTTTTTTCGGCAGTGAGTCCGGGATGGTTGGTGGTTGCGCCGCAATCAACCGTACAGCCTCCGGCAAGTTGTAAATCGAGTTGGAAATCGAAAACTGAGGAAATTCTTTCTCTATCCCGTTCGAAGGTCTCGATACCAAGCACGTTGAAGTTTGTTGAGATTGAACGGGCTGTTTGATAAGTGTTGTGAGCACGCTCTTATTCCTAGCTATTTGGCAGCTGCGCCGAGAAGACGGTCGACTGATTTTTGGAAGTTTCGGTTGTGGCTTTGTGATTCCGCGTGCAGACCCCTTCCTACCCGGGCTGAGCCGACCAACCTGGCTCCGAAGGAACGTGTCTTGAGGACGGAAGTGGTTGGTCAGGCGTGTGTTCGGCGAGGGTTTGTCCCCCGACACCATTCTCGATTCCTCAACGAATTCCACGTAGTTGTATACAGCCAGATTATAATGTTCCGGGTTTTGCTGACGCATGATTTGCGGGTGGTCAGGTTTGGGCCGTGTTTCTGGCTTCGCCTGCCCCGGATGAGCGGCTTGTTGCAACGGCGAACTTTCGGGGACAATTCTTGGGGAAAATCTTGGGAAAGATGAACTCATTCGTGGCTGGTCTGCTGCGGCATGTAAGAGGTACGGAATATTCGGGGTCCGTGCTGCAGATTGGCCAGCGTGACTTTGAGAATACGCGGCAGAATCTGTAGCTCGACGTAGCTCTTCTTGGCGCAGGGAGCCCCTTGCCGGTACGTGATCTCGAAGGGGGGCCGATCGTATGGGAGATGTAGTGGTCATTATAGACTGTGTACTGGTTGTCTCTACTTGAGACTTCATATCGCCTATGCACCTGTCGGTATAAGGCCGGAAAGATGTTGGAGTTTTGTTTGAGTCGGGTATTCTTGTGAGGTGTGCTGTCTGGGAATTATGAACCGCAAGCATAGCACCCACGGGCTGATGATGATCATTATGGGCCGCGGGAGTTTGCAGTTGTCCCAGATCATGGCGATATGTTCCATCAGCGGCCAGACTCTTAGGTAGTATGGACAGCCGCTTGGGCTGTGTGTCCCAGGACACGGAAACAGGGCGCGTCATCTTCCGGGTATTCAGTGCGAAGGTATTCAAAGTGTCTTCCCTGCCAGGGCTACTCTGCTTCGACAGCTGTTCCGAGATTGGCTGTGATTCATCTGTCAGCCGCGATGAAGCTGTGCACTGCACTGCAGTTGTCGGCCTTAGTTCAGTTGACGGCCAAGGATTAGCATTTAGGCCTCCATTGGATGGCAGATTTGCTGTCTCCCATTCACTAGTCCTATATACGAGAAGTTCAGCCGTCGATCCAATAGCCAGTTGGCCGAGCGGCGGTGATGAGGCCGGAGGTGTAGAAGACTCTGAGTTCAAATCCATGCTCTCCGTTGTAAAATCTGAGAGATCAGCTGAAACAGACGATTCTGAAGAACAATGCTGCCTGTCTGGCATAATTGATGTTTTCGGCAGCTTTGGTGGCAGCATCACACGCATGGCTGCCTCTTCGCTGGGGGCTTTCATGTCAGTACATCCATTCCAGACGCCGACTTCATTCTGCTCAGTCCCATCTACTGTCTGTTCGTTGTTTCGTGTGTTGAAAGCTGTACTTGGGTCACACAGAATGGATTCCAAGCTTCTAGACGAGCCGCTGGTGTGACGACGAGCCTGGCATGTAGGGCCGGATGAGGGAGAGCGAGATGGGCCTGAGTAACGAAGAACCGGAAATCTTTCAGCCTCGGCTTCAGCTTCAGTACTGACTGCTGTTATAGAAAGGGTTGATTCGGAAGATGAATACCGTTCGAAACTTTCACGGTGCTGTGGTACTTGCGTAGACGCATGATGAGGGTAGAGGAACGGGCGAGCCGATTCTCTCATGGATTCAAAAGCAGCTGGGTCTTCATAAGCCGTTGGCATTGCGTGCACTACCGCCAGCTTTGGAAGTGGTTCTTCAGGCTCTGGGTGAACCGGCCGCCTCACAAGGTCCGGGTCTTCCTGCATGGCGGTAGTGTTAGGTATGAACCATTTGTTGCTGAAGTTGAGGTCTTGTTCAACACCTTTCCAGGCCCAGAGGTTGAACTTCCACGTCGCCGCAGCCAAGGTAGAGTTGTAGCTTGCAGGCTCTACGGCATGGAACCTACCCAGTCCCATGGCATTCATGATATCGATATATTGCGCGTTGAGGGGGCTGCATTCAGAGCGAAACAATTGAGCACCAAAGTAGAAGCGCGCATGCTCAATGAGAAGTGTGCCAACTTCAACCGCTCTTTCCATGGGCAATTTCCCAGAGATGATCTGAAAGTTGAAGTCAACCATGCGACATCTCTCCTCACTCAGATGCCTTGTACCAAAAAACTGGTTCGGAGACACATTTGAAATATTGTTGTAAGAGGCAATCCCGTAGAACTCACCATTCTCCTCATGGCTTTGCACGGCGAAAGTATAGCCTTTGCCACAGCTTGCGTCGAAGGCAAATTGCCTGAACCTCTCTGAAACAGGCTGATTCTTCACCTCTTGGTTGTCCATTAGGACGTCTGGCTCAGGTCTGCTCCAAGAGAACTCCTTTGGGTCCCTCATCATCTCCCCATAGAAAAAGTCATGGGCGTTTTTTAGCGTACGAATCGCAATGTTTTGCCCTTTCAACTTGACATCTCGAAAGTTGGCAGCAAGATCTTCATTGTTGCAACCGCGCGGGTAGTCCAGATTGTGTATGGTAAGATAGTCTTTGGCTTCACCGACTCTAATCATAGTGGCGCCGCAAGGTATGAGGTGGCCGACTCCATCAAATGCAGATTTGGCAGCCCGCATCCTACCAATATCGTTCAAAAGCATAAGCCCGCGTTGTCTTCCATCGACTCTCGTGGCTTCGACTCTGGATAGATTGATAAATCGTTGCAGTCTCTTTTGTCTCCTTTGTTGACTCGCGGATAACTCCACAGATGATCGTATAAACTCGCTGCGCATATCGCGCCTTCTTCCGGTAGGATCTACCGTCTTGCCGGGGATCGGTTGGCCGTCCGTGATCGTCAGCCGCCGTACCTCACGCGCATATATGTTTGTGGAAGCCATCTGAAGCCGCTCATCCTCCTCAGCGTCAAGAATTTCTCTGGCAATGTCCGCGCATATCGAAGGATCAATGATGCCGAGCTCTGTTTGGCATCTCTGTATGGAAAGGTCCATTGAGAGACGTTGAACTTCTGCCCATTCATTTGCCTGTCGGCGCCTTCTCTGCTCCATCAGCGCAACGAACTCGAGATCCTCTTGAATCTTAGACGCCATGATATCCGCCTTGTATTATGGTATTTCAGCCAGAGTGAAACTGACCACAGCTGAGGTGGCTTTGGGATTGGGAAGGGGAGCGAAGCTGGCCGAAGCGACGCCGTTGGCGACCAAAAGTGTCCGTTCAACTAAAGTCTCGGAACCGATGTCGACTAATTACCCCAAGGGGGACGCTGCGATTCTAAGAATGGCTACCGATACTTTTAGGATCCTGCGATTGGATGATTGGCCGTGTGCGCTCGGAACTCGAGCGCAGGCTGTGTTGGGGCTTGACCCAGGAGCCAAGTGAGAGATGCCACAGCTCAATATGTTGATATTGCAATACCGTACCACGTGGCGCTCCGGATACTGGCCTGAACTGTGAATGGAGTTGACAGAAGCAACAAACGGGGGGAAAGGCAGCCGAGCAACATTATGCGGTTTAGTCCTGGATGCTGCTCAGGTCCCAACACAGCTCTGACAAAAGCTAGGTCGACTACGCTTGGTGGGAGCCTGTAATAGGGCACCATAAAAACACCGATATTACCAGCACTCCAGACCCTGGCACACACACTGTGTACTTGGTGGCAAACTTAGTGGTTTGTGCTGGTAGCCAGGCGTGACCACGAACCACCCACAGCGTACCGCGTCTATATGGTGAAGCAGAGCATCGCTGGTTGGCCCTATTAATAAGTCAGAGCAGAAAAAGGGTGTGAGAATACGAGTGAAGATCACGCTATTGCGAAGCTAGGACGGGGAGTTGGTGGGGCCTCCGTCTTGCCTCTCAGATACTGATACAACATCAGAGCAGACCCTGGCGAGAAGTTCTTTTGTTGGACCATGCGCCCGGAGCTTTATTCTTTTTGGTCAGCGTACACCCCACGACGGCCGAGCGCTATCGAGGCAGAGTCGCCCTAAAATGCAATCGAGGCTGACCCTGCTGACCCTCTCCGGTCCCATCCGGGTGTCCAACGAGGCTGCGCGCTGCATGGTACTTATGTATGTCCATTGTGCTCGGGGAAGCTACCCTTCACCCTCCGGACAAGTCAGGGGCTGGGTAGGGCAGGGCAGTCCAGCGAAACGACGCAACCAAGACTAGTAAGTAATAACACCGAGCAGGTGGCGGCCTGCTTCTGACCAAGGTATCTAACATGCTTTCGTTCCGCGGCTAGGCTGCTGCTAGGCTTGCCGCGCCTGCAAAATATTGATGAGCTCGTTATCGCATAGATCGGCGCACCAATAATAAAGCCCTTGATCTGTCCAAAGCCCATTGATAAGTGGCTGGCCGTCATAGTGTTATGCTAGCACCGCTGTGTTAGTTGTCGTACTGTGGTATGGTCAGCCACGTTTGCTTCATAGAAGCGTTCGGCGTTTTGAGCGCTCCTCTGGCAGATTGTCTGCTTCTCTCGAGAGGTTTCCCTAGATATTGCAGCCCCACCTCCTAAATGAACTAATAACCCCAGGCCGAGATGGCGAGAGGCGAGAGAACCCCTCCTTGTCGAAGACTAGCACACCAGTTTGCCGTGCACCGCGGATCTCCATGGTTCTCCTATGCGGCTCAGATGATTTGTCCATAGAAATGCTAACAAGCGTCGTTGGGCGGCTCGTATGGGTCAGACATCAAACACAGGAAGAGGTGTTGGGTAGGGCGTGTTTTGTACATGATCAGAATTCTCTTCTGTCGGCTACGGCGCAACGGCAGACGTAGCGCCGAGATCATCGGTAAGTACTCCGTACTGACAAAATCATCCCCCGAACAGACTAGAGGCCGTGGTGGGCCAGACAGAGTCTCGGCCAGTGCCTGGGATAAGCGCCACCAAAGTTAGCCTGTCACTCAGCGCTGATTTGAGAACAACTTCCCGCGATGCTACTACTGATACCTCTGGGACCATGGCAACCCATGGCTATGTGAGGTTATCTGCAGCCCCCTGCTCAAGGTGCAGTCACCGAAAAATTACATTGCCTCTCCGGCACTGGGTCCAGATGGAGGCCGATGCCAACATTACTTGACAAAGTACCGTTGTTAGTTCGCTCGCAATCAATGTTGGACAGGTGGCTGTGAGGATCGTCCATGAGTTTCTCCAGTTCGCCGGATACTACTCCCGGTTGTCATGTAACGCTGCGGGGCTGAGACGCTGCAACCCGCCCTCCCCACCACTGAAGGATGCGAAAGTGATGAATGTGGATGCTGTCTCGCAACTCGTTCGGGACATGGGCGCTAAGTCGCTGTGGACGGGCAGGTGGGATTGGAAACGGACGTTTGCGCGGTCAGGCGCAAGACAATGGTACTGCGCCTGTTTCTGCGCAGCCAACTATCACCATGATGGAACGCATGTTGATTCTAGACAGAGACCTCCGGAAGACCGACTGGTTGTCATGTGCGAATCAATCGCTAGCTGGGGCTCATCATCGCCCTACGTCCGAAGTCTTGTTTTCGTTGGGTTGGATCTGGCGGGCGGATGCCTGGCCGGCCGAACGATTCTCCTCCACCCGCGGGGCGGGCTGACATGTTGGAGGCATTTTATTATTAGTCTGCTCTTGCTCCACCTTCAAGCCGCCTACTCTTTCGCTCTGCCTCACTGACCATCTTTACAAATCAGCCCACACTCCCAGCCAGATTTAATTGCTTTCTCCCCATCAACTGCCTTTTTCTAGCAGCACACCATCATCACGGCCTGGTCTGGTGCCAAGCCCCGACCGAGGCACATGCGGAAAGCAGCAGGTCATATTGCAACCCACCCACACAATCTCAGTTCTCCAATCAGCACCCGCCCACGACCGCCGCAGGAGCACCGTTGTCGGCAGAGGATCTCACGCTCCTCATGGCGGAAACAGCCGACCAGCATTCACCGTCGCCAGCAGCTTCCGTTGCCGCGAGCAGGGGCGACGGCAAGCAGCATCTGTTGCTCGCCGCCAGCGGCTCTGTCGCGACCATCAAGCTTCCCGAAATTATCGCCGCCCTTTCCTCGCGGGAGAGGCTGTCCATCCGAGTGGTCCTCACCAAGTCCGCTACTCACTTCCTTGCCGGCCAAGCCGCCGAACAGCCCAGCCTGGCGGCCTTGTCTTGCTTGCCCAATGTTGACGGACTATACGTAGACGATGACGAGTGGACGAGCCCTGGCTGGACCAGGGGCGCCAGCATACTGCATATTGAGCTGCGCCGCTGGGCCGATGTCCTCTTTGTCGTGCCACTCTCTGCCAATCTGCTGGCCCGCATTGCTGCTGGCATGTGTGATGACTTGCTCTCCAGCGTCATTCGCGCCTGGGATACTCGCCGAGCCGCCATCGTTGTGGCTCCTTCCATGAATACATTGATGTGGGAGCATCCGTTGACGGAACAGCATCTAAGTCTTCTGCGGTCATGGTCCTGGTTTGACGTTCTCTTACCACAGTCAAAGGGTCTTGCCTGTGGCGATGTTGGGCAGGGTGCAATGCGTGAGTGGACGGAGATTGTGGCCGATATCAATCGGAAGCTCGATGATCTCAACCGTTCATGACCAAATGTACACTCTTCTTCATGAAATCTAGTAATCCTTGACTTGTTGGTGTGCCTTTCATCATTGGGTATGAAATGTGCCCAGGTGCTGTTCGGGTAACTTGGATATAACGACGGATTCCTTTCGCCAACCACGGCTACTCGGAAACATGCGCCGTTTATGCAACAGTTGGTATCCAAGGTGATTGCGCTGGCATGCATTATTCACCCCTCCTGACCTAGCTCTGCTATGCAAAGACCTCGTCCAGACGAGCGGATAGCAGGATGCCAGCAAAGCCCACATAAATACTGTTTCAATGCAGTACGATGTGAGCTCGCCCCTAACATAGTTTCCGGTCTGTTCATCTTCGCATCTCCTTGTATCAACGCAAAGACGTTCGGCCAACAAGGCCCCGAGAGTGGCTTCATGTTGCCATGGAGCGAGCCACCCGCCCACTCCCACGACCCCTCCGTCTTGAGACCTACTACCTCAATACGTTTTTGAGTTCAGTGTCGTCATTTTGTTCCGTAGCTGGGAGTCGTGGTGCGACTGGGCAATGAGACATCAGCCCCAGTAAGACTGCTACCTTGTTTTGTTCACGGTTATGATTACCCCATATCTTTGCTGATTAGTGTTTCTGATAACTTCTCGGCTGTATTCTTGGCCCCATGCGTACGAGTTGGCTTATTAACCTACAAAGCTATTCGAGACATTCGCGCATAGGCCGGTGGCACTTTGGCACCCGATAGACACCCCAATAGACGAATTTGAAGTATCTGCCAACAGTGTTCCTATTCATGTTGGTCTAAATACATTTTCTTCATGATGATCTAAGTAGTAAACCTATCCTTGGCCTTTCACAAACCACTTTACCCCGCATTCACCGGATATGGGACGAAGACCGACCTCCTCCCCTCCCCATGAATAAGTGTTGTGGGATAGCTAAGAAAGAAGAAACCTTGGAAGTTTGTATGAGTGAAGCGAGATCATGTAATTCGAGTTAATTCTTCTTCATATGTTTTTTAGAAAAGCTATAAAAAGGGCTTGTTCATCTCAGCTGGCGCGTGCTGTCCGACTGGCCTTCGGCCACACACTGTAATCATTTATTTTACCTATCCTGCTCCATACATTCATCAATAACAAGAGCAGCCTCTTCAATATCTATATCACAGAATTATGACTTCGAGTTTCATCTTTTTTTTAACAAAATAAACCTGTGCAATGACCACCTTGGTAATATGTGTCAGTGCCAACCATTCGTACGTATGCCTCGGCAGCCTCGATGGACATATTGGATATATTTATGCACAACTGCCGGTTTTTCTTAATCTAATTTTTCTTCTCTCAAATACTAATCTTCTGTGTTGTAAGTTCCCATTCTCTGCTATAGGTTTGATACAAGTGTTCATGGAGAAAAGCTGGAGGTGTGCTCTGTTACGGTCTGAGGCCAGATCAATTCCCCCCCGCATGGATTGATATGCCCAGTAAGAATCAAGGTGTGCCGATAGATCTTTTCCCAAATGTATCTGCTTCTGCATTTCTCCCTACATTAGTAAACCTGGAAGCAGACGAGATAGTGAGGTGGTGATTCATAGGCCCTGTTGCGAAATGCCAAACAGCATGGCATGCTCTAGAGTTCAAGCTACTCGCCCACTTCTATGATATTAGTTATATCTCAGGGACAGGAAGATTTCGAGACAATGCAACAATGAATTGACATCCGCGGAATTGCTAGCTTGTCACAAGCGCCTGAAAGTTTTGCGCACGGGACGACTGCGACTGCGCAGCCATCGATTGTGGCTCTATAATCTGCGGAAACGATTTATCGTGTTTCCGTCTACAGAAGGTGAATCATGTCAGAATTCTATGAGAATCAAAATGCTAACTCTTGTTTCCCTGGTAATAACTTGGCGATAAATTTGCGCCTACTTGGTAATCATTCCGTAAAATCGCATTCAGCTCACCTGTTGAGGCACAAAGCAAAATCGCCTCACTCAACTCCAAACGTGGGCAGTTTTGTGAGAACAATAGACTGCTTTAGACATTTGATCACTTGAAAATATAGACCTCACTGCTGCAAGGGGCGAGCTTCCATTAGAACCTGCATTAGAGACTGGGAATTTAAATTGTTCCGATGTGGACTTGCATATGAAGCGGCGGAAACCGAAGTCGGCATCAGGAGCGACTTGAGAATGTTCGTGGGGCTCATTGTCAAAAATATGGCGAATCGGCGGCGCTTGGATTATTGGAATGTCATCGGCACAAGTGACCGTTTTTCGTATACTATTTAGCCCTTGATCAGACATTGAGCGCGAAGCTTGTTAGAGAGCGGAGTCTGGCCCTGTCTACGAGCGACAAAGTATGCCTGTCACCACGTGCGATTGATGATTCCACGTCTCAAGTGGAGGGCTCCAAAAGATGGACAAAAACACGTGCAGATGCTAGGAAATCTCTTTTTCCGACAGGTGCAATACTGCAGCCGCAGACAAGGCAGTAATGGAGCTGCGAGGAAAACTTGAGCTGATGATTGTCAAGCAAGGAAACTCGTCCGCCCTGAGGTGGCGCACGTGTGCTCGCCTGTTTTCCTTGAGACACCGAGCGGATGTGGCTGTAAGCCTACTTGCTACTTTGGGATAAAGCGGCAAGTCTAGTGGACATTGCGGGCGATTGAAATCATGGGCGGTCTGTCTTGGCCGCCCTCTGCCTTCACGACTATTGGTATTGCTCAGTCAACTGCTCCGCAGACTCTAGCGATGAAAGTATTAGCTGATACATTGACCGTAGAGGGAGGACAGGTACGAGGTTCCTAGTTGAGAAGACTAAGAATCTGCCCCCTGAGTACTTTATCTCGGAATTTATGTATGGGTGGTTCACTCCACACTGGGAGAGAAGTTTGTCCCGGGGTCTCGCCCCGACGTCGCCGTCCCACCAGCAATTACGGAGTATACTAGACGGACGGCCTTGGACTTGTCAGGAGCCAGTGTCGATTTCGGTCTCCTTCTTGGGCATTTGCTGAGTCTGAACGGATCATCTCGCTGAGAACTCGAATCTGCCGGCTTGCAATCTGTACCTCACTCTACGGGGACATTAAATTGCCTAATGATCATGTACGGCATTGCTGGAGGAATACATACTCTATATGCAAGCCAGAGCTGGGGTCATCTCCACAAGCGGTCCCCTCCCCAGACCTGCTTATTGCTGAAATCTCCTCGCAGACGCTGAATGAAGTAGTATTTCCTAGCGATCCGGTTGCAGTGGCTCAGCGCGGAAGACGAGGCATAGTCTTCCATTGTAACGTCGTTTATTTCCCCGCCACACCTTGCAGCATTTACAGGACCTACTATCAGTACTACTGGGTAATAATGCCACAATCGCCCCCCGAAAAACGGCGCACCAGGCGAAGCTTTTGCGGCCCCGCCCCGACGTACTGGGTAGAGCTGATTGTGAGGTTTATAGGGGGGCAGAGGAGGGCCTTGGGAGTCGACCTTGTGGCGACCCGGACCGGGGATGAATAGAAACGGAAGGAGACGCCTCGTGCTGCGGCCTGGTGGGACAATTGCATTTTACATTGCGCCGTACAGATGAGGTGTGAGCCACAGTGCTTTTTCGCGCAGCCCGTGCATTTGCCCAGCAAGGCATAGGAAGTCTTGGGCGCCCGAGGCCAAGGCTGTTCAATCTCGTCGCCGGAGCCTCGCAGCCTTCATCTTTACTTATTGCCCGGACAAGAGTGCCGGGAGGCTACTCGTACTGACGCTGAGAAAATGCATCCGCAATGGTTTCATAAACCACCATGCAGGTTGCTCAACAAGCATTGGCCTGAGGCTTGGCCACTTGTACGACTAATACTCACAGTAATAAGCCACAAGCCACCAACCCGTGCTCCCCCAACCTCTCGCCGAACTTGAGGGGGGGGGAGGCAGAGAGGCACACAGGAACTTCGTCAGCGCCACCAAAAGAAACCTGCGGAGCTGGTTCTGCCAAGACAGGAACCCTTGCGCAGCTAAGCTGGAAGAGTATAGTGCTTCTCCAGCTGACCCGCCTATTCAGGCCCCAGAACAAGCCGACGCCGCGACGGGCTGGAGACTTTTACACAATGCCAAATCCACCTGCCTCATGCGGGAAGTTGAGCTTCTGATAGGTGGACAATGGGCAACAAGCATTACGCGAACGCATTGATTTGTCTACCTCTCGCCCCGAACAAAGAATGGCTAGCTTTTGGCCATTGGGGAAGAAGGGGAGAGAGAGAGAGGAGTCGTAGGGCCGACCCGCTCAGCTCTCCTCACCGTGGCGAGCTATTAACACGGCTCAGTGACTGGCGCCATGGCATCCATGCACCTTGCCGTGCTGGGAGCACTTGGTCTGCATGGTTATCGCCGCTGAATGGTACCTATATAGCTAGCCGGTCGCTGTTCCATGGACTCGACAATCTTTTCCTCGCCTTCTCCATCCCAAATCGGTCTCATTGACATATCGCCTATACTCCACCACCTGCCTCACACCGGTCCGTGAAAAAATGAAGTCATTCGCAATTCTCTCTTCTCTCGTCGCGGCTGCTGCCGCTGCTGGTCGCTGCGGCGGTGACAACTGCGCCCGCCAGGTCACTGGTACCCGCGATGGCCTTCTTGCCGTCACCTCCCGCCAGGCCGATTGCTCCAGCTTCCTGCTGACCACCGTTGTCCCTGATGCTACGTGAGTCCCTCATCACTCGCCCTTTTGTGTGCCGGTACCATCTGTCTCTTACTGACCGCCGCCCCAGCACTACCACGGTCACCGTCACTGTTGATCCCGATGAGCCGGCCAAGTTGAAGCGTGAGAACATTGAGGTCCGTGCCGCCACCTCGGTCCCGACCGCCGTTCCCGCCTACGCTTCCGGCTGTGACAGCGCCTCTCGCTACTCCTCTGCTTGCTCTTGCTGGGGCATCACTGCCAGCGTCACCACCGCTAGCCAGCCCACCAAGACTGTCACCGTCACAGTGACCAGCGACTATTGCGAGGACCTGTAAATGCCCGAAAGGCAGATGTCCGCACCTGGGGGGTCGCATGGGCTACGCAGATGAAACTTACCCCTCCGCCGGTCAATAGCATGGCGGACGGGCTGTACAGGAAAAATGGCTATACAAAGGGCACAGCATGGTACAAGGTACGCGATACATGAACAGTACATGAACAGCACCAAGCAGACAATCACCGACTGGGCCAGTCGGCTGGGCCAATCAATGTTGTGGGCTCACTTGGTCGATGTAAATAGACGATATATAAGATTTAATGATCAAATCCAAGTACAAATATATACAAGTATCTCATTTCCCTTCAAGGCATGACGTGATTGCATTTTGCATTAACCATGTGTCAGGGGCCGGATCGGCATTATTCAATCGACGGCGACGATCACTGCTGGTTAGTTAGTCAATCCTTCCTTTTGAGACAAACGATCTGGGGCTCTGGCAGGTGGTGACCAGGACGATCTGCCAAACCCTCCTCGGCACAGGTCATTGGTCGCTGAACCCACAGTCTAAATATTATAAAGAAATGCGGCATTGCAATGGGCTTTCCCCCCCAAGTATCATCCAGACATGAGATGAGAGCATTTAGGCACCGCGGTTCCTGTTTATGAGCAACTAGTGTTCTATTCCCGCCATCTTTGGTTGTGTGTCGGCGGTGTATAGACTCTTACTGGGCCCCCTTCGCATCAAAATGATTTCTTGAAGACGAAAAGTTTAGCTTATCAAATCACTCACAGCGCTTTCTAATAAGAGAGGCGCGGGATGCTGTCCTCTGTTACCGAGGGTGGTTTACCCGTTTCATTTGCCAGAGCACAGATGTTCAAACAAATTTCCCGCCGCACTCGTACAATCGTCGGAACCAGCTACAGATTGGCGGCGATCAACCTCGCTACGATTGATACTTCGCGAACAGGACTTGCTCGCTACGAACCTTGCAGTATAGCTAAGC
Organism: Cordyceps javanica; assembly: GCF_051103115.1. Taxonomy (NCBI): domain Eukaryota; kingdom Fungi; phylum Ascomycota; class Sordariomycetes; order Hypocreales; family Cordycipitaceae; genus Cordyceps; species Cordyceps javanica. The sequence continues at coordinate 537,825 of NC_139296.1, forward strand.
TGAGCAGAGCAAGCCAGCTCATCGTGCACACTGTGCTACCTCTGCTTTCTGAGCTGCGGATGCCCTTGCTACACCACTGTACATCGCTCTTGAAAACTTGGAGGCTGCTAACAATTGCAGAGAGCGGGTGCCCGGGATTCACCTAACAATGATTGGTCTGATAAGTTATTAGTGTTTGGGGAAAAACTGAAAGTCAAGTTTATTAGCCTTGCGCTGTGTTCTCTGTGGCTCCACATGCATTGCCCAACAGCCAAGATGCTCCCCCATTCCGATTACCTTTCGCAGTAGTCCACTTCGGCAAAATTGTGCCTGGCAATACTTTCCGAACAAAATATCACTCGCGAGAGCCTTAAAGAGCGCGAGGAAAGGTTCATTTGTACCCAACTGGCTGTGTTGTAGCATTGGGCAGCTCACCTGCTGCGCATCGTTTCCGTGGGCAGGGCTCAACACCGCTGCTGCATTGGCGGGGCAACATGATACTAATAAGATAAACAAACGCACCCTGTCACCACCCTTTAACGCCGCCGGGTCAACCGAGCCAACGCTGCGCCGGCGAATACATTTTCATTTCCCTTGCTCGTTCAATCTGCTACTATTGCCTAAGCTCCCCTGATTCCCCCTTGCTGGCTCGCCCAAGCCAGTCTTTGAGTATCCCAGATCCATTGCCTCCCGGACTCGGTTTTGTGTGCCGATGTCCAGACGACGAAATAGAGACGACGAGCTCAATTTCGAGATACACGTTGACGCTTCTTGTGTTCTTGAGACAGCTCACGAGGGGCATAGCGCAGTTGGGATCACGGTGCCCCGAGACACCGACATGACGACCCCGAGTCCCATCAGCGACTTGACCGCCAACTCTGAAGGCTCAGATGCAACGATCCTGGACACCGTCGAGGTGGAGGATAATAACTCTGCCAGTCGAAGAGCTTCAGATCTATCTAATGCGTCGTACGAGAGCGATAGACGTCCAGCAAGCGAGCCCGGATCCGACTACAACCGATTAGCACGCAACTCCTATGGCAGCGTCTCTGAAGACAGACAGTCGGTGGGAGGCTCTGACCTGGCCGAAAGTAGAGTTTCTATTGGCCAAAGCAGCTCACAGCATGAGCAGGATGACGACGTGTTCAGTGATCACAGCCCGAGGAGTTCAACGGGCTCCAATGCCGATGCAGACCATCATAAGAAGCCCCAGACCGACTCTCGAAGAATGACTGGTGGATCACGAATTTCTGATATGCAGCCATACGACCCGGATGAAGAATTCATACCGACAGTCAGAGAAACTCCACGGCCACCATTCCGATCGCCATCTTCGGTCAAAGCCATGCAGATGAACTCCCCACCCCCGTCAATCACTGGCTCGACACGCTCGAATCGTAGAGCTACTCGGTCAAGCGTTTCACGAATAGGATCGCCCGCCATCTCCACGCAGTTCTCCCCGAAAAAGACCCCACCCCGGTTCAAGAGAAACACCCCGCCTTTGGTTCTGTTGCATGTCACGTTGTTGCCGTTGAGGTGGCCGTGGGGTCATTTGATGGATAATGCACGGCCGAGTGAGCTCAGTGACGCCGGCAAGAACTTACGCGAGGCATGGAAACAGCTGCAAGCTCGAGTGGGAGATACGATTTCCGACCGAGGCATTCTACTTCCACATCCCCAGAATGATTTTGAAATCCTGGAAGAGCGGCTTCTCGAGGCCATGGAGCTTCCACTGCGACGTCGTGCTCGCATCCTCGAATGCGGACACTATCTGGGGCCGGCCAATGAAATGGCAATGCCGGATGATGATGTTGTTAGCGATGATGGAGACTTTGAGGAGAATCTGGCTGGAAGAGAGAAGCGCCACTGGTGTTCGACCTGCCAGTCCGATATCCGGTATGATTCTCTTGGAGAGGGTAAGATGTTTCGAACCAAGGTTTACGCCAGCAATGGTCTTATGAAGGCTGGCGCCTGGGATGCCTGCTGGAAGGAAATGGAGCGGGTAGATGTCGAATTGGAACCTATTATTGATTCCTCCATCGTGGATGAGCTGGAACGTATCGCTGCTACGCAGGAGCGTGAGGCTATAGAAGCTGAAATTGCAGCATCTACTCATATTGCCCAAGCCGCACCTGAGGATGCTTTTGATGCACCAGCTACTCACGAAGATGAACGAACGCTGTACGAGGAGAGAATGCGCGAGATATACGGCCAACATGAAAGCCCGGAGGCTGTCGCGGAAGAGATGGATCCAGATGTGCTAGACGAGCAAAAAGCACCTCCTCCGGCATGGCCCGACACCTCGAATGCAGATACGCGCGGCATGCCCTGGGCTGATGCTTTCAAGTTTGGATTTCGCGATGTTATCCAACTGTTTGTATTCATTCTCTGCGTACTTGTCCTCCAGTATATGGGAATAGGCTTTGACAGAACAAGAAAGAACGACTCTAAAGAGACCGAGCATCGACAGCTGGTATCTACTGCGTCATCACGAGGAGCTTCCGGTGCTGAAATAACTACAGGAGACGCCAACTCCTCACACACAACGACAGCCTTGTCGAATCCCATTGAGGAGTCTTACGCAGCCTGCACCTCGGCTCTCGAAGCTGCACAGGCGTCTTTGGTCCTAGCTACGGCAACGTCGACCGTCATAGTGACGGAGACTGTCTCCATGGTATCGGTAGAGACTCACGTTGTAGAAATCGAGCCACAGCCCAAGGAGCGGTCGACATCAGCAGTCCACGAAAAGCACACGACGGAAATGGCGCCTCCCCCTCAAGTGGACGCACCCGTCGACGAAGCGGAGACTAGACATGAAGATGATGCCAACTCGGACGCTCCCGTCGACGAAGCGGGGACTAGAAATGAGGATGCGAACTTTGACACACCTGTCGACGATGCGGAGACTAGAAATGAGGATGCGAATTTCGACGCAGAAGAAAAGACAGAGTTGTAATGCCAAAGAGCGCAGCGAGGAAGGGGAGCCCTTTGTGGATAGTTTGAATGAATCTAAGAATGACAACATGTAGATAGCCATGATATAGGTATGATGCCAATACTAATGAAAACGCCAGTTGATGACATGCCGCCATGATCCAAGCCGCCCATTCACGGAAGAACATACAGTTACTTGAAGAAACACTCGAAACTACAAGAAGACCCCCGTGCATAGTTGTATCGTTGCTTTTTTTTTTCATTTATTTATAGTCGAATATATATATCCATGCATTCAATTTGCCACTCTCGTTGTCCAAGAAGGTTTCTAAGCCACCCAAGCCCTAGACCTGTCCATTCCGGCTTGGTTGCCGCTACGCTCGAGAGGGTAGTTACTGTGGAATTGAGAATCCGAAGCACGGCCCCATTGTACACGGCCGCGCTGCTGCTGTTGAGCGCGACGGGGCAGTCCAGCCCGCTACATGACGACGAGGCTGCCTCCTCCAGGGGGTTGCCCGGGCGCGGCAGGAACCAGTTGCTATTGTAGTCGAAGAAGCATCGGTCGGACCAGTTGCAGCTCGTCAGAAACAGGATGATGAGCAGGATGCTGCAGTATACACACGGACGGTGCAGGAAGTATGTGCAGACGAAGAAGAGGAAGATGAATGCCGGCGAGGCGTTGGTCGGGATAAAGAGGAGAGGAAGCCAGCTACATCCGGGGGAGGGGAGGGGGGGAGATTCGGTCAGCGCACGTCGAGAGCAGGTGGCCATGACGTTGGAGATTGTTGCATACCTGCGCAGACAGAACATTGGAACGCCGTTGTCGCCTTTTTTTTTGCAGTCTGCGGGATGGAGTGGCAAGCGGGACGGATAGCGTTTAGAAGGCTCTAAGGTGCGCCGCCACGAAGCGACAGTCAAATTATGCGCGTAATTTTGTAGATGTGCCCCCCGAGACTATTCGATCGACTGTAAGGAATGAGCCTGGCTGGCTAGGTAGTTTGTTCTGCGTCGTAATGCTTTGGGAGCAGCCGCGTGGTCGCCGTCGCTTGTTTCGCTTTTCGGGTCGGTCTCGACCAGAAACCGCAAGAAACCGGCCCGCTGGGTGCTTGGATCGGTGTCGACTTGAAAAAGTAAAAAAAGAGAGAGAAATGAGCTGCGGATGGATAGATAGAGAGACGCGATCGATATTGGATGGGTTTTCGCAACGGGCGGCGCAGATTGCAGGCGTTGGGACTTGACGGTAGGTAGGTAGGTAGCTGCCAGTTGTGTGCGACGCGGGAAAACGATGCGGACTCATGAAAGGCTTCAGTGGGGCCACAAGAAAGGTTCACCAGCCGTGGGTGTTATAGTGATTATAGGGGCTAAACTTGGCGCAGCACATATCAAAATAGGCCTGTGATGATAATGTACTACTTGGGCACTTTATTTGATACCTACCTAGGTAAGTAGCCAAGTACTTAATACTCCGTAGACGTACTCAGGTATATGGGTAAGTAGGTATAAGTAAGTAGCATGTAGATGGGTACCCCGGTACATGGTGTACGTGATAAAATTCACCACGTTGGTGATAGTATCGCCGAGTATTTATATACTAACAAGGACGTGCCGTAGCCTTCAAAAGGGGTAGAGACATGGACAGTCGGACAACAAGAAAATGGCTCCTAGCATATATCTATATGTACTAATCATTGCGCAAACAATGCCCGGAGGTTTCAAGCGCAAGCCAAGCCGCACTTTGTTCCTGTTTGCTTCTGCTTGCAAGACACAGAGTTGTTCAATGCCATGGAAACACGTATATCCTCATTCGAAGCAGATGCCACCAGGTGCCCAAATCATTCGTTTCAAACCCAACGTGAAAGGGAGCACAGCCGCTTTGCAGCCAGCCTGACGAGCCAGCTTGGTCTTTGTGTGCCAGGCGGCGAGGAAGCACGGAGGTGCAACATTGGGCCGTAACAGTTGATGACTAAGGCATTTATGTAGTCATTAGGCCTGCGACGCTAGCGAACCGGAAAGCTCTATCTACCCAGTACCTTAGTAGGTCGTGACCCGCCACCGCAACGGACAGCTCTCTAATTTTCCGAGTTCAACCACCCAGATTTATCCCTCTAACCATCTTTCTCTTCCTTCTCTCCTCTCCCCAACCAAAGCGCATTTCAACTCTTTACGCTACGCCGAGCGCAGCTCCGCAACTTGTTTGCGCTGCATTGCCTTGCCGTCTTGATTTTCTTTTCTCCTTTCTTGACCTACGACCATGGATCTCCCGGCCGCACCGACACCGCCTTCGGGTGGCAACAATACATCTGATCGCACCGCTAGTCTGCTCAACCTTCTCAAGTTCAGTGGTAGCTCATCTGGCGCCAACTCCCAGAGGCAGTTTGAAAAGGAGCAGCCGCATAAGCAGCAGCAGTCTAGTTTGCCCCCAAACTCGGCGGCGGCTCGGCTTCATCAACCTGCCCCAGCGGGTGCCGATCCTAGTGGTTTGCTAGCTGCACTGATCAGAGGCAATTCTGAGAATGATGAAGCAACTCCAAGCCAGACTCAGCCGGCTCCAGTGCAGCCGTCCAATCCGTTTGGCAGTGGCTCGCCTCCCGCTGATACGAGATCATACCTACTGAATTTGCTCAATCGTCCCAAGCCTAGCCAGACAGATCAGCCTCTGCTGATGGAGTCTGAGCAGGGCCAAGCACAACCACCAAAAGGCAGTGAAAAGCCACATGATGCGTACTACGAGCAGCAACATCACCAGATGCAGGCGCACAATGCTTATGCCCACCCACATCAGCAGCCACAGGCTGATTCCTTCTCGGATGCAAAGCAACCTGCGTCAAACGCCGGTTCTTCGTATTCGTACAACGCGTCACAAGATGCTCAAACGGACATGTCTGCAGCCTTGTACCAGCAGCTTATTGGTAGTCTTTCAAAAACATCTCCGCAAAGCCCGCAAGCGCTCGCACCTGCAAACACTGGGCAGCTGCACATTCTCAAAAGGGACCAGGGCTCGCCAGCGGGCCGTCACCTTCACGAACAAGCTGTGACGCGTAGCCACGAACAGAGTCCCCATGCAAGCCCTAGGGACCAAGGGCGCCAGCATCTTGACCGCGCCGCATCCTACCAATCTCAGCACTCTACTCAGCCGCCCATGCAGGCTTCTCCCCCAGCAGATTCAGCCTCAGGCCAGGGCAGCGAAGCTGTTAAGGAGCCTGTCTCCTCAGCAGTCAGCGAGCTGACCAGCAAGGTTGACGCGGAGGCTCGTGAAGCCCTCGCCCGTGCAGAGCAACAACAAGCAAGCGTTGACAACGCCCCAACACTCGCCAGCCAGACAGGCGATATGTATTCCCATGAGAAACCAGATGAGTCTTGCGCATCGCATGCGGCTGACACCAGTGGAGACACAACCAAAGATCTGAAAACTGATCTTTCGGAAGCTCAACTGCCAACAACCAGCATCCTCCCTGTCCGCGTTTTGACGGAAGAGGACCAAGCTGTTGCTGATAGCTGGGAAAGTGCCGACCAAGACGAGATTGTTGTCATCGAAGAGCCTGAAATGCCTCCAGTCAAGGTGTACAACTTTCCAATGAAGCCCTGGATTTCAATCAGCCTTCAGGAAGATGCCACTGAACCCCGGCCGCAGTTTCGCGACGAATCCATCATGGACATTGCCCGACTCAAGAAAGACTTCGACCAAATCGACCGCAACCTTTACACCGCTTCGCGAACCTATATGACATACGGCATGTCCAAACAAGGTGGCCTTCGAGTTATCCGACAGGATGATGGCAAGGACGCAAAGGTCTTTACCGATACCAAGGATCGCATTTTCAATGTCGGCATGTCCATCACACCCCCCGACCACGAAGGGCCCCACAAAGAAGCCATCATCGGTACAGGTATCAGTGGTACCGTGTACTGGGTTCAGATCAAAGATGGTGACAAGGACCACATTGACGATGCCCATTTGGAGCAATATGGATTCGCCCTTCCTCCCGTTTCCACACAAGAAGGTGATGCCCCTGGTGGAGCTCTCAAAACCCGTGCTAGAGCATCAACGAGTCGCCCCGAATTTTTTGCCGTTGGTCGCGGCAAATGTATCAATTTCATCTGGCCGTCTCACATTCTCCAGAACAACCTCTTTAAACCTGGGCATGACCGAGTTGCTGATACGGAACGGTTGTTCAATGAATGCTCCCTAAAGATCAACACTGGCAAGGCGGGTAAAGACTTTACCTTCAGTCAAGACGACAGTGTTGTCGTTTCACTGGACAAGTCTGGTCGGGTCAAGTTCTGGGATGTTCGTGACCTGACCGCGGCCAAGGAAGGAACTGCCGGTCGCTCCGCACTGCCCGCGCACACTGCCATGGAGATCAAGGAGCCTCTGATGACTCTTGCAAGCACGCCGGAAGGCGAAAAAGCTTGGCCTACATCAGTGTTGTTACTGGACAAGCTTCGGCCCTATCAAAGAAGGTGTGCCCTCCGCTATATGATTGTTGGTATGAAACAGAACCACACTTTGCAGCTTTGGGATCTAGCTCTAGGCAAACCTGTCCAGGAATTCAACCTGCCTCATAGTAAGGAATCGGACGCTGTTTGCAGCGTCATGTACCATGCCGCCAGCGGCATGATTGTTATCGGCCATCCAACGAGAAATTCAATCTACTTTGCGCATCTGTCGGCACCGAAGTATAACCTCAAGAGCGTTTCTCAGGCCGACTACATTCAGCGACTGGTTACTCAGGATTCCTCCGTCTCGCAGCCGGATAGTACCGCTGTGATCTCTGGAGTTCGGGAATACTCTTTTGCCAATCGTGGCATTCTGAGAAGTCTGGATATTCTGTGCAACCCTGCCATGATGCAGGACGCAGAAGAGCCTACTCTCTTCGAACTGTATGCGATGCATTCCAAGGGCGTGGCTTGCATGTTGATCAAACAACATGAGCTGGGGTGGTCAAAGGACAACAAGGTTTTGCAAGCTATTGATGCTGTCACTGAAGGTGTCGTGACAGTTTCTAAACTGAAGGCACCACTAGCAGCGGATAATCACACCACCTCTGAGGGTCGCTCTGGTAACCGGAACCTTTCCAAAGAGGGCAATGGCTCCCTACCCTCGAACCATAGCGAAAGCAGTCAGCGGGCCGCCGACTCAAACACTGTCTCAAAGGCTCGTAATGAAAGTAAAGAAAATGATGTTGCTGCTCAATCTTCAAAAGAGAGCCAGCCCGAGAGGCCTGAGAAGAAATCCAGAAAGAAGAAATCTGCCGCCTCTAAGGAAGCGGAATCTTTATCTCACGGGCCATCTGCGGCGCTTCGCGATGGCCAGTCCGATAAAGTGGAAGGCAAAGGCGCCAATGGTATTTCCTCTGACGTTATGGAGAATGCTATTGCCAGCATGGAGGCTCGCCTGTCCTCTCAGTTGTCGGACACGCTGAAATCTTCATTGAGAAATCTGCAGAGCAAGATTGAAGAAGGCGCTCGCGTCAGGGACGAGAGCTTCAACCATCATCAGCTGAAGCTCCTCGATATGGTTTCCGAAGTATTGAACGAGAATACCCAAAAAGTCTTGGAATCTCTGATTCACAGGCAATTTACTGAGCTGGTCATTCCTGCTATCGGTGAAAAGACAAGCAAGAGTGTTACGGATCTGCTTAATAACAGACTTCAACCAAGTGTCGTCTCAGCTGTGCAGAAGGAAGTACAATCTGCCATCCCGCAAGCATTGACCCAGATTCTGCGATCTGGGGAGCTCGCAAATTCGGTCGCCGAACGAGTCAGCCCAGCTGTATCATCGGCTGTGCAACGCGACTTGACTGCCACTCTGGCACAGCGCCTGGCACCAACTTTGAGCTCGGTCGCAACACAATCAGCTCAACGTGTGGGTGGCGATTTGCAGCAGCAGTATCATGAACAATTTGAGCAGTTGAAGGCACAGCACATGGCAGACTCAAACAAGATAGACCAACTCAGGTCCCAAGTCAGCCAGCTTACCGAAATGGTCTCAAACCTCGTGTCGACACAGTCCCTGATGCAGTCTGAGTTGTACAAGCTCAAGCAACAGCCCGTCCACGAGCTGCCCGGTGTGTCTGGTCATGCTCCGAGCACAGTTGCATCACATGGATACGCTAGTACCAACAATGTCAACACGAGCAGCCACCCAGGGAGCTTTGCACCGAGTCAGGCTGCGAGCAATACACAGCCATACATGGGCAGCCCCCAATACATGAGAGGACCGCAGCATGTAAGAAGCCCGCATGGCTCAAGTGGCCCGTCTGATCACGTCGGACCTGCAAACAATGTCAACGCTCTAGCCGGCGCGTATGCTCACCAGATGAGCAAGAGTGAAGTCGACGCCGACAATGACCTTGCTCAACGTATTCAACTTATCGAGCAAGCCATGAATGAGGGCCGCCTCCATGACGCTATCATTCAGTGGGTGCAGAGTGGCAAAGAGGGCGAGATCTTCAGACGAAGCCTAAGCCGATATCCAGCTACCAAATTTGCCAATCTGCCGCCTCTGATGTTGCTGGTTGTGATTGCAACGATTTCGAAAGATCTCAAACCGAATCCACGGCTGAAGGAGGAAGTGGAATGGATCGAAATGGCAGTACATGCATTTGCTGAAAACATGCCGAGCCACGTAAGTGCCCGCCCGAAGAGAAACAACAATGGAAAACATTCTGCTAACGGCAATACTAGGATTGGGAAAAGCAGGGTGCGCGTGATGTCACTAGAAGCGCTTCTCAGACGATGCAACTACTTATAAATCGCATTCGACCGCTGATTGCAAGCCTTCAAGACGGGTTTCCAACAGATCCTTTCCTGATGAACCTTGAAAGAGGCAAACTTGAATGGATCGTTGGTACCTCTGAACATATTCTCAGTTCTTATGATAGCCAGCGTCACTTTGAATAGGTTCCAGCAAACTGCAGAAACTGGGAAGCTCTCTAGTGGTTTTGAAACTTTGGCGTCGTTGTTTCTTACGAGTCGACATGAGCATGGAGTTGATTGCTAGTTCACTTTTTCTTGATCTATGTCTTCATCCCCTGTACTTATTTTTACGTCTTTGCCTTGTTTCGTTGCGTTGCATAGAGAACTTGCCCTTTTGTCACGCAAGAATTGTTTCACTACTGAAGAAAAGTCAAGGAGAACTGCTCTACTGTTGAAGAAGACGAGTAGCGAGGCAGAGTAATGCTGGATAGCCTGATGGATCATAACGACGATGTCACGATTCTGTTAGATAATGTACATGTCTGCTATTTTCCTACATATCTTGTCACAGTCGCTGATGATGCCTTGACAGCTGTAAAGAAGCTGTGCATTGAAACACACAACACCACACGTGATGAATATATCGTTTATAAGAGGGGCAGGACTTGGGGACTTGGGGAGATAGATTGAGGCGTGGAATCCGGGGTATGATTGGGTATCTGGAAACCAGGCGGGGTTTCTGGCCGGATGATGCTCGATGTATCCTATGAAGACCCATTCTTGAGATGGAGTCGGACTGTATCCGTATTGTGAATGGACTGCCAGCGCAGCATTTCACCGCAAGAAGAAGCGGCTACCTGAATGGACAATGGAGGTATCACCGCCATGCCCGCCACTTTCAACCATGGGGAGCAAAAGCGCCTTGCATTGTAGCTCCTTGCATTGTAATTAGCGCCTCGCATTGTAGCGCCTTGCATTGCAGCGCCTTGCGTACTGGGTAAGTAGGCACTTGCTCGTCCCAACCGTGTCATGTGCTGGGAGGGCAACGTTTTACCCAGCAGCCAACATGGCACAGTCGTCACGACTCGTGCCGTGAATGTCTGCTGTATCGCAACGTGGCAAACATTGCGAACGAGTCAGACAGGTGCATTCGGGGTCGCGACGGCTCGAGAAAGCGTTGACTGGGGGGGGGGGGGGGGGGGGGGGGGGGGGGGCAATCAAGCGGTGGACTGACCCAAGCTTCGTTTTTTGGCGGAGACGTTTTCCACCCCCTTGCTTGCTGTATTGGTTTGCTGGCCTGGAAACTTTGGGGTGACAAGAAACTACGTAATGATACTCTCTTGCGGGGAACCTTGCTGGGCAAAGAGGTTCGCTCGCTTGTTGGGTATGGAGTACTACTCTCGGCCGCCTTCCGTCGGAGGTGCCCTCCTCAATGGCATCACGCCACGAATCCCAAAATCTCTCTCTCTCGCGCGCGCGCGCGCATCAAGTGGTGTAATCCTGGGGCTGGGATAGACAGAGAGGTCACTGCCCATTCCACGATTGCCAAGGGCGGAGGGAGGGTTCCAACAGGCCCCCCCCTCCCGGAAGCGTTCCGGCCGAGAGAAGAGAGCGATTGCCCACGCTACTTTACTGTTAAGGAGCAGATTCATCAGCATCCCGCTAGTAAGTTACTACTCAGTAACAGTAACCGTCGGGGTCGTGTTCCTGGGCGCGCACAACCGTCGATAATGAACTCCACCTCCCCTTGATGCAACAATGTGCTGTCAGATATCCAGCCAGAAAAAGAAAAGACGATGAGTAATTTCTCGCAAGCCCCTCGACCCGCAACTTCCTGTTGCCAATGGGAATTGCTTGCCATTGCCATCTGAAGTGGCTGCCAGTAACACTTGGCTATCCGTATTCCGTACAGAGTCCTACTTACGTACTGACGCTCGAGTCAATAGAAATCGTGTTCTATTTCAACTCTCCAATAGTCACGTGTCAGACTATTGAAGCTTGGGGCGGCGCGGACTGGTGCCAAAGACATATATCAAATGGTCATGGCCACGGGCTGCTCTTGACCAAAACACCCAACCCAAGACGCTTCCTGCAACCAAGACCCCTTTCTGGACCAAGACACTTGCTTTGTGAAGCCGAGGAGTCGCAAACATGTCACCCTCTTCAATCTTTGTCGCCTGTGCCGTTGCACTTTTCAATGCCAGCGCCATCATGGCTGCTCCAGGTATGCTCTGGGCGTCGGAAAATCCTACACGCCAATCTGCGTTGCTAATAAACTGCTGCAGCTGTCGTCATCCAGGAGCGTTGCTGCGTTGGCGGCGTGTCATATGGCACTGCCCCGGAATCCTCCTCTGATTGAGCCAGCTTCCATAGACACCAATACTATCATGGGATTAGCTTAGCAAAGAACCAATGCATAAATTTTGACACTGTTTCTGTGGCTCATGTCGCTCCCCTCAACGGAAGGCGTGCACTGTGCTCAATCTCGGTAATGACCTCACTCTACGGTGGTGTACGACCAAGAACCAATCCACCAATTGCAAGCATCTCCATTTCCTCCCATCTGCCTCATCTCTTCTTCCCTGCCCCCCTTTCTTTCGTTTGTTTGTCTGTTCAGGCAGCGGAGAGCTCGGCAACAATGCCCCGGCTTGGGGGGCAGCGCGTTCAAACCGAATGGCATCACAACAAATGGACTCAGTGGTCAAGAATGCCCCCCTTGTTAGAGTATGCACTAATAATAACACCAACGGCGGAGCCCACTGCCATTGTACAGATAAAGATAAGCCCCGGTTATCGCTCACTTTGATCTGGCGACAGCGAATCAACTGTGGCATCTGCCCGGGCAATTGCCTATTTTAGGATGGGTACGGAGTACTTCCGTTTTAGTTTATAGCTGCTCTGCCTAATAATGCCAAGACTTGAGCATTCTCCTTGTAGTCTATATGTTGCCACAATGCCACAGTAGTACAGGTACGGAGTAGTCTCAGGGGAACTCAAAGGCGGTGCATAGTAAGTAGCACCGCGGATGAAGCAAGTCTATAGGTAGATATGTAAGTACGCAAGTACGTTTCGTAATGAAGAATGCTGCCGCGTATTCATCTATCAGTCAGTACCTTGTAATTTGTATTGGTTGCCCACCAGAAACTCGGGCAGACCTGGTAAGCAACGGCCATCAAGTCAGTAAGTAAGGGGGGACCAGCTCGGCCAACATGGCTCGAGTACGAAATGAAAATGCCAACTTCCGAGTAGCCTCTCAGCCCACTCATCAGGCAGTCTGTAATAAATGACAAGTCCCCGCCCATTGGACCAAAGTAATAAAGGTGCCACAGTGCCTAACTTACCGGGCCCAGCATTGAGGTAGGTACTCCGTACTCGGTAAGTACTGAGTTCACAAATAATAAGCATTGTGAGCCACTGGGCTGGTCGACCCCAGGATCCTGTTGCATCCATTGCCACCCCGGATCTCTTCGTGTCACCACAATTCTCTCTCCTAGGCCGGGCCATCATCCGACCGCAGCACTTGGTAACTACCTACCTACTTGCCTACCTACCTACCAGTCCCTTCCTAACCAGCCGCCGACCACGACACCATTGTACAGAATCGTTGTACAACAGCCCATGACACTCAGAGGGGTCATGGGTATCGGGCGGTAGGCCGCAGGCATCCGTCCCAGCCAATCCTGAGAAGCAGCTGAGAGCTACAGTGCTCGTCCTAATACCATTGTGCACGCACTCCTAAATAAATTTGCATCTGAACCAACAACCATGGAAGCCAGCCCGAGCGCCGCCAGCCTGCTCTGGTGGTCCATCGCCGCACCCTCCAGCACCATCTCGCAACTCGAAGAGTCCATCCTGACGATTTTGCCGTCGTGCCTGGTCTTCTTACTCACACCAATACTCTTCTTGCATCACCCGGATCAGCCTGTGCGACTTCGCCGTGGGCGGCTCTTGCGGCTCAAATTTGTATGTGTACCGCCACAGATGATTGCCCGGCATCCCAACTAAAAAAAAGACTTGATCAGTATTGTGCCGCCACCCTCATCGTACTCCAGTTTGTCTTGACAGTGTCGCAATGTACGTCGCTCGGATTGGCGGCACGGCGAGAGCTCCCGACCTTTTCAATAGACTTGATTGTCGCTGCGTCAGTCGCCGGCGCGGTGTATCGAGAGTATCACCGTGCTGCCCGAGCATCCGTGTTCCTCGGTCTGCATGTCGCTCTCGGCCTCGTCATAGACGGCACAAAGAGCCGCGCCTATGCTCGTCACTCGGACACTCGTACTGCCGCGTACGTGAGCGTCATCTCTGCCGCGGTCCGTCTTGTCCTGTTGCTTCTCAACGAAGTACCCAAAGGTGCGGCAATGGTTGACGGGCACCTGCAAAGACGAGCTAGCAAAGAAACGTCGAGCGGGTTCTGGGGAAGAGCCCTCTTCTTGTGGCTCAACTCGACGCTCCTGCTCGGGTTTCGAACACGGCTATGTTTGAACGATCTGGACGAGCTGGCACCCGAATTCTCCTCCGAAACGCTTTTCCAGAAATTTCAAAGCCGCTGGCGGAACGCAGAACATGATTCCAAGCGCAGCCTCGGTATCGTCTGCTTGAGGGTCCTGCTGCGACCGCTTCTCGTTGCAGCCTTGCCTCGATTTGCGTACGCCGTCTGCTCGCTCACTCAACCGTTTTTGCTGCAGCGCTTGCTCACTGCTGTGCAGACCACTGGTTTGGCCAGTTTCACACAGGATTCTATACTCTATGCGTTTCTCCTGCTGTATTTCTGCATTGCTGTGTCGCGCGCGTCATATCACCACATGTTGAGCCGCGTGGCGATTCAAGTCAGAGGTATTCTGATCGCACAGGTCCTTGACAAGAGTCATGCCCTACCAGGATCAGGATCAGGATCCGTGAGTTCCGCGGCTTTGACTCTGATGAGTAAAGATGTCGAGGACGTCGCATCGGCGGTGACCCTACTTTATGAGCTCCCCATCAACGTCCTCGAGACTGGCTTGGGAATGTGTTGTCTTGCGCTGTTTGTCGGCAAAGCTTGTCTGATGATCCTGCTCCCGCTCTCCTTTTCTGTCATTGTTAGCATAAGCATCAGCAAGTACTCCGGTGCTGCCATCACTCTATGGAATAGGCAAGTCTGCCATCGGGTCTCAGAAACCTCCATGGTTCTCTCTCAATTGAAAGTGATCAAAATGCTCGGCCTTGGTCCCGCAACTGCAGCCTATCTTCAGCGGTTACGTCAAGACGAAATTGCATCGTCACAGAGCTACCGGATCGCTAGAACACTTGTGCCTGCATCACAAATGTTTGTTTCCACCATAACACCCGTTCTGGTCGTCGGTGCTGCCTTTTATTGGACTTTTATGGGGACACTATCTGCGATCGAAATCTTTCCGTCTTTGGCTGCAGTGGCCATTATTCAAAGGCCGATTTATAGCCTGCTGGTATTCTCTCCCAGGGTCGCGGCCATGCTCTCGTGCCTGCACCGCATTCAGAATTATATCGAACTCGCCGAGGATGCGGATCCTCGAATTCTTGCTGGGCCTCTCCTGGAGTCGAATGATGAGAAAGAGGCCGACGAGGCGGAGCACTTTCCCTCAGCTGCAATCGAGTTCGATGACGTGACGCTCCTGTCACCTGACTCAGAAACAGAAGTCATACAGCAAGCCAACTTCTCACTCGAACGTGGCAGCATCACTGCAGCACTCGGCCCAAGTGGATCTGGCAAGTCGGCGCTCCTGCGAAGCCTCGTCGGCGATGCTAATGTTGCTGAGGGCTCCATCTACGTCGAGGACACCGTGATTGGCTATGCAGATCAGTCGCCATGGATTCGCAATGTATCTGTCCGGGCCAACATTTTGGGAGAGCTCCGGTTTGACGCTGTCTGGTACTGCACCGTTCTACGAGCCTGCCTTCTCCTCGACGATCTTGCTCAGTTTCCAGGCGGAGACGAGTATATTGCTGGCACCAACGGGATAAATCTGAGCGGCGGACAGCGCCATCGCATCAGCCTTGCTAGGGCTCTCTATTGTCGAGCTCGAACAGTGGTGCTGGATAATGTTTTTAATGCACTAGATCAGAAAACTGCCGTGTCCATACTTTTCCGGTTGTGTGGTGAAAACGGACTACTTCGCAGAGCCGGATGTACAGTAATCATCGCGACGTATCTGCCAGAAAGCTTAGAAGACGTTGACCAGTTGCTGCTTCTCGACGGAAAGGGGGGTGCCACATTGGAGAAGGACTTCGGAGACGAGTGCTTTCGAGCCAGTCTGGTACAGGCTCTTTCCGACGAGACAGCGATGGCAGGGCTGGGGACGGAAGATGAAGAAAAGGCTGCTATCCAAAGGTCATGGGTGCTCCAAGATCTGGCTAACCAGCCTGCTACCACTATCGCAGCGCCGAAAAGGAGGCTGGGCTTGTCGTTGTATACGTTCTTCATTGGCACCGTGGGAAAAGCTACGTTCGCCGCTTGGCTTGTCTCGGTGTTCTTGGTCTCGTTGGGAGAAAGCGTGCCCGACATCTTCATTCGTGTGTGGATTTCGGCTGCGCCCGACAACATGGTCTATTTTGCAGGATATGTCGGTGCCTCAATTGTCGCAACCCTCATCCATGGCGTCTCGTCCAGTTTACTCTTCTTCGTCCTCACGCCTCGCTCCTCGATAGGCTCACATGAGAAATTGACCGACGTTGTCATGCACTCCACTCTCGCATACTTTTCTAGCACTGAACTGGGTTCAATGTTGAACCGATACAGCGAGGATATGAACTGGGTTGCTCAGCAACTCCCGATACAGGTCCATCGATTCTTCTACATGATGTTTCATATTGTTCTCCAAGTCCTGATCATAGCATCCGGGACTACTTATATGGTTATGATACTGCCTTTCATCGGTACAGTAGCTGGTTTACTTCTTTACTGCTTTGTGCATACCTCCCGTCAGGTGCGCTCGATGGCGCAAGATGCGAAAACACCGGTATATAGCCATTTTACCGAAACGGCCAGCGGCTTGCGACACATCAAGGCTATGGGCTTGCGTTCCAGCAACTTCAAAACCGGCCTTACTCTTCTGGACATCTCGCAACAAAGCCTCTACACCGTCAGTTGTCTTAAACGCTGGCTGAGCTTAGCAGTTGACCTGTTGGCCAGTGCCGCCTGTTTTGCCTTGACGTCTCTTAGTCTGAAGTACAGAGAGAGCACTGCAGTCCCGGCAATCGGTCTCTCCTACCTGATCCTGTTAACGTTTGGTCTCTCCCTTGAGTATTTCTTCGACAGTTGGGCCGATTTGGACAGTGCGATGAATTCACTGTCTCGACTGAGAGCCTTCCTGGAGAACACACCAACCGAGTCCAAGGTAGCTCCTAGTCAACTTCCGTCAAATTGGCCTCATAGAGGCTTAATCGAGATGAAGAACGTCGTGGCTAAATATGGGGTCAGCGGGCCCGCCAGATTGGAAGGTGTATCTCTTCGGGTCGAGCCTGGCAACAAGGTCGGTATCACAGGTCGTTCCGGCAGCGGCAAAAGCTCCTTGTTCTTGAGCATTCTGGGCTTCCTGGACTACTCCGGAACGATTGACATTGACGGAGTTGACATATCTACGATCGCACGCGACACGTTGCGCTCGCGCATTATTACCATCTCGCAAGACCATTTGAACTTGGGTGGCACCGTTCGAAACAATCTGCGTCCATTTCACACTCACATGTCTGGTCTGGATGGCGCTATCATTACGGATGAGACAGTAAAAGATGTCCTGGGTCAGGTCGGACTGCTGGAGCGCGTGGACAACCAGGGTGGCCTGGATGCGCCGTTGAGCAAGGTCGGACTCTCTCACGGCCAACTACAGTTGCTGTCAATCGCGCGTGCAATCCTGCGTGGGAAGGAGATGCAGAGCAAAGTTGTGCTGATGGATGAAGCCACCAGCAACGTTGATTCAGGCACGGATGCTAAAATACAGAGGGTCCTTCGAGAAGCGTTCGCCGGGTGCACAATCTTGATGATTGCGCACAGGCTGGAGACGATTCAAGACGCCAACATGTTTGTAGAGGTGGTAAATGGGAAAGCAAAAATTGTCAAGGCCTGAGTGGGTGCTTAGAAAATTACGTACTCGATAAAGGCTGGAAGGTACTGATAGTCAGGGGTTCTAGCCCCGTACTGTCCAGCCGGGCGCAGTCATCTCTCCATAACATAGCGGCCCATGATAAGACGAGGAGCTCTCTATTAATTTATTTTTTTATTTTATTTTTTCCTTTTCCATTGGTAGCCGTGCCCTTGGACGAGCCGTGGGACGCTTCCACCAGGGAAATGCGTGTTAGTATGCATCGTGGTCCGAAGGATCTCCAGAGCTGGCTTTTGGCGGTTTTGAGACGATAATAGTCACCAATTTGCCCTGGGGGGACTCGGTAACTACCTGGTCAATCAATCCATCTGCCTGCACTAGTGAAATGTCACAGCGCAATCTTCAGAGTAAACGAGAATGATTCACCTGCAGATGTTATCAAGCATGGCAGCAACCACTTACCCTAGAGGCCACTACCGTCTGCATCGCAGAACTAAAGGGGACTGATTTTCAATTGACGTAGCTTGTCATAAAAAAGCAGAGTTGGTTCTTTCAAACGATGCATTTAGAAGAGGACACTTGATCCACTCTGATCACTTTGATACACTACAAGCTGGGTAGACTGGAAGTGTTTGACGGCGTATTGCTCCGCTGACAGAGCGTCTTGCCGCGGACAAAACAGCGCGATATAACATCGGTTACGAGAGCCGCTGGGCGCGCTTCTAAAGAGGGGCCGCGACATTTTTTTTTTCGAACTCTACAGAAACCAACTGCGCGACCATTTACATTTCCAATGCCATGCCGAGATTCGGTACGCGACGGCACAGGTTTCGCGGGGGCTTTGGCTTCATGTCAGACCTGGTGCCGAGCGACTACACGTTTGACCGAATCGTGACCAAGCTCAAGGACTTCGAGTCGACGTCGGCCAAGCTGCGGCTAATCAACTCGCACACGCCGTCGCCGAGCCACTGGGCCCGGCAGCAGGAAAAGGAGCACGTGCAGGCGGGCGCAGCGGCGGTGGGCGAGCCGCCGGCGGCGCCCGAGGGCACGTTTGCCGGGGCGCGCCCGGCGCTGCAGTCGCGGCTGCTTGTGCTGGACGCAAGCTTCAACCCGCCGACGCGGGCGCATGCCCACATGGCCAAGGCGGCGGTGCACGAGGTGCTCGAGGAGCAGCGCGCGGCCGTGGCCGAGGCGGAGCGCCACGCCGCCGCCGCCGCCTCGCTGGCGGGCGTCCCGGCAGCGCCCGTCGTGCGGCCCCAGACGCGGCTGCTGCTGCTACTCGCCGTCGCCAACGCCGACAAGGCGCCGCAGCCGGCGGCCACGGAGCACCGTCTCGCCATGATCTACGCCTTTGCCCGCCACCTGCACGACGAGCTGCGCCGCCGGGGCGACGGCGTCCCCGTCGAGATGGCCGTCACCTCGGAGCCCTTCTTCAGCGGCAAGGCGCGCGCCCTGCGCACCGCCAGCTGGTACCCCAGCGTGCGGCCCTACATGACCTTTACCAAGTGCGACCAGCACGGCCGCAAGTTGCCGGGCAAGGCGGACCTGCCGCCGATGGAGTTTATCGTGGGATTTGACACCCTCGTGCGCATCCTGAACCCCAAGTACTACAAGGCGGACGTTGCTGAGGAGCAAGAGGACCAAGGCGCAGAGACCAGCTCAACGGTAGTCGCGGCGGCGGCGGCGGCGGCGGCGACGACGACGACGACCACAAAGAGTAGTGGTAATGATGTAGACGGGAAGGGCGCCGCGCAACGCCCAAGTTACAAAGGCAAGAACAAGGAACAGATGACGGCAGAAGAGACGGAAGCCACACAGTCACCACCAGACTCCCTCGCCACGCTGCTCGATGCCAGGAGTGGGCCGCACAGGACGCCCATGATGAAGGCGCTGGACCCCTTCTTCGAGCACGCGTCGCTGCGGGTGATGCTGCGGCCAGGCGAGGACCACGGCGAGCGCGAGGCGCAGCGGCGGTACATTGCGGCGCTCGCGGGTGTCGAGGGGGCGGCGGCGGCGGCGGCGGCGACGGGTGTGCGCTGTCTCGATCAGGTTGGCGGCGATCCGGCGTGGATGCAAAAGGTGCGCCTCCTCCCGGACGAGGACGATGATGGCACCCCAACGACTACGACGACGACGACGACGATGACGATGACAGTGGGCGTGAGTAGCTCGCTGGTAAGGCAGCGCGTGCACGACTACGGGCCGCAGGGCGCCGAAGGCTTCGTATACCCCCTCGTGCTCGACTGGCTCAAGAAGCACGAGCTGTACCAGAGGCCGCGCCAGCCCAAGGGCACCTGAAGAGAGGGAGAGAGAGAGAGAAAGATGCGGAGGCGGAGGAGCGGGAGGGAGCGAGGCACTGGAGCTGTGAATGGGAACCACGAGTCAAACGATGTATGCATGTGATGATTTCTCCTTTGTGATGAAGAGGTGTAGTTTGTTGTGTCTTCATTATCTTGTATGCAGAATTGAAGCACAGAGTACGGACATTTGTGCAGCAAAGCACCTCGCTGCATGATACTGTGCATGAAGCTGCACATGATGCTGTGCAAGTGTGGTGCATAATAATGCGTGAAAGTGTGCCTGTTTGCCTAATCCGTGACTGGCACTGCCAAGGCCTAACAGGTGTATTATCTCCTTCTTTTATTTTTTTCTTTTATTTTTTTTCTTCTCGGTTTAATCTTATTTTGTATCGAGCATCAAAAATTGCAAAAAAGACTGGGATCAAATATCCGTTTCAATTTCCAGACCTTGCATTTTGAGTCGGTCAAGCCATCACCATCCACATCTTACCCAGCAACCGTAATCCAGAACGAAGCGGTGTCCAGCCTCCTCTTGTTTCCCGGGCTCATTATCAGTAATATCATCATGTAGAAATTTTCCCTGCTCCACAGAAGCATCTCTTGACTGTGCTTGGTAGGCCCGACAAAAGAAAAGAGGTGAAATTTCACAGGAGCTCGAGCCTCAATAACCCCTGCCGAACGGCCGGCCCCAGCCATCGTGGCTCCGCTGAAAAAAAAAAAAAACTTTTATTCTGCCGCCTTTCAAAAACTTTTAGGCGGTGGGCAGCACCATCACCGCCCCACCCAATACCAGTATAAAGCTGCGTCGTCTCGCCCTCGTTTTGTGTTTCTTTTCTTCTTTTCTTCTTCACGTCGACAATACTTCAGTATGTCTCCCCCTACCTTCTACCCTGGAAACAGCCTTCTCCCAGGCTCTCGCCCGTTTCCACGCCTCCCGAACTTGCTCTTGCTAACCTCCTTTGCAGGAGAATCATTTCTATAGTAATCGACCCAACTCTTGGTTCCCCAAAAGAGCCACAGAATCCACCCTGGTTGATGATTGTATATCCTCGACACCCTAGAGTGAATAATTGTTCTTCTGGTCCTCTCGAACTGTCCGCAAGGATGGCGGCTTTGCTCTCGGGCTCTGCTGTATAGAGAGATGTGCAAGTTAGTGATTGGCTGGCTTCGGCTGGTTCATGTCGACTTGCCTCGTTTCTTGATGATCTCGACCCTGTCGGCGGTCTGCCTTTGGGCGCGCTGGCAGGGTGGGTGTTGATGGACGTCTGACAGGCTTTTTCTTTTTTTCATTGCGGTCCAAGGCTTGCCTAGGACGTGAAGAAGAAATACTTCTCTCATCTGCGGTCGACATGTGGACTTGTTTTTGGGCAACTGTGCTGCTGTCTCTTGTCACAAGGAGCTCGGCAAACGGGCGGAATACAACACTCAGTTTGGGTATCTCATCTTGGTATGCACTCGTTCTATGTCGACATCCATCCCACCCTCCTGAACAAATAACTACCTCCCCCCACCACCGCCGTCGTTCCTGTAAATGCAATCAACGTCCCGTAACCACTCCCATAGCCAGCCATGGCCTCGCCCTTCCACGGCATGTTGGCAATCAGCGCCTCGCTGAGCGGGCCCGACACCACGTTCCCGATGCCCCTCCCCATCGCGAGGAACCCGCACACCATGATGGGATCAAAGGTCCTCCCTCCTCCGCCACTGCCTTCCTCGCCGCCGCTGCCGCGCCCCGGCGGCGCCGTCGTCAGCTGGCGCATGATGCCGGGCCACGTCGACGTGTACGCGCCGGCGAACATGCCGTACAGCGCGCAAAACGCGTACAGCGTCGCGAGGTTCCGGCCCAGCCCCCAGAGCGCAAACGTGCCGACGGCGGTGCCCGCCGTCGACACGAGGATGCACGTCGTGACGTGCAGCCGGTCCGTCAGCCAGCCCATGGTCACGCACCCGACCACGGTCGCGACGTTGACGACGAGCAGCGTCAGCGCCGAGGGGAAGGGCCCCGCGCCGAGCGCCGCGCGCGCGTACGACGGCAGGTAGATGCCCGGCAGGAAGTACCCCAGCGCCTCGACCACGTTGGTCGCCTGGTACAGCGCAAACGTCCGCGTCAGGACGAAGCCCAGCTTGAGCGGGCTCGCGCCGCGCGCGCCCGCCGCGGGGGGCGGCAGCCGCGGCTTCATAAAGTACACGAGCGGGAGGGTGGCGGCGAAGAGCGCGGCCGCCCAGACGCGCAGCGTCGTGTGGAACCCGTACCGCCCCAGCAGGAACTCGAGCAGCAGCGGCGTGGTGATGCCGCCCAGGCCCGTCCCGGACCACATGATGCCGTAGGCGAGCCCCTTGCGCCGCACGAACCACTCGTCCATGTACAGGATGCACGGGCAGTACGCGATGGAGCCGCCCACGGCGTACAGGATGCCCTGCGTTGCGATGAGGTGCGTCGTCGTCTGCGACAGCGAGCTCAGCCCCAGCGCCGCGCACATGAGCACGATGCCGGCGGCGGGCGAGTACCGCGCCTGCCGAGGGTACAGCCGCAGCAGCGCGATGATGAGCGGAAGATCGAGGTACATAATGCCCTGCGAGGAGGCGGACGAGTTAGTGTCTTGGTCGCTGTAGGGGCTGTAGGAGAAGCATTACCATGGCGCAGGTTCCGATGACGGCAATTTGAGACGAACCGGCGAACGGCTCATGTGTAGAGTAGTAATTCTGAAAGACGCCAAAGGCAAACGGAAACCCTGCAAGCACGCAAAATTGTAAGCACATCGCTATCCTGACAAGTTGGGCTATCCGTCACTATCGACGTTTGTGTGTTGTTACACGCATACCCCATACAAATGCCTCCATCATAAAGCTCGACAGCAAAAACATCCACGCGTCCTTGCCCGAGTCCGTCGGCGGCAGCGAGAATTCGTGCCGCTCGTCCCCGCCATCGCCCTCCTCGTCCACCAGTGACGGTGGCCGGGTCGCCGCCGGGCTGTCATCCTTCCGTTGGTGCTGGGAGAGCTGCCCTGGCGGGTGACCCTGGCGCGCCAGAGCCGTCGAGGATGTGGCGTGGCGGCCTGCCTCTGGGCCAAGCAGCGTCATAGGCCGGAGTTCAACTGACATCTTCAAGCACTACCCTATTGGTGTTGTCTGTTGTCGCCGGTGGACTGGTGCGGCCCTTCCTATGTGAGAGTGGTGGATTCGTGCTTAGAGGCGTTGCAATCCGAGCTACTATAACCAACTGTGCCGCGGGCGTTTTCCTCCTTTAAACAAAGTCAATTGGCTGAAAGAGAGGGAAAAAAAAGACAGGTAAAAAGAGAGAAATCAAAGATAGAGAGACCGTCTTTAAAGTGAAAGGCTTCCTTGGCCCCTGCCCATACTGGAAAGTCGGCAATGTGTGGAGCGCTCCAAACATGTCCATGTCAGTAATAAGCCCTTTCTACGCCCTTTTGGCGACAAATCTCACATCTTAGCGTCGGTGGCGGCGTCGGAGCCAGATTTCCGGCGGGCTCAAGACTATTTCTCAAGGCGCGCCATTGACACCTTCTATGGAGCCGACCGGCTTGTTCTTTGGGCCCAAGAATCCACGAAGTTAGGGTTTCATGCCGCGACCCTTGCACTGTGCGCCTTGTGACGACATTACTTGGTGAGCCACAGCGTCCATTACAGCTCGCGCGCCTGCGTCATGTATAACATTGATTGCCAGTAGAAACATTAATTACGCCCGATATCTGCGATAACCTAAACATGCTAGACGGCGCGCTTGGCGCTAGGAAATAAGAAAATACAATGCCTTCAAAAAAAGAACCTTGCAGTTCTAGTATGCGCGCCCCTTGGTAGTGCGTCCAATTGTCTTGAATGATGTATACTGACCGTTCGCACCCATAACATCAAATCGTTCCGTACCCATGACGTCCGACGTGTAACCGCTGAAGTAATATCCAATCACGACAACCAGGTACGTGAGAATCAGAATACTGCCCTTGAAGTAGTTGCTCTTTCCTTCGCCATAGACGTAGCTGAGTAGGAACACGCAAAGAATAACAGTTACCATGTCCCACTGCGGGAACAATAGCGAAAACGTGTACATGGAGGCCTCGCCGCTGTCGGTTGAACTGTTATACGGGTACAGTGCAGAGTACAGCACGAGAGCCGGGATCTGAAGCAAGCAAACTTGAAGAGCATAGGCAGAACCAATCTCCATGGATAGCGCAATGTTGCCGTTCATAGCAAACGAAATGGCATTCTGCGCACTGGTTAGCAGTCTGTGTCAATGACTTAAGGGAGGCTCAAAGTTACCAGAAATTCCGTCGTGTTTGGCACCAACGCGAAGAGCGTGATGCCCAAAAACTTTTGATCAATCGCAAAATTTTCCAAAACAACGTCGACCGTGTCTACCAAAATCTCGGCGATGATAGCATAGAGGATTGTGGCGGACAATAGAATAAATGAACTCTTTCCACGGCCCCAATTCGGGGCGTCGTGCCCACCGTGGCCGGCAGCACTCTGCCCGGCACCGTCCTCGTCAAAGACACCTGCACGGGATGCGGTGTGCTTGGTCGATTGCGGCACGAAAGACGGCTTTCGGCTGTGATGGCGATCCCGCGAAGCGATAGTAGCGGCAGTCGCGGCAATCTCCGCCACTTCGCGAACGAGCGCAGAGTTGTCCCCTTGACCAAGACCGGCGGCAGCCTTGCCTAGTGACTTGGCCTCGGTGCCAGTGCTCTTTGGTGGGACAAAGTGAAGAGGGTTCGGTGCCCCGTTTGCTGCAGTATCCGGTCCGCTAACGGAGGGCTGACGGCCGGACTCTTGTGTCGGAAGGCCAACTTGTTTCAAGGATTGGCCTAGGATTCGTTTATACAGGTGAGTATCTCGGATGTCTGCACTGCTCGTTTCGGCCACAGAAGGCTGAGAAGGCCGTAGAACCGAGGATGCGTGCAGATGGTCCTCGTGGCGCTTCTCATCCACTTCGTAATTCCAGATGACAGCGGCATGCGTGCGGAGGGTAAACCAGAGGCCAATAAGGTACGAGAAAAACAGCATAAACGCGGCCATGTAGCAATATGGCCGAACCGCTTCCAGGTAAAATCGGTCGTCGAGAGCTGGCGCTTGCGAAAAATAGCATCGGCGACAGTCACGACCTTCGGGACGACCGCCAATGTCACCAAAGTCCTCACAGCCGAGGCACTGCAGTTCATGTGTGCCATAGATCTGGTAGAATAGGGTCGGGCCAAAAGCGCCAACAACGGCGAAGAGCAGCATAGTCGAGGTCACGCCTGCAGATTTGGCGTTGAACCGCTGCGTTTTGCGCTTCAAGGCACCAAAGCACATGGAAAGTCCAGGCAGAAACAGGATACCGGCAAAAATGCTGCCCACGATACTTCCCTCCACAAGCTGACCCTTGCCTTGGTCCAGGGCCACGCAGTACAGAAATACTTCTACAACTGTCGCAAAGAAGGCATTGATGGCAGCACCAAGTCCCATGGAAGATTGGGCCGAGATGGACGCAACAGCTTGGCCGATGAAGTACGCAAGAGGGATAATGGAGACCAACCCCGCAATAAATAGGAACGCTGGCCCAGTAATGAACGTGTTCAGATGCAGCACGCGATCCAGGACAGCCCAGTCAAAAATGACGAAGAAGACGACGGCCATAAGGTTGATCAGGAAGATGTTGGTTCCATCAATGGTGTACTTCCAGTATTTGACGCCTACAGCGCGGTAGGTACAGAGAAGAATAGACGAGTCGGGGCCATCGGTAGACCTGGTGTAATCCAGGTGTGACTCAAAAGCAAGAGCAAGTGGGTGACGGCGCAAGTGATCAAAGAGTAGCATGGTAACCTTGCCCATGGGGATCGAAAAGACGAAGAACCAGCAAATCAGAGACACAATGATAAGGGATGGCGAGATGAGAGAGTAGAAAAATAGGAAGAAGATGACACGGCCAATATTCCACTCTCCTCGGCCAAACAATCGTCGCTTCATTCGTCCGTTGGTGTTGTCGGAGCGTCTGCCGCGGCCAAGCAGACTGTCAGTCTCGGCGCGTTCCGAGTCAATACTGCTCCGCGAGCGTCCAACGATGGATCGGTTGCTTTCGGGCCCAAAGAATAGTCTACCGTATTCCAAATCGCCGCTTTGCCATTGCTCATACTCGGAAATGCTGCGACCCTCATCTCTATCTTCGTGCATGTACTGCTCATCTTTCTCCAGACGGACATACTTGCCGAAGGGATAGAATAGATATCCTGAAAGCCCCCACAGAACACGGCCGTATTCTCTACCACTGGGAGCCGCAGCAAAGAGTAGGCACATGATAGCGCCAAAGGCAGCAAACAGGGCCATCCACCAGCCAAAGCAGATGGTCCAAAAGAGGTTGAAGAGAACGAGCCATTTGTTGACATTGCCACCTGGCGAAGAGTGAATATCACCCTCGGCCGACTTTTGAATGGAACGGTCCTTTTTATATAGAGCAGGCTTCCAGACCCTGATACCAAAGGGGTGGGTCTGGTTGATTGCTTGCTGTCGATCTTTGAGCGTGAAGCTCTCGGCCTCGCTGATGTCACCGTCAGAGTCACAGTCGACGTGATCTTCCAGCGCGAGGTCTTCGTGTTCGTGCTCATCGGTCTCATCATTGTCCTCCTCGTCATCATCCTTGACAGAGCTGGGACGGGTGCTAGTTGCACTGCGTTCATTGTCAATAGTGGACTCATTCCGGTGAGACTGTACGCGCGAGAGAGTAGTCGGGGGTGGCTGTCGTCGCCGGGAGGTGTATCCTCGCTCAGCAGCATCGGCTTCCACCTCGTGGGCGTCGTCGTGGGCAGAAAATACCCCGCCGCGATGGGGTGTAGTTGAGGATGGGCGTCTGGACAGAGGGGGCTTTCGTGGACGCGGGAACGACTTGGTACGATCGCTAATCGCTGGCCGCCCGGGCTGCGACTGACGAGGGGTCTGCGGGGGGTCTTGCATTGAAGATCGATGTTCTGGGGTGTTTGTTATGGTACCTAATAAGGGGCATTAGAGGCAAGAGTAGCAAGACAGTGAATAGAACGAGACTGACCGTAGGAGCCTTCAGGTCGCCTTCGAACAGTGTCGGTAGACTGGAAGCTCTCGGAAAGACCGTCGCCATCACGGGCAGTCGAAGATTCGGCAGCGGCGGTAGCTCGACGGCTCATGGGGGAGGTCGCGCTGGACCTACGTCGGGCATCGCGATCGTCTTCCATGACGGCGGACGCTGTAGAGCCTTGTCAAGGCAACAGGCCACGGCGAAATGCGAAAACAATGCGGAATCGCAAAGTCTGAAGTAGACGAGACGAGCAAATGCCAATGACGAATAGGCTGCAGAGGAAAAGTAAGAGCTGGAGGAACTGGGCAAGGACCGTGGCGCAACAAACGGAGCTAGTTGGGAGTTATTAGCCCGGGTGGAGTGGTATGACCGGGGAGGCCTGGTGATGGATGATGACAGGTCAGGATGTTGACGTGTAGCGGGTGAGTGAAGGAATGATAAATGTCGGCAAGAGCTGTCTGTGGTGATAAAGCGAGCACTGTGGGAGGTGAAAGAATAAATTGATATGGATGATGTAATGACGCGAAAAGAACTTTTCTGAAAGCAACAAGAAGAAGAGGGCTGGATAAGCTTTTTCGGCCACACACACATACAGCGCAAGTCCACGTAGTGAGTCCGTGAGTGGGTGGATAGGAGGCTGCTGAGATTGTTTGTGTTTATTTCTTATCAACTGGACGCAAAGAGCTTCCTTTGGTTGGAGCAACGTCTTCGATCCTAGTTAAAAGGGCGGCACTTGCCCTTCGAAGGATACCTTACTGAGTAGGTAGCTGGAGGTGAGGAAATGAGGGCAGTCAGGGCGACCGCAATTATGGACAGTACATGGCTTTTCAACGATGAAGAAGAGAGAAGAGACACTATAAAAGGGGGATGCCCAGAAGAAAAGTCCAACTAATATCTGTCCTTCATTTTTTTCAGCGCTTCCATTGTTCAGAATGAGTGTTGCATGCTTGTGATGCCAGCCACGGCCTCGTGCCGCTTGGCGCAGATGCAATACGACCTGCGCGGCGCGTCATGCGGCACAAGATATGGCCACGCTGCAAGCGGGAGTCGAAGGAGTCGGTCGGAGTATGATGCAGCTATATTCAACCACTCTCGGCCACTCTTTAATGCTCGTTGTGTGTGATGATGCCGTGCAAGGGAGCGCGCAAGCAGTGGCTGGTACTGAGTTTGGCAGTAATGGTGCTTGAGCTAGGTCAAAAGGTCTTGTCACTTGTTTACTGCATGTATGTTTTTCTTGCAAGCCTCCTTTCGTTTCGACAAGCCAGCCAAGATCTTGTTATTTGCCAAGCTCTGCATCCCGACTAATGTATATCTGAGATGTGATTGCCTGGAATGCAGCGATCGCCGTGGTATCCGTACTGACCGAAGCTTCCCCGTAATAGCGCCTTCCAGCGCTTGCATACGCTAAACAGGCCACTGGAGCTCCCTCTAGGTGACCAGCTAATAAGTGGGGGATATAGCAGACCGCGCATACCGACGAAAGGCTCCCTTCAACTACCTCGTCGTTATACTTTGAAAAAGAGAAAAAGAAAAAGACAAAAAAAAACTACCTGGATTTATCAAAAATACTTTGAGCCACCACTGGCGCCAGCAAACCAAGGTTTCTGCGCGGGGGCGTGCAAACTTATTGGGTTGTTTGTTTGTGATCATGGCCAGCTAGACAACCCAAACCCAAAGCCTAACCCGGAGTTCGGCAAAACGCTTTCTCCGCGGTTTTCCTCCCGCGCACCACCGCTTGGGTGAGGCAAGCAGGCAACTCGCAGCCACGCACTGCGCCAACCCTTTGCGTGCGCTTACGAGAGAGCTGTGTAGCCTTGCCACCTAGATTCGCTAACCACCCGCCATCCATCCGCCATCCCAGCATCCAACGTCCGCGTTTGCGATTGCCTCTATTCGCTGGCCTTTTCAAACTACATCGACACTCTGACGTATGAATTAGACCCTCTATTCTCCTCCAAATCTCGCCTTCTGCTTTCCACGCGTCAACACACTGCCTAGCGGCCCCAATCGTCATCATGGCGCTCGACGAATACTATCACAACAAGATCGAGGCCATGAAGCTTGAGATTCTCAAGGGACAGGCTGCCCTTCGACGCCTCGAAGCTCAGCGCAACGACTACAACTCGCGCGTGCGCTTACTCAGAGAAGAGCTCGGTCTGCTGCAACAACCAGGCTCCTATGTCGGCGAGGTCGTCAAGGTCATGGGCACCAAGAAGGTCCTTGTCAAGGTCCACCCTGAAGGCAAATATGGTATGGCTCATGTTTTCGACTTGATGCGCGCTCGCGCATGTATGCAGCCAATCATACTAACGCACAGTAGTTGTTGATATTTCCGACAATGTCGACGTATCCAAGCTCACCGCTGGCAAGCGCGTCACACTTCTATCCGACAGCTACAAGCTCGAAAAGATGCTGCCATCCTCAGTCGACCCCCTCGTCTCCCTCATGATGGTCGAAAAGGTTCCTGACAGCACATACGATATGATTGGTGGCCTCGACCAACAAATCAAGGAAATCAAGGAAGTCATCGAGCTCGGTCTCAAGCACCCCGAACTCTTCGAGTCGCTCGGTATCGCACAACCCAAGGGTGTCTTGCTCTACGGCCCCCCAGGTACCGGAAAGACCCTTTTGGCGCGAGCCGTCGCCCATCACACGGCGTGCAAGTTCATCCGTGTCTCAGGCTCCGAGCTCGTGCAAAAATACATCGGTGAAGGTAGCCGCATGGTTCGTGAACTCTTCATCATGGCGCGTGAGCACGCGCCATCCATCATCTTCATGGACGAAATCGACTCTATCGGTTCCTCCCGTGTTGAGGGTTCCTCTGGTGGCGACTCCGAAGTCCAAAGAACAATGTTGGAGCTTCTCAACCAGCTCGACGGTTTCGAGCCCACAAAGAACATCAAGATTATCATGGCCACTAACCGTCTCGACATCCTCGACCCCGCTCTGCTGAGACCCGGCCGTATCGACCGCAAAATCGAGTTCCCGCCCCCTAGTGTGGAGGCCCGAGCCGATATCCTGCGAATTCACAGCCGCAAGATGAACCTGACGCGTGGCATCAATCTGACCAAGATTGCAGAGAAGATGAATGGCTGCTCCGGTGCCGAACTCAAGGGTGTGTGTACCGAGGCTGGCATGTACGCCCTCCGCGAGCGCAGAGTACATGTTACACAAGAGGACTTTGAGCTGGCCACGGCCAAGATTCTCAACAAGCACGATGATAAGGAAGTGTCACTCGGTAAGCTCTGGAAATAATTGGGTGCGCTGGGCTGCTGCATACATAGGGTGCCAAGGAAACGAGATGATGCGATTATGGGTTTCGCGACCGTAGAAGCTTTGATGATGTAAGGATAGCTTATTGTACCAATAGTCAACAGGGCGATCCATTGGAGCGTATATACTGCCTTTTGTGATTCGGTTAATCTACAACTCTTTAAGTCTTTATTTGCGCTGAGTGGGCTCTCCCACGGGCGAAAAGACGCCGTGCATGCCCTTATACGCCGATACTACAGCAGGCTTCCACCCGACCCGTCCAAGCAGCTCATCATCCTTTAGTTTAAACACCTGAACGTGAAGCGGACGGCAGCACTTGATCATTTCCTGCTCACTGTCACTGCCGAAGCCCCATGCCGACAGGTCACCGCCAGGGCAAGTACCTATGCAAAGTTAGCCGAACGGACAGGCACGGCACTATTGCTAGAAGATTCCCTGGGATCCCAGGGAATCTGCACCCGTGGCTGGACATACTCAGCGCCATTAAAAGGTCCTGCTCTGCTAGGAACTCGAGTGCGTCGCCCTTTTGGGCAGGCGAGGGGTTCATGAAGTACCGGCCGTCGGCGTCCAGCCCCGTGACCTGGAAGATGTTGATGACGTCGTGCACGTCGCTCTCGGCGAGGCCAAACGGCGCGACGGCGCGCGCGAGGTTGGAGTGGCAGTGGAAGTCGTACTGCGCGCCGGCCAGCACGGCGTTGACGTAGGGGTCGCAGCGCGTGCCCAGCAGGTCGTGCACGCGGCCGCCGTGCTCGTCCTCGCCGTACCACGCCAGGCTGTCGTGGACGATCGTGGCGAGCGGCCGCATGTACGGCAGGCAGGACCACAGACGGTCGTGCGTGGAGACGTGCGTCGCGTGGAGCTGCCGCGTGCGTGAGGCCCAGAAGCGCTCCCGCGGGTTGTGCCGGTTCCAGATGTTGAGGTCGCCTGGCGCGCGCGCGCGCAGCCACGATTAGCTTGGAACACAAACGATGGCAAAGAGAGAACGATGTGCATATTTTTTTTCCCGATAGCGGCATCGATAATTGGAATACTGGGGGGGAAGGAAGCGGAACAGAGTTTGCACATTGGGGTTGGAAAAAGACGTACCAACTTGCGGCCCTTCGGGCGTGGTGATGCGCACGACGCAGCCTGCAGGCACCTCCCAAGCCTTGCCGGAGCGGATGGGAATGGTAAACTCTTCGATGAGCACCCGATCCGCGCCCTGAATGGCATCATAGGCCGTCTTGTCGACCGTCAGAGGCGACCCGGCCGTGGGCAAGTAGGCCGGGACGGGCTTGGGGATGGGCTTCCGGGCCTGCCGGCGCTCCTCGGCCGACGCTTCGGGGCCGGGCTGAGACATGTTAATGGGTCTTTTTCTTCTTCCTTTTCCGAGCCAGGTAAACTGCAAGTCTGGTGCATCAAAGCTTGACACTGTGATATGTTCAAGATGAATATTATCGATAGTCTTGTCGTTCTCCATGCTGCAAAGTTTTTATTCCCCTTTGGCAATTAGAGCGCGGCGTTGGAACACCGAGGTCGGGAGGATCTGGGGTTCCACCCAACGGCTGTTGCGGGGGTTTCATGTTTTTGACGACATGCCAAAGGCAAGTCTGATTTCTTCATCATTTCTTTCCTTGCAATTTATCTACTGTTTAAGGGCCCGAGTTGATAGTATCACGCTGAATCCTGCAAATCATCATTTGCAAAGTGCTTGACTGAGAAATAATGGCGTACCACCTGGCCAGTGTAGACTGAGTGATGCGCCCTCCGCATACTAGTTAGTGGGTGGTGGGTTGACGGCGGTGGGTAGTCATATAGACTCCTGGAAAACAAGTACAGGGAATTGGGTCATGGGATGTTGGCCTGCAAAGGCACGTACAAAGACGTGCTGAACCACTCTCAAAACATGTAAGCCAAGAACACTCGGTTCCTGGTAACCAACTGATAAGCAGAAGAATAAAAAGCTTGGCTGGAAGGGAGGCTCAACCTCTACACTTGGCAACCATCTGGTGGAATGCTTGAGACGCTCGAATCTAGCAACAATATCCACATGGCTATTGGAAGAGCAAAAACAAATGAAAACTACACGGACATTTATGTTGGATGGACGAGCTTCGTCAGGTCATAGCGCGCAACTATATTGCAGGCTATGTAATTGGATAGCATTTTGGACGAATCGAGTAAGGGCTCGGCAAATAAACATCTGTCATGCTTTATTTTTAATCTTCTGGAAACTTGACACCTGTCCGAAGCAGGTTTGATAGACAACGACCTGGATCGAGGAAAGCTGGTCGCGTGGTTGGCTCTGTGCCACTGAAACATGCAGGGTTAAATCAAGGAAGACGAGCATGGAGGGGGAGACTAAGTGGATAGAACGAACGAGACCACATTCAGACCATATTCTAGAGCTTCTGATCGACACATGGTGGTCACTGGTCGGCGACCTGTAATATCTGAGTTTCTATTGATTTTCAACTATTTGTTCCCAAAGGTCAGGTTTGGTTCGTATAAAAAGCTTGCCATTGTTGGTGGCGGGGCAATATGCCCGTTGGGATAGATTACTGGTAGGCGCAGGTAGGAAAAACAGGAAAAAAACATCAATATTACCACACGGGTAATCGATAATGGGGTAAGGTGAACGGATGAGACTTCCAAAGATGGATTAGATGCAAAAAAACGCATGTCATGGGACGATCCAGGGTCCTGTTGAGCGATAGCGTTCATCTCGGAATCCTCTCCGCACACTGAATATCAGGAAAAACTAAGACTTGATGCAATACTTGATTGTGGGCACAACAATTATTGAACGTCTGATTTACATCTGAAGGCCCGTGGAAATGCAAGAGTCTGGACGGGGCTAGGCAGCCAACTGGTGCAACTCTGATGTCATTTTGTTCCCGCATACTTGCGACTGGCCGCTTGGGGTCTCTCGCACCTCGTTGACACGCAGCGGGGTAGTGATACTGTGATACACAACGTCTGTATAAGTGGTCAGGGGATGCGCACCGAATCGGCTTTATTTTCCAGGGCAGGGTGTACATATGGGGCGGGCGAAGGAGTGTGTAATGACCAAGCTCGTTAGTACAAAAGTCAAAGGAGATATTACATGAGCACCATTAGAGAACGTAACTAGTGGCTCTATGCGGTGCGCAGATCGCGAGGGCATCTACCTTGGGATGGCCGAGAGGACGCAGAGACTGGCCTCCTGTGTAACGCCAGCCGGCGGCTGGTGCAAAGGGGAATGAAATTTGTGATGCTCTCCTGCAGAATGCAAGAGCCACGCGAGGATCACGCTCTTTGCATGGCTGCATCAGCCCGCATTTGTAACTGGCATCACGCAGAGCGCAAGTAGACGCTGGCGTGGTGTGCCGGGTGTCGAGTTGTCATGTCCTCTACTGCCCTGCATACATTATTGAGGTTTTCACTGGTCCAATGATTGGTACTTGCGAGCTATCCAGTATATTCGGCTTGTTTGTATCGGGCATCGACACATCGCCGATGAAGACAGAGAATAACAAGCCCTGGGCAAAAACGATCGTCAAGCCGTGCAGCCACGGCGAGTGCGCCGTCCACCAAACAAGCAGGTTGTCAAGCAACGAGACAGCCCCCCAGCATGCCATTGGCAACGGTCTAGACCGCGGGGGAATGACTGAGATTCTGGATTTTGGGGACGTTCCTGCGGTCGGTCGCGCAAGGCACGGAGGCTGCACGGCTAGGATTACACAGGCGGTAGTCACGTTATGAGAACACACGGGGAATAACTGGTTCTGGTGCAATGTCGACAAGCTCATCTTTGGCTGCTGGCTGCTGGCCAACTGGCTTTGGCGGCTATTCATTGGCAAAGGCCAACAAGGCAGCTCTTACACGGGAGAAGTCAGGCCGGGGGGGGGGGGGGGGGTTCACCCCTACAGGCGAGACAATGGTTTAAAAAAAGAAAAGCGAGATTCACGCGCCAAGACAAAAGCAATTACCGCTTCCAATTTAGGATAGAAATTACCGGGTGGCTCTCCGGAGAAGCTACTTAATCCAAGAGGTCAAGAATGAGATGAAGAGACTTCTCGTGGCCAAAACAGACCATCCAGCCGAGTCAGGCAGGACGTTCTGGACCTCGCCGGCCGGGACACTATGACGTGATGGCGGGTGGCCCAAGCATTTCGGGGGGGGGATACGATTCGGAGCTACAGCCTACTGAGTACAGGTGTTGTACGGAGTACGTGCGCCGAAGACGCTACGTCACAAGAGGGACAGAAACTAAGTATAGCGGCCCATGTTTAAACTATACAGGGCCTAGGATGCCGCAGCCGGGTCAAGTTCTGGCAACGGGCACACACACACATACGCTTGTGAGTGGATCGGAGCCGAGTGGAAGCTTGTTTCTGTGAAAAGGTTGTAGCTCGAGGAGGAATAGGGGGAAGACAAAAGGCGCAAGAGAGAGAGAGAGAGAGAGAGAGATACTGAACTGAACCAAGCTGTGTTACTCTTTCACCGGTCAACCCGTGCATGTCGGCCGTCGTTCTGGGCCCTTCTATTTCCAGCCCGGCTCCCTTGGCTTGGCTCGATCTGCTCTGCGCCGCGTCAATCAGTTTCCGCATTGGGCCCCTCCACCGCTACAATGACCTAATGGGCGGGCGCCCGGCGCGCGCGACTGTTGCAGGTACCGCTCAAGTACCTGTCTATTACTGATAGCTTGCTGCGTTTCGCTTGTTGTTCTTGTGCGAGTATATGTAAACCCAGTAAGTAATCACGTAGGTTCGCGGAAAACCACTGCAGTTTGTCGGAAATCTTCTGCAACTACGAATGGGGGTTTCCTTGCGAAACAAAGGTTCTCAATGCTCTATCCATGTACGGAGAGATGGCTCATATACATGTAGATGGCTGATGGGTTATAAGACAAGCAACTTACACTCTTCGCAAGGAACGAGTTCACATTCCGCAACCCGTTCATCTCACGATTCCGATTCTATATAATCTCTTCTTATGAATCGAATACTACAGCATTATGCCAGACCACTCCATTCCGCTCTGTTGGACCGACCATTTAACGACCCAGTTATTCTCTCACGCCAAAATCTTGCTTTCTTCATTCCCACAAAGCCAAGATTTTCTTCCTTCTTTCTTCTTTGGCTCCAGAAACTCGAACCGGCCTGGCCCAGATCTCAACCCGGGTTAAGTGCCCTGTTTTAGTTCGTGCCCTCCCCCCCTGCCCCTGTCTCCCACGCCTTTTTGCGACGCCCTGACTTGCCCGTTCCCGCCCCCCTTGTCCTTCCATGGGGGCAATATTCTGTTTCCTGTTTACTGGATACCTGGTCGCTACTTGGGCGACGGCCGTAGGATGGTTCGCACGTACTCAGAAAGAGACAGTAAGGTATACTGGATCCTTTATCACGACGCCTCTGTCGTCGGCCCCCCCCCCTCTCCAAAACGTTTCCTGTCTCATTGGCGATTCCAGGGTGACTCTGCTCTACCTTGGAATCCTGAGTCTCGTCTCCATTTCTCTTTCCAAATTTTCTTGGTCGGCCTCGTATAACATAGAAATACGTATATAAAATAGAAAACGAGTGGACCGACTCGAGGACCCTGCATCGCAGCAAGTCCAGGCCCTCCCTTGTTGTCTCCAGGCCATCGTCATCTGGCGGCCATCATCATGCACCATTTTACCCGCTCATGACCGAAGTGCCAGATAAGACTTGCCGTTAATAAGTTAGTGGTGCGGCGGTGCCAGGGTGGTTGACACTTCTGTTCCCACACAGCCTAATAAACGCCCATCCCCATCCTATTTCCAAGCAAGAGATTGCTGGCAGCGTCTTACTATTAGTACTTACAGTCAGTCTGCCCACTCGCACACAAACATACAGCGCACAGGGATATTTCTTCTCGCTAGTTACACGGTCAGAGCTGCTCGTGGTCCTACGAGCCGTCTTGCTCCTCATTCCGGCTGCGGCGTCTCCTAGGGATACTCTCTGTACGGCATCTACTCCGTACTTGCTGTGTCGTTTCTTCGATTGTCGTCTCTTTCCCCCTTCACGCGCCATTCGCCAGCCCATTGCATTAGCCTCCGCCTCCCTGCACCGCTGCCGTGTCCTGCAGCGTGCACCTGCATCTACCATCCACCCGCTCGCTACCTGATCGTATAACTAATACATCCCGTGTTGCTCGACGCTGTGCTTGTACCGTCTGTCGTGGAATCATCTGCTGTCTGAATCAATATCCCTTGGTCAGCACCCCCGGGTTACCACTTCCGACACAGCACAGACGAA
Organism: Cordyceps javanica; assembly: GCF_051103115.1. NCBI lineage: Eukaryota > Fungi > Ascomycota > Sordariomycetes > Hypocreales > Cordycipitaceae > Cordyceps > Cordyceps javanica. The sequence continues at coordinate 574,342 of NC_139296.1, forward strand.
AAAAACGCCACTCGACAGGCCCATATTGGGAACCCTTGTTTTTCTTCCCACTCACCCCTTTCGCCCTTTCTCCTTGTCGTCTCAAACTCATTCTGAAAGAAGACGAGGGGCATATATTTCGTCTTGCTTCTCTTCAGCATTTGAAGGAGACATTCGTCGCTGGCCGCTGCTCATTACCTGTTGCGTCGGATCTCGTTCGCCTCTGCGGCTCCGCCCTCTTCCGTCTCTCGCCACCGCCTCCCTCGCCGGCGTTACGTCACAGGCTGAACCCTGCAAACCGACAACCTACATTGTGACTGCGACACCGCACGCGACAACTTGCTTCTCTTCTTCATCCCTCTGAGACTTGTTCATTAGAGCCATGGACTTTTGAGGCTTCTCCTTCGGCCAATTTTGAAGCTGATTGGCTTCCCCATATTTTAATACTTACTTTCACTAGCCAAACATTGCCCTAATGTCTGTACATTACACTATGACGGCTCACACTGCACGAACCCCTGGGGTATCAAGCCCCCATAATCTATCTAGACGACCTTCACGAACCGTGACGAAATCGACGACACCCCTCACTTCGCCCCGCGCCGCTTGCTCTGTTGGCCAGAGCCACCCGCCTAGAGGCTCTCCCAACCGTCGACCACAGGCACGCGCATCAAGTCCCAACTACTTTGGCCTCGTCATCGACTCCAACATCGAAGGAGCTGACTCTTCAGCCCCCGGGAAAGATAATTGGAGCCCCGCAGGCTCCTCAATCAAGTCTTTCGCCGCCGCTCTGCCCAAGACAGTCCCCCTCGAACCCAACTCCGAGTTCGAAGCGTTCAAAAGGCAGGCAGACCGCAACCGTGGCCCTTCCTTTGCCCTGCCCACGACTAGTCATGTTCCCTCGTCGTCTGCACACATGGCCCGTCCTCGGCCGGCTCGCTGGCATTCCCATAACCATGAGCCGACCAGTGAGCCGTCGTCATTCCGATTGGCCCTGAACAGAATACGCGCCGACATGGGCCCTATAAAGAAACCTGACGCCGACCAGAGCAGCCTACATGATTCTGCGTACGTGTCACTCGACTCAAAACGCAACTCTGATGCGTCTTTGAAGCCACCCCAGATTGCAGCTCCCCCGCAGGTTGCATCTCCGCTTCCAATCGAAGAAGCAAACGCCCAGCAGCCGCCACCTGATGTGATAACGTCGTCAGAGAATGGCCACGACTCACGGCTGTCGCTTCACGAGCCTAAGCCGCGAAGATCTGCGCCAAGCATTGGTAATCTAGCGCGAGCCTCCACGGTGCCAATGAAGCTCGACAATGGTCAAAGCCCGCTCATCTCCGGCGACCAGCTCGTCAACATAATGGAAACAAGTGATATGAACGGTATTCTACTTATTGATGTTCGCTCGGTTCAAAATTTCTCCCAGAGCCGCATCAAAACGGCCCTTAATCTCTGCATTCCCACAACACTGCTGAAGCGCGCTACCTTTGGCATTGAGAAGCTCCAGCAAACATTTCAGGACAGTATCAATTCGACAAAGTTCAACCGCTGGAGAGACATGCAATGGATCATTGTCTACGACACTAATGCTTCCGACAACCGCGATGCCTTTACAGCCCAGAGCATGGTGAAAAAGTTCACCACGACGAATTATTCCGGGAAAACCGCTATTCTTCGAGGAGGGTTCAGTCTTTTCCGTCAGTCATTTCCCAGCTACGTTGACAACCAGCCGGCCGAGGCACCAGCCACAAAGTCGCATTCTGCGACCTCGGATAGCAACGCCATTGCCCCTGTCATCGGAGGTGTAATGCTACCCTCTAGCATGCAGGAACCTAATCCGTTCTTCTCCAACATCCGCCAGAATATGGATCTCGCAGATGGTGTCGGCCAATTTGATGTCCACCTGCCCGAAGGCCTCGAGACCTCTTCGCTTCCTACTTGGCTGCGTGAGGCCGCTTCGCCTAGAGACCACGGCAAAAAGGTGTCCGACAAATTCCTCCACATTGAGCAAGAAGAGCAGTCTCGTATGAGGGGAGCGTATGCCGCATTCAACCCAAACAACGCACGGTCTGCGAGTCATGTTCAGCTATGTGGTGTGGAAAAGGGAGTCAAGAACAGATACAAGGATATTCTCCCGTTTGAGCACAGCAGAGTCCGCCTGGAAAACAAGCCATCAGGCTGCTGCGACTATGTCAATGCCAGCAACCTCTCTGCTTCGCGCACCAACAAGAAGTACATTGCCACGCAGGGTCCACTGCCATCTACTTTCGAAGACTTTTGGTCTGTCGTATGGGACCAGGATGTTCGTGTTATTGTGATGCTGACAGCAACGACGGAGGGCGGGCAATTGAAATGCCATCCGTACTGGGAAGACCGCGAATTTGGCCCGATCCGGTTGCGGCCCTTGTCTGAGAAAAAGGCGTCGTTGGACGTGGAGAAATATAGATCCGAGCCAAACAACACAACGACTTCTAACTCATCGGAGCGCGGCCGGCGCCGAGCCAACACCACGACAGCATTCGAGGCGATCCCGAGCCTTTCGCCTACGGAAGAAGCACCACATGTCATCATTCGCAAGTTTGCGCTCTCGCATGCGTCTCATCCGTTTGCACCCATGCGTGAGATTACACACCTGCACTTTCCTGGGTGGCCCGACTTCGGAACGCCCGCTAAGCCATCGCACTTGCTTGCGCTCGTAGAACTGGCCAATGTGATGCAGCGTGCTGCTATGCCCGTCGAGACCAGCGTTGTTGTGGGGTCGCACAAGGGATTGGAAGGCGCCGCAACCATTGCCTGGCAAGAAGAGCCAGAAGCCGACAAGAATTGTCGTCCCATGCTGGTTCATTGCTCGGCTGGCTGCGGTCGTACTGGCGCTTTCTGTACCGTGGACAGTGTCGTTGATATGTTGAAGCGGAAGCGCCAGGCAGATCTCACCGGTATTGTTGTCAAGGATATGGAAGGCGACGTGACAATGATGAACCCTGCTGACGGGTTTTCACCCAAGTCCGGGTTTGACTCGTACTTTCAGGTGAACCCGAGTTCCGTGACTGACCAAATTGCCAACTTGCCCCATCAGCAGCGCAAGTCGGCGGAACTTGACACAAAGTGGCTGAATGACGAATCTGTCGACTTGATTCAAGAAACTGTCCAAGACTTTCGACAGCAGCGTCTCAGCACAGTGCAGAGCCTGCGGCAATACGTGCTCTGCTACGAAACTGTTTTGGAATGGATGCACTGCATGCAGGGCAGAACGGCCAGCGTCATGGCCGGACGCAAGCGCAGCGGTAGTTTGACGCTGACTCTACCTCATTAAAAAGAGATGTATAATGGAGGAGGAACGACAAAACAACATGGAATGGCGAGCACGGCGTTATCACAACTGAATTTTCCAACGGAGCCTCGTCATGTATAGCGAGCGAATATGCATACTACAGTGGCTCGTGTTTTTTTTTTTTTGCTAATCTTTCCTTGTATGTACACACGAAATGATAAAAAAGATTGAGGGACGGAAAAATCACCCAGAGAACTCTGCGGAAACAGAGTAGAATAAGCATGGGGATATAATAGTTGGGTCTTATATAGCCTCTGCTGTTAATTGTACTTTTACACATTGCCAAACACTCCAAGACCAAGGGCTCATTAGACATGGATGGACGGGATAATGCTCTACCAAGAAAATTTATACCTGACTATGGTTTATCAGGGAAATAAGTTCACATCCCTAGCATGTACGGCCACAGCCGAGTGAAAATTCTGGATCCCGTCCGATCTCCGATAGAAAAACACTTGAGCGCCAGATTAGTAGTTGGGTCGGTGACGACCAGCGAACACCGGGTGCTGTACATTTCCTTTTTTCTTTTTTTGCTTCTCTTTTTTTACTCGTGTCCCCAGTCTCTACCCAAGGCGTTTGGCGACGCACGCAAACGCAGTACAGAGCGGGCTCATCGGAGGTGCGTGCGCCAAGGCGTGCTCTGTTGGTCATCTGTCACTGCCTCTTTGGATGCGATTGTTACAAGACCGGGGATCTGTGACTTTGGTGTAGGTGTGCTTTTTGTTTAATTGACTACTGTACGTAACTGACTGCTCTCACTACAGCACGCCTGCTTGGAAAAGTCCTTGTGCTGTCAGCCACTCATTGTGCGGAGGAGCATGACGCCATGTGAAGCGCAGGCTTGGCTTCGCACTCGAGACTTTTTCGCTTCAAAAAAGCTTGAAGCAGGCTGAAACGGAGGCATTCAAGGCAAGAGTGGCGGTCCCAGATGAATAAGTATGCATGGACACGGGAGAATCTCGCCACCTTTCGCCTCAACAACAGATATACAAGCCACCCATCTGCCCATAGTGAGGAAATCGATCTTGTAAAGGTAAAAGGGTTCTTGTTTAGTGGTTCTTTGTTCTGGGACATGACCACTTTGAAAATTGAAGCCTTGGAAGACTTTGTATTGTAATAATCTTTGCTGCCGCTTTCTTTCTACGTCTCTTCTGCTCGGACTGGAAGCACGGCAACAAAGCTGGGAGGTCACCACTTACATACATGCCTATAGCCAATCCGAGGCTTCCATCACAATTTGCGAGGAACCCCTGTCCTTGTTTATCATGGTACTGCTGAGCTGTTTCAGTCTGCTACGGGCTGACGTGACGGTAGACACATGCTATCATGCTCCGGAGTATTGCTCGCGGGCTCGACGCCAAGGCTGGTGAATGGTTCAAATCGGCCGAGGAATTCGGTAACGTTGAAGTGATTTCAGTACTACCTCTGTGCGTCGCCCTCGGGTGAGAAACGAGATACCGCCCAACTCCACATTGTCTCCGGGGAAGGTGTGTACTATGCGCCGCTGTTGCGGCGGCATTAATGCCGAATTGCATGTGCTATTGGCTGGTCTTGACCAGCTTTTGATAGAAACACCGTTCTACTCTTGTAGAATATTCTCTAGCCATTGATGCGGATTACACGTAAACTTCCAATGGCTCAAGATTGGGAGACGAATGAAGAGCTGGTATGGGAAGCTGTGCCATGGCTAACTGAGACCTTAATCGCGAGCTACCTACCGTAGTAACCCGTCGAATACTCTTCGACGGTCACTACAGGATGGTGTGCTATTCTTCTCAAACACATAATCAACCCCCGTCAGAGACACGAACCTTGGCTCCCACCTGTATCCAAGGCAGTCTTGCATAAGTCAACATCCGCCTCAGTCCACAACCCAGCTGAACCAGCTGCTGGACTCGAGGTTGTCAAAATTTGAGCACATGGCCAAGCCGTAGCTGTTTCTTTTTTTTGTCGAGTCGGAGATTTTATCAATAGGACCGAACGACTCCTGCAACGTAGCATCACAGGAAGCTTGTTGACCCCAGAGAAACACATCTCCCAGCCTACAACGGCACTCAGCAGCTGACCGGTCTTGCGCGTTTCCGGGTCGCCGTGGCTTTGATCTCCGCCATGTTTCGTTGGCATTGTGTGGACGGTGAGAATGAGCCAAGAGTATGTCACATGCGGTTTCATACCCACCTCCTCCCTTTGCATTGGACGAGTTTGCGTGGCCTGCCTGGGCTTGGCCCTTGGGGGGAACGGCACCCTTCGGCCATGAACGGCTGACACCACGCGGTGATTGCTGGGGGAAGCTTCGGAAGTCGGGACTGAAGCAACAGAGCAGAGGGCTGTCTGTATCTATACCGGTGTCCTTTTTTTTTATTTCTTTTTTCTTCTGCTTTCGATCACGCCTCACGCAGCGGCACCCGGAGCATAGCGCCCGATTTCGTGACGACGATGGCATCTGCGCATCTGCGTCTATTAGTCTGGCTGCGCCGCACAAGGATCGGCCGTTAATCATCACAGATATAGTTTATTTTTTTATTTTCCTTTCCCGGCTGGGGGGGGAAGGGGGTTGGCTGACAGGGCGCGGACGGCCCAAGGTCAGGCGCACATCTGCCGAGACGTGGCAACGACAACGGGATCGAATCTAGGTGAAACCGGCGTACATGACCGGCGAGTCAAGTACGCAGGTCACATCGCGAGAGGCGCGCTCCTCGCACGAGGAACGGGACTGCAGATTACAAATTGTTTGATACATACAACTGGGCTGGCAACAGAGGCTGTGGGGGGTCGGTTTTGACATGCAGAATAGACGGCTGGAGAAAACTCAAATCACTCGCGCGCATTGTGGTTTGTCTCCATGCATGCCAATGCCGTAGCTGTCATCATGGGCCAGTGGCATCACGAGCTCTTCTTACTGGTACTGATAACTCCCCCCTTCCCCCACCCGCGCCCAGGACGGTTCAGCTTGCTTCAACTTATTGGCCCGCTGTCTGAAGATCTTTGCGGCGAATCATTCGGAGAGGATGCGCCGTGGCTCTTCATCTATCGCGCGATTGCGGCCCTTCTTGGCTAGCAGAAAGAGCCACAAAGCTTATTGGGAGAATGCGAAGCGCGCGGCCCCTTGCGAGTTTTTGATCACTTGTAATTAATAAAATACTCACCTTGCCGGCCCAAATCAAAGAGACGCTTGCCCTTGGCGCGACCAGGGAGATGTAATCTCGCCAGCATGACCATGGGCATTTGGTAATTTTTTCTTGCTCTCTCTACTGGCTTACCATCTGACCAAAAACAGAGTTATCCCCGAGATATAATTTTTTTTCCTTTTTTTTTTGGTCTGGCGGTTCTAGTTTCATATTGTTCCCCATTATTGGCTTGCTGGCAAGTCCCCTTAACATGGTCGGCTGAGGAATCAGCCAAGAGCCGCACGCCATATCAGACGCTTGATATCCCCCCCCCGCTGTTCGAGAAGCGGAAAAAAAAAAGATTCCTGTGTTCGAGGCGAGTGGGAAAAAAAAAAAGCGCATGGTCTTGGGAGGCATCAAGAAGCCAAGGAGCTAACAATGGCACATGCGGAACACAACAATGTGGAACTGACCGTTCCCACGAAGGAGCAAGGGGGGAGGCTCTTGAATAGTTTGATCCGTCCACGAGCAGCGGCGGCGGCGTTGGCTTCAACTGAGATGCGCGCCCAACTGTTTTGACAGTTTCCAACAGCCCTCGGAAATCAAAATGGAGGGGAGGGGGGGAGGGGGGGCCGACGCACATACACACGATCGCCAGCGTCGATGTGAGTACCGAAAGAACAGGGGTGGTGGTTTGCAGAATTTGACTGCATGAATAACATACCAGTATGGCAAGCCTACCTCATTACTATTTCATCTCTCGACTCCTTTCTTTCACGAGATAGGAGTGCGGCTGGTCTCTTCTTTGCTGGCCAAAGGATTAGTTACCACCCACCGGCTTCCGTGACTAGCTTTCGTAACACTGTACTCACTTATTGTTGCTGTTGCGTTTTCAAGTTATCCTGTCTTTCTCTCTCTCTCTCTCTCTCTTTCTTTCTCGCTCTATAACCCTCTTTCTCTTCTCTTCTCTTTCTCTCCATCTCCCACCCGCTCTCCCTCACCGTACCTCTCGCCAACAACCATGGTAACTCGAGCTGTTGGTCTGACGAAATAACCCGGGTGAAAACACGCGAGGGCCATGGCCGACAGTGGCGCGAGCTCGTTGGCGAGTGCCATAGGCCTGCTGTACGCTTCGGCAGTGTCTGCGTTTGGCATCCGCGTCTGGACGAGGTACACGGCCAGGTGTTGGAAGCTGGAAGACTACACGTACACGATTGCATTTGTAAGACTCTGACGAAAGAAATTGCCCTTTTCCACGGTCCAGAATAGACGACAGTGAGGCCCCTGTCGGCATGCCTGTCTTGGATGAAGAGAATTGAGAGAACTCAAGACAAGAAAAAAGAAAGTTTCGACTAACCTGGTGCTTCGCCTCGTCCGCCTTTTTTCGTGTTTCGTTGTATAGCTCCTCGCCATTTTCCACGCCATATTGATCTTGCTGTCCATCGTGCACGGCTACGGCCGTCGAATCCAAGACATTCCCGAACCCGAACTAGACGGAATCGAACTCGTACGGCCCTCTTTGCACCTCCGGCAAAAACGTTGTTTGTAGTAGACGATCGGGCTGCTGACACTATTTCTGGCATCATCTCTTGTCTTAGTCACACTATACCGCCCAGTTTCTTTACGTCCTCTCCTTTGGGCTTGGCAGGATAGCCTGCGCGCTCCTCCTCGGCATCCTCGCGCAGGCGTCGCCGCTCCTCGGGCCGGCGCGGACCACGGCGGCGCTCTCGGGCATCTGGTCCGTCGCGGCCGTGCTGTGCCTGGCGTTTACCGGCAGCGAGGGCAAGCCCTGGACAGGAATCGCGACCCAATCCCTTGTAAGTCGAACATTTCCCCTTTGCTCCCTGCCGGAAGAGCCTCGCTACTCGCAAGCCAGTACTGATTTTCCATCGCGTTTTGCGCCAAAGTTCTTTCGATGGCTCGGGATTGAAACTACAGGCATACTGCTCGAACTTTCTGTATTTGGCCTTTCCGCGAGCATCATCTGGAATGCACAGATGGACAGGCCCCGACGACTACAACTCACGGCCGTCTTTGGCGTTCGCCTATTGTAAGCAAACCGTTCTCCCCCCCTCCCCTTATGTCCCCAGCCATCAGCTTTCGCTTTTGCGCCATGTAAAGCAGGACAAAATTCGCGATGCTGACGAGTCCCGTGTTATTGCAGTTTGATCCCCATCATTGCCGCTCGCCTCGTCTTTCTCCAGCCGTACCGGAAATCCGTGCCAGCCTGGTCCGCCGCCACGCCGACCCTCCTCACCGAGGCGGCCCTCGCAGCGTCCGTCGTGGTCGGGTGCGTCACGGCGCGGCGCGCCCTGGCCGCCGCCGCCGCCGGCCTCCTCCAACCAGCGGCCGTCCTGGCCGCCACTACCAGCAAGCGCCTCTCGAAATCCGGCGCCAGCGAGCGGTACTACCGCCTCGATCATCTCGACAACCTCCAAAGCAGCAGTAGCGGGGGCGGGGGCGGGGGCGGCAAAGGGCACCGGTGGCAGCAGGGTGGCAAGCGGTGGGCGGGCTGGATCAGCAGCCGCGACACGAGCCGGAGGAGGCCGCGCGGCGGCGCGACGACGCCAGACCTCGCGTGGAAGCCGTACCAGGGCTTTTCGGCGTCCGAGGCCACGGCGTACCCGCCACGCGTGCACATCTCGAGCAGCGCCCCCCGGAGGACGAGGTCGTCCAGGGACCACAGAAGCGGGCGCAACAAGACGCACACGGCGTCGTCGTCTTTGACGGCGGCGGATAACGGGACGGGGAAGACGGAGCTGCCGCCGCGTCCGATGACGATTCAGAGAAGGATGGAGGTTACCATTGAATATACCTGAACGAATCCAGCCGCTTTGAGTTGACAAGACGAGGCAAAGAACACACACACACACACACACACAAAAGGGGGGGGGGGGGGGGGGGGAAAACGAGGGATACAACTCGCCACCGTAGCGGAGCGTTTTGAGATGCACGGGATCCCGTACGCCATAGCTCCCAGATCCGGGATTCGGCGGTGTTCACCTCGCGAACCAGGCACCGACTCGTACATCATCACACAGAGCCAGCCCTCCGTCACAACAGCAGCAGCAGCGCGCGAGGAAAGACACAACAAGGGTCCAGAATGCGGTCTGGTTGGCTCTTCTCAGACACTTGTTGTTCTTCTGATTGTCACCATTGAGATGTCCGAAGGGGAGGGGCGGGGGGGTCAGACAAACTTTGTCCCTTGTCATGAAGGATCAAGTTCTGCCTACAGTTGCTGCTGCAATCTGTGCTGCACCGCACTCGACTTATGCGACGGACTCTGAACAAAAGAAAGAAGAAAAAAAAAGGCCCAGGAGGTCTCCCACAACGACCGAGTCGTCGCCCGCCCTTCCAGCTTCGGATACACACAGGCACACAGACACACACTCATTCACAATAATCACACCGACATAGCTCACCACGGCCGACGGCCGACGAGCTTGATGATCCTTTGCTCCCTACAAATGTTCGATATATATTATACTAGCATCAGTTGCACATTCATGGCGTACATAGAGTCTTCCTGTCAAAGGCAACACGAAAGTAATTACAACGTTCAAAAGAGTCACGGACAAGGTAGCCAACGGAGATGGTACTGTGTCTTCAATCTTTGTTGCATGAGTGAGTATCAATGTGTCATCTCCTGTAACATGTCCATAAATGCAGCGGTTCGTTGAGAAAGCAAAAACGCCCGAATGGTCCCCAACCCGATAGTCCCAAGTTCATAAAAGTCGTATCCTAGTCTGTCTTCCAACCTTGAATAACGTGTTTAACAAACACACCAGTCCCAAGTCCGCCCATGATCGTGTACCTTCCAGATCGATATATAACACTAAAAAAAAGAACGGCCCACTCATCCCGATAAACGCCAGCATATGAAATTTCGAATAAAGATGCAAACCAAAATCATGAGATAGAGAAAATACAGTGTCTGCGAAGCTGATTCAAGACTCAATCGTTTCTTGCTGTACCTTGATGGCGACAGCGTCCCACCAAGTTCCATGAGCAGCACGGTCCACTGAGCCAACCTTGTCAAGGAGATCAGAAATCTGCCTGACGCGGTCCACGAATTCAGACAGGCCTAGGCTTGCAAGCTTCTCGCCTGCGGTATTCGCTGCCTTGACCTTTTCGCTCGCCGAGGAGGAGCCCGGGACAAGCCTGGCCAGAATGTTGCCGCGGAGCCGAGTGAGGAGCAGGCGAAGCACTGGCTGGGTCGGCTCGACACCGGTCCGCGCCATCTCTCTAGACGCCTCCAGAACCTTGCGCACCAGTTGTCGCAGTTGCGTCTTAGTCGCCGTGGGCATGGACCGGCCAGCCTCCAGTGCGGCCATGATGCCATCCAATGACGTATCGAGCGATGAATGCTCGTTTTCAAGCACGGCCAAAATACGCGAGGCTTCCATCTTCCATTGTGAGCGGACATCCCGCTTGAGGAGGTTCTTGCACTGCAGCAGCACAGCACCAACAGTAATGATACGTTGGACCATGATCGACACTTTGGCAATGCGTGAGATATCGAGGCGCAGCATCTCGGGCACCTGGTCATGTGAGACCGGAAGGGCTAACGTCGTAAAAACATCCACAAGCATTTGCGCGTAGAATCGTGAGGCAGTCGGCCGTGATTTAGGGTGGTTAATGCCTTCTGGGTCCCGGCGCTGCACCTCAGCCATCACCTTATTGGCGGCCTCACGCCAGGCGTTCTCGGCAACACTGAGGCGAACATCGCCTGCTGCAATCTCTTGTGCAAAGCGTTTCGCTTCGTATTGTGCTGCGGACTCGATAAGCTGTGGCGCAGCCATGCGCATCAAATAATTGACATAATCGCAAAGCATGACATCGATAAAGCCGATTAAAGCCTCGACACGATCGATGACATGCCCGTCGGCCAGTTTATCCCGGATTAGCGCATTGACCTCGTCATCGCGGAATGGAGCACAGAGCTTAGGCAACAGAGATGCCATGGCGGTGAAAAACTTCTCGTAAGAGAAGTTTCCGACAGTATACTGCCGTTCCGCGAGCTCGGGGTCGAGTATTTCACCAATGAGGTTGTACATGGAGTTTCCTGGCTTAAGTAGGCGTTGCAGCTTATCTCTGATGTTGCTTGCCATGCTAAGGAAGATGCGAAAGTTGGCTTCGTAGTCATCGGCATCGACGGCGGCCCTCATATGCATATAGAGGGGTTTGGAGACTGCCGCCTGCTGCTCAACGTAATCTTCTGTAGGTATCTGATATTCTTTATTGATCGCGAGCTCATGCACAACGACGCGATTGTCGGGCAGTAAGCCCATCAAACCAGTCTTGGGTGCGGAGGATTGCTGTTGAGTGGTGCTCTGACCCTGACCTCGACTGAGTGGTGTCGACGGGGGTGTGAGTGTCTGGGAGTCGGGAGAGACAAGGCTGCTGGCAGTAGCGGAAGCATCGCCAGCTGAGTTGTCAGCTACCCGCGGCCTGGTGTCTCCGGTGGATTGCTTCTTGGCCTTGCGCGCCTTGCGGGCTTCCGCCACTGCTTCGAAAATGAGCTTCTTCCCCTTTTCCTGGCCAGCCAGCCGCTTGATACGGACAATCAGCATAAGCTGGCTGTCTTGGATGCTCTGCCGGTACAGGGCAGCAGCGGCGTCGTCGGTGCTGTCTTTGACCGTTTGGTAGATGGCATCGAGCTCTACAAATTGCATGAGCATGACCTCGACAAGGGCATTAGAGTCGCGAGATTTCCAGGCAATGAATGCGTTGTAGAAAACAGCGTATGCTTCGGGAATAGCGTTGCGCATGGAGGGCGGCACCGTATATCGGTTGCAGGGGGTAAGCCAAGAGAGAATATTTTCGAATGAGATGAGGAGATCTTTGGCTTTGCCGATTAGATCTTGCAGCTGGGGGTTATTCAGGTCGGCCGCCGGTAAGCGGTTCGTCGCGGCCACAGGGTTATCGACGTTGGCGTTTGATCGGGCAGGGTCGTCCTTTGTGCTGAGGACTTTGTTGGGATGGCCAAGAATGAGGAAAGCACTCATGAAGGTGCGACAGGCGGCCATTTCAGCAACGGAACCGGGCTCGCCTTCTTGCAGGCCACAGAGCCGCAACAAGCGCGCAGCAATGTTCAGCACATCTTCTTGGGCGAGCAAGGCAACGACAGTATCGAAATCAGTGTCCCGGATACCGTCAATACTCAGACCCAGTTTGTAGAACTCGTCGACGGCCCGCCTGCGGACAATGGAGCGCCACCAGCCCTGTATGGTCCGGGCGGCATCCTGATCAGACAATTTACGGGCCGCACGCTCGCTGACACGGGTCAAGACGTCAACGGATTTCTTGGAGGCACTGTTGACGCGAGACTTGCGGGAGGTGCTTTTGGAAAGCAATTTCTCTCGACGGCGTTGCGCCTCGGCCATGCGCTCCTCGAGTTGTGATTTCATGCGAGCAACTTCCTGTTCACGCTTCTCCTTGGTCTGTTCGGCGACCTGCTTGGCTTTGCGGACCTCCTCGGCGCAGGTGGCGGCAATCTCGGCGAGGTTGCGATCTCGCGCCTGCTGAGCGGCGAGAGCTTTTTCTTCCGAGGCTTGGCCGCGCGGAGCAGCCTTTGCCAGGGCGGCTCTCAGACGAACCTTCTCAGCATGGGCAGCGCGGTCGGCGAGACGGGCTCTGCGGTCCTCGAGGAAGGAGGCGCGACGAAGGTGCTGGGCGACATGTTTGCTCTGCTGATCGGGATGAGTGGAGGATGCATGGATGGAAGAGCAGCGGGAGTGGGCAGAAGAGATGGAGTTGCGTCGAGATGAGGCGGCGGAATCACGGCGACGAGCGTGCGAGGGACGGTAAAAGCGGTCGGCGATGCGCCGCGGTGGTGAGTAGATGCGAGCGTCCTGGTCGCGCGTGTCTTGGTTGGTGGGGGACATGGGGAAATCGAGATCCAAGTCAAGGTCCATGGATTGGCCGTCAGAAGGGTCCCCGTTTGACTCCTCGATGTTGCGCGAGGGTTCGCTCAGATCCATCGACGGTCGGCGCATCTTTGGTGGCCCGGGGGCTGTGCAGCGATGATGTATGGTGATGCAGTGGGTGGCGGTTCAGCGCCAGAGGCTGTGGGCGACGGCGGGCTGGTCGACTATGTCTTTATCTGAATGCAGATGCAAATGTGATTTTTAAACTGTGTATGCAAAGTCGTGTGGTAACGGGTGGCTGGGGAGTCAGGACGAGGCTCGACGTCGGGTCGGTCGACTCGCGCGTCCCTAGGTAGAGTGGGCAAAACGAATAATAATACAGAAACAGGACCCCGGCACGCAGAAAGTTTATGCAAGAGGCGGTGGTGCAGGGAGGTGCGTGAGCGGTGCCGTGTTCTGGAGGATGCGACAAGGAAACATGGATGAGTGTCGACAACCGGGTTTGCCGGGGTACGTAGATGCGCTGCAAGATGGCGCGTGATGAACGTTTGTCTCGGGATGACGCAAGGAGCAGAGGCTGTCGCGAAATGCCAGCGTTTTCGGGATCCCCCACCAGGGCGTTTAGAAGGTTGTGGAAGGACGGAGAGAAGGTGACGAACCAGGAGTAGTTTGCACGTGGGGGAGAGGGCGGGAGAGGATAATGAACGCAACGCGGGAGGAGCCGTGATGGGAGACGAGCGAGAGTACTAGGCTTGATGATGCATTAGGTATTTGCGAGGCGAAGGAGAGTTGAAACACTGGCTGTTTGCGGCTGAGATGGACGAAGAAGCAGTTGGAGATGGACGGGGTTGGGCAGGGACATGAGAGGGCCGTGGTGGGTTGGTTGGTAGGCCAGTTGGCTAGCTACCAGTAGGCTAGCAAGCTAGCTAACTGGCTGGAGCGGCCCCGAGTCATTCTGAGCAAACGGCCACAGAATGACCATGCACTGCTGCTCAGAAGTACCTGTAGGCGTTTTGGGTTGTTAGTGGGCCTGCAGTAGAGAACCCGTTTGTCGATGGCGGAAAAACGATCCGAGCTGCCAAAGGGTCAACCACTGGAGCAGAGCTGCATTTGTGCCAAAAAAAAAAAAAGGTAACATGGATGGAGATGTGTAGAGATTGCCAAGTTTTTTTTTTCTCTTTTCTTTTTCCAAAAGGGAAAGACCGGAATTTACCGACATTATGAAATTGCCTACCTCTAAGCCACATGGTGATGCCAGGCACCGCCACGTGAGTGACAGCGCCACAGGTTCACCAGTCAAATGGTACTGGTAGATTTCCATGAAGCATAATTTGCATCAACAAACACCACGAGGCTAGCGGCAAGCCTGCGACTTGCAGACCAGTGACGTACGCCGTCACAGAGTCTAATTTACCAATACTCGTGCCAATCTACCCGCCCAAGCTTGACAGCCATTGGCGTGGTTCTCACGCACTCGCATTGTCTGGAACGCCAAAGGGGCTTCATACATAGCGACTGAGCGAGGCCGAGTTGGACAAACGGCACACACGACGGACAGCAAACGGCGGGAAACCGAAACCGCTGCCAGGGACTGGTCTGCCGGAGCCACGCCACGGAGAACGGGCCATCACCGCTCCCCAGATCGCTACTGCGAGTGTGGTGTGCGTCTGCGTTGACTCGGTCGGTGGCAGCAACGCGGACGATGCAGTGCCCGATCCGGCAAGCTGCCGTTTGCTGGCGGTTGAGCAGCTCGAGGGCTGCGCGAGGTGCAACTGTTCTTCATCGGCGAGAAGCCCTGCCGAAGAAGACGAGCAGCGGCGCAGTGGGCGCAGCAGCGGGAAGCCGAAGCAAGGCGACGCTGGCCACGGCCAACTTGCAGGTGCGGCGTCTGCAGCAGCCACAGGTACCATCGGGACCACTGCCGGGCACCGGAGCGTTGATGCGAGGGGTACGGTTGCCGGGAGCGACCCGTAATGGGATTACGGAGAGGTAAGGTTTTATTTTTATTTTATTCTTGTTATTTATCTTTGCTTCTATATTTTTGCGTCTTCATTTTTTTCCATTTGTTTTTTTATTCCTCTTCTCCCCGGTGTTTTCGAGGCACTGATTGCCGCTTGCAATGATGGTGCTACGGTGACAAACGCTGGTTTGCATCGTTAGCGGACGTGATTGATCACAGCGCTGAAGAGCTCAGCAAATGGTCCCCGCTGTGCTGCCAACAAAACCAGCAACAAGCCACATTAGCAAAGCCAATCCTCTGTTGCTCCTTCCCTTTCAGGCGCCCGCCGCTCCGACCAAAGGTACCTACTGGTCAGCACAGAGCACAGATAGGTACTTATTTTAGTACTACTAAGGTAGGTACCTACCTGCTTTAGGTACCTACCTTACTTACCTAAAAGTCACCTACCTTAGGTACCCTGCCACTCTCTGACTTTTGGATCATTTCGCTGCCCCTCCATCCCTCCCTCCACCCACCCACCTCAACCTCACAAACTGCCCCGCACCGCCCGCCCAAAAACCACATCCCATGATACCCGTCTTGCCGTCGTCGTTTATTAGCTACCTACCTTGGCAATTCTCCAAAACTTTTTACGTTATATGTGGCTCTTGTTCTCGTGCTACCTTTCACCACGTCTTTTCCCCTCAATACATCTTCCTCTCTTGTTTCTCTCCCCTCTCCTCCATCACAGCTGCTGTCTTGTCCGTGACGCTGTTCTTTCCTACAAGCTCCGTGGTCGAGGAGCTTTCTGCTGACATCTCTGTCCTGCCCCTCCTAGACGCTTACACAGTACACCACCTCGACCTTGCTCGGCCGCTTCGCGCGCGCGATACGCCGAAACCATGTCCGATCGTGAGGTTCTCCCTGACAATGTCAAGCCTAACCACTATGCCTTGTCAATCAAGGGCATCGAGTTCAACAACTGGACTTATCAGGGCACAGTAACGTGAGTACACCAACCCCGGCTGCCTCCCCCCCGCCATTTGCCTTTGGCCATGCGTCTTTCGCCATGATGTGACGGTATTGAGAGGGCTGCCCACGTCTTTGCAATCCTAACTTTCCCCCAGCATTCAGTCCGAAATTACCAAGCCCACCACCCAGGTTGTCGTCAACACCCTCGACCTCAAGCTGCTTCGCGCCAAGGTTTCGGTCGACCACACAAAATCCACCCAGGGCTGGGAATCTACCAACTTCTCCAACGATGAGAAGGCCCAACGTACCACCATCACCTTTGACCACGAGATACCCGTCTCCAGCAAGGCCACCGTCGTCATCGAGTTCCAGGGCACCATCAACAACGACATGGCCGGTTTCTACCGCTCCAAGTACAAACCCGTCGCAGGCACCACCCCCGCCGCCTCCGTCCCCTTCGACGATGAGTGGCACTACATGTTCAGCACTCAGTTCGAGTCTTGCGATGCCCGTAGAGCATTCCCCTGCTTTGACGAACCCAACCTCAAGGCCACCTTTGACCTGGAGCTTGAGGTGCCCGTCGACCAAGTAGCCCTCAGTAACATGCCTGTCAAGGAGACCAAGCCATCCCGGGACGGCTGGCAGATCGTCTCCTTTGAGACCTCCCCGCGCATGAGCTCCTACCTACTGGCTTGGGCTGTCGGTGACTTTGAGTACGTCGAAGCCTTCACTGACCGTCGTTACAATGGCAAGCAGCTCCCTGTTCGCGTCTACACTACTCGTGGTCTCAAGGAGCAGGGCCGCTGGGCCCTCGAGCATGCCCCTCAGACTATTGACTTCTTCTCCGAGATCTTCGACATTGACTACCCTCTCCCTAAATCCGACCTTCTCGCTGTTCACGAGTTCACTCACGGCGCCATGGAAAACTGGGGTCTCGTCACCTACAGAACAACTGTACGTCTTGTGTGGACCCGATCTGCTTGTTCCAAGTTGGTGGCTGACAGGTATTCTAGCGCGTCCTTTACGACGAAAAGACGTCCTCCCCTCGTCTGAAGAACGACATTGCCTACGTCGTCGCTCACGAACTGGCTCACCAGTGGTTTGGCAACCTTGTCACCATGGACTGGTGGTACGTTGACAGATGACAAAAACAGCTGTTCAACTCTAGTGCTAATTCACTCTAGGGACGAGCTCTGGCTCAACGAAGGTTTCGCTACCTGGGTTGGCTGGTACGCCGTCGATCACATCCACCCCGATTGGGAGGTTTGGGCCCAGTTTGTCAACGAGGGTATGGAGACTGCCTTCAAACTTGACGGTCTGCGCGCCAGTCACCCCATCCACGTTCCCGTCCGTGACGCTCTCGACGTCAATCAGATTTTCGACAGCATCAGCTACCTCAAGGGATGCTCTAGCATTCGTATGCTTGCCAATCACCTGGGCGTAAAGACCTTCCTCAAGGGTGTATCCAACTATCTCAAGGCTAATGCCTACAAAAACGCCAAGACCTCTGATCTCTGGGCTCACCTCAGCGAAGCCTCGGGCAAGAAGGTTGACCAGCTCATGGGCCCCTGGATCGGCAAGATTGGCCACCCTGTCATTACTGTTTCTGAGCAGCCGGGCCAGCTTTCCGTGAAGCAGGCCCGTTTTCTCTCTAGCGGCGACGTAAAGCCCGAGGACGACACCACCACTTGGTGGGTGCCGCTCGGTCTGGAGGGCAAGAAGGGTGAGGCTGGCATCTCCTCTGTCGAGCTCAATGCCAAGGAGGAGACAATCAATGACGTCGACGATGACTTTTACAAGTTCAACACGGGCGCCACGGGCTTTTTCCGCGTCAACTATCCCGAGTCTCGCCTGGTCAAACTCGGTACTCAGCTCGACCGCCTTGAGCCCGTTGACAAGATGGCCATTATCGGATCTACAGCCGAGCTGGCCTTTGCTGGCAACTGCAGCACCGCTAGCCTACTCAAGTTTCTCGGCACATTTGCCAACGAGACCCACCCCCTGGTCTGGAGCCAGGTGCTTGATGCCATTGCTGGTGTCAAGAGCGTCTTCAACCAGGACGAGACTATCCGGTCTGGCCTCGACAAGTTCACCATCAAACTCATTGAGAACCGCATCAAGGCTCTCGGTTTCGATCCCGCCGAGGATGAATCCTATCTCACGATCCAGTCACGAACTCATATTCTGAACAGCGCTGTGTCAAGTCGTCACCCCGAGTAAGCATACATCACTCGGAAGCTAGAACCCACAACTAATGCCATCTTTAGGACACTTGCCGAGGCTCTGAAGCGATTCAACGCGTGGGCTGAGAATCCCGAGACCAGCACCCTCCATCCCTCACTCCTCTCTCCCGTCCTCCGAGCTGGTATTGTTGCCGACACCGCCCGCGCCGTTGACTTGTTGAAGAAGGAATGGTTCAACACCAAGTCCGTTGATGGCAAACTCGTCATCTCTCGCGTGCTTGGATTTGTCCCTGATAGCGAAATCATCAAGAATGAGATTATCCCTTTCAACTTCAACTCGTCGCCCCGCGACAACAACACGGCAGATATGCACTTCCTCGCAATCAACCTTGCCAACAACCCATCGGGTCGCCAGTCACAGTGGCAGTATATGAAGGACAACTGGACGACCTGCCTCGAGAAGCTCTCCAATCCCATCGTCCTCGACCGCTTCATTCGTTCAACACTGAGCAGCTTTGTCGATGACGTCGATGTTGCCGATATTACCGCCTTCTTCCAGGACAAGGACGCCAGCAGCTACAACCGCACTCTGGAGACGGCCAAAGACAAGTCGAGTGCTAGAGCGGCGTACAAGAAGCGAGATTCTGCCGCCATCAAGGAGTGGCTCGCTGCTAATGGATACTGACTAGAGCATACACACGAAGAGAGTAGACTCTAGCCTGGAGGCGTGTATTTGGCGTGAAAAAGTTGTTGGTGTAGGTATTTAGAAACGAATAGCGCATGATGTTGACGATATTACCAACTTGCGTGATGACATGTTGCAGGTCTCGTCTCCGAGCCAAGACGTAGGAATGATTGTACGAGAGCATGACGTCGTAATGCTCTCACTTTATGCCGAAGCGGACCCGTTGGAGCAAACTTGTGAACAAGCAACTCCACTATGCATGGCCAAGGGTTCGGAAATAATAAGGCCTTTGCTCACAAATACGAGCCTAACAGTATCCTTGCTGCCCAGAGTCTCCATCCGGCCGTGCTGTCGGTGGTACGCAACGGCTTGTCCGTGCTCGGAACTCGGACCTTGGCAAACTGGATGTCGGCCCCCGTTCCGAAGTCACTTGGACTGTTGCCAAAGAGTCCGTCCTTTTCCTGTCCCCAAAGATCACTACTGCCCGTACAATTTCTTTTGCTCTCTGAACATCCCATTGATTTCATCATAATTTTTCTCTACCAAAAGTTTTTCTACAACCTCGAGGCAAAAGACACCATTTCCTTTTTCAACTCCCCTTCCTAACAATGGTCAGCATGGTGGAGAATGCCGTCGCGGCCGATGCGCCTGCCCTCGGCGCCATGCATATCAACGCCTTCGAGACCGACCAGCCCGAGCCGCTATTCGTCGAGCCGTACGCCGTCGCTGGCTGGGGTGGTTTCATCCGGGACGCCGCCGACGCCGCCGCCGCCGCCGCCGCCGCCGGCGATGCGATCCGCGCAGGCCCGCAAACGCGCGTCGGCGTGATCCGCGACGAATCTGGTAAGCGCGCGCAAGCTCGGCGAGGGGACGGAGGCGAGAGAAAATGGTCAGGCGTGAAGGAAGCTCGGGTTTTAATTTTCAATCTTATTTCATTTTTCGATTGTTGGCTAACTCGTGTGGTTTTCTTTTCCTTTTTCTTAGGCACGGCAAAAGCAGCATGCCTGCTGCGCATCGCCCCGGACAAGAACGCCGTCGCGGGACTGTACGCCGACTGGGAGGACCTCTGGGGCACGCCGCTGCCGGGCATGAGCAGGGACAGGATGGATGCCTTCTTTGGGGGCATGAAGGCGCAGCACAAGACTGTCATGGGAGACACTCCTCACATCTGTACGTTGTTCTTTATCAAGATCCCCCCCCCCCCCCCCCCCCCCCCCCGAGATGGATCAAAGCGACGTTCTGTCCAAGTATTCACGGCAAAAGAAAAAAAGGGAGGGAGTGTGTAAAGTATTGGGACAACTTGGCTGACTGTTTTCCTGGAGTAGATTTGGAAATCGTCATGGCGCACTCATCGGCTCGTGGTCGGGGCTACGGGATGGCGCTGCTGCAGTTTGCCAACACCGTCGCCGACGGCATGGGCTTGCCGCTGTACCTTGACTCGAACAAGGACGTTACGGCGCTGTACGAGCGCCTGGGCTATGTGAAGCAGCCGGACGAGGTTCGCACGAGCAACTGTCTGATTCCGATGCTGCGGCCCGTCAAAATGTGACTAGAAGAAGCGGGGTGGAAGTCGGTAGAAATGTTGCGTCTGGTGGCGTATGGATAGTAGGGGCCTTCAATTCTTTTTGCCCCTTCTTCGTGGTGGGTGATGGCGACCAAGTTCAACTTGTTTTTTTTTTTTTGCATGAGCTCAATCATGATCTCATCTGCCACGTACCATTGCCGTCTTGGCTGGGAACCTGTGTGCCTGTGATACCTTGACG
The DNA here is from genome assembly GCF_051103115.1 of Cordyceps javanica. Classification (NCBI taxonomy): domain Eukaryota; kingdom Fungi; phylum Ascomycota; class Sordariomycetes; order Hypocreales; family Cordycipitaceae; genus Cordyceps; species Cordyceps javanica. Next base: position 595,173 of record NC_139296.1, read on the forward strand.
ATGTGATATCCTACGCTTCTACGCGACGGAGAATGTATCCGTGCATGGGGCTCTATGGGCGCCTGTTCATACATGACATGTAGCTTGTCATGTCACAGGCTCGGATGCCCCTTTTAAAGGGGGGAGAAAAGAAGAGCACGCTGGTCCTGCTCTGCTGAGCTTGCCTGGGTAAAGATGCTCTTGGTTGAGGCGCACGACATCGCGGCGACCAAATGGGACACGCCCCCCCAGCCAAAGATGTGCCAATGCTGCTGCAGCTTGTCAAGTCCACAGAAAAGATCGGCACATCAAAGAGACTTTGCGTTTCGCTGCGTTGCCCTGGTCATTGCACAAGTAACCGCCAGGCAGCAACGCTCCCGCGATATCCGATGTAAATAGTAGCCGGTGGCTGGACCTAGTTTCGCCCGCGTATTCTACGGAAAGCTGAGGTTCTTCTCTTTCAGAGCCGTCGTATTCATTGTGGCACCAGCATTTTTCTTTTTGTACGTGTTGATGGTTTCTACAGATTGTAAAAGAGTTCCTCACAGGGAAACAATCTGCTTACAGCAAGCCTATGGTAGATGGAAAGAAAGAAATATTTCGCTATTGTTGTTTTTGTCAGTATAGTATAATATATAATAGCGTCTCCTCCGCTGTAGCTCAAATCAGAGCGTGCCGACACATGACCAGCAATTTCGTGCCCTTCAAGCCACGATGCAGAGGGGCCTACCACAGATGAAGAAAGTCTCGACAAAAGAAAATCAAAGAAAGAAAATCAAAACAAAAGAAAGAATCCGGGAGCCAGTACCAGGCGGCCGAGCAGAGAGATCACAAAGCGCGACCCGAGCTAATAACCAAAGTGCGAATTCGACGACGATGGGGTTGGGAAGTAAGTTGTAGGAGCGACACACCTGCGTGAAAGAATGATTGGGTCGTCCGTCGTCTGAAATCTCTCGAGATAGTTTCGAACCCTCACCTTCCACCACTTCTTCGAGCCATTCCCTCCCTTTCAACAATCGAGCCACTCAAACTTTTGTTGCCCATGAGAGCCACCACCAACCACCCTTCTCTCGCCTCGCCGGACAGCCCAGGTCTGCCCTCGGAACCTGAAGGGAAAAAGAGAGAAAAAAAGCCTTGGCCCCGGCGCGCGAAAGACCAACCGATCACCATCGTCCGGCAACACAGGGGGGGGGCTGGGCCAGACTCGGGCCACTCTCTTCCCATGCTTTGGCACGTTGTGTCCCGTCACGCCCTAGCCGTCCCGACGTTCTCATTCCTCGGCACCGGTTTCCGGGGTCATTACTTGCGGGGGTCGGGGGAGCGCCGTAAACGTTTCGTTGTTGACCGGCGCCAGGCTCTGCGCGATCGGGTCGGAACCGGCATCGAAGGCGACCAACGCACCGGCCGGGAAGTGCTGGAGCGGCCGGACGACAGGAGCGGCCGCATCACCGCCGTACAGGCTCGCTACGGAGCCGCCCGTGTAGGGCCATGTCCCGAGGTGCGGCTGCTCGTGGGCCTGGGGGGCGGGACATGGCGCTTGGCGCATGCTCGTGAGACCGCGAACTTCATCGCGAAGACCAACGATGGCGTCATAATGATTGGTGGCGCGAAGATGATTGATTTCCCGGCCAATATGATTGATTTCCTGGCCAAGATCGTTGATTTCCTGGCCAAGATTATTGACTTCCTGGCCAAGATCATTGACTTCCTGGCCAAGATCATTGATTTCCTGGCCAATCACGAAGCGTGACTGGGCGTCGATTCGGCAGTCCCTAATCGTTCTGCGCATTTCCTCGATAACGTCGTCCTTTTGCTTAATGATCATGTCTTTTTGCTTAATGATCATGTCCTTTTGCTCAATGATCATGTCCTTTTGCTCAATGATCATGTCCTTTTGCTTAATGATCATGTCCTTTTGCTCAATGATCATATCCTTTTGCTTAATGATCATGTTCATTTGCTGAACGATCATGTTCATTTGCTGAGCGATCATGTTCTTTTGCTTAACGATCATGTTCATTTGCTGAACGATCGTGTTCTTTTGCTTAACGATCTTGTCCTTTTGCTTAATGATCATGTTCTTTTGCTCAATAATCATGTCCTCTTGTGCGATGATGCCGTCCATTTCCTGGATAGTTTTGTCCCTTTGACACAGCCGCCGGTGGCCCCTATTAAAGCGTCTATTCAATGGTGACGCTTCGCTGGCGGTCAAGGGTCGATTTGGGTGGTCTGGATGACGTGTCAAGTTAGTCGGCCGTGTGCTGAGGATGCTTCAGCCCCCCCCAGAGCATATGTTCGAGTAGTCAGGAAAGCAGCGGACTGCTGCCGAGATCCATCTGCTGAGCAGGAGTATGCTGGGAAAGCCGGCGGGAGCTGCTGCATGTTTCAACGTACCACTCGGAGGGGAAGCGAAATTCCCGTTTCCGTTGTATACCCAGTCCACATCCATAGAACTGTCATCCTCTGTGGGCGTGGCTTCAGGCATCCAAAAAATTTGATATACGAGATTGTTGTTCTGTCCGCTCGTCATCGTCAATCTTCTTGCTTCTGCGTCCGCGAGTATGATAAAAGTGTCTGGTCATCATGTCTCGCTCTGGACAGCTCCCTCTGGAGTTCTTATAGACGACGAGCAACGGGGCAATGCGCCGTGATGTAATGTAGAAGCTGAATTTTCTTTTGACCCTGTGTCATATTGCCCACGTTAGTTGAGTGCGCGAAGTCTTGTCTGTGCTACTGCACATTCTCTGATTCGCTTTCGTTCTGTAGCCCCCCTTGTTTGGCCAAACCAACAGCCTGGGGGTGCAGTAGAGCGACTAAATGACGCCACATCACTCCATAAACTCCAAGATTGAGTTGAATAACTCATCAGAGAGGGGTCCTGGGCGCAAATCGCGTTCTGTTTCTCCTGAACAGAGGCGGAGCCGGTGATCTGCAAGCCATGTCCGCCTTGACCAGTCACACGCAAGGCATGCATAGCCATACGTGTGTAGGGTTCTTTCGAACTGAAGGTTTGTCAGAGGCGTAACTGCATCGGGATGTGTTGGTGAGTGTAACGTACTTTGGGGGTCGCAACTGGCGCTTGTCGCAGACGTGGTGCCAGCACAACGGGCGTGGTTCGACCACGAGGCAAATAAGGCTGTCATACGGAACTAAATACTCCAAGTGTTGAAACTGTACAACGTTTTCGGCTGGAACTTTTTTCTTTTGGAGAATGTCTCGGCTATTTGATCATTGAGTTGCGACTGCGATGCCCTATGCTTGAAGTCTTTAGCACACAGTACGTTGTACTACGTGACGCCGCTGTGATGAGGATCTTGACAAAGCAACTCAAGTATCAAATTAAGTTACTAATTAATGAAGATATCGAAGGATGGTACATCCCTGAGAGTGGCGTATGCATCAGCTGTGAGGATAGCAACCTGGGCCACAGACTTTGTCACCCAAATTTTGTGCCGTGACCACGCCACCTTTGTTTAGCACACTCTTGGTGTTTCTGGAAAAATCAATTCGTGTGACTATATTGACCTGACTCACTCGCTGTATACTTGCAACAAGCTGAGGAGGGCGGGTCGGCGCGTTGCAGCAAGCAACACTGCGGGAGTGTTACCTCAAGATGTTGGCAAAACTGCTTCTCCCTGTAATCAGGCACTGCCTCTACCTGCAATGCTTTAACTGCCGCCAATCTATACATGGCTTCTTTGTTTCCCCAGTTATCTCATGACGCGGCTGGGTGGTCGTACACAGTGGGAGTGACACAACCAAAACTTGTTGATGATCAGCCGCAACTGTTCCTCCAAAATCAGCGCTATAGCAGTGTTCGGGAACACATATTTCGCCATCTCATCTCTGCGCCAAGACAAGCTCATCAATCACGCATTACACCACCCAAAACACTGTTTTGCGGTGCCTGTTAGGACTGTAGCTGATTTGCTAGTGAAACGCTAGCTAGGCTCGCGACAACTCGTACTAAGTTGGCCCCGGCCCCGTAGAACGCAGTGGCAAGTAGATAAAATCATCAGCAGAGAAAAGGGAGGTGTCTTCGGTTCAATTTTAATGCATCAGTAAAAAAAAAGACAGATTACAGAATCCGAGTAAAAATGAACGGTCCTGCCAGGACAGGGGTTCGAACCCTGGAATCTCTCGATAGTGGTGAGATAAGTATAAAAGGAACTTAAAACCACCGCCTTAACCACTCGGCCATCCTGGCATTAAGACGCTAGCGTCCAGCTAATTTGCTTATAAGAAGGTATTTTGAAAAACCTTTCGCTCGTCGACTCTTTCAAATCATTGTTGAAACTTTGACAGGGCCGCAATCTCAAACTTTGCGAGCTCTAGGTCAATAGCAACAACAATACCGATGAAGCATGCGATTACACAGTCGCAACCAGATGCTGTGTACAGTTGGCAACACACAAGCTTGGGAGCGACGAATACACTTGTCACATCATCACGAGGCCTATAATCGACTTGCTATAATCGAGCGAGATCTAGTGCAGCATACCGGAGGCGCCCCTTACTTGCTGTTATTATTTTCCAAATTACTCTCAGTTACCCCAGCTCGGGCACTTGCGACGATAAGTTGCCGTGCCTTGCACTACTTTTGGTCAAGTAGCTTGCCGGGTTTGCATTGCGTTCCTTTTTCACCAGTTGCGTTTTGTCTTGAGAATCGATGCAACACTTTAAAATCCCATCATTTTCAATTCACTTAATAAGCATCAGAAGCCGCAGAGCTTCCCTGATTCTTGAGTGCTGGCTAGGAAATTTTGTGCAGTTCCCTAGTCGAACACGAGAACAGGTTTCGGGTACAAATCTCTTTTCAAAATAGTCATCACCACTTCCCTCCCAGGCATGAACCCGTGTCAATCCTCCTGAAGCACTCTCTATGGGCAGGGAAGCGCATTCTCTCAGGACGTTTCTTGCGCAATGTCGAATGAGGAAACCCTCACACGGCCGAGGTATTCTGAGGCTTGAGCATGGTTGTAAAAGTCTCCTCGGCCTTGGGGAGACTCGCATCACCATTCAAAGGCAGAAGGCAGGTCGGCGAGGTCGACTTGTCCGGTTCGACTTGTGCCTACTCATCGTCAGCTGTTGACCGCCAGCTCCAGTCATGGTAATGTTCCAACTCACTGCGTCACAGCAAGCCTCCACTCGGTCGGCTGGGCAGCCAAAAAAGCTATTCTCTCCTTCTTTGGTCGGTGACAGGCTGGCAGATCTGAGACCTGGGCGAATCGTCAGTGATGAAAATGCGGCAACGTGTGGGCGCACGGGGGCGTCGTTACAGTTCTTGCCGGCGTACGCGAACCAGACGCTGGAATGCGCGTATTGAACGAGCTTCTCGCAGCAGGCCCCAACCGGAACCGTGCTGCCCTTGATCACGGGCTTGAAACAGTTGAAACTGCTGAAGTCGGCGGCCAAGGCTTGCGCGAGCAAGGAGACGACCGCCAAAGCTGTCACCTTTCTAAACATTTTTGCGAATGGAATCGTTTCAAGTGTTATTTGTCGGTAAGTGGGTATGTGCCTTTTATTTTTCTTTTTTTGAGATGTGTGGCCTTTTTATATAGTAGGCAAGAAGAATAGACTTTTGGTCGCCACGCGCTTAGTATTAAACTTGTGAGTGATGATGTCGTGGCGTGTTGGTGGTGCGAGGGCTAGATAACTTTAAAAAAAAAAGTACAATGAAAACATTTTTTGGATGTTTCAGTAGATGCTTTTAAGATTTTCAGTATTTCAGCTGCTGTTTTTCCGAGTTGCTTTGTAAAGCCAACGCCTGGAAGGAGAAGAGATCAACTACGCTGCCTAGTCAATTCAGCGCTTCCATTATTGATACTTTTTTCAGGGTATCTTCTAGTTAATCTCACTAATGATGAGTTTAAAGGTATCATATCAAAGCTCGAAGCAATGTACTTCGGCGATATTCAATCCTGGCAGGGGCACGGAGTATAGGTACCATCTTCGCCGTTCATGAGCAGGCCGCAAAATCAAGAGTGGCGTAATCTTCTGGGTTAACCCTCTGGCCTAGATGGTGGAAAATCGGCTCTAGCATCTACTTTAATACTATTTTACCATGAAATTAGGCTGTGACGCAACTTTCATCTGCCCTGTAGCCAGGCGCTGGTCGTGCCGTCGCACCCCAAGCTGTGTTACCCACGCGTCCTCAGCATGCATAAAACGAAAGCATACCACCACACGCAGTTAGACTTGCAGGCCAAATATAAGATGAGTTACAAGGTTTCGGTCGACCACACAAAATCCACCCAGGGCTGGGAGTGATTTGTACGCTGTCGACATTAACGATGGCGGGGAGCATCTTACCGCTGTCCTGATACTGAAGCGCCTGTTCTATAAGAGACATCCATCCATACTCTAGGTTGGAACTACGTTCTCGGGTCCGTACTATTTAGCTGAACCTGCTGGAAGCTGAACAGTAGAAGCACTGGCTGGGACATCCTTTGCGGTGTGTTCTGCCTCGCCATCGCCCCCAGTCCTTTTAATTGGGCTACTCGCGATATTGCCATGCCGTATCACGGAGGGAGTCGGCCTATCAAAGCCCCTCGCGCCGGATTGCCCTGCGCTCCAAAGGCGGGCTTCAGAGACTTTTCTTGAGGGGCCTGATTTATGTACTAAATTGCATGGTGGATCAAGTTCTCGGTGTCCGTGAATACCGGGAGCTGCCTAGGCTGGCTTACACCAGCGCAACACCATCGTCAACCCGCAGTACCATCACACTGCACGGCATCGGCGGACCAGAAAAGTACCCACACTTGATGGACTCTTTTGTCGATTTCATCGGCAGTTGGTTGCCATGTTGCCTAGCACAAATCAGGCTGACGGCATTCACCGGGCAGCGTTTATCCGAGACCTTGGTGCCACGCTATATTGAATACACTTCTGCCCTACGTCACTCGGCACCGTTTTCCGTCTCGGGCGACGTGCTGCACTGCTATCTGCGCCTAAGCTGGCATGCATATTGTCATGTACACCTTCATGGCGTTGACGGTTCACAGCATGGGCCCTCCGGCAACCTTTGATCAAGTCTTACCACTAGTCTATTGCCGTTGCTGGAATCAAAGAAATTCTGCGTTATTACTCCGAAAGGCTGCCATTATCTAAAACAAGCTGAATTATGAGAACTTGCATTATTGTGCAAAAGTCTCAAGCGAGATTTGCGTGGGCTGTGTTTCGCTCCCACTGGATGACATGTATCCCCGCATTCATGGTCAAACTAAACATTGTCAATATCAATATTCTAGATTTGCCTTCCTTACTTCTGCTAGGCGAACAAGGCTGTGTAACGGGATGGATCCCAGGTCTAGGCGGAAATCCCCGCCGGACAGCAAAACTGTCAGCACAACATGAACGCAGTATACGAGCCGGTCTTTTTTTGTTTTGCAGTTGATCACTGAGTCGTATTCTCGATGCCGTGTTTTCAATTTGCCCTTTACTGTAGCTACATGGACAATACACCGTCTTCTCGTCTGACCCTGCACGCTGCATCAACCATTCTCCGCTGGTCGTCCTAGACTGGCTATTAACTCTGGGTATATTCTTGGCCAGATTCCAGTCCAATACCATCTCCACACGAAACTCGTTGCGCAGTCATTAGGACCCTCGGTGTTATTCCTGCCAATTTACTCTAACAATTCTGGTCCTTCATTGCTCCTCGATGCCCGCGTGTTGTTTGTATCCTATTAGCGTTAGGGCTAGCGACAGTCCACCAGCACAAATCCATCAAGGTTTTCAGATTCAGGAACAATTGTCAAGCGACAGGGGTAATAGCAGCTGCAGCAAAGGCTAGGCTTGTCACTTTGTCACTGTAGAAAGGTTCCCCGCCGTTGTCAACTTCCGCTCCGCATCCATCACGCTCAGAACATTAGATGCTGTGGGTTGCTTATCACCGTTCCGACCGAGAGAACAGGGGGTGGCGTGGCTGTGGAGTTTGTCCAAGACATACATGCATGAGCTCATCAAAGGCTGTCCTTCTCTTCCTTCCACCAACAAGAGGAAGAGGTCTGCCGGAAACGGTTACACTGCCGACTTGGCCCCTTTGACGAGCAGAGCAATCCACTCAGCATCTTTACTAGGACTGACTTGTTGAATAATCTAGCAAGCCGGCCACCCAACCACCTCGTCGGCCTCGTACGGTCGGACCTTGAACTGCCTGGCTTTCGATGGACAGCCAAGACAGCCTACCATCCGCTAGTCTTAGCCTCCTCCGGATTTTCTGGTCTTGGGGCGCAGGGGGGGAGCTGGATGAATGGGGAAGGTAACCGACCGATCCGTGCATTGTTTGCCACCTTTCCGCGGAGCCTCCTCTGGAATATTTTCATCATTCTCTGTTTGACTGCCTCTGTGACTTGCTTTCCAGAGTGTACGGAGGGGGGTGTAACCGTCGGGGCGTTTTGAGCTGCGAGGAGACTCATTCGCTTTGTATGCCCCAACGCTCCAATTGACTCACTTGCAGATCAGTAAACAGACGCAGACTTCAAATGATCGCTCCAGAGCCACACCACCGAGCGGTTACATTAGCCTTCCACCCATGAAGGTGTCAATAGTACGCTAGTTCACTGCGAGCTGCGCAAACACAGTACCCCGCAGGCTGAGGACCAAACCTCGGCAGGGCAGGGCTTCGATGTTCAAAAAGGGTCGATGCCCAGCTGTGTGCCAGTGCGTAGTTTTCTGTAACCGTCGTCTGTAGCCGCCAGGCCTTCCCTGAAAAAGATGATTGTTCCTCTCGCCGCCGCTCTTGCGTTAGCATCGACTGCTTCTGCTGCAGCGATCCAAGCCTGTGTCGTGCCGCCCCCTCCCACAACCTCGTCATGCTCCTCCTACAGTAAGGCTATACCTGATGAGAGTACCAGCGAAAAGTCGGACTCCTGGCGGCTGACAGATCTGACCAGCTATAATCAACGCGCGGGGCACTTCTGAGCCGCAAGGCGAATCTGTCGGCTTCCTGACGATGAACAAGAACGTTTTGGCGGAGCACAAAGGCGGAAAGATTGTAGGTGCAACGGCTTTTTAGCTCAGCCAAACAACTAACTTCACCCCCCAGTACAATGTCGTTTATCCCGCGTCTTGGGATCAGAAAAGTGCGCCAGGCACAAAAGATGTAAGATTGTTTTTAGTCACGTTGGGTTAGGATCAAGAAGCTAACGCAGCCAATTTATTTAGCTAATCAACCAAGTCGGCAAAATCCTCGCCCAGGACGCATCCGAATGCCTGATTCTAGAGGGTTATTCCCAGGGAGCGACCGTGGTCGTCGATGCTCTGCCCCAGCTTACTGGCGCTGCCTTTGATGCAGTGAAGGGCGTTTTTCTCATCGGCAATACCAGACACGAACCTGGCCTTGCCTGTAATGTAGACATGCAGGGAGGCGACAAGACCAAGGATGCCGCAGGAATCTTCTACCAGCAAGGCAACGGTATTCCTCAAGACTGGGTTTCCAAGTCGCTGGATGTCTGCAACATAGTAAGTATTCTTCCCACAGAGTGACCCTCGCGATGCCCTGTCTAATCCTCCTAACAGGGCGACTCCGTCTGCGACGCCGCTGCTGGAAACGGCACTCTCATTACGATGGAGCACTTGGCCTACCCTGGTGATGCCGGCCTGCAAAACATGGGAGCCAAGTTCTTGCTGAAGCAGCTGAGTTAAGCATGTTGAACGTGGCCCATTGGATTCATGTATCTTTTTCTTCTTTTCTTGGACATTCTCTCTTATATAAGCCACGTCCTGCATGTAATTGGTACACTTCTCAAAGTGCTGGTCTGCAATCTGAGGCAGGCTACATGGTAATTCAAGTGCTAGATGGTATCTCGGGAAAAGGAGGAAAAAATAAAGAAACCTGGCCCATTGTGTCCATCGAATCTCTGCCGCCTCGCTAGCAAGGGTTTTGTAATATTAGACGTGTCTCAGCACATATGTAGCATGTGCCCTTGCTGCTTACTGATCATCCTTGGATATCGGCTACGTAGCAGGGGTGGTTGGCACGCCTCCGCATCTTCTGCCCGGGGTGCCCGATTCCAATTAGGACCCTATTTTTTCCCCAGAATACCTTGACTGCAGGACTTAGAGGATCGATCCATAATCATGACGTTGGCCGAGGTGCGTTGTGGTTCCTCGAGACAGTCACCAGAGGAGAGGAGCGCTAACGCGATCTTTCAAGCTCGTGCTGCGACTTCACAATTGGAGGCATGGCGTGGCCAAGCACAAGGCCGCGACACGCAAGACTGCTCGTCCCCTCCGCGCCGGTGCGCTCTCCGCCGCCTCGATCAACTGGATGGCCTTCTTCGACCCAGTTGACAGTCACCCGGATATCGTCCTGCGGGCCGTCGCGGCACGCTCGCTGGCCAAGGCGCAGGCGCAGATTGACAGCTACGGGCTGGGCGGATCTGTCAGAGCCTATGGCTCCTACGAGGAGCTTGCCGCAGACCCGGACATTGACGTTGTCTACATTGGACTCATCAACTGCTACCACGTCGAGTGGGCCATCAAATGCATGGAGGGCGGGAAGCATGTGCTCCTGGAGAAGCCTGCGGCGACGCACGCCGCCGAGTTTGACCTCCTCAAAGCCTGCTCAGACCGCACGGGAAAAGTCGTCTTGGAGGCGATGCACTGGCTCTTTCACCCTGCTGCGCACGCTGTTAAATCGTTGATTGAAAGTGGAAAATACGGCGCAGTGCGGTCGGTGAACTCGCGCATGACGCTCCACAGTGGGATACTGACCCCAAGTGACCCACGATTCAAGTATGAATATGCGGGCGGTGCATCTATGGATCTTATCTATGTCGTATCTGCGGCAGCGTACTTCTCTGGCCTAACACCAGAGTCTACTGTCGCTATACAGAAAGCCACTCCCAGGCTCTCGGGTACGGATCCCCTGGTCGACGAAGCCATGGTGACTGAGCTTTCCATCAAAGCCTCCGATTCGAGCCCCGCGGCAGTCTCATGCTCCCTTCGATGCGATTTGAGGCAGCCCAAGCTTCTGCACTTGGTTCCCAAAATGTGGGAATCCGTGCCTGTTTGCACGGTTGAGCTTGATAAGGCCCAGATCTACTTTGAGACGTTTGTGGGCTCACACCTCAGCCACTCTATAGTGGTCAAGCTCAAGGACGAACAAGGAAAGTTGACTGGCGAGAAGGAGACACTCGCCAGTTTCAAGGGCGGCAGCGTGTGGGGAGAGATGGGCGAAAGGTGGTGGACCAGCTATCGCTACCAGCTGGAGGCGTTTGTACGCGTTGTGAGGGCTGTGGATAACGGAGATGGAAAAGCGGTGGAGGGATTTCAGCCGTGGCTCAGCCTGGAAGAGAGTAAGGCAGTCATGGCTGTCGTCGATGCTATTTATGCTAAGGCAGGCTTGCCGAGACGGAAATCCGCACCACAGAAAGAGTGAGCGGAATTTCACAGGACTTAATGCTATGTCATGAGCGGTACTTCAGGTAAGGTATATGCTGAGAATAACTCTGGTCCTCATTGATCGATCACTACGCGATCGACGACTTGTATGCTTCCAGGTCTAGCAGCGACCATACTTGCTTGATCCGACCCTTCTCGAGCTGATAGAAAGCATGCTCACCAAACCTCACTGGTTTCCCCGTAGGAGCTATTCCTCGAAATTCTTTTGTGGGCACACCAGTAAATCCCAATCGTGCAGCGACCTGTTGGGCCTCCTCGTTGACAATGAGGCTCTCGATGGTAAAGTGTAGACCCGAGATATCTTCAAAGCTAGATTCAATCATTTCTCTATACTCGTCTCGACTGTAGTTGATGTAATTGTGTGTTACCGTATCCTGACAGAAGTCGTCGAAATGGCCACGCATAGTGAGTGTGTTGATTGAGTCAATGTACCGTGTGTAGAACTTGCGAAGCTCAGAAGTCCTCAGCGCTTTTGCGGACTCTGTTTTTTCCCCCGATTGATCTGCGCATCCTGGCACTGCAGACTGGTTTGGGCCCGCAAGCACTTGGATAGATGAGATCTTGCCGTTCACGAGAGAGAAGAGCGTCTGCTCGGTCCATTCTTCGCCCTGGCCGAGGGTTGGCTCCGGCGGGCGAGACAACACAAAGCGTGCTGCGATGACGGCCGCCTCGTCGTCGGCGATGCACACATCGAGGCTTGCAGTTTCGAATCTCGCGTTTCTGAGCCTTTGGATGTAGGCACGCCGCGCCATGGTGTTTTCATTCACGATGACGTCGGTGGCTAGGAAAGTCTCCGCGTATTCCCAGTCGCGTTTCCGGATGGCGACGATCCATTGAGAAAATATCAATTGATTGCTCTTGGGAGGCTCCATTGCCCAGAGTGACGAAAATCGATTACTGCAGGAAAAATATAAAAACGAGGTCGAGTACTGAACGCAACTAGATTTCTGGTGAAGACGATTGCAGCCTCGCGATGACTAGTTGAGGCGATGACAAAGCAAAACGAGAAAAGAGCGGATCATCGCATTATTGAATCCGGATGACTGCATCCTCATTTTGGCAAAACAGAAGGAACGCGTATTGATTGCCTGGTGCTCGTCGTTGGCCAGCTCAACTTTGCTGGAGAGAAGAAGCCGTTGACATGCGGGGGCTGCAGTTCTGCGGACTGAGAATACAGTTGCGATCTTCCAGCATCGACTCGTACTGCAGAAGAGAAGCAAAACATTCGACTTCTTACAGAGCGAACATTTACAAAAGTCACACCTTATAATAAGACGCGACATACGACGGGTTTGCAGCACCCAAGTAGAGGCTTACTGGCTTCGACACCAGCCCCCAGTCACAAGGAGGGTTGTTTGAAATGGGAAGCAACGGAAGGGAAACAAGTGACTATTCTCAGATTTCGCAACGATATTTGAAGTCAGTGCGAAATGGCGGCACTTTTCATCACGTATATAACACAGAAACACATTGAAGACAATTTTCACTATTAAGTAACAGGCTGCTAGATAGCCGCCACCAGACGCCGGGCTGCTTCGACATTAACACCCCCTCTTCCGCCAATGAGCCATCTCCAGACCGTAACTCCATGGCCAGTCTCGATATCCCTTATGCCGGTCCAAGGTACAGTCAAAGTCTAGTCCTATAAGCCACTCAATAACTCCACAGGGCACATGATTCGCTAGAAAAAACAAGTAATCTACATAACATCATCAGAAATTGTATAATCGCAAGTCATCTCTCTTCCGTAGCTGCGACATCACCAGACAAGACAAGACATCAAAATCCTACGCCGCAGCCTGGAGCGGAGTCCCTGGCCTTATGCATTGCCTTTTGTCACGGACCGGAGACGACCGTTCACCTTCTGAGCTTTCGAAGCTTCCATTAACAACTTCGCTGAGGGTGGTCCGTTTCCGCTTGCTGCCGCTGCACCTCGGTGTCTCCATGACGTCTTCTTCCCATGTTTCCATGATTTCTTGGTCAAAGTCACCGACAAGGTCCTCTCCGAGAGCCTTGCCGAGTCGCTCTCGGAGTCCCAGAATCGGCCAGATAGGTACGCGTACGTAGTCAATCCGCAGGCCAATGTCTCCATCAAAGTCTCCGGGAAACGGCATCCTATGCGGCTGTCGAAAGCGCTCCAGAAATGTTTTCGTAACGTGGCCGGTATAGACGATGAACTCTGCTCGCTCGGTATCGTGTGTCATGACGCGCATTTTTAAGTCGCAAAATGGCTTTGCATTGACGGCTGGCGAAGTTCCTTTACGGAAAATGGAGAGAACATATGGATTAGAGTAAAAATGCCGTTGGGCCATGGCAAGCATGATGCCTGCAATGTGAGAATCCTCGTCTTCGTTATTCGGTACGAGTCTCTTGGATAGCAGTCGAGATAGGCGATACACAGGCTCATTGAACTGGCCATTCGGGCCCGGCAAAATGCGAAACATATTCCTCCGTATAGACGCCAAATGCGACTTGCTCATGTAGCAAACCATCGGGTACCCATCTAATCGATGTGGGCGAGGAGTTGACGACCCTTGTGAATCTGACGCTGTTTGAGAATCTGCAGCCTGTGTGGACGGCGAAGAGTTCTGGGAAGTTTGTGTAGTTTGTGGCGAGGAGTAGCTGCCGCTAGGATATGTCCACATTATTTCGTTTTTGACCACCTCAGGGTACGCCCTGTCTCCAAAGTACAAGTCCAGATTCGGAACGTGGCATGTCCGACAGAAGGTATCGGGCCATAGTGTTCGCATGATGGTGCGCATGGCGTCCGCCAGAACGGTGGGATGAGCAATCTTGTGCGATAGGATATCAGTAAGCGTGTCACTGAGAGTCTTGATGGTTCTAGAGGGTCGCATATGCCCCTTGGGAGGTGGTGATCCGGGCTCATTGACCGGCATGGGTGTATCGCAGCTCGGCAGTTCGTTGAAGTGAACGCCGAGGAGCTCTGCATGCTGGTCTCTCCAGCAGAGCGGCCGTACAAACAGCGAAGTGCCGGGGCGGCGTCGCATGATGTCGAGGATAGATCCTGGCGCAACACGATGAGGGGGGCGATTCTGAGGCTGTTTTGAGCGCTTGATAGACCTCCATCGCGTCGTTGGTCGGATCGTGCGTTTTGGTGCCTGCGAGGGCGGAGGCTCTCTGTCGCAAATCATCTTGACGAGGGAGTGTGCGAGCAATATTCCGGCGGCACCAGTGACTAGGACGCTGAAAGAGGGCCGAGTTAGCTTCGCGCGTTTTGGTATCGACGATCGGAGGTGCAATGTTGTCTATGCACTAACTCAAAAGTGTTCATATATACCACCGTCGGCGCAAAGCCCGCGGAGGGGGTTCTGCCTAGTATTATATATTCGTAGGGGAACGGAGACTCCGCAGTGGCAAAGCTAGTGGCACAAGGTGGTGAAAGGATGTGGACGTTGCGCAGAGTCAATCTCGCGCTCCACCGGCTCACTTTGAATCACTAAACGAGGTCGTTTGCTGCTCTATGCGCCAAGGAGGGAAACGGGCCAAGGTGACGACAAAGAAGAGGGGGAAATTAAAAAGCACACTCTTCATACGCGGTCTCCTGCTGGAATGATATGGGTGCGTGCGTGAATTGCGAACGGGCTGAAGTTGTGCATCGAGCCAAAGGGCGCGCGAACGAGAAGGACGTACTTTGTTGGGCCATGATCCGTCAGGCGCCCCGCGCCATGCAGGCCAGCTGGGTTTTAGGCCGGGCTTGGAAACGGGCCAGGCTGTCGCGGTGCGCCACGCGGTCGAACCCCAGCCTAGACTGTGCTTAGGACGCGCAAGTGATGCGAGATCACGTGCAGCAATGTTAGGCAGCAATGCTCCACCACGGTTCCACAGTTTAGCCACAGACCAGCAACCGAAACTAATATATTCCAGCCACAGTTGTACAGTCATCAGACAAAGGTTACTGTGCCACGGTCCACAGCGCAGTTGCTGGACAACCCACCCAGCTCCTAGAATTATTATTAGCCCAGCAACAAGGCCAAACTCTTCCCAAGCCTTTGGCGCGCCGCGCTAACTTTGATACTGGCAAGCTTTCGCTCACCTCTTTTTTACTTGTGAATGCTGCGATTGCCTTCACACGTCCGGCACGTGTGAAACACTGGCGGACAGCTTCAGCGCGCGTCATATACTCTTCCTCAGATTTCATTGACCATCCTCTCTGTGCCATTGCAACCTCGCGTGACGCGCACTCGCAGCCATGGCAAGCCGGTTCGTTGTGCCCGACAGTAGCCCGCCAAGCAGTGCGCCCTCGACGCCCGACAGACGGCCTCAGCGCAGCTATGGCATGCCTCACTTTGGTGAACAGCCTTCGACAACCCCCGCTGGTCCGCCACCACCCTCTTCTGCTGCTTCAACCACGCCTGCCGGAGCTCCATCCGATGCCTTCCTCGGCAGCTCCATGATGCGCGGCGTCAGCAAACCGAATTTTGGCGGGCGCACCTTGTTCGAGCGAAGCGATGCCAGCAATGCTCCCCTCGGCCGCTCCATTCGGGGCCGCGAGCTTGGGCCGTCCGGCTTGAGTCGACAATTTCACTTCGACGAGGATGCCGAAGGCGAAGAGATGGACGCCGAAGGCGAAGACGAGCTACCTCCACCACGCGGCAGCTTGTTCCGCATGTCTCACAAGGACGCTTACCAAGCTGCCGAGGCCGATGCTGATGGTGATGATATGGAAGCCGAGATTGAACGATTCCTTCTACAGGAGATGGAAATGGACCAACGCAATGCGGACAAGGACCTCGCGCTCGACGACAAGGGATCCGACCAAGGCGACATGTTTCTCAACATGCGACACGACGATAGGCCATATGGTCAGCCCATCATCGGCGAAGGCTCCGATCTCATGATGCTTAACACACCCGCGGCGACTGACAGAGTACGGAAAGAAGCGGAAGATATATTTCGTCGATCATCAGTACACTTTGGCGCATCCACGAGAAATAAGGAGTTTCGATTCGGCACGATCGCCAGAGACATCTACACGAGCCAAGATGCCGCTACGTTAACCGAGCCGCATGAGCTGATTCTCAACACTGAGGACCTTGTCTGCCGCCTGTACAAGGATGGCGTTGGCACCGAGGAGGATGCGGACAAGATGGATAACTCGCTTGCCACCATCTCTTACCACCTGATCCGCCTCTGGAACGATTACGTAGATACCCTTCCTCAGCCGGAAGGCGAAGACTTTGCGTCTGTTGGTCCCGGCGCGCGGGCGCAGCCATTCGAAAAGGCCGCGTTCGTAGCCCATCTGATCCTCCGCATGCATCACACGAGATTCGACCCCGACACTGAGCAGGAAAAGACTCCCCCGTTGCCAGAAGTCCTCTTCAGCTGGATGGACTCCAGCCACAATCTCTTCCCCGACCAGGTTCGCGAAATTAGCCGGTACAAGCCTAGCCCAGCATGTCACAGCTTGTTCTGGCAAACCCTGCGGAATGCCCTGCTCCGAGGAAACGTCACGGGTGCGTCCCATCTGCTACAGAATGCTGGATGGGAGCATGTGCGCAAAGGAACGCGTGGTGAAAAGGCATACACAGGCAAGGCTCTGGACAATGTCCGACGGTTTGCTGCGGCTACCGCTGAGACGCTGGAACAGTGCCCTGCCGCCAACGGTGGTGACTGGGATATTTGGAACAGCGCCTGGACTCTGTTCCGCGTGCGCGCCAAGGGCTCCCTGGACAGACTGGCTCTCTTTGCCGAAGGCCGCGATGTGCAGATGGATGATTACAACGACGAGTACGGCTCGCCCGCCCAATCCATGTCTACCATGGCAAAAGAAGCTTCCAGCCAGCTCCCGTGGGACATTTACGAGCACCTGCAAATGGTGTATGGCATCGTCCTGGGCGACCACGAAGCCATCTTGGAGACTGCGCAGGACTGGTGCGAGGCTACGGTGGGACTTTTCGGATGGTGGGACGACAACGCGCAGCGACGCAAGAACTTGCGCATTACACATGGGCGATTCAATGCCTCGACGACGAGCCCATTTGGCGCTTCAGATGACTACCTGGACCGGCTGTCTGCTGCATTTCACAAGGTCATTCAATCTGATCTGAATCCCAACACGATGGATCCCGTAGAGGTGGCGATCGCCTCTGCATTCGAGGGCAATATTACAGCAGTCATTGGCTGCCTCCGGACCTGGTCGCTGCCTGTATCATGCTCGGTCGCCGAGATTGCATCGCTCGGCGAGTGGCTACCGGCGACCAAGCTGGCGACCGATCTGCCCGCAGATGGCCTCGACATGGATGATTTGGCTCTGCTCGGAATTACACAGCCCTCTGACGACGAGAAACAAGGCATCAAGGATACAACGCTGGTTCTCTACGCACGCGAACTGGCTGGTGTTGAGCGGTTGTCGCCGCAACGAGACGGCTGGGAGGTGGCGATTCAGGTGCTGGGCCGCATGGACCTCCCGGAAAAGTCGGAGCAGACGGTAGGGGAGCTTCTGCGAGACTTGCTCGCGACACTCGACCAGCACTCGGGTCCGACAGTAGACAAGATGTGGCGGATCCTGAATGACTTGGGCATGGTGGGCTTTGCCGAAGAGACTGTCGAGGTAAGTGATACTGACATTGAGTGCGGTTGAGGGATGCAGAAGCTGACTTCAAGGCAGGTGTTTGCCGATATTCTGGCCAAAGAATCGCACCGGTACGGCGAGGCACTGTGGTACTTTGCCTTGTCGCACAAGACGGAACGGGTTCGCGAGGTGCTGAGTCTCCTCACATCATACTCGCTTGTTCACTCGACAGCGTACCCAGGGGAGAAGGAGCTGGATAACGAACTCAAGGATC
The DNA here is from genome assembly GCF_051103115.1 of Cordyceps javanica. NCBI lineage: Eukaryota > Fungi > Ascomycota > Sordariomycetes > Hypocreales > Cordycipitaceae > Cordyceps > Cordyceps javanica. The sequence continues at coordinate 613,367 of NC_139296.1, forward strand.
TGCTGCGAAACCGCACAACGACGTTGGAGAGGAAAGCGAAGCAGGATCTTGAGGCGGCACAATTGCTGGGCCGGATGCTGAGTGGGTACGCGACGCTTCGCAAGTTTTACGAAGTGCGAGACGAGTACGGCTTGGAAGATGCATCATCGTTCAAGGCACTGTCGCTGCGCAAGAAAGCGGCATCTGCACTGGTGGCCGTGATTTCGAGTTCGGATGACAACATTCGCGGGGGTCTGTACGACGACAGACGAGACGCGGTGGTGAGCGAAGACTTTTTGCTGGCTCTGCTGGGAGAAGCCACGGTGTTTCTGGGGCAGAAACCGTGCACAGTGTCGCTGGAGCAGATTGATGTTTTGCTCAAGGCGATTGACGACTTGCAGACGGTAGGCTCGCGCGTGTACGAGGTGTGCGACGAGTTCTTCAAGCTGGTATTGGCGTCGGGGCAGGGGCTGAAAGGCTCGACGCCGGCGGACCTGATGCTCAAGTCGACAAACGCGCTAGGTGCGAGCAGCTACGTGATGACGGGCAGCTCGATGATGGCGAGCCAGCTGCACAAGTCGGTGGCGGGCCTGGGCAGGGTCGAGAGGGGATGGGACTGGCGCAAACAATGGCAGGCGTCGACTCGGAGCGACGAGGTGCTGCGCAGACTGCGGCTGGGACTGGCACAGGATCTGGCGGCGCTGTGGCTGGAGGAGGCAGACGGTGCGACTCGGGCGTTTTAATTTACATGGATAGAGCGGCCAGTTATCTTCTTTTCAATTTTCTATGTTTCGGTCATTGCTTTGGGGGCAAAATAGGAAGGTGAAGGAATCTTCAAGCAACGTATTTACGGATGCGCATTGTTTTTGCGCGTTGGAGCATGTACAGTTTGTAAGGATAGGCATAGATGGGAATGGATTGCGAGGGGCAGATGTTTCTTTTTTTTTTTTTTTTCTTAACATCCAGGCAAATTCATTTTTTCCCCTCAATAGCAAGGATCGAGTCAGCAAGATGAGTGGGAGGGGGGGTGTAGTGTCGAGTTGGCATTGCGTGGTATTCTAGGACGGCATGTTGATGCCGTCGTGATGAGTGGCGTCTTTTTTATTTTATATTAATACAAGTAAGTACTCAAGTACTTAAGTAACGTGGTGGTGCAGAAGAAGCCGATTGCGGATGGTGCATCAAAAGGTACGTACCTCGAGCGAGGTCTGAAGAGTGCCGATGGGCGATTACGCAAGCGCTAGAGCTGCAGGGCACCGGAGCAGCTACAGGGGAGCTAGGGTGCTGCAGCTGCAGCGGCAGCAACGGCAGCGGCAGCAAGTAACAATACGTATGGCAGCATAGATGAAGGCGGCCATGCAATCTCTGTGTCGGAATTAAAACATAAGAGAAAGATTTAAGTAGAGCACGAATCTCCTGAGATTAGCGCTATATTTGAATTATATTCTTCATGACCAGATTTGACTCTGCGTCTGTGCCGCTCTCATACAAGGACGAGGTGAGAGCTGGGAGATACTCGAGAATCCCGTACAGTACGGATTAGCTAGGGAGGTACTTAGGCCCCTAGCCAATGCACTGCAACGTCCCCTGTCATTGTCTGCACCATCCCAGCGCAACCCAGAGCAACCCACCCTTCAGCCCCTGTCTAGGCCAATCCAGCGCTGGTAATTTCAAAGTTTGGCCCACGAGCCTCTGGAACAAACGGAGTCACAGGCCAATTTAACCTCACAGAGGTTTCCTTCTCAGTGGTCTACAGCGCCATCAATAGGCCATCTGTAGGGCCATCTGCCTCCTTCGCCCCCACTCCGACCACGCAGCAGCCGAGCAACCGGGGCCCCAAAAGAAAATCCCCAGCGTCTTTTCGTCCGTGTCAGTCACTCTAACTTATAACCTAGGAAAAAAAAAAACGGACAAGAGTCACCAAACCACCACACCACCACCACCACCACTCAAGTTTCGAATATGGCTCCAATGGCAATGGCTGGCCGCCGTGGAGGTGCCATGACGGTAAATATACTCTCTTGTTTTCATTCCATTCAGATCATGAACTTTTTTTTTCTAACACGTCCTCGTCCATTAGACCCTTGTTCGCTCTGCAGCCCTGTGCTCCGGCTCCGGAGCCTCTACAGCTCCTGCGTTGCTCAGACTCAAGAGCCGCATCGCCAACAACACCACAACAACAGCAACCACCACCTCCATCACATCTCGCCGCGCTCTCTCCACGGCCACATCCTTGCCGCCCACCTACGAGCGCCTGTTCAATAAGTACACCGAGGTCCGCCGTGTCCTCGCCGGCCAGCGCCTGACCCTCGCCGAAAAGATCCTCTACAGCCACCTGCACGACGTCGAGGCCTCGCTGCTCACCGGCACCGGCAATGGCCGCAGCGTCCGCGGCGCCGCCAACCTGCGTCTCGACCCGGACCGCGTCAACATGCAGGACGCCTCGGCCCAGATGGCCTTGCTGCAGTTCATGTCGTGCAACCTCGAGCGGCCCGCCATCCCGGCCAGCATCCACTGCGACCACCTGATTGTCGGCGCCCGCGGCGCCGGCGACGACCTCTCCTCGGGCATCCAGACCAACAAGGAGGTCTTTGACTTTCTCGAGTCGGCCGCCCGCAAGTACGGCATGGACTTTTGGCCCCCCGGCGCCGGCATCATCCACCAGACCGTCCTGGAAAACTACGCCCTCCCGGGCCTCATGATGCTCGGCACCGACAGCCACAGCCCCAATGCCGGCGGCCTCACCACAATCACCATCGGCGTGGGCGGCGCCGACGCTGTCGAGGCCCTCGTCGGCGCCCCCTGGGAGCTCAAGGCCCCCAAGATCCTCGGCGTCGAGCTCACCGGCCGCCTCAGCGACTGGGCCGCCCCCAAGGACATCATCCTGCGCCTCGCCGGCGAGCTCACCGTCCGCGGCGGCACCGGCTTCATCATCGAGTACTTTGGGCCCGGCGTCGACTCTCTCAGCTGCACCGGCATGTCCACCATCTGCAACATGGGCGCCGAGGTCGGCGCCACCACCTCCATCTTCCCCTACACAAAGGCTTCGGCCCGCTACCTGGCTTCTACCCGCCGCGCCCAGGCCATTGCGAACATTGACGCCCTGCAGGCCTTCCCCGGCGCCGGCGTCGGCCCCGACGCCCGCTTCCAGTTCCGCGCGGACGAGGGCGCCGAGTACGACGAGCGCATCACCATCAACCTGTCGGAGCTCGAGCCGCACATCAACGGGCCCTTCACCCCGGACCTGGCCACGCCCCTGTCCAAGTTCAAGGACGCCGTCCGCGAGGGCCAGTGGCCCGAGGCCCTCTCCGCCGGCCTCATTGGCAGCTGCACCAACTCGTCCTACGAGGACATGACGCGCGTCGAGTCGCTCCTCAAGGAGGCCGCCGCCGCCGGCCTCAAGCCCGCCGCCGACTTTTACATCACCCCGGGCAGCGAGCAGATCCGTGCCACCCTCGAGCGCGACGGCACCCTCGAGGCCTTTGACGCCGCCGGCGGCGTCCTTCTCTCCAACGCCTGCGGCCCCTGCATCGGGCAGTGGCAGCGCCAGGACGGCGTCGAAAAGGGCACCCCCAACGCCATCCTCACCTCGTACAACCGCAACTTCCGCGGCCGCAACGACGGCAACCCGGCCACCATGAACTTCCTCGCCTCCCCCGAGATCGTCACCGCCATGGCCTTTGCTGGCGCCACCACCTTCAACCCCGTCACCGACACCCTCAAGACGCCCGACGGCCGCGACTTTCGCTTCTCCCCGCCGCGAGGCAAGGAAGGGCCCGAGACGCCCTTTGAGTCGGGCGTCGCCGCCCTCGGCGTGCTCTCCCAGCCCGCCGACCCGTCCGTCCAGGTCGCCATCGCCCCCACGTCGGAGCGCCTGGCCCTGCTCGAGCCCTTTGCGCCCTTCCCGGCCGGCGACCTCGCCGGCCTCCGCGTCCTCGTCAAGGTCACGGGCAAGTGCACCACCGACACCATCTCGGCCGCGGGGCCCTGGCTCAAGTACAAGGGCCACCTGCCCAACATTGCCACCAACACGCTCAACACGGCCGTCAACGCCGAGACGGGCGAGGTCAACGCCGCCTACGACCTCGACGGCTCGCAGCACACCATCCCCGCGCTCGCCGCCCGCTGGAAGGACCGCGGCCAGGACTGGCTCGTCGTCGCCGAGCACAACTACGGCGAGGGCTCCGCGCGCGAGCACGCCGCCCTCCAGCCCCGCTACCTCGGCGCCCGCGTCGTCCTCACCAAGTCCTTTGCCCGCATCCACGAGACCAACCTCAAGAAGCAGGGCGTCGTGCCCCTGACCTTTGCGGACGAGGCCGACTACGACCGCATCGCCGCCGGCGACGAGGTCGCCACCGAGGGCCTCTACGAGATGCTCCGCAACGGCGGCCAGGGCGACGTCTACCTGCGCGTCACCAAGAAGGACGGCAGCGGCGACGTCCGCATCCCAACCAAGCACGCCGTCAGCAAGGACCAGGCCGGCTTCATCCTCGCCGGCAGTGCGCTGAACCTTCTGTCCAAGGGCGTCTAAAATAAAGACGAGGCACGCTAGTGGTAGTAGTGATGCTGTCGGCAGTCAAAGTAGTGAGGGACGAAAAGCGAAAAAAGAAAGGTGGGCAAAAAAATATTTAAAGAAAAACAAACATTGGATTTGGGTCATTTGAAAGGAGTCGGCAAGGGCTTTCTTATCGGGTTTTTTGTCACGTCGGGAGTTTTCTAATTTTATCTGTATTTTTTCACTTCTATTATATTTCATCTTTGCGTTCTCGCACTTTGCTGCCAATGGCAAACTTGAGAGTCGTATACAGCCTTTTACGTATCAAATTACACCAAGTCTTGCACATCACTACCAGGTCGACCTACACAACCGTACCGAATCTTGTTGAAAGTTTTAAATGTTCGTCATTGTTTTTTTCATTAAGAAAAGAATGCTGTACTATGCTGTCGTGTTCCAGGCCGCCATTCTTCGCTATTGTTCAATACTGTTTGATAATACTGCCACGCCCTCTGTGTGCTGTGTTCCACCCCGCGGCGCATGGCTGCATCCTCCTCCCGCATCTTCCGAAACCACGCGCAGCCCTTGACCCAGGCACGGTTGCTGAGGAGATCTGGCGGGAGCTGGTTCTCCGGGACGTCGCCAAAGTCCATAATTCTTCTGTATGCAGCAGGTTGGGGTTCCGGTCGCGTCTGGCGCGCTGCAGCAGAGCTTCTCGTACGCGCGTCGTGACGCTTCACCTCCTCCACCATCTGCTTCTGGTAAAGCCAACGCATCCGCTGCGTTACTTTGCCGAACCATTGCTTGCGCTTGGGCCGCTTTTGAATTTCCTTCGCCTTGTCTTTCCACCAACTGTCCGATCGCACCACGGGTCCGTGAATAGCTGGGTTGGCAGAAACAAAGACCCTTGTGTCGTGAGGGGCCACATACATCGCCTTCGTGGGCCGAGGAATTGACACGCCAGGCGGTGGCTTGTTTCGGCTCTGGCTATAAATCATGGCATCGAAAGCATCAGAGTCAAAATCCCTCCGCTGACTTCTAGCAGTAACAGATTGCCGCAGCCGTGTCATCGGTCGATTCAGCAAGGCGAAGTCAGTTGCCTCGTCACAACTGCGCATGCGTTTATTCCTGAGACGTCTCTCACGCAAAAGAGCGAGCGGAATATTATCTTCAGAGGATTCAGTCTCGACACTTGCATTCTGCGGGCGAACGAAAAGAGTGGCGTGCGTCTTTTTTGGAGAGCAAACGCGCTCTGCCGACGTTGCTGGGGCCTTTGAGGTTGGCATATCGAAAGAAGACTCATGCAAAGTTAAGCGCCGTATAGGTGTACAAGCATCAACATCATCTCGTTCGCTTTCGTCCGTACTGTCGATATAAATGACTTCGCGGCTCGCAGCAGTATTTGGGGCCTGAAAATCTCGCTGTGGTTGTTTGGATTGTCCAGGTGAGAGCAGCTTTGTTTGTGCTGTTGGCAGTTCGAGGCCACACGAGTAGAGGCTTGTGCAACTCTCGACTGACGGAACGGGTGGCACATCGTCGGTGACTGCACCCTGTGCCATGATGGGGAGCTTATCAGCATTGGCGTCTTGGTCGCTGTCATCGGACGAGATGATTAGGTCTGCGTGATGAAAGGACCGAGGCACACTAGCAGCCCCAGAATTGAGCGCTACATGATCACGAATCGCACTCGACCCAGCTTCTACATCATGAGCCATGCTGATATCTGGGACAGAGGTTGAGAGAGGATGGAGTGGCGGCCACGGGCTCGCTTCGTTTGTGTACAAACGCGCAAGTGACTCTATAGCTTCATCACTCCCGACTGCTTGTTCGCCAGCTGTCACCAGTTGACTTTGCTCTGTAGCGCCCACAACCGCGGGCGCGATAATGGCATGCTCCATCAGTGTGGTGGCCAGCCCAGTCATCGTCTCTGAGCGAGCAGGCACATGTGGCCGTTGGCGCCGAACCCCGGAGCTGGCAGTCTTTGCATAGAAAGAAAACTGTCCTCGAGTCCACTTGGCCGTCCATTTCGGCTTTGTGACCCTGTTTGCCGGGTCTGTGCTAGGCATACCGAGTGTTGGAGCCTTTGTCGACGCAGTCCCGTCATGGCTCGAGCTCGGAATTGGTGATTTGGACCTGGTCGGTTGCTGAGCAGCATTTAGGCTCATAGTGGCTCTCGGGTACCTCGAAATTGAATGACTCTTTTTCAGAGGCTAACTGTCGTCTTGAGCCTCGGAAACGGCATGACTAGCTCTTCACGCGACAGTCGAGCCACCCCGCACATGTAACCCAATCCCTTTCGGAATCGTGTGGGGTGGACATGAGGTTGTCTACCAGCGTTGTCAGTGTATGTTGCCACTTGTTTATTATACAGAAGCAGTAATCAAAGTGAGGACGTCCTCGTCAGATCTTTTCAGTTATCTTTGCGACTTCAAGCTGAAAACGCAACGGTTCCTGTGTCCCTGGACTGCGGCTGCGCCGCGACTTGTCTGCCACTGCCTTTGGCCTGGATCAGTTGAGCAGCAAAAATCGAGGCTCCAAATTGTGGCAGAAATGATTTTCCATGTACGCCAGTCAGGAATGGCAAAGAACACGATGGAAACTTTACAACTTCATCTGACTGGGCAAGCATGTGGCTAAAACCGCCGCGGGACGGTGCAGACTTGCAGGTGACACAGGCCCCAGCAGGTTTCGTTCGGTCAGACCTTTTACCATTGGGCATCATTCGAGGATTTGGAGGGGCATGATTGGGAACTGGGGCGATTCAAGGGACATACCGTGGGCGACTATAGATGGCGAGGACGGGGGAGGGACGTCAATTGACTTTTGCCTTGCACAGCCAAGTTGTAGGTAGGTAAGGCTTAGGGCACGGGCGGCGAAAACCAAAGCGTAGAGAAAGCGAAATCCGGAGCCTAATCTCCGTACCTGGGCGGCGATGTTAAACGGGGGAAATATACACAGAGCCAACCGGAGCCTGCTCCAGCATGACAAGGCGAAATGGAGCCAGCAGGCTGGGGGGCGCTCGATGCCATCTCTTTTTTGGGCCAATCTATGCATGAGGTGGGATTGAGGTGGCGGAACTGAGATGTCAGTCCCTGCCAGAAGAGACCGCCTTCCCAGGCTGGGGCCAGCAAAGGGCGACGGTTGTGACTGGCTTTGAGCTCACCTGCCTAGGTACCTACCTTAGTAGGTAGGTAGGATTTGCCCAGTAAGTGAAGGGACGTTTCCAAGGGATTGAGAGCAGAAAGAGGGGCCATTCCAGCGGTGTACTGCATCACTGTACTGCTCTTGTGCCCCCGCAACGCCGCTACTACAGGTACCTACCTACCGACCTATGAGCTGCACTGAGGTGCGCCATAAAATGACGTTGTTACCAAGAGCAGTCTGGGGCGCCATCTACCTACATGGGTAGTACGGCGCATTGTGTCTGCCATACTCAGTAAGAAAACTCAGAGATATGTTACGTTAGTAAGGCCTGACAGAATTTTGTAGGATAAAACAATAAGCAACTCGATAACGGTACCCTCAATGTAGATTTCTTCAGCAACAAATCCGTCTGTGATTGTTGCGACTGCCTTAGTACCTACCTAGGTAGCCAAGGAAGCGCGAGCCTACACGTGCTAGCGCGGGGCATTTACTTGCTGGTTACAACTTACTCCGTAAGTACACCATGTCTTTCTGCAACCCGCAGCTATCCATGTTCAGCTTCACGATCACACTGCTGAATGCGCCCCCCTCGGCACAACGCTGACTTTCCAAGACTCCAATTTCACAACACCAGTCCGTGAGGTCTGCAAGTCATGGATTTTCTCAAGTCAGCCGTGGCCTCCGCCATGGCCAAAGGGCCTCCCTTCCCCTACAGCTTCGGTGACAAGGTTGACGTGGACGAGTCTATCTGGACCTTGTTCAACGGCACCAAGAGGGTAAGCTGTGCTGCGCCATGCGACCCTACCATTTCTCATGCAGTTGCTAATAATATCAATAGGAGGACGGCTCCAACTGCAGCATCTTTTCCTTCGACATCACCGCTCACAGAGGTCTCCTGCCCCTCGCCCGAAACGCCCTCCGAAAGCTTCGCACCATCCGCCACCCTGGTGTAATCAAAGTCCTTGACACGGTAGAGGTGGGTACAGTTCCCCCATCGCTATCCTACTTTGCCTAATATTCGCACCAGACGGAAACATACATCTACATTGCTACCGAGCGAGTTGTTCCCTTGCGCTGGCATGTCCGACGCAAATCTCTGAGTCCCGAAACAATAAAATGGGGTCTGCACGGCATTGCGGTACGAAAGCCAGTTTAAACGACTCTCCACGTACAACATCTAATAGCTGATAGCGGACCCTGAAATTCATCAACTCGGACGCTTCCTCCATTCATGGCGCTGTCAAGGTTGGCTCCGTGTATACTTCCGAAAGTGGCGAATGGAAGCTTGGTGGCTTTGAAATACTTAGCAGCGTCAAGGACGACGAATCTACTATATATGTCAGTACACCTGGTGCCAAATTTTGCCAATTACACTAACAGTAATAGACATATGGAAGCCTTGCTCCAGACTCTGCCCGATACTCGCCTCCTGAAGTTATACAAAGTGGCTGGGACGCGATCAAGAAGAACCCTCACTCAGCTGTCGACGCCTTCAACTATGGTGTGCTAATATACGAAGTTTTCAATGGTGACTACAACGGCCGAGACAATGCTGGACAAACTCGCGGCGTTCCTCCGACAATGCACTCCAGTTACAAGCGACTATGCAACGCAAACCCAAAAGCTCGCATATCAGTATCCGCATTCCTCGATCAGGGTGGTCGTCGCGATGCCTTCTTCGATACACCGCTCATTAAACTGACAGAGGGGATTGATAACCTCGGAATCAAATCGGAAGAAGAGCGCGAGCAATTTTTGGAGTATGTATCTGTCAGTCTCCTAGCGCGCCAAATCGCTAACAATCAGAAAGCGACTTGGAACAGGTGTCAGATGACTTCCCAGAAGACTTTTTCATCATGAAGGTTCTTCCGGAACTGATGAAGTCGGTAGAATTTGGCGGTGGTGGACCCAAGGCTATTGGGGTTGTGCTCAAAATTGCCTCCAAATTGTCGCAGGACGACTTTGAAACCAAGATGATTCCTTTCATCGTCAGGATATTCGGCAACCCCGATCGCGCCATCCGAGTTTGTCTGCTGGACAGTCTGCCAATCATCATCGACCAACTGCCGCAAAAGATTGTCAACGACAAAATTTTTCCACAAATTGTAAGTCCTAATGAAAGGTGCCGGGTCGTTTGACAGTGTGGGATAGTTTCTAACAGTCGTGCAGGTCGCTGGCTTCACGGATGCCACCCCTATTGTGCGAGAGCAAACCCTCAAGTCGGTCTTGGTCTTGATCACAAAGCTCTCTGATCGCACAATCAATGGCGAGCTGCTCAAGCACCTTGCCAAGACGGCCAATGACGAGCAACCTGGTATTCGGACCAATACAACAATTTGCCTAGGAAAAATCGCAAAGTATCTCGGGACGGGTTCAAGATCCAAGGTTCTTATTGCCGCTTTCACAAGATCGATGCGGGACCCGTTTGTTCACGCGCGCAACGCTGCGTTGATGGCCTTGGCAGCGACATCCGAGTACTTTACAGAGGAAGACTGTGCGACGCGCATCCTCCCTGCGCTCTGCCCATTGCTCATTGACAAGGAGAAGCTTGTGCGCGACCAGGCAACTCGCGCCATGGACTCGTACGTCGCTAAGATCAAGAAGGCTGCCGCCAACATGCCAGACTCGGCGCTACCACCGGCACAGGCTGGCGACGGCCAGGCTGCTCGCATGAGCACACCTCAACCGAGCGCTGGCTCCCAGGGCTGGACTGGCTGGGCCATTTCGTCCTTTACAAACAAGATGTCGACCGCCGCGGGTGATATGCAAACCACCAACGGGTCGGCGGCCGCACCGAGAGCGTCCTCTTCCCCCGCCCCCGACGCGCGCAAGCCGACCTCCTCAGCATCGGCGTTGCACAGACAGGCACTTGCTTCACCACCGGCTTCTACCGCGGCACCGTCCCCCACGCCTAGTGCTCTGGCGGAAGAATTCTACGGCGATGGGGCTGATGACGACGCTGGCGGCTGGGGCGACATGGGTGACATGGACGAGGATGGTGGCTGGGGTGAAGCCACAAGCCAGCCATCAACAAAGTCGGCGCCCGCTACGGCATCAGCGACACCGTTCGACGAGGGCGAGCCGGACTTTGCAGGATGGCTGGCAGCCCAGTCACAAAAGAAGTCTGGCTCGAAGGCTCTGCCCAAGGGGCTGGCAAAGACGGGCACAAGCACGACGGCAAAGAAGCCTCTTGCGAAGCCTGCAGCAAAGCCGAAGCCAGTGGTAGCCAAGAAGATTGACCTTGCGCCGAAAGCAGATGACGACGATGCAGGGTGGGGCGATGGCTGGTAGATGGCTTATATAGGAGCACTTGTATTCGAGCGTCTAATTCTAATTTTGGAATACCAGGTTTCGTGCGATTCTGATATCTGTACTGATGCGGCCGGTGATATGATGCCAAGAGTGGGGGTGAGAGCTTGATGCATGCATACCAAGACGTTCCGACAACTACCCTGTAGTGCATGATGGACGGCAGAATTTCCCTGCAGTGATGTGCAAAAGGTATCATATGGTCACCAATTGCCAACGCCACGTAGCTTCATATTGTTGGACTTGAATATATTGGCATGTTTCTGGTTTCGGGGCTCCGTACGTACCGGTGATTGGGCACAGTTGCTGGTGTGGTCCGACGCTGATGCGACCCAGCAAACAGCCAACACAGCATATGGCGGTAAAATGTTGATTGCGGAGATCTCGCCGAACGACGCAAATTACGTGAGGACCTCTTGCAAAAACTTAGGCGACAACTGCTAATTGACTCCGCGTGAGGATTCGAGATGCAAGCCGCAGGGACGCAGTGCTGAGCTGCGGAAGATCAAATGCCGAAAAGTGGTATGTAGAGTTGCTAAATCGCAAAATACACAACTACCAACTACATTGCCTAGAAAGATACGCAGGTGTCATGTCGAAATAGTCTCGTGCACGCCACTCTCTGGTAATCATCAAAACAGTGTTACGCCTGTTGGGAGTTGCAAGCCTCGTACACGGGCATAACTGCACACATGCTACTTAGTTAATGCATGCACATGTGAGGGACTTGACTGGCCAAAGTTTGTTACCTTGTACATACTGAGTACACAAAAAGGCCAATCAGTGGGGAGAATGAGGCCAAGTCTGAAACTGCCACTAGTCTTCTTTCGGTCAATAATGATGGGTATTGTCAATTGAACCAAAAGGCAGACAACTAGAAAGCGTCCAGTGGGCGCGGCGCTGTGTGTGTTCGTCGATGATGGTTGCCGTGACAACGCCAAACGCGGGACTGATCGGCCACCAAAGACTCTAAACAGTGGATGGTCAGACGATAATACAGGGCTTGCAGGAAGCCGGGAGCCCACTGAACCGTGCTCAATCGTGTTTGATTGGTACCGTTGACGCTGTTCTTGGTGGTTTGTGTACATTTGGCATTCTACCTGGACGGGCCGCAGCTAAAGCGACCTTCTGTCCCTCTCTCTCTGCTCGACTTGCTTCCTGTCTCACTGCAGAACAACGTCGCCCAACATTTCCATCACGACGTGGAATGACAGACCAACGGGGTCTTTTGTTCTGAATTACCTACGGCGCATGATATGATGCTCTGACGATCACTAAATTCTTTTTCCTACGCTTTCTCTTCTCTTCTCCCGTTCTTGCCCACATATCCCCTTCGTCCTCTGCAAATCCGGCATCGCAACACCCCATCTCGTCAATTGTAAACAACAGCATTCCAGCTCTCCTCCCCAAACATACCGCCCGACGGAGACGCACGCTTCTATTCTCCTTGGTAAAACAAAGAAAGGTCTCGCATCGCGGCGCCGGCGACTTTTCCGATCGGAACTTATCATTTTCCCTTGTTTCGCCCCCTCATTTTGCCGCTGGCATCACACGCCTTTTCGTTTCGCTGCCCGCCGCGCGCAGGCGCATCAGTCTGCTCACCATGGATTCAAGCTACTTGGCTCAGCAGGTCAATAGCAGCATTGGCCAGCTACACAGCCTGTTTGACGAGATTGGCGTCCCTACGCATGAGCGCCAGGCTCGCGAGTCCGAGGTAAGGCACTCCGGCTGGCGCGACTCTGGCGGTGCGATTGAGTGCTAACCTGCCTTGTCATGCAATGTAGCTCTTCTCGGCTCTTTCTGAGGCCCTCAACAACCAAGTTCGCCTCGTCAATACCGAAAAAAAGGAAATGATTGACGAAGCCAAGACCATCATCACCAAAATTCGGGAGATGGAAACATCACTCGACGACTCCAAGAGCCGACGAGACTACGACACCGACGACATCAATATAACGTATCCCTTGAACCACTGTCTACAAAACCTCAAAGAAAAGCAGACTCAGATTGCTCGCCTGCATAGAGAACGCTTTGAGCAAGTAAAAAGTAAGTTGACAGAGCCATCGCGGGCCGAACGCGCTGCTAATGATGCTGCAGAGCTTGTCCAAGCACTTGAGTCCTACTCATCGCATCTTGAACCTACCTTTGTCCAGATTGCGCTACCACCGACAGGCCCAAACCAAACCATCCCGACCAACTTTGACCTTTCTCCCTCCTATGTTGACAGACTAGATCGCGAATTCACCCGCGTCTACGATGAATACACACGTCGCATCGCCTCGGTCCAGTCGCTGGCCGAGAACATCATCAAGCTCTGGGTCGAACTCGGCACGCCGCAAGCCCAGCAAGAGGGCGCCATCGTCAAGTACTACCGCGAGGCGCCGGAGCAGCTGGGCCTTCACGCCGAAGACCTCAAGCGTCTCCAGGCCAAGAAGGATCGCCTTGCCGACGAAAAGAAGAACCGCGAGAAAAAGCTGCGCGATCTCAAGGCCGCGGTCGAGGCGCTCTGGACAAAATTGGGCGTCGACGAAGCCGAGACCAGAGCTTTCAGCAACGCCAACCGTGGCTGCGGCTTGCGGCAAATCAATGAGTTCGAGGACGAGCTGGCTCGACTGAATGAAATGAAGCGCCAAAACCTGCACCTGTTTGTCGAAGACTCGCGCGTCCAATTACAAGCGCTGTGGGACGCCCTTTACTTTTCGGAAGATGAGATGCTCGAATTCACGCCCGCCTTTTCTGACGTCTACAGCGATGCCCTTCTTGAGGCGCACGAGCGCGAGATTGCCAGACTGGAGGCTCTCAAGGAGCAGCGTGCTCCCGTGCTGGCTCTTGTGGACCGCCACAAGAGCCTCATCAAGGAGCGCGACGACCTGGCCACTTCGAGCCAGGACGCCTCTCGACTGATGCTACGCGGGCAAAAGGGCGAGAAGCGTGACCCTGGCAAGCTTTTGCGCGAGGAGAAGATGAGGAAGCGCATTGCAAAGGAGCTTCCCAAGGTCGCTGCGGAAGTCACAAAGGTCCTGGAGCGCTGGGAGGACGAATACGGCCGCCCGTTCCTCGTGTTTGGCGAGAGGTATCTGGACGAGTGCGAAGATGACGGCTCAAAGAAGACCGCGCCGGCAGCTCGGTCCAAGACGCCTGCGGGTGCGCCACCATCTGCGGTGAAGATGCCTAAATCTGGCCACAAGGCCAACATTGGCAAGTCGGTACCGCCTCGGACAATGACCAAGACTCCCACGGCGACTGGCCCTAGGAAGGCTCCCACGACAGCCCAATCTGCTGTGTCCAGAACTGCCAGTCCGACTCGCACCGGCCGCACCAGCCCGTCGCGAATTCCTGCCCGCGCGCCGCTTTCTAACTTGAAGCACGGCAACAACTCGCCTGAAAGGCCGCGACCTGAGTCCCGGGGGGAGACGCTGCGCAACGGTGCACCAATGAGAGCACCACCTCCTAAGATGCGTGACCTCAAGTCTGTGCCGGAGCTGCAGACACCCTCGAACCCGTACAAGGGCGCAGGTCTAGGGTCGAATATCGTTCGCGCGATTGAGCCGGAAGATGTGTACGACGACAGACCGCAGACATCGAGAGGCGGGCGGTACGACTCTCAAGACTCGCAAGAGCGGTCCGACTACGACGAGGACCGATACGCCACCATTAGACCTGGGCATTACGGGTACACGCCAGAAGGACCGCCGCGCCAAATCTCGAGCACATCATCAGCGGCCATCTCGGGGTCTGAGAATTGGGAAACGTACGACGATAACAGCGAGCCAGAACCCGATGCGTCAGACGCCTACTATGCTAAGCTCCGGGCGGCGCGGTGCAAACGTCAAGAGCCCGAGTATGGCCATGGGGTAGTACCAAGCCAGCCGAAGCGATTGCGCGGCATCCCACCACCGATAGGCTACACGGGTCCGGTTATGATTGATGAGGATGGCAACCGTATCGTTTCTGGAAGCGAATGGGGTGACTCTGATGTCTTTTGAACAACGAAGACGACGTCGCAAGCATGCGGCCCCGTGATGAGATGTATTGGGCGACAGACGACATGATATGAAGCACGTATGCATCTCACGAAACAAGACCAATTTGCTTTTTTTTAACGGAACGTGGCGAATTATTTTGCGCTGCCCTCTCTGGTACATTTCTTTTTCTTCAACACTTGTTGCTTATTTGTTTATCTGGCTACGTACTGGGATACGTATACATATTCTTGGTTTATCATTTTGACCCTTTTGCAGCACCTGCACCGTCTACCATGGATGGGCAAGGGAAATTGCTGCCGCGAAGGAAGGATGCCTGTTTATATCTATCGTTCTTGGCTTTTCTTTTTCCCTTTTTTTCTTACTTCAATTTGGAATATTGGAAAAGAGAAGAGGATGGATTGTTTTAATTTGTGTATACTGTTGGATAAGGGAATCGAACAGAAAGGAAGAAAAGGGAATGCCAGTCTGTATGGAGACCGGGGGGCACGCAAGTGCTCAAATGGCATCGTGAACGCGACACGACCGGACAAACAAGTCTTGGAAGATGATTTTTTTCTTCTTCTTCGTGCCTCGTCTTCTTCTGTATCTTCTTTGTCTATTGGGAATAGCAACGGCGTTGGAATTATTGTATTTTGTTGTAGGTTTTTGTTTTCCTCTTTTTTTTTTATAGCTACCATCCCAAGGAGTGAATAAAACACAGCAAGTCAGTGTGTCGCTGTCTTGCGTTTCGTTCTTCTATTCATATTATTCTCAGGGTGTGTGCATCCGCACGCACCTAGTGTCACTTGCATCTCGCAAGGCCATCCATTTACCAACATGACTACTTGCGGGTTGCAAGGAGGAAAAGTTGCAGGCCAAAAAGTTGTGACGATGAAAACAGGGCTCAGGAGCTCTGTTGACGGAGCCTTGGTAGATAGACTCCGTTTGAAATCGTTCGGACCCTTGGGCGTTGGAATTTTCTCCAGACGCTAATCATGCTCAGATGGTTCGTATTCATTCGTTATACTTGGCAAGTACGGATATGTACGGAGTATTTGATGGAGAAATGCGGCAAGCCAAAAATAGGAACTTGTTGGTTCCCAATCAACTCCAATCAGCCCCAATCATTCCCTTGTGCTTGAAACAGGGCTCCAGCCACAGCCCCCCCTTTGTGGCGGTTCTAATAGTATAGTACCTGGCAGTGCAGGCATCACTATCCGTACTGAGTACCACCTACTAACTGTGGAGGACCCCCCTCTGTGGACACTAAAACGGCCCGCCGCGTATTCGTTTTAGGCGCTGGCTGCGGCCCTGTTGTTGTTTGCCCGTACGGACTAATAAGACTCACCTCAGCAAGCTTGCTTTGACGAGCCGGCTTGGGCAAAGGGGCAAACAATCCATGGACCGGCGACGGAACACGATACTCTTTAATTTGTGAAATACTTGGAACTATTCATCATCTTCAAAGGAGCCTAAAGTATTTTTGCGCATTTTTTACCCATGCTGCGGAATATGAAACATTTGGTTCATCGCCTCCTAGCGGCGACTTTGCTACTTATTTCCTTTGTCCCCCAAAAACCGTTTCAGCTGGCGCCTACCTACGGAGGTAAGTACTGAGTAAGTAGCTTTGGCCTGTCGTCACCCGTCAGCTACCTATTACCTGCCCACATATAGGTACCTAGTCACGTACCAACCCAAGTACTTACCCAGCGCCAGGTACCGAGTAGGTAGGCACGCAGGCCGTCTGTCGGACCTGTCGGATCCTCTCCCCTGTCCATCTCCATTTTATTATGCATAGTTATCCGCTACACTCCCTCCTTTGAACGACACCTCGCCGTTTAGCCTCGCCTCGCCTCGCTTCTCCCTCATCTTGCTCCCTTTCTTCTTCTTTTCATTCAATCTTCACTGCACTCCTCTCCGAATTCACTCGTTTACAACTCTGTACTCATACTTTGTCGCCTCAAGTATCTTCTTTTCAAGCCAGCGCCTGTTTGTCCCCTTTTTTCTCTTCGACATTTCAACGACGACGAACGACTTGACATCACCAACGCTAAAACCGAGATTCACGCCGAAACTCCCCCCCATCGCCCACCTTCGAACCCGCCTGCCATATCACGCCTCTCATGTCGCCACGACTTACCGCCTGCTGATGACTCCTGCGGCCGGCTCCCGCCCCGCAGGCTCGCCAGACGACGCCGCCGCTGTCGCTTTGCAAGGCGCCTCGCTGGCATTTCAGAAGCGCCCGCCGCAGACGACTTCGTCAACAAGCCAGTCCGCTGCCAGCTTGCGCTCCTCGAGCAAGCACCAGACGACGCCCACACCGGACAGCACCAGCCGCAGCCGCAGCCGTAGCCCGCCCCTGCACAACCAGCAGCACGGCCTCGAGCACTACCGCGAGAATGGCGCCCTTCTCGCTGCGACGTCATCGGTGGAGAGGGCAAAGAGTCCCGGCGCTGCCGCGGCCCTCACGCCTGCGACGCGGTCCTCACCTCTCGGTCCGCATCGGGGCCAGCACCGGCTGCACCAGCACACCGCGTCTTCGGATGCCCAGTCGCCCGAGATAGAATCCGACACGGTCCTCCCCGCGGGCCTTGTGGCGTCGCGCCTGAAGCAGCTTGGCATATCACCGACGACGACTGCTGCGCATTCCGTGACTACGATCACGACGGCAACGACAAAGACGGCAAAGGCTGCCACACGAGCTTCGTCCGCGTCGCCGCCCTCGCATCTGACCCTGGGACTTTCGCCGCAGTCTCCGGCCGGCGTGGCCGCCAAGCTGGATGCCAAGAGCCCGAGCCTCATTGCGGCCACGTTGGCGGCGAGTCGCAGCAGCAGCCCGACTCCCACGACGCTGCGGAAACCGCGCCGAGTCCACAGCGCGAATACGCTGCAGATTGTTGACGCTGTGGATTCGCAGCCGATACCTACAACAGATTCGCTGATTTCCATGTTCGAGGCGGACAAGGCTCGCGGTAGCAAACACGCCACGTCACCACGGCGAATAGCAACATCCTCCCCAGAGCAACCCGTCGTACGACAGAGTGCACGCCCCTCTCCGATTCCCATCAAGCAAACTACCGTCTCGCCTACACCTCCAACCAATCGGACGTCGGATTCCAAGCAACGAGCTAGCAAAGGCCGGCAATATGATCGACCTCCGACACCTCCTCAAGCTACCCACAAGAAGTCGGCAGCCGCTGCACCTCGGCGGCCGCCGACACCCCCGGCAGTCATGGATGCCACGCCAGTTTCGACTCCGTCAACGCCCACTTCTGCGTCGAAAGCAATCGCACGGGTGGCTGCGAACAAACCTCGCGTGACCCCGCCCAAGTTTGGAGATGCACTCAAGGTTGACGGCCCATTGACTACAGCCACACCTTCTAAAATAGTAACTCGCTCTAAATCAACAGCTGCGTTGAAGAAGCCAAATGTCGGTGGAGAGGCACCGTCTCACAAACGGGTACGGAAGCCTTCACCGCTGCGGCTATCAAACGGCCAAGAAGGCGGACATATGCCTACTTCGGCCTCGCCCAACCCTACAACACCGAGGCACAAGTCACCCACACCGCGTGTTATTAGTAGATCAACTCCAGAAGTGCTCTCACCAAAGCCAACGCGGATCGCTAGGACTGCTTCCCTCCGGGCCAGTACGCCGCCGCCTGCTATTGTCCTCCGTCCGACGGCTGATGTACAGTCACCCTCACCGGATCCAAAGAAACGTACGCCTGGTGAGAAACGGCCGCCCACACCACCAAAACCACGGAATAGTCAGAGGCTGGCGCCGGCAAGGCTTGCGAGTGGTCGGCCACGCGGAAACTCGGCCACGCCTCTTCCAAAAGCGACGCCGGTCAACAGCATGTGGGGGTTGCCTATTGTATCAAGCACTACTTCGAATACGCCCAAGGCTGGCAAACCGCAACCGCCACCGCCCAATAGACGGGAGTCGATTGTCAGTGCGCCGCCATCCCCCACGCATGAGCCCCCTAGACGGCGACTCACCCGATCACCTTCCAACCCGATGCGGCTCAACTCCATGGCCAATGCCATCATGGCAAGCTCTTTGGCATCGTCTCGTCTGACGCCTCACAACACGGGCTCCTCCTTGCCACCACCACCATTGCCCGTGCGCCAGCGATCGCCGCATCTGCTCCAGACCCTACGCCAACCTCAGAGCGAGCCCGAGAATGACCACGACAGGCAACGGAAAAACCACCGACACAGGCTGCACAGTTCCAAGCACATGCATCACGAGGGCTCGCGCAAACGTTGGAGAGACCAGGTCACCGACAAGGAGCGCAAGCGATACGAGGCGCTGTGGGCCTCGAATCGCGGCCTGTTGCTGACGCACGAAAGTCCTTCGGCCAGTGTCGGCAGCGGCCTCGGCACGGAACTGTCCGAGTGCGTGGTAAACGTGGTCGTGCGAGACATTTGGAAGCGCTCCCGCCTGCCGGCTGAGGAGTTGGCCGAGGTGTGGGAGCTGGTGGACCGCGAACACAGAGGCTACCTCACCCGACAAGAGTTTGTGGTGGGCATGTTTTTGATAGATCAGCGGCTGCGGGGACGGAAACTGCCCCCCAAGGTGTCGGACAGCATATGGGGGAGCGTGAATGGCGTGACGGTGTCGAAGCCGCGGGTGAAGAAGCACTGAGCATGCGGAAGGAAGGATGCGAACTGCGCGGTCGAGTGGTAGCAAAAGACTTTATACCCTGTATATAAACAAATATACCCTCTATGGAAGCATTTTACTTGCAGCGTGGCTCGTATTTCTGCTTCATCTTGAGCATCTCCCGATCCGACTTACAGAGTGCAGGCTGGTGAGGCTGTCAAAGTCTTTGCTAGCATTTGGTGTGCGAATCGTACGCTGGGACTTTGCGCCACTTGGGCCTTGGCCAATGGACAGAAGGTTGATGATCCTGATACTGCATGGAGCCTCGACCAATTCATGCCTCGAGTCCAGCTCCAGTTTAGGCAAAGGTATATGCTCACATGTATATGGTCTAGTGTCCAGCCCCAACCTGAACATACCGCTAGGTCACAACCAACTCTTGGCGGTGCACGTATCTGACTATCCACATACTTTTGTGATGGAGAAGACAACGTGTCAGACGCTATTGGATATTCTGGCCAACATCTGGTGACCTTGGCGCCGCCACATCTGCCCCCCCAACAAGCCGTGGGGGTGACGGCAGCAGCCCAGCGGCCTCTTTTCGCCCCTGCAAGAAGAAGTCTAGAATCAGAGCTGAGAGAGACAGAGAGCGAGAGCCTCGGCGATCTGCGCCATTGAGTTGTTACTATAGCAACAGGCTAGATGGTGCTGAAGTGCAAAGCCATCAACAAGGCGGCAGCAGGCGCGCTCGTGGGAAACTGTTTCTACCGGAACCCATGACTTTGCTTATATCTGTGGTGATTTGATGCTTGTGTGTGTTGCGACGGGGAAAACGGCTGCCAAGCATCTATCTGCATAGTACCCGGATCGCGCAGCGTCTAGATACCCGAAGCGGATCGTTGGCACGATGATTCAACCTAACCATGTGGTTGCTGTCATTATTCTTGTCCTCTTTGTATTCTTTCTCCTTCTTGCTTATGCTCTGTACTCGCTCGTGGACGCTCTGAGACGGTTCCACTCGATATCGGATATTCCTAGTGGTTCGGACGGCTCCTAGCTGTAACTGGCGGATCCAGGATCATACTACCGAAAGTTTGATCATTGCCTCGGGGGACGGCCTTGAAAAAGTACTTGGGTGAGTTGGGATTTTTTCTTCTTCCTTTTTTGCACGACGGTACTGAAACCGCTGCTCATACAAGCCTTGGCAGATGCACGGAGACGGCCGCAAAACTACGAGCCCGCACAATGTTGTATAGCACGATTACCATCTTGAAATAAAAAAAATATGCATTTAATGGAGCCTAGAAAGGAGAAAGAGATAAAAAAAACATTGTTTGTCTCCATGTCTAGCAGGCCCCTCACAGACTACAGTCGGTAACCCTTGCAGAGATGTACGACGATGGGCCCGTCCCTTATCCTCCCAGCCTCGACTTTTGCGCGACGATGCGCTGGAAAAAGGCGGCGACCAGCCCCGGCTCGAGCTCCGGCTCCGCCAGGTCGCACGGCAGCAGGTTGCTGTAGCCGCCCCTGTCGCCCGAGATGGCCCGGAGCACGTCGCGCATGACCGGGTACCGCCGCAGCAGGGGCAGCAGCCTGGCCAGCGTGTCGCGCGTGCCGGGCTCGCTCGAGGGGAGGGACGCGACTTGGAGGACGAGGGCCGCGACGCCGGCGGCCACGGGCGTGGCGACCGAGGTGCCCGTCATGCGCCGCGTCGGCGAGGACGTCGTCGTTGTCGTCGTTGTCGTCGATGTCGTCGATGTCGTCGTCGTTGTACCGTCGGGGCAGATCCAGGAGGACGCGACGGCCTCGCCGATGGCGGAAAAGAGACCTCTGCCCGCCGTGTCGCGCGGGTTGAACGTCGAGGGCGTCCCGTCCGCGTCGGCCGAGTGGATGGCGAACACGCCGGGCTCCCAGGCCGGGTAGGCCATGTACTTTGCGTTTCCGTGATTCGCGGCGGCGGCGAAAATGAGCTTCTGCCGGTTCACAGCCCTGCGCACGGCCTGGCCGACGCTCTCATCGATCCGACGGTCGTGTTGAAAGCCAAAAGATATGCTTATAATGTCCACGTTCCATTGGTTCTCATCAATGGCATAATCGATTGCCTGTGTCGAGTCAAACCGTCAAACGGCCCCCCCCCGCCACCACCGGACCCCCCCCCTTTGTCAGCTGCCAGTTTGTACTGTTTGTAGAATCCGCAAAACGCACCTCGACAATGGCAGTGTGGCTGATGCTCATGCCATCTCGTGCAATCTTTGCGACGAATATATCTGCCGCGGGCGCGACCCTCCTGAGAAGACCGGCACAGTGCGTCCCGTGACCGCTCTCGTCGTTGCCCTCCCGGGTTGTGCGCGCAGCATCCGCACCAGTGCTGGAGCGAGGAAGGAAATCTTTTACAACGACCCTGCCTGTATGTGGTCTAGAGGGGTCGTTTGCAAAATCCTTGTGATCTAGATATACACCGGTATCGAGGATCGCAATCTTGACTCGCTTCATTCTGTTTCTTTGTAGTTCATCGAGCGGTTTGTGTACCTTTTCCCTCAACCTCTCGAACCAGCTGTCGGACTTGTGGAAACTGATCAGACAAGTTAGTTTCGGCAACAGTGTTTGCATATACCGAGACGAAATTTACTCATGATCTGGCTTAGTCTCCGCAGCGTCGAAGAAATTCGCTCCAAGACCCGGTGACACTGATGAGCTTCCCTTTGAATCGAAATCATGCAGAACAGGAGGCAAACTACTACCAGCATCTTTGGCTCCATCACAATTGGACACTTGGTCCTCTTCACTGTCATCCGCCGGCTCGGAGCCGTAGCCTGATCTTGCTGTTGAATGTGGTGACAAGTGGTCCTGTCTGCTGTCGAAAGGCGGCAAGTGCAGTACACTCAACGATGGTAGTTCGGTTTTTGGACGATACGAGGAAGCGGGATGAATTTCTGGAGGTGCCGTCGGTACGAGCAAGCCGGACTCGACTGGGAGACGATCTTCGGTAGGGCGTGACAGCCCGCCCCCCCGTAGGGGCTTACTTGGAGTCGTCGAATTTGGCAAGGCATCGGAAATCGCTGCATCTTGGTCTGCTACGGTCAGTGCTGAACTCTCTCCTACCAGTACATCCCCGTCATCTCGGACCTGTAATCCTTTCGCCCCAGGCTGGTCTGTGGTTGGCAAACAATTGGTACAATCGGGGTTCCCAACTTCGTTCTGCCAAAAAGATATTAGATATTTTGCCCCTAAGAACTCCCCACACTGAATAGATCAAAACACCATTAGGCTTCGCGACTTACGTGATCAGACATCAGTTCTTGTAACATCTTATTTTTCTCATTCAACTCGTCGATCGCAGCCTGACTGGCAACAATATCAGAATGGCCTGGAGACAGTACCGCCATTCTGCCGGTCAAAGCATCTTGTAGGAGCCTCTCGGCTTCCCGATGCGATTGCTGATGGAATAAAGCCACGCCGAGCCAGTGTTTGCTTGATAGCGTACCGAGGGCGGCATCGCCGAAGCAGATCCTGCGTCTCTCCACTACTGCTCGGAGGCATTTCCTGGCACCATCGTATCTCTCGAGTGTACACATCGTTCGCCCGAGCCAGTGCTTGCTATCAAGGGTATCAACGTCGTCAGGCCCAAGGGCCGCCACCCTCTTTTCGTACGCGTGACGGAAAAGATCCAATGCTTTCTCGGGGAGCCCCTGAAAATACAGTGTCCTGGCAAGCCAGTGAATGCTGTCGAAAGCAAGCCGTTGTACGTCTTTGGGGGTGTAGCTGCTCTCCAAAAACGGCAGCCATTTCTCTACCGAATCCTCGAGAAATTCCCTCGCGTCTGCCAACTTGTTTAGACGGGCAAAGGTGACGCCCAACCAATGCTGGCTTTTGAGAGTGTGTGTATCCTTTGGACCTGAGAGATTTTTGTGTCCCGCGTATGCTTCGAGTAGATGCTCTTCGGCCTCTTCGAACCGAGACTGCCTGGAGAGCGACACACCTAGCCATAAGCAGGTGTCATACAAGCGACAGAGGTCCTCTCTCTTTGCGGTCCTTTGAGCCAGCTTTCTGAACGATTTCAAAGCTCTATTGAAACTTTCAGTTGCTCTTTGATAGTGTTTATTGTTGACGTATTGGATGCCTTGCTGGAAGTCCAGTTCGCGGGCATTTCGGGGCATTTTGCGGTCGGCCGGCGGCTGATCGTTTAGATTGAACGAACTTTCGAAGATCTTGTTATTGGAGTATGAGACTAGCATGCCAAGTCACATCACGTTTATGTGTCAAAAGTGCGAGATTAACAGACTAAAGGCGAGTGAGTCTACGGTGGCTTGGAGCTGTCGAGCTGAGGCGCAGTGCGCCGACATGGCGGCGGCTGATATCGCAGCTGACCATTATCATAACTAGCGGACAGGTACTTATTCAGCGCCCCTTACCACGCAGCATCGAACTCGGTTGATGGCATCTACGACATGGAAGCAAGGCAGAACTACCGAGGAAAATCACTTTGAATTTGATGAAATGGCGCGCAAGAAAGTTTTGCTCCTTGCCCCGACTATGCGCTCAGCCCCAACGGGACCCATTGCCCTGGGCAACATCATCAAAGATCCCCTGTGCCCGGAACTGCCTCTCACCGACACCAACTCGGCTGCGGTGAAGCTACTTGCCGATAAGCACCAGGATGTAATTGAGACCAACGTTTTCAACAGTGATCTGCGCGCCAGCTCCGTCAGCGGAGGGGTGGTGGCCAAGTTCTTGGAGGGCCTCGCAGGATTCGGGCTGGATTTAGGCGGGAGCCAGGGCCAAAGCGCCAGATCCAGCGTCAAAATAGATCGGCTTGTCACACAGTCGATCACTCCGACCATGGAGGAGGTCAGAAGCGTGTTCAACGAGCCGAGTGTCCAGGCGGGGATCAGAAACAGTTTCTTCCGTGCCAATGTCTACATGATTACGAGTGTCCAATTGGCCTACGGGGCTGAGGACTTCATCACCGCATTCCGAAAAAAGGGCACACACTTTCACCTGCGCGCTGACTTGAGTCCAGCCTTGTTGCCTGTCAAAAACGGCGCGGATGGTGTGCTCGACGCAAGCGATAGCACGATACAAAAGTCTACGATCGATTCGAGCACACCCTTTGTGCGGGCCTACCGCCTCAGAGAGATTCTGTACAGACGCAGGAGGGTTGAGACCCAAAGAGAATATGTGAATGGTGATCTATATGATCTCGACGACAGTAGGGAAGAGAAGCCCTTTCATGAGGACCACGACCCTGAAAGTTCCGTGGCTGAATTGGTTTTGTTGGATGACGAGGATGCCAATCTTGCAGAGCTGTGGGATATGAAGCCAAGACAGTATATGCTGATCGATTCTGGCGGTGAAGAAAGCGATGCTGATGACGACATTGGCGAGAGCGAGAGCGAGAGCGAAGAGGATAGTGGCCCTGCAAAACTGGCACTGGAAGGTGATGCTTCCGAAAGGCTGACCTAGAAATAGGTGAGAGCTCGCCTCTGCTCATTTCCTTTTTCAACAGGTCAAAGAAAATATTGATACAACTAAACTCACGTATTGCAGTGACTTCGTCCGTACTAAGTATTGATAGTGAGCCTCCGCCCCGGAATAGCTGCCAACCCTAGCATCTTTCTGCAGGGGGGTGTTTTTGTGTTCCGCACGAGCCGAAAGCTTGACGAGTATTTCCTACCAGTATACTCGGCAACTTGCAAGACGATGCTGGTATTGGAACTCGTCACATTGCCAAGGCTGCCCAACGGGATCCATGGATATTACCAGGGTGGTAGTAGGTCTAGCCCTCGAGTGATAATATTGGCAAAGGCCCTTGATGAGATTATTGCACATTTTTGTTGACAACATGGACAACATGGACCAGGCTTCGTATCAAAGACACCTTATAGGGGACGGCCATTAGTTACTGTATAGGCCTATTTAGTAGGCAGCCTGGTTCGCGACCGGGCTGTAGCCTAGTCGCTTCCATCATGCCACCAATATGCATCCCAATCTGACATGTCAAAGTACCTCGCGCCATCATAGCTAGTGCGGTCCGTAGAGTATTGGATTTACGCGTACAGGCTCTGAAGAGTACTGCAAGTGCCGCAGGACCCCGAATGACTCGTGCTGAAAGTGGTGACATTCATTGCTATAAGTCGAGAATCTGGAGTCCTACTATACTTGGTATATGCAAGCAGATAAGCAAGCACGAGCCCAGAGTTCCGAGCTTCCGGGCACGAGTTTGCCCCCGTTAAAGCCATAAAGCGGGCAAGCATACGCATATAATTAGTTTCAAAGTCACGCACCAATCTATTTTAGAGTTCCCCTCATCGAATGCTACGATAGAGCGGCGTTTTCGTTGCCGAGACCGTAAGCACAATGTGGAGCACAAGTTCAGGTTGGTTGACCCCAACCTAGTTGCCTCAGCAAGTTGCAAGACCCGGCTCTCGTCGATTGCGCCACCTTGGGGGTAATTAGCCCTGGCTAAGATCGTCGCTTTTTTTGCGAACGAGGCAGAGACGAGACACAGATCCGGGGAGCGGGGCCGCTCTTGCAAGAGTTCCCAGTTCTCCTGTGGCGAAAAAAAAAAGGGAGGGAAGAAATCGGGACGGCGCTGCGTGGGGGGTTGGAATAGAGAAAGTCAGACTTGACATCTTACAACTGATCACGAATGTGCCGGCCATGTACATGACACGGCCGCGACCGGTGCGCTCTCACCAGCATGCGCAGCTCCTGCAGACGGAGCAGTTTTTTCAAAACGGATCGCTGGCGTGGCGATACGACGGCAACGACGATGACGGGTACGACTCTGACTCGACGCCAGCCTACATGGACGTCGGCCACTTTCGCTGGTTCTGGCCGTGGGGGGTGCGGCGCAGCTCGACCTTTGACACGATGCCCACGGGCAAGCAGAGCCTCCCCGTCGCCGCCTCCCTGCCGCCGTCGTCGGTCGGGGAGCAGCCGGGCAGCCTGCTCCTGACGCGGCTGCCGGCCGAGCTGCGCCTCAAGATTTGGCGGCTCGTGCTGCGGACGCAGTGCAGCGCCCGGTGGACGTACCACCCGCGGTCGCCGGCGTGGCGGCCGGACCGGCGGGGCGCGCCCTTCATCGACACGGCGCTGCTGAGCACGTGCCGCGCCGTCTACGCCGAGACGTGGGACCTGCCGATGCGGCTGACGCAGGCGGTGCTGGCCGACGGCACGCCGTGCGACAAGCCGGGCGAGTGGGCGCCCGTGGTGCTGGCCGCGGGCGTGCTGGTGCCGCACGCGTGGCAGGTGCTGCTGCTGCGCCGCGCCGAGGTCACCATGCAGCACTTCCGCCTCGAGGCCGGCTTCCTGGAGATGTGGGTGGCGGCGCTCGGCAAGCTCAAGGCAGCGGCGGCCGCGTGCGTCGCGGATCTGGTGGCGGAGAGGCGGCTAAGGGGCGGCGGCGTCAACGAGGACGTCATCCGCGCGCTGCGGGGCAGGCAGCCGCTCGAGGAGATTGTCGTCCGCATGAACAGAATGGACTGGTGGACGTGGACGAGCGTCCCGCCGGCGCCGTGGCCGGACAGCCTCCCAGGCGAGTGCGTGGCCGACCTGAGGGACGCCGGCCGGCAGAGGAAGGGGGCCAACAATAGGAGGAAGAGGAGGAGGAGCAGGAGGAGCGCGGAAGAAGAGCTGGAGTGGGAAGTGGAAAGGGAAAGGTGGGCGAGAAAGAATACCGGAGATGATTACGGCCATGATGACCACGACGATGAGGAGGAGGGGGAAGAGGAGGAGGAGGGCCATGCTTCTTTGGGGCTGGAAGCCGACGAGGAGGTTACGCAGGATATGGAAGACGAGGATGGGCACGGAGCAAGCCATGACGATGCAGTGTTGGAGAATGCTACGGCCTTGAGCGAGACGAGCTACGGACAAGTCGGCGACGCGGCGACGCAAACCTACGATGAGGATACCGAGCAAGGGGGCTACTTTTCCGACCACACCGCGAGCTCCGACGAGTCGGCCGTCTACGTCTTTGACGCGGCCACGCTTCCCGAGTCCCTCTGCCTCGTCCCCTTCAAGACGGAGTCGTGGGACCGCGCCGGCGCGTACGGCGTCTTGTCGCCGCACCTGCGCGTGACGCTGATGCTGGAGACGTTTGGCCCCAAGAGCCTGCAGCTGGACGCGGCGCTGGCCGAGGTGAAGACGTGGCGGCTGCCGATGCCGCTGGTACACGGCGGCAGCAGCGGCAGCGGCAGCGGCGGAGGCGGCGAGCGTGGTGACGAGGAGGAAGAAGAAGAAGAAGAAGAGAGAGGTGTGGACGTCCGGGCCGGAGCGGCGGTCGAGGACGACCAAGGCAGGGTGTTGGCGTGGGACGGGCGGCCGGTGCGAGCGTACCACTGGCTGCGGGACGTGGGCGACGAGGCCGAGGAGGCGCCCTTTCTGCGGATGGGAGAGCTGAGGGGGACGGCGGAGGGCGTGGTGGTCAAGATGATGACGCTGGTGCCGCGGAATCTGTGAGGGAGAGAGAGAGAGAGGGGGGGGGGGGGGGAGGGGCGTCGTTGATTGTTTCTAATAACATGGGGGTTTGGGATTTTTTCTTCTTTTCTTTTGGGATCTAGGTAGTGGGTTAGGGATGGTATTATACCCGAGGCTGATACGGAAATCATGGATGCTATTTGGCTGCTTCATCATGAGCAGCCTCATCACCACACGCTCGTCACATTGACTTGTGTATGCCGTAGACCCCCCCTCCTTCCCCCTCCCCCCCTCCGTCGTCCAACAATCACGATGACGCTTGCTGGTCCGTCTTCTCGCCCCGCACCAGCAGCGCCACCGTCGTGGCGGGCTGCACCTTGAACGGCACCATGCCGAGGGCGCCGAGCAGGGTCCTCATGGCGAGCGAGTGAAACGTCCAGGCGACGACGACCACGTCGTCGTCGGCCTCAAAGACGTCCCGCAGCGCGGCCAGGACGCGGACGCGATGCTCGGCCTCCGTCTCCGGGCGGGGCCGGGCGCCGAGCAGGTCGGCCTCGGGGAAGCCGTCCTCGACGACGCAGGCGGGCCAGCGGGCGGCGATCCAGGCGCGCGGGCGGCGCCCGTTGCAACGGTGCGTGGTCCAGCGCTCGCGCAGCGCCTCCTTGACGACGGGCCGGTACGGCAGGCCGTGCGCGTCCGCGACGGGCTTGAGCTGGTGCAGCGAGGTCTGCAGGCAGCGCGCGAGCGGGCTCGTGTAGAGGCGCCGCGGCACGGGCAGCCCGTCGGCGGCGACGGAGGCGAGCCACAGGTCGGCGAGGGCGGCGGCCTGGGCGACGCCGAGGGGCGTGAGGGAGGCGTCGAACAAGGCGTCGTCGTCGTCGCCGTTTTTGAGCAGAGCATCATGGTTCTGTCCAGATCCGCGTGTGAGCAAATGTGTACCAGAGTTGACTACCGTATACATGGGTTGCATGCATGTCGGATGAAGTCGTGATGCCCTTTACCTCTCCTTTCTCGTCTCTGCCGAGCTTGTTCTTCAGGTTGTGGTAGCCCTGGCCGTGGCGCGTCAGGAGCATAATCTTGTACGAGACATTCTCGGGCGACTCGCGGTTGAGGGCCTCGACGTGCGCGGTGAAGCGTGCCCACGGCCGCTGGTCGTCGTTGGAAGCGGCGTCGTCGGAAGGGTACGCCCGCGGCGTGAGGGCAAAGAGCGGCCGGGTGGTGAGCCGGCCTTCGGGCAGCTGCGCGGCGAGCGCGGCGCAGTCGTCAAAGTATCCCTCGGGAGCGCTGAATGCCCAGCTGGCCATGTTTCAGTTTCAGAGCTCCCTTTGGCGAGTGCTGGTGCAGGAGAGCAAGACGGTGAAGCAGAGGTCCCTTTTTCTGGTTCCCCGTCTCACGAGCGAGTATTGGTTATTGGTTGGGCACGGGTAGTTGCAGCGACGCGGCAACGGCGCCACCATGATTGACGTAGGGTTGAACAAAATAAAAAAGATGCTGAATAACTTTATGCAATGGTATCAAATTTATCCATTTTGGAGAATTTGTCAGAGTGAACCTACGTCGCCGTCTTTGCGTCTCTCTGTTCCGTCTCCAAACTCCCGCCGCTGTAAGCCACAATACTGTGAAGCTCTTGCTGGGACAGGCAACTCTCACTTGCGATATATAGATTTACTGATTTTCCCTCGTCATTTTCCACATTCTGCATCTCAGATCCACTTGGGCTGTTCTGACACTAGGCATTTCTGGCGGCAACATAGCTTGACTCAAGGCATCCGTCATTGTCAGGAAGACAATCGCCGCATTCCAGCGAAATCCAACGTCTTCCGGCCGGGAACGACCATTCCTCTTTACGGAAAGGAAGCGACTAATACTTGTCCAGGCAAAACCCCCAATGGATAGTAGCCACAAGCTCCATCAGTCAACACCCATTGTATTATTAAGGCTGTATAAGCAACGTCCTGCATACGCTAGTTGCTTAGCAATGTAACTCGGGTGTTGGCTCGACCCCGACTTTGGTCCCAAAACCTGCAGAAAAGGCTGCGCCAGCCGATCTAGCATTCCATTCCGTTTCTCTCACATTTCTCGATCTGGCCATGTGGGCGCGCCTCGCCTCCGCGGACTCACACCAACAGCAAGCAGCCAAGGGCTAAATGCCGCCACCTCGATCCTTTATTTATTTAAAGACGGCTGCATCTGCAAGTCGTCGCCGCTGGCCGCACATTGCACCTTCTCGCATCTCGCAAGAATTTCCATACTCGCAGCAAAGCAAGCAAGCAATCATGACATCAACCGCGGCCGACGAGCCGTCACCACCGACAGACGCCGCAGACTTTGCCGCGAAGCCGGAGGAGCCAGAATCCAACAAGGCACCCAAGCTCTCAGACCACGACTTTAAAATCTACAATCAAATGGCCGTCCGCATGGACTACTTTGTACGTTGTTACTTGACTTGCTCGTGCGTGCGCAGACACACGCTCTTAAAACCACCCCCCGCGTGATGTGACGCTGCGCCACCTTTTCTTTAATACAAAATCACACTCATATCAAAATCAAACAGCACGAAAATTTTCGCCGCACCTGGAACCTCCTCTGGACGTACGCGACGACGGGCGAGCGCCGAGGCGGCCTGTCGCCGGCGCAGCTCGTCCGGGCCGGCCTCGACTTTGGCGAGCACCTGACGGCGCACCACGGCATCGAGGAGAGGCGCGTGTTCCCGTTGCTGGCGCGGCGCATGCCCGAGTTCGACCCGCGCCGCGGCGACCTGGTGCGGCAGCACGCGGCCATCCACGCCGGCCTCGACGGCCTGCGGGCGTACCTGGAGGGCGTGCGCCGCGGCGACGAGGCGCTCGAGGCCGCCGCGCTGCGCGCCAGGATGGAGTCGTGGCGCGCCGTCCTCTGGGCGCACCTCGACGACGAGGTCCGCACGCTCGGCGCCGAAAACATGGCCAGGTACTGGACCAAGCAGGAGATGATGTCGATGCGCTGGTGATTGGAGAAGAAGGGGAGGGGGAGGGGGGGGGGGGGGGGTGAGAGGGGACGGGGAGTATGTATGAATGGGGACCGGATGGGGTCGTTCTTACGCGGCATGCAGCCGCTTCGTGTGTATATTCATGCAGAACGATGGCAAACTCCACATTCCGTGATGCGCAGTTTATGAGTAGAGTGATGGATGGCATGGACAAGGTATAAAAGTTTGGGGTTCTCAATTTTTTGGTCCGTGTTGGAGGAAATACATACAATGGGCGTTCTAGGTTCATAAGCCCGTTCATAGCTAGCTGAAATTAAACGTAGAAAAAAAAAAAGAAAAAGAAAAGTAGAATCAAACGAAAGAAGAGCCGTCCAAGAGTCATGGTCAGTCAATCCAAACGATATTTTAGTAATGCCACAGATTCAGCTCTGGTTCGTCCCCGCATCACGCACATGCTCTGCACGTAGCCACATCTATATCCCTACCTCTCTTTTGTCTCTTTATACACCCTCCCCCATCTCCTAATATATACTTATTTTCCTTCTCTTTCCCTCCAACCTAGCCTCTCCTCCCTTTTTACAACCCCCTTTCTCGGGCTCCCTTCACGCCGTGCTGCGCCAGAGGTCCCTCATGCCGCCCGTCGCCGGGTAGAGCGCAAAGAGCGCGACCATGACGTCCGGGAGCAGGCCGCCGGGGGTGCCCCAGTGCATGGTGAGCGGCGCCCAGGCGGCGTTTCGGTAAAAGGCCTTGCGCCAGCCCTCGTGCCAGGCGCGCTGCTCCTCGCGAGCCGTCTTGACGCTGGTGGCCGACAGCCTGCGCGCGCGCTCGGCCAGGTGCTTGGCCATCTCCATGGCGACGTAGGCGCCCCAGAAGCGCACGCTGAGGATGGCGAGCCGGCCCTGGCTGCGCGGCCGGATGGGCAGGATCTTCTTGCTGCCGAGGTACGCGGCGTTCTCGCAGGCCTGGAAGACGACGAGGCACAGGACCTGGGCCCAGGCGACGAGCGTGGCAAAGGTCTTTTCGGCCGACTCGTCGCTCAGGGGATCGTCATCTTGGCCCCTCGCCTTGCGCGCGGCGGGGGAAGAAGAAAAAGTCCGGGCCGCGAGCCCCTTGAGGGCCGAGTAGAGGCCGAGCAGGCCCCAGAGGCGGCCCATGGTGCGCATCTCGGAGATCATGCCCGAGTAGGCCTGCAGGCGCTGCGCCAGGCCGAGGACGAGGGCGATGGACGGGGGCGGCGCCGCCGTGATGGAGTCGAGCACGACCGTCGTCGAGGGCGGCAGCGCGAAGAGCGCCGTCACCAGCTGCCGCGCCGACGACCGGAGCGCCGCCCGCCCGCCAATGTCGAGCACGTTGCCCGCGAGCCGCGTCGCGTAGCAGGCGAACATGAGCACCGTGTCGGCGCCCGCCCGCGTCTGCATGCACCGCTGCAGGTGCGCGACGAAGCCGTCGGCGCGGGCGAGCAGCGTCGTCGACGAGGCAGGAGCGGTAACGGCGGCGGCGGCGGCGGAGGCGGAGGGCGCCGCCGGTGTGGACGTTTTCGGAGCGGGCGTGACCGCTGCTTTTTCGCTGGGCTCGGTCGACGGCAGGACGGCGACAGAGTCGACGGGGACTGGCGTTTCACTGACTGATTCCGACATTGTTGCTCTGGCGTTATGTGTGTGTGCGTGTGCGTGTGTGTGGTGGATGGAGACGAGGAAGGAAGGGTTTATTCCTCTCGGTCGACGAGGGGGGGTGGTGGGTGGTGGGTTTAGGTGGGAGAGACGGCGGCGATATTCGGCGAAGCCAACGGGGGATGACCTAGATCTGTAACGTCTTTCCGATTTGGGATCCTTTTAGCGACAACAGTTACAGAAATAAGAAGAAATCAAGTTGTAAGAAAACGACGACGTATTTCAGAAACTGGTTGAAAAAAAAAAGGGATCAGAAGAAAAAGAAAAGCCGCTCGCTTCCCCCCTGCCAATCAATCAATCGGGTTACCCAGCTGAGAGATGACAAGACAATGGGGCGGCCGAGCCAAGCCTCGGCAGAAGCTACTTAGTCGAGCCTTTAGAATATCTGGGGACCTACGGATACTTTCCTTTGGTTTGCGCGCTTTTCATTTGATTTATTAATTTTATTAATTTTTAGGCCTTGAGCTACGCAGACAGACGCCCGCTCATCCGGGGGTCTCCCCCACAGCGAGGCTTGGGCTGAGGAATACATTAGTAGCGATGGGCATGTGTTTATTAGTTGGTTATAATTAATGGCTCGGATTCTGCGGATGCCGCCGATGGACGACGGGCTCGCTCACACGAGGGGGGGACAAGGAGTCATTCTACATTTCAAGAGACTTGTTCAAGCCAAGCAAACACGTTACATGTCTTGCTGTACTGACTTTTATCTCGCATCTCATTGGACGCCTGTCCATGTCTCTTTTTTTCTTCTTCTTTTTTTCTGTCTTTGCTATTGGGTCACTACTGGTACCGACTACCGAGTACACTCAATGTGTCTCAATGTCAGCCTAATCAGCCCGGCCTATTTCCCTTGGAATCATAACTCGTCAATAATAATTGTCCGACGCGCGCAGCGCAGCAGCCGAAATGAGCGCCAACGTCCGCCGACGTGTCACCGCTTAAAACTGATCAACTGTCCAACTGAAAGACATTCGAGAGCATCTTATACCCTCCTTTCGTTTCAATGAAAAGCACACAACAAAACACAACAAAACACAACAAAAACTCCAAAGACCTGACAGCGCTACAAGCATCCGTGACCTCTACACGTCAATCATCTATTCGCGGTATCCTGAAAATCCCAATGTTTTTGCTATTCAGAGAGTGGTGTATAATACATGATTTCTATTTTCATTTCCGGTAACAAGGCAAAGAAAAATTAAAAAAAGGAAAAAAAAAAGGAGGGGGGGCGCCGCACTGGCATCGTCCCTCAACGCTCATCTTCTTTTATGCATGGCCGGAACCGCTTCTATAAACCCCCAGCCAAAACACCTGTGACCTCCCAAATCGTGGTTACCAAAAGCCTTGACCAGAGAGGACAACACAACAGGAGACAAAGAACAAAATAAAATCAAACCCAAAAAAATCCCGTCACAAACGTTCAATATGGACTACAAACATCATTGCCCGCTTATTACCGTCTACCCCTCTTGGCGGCTCGTGGAGGTAGCGCGGCAGGCGCCTCCATGGCCTCTCGCTTCTTCGTCTGTTTGCGCAGACGAGGCGGCGGCGGCGGATCCGCGTGGAGATGGCCAAGCTCTTCCAGCGCCATGCTATTTTCCCACCGCAGGCATCTGTAGTTGGGCGGTTCCGGTGTCTTATCTCGGATGCGCGAGCTACTCCGCTTCGTTGGCGCCGACTCTTCTCGCCGTACCTCTTCCTCTGCTACCTTTGTCAGGTACTGCTGACGCTTCTCCATGTGCTCGGAAATCTTGTCCTTGAGCGTCACCAGCTCCTTGCGTAGTCGCAGCTCGTTGAAACCTCGCGGGTCTAGCCACCGGATCAGCTTTTCCAGATCCCCAGGATCGGTAATGTAGCCCCATTGATAAGCGCTCTCCATGCTCGTGCCACCTTCTTCTTTGTTCTTGCGCTCCCGTATTGTCATGTTGAACTTGGCCTTGTACTCGTTTTCTAGGTCCGTCGGTACATCGATGTAGCCCTCGCGTTCTAGCTCGTCCGGTCCCTGAATCCACAGGCGTCCATTTGCATACCCTGCCTCGGCAGTTGAGCTGGTGGGCAGCCCACCGTAGGGCATACCGTTGCGCTCAAACCAGTAGTATCGATTCCAAAATCGGTCCCTACCTAGAACACGCGTACGTGGGCAGTCCGCCTCGCGTAGGTCATTCTCAATCGTCGCCACTTCTTCCTCACATTTCTTGACTAGATCCTCCTTCTTTTGAATCTCCTTGAGTAGCTTGGTAAATTGTTTCGTTTGCTGCGACGCTTTGGCAGCTTCCTTTTGCGCCTTCTCCTTGGCCTTGCGGGCTGCCTCCTCTTCCTCTCGCTTCTTGCGCTTATCAACGACCTGACGACCATGACGCTTCTTTTGTGGCTTCTCATCGTTGCTTGGTTCGGCTTCGCCATTACACTCTTTTTCCGTCATGGTGTCTTCCGCCCCATTCGTGTGGACGTGACCATTCTCCTTGGGCTCTTCCTCTGCGGGCGTGTTTTCAGGCAGGAGTAGTTTGCGCTGCTCGTTGAGTTGGCGGAGTTCTTCGGTTGCTTGCTTGCGTTGCCGCTGCCACTCGACCCTGTCTTTGCGATATTTGGTCATAGTTTCGTTGCAGTCCTCCATGAACGCTCGCACAGCCTTGGTTTCCATTGTCAACATGCAGAGAATCTGCAAAATTTGTACTCGCGTGTTGACGTCGAGCTCGGCGTACTTTTGACGTGCGGCCTCTTGGGTAGGGTCCGTATCGGCAGGGATGATCTGCAGGAGTAAATCCTCATAAAGCCGTTGATTTTTTTCACCCTTGGATAGTTGATGGAGGAGGCCCACGACGATACGCTCCCACCCGCCATTCGAAAAGTCTCGTTTCCGGAGATGTTCTATCCAGTTGAATTCCTTCATCATTTCCTCGGCGCGCGTCTTGGATTCCAGTTCGGCCTTGATGGTCTCTTCCTCGGCGGCGGCAGCCTCGGCAGCTATTCGCTCGGCTTCTTGCTTGGCTAGACTGCTGCGCGTAGCTCGCTTGACAGGCTTCTCCTCGGGCTCCTCCTCTTCCTCCTCCTCCTCCTCTTCCTCTTCTTCTTCGTCGCCTTCGTCATCCTCGTCGTCGCTATCGTCCTCTTCGATTTCGGGCAGAGGAATGCGAACTTTTCCGCCATCTTGCTCCGAGTCGACCAAAACTTTGAGAACTGAGCAGTGTATCTCTTCAACAAGTTGAACTACAGTGCGTTCGGAAGCCACAGACATGGCCTCAACAAAGTCATCAAAGGTAAAAGAGTCGAGTTTGAAGATTTCGCAGTACACGTTCAGGGTGTCCCAAGTCTCTAGGAGTGGTCCGACGGACCTCATCTGTACATATTCTCTCAGCGGGTCGTCATTGCCCTTGTCAGAAGGCGGGTCGTTGCACATGAATTTGATTGCCGGTCGGTGAGCATCGGGGTTGGGGTCGAGCTGCAAGTCTTCGATAGGATATTTTGGCGGAGGAGGTGGAGGCGGAGGAGAAGGTTCGCGTTTAATGAAGGCCTCCGCGCTGCCATTGACTATTCCGGCGGGCCACTTGAGTCCTTTGCCAGGAGGGGGCTTGGGCTTGATGCTCTTGGCGGGCTTGAGCTCGGGTAGTCGCGCTGGCATGGAGGCGGCATGGCCATTGATATCGGATGAGCGTTTCTGGGCCTGAAGCTGCTTGCGCTCTTGCAACTTGGTGTCATAGCGCAAATGTGGCGGTATCCTGGTGTCGATGTGGTATTGCGCAGCGTAGTCTTGCTTGACAAGCCAAGGGGCTCCAGTCCATGCTTCGCGCATGACCGTCTTCTTAAGGAAGGCCCGCAGCATGGCCTTGGTGAAGGCGCCTCGGTCGCGTGAGATGCTGTCCTCGGTGACGACGACCTCGTCGCCACTAGCCCGGGCATCGACTAAATATCTCGTTGAGGGCTTTGTGCGTGTACCGTCGGCAAGTAAGCGTTCCCCAAAGGTCGTCTTGTCGCGAACGAGGCCGTGAGATCGGTCGCCGCCTTCGCCGATGATGGTGACTTCCTCACCGGGATAGTAGTCATGCTTGAATTCATCGAAGATGGTGTCGACTAGGTTATCGAGTCGCGAAACGATTTGAAACTGGACTCTGCGGAGGATGGGACCTTTGAGGGCTTCGGGGAAGGATTCTTCGACTTCGCGAGCGCCAGCGAGCTAGACGGCGGTTAGAGTTGGGCGCGCGCAAATGTGCGTTTGGATTACAAACCTCGCTTTCGTGTGCTTCGAAGAAGGTGAGGCCCGAATGGCCGGTTATTTGATCATTGAAGCGTCGCTGAAGAGGTTAGTGTCGGGTGTTGGTGCAAGGGGGGCAGTGAGCCGGACGGCGGGTTGTACCTGTTTATAAAAATCCATGCTAGACAGTGTAAGCGTAAATCGATAGAGTAGTATAGAGCATTGGGTGTTATTCTTCTCACCGATTTAGATATTCCTCATAGGTGGCGAATATTTCACCCGTCTGGGGAATGTGCCAGACCTGCGTCGCGTTAGTTGTCGCACAGATGGCGTGCATGTGTGACGAGGGAATCAGGGAATACCTCTGCATCTTCGTCTTCTACCTGAGCGGGAGGTAGGAACTTGACGGGTTTTCGCTTAAACAAGACCTGGTAGGGAAGATTTCGTCAGTCCGGGGACGCTAAGCGCATGGTGCACGACAGGATCGGGTCGTGATTTCAAGTGCGTACCATTGTGTCGAGGACAGTGCCGACAGCCGAGTCGCGCTTACACGTGTGCGCGCTGAGCAGGCGGCGAAGTGCAGGTTGCGCGGACCACAACGAACGTCGCAGCTGGAGAGCGCGTCTTGCGGGAGCGGATCGACTCCAGCCTCAAGTGCCGTGTGGAGGGCGACGGGGGGGCGGGCGCAGGATTGGGACGCGCCGAGGACGAGAGGTAGGTAGGCAGGCGGGTAGTCTTGTGCTGCTCGTCCGAGGTTGGCGGTCGCGCGATCTGGGCCGAGTCGGACAGGGCAAGCAAAGGAAAAAGAATCGAGGCGAAAGAGGAGTCGAGCTGATAAGAACAGCTTGCTCGAGCTGCGGTGTTTTAGATTGTGCAGGAATGAAAAAGAGTAGAAAGGTAAGAGGTGGAGACTTTTTTTTGGCTGCCGTGGTGGTTGTTGTCGTCGGTCGGGGGCGGCGAGCAGGAGGAGAGGAAGGAGAGTGGATTTCGGCTGAGCCCTGGTAGTTGAGGCGGTGGTGGTGGTGGTGGTGGTGGTCCTGAGCCGGAGCGAGAAGAGACACACGGCAGACAAGATGGATGCAGCAAAGAGACACAAACACAGACAGACAAATAGACAGACAGACACCTACACCCACACCCACGGGTGCGAGTCTATCGAAGTGAGGTGACCTGACTGACTTACACGACGCGCGGGATAGCGCGAGAGAGAGAGAGCGAGAGAAGGAAGGCGAGGGTGTCAATGAAAAGCGATGCGTCGTGGGGCGAGCTGAGCGATGACGTTTGGAGGTGTTGTCGATGAAGATGAAGATGAAGATGATGAGGAAGAAGGGCAGAGAGTTAGCAAGGGGAAGAAATCACAAACGATCAGTCCAGGTAAAAAGGGTTGATTGTCGGTTTGTAGTGTTTTTGTTTGGGCGGGCAGCTGGCTGGCAGCTGGCAGTTTAGAGAGGTGGGCAGCTGGCGAGCTGGCGGCGCGTAGATGAAAAAAAAAGAAGAATAAGTAATAGAAGGAAAAAAAAGAAAAAGAGGCAAACGGGCCTAGCAGAACTAGAAAGTACCTCTTGTGCGAATTACAGTGTCATTGATACCTTTCCGACCCGCCCGCAACTAAATAAATTGGGTTGACGAGTGACAAAGCCAGCCTCGCCAGGAAGGGAAACCTTGCACTAGCATTGTGTGGGGACGACCGAAGCTGCCAGGTACCCAGGGGGGGGGTCACCTCCGGGTATTGAGGGGTCCTAGGACGTTGGTGCTCTCGACGACGCAGACGACTGATAAAAAAAAGACACAAGACTCATCCAGACCCCTTTTTGTACGTACGAATTTTTTTTCCGTCTCTCTCCGCAAAGAATCATCTCTCTGCGTTTGTCGTGCCCCTCCTCCCGCCGCTGGTACCATAGAAAAGGTACTTGCAAGCCCCGGCCCACCCGGGTGCGCCGGGGCCTGGCCCCCGTTCTGTCGCGCCTCCCACTGCCCGTTGCACCAACCTCCAACCCCGACTCGCCTTGATATCGCCTCTTTGCGCCCCGACCCGCGCTCCTTTCATGGCCGTGTTTGTGCTCGTTGTGCTCCCAAAATCGCGGAGAATCTAATCATTTATACCGTTGCATTTTTTTTAATATCAGCTCGATGCGCCGTCTGCATCCGTCCCCCTTTGTGCTGCCTGCCCGTCTTTCCCCCCTCCTCCCTCTCATCTCCGCCATTCCCCCAGGCTTGGGCCGCTGGAGACCCGGTAGCCCTCCTGCCCCTTGTAGCGACCGCCCCGGGGCAGTGTTGCCCGTTTTCTCGGACATTCGCAGCCTGTCCATTGCAGATTGATACCGTCTTCACCGTAAACGCCTTCTCACTGCTGCACGCTGTTTGTTGAATTTCGAGCCTCGTCCAGTCATATTAAACTCGCCAACTCGCATCCGGCCTTCAATGCTGGAAATCGAGGCAGCTCATGACTACAACGCACGCCATGCATGTATACGATATGGTGTAAACTTGACTCACTTTATACATCTCCAACTACTCAACTCTTGTTCCTTCCTAAACAAAGTCGGGCCATTTGAACCCCCATCTCTTCGCCGCCGCTCCCGTCACGACCGCCACCAGCGCCGCATACGCCGCCACGTCCAGCAGCCGCCTCCCCTGCGCCGCCAGCATGTGATAGTTGAGCCCGTGATGGCTCTCTATAAACGACGCGCTGCTGTTGAGGTGCGGCGTCGTCCCGGGCGCGCCCGCCGCCGCGTCCTCCTCGGGCACCTCGCGGCCCAGGAACGCGCACAGCGGCGCCCATCCCTCGCGGACGTGATACTCGAGGAGCCTCCCCGGCGGCGCGAGGGCGCGCACCCGGGCGTTGTGCTCCTCGTAGACCCGCCGCCCGTTGCGGGCAAAGTCGCCCTGGAACTGCACCCGGTCCAGCGTCCGGAACATGGGGTGCATCCACCGCGACGGCATCAGCAACACCCGGTCCAGGGCCGAGACGAGCACGGTGAGCCAGCTCTCGTGTATAGGCCGCAAAGTTTTCGTCACGGAACTATATTCACAAAAGAAAGGGGGGGTCAGCACAGAGGAATATTGAGAGAATCAAAGAAAACTACCCCTTCCAGCCAGAGTCAATCTGGCCGGTGGTGGTATTTTGTTGCAGGGAGTGTGTGATTGGCGATAGAGCCAAACGTACGCGAACCAGCTTTCAGTATCTCGCACAGTCAAGATGACTTTGGCGTCAGGATACGCTGCCATGAGCTCTTTGGCGAAAAAAGCTGCCGGCATGTCCAAAACAGCCTACCATTGTCGTCTAGTTAGCCAACCATAAAGCCGCCACCAGCAAGTTCCATCAGGTGGAGGGGCTTGCAGCCACCTACCTGACAGTGTCCCAGAATGCGGTCAAAATCCTCGCGTGTGACCTCCATCCCGGCTTCCTTCTTCTTCAGCAAGTCATTCCACAGCTTGCAGTCGTAAAAGTTGACCGTAACAGCGTCCATTGTGTGATACGAGTGTCGATAGCCCAGCAACAGGAGCGACTCTCGTAGTGCTGTTACGGGGAGTGTTTTTTTCCTTTATCAGTTTTCATGGTTCTTTTTTTCATTTCACATGAATATGGATGAAGATGAAAGCTGAAAAACGTACATATGGTTCCTGTGCGTCCCATGCCCAGACACAATACTTTCATGGGTACTGTA
Source organism: Cordyceps javanica (assembly GCF_051103115.1). Classification (NCBI taxonomy): domain Eukaryota; kingdom Fungi; phylum Ascomycota; class Sordariomycetes; order Hypocreales; family Cordycipitaceae; genus Cordyceps; species Cordyceps javanica. The sequence continues at coordinate 653,778 of NC_139296.1, forward strand.
CGGGTCGTCGGGGTCGTCGGCGCTAGGGCCGTCGCTTTCGAGTCCGAGGCCGTCATGATGAACCTGTCACTGTCAGTGGCCGATATGACGCAGCAGCTTTTAGACCAGACATACACAATTGATGTTGAGAGGGAATCCCAAAAGAAGTATTTACATTTCACAGTTCGAAGGAGGTGAGACCGAAGACGCACGTATTAAATAGTCTGTCTGCGGGGGTCTTGCTTCTACCCCATGTCTGTTGTAGGGCGCTGTCTACTTATTGCCGAAATGTCCAGTTGCGGTGCAACTCATCCCGAGTCGCAATATTCGCCGTTTATATTGCCTAAAACGCCCTAGGCCCAGCCCACTCACTCACCGTATGGATGTACGCCGTTCATTGCTCTTTGAAAGCCTGACCATACATACTGTTGTCACTTCTACTGTACTTAGCGTGGTACACTAGTTAGGCTTAGCCTAGTGGCTTTGACGCTCAGCATCTCTGCGAGAAAGCTCCTGGAATCATTGCTTTAATAATTTTTCTCTATTGTTCTATGGCTTACAATTAAGGAAGGTTCGTCGAATATTATGATGCAAAGTACACAACCATGTAGGCTACCCAGCTGCCCACCACGCCCACCGCCGTGTATACGCTGGTCAGCATCAGTGGCAGGAACTCAAGGCGCTGACCAAAGACAAGCTGGTGCACAAGCGACGTGTAGATGACAAGCGGCATGCACAGAGCCATGTACAGAGTGTTGAGGCGATCGAGTCGGAAGAAGCGCTTGTTGGACGCCGGCGCCAGCCTGTCAAAGGCTGTGAGAAAGACAACCAGCCATAGCAGCGTGTAGACGGTCTTGATAGGGAATTCTGCCGGTGTAAATAGCAGGGGGAAGAGTGAGACGTGACCTGCGACGGCCAGCGGCCGAAAGGTGGAGAGATGTCGCCTGTCTCGCAGCGCGATCAAACTAAAGGGAATAATGACGAGGAGTATGGCCTTTTCGTGCACATGGTAGCCAAAGAGAAATGACGCGTAGCCACAAAGCGTTGTCGCGCCGATGAAGTTTTCCCAAGTCGGCTGCCTAAAGAGCTTGATAAGCGGGAGCACCTGGAAGAACAGCGTCAGAGCAAAGCAGGTTCGGGCGCTAATCTCTGGAAGGACGGCAAACGAGGTGTCGCCAACAAGTCCTCGCGTTACACTCTGCAGGGCGTCCGCCTTGATATCGAGGCCCAGCCGCGGGGCAACTGTGAATGTGTTAGCGCATAGGAGCAAAGGTTGCGAGGTGGCGAGGCGGCGCGGCGGCAAAGCTGTGTGGCTGCGTGGCTGTACTTACGAACAATAAGAGCGCGGTCGGTAAAGGAGTACAGAGCCCAGATATTGGGAGCCCAGTATGCGTGGCACAGTCCTCGCGCAAAGGGAAACAGTCGACTGAGCAATTGTGGCATCTGCTTCAACGCAGCAAACGGACCCAGCGCCGCGGCTGCAATAGCCACGATGCCGCCACCGAGTTTGAGGCAGTTCACGAAGCGGATGCTGAAGAGGGACCTGGGCGACAGGCAGTACTCGGCCAGCAAGTAGACAAAGTAGGCCGGGGCGAGGTAGACGTAGATGTGCTTGAAGCAGAGCAGGGCGGCAAACACCAGGCCGCTGCCGAGCAGCGAGTCTTTGCGGCGGGCCAGCACGAGCGACAGCACGAGGATGCCGTACATGAAGCCGTTGTACTGGAAGTGGATGTGGTCGATGATGAGGAGACCGGGCGACAGCAGTACGGAGAGGGCGGCGACCTGGGCGGCGCGGCGCGAGCCCGGCGGCGACGACTCGACAAACAGCTGCAGGGCGTAGGCGAGCAGCAGCTCGGTGAGGATGACGGTGGCGCGCTGAAAGTAGACGGTCTGCCAGGTATCGTGCTCGAGGTTGAAGACGCGCACCATGGCAGGGTCGGCGAGGCGGGCGACGTGGGACATGAGCCACTCAAAGTAGGCGAAGAAGGGCGGGTAGTCGAGCGTCCATTGCGACGTGTCCTCGTAGTACCACTCGGAGAGGGGGAGGCTGTTTGTGATGGCGAGCCAGTTGCGGTGGACTTCAAAGTCGGTAGATTTGCTAAATCCATTGAGTAGGTGAGTGTCAGTGTACTTGTCTTATAGTTTGCCCGGTTGATGGATGGAGTTGGTGGATGTTGTATCATCGTACTAGGCGGGGAACAGGAGAATCTTAAAAGCGGCCGCAACCAACGCGCACTGCGTGATGGTTGGGTACGTCGTATCGGCGGACATGTCGAGGGAGCAGACGAAGAGGAAAACAATTAAATTATGACGTGTGTGGCATGATAGAGACCATTGGTTGTGGACGATGCCGAGCCGAGATGCGCGGCGTGGAGCTTGTTGATGAGAAGCATCACCAGGACTCGAGGGCTTTTTTTTTTGGAACTGCCAGCAGTAGCAGAAGCAGTACTTATTAGCACCAGCACCAGCAGCAACAGTAGTAAGTAGAGCTCACCTCCACATGCTCGGCATCTTATCGATAACCACTCGTGCCCACCCACCCTTGCTCCGTAGTCCGTCCGTACTAAGACGATGCGAGCTTCGTGTTTGCTGGACCGCACTATTAATATTGTTTCCCTCCTCTGCCGACGGCCAGCAGATCGGTGGTTTTTTTCTTTTGGTCTTGTATGTTGTTTTTTTTCGGCAATACGGGATTCTTCGATTTTCCCCCCATCCTACTGCAATCGACTCGTCTTTGTAGCTGGTTCGCCGCATCATCGTAGTGCTGCTTCCCCGCAACTCCTCCAAAGTCCCCCCTGTCACCGACCTGCAAAGTGTCCTCTCCCTTGGGCTGGGAACATTCAAGGGACATCCCGCCACGATCTTCGTCCGCGAATACCCACGTTGACCATTGGGTCTGCAAATTCGCCCGACAGGCTCTTGTTCACTCTGTTCATCGTTTAGCTTTTTTTCTTCTTCGCCGTATTTTGCTGCGCAGAGCGAAAAAGCTACACATCACCAGCATGCGCACTACTTCTATGCTCCTGGCAGCTCTCGCTGCTGGGCTTGGCCAGGCACAGTATCTCATCAACGAGCTGAGCTTTGGCATTGACGCCAAGTCTGTCCCCTCACCCCTTCGTTCCTCTTCCTTTGTCCAGCCCCTGGCTCATTTTCCCTCGACCGTCTCTTTCTCTACGCAAGCACTAACCAGACTCGTTCCACCACCGCAGGCTCAGCCATGACGAGTCCCCCGGCACCATCCCGCACTACCACGTCAACGGCCAGCCCAACCGCCCCGATGTGCTCTCCAACAAGGTCATCCTGACGCCCATGGGCATCGGCCACCAGCGCGCCTCCATCTGGGGCGAGCGCACGCTGCAGCGCAACGACTGGGTCGCCGACATTGACTTCCGCGCCAACGGTCCTGAGCGCGCCTCGGGCAACCTCAACATCTGGCTCGCCAAGGACGGCCGCGCCACCGTTCAGGAGAATAGCGTCTACACCGTCGGCCGCTTCGAAGGCCTGGTCCTCGTCATCGATCAGTACGGCGGCTCCGGCGGCATGCTCCGCGGCTTTCTCAACGACGGCACCAAGGACTACGCCCACCAGACCAACATTGACGCCCTCGCTTTTGGTCACTGCCAGATCGGCTACCGCAACCTCGGCCGTCCCTCCCAGATCAAGATCCATCATGCTGCCGGCAACTTCAAGGTCGAGATTGACGGCCACAAGTGCTTCGAGAGCAGCAAGATTGCCATCCCGCAGGGCTACACATTTGGTATCACCGCCGCCACGCCCGAGAACCCAGACTCGTTTGAGATATTCAAGCTCGTCGTCATGAGCGAGACTGTCGATCCTCGCCACGCTCAGCAGCAACAGCAGCAGCAGGGCAGCAATGATAACAACAACAGCCCGCACAACTACGAGCAAGCCGCCGCGCCTGGCGGCTTCGACAACCCCGACGACGCCTTCAAAAAGGTCATTCCCGACGAGAGCGCCGACGTTTTCCAGACTTCGAACCGCCAGTTTGCCGACCTGCACAACCGCCTGCAGTCGACGTACCACCAGCTGGCTGCCGTCTACCGCTCCGTGACCGCCCACCACGCCGTCGACGAGCAGCGCCACAAGGAGGTGCAGGACATGGTGCAAAATATCCGCGCCGACCTGAAGCGTCTCGACAAGCTCGACAGCCTCCAGCGCACTGTCGAGTCCCTCCAGCGCGAGGTCGCCGGCCTGCACGACGCCCTCGACCGCCGCATCAGCTCCCACGAGTCCTCCTTTCGCGGCGCCCTCACCGACCACCACCGACAGCTCTCCGAGCGCATGGTCGATAGCATCCCCGGCCACGGCAAGCTCATCTTCATCCTGGTCGGCACCCAGGTGGTCCTCGCGGGCATCTACGTCGTGTACAAGCGGCGCAAGATGGCTGGCCCGAAAAAGTATCTCTAGAGGAAGGTGGATGTCGGCGCGAGTGGTCACGGTCCGAAGCGATGAGGGTGTCATGGCGGTGTTATATATTGGCTTACGTTGTTCTTTGAGGAAACTTGATTTTCGTAGCATTTGGCGTCACTGTTATATCATGTGTCTATGCTGGGAGCAGAGTTGAAATTCTAGAGTGTCCAGAGGACAAGGCGAGACTGGGGCGCTCACCGCCCCGTGTATATTTTTTCTCTTTTTATGAGTCGTGAGAAGGAAATTTTGACAACTAGCCTTGATTGTATACAAATACTTTGTCGATTGGTATTGATGTCGTGTCTTGAATAGCTAGCTCGCCGCCAGCCAATCATGGAGAAACGGCCATACAGACTACACGGAAGCCTCGAGAGCTTCATCCGCGCCGAGGCTTGGACCCCTCGCGCCCGTTAATCACGTCCAGCAGCTCCGGGCCCTTGGGCGCCGTCGTCAGGTTCTCGTAGCCGCTCTCCGTCACCAGGATGCAGTCCTCGGTGCGGCTTCCGCCCACGGGGTAGTACCGCTCGACGACGTCCCACTCAATGAGCCCGGCGTGGACGGGGTCGTCGCGGAAGAAGCCCTCGAGGTACGCGCGGTTAAAGTACAGGCCCGGCTCGACGGTGAGGACCATGCCCGCGCGGAGCACGGTGCGCTGCTTCTCCGCCGCCGTCGCCCTGCTGAGCCGGCTGACGGCCGCCAGCCCCTCGGGCGTCAGCATGGTGCGCTTCCCGAGGCCGCGTCTCGCCCCGCCGCCGCCACTGCCGACCGTCTCGGCGGCGGCGGGCATCATCAGCGGAACGTCGCCGACGACGTCGTGCACCTCGAGGCCGACGTGGTGGCCGAGGCCGTGCGTGAAGAAGGCGGCGACGGTGCCGGCGGCGATAATCTCCTCACGGGTGCCGCGGAGAATCCCGAGCTGGAGGAGGCCGTCGATGGCGACGCGACCGGCGTGGTTGTGGATCTCGTAGAAGAAGGCACCCGGTCGCATGCGCTCGATGCACTCGCTCTGCATGCGCGCGACGATGCCGTTGATGGCAGCGGCGCGCGGGGAGAAGGAACCCCCGACGGGCAGCGTGCGGGTGATGTCGCTCGCGTAGCAGCGGTACTCGCAGCCGGCGTCGAGGACGACGGTTGCGCAAGGCTCGAGCGGCGCGTTGTTGGCGCCGTAGTGCAGCGTGGCGCCGTTGGGCCCCGCGCCGGCAATGACGGGGTACGCCTGGCTGTGGGCGTCGCGGGCGGTGCAGACGGCCTCGAAGACGGCCTGCAGGTGGCTCTCGTTGCTCATGCGCAGCAGGGAGCGCGCGACTCGGCGGTGCGCCTCGCTCGAGATGTCGTTGGCGCGGCGGATCAGCGCCACCTCGTACGCGTCCTTGACCTCGCGGGCGCGGTTCATGGCCGGCCCGAGGGCGTCGGTGTCGATGCGCGGCCCGTCGGACGAGCGCGCCCGGAACGACTGGTGCCGCACGAGCTGCGGCGGGCGCTGCTCCGGGTGCAGCGCGTAGAGGGTCGCCGAGGCCGGCAGGCCGGTGATGTAGTCGGCCAGGTCGCTGGCGTAGTGCACCTGGTCGGCGTCGTACAGGCGCGCGGCCTGCGCGGTGGACGGCGTCGACCCGAACCAGTGGCTCTTCTTGGGCTCGGTGTAGGGGATCCAGAGCACGAGCGTGTCGCGGCCAATGTCGTAGGTGACGGTGCAGCCCGCATAGTCGACGCCGGAGAGGTAGTAGAAGCTGCGCGAGTTAGGGGAGGTGGCCGCCAAAGGTGTCGGGACAGCTTGTGCAAGATCTTACTATCGCTGTTGGCGGAACTTGGGACCCTGGTCAGAGTCCGGGAAGCGGCGCTCCGGCTCACCCACGAGGTAGATGATGCCCTCATCGACGCCGAGCTCTTGGGCGACTTTGCGCGCATGGTTCTTGGCTGGGTTGGTCAGCATATGTGTAGGCAGTCAGTATACAATGTCAGAATCTACACACCAGGATATTTGCCGCTCAGAATCTCGTCGACAGACTTCTTGTCTAGGGAGCTATTCACAGCAATTAGCCAACCACGGCTCCGCAGCAAATCATCTGTTCATCGCGTGCTGCAACAAAAACGGCACGCAGGTGCAGAAAACATACATGGCATCAAACTCCTCGTCCAGTACAAACTCGTAGTCGAGCTCTGCGGCTGCCATGGTGAAATTCGATTCAGAAAGATTGCATACTACAGTGATGGAACTGGAAGCCTTGCGTTTGAATGGCTTGTAGGAGAGGGAGATGTAGTCGTCCGAAAATGGCTGCGGGGGAACGCTAATCAATCGAACCCCATAACTAAGAGCTAGTTGAGATAGCCAAGTAGCACCTATGGATGAATAGGGTTAGGGTCGACCGTCACCCAGTCGGCAAGCGTACCCTCACACCAAAGCGGATCTTTACCAGCGCCAATCGAGCAGACCGCTCACTGTAATACATGCAGAACGGTTGTCATTATGTAAACGCGTCGAAATCTGGCTGTATTTAGACACGTAGTTGGTGCGCAGTCCAAGAGAAGAGCGCCTTGGATTACGCCATGACGTAACCTCAATTCCAATGTCGCCATAGATGTTCTTTGAGGTTGGCTGTGAGAGGACTAGACCTGTCGCAGAAGTGGCACAAATCGATGATATGGTAGCGAGAGGCCATTCACAACAAGTCTGCCGCACAATCGTATTGTGAAGATTCAACCTCCTCGTTTCAAATTCCATGTAGTCCATACCGCTGCACATCAGTGTAATAAGCGATCCAAGATGTCACTGTGACAATGTGGTCTGGCTGCAACGAGGCTCTATGCAAGTATGTCTCTTGTGTAAGCAGATCGTGGAGCTGGACGTCTTTGGGGGGGGAGCAATGATAGGAACATCCCTCCCTTCCATCTTTACGAGAGGCTGAGGATGAACAGTATAAGAATGTACTCCAGGTCATAGCGGGGAGTAAACAGAGACGGAACATGTTCGCCGAGAGTTTCCCAGTCGATATTGTCTAAACCGCGAATTGCAAACACATAATCCCAGTATTCTGGGTACCAGCCCGCGTACTCCCAGTCCAAAAGCGCGGCAATGTGACCGTCGCGTACGATGATGTTTCTTGCAGCGATGTCACCGTGCGTAAAAACAACAGGATAATCGTTGCTGAGCTGCGTTGTTATCTGGTGCCAGTACATGCTCTGCGAGTCCAAGCGCTTCGGCGGACGGACCAGCCAATGATGAAATTCGGCCTGCGTTGTAATGGGCCTCCAGAACGCGTAAAAATGCTTGGAACTACGACGCCCTGGCCGTCGAGTCGGCCAAGGCGAGTGCCGGTGAGTGCCCGAAGCTGAGTAATGTACCCCCTCAGCTCATTCAGGATAGTTGAGCGTTCGTCTTGCGTGAGAACGGGCCAAGCCTGCTGCAGGGTCAGCCCCTCGATAAATGTCATAGTTATGCGATCCCAGTCGCTGCTTACGACGTCAGGTACCGGTATAGTTGTATGCTCCTTGACAAACTGAAGGGCGAACGCTTCGTTTGGATGATCGCCAGCGCCCATACCATCTGCATGGGTTGTGTATTTGGTAATGAGATCCCCATGGCGCACCGCATGACGGTGAAAGCACTTGTATATAATTTCGCCCTGAGGGTACGGCGCTGGCTGTCGCGGCGGCGGGGGTGAGTCGCCGTACAGTGCCTTTCTAGCGTCCTGCCGCTTCTGTTCTTTTAAACGCGCGAAGCCCCGCAAACGATTCTCGCCGCTGACGGGCTTGTCCGTCGGTGGCGGAGACGGACTGGGCTGTGGTATGGGCGTAAGCATTTTGGCAGTGTCGGGATGATGGCCGAGAAACTTGTCAACGAATCCTGCCTCCAAATTGTTGTCGTTTGTCGTCCGGGTAATATCAGCCAGAGGTGTTCTCACACGTGCCACACATCCACTGTCTCACAAGTGGTGCTAGGCCTTCTTTCTACTTTGTGCCTCGTCACTCTCCCGCGTGCCACTTACTCGAAACACGCGCGACGCAAGTTGCTCGTCACTTTAGAAGAGTGACCCGTGTACTAAAGAGGATAGATAGCATATTCGTGACGTTTAGAAAAAGCGAATCTCATACACGAGCGCCTGGAAAGTTCTTGTATTGTATCCAGCGTTTACGCTCGGCTCGGTCCGATCGTGCTGCGTTTCCATCTTCGCCATGCGGTCGCACTACTCTTTTTGCTCTCTTCCAGGTATTGTGACGTTCCGAGTATGCTCGATTCTATATAAGAAGACATTTCATCTATGGCGCCCAGAGTGGATCTCGATTCATCTTTTGGATCATGCCGTCTTGTAACATGTAATCATGTTCATCACCCAAACATAAAGCATAGTCTCATATCCTTGTCCAAATTTGCCTTCTTACGAAGCACCTCCACGGCCGCCAACTCCCCACTGTGCCGCCGCCTCGACAATAGAGGCATCAATCGCTGGCAGCTCCCGACCTCTGCCTGTAGGTGCGGCCATGAACTTGGTTTCGACAAGGTACCGTAGATACCTTCCAATGTGCTCGCGAGTGATGCCCTCTCCTGCGCTATCATCAATGCCTGTCCAGCTCTTGGCGTCAGCCTGGAGAATAGCCACAGCGTTCCTGTCGTCGAGCTCGGGGGCACGAGTGGTGCTTGGGAGGTTAGAGGTGGCCATGTGGAACAGCGGCATCAGCGCACTTTGCTCCTGGTCCTTTTCGATGGCTCCGGCTGAGACAAATTCTTCTAGCTGCGACTTCCAGTCATCATAATCGACCTCGGGCACTTCATACCCGTAGTAGCTTAGCGCAGAGAGGAACTCGTTCATCCGCAGACGGGGGTGAGCAGTAACGTGCACAACGTTGACACCGGGGAGAGGGTTGAGCGCTGAAGCGACGACAACGCGAGCGACGTGGTCGACAGGGACGGCGTTGACGGAGTTGGTGATGCGAGGACGAGCACCGAGTTGGACGCAACCCTTGCAAAGGCGGATAAGAAAGTCGTCCGTGTTGGAGACGCCGCCATTGCTGCTGCCAAGGATGTAGCCTGGTCGGACGACTGCGCCGCGAAGACCACGGCGGCCGGCCTCGCGCACGAGCTGCTCAGACACCCACTTGGTTTGACCGTAACCTGTACCAAGACCAGTGCGACTGCCCATCATGTCGTCCGACTCGAGGACAGCGCCACGGCCGGTAGCGATCTGAGCGTCGGATAGATTGATGTAGTGGTCTGTATCCAAAGTGGATGTTGATGAAACAAAAGTGAAGAGCTTAGGCTTGCCCTCGTTGCAAAGCTTCATAGCGTCAATGGTGGAGATGACATTAGGACGCATCATCTGCTCGTAACGAGCGATCCAGTGAACGTACGCAGCGTTGTGGATAAATGCGTCGGCTGTATCGGCAACATGCTTCCAGGCAGCGTCATCCAGGCCGAGGCGAGGCTTGGAGAGATCACCAAGGACGCAGGACACCCTATCGGCCCAAGAGTCTTGCCAGAGACCGTAGCCCTTGAGGGACCTGATGAGGCGCTCCTTGGCAAACGGAAGGTCCTTGGCTCCACGGATATGGGCGACCAGTCTCGTGTTCTTCCTATCTAGTATTTCTTTGGCCAAATACGCGCCAAGGAAGCCAGTGGCACCGGTAAGGAAAAAGGTGGCTCCGTTTGAAGGGTTCAGAGCATCGGGATCTGCACTCTGGTACTTCTCATCTAGAGTCTTGGTAAGCTCGTTGAGGGAGTCAGAGTAGACGTTGTCGTCAGAAGAGTCAACTGTAGCAGCCTGGCCGCTGCGAAGACGCTCGATTTGGGTGCTCAAGCCGCGAATGGTGGGGTTGGTGTACAGGGCTCCGATTGTGATGTCGACACCCAGGTTCTTGCGAATGTCGAGCAAGAGCTGCTGGGCAAGTAGACTATGACCACCGCAGTCGAAGAAGCTCGAGTCCGGTCTGGAAATTAAGGGTCAGTGGTTGAGGTGCGGAAAGGCGTACAGTCAACAGAGGCATACCTGACAGTCTGGGCGTTCAAACCCGGGATCAGAGTTGACCATTGTGTCGCAACAGTCCTCTCAGTCTCAGATAGACTCTCCCAGCTCTTCAAATCCTCCTCTGAGGCATCCTCCATCATCAGAGACGCATCGGGGAAAGGTAGGTTCGGAGAGTCTACCTTTCCGTTGGGGTTAAGAGGCAGCTTCTGCAACACAATGTAGATCGAGGGAACCGAGTGCACGGGCAGACGAGACTTGAGATGGTCTCTCACTTCGGCTTGGATACGGCGGAACCTCTTCTTGAGGTAAACGATACAGGGTCCCATTTCCACGCCTTCCTCTTCGATATCCTGGAGGCCCTGCGTCTCAAGCCAACGCTTCCATTCAGCAATCTCCGGCACGATGTAGCTGACGAGCGTCGGCTCTTCGTTACGATCTCTGCGAACTAGGGTCTTGCAGTCCCGAATCAGGGGACTGCCACCAATGTTCGCATCAATTTCATTGAGTTCAACTCGGAATCCACGAATCTGTCCTAGTTAGCCTTGTGAAACAAGAATAAACTACTGACTGTAGCGTTATTCACCTTGACTTGAGAGTCGATACGGCCCGAGACACGCACAGACCCGTCGGGTCGATACTCGCCAAGGTCACCAGTGACATAAAGTCGGTCTCGCGGCCCCTTGTAGTATTTGCGCCATGGCTCGCCCTTGTCGTTGGCCTTGTCTACTTCTACCCATTTGTTGTTGTCGACGAACCAGTTATTGATGAATTTCTCCTTGGTCTTTTCGGGATCGTTAAGATATCCTTCAGCAAGACCAGCAGCACGGATATAGATCATTCCCACTACACCAACCGGACAGATCTTGGTTTGATCTTCCCGATCTACAACCAGCACCTGGACATCCTTCATACCCCAACCAGCGGGGACCGATTCGCCGAGTGCATCTAGGGCTGTCGGGTCCTCCTGAGCGGAGGGAACTTCGAAGTAGGACACGGCGCGAGAAGTCTCAGTGGTCCCGTACATGTTGATGATGGTGCAGGCAGGGCCGAGCTTCCGCAGGGCACGGCAGTCGCGAGTAGTCAAAACGTCCCCGACAAAGAAGACCTGACGCAGGGTAGGAAACTGGGCCGTAGCGCCACCGACTAGAATCTGCCCCATGGCAGGCGTAAGGTGAGTCGTCGTCGGTGACCACTCTCTCATCCACTCACTCAATCTCTCGTGCTGGATATCTTCCTTGGCTGGTATGAGAAGTTGAGCACCGAGGAACAGGGGAGTCATGATGTCTCGCTGAATTGGGTCGTGTGCAATTCCGGAGAGACAGGCATACACGCTCTCTGAGGAGAGGCCGAACTTGTCCGCCATCCACGGAAAATACCTCGCCAGACTGTAATGGCGACCGAGCACACCCTTTGGCAACCCTTCCGTTCCGCTCGTAAAGGAAAGCGTGCAGTTGGAATCGGGTCCAATGAGGACGTCAGGAGGTGTTGAGGCTCTCTCCTTGACGTTGGCAAAGATGTCGCCACTCACTTGGTCGCCACCGGTCAAGGCGCCATCATCGGCAAAGCGAAGGTCTGGGATCTTAATCTTGATGGCAAGGTCTTCGTCAATGTACTTTTGTACGAGGGGGGCAAGAGGGCTGTATCGATATGTCAGAATTGGTAGCGGTTGGGTCATGGAAGGGTTGCGGGAGTCTTACCCGCTCTCCTCCGTAGCCTTGCGAATGGATATGAGCGCCTTGGGCTGAGAGACCTGAAGATAGACTGGCATAGTACGTTAGTTGAATCTCATTCGAGATGTCGTCTCAATACACCATACTTTGCTGTCTTTGCGGGGGGTATTGAGGATCGAGGACGGTGACAATGGCACCAGCCGCCAGAGTTCCCATGTATGCACAAACCAGCTCGACTGAGCGGTGCGCAAAGATCATGACTACGTCTCCATTCTGGATGCCAGCATCACGCAAATAGTTTGCAATGTTATTGCTTGCCTCGTCAATTTGGCGGTAGGTGTACGTTCTTGTTGGGGCCCTGTTGCGCGTTGTCAATGACAAACTACATAAGATTGGCCATGGCTTTGTGCAATGGAGCACCACTCACTTGGAGGTCTTGGTCTCCGTCACACATGGTCTGTCAGGATGGGCCACGGCATTCTTGTGGAATATCTCGTGAATGCCCCCAAGGTAACCTCCCCAGTCGAGGTTCTCGGTAGGATCAGGTAGCGACATTGTGGCGGCTGGACTGGTTCCCACCGTGAAAATACGTTACAGCTGGCTACGGCTGATGAAGAATGTGAATGGATTGAGCAATTCAAGTTGTTGACGGATCCAAGCTCTCGAGATTTAAAAGAACCTGCTTCTGAGGCTTTTGGCTGCCAATGCGTCACCCAAAAATTTCTTGGAGCTCCGAGATTCGGACTGGCATGGATGGGTACGTACTACCGTGGCCCTGATGGCGGGGCAGGCAGGTAACCTCGAAATGCATCTCAATGCGTCACGTGTAATGATGCTGCGATCAAATCACACACTAACCGGATTAGGATAGCTCTCTGACTAGCCGCAGACTCAGCCGTAGACTCAGCCGAATACTCGGTCGATGCAGGGCTTTGTGGCGCAAGAGGTCAAGCCACAACGCTAGGCCAAGTAACTATTACTGGCGAAGCGCGCACAGTGCACACAGTATACTATGTACTTGAAGTAGCACCCTTGGCTAGCTGGCTACTGAGTACTTCGCAATCAATGTCTTGCCCGCTGTCATCTCATGCACACGCCCCTCCATCTAGGACAGACTAGACCCGATACATATAAATATACTGGTATATGTATATATATATATGATCGCTTGGGCATAATGGAGAGGAGTAGGATGTTTGAGCCATTAATATATACATACATTGCTTACATTAATATCGCTTTCGCTACGAAGGCGCTTTACGCCCAACAATCCAGCTGGTGAGACTCTTCAAGCCTACCTGAAAGCCACGTAACGCACGTAAGATAGGCCAGCATCTTTACTTATTTACCCAGTCTCGACATGGCCAATGCCACCTCGGGATTCGGGGTCCTTGGCTCGTCTCTCACTGCATGCTCCTCCGTCGCGCAGACTCAACAACACGGCTTGAGCGCCCACCAATTCAGAAGTGTTCAAGAGGGGCTGACTCGGCCGGCCGACTCTCACGACCTGCTCTTGCACCGGTACCGGACCATGGGCTCCTTCCTCTCAGCTCATCGCCATCTCTCCACGGCAGTTTGACCACAGGAATTCGTACCTCAAGAGTGATACAGCCGCTCAGTGGTCCGCCCCAGCCGTACCCGAGTTGAGTATACCTGGGCTGGTCCCAACTACGTCCACTGGCAAAAGCCCTGAACTCACAATTGAGGTACAAAGACTGAAAAAGTAAACCCAGTGAAGCGCCGAAAGATGGTATTTGCAGCGATTGCGCCCGCCGGTTACTGCCCATAGGCGTGCACCGTATACGCACTGACCGAGCTTGTACAAACAGTTGCGCCAGCCATAAATAGCGCGCGGCCGAGAAAAAGGGGATATATGTGATCCAGCGCTGAGATGTACACAACTACTAAGTATAGCGAACGTACCAGAGATGGCGATGTTAAGACTCGCTGTCTGTACTCAGTACACTCTCGTGGTATCGCCTCGTCCACGGGCTCATAAAAGCGGCTTAGAAAATGTAGGTGTTGTCGTAAAGGTATGCGTTGTACAGGACCAGGGTCTGAATGATGGGGCGAGTGGCCAACAAAAGTTTAAAAGTTTGTTTTGTTACAGAATCTGGAGCCCGGCACAGTTCGTATGGTCACGACCGGTGTTGTACCTCGGATTCCCGGTCTCTTGACACGCGCCCGCTTGCGGTGTTGAAGCAGAAACGGCGCACACGTCTCTTTCAAGGGAAAAGGCCCAAACAGCTGGAGCTCGCTGCTGAGAATTGACAAAGTGAAGAAGTGTCAGTGACGTGTTGAACATCCAGCAAGAGAGCCACCATGAATCACTCCAAAGAGAGACCCGGGTAAGAGCGCCAGCTACATGCCGCGACATCCTTTCCGCGTTCCCCGGGTTGAACCGTGTCGCTTAGAGTTCCGCCACCGATCTGGATAGTTTTGTTAGTCATAGAGGTAGGTATTGGCGGTCGAGCTGACTGGGCGTCCCAGCACAGCACTTGCAAACACTTCGGAGGAAAATGGCAAGACAATTGATGGCAGAAGATAAGTTGAGAATCCACAAGCCAAATTGAAGACAATGTACAGAAAATTCCCTGTCGTCTCTTGACAAACTACATGGGCCACAAATACATGCGCTTGTCGTCGATGCCGGATCTCATTTCGAGGCGCTAGGAGAACAGATGGACATTCTTTCAGACGATACCCCCCTGTTAGGAATTTCTTTTGAGACTTTTTTTCACGTAGAAATGATTTGAAAAATGCAAACGCTTACGACAGGGAGTCACCGAGTGTCAGTCGCCGTCAGCCTCGGCCATCGGCGCCCAACCGATCGTCGCGTTGACGGTGACAGTTCGAGTGCACGCAATCGTTTCTTCGATTCATTTCATCAGAAATTATTACAAATGCGAGTCAAATATTCTGTCACCATGTGCAGAATCTCAATCAAGCAAAACGGAAGCCGTTCGCGCTTCCGCACTGAGCGGTCAGATCTGCTGCTGGTGTCCGGTTTGTGTTTTTGTTCCACAGTGAATGGCATCTAATTAGAGTTCGTCCCTTGCTATGCTCTTGATTGGTACTGATATACATATCAGGCAGCAATGCATGCGTGCCTCTGGGCTGCGGAAGTGACTTGTTTGCGGGGTAGGTGACCAGGCTCAGAAATTGCATGGGCATAACTCCTTCTTTCGGGAAAGATATTTACTCAACTTAGCCACTTCCACATATGTGATACGCCCTCAAGCTTCTGGCTTTTTTCTCATAATTGCGCTTCATTAAAGTCATTTCTCGTATCCTTTCTTCCATCATGGACACCCGCGATGTCTCAAAGCAAGACTCGATCGCAGCCGCCCTGCAGAACGCAGTCATGATGCACGAGATGGCTAAACTGAGAAACGGGCAGCTTGTTTCTGATCACCCTTCTCCGGGAACCATTGTTGCTAGGGTTTCTGCCATGAGAATGGGTCTAAATTCGCCCACCGCGGCGCGAAACAACATCTTGACGACGCAACTGCCGCCATCGTATCCTCCTTCCGACCGTTTCCTTGACGAGCTTCAGCCAATACGCATCACCCATATGCGTCTGGGAGAGCACCACCGTGGCTCCAAGGTTACCGTACGCGTTCTCACTCCGCCTAGTCGAATAAATGCAATCATGGTCGCCGTTGAGGACCTAGGGGGCACGGCCGTGACTCTTCAGCTTTACCATCACCCTTCAGCGGCACTTTTCCCTTCAGAGGAAGTTATTCAGGCTGGGAATGTACTAATTATCAAAGAGCCGTTCTTCAAGTGTGCCATAGACGGATCCTATTCGTTGAGAGTTGACCACCTCAGCGACGTTGTCTGGTTAGAGGCTTCTGATAGCCGTGTGCCTGACGTTTGGAGAAAGCCACTCCTTCGAAAAGACAGCAAGACAGTACGGATGCAAGGAAATGAAGCTGTGGAAAAGAGATATTGGGCTAAAGCACTGCGCTTGTAAGTTTTTGCGCCACACTTGACCGTGCTCTGGATGGACGATTGACAGTACCGCAGATACTCGGACGCGATTCGACATGCCACTGCCCCAGAGGAAGCACAGCTGGCGTTCGTCAACCGCTCTTTTGTCAACCTGAAGCTTAATCGTCTAGAGCAAGCCTTGCTCGACCTGTCCAAGGCTAATGAACTCATTCCACCCACAGAAAAGGCAGATTTCCGTGAAATACGAGCACTCTACGAGCTAGGTTCATTTGACCGCTGTCTGGAGCGGCTACAGAAGTTCACCACGAAGTACCCCGGCAATAATGATGCAAAACAGGAAGAGCAACGTGTCAAAGCAAGACTGAGGGAGCAAAGTGACGGAGTTTATTCATTTTCACAAATGTATAAACAGGCAAAGCTGAGTTCGGCTTTGATTGACTGCGCCACATTTTCACAGTTCGTCGAGGTTCGAGAAGCGCCTGGACGAGGACGAGGGCTTTTCACAACCAAGCCCGTCCAAGCTGGTGACCTTTTGCTTTGCGAGAAAGCTTTTGCATACAGTCACTGTGACATTGATGCTCAGCGATATTCCATCCTGATGGACCTCGATGACAAGCGCGCCTATGCCGGCAGCCAGGCTGAAATTCTTACGAAAGTGATACAAAACTTGTATCACAATCCAGAATACTCTCGACACTTTTTGCGTCTGCATCATGGAGACTATAAAGTGGTTACCCGAGACCGCGCAGATGGAAACCCTATAGTAGATTCGTGAGTCACGCAAGGCCGGCAAACACAGGATTTTCGCAGCTGATACGAAATAGCTTTCTTGCCGCCAAAATCATGTTACTGAATGTTTTCGGTGCACCGAGGACGAGCCAAGAAGCGCTATTGAAGGATCTGACGAACGCGAAGGATTATGACTATGGAAAGGGCGGCTTCGGTACTGCCGGTCTCTGGGTCAAGGCATCGTATGTGAACCATTCTTGTGTTGGAAACTGCCGTCGCTCGTTTATCGGAGACATGCAAATACTGCGTGCAACCAAAAACATGGATGCAGGGATGGAGCTCTTGTTTCCCTATCGCATGGCCCAAGAGCTGGATTCATACGAGGACGTGCAGCGTGAACTCAGAAACTGGGGCTTCACATGCAGCTGCGCGCTCTGTCAGGCAAGACTCGCAACGCCAGCAATGCAGTTGGAGAAGCGCAAGGTGCTTATGAAGCGCTTGCTGGGTATTGCTGATCTGACAGGAGCCAACACGCTTACAAAGCGGCTAAGGCTGCTCGACGAGTTGAAAAAGACGTACTCTGCATCTTACCCGGCCGAGATTCCGCGTCTGGAATTAGCTCACACCTACTTTTCGACGTCCAGGGACTACAACCAGATCGGTAAGCTCGGCAAAGCTGTAGACGCGCTCCTTGACGGTCTGGGTGCCCTTGGCTACGAAATCACTGCCGTCTGGCCAGTCCGTGACAGAGCGACCGATATGGTCCCAACTGCTCTGTTCGAAATCAAGAAATGGGGAGTAGTAGATACTGCGGTACCTTGGGCGCTTTTCAATCTACATCTAGCCTCCAAATCCATGGCGCCGAGCCTCGCGCAGACCATCCTCGATTTTGCGCAGACGGCATACAGTATCATGGTGGGAGAGAAGGAGACGTTTTATCGAGTTTTCCCCGCGGTCGGAGGATCTGTGACTCGCTAGCTCACGCCGCGAGAGTGTGATGTGAACATTACATGTTCGAATACTGACCACGATCATGCACAAAGGTCTACACAACCACACGGAACTAAGCAGGGGGGGTAAGCGGAAGGCTGACAGCCAAACGACCGGTGATCGCAGAGAACATTCAGAAGTTATTAGGCAAATGTATGAACTGAATGCGAAAAGCAACGGCATTTCTAGATATTTCTGATTCACAGACAAGTAGGACTAGTAGACCACAAGACTCGTGGTATTTCATTTGATTAGGTATTCAATATATTCACTTGCTATTACAGAAATACAACTGTTGAAAATCTACAGTATTCGAAAAGTATAGTGACTACACTGGCGCAGTCAAGAAAAGAGGGGAAGAAGAGAAAAGTGAATGTGAAACGAGAGAGAAGAAAACGGGGTAAGGAAAAGGTGTCCCAATCCAATCAAGCAGTCGGATGAAAGGGCAGCATTCAAAAACTATGGAGGAAATGAGTCGGCGATGTCAAGGTGGTCTCTGAGCTGAGGGAAGCTTTTGCAGTCGAGCGGAGAGGAGTTCATGGGATGGTGTTGGCTGCCGCAGTGGTTGTATTGTAGGTTCCCGAGATAGTAGTGGTGGTGTTGGGAAAGAAAAGTGACGAGGACACGGTATGAGCTGGTCCGCTGCCGGTAGCTGTGACCGTAATGATTGTGGCAGTCGACATTCCAGTGCTTGATCCCGTGACGGTTGCATTATTCACACTGGACAGGCTGTGACTGGTAGTGACAGAGCCCGGTATGGAGGCAGTCTTGCTGGTCAATGGAATGCTCGAGCTCGTGTTTGTAAAAGGCGGCGTTGACAGGTGCCCGATGGAGGTTGTCACCGGAGCCCCGGTGCCGGTGAGTCTAGTTGTGCTGAAACTTCCGCTGCTGGCAGACTGCGTCGTAGGTTCAGCGACCGTGACGGTGCTGGTCGTGTTTCTGAATGGCGGAAGAGATGAGGTCCGCGAAGACACAATCACTCCGGTCCCGGTGCCGACGGGAAGAGACGTTGAGAAACCGGCGCTCGGTGTGGAAATCACACTTCCCCCGCTGGCTGTGCGCGACGGCTCGCTCGTGGACACGCCGCCCGAAGTCGTGTTTCTGTACGGCGGGACGGGCGCGGATCGCGTCGTGGTAGAGCCGCCCGGCCGTGTTTGCGCACCGGTAGACAGCACAGCAGACGATGCAGGACGGCTTGTCGTTCCAATGATGCCCGTGCTGGCGGCCGTGTTGCTGATGGACGGCGATGGGGGGAGTCGGGTACTTGTCGCGTTCCACGACCAGGACGCTGTAGAGTTCCAACCGATAGGCGTGGCGGTTGGTACGAACGAACTCAGTCCTGTGGATAGAGGGCCAGTTGTAAAGGGGATAGAAGTCCGAGTGGATGAGGAAGTTGTGTTGGTGCTTCCTGTGCTGAGTGGGATTGTTACGCGCGATGGACTTGGGCCGTTGGAGCTAATTCCTGACGTCAATGGAATACGTGTGCTAGATGATACGGCGCGAGTAGTATTGGTGTTTGTGCCTGTGGTCAAGGGGATAGTACTGGTGCCAGATACGGAACGGGTGGTGTTGGAAGTAATCCCCGTCGCAGATGTAGTCGGGCTTGGAGCTGAAGAGGGAGTGCTGGGAAGTCGTGTGCTTGCCGTCACTGAGGCAGTGGCAGTTGAGTTGGTCCCAGTGACTAGAGAAGTTACTGAGCTGGTATTCTGTGTGAGTGTCCTGCTCGTCGTGTTCACAGGAATCGAAGAGCTGGAACCAGTGACGACCGTACTCGAGTTCCATGCAGTACTAGTAGACAGGGTACTGGGGCCGCTTGTGACCGTCACTGAATGATTGCCGCTGGTGATGGTGGAGGACAGGCTGAGAGTTGACTGCGACGAAGACGACAATCCGGCAGTGGATGAAGACAGACTAGGAGTAAGCTGTGTCGATTTCGAGCTCGTGCCGACCGAAGTGGCCGTCGACAGAGTCGATGTCGGCTTGGACACGGTGGTTGCGAGTGTCGTCGGACGCAGGGTGCTGGAACTCCTCGAACTCGAACTCGGCTCGACGACCGCAAGCTTCCTGTTCTTGTACACCGACAACCGATTCCCCGCGCCGCAGTACTCGCACTGCAAGCCTCCCTCCCCCGGCGGGCAGAGCATGCTGCACTCGGCGTCGGCCGTCCTGGCCGACGCGCCCTGGAACCCGTCGCCGCAGTAGCACTCGCGCCCGTACTCGACGCCAAAGTACGTGAAGCCGGCGCAGTACCGCGAGCAGCTGGCCAGGGACATGGCGTCGTCGGACCACGACTTGGCGTGCAGCGCGCGGAGGTTGTTCCCGGCCTCCGTGTAGCAGCCGGCAAAGTCCCAGTCCTGCTCGACCTGGCCGGGCTGGCCGGGGCACTGGGACGGCATCGCGGTGCCGGGCGCGGTGGCAGACGGCCTGCAGAAGAACGGCTGGTTAGCTAGGCGAAAAAAAAAAAGAAGCAGGAGTTTCAACTGCAGAGGGATAGACAGGCTTTCGGGGAAAAGCTCCCGCCCCCCCCCCTGCGAGCTGGTTCAAAACTTACCTTGGCGGAGCAATATATCGCAGCTTATTCTTGTACAGGTTCAACCGATTTGCGCCGCCGCACAATTCGCCGTGGTTGCCCTTGCACGTCATATCGCATCCGTCAGATACCGTTGCACGGGCATAGTTTTTGAGCTCATTTCCGCAGTCTGGGAACGCGCATCGTTAGCAAAGCTTGGTCCGGTCCATGTTCCACGAGCTATGCTTACAACACTCGCCGGCGTATTCGACACCGGAGAGAGCGAATCCTTGGTCCTCGCATGCGTTCATACACAGCTGCGCAGTCATGTTTTCCGTGGGAATGGAGAAGACCTGGCTCTCTAGGGCGCGCCCTCCGATACCTTCACTAACAGACGTGTTACTCATATAATCGACTGGTCTCGGACCGTCGCTCAGACTTACGTATAACAACCCATCGACTCCCAGTCGCCCGCCCCTGGGCTCACCTCTGGAGCCTCCAGTTTGTTCGTCTTGTACAAGGTCAGTCGCAGTCTTCCACCGCACGCCTCGGTTCCGTCGCCCGCACACGCGTCAGAACATTCTCCAACTTGCGCCGGCTTGGCGCCTCGCGCGAGCCAGTTTCCGCAGTAACACTCGGAAGAGTACTCGGTTCCGGCGTATACAAATCCCTTTTCGAAGCAGTACGCCGTGCATTTGGCATTTGTCATGTTGGCGTCAGCCCAGACCGCCTGGTTGATTGTACGGCCCACGTCGCTGCAATCAACGCTCAGTTAGGCCGTTTCTCTTTCTTACGGAGAATGTAAAAGTTAGGTAAATTAGAAACACTTACACATAACAACCTTGATGTTGCCAACCCTCTTTATCGAAGCTTTGTGGCGTGGTAAGGGCAACACGGGTTGTGAGAGATTTGGCTGTCGCCAGGCCCAACGTGGACCATAGTGCCATGAGCAAGGCAGTGCCGAGCTCAGGGGCCTTCATACCGGGATGATTTGTATTGGAATATATTTACCAATCATAAAAAGAGGAAATTCACCAAAATAGGTGGAAAAGGTCTTGAAAGAGTGCCTGAACAAATGTCAGCAGAGAGAGAGCCGGATATTTGGCCATCAAAAAGGGTAAAGCAATGCAAGCAAGCGCTCATGAATATTTATACATGTCTATTACTGTATGCATGTTTTTCTCTCTCTATATCCATACACACGTATTCATCGCGATCTGTGATTCGTTGGCCTTACAGAGCGGCACTAGCCCGTCTGCCATGCGCACGAGCTAAGAAATGCTTCAGATTCCGCAGGAACAGATGCCCAAGGCGGGCTGTACCTGAGAGGACGTGCGTTCAGTCAAAGTCGAACCAAGCGCGGCTCTTGTTTATCTTTTACCAATGGCACGGCTTTGCAGAGTCAAAGAAATGGGCCTCTACCAAGGGGACCTGGCGCTGATCGAGTAATCAGGTTTGCAGATATCAGCGCTCGCAATGCTTACGCCTGGACCTTTTGATGGCCTAGAGGCTGACTGGATATACCAAAAAGAATTACAGCATCTACTCGTTGATATTCTTTTTTTCTCAAATTGATAGCTTTGTCGGTGGGCACAAGGCATAGAAAAGGGAGGGACGTGCAGTGCGAGCGGTGCGTGTTGAGGAGGCGTTGTCGAGCACTCTAATTTCCTAACCATTTGTATGGTACATTTGTCTCGGTTTAGCAGAATTGTATACTTTGCAATACTATCAACGGTACGATTACTGTACTTGGGCATTGCAAAAAGTAATACTTGGCAACACATTATTACGGACCAGGAACGAGGCAAATCGGCCTGGAACACTAGAGCTAATCGTCCTCGACGCACGGCATCATCATTGATACAGACTCTTTCGCGTATTGATTTCAACGACTACTACTTAGGTCAAAGTAATCTACGGGGCTTTCTATTTCAGGTAGGCCGACAAGGTGTCGTCCCTCAGATTCCATGGCCATGTCTACTCTTTTCTAAACGCTGCAGAGTCGATGGCATGACCAACCGTGGCTGCAGCTATTCTTTGATGGACAAGCAAGAGACAATTCGAGGCATTAAATCTCAATTTCCTTTTTTTTCTTGGTGAGCGGGATCCTCGCGCCAATGCACAAGGCTGTTCAAACTGAAACGCAAACTCTATTCGCTCGCCATGCTGTGCGATGAAAGCCCTCACTCTCTGATGCTGGGCAGCAAGCTTCAATCTCTAAAAGACCGGCCAAACTGAAACAGAAACTGCTCATTAGTGCCGGCCTAAAATAGCAAATCCGGCTGCATATATAGGGACGTATCTCGCCGTGTCCAGTTTTCACCCACCGTCCAAGCGCGACCGAAAATGGGACGACTGCAGGGAGCTTGGTTATGCGGCGCGCCATGCTTCGTGCTGTGCACTCTACGAATCCGTTCCGCACACGATGAAAACATACAGGCAAATTTTCCTCGCCTTCAGAGTCGTCTTGCGTGCTCACCTCGCGCAACACCAATGGGATGCCGTATGGGGGTGAACAAGCTGGGTGTGGTCTACCATTGGGGATATCAAGAACTTATGATACCGCTCCATAACATTAAATGAGGCCCTACTGTGGCATCTCTAAACGCAAAATTTACTTGGTCTGTCTTTTTCGTTCTGCTTTCTGGGTGCTTGTGGTTCGCCATCCGAAACTGGATGGACGGACCTAAACACCTACTGCCGATTATTCGAGTGAGTGATCCTCAACGACTAAGAGCAGACAAAGGTACCTCGGCAATGGTCCTACCAATCAGACTCTCGATGATTTCTATCCAAACTCAGTCTGCTCACAGGTATCATTAGGACACCACGTCTGCAGGGTCATACCTAGACCAAGCTCGCCTCTATTACAAGTCACCCTCGTAATCAACAACCCAAAAGTTCTTCTAATCGAATCTGGCAGTTCTGAGCGTAATTGACGAGTGAGCACACTTCTACTATCTTGATTCCTCATATCTTTTCACATTCAATCCCTTCAGCTACGTCCTGATCAACCAAGTCAATACAAGGCCCAATTCTCACGACTACTCCAATCAGTGTTTAGCTACGGCGCAGTCTGCGAGACGATGCTCCAACGCGTAGGCAGGCAAAACTGTCGAATTCATACTAATACATAACCCTATCGTCGTACATGCTTAGTAATTAGTTATTAAAGTATAAATCTATGCTTGAAAAGAGCGCAGTGGAACATTTGAGAAACTTTGAATCCTTGTCACTTGCCACGACGCGCCAGCAGCTACATTCTCGATTACGGAGAGCGCCAAATCCATTCGGCCCTCCTTAGCAGTAGTTCTTTTCGCCCAGCTGACCACGGAAGGCTCCAGGTACCGCGAGGCTGGAGTGGACGTCGGCAAAGAACATGGCAGGGTTCTGTTCGATCTGGCGGACGTGGAAACCGTCGCCGGTATCTTTGTCACTCGCGTTGACACCGGTGACGAATGGGCCCGTAAGGCAGCCGATGCTTCGCCGGGGGCCCTCCCCGGAGCCTGTCGGGTTAGGAAAGGCAATTCTATTGCGTACATCATCATGTTAGCGACAGTTCAATTCTTTCTTCTTTCTTTGGTTTTGCTTGTTTTTTCTTCTCCTTCGGGACTCGCCATACGGGACAGCATAGCGCAGAGTCGAGATGGGAAACTTACCGAGGAGGGCCGGCCTTGCCCACGGCGGCTTCGTGGATGTGAGTCGCCGACCTGGCGGGCGACTGATAGTCACCGCGGAAGCCCGTGATGGTGATGTTGTAGCAAATCACATTGTCGTGAGAGTTTATGCCGAAGCGGAAGACGCCGCCGCTCCCCTGCAAGCCGCCGGTGAAGTTGTTCTGCGCATCGACAACGTTCTCGGGCTTTGCGACGACGTGAAAGGTGGACGTGAATGTAAAAGGGCCCGGCTCTTTGCCATGCTCGCTGTGCCTGGCGACCAGGCCGGTGCTGTCACCCGGAACCGCGGCAGCCTGCACAAAGGTCAGCAGTCCGAGAGCGCAGAAGAAGGACTTCATAATGGCGTGTAAATGTTGAAAGACGACAACGTTAATCTTGGTGAGTTGGGCTGGTAAGAAGACAGAATTTGTGACTGGCTGTGGGAATGAATAGTAGCGAATGTCGAGAAAAATAGCAGAGTACAGCGAGAAAAGCTGGATTTATTTATAGCCAGCTGGCATACAACACTACTTGTCAACTAGACTTGTCAATATCGGAGATTTGGCAGAGCTCGAGGGCAATAGACTCGGACGCGAGTCAGCTACCAACAGCCAAGGCGCTTGGAGCGGCTGAGCAGACATGCCGTATGTGTGTACTAACTGCCTTGGATCTCGCTCCTTCGAATCAAGGCTCATTCAAGTCAAGGCTCATTCAAATCAAGGCTCGCCCACACTGCCAGCGGCGCGCCACGCCAAGATGAATACGTCAACGATAGATCTGCCACTCAAAGTGCTTGTCGGGCGGGCATCACGGCCCCCATCATTTGTGGTTTGTGGCTTTACGGCGCGATGCAGAGATGAAACTTTTCAACCAACAATCATGGGTTCTCTTTGCTCTCTTTTCCATTGTATCTTTCCCATTGTCATTGAGCTTCAGAAAGAAAATCGCGGCCATTCGATATGCATAGTTCTTCGAAAGCAAAACAACCAAAGCAACCCCCCCAGCTCGTCGTTTCTGGCTTGGCGCGCCAAGATGTGGAGGAGGCGGAGTGGTGATGAGCCCGGAGATTCGCGCTGGGCGCCAAGAAGCGCAGCCGGAAAAGCGAGCATCCGAGCTGAGGGGGGGGGCGAAATCCAAATCGGGGCCTATAAGTGATCAAGAACGACCGAAACATTATACTTAAAAGTTTTCAGCCCAATCTCGTTTGGGTATGCTTAACCAGAACCCTAAATTGTCTCGCGACTTACACGTGCGTTTTGCAGCAGGTTCAGGCCCCTTCATTGCTTCTGGTCATTGTTATCTGTCACATGACGCTCGGGTATGTTTCTTTCTCGGTTTGAAACTCAACCGTGTTGTGTAGTAAAGATGATGATGTCAGGCCAAGACAAGGCACCGAGGCGGCTCGTCATCTTCGCAAAGGGTCGCGTTGGTGAGGTATATGGGCTCAGAGTCTGGTTACCTGATACCAAAGAGCATGCAAATGCTGTGTTTCGATCAGAAAATGTGGCGCGCGCGGCTCTATAGAGATCAAGACAAAAAGTCGTGCTAGAATCATAGACTTTGTAAATTCAGCACACGACTTGGGCCCAAATGCAGCCCCTCGCAACGTCAATGAAAAGTCGGCGAGCCTCATACATCAAGCCAATGTCAGCCATCTTGTTCAGTACGAGCTTTCAGTAATACCTGGGTGGAATATTTCCTCTTCTTTCTTTGCCCGTCCCAGAACTAAACAGGCGCTATGTGGACCGATCTTGGCTCTTCCGGATACGTTTTTGTGTGAATGTTCTTCTTCTGCGGGTGTTCGGCTCTGGTCGCAGAGTTTGCTTTCCCTGCTGACTCCTCCCAAAATGTCGAAGACGTATAGATTTGATACCGAGCCAAAGTGATAGCAAGAGTTTCATAGCACACTGTTTAGGCCTGTCGGTCTTTAGCATCCGAAATTGTGGCCGGCTGCGCCGACAGTCGCTCGCTGGGCCATGCACAACCATGTCGTGGGGCAGGTCGCCAAACTCTCTTGCCCGACGAGGGGCTCAAATATCTTGCCTCATCTGGAAGACGAACATCTATCGTCGTTCATTTATACCTATCCCCAAAATCACCATTTGGGTTCCGTCGCGGTTGGTTCCCGTCCCCGGTTCGAAGTAGCCGCATCTGTCAAAGTCGAACATGCCCTTCCAGTGTCGTGAGATCGGGTTCGAGATGCCGCTTGGTGTTGCGAACTATGATCCCAAATTTATCAAAGATTGTGGAAAATCGAAAGAGGTCGGGGAGTTTGGAGAAGTTGCCTCGGGCACTGCTCCAAGTGTCAATTCGTACCTACCCGAGGATCTTTGGCTTCGTAGAGACCAAGAAGCTTCATTGATCGATCCTGAAGACTTTTTACTGAATTTATCGAGGTTTGGATGCTATTCTTAATGCGGCGAGGTTCCCGTTTTGCGTTTCTTTGATCAGCCAAGGATAATCGCGGGTGCTGGGAGCAGCAGAATTCACCCGGCACCACCTTTATGCGCAATACCGGCGAAAGCCGAGGGATGCCCCATGATACCAGACTCTCGGTCTGCCTTGTCGTCCGCAACGTTATCACGAATATTGCCATGTGCAAAGTGGCGTCATCGCTGTCGGCGTCGACGGCGGCGTCACGGTTGGCTCTCGTCTCCTTGGGCGGACATGGCCAATACGAGGAGATGGCTTTCGTTTCAAGAGATGGATTGATGAAGCGAAGATAATATATGAAAGACGATGATTTTTTTTTTCTGTCGGGATAATTCGAAAAAAAAAAGAAAGATTTGCCATGGCCCGAGGAGGTGGAGAGAAGTGGCGGGCGTGGGCGACGCGTGTCATGGGTGTGTGTACACACACAGGTCCGTCATCAGCCTTGGCTACTTCCTGAATGACACGTTGAAAGGAATGGATGCACAATAATACCACGTCAATATATCTGGCCGGAACGTAGTTTGATCGATGCGAGGTTCATGGTGCCAAATCGAGATTCGGCCAGCTCTCTCTGCTCGCCATGCGTCACAAATGGCTCATTCAAGTTGTCATTATCGATTTGTTTTACTTTGCTTGTTTTCCAAGCCTTGTTTCTCTTTTTTTTTTTCTTGCCCTCTGGAAAAATATTCTTGGAACTTGATGATGTGATTCTTCGAGGCTACCTCATCCTAACATGACCCCCCCCTCAAGTCAGTAACTAGCACACACTTCTCTACGACGACGGAGCATGCATGCATCGGGATTGTCGCCCTTTTTCTGCCTCTCATATCTCTGTACAGCTGCCCCCTGTTATCCCCAAAGTTCCCTCTAAAAGTAACGTCGCTGCCTTTATGCACCGAGCCCGATATTTAGAGCTAAAGCTGCGTTGGGCTTACTTGCATAGTCAATAAGCCAGCCACTCATCCATACACGTACCTTTGACACATTTCTGTTCCTGTTCCTTTTTTTAACTAAGTACCCCCTTCGTCTTACACTAAATGGAGAAAAGGACATCCCCTCTTTATCTTCTTCTTCTTCTTCTTCTTCTTCTTCTCCTCGGGACCCGAGGGTCCATGTTGAAACCACGCAAACCTGATACTGCCTGCCCTCCGCCCTCCGCGCGCAGGGCTGTGACCTCGCAAGAGCCCGTTTTCGGCCAACTTTGGCTGCGCCACCGGCATCTACCGAGGAGGCAAGCTAGCATACAGTCCTTGTCCCCCCCCCCCCCCCCTCTTCTTCTCTCGTTTCTTGTCCTTCCTGTTTCGTCTCAAATCAAATAGTTGTGGCCTCTGATAACATCTGCCGAGCCGGGCAAAGGAAGAAGGGGGGGGAATGCACGCGTATGCGTCTGTGGCTTGGCCGGGCGCTACAGCGTGGATCGGTTCACCTCCCCCCAATTCATCTCGGACCCTAATTTCCTTCTTTCCCCCGACGGCCTAGCGTACGCCTTAAAATGCTTGTTTTCCCTTATCGAATTGGCGGCGTGCCCAGGAGGGCTGGGGGGAGGTGATGGAAAGTGACTCGAAGCATTTTACCCTTGGCTCTGCAACGTCACTACAGGTCTTGCTGGCAGTCGGAATCCCTTTTCGGCATTCATGCCGGCTCCTCCGTGCCTGGCTCTGCGGAACTGGAGATTACATTACGACGACACAGTCTTGTATTGGTGGGGGGAAGGGTCCCTCCGCGGCGTTGCGAAACTCCTCTCGGCATCATGTCGATAACCAAAATAGCTTTGCTACGTTGGGGTCGTAACAGCCCTACCCATCGTCGGAAGTAGTGAGCCTAATAAAAAAAAGGCTCTAAAGATACGCTGCTTACACTTTGCGCAAGTTTTCCCTCCTTGTCTGCGTCTTGTCTTCTGCCGTCCACTCAAGGCGCGTAAATATATACATATACATATATATACATATATATACATATATTGCATTGCGTAAGTCTCGCCAGCCACCAATCCCGTTTCAAGACATGGCGCAGCCTCACGGGCTGCGCTTTCTGGCGGGGGTTCCCATCTACAATAGTCGTTGATCTTCATGATCGAGCCGAATTCTTGCCTCATATGGACTCGAGGGTGAAAATCCGGATCAGCCCCCGTCTCGTTTTACTTTCTTTGGGTCTTGTTGTTTTACCTGACGTAGCTCCTATGTGTGTGTGTGTGTGTGTGTTGTACGTTTGAATGTCAATGTTTTGAGGAGTTGTCACTTTTCCTCCCGTGAGGCTGAAGCTCACCACCACCACCACCACCACCACCACCACCGTAAGACGCGGATGCAAGGCTAGTTCAATATCGGCTCTGAAAGGGGACAGGGAGGGGACGGGTTTTCGTATCGTCGTAGCCCAAAGGGGAACTTGTGAGGTGCCACTATTCAAAAGTTCCCAGAGGTTATCAAGGTGGGCAGGCAGGCATGCTGCGGTGGTCCGGTACCCGTCGTCCGAAATCTCGGAAGCTTGCGCAAGCGCTCCACCAGGTAAACGCCCGAGGAACGGTCTGGACGCTGGGGGTTCGAGGATCCGTTTTCAATAACCCAGGCCAGTTGATCAGCTGAAACATCGTGTGCTTCGCCCGGTTGGCCGAGAGAGACGAGGGGGGGGGTGTTGATGGCAGCCGGATTGTGCGTTTCTCTCTTTGGGTCACCGTGCCGGTCAGCTACCGTTGCAGCTTATTACAAGCAACAATGAGCACGTACTTCCCATGTACATAAAGAGCTGACCACCTGTGCCTTTCTTTTCCCTTTCCCTCCCTCCCTCCATATCAAGCTCATAACTCGCCCATATCTCTTCTTCTTTTCTCCCAAAACAGAAAGGTCCAATCGCAAAAACTCTCGCTCCAAGCCCATACAATTTACCAAGAAAAGCAAGAAAAAGCTCCCACCACAAAACTCTCAACATGAAGTTCTCCGCCATCCTCCTCGCCGCCGCCGCTTCCAGCGTTGTTGCCCAGAGCTCTAGGTATGTATATACCCATCTGGTTCCCTTTGCTTCCGCGTCAGACAGTCACTTCCATGCAAAAATTCATTCCTTGGGCTAGCATTTGCTGACAACTGTCGGCTTTTCTTCTCCCTTCCCAAAGCAGCTCCAGCGCCCGCTCCTCGGCTTCCAGCAGCGTCGCTTCGTCGACCAGCGCCGCCAAGTCCTCCGCCTCCTCCTCGGCCAGCGCGACCAGCAAGAGCACCTCCAGCAGCAAGGCCGCCGCCCCGACCAACGCTGCCCGGGCTGGCGCCGGCGTCGCCGCCGTGGCTGTCGGCGTCGCTGCCCTGATGGTCTAGGCCGCGCACGCACGATGCTCTCGACCAGCAGACCGCTTCCTTTCTTTCGTTCCAGTTCAGTGCGAGAAATACACGGTGGATTAATTTGTATCGCTTTGCGGAGATGATCCTGTAGCGACGCACTAATACCCTCCCGTGGTGGAAGAAGTACTGATGAGTTACCCATGTCACATTAGCTTTAGATCAATGTCATCATCTATCAGCCCCTCTCCTTGTTCAAGAGAGTCTGACAGAATCAATTCTGTAGAGTCATCAAGAGAATTGTGTGTAAACATTGTATATCAACATAGTTACGTACCAAAAAGCTATACAGGTACTCTTTACGCCTAACCTTTGTTCGCCATGTACATACAACCACACACTCGTTCCACCTGTCCTACCCATCTTCCTGTAAATCCAAAACAAGACTTGAGAGAAAAAAAATCGTGGCTTTCGTGGCCCATGTATATCGCTTTCCGTGCCCATATGCTCCCCAGAAACATATCAAAATAAATGCAAAATAAACGTAAAACAGAAAGGGAAAACAGACCTCAAAGTTATCAAGAAAACGTTTGTGAGCGCCAGGTTCTTCCCCCTGTGCATCATCCGGCTTCCTGTCATTTGGAACAGATGTCACAAAAGACTACCGTAACTAAGCGTCAACCAGTTCACGATGAGGCAAAATAAAATGTGGGATGCCGGTTGCATCGAAAGGTTGGACGTCATGATCAATATCCTGTACAAAAACTCCCTTTCTGGACTCCAAAAAAAGATATATCCCAAAAATGAAAACAAAAATAAAACATGAGGGGGTATCGTGCCGAGGACCCTTACATTCCTTGGAAGCCTCCTCGGCCAGAGCCGAAGAAGCTGCCGAAATCCGGTTGCATTCCGTGCTCTGTAAACATTTGGTCGATCTGCTGCGCTTGCTGCTGCTCCTGGGGCTGGCGCGTACGCCTGTGGAAGAAACCAAAGCCACGGGACCGTTGCTGTTGCTGCTGAGCCTGCTGTTGTTGCTGCTGTTCTTGCTGCTGCTGCTGTTGTTGTTGTTGCTGCTGCTGCTGCTGCTGCTGCTGCTGTTGCTGAGCGCGTTGCGCTGCCTGCTGCTGTCGAGCTTGCGCGTGCGCTTGCGCTTGCGCCCTGGCCTGCTGTTGCCTCACCTGCGCCTGTGCCAAAGCCTGTGCCGCACCCGGATGCTGCATAGTCATGATGCCATTGCTATCGTACATGTTGCCCATATTCATGGCTCCTATGCTTTGGCGGCCGCCTTGAGGTGTCATGTACGGTGGCGGTTGGTTGACAAACGAGTTTCCCATTTCTTCTAGCGTTCCAGGAAAGAAAAAGGTAGGGTCTTGGGCCATGGTGACGGTGCCATCTTTAGAGGGCTGGAAGCCGAGCTCCATCATGGGCTGATTCGGGTACGCAAAAGGATCATCTGACGGGAACATGAGTGCATCGAGCTTGTTGACAGGGTTGTGCCCGTTCTGGGTGGCGACGGAATGCGGCATGAATGCCATACGGCTCGAACTTGCTGCTGTGCTCTCAGAGTCAGGGGTGGCTCGGGAAGACATGTCAAGCGACAGCATATCGTGCATACCGCCTCCAAAGCCATTCTCGTGGAAGCTTTGCTCAGATGGTGCCATGCTATCCATGGAGAAGCCGCTGGTCGACATGTGGCCACTGTGGGTCCGCAGTAGGTCCTCGGATCGCTGTGGCGACATGACATGAGAGACTCCGGGATGGCCAGCCACCATGCCATTAGATTTGCTGATGGATCGTTTTGCTGAAGCAATTGCCCTGCCCCGGGCTTGTTCTAGGGCTTCGGGCAACTGCTCAAAGAGGGCCTACGCTACAATTAGTCGGGTACACGGTATACATGGATTTCATTAGCTTCACTCACATTCAGCGATGTCGTCAACATGTCTGCAACCAGGCTCTTCTCTGCCAGGTCAGCTATCAGTTGTCGGCC
Organism: Cordyceps javanica; assembly: GCF_051103115.1. Classification (NCBI taxonomy): domain Eukaryota; kingdom Fungi; phylum Ascomycota; class Sordariomycetes; order Hypocreales; family Cordycipitaceae; genus Cordyceps; species Cordyceps javanica. Next base: position 685,336 of record NC_139296.1, read on the forward strand.
AGTGCGAGCATCGGCAAGGACTTCGGCGCTTCCAGGCTTTCCGGGGTTTTCCAGGATGAAGAAGATGAGTGACAACACGGCGAAATACTCTGTGTAGAGCATGAACCAATAAGGACCACTCAGAACTCGCTGCTTCCGAATCTCTTGGCCGATGTGGATGACGTTGCGGGAAACGCTAATGGCGGCGGCGGCGCAAGCGTAAGACAAGTCATCGACTTTCATACCCTGGCAGAGACGCGGCGACATGTAGTGCAGAAAGGGACGGTACAGGAGAAGCTGAACGTGAGCGTAGGAGAAACGAAGCAAGTGCCGGACTCTGACAACTTCGATCGGCCCCTCCGGGCTCGGTCGCCAGGCTTCTGGCAGTCGCTCAAACCACCGTTGAAGTTCACCCTCGATTTCTTTGATGCGGGCATAGCTCACAGGGTTGCCGGTGGCTCCCATTTCGATTTTTACGCTTCCTGGTATTTTTATCGGATAGATGAGCTTTGAGATCTTGGCTAGCACATCCATCAGTCTCGTGTGCGCATTGAAGGCCTCGAAAAAGGAGGTTGATCCTGGCGGTGGACGCATAACGCCTTGGTTGGTAACATAGTCATCGTCGACTTCCATAGGATACGGCTGATCAATATCGTCTCCGCTGAGTAAAAGAGGAAGACCAAGCATTGTCGAGACATAAATGTCCATTTGTCGCACAACATAAAATATTCGTTTGCGTAGTTGCTCTTCTATTGGATTTAGTCGCGCATGTTGTAGGTGGCGGTGCAGGCCCATACGCAGGCATGATCTCATGGCGATACCAAGGATTGTGTAGCATGAACTAAGATTAGAAGTAGATTGGAGGAAAAGCGTCATGAAAAGAAGCGCTTGTATCGAGGTCAGTGTGCGGCAATCGCCAATGTCTTTGATGAGGGCTCGAGCTGTTTTGAAATATTTGTTTCTGCATGACGTTTAGTGGGAACTCTCATTTTCGGCATGGCGTGGGACGACGTACCCTTCTTCCATGGCAGCGCGGTATCCAGCGCCTTGGGCGGCTGAGGCGTCGAAGCTGTGGTACATGCAGCCAAGAGCGAGGATGGCGAACAGGAGGCCGAGGAATTGCGTGTCCTCGGGACCAAGATTCTCGAGAGGAATTTCGTATATTCGCTCAAACTGGTTGTTGAACGTGGGAACGTGAACGATACGGGTGAGGCAGGTAGCGCAAGTGAGCGAGTAGAAGCATAATCTTCGAGCAACGTCCTTGGGAGGCAGTTCGGGATACGTCGACATGGTGGAGAGGGGCGAATTGGCGTGCAAGGACGCAGACTCGGGATTGAGGAGGGCAGAGAGTTGATCGGGGCGCGGAAGAAAGGGGTTCGAGGCAGTGGTGCCAAGCATACCGCGAAAGTGTTCCTTCATCTTTTTGAGGAAAACGACACCGGAGGAGTTGCCATGAAAGTCCCAGTCGCCGCGTTCATCAATGTCGAGCTGGCCGAGAGAGTCGACCATGGATACCAGCTGAGGATCAGGCGTAGCTGGGTGCAGCATGGGAGTGTTTGCTTGCATCTTGCTAGCAGCCTGTATTCGAGACTGCTCGCGATTCTGGAATTCGGCTTGAACGCTGGGGTCCATGTTGGGGTCGGCCAAATCGATGTCGGGCATGAACTTGCGAAGAAGGGTCTCGGCACGATGCAGGCGACCTTCTAGAGCCTCGATATATTGGGGCGCCGGGTTGCGCCTTCGATTAGAAGGCTTATCATATGTGCAGTCTAGATGTAGCACAAGGACGTGTCAGCAGAGGGAGATGTTGACAAGTGGCAAGCGCGTAAAGCAAGCGCGTGCAGTTTGAGACCGAGATGTGACTTGACTTGACTAACCATAGCTATAGACGGAGCAGTGCGTACAAGGCTGCTTGCCGTCACATTTAATCTTCTTGCGACGACACTCGTCGCAGGCTCGGGTAACTCGCCGTCGCTTTTGTATAGGCTGAGAGGGGGCGTCGCCGACGGCAGGGCGGTCATCGAGTTCGATATCCGACTTTATGCTGTCGGTAGGTGAGGGGGCATCCTGGATGGGCCAGTCTGTGACAGACAGGGCGCCGGCCTCGTCGTCGGACATTTTGGGTCGGGAAGTGGCGCAGGAGCCACGATGGGTTGTACTAGAGGGGGGAGCAGGATGAAGAAAATTTGGAGGGGCTGGAACGAAGCACGGATGCAATGTTCGAGCAACAATCTCCAACCTTCCGACTCCTACTCGGCGATTTTACACAGGCGTCGTGGTCGACATAAATTCCGATGGCAGGTAGGGCGATTGGTAGGGCGGAGAGAGGGGGTGAATCGCTTGGCGCAAAAAAAAATCGGTTGCCGGTGTTGATGAGTGTATAGGAGTAAGGGTGGCGATAGGCCGAGGATACAAAGTCGGCAATGAAAAAATAAGTCCAGCAGAAAGAAGGTCGGTGCAACAATGTAAGCGATGAGGCGGCGACAAACGGCGGAATTGGATCGTGATGGAAGTTTTCGGCTGGGCGGTTGGCGGGTGGCAGTCGGCGCCCGGGGAACAGACGAAGCCAAACGGGCAGAGCGTCGCCTCTCCCAATTACCCCAGAGTCGGACGTGCGCAATTTGCCATCAGATTCGGCAGACGACGTTGACCGTTCGGACGAGTCGAGGCGCCGTAATCGCGAAGAGGTGCAGCGACGACAGCTGAGGGGAGGGTGGTGATGGGATGCCAGATGGGAGGAAGGCGATGGCCGAACGATGGTCGAGAGATGGGTGAGTGACAGGTGGAGGAGCGCGAAAGTTGGGTGAGACTTTTTGTCTTGGAGCGCTGGCTTGGACTACTTAGACCCGGCCAGGGATTTTGGGGGAGGATGGAAGAAAGACGGAGAGGGACGAGGGGAGGGTTTGATAGATTCGCACGATTGGTTAGTAGGCAGCCTGTCTAGAAGAAGGGGGGGGGCGTTGAGAGGGAGAGGGGGGAGGACCAGACTAACTAATAATTAGTTATGTCGTTGCAGGCGAGTCGATTGGGTGTGAGTAGTGAAGCTGGGTGGGTGATTGAGGAGGGTGATTGAGAAGCCATTTGCCTTATCGAAGATACTTTTCTTGCCTTTCCGATTTGCAGCAGGCTGCAGGGGCATGACAAGTCTCTACTGTTATCCGGTGTTGGGCTGGGTGTACGCTGGAGACGACAATGTTTAGGTACCTAGGTAGGTAGTTGCCGCTAAGGTACTGGTATACTCAAGGTTTACTTTTAGCGCCAACAATGGCCTGTTTTCGGTCCTTCAGCGGCCTGTTTGCCAGAGATTACAGTGGTCTGGCGAGCCTAAGCAGCTGTAAATCTAGTTGGTCTACGGAGTAGCGGGGTCGACAGTGGTGACAATGGTGGTAACTGCGGGCAGGTGCAGGGACCGATTGTATCTCAACCGTAATGTGGTAGGGTGAAATAAGATAAATAGCATCATTACAAAAACACATCATGAATTCATTGAAGAAAGTAATAAGAAATTCATCATGTGAGTAATCTCGGGGCACATTGCCAAAAAAGAAAAACTGTATCAATACCATAGAGCGTTACTACTTAGGTAGGGTGCAAGGCACAAGAACGAGCATACCCCAGGACCTTGCTTGGTACTTTTACAGGTCTTTGCGGCAGTTCGCCGGGTACTTCAGGCATGTAGGTAATCTGTACCTACGGAGCACCGACTGCTATCTCTGTACCCACTTAGCTAGCCAAGTACAGACGATCAACACGACTACGCGGCCAGTCAAAAATGAAATCCCAAGGTTAAAAAATAAAATAAAACAAAACTAGACTACCGAGTACGCGGCCTGATCCCCGGGCGTCACATACGAGGCTGCGTAGCTGTCTTAAAGGCCAGAATACAGTTGCCCTCCTCCGGCAACAGGCACCACACCACCACCACACTGTAAATTGTGCTCACTTGCCGACTGTCGGCCGCCGCCTGGGTTGTTACTATAATTCCCCGACAATTTCCGTCGCGTTTTCATCTCACGTTATAATGACTCGATACTCACCACCGCTTAACAAACATTGCCAGGTCCTATAGGGACATATTCATATTCCAGGCAATAAGACGTGCAAACGAGTCGGCCGACTCCATGGCGGGTCGAGCACGATTCACCCCTGGGGCCCCTCCAGTGCGCCCGCTGTAAGTACGGAGAACTTGCCGTCTTAGGTCGGTACCTAAGGTACGGATACAACTGTGCCTGCCCGTAAGTACCTGTACAGGGACTGCCCGGGTAGGGGTCCCTTGTTCTGCCATGTACCTATCCTTGCTACGTATCTGCCCAACTTACCCATCATTATCTCCATCCATCCATCAGAACATCTTCAGTCACTGTCAAAGAAAATGGCCCAGAAACCCGTTTGCATACTTGGATTCATGCTTTTCGGTTCTCGCCTCCTCTCTTCCAACCACCGCAACAATCGCCCCGGGTCTTCAGTCACCAGCCAACTAGTCGCTTGCCACTACAGTACCTTGGTCAGCCTCCTCCGAGCGGCCCCCATCCGCTCAGGGACTCGCACGGCATTCGCTTACCCCCAAAGCAATGCTCATTTCTTCTTGTTCTTCTTCCTGTCCTTCCTCTTGCAACCTGGGTGGCTGAACCTGGCTGACGTTGCGGCTTTGATTCCAGGGGAGAGGGGGGGCGGCCGACGTGGCGAGCATAATGACCGAGTTTATTTTATCCTGCCTTGTCATTGCTGGCGTCCCCCTTCGTCTCATCAGTTTCCAGCTGACAGTTATAGTATGCGGCCATGCCACTAACCACTTGGTATTACCACCTGCAACTAGTTACGCATTGCGAGCCCGGCTGAGCCCGGCTGAATCTGCTCGTAAGACGCCCGCCCGCGCCCGTCCATCCATTCACGATCCTGTTCAATGTTTGCTCCATCATGAAGAAAAACACCTCGCTCAATCTCATCTGTTCCCTTGCCTCGACATCTGAGACGCGTGACGACGACTGCCCGGGCATCAAAAGCACGTCCCGCCTGTCTACGTATGCAGGTTACCCACCATCACCCGCTCCCTGCCAGCCACCGTTGCATTTCGCGCAGCGAGCTAGCGATCTGGTCGCCTTCCATTTTCCCTTCTCTTCGCTCGCGACTCACTAATGAAGCTAGGGCGCGGGTGCCAGTCCAGGTGTGTGTTGGCGTCTGCTGCGAACGCCAGCTTCGCTCCGTGGCTGGCAGGTCGCGGAGGAGGGTGGAGGGGTCCGAGCCAGGACAACAGAGACAGACTGGAGTGCCCTGCGCTAATCCCTCCACCACCATCCAAGACGGTTCGGGCGGCTCAGCTGTGGGCCGTCGAAACTCGGTTGATTGCTCGCTCTCGCTCTCGTTCTTGTCTCGCGCCCTGCCTGTTTCTCGATCGCCTCGGGCTGCCGTACCAGGGCAGCCGTAGGTACCAGGGCAGCCGCCGCACGATACATGCAAGCCTGTTGATAAAAGTTCCCAGGCGGTTGGTCCTCGTAGCCAGGCAAATGCTACCGAGAAAACATGCCCACGTAACTAGGCGTATGGGGGGCTGTACGTTTAATGAAACATGTCTGCACCAGATGCGGCCACTGAATATCCAAACACCACCCAGTTAGTACAGCCAACTGGCACCCTGGCCACCGGCCCGCGTCTCATACACTTCATAATGCCTCATTCTCTTATGGGCGCTGTATCGATTAGCTACTGATACGGTCACGCTCGATCTTGCTAAGCAAGTTGCTCTACTCGGTCGCGTACAGAAATATTCAAGGCACTGGACTTGGTCTTTCCAGAAAAGCGATTCGTCCCGACGTCCATCCTGTCCGCAGAGACAGCTTTCATTTTGACTTACAAGACGTGAAGCCGGTGGGCAGAGATCGTCGTTCAGCAGAACCCGATTCAACGGTGCGGTCAAACTGGTCAGCTGGTCCATTGTAATGTTACCGCTCCTTGGAAGCCCTTGTTTCCATTTGACGGCCCTTACTCAATCAGTGGCTGTCATACATTAGCGTCCTTTATTTCCCTCTCCTCTTCATCATACCGAACTTGGCTTCTTTGGTAATGAGCTACGAAAAATAAAAAGCCACGCATAGTGTCGCAACTCCTAAATCTTGCACAGCCACACCCGCCGCCAAAAGGGCCGGCTGGTCTCACAATATAGCTAGCGATACAATTCCACTTGGGTTATAAAAAAACAAAGAGGACGACTCACCTCCCCAATTCGGCCCACGCGTGCCGAATCTCTCGCGCTTCTGCCACTAGCACCTCTTGGCCAAGATGCCGTGATCCGAGAGACGTGGCGAGAAGTGCACAGGAACCGCGCCCAGACCGTAAAATAAAAGGAGGAAGAGCCGAAACGACATCCGACTTTGCTTTTTGAATCGTGGCTGGCAGACAGGAGGGAAAGGGGCCGCAGCGGGGAAAGGGTCTGGCATAATACGACGAGGCTTGCGTCACTTGGCTTTGAACAACTCCCGTCGTCCTTGTTGTTACAGCTTAAAGGGTTTGGAGGTCAGGAAGCCCACTCATCCACTTTCCGGTGGCCCATAACTATACTTACTAGCTACTTGCAGGTAATAATAATGAGCAGCGTGCAAGAGAATCCACAGCGCCAGCAATTGCGGCGCCACCACAACACCAACTCGCCGAGTCGGTAGCGGGCCGGCCGGTGCAGCCAGCCAAGGGCCCTCTCATCATCAACCGCACGCAGCTGATTATGCCCGTCTTCCCCTGACCGTGCGGCGTCAGGAGGCGGGGGTGTCGACGAGTTACCATGCGTCGCCGTCTTCGTGGTCTACCAGCTTCAGTATCGTCGCAATGTTGTCTTTTCCAATTGAGCTCTGCAATTGGCCCATTTTCGCATCTCGCTTCCTCTGGTGCATGAGCGACCTCGGAACTGGCCAGCGAGTCAGGTCGTGGTTTATCAATTGTCCGCGGAGTCACCACTCTTCCGCCCGTTGCCCGGTCTTTTAACTTTATACTTGAAAAGTCCCGTACGATTACGCTGGCGAACGGTCAGCTTGACTATCGCTCCGACTTTTGTTTTTCTTGCCGCCGCCCCTCTTCTTCTTGCACTTCCCTCTCCACCCGAGTAACGCCTGCCGATCTGCAAATCGTGTCGTGATTTTGAGTTGCCATGTTGCGAGGCGAAGCGAGGCGAAGCGAGGCTCAGTTTTGTTCGGCCCCGATCGCTTGGCTCTCCAAATCGGCTTTTCGCACTTGCCAGATCCCGCCCACACTTGGCGTACCCGCATCTGGCGAAACCGCAAATCCAACCATGCAGGATTCGCACTTGACATCTCATCAGTTCCGGCCGAGGACGACGTCGGCCAAGTGCTTCGTCTTTGCTTCCCGAGCAGCGGGAACGTTGGGGGTTCGCCGCATCATGAAGCAAAAGAACCCCGGCAAACAGAGAACTAGCAGAAACTAGAGCCTATACTCGTAGTAATCCTCGACTAATAGGGCCACATCGGCCACATCGGCCACATAGGAGCCTGTAATTACTTATTGTTTGAACCGATTCAAAATTAGCGCCTGACAGTTGCAGAACAAAATCTCCAAGAGTCCAGCCTGAACTCGAAAGGACACCAGTTGACCTCCCGGAAGCCGAGTTACTCCAACGAAATGACCAAACTCCACGTTTCATGTTCCAACTTATCAACAGATGGCTATTACGCATGATACAAGGGTCCACACTCGACCAGTCATCGACTCATCCAAGGGATCCCTGCGAGAGCCGCCCTAACTACTGGTACTGGTAAGTAAGTGGGTGGTTGTCAGCCCTCTTTTTTTTTCCTGTCTTTGTGCCCACTCGCCAAGATGCTAATAATGCACTTGTCGTAATCTGCCCTATATAGTATGAACGCTATTGTCCCTCTATTGTCGACTAATAATAAGTTTATTGGCCTTGCTAATTTTGCATCGACTTTCCTCTTAGTCATGTAATCCGCTGTGCATGATTTGTTTCAACAAATTTGGGAGGACAAAAGAAACAATGGTTCGGTTCAATGTAGATGAAGCATGAGACAAGAGATATTGCGCCATATAGACCATGAAAGCAGAAGAAGAGGTTACAGTTGCTACGTCCTCGCCAAAGACGTTTGTCTTATACGGGCAAATGCAAACCCTCCCCTCCCCCTCCCCCCCAAAAAAAACTCGCAGGGACCAACTCTAGCGCAAACCAGCGATATCCAATCAAACATATTGAATCGCTTCCGAATCTTGTTCTTTCGGCCCAGCCTTGTCTCTTTGCGCAACCTGAACAAAGAGTGGTGTCATGCCGGTGTACGGATACATATCCTTGACCCCCTCCCCAGGCCAGTCCCCCATGGCATTTCAGTCTCGTGGCTCCCGGGGGGCGGAGACGGGGGCGGGCCAGCAGAAGCCCTCGTTATCTCGCTGCTCAGTGTAAACCGTTTTCCTCTATATAATCAAAGGAAAAAAAGCCATGACATCATGAGGCTTCTGCCGGCCTGCCGGCCTGCCGCCCGCGGTTGATGAAGGGGGGAGAGATGGGCAATATCCGGGGTTTGCCTATTTCCGACGCCGGGAACGGCTCCCCTCCTCCCCCCCCCCCCCCGTCGTCCCAACGACCACATTTTTTTTCCCTTGTTTCTACGAATGGGAATAAAGGCCGATATATGATATACCGGCGGCAACAATGTATCAGTATTCTGCAAGAGACCCCACGTGATAGCCCTGCCTGAACAAGGGGGCGAAGGGGTTGCATATTTATCGATTGGCTGAGACGGTGACCGGAACTCCAAACCCGTGGCGGCGTCGGCGCCGATACCGATTTACTGGGGCCTTTTTGCTGTTGGAAAGCTACCTAGTAGTTCGATGCAGCGGCCTGGGTGTTTCCGGAAGATGAGGTGCATTTTGTGTGTGTCGCTGTAGGGTTACTCTCCCGCTTTATAAGTTGTTGCCTTTCTGTGATGGATATGCGCGCGCATCTTCGTACAAAGGCTGGTGTGGGCATGTTTGCCCTCCCGCAAAGGCACCTGGCAGTTCCAAGAGCACATGACATAAAGAACCACGGGTAAAGAGACTATAAGGACTGACTGCAATCATGTTCATCAAACTTTTTAGAAATCTTGACAGGGATGCCTCGGCATAAGTTGTCATGTATGTACATTGCATGGCCTAACTGAGCTTCCTTGTGTTTAATCTTTCCTTTTTTTCAAACACGTTTCATGATTGTCATTAGAATCAAAAAAAATTGCTTGGTGGTGATTTCTTTCTTTTTCTTTTTTTTTCTTTTTTTGCTCGTAGGGCAGCTTTCTCTGCATTTGCGGCATGTTGTCTCTCGCACTTGCACTCGGCGTTTTTTTGTCCGAGGAAGCCATTTGTAGGTAAGATGCCCAGCTAAACTCTAGAGAACATGCGACTTGGGCAACAATGCGGACGTCACAACTGCATTTTTTTATTAGAGCACGTTCTATGCCTGGAGTTTTAGCAGTGACGCGGTCCTGTTACATGTATCTGAATAGGCCTCGCTATCGGATCTTCTCTACCGGGCGTAATAAACCAAACAAATAAATAAATAAATAAATGTTAGACTAGAGTTCTTTCAAAAAAAAGTCATTTTTCTAAAGAGGTCTGCTGTCAATGTTGGTACGAAATTTCGTGGGTATTGAGCTTGGAACGAGGGCCGAGATGGACATCATTCGTCCCATTGCTTCTTGCATCCTAGCCAGAGCACCGCTCATCGGTTGCCAACACAATGCGCCTCAGGCCCAGATACGTCCGTGGAAAAATGGTGACAAAGACGCCGATAATTGGGAAGAGATTACTGCACAATGCGGAAACTTGTTCGTGCAGTTGTCCGCCTGATCATGAAACATGGACCTGGAGTACCGATAGAACTCCACCGACCGATTCGAGACGGACACAACATTGCTTTTCGGTTGCCGTTCATGGACCCTTCATCGGCATTGATGATGAAAATTCCCCGCAAAGGTAATCTACATTCATCATACACCGATTACCAATGGCACAATCGACACTGCTAAATTTCAAAAGAGGCATTGTCGAATTCCCTGAGGGTAAAGGTCAGCTACGAAGTGGCTACGATGCGTCACGCGGCTGCCAACACCACGATTCCAGTGCCGCGCATACATCGCCACGGAACCGGCGCACAAAATCCCACTGGTCTTTGCTGCCTTTATCATTATGGACTATAGACATGTCTGACGCTTTGACAGATCCACTTCTTCCACACGACGAAACCCCATACCTTAAACGATAATATCAGCGAGCCCGAACTTAGGTTCTTCTACAGACAGGTAGCCAACATTCTACTACAGCTATCTACACTATCATTTCCACAGATAGGTTTACTATTCTAGACAGGGATAGCCTAACCTCAGCTTCTAGCAGGCCCTTCGTCCAGAACATAAACTCTCTAGTCGAGTTCGCTAGTAGTAGTACTAGATTCCTCCCCTCATAGCCCTACACTACATCTAAGTAATGGTACTCCGCAATGGCCAATATGCACATGTTACAAGCTGCCTCTGAAGCGTAATGATGCCGTCTTGGATGACGACGATGTGCGCGACAACTCTGTCTCACGTCGGCTGTTTCAACGGCTAGTAGCGGGCGGAAAAGACCTACATTCTGCAAGTTAAACAACATGGGAAAATACAATAATACCTTACAGTACTCTCGTCTTCATGATAGTGCCACCGTATTTCTGGCACTGACAATTACTGCTCCAGCTCCAGTTTTGCTATTCCTCGCACGTTGCCAGCATATGCTCAATAGTCCTCTTCTGGGTGCTATTCAGTACAAGATGCTTCTAAATCCCCGGTCTGCGCTTCTTGACGCACTCTTCGTCGAGACGGACCCGACCTTCGCCGCATCCCCCAGTCACGCCCTGATTCGGAAGTAGCCTCGTGCCCTTGGACACGCACTCGCCGTTGAGAAGGACCCTGTTTGACCCGCAATTCGGAGGTTGGAGCTGCGTGGACGGCGCCTGGAGTCGCGAGCCAGAAGGTTGAAACTGGGTGGACGGTGCCTGGGGAAAGGCAGCCTATTTCATGCGAAGAAAGAACTTGAGTAATATTGCACAGCTGCTTCATGGCCGTAATGATACTTCGATACTAGCTGAAGATGGTAACTGAGCCAAAGGCTTTTTCTACTATATACATACTTCTTCAGTTGAAGATTACTTGGTAGATTACGAGGCTCGCTGTGATGGGTGGTAGTATGGAAGCCTTTCGCAGCGGCTTACAAGCGAGCTCCATCGCCGGAGCAGTGCATCGATGAAATCACCGCTCTTGATATGGAAGCAGAATAATACGATTGATATATGCTATTGTTCTATATTATCACCTAATCCAACAGGTCCCCTTGCGTGGCGCTCTCAGCCGTCTATACCCCAAGGGTTGAAGTTGGCAACGCTTTTTTGCACCTGCCCTATGAATTTTCAATATATACGTAAATATGAAACCCATCAAACATGTACGGCCACAGCCGAGTGATAAATCTGGATCCCGTCTGATCTCCGAGCGATAACCACTCGAGCGCCTGAATAGTAGCTGGTTCGGTGACGACCAGCGAACTCCAGGTGCTGTACATGTTCCTTTCTTTTTTTTTTCTTTTTTTGGTTTGAGCTTCTTCACTCACATCTTGCAAGGAATTTTACGAAAACTAGAATCATGGGAGCATATCGCAAACGTTAATTGTTGTGCGCGTCCATTATCGTGGCTTTGCCCAACTCTCTTTTTGTAGATGGGGAGATGCGGCTATTGTTCTATCCTACTTTGGTCCATGACGATTGTTAACTCTACTACTCTGACTCTGTACTTTTTTTTCTCCTGATTATCTTCTCTTCAAATTCAACTGGCCAGGCTTCCTTCAGGTGCGCACATGATCCTCCAAGTTGCATGCTTGTCCGTCTTCACCCCAACTTGCACATACTGGCACACTCATCCACCAACTCGGCAGTTTAGTTTAAAGGAATACGCGAGGTATGTACTATATTTCATCTATTTACTTTGTTCTGAAAACGAGATATATATCCAGCATTTCTCATATACATTTACATTTTGCACAAACAGATGGCACTCTTAAGCACCGTTGATGGTCCAGGTGGCGCCACGGATGAGGGTGCCGTCGTTGTCACGACCCCCGAAAGCCTTCCAGATGTCGAGGCAAGTGTCGATGGAGTGGTCGTTGCTGAGGTTGCGGTCGGCGACAATGGCAGTCTTGGTGACTCCCTTGTGCTTGATGGTGATGGTCTTGCCGCAGAGCTTGTTGTGCTGCGCGGAGCCGTAGCGGTCAAAGACATCGGCGGGCATGGCAACAAAGGAAGCGCCCTGGTTGACGTTCTTGAAGTAGGTGCTGATGCCGCAGGCGCCGGAGTCTCGGAGGATATGGTGGCACTGGGTGGCATCGCCGAAGCGGTAGATGGAAATGTTCTGGTTGCTGCCAGAGGCACGCTTCTCGATCTCGGTGGCGGGAGCAGCGGCAGCAGTGGCTGCGAGGGCAAGGGTGGCAATACCAGTGTAGAGCATTTTGACTTTTGTGTTATTCGTTGTTGGGTATGGTGTTTTTGTTTTTTGTTTTTTGTTTGGTTTTTTGGAAATATGTAGAGAAGAAGAGTGTAGTGTAATTGAGAATGTTCGTCTGGAGAGCAAACTCCATGTTTGTTTAGGGTCGTGAGAGACTCTTATATACTTTTCGCTCATCTCCATGCCCTGCTATACTTTGATTTACTACAACTTGCGCGACTTCTCAGCCCTCCACCCCTTTTGGTAATAGCATCACAACATTGGCATCCCAAACTTCGGCGATATCCAGGCTAGGGTCGGAGTAGCGTCCAGGAACCAAAATCTCACCAGCTTCCGACTTGCTGGCGTGCCGACAAGTGCGTAGAACGACACCACCCTCGTGGATAGTTCCGCCTTTGTCCAGGCACACCTGAATGTAACAATGATTTTAGCTCCTTCCCGAGTCTAGGCCCTGACTATCCATGATTTAGGGTCTCAGGCACGCGCTTTTGGTATTGGCCGATCCTCCTTGCCGCTGTAAGCTTATTATGGGGTTACGGCGACTTTAAAGCCGGCGCCATGTCCAATTGGTGGAAATATGGGTTGCAAAGGGAACTCAGCCAAGCCCTTGGACGGCACCGCGGTCCTCATGGAGGGCAAGGTTTGTCCGAAGCTTGTAAAGACAGAGTGCTTTTTAAAGTGATGACTCGAGATCAAGAGTCTGGCGCTTGGCCGTGTTTCCAAGATCAACCTTGATGCACTCACTTGCAACGTTGGCTTACGGGCCACCTGTAAGCCCAGCAAGCTGTGGCGGTGGGCTCATGTATCATTCAGGATTCCTGCAGGCTCAAATCAGTAACACCGCTGTTCACAATGATTACATTTTGGGAAACTCCCGGCTGTATCAGCGTAGACCAGGTGGTGGGTTTGGCTGGTGGGTTGAAGGATTAATATTAGTATCACCAGTTCTCTAGCGGCGAACGCCTAATGACGGCCATCGTCGAGGAAAGGCCCACGGCTACACGCCAGAGGAGGAATTGCTAGATTCTAGACTAAGCTCGCCGAGCTCAAAAAAATAGCATGGGGGTCATTGGCGCAACTGATCCGGTCATCACTTTGGGTTGAAAGGTAGCGTGGCGCTATCGAGGAGTGAATGGAAAAAAAGTACTCATTGCCATGTAAGCGCATTGAGGTCGGCAACTTTCGATCCCACCAACCAAGTGCGCTCAGATTTGCAGCTCGCATGTTGATGCTGTAAGTTGTCCAAGTCCACAGCCAGACACGGATGGCGCAAATGCAATGAGGGCATTAAGGAATACAAGACATGACCAAAGATGTCGAGAAATCGTCGCGACAGGTATACTCAATCCGCAGTAGTAGCGTTGGCACACATTGCATCGCCAGACTGGTTGCGATATGTCTAAGCTATGTACAATGGGGTGGGTGTCTTGGCAGTGAAGAGATCTAGGATCGCTACGGGTCCCTCATGTAATGGGCTGGGGGAATCCTATTTTGAGAGCCAGAATAAAGAGTATTATTTAACATTTTTGACCACACTCCAGAACATCTGTCTATTTTTTAGTTTGTCGACTAGTTAGTCGATGAACAGGGCAGTCATTAGTTATGTGGAGGAGGCTCTGGTTTGAGTTGGTCCGCGTTGGTCTGAGTTGGTCTGAGTTGTGCCCCTCTAAGTTAATAGTACCTACTTAGGTAAGTACGAGTTAGGTAGTCAACTTAGTACTTGGTACTTACCACCTACAGCTCCACCAGGCAACAGCCCACCCCGCCATTGACGTGAATCTCCAACAACCTTCATCTATTGTTGCTGAAAACTAGCAGAGCTGGGCACGCCCTTCTGGCATCAATTACCGCAAATCTCCAGTCATCCAGATCGCCGTCTTTTACTGATGACATCTTCTGGTGCCCCTGCGGATGCGCCCGCGCAGACCGCCGTAGTCGAGGAATTGCTCGTCACAGGTACAATCTCCAGCTATCCTGCCATTCTGTTTGCGCCTCTTGCTAACGCACCCCGCCTCCTAGAGCTGCCCAGGTTCGATTTCGATCTCTATATTCAAAACTACACCGGTTCGTTGCCCGAGCCGTGCGCGTCACGCATCTACGGAAACGACTAACCTCCGCACCAGGACGAACCCGGTTCGACCGTCTACTGCTAATAGGCAAGCACTGCGTGCCTCTGCGATTAGACGCCTTAAAAGGCGCAATCGCTGAAGCAAAGAGCGGTCGAGACGTATCACACTACAAGCAGGCATGGGACTGCATCCGCAAGCTCGCTCCCAACGAGCCCGAAGCCACGCGAGATGAAGCTTGGATCGCCGCCACGGAAAAGTCCAACAAGGCCGAAACGCAACGTCTCGAGTCGGAGCTCAAGGGTTATAAGAACAACCTCATCAAAGAAAGCATCAGGGTACTGTTTCCATATTCACAAACGGCTCAGATGTTTCAGAAGGCATATGTTAACAGAATTGTGCAGATGGGTAATGAAGATCTCGGTCGACATTTCGAGGCCATAGGCAAACTCAATGAATCCAGCGAAGCCTACAGTCGCATGCGCCAAGACATAAGCACCACGAAGCATATCCTCGATTGCGGCGTTCACTTGACCAACCTGTCACTATATCGTCGAGATTGGAACATGGTTCTTACAAACATTGGCAAGATCACGGGCGTGCAATCGACAGATGAGGAGCACACCCTGCAGACGTTTGTTCGTGTCATGTCAGGCATTGCTCATCTGAACTTGGGCAACTACCTAGAGTCGGCGAGAAGTCTGCTGCTCACCGATTTTGCCGTGCCGCCGGCCCAGTACAGCCACGTCGCTAGTCCGAACGACATTGCCGTCTATGGTGGCCTAACGGCTCTCGCCACAATGGACAGAACCGATCTTCAGCGTCGTGTGCTCGAAAACCAATCATTCAGAACATTCTTGGAGCACGAGCCACACATCCGTAAAGCTGTGAGCATGTTTGTTAGCGGTCGTTACTCCAACTGTCTCTCCATCTTGGAGTCCTACCGCTCAGATTATCTTCTGGATGTTTACTTGCAAAAACACGTCACAGAACTTTACAAGCGTATCCGCACAAAGTGTATCGTGCAATATTTCGTCCCCTTTTCGCGCATTACTCTAAAGAGCCTCGACGGCGCATTTGGACTAGCCGGGCAGTCTTTGCAGGATGAGCTTATAGCCATGATTCGCAATGACTACCTCAATGCCCGTATCGATTCCAGAAATCAGGTAGGCGCAAACGCACATCGCTATTCCCATGAACCGTTGGCTAACTCGCTCCTCTTAGCTACTTGTTGCCGTCCAACCAGACCCTCGCGAAGACATGCAGCAAAAATCGTTGGAAATGGCAAAGAAATACGAAAATGAAGCCACTGAGCATCTGCGACGCATCAGCATCATATCTGCCGGGCTCGAGGTCCCGGCAAGCAAGAGGGAGCATGCTGCACCTCCCGAAGAATGGTTTGATGACCCAAGGCAACTGGCTTTGCTGGAAAGCAAGGAGACTGGGGGTGCTGAAGTTGAAGAGGAATAGAAACAACCTCTCTTTAAGCAATCATTTCTCCGCAGACTTTTGAGGTGGAAAGCAGTTTGATACAAACTCTCGGATTGGCGCATTGTCTTCATTAGGGGCTTTAGCATATTCGCATAGGCAGACAGGCGGATGCATTACGATCAAGAATGATGAATTAAATATTTAGAAACTGATAATTGTAATCACTCCAACATTTGCACTTTCGGATTGATCGGCGTTGCAACATGCCGAGCACAAGGGTATATATATTTCATTTCGTAACACGTGGTATATGCTTTCGTTGTACAAGCTCTCTTTTTTGTGCTCGTCCTTTCTGTCTTGTCCCCTTCAATATTCTCCAGCTTCACCCCATCAGCTGCCGCAAGTCTTCTGGCGGCCAGCGCACCTGCGCAAACGTCAGACAGCGCTTGATGCTCTGCAGGAACTTGCGCGTCACCTCGTCGCCCATGACGTGGCCCTTTTCGCCGTCGTGCAGCTTTTCGCGCGCGCTGCGCTCGTGGATGCCGACCATGGTCACGCCAATGGGCCAGGCGGCCTTGCCGATGCTCAGGCGGAGGTAACCGTTGTTGGCGTCGACGTAGCGGCGCTCCTGCAGGGCCTTGACGATCTCGACGACGGGCTCCAGGAGCGAGTCGTCCAGATCGCCGGTTTCGAATTTTCGAAATAGCTAAAAATAATAGAAAAATTAAACTCTGTAAGCATTTGACTTTTTCAAGTTGAAACACGTTTTCATTTTTTCACTGGGAGTAGATGCGGAAACTCACCGGCTTCATATTTTCAATGGTTTGCAGCATCGCGCTGTAGGCCGTCTTGCTGGCGCTGGTGTCTCGTCTCTCCTGCTCCATGGTGCGCTGGTACGTGGCGAGCACCATGGTGAAGTAGCTCGCGAGCTGCCTGTACAGCCACTCGCGCGCCGCCTTGTCCTTGGGGACCGTGTCGACCTTCATGTCCGCCTCGTCCACCAGCTTCAGCGTCGTCGGGATCGGCCCGTCCGTCAGCACCGTGCTGGCCTTCTTGTAACGCCGCAGCCGACCGGCATGCGTCTCGCCAAACAGCACCGCCGGGTGTCCCAGCTCGCGCAGCTTCGCAAACAGCTCCTCGTCCGGCACGTCGTCGGCGCCCGCGCCCCCGCCCCCGCCCAGGCCGTCGTCGTCGTGGCTGGGCTTCTCCTGCTCGGCAAGGCCGAGCCGCCGGCGCTTGGCCTGCTCTTCTTCCCACTCCTGCTCCTCGCGCCGACGGCGCGATTCTTCGGCCAGCTTTCGGCGCTTCTCATCGCGCGCTTCCCGCTCCGCGGCCGTATCTTCTTCGAGTTTGCGCTTCGCGGCGGCCTTGGCCTCGCGCTCCTTTTCCAGAGCGGCCTGTTCCGCCAGGTAAGCCTTTCTGCGTTCGGCTTCGACTTCCGATCGCTTCAAATATTGTTTCTGCTTGTCGCTGTCGTCGGTGCTCGCGGATTTCTTGCCCTTGGACAGCTCCTTGCCCATCAAGGCTGCAAAGTCCATGGCTGCCTGGAATTGCCCTTGCTGGCGCAAAAGCTATGTGTTGCCTCAATCGTTGCTAAGAGTATGTTCTCGATAGATTTTCTGTCGTCGGCGATCGAAATTCAGCACAATGTTGGATGAGGCGCAATTGTGTCAATGTTGAACGCTGGAGAATGCAACCAAAAAACTATCGATTGCGGCTATTTGCCGGGTAATTTGCCGCGACTAAAAGTGAGGTCGTCACTGACCGTCGTGTTCAGAAAACGAATACACAACAACTGACTATCGCATATAGTACATTAATCAGTAAGCTTTATGGGACTTTCGACTTTTCATATATATAGCCTTCGAAATGTCGGACGCTGGCGGCGAGTTCCGGCCTGAGCCGCCTTTTCTAGTTCGCCTCTTCTACAAGTCTGGCTCATTGATCCAGTACGTCCAGCATCATTGTTCATCATTGCAGATAACTGACAAAGAGTTCAGTCCCGAAAACTTCGCAAACTCTGCCTCACTTTCGTCCCTCAATGTCTACACCTGGCCATCATGTAGTCTTCAGGAATTGGTTTACGAACTCGCAGATGCTCGGCCAACTCCGCTCCCTTCCCCATCAATAGGCACGAGAGTGGTATTTCAGCTTGTCTATCCTGATTTGAAAAGCGCCAGCTCGGTGGGTGGTAGGAGAACTAGATTTGCTGTCAAGGATCTGGGCAGTTTCGTCGTTGGTGCTGATGGACCCGGCGTTGAAGACGATGAGCATCTTGGTACCAACGGTAGGGGCCGCGGGACTACTATATGGACTCTGCAAGACGCGCATTTTGCAGCGGGAGATTACATATCATGCGCAATACTGCCACCATTGGGTGATGGATCCGTTGCGCCAGCTTACGATGCCACCAAGTTGCAGGAGCCTCCGAGGCAAGCCATGCCCGATCAGCTATCAGCTCTTGGCACCCGTCGAAACCACTATGGCCACAATCCACGAGTTGGGTATCAAAACGACGGACCTGGGTTTCCGCGCGGCGATTGGAGAGTAAACAATCAGCGGCAACAACCTGGCCGTGGGAGGGGTAGGGGTCGTGGTAGAGGCCACTGGTAGCCCAATTGCCCCTCCAAATATTGTAAATAGGAACCTCTCGACGTATTTCACTGGGTACGTGTGGTTATGTGCCCGGTTATTCGTCGCTACTTGTGTTGGAAGACGCTCGAAGATGGTCGAAGATTGATTTTATGGCGGCGCAAAGGAACGATATATGTACACGGTTTTCTCCTCCACGGTATTTCTTCTCTCCCTCTATTTCTCATATGCCGTATCGCCTTTTCTCTTCGCTCGTAGATCCCAGAGACCCTACATGTCATCTGATTAGGGATGGGAATTATCCGGGTAGTGTTCAAACTTACGTCTGTCTTGTAGGCAATGTAGCCCATGATGGCGGGGACGACTGCGACGTACATCAGGGTGATACGGGCATTCCTTGGTGTCCAGCGGAAGTATTGCACGCGAGTCTTCTGCATCGCTGTTTACTGTAGGTCAGCAAAGCTCGAACAGTTCAGGATCCCGGGGAGGAACTCATAGCGCACCCTGCAGCTTCAGGTAGGCCGGATCCGGCTTGACGTCTATTGTATATTTATTAGTTGAGATCAATTGACTCCGTTCTTTCGGGACTCACTGAGGTGCGCCATCTTCACAAGTGTGCAGATTATTTGCGTTGCGATGGTTGGGACGTCAGAGCTGGTCGCGACAATCTTCTGTCCGCTCTGCTTGTTCTAGCGCATTACATAATGCAATTTCTACCACTGTGATTGGCTCATAAATGGCTATGCTCGCTTACCCTGTACCTAGCGATTGCCGCGAGGATCAGGCAATGTACACTGCGCTTCTCAGCTTCTCAAGTATTTTGATTGTAATAGAGACTAATCAAACTTCATTTTTTGTTTCTTTTTTGTCTTTCTCTGTCATTTAGGTGCATCGAGTTACGAGTTTGTATTTACACAATGAGTCTAGAAGAAGGTCCGCTTGTACATGGGTCTATCTGTGGTTGCAGTTGGAGCTCTCTGACCACTGTTATCTTTTAGCAACTGCAATCGATATAAAGTAGGATACAACAAGTGAATACAGAACGAGTATGCTGATCCTAGTTTACTTCTGATCTCGATCCATTTTTTATCTTATTTGTTCAGGTCGTCGAAAAACAGCAGAATCACGCGGTTGACATCACGTGACACCGTTCCGTGGCAGCAAGCTAGCGCGAGCTGGCTGTCGCTGATTGAAATTTACTAGTTATCTCGAAGGGGCGATCCAGCCAAATAATTTTATCAACACCCACGCCTGGTCGTTGCTGTACGCCGCTGTGAAAGCAGCACCTCCTCCATCAGGAGAAGTCCATCACACGATAATAGCTGGCATTTCACATCTCAACTTGTTGAGACTCAAGTTCTTTGCGCGTCGTGACACGCGCATGCGGCGTGAAGCCATCAACTAGGCAGAACCTTGCAAACTGACCACCACGACTGGTCATCAAGCCTGAGCATGTCGCATCCACCACCACCGCCGCCAGGCTGGGGGCCTCCTCCTCCTCCACCGCCGCCATCATCATTGCCCCCTCCCCCGTCGGGACCGGCCCCCGCGGCGCCTCCTCCGCCAGGTTTTCAGCCGAGCGACCCTCACATGGCCAAGTTTGCGCAGAAGAAACAGGAATGGCTTCGACATCAGCGCAACAGGTTCGGAGAGAAGCGTAAGGGTGGCTTTGTCGAGACGCAGAAGGCTGATATGCCCCCAGAGCATCTGCGCAAGATTGTACGCGACATTGGCGATGTTTCGCAAAGAAGATATACAAACGACAAGCGCAGCTACCTCGGCGCTTTGAAGTTCATGCCCCACGCCGTCCTGAAGCTTCTCGAGAACATGCCCATGCCCTGGGAATCTGCACGCGAAGTCAAGGTTTTGTATCACGTCAATGGCTGCCTGACTCTTGTGAATGAGATCCCTCGTGTTATTGAGCCTGTCTTCTTTGCGCAGTGGGCGATGATGTGGACTTTCATGCGCAAGGAAAAGGCTGACCGGCGACTGTTCAAGCGCATGCGTTTTCCACCTTTCGATGATGAGGAGCCTCCCCTGTCATGGTCCGAGAATATCGAAGACGTTGAACCCCTCGAGCCGATCCAGATGGAGCTGAATGACGAAGAAGACGAAGCTATCTATGAATGGTTCTACGACCACCGTCCACTACTTGACACCCCGCATGTTAATGGACCCAGCTACAAGTCATGGAATATGACATTGCCTCAAATGGCCGCGCTCTTCCGACTCAGCAGGCCTCTTATCTCCGACGTCATTGACAAAAACTATTTCTACCTGTTCGATCTAAAGAGTCTCTTGACTGCGAAGGCTCTCAACGTGGCTCTTCCTGGTGGCCCACGATTTGAACCTTTATACAAAGATATCAACCCCAACGAGGAAGATTTTGGCGAGTTCAATGCCATTGACCGTATCATCTTCCGCAACCCCATACGAACCGAATTCCGAGTCGCATACCCATTTTTGTACAACTCACTGCCACGAAGCGTACACATGTCTTGGCACTCACAGCCCCAGGTCGTATTCAACCGAGCGGATGACCCTGACCTGCCGACGTTCCACTTTGACCGCCGCATCAACCCAATTTCGTCCCGTACCGTCGCACCGAAGAATGTCGAACTTTCTCTCGAAGACGAACTTTTCGGCCCCGGCAACAACGAAGAAGATGAAGACGTCGGCTTCACTCTCCCAGCCGGCGTTGAGCCGTTTTTGGCTGACGAAGAGCTTGACAACGAACACACTGCATCGGCTATTGAACTTTGGTGGGCACCGTTTCCCTTCGACAGACGTTCAGGACGCATGGTGAGAGCGCAGGATGTGCCTCTCATCAAGCAGTGGTATCTTGAGCACCCGCCCTCCGAACGACCACCTGTGAAGGTCCGTGTCTCGTACCAAAAGTTGCTCAAGAACTATGTTCTCAATGAGCTACATAAGAAGAAGCCCAAGGCGCACAACAATCAAAATCTATTGCGTTCCCTTAAGCAGACCAAATTCTTCCAACAGACCACGATCGACTGGGTGGAGGCCGGTCTCCAGGTTTGTCGACAGGGGTTCAACATGCTGAACTTGTTGATCCACCGTAAGAACCTCACATACTTGCATCTTGATTACAACTTCAATCTCAAGCCTGTCAAAACTCTCACAACCAAGGAGCGAAAGAAATCCCGGTTTGGAAACGCTTTCCACTTAATGCGAGAAATCTTGAGATTGACCAAACTTATCGTCGCTGCTCAGGTTCAGTATCGGCTAGGCAACATCGATGCATTCCAGCTTGCCGATGGTATTCACTACGCATTCAACCATGTTGGCCAGCTGACTGGTATGTATCGATACAAATATAAGCTCATGCATCAGATCCGCACCTGCAAGGATTTGAAGCACTTGATATACTACCGCTTCAACTCTGGCCCTGTCGGAAAGGGCCCGGGTTGTGGATTCTGGGCCCCATCATGGCGGGTGTGGCTCTTCTTTATGAGAGGTATCATTCCTCTTCTTGAGAGATGGCTCGGTAACCTGTTATCGCGACAGTTCGAAGGCCGACACAGCAAAGGAGTCGCCAAGACAGTCACAAAGCAGCGAGTTGAGTCTCACTTTGATCTTGAACTCCGTGCCTCTGTCATGTCCGACTTGATGGATATGATGCCTGAAGGCATTAAACAGAGCAAGGTCAACACAGTACTACAGCACTTGTCCGAGGCTTGGAGATGTTGGAAGAGTAACATTCCCTGGAAGGTTCCTGGCCTTCCTGCGCCCATCGAGAACATTATCCTCAGATATGTAAAGTCCAAGGCTGACTGGTGGATTTCCGTTACCCACTACAATCGTGAACGTATTCGACGAGGTGCAACTGTCGATAAGACGGTGGCCAAGAAGAATGTTGGCCGTCTGACCCGCCTGTGGCTCAAGGCTGAACAGGAAAGACAGCACAATCATATGAAAGATGGCCCATACGTTTCCTCTGAGGAAGCAGTTGCCATTTACACCACGACCGTACACTGGCTTGAGTCAAGAAAATTTTCTCCAATCCCATTTCCCAGCGTTTCTTACAAACACGACACAAAAATTCTTATTCTCGCTCTGGAGCGACTGAGAGAAGCATACTCCGTGAAAGGCCGACTGAACCAGAGCCAACGTGAGGAGCTGGCCCTGATTGAGCAAGCCTATGATAGCCCGGGTACTACCTTGGAGCGCATCAAGAGATTCCTTCTTACTCAGCGCGCTTTCAAAGAAGTCAACATTGATATGAACGACAATTATAGCACTATCAACCCGGTTTACGATATTGAGCCTATCGAAAAGATCAGCGATGCCTATCTCGACCAGTATCTCTGGTACCAGGCCGATCAAAGACATCTTTTCCCTGCCTGGATAAAGCCCTCTGACTCCGAGGTGCCCCCCCTCTTGGTCTACAAGTGGGCTCAGGGTATCAACAACCTAAGCGGTGTGTGGGAAACTGAGAACGGCGAATGTAACGTCATGATTGAGACAGAGTTGTCCAAGGTTTATGAAAAGATGGAATTGACTATGCTCAATTCTCTTCTGCGTCTGATCATGGACCATAACCTGGCTGACTACATTACCTCCAAGAACAATGTTCAACTGACATACAAGGACATGAACCATGTCAACAGCTATGGTTTGATTCGTGGGCTACAGTTCTCCGCCTTTGTTTTCCAATACTATGGTCTTCTTCTCGACTTGCTGCTGCTTGGGCCTCAACGTGCGAGTGAAATCGCCGGACCTCCCCAAAGCCCCAACGACTTCCTCCAGTTCCGCGACCGCGAGACTGAAACTAGACATCCAATTCGTCTATACAGCCGATACATTGACAAAATTTGGGTGTTCCTTCGATTCACAGCCGAGGAATCTCGAGATCTCATCCAACGCTTCCTAACAGAGCAACCTGATCCCAACTTTGAAAATGTCATAGGTTACAAGAGCAAGAAGTGCTGGCCCCGTGATTCGCGCATGCGTCTGATGCGCCACGATGTTAACCTCGGCCGTGCCGTATTCTGGGATCTCAAGAACAGGCTACCTCGCACAGTCACCACAATCGAGTGGGATGACAGCTTTGCCAGCGTCTACAGTAGAGACAACCCCAATTTGCTCTTCTCCATGAGTGGTTTCGAGGTTCGTATCCTGCCAAAGATTCGAAACCAGAACGACGAGTTCCCTGTGAAGGACAGCGTTTGGTCGCTCGTTGACAACACAACCAAGGAGCGCACAGCGCATGCTTTCTTGCAAGTAACTGAGGATGACATTGCCAAATTCAACAACCGAATTCGCCAGATTCTGATGTCCTCTGGGTCTACAACATTCACCAAGATCGCCAACAAGTGGAACACTGCCCTCATTGCTCTTTTTACATATTATCGTGAGGCTGCAGTCTCTACTGTAGAGTTACTCGATACTATTGTCAAGTGTGAGACCAAAATTCAGACTCGTGTCAAAATTGGTCTCAACTCTAAGATGCCTTCCCGTTTCCCGCCAGCGGTTTTCTACACTCCAAAGGAGCTCGGTGGTCTTGGCATGATCTCCGGCTCTCACATCCTCATCCCTGCTAGTGACAAACGCTGGTATAAGCAAACTGACACTGGAACCACTCACTTCCGCGCTGGTATGACGCATGACGAGGAGACTCTGATTCCTAACATCTTCCGTTACATTATTCCCTGGGAAGCCGAGTTCATCGATTCACAACGTGTGTGGACCGAGTACTCTCAGAAGCGCCTTGAGGCCAACCAACAGAATCGTCGTCTTACTCTGGAAGACCTCGAGGACAGTTGGGACCGTGGTCTGCCCCGTATCAACACCCTGTTCCAAAAGGATCGCAGCACACTTAGTTTCGACAAGGGTTTCCGTGCACGCGCCGAATTCAAGATTTACCAGCTGATGAAGAGCAACCCCTTCTGGTGGACCAGCCAACGTCATGATGGAAAGCTATGGAACCTGAATGCCTACCGAACCGATGTTATCCAGGCTCTCGGAGGTGTCGAAACCATCCTGGAGCATACCCTGTTCAAAGCGACGGGCTTCGCATCTTGGGAAGGTCTCTTCTGGGAGAAGGCATGCCTTGCCAATGGAACTATGCTTCTGCGACACGATCATACCCAGGTTGCGGTTGAAGACGTCAAGGAGGGCGATCTGCTTCTAGGACCTGACGGCGGACCTAGACGCGCATTTAATGTGGTCAATGGAAAGGATCGGTTGTACCGAATCAAGATTGATAGCCAAAAGGAAGATCTTGTCGTCACCACCAACCACATCCTCGTCTTCCACAAAAAGACTACAACGTCCACCTACGATACTCACGAGATGACGGCTGCTCAGTACGCTGCACTGGAGCCCGTCGAGAGATCTCAATTCCTTCTGTTCTCGACGCCGCGCACCACAGCTACAGAGACCACAATCCCGCACACGGACAGATTCGTTGTCACCGACATTGCCCTAGAAGCACAACCTACGGAGTGGGCTGGATTCCGTGTGGACGGAGATCAACTCTACTTGCGCCATGATTATCTGGTTCTCCACAACAGTGGTTTCGAAGAGTCGATGAAGTTCAAGAAGCTGACCAACGCCCAGCGATCCGGTCTCAATCAAATTCCCAACCGTCGCTTCACCTTGTGGTGGTCGCCAACTATCAACAGAGCCAATGTCTATGTTGGTTTCCAGGTCCAGCTCGATTTAACAGGTATCTTCCTTCATGGCAAAATCCCAACACTCAAGATTTCTCTGATCCAAATCTTCCGTGCGCATTTGTGGCAGAAGATTCATGAATCGGTCGTCATGGACATGTGTCAAGTCTTTGATCAGGAGCTAGAAGCACTGGGTATTGAAACTGTGCAGAAAGAGACAATCCATCCCAGAAAGTCCTACAAGATGAACAGCTCATGCGCTGATATTTTGCTTTTTGCAAGCCATAAGTGGAATGTTACCCGCCCATCTCATCTGAATGACACCAAGGATGTTATTGAGCCGACCACCACTAACAAGTTCTGGATCGATATCCAGCTTCGCTATGGCGATTATGATTCTCACGACATTGATCGTTACACGAGAGCTAAGTATCTTGATTACACAACCGATAGTGCCAGTATCTACCCGTCTGCTACTGGTTTGATGATTGGTATTGATTTGGCCTACAACATGTACTCGGCGTATGGGATGTTCTTCCCTGGCTTGAAAGTTTTGGTTCAGCAGGCTATGGCCAAGGTTATGAAGGCCAACCCGGCTCTTTATGTCTTGCGAGAACGTATTCGCAAGGGCCTGCAGCTGTACGCTTCTGAGAGCAACCAGGAATTCCTCAACTCTCAGAACTATTCCGAACTGTTCAGCCAGAAAACTCAGCTGTTCATCGATGATACCAATGTCTACCGTGTCACCATTCACAAGACATTCGAAGGCAATTTGACCACCAAGCCTATCAATGGCGCCATCTTCATCTTTAATCCCCGTACAGGCCAATTATTCCTGAAGATTATCCACACCAGCGTATGGGCTGGACAGAAGCGTCTCGGACAACTTGCCAAGTGGAAGACTGCTGAGGAAGTTGCGGCGCTTATTCGATCACTTCCTGTTGAAGAGCAGCCGAAGCAGCTCATTGTTACTCGGAAGGGTCTTCTCGATCCGCTTGAAGTGCAACTGGTCGATTTCCCCAACATTTCCATTCGCGCTTCCGAGTTGCAGCTTCCTTTCCAGGCTGCGATGAAGGTTGAGAAGCTTGGTGACATGATTTTACGAGCCACGGAGCCCCAGATGGTTCTTTTCAACCTGTACGATGAGTGGCTAAAGAGCATCTCATCTTTTACGGCATTCTCACGTCTTGTTCTTATTCTGCGTGCTCTACATGTCAACCCCGACAAGACTAAGCTCATTCTCCGTCCTGACAAGACCATAATCACCCTGGAGCATCATATCTGGCCATCGTTGACGGATGAGGAGTGGATCAAGGTCGAAACACAGCTGCGTGACCTCATCCTGAACGATTACGGCAAGAAAAACAACGTCAATGTGTCTAGTTTGACCAGCAGTGAGGTACGAGACATCATTCTAGGTATGGAAATTTCTGCGCCTTCCATGCAGAGACAGCAGGCGGCCGAAATTGAGAAGCAGCAGCAAGAGCAGGCTCAGCTCACTGCTGTCACAACTAAGACGCAGAACGTTCACGGCGAAGATCTCATTGTCACGACTACGTCGCAGTTTGAGCAGCAGACATTCGCCTCCAAGACTGAGTGGCGCACACGTGCCATTGCCACGTCGAACCTGCGCACGCGTGCCAAGAACCTTTATGTTTCCCCCGTCGACAACGACCTCGACGACGTTACATATGTGATGCCGAACAACATCTTGAAGAAGTTCATTTCGATTGCCGATTTGCGCGTGCAGGTCGCTGGTTTTCTGTATGGTGCCTCTGCGCCAGACAACGATCAAGTCAAGGAGATCAAGTGCATTGTCATGATGCCGCAGGTGGGCGGCCTCCGCAACGTCCAGATGCCGCAGCAACTGCCTCAGAGCGACTTCCTCGAGGGCATGGAACCCCTGGGCGTCATCCATACCGCATCGGGAGGCGAGGCGGCCTACATGACTGCCGCCGACGTCACGGAGCACTCGAAGCTCCTCGATGCGCACAGCGAGTGGGACAAGACCAACACGGTGACGGTCTCGGTCGCCTTCACGCCCGGCAGCGTGTCGCTGTCGGCATGGGGCCTCACGCCGCAGGGCTATCAATGGGGCGCCGAGAACAAGGACCTGCAGAGCGACCAGCCGCAAGGCTTCGCGACCACCATGGGCGAGAAGCGCAAGCTGCTGCTGAGCCCGCGCTTCCGCGGCTTCTTCCTCGTGCCCGATGACGGTCGCTGGAACTACAGCTTCATGGGCAGCGCGTTTGCGGGCATGGAGAAGAAGAGCGTTCACGTCAAGCTCGACACGCCGCTCCCGTTCTACAGCGACCAGCACCGACCCGTCCACTTTCACAGCTTTGCTGAGCTCGAGGACATTGGCGTCGATCGTTCTGACAATTTTGCGTAAAGATGTCTTTTGGTCCATCTTTTTTGGTCCATCTTTTGAAAAAAAAAACAAAGAAGAAAAATCTACGGTCGAGAAAATGACAAAGAGGAAATTTGCATGAGGAGGCTGTCACTTGGGCGTTGAACGTTGAGAAGGAACCTTGTTACTACTACTACACACACACCATTGTACTTTTTTGTTGGTCAATTTTGTTCGTCTTTTTGATCTTTTGAGGAGCATTGCAGCTCGTTATGCCATGATATTCTCTGTAGTACTAGCTTTGTTTTATACTTTGGGAGGTTTAAAAATCGGACACAACTGAGAGAGGGTTACTATGCAATAAAATAAAAAGTCAATCTCAAACAACAAAGTGAGAATGCCAATGGCCGAATTAATACGGGCAACCCAGTTTCAGGAACCACGGTAACGTTTGCTCTGTTTTGATCTTGTGGCGTTGAGTACCTTTTTTTACACATCGGGGACGACTCCTGTCGGCGCATAAAGTGGACATGTCGCAGCGAAATGCGCCGGGTTTCTAGAAGGAAAGAAAAAAAGTCCACGATAGTTAGCTATAGGCTATAGCCGATGCGCCAGGCCGTCGATGACGACTCCGAGGCACCGGCCCCCGCTTAGAAAGATCGTCTGGCACAGAAAGAGGGCGCAGATGGGATGACGTCTCAGCTGGTGTCACGGTGAGGCAGTTCATAGAATCAGGAAACCATCAAGGACTGCAGCTCACCGGGGTAGCCTTGCATGCATACGCCGTAATTTCGACCAGGACGAGGAAGACGACACTGTTGAACAGCTGCCGGAAGCGTGAGCCGGAGTAGTGTCGTCGCTAATGGAGTAGAGTTGGGTAAGCAGGAGCAGCAAGTCAAATTGGGCTACTTTATGCATTATGCACGCGCCATCTGCTAATTATCCTACATCGCAACGCTGGCCTGCGCAGGGTGGCGGAGGGGGCGCAGGGTCACTCGCAGATGGCAAGGGGCGTCAAGGGGCGTGGTTCCAAGCACGAGGCCGACGCGACGAGATGAGCCGCGGCGAGCGAAAAAGCAGCCAAACTAAGAATAAGCTTGAGGCTAGTCTGTAAAATTGTGGCCAGGTAGTATTTACTTGGTAGTTAGTTGGACTGATGTGTGATGAGCAGGCCCCGTGGTGGGGGGGGGGGGGAGGCATGACGACAACAATCGTTGCAGCCATGGACGAGAAGCGACTGCAAAACGTGAGAGAAGGAGGGATCGCAGCGCAAGAAAGATACTATCAGCAGTGGCACCCACAATGGAGACGGGCGGTGTCTTGATTTCTTGAGGATTCGATTCGTGTCTTGGTCCGATATGCTTGTCGGGTGCCAAGAGACATGGGGTGAAGGGGACCACACCAGGCAAGCTTTTTGAAGAACAGCGGGAATGGCGCTATAATTCTGGAGAGAGAGATTGACTCAGACATGGGCGCGCCACTGGACGATTTTGACAGGCGAGCAGAGCTAAATTTAGGGTGAGACAGGACGCTGGGGTGGGAAGAGAAGGGCCAGCAACGCGCGGCAGATGGCAATGTGAGAATATGACGGGTGAGGTCGGAAGGCATATGGCTGTGAGCGTGCATGTCAGAGTTTTTCTTCGTGTCGATGAAGGAAGGGATACTGAGTAGTATCAATGACAGAGGAGAAGGAAGCTCTGTGTCGACCAGGTTTGAAGCCGGGGCTAGCCGCAATGTGCATGACAGGGACGCACCACATTCCTGGGTCGAGTTTTTTTCTTTTTTTTTTTTTTTTTCGGAGGAGGAACTGGGTGCGCGCAATTGACTGTGTGAGAAATCATCAGTAGCCGTATAAGCAACGGAGATGGCCGCAGAAGAGTTTTTGTCGAAACCACCAAGGTGAGGTGATTGTGGGAACAGCAACGAGTCGCAGAGAGTCGCAGGCAGGTTGGCAGGAACGAGGATGCCGGCAGAGGGGGAGAAGAAGGAAATTAGAAGGACTGGGGCTATGGAGATAATGGGCGTTGGATGAGGCGGGTTCAGCCAGGGAAGGCAGCTGGCAGGTGGGAGCTAGAGGGAGAGGGAGAGGGTCCCATAGGAGGGACAGAGAGAGAAGAGAAGGGGGGGTTTACGGAGGAGAAAGGGGGGAAGAAGGAGAAGCAAGAACAAGAGGAGGAAGGAAAAGAGGACTTACAAGGAGAAGAAGGAGGAGGATGAGGAGGCTGCAAAAGTGTAAGTAGCGGCATACGGCAGCCTGTGATGCGGCGTAAAGGGTGCCTGATGAAGAAGATGATGGTAGGTGGTGGTGGTGGTGGTGTTAGTGGCGGTGCCTGGGCCGGGTGGGCGGGCGGAGGAGGAGAGGAGGAGGGGAGGAGGAGGAGGAGAGGAAGAGGAGGAGGAGGAGGAGGCTGGGCGGCGGAGGTTAGCCGGGGCGAGGCGGGCAAGTGTACGAGTAAGGAAGGAGGGGCGCCCGCCGTTGCCACCGACCCGTTGGACATTCCTTCCCTGTCACTCTCTACTTAGTACGGATTATACGTTATACAAAATTACGTAGGTCGACACTGAAAATCGTACAGAATACCGAACATACGTACGCACCCACTTCTAGCTGCATGTCTGCATATCTTCTTTGCTTGCATGCCTGTTTTCCTGCATGGTAGCCAAGTAGCTTTTCCTGCACTGTTGCTTTCCCGCATTCCCCAGCTAATATGCCTAGGTATTTGCCAGGTTCGACTATCTGCTATGCTGCTATAATACCCTTGATATCTTGTATGTACAAGGTCAAATGCCTGCTGTGCTATACCAGTCCGGCACGTACCTGATACCTACGGATAGGTGCCCAGGCAACCCCAGGCACGCACACGTCCACGCCCTAGATGGGTACCCACAGGAGAGGTACCTGTTTACATTGACGACTGCCTAAGGTATTCACTTACTTACCTGCCCTGCGCCAGCCTATCAGTAAGTACGAAACTACTCACGAACCTGCCTAACTTAATAACTCATCTCGTTACCCAACTTGATAGGTGGATAGATATCTACTTACTTACCAAGCTAACTTATACGTGGTCTCTGCTCAGGCAAAAATAGTCAAGTAGCTGGGTATCCAGCAAACGCCGACTGACTGGCAGACCGCCGACTGACGGGCCGTCAACTGCAAACGGCCACACTTCAGGCGCATGGGCGCCGCAAAGAGGAATACATGGTAGAACAACATTGCTGGCATCACCAACCGCTCTCCCCCCCCCCTCCTCCTCTCCAGTATCGTCATCATCAACATCACCATCATCTCATCATCATCACCACCACCACCACCACCACTTACCACCCTCGCTCCTCGGCAAACAATAATGTACGCCAAAACCGCACAGTCCAATCCCACACCCCATGCCAATGCTGCCTCGTGCATGGGTCGCCTTCGGATTGGATGCCCTCTCGCTCAAATCAGCCCACTCTCCATACATCCATCACGGCCCATTTCCACCTGCACATGCGCATCGCACACACCCCGGCAGGGCCCATCTTCCACCGCCCGCCGACCGCCGACTCCATCGACGTAGGTGCATTAGCTGCGCCGCCGCTTGGCTCGGCATTGCTTGTTGTTGCATTGCACAACTTTCAACATCCTGCACCAACACATGCTAACCTCTTTTTGCTGCTTTTCAACATACCATAGCATACTGTACCGTACCGTACCGCACCGCGCCTTTCAAAGTTCCTCATTCGCCAGATCATCCGTTCGGGTCAATGAATGCCTCTCAGCCTCGAGTTATGTATGCTGCGACGACCCCCCCCGCTGGTTTCGATCCCCCACAACGGAGCTTTCCTTTGCAGCGCCCATTGGGCTGTTCCCTGGTCGCTACCGTCTCAGTCTTGCCCGCATGGATTCATAGTCCTCTCACCTCTTCCGCTGCCAAGGAGCGCATCATCTTCATTTCTCGACGTGAATTCGTGTCGTCCGTCTTGCTCCCCGTTGGCTTGCGCCCGACCATCTCGCATAGTATTGCGCCGCCTTTCATCTGCGTGTTGCGCGCCCCGGCACCAGTCATGTTCAAGGTTCAAGGTTCAACAAGGTCCGACTAGAGCATCCCAGTCCCGTCGAGATCCACGCCTGGTTTGGGCCACATTTCCGGCCCTTTTTTTTTCTTTTTCGTGGTCCATCGAGCTACTTACAAGCCGCCGCCCTGGCTCGCACCCGAATGTGCACAGACATGGCTCGCTCTGCCGGCTCTTGGGTTCATGAGCCACCAATTCATCCTTTCTCCCGCCCGGCACGGTCTGATCTTTGATAGCTTGTGCCCATAGGCTTGTGACATTTCATCCGTACACCATCAACCACTCCAGCCACTAAAAAGCCAGCAAGGCTAGCTAGTCAAGACTCAAGTCAGGCACACCACACACGCACCAAACACACCAGCGCACCATTGCCAGGTACCACCATTCGCACACGCGCGCCAACCCTTCACACTCAAACCATTCTGACACTGCACCCATCCATCCGCCTACGGGTCCTCGATGTCTTTGCTGCGCAGAACCCCGTTCCTGCTCGCGACTGCGACGACAAGGCCCGCTTGGTTCCGCTCGCTCTTGTCGTTGGTCCTCAGGAGCCCTCATTTTCCTCAGACTTGACCGCGCGAATGACCACCCGAGAATTGCTGTACCTGACTTGCGGCCAGTGGTTCTTTTGCCTCCATGGACAAGGAACAAACCCACCTCGCGCCTCCCGGCACCCTCGACTATAATGGCATTCGGTGTATGCATGCAATACAGCCACACCCCTCAGAAATCTTTTCGACCCCTGTCATTGTTGCCAGTGCCCACCAACATATGTTACTTGCAGTCTTTCCTTGCATCCCCCCCTCCCCCCTCTTGCCTATAACCAATCCGGTCATGTCCTGACCAGACGCGGCTTGCATTGGGCTTGCCTTGCAACACGGCTAGCTCCATACTCGTTGCCCTTTGGTCCATTGACAGTTGGCACAATGCCCCAAGTATCAACCCAGCATGAATGTGGTGCAAGCCTGTCCGCGAGTCGAGCTGCCCGGCCGTTGCAGGACACGAAAGATGGCTGCCACCCATTCATTCACTTCGCTCCCCTGTATCATAACAACTCGCCTGGCAACCGTCGCTCCATTATAGTAGGCAATCGCCGCAAAGACTGCAATGGCGGATGCATCAAAACGTATCTGCCCGAACACACATTCTCTACCCTCTTGCTATTTAGACACCCCTCAACCTAGTTTACCTATCTGGTTAATGAGGCCGGTTGGCGGCCGGCGATACATACCCCCATCTGCAGGACTAGCCCCAGTTTCTACCACTCACCCTCAAATATACCCTCCAACTCCCATGGCTGCTGGTATATGGTTTAGTGCCAATCGCGCCTCGTATGGGGACTCCGGGGAGTCGTCTTGGGCCTACAAGGTCCGTATCTACTCTGTGGCTGTCCACACTTGTGTAGTTGCATGACTTGGTCAAATTATCTCATCCCCAATGTCCTCGGTATCAGCCCCCGTTGACAAGGCGCACCCGTCCTCTCGGGGTCGACATGGGGCCGTGGAATCTCATGTGCATCTGGTCAAGAAAAGCCA
Source organism: Cordyceps javanica (assembly GCF_051103115.1). Taxonomy (NCBI): domain Eukaryota; kingdom Fungi; phylum Ascomycota; class Sordariomycetes; order Hypocreales; family Cordycipitaceae; genus Cordyceps; species Cordyceps javanica. Next base: position 718,492 of record NC_139296.1, read on the forward strand.
TCGACGGGCTCCCATGCCCACTTGCGCTGGCAATTCAACTTATTAGCGACGGGATTCCAAACCTGGGAGACTTGCAAGACTCAGAGCAAACACCACACCACGCACCACGGAGATCCTCTCTCAGCTACCCGCACTCCGCGGCATCAACTCTGTATAATGAGCTTCCCCCATTAATATTCATGCTTGAAATCCCCACAGAGGCGAAGCCTCGAGTCGTTTATATATCATCCCTGTGGCTGCGCTATAAACGTCAGATCTTATGTGCTTCGCTCATTACGAGACCTGATTTCGGTGAATACAGCAACCATCACGTCAATACACAACAGCCTTGCGACAACTTATTTCGGACGTTCATGCATCGGACGCAGGAATCTCACTACTGCAGTCTGTTAACTTGACCGGAACAAGAAAAAAACCTACATCACGGCCTGCTGTCGACGCAAATCGTCACTGTGCCTATTCCCAATTCCCATCTTTTCGAGACGGCGCCGAAACACGCCCCTGCCCAGCGCCTCGCCGCACACCACTCACTGCTCATTTGCCCACGCAGTCTACTGTCAGGCGGCCGACAAGAGCCATCGTGCCTTTATTTCCCATCGGGCAATTTAAGTTTCGGATTTTTCTTTAAAAAAACGGCAGCATATCACCTACAGGGCACCTTTGCTCGCCGGACATCTGCGCTCAGCCGGCGCTTCTACCAGCCCTGCTGTCCCCTCGCGCGGCTGCATTGCCGTCACCAATCAGTTTATTAACAACCAGTCTCCCCCATCAATCCTTGCCCGATACCCACTGCGAACAAGGTAGGCCAAGGGTAGTCGGGTCGCATTTTCTCTTCCCTTTTTCCCTTCCTCTTCTCCAACCGAGAAGGAGACTTAGTCTGCTTTCTTTCTCTTCCTCAAGTCTGCCTGATTGACTCTTTCACTTATACCATCTCGCTCTCTCCTCTTTCTCTTGTTCCAAGTCGCCCGTCCGGGGCGCCATATCGAACATTATTTCCATCTACAGACCGGCGACCGTTCAGAGCGGATCGCTCTGGAGGGATCCATGTATCAAGAGCACGCTGGCGGACAACTATCGAAATACTTACAATGTGGACTACTCTGGTCAGCTCTCGCCTTCTGCTGACCAGAGGCAAGTCCACGCCCCATATGACACGTCCGCCTTCTCCGATTCACAACGGCAGCATGGACAGGAACATCAGCAGCAGCAACATCAGCAGCAGCACCAACAGCAACAGCAACATCAGCAGCACCAACACCAACATCAGCAGCAACATCCTCACCCATACCAGAGAGACGTTTTAGCAGACTCTAGTATTCCTCGAATACAGTCTGACTCCAACACGGACGCCGCGGCTTCCCACCATCCGCAGGTTTTGGCACAGCCGCAGACATCTCCGCACGGCTCCTCGCAGCTTCTTTTTAGCCCAGCCATGGGACCGCCTCGAGGAGACCGCATGGGCAATCCGTTTGGAGCACACGGATCTCTGATCAACCCTCTTTACCCGACCATGTCACCATCCAATCCAAGACACTCGCCGTCGTCGCCACATCAAGGAAGCAGCTCGGGGAAGAGAGGACGACCAGAAGATTTTGACTTGACTCCGACCGGCATGCAAGAGCTCCAACATTCCGGCCTCGCCGGCATGGTGACAACGCCGATGGGAGGAAGCTATTCTTCGGGCAGCGGGATGGCCGGCACGCCGCCGCTACCCATGACCCATCATCACCACCTACCAGACATGGGACCACCCTCGAAAATGATGCGAAGAGACGAGTCGGGCCAGCTTTCGGCTGCCAGTATGGTCGGACAAGAAGGCATGCCGATGCCAGCTCCAAGACCGAGAGGACCGAAGCTCAAGTTCACGGCAGAGGACGACCAGTTGCTGATTCTGCTAAAAGAGCAGAAGAACTTGACCTGGAAGCAAATCGCTGACTTTTTCCCTGGACGATCCTCCGGAACACTACAAGTACGATATTGCACCAAGCTGAAAGCAAAGACGACGCTGTGGACAGACGATATGGTATGTTGTCAACTGGTGCTGCTGTCGAACGAGTTGGCGCGGATCTCTAACAGAAAGCAAACAGGACCAAAAGCTACGCAACGCATTGCAAGACTACGAAAACGAGAAATGGAGAATCATTGCCCACAAAGTAGGAACCGGATTCACGCCCGCAGCGTGTCGCGAAAGAGCTGCCCAAATGGGTATTGGTGACGAAGAGTACCAGCCGCCCCTGTCGCCTGAACCCGGGCCATCCGAGAGTGGAATCGTCATGTACCCTGGCGAAAGTCGACACTTGCCCTTCCCTGAAAAGCATCACCAGGGGATACAGGAACAATAGCAGACATGACGATTGAAGAGCAGAGCTGGACAACAACATGCTGTGTGGGCAGAATGGCAAGAACGATCGACTTGCATCAACTGACCGACACTCGTGCCTTCCTTTCATTTCTTACACTCTCTCTTCCTCCTTATTTTGATATTATACATCTTGGGGCTCTTACAAAAACTATAGCTTACTCGCTTTTCGTGGTCTTTTTTTTTTTTTTTTTTTTTGCGACTTGTTCATGACGACTTATTATGCACACGGGTCTGAGCCCGCTTCTTCTGTGCCTTTTCTTTTTCGGGTACCTTTGTCTCAGTTGACACACGGAAACACGAAGGCTGCCCTGCCAAGCATGTTTTTCATCTCATCTACACGGACCCCGTCTCCCGCTGCACCTTTTTTCTGTTTGGGTTTCAGCCTAGCGCTGAGATGGACGGAGAGAAGGGGGGGGGTGCGTGTGTGCAGCGCTCATCTGTCACAATCGGAAACGGGAAAGAGGAGCACAACTGGAGGAAAGAAAGGGATCGGGGGAAAAATTACTCATTGCAAATGGGCTGTATTATTTCCTTTCAAATACCCAGCACCGGCGTTTTTTTTTCATGGAAATTTACTACGGAATGGGATCTAGGGGGGATTTCATGTATCAAACTTGGGGGGTGTCTTGCTTTGAATGTGGTGCATTTATCATTATCTAACCAAAGAACCAAAAAAAAACGAAGAAAAGACACCCAAATGACAAGGCAAACGACGATAGGAGGATCTTACGAAGTCAAAGTATTTTTTATCGCACATATCTTTTTTGTTGTTGCTATTAAAGTACCTTTAGTTATTTCTTGTTAAAGCTAGTGTATATAATAGCTAATACTTGCTGCAACGCAATTATATGCATTTGCATTTGTTATACAATTCTGTACTCTTGTTTCCCGTCGTACCCGCATCCAAATTTTTCGTCTGAACATTTTTCTTTGCTTCTGGCACTTGAACAGCACTCATAAGTAGAACGAACGAACCGACGGGACCCCCATCCCCCCCCCCCCCCCAGGTCCGGGGTCGGCCGCCTATCCTTTTTTCTCTTTTCTCTTTGAGGGCCCGCTCGTTTCCCGACGTCGCCATGTCATGCCATGTCATGCTACAGGGGAAGAGCGAAAAAAAAAAGAGAGAGAGACGGCTCATGCAGCAGGTATTGACCGTCAGGCCCGGGCTCCCTCGGTACTTTGATTCCGTCTCTCAAATTTTTGTTCTCTCCAGTCTTTGTTTTTTTTTCTGCTTTTCCGAACCGAGTCTGGACGGTCAGTACTACTGATAATAAGCACCTCACTGTCTTTTCCTTTCCCACTCTCTCCCCTCCCCGCCCCTGTCGGTCCAAATTTGGAAAGTCGGTACGGGCCGGGGCGGGCATATTCCGTCCAGGGCCTGTGTCAGTCGACCTGATTAAATTGATTTTTTTTTCTTGGCTCGTATTATCAGTTGTTAATAAATATCATCAATAAAATTTTATTGCTGCTCTGTTTTTTCCTAGTCAAGACACGAAGCTTCGGCCTTTTTCCGCGTGGGCCAGCAGGTGCGCCTCCAGCTCCGCCTCATCCATAACTACCCGCCGCTCGACCAGGTCGATGACCTGCCGGTGGATGGCGACGTCAATGGTGCCGGTTCCGTCTTCGCCGCCGACGTTGCCGAGGTAGGCGGCCGCGTCGACGAGCCAGCCGTTGAAATCGCGGATCTCGGTCGTGGGCTTGCCGGCCTCGACGTCCTGCAGCATGGAGCTCTTGTTGTCCCGGACGCGGAGGCCAGCGCGGTGCAGCATGGCGCGCAGCCGCGGCTGGGCGAAGCGCGCCGTGAGCTCCTCGCGGAGGGTGGCGGCGTCGCGGCCCCGCTCGTCGGTCGCCAGGATGGGCGCGCTGCTGGCGTCGGCTACGAGCCCCTGCAGGACGCGGCTCGTCGAGGCGAGCATGCGGTCCATGACGCGCGCGGGCACGCCGCCGCCGCCGCCGCCGCCATCGTCGTCGGGCCCGGCCGCCGCGAACAGCCCGCCCGTCTTGCACCGCAGGATCGCCGTTAGCGGGTTGATGCACGTGTTGACGACGAGCTTCTCGAGCTGCAGCACCCACACGTCGAGGCTGCTAAAGGCCCGGGCCTCCAGAACATCGGTGCCTGTGATCTGCGCTGTGAGGTACGCGGCGCTGCGGGGCGCGACGGCGGCGGCGGCGGCGGCAGACTGGTCCCCCAGCACGACGGGCCCAAGGTAGGCGTCGGCGGGCGAGGCAAAGACGCTGCGAAAGGGGCCCGTCGAGTACAGCCCGTGGTTGGTGACGCACAGCAGCGGGTGGAAGCCGCCACCGGCCGGGAAGCGCGCCGCCATGTAGGCCGCGCCGTGCGGCGGCCACAGCTTGGACATGCCGTTCTGCGCAAAGGCCACGGCGCTCTGCGCGCCGAGGTACCGGCGCATGCGGTCCACCTCGGGCAGCGCGGCCTGCGCCTTGGTCGTGACGAGGAGGTTGCGGATGTGGCCGCCGTCGGCTGCCTCGCGGACAGGGGGACCCCCGGTCGTCCCGGGCGGCGGTGGCCTATCCTCTGTCCACCACTCCACGGCAAAGTCCTTGCAGGTGTGCACGTGGCCCTCGCGGGTGGTGATCTCGATGCCGTCGCTCTCGTGCCACTGCTCGAGGAGCTCCTTTCGGTGGACGATGAGCGTGATGGGCGGCGGGTCGGCGGCCCGGGAACGAATATAAAGGGCATACATGCGGCCCAGGTTACCGAGGCCGAGTATGTATAAGCGGCGCGCGGCGTCGTCTTGGTCGGCGGCGGCCGAGGAGGACGGCAGGGAGGTGGGGAGGCCAAGATGAGCCGGCGTCCAGGCGTAGAGCCTCGGCGCGGGGTCGTTTCCTGCCAGCAGCGAGGAGAGCCATGGCGGCGGCGGCGGCGGCGGTGCGGCGGGCCGGGAGCCCATGGCTCGGCTTGGTGCGATGCTGGTGGCCTGGATGGTGCAACCTCGGAGGCAGGCCCGGACCGGATAACGAGGAGCGGAAGGGCAACGACGACGGCAGCAGCGGGAGATCAAGGGGCGCAAGGCGGCCATCCCCCACATTTCAGACGTTGAAGGGAGAAGGGGACGGGGAAGTGCAACGGATGGGCGACACACACCCCTTCGGATGGCCCAGTCAGCCAGTGGCTTGTCGAATTTGATGTGGCAACCAAGATTTGAGACGGTGACATGCAAGCTGCAAAGTATTGGTCGTGGGCAGACAACGGAAATGGAGCCAAGCGGGTCGGGAACTACAATGAAGCAAGGTGTCCCAGGTGGCTTACTATGGGTGTGCCGCCAAAACTGAACCTGCGTAGATGAACTTTATATTATATTAATACAAGGACATATGATTTGCACGAGCATATTTCGCCATCGGTCTGTTGTTGTATATTAAATCCGCCTTTATTAATATAAAATAAACAGTGCTGCACGACGAGCTGAAGGAGCGGAGATCTTCAAGGCGAAGGGATGGGAAAGCCTGCACGTGCTCTGTGGAGACTCTGGCCAGGCGGCGGCCATGATTTTATTTAGCGGTTTTTTTTTATAGGCGGCCATCTACCTCGAACTGGGGGGTGCGCTAAAAGTACCTACCCAGGCTGCTTAAGTCAGCATTCACGATTTCTCATCGCCCTGTCAATGACGTTTGCCTCGACTATTTTCATCTTGATCTTCTCCCAGCCACTAACGACCGACGATATCTTTTTTTTTCTTGAATTACGTGCGCATCTGAAAGTCTACATGCTATGCGCTGGCAACGGGCACTAGAGCACGATTGTCAAGGCGTGCTCTGAGTTACTGCGCAGCTCGCTTTGCCACCAAGGCAGCCGCCGTCTCATTCACGGTGGCCGTTTCGCCACTTACTTCTACACATCAACAAAATAGGTCCTGGAATCGCCTTATACGATGCATTGAGATTCAACACTGGACTGGGTTTGGTCTTTTTTTTTTTTCAATTCAGACCAGAGAGAGAGAGGGACAGAGACAGAGACAGAGACACATAGACGAGGCCCTGCTAGACGAGGAGCACTGCACTGCCGTATCGCAGTCGTTCACAAACTACTAACCAGCCAAGTCTTGCAGTCATCGTCAACCTGCCCTCACCATAATGGACCGCGAGGACAACGAAGCGGATGGCAGTGCCCAGCGACGGAGTGACTTGGTCGACAAGATGGTAGCCGCCGCCCATGATGAAGGCCAAGGCGCTGCCGCCGAGCAAGCTAACCTCGCTGCCATGACGGAGGAAGATGCTCTCAAAAACCTGACCGGCAACGTGCGTGACCAGGATGAGTTGGAGCGCGACATCACGCTCCAAGCCAACGCCGCCATCATGGAGCAGGAGGATAAAAGGGACACGGCACGAATAGAGAAACTCGAGGCCTCGCGCCACCGTCTCAAGCTGCAGCTGGACAAGGAAAAGAAGCGTCTCGAACGGGCTGCCAGCAACCCTTACCAGGCCGGCAACATCCGCAAGGAGGTGGCCAAGATTGAGCAAGAAATCCTTCGCGTCAGCAACGACATTTCCGACTTTCAGTCGCGCATGAAGAAGCGCCACGAGCAGGATCCTCTGGAAGCCCAGAGCACCACAAAGTCTACCAGGCTGCCGGGCGAGAGTCACCGTGATTATCTCATCCGAACGGGCAAAATCACACCCTTTGCGCGTGTGGGAGGACCGCGGCCCGCTGGTGTCCAAGGACAACTAGCAGACGCCATCCTCGATGCCGAGGAACAGGCCGCGGCCGAGCAACTCGGCGCCACAGACGAGGAGCCCGCGTCGCACCAGCTGCTGCGTCGACCCGGTTTTGAAGATGAGGCTCTGACAACAACGACGACGACAAGCAGCACACCGGCAACTAGTAGCGCCGTCGAATCCGAATTCTCGCTTCGGCCCCGCAAGAAGCAACGGCGCGACAAGGCGCCCAGCCCATCTGAGGACTACCAACCAGAAGCTTCAGACGCCGCTTCGGACTCTGGAGACTCGACGGTGTGGAAGCAAGGCACAGAGGAAGACCTGATCCGAGAAGAACGGCGGAAATACAAAGCCAAGGCCGCCGTCAAAGCACAGGAGCAGATTGACCTGACAAAGATTGACGATGGCGATGAAAAGCTCTACAAGCGCCGTCTGAACGACTGGATATCTCGACGCAGCCGTGCCCGGCGTTCAAGGCGGCGAACCCAAGACTCCACAGATGCTGGAGCCGACAGCGATCCAGATGAAGATGAATGGACAAAACCATCACCGGACCATCCTGACTGGTCCATCGATGACAGCCTCAAGCTTCCTGGAGATATACATCCCTCACTGTTCGGTTACCAAAAGACTGGCGTGCAATGGCTGGCTGAACTATACAAGCAGCGAGTGGGCGGCATCATCGGCGACGAAATGGGCTTGGGGAAAACTGTTCAACTGATTGCCTTTGTTGCTGCCCTCCACAGCAGCAACAAGCTCAAGCGCCCCGTCATCGTTGTTGCACCCGCTACTCTCCTTCGCCAATGGGTCAGCGAATTTCACCGATGGTGGCCCCCACTGCGTGTTTCCATTCTGCATTCTTCAGGTAGTGGCATGCTGAACCCGACTGCCGAGGACGACTATGATTTGGACCATTTCCGTCCCATGGCTGGCAAGTCTGCGAATGCAGCACGGCGCATCATCCGCGGCGTTGTCAGCAAGGGCCATGTGCTTGTAACGACTTATACGGGTCTCCAGACGTATGCCGAAGAGCTACTCAGGGTTGAGTGGGAGTATGCCGTCCTAGATGAAGGCCACAAGATTCGAAACCCGAATGCAGAAATCACCGTTACCTGCAAGGAGCTGAACACCCCAAATCGTGTCATTCTCTCTGGAACTCCGATACAGAACAATTTAACTGAATTGTGGTCACTGTTCGACTTTATTTATCCCATGCGACTGGGTACTCTTGTCAACTTTCGCACGCAGTTCGAGATTCCGATCCGCCAAGGAGGCTACGCCAACGCCTCAAACCTCCAGGTCATGACCGCCGAGAAATGCGCGGAAGCGCTCAAAGAGACCATTAGCGAGTACCTTTTACAGCGGCTCAAGGTCGATGTTGCCGCCGACTTGCCGGAAAAGACGGAGCAGGTCTTGTTTTGCAAGCTGACTGACGGCCAGCGCAAGGCGTATGAGACGTTTCTCAGGTCTGATGAGGTGTCTGCCATTCTGAACCGACGCCGTCAGTCGCTCTACGGAATTGACATTCTGCGCAAGATTTGCAACCACCCCGACTTGCTGGACAAGAAGTTGAGTGAAAAGGCGGGTTACGACTATGGCAGCCCGAGATTGTCGACCAAACTGCAACTCACCAAGGATCTTCTGCAAAACGTCATGATCCCGAATGGGCACAAGATGCTACTTTTTTCTCAGGGCAAACTGATGCTCAACATTATTGAAAAATGCATGAGAGATTGCAGCATATCCTATTTGCGCATGGACGGAGAGACGCCGGTCGACCAGCGACAGCCGATGATTGACCGATTCAACAATGACCCAGATGTGCACGTTTTTCTTATGACTACGCGAACCGGTGGTCTGGGAACGAACCTCACAGGCGCTGATCGCATCATCATTTTCGATCCGGATTGGAATCCGTCGACCGACTTGCAGGCACGAGAAAGAGCATGGCGACTCGGCCAAAATAAGCCCGTCAAAATATACAGGCTCATGACGGAGGGCACGATTGAAGAAAAGATTTACCACCGGCAGATCTTTAAGCAGTTCATGACGAACAAAGTGCTCAAGGATCCCAAACAACGCAGCTCGTATGACCTGTCTGACTTGTATGATCTCTTCACCTACAACCACGGCGGAGAGGCGGCCGTCCAGCGGAGCGAAGTCTTCAAGGGCGCCGAGGTCGACATTACCAATGGCGAGGGTGGCGGTGGTGCATCGGGCCAGGATACATCTGATCAGGAGCAGCAGGAGCTAAAGCATATGGATTTGGTTGCGGCAATGGAAGAATTCAAAGAAGACAAGGCTGCGCAAGATGAGCGACGTATGCTTGACGGTATCTTTGCTCGGTCCGTCAACAGCGCGTACGATCACGAGCAGATCGTCAATGGCCCTTCCAAAGCAAAAGCAGACATTGCTGTCCTTCGGCACGAAGCGAATCAAGTAGCCAAGCAGGCAGCTGCGCATCTCCGACGAGCCGGCCAGGAAGCTCGCAGCATCCCAATCGGCACAGTGACATGGACAGGTGAAGTCGGCCAAGGCGGTCGACCTGGAGGGAACCGTCGCCGCGCCGGCCCCAGCTCAGCCGGGATCCTAAGCAACCTCGCTGATCGGCAAGGCCTCGACGATGGTACCGGGAGTGGCAGCTCTCGCTCGGGCACTCCCGGCGCCGAGAAGAATCTCAAGGCAAAGGACTTTATGCTCATGATTAAGCAATTCATCGACCGACACAACGGAAAGGTGCCCAGCAAGATGCTCGTCGACCATTTCAACCCCTACTGTCCGGGGAAGAAGCAAAGTGACGAGTTCAAAACGGCGCTCGACGCAATAGCCATGCTCAGCAAGACTGGTGGTGCTGGCAGAGGCATGTGGTCTCTCAAGCCTGGATTTAAATGATCATTTCGTACAGCATTTTCTACTGTTGACTGGGAGGCATGACTGCGGTGCAAGAATTGTTCGCTTGGCGCAATCGGCGTTTGTACCAATAGAGCTTTGCTTCAAACGGCATATACATTTAATTTAGGACACGCTTTACAGTCAGCATCGGCGGAGATTGCATTCACGGAGCACAGCTTTGTAGCAGAAGTGACTTTGTCATGGGCCTTCTTCGGGCGAAATTCGTAACTAACTACTCAAGCACGGCCGCACCCAGTCGAGGCAGGCAATGCAACAAGGTAGGTTGGAGACCAGGCGATAAATGCCGTTCTCCTCGTTTTCTCAACGCCACAGATGGAAACCAGTCAGACCAAGAGACTCCTGCGCAAAATGTCCCAGCAACGTAGACCAGAACTCTTTTGCTTTGAAATAAAGAAAAACACCAAAACTTTTTTTTGTCGTGATTGTCTTTTTTTTCTCGGAGCATAAACCCTTGGGGTGGAAGAGCTTTTGCATCTAGAGACGACGACCACGGCGACCACCCTTTCTGCGAGTAGAGTCGGAGGGGGTAGGGGTGACGTCCTCGATGCGGCCAATCTTCATGCCAGCACGGGCGAGGGCGCGGAGGGCAGACTGGGCACCGGGGCCGGGGGTCTTGGTGGCGTTACCGCCGGTGGCACGGATCTTGATGTGAAGGGCGTTGATGCCGAGCTCCTTGCAGCGGGCGGCGACGTCCTGAGCGGCCAACATGGCGGCGTAGGGGGAGGACTCGTCACGATCGGCCTTGACCTTCATGCCACCAGTGACACGAGTGATGGTTTCGCGACCACTGCAAGCCCATCAAACGTTAGCCAACCCCGATTCACGTCATATATAACCTCTGTTTCTGTTTTGCGTCCCGTCCGGAGGGAGGGGCAAAGAGCGAGGGTGCGCGGGAGGGTATAATAAAAAAAACGAACCTGAGATCAGTGATGTGGACAAAGGTGTCGTTGAAGGAAGCAAAGATACGGGCAACGCCAAAGACGAGCTCGCCTGTGTTTCGGAAGAAGGACTTGTTAGCTTGGGCAACCTGACGACTGGAATCCGTCGAAATGCGAAAGACGCATCAATTCGGACAACGGGGGTAGGGTTATTTTTTTTCTTCTACATACCATCGCGGACGGAGGGACCGAGGGAGATGTTCTCCTGGGGAGCGCGGGTGACCTTCTTGGGGGGCATTTTGACTGGTTGTTCTGCGGTGAGACTTGGCGGGTTGAGAATGAGGAAATCTCCAAAATCACCAAGGCACCCAAGAGCGGCGGGCACTTTGGTGGTTTGGACGGGGCACACGCCAGCCAGCCCCCGGAGCGAGTGGGCTGGGAGTGAGCGGTGGGGTGTGGCAGAACGGGCGAGTACACAGTGTTGTGCGTGCACGAAAAAAAGCCCTGACCCTAGGCGACGAGGGAAAAAAAAAGCTGGCTTGGATCGTTTGCGCGGTTGGGTGAATCCCCACTAAAACTTTTTTTTTGGCGGTGAGCACAAGTAAAAAAAAAGATGTGGGGGTTTTTTTTTTAATTCGCTTGTGGGCGGCGACGGCCAGGGTACCAGTGTCCACGGCTGAGAAGAAAATACCCCAAAACTGCCCACCCACTACTCTCTTCTCTTCCTCATCACTAACCGACCACCATCACAGCCAACCGTCGAAATGGGTGCCACGTATGTCTATTCCCTTGTTGTGTTGAACTCGTGCGAAACGATGGAACGATGAGCAATGGGAGAATTGCGATTCTCTTTCGCCTCCGGTTTCCCACCTCCCCCTTTTTTCGCGAGATATTGCAGATTTTGTCGTGGTCCTCTTCGCTGTCGGCAAAAAAGCCAGCTTCATCTGACTAGTGAGGCTATTCCTGATCTCTCTTGGGGGGAGAATGGAATTGCCTTGCTTCTCGATTGAAGCTGCTTGCCAGCTCGATGTTTTCTTGTCCCGTGGCGTATTGCCCTCGTTTCTTCAGGCCTGAAACCATTGGCTCTGCGGATCTGAGAGATGCTGCCTGGGGTGTTGGAGATGAAGACACTTGTTCATGGAACATTCTTCGCTCTTAAATACATTGCTGCGGATTGGGCTGAGCTGGGCTTGAGCGGAAGGTTTGCTGAAAAGCGTCTTTCGAAAAACTTGAACCCATTCAGCGTGTATCCCAACGCGGCTTCTTACTCTCCGACGAAAGTCGGAGGTCTTGTCGGATGAAATCTTGACTCAAGTTGAATAAAAGGAGAATACTCCTTCTTTTCCTTGATCACTTCACCGATCAAATACAGTTTCGAGTCAGCCAAAGCGAGAATGTCGCGCTCAAGCTACAATTCTCGCACCGGCGCTCTCTGTTCCACGCCCTCGCACGGGGTTGTGCTGGACTACGTACTAATCTGATCTGCTCACAGTACCGTCCCTACCAACGACCACATCCTGGTCCCTGAGACCCTTCTCAAGAAGCGCAAGAGCCAGGAGAAGGCTCGCGCTGAGCGCACCGCCGCTGTCGAGAAGAGGAAGGCCGTAAGTTCTTTTCCCTCGTTCCTTTCACAAGTGTGGCACTGTTTGCGTGATGCACAACATACCATTGTCAACTAGACATCTGTCGATGCTGTTGATAGTTAACCTTCTTTCGGGTCTGATACAATCGCCTGACCATCATTTGTTCCTGTCATTGCCGAGGTCGAGCAGTCATGCTAACAGCGCATTTCAATAGTCCAACAAGCAGAAGCGTAGCGTCATCTTCAAGCGTGCTGAGAAGTACGTCAAGGAGTACCGCGATGCTGAGCGCGAGAAGATCCGTCTTCACCGCGCCGCCAAGAAGGACGACTCCGCCTACGTCCCTGCCGAGGCCAAGCTGATCTTTGTCGTCCGCATCAAGGGTATCAACAAGATTGCCCCCAAGCCCCGCAAGATCCTCCAGCTCCTCCGTCTGCTCCAGATCAACAACGGCGTCTTCATCAAGGTCACCAAGGCCACCACTGAGATGCTCAAGATCGTCGAGCCCTGGATCGCCTACGGTTATCCTAACCTCAAGTCCATCAAGGAGCTCATCTACAAGCGCGGATACGGAAAGATCAACAAGCAGCGCATTGCTCTGACCGACAACGCCATCATTGAGGAGAACCTCGGCAAGTACGGCATTGTCTGCATTGAGGATCTCGTCCACGAGATCTACTCGGTCGGCCCCAACTTCAAGCAGGTGGCCAACTTCCTGTGGCCCTTCAAGCTCTCCAACCCCACTGGCGGCTTCCGTGCCCGCAAGTTCAAGCACTTCATTGAGGGCGGTGACCTCGGCAACCGCGAGGACGCCATCAACGGCCTCATCCGCCAGATGAACTAAACTGGCACCTTGATGCAATCAAAAAAATAAAATGTGTATGAAGGAACTGGGCGGGACAAAACTGGTAGTGACCTCGGGCCTACTTACATGGCATGGATGATTTGGCGTTTGCTAGCACGACTTGGGCTTTTGTTTTGAGGAATAAATTTCCCCTTATGAATGGCACACCAGCTTCCCTGCATTTTGTGATTATTTTCTCTGACGATGACACGTGAATGACTTGCATTAAATTGGTCTTGAAAAAAAATCATATTACGAGTAGACTTGGGCTTCTGTTTGAATCTTCGAGGCGTTCAGCCTACTCTTGTCTTGTATCATAATTATTATATCATAATATGTGTGTGTACAGGGTTTATAGTCTGAAGGTTACAAAGAAAGGGCGGTGCTGGTAGTCCATCCATGCCCCCGCCCCCCGCGGCGACGAGGTTCCATCTACATTTTGATGTCAAAGCTCGTTCCGCAGCCGCAGCTACTTGTTGCCAGAGGGTTGTCCACAATCTTGAACTGCGAGCCAATCAGCTCCATCGTAAAGTCCACCTTGCTGCCCTTGAGGAGATCCAGCGAGGGCTCGTCGAGTATGATGCGGGCGCCGTCGTACTTGGCGCCGACGGCCGGGTCCTCGCCGACGTACTGGAAGATGGAGTCGTCCTCGCCGACGGCGGCGGCGAACTCGGCGGCGTCCTTTTGGGGTATCGTGATGAGGCTCATCAGGTATTGGAAGCCGTGGCAGCCGCCGCTTTCGACCTGGATCCGCAGCGCAAGATTGGGGTTCGCGTCCTTGACCATGATTTCGGAGAGGCGCTGCCATCGTTGCACGAAATTGTTAGCACGTCTCTTTCGCTTTTGACGGCTGCTGGCGCATCTCAAAGACTGCCCTGATTTTGCTCTGCTTTGCACCGCACAGGCAGTTTCTCCGGTAAGGGATGAAGCTCGGGTAGAAAGAGAGGACGTACCTTGGCCGCGCGGGCGGTAATCTCAAGCGTCATGTCGTTGCCGTCCTCGTCCTTGACCGGGTTCTGCACGCACACCGTCGCGCTCCGAGTCGCCGAGGAGGAAAAGGCCCGTCTGGGTATCGTCGCGGGCGTCGCGGGCGGCGCCGCGCTTCGTCTCGCGAGGGGCCGAGTTGTGCCGTGTGTCATCCGAGGTGGCGAGGCCACGGTCCGCGGCGCGAGGAAGTCGAAGCAGCTCGCCGTCGCCGTGGGCGCGGCCGCCGCGGTAGCATACCGCCTCTTTGCTAGCTGGACAAAGAACCGCGCCGAGCAGGAGCCGTGGGCACATCGCAAAGGTGCCATTGTGGTTGTGTTGTGGCGGGCGAGCCGGGAGACCGTGTAGAGTGAGAGAGAGGTTATTAATACAAAAGATTTGAGCAAAGCCGATATAGAGAGGCTAGCATTGGCTGGGCGCTTTGAGTGGTTCCGGCACAGTGGCTCGCAGCGGGTGCAAGCAGCGGTCACGCCACTATGCCGGGATAATTCTAGGGCACATCTTGTACCTGGAAGAGAGGCAATACTTGACTTCCCCGCATTTCGTGCAAAGAGTGTAATTTAAACATTGTTTAGGAAAATGTAGAATTGATATTCACTGTATGTATGAATTCTCAATTTTTTTTTACGTCAGTTTCTCAAGCTTTTGACCTGTTTTCTAGTATAGTGACAGCTCTGGCCCCGGGGCTTAGGTACTTGCCAATGGAGATTCAATGAGAATGCAGGAAAAAATCGGCTTGTTGGTGGTACCTAGGTACCTCGAGGTGGTTGGACTGGGTGGCTGAGGTAATCAGGCCAGGTCAATTTGTGTGTGACTCTTCCCCTGTGACTCCTGCTCGTCCTCTGAACCGTGTCGCTAAGCCCCAAAGTGCGTGCCCCACCTGCCCACCAAAAATCATCAATTTTCACCCCGCGCGTCAGGGCGACTCGAACAAAGTCGAGAAATTAACTCGAGATTCCCCCCCTCCGAGGACTGACATTTTGACCGAACCTGCCAGCCCATCTCGCCCAAAATGTCTCGATTTTTCCGCCGTGGAGGCGACGACAGCTCCAGCGATAGCTCCAGCGACGAGGAAGAGCTCTACTCGGATAACGAGCAGCAAGATTTCCAGCAAGAGGGCTCCGACCAGGAGGACGACTCGGACTTCCCCACGGACAGCGACGATGACAGCAGCAGCGATGACGAGGCCCAGGGGAAAAACAGATTCTTGAAGGATGCCGACTCGGATAGCGACGACAGTGACGATGAGGCCCGCGCCAAGGTCCGCAGTGCAAAGACCAAGTTCACCGACGAACTGGAGGGTTCCATCAAGCAGATTGAGAACGGCGAGAAGAATGGCGACTGGACGCTCATTTCCAATGGTGAGCCTATCCTTGCCTCTATTTTTACATGGCAGAGGCTGCCAAGGAGAGAGATATCATTATGCTAACCAGACTGGACAGAGTTCGACAAGCTCACTCGCCAGATTTCCAAGGTGCCCGCCGCCAGCAAGACCCCAAAGCCTTACATTCGCATCCTCGCCGAGCTTGAGGACTTCTTGAACGAGTCTCTCGCCAAACAAAAGGTTACGCCCAAGAAGATGAACGCCATTCAAGCCCGTGCTCTCAACGCCGTCAAGCAAAAGATCAAGAAGACCAACAAGGAATATCAGAGCCAGATTGACTCGTACCGTGAGGACAAGGATGCTTTCATGGAGTCTGAAGCCGAGGAGATCGAGGCCCCCAAGGCGCCCAAGAAGCTCAAGGCTGCCTCGGCTATCGAGGTTGCTCCCGAGGAAATTGACGACGAGGGCTTCGCCACCGTTGGCAAGGGCGGCCGCACCCTCCAGTATACCCCCGAGAGCATCTTCAAGCACCTCCGTGGAATCATGGAGTCGCGTGGTAAGAAGAACACCGACAAGGCTGAACAGATCACTGTCATGGAGAAGCTCCTGGAGATTGCCAATACTCCTTACCAGAAAATTCGCACTCTCTTGGCGCTCGTCTCGGCTCGCTTTGATCTCGGCTCCGGCACTGCTACTGCCATGCCCCTCGAGCACTGGAAGGCTGCCGAAAAGGAGCTCTCTGCTCTTCTCGAACTCTTGAGCACTGAAAAGGAATATCTTGTTGTTGAACACGCCGAGGAATGGGATGACGACGAGAAGCCTCCCACGCTGGCTGCTGGCGACAAGTACATCAAGGTTCCCGGCAGCATCGTCTCCTACGTCGAGAGGCTGGATGATGAGCTCACCCGCTCCCTCCAGAGCATTGATCCCCATACCCCTGAATACATTGAGCGCCTCCAGGATGAGAGCTCCCTCTACAACATCATCTTCCGCGGCATGCTCTACTACGAATACCTGCGCAAGGATACCGCCCTCGACACTCCTCAGGACAGCGTTAACCGCATCGTTATGCGCAGGCTCGAGCACGTCTACTTCAAACCTTCGGCCGTCATCAAGACCTTCGAGGAGAACTGTTGGGAAGCTGCTGGATCCAACGTCGAGTCCGTCATCACTTCCCGCAGCCAGTCCCAGGACGCTAGCAACCTGGTCAACGTGCTCTGCAACTACCTCTTCAGCCACGCCGACGGCATTATCCGTGCCCGTGCCATGCTCTGCCAGGTTTACTTCCTTGCTCTGCACAACGAGTACTACAAGGCTCGTGACATGATGCTCATGTCCCATCTCCAGGAGAACATTCCCAACTTTGACGTTCTCAGCCAAATCCTCTACAACCGCACGCTCGTGCAGGTCGGCCTCTGCGCTTTCCGCAAGGGCCTGGTCTACGATGCCCAGAACACTCTCCAGGAGATTTGCGGCAGCGGCAGACAGAAGGAGCTGCTTGCTCAGGGTGTCATGATTCAGCGATACAGCCAGGTCTCTCCCGAGCAGGAGCGCCTAGAGAAGCAGCGCCAGCTGCCTTTCCACATGCACATTAACCTGGAACTCCTCGAGTGCGTTTACCTCACATGCAGCATGCTTCTGGAGATTCCTCTGCTGGCCCAGACTGGTTCTTCTCCCGATGTCAAGAAGCGCATCATCAGCAAGACCTACCGTCGCATGCTCGAGTACCACGAGCGCCAGATCTTCACCGGCCCTCCTGAAAACACTCGTGACCACGTCATGCAGGCTTCCAAGGCTCTTGCTGCTGGTGAGTGGAAGAAGGCCATCACCTTTATCCACAGCATTAAAATTTGGGACCTGATGCCCGATGCCGAGGATATCAAGGCCATGCTGTCCAAGCAGATCCAGGAGGAGGGCCTGCGCACCTATCTCTTCACATATGCTCCCTTTTACGACACACTCGCTACTGAGACGCTGTCGCAAATGTTTGAGCTCGACGACGCCAAGGTCACTGCCGTTGTCAGCAAGATGATTGCTCACGAGGAGCTTGCTGCCTCCCTTGACCAGGTCACCTCGACCGTCATCTTCCGCAAGGGTGTCGAGCTCAGCCGCCTGCAGTCTCTGGCTCTCACCCTCTCCGACAAGGCCAGCGGCCTCATCGAGACCAACGAGCGCACGCTCGAGCACCGCACACAGGGCACGTCCAACGCCTTTGAGCGCCAGGGCGGCCGTGGTCGCGGCGGTCAAAGAGGCGGTGGCCGTGGTGGTCGCGGTGGTGCTCGCCTCGGCGGCAACACTCAGCGCCAGGCTGGAGGTACGCAGTTTACTGGCGGAGCTCTGGGGGCCGCCGTTCGTGGTTGAGTAGAAGACGAGATGTAGGAGGTGCCAAACGAATCACGTTGCATATGGGTTTAAAAAGGATATGGAAAGAATGGAAAGAAAGCATCTCTCACGCAGGCTCGGGCGTCTTTTTCTGTGTTTTTCCTCTTGCGTGGGAAAAAAAATCATGGTCATGACTTTTGTTTTCATGTCTGTTACGCATGGGATAGGGACCAGTGGACAGCACGATTTTTTGATGGTGGAAGAAGTGGCTCAGATTAGCCTCTTGTTCTTGTTGACACGTTGTTTTACCCGCGCGGATTTTTTTTTATTTCCTTTTTCCTCTTTTGTTATGTAATGATCAGAAAAGAAAAACTTTGACAAAAATATAGTAGAAATTTATGAGCCTGGCTACTCATGCCTGTGACTTGCTTGCATGATCTCGGTGTTTAGTTGTTCTGCTGATGGTGTTATCATGCAAGTAGCCTTGGGCTCCTTACCGGCACTCTTGACCTTGGCGCGCTTTGCATCCCGCCGCGGCGGCCGGGAGAAGGCGTTCGCCAGCGTTGCAAGACTGGACGCGCAGCCGACAACGAAAAGGCGGGCCGTCTACCACGTATGCGGCCATGAAGGGAAAAATCTGCAGACATGTCTCGTCGTTGTTGGTGATGGGTACCATCGGGTTGACGACGGCCCAGGCAAATCGTATTGGTAAAGCTGATGGCCACCTTCTCAACGTCGGATCGGGTGTCAATTTTGTGTTTTTTGTGAAGTCGAGCACCGGCCTGATCTGAGCAAAATGTTTGCCGCCGTTGCATGCTGCCATTGAATGAGAAATCAAGGGATACCTTTTTGAAAACAGGGAGCTCCGAAACATAGTTACACATAAAATGTACCATGACCAGTCTTTTATTGATGCATAATTATATGGATAAACGAATAAAACTTTTTAAATGATTTATGCTAAAAATGCCTAGGCTGGGCTTACTGAATTTGAGCATATGAATCTAGGGCGTCGTGCAGGCGTCCAAACGTGCTGTCATGCCAGGTCTTGAGCTGCTCCCACTCCGCTCTGGGCAGGGCGACGCAGAACATGCGCAGCCAAGCGCCGACGATAAAGTCGGCGTAGCTGACCTGGCGTCCCAGAATGAACGGACCCTCGGCCTTTTCGGCGTACAGCTTGGCCAGCCCGGCCAGCGCCGCCTGGAAGCCGTCGAGGACCGCCTGGCGCGCCTCACCCTCGAGCTTGAACTCCTGCCCGGGCGCGACGCCGGCGCGGCGCGCAAACTCGGCCTTGACCTCGTCGGCGGTGGCCGGGTCCAGCGGCATGCCGCCGGCGATGAGGCTGGTAAAGGTGGTGAAGAGCGTGTCGGCGCTGAGGTTGAAGCGCCCGTACTGCGGGTAGCTCGGGTCGCGGGGCAGCGTCAGGAGCGTGGGGAAGTCGACGGTGGGCTCAAACGTGAATGCGAGCGCCTGCTCGGGGAACAGGCTGCCGCCGCCGGACCCGGGGTACTGCTTCTCCAGGTAGACGGCAATGTCAAACGAGTCCCCGACGACGGCGCCGGTCGCGGGGTCCCGCACGACGGGCAGCGTGTAAAAGTCCTCGCCGTCGGCGAACTTGCGGCACGCGGGCGCGCCGAGCTCCCGCCGCACCTTGCCAATGTCCAGCATGCCGACCCACGTCGTCGAGTACGGCAGCTGCTTGAAGTTGAGCGCGAACCGGGCCTTCCACGGGTTGGGCGCGCAGCACGACTCCTCCACGGGCGGCTTCTGCGCAATGTCGAAGAGCGTGATGCGCTGCGGGGAGCTCTCGGTTTCCGACATGGTAGACGTGAAGTCCTGTGGTGTAATTTAAAGATTGCAAAGAAGGCTTCTCAGAGATTGTCTGTCGTGTCTGGATTGACTTTCAGTGAGCGGTCAGAGTGAGGGGCCAGCCCTGCGTCATTCAGTACTAGTACTGCCAAGTCTAGCTGTTATGATGGTCGGCGATGTAACAGCGCAGCGTGAAGACCAAAATTTGAAAATGCATCTCAACCATATTTTCTTTTCCTTCGGTCATTGATGCCTCGTCTGATTTGTTTTCAATTTTCGATAATGAAGCCTATCGTGTTTTTTGTACAGCGCCGGAGTCATCACAGCAACCTTTGCTTGTTAGACTTTGAAACAGGAGTCAGCCACTCACAGCACTCATACGAGAGGGAGATTTACAATCCGTTTGTTTTATAGAATTCTGGTGGAAGATGAAGCTAGTACATAATAAGGGTGCTGGGCCTTTTCACGTCGGTTAGCAGGGTCTCTGCGTGCCCGTCGTGATTGTCGCTTCGGCTTGTGAACTGAACGAGCATGTCGACTTGGCATTTTTCGGTATCAAATTAGGAGAGCAAACAAAAAGTGGAAGAGCTTGCCAAAGTTGACTTTAAAGTGGTTAGGCGCATGGCACACGTGCAAGGCTGATTGCGACGCCTCTCGCATCTCTGATAGGTCTGGTTAGCGAGCTGAAGCTTTGCGACGCTGGGGCCGTCTCACAAGACCCTTTGTCTTGGCATTGACGACTCAAGAATAAAACTCGGCCCTCCCTGTTCAGGCAGTAGTGTAGTTGAGGGCAAAAGTCGAGTCTAGAAATATCCTTTGAATCGTAACAACGCAACAGATATACTCAACAACAAAGACGCGGACAGACCAAGATGCGATGACAGAGGACTCGTCCGCGACTTACACGGTGACTGGGCTCCACTGGTTCGCACTGTCGGCGACAGTCGCTCTGCTGTGTTGTATATGGTGGGTTTCGGAGCTACCAAGCTTGTTTCCCCAGGGCCGTAATGACACTTTTGCGCATCAGCCTGAATACGACGGCGCGTGCAACTGCTATGCCGCACAGCCAGCGCGAGCTCAAGCGCGCGGGGGGTTGGGGAGCTTCGCCCGCAATGTCATGTGGAGCTGCCTGCGATCTTTGCAGCCCGGCTTCGTGGTGCAACTCATTCGGAGGTTCGAAATGAATCACAAGTCATGGGCAGTGCGGTACTACTTTGGGCCAGGTACGAGCTCCGAGCATCTTGCGCGGATGAGCGTAGCAGGCCACATCGCGGCTGTATTGACTGAGACGACGCCCATCGTCATCCAAGCGGTGCTCATCTATGTCGGCTCAACCGGATTCGATCGAAATGGCGACTTGTTGATACAGTTCTGGATCGTTGGCCTCCTGCCCAGCGCCGTGACCGGGCTGAGCATGATACTGACCAGTTGTCTCCCGAGGTCTGCTTGGCGTGCAGCTTCAGTCGTCTTTTTCCTCACTTTTCTGGCATTGAGCGCGTCTTTGATCGTCGCAGCCGTCTTTACCGCGAGCGGGTACGGTATATTCAAGTTTAAAGCGCCGTTTGGCATCGTCATGGCTGCAGTGTGGCTACTGCACATGGTTCTGTCCATAGTCGTTGGCTTTCAGTGCAGCAAGGGCGTGCACTGCATCGCCTTGTTGCTCACCGCGGCGCTCAGAGTCGCTCCCATGATTTTGCTAGCGGTGCCGAGGGGCACGTACACCATTCCGTATCCCGGAATCAACGCTCTGGCATTCGCCATAGCGGTCAGTGTCGTTGCTGGCGGAGTCGTGTTCGCGCTGGCAGCCACAGCCCTCGTGCGCTGTCCAGTTTGGGATAGGCGGCATATTCTGACAAGACGGCGACGACGAAACAGGCGGGATCCTCGCCGTCGCGAAACTGACGGCCAAGGGGGTGGCGGAGGAAGTGGCACCGGGGGCGGCGATGGAGGGGGATGGAATTTTGATGGCGGTAGTGGCGGCGATGGCGGTTACGGCGATGGCGGTGGTGATGGAGGTGGTGGTGGTGACGGCGGAGGTGGAGGAGATGGTGGTGGCGGCGGCGGCGGTGATGGCGGTGGGTGATTCGTACCTGACTGTCGCTGTTTCTGGTTATGAAGTAGTGATTACTATTGGAAAAATTAGTCTACGGAGGCCACGAGAAGCCGCGCGTAACCTATGGGAGGAATTGCATGAAAATGAATTCTGCTAAGACCAGCATCAGGTATGAGCGACGTTTATTAGTAGTAGACCGTTTGTGCAGCTTATTAAATGGTGTGAGCACCCCGTCCGCCGTGGATTGCTTCTGCCAGGTGCGCCAATCCCACGCCCCATGTGAAAGGTTCCAGGTCATCATCCATTTCCTCAACGCCATTGCCACACATGGCCTCTGATCGCCATAGGGCTATAATAATTTGGACGCCATGGTATCCGGACAGCCTACCCGGAATGGGTGGCATCCGAAAATACAGGGCCAATTGTGACGAAATGGAGTCGTCTACGGGGGACGCTAAGCAATGATACTCCATGGAACCTCGGCCATTTTCAGAGCCCCAG
Organism: Cordyceps javanica; assembly: GCF_051103115.1. Classification (NCBI taxonomy): domain Eukaryota; kingdom Fungi; phylum Ascomycota; class Sordariomycetes; order Hypocreales; family Cordycipitaceae; genus Cordyceps; species Cordyceps javanica. The sequence continues at coordinate 740,739 of NC_139296.1, forward strand.
CAATGATTCCTGTGCAACTAGGTACTATCTTGTCCCGGCACAGGCAGTGCAACATAAGGTTTTGGACTTGATTTGAAAAATTCTCGATTTTTCTTAAACACAAGTTTTTGTTCTTCCATATAGGCTCATTACCTCATTCGCTCACTCCAAAATGTCTACTGACACAGCCAAGGTCAAGCTCTACTGGTAAGTTGTGTCACCACCTAGCTTGTTTGGCCTGTGCCTGTGCGCCCGCCACGGACCAGAGCAACGAGCCGCATGTCTCATACGATGCGACAAAAGCTCCTCGCCCACTGGTCGGCGGCAGTCGCGAGAAGAAAAGAAGAAGAAGAAAAAAAGGTCGAAAAAGAACAATGCAATGAGCTAATCGACGAACGTCCCCGCCCGCAGGCTCGAGCAGTCGCGCTCCCAGCGCATCCTCTGGCTTCTCGAGGAGCTCAAGGTCAACTACGAGGTCGAAATCTTCCACCGCAACAAGCAGACGTTCCTCGCGCCCCCGGAACTCGCAAAGGTGCACCCTCTCGGCAAGTCGCCCGTCATCACCATCACGCCTCCCGGAGCCGATGCCAAGCCCATTGTCCTGGCCGAGAGCGGCTGGATGACGGAATACCTCTGCACGCACTACCCAGAGGGCCGCCGCCTCGTTCCCGAGCGCTGGCAGGAGGGCAAGGAGAACACGATTGGCGGCGAGACCGAGGCCTACCTTCGCCATCAGTACTACCTGCACTACGCCGAGGGCACCCTGATGCCTTACCTGGTCATGTCGCTTGTCATTGGTCGTATGTGTTTCCCCCGTCCTTTGTCGCTTTTTGCGAACGCGCGCGCCCAAAAACCGCTCGTGCTGACCATTTACGCAGGCCTCAAGGGTACTGACATTCCCTTCTTCGTTCGACCCATCACTTCCATGGTCGCAAACAGGATCATCGCCCTATTCATCGCTCCCAACCTCAAGAAGAACCTGGCCATGCTCAATGAGCAGCTCTCCACCTCGGGTGGCAAGTACCTCTGCAACGATCAGCTGACTGCGGCCGACATTCTCATGAGCTTCCCCCTCATCGCATCCAAATCCCGTCTCAGGGATATTGTACCTGGCTGGGAGCAGACTTACCCTCGCGTGTCCGAGTACATTCAGACCCTGGAGAGCAGCCCAGGCTACAAGAAGAGCATTGCCAAGGTCGAGGAGCTGGACGGCAAGTTCCAGCCGTCGCTGTAGTGTAGGCGAGCTACTGAAGAGATGTCCTTTGCAATTCAGTTGTGCCACGTAGGCCCACTACGATGTATGAGTTTTGCGTCTGCTGTAATTCAAACCCGTCAAAAGTTTTACAATTTACTCTTTATTTCATTTATCCAGCTCTTATGGCTTTTTCTCCATGTAGCCAGCCTGCGAGCTGTGTACTGAGTAGTGGTGGGACCCACCACAAGGTTGGAGGGATCCACCACAGAATCTCAACCTCAAATATTCTTCCAATGATTGTCCCTGATAGAGACACACGACATCACTGCTCAGCATAGCCGGAGCTCTGCGCGTGACGTTTTTTTTTTTTTTTTGCGGCTGAAGGGAAGCATCGAGGGGGGGCGCATAGACGCTCGATATCTGCATTGGAATTGGCGTCATGCTCCCGTCTCGCGCTGTGTGCTGGCGATGCACCTCGCAGCTGCGCACGCAAGCTCCCCAGTCCGTCGCCAAACTGGCATTCTCCTCGTTCGGCGACACGACACGCAACGAACAGCCTGGTCGAACCTCGCCGTCTCCCGCGAAGAATCGGAGACCGCTGCGCCATCGATATGGAAAGCATAAACCCAAGCAGGCTGGCGCGCGGTTCCCGTCCAAATCCGACGTATCGGCCTTCGACATGTTTAATCAGATCGTCAATGCCAAAAATACAGAATGGACAGGCAAAACGACCGCCATACTTCCCAACCAAGGCCTCTCTGGCACGAACGCGGTGTCCGAGATCGACATCACATTTATGCTAAGCACTCTGGTGGCCCGGAAAAACGAACCGGTCAGTCAACGGCTCAAGACATTTGACGAGTCGATATGGCCCCATCTACGAGCCTATGACACCAATTTCCCGACACCTGTATCACAGCTCCTGAATGAATTCATCAACGGTGCTTGCAGGGACGAGCTTCAACACGGTCGAGCCTCCACCTGCCTTGAGATCGCGCGCCTCGCAGCTCGCTTGGGCATCACAAGCCTGCACATTCCCAATATGATGGCACTCAAGATATGCCATGTATTTGCCACACACAAAAACTCTAGCTCCCATCGCGGCTTTCTGGCTCAGAATCTACTAGAGCTTTGGATGCACGTTTCACAAATGCAACGGCTGCCTGAAAAGGACCAGCCCTTGCGTTTCGCCCTCCCAGACAAGGTCGAGTTTGAAGTCACATTGAGAGATGCGCAGAAATCAAACCATGAGGTTCTCAACGACAATGGCGTTGCTCCAGAGGCTTTTCTTAAAGCTTTGTTTCCTCAATTCGAAAACGGCGGGACAAAAGAACTTATCGGCGGGCTCTTGGCGACACTGTGCGTCGTCTCTGACACACGATTCGTCACAGAACATGTACAGAGAGACTTCGCACCGTTATTGGAGCTTACGAGCACTTTTTTCGCTGAACACAGCCAAGGTGCCGGATCCATGCTGACACAATTGCCACATCAGGTCGCCCATCATGCCGTTTCTTTCCCATCGGAGAAGTTTTATGAGCTTCATTCATACATCACTAATCAATGGCCCATACTCGTTCAGTTCCTACAAAATAAAAAGGCAGCATGGCGTCGAGGTGGCGTTGCATTTGAGTCAAAAACCAGTCTTGCCCAGATCCACAAGCGACTGCAGAAGGCATATGAAGAGCGCAATAAACCAGGGGTCCGGACCATATGGGCAGAGTTGTACCAAAAACAAGCCGAAAATGAGGGCTTACGCTCCGCCGTACAATCCAGGCCCGAATTGATGGATTTTATCATCTTTATTGCCTGCGCACTGCGCCTGGACTACGAGTATAAGACGGCAGTAGAGCTGATGACCAAGCTGCAGATCCCGCTCACGCTCAAGACATACACCAGCATGATGCACGGCTGGAGGCTTTGCAAGGATACAAGGAAAATTGATGCGTTGTGGAGTCAATTAGAAAGTGCGAATGTGCGCCTTGATGTGCCCATCTGGACAGAACGCCTGGCCGCCTACATCCTCAAGGGAAAGATCGGCGTGTGTGTAAATGCGCTTTCGAAGCTACAAAAGGATTGGGATGAGGCGGTAAAGGCCGACACAGTCGCAGAAAGTGGTGCAGTGCAGCCCAGCATCGAAATGGTGAATGCGTGCATCAAGGGCATCCTTGAGATTGATCCGCCGGCCGCCAAGGTGCTGCTCAGCTGGGCTCACAACCATGGCATCAGACCCGACATTAGCACCCACAACATCATCCTCCGGAGGGCCTTTGCTACCGGGCCCGACGACGTCGCCTGGATCATGGAATTGATGGAACAGAACGGTGTCGAGCCTAACCAGGCAACCTTTGTCATCTTGATCGAGGAGATGCTGGCGCTGACTAGCCAAGACTCGCCTGAAGCGCAGGTCGACGCCGTGGACCAAGTCTTTGCCGACCTGGCGCGGTCCAAATTCACCCTCACCTCGGAGCTCTACGCCAAGGCACTGCACGCCGTCGCCTCGCTGGCGAACGCCTCAGACGCGGCCGTCGACGCCGTGCTGGCGCACCTGCGGCACCTAAAAGTCCGCATCAACCCGTACATGGTGACGATCCTGATTGAGCGCTCGCTACAGCTCGACCCGCACTCGTTCGCGCCGATCCAGGCGCTGCTGGAAAAGTACAACATGGCGGACACGGCGCGCGGCGACCAGACGCTGTGGGAGCGCGTGATCCGCGCCGCCGCCCTCACGGGGGAGCCCTACCTCGCCCTCGAGCGCTTCGATGCGCTGGCCGCCGCCGGCCGGCCCGTCACCTCCTTGCCCTGCCTCAACGAGCTGCTCCGTGCCCTGCTGGCCAAGGGCGACGTCGTCAACGCGCGCCGCGTCGTCGACTCGGCCCTGCACAACAAGATGGTGGCGCAGGCGCAGAGAGGCCCCCACGGTGACATGGACGATGCGCGCTTCTGGAAGCATCACTTTTGGCACCTTGCCAAGGAGAATGGGCTCCTCGACGAGACCAACATGCCGGGCGGGCTGAACAAGCTGATTGAGTATTACTGAACAGCATCGATCGCTACTGCGTTTGTTCAGTTGTTTGTACAATATTTTCATCTGGCTCCTTGTCTACATCACGGGTGGACAAAGGCTGAGTGTAGAGTACCATACCAAATACCATGTACATTATTATTTTTCTCCCAACATACCTGGCCATCTTACAAAAAGGCCAGTTTGGCTATGTTGTACTAGATGTACTGTAAGAACGTAGCATTCGTTATAGAATCAAAAAGTAGATGACTGTCTACCATCCCAATAGTTTCCAAACGCCGATATCCCGCTTTGTTTACCCCGAAAAATTCAAGCTTTGATATACAGAGGTCCAGACCCAAGCCCCAGATGCCGTCAGGACTGTGCCATGTTCTCGTCCTCATCCTGGCCAGCAGCAGCAGCAGCAGCACCTTCCGCCTGGCCTTGCTCCCGCGTCGGCTGCGCAGCGCCCAGAGCCGCCGCCACCGTCTCCAGGCCGTCGACCTCGTCGCGCGCGAGCCGGCGGCCCGCGCCCTGCCACTCGCCGTCGCGCACCTCGCCGGCCGGGCCGAGCTCGACGCCGGCGACGGTCTCGAGGTACCGGCGCGACGCGCTCTCGACATACTCGGCACGCTCACGGCGCCAGCTCTTTCGTTCTTTCTCGGCAGCATCATCCTCCTCCTCCTCCTCCTCCTCCTTCTCCTTGTCCTGCCCGTCGTCGCCGTCGCCGTCATCAATGGCCGGAATCAGCGCCCGCAGCGACGACGACAGCGACCGCAGCGTCTGCAGCTGCGCGAGGGTGAACTCGGTCGTTGTCGCGACCGGCCGCTCCGTGCCGCCCTCCTCGAGCGTGCCGCGGTCGTGCAGGAACCCCAGCGCGTTGGTCTGCAGCTGCGCCTCCGCAGCGTCCACGCCCTCCTCCTTCTTCACCGCCGTCGCCGCGGGCGCGGGCGTGACGGGCCCCTTGATGCCGACGGCGGCGCGCAGCGTCCGGAGGAGCGCGTCGTTGCGCACGCGCTCCTTCTCCAGCGCGACCTGCAGCTTCTGGCTGGCGTGCAGCCGGCGGCGCAGCTGCGTGACGGACTCGAGGCTGGGCGGCGCGCCGCCGCCGCCGCCGTCGGCACCGCCCGCCGAGGACGGGGCGGAAAAGTCGAGGCCCTTGTAGTGGGCGAGCTGCATGTACGGCCGGTCTGCGGCCTTGACGGTGAGGATGTTGTTCATGACGTAGAGCTCGAAAATGTCAAAGTTCTTGTCGATGGAGGCGTTGAGGAGCGTCTCGAGCTGGTGCGTGCCGTGCTCGATCTCGCGCTTGGCGGCCTCCTCGGGGCTCTGGCCGCTGTTGTTGCTGCCGTCCGGGTCGGCGCCGGGCGCCCCGCGCTTCTTGGGGTGGCCGAACCCGAGGTTCTGCGGGGGTATACCGATCAGGACCGTCTCTACGGCGCCGACGGCGCGGTCGGCGAGGACATTGACGGCGTTGATGATGTCGTCGAGGAGGGACTTTAGGTGGATAGCTGTTAGTGAACGCCCGCGGGGAAAGGGAAGAGGGGGGGGATAGGATGGGCAAGTTTGCGCGAGGTTGTGGGAGGCGATTGGGGGTCCCATAATACGTACAACAGGCGGATAACTAAAGTGCTCGGTGAGCAGCTCGTACTCTGCGTTATCTGGCGCCGACATGGCTGACTTCGTGTGCTGGTGTTGGAGGCGGAAGACGATGACGGCGGAAGCATGGAGGGGACGCGCTTCGTTATAGAGAGACGCGTTGGTGGGCTGCGCAGCGTGTAAAGCGGTCACGGTGTGCCCGATACAGCACTATGTTCTTGATGGAGAATCAACGACATCAGATAGACTCGACTCCTCTCAACCGTCAAAAAGATTAAGGAGAATTAAAGTTGGATTATTCGACTGTTATTGCAGAATGCTGCAAACGCAAGGTAGGTACTCCGTACCGACACTCTAATTTTAGAAGGCTTAAGTAGTGAGTGGGGTTCCAGTGAGTTTGCGTATTTTGCGCGCGACCGAGGGTGAGTAGGGTGAGCCCCGCTTCCTCGACATTTCCTACTTTAAGTACGACGACATGGCAACTACAAAACGGCTATCGCTGCTACTTTAAACCATTGTTCATTGTCATAGTGTAGAATGTGTGTTTCCGTCGAGTATATGGCGTTTGTTTGCGTGCGTTTGCTCCCTTATATCTGCGCGCTTCACAAGCTGGCTATGATCTCGTGCAAGTGTGCTTCCGCGCGAGCCCGACGGCGCGCATCTCATATAGTCGCAGCCGAAATTGCGCATCGACTCACACTCATAATGTCTTGCCGTCAAGATTTCGAGATCTGCGCAACCGCGCATTCAACACTAGGTCGCCCAGAGCACGCCGCGGCTGACAGTGAATCGTTGGCCTTTCGAAACCAATAATCATAATGTGGTTTGTTTCTGGGTTATATAAAATGTAGACTTCTCGATCGTCCGCATGAGCAACCCCATAGTCGGGCATTAGCCGCAAACGACCTCAGTGCATTGTCCGCAAGTCTCGTCCCCTGGTTGTTGCTTAATGAGATATCTTCAAGCCTGTGGCCTCCCCACGACATAAACGCCAAATGTACTATGTAGATCCGATGGTCATAGTAATATCTTGTTCATGGTGCGGAGATCTATCACGGCAAAGGAGCTAATCCACTCCATCTACCTTCGTGGTTGGATTGATCAAGTGTCCATCTAGATACATCATTTGATGTTGTCCGTGATCATCATCCTTAAGCGGCAAAGGCTCAGCCTCGTTGGCAAGGCGGCTTGTAAAGCCATGCGACAGAAAGAGGCCGAGCATTCGAGCTCTTTTAATAGTCACCAATGTTTCAGGAGATATACCACCGACGTCTATGATAAAGGATAACCAAAACGTATGTTCCAAAGCATCGTGATCAGGTAACCTAGACCAGCCATTACGGCGGTACATTAATCCTATAAATGCCAGAAGAGAGTGCAAGTTCAGGCCAAAAGGGCTTATAGCAGCCTCGGCCCAGTCAACTACCCCCATCAAGCAGCATGATTACGGGTCCACGAGCAAGTTGCAAGCACCAAAGTTCTTATGGAGGAGAACCATAGGCAACGCCATTATATCGTTCAACAAAGCTAGGCAAGTCTAGATATAGGGTCGAAATCGATCAGGAAGGCCATCCAAAAGAAGCATCAAGTCTCGTCTATAGCTCTTTTCTAGCCCGTCGCGATATTCTACACAAACTTCCCGCGGAGCGAGCCATGATTAGGCAAAGAAACTATTTAATATTAGTGTCAGGGCGTAATCAGGCTCATACATGTTTACCTTGCAACAGTTGAGAAGAAATTTTGACGAAGTAGAAAGAATTCCGGCGCAGTTTAAGGAATGTTACGAGCGAGGATAAAGTCCAGCTATGTGATGCCTAGCATGCGCGTCATTAGGTACACGAGAAGGGGTTCGCGACAGTCGTGGTCATTGCCCAACTGGCCGTGAAATGATACAGTTGGTACCAATGAGCCGTGGACTTTGGCGGCCAGATCTAACATTTCCGTTTTGAGTGCCAGTGACTTGAGACGGCACTGGACTACGTATTCCAGGTTGTCGCCACCATACACGGTGTAGCTGCACACTCCTTGCACCGGCACAGGAGCAAGCTTGTGGCTTTGCGTTAGCTCTCGACATTTTGCCTCGCATTCGTCTCTCGCGTCCCCAGATGGCCTTGCCACCATATTCTGGTATTAACTACGCAGCCCAGACAGGCTATGTCGCTGACTTTTGTAGGTTATGCGCTGGACAAGGATCGCCGACATGTATCAGGGTACCGGTATCCGGCGGAGAAGCGGACGTGTAGTCCATGGCTGCGAGCTTCAGAGGCACGTTGCTGTGCATGCCCCATGATGGCTCTTCAACATCCACAGCCCCCTCGAGGGCAATGATGACAGCAACTCTTACGATGCGACTAACAAGCAGCGGTACACATTTCACGCCGCCATCATCAACATCGATCGGCAAACACCATCCTGACCGTGATCCCTACAAATAGCTAGCACTTGGCCGTAAGGATAACATGGCAACTTGCTTTGTTGGCGGTTAGGCACTGGGCCCATCCACTCTCGGCTTCTTAGACGGTTCGCGAGCAGTAATAGATGTCAGTGGACTAGGCTGTGATAGGTCCGAAGTATCGTCGACCTGCGTAAGGTCACCTTGAGACTCTTGACCTGAAGTATATAGATCGGGTAGCTGATCTATCGCCGACCGGATCCTGCCGGAATGCATTGGCGCACAGCTCTCGTAAATGTTGAGGATAATGCGGTACGCTGTTCTTCGCTCTTTCCCTCCTGTTCAGTGAAGTAAAAAATACGGATATCCTCGCGATAGCACCGCGTGGTTTAGCCGTTAACATGGGCGCAGTGACCGTACAGTCGGACTGAGCGGCTGTCATGTGAAACAAAAAAACCAAGGATCTCCCTGTGGAGTTCTGCTTGCCTCTCAACCTCTCGGAATAGTTGGACGATGCCTTTAATGGCGACAGTCATGCTTAGTTCGTTCTGGAGGTCGGCTTCATCTAGGGACACAGCACCGCATCTTGCTTCGACGGTAAGGAACGAGATGTACATCATATACGTCGCCATAAATGAAGACTAGTCGTTTGCGAGTGGGTCACCCATCCAGGGTTTCATTTTTTCGCGTTGTTCTGTCGAGAAGGCATCTTGTTGGAAACCAACAGCATAGTCGGGCTGCGGTCGCCTGCCAACCCCAGGCAAGAGCCTCGCGTTGCTCCAGCTCTCATTCCGCGATTCTGAAGTATCCCCGTTCAAAATGGTCTAGAGAATACTCTTCGGCAGAAGGGACAATGTTAGGCGTTATTCAATGAACGATCCTCGCCTCATTCCGGTTTTGGGCCTGCTTGATAACTGCCTTAACCTTGTCGCTGAAGAAAAGATTTTTGGGAAGGGTTTGTGGCAATTCGCAGAGCTCTTTAACCAGTTCTTGGCTCCGCTTAGACAAGCCATCTGGTGATTCGGACAAGAAGCTTTCATGCTTCTCAAGGAGCTTGTTGAATTTAGCATCGGCGTAAGGGAAGGTGGCATCTGCAATGTCCGAGTCACCGGACTCGGAGCGCTTGTGACTCTGGCTACTTCTTACAGATGCCGTCGATTTCCTTCTCGCGAGTACACGTTGCATCTCTTTGACGTGAGTTGGCCACCTCCTGTTGTTCACCCAGTACGATACCGGGTCGTATGTTATTTGCTTCAGTGGCCCTGGTCGCTGCATACGCTTCGCAGACGGGTTGGTCGTGTCGCTATTTTCTTCGAATTTTCTCTTGCTCGAATTTGGGAAATGCCTACCCTTCTTTATCTTGGAACTGTCGTCGAGTAGTAACCATATCCAGGGAAGTCGCCGCGCAGGTCGCCTGTGCGGTCGGCGCTTAACAGTTGGTGGGCTGGTTTCATAGTGACGACGCGGTGAATTGGTTGAAGACGTTGATTCATGGTGCCAGACCATTGTTTTAAAAGATTCGCAGGGCTTACTTTGCCCAATACTTTGCCAAGCCGTGACAGCTTGACGCAGCTTCATGTTTGGCGAGGTGTTGATTACAGGTCAAAGGTTGGCTGACGACGCAACATCTCGATCATCCCCTCCGTGGGCGACCGCCAATGTAACTTGTACATTCAGCCACCAAACTGATCACGCGCCTGCGCTCTAATTTGCCACGAGACGGACCAGCACGGTGGTCGCAATTAATTCTTAAATGGCTACATGTTGCTCGACGTTGTTTATTTGCGTCGTCATTCATAATCTTCTACCACGTCATTCCAATGCTTACTATGAAGCACCAGGCAAGATGTCATCAAGTTTCTGATGTGATATATAAAGGGGTATAGGCGCTACAAAGATGCGGCGCGTCCATTTTTTGGCACAACAGTTTCGCCAAACAAGCACGTGCGAGAGGCGCGGCCGACTCTGTTTCTTGAGATGTGGTGGTCAGAGATCATGGCGTGCAAGTTTTGCTCGGCACGGCGGCTAGTGTTTTTCTTTCTACGAAACGTCGAGGTTGGGAAACAGGCGTGCCAATGCGTCGGAATCGGGTGTGAGAGGTCGCAGCATGCTCTCCTGAGTGTTCTTAGACATAGCGAAACAAGCTATGAAAACGCCAGCAACGCACAATATTGCCATGGGCCGACGTCCCTTCCCAAAGCGGGAGTTAATTTATATCGATTATAAGAAGAAGAAGAAGTCGCAGCAAGGGCTAGCAATGAAGATTATTCAACCCCATTTAGCTAATTAAGGATTACGCGGTATTAATACACGGGAGGAAGTTGCAAAAATAAACTCGCCCTCCGGCGCAAACGGAGAGTCATAAAAGCTTCTCCGAATATCTGAATAACGTTCATTTTACCTTTTTCTCTGACTATAGCGAAGATATTAAGTATGCTAAATTATTATAAGCTTTCGCAGCCAAATCCGCAATCTCACTGTACCCTAGTGGGGTCGCGGTTGGCCAAAGCCTCCCCGCAGTGCGTAATCGCCAATCCAACCTCTTTTGTCCCAGCAACCCAACATGGAATACGATTTTACACAGCATCAACATTCAACACCCCTGACTTGAATTTTCTTTTTTCTCAAAGAGAATCAAATCAAAAGAAGCTCTAGGATAAGGATTGTAGCTGCAACAGCAACACCTCCCCCCTCATCATGTCGAAGTTTGGCAACTTTGTCAAGAATGGATGGCATCCCGAGAAAGAGGGCACCACATTCAAGGGCCAAATGGTATGGACGCCTCCCATGCCTCCTCTTCTCCCTCATCTGCCTTCTTTTCCCCCCTCTTCCGCTTCCTTCCCACCACTGACTAACTCCTCTCCGCTTCCAGAAGGGCCTAGTCGGCCGTGGCGATTCCAAGGACGACGAGCGCAACAAGGACCACGTCTCCCGGCCGCTGCACACCCTCACCGACCCGTCGGAGCTGCCGCCGCCGCCGCAGCGTCGCGGCACCGGGCTCGCCCCGGGCCCTCCACCCTCGTCATCGGGCGGCGAGAAGCGCAAGGTCGTGACCGCGCCGTCCAAGTACCAGGACCCCCACGGTCCGCGCGTCCAGCCGCCCGCTCGCACAACTCGAGTGCCGCTATCCGACCAGCAGGAGCAGCAGGACGACCAGCAGCAGATGACGGAGGAGGCGCCGGCGCCGCCTCGTCCGTACCGGACAAACACCACAGGCCTGCGCACCGATCACCTGCCAACGCCGCCGGGTCGTCGGGACGGCGCCGACGGGAGGAGCCCGCCGTCGTACAGCGCGGCGACGGGCACCGCAGGCGGCGCGACTCGGCGTGCCGTGCCGGCTCTTCCCGGACGTGCCGGCGGTGCTGCGCCGAGCTTACCGCCGCGATTGCCGCCTCGCGGGGCTGCAGGCGGCGGCGGTGCGGCGACCCCTCCCCCTTCGGCCAGTCCGCAATCGACTGGAAGCGGTGGTCTGCTGAATCAAGACGCGGTGAGTCGCCTCGGCGCCGCGGGCGTGTCCGTTCCGGGGTTCGGCATCGGCAAGAGTAACAACACGAGCGGTGGTAAGCAGCAAGACGGCGGCGGCGGCGGCGAGAATCAAATCAATGAGCTGCAAAACCGCTTCGCGCGCTTCAATCCCTCCTCCCCTTCCGCCCCCTCCACGACATACACACAGCAGCAACAGTCGCAGCCAGGGCAGGGGCAGGGCACGACGTGGGCGCAGAAGCAGGCAGCGCTGCGGACGGCGTCGCAGCTGCACAAGGACCCCGCGCAGGTGTCGCTGGCCGACGCCAGGGCCGCGGCGGGCACGGCCAACAACTTTCGGCAGCGCCACGGGGACCAGGTGGCGGCGGGCTACGGCAAGGCGCAGGCGTGGAACCAAAAGTACGGCGTGGCGGACAGGGTCGGGGGGTTCGCGAACAAGCTCGGAGGGCAGCCGCAGCAGCAGCAGCAGCAGCAGCAGGGCGTGGCCGCAACAGCCGCGGCGGAGGAACAGGAGACGGGCGTGACGACGACTGGCGCGGTCAAGAAGAAACCGCCGCCGCCGCCGCCCAAGAAGAAGCCGGGTCTGGCCGCACCGGCGGTGGGGGACGACGGTGCGCCGCCTCCGGTGCCCATGTCGACGCGGCCCAACTTTTAGCCTTGAAAGCTTTCGTGGTTTGGCCAATGCCACCTCCGTCAAGCTTGCTACGCGCAGACTGGGTAGATTTTACCCGGTACCTTTCAAGATGGGTTATGAGCATTGCAGAGTCGCAGTTTCTGTTGAGGTCACAATAGCGGTTTTTTGTATAGCATAGCTTATTCTTTGCTTTTTTGCCCTTTTTTTTTCTTTCCTTATTTTCTCTGTTTTTTTTGGCACACAAACAGCATATTGGGTCATCAATTCATCCTTGTTTTCTCATCTTTGTTTTAGGTAAAAAAAGAAAAAGGCTAGATCCAGTGATACATCCACCAGTTGGGAAAAGACGGAAACAACGCCAGGGACTTTTTGGTTTGGCTGTTTTTATAGATATGCACCTCGACGGCAAAAACTTATCCCAGATCATGAGGGGGGGCGGCCAAAACAACAAGATTAAGGAGCCAAGGGACACCTCACAGAACTCAGACCTTAGACCTTCATCTCCTTGAGGCCGTGCTTCCAGACAATGATGTAGGGAGTGACACCATCCTCGCGGTAGTTGAGCAGGACGATGCTAATAGAAGGGTCAGCATACCGGTGGGGGGGGCTTTTGTGAGATGTGAAGGGGGAGTCTTGGATGGAGTGGAACATACAGGCCATCGGGGTTCATAGACTCGCCGGTGTAGAACTCAAAGTCCTTGAAGTTGGGGAGGAGCTTCTCCTTGACGTAGGTTTGAGCACCCTTCTCGAAGGCGGTAATCTCCTCGGCGGGGGCGCCGCGCTCCTGGAGGGCAGCCTTGACGGCCTTCATGTAGCCCTTGAGGTAGACGAGGTAGCCCTTCTTGTCGAAGTTGGTGGACTGGAGACGGAAGGAGTTGACAATGTTGTTGACCTTGACATCGGCATCCTCGAGAGCCTCGTCGGCCTCCTCAGCAGAGGCGTTGGCACCGGTGTCTATGGAAGGGGAGGGGGTAAGGGTGTTAGCGGGGATGGTCTGAGTTTTGGTAGTTGAAGAGATGATGATTTCCGGCATCTTTAATATTCTGCTGCTGGATTTTTTTTCGTGATTGTCTTTGTCTTTGCTCTCTCTCTCTCTCTCTCTCTCTCTCTCTCTCTTCGTCAAGACTGTATAAACGTACCGACAACAACGGCACCCTCGGTAATCATGGCGCAGTCAGCCTCGAAGACAATGTTGTCGACGAGCTTGAGGTCGTACGAGTCAGAGATGATCTCGTCATCGGTGAGGATGTCCTATGAAAGCGCAGAGCGTCAGTTTTGAATTGGATTCTGGATTCTCTTTTTTTTTTCGAGTCCAGCAAGAAGAGTCTGGCGGAGAGATTCAAGTCCCTTGAGGGAAGGCGGGGGGGGTTTGGGTGCGAAAATGGCGGGGTGCAGGAGGGGAAGCGAAAAAAAAAAATCTCGACAGTAGCGCGGGGTCGGTCGGTCGTGCAGAGCTGGCCGGAAACTGGCGGCGCGCAAGGGGGCGAAGGGAAGAGACACTCGGGATGTACAGAAAGCATACCTTGTAGATAAGCATGATGGCGGTATTGGTCGTCGGGAAAAATGAAGGAGGCCGTGAATAGAAGTGATCGAGGTGGAGGGGGGAAGGGAAGAAGAAGAAAAAAGTACTAAGAGGCAGAGAGGCAAAAAGCAGGTTGGCAGGATGGTTGGAAAAGTGGAGGGAGGGGCTGCGTTTGTAGGGGCGCGCGCCGCTCCGTTGCTACTTGTCTGTGTATGGCTGTCCCTCCATTTTCTCTATATATGGCACTCTTCTTTTAAAAAAAAATCGTACCTTGTCCTCTCTCTAATTAGCAACTCGAAATCTCAATCACTGCTACCGCCTCCATCCTCTCTCTTGTTTGGTACTTGTGTGATTGTCCTGTCATTGTTTTTTTTTTTTCGCTGGGCAGTCAAAGAGGGGCAGTCAGTCTAATCTGGTGGGGTCGAGACCTTTTCTTACTTTTTTCTCCCCTCTGCCCTTGATGCCTTGCCTCTTTGCCCGCTCAGAATTATTCTAGTGGCACTGCTACTGGCTGGAACAGACCGGTTGCCCCTCTGTACCATATTTATTGGGTTGATTTATCGTTGCTGGGGAATCTTGAGTAATTCGCGGCGGTGTTGGCTTCTAGGGTAGGTCATGTTGGCTTTTGGCCCCTCTTGCCAACCCAAGAGGTTATAAGAGACTCATCGGGTGAATTGTAATCTGTACACTGGGCCAATTGCCACCTTGGAGGGCCTCGTTTCTTAGATACAATGCGGATTCTACCTACGGATAAGGTACTGGTAGCCTCTTGCTGACACCGGTGCTGTCAGTATCTACTTTCCATAGTGATCACGATGGTGCCAGGTACTCCATCACCATAATAGGCCCGGAAAGACGTCTAGTCAATCATTACAGAGAACCACGATCCGAGAACCATGCTGTGAATACCACTCAAAATACTTCATCACTTGAAAAAGTGTCAAGCAACGCCCGCAATTGGTAACTGATGCCACTCATGTACTATTAGTTACCAGCATCAGCCCAAGTGGAATAACTCGGCCTCAGCCTGACCTACCCTACACTATGAGTACGCGCAGCCATGAGTAAGCGTCCAAGCACGCACCACCAAGTGTGATAGTGTTACCCTGGTGTGCTTGGCCATCGTAGATTCGCCAGGCTGGGTGATGCCATACACCGAGTCGCCACAGATAAGACCAAGCTTGACAGGTCCGTCCATACTTGATCCAAATCAAACCTCGCCCAGGCCATCCTCGCACCAAAGCCCCTGATGGCTGCCTCGCTCTGGTGCTTTACGCGTCGAATCACCCCACCTCGGATTACGGCTCGGATCGGACTGCTACCACTTACATCTGCTCGAAACGGGCGGCCTGTGGGCGACCGCCTGGGTACATGGCAGCGGCGCTGTGCAGAGGCTGAGAGTAAAGGTACCGAATTATCAGATTCTCAAAGTCCTCCTCTGGCGGCGACTCAAACACCCCCCCCCCCCCCCCTTTTCCCCCCCTGTCAGCAAAAGGAGAGACATGCTAGTTAAAGTAAGTACTTATTAGACAGGCAGGGGCCGACAACGACACGGGCGCGCCAGCACTCCTCCTCCCAATCAGCGTGTACTCCCCGACGGGTTGCTTTGGATGGTGGGCGCTGTGGAAGTCGGATTGCCGAGTGGTGTCATTTCCGGCACGCAAGCCCTGCGCGTGTCGCTGGGCTCATTCAAGGCTGGTTTATTAATTTAAACCCCAAATGCCCATTTTGATGGGGACCTGGTCTTGGCTGGTGTGCGCAACCACGTCATCCGTCTGTCTGTCTGTCTGTCCGTCTGTCCGTTTGTCTACCCTCATGCTTTCAGCGTGGCATGATGCAGTCAGCTACTTGCACGGCGAGCTGTGGCCGTGCAAGCTTTTGCGCTCGTCGAGATGCGTATTTCACATTGCAATCGATATTGCTGTAGCAGCTATCAAAATGTCCTGCAAACTAACTTACTCCGTACTTATTGACTAACCAGACTAGTCAGGGCAAAAGCGCAAAATGCTGGGCCACTTTTTGGGCAGAGGCGACAACGCCCCCTTGGCATCTCCGAGCTTCCGGTCCGAACAGGGAAATAGATCCAGTTAAAATAACAAGAGAGAGAAAAAAAAGAAAAAAAAAAGAGAAAGATGGGCAAAAGATGGCGGCTAAGAATTTCACGGTAGTAGTACTTTGAGCGTTGGTGGCTTTCTCGCTGACGAACGCGGTACCCAATGTCGCCCCTGCACTGGTACTTAAGTACCTTAGTAGGTAGTAGGTCAAGTAGGAGGTACGCACTGTAACAAGGTACTTGGCGCAAGAAACCGAGGAGGCCATCTTTAATTCAGCGATCCACCCCCGGTTGCGACTATTTTCATCCCTCCTCCTCCTGCTCCTGCTCCTCCTGCTCCTCCTGCTCTTCCATCAAAAAGAAAAAAAAAGCTTTCTTGTGACACTCCTTTTACAACTTCAAGATCGAAACATAATCAAACGCTTGCCATTTGCATCGAAAAGACGATTCTCTGTTTCTTCTTTCTGCCTCATACGACTGACTGCCCACGATTTCCACCCATTACTTCCGGAAAACGTCAACACAACGCCACACACTCCTTTTTTTCTCCCGCCCTACGACAACAGGTTTTCCGCTTCCCCCCCTTACCCCCCCTCTCTTGCCCTGCCTGTTGCATGGTGATTTCCTCCATCGCGGGACAAACGCGCCGCGCGCAACTTTGCTCTACCGCTCTCGGACTCTGCCTGCTGCCCATCGCAGCTTTCCCGCGCGAGCCGACACTCGCCAACGCGACGACATCAGATCGACAACCCCCAATACAAAGCATAATACCATAATCTCCATAATCTCGCCTGCAATGGTCAACGCCACGTCGGCCAGCCTCTCCTCCGCCGCATCCATCATGGCCAACAATACCACGCTCTTTGACACGGCGCTCCCGCCGCTGCCCGACTACGACCTTCAGCCCCGACCCGATCTGTTCAAGTGGTGCCCCGACTTCTGGCTGTCACTCGTCCTTCCCGTTGTCGTTTACTGGGCCATGAGCCTGTTCTTCCACCTCATCGACACGCTCGACCTCTTTCCCCAGTATCGCCTGCACACCCCCGAGGAGATCACCCGCCGCAACCACGCCTCGCGCTACGAGGTCGCCCGCGACGTCATCATCCAGCAGCTCATCCAGGTCGTCACCGGCGCCGCCCTCCAGCTCGCCGATCCCCCCGAGTACATTGGCAAGGACGGCTATGACGTTGCCGTCTGGGCCACTCGCGTCCGCCTCGCTCAGCGCGCCGTTCCGGGTCTCCTCGGCCTCGTCGGCTTCAATGCCACCGCCATCTCCAAGAACATGGCCGCTGCCCATCCCCTGCTTGCTGGCGCCGTCGCTGGCGGCTACTACCCGTTTCTCAAGACCGAAGCCGACATTCCCGTCTTTGCTGCCTGGGAAATGAACGTCGCCAAGCTCATCTACTACATCCTCGTGCCCGCCCTGCAGTTCTTCGTCGCCGTCTTCATCCTCGACACCTGGCAATATTTCCTGCACCGCTTGATGCACATGAACCGCTGGCTCTACACCACCTTTCACTCGCGCCACCACCGTCTCTACGTCCCATATGCCTACGGTGCTCTCTACAACCACCCCTTTGAGGGCTTCCTCCTCGACACCCTTGGCGCCGGCATTGGCTTCAAGATCACCGGCATGACCACCCTCCAGGGCACCTGCTTCTTCACATTCTCAACCATGAAGACGATTGATGATCACTGCGGCTACGCCTTTCCCTGGGACCCCCTCCAGCTTATAACCAACAACAACGCCGCCTACCACGACATCCACCACCAGACCTGGGGCATCAAGACCAACTTTTCGCAGCCCTTCTTTACCTTTTGGGACCAGATCCTCAGCACAAAGTACAAGGGCTCCCGCGCAGACAGGCTCGCTGACAAGAAGCGAACTGCCGAGAAGTCGGCTGCGAAATAACAAAAAAAAAAGGCAAAGAATAAAAAACAAAAAAGAAGAGGCTGCAGCTGATGGCCCTGTTACGACTACTGTGGTTTGTTTGGCTTGTATTTTCCTCTCTCTGGCGTGCAATCATCATTATTATGTATACCGAGAGAGGTTTTTGTTTATGCATGAAATGGTTTTTTGTTTCCCATTTACTATCTTTTGGATGACGAGGTTCTGTCGGTTTCGGTTTGCAGTGTGTTTTTTTGTTGTCCCCTTTGCCACGACATGCTCGAATTCATTTTCCGGACTTCATTCGCTTTTTTCTCGGGTTCTCTACCGGAATGAATCGGTTGTGGCAGAAAAAGGACAAACCATAATACTATAATCATGTGCGGCTTTTTTTTGACAAGGAAAAAAGAATCTCACCATCACCTTTGTTCCCCAGAGCTCGATGACTCTGTGGGATGCTACTCGGCATCCCCTCCCGCTTTTTTTCTCTTTTCCTGTATTATATTTGACTCTTCTTCTTTCATCTTGTCTGGCATAGATGACGTCTGGACTCGATTCCTTTTTTTTATAACCATCACACTCTCGTTTTTTTATAGCATGGCGATGTCATTGGGGCTGTCTGAATAGGGTTTCCGTCCTCTTACTTTTTCTTCTTCTTCTCTTCCATCATGTCAAATACAATATTCACTCTTAGGCAATCAAGAATTGACTCTTAACAACAACACTTCTACAACTCAACCTTCGTCTTGACGGGAGGGACCCGATTCTTGAAACAGTTGCCGCTCTCTGGCAACAACTACTACCGCCATCGTGGCTATTGCACTCACACATCACGACAGCACAACTAATACATTCTGTCAGCTTATAAAGATAGGAGTGGTTCTCTCCTAATTTGTTGAATCTTTTCCTCTTCTCTTGTAACCGCAACAGAGGTACCAGATGGACTATATAATCTAACCAACGATAGAATAGCAACAGTATGATATTCAAAAGACGCAAAGCGACAGACGCAAAAAAAAGTAAAAGCAGTAGCAAATAGGTATCAATCATATGCAAAATTCTAGTGCGAAACAAAAAAACACTGCACGCTGGGCAATGAATGGCACAACACAAGGCCAAAAAAAAAGAAAAAGACCAAGAGGGGGGGCAAGGGAAGCATGGTAACCGTGAGAACGTCATCGTTAGCTCCGAGGACGGCTCGTAATCGAATCGGCAAGCCAGCTCAGCTCACGGCCAAAGTCATCTAAACCTATAAGACTGGATCCTAGTAGGTTTGAGCCGTCGTTGTCGCCTACGGGCTCGCCTGGCTGAGGCAATAGCATTGGCGAATGTATAGTTGCAAAGCGAGGGCACGGCGCGAGGTTATTACTCTCGATAGTAGGAAGCTTATCCGTAGAAAAGGCGAGATGCGGCAGACGATATCTCGAAAATGATGCCGTTGACGGAGCCTTGGCATGCTTACTAACCTCTTCTGTAGAATGGCTGGCAGGCATCTCTTCCTGATCAGATAGCGTGAAACGCTGATCACTGTCATCGTCGTCTTGAGAATCATCACAACAAGAGGAGGCCTCGCCTGATGCGGGAACTTCGCACAACGCAGGGAGCTCGGCAGACGTGGGAAGCTCGCATAATGCGTGAAACTCATCCGACGTGGGAAATTCGCACAAGGAGGGAAACTCATCCAACGTGGGAAAGCCGCACAATGCGGGAAACTCGCTCGACGCGGGAGAGGTCGGCGAGTTTAGGAGGCTTGACACAGTGGATGATGGTGTTTCTGAGGGCAACGAAGAGTTCTTTACGGAAAGAGTCGGGCTCTCCGGCATCGGTCGTTGCATGTCTGGGTGTTGTGGCACCGGGGATATCAAAACGTCGGTTGCTACATCTTGGCCAGTTTGGAGGGCGTGTTGCGGGCTCTGGGGCGATTGTACCACGGTCTGAGCAGAAGAGCTTGTGGCTGTGGCGGGAGATGTACCTCGTCTAAAGGGTGGAGGGGAGAGCCGTGTGATAAAGAGCGGCTCTTCTGCAGTGTACAAGGACAAAGCCTCGGCGACCCCGACAAAATTGTCGTCATCGTCTTCGTCAACTTGATCCAGTACGTTGAGCGTCGGTGTGCGAGATTGGGTGGAGAGGGTGAGGCTGCCACGCGAAACTGGCCGCATGGACATCTCTGTGTCCTCTACGAGCAGCCGGTGCAGCGATGTCGGAGAAATATCGCGCGTGCGTGTTCCTTCCGACGACGTCTCAGGCCGAATATCGTAGTTGGAGGAGGCGGGTGTTAGGCTGCGATGGTCGTCCCTGTTGACTGAGCGATCGCGATTCTCTAATGAGCGGGAAATGATCGTCTTGTGGAAGAAGCGCCTCCAAGGAGATTTGATAGGAGAGATGGGCGAGGACTCTTTGGACGAGGCAGAGTTTATGGAAAGGGTGGGAGCCGCAGTACCCGTCCGTCGTGTAGACAGATCGGCATAGGAAGGGGCAGCAGGCTGCGGTGTAACAAATTTGGAGCGAGGATCCATGGTTCGAAAGTATTCCTCAGACAAGGATGTGAGTGAAGCACAACGTGTGCGGCTGGTACCCTCCTCTGGTATATATAAAGTGTTGACTTTTTGGCCAGGAAGGTAAGGACAGGACGTTGTGCAAGGCATTGTAGGATTGCAGATTTCTGTCGATCCGTTCAATTCGTACTGTATAGGCGGGCGCACAGCCATGTTAGCATTGAGCTCGGGCAGCAAAGGAGCAGTGGGCAGACGAGAGGACCTGCGCAAGTGGTCCAAGCTAACAGCGGGGTTGGTCGTGGCGGCGGTGGTGGTGAGGAGAGCAAACTACAAGGGACATACATAATAATAGTATGTGTGGCCCATGGCAAGGCCAGTGTGCGTCTTATATCGACTGCCAGCGCCGTCGCAAACACGGTCTCGGAGGGAGTGACAGCCTCGCCAGTGACCGCGACCGCGCCGGGCGTCACGATCCATGGGATAAGATGAGGAGAAGTTATCCCAGGAGCCAATCAGGTGGACTGTGGCGACTGACGGGTCCGTCTCACTATGAGTTGATGCGCCATTGTCAGCAAAACGGAAATGTCGTGGAAAGCGAATGGAATAAAATGTTCCGTATCGGGACTCATAAATCGAAAGCAAATGCCAACGTGGGAGATTGCAATATTGGCCCCACGGTGCTCTCCGGTCAGGTGGCTTGAAGCTGTCGACTTGCAAAGGCAGCGAGGCAAACAATTCGAGTCCAAGCTTTTCAGTGCCCACTTGAGCACATTGACGTGGTTTGCTTGATGCCAATGCATCGATTATTTCTCCAATCAATTGCCAGCAGGCCAGAACACGCATGCATGCATCTGTGTTGAACTGCACACCAAGCCCAGTCACAACGGGCGACGACAGACGTTGTTCGTTGAGAAGGGCAGCAAAGTGTCGAATGAAGCGTATAGTAATGTGCGGCTTGCCATGCTAGATAGATTGGTGTCTTGAATAGTGCCTCTGTCACTGGGCAAGAGCTGGCTATCGGTCGCGCCTCGCCAATAGAGTGAGTGCCCTAATAGGCAACTATGGAATGGAGCCTGCTGGACAGCACATTCTGCAGTGATGCAAGACAATGGGCAGAGTAGACCGAGGCCAACGGTAGTAGTATTGAAGGGAGCGGCCGAGCCAAAGGGAAACAAAGCAAAAATGCAAGACAAAAGTCGAGTAAAAGGGAAGGGCAGGGCAGGTCAGGACTTACAGAAGGAATGCGACCAGAGTCCGTGAAGGATCCATAATGGCGATGGAGGCGTCTGCCTCACTGCGATGGAAGGCAAAACAAGTTGAGAAAAGAAGATGAAAATGGTCGACAAGTTTCCAGAGAGGCGATTTTTTTTCCCTTTCCAAACAATGCTACACAACCAAAGCGGCCAAGCGCTATTACACGACTCTTGCTCGCACGTAAGCCAGGGCGCGGGCGAAACGTGTTTCGGAATCGTGGGCTAAGGATGCGGTAGTATACCAGGGGGGGGGGGGGGGGGGAAGGCCTTAATTTGAGGACATATAATGAACGAATCGACGCTATAATATGCGATTGGCAGATGACGATGGAACTGCAATGAAAGAGAGAAGGAGAAGAAAGCATCAAGAGTTTGGCGCATTCGGGCTTTGCAAAGAGCCTGGGTGTAGTTGGCGCCGGGCCGCCTGGTCGTACGATTGGAGGGCGAATGCGCCAAAAAGAAGGTTTCGGGAGGCCGTCCACCAGCAACAAGAGTGAGGCCGAGGACGGAAGCAGCTCGGTTGACTACGCAACCAAGATGATTGACCGAGAATGCGAAGAATGAAAAAGAAGAGGAGAAAAGAGAAGCTCAAGGAAGCAACCGGGGGCAGTAGCCTGGCACCAGGCCTCGTCTCGAGCGAACTAAAACTAACAATCTCAGCTGCGACTCAGCTTGGGTGACATTCGGTACCTGAATCCTGGGCGGTGTCGCGGGGGGGCCAAGTCGTCTGCAAGGCGCCTGCAAGCAAGTACTGATAGTCTGATGGATTAACAAGGCGGTCGAGAAGCGAGGCTGCAAGTTGTGCTGGCAATTGAGACGGGGTGTACTCGGTAGAAGCGTAGATGATGACGGGAATGTGCGGCATTGGCAATTCCTGAGCAAAACAAGGGACCAAAGACGGGACGGACGGGTGGGGAGAAGACTATTGGGAGTACTGGTGATTAATTGTCTGACGAGGAGCTCTTTTAGGACGGAAATGCCGTGGTAGCAGATGGACAATGGTAATCTTAAAAGGTGGACTAGTTATCGAGTTACGGAGTAGTCTGTCGAGCTGGCACAATCGCGCAGAGGAGAGACGGAAGTGCAGCCTGGGAGCGGATTAGCAAACGGGTGTTATTACGGAAAGTGTGCAGCTGAGATTGTGCCGAACTTGGATACATGTTGTTGACGATTGAAGCCTTTTGCTCCGACGTGCAGCATGACGGCGATTTGCCAATCCCGGGCGCGTGGGCGGAAAGATGGACCGCACCCTCGATCATTGAACGCATGGATGCGCTGGCTGTGGGCTGGTTGGCTGGTTGGTTGGCTGGCGGGCTGGCTAGCTGGCTGGCCATTGCCATGGGCAGCTGAACAGAGGGGCACCATGCGGCCAGGGGAGGGGGAGGCGGGCCGAAAAAGGATTGTGAGTGTTGTGGTCGAAAGCGGTGCATGTCGAGATCTTCATCGTGGATGGCGGGAGGAGGGGAGAAGAGGGGGCAAGGTCTGCCTGGTTTGCCCTATCAGTCAGTAAGTAGCTGGCATCTGGCTGGCTGGCTGGCTGGTTGGACAAAAATAAAAAAAGTGGCGCCGGCGGGCCAGCAGGAAATGGTGTGGCTCAGGCCGTCCCGTTGTGGCTTAGCGTAACTGTGCGCTGCTTGCACCCGGCCAGCCTCCAACAAGCCCGACTGGTCCGGAGTCCCTCGTTCTGCATCCTCTCTCAAGTTTCAACCAGTTGAACCACACCAGAACCAGCCAGTCAAGTGGTTGCAGCGCTATGCGTCACGCTTCTATGCGTCATGCTGGGATGCTTGATGCTTGCAGCCAATACTTGCAGCACCTCGCCGCCCGTTTTGCGTCAAGCGATTGGCTAGCCGTGATTGACCTAATTTCCCAGCGTTTGGTGACAGCTGCAGTGGCTGGCTGGCAGGCTGGATGGCAGGCAGGCTGTCTACACCCGTGTCATCGATACAGGAAAATGCCATATTAATCAATATTAATCCCAAGACGGTACTCCGTATTCATGTTGAAAAACAACCGAAAACGTCGTCACTCGAGTGCAATTCACCACCGACGCACAGTCTTCTCAACAGCCCCCCCACCAAACGACTGGCCTACTGGTACGTACTGGTACTGGGTAGGACCACGAAGCTACCAGTACAGCCTTGCTAACCCCCTTCCATTAGGTTTCGACGGAGCTGCCATCCTCGTCGCCTAACCCGCTCTCGAGGGATATTGACAGGGAAGCCCCTTGATCTCATTCAGACGCCGCATGATCCTGCGCCAATCTTCAATATTTGCGGCACTCCCGTCTCTTCTACGAGTCTACGACAATGCACCGCAGCCTCGCCACTGCCCCCTAAATAGACAAGCCCACGACTCAGTAAGTAAGTACTTTTCTGCTCTCGAAATAGACCATGGGCTTTGATCTGTGCGACACATTACCCGTATCCCGCCTGACCTGTGCAGCTGTGCTCCTCCGAGATCCCCGCCGTGCTCTGAACCACTGCGCCGAGTAGACGGTTACCCGTGCCCGTGTACGCGCCCGGTACATGCAGCCCATTGGCGTTTTTCGTTAAGTACTGACCGACTTCCAAGTGCGTGCCTGTCGGCATTTGTGCGAATTTGGAATTTTCCGTAGCACAGGCTTTAAGCATAGACCCTGTCGCAAAACTGGCACCCCAGCCCACAGCCCACTTGTACATGAGTCGCAGACGAGACAGTCAACGAGTACTAACCGTATTTCCTGACTTGTGCGAACAGGGTACCAACGCACGTCGCCAAGGCCGCAAAGTAACTCTATGAGTATATGGCCTCATCAGTGCGTATAGCTCGGGTTGGTCTAGTTCGAACTTGTCTGTCTATACGAGGAATATTGAAAGAGATGCACCCACAGCAGCAGCAGCAGCAGCAAAGTGAAAGAATCAGTTATTGATCGTCATCATTTTGATCAATACGGCACGAGGACCCTCGTCCCGAATCAGCCATCATCTTATCATTTCGGAAAATAAACCATCTAGTACCAGCTATCAGGCCCAAAGTATCCCTTTTCGGGTAGAGGAAGCAGCGACCTTTGACCAGCACCGCCATCAATCGTCTCGTCAACAATGCTGGAACCCCACCAAGCAACGCTGACAGGATTCCATTGCAGAGCGAAAAAGATGATGATGGCAGAAAACGCAACGCCGCCGCCCAGCGCTGCGGATATAACGTAGTTGTATCTCTCCCACCACGCCGTCTTGTAGCGCCGAAGATAGTACATGAAGCCGAAAGAAAAGTAGAGCCCAACCGTCGTGTAAGTCAAGTTGTTGGGGGCCCAACCCATGGCTCCGTTAATGACAATGGTAGGATGAACGTGCTTGAGCCAAGATAGCGGCTTCAGGAGCACGAGGTCGATTGGCTTGAACATGGCGGCCGGAAGCGTGTTACGCATGGCTTCGCGCGCAATCGAGCCGAATCTCTTGCCAGCCCACCATGCGAGAGCCAGCAAGAAGCCGAAAAGGAAGCAGTACTTCATGGCGGGATAGAGCTGAGAGAAGACACGACTGGGGCCAATCGCACCCTAGACAAATTTCTGTTAGCAACCAGATGTCTATACGTCAGTGCTCGCACCACATACCCAAACAACGGAGGATGAGAAGAAAATGGCAGAGCCGTTGAGACAGTTGAATTTGGACTTTTGGTCCGGCGTGCAGATGTCAGGAATGGTGTTGTCCACAAAGTTGACGACGCCGTAGCACACAAAGACCGTTATGATTGTGCTGAGGACCTGACCGCGGTACATGGCACGCGGGGGAATTTTGGAGTAGAAGCCCATCTTTTGATCCGAGATGTAGTTGTCTGCCTGGCCGTTGATGTTATACCCATAGGCTTTCACAAACATCAGAGCCTCAGGCTGTCCGGGCAAAGCATAACCCATGATCAATTCCGTCACAACGTTCAGGCCCTGCGTGATGCCAGAGATTGCGTTGATGTATGTCATTGGGATTAAAAAGACGAGGTTCAGGGCGATGACGAAAAATATTGTCCAGACGGGCGTGTCGAGCTGCGGATATTTTGTGAGCACGACAATGGCAAAAATGAACGCAATCAGAGCAATCGACAGGAACCACCAATCGGGAACCTCGGGGTACTTGCGCATAATGTCCGTCAGAGGATCGTCGAAGCCGTCATAAATGGATCCATCGCTGCTGAACATGGCGTACAGATGCTGGCCAGCCTCCTGGACGTTGCCCCGCGAGAGGGCTCCCAACATCCTCGACACGCCACGGAAAACACCCACCAACGTCTCCCTGACGGCCACGGCCATGGCTCGGAAGGCCTTGAGCAGCGGCCTCCAGGCGTCGAGCAGGACAAAGACCATGGTGACGGGGTAGAACATGAAGAACGCACCGTAGGCGACGAGACTGCCGGCGGTGTAGAACGGTGGCGAGTACGCCTGGTATTTGTCCTCGAGGACGACGGCGCGCTTCGGGTCGATGACGCGCGAGATGTTGTACCGGTGGCCTTTGTTGTCGAAAAGGGTGGACGTGTTGATGGGCAAGTGGGACGTCCAGGACTTGTTGGTCCAGTAGATGGCGATCAAGACGAACGCAGAGATGAGCTGACCGCCGGCCTGCTGCAGGTAGGCGAAGAAGGGGATGGCGAGCGGGGCGCCGTTCTGGATGACGACGTTCCAGTCAAACGTCGGCAGAGGGTTGAATCCGACGCCCGAGTTTCCTATACAGAGGATTGATTTCTTTTTTAGCAAGCTGCATCATCATTGAACAAGGGCGTGGATTCGACAAGTCGAGAAAGCACAGTGTGTGTGTGAGAGAGAGAGAGAGAGAGAGAGACCTTACCCGTGATGACGTTGAGAGGAAAGTTGTTTGGCGCAATCCACGTCATCCACGCAAACGTGGACATGGCGGGAAAGAGGTAGCCCGGGATCCAAAAGTACAAGAACATGCCGGCGAAGAAGATGAAGAAGACCTGGTAGCGCGACAGGCTCCAGCCGTGGACCGTCTCCTTGCGCTCGGGCATCAGCAGGGCCTTGTTGAGGGCGATGGTGGGCAGCAGCGCCGGCCAGATGGTCTCGACCGGGTAGACGACGAAGCGGCGCAGCAGGCCCGAGAAGCCGAGCCCCATGAGCTGCGTCGACAGCAGCAGCAGGACGCTGTACTCGGCCGTGAGCCAGTCGTCGTGGTAGTAGACGACCTGCGTCTGTATGTTGGAGAAGCAGTAGGCCGAGTTGATGCTGACGTTCATGATGACGGTCGCCAGCATCTGCTCCTTGTAGGACCAGGGCCCCGGGTTCAGCGACACGCGCCGGCTGCCGCCGGGCACCGTGACGCCCCAGTCCGGCAGCGCCCACGCGAGCAGCAGCCCGCACGGGTACAGCAGGATCTGCACGACGGCCGACCCGAGCGTGATGGTGGGGAAGCGCGAGTTGAAGAGCGAGTTGGTGAGCTGCCCGACGACGGCCCACGCCAGGCCGAGAAAGTGCGCGCGCAGCGTCTCGCACGGCATGTCGGCGTCGTCGTCGGGCGTCGTCACGGCCCGCACCTCGGGGTACGGCGAGTAGAACCGGTTGAGCGCCGCCACCGTCTTGATCTCCGTCGCCCAGTCGCCGCCGCCACCGTCGTCGGCCTCCTTCTCCGGCGGGCCTGCCAGCAGCGACGTCATCTGGTCGCGCAGGCTCTGGGCAAAGTTGTAGTCGTACTCGTGATCCTTGAGCATGGTGCGCAGGATCGCCCGCGCCTCGTCGACCGTCATGGCCTCGATCTTGTCCATCACGTACTCGACGTCGTCCATCGGCGCGACGAGGCCCTCGGCGTCGCCCCCGAGCCGGGCCTCGAGCGCCTGCACCTCGGCCTCGGTGTGCTGCTGGTGCGTGCGGTCGCGCTTCTCGTCGACCACGTGCTGCACCTCCACCGAGCCGCTGGCGATGTCCTCGTCGCGGGCCATGACAGGTGAGAACAGTCTGTGGCAGGTAGTTTGTGTTCTGCAAGGCCGACGCCACACGAAAGAAACGAAGAGAAACAACGCAAGAGAGGGAGGAGAGGGGCGGACACAACTACTCGAAAGGAGTGAGATCAAGTAGAATCAAGTTTCCGAAAGTCTGGGGACAACCAAGCGAGACAGACGGGACAAGCAGGGGTCATATATACATCGTGCTCTATCAGTGCAACCCCCTTCGCTGTAGCATCGCGCAGAGTAACGTTTACATTGGATGAGCCGCATTGCATATCCCTCCCACGCTGCGCTTCTCGGCACTTGCGACACAAGGCTCTAGGTCAGAAAACTAAACTCTACCAGAAAGGAATTCCTTCAATTGGGCTGTCAATTTGTCCCGGCGGCCCTGCACCCCCAGGAGGTCGCAACCTATGGCGACGAAGAGTATTGTGCTGACCTTCCGAAATAGGCAGATAGGGTGCGATGCCGGCAGAGGGGGCTCGAGTATAGGATCTTTTGTCGAAGCCAGAGGATCACGAGCTCGCCCGGAGAAAGCGCGCCATTCGGGAGTTTAGATGGGAAGAAGCGGGAAAGGGGACGGAATGGAGAAGCTAGCCTGTGGATGGATGTACGCATCGCACGATTGGGCCTCGTACCCGCACGAAAAAGAACACTCACTGGCTGGACTGGCCACTGCTTACTCTCCCCCGGGAGCCTGATGAGAGTTGCATTGTGCGGATTCTTCATCTTCACTGGACCGTTCCCTCGATGCAAGTCTCACCACAGGCTCCATCCGCCATCCCCCCCAGACAAGCACATCTTTTTGCCACCTGGAGCCCCTTGCACATCAAAGGAAAAAGTCAACGACGGGATGAGCATCCATCGCAAGTATATATGCAGGCCCTGGATTTTCCCAAAGCCGGCTCTATTCTACCTCGTCGACCTGGCGGAACAGGTGCTTGAGGGAGGGAGACGCCGGCGGGAGCCGAGTTTCTAGCTGCCGTCGGTAAACCCGGCAACGGGAGCGATCCATTTTGGTGGACGCCGCCACAGAGAGTAACTTGTGGGTTGCGCCGAAATACAGCGCTGGTTCCTGTCATGCAGGCTGCGGCAATAGAAGGGGGGTTGGGGGGGGGTTGGGGGGGGGGACACAATGGCGGGCGTGGCGTCTGCGTCTGCGTCTGCCCTGTTCAACGGCCAGAGAGCCTCGGTGAATCTGGGTACAGATCATGTGTCAACCACGAAGCCCAATATTGTCCCCCCAAGTACAGTCTTACTAATGGCCAGGGCTCCAATCCTAGACTATCTTTATAGATTAATCAAAGTGATGCAAGTAATAGTATATAAGCTATGTGAGTATAGTTTCCTGATATAATAAATAGTAATTAATAAAGTTAATTAGACAATGTGATTGCTTCATAAACTAGGATCGAAAGACGAAACATCCAAAGGAAAACAACTTTACATGGTTATTTATCAATAGTGAATTGCACCAGTCCTAATCTCGTCTTGTAGGCGAAAGAATACTATGCATCTTCCCACTGTGAATACGCCATGAAAGCCGAACTTGTCCCGGACAAGGCTGTTTGGAGCATGTATGAGTGCGCTGGGGCCGCCCTTGACATCAACGTCGATCCCCCCGGCCGTGACTCGTGAGGAGGGATTGTCGAGTCACGGCCTGAATCTTTCACGCTTCTTACTTGGCCCGCGATCGTTTCTGCGGATCGGTAAAAGTAGCCGTGGAAGATGTTGCCGAGGTTGCTCGTCGCGAGGATTGTTTGCGCGCTCTCTCCTCTCCTGACCGTATAAGGCCTTGAGCCTTTCGTTGCTCCGTCGTACCTCGCGACGCCTTGCCCCCGATGGGTGAATCGATGGTAGATCCAGCATTCAATCTTGAATAGTCCACTGGCTGGCGGCCTCTGGTCGTCTTCACCGGGCTGGCCAGGAGGCTTCCCAATCTATTTCTGTACCATCTCGCCCGTGTACCCTGCTTACCTCGCCTCGGAGAGCGCTCCGTCTCCTCACTTGGTTTCGCGTCGGGCCGATGTAGGTGCGGTCTTGGCTTAGACTTTCTACGTTGCTGTCTTGACGTCAAAAGTGCCGCTTGCGACTGGAAAGCCTGGAGACTCTTTGCGGCATCTTGGTGGTAAGTGATGAGAGTAGGCTTCACCAATGGGGACAGCTTCCCATCCTCTGCACCTTTTTTGTACACGCCTGGAAATAAGCATAGAAGTATGCCACCGACGGACTGGATCTGATTCACAGATCTCCAACTGCCAATGTCCTTTAGCGTCGCCTCGTGTAGCTGGGCTTGAGGAGAAAGCCAGTCGCGAGGATCGAGAATAGAGTATTCGAGCGCGGAGCAAGCCATCTCCTGCTTCAGGGTCGCAGCCGGCAGAATAATGTCGTCTCGGAGCTTCAAAGCGTTTTTCCTGAATGTATCTTCGTCCATGGATAGTGGAGGTTTACTGAGTGTGCTCCAAAGCGAATTCAAAATCTCTCTCAGCTGTGCATTGCGTGCAGATGTGAAGCATTCTGTCGTCGCGAGACGAGCGAAGGCGCTTGATCTCCATTGATTCGCTCGAAGATTTGATTCTGTTGCTCCGGTTCATCAGCTGGGCCCGCCCGCTTTGCAAATCGGCTGGTTCTCCTGCGACTTACCTGCACTGACTCTTCCGTCTGCGCCGTGCCTGATTGCGTCGGTGATGTAATGCAGCCCGTTGGCAGCGTCGTCTTTTGTCCCAGGAGGGTATGCTTTGGCAAAGACTTTAGCATCCAAGGATTGCCATATGACGCGTGACAGGACAACCTTGATGCATGTGTCGAGCTGACCTAGCCAGCGCAGCTTTCCAATCTCTTCAGCATGGTCATGTTGGCGTTGCAGCAATCCCCAACGATACAGTGACCTGCGTCCGGCGTTATCATCAAGTAGTTGGCGGACTACCTGGAATTCCCGCCCCTTCTGCAGAAAATCCACCTCGATGGCCGTGACCCAGTCCTCGATATTGGCGCAAATCTTTTCGAATCTCCTCCTCAAATCGCCATCTGTAATCTGATCGTCTTCGGCCTGAAGTGAGATGATCTTTGCCACGCAGCGACCGACCTCCTGCTGAAGCGCATCGTTGTCGAACTCGAGCCTGGCGACTCCATTCTTGGCCTCGTCCGGCCAGTCATGGGGAGCAGACATCATACCCGGAAAGCCACCATGTAGCCTCCGGGGTCGACTTTTGATAGATGAAAATACCTGTATGAGCAGACTGCGACTACTGCAAGGGTACAATTCTGGGCTGCGGGAGTGAACAAAGTCGGGTCGCAGAAATACGAGACGGGGTTTCAACCTCGATGTACCGGCCCACGACGTTTCTGCACAAGCCTACAAAGGGCGGGAGCGCACAAGGAATGGAGAAGGCCTTTGACGATGAAAGGAAAGCCAAGAATCATAGTAGTGACAGTAAATCTCATGGCAAGCCCAAAGAGAATCGTGTAACGCCCAATTTGAGGTGGTCGCGTGGGACCAATGGCGTCGTGGCTGTTGGAAGCCGATTTCCTCTGGGCAGCTTGCCCGTATAATGTCTTGCGCAAGTCCGCCGGAACGGTTCGCGTTCTAATCTGGCTGTCTTCTGTTCCCTGTAGCGCATATTTACGCGGGAGACTTGTCGTGTCTGTCGGATTCAGCTTGCTCCGGTTCTCTTGACTTGCTCTTTGACAGAAACATCAACGAACTGGTCGTTTTTAGACTTATTCAACTGTCAACGTTGTCATTCAAATCCATCATATAAGTTCGCAATATCACATTATCGTTTAAAAGAACGCCAGAATTATATCTTGGCACGGGGAGTTATCCAGAACCTCGGGAAGGAAAGCTTGTTGGTTCTCCTAGGATTGTGCCTGTTCTTGAGCGGCTGATATAAACAATAAAGACTGGGTATGCCTGTGTCGCGTTGATAGACGGCTCTCGCGTCTCCCTCTCGCGGACTGCATCCATCGCTGCCGGCTTGAGGACGTCTTGCACGAGTTGAGTGACGCTCACAGTTCCCATTTTCTGCTGCGCTCGTCTCGAGCCGCCGGAGGCATCATCGTCCCGTAGCCTGCGAATGCGTGCCTCAATGTCGTTGAGGAAGCTGAAGGCAGGAGGTGAAGAACCGTGGAACCAGGCTTGCCAAGGACCAGGAGTGCAGAAGAATTGGCAGAGGGCGTGACCATGTTTATGAGACGAGAAAGCATGATGATGATATGTCTCCAGATGGTTGAATGAAGCCTGGGTGCAGATTGCTCCAGGATGTTGGATACGTGGTTACTAATTTGATGCTCGAAATTGGGGGGGGTTCCAGTACGGCTGCGGATTTTTTGCTCTGGCGCTGGGCCAATCGCGCAAAGTGTGGCATCCAAGGCAGCAACAAACAAAACATGCCTATGCCGTGGCTACACCTGGCACCTCTGTTCCAGATGATAATGATTCACCATTAGACACGAGCGCCCTACCAGACGCCATCGCGAAGCTAGGATACACTGGCCAAGCCAAAGAACCTGCTGCGAGCCATTAGACATGGAGATACAAGCCTCGATTGTTGAGCCTTCCTCGACATGACACGGCACTTGCTTGCAGTGTCTCGTTGCGCCGATCAAGACAAAGGATGCATTGCATTGCCACCACGTCTGAGCGAACATTGCATCACCGAGAACGGGTGTTTTAACCAATCTCATGATGCAATTTGTCGACGGCACAGGCCATCGCCAATTCTTCCAGAGGAGGCTCGCTTTTACTTGATCACCTCGCCCGCTCCCAAGCTAGTTGTCGATTCATACTATGGATGTTCTGCCAGCAAGACCTCCCTCATTCTTGCCTATTACTAGAGAGGTTTCTAGCTCTAGATGTAGCTAGGAAAAAGCTTTTGTCTTGTATGAGGAGGGCGGGGAGGGGGGCTGCTTCGTCCGTCATACATGCTGATATGACGAAAGGGCGCTTTCTCTTCTCTCGACTGGAGCCGTTGCCGTCCTCCTCCGAGTTTCTATTTCATCAGCGCTTCGTATAGCAGCGGGGCTTGCACTTGTGACAAAACTGCCACGCTCTCTACCGTGAGCACGAGCTCAATCGCCAGAAAAAAAAAAAAAAGGCCGTCGGGAGATGAGTGACTACTTGTGTTCGCCCAGTCCAGGCACTCGATGTTATCATTTCTCATATCCAAGAAGCCCAACTAATAGGCCCATCAAAGAAGCCACCTCGAAAAAGAAGACAAAAAAAGGAAATAAGCAGGGTCCATCCCATCCCGTCACGCAATCCCGATTACATACATACACCCCTCCCCCTTCTGCTTACCATTGAGGTTTTGCCTCATCCTTCTATCCACTTTCAACGCCACCAGCCGCCTACTACTGATACTACCCACAGGGTTCCGGTAAATCCTGCACTAATAAAGGGCATTGCTATCTGATTCGGATCAAGATAGGGGAAAGGAAAAAAAAAAAGAGTTTGATTGTTTTCCATTTTTTTTAAACTGTTTCATCACCGTCCTTTTCCACCATCCACCTTCCAGCTTTGGCTAGTATACAAAGAACAAACACAACATGTTGCGCCACCAAAATGGGTATACTTTCCTCCCTCTTTTCCCCCCACGGCCCGGGTGTAGAAACAAAAATTCTTTTTTTTTTCAAAAAAAGAAGAAAAGAGAAGAAAAGAAAAGAAAAAGTAATTACGTGTTTTCCTTAATACACGCCCCAAGAACGCCTTGCTGTCGTCGAGACATTGCTCCCCTGCTGATATCATGTTACATTAAAAAGCCCCG
The DNA here is from genome assembly GCF_051103115.1 of Cordyceps javanica. Classification (NCBI taxonomy): domain Eukaryota; kingdom Fungi; phylum Ascomycota; class Sordariomycetes; order Hypocreales; family Cordycipitaceae; genus Cordyceps; species Cordyceps javanica. The sequence goes on from NC_139296.1 coordinate 773,929, forward strand.
TCGGCCTAGCTCGGAACTGCGTGCAGATCCTCCCCTCCCGTCCCCTTCCTCAAGTACGTTCTTTCATTGTTAGTACACCATGGCGTCCATATATCTCAGGCCGCCAGAGACGGCGCTTCAGTCTTGATGTTGCTAGCATCCTGCGTCTTGACACTGATGGATTTGGCATCCTCTGTTTTGACACTGCTGGGCTTGTCCTTCTCCACGGGTGTCGGATCGTTGTTCGATGGTGTAGGCAGGACGTCGTTGTTCTCGCTCGCCGCCTGGTCATTAGCGGCGGCGGCCGTCGTCTTCTTCTCCTTGGCCTTTTTCTCGTCCTCTGCTTGCTGCAGCTTGAGCTTTTCCTTCTCCGCCTTCTTGCGTTCGATGCGCTGCACTTCTTCCAGCGTTGGGCATCTCGCCGGGTTCAGGAACCTCTCTGGAACGCCTCGGGCCGCATATGTACCGCTGCCGGCCCAAGCACCAAGCAGCTTACTCCAGCGGTACTCACCCGACTGTAGCCGCTGTAGCTCCTTGAACGCGGCGGCGCTGTAGAAGTGGAGGTTGGTCTTTGGGTCACGATATCGGGCGGGGTTGTTGGTGATTGGACATATCGGTGCAGGTGTAGGTTCTGTGTCAAGTTAGCAGTTATATCATTGGGAAGGGGTTTCTTTTCTCCAAAGATACGTACTCGGCAAGCGGCTCATCTTGCGACCAAAGAGCACCTGCGTTTGCACACTCTTGTCTTTGATGGCATTCGCGTCGAAATTTTGATAGATGATAGCATCGCGAGTCGTTGCAAGTCCGTCCAGCGGGGAGCGGGCTTGTTCTGGTTGCGGCGTGGCTGCTTCTGACTGAATCTGGCTGACCAGCTTACTTGCGGGCAAGGATTCATTCTCAACTGGCTGCAGAGGAGTCGCCTTAACAGCCACTCCTTCGCCTGCGACCGGCACGGCTCCCGAAGCTGTCGTGTCGTGAGCATCACTCGCCTGTTCCGTTTTTGAAGGTGTTTGCGAATGTGTCTTCTCTGTGGCCGGCTCAGGGTGAGATGAGCCCTCTGGCGCGGCTACCGTTACTTCAGCTGGTGCCTGTGTTTCTTGTTCTTTTGAATCAGAGGTTGTCTCCGCAGGCTGCGTGGCCGGCGCGGCAGACTGTGTTTCTGTTGATGTTGTTGGTTTCAAAGGCTCTGGCTTTGCGTCGACGTCTTTACCTGCAGCCTCACCAATATCCTTCTTCTCAGCACTGTCAGGTACCGGCACATTGGCCGTTGAGACGTCCTTGCCCGTGTCGCTTTTCGTATCGCGCGTAGTATTCGTGTGTGCAGCTCCATCGATTGCCGTTTCTGTCGATGTTGCTAAAACTACACCCTCTTGTATTTGTACGTTTGGCGCATCAGTCATAGCCACGTCTCCCGATGCGCCATCTGCTACAGCAGCCTTTTTCGGAGCTTCGATGCTCACATCAGTCTTCCTCGCCTCGCCGTTCTGCCCGGCATTCGCATCTAGGCTCTCCACCGTAGATTGAGACTTTGCGATTCCCGCCGCTTGTGCATCCGCAGGTTTCGTCTCGCTGGTGTTCTCTTCCTTGACAGCGTCTTTGGCCTCGTCCTTCTTCTTGGCGCCGCCCTTGTCCTTGGGAGCTCTTTCTCGTTTGGCCCTTTTTGGCTTTTCCTCAACCGCCACGTGGATGCCCTCGCCCTTTCGCCAGCCGTCGCCGAACCGGCCCAGGCCGCTCCAGAACGAAATGACTGGCCCGCTGAGCGTGCGCTCGTGCAGGGCGGCGAGCTTGGCCCTGCGCTCCTCCTCGCGCTGCTTCTCGGCCTCCTCCCACCGGTTGAGGCTCTTGCTGTTGCGCTCCTCGACCAGCGCGGCCTCGCGCAGCCGGTCCTCCTGGGTCATGGGCGGCTTCTTGAGGGCCTCGAGGCGCGCCGCCTTCTTCTGCATCTGCGCCAGCTGCTTCAGGCGCTTGGCCTCGCGCTCCTCCATCTGCGCGTGCAGCTGCTCCTTGGAGAGCCGCGTCGTCTGGCGCGACGAGGCGCGGGTGGGCATGTCGGCGACGGACGGCAGCCATGATGCGCGCTCCGACTTCTTCTTCGGCCGGGGCTGGCTCGCCTGCTGCGGCGTCGAGGGGGCCACGGAGGATCTGGGTGTCGAGTTGCTCGTGTCGATGCGTACCTTTTTGCGAAACTTGGCCGGGATTGCCTCCTGCGCCTTGCGCTTCCGCTGCGCGGCGCGGCGCTCCTTGGCCTGCCGGTCGAGCTCCTTTTCGCCTTCGAGCTCGTCATCATCGTTGTTGTTGTCGTCCTCATCCGAGGAGGAGTCCATCTGCACGTCCGAGGCGTGCTCGCCGGCGTCGGAGAAGCCCTGGTCGTTTTCGTCCTCGGCAAACAGCAGCTCGAGATCGGAGTCGGGTTCTTCGTTGGCGAGCATCGACTTCATGCGGTTACCGGCCGTGGAGCGACGCTGGCGACCCGTGGCGAGCCACTCGACCTGGGGCGCCGGTTCGGACGCGCCATCGTTGGAGCTGTCGCTGTCGCTGCCGCTGTCCACGTCGCTGGCGTTGAGGCTCGACAGCTTCGACGACTGCGACTCGTCGAGCTCCGACGGCCGCGCGGGCTCCGAATCCATCGCAAAGTCTATGAGCAGACCAGATTTCGTCGATGCATACCTGAATTCGGCCAAATGCAGGAATCGACGTCGGCTCGGCAAGGTAATCGGCTCGTATTTGTGCGCGTGCTTGATGATGCGAAAAGTTGGATAACGCGCCTTTGGAGGGGCCTCGAAATTTCCATCCCTGAAAGGCACCTTAGTTAGCGGCCACGCGTGTGGCGTTGCAAGTTTAGTGGCATGTCATGTCACTGTGGATGCGACCTGGGCGATCGTTACAAGAATACCTAGCTGCCTAGGTAGGTACCTTAGTAGGTGGCCAGGCACCAAGCACCAGCTACAATGAAATCAGCGCTGTGATCCTTTTCAGTTTAGAATTCGATGCGCGAGCCGATGAAGCGACTATGAATTACAAATGCTTTTTCTATTCGACACATGGAGCATCCTCTCAGAGAAACAGCAGTCTTCCCCACAGGTACTTCATTCACTCATTGCCAGACTCGCAAGGTGAGTAGCAATGTGAATAACTGTTGTCAGCCGCAGACAAACTAACTCAAGGCCAGCTGGAAATGTTGCAGAATTTATATTCTTGTCTAAATTTGAATAATAAAAATATAGGTCCAGGGAACGCCAATGCCAGGCAAGGTCTACCCCAGCCAATACCGCATTGACACGCCTCGATGACATGTGTCAAAAAAAATCTATTGTATCGCTTTTCGGAAACAACGCAGAAATAAAAGGTGCAAATCATAAATAGGCCGTACCACGTGCTGTCGTACCTGTCGCCGATTCAGGTAATGGTGCTTCTCGCGTCTGCGATGCTTTCCTCGTACTCGGTCATAAGCAGGGCTTCCTCAACGTCCTTAACGAAGTGGCTCTCGCCGCACAAGCCGACGATGCCGCTGCTGACCATGAGCCGCCACACGGGGTGGTCCTTGCCACCGGGCATGCGCGAAAAGAAGACACGAACGTCTCGTTCCCGGTAACTGCGCACAATCTCCTCAAGGACTTGTGTTCCGGAGCCATCAATCGACGTCACGCCGTGGATATCAAAGATGATGTTGCGGTTGGCGTCTTGGCTGCGGATGCGAGGCAGTGCCGGGTGCGCGGAAGGCGATCCGTATAGTTCAAGGCGGCGCAGACGGGATTTGAGTTCACCCGTGTTCGCAAACGTGAGTGGCTCGGGGATCTTGACAATGAGACAGCCCTCCACGAATTCGAGACCGTGTGGGTTAGCCTCGGCGTTCTCGAACAGCTGCGTTCCAGGGATGCGGCCGAGAATCTGAATACGGGGACGCGTGCTGTGCTTAATGACCATAAGCAGGGAGATGCCGACTCCCAAAGCCATGCCCAGTGTTAGGGAATAGAAAATGGTCGATAGGAAGATGATGCCCATGAGTCCCAGTTCAGTCCAGCCCCGGATCTTGACGAAGAATCTGATGTCGTGCGGCGCTTCCTCTATAAGCGAATAAGCAACGACAGAAATCATGGAAGACAGGACGGGCTTTGGCAAAAAGTAAAAGTACGGCAAGAGGAAAAGCACGGAAAGCAGCGAAATGAGACTCAGCGCAATAGAGCTCATTGGCGTCTTGCCACCCGTCGTCTTGTTCACTTTGCTGCGTCCATAGCCGCCAAAGGCGGGAAGGCTCATGAAGCAAGATCCGACGACGTTGGCAACGCCAAGAGCAATCATTTCGCGGTTTGCGCTCAGCTCCATGCCGGGAATGCTGCTGTTGCCGAGACTCTTTGCCGCCACGGAAGACTCGAAGAAACCAAGCAGCGCGATGAGGAACGAGGTCGACATGGCGGAGCGGATATGCTTCATGTGGGATAGTGTGAATGGCCATCGGAATGCAAAGAGAGTTCCCGTGGCCGACTTTACGGCACCAAGAACCTCGACGCCGTTCTTATCCCACTCAAAGTACCAGCAAAGCATGGCTGAGGCGACAACAACAATGAATCGATCCGGAACAAAAACAACCGAAGGGTACCGAGGCTCCAATCGACGCTTCATCTCACTATGGGCTTGTTAGACTTGACTACGTTTGGTTGTCAGGGGGAGAGGGATGAGGGCAAGAGGGCAAGAGGGGATGAAATGCGACTAACCGAAAAAACATAATGACCAAGAAGCTGATTCCAGCTACAGCAAACGTGGGACGATGGACCTTTTCCCAGTGTTCAACGATAAAGGCAATCTTCTCGACGCTGCTGCTATGACCGACGCCTGCCTCATCTGCAAGGCTGCCCAGGCCAAGCTCAGGAATGAGCTGGTCGACGGCAATGACGAAGCCAATGGCGCTGATGAAGCCTCTCAGAAAAGGCCTGCTGAGAACGGAGTCGAGGAAGCCGAGCCGTGCCAGTCCGGCAATCAAGACCATGGCGCCGGCGATGCCTGCAACGACGCCGGCAATCTGCGTGTGGACGAGGTCGTTGTCGTCGAGCCCGCCGGCGTCGATGCTGGACTTGACGACGGAGCCGACGAGCAGGGAGCCCGCCGCTTCGGGGCCGACGACCATCTGAGACGAGGAGCCGAGAATGGCGTAGACGAGGGGGTTGAAGACGAACGAGTACAGGCCGTTGAGGGGCGAGACGTGCGCGAGATTGGAGGCGAGCGAGAGGGCCATGGGGAGGTAGAACGAGGCCATTGTGATGGCGGCGACGACATCGCCCTTGAGGTACGACAGCTTGTACTTTCGCATCCAGATCAGGCACGGGACGTAGTATGACAGGTACCTAGAGTGACGGGTCAGCCCTGATTGTCAGTTTGAACTTTACTTTGGCGGCGACGGCCATTTGAGAAGGGGCACACGCCATCATACATGATTGGGTCGTCGCGGACGCCCGCGCGCTGCGCGAGCTCGCTGGCCTGCCCCATCTTCTTGGTGCGGATGCGCTGCTTCAGCCACGACTTCCAGTCTTCGGAGCCCTGCATGCCGTCAATGTGGCTCTCCAGCTCCCGGGCGCCCATCGGGGTCGAAGCGCGGGGGCTAAAGGTGCCGTGGTCGCACTCGCCGGGGTGTGCGCTGGGCTCGGTCGAGGAGATGAGTAACGGGGTGGCCTCGGAGGCGCGTCGGGCCGCGAGTGACGGCACGTTGTGGTCCTGGAGGTAATTGTTGTTGCCATTGTCGTCATTGTCGTCGCCGTCGTCGTCGACGTAGCTCACAGGCCGGCTGCCGGGCGTGTGGCTCTGCCGCAGAGTGCTAGGCTGGGCAGGCTGGTGACGATGAGGAGACGACAAGTCGCTCCCGGATTGGGATCGGTGGCGGCCAGTCATGGTGACTGTGCGTGTCGTGTTGTCGATGGCGGGTTTTGGTTTTTTTTTTGTTGTTGTCGTCCAGAGTTGTTGATTTTCTGGCGGGTGGGAAAAAATAATCCGGGGGCGGGGATATAATGGGTGTATTGATCCCGACGGGGCGATTTCACAGCTCCATCCGGATGCCCTCTTGGTTTTACAAAGTGGCCCCCGAGGAGAATTTCAAGGGCAACGAAGAGTAGACACGGGCAAGGCGAGGGAGAGGAGCAGGAGGAGGAGAGGGAACGGATTCAAAACGGCGACCAAAAATTGTCTCTGACTGGGATGATCCCCCCCCCTTCTGCTTAAGCTCAGCCAAGCCCGCGCGCGCCCGCTGCAGTCCGGTACCTGATACTTTTACAGTGGGGCAGTTTGGCACGCTGCTGATATTTAGGCTTCCCTGAGAGGTCGGCCTTGATACTTGGTGGGTTGCGGCCGTGCTGACCGTAGGCCTTTTTTTTTTTGGGCGGCCTCATCCAGTTGAAGGGAAAACCTGCTGTGGGGGGGTCATGAGACGTAAAGACGGAGAGGTAAAAGTAGGTACTGCAACGGATAAAGGAGAGATGAACAAAAACAGCCAATGTGACAAGATATTGTTCGTGTCTGAGATTCATGCACAGATTTGACACACGCCATACGCCATACTCCGGTTATAGTAGCCCAGCGCTGCAAGCCGCGTGACGGGGCTTTGAATTGAACGGCGTGTGCAGGCAGCATGCCGCTGACTTGCATGCATATTCAGCACACGTGAGAACGCCTTGCACCAATAATACCTTGCATAAGGAGTGGTGGAGGAAGTGAAAGTCGAGGTACCAAATGTTGAGACATGCATAACAGCATGACCCAAGCAGGTTTGGACCGAGAGACGGAAGCAGTGTTCGTGTCGGTATCGTGAAAATATATCTCTTTTGTTCAACATGAAAACTCTCTAGTAGTTTACGGCATCTGCCAGATATTCATACACATAAAAAAAAAGAAGAACAACTACAAAATAATTTTACTTGCACCCGAACCCCCCGCAATTCTTTACTCGCGGATGAACAGCGCAGCCATGCCCTGACCGGAGCCGATGCACATGCTGGTGAGCAGGACCTTCTTGTCCTGTCTGCGGAGCTCGCTCAGGCCGGTGACGATCTGGCGGGCACCGGTGGCGCCGAGGGGGTGGCCGAGGGCGATGGCACCGCCGCGAGGGTTCATCTTGCTCCAGTCCAGGTTGAGCTTGTCGCGGCAGTAGACGGCCATCGAGGCAAAGGCCTCGTTGAGCTCAATGACGTCGACGTCGGCGAGGGTGATGTTGTACTTGGCCAGGAGCTTGGGGATGGCGACCGAAGGGCCGATACCCATGATGCGGGGAGCCAGGCCGGCGACGGTAGAGCCGACGAACTTGGCGAGGATGGGCTGGCCCAGCTTGATGGCGGTGGAGCGCTTCATGAGCAGAAGAGCGGCAGCTAAGGGAAAGGGGCAACAACGTTAGCGAGCTAAAATTATGCATCGTCTCTCATCGGAAGAATACACACCTCCGTCAGTAACCTGACTGGCGTTACCACCAGTAGTCGTCTCACCCCACTGGGGGAAGGCGGCGCGGACCTTGGCGAGGCCCTCCTTGGTGGTGCCAGGACGGATGCCCTCGTCCTTGGTGACGGTGACCTCGGTGATCTCGCCGTCCTTGCCCTCGACCTTGGCCTTGATGGGGACAATTTCGTCGTCGAACCAGCCGGCCTTTTGGGCGCGCTCGGCACGCTGGAAGGACTCGGCGGCGTACTCGTCCATCTGCTGGCGGGTAATGTTGAAGTCGGCGGCAACGTTCTCGCTGGTCCAGCCCATGGGCTCGAGGGTGTCCTGCACCTCCTGGTTCTCCATGACCTCCTCGTTGAAGGGGAAGGGGGGCGCGCCGGGAGCCGACATGCTCTCGCCGCCGACGGCGACACCAATGTCGATGGCGCCGGAGCGGATGGAATCGGCAATGTCGGCGGTGGCCTTGAGGCCGGACGAGCAGAAGCGGTTCACGGCATAGGCGCCGGCGGTGTTGGGGAAGCCTGCGGCGAGGGCGGCGGCGCGGATCTTGGAGGCGGCAAGAGGGTCGTTGACCTGCAAGAGATCTTTGGTTAGCCTGGCTTTTCTTCTGTTTTAATATTCGCGCAGCGGCGTGCAAAAACGTACGTTGCCGAAAGCAAAGTCCTCAACCAGAGCAGGGTCGATGCCGGAGCGAGTCTTGAGCTCCTTGAGCAGGCAGTAGGTGAGGTACTCGATGCCACTGTCCTTGAAAGCACCCTTGCGGGCCTTGGTCAGAGGGGTACGGATGGCGACGGTGATGACAATGTCGTCGGCGTTCTTGGACTGGCTGAAGAAGAGGGTAAAGACCGAAATTAGCTTGTGATGGATTCCGCGGGCGTGGACGCGCCGCCGCCGCCCGCCGCCCAAAAAAGAATACGTACAGGGAGCTCAAGGCCGAGCCAGGGGCAAGGTGCTTGATGATGGAACCGATGCGCTCGACAGCCATGATGAGGGATGTGTGTGTGGAAGATGGAGAGATGAAGGGTATAAGGTAATGCAGAGACGGATAAAGAAAAAAAAAGAGATGGTGATGCAGAGCAGAGGTTGAAAAGAGACTGTTCCGGTGGGATGAGCCGGATAGAAATGGTACGTCAAGCGGGCGCAACTGCTGGCAAACGCCGAACCCGGATCTGTGGAGTAGCCGAGGCAAGCACTTGATCGGACCAGCTTGTGGGTGGTCTGGGGAGGTTGACTAAGCCAGCCTTGAGCCAGCCGAGGTCTTTGCCTCTCTGGAGGGGTGCCAAAAGTCCGGGTGGTGCGGCCGCACGGGGAAGGACAGGACAGGGCAGGACAGGTGAATAAGGATGCACTAGTGACAGAATGATGGCTGGATGATTGATAAAGGCATATAGTAATGTCTAGATTTGTCTGTTTTTTTTGTCTTTTTTTGTGCCTCGTTGCACTTTCTGTGATGAATGGCCATGTGCTACTATGCTCTTGTACCTAAACCTACCGGCCCAAAATGTACTTGCTCCGTACTTGAGTACGGAGTATTCGTACATGGAGCCACTATTACTTACCAGTACCAGTCACCTGGGTGACGTTGGGGGCTTTCACAAGCTTGCCAGCTGCCAGCGTCCCTGAGGTACTCCGTATAGATACTCACACTCCGGACGGCCCATACTAGGTCCCTATTAAGCAAAATCTCCGGGTGCCGGGCCTACGTACTCCGTAGGACCGCCCGTCACAAGACCGCATCTCTTTTCTCGTTTGGTTTTTTCCTGTCCCTCGTCCAATGGATTTGCAATTATCAATCCTTTGATCCTAAAACCGTTAATAAAGTCATCTTCACTCACTATTTATTTTGTCCACGCCCCCGACTCAGCCCACAAGCGACAGGCCGTCGCGACCGGCCCGCCCGCATGCCAATGACCCTGGACCGTTTTAAGCCAAAATCCAGCAATCACATCTGCTATAGGAGCCGCTGTACTAGTATCCAAATGTTTAGTCGATTTCGAAATTTGCGTATTCGCAGCACAACGGTAAGGCGGTTTTGATCTGGGACGGCCCCGGACCGTACCCCGGATGGGCCACGACCAGGGAGCCGCCGGCGATAGGGAGTGTGAGATGAGATATGCAACCAGGAAGGGGGTTTTATTTCGTAGCGGCATTAGGATCATGATTTGACCGTGTCAATGCAGCCAGGTTGTTGCGCAAGCTCTTTCGCCAGGACTGACTACTTATTGGCAAGTACCGAGCTACAATGTTCTCTTAGTGTGTCAGCGCCTCCCTGCTTTGCGCGCTGGCTCAGCTCGCCACACACACACCACTCGCATGCCGTTTCGTGCGCCTCTATGCATGCAACAATTTATAAACAGTCGAACAAAAGCTGCCTACGGAGTACAGCTACACCAATTTATTAGCCACCCACGCGCCAGAATGCCCCCCAACCAAACCTTTCCTTAGCCCGCTCGGCACCAGGGACACGCCGGGCGTCTCGGAGGGCTAGCACCGCCCCAGCCCACTAAATCGAGGCACCACTGTCCACTGAAGACCGCCAAAACAGCGTGAAACGACCCGCTCACGCCGCTACAGCGCTCTAACAATAGAAAATTGTCGAAGCACCGAAAACCTTGCTTTGTTGGGGGCAGCTTCGTCCTGGCTGAGGTTGCTGCAGGCGCTTTGTCTTCTTTTTTCCCTGCTTCTTCAAGTTCTTCTTTTTTTGTTCTATCGTTCTCAACACTCATTTTGCTTCTAAATGGCATAGACAATTCTGCATTGTTTTCTTTTTCTTTTTCTTTTTCCAGCAGCGTCGCGCTTGTCCAATACACCAGGTAACTCCAGAGAGCCGTCTACAAACGACCGGCTCGCCAGTATACCGAGACTGCGACATTACTTGGCACGCCTCCTTTTCGCCTGCAGCACGCTGATTGTATGAGAGCCCTTTTGTCTCGAGAGCGTTGATGTCCCAAAGTTCATTTCAACCCGATACGACTCTCTTTTGCGCTTCCTTTTATTTGAACAATATCGCATCTGAACCCGCGAGATTCGCGATCGGCATCCCACCCCCCACCGCCGCCCGCCGATCGAACCGACAACGAGCGATATTGATATCAGATCGTACATGACATATCCAGCCATGTCGCTGCTCTCCCTGACCCTGTACGCGCTGGCTAGCGTCGCCGAAGCCGCCGGCGGAAAGCGCGGCCTCGTCTTCACGCCCAACCCGTCGCACCCCCAAGATAACAAGCTGTGGCGCCCGCCGGGCAACGACCTCACCTGGTACTACAACTACGGCAGCATCCCGTCGCCCGCCTACGCCGACGTCGCGCAGGACCAGTTCGAGTTCGTGCCCATGATGTGGGGGGTCGGCGCCGACCCCAAGGACGACAAGTGGCTGAGGGAGGTCAAGGGCGTCATCAGCGACGGCCGCAACATCACCCACGCACTCGCCTTCAACGAGCCCGACGCGCCCAACTCCTGGGGCGGTAGCAACGTCGACCCCCGTACCGCCGCCCAGGCCTGGGTTGTCAACTTTGAGCCCCTCGCCGCCATGAACGTCAAGCTGGGCCTGCCCGCCGTCACCGGCGCCCCGGCCGGCCTCGACTGGTTGAAGCAGTTCCTCGGCAACTGCTCCGCGCTCGTCAGCAGCGGCGGCGGCGGCGGCGGCCAGACCAAGAACTGCACCTTTGACTTTATTCCCCTGCACTGGTACGACAACTTTGCCGGCCTCGCCTCGCACATTGGCGAGCGCAGGGCCCTGTGGCCCGACGCCGAGATCTGGATCACCGAGTACGCCTTTGCCCACCAGGACCTGTCGCCCACCCAGCAGTTCTTCAACCAGACGGTCGACTACTTTGACAAGGAGTCCTACATTGGCCGCTACTCCTATTTTGGCGCCTTTCGCTCCAACAACTCGACCGTCGGCGCCAACGCCCCCTTTCTCAACAACGCCGGGAAGCTGACCGATATTGGCTCCTGGTACCTAGGAAAGAGCGCGACGGGCGTGAACCCGCAGAGCATGGCGTTCAGCGTCGCGCCGTCCGGGCTCGTCGCCGGCAGCGTAGCGGCTGTCGCGGCTGTCGTGATGGCCTGGGCGTAGCGAGGGTGAAGGAGATGGGATATAGGAAAACTGTTTGCCCGATGATTCGGGCTGTTTGGCGTTTTTTCATGGCACGTCTTTCAAGACTATAATATCACCACGATTGGAGGAATTTCAGAATTGTTTACATATATTTTTTTGGCGGCGCACATACACGACGTAATTAGTCAGACTCAGAAGCAAATAGACAGTGAGATTCATCTTTGCGTACAGCAGAACATGCTACCAAACTGTGTTTGGTAGCATCAAATTTTAGATGTCGGAGCAAAGACACCGCAAGAAAAGTGCTCATGTGATTGAATACGAAAAGAGCATGGCATCATTGCCCCATGGAGAACCCGTCGCGAGATCGGTCTGCCTTTCCTTATTTGCCGAGCACGAGAGATTGCCGAAGCGCGAACACAGCTTCTTCGGCCTACGCGAGCGTGCTCTTGTCATCGAGGCCCCGGGGCCGGGGCTGTGATGATAAATAATGGCGTCGGCCCCACCAGTTTGTTCGAATGATGGAAAGGTACGAGTTCACGGGACGCTCTTCCCGGTTCTTATTGGTTTTTGTCATCTCCACGCAAAATAGTAATTATCATAATAAAATAGTAGGGTTAAAAAGGCCATTCTCGCTTCTCCGGACCCGGGGTTGACACATTAAACGCCGGTCCAAGATCAATACGCAGATGGCCGGCCATGCGCGCGCCGCATTGAGGCGCAGTCCACCCTGGGGGCGATTTAAGTGGGTCGCGATAATACGTGCTGGGCACGTGATCCACTGCCAAGCCCATTGGTGGTAGAAATGTACAAACCGAATGCTTGCGAATGACGTCTTCTATTTGATTAAAGGCATTGTAGTTGTTTGTATTATTGGAGGTTGTATTGGCTTTGGAGCTTTCTTTCTTTGAAAGTGGGGGAATGTCGAAGGAGAAAAATAATGACCACCTACAGAAAGGATGAAATAGGCTGTTGCCTCTTTCTGCATTGTTGGTCACCGTAGCAAATAAATGGTGGCTTTTGTAGCTGAGTTTCCAAACCTACACTGCATGTTACGCTTTCTGAGCTTGGGTTGAAAAAATCGGATTTCCCCATTCCCCCTTGCAACAGCGCCAAGAATGCTGAAAACTCGTCGTGCGCCACTTACAGCTTCAGCACACAGGCACAGTAATGGATAAAGTGGCAATACCCGCCCGCTGCGCTAGGAGCTGGAGATAAGAACTGTTTTTGTTTAAAAAAAAATAACCTTAAAGGTTCAACATATAATCGACACACTCTCTCGGTCTCTGAGGTGCCATGGTGCCAAACCCAACCGGGGGGAGGGGGGCTGGCTGCCTTACCCCTGTCAACCCAAGTCCACACCAGTCAGTGCATAAAGGAATGGATTCCCTTGGCATTTATAAGAACAGAGTGTGGTTGTTGGGCTTTCTCCGTAAGACAGGGTTGGGAAGCAAAAGAGAAACCTTGATTGTTCTCGAACGTGTGTGCCTTTTGCCAAGATGCAGGTAATCGTGCGCTCTTGGCAGAACCATACAACACCACACATATGCAAGTACTGGTTGAAGAAGGAAAAAAATAATCAAGTGCGGGTTATTGGGGTGCAGCAGCGCAGGATGGCCATGATCGAACGTGTTGAGCAAAGGCGAGCTAAGGTGACAGCCGTGGAACAAGAGACTGTAAACAGTAACAACCACAAGCCTCGTCTGGAGTCGTTTGTGATATGTAACTGCACGTCTTGTCATTGTTTTAAGCTTTTTTCCCCCTCTTCACCGTGCTTGCGTCCCGTCCCTTGTGCCAGGGTAAGTACCACAACGGTCTTGGTCCCTATAAATCGGATGGCCACCAAGGAATGAAGCTGGCCTTCTAGAATGAATGGAGTTTTTTCCCCGCCTCTTCTCTCCTTTCCTCTTCAAAAAAAAAACGGCGCAGCTGCCTATTCACTCTCCATCTTCTCACTTGCCTTTTCGCAAAAATGTACATTGCCCGTCGCAAGATGTTGCCAACGCCAAGCCTTTGCGTCCTTGTCCTGCGCCGTGCAAGCCCGGTTTTTTTTTTCTTTCTAATAGCCCGCGAGAAGACGGCTGACTAGTGAGACCTCACCACCATTTCACTTCAAGCGTCTTGGCGCACCGCGCAATCCTTGACCACAATGGAGCATTCCTTCGGTGACGACGGCGGGGAAGATGCCCAAGCACGTCAGAACCGGGTAGCCAACGAGAAAGAGAGGAGGGGAGATGGAGAAAAAAGAAAAAGAGAAAAAAGAAAAAGAGAAAAAAGAAGAGAAAAAAAAAGAGAAAAAAATAACAAGAGGGAGGAACAGGTTTCTATATTTCTGCTTTCAATCGTAAAAGACTGTTGATGGGGTTTGCCAAAAACAATGATCGCTTCCCTTGGCTGAGAAGCCAAGCAGTGTGGGAAAGCATTGTCAAGATGAATTGGCAAGCAAGAGTAATGAAAAAAAGCCAACGCTTGCTTGCCGCTTTCAGTTTTAGGGTACCTTCACCGTTGTGTTATCCGGCAGCCGTATCTCATCGGGAGCGCAAGCACAGCGATACTTACTACTTACTCGCGCGTTTTGCCTACATGATACTTGGTACTGGGTAGTAAACGACCTGGCTGGTCCTTGACGTCACCCCTACACAACTGTGCGTGTAAATGACCAGATCAACGGTCTTTGCGGTCCTCTGGTTCGCGGGACGAGCAAACCACGCTCCCCATCAATACACCACACAACGGGCATGGTATCCCTCCCTCACCAATCTTGGCATCGTTTGAACAAAGACTGAATTCACCTTTCTAATTCATATTTTATTTGTTCCTTCGGCGTTCTTCTTTCGCCACAATGCGCTGTGTGACCCCCTCTCTTATCGCCACGTTGTAAAAATAGATGAGATCTCTCTTATCGTTTGTAAAAGCTGCGCCTTGCTCGGGGTAGGCCGAAAGCGAGCCGGAGAAAAGTTGAACAACCGTAGGACTAACCCCCGTTCTGGGTGAGTCAGCTGGGGGGGAATAGAGGATAGAGGGGAGGGGGGACCGACCCAAAAGCCCCAGCTGGAACGCCGCGCTTTCGCCGCCGGGGAGGATTGGGGGGAGGGGGGGGCGCAAAATGCTTGCGGCGCCGCCAGGTGGGGCCAAACCCCGGCGCCGCCAAGCCGAAGTATCCACGTTCGCCCAGGACTCCGGCGGATGTGGGGCCAACGCTCTCGGCTTTGGGCCTACCTACGTCAAAACCTTATCTTGGGGGGGGAAATGGATGGCGGCGCGCGTTGGCTCTGCTAGTTGCAAGGGCATCTTGGCAACGAAACTCTGTAACAAATTGTTGCGTTTTTGTTTAGAACGACAAGTACTTATAGTACCGCCTCCCCGCCCTCCTGCACGGCCGTGGTTCCTTTTAATCTAGATCAACCTATAGCCAACGCTTGGAAAAGACCAAAGCTTGCCTTTCATTAATACACCGGGGAAAACTATCATCACTGCATCATTGAACCCCCCCTCCCCCACAGCTACCATACCCCAACGAGAAAAGGCCTCCAAACTCTACTGACGTGCAAGAGGCGCCCTTGACTTGAACTGGGGGATTTGTCTTTTGTCGCTGTTTCCATCGTCCACGGGAGCGAAGCCCTTTCCCAGTCCTATCCGCTTATGCATCACCTTCGAACCTTCATCAGCCTCTGCCCTACTTCTGGACAGCAGCGCGGTTGCGCCACCGACACGACCACCGCCGACTTTGCCGCCTCGACCTGCGACAATGGCTGAGTTTCCCAAGCACCCGTTCCTCCTCTCTGTCGCCGAGACGGCCGACGCGCTCTCCACAGATGTCGACAAGGGCCTCACCTCGGCGCAGGTTGCGCAGCTCCAGCAAAAGTACCCCAAGAATGAGCTCGATGTTGGCGATACCATTGCCTGGTACAAGATCTTGACCAAGCAAATCCTCAATGCCATGATCATCGTACGTCTTTTTGATTTTTTGCACCCGTCAAAGCCAATGTCCGACTAATATCAGTCTCCAGGTCCTCGTTTTCGCCATGGCCCTCAGTTTCGGCATCAAAGACTACATCGAGGGCGGCGTTCTCGCATGTGTCATTTTTCTCAACGTCACCATCGGCTTCTGGCAAGAGTATCGCGCCGAAAAGCGCATGGATGCTCTCCGTGCCCTCTCGTCTCCCAGTGCCATGGTACTCCGTGACGGCAAGACTCAGGTCATTTCAAAGTATGTCTTGCCCCTCTTGACATCCTTCCAAACCCGTCATTCTAACCTCATTTTTGCAGTCCTGATGTCCTCCCCGGCGACATTGTCCTCCTCAAGACGGGCGACACAGTACCTGCCGACCTTCGCCTCTTCGAAGCTATGAATCTAGCTTGTGAAGAGGGCCAGCTAACTGGCGAATCGATTCCCGTCGAAAAAATCATTGAAAACAACGTCACTACCCCCGGGTCTGAAAAGCTGGCCACCTCAGAACAGGAAGTCGGCATCGGTGACCGTGTCAACATGGCCTACGCCACCACCGTCGTTCGAAAGGGCCGCGGTCGCGGTATCGTCACTGCTACTGGCATGACCACCGAGGTCGGCAAGATTGCTGCCTCCACCTCTAAGAAGCAGCGCAAGGCCGGCCGCTCTATGAACTGGCGCAAATATGGCAAGCGTCAGCCTGTGGTTGGCCTGGCTAAGCGAACCTATGATGTCCTTGGCAAGTTTCTGGGCTTGACCGAAGGAACTCCTCTTCAGCGAAAGCTGTCCGCTCTTGCTTACGTCCTCTTTGGCTGTGCTATTATTCTAGCCATGGTCGTATTTGGCGTCAACCATTTCAATCTTCGCAACGAGGTCATCATTTACGCCACATCTCTCGGTATTGCCATCATCCCCGAATCTCTGGTCGCGTAAGTGCAGCATCTACCTACTCCTCGTTTCTGCAGTGCACAGTTTGCTAACAAGTGTGGTTATGCAGTGTCCTCACAATTACCATGGTCGTCGCTGTCACCGTCATGCGCAAAGCCAATGTCGTCGTACGCGACCTCTCTGCCTTGGAAGCCCTCGGCGGTGTCACCAACATCTGCTCTGACAAGACAGGTACACTTACGGAGGGTGCGATGATTGTCCGCAAGGCTTGGATTCCTAGCAGTCATATTTACACTGTCCATGACTCGCAGAACCCTAGCGATCCGACCAAGGGTCGCGTCACCCATGCTCTCAACAAGGACGAGCCTGTCACCGAGGCTCCCAAGCGAGACTACGACCGTGAGC
Source organism: Cordyceps javanica (assembly GCF_051103115.1). NCBI lineage: Eukaryota > Fungi > Ascomycota > Sordariomycetes > Hypocreales > Cordycipitaceae > Cordyceps > Cordyceps javanica. The sequence goes on from NC_139296.1 coordinate 790,626, forward strand.
GCAGTGCTGCTGTTCTCAAGTTCGATGTCCCCGACGAGAAGCTTAACCCTAAAAGTGAAAATGAACCCGCCCCAGTCGAAACGCCCTGCGAAATGACAGATGAGCTCAAGGCATTTCTGCTCTCAACATCTTTGTGCAACTTGGCCACTGTCCGCTTCGACAAGGAAGAGGAAAAGTGGCAGACAACTGGCGAGCCCACCGAGATCGCTCTTCAAGTTTTTGCCCACCGTTTCAGCCTCGGGAAAAAGTCACTTGAGGGTCAGGGCTGGAAGCAGCTTGCCGAATTTCCCTTTGACAGTTCTATCAAGCGCATGTCCGTTATTTATGATGCTCCCGAGGGAGAGAGTGGCTCCATTGTTGAGACCGACAATAGCATGGTCTTCACAAAGGGAGCGGTTGAGCGCATCCTGGATCTGTGTTCGCATGTAGGGACAGGTTCCGATCAGCAGCCCATCACTGACGACCTTAAGGAGACTGTCCTACAGCAAATGAACAATCTCGCCTCGCAGGGTCAGCGTGTTCTAGCCATTGCGTACCGCAAGTGGGATGGCAAGTTTACTGCTAAGCAATCGTCCAGCGCCGCAGAAGACGAGAAGCTTCGCGGCGAGGTGGAGCAGAACCTCGTTCTGCTCGGTCTTGCTGGTATTTACGACCCTCCGCGTCGGGAGACCAAGCCTTCCATTGCGGAATGCTCTCAGGCCGGTATCAAGGTACACATGCTTACTGGTGACCATCCCGAAACTGCCAAGGCCATTGCCAAGGAGGTCGGTATCATCCCCAAAAACCTTGGCGTCTTGCCCGACAAGGTTGCTACTTCCATCGTCCAGAAGGCGACCGATTTTGACAAGATGTCGGACGCCGAGATTGACGCCCTGGAAGAGCTTCCCCTGGTCATCGCTCGCTGTGCTCCGGATACCAAGACTCGCATGATCGAAGCTCTGCGACGCCGTGGAGCATTCATGGCCATGACGGGTGACGGCGTCAACGACGCACCCTCGCTGTCGCGTGCCGACGTCGGTATTGCTATGGGCTCGGGCTCTGATGTCGCCAAGTCGGCCTCCAAGATTGTGCTGACAGACGACAAGTTCAACTCAATCGTTGCTGCTATTCGTGAGGGTCGTCGCATGTTTGACAATATTCAAAAATTTATTTTGCACCTACTCACCTCCAATGTTGGTGAGGTGATCCTCCTCATTGCTGGACTTGGCTTTGTCGACCAGGATGGCTTCTCCGTGTTTCCGATTTCGCCTCTGCATATCATCTGGATCAACATGGTTACTTCATCATTTCCCGCGTTCGGTCTTGGCCGTGAGCCTGCCGCCCAGGATGTCATGCGTAAGCCTCCGCAGGACAAGCGCCGCGGTGTTTTCACCAACCAGATCATTGTCGACATGGTCATCTATGGTATCATGATGGGTGCCTGTACCATGGTCACCTTTGTCATCATCATTTACGGACGATTCGGGGGTGACCTTGGTTTGAACTGCAACACGGCGTATTCCGAAGAGTGCAAACCTGTCTTCCGGGCTCGTGCCGCGGTCTTTGCGGAGCTTACCTGGCTGATACTCATCTCTGCTTGGGAGTTTAAAAGTCTCCGCCGTTCCATGTTCCGTCTCAACCCCGACGACGATAGCAAGTTCCCATTTTTCAAGGATGTCTACAGCAACCGCTTCCTATTCTGGTCCGTCATCTGCGGCGCACTGTCGGTTATTCCTGTTGTGTACATACCAGAGCTGAACACCAAGTTCTTCAAGCACGCTCCCATTTCTTGGGAGTGGGCGCTATCGGTCGGCTTCACGATTGTTTTCGTCGCTGGCATCGAGGGTTGGAAATTCATGAAGCGTCAATTCCAACTGCTCCAAGATCGCGCCGTCCAACGTGGTGCCTGGGGCCAAGGAGGACCAGATGAGTCAGGAGTCAAGTTCCGCAAGACCATGTCCGTGTCTAGCTTTAAGACATGGGCTTCGTTTTCGCGAAAAGACACGGGAGAGACGCTATCCAAGAGCAACACGCAGGTCTCTGGAGCTAAGAACTCTAGCATGGTCTAGGAGGAGTCCGCGCGGTGTCGGATGCCGAGAGCTAGCAGATTCACAGGGTTGTTTTGTGGAAAATTTCGTACTTTGCATTATATATAGTCTTGAACATGTTTACATGATGATTCCGATAGAAAATAATCTTCTAAAAAAAAATCAAAATTTCGCCGTTTGCAGACTCGAGTGATGGTGGTGGTGTTTGCCGGTGAGACCAGCAGTGGCTCGCTGATCAGCCCGTATCATTTTAGGGGACCTCCTACCCCGCCGGGTCGCCCCACAGGACCAGGCCGCAAACTACCTAGGTAACACGAGGCCCCTGGTCAGTCATCGGAGCCTTTCCTCCCTGCAACCTGCGCAAACATCACGGTCGCTGCCTCATTCCTTCAAAGCCAGCTGGGAGGCTGCGATGCGTGATTTTCCATCTGCATGCACCAGTGGCATCGGGTATTCCATCACATACTACGAACGGCTCAGTTCAGCTACGCCGTCGTCGTTTGGATGCGCCTGGATCCTGGCCCTCCTTGCGCCGAAGCCCGTTGTTGACGGAGTAAAGTTTCGCGTGCCGTTGCTCGAACGCCATCACCTGCTCGGCGCCGGCTAACCCGAAGAAGGGAGGCTGCTGCAGCGCGATGCCCATTCATGTCTACAGTCGAGATAGCTCAGCCTTCAGAGGTGCATTTCGACTGTTCATGTCTGTGTCATCTGCGTCGCGGTTCGCGGCCCTGTCGAGCTACCCTTTCGAACTACAATAGCCAATATCTACATAAATTCTCTACACATGCCACGACAGAGAGAAGACATATACCCGCAGAGCTCGGTGCCAGGGCCGCCTGAGCAGTGCAGGCCTTCCGTTAGCCGGCTCAAGCTTGGCGAGTCCCTGCAAACGGTAAAGCCACGTCAACTTAGAATGCGCAAATCCATTTCATGCCATGTGACTGATGCTCTGTTTATCTTGGCCCCATACTGCAGATTAGACGTACAGCGCAAGAACTATACCGCTTTCAAGACAACGTTGGCGGCCGTTCTGCCCTCGTCCACGACTCCAACCCCGGCGAATCGCACGACGGTGATGCACCCCATGAGCATGGCGCGACCAAGTCTCCTGGCCACACAAGCCATGATAAGCCCAAGCCACCGGGCTCTGGCGAGAGCCATCATATCAAAATTCACCATAGTAGACCCTCTGGAGTCTCTGCCGAGGACGCAAGCTTGCCGACCCAACACCAGCATTTCCGAGTGAGTACGGCCAAAATTAGATGATACGTGGAAATGGCTGTTTTATTGACCTGTCCCAAGAAGCATTTGAGCACCGATATTTCTTGTCACCAATGTGGTGAAATCAGCAGCCCGGAGTGGCGGCCCGGCCCAGAAGGTCCTGGGACGCTTTGCAACGTCTGTGGACTGATATACGCAAAGCAAGCAAGCCACCGACGCCGCGATAAATCAAAACCAGAAAAAACGAGAAAGCATCTTGCGAGATGATATGTCCTACATAACGGCCAGTCTAACAGGAAATTCGTCGATATTATGTGATCCAGCCAGCACTATCCAATACCATGCAACGACGAAGACTCGATTTATCTTGAGCGTCACACATTTGTTTGTCCCTTACTTATGTAGCGTTAATGCAGACTGAATATTTTAATACAACTCTAGGGCAGCCTTTCATGTCGCATTCTCAATTAAACAGCAGTGGAAAACAGCCCTCGAGCCGGCTCTACAAAATGGCAACATTCAACTTATTGGTCTAAAGTTGTGCGCTCACCAGATTATGTATACTGATTCAAATTAGTCTCGACATCTTGGCAAGTTCTCTCAATCACTAAACGAGATTCGTCTTCAGTGCGTCTTGTCAAGAGATATCCTGAGCGCGAGATAACTATAAGAAATAGTGGTGGGCTACCGGCCATGGTGGCACACGACAGCTGTCCCAGATAGCTATCAATGTATAAGATTAAAGTGCTGTACTATCCCAAAGTCCAGCAAATCACTCTTTATATCTCCAATTCCTTAGCTGAAGACCGTCAGAGGCGGCCAATTCTGTAAGCCCAGCGTGGCCCCTATATGAGCAGAAACGATGATAAATAGGCATAGATGGATATTGATTGAACATTGCAAGGAACCTGATGCAATAGTTACCTCGTGAGTTACATCATTTCTTCAGGGCTATTTCATTTGTGCAGCCGTTCTTTGGGTATCATTATCGCACGCTCCCAGTACAGTGAACCGTCGCCAACTATCTCTAGATGTTTTCTAAGATGGAAGAGATAAAATTCGTTTAAAACATTTGCTAACTGACCGGAATAAATTCAATTCGAGGAGAGCTTATTAATCATCAGAAGCGGCACCCAGAACTATATTCTTCATTTTTTAACAAGACAGGAAGAGTATCAAGTCAGATAAAGCAGTCAATGGATAGACACGATTTCATCTTGATCCGAAGTACTCATATACACGATAGTTCAGCCCCTAATTGGAGTATAGTAGAACCAGGGTCCTCATAGCCAAGCATTAACCGCTATAAATAACTCATCTATTTCCGAAGGCTGTCTCCGAACAACGACGCTTTAAAGCCGAATAGGCTCTATAAGGCCATGAAGCAAGACTAGATTTCATAGTGTCATCGACTCTGTACTTGAACTCTTGGTGTTTGTCGTTTGAGCATGCATACACGACACATGCGACGGACCAAAGTTTGGTGAAAGGGCTAGAAATGCATACAGATGTCGATGTGTCGCGAGGCACCAGTCATAACATACAGCCCAGATATCCCAGGATTGCTTCGAAGAGGCCAGAGTTACTACATTTAATTTCCTAGAAGCTTTGCCAACGGCACTTGCGAATCTCTAGCCAATCTGCGGGGAGGGGGGAGTAAGGAGACCCCTTGCGCATTCACAGCCATCCGATTTGGAAACTCGAAGAAGGAAAAGGTCAAAAAAAGGCCTTCAAGTCGATTCCCTGGCAAAAACAGGCATCCATCGACCTTGGCCGGGAGCCGAATTTGGGATATCATTTGACCACGCACAAGTACCGGCCGAGATTGGGCAAACTGATCCCCTTGGACCGTCGCATATTTCAGGACACGGGTACGCTTACCGTTTATGGAAGCTGGCTCTCGAGAACATGGGAAGCGTCTATACTTGCTACATCTTTCCGCTATCTGCAAAGTTTGGTGGTTTGGCCAGAGAACACGTCACTCGACGAAGAAAAAAACCTCCGATGGCCTATGATTGCCATTGAATATAGTGACCAAGAGAACTAGAGTGGACCAATGACGCGCATGTCCCCCCCCGGGCTGACTACAAAATGTTGCCTCAATGCCGATAGTTTCTGTATCGCGGCGATGAATAAACGGGTTCCGATCCGTTTTTTTTCGTGCCGACTCTTCCTCCTGGCGGGCGGCGATCTTTCATCCTGCGGTTTGTGTCCAGGTGTGGCTGTAGAAAGTGTCAATATCCAGGGTCCAGTTTCGGTTTCTACATCGACGCTGCCGTGTTCGCAGAACCACAGTCTTTTCAAACCAGAGCAAAAGATTTAGATTGGTGTGCTGCTGCTGCCTTGCAGACAGTTGTGCTTCTCAGACCGGCTTGATCTCAAGGGTGGTGGTTACCCTCGCTGATGTCCTGACGTTTGCGATGGCTACCAACGGCGCTGACCTGCTGATGCGTATCCCATCCGCATGACAGGACTGCTGGCAAATCATGTCAAACATGTTGGATGGCACGGCCTTTGATACAAGCCACCATTCCCAGATCAATGCATTCCGTGGCAAGTTGGCCACGGCTTGAGATAGTGGTCCGGCCAACAGGATGCAAGGTTGCTTATGCTCTTGCTCTTGCATTTTTGGCATGTCATATATAGTGTTGACGGAGCGTTTGTCAGAAAATAATAATACTGTTCAAACGACTGTCTGGCGGGAACCGTCTCGCAGAAGTGGTCGCCACTCCCCCCCCCGGCAGATCGTCGCGGAGAATGACTACCTCGTCGGGGAAGGATTTGTTGGCATACTTGCATCCGGGGCCCGCGCTGCAGGGCGCGGGCGCCACCGGCTGTGTTTTACAACTTGCGCCTTCAGACAAAAGTTCCCCTCTTTGGTCTTCTACGAGGTAAGTAGTCCATGGCCAGTAGTTGCTATTTCGTAGGAAGGCTCACCCCCGCCCTCCCCTTGGGGACGAGGTAGGATAGCATGCCACCCGACGGCATCGCAAACACCGTCACAGCGATGAGTTGCAGTCGGTACGCCTTCCACGATGTGGCAAATTGGATCCGTGCGACCATTGGACGCCCTGGAAGCAGCCGAGAACCCAGGGCGGGAAGTGGTTGCCGTCGGCCTTGTTTCCCAGTGGGAGGAGCTCTCTCTCTCTCTCTTTTCAAGTGCCGACTCTCGCCTCATTACCCCATCCGGTCAAATTAAATCCAACTTTTTTTTTTTTGATTGATCGAAAAAGCTGTCGGTGACGTCCAATGCCAAGGGCCCGTCGTCGAGTTGCCAGCAGCTCTCGAAACGTAACCATGTTGTTGGGTTCGGAATTCCCGTGGGTTTTTTTTTTTTTTTTTTGGTTTCAGGCAAGACACTAATAACCTGTCGGGGCATTGAGGCTCTTCTAAGATTCTTTTTCTCTCCCTCTAAATTTATGTTTAAGCTTTGGAAATGCTTGGCATGGAAGCTTGATGCTGGCCCTTGCGCAGAATCAATTTCTGACAGCGTCTCGAAATCCGTAGTTATTAGCTACAGATTGGGAGGCGCAAAGTCCTGCAGTCATCTTACAAGAGAAGCAGGGTGCAAAGGGGTGCAAAGCTATCAAATTCACCAACACGCCCCTGTTGCGTGGCATGTGGGTAGCCGAAAAATAAGATGGCGCTCGAGTCGGATAAAGACAACACGGCGCTTCACTAGTCTTACTCTTCTTTGCCTCTTTAATTTTTTAATTTTTTTTTGCTTTGCTGCTTGCCTTATCCGTACTGCGCTTCAATACAACTCAACACCGGGTAGAAGGCTAACGCTGAATAGCACGTCTCATCAAATCATTCAGGGGACGATATGGGCAGCCCTTTGGTGACTTGTCTCTTTCTTAGTCAGTTTCTCCGGTAGCATTGTGTTCATGTTACATGATGGCTCGTCCAATCGCCTTGTCAAGCCACATCGGTGGAAGGGGGACCCCCAAGTCGCAACGATGCCCAGTCGATGCAGGCTTGCGGCAGCGAGAGCCTCATACAAATCGCTGCGTTCCGTGAGACCTCCGTTCGTTCCGCCAATCGATGCCGTGAGCCCTGTTCGTTTGTTCCCGGTCATCACAACACCCCTTTGTTGAAAAACAAGGCCAAAGAAGGGGTGATCGATGAGCGGTGTCACGGGCGACGGGTGGATGATCTGCAGAGCTAACTGGCTCTTTTTTGGGGGGGCAGGGCACAAATCAACATCTTGACGACCTCTTGGCCTCTGTCTCGGCTCACGCTTGTTACGGTGGGGGGTCAGTCAGTGGTGCGGGCTTCCTCATTGGGAGTTAAATCCATGTGCTGGCAGAGATTTCCGCCTGCATTGGTCGTCTAGGGCCAAAAGCATGTAAGCCGGTTGTCGCCCGCTAATATACGAAGACCGAGAGGTAGCGTCAGCACCAAAGATGATACCACCGCCGGCAAAATAGCGCATAAACACTAATCCTGAAAGGAGACAAAACACGACGCGATTGGAAGAGCAGAGAGCCATAAAGCGGGCAAGAGATAAAACCCGCTTTCACGGGATTGTACACGGCACACACGTGCAGACGGTGTGCGATGATGTCTGGAGCAAAGACGACTAAAATAGCGCCAGAGTCAAAGGGAAGAGACTAATTATACGTTTCAAACAACAAGGTCCTCGTGGTTTTCGTGTTGCAACATGTGTGGATTTACTTTTCTTCCTTCCTTTCTTTCTTTCTTGTCCTTTGTTACTTAGCGACCAAACTAGATACGGCGTGTTGGGAAAAACGAAATTCCCAGCCTCACCGGAAACACAGCCGACGGCGCATCAGCCGGGTCAAGACCCCCATCAACGGCTTTTCAGCTGCTGGGGCGGAGAACGATGGCGTGTGTCTATAGAGCTACATCGTCATTTCGCACAGTCTGCTCATTTCCAAAAAAGGTTCTCCGCACAATGTAAACAAAGTGTCTGTAGTTGAACGGACGCGCCCCCCCAAATAGCCGAACGGCGATGGGCTCGCTCTCCAGACCGACCTCTGGGGGACTTTTGGCGAGGGGTTGCTGATACATGTAAGTCTTATCGAAAAGATCGGCGGTATGCCCGCAACCAGTTCGTTCGGCGCCCGGACTTTGGATGCTCCATTCTGGGCCAGGGACGGGGATGGGGGGGGCCTTGTTTGGCTACTTTTTTAACATTTGGTCGCAGTGCTTACTGGTCGATCACCCCGGGGTCGGGCAATTATCTCCAACGAGGTTTCACTGATACGCAAGCGTACAGGGCCCGTACGGCGAACAAGGGAAGAAAAAAAAAGGGACAAGGGCGAGCATTTTGTGCGTAGGGCCGGCCGTACATGTCTGCTGTTGCATCAGGCCACTAATAGGGCACAACACTGAGTACGGCGACTGCAAGGGGGCGAAGGGGGCGCGTAGGTATGTACATACATACAGAGTACAATGTATATGCAACGGCTCTCGGCGGAATGCTTTCGAGGGAAAGCTCGTCAAGCGGCTCGCCAAGTGGTGAGGTTTGTGTCCATGCTAGGAAACTCGGATCTGGAAAAGGGAATAAACAAGGGCAAGTGTCGCTTGGCGACAGCTTGGATTCAAGCACACCCTCAGGTTTCGCTACGACCCGAGTTCAGTCGGTTAGCCGACAGGGCCTCAGGAATTCCTGATCCTCTTTCCGGGCTCGCTGCCGGCGGCGCCATCGTTGCCCACCACGGCAAACCACGCCACAATATCGAGCGTCATTCCGGAGCCCCGAAAACCCGCCCATCGGCTCCGAGACGAGTTGGTGAAGAAAACATCATAGCCAGAGCGGGATACCCGTGATGAGCGCACCAAGGGCAAGAAAGGAAAATTAGAGTAGACAGAGGGGCCCGCGAGCGCACGGCGTAGAGGGGCGAGCCAAGGGGTTTTTGCAGATGGTAGTGCGCGGAGAGGAACCCCCCCTCTCTCCCCTTGAGCAGGCGATAGATGCACGGTGGGTTTTTCCGGCAGGCTGCGTGGTACGGATTGAACGAAATCCTCGCGACCAAGAGATTGATCCTTCGTTATCTCTTGATCTCCCCCGCCACGCAAATTCGCTCACTCACTCTATTGATTTTCGGCTCTCGTCGCGCCGTAATAATACTGATAAAAAAAAAAAAGTGGCCAAGCCTGGGGTTATGGAGAGTCCATGCGGCTTGGCTTCATTTGATTGTTCAGCGACCAGCGCCCACTCTCGAAGCAACAGCAAAGGCTTAATTAAAAAAGCCAAAATCAACATAGAATAAAATCAAAACCTTGAATCGGGCCAGATTCGCGAAATACGGCAGGCGGACGCAGGATGATCGGGGCGCCTCAGGGAAAAGGGGGGGCGTGCAAGAGGACCAAAAGAGGCAGGTACGTTTTTTCTGCGAAAGGTGAGTCCAGGAATGGAGAGGTCTTCTGGCCCTCTGAGGCTGAGAAGGCTTCTTCTCCAGTATATATGGAACGTGACGTAAAGGTAAAGCCACAATTACAACCCCTCGCAGTGACGCTGGGAACGGATATGCTAGACTCGCTTCGACTTGCATCGTATGGAGGAATGGATCCCCCTGCGATACCCCTGCTTCCCGCACGGCATCGTCTGCCGAGCGGAACTGCGAAAAAAAAAAATTGTACTAAAAAAAAATCAGTTCCTCCCCAAAACCAATTAGACAACTGGATAATGCCGACGGATAGCGTTGCTGCCAAGTAACTTACCTGACTGGCAGGATGCAGCCAAGACGATGCATCACATTTACGCCCTACCTGGCAGCAGCTGCCAATGCAGGCCAGACTCGAGGGCAAAGACAAAAAATAAAAAAAGAACCCTTGCATTTCACTCACGCATATTAATAAGGTCTCAACGGAATGGCATATTGGCGGGGCCTGCAATGTATTTTTCTTGTCCTGTTTCTTTTTCATAAAAGGAACATGGTCGGAATGCGGAATGACTGCAGGACAGGCTACCAGTCGCGTACCTCCGAGCAAGATGCGGAATACGCCATCTGAAGAATCTCTCTCGCGTTTCTTGTTGCTTTGGGTTACTTTCTTCTGCAGGCTTGCCTTGAATTGTCGAAATCTAGCGAGGCAGGCTTCCCTGATATGAAATCGGGACCTGACGCTAGGCCAAGGCAACAGACAGCCACAGCGATAAGTCACACGTCTCACCACCTCCACGATGCCCCCTGCTAGAGCGTTCGTCTTGACAGCGCCTCTCGCCACACACACACACACACACACACACACACACACATACAGGTCCGACATCCTTGTCTTCGATGGCTTGCCCATTGATCCTAGCTAGTCAAACACGCAGTTGCTGCCATCTTGCCCGCCACAGGCATACGCATCGCAATCGATTGGTTCTGGGAACAATGATGCTGACGACAGAAGACGGGGATCGTGCCCAATCACGTAGATGCCGCGGAATCAAGGTTCAACAAGGGAGGGGTGATGTTCCTGTTTATTTCCGTCGTCTTTCCTGTAGAGGCACTGATCTTCTGCTCCGTAGGGTAAGTGAAACATGGAGCAACACCTTCGGCCTAATTTTCTCGGATGAACGGCTAACTAACCTGCCGGTCAAAATTCAACCGCAAAACTATGGGGGCATACCTTGAAGAAATCTCCTCCAACACATGAAATGCAAGCTAACGGTGTGTCCTGCGTCGATGCTGTGTTTTCATCGACGGCGACTCATGCCCACCAGCAGCTGATATGAATAATAAAATTGCTGCTGTGAAGCTGAGTGCAGCAATCGGCCGGGTCAATCCCTCCACTGCCTGGGGGCGGAACCACAGTCAGGCTGCTGCTTAACACAGCCCCAGTTATGGAGAAAGATTTTTCACGATCCATCTATTCGTAAATGAAGTATTCGTGGAGCCTTGTTGATGGTTGACTTTGCAGCTGTCATGTATACTTCTCGCCTCACCGGGATAGCGCCTCTCACGCAGGAGAGCAGTCGGAGATCATCAAGCAAGATTTGTGTAACATGAAGCCTTACCTGAAGTCTTTGATCAGATTCATACCATCATTCATACCCGGCTTGGCGGCATTTGACTGCAACACCCGTTACGACGTCTCGCAGCTTGGCACAGGCGCCACGCCTACGTCTGCCAAGCTGAAAGTCACCCCCCCTGCTTCAATTTATTTCATCATTTTTTTGGAGCAGCAGCAGTACGAACTCGGGCTCTTCGGACAGCGTGTGCTGGGGCTCTAAAACACTCGAGGCTGAAAATAGAACCTGGTCTGCTGTGGCCCGAGTCTGTGTATGTCTCATTCTTCAAATGCATAATCGTACTGGATATAGGCAACGCCAATTCGTTTGTCATGATGGCGCAGAATCACCCGAATGTCCCACTCGACTCTGGCGTACCCCATGCTCGTAAAAACTCATGGGACTGCGCAATATGTGCCTATTCGCCGCGATCTGTGAGCTTATTTGACTTTATTCGGCCGGCTAAACAGACGGCTTGATAACCCTTTCCTCAACCATCGTTGACATCAAGGTAGAGGATGCGCAGAAATAGGAAGGTGGGAACAGTTTTTAAGAGTTTTTTTCTGGACCAAGAGCACCTGGAGGGATAGTGACGCGATCCGCGGAGACCTCAATGGACTATTCGGTGCGAGTGCCTAAGTACTGGACGTGGCTCTTACAAATGTGATGAAAGTGGACAGGGGCCCAATCCATCTCGCGCACTAACGAAGAACGCATCTGAGGTGTAAACAATTGGGGGCGTAAAAGACAGATTCGATGTTGCAAGGACGGAATCCCCGGGCGAGATGCCGAGATTCAGAGGAGAAAAAAAAGTCACGACAAAGTTCGTTGCGGAATCAATAAAATTCTTCTGCCCAGGCCATAACGTGGGCATTCGTGGGTCATCATCTGCACCAAGTCGGAGAAATGGCCTATTTGGCAGGCATTTGCCCCGAAGGACATCCATCCAACCTGAGTTGTATGCAACAAGACCTAGGCCGACCCCTCCAATAAGACTGGCGCTTTATAGGTGTCCAAAGAGAGACAGTATTGGGGCCAAGGAGCTTGGTGTATGGCTTGGCTTTATTTTTTCCTGACGATTTTAAATTTGGCACGCTGCCTGCGTTATTGCTTATCCATGACGGCAGCGGCGTAGGACAGTAACACAGGCTTACGGGGCCTGAAGACGTGCTTGGGCCCAAGGCTGAGTTGAACGAGGCGAGACAAGGCGTGTCTCTTCAACTTACGTATACAAGTAGGACATTGATTAATGACCAAGACACTAGTTGGTCAGAGAGATTAGAAAACGACGACCGAGAAAACCCACCGAGCTGCATCGAGCAAGATGACCGTCGACCGGTTATGTCACTGGTCGCATATCTGCCGGACAATGCCGGCATTACTTTAGACATGACAGTAACCGCATGTAGCAGCCGCCGGGTCAAGAATCACTGGCGAGCAATCTGGACTTCGCGTGCGTGGCCAGACAACCTGCGGTCTCCTGTGTGTGGGCGTCGTGCAAGACAAGGCATGCGCGCGCTCACGCTCACGGCACCGGCTATGGCGAAGTCCGCCAGCCACCCCCCCCCCCCTCCAAAAAAAAAGAAGAAGAAGAAAAAAAGAAAAAGAACAGGTAGAGATGGTGGGGGTGTGCAGCTTAGCACAGAAGATATTGCTTGTTCAGGATGTAGGGCCAAGATAACGGGGAAGCGATCACATTCGGCGTGGCAGTCGCATGCGCAAGACTGCGACGAATGACATCAAAGGGGCTGGTGGGAATAAAACTTGGCGGCCAAGTAGTTGCTTGACTGTACAGACGCCAAAAAGTCATTGTCTTAGTTGAAGTTAGAGGTCGCTCAAGTAAATAGGAAGATCCCGATCACACCAGATGATCCCCCACCAGGATGACGAGCAGAAAACACATAGGAGGCGTTGTGCCAGCAATCCCCCAGTGCTGCGCCTCTTGTGCTTTCCTCCTTCCTGATCAGCGCCAAGCGTCTGGGATGGCTCGGGAGATGAGCGTCGGCAAGCGTGGCCGCCGCTGTCCATCGTAATTGGGGTCCGTCGTGGACGAGCCAAGCATCGCGAGGAGGCTATGCTCTAGATTGTGGGAGGAACTGCACATGGAGGTCCCTTCGGGTGCCCGCAAAACACAATGCTTGCGGGACCTCCATGGCTCTGCGACCAGTGGATTGGCGCGTGGACTGACGGACGAATGGTGATGGCTAGATTGCACTGGGCGCACTCGTACCGCCGACGGGCTTGCATGAGCTTGCAGCACAGCGGGTATCCAGCTCCAGCGACCCGTGGGACCCGGGGCTGCGAGTATGCTTGGGCCAGAAAGGACAAGGTGCCACCGGCGCTGCAACGAAAAAGGATGCTTATGAAAGAAGCTAAACAACAAGAGTGCTTGGAGGGAGGGGTCGGACCACTGCCTAAGTAGTTAATTAGTTAGTAGTCGCGGTGGCGGCGAATGTAAGAACCAACTTGAAAACGAGTTGGGCGCGGCCGGCGGCAGGCAGGTAGGCCTAGATTAAGAGGAGCAAAAAAAAAAGAACGTAGCGAGAGAAGCAATTCAAGATTCGGCTGGGATGGCGTGTGGACTCGATGGCGTGAGTTTTTGAAGAAATAGGAGCAAACGGGCTCAAGCTTGGAGGAGGAAGAGGATCAGCAGCAAGCCGCAGTACTACCCGTAACGCAGCACGGTGCTGGCAACTGGCAGCTGGCAACTGGCAGCTGGCAGGCAAACGTAGCGAAATGGCAGGGCTGACTCAGCTTGTCAATCGTCGTGCTGTTGATCGCCCTCTTGGCTTTTTCTTAGTTCTTCTTGGAAGCTTCTTCACCTTGGCATTCTGGCCAGCAAACCGAACGGTATTGCCCAATCGCGTACTGAATCCCGCTTCTCTCGCTCACACATACCATCAGCCTCTCGCCCTCCGCACCTCATCTTTTGGCGTCAACTTTTGGCGCCCATCTCCATGGCCACCTTATGGTTCGGCGGAGCCAGCGTCTCCCCCAACGCACTAGCCCGAGTCGGCGCAGTTGCAGAGGGCAGAGCTCGTCCAAGCTAATCTGGGGACTTTTTCGACACTTTTGACTTCGTCGTGGTCGCACGGTTACCGCACGCCTCCCTCCCCTGCGCCGCCGAGGCCCACCGCCACCAGTCCAGGGTCAGCCGGACAAACCCTGAATCCCGGACATGCTTCACCTTGGTTCCTCGCTGCCCAGCGGCCGTCGCCGTACGCAGGGGTCGAGGGTGTGGCTCGCGGAAGATTTTGGGGGCCGTCATGCCATCGGCGGACAAGGCCCTCGCACAACAGTCCGCAGAGCCGCCCCCCCCGGTCCGGCACCTGGCAATATCTCGCCAGAGCAGAGCTGAGACTGGCCGCATCAGTAGCACCAGTAGCAGCAGAAGTAGCCATCTGAATCTCCTTTGGCCCAGTATTTAGGTGGATCACCGGCCTACTCTGCGCCTGTCTGCTGGGAGGCGTTTCTCCGCTGCCTGGCGCAAGTCTCTTCTATCGATGCGGCTGGGCTGGGCTGGGCTGCTCCGGGCAGGGCGTGTCGACAACGGACCGGGAGGAGGCGAGGGCGGCGGAGTGGAAGGAGTGGGAGGAGTGGGAGGAGTGGGAGGAAGTTCACCTAGCGTGCCGGCGCGCCTGGGAGGATTATTAACGTAAGAAGGGGGGGCGTGCCGAATCTACCACGCAGAAGAGATCCAACCTGCCGCTTGGGAATAGCTCAACCTGACCGGGTGCCGCTACCTAGTTAGCAGGACTTGGCTGAGTATGTCTATTCTGGGTCATGTTTCCGACTTCCAGCACGTTTCACCCCCAAATACTTTGCTGCCCCGGACCACCTTTTAGACACACTCTCTATCCCCACTGACTCATCTCAACTCCTTCGTCCTGGCCAAATACCTTATTTACTGCGTGCCCCTCGCTCCCGTTCTCCCAGTTTTGTCAAGTATACTTATACACCTGCATCTCCCAACATATCCCAAACCTGTTCTGCTCACCCGCTCCTCCCGCACACTACAATCTATCTCACCTTTGCCAACTGTACCACACATATACACACACAGAGAGATAAGAGAAACGCCCTACTGCAAACCCTCTACAAAAACCTGCACTTGGACCGAAATGCCCTCTGCCACGGCATCCGACGCAAGTGACCAATCCTGTCAACACAAGAAGACCATGTCTTCCGTCTCGAGCACATCCTCCGCCGGCGCACAGCCGCGTGGTAGCCAATCACCACCCACAACCATGAACCGTGAAACCACTCCAGAGTCCCTCGCGGACGCTGATCAAAAAACCAAGAAGAGAATTCAGAACAGAGTCGCCCAGAGAACCTACCGTGAGCCCACCCACAAGAACTCGCGGCGGCCTCTTTGGGCTGTTTCACTGACTAGACCATGACAGGCAACCGCATGAAGCAGCGGGTACAGGATCTCGAGCAGCAGCTCTGTGAAATGCGTGCCCGACAACAGCAACAACAATTCTATCCTCAGGACATGCCTGGGTCTGTTACACCTGACGGTTCCATGGGCTTTGTTCCCAACGCCGGAAACATTCCCCCAGCTCTGTGGCAGCAAACAATGTCCCTCCCCAGAACTCCAGGCTCAATGCCCCAGGAGATGTGGCCTACCATGGCCGTCGATGGCAGTAATAATCAAACCATGCCCGATGCAGTGCCCATGACTGGAAACCCATACATGGCCCGAAACTTTCACCAGCAGCCTCCTTTCAATAACCCGGCTCTTCTCAACCAACTCAACCCGTCGGGCGCCACTGGTCTTGAGCAGGTTCCGATGATGTCCCCGAGTCTGGAGATGCCTGGTGAATCTCCTATGCAGAGACTGTATCGCAATGGCAGCACTGCATCAACGCCGAATCAGGAATCTATCCAGCTAGATGCCCATTTTGGGTACAGAGGGACTGTCACTGGTCTTGGTAGGTTTCCACATTTCAGGAGCTGTTATAATTGGCATACTAATCCCAGTCTGAACAGGCCAAGCCTCTGAAATCTCCGAGGAAGACGGAAACGATGCCAAGCTATTCACCAACCCCACATCATGGGAGAACAGCCCGGCGATGATGTCGCCAACCAGCTCAAGGACAGGGACTGTTGCTCCCCAGAGCGCTATTTCCACCTCGCCATGGGGCTCTATTGCCACCGCAGCCACCGAGGTCTCAGATGCAGGTTCACCGCACCAATTCTCGAGTATCGAAGAGCGTTTCGAATATGTTCTAGAGTGTGCTCGCCGCGTTGGGTTTGATACGTTTGACTCAATGGCTGCTCAGTACTACGGAAGCTGTTTCGACCCCTGTTCTTCTCTCGCCATGGACCAGCGACTGAGCCGCAACCGCCATCTCCCCGCTCTATTGGCTGAAATTCGGCAAAAGTCTGCTCAGTGGAGTGTGTGGGAGAGACGTGCGTACCAAGACGAGGCGCTCAAGACCGCAGAGGACATTTGCGCCATAGAGTGCCGCGAGTTCCGATCCAAGCAGGATCTGTGCGACGCCAACGCCATGAATCTAGCCACTATCCAGCAGAAGGTACGTCTTTTTTTTTAGCTTGATTCGGGCCGCAAACCTTTCTGAGAACTGAGACGCTAACCGAGACTTGTTCCAGCTACCTAACGTGTGGACACTTCTGTCTGGGCTAGCCTCCGCCACACCGCTGCAAAGGCAGGGTGACCGCTCGAATTTGGTTTACAACAGTATCAAACAACTTTGTGCGCTAGGTGATGCGTCTGGTCATATGGCTGTGGATAGCCAGTAGAAACTTGGTTCCCACGAGGTATGTCCGCACTTAAACCAAGAACTTTTGCTTCTTTACTAATATGTGACAGTTCGTTCTCCTTATGAATAATATTCTTACTCTGTTCTTTACAACTTGATTGTTTGTAAAATGGAGTTTGGTAGTTTTTTTCTCGATACATATTACTATCTTGTTTGGTTAGAATTGGGCAAAAGATACATGCCAAGGCACGGTGTTAACAGCGTGAAAATGATCCGCATAGGCGTTTATTGGGCAGAAGCTGGGTTCAAGATTTGGGGATTTTGAAGACTATTAGCACATTTTGTTTTTGGTTGTACATAGATAAGTCTCGTGTGCCAAGCATTGCCTACTTGCTGCCACGTAACATATAAATTTAAAGCACATGATGCATGCACAAAAGCAAAAAGCCACCATATGTGCAGACATGGCGCCGATGATCGCGGGAGCTGCTCCCACATTTAACGTTTACCACAAATCAAAGTCTTGAAGATGCTGATCAACGCTGCGCCTGCCAAGTTGGGGTCAGACGAGGTTACTCAAACAACTGTCTCCTGAACTAGGAACTGGGGTAGCATGACGCGGAGCGGAGTAGCGTTACAGTGTCAAGAGAGGACGCGGAGACGTTGGAGGCAGAATATTGCGACGGTTACTTGTAAATACGAAATAGGTTATCTTATTTCCGACGAAGGGGACTGAAGTTTCGCAAGTAAGAGCTGACGGACGTAAGCAGCCCTGGTCATGGTGCTATTGCGAGGCTCACCAGTTTAAACCCTTGTCGTGACAGCATGCCTCAATCCCGGCTTGACTAGGCACATTGGCCCCTCAGCAGCACTCTTTCCCATCGATACATGGCGTGAGATGGTAGGCAAATTCTGGTGCCGGGATGGGATGCTTAATAAGGAGGCAAAACCGTCCTCACGTCAGAGCCAGAACCAAAACCAAACGCACGGGACTTGCTTGCCCCTTGACCTAAAAAAAAGTCTGCGGCTTTGGTGAGCATTGCTACGTTTTGTATGCAAAAGAGATAGAAAGCCACCGTTTTGAAAGTTTTGAAATTCGCGGCCTGTATTACGGCCACAAAGGGCCAGCACCGCATCGTCAGTCTTCCCTTTGTTATTCCCCTTCCAGCTCTGCGAGCCACTGTCTGTTTTGGATCCGCTGCTTCGATGCTGATGGCGCCTTGTTCACTCCTGGTCAAACCTTGTTTACGCGGCCGGCCCCCCCCCCTTGCAATCGGACCCCCCCATGCTCGCTGGGCTGTGTGGCTTGTCTGACGCTAAGATGCGGCCTAATAGCCAGCCCATGGGAAGAAATACGGATAGATTTGCGGTCGCCAAGCCGCTGGGACCACAAAACAAGGCCTCTAATGCGGTGGACTGGATCGGAAACCCGGTCGGGGACCGCAAACCATTGGTGGCTTCGATTATCTCGGCGTAAGCATAACTCTGGGCCTAAACAAAGCACCACACCACACACACCCTTGCAACTCAACCACCACTAGTTGGGCGGCGGGCCAGCCAACCCGTCACTGGACCGATCAAGCCCCTACTTACTTACAGCGAGATGGACCGTAAGCTGAGAGGAGAGAGCGAGATGTTTATGGAGTAGTTGGTGGAGCGAAACCATGCGGCTGAGAGAGGAACGTGTTCTCCCCCCCCAGCAGGCCGCCTCTCGGCATCTCACTTTTAAATCCTGGCAAGCACGACGATAACAAATGAGTCGTCTTAATAGGCTGGACACCTTTTATGAAGGATTTTGTCGCTGCTCGCTGACAGTTTAGCAGCGTGAGGCTGCAACAAGGTTATGTGGGCTGTGTTGCATCACGGAGTCCGGCAGGCGAACCCTAATTCTGACGGGCAGGACCGCGTCGTCACATCTTTTTTTTTCCCACTGGCAAGGAAGAGGGTTCTCTTCTCTCTTTCCAGCGCAGCTGCATAAATATTGTCTGCTCGTTACTGATACCCCAGCTCCTGCACGACACGCCGGCGGCGCGGTGCGCCAGTCCGCAAATGCGTTCAGGGAGCCCTGTCGCTTGTCCGAGCAGGCATAGACCCTGACAAAACTACCAGTAGTTTGGGAGTCTGGACCAAACGCCGGCCCCCCGCCTCCCCCCCTTTGGCGGGAACGATTGGGCAGGGCAACCAAGGCCGGCGGGCTTGATTACATTCACCAACCTCCAGGTGCCCCCGGGAGGATACCGGATGCAGTTTATCCCGGGAAGACGTTTGGAGGGGGGAGGGGGGCGGACTCAAAGTACTGGTAATAAACGCGAAGCCTGCGCCGTGGTGGAAATCAGCGCCAAGACAGCTTAGATCAAGAAGGGTCTGGCAGAGGTTCTTCTTCATGAATCAGCGGCGCAATCCTGGACGGGCTGCCATGCCGTCATGGACGTCTCAGCGAAAGATGTAGTTTGCTTACTGGTACCTAACCGCCAAGTTCTCACCATGTAAGTGGCAACAGGGGAATCTGGTCGCATTCTCCGGTTGCCAACCGCCAAAACCCTCTTTTGACTGCTGTGGTCTCGTCCAAGTACCGCTTTTGCTGTTGCTATCAACCATTACCGCTCGCGACGCACAGTCCCCGGGCCGCCTGGGGCTTTGAACGGGTCCTAGCGTGGCGGCGCTCAAGGGAGCTGGTTACTCCAATCTCTCTTTACTTAGTTGGCTGAGCCCTTCTTCAACTGAAAGCGAAACTCGAATCGCGGGCCAACCAAATGTCTGCCCGCAAAATTCACAAGTCCCTGAAAATCAACTGGAATTGTCATCTTTGGCCCCGTAGTTCCCAGCTGTTGCTGCCATTACTCAAGAGTGTTACAACGTCCCGTGGATCTGGCTGTCCCGGCCCCCTCCGACCTCCTCATACTTTTAGTAGTCTACTGGTACTTTCCTCTCGTTCCTTGGCAAAGGTGCGCCCAGACTTTCTGTGAGCGCACTGCTCCATCATGAGCTGGTTCCCAGCTCGAGCCTTTGCACCGGGCACCTGGCTAGCCGCAGCAACGACTTGCTCAGGAATGCAAACCTGCAGCGTTGCATATGCCCAGCCGCTACCGCGAAGGCACGAGGACCAGTGCGCACAGTCCAGTAAGTAGCTTCGCCCCATATCCTTAAACTGAAGCTTGTTGTGATGCTTGAATGATTACTGACGAGTGTGGCAGCGCTGTAGGTGGAGAAGGGCCAAGACCCGACGATGGTGATAGTGAGAAACCGCCTTTCTATTAGTGGATGATACCACAAAAAAGTGTCTCTGGGGGTGACAGCTACGACGTCGCCAGCCAACTCCGATCATCATGCCACATCGAGCCCCTCGGCTCGGGCCCCCTCCCCCAAAATCGAAAAAAGAAAAAAAGAAAGAAAAAAGCACCGCGCGGCCTATGTGGGTGGGAAACATCCGCATCGGCACCGTCAACGACTCGCCAAAGCGACAGTGGAACATTGTTACCCCGTACTTATCCATTACTCGAGGAAAGCTACGCCGTCTTGCTATCTCGTTTTGGGATTAGTCTTTGACGGCAGTCACTTTTAAGCTTGTTTCCCTGAAGGGCGACCTTGACTACATGTGTACTGGTAGAGAGCCGGCCGCCCCAGTCCCGTATGCCCTCTTGGCAAGGGCAAGTTACATAATTGCCAGCGAGGTTGTGTGCCGGGCGAGTCGAGCGCCAAACAGGGTGATGATGAAAGATTGATTGGCTCCGACTGATCCGTGGCAGGCCCCTGGCCGCTGCCGCCGTTACGTTTCGTTTAGACAATCTATATTGCCCCCCGTAAGCGGCGATGCAAGCCACGGGTCAAAGCCTCTTCTCGCGGACCGCTCGACCATTCGATCAAGGGAATTTTTATTCAAGTCATGTTCAATATTTCCTCCGCAAAGGGGTTGGCGCAATTGCGTTACCACGCATTGCTTAGATTGAAGTGGCGTTCGCGCGTGGTAGCATGCGGGCCGACTCCACGACAGGCTAGATAAGTATCTTCGCGGCCAGCTCTTCTGGAGGGGTGTGCGCTGCCGGACAGCTTGCAGTGTCGGCAACCGAAGCGATTCATCATGGGTATATTTTTGGACGCGAGATGTGTAGATAGAGCACCGCCAAGCAAAAGAGGCTTGGCCAGGTGGTATTGCAATGGCGCAACGGCAGCGAGGCTTCCAGCTCGTTGACACTTGTGCCCGCGGACGGAATGCATCATCTATCTCATTTGAAATTTTGCTTCCGCCCGGGGGGAAGACGACTTGCTCCGCGAATGATTCGCTCCCCCCTTCCGCCTTTCCCGCCCCCAAAAGGCATTAAGCATATTTGAGCCATCTTTACAGCTGCATGAATCTCTTGGCTAGCTCTCGGCGATGGTTGTTGTCACTGGCAGAAGTCCACTTGGTCATACGCCAGAGTCAGAACGCAGGCAGAGCCAAGAGTCAAGGTGGCTTCGGCACATGAGAGACAAGAGTCGTCCACTTGGCCCAGATCCTGTCTCTTCTTGCGCAACAGCTCATCAGTTCACACGCAATTTCACACCCACTTTGACCAAGACTTTTTGGGTATCCACCAAGAACCCTCATGGGGTCAACTCTTGACGCCCCTTTCAACTTGGCGTGCCAAGTTGCCTCAGACGGGAGCTGATCCGCAGCTAACTAATCTATAGGCCGAGCAAATATATGGCGAAAGCCGTTATGGCTGCTTACGAAACCGAAATTTGGTTACGGAGGTCCTCGGTCCGGCGTTCGCTTTACGGGGCATTGTATAAACAGGTTGTCATCATATTGAATAACCTCTACATTTTGTGGTGTGGCTTTTCCGCCCATCCCCTCATCTGGGCCCAGTGTCCTGCATAAAATAGCCCATTGCCTCCTATTACCGACGCCAAATTAGGCTGCTACTTTACTAAAGACAGTCCATAACTACTCGTTATCGCAAGGTCTTCCTGCGTTACATTGCCGCGTGGCACCCACACCCACACACAGACACGGTGGTGGATTTGACGGGGTATGGCCTATGGGGGAAAAAAGGAAAAAAAAGAGAAAAATAAATCTCCTTTTGCTCAGTCTACTTATCGGCAAAATACTATGCACCGCCAAGGCCCCATGTTTCAATTTGGGGCGGAGAATGAGCGTGGAGGCGGGGAGAACGAGAATGGAAGGAGGGGGGGGGGTGTTAGTCCTTGGCGATGCTACCCAGGGCTAGCAAAGGAAGCTGAGATGATTGTGCTCGTACTGTTCAGCGGGAGTGTCGTTACATTCGCCTTGGCGGGGCGAATGGCACATCTCTGTGAATACCAAGGATTTGGATCTGCCGGAGGACATATGCGACACTGCCTGCTTCTCGCCACCCCCCTTTCCCTGTCTTCCTCTTCGGCGGTTTTCGCAGCTCATTACGAGCCATGGCTGTTTGGCGGATCTCAGCGATGCTGTTTCGCATAAAGTCAATAAAATCAATGGTGGGCAACGAATAGGATCCGGGAACGACTTCTTTTCTGTGGTAACCGAAGCGGCCCGTGTCAAGGAGCGGCTTACCCGTCACGAGGGACCTCGTGCGGCATTCGCAACGGATGACGATGGGGAAAAAAAGAAAATTAATACCGCTTCCTCAATCGCCCCATGTTTCATGAGCACAGGTTTGGGTGTAGCAGTATCACACCCAAGGGGAAGAGTTCGTGTCCAGTCTCGACTTCTCGATCGGCAGGGAGAGAATACGCCGCCGACACATGGCCAAACCGTTTGACCCGCCGGGGTTTTTTCCTCTTCCTCAAGAACCGAGTCGAACCATGCGAAGAAGCCTAGGTCCGAGACACATCTTTTTTTATGAGCGAAATTCCCGCGCTCGGCCCTCCCACTTGCTGGCGTGTTGGCAAGGTGCTAGGCGAAAAGAAGGGGTTTTGCCGCATTCTTAATTTAGCGTTGGCAGGAAAGATTGATAACGAGTAACACGGGTCCTTGTCTCAATCAGATAAGTACGGATTAAATGCTGCCCCTAACAAAAGTTGCAGGCCACGCGTCGTCCGGTGGATCGGGGCCGGCTGCCAGGCTCGGGCAACCTCGTACGGGGGTGGAGAATGTGTTGGCTTTTCCATTTATTAGAGTTTCATTATTAAAGTCATCAAAGCCGATAGTTGTTGTCGTGGAGCGTACGGGATGCCCTAGAAGGCAGGCGCGTGAAAAAAAGTAGAAATAGTATCCATACCTCGCCAAAATGCTGATATGCTGAGAGTACGACTCACTCGGCCAGCCACATTATCGACGTCTGGCCACTTTCGGAGAAAACGGCAAAAAAGATGACACAATGTAAAGCTTCGGGATGGCCGGATAAGAGAGGCGTCGGCCGCACCCTGACCAAACATGCTTTTGAGCCAAACGCATTGCCTTGCAAATACACAGAAAAATGCCACAAAGATTGCCTGCTCCAGCGATGATTGGGCAAAGTTCGTTTTGGAATACAATAATGACGCCACATTTTCACAAGTAAGAGCATAGATATGAGTTGAAGGATTCTCTTTCGGGTGAGAGGGAGGGACAGACAGATGTTTGTGACAGTGCTGCGGTGAAATGATGTTGGAAGCATGTCGTCTGCCAGGCTATGGCTGAGTTTCTTTGCGCCAAAGTGAGACTTTGGTTTCAATTTCTTAACGATAAGTCTGATGGAGTTGAGTGTGTCAAAAACATAGAATGAAGGAATGTAAAAGTGAAACCCCATTGTTACATTGAGAATAGTTGTTGACAGAAGATTCTCACACCAGCAGCAGGCCCCAGGCCACCGAGAATCCTTACCAGCAAGCTATGTACTCATTCTCCCAAAACTTTAAGTGTACTGAAAAGACATTGTGAGTATGACTATATGCAGAAACAAAGAAAGCTGATAATTGTGAAAAGTAAATATGGTCAAGGCAGCGATGATCAGGCCGCACGCGGTAGACGATTTCCAGAGATGTGCCTAGCCAATAGAGGTATATCCAGCAAGATTCGGCCACGACCCTTCGATGCTGAGGGATGAACTAGATATTTAAAACTAGTTTGAGCCGCGACACAACCACGAGCCTCGAGTGCCATCGAGCACGCCAGGCGCAGAGGCACCGCCGCTCGCGACCTCGCCGCGGTCTTTCACCAACAAAATTGATCGACTGAGCCACGATATTGCGCAGGGCTTCCTGCGGATCGAGGTGCGGCTCGAGACCATTGAGAAGCGCATCAAAGGTATCATGTCTGACAGTATACAGCGCTCTCTCGATGCTGCTCAACGAGTGTACTCTCAGTCCGGGGCCGTGGGCAAAGGGGTTGACACAAATTTCTGTGGTAGGCACGGCACACGCAGATGCTCCAATCGAATAACTTTGTTTATTGTCAAAGAAAAATTATTATTACCATCATATCATGGGAGTTTTATCCTCCTCACATCGCATTGTAAAAGCCATGCTTCTACCAGAACCAATACTGGGGGGCCGCTCACGGCCAGTCCAAGTCTCCCTTACCCAACCACCATATGAGAAAAACAAGAGGAAAAAAAAGACAAAACCGTCCAGTGAAAATCCAACTCCCAAGTATAATCATCGACTATAGAATAAAACATGCATGGCAAAGAAAAAAACGGAAATGGGGTATAGTGCCTATTTTTTCAAGAGACAAGAGAAGCATGAGCGAGTCAAGGGTATCGCGCTGCAGTGTTTTTTTCTTCTTCTTTTTCCATGCCAGAATCCTTCTCTGGCGTACGCAGATTCTTCCATTTGAAGTACGCTCAGAGACGAAAATCGATGGCAAGTAAAAGTTGCCATGCGCGAGAGGCGGAGAGAGAATTGAACGACCAAGACACAGCATGGTGAAGAGTTTGGGGCCATGCTCGCTTCGAGGAGAAAGAATCGCTGATTTCGACCGATATTTCAAAGGAGACAACAGGTATTAAAACCCGGTATCGGGAGAAAAAAATAAAAAAAGAGACCATACGCGCGCATATCGGCCCCAGATGTGCTGGCTGCGTGATGCCAGTTTAGCTTTGCGCTGTCCAAAATAGGAAACGGGCAGGAAACGGGCGTGGCTCTGATTGGCTGCGGGCCGCCCGCCTGACTGCACCTCGCGATGCGCCAAAAATTCTTCATCGACTCGACGCCCATCCTCTCAAGTCACCTGGCCCTGCGGCCAGCGAGCGCTATTGGCTTAGTCGTTCTCTCGCGCGCGCGGGGGGAACAAAAACCCAATGCTTGCCCACCATGGGCGGCGCCAAAAGCGAGAATCCCTTTTTTACAAGCCGCAGCTTCCCTGCGGTCTTTTTTGCGACCCCGGGGAGGAAGAGAAAAAGTCGCATAACGTTTGCTTAGGCACGAGACGAGCCGTCACTGTATCCGGCGCCATTGTACATGGGCGGCGCGGGGTGTCCATGCTGCGATGACAGTCCAGAATAGCTCTCCGCATAACTTGCCGGGGCCTGGTCCCATCTGGGGGGAGTCGCGGCGGACGGGTTGTGGCTGATCGGAGTGTGCAGTCCGCTGTGGCCATAGCTGCCTGTTGACACGCTCCTGTTGTCGTACGTGCTGACGGCGGGGAGGGCGCTGGTGTTGATGCGCATCGGCGGCGGCTGGTGAGGGCTGGGGTTGCGCATGCTCGGGCTCATCGTGCGTGCGACGCTGGGGTAGGAAGCCGTGGTGTACGGTGTCCAGCTCGCCTGTGAGCCGGATAGCGACCGTGGGGAAGGAATGGGGTCATGGTGGCTTGCGGTGATCGAGTACTGGCTGTGAGGATCGCCGTGGTGCGACGACATGCTCGACTGCGGCGGCATGTGCTGGGCGGGAGGCGTCGGTAGCGGTGCGTACGGACCCGGGTTCATCGGCGCATTCATGCCCGCGGACGGCATCTGGCTGCTGGGGCTTGCGCTGTATTTGCCGATAATCTTCTTGAGAGCGCCTTCGAGGACCTTCCACGGGAAGACTTTGACGTCCTTTTCAATGTTTCGCGGCTTCGGGTTAGGAAAGCCCATGATGAGCTTGAAGAACTCCTCGCTGTCTGGCTTCGCTTTCGAGACGGTCAGAGGATGGAACCCTTCGAGATTTCGACGGATACGGTTCTTCTCCTCCACGCTAAAGCGGTTGGGTGCCGCCACGAGCTGTTCCAGGAGCTGAATGGTATCGACAGACGTGACAAAGCACTCATTCTTTTCCGCCCAGTAGATGCACGACACGCAGATGCTGTTTTGTGGGCGTTCATTTACGGGTACTGCTCGAAAGTCTGTCGTCAACGTGGATCCAGATTGTGTTTTTCGAAAAACCACGATTCGGCGACGGTTCTCCCACTCCTCGTGCGTCCAGTTGTCGACCATGGAGTCCAGTTTGCCGTGGATCTTCAAGACAGCCTTGGTCGCGTAGAGGGAGATGGCGGCATACTGACTGCCGGCGCTGCCTCCACTCGTGATAGTGCTCGTACGGATAAGCGCGGGTGGGTTTGCGGAGGATGCGGACATTGAGATGGGTGTCAGGCTGCTTCGTCCCACGCTGTCGAGGCCGCCCATGGAGCTCCGCGTGCTTCCAAGAGGGGTGTTGAATCCATTCCACCCAAGAGAGCGGCGTCCGCCGTAACTGGAGTCAGCAAAGCTGTTGCTTCTATACGTAGTTATCATCTCGTTGTTGCTTTGTGTAGGAAATGCTGCGGCGTAGGATCCGGGCTGCGAGGAATAATCGTAGCTATTTGTAGCGGCCTCGTTGCTGATCTGAGCCTCGCCAGACTTTGGTGAGTGGCCCGGCTGATCGACATGCGTGCCAGGTGCGCCCGCCTCGGTCTTGGGCATCTTGTCCGGTCTCGTGACACCATCGCCGGACGCTTCAAGGTATTGGAAGTGGCCGGCACCAGTCCTCGAGATCTCGTCGCCGGTTGGGCCGTCGATAACTAGTGACAAAGGCACGCTGCTGGAGCTACAGCCCGTGACTAATGACTGCGGCGCATCGGCACTGCACGAGTAAATGTAGCCTGAGCTATCTTGGGGGTCCCTCGCCACATCCTGCATGGGGCACTTTTCGTTACCGAATTGAAGGAAGAAGTATGGCATCGGTGAGGACATCGAGAATAAATCGTACTGAGCCGAGATCTTGAGATAGACCTTGGTCCCAAAGACTCCCGATGATGGCTGGCAAGAGACGACAGTCGGCCCCGCCGGCATGTAAGGAGCGACTGCATTGTTAGAACCAAAGGCCTGTTGGTTCAGCTGAGCGAACTTGTCCGCCTGTTGAGAAGAGAAGGGCTGCTGGTAGGGCTCCAATGCAGCGTCTTGGTACCTTGGTTGATCGTAACCTAGGAGCAGCTTATTAGTATCTTTCCTGCTTGGTATTGCCTCACACCTGAGCAAGCCATATATCGGGAAATGGCACCTCTCGCACAGCTCTGATGGGCAGTGCGATAAACTGGCTCAGCGAGGAGAGACCTAGAGCGACATACCAGGTATCGAGGGTAGTGACGGTTTGCTGTAGGCGGCCATCTTGTATCAGGCGGCCACGAGGGCAGTTCACTGATTATGTTGAAAAAAAGGACTTTTGGCGACAGAGCAGTTGAGGAGAGCGACTCTAGATCTCTGTCCTTTCAGATACTGGTAATCTGTCTCGGAGCCTTCTTGGACTGGCCGGCGAGGCATAGTCAGCAATCATGACCGACTGCAAAGAGCACGGGGTGTCGCATCAAGTAGCAGAGGTTTCCTCTGCGGCGGCATGTTTCGCGATGAACTCACATCAAGATATCTCCAGAGTGAATCCTTGCCCACTGGGAGAAAAGAGAACCGTGGCAAGTGTCGTTGGGGGGGGGGAGGAAGATGAAGAATGCAAACCACTGTCTTGGGAGAGAGAAGGGCTACACGAACGGTTTAAACCAGGTCTCGACGAGGTCTCGACGGGAGGGAATCAGTCGCACTAATAGGGCTCCCTGGCATCTAGTGCCTTGGGTTCGGAGATTTGATATGCGACAACCCCCAGAGACTAAAGTGCAAGTCGAGGCTGGTGCTTGTACCGTGGAGTGTTGAGCTTTCTTGCGATGCCGCGCTAGTTTCTTCTTTCTCTTGGAGGAGGAGGAGGAGGGGGGGGGGGGGGGGCTGGGTGAGACAGTGTATGGGTCCTGAGAGCTGGTAATGGGACGGAGCAAGGTCTCTACCAGTGGCGGAGAGGGGTTCCGATCCAAAGCAGAGACACTGGCATTCCAAGAAGAGAAGATCAGTACGCAAAGTTGGCAGGGTGCTTTCCTCTTCGGCCAGAGTCCTCTCGAATGGGAGAGGCGGTGTTTGAAGCAAGCCAGATGGTGTGCGGACCAGGCAGTCACTGTCTCATTGGGGGTTCAGGGACAGGCAGCAAGCTCATCGGAGGCTGGCAACTGGGTCTGGGGGAGGTAGTATGTAGGAGGAGGAGGGTTAGGAATACACAAAACGGGTAGATTTGTTGATGGGACGGAGAGAGAGAAGTTGGCCACTAATTTGCAACGTCGGGTCAGCATTCTTTTTTATCTCCCATTGCCCAAGTAAGTAGTGTGGATGATGCAACGGGGGCAGTCCACAACTGGCAAAGACTGGCTGCGAAGTAGCAAGGGGAGAGAGATGGAATGGAAATTACCATGGAGATCTACTTACATTACCAAGATGGGCGATTCGATGAGGGTCGATTTGACTAGCAGCGGACTTATTGTTCAGTATCTGTCGCCTCGCCGCCCGCGCGCAGTGGAGTCAAGATGCTGCAAGTGCAAGCCTATCTGAAGGGAGGGAAATGAACGTTCAACGACGGTGAAAATCATACATGTATCTGAGATTTCGCTCAAAGAGGACGTTCGCTTCAACAAGTGTAGACAGGATAGGAAACTAGCTCCAGCGGCCGATGGGAGAACAAAGCCAAGTCAGGAACAGCATAGACTGGCCAAGGCAGTGGGGTCGAGAGAATTCAGGAGAGTCAACGTCTCGGGGGCGCCCCCTGTGGATATCTCGAGTTGTCGAGAAGAGAGAATTGGGAAACGCACCAAGGGATGCTTTCTTTTGGCGGCTGGATGGCGCTATGCAAGTCGTTTTTTTAGCTTGTCCTGCTTCGGGACGGGGGGAGGAGGACCAGGACCCAGTTGGACGTGCACCCAAGACAGGACGAGTTGCCATGTAAGAGCCAGTTTGACCCTACTTTTTCACGACAAAGGCAACCCAGCAGTTGGCCTAATGGCCCTACTGGCCTACCTAATCTTGCGCACAAGCCATATTGCAGAGAAACAGACTAGGGGGATTCAAGCCCATCATACTGGTACGCGAACGAGCTTCTTGTCGAGGGCATGGATGAGGAGGAGACTCTGGACGCCACCGCGCCTCGCTCCTGGGAGCGGACAAGGCACGCCCGTGGCCGAATAATGGCTTGCGAGCCAAGGTAGCCTGCCTGCCACTTTGTCACTTGCTTTTCTTTTCTTTTCTTTTTTTTTTTTCCCTCTCATGGAGTGCCACATCCACGCAGGTCCCCCTTGACCGGCCAAGGCCGGGCTAGACCATGGGACACCAGGACACAACAAGTCCAAAGTACATCGAAATGGCTGCCGATGATGGCTTGTGCCTAGTTAGTGGGGAGGGGGGGGGGGGGGTACGCTGGGCTCTTGTCGTGGGGAATGGCAATTGTTTAGCCGTCTTCCCGCCGGCGCGGCCACCGTTGAGATGCGAGATGGTTTATGAGCTTCTGAGGGATGATGCAAGGGTAGCAAGGGTGACAGGCAACACCAGACAGGGATATCTAGGCCGGACTGGCGTAGCATTGGGTGGGGGAGCTGGGAATCACAAGGATCAGCCCTCCCCCAAGCCGCATTCATCATTCTCGCCTCTTGCGTGCGTGTGCGTTGGCTCCTGGAGGTTCCTTTCAGGTTCAGGCTGGTCCAGATTGAGTGTTGATAGTGGTCAAGTCAGCTCGTGGCAACGAGCAGGTCAACCAGTAAAAGTGTCATTGCAGTAGTTGTCTTGGATCAAATGGGGCTGCCGATGATGGCGCGACAAGCGTTGCGTGCAGTGCAGAGGAGAGCGATCGCTGACTTGTTAGTCCGCACCGGGGCTTGATCCGCCCGACTCCCAAACCAAACCGTGGGAAACAACAGCTAGTTAGCCCAGGGCGGTGCCTAGTTACCGCGTACTTGGTCCAACACTCGGCCTCGATTGCAGAACTGCTCTGACCAACGAGGTACATTCTAGTCTGTCTAGTATACTCTGTACTTGGTTGCTTTTCCAAGTAGTTGGTGCAGGGCCTGACCAATGTCAAGCAAGGGTCGGCAACCCCGTACTGAGTACTGATAGAAAGCGGTGGTGACTTTCAGGGAACCTGGTCATGGAGGAGCAAGCACTTGGGATGTCGTATCTTGGAGTACTGGTATTCGCCGTGCAGACCGGGGGTTGCTGAGAGATCAGCATCAATGCTCCACCTCGCGTCCCTCCCTCCACCGGGAGGTGTGGTGATGAAAAGGACGTCCAATTTGGCCGTCATCACTGATGGGTTGGATGCAGCCAAAGCCTGCTGTGGCGTCCTGTGACATTGCGAATGAACCACGCCGCCTCAGAGCCATCCTATATCAGGACCGCAATAATTCGGCACCACTAAACAGCTGAACCAGCTCCCCGGTGCCAGCCAAGATGCTCTCGCTCTCTGATTCCTGTCTATCCCTGCGCCGATGCAGCAGTGACAGCTTGCAAGGTGAGGAGGGGGGGGGGGGGGGGCCACGTGCCGCCACGGCTCATCTGTCCGCCCGCCCGGGGATATTGAGTAGTGTGGACCTTTGAGAACCACAAGACAGAAGGAAATACCAAGTACGACGACGAGTTTTTTGTGCGCTAAAGTGATGCGCAATCAGAGCAGCCTGACATTAGCGCGTCCAGAGCTACAGTATCAGTATCGCCATGTTGCTTCTGGGCAGTCTGGCAAGGGAGTTGGTCCGTGTGGTGCGACTGCGCAAAAAATTGCAAGCGTGACGGAAACAAGACTGTAATCTTAAACATGCTGCAAAGTTTTCTTTTTCCTGAGATGGGCAATACAATTTGCCCGCGAAAAAAAAAAATAAAAAGGGGACGGGGGGCCATTGGTCATGCGAGGAGAGAGGAGAAAAAAAAACGAAGGGAAAAAGGAAAAAAAAAAATCCAGAGAAAAAAGAAACCGTGCACCCACCCCCAACTTGGGAGCCGCAGAATGCGAGCGAAATTAAACTCGAATTTACCAGTCGCTGTCTTTCTCCACTATTCAAGCCACAGTTTGCAGCTTTGTCTGTGCCGATTGTGACAAGCCGTACTAAGTAGACAGCACAAGTTGGTATTGAGATTGCGTTCCCGCATTGGTGGTGATTTGACCGAGCCCTTGTCGTGCCCGTCATGATGGATGGTGGGCGTCGTCGCCGCCGCCGCTGATGGAGTCCCCATTGACTACCGACGATCGGGCAAGGCCCCCTCTGAATTGAAGCATCATCCAAGCAAGGTGGTTGAAGGCCATGTATGCGGGTGGTGTTAATCCCGAGATCAGCAGACCTTGCAGAAGCCACGGCGCAGTGCGCCCGCAGCGTCCCCGGATGTTGTGGTACAACAAGAAAAAGACTTTGCCCTTTTTACATGGTCGGAACCGACGTTCGCTTTTTTTGATAGCATGCAAATCGTCCCACAGATCCGGTTGCTGCTTTAATCAACCCCCAGAGACCAGAGAGCAAGCAAAGTGTTGGTGTCAAAGTTGATGTCAAAGTTGATGGCGCCATGGGGAGGAGTTGCCTTACTTGCTCCAGTTAGACCATGTCGGCAATCGCAAGCATGGCGGCACATGTCGTGACTGAACTACTACTCTCATCATGTAACGCTGGTTTGTGCAGACCTCTCTCTACTCGCGCCCGACGGGCTGGCTGCATGCGTTGGAGTAAAACACCAGATTAAGCAGGCAAGCAGGCTGTGAGGTATGCCGCCACGCCACACCATACAGACTTTTGGGACATCCGCCTGACCTGTTAGGAGCCTGCATATCAACAAGACGGAAGCAAGCCCACCGAAGGCGCCGCGCCCAGAGTGTGTGTGTACGTATGTTTGCGTGTCCATTCTTGCCTTGCTCGTCCAGGGGGGGGGGTCTGAAAATCAGCAAGCTGGACGACGACGACGAGGGTGCCCGTTTAGTTCGCTGTTAGCCGCAGATGGTGGACCGGGGGGAGCATTTTGCAATATTTCATCATATTCTGGGTGCGCCATATCAGGCTGGCTCCAGGTATGAGAGATAAAGTGTGGGCGTTGGCGAGTCAATTCAAAGACAAACTTGTGCCATTTCCCTTCAAAGTCGGGGAGGCGCCAACAAGGGTGTGTGTGTGTGTGATACTTTTCACCGCTCCGATCGGTACGGGTGTTTTGTTTCTGTATGTCGCGATGAGGTAAAACAACGATTAAGTGTGCGTGCAAGTCTTGCTTTTGGTGCCAGGAACGGCCGTGGCTGCCAGACACACAACCCGTGAGGCTGCGTGTCCGTGGCCCATCAAGGGTGTGTGTGTGTGTGCCCTTTTTGCACTGTTGGGGGGAAGCTGTCAGTGACGACTCGAGAGAGCAAGGTCTTTGAATGTCTCACCTTGTTCCTTTGCCCCCCCCCCCCCCCCCTCCATGCCTGCGTCGAGCATTTCTCGCTGCGCCGTTCTCTTGCTTTGCGGTTACCTCATAACCGACTGATGGCTGTCATGTCACCACTGCCAGTTCCCAAGTCCTCAAAGCAGGCCTTGCCCCCCCCCCCCCCCTCCAACACGGCTGCAGTCGAAAGGCGCATCAATGCCCCCTTGTGCATTTTGGCTGCAAGATGAGCAGCTGAGAAGGGAAGGGGGGGGGTTATTAGCTCGCGCCATGCCGTTACTAGCCTGTCAACCTCCCCCCCTCCCCCCGACCGCCGCTCTGGTAATCCACACAACTCACTGCACGCTGCGTTGCATTTTCTGACTCAAAGACTTACCTGATCGGGATCTATTGCGCAAAAACTGTCCCGCCTGTGCGGCAACAGTTACTGTGAACCTCTTGTCGTTGTTGTCCTGCAGGCTTTCTCCAAGACGGCGAATTCGGTCGAGTCTATCACGTTGGCGTTGTTGATCTCTGGCCACGCAACAGGATTTAGACTCTGTTTATTGGGAGACTTGGATGGACACGGGGTTACTTTATACGAAAATACTACAGTATGGCTTTCGCTGTTCTATGCCAATGATTTTTCTTTGCGGCCGCCACAAGCTTTGACCACTTGCAACTCGCGTTCGAAATCTCGGGTGCCCGGATTGACAGTGTGTTGCTGTAGACGTTACTGCGCAACCCAACGGGGGCAGGCGAGGATATGCAAAGAGAACTCTACGCAAAGACGCATGCTGCTTCCCTTTATTACTTGGAGGCCGGCCTGAGAAGACTGCTAATAACCACGGCCCACCCCAAGTTCTGCTCTCTCTCGCCACTAATACACCCAATCTTCTTTGGTGGCTTGACTGATACATGAGATTTTCAAAGCCAACTCCATTCCGCGCATAATCACAACACTTGCACTAACATGACGCATGTAGGGATTCAAAAAGGCAGCGAGGCCTGAGCATATTCAGACGCGTGCTTTTTTTTCTGAATGCCTCCGGTGTGACGGCAAAAGACCCTTTGTAGCACTTGATAGTATCGTTCGCATCGGGCCGTTATGCGATGCCTGTATGTGTGTGTGCTACCCTGCGAGATAAATTGGCGAAGTCGTATTTCCTGTGTTCATCTCTTCAAACTTGAAGCGGAACCGCCGACGGCTGCGTTGCATCTCCCCCTTCGGAGCATCGGACTGTGGCGCTCGCCTACTGGCAGCCCGTGGTGGTGGCGCGGCTTCAATCACAGCGCCTGAGAAACTAATAACTCGCAGCACCCGCCTGGGAATTTAAAAATTATTTATTCATTTATTTATTCATTTTCGCCGTGGACTCGAGCGCCATAGCGGCCCTTTCCTTGGGAATAACAGCGCGCACATATATACCAGCGTGTTGGATTCCGACGCTTGGCTTTGGCTGGCAATCATGGCGCAAAAGGAGCTGAAGAGACTTGGAAATTATCGCCACAATATTGCCATTAGCTCCAGCCCAGTCTTTTTTTTTTCCTTTTTTTCCTTTTCTTGCTGTGCGATTGTCTGCTTTTGCAACGTCCAACGCCCTTTGTAAACAACGGCTCATCGCTTCTCCGCCTTGCTTAGGTTGTGCTCTGCACCTCAACCCCAACACCAAACTTGCGACCTGGTGCCCGTGTAGAGTGCTGCTGATTAATGCCCCCCTGTTCGATCTAACTGCAATGCAATTGGGCAGACTTGCATATGAATTTGGAATCGTTGAGATTGATTGATCGCCCGCGTTATTAGGTCCCGCTATACGCCACTCCGCTCGGACTCCGTGGGGGGGGCAAAGGGGGGGGAGGGGCCAGTGACATTTGCTGGGGGATAATAGAAAGGATGATATCCCTACGCGGATCTTTCAAGCGCTGCCAGTCCATCGGTAAGGTTGCGCTACACAGGTGCTGGGTACTTGGTGGCTTCCGTCCAGTCTGTTACTAAGTACGGTGTACTCCATAGCTATGAAGGTGAACAGCGTCGCCCTGCTCCTATAATGTTGATCCGAATGCGACCAATTCTACTGAATTCCACCCAGAGTGGAAACTCTCATTTGTATCGTGCGGCTTCAGTATACTTGGTGGCGTCACACGCAAGGCGTTCACTGTACGAGGTCGTGTTCTTCATATTTGGAAAGTCCAGCGAGTTTCGTCCTCTTGGACACCCAGAAAATCAGGAGCCATTTTCATTTTTTGCTTGATTGCTGCCAAAGTGACGACTATGTAATACAAGCTTTCTGCGGAATCTTCTTTGAAACCCACTCCCACGTAGCAGATCAAAAAAAAGAGTTCGACCCTTAACCTCGTAGCCCTCTAAACCTGATGACTCTGATCTTAAACAGGCACCCGAGACGGAAGGGTCAGACACCACGATGGAGATGAAGCAGTGTATGCTCTTGAAAGCATGGCCTCTTTTAGCTCTTCGAGTCATGCCTCTGCATTCGTTCCTTGTTGCACCACCCACCGTAGCACGCGTCGTCGCATCGATCCATGACACACACTGCGCCGCGCGCACAACAGGCGAGACCTGCGACATTGTCTAACGCTGCACTAGCGATGGGACTCAACCGTCAAAATGGTTTGCAGATGAGAAAGGTTGTTGAATCAACATCGCCAACGGTAAAAGAGAAAAAAAAAATATGTGCGGTAGTTGCTTGTGCCGACCAGGGGTGTTGTTCACCATGCTCGCCAAGCAGGTGACCAAAGGTCGCGCGCGGGCGCCGACCAGGGGGTTAACGGCAGGCTCTGTGCGGGCCATTTCATTGCCCGACACTAAACAGGACGGATGACGTTCACAATTCACAATTACACCATCAGGCAAACTACTGAAAGTCTGGCCGTGAGGCGCACCTCCCGCTCAATACGGCGTCGCTTCAACGTCGCCTCACCACCACCACCACCACCCCCTTCAACTTCTGTCCCTTGGACTGTTGTCCCTTTGGTCACCTCCACATTTTGACCCCATGGCCTAGGCCATCTTCTCCTCTCGCCTTTCGGTCACTAGGAATTGATCCACTTTGGACGGGATGTGACGGGATGCTTGAATAGCTAGCTAGCATGGGGGGTCAGACCAAGTCACTGGTCAGTAAGTACCTGGTGTGATTGATGAGTCTTCTTGTCCGACCGAGCCCATCAGATTGGTCGTGCTTGGGTGCACCCCATGGAAAACCCCGGCTTACGGTCGCTGCGGTGAGGCGTCCATTCCGTCCAAGCTTTGTTTTACATATGCCGTGTGATGGTTCGGCCCTTCGATAGCCCTGCCAGCAAAAGGCCAACAAATGCTCAGGGTTCAGCGACGAGCAAGTGCCGAGAATCCGGATCCGGGCTTTCAATCAAGCGACTTTTTACCACAACGACGCTAATAAATCAATTTCCATCATTCTAGCGTCTATTGCAAATGGCCCGTCGGCAGCACGGATGCTTCCTACCCTAGATATGATGTGATTACCATCATGTTCTGGCATGTAGAGGATTGTGATGAATCAATTTAATCGTCCCCTTTATATCAGAGCTCGGCGTATCATGGGGGCCAGTATTTTCCTGACTCGGCCTGTCCACAGGGTAGGTGTACGCAGCAGGACATCAGGTTGGCTGGCAGTAAGAAAACTGTCGTTGTAAGCCGTTACCAATGAGGCAAACTAGGCAAACTCGCGCCAATGTATTCGACTGGGCGTATTTCTCGTGAATTACTTTCAACATGGTGGCGTCGTCATCTCACCGGCCAGATACTGTTTCTAAAAAAAAAAAAAAGACATGTTTGGCTGAAGCAGACGAGAGAGCCAACGGCCGCGCCGCCCTAGAGTGTTGATAAACATGTCGTAGATGCCCACGATGCCCTGGATCTATAGACTAGCCCTGGCAAACAATGCCCCGTCCACCAGAGATTTCTAGCCGAGTGTCTGACACACTACCGAGAGTTCCCTCATGGTTTTCGGTAAGAGACAAAGTTTGAGGCGGCGCAGCGCGAAGCCCCCCCCCCCCCCATCTCCGCAAGTAACCGCAAAAATGCAAGAGCCAATGTAGCGCACGCAGAATGCCCAAGCACTCGTGGCCGTTTCTTGCTGCCGGTATGCTTAAAAAGTACCGTCAAGAACAACTTTCTCTGCCCTTGTCCGTGCTTCCGTGTGGCAGCTGGTTGCGCTAGTTACCGAGCTCTCACCTCACCTCGGTCAAACGGACGGTGACCTGATGATTTTCTTTGCGAGCCCCAAGCTTGCAACGCTACAGTCATGGGGAGAAAAGTCCGGAGTAAATATCCGCATCTACCGAGAGAGAAATCTTTGCTGCAACGAATGGGAGAACAAGGCAACAGAATCAGGCCACAACCGCAAAACCACTCGTATCATGATGTCCCTGCGCCGTCCTAGTGGTGGTCACAAGGTATTGATGGGCATTCCTTCACTATCCGAACCTCCGTAACATCGAAGCATGGATCAGCAAAGCTCATAGTCACATACATACATTCGCCGTTTCCCCACCGTCGATAATCTCTGTTGCTGCGAGAAAAATCTCTTTCACGTCATGTGAGCGTTACAAGCAGGGCGGCGCAGCTATTGGTTACTGGGAGAGTTATAATTTTTTTGATCGTGGTGAGCATGACGCCTGCATTCGATATTATTCTGTATTACTTCAAAAACATTTCCATCATTCGAAAGGTACAGATAGTCGGACTTTCCAAAGAGTTTCGCCTCAGAGCTCTTGTACTGAGTAGCTGTTCGTCTTACCCACCCCTTGCCTCGAGGGTTGGCTCAGGAGCAAATACTAGAGTTCGTCTTAACTCTCTCTTCTTTCTTTTTTGGCATCAAAGCGCTGCGTGCTCCAAGACAATACAGAGGTACTTTCTTGTCAGATATGCACCACCATGCTCAGCCAAGTACTCCGTAGACGCCTCCTTTGGCACCAGGAATGCCAATGTCTCACCCAGACCATCCCACCCGATAAGCAGAAAGGTGGTCAGTGTGACGGACAAGGCCCGCCGAATTCCTCATGACACTTTTGATTTGCGAATCAGCTCTATACCAGCTCCAGTCCATGAGGTAGGGGGGCGGGACGTCTACCCGCTCTGGCAGCCCAACGATGCTGCTGTGAGCCCAGCATCCCCTCACTTTCTGCCCACGCCTGCGGTACGAACAGCTTCGTGACGCACATCCACCGAAATCACGAAGCCTCGATTGGGGCTTTGTCCCCCCGCCCCCCCCCCCCCCCCCCCCCCCCCCCCTCTTGACTGTTCCGCTGTCCCGTCATTCTGGTAACGGGGCAAAAACATTCGGTACAACCGGGCGTAAAGCTAGGCTCTCGCAAGCACCACCTGGACGCAGACCTGCGATAGAGATGAGTATGGTGATAGAATGATCTGAATCAATAAAAAAGAACAACGGCCTACCAAATGGAGGTTTGGCTGGTCACATCTGCTGCTGCCACAAATGCCCACCTCGGATTGTTTCGGGTACGTGAAGGATACGTTTGTCACAGAAGTTGTACGCACGAAAAAAACATCACACGGACACCAATTGTGAGGCCACTTGAAAGCAAACGACTGTATCCGTATAGTTGCTCAGTCTTGCTCATGCACGAATTGAACCCTGGGCGTCATGTTGAGCCAGGTCAAGTTCGGTCGAAGGAAGAGGCGCGCCGCCTCCATTCCAGCCACTGCCATCACATATCATGAAGACAAACAGTTTTGTCCAATCAACCCCGGAGAAACCAAACCCGCCTGTCATCTTTGCAGGGAAAGTGACAAGCAGCTTTGCTGTGGCTCACCGGGGCCAGACCCAGCGACTCCCGACAACTGATCCTTCCTACCACCAATACAGAATTTCATGCATCAAGTGGCGACGCCAGCTTCCTTTTTATTTTCTTTTTCTTCTCAGAGTTGGGCCGCCGTCTTGAAGTGCAAGGGCGGGCACAAGGCAGGGGAAGAGGAGGGGGGGGGGGGGGGGTCCATCACCGCGATGGCAACCACTGGGCTGGTGGTGGTGTCCCACGGCGGAAACTGAGACATCCCCACGGTTATGGCTTGCGCCCGTGGCCGTGTTGGAGGCAGCATGGCAGCCTCGGAGTGAAGCTCGGGCTCTTAACCCTTTCAGTGCTGAAAAAGGTCTCTAGGATCTTTTGGCCATGTATCGTACACGCCTCTCTGGTGCAAGCGATGCAACATGGCCCCAGCACTGCTTCAGACAGCTCGAAGAGGCCAAGCTCGACGGCCGCTAAAGTGATGCGGAAGCACCCGCGTCAGTTTTCTACTCGTTAGTGTGGGCCTTTGAACCATCTTCTGATGTGCTCTGTTTTCTCGCCAAGTAGTGCGGTAATATGTATGACCTCGTAGACTCGTCCCATGTCCAAATCGCTGTCCGTATCCGACAAACTGCGGAAAGGCGCAGTCACTCCAGGGCCATGTCAACTCACAGGTTTGTGATATGTATACCAGGCTTTGGCAAGCTAACCAGTTATGCTGGAACGGGTTCAGTTTGGCCTTGACGGTGACTGGGGTGGATGGGCGGCAAAATACTGTACGGCTGGACACCACGCTATCAACTGCAGTCCCGAGACTGACCGAGATTAGACCGATCATGATTCTATTAGGACTTGAAGCTGTCAATACTATGAAGGTCCATCTTACCTCCATGGTAAAAGCCTTAGTGATTCATTTTTCAGTCGAAATTGATACTCGGTCTATCAAGTTTCAATATCTCAGATCATACAGTATACCTGAATGCAGACAGTAGAGCCCAATGCCAGAAATGCAATGTCTTTTATCATGAGTTGATTGCAAAAGCCGCCGTGGAGGGACAAGCTGCGAGGTGGAAGGCTGATACTAGACTTTGGCATTTGTTGAAATCCTGCAGTTCAAGTGTTGGTGCTGCTGAGGGCTTTCAAATCTTCGCCATGAAGATGCGAATCTTTCTGCAAGATATCTGAGAATCTCTCCATCTTTCGACTTGATGTCTTTGATAAAAAAGATTCCTTTGTGCTCGCTCCTTGGGCTGTCAGATGCGTGATAAGATTCCAGATCAACACCTTTGTTCTCATCTCGACGAAGGGCTTTATCAGCGACACAGCTCCCCTCTGGCAACCAATCTTCGAGCAAGTTGAGAAACTTTCCATGTTGGCAGAATGTAGAGATACTTGTGTTTCAGTAAAGAACACACTGGCGAACAGTTATATTTTTGCCATGCTTCACTGGCCATACTTTGAAAAAATCGAATTGCCTCGAACTTGGCAAGGAGCCATAGGCTCATGAGCAGAAACTGTGCGTAATTACCTTGCAGCTCGACCGTGGCATCAGGTCTGATCTTACATTGCACGGGCTTGATCACCGCTCTTCCTTGAGAGACAAACATGAAGTCAGACAGAGTCGGGCTCTATCTGCGCCCCCCCTCTCCCCTCCACGGCTTGCCACAGGCTAAGTAACTCGAAGCTTTCTGTCGAAATGCTCGAGACTTCTCCAGAACAAAGTCGAAGCAAGTACCGGCAGGCAAATATAAAACGTTCATACAGACTCAAGTGCGAATAGCAAGGGGTGGCCCTTGTTATCGAATCGTTGCCTTCAAGAGCTCAGCAGAGTACCAACCTCGTTATTGGCTACTGTCGGCGGCCACGGTATGGGAGATCGGTGTGATAGGTAAGTATGGGCTTTGTATTCGCTCCCAGTAAAAATAAAAGATCTTGGTAGTGTGTATTTCGGTCGTATAGCTTAGCGCATATCGCATACCGTGGCAGCACCGACGAGGCAGAGAGCACTGAGCCATGGCGAGGTATGGCACAGAGGCCATATGGAAGTCTTCAAGTTAGAGGTCATGTCATAGTTTTCTCTCCAGGTGCGGTAAAGTGTGTGTTTTTATCGAAAACATTTCAGCAGATATCAGGCAGCGACGTGGTCTGAGTTCACAGAAGCCCATATAGTGCTATCCGGCAGCTCACTACAAAGGTCGTGATGCGACGCACGTGGACGGAAAACAGTTTGCAAAGACGCTACGCGCAGTTCCTGCCAATTGCATAAGATAGGAGGTCACAGGAGTAGATTTGCTGATTGCATCGCTCTCAATCGACAGCTTCATGGACAAGGTAGAAGGGGCGGCGGTTGTTCGCTCAAGACTGGTAGCTGGCTGATTATCAGTGGCAACATCGGTAAATGTTTCGTCATATATCGTCCCCGTTACATATATTGTCGTCTATTTATTCATCAGTACACCCGGTGCTGTAGACCCGAGCGACATATACCGCCGAAGTTTCCCGATGGCTCCTGTGCAAGTTAGAGAGTTCCGTCTTTGATAATTCTGAGAGAGTCCAGCTGCCAATATCCGTGACCACCACGTCTTATGATCTCGCCAGCCTGTGAGAAGAAAGAGTCCACGCGCAAGGCCACAGGCCGAAGAAGCAGCTTTCCGACGTAGCATTCCGTAGCCGCCAAACGCTGTAGGGATTGGTGAAAGCTCAAAAGAACATGATGAGCCACTTTAATATCGTCGGGGCCAGAGGCCACGATGAAGAGGTGAATCATAAAGTTTCCACACAGGATAAGTTGAGACCGTGCCACTGTGAGGGCGTTAGAAACATGCATGGCACAAGATTGCGGGAAACAACTTACGCCGGCCCCAGAAACCTTGTAAATCACCTTCCGTAACTTCATCCATGAATGTCGCAAATATCTGCATCTCATAAACAGCTTCGTGAAAATTCCGGCGCAGACTCGAATTAGGATCTACTCGGGCCGCCTTTGTGGCGGGAGACAGAATGGCGCGGAACAGTAAAACTTTGGCGGTGTGGTACATCAAATGTAGTGGACCTGGTAGATGAAACAGTTTAATTCACGTGTGAACGATGCAGCATGGAGCAGGAAACATACAGTTGTTATGGATAGCGGGCGCCGAATTGATTCGCCTGGTGGACAAGCACTGGGGAAGCAGACTAGACCAATCGCGTAGTTTCTCTCTTTGAATTGCCAGTGTGTGAGCAACATGGTCGGGGCCATGTGAATACCTCGCACCTGGATTTACAAGACTAATTTCAATCATCAGATGGATTTCAATGTTGCAATATATGGGAACGAAACTCACAAGCTGCAGTCGATGATTTCGCGTACAATTCTGGTGATGCGAACCATTTCCAAAAATCGTTGGCCAACAGCGACTTGAAATACAGAGGAGTCCGGATCAACCATGTGCTTCAAATCCTCGGGCACATCTTCATCGAAGCGGAGGTCCTCTATATCAGGCGGCGTCGTGTCGAAGGATTCACGATATATGTGAGGGGGGTTCCCATGGCAGACAGAAGTCCAGCAATCAGCCATGTATATTGCCCACCAGAGCTTCTTGCGAAGTTTCTTCTCCCATGGCTCTATATTCCAGTTGGAAGGATCTTGATGAAGGCCGCTCATCTGCGCATTGGAGACGGCTTGAGCCGCGAGGATCCAGATGCTAGGCGTCTCAACTGTATCGGTCCAAGGCGGGGTCATGTGGATCAGAAGCAAGCTCGCTTGCAGGTTGGCGAGGTTCGGGTTCTCGAGCTCACATCGCAGAGAGCTCTGCGCCTGCGTATGCAGCTCGTGTTGCTCCCAAGGACAAGGGCCCTTGAGGGATGGATCTCGGTTCCAGAAT
The DNA here is from genome assembly GCF_051103115.1 of Cordyceps javanica. Lineage (NCBI taxonomy): Eukaryota > Fungi > Ascomycota > Sordariomycetes > Hypocreales > Cordycipitaceae > Cordyceps > Cordyceps javanica. The sequence continues at coordinate 832,743 of NC_139296.1, forward strand.
ACAGTGGCCAGTGCGTACACGGCGCCGCGGAGCGATGCAGGAATCTTTTCCTTTGCGGAGTTGTAGAGACGGAGGAAGCGAACCTTGGAGACGACAGGATACACCGGGTGAACGTATTTGAAGTATAAGCGGACGAGATTGGGTCCATAGGGGTAGACTCTGGATTCAATGGCGAGGGATGCCTCTCGTTTGGGGCGGTTGGTGTACTCGGGGACTTCGTTTTCTAGGAGCAGGAAATGAACGGGGGGATCATTTGGGCGTGAACTGCCGGGATAGACCTGGAGGTAGTCGGCGTCAATCTCGTCAATCTCGCTGACGAGCATGTAGCGGAAGGAGTCAAGAACGTGAGTATCTTGTTCTGCAGCCGGACCCATGTAGTTGGCGGTCTTGTTCACATTGTCTTCGAGTGTATGGATGCGACCCGGGCCGTTTGTGGGCCAGATACCCATGCCCTCGACACTGCCGTTGGTGAATGTAGTGATGGTGGAAGGGGGAGGAAGAGTAACGGCAGTCTTGCGATCCTTGTCAGTGAAGGGGGGAGGCAGGGCTGCTTGCGAGGAAGGACGGGGACTTGCTTGCATTGGCGTTCGGGCTGCAGAGGGATGTGAGGGAGGGTTGGCGGGAGAAAAGGCATAGTGAGAGGAGCCGGGGCTGTCGTGTGAGGGCGTGGGCCACGAGGTCACGGCCGGCCGCGAGGTGCCGTTGGCGAAGAGATCCGGGCGAGGATGGCGGGATGAGTCTGCAGGAGATGAGATGGAGAGCGAATGAGGCGAGGCGGCATCGGGCGAGGCGTGATCAGCGGATGCCGTGTCACCAGCGTCCTTGTCGGCTAGTGTGCCGGAGGACAGGCAAGGGATGCCTCGTGTCTCACAGAATCGGCCTGAAAAAGCAAGGCCGGGTTAGCCATGTACATGCAGGATGCGAGGCAGTGAGCCAAAGATGATGGCAAGCCTCGCACTAGAGAAGCGAGGCGAAGCGGACAGGCCACAGGGCAACGAGCAAGCATAATTGAGGCGAGAAAGGCAAAGAGGGTGAAGAAAAAAAAAACTTACATGGCGGCTGGTCGGTGATGACGCACGCCGTCTTACGGCGGCGACATGCATCGCAAGGGCGATTCTTTCGACTTCTGCGCTCACGAGCCTGGCCGAAGCTGCTCTGGATGGTAAACTTGCGGCGGCGGGCTACGGAAGCTGAGGCTGCATCAGCCGGCGCAGGCTCGGGGGTGTCGGCGGGAGGACTGTGCATGTTCGGATGGTTTGCAGCCGAAACAAGAGCGCACAGAGACGGGTACTAGGGGAATACCCCGGACGAGGTAGGCGGGTAAACGAGATGAGAAAGATGTTCGGCCAACAAAGAACTCGGCCAAGGATGCAAAGGGCGGGCGGGCGTGGTTGCAGATGAGGCGGCCGAGCGTGAGGGAAGCCAAGATTGCAACGGCGGGCGAGGGGGGGAAAAAAAAAGTTGGCCGAAGAATGAGGAGTGGGGAGGGAGAGAGAGGGAGAGAGAGAGAGAAAGCGAGGAGAGAGAGCTGAGAGGCTGGAGGGGGCGAAGCGGCGGCAGGCTTGAACTGGCCGACGTACGACTTGCAGCTTTTTGGTGGGCACAAACGGAGTTTTAGGTTCTTTGCTGAAGACGCAGGATGACGACGACCTAATAATAGTACCTACCAGCCTACTAACCTAGCTAGGTACCTGCCAATGCCTATCGGCTGTTTACTGGCAAGAGAAGAGCTTGCAACTACTTACGGACTAAGGATACCTACTAAATAAACTACCCTCCTGGGTACTAGTCACCAAGTCCTTAGTTCGGTCGGTTCCTTGACACTTGGGTACTAATGAATTATTTAGGTATAGTATGTACCTAGCTGCTGATGATGATGCGCGCCTGGCAAGCAGAGGCACGGCACCACGAGCACACTTGGACTCCAACTCGCAGAAACCGATTCAATACCCATCATCTCGACAAATTCATTTACCTCGAGGCATGATCTCAGCAGTACAGAGTAAGAAGCTTCTCATTGCTTTATAATCATCCCGCCAGGTTTTGTCTGACCCCAGTACCCGTTTAATAATTAGCGGCATGACCGCTGTAACCCGCCCTATTTTAGCGGCCTGTCGACATGCTAATAAGCGGGACTGTCGGCTAGGGACTCCGTACTCCGTAGTTTGAGAGAAGTACCGACGTACCTAATTCAGGCTTGTCAACCAAGGCGAAATGCCCGTGATTCATGGCAAGGAATCATGATGGGAAAAAAAAGGAGAAAAATAAAGGAATCAAAATGGAAATGGAGTCAAAAAGAGAACCTGACAAAGAGGAAATCAAAACGTAAACCCAAAATCATCCATCACCGTCTCAATCCACTTATTACAGACGAATTCCCAACATCACCACTCTTACCCATCCAGTAACGGAGCGTCTCGTTCCGCCGCTTGTGGATACAGCCTCGTGTGGTGCCTGCAAGAGTTGGCCGACGATGCCACACCACGAGTCAATTCTTGGCCATTTCTCCCGAATTCCCCATCTCCACCACGGCTGCGATACCCACGCCCATTGATTGTTTCAATCCATCAATGTTCATGCCATTACTAAAAAAGAACTAAGTATATGCGGGGAATCGCCCACCGTCAACCTGAAAATGCTTCTGCACCTGGCAAACACTCAAACAAACACACCGCCATTGACAATGCTCCACGCAACAGTCGAAATAGCGTCTCGCCTACTTTGGTGAGCCAAGTCGTCCGTCTTGGCCTCTCTCTCAACGTTGCTCTATCACTACTGCCGGCTCCGTGGTATGAACCCCTGACCCCCTTGCTTCGATCCTCTTATTCTCGTCCCCGACATTCGCCGCGGCCATTCGCCCCGATTCCGACAAGCTGACGTCCCACCGGTCGCTATAGTACCTTTGCACCTCCGCGGCCGCCATCTCGTTCTTGACAAACCCATCTACGGCCCGTGCCGGGAACGCCTTGTGTAGCGCCACAAAGACGAGGCCGCTCGAGAAGAATCCGTACAAGTAATTAGTCATATACAGCTCTCGAATGCTGTCCGGCACGCTGACCGAGCTGTTGACAGAGGCGACAAAGCCTGGCAAGCACGGGCCGACGCCGATTGCCCACTGTTCGATATGGCGTTAGCGACTGCTCCTCACATTACTCAACTGGATGTGATACTTGCCGCAATGGGTGCTCTCCAGTTGACGCCGTTGCTATACCAGTATTTGCTCGACGGGTCGCCTCGGAACAGATCGTCGACATCCAACTTCTGTCGGTGCACAATGTAGTAGCTCGCCACCATCATGCCTGTCATGGGCGCCAGAAAAACACCATACCCGGACATGACCGAGATGAAAATGGTCGCCGTGTCTACCATGCGCCACGGATTCACAATGGGGCTTATCATCGCCGTGATGTAGGCGCCACGGCGAATGTTGAGGAACCGCGGGAAGACAGCCGCCAAGTCTATGCCTCCTGCCAGCGCGTTGCCGAGAACGTTACTGCCCAGCTGGGAAAAGGTCAATGCCAGACCCGAAAAGAAGACGCCGGCGCGAGCCCCCGGCGTTGGATTCCTGCGGACAACCCGCGCTAGGAGTCCCGGGAGAAACCAGTGCTCCTTGCCAAGGCGGTCTTGCGTCGCGGCGACCACCAGGATGCCAATGATGGACGTGCCGATGCTATAAATTGGATACGCAATGATCTGGCCCCATTTGGCGTCTCGGGGTGAGCGCGCCAGGCGAGTGTAATCGTTCTGGTTGAGGATGCCGGCCGCAATCGAACCGACCGTCGCAACAATGCCAGAGACCATGACCCACGCGGTGCTGTTGGGACCACTAGGAGGGTTCGGCTTGTCTTCGGTAATGGTGCTTCCAAATCCGCTCGGTCCCATTGTCGACAGAGCCCAGATCAAAAGGGCGATATAAAAGACGAGTGCAACGAGGGATGTGCTGTTCAAGAACCACTGCAGACGATGCGGCCGGATCCATATGAATGGAAGGCTGATGGCGCAAAATATGACGTACGACATGAAGCGCGCCGTCGTCAAGTGAGCGCGCCGTGGCATGGTATTGTTGATGTGACGATCGACGCTGGGATCCAATGCCAGGACGATCAGATGGAAGCACTGTCCGCCAGTCCATGCTTGAGAGGCATACCTGTTGCAAGGTTAGTGAGTCTTTTTTGAGTGACCATTTTCGTAGAGCAAAAGATGAGCCACTGACCAAACTATGACATGCGTTAGCAAACAGGAGATGATGATGTGTAGGAATACTCAACGCACCTATTGAAAGAAATATGCGGTTCCAGATGGTGAACTGAGACCCCCACATGCCCCAGATCGATCGACTGATGACGGGAAATCCGACTTGAGCAAGGTTAGTTGAGGACTCTTGGATGTCAGGCAGCCTCGTTGCTCACTGTGATACCGAGGGCCTGCCATGGAATTGGCGAGGACCGCAGCCAACGCTATCAGATTCCCAGCCACGATGCCTGCATTGCGCTAGTTAAGATCTGATTGTCCGAGGCCAAGCGACAAATAAAACTTACAAATGACGGCTTGCCACCAAGAAAGGCCGAGCGGGATGAGTGCACTCCCGGTGATGAAGGTCGTCGTGTTGCAGTTAATGACAAGCCCTATCATGAATGCGGTCAGCCATGGTCGGTGAGAGTGCTGTTGAATTTGGGGAAGATGGTACAGAAATCGTGAAAGGATCTCAGGTTCCACGTCCGCCGTTCCTTCTCCACGGGCCTGACATCATCGTTCTGGAGAATTGTACAGTCAGTGAATCAAGCATCACTCGTTGACGTTTTGGAAAGGGGATGGCTCACAATCCATTGCGACACCGAAGATAGCTCAGCAGCCCTCATGAGTGCAGAGAGACGCTCCGTGAAGCGGCGAGGGCGGCGTCGTGCCCCTTCTGAGGGGGTGGTCGACGACATGGTCGACCTCTAGCTTTATCAACGCCGCAGCTGGATTTCCTTTTCGCGCCGTGTCGCGCACCAAATGCAGGCGAGAACAAAATAGGCGGCGACTGGCAGGCAGGTGACAGGTTTCTGCGAGGAACTTTTTTTCTGTGCAGCGTGGTTGGTTCGGAGTAACCTAAGCAGGACCGATTGGCCCTCAAAGTGAGCAAGGTCTCAGAGCCATATAGATCTGCGCTGCAAAGCCAAGGATGAGGCTTGGGATAAGTGCACCAGAACGGCAGCCTGCTCTCTTTTCTCGATGTAAGAAGCGCTTCACTCTGTTCTCGACGTGCGATGGCGCATATAGGCAGTGCATTTCGTTGAACCGAAGAAGAAGCGGAACTAGGTAGAGTTGGAGGCCCGAAGGGGGCCAAAGGAGCTAACCATCTCCACCCACTCAGTTGAATAACTAACTAGTACCGGGGCACGCCTCAGTGGGCTTTACTGAGTACTAGTAGACGGACGCGCGGTCGCGCTGGGGTTGGCTGTCAAACTGGCTTCTCGATTGGCTCGCAACTGCGTAGGACACGGTTTGAAATTGGTCTGAAAATACTCCGAGTACAGCTGAGGCTCCAGTCGCGCTGATCTCCCCACCACTGCGTTTTGTTGGTCAGCCGTATTGGGGAGTTTGACTGGTTCACTTGCGGCCTGCTCTACACCTAGCAGAGTTATGCATAGATGTATACATCCCGGCATATTACGGCAACAGCAAGACTACTCTTGATGAATCCCCAAAGAATATCGACTTGAGGGGCTGATCGCAAAGACGAAGTTGCGCTACGAGAACCGTTGCACTGCCTTGCGCTGTGGAAACTCCGATTACGTCATCGGGTCTGGGCTGAGCATTTACTTTGTTGAAAGCGAAATCCAATAGCCTGTGCTAACAAACATTGTTAAATTCCCGAAGATGGATGGGGAGAGGCTTGACTCATGTCCTATATCCAAGCAAGCCCGGCAAGCGAGTGTATGAAATCTCAAGACTTTGCCGCACGTCCAACGCGATGCGAGGTCTGACGCAGGTACCCCCTCGTCCCCTGTACATGTGCCACGCCCCCACTACCTTGTGTAACGGGTTCGTGCACACGATATGTGCAATATACTAAATTTATACTCTGTATATACGGATAGAGCATGTACGAACAAGTTTATTTTAGAAGCGTAATAACTTTGTTGTAACTTTGTTTCAAGATACTTTGATGCTGTTTTTTTCTTTTTTTTTTTTAGTGGGAACCACTGCTAGCACCAGATTTGGCAAGTTCATGGCCCGAGAACTACTTGGACATACTCATGGGTTGGAGATGGTAGTTGCGATGAAACCCGGCAGCAAAGTACAGCGGATAAAACAGCGCAAAACATACCTGATTACTGCTAGTCACACATTTGCCGATCCCAGACCGGTCTGGGATGCGCCATGGTTGCAGTGGATGAAACGTAACGGCCGCGACACACTGGACAGAGAAACAAGTAGTCGGCCGCGCGTGCAATTCATCGCATGCTAGGCAGAGGAGCGTCTCTTTTATTGGGCTACCCATGAACGTGTCAGACGCTAAACGCATTTGCTCACTTTGAAAAAAATTCCCAAAATTAGGAAAGCGAATGGCGGTGGCTCTTTCTTTCTCTCTCTTCCCAACCTGGATACTTTGTTTCCCAGCACATGAGGCGTAAAGCAATGAGGCCAGGATTTTTTTTATCATCTCGTTTGACCTACTATGTATGAGCAGTTCGCGAACTTACTCTCACAGGTCTATATAATCATGTGTCGTGATTCCGCAAAATCAGAGACACGGACCTGCCCTGACAAGGACCCTTGCTCGTTTCTGTCGAGCGCAGCTTTCGGAAGTAACACGCGGCGTTTTTTTTTGAAAGCCTTTACCCGATTCCTCAACTGAAGAAAAAAAAGAAAAAAAAACCCACTGCGAAACCGTACGAAGTAGAAGCTTGTAACGCATGATTGCGGGCTAAAGGGGGCGGCGGGGGGCTTCGGTGCGTCAGGCCGACCTGGCAGTCAGGACAATGGCGACCTACGACTTCTGTTCGAGCTGGTGGTTGCGGCTTGGAACGACAAGTTACGGGTATGCGAAAAGGGCCGCCGCGGCGTCCCCTTGATAGGCACCCGAGGCGGGCTTGCGGTGATGCCCGATTACTTTGGCCAACTTCGCGGCGTGTGTGTACAAAGGGGGCCGTCAGCCCGTCAATTTGTCCTGGCATCTTGCCGTATGAGCCATACTCAAGACTTGGCAAGCATGGATGCCAATCCGACTTCTCCTAATCTTTGGTGGGAAGCGGCAATCCAAGTAGCAGCAGTGTGACGAAGGGGGCCGGGCGGGACGAATATGAGTAACTCGGTCAAGGATATTGACGTCATTTTATTTGCTGGAAAGAGATAGAGCTCTCTGGGCCATCCATGTTCTTTTCCCGCGGCCTGTCTTCATCAGCCCAAACGTTCTCATGCCCAACCGCCCTCGGCCATGAAAGTTTCATGGCTGTCCACCGTAGAGAACCATTGTCGTCCCGGCACGCCAATTCAGCGTCGATGGAGCTTCACCCTTCCCTCAGCATCCCTCAAAGTTCGCCTTGGCTTTTGAAATTTACGAGTCCCGGTACCTTTCTGGCGCGTTTGTATGAAAAATGTGCGCAAAGTCCATGAATCCGACTGGTTGTGAGGTGGCAGGACATTGAAAGAGGGGGAGGGAGGTAGGGTGAAAACCAGGCAAAGAATTGCCGGCCCACCAGTCAGGGTTCTGAATAGCTACAGGAAAATGTGCCGCCGAGATTGCCTAGTAGGTTAGGGCAAGGTACTGAATTGAAGCACCAAAGGAACAACACTCGACTGAAGACGTCGAGATGGTTGAACCCCCCACCCCTCACACTCCCTGATCTTTGAAGTTCTTGCCATGAGATTGCGCCGATATATCTACCTCTCAGGGCATCGACTCGATATACCAAGTCACCGTCTTACACTTCGTAGCCAGTCTGATATCGCCAGTCACCAGATTCTCCCACCAAGGACTGTCACTCCGCAGCGTGAACTTTGCCTTTCGCCTACAGTGACCATTCATTTGTTCCTGCAAAACTTGCCAATTGGAAATCAGTTAAGCCCGGCCCTTCTGTTCTTCTTTTTTTCGTCTTGGTCAGCCTCGGCGGCAGTGAAGGACACGCCGGTTGGAACAAGTGTGCAATATACGTGGAGACTGCTCATCCATCTGACGGTCATGACATTCTTGGACAATGGCCTTCCTACACAGCCCCTCCTCGGGGTGGAAATTACTGCCAATGGAGCCAAAAGATAAAAGCCTGCAGACTATTTGGTCCACTTTATGAAGCAGTATGGGCAGCATCCAGCACTACCTCGGCGAAAAGCCCGGCTCTTTTGCTTGATATACATGTACTGAGCTGCTTTGCAGGATTAAATGGCATGATCTCGACTAGGAGTATCCTGGGGGGCTGGATAGAGGCGGCAGATCGCCGGATATTGTAAGTTTTGTTCAAGTTATGCAGATGCTGCGTCAGACGTTCAACTCCAGCGACAGTCATTTCGGCCTCATCCGCACTGCACCTATCTTCCTGCTGGTATCTTTGCTAGTTCAATCTCTCCGATTTACTTTAGTACGCCGATTGAGTCGACTTGATGATTGTGAGTGGATGAATTTGTGATACTTCTCATCTAAAAACCACCTTTTTCTAGCGTGCCATGTACCCCAGTTGCGCGATTTGCACGGCGTCTGGGACCCAAAGAGCCTCCGTCGGAAGCATTGTCCAGAGCGACACTAATCTAACGGAGATCAAGATGTAGCCATACTTCTCGCTCAGGCATTTGCAGTCTTCAAGAACATAAACACCAGTGCATCTGCTTTTCGCCGCAATGCTACATCGATCTACTGTGTCTTTTGTCATACATTCAGGCAGATGCTGGCATTCCCAACTGGCTTGCGTGGTGGGATGGATTCATTGAAGAGTTTTGTCCCAGGTGGAGGGTTTTTAGCAGAATTGGGCGGATATTGCAATCACGAGCTCCCTCACGCAACAGCAACCTGCGCACATACCAGCAAGCTTATTACACACTCGCAGAGTGTCTTCTCCCGTGTGTTGTTAGGACCGTTTGTATATATTGTACTCACCACTTGCATGCGCATAGAAGATGATCGAAAGCCTGCCGACCACTTTCTGGCATTATCAGAGTCAACCTTCATTTGCAAGGAGGAACTGCGAATCGATTGATCATCTGTCCAAAGTATAGGTTAAGTGAGATTGCTGAGGAACTGCGAATCGATTGATCATCTGTCCAAAGTATAGGTTAAGTGAGATTGCTCTGTAGCGAAAGAGGCTGTAACGCGGGCCGCATAGATATTCTACGGATACCAACTGTGTTGGTTTAATAAAAGGGCTTAGTGGAGGGAGAAGATGCTCGAAGTTAACCGATATACTTGTCATATTCCAGAACTTCTCTTGAAAATTTTGCCCAGCTTCAACCTTGTCGTGTGAGTGGCGCTTCGTGCCTTTGGCTCCCGGGTATGACCAGTAGCAGCGAATCATGAAATAAATTTTTTTTAAATGTGCTCGCGCTATGGCCTCAAGTCAAGCCAGCCCGGGAGGTTGACCCGGCCGGCTCATGTACCAGCATCAACAGGGTGTGTGACGCAGCGATAAGTGTGTTGATCAGGTTGGACTTGTTTTATGGACATGAGAGTCTTTCGCATTGGTCGCGTACGCTAATACAGCCCTCTCAATATTCACTTGATGACACTCTCTAGAATCATGAGTTTCTCCAGAAGCCTCGGCTTCAACGTTGTTGGCAATCGCTAATTTCAAGGTGACGAGGTTTTGCTCGGTTTCCTGTATCGGCGTTGACGCCATCTGCGTTCATTGATAATGGGCGGGAAAACGTTTTGACAACAGCCACGGCGCCACGCTTGGTAATTATCACGCCCTGCGCCTTTGCGTGCTCCGAAACCGCACAGCTTAGAAATATCCATCGTGCATTTCATCGCTGCCCCCAGCAAGAGATCCCCAAGCCGACCCGAGCTCCGTCTCAGCTGAGGCGCCGAGGCCGAGCCTCATTCGCCAGGGTAACTGCTGCGCGACCCACTCACTCCGAAGCCGAAGCCGACCCCATACTTGGGCTCCATTCACATTGACAGTGACCTGAGTCAATGTGAGTGCGGCGTGAATCGAGGCCGAGTCTGCCAAGAAATTAACGATCGCTGACCGAGTGAGTCGCAGTTCATCACAAGGTTTGTGGCCGAAGGGCGCGTGGCTGCGCACGCAATGCCGGCCGGCGCTTGGAAAGTGACGAATACGGATATGCATTTATTTATCTATATATATAAGGGGCGCGCTTTCCTGATCAAGCCCAATTGTTGATATGCCAAACCAATATTCGGTCCTGTCAATTAGCTTCTGAAATAAAGACAAAGAAGATTTAAAAAGTCACCAAGCAGCCTCGTCACAAAAATTATACAATCAACAAAGGCCTTCCAAACCAAAAAGACAGCCACCAAAACCACAACAATGCCATTCTTTAAAAAGTCAAAGACGGCAAACCTCGGGTCGACAGCTTCCGAAGTCACTCTCGTCGATCCGTCTGCCAACCAAGCAGTGGCCAAGCACACGTCGCAGACTGTCAAGCCCAAGTCCGCGCATCCCAAGCAGAAGCCCCTGTCGTCGGAGAAGGATAAGTGGAATACCATGGAGGCTAGGTTAGGTGAGAACTCGTGCGATTACATGTGATGTATCATTTCGCTAATTTTTTTTCTTCTTATTTGCAGCTTATATTATCAACAAGTGAGAGACGGCCAGCGGTTTGGACGGATGGCGCTTTAGACAAGATACCACGACATGAAATCACGATAGACGTCAGCTTTTATTTTACTTGCTTGTTGCATTCGTTGCGCTTTATTCCGGTCATTTCACGACTTGAGTTAATATCATAATTCATTTTTCCCTTTTTTTTTAACCTTTCAAGCCCCTTGTCGGAAAATTGTGACAGTTGGTAGCCCGATTCGGCTGGCCGACCGGTACTGCACCCGGCATAAAGGCCATGCTCCACATATTCGGACTCCGGTTATAATGAGCAAACTCGGCGAGCCGATCTGGGTTATACCAGGCGCAAACCCTGGCTCATTATTGCAACCCAATCATGCTTCCCAAGAAATGTAGAAGAGAGGGAAAAAAATACAAAAGAATCCATGATTTGAGCGAGTAGGTAGAGTTAGCGTGGCCGGAGTTTCACCAACCGGAAGAGGCTGACACCCCACGTCGCGGGTTCCCTGCTGACAATGAGTCACGTGAAGCATCGGCTCTGCCAACAACTCTACCCCAAGCTCAGGAGTGAGATGACGAGGCCGTGAGACGGCGAGGCTTGCTGGTGGCGCTGCTGTTTTGAACAAATCTCACTACGAATTGACGCTCATTGACTCAATCTCATGATCCGGAATTATCGGCCCGGCATCATTGAAATACACATCAATCGACGCCACCATAGAGGAGCCACCCCCACCATCGAACCCCTCACCGAGGAGTGTCATTCATAGCTGTGCATGGTTGAGCTGTGCCCGCCATCGATATGAAATCGCCGGGAAAGCCGTCGGCGGCAAGCATCGTCTTCGTGCAGGAGGATCCGACGACGGTTCAGCGCTTGAGAAAATGGGCACCCAAGACAAAAACCGGGTGCAAGACCTGTCGGTTCGTTTATACTCGCGCACTGTAGTCCGTGTACGCGGCTGGTCGCAATCCAGATGCTCATTTCTTTTCTTCACTAGTATCCGGCGGGTGAAATGCGATGAGGGCAGACCGTCCTGCAAGAAATGTACGTGACCACGAAACAAACTCGATGGGCTATCGAATGGAATTCCTTGAATCTCACACGACGCATCCAGGCATCTCAACAGGCCGCACATGCGACGGCTATGAAACCCCGGCAGCGGTGCCAGATCCAGCAGGGTCACCACCAGCGATGTCGACAGAGCAACTAATGCGACTTCTAGACCAGCCAGCGCATGCCTCGGGTCCCATCTACGGCGGCTCCAGCCGTGCCGAGAAGGAGGCCTTTTTCCGCTTCTACAACCTGACGGTCAAGCAGGTGGCGGGCAAGACGGACACCATGTTCTGGAAGATCAACCTGCCGCAGCTGTCGCAGGCGCAGCCGGTGCTGTGGCACGCGTCGCTCGCGCTGTCGGCCATGCAGCTGCGCGAGACGATCCACGACAAGACGGCGCTGGCGCACCAGACGCGCCAGGATCACTTCAAGTTTGCGCTGAGCCAGTACAGCAAGTCGATTGCGCAGCTCGTCAAGCTGTCGGGCAAGACGGACATGACGGGCAACGACCAGGAGGCCGTGCTGACGGCGTGCATCGTGCTGAGCTGCTTCTGCCTGATGCAGCTGGAGAACCGCGACGCCCTCATCCACTCGCTCTACGGCCTCAAGCTGACGCGCCAGTGGAACTTTGCCAAGCGCGCCACGAACCCCAAGCTGTCCGAGAGCGCCCGCTCCACTGCCGACTACCTGACCGCCATGATGAAGTACTTTGAGATGAGCTTTATGGAGCAGGCGACGGAGCCTCCCACCCCGGAGGAAGAGGCGGCCGGCCTGCCGGCGCGGGTCCTGACCATCAGCCGCCTCCCAATCGGGCGCCACCGGGTGACGCCCGACGCCGGCGAGTGTCCGCTCACGATCCGCCTGTGGTGCGTCAAGGGCCAGGTCGACCTGCACCTGCGCTTCGTGGAGGACCGGCAGATGCCCAAGGACGAGTTCATGGCGCAGTTCGAGACGGTCATCATCACGGCGCAGGACATTATCCGCGACATCAACGCCACGTCCAAGGTGGACCAGGAGTGCACGCTGGCCGCCACGTTTGGCGCGACGCCGTTTGTGCCGCAGCTCGTGCAGCCGCCCATCGCGTGCTCCGACCGCCACCGGTTGCAGACGGCCACGGTGCTCGTCACGGGCGGCGAGTGGCCGTCCGACATTGGATACTTTGACACGACGGTCCTCGGGTCCAAGTTTGAGCGCGGCGCGCTCGTGCCCTACGGCTCGCTCGTCTGGGACGACCGCATCGCCGCGGGCGGCTGCGACTGCGGCTCCGACGGCGTGCGACTATGCCGCGAGCACGCGACGCCCAACATCAAGCAGGACTTTATGCGTGAGGAGGGTATCAAGACCCTCTTCAAGGACCTGGGCGACGTGATTCGGCGGTGGCCGGTGCACATGGTTACTATGAACTGGTAACTGCCCGCAAGAGATAACATATACGAATATAAATATATACATAGCTACTCAGGATACCATGGCAATTTTTGTTTTACGAGGGAAATACGTTTTAAGCACGGGGAAGCCGCAGTACATAGTTGAAAGTCCACAATTTTATTCATTCTTTGACGGAGTTGGACAAATCCATTAGATAGTGACAGTGAAATGCAAAGGCACATGGAGAAGCGGGCTCTCGTGTCTGGACCCTGCCCTGTAGCGTGCTTCTGTTTGGCTTCTGTTACCTTGGCTTAGAGCTCGTTCTCCTTCTTGCGGATGTCAAAGACCTTGAGGGCCTCCTCGGCGGCCTTGAGACCAGAGAGGGCCATGGCGCCAAAGGTAGGACCTAGCGCGTGCGTTAGTTGTAGACCCGAAAACGAGAATTGAAGCAAGACCGAAAAGAATGGGATAAAAATGAAAATAAAAGAAAGGCGAGCTCAACGTACCCATGCGGTTGGCACCGTCCACCTCGGACAGCTCCATGCCGCCGACAATCAGGCCCGGCACAATCTCGCGCGTGCCCTTGACGATGGCGTCCTCGGCCGTGTTCATGTCGAGGCCGCGCATGCCGCCGAGCTTCTCGATGCGCTGCATGCTGACGAGGCGCTTGACGCAAAAGGCGCCCATGGGGCCGTCGTGGCCGGTGGTGGAGATGATGAGGGGCGCGTTGATGGTGTTGGGGTCCATGCAGGACTGGTCGTCGTGGTGCATGGAGACGAGGGTCCAGTTGGTGACGACGCCGGCGATGCGGACGTTGGCCGGGTCGTCGCCGTCGCGGGCGGCGCGCGTGATGAGGTCCTCGACGCAGGTGGCGTTGAAGAGCTTGATGTTGGGCATCTGCAGCACCTTGGACATGACGGTCGAGGTGAAGAGGGCGGCGTGGCGGACGACGACGTAGGCGCCCTCGTCCTCGTACGGCACGCCAACCTCGCGCAGGAAGGCGTCGGCGGGCTTGCGCATCACCATGGCGGAGAAGAGCTGGCCGCCGAGCCACGCGCCGCCACCGGGGCTGACCGAGGCCTCAATGATGGCGATCTTGAGGTCCGGGCGCTTCTTGCCCAGCACGTAGGCGGCCGACAGGCCGCACGAGCCGGCGCCGATGATGACAATGTCAGACTCGGCGTACGTGTCCAGGTCCTGGAAGTAGCGGCGCGTCATGGCCCGCGAGACCTGCGACTCGCGGATCGGCGCAAACTTGAAGCTGTCCCACTGGCCGAGCATGTCATCGATGGCGATGCGGCTGGTGTCGGGGAAGCTGCCCGGCACGGCCACGGCGTGGCTCCCGTTGCCCTTGGACACGGGAACGGCGGCGTGCTGGGGGGGAGAGATGGCGGCAGGAGGGCTCATTTTTTTTTGTGTGGGATTGCAGGATCACCTGTGACGGTTAGGATGATGATGTCCTGTGAGAGACGAGGGGGACAAAAGGGGGAGGCATGATCCTTTCGCTGGTATTATCCAGATCAAGTTGAAGGCCGTATAATCTCAGCCACGCCCGCCTCTTCGACCTCGTTTCCGTGGTGCCGTACAAGGTACGGTAGTGGGAGACAAGGACGCAGAGACGGGCAGGCACCGGCTCATGCTGCAACACTTTACCTGAAAGAGGATAACATGATCTCAAGTCTGGACAGAGTACCACCGAGAGGCCGCCATGATGAGGGCCATTGTCCCGGGCAAGGGAGGGTAATCAAATACCAAAAGACGTTGTGCTTTGTATCTGCGTGTCGTGTAGAGAAGAGTGTTAGCCATCCATTACTTTTTTTTTTTACCTGTCATGCACCTGCCAGCCGCCGAGATGTGGACGAACTTATTGGATGGTTTGAGATTCTTTTTTGTTACTGTTTTCAATCTTGTCACTGATGAAAATCGAGGTGAAGAAGAAAGAGTTGGAAGCAAAAGAAAGGGCCGCCATGCGTCTTTTTTATATCATTACTCCTCTTTTTTTGCGCCCTTGCCTCTTCTATTGGACGACGACCCGAGTCTGGCCATGTCTATGACAACGCAAAGGAACAACCCCTCCGACTGAGGGGTTTTCGGAGGGGGGGCCAAGCCGCTCAAGCACTCCACACCGGACACGGCAATTGCGCTTAGAGGCGGGCAGGAGGGGTCCTCGATTGCCAATCCGTTGCTAAAGGAGTTTGTGGGACTGGGAAGGGGTGGGAAGGACAGGCTGGATGGGTGGGTGGGTGCTTTGACTTGCATCATTTACAGCAAAAGCCATCTTTGCATGAGTGAGTGTTATCTGTTAGAGCTTGGATAGAGCTACGCGGACGGCATCTCGAGATCGAGACGAACAGGTCGGGCCAGCCCAGATTTTGGGTCCGAATGCGGCGCCGTTGCTAGCGCTGGCCAACGTCTCACATGGCGGAAAGAGAAAACGTTGAATTTTGAAGTGGAAATTGAGTCATGTCGACTCATAATTATGGTTATTCTATTCGTCTATAAGCTCCTCTTAATTGTGGCCCTCGTACGAGGACGGGAGCGTTCCAGCTTCCCTAACGCCCCTGGACATCAGCTGGCCGGTGGATGAGTTAAATTGACGAGCGGTTTGTGAATTTATCTTTTCAGGGAGTTTACAATGGGCGTATTCATTCGGTGGTTTCATTTCCGTGCTCGGTGATGAACAAAGTGGGAGCATGTCTTCTGGGTTGGAGGACAACAGTCCAATCATCCAGAGATTCCAAGATGCATTTTTCGCTTCATCATGAGTGGCATGTAATTACGCCTCGGCAACCTCTTTCACAGTCTGCACGAAGCGATCCGGGTCGTGGGCAAAGCGGCCGAGAAAGAGGCCGTCGAGGCCCGTCTTGAGGCGCTCGAAGAGGCCGGGCCCGGCGCTGCCGCCGTAGACGACGCGCGTGGTGCCCTTTCTGTCCCGGACGCAGTCGAGGGCGCGCAGGCCGGCAACCACGGCGAGGATATGGGCGTTGCCGGCGGGCTCGGCGGCGCCAATGGCCCACACGGGCTCGTAGGCCAGGACGAGCTCGGCGTCGTCGGCGAGGGCGCGGGCGACGGCCTCGACCTGCGGCCGGCACTCGTCCACGGCGGCGGCCGTGTCGTCGCTCCGCGTCTTCTCGCCGACGCACACGAGCGGGACGAGGCCGTTGCGGCTGGCGGCGGCGGCCTTGGCGGCGGTGACGGCGTCGTCCTCGCCAAAGAGGCGCCGGCGCTCGGCGTGGCCGACGGCGACGATGCGCGCGCCGGCCGCCCGCAGCACCGAGGGGCTCACCTCGCCCGTGAAGGAGCCGCTGTCCTCCCAGTGGCAGTCCTGCGCGCCGGTCCACACGGGCAGGCCGGTCGCGCGGACCTGGGCGGCGGTGGCGCCCACGGTGACAAAGTCGGGGAGGATGAAGACGTCAATCCGGGCGAGGAGCTCCGGCGGCAGCGTGGACAGGCGGGCGAGGACGTCGGTCGTGTAGTTTTGGGTCTTGTCGTAGGAAAAGTACATTTTGGAGGAGAGGCCGACGAGGCGGCGGCGGGGGGGAGGCGTCGTCGTCATGGCGAGGGGAGCTGTGATGTCAACGCAAGAGATGCGTCGTGGTGGTGGCAGGCAAGCACGGCAGGACAGCAGCGAGGCACCACAAATGCTGTACTCGGGTGGACAAAGGGAAAAGGTAGAGATGAGGTAGAGGAGAAATCATGGTGGGAATTGGACCCCAAGAAAAATGAAACTGGCAACTGTTCTTGCTTGGTAGCCTCACGACTGGGCGTGTCCGAGGCTCGGTGAGCTTTCCGGCGGCTGGGGCGACCCCTCCAACCCTCCAACCCGCCTGGAGCCGACTGTTGAACAGTGGCATTGGGTGCTGAAGGAACCCGCTTAAGGCGCTGAGCTCCGGGCGGGTTGGCGGGTTGGCGGGTCCGAGGGTGTCTTTAGAAAAGAAGGCGGTTTCTGGGTAGAGGTGGCGAAGGATATACAGAGCTACGACGGATGGATTACAATGAAGAAAAAAACCAAAACAATTACCGAGACATCAATTCCCCAATTGGTATCTAATGATTATTTGTAACCCCTTTGAACCGGCTCTGAAGAGCAAATCTTGCTCGCGCTCTCTACGACTGCCTGTGTCGGCCACGGGTGTATGAGTACTAAACTACAGCGAACGCCCGCAGCGCCCACAGCGCCCACAAATCTCCCCCGCCAGGTGTTGCCGCTTCGGGCATGCCGGGCTCTGAAGTGGTGACGGATGCATTGCCACGCTGACGCCGATGGCTCTTTTTGGATTCAGGATTATATTGATTTTTGTCTTGTTAATCTTCCCCTGCTTACTCGTAGTTGGACCATGAGCAACAATTGGAGCTAACTGTCTATACAATGTGTACTGATGATGTGCTGCTGGGAGGCGGACATCACAGGCCCGGGCAAAGAAGCACAACACCGCAACAGACACCCCAGTACTTCATCATGGTAGCTCCGTCTTTCCAACATTGTATAGGAACGCACTACCTTTGATAACGTGCACATCGGCCAGGAGCCTCTTAACCCTCCAGCTGATCAATCTCGGCCACCTTCTTGGCACTCGCGCTGTTGGGGTCAAACTCGTAGCCCAGCCACTCGCCCGCCAGGCGGCGCGCCAACTCAAGGCCGACGACGCGCTCGCCCATGCACAGCACCTGGGCGTTGTTGCTGAGCACGCTGCGCTCGACGCTGAAGCTGTCGTGGGCCGTGACGGCGCGGACGCCCTTGATCTTGTTGGCCGTGATGGCCACGCCCAGTCCGGTGCCGCACACCAGCAGCGCCCGGTCCGCCTTGCCCTCGGCCACGAGCCGCGCCGCCGCCGCCGCCCGCGTCGGGTACGCCGTCTTGTCGCTGGCCTCGCCCGAGCCCACGTCGATGACCTCGCTCACCCGGCTGTCCGACTCAAAGTCGCGCTTGATGGCGTTTTTGTAGCTGACGCCGGCTTCCTGCAGAAACGAATTGGGTTGTCAGCGGTTGATAAAAACGAGAGGAGGAGACCAACGCAGAGAGAGAGAGAGAGAGAGAGAAACAGTGGCGGCTGGCTGGTCACTTACATCGCAGCCCATGGCTATTCTCCAAGTAGGTGCCATTGTTTGTCTGATCTTGATAAACCGTAGAAGGAAATGAAAAGAAAAAAGGGCCGAGCGTCTAGACGAAGTGAACAGAAAAGATGTCAAGGTCGAGAAGATGCAAAGGCAAAAAGGTGACACGAGAGAGGCAAGCTTTCGTTTGCACGTCCGAAGCTCGGCCACGGCTTGCACCAGCACAACCTCGCCACACCCCTCACCAACTTGGTCCAACCCCCACCAAAACAAATGCTCGGAGAAAAATTATTCGATCACGCTGCCATCATTCAGGGACCGCGGTGCTAGGCAATGGCCATCCGAGTTCCAGAACCCCGGATGCAGGGGCAAAAAAGCTGGGGCAAGCTCCATCTCTCGCAGCCCAAAAAGACCCCTTCGTGGTGGGTGACCGCTGCCCGCCGGCTTGCCCGATGCGGAAATCCCGATCGCAATCCCCCCATCTCCATGATGCTGCAAACAAGAAAACGGACCAAAGCTATGCTGTGCTTGGTGCCATTGTGGCACACTTGCAATGTCTTTCTAGCTGTCCGAAGACGGGAAGCTCCAGATTTAGTTGTCCGTCTTCCCCTCCCTCACTCGTCTCGCCCGCTTCTCCGACTGCGGCACCATGCCCGACGCCGTTGTTGCTGCAGCCACGCCTGCCAACCTCGACACCCCGTGGGCAGAGGACAAGGACGAAGAGTTCCTCGCCACGCACCCCCAGCTCACGATAAATCGCTGATCAGCTCCCTCGGGGCTCTCCCTCTGCTCTCTCCTTCACCCTCACCCTTTCCGCCGTCTTACTGCTGCAAAGACTTTGCGGTCGCCGTAGTCGTCTCTCTCCTGCCGCACGACCTCTCACCCGCAGGAAAACAGCACGCGACCTCCCATAAATCACCATGTCTAAACGTCACCTCTTTGACTCCCCCGACGGCCTCGTCAATAAGGCCCTCCGCGGCATCATCCGCTACAACCCCAGCCTCAGCTTCGACGAGGCCAACCGCGTCGTCTTCAACTCGGACTATGATCGCTCCAAGGTGGCTCTCATCTCGGGCGGCGGCTCCGGCCACGAACCCGGCTGGAGCGGCTACGTCGGCACCAACATGCTCGCCGCCGCCGTTCAGGGCGACATTTTTGCCAGCCCCAGCACCAAGCAGATCGTCGCCGGCGTAGACGCCGTTCCCAGCGACAAGGGCACCATCCTCGTCATCACAAACTACACCGGCGACTGCCTGCACTTTGGCCTCGCCAACGAAAAGGCCAACGCCAAGGGTCACCGCTGCCGCACCATCATCTGCGGCGATGACGTCTCCGTCGGCCGCAAGGGCAGCCTGGTCGGACGTCGCGGCCTTGCCGGTCAGATTGGCGTTCTCAAGGTCATGGGCGGAGCCGCCGGCGCCGGCGCGTCGCTCGACGAGGTCTACGATCTCGGTGTCGCTTTTTCCCAACAGATCGTCTCCATCGCCGCGACTCTGGACCACTGTCACGTCCCGGGCCGCGCGGAACACGCTATGCTCAAGGAGGACGAGGTCGAGCTCGGCACCGGCCCCCACAATGAGCCCGGCTACAAGAAGCTCTCCCCGGCGCCATCGCCGCAGGACCTCGTCAAGCAGATCCTCACCCACTGTCTCGACGAAAAGGACCCCGAGCGCGGCTACGTTAAATTCGCCCCCGGCGACGAGACCATGCTGCTCGTCAGCAACTTTGGCGGCATGTCCCACCTTGAGATGGGTGCCCTGGTCGACGAGCTCCTCGAGCAGCTCGAGCGCGACTGGAACATTGACCCGGCCCGCGTCTGTGCTGGCTTCCTCGAGACGTCGCTCAACGCTCCCGCTTTCTCCGTCTCCGTGATCAATGTCACGGCCGCCGCCAAGAATTGCAGCTACTCGGTCGACCAGATCAAGTCCTTCTTCGACGTCCGTACAAATACCTACTGGGAGTCGGTCGCCGGCGCCCAGTCCAAGCGCCGCGCCCGTAAGGACCAACTCGTGCAGGCACCCAAGCCCGAGCACAAGACGGCCGACGACGCGCACGACCTCAAGGCCGACCCAGCCCTGCTCGACAAGGTCCTGCGCACCGCCTGCGACGATCTCATCAAGGCCGAGCCAGACCTGACCAGGTGGGACACCGTCATGGGTGACGGCGACTGCGGCGAGACGCTCAAGACGGGTGCCACTGCGTTGCTCGCCGCGCTCGACAGCGGGCTGGCCAAGACGGGCTCCGTCGTCTCCGTGCTTCTGGAGCTCGAGGACATTGTCGAGAGCAAGATGGGCGGTACGCTCGGCGGCATTCTCGGCATCTTCTTCGTCTCGTTACGCGCCGCCGTCGAGAAGAACATTGCTGTCGCCCAGTCGGACGGGGCCGTCGCGCTCTGGGGCAAAGCCCTCGCCACCGCGCTCGAGAACCTGCGCCGCTACACGCCCGCCAAGGTCGGCGACCGCACCGTCATGGACACCCTCATGCCCTTTGCTGAGGCCATGGGCACCTCGGGCTTTGACGGCGCCGTCGACGCGGCCGTCAAGGGTGCGGAAGCGACCAAGACCATGACGCCCCGCCTGGGTCGCGCAACCTATGTAGGCGGCGGCAGCAGTGGCGGCGAGAACCAGGAGCTGCCTCCGGACCCGGGCGCGTGGGGAGCGATGGTTGTCATTGCTGGTCTGCACAAGGCTTTTACGGGCAGCAAGTAATGAAGGTGTGGGAGAAGTTGCATTTGGCGTTTTTTTTTTTTCACAACTTGAGCGGCACCGGAGTGCCCTGTAATGAGGGGGGAGGCTGAGGTAGTAACGCATAAAGAATGGGCATGTTTGCAACCGGTAAAAGAATCGCCGGGCGAGATGATTAGTCTGGATGCATGAATAAACATTTGAAATAAAGTAATCAGATTTGAGAGTATAGGTGAAGCTACCTTGATCTGATCTACACGAGTTGATGGGTAGAAATTCCAAAACTGTCCAAGAGAAATAGCTACGCAGGGCGTGTGAAAGATTGATAATCCCCAAATAATTCTCGATAAATCACAAACCTGCAGAGAGAAGAAGACTAAAACGACGAAGAGATAAAACGGTCAAGCATGCGAAATCCTTGATTGTTTATTCATGGAGCAGATGATTCCCTCGTTGATTTGTTCTGACTCCTATGGCGGGGATATTTGAAGGAAATCTACGTTATCCTGCTGATCTGAGTCGAGCCTTTCATATTATAAAAATCAATTGACAGAAACAGAAAATTAAAAAAAAAGAAGAAGACGGTTCGTTTCCACAACTTGACGATGCTCAACACCTCCCTTGGTTTCCTCAGTCGCTATCCTCCAGAGCCTTCTCCTTATCCGACGCCTGCTGCTCCCCCTGCTGCTGCTGCTGCTGCGGAGGGAACTTCATGCCGCGGTTCGGCCCGCCGGGCGCGGCGCCGGGGCCCCAGCCGCCGTAGCCCCCGGCCGTGGCGACGCCGGCGAGCCCCGCGGCGTTGCCCATGGCCAGGGTGCCGGCGAGCTGGTTGCGGCCGACGCCGGGCTGCGTGTCCTTCCACGAGTCGAACTGCTCGCGCGTCTTGCCCGTGTACTTGAGCAGGTCGGCGTCGCTGATGGGCTCGCCGCGCTTCGAGTCCTGGTAGCGCTGGTACAGCCCCTTCTTCTCGCCCTGGCCGTCGGCGGCGGTCTTGTCGTTGGACTTGAAGAGACCCATGATTTGTGTGTGTGTGTGTGTGTGTGTTTTTTCTTTTATCGTTCCCTTTGTCTATTTAAGGGCTGCAAAGATGTCGACGTGTTTTTTTTTTCTTCTTGGTGCGTGCACGTTGCTGCGCAAAGGAGTTTGTGTGTATAAGTCGCTGTTGGGTTATGATGTAATGTCCCGCCAAGAGAGGACCCTTGGACAGCAGATCAACGGGTTTTTATCACGAGTAGGCGATTGCTCTCCATGGGGTAAACTCAGTGCTCCCCCCAATCAGTTACCCGCCTGCATCAGCCTTGCAATGACGGCATGGGCAACTACCTCCGACTCGGCCCAATAACGCTGCTAATCAGAACTGTGGCGCTGAGGCTGTCCCGCTTCTGGAAAATTCGCGGTGGAGGGTTGTGAAGGGGTCTCGCCCAGTTTGTATTAATCACAAGACCACTCAGCAGTTAATTCAAAATTGCCGTTGAGCCGACCAGGCTGCCAGGGCAAACTCTACTCAGCCTCAATGGGTTCCGCATAGAACCTGGGCGGTAAATCGAAGATTTGTGGGTTCTTTCAAGATGCTTGGCATTCAGGGAAGCGGAACATCCTCATAATTCTGCGTGGCTACATTTGCTCAAACATGTTCCAGTAGCTGTGCAATTGTAATTGTTCTTTGATTGGGCATGAAAGCCTGGTTATATACAATGAACCGCCACCGAGGCACTCGTCACACGCCACACGCACACGTACACGCACCACAACTGTACGTTTAGGCAGCAGGTTCATTATCGGCCCTTTAACCGGTGATAAATAACTACCCCAGTCTGTCGTGGCGGCGCGCCATCGCCGAACTAGCAAACTAGTGATGCGGGCGGCGGCGCCCGGACAAGGTAACAAAGAAACGTACGACATGGACGTCCCCTTGCAATTATTAGGCATGGACGGCCATACCAATAGTGTTGTTACCGCCGTTGAAGGCGACAAACTGCGACTTGAACATGATGTCACCGTAAATAGCCATGCCGCCAGCCGGAGCCGCCTGCAAGCCGCCAAAGCAAGCTACAAGGAAAAAAGAGAGTGTTAGCCGAAACCAAAATCCACAACTAAAAGTAGTGAATGCCGAGCGCCGAGCTCCGCTACGTTTCAAGGTGGGAAACCTGGAAGAATATATATATGTGTGTGTGTGAAGAGCCCCAAACTTACCACCATTGCCCACGGGCGCAAAGTTAATGTCGGCGCCCTTGATGCGAGCCATGTAGACGCCGCCAATGTCGAGGTCCAGGTCCGGCAGCTTGGCATCGCACGGGACGACGACGCCGCCCATCTGCTTGCTGTTCTGCGCCTGGGGCACCTGCGCGTAGTAGCCCTTGACGACGGAGGGGTCGGCGAGGAGGAGCGTGGTGCCCGTGTCGGCGATGGCCTGGCCGCCGCGGGCGCCCTGCTGCGGGGCGCCGCCGTTGACGGCAAAGGACTGGCTGCTGAACTGCCAGAAGCCCTTGGTCGTGTTGACGGGGATCCAGGTCATCGGGCCCGTGAACTTGGACGCGTCGACGCGGCCAAACTCGTACGCGCCGGGCGCGCTGGCGCGCAGGTCGGCCGTGAAGAGCGGCTCCGCGAGGCTGGGCATGACGTTTTCGAAAAACGTCTTTTGCTTCTGCGGCTTGACGGCGTTGATGGTGCCAAAGGCGAGGCCCATGAGCCCGTCGTTCTTGACGTCCTTGGCAAACGTGCCGCTCACCTGGGTCGCCAGCTCGACGGCCTGCCGCGGCACCACGGCGCCGCCCACCTCGACCACGTCGGTGCCCACGTTGCCCGTGGCGCCCGAGCCGTCGCCGTAGCGGATCGTGAACTCGGCGCCGGCCATCATCTGGAACGACCGGCTCTTGGCCGGGTCGAAGAACTGCCGCCCCTGCGTCTGCGCCGTCGGCAGCTGCGAGTTGAAGACCCAGAGGTCCGACGAGCCCGTGTCAAAGTCGAGCGTGATGGGCTGCCCGCCAATCTTGACCTGCGCCAGATACTCGACGTCATCCTTCTCCGGGACGGCTTCCACCGTACCGGTCTGATTGCCTTGGCGCGCCTTGGCGAGAGCGTCCGTCATGTCGGGGCTTTGATTGCCATTGTTGTTGTTGTTGTTGTTGTTGTTGTTTCCGGAACCCTTGCCGCCTCTTCCAGCACCATTGCCATTGCTATTGCCATTGCCATTGCCTTGTTGGCCGCCACGGTTGCCTCCGTTGTTGTTGGCGCCATTGTTGGCTCCGTTGGCAGCACCGTTACCCGTGCCTTGGGCAGGCCGGTTGCCGCCATTGTTGTTTTCACCGTTATTAGCACCGTTCCCAGCTCCCTGAGTGGGACGGTTGCCGCCACCATTGTTGATGTTACCGTTGTTATTATTGGCGCCGTTATTCGCACCGTTGCCGGCACCTTTGGGAGGACGATTTCCATTTCCAGTAGCCTCGCCGTTGCCATTACCATTACCATTGCCCAGCAAGCTACCCAGGATATCGTCGAGAGCGGACTCTGTCCCGACTTGCTCCACACTAACCTGGTCATCCGACTTTTCCATCGGATTACTCCATTTGCTAGTACGACGCCTCTCTAGTATCTCGTTCTTCTCCTGTGTCTCCAGAGCGTCGACTAGATCGTTGGGCAAGGGCATTCCGTACTTGCGGTAAGCTTTGGCAAGGGCCCGGGGTCCATTTCGGCCAGTGAAGGCTTCATTTCGAACTCGTTCGACCTTGAAAGATCTCTTTTCCACGTACGGGGCGGCGGTAGCCAAGCTCGTCAGCTCCAGCAGGAGCAGTAGTGAAGAGAGGGCCTTGGTATACATGGCGCCTGGCTATGTGAAATACCGTGAAACTTTATGAAAGGAAGAAGAAGAAGAAGAAATGTCACGCCTGGTGACAGAATGAGAATAAAAAAAAGAGATGGTAAAATAAAGATTGAGCTGAAAGAAGGGTGGGCAAGAATATATGCCAAGAACTCAACACATAAGAAATGAAGTAACAAAAGAACGGGAGCCAGCGTCCCTCGGATGATGAAGAAGAAAGGGAGTAAGGAGAAAAGACGATCAAGAACTCGGGCAAATAAATGTCTAGTAAAGGAGTATATACACGCTGCTGATCCTCTACCAAAGATGTCGGCTGTGTCGGTCTGTTCGCAAACCGAGTTCGTCACAGCCAATCGCCCCCCAGACTTCAACATGGCGAGCTGGATAGCCGCCCAGCAGACGTCGTCAGCCTATTGCGGAGACCGGGATCCCTCCAAGGGACTCTCCGCAGAAGCAAAACAGGTGCTACTGGGAGTTGTCGCTCACACACGGCTTGTAACAGCGATGGCAAAGTAAAAGTCAGGCTTATTGGCTATATCTGTGGCTTCCACTGTTTCGCGCTATCCGATATTCCGCTTCAGGCCCCGAGGGGCGCTGATTGTGGTTTCCCTCGTGCCGCCGGAGCCGGGTGTATCAGCCGGTAACAACAATCTGGGCGAAACGTGGTTGCTATTTCCCGCTTTTCGGAGCCGATATTGCCAATAAAAATTTCATCATCGTGCCAACATGTATTCTACGCGAAATGCCCTTAATTTCCCACAAAGCCGGCTCTTATCTGCTGAGTTAGGATGGTGGACAGGCAACTGCGGTTTTCATTATTCGCAAGGCAAGGGGGGGGGGCATATTAATTACGTCTACACGCCTTCTTGAATAGGACAAATGCAGCGGCTACCGTAATAACGGAGAACGAATAAGTAGTACACCGTGAATAGCCCCCAGGTTTCAGCGGCAAGGGAAAAAAGGGACCCCCGCTGGAGAGAAACTTGTCATGTTTCAGGACTTGCATGTAACAATAGGAAGCTGCTTAGCGATTGGCGGAAATAAATGAATTGTTATGATCCGTACTGAGTGAAGATGATTGAATGGATTGGAACAAGCTTGCATGGGGAAAAGCGATAGAGGGCACTTCATGGGCAGTCATTCCCTTCATTTCCACAATCGCCTACTTGAGTGGCAGGTACTAGTTATTCGGTGGCACTGGGACAACCTGACCAGGGGACCGTTCAGTTTGACCATCATGTAACCGACTAAAAGTATAAAGTTGGTGAGCAACTTAACTAACTAGTGGGTAAGTAGCTTGAGACACCGACTCTGCTAAGCGTCCTTGTGCCGGATGTGATTCCTGACTCACTAAGCATTGTCTAACCGTGCCTACTCAACCAAGCGTACTTGATTTTTTTATCGACCGTACCTGCTTTATCAACGACCCTCAAGTGTGAGCAGCATTAAATCAGAGGGCAGCGTATATGCTGATTATTGTATGAGCTCGGCGGCTGTCACTGCTAGATATTAAGACTGAAGGAACCTTGCACGTTTTTTTATTTTTAGGACAGAAGCCTGTTATTTCTGGCTTTCTTTTTTTTTTTCGCTTCTCCTTTACTTTTTCTTATCAATCTCTTTATTAATGTTTTAATCTCCACTCCCTTGGTTGGTTTGTTACAACTACTTGCCTCTTGAAGCCTATATTTAGCGATTCTCAGGTGTGCATGGCCATCATGGGCATTTTCCTGGTCAATTCACTTGCATTGAAGAGGACCACAATGTACATCAAGCTTGGCAAACGATGCAATTTTCCCTTGGCGATGCGATGCGAGGTCGATCGCCAGTGGATACGGCTTGGCGCTGAAACCACCAGCAGCGGCTAGCCGTTTCACACACATCTTCAAACTCACTGGGGCGGACTGACGAGGCTCACAGCACTAATCGGGCAAGTCATGGATGAGACCTGGAACTTCGTTTGAGACGCATGAAGATTCGGAGCATATTGGTAAACAAATTGGGCAGGTAGGCGTGGGTATCATACCGGACGGCAGTCCTGTTAATCTGGCAGAGTCGCAGTCTTACACCACCAGCTAGCTGTCCTCGTCGTGATTTTCAGAGAAAGACTTTCTCACATGCCGTAAATTAGCTTGTACCGGATCAAATGTACATATGTTCCTATCAATCAGTCTGCTGATCTCGTTTCTGATCATCATGGTTGAAGCGGTCTCCGTCTCAGCCGGTTCGATGCCTTCCATAATTCTTGAAGACGGCTAGCAAGAGCAGATCATATGTTCCCTTCAGAGAGCCCGCAAGCACAAAGGTCAACCAGAAGTACTTGTGACTAGCAAGTACACCGGTGATCAGAGGGCCCATGCTCTGCGCTGTCGTCTTGACGACGTTTACAGCGCCCATTACGGAAGTTCGTTCTCCCGGCTGCAAGATGGTAGCCATGAACGCGGTCCTCGGTGCACTGTCCATGCTCTGCAGGGATGCACGCAAAACCAAAAACATAATCGCAAGTTTCGGATCCGATGGAATCGGAATCAGGGCCAGAAACACTGCCGAGGGAAGATGAGTGAACACCATAGTCTGACCACATTAGCAAAATCATGTCATCTCGGGATGGATGAAACGAACCTTGACATTTCCGAGGCGCTTTGCAATGGACGAAGCGACCAACACCGTTATTGCCGAAATGATGCTAGTCGTGAAGAAGAGAGACCCTAGCTTGCCTTCTTCGATGCCGAACTGGCTCCGGAAATAGAACGTTACCCATGAGCTGTGAAAAATATTAGCCATGTCCGCGTGGTGGGTTTGTCTTGTGTCCGCAGATACTCACAGGGAGGCCAGGCCTGAGCCCAAAGAGTCAATAGCAAACAGGATACAAAGAATGGTCGTAATCTTTTTGCTTTCCGGGCTGATATGAGGAAGCATAGATGCCAGCCGGCTCTTCTTGGCAGGCGGCGCAGTTTCCCGTGCATCATCGAGCAGGGGCGCACGCTCATCAGCGGTATCTGTCGGTGCCGGCGGAGCG
Organism: Cordyceps javanica; assembly: GCF_051103115.1. Classification (NCBI taxonomy): domain Eukaryota; kingdom Fungi; phylum Ascomycota; class Sordariomycetes; order Hypocreales; family Cordycipitaceae; genus Cordyceps; species Cordyceps javanica. Next base: position 860,452 of record NC_139296.1, read on the forward strand.
GCGTCGAGCTCTACCTCGCGGGACAGCATGACGGTGAGCAGCAGCTTTATCAGGCCGAACACGGAGTAGGCGACAAAGGCTCCGCGGTAGGCGCCGAGCAGCGACCAGTGAAGGCGGCTGCGGGCCGCCTCGATGGCCCAGCCGCTGGCCATCATGCCAAAGGCCGACCCGGCGGGCGCGAAGAGCGTGTACCAGGCGTACACCTCGGCCCTGTGCTCCGTGGCCGTCAGGTGGGCGACGATGCTCTCCTCGACGGCGCGAAAGGGCCCAATCTCGTTGCCGGCCGGGCTGATGACGCCGAGGATGGCGGCGAGCAGCAGCGCCCAGTAGTTGGAGAAGAGGGCGAAGACGGCGCCGCTGGCCGCCATGAGCAGCGCGCCGAGCGAGAGGATGGCCTTGCGGCCGACGCGGTCGGCGAAGAGCGTGAGGAAGAAGCTAATCACCACGTCGCCGGCCAGCGTCAGCGTCATGAAGAGGCCGACGCGCGTGCGCGAGTGGCCGAGCTCCTGCAGGAACGCGACCAGGATGAGCGTCGTGACGCCGTAGGCGAAGAGCCGGACGAAGCGCTGCAGGCAGAGCAGCTTGATGTCCCGCGGCGAGTGGAAGAGCGTGACCAGGCCGAGCTCTGCCAGCACGCGGTAGTAAAAGGGCGGCCGTTGGGCCTGCGCCTCGTTGGCCATGGCGACGACCGGGGGCGGCGGGAGGAGGGAGATTCCGTCACGACGGATATGGAAAAGTTTGGTGCTTAAACTGTCGCGCCCAGATTGAATACTGAATCGAGTTCGTCTGAGATGTCCTCGTGTCTGACGGCGCACAGTGGTTATTTATGAGCTTCACAACTGTCGGAGCTCCGAGATGACACTAGTGAGGCTGTGATGGCCGTATTATTCGCAAATTACGAACGTCTCCACGTGCATCCGCTATTTACCCCAAGCGAACCAGTTTAGGTGGGTTTGATCTCAAAGTTCGCCGAATCGCCGAGACTGCGTAAGAGTGTAATCCTGTCTTGATTGGTTTTAGCTGGACGCTGATACGACCCGCATATAAGCAGGGAATTACAAGTGCTCTGCCAAGGTATTTCGAAATCCTGCTGTTACTTATCCCATCACTCTGTCTAAAGCAAAACCCTTCAAGCCCTGAAGAAGTAGGAGAGCTATTTTGTCTACTGCTTGTACTCTCCTTCGGAAACGCGCCTGATCAAGTCCTTGAGTACCTTGGCGGCATACTCGTAGTCCTTCATGTCTAGGTAGATTTGCGAGCTGAGCCGTACCCAGACTCTGCCTCCCAGCGCGAACAACGGCATCAGAGTCCTGTAGTCGTCCTTTTGGGTCTTCATCATCCACTGGTGGGCGCTCCCGGCATCGTCCTCCGGCAGCGCGACATCGCCATCCCGGGCAGCGGCACCCTTGTCGCCCAGCCAGATCGGTAACGCGACGTTGGCCATGGCGCAGTTGGTCAATGTGCCCTTCTTGTTCTCCAGGACCTCGGTCCCGAGTTCCTGCGCCACGTACTTGCTTCCCTTCTTGTTGAGGTCCCAGAGGTACGCCATGATGCGGTCCTCGCCGCCGCACACGTCCCTGCGCCAGGCGATCGCATCCTTTGTCACAATCTCCTGCGACCGGTCTCTTGTCCCCACGAGCTCGAAATTATTGACAAACTCGGACTTTGTGTTTGGCGGCAGGGGGCTGCGCCGGACGGTCGCCTTTGGGAGGTACCCGTGGCTTATCGAAAGGGCCGTCCGGATCAAGCCCTGGTTGCGCTCGGGACAGTACAGGATGGCACAGCCCCGGGGCACGTGAAGCCACTTGTGGCAGTTGGATGTGAAGAAGTCGGGATCCGCCGCGGCGAGATCCAGCTTCACCATGCCGATGCCTTGCGCACCGTCTACCATGCTCAGCACGCCGAGTTCTTTGCACGCTTTGCACATTTCTTCCCACGGGAATACAAGTCCGGGATTCGAAGAAACGACATCGAATGTGCAGATCCGGGCTCTCTTCCCTTGCTTTTCAATCTCCGATACCGCATCACGGAACTGCTGAATAATGTCCTCGTCCTCCAACGGGTAGCTGAGAGGGATTTCGTGAATTCCGACACGACTCGTACCAAAGTATTCGACCATGTAGTCTGCAATCTTTGCGCATGCTGGATATATCGTCGAAAAGAAGATGATGACGTCTTTTCCGTCTTCGGCCCACTTGATGTTGCGAAACACCGTGTTGACGGCCTCGGTGGCATTGGGCACGAATACCACGGTGTCAGTCGGCGCGTTGACAATCTTGGCCACGGCTTCGCGGGACTCGTCAATGAGCAGACCCAGATCATACCGGATAAACTTGTCCGGCTCCGCCTCGGATAGGTCCTGATAAGCCCGAAACTTGTCCCTGATCTCGAGCGGCATCGTTCCATATGATCCTGCGGGTTCTTTATTAGCCCTTGCTCCAAGTTCATCAGTCTGCGCTGGCCTGCGTCCCACCGTGGTTCAGGTTCACCCAATCCTGTGCAAAGGGGAACAGCTTCTTCACTTCCCCTCCAAACTCCAGATACTTTCCTCTAGAAGGAAGCTCCGTTTGGTTGGTGGAAGCCATAGCTTCATACAGATACTGGTTGGTGATGAGTCTCCGATTATATGATTTGACAACTTCAGTGTTGAGCTGAGCGATTAAAGACGGCAAACTAAAGACGGCAAACTTGTTCCGACTGCGCTCGGACTGCTGACAGCGCTCGCGATGAAGAGATGATTTATACAGATTGCACAATGACTAGGTCCAAAGAATGCTTTACAAGTGAGTCATTGCAGCTGAATAATTCGACGACTTGCGGAGATCCGATTTCGGGTCGCGCCCATCTCTCGTCTTAAAGAAGTCAACCACGCCCTATAGAAATGCTAACGAAATAGGCCGCGAAAAGCCGCAGCTCACCCAAAAAAAGAACAAACGCGAATTATTATGGCCCCTACCAAAACACTTCGTAACGAGACAAGCTAGTTTAAATGATCAAACCACAAGCATAGGTCATGTATTAGTTGCATTCAGATAGTCTTGACCCGCTCAGAGCAATTGAGTCATTGGTGGTGACAAGCCGGAGCGACACTTGGGCGCTCTGCGCGACATGGATGACTACGCACTTCTTTAGGAAATACTCGTTCCCTTTTTACTGTTCTCCTTCAGATGTTTCCTTGTTTCTTCTACTTTAGATCCCCCCCACTCATAGATCCATCACTTCTAGATCTTGCGCACTCTGGTAAAGCATGTGGTGTGAGCTTCCGCTGCCTCCCCTGCTGCTTCCATTGAACCTTTTGTGGCATCACTGTTGCTCCAACCTGTATCTGCTCACATGTACAGACAAACACTGGCCAGAAGTGGGTGTGGCACTGTTGTGTTGATTCAAGTCGGTTATTATGTCAGGTCAGCAAAACAATACTAAGGAACGCAGTGGTAGTATTACAGAGGCAAGGCAGCTCAGAGCTACAAAAGAGATCTGGCCATGTAACTAGTAGAGCAAACTTGAAATACAATTGCCGACAGTCTCGGTCTACTGGTTGATAACTGCCAAGGAGAGAATACAGTGTCCATCTTAGGGTCCAAGTGGACCACTGTAGAGGTCAGCCTCACTTTTCTTAGCGCAGTGCGAGGCTTCATCAGGATAGGTAGGTACAGCCGATCTCTCCTGCGAGGAAGGAAGAAAATGGTGATGGAAGCTTAAAGTGAACTCGATATTTCATATCATGAGAAAGCTATGTAACAGACTTCGGTAAAGAAAGTGGACCAAATACAGTGAAAGAAAGCAAATACACCAGAGAATGTCGTATGTCTAAAAAAATGACAGGCAAGGAAATCGTACATGGCGTCTAGCTGTCCCAAATAGCCCCGTATGCGGGAACTCCTCGTGTTTCCAGCCCATAAACTACCTTTTTGGTGATTTTCTCGTTGGCGATGATAATGACGGCCTCTGCTCGGAATGAGACGGCCAAGTTGTACCCCATCTTGGTGAGGTCTGGTCTGCCTTTGACGGCCGTGTCGTGGATGATGGCATCCGGAATGGTCTCGTAGATGGTGTTGAGAAGCGCTTTGCCAAACGTCTTTTCTGGGCTCTTTGTGGACCATATCAGCTGTGTCTCACAGGACGGGTTCTGGATGTGGCCCAGGAGCGGTCCAATGCCGGAACCGGTCCCGATGACGACGATGCGGTTGAAGAGTGTGGCAATGCGCATGACGCCGCAGGTGGGTATGCCGCGCACCCACACAGATCGCGGCGCGTTTTGTATGCACGACTTTGTCCAGTCGCCCGCGTTGGAGACGACCAGGGAGTAGCCGGGCTGGTTGGCCAGGGCACTCGGCTTGGGCTGAGGAATGGTTGCGAAGGAGTGCCACTCCAGCAGCGGGCGTGTCGAGATGCGCGTAAAGCTGCCGTTGACCGGAACAGTGTACGTAAAAGAGAGAACGGCCGCGTGGTCCGACAACGGTACAGTCTCGACCGGGACTTTGCGCAGGAACAGCCAAGAGGACGCGATGCTGCACGTAGCAACGGTCAGCAGCCAGAACGCGGGGCTTCGGACGAGAACCGTGCCCATGTTCTGTCCCGGCTGCAGGACATCCCTAGCGTTGAGGACCGTCTTGACCCAGAAGAGGAGGAGCGCCGTCCAGCCCATGAACCGGTGGCCCTGCTCAAACGTATTGTGGTATTTCTTGCGGAATGTAGGGTAGGCGAAACCAATCATTGCGCAGCACAGCGCGCAGATCATCCAGGAGACGACAATGGAGGCGACGGAATCGAGCCGCCTGTCTCGGTCCCGGAGATAAGACATGGTGGAGGAGATGTTGCTGCCCAGCAACCAGGCGGTCGAGCAGACACCCGCGGCCGAGTGCACGCCGCCCAGGTGGTAAATCTTGGCGCACCTGCGCCTGATCCAGAGCGGCGCGCCCTTGGGCACGGAGCAGAACACGGTGTACAAGACGTTGATGACGGCATCCTGGCGGACCAGGACGGCCAGCGTCAGGTTGGCGGCCACCACGACCGTGAGGGGCTGCGCGTCGTCGGCGGCGCGCAGCGCGAGCAGCGCCGCGAGGGCGCCGGCGTTGAGGAGAATGACAAAGGAAAAAAGAGTGCGGTAGATGATGAGGATGCGGTACGCCAGCCCGCGCCACGGCTGCGGCAGCTTCTTGGCCGGAACGTCGAGGCTCAGGTCGGCGGCGGGAGAAAAGTCCTGCTGCTCCTCCTTCTCCGTGACGGCGGTCGAGGCCGAGGAGAAGGAGCGCGTCTCGACCAGCGTGCCCCTCTCGCTCGGCGTCTTTTCCAGCGGCGGCGCCTCAAAGGTGCTGCTGCCCTTGTCGTCGGCCTCGGCCATGCCGCGGAGGGCCTTCTTGTCCGTCTTGCCGTTGGCCGTCACGGGAAAGGCTGCGAGCTGATGGATGACGGAGGGGATCGCATAGTAGGGCTGGCGCTGCGCGACGCACGCCAGGATGTGCTGCTCATCCTGGTCGGCGGGGGACACGAATGCGTGAATCTGCCCGTCCAAGAAGAGGGCCACGGCCTGGGAGACGCCTGGCGCGGACAGGAGCGACGAGGAGATGCCATCAAGCTCAACCCGGAATCCCTTGCTTGTGCATCAGTATGTGGTTCATCTCAAGAATGTCGAAGCGGGAAAAAAAGATAATAATTACCTTGACTTTGACTTGGTCGTCGCAGCGTCCAAGAATGATGATGTTGCCGGAAGCGTCCCACTGGCCAAGATCACCCGTGCGATACATTCGCGACCTGAAACCAGTCAGCTCCGAGATCTTTCATTTTTTTTTTTTTTTTGGCAGCGGGAATTCTTCTTTGCTTACCCGTCATTGGTAAAAGGGTCGGGGAGATAGGACTCTCTGGTTTTCTGCTCGAGCCCGACGTAGCCTCGAGAGACACCACTCCCACCGGCCCACATGATGCCGGCCTGGCCGAGCCCGATGGGCTGCATATCCTCATCGAGAATATAGACATTGTTGTTGGGTGTCGGCTTTCCAATGTTGATGGGCTCTCCCGCAACATGCTTGCACATAGTGTTGACAATGGTTGTCTCAGTTGGCCCGCAGCAGTTCCAGTACTCCGCTTCGGTAGCCCAGAGATCGGCTAGAGACTGGGTCGTGGGCTCACCGGCAGTTGCGACTACTCTGATGTTGCGGTACTTATGGGGTGGGTATTTTGATAATATGCTCGGGGTGCAGATCAAGACATCAATCTTTTTGCGTCGGTCAGCCTGCTGTGAGGGGCGTGTTGCTTGCGAGAGTTACGAGTACATACCTGGCGCATCGTGGGCTCCCACTCAGACCCTCGGATGACGAGAGTGCCACCATTGCATAGACAGGTGAAAATTTCCCAGGCAGCTGAATCGTATTAGTATCTGCTGAATAAAACTAGTTTTTGAGCATGTTTTTTTCTTTTCAAGTACTTACCCATGTCAAAGCTGATGTTGAGAACTTGACCAACACGGACACCGGGACTTACACCGAGGTTTCCGGGATACTGGCACACAAGGTTGGCCACGTTACCATGAGTAACGTCAACTCCCTTGGGCTTTCCAGTAGTACCTGTTAAACTCTGTTAGCATTGTGCTTTTCATGGATTATTCCGTTGACTTGCCTGATGTGTATATGACGTAGCACCCGCTGGCAGGAGTCGCCAAGTCCATCCATGCACGACCAACCGCATGCACGGCGTCGTCGTCGTCGCCGTCGCCGGCCACGCACTCTTCCACATTCACAGCGTGGACATGCGGGAACAAGCCTCTGACTCTCTTCTCGGTGGCAGAGATGCACACCAAGACACGGCCGCCGCTCTCTTGGAGCACGTGGCGGAGGGTAGAGTCGGGCACGACGCCGCCGTCCAGAGGGACGTACTGGGCTCCACAAAGCAAAACGGCCCAGATGGCGACGACCATCTCATAGCCGCGCTTGAGCACGAGGGGGACCCTCTGGCCCGGCTGCACGCCGATGCGGCGCAGGTGCCAAGCCAGGGCCTGTGCTTGCAGGGCGAGCTCGCCATAGGTCATATGCCGTGGGACACGACCGGAGAGATCGTGCACTGCGGTCCCCGCGGGGTTGGAGAGGGCATAGTGGGTGAATGCAGCCGTGGTGGTGCAGAATGGAGCTGTCTGTGCTTTCCCAAAAGAGAAGACCATGTTGGCCGCGTCCATGTTGGTGCTCTTGGGCCGTGTAAGCATCATCGCGGTGGCCATGGTTTACTGACCGACAATTGCTCGAGTGCACATGGAAAGTCTGAAAAGAGTTGAATTGATAATTTGGAATACTCGGTTCCAACCTAGGTTCTCAATCATATATACATATTTCGGCAGTTTCGAAGCTTCCTAATTTGGACAGCCAGTTCCGGCTAACGATGCAGGCTGCTGCATGAAACGAGGCAAAATGTATCTCTACGGCAACATCAGGGTGCTCGAAGTATCCAATCTCTCCAAATTCTTCCGAATCAAGCGTCTTTTCTCAGTCACGCGGCCGGAGTAAGGCGTCCAGTTTGTAGACATGCCTTCTCACCGAGTGGGAATTTCGCCACACATCCCCAACGCCGGAGCTACCAGGGGGGGTGGTTTCCAATCCTTCGCGTCTCGCCGTGTCGTCGTTTGGTATCTATTGGGCGCTTGGGAAGTGGTGAATGTCACCACAATGCATTGTACAAGCCACGTAAGAAGAAGAAGAAGAAGAAAAAAAAAAAAAAAAAAAAAGAGGTGGCATTCCAGCCTCACCACAACCCCGGTACTGCATAAGAGGCTTTTCACCCTTGTATAAACGCAGAAAAAGGCTCTCGCCCTTGTTTGACTTTTTTTTTTTTCTTTTTTTCTTTTTCTCTCTTCTTGCGGCGTTTCTTCGCTAGCTCGAACCCAAGGTGCCGGCACGATGGGTTTCGAGTGCTCTCTGCTTGAGCCATACCCACGATCATGTCTCACTCGTTAGCCAGAGAGAACACCCACTGATTGGCAGTTCGCAGGAATTGCGCGACGCTGTGGCACATGACCGAATTGTGGCTCGCCTACCAGGAGATAAGGGAAAAAAAAAGAATGAGTCGGTGGCGGCTTTGTTGAACGGATACCCGTTCCGAGGCCAAGACGACCTGCCTGTGTTGAACCGGAGAGCATAAGAAAGACGCAGCGACGAACTATATCCAAGATGGCGCCTATTTTGTCAAGTCTGTTCTTTTTGGTTTTCTGGCTGAATTAGTAAATGGATCTAACCTGTTCAAGAAACGCCTGTTGTTTTATTTTATTTTTCAACCCGCAAATACCGGTCACCCGTTCTCAAACCCTCGAGAGTGTGAAAAAAAACAAATGTTTCTTGACTCTTTCCTCAAAGGCCGACAATCTAAGACTGTCATGTTCCAGAGCCCAATTGGCTTTTGTACTTTCCACGCGGGTAGGAGATTAAAAGAGAACGGAAGAAGAAAAAAAAACTTGAGAGATTATCATTCCACCATTCCCAAGAACCCTGCCAAAGTGGGCAGAGACGGTGAGGAATGGATAGACCTCCCCAGGCAACTCTACCTTGTCATCTCGTTACCCACGGCGAGCTGAAGGTGTGGGCATTGTTACCGAGACAAGGGATGGCCGTCCTATCTCTAGGACCGATTTGCGTCACCATCCTACATCTTCAACAACAGCCTTCGGCCCCCCCCCCCCCCCCCCAAACAGTTGTCGAGCGACAGGGTCTGCACGGCCCATGTGGTGTATGGTTTCAGCCCGCAAAGGTATGTTTTGGTTTTTTGAGTTAGTCATGTCTTGAACATCGTAGAAACGTGTCCAGGTTATTCCTGCAGCACCGGTCACACACTGCCCGACTCATCATGGCCAAGGCTGGAAGGGGGGGGGGGAGAGAGAGAGCTGTCACAAATCGCGACGAACTCAAGATGCTGTCTGTGCGCAAGCATCGTGATGAAGAAATCTCATTCAAGATCACCTTGTCACATTCCAAAAATGGAATGTCGCGCCGTCGACCTGCCCGTATCGGTCTTGTTTACGACGGGTCTTTCGGATGCTTCAATTGCATCTTCGCCGTGCGTGCATATTGGTTCTCGGCCTAGTTGTCAATGTACGGGTACATGCGCACCTTCTGTCCGAGGTATCTGTTTATTTACACTTTAATCCTTGCCTCTCCAATAAATGTTAACCGGTCGATACCGGTCAATATCCGAAGTCGTAGTCGCCCTTGCGAGGCAGCCCAATCTCCATCATCAAGCAACCTTTCCTCTCTGCCACGACCCTCCATCAGGTTGATTCTTGCCTCTTTCTTCACATTTCCGACGGAGCATTCGCATTCAATCACACCATGACTGATACGGCCCCAGTTGATTTGGTATTATCGTCAACCCCCGCTGCGGGCGTCAGACTCCTCTGCCTCAACCGACCAGAGAAGCGCAACGCACTCTCGCAGCCTTTGATCCGCTCCCTCCTCTCGGCGCTCAGTAATGCCTCTGCAGATGACCACATCTTTTCCATCATCCTAACTGGAAACGGACCCTTCTTCTGTGGTAAGTCTCACCATCGATCCTCGTTCCACGTGAACCGATGGATGAATGTTCTAACCGTCACAAGCCGGCGCCGATCTCAATGATATCGCCACTCTTGACGAGGCCGGCGCAAGAGCGTCTCGCTACCTGGAGGACTTGTGCAAGGGCTTCGCCGCTGTCAAGAAGCCCATCATAGCTGCCGTCAACGGCCCTGCTGTACGTGTCCCGCACGCGACCCCTCCCTCTCGATACAAGGTGCACGTGTGCACTTGGCTGACGATGAACAGCTCGGCGGAGGATTCGAGATTGCTCTGATGGTGAGATGATCCTCTAATGCACCCTTCTGTCCCACCTTGTTTCAACTGCGCTAATTAAAAGCAAAGAGCGACTTTATCGTGTCGGCGGAGCCCGCCTACTTTGTACTCCCCGAAACAAAGATTGGGCTCATCCCCGGCGCCGGTGGTACCCAACGACTCACGGCGGCCGTCGGCAAGTACAGGGTGGGTTTCTTCAACGGAAAGCTGTACAGCAATGTCCGTCCGCAGCTAACAGGATCGGTCCTCCCGCCCGTCCGCAGGCCATGCGCAGCATCTTGCTTGCGGAGCCCATGACTGCCGAGGAGGCCATGGCCGCCAGCCTCGTCGCTAGCGTCGTCAACCCTGACAACTTGACCCAGCGCTGCTTGGAGATGGCATCCAACTTCACCGCCGCCAACAGACAGACTATCGAATTCGCCAAGCAAGCCATCTGCAGAGGTGAGAGTGCATGCGTAAGCGGAGTCGTGTTATTATCCTTGTCTGACTGATGAGCTAGCCGATGATCTCGGCCGTGACGACGGCTTTGAGCGGGATTTGTACTATACCGCGTTCGGAACTGATGAGAAGAAGCGCGGGGTCGACGAGTTCTTGACCGCTCGTCGCAAGAAGGCCTGAGCGGATTCACCATTGCGCGAGATGAAAATTTTAGTAGAGACATGTAAATGGAATTTGCCGTTCCGCTTAGGTTTTCCAGCAACTACAGTACGCCTTTTCAATAATAAACAGTCAATGCATTGTCGTTTCTTCGTCATCTATGAGTCTAGGCTTGAAGCGCAGGCACTAGCTCGCGTTTCATTGCTGCACTTCCAAATCGAGCCCCAGTTCCGCAGTTGGCCCTCGAGCACTCTCGTTCCGGTCTGCGAGGCGGCTGCAGCTTTCCGCAGCAGTGGGCTAGCCCCCAGATCAGCGAACGCCACAGCCGCATCCGTCGTCTCGGGCATGACTCTCGTGGCTTGCTTGGCTCGCTGCTGCGACTGTTTCGAGGGCTGCGAGACTGGATGGGTCTTGGACGGGGAAGAACATGGCTGCTCCAACAACCCAACCAGAGGATCGTCGATATAAAAAGGATTTGGGCGACGAAACCCGGTGAACCAGCCAAGGTTCGGCGAGAGGGACGCGAGCGGGCCCGTTGGTGGACTCTTGGGCTCCATTGGCTGGGGCTTGCCGAAGGGCGACGACACGAGACCAGGTCTCAGCGGCGGTAGTGTCATGCCCATATCAAGCTTGTTTTGTAACGTACCGCGACGCCTGCCCACTGTGGGCATCACAACTTCCTCGCCGTCGATCATTTTGCGCTTGCGGACTCTGGGGTTTGACTTGACAGAGTAGAGTATCGAATTTTCCTGGGCGAGATCGCCAGACACGGGGCTCTGGGGCTGGAGCTGGGGCTTCTGCTTCTGCTCCTCCTCCTGCTCCTGCTCCTGCTCCTGTTGTTGCTGGTGTGAAACCGCGAGATCCGACCGGGGTTGCTGCATAACCATCTCTGCCGCATCGCTTTTGCGGCTGCGACCATGGTTGGGATTCAGCGTGGAGGGTCGTTTCTTGGCTTTTTCGAGCGCACCAGGAGCAGACTTGCGCGAGCCCTTGGCTCTTGGCCGAGGCAGTTTGAGAGCGGGGATCTGCCCCGGATCCGTCGCATTAGCATTCATCAACGACGGCACTGAATCGGCCGTGACTGTTGCGCGACGAGCGGGCTTTGCCGGTGTCTCCCTTCCGGTGATACGTCTTAGTTCTTTGAGGATTTTCAAGGTGCAATAAGCACCAGTGACTTTAGAATCGCGCATGGCTACGGGGTTCGCGGCGGGCGGGCGCGGCTTCTTAGGTGATGGGTCACGCCAGAGCTTCGGAACGCGAATCTGCAGGTCGTCGACCCAAGCATCGCAATCCCATTGAATCCAAAAGTCAATAATGTCGCCCCATGAGCTCTCTGGCGGCTTGGTGAAGTTGACAAAGATCACTTTACCGCCTTTGCTGTGCACCGTTTTCGCAAATTCTCTCACCATGACTTTGAGCCCATGCACCCGCAAGCTTGTGCCTAGAATGAGAAGCATATCTGGATAGAGCGCGAGATCGTGAGTGATGATGGGACTGATCAGGTGAGCATTGGGATGCTCTTCGCCATATAAAACGATGTCCGGGCGTAGCTTTCCAACGCCGAGCGCTCTCTTGCCCTTTTCCTCACGCTCCGCGGCGGCTCCAGCACATCTTGGACACTCGGGCTGCTGGCCCGTCAAGGTCGCTGTTTCGCGGTCCTCGTCATCCCAGGAGCAGACCTGCCCGCACAGAAAGCAGCGCAGCTGTTCCAGCGATCCATGTAGGAATACACACTCGACACCGGATTGCGATGGCTCTTTCTTGAGAGTGGCGGGAGGCGTGCTACTTTTTGTATCGGTGGACGATGCTTCAGTCTCAGTCTGCGAGGCTGATGCTGATTCTGATGCAGACGCTTGTGATGCCCGTGGTATGGGCGACTCTGATGCAAGGTCTTCGGACACAGATTTTTGGCTGCTAGACGGCTCTTTACTCGAAGCCTCGTCCACCATCTTGGCCAGCTGGTCCTTGTTGGCCGTAGATCGACGGCTGAATCTACCGCGACTGCCGGGCCCATCAATCAACGACGTTGAAAGGCCAACTTTTTCTTCAATCTGATCAATGTTTTGCGTGTAGCAGCGTACCAACTTGCCGCGGTTCCTCAGGTGACTGATGAACCTATGCGAGCCGGTCGGCTCCGCGTCCTTGATCTTTTGCCGCAGAGACGTGGCAAATGTGTAAAATACTTGCGTGCGGACCGGGTCGGCCCAGACCGACACGTCAAACAAGTCTCGGCCTTTCATATTGGGCAGTGTACTGCGGCCAGAACTTGATCCTTGCGACGAATTAAACAGCTTCCTCGCTGCTGAAAAGTCTTCCGGCTCTGAATCGCTGGTGTTGCTGTGCTCATTAGACTCCGTGTCAGAAGTTGAACCGTGGTCGTACGGGTCAAATAGCACGGGCGGAGGCGAGGATAGCGGCGAGGAGCTAGGGGGTACGCCGAGCCTCGAGAGATGCTCGGCAAGCCGGAATGCGGACGGGGGTACTATTTGGTCGTCGGGCGGCGGTGAGGACAAGGGTGAAGTGGCGAGCTTGGCGAGGGCGATGGAAAGCGAAGGACGCGCAGGGCGAGGGGTAGTATAGGGAACCTCGGATGTAGGTTTGGACTCTGGCAGTGACGGGCTTTCCGGAGCAGCGCTTGAATCCGCAGCAAGCTCGTCCTGTTTTATCTGTTGATGCAGCGTTTCCGTCTCCTCGTCGTCCTGGGTAACTTTTTCCTCTAGTTGTGGCGAAGCACTGGAAGAAGCTCTCCGCCGCTTGACTGGTCTGTCTGCGTCCCCTTCATCCTCATCCGCGTCCTCTCGCGTCTCCGCGTCGGGTTTCCGCGCTGCTTGTTTAGCCACCGCGTCGAATTGTGCTTGAATCAGCGAGTACAGGCCATTTTCGGATCGAAAGTCCTGTAGATAACATCGCCATGTTAGTGAAACTCGATCAAAGATACCAAAGACAAGCACCAATGCGTTTTGGCTGTCGCTGCATACCGGAATGCCAGAGTTGGTACTTATGCCCGCGCCCGTCACGACGACTACCTTGCGCGCTTTCAGCAGCGAGTCAGCAATGCCTTGGAGAAGCTCTCCGGAGCTTGGCTCGACGTGTGCAGTCGGCATGATTCCCTATCCGATGCAAGAATTGGCTTTGATCCAAGAGAAGGCGAGCTCGATGGTCTGTGGTTTGCTGACTACCGCGCAGTCGCAAAGCCAACGCGTCGCACCACACAGCGAGTGACAGTCTCAAAATGTGTACATGTAGGTGATGAAGAAATCCGTCATGTTGTATTGTATGTTGAAGATACCATTGGCAGTTTCGTACGCTTTGTATTACGCGCCGGCAGCTATCTGATCGATCGCGGTGTAGACGTTGTGGGTGCGATAGACTCAATGCCGAACCGAGGAACGTAAGGATAATAAATATCAAGAAAAGAAATGGGGCAAAAAAAGTATCCAAAAATTGTAAAAAGGGGAGGAAAGATGCCCAATTCAAGAGCTGCAGCCGCTTCAATGGTTTGTGCAATGCTGCTGGGCGTTTGACAGCTGTGACGCGCCTCACAGTACTTGTGATGATGTCGCGACTGGGTGGTTCCCGCCGAACCCCAATTTGTTTTCTTTCCTCCCATGGCGGACTAGCGCTGTTCGGAGCAGTCACTGATTGAGCCTTGAGCCGCTGAAAGGACCCGCTGTAGGCGGCTGATTAGTGGCGGGCCAGCGGGCTTTAGCGGCATGTTAGGGATCGTCTTTCAGACGGTCCAGCGGTTCCGCCAGGGCCAGGCCAGACCTGCTGCTACAGCACGGATAGGGTGGGGGTGAAGAAGGGGCGCACAAGTTTGGTTTGATGGTGCTAACAGCGCTAGGTGGGCTGACCTGCAGAGAACGTTAGTACAATGAATGATCAGCCTTTCATCATTCCTGTCTCTCGATCCTGCCAGGAAAGTCGGCATAGAAAAATAAAACGAAACAATCTACCTCGAGTCATAGCAAGCATGTGTTTGGCAGTTGATGCCAGTAAGCTGTTATGCCTGCATGCATTACATGTGTATTTTCTTCAACCGTACCACCACACTCCAGTTCGAAGGTCACTGTGGATGGCATTTACGTGCACACACACACACATATATATATATACATGGGCATCATCCCTTCTCGTCCGGCATGGTTGTCAAAATTCATAAATCATTTTTGTATGCTCCTCTACTGTGCTTTGGCGAGAATTATTCGCGCATGCTCCCATTGGGCTCTTCATGCCGAAAGACTGGATGATTGGCGTCCACACAGCCGACCTGTGATTGCGACTTGTCCACCCCCCCCCCCCCCCCTTCACCTCGAACTCAACAATGCGTCTCTCCTCATCACGCATCCTGGCGGACAATCCTACTCGACCGCGTGTACCAGCGCGTCGAGAAGCTCGGTAAAGTCCCCGGGCACGCCCAGCCCCGTGACGGCGTCCCAGCCGGGCTTGGCCGGCCACCCGCCCGGCGTCTCGCCGTCCCAGCTGCACGAGCGGCTCTGGCCCTCGGTCACGTCCTGCAATGTCCTGCGCACCGGCTCGCTGTACAGCCACGGGGTGACCCATCCAAGCGGGCGCTTGCCGGCGCGGGCGCGCGCGTCGTTGACCATGGCCAGCATGGCCGCGACGATGGGCGCGCTGGCGCTCGTGCCCTGCAGCAGGCCCGGCCTGCCCTGGGCGACGACGAGCACGTTGGTGCCCACCGCCGCAATGTCCGGGATGGCGCGGTTCCGCGGCTCGTAGTAGCCGTCGAGGTGGCCGTCGAGGGCGCGCACGTACGCGCCCACCGCCGCTCGCTGCCAGGCCGGCTGCGCATAGTACTGCGAGAAGCCCCCCGTGCTGAACTCGGCCGCCGCGGGCGGGCCGCCGGCGGCGGCGGCGGGGGCGTTGCTGACGGCGCCCACGGCGAGCGCCCACGGGCACGTCGACGGGAACGTCGCCACGGTCATCTTGCGGCCGGACCCGTCGCGCGCGCGGCAGTTGGAGCCCTGCCCGCCCTGCGCCCCGCCGTCGCCGGACCCGAAGAGCACCGTCATGCCGCGGGCGGCGAGCAGGCCAATCATGCCGCACACCTTGTCCGCGTACGGCCGCGGCACCGACGCCTCGTCGTCGGCGTACGAGACGGACAGCACGCTCGGCATCTCGCCCGCGGGCTTGTCCAGGAGGTACTGGAACAGCTCCAGGAACGGCTCGTTGGTCGACGCGTTGCTCGAGTCCGACCGGCCGTCCTCGCCGATGAGCTCGCCCCGGCCCCCGGCCGAGTAGAAGACGAGGCGGGCCGGGTACGCCAGGCCCAGCGCGAGGTCGACGTCCAGCGCCGCCTCGCTGCCCGACCGCGACCGGTCCTGCGGGTTCTCGCCGCCGCCGACGAGCTCCACCGTGTAGTTGTAGCCCTTGGCCGCGAGCTCGGGCGCCTGCTGCGACAGGAACTGGTCCGAGTCCTCGTAGTTGGCGTACTCGTCGAGGAAGCCGGCCACGCCCATGGTCACGCTCGACCTGTCGTCGGGCGTCTTGTAGTAAAAGTTGTACGCCTCCCGGATGCACCGCGGCGTGACGACCGAGGTGCACGGTGGTGGTGGCTGCGGCTGCGGCGCGTCGGCGCGTCTCGTCAGGTCCATCTCGTCGAGCCACCGGATCTGGGAGACGGAGCGGGCCGGCTTCATAAAGTTGGACACGGGGTGGATGAAATCAATGGCGTCCTCGAGGGCGTCGGGGATGGAATACTGCGTGGTGCGCAGCACCGGCGCGTCCCCCCCGCCCTCGTAGACGTAGTGCTCCAGGAGGGAGCCGATGAGCGCGTCCGTCTGCCTGACCGTTGCGCGGACGTGCACCCAGTCGCCCTTGGTGTCCGAGTCCTGGATGCCGTGGCTGCGCAGCCACGCTTGCACCATGCTGACCGACTTGGCAGCCGGGGCACGCATCGCGGTAGAGTCTACCAGCGATAGCAAGTCCCCTCGCACCGATGTCAAAAGCTTTTGGAGGCCCTTCATCTTGGGCTGCTTCAGGGCGATAGAAAATGAGTATTGTTGATTCGGGTCGACTTGGTCGTCGATTTTCTTCCATCCGGGAGGGAGCCGCGCCGTCTTCTCGATGCAAATGTCGGCCAGCGATCCCCATCCGAGCAGCGCCGCTCCCAATGCCAGCTTGGGTAACATGATTATCGACGATGAAATAGAGATCAAAGTCGACAATAGAAGGAGGGCACTTTTTTCAACAAAAAGTTGCGGCCTTCACCCTATTGTCAGGAAAAGGGGGGGGTGTCCTCTTTATTACAGAAGCAAAGTCGTTGCAATACTAAGTAGCCCAAATGGTCTGAGACATGTATTCGCCCATTCAGGTACAAAGCTTGTAAAATGCCTATTTATTAGTCCCCTTTTTGTTTGTTCTAGTTTTGCCAACGATGTTTCCCACTCAAGTTTCGCCTATTACGGTGCCTGGCATGTACACGTACAACGCGAATCCTAATCCACCGAGTCAATAAGCAGGGCCGCAGCACGAGTTTGACATTGCGACAAACGAAGTCCCTTGAATCATCGGCTAGTGCTATGAAGAGAAAGGCATTCCCGACCCGCACAGTCCAATATTGGGTAGCACATAGCGGGCGTGTTGTTTCCCTGGCAGCCATGTCTCACATCTGAACCGAGTACTAATATGGAGTGCACTATGTAGTTGCTCGCGCCGAGGCTACGCAGATTCAGGGAGACACGCCAAGATCGATAGGTAACAATGAATGGTCAAGAAAGAAGAATTCTAATGTCCGCCTTATTGATACATCTGTGGTAGGCTCCGCCTGTTTTGCTTGCTGATGTCCGCAGCCAACATTTACAGGGCATTATTCTGTATACATCACAAGGCGATTGTGATTAGTCCCTGTCTACTTGAGTTTCCCTAGCTTGGCAGTTGCTCTCTTGGGCGTGCTTTTTTCATCCAATAGTTGAGCAGTGACGTAGTGCTCCTAAGTAGGTGTCGCACTTTGACACGGTCCAGTGTGAGTGAGATCGCCGCTCAGCCCCCGGAGCTAACTTGTAAGTACCGCGTGCCTCCAAAACTGGAGCTTGCCCCTTGCAGATGATCACAGCTGGATAAATACCATATTCATGCTCCTTGGGGTATTTTTTTTTATTTTAGCCAAATGTGTGGGATCGGCTCATCGTCGGCGGTAACTACATGGCCCTCAATCCTCTGCTGGTATTCTTGCAAGCTTCGGGTAGTCGCTGTTCATTGCTGCCATGCCCTGTGGTTGGCTGTTGCACAAAATCACTGGCAAAGTGCTCTCAGCGGGGATTTGTGACTCGTTGATCCGGATATTCCATTCATCCTTGGTGTCCATAGGATTGAT
Source organism: Cordyceps javanica (assembly GCF_051103115.1). Classification (NCBI taxonomy): domain Eukaryota; kingdom Fungi; phylum Ascomycota; class Sordariomycetes; order Hypocreales; family Cordycipitaceae; genus Cordyceps; species Cordyceps javanica. Next base: position 878,185 of record NC_139296.1, read on the forward strand.
GCCGGGCCTTGCTGTGATCTCGCCGCCTGACAGGCGCAGCAATTGCCAGCCACTCCGAGCCAAGAGGCGATTATACCTACCCTGTATAGCGCAGGCGGAAGAGGAAGGACCGGTAGTATTGCAGCGGAGAGTTGAAAAGTCGGCAGCCAGACTATCTGGAGGATATAGATGACCACTTGCGAAGTCTTTGCTTGGATTTGGTTTGTCATTAGAATCTAGCAATGATTCTGTTTGATGCATTCGCCCGAGCGGGATCCAATCTCGGGTGTTCTACAATAGCGGTACTGTGCCAGCATGAAGCGAGTGATCGACGTGTGTCAAAGGCTTGGAGACAAGAAGAATAACGTAAAATGGCCCACTGTACTTCCATCCCGATGAGAAAGATGATCAAGGATTTCAAGCACATAAGAGCTGTGCTTATGAGTGTCCTGGCTCGGCTTTGGTCACAATCGCGAGCAGACGGAATTTCCCGCGGATTTCCCGCGGAACTCGGACTACACGCAGCAAACGTACTCATCAACGACGAATATATATACATCAACAAAAGAATGCAAAACGGAAAACATCCATCATTCATCACTCACAACTCATCGATTCCTCATTTTATCTGACACTAATTCAATATCGAGCCACATCTGTCTAGATCATCTCATATTGAATCTTGTTCTGCCCATTCTCTCTCGAAACAGAAGAGCATACCCCCCTTCCTACCAACAACAACAAAAAAAAAAAAACAACAACACATCACATCATGTCATCATCACAATCCACGCCGCAAGAGAGTCTCCAGGCCATCAACAACAGGACCCTGGGAACGTCGGCCGACTCCTTCCCCGTCGTCACGCTGCCCGGCGGCGACCAGGTCCCCACGGGCACGGTGGGCGCCCTCCTCGTTAACATCCGGGCCTACGACGCGGCGGCGGCAGCGGGGGACGCCGACGCGCAGGACACGCTCGCGCGGGCCATTCGCGCAGCGGTGCCGGTCCTGCAGCGGGTGGGCATGTTTGACCTCTTCCGCCCCGATGAGTGGACGTCGGACCGGAGCCAGGGCAGGACGTTGGTCGGGGAGACGGCTGCGGCTGCGGCGGCGGCTGCGGCCAAGGAGCAAAGTTGAGACATTGGGGGAGAAGGGGGGAAACATGACAGGAGAGAGAGAGAGAGAGAGCGTGATGGAGAGTGGTGCAAGGCCAAGGAAGAGAGGAAGAAGAAGAAAGAAAGAAAGAAAGAACCACTGGCCCGAGGAGAACAGTGGTATTCAAACAGAAAAAATGGCGTGCAAGACGAGACACTTGAGTTGCGACGGACTAATACGGGTGGTGCATCATGAAGAAGAAAGGCGCACCTCATTCATTATTCATTGTAAAGCCCCCATTCGATGATATAAAAAAAGTAAATAGCCAAAAAAAAACAATGCTGCACACAGTATAATGCTCCTTCAAATGTACCCAATCCAAGAAATATGTGCAAAAGAGAAAACGGACATCAAAAGAGGTGGTAGTAGAGCGCACGCAACAATACATTGATAGTGCCGTTGCTCATGAATGATGAGCCGGGTAGAGCTCACATGTCTTCTTACAACGTCGTCCTCATTTGATATCCAACGCGACGACGACGACCAACCGCAAACCTTGACAGGTCAGGCATACATGGATATATAAAACTTGGTCCTTCAGATGGCGAGAGAGAAAAAATAAAAACGGAAATGGTGGGTATATGCTTCCAATAAAAAAAGTATGGTGAATTTGCAGCTCCCTTCATATACCAACAGCGCCAGCCACGCTGCTTGTCCTGGGTGGCAGCTGAATATCGTCGTCGTCATCTGAGCTGTCGGCGGCGGCACGATCCAGTATGCGGTCAATGTCCTCGTCGCAAAGCGCCGGTCGCGCGCGACTGTTGCCGAGGCCGAGGCCGCTGGGGAGGGACAGCGCGCCGCGTATATGGCCGCCGACCCCGTTGGCCCGTCGTTTGGGCGTCCAAACGTTTGGTGAGCGGTACGGCTGCTGTTGCTGCGGCGAGTCGAGATCCATCGGCGAGCCGGGCGGCGGCGGGCCCATGGCAGGCGACTTGTCAAAGCCGACCCGCCTTTGGGGCATGGCCGGGCGCTGGCCGGGCAAGCCTTTTCGGAAGCTGCTGCTGCTGGTCGGGGTGTGGCGATTCATGTTGTTATTGTTGTTGCTGTTGTCGTGCAAAGAAGTCCTCTGCTGGGGCGGCGCCGGCGAGACGGAGGGGGAAAAGGCGTGTCGGAGATTGGTAGAGTTGTTGGGGCTGCTCATGAAAAGAAGCGTCTCGATGGCATCCTGTTCTCGCACGTTCTGATGGGGCGAGTACAGCATGGCGTCTGGTGGACGCGACGGTTGCGACGACGACACGGCACCCGGATCCAAGTGTCGTCGCGGTGAGTAGCTGCTCGCGGCCGAGGCGGAGTGCGAGTGAGTGAGCAGGGCGGGCGGATGCCTCGCGATGGTATTTCGACGGCCGTTGCCCGACTGTCTGGACAGCGAGGGCTGGATGGGCGCGGGAGGGGCGAGGACGGGCTTGCGGGAGCGTGCCGGGGGTGAGCGGGACCCGTGACGGGGCTGCACGGGGTCGGGCGCAAAGTGCACCTGCGCCGCCGACGTCGGATGCGGTCGGGGGCTGGTGGAAGAAGACTGGCGGCGATGGAGGGTAGAGTTGCTGGAGACGGGCGATGCGGCCTGGGAGGCGAGAGACTCGACCTCGTCGAGGGAGCGTGACTGCCATCCGTTGTTGACCTTGATCATGGCATACGTCAGCCGCGTCTTGAGATCCGCCGACATCTATAAGACGTGTTAGCGAGAGAAGAGCAAAGGTGACGAGCGCGGGTTGGGGGTGGGGGGGGATCAGTGGTTCGTGATGCGTACGTCCATAATTTGGCTTCCCGTCGACGTCGTGCTCATGGCACTGACGGTTCTGGCATGGCCCTTGATCGGGCTGTTGCTGCCACTTCGAGGCTTGACCTGGCCGTCCGCCATGCGCTTCCGTGACGCGGTCGAGGCCTCCTGCTGGTCGATGCGTTGCTGGGCCGCGGCAATGGCGGACAGCCGCAAGAGCTCCTGTCCGGCCTGACCGTGGGCGTCGGCCCCGGCATCATCGCCCTGTGCATGGGCGGCTCGCCTCGCGTCGCCGCCGGCCGCGGCCGCGGACTCTTGCGAGTCGGGTATGGTTGTCTGGGAGGAGGAGGGGCAGGCGGACAAGGCGGCGGGCATGGCGGAGGAGACGGGCGCGACGAGGGACTGGCCAAAGGTCGACGACGAGGGCGCCGCCGCAGCGGACGGCCGCGAAGCACCGGGCACGACCTCGACGCGCCCGGCGTCGTCTTGTGTCGGGGATGCCATGTCGTCGTGGTCGGCACGTGCTTGGTGGGCGGTGGGCGGCGTGGCCGGCACGGTCAAGTCGCTCCCGTCGCGTCTCGACGACGACGCAGAGGACGACGGCAGCGCCGCGTCGCCGCCGCTTTTGGTACCTGGGCCGAGTTGCGACATGCGGAGTTTCTCTTTTCTCTTTTCTTTTCTTTCTCAAACAGCCAAATTAAAGAAAATGAATCGAGAAATCAAGAATCCGAATCTGGGCTCGATCGAAGGGGGGGGTTTGGAGCGGCCGTCGTCCCCGGGGGGCAGACAGAAAGCGTGATTAGCGGCCTGGCAAATCACCAGTCGTGATGAGCGAGGGCCGTTCCGGACAAGACCGAGAGAGAGTGCAGTTGGCAGGTAAAAAGTACCTCTTTCAGTGGGATCACACGTATTAGGACAGCGCAGTGGTTCGCGGGGGAGGTCATGTAGCGGGTACCTACTGACTGATTTGGACTTTAAGAAGACGGGAAAACAACAACAACAAAAAAACCCCCAAGAACTGTAGAGACGCGTTAGTTTGTCAGGCCAGAAATATTCAGTCGTGTCTGAAGGGTGGAAAAAAAGAAAAAAAAAAGAGAATGACAAAGGAAGAAAAAAAAAGAGGAAAAGAAAACGGCTGCCTGTGATGCTCGACCTCTCAGTAAGTACTCTGAACGCCAGCCAAAGTGGTTACGCGGTCTCGCGCGGCGGCCTCGCAAAAATAAAAGTCGCAGAGACTTTCGCACTCGTACTTGCAGCGCCTGCTGAGTGGTGGCGCGAACCTCCCGCCAGGCCGCGTGACAGCGGGGCTACACTGGGGCTACCTGAGCTACGACTTGTCATTACGCTCATCACAAGGATGGGAGCATTGCCCGGTGAAGAAGATGTGGAAGAATAGGAACAAGGTCAGAAGGGAAAAAAATAAGAAACAGGAAAAAAAAAAGAACAAGAAAAGAAGAGAAATAGAAAAAAGAAAAAAGTGCCAAACCAATACCATCAAACTCCAACACTGTGCTTCATTTCTGCAGGCTTCTTCACCAAGGTGAGTACCTAAGTACCTTAGTAAGTACAAGCAACTGAGTAAGTACATCTCCCCACTGTACCTAAGCCACTCCCTCTTTTGTGAGGGGCAGCCCTGCATCATCACCACCGCGGCTGGACCCATAAACTGAAGCACAAGTAAATAAATAAATAGCACGTCTAACCTGGTTGATAAAAACCAAAAGACTGGAATAGAAATAACAGAATCCCAGCTGTGAACAGAGGTGGGCCGTCTTTGCTTCAGTAGTAGTCTACTGGTAGTGCGAGTAATGACCTACTTACGCGCAGCAGCTGCAAGCCTCTTCGGTAAGTACTTACCCAGGTAAGTAGGACATTCGGCAATAGATCTATTGCGTGGTTTTTCTACAACTGCAAGTCACTCGAAATCACTGGAAATCGCTGGAAATCACTAGAGGTCAATTCACGTATAGAATTTTTGAAAGAGAAGAAAAGAAAGGAAAAGACGCAAAACGAATGTCCTTGTCCGTCCCATTCTTGCCCTCACGCCTCCGGCGTCCAGTTCCACGCGCCCGAAGTAAACAGCTGCTTGGCCATCTTGTCCACGTACAGCGCGCCCTCGTACCGTAGACGCTGGTCGTTGGCCACGGCTCGGGTAAACAAGAATGTGAGCCTCGCCTGCTCGTCGTTGCCGTCATTGTCGCGGCGTACCGCCACCGCCGCCGGCGCCGCCGTCGGCGTGCACGAAGGAGCCGGCTCGCGCCCCCAGGAGGCCGTGTCCCGTCGATTTTTCCAGTCGGCGTGCGACAGTGCCACGACACGGGCTGAGAGCATCGACTGCAGGTAGTCCAGGATCGGTCCGATCCGCACCCGCAGGCCGCAGTTTGTGTGGTGCTTGTCAATCTGGTAGTTGGGACACTGCCGCAGCGTGCCGAGCAGCTCCTCAATCTGGACAGAGGAGCCGTCAGGCACCGCGTCCATGGACGAGGCGCCGTAGTCGACCAGGTAGAGCAGGCGCTTGGAGACGAGAAACTTGATCATCTGTCCCAGCTGGAACGAGTCGCACGCCGCGCTCGAGTCGTAGCCCAGCTTGCACTGTCTGTCGCGGCACGAGTACAAATCGATAAAATGCTTCTGCACGGACGCGACGGTGCCGAGTATGCACTCGCGACGGTAACGAAGTTCCTCTGCGAAAGCATTAGTTGGCAACATCAAAGGTATGTGTAAACCGTCACCCGGTCTGGATCATCTCCCGACCTTCTATACCGTCGGGCAGGTTCCACCATGCAGCCGTCGAGACCGTGTCCGGGTCATGGAACACGCTCCAGAGGCTGGAACCGCGCATGATGAGCTCGCGCGAGGACTGCTGCAGCCTCATGGGCTGTCCCAGCAGCCACGAAACCAGAATCTTCTGGCGCAGGACTTGCTCGACCTCGGTCGGTCGGCCCGCATCGTCCACGAGCGGCTTTGTGCTGGTCAGCGGCCATTTGAACTTGAGATCCGTGTTGAGTGCCCGCGCAACGACGGCGATGCAGTCAAACCGGTCTGCAATGATGGCCATGGTGGTGGCGTATGACATGGTGGCCCGCATCTCCTTGACCGGCTTCCCGTGCAGGATGCGCAGCATGTCCTCGAAAGCGCCCTCACGGCCCGCAGCCTTGGTGGCGTCGTCGTCGTCGGCGACCGTCACCCATGGGAGGTCCTCGACGCTCGCCTCCCCGGGCGCGACCCTCATCGAGCGCAGCTTGGCATGGGCGGCGGCGACGACGTCGGCCTCGCGGAACTGCGGGTTGGATAGCAGGTTGGCAAAGTACCTCGAGCTGCGTTTCAGCACCTCGAGGCTCAGCCGATACGCAACCCGCAGCCGCGCGCGGCCGCTGGCAGGGGGCGGCGGCCGGTTTGGCGTCGGCGTCTTGCGCAGCGCTGCCGCCTCGGCCTTTCGGTGCTTCTTGAGCGTCTCCGGCGACGTTTCAAAAGTCACGTCCAGCACAATGTTGCCATCTGCGGCGATGTTGACAACCCTGCGTCCATCCGCCGTCGTGCTGTCCGATGTCTCGCCGTCTGCAGAGGCAGCGGCCGACTCTCCCATCCTTTGGTCTAGGGCATTCGAACATGAAATGGCTGTGGGGATAGGACTTGAAATCGCCAATACCACAGCACCGGAAGCTTAGACGAGAGAGCCCTGATAGTCCTGATATGTTGAGAGGCGGATAGCAAGGTTCAAATGCAGCCAAGATTGGCGGCGGCGGCGTGGCAGCAGAAACGCAGGTAGATGCCTAATATGGTGTGCTCGGCCGAGCTGGAGCACAGCGGAGGCCAGCACTGGGGCTCTTCTAAAAGTACAGGTAGGTGCCTTAGGTAGGTAGGTAGTGCCAGGTGCGCCCACAGTACTCCGTACAGCAGCCAGCTTTGCCCTGACGGGGCTATCTACTAACCTAGGCAGGTAGCAGTAAGTAGGTGTTGATGAGAACGAAAAGTGCCAGTGTCAACCGTGGCTCATTACTTTTCATCTTTTGGAAAATGGTGTCGAAATCAATTCTTGATAGTAGACTTGTATTAAACAGATTTTTCTGCATCCTTGTCGTCCTTTTCTTCCTCGTATACCAGTACATTTCCCGCGTGGGTTCGTCGCTACTTACTGAGTACAGGCAGGCTGAGGCTTACTACGGCCTGTGGAGCCGCCAAACAACCCCCCACGCCCGCCTATCAATACGCTTTGCGCCGGCCAACAAACTCAACAGATCTAATCTTGCGTCTCCAGTTCAGACTGTCAACTTTCCCTCCGCCTTTCCGTTTAAAGCTCCACTGCCCCCTCACCTCCAGAACGGCCATCCGTGCCTGTCTTTAAAAGCTCGCATCTCGTGAGAATTGGTCTTCTCTCTCGGGGACTCTGCACCTCCTCCGCGCTGTTGTCCCTGCCCCTCGTCGAAGCCGTGAGTGCCAACAATTGGGCACCGCGCCCCGCTAGGCCACCTCAACAACTGACGTCGTGAGACAACAGAGCTGAGCTGCTTTCGCTGCTGCCGGCCAATTCGACTCGACATGCTGGTGGGAGCCCTGCGATAACAGCACTCACCCTCCGCTCCGGATTCGACCAAACAGGAGAAACGGAAATGGCCTCAATGGCGCACAACGTGTGCCGCTTCCCGAATAGGGTCGCCTATCTTTGCGCCGAGTGCGCCAGACTGGTACCGTCGGCGGCAGCCCTGGTGGCTCGCCCGCGGGCTGCGCGAGCCTTTTCGGAGCTGCGCGCCGGAAATTCCAAGCCTGATAAAGATCCAGAGACGGCCGAGCACTCGCACTGGATGTCACCCCCCTCACTGCAACAGCATAATCTGCCATGCCGCCCCTCCCGCCGAGCGTCGCTAGCCGCACCGAGCGAGGCGGCTGCCGCCCAACACCCCGAAGCGAAGCGACGAGGCTTCCACACCTACTTCGTCACCCACCTGCCCTCCTCCTCCATGCATCCAGACGCCAGACGAATAGCAGGCGGCCACAAACTGCCCCGCGACGCCTCCACACCTCACACACCGAGCCCCGGCGCCGGTCCCGCCGTCGCCATCCCCAACCTGTCGGCCCGCGACCTGACCGTGGTGCGCATCCCGCTCCGGAGAGCCAAGCACCACTTTGGATCCGCAAGCTCGCGTGGCAGCCGACCCTACAATGAAGACACCGACCAGGCTGGCATCGTCGACATACCCGCCTTTGCGAAACGCGCGCCCATGAGCATCAAGCAAAAACCTGGCGAGCCGACGCCCGCCGAGAGCCAGTCCGGCGACCCCCAGATATTCTACTTTGGCGTGTTTGACGGTCACGGCGGGACGCAGTGCTCGACCTTTCTCCGCGACGAGCTGCACGGCTACATTGAGGAGGTGTCCAACACGTTTGGCCTCGAGAGCAGCCTGCGCAAGCAAAAGCCCGGCCGCGAGGCAGACGGCGGCGGCGGCCTTCTCACCAAGGAAAAGGCGCTGCGCTCCGTGCCCCTCAAGAAGCCGGAAGAGGTCGAGGACAAGGTCGAGGACCCCGACACGGCCTCGATGCGCCACGCGCCCAAGCACGGGCAGCCGCTGCAGAGCGAGGACGCCGTGCCGGCCAAGCTCCACGACTACCCCAAAGCCGTCCAGCTGGAGCGGGACCTCGTCGCCGAGTACGCCGACACCATCGGCGGCTACTTTCGCCGCTTCAACCCGGAGCACTTTGACCTGTCCGACGACGCATCCCACAACTCGGTCGTGTCCTTTGAGTCGGCCCTCACCTACGCCTTCCTCCGCGCCGACCTCGACTTCGTGTCGGCGCAGGCGCGCAAGGCCGACCCGGACGACCTGCGCGTGTCCGACTCGCCCGTCAACAGCGACGAGATCCTCGGCGCGCCCCACGCCACGCCCTCGGGCCACGGCATCGGCGGCGCCACCCGCTTCAAGGGCGGCTCGACTGCCTCCGTCGCCCTCATCTCCACGCCGACCCCGGCCCCCTTCTGGCACCCGGCCGCCCAGTCGACCCTCCTCGTCGCCCACGTCGGCGACAGCCGCGTCCTCCTCTGCGATACCGCCACCGGCCTACCCCGGCCCCTCACCTCGGACCACCACCCCAGCACCCCGACCGAGAGCCGCCGGCTCCGCCGCTACGCCCCTGCCGGCTCCATGGTCTCAGGAGACAGCTTCGGCGAGGAGCGCATTGCCGGCCTCGCCAACAGCCGCGCCTTTGGCGACATCCGGAGCAAGCGCATCGGCGTCTCCGCCGAGCCCGAGGTCACCCGCGTCGAGCTCGGCCCCGCCCAGTACGCCTTCCTCGTCCTCATGTCCGACGGCGTCTGCGGCACCCTCTCCGACCAGGAGATTGTCGACATCGTCAAGGAGGCCAAGACCCCCGAGCAGGGCGCTCGCGCCGTCGTCGACTACGCCACCGAGGTCTCCGACGACGGCGACAACGCCACCTGCCAGGTCGTCCGCCTCGGCGGCTGGGAGCGCCGCTCCGAGGGCGGCCTCGGCCCCATCGGCACAAAGGAGGTCCGCGACATTCGCCGCAAGGAAGCTCTGGATCCGCGGCGCGGGAAGCGGTGAGAGAAACGTGCACACGCTACAGACGACAAAACAAGAAACAGAAACCAATGGAAGCGTAGCGAGCGAGCTATTGGAGGAGAAAGATAACAACGGAGCGTTAGGGTCATGCTCGAGGTGTTTCCGCAGTTGTGAGACCAACAACAAACACCCTCATGTTCGACAATGCATTCGTCGACCATGGCTCAAATTCTTTCCACAGGACCATTTTTGCATCACCATCATTAGAAATCCAGGCATTTTATATAGATCTCCTTGTCTCATAAATACGAGCTTTTTTACTAGAATTGAACTTTTCGATGGACCAGTATCCCCTAGTAAGGATGATCTGCATCAGTGCGTTGCTCTGCCCTCTCCAAAAACTCCATTCACCACTCCCCGAGCGTTTTGCCAGCGCTACATGCCCCATAATCTAAATCTCAAAGTGAACGAAAGAGCGGTACCTCGTCTAGTAACGAGGTCCTTGGCCAGGGTACTGGTTCCACGAACCAGGCGGACCTTGGCCGGGAGGAGGCTGCTGTCCGTACGGCGGGTACTGTTGTTGCTGTGGGGGGCCGCCATAGCCGGGGCCGGGAGGGCCGCCCGGGCCAGGTCCGTAACCACCTCCACCGTAGCCAGGGCCACCGTAGCCCTGGGGAGCAGGCGGCGCCGGGCCACCCCATTGACCTCCGGGAGGACCGTGAGAAGGAGCGCTACCATATCCAGGCCCGCCACCATAACCGCCTTGCTGAGGAGGGGGCGGCCCCTGGCTATATCCAGAGTAGTACTGGCCAGGGTTAGGAGGCGGCTGGTTGTATCCACCTGAAGGCCCGGATGTCGGCTGGCTGTAGTTGTATCCGTCTGAGGGAGGGGGACGACTTGTCGGCGGTGCAGGCGAGTGCGACATGTAGTTTTCACTGGCATTTCCGTCACTTCCTTGAATCGACGCCAAGTCTCGCGTCTGAATTTCAGACCAGAGAGAGCCAGCAACCTTGCCATGGCCGGCGTGCGCCGCATCCAAACCACCTCCACAAGAGTGAATGTCGCGCTTCCCACTTCCGCCCTGTTGATTCAGAATATGGTTCTTGCCAGTTTTGACAGAATCCGAGGACAAGAGACGATCAAGTTCATGACGGCGAGGGTGCTCATCGGCCCATTTTCGGACAGTTTTGAACATGTCTCGATGAATCTCAATGTTTTCATCACGAAGGGCAGGGTGATGTAAGGCGCGAAGAATATCGTTGGTAACTTCGTCGGTAGGCACGCCAATATTGTCCCAAGCAAAAAGAATGCGACTGAGATCGTTAACATATATAGTTTGGGAAGGTGGCACGAAACTTACGGAACTGCATACTGCAGACAGGTTGCAGCGACGCGGCCAGCACAGGAGTTGAGGACATTAGTAAAATGATCTTTCGACAGCATTGAGTGAGTGGGATCCGAGCAACGAGGATTGTCCCATGGCTCCAGCTGAGACTTGGAGCTGGCCGAAATGATGCCTGAGGAGCCGTCTTTGAGCACCTTGGATACTTGGTTGATGATGGGACGGATAAAGGGGGCCAGCAGTCCAAGCACAAAAGCGGTTAGAGTTTCGCTAATGTGTTCAAGAAGCTTCTCAAGACCAGGAATCTTGGCAATCCCTCGGCTGATGGTCTTGACAATTCTGTCTCTGAACTGAAGAATCGGGTAAATTTGCCTAGCAGTCTTGACAGGATCAAAGTCGGGGCTCATGCCCGGGACGATGTTGGTGTTTCCTTCGGCCCTAGCTCGATCCATACCGCGGTCCATGGATCGGTTTTGCTGTTCCTGCGCCTCAGACATGGCCTGGAGCTCTCTAGCTTGGGCAGCAAACCCATCTCCTTCGCCGGGGAGCTTTGAGACCAAAGAGATGAAATCGGTTGGCGCAGAGACACCGAGAAAACCGCGATCACTCGAGCCACCCCCGCCATTTCTGGCAGCTTCAGCGTTCTTCAGAGCAACGTCGACCTCGTCGACCTCTGATTGGGTGAAGTGATCATTAGCCTCTCCAATGACGGAGTGAAGGAAATCGACACCACCGAATGTTCCAGTAACGATGGGATAGATTCTCTTGCCGCGAACGTTGATCTCGGCTTGGGTGCCACAGTGTGGGAAGACATTGTGGTGACCCAATTCTCGAAGAGCAAGCTCACAGTAATTACTGTGCGCACTATAGTCTTCCAGACAATGCAACGCCTGACCAAGGCATCTGAGAGCTTCGCAAAGGTTCTCTTCTTTCCCTTTGCCCTTGTCGCCGTTGGTATAGATGCGACCAAAGTGAATGCAGCGAGCGATGCTGAATCGCAGATAGCCGGCGCTTGTTGCCCAGTCACCTTTCTCGTTCTTGATGTAGTTTTTCATGCCAGTCTCCATATCGATCTCGGTTTCGACAGGGCGTACAGGTCCTCTGAGGCGTGGGTCCAGCGTGCGAGCATCGACGCCTTCGGCATAGCCAAGAGGATTGTCAATGTGCTCTTCGGGTCGGTAGCAGCCAAGACGCTCCTCGGTGACCTCGAATTCGTCGGTAGCGTATCCATGAGCCATGAAAGACAGAACCCACACCTGATTTATAATGTCAGAGCTCCATCATACGAACGACAGGGTGGGAACCAATACAAGAATGCGAATAGTGGCGCCGTTGACGCCCTTGAGACTGCCAACATCGACGGCCTGCGAGTAATCACGGAGCCAGTTGCCAAAGTAGACGCGTTTGACGTTCATGGAACTCCATTTCTTGCCGTGCAAGAAAGCAAGGCTTGTGAGCATGTCCTCAATATCTGGTCAGGTTAGCTAACGTATTGTCACGTCGCGAGGCACGAGTGCGGGGCTAAACCAACCTCCATGTCGCCAGTTAAAGCCTTCAACCTGTGCTACGGTAAGGATAATGCACTTTAATCATATGGTAATGATGACCAACCTGAGCAATGGAAGGGATATTCCCTGCGCCGAATGCGGCGACCTTGCCGGGCAAGTAGGCCAGACAGACAACGGCCACCACTAGGATGAATGTACCCCGCGAAAGCCCGAATGACGACATGGTGGGGGTTGCAGAATAAACGGAGCTGTGTTGCTTGAGCTAAGAGCTCGTTTGAGGAGAGGTATCAAAAATTCAAATGAAAGTAGATGGTATCCTGAGCGAAACGGCGTAAAGAGGTATTGTGTTGAAGATCTCGCACGACAACCAAAGCAGGTGACAGTGGTGGTAAGTATGTAGGTGGGGTTGAGAGAAGCTTGCTGGAAGAGGTCAGATGCAAAATGTGGCTGGTGAGGCAACCTGCCAACCTGTTTGCCTGCGTCCAACGTCTGGTGGACGCGCTTTATTAGCCCAGCCTGCGCCACTCCCTACTTTTAGGTACCTTAGTATGTTGGCAGCCACCATGGCGCAGCACTGTGGCATGTAGGTGAGGGCTGCAGATGAGCTGTTGCCTTTAGGTATTCGCCGAGACAAGAAAGATGTTACCATTTACGGATTGCAGACAGCTACACTTGAAAAAATCAGGCAGAGACGGGGGCTTGCTGCAACATCCTAATTTCGCCTATTTGATAACTACTGGTAGTGCTCATGAGCCTGTGTCTTACTGCGGTGAACATGACGAACATGGAGAAACCTACGCTTCCCGCCATACCTACTCAATAGCCGTGTGCTTGTTTGATGTGCCTGATTTTTTTCCCTCCTCAGAATCCCCGTTTTCGAGCCACGCGTCCATTTTTTCTGCAAAGCAGGCCTCTCGGAAGGTCGGGATGATTTGGACCACAAACACCCGACCCAACCAGCCATGATGAGGTTACAGGGTGCAGATGCGCCCATGTCAAATCCTACAGCATCCTCCCAGGGGGGCCAGGCCAATAAGGAATGCGCTATAAGGATTCCCCTGCCCCTAAAAGGCGGGGCAAGGTCAGTCGCGACTGGCCTGACTGTGGCCGCCAAAGGGACAACAAGTAACGCCACCAGCACTCTTCGGCATCCGCTAACACCGGCTGCGATTAGTTAAGGGGCCCTGGCCACTTATTCCCATCTTTAATTTTGGCACCAAACACTCGCTATCCTAAAATCCTTCCTCTTCACGACATCTCTGGCCTACGCGCAAATCGCTTCGTTTTCCTTTGCATGACTGGTTATTCAAGTTCAACCCTATAGTTCTGCTCAGACAGCCTTTTCTGGCCAACAGCGACAGCTTGAGCGCACTACCACCTCTGTCGCGAATCCTTCGCAGGTACCCGGCCCTCCCGATAATATTCCCGATTACCCGATCGCCGCAAGATGCCATCCAGAATTCTTCCCACCTTTTCGCGCGCCGAAGTTGAATCGCATAGCTCTGCCGACTCATGCTATGTTACCATCGGCAGCAAAGTTTACGATGTTACCGACTTCGCCGATGACCACCCAGGCGGGAGCAGCCTTGTCCTTGAATACGCGGGCAAGGACATCGGCGACATCTTAAAGGACCCTACATCCCATGAACACTCCGAGGCCGCCTACGATGTTTTGGATGATTCACTTGTTGGCTTCGTTACTGAAAAGAGTGTCCCCAACGGCACTACCAATGGATCTGCCACTATCGAGAAGAACACCCCATACGTCCATCCCCGTACCGGCATGTCTTGCGAGGAGGATCTCAGCAGGGACACCGACGTCAGCCTTGATTACAAGAAACACAAGTTCTTGGATCTCAGCAAGCCCCTTCTTCTCCAAGTGTGGAATGGCGGCTTCACCAAGGATTTCTACCTCGACCAGGTTCATCGCCCGCGCCACTACAAGGGTGGCGAGTCGGCCCCTTTGTTCGGAAACTTCCTTGAACCCTTTAGCAAGACCCCATGGTGGGCAGTTCCATTGATTTGGTTGCCTTGTGTTGCGTGGGGACTTACCAAAGCAGCCGAGGGCCTCCCTGTCCCGTATGTTGCTGCATACTGGATATTTGGCGTCATGCTCTGGACTCTCATTGAGTACGGCATGCACCGCTTCCTCTTCCATCTTGATGGGTATGTACTATCCATTCAGTCATCTTTCTCGGCATATTACTAACGCTACCCAAGCTGGCTCCCCGACAACCGCGTCTTCATCACCCTCCACTTCCTGCTCCACGGCATTCACCACTACCTGCCCATGGACAAGTACCGACTTGTTATGCCACCAACCCTATTCGTCGTTCTTGCGACCCCTTTCTGGCACCTGTCACGTACTGTCTTTTCATACAACTGGTATGCTGCTGTTGCTGTTTACTGTGGTGGAATTTTTGGCTACATCTGCTACGATCTCACCCACTACTTCCTCCACCATGAGAACCTTCCTCTGTGGTACAAGCAACTCAAGAAATACCACCTCGCGCACCACTTTCTCGATTACGAGCTCGGTTTCGGTGTCACCAGCAAGTTCTGGGATACCATTTTCGGGACCGAGCTGACGACTCCCATCAAGACCAAGTAAATGACCTTTGGATGCTTTGCGAGGAGGCCAAGGAAGCGAGCGGAGTAACAGGTGTAGCTGCTGGGCAGATTGAAAACCTACGACATGATTGAAAGAGCGTCAAAAATTGCGAATGAATGATTTTTCTTCATTACACTAATTAATTGTAACTTATTTTAATACACTTTAATTTGCTCATGCGTTTACTTGCCTTGCTTTTCTGTGCTCCTCAGCTGCCCCGCCTGATTTCTTTGTTGCTGCCTACCTGCCCTTCTTGGCGGCCGACAGGCTGGCACGCGTTCACGTGACCTTTCCCCGACCCAAATTTCGCCGCCTCTGTTGCCCGACCTCCCCCCAACAGCACTTTGATTGCTGGAACCAGTCTCGAGTCTACCGAGGTCGTGATACTGTATAAGTGCCTGAAATAATTATTAGCGGTGTATCGAAATTTCAAAAAATGGCCAGCTTAGACGTTGAAGCCTTGCTCGACGCCACTGCAAAGAGCGCAGAGGAGTCCCATGCCAGGCCATCTGCTGAGGATGCTTCCAGAAATGAGCGATCGGACCGCAGAGATTCTGACCGTGACCGAGACCGAGACCGCGACCGTGACCGAGATCACGATCGCCGCCGAAGAGATCGCCGCGATGCCAGCCCGCTGAACAGAAGCCGACGAGGAACTCCCGATGAGGGCACACCGCGGAGTGACGCCGGCAGCCATCGAAGCCGGCGCCGTAGCCGGAGCCGTGATGATGACCGCCGTTCACGACGCAACCGAGACGGCGACTACTACCGCAGTGGCCGAGGCCGTTCACGTTCCCGCTCGCCGCGCCGTCACAACCGCCGGGATGATCGCGATAGAGATCGTCGCGATCGTGATCGCCATTACCGAAGCCGCGATGATGACCCGCGCGACAAGCGAGACGCTACGCCTGCGCTCAATGAAGATGAAAGGGACAGAAGAACAGTATTTGTACAACAACTTGCAGCTCGGCTGCGGAGTCGTGAGTTGAAAGCGTTCTTCGAAAAAGTTGGTCCTGTCACGGAAGCACAGATCGTTAAAGATCGCATTAGTGGGCGATCAAAGGGGTAAGCTGACGAGCACTATCACTCAAAGAACTACAATACTAATGTATCCCAGCGTCGGCTATGTCGAGTTCAAGGACGAAGACTCGGTGGCCACTGCCCTTCAGCTTACTGGACAGAAACTACTAGGTATACCTGTCATCGTTCAAGTAACGGAAGCAGAGAAGAATCGTCAGGCCCGCACTACGGAATCTGGCGGCTCTCACCCCAACCACGTCCCGTTCCATCGCCTATATGTCGGAAACATTCACTTCAATGTCACCGAGCAAGATCTACAGGCTGTTTTCGACCCATTCGGAGAACTGGAATTCGTTCAGCTTCAGAAGGATGAAAGCAACCGCAGCCGCGGCTACGGCTTTGTTCAGTACGTTTCTCCTCCTAACTAGGCCCACCCTTCGTCTCTAACAATTGTCTAGGTTCCGCGATGCGGGCCAGGCTCGTGAAGCCTTGGAAAAGATGAATGGCTTTGACTTGGCCGGCCGTCCTATCCGAGTTGGCCTCGGCAACGATAAGTTTACCCCTGAGAGCACTGCCAACATGTTACAGAGATTTTCGGGCCAGAACTCCAACCAACAGGGCTCCGCCTTTTCAGGATCCGGTGGTCGCGGAGGACAGAATTCCAACTTCGATCGAGCCGGCGCGCGAGATAGTGAGAAGACGGGCGGCGCTAGCGCCCTGGATGACACCGATGTTGGCGGTGTCAATTTTAATAACTATAGTCGCGATGCGTTGATGCGCAAACTTGCCCGAACCGACGAGTCGAACAAGGGCTCTGACGAGAGGCCGGTGTTGAAACCTAGAACCGAGACGAAGCCACTCCCCATGAACGTCAACACTGCCAGCCGTTGTGTTGTCCTCCACAACATGTTCGATCCCGATGAGTATGTTGATGTAACAATCCCTCTAACACTGAACATTTCTAACAAGATCCACAGGGAGGAAGGCGATGACTGGGTCAAGGAGCTCGAAGACGATGTGCGCCAGGAAGCCGAGGAGAAATACGGTCATGTTGTACACATTTCCGTGGACCCCAATACCAAGGGTGATATCTACCTAAAATTCGACAAGGTTCAAGGTGGTGAGAACGCTATTCGCGGCCTCAACGGCAGATACTTTGGTGGACGCATGATCGACGCGTCGCCTGTTGTAGACGCAGTCTA
This sequence comes from Cordyceps javanica, assembly GCF_051103115.1. NCBI lineage: Eukaryota > Fungi > Ascomycota > Sordariomycetes > Hypocreales > Cordycipitaceae > Cordyceps > Cordyceps javanica. The sequence goes on from NC_139296.1 coordinate 895,232, forward strand.
CAGCAGCTTGTTCTCTCGCACCCGGGCTTTCTAAATGCTAATCTTGAGCTCCGCGATATTCTTATTTCACTATAGGATCCGACAACGAGAGGCGCGCTAAACATACACTCGTCCCAACGGAGCCCAAGCTATTTGCGTCTCACGACTGGCATCTACATCGCTTGCACCATGGGCGATTAAGAGCCACCAGTTCCACCTTCAGAATCCGCTCTTGCATCATTAGCCCGAGCAAACAGGTTTTACACTTGCCTCGCCCTAGTCTCCCGTACTGATTTATATGCCCTAGGACAGCCAAATCAGGCTCCTACCCGACAGGAGTCACGATAGGCATTCCCTGGTAAAAAGTCTTTATGAAATTGGATGCTCCTTGCCTTGTATCTATAAAATAATCTATCAGTAGCAGATTTGTTCTAAACCCGTTTGCTTCCGTGTCTTCTGTATGCCCTCGTGCCTGTGAGCGAAAATTAATATCAAAGTTCGCGGGAAAGTCATTTTCTGCGCTTTACCACTACTGCATCTATTGATGGCAGCCTCTTTGTGTCGTTTGTTAGCGGGTCGGTCTGAGAATAACAGTTGTAGGGAAGAGGTGCGAGACCCGTTTGCCCTCGCGTTCTTTTGACAGTTTTGATGTTCACATTCTCCTGTGGTTCCCTCTCACTTGGCACCAGCTGCATTCACTCGGCCTCGCATGCTAAACTGTCGGAAGATGACTCGCTTCGCTTCCCATGACATGAAGGCGCTTCCCGCTCCTTCATTCACGCATTTTCGCGCCACTCAGCTTTCGCCTTCTCATGACGAGGGGCATGTGCAGCTCAGTCATACCGTCGTTTCATTCTCGGTCAATATCCCTCCTCACAGCTTGTCATTTATATTGCGATTTGTGCCAGTGATCTACGGAACGGACATACCACCACGCTGAAGATGAGAACGTGTGTTTGCTACGCCTTGCCCGTGTAAAGCAACCGCGCTTCAAGTTACTGCCCCATCTGCCCATCGTTTGGTGAGTAGCGGCATTATGAGCATAACTGGATCGACCGCGATCGGCTCAGAACACGAATCCCGAGTCGACGGGGGCATGGTAAGGCCGGCCTCGCAAGTTGGCGACGACATTGCGACACAAGGATCCGTCGGCACCATGCTCTCCATGAACTTCTCGACGCCGCTCGCCGGTCCGGCGCGTTCTGAGAAGATAAAGCAAATGTCCAAAAATCATGTGAGATAAATCTCAAGATACGCCTTTGCTCTAGATTACCGTGGTCGCTGACTCGTGACCGTAGGCTGCATTCGAAAAGTCGCGCGCGATGCAGCAAATCCTCGTCAAGATCCAGCAGTCGCTGCGCCGGATGCCAGGCGTGTCGTCGGCCGAGTCCTCTGAGATTGTGGTGCAGCTGCAAGAGGTTGGACAGACCATCAGCCGCGAGACGAGCGATCTCGTCAACGCTGTCATGAACCTGACGCTCGATCAGGAAGACACGGACAAGGCCGTCGCGCGCATGAGCATTGAGGCAAACATTGCCAAGGCCAGAATAGATGACCAGTGTAATACCATACAAAAGTTGGAAGCGCAGCTGAAGAGTGACACATACAGCAAGGCTCAGAGTAGCCAGAACGTTGAGCAGAGCTCGACTGGCAGCAAGACTACCCAGAGCCACGAGGACAAAAACGAGCTGATCGAGGTCAGTCAGTATGATGCTGAGCCTTGCTCTCCGCTGTCAAAGAAATCGCCCTGCTGAACAGATTCACAGGCTCTACAAGAGACGAACAAGCACCTTGAGGAGCAAGTCAACGGTCGTCGCTCCCTTTGGGTCATGAAGCACCCGGACGAGCAGTCCCTCGCGCGCGCCATCGAGACACTTCGGGACTCTGCGGAAGGCTTCCCCGTTGCCCAAGGCGCGCTCATTTCCCTCCGCCAGAACATCAACCGAGCCAACAGCGGCAACAGCGCCGGCGACCTGCGCCAGGACTATGGCCGGCCCGCCGAGCTGGATCATGACATGGCCTCGCCCGACTTTCACGCACGACCGTCGGCGGCGCAGCTGCCCATCGGCAGCCTACGCGGCGCGACCGGTGCGCCTCCTCGTGCGCCTTCGACGGCTCCATATGCTGCTCCGCGTCGAAGCAACCACGCTTCGGCCTCTGCCGCGTGGGACCAGCATCCTCCGCCGCCGCCGCTACCCACCTCCTCGCGCGGCGTACCGTCCTCTATGGGCGGTGCCGGCACCAGCAGCTTTGCCATCTCATCCTTCAGCCGTGGTGGCTCCAGTGGCCGCAAGACGGTGGTGCCGGCGACGGCGCAGAACAGCTCGCACTTCAGCCCCAGTGCCGCCGAGTTCTATCCCTGGAACCCGTCCTCTGGTGATCACGGCAACGGAGGCAGACGCCACGCGTCTACTTCTTTCAGCAACGGCGCTGCCAATGCCAGTGGTGCGCCCAACTCTAGCAGCAACACGCGCGACTATTATCCTCGTACCCCGACTGCCGCGTCCCGCGGCCGTTACGGTCGCCTCCAGGAAGCTCCGCCGTCCGCTGGCTCTGACACTGGCGGCGGCGTGAGCCTCGGCGGAAGCAGCACTAACATGGCGAGTCGTAGCAGCAGCAGCTTGATCCCTGCGCCTCCCCTGCCGCCGCCGCCGCCGCCGCCGCCTCCCCCAGCGCCGGCCCCGTTCATCGCGCCCCTGGTACACATGAACGAGCGGTCGATGGCGGCATGGCACGACGGCATCATGGAATTCTACGCCGTAATCCGGGCGTTTGTCGAGCGGCACGCCAGCCAGCCGGACCACGCGTCGTCGATGAAGATGAGCTCGACGGGACTCTGGCCCATCCTGCTGGCAACGTACCACCCGCTGTCGCCGGCCGAGGCCGCGTCGTACCTCGAGTACCACCTGCGCAACGAGAACTCCAAGGCCTGCCTCGTCACACGCGTCATGATTGACTACATTGTCAACCGCGTGTGGACGCCTGCCGCGTGGAGCGGCGCCGACGATGAGTCGACCTATTCGCTCATGGAGCTGGAGCGAGATATGGAGAGAATGCTAGGTGCGTTCTCTTGATTTTATGTTTTCCCTTCAATTCTTTTTCTTCTGCCTTTTTTCCCCCTTCATATGGCTGATATTTGTGCTTGTCTGTTTCCGTGTGTCTAGGCCAACCGTCCGCCTTCCGCCAACCTTTGCTCGACAGGCAGGCGGCCATCATCGACGCGATCCTCGCCCGGGAGCAGGACTCGTCCTTCCACAAGGCCAAGGTGGACGAGATGACGGGTACGCTGCTCGCCAACCTGCAGCCGCTGCTCAACCGCCTGGCCAACCCGGCCGACGCCTACCGTGACATGGCGCAGGTGGCCGAGCACGCGTGGGAGCTGTCGTCGCGCATCCTCACGTCACGCCTCACGTTCGACTTTCGCTTCCCCGAGATTGGCAGCCGCTTCTCGAGCCAGTCGATGCTGCCCATCTGGCCTCGCATGGATCCCTTTGAGCTGCAGGCCAAACACTGGCGCGTGGCGCTCGTCACCACGCCCGTCATTACGTGCCGCAACGACACAGGCACCAACATTTCGGCGCATTCGGTGTCTCTGGCTGACGTCTTTTGCATGCATTGAAACGTCAGACCAGATGCGGCAGCTATGGGGAGGTTTCTTGTCTTTTCTGCTCCATGTTTCTTTGCTTTTTTTTTTTGTGTTCTCCGTATTTGTGTTTTCCTCTTTCCTTCATTCTTCATGCTATTAGTCTCTCTCCGGTTTACATGACAAAAAAAGGAGCTTGTGGTTATGCAAAAGTGCAATGCGAGTGGAATTAAGTTTATGGAGCTATTTTTACGAAAAGCGACAACATGTTCTTTGGGGGGCTGACTGGGGAGAGAATTGGGACTGTTGCTTCGAGATCTTCTTTACCTTTTATATCATGAAACAGCGAAAACGCGGCGAAATAGATTATGAGCCACATTTTCTATGGAGTATAAAAAGACATTTGGTCAGGGAAGAATTCGCGCACAAAAGGATCAAGATAAGATATAGGCTGAGATTTTTTTATCAATGAACAAGGCAATTTCCCTCTATCTAGGCCAGTCTATAATACAGAAAAGAACAACGCCACTACGACCCTAGCGGCCAACCGAACCCGATGAACTGGATGGCGACCCAGACATGGTTGAGCGAAAGCCAAACCAGCCAGCCCGCCGCTTGATTCAGCTCAGCGCGTCTTGGCGGGGTTTTTAGGCGCCGGACATGGGCGTCCAGTCCAGCCGCTTGACCACGGCGCCGAGGACGACCTTGAGAATGTCATCCGCGGTCAGGGTCTGCTTCCGCGTGTGGCTCCAGCTCGAGGCGTCGACGATGTCGCGGTACCCGGCGGCGGGCTGGTCCGCCAGGCAATTGTCGAGCGACTGCAGCGCCTCGCGGGCGCGGGCGTCGCAGCCGACCTGGAAGAACTGCACGCCGAGCTGCGACATGGGCGCGCCGAGGTCGGTGAGGCGGCGCGCGACGTGGGCGAGCACGCCGGTCGGGTCGTCCGTCGGGCAGCCGTCGGTGATGACGATGACGTTGAGGGGCTTGATGAGGCCGCCGGCCGCCCGCTGGCTCTCGAAGACGCGCATGTAGCTGCCGAGGATGGCATCGAGGCGCTCGCCGGTCGGCGTGCAGCCCCACGGCCCGCCCACCTCGTGGAAGAGGGCCGTCACCTGCTCGGGGTCGCGGATGCCGTAGTAGCCGCCGGGGGCGCGGGCCGAGGGCGGCAGCGCCCTCCCGGGCTTCTGGTGGTTGAGGAAGTAGATGTCGATGCCGTCGGCGTCGCGGGCCGTGCAGATGGGCACCACGGCGCGTAGCACGTCGGCGACCTCGGTCCAGCGCGACTTCTGGGACCCGGGGAACGACGGCTCGGCCATGGAACCCGAGTCGTCAATCAGGAATACCGTGTCAAAGTTGCAAAGAAACGCAAATGGGTCGTTGTCGCCGCCGCCGCTGCCGTGTGTTGTGGCGCCGCTAGAGGGGCCGGGTTCCGGAGCCGCCGTGTAAGCGGGCGGGGGGTCGTCGCATGCAGCACCAGCACCATCATCCTGTCCGGGTGCGCCCTTTTCAGCAGAGGCCTCTTGAAAGATGGTCAGCGATATTCTGCGGCGGATTATGGATCTTTCTACTTACTTTTCCCCAGTGCCGACCGATAGAAAGAGCTCATTTTGAAAGGCATAATGGGTGGTGAATTGTGGTGTTGGTGGTAACGGTGGCAGCAGTGGGAGAGTGAAGGATGCCTAGGTGAGATGGGTTGAAGTGAGTCTTATATATAAGGGAAAGGATGCCTGGAGAATGTCAAGTCCTGGCGTTTTCTTGTGTCTCTGTTTGTTTTTGATAATAGTATCACATTGCACAGACGCAAGAAGAGTTTCTTTATATGTCGTGAGTTGGGCAAAACAGCCTTTCTACCCCCAGCGTGTGTAACTTTGGGTCGCCTTTTTCACAGCCTCTCTCTACGCGCCCGACGCAGGCCATCACATAGCAGCCATCATAGCTACACTGATATCGGCATCTCCTACATGAAGCACCAATGTGATGGTGATTAGCTTTACTTTCCTTTGTTCGGTGCCCGTTTGCCGAAGGCTTGACGCTGCATTGGTGGCTACTGGTACTGATAGAGGTGTGCGCCACAGCCCCCGGCCCCCGCCCCCTTGCACAGCCACCAACAAGGCTCTGTCTGTCTGCAACCCCCCTTCGTAGTCAGAGATCTCCGTTGTGCCTTGCGACTGCGTCTACCATGGGTTTCAGGACTTTCCCTCCTGGTATCATGTAGCGTTCCTGCAGGATCCTACGTTTCTCAGTCTGCCCTATTTCCGCCTTGCTAGGACGGCCAGCTGACCGTCTCGCGGGGTCCGGCAGATCGACAGCGTTTTTACAGTTGAGGTGTGGGTCACGAACTGTAATATGTAGTGGGCAATGAGGCTTCTATTGCCGAAAGAATTCATTTTCAGCCTTCATATACCTGAACATCACCGAGAAAATAGGAGCTATTCATGCTCAAAATATGCACTACTTTGTTCCATACACTCGTGATCAGAGGTGCTATCGAGTCATCATCTGCACTGCCTGCCACACGGTCTAGGACGACGCCTGCTTCTTGAACCTGCAAATTGTTGTTAGCTGCGGAAAGCTAGGGGTACACTTAGGGCTACAAGGCATACTTGTTGACCACTTTTTCGATGCTGTCCAGGCCCTTTGTAAGAACATCCATTCTAGGACCGTACGAGAATCGCACAAAGTGATGGCAGGGCGAGTCAAACAGGTCACGGCGACGTGAGGGGTTTAGATCAAAGAAGATGCCGGGCACGACAATGACCTTTTCTTCCAAGCAGGCCTGGAAGAAGTTGAGGCCGTCAGAGATGGCCTCGGGCAGACCCTCCAGGTTCAGCCAGCTGCGCCGGTTAGTACACGGCTGCGTTTTCGGCTGGTGTTGGTGAAGAGCTTACAGGTAAAAAGTAGAGTCGGGGACGTATTTGATGACAAAGCCCATTTCGCGGAGGCGCTTGACAACAAAGTCGCGCTTGTCACGGAAGTGGCGCTGTAGGTGCACCATTTCCTCCTGAACAAGCTTGGGTTCAAGGAACTGCACAGCAGCCTCCTGGAAGGCGTGATTGGCACCACCATCAAGGTAGCTGCCGCAAGAGCCGATACTTGAAAGAGTTAGCATCATTTGACAGGTAGAGAGGTTGGGGTAACCAACGCGCTAATGTATTCTACGTTCTGTTAGCCAATATTCTAGCAAGTCGCGAGGCTATACATACCCTTGGGGCCAATGATCCATGCGATTCTCCAGCCTGGGAGTCGGAACCGCTTGGTAAGGCCATCAATGATCAGGACATCATCCTCGTCGACGTCCTCGACATTCTCGGCGGCAGAGATGGTGGTTCCGTCGCAGTTGCTGGTGTAGTTGTAGCCAGAGTAAAACTCGTCGCTGATAAAAGTGGCACGTCCACGGCAGATGTCCTGAATTTCGGCAAGCTCGGGGTTGGCGACAACACGACCGGTAGGATTTCGAGGGTTGGAGGTGAGAATGACAGAGGTACCACGAGAGATTTCCTCTGCAATCTTGTCGGGGTGGATATGGTAGCCATCCTCCTCGGAGAGGGGGACGGGAATGGCAGCAAACTAAACTTGTCAGCACGGCTGTTCGTGGTCAAGTGCAGCGCGACACTGGGCGGCGTACGTTCTTGAACAGGCTCAGCATTTCATTATAAGCCGTGTAGTCGGGCAGGAAAAAGGACAGGTACGAGGTGCCAAGGACGGCGGCGATGCGGATCAGACCGGCGCGGCCACCGGGGACAATGGCAACATTCTCCCAGGTGTACTGGCTTTCCTTGCCCTTGCGGTGAGCCTCGTTGTAAAGGTTGGCAACAGCCTCGCGGAGTGGCTTGATGCCGGCAGTGGGGCCGTACTCGCGGGCCGCCATGGAAATGTCGATGGTGTTAGGACGAGGGAAGCAGCCAGCAATATCGTCTTCGACTTCGGGGGCACCTTGACCAAGATTGGCCCATTCTTCGGGGTGTTCGGTGAAGCCATATTCGCAGGCGCGCTCGGTACACCAGACGACACCGGTCGAGGCGCGACTGGCGTCGAGGCCAGCGTGGGGCATGTGGCCTTCGTGGGCATTACGGAATTGCCGGTGAACTTTGGACTGAACCTCTGTTTGTGACAGGATTAGTATTCGATTGCGGCAGAATTTTGCTGCATTAGGATATATATCGGAAGTTTATCGGTGATAGCTCGTTTCGTATCGGATTGCCGCGCACTGTTGGGTTGGGCTGGAGCTTTGGCGGGGTAAGGGTAGGTAGCTTGTTGAAGGCAATAGACCGCGGGGAAGCCGGACAGCAACGTCGCCCTCTAGGAACAGGCCGCTTGCAAGACGGACAAAGCAAAAAAAAGGAAAAAAGAAAGAAAAAAGCAACCCACCGTTGGATCCGGGCTCAGCATTAGAAAAGCGTCTGGCCATGGGCTTGGGAGCGCCAGTGTGGCGGTTAAAAGAGAACTTGCGGCCGCTAAACATGATTGATTTGGTTGCGCGTGTATGAGTGAGGTGTTGGATGATGCGACGTCAGTGTTGAAGGGCACTGTGGTGAGAGAGAAATAAGCAGGAATTGCGATGGCGTCAGGGATGCACAATGACGAAGAAGGAGAGCAGTTGAGGAGAGAAATCAGAAGAAATGCGAGGATGGGAGCAGTGTGAGGAAGAGGAGGGGAATCGAGTCATGAAAGAAATGAGAGAAAAAAAAGAAGCGCGCTGATGAGGGTCCAATTGAGGATGCCAGTCTGGGGAGGGCGGTCTGTTTTATTTAGTTGTATTTTGGTTTTATTTGCTCGTTTTTATTTTATTTTATTTTGGGTCGACAGAGTGGCTGCCAGCTGCCAACTGCCAACTGCGAGGCCTCAGAACCAAAAACGTCAGCTGCCAACCATCTGACCAGTGATGCCCCTCGTCTCCGCCATGCCTTGTTCTCGTCTTCACGGCAGCCTACCTATCTACTTACTTAACTAGGTACCTACCTTGATCATCAGTCCTCCCTTCTGGCTCTCTCACCTCCAATTCACATGCACACACTGGCGATCCAGCCCAGTCAACCGCATACGCAATCCAAACAAAGCATCGGGAATTCGGCACGCCGACCAGCGCTGATGTCCGCGTTGGACAGTGAGGATCCATCAAAACCATTTCAAGACGAGAGAGGGGCGCACCAAGAGGGCCAAACAAATGGGGGCGAGCATTGAGCACCGAGGACACCGCATCGCACCAATCAATCAGAAGTCAACTTACAAAACACGCGCAAAGTATGTACAAGCCTTCCCGGTGCGCAATCCACTTCAAAGTGACCAGCACGCCGCAATTTGGCCGGCAAAATAACGCATCTTGGTCCAGGCGCTGAACAAATACCGTTGATTCGGTGACGGAACTGGGCCTCGTCCTCCCTGCTACGCCTGGCCTGCCAGCCTAAAAGTGCTGATCGCCCATCCACGGGCCGCTCCCTCATGCCTGGGGTGCATACACGGCAACTCCGGACACGACGAAACTCTTCCCAGTCTCGTAAAAGCGGCTGAGACTATACAACAATACTCAGTACCCTTGACGCTATCTTGGGCCAATCCGGAAATTGGTCACGCTTCTATTACTTGAGGCATTAAATAAATCGTGGCAAGACCGCCTCGCAAACAGAAACAGTACACCGAGAGCTCCAAATGGGGAGCTCCATCCGACCTTTGTTTAGACGTTGTCTCTCACCTGCGGCCTCTCATCTTAGCACAAACACTCCGATGCGGCTTTGTACGAAAGAAACAAAGCAGAGCCTGTCGCCATACGATGTCATGCCTCAGAAAGAAAAACCACGCCGTTGCACGGCCTTGAGCCTGGCGCATCAGCTTCCATGTTGTTGTAGAAATCGTGCAGGCCGTCCCCCGACTTGCTCCACAGTAAAGGTCTCACCAGGCGACATCGCATCGGATGAATGACAGCATTGTTGGCCCACGGTAGTCTTACAAAGCTGTCGGAAAACAAAAAGGGCAACGTATTCTCTCAAGTACGACGTTGCACCAAGTGCCAAATCTTTCAGCTCTGCGCCTTTATCCATTAGCATGCACCTACTTCGGAAACGGGTTCGCTGATGTTGTCTCCCCTGTCGTCCCTCCACCTGTCAGGACCCTGGCTGCCGAAGCATCGAGACACCTAACCCACCCGTCGCCAAAATCGCCAAGCTACAGGAAAAAAAATTGCTTCGTCACAGCCTCAGTTACCCTTGACATCACATCCACGAGCAACACAACGTAAGCCTCGCATCACAATTTCCAGTCAATCCCAAGCTGCAACGTAATATAGAGCATTATAACCCTTTCAATGCGCCGCGCCGCGCTCGCAACGCTCGCAGGGCACTCGTTGCGTCACCATTCGTGTCGTCCAGCACCCGTCCTCTACCGCCGCGCCTTGGCCTCTCACCGCGCCTTCTCCATGTCCGGTAACACACAATACTCGTCGTCATCATCCAAGGACGACGCCACGGCCCCCGCCACGGACCGACAGAAGCAGCAGGGCCTGCCTGCACCTGGCGAGGGCACACCCATTACACTCGACGTCAGCGGCGACGGCTCCACGGTCAAGCTCTCCGAACTGGGCCCGCTTGTCGTCAACGTCGACGGTACCGTCGCGCGCATATCCAACTGGAAGGAGATGACAGATGCAGAGCGCGAGACAACGGTGCGCATGGTGGGGAGGCGCAACAAGCAGCGCCTGGAAGCTCTCAAGAAGAGCAAGGCGGCGGAGGAGGAGGGGAGGGGGGAGAGTGGCGCGCAATGAACCGTGTAACTGAAGGGGCTCAAAATGTATCCAACTTGTTGCATACGTGAGGCCATACGCGAGGCATGCATGAGAGGGCATGTATATGTGTAAGTTGAAGAGTGCCTGCCCGTCGCAATGAGCGGGTGCATGACGTTACCGTGGGAGAGAGAGAGAGATGTCGTTTGTGATCATGTACTGTGCTACATACTAAGTGTACGTTGAGAAATTATTTATTCAGCACATTTGCCACTTTTTCAAGTCTTGGGATTCAGAAAAAAAAAGAAAAAGGTTTCCAAGCCAGAGAAAAAGAGTACGGATACGACGAGTACCTCTATAGAAGTTTGATTCGTTGAAACAGAGAAGCGCTGTACATATGAGTCGAAAATTAACAAGATAAAAGAATAGTCAATCATTAACGCATAGTTCATCTAGAAACGTGTCTCACAACTGCCAACCAGAGTTTATAATCATGATTGTCCCACAGTTTGTCCAAAATAAAAAAAACATAGAGCCCGGGGGACCGCCCGCTGCTCAGTCCCGCTCCCCATTCCCATGCTATACCTGATGGCCGCCCTTGGTCATTCTCATGCGCCGACGAGATTCAAGCTTCGTCGAGAGTAAAATCAATCAAAAAGAAAATCACTAACCCTTGCCCATATATAAAAAGAAACAGAAAAGTAACAGAAAAAAAAAGACGGAATAAACAAAAGAGATTGGTAAGATTGCGAAAGGGGACAGTATCCACCGAGAGTGAGAAGCCCAGCCACACAATCAATGACTACCAACATGAAAACGCCAGCTTTCTTCCTTGTAGTCAAGGTTCAAAGCATTCCAACTTTTTTGTTCTGCAGCCTTGGTCCAATGGACTTGGCATGCTTGCACATTCATGCAGGAATATGCAAGCAGCTATGCAAGTTTGCAAAGCTACCGCTCGTCCTTGATGGCGGCGGCGGCGGTAGTGCTCGACCCGGCGGACTTGTTGAGCTTGGTGCCAGCCTGCTTGGTAAACTCCTTCCAGAGAGCGGCAATGTCCTCGTTGCCCTCGTTCTTCTCGACGAGCAGGTTCTTGAGCCACTTGTTCTCGGTCTCGAGCTGAGCGACCTTGTTCTCGAGATCCGTCACCTTGGACTGCATCTCCTTGGCCGACTTTTCGAGAGCCTGCTCACGCTGCTTCTTCTTGATGCGGAAGCGGGCGCTGGCGGCGGTGTTGCGGCGACGCTTGTCCTCCTCGGCAGCGACGCGCGAAGCCTCCTCAAAGTGCATGGCCTGAGCCTGAGGAGCAATGGGCTCGGCCTTGTGCTTGACCTCGGCAGGGCGGGCGGCAGCGGCGTGATACTGGGGGTTCTGGTGAGGCAACTGGGCGGCGCCATGGTTGGGCTGCAGAGGCGGGAAGTTGTGGTTGGCTTCGGCAAAGGTGTTCATCTGGGGCGCATATGTGTTGTTGAACTCATAGGCGAATTCGTCTATAATTGGCAGGGGCCGTGTTAGTCAACTGCTGGAATCTGGGGCGCGTAGCATTGTGCTGCCGTATGGGCCAAGCACCGAAGCTGCAAAGTGAAAAGAAATCCTGAAGCTCAGAGTACAATGGAAGCACCGAAGCTACCAAGTACAAGGGAAGCCCGAGGAAACAAGGAAAAAGAACAAGAGCAGCCAAGAAAAGACGAGTAGGATAGAGGCAAGGGGGGATTATGCAAGAGGATAGATGGCAGGCAGACCGAGGGAAAGAGATATAAAAAGGAAGGCGACAGCAAAGATGACGACCTAACCTTATCAAAGGTCCCTCGATCTGCGTTGCTGGCGACCCGAGGCCGTGCGGCGCAGGACAGATTTGGGTGCATCGACTGAGGGGCGCCGGCATCACGAGATATTGCACCATCGGTCCCGCCATTTGTAAGCCTCCAGGCTCCCCAGGCGGGCCCCACTTGGGGTGCTGCAGAGAGGCTCTCTCTAGAGAGGCTCCGGCTCCTGAGAGGCTGGATGTGCCAGCTGGCAGTCCCAACAAGGGCAGGCTGCAAACTGCCATGTCGCAATTTGCAAGGAGGCGGGGATATTGTGCCAGAGGTACAGATGCAGGCAGACCAGGTATAAGCTGATGCGGGAGAGGCAAGGTGGAGAGGGGTCGAATGGCGAACCGGTTCAGCGAGTCTGTCTACCCTTGGATTTCTCTGATTGACTGGCACACTAACAGTCGTTGCGAGACAGTACCCCCTCCCCCAGAGGGTGGGCAAGTAGACAAACCTTAACCGAGGCTGAAAAGGCGAACATGGAACGCAAATGTAGGGTACAAATGGACAAGGGGCAGGAAAGTAAGTTGGAGGGGGACAAGTTGAAAATAAAAAGATGAAAGAGGAAAAGAAGTAGTAGACGTACTGGGGATGAAGTCCAAGTTGGGCATGTCACCCATGACGGAGGGAGCAGCGCTCACATCGTCGGAGGAGGGTGTAGAGTGGGCAACCTCCTTGACGGGCTGGGCCTGGAAGTCGGTGTTTTGGCCCGTCTCAAAGTCGAAGAATTCCGTGTTGGTGAAGAGAGCCAGGTCGCCCTCCATGTTGAAGTTTTCGTCGACGGAGCCCTCTTGAGGAGAGATGGTGTTGAGGTCGCGGAGGTAGTGCGACACGTTGGGGGCGTGTCGGCCGTTGTAATTGGACATTTTTGGCGATTTTGTCAAGGACTAGTCTGATGATGGCCGTAAATGTTTTTTTTCCCGATTGATTCTCGATGAACTTTTGGCGATTCAAGGCGTCAATCACGTAGTCGGTGGTCTCTCCAGTCCGTAAACGTTGTTCCTTTTCGCAATGTGGTGGGCGCACACGAAGCGAAAAAAAGAATATAAATTTAGGTCGGTCGCAAACCTCTTTGGTGTAGAGACGGATCAAGAGACTTTTAAAAAAAAGATCGAAAAGGATTATTTCCGTCAAAGCAATGTCGTCGGATGCCGTCAGTATCGGTTGTCGGTGGAGAGAGATGATGAAGAAGAAGAAGGAGAAGCGTTCGTGGATTGTTTGCGGAGAGGGAAAAGGCAAACGCGGGGCGGAATGGTGGTGGATGGTGGTGGAGAGGCAGGTCAAGGTTATTGAATGAGTCTTTTGCGGATTTTTTTCGCTCGCCGAGGGGCTCCGATACCGTCTTGATGGGAGCAGGAGAGCGAGGTAAGTACTTGCCTGCATGCGTAGGTACCAGTCGGCAGGGGATAGGGTGTGTAGGTACCTAGGTCGGTACGTTGGTACATGGGAACTCAGAGTTGGGTACTTAGGTTACTTATAGGTTCTGGCAAAATACTTATAGGGACTCCGTGAGGCGCGAGGGGGCGCTGAAAGCAACCAAAACAGCATTACCGAGGGGGGGCCACAGTGAGAGATGGGTAGCGAGTGGGTACTTGCTGCTCCGTACTCAGTACCGAAGCCGAGCAACCAAGGAACCTGCAAACAGCAGCACGTAGGGGGGTTGAGGGGGCTGCACTGAGTAAAGGTGTCCTGTGGTGTCCTGTGGTGGGGAGTCTGGTAAGTATGGAGTACTTGGCGGGTATGTACTCCGTATTGTGGGCGAGACAATTAAAACAGCCTTAATATTTATAATTATTTTATTACTGAGTACCATCATTTTTTTTGGTCTTGCTCTGAACTTGGTCTATTTCTCTTTTTTTTTTCTTCTTTCCTTTTTACATGGTTTCGCGACGTCCCGAGACACCATGGCCGCCCAGTGGCAAGGAGGCGCCAGGGGAGGGACAAGCATCCAGGCAGGCAGGCAGGCAGGCAGAGAGGCTGAAGCGGCAGAGCCAGAGCAAAAGACAATAAAAATAAAATAAAAATACTTGGGGGGTCCAAGGTAACTTTGGTGATTGGACATGTTGAGCCTCCAACGCCACGGCCAGACCAAGTGGGGGAGTGCAAATCGTCGTCTGGTGCTGCTTAGCAATCATCATCAGCATGCTTCCAAGTTCCCACACAACCTGGCAGTGTGGCAGTCTGGCAGACTGGCGCTGCAACATGGCTGCGGAGCTGAGCTTAAATGCAAAAACTCGACCAATCAAGCTCATTCCACCCGCCTGCATCATCTTATCTTTACCAATCACGAGCCTTGCATGCCTTGGTCCGCCCTGCCCTTCTACTGCTACATACGCCCTTTGGAGCCCCCATCCGGACCATCCCCTTATCTTGCTTGATGAGTCTCGAGTCTGCACGGCGCTCTACTCAGTAAACTCCGAGCACGTGCCAGCCACCGGGCGCCGTGCAGGAACCTCTTGTTCGTCTTTCCGCTCTTCCGTGTTTCCGCCCGCTCTTCTTTGACTCTCTCTTTGTCTGTCCGTCTCTCTCTCTTCCCCAATCCGTTCGTCGGCTCCGGGTTTACACGACCAGGGCAACCCATACAACCAACCAGAACCTGGCAACCGAGGCCACAACAGACCATCATGGGCTGTCACACTGTCTCTTTGTTACCAGCTTGCCGTACTCACACTTAATGCTAAGCACATGGCACTTAAGTCCTCCGTAGAGCCCGAATAAACTAGGACCCCTCAGTGCCCCCCTACTTACTCCCAGCCTGCTGCCTAGCTAATAAACCCCGCCAGTGTCATCGAACAGCCTTTCTTTTTCCATTTTGAAATGGTTGCCATCCAGTCTCAACGCCATCATGACGTGATTCATCGGCACTACCAATTGCAGCTATCCGACCCCAAGGCACTACCGGTCTCTTGCTGCACTATTGGTCTATTACGCCGCCCCTTCCCAAGCTGCATCAAACTATCAAACTATCAAAAAAAAAGTTATAAAAAATACATCTCACCAGCAAGGGAACCATGTGTGAAGTCTTGAACCTACGTAGCATTTTCGGCCCCCCCGCAAGTAACCAGGGGCCCGGGAGGGGCGGCGACATGTTCGAGTCCAGAGCATGGCTTTGCTCTAGAAAATGTTACCAAATAGAAATGTCTTGGATGATTTCGCCTAATGAGACAAGAAAAAGAAAAAAAGGGAAGAGACAAAGAAACGCAATAATATAAATTACTTATAGTACACAAATTGTTTAATGGCACACACCAAGTTCTACAGCTGCTCGTCGAGACCCCTTGAGACCCCTACTGGTACCGACTAGTAATTACTACTCCCACGCCAGCCTGGTCGTCTCCTCGTCAATGTGAATGCCAAACTGCCTGCTGGCCAGCCCGTAGCTCTGCGCCACGGCCTCGCTGCCGTAGACGCGCATCTCCTCCTCGTAGTCAGCCGTGAGCCCGTCGCGGATCCTCCAGCCACCACCACCGCCACCACCACCCGCCGCCGCCGCCGCCTCGCCGATGAGGCGGCCCAGCAGCGCCGCGTCGCGGAGCGCCGTGTTGGCCCCGAGCCCGCCCGCCGGCGTCATGCTGTGCGCCGCGTCGCCAATGACCGTCACCCGCGGCTCGTTGGGCCACCGCGGCACGCCCGACGGCGTCGAGCAGGTGATTTTCCAAAACGCAGCCTCCTCGTCCCGCATCGCCTCCACCAGCGCCCGGAACCGCGGGTGCCAGCCCCGCGTCAGGTCCCGCGCCATCGACGCCGCCGCCGCGCCCACGATGCTGTAGTCGTCGTTGGGCGCGCGGATCGTCCCCGGCCGCGCCGTCATGGTCCAGCCCAAGTCGTCGTCGTCGTCGTCGTCGTCGTCATCGTCCTTGGCCTGCTCCCCCTGCTCCCCCTTCTCCTTCTCCACCTCCGCCTTGGGCCGCACGTTGGTGATGATGCTCACGCCGTCCGGTCCGCGCAGCGCAAAGACGCCCTCGCCCAGCCCGTCAAACGCCGCCCTCGGCGCCTGCCCGTGGATGCCCCGCGCGCCCGTGTCGTACGTCTTGAGGCGCCCGCCCGACACCTGCCGCGCAATCTTGGAGTGGATGCCGTCGCCGCCGACGAGCAGCGCGCCCTCGTCCGACCGCGACCCGTCGGCGAAGACGGCGCGCACGCCCCTGCCCCCGTCCGTCAGCTCGTAGCCCGTCACCTTGCTGTTCCACCGGATGTGGCCCTCGAGGCCCGTCGCCAGCACCCGCCGCATGTCGCCCCGCGCCATGCCCACCACCTTGCCGCCCCGCGACGACAGGCCGCTGCCGCCCACCGTCAGCGTCTCTCCCTCGGCCGTCTCGCCCGTCACGGCGTCGAGCACGGAGAAGCCGGCGCCGCCCGTCTTGCCGCTCCGCCGCCAGAACAGATCCCACAGCTCCGGGCTCAGCACCGACTCCACGGCGTCCAGGCCCTCGGCCGACAGCCGCAGCCGGTACCCCTGCGCGCGGAAGATGAACGAGGCGTCCCGCTCAAAGATCTGAAATGGGATACCGGACCGGAGCAGGGACTGGCCGAGCAGCAGAGACGATAGGCCGCCGCCCGAGATGAGAATTGGCTTTGGGTCTGCCATGGCGTAGATATGTGTGTGTGTGTGTGTGTGTGTGTGTGTGAATGTGTGGGTGGTTGGTACAATCACTCGATTATTTGTGTATTGAATTTCACTAAAAAAGAGAGGATTTGAGTATTTAATGTTCTTGTTTTTTTGGCGCATTTACATCGCGCCGGCAAAGGATAGATCTTGACTAGATTTATGTTTTCCAATACCCCGGATCCGTCCCGAAAGGCGAGGGCCGATGCATAAAGCTTAATTGTAAGCAGCCGCGCGGGACGGAGCCATAATTGTAAGCCAGTGCACGCATACTGGGTACGTCCGTCTACTGCCTCGGAAGCCACTTTTTGTCATTTTTTATTTTATTTTTTTCGCTCGGCGCTACTCCGATACAAACCTCCGATTACAAAGCCAACGTAGCGCCCGCTCAACCACACCATAAATCGGCCTCTATATGGAAATCGATAGTAGTGCTTATAGACTCCATTTCTTTCTTGAATGTTTTCGCAACGTCTCCGACTTTTACATTTATAATACTATCAGATTAGGTAATAATATGCTTCAGGTGCAATGACTCCCTGCGCCATGGTGTGAATGGTGGGAAATGGAGGAGGTATCTGGGCTTGGTCAGATTAGCAAGCAGCAAGGGGCGGGGTACTCCGAGGCTCGCAATGCTATCAAAGGCGTCGTATTTACGCTGTATGAGATGATTACCCGCGACAAGGCTCGACGTGACAAACGGCACGAGGATCAAGACATATTCGCAGTTGAGCAGATGGTCTGGTCCAAGCATCCCGATGTGCGGCTGGGTCGTCCCGTCCATAAATTCCGCAGATCTCTCAACGACTGGCGCCAACGTAGGCGAAAGGGAGACCAGATCACGGTCAGCACACAAGCTCCAAACGCGCTAGACTGGCCGCCGATTCCTGACCCGCCACTGACACAAGTCACCACGTGTCGTGGTGTTGAACTGGAGCCCGTCGAGGAGTTTCAGAAACTGTATGAATGGAAGCGAAGCAAGTTACGGGAACAAGGTAAAGTGGTCCTGAGTCGGCAAAGGCCAGCTCAGAAATGGCCAGAAAAAAAAACAGCGCCGACGACCTTGTCAAAGTTGGCCGAGTGAAGAGTAGTCCGTACTTGGCGAAATAAAAGCAGACAACCCCGGTATCCGCACGTAGATGGTCTCGTATGCGACAACGAGATCACCATCACACCCTAAACACTATGCCATACGTTTGGTGCTGCTCCCCCGCGCTCTTCATAGTTTGTTGTCAAAGATGAATGGGCATGAACACACATGGGAATAATTCTGGTTCGGAATTCAGAGGGCCCAGAAGTCAAACTGAGTTCACGCTGCCAAGGATGGCCAAGAAAGTAGGTAGATAAGATATCCTTTGTATATATTGCAGCTGCTCGTGGCTTGCCCTTCTGCTACTATCGATTTGTAGTCTCCAGCACAAGGCACTTCAAAGGGCCGACGCTGAGGGTCGGGTGGTGACTTCACGAACAGCTGCTGTTGGTTCCAAATTACAATGCCTGCACGACTCATACATTTTTGGTATCACAATACCAAAAAAAATCCATTTCAATCAAAGCAGAATGGGGTCAAACGTCAGTCGGGTATATCAATCCTTTCCTTATACCCCCTTCCCACCTAAAGGGGGTGTATTTGTACGAGGCTACGACTACAACTGGGCAGCGTTCGCAGCACACGCGCACATTTGACTGCCATCGTACTGTGAGTACATAGTTCAACCAGTCATTTCAGTAGCAAGATTGCCCCAATCTATGATGATGGATTGTACGTATCAGCTTCCCTGGATGGAAGCACTCGTTAGCCTGCGAGTTCCCGAAAGACAAACGCAGATATCGACACTAAAAAGATCATCCATTGGTCTATTTGCCAAATTTCCGAATTCTCAGATATCAGCAACTCCACTGCATACCTGTCTAGGTCATCCCATCCTCGTCCAGAAGCAAGATGACTTCCCGAGGTCAACGCACTACACAGCAAAGTGCTTTCAGCAAAACGGCCCTTCTCGTCAACCGATGATTTGTCTTTGTCGTTTGTCAGCTTTTAATCATACAGCAATTTTATCCCGAGACAATACGCAGATCGGCCATGCCGCTTCTGCTTCAGATCGCCAAACCCGCCCTGAGCGTCACAGCCATGGGGGGAACGCCCTTGGCCTGCTTTCACGAAAGGAAAAGGCAAAACTCAATCATCTTGTTATCAAAACTATGCTTATTAGAGAACTAGAGTAGCGGCCCGTGCACTTTGAGCGCCTGCAGGTTACACTGCATGGGCGATCAACCGTGTAAACTGGAACCCCCGGGCGTCTCAATTCAGTGATTCCATCCTGTCCATCGCCGACCTCCCGCCCCAATGCCCTACGTTAGCTTCTGGCGTCCAAGACAAGAGCCAACGTGTCAAAGTGACAGCGTCTGTGCAAATACGGAAAGCCAATCAGTATCCAGCGGACAGGCAAGGGCACTGTTGTAGATCACTGCTCACAAGTATACGGATGTGCTCGGAGATGAACACGGTTTCTCCAACCCATTAGTGCGTAACTTGCACAACCGATGATACCCAGTCAGCAATCTAGGGCGAGAGAATGGTAAGAGCAATATCGGCTTCTGGATGAACCGGTACTAGTCGCTCTGGAGCTGCCAAGTGCGGCAGGCTCACGGGCGTTCCAAGCCATTCAGACTCAGCCCAGTCTGCAGCTCGGCTATGCCTTCCTAGCTAACAAAGAAGTTTACAGTAGATTCAATACCATGTGATTAATGTTTTAAACTTGCCGTTGCTTCATTCGAGCTTCCATGTCTTACAATATTCCAGACCGCACTGAGCCATGACGCCGCCCTCTCGCCACTGCGCCCCCACGAGGCTCAACGCAACAGCTCCTCGCTTTTCGCAGGCACAGTTCAGTTACAGGACAAAGCAGTACGATTACTTGCTCTCGTCTCGCTTGCTGTTCTTATGGTATATACAGATCATGATTGCCTCCGCAAGGCGCTCTCGTTCCCTGGCAAGTAACCGCAAGGAACAAGCCTGCAGCTTCATGAACCACAAACTCACAGAACGTCCCAGAAGCGTGGTAAGCCCCGAATAATTTGCCCCCCGACGTTATCAGTGAAAATCCTGCAATACGGCCTGATGTATAGGCTGCTGTGGAGCGAGCTGAGATGGAGTGGTCGCGCGACCCCTATCCGCGAGCCTTTTGCTGCGATGGCGCAGATTGCGCCATCGCTGCCTCCGTACACGAACTTTTTTTTTTTCCTACTGGCCCCCTTGTATCGGCGATCCCGCCTTGTCTGCTTCTTGTTTTTCGTAATTTGGGAGGAGCAAAGACTTTTCCAAGTCACTATCGAGATGTTCATCTTAAAATGATCGGCACATATTTGCTGAATATACTTTCGTCATCGTGAGAGGCATCCATCTAACCAATGTGGCCGCGCCGTTGGGTTACAATCAAGGCCGACTGCAACTGCGACGCATGAGACAGCATAATGAGGCTCCATCTCTCAAGGGCCGTATTCCAAGTCACGGCAAAAGGAAAAGATGAGCTAAGGAAGCCGAGTTCATGTACTTGTATTCTTGTTTCATTTATATATGTGATGAATGTACACAGCCACCGACGGGCCGTCGGCCACGGCAGTCATGCTGGCCGTTCTACTCTAGCAATTTCAATATCCGAAAATATACACAACACTGCGGCGCCGGCATGTGATGTCTCATAGCGACCAAGTCACGCGGATTGCGCCATCTCAGCAGTTGGCGTAGATGGCGTTGGCGAACATGGCATAGCTGTCGGCATTGTTCAGGCTCTGCTGGGTCGTCAGCTTGCGGATGTTGTCGTAGCCGTAGCCATTGTCCACGGTGCCGGCCACCTCGCGGAGGTGGGTGGTCTCGTGCAGGGTGGTGGTGGCCTGGTCCTGGCGGTGGCAGGCGTTGGTGAGGGCGGGCAGGTTGTCCCAGTAGAGGTCGCAGTAGACCTGGAGGCTGCGCGCGGGCTGCGTGTAGGCGAGGACGCGGCTGCGGCAGCCGCCGAACTGGTCGGTGCAGTAGTAGCGGGACGCGCCGCCGTTGGTCGAGCCGCACTCCTGGGCCACCTTGTCGAAGACGTTGGCAATGGTGCTGCGGGTGCCGTTGGACGACGACTTGAAGTACTCCTCGACCTTGGCGGCGGGGCCGGACCGGGCGGCCTCGGCGGCCTTCTTGGAGAGCGACGCGCAGCTGCTGAGGGCGTTGATGGTGCCCGTCTTGCGGCTGCCGGTGCAGTCCGACTGGACCTGCGTGCGCTTCTCGTACCGGGCCTGGATGGCGCTGTGGACGGCCTGCGCGACCGCGCCGTCGATCTCGGCCTCGATGGCGTTGGAGGCGTACGCGACGGAGCCAATCAGCTTGTTGTCGGCCTCGGAGGCGTACGACAGCACGCCGGTCGAGGACACGGAGAACTTGCCGCCGGCGGACAGGTCGTGGGTCTCGGCGAGGTGGAAGGTGACCTCGACGGACTGGCCGGCATCAATCTTCTGGAAGTCCTCGTCGGTCAGGTTCTCGGTGCTGAGACGGAGGCGTAGGCCCTGGAACTCGACACTGTTGCCTATAACGAGCATGTTAGCGTTCTTTCTTTCTTTCTTCTTCTTTCTTCTTCTTTCTTCTTCTTTCTTCTTCTTTCTTCTTCTTTCTTCTTCTTTCTTCTTCTTTCTTCTTCTTTCTTCTTCTTTCTTCTTCTTTCTTCTTCTTTCTTCTTCTTTCTTCTTCTTTCTTCTTCTTTCTTCTTCTTTCTTCTTCTTTCTTCTTTCCTCTTCTTTCCTCTTCTTTCTCTTCGTCTACTTCTTCTCGTTCATATTCACGTCAGGGGAATTTTGAGCTTACCATCGGCCTCAATGGCAGCCTTTTCGGTGTGGGCATCATCAAAAATGGTACCGTGCTTGAAGATCTTGAGGTTGTTCTTGCCGGTGTTGGTAATGGTGGCCTTGACCTCGCCAGAGCTGCCAGTGGACTCAATCTTGACATCAAGAGGGGAGGGAGCAGTAGAGGGGGCAGCAACAGCCACGGAGGCAAGAGCGGCGGCGAGGGTGAAGAACTTCATTGTGAGGAAACTGAGACGGTTTGATTGAGGCTTTTGATGGTGGGAAAGGAATGAGAAGCTGTTGATACTCTGCAACTTGGTCAGTACAGTCGTGTCTCATGGACGGCGTAAAGCGAGCTTTTATACACGAGAGAGCATCCGGCCGCCGGGTGATATGAAACGACTGGCATCCCGGGAAGGACGACGACGCTATTCGCAGAAGTGGTCCGACTTGGCTTCCAAATTTGGCAGTAGCCTTGTCCTCCGAGGACCACTTTGCCGATCGTTGCCAAGAATCCGGAGAAGGCCACTGTTAGTCTTTCAAAGAGACAATGGGTTCGATGCGACTTGCCAGAAACCGTCAAGGTCGTCTTGGCATCGGTATCCAAGTCTGTCAGCGCTACGGACAAGCGCGATGTCTGTCGGGTGCGCTCCCGCAGCAAGAATTGTTTTCGAGAGTGTTCAAGCGGCCTCAAGATGCCAATCTCGAGCCTCCGTGAACGAGTTTTGAGCCATCACCACAACAGGACTACTCCGGGGCTCGGAACCAACAAAGGCGATGATCGTCGAGTTAACCGACTTCAATATTGGCAAGCATTTTTGGCCCCCGCTGCTTCCCCCTTCTCACGTCGTTTCACCTAGATCAAGGCTCCGAAAGCATGATGGCTGTTTTTTTGGATAGTCTGATCTACATACAGCAGAGGGTTTCAGGCACATGGGCGCGGATAGAGTTGTGCTTATGCTAAAATGGTTGGTTCATGACCTGCCTAATGCAGACTACGGGAGGGCCGCTGTGTGTTTGGCGGTATACAGATGCGGCGCCGTCGGATGCTCGCTCTCACTGTCATGTCTGCAATGCCTGTCATCAGCTATGCCATACCATATGGTCAATAACTTGTTTTACTGTCACTGTCGGTGCCTCGATTGCGTGTTGGCTGACCAACACGTTCAAGTCATCAAGACAACTTGCGAACAGCACGCCGTCTCAAGTTTATCGCTGAAAACTGTACAAGTATAAATGAAATCGCAATGGAGCTCTACCCTCTATTGTCAGTTTCGGATGAAAACCTCCTATCTGCAATTCGGGGGTTATTGTAGGGTAGCATTGTATAGTACCGTTCCCTTCACTTGTGCGCAAATTGCTTAGCGGCTTGACAATGAAATGAAAAATATTATATCCAAGGGGTCACCATGGGAATCAATCCGAAGTCTGGCCTTGTCAGCTCAAAGTGGAAGTCGCTAGGGTGTTGGCCTACAGCTAGTTGTGATGTGTACTGATAGCATGATGATCTGCACAATTCCGCAACCCCTGTTTGAAGATGGAGGAGCAGACCCAGGCATATACTATTGGCACATTCATTATCAACGCCACGTGTTTTGGGAAACTGTTTCAAGTTGAATATACTCTGTTATCAGCCGTTCTCTGAAGAGTTTTCTCCCCAAGAGCTGGTTACCATGACCTTTGTTTTGGCTGGCCTGGACATCATCAGGGGGGAGATTGTAGCTGACTGGGGGACGGAGATGGCATCGGCCCCCGTAGTTGTGACCGGCTAGCACACAAAGCAAGGGACGCCATCTGCCGGCTTCTCCTTTTCGAGATGCCGGAGCATCGTCCAGAGATGGTAGGTGGCAGCTGCTGCGGGGAACGAAGAATGGAGCTTGACAGGCCCTGCCATTTAGTGGACTGCCAAGTCGTGGAGATGGAAAATGTCCGATGGTTAGAGCCTCCTTGGAACTGCCGGGAACGGGTTTAGACGGGCCATTGGAGTAATCCTGGCAAGGAGCTTGAAGATGCAGATGTGAGACGGGAAGCACAGGTTGTCTTGTCTTTGGAGCTGACGGAGGATTTACAGCAACGCTGCTCGGCAATGGGCCAGGACAGGATTTTTTTTTTCTCTCTCTGAAAACCTTGCAACTAGTGTCCATCTGAGGGCTCACAACATTATATTAAGAAACCGTGCCAACAGTCAACCGGCTTGTAGTAAATAGGGCTCGCCTCCGTAGAAAACCACTCGCGGCTGCTAATAAAGCGCAAGCTGCAACCTTGGGCACTTACAGCGGCTCCAGCACAGCTTCAGTGGCTTCCAGTGGATTTACAGCGTCTACTTGGAGCCTTTTGGCGCCAAGCATCCACTGTAATATCCTCGCAACAGGGCAATGTCTCCCTGTAAGAGTATTGCTCAACAGCACGCTTTAGGCCCACCCACTTATGCTGTCCCCTGGCCAAGCTGCAGGCTACAGAAAAGCTTCTGGCGTCGCGCGACGCGTCTTCCCGCTCAATGGCACCCCTCCACCCAAAAAGTGCTGGTCAGCATAACCAGCTCGTCGAAACATCACCGCCGCCGCCCTTCAAACGCCAATTGGCCTTGACATTGTACGCACCATCCCGCCCATCTAATCCTCCCCCTCGGGCTATGGCACCCTCCCCGCCGTTGCCATGTCTCGACTGTCCATCCCCACCACGGCGCGGCTGCCCTCGTCTCTGCGTGTTGACCCCTCCAACCTGGTCGTCATCAAGAGCCTGAACCGGCTGTCGCGCGAGTCGCTTCTTGCGCTGGCGCTCGATTGGCTCGACGAGGGCACCGTCGCCAACGCCGTCCCCTACCTCGACCGCCGCGGGCCCGACGAGGAGCCCGACAGCGACGACCTCTATCCGCCCTGCCGCACCGTCGCCGAGCTCCAGCAGCTCTACGCCGACATGCAGGAGCAGAGGGGATCCAAGCGCGACGTCGTCAGCCGCATCCTCGAGGGCGACTGGCGCCACGGTCTGACCCTCTACCAGCTTGCCATGGTCGACTTTGCCTACCTCGACGAGCACCCGGCCTCCCAGAAGTGGACTGCCTACAAGATCCTCCCCCTCACCCACCCGACGCACGATGCCGACGAAGAGATCCTCAAGGTCGACGAGGCGAGCCTCCACATCCCTCGATTCCACCCCTCAACCTTTCTCCAGAACCTGCAGGACCAGGTCCTCCCGGATGTCAAGGCTCACTACCACTTCTACCGTCCAAGCGACTACCCCGTCCTGATGTTGCGCGTCTTCGCCATTGACTCCCCCTACAACAGCCAGCTCGCCCTGACCTCAGCCAGCAGCAATGGGTCCGCGACGAACTACACCTCCTCGCGCACCGTTTATCTGGCCTTTCCCGATGGCTCGCCAAACCTGTACATCTCCAAGTCGCAGTCAGCCGGCGCCTCGGCCCACGGCGAGTCGCGCAGCCTGCAGAGCTTGATCGTCAAGGGTGTGCCCAAGGCTCTCTCCAGGCCCCGGGAGCGCTTCACCCTCAGAAACTCGGGACTCACCAGCAGGAACCTGGATGCGCTCCTGGACCGCAAGGGCCCGGGCCGCGGCAACGCAGCCGGCGGCGGCTGGAGCATTTTCGCCAACGAAAAGAACAAGAAGTCACCTCTCGACCCTGTGCTGCCGCCACCTCCGCTGTCAGCGTCTGAGCACAGCCGAAAACGAGCATCGCCGCTTACGCAGCAGCGTCGCGAGGCGAAACGAGCCAAGCTGGTGGCCAAGGGACGCTTCGGCGACTCGGCCATTGTGACGGACGGCAAGGGCGTGGAGCGCGTCGATGTCGTGATTCAGGACCCGTATCCGTCTGTCAATGGTGTCGACATACAGGATTCGGACACTGACGACAGACGACCACCGGCTGCGGCCAGGCGCGGCCCGCGAAGGAGCCTAGACACCATGCTGAACGAAGACGGCGACGACTCCGCGGCCGCCGTTGCTTCCCTTCGGGGCGCCGACTCACGGTGGTCTCCCAACGTGCGGATCACATTCCAAGGCACCCACGTGTTCGCCGGCATTCGACAGCTCGTGGAGGCCGGCATCATCGACGGCGAGCGCATGCCCGGATGGATGACTGGCGAAGATGGCGTCACGGCAGGTGTCGTGCGCCACGGTCGTATCAAAGGAAATAAGGGCTCGGGGATATGAGTTTTATGAGTTTTGTTTTAGTTTTTCCCTCTGTTTTGGCATTTCTATCATGTATTTATCATCTAGCGCTGTTTAGATACCATTCTTGGAAAACGATACCCCGTAGGGATACGACTGGCACGTCTATCTCTATTTTTATGTCCAGCTAAAAACAAACGCTGTTTTTTGTCCCTTTGAATGACCCTCTTCTCTATGCACTCTCGCCGAGGTCAAACACCTTGTTCGTGTTTCTCCAGGCGGCCTCGCAGACTTGCTCCACCGAAACGCCCTGGATGCCCGCGACAATCTTGGCGATGCGTTCTATCGTGCAGGGCTCGTTGCGACCCTTGACCATGCAGCCCTCCTGCCAGTTCTTGGTTGCTTTGAAGCGCGACGGCACCTCGGGCTCCGCTTTTTGGTTCTTCTTTTTGCCGTGGTTCGGCTGCTTCTGGGGCTTGTGCTTCTTTCCGGCGCTGTTGGTCGTTCCCGAGGCGGCGTCCCCGGGCGTTGCGGGCGCCTCCGCCGCCTCCGCCGCCGCCTCCTTCGGCTCCGGCTCCGGCCGAGCGGGCTCGGGCTTTTCGACGAGATACTTCCAGCCGGCGTGGCTGGGGCGCACCTCGCACCAGGGCCCGTCCGTCTCGAGCATGATGCGGTCGAGCGGCAGCTGCGCGACGACGGCGCAGTTCTCCTCCGTCTTGAGGCTGCAGCCGTTGACGCCAATGTAGAGGCCGAGGTCGAGCAGCTCGCGCATCTCCTCGAGGGAGCCGGTGAAGCTGTGCACCACGGCGCCGCGCCGCAGCCGCTCGAGCCGCGGGCCGAAGGCGTCCTTGAGCAGCCGCGCAAAGTCGGCGGCGGCGGCGCGCGAGTGCAGGAACAGCGGCAGCGGCGGCTCCACGGCGGCGGCGAGCTCGAGCTGCGCCGCGAAGCTGTGCAGCTGCACCGTCTTGCCGCAAAAGTGCAGCCGGTCGTAGTCGAGGCCGAATTCGCCCAGGGCGACCAGCCGGCCGCCGCCGTCCGAGGCCCGCGCCCCGGCGGCCACGATCCCTTTCAGCCGCGCGATGTGGGCGGCCGACTTTTCGGGGTCGACCGCGCACTCGGGGATGGGCGCGGACGGGTCCGGGTCGCAGGGCGCCGTGTGCCCCTCGTCGGTGGCCGTCGACTCGCCGGCGCCGAACATGCCGCTGCTGCACGGGTGTATGCCTGCGGTGTAATAGACGGTCCCGGCTGTTCGAGTGGTGAGTGACGTGTGAGCAGGTTGGGGAAAACGAGGGTCGCGAATGCATGTGCTGGTCAGAAGAGGAACCTACGATACTCATTGGCGAGGTCGACAGCATCCTGGATGCTATGCCAGTCCGAGCCCGTCACCATCAGTTTTGTGCATCCGACCTGCTTGGCTCTGTCTATAACGGCTTCTAGGTCGTCGGGATGCTTTTGGTTGCCGCGATACGTGCCGCGATATACGCGATCTGCGAGATTGATGCCAATCTAGCCCACGGGGCGGAGGGTCAGCTCACTGGTCACTGCCTGACCGGCGTGGGGACTCCCCCTTACATCGACATATCTCGGGCTGTATGCTGGTGCTGAAGGCTCAGCAGTGGGCTCATGGTTTGCCATGACGTGTATCGCTGAATTTCTAACTCGCTGTAGTGAAGGGGAGCGTAATATTGACTGCTGGATAAAACGAGGTCTAGGGTGGCTGGTCAGCTTTTTTTTTTTTTTCTTATTACGATGACGTTGGTTCATTTGATTGGGCAAGTTCAACTGACCTTGGCCGACAAAGCATCGAGTAAATTGATATGGATGATGTGGCTGACTGGAAGAGTCATACACTGGTTCTGAGTCACCAGATGGTTGTTGAATGAGATGATGAGAATAATCTCCGCCTGTCTCGTTTCGCGCACTGAGGCTGCCTAGTCCACGAGTGGCAGTGGGTCAGGCATCGTGCGCTGCCCCTGGGCCACGGCACGACTTTCATCGAACACTGCATTTATTGGCCGAAAGGCTGCTTGCGATTCACTTTGGAAAAAAAGTATAATAATAACAACAGAAGTCATCTAAAATCGGGGGCCAATAGACACACCCTACTAATATACTACATGCCTGAATGTATTAAGTAAAGTTTGCCTCGCACTTACTCGGCTGAAGATCGCGACAGTACCAACACCTAGTAAAGCCCAAACGAGTTTCTGGGCCAATCTCGAGAGTATCATAATGTCAAGTCTGTAGAGCATGCTCAAAAACTGCGCTTCGTCATTCAGATGTGGGAACGGCACGTCTGGGACGGGAACATCGAGAAACTTGCACAGCGGCTCCCATCCGTCTCTCAAATCGAACTCGAGCAGCCGCTCTGCTGGTACGAGCCTCCTGACCATGTCGTGGTGCTCACGGTGGCGGCCGGGGAGCCTTTCGTGCGCTTCACGCCTCGAGCATGCCCCCAGCCAGCCCATGGACACGTCGAAATACGCCGCCGTCGTCGTGATGCCCGCCC
The DNA here is from genome assembly GCF_051103115.1 of Cordyceps javanica. NCBI lineage: Eukaryota > Fungi > Ascomycota > Sordariomycetes > Hypocreales > Cordycipitaceae > Cordyceps > Cordyceps javanica. Next base: position 923,372 of record NC_139296.1, read on the forward strand.
AGGGCGCCAGCGTGCACTTGATGAAGCCGCCGAGGCCGCAGTAGGTGCGGTCGAGGAGGACGCGGCCGTAGCTGCGCGCCCACTTGTCGACGGGCCGCTCCACGAGGATGACCTTGGCGTCCGGGTACGCGCCGATGAGCTGCTCGCTGAACATGCTCCCGACATCGGTGGTGCAGCGGTAGCGCCCGACGAGCCGGTCCCAGTCGGCCCGGGTCCACGGCAGCAGGGGATCGTACGGGGGCAGGTAGAAGGGGAGTCTGCCGTCGGGCGCGGCGGCCAGGCGGGTGGTGCGTAAAAAGGGAAACGAGCACCACGCCGCGTGCGTCCACGCGTAGACCTCGCGGGTGCTGATGTCGCGCATGCCGTGGTGCACGGGGCCGACGCCGAGTATATCCAGCGCGGTGGAAAGAGAGAGGGTTCCCGAGCGGGGGAGCCCAGCGCAGATGATGCCCTGGCCGGTCGCGAAGGAGGCATTTGAAGGGAGTTTGCTGTCTGCCATTTGTTGCGGATATGGTGTCAAAGCGATAGGTCTACAGTAGTCACACCAGAGCGCATATACGCTCGACCAGGGCAATCTATGTTGTGATGGTAGTTGACGTCCTAGTGAATGTCACGCCGACACAGTTGTACATGTATGTCAACGAATGGCAAATTAAAAAGTCTCCGAGGGCTAGTCGCGGCTAGCATGGATTCAATCATACGCAGCCGGGGTCGCTTACTAGGCTACACGACGGAGTAGTGATGAACGGGGTCCATGTTGTTGGATGAGATTGAATCGACATCTGAATGGGGGCGAGCGCAGAGTACAGCGATCGTCTGATGCTATCGGACTCCGACCGTGACCGAGCTTGGACCGGAAATCACAGCGTTGCACATTCGATAGATGCCAATCCTGCAACAGGACGGCGCCGTGTTTCATTGGAGCAGCTCGGAATCCTTTGCGAGTCGTCCCGGAGGAGCACATTCCTTGCGTGGCTGCGTGAAGCGAGTACGGTACAGCACAGCCCGAATTCACGGCCAGTCTGCGTCAAGTGGCGGGGAGATTGTACATGACCCCTTGTACTGCACACTCTTCCCTTGATTGCCAAGAGTGTACGTGCTATTACTTACCAGTAGCCAGCCTCTTTGTTCCATGGGCGGGCTATTAATGAGATGGAAGTGGCACGTGATTCCGCGTCACAGTGCGAAACGCGGTCGCGTATCCAGCCACTGTTGATAACGGTGGAAACAGTGGTAAGAAAGAAACGTCATAAGGGGACCAAAAATGGGAAAATAATAATCATAATTGGGAGGAGCAAATAGAGGAATCATAAAGTAAATCCAACATGTCGGCCTAAAAGGATACAGCCTGTAGTCAATTGGCCTTGGTAAGCTTGGTAAGTAAGTACTAATAAATCCCAAGAAGCAAACTGCCCCATCATGTCAAGTACTCCGTACTCCGTACTGAGCCCCTCATCAATTACCACCCATAGCTCGGGGGCCTCCACCGATGGCAGTAACCAACACTATTAACACCGTCGGGATTAGCCCAGGTACAAGCGCCCCCAGCGTCCCATTGCTCGCATTCCCTTCGATCCCCTTCGGTCGCCGTCGCCGTTAAAGTGCATCGACCAGTTCACGTGACTGCGCGCCACACTGCAAAGCGCGCGTGGCCAGCCACTTTAAGTGCTTGCGTCGAGACAGGATAATGCGTGAACATTCACCAAAAGACACTCTAAAAGGGTAGATATTATATTCATTTGAAAGGCAAAAATAGACGAACATATCTCTGCTGATTATTCATATATATTTCTCAACGTCGTCATTGCTCTGCCGCTGCGGCGCCCGAACCATCTTGAACGGTCTCCTCAACCCTGGTCTCAGGTCCGCCCGTTTTTTAATGGATTCCTAGGCTTTGTCATTGTTGTCGCGCTAACTTTTGGCGTCGCGTAGCGAAAACACGCGACCGAGCATAAGAAGCCCGTTTTACCACCCCTCTCTACGCGTCTTCTTCACTCTTCCCATCTTCAGCATCTGCTTCTGCATCACACCAAGGCCTCGACCTGCAACGGCTCTTCACCCCACGACAGCTGTGTGTATCCTGGTTGATACCTGCAGCATTGAGAGTAGTCAACTCTTTCTTCGCCACGCCTTTTCAGCCCGCAGTCGTCGCTTCGACGACGCCATCACGTCGCCGTCATGTACGTGAAGAAGAGAGGTAAGTCGCGATGCAATCATCCACTCTCGGGATGCAGCTTCTAATGCCCCCCCCTCTAGATGGACGCCAGGAGCGTGTCCAGTTCGACAAGATCACTGCTCGTGTCTCGAGACTGTGTTACGGCCTCGACACTGAACATGTCGACCCCGTCGCCATCACCCAGAAGGTCATCTCTGGTGTCTACGGTGGTGTGACCACCATTCAGCTTGACGATCTCGTAAGTGCTCAATCCATTGCCAATGCCACTACCCATCCTGGTTGCTAATCGCACTTCACGACAGGCTGCCGAGACTGCCGCCTACATGACCGTCACCCACCCTGACTACGCTATCCTCGCGGCCCGCATCGCCGTCTCCAACCTCCACAAGCAGACCAAGAAGCAATGGTCTTCTGTCATCAGCGATCTGTATCACTACATTAACCCCAAGAACGACCGTGCGTCTCCCATGATTGCCAAGTCGACATACGAGTGTGTCATGAGACACAAGGAGGAGCTCGATTCCGCCATCGTCTACGACCGCGATTTCAACTACCAATACTTTGGTTTCAAGACCCTGGAGCGCTCATACCTCCTCAAGCTCAATGGTAAGATTGTTGAGCGTCCTCAGCACATGATTATGCGTGTTGCTGTCGGAATCTGGGGCGACAACATTGAGCGTGTGGTTCAAACCTATAACCTCATGTCGAGCAAGTTCTTCACCCACGCCTCGCCCACTCTCTTCAACGCTGGTACGCCCCAGGCCCAGCTGTCATCCTGCTTCCTGGTCGACATGAAGGATGACTCCATCGAGGGCATCTATGATACTCTCAAATCTTGCGCCATGATCTCCAAGATGGCAGGTGGTATCGGCCTCAACGTTCACCGCATTCGTGCCACCGGCTCCTACATTGCTGGCACCAATGGTACTTCTAACGGCGTCATTCCTATGCTTCGTGTCTTCAACAATACTGCCAGATACGTTGACCAGGGAGGTAACAAACGCCCCGGTGCTTTTGCCATCTACCTCGAGCCCTGGCACGCTGATGTCTTCGAGTTCCTCGACCTGCGCAAGAACCATGGCAAGGAAGAGGTTCGTGCCCGTGATCTATTCCTCGCTCTCTGGATCCCCGATCTGTTCATGAAGCGTGTCGAGAAGAATGGTGACTGGACTCTGATGTGCCCTAACGAGTGCCCTGGCCTTGCCGACTGCTACGGCGAGGAGTTTGAGGCTCTCTACGAAAAGTACGAGAGCCAGGGCAAGGGTCGCAAGACCATCAAGGCCCAGAAGCTCTGGTATTCCATACTGGAAGCTCAGACCGAGACCGGCAACCCCTTCATGCTCTACAAGGACCACTGCAACCGCAAGAGCAACCAGAAGAACCTTGGTACTATCCGCAGCTCTAACCTCTGCACTGAGATTATCGAATACTGCGCTCCTGACGAGACCGCTGTTTGCAACCTGGCTTCCCTGGCCCTCCCTGCCTACGTTGACTACACCCAGGGTGTCTATGACTTCAAGAAGCTGCACGAAGTTACCATGGTTGTCGTGCGCAACCTGAACCGCATCATCGACGTTAACCACTACCCCATCCCCGAGGCTCGCAACAGCAACATGCGTCACCGCCCTATCGGTGTCGGTGTCCAAGGTCTTGCTGATGCCTTCCTCGCTCTGCGTATGCCATTTGAATCCCCCGAGGCTCGTGAACTCAACAAGCAAATCTTCGAGACCATCTACCACGCCGCCCTCACTGCCTCCATGGAGATTGCCAAGGAGGAGGGACCTTATGAGTCGTTCAAGGGCTCACCGACCTCCGAGGGCATCCTTCAGTTCGACATGTGGAACGTCAAACCCTCTGACCTCTGGGAGTGGGACGAGCTCCGCGAGCAGGTCAAGAAGCATGGTGTTCGCAACTCTCTTCTGGTGGCCCCCATGCCCACTGCCAGTACCTCGCAGATTCTTGGCAACAACGAATGCTTCGAGCCCTACACATCCAACATCTACCAGCGCCGTGTCCTCGCTGGTGAGTTCCAGGTTGTCAACCCTTGGCTGCTTAAGGATCTCGTCGACATGGGCCTGTGGTCTGACGCGATGAAGAACCGCATCATTGCCGAAAATGGTTCCATTCAAAACATCCCCAACATCCCTGCCGATGTGAAGGCTCTGTACAAGACTGTCTGGGAGATTTCCCAGCGCCAGGTTGTCCAGATGGCTGCTGACCGTGGTGCTTTCATTGACCAGTCCCAGTCACTCAACATCCACATGCGCGACCCAACCATGGGCAAGATTACCAGCATGCACTTTGCCGGCTGGAAACTTGGTCTTAAGACTGGCATGTACTACCTGCGCACGCAGGCTGCTGCCGCTCCTATTCAGTTCACTGTTGATCAAGAAGCTCTGAAGCTGGTTGATGCCGCTACTGCCCGTGAACGCCTGCCCAAGAAGCGTGCCCCTCCTGCCGGCACCAGCTACATGTCGTCAGCGTCTCCCATGGCCAGAGCGTCTGTCACCCCCAAGGACGCTGGCAACTCTGTCAGCTCCAACGGCATGCCTACCCCCAGCACCACCCCTCCCCCTATCATTGCCGGCAGCCGCCCTCTGTCATCCCTCCAGAAGCCGAACACGATGAAGGCGGATGTTGAGGATGGCGATAGCCCCAAGGTCCTCGCCACTGAGCCCTCTCAGCAAGTTGACGAGGAGCTTGTCGAGGGCAAGCGCTCCAGCAATCAGGATGAGGACGGCGATGACAACCAGGACCGCGAGCGCGACATTTACTCGGAGGCCGTTGTTGCATGCAGCATCGAGAACCCCGAGTCTTGCGTCATGTGCAGCGGTTAGAGCATGATGCGCCATCATATTAGACACGAGTGTATGACTGTAATTCCAATCGGCTTGGAAGCAGACGAAATAGGCATGTTGCGAGTATTATTTTTTGGTTTTTGTTCATTGCAAAGCATGAGAAAAATGGACCAGGTATTCATGGAGGGTAATTCAGCAGCTTTCGGTCATGGGTTTTATTTCATTGGTGTGTTTTCTGTTTGTTCATTGTTGTTTTGTCTTGCACGGATGGTTGTGATATCTTGGTGTTTCCCCCCCCTTTTTGGCTCATTATGGATTGGGATGTTGATTATCTTGTCCTAGTGTGCGAATGTATCTAGTTTTGTGCTCTATCTCGTTAATGTCCACTACGAATGCATAATTCAATGTCCGCCGCTTGAGATTGTGATTGCTGCAGATGGCTGCATGTCTCGCAAGGTGGGGTAAGCAAAACAGTTGACAGTCTGCCAAGGATCCGGGTCAACCTTGAGACGGGGTGATGATCTCACCGCTGATGCACAACTCGACATACTTGCTTGATCGTCTCTCCCCAATGGTTTTATTTCTTTTCTTTTGCAAGTCATAGCCCCCACTGTGGCGAGAAGACAGGCCTGTTGAGCAAGAACTGTGCCCAGCGGTGATCGGATGATTCAACACTGCAGCCACTTGAGTCCCCCCCCCTCTCCCGATGTGCCGACGGATCCAAGCGACAAAAAGCTGAGCTGCATGGGGTTGGGACACAATGTGGCGTCACTGGGGAGACAAACAGGGAAAAATGAAAGGCTGGGGGTTGCAAGCTTTCTGTATCCGACAAGGTGACCCCCCCCAAAAGAAAGCCGACTAAGTAAGTATAGAGGAGTTGCTGCAGGCTGCAGGCTGCAAGCTGCATACAGCAGCTCAGCCATGAGTGCCGTGGTGGGTTGGATGCCAATGCTAAGGCAGCATCATGTATGCGGTGGGTTGATTGCGTCTTGTTGCATTTACAAATAAGTATGTCACTAAATTGTATCCGGCCGAAAAAAAAAGGAAAAAAAAAAAAGCCTACCGACCATCTGTTGCGTCACAGACAATTGAGTTTGTCTTTGCTTTTCCAAGGCGATTGACTTTTTTTTTTTTTCATGCTCTTCTTAGCTCGCCTTTTTGGGTTACTTTTTTCTGCTGCCAAAACTACTCGGTAATGACGAAGTTGTACGGATTATACTTACATATTCCTCCTTTGGATACTTACAACGGCGGAAGTCAAAGGCAACGCAAACCATATCAACGGCACAACGTACAGCTTAGACTGGACGTAGAGGGCAATGACGGCGAGCTACATGTCGTTTTCGTCGAGAACAGCCCGAGACCAGAGACTGAGAATGTCTCACGGCCCATTCAGTGACTGAATGGGAGCCGCCTTCTACCAGCGCAAAAGTCTAAAATTTGGGACCGTTTTTCAACCCTGTTTAGTTGAACGAAATGTATCAGAAACGAGATGATAGCAGAGTTGTCATCTTAGAGCCATCAAGTCAGTGAAAGCACATACGAGGGTGGGCAGCGTCGACTTTTGCTTCCTAAGCGTTCCTGTCTTACTACGTAAGAACATACTGACTGTCTCTTCGATTGACTCTGCGTGCATGTCTCGCGAGACCTCGGTTCTTCCAATAGCTGCCGGCTCAGACAAGCGCATGGTATTTCCACTGTTGACACTAGTTATCTACGCTACGGAGTCGGGCCTTGGTCCGAAGGGTCCAGCAGGTGAAGGAGTCACGTAAAGCATCGCTTCATAGCAGGACATGGTTTCGTGTAGCCAGGTGTCGAGGCCGACCTTGGCAACACGGCTGTATTGATCTTGTACCTCTTTGTACAGCCGTCTCACTCATCAATACTTAGCAGTGCCCTCCACAGATAGACCCGCTCTTGGGCTCAAAGAGCAGGAAATTTCCGCTCTGGAAAACCTTGCCAAGCAAATTGAGCCATGGGGGGCTGTGGGTATGAGAAGAGTTGAAGAGGTCTTCCCAAAGCGCTCAGTCAACATCGCTAATAGGCTTAGTTTGGTCAGCTACTTACTGGTAGCAACGCTTGTGGCCCAAAAGTAGACTGCAGTCGGCTCCTAGCGGCCAACCAGACCAGGGTTGTTGTGGCTGGGGACGAATTTAGCTGCAGATCGGACGGCGTTGGGGATACCAGATGCTGGAGGAGTGTGGCTGTCTTGTTAGCTGTCGGGGCACAGATATTCACCACTTTGTTGTTTGGACCATAGCAATCTAAGCCAAGACAATTAAGCAGATACGATGAGAGGTCGGTCGATGGCTTCAAAAGCTGCAGTGCGGCCGTTGCAAAAATGCCAATGGCACTGTGTTCACTAGTACCTGTCCATGCACCCAGCGGATGATTGTTGTGGGCCAGTCGGGAGCGCGGCTTCTGTGGCGCTCTGGCCACGCCGAGATTTGCATGGGGATCAAAGACATCTGCTAGTGGTCGGCTGATTTGATTGCTCATAAGTATCAGCGGTGAGATACCGACAAACGAAATCCGTACAGAGTGTGCAAGTAGATGAGTGAATTTCGGCCGACCAGCCGCGTGGAGACGCTCCATGGGTTAGCATGGTGACGTCCTTGTGCAAAATCTACGGCTGCGACAGTCTTATCGTTGGGGATCTCGACGGCAACGTCGCATTTGAACAGTCTTTGTTTGACCAGGCGGGAAGCCATTGCCGGGTTACCTGGCGCACATTGGATGGTACCGAGCGCGGTGACGTCGAGGATTTATGTGGCGTGAGCGCTGGCCAGGGGTGGGATGTGGGTTGATCGAAAGGATCCAGATATTTGCTGCGCTCACCGAAGGAGGCTGCCTTTACGTTGTTCCCGGCATTGATGTGGGCGGCGCTCTCAAAGCTGCTTGGCTGCGTGTGCGATGGATGATGCGGTTGTGGACCGGCACAACTGGGGGCCCAGCTGAACAGGGGAGCGGACGCGGGAGGGGCATCCGAGGAAAGCAGTTGGCGTTCAACTCCCAACCACAAACGCCGTCGCCAGGCCATTCGCCAAGCAGCTCTCGGCCAGCGCGAAATGACAAAGCTTGAGGCCCTTTCCACACTGGACGGCTGGAGCGTGTGTATGCTCTGCAATTGGACTCTTGGAAAAGTCAGGGTGCTTGGAGCGAGATTTGCACAATGTAAACGGCCTCAGGAGCAGTAAGACAGACAGGGGATGCCAGGTAGACAGCTCGCAGGCTTGCAGATTGGGGCCATTGGCATCGATTGTGTGCTGCAGACTTTTCCTCGATGGATACTAGATGGACGTGTCGATTGAAGCTTGGGTTGCCGTGCGTGGTCGGGAACAGGCCTGAGTTGGCAGATGATGGGGGTGGGAAGCTCTCATGAAGCTTTCCGTGGGCTAGACGTCCAGCTTGTTCACTGTGGCGCAGGCCGACTGTAGTGGTGAGTCCAGTGCCTCCACCTTTGGTCCTAAGAAGCTGTCGGAAAGCCTCTAGAGAGCTTGCTTCAGAAGGGCAGACGGACTACAGCAGCTGGAGGCCGCCACTGAAATGGAGACCGGCCTGCGCCACACCATCCATCACCTTGGCCGGACGCAGTAACGCCTACTTAGCTTGTCTGTGTTTGCGACGAAACCTGATTCTAGTCACAGTGCAATGCGATTGTTATCGTGTCGAGCATGTGAATTCCAGACAATTGGCGGCGCGCTGACCTGGACTCCCCCGTCGAGCCAAGAACGCGTCCCTTTGTGTGGAAATTTAGACTTTGAGCCCACCCAGCACAGTGGCCCAAGCTGTAGATTAGGTGTTTCAAGGGAGCAATGCAAATAAAGTAGCCCTATCCGATCTTTACTTTGTCTCCGGAGCTATGGGAGTCCGACCCCTCCCTTTCTATTAAGAAGAAAAATGTCTGATGGGGATTTGCGCATTCTGATGGGAGTGCATCGAAGCTGTTTTGCACCGAAAAAAGCTGCATCTGGCAAAGGAAGCCCGAGTTTTGGCTGATGCGATGGGTCCCCGCTGGCACTGCAGATCGTCATAATAAACCATCGGATATATCATCAGCACATCACACGCATCACACACTGGTGTTTTAATCTAATTTCCATCGAAACACGTCTGCGGGGCGTCTGGTAGCGCTGTGATACGCCGTACGAGTAAGATACCAAGAAAGCCTGGAATGAGGTCGTGTACTCAGTACGGAGTAGTTCGCTTGGGCTTGGCGCGACACAAGTTTGAGAGAGTTTGGTCGCAGGTGCGGATTGTGTATTTACCAGTACGCGAATTTTCCAGAAGCAAGGTCTCTTTAACATTTTGCACGGGCTTGACAGCCCTATAATACTGCACTGTGTTATCATGCCTCGACTAAAACTGTCCGAAGCAGATGGCCCTGCAATTTGGTAATGCACCATATAAATTACTCCGTATTCATATGTATATAGGGCTAGGCAAACCGGTAGGTCTCTCCAGAACCAGCCAGCAACATCGGGGAGCGCCTATCTCTTGCAGCTGATGCGACAGAGGTCGATCGGGATGACCTGTAGCATTGAAGATACCGTCTCAAACGGAATTGCTGCGCAGCTAGACCTGCGACAAGGCGTCGGTCACATTGAGCCGCGACACCCGGGTTTGCCCGAGGAACTTCTTTTTTATTCTGCGAATTGGCAAGGCAGGACGTAATGCGTAAGTATGGGATTAGCGAGGCAAAATTTGGCGTTGTTAGCACTGACATTGTGGCCCAAGACACAAGATGGGGGAGTGAGTACACGCGCTTGGCCAATTTTAGCATACCACTGAAGCTTTGTGACGCGGATTCCATAGAGGTATTTCCGACTATTTAATGCTAAAAAGGAAAACACTTCAAGATTGAGGTGCAAGGGATTCCCAAATGTAGCCTGAGGCGAGGGATGTTCCATGGCTGGCATCCAAGTTTGCGGGGTCCGAGACAAAGAGGAGCGCCACGGAGGGAGGATGTGGCTTGCTTGCGGTGCGAGGAAATTACCCTTGGGCATTTGCAGGCATTGTACGGAGTACGGAGTATCAAATACTAAGTAGGAGGGCGTGAAGAGCCTGTCAGACTTGCTGATGAAATTTACATTGATTACATATTCCAGAGATGTTGAGAGGCATACGGAGCACTCCTGTCGGTGTTGATATTATCAGTAGCTGCCTGGCGCTGGCCTGTTATATCGGGGAGGGGCTTGCGGTTGAGAGAAAAACAATCAAAAGTTTGGACCATGCAATTTAAACACAAGAACCACAAGTAATGATCAAGCAACAGGCTAGTGACTCCTGGGAAGAGCTGATTCGCGTGTGCGGCAAGGGGTGGTGCGATGGCAAGTTCCTCGTCATTTCGCTTCAGGTGCTTCGACTCCACTGGCGGACGGCACGACACTGGTAGAGCAGGGCCCGGTGGACATGCTACAGTGGAAGAGCGCCGCTAACAGCCCGCTAGAGACCAGCTTGGAGGATCCTTGGGCAGCCCATGAGGAGGTCGCAGCGCACCAGTCGGGTCGGTGTGCTGTGCATCAAACTGATTACATATGACCGTGCCAGAGAGGGGTGGAAAAAAAAAGAAAAAACAACCTTTTTTGCTATTTTCTGTATCTGTCCATTGATATTTCAGGGGTGGGTGCGGCTCGGAAGCTCGTCTGCCGTGTACTATAATCACAATATGATGGATTGCTGGTTTGCCGTCATACCTACGTATACGTATGCATCTCCGTGGCGAGATCCATGAGCCCGAGAGAGAGAAGAGCCTTGCTGGGCTGAGCTGTCCCGGTTTATCTTGCAGTGAGTGGCAATACCCTGCTGCTGTCGCTTTGCAACATGCAATTGAGTAAAATAAATAAATAAATAAATAAATAGCCGAAAAAAAAATAATAGATCTAGAGGGAGATAATGACGAGCCTGACCCCACCAGCCTCCCCTTTCCAAGCTTTCCCTTGCCTTTCAGCCACCCCTGTCCGCCTGTGTGGCTAGTAGTACCAGTAAGTGCTGAACTCGATTTTAGCGCGTCATAGGTACTCCAAGTAACTGTGGTCGGCCTCGCCAGACCGGCTCCGGTGGGTTTCCCCAGCCCAGCCAGCCAGCCATCCAGCCTACCCCGGCGCAGTCCCCCCCCCCCCCCACCATCCACCTGGGAGGGCTGCCACGCTGCCAGCAGCTGCGAAGGGCAAGAGGCAGGCCCGTCGCTGCACGTACCCGCTTGTAAAGCTACGTACCTGCGCATACCTACTCAGGTACCTGAGAGGCCCATCGCGTCGCCGCGTTCAGCGCTAGCATGCTGCTAGTCCAACTACCTTGCTCCGTACCTCCATAGACAGATAGGTTAGTAGACACCTGGAAGTAGGCGAGACAAGCAACAACATACCACCCCCTGCCCCCCTATCCCAGGCAAGCTAAGCTACCCATCGAGCCATCTACCCATCCCAGGGCCGGCCATCCAGCCCATCATGGCTCCTTGCCCTCCGTTTGCTCTGCTGCCCGCCCTTTCCCCAAGTTCCCTCTGGCCTGCCAGCTGCCAGGTCTGTCCAAAACATGCAAGCCCGCCAGCTGGCAGTCACTCATCGCTCATAACCCACATTTAGAGTTTATCCTCTCGGCCAATTGGCCGCGCCCCAGTTGCCGTTTGCCGTTTCCCAGACACGGTCTCTCACACTCTCTCGCCCTCTCTCGCTGCAGTACTAATAATTGCCCTCCTCCCACCCTCCCTCCAGCCTCTCTTCTTTCTCCTCCCTTCACGCTTCAACTGCCACCGGTTTTCTCTCTCAAGTGTTCCCTCTCAAGTTTTCTCCGCAACACCTCAGCCCTGTGCTTTGTCTCGTCGACTTCAACACTTCTAAACAGTATGTCTTGGCTAATATCTACTCCCTTATCCCTCTTACACACTGCTCGCCTGTTCCGCCACCGTCACTGGCACCAAATAAACACCCAGGCCCGAGCCTTCAATATAGCATTATCCTTCGAGACGATTAGCCGATGAACTCCGTGCAAGGTTTCTTGGTGAGACTTTGCACGCAATCGATATTCAATCGCTCTCCGTTCGACGAGATCCCCTCGACTTGCCTTCCCGCCATTTCTTTTCACAACATCTTCCACAAACATTCAGACGCGCTTGAGCATTTGCTGACTATCCCGCCTCTGAATCAGATACATCGTCTCACAATTGTTTCACTCCCAACTCCATCAAAATGAAGTCTGTTTTCGCTCTCAGCGCTCTGGCCGCCATTGCCACCGCCCAGGATGTCTCCAGCCTGGCCCAGTGCGGTGTAAGTGCACGATGATGTCCCTGTCACCAACCGGGCAACACCTCTAACAATCCGACTTAGCAAACCTGCGCCAACAACATGCTGGCTGCCGGCAAGGCCCAGGAGCTCGGCTGCGCTGCCAATGACCTGAAGTGCCTCTGCGGCAACGTCAACTTCGGCTACGGTCTCCGTGACTGCTCTGCCGCCATTTGCCCCAGCGAGGACGCCGCCAAGGTTGTTGCCTACGGTATCGCTGCCTGCCAGGGTGCTGGCGTTAGCATCAACCCTGGCTCCGGCTCCGGCTCCGGCTCCGGCTCCGAGTCTGGTTCTGGCTCTGCCTCTAGCTCCGCCACTGGCACTGGCTCTGGCTCCGGTAACGGTTCTGGCGCCTCGTCTACCGGCTCCGGCTCCGGCTCCGAGCCCACTACTACCTCTGGCTCTGGCTCTGGTGTTGGAGGTGGCTCTGGCTCCGGCTCTGGCTCCGAGTCTGCTACCGGCACTGGCTCCGGCTCCGGCTCTGAGTCTGCCACTGGCACTGGCTCCGAGTCTGGCAACGGCTCTGGTGCCTCTTCCACTGGCTCTGGCGAGGCCACCACCACCGGAACGGGTGCTGGCTCCGAGTCCACCTCGGGCTCTGGCGAGGCCTCGTCTACTGGCTCCGGCTCCGGCTCTGAGACCACTCAGGCCCCTAGCTCTTCGGAGGGCTCTGGCAACGGCAACGGCGAGGCTTCCTCCACTGGCAACGGCTCTGGTGCTAGCTCCACCACCGGCTCCAAGAACTACGCTCCTCAGGCCACCGCCCAGGTCGGCGTTGTCGCCGCCGCCGCCGGTATCGCCGCCTTCTTCCTGTAAAGGAGTTGAGCCCTTATCTGCAATTTTTTTCTTCTTCATGATGCACATGTTTGTCACATAATACCCCGCCTGATGTGTCGACTCGAGGGGTCGCCAGGGTGTCGCATTTGAGCTGGAAGAACCTACACGGGCAAATCTATGCAAAAACGTGCTACTCGGTTGTCGACTCACGACTAGATGCTAGGCAGGCTCCACGAGGGTCGATATGATTTAGTGATCTTGTTCTTGTTCTAATGGTAACGACGGGGGAATGGACAAGTGGACTTATAATGTATGGTTTTTACGCCAGGAGTGTTTGAAAAGAATATAAACCTGATTGTTTGCCCCGCTTGGTCGTTGGACTCGTCTAGCGCCGCAGACATTAATAGATAATATTTGGTTTTACTATTATGGCTTTGCTTGCTTTCCACATTGTGACTCTGTAACTGCCTCTACGCAGCCACGCCTGCTTTACGTCGCCAGGGAGGTAGTTGTGCCGTCACCATCACGCTCAAAGTGACTGTATGGTTGCCTTTCTGAAAATGCCTACTCACAAACCAGCAGCTAATTGATGGCCACCGTGAGTGACACCTATGAGATTTGATGGGCCCAATGCATCATCAATGTTATTCATTGATAAATGCTGAGCTCAATCTACTATACGGACTCTAACATCTATAGCAATCGGCTGGTGCCTTTCCGACAAGGTACCAGCGCTACTCGCTGCAGGTCAATGTCGGCCGCATCACAGACACGAGTTCCAAATCATGTGCGCCACCTGACCGCAAAAGCCATTTTCAAGCAAGTGGTATCCTTTCGCAGAATCCACGCGATGGGCCAATGCCGCCATCTAGGCAGCACTGCTCCAACCTGCGGCTACGTTCCGGGTGCCAACCCCGCAACAGCCCCTCGTGCAGCAGCCGACTCTACAAAACCAACTCACACCAAACATCACCACAGCACTCGCGCGTCATCATGCTCGAAAAAATCACCAAAGTATATGCGAATCATGGCATTCCCATCAAGTGCGACATTTATACCGCCTCCGAGCCCGTGCCGGACGCGCCGGTTGCTCTCTTCTTCCACGCCGGCGCGCTGACGGGATGGGGCCGGGACTGTGTCCCGCCCTGGCTGGTACAGGTACGTCGGGAGAGGGCCAACGAGCTGGTCACGCTTCCCTACAGTGACCCCCCCTTGATCCGTGTTGGTGCTTGCTCGAAGCACTGTATTCTGACCTGCTTCATACGATATAGACTTGCTACAAGCAGAAATGGCCGCTCATGAGCGCAAGCTATCGGCTCATGCCGCAGACGGGCACCGATGGGCTGGCTGAAGACGTCACGGCCGCGTATGAATTTGCGCAGAACTGGGACTGTAGTAGCAGTGAAAAGAAGCGGCGCGTCATTGTTGTGGGCGCGAGTGCAGGTGCGTAGAATCCCGCGCGTGGTTTCGAGCCATGGAACCGACTATTGTGTGTCTGGGCCATAATTAACCTTGAAGGGAGCATTGGAGGCGGGAAACAGGATTCTTCCTCGCCTCGTTTCTCGGCCGTACCGCCAGCCCACCGCCGCTGGCGCTGCTGTCCATTGCGGGCATCAACTCGTTCACGCACCCGTTTTACGCCTCGTCGACGCTGGTGACGCCGGAGCCGACACCCGACGCCGACGTGGCGCCGGCCCTGGACCCGAGCGCGGCGCCGGTCGTGGGGCGGTCCATCCCCAACGGGCACGACGGGGCGGCCGACTTTTGCGTCGCGGCGCTGCGGGAGGACGGCAGCCGCGACCCGGACTTTTGCCCGCCGCCCGCCGAGCCGGACACGCGCAGCGACGAGGAGCGCCGGCTGTGGGACGCCCGCGCGCTCCTGTACCGGTACCTGATCCACCGGAACCGCTGGCCGGGCCTGACGGCGGCGCTGGACGGCGGGCGCGAGTGGACGACGTGGTCGGCGGCCCGCAGGGCGCGGTGGCCGCCGACCGTCGTCTTCCACGGGAGCGCCGACGCGGCGGTGCCGCTCGAGGTCAGCGAGCGGCTCCGGGACGTCATGGGCGCGGAGCGCGTGGCGCTCTTCGTGGCCGAGGGCCGGGATCACCTCTTTGAGAGGGCCCTGTTCCTCGAGGACGAGGAGCCGGGCATGGACGCGGTGCGGGACGCGGTGGCGAAGCTGGTCGAGGTTGTCAAGGCGGCAGAGGCGGCGGCTTGAACATGGGTGGGGAGAGTGGGTTGGTTGGTAAATGAGACAGGATAGGGCACAATGATGGCGCTTTTTGTGGCTTGTAGGATTCGAAGTGAGTCATGGAACTCGGCTCCCGGACAGGGTATCTGTTCCCGTTGTGTTTGTTGAGTGAGCTACGCTGCACTCGATGGATGGGATATGGGGTTGTCAAAAAGCTGTTGGCGTGATTATATGGATTTAGATGACCACCAACTTGCTAGCAAGCACTAATCGAGACTGAGTAGTCTGTTTACGCAACCATATTCTTGAACAAGGGCCCAAACTTTGCTTGATTGGTTTTTTTTGTTCTCAACTGCATGTCATGATCCGGGGTGTTGACAGGCAGAAAGCCGTCTAAGCATTTCCGTCCTATTTCCAGGACCGCATTTTCATCAGCAGACTAAAACCCCTGGCTCAGCCACTCATCATCCCAGAACAGCCCTAGTTCGATCTTTTCTGGGGGGGGGGGGGGGGGGCCAATTGGCAATTATTACAGACTGCTGATGTAAGGGCCATCTAAGCAAACATGACGAGCCTTGCAGAGTGGAACAGGGACTCGAGCCTGCCCCGGCCCTATCATAGTGGCGGTGTCTTGGGATGGTCACTAATAATTATGCAAGCATCGACAAGCGTATTGACAAAGCTCTCGTTTGATTTGTGTAGTCTTTTGCTTCCTCGCTGGGTTATTTCTTTTTTTATTTTTGGATCGTGGACGAAGCTTTTGGACTATAACTAAGCAGACCAGACACCTCTAAAGCGTTCGCAACCTTTCCATGACACAACTGCCCTTTTTGTCTATATAACCGCCATTGTAATTCCCAAGTCGCCGAAATTCTCATGTTTCGAAGCACACTCAACAACAACCACAACCACAACAACAACAAAAACAACAAGAACATCTTCACAGCAGTCGTCCTTGCTCTCCTGTCCGGTCTCGTCTACATTTGCATCACAGAACAGGCCGCCGCGACAGCCATTGCGTCCGCAAAGCTCTCTGCAGTCAAGCAGCTCCTCCTAGTCAACAAGGGCTCCTCCTCCTCCTCCGTATTGTCCACCACCTTTCAGGCATCGTCGTCCGCCGCCGCAATGACCGGCACCGCGCTCGCCGTCCCGCGCACCATCAAAAAGGCCTTTCTGGCCGTCGAGCAGTCCGAGGGCCAGGGCGCCCGCGTGCGCCGCTCCATCGGCACGCCGTCCCTCCGCAACTTTTCGCCCTTTTTGATGCTGGATCACTTTTCCGTCAAGCCCGGCGCCGGATTTCCCGATCAGTACGTTATTTTTTTCATTCATTTTTCCTTTCTCATTTTTTCTCCCCTCCCGGATTTCCTCTAGTCTTCTCTCTCTTTTCCCTTTCCCCTTCTCTCTCTCTTCCTTCCTATTCCCCCCCCTCCCTGGTCGGCCGGGTCTCCACTTTTAAAATATCCAAATAACTGACATGACCGAAAACCAGCCCTCACCGAGGTCAAGAGACCATCACGTACCTTCTCGAAGGCGCCGTCGATCATGAGGACTTCACCGGCGCAAGCGGCACCATCAATGCCGGAGATCTTCAGTTCATGACGGCGGGAAAGGGCATCCAGCACGCCGAGATGCCCCACCAAAACACTGACGGAAGCGCCAACGTCGGCCTTCAGCTCTGGGTCGATCTGCCCGAGAAGCTCAAGTACTGCGAGCCGCGCTACCGCGATCTCCGGGCCGCCGAGATCCCCCAGGTGGATGTGGATGGCGGAAAGGCCACCATCAAGGTCATCTCCGGCCAGAGCCACGGCGTCGACTCGGTCAAGGACCTCGCCTACACGCCCGTCTGGATCCTCGACGTGACGCTCCGCCCCGGCGCCAAGGTCGTGCAGCCGCTCCCGCAGGGCTGGAACGCCTTCTCGTACGTCCTCGAAGGCGACGTCATCTTTGGCAAGGAGGGCGAGGGCAACCGCTTGCCCGTCGGCCAGTACCACAACGCCGTGTTTAACCAGGAGGGCGACGCCGTCTACGTCGAAAACGACCCGGATGCCATCAAGGACGCCCGCCTCGTCATTGTCGCGGGCACACCGCTCGATCAGGAAGTCGTCCAGTACGGACCCTTTGTCCTCAACTCTCGAGAAGAGGTTGTCCAGGCCATCACCGACTTTCAGACACACTCCAACGGTTTTGAGCGCTCCGAGGGCTGGCAGTCCGAGATTGGCAAAAGCATGAGGTACTGATCAGCGGAATGTCTGCTGAGATGGACAGGGAGTAGCAAGATTGTGGTGGCTTGATTTTGGGATGCGGCGTTTTGCAAGATTTGAACGGGTCATATGCACCCGAGGGCCGAAAACCGGCGTCTGCTAGCAAGGATGGCCTTTTGTTAGATTTCTATATTGAATTTGATTTATATTCCAAAATGCGGGTTTTGTCGTATCGGATGACCATGTGTGAAACGGCCTGCCGATGTGGCCCGATGCAAGGCAGGCAGGCACTGCAGTCACGCAAACAAGCACGGCTAGAGGAAATGCCGCGGCCGGCCGGGTTGTTACAGGAGGGTCGTGAAGCAACTACCGACCTGACCACGCCACGCACCGTGAAGCATGCGGCCCAGGTCACATGGTAGTCTTGCATATATATGACTGTCCACGTAGCTGGGCTGTCTCTGGCTGCCGCTGCAACACCCTCTCCACGTCAGGCTTTCGGCCGTTGGGCTGGTCAGGTCATCCGGCATGAGGCGGCAAGAGAGAGAGAGAGGCGGAGGACTGCTGTATGCAGACGACGACGCGCGCGCCCAGGTCTTAATATGTATGCGATGCCTTGTTCGCATTGCAAGTCCCGCCTGCCGGGGACAAGGTCAAGCAAGTCCCATTGTGAGTCATTTGCATACCGCGACGTATAAAAAGCAAGACCTCCAGAGAGACGACAAGCTTTCTCAACACTGGTTTCTGTCACGCGGGACGCCGTTGGGAGAGATGCCCGAGGCTGAATGAGGTAACGAGGTGCATGCGTAGACCTAATAAACTTGCCATGACCGCCCGCATAATCGTGGCTGCATTTACTTCCTCCGTCCTCTGCCCTATCTGACACACACCGCCGCAAGCTCAAGAGAAAACGGGTTGATCTTTCTTCTTTCATTCTTTCGGGCAAGCTGCGTCCTGTCTTTGCGCGCGAGCCAGGACAGACAGGCAGAATAGGCCAAGGAATATTACCGTGATTTCCTTGTCAATTGGGCAACATGCATGCCTGGCATCGTAGCAAGGGAAAGGGGGGAGAAAAGAAAAAAAATAATAGAAAAATAGAAATAATCAAAAAAAAAATCGCCAATTCACGCCCGTTCTTTTTTAGAGTCGGAAAAGTTCCCCGTCTCCAGGGGAAAGGGATAGGGGGGAAGGGGGAAGGGACATTTCTGCATGCCCAGCCGACAAGGTGCATGCATGGTTTGCTCGTCCAGGTTTCGAACTGCAGAGCACAATGTCACGATGATGTATTGCTTGCGTAGTTGAGACTGAAAAGGAAAAAGAAAAAAGAAACACTCGCAATCTTTACCAATTTCAAGGATAGGTGCTGCGGGTGCAGCGTAGTCCGGGCACACTTATACGGCGCGCGGCGCTCTGCGACATTCATCCGTAGTACTGGCGGCGGAGCACAACGCCAAACTGGTCCCCCAACTGGGCAGCGAGAAATGTTGTTGTTCCAGCGCCACTTGATCATGGCAAAGCAAGGGTGTGTATATATGTATGTGTGTGTATATATGTGTGTGTGTGTGTGTGTGCAAGGACGAGTGGCTCCAAGTAGGTGATCCTCCCTTGTTTTTTTTTTCTTTTTTCTTTATTTGGCGTGCCCTTTCCTACTGAGTACCTATTTTATGGAATAGTAATCAGGCGTCGCCCGCAGACCGATGTAATTCGGATAACCCGACCGCCTGGACGAGGAGGCGGGATGCCAGGCACCGTACTTGGAGAAACCCTGCCAAAAAAAAAAGGCCGTATGATTACACCCGGTATAGTTACTACTACTCCGTACTAACATGAGGAATGCGCCCATCATCGCCTTGGTTTGGGGGGAAAGGGGGAAACACAGCCATAGCTTGGTTCGATTACGGCCGGGTTCGTCGCGTGTGCAATTTATTTGCTTTCTGGCGCCGACTTGAGGCAGGATTATGCGCTTCCAAAGCACTTTTATAAAAGTACACACACCGCTCTTGCGCCATTCAACTCGTCGGCGGTTTGGACGGCTGAGTGATCAATGGACCCCTCTGCCGGGTTTTGGTGGCTTACCGTGGTCGCGCTGGTTGGTTGCACATTTGCATGCATAATTTGCTTTTTATTTTTATTTTTCGTAAGCCCGGGCAACATGGGTTGCATGTAAATCGACCTTGGTCTTCTCTGGAATCTCACCCTTTTTTTTTCTTTTTGTAATACTGATATTAGTTTGGTCCATATAATCCTGTACGTCGTGAGTGAAACCAGTCTATACCTTGTTTCCGATTTCCTGGGCCCTGAGCCGCTCTGCATGCTTTGCGTTTGACCCAGCTCATGTGCGTACATTGAAAAAAAAAAGCCTAGTCTCGTAAACAAACTTGACTTGCTGATTCATTCGTCCCAGTGAATCAGGGCACAAGGGGAGTCATGTCTTGGGGGACCTCTGTGCAGATGGTGACGGGACTCAATTGCTCTACCCTTCCTGCGCGCCTTGCCTTGCCTTGCCTTGAGTCTCTTTTTTTTTTTTTGCCAGGAGAAAAGACGTCTCGCCCAAGGCTCGAGCACATGTTCATGCAGCCGCAATCCTCCTTTGTGCCCGAATACTGCCATGGTCTGGCCGCTTGTCCATTTGAAAGTTTCCATGGCGGAAGAAACCGCATGCAGTCAGTCAGTCGTACGCTGACGTGTTGTGTACATGTATATATAGTACATGTATATATCGTGTTGAGAGTATCACCGCCTACTTACTGGCCACAACATGCGGCCATCGTCACTGTGCTTTGCCTTGACAACAAGGCCCCCCCTCCACCCCCCGGGCCCTGCCCACCACTTTATCCACAATATCCAGGGCTGGGGGTGGTGGGCACTGGGCAATAGACGAAGCCTGGAGCCTATTGCCAGACCAGATAGTTACCGATAATCCGGATACAAAGTGCCCAACGGACCACCCCATCCCCCCTGTCAGCCCAGGACAAGAACAAACCACATCGGCAGTTTTAGCTCACTTAACCCCCGCTGATTGGACGATACCATCCGTGGTCCCCCCCCTGCTTGGGATGTGCAAAAAAGCTTGGGTCAGTCAGTGCCGGCGAATGAGGACGGGAGCTGCAAGGCCCGGGCAGCAAAAGGGTAGAGACAGAAGGAAGTACCAGTAGCTACCAGTAAGAAATGCCACGCCACCCATGTCTCGCGCAGTATAAACAAACTACTGGTACATAGGCGAAAGAGAAAGATGCCCAAAGCTCGCCCCGGTTTTTGAGACATGGCAAGTACCAAGAAGCGCCAGAGTTGTCAAGCCGATAAAAAAAATTTGATACCTTGCTTGCCTTGGCCTTGCTTCTGCATGTAGGTCCGGCTTTCCATGTCTTTCTGGCTTCGGGACCCCTTTTGTATTTTTTTTTTCTCGGCTGCGCCTCATAATCCTTGCCCGCCAGCCCATGCCATTCGTTTTCTGACGTCGTCTCTCTTTTGATCTGCCCAGGCCCAAGCGCACCTCCCATGCAACGCGCCAGCCAACCCGTGTTCTTGGGAAACCGCAAGTACAAGAAACCCTTGGCGGTCCCTGTTTTTTTATATAAATACGAAAGGGTACTAGTATCCTCGAGAGTCCCGGCCGACAAGAAGGTTTCGATGGGCTGATCCGAGTCCAAAAGTCGACAAGGAAGCATACGAACCACCATCCATTGACGAGGAGCCTCCCCGCCCCCTCCCTCCCCCCATTCCCGTCACATCAAAGACAGTCCCGGATATCTGGGAGAGCAAGAAAACACCACCAAGACGTCTTTTTTTGTCTGGAAAATACGAAAAACTTACATCTTTGCGGGGACAATCGGCCGCTCCCGCCGTGGGTGTGTTGTACCCGCTCTCAGCCATCCACTTTGACCAACACAATCTCGGAGAAGCCCTGGACGGGCCTATAGTCGACGCCGTGTTGAGACTAGCATCTCCGAAGTTGAACGGGCTGTTTATGAGGATTCTCACTTGGGACATACAATACCTATCCCACTGGGATCGAACGAGCTAGTCAGTCCGTCACGCCACCCCCCCCTCCCCTTTCGGCTCTCTTCCGCTTTGTCTACACCCTTCCCCTCCTCTCTGCTCTTCCTCCTTCTTGGCCGCTCCTCCGAAAGGGCCAAGCTCGTACAAACCAATCATCCATCCATCCCGTTTCTTCCCCCTGCCGGCGAATAGGATAGAGAGAGAAAGGTGGTTGCTTTTAGCGCACGCGCAGTGGGGAAGTTGTTCTCGGGACATAAAAAGCTAAAGAGACGGTCGGTAAGGTAGGTATCTCAGCGCGGCGCCCTTTTTTTCTCTTTAGTTTAAGCGTTGGTTGCCACTTTCGCTTCCCACTACTCTCTCTCTTTCCCTTCTAGCTTCTCCCCTTTCTGATATCAAGTCTGCGTGTTCTAATTACAAGGTTGTTCTTCGAAAGAAAATCAAAATCGGAGCTGCTATAGCCGGACCCTGTCTATATTATTCTTTTTCTTATCGCCGCGACTTGATTCAAGTTGCATGCCGAAAAGGTTCACAGGTGCTTCAGATATCCCCACTCATATCACGCGCGGTTATTGTTGACCTGGCCGTTGACAAAAGACTCAGTTTCCCCAAGATTTCCAGTGAATCTGCTAAAAGAAATGGGCGCCGCACAGGCTCCATCCGTGGCCGAGGACGTTCATCTTCTGACGGCGGCCGAGGTGTTGGGCTACATCCGCGCCGGTGAGCTCACCGTCGAGCAGTATGCGCAGGCGCTGCTGGATCGTATTGCCGAGCGCGACTCGCAGGTCCGGGCGTGGGCCTACCTCGACCGCAACCATGTCCTCGAGCAGGCCCGAACTCTCGACGCCGTGCCCTTTGAACAGCGCGGTCCTCTTCACGGGATGCCTATTGGCGTCAAGGATGTCATCTACACCAAAGGTAAGATAGAGGGACGGCCCGGCCCGGTTTAATCTTCTGTCCCCGGGAAACCTCCCAATGTCGGGGGACGGGTTACGCCACAAGACAGACGGACAAACACACACAAACAGGAAACTCGCATGGTAGCTAACCCCGGCCCAACCAAATCTTTCCAGATATGCCGACGCAATTCAACTCGGGCGCGTACAAGGGGGACTTTCCCAAGGTAGACGCCGCGCCGATCAAGCTTCTCCGTGCGGCCGGCGCGCTGCTGCTCGGCAAAACGACGACGACCGAGTTCGCGGCGACCGGGGAGGGCCCGGCCACGCGCAACCCGCACGACCTGTCGCGGACGCCGGGTGGGTCGTCGTCCGGGTCCGGGGCGTCGGTGGGGGACTTTCAGGTGCCGGTGGCGCTGGGTACGCAGACGGGCGGCTCCGTGATCCGGCCGGCGTGCTTCAACGGGACGTACGGCTTCAAGCCGACGTGGGGCCGCATCTCGCGCGAGGGGCTCAAGTTCTTCTCGGTGACGTACGACACGCTGGGCTTCTTCGCGCGCGGCGTCGACGACCTCGTGCTGCTGGCCGACGCCTTTGGCCTGCACGACGACGCGTCGCTGCCGGCGGCGCCGACGACGCCCCCGGCGCGGCTGTCCCGGCAGTCGCTCGACGGATCGGTCGACGGGCTGCGGCTGGCCGTGGTGCGGACCCTCATGTGGCCGCACGCGGGCGCCGGCACGCGCGCCGCCATGGACCGGGCCGCGGCGCTGCTCCGCGCCCGCGGCGCCGTCGTCGACGACGTCGACCTGCCGCCCGACTTTGACCGGCTGCCCGCCTGGTACGACGTGGTGCTGGCGCACGAGGGCGGCGCCGCCTTCCTGCCCGAGTACCGCGCCAACCGCGCTCACCTCGGCGCGCTGCTGGTCGGGTACGCCGAGACGTCGGGCGGCCACTCGCACCGCGCCTACCTCGAGGCGCTCGACGGCATCGCCGCCCTGCGGCCCCGCGCCGACGCCCTCTTTTCCGGCTACGACGCCGTCCTCACCCCCAGCGCCCCCGACGAGGCGCCCCTCGGCGCCACCACCGGCAGCTACCTCTTCTGCAAGATGTGGTCCGCCCTCCACGTCCCCGTCCTCAACATGCCCGGCTTCCAGGGCGCCCACGGCATGCCCATCGGCCTCTCCCTGCTCGCCCCGCGCTACAGGGACGCCCAGCTGCTCGCCGTCGCCGCGCCCGTCGGCGCCCTCTTCGAGGCCGAGGGCGGCTGGACGCGGCGCGTCCATAACAAGGCGAGCTCGACGGCGGCAGCGGCGGTGGCTCCCCCCCTGCCGATAACGACGACAACAATGAGTGAACGTTTTGACCTGCCGACGAGTAATTACGGTGGCGTGCACGGCGCCAGCCACAACAACGGTACGATTTCGTGAATACAACAAACGCATTCTCTTTTCCTTTCTTTTCTCTCTTCCCCTTTCTTCTTCTTCTCAAAACAGCACTTTACTAGCACACAGTAGACTGATGCAGAATCGTGGTCAGCAGTTGGCAGGATCAAGCCTCGGTTATAGTTGCAAGAGGTAAAAGACAAAACATACAGCAACAGCACTAATCACACACATACACACACACACATCTTAGCTTTCAATCTAAAGATTGAAGCAATGAGAAAATCTTTTGTCAAGAGGGGAAATACACAGGCCTTGCATACGTGTCTTTTATGTTTTTGCGGCATCGTCATATTTTGTTGGCGCTTTTTCATGAATTTCCTTTCTGTCTTGGATGATGAGAGAACAAGGAAAATGGGAGGAGTAGAAGGGGAGGGAGAGGGAGAAGAATTAGAAAAAGAAAAAAAATAGGACAAAGCCGAAGAGGTGGCAACAAGACTCATTTATATATCGCAAGAAACCCCCAATTTTGGTATCGAGTGTTGAGCTCGTACTAGATTGACTAATTCAATTTTTGATCCGCCGGATTGTAAGAATGCATATATGCTGCGTGCATATGAGAGAGAATACAGAATTCATGAAGCGGAACGCATGAAATTTTGTCAAGGGGAGACAACACGAAAAGAGAACCAGGAAAAAAAAGCAATTCGATCATTCATCGCATCTACTCATTGGCCGGCGGCCATAGCGTGATCAATACATGCAGCAAGCTATCATTCGAGTCAGCTGGTGAGATCGGAGGAGGAAACAAACATCTTGCGGTACATACAGCTTCGGGAACAATGCCCTGGTTGCCGAGATATCGGCACATGCTCTTGACAAGCTCGACTTGGTCGTCGGGGCCGAGTCTAGTAATGGCGGTTTCCAGCACGGTGCCGAGGTCAACCTTGTAAATGGCGATAAAGGTGTGAAAGTACATGTAGGCAAAGAAGCCCATAATGAACTGGCAATCCATGCGGTCCGTCATGCCGCCGTGTCCGGGGATGGAGTCGCCAAAGTCCTTGATCTTGAAGCTGCGTTTCAGGCCCGAGGCGAAGAAGCCGCCAAAGGGCGCAATGAGCGAAGCAAAAGAGGCGAGGACAAAGGTGTGGAGCTGAATCGGGGCAAAGGTGAGGGTAATGGTGCGGTGCTGCGGCAGGAAGAAGAACTGCGGAATCTCGTAGGTGGCGGGCAGGAAGACGGGGTTGGGGGTGCACTGCAGGCCGGTGAAGATGTTGGCGCCGAGGTCGTTGACGGGGCAGATGAAGAACTTGGACTGCATCATGAGGTTGGAGAGGAAGATGCCAAAGATGACGGTCATGATCCAGGCGCCGACAAAGCCCTCGACAGTCTTTTTCGGCGAGAGCTTGATGAGCTGGGTGCGGCCAAAGGCGATGCCGCAAATGTAGGCAAAGATGTCGTTGGTGATGACGAGGGAGGCGGGCAGGAAGAACCAGATCATGCCCTCAAAGATGTTGTTCATGACAAAGTGCGCCTGGACGACGATGAGGTAGAGGGCCATGTGCGTCCAGGCAAAGTTGGTAAACTGGAACTTGTAGTGGCCGGCCTTGAGCGAGGCGACGAAGAAGACGAATCCTGGGGAGACTCGAGGTTAGCTTGCGAGAGCAGAGGCAAGCGACTGCGCAGCGAAGAGTCGCGGCAGAGGGCCTGGGCGCGGGCGCCGTGTGCTTACCAAAGACATAGAGAATGAAGCTGATGAAGCGGTGGTGAGTAGCGAGCGGAAGCAGCACCTTGTCAACCAGGACAATGTGCTTGAAGTAGTAGATGACGCTCTCGCCGTACAAAAAGTACATGGTGGTGGCGAGCCAGTACCAGTTGAGGCTCTTGGTCGATCGTAGGGAGCGGGCGCGGCTGGGCACGTTGGCGATGGCAATAACCTCCTTGAAGGAGATGATCTGGACGGCGGTGACAATGGCAATCATGTAGATGTGGCCCATGAAGAGGGCACCGAAAAAGACGCCCATCATGACAAAGGTCCATAGCGTCCGCGTCCAAAAGTTGGCCTTTTTCTTTTCGTACTCGGCTCTTTGCTCCTCGGGGGTGGGCGGTTTCTATGGAGGCGCAAGGAACACGGTTAGTTCTCCTGCGGCTTGGGTGGCGCAAACGGGCAGCTAGAAAGGGGGAGAAGGGAGCTGGCAAGCCAGCGCTTGACTGCCTTGCACCAAAACATACCTCATCGACAGTTTCGAGTGTCAAATGCGCCTTGCTGCGCGAGGGAGAGCCATCCTCGCTGACGTCGCTGAAGCTGGACCGACGGCCCTCTGAGCCGCTGCCGTTGCCGGACTTGTGGGAGAAGCGAACGCCGCGTCTAGCCATGACTGGCTACTGTGTGCTTTTTTTGTGTGTGGTGAGGCTGCCGTTCCAATTGCTTTTTCGTTTCCAAATATCAGAGACTGTCCTTTGCGCAGAGCGAGGTCGCGAGATGCTGATGTTGTTGTTTCGTTTGACGATGGGCCGGCAAAGGCGGCAGCGACGGCGGCGAAAAAAGCAAGGTGGCGGCGGCGATGACGATGTCCAGCCCGAGCCTAGAAGATAGCAAGCTGCTCCGGTGTCTGCGGCAAAATGAGGGGGCAGCGCAGCTCCTTGACGAAATGCAAATTTGAGCAAAGGAGGTCGTCGTCGAGGAGAAGAGGACGGGGGGGGGGGGGGGGGGGGGTAGGTTTTGGTGGACGGGGAGAGGAGGTATGTGACGTCGAGAAATGTTGTTGAGCGCTGACCATGGATTTCTTTGGACTCTTTGGATTAGCTGGCCTCCGTTCCAGTTTTTTTTTTCCTTCGGTGTTCTTGGGAGTCTAAGTAAGTATTTCCCAGTCTGAGCCAAGGTAAGGTTACTTTTGCAGTTGGGGGGCTGGACGGGGACAGCGGAGCAATCGGGTCGACTTTTCGCAGCGGAAGCACCGGTGGAGGTTTTTTAGGTTGGCAGGCTTGTTAGTAGGTACTTACTTCGCCCATACCTAAAGATACTTAGTAGCCGTATGATGATGCTTTTCTTCGAGGTAGCAGTGCATTGTGGCTTGTGAGGGCGGGGCGTTCCAGGGGACTTGGCGCTGGAAAGCGCTGGGAATTGGCTTGACATCAACGGACAAGCGTGCTGTATTACCAGTCTTGGGCGTTGTCTAGGTACCTCCCCGTTTGCTCCCAGGTACCTAAGCTACTAACTACCTAAGCACTGGGTATACTTGGGACGCTCAAAGGTGGAGAGGGACCAGCCGAGGGACAGCGAAATGTGGAGCACACTTGGGGCTTGAGGTGGCTGGTGCAGGAGCTCTGGCCTTGTCAAGATGGATGAAGCTGGGGAAAAGGGAGCAGCGGTGCTGAATTTTGACTAGAGCACAGGAGGCTCAACAATGACGAAAAAAATCAGGGCGACTCTTCAACGTCGGTCCAAGCCACTGCATTTTTTTTTTACATCAATATCCTAGGCGGGCATAGAGTATCTGGTGCGGCTCTGCGCTCATGCCGACTAGCCAAGGTTTCGTGCTAACTCAAGCAGCTACTTATCCGGGCGGATTGCCCAGGTATTGCTGGCAAAGCCGCATGTGGCGTTTTTCCATCTACCTAGGGACAGGTAAGTATATAGTTACTCAGGTACTCAACAAGAATCCATCCACCACCAACAAACAGCTGCATGGATTCCCCTCGTCAGTACGGAGTACTCCATACAGACTAATATATTCTTATTTGTATCCGTATTTTGGTGGGAAACAGCACAAGGCGGCGTGATTGGTACTGCGAGTTGGCCACATGCCCCTAAAAGTGATGCAATAATCTACTTATACCCCGTACGTTAATAGGTGCTGCAATACGTCCTGCGCCAAGCCGGAATGATCAGCCACAAGCTGCATTATAAGCTGTATTTACAGGTGCGGTCTGCTGTAAGCTTGTGGTAAACATGGCCAAAGCAGCGCCCTGACGGCACCGAAGCCTCGCAAGACACGCTGTATTCCCTACCTGGAGTAAGTAAGTAGGCGCCTTGCCAGACAGAGTACCTAGGTACCTAGACACGTAAATAGCTAGGTAGGTACCTACCTAGGGCGGTACGGCCTTCATCCTCTCCAAACAAACGACATCTCCCATCTCAACTTTAATCAATCTTACCTGCACCTGTCACTTTCCCTCCTCTAGCCACACCAATCATCTTCAACGTAAGACGCTAAAACTTGTTCTTTGTCTGACCCTTTCTTACATCTTAGTTGGCTCTTACACACAGAGGATAAACTGCTGGACCACCACCATCCACTCAACAACTCAACCAGTCGCACATGCCGCTACTGCACCAGCCCGGCTCCTGAACCCACACACACTACACCTACTGCCGCCAACGTCATTCGCTCACATCAATCCAAGCAAACACTACTCACTATCTCGACTTGCTCTTACAAACCTGCGATTACTCCCGACCTGTTACACGACTCCCCGGCATAAATATCCCGCTCGCCCACTACCCCTCTCTCATCTACCCCTCCCTCTCCCCCTTGATGCTGCCGATTCGCACCTTGGCTCGACCTCTGCGCTCGACCTTGACCAGGCAAGCTCCATTTGCGCCTCGCCAGACTCTTGCGCTTACCAACCGATTTGCTGCCGGCGCCACACGTCTCGCAAGCTCTTGCTGCGACGGCTCAAACCACCCTCACCCACCCGCGACCTCGCGACCCAAAATCATGGCCGGCTCTAGCCCCAAGGACGTCGAGGAGTACCTCCAGCAGTCCCACGATCGCATCTTCGAAAACAACCGCCAGTGGGCCGCCCGCAAGAAGGAGCAGGATCCGGGGTTCTTTGTCAGCCTGAGTGCTGGCCAATCCCCCAATTACCTCTGGATCGGATGCAGTGACTCGCGCATCCCAGCCGAGCAGATTACTGGTCTCGAGCCCGGCGAGACGTTTGTCCACCGCAACATTGCCAACCTTGTTGTCAACACCGATCTCAATGTCATGAGCGTCATCAACTACGCTGTCCGCCACCTCGGCGTCAAGCACATCGTCGTCTGCGGCCACTACGGCTGCGGTGGTGTCAAGGCTGCCATGACCCCCAAGGACCTGGGCATCCTCAACCCCTGGCTGCGAAACATCCGCGACGTCTATCGGCTGCACGAGGATGAACTCGACGCCATTACCGACGAGGAGAAGCG
This sequence comes from Cordyceps javanica, assembly GCF_051103115.1. NCBI lineage: Eukaryota > Fungi > Ascomycota > Sordariomycetes > Hypocreales > Cordycipitaceae > Cordyceps > Cordyceps javanica. Next base: position 952,257 of record NC_139296.1, read on the forward strand.
CTACAACCGTCTCGTCGAGCTCAACGTTGTTGAACAGTGCCGCAACGTCATCAAGACCGCCGCCGTTCAGCAGTCTTACAAGAAGAACCAGTATCCTATTGTTCACGGCTGGGTCTTTGGCTTCAACGATGGCCTCCTCACCGATCTCAAGATTGACTTTAAGGAGATGCTTGGCAAGGTCCAGAAGATCTACAACCTCGCCGACGAGTAAATTCGCCGCCAGAGCTGTTACACCATAGCAAAAAAAAAATCACAACAATAAAAATACCGCCGCATGTACTTTGCGTCGTTTTCGTAATACGGGAAAAGTGTTTTGGAAACAGCAACGGGGCTTTTTGGGGCAAAGTGGAAGGACCGGCCAGCTGTTGTCGTAGGCGTTGGGAGCATGAGGCGAGAGTAGCATCACTAGAAGAAGAGCTTCTATCGAGGCGTTGAATACAGAGTTTACGGTGCGGTATTTGCATCACCACCAATGAGAGGGAAAAATTTCACAAAGTCGACCGGCAAAATTGTGACTGTAGCATTTTGACGGATTGCCGAAGCTAGCCTAGCATATCCACGCTAGCCAGGACGACTTCGGAGCATGAGCCAGTCTCAACCGCTAGGCGACGAATATTTTTGGATGGTGAATTGTATACTTATTAGACACTTCGACCGTCGTGGTTGAGCGGAAAATGACGAGGGGTTATTTGCATCTTGTAGCTTTTCTTGGCTCGGAATGGGGGAAAGTAAGGTAAAAGGAAAAAAAAAAACACGAAGCCTTCGCCATCAGATTGAAAAGAAAATCCCGATAGCTATTCTCAACAGACTCCACAACCAGCAGCCAACAGAGTATAACAAACACGCATAGGCGCTATGCGACTAGGCTCCGATGATCTTGCTGTGACATCATGCTGATACAGGGTATAATAATGGTGAACCTCCGCTTTGCCGCGGCATGCAACACAGTGGCATGCAACCCAGTTGCGACGCATCGCTTCCAGCTCAGCAGTCGCTATGCAAAGAGCTGTTTACAAAGCTTTCTGCGAGATGTTCCGGCAGAAGCTTCTTGCTCTATCACAGCCTGCTACCGGCCCCTCTGCTCCAACAACCGTCACCTCTGCTGCTCGTCTGTGCTCTTGGAACCAGATAGCTCGGCCCCGACGCATCGAAATCCCCTTCTATCCCGAGGCTCGTGTAGCTCAGGTGGTTAGAGCGTCGTACTAATACCGGGCGAATATCGTCGATTATTGGTGATGCGAAGGTCGTAGGTTCAAGCCCTGCCATGAGCACAAAGTTGGGATCGCATTCTTTTTGCCGTCCTCGGCAGTCGTTTTGCCAAGACGAGCTTGAAAGAAATAGCAACGACAGCTGTTTCACGATTTGTTACGCGTGTTCCAACACTACATGAAAATCCGAGGCAGGAAGGAGCCGTTATGATGAAGAGAGGTCATGGTTACCAGCTACAGCTGCGCCTGGATCCGTGTACACGCTACACGTGCCACACAACCCCACCAGCCCTCCAGATCTACCAAGACAACGTGAACGCAACATATAATATGATAACTACTTAAAACCTTGCCAGGACTACGCAGTTCTGCAATCGCTCGACAACCCCCCCGCCGGCGGTGGCCTAAATGGCCAAATCTTGCTGGCGCTCATTTCTCCAGCATGGACTTGGATGAATTTTCCGACGACGGTCTCGACGATCTTCCCGAGAACGCTCTCCGCGAGATTGAAAACCAGGCTATCCAGTTCACGCAGGCACAAGCGCAGCCAACGCAAGACCAGCCGCGATCTTCCATAGACGTCCGAGCCCAACAGTCTGATTATGGCTGGGAAGAGGACGATGACCTGGACACCGCCCAGGTCGTCAACGACGCTGGCGTGCCCGTGGGTCGACGGCCCGGCTTCCCCAAGGCGCCGGCCCAGATTCCTACCAATGCGCCGCGACGAGCCATACCGCCGATTCCGAACCCTCAATGGAATCCGTCCACGGCTCAGAGCGCCCGGCCGAACGCGTCACTGGCGCAGCCGCCTCCTTTACGCACAGGCGTCGTCGCCGCCGCCGCCGCCGCCTCCCAGCGCTTCAACCCTTCGCAAGCGTCCGCCGCCGGGGGCGGGCAGGCTCCGCTGCTCACGCAGACCCAGCCCGGCGACGTGCTTTCGGCCCTCCAGATCCGAATCCGCGCGCTCGAATACGACCTCAACGCCGCGCGGGGCGAGGCGTCCATCATCCGCGCCAACTCGGTCAAGGCCCAGCGCGAGTTTGACGCGCAGGTCTCCCAGCTGAAAAAGGCCAATGCCGAACAGCTCGATAAGCACAGCCGCGCCGTCGAGGCGGCCGTCGCGGCCGAGCGCTCCGCCCACACGGAGCTGCAGTTCCTCCAGCAGGACATGAAGGAGGTCAGCGACCGCGCGCGGAGAAGGGACGCCGCCGGCCCGCCGGGCAGCATCGCCACGACGCCGAAAAAGGCCGGCGGCAGGAGCTGGGGCATCGCCGACGGCTTCGACGAGATGGACGTCGCCATGAGCCCCAGCAAGGGACGCGGAAGGGGCCGATCGGCCGGCTCTGTCGCCGCCAATGTGGGCGAGCGCACGCCGACCAAGGGCAAAAGAAAGCGGCCAGTGGTGGACAGCCCGGTGGCGGCCCTCGAGATTGACACCGTGGACAGCGTCATGGGCGATGACAAGCCGGACCTGTCGCAGTCCTCACAGCACCGGACCACTGTTCCCCCTCCCGCGCCGCCTTATGAGGTTTGTTTCTTCTGTCTGCCGCGCCATTTATCAAGTGCTAATCGTTCGCCACAGTTCCTGCAGCTCATTCTAGACCATGGAAGTTTTCATCATCAACCGCCCACTTTTGACATTCTGTCTCGCTTTTCCTTCCCGTCCGACACGACATCTGCGTCACTAGCCTCCAAAATCTTCGAACGGCTGCCGCTCATGGGCAACCCACACCAGCCCATGCAGCTGCAGGTTGACTTTGCTGAGACAATCATCGGGCTCTGGCTCCGCTGCTTCGAAGAGCACTACTGGGCGCCCATCAAATACCTGATGTCGCTCCTATCTTTCACCTTTCAGCTTCACGTTACCTCGGTTGCTCCACTCGTTGCTCGGAATCTGTTACCCATTGCGCAGTCAACAATCTGCCTGGTTGCTGACACTCTGCAGTCGCGATTGCCAGACGGAAACTTTCCAAAGCAGCAAGAATATAAATATTATGAAGAACATGTTGATACTGTCGAAGCCATGTCGCTTTTGCACATGTGTGCTCTCGCTTGCGCGACGTCACACGACGATGTACAACTTGGGTTTGAGCATGGTCTCTCTTCTTTTTGGAAACTCATGACCCTCGATATGGTTGTCATATTATTGTCACCCAAGCAGCGATTTCACGATATTGTCAACATGCTAGACTTGTTATCTACCTCTTCAACTCCGGATTCGGTAGGTCCCATAACAGAGGAAAAAGAGCCGCAACTTGTCGCTCGAATAATGATCGAACGCGTCTCTGCTAGGCTTGTGGAGGGTCCGCGATCACCGCACACCCAGACGCAGAAAAGGACGATACGGGCAACCGCTCTTCGTACCCTCATTGCTTTTGCTCGATATCCGTTTGGCGCCTTGCAGCTCGCTACGCACGACAACGCTCTGCCGCGTCTCATGACCTGCTTGTGCACGTCCATCGATGAGCTCTACGATCAGCCCATCTCGTCCACGTTTCTACCCGAGCCGCCAGTACCAGCTGACGAGGATGTCTGCGGGGGTTCTGCCTCCAATCATGCCGTCAAGATGGACGAGGCCAGCGCTACTCCTGAGCTGAGCCGCATTATCTCGCAGTGCGTGCTTCTCCTCCACGCCTTCGTCACGGACCCTTGTACGGCTGATGCCGCTGACATGAGCCGCAAGCTATCCGTATTTCACGGCGGCAGCCAGCGCCAGCTCTTGGCACTTGGCCGCCTGACTTTTGCGGAGGAAGATCTGATCATGGAAGCCGGCATCGACAGCGAGATTGTCGAAGCGGCGCATGAGCTGCTTGAACTAGCCGTGTCGCCTGATGAGGGCGAGGTTGTAAGCGAGGCATTTGGGCCATGAGCATGTGATGATGGATACAATAGCGAAATGCTACAGCTGGGACATGTGCTTCGCATACCGCGGAATTCCGGTTGATGATTGCTCTCATTAATCATTATATAAGTATGTAATGTACACTTAGATTCTATATTACGCCCAGTTTTTTGAGACAGCGCTTCGGCACTTTGCTCTTGCGGCTTGTTCCACTAATACACAATGAACACGCAAGACTCTCCAAACGTGCCAACTACCACTTTGAGGATGATGGCGGGAAAAGAGGAAAACACTGAAAGAGCCTAGAGCAAATCTGCTGTCGGCTTCTACCGTTAAATTCTCTGTTTCCTTTTTTTATCTCCTTTTTTTAGTTTTTTTTTTTTTTTTTTCTGCATTTGATCTCGCAGGAGTATGCCATGCCGGCACAATCCTACGCGTCCAACCCCATGGACTTGCGGATCGCCACGTTGGGCACGATCCAAGAGGGCCCCAGGCGAAATGCGCCGCTGGCCGGCAGGCCGGAATCTTTGGCCCCCATGGCCATCTCGGTCAGGAAGCGGCCGAGCAGCGGTGTGGGCGAGTGGGTGCCGGGCATGGCCGCTCTCATGACGGGGCCGAGGACGGCGATGCCGGCGCGGTAGAGCAGGCCCGGATCCGGGATGTACGGCTTGATGGCGTCGTGCTGCGACGCGTCGACGAACCCGGGCCGGACCGAGTCGACCCGCAGCGCGCCGCGCGAGGCGGCCGCGAGGTCGGCCAGGCCCTGCTCCGTCTCGCCCTTGACGCGGGCGAAGAGGGCGGAGAAGCGGCCGGGCGTCTGCGTCGCGCCCTCGCCCGAGACGTACACGAAGCGAAAGGGCCCGCCGTCGCCGCCGTCGTCGCCGCCGAGGCCGGCAAAGGACGCCGCCGCCGCCAGGGCGTAGTCCTTGGTGATGGCGACGTACTCGTCGCGGCCGACCTTTGTCTGGCTGATGCCGAGCGCCCACACGCAGCCCTGCGCGCCGCGCAGCTGGCCCAGGACGTCGGCGTCGTACGCGGCAAAGTCGCGGTGGATGATGACGTGCACCTTGGGGCTCCGGGCGTCGTCGGCGAGCGGGATCGGGCGCCGGCTGAGCACGGAGATCTTGGTCACGTCCTTGGCCTTGATCATGGCCTCGAGTACAGAGGACCCGACGAGGCCGGTCGCACCGGTGAGGATGAGATGCATGGGTGGTGGTAGGCAAGGTTAGGTTAGGTAGGTAGGTTAGGTGGGTAGGTAGGTAAGAGAGAAGCTGATGTTGGAAAAGACTCCGAGTCACTGTTTCTGGATTCTCCCGATGGATGGGAACTGGTACAAAGTTATAGTAATTTTCTTCTTCTCTTTCTTTTTTGCAAAGCCGGCCGCGTTGCTGTTATGCGTACGGATGTACATGGCTGCTTATCACCATTATCGCCGAAACCTAGCCCGCCTGTGCGGACCCGGACTCAGCCCGTGCGGAGTCCGTCGTCCTTCCTAGGTGTATGCACATAACAGCTGGATCTGTCTTTTTTTTTCGGCCGCAAGGCCTCCGCCTGTTCTCTAGAAAAATCAAGAGTAAAATTATGGCAAGATTTGACTCGAAGCGAAATCCATCGCAACAGCGGGACCACGTCGTATTCCACCGATGCTTGCGATGAAAGATATACTTGACCCAAAAGTTCATACCTTCGCATTCCGCACTCATCAGTCCTACCTGATCAATACCAAACAACATGTGCCGCTGAGCACCACCGCCATCGTCGCAATTGCCATATCGTTTTTCCAGCCACTCAATCCTTCTTTTCAGTAGGGACCGCTTGGGGATGGAAAGCACCGAAGCGGCCAAAAGCCTTTTGCCATGGTAGGGCAACCGGAGCCGCCGAAGTTACGCTTGGGAGCTAACCAAAGCTACCCTACACGAAAACGCCGTGACAGTAGCTTCACGTTTCCTACGTCTATATTCACCTCATTATTTCTATATGTAAGGAATTCGACTATCTTACATGAAATACGGAACATGACGCACGCAATTTCTATTCAGGTTCAATTCTCAGTATGTGTACCAACAAGAAGCTTCTATGGACGGCACATTTGAAGCGTCAGGAGTATTCCCAAGGGAACCAAATTGAAAGCATGCAACGATACCAATCGCGGCTGAAGAAAATTGGTTTCATTTCCTCGAAAGAATGACAGGCTTTATTTTGTCTCCTCGCTGGGCTCGATGTAGGCTGGCAGACGTAAGGGACCACTAATCATCACTGCCCCCTCGAAATGGTGAAAGAAGAAAAAAACAGATAAGGAATAAGAATTGTTTAACTCATTACAAGTAGCAAGCAGACTTTATTTCTCTTTTTCTGCATTATTTGCTCTATTTCTCCTATATTCGTTGCCGCAGTTCCACGTTGCCCAGACAACCGTGACCAGTCTCTACCCTCACAGTCTTCGCCTCACCACAGCTAGCCTGGCTTCTATCAAGCAATCATCGACACAATGTCGCAGTAGCTACAGCGGCGGAACATGCAGCTAGAATGACGAGTCCATGGATGATCATGTAGGCAAGGCGACTGGGTGACGCTTGTCAACGGGCAGATGGGAGACAACAGTACATAGGCGCTTAATCATATATACGGCTTTTGCCATCTCATGCAGACTGGGCAGTTTCTGCACATAATTGCTACGTGAGGCTTGTACCAATACATCAGATGTCGAAGTTACTGTACATGCATCATTTTCCTTCTTGTAAAACATGAGAGCTACAGGTATTCTAATCTGCGTCGTACGCATTCACGGGGGTTTCTGTTCTGGTGCCCTCACTGATACCCGGTCATTGTCCTTCAATTTTTGTGCCATCTTTCTACGGAACCGGATGAAGGCTCTCCATCGGAAGGGACACACCTGACTTTCAAGTGCGCTCCTGATAAAGTCAATGAAAGCAAGATCAAATGACGAGGTCAAGCCCCGAAAAATGTATAAAGGTAGGCAATGAAATGTGTCCAACCTGTGCTTTTTTACCATACCATCCTGCCATCCTATCGCTTTCCGGAGAATCAGGTTCACCTATCAAGAAAAAAAAAGACTGAATTGAGCAGCAAACAGGTGGCTCAATAAACTAACTGCTGCGTATAGAAGAAACAGTATACATATCATAATTGTGACTACTCAGACGCCTGTTGAATACTTTCTTCCAGCTGGGTAGTAAAACAAGCTATGAACGCTTCGGCACTCATCATACTACCCGCGAGAAGTGACCTATCACCACTAAGCGAGACGCTAATTGACTGCTGGTCTTGAACAGTGATGTTGAAGAAAAGTTGCTGAGGATACAAGTGAGAAATGTCCAGCTGATCCACGAGCGATGCAGACAAAGTAGAAGGTTTGGAAATGGTAAAGTAGTCTGATGCAATGGGCTCGCCTAACCTCCATCTGGAGAGCGCCTTGGTCTTGTTCGGCCGCTCTTCTAGCTGCACAGCCTGGTCGCTGTCGACGAACATGATGTTGATATGCGTGTTAAACCTGGGGCCCATCTTCCGCACATTGCCAGTCTGCGAGAATTTGGCGAGCTGTGCCAAGTGATGTTGGATGCTGGTGAGGGCGCTGGCTGGCGCATTCGCTCCCCGTTCCAGATCCACGGACATGGGCGTCACGGTAAGCGTAGGCATATTCGCCGCGGTTAGGTCTATATCCTGTGCGCCGGTCGTGGAACACAAGACGCGCGAGGCATGGCTTAGGCCAAAGGTGGGATGCGAGCGGCCCGTGAAACGCGACAAGGTTTTTGCAAAGGCGAAAAGTATCACGGCTGAGGGGTTCTTGGTGCTCGCCAGACAATCGACTGCCTCCCGCGGAATGCCCACAGATGATTTGACCTTGAAGTGCGGGCCGTGTGAGACTTGAACCGCAAGCTGTGAGTCCTCGGCCGGAAGCAGGATCGTGTCTTGGGCCCGAAGCAGATGCTGTCTCCAGTAGGAATTTTCCATGGCAAGGTCCCGCGCTCCTCGTATTTGCTGCACCTGCAGTTCAAGTGAACCATGATGCTGGAGAGCAGTGCCATGTGTCAGCATGTTTATCAAATCGCTTTCAATCATTTTGATGCTCCATGCATCGTATAGTGCATGATGGAATCGCAGAACAACTGCCTTGCCATCTGAGCCCTCCAGGAAAGATAATCGCGAAGGAGGTTTGCGCATATTTGATGGATCAGCATTTTCTTTGCTAATGTGCTGAGTGACAAGTTCTTCGATCAGTTTCCCATCGTCATGGATTACTGTAAAACGGCTTGATCCATTGTCAGCCTCGCTCAAGGTCACTTGAACCAAGTCAGCGTCTTTGCCCACGACTGCGAATGTCGTTCGAAGTATATCATGAGCTCGGACAAGCTCACTCCAGCGTCGTGCCACCATTTCTTTGTCAATATTGTCATCAAGGACCCGATACAGCCACGGAGCCTCAAAGAAGCGCTTGCCGTGGAGTAGCCATTGTTCCAGGTGTGCACGTTGGCCAGAGAGTACTGGCAGAACGGAGAGTATGAGATCCTCTGATGATTGTAGTTTTTCTGCGACAAGGCTTTTCATTTCTTGTTCTTTAGCCTGAGATTGCGATTTCTGAGTTGAAGCATGAGGCTCCACCCGTTGATCTCGCGTCCCGTTTTCAACAATGTCGCGGACACTCGCACCTTTCATAATCTGGAAGACGCTCACGATCAAGCCAGTCTTTTTGCGAACTGCATTGGCGAGTTTTATGGCCAGAATGGAGTCTATCCCGGCGTTGGCCAATTTGGTATAATAGTCGAGAGCGCGGCCCTTGCTTCGCGGGCCAAGTATCGCTTTCACGATGTCCAAAACCGCATCGCAGTGAGGCGTGTGGCCGTTCAGCTCACTCACCCTGTCTGTTTTGCTCGAACGTGCGCCATTTTTCTTTGAGTCATGTCTCGTTGTGATCTTCATTTTTGCCAGGTCAATCACTGGCTCGTGTGCGTCTCCAACGGCGATACGCATCAACATGGCCTCCACGGCACGCCCTAAAGCTTCCAGCTCAGACGAGCCCAGGTTGCCTCTCAACTTGCCACAGAGAGTGTTGCCACTGATGAAATAGTTGGCAATTAACGGATACTCGTCAAAAACTGGCCCGTCTCTGGCTTTTTGATTCGTTGTGTTGTCAGATGTTGCCCGTACCAGATGAAATAATCGCTCCGCCGGCCCCTGCGAAGCAGCCACGCCATCAAAAACGAACAGGCTTTCGAATAGTGTAGATGGCACAGACTGGCCGTCAACCAAGGAGGATCTCCACAGTGTTTGGATTCCACGCAAAGATGCTAGTGCATTCACCCCTCGTATCTCATCGCCCGTGTTTTGTACCTGTTCCAAAGCTGATGCCAAACTGCAAGCAGCGCCGTCCTTAGACAGTCGCACACGTATAGGTACAGTATTGATCATTGGCCCGAGCATGGAGCTTTGCGATTCCGTATCAAGGTTGCTAGCTGTTGAAATTGTCTCACCAAAGATCACATCTGGTTGACTGTAGAGAAGCTGGCAGAGTGCTGCTGCCCAAGCCAACTGAAGTGCAGCCTTTACTGTCACATTGTATGATTTACATCCCGACTGCAAAGCACTAAAACTAGACTCATCCAAGCAAATAGAGAAGGTCGATGATGCTTGTGAGTCATTTGCCGACAAGTTTAGCGGTATGTAGGTGTAACCACTGACAACTGTACTCCAGAATGCTTCCGAACTGCTTTGTGCGGCGGAAACCATCTTTGCAAATGGACGAAATAGATAAGTCCGGAAATCGTCATCGGAATTGAGGCGACCGTACAAGCGCGCACTATATCTTTCTTCGAGTATTCTCCATATAGAAGAGAGTGACGCGGCATCGTATAACACGTGGTGAATCTGGAATGTCACCCTGCCAAGAGCAGCTGACACAATTTTCCAATTGAACAGGTCACTTTTCTCTGTAGCTGAAACCACACCCAGCCAGGGCGCTTGACTATTTTGCGTGAAGGTAAACTGAGTGCGCAGAATCTCGCATGCTTGGATGACATCTTGCACCGCTGCGGAGAAAGCATCTAGAGACGGCGTGTCCATCTCAAGAGCTTTCCCAGAAAGTTGGATGCTGTGAGAATAGAGGTAGGCGCTCTTTGTGATTGCAAAAGATGCGCTGAGCATACCCTCTTGCATAGGTGTCGCCAAGAAGAAGAGATCCTTGGCGAGTTCTGCAAGAATGTTGTCGTATGAGTCTGAGACGGTGTCCTCTTTTTGGCTGGGCTTGTGCACGCTCTCTACGGCCTCCAGTTCTGTGCTTGTAAGACGTTTACCAAGCTTGGCCTCGGATCCGTGAACGTGATCTATAAGGCCTTGAACTGTTCGAGATTTGATGACGGCATCAACAGTCAACTTCAAACCAGTTTCCCCGCTCAGACATTTAACAAACGGTAGCACAGTAATCGAGTCAAGCCCGAGTTGGTACAAGGTCGTCGTTCCAGGCTTTGTCGAGATCTCCGGTTTTGGGAGCTGTAGGAAGCGAGAGAGAGCTATGTGGACGGAATCTGTTGCGGAAAGTTGGCCGCGATCGCTTAGGGTGGATTTTGATCCCTCTGCTTTGGGGTCTGAAATGCGAGCGAGGTTGGAAGTGTGGTGGTATACTGGAACAAACTGCCCAACAGTGGCACCTGCGGTGGCAGCGCTGCAGACTATCTTCTCGAAGATTTGAGCAGTATCTGCGAGGCGCGATGAGCTTAAGACGCCGCATGAAGAAAGTGTCAAGTCGATGCTGCCATCTGTATAGATGTCGACGTCAATAGCTAACGCCATGTCACTCTTACTCTCGGTATGCAGAGCAGTCATGCCGCCTGGCTTGTTTTCTGGCGTTACCGCCACGTCGTTGTCGATGATATTGATACTCAGTAGACTATCAAAGAGCTTTCTATCAGAGCCAACCCAGCGCTGAACCATCTCCGAAGGAACAAAGGGCATGGATCCCTGCGAGGCATCGCAGTGATACTGGTGGATTCTTTGAGTGAGTTCAGTAAGCGTCTCATCTTTAGACTGTAAATGGATTGCTTGAGTCAAGGTGTTTAAGCATGGGCCAATAAAATCATCCACACGAGGGATAGTGTGGCTGAGAAGAGGCCTTAGGGATAGGACATAGCCGTACACGACATCCGCTTTCTGTGTCAACCGGGCCAAACATAGAGCAGTGGCGAGCTGGAAAGCACTTGATAGCTGGATTTTTGAGGTAGTGTTCGATGTTGCAGCCTTAAACTTTTCTTTGAGCTGCGTTGCGGTATGACGGAATCGCAACGTTGACCGAGCAGTAGAAGATTCAATCATTGTGCCGAAGCTGTCAGTAACATAGCATGGCTGGACATCTTGTAGCAAAGTCTGCCACTGAAGTCTGACTGAATCTGTTTGCATATCGGAGAGCTGGCACTCGAAAGTGACTTGCTTCATCAACTCCAAGGAGGCGCTAGAGGAAGCCACGTCCGAAGAGGAGTTTGCATATTCTGCTTCCAGTTTTTGTTTTAAAGTACCCAAGGCTGCGCCGTCGAACAAACCATGGTGAATCGTAAGAGTGACAAAGACCTGACCTGGCTCCTTGTGTTCATCCAGCTGAACTCTGAATGGGGGTCTGTGATTCATTTGACGTACGACATCAACCATTGTGCCGAGGTTGTCAAAAGGGGAGAAAGTGGCGGCAGCAAGCACCACTTGACAGATTTCGCCACGTCCTTCGCGCTGGACAAAACAGGTCCTAAGCATTGCTTCAGAAGCTACTATTCGCTCAAATGCGGCTCTCCACCGTGAGATAATTGTTCCTTTAGGCAAAAGGTAGTGAAATTGAGCCAGATATGGGACTTGGCTCACTGTATCATGCCCTTCGGGATTCCTAGTCAACCACGATAGTGAATGTGCCACTAGCGCGGCTTGCAGTGGAAGACAAGGCAGAACAGCCTCGATATTCAAGTCTTTCAGACCAAAAGATTCCTTCTCTGTCTCAGACAGAACGATTTCGAGCTCCTGTGATCTCGCAATGGCTTGTAGAGGCTCATATCCAGCTGATGAGGGGCTAGCAGCATCGTCTTTGTCGGTAGATTGTGCTATTGATCCAATAGTGCATCCTGCTGCAAGCAGAGTTGTCATGCTGACATTGGCGAAACCTTTTCTTCTCAAGATTGACATCAAGTGAACGGCCGAAAGACTGTCCACACCCAGCTGAGCAATGGAACTCGTTGCCGAAGCTAGAATTTTGCTACCCACTGCTTCCTCCACAGCTTCCAGGATGATTGTTTCCTTCGCGTCTAGATGCTTTTCCACTGTACCTACAGTCGTTGGAAGAGTCTCGTACGTATGAGTTTGACCACCGAAAAAATCATTTCCTAGCCGTTTAAGCTGCTTTGTATCTACTTTGCCAGACGCTGCTAGGTAGGGAATCTTGGACACCCAGACCAACGTTGGTACCATGAAAGCCGGGAGCTTTTCGTCACACTTTTGCCCAATAACATTAAAAAGATCTTGTTGTGCCTGGGGAAGGTTGTGTACGACTTGGGAGTCTGCTTCTAGCTCCCTCCTCAGCAAGTCTCGCGCATCACGGGCAACAAACCCCATAAGGACCTGCTGGTTGTTCGCATTTGGATTAGATACAACGGCGGCAGCAAAGTCGAGATGGCCCTCGCCAACAGAGGACTCTTTTAGAAAAGTGACAACCTCTCCAAGTTCAAGCCTCTGACCCCGAACCTTGGTCTGCTGGTCGATTCTTCCCAGGAATTCGAGCGTCCCATCATGCATCATTCGCATCATGTCGCCAGTCCTGTAAACGCGTTTCTCGCCCCAGTTAGGCAAATGGATTGTGCAAAAGCTTTTTGCGGTCTCATCTGGTCTATCCAAGTAGCCTATGGCAACTTGTGGGCCTGCGATACAGAGTTCGCCGGGCTGGCCTCTCATTGCAAGGACTGCATCGCCTTCTGAGGTGTGGCATATCAACAAGGCTTCGAGGCCATGAAGGGGCAGTCCAAGGTTGCGCGAGTTGGAGTTGTGATTGACGGCATGTCCCAAGCAGCCAATTGTGACTTCTGTAGGTCCATAGAAGTTGAAAAGTGTAGCTCTCCCATGGTCGTCTGCAGCAGTGGGACCGGCAGGGCTGGACCACATGTCGAGAAGCTCAGACGATGCTTGTTCCCCTCCAGTGGTGATTACCCGTACTGTTGGTACATCGGAATGTTTCAGGCCCATTTTGGTCAGAACAGAAGGGACAGAGCCGAAATGGGTGATTTCTGAGTGCTTGATGACTTGATGCAGACTGGCTAGCATGGAGTTGCGATCCTTGCCAATCACCACACGATACCCCAAATACCAAGGCACAAACATTTGCGTAAGATGTGGATCGAAAGCACGAGATGTGAGGTTCAGGTATTTACCAGAATTGCCTAACGTTGCGGTGGCGGGAGCATGTTCCACCAGCCTGGTACTGAACGCTTCAATGAAGCTGCACAAATTTTGGGCTGACACCCGGACGCCTTTTGGCCGACCAGAAGAGCCTGAAGTGTAGAGAAGATAGCCGCCATTGATTATCGGTTCACGTGTCCACGAGCGTGGCCACGACGATACTGTGTCAATCGCATCATTACCGTCTGGGACAAGAAAGACAGGAGGATCATCATTGCGATCGAGACCAAGTGTATTTTCGAGATCGGCCGTGGTTATGACCAATTTCGCCTTTGCATCGCGTATGATGAGTTGCTTTCGTGCGAGTGGCAAGTCTTCGTCTATAGGAAGGTATACAAAACCAGCACGGAATATTGCCAATGTCACGGCCAGAGACATAATATCACGGGCCATATACATTGCCACAACATCATCGGTGTGGAGTTGCGCTGCATGAGTTGTAAGCTTGGTAGCTATTGCATTTGTGAGTGTGTTGAGCTGGCCGTAGGTAATTTGGCGGGTGAGAATTGTGTCATCCAAGGCGTCCGACTCCTCAAATACCAATTCCTCGGCGGCGATCCAGTCAGGAGAGTTGCTTGCGTGTATAGCAACTGTATCGGTGGGATCAACCTGTTGGGGAGAAGCAGACAAAGTCTTTCCGCTAACAGAAACGAGGTTGCGTGCGAATCGATTGCGAAGCTGACAAAGTGCAGTGTCAGGCGAGCCCACCATAGCATTCATAAATTCGAGGGTCTGCTGCAACATTAAGTCGAGCTGTCCCTGAGAAATTTGGCGACCATCTCCAGTCAGCTCGATCGTCTTCTCTGCTTCAAAGATGTTCAAAGCTAGTGGGTGTTCCACATTGAGTGACAGCGCCATGTCCTGTTCTTTGAACATCTGTAGGGCGAGTGAGGTAGGCTGCTCTATATCACTGTGCGGCGCTGGGTGATAGACAAAAATACCAGGAAGAGGTAGATTTGTGCCATTGTTGGCCTTCTTGAAGGCTCTTTTCAAATCAACTGGATGTAAATTCCGGAGAACATGTGAATACTTTGCTGAATCCCTCGACATATTTTCCCAAAGCTCACTGGCTGAAGAAGAGCTCGCTCGAATAACGACAGGGATAGTGGCAATAGCTGGACCCATGACACTTTCAAGATCTGGATGAATGATTCTCTGCGAAACAGTTTGGCCCAATATCACCGCATCCAATTCCATGTACCATGCCAGTATGCAACCGAATGCAGACTGGAATGCAATGGGGACGCTGGGATATGCGGCGTCTCGTGATTTGAAGATGGCCGGAACAGCTGCTCTTGCACATAGAATCTCTCTTGATTGCTTTTGCCGCGACTGTGTCAGGTCGGGAAAGGGGCCGTTAGTTGGACCTACTGCTTTCTGCAACTCCATTAGTTGAGCAGCCCACAAAGAAGCTGCTTCTTCTCTTTGTTCAGTTGTAGGCAGTAGACCTAGCTCCAGTCCTCTTTCAAACTGAAGTGTGCAATCGGGGCTCAGGTGATTTGAGTCGCGGTACAGCGCTGTGACAGTTTCTAGCAGAATCTGCGAAGAGACTCCGTCGTAGAGTGCGTGATGCATGCTTAGCATTAGCTTGTGCTCGCTCTCTGTATAGGTAACAGCCCACGGAGGCCTATCTGTCTTGGAAGGCTGAAGTTCAGTCTGTAGTTTCCTGGCGTGGTCACCCAGATCACCTTGCGAGCAAGTGGTCCAATAAACCTTTGCATTACTTCGAACAAACTGGAGGATAGTGGATGAGATGCCGTGTGCACGAGCCCAGGAAATACTGCTATCACTCCCCTCGATATCAAATAGTGTCAAAGGAAAGAAAACAGATCGAAGAATGTCAAACCGCTGGGTGCATTTTTCCCACGCCGCTTCAAGGCGTTGAGCGTCAATTTGTTCCATGTGACTTAAATCAAATACTCGATGCGTCCAGTATGCGCCACCATCAAGCATTGTCTCAACAAGGAGTGATTCTTGCATGGGCGTGGCAGGCAGTACGCACAGTGTATCTTGTGGCCGCATAGATCCCTCAAGTTTGTTTGTCAAATCCTCTCGAATATTGGCCAACCATGAATGATCGGCTCGCGTGTTATCAGATTCCGCAATCATTGTTTCAGGGGTAGCTTCGCATCGGGGTCGCACTGCATCGGTAACAACATTGATGAGCTCGCCGAGAATCTGACATCGCATTAGGCTTAGAACATTGATCGGGCACTCGAGCTCTCGTTTCAAGTACCAGGCGAGTTTGGTTATTTGAAGAGAGCTCAAACCTAAAGCTGCTAGTGTGTTATCTGGAGAATTTCTCTCCGGCGGGATTTCCAGGTAAGCGGTGATCATGTCGACTATCGGCAATTCCTCCTCACTCCAATGTTCTGTTTTCGATGCGTCAACTCCGCCTGAAGGGTCCGCAAGAACACCGCGAGCTGACAACTTGAGATCAGAACTTTGGTAAATCTCCCGCAGTACTTTTCGGTCAACTTTATTGGAGGCAGTCCTCGGCATAGAACCGTCTAGTATAATGACATGGCCCGGTACCATATAAGCCGGCAGGAGATCTTTTGCTCTTTGGATAACCTGTGAACGTATACTGTCTGTGTCGATGTCTGACGTCTTGATGGACACAAAAGTAACGACAACTTTGCTTTTGCTCTCAGCATCAGACCCAGGCAGAGGAAGATACAAAGTTTCAACATGTTCAATAGCTGCCTCTTCAGACTTGACGGTTGCGCATGCGGCACTGATTTCGCTCAACTCGATGCGAATACCCGTGATCTTAACCAAGTCGTCGTTTCTGCCAAGAAACTCGAACCCGTGATCGTTGAGGCGCACCATGTCACCAGTCAAGTAAATGAGACCGTCGATCGCATTTGCATTGGTAATAAAAGACTTGGTGGTTTTGGTTTTGTTGGCTAGATAGCCTTTACCGACTTGCAAGCCTCCAAGAGCCAGCTCTCCAACGCCGTATCTCGGAACGAGCTCCCAGCGCTTTTGTTGGCCATGTGCCATTTCAACTTCTCGAACGACAAAAGCTGTGCAAGAATTCAAGGGAAAGCCGACATTGGCAGCTTTGGCTGGCTCTCGAGTTTTACCACGAAACTGCCTCATTGTGGACACAACAGCGTTTTCAGCAGGCCCGTAAGTGTTGTAGGCCGCAGTGGTAATGTCTGGCGCTGCCCACGCATGTGCAACATCTTCCGTTAGTTTTTCGCCGATGAATGTTACATAATGCAGTGTTGAGCCCCTGATCTCCTCCACTGCGATACTTGCGCCAAATGACGGCGTCAGATGGGCGTGCGTGGGACGTGCTTTCCAGATAAAGTCGACAAATGTTCCCAGTATTAGTTCACGAGTCCCGCTCACGACACAGCCTGCGAGACCCCAAGTGTAAAATAGATCTTGTACAAACACATCGAAGGTGTACGAGGACAGCTGTAATGTGCGAACTTGGCCCGCTTTGTCGTCGTGTGCGACTTGAATCTGTAGATCCTTCATGGCCTGGAATGCAGCAGAATGCGGGATCATGACACCTTTTGGCTCACCAGTGGTTCCTGATGTCCAAAGGAGGTATGCCAAATCTGTACCACAAATGCTTCCCGGAGAGAGGGTGCCGGTCCGGGGGTTTGGTCTCACCAATAACTCATGATTGGCGTATTCATCCATTATGATGACACGCCAGCCATGCAAGCTCTCTTGCGAAAGACACGGTTCGACCAAATGAAGAGACTCTTTGTTCGTTAGAAGCACATTACTTTGTGTTCTCGCAATGAGAGATGTTCGTCTCTGAATAGGAGACGTATCGTCAATCGGGCACCATGCCGAGCCTGCCTTCAGAATAGCCAGAATAGCGACATACAAGTCGACACTGCGCTGAATACAGATGGGAATAACCTCGGCATTCTCCTGTCTGAGTATGTTGGCTAGGCCATTCGCCCTAGAGTCGAGCTCCCGGTAGCTGACATCAGTGGGAGGAGTGTCTAACGAAGTGTAGAATGTAAGCGCCACTCGATCGGGGGTGGCTGCAGCTTGGCTCTCAAATTGAGAGTGAAGAAGTGTAGCATGGGATTCAGCGCTGTGGCTCTGGTCAGTTGCATTTCCCTCTACAGAAAGAAGGTGCCTTGGGAGCCGAGACGGGAGCGCCTGAACCAAGTCATAGGGGTCTGCGCCGAGGAAAACGTCTACGAGCCCAGCTAGTTGCCTCGCCACGAAACCAGCTGACACTTTTGAGAGAGTGTCTTCATGATATGTGATTTTGAAAGTCATTCCATCGCCAAAATACTCGGGGCTACCAGGGAGTCCACCACTAGGCGGAATTACCTCCGCAAAGATGGCGAAGTCGTACCGAATCGCGCGACTGCGGGCTTCCGTCCAGGGAAATGAAGCTACTTCGGGCTCACGTTTCTCATCCGAATCCGTATAAGCTTGTAGAGCTAAAGCGGTGTTGTACGGAAGGGCTCTTAGAACGCCGAATGATGTGTGTCTTTTTGTTTGCGCCACTCGAGACTTGGCATTCAGAGCTTCGAGTAACTCCTGCACGGTCTGGGAGCTTGGAAGAGCGACCCGACAAGGTACAACAGAAAAGTCAGGCGCGTGGGTAGGGGTATGATGACCAGATAAGACACTCCCAAATGTGACATCAAGCGTATCTGCCTCGGAGAGGAGGCTGATCAAAACACACCAGGCGGCTTGGACGATAGAGAGTGGTGAGGAGTTCAGGATGCGACTGCGGCTCTCGAGGTACGCCCATGATAGCTCACTTTGGTGCTGTACCATGCCAAAGTCTTTTTTTTCTTTGGATTGTCCAAACTCGGCATTGTTCCCGCTCAGGGATCCCAAGCTCTCAGCTTCCTGTCCAACGAGCTCGTCTTGCCACATACGATCGGTTGCAGGATCCAGGCCAGAAGCCCAGTCAACAACTGAATCGAAGATACTGTTTCTCTGTGGCAAGGTTTGACCCGAAAAGCAACTGGCAATATCCAGAAGGAGGAGCTGGATTGAAGCGCCATCACAAATACAGTGCGCAAAGCTCAAGATAAGCACAACTGGACTTGCGATATCTTGATCCTCTTCAATGACCTGGATCTGATATAGTATGTTTGACTCGAGGTTCATCTTTGCCGCTGCATTTTCTACCAAATCGTCGATCCCACTGTCGAGGTACTGTGCGCAAACCTTCTGATGTGTGATGCGGGGCGAGGCTTCAGTGATCTGGGACCAAGCATCTTGTGTGACAACAACTTGCGCGAAAGGGGAAAACGAATCGTCGCATGGAATCATCATGGACCGGTAGATTGGCTGCAGGGAGATGACCGATTCAATGCTGTGCATCAAGGCTGGAACACATGTGCCGGCTCTCAATCGTAGGATGGAGTGACTGATGTAGTTGCGTGCATCCATGGCAAAGCTCACAGCTAGCTGACTCTGTGTGTTGGTGGCTGGCAATATGGCTTCAACATCTCTTGGTGTGACATTCAACTTGGAAAGTGCTTCAGGCATGTTTTTCCTGGAAAACTCGGCGACTCGAAGTCTCGCCTGCTCGCGTTTGCCCTCTGCAAACGCGGAAAAAAAGACGGAGCGAATGCTGGCATCCGCTCCAAGAAGCTGTGCTAGTGATGGTTGAAGCTGACTATACCGAGGGTCTTCTTGGCCGAGGTCGCTTCGAGACCAGCGATGTCGGATATCGCGTAAAAATCGCATTGCTAAGAGGCTATCCAGGCCCGTGCTCGCAAGCAAGGTTGTGGCATTGATGGTTTGGTTTGTGCCCAGAATGTTGGACACCATCTCAAGTAGCTCGTCTTCCAGTTTTGCGTCACTCTCATTGCTCAACGGGCTACGTCTCCCGATGTCCACGTCTCGAGAGGTGGGATAGTTGTGTTGCTCCAGGTGTACTTGCACGTATTCAGCTGCTTTTGCGCGATTTTTCTTCCCTGATGAAGATTTTGGCAATTCCTCAACATTGAGAAGCCTGAACGGTCTCATGTAATCTGGAAGATACTGGTGCGCGACCCTCATGCAATCACGCTCAACCGAGCCAAAATCATCTCTGGAATCTGGGTCGAGCACAATTAGGCTGACAACCTTCTCTGACCCGGACACGGAACCTTGCGGTCTCCAAACGACGGAGAGAGTTTCTCGAATTTGAGGCACCTTCTCTGTTAGGATGCTTTCGATTTCAGCCAGTTCCACACGCCGCCCACTCAGCTTGACTTGATCGTCTGAGATGCGGCCTAGGAACTCAATAATGGGATTTCCTCGATCGTCCCATACAATTCTGGCGCGATCTCCTGATTTATAGCCACGACCCCATGTATCATCGTCGAAAAAGGCAGCTGCTGTCTCGCTTTCTCTGTTAATATAGCCTGTTTGGCTAATTTGTGGTCCGATCAGGACGAGTTCTCCTGTAGCGCCCATGGGGACAGGCCTCAAGGTCAACGTCGAGGCTGCCTCGGTATAGCCCTCGTCGACAATGAGAACGCCACACGTTGATAGGGGCGTTCCTATTACAGACCCGCGCTGCCCGGATGGCACATGTGCCTGAGCGATGCAGTATATCGCAGCCTCCGTCGGGCCATATCCATTATAGAGACCGCTCGGCTTCCCTACCGATCGACTGATCGCGGCGGCGTTGTAGGGCGCAAAGTCTTGAATTATTCTAGTGGTGAGGCTCTCGCCACCGAGCATCAGACCTTTGATAGACGAAGGGTCGAGCAGACTGGCAAAACTCGGTGTGATATTCGTAATGTCAGCTTTCAATGTGGTGAGAACCTTGTCTAGATTCTGAAGAGTAAAATCTCGTGGAGCACAACAGAGTGTCGACCCAGTGCTGAGAGTCCAGAATATCTCGAAGATGGAGATATCAAACGTAGGCGCTGCTCCTTGGAACCATCGAAGTTGTTGTGTGTTGGTTGGGCCCAGAAGTTGACCGAAGCCATAGTGGGAGCTCAAGGCCGATATAGTGCATGCTGCTGAAGCATGACTGATCGCCACACCTTTTGCCCTGCCAGTCGTTCCCGATGTATACAAAACGTATGCTGTACTTGTGCTTGGTATCGTGGGAGTCCCCTTCTCCAGTGAGCAGCTGGTTGAGACGTCACAAGCTCTGAGGTATGGGGTTGTATCCAACAACGGCTTGGCCGACATGGCCGATGCCGCTGATGGCGCGGAACCAGCTACAAGAACAGTGATGGGCTGAAGATCTTCGAATAGAGCTTGCAGCCTTTCTTTCGGGGTATCGTGTGCGATAGGACAGAATGCCAGGCCTGCCTTGAGAATGGCAATGTAGCTAATGTACATTTCTGGACACGGTCCGATCAGAACGGCCACAGCTGCGGGCGATGGCAACGTTTGAAGCTCTGTACAGGTACGCAATAACTCTGCAGCTAAGGCACTTGATGCAGTTTCCAATTGCTTGTACGTGTACTGGACTCTCTTGCCACTATCCAGGTCAATGAGAAACTCTAATGCAATGGCCTGCGGAGTCTCGGCCGCACGTTGTTCAAACCAAGCATGAAGCAGGGGATTGTGATTGTCAAAGCTGCCAATCGCCTCATGGTCTCTGGTTTCTTTCGGAATTGAATAGTTTGGGAAAATAGGCGGCGGTGAAAGCGCTGGTGGACAATTTAACACCGACGGTCTTGTCCACTCGGTGGTGTGAGGAAGCCCAGACTGCAGCCCTCGGACGATGTCATCTAGCATCGTTCCAATGCTGTCCAAAGCCGGTTGCGGTACAATGTTGGCATATGAAACCAAATTCAGGGCACCGCCTGGGGCAGGGAGATGAAGCTGAAGTGCCTGCCTGCCATGTTAGTGATATGGTCCGATTTGCGTTTAGCTAAAGCGCTTACCCTGCCATGTCCAACTGAGATGTCCGTTGAGATTGTTTCAGATCCCGTATACGGCATAAACTCAAAAGCCAGGTGCGAATCCGAATGCCGTCTATTTGTTTCGGAAGGCAAGACTCGAATGTAACCCCCACGGTTCGAGTCATGGACATAATATGACTCTCCTGGGTTTATAACAAGAAGTTGCGATGCCACCTTTAGAAAAGCTTGAACGATGAACGAATCGTCCAAGTTGGGCTTCAGAGTACTCGTCCAATGAGCAAGCTCTCCGGTCTCCTGGTAAACCGCAGATAAATTATAGGAGCGGGTGTGCAGTGGCCGCAGCCTGGTTGCTGTTGGTTGAGGAGGGTCCATTTCGAGCAGTTCGCGACGTCGTATGTCAATTTTGCCAACCACTTGACGTATACTTGCCGGTTCTGCAGCTCTTTAAAGTGTGTTTCTTTTATTAGGAAGCCTAAGACCCTTTTCGCTACTTGGTTACTTCTCTACCAATTATCAAGGAGCGGCGTCGGCAAGGCCTTAATACAGAGCGTCGTCACTCATATCCACCAACTGTCAAGAGCGGCAAGCAGAAGACAACTCCAGCCTTGAGACAACCGACCCATGTCCATATTCACCAGAGACCTAGAAAACAAGCATTGTGGAACCGGAGAGGTGGCTCTAGTGACAACCTGTTGGGAGCCGCAAGGGAGTGGCTGGGATTAGGCAGGTGTGTGTGTGGAGCGGCAAGCTGAGGGACGGGAACAGGGAAGTATTACTGAGTAGTTAGCTGATGAGATTATCAATCTGCGTTGCCACACAGTGCTTCTGGCTGAATCGCACTGCGGCGTTCGGACCGGAAAGATCAACACGCGCCGTCTTGCGAAAAATCACTAGTCCTGGTCATTCGGTTCTAGTGATGATCCTTCGCGCGGTATCCGACCAACCATCCAAAGCAGGGTTTGTTTTCCCACTTTAATTTTTTCTTCTTCTTGTAAAAGTGTCGGCCTGATTAGAATGCCCGACGTATTTGAGCATCGTATTTTAGATACGAGTCCCCGAACACTTACATTGAGAGTGGGCTATATCACGTTGGCCCACCGCGTGTTTTGATATAGCTCCTCATTACCGATAGCGCGCAATGAACTCTTGATAGAAGTGACTAAATCTGAATTTCCCAAAAAGAAAAAAAAAATTACATAGGCATCTCAGCCTAGCAAGCACCTAATGCTGTCCGATGCAGCTCTCAGCACACACGCCGTAAGCTTGGTTGGAGGGGGGCGCACTTGAAGGGTTTCGGATTCCTGATTGATAGGATCACCACTTTACACTACTGATTCAGGAATGATGGGCCGGATGTATTTTCCAAATTCAAAATCGCGTTCAAAATCAAGATCGTCTAAGTCGCTTTAGCCCCCCTCCCCCAAGCAGAGCCACGGCATGTCTCGGCTAAACAAAGTGTCCCTCCTGAAAAAAGCGATTCCTCTGCAACGCAAATAGGATGGCCGTTTTATGCGGCAGCTCGAAGCGCTTCTTCCTGTCTTGAGGCAAATATTTGCTCTGAATATGAACATGGGCCAGGTCATGTCGAGGCTCTGCCAGAATCTGCTCGGTGCGCGGATCCCGCAAGAAGCAGCAGTGCTTGATCGACGTGGCCACCGCTTGGTAGCGTGCGCCACCGCGAAACCGTTCCTCTCCCTGGATGATGTGGGAGTTTTGGTCGTAGTCGCCAATGGTCACACCGCAGCACGATCCAGAGAAGCACGCTGCATTGTCCTCCTTTGCGTAGCCCAGCTCGGTGTACCCAGCCAGCTCCCCGTCCCAGGTGAAGATGCAGGACATGGTGTGAGGGTCAGCGAGCTGTGCGGCCAGATATGCTCTGTGGTGCTCGTCAGGGCCGCGTTCCTTCCATGCGGCATTGACGCGATCCGAGTTCTGCCAATTCTTGTACGTCTCAAAATGGACTGGGTTGGAGGCGTCAATGTGTATGATCTGGAGCTGCTGCCCCAGTTCGACCACATATCGCGAATAGATGACGGAGCCAGGCTTCGGTTTCGGTGGACGGACAGGATGGACGGTGCAGACGTTGCCTTTGCGAGTGAACCCCATCTGAGTAGCAAAGACACCAAGCGTGCTGTTAAAGCCCGGAAAGCCCGTAACTTCGGGTCGGTCTTGGAGCCAGTGTTGCGCATCTGGAGCTCCAGCTCCCTGCCAAAATGCAGACCTATGCAGCCAATAGATGATGTCGCTTCGGTCGCCTCCTGCCGAGATATTTGGCGAAAATGGTGACACCACAGCTAAGCCCGTGCGTGTCATGTATTCGCCCAATCGCGAGCTCGACAATGATATAGGAATCAAATCGCAGTCTCTGTGGTCGGGGTGTAACCACAGGGCATATACTGCCGCCCAGGCTTGCACAAGCTCATGATTGGAGGTGCTAGGTCTGAATGGCGACGCAGAGTTGACGTTTTTGTCTAGCAACTCTAGGTGTAGCACAAAGCCAACCTCAGCCCTGTCGTCGCTTACCATGGCCGCAGAGACTCGTGTCTGGGTCCCATACGCAGTCCATTGCGCCAGTGTCATTGTTTCAGAGCCGACAGTATACTGAAGTCCGGCATCTTTGTCCGATGAAATCCATACACTGGTGGTGGCGTCTGGCAATCTGAAAGACAGCTTACCAGACCATTGAGGCGACAGCTCTTGGCCAGACTCGGGAGTCATTGGTGTGTCTGCCATTGTAGTTGACAGTAATGGAATAAACTGGGTTTATTGTAATATTGCAGTAATGAATGAGATGAAGTCACTACGAGAGGAAATGGATCGGGATTTATGAAATGGCAGGACGGACAGACAGACAAAGTCAGGGAGGAGCAGCTAAGACAATTTACTTGCCAAATGCAGGCAAATGATCACCTTTCCCGCAGAAGACAAAAGCTGGTTGACACAAGCCCAAGTTGCGTCGTTGACCAACGCCGCTAAGTTCACATCTAAGAAATAGGTACGTAAATCGCCGTTCGCCCTGTCTTGGCCTATGTCTGGAGTACTGCTCATGACGTTCGTATACAAAGTATACTCTGTCGCTGCTCCTACCCACAAATTTGGGTTAAGTATGAAGTATCCGTACGGAGTATAGAGCTATACCTTGCTCGCCAGGCTTCTCACACCCACTCATACCACTGCTTAACTACCGACGTAATATAACTCGTGGAGACAATCCCTACTTAGAAAGCCACGGCGGGACGGTGGGGGCGCGCTGGATCCTGAGATCCCCGTCTTTACGTGCTTTACTTCGTCGCTCACGTACTACTACTACCTTGATCTACCAAGTACGGAGTACATCAATTTTGTTCACTAATATCACCCTTGCAGACAGCGCACTGACGTACAGATGCGGGCCATACGAGGCCCTAGGTAGGGACGGCTCAGAAGAGTAAGTGGACTGTTCATCAGACGGTAACCTAGTACAGCGCGCAAATCTCGCTACGGGTGTGACTGACTGACTGACTGTATGCACCTAACAAGCACGGAATTTCCTGCCTATCTCGTTTCTAACGCTAGGCGCCTTCAACCAGTCGGGCGAAAACAAGTGCTGGTTTTTTTGGTGTAAGTGCAAGATACAACGCCCTATCTTTGCGCGGGAAGCGAGACACTCATACAGACAGACGCAACAGTCAAGAGTCTCTTGCATTCAGGATGCAGGCCAGTGACACCACGTCGTTTCCTCCGCGGAAATGGTATAGACGAGTCCCTTTCGTATCAACGGTTCCGATTGAGAAACGGTTGACGGAGCCTCGCCAAATCACAACCGCAAAAAATGTCGAAGATGGTACCCTTGGAGATGGAAAGGCCGTCTTTCCCGAAACCACGGCCAACTGGTTTTCGATATTGACGTTCGACTGGCTGGGTCAAGTTTTACGCACAGGATATAGCAGACCGCTCCAGGCAGATGATCTATATGACATGCCAGATCATAGGCTAGCAAAGGGCTACGCAAGTCAACTTGAGGACAGATGGCGAGCTAGGCGGGACCAAAACGAGGCAAAGAGCCCGTCAAGGTGGAAGCCGTTCTGGATTCGCCGCGCATCAAACGCAACTGTCTTGGCGCTTGCGCTCAGCGATATATCGTTCCGTTGGTTCTGGTTCGGTGGCCTCTTCAAGCTGTGCGGCGACATGCTGCAGATTTTGTCGCCGCTCCTGATTCGCTTTCTCATCGGCACGCTCTCGGATGATTCGCCGAAAGCGCTGGGAGCCGGATTCGGCTATGCAGTCGGCTTGTTTCTCCTCCTCGTCTGCTCCGTCACGGCCAACGTTCACGGCTTCTACCGCTCGTACACCACGGGCATCTTGTCGCGAGCGGCACTCATGCATGCCATCTACGCGCGCGCCACTACGCGACTGACGGAGAGGGAGCGGCTGCGACGAGAGCTGGGCACCGGAAAACTCATGAGTTTGATGAGCGCCGATGTGACGCGCGTCGACTTTTGCTGTGGGTTTTTCCACGCGACGTGGACAAGCATCGCCCAGATGTTGCTCTGCTTTGCACTGGCGGTGTGGTCCCTCGGCTACAGCGCGCTGCCAGGGTTTGCCCTTCTCGCGCTCCTATATCCCCTGCAGTCGTATATGATGCGCAAGCTATTGCAGCTGCGTCGAGGGAGCATGCCGTACACGGATGCCCGCATTAAAGCGGTGGTGGAAGCTGTGTCCACGATCCGTCTCGTCAAAACCAACGCTTATGAGGAGAGTATCCTCACCAAAATTGACAAGCTGAGGTCCGATGAGGTCATATATATCCGAAAAAGAATGCTTCTTCGAGCGCTCAACGTGGCCGTATCGTACACCGCGCCAACTCTTGCGTCCGTCGTCAGCATCATCACCTACGGGGCCACTCATCAAGGACGCATGGAAGCAAAAGTCGTATTTCCTGCTTTGGCTTACTTCCTACTACTTAGAACGCCACTGCAAGTCTTGCCCACTTCGCTCTCCGCCATCGCAGATGCTCGTGCCTCACTTGAACGCTTGTCCGCCTTTATGGTAGCGAGCGACGATACTTTCCGCCCAGATGCCGTACCAAGCAAAATCTTTGAGGATCGACCCAATGAGAAAGTGTCCGATGATATTGTTGTTCACATTGAAGATGCCGAGTTTGCACATCATGATGATGAAGAACTCTTGATGGACGACGCTGCTGAGAAGTCTACACTCGACGCTTCGTCGGCACGCACTCCTCGTCTTCGCATTGATACGCTCTCTGTCAAGAAAAACCAGCTGGTGTGCATCACAGGGCCGGTAGCGTCAGGAAAAACATTTCTGATCGGCGCGTTGCTGGGGGACAAGCACCGAATTCGGGCGCAGCGGTGTGAACTCAATCTCGGTCATGACCTAGCACAGTCCGCTATTGCATTTGCTCCCCAGACAGCTTGGCTTCTAAGTGAGACTGTCCGAGAAAATATAGTTTTCGGACGCCGTTTCGATTTCGCGAGATATGAGGATGTGCTCACGCGATGCTGTCTCCATGACGATATCAAAAAGTTACCAGACGGTGACATGACGGTGGTTGGTGAGCTCGGCGTATCACTATCGGGTGGTCAGAAGCAACGCATCAGCATTGCCCGCGCTATTTATGGTGATAGCAAGCTGCTTCTCCTCGACGATTGCTTCTCGGCTCTAGATGCTCATATTGGCGCAATGGTCTTTGACATGGTTGTCAACAGGGCGCGCAAGGATAACGAGACGACGATTGTTCTTGTAACCCACTCTGTGTCCTTTACCAGACAAGCAGATCAGATTCTTCATATCGAGAATGGATGCATTGTTGAACGTGGCACTTATGCCCAGCTCTTAAGTCATAACGGCCTTTTTACCAAATTTGTGCAGTCCTCGCTGACTCACAGGTTAGCGCACGACGCTGATGCGGAGCACAAGGAAACTGCAGAGGAGTTGGCATCGGGCTCTGTTGGAAAACAAGAAACGGAAGACGATGTGAAGCCAGATCAAGTCAAAGTCGAAGAGAAGCTATGTGCAGAGAACAAACCTCGCGGCAAGGAAGTCATGCAGAAAGAAGAACGACTCGTCGGTTCCGTCAGTGGCAAGACATATCTCCGTTATATCCTACTTGGAAACGCCGCCTTGACGGTACCGCTATTTGTTATGTCTATCCTGATATACCAGGGAACAGCGGTTGTCTCGCCCCTATGGCTAAGCTGGTGGCAAACTAGGAGATACACGTCGTTGTCTGAAGGTGTGTATATGGGCGGGTTCGCAGCCTTCGGAATCGGACAGTCGCTTGGCTTATTTTGTATGAGCGCAGCATTTGCATTTTTCTGCTTTTTCTGCTCCAACAAGCTGCACCATGTTGCCATGTCCCGACTGCTGCACGCACCCATGTCCTTTTTCGATACCTCACCGCATGGTCGCATCACGCACCGGTTCAGCAAGGATGTTGATGCCGTCGACAACGTTGTTGGCGAGACCCTGCGTCTCTTCATATCGACCACATCACAAGTCATCGGCACCATCACTGTTGTGGCGATTGTTCTCCCGCCGTTTCTCGCCGTGGCCGCGCTACTCTTGCTCATCTACATCTGGACAGGCATGTACTATCGCCCGTCGTCGCGCGAGCTCCGGCGCCTCAACAACCTGCTTCGAAGCCGCATTTACGAGCACTTTGGCGAATCGCTGTCTGGGCTGCCAACGCTCAAGGCATTTGGCATGCTACCACGCTTTCTAGAGGACAATGCGCGGCGGATCGACACGGAGAACACGGCCTACTGGCTCTCTGTGGCGTGTCAACGCTGGCTGAACCTGCGCCTTGATCTTGCCGGATCTGTGCTCGTTCTAGGAGCTGGGCTGCTGGTAGTCGGCCTGCGGGACAAGATTGGCGCATCGGCAGGAGGTTTAGTCTTGACCTATGTTGTGACGGCTCAGCAAGTCTTTGGAAATATGATCCGGCAGAGTGCCGAGATTGAGAACAACATGAACTCGGTCGAGCGGCTCCTTCACTATGCATACAACATTGAGCAAGAGCCTGCATACCATGTTGCCGACCAGGACAAGGCACTCGAATCCCGTCAATGGCCGAATGAGGGACGTGTGCAGCTTCAGTCGGTCACGCTCAGTCACCGGGATGGTCTTCGTCCAGCTATTAGGGATGTGACGCTGGATATTGAACCGGGTGAGAAGATTGGCGTGGTCGGGCGCACCGGCGCGGGCAAGTCTACCTGTACGTATACTGTATCTATACGCAACACTTACTGAAACTTGGACCTTACTAACTATGTTACGCTTCAGTGCTCTCGGCACTCCTAAGGATTCGTGAGCCTTCAAGCGGCAAGGTCCTCATTGATGGGGTTGACATTGGCACTCTTGGCCTGCAGTTTCTACGCTCCCGTCTGTCAGTCATCAGTCAAGATGCCGTTCTCTTGGCCGGCTCCATTCGCTCGAATCTCGATCCTTTTGAGCAACATGATGATAAATGGCTGAACGACTGCCTAGAAATGGTGGGATTGGGCGAGGGCGTACCTCAGAAAATTGACAGCCACGACGAGGACGATGACAGCAACAAATCCGAAAACGGCCGACGGACTCTGACTCTAGCCTCGCATGTTACGCAGGGCGGTTCCAACATTTCACAGGGCCAGCGGGCCCTCATCTCCATTGCGCGCGCGTTGGTGCGACGATCCAAGATTGTCATTTTTGACGAGGCCACCGCGTCAATTGATGTCGAGGCGGACGCAAAGCTCCAAGCCATGTTGTGCCGGGTCCTGGTCGACGCCACGGTGATTACCATAGCGCACAGGCTGGATACAATCATCTCGTCTGTGAACAGGGTCATCGTCATGGATAGTGGAACGGTAGCCGAGTTTGATACGGTGTCTGCGCTCCTGGCTCAGCCAGACAGTCTCTTCAGGGCGTTGTGCGATGCCGCCAAAATTACGGTTTAGAAAGTTTTCCTTCCTGTTTCGAGTGGAGGTGCTTTTTTTTTTTCGGAAAGAGTAAAAAACATGGATAGAGCGAACAGGTTTCAAGCATTTTCTAGGTATGCGATCTGCATGATGTGACTCAATTCATCCAGAGTTGGAAAGTTTTGCCGTATACAGACTATACTTGCCTCATGTAATGCACAAGCAAGCATGTCATCGAGCAAGGAATTGAAGGATGCACTTGGCGCGGCAGCCGCTGCAAAATATATGCCAAGGAATAGTTCTACGCGACGAGCGCCCCCCCAGCAAAAGTATAAGCTTATTGCCGAGCGGGCCAGGAATCTGTTCTCCACACTACCATACAAGGGTTTACTCTATGAGGGATATACCCAACAGGAACCTTCTCATGGAAATACTAAGTAGGGGCAGTAATGGCCGTGGGCTGCCAAGGGGGTGTGGATGAGGATGGGGCGGCGCGGGCTGGCGGTGGCTGTTTCTCCGCCATTCGCCTCCGTATTGTTTAATCCGATGTTTGGGTAGCATTTATCAATCAGTCCACTATATACGCCTGCCTCCACACAGTGCGACGCTCTTCAGAATTAAATCCCCCCGGTAGGCCAAGTCTGGCGAGCGGAGATCCCTCAGCCGGGTTGCTCTGGTCTTCTACCTGCGAGCCGGCTCACATGATGCCCCCCGTTCCTTTTATGATGGCGAAATAGGGGTTTTCTCATTTTGAACTCCGGCCAAGTTCCGTTCCTGGCTATTGATTCCTTTCGTGTAATCTGTACTGGAGGAACATTGAAGGAAGCGACGGGAGAAGCTTGCCTCGTTTCCACCAGCTGAAGGGCCTTTTTCGAGCAAGGGTCTTCCCATCACAAGGCTGCGCCGTTTTTTTTTTTCTTCTTTTTCCGACCAGGGTCTATACGAAGTTCTTGCTCTGGCGACTCTGGGAATTACAAAGCTGCGCAGTTGCCACACATTGTCTTGCGTGGTTTGGAAGGGAAAAGGGCATGCGCATTCAGCTGTTTTCGCTGCCTCGTCTTCCGAATTCAGAAACAAGCAAAGCTTTCAAGGCAAAGACTCGCAGATATGTCGAGTTCGCGAGAGCAGCCGGCGCATCAGTCTGGCGCCGTGGAGAGCCACGCTGTTCCAGGCACCTCAAGCTCGACCGGCAAAAACGCCGTGGGCCTTCGCATTGACGATGAAGAAGCACCATCCAAACCTACAGACGAAGACGATGGTCGTCACGTCGAAGCCGGTGTCAGCAGAGTCGAAGCCTTCAACAAGGTTCTGTACGAGTCGGGCCGGGCCGGCCAGATCCTTCTCTGGCTGCTGGGAATCTCCATCGGCCTGACCATGTTCGCGTACGCATTGGACCTGGGAATCACCACGACCGTCTTCAACACCATGGCCAGCTCGACCTTTGGCCAGCACTCGCAGCTTGGCGCCGTCGCGACCGCCAGTCAGATCATCCGCGCCATCAGCAAGCCCTTCATCGGCAAGCTCTCCGACATCACCTCCCGACCTACCACGTACGTGGTCATCCTCGCCTTCTACGCCCTCGGCTTCATCGTCGCCGCCACCTCCAGCACATTTGCTGCCTACACCGTCGGCATCTGCTTCACATCAATTGGCAAATCAGGCCTCGATCTGCTGAGCGACATCATTGTCGGTGATTTGACGCCGCTTGAGTGGCGTGGTTTCTTCGGCGCCGCGACGTCTCTGCCCTTTGTCGTGACTGTCCCCATCAATGGCTTCATCGGTGAGGCCTTTGTCGACAAGTGGCGCTGGGGATTGGGCATGTTCGCGATCCTCATTCCAGTGCTGCTCACACCCGCGATTGTGACGCTGTACGTGATGCAGCGTCGCGGCGAAAAGCTGGGAATGGTTACCATGGCAGCATCAAAGCGCATCCGCACTGGTACTGCCGGCGAGGCTGAGCTGTACGGTACGAGTGGCCGATTGTCGCACTGGTTCCATCTTTTGCGCGGCGGACTCATTGATATCGATATCCTTGGTCTCATTATCCTCGGCGTGGCGTTCTCTCTTATCCTTCTACCCTTTTCAATCGCCAAGAGCACTGCCGGCGGCTGGGGCAGCGCACGCATCATTGCGATGCTCGTCGTGGGCTGCCTTCTGCTCATCGTCTTTGGTCTATACGAAAAGTTCATGTCACCAAAGCCCGTCATGAGCCAGCGCATCATGAACAACCGGACATTTGCTGCGTCTGTGGTCATCTTTACTTTCAATCAAATGGCGTCCTCCGTCCGAAACACATACTTGTCGTCGTATATTTACATCACCAAAGAGTGGACGGAGTACCAGTGGATCATCTTTCTCGGCATCACAACCATCGGGCTCAGCTTGCTAGGCCCATTCGTCGGCCTCATTCAACGTCGCACCCACCGCTACAAATCAATGATGGTGTTTGGTGCTGTGGCGAGGATG
This sequence comes from Cordyceps javanica, assembly GCF_051103115.1. NCBI lineage: Eukaryota > Fungi > Ascomycota > Sordariomycetes > Hypocreales > Cordycipitaceae > Cordyceps > Cordyceps javanica. Next base: position 983,926 of record NC_139296.1, read on the forward strand.
ACAGGCTACGGGCTGCTGCTTGATAAGAACGGAGATATGACGCAGGACACTGCACGTCTCGTCATCGCTCAGCTCGTATACTGTCTCGGCTCCTTCAATGTCGTTGGTGCTCGCGTGGGCAGTCAAGCTTCTGTACCGCACGAGGACATGGCCTCGATGATTTCGTTGCTGACGCTGTGGTCGACGCTCGGCTCGTCCATGGGAAGTGCGGTGTCGTCTGCCATCTGGACCAACGAGATGCTGGACCGCATGCAACACGAGCTTCCCAACGTCAACAAAAAGACAATTACGAAAATATACAGCAGCATCAAGAAGCTCCGAACGGACTATGCATTCGACGATCCCATCCGGCAGGGCTCCATCCGCGCGTATGCCTATGTCAACGGGCACATCTCGATCACTGCGGTCGTCCTCGCCGCGCTGCCTCTCTTTGCCAGCTTCTTCATGCCCGACTTTTACTTGGGTAAACAGCAGAACGCTGTCACAAATACTGGGCTCAATGGTGAGAGAGTTGACGTGCCTGAGCAGGAGACTGAGCCTGTTGTTACGAATGACGGCGGCAAGGTGCCCTTCTATCGCCGATGGTTAGTGGCCTACCGCAAAGCCTAGACGCAAATCGCGGAAGAAATACGTAGTTGAAAGTTTTCCTTGACCAATCTTCCCAACCCGACTTACGTTTCTATGAGGGAATGCATTCTTGGATCATCAATCGCCTTGCAGCAGCTACCCTATAGATTCACTGTTGATCAGATTAAGCCTATGACACATATGCTGCAGTATCTTACGGTATATAGTAGCTATTGACTCAATGTTGATCGTATTGCCAGAATAGTGACCCATGTGCACACGAATTGTCTGCCGCTGCTCTTTGCTACTACTTGTTGACATTCAGCCAAAGCCACGAGATTCGAGGCGCGTCACCCTTGTACGAATACAAATTGAAAGCGCAAAGATTTACGACATGATCAATTCAATAATTATCGCGAAAACTAAGAAGCCAATTCGCAAACGCTCTCAACCCCCATACTCCACGCCAACCTAGATGAACAATCTGCTCGTAAGACCTCTAGCTGGTATAAGCGCATGTGCCCATATCCCGCTTGACAGGCTCAGCCTCGATAGAAATATCAAAGTCAAAAATATCCATAGGGATGCCAAGAGTCGTGCAGACATTAGGTTTATCCACAATCCCAGCGATTGAGCCACGCACAGGGGCACAGGATAACAATAGATAAATCTGCTCGCCCGAGTACCCTACAGATCAAGTTAGCTAGCCGTCTCATGACCGGGCAAAAAAGTCGCGACTCACCAAACTGTTTAAGGTATTCAATGGCCCGAAGGCAAGCCTGCCGATAGGCGACCGTAGCGTCCAGGTAGTGCTGCTTGCCGTCTTCATCAACAGAGAATCCCTCAAAGGTGAGGTAACGCGAGGGCCCGTAGTGAGGCTGCACCTCGCCGGGAAGAAAGACGGGATGCGGGACAGCTCGCGACTTCATGCCATTCTTGATGAGATCAAACTTGATTGTGATGATGCCCGCCATCTCGATGGCGCCGCAGAAGCTGATTTCTCCGTCACCCTGGCTAAAGTGCAAATCGCCGACGGAAAACTTGGCGCCCGGGACGTGGACGGGCAGGTACGTCTTGGAGCCGCGCGAAATGTTGCAAATGTCGACATTGCCACCGTGCTCCGGCCGTCCAGGCACGGTGCGGGCGCCCTCCTTGCCGATGCGGGCCTTGAGCTCACCGGTGGCGGTCGTCGCATGGGCGTTGGTGTCCTGGGGCAGGTGGGCGAGGGTCTTGCCGGGATGCGACGTGGCGCCGGCCTCGACGAGGCCGCCCTCGCGCTTGTTCCACTCGGCGAGAATTTCCGGCGACGGGGCGCAGCCGAGGATACCGGGATGGATCAGGCCGGGGAAGCGCACGCCCGGTATGTGGCGGCTGGAGCAGTAGATGCCGTCAAAGTCCCAGATGGCCTTGGCGGCCTTGGGGTAGTGGTCCTCGAGGAAGCCGCCGCCGTTGCTGCGGTCAAAGACGCCGGTGAAGCCCCAGGGGGAGTGGTCAAAGGGCTGGATGTCGCTGATGTGGACGACGAGCAGGTCGCCAGGCTCGGCGCCCTTGACGTCGAACGGCCCAGTCAGGTAATGGCACTTGGACAGTTCCGCATCACGCACGTCATTGGCGCTATCGTTGTTGCCGATCTGGCCGCCGGTCCAGTCGAGGCATTCAATCTTGACAGTCTCGCCAGGCTCGACTGTGCCAATGCTAGGAACTGTAGGAAGTTGAACGTGTAAGCTTGAGATGATCCGGAGACGCTCACGAAAGCAGCAACAACGACTAACCATCTGGGTGCCAGCGGTTGTGCAGATAGGGCTGCTGATCAGCAGGCACGTCAAAGGAGACGGATTGGGCAGTACGAATCTTGCCAGGCATATTGGACAGATTTTATTCTTCTTCTTCTTGGTACAAGTATCGTTATCAGAATTTTGGCTTTTGGTATTGATGATGAAATGGTAAAGCTACAGACTTTTTTGAGTTCAGCAAGCTGAGCGCCGAGCCGAATTATATAGGAATGCGCCTCGTGCGGGGAAGGTAGTATAGTATAGCCATCGAACGACGGACAATATTCAACACGTTCTCTTACCCCGCATGTCTAGAGGGTCGAGACCTGCATCGTCGATAATAGTAAATGATTGACACTCGGCATTCGGAGTTGTATTGGCTGCTGAATCGAGGGCGTCTTGGCATTTTACGAGGTTGCGATAAGAGGCTGTTGTGAAATGATATCAGTCGCCTAGGGATCAGCATAGTCTCCGCACATGAGATTGTAGTCATGTGCCGTTATCTTGAGCAGGAGATATGCATAACCTGAGCGTCTATTCGCACTTGAAGCTGCCATTTCTCCAACATTGTTGAGCAACGCCTGGGTCGGCCAAGTCTTGGACCGGCCATGTTTTGTTGTTAGTGGCCGTTGCTTGGTGTCAAGAGCGCAGCGCGGGGAACCTTGTCTGCCACCCAATGCAACCGCAAATCAGCTTTGACTATCGAGAAGCTAGTCTCCTAAGCTCGGACAAGAGGAAATAAAAAAGGCGACCGCCGATCAGCCAATCACCATTTTTATTCTCCGACGTCAAGACAGGACGGACGAAAAAGAGACCCGTCGATCGACCAGTAGGTCTGCCCTCGCATGACTCGGACAAGAGCGAAACGGGGGAGAACGCGGCCGTGAATCAGCCCCGTCTTGCCAAGGGACAGATGCTTTGATGTCTCTCCAAACCTTTAAACTCGGGCGAGAGGAAGGAATAAAAAAAACCCGACCGTCCAATGTTGGTGGGTGGCGTCGGGCTGAGGGAGATGGCAAATGGGGTGTACTCCTTGAGCAGTTCGTAATCGTCTCCTTCTATGTACATACTCCGTGGTTACAGATTACTTTGACCAAGCAAGGGTAGAGTGTGACCTGAGACGATATTGGAACATCCTGCTCCAAATGAATGCTCGCCATGGGTGGAGCTCTCTGGCCGGTCTTGACATGGATCATGGCGACCAGTACTGAGTAAAGTCTGGAAAAAAGGGCCATTTGCAGCGAATCGCTGGCATTCATGGATTTGCAGCAGATACCTGTTGTTTCTACTTCACGTTACGAATTCGGGAGCACCATCGCGTGCCAAGGTAACGATGCAGTCAGCAAGGCATTATGATATTACATCATGAAAATGGCCAGCAAAACTTGAGATAACAAATCTACCTGGGTGGATCTCAATGTTTCAAGCTGCTGCACTTGCTCATGCGGTGTGCGTCTCCTCCACAGTTATTGAGACAGCGAGCGGCGTGGCCAAAATCCCAGCCGGGCATAGGGCAAGAAACGTTAACTAGCGTGTACAAAGTCGTTAGAAGAGGTGCACGATACCATATAGAAGGTTGCCACATTCTCTCTACGCATTCTTAAGGTGGACATTGTCGAGTTGTTACTTGGTACGTTGAAAACAAAGTGACTCTGTTTATCTGGCCACCGAGGATGTCAGGATAGTTTCGTATGGGCAAATGACTTGACCATTCATGTAAAAAAAATTCGGCGATATGCATTCGTGTCCGTGATGCGATTTTCACATTTCAACATCAGGAACGATGAGTACAGCAGCGCCATCATCAGCGCGATAGCCGTCATGGTAATCGAAGCGGAGGAGGGAGGCGGTTGGTGCAGCCCGATGAAATGCACGCCGAAAGAGTCGGCCAATAACCAAAAAGGCGCCAATGCTAGCGGTTTACACCGCACACCAGCCACGCAAAGAAGACATTCACCGAGTGATTGACGCAGACCGAGAGTGCCGGTCCGCCGCAGGCACCGGCGGTTTGGGTTCCGGGGCGGACACACGGTGCAGCCCGGCGCGAAAGGAAAGAGGGGGGCGCGCCGCTGTGGGATGGCGCGCAGCAGCGTGGTATTTTTCGACGCCAGAACCAGCATGCACAAAGGGATTCGGCAATTTCGTGTACTGGCTACAGGGGCAAGAGGCAGTCGAACCCCCGTGGTGGTGGTGGGTGAGTGACGCACGTCACTAGACGCGAGAACGCCCAGTTTCGGCCAAAGATGAGGAGGGTTGGGCTGGCCATTCAGGAGTGGGTTGTGCAGTGGCCGGAGGAGATGGGGCGCAACTGTCGAGGGTCTATCGCTCTATTATCAGAAGATCTCATTAATGGGAATGCGGCTTAGCCTCAGCCCCATGAACTGGTCGGAGGAGATGGGGCGCAGCTGTCGAGGACTATCGCTTTATTGTCAGAGGATCTAACTGAGAATGCGGCTACAAGCCTCAGCCTATAAAATGGCTAGATTCACAGCAGGTACTGTTTGTACGGAAAGGCAAAAGGTCTTGGCTGCAACACACGTGCATGCCCTCTGCTTTGGTATTTCTAACGAGTTGAGTGATTATCTTTCTCCTATTGTACGTGCCCCATCTCCCAGTTCTAGTTTCCAATGATGCCTCATTACTTTATGGGAGTTTCTATTACACCTTGTGTATCGCGCCCGTCTTGACGTCGTAGATGTAGCTCGTAATGGGAACATCTAGCACAAGCTCTGATTTCTGCAGCAGCGCCTTATCATCGGCCAAGCTCTGATGCAAGTCCCGAATCGGCAGAAACGAGAAATGTTCCGCGCTTTCATCAAGCTCCGTCCGGATCTTGCTGCGCAGCGCCTCGTCACTAAATGTCATCATGCCGCAGTCCGTCTACCGATCCATCAGTTCATAATTCCACCCATTTTTTTTAAAGAGAGAGAGCTTGCAGCACCACGTCCCTCCATCGAGCAAAGCGAGTGAGTGACAGGGGGAAAAAACGTACGTGATGGATAAGGACGATCTCGCGCGTGCCAAGGAGCTGCTGGGATATGATGATGGAACGGAGGGAGTCGGCGGCGCGCCCGCCGCCATTGCGGATGACGTGCGCGTCACCTTCAGACAGGCCGAGTGCGCGGGCGGGATCGATGCGTGCATCCATACAAGTGAGGATGAGTACCTTGCTGTATTTTTTTTTTTTTTCGTTTTAGCTGTTTGCTCCCTGTTCTTTTACATTCCAAGCTTTGGAAAGACTGGTATAGGGTAGCTTCTTCGACGAATCGCTCACCACGACAGCAACTCGCCTCGGCATTACCATATCGGGCAAGTAGACACGTACCGGCCCGGGGGCATGGGAAGATCGGCTTTGGTGAACTGTGCGGCGTACTGCTGGTTCGCCGCTTCAAAATCGGCGGTGACAGACATGTTGCTTGATGTCGATTTGGAGTGGGCGCTTTCTTGATGTGGTATGAAGAGTATTCCAGAATGAAATTACAAGCATACAAGTATCAGCCAGTCAATCAAATATATATCAATTTTCTCACAAAATGTTTGTCCAGTGTCATCAACATCTTTCCGGCAAAAAGCGGCCAATTCGGGGCAGTGTCACCGGGCCGTAATGTTCGAGAACTCACACTGTGACGGGATCGTTCGGATCGTCGTGGTCCGCAATGGTGTCATTTGCAGCGTACCCATCAAGATCCGCTGCTGCAATTCTCTCCCGCCAGGCATGTCCGCTGTTGCATTGCAACCTTTGCTCATCACGCTACTGCCATCCGCTTCAAGAAGCCTCTACATCCCGAAATCTTCGAGTACAAAGAGACTAGAAACTCTGAACGGAGCCAGTTTTTCCTGAATTTGGGTATGGCGTGGAGCATATCATGACTCGCCGGACTTATCACGGGCACAAACACGGGTCGCCAAGGCCCAGGGATCGGTCTAGCACGGCAGATTAATCAGCGAACGCCATAAGACTGCTTTATAATCTATCATCATGCGATCGAATAGAATTTTTAAAAGTGTTGTATCTATTATTGACTTGGAATTAGGGGACGGAGTTCACAGTCTTTGCCTAGGCCACAAGTTCCTCTTACACCTTATACGTAAAAGATGAATTTTTATCTCACTGGGCTTTTTTGCAATTTCCGCAGGAAACCGACTGCGGACTGGGAGGAGATCGCATGGATAACAGCTTCTATAGACAAAATCTCACATCTTCTGTGGCGCGCTCGGCACTCAATCACTCATCAAGTCTGACGAGAAGAAGCCGCATCGCATCGCATAGGCGTTGACAGACGAACAAAAAAAATCTGGGAGGTGGGCAAACTATCAAATTTGCTATCAATTGTAGTTTACACTGCCACGCATATGTTTGCGGATATTAGCCCCTTTTCGGACTCTGGCTCAGGCTCCAGAGCTATGATGAGGATTTGCACACCGTGACCTTGGCTTGAGCTTTTCAACATCCTCGTGACACTCTTGCACATGAAGGGTTGTTTTTACCACCTGGCCATGGCTGCATGGGCTCTGTAGAGACGGCAAGGCTATTGATGGCATCTAAATGACAATCATGGTCCCTGTTGCGTTTTTTCTCTGCAGTATACATTCATGGCGTGATTCCACCCACGTCGGCCCCGACTTCCATGTGGGCCAAAAGTCGGTATACCGTGAGCCAGCGAGAAGCTTTGGTGCGTAATATGTCGGATACCGCCAGCTCCCGTTGGTGATTGAACGTCGGCTTCCGGTCTTTCCGTGATGTTGAGGTCCTTCAACAACATTCGCAACCTATGATGTGCTCGGTTGTTGGGATTCGCCTTGCCCGGGTTAGCCGGGTAATGTGTATAAAGATGACGGTTTGAACGTTGATCAACCCTTTTCAGATATCTCATTTACAGCATCTTTTCAGTCGCGATACTAAATTCTAATCTGCATTGAATCTACATCTATCATGCCTGCAGTCACTCGACAATACAAGGCAGCTGCGGTGCAAGCCGAGCCTGGCTGGTTTGACCTTGAAAAGTCCGTTCAGAAAACAATAGGCTTTATCCAAGAGGCTGGAGAGAAGGGGTGCAAGCTCATTGCATTTCCTGAGCTTTGTGAGTGTTGATTAGATGCAAAATGAAAATAAGTCTAATACGATGTAGGGATTCCAGGGTCAGTACAATATCTGCAGACGTCTACACTACTGACACAGTCAGATACCCCTATTTTCAATGGCGCGTAAACTATCAGGACTCCTTGCCGCTTCTCAAGGACTACCATCAGAACAGCCTGCAACCGGACTCGAAGGAGATGCAGCGAATTCGCGCTGCTGCGAAAAGCGCTCAGATCTATGTATCCTTGAGCTACTCGGAGCTCGAAGGCCACACGCTATATATCGCGCAGATTCTCATCGACCCGACCGGCACTATCATTAATCACCGCCGCAAGATCAAGCCCACGCACGTGGAGAAGCTAATGTTCGGGGAAGGCACGGGCGATTCGCTGAACACCGTGGTTGAGACGGAGATTGGCAGGCTTGGCCATCTGAACTGCTGGGAAAGCGTACGTTGCCCTCTCTGTTGGTTCGAGATGCCGACTGTTCGAGATGCTGACCGACTTGAACAGATGAACCCATTCCTCAAGGCCCTTGGCTGCGCCCAGCATGAAGATATTCATGTGGCAGCATGGCCCGTCTCCCCCCCTGCCTCGTCCCTCAAGTATCCTGACCCCTACCTCAACACATCAGAGGTTATATCGGAGCTGGTGACTCCTGCCTACGCCTACGAGACGGGCACATGGACATTGGCGCCGACACACGTTGTCACGCGCGAGGGTGCCCGGTTAAACCTACCGAAGCGTCTGCAAAATGACGAAAGAGCTGTCGATGCGGAATTTGAAGTGATCGGCAATGGCTTCACTCGGATCTACCGCCCTGACGGGTCTCGAGCAGTAGAAGACCCACCAAAGACATTTCAAGGTCTTGTTGTGGCCGAGATTGACCTGGACGAAAACCTGCTTACGAAGCATCTGGCCGATTTTGTATGTTGCTTTATAAATGAGAATTTGGTAAATATGTACTAACTGGCATTGAATAGGGAGGGCACTACATGCGCCCAGATTTGATTCGGTTGCTTGTCGATAAGTCGCCAAAGACACTCATCGTCGACGCTGATACCATAGAAGCCAAGTCTCATACCAGCACGTTGGAGAGACTTGGCCTTGCTAAACCGCTCCCTGGATACGAGGCGTAGTTTGTTTCTTGACTCAATCACTTGAGAGGACAATCCCAACTCAATCATGCATCTCTAGTTTACGTGGGTAGATGAATTCATCGATGTAGTGGAAGCTTCGTATGCCAAGATATTCAAACGTCTGTGTTTGCGTCGCTGCAAGTTCCCGGCCCTTGACAGAGTCATGGGGTCATCGGCCTCGAACTTGATCGGTAACGGCTTACTATTAGAGCTTTCCTCTCGAGCCCGCGATCTAGTCTCTACGAGCAAATGCAGCGACCGTGCCGCAAACTGCGAACTGAGTCCTCCTACTCTTTCCCTTGCACCATGTATGGGCGCCAAAAAATGGTCATGTTAAAAGGTGGTGGAGCTGCTTCAAAGGGAAAGGGGTCGATATTCTGGCTGCGAATAATCACAGATGGACACCAGTCCATGTGCAAGTTTGAGGGTGTGCATCCCTTTAGCCTCTTATAAGTTATAGTAGCCCGATGATAAGGGCCCGACTGCGGAAAACACCGAAGGGCAAGTAGATTACGACCACGGAAATGTGGTAGATGGGGGCGATGGGTGAGAGGACCACATTGGACGGCGCCAAGAAGAATAAAATAATGCCGATGACCCTTCTTTTTCTGCAAAAGAAGGAAGCAAGATAAGTAACTAGTGGACGCTGCCGTTGACAATAGGGCAACGGCGGCATCCACTTGGTTGTCGCACCATGAAACCGGCCCAGCGTCACGACTCCGTCTCCAATCGGCCCCTAGCAGTTTTATCGCAAACCGGCTTGCCGCAACTGCGCCTCCCTCTCACACATTCCCGTGACAAATGCCCAGAGGGATCCAGCCTTTCCCGCCGGGCAAAAAGGAAATTTGCAGAGCCAAGAATCGACCCATGGCTCATCTCGCGGCATAGTACTCCGTACCCCCGCCGAGAGGGCGAGAGAGAGAGAGAGGGCTGGGCTGGGCTGGGTTTTGCTCAATCCCACCGGCACACGGCGGTTACAGCCACACCGACCTTGTCTCATCATCGGACTTGTTGATTTGCAGGGCCCTACGGTTGTAGCAGGATGACGGTAATCCCAATCCTCTAACTATCGAGGAGAGGAAACGAAACTGGTATCAGGCCGGTGTGGCCTGACCGGCGCCTGCGCGTCTTTCTTGTTTCTGGTCTCAATCGCTCTCGCTTTCTGCTCTGCATACCTTTTTTTGTTTTTGGTTTTGTTTTCTTACATCCAAGTAGTCTTTCTTTTAATTCAGTGCAACCGATCGCCCGTTTAATTCTTCTCTTTCTTTATTCCCGGGACGAGCTGCTGCGCGGTTCCTCAGCCTGTCAGTCATTTGATCTATCCCTTCGTAATATTACCTACCGATGAATACGGCGAGCGGGTACTCGCCATCGAACAACTGTTAATTAAACGGATTCGGGGCCAGCCTTCTCTCGACGAGAAAAGCCCTTGCTAAACCGCCCCCTTTTTTCCCATCTTTGCTTTGGAAGACGGATGCTCGCCGCCGACAGCTTCGTCAACTCAACCATGATGGTCCGCGTCTCGCTCGTGGCCGGCGCCCTCCTGGCGCGCACCGCGTCCGCGGGCCTCGCCATCGCCGACACGATCCTCGTCCGCGCCGAGGATGTCCTCTCGACGCCGTACGTGTCCCTCGTCGCCGCCGCCGAGCACCAGGCTGCCGCTGCCGCCGCCGCCGCCTCCTCCCAGGCCCTCGTGCGCCGCCAGCAACAGCAGAACCAGCCCGGCGGCGACAACAACAACGCCACCCGGCCGCCCGACGGCATCCAGCTGCAGCCCGACGGCAGCCTCAACCTCACCGCCTGGAACCAGGAGACCAACAACGCCTGCGTCGACGCCCTGCGCTCCATCCAGCGCGCCAGCAACCCCTCGGGCAACTGCATCTGCTACAACCTGCCCTCGCTCGACGCCAAGTCGGGCGTCTTCGAGGCCGAGATGCGCCTGTACAAGGTCTCGGAGCCCCGCGGCAGCTGGACCGGCATCAAGCCGTCCGACATCAACGTCAGCGTCTCGTACACCGGCGCCAGCGCCAGCCCGGTCAAGCCCGAGACCCTGTCGGCCAAGGGCATGAAGGGCGCCATGTCGTCCGTGATTCGACGCTTGGGCCTGCAGGCCCGCGAGGACCACAACCCGGAGCTGCTGCAAGTATACATGCTCGTGGGCCAAATTGACAAGAAGGAAATGTCGGACCAAATGTCCATGTACGTTTGTGTGCAAGTCACGCTCGACATATGTACTCTTTGACGCTAACGAAAGATGTCCTTGTTATAGGTCCGCCCTGCAAAGCCTCATCATGCCGACACTCACCCTCGCGGCCACCAACACCAGCGGCGTCCGCGTCGCCACCAATGTCAGCCTCAACGAAGCCACCTTCCTCAACGGCGTCTTTTCGCGCGAGGTTGTCCAGTCCGACTTTTCCGCCGCCCAGGCTGCCGTGGATGACGCCCTCGCCGCCCTGCACAACGGCACCGCCGCCTTTGTCCTGCCTGGCGTCCAGCTCATGATCTTCCCCGTCGGTCTCATCATCACCTCAATCTGGCTGGCCCTCGGCTTGGCCGCGTACGGCATGGGTACTTTTGAGCGTATCCAGCACGCCGAGAACTACAGGACACGCAAGGGTCTCGATGCCAGCCGCCTCCGCGGAGGAAAGACATTCTGAGTCGATTAGGGCAGCCTCAAACTTACATGTGTAAACAAGCATGTTGTCTCATCGCGGCTCTTTTTTTTTTTCACCTCCGTTGTCGGCATTTTCTTTGCAAGCGTCAGATTTATACATTCATTATAGCCGTAGCCAGGCACGTTTCAATAGAACATTATTTGTCAACTATCCAATCTGGGTATAACTAAAAGCGAGCATTACTCTAGGAAAGACAACGCCAAGCAATCATCTCAGCGTCAATGCGGAGCCGTCTCAAACTAAGTCTAATTTGCAATCCATACTACAAAAGAGAGATGTAAAAAGAAGAAGAAGAAAATGCAAGGACATAAATGACGAGACAACTGCGAAACCAGAGTATGCAGTTGATTCCGTTCTCAAGTAGCACCGCGCTGAATTCATCACACAAATGACAGAAGCAACCTCATGGAATCATCCCATTCGCCGACTTGATTTGAAAAAAAAAACAAGGCTAGAAAAAGAAGAAGAAAGGGGAAAAGGACTAAGAATCATGCAGAGACGCTCAAGCGGCGCTCGCCTCTCAGGCGGTTCTTGGCCCACATGATGGACTCGATAAACATCATGTAAGCGCCGGTGACGATCCAAAAGGAGATGATGATGCCGAGGCCGCCGACAAGACGAGCGTCGACGATGCGGCTGACAATGGCCTCGCGCGTGGCATTGTTCATCATGAGCCAGCCGTAGAGGGGCACCAGCTGCTGGGCGTCCTGGGAGAGGGTGCGCTCGGCGGCGGCGGGGTCGGCGCGGGCGGCGGCGTCCGCCTCGGCGGCGCGCTCGGCAATGGTGTCGGCCATGCGCCAGGCGACCTTGTTGTTGATCTTGTCCCAGGTGCACTCGCAGGCGGCGGCGCGGGCGGCCTCGCCCATGCGGGCGCGCAGCGCCTTGTCCGCGGCCAGGCGGGCGGCCTTTGCGACGAAGCCGTCGACGTCGTCGGGGCCGACCAGGAAGCCCGTGTCGCCGTGGGCGATGATGTCCGAGGGCCCGCCCTCGTCGCGGGCGACGACGGGGACGCCGCTGGCCATGGACTCGAGGACGACGAGGCCAAACGTCTCGGTGACGGAGCAGTGCAAGAAGACGTCGGCGCTGGCGTAGTAGGCGGCCAGCTCCTCGCCGACCTTGAAGCCGGTAAAGACGACCTTGCCGGCGGCGCGCAGGGGCTCGTCAAACAGCTCGTGCACCTCCTTCTCGACGTCGGGGTTGCGGTTGCCGCCGACAATGACCATCTTGTAGGGCAGGCCGCGGGCGTCCATCTCGCGGGCGGCCCTGGCCAGGAAGTCGAAGCCCTTTTCGCCGGCGATGCGGCAGACGGTGAGGAAGACGACGACCTTGTCGTCGCCGTCGCGGGGGCCCAGAAGTTCGGCGCGGAGGCGGGCGCTGCGCCGGGCCGGGTGGAAGAGGTCGGCGTTGACGCCGCGGGTGAGGAGCTCGAGCTTGTCGGCGGGGACCCGCTGGCGGGCCAGGTAGCGGCGGACGAAGCGCGAGGGGTAGAAGATGGTGCGGACCGAGGCGTGGCGGAAGAGGTAGCTCTGGACGGCGTCAAAGGCGAAGACGGCGGCGTGGCTGAGCGGGGCCGGGAAGAGGATGTCGCAGTAGCCGGCGAGGTCGGTCTGGAAGTTGCAGAGGACGGGGATCTGGCGGGCGCGGGGCTGCTGGCGCAGCTGCAGCATGACCTGGAAGCCGAGGCTGGCGGGCGAGGCGAGGTAGATGAGGTCGGGCAGCGCGTCGGCGCCAAAGGTGCGGGCGTAGAGGGTCGAGTTGCGGACCGGGTAGACGACGGAGAGCTCCGGGTTGAAGGGGAGCGGGTAGCCCGTCAGGCGCACCTCGGGTTGCTGCAATTGCTGCTGCGGCTGCTGCTTGTCGTCATGGAGCGGCGACAGGCTCGGCGACGACGGCGGCGAAAAGGTGTTGTGGTTGGTGTGATTGTGCGGCGCGACGACAGCGACCTGCGCCCCGTGGTTGCGAAGGTGCGTAACCAGCATCAACGTCGTCCGGCTCACGCCGTTGACGGGACCAAAGGACTCGGTGCAGAGCAGGATGCGCTTGCCGCGCAGCTGGCTGGGGAATTGCGCCAGGTCATGCTCGGGGTACCGGCCGGAGGAGGAGGCGGTGGTCATAGAAGCCATTTGCGCACGCGAGAAATAGAGAGAGAGAGAGAGAGAGAGAGCCTTCTTCGAATGGCACAAGAAGGCTGAGAGGATTCCGGACTGGAAAAGATGGTTGGGTACGACGCGCCGCGGTGAGGCTCACAGGCTCTTTCTTGTCACGTCTTGTTGCCGTTGTAGATGGAGTCACGTACGGCCGGATTCAAGACTAGAAATGAGCATTCGATAGAATAGAGAGAAGAAAAAAGTGGCAAAAAGGAAAAAAAAAAGAAAATGGCAAAGGTGTGCAGAGGAGGGGAAAAAGTTGGGATGCAGCTGACGTCAGACAAGATTCTTGTCCCAGATACCTAGTCAGTCCAACACATGACTTTTTAACGAGGATTGATAGTACTTAGTAGGTACATGAAAAACGGACAGCGGCCGGACGGAAAACACAGGACGCGGTGACTGCCTGTACATGAAGGCGTCGGCCGAGGACGAAACCGCCCGGTGCCACCGTCGTCGCCGGCGGCGCGCGCGCGTGGGAGAGGGCAGGATGGCCGCACGTGTGGTCGCGAGACGCGGATGTTGCCCAAAAAAATGGAGGGGAAGAGAAGGGTTTCTAGCTTCTCCGCCGCTTGAAGAAACGCTTCCAAAAAAAGAAGTCATGGCTTGTTGGGGCAAAAAAAAAAAAAGAAATCACCAAATGCAGACAGCGGCTTCCCGTGAGCGGAAGGGGGGGGAGGGGAGGGGGGTATGTACATGGAACAAACAGGTGGGCAAAAAAAAAAAAAATCAGCCTTGTCATGTGCTCTCGTCATGCCTAAATGGATAGACTGTCTTTATGTCTTGTTCGTTTTTTGTAGCAATGGCGAGTGCGAAAATGGCCACGGGCATGGCTGCAGTTTGTCTGACTGGGTGGCTTGAGAGAGGGGTAGGGAGGGAAGGGGGGGGGGAGGGGGACCGCGCTCGGCGGGGGAGGGGTTTGCGGCCCTGCAGCTGATGCAGATGATGGAGGGTGTTTAAATCGGGATATAGCTTGATAAGGGCCCTTCGAGTCGCAGACCGAATTGTGGTGGTGGTGGTTGTTGAACTTGTTGTTGCGATCTGTTGCAGGGCTGCTATGTATAAGTCGATGATGGCGTGGGTGCTGCTAGGCAAGCCATGGCAAACAGGGCCATTCGCCAGTAATCAACTGATCAAATCTGCCCTCTTTTCACTCCCATCATTGCTCACAAGTTTTGGCTCGTCATCTGTCCAGATGTACTCGGTACCGTCCCGTCCTTTGCATTGCCAGAATCGGGTGGCTGGAAGTCGATCTATCCAATCAGAGACGAGATCTCAACCACATTCCCCATCGCGGCCAATGACAGGCTACAAAGTGCTTCCCCCGGTTCGGCTACCCGCCATAACACATCATGACTAGAGGGTCTCAGTTCCCCAACAACTATTGCGCCCCCAATGGGAAAGAAAAGGAGGGTAAAAAAGAAAGAAAGAAAGAAAGACTGCCGCCGAATAAGCACAGCGATTCAAGACCTCGTGGGCATTCTGGTTGGTCAAGGGATGGAACGGGTGCACAGTCGATGTTGCTGCTGTACTTTTAGTCTGTTCCCAGGCTATTTATTGGCACGGCGGGAAGCGGTTTGTGCTCGTGACAATGAAGAGAGATGTGTGTCGCCTCTTTTTCTTTTTCTGGCTCACCGCCTCTCAATTATTTTCCTGACTAGTGAATCCAACGCACAGTCTTCTCTACTTCTTAGGAAAATAGAAATTGGCATCATGCCTGTTTCGCGTGCGAGGTCGCAGTGCTGCCATGTAAACTGCCCCGGGTGATGTCGGACGGGAGGCTTATTGGCTGAGCAAGCAGTGGAGCGCAGATGCAGCTGCTGTTTCCAGCGATTGCCGAATGCAAGCTCGAGGCTGCATTTTATGAGTGGGTGGGAGAGCAGCAGTTGTTAATAGGGAGGAGGAATCTCAACGAGCAGGCAGGGAAAAAAAGCGTGATGCAGGGTCTGATCGGCATTCAAAAGATAGAGGGGGGGGGTTCCCTTCTATCGTGGCTGTATGGCTTGCTGCTGTGGCTCACACGACAGCACTAAAGACCGCAATTGCGCCGCGCACGCGGACCAGCACAAGCCGCAAATCCAACTAACAACGGGCGGTACCAGTAACCAAATTGAGAGAAAAAATAAGTATGTTGTGGGAGATGACTGTTTGGTATAAAAAAAAAGCCAAGGACAGATGCGGTGACGCGACTGGTGTAAAATGCCTGACTCGGCACACTAGTAGCAGCGGCAGCAACAGGAGCAGTAGCACCTAGCGCAACACGGAACTGTAAAGCTTAAAAAGTAGCTTGACATTTTGTTGCATTTGACCGGTTTTCTTTTTGAATAGGAGGAGTGAGAGACGGGAGAGAGAAGAAGGAGAAGAAGAAGAAGAAAGTAGAGTGGCCGAGAGTTGTACAGCTGCCCCCCTTGTGAATGCAGAATAGTTGCAAAGCAACTCTTAACGACCATGGGTGAGAGAGAAAGAAGAACGAGGGAGCGAGAGAGAACAGAGAGAGCAGAGAGAGAGAAAGAGGGAGAAAGATCCTATCACCACCACCACCATGTCCAGGGAGCAGGTCTTGGACGCACGCCAAGCCAGCCAGCCTACAGCCAAGTGTCCTTGTCTATTTCCGTGGCGTGTTGTTCCGGATCCTGCTGACCCAATCCTCAAGTCCGCATCCGTGCCCACGCACCAGGAGTCAAACCTTATTAGACCACCCATCTGTAACTAAGCTTATTGTTTTGACACGTTTGGCCAAGGTGATGATGGCAAGTGGGAAAAGGGGCCAGGATGCTCGTGTACTGAAAACAAGTGAATGAAAAAGGACAGAAAAAAAATGTTTAGGTTGCTGTCATAATTGTGAGACTAGTGTTGATTGTTCCTCTTGATGTAAGTGATGTAAGAAGTAACGATGATATTTGGGTTATTCAAGCATTCGGCATTGGGACTTTCGTATGTCATGTTTTTTTCCTGTTCTTTCTTTTCTTTTCTTTTTCTTTTTGATTCCCGTGGTATTTCCCGATCGCTAGGGGGCCAGAAGAGCAGCATGTCGCGTGCCAAGAAGCTCAGCCAAGGAGGAAGGGGGGACTCAAAGTGTGACATTTTCTCGGCCTGCATTAGGAATTGCTTGGCTGTGTGTGGCTTTCTTTTAAGCGGTTCTACAATTTTTTTTTCTTTTCTTTTTTGGTTTCCTCTCTCCTTCTTTTCCAAGTTTTGGTCCATTTCCTGTCATCGGGTGGGTTCTTTGAGCATTACGCAATACCATTGCGGGATGCGTCGGGTGGTGATGTGTGGCGCCGGCAAGCAATCTCTTGCAAGTTGCGCGTCTCGTGGAAAATAGAAAGAAGAGAAATGAATGTATCTGCGTCTGCTAGCTCGGCAGAAAAATGCCGTTGGCGCTCAGTCCACAAAGGAACAAAAAAAAAGTTTTGGGAAAGCTGAGTTGGTCGAGTCCGCGTAAGATGCTGTCGTCACGGACGGAAACGGGCGGGCTGGTGGCACGACGCCACAAAAGCTAGATGGGCAGACCATCGGTGCCGACGCGGGCAAAATCAGGGGGGAAGGATATAGGGAATGAGAAAGGAATTAGGGATGAGAGCTTCTAGTGCCGAGACTTTTTTATTTTTCAAGGTTTTTTTTATTTATTTTATGAGTTATCGCGTTGCATTGAAATGTACGGAGTATATGCCCAGACTCTTGGCAAGGTTTGCGCCGTGACGCACATTGTGGCAGTTGGCCAGCACCAGGGGCTACAGTGGGTGTAAGTGTTGGTGAGGGCGGAATCGGGAAAGGATTCTGGCGGAGGGGGGGAGAAGAGAGAATAGAATAATACAGAAGAAAAGCACAACGGTAATGGCCGACTGAATTGGTTTGTGGTGCCGAGTACAGCTACTACCTGATGCTATTTCCATTGTTTATAGCCAAGACGTTAGTGTGCCGAGACGGGCAAGGAAGCTGTCATCAGCCACGGTCCAGTTATAATTTGGGGATGCCGGAGTAAACGGATAGGAAGAAGCCCGAGTGTAGAATATGCAGAAAAAGAGGAGGGTATGAAGAGGAGGTTTCTCAAAAAAGAAACCCCTTGACCAGCACCTGTCCTGTTACCTGGCAACTTGATATTGGTCATGGTGTTGGTGGTACGTACTCAGTAATGTGAGGCATGGGATCTGGTGATGCTGCATCTCGATAGTGCAAGGTACCATGTAATCTGTAATAGTAGCTACCTCACCTATAAGAGTCCATCTGCAGCGGGTGCACGCTGTGGGTGGGTGCAGCAGGTACTATACTGGATGAGCAGCCCACCAACTTTACAGGGCATTCCTCGCTAACATTGCCAAGTTCCAGTTGATAGGTACCTTCAGGCGTTTCTACAGCTGCCCCCTGCGGGCTGCTTGTACTAAATCAGTGCAGCGCCCTTCCGCCACTTCCAGCTCTGTTATCAACATACTCCGTGCCCCTCCCCCATGCCTCACCTCACCAACCCCAAGCGTTGCACCCACCCAACAAGTACCTCGTCACCCATTTTATATCAACAAGATACATTTGGAGCCCCCCCCTTCTCCCCCTCTTCCTCTTCCTCCCACAGACCAAAAAAACCAACCCCACTGGCCTTCCCCCCCCCCTCCCCCATATCGCTCGGCCACCAACCTACAGCGCCAAGCGCATTGCCCACGTTCGCTTCCTGGCACCCTTGACAGGCAAGGGCCGCCGTCCTTGCACCCAGTGAGAGTGCGCGCCTCTACTTAGCTTGGACACCAACTTTGCTTTTAGCTTATGATTTTATTCAATTCTATTTATATTCAATTTTATTATTTCTTTTATTCATTTTTTGGTATTTTTTTGTAGCCACTTGGCGCCGTTGGGATTTGCCTGTCGGGCAGGCAGCACCCCCGGCTGGTGGACGCACCGCACCATGGGTGCACCGTATCATAGGTAGTGCCTTGGGGCGATCAAGCCAATTCCTTTTAACCACCCGCTTCTCCGCGTCTCTCTCTTTTTTTTTTTTGCGTAGTTGTGTCTGTGTACCTTTTTTTTTTATTTTTCGTATTTCTACTCGCATCTTCTCTTTCTCCTCATCTTCATTGCCCCTACTTTGGTTTTCTCCTTCTTCTTTCAACTTTTGATTCTTGGTCGTCGAGTTCTACCTGCCAGTTTTCCCACCCACCACCTACCTCCTACAGGTACCTACCTACCTACCCTAGGTACCTACCTACTGATACCTGCCTATACGCTGCGCTACGCCGCCCCCGCGAGACGCCCCCCGTCGGCCTCACTAACACAGCAAACGGCGCGCGCTGCCGGCCATCGCCATGTCGTCCTCACCCATCGTCGACACCGTCAAGGCCCTGAGTCTCAACAGCTCGGCCAACAACTCCAACGCCTCGCAAACGCCTGCTTTCACCATCCGAAACATTTGTTGCGTCGGTGCTGGCTACGTCGGTACGTCCTCACACGAGCACCTCACCTTACCACCCCCCCCTTCTCTTCACTGCGAATCCCATGTCGTCTTGCAAACAAGTAGATTCGAAGACTAACACACACTCCTTCGACATCCAGGCGGCCCTACCGCCGCAGTCCTTGCCTTCCAGAACCCTCACATCAAAGTCACCGTCGTCGACCGTGACCAGACCCGGATCCGTCGCTGGAACTCGAGGCACCCTCCCATCTACGAGCCCGGCCTGCAGGACATTGTCCGCATCGCCCGCGACGGCAGCCGCGAGACCTTCTTCACCAACGATGCCACCAGCGACGCCGACACCTTCAACTCGGACTTTGGCGAGGTCCGCGTCCCGCCTCGTCAGAGCAACCTCTTCTTCACCACCGACGTGGCCGCCAGCATCGCCGACGCCGACATTGTCCTCATCTCCGTCAACACCCCCACCAAGGAGCGCGGCATCGGCGCCGGCAGCGCCACCGACATGACCGCCTTTGAAGCCGTCACCGCCGTCGTCGCCCAGAACGCTCGCGAGGGCGCCATCATCGTCGAGAAGAGCACGGTGCCTTGCCGTACAGCTCAGCTCGTCGCCGAGACTGTTCGTACTTTTTCCCATGACACTGAAACATTGCTCTGGCCCCCAAATAAAGTCTGATTCTCACTAACACGCCTCTCCCGGCCCTCGCAGATTGCCATGCACCGCCCTGGCGCCCACTTTGAGATCCTCTCCAACCCCGAATTTCTCGCTGCCGGCACCGCCGTCAACGATCTGCTCTACCCCGACCGTATCCTCATCGGTTCCGCCCCGACCCCGACCGGCAAGCTCGCCGCCGAGGCTCTCGTCAACGTCTACGCCGCCTGGGTGCCCCGCGACCGCATCCTCACCACCAACGTTTGGTCGTCCGAGCTCGCCAAGCTCGTCGCAAACTCGATGCTGGCCCAGCGCATCTCCAGCATCAACTCCATCTCCGCCGTCTGCGAGCAGACGGGCGCCGACGTCGACGAGGTCGCCCGCGCCGTTGGCGTCGACCCCCGCATCGGCAACAAGTTCCTCGTCGCCGGCATCGGTTTTGGCGGCAGCTGCTTCAAGAAAGACGTCCTCAACCTCGTCTACCTTGCCGACACCATGGGCCTGCCCGAGGTAGGCGAGTACTGGCGCCAGGTCGTCAAGATGAACGAGTACGCTCGCGACCGCTTCACCAACCGCGTCATCAAGTGCCTCAACAACACCCTCGTCGGCAAAAAGGTCTGCATCCTCGGCTACGCCTTCAAGAAGAACACCTCGGATACCCGTGAAGCTCCCGCCCTGGAGATGATCAGGACCCTGCTCGAGGAGCGGCCCCGCGAGATTGCCGTCTTCGACCCCTGCTGCAACCCGCTGGTGATTAAGAATGAGATCCGATCCCTCCTCGGGCCGCTGGCCGAGGGCAACAACATTTCCGTCTACGCCAACGCCTACGACGCCTGCGACGACGCCACCGCCGTCGTCATCGCCACCGAGTTTGACGAGTTCCGTAACCAGCCCGTACCCAAACCCGCGACTCTTGCCGCCGCCGCCGAGACTGCTGCTGATGCTGCTGCTGCGCCCAAGACGATTGGCGGCAAGCCCAACCCCAAGTCCGACCCGCGCCCCTTCAAGGCAGCCACGCCCTCTGAGAATGATCTCTTGGCCCTCCACAAGCATCTGGCTCAGCGCGAGAATGGGCAAGGGCCCGACCCGCTCAACCGCTTCAACGCGGAGCCCTCTTGCGACGGTGCCTGCCCCGACTGCCAGCAGGAGAACGAGAGCAAGGCCACGGGCCATGCCACAGGCATGGGCAGCGCCGAGGAGTACAAGCCCAAGGAGCGTCTCAACTGGGAGCGCATCGCTGACTCCATGACGATTCCCCGCTGGGTGTTTGACGGCCGTGGCGTGATTGACTCGCGCGAGATGGTCAAGCTGGGTGTGCGTGTCGAAAGCGTTGGTCGTCAGCACCGCTTCTAACGGATTCATGCATGACGGACGTTGTTTCTGCTCTTTTTTTTTGTTTCGTTTATCTTTATGCATTCAAGTGGCATCAGATGGTTTTTTGGGATTCCGTGTTTCCGCACAATGACATACATGTTGCATTTCTAATTGGAGTCGAAACGCCTTGGCAGGGTCTGCCAATTTTTATGGACTAGACGAGATTCTATTTCTCTTCCTTTGTCCCCCCCCCCCCCTTCTTTTCCCCAAATGAATAGATTTATATCCAATAATTGGCCAAGGTGGCACACGCTAGTTACAGGACTTGGTGGTGTATGTTAGAAAAAGGTGCAAGAGCAAACTGCATTACTGTGTCGGTTCCAAACTACAAAGCCAAATTCCATGATTCAAGACACGATACAATGTCGAACAATTGACCAGCCCAGGGGGGTATAGAGTTTTACTTTGAGCTGCATTTCCGTTTTCTTTCCTTGTCCGAAATCTCTCTTGCGTCTCTGCCTGCGCTTGGGTTTCGCTTTCAACCTCAACTCCCCCTTCTCCCCCCGCCTCCCCTCAAAAATCCATGGCCATCAAACCTTGACCGGCTCGTTGGCGTCGTCGTCGCGCGGCGACGCCCCGCTGCCGACCTCTCGCCGAGGCGGGATGGAGAAGCCGACGAGGACCCAGCCGACGAGGACGACGTACTCGGGCAGCAGCGCCATGAGGGCAAAGGCGACGGCCGAGCCCGTCAGCGGGTTCCAGGGGCTCGGCCGCGCGTTGCCGCCTGCCGCCGCCGCCGCCGACTCGGCCGCGACCTCGAGCAGGCCGTACGCGGTGCGCAGCGCCAGCGGCGCCGCCGCGGGGAGCAGCGCGCCGACCAGCACCCGCCGGCTGCTCGGCAAAAGCGGCGGCAAGGAGGAGGAGGAGGAGAACCACCACCACCGCACCTGCACGCCCGTGAGCAGGACCAGCTCCGCGGCCAGCACGACGTACCCCGCCAGCGTCAGGGCCCGGCTGAGGCGCGCCGAGACGGAGGCGGTGCCGCCGCCCGCGGCGAGGAGGAGGATGGCGGCGACAAAGGTGAGGCGCAGGACCTTGGCGAGATGATGGTACGTGGGCTTGTCTGCGTGGTTATCTTGTATGCTGTTTTTGTAACAAATGTCAGTTTTTTTTTTTTTTTGCTCTTCTTTCTCCTTCTTTCTCTCTTTCAATCTGTCTTGTGTGCATGTGCATGTGCATATGTGTGTAAACCCCCGTGTTGCAGCAGACGTACATTAAACGAGTGAGGCCAAGGTTGGCAACAATCAGCGGAACGACGCCGACGTTGAGAAGGATGAGGGCGGCGATCCAGAGACCAGTGTTGTCGGGCTTCTGTTCGGCAAGGATGGTGACGATGCCACCAGCGAGGCGGACTTTTTTCTGCAGCATTAGCCTTTTTATTCTCTCTTTCTTGTCGGCATCATCAATTTTTTCTTCTTTTTCTTCTTCTTCCTCTTCTTCTTCCTCTTCTTCTTCTTTTTCTTCTTCTTTTTCTCTTCCTCTTCTTTTCCTCTTCTTTCGCTCTCTTGCAGGTTGGCACATACACAAACTAAACGGTATTAGCGGCCACCAAGCCATACGTGGGCGAATGCGGGCGTTGCGCCAAAACAGGTAGATGACGACGGGCACCATGGGCGCGTAAAAGACGACCTGGGCAATGGCCGCGGAAGTGTGCGGGTTGGGCATGGCGGGCCGGTTTTTCAGCGACGAGTTATTCCGTATTCCGTAGGTTGCTGTAGTTGCTGCAGCGGCCCTGCTGTTTTGGTTGTATTTGCTCGCTTCGGTGATGAAAGAGCAAGTTTGCTTGGTGCCCCCTTCTCCAGTCCGAGGTGATGAATCTTCTATATATCTTGGGAGAAATAAAGCTCTCGCTGCATTCCGCCCTATACGGACAAGCGGCGACGACAAGTCGTGGCCATCCCGATCCCCCCCTGCCTGCCTGCCTGCCTGCCTGCAAATCTCCCTTTTGCGAAATGCGCATCGTTGCTGTGCCCGTTTCTTCGTGGCATAACGCCCGATTCGGAATAGCCAGCTGAGAGAATGAACGGGATGACGGTGCCGGTGATCCACGATGGGTCGCTGGCAACTCGTTAGCGTACCAGGACAGGCCGAGCCACCTTTCCTCTCAACTGTGCCCGGCCTTCGCCACTTTGTATTTGTTCCACATCTACACAGCTTCGGCGATTTGCTGCTCATTGCCACCAGTAAGTAATATGGACAAGTCCCGGCCATGTACTGCCCGCACGTCATGCGGTCAGCCTTACCAGGCGACAAAGTAACAGTGACGCCCGGGCACCTGTTGTTTACAGGCAAAAACTCTACTTAATCAACTTCATTTGAACAATGTGCGCTAGCAGCATCTTCTCCGCTTTTTCGTGGCATAACGCCCAAAAGGGAAATCTTGCTTGGGGGACATCTCGCAGGAGCTTGTCCCTGCCAGGCAAGGTTTGCCTTTGCCTCGCCGCGACAACGCTGTCTTCTTTTGCGGCCGCACACCATCCATCCTCGAGGCGCAAACGACCTGGAATCAAGCCTAGCCCTGATCAGCGTTTAGACTAGCATTGGCGAAACCCATGCTGCCTCTCGTAGGGTAGTAATGAACCAACTTCTAGAAAGGGAAAGCTTATAGGGTGGCTTTTTTTATTTTCGATCTAATAATTTAGAGTTGACAAAACAGTGGCTGTTGTGGTGGCAGCCGAATGTAGCGACCGTTTTGGTGAGGGGAGTCTATACCGCATCGATGGCTATACCGCGAACCATCCACCCAATCGCCGCCCGGCGCCCGCCTCGGGGGTCCGGCTGCGGTGGCGAAGCAACCTCCGGACCTTTTTGCCCCACACGGACGGCACCCAGGCAAAGGGTACTCCGTAGTTGGTATTTACCCTTCCGACCCGCCCGCCCGGCCGCGCGCATCACCGTTCTTGCCCATGACCACAGTTCTCATTACGAAATCGCTTCTTTGGCCAAGACCAACTTTGTCCTGCGTTCGCACTACGGTCATGATTCGTGTCGTCAATGCTGTTTCTACCGCCGTGGCTGCATCCCTTGGCCATCATACAGGGCGCCCTCGTTGGCGCGTCGCAGATGGAGTTTCAGATTGGGCAAGCACCCCCCCCCCCCCCCTCCCCCCCGGGGGTCGCCTCCATCATGTAACGACCAGGACCGACGAGCGAGCGCTGCTTTGAAAGTTCTGCCAGTCAAGATAATGCGCAGATGTCATGCCACCCGCACCCAGCTGCGCTTCGATTCCCGCCCAACGTGGATTGGCCAAAGTCTCAATGTAGGTTGGCTTCTTTTTGTTTCATCAGCGGCAGAAATGGAAAAATAAAAGAATGATTGTTTCTTCTCATCTGCTGACTCTTGAGTCGTCAAGCATCAATGCAACTCGGTAAATGCGGAATGATGTCCATGTTGATGACGCCATCGTGCAGTGCTGGACGGCAATATTGTGCTTGTTGCCCAGTCGCACAACACTGCGAATCCTCCCGACGTATTCCAAGTCTCTCTCATAGCATGGACAGAGTTAAATAGCATGGGGGAAGAGCACGCCGTTCTGTATTAATAGGGGAGTGATTGCCATAAATAGCTAGCCCCTCACTTATTACTCTTCCGCTGGTAGTGGCTCGAGTTGTGCCTGGCTCGGTCGTGTTTGAGCCAGCCGTTTCATACTGCTACCTGTCAGACCAGCGTTGACCCTGGCCCTTGCGTGCAAACCACTGATGCATACGTCTTGAACCTGGTACGGATTACCTGTGTCCCTGATTTGTAGACCCTCCGGAAGGTGCCGCCGCCTGAACTCCCCTCCTGCCTGGTGCGCATGTCGAGAGCTTCCTCATTTACACACTCCCCCGAGCAAAACCTGTGCGCGCGCGCTTTTCTCTCTTTCGTGCTCACCCATAGTACGTCCCGGAAAAAAGCTGGCGTGTAGCAGTCCACGGCATAATGAAGGCGTCAGATGCGGGAATACTGCTGCTATCCAACGGCGCGCTGATGGCCGGCGTGCTCGCCGAGGCGCTCCCGCCGGACAGCATCCCGATCCAGTGCGCCACGATATGCGGTCCCATTGTCGAGCTGTCGTCGATATGCAGCGGCAGCCGCGGGCGAGGCGGAGGGAACGGCGGCTCGATCCTGGCCAGGCGACGGAATCCGATAAATCAAGACTTGCACGTGGCAGCTGACCGAAGGGACAAGGTCGCTCGCGTACCACATGACGGAGCCAACGTTGTGGAAAGAGACTTCACAGTCATTGTGCCCGCGCCAACATCCTTTCCAGCATCACTACTTCAACCAGAGGAGACTGCCTCTCCACCCCAACAATCGAAACTCACACGTATATATCCTACACAAGTATTGCCGACGCAAAAATCACAGTCAAACACGCCACCGTCGTCACCACCACCACCTCCTCCTCCTCCTCCTCTTCCTCCTCCCTCCTCGACATCATTGCGGCCTCCGCCACCACCCCCGACTGCAAGCCCTGCTTCAAGCCAACAGCATCCTTCTCCAAGCACACCGACTGGAAACGGCGATGAAGAGGGCGAAGGCCCGACGACGCGGCCCACGACGGGGACTTCTGCCACGCCAACGACCTCTCACCGTCCGCGCAGCTCAATGGACGCCATGACGGACGATGACGGAGATGACGGCTGGGAGGAAACCGGCAGCGATCAGGGCACCAACGGCGGTAATGTCACGAAACCTGATCAGGACCAGGGACGGTGGACCGCAAACAGCGGCGAGGAAGACTGCGTCTGTCAGAACAAGAGCTTCAACGTGCCAAACATTGCTGCTCTTTGCGCGAGCTGCATCGCCGGAGCCAACCAGGTCCAGAATGGTAAGCAAAATGTAGCCGCCCAACACTTGGTTTCTTTTCTTTTTCTTTTCTTTTTTTTTTTTTTCTCCTTGCGTGAATACCATTTTTTCCTTCTTCTTCGACTCCTAACGTTGACCACTTTTGGGCACACATTTCTTTCTTTATCACTTTTTTCGTCTTCATTTTCATATCGATGGGCCTGCCAATGCAGCTTGTCGCTAACTCGAGTCTACAGATATGGATGTCATCATGACAACTTGCAAGTTCACCACGAAGCAGTACAGTCCAGATCAGGACAAGCTCGTCAACAATATCCAAGTGCACGCCGTACCGCCAAAAGCTGTGCTAGGCCAGAATGCAGGCGTTGCCAGTGGCGAAGCGACAAGCCTGATGCCCACCCGTGAGGTTCAGATCGTCGTGGGGGCAGCTCTCGGGTTGCTTCAGCTGTGGCTTCTGTGATGTCTGAAGTGGAATCCCCGTACTCTGTTTTCTTTGCTTTTTTTTTCAATTTCACTCTCCCCATCTGGCTAGTACCTCGAGGATTTCTAGTCTCCATTGAGCTCTACAAGCTCATCTACAGCCACCAAACCATTTCTTGCCCAAACCGATTCGAATCCTCCCTAGCGAGCACCAGGGCAATGTGGCGGCAGCCAACACCGCCTTCGATGCTGGAGATCCTTCACTTCGCCATCCAGCCTATGGTCTTTCGTGCGCGATCATGGATCTGGCATCGAATTGGGTGTCGCATTCAAGTGCAGCGCCCGGATAGATGAGGGAGAATTTGGCTGGCTCACATTTCTCCGTGTCAGCATTCGTGATGCCCAGAGCCTACCAGACCGAGGACTCTAGTCGGAAAAACTCGTTAACGGCCTACATACTTTTTGTACATTACCGCTACACATGTCTCAATCGCAAAAGGGATGTGTTCAAGGGGAAACCGGCCACCAGAGATTGAGACCATTTTGGGAATCAAGGAATAGGCAGCGGTCGGGCCAACCCAGATCTCTGAATCTCAGCAATGTTCATCACTTTTCACGGTCGGCTTTTTTTGCTCATTTTTGCTCAATATATATGTCATGTGTTTTTAAGTCCTCTCAGAGTGTTGTTGGATTTTTCCCATTGCCATCAGTCGTCGTTTAGTTACTACTTCGTTGCAGATTTCAGAGGATAGAGCTGATGAGAGCAAAGACTGAAGAATCAGAATTACATCAAACATAGCAGATGCGTACAAGTCAAGGGCAAGTCGAGGCAGCCAGCTCAGGTGATTTTCTTTCTGAGCACATATTGGAGCCAGACTATATTCGATGTGATTACACTGAGCATGCGACGATTTACAGCTACGTAGAAACAAGGGCTCCAGTAAAAAACTCTAAACTACTTAGATCACACATTTGTCCGGGTCGTAAATTGCCGCAGTTAAATAACTACATTGTCTATTTAAATGACCAGCTGAACTCTGGGGTAGACCGGCTCGCGATGTTCTGGGGTAATTCTCCACCAATAATACGCTCCAAACCCAGCATGCATCATTGAATCCGCCCCAATATTTGCAAAAGACAGGGCACAATGTGCGCAAAGACTGTTTTCGCAGCTACATCTCGGCTCGAGCATCGATTTGTGAATGCTGTGAGAGCTTGGCAACGCCGAAGAAAGAAAGATGAGGCTCTCCGTTGTTACTTTGGCACTCTGCGCTCTGACGTGCAATGGCGCCTCGGTGAATACCCAGGATGCCCAAGACATGGCGACTCTGACACGCCGAAGACTCGCTGACCTGGCCGAATTTCCCGACCCCTCATGGTTTAGCAGCATTGCAAAATGGATCGACACGCAAAAGCCAGACGGCACATGGCCGGATGTCAATTACCTCTCGGGATGCCCTGCGCGTAAGTCTTTGGTGATCGCCCTCGACGGGGGATGGAAAAGGGGGACATCGGTTAACGGGCAGATGTGTCAAGGACGCGCCAATTGGCCAATTCAGGACCATTGGAACCGAATCATCACGTTGGCGGCAGCATGGAGCGGCACCAGCTTGATCGCGGATCAAAAATGGACCAACGATACCAAGGCGTGGGAGGCCATCTCCAATGGCTTGGATTATTGGTTCAAAAACGACTACAAACCTGCCGCGTGCATGGGGAATGGCGGCAATGCGTGAGTTGCCGACTGTGCCTGATGCTTTGTGTCCGTGATGCTGACCCTGAGCAGGGCGCTGGGCTGTCCGTGTGGCACGCCAGGGCTGTGGAACACTGCAAGTTCTCTGGCACTCTGCAATGGAAGCATGAACGACGCTGACCGGCCTCATTTGGAATTAGAACTGGTATGGTCAGGCTATCCTGATCCCGCAGTTGAGCTCTACGGCCTGTCTCTTGGCCCGAGATGGGAATCTTTCCCGGGAGCAGCGAGAGGGGTGCATCCGCCTGACCAAGCGTACTTACGACAACATTGACCAGTCTTACGGTACTGGAGGGACACTCACCGCCGCCAATGTAAGCTCCGGCTCCTGAGAGCCGACACATTCTGTTCCAGACTGACTTGCTCGCGCTGAGGTGGTTCTTGTTCTGCAAAGCGCTGTAAGCCTAGGCCTGTTCACTAGTAATGCCACGATCGTGGAAAGCGCGATACAGAGAGCATTTGGAGTCATGACGGTGAGAAAGTATGCCTTCCATCTTGAGCAAGGATTCTGATCCGCGTGCGTAGTTTACCGACGGGGCGATGCAAGACGGCATTCACAGGGACGGCTCATTTTTACAACATGATGGCATCCTGTACAATGGCAATTATGGGAAAGATTTGGTACTTTGCAAGTTTGCAATTTATTTGGGGTGACTATCATGACTGATTATTGCGGCAGCTCAACATCTTTATCCAACTCGAAGGTGAAGCTGTCGGCACACGGTTCGCTGCGGATGACGCCACCCGAGAGGCCATGTCGACGTACATCCGAGGCAACGAGTGGATGATATTTACAGACCAGAAGACGGGACAGCAGCACTGGGACTTTGCAAGTATAACCCGTCAAAAAGCACCTGGGCTGCCGCCTAACCGGATACGTAGAACACCATCGGCCGCTTTGTCAGCTACCCGACCAAGGATTTGCAGGCCAGTGCCGACATCAACTTCAACGTCACGAAGCTCGCGCGAGCTGTTGCTGACTTTGAGGGCCCGTACAACGTCAATGATACAATCCAAAGACTAGGGTCCAACGGGACAGAGCAGCTCATCGGGAACAAGGGGTTCTGGGCAAGCGATTACATGGTAAGTTGCCCCTGCATCAGCCCGTCACCACCAGACCTATGCCGCGACTAACGTCCGCGACAGGTGCACCGCAGGAAATCTTTCATTGTTGCGAACAAGATGCTCTCGGTGCGCTCCACCAGCTCGGAGCTCGTCAACGGCGCCAACCCGCTCGGCTACCACCTCGGCCAGGGCACGCTGTTCACCTACGTCTCCGGCACCGAGTACGAGGACATTTGGGCGTCGTGGGACTGGAACCTCGTCCCGGGCACGACGGTCGTCCGCGACCGGCCCGCGCTGGCGGCGACCAAGGTCAAGTACAGCGGCCAGAGGGACTTTGTGGGCGTGGTGAGCGACGGCCGCGTGGGCGTCGCCGTCGAGGACTACGCGGACCCGTTTGACGGGCACATCTCGTACAAGAAGGCCTGGTTCCATCTCGGCGACGCGGTGCTCGTGAGCGTCCTCGACGTGCGGACCAGGGGCGGCGTGGGCGGCGCGCCGCCGCCGGCCATCACGGTGCTGGACAACCGCGCCAGGGCAGACGGCGGCGCCTTCGTCGACGGCAAGCCGGTCGCGCTCGGCAACGACACCAGGGCGGCCGGCAGGACGCTGTTTTACGGGGGCAACGGGTATCTCGCCTACGGGGCGCCGCTCGACCTCACCATGTCGGAGGGCGAGCGGACGGGGAACTGGTCCGCCATCTCGACGTCCACGGCGGGCGAGGCCACGGCGGCCATCTTTTCCGCCTACATGACCGTCAACGCGTCCGGGACAGCGACGACGACGTACGCCCTGTTCCCGGCGACCAGCCAGAGCGAGCTGGCCCGGGAGGCCGAGCGGCCGTCGTGGCGCCCCGTCTCGGGCGGCGGCGTCTCGGGCGCGGCGGGCCAGGGCGTGCTGAGCGTCGTCTTCTGGCCGGGCGGCGGCGACGGCGGCGCCCTCACCGTGGCCCTCGCCGACATTGGCTGGGCGGACAGGGGCACCGTCAGGCTAACCTCGCGGCAGCCCGGCGTCTACCTGCTGACCGGCACCAGGGCGGCGGCGACCGGCGGCGGGCCGGGCAAGAAGGGGGTGCGGCTGGCCGTGTCGGCGGCCGACCCGACGCAGAAGCTCGGGACGGCCACGCTGGAGCTCGCCTTTTCCCAGCCCCTTGGGAACGCGAAAGAGGGCGCGTGTAACCGGGCCTTGCGGTCCAGTAGCGAATTGTCCTTTGTGTTGCCGGCGGGAGGCATGGCGGGCTCGTCGGTGCAGCAAAGCACATTCGTGCCACTGGTATAGGAAACAGTAGCACCGAGAAGGCTGGGGGTTACGGAAAAGGCTGAGGGGGGGAATACGGAAAGTAACAGCAGCAGTGTCTTGTTCTGTTTTGATTGGGTAAAATTTTTGTCAACCAGTAGAGGGTCGTACATGTGCGATATTAGCCACCGAGTAACCAGCGTACACGCAGCAATGACGACGTACAGCAATCACACACACTCACGGGGACACACACACTCACGGGGACACACACACTCACGGGGAACGAGGCAGAAGCGAACACATGAAACCCCAAAGGCCCTGGTATCCCAAAGCCGTGGAACATGATGCGGCATCCAGAACCGAGAAAGAGGCCGTACAACGCATGCGCTTCCCCAGTCACAGGCCGCACCGTTGGACGATTGGATGATTTGAACCTTGTCCCTCCGTGATATAAATACCCATCTACGCGCCGACAACGTTCTTTGTTTTTCCTTTCCTTTCATCAAACCGCATCCTTTGCGACTCTTTTTTTTTTTTACCTTGGCTTCTTGCACTGGTACGAATACCTTTGGAAAGCTCCATATCGGGGCGCCAGTGTTTGAACGGTCTGCCAACCGAAGAGGCCAAGTCGGCATCTCCCGTCCTCCTCCTCCGCCCCCGCCCCCGCCCCCGAATCGATCGATCTACGACGACCACCGCCGCAATCGTCGTCGCCGAGCCCGAAACCGAACGGGAAAAACGTTAGCTAAGTCTTCCTGTTCCCCCCCCCTTTTTTT
Source organism: Cordyceps javanica (assembly GCF_051103115.1). NCBI lineage: Eukaryota > Fungi > Ascomycota > Sordariomycetes > Hypocreales > Cordycipitaceae > Cordyceps > Cordyceps javanica. The sequence goes on from NC_139296.1 coordinate 1,014,767, forward strand.
TCTTTTTTTCTTTTTGCTTTGCTTTTTTTTTTCGTTTCTTTTTTTTGGTTTTCGTTTTGCTCATTTTCTTTTTCTTTTTTGGGCTTCCTTTTTTGGGTTGTTTTTGGGTTCTTTTCGGGTTCTTTTTTGGGTTTCTTTTTTTTGGGGGGGTTTTGTTTTTAAATATTTTATCCAATATTTTTATGATTTTGGGGGTTTTGTTTTTTCGGCGTTCTCGGAGTTCCTGGCGTTCCTGGCGTTCCTGATTTTTCTGATTTTTCTGGGTTTCTGGGTTTCTGGGTTTCTGGGTTTCTGGAGTTTTTGGCGTTTCTGGCGTTTCTGGCGTTTCTGGAGTTTCTGGAGTTCCTGGCGTTCCTGGCGTTTGGCGTTTTGGCGTTTTGGCGTTTCATCGTTATATTGTTGTTCTTGTTGTTCTTGTTGTTCTTGTTCTTGTTCTTGTTCTTGTTCTTGTTGTTCCTGTTCTTGTTCCTGTTGTTCTTGTTCTTGTTCTTGTTCTTGTTTTTGTTCTCATTTTTGTGATTGACATCTACACAGGTTTTTACAATATATTTCTATTCTTGCACAGAAAAACTCGAGTGTGTAATCGTGCTTGTACATGGTGGCCGTGCTATCTGCTTGCAACGGAGCAATAGATCGTATTAGAAATATATAGTCATACAATGCTGGAATTCATTTCGCTAATAAATGTATACAAATTCGTCATTCTCTCTGTCGGTGAGATCTTTAAAGGCATTCTGCCCAAGACGCTGCTGCTCGGAAGCCTCCACGTCGCCACCGGCCACCTCGTTGTCGGACTGAATATCATGGTAATGCTGCTGCATGGAGTGGTCGACGACTTTGGCCTCCTTGCCGTTGCGTACGCGCCTCTTCTCCTGCAGCTTGTTGAGCATGACCAGGTTGGCCCACTGGATGAGAATGACGGCGACCAGGGCGACAAAGATGCCGAGGCAGGCGCGCAGGCCGGGCTTGTACTCGGGTGCGTCGGCGCTGTTGAAGAGGATGGGGCCGACAATGTTGCCGGCGGAGCTGGCCGCGTTGTAGAGGCTCATGACGACCGACTTCTTGGTGGTGCCCGCCGTGTTGCCGACGATCCAGGTGACGATGAGCGGGTTGCCGCCAAAGAGGAAAGCGAGCAGGTAGTAGCCGACGAGCAGGGCGGCGCGGGCCGAGTCGTCGCGCTTGACAGAGTAGAGCACGGCCAGGCCGGCGACGACGGGCAGCACAAAGAGCACCAGAATCGCGCCCTTGAGCTTCGCCTTTTGCGCCAGGTAGCTGGCAAGGAGAATGACAATCAACTGCAGGGCGCCAAAGGGCATGTTCAGCAGGCTGGAAGTGTACTTGTCAAAGTGGAGGCCGTTGATGATGAGCGGACCAAACGTGTTGGCGACACTAGCGCCAATGTTGAGCAGCATCGCCATGGCCATCCATATCCAAGACTTGGGCTCCAGAGCCGCTTCGACGAGGTGCTTCCACTTAAACTCGCGGTTGCCTGTGCCCGTCTGGTTCGCGCGCAGACGCTCAATGGCCTGCACCTTTTCGTCCTCTGTGAGAAAGCGGGCGGAGGGGATGTCGTTGTCGAGTTTCCAGTAGACGACGGGGGCGGAGATTATGGTGATGAGGCCAACGAATAAAAAGATGCTAGGCACAGTGTCAGTACAATCGTTTCGGCAGCCGACTGGAAATCCATCTCACATTTGCCATTCCTTGAGCAGATCGGATTTGATGTGTCCCAGGCCGTAGGACAGAGCCGCAGCCAGGATGGTGGCGAGGCCGTTTGTGCCGTACCAGGCGGCGATTCGGATGGGCTGCTCGGCGCGGCGGTACCACTGGCTGGTGATGATGCTGAAGAGCGGCAGGCAGCCCGCCTCGAAGAGGCCCAAGAAGAAGCGGGTGGCCAGCAGGTCGCCAAAGTTCTTGCTGGCGGCCATGCAGGCCTGGGCGATGCCCCAGCCCAGACAGAGCGCGGGCATGAGAATGCGGTGGGGGACCTTGACGATGAGGTAGGAGGAGAAGGGCTGCCAGGCGAGCTGGGCGATGGCGGCCATGGAGCCGACGAGCGAGTACTGGTTGCCCGTCAGGCCCGTGTCCTCCTTGAGGCCGTAGGTGGCGCCGTAGCCGAGGACGGACTTGTCGAGGATCTGGAGGAAGTAGACCCAGACGAGAATGACGAGGATGACGCGGTCCGTCTTGCGGCAGATGCGGCGGCTGTCCTCCTCGGTGAGGCGGACGGGCGCGGAGCTCCCACCGAGGACGGCGGCGGCGACATCGTCGTGCTTGGTCGTGTGCGGCGCGGAGCTGGTCGAGTCGTCTCGGGACTGGCGGCGCGACGGACGCATCTCGTGGTGGGCGACGTCGTGCTTGGGGTCACTGGCATCCATTGTCCTTTTTTTCTGGTCTCCCCTGTTATCGTGGGAGGGACGACGGTGGACACGGGGTAGATGCGGCGGGAAGCATGGGGATGGAAAGGGTTGGTGACTGGCGAGGGTCGAGTTTTCTTTATACCCAGCATGGCAAACGGCTGCTGTATGCCCATCTCCGTGGTTTTCGCCCAGTCAAGTGGGTGGGAAAACGAGAGCCAAGATGGTTTAGTCGTGACGCTAACAATTCTGGATTCCTCCCCCCCCGGGGCCCCGCTGAGGTAGGTCGGTCTATAGCCTACCTATAGGTAGTAAGTAAGTACTTGCACCTGTTAGGTTGGGGATTCTTTAGCGCCATCGACTCATGGCTTCGGGCTTGGTTCAGCCGCTAAACGAACCGCCTTCTAGGTCCCGGAGTGCAGGAAACAGCCTACCTAGGTACCTGCGGACGGCCTGAAACCTACAGGTGGGTAGGTACCTAGGCACTCGCTAGGATGATGCCTGGAGCAGCCCGTAGACCGCTGTTATGAGGCTGAAAATGGGAAAATAGGAGCCGTTCCTGCAGCTGCAACGTGATGCAATGTTCCCCCACGCACTGAGTCTTCCAAGCAACCCCCATCAGCTTGCCAGGTACCTAGGTACCTACATTAGGCTACGGAGATGGAGTAATTAACTGTGCCGGCTATCTAAGCGTGTCTGGGGCATCGGCACTATATCGACCGGTTGTTTCTTTTATTTTCATCTCTTGACTCGTTTCCCACTCTTTTTTTTTTGTCTCCTTTTCTTCGTTTCCTCGCCGGATCAAAGCATGAGTGGAGTGATGTTGGAGACTGCGGTCAGCTCCTGGTCGGCAATATCTTTTTAGAGCCCCCCTCCCCTCCCCCAGGTGCTCCCACGATGTCAATTGCCGGCGCCGTAGCCCGTATCCAGCCGGCCCTTTTACCCATCAACTTACCCACAGCTTCATGACCCCCTACCCGGGGACGAGGTACGTGCGTTAATAAGCCACAGCCCAACGCGATTCAGCACCTTGCGTGGTCCCCTGCAGGGAGGGCGAAGGTAATAGTACTTACCCAATGAGACCCCAGCACTGTTACTTATTGAGCTATTATTGGTACCAGTACCTCTTGTCGTGCCTCCCAGCTGTGCTGCAAAAGGCGCTGCAAGGCCGCCGCGGAGAAAAAAAAAATTAGGCATGTATTGACAGGCTGCTTGGCCTCATGCATGGCAGTGGCCGGCAGCATCCCAGCCATATATCTGTGCAGGGAAACTCGGCTCTCGCTCGGTTGCCACTGGTTCTCGCCGTCCGCGGGCGCCTGGCCAACTCGCGATTCTTTTTATGCTTGAACGGCCTGCCGTGAAATCATCCCAAGGCCCTTTGCAAGTCCACAAAATACACTACATCATCAGAACGTTGTTGTTGACCCCAGATTCGCTCTTCTCCAGAGCGCTATCCCGCAATCCCGCCATCCGACCTTGCCGCTTTCGTGGGGTGATGGTCGTAGTGTTCACTGTTGTGCGGGGGGGCCGAGATCAAATGCCGACTGGCTCTTTCAAAGTCAAACGCCGGACGGCCTCGTTACTTACCTGCTACCAGTACCTACGAAGTACGGATACTGAGCAGGTAACTACTTATTAGCTGTCTCAGCGCCAGGCGACTGGCCACGCGCCGAACTTGCCAGTAGCCGGCACCACGTGTGGTATTTGTGGTCACGAATACAAAATCCAAATCCGGTACAATAATTTCAAAGTACTAGCAATAAACTATTACCATATACCTTTTGAGGCGTTTCCTTTTCCTGCTGTCCACTCTTCATCAATATTGCGCGCCCTTTTCCAGGTCGGAACGCTTTCCGCCCACCGAAATGACCGTCAGCTCTTCTCCCCTGCACCGTGTGGTGCTGGTCGTCTGCGGCCCTGCGGCCTCGGGGAAAAGCTCCGTCGCAGAGGCATTGGCCGATGAGTTTAATTTTCAATACATTGAGGGAGACAGTGTATGCCCCTCCCCCTCTCCCATTTCATAGACTCCCATTTCATATATCCAACGCCGTGAAAAATCCGCTGCCAGAGGCTGACCCGCGCCATGTCTACCGGTAGCACCACCCGCAAAGCTCCATCGACAAGATGACCAGCGGTATACCACTCTCCGACGACGATAGGTGGGACTGGCTCGTCGGTCTCCGAGAGCTTGCCAAGCAGGGCCTACTGGCAGGCCATCCCGGCGTTGTCGTCTCCTGCAGCGCCTTGAAACACACCTACCGAGACGTGATTAGGATCTTGCCCGCGGAGCAGCCCGGCGTCATGCTGCGTTTCGTCTACCTCAAGGTCAGCCCCAACGTTCTGCTCGCGAGGATCAAGGCCAGAAACGGCCATTTCATGAAGGACAGTATGCTCAAGAGCCAGCTGGACAGCCTCGAGGAGCCTCTGCTGGAGGAGACAGATGTCATTACGGTCGACGCCAATGTTGGGCTGTCTGACGTCACCAGCAACGCCATCTACAGCGTGCGAAAATCTGCCACGGTTTAATGGTCTGATTTGGATAGAAATACACAAATACACTTATAGAGAATAGACGATATGACACGACTTGAAACCCCAAGACAAAAACTCTACGGATTACTTCCGGACACTGATTAATTTACCGGCCCTGCAAGTGTACAGATTAACACTACTGATAGTCCCGTCGCAAATATTGCCCCGTAGTGGCGGCTATTGGTAGGTACTCAGTAGGCAAGCAGGCCATTCTACTATGTGTGATGGGTCCAGTACTGAGTTACTCAGTTGTAGGTGGGGAGTTCCCGGCGCGGGGATACCGTGCCATGAGTGTGCATACTGGGCCTACATTCCTGCTCGCTTTTCCACAAAGCAAAACGAGAGGGAAAAATAAGTAATTTTCCACCTATCTTTGCAAACATGACGACTCTCTCCCTCAACGAGGTTGATAATCGCATTCAGGGTCGTCTTGCCCTGGTCACGGGAGCGAGGTGAGGCCCAGTCCCCCCCCCCCCCCTCTCCCCCCTGCCCGTACCTGCAAACGGCAGTCCCCTATTAATAACAATGACGATGATAGCGGCGGAATAGGTTCAGGATGCGCCAAGGGTCTGGCGGCAGACGGTTGCGACGTGGCCCTCCACTACTCGTCTAGCAAGGTCCGTGTGCGATGCTCTGTGAAGTGGCCATATTTGCTCATCTCGCGCGAATCAATTGGATGGACTGTCCTGACACGGCGTGCAGGATAAAGCCGAGGCGCTGGCGTCGGAGCTCGCGGCGCAGTACCCGGGGCAGCTCTTCGTCACCGTCTCGGCGGACCTGACCTCGCGGGAGGCCACGAGGGATCTCGTCGCGAAGCTGCTGGCGCGGGCCGACGTCGCGGCGCGGCACAAGGCCGTGTCGGTGCTGGTGGCCAACGCCGGCCTCGGCAGGCGCATCCGCGATGTCCGGGACATTGACGAGGCCGACTGGGACGACATCATGGAGGTCAACGCGCGCAGCCAGTTCGTCGTGACCAAGGCGGCGCTGCAGGGCATGCGGGCCCAGGGCTGGGGGCGCGTCATCCTGGTCGGCAGCATCGCGAGCCACGGCGGCGGCATCAACGGCTGCCACTACGCCGCGTCCAAGGGCGCCCTCTGCTCGATGGGCAAGAACCTGGCCACCGTGCTGGCGGCCGAGGGCATCACGGTCAATATTGTGAGTTTATGGTTTGCGTGAGCTGTCGGGACAAGGGGGGGGCAATGCTGGTCATGCTAACGGGACGGGGGGGACCCCATTGTATAGGTGTCGCCGGCCATGATTGGGGCGACGGGAATGATTCCCACTCCAAAATCGAGGTACAAGATGCTATTTCCTTTGCGTGGTGAAAATCGGGCTAACGTCTTTTTTTTTTTCCGTCTTCTTTCGTTTACAGAACGTGGACCAAGGGCACCGACATTGACGCGCTCAAGGACCAAGATCCAGGTCTAGGCATTGCTGCGAGTGTGCCCATTCACCGCCTGGGGCTGCCTGAAGAAGTCGCCAGCGTGGTTTCAATGTAAGTGTGGAGAGTTTTTGTTTTTCTCTATTTTTCAATATTGTAAAGTCTGTCATGGTTTGCAATAAATTTAACTTTATATTAGGTTCGCAAAGACTGGTTATCTGACGGGCCAGGATATTGTGCTTGGAGGTGGCTTGAAATAGACACACAAAAAGAAAAAGGGACAGACGAGTAGAATTTCGAAGCAAAAAGGACGAGAGCGAAATTACAAGTTTACAAGAATCTGCGTGAAGATCCAAATTTTAATTCTCAATCGTCAAACACGCCGCCTGTTGATCCCTGCCGCCAGGACCTACATACAACCATCGGCATTTGCCGCGAGTTCAAAGGTCCCAAGGAAAGGCTCGGCTTCTGCCGCCTCTGGACCAAGCGAGCAAGGTCCTACCTAGTTAGTGGCTGCGCCATGGCACCTAGGCTCTAACTACCTAGCCAACGGTCCCCCATACCTTTTTTTTCCCCAGCGAAATCGTTCTTCTTTTTCCCCAAAAGGCTCGCTCGCCCGTCGGCTTTTGCCCCCCACAGAACTTGCCTCCTCCAAACCCCATTTTACGGCCATCTCGGCCGTCTCGCGATAACCATAAATTCGCACAGTAACCGGCATGACCCACCCCAGCAAAGGAAAGCGTGTATCGCGCGCCTGTATATCTTGCCGCTCGAGAAAGACAAGATGTGATCTGTAAGCGGCCCTCCTCTTTTCCCACCCCTTCCCCCTCCCCCAGTTCCATCTCACACTAGCGCCGTCTGCCCGCGATGCGCGACGCCGCGGCGACCTTTGCGTCACTGGAAGCCGCCGCCGCCGTGCGCCAAACGGCCAATGCCTTCCTTGCCTTTTGACACGCGAAAAAAAAAAGACATCAAAGAGAAAAGCACCCCCTTGCTCACCACGGAATATGATTCTTTCTTGTCCAACAATGGCAGAGATTCCACTGGCTCGCCGGGTACCCCGCCCTGCCAACGATGTATAGAAGAGAAGCGCGAGTGTGTGCTCGCCACCTCGCGCCGCGGTGGCCGCCGCGTCCGCAAGAAAAAGGTGCAGGATGAGTCGGGGCCTGCTAGCACCGCTGCGGATGCGAGCGGTCACGCAGGAGGGGTCGGGGCGCTGCAGACACCCGTGCGCCAGACGGCACCGCGCGACGGTCACGGCATGGATGCCTGGCCGCACGGCGGCGGCGGTGGCGGCGGCGGCGTGCCGCACCAGGATTCGTCCTGGACAGGCGACGGCTCTACGTCTCGGACCGACGCCTCGCAGTCGGCGTCCCGCCGAAGCTCAGTCGCCCTCGACGGCCACCTTGCCTCTGCGGACCTGCTCAACCCCTCGGACGCGCTGGACTTGCTCGCGCATGTGGCCGACTTGGAGCCCGGCAACAGCCAGGACAAGGACTCCATGCCGGTGCGCACAGCCAATGCGAGGCAGGCGCCGCGCGACACCAATCTCCATTACCCGCCCATATCGGATGGCGCGTTGGGTTTTGCCGACGCGGCCACCTTAATACAACAGTATGTTCCGGCCACGCACCCCGCCCACGGGCGCGCGCCAGTCGTCAACTGACATGTGATTGCCCTAGCTACCACGAAAACTTCCATCCGTTCTTTCCCATCGTATACAAGTCCATCTTTGACGGTCACATATCGGAATGGATCGAAAAGGAGCCCCATGTCCTCACGGCAGTCCTGACCGTCGCCTCAAAGGAGGAGCCGTCGTGGCAGAGGGCCCACGAGGCCTGCTCACGGCACATGGAAAGCCTCTTGTCGCCTCTCATCTATGGCGGCGTCACCACAGTCGGCGCCGTCGAGGCGCTGCTGATCCTGGCCGAGTGGGCGCCCCAGCCGCCGCATGAGATATCGTCCATCGGCTGCGGCAAGGAGGACTACGGCGCCTGGATGCTGGTCGGCGTTGCCATCCGGCTCGGCTATCTGCAGAGACTCGAGCAGACGGGGTTGCAGGACCCGCCAGAGAGCCCTTCGGAGAGCTTCAGCCGTAAAAAGATTGCCTGGGCTGGTAAGTGTGTGCCGCCCGCATCGAGAGGACCACCGCTGACCAGTGTTGCCAGCATGCTACATGAGTGATCGCCAAGTTTCGATCCGTCTTGGCAAAGGGTTTTGGTCTCGAGGGCCGGGCCCCGCTTCGAACCTCCGCGCCGTCGACTTTCCTTCCCTTCAGTCACAACAGCTAGGGCCTGACAATATGGGGTTACTGTTCCAGGCGCAGCTCGAACTGACCCAACTGTTCAGCAATGCGCACGACATCCTATACTCGTCAACGAGTCATCGCGAGCAGTTGTACCTCGGCGGTGAATATGTCCGATATATCGTATGTTGCTAGACTTTCTTTTATGCTTTATCAATTTTCCCCTTGTTGGGGTTGGACCGCAGCTGACACAACCAGGACGATTTCGCTGCCGTTCTGAGAAAGTGGAAGATGACGTGGGGAAGCTTCAGTTGTGAGTTTGTAGCAATAAAGTGCTTTCTCCCATCGCTTCTAACAATGGATCCCAGTCACGCCACACGTCAAAGCTTCGTTGATCCTATCATATGACTTTTTGCGCCTGTATATCAATGCATTCGCATTCCAGGCAACCATGAACAGGGCCGCGGCAAAGACCCGCAAAGCCAACAAGAGCCACATTACAGGTCCGTTGTTTGCAGACTTGGCCGCGGCACCGGATGCCCGCTTCATCTACGAGTCGATCGACGCCGCGAATTCTCTTTTGAGCATCTTGAACAGCTTCATCGACCCGGTTGCGGGTTTAAAGTACATGCCACTCAAGTATTCGTTGTTTGTAATCTATGCTGCTGTCTTTCTCTTCAAGGTACGTTTTCACAGCCTGCTAGTCTACTTTGTTGTGACCTGACCTGATGGGGGGGAAATAATAGGCTTGGAGCGCGGGCGCTATTAGCAATGAGGGCATTACAGGCGTGAGGCGCGCCATTCTCGGGACTATTGCACAACTGCAAAAGACGTCCAACAGCACACAGAGCATCGGACATCGATATGCGAGGTCGCTGCGCTTGCTGTGGAGGAAGCGACCGAGCAGAAGGGGCCAGAAGCAGGACAACAGCCAGGCGGCCCAGCCGTCACTGAACGTTCCTCTGGAGCAGTCGATTCCCGGGCCTCAGGGTGGTTTCGACGGCGGCATGCAGGGGGGCATCGAGCTGGAAGCGCTGAACGGATTCTCCTGGCGAGACTTGGACTCGCTGGGCCAGTACATTTCCAACGACGCGTCCATGACGGACGGCGTGCTGACGACGCCGGAATTCGATTCGGAGCACAGCACCAACGCTGTGGACGCGCTGCCTGTGGATTTTGCGTACCAGAATATGTGGAATGGTGGTGATATCATCTTCTAGGGTAGAAGACGGGGCGATTCAACAAAAAATCAAACCAACAGAACTGAAAGATGGTTCATGTTCTGTATGTGGGTGACGAAGCTTATGTTGGTTCGGTTTTCTGGCAAAAAAAAGGACAGAGGTCGTATTAGTCAAAGATTGAAATCTAGTCCGCTTTCATTCGGTGCTATCCATACCTGGTCTATAAGTATTACTTAACTTGGACGATTGCGATGAGGAGCTTTTGTGATGCGGACGTGGTACCCGGGCGCGACTTGAGGTGATGGGACTTGCAAAGTTCCATGTCCCACACTTTTGTCTCGTTGTCGGCAAACGGTAGTTGGCAAATGAACGAGAATCAGTGGGCCACTGATTATAATCTAAGCCGAAAACAAAGAAGAAGGGGAAAATAACGAATAAAATGAAAATGCACGACAATACTTCGGTCCATATGGAGGTACCTATGTAAGTAGCAACGAGCCCCATCCCGCCATGCAGGTGTAGGTAGGTACCCGGCGGGTGACAAAATAGGCCGCCGTAACACAAGATCGAGCTTACTTTTCATAAACGCAAACTTTTGTTACACATCTATAGTATAAAGGTGAGACCTTCTATTATTGCAACTTATTTGCCCGCTCTGTGCTGGCGGTCTGTTCTCTCACCCACCTGGGTACCTGCAGCCTGAGGCTGTAGACGGGCCACTGCAGCGTCACGTGCTGAAGCGACCAACTAACTACAGCGACCCCCTTTTTCTGGGTGAATTCGTATGCTGGACGCCCTTTACCCAATTTTGCTTTTTTTCTCGGGATGAATTGATTTCTTGCGCCCGCCTGCTTGGCTGCTTGCGAATCAACAAAGGAAAGAAGAGAATTTCTCAACACGAAGAGAAAAAATCACACGACTCAGCAGACTCATCACCACACACATGCACACGAGAGGTGGCGTGCACACCCCCTTTTATCCGGCGCAATGGCTTCCGCGGCAGCAGCAAGAAGCAGTTGGATGCAGCCTGCACGGCTAGTGGTGAGAACAGCTGCTGGTGCTGGTGCTGGTGCTGGTTGCTCAGCTGCGGCTCAGCGGCTGCCGCCGGCATCAGCAGCAGCAGCAGCAGCACGGTTTTACTACAGTGGGTGCGGCGCCGCAGCTGCAAGGCATCAGTCGCAGTCGACGTAAGTGCTCAAGCCACCAGTTTTTTTTTTCTTTGGCCAGTGTCCCTGCAGCCTTGCCTTTTTCTGACCATCACCTGGTTTTTGTTTTTTTTTTTTCCCGCACCCCGCGTACAAAGTCCCTTGGTATTGAAGTCGGACGATCCTCCTCGTCTACGATTGTTCGCTGTTAGGTAAAGGGCGGCTGTGCTAGCTGCATGGAGCTAGTGGCTCACTGCCTGGCCGGTTACAGCAAGTTGGCTGGTTATTACTTAGGTATCTAGGTGAGGTAGGTTAGGTAGCTTTCCCTGCTTACCTGCCTATACCTACCTACCTACCTAGGTATTACTGAGGCACTTACTTTACCAAAGGACCTTTTCCTGGCTCCAGTATCTGGACTCTACCCAGGTACATCTGTTTATTACTGGCCTGCCCGCTGAACAAAGTACCTGCCTGACCCGCGTGGGATCTGGGACATCTTCATGACCAATAGCCAACTTATCTTGACCATCTACCCATCAATCTATTGCCTCCTCCCTACCTCCCTACCTCCCAAAGGGACCTACCTACCCTGATCCTCGATGCTAGACAGCTACGACGACTACGTATCCGCTGTCCTCGTCAACAAGTTGCACCCATTGGACACCACAGAGGACTTTAGGAGGAAAAAAGCCACCCACAGCTGATCCACCCATCTTACCCCTCCACAGACGAGGAAAGGCCCCGTCCTCTAGGGTCACCCCTACACCATGACCAACCCCGCCATCCCACTACTTGACACACCATTTACACCCAGAATCCATCCCACCGCCACCTTCCACAAACGCTCTCGTCACCCCACCGGCTGCCTGCTCCGAATTTCACAACCTCTCTGCTGACAGCTTGTCCTGCCCAGTATATTATCTAGCCGGCGTCCCTCGTCTCCTTTGCCTCTGTTGCTTCGCTCCCTCCAGACTGCCCCGCAATCCCGCCATCTGCATACTAGCCAGACGCGCCACTGCTCCTTTCGTCGAAACAACATGTGCAGAACTCAGTCCGGTCTCGTCCCCGGCGGCGGCGCCAACAACGATCCTACCAAGAGTCGCGAGCTCCTTCCCGCCAATGTCGTCCCTACGCACTACGACCTGACCCTCGAGCCCGACTTTACCAACTTCAAGTATGACGGCACCGTCATTGTCGACCTCGACGTCGCCGAGGACTCGAGCTCCATCTCCCTCCACACTCTCGAGATTACCGTCCACTCCAGCAAGATTACTTCCAATGGCGAGCTTGTCACGTAAGTCGAATCCCTTCTACCAAAAAAAAGGAAGGAGAAGGAAAAGGAAAAGGAAAAGGGGACAGAGGAGAAGAAGGGGAGGGGAGGGGACAAGAACGAGGAGGACAAGGACAAGTAGAAAAGAAAAGGCGGCAAGGTCTGTTGCTGACGTCCCCCAAACAGTGATAATGCCACCGTTACCACCGACGAAAAAGCTCAAGTCACCAAATTCGACTTCCAGGGCACTCTCGCCAAGGGCTCCAAGGCCCAGCTCGAGATCAAGTTCACCGGTATCCTCAACGACAAGATGGCTGGCTTCTACCGCTCCACGTACAAGAACAAGGACGGCTCCGACGGCGTTCTCGCCGTCACCCAAATGGAGCCTACCGATGCTCGCAGAGCCTTTCCCTGCTTCGACGAGCCCTCCCTCAAGGCCAAGTTCACCGTCCACATTATTGCCGACAAGCACTTGACTTGTCTCAGCAACATGGACGTCAAGAATGAGACCGAGGTTGGCGCCAAGAAGGCTGTCCACTTCAACACATCTCCTCTCATGTCCACCTACCTCCTTGCCTTTGTCGTCGGCGAGCTCAACTACATCGAGACCACCGCGCACCGTGTGCCCATCCGTGTCTACGCTCCCCCCAGCGAGGATATTGAGCACGGCCGTTTCTCTCTCGACCTCGCTGCCAAGACTCTTCCCTTTTACGAAAAGACGTTTGGCATCGACTTTCCCCTCCCCAAGATGGACCAGGTTGCTATCCCCGACTTCTCCGCCGGTGCCATGGAGAACTGGGGTCTCGTCACCTACCGTGTCGTTGACCTCTTGCTTGACGAGAAGGAGACCAGCATCAACACCAAGATTCGTGTTGCCGAGGTTGTCCAGCACGAGCTGGCTCACCAGTGGTTCGGTAACCTTGTCACCATGGACTGGTGGGATGGCCTTTGGCTGAACGAGGGCTTCGCCACCTGGGTTTCCTGGCACTCTTCCAACTCCTTCTTCCCTGAGTGGAAGGTCTGGGAGGAATACGTCGTAGACAACCTGCAGTCCGCCCTGGGCCTGGATTCTCTTCGCAGCAGTCACCCCATTGAGGTCCCTGTCAAGTGTGCTGAGGAGATCGCACAAATCTTCGACGCCATTTCCTACTCCAAGGGCTCTGCCGTTTTGCGCATGATTTCCACCTACCTCGGTGAGGAGACCTTCCTCGAGGGTGTTCGCCAGTACCTCAAAAAGCACGCCTACGGCAACACCGAGACTGGTGACCTCTGGGCTTCGCTGGCTGCTGCCAGCGGAAAGCCGGTATCCGAGGTCATGGGTGTGTGGACCAAAGAGATAGGCTTCCCCGTCGTCACCGTGACTGAGAACGGCTCTACTGCCGAGGTGACTCAGAACCGATTCCTTCGCACAGGCGATGTTAAGCCCGAAGAGGACAAAGTTCTCTACCCCGTCTTCCTTGGTCTCCGCACCAAGGATGGCGTTGAGAATAATACAACTCTGAACGACAGAAAGACACAATTCAGCATTCCTGCCGACGACTTCTTCAAACTGAATGCTAACCACACCAGCCTGTACCGCACAGCGTACACGCCTGAACGACTAGGCAAGCTTGGTGAGGCTGCCAAGGCGGGCCTTCTTACCGTTGAGGATAGGGCTGGCATGATTGCTGATGCCGCCTCGCTCGCTGTTGCCGGCAACCAAAAGACCAGTGGCATCCTGAATCTGCTCAAGGGCTTCGACTCGGAGACTGAGTACGTTGTCTGGAGCGAGATCCTGCGTCGACTGTCGGGTATCGAAGGTGCCTGGATCTTTGAGGACAAGGCTGTTCGTGACGGCCTGAGGAGGTTCCGCCGGGAGCTCGTCAGTCCCAAGGCCCACGCCCTGGGCTGGGAGTTCAAGGAGACTGACACCCACAACGAGGAGCAGTTCAAGACTCTTATGTTTGCTTCTGCTGGTGGTAGCGGCGATGAAAAGGTCATCCAGGCTGCCAAGGATATGTTTGCCAAGTACGCAGCTGGCGACAAGTCGGCTATTCACCCCAACCTCCGCGCTTCCGTCTTTACCTTGACCCTGAAACACGGTGGCGCCAAGGAATTTGACCAGATCATCGAAGTCTACCGTGCCTCGACTCTGAGCAACGAGCGTAACACCATCTTGAGATCTCTCGGTCGTGCCGAGGATCCTGAAATCATCAAGCGCAGCTTGGCCATGCTCTTCGGCCCCGATATCAAAAACCAGGACTGCACATCTGCTCTTGGAGGTTTCCAGGCTCATCCCAACGGTATTGCGGCCATCTTTCAGTACCTGACCAACAATTGGGACCTCATCCTCAAGAATGTTGGTGATAACGCATCGCTGCTTGGCGGCGTTGTCGCCGTCACCACTGGCGGGTCGACCAAGGCTGAGCAGCTGGCAAAGATCGAGGCCTTCTTCGCCGACAAGAACACGAGCGCTTTCGATAATACTCTGAACCAGATTAAGGATTCCATCCGCGCTAAAATCGCTTGGCTAGAGCGTGATGCGGATGATGTCGCGGCCTGGGTCAAGGAGAATGGATATCTCTCCTAAATTTCTAGATACCACATAAACAGCAGTGAATTTTGCATTCAAGCTAGTCGTATCAACTAGTTCTAGCAATTAAAAAAAAGTTGAAAACTCGCAGCCTGGAAACGACTTGTATGATTTTTACTACGACCTATTCTGAAGGGAACACCGGCTGACAGTGCTCCAACGAGCATGGGCTTGACGGTGACTTGGAAACTTGAACTAATCCGATGCGCTGATCCGCGTTATTCTCACCTAGTTCAGCCGCATTGTCTTTCGCACCACACGGAACACACTGGGCCAGCAGGAAGCATAGCACCACGACGGGCGGCAGTCTTTCGCGAAGTGACAGTTGTAGTCGGCCCACGCGTCGACCGCGTGCCCCTGCAGCATGTCCAGCTGCCGCAGGTTCCAGGCATCGATTGTAAGTACCGGCCGGGCAGACCGTCCGGCGGCGGTCGGGAGCGGACGGATGTGCTCCTCGCGTAGCCTCTCAGAATCGGGTGCCGTCTTGCCCCTCCTGTCCCCGTCGCCGCCCTCCCTCAAGCAAAGGCGTCGACGAGACGAGACGAGACGCCGCTTGCCGGCAAGCCGCGCGTCGGACCCCGCGACGCGGCAAAACGGATACACGTCGTGATGCACATGTCAATGTTCTCGACAGTTTGCGCTCGACGTCAAGGTCGGCCTTGGTGGTGATGAGGGTATTGGGCGCTCGGCGCCCTCGCCCTCGCCCTCGCCCTCGCGGCACTGGCAGGCAGGTAGACTCGGTTATGTACTCGCAGTGCAACTCGTGCGGGTACGGGGTGGCAGCTGGGCTTGGTACAGCGCGCCGTTAGGGTCCAGGTCCGGGTCCGGGCGCGACGGAGGCTCCTCCACGTGCGGCGCGAACAGTGGCAAGTCCGCCGCGTATGGTTCCATGTCGTCGTAGGAGTATTGTCGGCAGGCTCCATGCAAGCAAGCACTGACATTGTTGTAGTTGCCTCTGCGCCCACGTAAAACTCCGCGACGTGGGCGTGCTTGCGGGAATGTGGTGGCCAAATGGAGGATCTAGGAACGGGACAGCCGGGCACAACGTTTCTAGAATGTGGGGGAAAACAACGGACAAGCAGGTACGAATGGATTAATTGGGCTCGCTACACATTGCGTCATATCAAGATGGAGGATCTGGGGGTGATTGAGATTTTGTCGGATCTGTAGGGTAGTGTAGCGGAGATTTTTTTTTTTTATTCACGGAAAATCGGCGCCGAGATACTCGCCGTTCATCTTTCGCCGCGGCGGAATTTGGTGGATAAAGGGGCAGGGCAAGGGGGGAGGGGTGGGAAGAGGCCAGATAAGATGCTGAAACAGATACTGGCGGGACTCAATACGCAGAGGGCTGTGCCGGAAGAGAACAGTTGAATTGCGAGACTCGGACGGGCAGTGGCCCGATTAAATCGATACGGAGCCATTCGGACTCGGACTCCAGCGCCGTCCCGAGAGCGGCCTCGCCGCCGCCGCCGCCGCGTCCTCCTCCTCCGCGCGATGCGAGCCAATCTGCAATGCCTCTAGACAAGAGACCGCGGATGACGCACGATGCAGACGACGCTTCCAGGGCCTGCCGGGCTGGTGACGACAGATGCCTGCCCGGTGTCGCGTGGCCGAGGGTGGTGGTGGTAGGTAGGGCCCGACAGGGCTGATTTGGCATGACGCCATGGAACATGATAGCCTTGTGTGAGTGTGTGTGTGTCTGACTCGCAAAACGCTCAACCTGATTGGTCGCAAGCCATTTGTGTTGGTATTCCGAGAGCTAATGCAAAACTTATTCAATTGACTTTTTTTTTTTTCTTTGGTTCTTTGTCTTGTCTGTTTCAATCTTGCCGCATGCCAGCCAGCAACATCTGAGAGCGAAAGAATTTCACAGGCAGATTGCATAAAGCTGACATGCACCTGGAAACTATGCGGCGGTTAATATTTACTCCACCCTTATTAAATTGACCTTGTTGTTTTTTATTTTGATTTTTTTTCTCCCTCCTGTCCCAATGCAGCGCGACGCTGGGCCAAGGACCCGATTGGGGCCCGAGGGTTCCGAATACGCGGAGATGGATAAGTAGATTCAAGGCCGCCAAGACAAGAGGAAGGAAAAAAAAAAAAACTAAAAGCAAAAAGGCCGTTTCTACTGGTAGCGTGGCAATGCATCCATCTTCGCACGTCATTTTCTCTTCGTTTTCTCAGTTTCTTTCGCTCTCTCGGGGTCCAACATTCTTCGGATTTTACCGCTGCCACCCGGCGAGGCTGAGTGGGAGGTTGCAACTAGTAGAAAGCGAGTTGCTCGCCAATCAATGCGGCGGAGAAGACTAAGGAAAAGTTTGTTTTTTTCTCTGTTTTCTGCGGCGGACTTTTTTTGAGTTTTGGGTGTCAGCAAGCCAGCCGTTGGGCAATGCACTGCGGGAAAACAAAGTAGAGAGCTACCAGTATGTATGTGTCTGTGCCACTGCTTGTTTCGTCTCATAATAAGGGTCTGTTTACATTCCAAAAGGCCCACGCCGGAAACCTTGTCGAGCTAGGGTTTATAATTTGCATGTGTTGATCCAGAGATGGGCCTGCATCACAAATGCACCTGCGGTTATAGGTTTGACACCGCGTAGTAAGTGTCCGGGCTGGCACCTCAGCACAGCTGGAACCGATACCGTACCAGGCACCATGCAAGGCCAATTGATCGCACCCTACAATCATCGGCAGCTCTTCAATCGATCATCAACCGGAGCTGCCAGAATTGATTGGCCCGAGACACTAGCCGGAAGCAGCCTGGCCAGCCCCAATAGCCGGCTCGACTAGCAGCGTCACCTCTGCGATGAGCCAATCCCCAGTCTGCAAATCCCTACGGGGTATACTATAGCTCCGTCCCGAGGGCCTCTCTTTTTCTATGGGCTCTAGGCTGTGCCCGGCCTTGTCTGTGGGCTAAAATCCGCAGACGGACATGCCAGACCCATGCAAGCACTGATCCACGTCAAGAGCTATCCGAGCTTGGCCAACTCTAGCTGTCATGGAGGGTGGTCAATGTACCAAGTTCGGGGGCAACCAGACATTGCCCGTACCATCGAGGGCGTTATCCGGACTTGTCGGGCCCCTCCCTACCGAGTCTTGGGCAGATTGAAATACCCTGGCTTGTCCCGCTTCATGTTGTAGATGCCCTCCCTTTCACTTATACCTTATCAAAGTAAGACCCCCTAATACGAAGCGCGGCATACGGCCTACATCAGTGTCTGCACGCCCAGTAGACGAAGGGCCCTATCCTTTCAACACGCGCTTGCCAGTCCTTTCTCAAGGGCCTCTCCAAGATGGCGACCAACGACAACAACACCACCAAGCCGCTCGAGGTGGCGCCAGAACTCGAGTACCAACCGCAGCAGCCAGGCCCGTCTGCCGGCCAGATCGACGCTCGACAGGATGTGGAGAAGCCGGTGCCCATTGACGACTCGGACGAGGACGAACGGGGCGACGAGATCGCGCCGCTGGGCCGCCGCGACACCAACGCCATGATCGCGGACAATGACCGCGAGGAGATTATGCGCATCGCCAGCCAGATCAGCCGCCGCCGCTCCAGCGTCGCGAGCCTGCAGCAGGTGCCCTCCCACGTCGCCGGCCTGGACGTCGACGACGCCCGGCTCGACCCCCAGAGCGACACCTTTGATCTCGGCAAGTGGGTGCGCCACTTTGTCAGCCAGGTGCGCAAGGAGAACCGCGCCGGCCCCAACACGGGCGTGTCGTGGCGCGACCTCGACGTCTTTGGCTCCGGCGACGCCATCCAGATCCAGAAGACGGTCGGCTCGCTCCTCATGGCGCCCCTGCGCCTCGGCGAGTTCTTCAGCCTCGGCAAGAAGGAGCACAAGCAGATCCTGCACGGCTTCAACGGCATCCTCAAGCCCGGCGAGCTGCTCGTCGTGCTCGGCCGCCCCGGCTCCGGCTGCAGCACCATGCTCAAGTCCATCTGCGGCGAGCTCTACGGCCTCAACCTCGGCGACAGCACCGAGATCCACTACAACGGCATCCCGCAGAAGCAGATGATGGCCGAGTTCAAGGGCGAGACCTCGTACAACCAAGAGGTCGACAAGCACTTCCCCCACCTCACCGTCGGGCAGACCCTCGAGTTCGCCGCCACGGTCCGCACGCCCCAGGAGCGCATCCAGGGCATGTCCCGGTCCGAGTACGCCAAGTACATGGTCAAGGTCGTCATGGCGGCCTTCGGCCTGAGCCACACCTACAACACCAAGGTCGGCGACGACTTCATCCGCGGCGTGTCCGGCGGCGAGCGCAAGCGCGTCAGCATCGCGGAGATGCTCCTCGCCGGCTCGCCCATCAGCGCCTGGGACAACAGCACCCGCGGCCTGGACTCGGCCACCGCCTTCAAGTTCGTGCAGAGCCTCCGCATGGTGACGGAGATTGGCGACGGCGTCTGCGCGGTGGCCATCTACCAGGCCAGCCAGGCCATCTACGACCTCTTCGACAAGGCCACCGTCCTCTACGAGGGCCGCCAGATCTACTTTGGCCCCGCGCGCCAGGCGAAGCGCTACTTTGAGGAGCAAGGGTGGTACTGCCCCCCGCGCCAGACCACCGGCGACTTCCTCACCTCCATCAC
The DNA here is from genome assembly GCF_051103115.1 of Cordyceps javanica. Classification (NCBI taxonomy): domain Eukaryota; kingdom Fungi; phylum Ascomycota; class Sordariomycetes; order Hypocreales; family Cordycipitaceae; genus Cordyceps; species Cordyceps javanica. The sequence continues at coordinate 1,034,038 of NC_139296.1, forward strand.
CAACCCGGGCGAGCGCCAGACCCGCGAGGGCTTCGAGAACAAGGTGCCGCGCACCCCCGAGGACTTTGAGCGGGCCTGGCGGCAGTCGGCCGACTACCGCGCCCTCCTCTCCGAGATTGACGCCCACGACAAGGAGTTCTCCGGCGCCGGCCAGGAGACCAGCGTGGCCCAGCTGCGCGAGCGCAAGAACGCCATGCAGGCCCGCCACGTCCGCCCCAAGTCGCCCTACCTCATCAGCACCTGGATGCAGATCAAGGCCAACACCAAGCGCGCCTACCAGCGCATCTGGGGTGACATCTCGGCCCTGGCCGCCCAGGTCGCCAGCAACGTCTTCATCGCCCTCATTGTCGGCAGTGCCTTTTACGGCAACCCCGATACCACCGACGGTTTCTTTGCTCGTGGCTCTGTCCTCTTCATCGCCATTCTCATGAACGCCCTCACTGCCATTTCCGAAATCAACAGTCTCTACGCCCAGCGCCCCATTGTCGAGAAGCAAGCCTCGTACGCCTTTTATCATCCGGCTACCGAGGCCATGGCTGGAATCTTGTCCGATATACCCATCAAGTTTGTCACTGCTGTCGTCTTCAACATCATTCTCTATTTCATGACCGGTCTCCGACGCGAGCCGGGCCAGTTCTTCCTCTTCTTCCTCATCACATTCATGACCACCTTTGTTATGAGTTCAGTCTTCAGAACTCTGGCAGCTTCGACCAAGACCGTCTCACAGGCCATGGGTCTTTCTGGTGTAATGGTTTTGATTCTCGTCATCTATACTGGATTTGTCATTCCGCAGCCGTCCATGCACCCTTGGTTCGCCTGGCTTCGATGGATCAACCCAATCTTTTACGCCTTCGAGATTCTCGTTGCCAATGAATTCCATGGTCGGGATTTCCCTTGTGCCCCCGGTTCCTTTGTCCCCCCCTACCAGCCTCGTGTCGGCACGTCCTTCATTTGCGCCGTCACTGGCGCAGTCAAGGGCGCAGAGACGGTCAGTGGCGATGCTTTCATTGCTGCGAGCTACCAGTATCACTACTCCCATGTTTGGCGAAACTTTGGAATTCTCATCGCCTTTCTAGTCGCCTTTATGATCATGTATTTCATCGTCACCGAACTCAACTCCTCCACCACCAGCACTGCCGAGGCTCTTGTTTTCCAGCGAGGCCATGTTCCTGACTATCTTCTCAAGGGAGGTCAGAAGCCTGTGGAAACAGACAAGGGCAAAGAGGAGAATGCCGAGGATGTTCCACTGCCCCCGCAAACCGACATCTTCACTTGGCGCGATGTTGTGTATGACATTCCCTACAAAGGGGGAGAGAGAAGACTGCTTGACCACGTTTCCGGTTGGGTCAAGCCTGGTACTCTGACTGCTCTTATGGGTGTATCTGGTGCCGGAAAAACGACCCTCTTGGATGTCTTGGCCCAGCGAACTACAATGGGTGTAATTACTGGCGACATGCTCGTCAGTGGAAAGCCACTCGATGCCAGTTTCCAGCGCAACACCGGTTATGTCCAGCAACAAGGTAAAGACTGCTCATCTCCATATAACAAACTCTTTGGCTAACCTCAGATCAGATCTTCATCTCGAAACCGCGACTGTCCGCGAAAGTCTCCGATTTAGTGCCATGCTTCGTCAGCCCAAGACGGTCAGCAAGAAGGAGAAATACGAGTTCGTTGAAGAAGTCATCAAGATGCTCAACATGGAAGAATTTGCCAATGCCGTCGTTGGTGTGCCTGGCGAAGGCCTCAATGTCGAGCAGCGCAAGCTTCTGACCATTGGTGTTGAACTCGCCGCGAAGCCCAAGCTACTCCTCTTCCTCGACGAGCCCACCAGTGGTCTCGACTCGCAATCCTCCTGGTCCATCTGCTCTTTCCTCCGTAAGCTGGCAGATTCGGGTCAAGCTATTCTCTGCACCGTCCACCAGCCCTCCGCCATTCTCTTCCAAGAATTCGATCGCCTCTTGTTCTTGGCCAAGGGTGGAAAGACTGTCTACTTTGGTCAGATTGGCGACAATTCGCGAACACTTCTGGACTATTTTGAGGGCAACGGCGCTAGAAAGTGTGACGACCAAGAAAACCCTGCCGAGTACATGCTCGAGGTGGTCAACAACGGATACAACGACAAGGGCAAGGATTGGCAGTCAGTCTGGAACGAGAGCAAGGAAAGTGTTGCGGTGCAAACGGAACTCGATCGTATTCATTCAGAGTCCCGACCCTCGGGATCCTCCTCAGATGCCACTCAGCGAACCGAGTTTGCTATGCCATTGACAACCCAGATCAGGGAGGTAACATACCGAGTCTTCCAGCAGTACTGGCGCATGCCGAGCTACATCATTGCCAAGATTGCCCTTAGCGTTGCGGCAGGTCTCTTTATTGGGTTCACTTTCTTCAATGCCAAGACCAGTCTGGGTGGAATGCAGATTGTGATGTTTTCCGTCTTCATGATCACCAACATTTTCCCTACCCTCGTTCAGCAGATCCAGCCGCTTTTCATCACCCAGCGATCGCTGTATGAGGTCCGTGAGAGACCCAGCAAGGCCTACTCCTGGGTAGCCTTCGTTTTGGCCAACATTGTTGTCGAGATCCCTTACCAAATCGTTGCCGCTATCCTCATCTGGGCATGCTTCTACTTCCCTGTTGTTGGTATCCAAACCTCTGACCGCCAGGGTTTGGTCCTGCTCTTTGTCATCCAGCTATTCCTCTACGCGTCTTCATTTGCGCACATGACCATTGCGGCCATGCCAGATGCGCAGACAGCCTCTAGCATCGTCACGGTGTTGGTGCTGATGAGCATTCTGTTCAACGGTGTCTTGCAGCCTCCCGATGCTCTACCCGGATTCTGGATCTTCATGTATCGCGTCAGCCCCTTTACATATTGGATTGCCGGTATCGTGGCGACCATGTTGCACGGTCGTCAGGTCGAATGCGCCGAAAAAGAGACGCAGATTTTTGACCCTCGCGATGGCCAGACTTGCGGCACTTATCTCGCCCCTCTTGCTGGGCAGGCGCCCGGCACTCTGCAAAATCCCGATGCCACGTCAGACTGCAGGTACTGCTCGTTCAAAGTGGCTGACCAGTTCCTGGCGGGTTCCCGTATCTACTGGAATGAACGATGGCGCAACTTTGGCATCATGTGGGTTTACATTGTGTTTAACATTGCCATGGCCATCTTTTTCTACTACATGTTTAGAGTCCGCAAAGGAGGATTTGGCCTCGGCAAGCTCTTTGGCCGTAAAAAGGCCGCGAAACCGAAGAAGGAGGAGGCTGCGACTGAGAAGCCTGCCAGCAGTGGCTCCGCGACTTCTACTCCAATTACCAACTAGAATATAGGTCGATATCGATCAACTGCTTACTTTCATTACAACTGAAAAAGAATTTCCTAGTCCTTTACATTAGATTTTATATTTATATTTGTTTAATACATGTACCTTCTTTTCAATACCGTTCTGCTACGGCAGTTCCGAATACTTGGTCGCGTGCACGACGAGCTGCGTCGCTATAGTTGTGTTCGCTGTCGGCCGATTCACGGATCTCTGTAGCAAGTGAGTTGGCATACCGTGCGAAATGGTAACAGCTTCCGGGTGCAATACGACTTGGTCTTCAGCCACGCAACAAAGAGTATCAAACATCTTCAGAGATCTGAGTGAGGTCTCTCAACCTGCCGAAGACGCAATCACCCGCCGTATTCTTCAGATGCAGATCCCTCCTCAGTCTTTCGCCGAAGCACCCGTGAGTATCGTGGTACTCTTATGATATTCCAAGACTTTTCCACAGTTCTGTAACGAGCTAGAACGGGTCCAGAAGTCTGAGAAGTGGAGTGAAGGGTACAAGTCGCGACAGTATCTGCACCTCAGTCTTCGGCGTGGATGCATACTTTCAAGTATAAATGAAGGCCAGATATAAAGAGCATTTTGAACACGAAAGATCCCATTGCCTTTCGTGTTGGGTAACATTACGGCGAATGCATGATTAAATGCACGATTCAGGCAACCGGGCAAAGAGTTGGTGGATTTGCGGCGATGCCTGACGTAGTTGTGGCGTCGCTAGCTCAACGCCTCCTCCGTGGCCAATTATTACGCTAGTGAGTTAATTATTGAGTTCTCCATTCACCGCTTATGGGAGGGAGCTCGTCGACGTTGATGTCTATGCCAATGTCTATATGAGGCACCGCTTCTGCGAGCCGGCGTAAAGAGACGCATAAGGCGCGCAAAGACGTCATTAAAAAAAAGAGAGGATTGCCTCTGCCTCGGAGACTGAAAACGACGTCGTAGGTGAATAGTTCGATTGCATTTTCTTAGTTTCCCAAACAGAGACGAGGGTTAGTTGTGACGGAGCACAGGCTGTTTTAGACGTTGTCGGTCTCGACTAAAGGGGTGAGGCTTTTGCATAGACGTTGATTTCGCAGACTTGGCCAAGATCATTTCCCCATGATTCAATGCAATCCCATTGTCTTTTCTTATGCAATCGCTACGCTGCGACTGCGACGACCAGTGGTCGCCACACTATTCACCCTGTACCAGACTTGCTCAGGTTATCTATCAGTATTAGGAAACGGACAACCTAATAGAGATGTTGTCAAAAATTCGCCAAGTCTTTGCTATTGTAAAAAGACAAATATTGTAAATAGTACACGTTGTTTTCGAACAGTCGCAGGGCCATAACGAGGTAAGAGCCCCTGATCAACAAAGCCTCCTCATGCATTGCTATTCGACCGGGTCGAGTGTGAAACCGGGCTTAGATCTGACACTGCCCCCGATATATTCTGTAGCATACTTGGCCTTGTGAAACGGCACTTCGGGACCCGAGAAGCGGCTTTGTATACGTGAAGACGACCGGTAGCAAAGAAGACAGCAGTCTTGAGGGCATACCAACGGCTGGCGGACGACTACGAAAGGGCTATTGCAGTATTCAGAGGCACAGTGCCTCAGGCTTTATCAGTATCTGTAGTTTGAACACCGATACCGCAAATGATACAGGACGCCACCGATACCCATAGGTGGCACTAAAATTTCGCAGAGTTGAAATGGCTTCTTACTGATACTGATGGAAGGATCACAGTCTTGGCAGGCCTGGTGAGGGGCGGGCCGCGGTGCGTGTGGGAGATTTGCTTGTCGAGCCTGAGGAGTCACTAGACTCACTACTGGTACTACTGGTATGCCGAGACAATAGCCATGAACTACCGAGTGGGACTAGGATGATGTGTGGCAGAAATATCCTGACATCCATCTAACTGCGGCACGAGTAGCATGATCGTAGAGAAAGGACTGATGATGAGATCGTAATGCGTCTCAACCACTGCGCCAGCTCCGCCTTTTGCTCGCATGACGCTTTCTCTTCATTGATCATATGGGTTTCTGCTGATACGAGGAAAATGTTCATAAAGATTGCGAAAAAAAGAAAAAAAAAACAAAGCTTAGTCGCCACCACCAGCCATTCCTTTTCCCAGGTAGCGCAGGCTAGCAATGTCATTAGCCGACGGAGAATGCTCCATTTATCCAGGGAGAAATTTTGCGTGAAGAAGATCGACAAGGTGCCCTGCCGCGCATTCTGCAACAGTGGATGCTGTGGCTTTTGTTAGATTTTTTTCCGCCGCAGGGTCTGGTTCGCCGTGGCTCCGGAATAGGCAATTTTCGACGCCGGTTCATGGCAAAGCCCCCTATTGCACATTCCACCAGGCTTATTACCGAGACTTGGTCAATGCTACCTGAGCGAAATGACTAGGTGAAAAAGACGTGCAGGGACGGATTTTCACTGTCGTTGGCTAGATCGGATGAATGCTGCACGTGAGTAGTACTATCAGTAGAACATCCGGAGCCGCTCCGAGTTTTGCCAAGCCATTTGATTTCGGCAGTCAATATACTGATCCCCTCAAGCTACGTGCGCTAAAAAAAAGAGGCCTCTCTGTAACAAGGATTGACTCTGGCAACATATGCTTCGAGTTTGCGTAAAACTTTTACTGCCAAGGTGGTCGAGAGCCGGGCTCCATTTCCGCCTCGTGTATTAGTAGTAGAGGGATACCGAGTTGCTGACTCTAAGTAAGTAGTATACAGAATGAAGACGAGGTACAAAGATGCTTGAGTCGCAGCTAGCGGTCTACCAGCAAAGAAACTACCGAGCACTATTTTCGAGTTGGCCCCAGCCAACAACTTTTCGTTGTTAGTCCGCAAAATGCTCGGTATCCGGCTGAATGAACTTTGCAGCTTATAGCAGTGGAAACTATGGCCAGGTTCATTTCCCCTCTGGTTACTGAAACAGTCCAGATGAGAACCGGGACTTGAACCCACTCTTCTACGTTGTTGCAGGGCAATAGTACTCCGTGCACGACTCATGGCTGTAAATCCGGACAAGGCCGCTAACCAACTTGTCAGTACTTGGCAACGCTCGCTACGGAGTACAAGGGGCGAGCTACCAGTAGCATCCCGATTTGTAGTTTGATCTGCAGGTAATATGTAGATGAGTTTCCGTAGTCAGTCCTGTGCTCTTCTTCCTTAGCAAGTTCGAGTTACGCCTCATTCAACATCATGTCTGATGCTGCCGTGGCCGCGGCCATTGCCAGCGGCAGAATCCCCGAGGGCATCACGGAAGAATTTCTCAACGAATCAAAGGACCAGCCTGCAATCATCGCCATTGTTGTCGTGACCGTACTGACCAGCTTGGTTGTGCTTTGTCGTCTGGCATCGCGCGCGTTCGTCATAAAACGCATCGGTATCGACGATGGGTTGGCCTTGGGATCTCTGGTACTTTCTTGTTCAGACATGGGCAACATCATCGTCCCTTTTGCTAATTCCTGTGCCTTAGTCTTGTTTCATTGCATTCGTTGGTCTCTGCATTGAACTCATCAAGTTGGGTTCTGGCCGTCACTTTGTCTACGTCGAAAACGTTCTCAGCAACGAAACGCAGCTCCGGACCCAGGTACTCGACTTTGTCGCCCACATTCTCTACACGGTTGCGCTCCTCCTTTGCCGCGTCTCTGGACTGGCATTTTACCACCGTCTCTGCAATATGCATGACCGATTCAAGCTCATGATTCAAATCGTCTTTGGCATCTTGATTGCGGGGTTCTTGCCACAAATCCTGCTCTTGATTTTCCACTGCCGCCCGGTAACAGGATATTGGCCCTACGACTCCCAGCCTGAATCGAAGCGATACGAATGCCTGCAGTGGGGTTTGGTGTACAGCGTCAATTCTGCAGTGTCGCTGCTGTGCGATCTGCTCATCTTTGGTATTCCTATTGTTATGCTTTGGAGCCTAGAGATGAGCCGCAAGAAGAAGATTCAGCTTGGATCTATCCTGCTGCCCGGTACTCTGTAAGTACAATACTAACAATACCAACAATGGCCGTGGTTTCAAACTGACCAGAAACCTAGCGTTATTGCCATCTCCGTAACACGATTGGTTCTAGTGATCCGTGGACAGTGGCAAGAGGACATGGTGAGTCGAGTATTCTTTATCACGGCGCGGACGCTCACTAACACTACATCACACAGTCATGGGAGTACAATCCGATGCTCGGTGTCGAGGTGGCCGAAATTGGTGCTACTTTGATTGCACTTTCTGTCCCAGGAGTCAAGCCGGTTTTTGACAGGTTTGTATTGGGCAAAAAGGATACCAGCGATGCGTATGGTTCCACAGGTCAGCGGAAACACAATGGGACGACTGACTCGGGTGCGACGAAGCTGGGCACCCTTCGGCTGCGGAGCCAACATCTGGGTAGTCGAGAGGACATCAACCAGCCCAATTACGCGACGGCGGTGAGCGCTGGGCACGCTCCTAGCACGGATGACTTTCACAGCACCAAATCCACGGATGGCATTTATGTCAAGGTTGACTTTGACGTAGATGATGGGCAAGCTCATGCCCGGTGAGCGGCGGAAAGAGCTACGTGTTATTCTAGACTACGAATACTTGTAATTTTCAAAATTCATCAATTATGCCACCTAGCTACGTATCTCGAAATACCCATTTCCATGAGCTAATTTTACAGTGACCACAACTTTCCGTTGTAACAGGATTCAGGTGTACTGGTAGACTGAGCGATGGGTTCCTCTTCTCAACAGTTTGTGGACCAACCAGCAAGTTTGTCACCCCACCAGAGAACCCGTCTAGGTGCCTGTAATGAAAGAAGCGAGTCAGTTAGTTAGTTACCCGCCATTTTGAGAGTGGATGAAGAAGGTTATAAGCCACTTTTTACTGGATCCCTCTTGCGGGACCTGTTGGCCGAAAGGGCTTGCCGGGGCGATGGGGTTGGGAGCGCAAATTTCTGTCAGCCAAACTCTCGCAAACCCGCAGTGTTGCCATGGAGGAAGTGTCATGGAAGGGATATGGAAGCAGCTTCTCCCGACGCACTTACCACCTGCCGGGGATAGATACCCTTTGGAAGCGCGGTTCTTACGGGGATCGCCACTCTTTACCCAGTACGCCAGGGAGGGGGCCCATAACTACCAAGTAGAGCATATTTGATGAAGATTGATACCCCGGTAGTTGCCATATTTCTCGCACGTGGCAGATTCATGCCGCGGAAAATTAGAGGGCGATATATGTAGAACCGTGGCCGCGCATTTCGCTGTCTCATGCCTTTACACAACCGGATTCGGCTGCCACAAGGACAATCGCACAACGGTGATCGGCAAGCCTGTGCCCCCTTTCCGTCCATTCCACGGTCTGCTGTCTGTCACCTGCCTACCACCACCTTGCCATCATGCGTGCTTCGATCCTGTCCGCTGCGGCGCTCATCGCGGCTGTTCGCGCGTTCGATACGCAATTCACGCCGTCGCTAATCCCACTCCTGGAGAATGCCGATTCGACGAAGCTGTTTCCCATGGCCGACTGCCATGGCTTCAAGCTGGAGGAGGCCACCATCGACCAGATGCAGCAAGCTATGCAAAATGGCAACCTGACATCGGTCAAGCTGGTGGGCTGCTACCTGACTAGAATGTTTCAGACTCAGGAGTACATCAAGTAAGGAACTTTCTGGCGTCTGCGAATTTTGCGATTCTTCGCTTTGTGTAAGATGATCATTTTCTAACCTGAAATCCGATGCAGCTCCGTCTTGCAAGTCAACCCGGACGTGTTCGCCATCGCCGCTGAGCGCGATGCAGAGCGTCAGGCCGGCAAGGTCCGAGGCCCTCTGCACGGGATCCCCTTCACCGTCAAGGACAACATCGCCACCAAGGACAACATGGAGACCACGGCAGGGAGCTGGGCGCTTCTCGGCAGCATTGTGCCCCGCGACGCACACGTCGTGACAAAGCTCCGCGACGCTGGCGCCGTGCTCTTCGGCAAGGCCACGCTCAGCGAGTGGGCGGACATGCGCAGCAGCAACTACTCGGAGGGATTCTCCGGCCGCGGCGGGCAGTGCCGCAACTCATACAACTTGACAGTGAACCCCGGCGGCAGCAGCTCGGGGAGCGCTGTCGGCGTCGCGGCCAACGTGGTGCCCTTCTCGCTCGGTACCGAGACTGACGGCAGTGGTAAGAACATCTGCATCTCCTCCGCGCTGTGATTGCAGACATGCTGACCTTGGCCATGACAACAAAAAGTCATCAACCCTGCTTCCCGCAATGCTCTTGTCGGGTTCAAGCCCACAGTCGGCCGCACCTCACGAGCCGGCGTCATCCCCGAAACGGAGCACCAGGATTCGGTCGGCACCTTTGGCCGCACGGTGCGCGACGCCGTGTACGCTTTTGACGCCATCCACGGCGCGGACCAGCGTGACAACTACACGACTGTCGATGGCATCATTGACGCGCCCGAGGGCGGCTACGCGAAGCTTCTGGCCAAGAAGTCGGCGCTCAAGTGTGCGCGCTTCGGGCTGCCGTGGAAGAGCTACTGGCGGTTCGCCGACGACGAGCAGTTGGCAGCACTCACGCAGCTCCTGGACTTGATGCGCGCCGCAGGTGCCACCATTATCAACGGCACCGAGATCACCGACCATGAGACCATTGTCAGCCCCAATGGCTGGGATTGGGATTGGGGTGTCACTTCGCGCAACCGCGCCAACGAGTCGGAGCTGACTTACGTCAAGGTTGACTTTTACAACAACATGAACGATTACCTAAAGGAGCTCACCAACACCAACATGCGCACCGTCGACGACATCATCCAGTACAACTTCGATAATGACGGCGCCGAGGGCGGCCACCCTTGGCCTCTCGGCCACCCGGCATTCTACTCTGGCCAGGACGTCTTCCTCGCCGCGCAGAAGACCAAGGGTGAAAAGGACGAGACGTACTTCCAGGCGCTGAACTACATTCAGTCCACGGCCCGCAAGGGTATCGATGATGCTCTCCGCCACAACGGCACCAGACTCAATGGTCTGCTTGTGCCGCCGGGCGTCGGCCAGAGCTACCAGCAGGCCGCGCAGGCAGGCTACCCCGCGGTCACGATCCCAGCTGGTGTCAGCTCTGACTCGGGAATTCCGTTTGGACTCGCAATCCTCCAGACGGCTTGGCGCGAGGACGAGCTTGTCAGATGGGCGAGCGCCATCGAGGACCTGCAGCTCACCTCAAACACGACACTCAAGCGCACCCGGCCGACTTGGCGTGGCTATCTCGAACGCAACGTCCCTGTGCCGTTTTAATACAGCTTTATTCAAAGTATAATTGGATTGAGTGTGTGGTAGCTGTAGCAAGGTATGAACATACAACAATTACATTAGAAGTATATATTCCTTTACCCAAAGATTATTTTCATATCCCCTCTCCAGGATCAAGTGATGCTCAAAATGACACGAAACGCTTTCCTAGATTCACCGGACTACTGCAAGTAACACATGAACTCGAGTCAAGACATTTACACTTTGGGTCAATTGATGTGCACTATGTAGAGGCGATGATCGGCCGATAGGCTGCCAAACATCAAGAGCTGTACATGGGTGTGATGATTGTCCCTCTCACGGCCGGCCGAGCCGGAACTTTACACGACGAAGAACTCCACGCGACGGTCGAGGCTACCTTCCCCCCTTTCGATTTTTCTTTAAAAGTTTGAGAGCTTCTCAAGCGGGAGGGGCGGCGGCCGGCGCGGCAGCCGGAGCGGTGCAACCAAGCGTCTCCTTGAAGCACGCCAACCCGGCGTCCACGCCGGTCTGGAACTCCGGGGGTGCGAACAGGCCCAGACCTTTCTTGAGAGCCCCGACAGCGGTCTTGAGACCAGTGTCAATCATGCCGCTGCAGTCGATGGGCGCGGCCGGGGCGGCCGGGGGCGGCGCGTCGGTGACGGGGCAGCCGATGGCCTTCTTGAAGCAAGCGCCGCCAGCGTCGGTGGCGTCCTTGAGGTTAGCCGGGGCGCTGCTGCCCAGAGCACCCTGGAGGGCCACGACGGACGCCTTCAGCGCGGTGTCGACCATGGCGGGACAGCTGCGGCGCTCTACGGCGGCAGAGGCGAGGCCGGCGGCGACGGCGGTGATGAGGAGTGAGGCCTTCATTTCGACTAGGTAAATGGCGAAAGCTTTTGATATAGATGGTGATGATGATGATGATGATGATGGCAGCAGGGACAGAAGACGATGCGAAATGCGTAATGCGTAATGCGTAATGATGCGGGATTGTTGGCAGCAGTCATCAGCTTGGTAGGCTCTCGTAGTCGGTTATGTAGTTTTTCTTCGCTGTGCTTTTTGCGACAAATGACATATACATAAATTCAGAAAAAAGTCGTATTAGTGCCATGGAGTTGTATTGATGCGACAGCTTGCAGCATTGTCTCATCATCATCCGACGAGGGCGCGTCAGGACTCAATTGACAGATACCGCTTCCCACCCAAATCTTGCCGCTTGTCCTCCTCAAGTTACCCGCATTATTGACCCGTTGATCCTTTCGGCTTCTTCTCTCGTTTCCCTGCATGCATGTACAAACTTGTGCGCTGTGCGGTAATGCTCACCAGCTGTGAGACATGGAAGTCAGCCCCGTGGCGTGGCGAGACAGGCGCGGAACCGAGACATGAATGAGGTCCAGGATCCAGCCAGCCACAGGATGATGGTGCTCTGCTACAAAGTACAGGGTCGAGGATGTTGTGAGGCATGCCATTCCTTACGTACGAGCTGTACCAATTAACCCTTGTGAGAGAAAGATGGCGAATTGCCTGGGGCCACTCGTCCATATCCCTCATTGTTGTCGGTGTTGTCGGTGTTGTCGACGCTTTGGTTTGACGCGTATTACTATAATCCTACATCTTTGTTCTCTTCGATTGTCATTCTATAGCAGCGGAACACCGATTGAGCCCTCGCGCCTTACTGGTCGCTGTTTAGGACTGTTTTATGCGAAAAGGCCAGACGCTGGTGGATTGTAATGTAGTCCTTTTAACACAGAAATGCATCCCCGCTGTCAGACCTTTTTGGCATGTTGGCAGATCTACGGAGTACATGACTTAGACATGGCCAGGTACATTACATTCCCTGTTCTTGGCCAATTGCCATTTCACTTTTCCTTTTATTGTTAGCGGGAAAACGAAAAGAGGATAATGCAGCATTCCACAAGAAAATGACCATGTGGAGAGAATGATGTCTCTGGTACACGCGGCAACTGCTGGCCAAATGCCACTTGGAACAAGCTGAGATAATGATTCACAAAAGTCAACTAGCTTCAAGAGCCCGAAATATTGCTTTTCATGATGCGCTGTTCACCCATAGGTCGCAGGTAGCCCAGACATGGAGTCAAGATCCGTCACCTCTAGCCGCGCTAGCTGTCAAATTTCCCGCCACGAAGAGGAATTTGAGGCTTTCAACCCATTACCGCAAAGTGCGGATCTACTCTAGTGATCTTCGCCTATCTACTTTACTTCTGATACATAGCCTCTAGTTACTGTGTCGATTCGCTGTCAATGTCTTCCAATGGATCAATTCACGGCATGCCTGCCCGTACTCAAGCAATCTCGAGACTATACCATCAGTCATGTTGGCCGGAGCGGTGTATTTCTGATACATGGGAGTGAAGCCAAGGACAATGGCTGACACGGATGCAAATCAAATTCATCATCTGACGTGAAAGTGGATAGAAAGTATCTTGTCGGTGAGTTTGCCGAAAAAAAGGGTTCTCCAACCAGTAGCACTCCTGTGCTGTGGAATGCTTGCTGTATTAGCTCTGACGTGTACATTGTATTTAAGCTATCCGTATTCCAAACTAACGGGTACTTTGATATTCCTTACGTATTTGCTTGTCCCTGGCGAATCCCATATTCGTACTTCTAGTGTTCTCCTACAGGCCGTTGGGGTCAGTGTCCAGTATCCGCACTAGAAGGTCCAAGTCAAATTCACGCCGATCACAGTGTTGATACATGGTAACGAAAACTTCCGAGATGGATTACACCTACGACAGCAAAGCCTTGAACCTGCCGGACTCAGCCACGACAGGGGGCAGCGCGTCAAACTTTGATCGTGAGCAGGCCGTATTTTACGACGAGATTGGCTGCCTTGACGCAAAGACCTTCTCAGAGGCCGCAAGTGAGGCCGCCAATGTCTCCGAGTCTCCCGCTGCTTGGACTTACAAGTGTATTGGAAAATGCAAACGCCCTGCGGGAGGCTGCGTCGAGCATCTGCGGGCGCAGGTGGCAGCACTGCGGGCCACGGCGGATGATGTCGCAAAGAAGCACAGCAATGGCGTTGGCCTCATCAACAATGGATCCGGCCTGCTCTTTCCGGGGAAGCAGAAGTCTGCGGGATGCAGCCGCTCACCGGCCTGGGATGGACTTGAAGAGTCGAGCCCTTGGTTTCCAGGCAAGGTCTCCGGGGTGCCAGCACCGAATTTCTCTGCCCTGTTCGGGGTATACACCCAAGGTTTTGTCCTCGTCGACTATTGGGAGAGGATCAAAGTGTCCAAGCTGGACGGTACAATCTCCTACGCGGCCACTGACACCGCCTGGCGTCTGAAAGGCGTCGAGGTCCAGTGCGTGGATGATGACGAGGAGACGGAACCGTGGGCGACACAGACCTCTCTGGAGGGCGGCCGCGAAGGGCGGTTCAAATATCAATGCCAGATGCCGAGGCTCGGAACCGCGCAGGACACACTGGCAGAGCAGCTCTTTGCCATTGGCGCGCTGCGAAACGCCCGGGTTCTCAGCGCCGTCATGTGCTGCGTGGAACTCTACCACACGGCGGCCAAGCTCCTCGAAATGCGCGACATCACCATGAGGACGGGCCGCGAGACCAGGGTCGGCGGGCTCCGAACCACCATGGACGGCGTGGTCTTCACCAAGGTGGCGCTCAAGGGCGACCAGCTCCCGCCCAAGCTGAGCGGCTACGCCACCAGCCCGACGCCGGACTTTGAAGACCTCTGCCGGCGCGAGGGGGCGACGGGCGCGATGCGCAACACCAGCGTCATGGCCATGTCGCTGGGCTACGACCGCGGGGTCTACGGCGGCAGCATCGCGGGCATGTGGGCCGTGATGGACTCGGGCTTCATGTACGACTACTCGACGGGCAACTTTAGCCGGAAGCTGGGCCGGCGGATCGGCGACGCCTTCGCGGCGGTGCGGGCCCAGGACACGGGCAACGCGGCGCTCAACGCGCACCTCCTCGACGTCGTCACCGTCATCGCGTGCAACTTCACGGCGCTCAAGGCCAAGGCGGCGCTCGAGGACCGGCGCAAGCTGCGGTCGCGGCCGTGCATGGCCGTGTGGGACGACCTGGCGGCGGCGGCGCGGTACCGCATGGCCGACGCGGCCTTTGCGCACGTGTGGTACGACAGCCCCAACGACATGCGCAGCCTCGTGCTCGGCGGGCTCGGCTGCGCGCTGCACGACCTCATCGACGTCGGGCCCGACGTGGCGTGCGGCGAGGTGAGCAACCTGATCCCGTCGCTGACGGGGGGGGACCTGTCGGCGGGCGCGCTGCGCGCCGTCTACGTCGGGCTCGTCGCCGCGCTCGAGTGGTGCGCCGAGCACGACCCCTTCAACACGACGGGCCTGGCCATCCTCTTCACCCACTGGTGGCAGCTCTGCAACCTGCGCCACCGGCCCGTCGCCCTCATGAGCCGCGTCGCGCCCTCGCCCGCCTACGCCGTCTGCCCGGAGAAGCTGGCCGCCGAGCCGACCTTTGCGTGCATCACGCGCGGCCACGGCCTGCGCTACGTCGAGGGCCAGGCCGTCCTCGACGACCAGCGCGCCGAGCTGGCCCGCGTCGAGGCCGCCCTCGCCGCCGCCGGCGTCACCGACCTCGACGGCCTGATCCGGAAGCTCGTCCGCCCGGTACTCGACTACGCCGACGGCAAGGACACGCGCCTGCCCGTCGAGGTCGCGTACTGCACCGACGTCCTCGACGCCAACCTGGCCCGCGAGCACTCGCACAAGATCCGCGCCCTCTGGGCGCTCATGCTCATCATGTGGAAGTCCGGCGCCGTCTGGATGGCCGTCCTGGCCAACACGCAGTACTCCCACCAGGGGCTGACCAACTGCGACCGCGGACGCGACGACTACAGCGCCTCGACGTGGGGAAAGGCAATCCCGGGCGCCGACAAGGATGCCGGGGCCGGAGCGTCAGGGTCGGGCCGTCCCGAGAGCTCCAGCGTCCAGTGGTTGATGTCCAAGGCACGTCGGCTGGCGCAAAAGCTGTGGCTAGCTTAGGGCTGGCGGTTGGACAGGGTTTTGATTGCAAGCTGGTCTTGCCTTTGTGACTTTTACTCACGACATTTGACTATTCTTGCTCAGTATATACGTATAGCTACAGAAATATATTACCCGTTTTACAAAAGTTTTACGTTATTTTTGCTAGGCTACGGCCGCGTCTCTCATCTGCCGGAGGGAGACGATGGCACCACTGACAAACATGGGCAGCCCTATAATGAGCTTCAAATCAAAATTTTAAATGAGGCAAGAAGGTACATCAGATAAGAAAGGAGAGGATTCTCCCTATATCATTGATCGAGGGCAATACACAAAGTACACAAAAGCACACAGAAAATAAAGTAAAAGGCTTCCCTGTCTGCCTGCCTGCCAGTAGATATTACAGAGAATGAACTACAAGCAGATTAAGAGGATGCTATGGCATTGTAGTAATAGATTTAGCTGTCCGATCAGCCAATTTGATAAGTCTGTCTTATCTAGGCCAACTATCTACTACACTGTCCTTCTTACAGCGTGCTCGAGGGAACTCAGCTACCAAGGTCTCGTACGTGACTGTGTCGCGTTTCCTCTTGAGACGCCGCGATGAAGAGGCCCCCTCGTCAACGACCAGGACCCGCGTAGAAGGTCTCGATCCCCCTCCCCCCTCCCCTTGTTTCTCGCTTGTTGTAGAGAGACCTGCCCAACGAAACTTTTGCTTCTACAAGATGCTTGTAGGAGAGAGAGAGAGAGAGAGGCAAGGGTTGCCCCAAATCTGATTTTTTTTTTCAGCTTGCCCACTAGCGCCGGGCATACTCGATCAGATCCCACAGGTTGCCGTACAGGTCCTTGAAGACGGCGACGGTGCCGTAGTCGTGAACCGCGACCGGCCGCGCCCACTCCACGCCGGCGGCGGTGAAGCGGTCGTAGTCGCGCCGGAAGTCGTCGGTCGCGAGGAAGAGGAAGACGCGGTCGTCGCCCGTCTGCCGCCCGACGGCGGCGAGCTGGTCGGGCGAGGAGGCGCGGGCGAGGAGGATCGTGGTGACTGCACTGCTACTGCTGCCGCCGCCGCCGGAACCGACCGCCGCACCGGGCGGGGCAATGGTGACCCAGCGCTTGTTCTGCTCCGGGACGGGTCGGTCCTCGACGACGGTGAAGCCGAGCTTGCCGACGTAAAAGGCGAGGGCCTCGTCGTAGTCGCGGACGACGACGGAGACGTGCGCGATGTGTGGCATTGTTGGTTGTGGTTGTGGTGATGATGATGGCGGTGGTGGTATGTGGTGGTTGCCAAACAGAGGAAAAAATCAAGGATATATTGTGTGGGGAAACAGTTAACGGCGGAGACTGTCTCCCTCTCTGTCCTCGTCTCTTTCTCTCTCTGTTCACATACGCCACGATGGAATGGGGATCTCTGTTTGGCACATAGTATACATTTCTCATTCAATTCAAAAAAAAATCGCTTTTTCTTATATATACCCGAGCAGAAGCAAAGACAAAACAGAACCAGGCTTGACCAAAGGAATCAGACTGTACCATTACAGCTTCGCGAACAAGCCGGCGCAGGCGCCCTTGCCGAGCTGGACCAGGGTGCTCTTGGTGCGCATGTAGGCGCGGATACCCTCCTCGCCATTCTCCAGGCCGATGCCGCTCATCTTCCAGCCGCCGACGGGCATCTCGGCGGGGGACTCGCCCCAGGTGTTGATCCAGGTGATGCCGGCGTGCAGCTGGCGGATGACGTGGTGGGCGAGGCTGAGGTCGGAGGCGACGACGCCGGCGGCGAGGCCCATGGGGGTGTCGTTGGCGCGGCGGACGACGTCGGGCAGCCACTGGTCCTGGGAGCGGCCGCGGACGGCGTAGGGGAGGAGGCACATGACGGGGCCAAAGATCTCCTCACGGGCGACGCGCATGTCGTCGGTGCAGTCGGTGAAGACGACGGGGGGCACCCAGTAGCCGGCGGGGGTGGGCTTGGTGCTCTGGGCGTCGGCGGCGCCGTCGTAGAGGACGCGGGCGCGGTCGACGTCCTTGCCGTGGCGGATGTAGGCGCGGACCTTGTCCGTGTGCGGGGCGGAGACGACGGGGCCAAAGTTGGTGGCCTCGTGGCGGGGCATGCCCATGCGGATGCCGTGGCGGCAGCGGCGGACCAGGGCCTGCTCGAGGGCGGGCAGCAGGGTGTCGGGGACGAAGACGCGGGTGCCGTTGGTGCAGACCTGGCCGGTGGAGAAGAAGTTTGCGGCCATGGCGACGTCGGCGGCCTCGTCGACGTCGGCGTCGGGCAGGACGACGAGGGGGCTCTTGCCGCCGAGCTCCATGGTGATGCCCTTCATGTCCTTGGCGGCGGCGGCGGCGACCTTGCTGCCGGTGCTGACCTGGCCGGTGAAGGAGACCTTGGCGACGGCCGGGTGGGAGACGAGGGGGACGCCGGCGCTGGGCCCGTCGCCGTAGACGACGTTGAAAACGCCCGGGGGCAGGCCGGCCTCGAGGTAGATGCGGGCGAGGGTGTCGGCGTGGAGGGGGGTGACCTCGCTGGGCTTGTAGACCATGCAGTTGCCGGCGGCGAGGCAGGGGGCCGACTTCCAGAGGGCGATCTGGATGGGGTAGTTCCAGGCGCCGATGCCGGCGCAGACGCCGAGGGGCTCGTGGGTGGTGAGGACGTAGGCGTCGGGGCGGAGGGTGGTGTGCTGGCCGGGCTGGCGGCCGGCGACCAGGTGGGCGTAGTACTCGAGGACGTCGGCGCCGGTGGCGACGTCGACGGTCGACGTCTCGGACCAGGCCTTGCCCGTGTCGAGCGTCTCGGTCAGGGCGAGGGCGTCGTTGCGGGCGCGGAGGAGGGCGGCGGCGCGCAGCAGGACGGCGGCGCGCTCGGGGGCGGGCGTCTGCGACCAGGTCGGGAAGGCGGCCTGGGCCGAGGCGACGGCGTCGTCAATCTGCTGGCGCGTCGAGGTGTAGATGGTGGCGAGGGGCTCGGCGGTGCTGGGGTCGATGGACTGGAAGGTGTCGGAGGCGGATGAGGTTTTGGGCTGTGGCTGGCCGGAGTGGAAGGTGTGAATTTCTTTGGCAAAGGTCATGATGGCTTTGCTTGCTTTCTTGGTTTGTGGTTGTGGTTGTGATGCAAGAGACGCAAGTCTGGTGGGTGTGTTTGTGTGTCTTTTTCTTTTTTTTTTTTTCCCTTGGTGGGTGACAAGTGACGCAATGCGGAAACAGAGGATTCGTCGAGAGCTTGCTGGCTGTCCGGGGCCGAGTTTCGCGCAGGACGATGAATTGGGAGTAGAGCCGGTGAGAGAGACAATTGCCGAGCAAAGCAGGTGGGTTCGGCAACCAATGGTAATAGAGAGCTTGGTTGGAGTCGGTGTTGATGATGGATGGGAGGGAGGAGCTGCAAGGACGAAGTTGGCGGGCGGGCGGCGAGCGGGACACCGGATGCTCGGACGCCGGAGGTCTGGCAGCTGTTGTGGAGCAAAAAATGGAGGAACTTTTTTTTTTCCTTCTTCTTTTCCTCTTTTTTTTTTTTTTTCTTTCCTTTCTTATTTTCCATTGCGTCTTATTTTTCTCACATTTTCCTCGTGTACAATTGCTCTCGGCCCGTAGCTGCCTTGTCCCGAGTACAGTGTTTATTGTCACGTGCCCACGTACCTCTATTGTATCCTGAGCAGACGAACAACGCATAAACAAGCAGGTTTTCTGTAGTATAGGTATCCGTGTGGTTGATGGTATTACGATTGTTATTTTGATCGTGAATGCTGCGCTCTGCAACACGAAATCTTTAAAGGTGGCCGCCTCTACTTGGAGACTATACCCATCTCGATGCTACCCGGCAGCTGCCTCACGATCTGGCACTCTATACAAAGGAGCTTGGCTTCATCCTTGACTGCTACCATGAGTTTCGGCATGATGTACAGATGGGCGAGCCAGGAGATGAAGGGAATCGAGAAGCAAATCGTCATCAGGCGTGAAATTGTCCGGCAATCGCGATTGTCTGTGTACGGTGATTGCCCAGAAGTGTGCTTCCACTCCGTATCCATGCCGTGACCCCGTAGCCCACTGACTGACTACTAATACAACCCACAGTCAATTCCGCCGGCTGCCTGGTGCATTACTCGCCAGTGTTGGCGGGCGAAGGGGGCGCAAGCAAGCGTTGGTGGTTGCAGTGGGAATGGAATGACTGTGCAAATAAATTCCTTGGTAGCCAGCAGCCGGCAACGGCAACGGCAACGGTTCTGCAACACGGAGCACGGCCCGATCAGGTGGTTTACACCCCGGGCAGTTGGATGCAACCATGCAACTACAGTTGAGTGGATTGGGGACCAGCCTCGAGACTTGAGCCAGCTGGTTCCAGCCACAATGGCGTTGGCTAGAAACAGAGTTGAACCATGCAAGTCGGTAGTTCCATAACAAGCTGGTAACAGGCCATGAGTGGGCGAAGGGGATTTTTTTTCTCCCCCTCTCCTGCAGAAAGATTCCTTTCTCACAAGAGAGAGACGGAGAGTGACAGAAAGATATGAAAGCCGTCGTGAGACACGTAGCCTTGATGGCTACCTCCGTTTGCTGCTCGTGTAAAAAAGGCCGCCCCGGCTCGGCGCCCCTCCGAAGAGAAGAGGAGAGGCCCCCCCCCGTTTCCCAAAAGGGTCACTGACTAGCATCTGCAATCCACTTGAGTAGAAACAGAACCCTTGCTGTGGGCAGAATGGGTAAAAAAAAAAAGTGAATCGTCGATAGGACAACTACTGAGTTGACACGGGAAAGAAAAAAAAAAATCGGCGGGGCAGGGTGCGCCAAAAAAACAAAATGACATCAGTGACCCGCAGGCTAGGTGTCGGACGGCTCCGCCCAGCCCCAGCGGGCGCTGTAAAAATGGCCTGTAGAAGGGTGACATGGTGCGATGGTATGGGGGAGGGGGAAGCTAAAGAAGAGATTTCTTCTTCTGCATTCTTCTTCTTTTTCTTAAACTAAAAACAATAAAATAAATAAAACTAAAAGGCCAAACAGCCGCCCACTTTCGGCGCCGGCCACAGCGCGGCTACAGCGAGTTCAGCACGCGGCCAGCCTGCCTGCAGGTACGTACCTATCTTGGTACCTAGATGGACCTGCATACCCTCAGCAGAGCAGCGTCGTATTAAGCCAAGAACTGGGAAAAGAGGAACAGATGTGAAGAAAAAAAAAGACAACAAAAATCCCCTCGTTGGTCTATACAAGCTGTGCTTGCATAAAAAAAAAATCCCCAGCTCCTTGGGGCTTGCCTGATTGTGACAACCTCGACAACCCTCGACAAGCCTCCAGCCTCCATGCTCCAAGCCTCCAGCGCCCCAATAGCCCACCATCTAGTCATACCGTGCATCGAATATCAACATCGGCACTGTATTCGAACCCGCAAATCAAGAGCATCTTCACAGTGCCAACAGAGGCCCATCATTTGACCCTCTCATCCCCATATCATCACCACCCATGTTCCCTCCCCCTCCCCACCTACGTAATACCCTGTCTCGTCCATGCTGAACCACATCGCCAAACATCATCATCATCACCACCACCACCACCACCACCCAATGTCGGTGAGACGCCCGCCTCACAGTCTGACTGACTCTCTACACACACTCTACCCCGGGGCTCTCTCAACCAGGATCCACTCCACCGCCCAGCCAACTCGCGTGATCGCAATTAACAATTCCGATACTCCGCCTCGGCCAATACTGTTTGTCATTTGCTTGCTCTGCACCGCATTGCATTTGGCCGCAGCCCTGCCCTCTACTACTGAGTAATGAATATCTCTCTGAAGAATAACAATAAAAAAAAAAAAACCCATCTCCTCGGCTCTCTCCTCTCCGTACTATTTTTCTTTCCATCTTCTTAGATACCTGCCTTCAACCAACTTCCCATCCGCTATTTCCAAACCACCACCACCACCACCTCCATCATCATCATCCTCACCACAGCCCACGAGTGATCTAGCCTCGACACCTCTCAGCTTTCCAAAGTGGCGTTCAATCACCTACTATAAACCCTTTCCCGCTCTCCCTCGCTCGCTCCGTGACCCGACCTGCATATCCCGCTCCGGTTCCGGTCAAGCTCTGGCTTCTGTTTGCTCCACCCACCCGGACCCTAGTCACCCTACTTGCCGCGCCTTTGTCTCTTCTTTTTCTTTTTTTCTTCTTCTACTTCTTCTACACCTTCTACTTCTTCTACTTCTTCCTCTCTTATTAGTCCAGCCTCCCAAACCCTCTCTTCGGCCTTGGATACTCTTTCCTTGTTTTTCCTTTTCGTTTCTTCTATTTGACATTCAGAAACCAACACCCCTCCAATCCCTCCCCTCGGCCCCTCCTCCCCCAAAAAAATGACCACACAGTCTCTTCCCGCTTCGGCGGCCACCAACTTTGACTACATCATCGTCGGTGGTGGCACCGCCGGCTGCGTCCTCGCCTCTCGCCTCTCCAGCTACCTCCCCGAGCGCAAGGTCCTCCTCATCGAGGCCGGCCCCTCCGACTTCAACCTCTCCCAGGTCCTCAACCTCCGCGAGTGGCTCTCCCTCCTCGGCGGCGACCTCGACTACGACTATCCCACCACCGAGCAGCCCAACGGCAACTCCCACATCCGCCACTCGCGCGCCAAGGTCCTCGGCGGCTGCTCCTCCCACAACACCCTCATCTCCTTCCGCCCCTTCCGCCACGACATGGACCGCTGGGTCCAGCAGGGCTGCACCGGCTGGACCTTTGACAACCTCACCCGCCACATCGACAACCTCCGCAACACCTTCCAGCCCGTCCACGCCCGCCACCGCAACCAGCTCTGCAAGGACTGGGTCGCCGCCTGCTCAACCGCCCTTGGCATCCCCGTCATTGACAACTTCAACTCGGAGATTCGCGAGACCGGCCAGCTCACCAGCGGCGCCGGCTTCTTCAACATCTCCTACAACCCCGACGACGGCAAGCGCAGCAGCGCCTCCGTCGCCTACATCCACCCCATCCTTCGCGGCGACGAGCGCCGCCCCAACCTCACCGTCCTGACCGAGACCTGGGTCTCCAAGCTCCACGTCGATGGCGACGTCGCTACCGGCGTCGACATCGCCCTCAAGTCGGGCCAAAAGATGACTCTCCGCCCCCGCAAGGAGATCATCCTCTCCGCCGGTGCCGTCGACACCCCCAAGCTGCTGCTGCACTCGGGTCTCGGCCCCCGCGCCCAGCTCCAGTCCCTCGGCATCCGCGTCGTCAAGGACCTCCCCGGCGTCGGCGAAAACCTCATTGACCACCCCGAGACCATCATCATGTGGGAGCTCAGCAAGCCCGTGCCCCCCAACCAGACCACCATGGACTCGGACGCCGGCGTCTTCATCCGCCGCGACCCCACCAACGCCGCCGGCAACGACGGCGATGCCGCCGACATCATGATGCACTGCTACCAGATCCCCTTCACCCTCAACACGGAGCGCCTCGGCTACCCCCTCATCCCCGACGGCTACGCCTTCTGCATGACCCCCAACATTCCCCGCGCCCGCTCCCGTGGCCGCATCTATCTCACCTCGGCCGATCCCAACGTCAAGCCCGCCCTCGACTTCCGCTACTTCACCGACCCCGAGGGCTACGACGCCTCCATCCTCGTCGACGGCATCAAGGCCGCCCGCAAGATTGCCCAGGAGGCTCCCTTCAAGGGCTGGCTCAAGCAGGAGGTCGCCCCCGGCCCCAAGGTCCAGACCGACGAGGAGATTAGCGAGTACGCCCGCCGCGCCGCCCACACCGTCTACCACCCGGCCGGCACCACCAAGATGGGCGATGTCTCCAAGGACGAGTATGCCGTCGTCGACCCCGAGCTCAAGGTCCGCGGCATCAAGAAGCTGCGCATCGCCGACGCCGGCGTCTTCCCCGAGATGCCCTCCATCAACCCCATGCTTACTGTCCTCGCCATTGGTGAGCGAGCTGCCGAGTTGATTGCCATGGAGGAGGGCTGGAAGCCCGACTCCAACAAGCCCCGCCTGTAAAAACCCAGCACACGGTCGGCTGTATTAAAAAAAAAGAGAGAAGAAAAAAAAAAGTCGGCAAGGCTTTTATTGTCTTTGCTTTCTTATATTTGGAAACGGGAAATGTCAACAAAAGAAATTGACAAGTTTTTTTTTTTTTTGGAGAAAAGAAGAACCTCGCAGTCTGGAGCGTGCCCAGCCGCCTAACCTGCGAATTAGGAATGACTACATGTATATATACCTGTCGGTGCATGATATCACTTGAACATGATGAAGCTAGTAAAAGCGAAAAATGAGGAACAGAATGACAAGTTGAAACGTAACTTTGCAAACTCGTGGATCAGAGTGCATTACGCAAATAGGTGAATACGTCAAGCAGACCAAGAAGTAGATGTATGATGAGTTGAACCAATCTATGTGAAGTAAAAAAAGAAAAGAAAAGAACGAAAAAAGCCTTACGAAAACCATCTAAAAAAAAGTTGATCAAAGGAAAATACTACCCAGAAAGCAAAAAAAAAAAAAAAAAAGAAAAGAAAAAGGAAAAAGAAGGAGACGCCAACGCTATAATGCCCATCATGCTAATGCAACGCTCAATGCTCGCTTTCAATAGATTTCAATATCTGCACAACATCACGCACCAACTCGTCCGCCTCTTGTTCCGTGACGAGGGCCTCTGGGCCAAAGACACCCATGTCGAGCCGGCCACCGTCCCGCACGGCGAATTCGACATCCACAGAGTCCTGTAAAGAAGAACCCAAAATAGTTAGCGGAACCAAAGCTCCCAAGAATGATAAAAAAACCAAGAGGGGGAAATTTTGCAACATCCAATGAAAAGAAAAGCACCAAAAAAAAAAACGTACCGGATAAGCGTCGCAAACTGCATTCTTCACTACCAACTCATTTTGAACATGACGATACAGCGAAAGGACGGAGGCGGCAGCGGCTTCTTCCTCGTCATGCCCGGTAGGTGTTATCGGCACGAGCCGCACAGTGGCGGCGTCCGGCGGTGATGCGTTCCGCTCCCGCTCCCGCTCCCGCTCCGCCTCCGCCGTCGGCGCCGGCAGCGTCAAAAAGTTGACAAACCTGTCCACCTTGACGCCCGTCCACCGGGCCACCTCCCACAAGCCGACCTGCGCGTGGTCGTCGGCAGTCACCTGGCGCATGTCCTCGTGCACGCGCCGCGCCGTCTCCACGACGCTCTCCGCCTTCCGGACCACGACGCGGAGGGGGACCAGGTTGAGCGTGGGCAGGGTGTCGGGGATGCGGTCGTCGGCGCGGTTGGCCAGGTAGACTCCGAGCACGACGCTTCTGCTGCCAGAAGAGGAGGGCTCCGGCTCCGACTCCGACTCCGGCTCCGACTCCGGCTGCTGTTGCTCGCAAGGCGGAATGGACAGCGCGTATGCGGCGAGGACGAGGGACTGGAGGCTGATGCCGTTGGCGGCGGCAACGTCTCCCAGGGCGGCGACGCTGGAAAGGGCGCCCTCCTTGAAGAGTGCTGTTCGGGGCCCGGTCGTGTCCACTTGGCGGATCGCAGGATCGTGCCCGTCGAGATGGCCCGTCCAAAACGCCCTGCGCAGAGCCCAGCTCTCGTCGCTCTGCCTGGCGGTCACCATGCGCGCCCACTGGTGAATGTGCGCGGCGTCGTCATCGTCGTTGTGCTGGTCGTCTTGCCCCTGCAGGTGGCCGAGCAAGGTGTCCATCATGGCTGGCAGGCTGACGCCGTCGTACAGCGCATGGTGAATGCGCAGCCGCAGCGTGGTCTCGGAAGGCTCGAGAGTCCGGCCCACCTCGAGGCGGACAAGGGGCTGCGCGCCGCCGGCGCGGGAGCAGCCCGGCTTGAGAACGACCTGGACAAAGGGCAGGTCGTCCCCTTGCCCGGTGGGAACGAGACATGTGCGAAGCATCGGTAGCTGTTCGACGACCCGGGCCCAGGCATCGTGAACGTCCGCCACGGCTCGGGACCCAGACAATTGGTAGGCAAACTCGGGGTAGAAGATCTTGCCGCTGGTGTTTTGCCACGTGCTCATCATGTACACTTGCATGGGCAGCGCCGGCAGGACGTGCTCGACCTGGTCTCTCGCGATGCCGGCCCCAGCGAGCAGAGCGTCAACGTCGACGCCCGTGGGCGGTGTCCAGGCTCGCCAGTCCAGTTCCGCTGGCGGCGTCTTGGAGTCTTGAGATGCGCCCGCTTGCTCGGCCATGTGCGCGATACTGGTGGAGCGTACCAACTCGGTTGGCCGGAGGAAGATGCCCTTTTGCTTCAGCAGAGTGGACACTTTGATGGCAGTGATGGAGTCGAGGCCCAGATGATATAGCGTGCTAGACGCGTCGATTGCATCTTCCGGGATGTTTGAAACTCGACTGAGGACATCCCTGATTGCCAGAGAGACCGAGTCCCAACCGCAAAAGGCATCTTTGCTGTTTGTTTGCGGACCATCACTGTCATCTTCGGCCAAGATTATAGAAGGGAATCCGCAAATTTGGGCACCTGCATGCGAGAACACGACAACGTCCTCGTCGACGTGACCCAGAATGTGCTGGAGAGCCGAGTCCAGCTCCGCGAGCAAAGTTTGAGAGAACTGCTCGTCCTCGAAATGGCCTTGACAAGCCACTGTCCACTCCAAAACGTCTCCGCCCACCGCTGCTGCTTCTACGCACACCGGGTAGTCCACGCTCGATGATCCCTCAACAGACCGGAACAGCGACTGCGAGTCGCCTCCCGAGGGGTTCCTTTGCAGCAGAAACAGAGAATTGAACAAGTCTTTGCCGGCTACTCTGGCTACTTTCATGGCTTTGCGGAGGGGAAACGTCTGGTAGGACCGCAGCTCGGCAAGGTTGTCCTCCATGTATCGCAAGAAGGAGGAGATTGATCCGTGCAGGATGCAGCGGACGGCGACGGTGTTCATGGTGGGAAACAGGAGGTCCTCGGCGCCTTCAAAGTCGCGTCCCGAAAGGATGGAGCCAAAGACAATGTCGAGCGAGCGTGTCCGGCGTGCGAGGACGACGGCCCAGCAAGCTTGGCAGAGCGATTGGAGGCTGATCTTTTGCTCCCGGCAGAAACGGCTGATGTCGCCGAATCCAATCGTAGAGATGGCCTCCACCCTGGCAGCCTTTTTAGATGAATCCGCATCCGCTTCGGGGACCATGGTTGACCGCGCCGCTTCGAGATAGTTGGCCCAGAAGCCTTCCGCTTCCGACGTGAGACACGCAGAAGACTTGAGCAGGAAAAGGTCTGCCGATGGCCTGGATACTGTCTCGCCCTGGTAAATGGTCCTCAGATCTTGGTGGAGTAGTCCAAGAGACCAGCCGTCGTATAGAGCATGCGAAATGGAGAGCACAAAAAAGGTCGTCTCTCCAAGACTGACACGCACAACACGCGCGAGGTTCCTCTCGGCCGCGTTCTGACGCGCCTCTTCTCTGCTCTGTTCCTGGATAGCCTGCAGCTCATCCATGGCGGTGATTGTCACTTCCGATATGGCGGGAGAGGACTGGTAGACGACCTGCGCATAAACCGCGGGAGCTTGTGGATCTACGATTTCCACGAAGCCAGTTCGCAGGATCGGAGTTGCCTCAAAGAGCCTGGACCACGCAGCCTGGAGCCGAGAGGCGTCGATGCCGGGCTCAACCTGAAGGACTTCGTGGTTGAAATACCACGTAAAATCTGATTCGACCATGCCAGAGACCATGGTGTCCTGGAGCGGCGTTGTGGGGAGAACTTCGTCAATGTTGGCCATGTCAAGCCCCGTCACCTCCACGTAACGGCGGAGCTCCGACTTGATGTTTCGCAAGCCGTTCATCTCGCTTGGTCCATGACCGTTTACCATTTGCATTACCGAGTCCGCCAATGACGCCATCGAGCGTCCCTTCATGATTGCAGATGGGCTAATCACCATATTTTTCTTCTTCAGGCGAGCAGAGAGCTGAACCGCATCGATGCTGTCCAGACCTAGTTCAAGCCAGGTGGTGGAGGGCGCAATGTCAGCCTCCGAAATGCTGGATAGAGCTGTAACCTCTTGTAGTAGAGCTCGGGCATTCGGGCCCCAAGATTCCGCTTCATTGTCGCTGATGTCTTTTGGCGGCTCTACTTTTGATTCATCGAGCCGAGCTGATTCGATCTGAACTGGAACTGATGCATCCGTTCCAATGCTAGTGAGCATGTCTTCGAACACATCCAGGATGTTACTGAGCTCCGATTCATTTGTCAAGTCGCGCTTTGCAACTACAAGGAGCTGTACTGTTTTGTCATGGCGTTTTGTGACCTCCAGGGCCAAGGGGTAGTCGGGATTCAACCCGCCATCCTCAACCTCCCACGGAACGACACCCTGCTGCTCCATCTCCCCCTCGATTTGGTAGGCAAAGAGGCTTTCGAAAAGCGGCTTGCCGTTGGCCGCCCACTTTTGCAGTTGCTGTAGGGGCACGTGCGGATCTTCCAGAACCATGGCGTTGAAGTCTTGGCATCGCTGAAGGAGGGAGCGCCAAGTCGGCACTGAGGAGAGATTGCCAAAGAATGGCAGAGTATTGAAAAGGGGCCCGGCGGTCAATTCCACTCCTGGCAGAGAGATTGACCGTCCCGATATGATGACTCCCGTTGTAGCATTGCCGCGGCTGAGCTTTTGAAGAGTGGAAATCCAGGCAGCGAGCAGCAGAGACTGCATGGTGACGTTGTTGACCGATCGGAGACTTTCAAGCTTTGGCCAACCGAGTACCCGTGTTTGAGATAGCGGGACAACGCTTCTTTCCCCTTGAGAGAGAGTCAGTGAAGAGAGAGACCAGCCTTCGAGATGTTCCATCCATGTCTGTTTCGCGCTTTCGTGGTTCCTTAGGGGTCCATGGATGAGGGCATCCGCAAAAGAGGGGCCGGATGTGACCTCGATACCACGATATAGTTTTGCCAGTTTGTTCATCATCAAATCAAAGCTTATACCGTCGTATAGTCCATGGAATATGTACAGCACAATGATTTTCATGTCCGTGCCGGTGACGAGGGTGGCCTTGATGGGAGCGTGGAGGCGGTCGCTATTTCCATCGATCCATTCGTGCCGCAGAGACTCAACAACCTCTTCAATAACCTCATCCTCAGCGAGGGAACGCTCGTCCCACGGTAGACGCATTCCCCGCAGGGCCACCTGGGCAAACCCGTCAGCAGTATGTAAAAAGGATGTGCGAAGAATCGCTTCCTGCTCGAAAAGGGAGCTGAATGCAGCTTGCACCGATTGGACAGCAGTGTCCGGCTTCAGGTGAAGCTTAAAGGTATTAAAGTATGCGCCTTCGCCGTCTTCAACAGCAGTCTTTGCGAGCATTCCTTGCTGCAACGGAGAGCATGGATAGATGTACTCAATCTCCGACGGCGACACGTTGAGATCTCTGCAGACGCGAGCTCTGTATTTGTGTTCGAAAGCCTGGACTCTTTGTCGGGTTCGCTTAAACTCTGCCGAGGTATCGCGGGATGCATTGGTCGAGAGCGCAGCAGCGAGATCAGCCACAATAGGGTTGCGAAGGATCAGTGCAGGAGAGGCGGCAGGCAGCCCCCTTTCAACTAGAAAAGCAGACAGCGATAGAGCCGTGATTGAATCGATTCCAAAGTCGAAAATGCTAGCGGAATCTTCGACTACGGCGCTGTCTAGGTTGCAGAATTGTGCCAACGATGCTACAAGCTTCTGATAGCTTGGACTGTCCGCGGACAGAGTGCGTTTGACAGTGGCTGAGCCTAATTTAACCAACTCTTCCTGCGTTAGTCCAGAGAAGAGCGTCCTCAGCTGTTTAGCTTCTGCCTTATTGTTTGGCGACAGCGGAATAAATGGGAGCTTCAAGAAGTAGGTCGGGACCATGTATCCCGGCAGCTTGTCCCTGCACATGTTTCTTGCCTCAGTGCTGATGCCGCTGTCGTCTTCGAGGACAGCTAGTGGCGTGCTGCGGTCCTGGGTTTCGACAACGAAAGAGACAAGCACATCCTTTCCGCTAAAGGTGTGCTTTGCGACGAGTGTTGTCACGTCATGCATATTCTTGACAGACCGGATGACATGGTCAATCTCGCCGAGCTCTAGCCGCTGACCGCGCAGCTTTACCTGGTCATCGGCCCGACCAAGGAACTCGAAGCATCCGTCGTGGAGGATGCGAACCAAGTCGCCAGTTCGATATATTCTTTCTCCAAACGCCGTGAGAGTAGGGAACTTTTCGTCTGTCAGCTGTGACCGATTCAGATAACCCTTGCCAACTAGCTTGCCGCTGATGCAGAGCTCCCCGACCGCGCCTCGGAGTACGGGAATCTCCGTATCCTTGTGGAAAACAAATGATCCCACGTTTCTGAATTGCCTGCCGATGTTACTAGGTCGGCCATTCTGCGGCACACGCTGGTAGGTAGTGACACCAATCGTGGCTTCTGTCGGACCATAGGCGTTGTATATGACAGCCTTGGACCCCCACGCATCTAGAATTTCTTGCTTCAACTGTTCTCCGCCGGTAATGAAGACGCCGCGGCAGAGACCAGGGACCGTGTCAGGATGAGTGAGCCTAGCCAAGCTTGGTGTCAAGTCAATATGCGTAATGTCGGTATTGTTGATGAAGCCAATGAGATCATCCAGAATCAAGTCCTTCTTTGCCGCCACGACTGTGATTCCAACAGACCAGCTCCAGTAC
Source organism: Cordyceps javanica (assembly GCF_051103115.1). NCBI lineage: Eukaryota > Fungi > Ascomycota > Sordariomycetes > Hypocreales > Cordycipitaceae > Cordyceps > Cordyceps javanica. The sequence continues at coordinate 1,064,139 of NC_139296.1, forward strand.
TGTTCAAGCACTGATACATCGAAATGTAGCGCCGCGAATTGGAGCCATCGCGAGTCATCAGCCCAGTGTCCGCGAAACAGGTCTTGGAAGGCCATCATGCATTGTACCGTGTTCTCGTGGGTGATTTCGCAGCCTTTCGGGGTACCGGTGGTCCCCGAGGTATATAAGCAGTAGCAAGTGCTGCCAGGCGTGAGGATCCCGTTTATCTCGCATGGTGTATCGGGGTAGTCTCCAAGCAGGGCATCGTCAATCACGATGACAGGGCAAGGCACTTCAAAGTCAATGACACTTCCGTCGCCAGTGAGGAGGCAAGGCGCCCCCGAGTCTTGCAAAATGAATTCCTTTCGGGCATTTGGAGCGTTGAAGTCCAAGGCAACAAAGGCAGAACCGGATTTCAAGATGCCCAAAATCGCAAAATACGCTTCAGGGCATTTGTCAAAGTGAACTGCAATGATGCTGCCAGCCTCGGTGTGACTTGACAGCATGTTTGCGACTTTGTTGCCAATGGAATCGAGTTGAGAATATGTCCACTGCTCGCGAATTGGCGCACTGCCCCGGAATCCACTGACATGCTCCAGGGCAATCTTGTTTGGATTTGTCCTTGCCTGAATCTCCACGAATTGGTGCAGAAGCTCAACTGGCGCTTTCATGGTCGGTTCCAGGGGTGGAGAGACGGCAAAAATGTCGGGGTTATACTTGTGCAGGTCATGCTGATGGCCGTCTGGATTCACGAGAAGGTCTTCTAGGGTGGCATCAAATTGGCGCAGTAACATCTTGGCTTGATTTGGGGGCAAAATGTCACTGAAATACGTGATACGCAGCAAGACACTCTCATCACCGGTGGGTTCAACTTCGAGCGACACTGGGAATTCGGCCGCCGCATCGTCTTGCTTCTGAATCCAGGGCCGCTCATCAGTCCCGCCTTCGATTTTCTGGTATGCGACAAGTGTGTCAAAGACTGGGGTTGCCGGGTAGCCCATTTCCTTCTGGATGCGACTCAGAGGCAGGTATTGGTATTTGTGGATTTCGGAGACGGAGCGCATGATCTGATCCAGGAGGTCCTTATTCGATCCAACGTTTTGAGCCACCACCGGCACAGTAGTCAAACAAGGAAGCGGTGTATTGAGCGTAGCTTCGCAGGTCCTACCAGAAAATGTGACACCGAAAACAACTGCCTCTTCCCCAGTGTAGCCCGCGAGAAGCCTAGTCCACGAAGCTAGGATCGCGGTTTGGACAGAGATCTCCAAGCTTTTAGTCATTTGGTGCAGATCTGAACTTGTGAGAGTGGAAGTGACTTCTTCGATCAGTATCTCTCTCTTGCTTTCTCTCAAAGGCGTGAGGAGTGGAAAGTGATTGATCGTTGCCTGCTCCCCTAGTCGATGCCAAAAAGTGCAAGCTTCTTCCTGCTCTCCTGTGCTGCGCTGCAGCACTGCAGAGAGGCCAGCAGAGACATCTTCGACAGAGTGGGCTTCCTGGTCGTTCAACAGTCTCCCAAAATTCGACAAGGGTTCTTGTAGTGAGGTGGCGTCATAGAGAGCGTGATGCATGATCAAGTGAACATGGACCGCATCATCCAGTGTCACAACGGCCAATCTCCACATGGGTAGAGCCAAGTGTGACTGCATTTCCCTCGCTGCACTCTCTTTCCAAGCACGAGGATTGAAATTGGCATTTTCCGCAGTGATAAACAGGTCGCTCTTCACAGTCTTGTACTGAATCATGGCGTAGGCTGAATCGGCATGGCGGACCGAGGTAAACCCAGTTCTTAGCATGGAATGGGCAGCGACGAGCTGTGACCATTGTTGCAGGACCATAGCAGCGGTTAATTTCTGATCCATTTCAAGACCAATCTTATTGAGATAATGCTCTCCGCCAGAGGAACCGAAGGCTGACAGCATAGCAGATTGCATGGGCGTGCAAGGAAGTAGCTGATAGTCGTCCCCATCCAGGCTCAGCCCGGGGCGCAACTTCGCATCAAATGCGGCTAAATCATATGCAATCAACTCATTCTTGGGCCGATAGCCGTTGTCAAATATCCTTGTGGCAATCTTGGAGCAATTTTGGCAATCAATGATATCCGATGCCGAGATGGAGTAACCTTTTTGACGAAGGAGTGCCGCCACCTGAACAGCGTTGATGCTGTCAAGACCAAGCCGGAATAAGCTGGTGAATCTTTCAATGCGTTGGAATGGTGTTTGCGATAGCTCGGACAAAACGGCACGAACATCGAGTTCTTCTGCTGTCCAGTTGGAACTGTCGTCATGTTTTTCGTACTCGTCTCCATCGTCATCGAAGAAGTACGGTTGTTCGAGGTGCAAATTTTCAAGCAAGGACTCGGGAATGCTACGTTTATTCAGAACCGCATGGGGAGATGCAAGAATCTGCGAGAGTATGTGCTTGAAAAGTTCTGCGATTCCTGCAGCCAGGGTAAAGGACACTGCAGACATGTCATAATGTACGTCGAGAACCAGCGTATTGAGATTGGGGCAAGGAGTGACTTCGCAGACTAATGGCAGATCCATGACACCAGCATCTTCTTCCAGTGTCCAAACATTGACGTCCATTTCCTGGAGGGGCTGTTGAACGAGAAGGAGAGTGTCGAATAGCGTTCTTGTCTCAGTCGCGGCAATCTTCTGGACTTGTCGCAAAGGCGTAAACTGATGCTCCAGTATGCTCGTGTTGAGGGCCAGTAAAGCTTTTGCCAGATCAATATTCGATAGCGAATCTGGCATGTCTTGGCGGATAGGCACAGTGTTGAAGCACGGCGCCACCAGGCGCTCGATTCCTTCGAGTCCGATTGTGCGACCACTTACGACGTTGCCAAAGCAAATGTCACTCTTCTGGCCCAGAATTGCCAGCAGTCTCGCCATCGTGGCCTGGCATAGAGAGAGAAGTGAGATACCAAGCGACTTGATCTGGTGCTGGGCCATGTGAAGGGATCTCTCAATGGTAAGCGTGTGTGTAACTTGCTGAACCGCTTTACCGCGGGGCTTGCGAAATAGCAGCGAGGGCTGGAAGTTGGACAACTGATGCTTCCAGAATGCCTGGTTAGTATCGGGCAGCTTCAAAATTTCGCTCATGAATGGAACTTGAGAAACAGGCGGTCTTAGTTGCTCGCCGCGAGCAAGAGCTTCAACCTCGCGCCAGAGACACCCCATCGCAACACCGTCGTAAAGTGCATGGTGGCAAATGAAGGACAGAAATCTCGTCTCCCCGTAGTGTATCAAAGCCAGTGACAGAGGCGGCGTGTTTGTGTCCAGCGGCTCTGGCACCAGGGCAAGATGATCCCGAATGGCGTCCTCGAGGGATGGTTGCGTTACAGTAAACTCGCGCCATGGCAACTCCCATTTCGCGAGCGACACTTGCGCGATGGGGTAATCTGGGCTGTTGGTAGAAACGAAGCACGTGCGTAGAATACTGTGACGCTCACACATGTGCTGCCAGTAGCCTCTCATTTTGGTGGGATCAACTCCGAGACGCAAGAGAGACTTGTTGTAATAACTTGTCTTGCCGCGAGACACCATGGCCTCTTGGAGTGGAGAGCATGGCAGAATGTCAACAACTTCCTTGCCTTCCATTGCAAGAGCAGTAGTGACAGATTGCCGGAATTTCTCGTCGAAATACTCATTTGTGATAGCAGCAATGGCATCTTTCTTGTGGCTGGGGTGCAGCCTTCGGGCAAGCTGGGCGACTGTCGGGTGCTGCAAAACAGTCGAGATAGATATAGTGGTTCCAAACTCTCTCGTCAGGCTTTTGGAAACTTGGATAGCTGATAGTGAGTCCAGTCCTAGGATAGCCAGCGGCGTCCATCTGCCAACATCATGGCGCGATACTTTGAGGGAGGCGGCCATGAGCGAGGCAACAGCTTGCTCCGTCTCGTTCCAATCTTCATCATCCTCTTTGGCAGAAGCATGGGCCACTGTTTTGAGAAAATCGTTTGACAGTTGCCCAAACGCTGCATTGATCGCTCTCTTGTCAACCTTGCCGCTAGGGGTGAGAGGAATGCGCGAAACGGGAATCAGATAGGACGGCACCATGTATGAAAGCAGATTCGTATGCAACTCCGCAAACACTTGATCTTGCACGGCCGTGTCTGCGTCCAATACGCGGAACTCTTCTGCAGCCTTGTCTCGGACATAAAATGTCACCAGCCATTCGCCCATTGAATCCTTCTGCTTCAGGACAAGCGTAACAGCTGCTGTGGCAGAGGAGACCCTCGATACGATGCCATTGATCTCTGCAGCTTCGATGCGCTGGCCACGCAATTTCACCTGATCATCAATGCGACCCAGGATTACCAAAGATCCATCCGGGAGCATACGGCCAAAGTCTCCTGAGCGGTAGAGTCTGCCGTAAGACGGGTGCTGGATGAACTTTTCTGCAGTCAAGCGCGTCATATTGAGATAGCCAGTCGCAACTTGATCGCCACCAAAGCAAAATTCGCCGGCCCAGCCAACAGGGAGAGTGGCTAAGCCCTTTGGCTCGACAACGGCGACAGAGGTGTTGTCAAATACCAACCCGAGATGTTCAATATAGTCACCCGGCGACATCTTCTTGACGGAGCAGATATTGGTTGTTTCTGACGGGCCATAACCCTGCCATAAAAGCCTATTCCATCGCTCATTGACAGCATTGGTCATGGGCTCACCGGCCGTCACGAGAAACTCGACGCTGGGAACATTAATCGGATCAAGAAGTGAGGCTATGGTTGGTGTTAAGCTTAGATGCGTAATCTTAAACTTTCGAATGGCTTCCTCAATATCCGCGAATAGTACGTCATTCGTCGCAGCACACAGGCACATGCCCTTGTGCCATGCAAAAAATATCTCAAAGACGGAGACATCAAAGGCTTGTGAGCAGGCTTGCAGAAAGTTCGAAGGCCCCTTGACGGCCTGTGGGTACTCCACTCCAAGGTAAGTGACGTTGCTCGCAATGTTCTTGTGACTGACATTGACACCCTTGGGTGTTCCCGTTGTTCCGGACGTATAGATGACATAGGCCGTGTTGCTGCTGTCAATGTCGATGGACGGGTTATTAACAGGATAGTCTTGCATCGTATCATCATCAATAATCAATATCCGAACAGCCGGTGAAATCGGGATATCTCTTAGGGAGTCCTGGTTGGTAATGCAAAGACGGGATTCTGACTGTTTGAAAATCTCCAGTATTCTCGCATTCGGCGTGGAGGGTAGCAGCGGTAGGTAGCCGCACCCTGCTTTTACAATACCCAGGATGGCGGAATAAAGGCGAATGGATTTTTGCATGATGATGGGTATGACCTCGCCAGGCCGGACATCTTGAGCCAAGAGGAAGTGGGCAATACGATTGGCATTACCATTGAGGTCATGGTATGTAATAGACGCTGTCTCAAAAAAAGCAGCCGATATTTGAGTGGCGAAAGAAATTGCCACACGATCGCCGTAAAGAGCTGCCGCTTCTTCGACGACGCCAGCTAGGTTGTCTGTCTGTGAGCTTCGGTCCATCTTCTCCAGCTGCATATTATACGCCGAAAGATCGGTCTCCAAGGAGCGCATCGACTCTAATGGCGAATGCGGATTCTCGATGATGGCTGAGGATATCTTCGCAACCTGGCACAGTATCTTGTCAACCACATCAGACGAAAAATAGTCATTGTGGAAAGTTGCCTGGAAGATGACGGCACCTGGCGCGGGCTGCACCTCAAGAACCAGCTTCGTTTCTAGGCTGTCCATGTGCGCAGTCTCCGTGACGACGGTGCCCATCTGCTTTCGATGCTCGAGAGACTCTTGGTACACAAACAATACATCGTACAATTGCTCTGCCCCATACATGTTGATGATTTTCTTGACGGCAAGTTGCGACAGCGTCGAATGCTCCATCATGTGCCGGTTGCTCGACGATATGCTGTTGACGAGATCCTCGACGGTAGCCATGCGCTCCATGTTCACACGGAGGGGCAAGGAGCTGATGCAAGGTCCCATGATGTTTTCGACGCCTTTTACCGGAATCGTGCGCCCAGAAGTTACAGAGCCTATTACGACGTCCTGCAACCCAAGGATGCCGCCCCAGACCAGCGCGAGGGCGGCTTGAAATGGTACCTGTGCGCTCCCAGTGTACGACTGGCTGGGCAGACTCGGGAGAGCGTGTTTGTAGGTTATTGACTGAAGTTTTCCAGACGGTACTGTCCGAGGAATGAGCCGGGGAAAGGGGGGCTTATTCCACCCAAAGAGATAGTCAGCCCAAAATACTCTGGCTCTGTCGTCGAACTGTTCGCGCTCCTGCGATTGAAAGAAGGCGAGTACGTCTCGAAACTGGTTCCGAGGCGGCAGTTCTTGGTTGCTAATTGCTTTTGCAAGATCAGACTTGAACAAGTCGAGAGACCACCCATCGTAAATTGCGTGGTGTAGGTGTAGGTATATTCTGTACAAGCTGTCCTCGGCAACTCTTTCAACGTGAATCTTTAATGGACTTAGTAAGTTTGAGCTGGCCCTGTCTGGTATTGTCAGACATCTTTCGTGATCACGAGCTACCGTGATGCTGTCGGCGCGTAATGCATCAAATATTACGGATCGAAAAGTAGACTCGTGTTGCACGAATCCGGTTCGAAGAATCTCACTTTGCTGAACAATGCCGTGGATGGCCTGGCATACTTCCTCGGCGGTCGCTTTCGTGGACAGCTGGAGCTCGACCGTATTCCAGTACGCCTCTGCGTTGCGCATCGTCTCGGAGAGCATAGCAATTTGCAGATTCGAGCAGGGCGTAACGTCCTCAACCTGGCGATGGGATAGCTCGAGCTCAAGCTCTGCAGACTTGATGTCGGCCAATTTTCCAATGCAGCTGACAGAGGCTCGGAATCTGTTCACTTCTTCTTCTTCTTGACCCTCAGTTTCTACTAATGCGGAAACGAGGTGGCCAAGGCTCTTCATCTTGAGTAGAGACACTGCTTGGATGCTGTAGCCTGCCTGTCGCAAGCTGGAAGATAGCCCAATCGCTGTAAGAGAGTCCAGCCCAGCTCGACCAAGATCGGTTTCGAGACTCGACTGCGAGCCAAAATACTCTTCCAGCACCTTCAGTAGTCTAGGCTCTATAGAAGCCTGAATGCCGCCAGGCGCGCGAGTTTCAGTTTTTGACTGCTCAAACTGTCGTTCTAGCTCTTTTGCATTGACCTTGCCGCTGGGCAATCGTGGCAGCTCTTCCAAGAGCACCACCTCGCCGGGTATCATGAATTGCGGCAACCATTGATTGCAGCTTGCCAAAACATCCTCTTCCAACACGCAGCCGTCAACGGCACAGAAGAGCACCAGAATCCCACCAATTACCCTCGCAGTGGCTCCGTGACACCCGCTCGTTTTCAGGGCGGCGTGCTCAATCTCGCCCAGCTCGATACGCTGGCCACGCAGCTTGACCTGCCCGGCCGATATGCGCCCCAAGCATTCAATGGTACCATCTTCATTGAGTCTGGCTTTGTCACCGGTGCGATACACACGCCCGTACGGTGAGCTGATGAAGGCATTATTTGTTTTTACTTTGTCATTGAGGTATCCGGTTGCAAGCTGGTGCCCGCCAACCGCAAGCTCGCCGACTTGGCCAATGGGGAGTATTTGGAAGTTGGTTGAATCAGAGTCATCCGAGGCTGGCTTGATGACGAAACAGGATACAGTTTCTAGGGGCGTACCGATATTCCCGGTAGAGGAATCTGATTGAAATGATCCTTGTAATGTGCTGTTGAGGTTCCTATTAGCATGTCTGCGAACCGCCCTTCTCAGATCGTTGCACGCTTACCAGTGGATAGTTGCTTCAGTTGGTCCGTACATTGCCCACAGGATGCTCTTTTTGTCGGCGCTGCCACCAAACTCTTGCACCACCAACGGGTTCAGCATCTCACCAATTGTGAGCAGAAGCTCCAGTCGTGGCGCATTCTCCCTCTTCCGTAGCAGGCTCGCTGCCACAGTCGGCGTGAGCTCGCACGCATCCACGTCCATCCGCCGCAGCACCGCCGGCAGGTCGTCCAGTGTTTCTTGCCGGCGGGCGCTGGCGAGCGTCGCGCCGCGAAAGAGCGGGAAGAAGATTTCAAAGACGGACACGTCAAAAGTGGGCGCGGCGAACTGAAAGAACCGCGAAAAGTGCGGGATGTGCGCGTCGTGCGCGAGAAGGGCCTGGGTGGCCGCGTCGTGGGATATCGTGACACCTTTCGGTGTGCCCGTCGAACCCGACGTGTACATTACGTAGGCGTAGCTCTCCGGCGTGGGCTGCCGTGTGGTTGCCTGATGCCGCGGACCAACAGCCTCATAGCTGTCGGAGGCGTGAAGGACGGTGACACTTGCGCCACGGGGTATCCTTGGCGCGAGCTCTGGACTAGTAACAACGACCTTGGCACCGACATCTTTCAATATAAATTGAACTCTTTCTGCGGGAGCGTCTAAGTTTAGGGGACAGAATGCACCGCCGGCTTTGAGAATAGCTAGCAGCGTGATATACAGATCTGGAGACTGCTGTAGAAGAACGGGCACGATCAGCTGGCCCCGGACAGAGCCGGACGCCAATGCAATTTGCGATGCGAGCGCATCAGAGGCTTCATGAAGTGATCGGTAGGAGAACTTGGTGATGTCTCCTTGGCAGAGGTGCTCCAGCGCAACGTCCTCGCAGGCAGGCCGCACGAGGCCGTGCAGTAAGGCTGCTGGTCCGGACGCCCTAGGGGGAGACGGGTTGAGGACGGACAGTCCCTGCGTGCTGTCCATGGCTGCGGGCAGGCTATTTTCGTCTGGTGTGGTGACTTGGTGATCAACAAAGTGCTGGCTGGACATGCGCAAGCTCAAACGCCTGAACTGTCTGTTTAAGAGCAGCTGGTTTTCATGTGGAGTCTGGCAGAGAAGTAGTTCGTGCCGGGAGGTGACTTGTCACAACTTGTCACAACCCGCAGCCGGCGCAAATGCCTGGAATAGGGACCGCGGAAAACGTGTAATTCATTCAACAGCCACGTCGGACACTTGTCTTGCTCTTTTCACGTATTTGTCCGTTCCTGGTCTCCTTTACGACGAGAGGCATAAGCAAACTAAACCATGTCATTATCAGCCGTACAGATCATACGGGCTCATTCGGCACATCTAACCCTTGCTTCTACACCCACCACCCTAGTCGAAGAAGCTCGGATCGCAGGGGATGGATGGGTGGATGCCGGGCGGGCAATCGGGGAGGGTGACGGACTTGCAAGAGGAGATTGAAATAATGATTGAACCAATGAGAAGAGTTGTAAAACAAATATTATTGCGTGATCACAAATGCAGAGCAAGCTGTTCGACAGCTTCCAGGTTGCAGCTTCAGTGGACCCCTGCAGGGAGAGGCTGGCCTGTCAGAGAGGAGGAATTATTCAGCACCACGTCTTGATTCGCGACGGCGTGTCCCGAAGGTGAATCACTTGACGGAAAGGGCTGCGGCAAGGGAAGTCATATGCGACGCCGGGCCGTTGGGAAGGGGGAATGGAGGGGGGAGGGGGGGGGGACTCGCTTGCATGCCAATAGCTTCCTGCGGTTAAAATGAGGATCTCGGATTTGAATGGGAAAATGCAGGAAATGCGGAGACGAGGACGGACGATGATGACAGTGAACTGACGAGCGCAAGGGCGGTGGCACCAAAAGGCAAGCGTCTCGCGTGGAGCTTCTAAGTTTGGTCGATGGCTCGCTCATTCACAAGCGTGGCTGGGCATGGATCCGCCACATTGATGGTGTGTCTGAGATGCAGATCGAGGATTTGATGGCGGCGGCGGCGAGGCAAAGTGACGGCGGGCTGAAGGTGATCGGTCCCCGTGTCATTTCCCGCCCTCGTTTCTGGTTGTGTAGGATGTGTGAGAGAGAGAGTGTGTGTGTGTGTGTGGTGTGCAGGCGAGAGAGACAGAGAGTGAGTGAGAGAAAGAGTACTCCGTACTAGGACGGACAATCAGCCAGGGCTTGGCTTTCGGGCTCGCTGGCAAGTCGATGCGACAGCCAGCCGCCTGCGTAATGGAATCAAGCCTTCTCTCCCGCTTCCCGCAGGTACACCACACCCCGAGCATGACTAGACAGACAACGCGCGGAGAGAGTAGAGAGAGACACACACGCACTCACTCACACCACACAAGCCACCCACATCAGCAGGGTCCTTGTGTCCATGACGAGGCGATTGCGCGCGCGGCGCAGGCCAGCCTAACCAGAGGGGTACCCATGCCGTTGCATGCTGATGGTTAGTTAGTTATTAGTTGATGCGTGGACGGCGGCGCCATTCGTGCAGCTTTTTGATGCGGAGCTATCGGAGGAGCCAGCCTAAACGGTTCTGGCGACAACCATCATGACAACAAGCTTTCTCTCTTTCTTGTCTGTGTCCTTCTCGCTCCCATCAACTGGCCTCGCTCTCTCTCCGGCCCGTGGGCACATCCAAGGGTATGCTGATTACTCGGCCCAGGGTTCTGTGGGAACTAAGTAACATAAGCACGCTTTCTCTTGCTCTCTTTTTTTTTTCTTCTTTTTTTCTATTGGCGTCCCTTTCTGCACAGACACACAGAAGCATTGCTTGGCTACAGGGATTTTTGCCCATTTTGACCAGTTATAACGCCATCACCAGTCCCATTCGGAAGAGAGGCTGAACAAAACTTGAAAACATAAAAAAAAACGCCCCCTCCTCTTACTGATGCCTCTTTGTTGGGGGAGAAAAGTTGGCAAAAAAAAAGCAGCAGACCAAGTTTCGCGGACTGGCAGCCTTGAACGATGACGGCACGGCTTTTTTTTTTTTCTTCTTTTTTTTTCTTTTTTCTTTTTTTAGCGAACAGCAATATCCCCGAAACCCAAAGCAGCCAATCTGCAAGCGCAACGCGCCGTCGTTGAAACAGCAGAAGACGGCAAAGGAGGGGGGTGTGGTGGTGGTGTGGTGGTGTAGTGGTGTGGCATCCATAGAGGCTACTTTTTAGAAACTAAACTAATATAATCACCCCAAAGTTTTTTTTTTTAACGAGCCAATGCAAGACAAAAGGTTCCACCGCCCCGGCCAGCGGATTTACGTAGCTTCTCTTGTGGACGACCTCATTATTGTTAGTTAGTCTCTGCACAGTGTGCCCCATCGCCGACAGGCACGCGGTGCAGCGCGGCTCCAATAAATCCCTCCGTCTCTCTCTGTTTCTCTGTCCGTGTCTCTCGGTCTCTTTGTCTCTCTGTCTCTCACTTACTTGCTCTGTTACCCCCCCCGGCACCGTCTCTCTCCAGGTTTGCCGGTAACAAGGTTTTCCCACCAGTCGTGCAGCTTCTACTGCTCTTCTAGCTTGACAGGCTCGACTAGTGCATATCATCTTGTCCAAATGACCTTTGATTTATTCATATATTTTCCTCCTTGGCTCCGAGGAGCGACAATTAAGGTGCGTGTGGGCCATCCGTCACACATATAGCCGGCAATTGAACAGCTGTCGTGTTTTTTTGTCGGGGTGGATGTGCATTAAAAGTCTCGGGTACTGTGGAGTTACTCAGTATAAGAGGAAAAAAAGAGGCATGGCGGCTTCCCAGAGCAGATCCTCGAGGCTACCGAGAAAAGGTGAGGAAAAATTTTCACGACGAGGCGGACAAGTGAGAGAGAGGCAAAGGGGGGGCATACAAGAAACAAGCGAGCCAATTGGTGGTGAGTGGGTGAGTTACCAGGTTCTGGATCTTATCAGATCCTTTTTTGTTATCTGATCATCAGATAAAAATTCGCTCACCCCCCACATGGCGCTCTCAGAAAAACGACAATATAAGTGTTTCGCGCCCCTCCCGCCAGAATGACAGGCCCTGGTTCTTTGGCTCCAGTCTTCAAATTAGCTTTTTATTCAGTTTTTTTGGGGTTTTTTTCTGGTGCGGCTGAACCCCAATCGGGATGTGGTGGGTGACAAAAGAGAGAGAGAGAGCGACAGAGAGAGAGAGAGAGAGACGGAGGGAGCGACAGAGAGGGAGTGTGCGTGTGCGTGCGTCAGAGGCTCAGAGCCTATATGCGGAACATGGGTAATGCAGGGCTCTACCTTCTTGCTTCAGGTTCCTGAAAAGGCGCTCCAGCCGGCGGGGAGGGACAAGAACGGGGGCGGCGGCGGCGGCGGCGGCGGCGGTATCACTCAGATCCCAAAACAAGCCAGCCGAAGCGCTGCTTGGGATCCCGCCCCCCCGTCATGACCCTGTCCTCCCTCTTCGAGCAGCTGAACGGGCCAGGCAATGCTGCCAAGCTGCGCATGTGGATGTTACACTGCATTCGAGCATCACAAGGATCCGCTGGCTTGCTTGCCTGGGTTTGGGCCTTGAAGTGCGTGTGCTTGCATGCTGCTCCTTGTCTCTGATGATGACACGCCCGTTCTCCGAGCTCTTGCGGAGCGGTGGACTATGTCCGAAGGCCACGGCCAAAGAGGAGTCTCGCGGCTCCATTGAACAACCTTGACAGCCTGCGTCTATTAGTAGCAGAGGGAATGGAAGGGAGGGGGGACCGTTCCGTAAAAGTCAGCCTGATGAAACCATCGCCCCGGCTGCTGTAGACTGACTGGATGACTGGCTCAATGCCACCCTATCTGGCAAACTCTAGGCGGAGATTTTGGCCCATGGTCGTCGTGTTTAAACGTGGCCGCGTGGGGTTGCTGAATGCCGAGCAACGGGTCCGGCGCTACACCTTGTCTAAATTTTGCCTCTCACCGGCACTCTTCATTTTCCCCTTCCCTGTGTAGATTAGTAGTGCCAGGTAGTGCCAGGAGACGCAAGAATAGCTACAAAGCCCCAAAAACTAGAGTCAGCTCCATCCGCAGCTCCATGGACCACCCCAGTTACGGCTGAAATCGGCAGACGCTGCTGGAAGCATGGCATGTTCTTGCGCCCATCCTGTCCGGCCCCCGACCGGCATTCCCATTGCCAGCCGGTGTGGCGTCTGTCCAAGAGATCCGTCAAATATATATGTAGAGCGTTGCCCCTCCATGCAGGCCTACCTGGACCCCTTCCCACATCTCTCCCACCTTATATATCCCAACCTCTTGCCACGACTCAATCGTGCGTGCCTCGGTACCTGACCTCTTTCTACCAGGCCTCTTTGTTATTTCCATTTTCTCTTGTAAGGCTTGTTGACAACTTGCACTGTTACTGGTGTCTCACTGACCTTGCCAAGAGATTCTTTGCCCTTTTTTTTTAACAACCTTCTTTTTTCCCCACCGGCAATTGTCATCGTCCAGATCTGAGAGCCCACCATGTCTCCTCATCGAGAAACCAGCGGAGATGAGAGCACCGCGGCTACCGTGCACCAGAACGGCACTAACGGCACTGCTGCTCCTGAGCTTGTAGCGGTCCCTACCAACGGCACAGCTCCTACCAACGGCGCGGTCCCTACCAATGGTGCGGCCACGGCACCCGAGTCTCTTGCCGTCAAGAATGGCGTCGATTCACGCGTCAAGCCTATTCAGCGTTCCTCTCATCTCGTTGCCACCGATCTCGATGCCGAATATGACCTCGTCTGCGTCGGTTTCGGCCCCGCCAGTCTCTCCGTCGCCATTGCTCTCCACGACTCTCTGGCCGCTGGCAAGAAGCTCCGTCCCGACGGTTCGGCTCCCAAAGTCCTCTTCTTGGAGAAGCAGACTCGTTTCGCGTGGCACGCCGGTATGCTTCTTCCCGGCGCCAAGATGCAGATTTCCTTTGTCAAGGACCTAGCGACCCTCCGTGATCCTCGATCGCACTTCACATTCCTCAACTACCTCCACCAACACGACCGCTTGGTTGACTTTACCAACCTCGGTACATTCCTCCCAGCTCGCATCGAATACGAAGACTACATGAGATGGTGCTCGAGTCATTTCGAGCATCTCGTTCAGTACGACCATGAGGTGGTGTCGGTGACGCCGGCAGTTAAAAAGGCCGACACTGTCAAGCTTTTCACTGTTGAGGCCCGAGACAACGCCAGCGGGCAGATGCAGACTTTTAGAGGGCGCAACGTTCTGCTCGCCACGGGCGGCAAGCCCAGCTTCCCCAAGAGCTTCCCTATCAAGCACCCTCGTATCCTGCACTCCTCGCAGTATGCCTACATGGTGCCCAAGATTCTTTCTGACAAGAATGCCGCCTACAAGGTGGTCGTGGTCGGCGCCGGACAGAGTGCCGCCGAGATCTTCCACAACATACAGAACCTATACCCCAACTCGAGCACCCAGCTCGTGATGCGCCAGGAATTCCTAAAGCCCAGCGATGACTCGCCCTTGTAAGTACCTTTCTGGCCACGACTCAAAGCAGTGGCGTTGTTGTTACTCACACCTGTCTAGCGTAAATTCCATCTTCAACCCCGAGTACATTGACTCGCTGTTCCCCAAATCCGCCAAGGACAGGAGTGAGTTTCTTGTCGATGCTCGCGCCACAAACTACGGCGTCGTACGTCTGGAGCTTATTGAGGAGTTGTTTGAGCGCATGTACTCTCAGAAGCGTACGCTCGGCCCCGATGAGCGCAGCTGGCCCCATAGAATCATGGGCTGCCGCCAGATCAGCAACATCGAGTCCAACGGAGAGCGCCTGGAGGTCAAGATCCACGGGCTTTCAGATGGTGTGGTCAACTCTGCCGACGAGGAGATCCTGTCTGCAGACCTCATCATTGCGGCCACTGGCTATCAGCGCAACGCGCACATTGATATGCTCAAGAGCACTTGGGACATGCTGCCCAAGGCTGTCCCTGGAACTGCCATGTTCAACAAGGGCGTCACGGGATGGAACGTCGACACGGAGCAGGGCGAGCGCAAGATCGCCGTCGGCCGTGATTATCGCGTCCAGTACAAGCCTGGGACAGTGGCCGCCGACGCCGGCATTTGGCTGCAGGGATGCTGCGAGGGAACCCACGGAGTAAGTCAAGAACAAGAGCACTTTTTTTTCGGATAGGTAACAACAGAATGCTAATCGAGGTGATGCAGCTGAGCGATACTCTCTTGTCGGTTCTTGCTACGAGATCGGGCGAAATTGTCGAGTCCATTTTCGGCTCCAAACAGTAAGAGTGAAATTTGTCAGGCGCTTCGAGCAAAGCAGTACAAAGTATAGACTGCTGGTTGCATGAAGCAGCTAGTTTGGAAAAAGTAATTTGTTCATATTCTTAGCGAAGATGCGCGCGAATGAGCCGCATCGGATATTCTTTTGCTTTGGGATTCAATGTTTCTGTCAGCTTACCCCTATTTTACGCTACGAAGGTCATAGAAAGGATATACGCATATGATGTTTAGAGTCGATGTACATGGCGAGAAAGTGTGAAACAATCGGAAGCCAAGGTTTGAAGCCTCGATTGTCTTGCGTGATGGTGATCTGTGGAGCCGGCGGCGCTGGGGCATGGCCAGCAAGGACGTGTAGGGAAAAAATGTGAAACTGGCAAGACATTTTGTCAATTTAATGGTGGTTCAACTTGATCACTCAGAGCGACATGTCGTGTAAAATCCGAAGCAAACTCGGGCTTGAATTCTGGTGAACTTTGCAAACTCGGTCGGGCTCGGTGGCCGGGCTCAGTGGTAGGTTCTGATCCGCCCGCCATGTCTGATTGGTGGCAGTGACGAAAAAAAAAACGCTGATTCTCCGCCTGCATGTCTCTCGGGTTTGGTGGTTGACGCAAAAGAACCATGCAAGATCGACATGTCTCATGTGGCCTTGAGCTTAAGCAGCTGCTGTTTCTGGCAAGGGTCCGGTGGCATTGGAGTGGGCAAAGCTGAGGTGGAGCCCGCCTCGGAGGGGCGAGAGAGAGGCAACAGTGGGAGCCAAGTTGGCCCAGGTCCGTTTCTCGGACATGCAAAACCGGGCAAGCGTGCAGAGCATGCTCCATAGCGGTGGCCATGAACGGGTGGGATTGGAAGGCGCCCGTCACCGGCCGGCCCTCAAACAACCAAGGGCAGGCATGCAGGGAATACGGTGTAAGAAGCCCGCAATAAAAGAGAGCCGAGAACAATGTAGAGATTGTGGCTGTGCAGCAAGCCGGCGGCGGAAATGGGGCGGACGTTGGAAAGGTGTGAGCCATGTTTCTTGCGGAGGGTATCTTTTCAGTCGCTGATTAACCTTGATTTTTGAAGGCCAGCCCGGGGCAACGGCGTCGTCTAACATTTTCAGGAGGGGTGAGTAATTTTCGAGTCGAGTGAGGGTGTCGTGTTCGTAGCAAAGTCGAAAAGGTCGTGGGCCGCGTGGCTCCGGGGAGGGCAACGCCTTGTAGGGCGAGCCCAGTCATCTCAGGCCGGCAATCAAGGATCAAGATTAGTTCGTGGGGACGGGTAAAGGGCCTGATTCGGCGGCATGATTCGATATCGATGGAAAGTAGGGGATGATACTGGCCAAGAGAGATTGGAGATTGGCAAAAGACGTGTACGGGTGCGTAGGCAATGTCGTAGCCCTGTGACGCGGCGTGGGTAGAAACGACGCGGCGAGAGCATCAAGAAGGCTTGGCCCGTTTGGCTCGGTGGGTGCGTCTGCGTCTGCAGCCAGTAGCCAGCCAGCCAGCTTACCAGCCAACCAGCCGGCTACAGGGCTGTCACGGCACATTGGGCTGGTTTTGGCTGGATTTGGGTGAGTCACGCCAACGCTAGGAGGTGGAAGAATGGACTGGTCAGTTTGCAGCGATGGATTCGATTGGTGAGTTGCAGCTAATAAGAGCGGCGAGAGGGTGGTTATGTGGAGGTCTGGAGGAGGGCGGAGAGATGGATGTGGATGTGGCAGACAATTTGATTAGTCAGCGATGTGGTGTGACCGTTTGATGGAGTGACAGATGATGGCGGCTCGTCTGGTCAGGTACGGATTACCAGTAGGTGGGATGCATTTGATACCCCTGTTGAGGAAGCGATTGGTCGCCTCTTTCTAGCTGGCCAATTTCATCAATTCTCCAATAGTTGTCTACCAGGTATGTGCTGGAGCCCCCGCCGAACCGAACGGAAGGCGGGGGGACGGGGACAGGTCGTGGCTTGGAGCGAGGCTTTGTGGCACGAGTCGGGAGGTTACGATTTAAAAGCCACAGCAAGGGAAAAGAAGAGGAAGAAGAAGAGAGTTTAGGCATGGAAATCTTTGTTGATAATGAATATCAATGGATAGAAAGTGTTGGGTATATTGAGTATTCGAGGTAATACGAATGACTTAGACATGTCTGTCAGTACAGAGCTGCAAGTGACACCAAGGTCCGATGTTGTGGTGCCTCGGTAAGTACAGGTGTCCTCGTAATTACAGGGTACCTAGATTACTTGAAATAGCTACGAAAGGGAAGCCGCTCACTTGGAGTCAGACGCTACGCCACAACAAGACCATGATAACAAGGGCGCAGAAAGTGGTTTGAAGAACAAAAAGCAAAGTATGCGTTTAATGAAGAAATAAACAACAGGCTTGCGCCAGCGCTACCTCTGACAATCAAGCCCAGGCTTTCGAGGGCGGCCTTCAGCCAGCCAGTACTAGGGCAGCAGCAACGCCTCGTGTCCCCACTGGCTCCCTGAAAAGGTGGGGGAACGGAGAAGGCTGACCTGAGAGCTGTAGCCTGGAGAACGGCGCGCCTATATGGAGGCCGGGGCACAGTGCTGGAGCACGGGAAAATGCAGGAGAAAAGAAGAAGAGAAAAAGAAGAGAAAATCAAAATCAAAATCAAAGTCTTCAGCCTGTTTTTCAAACCCATTGTTTTGCAGCTTGTTGTTGCCTCTGAGAGAAACTCTGCCAGTTTGTTCATCTTGTGCAGCGTGTTGGCCAAAGTCACCCGCTAAAGTGCCGACTGCCTGCCTGCCCCGAGCACAAGTACAGGTACCTAGGTACCTCTCCAAAACCGCGCTTCGTGTTTGTCCTACAGGTACCTATAACCATCTCAGCATCTTTTACACGGCTGGAGCTTATAAATCTGCAATCCGGCAATCAATCAACCAGGTCCATTCCATCAGCGACAATTGGTCCTACAGTCTTGCCATCTGTCCGCATCCATGTCCCTTGACTACCAGTAGTTATAACTTGTCCATATCAAAAAACTAA
Source organism: Cordyceps javanica (assembly GCF_051103115.1). Classification (NCBI taxonomy): domain Eukaryota; kingdom Fungi; phylum Ascomycota; class Sordariomycetes; order Hypocreales; family Cordycipitaceae; genus Cordyceps; species Cordyceps javanica. The sequence goes on from NC_139296.1 coordinate 1,082,072, forward strand.
AACCCCCAGCTAATCAAAACCCACTTGCACATGGCGTATAGATAATAGCACTTGGTACCCCAACCAATGCCCCCCCCCCCCGTCCCCTCAATATTCCATGGCCGACCCCGGGCCCTTTTGTACCCTGTCTCTTTTTAGCCTGTCTCTCCATTTGCTACCTCGTACAGTTACCTTTTTGCCTCTGTGTCGACACTCTCTTTCTCGACCTCGCTCTCTCTCCCCCAAAATACTCCCCGTTCTCTTCTCCGCAATACCATCCTGTCTGCAAACCCCAACTATTGGTGCATCTATCTGAAGAGCCTCGCAGCCGCTTCCTTGTCCGCCGTCCCTCTTCTCCTTGTCCTCCTCTCCCTCCTCCTCTTGCTTTCCTCCTTTCCTCCTCCTCCTGCTCCTCCTGCTCCTCCACTCCCTCATCAGATAACTCCCCTGTCTCAGCCCAAGTCTGCTTGTCCTTTACAACGTACCAACGTAACTGCGGATTACTTATCGAGTAATCTGTAGTCACCATCTTAGTACCTGCTGGGTAAGTAGGGGAGCCAAGCCGACGTTGCCGTCTCCACCAAACCCCCGTCCGTTCTTCTTCTTCCCCAACCCCAAAAAAAGCTGCCTCCCGCATTTACTCTTGTCATTGTCAACGTCAACCTGCCACGCCCGCGATTCGCAATCCTCTTGCGAATCCCTTCCGCCCCTTGCAGATACACCAGCCCTATCACAGCGACCCGGCCCTCCTTGACGCGACGCTGCTCCTCCACTCTCCCTCTCTCTCAGCCTGATCCTCACACCCGCCGCACGCCACGCCTCGCATCACCCATTTGCACGTTGGCTAGCATTGCTCGTCTGCTAGTCTGCTCGTCTGCTCGGCCGTTCTCGGCCTTAGCAGTCTCTCTGCCCTGTCTGCCCTCCTCAAACGCCAACCTTGCTGCAGGTTGGCTCATGATGGACAGTCATATCCCCTCAATTCCTTGACATCATGTACATTGCGCCAGCGCCTTGGTAAACATATAGCGATACCCCTCTCTCCATCATCTCGGACCCCGCCGCCGCCGCCGTCGCCGTCGCCGTCGCCGTGTCGCCGTTGTCACTCCTCCGTCTCGAGAATCCGCCGCTGCTGCTCTGCCCCTCCCTGTCACCATTGACCATTGACCGCTGCTCTCGTTTTCCTCTTCCAAAGTGGCATACATTTCGTGCCTCTCTCTCGGCTTCTGAGTCTTTCCTGCCTCTGCGCATCTATGCAGATCGACGGTGAACGACGGCCCTCTCAGAGGCTACCCGTCAACCCTCGCCGCCACAAAGTAGCTCCCGAGCAGCGCAAACGTGTTGCGAAAGCGTAAGTCTGTTCATCCACCTTCAACTAATCAAATGATTTTTTTTTTCGATTTTTCCGATTTTTTGCAATTTCTTTTTTCGTATCCTCGACCCTCTCCTCCATCTCCCATCATCATGCCCTGACTCGTCTTCTCCTTGTCTACAGATGTAATAGCTGCAACGTACGTCGCATCAAGTGCTCCGGCGAGAGGCCCTGCGCCTCGTGCGCTTCCGCCAATCGCGAGTGTGTGTACCCTGCACCTGTCGAAAAAGTCTCCGTCTCCAAGTCAGAGCTCGACGACCTCAAGAAAAAGGTTGAGCTGTACGAAAAGGCTTTGCAGGATGCCCTCCCGGACCCCGCCAAACGACACGAGCTGCTGCAGCACGCTGCCGGCAGCCCTCCCTCGGCCATCTCGCCCGTTCACAGTCCCTTCTCCACCAGTAACCACTTTGCCCCGAGCGTCTCCGGCCAGAGCACCATAATCAAATCCGAGCCTCTGGATGACGACCACACGACCGGCCGCCTCCTCCATGACGCTGACGGCACCGCCCGTTTCCACGGCGAGACGAGCGGTGCCACCTTTCTCGATCATCTCAAGGAGCTCATCGGCGCCGTCTTGCCGCTTGCCCACCACCAACAGCCCGCTCCTCACGATGGAAGCGCCTTCTTGTCCACTCTGGGAAAGTGTCCCACGGATGACTCTCGCCCACTCGATGAAAAGGATGTGAACCCTCTATTGCTTCCGCCGCCAAGCTCCATGGTCTCCATGCTCACCGAAGTCAGATACGTCGTCCAGGACGGCAACGGCGCCTGGCCCAGCGGCGGCATCTACTGGTTTGGCGACCTCGGACAGCCGCCACAAGCCCCAGTCGTCCCTCCCAATCAAGCCTCCTTTGATCTCGACGCATATCGCTTGCTGGCTTTCCCGCATGCTGCCTTTGCCATCGCCGCCCACAGCACTGGTCCCTGGCCGCCAATCAACGAGTCGGAAGACATCAAGTTTAGCGACTCATTTTTTGCGAGAGCCTGCGTGCTACTCCGGAACCCACTCGATATCGGTCGCTGTTCGATACAGGATGTCTCTGCGTTCGCGCTCATGGCATATCATCTCGTCGAGGTCTGCAAGCGAGATTCTGCCTATATGCACATTGCTGCTGCCTCACATCTCTGCATCATGCTTGGGGCACACCGCGGCTGGGTAGATGAAAAAGGCAAGCGAATTTTCTGGACCGTCTACATTTTGGATAGATGGCTCAGTTGCCTGATGGGTCGTCCGCCCGTCATCGCCGACGACGCAATCCGCATCCCGCTTCCCTCTGATGCTGCGTAAGTGGTCCGCATCTACCGACTGCGGTTCAAAAGTCAAACTAACTCGTCCCATGTAGTGGCATGCCGCCCGCAGCCGGCTTACGCGCTCACGTCGAACTCTCACGCATTTCCGGTTACGTCGTCTGCAATACCTACAGGATAGCGCCTTGGGATTCGGTGAACGGCTCCGGCGACTCGTCACAGAGTCCTGGAAAGGTCATGTGGATGCTGGAACAGTGGAAAAGCACCCTGCCCTTGCGCCTGCAGCTGTCACCGGACGGCCTGAGCAACGATCCGGCCTGCGTAATGCTGCACATGCGATACAACCAACTCATCATTGTCGCTACGCGCCCGCTTTTCTTCGTCGCCGTCAAAAAGTCCGTCGCTGAGCGTCTCATGTCGCAAGCCAGCTCCAAAGAGTACAACATACAACTGGCTCATCTCAGAATGTGCATTGACGCCGCGCGCAACAACATCAAACTTGCCCGCCACTTCATGACCATCAATCGCCACCCGAAGCCGCTCCATGCCATGCTGCACTACTGCTTCAGCGCAGCCGTGTGTCTGATACTGGAGAGCCTGGTTTACCCGCAGCAAAGCGTGTCGCCCGAACAAAACGCCAGCAGGAGCGCCGACATCCAGTTCGCCCTCGACATCCTCCACGGCTGCGCCCGCTTGAAGAGCGACCCGACCGATAAATCATGCACCGAATCGCTGCACGATTTGCAAATTCTGGTCGCAAGGCTGACGACGCCTCTCCACGTCGATCCCCAGATCGGCAACTCTCACCTGCAGGCGCTGGGACTCACCAACAGCTTCCCGCAGCCGCCGCCGCCACCGATGCCGATTGAATCCGAGCCTGCTCTGTACAATGAGCTCGTCAACTGGATGGACGACGACTGGTTCATGTACGGCACATATATGGATTGAGAAGCATAATGAGCAAGATTAGACGAAAAATGCGATGACGACTTGAAATACAATATTTTTTTTCATTTTGGTTTCTTTTTCTTCTTTGGGGGGATATTGGGAGGGAAAGGAAGGGGGGTATATCCCACGCATATTTAAATTTACCTATACAAGCTTTTAGAAGGAGCTACACAAAGCATGGATCAACAATACCTCTCTCTCTATATATATACGCATTTTCAAGGCCGAGAACCAGCATCAAACCCGAAACTCAACCAACAAAAAATAGTCTCCAACCCAGATTCAACGGTTTTCTTCTCCTTTCTCTTCCTTTTTGTCCAAGATCGTATTTTGGCTTCCTCTTTTCTCTACCGTCGATTCCCCCCTTGCCCGCACAGCATCACACATGTATATGGTTGTGGGAGAGTTTTTTTTTTTTCATCTTCACTTTCCTTCACTAGCTTTGTTATTTCTGGCTAGTCACGCATCTCTCACCATCTTGCGTACCTTGTAGTTTGGAGAGGAAGAAGGATGGAAAAGAGTAGCCTGAGGGAGCAAGCAAGCAAGCAAGCAGGTAACTGGCTGTCTGTACTGCTTGTAGTTGTTTCTTTTATACAAAATCAGCGATTATTTTAGTTTCTTTTTTTTTCTCGGGTGGTCACATTGAATCAATCCATCGATTTCAAAATTTTCGAACTTGAAGAAAAAAGAAACCCATTCCGTTCAGAATGGCCCGTCATTGTTCAAGTAATTGTGTTCAAAACCACGTGCAAGTTCTGTAGCAGTGGATGATCAATCACAAAAAGATGATCGAGGGCAAAAAGGCACATTTCACTTCTTCGACGAGGTGTAAAATCACATTATACGCAAGCATAATTTGTACAAACAGTTTCTATTGCCCCTCAAATACAACGCCACATGGGTATCATCGTGTCTAGCTCTCTGGCGGCGGCGGCGGCGGTTGCTGCGCCCCATCCATCTTCATGGCCGCGAGCTGGCCCTGCAGGCCCCTCTTGTCCACCCTCATCGCCTGGTCCAGGTGCATCTCGCCCTCTCGCAGCCTGGCCTTGCTGATGGCGACGTCGCGTTCGCGCCGCCGGCGCTGCGCGTCCACCGCGCGGTTGTGCTCCTCCAGCGCCCTCTCGCGCTTCTCCCTTGCCCGTTTCCGCTCCGCATCCGCCTCGGCGGCCACCAGGTCCGCGCCGCCGCTCTGCGACGACGGCGGTGGCGGCAGACTCTGCGCAAAAGCCTCGATCAGGGGATCGCGCACGCTGGGCGGCAGCGAAATGTACCGCACGTCGGCCAGGACGGTGCTCGGGAGCGAGCCGCCGGCCGCGGACGCATTGTTGAGCAGCGCGGCGGGCTGCGCCCTGAGCAGGGCCGTGAGGTCCGCCTTGAGCGACGCTGACGGCATCTTGAGGCGGTTGATGTGCTCGCGGTACAGCTTCTCCCGGTCCCTGTCCGGCAGCGCCGCGTCGCGCATGGCGTCCTCTTTCTTGTACTTGCGCCTGAACTCGGGCCAGTAGAGCTTCGGCGTGGCCTTGTCCTGCAGGAGCGCGAGGTACGCCACCCGCGGGTCCTGCTTCTCCTGCTGCGCGCGCTGCGCCTTGCGCTGAGCGATGCGCTCGCGCGACCACCTGTCGTGGCACTCCTTGCGCGCTTTGGTCGTGCTGAGTGCGGTATAGCGCGGGTCCTCTACAATCTTGCCGTCTTCGAGCAGCTTCTCCCAGGCGCTGTAGGGGTTGATGCGGAAGTCGTCGAGCATGTCGGTGAAGAGGAGCTCGGCGTCTTCCTGCGAGAATTCCAGGCCCTCCGCGCCGTCTGGCCAGTCCTGCGTATTGCCGTCGTCGTATTCGCCTGGTTCGAGCCCGTACTCCTCGCCCATCATTTGTAATTGCATCGCAATGTCGTCCTCTGTAAATTCAAGCGGGCCGGCGTCTTGTTCCGCCTCCTGCTCTTGTTCTTCGTGCTCCTCGGCATCGTCATCAATCCGAGGTCGTTTATTAGGATGGTTCGCAGCGTCATCGTCTTCTTGACCTTCATCGTCTGTAACTTCGACTTCTTCATATTCTGAGTCATCACCAGCATCGTCGCCCTTGTCTTCGGCTGTATCTTTGCCGCCCGTAGCCTTCTCCTGTAGGCGCTTCTTGTCCATTTCGAGAATTGCCGGCATCAGCTTCTCTGGAATGCGCCAGTAGCTTGTGTTCTTGGCAGAATTGTAGACGAAGCGTCGCGAATACTTGGTGTACACGAGGATCCACGGCTCGTGGCCCGGGATGGGAACCTTTCTCCGGGGCTTATCTGTGGGCTGTGGGCGCGGTCTCACAGCACCTTTGCCATGATCCTGGCGTTGCTGCTGCTGTTGTTGCTGCTGTGGTCCGCGATTGTGCTGGGCGAGATATGCATTGGCAACTCTTGGGTCGGCGAGTGAAGGCATCCCACTGTATGGCCCATAGGGTTGCTGCGGTTGCGCTAACGGTTCGGGGACAGAGGCGACGCCCGGTCGCTTGTATGTCGACTCTTTCGTCTCGGCATTGTAATAATATGTGTGTCCAGTCGGTGCCGTGTGTTCTGTCCAGCCTGGTGGCAGTGGCGCGCTGCTGGCCACCGCCGCCGCTGACGGCACGTATGTCGATTTGAGCATCGAAAGCAGGTTATGGGCGGTATTATTCAGTCAGTAACGCGTTCATGGGTTTTCCGCAGCCGTTCCCCGATCAATGTGCGTCTTGGGAAGTGGTTGGCGCAGATTAAGATGGCAAACCAGGTGGGAAATAAAATGCAAGCTTCTGGCTGGAGAGCGGGTTTCTGGTGGAGCTACAACGGCTACTTACCCTTCACAAGTACCCAGGCGACGAACTCGTGGGCATACCACCAAATCTAGGTACAAGTACAACTAATATCTCTAGACGAGATATGCTCGCAATAATCATTTCGGCCTCTCATCGAAGAACAACGGATTCCTTTGTCTCGTCTGCGTACAAACCATGATGCTACCAGTCAAAGCTCTGTGGGGGCACTGCGCCACTGACTGGCTGCCAAGGTTGTCTTTACGGCTGCGTACCTGAGCTCAACACCCCCAAGTACCTAGCTCTTGGTCTTGACACGTCTTCTGCATCAAACACATCAACGGAGGCGCCGGCTCAGCGATAGAGTGCGCATTCATATGGCGTAAAAGACGTATCTGGGCTGCTTATATACAAGTATACACCCCGATGAGCTCGGGACAATGGCGCTGCGTGGCACTTCCAGTCCTGTCAGGATCCCGTCAACGCCCTTTGCAAGGCTCTGGATGGTCAGCCAGCGATACCACCACTTCAGACCTAAAAGAAACTAACGGAATCACTATATAGACATCCCATGCTCCCGAATATGTTGGTTTTCTTCTGCTTCTTGCCGGCTGGATATGCGTAAGCTGCTCGTTCCTTGCAGCATCTGCGAGCACGCGACACTAACTCACCCGTGCCAGCTGGTTCTCTTCGTGACCCCGTTTCATCGCATGTTCAGTGTTGATGACCTGCGAATCTCGTTTCCCCACGCAGAACATGAGCGTGTGCCTGTCGGTGAGACTACTTGCTTTTGATCCCGTTGTTTTCGGCCATCCTAACAAGCGGCAGTCATGAACTTTGTATACGCCTTCTTTATTCCGCTTGGGGTGCTCGTCGTGTACAACCTGATTATGCGGTCGCCAGTCGCCAAGCACGAAGTCACCTATATTTCCTTCATGATCTCGATCGCGTTGACATTATTCCTGACAGACGTCATCAAGAATGCAGTCGGCCGACCGCGACCTGACCTTTTAGATCGATGCCACCCCAAGGCTGGAACCACGGCCCATACGCTAGTCACCATTGATGTATGCACCACTGCTGATGGACACAAGCTGCAGGATGGGTGGCGATCATTCCCTTCTGGCCATTCGTCTTTTTCCTTTGCGGGACTCGGCTTTGTGAGTCTGTACTTTGCTGGTCAGTTTCAGATCTTCAGGACGGCGACCGGCGGCCGTGACCTCAGCCGTGCCCTCTTCTGCCTGACACCGCTCGTGGGAGCGGCCCTTATTGCCATTTCTAGATGCGAGGACTATCGTCATGACGTGTATGACATTTGTGTTGGGTCGATCCTAGGCTTCACCATAGCATACTGGAGCTACCGTAGGCACTGGCCTCCTCTGACCAGCCCGCTCTGCTCCCAGCCTTATCCACCTCCAGGCACTGATAATCAAACTTGGCAACGAATCCGCGATGAGGAAGCTGGGCCAGAGGATGCTGGTTTCGAAATGGGCCAATTGAGAGGCGGAGGCGGAGGCGGCAGCAGGAGCTAGGCTACGTTGACGATATGAACCATTCAGAGACATTTTGTGTCATGTTTGTTATACATAGTTCAAGGAAGGATGCCTTCCCTCATATCTATCAGCCCAGTTCAGCCCAATTCCTTGCATGTGCATTTATTTCTCCTCAGTCTCTTCGTTCTTGGCCAGATCATGCTCCTTTAGCAAAGCCGTGATTTCATCCGCGCTCCATAATCTGTGGTACACCTTGCCGTCCTCGGTCTTGCCTACTGTAGCGAACTCGACTAAAAAAGTATAAGTATCAAGATAAGTCTGGCATTGAGCGACGGAGCTGCTTACTCTTTTCGCTGCTCAGCTTCGTGGAGTCCATGGTCTTGCTCAGGACCTTGACGGCCATAGCGCAAGCCTCCTGCAGCGTGCAGTCTTCCTTATAATCCTGCTTCAGCAGACTCTGGGCACTGGCATTGTTGGCTCCAGCGCTGGTGGCTTTCCAGCCGCCGTAGTTTCCTGACGGGTTGCTGAGGTACAGTTGGAACTCTCTACGGGGGTCCCAGCCGGCGTAGATGAAGGAGACGCCGAACGGTCGGAGACCGCCGTGTTGGGTGTAGCCCTGCTTGAGATCGCAGAGTCGGCGTACGAGCTGTTCGCAGGGAATGTCTTCGTTGTAGGTTAGGAGATATCGCTGGGCGGCTTGGCGGGCGTAGTTGATGAGGATGTTGGCATCGGCTGTCATGCCAGCGACGGCGCAGATCATGTTACTGCAGGTGGCGGGGGTCAGTGACTGATCAGGTTGCGGACAATGACGTCGGAGATTCATTAGGACATACTCGTTGAGGACGTAAAGCTTTTCGGCAGAGGTGTCCTGCTCGAGAAGCTTGGATGTGACCTTGCGCTCGGCAGCGAGAACGATGCCGTCCTTTGCCAGGATGCCAATGGCGGTACCGGCATGGGAGATGGCTTCGAGCGCATATTCAACCTGATAGAGTCGGCCCTCGGGCGAGAAGATAGTCGTCTGAGTTCTAGTTAGGCTGGAAGCGTTCTGATGGAGCTGTGATGGTGAAGGCGCTACATACTCTCGAATCGTAGCGACGAGACATGATGACAGCGTCGCGGGCGCGCGGAAACTACAAATGGGTCGTTTCTGGTAATTAATAGGAGAGATGACGAGGGGACAGAATGGAAGCCGCGGGTAATCGTGGCGATTGTGTGTTGCAAAGGGCCAATCGTTGGTAGGGTCACGAAGCTCAGGATGATGGGACGGCTGGTATCAAGATCAAGCTCCAGGCACGGCCGCCGCGTAGCTCGTTGTGAGGGCTGCTGGCTGGACAGAGGAGAGGTAAGGTTAGCTTGGGCGGGTGTGGAGTGGCTAGCCGAGGATTGGCCGTAGTTAGTCACCAGCGTGTGCAAACAGCACAGAGCACTTTGCGGTTGGAAATCTGGCCTGAACCGTTAGGCATCCACGACTGTCCACCAAAACGCCACCTGCCCGCGCCAGTCTGGGCTCGCGTCACTGTCTGTCGCTCACTGATGACCTATTTTATTAGGTGCTTCTAGGCTTCTAGGCTGCTTGGCTGCCAGCTGCCAGCTGCCAAACCAAAACTGCTTCGACGCTTGTAATTCGCTGAAAGCCTCCACCCAAAAAACTGACGTATTTTTGCTCGGCTCGAATTTCATATCCTCCTCCCCCCCAAAGCAGACAGGCAGCTTTTTCTTTTCCCCTCGCCACCTTCATCACCATCATCACCCTCTCTACAGACTCTTCGAGCTTCTCGGCGTATCGGTATCCATCACTCCTCCCCGTCTTTACGTGCTCTTTTCATCTCTTCCCATCTCTTCCCATCTCTTCTCATCTCTTCTTCTACATTCTTCCCAAAAAGTGGGCTTCGGACCGCTACGTGACCATCTCAAAGTCCTAATAACTGCTCAGACACAGGGGCTAGCCAGCCTCTCCCAGCCCACATCGGCAAGAGGAAAAAATCAAAGGGGAACCACTCCTAATAGCTACGCGCTCGCTCGTCACAAACGCGACTCTGGGCGTTTTTGCGCCAGCCTACGCAACCCATTTCTGCTGTTGCAAATCCGCAAGATAGACACAGACTGTTATACTCTGTGGCGTGGGGATATTTTCGCGTTTAGTTCTGCTTAAAGCCTGCCTACTCCGTAAACCGCCCCATACCTGTTGGATCAGGTACCTAAACAGTAGAATACCATCGCAGGCGAGCCTCCTGCAACTGCATATTGCGCTGCGTTGACCGAGTAGCCATGTCCGGTAAGCTATAAACCACCCCATTACCTGAGTCGCTTGCGCGACTCTGCGCCCCCGAGATGGCGCGCGGCGCTGATGTCGCGCGACGTCGTCCCTGCCCTCCCCCCCCCCTGATGCCGCTCTTCTCGCAGCTCATACTAACTCTTTCTTCGCAGGCGAACCCGAACCGAGGCGCTCAGTCCGCGCGACCAAGGGCCAGCACACAAAATCCTTTGACGAGCTCGAGCAACCCGCTGCCCCCAAACGACGCCAAACGAAGAAGTCGAGGAAGGCACAGGACGAGGAAGAGCAATCCCAAGAGCCCGAGGAGATTATCCGATGCGTCTGTGGCGCTACGGAGCAAGACGAAGACTCGGGCGAGGCTTGGATCTCGTGCGAGACATGCTACGCGTGGCAACATAACGTCTGCGTCGGCGTGAGCTCATATGAGGATGAGATCCCAGAGTACTACTGGTGCGAGCAGTGCCGTCCGCAAGACCACAAAGAGCTGCTAGATGGCATCGCCAAGGGAGAGCAGCCGTGGATTGCTCGACGCAAAGCCCACGAGGAAGAGGTGGCAAGCAGAAAGAGGAGGGGTGGTAGGAAACCAAAAGGGAAACGCGCAAGTGATCCAAAGGACGAGATTGAAAAAGATGGCCGGGGCAAGGCCAAGGCCTCGCCAGCTCCAGACGCTACAGCAAAAGATAGACGCGAATCTGGCGGTCGACCAGGCAAACGAAAGTCGCGGGACGACTCTCAGGACGGCGACCCAAAGGTATGTATCAACACATTAAATGTTCAGATGGAGCCGGCCACTAACGACTGTGCAGAACTCCAAGTTGCGCCGCGTCTCGGCAAACGATTCATCTGCCGGGGACGTGCAATACACACCGCCAGCTGACTTGGCCACAACCATATCCGACTTACCGACTGCCAGAGCTGGGCCGGCCAAGGCCCTGAAAAAATCAATCCTGCATGTCTTGTCAGCAATGGAGAAGAATAATGCTGCCAAGATTCCCAAGGATAGCACTACAGAGAGCACATCGGAGCTGTATGCTCTCCAGATCGAGCGCGCAGTCTTCGATACGCATCCAGCCAGCAAGGGCCAGAAGGAATACAATCAGCAGATAAAGTCGCTGACGTTTAACCTCAAAAACAATCCAGAGCTTGTCGATGGTCTGGTTCACAAGGCCCATTCACCGGCAGGGCTGGCAGTCATGACATCGGAACAGCTTGCATCTGCTGAAATGCAGAAGCAGACGGCGGAAATGAAGGCCAAGGCAGAGAAGCAGTCCATTCTCTACACTGGAGAGACGGGCCCTCGCGTTCGAAGAACCCACAAGGGCGAAGAGGTTGTGGAAGACGAGAGCATGGCGAATACTAACGAGCTTCCAATACCTCGCGGGGGGGGCGCTCGACGTGGTGCAAATACCGACTCAAGCGAACCGATCAAACGAGAGTCCATGAGCACTGACTACGACATGGCTCAGTCGCCCAAGCAACCGGATGATCAACGCTCGCCCAGCCAGTCCAAATTCAATATTTCTGAAGTCTTCTCTCAAGTCAAATCACCAACCCAGGCGCAGCGTCGCCGACCTTCCGCGCCTGTTCTCAACACGTCGGGCCCTGGTTTTGACCCTGACGTTGACCGAATGCTGGAGGACGAGAATGACTCACCGCCCTATTCGCCTACAGAAGACTCAACAGACCCCGACATTGTCTGGAGAGGATCTCTGGCTATGAGCTCCATCGCGGACTTCCAGGCTACTGGAAAGCACGTCGGTGGTGCCAACTTTGCTAACCTGGGGCACTGGTCCAAGCTCATTCCGAAACGCATGACTGTAGCCGGCCGGATTACGGAGCAGAGTGCCATTGAGTATCTTTGCAGCCTTCGTTACAGCAACCTGACCGATATAGTCGTAGTCGGTCTTACTCCGACCTCCCCGGAAGCGCAGCCGGAATACAACGCCCTAGTTGACTACTTTGTCAGCAAGAAACGATATGGTGTCGTCGGTAACAAGGCTGCAGGCAACGTTCGGGATACATATCTCGTGCCTGTTCCTCCTGGGGAGAACAATCACCCCGAGTTCATGCTGAATTTGGTTGATAACTTCATCCCCAAGACGCGAACCGAGCCCATGCTGCTAGCAGTCTTTGTGTACCGTAATGAGCCTTCCGAGACCATTCAACCAAAGAATGAACCTATTGCCTCTCCCTCGACACCTGCAGTAGCTACCGCGCTGAACACCGAGGGATATGCACAGCGAAGCAACTCGATTCCCGGCCCTGGGTTCTCGCCTGCCACGCCACACGGCGGCCTTGCGGGCTCCCCTTCCAATGGGAACACGCCCGGGCAGATAGCTACTCCGATTCCATCGCACCTTGCGCATGGCCGTGCTCCGCCGCCCGCACCCACACCACCCAACGCCTCGAACCTGACCAGTCCCCCGCCACCGTTTGCTCAGATGACGGAAGCTCAAAAGATTCAGGCACAACAGGCCGGCCAGCACACAGCCCACGAGGTTCTGGGGGCCTTTGTCAAGGTCCCCACCGTACAGTTTCTGCTGCCCCAGGCACACCAGATGTCCCGCCGCGAGTGGGAGATTATCAAGTCGATTTATGAGCGGGAACCCAAGGCTCGCGATGATCTCCAGTACCTAAGCGTGCTACTAGAGAAGGAAAGCGGGCCGAAAAAGCCGTGAGCTACCTTTCTCTAGGCCCCTATCCAACGCCCTTGCTAGTCATTATTCTCTATGGTGGGATTCTGAGTCAAATTGTATAAATGTTGCCTCGTAATGTATTATTAATAGCCGCGCTGGTGCTTCGAAGCCGACGTCTCCATACGCTACTTTGTCGTTTCTCGAAGGGAATGGTTCTACTGTTAACTTTGGCGCAGGTAAGAAAGGGGAGAGGAGAAAAGGTCAGGTAAAAGTGGGTTTATTTAAACAGAAAAAAAAATGGAATTGCATATTAATTTTCAATCGTGGGAATGAACAGCATGTGATGACTCAACAGGGGTTTGTCAACGGGTGAATGATTTCATTTCTTGTAAAAGAAATCACAAGCGTAAAAGGCTCTAGACGCACTGGGCTCCCGTTTCGTCGGTCACGGTTCGTAATTCCGGAAGCCGTATGAATCCCGTGCTCTAGCGTCGGTTCCCATCCATCAACGACAAACTTGCCGGCGCTCGGCGCTCGGCCGGTGAGAAAATGCAGGATCTGATAACTCTTATCAGATCCTGGCTCTCGACCGCCTGCGTCGTGCGTCCAATCACAGCCATAGCCACCGCAGCCTTATTTCACATGCCGTAAATGTCTTATAAAGAACACCAGCTCGCCTTTAGTCTTTTCTTCTTCTTCTTCTTCTTTTGCGCTTCACTCTAAACTTCTATCTTACTTTTCAATTGCAAAACTCTCGCTTCAATCTACCACGTTTATAGGCGCGATGGCTGTTTCCGACGGAGACAGCATCGAAGTCATCCCCATGCCCGGCCGCGACGAGCAAGACCAACCGGCCGCGGCCGCTGCTGCTGCTGCCATTGGTCTCTCCAGTCTCGCAGCGGGGCACGGCAAGGGCGAGCAGCCGCCGCCGCCGCCGCCGCCGCCATCGGACCCGTTCCTCGTGGCCTTTGACCCGGACTACGACGCGACCAACCCGCTCGACTGGCGCGCGGGCAAGAAGTGGATGGTAACGGACGTGCTCTCGGCGACGGGTTTCAACCGCATCATGGTGTCGACCATGGTGGCGCCGGCGCTGCCGGCCATGGGGCGAGAGCTCGGCATGGGCCCGACCGCGGCCGCGCTGTCCATGTCGGCCTACCTGCTCGCGACGGCCTTTGGCCCGCTCGTCATCGGCCCGCTGTCCGAGGTGTACGGCCGGCAGGTGGTGCTGCACGGGTCCGGCCTCTGGTTTCTGGTGTGGAACGTCCTGTGCGGCTTCGCCCATTCCAAGGAGACGCTCATCGCCGCGCGCTTCCTCGCGGGCTTCGGCGCCAGCGCCATCTACTCCCTCGGCGCCGGCGTGCTGGGCGACGTGTGGCGTCCGGAGCAGCGGGGCCGCTCGCTGGGCATCTACCTGCTGATCCCGCTGCTGGGGGCAGCCGTCGGTACGTTTAGAAAAAAGACGGAAGAGGGTACCCTTGGGGGGAATTGCGGGGGTGGGGAGAGAGATGGAGGAAAGCAAGACAAGGGTGCTGCTGTACAGTTTGCTAATGAGATTCGGGTATATTAAACAGGACCCATCATCGGTGGCTTCATTGCCATGCGCTCCGATTGGCGCTGGATGTTCTGGTCGACGTCCATCTTCCAGGCCGCCATGATCTTCGCCTCCCTCTTCTGCTTCCCCGAGACGTACGGACCGCTGATCCTCCAGCGGCGCGCGCGCAAGCTGCGCCGGGACACGGGCGACGCGCGCTACCACACCCTCAGTGAGCGCCGCGACGGCACGCGGTCGGCGGTGGCGCTCGTCGCGCGCGCCGTCAGCCGCCCGACGCGGCTGCTCCTGCGCCACCCCATCATCCAGGTGGTGTCGATCAAGGGCGCCATCGACTACGGCATCCTGTACATTGTGCTGTCGACCTTTTCCGAGCTGTGGATGCGCCAGTACGGGCAGTCGGTCGAGATCAGCGGTCTGCACTACCTCGTCATCTCCGCGGCCGAGATTGCGGGCTCACAGCTCGGCGGGTACATCATGGACTGCGTCTACAGGCGTCGGCAGCACCGTGGCGCGCACGTCCCCGAGTCCCGTCTGCCGTACATGATTCCCTTCCTGGCCCTCGGAGGCGGCGGCATGCTCATGTACGGCTGGGTTGCGCAGTACAAGCTGCATTGGGCCGTGGTTGATGTGGGTGTCTTTATCATGCTGTTTGGTCAGCAGTTGAGTGGAATTCCGAGTACGTTTGCTTCTTCTACCTAGCTGTTCCATGCTAGGATTACGAAAGGATTGCTAACCATCTGTCTAGTCAGCGCCTATCTCATTGACTCCTACGGAGACCATGTAAGCAGTGCCATGGGTGCGACACAGTTTCCTAGGAGCCTCACAGCGTTTCTGTTTCCGCTCTTCGCGCCCTCAATGTATCAAGCATTGGGATACGGATGGTCAAATACAATCTTGGCCCTTGGCTATTTGGTCATCAGCATCCCACTGACAGTACTGCTGTGGAAGTATGGCGCCGGGCTTCGACAGCGCGCAGGCTCGTCATATTAAGAACTGCTAGTTGGTAGAGTAATTACGTATCGAGACAAGTCAAGATCGTTTTAGTAAGACGCGTACTTAATATACCATTCAGCTTTGGCAGCTACCAGCTATGGGTATCGATGTCGCTTCATCCGGATGGTAGATATATCGCCAGCCGTGGCAGTACTGGATCCTGTATCGATATTCGCGTAAGCGAATTCTATGGAGCTCGCGACATCAGCTTTGCTCCTGGTTGTGGTACTTGTGCAGCCACCTGACTGTCTCGGGTGACGTGGCTGCAATTTATGATCGTCCAATGCGCGAATATTCACGCAAGTGCGCGTCATTATGGTAGTACCGGCCCCATGCTACCTCACAGCAAACTTGGTGCTGTTGCACTTGTCTATACCACAGCAAAGAGGCGTCCTTTGTACATGGTTTGTTTCTTATTATACCTTGTCCCTCCTTTCAGGCTCAGGGGAATATATCGTCCACAGACGCCCAAATCTGCCGTTCTCTATTCCAGTCAATGTTTGAATCCTTTGCATCTTCGGCGCGCCGCTTCTCTTCCGTTAGTTGCGTTGAGCCGGCCCCTGAAGTTGCCACAGCAGCAGCAGCAGCGCTATCACTCAGGCCTAAGCTTCCCAGACCTTCCAGCAGGCGCTTCGCCTTGTCGACTTGCGTTCGTATGGCTAGCGTCTCGGTGCGCGTGCGGTCCAAGTGGTCCTGCATCATCTCAATCGCTGACTCGCGGGCTTGGTGCGGGCGATACTCGTTGAGGATATGGTGTATATTGATGAAGAGCGTCCGCAAGTCTTGCACCTTGGCCTCGGCGTGCGTGGGACTTCGCGAGAGTGCGCCGGTAAGCTCAAGAAAGTTGAGCAATAGCGACTTGGACAGACGCTTGAGCTCGAACGCGCGGTCGTAGTGCTTGGCGTCCCTGGCGCTCGACTGGCCCGAGGCGGGGAGATTGGTGATGCCTTGCTCTTCGAGTGTCGGTAACTGATCGTTGAGCTACAGGGTGGGAGAAACGGACGGTCAGTCATGCGGCGCAGCGAACTAGCTTCTGTCAGGCTTCATACCATGTACTGATCTCCAAACACACGCCATCGCCCGTCGGTGGGTTCTGGAGGCGGCTGCAGGTACGTCAACTCCTCCGGGAGATTCGTGATTCTAGTCTTCGGCTTGTAGCTTTCGTCATCTGTCACTCTCTGCTTCTCTTCCTCGTCGTGTTCTTTGCGCAGATGATCATAGCTAGCTATCTTGTCGGGTGTAAAGTCTTTCCAGAAGGGCGGCGGGTTGGGAAAGGTTGACGACAGCGAGACGGCCTCCTGTTCCTCCATGGTTTCCGTTATGAGAGTGTCAAATAGACGGCTCGCATCGTCATCTGAGATGGCCGATCCGAGTGCGTTGTAGTTCGGACCCGGGATGAAGATGGGAAGTGGGCTGTCCGGGTCCTGCGAGCCTGGAGACGGCGTGTGCAACACATCGGTTAAATTACGGCGGTGAGAGCCCTCCATCCTTGCAAGTGACTCGATTATCCAGCCTCTTGACTTTTTTGGCACTTTTGTCGTTACTACGAGAATCTGGAAATATTTGGAAATCCCGTCTAGCCATTGAGCTTTATACTTTTTTTTTTGCCGTGGTGCGAGAAACCCAGAGGGGTCGAGGTGCAAATGCTACGTATACTTGGGTGCACCAATCCATGCATTACCAGTAGTGGCGGTACAGACGAAGCTCCGCGACTGTGTGCTCCCCGTCACTACTTCTCGTCTCCAACCAAATCACGCTTCAAGATGGCCGACGTGCGAGCGCTGCTACGCCAGCAGCGACAATCCCGTCGCATTGACCACCCTTACGCTGCGTACAGCGACGCAGGCAAGCTGCTGTGCACCCTGTGCCGCGAGCAAATACGAGCTGAGAGCCAGTGGGAGTCGCACACCAAGGGTACAAGCCACCGGCGACGGGCCGTCGCCTCTGCCACGGCCGCCGCAGAGTCAGCTCCGTCAGAGGATGCAGAGTCACTGAATGAGAAGGGGCAAGCAGCACAAGCACATGACGCAGCCGCCGATGACCTGGGGGGGCAGGCAGAAGATGAAGAAAAGAAGCCCAACGCCGGCGATGGCACCGAGATGACACGGACGCAACCACACAAACGAAAGATTAGCGACGCCGACGATACCGACGCCATGGATCTAGACGACGCTGTTCGAAGAAAGAGAAGCCGTGGCGACATTTCCATTGACGTCTCGGCCGCCAACCACCGCCGAGACGGCGGCGCGGACAAGGACAAGGACGCAGAGGCCTCGACGACGAACGCCCCTGCCCGCCGCGACTCCAACCGCACGCCACCGACGCTGGCGCGACGCATGTCCTCGACACCCTCCCGCGGCGTCGAGCTGCAGATTCCCTCGCGGCCGGCCACACCCGCCCACCGTGATTCGTCCTCGTCGTCGACGCCGGGCATCTCGAGCCTCTCCGGGCTCACGACCGCCTCCGCCGCCGTGGCCGGCGCGCAAGCGAGCGCCACGCCCTCGGCCACTCACGGGAGCATCGCCGCCGACAAGTTCCCCGACGCTCATGTCGATGAGGACGAGTGGGCCGCGTTCGAGGCTGAGATGGCCGCCACCGCAGCGCCGTACGCCGACGACGCCGTCATCTCCGCGCCCGCCATGAATGCCGAGGAGTCTGCAGCTGCTGCTGCTGCTGCTGCTGCTGGTGCCACCGGCGGGCTGATCAGTGGCGAGCAGGGCGGCGGCTCGCGCAAGAGTCGCGCTGACCTCGACATCGAAGGTGAGCGCGAGGATGCGGCGCGTGCGCGCGAGGACGAGTTTGACGACATGCAGCAGCTCGAGGCGCGCGTCAGGCGCCTCAAGGAGAAGCGCGAGGAACTACGTAAACGGGCGTCGAGCATAGGGCAGAGTCATGCTCCTGCAAGGCTGCAAAGTCAGCTGCCCGATGCAGACAGCAAGAGTCCCGCTGCGGAGAATGGAGCTAAGGAGGGTGCACCGGATGACGACGATGAAGACGACGAAGACGACGACGATGAGGAGGAGGATGACTGGAACGGCTTCAGATTCCGCAAATAACGGCGTTTTGCATTCTGCATGTCGTTTTTTTTTTTTTTGAAGAAAGAAAAAAAACAAATCGAGCGGCTGTCGGCCAAAAGATGCGAGTGGCAGACGTTGCCTCAGTTTACGGCGCATCACGGAGTTTAATTTTGAAATTCACAACTGGGCAGCATATAACAACACGGCGAGATCTGTATTTTACAAAGTAGGGGCAGTTCTATTCTCCATGTAAATAATAAATGTGATGAGGAAGCCCGCATTCAAGGCAATAATTGTTGAGGCATGACGCCGCACGTCAAATCTCACATACGAAGCAGCCATCATCGTCCAACTCCGCTAGCGAACAAGAGGCTTTCCCGGCCAAAACACAGATATAGGCATTGCAAACAAGTACAAAGAAACGGATCATTGCTGCCTAACGCAGGGCTGTATGTTGCTCTTCTCGGCCGACTTGCTCCCAAAATCGAGTAAGTCTCCAAACCCGGCCCACACCACGTACTTCATCTCGGTGGCGAGCCCTCTCCTCTC
Organism: Cordyceps javanica; assembly: GCF_051103115.1. Taxonomy (NCBI): domain Eukaryota; kingdom Fungi; phylum Ascomycota; class Sordariomycetes; order Hypocreales; family Cordycipitaceae; genus Cordyceps; species Cordyceps javanica. Next base: position 1,100,899 of record NC_139296.1, read on the forward strand.
GCTCCTGCACCTCCCCCCGCCACTTGGCAGCGATCCACCTTCTAAGACCGTCCTTGACTTTTTCCTTTTCAATGGCCCTGCGCTTGGCCACCAAACCAGGGACGACGTGTACAGTAGTCATGCCGGGGACACATTCCGGGGGCAACACTGCGCGTTGGACTAGTGCCTCCGGTGAGGGGCGAGCGGCCAGGCGACGGGACAGACGAATGGATACTAGAGAGCGAGCGAGTTTTCGAGACACGACTGACGTATGTGTGAGGAAGATGGAGCGGGTAATGAGATCTTCCAAAGAGAGCCGGTTATGCAGGGCTAGTAAAGGAGGGAGGGTGAGCCGAGTGCGCCTGAGGCGGTATCGATGTAGAACTGGGTCCGCGCACAAAGAGCGCAGGTAGTGACATGCCTACAGCCGGATGCCCGAGTCAGCAACGTGTGTATGCATATATTCACGGCGAAGTGTGGGTGGCGCAAGGCGACGATGGTGTCAAGGTGATCGAAATGGAAAAAGTGGCATTGGGCTGCTTGCAGGTTCTTGGCGCGGTGGGAAAGTGCCTTCAGTACTTACCCGTGAAGTAGGCAAAAGGTCGCACACGTCAAGATAGCCCAGAATCTGGAGCATGATCTCTGCTGGCAGCGCCTGTAGCGAAGGGTCGTGGGCCGAAGGACCCAAGTTGCGTGATAGGGATACCGGGGTGTAAGTCAAGCCGCGGAGGCCAAACGCACTACCCGATGCGTCGTGGCAGTTTGCGAGGGCCGGCAGAGGAGGTTGGGCACCATATGGGTGACAAGTATCTGGTAATGCCGTTGTGCTGGTCCCTGTCGCAACTACATCATCGTGAGGCGCATGCTCTGGCAGCGGTCGAGACGTGGCCGTGGGGGCGTCAGCGCAACAACAACAACTAGAGACAAGCAGTCTGCGGGGCTGAATCATGAGCTGTTCATCTCTCAAGGCGGCGGGTGGAAGAGCATGAGAAGGCTGTGGTGGTAGGATGCTGTCGGGATCCATGGCAATGGGCGGCTGCAAGCTGCGGACCAGTGACAGTATTCGCGGGGGCCGATGCTGGTGAGGCCCGATGCGGCGGCCCGGTGGAAACTTGGCGTTTTGGGTATGCAATTGTTATCGTTCGTGGCTCGCTCTACCGATCCTTTTCGGGGTAAGCAGGATGTTGTTTTCCTCCAGATTAGGCCAAGGCAAGTCGACTGAATAGCCACAATGAGGCGGTCGTCGCATGAGGTCGCGGATTCGCCAGACGTTTTACGCAACCGTCCGGGCGGCCATGCCTGGGTGGGACTGCGGCCGCCACAAACACGGTTGCACGCCGCCTGGCGGAGCGGTGTCGACCAGGAGAAATTGGAAGAGAAAAAAAAAGATGAGATTGGGAAGGGCAGGCACCGCGGGCTGGGATACGACGAGCGGAATGCAGCTGCAACAAGTTTTGCAGGTGGGCAAAGAGGGAATAAGTTGACCGAGGCGAGAAAAGCGATCGCTGAAATCGGCCCCAGGTTTCACGGCGCAAGGCTCGACCAGAGTGATGCAAGACGCACGTCCGAGGGTGGGTCGGTCGAAAGATGCTGAAACCAGCGCGTCTGGTGTGGCCGAGGAGATGCTGGCAAGGATGATTTCGATAGGCTGGGCGTATATTGAGGTCACGAATGATGGAAGGGGGGCATGGAGGTGAAGGGATGAAGTTTGCCGAGACGAAATGAGCAAAGGACCAAGACAAGTGTTGATCCGTTTGCTCTGGCAGCTGGCAGTTGGCAGCTGGCAACCCGCTGCCCATCACGGAAGTCGCTGTCGCTACTTAACTACTTGACTCGTAACTAACGCCCTCGGTTATTAATAACTACCTAGGTACCAGTAGTATGTACATGCAAGTAACTCGCCCAACTTACTTACTTAGGTGGTCTCTAGTACTTACTTACCAGGCAAGTACTTAAGTAAGTATCTGTAAGTACGGAGTCCTTGGTCCTGTGTTTACGCAGTCCACCAGACTGGCGGTACCTGCATCTTTGCGGCGCTGCACCGCGAATGCACAAGTCACTGTGGATCATATATCAGGCAGCAGTTTATAAAGGCCCTGCAGCGGCAAGGAACAGATGAGCAGGAAAATCTAGCATTATGATGCGGGGAGCAGAGCCTTTTCGATTGCGAGGGATATAGCCAGAGGGCGGGCCTGCAATACTAATAGGTAGATGATCACGCTAGGCGCTAATGGGATGCAACCCGATCAGGGAGGCGATCGGCTAGGAAGTTGCCCGTAAAACTAAGTTACCCTATACTAGAGTTTAAACTTTTGACGGATACTGAGTAGGATGTACATCACTTGCTTGGAATGAAAGGGTGTGAAGGGAGGGGGAAGGAAGCTTTTATGACAGCTCCTGTTTATTCATTCAATCTCCCTTTTCTGTTCCGGGACATCTTACAGTTGTCTTGGCAGTGTTGGCTAGCGACTATCATACGAGGCCCTATAACTGAATCATGAACCTCGCTTCCCCGCAGCGTTATATCAGGTTCCAAACATTGCATAATATAAGACGATTCCGGACCAGACTCGGAATATCATGATGAAAAGACGGTGTAGAAATTCGAGGCACATTGAAACTTGGTCATTCGCGGCCTCTTTTCGGATCTATCCCTCTCTCATTGATTGCTCCCCTCGTCGTCCCAGTGATGGCCAAGAAACAGGCCAGAAACAACGTCCCTTTGCCCCAAAACAAAGGCCGCCTTCTAAAACAGTGTCTTGGAGGTCCGAAACTACATCATCTCACATGTAGATTCTTCACACTACGGCTTGCTACCGTCTCTTACACGCCCTATTGCACGACTTATCACCCGGCCGCAGGCACACCCCACATTGAAAGTGCTTGCATACCGACCTGTGCCAGAGGTCATGTGGTGAGAAATAATGGGATCAGAGCATCACAGATATAAAGAGATATGACACACGTATTGCTCCATCGTCAAGCCGCCGATACCCCTCCCTGGTGCATCTTGTACGCCGATGATGCAGGCTCACAAGTCAGATCCCTTGACCGCAACTTGCAATAACAAACAACAAAGTTGATCGATTTTGAAAAGAGAACAAGGCAAGAAAAAAAAATAAGAAATTCTTGCCAGCCTCGTGTTTTTGCGCATTAGCCTGGAGCCTTGTCTTAGCCTTTTCCTGAATGAGCTGCATTCTAAGCCCGCGGCCACCTCGTACGCGGCCCGTTCACGCGGCCACCAGAGAACTCCAATCATAAACCGGGTGACGCCCCCCCCCCCTCTCAGCCGCCATATCATGCGGCCATCCCCTGCTTCGTCACAGTTCCAGATTATTGCCGGCCAGTGATATCATCGACGGCTTGCTGGGACCGACACGTTAATCCGTTTTGGAGGAGAGGTACCGGAGCTGAGAGATGCCGAACGGCTGTCTCAAAGGTAAATTAACCTCAGCAGGGGCGTTGAATTACCGGCGTCGCTTAGGAATATTGAGGACGTAGCTATTGCAGCATTGCTGATTGGGTATAACTGCAGCGGCAATACTACCCATGTTCCGCCCCCAAGCATGAGCGGGAGAAAAACAGTGATCTCCTCAGTGGCGATTCGAGAGACCCTCCGCTGCGTTACTCTGCCGTTCGATTTGTTTCGGCAGCTTACATGCTTGTATTGGGTCTCGAAAATTCTGCATCGAAATCTGTCACCATGAATCTCGAGAGTTGCGATTGGCCGTGGACGTAACCCGGTATTCTCTCGGCGATCGTACATACCGGTATATGTCGCTTCTGCATGCATCACTGCCGTTAAAGACACCGGTAGAACGACTGTGGCTCGGAACATTCCCGCTGTATCAGGCAAACTGCCGTACTCAGTAAAGACCAGCGACTCGTCGGCTGTCCGCCACCAATGGATAACAAAGCACCCATGCGACCCATTTACCCTTGCCATATTTCAATAGAAATCCGTAATTCAAGGGTGTAGCGCCAAGACAAGCCTCAAATGCCAGGATTATTACCCAGTCATGGTATTATTCAATTTTTGAATCGTCTACACTGACAGTGTGGACCGGCCCGTTGCTGTGACCAATGTATTTGCCACGTAAGGATGCCTTACCTCACGAGCCTTTCGCCCTCACTGATCATTAGTGGTGCCCTTCACGGCACCGAAAGCACGGGGAAAGGCCGGACTCGACAAGGATTGCGTTGTCGTTTGCTAAAATCAAATGGTCACGGTGGTTGAAGCGGCCGCAGGCTACCAGACGCCTAGTTTCAGTTTCGGGGACAAAATGCAAGCCGCACATCTGCCAAGCGAACTTGCTGCAGGACGGAGCTCAGTGTCATGATAAAAACTCGCAGTGGAGACTGAGTGTAAGCATGAAAACGTTCTTCAACTAGGAAAAAGGCAGACTAGAAGGTGTGGGACGAGTTGTCGGACGAAGCGGATGGCTTCCCCGCTGGGAAATGTCTTCAGCCGTTGCCGAACATGTCTCGCCGTCCTGTAGGATTTGTTCCAGATGGCAGCGGGCGTACAGAAGAAAGTCATTTGTACCAGATTCAATAACGGCAGGCAGACACCAAAGTTGCCTCAAGAGAAAAGTGGAAGATTGCCCACGCAAACCTTGTCGCGGCTAGACACACCCCTTCAATAGTTGGCCTCATGCAGTGCAACCGGAACACCTCGACACATGCTGCCGTGAGTCGTACTGATAGTGTCGGCCTTGTCTTTTAACGTCCGGTTTGTACATCTTTCAAAGCGGAAGAGACTGTGGTCGGCGGCTTTTTGTCCACGAAGGATTGGTGTGGCTTAGAGGTAGGCAAAAATCACTTCTTTTGTTTTTCGAGGGCGTTCCACAGTCTCCAGGATGGCTGCAGAGCCACCCGAGTAAAGTAGTAGCATCCGGAAATTTGACTGTCGCTCCAGAAAGCCTCGGTTCGCGACCCAGAACACAGGCAGGCTGCAAAATGCAACCACGAGGAGGGGGGGGTTTATGAAAACAACCTCAACCTTTGGTGGCTTTCTTTCTGGGGATCATTGCGGTGAGACCGCCGCCTATGCTTGCCGCCATCATGACAGTCGAATGACAAAAGTAATTCTACCACTCGTGCCACGTCGCCCGCCTCACTTTCTCGGGGCTCGTCCCGAAAGTAACGGACAGGCGGGGGCGAGTACTGGTACTCTGCTCCATGGCACGACTGAGGACATGGGCAAAGGCTCCTCATTTCCGTGCCTCCGCTACCTCATGTGAGGCATTGGGTATGCAAATAGCGAGTGTGCTCCGGAAAATGTGTCCCCCTACACTCTGGCTTGCTGATGGCCACTGCTAGACGGCTCTGTTGCCACACCTCTGTGTTGCGTTCCAGGGCTGCTTGTCCAGCGTACCACAAGACTCACGGTCATATGCCGCACTATAAACGGAAATTAAGCCCAGACCAATGGAAGCTGGCTTACAATACATTGGAAGCCTTGTCGTGCCCATTTTCTGACTTGTCAAGGACAAAAAGAGTCAGACTGGCGGCCAAAGTGTGCTGTCAACGATGGTATCGTAGTTTTGCGTTGCATGGGGAAGCTGTTAAACCTCGCACCACAGATATCCCGCTCGGTGCTAAGAGCCTGAAGTGTCTGAACCAATGGAAACGACGTCGGCTTTCGAGTACTGCTAGAAAGCTGTGTTACCCGTGCCATGGTTCCCTGTCTTGCGTTACCACAACCGGCTTGCCACACGAATAAGCCAAGTGCCAACATGATTGATAACGGACAAACAAGAAGCGCCTCTTGATTCTGCAAGTGTGTGAGTACGGGCGCGAATACCATGAAACTGTTAGTGTAGGTGTGTGTGTGTGTGTGTACTCCGTACGTGTGTGTGTGCTCTTGTGTGTGTGTGTGTGTGGTGCCGCCGTGGTGCGAGGGATGGGCTCGGCGCTCTCTCAAAGTTCGCTGCTGTCTCAGGCCACCTTGATATTATATCCACCAGCTCGGGGGCCAAGAGCCAGACTGCAGCCCCGGCCCTCACCGAGAATGACATTGCAGCCATGCTCGTCATCAGCGGTTAAAAAAAATAATTAGCCCCCTCACTTCCCTCCTTCTGGCGAAGACGAACCACGACGACCCACTGGGCCGCAGATCTGGCCGCCTGCTCCTCCGTCCGCGTTGCGGCGTGCTGAAGTTGGGCGGCGCTGCTGTGAAAGAAGTGATGATGCTAGAGCCTAGCAGGAGGGGTAAGGAGCGCCACTAGCAAGCCCTTGTAATAACATGGCTGCTTTGCTGAGCTGCATTGTGCATGCAATACAAACGAAGGTGGTGTGCATTCCGGATCTGTGCAAAGGCGCACCACGACCCGCTGCCACGTCTCTATTCTCGCAAGGAACACGCCCCTAGTGATTTGGGGAAGGAGGGGATCTTATGGGGGCGGTTTGGTGCGCGTGTGGTGTGTGTTTTGATAATTATCCCGGCTTTCCTTGGGGCGCATCCTTGCATTGGTGTGCAGCGAGAGCATCGCTCTGCATGCTGCAGTGCTCTCTACATGCAGGCATAACGCCGTATCTTGTATAGGCGATTCAACTGCATCTCGCCCGAATCTGCTCCGGAGTTTGTAGTGTTGGACTCGATTCCCGGCCAAAAATCCTGGCAGTCTTTGGACGACGAGAGGGGCGTCGACCCCCTTGTGGATGTGTGTGCCCAAGCCGCACCACACACTCACATTTTAGCACAATTAGCTAACGACGCTGTTGCAGGGTCTTGGGCCAGAGACCTTCACACCAACTTGGGTAACACTATACACCCGCAGCATTACCCAGGAACGTGTCGTGTAGGTGGCCGCATGCGCGTGTTGTTCAGTGGGGGAGGGGTGTGTGCATCAGGGCGAGATGTTGACAGGAGACAAAAGCATGGGGCAGAAAGTACGGATACCCAATGCAAGTGTACAAGCCTCTTTTGCTTTTCTTTTTTTCTATTTTTGCAGAATCTATACCCAAATGACGATTGTTGGCCAGCAAAGGAAACGGTGATTGTTGGTCTCGGAAGTCCCACTGCGGGTTGGGCCTTAAGTCAATGCAAGCCAGACGCGGACGAGCGACGGCCTGTTGAAGCGGCCTTCTGTTCGATCAGGTATATAAGTTGGCTGGGATACCCGAGCTTGCTCTCTTGCCAAAAGGTTGTTTCTCTATCTTCAGGTTCGCTGCGCCGTGACGCTTTATCGAATTCGACTCTGGGCGATTGAGTTCCGTCTACCGCATCTACTCACACTCTAGGCCAGAGCCTGGTGTCCACTACCCCCCCTTCCTGTGTAGAAGTAAGTTGTGTTGCATCTTCTGTTCTGTACCGAAAGTTACCCAGTGGCGGATCCCGGAAAGTACTCGCATGTCTCCAGGATCGCTGGGTGGGTTCCGTTGCTAAGTTGACTGGCTGACATGCTAGACCACTCGCCGGCTTTTAGTCGTCACCATCATCTCCCTCTCGTACTTGTCTTTGATTCGGTGTACTGTCGCTCGCGGTTTCGGTCGATACTCACCTGACAATGTGCTACTTTGAAATGACGCTCTGGAGCTGTGGCTACTGGCGCTGGGGCCACTTTCGTCAACAGTGCAACAAAGAATACCGCATGGGCGAGACTTGCGGCCTTAAGCTCGTGTATGACACGAAACGGGAAGCAGATGCCTGCAAGCTCTGCCACGACATAGAGAAGAAGCAGAGACGCTATGACAAGATGGCTCGCGACGTCGAGCGCTGGCAGCGCGAGGGCAACCGCAGAGCGACGATTGAAAGGACATGTGGAGAAATGCGAGAGGTGGCGGATCAAATTTACCGCATGAGAGACGAACATTACCAGAGAACCTCCTCCCTCGGACAGGTATGCACATGATGGCCCTGCCGCGCGAGCGATTGCATGATGCGCGGCTGCATATTGACACCTGCGATCAAAACGGCTGACGAAATTTATCCCAAAGTGACGAGACGCACGAGTTGTGTAACGACGAAAAATCACGAAAGTTGTGGTGACCCCTCACCAGCCGACCACATTGATCGACCTAAATATGTGTGGCATAAGCGGGCAAGACGGCGGAACGGAGCGCGCTCTGCCAGCAGCAGGTCAGATTTGTTGCGGGTTGTCGGCGAAATGGACCAGTCATCTGCCGAGGCCGCGAAGCGTTATGTTATTTGGAACATCTGGAACATGAATTGGACGAAGAGTTTTCTTTGTACTCGAGATTATTTCACATCAGTAGCACGAGCAACAATCACAGACTGCGTAATTCATCCTTTGAAATGGAAAAAAGGACTGCTGAGCATTGTGTCGCCCCAGTGTGTGTGCCGAAGCCAAGCGCTGGGAAGTGTATTTCAGCAGACGCAGTGGCTGCATATGCGCAAGGCAGTGCTAAAAAGTCAGTCTTGTCTGGGGCAATGCTGCTTGTCTGTGAAATAAGTTTGCAGGCCCGCATATGCGGTTTGACTCGAGGAAGAGCAGCCAGCCGCTGCTTGTATGGCGCCGTCTTGTGTCAACTAGGAGCCGAAAGCAGTCGTGATAGGGCTTAGCAGCCCCAGCGAGTCTCTCGCTATCCGCTTCGAGCTTTGCAAAACGAGCAGCCAGAGCCCCATGGCCTGACTTGTTGCTTGAAAAGGTCGCGCAGCAACACCACTACCCTCCCCCCTCTCCCCGTGCTAGCGAGCTGGGCATACGTACGGGTTGCAGGGCACCGGCATTCGCCCAGGATGTACGGAGTACAGCCAGCCCAGTGCGACAAACCTTCCCCCGCCTGCGGGCCATTAAGCTTTTTCGCTCATAAGTGCTCGGTGACTGTCGCCCACGTTGTCACAGGCCACTGAGGCTTGGTGCGTCTCCCGGACACCCTGTGATTAGTCCAAGACGCACACTGCCTGCTGCGCTGCCCGCTCGCTCGCATGGTGGAGAATGATGTTGGAGGCTTTCTCGGACAAGCTTCACCTGACCGACATTGACATGATCTGCCCAAGACCAAGGCCAGCACGAGTAAACGGTTTGGTGGACAAGCGTGCCCCGCTGACGGGATGGCGTAGAACGGTGGAACGGGGGCCAGGGCAGACTGACACGCCAAGCATTTGTCCCAGATGCGGGAGCGCTTCTCATCTCGGACGCTGATCCAGAGCTGAACTCTACATGTGTCCTGTCCCGACAATCTGGTACCAGTCTGGCGCCATCCCGACAATTTGGTCCTGGGTGCTGTGCTCTCCAAGGGGTTGGTTGATGCGCGGGACGCTCCGTCCACCCTTGTCCGAACCATAGAGCGGCCCCATTCCACTTGTGCGACTAATGAGCGGTGCGAGCCGGAGCCGCTTGATGAAAAATAGGGCTAGCGAATGGAGAATTGAGACTATCCTGGTAGACTAAAAACCGGCTCCGCCGATTTTCTTGCGCACGTGTCCGGCAGTTGCGAAAGCGATGGATGTTGCGGTGAGAAGAAAAATGTCAAATCGCTTTATATACCTGAGTGGCTGCGGCTCTCGAGGCAACGCTTTGCTCATCCAGTAAACTTTCAGCGCTGAATGAATAGTGATTAAAATGTCCTGCATCGCATCGACTGCTTTGATTATCAAATTCCGAGTTTGACGTTATTTTCTTTATTAAACAGCTATATTTTGTACCAAGTGTTCCTTGGTCCTTTCCTTTACGAGTAAGAGACGATGAATCGATCGATTCTGCCTTGAAGTGAAAAGACGCTTCCAACGAGCGAGGTGACAGGGCGACTGAAGGTGCTGCTTCGTGAGGAAATTTTGGTCTGCGTGGTATACAATGAAGGAGAAAAAAAAGATGGAGGGTCGTTCCGGTCGAGCCATGATTTTCATGACGAAATGGTCAAGATATTGTACAAGAAATATGTATGTCGCAAATGCACAGCAGTTGCTTCTTAATTCATTGCCGCGGCAGCATCGGCAAAGGTTCCGACAAGCGCTCCATTGTCGTTGTCCAACGTCTTGAGACTCATGGGGCGTTCGTTTTGCGAGTCGTCTTCGGTGAACCAGTCGATTTTGACGCCGGCGGCCTGGTCGACATCTTCCGATGAGAGCTTTGATACAAGGTGCTGGTAGCGCGCAACGCGAGCGCCTTGTCCAGCGTATCCGAATCCGGCCGACGTTCCGGCGTTGGGCCTTTGGGGTGCAATCTCGAAAATATCAACCATGTTGCTAAACGTCATAGAGTTAGCATTTTGGTGCAAAGTAAGGGCGGAAAAAAGACTCGCAGGGCGGCCATTGACGTTTGTATACACCCGACAAATCCCCCCCCCCGGAGCTTTGAAAAGCCGTTGAAACATTCTCACCTCGACGTTTTGGCAACTACTTGCTGAAGAGCCTCATTTTCACGTTGGGCCTCGATGGAATCGTCCCCGCCGTGACCTTCAGCGAAGCTACCGTATTGCATGGTAACATCGTCATCGTATAATAGTCTATTCTCCTCCTGCTGTGTGTGATTGTTTCGCAGTCAGCCAAAATGCGCACAAAAGCGTTTGCTCGCCGTCGTGTCGGCGCGTACCTCGTCGTATGTGTCTTTGTCCCGCTGCCCGAGACAGGACTGGCAGGCACCCATAGTGGCTGAACTGGGCGCGCAGGGCCGCGCGACGGAGTCGCTGCGGAGTTTCGAACGACCGGTCGGCGCAGGGAGGTGCTAGTTCATGCTATATAGCCGTTCGGGAGGTGGGATGGCGTCGTAGAGTAAATTTGTTGACCAGAAGAGACTCGCTGTTGACGGGCAGGCAGCTGGCGCAAGTTGGCGCAACCCGACGGTGCAAGCGCCGGTGCCGGAAAAACAGGCGTTCCGGTCTTAGCTAGCTCAAACGTTGAGCCAGCATTTTAAGCTTCTCGCAACTTCGTCTCGGGAACCACATCTGGCGATTCACAAAGTATATTTTTATGATGGGGTACAGGCCCTACAGTATTTGCATGTCCTGCCACCAAAATCGATTACTTTCATTTTTTGTTTGTGGTTTTGTGTGTAGTCTCTTGGTTTGTGATGCGTATTCTGATATGCCACCCCCTTCCAATACTTCCGCCCTGCTAGACGCTAATAATACGGAGCACCTTGGAACAAACTGAGACCATGCCGAGGGAGCCAGGTGACTTGACCAGTCGCTACTATATACTCAAGAGACTCAAATCGTTCTGAACGACCTGCTCCCTCCTATTTTGAAATACAACATTGAAGATGCAGAGCGTTCGATGCCCCCTAATTATCACCCTCGAGGGGGCTCCTTCAACCCGGGTGTCAGCGAGACAGTTTTCATTGATATTGCCATTGTAATATCGGCTATTAGCTCTTATTGACCATGATTGGGAAGAATGAAGCAACTAAATAAGAAAGACTAGATATAAGAGATCTTGTAGCCACTGACCGCCTTGGTGATGCCCTTGTCAGCTCGCGCCAGACTTGATCTCCTTTTTGAATATTCACCGCTGGTGCTTCCGTTGCCGACCACTCTTTTCGTATACAGCTCCCACCTTCTTACGCAATGCATTCCAGCGCCATTTCTTGGGCGCTGCTGGCAGCCGCCCCTCTGGCCTCGGCTCGATTCAGCCTCCTGCCCCGCGCCGTCGCCGACAATGGCTGTCCCTGCCCCACGTTTACCAGCATCACGACAGTAACGGTGTCGCAGCCGGCAGTAATCTGCGCTCCCATCACAATCACAATTGCCCAGCCGGCCCCCATCGAGGCCGTCACCGTCACCGTCACCCACACCCCTACACCTGAGCCCGTGGCCTTTGAGGAGGCCGCCGCCGCCTCCATCTCATGCCAGCAGCCCCAGGAACTGGTCGCCGGCGAGACCGTCATCATGACCCCCCAGACGCTTCTGGAGCCCGAGACGTTCATACCCAGCTCAGAATACGTCACCACTGTTATCGTCCAGCCTCTACCTACCGAAAGCCCCTCCCATACCGAGGGGGTGGGAGCTGTGACCATTACCACCAACGAGAGCCCGTGCCCACCCGACACAACCACAACAGTCACTGCTTTTAACACTGTTCGGGTCACTGTCAGCTCGCTTCCTAGCCAAGGTTCGACGACAGTAACTGGCGCGGCCGCTGCTCGATAGCCGGCCCGTCAATATCACAACCTGCTTTGATGCTGTTTACAAGATGGGCGACAGCAGTGATTGGGTGTTGCATATCTTCTATTTCTCTTCTTTTATATATCATTTGGCATTCTGTGATAAGTGTCGGCGCACTTGCTTGCAATGCAATTGTGAATCTGCTACTTTATAATGTATAGCTACGCCGTGTTAGACCGTGTCGTAATATTTCCTTGTATCATTTGTTCACACAACGGTATGCGCACTTGCTTGCAAAAATAGATTTACTACCATAGAATATACAGCTACACTGTCTTAGACCGTGTCATTACAATGAATTTTACAGTTTTTTCAAACGAGTGTATGCGCACTTGCTTGCAGTGATAGATTTACCACTATATAATATATAGCTACATCGTATAGCTACATTGTATCAGAACCGCATTGATAGCGCAACTGAACCACAGCAGTCATGTTCCTGCAAGCTTCCTCTTCCCGTCCCCCTCTCCCATTTCAGTCCCAGTTGGCGCGAATCACGTCCGCGATGACGCCGTGGTCCTCCTCCTGCTTGAGGCCGCTCACGACGACGACGGCCACGACGCCGTCGACGCCCGGGACGCGGATGGGGACGCCGCCGCCGTGGATCGCGTACTCGCCCGCGGCCTCGGGCCCCAGGCCATTCTTGGCCGCGAAGAGGGCCTCGTCGCCGCCGCCGTGCTTGCGGCCGACCAGGTACGAGCTCACGCCCCAGCGCAGCACGGCCGCGCGTTTGCGCCGCACCCACGCCTCGTGGTCCGGCAGCGCGCCGGGCCCCGTCACGCTCTGGTACAGCGTCGGCCCCCCCGGCGCGGCCGCGGACACGTTGATGAGCGCCGGCCGCCCGGCCGCCGCGAAGGCGAGCAGCCGCGCGTGCAGCAGGTGGCCCAGCTCCCAGGCGTCGTCGGCCGTAAAGGACGACAGCACGAAGCCCTTGCCGCCAAAGTCGGTGGCGGCGAGCTCCTCGTACTGTCGCGCGTTTGTTTGTCTCTGTGTTAGTGAGGGAGCAAAGGAGGGCCTTCGGTGGTGGTGGTGTGTGGTTCCGAGACGTACCGTGGCCGGAGCGTGCGGAATGTCAACCGCCGGCGCCGGGTTTCTAGTCGCGGCAAGGACCTTTTCAAGGCCGTGCCCGGCGGCAAAGTTTCTCTTCCAGACCTTTTGAGACATGTTTCTCTTTTATTTGCTTTTTTTCGTCGTCTTATTGATTTTATGATTGGTCTTGAAAGATATTTAAAGTTTGCATGGATGTTGCAACCCTCCCGGAAGAAAAAAAAAAAAACAAGCACAAGATAAAAAGGAAAAAAATGGCAAAGACTTGGGACATGCAACGTTCCCACCAACCGCCCAACACCACCCAGTTTTTGAGCCATTTTCTTTTTTGGGGTTAGCAACCTGGCGACCATCGGAGCCGCAAGCCACAGCGGGAAGGGTAGAGAGAGAAGAGGTGCGTGTTTTTATTATCTAATGGAGCTACCCGAGTACACTCCGGCCGCCGGGCCTCCGAATTGAGTTTGGTCGCCGACCCCGCCTCCACCGGCTGCTGAGGAGGGCGTCAATTAATAATGGCCGTGGGCCGGACACACCGACAACGGTACACTTTTGAATTCAATAAACGCATTCTCAATAAGGTTTCTCTTTTTCTTGCAAAATCCGAGTATACTAGCAACTGCGTACATTTCATCCTACTGTACAATGATTGGCTGTCGTTGTCGTTGTTGTTGTTGTTTTCGAACATGCGCCTTTCCGGGGCCGGTTCCTCCATCCATCATCATTCTCAAAGATAGAAAATCACAAACAAGAAAAAGGCTACAAAAATGAAATCCCTCGGCATGTCCTGTCATCATCAAGCAAGCAAGCAATCATGACTGATGTTTCACGCGCATCTGTAAATCCAAAGTCAAAGTCGAAGAGGCACCGGATTTCTAAGCTTCGCCGCTGACGAGCTCACTTGTCGTTTGCGTATCTTCCATTTCCATGGCCACATCACCGTCTCGTGCCAGAAAAGACAGGGACGTGCTGCTTGTCTCAAACATGCCGTCGTCGAGACCCGGGTTCCCCTCCAGAGCTTGAATGGTCTCCAAAGCCCGGACAAACTTCTCCCGCTCGGCCTTGAGCGCTTCGCGCTTTTCCGCCGTCGCTGTGTCCTCCTCCATCAAGCGCTGGTAAGCGGCCCTGGCATTGCCACCCTGAAGCCCAAGTCGAGTCCGCAGCTCAAAATCGAGGCGTTTGCGAATCTCTGGCAGCATGCCGCAAAGTGTAAGCTGGGCCATCCGGTCCACGAAACGCAGTGCAGCGAGGCGGTAGTAGCCTCTAACATAAGATACCACCTTAACTTCGTCGGCAAAGTTATCAGGGCCGAGCTTGAACTTTTCTTTCTCTTGCTCCTTCATCTCTTGTTGTCTCTGTTCCTCGCCCATGTTAGCCCAATTGCCAAGTCGGCGCGCCGCTTCCGGAAAGCGAGCCTGGAATCGCATCTGGTGTCGAAACCATCCGAGTTCTTTCTCTTCCAGCTCTCTGTACATAGTTAGAGTCTCTTTCTGGAACGTGATGAGTTGCTGAGTCTCGTGTTTGAATATTAGGAAGGCCTGATCCATTGTCTGTTGCAATTGCTCTTTAAGAAAACGTGTTAGGTGGTCGCCAGTCTCGCGGTAAATCAACCGTTTTCGGAGACGATCAAGAGACGAATTCAACTTCTCGCCTAGCTTTTCATGTAGTTGTCCCATGGTCGCCGACAAGAATTTCTGTGTTGGCTGCTCCCAAACCTTGATTGACTCTACTGCCATGCCCTGATACACATCGGGTGGGATGACATCCGGAGTACCAGCTTGCATTTTACCCCGAATTTCGGTTTTGACTTGAGCTAGAGTACGGAATCCGCTGCCCAGAGAGCTATACTCTGTAAATGGCGGAAGGAGCTTAGCCTTCTTAACGCGAGGCGCTACCACAGCCACAGAGGGGCTCGCTGTATCCTCTCTTTTCAGTGACATACCATGGCCGTTGGGGAAGCCGTTGCTGTTTTCAAGACGAGGGCGTTTAGATGATGGTGTGATTTGGACTGCGCCCTGTCGCCTCTTCGGAGTCGACGCAGCCGGCGGCGGTGGCTGTGCATCAGAGTCGTCGTCAGAGATCTCAACCAAAGGGGTATCGCTTCGGTCTTTCAGAATAAACTTTGGCTTAATGTGTAGTAAACAGTCGCGAAAGGCCTCGGGCAGGGCGCCGCCAAACTTGATCAGCTCATCAATGCCTTGGCGACAGCTTTCGGAAAACTGCATTAAGCTTCCCTCCACCTCTAGCTCAATGTTGTCGGGCAGCTCTGGGAGGGCAGCGAGATTCTTATTCACCTTGTTCAGACGACTGGCGACCATTCGTTTAATGTTCGGAAGGCTACATCGACGTTAGAGTGTACAGAAAGGGGGGGTCAAGGGTGTCTGCATACCTGCTTGCGAATGCATCAGCCAGCTTCTCTGACAGGAACAATTTGAGCTTCTCCACGCCACAGCGGTTGCTGAACTGATGAAATTCGTTTGGCCATGCCTCCACGCCATGGTCCACAAACATGGCTTCCTCCCATTTGCTCAGCTCCCCCAGTGACTTTCCCTGAGGACGAGATGTGATGAAATAGCCCAGTCCCGTTTTATGAGCCTCTCCTTTCATTATGGACAGCCACTGCTCAAAATTTCCTCCAGGGGCTAGTAAATCAGCCTTGGTCAGCACACCGATCGTTCGGTCGGATGCACCGAGCTTTCTGGTCAAGCCAAAGGTGGAAGAATTTTCAGCATCCGAGTTCATGGGCATACTGCACATGATAATAGCGGACGGATGTTGGATGTACGCCTTGGACAGGTTGGTGACAACCGACACTAGGTAATCGTCTCGGGCGTCAGCAGGGTTTTGAAAAATACCCGGCATATCGTAGAACGAGAGATTGGGCAGATCAGGGCCTTTGATTTCTAATGCGACAATGTTGGGTGAAAATTTGGCCAAAGTGCGATCCGCCTCGTGCGAGATTGGCGTGCTGGAGGCAACAGAGCCCGATCCAGGAACGTACAGGGCAGGATTCTTGTTGTCGTTGAGGATGGCGATTTGTGCCCAGCGAAGGACCTCCTCAATTTCCGTATTATCGTGCATGCTTTTGAACTCGACGACATCGGTCGCCGGGCGCTTTTTCCACGGGAAGAAGGGGTCCGCATCAGTGACGTCCGACTCTACAATGTTGTTATCTGGAGGCGGAGCGTAGGTATACTGTTTGCGCAGCCAGACCCTGCAAGACCACTCCGGATTCATGGAGACACGGATATGGAGAGGGCATCGGGTGCAGGTTCCCTCACTTCGGGGCAGGTCTAGTTGCGCGAGCCCAGACATGAGGCTAGACTTGCCTGCACTCTGGTCACCGACCAGGACGAGTTCGGGCAGCTGGACATCATGAGAGACGCCGAGCTGCTGCAGCTCGCCTAGAGCATCGTTGAACGCCTTTAGCCTCTTTGCAATATCCTTAAAGGATTCTTGGAAAAATGAGCCTTCCTCTTGCGTGGTGGATATAGGTAACTGCATCCTTGGAACAACTCGAACTTCGCGAAAGAGCGGTTCGGTGTCTTCTGCGCGTTCGCTTGGCGTAGCTAGAAATTTGCGAATGTTAGGGCAAGAAGTTTGCTCACAGTGAATGTACGGATGGTGTTTTGGTTAGCTCCTCCACATACGCCGAGGAGCATCTCGCATTGTTGGCGATGCGAGTTGTGAAAGTGAGAGTGACTTACGCGCATCAGAACGGCCGTGGCGATAAGAGAGCGGTGGCGCCATGCCCGGGGTGTCGGTGGCAGAGCCGAGCGAATGATCCGTAGCTGACCCGCGTGAGCTCACCAGATTGGTCTCGGAAGTGACATCATTGTCGGATGGAAGTGAGTTGAGCGACTCTCTCTTGATGCCACGGCTGCGACCGCGGTTCGCAGAGTTGGTGGCAGACGGCATGGTGGCGGACGATGAGGGGGGGCCGTAGCAGTCGATTGCCCCAGTAAGTCTTTCACGTTTCTATAAGATGACGACGACGACGCGTCCGTCTTTCTTCAGAGCATTGCTGAGATGGCGCGTATAAGCTGTTGGTATCAGACCACCATGAGTAGCCAAGGAAGTGCGTATAAGAGTGGGCGGGCGTGCTTAAAAGATACAAACGGCGGGCCGCTCTCTCACAACAACCTGCCAAAGCAAATTTGGCTGTGCGAATTGGGGAGTCGAAAGCAAATTGTCATGGACGGCACCGCTGATAAGTCTCGCCTCAGTGTGTTGTGAGAAGAACTGCGCGTCGCAACGAGGAGCAGGTGAGGGCCACGACTCTGTACTCTATTGCATCTCCTGAGTCTGATAAAACGTGATAGCTGCACTGTCAAGAACCAGGCTACATGCGCAGAACACTTGACAGTGGACAATAATTAATTGGGTTACCACGTTGACTACTAGTCTTTTAATCGAGACCGGCTTTTTAAAGTATATCTTAGACTGATTTGATGTCGCGAGTGCTGCGTGAGAATTTGTTGTGCTAACAGAAATTATTACTGACTGGAGTTGCCAGCGAGATGCTGTCGACTCAGGGGTTTAAAGAGGTGGCTGGGAGGTGGGCCAGATGGGCCAGAGGAGGAGCTTGCGTCTAGCCAGTGGTTGGCGGGAGCGGCCCGTAGCCTGTCACAGCCTGGCGCCACAGCGGGCGAGATTGGGCAGCACAACTTCTTTGCCGTCGGGAACTGAGGAACCTAAAGTAGCCTGCAAGAAAAATATAACTGTTGTATTTCTCATCTTCATGCAGCCATCGTCTTTTCGATCTTTTTGATAACCCTCCATCTATAGCTTGCAACGATTCAACGGCGTGTGTACCATCAAGGGCCCAAACAATAAGTAAAAGTGTGCAATCATTCGCTCAGTCTTCTATACTCTAAAACAAATGCCATCCTCATGGTATCAATCCGTGACGTGTGCTACCTTCGACACCCTTGCCGAAAATAATGATAATGATAATAATCAAGCAAGCCAAACCCCCAGTGCTTGCTATCCAATGACCCGCCCAGCCTATCAAGAGGCAGTATTTCTCACCTCAGGCCGGCCGGCGCCGTACATTTCAACGGTCCTCCCTCTTTCTTGTTCCTCAGAAAAGAAATAAGAGGCCATACGCTCTATGCCACGAAAACATCTCTACAGCTGCTTTGCCAAGCCGGTGCGGCTGACTTGGCGTGGTGTAGGAGCAGGGCTGCTGGGACGGCTCGATGACAGGCCCTTGGTGTCGAATGGGTCCATATTGATCCGTCTAGGATCAACAGTTCGTGGAGTCGAGCCAGGAGTAAGTGTTCTCTCAATGGCGGGCTTTTCGAAGCTGGCCATGCGCAGGGGGGCGGGGCGAGAACGGCCGCGCTCGGGAGCACTGTATAGCCAGACAGCAGCCAGAACCATGGACGTGCCCATGAGAAACGTAGCAGTCACTGGAAAGTCGAACAGCCAGACACTGACAAAAAAGCTTACCACGATGCTAATGCCCGTGGCAAAGTTCTTGACGATATTATCGGCATCTCTAATGACGATGCTGGCAATGACGCCTCCAGCGGCCTGCAGCACAATGGTGCACCACACAACCCAGTTGTAGCCCTCGAAAAAGCCGTGCTCCATGATTCCAGAGCCGTCCTGCCAGACGACGCCACCAAAGAAAGCAGCAAGAATCGAGTAGACGCCAAGCTGCAAGTTCCTGATCCAGACACTGTTGTGGCATGGAGACTCCTTGAGGATTTTTTCAAAGTACACGCCGGCAAAGCCCGATACAGTCGCAGCGATTAGGACCGCCGTGAGACCGACCGAGTAGTTCATGATGGGGTCCGACGGGAACTGGTCGCTGTTGATTCCCTCATAACTGGCTGACCGGCGGCTAAGGTGCGCAGGTGGCTCACTGTTTTCCGTGTTGGGCTGAAAGCCAAGCTCGTGCTGTGACCGAGGGAAGAAGTGGTCGGCAACATTGTGGAGGAAGAGGGACTCGAGGGATTCGCCGGCCGAGGGCAGGGAAACAACAGAGACACCGACCGTGAGTACTATGAGAGACATCCAGCGTGTGAGGCCCAGATAACGGTTCAAGAGGCAGACGCTGAATACTGCCGTAGTGAGAATCTGAGACTTGTGATAAGCAGCTTTTCCCGACAAGGCTCCGGAGGGAATGACATACTTTGAGTTGGTACAGTACCTGGAAATGCACCGGGTCCAGGTTGCCGACAGCAACATATTGCAGCAAATTTTGAAGCGTATAAAAAACGGCTGGCAGAGCCAGCTTCCAGCCGTCACCAGAAAAGACCCCATTGTATATTTGTTCAAACAAGACGGTGGCGGGGGTGCTGGGCG
Source organism: Cordyceps javanica (assembly GCF_051103115.1). NCBI lineage: Eukaryota > Fungi > Ascomycota > Sordariomycetes > Hypocreales > Cordycipitaceae > Cordyceps > Cordyceps javanica. The sequence continues at coordinate 1,120,306 of NC_139296.1, forward strand.
CGAGGGTCTTTGAGGCTTCGTAGATGGCCACGGTGAGAGAAATGGCAAACTTGATAATTTCGTGTATGAGAACAGCCGTCGAGGTAAAGTATCGGTGATCGCCAGACGGGGGCATGATTCGGGAGTAATGCATTATCTAGGCGATGTCTCTGTTAGCAGGAACCGAAGTGGCGCAGAACGATTCATGTCCACATACGAGGATGAGTGCCGAGTTTTGAAACGTCAGCTGTTGGTCCAGTTAGCTTTGTCAGTCTGCACGGCGACTCTCGAAACAGCCAAGCATACCGTAACGAGGGAGATGTGCTTGGGTATCGATCCGGGCTTGGCGGCGGCAGCGCCACTTTCTGCGAGGAATCCCATGATTGCGACTACTTTCGCGGACAAGATCGGTTTGACGCAATCGCAACACACCACACAGCGAGAGAAAGAAGACGGAGAGACAGAGACAGAGAGAAAGCGAGGCCAAGTTGCTTGAGGAAATGAGGTCGTGGTGGCTTCAACAACCAGAGTGTCGTGGTGTCGGTGCGGCGGGCTGTTTGTTCAAGTTGATAAATGGTTTGCTCTGCGGGAAGGGGTAAATTCGAATTGAAGAGAAAAGTAGTCGTGATGTTTCCGACGCAAGAGGAAGAGACCGTGAACAGGAGAGATGGCTTGCGCAGTGTCGGTTGCAGTTGGCCGGCGAAGAAGCAGGCCAAAGAGAAAAAGGAGTGCAATGTCAAACAGTGACCAAAGCGTCGAGCGCTAGCTATTCCGACCGAGGGAATGATCTAATGGAAGAAGGCTAGCAAGGAGAGAGGTAGGCGACAAGGATGAGAAAAAAAAAAGTAAAAGAAAATAGGATCAATCAATGCTGTAATTGCTGAATTGACTGGTCAGCAGCCAGTTCTGGGATATTTTCAAGGGTGGAAAAAGAAGCAGCAGGTGAAGCTGTCCTGAAGGCGGTGCTTGTCGTGAGTGACGAAAAGGGTTGGTGGGTGGAGAAGAGGTGGAAAGGAGGCTGCGGGAGAGTCGCCCAATCAATCGGCAATGCAGGCCTGTCGCGTGCCGCAGATTCGGGACCTGCGTGCGGTGAGTGCCTGGCTGCCTACTAATGTACCTAAGTAGGTAAGGTACTTAGGCAGTGGGTTGTAGGCGGTGTCGGGCAGCTAATACGGCACCTGTCGGTAAATAAGGTACCTTAGGTTCCTAAGTACCAGTCGTGCTTGGGTACTTAAGTAGTGGCTGGTACTTATAAGTAGTGGCAGCTGCGACCTGTAGCAAGTCAGCACGTCGGTAGGTAAGTCATGACAGGCCAAGAAATAAGAAAAAAAAACCAACACAAAGAATCCTTTTTGCCGCTCTGCTCAGAATAAAATTTGTGAGAAAAGGGAGCAGCGGCCAGACGTCGAAATGAGGAATTGGCCCTGATTTTCAACTCGTCACTCCATGGTTACTTTCCACCCTTGTCCAGCTGCAGAACCTTGTCAATACTGCCCCAGCTCCTTCATGCAGGCACCTGTCATAGACTTGCATGACTTCATGGAGCTGCGTGGCTGCATGCCAGCCAGCCAACAGCAAGCAACAAGCACCAGTAGCAACAGCAGCAGCAGCAAGGTCGTTCCCCGCAATCCCGCTGACAATCTGCGACCTGCCATCTGCCGCCTGCACCATGCAGCCTGAGCTCTGGTCTTGTAGCGGTCAGCCACCCTCAATCGCTGTAATGGCACCAACAAGGTGCCTACTTGCCATCTTGCCTACTGTACGCCTACCTACGTACTGAGCACCCAGAGACTCGACCACCTCGACCGTCGATCATTCGGACAGCCCCCTCTCCACCACGGCCCAAGTGGGCGCCGCCGCCGCTCAGGTCGTCCTCGTCAAACGCATATCGGCCGAATATAGGGCGATCGTCCAATATTGTCAGTGGCGGGCCTAGATCCATTACTTTTGCCGCCCTCGTGCATCATCAACCGCCGCGTGTGAGGATACCACGGCCGTCCCTCGGTTCTCCGTGGTTTCTAGTTTGCCTCAGCATTGTCTTGAACATTGTATCGAAACAGCCGCCAGAAAAAGGAAACAAGACTGTTTTCGATACAAAATCCAGTACATGTCTGAATTATAACAATACATTGCCAACAATATGATCCATTTCCGTGTTACAGGGCTGCAGCGTGCCACGTAGGTAGTATGCTCATGGAGACCCAGCAAAACATTCAACAACTGTATAAATGAACCTTAATTGAAAATCCAACATGTTCTCATCTACATAACACTCCACACGTCAAGCGCGAGAGAAAAAAAGACAGAGATAAACAGGTCAACATCCATTCACCGAGGCTCTTACTCACGCACCTCAAGTTGACTTGAGCTCAGTAAGCGCCACACATCATGAGGCTTTCTTTCACCAGCCACGGCCAATCACGATGCCAAATATCAGCCTCACCACCTCGAACCATTCCACCTTCGAACCCGGAATCACCTTGCAATTGCCAATAGGGCAAAACTCCTGTACACCCATCGTCTCATAGGGGCGTATAATACAGTCATGCCGCCTCCCCGTTGCTTCCCCTTCGTCGTCCAACTCGCGGGATCGGCTGCCGCGCTTCCTCTGTCCCTGAAGAGCCCTTCCCGCCACCAGAACAGGCAGCAAACGTCAACAGCAGCAGCAGCAACACAATGGCGTCGGTGACGCCCGTCGCCAGACTACCCGCCACCTCGGCGCGCCAAAATATTGGCCCCCTGACCACGGCCTTTGAGATGCCCCCGATCTGCTCCACGGCGACCTTGTCCGACAGCCAGGTCGTCGGCGGCTCCCTCTACGTCCTCGCCAACTACTACGTCGAGCCGCGCTGCGAGGACGCCTCGCGCACCGCCGCCCACAAGCCTTGCTTCCCGCACATCACCGCCTGGTCCGACCTCAACCCGGGCTACTTTTACTCCCCGGGCACCCAGTGCCCGTCGGACTGGGTCACCGCCACGACTATCCGGTCCGGCGACGGCGGCGGCGGCGGCGACGGCGGCGGCGGCGGCGGCGCCGGGTCGGATGCGTTCTACAACGGCGTCCGGATGAATACGTTTCTTGCTGATGAGACGGCCGCTATTTGCTGTCCCTCGTATGTCTTTTGCCTCTAATGACTCTTCTTCTTGACAAGTTCCTTCTCCTTCTTCTCCTCTTCTCCTCTTTCTCCTCCTTCTCCTCCTTCTCCTCCTTCTCCTCCTTCTCCTCCTTCTCCTCCTTCTCCTCCTTCTCCTCCTTCTCCTCCTTCTCCTCCTTCTCCTCCTTCTCCTCCTTCTCCTCCTTCTCCTCCTTCTCCTCCTTCTCCTCCTTCTCCTCCTTCTCCTCCCTCCCCTCCCTGTATCCTGCTTTCCTAATCAAGTCTATTCTTTCGCCAGTAACTTTACCTACACCTACACCCACGGTACCTCGGACGGCAGCACAGTGCAGACCGGTCAGTGCTTCCGCACCATCACCACCAACGAGTGGTACCACAGCTGCGGCACCTCGGGCTACGCACCCATCATCGTCACCGACGTCGGCAGCCCCACGATCGGCCTCGTCGGAAAGAGCGCCGGCTCGACGACGACGCTCGGATCGAGCACCGTGCCCTTTGGAGGCATGATTGCCAGCGCCCCGACTCTCCAGCTCAACTTTCGCGCTCAAGACGTCGGCTCCACGGCTGCCCCGTCTCCGTCCCAGTCCCCCTCCGGCGGTGGCGTCGCAAACGGTGCAAGTAGCAGCAGTAGCAGCAGGCCCGCCTCCTCGTCCTCGGGCTTGGGGGGCGGCGCCATTGCCGGCATCGTGGTCGGCGTCGTCCTCGCTCTGCTGGCTGGGCTCGCGGCGCTCTTCTACTTCTTTGGCCCACGCCGCCGGCGTAGCGTCAAGACAAACGACGACATCTCCCGTGACGGCCGCGGCGGCGGCGGCGGCAGCGGCGGCAGCGCAGATGCGAGGGCTGCAGCCAACGCGGGTTATGAAAAGGCAGAGCTAGCGGGGAGTGTTATGCAGACGCACTCGGAGCTTGATGCGGCCCACCAGCCGCGGCAACAGAGTCAACCCGTCGAGCTCCAGGGCGACAGTTCTCAGCCAACGCAATACGCCGAACTGGACAGCTCTGGTCCGCCTCAAGGAGCAAGATAGGTGTTTTTCTTCCCCATGTTTGACTGGATCATCACATTTTAGCGGCCTCGAACTCATGTACATGCGCACAATATTAGAACAAGCTGGCTGGGGGAGGCTTCAGTAGAAAGCCACTTACACATGACCAATAGAGCTCTATCACCGTACCGTATTGCCTCCCCCAACACAAGCTGTGCCACCTCCCAAAACTGGATCCGAAAGTCGCAAAATTCAATGCAAGTGAGGGTCCCAAACCCCTGTCACCGATCGCCGGATCCGTGACGCGTCCTTCCGAGGGTCCCGATGCGCTCCTCCACCCGCGGGCCAATCCACTCCGTGTGATACACGCCGGAGCGCATCACAATTTTGCAGCTCGGCTTGGTAAATATAGATTACCCGCTTCTGATCGGCAATGTGCAGGCAATATGCAGGCAATGTGCTCGTATTCCACCCCGAGTGCCAGACACGTCCAGACGTCTTCATCGTCATATGGATGTACTGCGGCCCCCCCCCCCGCTCCCTTCTAGTGTCTCCACAGCTATGATTTGTAGTGCCAACAGCCGGGTGTGAGACGGCAACCTCGCCGTCGAGCATCTCGGCATCAAAGAGATGCAACATGTCACGTTCAGAGGGCATTTTTGATAAAGACGAGCCGTGTTCAAAAACATGATATTGCTAAAAGCTATCTCAGTCTATAGATGGATAGATGCCTGGCGTACACTTCCTCAACCTCATGTCAATCTAGCAAATTCGTTAGTGTTCAAATCAGGCAGCAAAGCCAACCATGTTGCAGCGCCGTTACCAGCCTCTCCCCAAGGCAAAGTTGCGCTCGTCAATCACCGTGTTTCCTGACCGAAGACCGGGCATCGTACTTTGTTTGCCAATGTCATGGGCAAGGTGCTCCCAAAGCTGGAGCTGCCAAAACATTGCGGGCGGGCTGTCTGCAGAGCTCTCTGAAACACCAATAGAGTACTAGTCGCTTGCTTGTCGAGGGCTCTGGAGAAAATTCATCACTGGCTTCGAAGTGTGTTCGGCTGGGCTGGCCTTGTCGGAAACCACTACTCGCGTTTTGAAGCTCCAGACGCTCTTCTGTGGCAAAAGTCTATCAGCACTAGCTGTTGGCACGGAAATAGCCCGTGTTGTTCGATGACACAAGTCTCCGATGCTGCTGAGATGGTCAAGAAGCCCTTGTTGGTAGGAAAGCCGGAAATCTACACTGGCGTCAACACTTTTAGCCAGATGCTGCAATTCATCAAATTTGTTTTCGAGATAGTTCAATGTCAGAGCTGCGTAGTTTTGGATCCAATACTTCATATCCTGTTTCCAATCAACTTTTAACGGAGAGTGGAAATACGCACTGCTCGCGAGGATAGGGCGGTACGATCGTGGAAGCCCCGCAGCGCTGCCGGTGAGTTCTTCGCAGCAACTCGCAAAGCTCGGGCACACGGCATCGAGCATTGTATTCTTATATAGAGGGCTTCGCTGTTGGTTGAAAGCGCCAGGTGATTCAATCAGAAACATGCTGCGGTCCTGAGGCTGCAATCGATGCATTAATGCCTATCCTATTCAGAACAATCAGAGGAGTTTTGTAACTTACATCAGAGTCGGCACCCTCAATCTGACAAGATTTGAGTATGCTGTTGGGGGCTGCTTTTGCGTATTTGATCATCTCAACGCACTTGGCAAAGACGATTTGAGCATCAATTCGAGAACCGGTTGAATCGGTCCAAAGAGGACATTCTGGCATCGATTCGATGTGTAGAACGGACCGAGGGCAGCTAGTATTCAGCGTAATCTGGGTAATTTGCGTAGTTTGTTGCAGAGTTAACTCTGGTGCATACGCGTAGCTCAAAGAAGCACACTGAGAGATGGCTTCACCACCAGGCAACCCAATGTCTTGGCAGCGGCCACAAGCTCGTTCCGATATTGGCCTGTTGTAGACTTGACAGCCGTTTTGGCCCGGAGCAGCCGTGTTTTCTCTTGTGAGCCATTTCCATGCCGGCACCAACGTAAGGACTGCGACGGCCAGCCTCCAAAAATCCGAGTTGTCCCTGTAGGCTCGGGCAGACGGAATCCAGAGCTTCATCTTCGGCCACGAAACGGCAATGGCCCCCGTGTTGGCTTTGCTTCGTGATGTCTGTCGCCAAAGGGCGACTTCAAGATCGAAAAAAGAGTGCGAGGTAGTGTTGGCAGACAAGGACCCATCAAGGATACTGTATCTGGAGAGAGAGAGGGAAAAAAAAGGGAACGGAGGTGAGCAGTGCTCTGGGTGGTTGCCAAGTCTGTTGACGTGAACCAAGAGGTGGAAACGCAGGAACCAAAGGACGGGACAAAAAGTGCAATGCAAAGAGAAGAAGCAAGAAAAAAACGTGAATGTGGCGGCGAGGCACGAAGAGTTTTCCAAGAAAAAAAAAACACCTTGGCCGTTCGTTGTCTCTTGGCAGTTGCCGGCCGGCACGTTGCCAGCTGCCCAGACGTGCTGCTCACGTCTTGACGTTTTACATCCCAGACCGCCAGGTCGATAGCCTCTACGTAGCAAGGGTTGAAAATACGGTATTAGGCCGACAGAGAGAGAAACCAATGTATTGTAGCAAAAATATGTAGCCCCTAGCCAGCTTCGAACAATAATAGTCGCTCCAAGCGGCAAACGCCGTCAAACGCCCAGCATCCCTAACAACCATGGCCACCACAAAATACCGCAAACAACTCCTTCCACTTGGTAATACATGGCATTCTAGCCTAATTCACACTATAGCTGCGGGGAGCTAGTTTTCAATCTCCATGGAATCGGCGTCTGCTCTGGCACTGTTGCTGAGGTCCAGATCCAGCAGCCTCGCGTACTGGCCAGTAAGCCGCTGCAGCTCACGGAATTTTCCTAAAATTTGGTCAGTACTTCACTTTGGAAATATTGCATGTCATCTTTGCCTACCGAGAATCAACACCACGCCCTTCAACAATTCCCTTCTATCCCAGCCACACAGTTCCTCGGACTTGCTGAACCAGCCCTTACCAGCCCCCACGTCGGCGTCCCCGCCTTGGAGGATGCCACCGATGATGGTGTTTAATAACTCTTCGACCTTCCCATGTGCACCTTCAGCCCCCAGGCGCTTTGCATACATGAAAAGGTATAAACGAAATTCGTCGCGGGCTCCCAGCTGCATCGCTCCAGCGATACGGTTCTCAAGATGCGCAATGCTGACCACGCTTTCCAAATCCTCGGCTTCTTTGCGCTGTATGACCGTCTTGATAATACGCTGCAGCGCGTACGCGCGGCCTTTGAGCAGAAACTCGTTTGTGGTATGGCGCTCCAAGAAAGGTATGATGCCAGAGGAAACGTCCACTGGCGGTTCCTCAGGCTCCTCCTCTTCTTGCCTTCTCCGGCTCCGTCTTCTGCTTGACCTCGTCTTCGACTTCGGTCCAACCGCCGTGGACTGTAACGCGGAGATGGACGAATCATTCGAGTTCCAATATTGAGATCCAACAGCCCACCAAGCCTCACTCAACCGTTGCCACGTGTACATCTCGCGAGCATAATAGTAGCCATCGCCGTTCGTCAAGGTTACAACTACATGACCGGTCGTGTTAAGATGGGCCGAGGTGACTCCTGGCCCGGGTGAGGCCGTGTGTTGGTCAAATGAAGATGTCGCAACATCAAGAATTGGTCCAAGCGATACAGGAGGGTGAGGCGAAGACTGCGTTCTGATATCCCACACATGGGCCATTCCCACCGCCGTAATACACAATAACCAATGGTCACGGCACTCGAGAATGACAGGCTGCGATTCAAGAATCATGGGATTCAAAAGTCGGCGTCCGGCAGGCGACCAAATGTGAATAGATCCGTCCTCGCAGGCAACAGCCCAAAAGTTCCTGTTTGCAGTAACCAGAATAACGGCCCGGGGTAAGAACTCGTGCCAAACGACAACACCACGTTTTGAAACGATAACTTGGGATGGATCACGAGGGTTGGCATCATTCTTGGCCTCGAGCAAGATGTTGTCGGGTGTCTTGGAAGCTGAGTCTTCGGCACCAAGAATCCCTTTCTGGAGGGGTCGCAGGATATGTGATCGCACTCGAGGCACTGCAAGCCTCACAGCCGCAACAGATATTGCTGGGTTCAGGACGGCAGGTCGCAAGAATTCTGGCGTAGGAAGGACACCATTCTCAATGTTGGCTAGCACGGCTGGTTCAATGCCATCCGCGCCATTAGTCATGATCGCTGTTGGGCCGCCAGTCGGCCGCTTGGCAACAGGTTCCTCTCCCTCATCTGCCTCAGCCACAACACTTTTCCGCTTGTTTCCGAGCAGCATGGAGGCGATGCCACCTTTGGGCAGGCCTTCAAAAGGTTTGCTGAGGTCCAGAACTGTAAGGGGTGCGTCGTTCTGCGACGATTTCGCCGTCGACGTAGAACCAATCAGTTGCGTTTGAGGCAACGAAGATTGGCCGGTACCGGACGAGGATACCAATAGAGGAGCAACGCGCTTCTTGCCGTCCTTTCCGACCGTCACTCTAGACTTGAGCTCTTTGACGCGCTCTGCAGCTTTGTCCTCCTCGGGTTTGTCGATCGAGTCGCCATTGGCTGCAGGTTTGGGCGTGGAGCTGCCAGTTTGTGTGCCATTTGTGGCTGCAGTGGCTTTTTTCTCGCCAGCAGACATGTCTCCCATGAGTGCGCCCATCCGTGACTGCAGAGCCTTTGATTCGCCAGCCTTGCTCTGGTCCTCGAGCATCAGGCCGTCAACATCCTCTGCGATCCCCATGCCTTTTCGTGAGACGCCATACTTCTGCAGCGCCCGGTCATTCTCTTCCTCCCTGGCAACCCAGCCAAGCTCGCCGTCCTCGAATCGGACGATGACGATGCTACCATCCAAACTGGCCGCATAGAGGGTCTCCCCATCAGGCGTCCACGCCAAGTCCGAAACAGACTTTCCAGCAAGATCTTGCAAGATGACAACGGGCCGAGAAGTGTTGGTGTTCCAGATACTGAGCGTTTTATCCTGCCCGGCAGATGCAATCACAGTAACGAGCTGCGGGGGCTGGTCACCATTGGCATCTTCATCGCCAGGCTTCGAGGTATGAAACAACCGGGGAGAAAACAAGCACACTTCCGTAGGTGCCTCATGGCCGATTAAATTAATTTCGCTATCCCAACGTGTGCGCTCGATGATTGCGACAGAGCTGACAGGTCCATTCACGGCATTAGCAGCCGCAATGTGGTTCCCGTCCGGCGACCATGAGCAGCGCCGAAAGTACGTCGTCAGCGGTGAGCTCTTAAATGGGGAGCTGATTGTAGTTTCGAGGACGAAGTTGTTAATCATGTCGTGCTGGGTCGAGTTCGGTCCCGGGGACGTGAAGCGGAAGATTTTAATGGTTCGATCGTCGCTGGCCGTGGCAAAGAACTTGTTGGCGGGATCAAACGTGATGCCCTTGACATGCGACTGATGCGCGGGCAGCGATTTGAGCTTCTCAAAGGTGTAGCCCGACCACACGACGACTTTCGAGTCGAGGCCGACGGAGACGAGGATGGACGAGTCGTACGACCAGGCCAGGTCCTGCACGTCATTCTCGTGACCGATCAAGCGCTTGTACGTCTTCCAGTTCTCGACCGGCGGCGGCTCGTCGGAGCCAAAGGTGGCCGGCGGCGGGCCCTTGTCGAGGTGGTAGACGCAGATGAGCTTGTCGTCGGCGCCGCTCGCCAGGTACTTGCCATTGGGGCTGAACCGCACCGAGTGGATGGTGCCGAGGTGGTGGCTCATGTGGCAGAGCTGCCGCGGCTTGGTGTACGACGGGTCGCGCGAGTTGTAGATGGCCTCGGTGGACCAGATGCGGACGTGCCCGTCGCCGCCGGCGGTCGCGAGACGCTTGCCATCGGGCGAGACATGACAGCTGTAGACTTCAAAGTCCTTTTGCTCGCCGCTGTGGCTCAGCCACGACGGCTTGATGAGGAGCATACTGGCAAGGGTGCCCGCATGAGCTACGCTGCTTTGTCGATGGCAAAAGGGGGCACTATGGTGATGATATTTGGGGGCGCGGCGGTGGTGGAGGGTTGTTTGAGCTTGGCTGCTTGGTGTCCTGCTTGCTGCTGGCGACGCGCGGGCGCGTTGGACAGCCCTTCCAGCGTGTTCTACTTTTTTTTGGGTGACCAAAGAGCTAGCTGCATGGCCGCCTACCTCTAATCAGACCCCGACATCTGGCCCATTGTTCGCTGTCACACAGTGCTGACGGCACGGAATAACTTTGATGCGGCCATGTCTCGATCTAGCAGTCCGGTTGTTTCACTTGCAAAAGCACAAGGAAAGGCGAGCTCTGCTGAAATGGGTGTTTTATTCTGTTTGAATACTTCTTCTTCTTCTTTCTAACTACTTCTTGACGAAATCAAAAGGGTTATAGACTACCATGTAACATAACAGCTCTTGGATGCTTCAGGCGCAGACTTGAGCTTGAGGGTTGACCATCAGGAGAGATGGCAAATGATCAGCAGACCAGAAAGATGTAAATTATAAGATGAACTTTTCTCCCTTGTTCATAATTGATTGCTCCAGATGGTGGTTTAATTCCAAAAATCCCGCAGCCTGTCAGATCCAGACAAGTCAGCCATGTACGCACGGTCACAATGCTCCAAGCGCCATTGCCAAGAAAAAAAACCCCAAAAAATCAAGTGCTTCCTCAAGCAATCATGGCTTCTGTACAAAACTTTTGTTCCCAACGCCAAATTTGAATCTCAAATCCCATGTATACTGTGCCAGAAATCGGACCGTTCGTCATGCAGCTACCGCCGTCGCAATAGCCGCCATATGATGACGGTTCATCGAATCCTCGGCTGTCGCGAATGGCTCGAGGTCTCTATAGTTCTTCAGCAGCCTGTGTCTTGCCACGGCTGTCGCATTGGCTCTTATTCGATCAACAAGTTCTTCGTCGGCCTCTTCGATGCGTTTGATCATCCCTGCCAAGCCATTCCAGTCGACCACGTTCTTCGCCGCCGGGTTCCAGGCGCTAGCGGCGGCACACACGCAATTCATTTCGAATTCGAGAATTTTGCGGTATTGCCGCGAAATTTGATCGCGCATAGCGTCTTGCTGCGATCGGAATTTGGCGTCGTCGCGCCAGCTGCCTGGGAGTAAAAGTGACGCGAGTGTCATGTAAAAGTCTATGCGGCCGAGGACGTGAGAAATCCCAGCATTCATGTAGTCAAGTGCTAAAATAGGGTCCAATAAAAGCTGCATGCAAAGACATCGAATTGGATTAGCTCGATGCAATGTGGAAACGAGTAACAGTGTTTGGAACAGAAGCGTTGTACTCACCGGTGTCATGGTACATATTCCGGCCCACGCAACCGCCGACGACATATAAACAGGCACCACAGCGTCAATCGCCGTTTTTGCAGCATCAATCGTCGCACGCGCCTGCGACTTGCCCTGCTCTGTCTGCGAACCCCTCCGTTTGGCGAGGCCGGCGCTCATGATTTCCTGTAGCAGCCTCAGACGGTCCTCGTCAGACCGTCCACGAAAGGTCATGGTCATACCGCCAGTTTTCAGATGACTTGGAAGCTCCTGCGAGATGATGGACTCGTACGTCAGTACAAGTCCTGTAGTAGACGGCCCGTCGCGGAGGCCGTCGTATACAGTGTTCCAGAGACTGAGGGAGACGCTAGCTTCGCGCGCCGCCGCGGCCGAGAGACTGGACAGGGAGTTGCGCGGCGAATTGGTCTTGCGACGCGGCGAAGCGCTGTGATGGTTGTTGCCGGAGTCGTGGGCAGCGTGTGAGGATCGTGGGGAGATGAGGCTCATGCTGCCAGCACGCAGCCGACCCACGAATTTGCGGATAGGATTTTGCTGCGAGTCCGCCGTCATGATGTGTCGTTGTTCATAGGTAAGGTGAGTAGGGCGATTAGACGTTTCAATCGAGTTGTTGGCTGCTTCGTCGTCGCGATGGTAATAATAACGATTGATTAAGCCAGACTAAGCTTGTTGGGACTGGGGCGGAAATAGTGCAAGCTGCACGTCAACGGAGCTGTGGCGGCAGGCAACCAAGCAACGTATCGAAGACGGACGGTGAGAAATAAAACCAGGCTTCACTGCTCCAACGTATGATGCAATCAAGGAATCGACTTCAGGGTCTTTGTGGGCGGCGCTGATCTTTTCATGGGGCTTGGGAATAGCGATCGTCTTAAGTGGACTTCAGTGGCCGGCTCGGATGCGTACGCGCAAAGAAGAACGACAGAGGGTTGAGACTTTGGGTTGAACAGTCACAAATGGTCACTGATGGAAAGCATCAACAGGAAAAGACCGGTGCCGCGGTCCGGAGTGCGTGTCTGTCTCGTTTTCTTTTTTTTTTTCGGCGCCGTCTCTGGCCGGTGTGGCTTGCATATGAATAAGAGAGGTGTGTGTGTGTGGTGGTCCAACTGAGGCTGACCGTACTCGTAGTTCGCTCGTAGTTCGGCAACCCCCTCGGGCACGCCTGGGCGCGCGCAGAACTAGCGGAGAAAGTTGGTGTGCAGTTCGTCTACGAGGCACGGTGTTTTGCCTGTCGTTTTGACCTGGTTAGCTTGGCAGGCTGGCAGGCTGGTAGTTAGGCGCGTCGGCCATACCTCCGTTAGTCCAGGGATGACGCCTCTTTCCGTGAGTGGGAACACTGCGTCATGGTTTCGCTACCGAGCTGATTCTCAATAGCCAACGGCACTTATTCGTCAAATGAACAGCGAGAGCCCGAAAGTACACCTCCAGCTCGTCACAACGGTCCGAACTGTCCGAGAAATGTAAAGTCAAGATGGAAAACCTCGGAAACTAGGTAGTTGCCTTTAGTCATTCGCAAAAGCTTACTTGACTATATATGGCCACTAGCCCATGTGTGTGTCGGTGTCTCTTTGGTCGCGATTTCTGCATTTCCGAGCTGCCGGGTTCTCCCACTGGTACGCTACCGAGTAGTTACTATCACGCGGCGGGGGGCGGTTTGTTAATAGTAGTAGGCCGGCGGGCGAACCTTTACGGTGTTGGGCTAGCCTTACGCACGGGATGAGTAGAGGACTCTACAGTCAGTTGTTGAACACCCGTCAACAAGTCGTCATGCGACGGACAAGCGGCGCTACCAGCACTCGTCCAAGGCAGGCCACCGCCGCCCGACCCTCCCCGCCCTGCCCTCCCACTCACACACACTCGAGTTGAAGTAGTTAGCATTTGCCGGGCGGCGTGGAAACGTCCGTATGATGGGCGATGCGGGGGTGCTAATTGGCTGCGTTGCACCACCACATTGAGGTAAAGGCTGACTATCGAAGAATTGATAGGCTGAATCTCGAGGGCAGTCGGTTCATGAATACCGAACGAAACGAGGGAATGGCCAGCTGGCTTCCGTCTTTCCTTGTTGCTTCATTTGCCGCGCGGTCCAGAGGAAGTAAGTAGAGGATCGCTCATATGTACAATGTGGCTGCACAGGTGGCTGTTCCCCGTCCGACAACACACTCTAAGTAGATGCGGTAGACATATTTGTCTCGGTCTTTTATGCAAGGCAGGATGCGGGTCACTTTCTTGCCTGGAAAAAAATTGTTGATCGCTCGCATCTACCCACCGACCGACCGCCGGTTGTGAAGATGTGAGGGCAACTAGGCCAGTAGAAAAAAAAAAAATGCTTTGACTCGTGACGGGCTGCAGACGAGGGGGAAAGTCGACGTCCACACCGCCGTTGTGACTACTTCCGCTTGCCTTTTGATGCCTTCTTTGTCCCATCATTCGAACTGCAAAGCAAGTTGAGTTGATTTATTACGCAGCAGGGCGAACCGTGCCGCTTGGCCCTTTGTGACCCCCCGCTGGCCCAAGTGGCGACGAGTTTTCCAAGTCTCCGGCAGGTTCTTCCCACTCCTCCTTCAGGCTATGAGGTCAGAGAACTGTGGCGCAGGGAGGGGCGGCATCGGATACGACAGTTGGACAGTGTGGCTGTGCTCGAGTCGGCACAGAATTGTTACTAAGTATCCCAACTGTTAAATACTGAGCTTTGTTCTCAGCTTCTGCAAGGGAGGTCCGAGGTGACTAAATGGTACAAACACCCGTACAAGAGCTTTGCTCAAGGCAAACTCGAATGATGCCCCACGTAGAACGTAGAACCCGTTGGAAGCTCACCAACAGCCTCCCATTGTTGTGCCATGGTGAACGAACACTCTGCACCGATGAACGAGCAGCAGGAGACGTGTTGCGTCATGACGAGATGGTTCTGTCGATGACCCGGTTCGGGGTCCAGCAACAGTTTTCTCTCCATATCTCTCTCTTTCTCTCCCTTTCTCTCCCTCGCCTTCTCTCTCTCTCTCTGCCTTGTCCAGTCTTATGGGGCTGCGTCAGGACTTGGACCAACCAAACAAGGTAGATGGAGTCCCAAGACAGCGCCGTCACTGGCCGATGACAGCTCGGCAGAGCTTTCACTCTTGCCTGGGACAGCTCTTGGCCAGCCCCGCGTAAGAAAGCTGGCCGCTCCTGCTGGAGCCAAAAGCAAAAACAGAGTTTGGCAGCGAATAAAAGGCCAAGCTCGCGCACCCATGCAAGCTCGGAGCTACACCTGATTTTATCCCACCTGCAAAACACTTTGCACTACCCCGCACTGTCAAAATACCCTCCAATTCCCATCGCAATGGCTAACCCCAAGGTCTTTTTCGACGTCTACGCTGGCGCAGGTGCGTTGATTGCTCATTCGCGCTCAATTCAGGGGTGCATGGCTGACTTGTGTGTTCTCTTTTTCCAGACAGCCTCGGCAGGATCACCATGGAGCTCCGCAAGGACGTTGCTCCCAAGACGGCCGAGAACTTCCGCGCCCTCTGCACCGGCGAGAAGGGATTCGGCTTCAAGGGCTCCTCCTTCCACCGCGTCATCCCCGGCTTCATGTGCCAGGGCGGTGACTTCACGAACCACAACGCAAGTGCTGACGCGCACATCCGCAGAGACAGCGATAAGCTAACCTAACCAACAGGGCACTGGAGGCAAGTCCATCTACGGCGAGAAGTTCAACGATGAGAACTTCACTCTCAAGCACACCGGACCCGGTATCCTCTCCATGGCCAACGCCGGCCCCAACACGTTTGTCTCCCCGCTGACTACTACAAACCGTATCATTGTCGCTGACCGGTCACTAGCAACGGCTCCCAGTTCTTCCTCTGCACTGCCACCACCGGCTGGCTGGACGGCAAGCACGTTGTTTTCGGCAAGGTTGTCGATGGTATGGATGTCGTCAAGAAGGTTGAGAAGTTTGGCAGCGATTCGGGAAAGACCTCGAAGAAGATTGTCATCAACGACTGTGGCGAGATCTAAAGAAATCGTCCAACAGATAGCTAGGTCCCGATTAGCCGCATATCCTTGCTGTTCTAGAGCTGAAAAAGTAAGAATAAAAATCGTACCTCTTGCAACGTATTCGTTGGCGTGGCCCCAACCAAACTCGAGGGGTAGCTTTCTTGCTACCCCTCATTAGCACCCTGATGAGAGCTATCCGCTTAGCGTCTGTGGACTGTTCCCGCCTCTACCAGGAAAAGCAGGGAACGCATTGCACCTGTATCTGGCCACATGCTCAGAGAATACGAATTGGTTGTCTGGGACAAGCCAATCCAAGCCAATCGAGCTGATATATTTGTTTCCTGCCTGTAACTGCATTATGCATCCCTCGTTTTGGTCGCTCACAGCAAACGCACGTTGTTGACCCCCCCAGCGGAAAAATCCGCCAGATCATGCTCCGCCACTGCACCAGGACGCATCAGCCACCCTGACAAGCCACTAGTTACCACCAGAAGGTGACGGCGACAAGACGGCCATAGCAAAGGGTGATGCGCGATACCATGGGAAATCCAATGTGCCGTGCCATGTTTTGATGAATGCTAGCTACTTAGGACATATTGTTCCATGCAAAATGAAAAAAAAAACCCCCGAAACGAAACGAGACGAGACGAAAAAAAAAATGTGAAAAAATGACGTCGAGTTGGCGCAGGTAAGTGCTTCGGCTACGTGCAGCTACATTCGACCAGTATTGGCCGGTTTGCATCTCGAGAGAAATGGTTCTGTCTTTTATACACGTACAGATAGCACGTCTGGGTATCGGACTGTTGTAAACGTGATTTACATATTCGGCAGTGGAAAGATGCACCGAATCAGAAAACGATCGGAATAGTGGCCACACCTCATGCTCTCGACCTCTTTTTCCCTCGTTGACCTACCTCAACTCTCAACGTTGCCTTTGCCCTTCTTCCTCTTTCTCCATCCTGCAGCGCTCGGCGGCTCCCCTCTGCATCGCCGTGATCAGCCTCACGTGCGCCTCGCGCAGCCCCTGCAGGCCCTTGCGCGTACCTCTGAGCTCGCATTCTCGGACGTCGAGCGCGGCGCGCAGCGCGGCCGAGGTGCGGCCCGCCGCCGCCAGTCTCTCACGCAGGGACCGGACCTCGACCCTGGAGTTTCTCAGGTCCGTCTGGAGGGTCCTCCTTCTGCGCCGAGCGGCAGCAGCGGCAGTAGCTCGCCGCCTGTCGGACACGCCGGCACCCTCCAGCAATGCCCTGCTCCTATTCCTACCCCTCCTACCCCTCCTACTCCTCCTCCAGCTGCTGCTGCTGCTGCTTCTCACCTCAGCCTTGGCGGCTACGAGCTCGGCTTCGAGCGCCTGCATCGCCTCGCCGGTGGCCCGCGTCTTCCTTTTGGAACCGTCACTACCACCAGCACCGCCGCCGCCTTCTTCTTCGTCTTCGCTTTCTTCGGGCTCGCGTGCCAGAGGCGAGGTGCTGCACTGGCGCTTCGTCGCCTCGAGCAACTGCATGCAGAGCCGGACGTCGTCCACAAGACGGGCGTGCCTGGCCTGCGCCTCCTGCAACTGCTCGGATACGCTCCGCAGCCTTTCCAGGACTGTGCCTTTGGCTGCCCTTTGGCCCGCGGAGGAGGACGTAGAGGAGGAGGAGGAGGGGGGGTCAAACAGGCCATAGGCCGTGCAGGCGGTCCCGCAAGCAAGTCTGGCCGCCAAGGCGATAGCCGCGAACAGCGAGCCAACAGTTAGTAACATCTTGGCAGGCATGACGGTTTCTTGTCTCTCGACGGGTTGGGGAGTGCTTAGCGGAAGTATTCTTCTTGGTCAAGTGACTTGATAATTCTCGCACAACTTGGTTGGCTGATGGATGATGGCAGACATGAGTAGTGAAGGGTAGTTGCATTGGTTTTTGTAGTGATGAGGACATCCAATACGCAGCGTTGGCCGTTTGCCAAGCGTCTTTGACATATCAAAGCACCACGGCATGGCGAGTGTAAACAGCGTTGCGGGGATGCTGAATGAAGCATTCATACCCATTCAACCGTTTGTAGGATGAGCATCACGCCTTTGCCAAAACCTCCATTTCACACAAAGACGTTGCATTCTCCAGCTGTCCTTGCGAGAGACACATAAAGACGAGGAACAATGACGCACTTTGTTGTACTTTTTTTTTCACAACGCCGACGCTTCTTGTCTGGGCTCTGCCTCTCTCTCTCTCTCTCTTTTTCTCTTCTTTTTTCCTCTCTCTTTTTCTCTCTCTTTTTCTCTCTCTTTTTCTCTGTCCTTCTCTGTCGCCATCGCTGCTCACTTGGCCTCACCGCAAAGCATCCACGGTTGACCTCAAGCCCCGAACCGGTCGCCGATGATCGAGCCTCATCCCGCCTCGTCTGTTCCGCCAATCGGCGACTGCGCTTTTGTTTCTTTTTTTGCGTTTCGGCTTGTGCAGCGCAGGTGGTGTCCTCCCTTTTTTTAAAAAAAAATTCAGGCTCGTCTATCGGCGAACCCCGTCTAGCCTCCAGGTTTTCCCCAGCGATTGGTCTGGTTTACGATGAGCCGTGTGGGGTGGGGGCGAAAAAAGCTCCGAAAAGTAGGCTGAGCCTTGGTTGGGAAACTTTTGACAGCTTGCCGCCAAGTCCAGGGAGAGTTTGGTGGTCAAGTGGTGTCAACGAGTGAGGTGAGTGTGTGTGCGTGTGTTGTGTGTGTGAGTGTGTGTGCGTGTGTTGTGTGTGTGTGTGTGTGTGCGTGTGTGTGTGTGTAGTGTCGATCTTGGTACGCAGCCTCGTTGCTGGCTTCGTTTATTTTTAATCAAACATGCAGCTGAAAAACTGCGAGCACGGCGAAAGCAAAAATAAGAAAGCCCATATTTATTCTGCGTCACTGGATAAGGCGCCGCGTTTAACCAAAATGACAACGATGCACATGGCTGCCCAAGCTGCGACTGGGTGACATCGTTCATTCAGCGACTCCGTCAGAACCGAGCGGGCTGCGCAAGCTGTCCTTTGACGTGGACTTTCTTGCTGGGAGCCTATTCATTTTTTATTGAAAATTCTCCATAGTTTTCTTCGTGTCACGGCTTTGCTCGTTAAGCGGCAAGGGCCGAATACTTGATACGTCTCTATAAATACGAATATCAGTAAGTAAGTATAATGAGTGTCGCTCATTACAGTCTGATGTAGCGCTGGCTATTACTTACTATTACCAGTAGTACAGGGCACATGCTGTTAGCTCATGCTTGCTCTGCCTTTCTTCTCCACACCCCCCTCTGCCCCCAGCTGATGAAAGACGAGGCTTACCGGGCAGGGGAGGTTCATTCTCCTCCCCTACTGACTTTGGCCGGCCGTTCTTTCGAGGAGCGACAAAGCATCGGAAATTCAAGGTAGAGAAAGGGTGTAGTAAAACGGAGAGTGTCCGGAACTCGTATGCTGAAAGGCGGCTCCTCTCACCTACCGCAAACTATTAATAACAGACTACAAAGTCAGTACAATAATGGTCGAGATTAGACATGTGGGCCATGCACGTTCAAAAGGTCCTCCATGAAAGGACCTTTTCTTTTTGGGACGGCTCTCGCCTGAGACGAGGAAAGAGGCGCAAACAAAGGCTCTCTGAATCAATGTGGCAGGGAGCGTATTATTAGAAACGGCACGACTGCGACTTGCGCGAGCAAAGGGAGGCATTGACGATTAATTGTCGGAACAAAGCGGGCGCTCCGCGGCCGCAGAAGCAGACAATCAGGGACTCACAATGTTTGGTACAATACATGTTGCGCCGCGCAAACTTGTGAGTGATTCGGGAGGCTCGGTATGCGGCTATTGATATTGGAACACCTATTGTCCAGACTCGCTATTGTCGTGCCAGGCATTGGCCACTGCCGCCCTTGCTTTCCGGCGGTCCATTGAGTTACCAGCAGTAGCTACTCAGTACAAAGAAAAAACAGTAGCGTAGGTTTGAGTGGACGAAAATTGATCGCGTTAGGGGCCAAGCCACAGTGGTGCCAAGGGTTGGTCTGTTGAACTATTCGGCATAAGCCTTCCTGAACGGGGTTAATTGAGCCAGCCCACCCGGCTCAGGCGAGGCGACGGCCAACAAGAGCTCTGTTATCTTGCGCTGGTGATTTTGCTCCATACAATCATACCCCATCTTCGGCGAGCAGTGGGGGACCTCCCCAATCAAGCAGGTTCCAGCGACGTGTGAATATTACTGACGGGGGCAGAGTTTTCCCCGTCCTCCACAACCTGGACCGGGGCTGTCAGCTGCTCGGTTGGGACTCGTTGTGTTGCCATCAGTGCTGGTACTATTAAGTACTATACTGAATTGCTTCTGCCATGATATCTGCCAGGATGGCTGCAACAGGAAGGTGGTCCAGACCAGAGCAAAAAGTAAGTCAACGTACTGGGTAGATGGAGCGCGCCGAGACCTTGTCACTGTGGCAGCCGAGTGCAATGTTTGAAAAGTTGAAAAGAAAAGTTGAAAGCAACAACTTGTACACAAATATGTGGCTTTGCTTTTTTTTTTTTTGTTCATTACCGCCGCAGTCACTTTCCTCGAGGTGACCATGGCAGAGCGAAGCGAGGGAGGGGGGGTAAAGGGGGTGGATGTATCAGTAAGCAATTGTGAGGCCCGAGTGCTTTAACCGGATATCGGTCTCTGGGGACTGTCAATGGTCATCGTACCAGTATGAAACGACAATCTCCAGCGCATCGATAGATCACATTACATTTGCGCGCGCGCGAAGTGTGATCAGAGAGCACCTGACGGGTCTGAAATGGGAAATAGAACTGGTTCTAAACCGCGACACAAAAGAACAAAATCAAGGAATCAGTAATAGCATAGTAATGTGGCATTCCGTTGCACATTTGCGCAATGTGCGCTGTCCTCTATTGATGCTCATCCATCAATAGGGCATCGCTATTGGCGGAAGTGGCGATTGGCAACCATACCACATGACAGCGTCCAATCCCCGCGTCTCCGCTACATTTTCGTTTCTTTGCTTTTTTTCTTTTTTTTTTCTTTTTTTCTTTTTTCTTTTTTCTTTTTTTTTTCCTTCCCTTTTTTCATTTTCTTTTTTTCGTTTCGTTGGTAGCCAAACTTTACCTCTTTGCGGAACTTGGCGTGGCTCCCGCTCGGGCGGAAACTTTTGGCGATCACCAGCAAGAAGAGGGAGGGTGGTTGGATGATTCGGTTCCCAAGGCCAAACTGTAGAGTTGAACAGGAGTCATCAGCCTATTCTGCACTGTTATTGGTGGATGAGAAA
Source organism: Cordyceps javanica (assembly GCF_051103115.1). Classification (NCBI taxonomy): domain Eukaryota; kingdom Fungi; phylum Ascomycota; class Sordariomycetes; order Hypocreales; family Cordycipitaceae; genus Cordyceps; species Cordyceps javanica. The sequence goes on from NC_139296.1 coordinate 1,140,903, forward strand.
TTTACGTAAGACGCTGCCTCTTCTCTGGTGCAAGGGAAACAAGGACGAATGAGCCGTGTGTTTGTGATTGTGATGATAGGTACCGTGGCAATGCCATGTGTTGGGCAGCAGTGGCGCACCGGGTTGACTTGTCCCTAACTATCATGTGTATCAAACGCAGCGGAAGTTGCACATTTGTCGGTGTGCGATCGGGACATGTGGTACAGGTGTGTGATGCGATGGATGTGTTGTCGCGGGATTTTTGTTTTTTTGTCTTTTTGTTTTGTCTTTTCTTCTGTTTTCTTTTCTCAGTGCCGAGGGAATCGTAAAGGGTGAGTCAGTCATCCAACTCTGCCGAAAGAGTTATCCTTGCTGGTAGGGTCCAGATGGTGGTGATTGTAGTGCGCGTGGTCGAATGAGCACTAGTCCTGAGAGAGTAAACGAAACTTGCCAAAGCCGTTCATGGTCAACTTTGGTATAGTATGAAACTCGAGTCATCTTTTGAGTTCTTTTTAGACCCGGATATCGCTACATGACGTGCAAAGCATATCGAGGCAAAGTATGCGGGTGATGCAGCGCACAGGGCGGCCGGCATGCCTGGCGTCAGCGCAAAGACCACCGGCTAGGGATGACATGGTCGGGGCTATCGCCGGCGGCGGACGATGTGGTGCAAGGCGATCGTACATAATCACAAGCCCAGTGTCTTGTTGTCACGTCCGTCGCGTCGGTGGGTGTCCGACTGTCTGTGGCAGCCTGGCAGGCAGGGCAGCGGCAGCTAAGCAAGCAGCGGGCCGGCAGAAGCTTCCCTACCAGGACCAGGTTATCGAGTGAGGGAATCAGTCACGTCGAGCATGTACGGATACTCACTCGCTCACTCGCTCACCGGACTGCCGACCCGACTCAATGGCAAAGAAACCAGACGGAGCAGGGGTTTGTGCGTGTTTGCTGTGGTGTTCCCCGCGAAGGCTGGCGTGCGTTCTCAGTGGGCAGCACATGTAACCGTCCATTTCGGAAGAGACCGCCGCCGAGTCCTTGTCCGCCAAAGCATCCGTTCATTGCCAGGTTACATTTTGCAGACGGAGGAGCTAAACGAGGGGAGCGGTGGGCGGGTGGGATAGGCGGAAAGTTGACGAGCGGGCGTGGGTAATCGTAAAGCCTGATTGTGGTGATGGGTGTGTTTGCAGATGGTCGCCTACATGCCTACTTGCCTACTAACTTACTATCAGTACTCCGTAAACTAAGTTACGTACTAACCCAGTACTGGAAGCTGTTAGCCTGTTACACACCAGGAGGCCGTGGGAGTCTGGGGTAAGATGGGGGAGGAGTATAAGTAGTGGTTCTGGGGAGGGAAAAATACCTGCTCATTGGGCCTAGATTTGGTGTCTGGGCAAGTACCTCACCACTGGGTACTGGTAATCCGTACACTGTTACGGATGGTACTGGTATAGTTCCAACTCGCCACTTATTACTTACTGGTTAGGGGCCGAGAATTTGGCGCACGTCGTAGCTGCAGAAAGCAGGTGACGGTTTTTAGTCATGGCAAGAGTTGTTGATTTTCAGATATCAACATGATGAAAGGCACTTGATCCCCATGCCTGCCCATCTGCCTGGCAAATAGCGCTGCGACATTACGGCCAGCTGTTGTCTCGCGGCGCAACCACAGGACCTCGCCTGGTGATGCCGCGCATGGCCGGCACTGAGCTGGCCAAAGCCGGCCTTGGAAGCCAAGTAAGTAGTTACCTAAGGTACTTACTACTAAGGTTAGTAGTTAAGAAACTACTTACTTAACCTGCCTGCCTGCCTACTTAGGTAAGTAGGTACTTAAGTAGGCAGGAAGGCAAATACCGTACAAAGGCAAAGGCAACAAGTACAGGCGGTTACGAGGGGCGGGCAGCGGCGTACAGGGAACCGAGTAACGGCGGGTGGCAGCGGGTGACAGCGCACGCGGCCCTTTGCAGACCGCCGTGTTCCGGGTGCTTGGGTGGCTGCCCGCCTCTGTATTCCCTTGTCTGATGTGCCCAACTTGGCCGAGCACACCACTGTAAGTAGATGCCTAGAGGTACATACTTACCTACCTCCCTTCTTGGCCATCTCCGCCATTTCCGCCGCTCAACCACTCACTCACTCATTCATTCATTGCCCGCTTATCATTGCCATGTCATCGCGTTACTCACCCACCCGCCTTCTTTTACCACCATCGCCATCAACATTCATTGTTACCACCACCCCCATCTTATCCCGCTTCAGCCTGCCCAAGTCACGCACCGGCGTGAACCCTCAAGCGGACACCGATCGGGCGCCATCCATCCCTCCCTCCGCCTCCCTCCGCCTCCCTCCATCCGTCCACCCGCGCTGGCTGGCGGTGTACCCCTACTTTTCCTTTTTTTTTTTCCGTGTTTCTTTTTTTTTCCCTCGCTTCCAGGCTGCTACAGTTTCCTCCTCGCCGCCTCCCTAATCCAGCAACTGCCCGGCGTGACGCCTCGGTCTCGCCACAATGTTGCATCGCCATTTCAGCAGTCCTCGTCGCGGCTGGGCTGGAGCTGGAGCTGGGCTGGAGCTGAGCCGGTGCGGCACACACTCTACTCCGTACATATTCCATAGGTACCAAAGAGACATGTGTAGAACACGCGTAAAGTAGGGAGGGTACATATGAAGCTTTCCGGCGCGCCGTACGGCGGAGTACTTTGGAAAAATAATAAACCCCCGGGATAACCCAATCGCGGCGACAGTCCGTGATGAAGCTCGCTTACCTCACCACAGCAGGACCGCGCAGTGCTGAGCGCGCTGACAGTCTCCATGATGAGGTATGTATTACGCCTGTGCTGCGAGTCTGACGGTATCACTCGACTAACGAGATTGCGAGCGCACACCACACAGAAAAACAACATGCTCGGATGCTACTGAGTACTTAGTTGGCGCCAGCCTGCCCGCCTGCCTGCCGTCTGCCTGTTCCCCGGGTGGTCTCGGTCAATCACTACGGAGAAAGCTTACTCCCACACCCACTCCAGCTCACTCACTCACACGCCTCATCACGACCCCCCCATCCCCCCCATCATCTCACCGTCTCTTGAACTAAACGAGCAGGGGTGTCGGATACGGGTCCGACGCCACCAGCCCAGACTCAGATCTTTGTAGTCCGCCTTAACCTTGCTACCAGTACTTAGTATAACATGCCAACACCGCCCTCACCCTCATCCCATCTCCTGGTCGCCCTCCAGCTATCAACGCGCATTTATTCCTTGGCACACGTCGGCTTCACTTCGATCCTCGCCAGTCTCACACGCCTCGTGCCCCAGGTCGCCATATACAAACATCACCAAAAGCAGCCAACATACATCACTCCCCCACAACCACAATCACAGCTTGCAGCCGCAACCGGAACCTTGCCCCCCATGGCAACCTTGACGCCGCCTCTCTCGCCGCGGCGGCACTCTGGTGGCTTTTTCGAACTTCCACACAAGAAATGGAGACGCCGCCGAATGACGATCAATCTCATGCAGCAGGAAGAGCGTGACAGAGCGGCCCGCGAGGCCGAGATGGCATCCCGAACCCGCGCCTGCAACTACCTCACCACCTTTCTTCACAGCTCGCCCTGGACCGACCAGCTCGACCAGATCACCATCGTCTGGGACTCGGTCCCCGCCATGGAAGAGCTCGAATCGTACGGGGACCTGGACGAGAAGGAGGGCACCCGGAACTGCCGACGCCTCTTCAAGGCCGTCGTGGTCTGGGACGAGGTCGGCCATCTGCTCTGGCAGACACTCAAGGCCGCTTCCCAGCAGCGTCGCGCCCTGGAGCCCGCCGCCCCGGTCGCGGAACCCATGGACATTGCGCGAACCTCGACCGACGGCTCCGACGCCTGGTGGCACTCCCCCCTCGGCCACTGCAGCCGCCGCGGCTCTCAAGAAACCACCAACTCGAGCCTTGCCTCGGGCGAACAGTACGAGCTCAAGGGCGCCAGACACGCGGATCGCGCCTGGCACGGAGCCCATTGGAGGGACGCCTTTGTACCGAAATCCTCCAGCCCCAGCTCCGGAATCCTCGCCCTGTGGATCAAGTGAAGACAGAAGCCAAGTCTTCATCATACCAAACTCCCGCCCCCACGACGAGAAGCATCAAGCCCCATGGCATAACGAGCATACGCTCCCTTCCGGAAGAAGCCGCGTCTCCGAGCTCCGAGCACAGTGGCTGCAGAGGTACGTTGAACACATCTTGAGTGTTCCATTTCTCAGCACGACATGAACTAACAAAGTTGATTCGTAGCTCCCAACTGACGATCACATCGCACGGCTTCCACTCAGCATGGATGCACGAGAAAGCAAAGGTGCGAGAGGCTCCTAAAGCGAATTCGGCATCAACACACGCTTGCATCAACAAGGACTATTGGTCAGGGCGAAGGACGATGTCGTCTAGTCGTTAGTATACAACGGCTGCCTACTACCAGCTGCAGTGTAATTCTTGACTCCAGATTCATATCTACAAAGTCCGGCAGTAAGGCGCGCCTGCTATCTCGGACCTGGCTCTTCATACAGGCCAGTGGCTCCGTTTTTTTTTGGCATTCCTTCGCAGGGGAACTTTTTTTTGTCATCACATGGCAATCTGCACGGAGGAAAAAGGGCTTTGCATAAAATTGCGAATGATGTGTTGCCGTTGGGCTGCATGATCAGCCAGCCCCCCCCCCCCTCACAACCTGCAGTGGTGGCTTGCACGATGCACCTACGGGCAGCGCGACACAGGCTTGGCTACATGGATGGACCATCTTTTCTTGCGTCGGATTTGAATAGAAGAGGTCCTTGTGACCTAGATCGGGGTGTTGGAACCTCACACAGCAGCCAACCATGATGTTATCAAAGGTCAGGTACAACTGGTGGCTCGCGACTCCTGATGAGACGCAGTTGGAGACGGAGTTGACCGTCAACAGGATTTCCGGGCTGCTGCTGCTGCTGCTACCCCACTGTTTATACATCCGATTAGAAGTAGCGAATACATTGTTGATTCAAGCTGAACAGCCACGAGCTGTCCGCTCTTATTCATAGACATCACTTTTGACTGTGCACCATAATTGAGCCTGTGCCCAGCCCGGGGAGGGGGAGGCTCGGCACGGGCTGGCCGAAGTAGAGGACGTCGAACGTGTGGGAGACCCCTCGCGGCTCGTGGACAGGTCATGGCGAACACGCCCGAGCTCGTACCGAGCGAGGATCACGAACGCCCAAGTTGGCGAGATCCAGCATGGACGGCCGTATGTCCGGGACGATAGTTTCCTGGCTGAAAAGCGTGACAGGTAACAGCCCAGATCCTCTTTAACCCGGGTAGCATTGGCTATTGACCTAAATCATAGAGCATCAGCCTTGTGTTGTGGGCTTCTTGACCTGACATGGAAGACTCTCGACCTGGCATGGGAGACTCTTGACCTGGTATTGGGCTATCAACTGACCACAACGCGATGCAAGTAACAACCACTGTAGCTTGCTCTTTAAATCTATTCGGAGCTTCGCTTCAACAAGTGCACACGATACAAGTTGGACTGAAGCCGCCACCCGACCAGGTACCAAGAAACGATGTTTGAGAGAGTGAATTTGAAATATATGTACATAATATAATAAAATAGAGAAAAATGAGCAGAGTTGACGTGGAGCAGAAAGATCAATACAAGTAGCAACGTCTCCCACTCCAAGCATCGTAGAAACTCACCCATCCTGCACTGATGGGGTAAATGCCGACAACGTTGCTGCTGGTGTAAATGCCAACCGCGGGAGCCGCCAAAGTATCAAACACTCTCAGCAATAGTCTCACAGGGGTAAAAAAAAAGAAGCACCACTTCTTCTTGTAGGAAGGAATCATGTCAAGGTAAATTTGCATACCGACAATCTCGAATTTCCCAAGCTCGCGTGAACTGGTTGTGCGCATCTTAGACTCTTTGTCCGTCCTTGCACTGCCATCTTGTTTGTTGTTGATACTTTTTCGCAAACATTGACTGTAAACAAGCCATGAAGTATTGGTGGCTTGTAAAAGCCACTTCTTGGATAGTCTTGGTCCAGAGAATGGCAGATGAGAGCAGACTGTTTCTCTCCCCTTGGCCCTGTTGCTTTCTGCCCTGCCACTTCTACTTGCTCTCCTACTCCTACTCCTACTTCCTTTACTTGTATTATTTCTTCCTTCTATCCGTACTATTTTTTGACTTGAGATTTCGACCTTTGTGAAGTCGTAACCAATTATCTCTATGGCAAAAGGTTCACCCCCTCTTCCTGCTCAACAGACCTACGAGCAACAGCAAACCCAGGGAAGACCCAATAAAGCTGCTGCCACCTACTACAAAATTGTGCGTACGAAAGTAGGGAGACTGGAAACTTTTTTCTTTCTTTGAGCTTTGAAGCAGGAGAAGGGCAAAAGAAAAAAAAAGTTGAAGCAAAAAAGATGCCCGTGAATAGCAGTTCAACCCTGCCCGCCAGCATAGATGGGGTGTTTCACGGAGTCGGGCGGGCGGGCGGAACCGGTATGAGAAACCAGATGAGCACGGCGTAAGTAGTTTATCTGTTTCATCTGGGCAAAAGCGGGTGCTAAAAAAATTTGATCAATAAATGAGACTTTAAACAATCTATATCAGTATGTACTCAGCACAAACTTGTATTTAACGGCGTTGCGAGACAATGGCGACTGTTTGTCTCTTTGTTACTTTTTTTTCTTTTTTTGGCTCTTTGTGCCTTGACGATGGGATAATGAATAATACCCCACCTCATTTTATACTGCACAAGCGTGCACAAAAGGGGCAGGAAAGAGTACTAATTTCACACAGCTTTATGCCGGTTGTAATGTGGGTCAAGGACCGTTGCATAATTTTGCGGGGAGGTAACTTTTGTACGGAGTAATGCAGCGGCAAAAGCGCAGACCGTCGGAAATAGGTCACATCTCTCTCATAATGAGAGTCCAGGCACACACACGCATAAAATGCACAACGCTTCTTTTTTTTTTTTAGTTTTGTTTGTTTGTTTGTCCACCTCTTTGCCCTTCCCCCCTCCTCCTCCTCCCCCACCCCCAGTCTTTGTTGGTCGATCATAATTTTGTGCACGAGGCGCCGCAGGCATCGGCAAGTGTGTACTTATTGAGTATGACTTCATTGGGGGCCTCGTTGACGATGACAGTCCACCACCAGACAGGTTGAGTGCCAAAGGGAGCACGTCCAGGAGCACGGAGCAGGAGAGGAGGAAAAATTCAAGTACATGAAGAATAATATCAAGAGAGGGGGGGCGGTAGAGAGAGGCAGAGAGACAGAGAGAGACAGAGACAAAGAGAGCAACTCGACGCGCGTAGACGCCCGCCCAATCTACGTGGCGTGTATAGATTTCTAAGTACGATTCTTTGAGCTTCGCTTGTTACGTGCACAAAAGTACATGTAGTATTGCACTGGCTGAGTTTCATATGCACACACCATCTGATCACCTCCATGCGTACTAATACAGTAAGCAAGTAGAAGGTAATTTCCCCAAGTCTCCACTCGCAACGCCAAGCCCAAAAGGGACAGTCGGCGTCGGCGTGGCCAGGAACCAGGAACCAAATGCAAGAGGAGAGAGAGAGGGAGGAAGCGAGGAAAGAAGAGGGGGGGAGGATAAAAGTTATGCTGGTGTATCAAGAGGATGAGTATGGGCATATATGTCTATCGAAAGTTGTCAGTTGTCATTCACTTGTGTTGAGGATTTTTTCATATTCAAAAGTTAAGAATAAAATAAATGCATAATTAAAGTGAGCAGAGGAAATAAGGGGGAAAGAATAGGAAAAAAAGGAAAAAAAGGTATAATGAAATAATAAAAGTCGACATCGTATTAATCCATGCCTTGTGCCGCGCGCGAGCTTCCGAAATGAGAAAGTAACATGATTCCCCAGTAATAAGCAACTTTTCGGACATCAGCTCATCACCAAACCCACAGCAATACCACCGGTATAGCCAAACGCCAACTTCCAAGGCACACGCATACACCCCCCTCCCCGTAACCCCATGTTAATATTGACAGTCTACGGATGGTCCAGAATTCGCCCCCTCACCCCTGTTTATGTCTGTCTGTCTGTCTGTCTTTCCATCTGTATGTCTCTGCGACAGAAGACTAGTCTGTTCTTGTTGCTGTCTTCTTTCCTTTTTTTCTTCACCGGCCTTGTTTCGTCTGCAACAAGTCTCAGTTCAGCCTCGACACTTTTCTTTTTTTTTTCATCGAGGAAAAAATACGGCCAAAAAGTTGATCAAAATTGTGAAAAAAAATTCAAATAAACAGGATTCCAGGAAAGGCTCGCTTTCCTCGAAACGCCCCTATACAATTAAGAATTAAAATACATTTGTAGCCCAGCGCCAAAATGTAGAATCCACTCAACAAGACGAAACTAAAAACAACCAAGTTTGCCGTAAATGCTTTATAGTATTAAAAGAGCCTAGTTAAACCTCTGTACATGTCTAACTGAAAGACTCCAGAAATATGCCAGTCGTGAACAAGCTGCAGAACCCTTGCTAGGGTTCAACTACACAGTCGAAGGAAATTTAAGCAAGGATGAAAGCAGCGAGACCGGCGGCAGCGGCAAGGAAGGCGGAGCCAGCGAGACCGGCGGCACCGTTGGTGGTGGGAGGAACAACAGGGCAGTTGGGACCAGTGCAGCTGCAGGGGGGAAATGTTAGCAAACCATGTCGCAATGTAAATGATCAAGTAGGCATGGGCGCAACTTACGTCTGGTTACCACCAGCAGGGGGCTGGGGAACGCCAGTGCCGGTAGGAGGCTTGGGGCCGGGGTTGCCACCGGTAGGGTGAGGAGGCTTGGAGGGGTTACCCTCGGTAGGGCAAGGGACGGCAATGGTAGAGTACTCAACCGAGGTGAGGACGGTGGTGTAGCTCTTGGTGATGGCGGTCACGGAGTGGGTAGGGCAAGCGGGAGCCACGGTGGTGACAGGCTTGGGGGGCTGGGGAACGCCGGTGCCGACGGGACCGGTGGGCTTCTCGCCGCCGGCAGGGCCGGTAGGCTTGCCGGCAGGGCCGGTAGGCTTCTCACCACCAGCAGGGCCAGTGGGCTTCTCGCCGCCGGCGGGACCAGTGGGCTTGCCAGCAGGGCCGGTAGGCTTCTCACCACCAGCAGGGCCGGTGGGCTTCTCGCCGCCGGGAACACCGGGGGTCTGGGTGGGAGGACCGACGGGGCAGACAGTGGTGGAGACGGAGATGGTCTCGGTGCTGACGACGGTGCTGTGGGCAGGGCAGTCGGTGACGGTGGCAGCGCAGCTGGTGATGGTGTGGACCTTGGTGCTGTAGACGGTGCTGGTGGTCATGGGGACGGTGTTGGTGATGACCGAGGTGGTCTTGGACTTGGCAGGGCAGTCAGTGACCGTCTCGGGGCACTGGGTGACGGTGACGTGCTCGGTGATGAAGGCGGTGCTGGTAGGCTCAACAACGGTGACGTCCTTGTTGGCCATGACCGAGGTGGCCAGGACGGCGGCGGCAGCAGCGAAACGCATCTTGGTTGATTTGTTTGGGGAGAAAGGTTGAAGTGGGAAATAAGGTGTCGAAAGAGTGACTGAAAGCGAATGAAAGCTTTGGAAGTTGTTTGAAAGAATGGACGACCGAAGTCAAACGAGTCAAAAGCGAGATGCTTTGGTTTGTGAATGGGCTGTTTTTGGCTGAAGAAGAAAGAAGAAGAGAAGGGGAAGATGGAGGACGAGGAGGGAAGCGGTATTAATAGCCAGCTCGCCGCGGGGGGGCGTGTGTGTGTGCGTCTCTCATCTTTGTATTTTGGGGGGGGACATTCTTCATCGTGTTTGCGCGTGGGTGAGAGGCGGCGAGCGATGTGCGGGCGTGGATTGAGTCCTGTCAAGTTGCATCTGGTAGTAAACTCGTTAGTCAGGAGAAACAATGTGATGTGCGTGCTAGAGGCACGCCCTCAGAGCTCCATCTGGGAAATTATGCCGGGCGGGATATGTTGGTGTGGGTGTGGGTGAGCGTGTGTGCGTGGGCGAAATCCTGGTAGCAAACCCACCAGCCGAGCAGCCAACCAGCCAGTTGAGGAGAGTGAGAGCGAGCCAAAGCCAGGCAGATGGACAGAAAGACTGACCAGAGAGAGAGAGTATGTGGGAATGTGGGCTTGTGAGGACGGCGCGTGGAGCGTGGAGCTGGAAGCTGGAAGCTGGCATGGGTGATGGCATTAAACATGGACATGGATATATGGAGGAGAGAAAAAGGGGAGGAGGGGGGGGACATGTGAGCTTGATTGGACCGTCGGTCAAGGACGAGTTGAGGAGGCGGCGCGACGACGGATGGGGCGCGCTAATCCAGGGGAACCAGGGGTCATGGTACTGGACTGCAGATTACAGTGGGCATCGCTGCATCCAGTGGTAGATGCCTTGGGGCTTGCAATGCACTGGTAACTTTAAGTACTGGTAGATGCTGCTACAAGCCTACAAGTAAGTAAGTACTCGGTAAGGAGGTGGTGATGCTGGGTTTCTGCTGCAAGCTCCCTACCTAAGTGACCAACTAATAAGCCACCCAACCACCTTCCTACCTGGTACTGCAGATGCCACTGTACTCTGTAATTATCCAAGCAAGGAGGTACTGATACGGGTCACTGCTGCAATCTCGTCGCCCACCACTCAACGCGCGGTGCCAGCTGAGGGGCGGCCGTATGCATGTGCCTGTGCCTGTGCCTGTGCCTGTGCCTGCGCCTGTGCCTATCAGTGCCCCCACTGTACGCTCTGCACTGTACCTGCAGACGGCCTTACTGGACCGCATCTCCTTCAGTGGGGGGTTCTCTCTTTCGTCAGGGCATTATAGGGGCTCTAGGTACCTTGCCTAGCTGCTGTTGCTCGAGTACTTACTACTAACCTACTTACTGCCCAAGCCTGCAAGACGCATCTACTTACTTATTACTTAGGCGCCCAGAAAGGGGGGCCGTCAACATGTAAACGCCTCCTGTAATGTTACTCATTTTTGTTTTATTATTTTTTGTTTTTCTCTTCTTCTTCTTCGTCTCTTGAAATATTCAATTTGCTCCATCCATCTGCCTGCCACTCATTCATCAACTCGAGTCTACTCCTTGCTTCACACGTGTTGGTCTGGGCAAATACCTCGATAACTCGTATTACAGCCTGTCCAAGGAATCTACTGCAACATCATTCCAATTCCTTAATACTTTTTTTTCAATTCAAATATACTTATCCTTCTTGCTGGAAAAAAAAATGTCACTGTAGTTTTATTATTAGTTCTTTTCCCACCAACCCACCCGCCAACTTTTAATTCCTTCCCCCTCCGATCAATCCCACTTCTGGATAGTGATGCGTCGTTCATCTCCATCCATCATCCACCACTCATCAACAACCTTGAATCCTTGCCTTGATCCCTTCCTGATGAGCGCAGGTGCCTTTTGTCATTCACGTCATCCATGTCATCCATGTCATCCCCCTCCCTTCCCCTGCGTCTCTCTCTCTCTGTCTCCCTGCCGAGTACGGAGTACTCCGTACTTGCTGGTCTGCTGGTATTCTTTTGCCACCAGGTTGCTTGGACCTAGCCGAGTGCACGTTACTCTTTGTTTCCGCTCCCGTAATCAATACGGGAGCAAGTACGGAGTAATATCGGGCCATCTACCGATTACACGCGATTTAACGAATAAATAAAATTGAAAAAAAAAAATCCGAGGCCCTTGCTGTCGGCCCCCAGCACTGCCACTCGCCACTGCAAGTCATCATTTCGCAGTTGCCCAGTACAAGACCGCGGCGTACAGAGTACTGGTCATCAATTTGCTTCTCACAAGTATTTCCTATTGTCGTAATGAAGAGCATGCTGGTCTCTGAATAGGTACCCATCACCATTCCTGCACACTGCTCGTACTTGGCTACGTGCTGGCTATTCGCTACTCGATGCATTGTCATTCTCATGGTGAATAATATTGCTACTTGGGTATTATAACCGTGATTTTTATTTATCATTGTTATTCTAATAATCCTCATTCTTATTGTCATTATTATTGCCCGTGCCCTGTAACTTAATCTCGCGACCCACGCCAGCATACAGGCATCTGCTAATAATAGCCCGCCACCATCTCTTGGCCGGGTACCTGCTCATTACTCAGTACAATGGATTCATGCAGAATGTAGCGTCCTAATGTCCTAACCAACGACTTTGCTTGGAAAAAATGAAATAAAATAATAGTCATGCAAAAATTAATCTCGGCCCCTCGTCGTTGCCGCCTTTTTTTTCTGAGTGTCCTAGCAAAAAAAAAAAAAAAAAAATCGAATAATCGAAGTAGGTCATCGGCTTCCAGCGCCCGTAGGTAGAAGCTGCAGCCGATCAATGTTGGTTCCGACTCGTGCTGGTAGCGCCTACACTTGGCGCACGGCTGGTATGTGGCTCCTTGGACCGCACCGCGCGAATGCACACTATTTGGCTTTATTGACTACGCTGCATTTTTCTGTGGATTTTATTTCTTGTTTTAATAGAAGAAAAAGACGAACAACATAATCCGTGATTGATCGGTCACTTTGTCTGTCTCTCCTTTTCGAATCTTGATGCTGTTGTTTTATTTGTTTTCTTGTGACCTCGCGTAAGCCGATCTATACCGTCCGCCCCCCGATGAACGGCCAACTACAAGTAGCCCGCATTGAAACAAGAGAGCACGAGCATGATGCATACCAAGATCGCATTTTCAAAAAGGCTTGGCTTCCTGATCAGAATCGAAATCGGAAACAATCTCTCGGCCTGCTGCTGCTGCTGCTGCTGCTGCTGCCGCTGTCGCTCTCACTATCAGTACTTGCATCAGGACATGTACCAGTAAGAATAGCCTTTGCGTCAGACCAAGACACCGTCTGAGCCTCACAGTCCGTGTCTTAGACTCGTCTCACGGGTCGAGCTGCCAGACTTGCCAGACTCGATCACACAGCCTCAAAGACGCGCCGCTCCCTGCGTCACTGACGCGGAATCAAAGTCTCCCATTACGCGATATTGTGGGCAACATCTGCTTCGTCTTGAATGTCGTCTTTTGCTTGTTCATGAAACCCCCCTCCCTGCTAGCTGACCGACTGACTAGCACATACATACAGTGGCAGGCTTTGGTGGAGATGTGTCGAGCACCACCAAGTCGGGGCAGTAAGTAAGTAGTGTGTCTGTTCACTGCACTTTTGGCGGCCAGCAGCCATTCCGGCTGAAAAGCTTACTTATTAGTCTATGCGTATTACTTTGCCGTACTCCGTACCAAGTGCTGTCATCCAGTGACAAACTAGTCAACCCCGTCCTGAACCCCCACGTTCGCCCCGTTGAGCGCGCGCGCCATCAAAGCTGCCCGTAACTGTATGTACTGGTGGCACGAGGTCTGTCAAGCTTTTTGTCGTAGGCATGCTCTGCAAGTAGCTTGTCAAAAACCTGCTGAGCGACCGGAGAACAAGCAAAGGAGGGAGGTTTGCGTTGTGCCTTTGCATACTTGGACCCGTCTCCCCTCTATCCAGGCTGTGCAATGCACATTCCCCAGTCTTGATGAATCATGGTCCAATATTCACAACCCGACCAACCTTGCACAGAACTTACTTATTACTTGTGAGCCGCCGGGAGAGAAGGAGGGGGGGGGGCGAACCAGGCTGCCAGGGAAAGAAAAAATGAGACTGATGAGCATCGCACCGCGACTGGCTTACCTTTGCATCCCGCTAATGCAGGAACAGATCTTCTACCCACACAATACGAAACGTCGGCGCGTGTTTTCCTAGCGTGCACAAAAACTAGTTGCTTTGGGAGAAAGGACGAGTGTACTGAACATGCGCTCTTGGACCGATGCCCCCAGCCCCAAATACCTAAAGGTCTGTGTGTGGATCGGCGGCGGCGCCCCGACGAACCTAAGCTTTTCAAGCAAGCCACTTCTTAATTGTTGTCCATAAGTAGTGGAAGGAAAGGGAATATTCCACTCAAACGTGTTGCCCAGCAAGCAAGCCACTTTGCACGGTCCAAAGACCAACTACAAAAGAGACTGAATTACAACCCTTACGAAGTGATCAACCTGATTGTCTTTTACGAGCCCTCAGTGTCCTCTCATGTACGGATACCAAGATGTAAAATACAATCTTTCTTGCCCCCTTTTCTTACTAGTAGCAGTCCCAACGTCGTGGCAACCCAGATTGCAGCTGCCCATTGCGTCGGTCCACGCTGTCCCCAAGTGGTGGTCCAGACCGGCGCACGTGATAGGGGGGGGGAGGGGTGTGGTTCTTTTTCTCCTCAACCCCCGGCTCTGAGTAGTATTGCATTGAGGGGGGGGATGAGTAGTTTATTCTTCTTATTACTCTGCAAGCACCGGCCGGTCAGCCCAGTCGTTGGAAATGAACTTTGCCGGCCAATAGAACCCTACACTTGTACCTCGTCGGCCATTACCGCCGCCACTAACATGATGTCCTGCCACTCTCGACCAAGCCCCCAAGGAAGCCTGACTCGGTAAAGGAATCTGTACACTTGCTTTAGGGGAAATAAAAGAAAAAGGGCAGATTGCAGCGCCGCAAGCAGCTGCACGAAAATGAGTGACAAGAATTTTTTTTTTTTGAGAGTCAATCATCCAATTTCGGAACACCGCTCGAGCCAAGTTGGACTTGTGAACCTGCCACCAATCATTATCACCACCCACCCCCTCCAATGTGACCACAACACCTTGCATGAGCTGCCAAAAAGTGCGATATTAGCTCCAAGAAAGAGAACACTGAGTTGCATCCCCGAGATTAGTGCCTAGCTAGCTGCGGGCGCTGTAGAAAGTCACCGCACACGCACACACACACACACACACACACACACACACACACACACACACACGCTCTCTCTCTCTCTCACACTCTCTCTGACCGACTTCCTCACTGACTACTCAGGGTGTACTATGTAAGTAGCGGCAACACTGTCAGCGACACGGTTGCTCACGTTACAGTCGCGTAAAGCCTCTTCTCTTTTTTTACTGGTAGGATTAATCTAGAAATTTAAAGTGAAAAAAGAGTCTTCCCGAATTGACCTCAATGAAATGTTTCGATGTGTATCCGCACACAACTGTGCCATCACCATACTTGCCATTGTTCCAGGATATTTTGTCTGTAAAAGGGTCATCTGCATAACAAAACTTTGAACATGTTCCTCAACATTCTGATTTCCAAGACGTAAGTAGAGGTGCCTTTCAAAGGCATCTTCCCACCACAAGTACCTGCTGGGCTCCTGGATACTGTAATGAGCTTGGAGCCGCTTACTTACTTACAAGTTACCAGGCAACCAGGTGCCGATTTCCTGTCGGTGAACATTATTTTGGCCCGGCGCCACTGCGGGAGCTTGAGCCGTGAAAATCCACGACGGCGCGAGAGAGACCCTGTTGGAGAGACCGCTTCCCCCGCCCCTGGCCTAATAAGACTGGTGGACAAAACTCGTCGCGCGGACCTGCAATTCCGTCCGCCCCATGCAAGTACCACTACGGAATACTTTTACCAAGTATCAGGGTGAAAGCATGTCCCTCGGCCGCCGGGTCTTTATCTCCATGATCCTGTTAAAAAAAGAAACCCATGTCCCAGCTCCGTTGCTCGTCCCTCTCATCGACCGATGAGCTCGGCCGCGCGTGTTTCGTTTGGACAAGCTTTTGTTTTTCTTCCCACCAATGTGGACAGGCACAGGTTCCACAGGTAAAGCAAGGGTTCCTCGTCGGCAGGCGGAGAGTTGTCCCCTGCCCTTGCGGTTTTGAAACACGAGATGCTACCAAAAAAATGCACCGAACCAAGAAAGCGGCAGACAGGACAATGCCCCCCCCCTCCTCCCCTCTTCTTCCCCTTTCCGACTTTCAGATTAGCTTTCTGATTTTAATGCCATGCTCGTATTTTGCCAGCAACTTACGCCCGTTGCGCCCGAGGCCTGGGCCCCATGGCTCCCTCTCCCGTCAGGTTCATGACCACCACCTCTGGTCATTGCGTTGCATTTCTCCATATTTCGCTAGGATATCTGCATCTTCACCGCGATTCCCCTTCCAGCCTGCAGCCGTCCTCGGCACCCCCAATAATAAGCCCAATAGATAGGGGAACTTGTAACGTGGGCGGTGAACTGGATAACAGACGACTCCGAAGCTGCCACTGTCACCAACAGATCTGGTTTCCCTAAAACTTTCCAGCTACCCTTCACTTTGTATTGTTTTTTTTTTTCTCGTGCTGGAATTTATCGCATTCGGGTGTCGGAGCCGTCAAACTTTGTTCTTTCTTCGTGTCACCTTTGAGGCTATGACGCGGTCTCCCTTCCGTCGCGTCTGACGCCAAGCTTTCTTGCCATGTGTGGGTAAACTCCTTCCAGTCTCGTCTTCATCATTCCAGTACATATCTATTCGACTTTTTCGACTTTTTCTTTTCGACATTCCCCCGCGGCGTAGACGATCCTGCTCGTCATATCTTGATGCCCTTGGACGCGTCGTCGACATTCTAGCGAAAGCCAATCCAACCTCCACCAGACTCGCGCGGCGAAAACACGCGTCGTTGCCGACAGTCATTCTTTCTTGGGGCTGTTGGTTTCGGAATCTCCTCTTTTCGTTTTGTTTTTCCGATCCAGGGCCTCGGGACGCGGTACGCGACGAACTAATCGATGATCCCCTATGCTCACCTTGGCTGCAAATCGCATTCCACACGACGTTTCAGCCCCAACACGCCGGGGTGCGCAGTGAGCAAGGCCATGACGCAGAACAGCAAGTGAGCCATGTTCCTCTCCATTGTGTCATCTAAGACACATTCTCGAAGAGCAAAAATCCACCATATTCGTATCACGATGCGATACTTTCTTTTTGGCCAACATGTCCCGCCTTGGCTCCCTGCGCCCATCTTGGAGGGTTGTGAAGATCAGACACGAGTGCTGGTAATCCACAGCTGAGGGCAATACGTCGGCCCAAGTGCTGCTCAACAGCGCTTTCTCTATTCCCCGGGTATACTGCGTATTCTCGCCTTTTTATATTGTGTGAGTACATCGTAATACTGTTGTGCACTGTGCCGCCTTATTTCCGGATTGCTCTGTAGCAAGCCGTACTCTCCATTCGTCGGTTCACCATTGAGTGCCTACGCCGTGCTATATGACCCAGTGTGGTCTCTCCTTGAGTAAAGGCTCGAGCATCGGCTCCAGTCGTTGACCTGCGTTCATGTCGTATTCCCTGCCATGCTATCCATTTTGAATCTGTGTCGATGTATTATCCGTAATTGGGCTGTAACGATGGGTCCGGAGGCTACCTTCTTAAGGGCTTGGTGAATTTGGGACGGACCGCGTTCACTGCGCGCGCCTATCGTGAGTTTCTGGCTTTTCAGAGAATGCTGCGACCGACCTCTCCCAACTGACTGCGTGGCTCTTGGTCATGTTTCCGGGCGAGCTACCCTGTATCTTGTAGAGTGAATTCATGGTGCCCGTCCTGTGTTTGATTTCGAGTTTCGAGTATTGGTTTCTTTGTGTTGGGATGACTTTGGTACGATCGTAGCTCTATGCATTCCTTTTTGGATGTTCCTGATATTTTTCGATTCGATTGGTTGCATGCTGTGCAGACTGGACACTCATCGCCAGGCGTTTGGAGATATGTATTCTAAACCTAACATGGGTAAGCACGGTCAAATACCCGCACAATGACTCGGGAGATGGCATAATTGGAACAGAAAATGTGGCCTGCGAATTGAGAATATCGAAGTAAAGATAAACACAAGTAAAGCCACCGCTAAGCAGTCAGTCTACACCATGGCCAGAGTCTATACTGTGTCCAAGCAATAATGTATCGCAAACGCAAGACAGTGTAGGTCCACGACGCACAGTGACAAGCGTCCAGCACCGCCACAAGCTGATAGCTAACAGCCACCACAGAAGCTTCAGGCAGACGCTCACCAGCCACACAGCCAGCATCTTCGACGGCAACCCCCACAATGGCACGAGACTGGCACCGACTTTTGAGAAAATGGACGCACACCGTTCTCACATCGCCAAATACACCGACTTCCCAATCGACCCGGCCGACCGACCCCTCCTCACGGTCATATTCACTTCCTCACTGCTGTAGTACTGCTTCGAATCTTTTGCCTCTGCCTGGCCAGGCGCCCTGCTTCCGCCCCTCCACGTCCTTCCAGGCATGTATCCGCGGTAGTCGTCCCCCTCCCCCAATTTCGAAACCCGCCACCTGTCTACCATGTTGTATGCTGTATGCCCAACGCTGCCAGAGTTATAGCAGCCCTCCGCGAAAAGTTTTTTTTCTTCACCAGTCTTTGTCAAAAGTATAGCACCAGGACAATTAAGAAAGACGCACATCTGAACTGCGCACAACATTATTTTTTCACCCCCTCTTTTTTTTTTTAAAAAAGCCATGGAGGCTCAGGTATGACGCCCGAAAAAACACAGTTTTCCCCTCGTGCCCCGCCATGGGTGGCCGGTATCTGCTGCGTCATTGCCGCGGGCGCCCGTTGCAAGGAACGCACATTTGCTTCTCACCGGCTGCAGCTGACACGCTGCCGCAACGCAGATCGAAAGTGTTGTCGATATCTTGTCGAACCCTAGGTCCGACCAGTCTCTACAAGGGGAAGCTCTTCAGTATCTAGGCCAGGTGCGGTCCGACCCGCAGGCATGGCAGGCCTGTACCAACCTCTACGTTCGGACCTCACCCAGGGCCTCCGATCTTGCCCGCATGACCTGCCTCGAGATCATCAACTATGCCGTCTACAACCATGGCCTCGACCCCGACAGCCTCAGCTACCTCAAGCAGACCCTGCTTGAATATGTTCGCCATACGTATGGCCCCGATGCCCAGAACGAACCCGATCAGCCTCACATCCAGAATAAGCTCACGCAAACACTGACGTACTTGTTTGTCTTTCTCTATCAGAATGGGTGGCAGTCCTTCCTCGAGGATTTCCTGGCCCTCACCGGCGTCGCCAACAACGTCACCAACGTCAACGGTACGCTCTTCTACCTCCGCATCTTGTCCTCGATCCACGACGAGATTGCCGACATGCTCCTTTCACGTCAGAGCAACGAGTCCAAGCGCAACACAGAGCTCAAGGACCAGCTGAGAGCACAGGACATGCATCGCGTGGCCGAGTCATGGAAGCAGCTCCTCGCTCGCTACAGTGACAATGACGCCATCGTCGAAATGGTCCTCAGAGTCATAGGCAAGTGGGCTAGCTGGATGGATATTTCCCTCATCATCAGCCAAGATATGCTTAGTCTCATTCTACCCGTCGTTGGCCGGAACAAGAACGAGGGACGAAGTGACAAGGTCCGTGATGTCGCCATCGAGACCCTCACCGAAATTTGCGGCAAGAAGATGCGCTCTACCGACAAGATGGAGATGATTTCCTTCCTAGGTCTCCAGAGTATCGTCAGCCAGCTTGTTTCCATGCCCCTCCTGAGCGAATACCGCGGGACACACCAGTATGATACGGATCTCGCCGAAGTCGTAGCCAAGCTCGTCAACAGTGTAGTCTCCGACATCATCAGGGCGCTCGACGACCCCCAAATGACCGACGATGCTCGACCTCGCGCTAAACAGCATCTCAACGACTTCCTCCCACTGCTACTCCGCTTCTTCTCCGACGAGTATGACGAGGTCTGCTCGACTGTTATCCCGGCTCTCACCGACCTCCTCACCTTCCTTCGCAAGCTCGGACAACTCCCCGAGGAGTACAACAGCATGCTTGCTCCTATCCTCGACGCCATTATCCGTAAGATGCGATACGATGAAACCTCATCTTGGGGAAACGAAGACGAGCAGACAGACGAGGCCGAGTTTCAAGAACTGCGAAAGAAACTCCAGAACTTACAAAAGACAATTGCCGCCATCAATCAGCCTCTCTACATGGATATGCTGAGCAACCTGGTTGCCACGACCTTCCAGACTCTCGATCAAAGAGGGTCAGATGTGGACTGGAGAGATCTGGATCTTGCTCTTCACGAGATGTACCTCTTTGGAGAACTTGCATTGCCAAATCACGGCCCTGGTACCAAGAACCAGCCCTCCAGCGAGGCCTCGGAGCGTCTGGTAGTCATGGTCACAAAAATGGTCGAGTCTGGTATGTCTCATCACGAGACCACAACCCCCATCAAGATACTAACACCGCATAGGCATTGCCAGCTTCTCGCACCCCGCCATCTTACTTCAGTACATGGAGATCTGCGTCCGATACAGCGCTGTATTTGATACCAACACACAGTACATCCCACAAGTGCTGGAGAACTTTGTTCGTTTAGTGCACCACGAACACGTACGCCTCAAGACTCGCTCATGGTATCTGTTTCACCGATTTATCAAGCAGCTTCGAGGGCGGGTTGGAAACGTTGCCGAAACAGTCATTCAGTCTATTGGAGACCTGCTACCGATTAAGGCCGAGGTTCCGGGCGAAGATGCTGACGATGACATGTCATCGGACGAGTCTGACCACTCTGCCGATGCCCTCTTTACCAGCCAACTGTATCTCTTCGAAGCCATAGGGTGTATTTCGTCTACGTCCAGCACCCCTGTTGATAAACAGGCACTCTACGTACGATCAGTGCTGGAACCTCTTTTCCAAGATTTGGAAGTGCACTTGCCTCGTGCAAAGTCTGGCGATGCCCAGGCTAATCTTCAAGTTCACCACATTGTCATGGCTTTGGGCACGCTAGCACATGGCTTCTCTGATTGGACGCCGGGGTCAACAAACAAAGAGCACACACCTCCGGACAAATTGGTGGCCGCCGAGTTTTCAAGGGCCGCAGAGGCCATCCTCATCGCACTGAGCCAACTCAATTCATCCGGCGAGATTAGAACTGCATGCCGTTCGGCATTCTCCAAGCTTCTAGGTGTTCTGGGTGCTGCCGTTCTCCCCCAGCTCCCGCAGTGGATCGATGGATTGCTGTCGCAGAGCTCGTCCAAGGACGAAATGGCAATGTTCTTGCGTCTGCTGGACCAGGTTGTTTTTGGTTTCAAAACCGAAATTTACGATGTCCTAAACATGCTGCTGACTCCGCTACTTCAGAGAATCTTTGCTGGTCTGACAGAGCCGATCCACGGAACAGACGACGAGATCCAGCTCGCAGAACTTCGACGCGAGTATCTCTCCTTCATTCAGATCATTCTCAACAATGGACTTGAGGGTGTTTTGATCAGCGAGGCCAATCAAGGATACTTTGAGTCACTGATTTCCTCTGTAATTGAGCTAGGAAAGACTCTCGAAGGCAATTTGGGACCATCTCGGCTCGCATTCACCATTTTACTACGCATCTCATCTGTGTGGGGTGGGCCTGACGTGGCTACCATTTCGCAAAACCCGACTGCCCCAACCGGGTCCGCCAACCCTGCCATCCCCGGATTTGATCAGTTCATGATTGATCGTTTCCACAACGCATGCTGGGAGGTACTGCGCAATCCCAATTTCCGCCCTGGGCAAGACGCGCAGACCAGGCAGATTCTCGTGGAGATTGCCAGCCTAGAGCAACTCATCTACACCAAGACTGGCGACGCTTTCATCCAGAACCTACAGAATGGAGTCTTCCCAAGTCTGGGCATTGACGGCAACGAATTTTTGCGGTCACTTACTACGTCGACTGACAAGAAGCAATTTCCTTCCTATCTTCAAGGGCTACTCAAGAGCCGCCAATGAATAGTGCTGTCTACAGTTCGGAACCTATGACACCAGAGTACCCACATACACCCATCTCGCGGGAAACTCCGGCAACAATTTATTCTGAAAAAAAGAAAAAAAAAGCACCACCTCTGGCATGTGACTGATGGATATCGTCTGGGAATGGAAAATATTTTTTGTTACATGAGATTAATCACTGGAGTTGCGGAAAGGACTAAAGATGAACATAGACAATTCAAAGACATAAAAACAATACCCCAGAGAGAAAATTTATGTAAACCAATGACTCTTGCGGACATGCTCTTCATCCTCTTGACACGCTTTGAGATACTTGCTCGATCCAAAAGACTTGTTCAGACATTCTGTAATATTTGGAGGACGCACAGTAATTACTGACGTCATGAGATCTCATCTTGAAGTGAAGGCTGATCAGAATTCTGCGCTGCTGGCCCTCCCGCCCGGACAGGTTCTGTGGACTTGCTTACAGTTCTGTGTGGCCATTGCCTTGCGGCCATGAAAGATGATCCATGAGCTGCAATAGCCTTTTCCAGCTTCTGACTCATGAAAAAGAAGCGAGTCAACATAGCAAAAGGTGGAGGCACTTTTTTTTTATTTTTTATTTTTCCACAATCAGTCAGAGGCTTGACGTCCCGAAAAAAGCCGACTCCCTAGCTGGCAAGCCTCGACGCCACCTCGAGCTACACATTGCACATCTTTTTGTCTCTTCTCCCTCTTACTGTCTCTGACCACATTGCTAGCCCGTTCAATGGCTGATTGCCTGCGTGTTCGGAGCTCATTGAGTTCGATGTGAATGGTTGCCCAGATTTCACTTGGAGAATATATGTTTGATATGATCCACTTTTACCCGCCAGGAACCGATGAGCTTCAGGACCAATCAGGCGCAGAATAGAAAATCAAGCTCCATAAAATGCTCCGATTGCTCCTGCCCCGGCTCCAAGTTTCCAACCTCCGTCGATGGAACTGAAATTTACTTTCCTTCTCTTTTCCCCCCAAAACTTGCTATACCTTGGATTGGGAGAAGACCACAATCAATTTTTTCCGTTTTTGGCAAAGAAGAACCGCATTGAAAAATTCTGACTGCTGGGATAAATATTCATAATCCACTGTGATATAAGTCAAGGATACTCTTGCGGCCATCAGAGAGCCTGCTTTGTATGATATCCTTCAATCAGCTTCACTAGATAAATCTTGTTATCTAGAATGTATGATCCATGAATTGTGATCTTTGTGCATCTAGAAGGCGATTGAAACTCCCCAGAAAATTATTTTGGTGGCTTGATGACTCGATCGAATGCTGCGGACCATTGAGTGGCATTCAAGGTCTCTTTCCATCTCTGCGTAATGCTATCCACATGAAAGAAAATACACACAACATGATGTCACATATTGGTACTGTACCGATATCTTTACGTGTTGAGGTACAAATCATGTTCCAATGCAGGATTTCGGCTTCTGAGACCTTTGGCTTTCGGCCTCTTGCCAGCCACGAAGCAAAAAATGAGGGTATAGGGCCCAGCTTTTCGGCGAATATAGGAACGCGAAATAACGAAAACTCTACGTGTAGTTCAAAAATACGTGTAGTTCAGAAAGATACCCGGTATGTATATAAATAGTCAAAAAGCTGGAGTAGAAGAGTTACCAAGGAGCTCGGGTTGCCCGTGCCGGCTACGAGGTAAACCAACGTCAATCCGGCAGCAAATCGGCCGCCATTTTGGCGGCAAGCACATTTTCTCCCCAGTTTTCCCGTATTTCTAAAAAAAGATTTCTCTTTAAAAGATTCGACGTATTGTTTGGAACATTTGCGCCGCAAATGTACACTGAGAGACATGAGGAAGGTCAGTCGAGACCGATTCCACGGCAAGCCCTCCTCCTTCCCCGCTGCCACTTTCCGTCATTCTTAACGCTCCTGGGAAATTACTTTTTTCGTGAGAATATTTAATCGAAGAAGCTTTTCGTGTGCAAAGTCTAAAGGAAAAATCGACTTCACCATACTGCCAGAGCAGTATATTAAGGCCGCGTCTTCCCCGTCCTTTTCGACTTTTCCTTCCCTCCCTTTCTTTC
This sequence comes from Cordyceps javanica, assembly GCF_051103115.1. Taxonomy (NCBI): domain Eukaryota; kingdom Fungi; phylum Ascomycota; class Sordariomycetes; order Hypocreales; family Cordycipitaceae; genus Cordyceps; species Cordyceps javanica. The sequence goes on from NC_139296.1 coordinate 1,164,529, forward strand.
CAACCGAAACTTCACAGCCAATTGACGCACTAAGCTTGCAACAGACAAAACGTGGACATCGATACACCAGACAACACTAGCACACCTGGCAACACTGGCACACCCGACAAAATCAGCATGAACATTGACACACCAGACATTATCAACGTCAACATTGACATGACAGACAACATCAACATCAACATTGATACACCAGACAACATTAACATGAACACTGGCACACCAGAAAACATCAACATGAACATTGGAACTCCAGACATGGACACGGACAAGATCATGAACATGAATATGTGTTTGGACATGGACATGAACATGAACATGCCATGCGTGAACACGAATATGCCATGCATGAACATGAACATTACCATGCCAGATGGAGATCTGTCCAACATGGGAATGCCCAACATGAACATTCCCAACATGAACATGTACAACACGAACATGCTCAACATGACCATGCCAAACGCAGGCCTGGTCAACTTGAACTTGACCATGACCATGCCAAATGCCAACGTTCAGCAGCCAATGAGCACTGCGCCACCCCCATACGCCTGCTATCTGCCCCAGGGTCAGCCCGTCTCCAACGCGGGCCCTTGTCCGATGGAGTGGGACCGCCAACAGCAATCCCGAAAGCGCTCAACCAAGGAGATCAAGCGGGACATGGACGCCCTGTCGCAACAAGGCAAGGCCATTGACCAGCGTATGCTGCCTTCGTCGGAGAAAATAAAGATTCTCTCCGAGCTTGCCGCGCGAAGCTGCCATCTCGGCAAGGAGCTGCGAGCGGCCCAGAAGCGCGAGTTCAAGAACCGCTACGCCAAGGCCAACTCTGAGGCTGCGTCTCACCAAGAACCACCAGCCTCTGCCATTATCAGCACTGACCCTGCTACCGAGCTGGTCGCTGCCGGAGACTTTGATCTCGGCTCTCATGCCGTTCCCGCTCTCAAGTCCTTTCCACCAGTGGGCCTATCTGGTGCTGCGAGCTCCTCGCCTGAGACTGCTGCTGCGTTTCACCCAGACCCAGCAGCCTCTGATGTCTACATTGGCCCTGCCACCGAACAGATTGCTGCCGAAGCCGTCAACTTCGGCTCTGATCTCGGCCCCATTTCTAAGTCCTTTCTACCAGCGGGCCCCTCTGGTGCTGCGGGCTCCTCGCGTGATGATACCGCTGCGGACCGCCCCGAACCAGCCTCTGCTATTAACATTGACCCTGCTATCGAGTTGATTGTTGCCGAAGACGTCGAGATGAGCTCTTATCCCACTACTCCTCTTGCTTCCTCTCCGTCAATGGCCCCCTCTAGCACTGCGAGCTCCTCGCCTGAACCTGCAGCTGCACGCGAAAAGCTGGACCAGGCCGGGTCTAACCCCTGCCCTGACGTGGACGCATCCGCAACCAACGATACTAACCACGACGCCCAAGAATTCAGGACTTTCCGCGCGAGTGTCGCAAAGGAAGGGCTTGGCGGCATTGTCCACTTCTTGGAGAACGGCAACGCTGACTACCTCCCAAATTTGCTCGCGCACAAGTGAACAAGGAGCCAAACCACCTCAGCCTTTGCCCTGTGTGGGCATTGAACCATGGGAAAAGCAGTCTGCTTTGTTGAAACCATATGATGGTTGTCGGAGTAAAGTTTGGGATGGTGTCTCTTTCAACCTCGGGAAAATCTTTACCTGTTTTTTATCTTGTTGCCTTTTTTCGGCTCATTTTCACACTCTTTATGACGGTTTTGTGTTGTTTCTCTTTACTGATACCCGGATACCCTGTATTATTATTACGATCTGTGGCAGCGTTGGTTTTTCTTTTCTCTTTTAGGGACTGGATACTTTCTTTTCCCCTTGTATCACCACCTTTGATCATTTGATCACCAGCGCTGTGTTGCGAGGCCTTTTCCTCGTTTTACCTTCACTTGGAACAAAATTGCAGCTTTTTGGTCTAGTACTACTGTCTATAACTTGAGTTGACTCTAACTAAAAAAAAAAACAAAAAACAAAAAAAAAAAAATCAACAAAAAGATGCCACTGTGCTGATTGTGACTTGTCCCTGCAGTGCTGTAGACTAAAGCAGCCAAGACATCGATGCATTATCACCGTAGCAAGGTCTTTTGTAGAGATACATGACAGTTTAAGTTGAAGAGTAATGTCATCCGAGATGGGGATTTGTATTGGATAAAATTGAAAAAAAAAACTCTAATTGTCTTTTTCTCTTTGGTGTGTCGCTGCGATTTGCCAGTGACGGACCTCCCCCCCCGGCCAAGAAAGAATAAAGATGCAAATTGAGACAAGGCTAGCTAGCCAATTACTACTACTAAGTTATATTTTTTTCTTGATGATGCTTTCCACGACTAATAATAATCATGAGGGAAAACAAACCCGGCAAGTAGGCAAAAAAAGAAAATGTACAGGATCAGCATGGCCAGAACTGGTGTTGGGACAGCCACCATTTATCCCGTGGCTCAACAACCCCCCACCTAGGGAAAGAAAAAAAGGCGGAATAGAGAGAAGCTGGACGCAACAACGCAGAGGACGACGGAATCAAGGGAGAAGACAGCAATAGGTGAGCGAACACACCGGCAAAAAAAAAAAAAAGAACTTAAACAATATAACCGTCGGCAGCAATGTTGCGCCAGCTTCGCACGCCGCTCGACTCTTCCAGCTCCACGCACCACCAGAGCACCTCCTTGGCCTTGTCGGCCTGGCCACTCTCTTCGTAGGCGCGCGCGAGCGCAAACCACGCCTCCGACGAGTCCCATGCCGTGCCGAGCCGCGTGAGGCCCGAGAGCAGCGTGTAGGCGCGGTCGCGGGCGGCCAGGCGGTCGGACAGCGGCAGGCTGGTCGTCTTGTAGGGTGCGGGGAGGCTGTCGCCGCTGTCCTTGGCGCGGTTGGGGACGGCGGCCGGGTTTGCGCCCGAAGCCTGAACCGGCTCATCTTCCAAGGCGGCCGACGACGGCCCCAGGCCGAGAGCGAGAAACGGCAGGGTGCCCGCGGCAGCCGAGGCGGCTTTGCGAGCGTGCTCGTGGAGCGCAAGGCTGGCTGGGTCGGAGGCGACCTCGCCGTTGGCCAGTGCAGGGATGGCAGGCTCGGGTAGCAGCAGCTCGCTGTAGAGGTCAAGAAGAATGTTGGACAGGCCAATGGTTGCCCCGGGGTGGTCCGGACAATGCGTCAGAGCGTTTTCGAATTCGGCCCTGGCCTCAAAGGGCTTGCCTCTGGCAAGAGAAAGCAAACCAAACTATTGAATGTCAGTAAAGTACAAAATCGGGTGAGAGGGAAAAAAGAAAAGGCAAGATAAGCAAAACGGACAGGCGCATTGTGAAACATACCTCTGAGGAAATATCTGCCCAAAGAGCCTCGACGCTCTTCTTTTCGGCCCAGATGGTAGTCTTGGCGGCGCCACTGACTGAAGGATCGCGAGTGGCCTCAGTTTCCAGGCCTTGAACTAGCTTCTGCGCTTCCGCAACGGCAGCTTTGCTCTCGTCCAGCATGTTCGCGCGGCGGTAGAAACCGGCAATCATTATCCAGACCTTGACCAAAACTGCTGTTCGTCTTGATCTTTCCTTCTCTTTGGAAAAGTGCACCAGCGGCAGCAGTTGTGATGGTACATGTGTCAGTTCCAGGGAGAGCTCCGAATACTCGGTGCCCTTGGACATGATTGAGCCACGCGAGGTGATTGAAGAAACCGTCTTTTCGCGAGTGAGGAACGAAGTAGACATGGCGACAGGGGGTCCTTTGGGCGTGTCGGGTTGGGCGCCGTCAGAGTTGGGCGTAAAGAAGGGCTCACCGTCAATGTGATTGCTCTGATGGGGTTGGGTGCCATTGGTGGTCGTCTGCCCTCTGCTCTGGCTACGATTTCTCTTCTTGAGACTGTTGCGTCGAGGAGCATCTCCGGGGCCATTGCTTGCGCGGCGTGACGTCGGTGGTCGTGGAGTTTCTTCCGTAACTTGGATGGAGGGTGCCACTGTTTGAGAGGTAGGAGGCCGAACAGGGAGGGCAGTTCCTCTGTCGTTCGGAGCCTCGTCCGACTGTCGTGACAGAGCCCGCGATTTATCCTTGGGAACAAATATGCTGCCACGCAGACTGCTGCGGCCGGAAGCGGGCTTGGAGTCAGACTGTGAGTGCGCAGGTGGCGGGGCTGCAACATTGCCGAATAAACGAGTAAACAGTGAGAGAAGCTCGTAGCTGGCGTTGACCGCAGCATTAGGCCCATCCTGCAGCTCAATGAGAGCCAACTGGGTCATTTTGACTTGGAGAAGCTCTTCCTTTTCGAAATCATCCATTTCATCTACCAAACCACCCTGAGTCTCTGTTGAGATGCTCTTTACCTCGGCGTCGTTGAGATGCTCACTCTTGAAGCTTTCCGTCTTTCCAAAGAGTATGGAAGGGTCCTTGAATTGTTCGACTGCACCGTCGCAGGCTCTACTAGCCATGGCGTAGTCTTGGCGAGCACTGAGTAACAGGGCTAGGAGATGCCACATGGGAATGAGGGACCTCTCTTGCCAGTAGGGGCCGCTGTAGAGCTCATCGTTGACGCTGCTTTCATCCCGTTTCGTGGACATGAGCGTGGCTCGGATGATTTCGACGGCCGAGGAGAGTTCTTTGCGTTCAGCAAGGAGAAGGCCGAGAGCAAAGATGCTGCGCGTATCTTTTGACCTGCCATACTCGGAGGAAAGCGACTTGCGCAGGCACCGGATAGCCTTTGACTGGATCTCGGTGCGGGAGGCTGCTTCGTAGGTTGAGCGAGACCAATGGGCGTGCGAGAGGCCGATGGCCTGCCAAGCGAGCGCAATGACGCGGGGCGGGACGTAGCTGCTGGCGTCGGTCCCGGGCTGGTTCTGGGGTAGTCTGGCAAGCCAGTCTTCAAGCTCGGCGCCAAGTCGGCGAGACTTTTCTGCAGACTTGTGATGGCCGTAAAGGCAAAGAGTCATGATGGCCTGAGCCATGGTTTCCAAAACGGTGGCGTCGCTATCCAAGCTGGGCTCGGGGATGCCGGTTTTGGCGATTCGGGCCTTGCCCTTGCTGACGATTTCGAGGTAGGAGTCGAGTGCCTTGAACGCGAGATCAAACTCGGCGACGGCAACGTGCACGCTGAACAGCGATCGGAGAATGAGGGTGGAGTGGTAGGTCTTGGTGGCAGCGCTGTACAATGTTTTGAGGACGCCACGGCTGATGGCTCTGCGGCCACCGTGGCCGAGGTCCTTGTCGCTCCAACCGCGTCCGCAAAGGATGGCCCAATTGTCCATGACTTGCTTGACGAAGCTTTCAACCTCGGAACGATGCTCGTCAGCTCTGGGGAAGCTGGTTTCGGAGAGGAGAAGTTTCTCGTAAGAAGCCTCGACGCGCTTCAGCTCCATGCGCAGCTGGGTGCGAGCTGGCGTGTCAGCGGGGACGTTACCCAGGTTGGCGGGAGGGAAGGCGTCGTCGTTGAGAAGATGTTTCGAGAGGCCCTGGTAGTACTCGTTCCATATGGAGCGGCGGGGAACCGAGTTGGCGGAGCCCTTGAAGCCGAAGCCGCCGGTGACGGGGGCGGACATGGCCTCCCAGTATCGAGCCCAGGCGCGGAAGCAAGCGATGGAGTTTTGCTGGTCGAACGTGGCGTCTCCTTGACGGATGGATTCACTCGTCAAGGAGCAGTATTCGGTCAGGTAGAGCTCGGACCAGTACTTGAGCTGGGAGTGGACGGGCTGGCCGCCCCAGACGCGGTCGAGAGAGGGCAGGCCAGACTGGAAGGCGACGAGGGCATCGCGGCGCTGGTTGCCGCGCATGAGGCAATTGGCTCTGAGGTAGGCAGACTTCATGGCACAGACGCTGGTCCACTCGGTCAGGGACTCGTGAGGGTCCTGAGTAGCTTCGGAGAGGCCGCTGGGGAGATGGTCGAGAGCGAGAGTGTATTCGGTGACGACCCAGTACATCCAGCCGACGCAGACGCGAGCCTGGAAGGCATCCTGCCTGCTGACGGTCTCGGCGTCAATGGCAGCCTGCAGCTTGGGAATGGTGGTATCGACGCTGAGCTTGTCGACGATGGCGGCTATGGAAGGGCGCTCGGCGCCGGTGGTGGCGCCGGAGATGGCACATTCGGTTTCGGCGGTCAGGGTGAGGCCTGGGAGAGGTGGAAGAGCATTAGCAAGATGTGGCAGAGGCGATTGGAGAGGGGTGGATGGAAGCATACATTCTCGCTGAGGAGCGTGCTTGCGCACTTTGCGGACGAGCTCGGGCACGGCAGCCCAGTCGCCTCGACAGCGGGCATTGTCGAGCTGGTCGATGTAGTTGGCGGCTTTGGCCTAGGCGAGGGAGAGGGAGGGTTGTTAGCTGGCGGAATGTGGTGGTGTGAAATTGGGAGATGGCAAGATGGAAGATACCGTCATGTCTGCGCAGAGGCTCCGACGCAATAGACTGGAAAGCGCAACGCAGCCTATGGTTGCTGTGCTGGGGTCGGGGTCAGGAGAGGAGAGGTCGAGCGGGATGCCTTTTCGGTGACGATATGAAGTGCGGTTTGGTGGCTGGTGGGTCGGCAGCTGCTCGGGCAATGAACGCAGGCAAGAAGAGCACAGAGCAATTGGTTGGCAACCTTGTTAGTACATGGCGAAGGAGGATAGAGTAAAAGAAAAAAGATGTATGGAGGAAACGGTAGCCAGGGAAAGATGAAAAAAAAAAAGGAAACCAAAAAAAAAATACTGGTGACGAAATTACCCCAGAAACGATTTCACTGGTACATGTAAATAGGCAATGAATGGCATCTGCAAGGCGGAGCGCCGGGGGGACTTGAGTAGAGGGGTCGGCGCGGGACAGGGGCCTGAGGGCTAAGCAGGCAGGCAGGCAGGCAGGCAGGCGCTAGCTACTTGGAGGTACCTATAAGAAAAAGGACAGCCAGCCAAGTCCGTGACAGTGGGCGAGCCTCGGCCCCGGAAAAGGGCGCTGAAGAGAGGCGGGATGGATATGACATGTGTGTGTGTGTGTGTGCTGGCTTGTCCTTATTTTCTTCTTTTTTTTTTCTCCTGTCCAACATGGCTTGTTTCTTTTTTATGCTGCATATTTTCTTTTCTTCTTTGAAAGAGATGGTCATAAAGACAGACTCATCTCTGCCTACCTACCTGGGTAGCTAGCTACCCACCCTGCCAGTTGACTGTTTTCCTGGCACCTACAGAGCGCTGGGAGTGACTTTGTTAGGGGACCTGGGGTCAACTGTTGAGCCTTTTCTGGGCATCTCCTGCTGCTAAGCGTCCTCTAAAACAAGCCAATCAGCGCTGCAATACACCCCATGGTCCCTTGAACCCCACACAGCCTCGTCAACTCTCTCTGCGGATACATCATACGGATACTCTCTCTCGAAAGAGTGGTAGAGATTGGCAACGCTTTGACAAAATGAAACGGCCATCGCAAACAATCCCATTCTCTACTCGGACTCTTTTTGCTGTAGTCCCTAGATCGACCGTTTTTACTTTAATTACTGAATTGCTTCTTGCCCACCTCGGCCATCTCCGTCAGAGCTCTGCCCAGGAATGCAAACTGGTAACTATGCTTCCTTTCTGCCGTTCTTTTTTTTTTTTTTCTTTTTTTTTGCTGCCATTCTTTCATTCATTCTTTTCTCCCCCTTTGAAAAATTCTGAGAATCAAATTGGTAAAATATTACAACATCTGGCATACGTTTCCAACCATGCTAACAACTGACTTGTATCCAAGCTTCTTCTTCACATAAATGGCTGCTAGAAAAAAAAATATAGCGGGATTGACAGCTCTGGAACCTCCCTGTAACTGTTCTGGCAACTCCACTATCCTTCGGTACAGTGTGCGCGCTTGCAGCTCATGTGGGCCGCTAACCGTTACTGGATCAGTGACCAACCTCGACTTCAAAAAAAAAAAAAAATCGCCAACCGTCACCGACAAACGTCGATGTTCCCAGCTTCATTCTGCACCTCTCTTATATCTCGTCCGCTTTGGCGTTGATACCATAATCCAATTGGATATTCTATTGCCCTAGATTCACACCGAAATTCTACTTTGGCATAAATTACCAACCCCTCCATTGCGGCGCACTCACCTCCCGCCAGAGCTGTCGACTTGGACCAAAGTGGCTTTTGCAATCTGATAGAAGGAGGCTCGTTGCCCAGCATAGCCCAGCGCAGACTCCTCTCAATCATTCAAGCTACTTCCCAGTCAAACTTCCATGGCGCCACAATGTCCTCCCGATCTGCGGGTTCTCTGCCGCAAACTCACCACCACGCCGCCTGACCTGCTGTCTCACCAGCTGCCTGCCCTCACTCGCAACCTTTTGCGCTGCAAGGATGTGCTCTCCGCCCAGCATGATGCAAAGGCCAAGGAGGACGCCTCAACATCAGCCCTCGTACACAAGCTCAAGAGGAGCATCACGACGCTGCTGGAAGGACGCAGCCGTGAGGGTCGTTTCGCCGCCGCAGTTCTCATCAAAGCCATTGTCGACGTTGGAGGATGGGAAATTCTTCGCACTGCCGGACCTTGGGTCAATGGCCTCCTCTCCATTGTACAAGTACGTAATCTCTGCCCTGCCAGTTTTGTTCTCGACTATTTCGATTTTTGGATTGTACAAATACCAACTACTACCAGAAAGGAGATCCCGTTGCCTCCAAAGAGCTTGCCATCGTCGTCATCACTCGCATCTACATTCTTATCCAGCCTTACCAAACCCTGATCCGAGAAATTGCCACGCCCACCATCCCGGCCTTTGGTGCAGCTTGTGTCCAGTTGCTCAAGGCTCATTCTTCAACTCCGCCGCACGTATCCGAGACCATCTGTGCGGCCTTGCACACTTTGATTCCTCACCATCCCGCTACTCTCCGTCCTCTCAGCTCCCAGCTTCGTACTGCCGTGAGGCCGTATCTTGCACCCACTTGCTCAGACACCCTCCATGTACCTGCTAGCTTGACCCGTGCCGCCCAAAGACTCGTCATTTCCATGCACTACGTTGCTGCCAAGTCTAGCGGCAGCGATGAATGGGGCAAGTTGGTCGACACGATACTCCGCGATCTTCACCAGACGGCCGATCAGGTGTTGCGCGCAGTTGACGAATCATGGCAGCCTACCAGTGGTTACGACAGAACCCGGGTGTCGACCGATGGCGAGCCCAAGGGCGGTCATGACTCTAGTCCCGAGCAACTTCCCTCATGGGTTGGAGTCGCGGCCGGAGCTGACCGCCTGGCTGGTCTATTCTCATACTTGGAGGAGACATTGCGTTGCTCTACCAAATCCGCCGTCACTATTCCTATCGGTGCTTATTTGGATGCCATTTGCCGTATATGTGTTATTGCCCGACTATCACCAAAGACCCAAACCTGGGACCAGGCACTGGACACGAATGCTGGAGTTGGCCGAGATGAAAAGGACGAACTATGGAGCATTGTCCCAACCCTTCACATTGCCGCCATGTCTCTCCTACTGACCATGACCTACCGACTCGACCGCGACATGACACCCCTCGTGCCGGAGTCTCTCGACCATCTCGTGCGGGTTGTCAAGTCCGGTATGAGCGTTGCGCACATTCGAAGTATCGGCTACCAAGTCCTGAACCAGCTTCTACGCATTGCAGGATCGACAATGCCCAAGACTACCGTCGACATGATCGACCCCATCCTCGGTGCGTGCTGCCGTGACCTCCAGCAAGACGCTGGCGTGCTCAAGCCTGCAGAAAAACCCGCACCGTCTGCCAAGGATGCCAAAAAGAATGGAGGCAGCGTCGCCGTTGCCAACGTCGATCTTTTCCTAGCCAAGCCAGAGGCCAACGCCGCCAGCAACAGCCTCGAGCTTGAGCCCGCCCATAAGGATGCTGCCTCGAGGCTCCTGGCGACTATGCTATCGTCCCTGACCCCGGGCCATCTCAAGCCGACAATGCGCGGTCTCATCGACAAGACGGCCATTGTCACCGCCAATCGCGACGCCATGCTTTCGAGCGTTCTCAACCCGTACAAGGATCAGCGCGGCCGACTGTATCCCAGCATCCTGCCTTATTTGTGCCGACAGTACCCCGAGGACCAGGGTCTCGAGATCTTACGCAGCAACCTGCGCACCAGCGGCATCAACGGCTCCAGTGACATGTTTGCCAGCTTTCAAGAAGTGGTAGAAGAGCAAGAGGGCGATGAAGAAGCGGAGGAAGACGCAGATGCGGACGAGGAAATGGCAGATGGCGACGATGATGCCGGCGCCGCGGCAACCACCAGAGGGGAGGAACCGTCACAATTCGGTTCGCTGGCGTCACTGCCCAAGAAGAGCGCCACCGACGCGCCTCACGAGAACCCATTCGCGGCACGCAACGGCGCCGCGGACGACGGAATCTCTGCCGTCGCCGCCTCGTCCGGGTCGCCGCCCAAGCGCAAGCACGACGGCTCGGACGAAGCGGCGCCCGCGAAGCGTCTCGAGGTCGGGAGGCCCGCGGAGCTGCCCAAGGCCAAGGCCAAGGCCGCCGCGCCGACCGCTGCGCAGCTGCCGACCGGACAGGGAGAAGCCGAAGACGACGACGATGACAGCGATGCCAGCGTGCATCTGAACATGGAGCTCGAGATGGACGACGACGACGACGACGACCAACAAGAGGACGGTGAATGAAGCAGAAGCAGTCGGGTGGTCGAGTGGTTTTTTTTTTTGTATACCAGGGTTAGACTAAAATCAAAAAGCTTTGCATGGTCATGACCACCCTTCTACTTGGTTCTATATGGGATTCATGAATGGGGTATATAAAGTAATACCGATGTCTGTATAATACAGAGGCTTTTTCTGTTTCGAAACAGCGCCGGATCTACATATTCAAAATGCAAATGGCGAATGCCCCAGCCTTGACCAAAGCAGCAACGCCCCAGAACAAAGAAAAAAAAAACAACCAAAAAACACAAGAAATCTATCCCAGAAGTCAGCACACAGGCGACAGCATAACAGCCTCTTACACCCCCCACCCCCTCCCCGGCAAAACCGTGACATCATGTAGCAAATCGTACAACCTCCCTCACTTCCTCACTCCGCCACCACCAGGGCAAGGGCGGGAAGATCGGGGAGGCTTGTGTTTCTTCGGGGGTGCTGCTCAGTCCCGCAGCCACGCCCTGCGCTTCTCCTCCTTGCGCGCGCGCCGCTTCTCCTTGAAGGCCTTGACCTCGGCCTTGCTGGGCTTCTTGTTCTGGCGCTCGGCCTTGAGGCTGCGGCCGTCGTGCGCGGCCGACGCGGCGTCGGCGTCAAAGTAGGCGTTCATCTGCCGCCGCGCCTTGGACTCGTCGCTGTGCCGGCCGGGTCCGGCGTCCTCGGACTGGAACCCGCCGCTGTACCGGTTGAACGTCGCCGTCGCGGCGTACAGGTCCGCCGCCGCCGCCGCCGCCGAGAGCCCTCCCGGCCCGTCGGCTCCTTGCTCATCGTCATCTTGCGCGCCCTTGGCATACCACGCGTTGGGATCATAGTCGCCGTGGATAGCCGGGTTGTAGCCGCCCGCCGCGGGTTTCTCGTGCGCCGGTGGCGGCGCCGCGGCGGTACCTGGCGCGGTAGTGGGCACGCGGGGGTTATCCCACTGCGTCTTGCCGGTGAAGCGGTTGTGGAAGAACCACGCCTGCGTGTTACTGTCAAACTGGCAGTCCCAGCCGTCGTCCTCCGGGACGGGCTCGCTCGGTAGTGGGGGCCCGCCGGGCGTCGGCTCGTTGGGGAGCGGCGGCGCGGTGTCTGCCTCTACCTCGCCATCCTCGAGGTCTGCTCCTGTCGCTGGGTCTTCTGCTTTCGTCTGGTCCTTTGTATCCTGCTCTTCACCAAGGGCTGTTGCCGCTGCATCCACAGGAGGGTCGTCGTCTGGCTTCGCGCTGGATGCGCTTTCGTGTGCTCGAGGTGCTGCGTTGATCTGCTGCTGTGTAGCAAGATCCGAATCCTCGGCTTGAGATTCTGGAGCTGGTGATGACGCCATGGTCGTAGTGATGCGCTCAGGTGGGAGAAAACGTTTCAGCGTGGACGTCGTCGTTGAAGTTGGTGTGATGTGTTGTTGTGCCCCTGTAATCATCTGCAATGGTGAGCGTCTGGGTAAGCAGCCATCATTATGACACTTGGGCACCTGATAGAGAGGAGACAGAGACGCTATATATGCGGTTCCGTTGAATTCGGAGCGTCCGTTTGCATGTGCAATGTTGTGCGGCGCAAAAACAAAGAAGTGCGGCGTGGTGGTGCGCCTTGCAGGTTTGCAGGGATGGCCTGCCTGTTGGCAAAATAATCGTCATAGCTCATCGTCGCCAAATTCGGCGGGCGGTGAGTGGACATCACGTGGAAACTCTTGCTCTACATGAACACAATTGTAAGCATCTCGGAGATTCATCTTTTCTAAATAGCTGAATCAACAATCGGTTATGACTAGGATTCATGCTAAATCTTTTCGTTCCATTTATTACTGCGCTTGAATGTTGAGCACGTATAGGCCACATTGTGCTCATTCTGTGCACGAATACCTCACCGACGAAGCGGAGGAATAGACAATGAGCTGACTCTTTGGGCAATGCGCAATGATTCGTCCCTTCGACAAAAAATCGTCCTTTGATAGCAAACAAGATGGCGTAAGCAGGCAACGACGATGGTCCCGATCGGCCAATTCACCAACGAATACTGCCTTGGGGTGAAGCTTGTCATCAAAACGCACGCGCCACCCCACGGAACTAGCCAGGAAGAAGAAAGAAAAACAAGCTGTTCGTACAGAGTACAATTTTAAGCACATCACGCTTGTCTTACTTGCCCTGCCTTTCAGTTCACTGGCGTACCGCTGAGTCGGGTGCAACCTCTCGGCGTGGCCGCTAAATCTCGGAGCAGCACGATCTAGACCACAGCGCTGCGCCTCGCCAGCGGCCTCACAAGCAGCTGGCAAGGTGGTACGGGCTGAGAGAGACCTCGAATGCTAGTTCGAAGTGAAACGACCTTCGCACCTCCATATATCTTCAATAATTTTAATCCTGGGCGTAGGGAAACCACAACCGGCGAGTCCCAACTGTCTTTCGCACTCTCGTCTACTTACACAAGACCCCCCCTCCCCATTGTTATGGCTTTTCGACAGTTAGCCGCCACGCTGTTGTTCACGCCATTCTTCTTCACAGCGTCAACGGCAGTTGACCTTATCGAGGATACCAGCTGTGACTGTTTTCTCTCCAACGGAACGAACCCCGACTACTACGCCAAGCACGCCTTCTTTGACTTTCGGCAGCTGTCGCAGCATGCTGGCGTGCCAGACGTGGTCGAGGACGCGAGCAAGGTCGCCTCGGCGCCGGCGAGCAGCGACTACTTCAGGTCGGATGCCTGGACCAGCTTTTGGGAGGTCGAGAGCTGGGACAACCGCAAAGCCGCGGCGAGCAAGGGCAGCGAGAACAGCCTGTCCAACGACGCCACCGTCTACATGATCAACTCGGCAAGCAACATCTACATTGAAAAGGCGGCCAACAGTAGCAGCAGTGGAAGCGACGGCGGCTATGGCGGCAAAGAAGATGCCGCCACTTTCCTCACCATGCGCACGAAACGCCTCCGGGACTTTCAGACGGCCGCTGAGTTTCAGACGGCGGAGGCCGGCTACCAGTTCCTCTCGCTGCGGATGCGCGCGCGCACCGTCGGCGCGCCCGGCGCCGTGACCGCCATGTTCACGTACCGCGGCGCCGACGACCCGGCCAAGGTGCAGGAGTCCGACATGGAGGTCCTCACGCGCGGTCCGCCGTCCGTGGTCCAGTACACCAACCAACCGTCGGACCTGCCGGGCCGGGGCGAGATCGCCGGGGCGACGCGCAACGCGACGCTGCCCGGGGGCGCCGCGTGGTCCGACTGGGCCGTCCACCGCCTCGACTGGACGCCCAGACGCAGCGTCTGGTACGTCGACGGGCGCGAGGCCGCCAGCATCGCCTTCCAGGTGCCGCGGGATCCCGCGGCCGTCAACCTGAACGCGTGGAGCGACGGCGGTTCGTGGAGCGGCAACATGACGGTGGGCGGCGAGGCGAGCCTGCAGATCCAGTGGATCGAGATGCTGTACAATACCACACGCGCGGGAAAGCGATCGTTGACCCGCCAGACCGCGACGGGGCCGGGAGGCCGTCACAAGGTGGCCCGTAGACGGAGCCGCGGAAGATGCAAAGTCGTATGTACGATTGATCATGCAGCAGAGGTGGGCAGGGTGGCGTTGTTGGCAAATAACACAGCGAGCGGTGCAGCTCCAAACACCAAAGCTGCTGATGCAAGTGGCTTCCTGGTATTTGGCTGGGCCGTCGCAGTGATATTGTATACAACGCTATAGGATGAAGATGTAACCCCTCAAAATGTATAAAGTTAAGTTATTGCCTGGCCCGAACTCTGTTTCCAGATGGGAACCAAAATTATCACACCAGGGAATGACGCCCAACCACCACAACAACCCTTTGTCCTTCTATTCCTCCACAAACAAGTCAATTACTATGCGATGCTAACGTCTAAACTATGTAAGAAGACTAATCAATCCCTGAAGAGTCCATATATCCCTGAACCACTACGTCCCTACGCAGTCACATTGATTTAGCATGTAGTATATTATTATAGAGAATGCACCGCATGAGGAACTGTAAAATCATCGGCAAATCCAGCCGACTTCCATCTCGCGTCATGGGCTTTTATCGCCATCCCAGTTGGCATCTGCTACCCTAAGTCCTGCTGGCAGGACTGGTGGTTTGTGTCGTTGTCTGTATACCATCTCTTTCCAGCCAGCAACTGTTGGATTGCGGTGGAGCAGAGGGGGAACAAGACTTCGAACATATTTGGCGAGTTGACCTGACCAAGGGCATGGTCGAGGTTGAAGCTTTAGGGCTTCACCATTGCGTTTCAGCAATGGATAGACCTTGCGGGGAGTTCTGGATTCAGCCCTAGAATAGGGTGTCCAGAGCACTCCAGAGAGCTTGACATCGCCGGCAGGCTTCTACCGGCGAGGCTCAAGAGAAAAATTCGAGTTTGTGAGAAATGGGAAAGAATTCCAAAGTTTCTCCAGAAACGCCCACAACAAATGCCCGGGGTATCATCCAAGAAAACCAGATCCAAAAACACCAAAACCAGCCGTTGTACCATGCTTACCCTTCATTACCGAGAAGTCGTCGTGTAAAGACCACTGCCCGCCGTAAAACACCACCACGGTACACGCTCATGTGTGACAAAACACTGCTAGTATATTCAAAATAGTCTCGCTAAGGGTCAGTGTGGTACCAAGCAGCAGGCCTTTAAGCAAGCTCTTGTAATCCTTTGGACCGCGATAACTTTTCATCTCCGTCAAAACGCCAAAAAAATCAAGTGAATTTTCTCTTTCTGCACAACTGCCGATAAGTGTGCTTGTAAAATGTCGTAAATCAGCTTCAACCGCAGGCATGTGGAAGAGCATGGTGTGAAAATTGTTCAAAGAGCAAGCGTCTGGTAGAAGCCAGCGCCAAAGCGTCGCTCGAGTGCTGAAGAAACAAGTAAAAGAGGTATGTAAAAAGTGGTATTGAACCGATGGTAATAACAGTGTGCTGTTGATGCCGACAGCAAGGGGCGGGTGGGACAACATGTCCTACTCGAATTCAGGGTGTAACAACGCAACACGCTTTGCCCTAATAGGCCCAGATCTGATTGATTCAATCAGGGCCGGTTTGGTATTGCATGTCCTTGAGTTGCTCGTAAGTGAGAGTACCGCAAGCGGTCAGTCAATTAGGCTATTCTGCTAAAGCAATGCGCACCCCCAAGCTGATACGGACAACTATGCCCATGGCACGGACCGCTCCGAGTTGGTTGGTGCACCAATTCCGTGGTGCTGTGCTCATAATCGTCAAAGTCGTATCGTGTTCTTTGGTACATTTCGAGCCAAAAGCTGGCAACTTTCATTGCAGCTGGCTTTTATCGCGCCTTTCAGCAGCTGCAATAGACCACTGCTGTTTCTCAAGGCTGGGCCTCTATCGCATAGATGCAGATTGTTCGAATGGAAATGGTTGGGTTGGAAAATTCATGCTCGCACTGAGTCCAAAGGGATCCCAATCCAAGTTTTGCTCCAGAAGCTGGCTCATAGAGGAAAAACCCGCTCCAGACCCATGAATCTGGTGGTTGGCTGTGGCCGAGGTAGGCGAGACAATCATGCTGTCGCTACCAGCGAATGAGTGAGGGAATGACTCGCTGCTGGTTGCATTGTCCATCTCCGAGTCTTGCATGAGTTCTCCGTGCTGATCATATTCATGCTCGAGCGCATCAAGATGGCTGGGGAAGGGAGGGGTAGCGTAGAAGGCACCACCGGAGCCAGCGATAGAGCTTGAGCGACGCTCCAGGAGATGCTGGCCTGAGACTCCGGTGATGATGCCAGGCATGTGTGAACGAGGCCCACTGCCAGAGTTGACCTTGATGGTTGTATTTTCAGCAGATGGGGAGAAGGCAGAACTGGCATTGCTGGGAGAGGGAGCAGGATGAGTTTTTGGAGAGGTTTCAGCCTTGACGCCGTTCATGGCAGTGTTGCTGGCCTCAACTTTAGGCGCAAGAGTAGAAACCGACTTGCGAGCGCGGTTCATGATGGGCCTGTGAAGGGGAGGGGGTTGCACCATATTCTGGGGCATGTGGGTTGGGCCTAGAGTTGGGCTACCAGTCTTGGCCTGAAGCTCGGCATGGACGTCAATGCCTTTCTCCAGGAGGATGCGCTCGAGCAACGAGTTCTTGTAGCGCAGCATGAGGCACTCATCGGCAGCATTGCGATGGGCAGTCTGGAGGTTGTGCAGGTTTGTCTCATGGACCTGGATGGTCTCCTCAAGCTGCTTGATGTACTCGGTGCGCCTCTCACGGAAGGCGGCCTGAGCCTGTCTGTTTCTTTGCTTGCGCTCCTCAGAAGTAGCATAAATCTAGATGAACATTAGTCGTGATACAAGAGGCTCGGGGTATAGCATGACAACTCACAGGCTTGCGACCGCCCTTTCGCTTGGGCTGTGCGGGCTCAATGGCAGCGGGAGTAACAGGGTTCCGCTCACCCTCGGGGGTAGAGCCAGCAGAGTCCTCACTCTCGTCCCTGTGGGAAGGCTTGGGCTTGCTGTCGATGGACATGTTGGTGGTGGCGGCCATGCGTAGATTGCGAAGACTACTTTGCAGGAATATCTGGTAGGCGGTATGTTGTCGTTGAGTGACAATGCGGGTGATGCAACGACAGCCGGAATGAGGGATGGCCAAGATGTGAGACGGAGTCGTCTGGATGCAAGCACCAGTGTATATCGAATAAGAATTGATAAGAATAGATGTGTATGCAGATGGGCAGGATGAAAAGGGAAAAAATGAAGTAAGAAGTAGGGCGGCCGGCTGAGATGGGGCACCGAGGGCTGGATGGGAAGCGGGGGAAGGAAAGAAGTGGTTGAGGACGGCAATCCAGGTTCCGGCTACGGAAGCAAAAACCTGGGCAAATTTTGCGGGAACTTGTGACCTCTCCAGCTAAGGACCTTGCTTGGGTACTTTGGTAAATAAGTAGCTGGCGGGCGGCGGCGGGCGACGTGCTCTGATGGTTGGTGGCTGAATGCCGGGGCGGGGGATGTCGCAGCCAGTTGTGGGAGGGCGTCTGTCGTCAGGGAACAGGCGTGTATCCAAGGAAGAGGTATATGTTTGCTTCTATCCTGTTCGCCGTTTCATAGACAAGAGTTGCCAACAGTCTCTGCTGACAGGTTCACAGTTGATCCAAATCTGGGGTTGTCATAGAGCCAAAGCCGGGGAACGACGAGGCGATGGGGGAGGCGGCCTCGAGTTCTTTTATGTAATAAGAGGCCACTACTTACGGGGGAACCTCTGAACTACGGAAAAAGACGAGCAGCCTCACCAGCGAACAGGGCAGGCATACTGGTAGATTGTTCGTGGCAGCTGTGGAGCGGCCACCACCATGGCCTGGAACTCTGCCCCATCCCATTCCCTCCATCCCAGAGTGGGCGGGGGTTGCCATTTGCTATTGTCGGGCCTCTCTGCCCAGTTGCTGTGGATATCATCCAAGGCACGCGGGGGAGGAGAAGAAGACTTTCTTCACACAACACACTGTATCGTGCACGGTATACCTGCCGTTGGCCTTGCGTCCTGCTACTCTCAACCACGTTGGATCCTGTACTCCATACAGTGCCAAGGATGGAACCACCGGGGCGCATGTCTCAAGCACCGGAACCTCGACCAGGATGGGGCTGGCGGGCCTGTTGAGTCGTTAGCTTGGGGTGGCTGTCCAGGGGTGGTCCTGCATTGGCTCGCTTTGTACGGAGTAGCTTCGTTCTGGTCAAGCAACCTTCATCACGACTTGCGCATAAACATGCTCAAGGTTATGCAGCCTCCTACTGGTAACTAACCCATGCCTGCCATGGTTGCTGGTAAGCGATGTACCAACGTTTCCGCATGCATTGACAGAGAGCGATGCCGGCCGGTGAGTAGGCCAGGGCTGGCATATGCCTTGTATAACTGGGTTGCATCCTCACCAACAGCAAACTATCCAATGTTTATATGCCTCTTGAATGTCGCTCATCAGTGAGCAGCTTGACTACAGGCTAGAACGTGTAAGTAAACCGGCTCTGCTTCCAAGGCTTTACAAGTACTCGGCAACTGGCGCTGACTGGCATTGAACCTGCACAAACAAGCCACCGCCGCCATGGCTTTCGAAAGTTCTCCCCCACAGAAAGTATGCATCTCCGCGCCTCTCCAACTCAAGCCCCCTCAAAAAAGCTTGTCGCCTCGTCCCTTTTGGCCCCGATAATACAAGGGGAGGGGGCGGCCACACGCCCGCCCGGCAAAACTTCCTCGTTCGTCCACGCTCTGCCAGGATGATACTGAAAGCTCAGGAGATAGTTTTCCCGTTCGCTTGGCGAAATCAAGTGGACTTCTGGACAAGGTCCGCAGAAGGCTAGCGCCTGGCTAGTTGGGCTCATTGACTCGAAAGACGTGACATCCGCGAAATTTGGCGCTGTACTGAAAGAGGGAGGTTGCAGAGATTGCCGGTCCAATTCGTCCTACCCCTATGCCCTACTCTGAAAAAGGCAGCCGGGTAGTAGACATTCATTCGGGCGATCTGAAGGCTGTCGCCTCGTTATCAGTACCAGGAGAATGCATGTTTCCTGTTGATCGCTCATGGACTGAGCTGTACGGATACATACGCTAACCCGTAGAATCATTGCTGAGTTTCTGAGACTCCCAAGTACTTACCGTGTGAGCGAGCTACACGGTATATTTTATTAGCCTATAAAGTGGAGAGAATACTCGCATACTAACCTACCTTGTATCCAATCAAGGCTCAACCCTCGGTAGACTTACTGGTATTCCTACTATTTCAACTTTGTACTTCCCAAGGGACTGTATAGTATGTTTATTTATGCTGGTAATTTCAAAAATAAATTGGAAAATAGTTGGTCATATATAAGCTTTAATCACTATGGCAGACAAAGTATACATTATATAGTCTAATTACTACGGCTTACTCGCTGTAGGGTAGAGTAATCCTAGGGTGATAATGTAGAGCTACAAAAATATATATTATTATACTTTGCTTATAGCTTATTGCCAGTAAGGGCTCAAGGTAATGTCTAAGGAGTGAAGAAACAAGTCGATAAATAGAAGAGGCCAAGTGTATTAGTAAAAGAGCTCTATGACGGCCTTCCTACAGAGTTTACAACATCCACTAGCTATACTGGGTCGCTAGAAATCAAGTCAAGGAAAGACCTATTAGTTCTGTTTCCCTTTGTCAACTGCGATTTCTTGACATACAAGGCGATAGCGTGGAATTGAATGCGTAATAATCTAGCAAGTCAGGGTGCTGGTTACGTTCAATATATCGAGAAAGTTTCTGGCGGTTGAAAATGTAAAGAGGCAAACGCAATGGGCTGAGGTTCGACCAGCTTTTTGTCTGTGGACTACGCGCCTGGAGCATGAGCCTATGAAGCAAGGTGGTAGAGGCTGCTTGTTGCCTCGTTTAGTGGGAGAGAATCGATACTAGTGTTTGAACGGGATCGGAGAAGCTCCCTCTGATGAGGAGCATGGCGAGAAGCCATCGCTGCGAAGCCCGGTTAGGCGGCACGATTTTATGGGTTTTACACCATTGCACCCTCCCGTT
The DNA here is from genome assembly GCF_051103115.1 of Cordyceps javanica. Taxonomy (NCBI): domain Eukaryota; kingdom Fungi; phylum Ascomycota; class Sordariomycetes; order Hypocreales; family Cordycipitaceae; genus Cordyceps; species Cordyceps javanica. Next base: position 1,184,555 of record NC_139296.1, read on the forward strand.
AAACCAACCCTCTACCACATGATGGACAATCTCTACCACTCGAGCTTAATGCCCACCCAGGCTACACAAGTTATGGCGCGTGAGGCATTCAAACTGCGCGGGTTGGCTGTTGCACGGAGCTGCTGGCACTGTTGCCCGGAGCTGCCTGGAGTTGCGCCTCTTGCCGTTGAGGCTGCAGGGGACTTGTTGGGCAGCAGCGGACGGATGCTCTCATATGTAACATGGAGATGTAGCCAATCAGGTCGCTGGGCAAACGATGAATATGTACACTTTCAAATGCAAGTTTACTCGTTCTGGTGATTGCTCTTCGTCGTGAGAAGATAACAGAAGTCCATATTGCATATTGAATGGACCGCTCCGCGAATGCCTTTCCAACTCTCTCCCTCGAGCATCGTACTGCTCCGAAACCACACCGGTAAAAGCTATGATCAATCCCTTAGATGAACTAGTGCTGGACAGGCCGTACTTCGTCAATGCACCAAATGCTCAGACTCGTCGCTAGGCAACAGCTGACTACCTAGCCAAGGCAAAGTTCTCCAAACTATGAAGTGGTTCAGGTACTACATCAAATAGCACACCCATTTTCAGACGGTAGCATTATTAACAGAAAGATCTTCGTCTAAGAAGATCATTCGATGAGAAAATCCGTACGACTCGGCCAGTCTGATCTACTTGCCCAACGGCGGAATCTCGAGCTCGTCGCAGAACAAACTAACGTAACGGTGCCGCGTATCTACGACTTCGGTTTCGATCGACGGATTCTGTTAAAAGATGGCACAAGGTCTATCGGATGGGTCTTGGTTCCGCCTTCTGGAGGAGCGCTTGGTGGACGAGCAGGGCTCGGGGTGGGCTGGCATGTGGGAAGTTGACAGGCCCATTCAAGCACCGAACCATCATCATTCACAGTAGGCTTGAACACTCGATGAACGCTTCGCAAACCGTTCCAATAGCTGGTCCGAGGTTACCTGTATTCTTGGTCAAGATCGAGCACTCGCAAGCCGGACAGTACCGCTAGGGCTAGGAGCAATTTCTTTGATGAGATGAACGCGGCTCTACATGAGCCGACAGCTGAGGTCGAATTGACCAGGAAGGGGGCCCTGGCGTTAGATGAGCTAGAAGCCAGGTTTTAGGTACCTTTACAATCTCCTTGTAATAGCTTAGGTTAATAGTCGTGCTTTCATTATCATAGTAGTAGAGCATGTTCAAGTGATACCAATACTAGTTTATAGTTGACCGTTTCAGGAAAGGTCCAAGAAAGTAAGTAGGTTTCTGCAACTACTTGTCGAGTATTCTCTATCATAAAGGCACTAACATAGCCACATGCCATGCTAGCCACTTTGTGGGTGTTGGTACACGCATCAAAACATGAGCCTCGTCTACCACAGAAGCAGCGCTGTCGTCGTTCTCAAGCGTGCAAGCCTTCGCTGCAACAGCGCTGCAATCAGGCCACGCGCTCCTCATTGCACTGCCTGCATTGTCCTAAGCTTCTTACAGTATCGCGCGATGGTGCAAATTTGCCAATTGACCCATTTTCTCCATCCCATGGGCTAGATGCCGTGGGTGGCTTTTCCGACGGACCCAGAAGTAGGCTGCCTGGTGGAGTCTTCCTTTCTCACCTTCCAGATCAACTTCAGTCCTTGCTTGGAAACTTGTCTTCTTCGAGCTGATCCTAAGCCACGGTTGCAAGCCGACCGGTGAGATTGCAGGTTCAAGCCGTCGTGCCAGGTCTAATCATGCACCATAGGACAGCCCTGCTCGATGCGCGGGTGGAAACGTAGATCATTAGGTCGTGGCGAGCACTGGCCGCTTGAATACAGATCAAGTCCCACTGCTCTGCGTAGCAATGGCCGCTTGTCGGAAGTCAACTCCATGATGCGCCCAATCTCCTCTATCAAGTGCAGGGAAGAGTCCCGATGAGCTTTGGCCCTCTGCAAATGAGCCGTCGACTTTCCCCCCCGAGCCCTGACCAGGGCAGTCGCCTTTTGACAAAAGAAGTTACAGGGACCACTGTCGTACCGTCGTCGTATTTGCAATAGCCTGCCTGCGCGCAACCCATGACTCAGCTCAAACATTAGGCTTCAATTCAACTACAGTAACCGCCTTCTGTCTCACTGAGCACCTTCTTGTTTGGGCAAGGCAACTGCCTCCAAAACTGCTAGACTATTCAATCAAGTCCCTAAAAACTGATGATGCAGTAGACACACCAAGCACGTAGTCGTACTAGTTCCCAGGCAATCTTCATTGTGGAATCAGACCATGGAGAAGAGAGTCAAGTCTCCTTAGCTAGTAGCACTTATCAATAGAGCAATTGTAATAAGGTAGAGCTGGCGGAGTCTCGGTGCAATCGGTACTCATGCGTACTTGTCAGCTATGAAAACAGTTCATGGTAGACGCGAGGCGAACTGTGCGTGCAAAAGGCCCTGGACGCCGATCATACAGGGAATGGAATGTGGCGTGAAGCCGGGAAACGACATTATCTATTCCCATTACCCCATCAGCGTTTCACAAGTTTGTTGGGTCAATAAGTCCTCTCGGTTCGTCCGCCTGTTCCGGCTCCGGCTGATGAACGCTGGTCAGCCATGTTGTCGCTCAAGGTTCTTTCGTCTGCTACACGAGTGGACCGTTGGCAGATGACCAGATCATCTTGTGAGCCGAAATTTGCCACTTCTTGACAATCCTTCGCAGAACGGGAGCTTCCAGAGCCACTCCGGCTGATGCGGCTTGCCGGGGTTTGATGAGTTTGATGGGTTTGGTGCGAAGCGTGGCGACAACGGCTGCATGCTAGTCGCTGATGGGAGAATACGATTTGCGACTACCAGCAGAACTTGAGTCTCGCCATGTCTGAATCAAAGCACTTTAAAGAGAGGGCGGCGGAGAGCAAGGTGGCACGGCGCAGTACTTGGCGCGTATTGTCGATGCTGTATCTGGACATTGTCTAGCCTGACACATTAATGTCAGCATGACGCTGTCTGTGACAATACACGTCGAATCATATTTCCCCGCAGTCTTGAAATCCGGGGTAAATACCGATTGCTTTCGCTGTTCCCGTGCCGATTGTCTGCAAGGTGTCAATGACAGATTTGTTATACGTAACAGAATTTCATAGCCAAGGCCCTACAGAAAGTATACTAGGTCGGTGTTGTGGGCCTCTAACAGCTGCAAATCCGATAGATTAGGTTGAATTTGCTTGAGAAGGATTTTATAGCCTGTGATGGGAATGCAGTTGTTGATCAGAAAGCTCGACTTACAGACGACGACGATGACGGCGGCGCATGGTGTTGAGGCAATTCTGGCTAGACAGAGGTGAAACCGGCACAGTGCCGTTCTACAGTGTGTAGGGACATTAGCACAGTAAGGCGCCTAGTTGTCCCTCCCCTGGAGCTTGGGCCACGAAAAGTAAACAAAGCGCCCCACCCACGTCAACAAACCCTTCCTTTCCTACACGCTCCCCGTTGACATCATATCAATAACGTTCATACTACAACATTCCACTATACAGGCCCGTTGAGCTACTCCACGCCAATTTACCTTGGTGCTCCTGTACGCTTTCCTCCATTATAGGCACTTTGCGCTCTGCTGGCACGATGTCTCCCTTGCGGCGTCGCTCTGCGCGCATCGCCAGCACCTCAAAGGTATTTAAACTGTTGACCGCCACTTTTATGTGAAATGTACTAACAGGTACAGAAAACCAAAGCAGTCCCCGAGCTCTTGTCTGTTACTGAAGATGCCGAACCTGTCGCAAAGTCGTCGCCTCGGCGCTCCGTTGCCAAGTCGCCCATGACCGCCCCTTCTACACCACCATCGTCGGCGATCAGGCCACCTCGTAGCGAAATGCACCCAAGCAAATTTCATCAAAGCACCGGGGAGCCTTCTTCCGCAGTAGCTCTTGGGTTCACAGATATCGAAGCCACCGACAGAAGAACGACGGGTACTGCGTTGACCGCGACCCCGTCAAGGTCGACTGGCATTCCGACGTCGTCGTTCACCTTTGATCTGGCGACGTCTACCAATGGAAGCATGCTCAGTAGCGACGCGAGAAAGATTATGGAGGAGCTGCAAGAAAAAGCTGCCAAAATTAAGGTTGAATTGGTTGCTAAGCGCGAAGCAGAAGGGATGGATAGTAGTGCTGTGGGCGACCGCCGTTTCGCCAAGCCAAAGAGCCTTGCAGGTCGCTACAGCGCCGTTCATGCCGCCGAATTCGACAAGATGGATTCCATTGAGGGGCATGCTTCTGCTTGGAGGGCAAAAACATTTACGCCTGTTGTTTCCGGCATAAAACGTTCGCCATCCAAAGCCAGCCTGGCTGAATCGCCAAGTAAAGCGGCCGAGTCGCCTTCCGCCCAGAAGACAAGCATTTATCGGCAGTTGTCGCAAAGCTCACAGAAGAATTTGAAGCGCAAGTCGTCGGCTGCAAACTTGGATGGCAGAAGCGGTGTAGAGTCGCCCAAGAAGAGTCATCAAGATTCCTCGCCCAGCAAAGGAACTGATCGCACTCCAGGGGAAAGACAGCCTGTGAAACGGGTCAAGCAACGCAAAGAGGACGACACATCCACCAACAGACCCAAGCCTGCGACGACCCCGACTGCTTCGCGTACCACTCAACGTCCCCAGTCAACTCTCTCGCGCTTAAGGAGTCCTACAAAGTCGTCAAGGATGCACACATCAGCCAGTCCTGCAAAGGCCGCTGTTTCTTCGGTACCCACGCCGACGAAGCCGATGGTCAGCCCGCGCAAGCCTACGATTTCGATGATTTCTACTCCATCTAAGCCATCTGCCAGCCCCGTCAGGGTGGCTGCACCTCCTACGCCTAGTTTTGCACAGTCGCTCTCTGCAGGCACCTCCAAGGCCGATGGGCTTGCTCGCCGAATCCTTAGCCCGATGCGCATGCAGAAAGTCAAGTCCATTCTTCGCTCACAGCCGGCCGAAAACTCGGCTGCCGGGAGCGCCATCCCCCAGCCTGCACTATATGGCTCGCATACTCCTGCACCCCCACGGCGTGACAAGGACTTGCCACCGGCCCCTTTCACGACACCTCGTCGTAAGCTGACGAAGAAGGTGACATTCACGCCGGAGACTAAGCGCGCAGCCGCGGAGCAGGGCTCTCCTTCACCACTCAAGCCATCGTTGTTCAGATTCAGATCTGCTTCAGGGCCCAGGAGTATTCGTGATGTGGAGGTGAAGAGTACTGCGACCGAACATGGCGGTCACGTTGCCTATCCTGATTTGTCTGCGTTCAAGGATATCATCGATTCAAAAGATGAGGACGGCAAAGAGAGGGCGCCTTCCGTCCCAAGCTCATTCACGTTCCGCAGTGACCATACTATTGAGTTTGGCGATGCTCCTAAGACTGGGTTTGGTAGCTCTGTTGGCCAGTCTAGCGTTCGTCATGTTAGACAGTCGCTCAACCAGGCAGCAAGTTTACCAGGCAGCTTCCCTGCGCCACCTGCTGCCAGCTCGCACCCTGACAAAGAAAATACTGCACCATCCTCGCCTTCCAAAGCATTGGCGGGTGTCTTGCACGGGCTGACAAGCAAAAAGCGCCACCGGCCAAGCACTGATGAGGAGGATGCGGCGAGGGAGGCGGCAGAACGAGCCTCCAAGAAGCGTAAGAACACGATGAGTGCCCCTGAGCGCCCGGCCTTGTCTTCAGCAAAGGCTATTTCATCGACCCCTCAGAGCAGCGCCAAGAGAGCACGACTGGACCGCAATACAGCTCTGACGCCGAGCAGACAGCAGCTCAGCAAGACTCGGACGGCGACACCGGGATCCGCTAGCCCGGCAAAGAAGACGCAAGGCATGAGCATGAGCCGTTTACAGGCACTTGCTCGTCCCAAAACTAGAGTATGAAGAGTGGGACTAGCCGCGCGCTGTATGTTTACTGTTGTTTACCTTGGCAAGATTGGATTGCTATGTTTCGGATCACCTGCTGCAGCAGCTGCTACGCTGAGTCAGGTTGATGGCTTAAGATGACGTCGACTTTGCCTTTTTTTTGTTTCGGTTTTCCGGTTTAAAAGCGGGTTAAGGATAGGGTATTGGCGTTTTGATTTTTAGGTGTTGTATTGGTTTTTCTTCTTCGCTGTATATTTCAATGTAATCAACACAACAGCTTTGTCTGTCTCTTGTGGCATTGTTTTGGTGACTTGCTGTTGCCCTGTGATTGTTTGACATGGGCGGCTCCTGCCTGTCGTCTGATGACTTTGGCCGTGTATGTGACGACACAAGTGTTCCGATTAATCATTCATTGTCAATCTCAATGTGATCGTTCATTCTTTCGAGCCCGTCATCATTTTAGAAAAGGTTAAAGAAGGAAGAGAAGCAGAATCTATTTATCATCATCGTCAAGTCAATATCAATACAGAGGCATCGTGAGTGATGCCCATAGCAGAGTTACCGATCATGGAATTTCGAACCGGCGACGAGTTTATATGTAATTATTGCCACTGCTCGACACTTGGGTATCCGGTTATTCTTGGTCATTCTGCTCGCCTCGCCTGCAGCCAATGCGCTTCCGCCATCGTCAAGCTGTCGATATGCTGGGTCTGCGGAGAGATGATCTGCCGCGGGGACGATTGCATTAGCTTTGGTTGGTGCTTCTGGCACAGGGCTTGCTTCAGCTGTCTACTCTGCAGGGGCCGCGCAGTCGTTGATCTGTCCTCGCGCCGAACGGCGGGAACATCAGCGGGCAGGGGCGCGAGAGCAGAGGTAGCGGAGGTGTTTAAGCCGCCGCTCTGCGCTGCCTGCGATATGGAGACGGCGAGAGATGCGACCGAGCATGACGACAGAATCGTACAAGCATGCGTGGACTTTGTGGATTCTACCGATGGAGGGATAGCGAGGCTGAGATGGCAGGTGATGAATGGCTTGTCTGGTTCGATACGAGACGAGAAGCGGGATCCGCGTTTGGAGAGCTACGCAGGGCGAGAAGCCAAAGCAGAAGGGAAGAATTCAGGGCCAGAGGATGATGAGATGGGAGAGTCCCAAGAACTGATCTGGATCAATATGGCCGATCCGCTCAACGGGCCGGTCTTTCAACCTCGCCCACTCAAGCCGGTTCCTACGTGTATGACGAAGAGTGCATGCTTTATAGGCCAGAAGAATACTACGGAGAATTGAGCGTTGTGCGCGGTCAAATTGTTGTCTCGGGCCAGTATGCCAGGTTAATTTGGTGGACCAGTATGGTGTACTCAGTATGGTGGAATCTTGGGCGATCAGGCAAGTCGCGACTCCCAGGAATCCGCAGCCAGCATCCCGAGTATATCAGCATTGGGGTCATCAGATACGAGAGCACTGCAACGGCGAAACAAACACGAAGACTACTTATTGACAGTGCCCTTCGATCCGTCTGGCTGGTGGCAGTTGAGGGCTGCCAGTCTTGTGTGGCAGAGACGGGTACTGCTGGTGGAGCCGCTACTACAAGGACAGGCGTTAGTGCGCCTGGTTGCGGCCCGGCAAAAGCACTAACGCATGCGGGGGCAGCAATGTTGAGGTCATGAACAGAGCCCTACTTGGGACACAAAAATAAAACCAAAAAATAATAATTCAAAAAATAATAATACTCACCACAACCACAACCACAACCAAATATTAAGCGAGGAAGCGGTCGGCTTTTTTGGAGTGCACTCGGCCAGTGACGCTAGCTGCATGCGTCCATTGATTTCGATTTCTTGCGCACGCTCGCGAGATACACTGATGCGGATTGGCATTTTGTCATGTATTTTAGTGATGAGTGAGGCAGCGATGGCCGTGTTGGGGGATAGATGTGTGTGTGCCGTGTCGGCCAGCTAGGTAGGTAATGGGTAAAGTTCGTTAGCTGGTAGGTAGAGGCAGTGAGGTAGCATACCCCAGATACAGAGAGGTAGGGAGCCCCATCGGTCCCTGCGTACCTAGGTAGGCACCTAAGGCACCTAGAGTTCCGGCCTGTAGGCACCTGTAGTAGCTGTAAGCCAAGTCATATAGGTAATCCGTAGGTACTTAGGTAGGTAGTATGTAGTCTGGATCAGGTCTCCTTTTTCCTCTGTGGCCAGAGCTTTCCAGCGGCCGGCAGCGTCTTGTTTCAGGCCCCAGCCTGAGCTGCGTGTCCCCCTATAGCAGTCCTGATACTGGCTCCTCCGGTATAATCACTCAAATTTCCGGGCCGCTTGGTACCTACTGGGTACCTAACTTTAGGTACGTTGCCTGAATGGGTGCGCTACATTACTGAGTATTAGCAGGCGGCCCCGGTCCACCCCAATTTGCTGCCCTTATTTTCTTGCTAGGCCCTGCCTGCTGCGAAATGCTAGGCAGGCAACTAACGTAGCGAGGTACCTGTGCTTGGCCTGCCCTCTGCTCCCCCTGCTCCCTCTGGCGTCGCCGCACACAAAGGTCATGCGATCCCAAGCACACTCTTTTGCCTCTGCCACCACACACGTTGTCAACACTCCCACCCGCCATTGAAAGCTCCTCGTCGGTAGGCGTTAAGCCATAAACAACACGACCAAGATGTCGTCCTCTATTACCTCTCAGGTACGCATTCATGATCCGCATCTTCGGATTGCCCTGCCAGCAAATCGACGCAACACACGCTGCCCCTTTGGCGAAGCGAGCGAGGGAGAGAAAAAAAAGCCGCCAGCGGCCCTACACGCCGCGGGAATCCGTCGTCAAGATCGCCGCCAAAATACTCCCCAATCTCCTCGAATCGCTGTGCACAGTCCTGAAGAGCAGCGAGCTGGTTCTTCTGAGAAACTTGAAGCTACTGGCGCGTGCTTTCGGGGTCGCAATGTGATGCGCGCGAGGCGACACCGCTTGGCATTTTGAACGATGATACGATGGATTTAGCTAACTTGTGCGTTTGCCTCATAGAACCGATTCGCCTACTTCGGTACGCTCCCACTCCCCTTCATTGTATAGGTGGCTTTTCCATTCGACCTGGAGTCGTCGACTCGAGAGCGAAAGCCGTCGCACACTCAGCAAACTCATCATCACCCCAACACGTTCCGCATACTAACCCTGCACCAATTCTCAGGCAACGACGAAGACGGTGATGCCAAGCCCAATGCCCCCGTCAAGACTGTCGACAAGGCCACCACCCACACCACCAAGCGCAATGTCGAGCCCCAGGCTCCCGTGAGAGCTGGTGGTGCTACCGGCAGCCGTCGCGGCGGCCCTGGTGGTAACGAGGGTGGTAAGTTTTCCTGCGCTCAACTTGCCTGTCCATCCCAAGGGGCGAACAGCTCTCCAAGCATTCAAGCTGACGGCATCTTATAGCGTTCCGTGATCGCAACGCTGGCAGCTCTCGAAACCAGACTCGCTCCACTGATGAGGCTCCCCGTGAGGGTGGCCGCGGTGGCGCTGGAGCCCGCGTTCGTGGCGGTACGTTGTATTCCATCAGCTAGCGGCGCTCTTATCGTGCTGCCTCGACACTGATTGATCGGTGCTAACACTTGATGCAGGCCGTGGCGGCCGCCGCCCTCGTGATCAGGATGACCGTCACTCGCGTCAGAACCGAGAGTAAGTCGGACATGGCACTTGCCTGCCAGCCAACACACGACACGCGATGTCTCAACTAACCACCGGAATAGCACCACTGCCAAGCAGACTGCTCAGGGCTGGGGCTCCAACGAGGGTAACGCCGAGCTCAAGGACGAGCAGGCCGGCGAGGCTATTGCCGAGGGCGACAAGAACGCCGCCGCTGATGCCGAAGCCGAGCCCGCTGAGCCCGAGGACAAGAGCGTCTCGTACGCCGACTACCTCGCCCAGCAGGCCGAGAAGAAGCTCGCTCTCGGCGGCCACAAGGTCCGTGAGGCTAACGAGGGCAGCAAGCTCGACAAGAAGTGGGCTGGTGCCAAGGCCCTCGAGAACGACGAGGAGGAGTACGTCTCTGCTGTCGGCGGCAAGAAGCTGCGTGAGCGTGAGCGCAAGGTCAAGCAGACTGTCGACTTTGATCCTCGTTTTGTCGAGTCTGACCGTCCCCGTGGCGGCGCCCGTGGCGGTGCCCGCGGTGGCCGTGGCGGTGCTCGCGGCGGTGACCGTGGCGGTCGTGGTGGCGAGCGTGGCGCCCGTGGTGGTGCCCGCGGCGGTCGTCCCACTGCTGCTGCTGCTAACATCAACACCAAGGACGAGTCTGCCTTCCCCAGCCTCGGCAAATAAGCGACCAATGGCCCCGATCCCTCGCCTCTCTGATTGAGTGATGTTCTGCTGTCACCGCGGGCTCACAGCCAACGGAGAAGATGCGCTCGCGACGCTACGGCTCGACGAGGCAAACATGGCTTGAGTTTGTTGGGATCGAGCGGGGCATTATCATGGTTCGCGCGAGCGGGCAGCCGGTAGCAAGACTGATTGTTGACAGCTGAGGGATTGTGGATGTGGCGGCCTTTTTCTTCCATGTTCTATTCTTTGCCTGCAACGATCTGTTTTTCTACACGCGTTATTCCGCCCCTCCCTTACACAGGAAAAAAAAACGAAACACGAATAAAAAAAAACTGGGCAGAACGGGAACAAAAAGAGAGAAGAAACGAGAACTCGAAAAAAGGGAGGGCCTTGAAAAGGGATAAAGTAGGGAAAGGGGTATATTTTGGCTTGGGAGATTTTGGGTCTGATGTATTCCAAGTAATCTCTACGAGCCTCTTGAAACGTCTTCTTTTTTATTTTACACATTTTCATGATGACACTACTGTACCCTCTTGTTATTTTGGGCCGTTTTCTTTTCCTTTACTCGAAAATTACTTAGGTATACTGGTTGCTATTTTGAGTCTTGATTTTTCGTATTTACAGAGAAAAAGTTGGTTTCCCAATCAATGCCGCGAGGAGCCACTATGAAATCGATGATTTGTGTGATGGGAGGAGTGTTGGATTTGGCATCTTGGCCAAGCTGGGGTCGTGAAGTCTTGACACTGGTGATGATTCGTCGTTATGTTATCACTGCCACTATAAAGAAATTGATCAGTGGAGCATGGAACGACGGTACGAATGTGAAAAAGAAAGAAGCAGAAGAAGAAAAACAGACCTGGTTCATGTTGGTGGCCCAACATCATCATCATGTCGTCTAGGGTAGGTTACTGTTGACTTGAGGCTTTTCTTACTTGATCAACTTTGACGGCAGCACGAAGAGAAGAAAAGGCTGACAGTATGAGCGCAATTTGGCAGCTTCTGGTCTTCATCAGAGCTTCGGTCGCGTGGCCAAATGGCAAGGCGTCTGGCTACGAACCAGAAGATTGTGGGTTCGATCCCCACCGTGACCTGCGGATTATTTCTTTTTTGTTCGTGTTGTTTCTTTCTTTTTGCTCCCCTCCATACCTGGTGCGATGGGCGCGCTGTGAGCGGGCTTGATATCTGGCTTGTTATGCATTCGACGACTGGAAGAGTGTGGCTGCAATGCTCTGCCGTTGCGCGGAAGCTCAGTGAGGCTCTCATACATGACACGCGTGCTGGTAGCGAGAGCCAAGGCCGCCGCCACAAGGGCCATCTTGAGCGGCTTGTCTACTTTGTTAGTCCATGTGTCCGCTGTTGTCTTGCTCGAGCTGATTTATAGATTCGTGGATTTGACATTATCTCTTTGAAATATTCTCGGCTGTCTCGTTCTACTTGGAAAGAAAAAGGTGTTTAACGGTGTAGTAGAAGTACCCCAGCTCAGAAACTGAAAACATTGCCCGAGTGTTTATCTGCCTCGGCATTTCTGAATTCCTTTACCATCTGGCCACTGAGGATGATGGGCTCTGAATCGCGCCTCAGGCCCCTAGGCGGAGGTAATACACATAGTACGCACCCTGACAGCCTTGAGCCTGTGAGCACTTGTACGCCAGAGAATGGATACTTGGCATATCGCGTCCAGCTGCTTCTATTGTTGCAAGCTGTGCAAGTTGAGCATTGCACTGGGACCCTGGGTTCATTTTGCCATGCCATGTAGAACGAATCTCATAAGCTACTGCCACATGTGGTGCTGACTGACACTTATTGAGGCACCGGCTTATCACGACAGCACCACCTCGCTCACGAACAGCGAGAGCCGGCGACACTGGGCGACAAAAGAACCTTGCCAAGCAAGACGTGCACGAGATTGCAGAATATCTAAAAGTAGTAAAGATTTCACCCCGACCGATAAAGAGCCCCGTGCCGGCACACCGGCACTCCCAACTATGACCCGTTGTTTATACATGCGGCACCAGCAAGCGAAAGCCCTGGCAAAGACTGAACGCTGGCTGGCGTCACACTTTTTAGCTTCTCTGCATCACAAAACGAGCAAGTACCAGAACGAGAACAAAAGTGCGCCGTCTAATTCGACTGCATCGTGAGCAACTTGACAGACAGAGAATGCGGCGGTTCGGCAGTCTTAGGGCCATGTGAGATTCCTAATCAGGCAGGAGGGCATCGCCTTGATAAGCCTGGCTTGATGCCAAGTCGGTCCCCGCCGGACGGATCTCCCATGCGCACCGGGGGTCTATTTTCAGCGAGTTGACGGGACAAGATGATGTGCTTCCTTTCCGTAGCAAAGGTACCGAGACTCCGCTCTAAGAATAGTTGGCCACTGCAGCCCCCTTCCCGCCCCCCCCCCGGGATGTCAAATAGAGAGAAAAAAAAGCCTAACCCCGGACTCGATGGCAGGTTCGGCGGATGCGACGCCCTGTTTATTACTCGATGCCGCACTTCCGAGGGCTGATGGCAGACCTCCTGAAAATGCCGCCGTGCCGATGGGCTGCCATTTGCATGCTAGTCTGATACGCAATCTTTTTTGTAGAATAGATGAAGACAACAATTTACCGGTCGTGTTGTGCTTGGCGGCATCGTCTTCCCATCTACCTTGCTGCCTTCTACAAGTGGCGGGATGCTTCATCTGACACCGACGAGCTCTTCATCAGCTTCCAACTCTGGAATGCCACCCAGGCCGGCCTCGAAACCTGGATTTGGAAGGTGGCGAGTTTGATATCACGGAAACCTGCGGGTTACTGTATTGTTCGGATTCATGTTGGGCCCAAAGCCGGAGGTCAAGGACGCTTAGAAGTGTATAAATACTGCCACAAGTTTCCAGTAGTTCAAGTCCAAAAGGCAGCAGAGCTTCAGAAAAGAACTCAAAACCCGCTGAAAACTACCTCCCAAGAAAAACTCCTCCAACCTTTTCGTGTGATTCGAAGATGCAGTTCTCCAACTTTGGAAGCTGGTTCGTGGCGCTCCTGTCGGCCTCCATGGCCGCCGGCGCGGCCCTGCCCACCACCACCAAGGTCGGCGTCGTCGAGTTCAAGCAGACGCGCAGCGACAAGTTTGTCGGCCGCAACGGCCCGCTGGCCCTGGCCCGGGCCTACCGCAAGTACGGCGTGCCCGTGCCGGACTCGCTCAAGCAGGCCGCCGACAATGCATCGCCCGGCAGCGGGCGCGCCGCCGCCAAGCGCGCGCAGGGCACCGCCGTCGCCAACTCGGACCAGGGCGACCTCGAGTACCTGGTGCAGGTGGCCATTGGCACGCCGGCGCAGACGCTCAACCTCGACTTCGACACGGGCAGCGCGGACCTCTGGGTCTTCTCGACCGAGACGCCCAGCGGCGGCAACCACAACCTGTACAACCCGGGCCAGAGCTCGACCGCGCAGAAGCAGGAGGGCGAGACGTGGTCGATCCGGTACGCCGACGGCTCCGGCAGCTCCGGCGACGTCTACACCGACGCCGTGACCGTCGGCGGGCTGACGGTGCAGAGCCAGGTCGTCGAGTCGGCGCAGCAGGTCTCGCAGCAGTTTGCCGGCGGCGACAGCGACGGTCTCCTCGGCCTCTCGTTCAGCACCCTCAACACCGTCACGCCCAACCGCGCCTCGACGTGGTTCGACAACGTCACGCCGCAGCTCGACAGCCCGCTCTTCGTCGCCGACCTGCGCCACAACGCGCCCGGAAGCTACGTCTTTGGCGGCATCCCGGCCGCGGCCGGCCAAAACGTCCTCTACACCCCCGTCGACAGCAGCCGCGGCTGGTGGGGGTTCAGCACCACCGTCGCCGGCGCGGCCGTCAGCGGCATCGCCGACACGGGCACCACCCTGCTGCTCCTCGACGACGCCGTCGTGAGCGCCTACTACCAGCAGGTGCCCGGCGCCACAAACGACGCCCAGCAGGGCGGCTGGGTCTTTGACTGCGGCGCCCAGCTGCCCAGCCTCTCCTTCACCGTCGGCGGCGGCGACATCACCATTGACGGCAGCCTGCTCAACTACGCGTCCCAGGGCGGCCAGTGCTACGGCGGCCTCCAGTCCAACGGCGGCAACGGCCTGTCCATCTTTGGCGACATTGCCCTCAAGGCTGCCTATGTCGTCTTTGACGCCGGCAACAACCAGCTTGGCTGGGCTCAAAAGTAGAGCCGCGAGCGTCCAAAGAAAGCAGTTGTTTGCTAGTCAACCCTTGTCTATATTTTGCCAGGCTAGCAGATGCGTATTCAAGTACATATAGTATATAAAACGAATTGAGATTTTTGAATTTGGCATCCACTCACCAGATGTGTTGGCAACTGTACTCTGACTGGTGCAGTCTACGACTGGTGCTGTCCATAAACATGTCAGACAATGCAGCGTCGTGTACAGTCTGAACCCCGGAGATGATAGTGGCAGATTTCTACGTCACTAACTTGAGGTGTCTCAGAATTAGTGACGAAAGCTATCAGTGCATTGAATGTAAAGGAACCTGGAGCTTCGGAGTAAGCGAACCAACGACGGAGCGGTGGCTCGAGTCAGTCGGTCGTATAACCGAATTAGGCAGCGTAGATGCTGTCGTTGCGCCGAATCTTGTTGAAAGGAAGCGTGAGAAGATCGTACCAATGATTTGGCATCTGCTCAGGATAAGTGAAGCATCGTGGATTCATCGATCAAGCAAGCGAAATAGAGCTAGCTTCTAGACTGGCTGATATAGCAAGTCTTTGTCAGAAATAAAAACGAGACAGGCATTTGTATGCCCCTCACATCAATTTGACATTCGCCTTGTATGCTTTTGCACCTCTTGCGTTGTATGATTCAAGTCGCTTTCTATCGCGCGTACCCTTTCTCCTTAACTCTCCGTGAATTCTCTTTCCCTACAATGACCTTACTTAGGTGGTTCAGGTTGCGGGTGCTCACAAGTTTTCGAGGTATCCCGGCCAATATATGGTGCGGAGTCTCTGTTAATCTACAGGCTGGGACCAATGCTGTTATCCATTTTCAGCGACTTCTGCCAGTCCGTCCCTTTCTTTGACTTATAGTGCCTGATTTCCAACCCCTTACAAGACTTGGGCCTCACATTTTGCTTACTGCGACACTTTCGGTACTCTGTCGAAATGCTGCGCTCGCAAGCAACTATGATCCAGCTCACAGGGTCCTCTTGCTATCTGACATTGACCGTGGCCACGAGTGACGTCAAACTTTTGCCCACGCGCCACCTAATACTTCAATCACAACAATGATGTGACCTGGAACTTGGCCCAGCATGATTTTGAGAGCAAACCGAAGCCTTGAAAACGCATTGGCTCTTGGCGTTCTTTCTCCGAATTAGCATCGAGTCCAAGTACTTGCCCCGTCTATCCCCGAACTATTCCTACCAGAAATTGGACAAGCGATACACTTTTCAAGACGTCGAGAATACCATAGTGTTCTACTCGGTAGTATATCTTTTTGGCGATTTTAGGACCCAATTTGAGCTGCAAAGGCTGCGAATGCTGCAAGGCATGCGACGTGACGGGATCGTGCGCGGCCTGTTGATTGTTGCTCTTCACGGCACCAATGCAAGCGCCGTGACCGTCATCACACCATCGCGAACCAATTTCCAACAACGCCGGCTTGGGAGCGGGAGCAAACCCGAAACCCTCTTTGTAGCCAGCTCGTGTCCGGGCTGGCCTACGAACACAGGCGGTAAAAAGTGAGTGCCGCCGCTCTCACTAACGTAACCATTCGAGACGAATAATGCATTTCCCTTTTACACGACAGATTTTTGATTACAACAGTGTATAAAGCTCACAATCAAGAGGCCACCACGAAGGACAGAGATAGATATACTATGAAATGCAAGAAACAAACCGTTGCGAGACCATTACGCCCCAGGCTGAATGGGGGCGGAGTGTGCTCGCCAAGCCAAGCGGTTGGCCGACGAGGCACCTCTGGGTAGCACTCAGAAAATACGATAAGGGCTGATCCTTCCTCTATGCACAAGTAACAACACCAGACAGGCTTCTACGGAAATTTGCATGCATGATGTGGGGTGAGAGGCAGAATCAGGCTCCCTGTGTTGTCTTGTACATGCGAGTGTGTAAGTGTGTGTGATTAAAAATATCTGTAAATGAGCCACATGGTATAGCTCCAACGGAGACGCCTGGACCGGACGAGCCCCTTTAGTTGTGACTTGGCGATTTCGGATGGATGGCAACTTGTTCTTTTCACACTAGCTTTTGTATGCCCATGTTCGGCTGGCTCGCCGCCCGGATGTTGTCGCCGCGAAAGGGGGCATCGGTCGAAGAGGGACCTAGACTACCACCGCTTGAGCGGATGGCAGCCCCGTTCCTAGGCAAAATAATTCGATGGCGGAAAAACAAACCGAAAAGCTGAACGTACCAAGTGACATTCTGGCCAGCCTTTGGCGCTTGCAGCCGGTAGACCAAGAAGACGGCACGAGGCCAGATGTAACCTACCCAGCTAGCATCGAGCCTGCAGCCACGAAAGTCCCTGGGGCCGCCAGTTCTGCACCATTCTGGATATCAGAATCGAGTTTATGGCTGATTGGTCGTAGAGTCTATAATTTCCGCTTCCTGGTGTAGAAATCGCATATTCGGAAGGATAAAGCTGGCCGGTCACGCATTCGATGCCTCGAACTGGGCGCATGCGTCGTTTGACTTGGCCAGTATCACACCAGAAGCGCGAAGCCAAGCCAGACCCGGCAGTTTGCAGGTCACCATGGCATGAAGTTGGGGTTTGCCGATGCCTAATTCCAAGTCATGACAGCTTCGGTACATCGTATTCAGCAGCCCATTCTGAACGACTTTCGTACCCACGCGCGGTACAGCATGTTACGCCCTGCAGCCATTCCCCAGATCTTCAGCCTCCGTTACAAGCGGAGGAACCAACCCAGTCAGGAAGTGGGCTATTCGTGGTGGTGTGGCGTGGCGTTATGAGCCGGCGGCAAGGTTACGTTACATGAGTGTGCCACGCGTGAGAGGACGCTAGGGTAAGCCCAGAAATGCAGCCACTGTGACAACAGCGTAAAAGGATGGAAATTGGCCAGAGGGCCCAGCTGACCTGTGGTCCGACGCCATCTTCTCGGCGCCGTTGTGAAAGATTCAAGGGTGCCTGGGTGCGTCATGCGTTGGCGGTGCGGCTTATTTGTATTGTCGTATGCTGGTCGACATCTTGCGCTACGCTGCAATGCACAATGGACTGCCCGGCAACCATTTTGCATAGCGTCCAGCGGGCTGCCTTCGAGACGTTGGAAGGGGATGGGATGGGAGGCTGTTCATGGGCGAGGAGGGCAGGGACGGTGGCTAAAGACGGAAAATAATCGCGACGCCACCTTCTTGATACATGTACTAGGCAAGCTTGCGAGGGCGCCACGATCTTAACCTGTGGTTGTATGGCCTGGCCGGTCATGCGCCGCAACCAATACTTGATACGACACCAGATTCGGTACTTTGGCGTCGAGTTGTTGGCAGCGCCAGTTCTGTCCCAAGCCAGCCTTTCCAGACGAGTGGCAGCACCATCGGTATCCGACCGCGGTGCGGAAGGTGCCTGATTTGACCGGCTTGAAGAGAGCAGTGTATGCTGCTGCTCGAGAAGGCGAAAGAAACGACCAACTACTCAGTAGTTTCATGATGAGCGACCAGGGTTGCCAGGCTCAAAAACGAGGCGAATAGGTGCTTGGTAGGCACCTGGCAGCCCTGCCGCCCCCAGCCGAACTGCTCTGCACGCTTGGCCCGCAGCGGGGCAGTTTTCGATTTCCTGGCCTTTGCCTTTGGTGATCGTAGCTAGTAACAGAGTTTCTTTCATAGAGCTGGCCGAGGGCTGAGAGCGACTGCGAGTGATGATAGAACAAAAGAATGATAAAGTAGATGAGCTTATCTGTTTTCTTTTTAACAATAAAACTGAGGAACTGCGCGTCTCGTGATCTGAGCAACGTGAAAGTCTGTTGGCGATGACTCGCAATATCAACGGTGAAACGAGCTGCACGCTACGTGGCTAGCATCGTAGGTACAAGCACCCAGACACCTAACAGTTAAAGTAGCGGTCTCTACCCGTACAAGTATCAGTATCAGCAAGACGCGCATCAAATTCGGCACGAAACTCTATAGATAGCAAACTCAAACATTCAACCCACCTTGTTCAAAGAACAGCAGCGACTTGACAACTGACAATGGAGCAAGTATGGCCTCATACTCGGCCGTTCCCGTCAGGCCAATGGGTTGCGCTTTGCGACTTTGACACGTAGCGGCGACGTACAAAGGTGAAGAGACTGCCGGCTGCTGACAACTACTGGCTGCAGGGTGCCGCGACAAGGAACAGGCAGTCATGCAGTTTCGCCTTAGTTGACGGTGTGGCTGCACTTTATCACGAGCTGTTATTCTCGGCTTGCTCCCATGCTTTGCAGATTGTGAAGAGTCATCCAGGGGGGACAATGCTGTCGCCGCAAACCCAGTGGCGCAAAACGGGCATCTTGCGTTGCTTTATCAGTATTACCCAACGTGGTTGCTTCCCCGCTGTCACGTAGCGTTCTGTGTCTGGGGTCAGCCCATCCCATCCCCAATTTCTCTCCAGTGGTTCCAACGAGAATCCCCAGTTCCCCTCGTCCACGTCCCTGGGATGACATTCGTAGAGCCCTGCTGGTGTGGGGGGTAGGGCGAATGCTGACAGAGTACCCCATGGGCCAGAGTGCCCGTAACCCGGCAACTGGGCGGCCACGGGCTACGCGACGGTCGCCGCATGGGCTATGCAATCGACGTACATAGTATGTCACCAAAGGCTGGTCTCTTTTCTTATCGCTAGCTTCGTGGTTGCAGGCAGCCTGGTGAGAAGTTTACGAAGGTTTTGCACACAGCGAGGGACCCTTGCTGCTGGCTATCGTGCAGGTGGCGGCGGATTTGGACTCGACGTTACAGCCTGCAAAAATAGATCAGAGACAGAACTTTTTCAGGCAACATCCGGGGATTGCTTATCCTCGTAGGCTAGATGGCTAGCTAGTGCCCACTCACTGGCCGAAGGTTTTGCCCTAGTCTTTGGCCTAGACTGGCTTCCTTTCCGGTCATAGGGGGCCGCTGGAATGAAACTAGGCCCAGGATGGCGGGTCCCGTATCCTGTTCCAATCTAAACCCCCAGGCGCAATGCGTGGGTGGGCAAGCCAAAGTGCGTTTATTGCTTCTAGCCTGCACATTGGCTGGGATCAGTGGCGAAGGTCGATATTAATTGCATGGAAATATGAAGCCGTTGATGGAGGAGATGAAAGGGTGACGGGGATGGATGGGCTGGGCGACGTGTTTGCCGGCCCTCAGTTCGTTGGCATGAATCTCGAGCGCAAACGGCAAGCTGCTGATTCTCTGCCAGCTGCCAGCAGCCAGCTGCCTGCTGTTGCTGCGAGCATCCTGCTACCCATTTGCCAGAGCCGATGAAATCTCATCGCGCACTCGCTTCTTCCTTCAACCCCATCATCCTATCCGTCGCAGCCTCACTTGCAGAAACGCACCGCGCTGGCTCGTTCTGACGCCGCCTTGCCCCATCCAACGAGCAACCGTCCATCCGACCATCCATCAGCCCAGCCCGTCCATTGAGCACCTAGATATCGACTAGACTCAACCAGAGCGCCCCCTCCCCCAAAGAGTCAGCCACAACACGCCAGTCTGTTGTTGCAATTCGCTGCCCCTGGTGTCTTTCTTCTCCGGATACCACCCTCCACTGTCCACTTGTCTTCTCCACCAAGACGCTTTTGCTGGTGCGTGCCATCCTTCCTCTCCTCCGTCTGCTTCTCCATCCTTTTACTAACAGCGCCGCTTTGTGGCGCTAGCCCCGTCCGCCCAAGCTCCGTCGCGTGAGACGCCTGTCTCTTTAGGAATATAAGGGTCTCACCCCCGAGCTTCACCTTCACTTTTGCTCTCGTGTCTCTTGTCCATCCTTCAACCAGGCCAATCCTCGCCCCTCCCCCTCACAGGAGCCACATACCCCGGACTCTCGATAGGACACCGTCGATCATGTCTGACGACCACAAGGAAACCGTCGTCGAGCACTCGGCCGACTCCAAGGAGTTTGCCCACAGTGCCGACGACGTCTACAATGGCATCGCCGATTCGCCTGCTCGTCCCGCCGGCTGGATGTACAAGGGCTACACGCCCTTCGGCCGCAACATGGAGCTTTGGTATGCCTCGCCCAAGGTTCAGCTGCTGATGATCTCGTTCGTCTGCTTCCTCTGCCCTGGCATGTTCAACGCACTTAACGGCCTTGGTGGCGCTGGCCTGCCACCCGAGAAGGCATACGTCGGTGCCAACTGCAGTGTCGCCTTGTATTCTACATTCGCCGTCTTCGGTTTCTTCGCTGGTACCATTACCAACCGTCTCGGTCTTCGTGCTGCTCTCGCCTTTGGTGGTCTTGGTTACTGCATCTACGCCGCCTCGTTCCTTTCATATAAGCACACTGCTAATGAGGGCTTCGTTTACTTTGCTGGTGCCTTCTTGGGCGTCTGCGCTGGTATTCTCTGGTGCGCCCAGGGCGCCATCATGATGGCTTACCCCCGCGAGGAAGCCAAGGGTCGTTACATCTCCATCTTCTGGATCATCTTCAACTTGGGCGCTGTTCTAGGTTCTCTTGTGAGTTGCATCGTAAACATGTACAAGTTCGTGTCTGACCAGAGCCGTTTAGATCCCTCTGGCCCAAGCTGTCAACGATAAGTACTCCGATCAGGCTGCGGATGGAGTTTATATTGGCTTCATTGTCCTCATGGTTCTCGGCGCTGCTCTGTCCCTCTGCCTCTGCAATGCTGATAAGGTCGTTCGCGAGGACGGTTCCAAAGTTATCATGATGAAGAACCCTACTTGGGGTTCCGAACTCAAGGGTCTCTGGGAAACGCTGTACCAGCAGCCTTGGATTCTTCTGCTGTTCCCCATGTTCTTCTGCTCCAACATTTTCTACACCTACCAGAACAATGCCGTCAATGCTGTTGCCTTCAACGCCCGCACCCGAGCTCTCAATGGCCTCCTCTACTGGCTCGCCCAGATTGTTGGTGCGGTCATCAACGGCTTCGCGCTCGACTACAAGGGCGTCAAACGCTCTACCCGTGCCCGTGTATCAATGATCTTCCTCATCGTCTGCACCTTTGCTGTCTGGGGCGGAGGCTGGGCTTGGCAGAAGGACCAACCTACCCGGCAGTGGCACAAGGATCACGCTGATGCCCAAAAGCTCGACTGGGCCGACGGTGGCAAGTTTCTTGGCCCCATGTTCCTGTATTTCTTTTATGGCTGGTATGACGCTATCTGGCAGACCTGCATTTACTGGTACATGGGTGCGCTGTCCAACTCTGGTCGCAAGGCTGCCAACCTGGCTGGTTTCTACAAGGGCATTCAGTCTGCCGGTGCCGCCATTTTCTGGCGTCTGGACGGCATGAAGCTGGCTTACAACACCATCTTCGGTGCCACCTGGGGCTGTCTCGCCGCCTCGCTCCTCATTGCTGCCCCCGTCATCTTCATGCGCATCCAGGACCACGTCTCTGTGGAGGAAGATCTTAAGTTCTCCGACGAGACGATTGAGGATGTTATTGCGATGCCAGAGAAGCGTGTTGCGGGTGAGGCTTAAACTATCTTGATTTCTATAGGACGTTGAGAATCTTGTATGCTTCTGTTTGGAAAGAATTGGGAAGGTGGACTGAGTTTCTGACGTAGCCTGGATGACTGCGAGTATAACTTTTACGCTTCATATATGTTTATAATGGCTGGTTCTGCATGGTTGCTATAGCATTCTGCACATTTGCTGCTTCAAGTAGACAATATACCCTGCTTAGCATCATCTTCAACTGTGGCTTATTGGAGGACGGGGTAAAGGTGATTTCGAAACCGTGCGGCTTTCGATCCAGGAAAGCTCATTGGGTTGGACGCTCAAACGAGATCATCATTAATTAGCATGCGTAATCTGACGCTATGTTGGTGTAAGTCGGATCAGTATTCGGAATGATCTGTTGTTCCCTTGCCGTCTGGCCGGGCCTTCACTTTGACTTTTTCAACGGCTGAATCGACGGCATTGGACCCGACGGGTAAATTTGGCCACGGGATTCTGTGAGCACAGCGGTGCTGCATTAAAAAGCGAACAAGAGACGGGGCGGACCCCCAGAGGGGGGTCTGAGACCACAATATAGCTGGTCGAGGGTGTCGTCCAGGAAATCAACGCACATGCATCCGGCGCAACAATCATCATTCAGCCTTAGCAAGTGTGGTGGGGACGGTTCAGTATTGGCACTCTCACAGTCTTCATGTCAGTACTCCCTCCCAGCTAAGGAGACTTTGAAGCAAGACTGTCTAGGGGGCCGGGATCTAGGACGGTGGACATTGGAAACATGATCGGTGTAATGCTAGCAGGCTTGGCATAGAACTTATCAAAAGGTATGAACAAGAGTCGCGGCTGGCCTCGACATGGAACGGCAGTTGGCATCAGCTGTAGCATGACCGGCCTATCAACATCTGCCTCCATCTTTTCCAACGTCTCGAGTTCCATCGTCTCGCACTGCTAAATACAACATTGCCTCCTGCCTATTTTTACGGCTAATCTCCCAATAAGTTAGCTTTATAATGAAGGGATCTCATCTAATCGTGCTGCCTTGCCTCTCTGCACCCACATTCGGATGTCAGTGCTGCCATGAGTCTAAGTCTACACGAACAATGGTGTCGAAACTTGCAGTGGCGCTTCTGAAAATAGTGGCAGGCTTAGAGTTGTTGAACAAACTGGTGGCTATAGCCTGGGATCTACACCCGCGAGACTGATAGCGACAAGGGGTGCAGGTGCTCAAACTTCTGCGGAGGTACGTAGTCAATCAATATCTGCCAGTGTCATGACCGCATGGCAATTTCAAATGCTCAGCCCTTAATCATATGATGACATCTTGTCAAAGCCGTTCAATTTTGCAGTTTTTTTTTATGAAATGAATAGTGATTTACCTCTAGTTCTATAATGTTACAAGATCAACAGTGGCGTTCGCAGTGCAGCCACATGTCAACGGTGGTCCGAAGCCGACGTCGTAGGGAAGATGAAAGCCGCGGTCAAAGATCAGCTCGTCTCCCAGGATTTAGAGCTTCAGCCCTTGTCCCGTGCCGTTGTCCGTCTCGTCCATCAGCTCCAGCACCGCCCTCTCGACGTGGTCCCCCATGGTGTAGTGCGTGTCTTGTGCGAACTCGTGCAGCACCGCGTTGGGCAGCCTCGCCGCGAGGTAGCGGATGGCCTCGATCGGGGCGTTGACGTCCCTGGCGCCGTGCCAGATGCGGATGGGGGCCGCGCGGAACGTCACGTCCTCGAGGCGGAACCCCCAGTCGTCGTCGGTCAGGATGCGCGCCTCCTGCACGGCGCCGTCGGGGCCCTGCGCAAAGGGCTCGCCGAGGAGGAGGTCCAGGAGGGCGGCGCGCTGCTCGGCCACGGGTCGCTCGTCGGGCGCCGTGACGAGGTTGGGCCGGGCGGTGCCGGCGGCGGCGGCCTCCTTGTCGCGCGCCTGCTGGTTGGCGAGCTCCAGCCAGGCGTCGAGGCGCGCAGCGACGAATCGCGTGCGGGCGAGCCGTCGGGCGGCGCGCACCGCGAGCGCCGTGGCGGTGCCGAGCGCGCCCGGACAGCGGTTGGCCAGCACGCGGACGACGCGGCGGCCGCGCGTCATGAGGTGCCGGCCGGCCGCCCACGGCGGGGCGCCCGCGAAGAGCCCGACGGCCGTGAGCGCGCCCGGGGGCAGCGCGTGCGCGCAGGCGACGGCGAAGGGGCCGCCGCCCGAGGTGCCGAGCACGGCGAAGCGCCCGAGGCCCTGGGCGGCCGCAAAGGCCTCGACGTCGCGCGGCCAGTCGAGGAGCGCCCGCCGGGGCCCCTGCGGCGTCGACAGGCCGTACCCGGGGCGGTCGAGGGCCAGGACGCGGATCGAGTGCGCGAGCGCGAGCCGGTGCAGCAGCCGGCCCTCGACCCGCGACGACGGGTAGCCGTGGAAGTAGAGCAGCGTCTTGCGGCCCCGCGCGTCCCCGTACTCGGCGAAGCCCAGCTTGCGGCCGTCGGGGAGCGTCATGGTCTGGTTGTGGGCCGGATTGGCGGAGGCGGAGGTGGAGGCGGGCGCGGATGCAGAGGCAGTTGTCGTCTGAGTGGACATTCGTCTCGATGAGACTCGGCTCAGCAGCCGATGCGTCGATGCTCTAGCCGCCATTGAGGTTGGGGTGTTGTGAGATTCCGGTTCAAAAAAAAAAGTGTGTTTGTGATGCCTATTGGAAAGATGGGATAAAAGAAGAAACAAAATTAAATGTCACCAGGGCAAATTAAAAGAATTCCGTGTGAGTATAGATAGAAACACGATGCAGAGATCATGACAGCGATTGTCATCTTTACTTATATTGACTCGATGACTCGACAGCCCGGTTTGTTCTCGCTTCAGCGCCTTGAAGCTTTTACAGCCGTAGCGCACGATGGAGCCTAATTCGGCAAAGCGCGACCCCGGGCTTGTGGGGTCTCGGCCGGGGCAGGGGATGAGCCCCGGCCGTCCAGGATTCTTCAGTCGGCGATACTGTGCGCGTAGGCCGTGCATAATCTCGGTCATGGCCTGCACCGAGCCTCTATGGGGAGGAGTGTCGAGCCCAGTCGATGCTTGTCTCGCTGCGATGAATGCACATGTACACGCTCGCCAGGCAGCATTGCCTGCCCAACGCAGCAAATTCTTGTTTTCTTTGCTTCTTCTTTCTTTCTTTGCTCCCCTATTTCACAGAACCCCCCCCCCCCCCCCCCCGTATAGCATGACATGACATGTAGGCTCACTATCCGTTCCCATCGCCATTCAGTGGGGTAATATAAGCAAGTAGGCGGATATTGCGCAGCCTACATCTCGCCTCGTTGCGACTCTAGATGTCGCAACACCGAGTGGTGCAACATTTGATATGCGGCGCGAGCGATTACGGGCCCTACGACGCGCATGGTTCAGAATGCATGGAGGGCGCGTCTACCACACGCGACCGTAATCGAAAATACATTCACGCCACATTGCTCTTCGTCCGATCCAATCAACTACACCGCGCAGCGATCAAGACAGTGCCAGGGCAGCTACACTGACAAGACTTCTCTACAATAATCTGTCGATGGGCTACGCTTTCACAGAGTGAGTTACTCAAACAAGTGATGAATAATATGTACTGGTTTCAATTGTGCGGCACATAGAGTGAGTGCTTCATCTGCTCAAGTTACATACAAACCTCTCCATCATACAATCAACAAGACGCGCTCGTAACAAAAAACGGCCCATGACCAAACAAAACTGTCCACCATATTGGTATATCATGCTGCATGCTGAAAGACAAGATCCTTTGAACGGAAAAAAGAGCGCCCACCCAGCTGCTTCCTGCAGTCTACGTTGTGCCCATATCGCATCTTCAAAGTGCACAGTTTTGGCAGCAACACATTTCCTCTGCCGCCCACATCAACGATTTTTTGAGTCCTCATTCGGCTTTGATGCCTATGACATTCCGTAAGACCGCGCCTGCCATTCTTCCTCCCTTCACCAGATTTTCGATCCGTTGTCATCCATGCGCCGTTCCAAAAAAAAAAAAAAAGAAAAACCCTGAAACAAAGGTATCTTCAGATTGTGTGCCCAAAAATAAAAAAGAAAGAAAAGACTGTTTTGGTGTCGCCTCGTCGCTGATTGTGTCGTAGAAGAGAAAATATATCCAGAGTCGACAGGTGAAATACAATAACAAAGATAAACGATTGAGTAAAAGCCGGGGTATCAATATCGAACAAAAAAATAAATATCAATGAAATCAATGCTGCATGTGCGGTGAGTCGAAACCCCGAAATGCACTCGGTTCGAGTCTAGAAGCCGTGATTGGTGATGGCATTATACTTGTGCCGGCGTTGCGTTATGGTGGTTTCGGTCGCGCGTCATCCAGCCAAATAGATCGCCGCGGACGGCAGGGGTGGTTGCGACAGGCGTCGGTGGCTCCATCTCCCGGCGCACCTCACGAGGTTCGAGCAGTAGGCTCTTGCGGTAGTAACTGACCTGCACGTTACCCTGGTCGTTTTGGCGAACACGGTTAATCTCCGACGTGAGCCAAACCTGCATATCGGGGAGCTCCGTTAACCGGTATGGAATCTGAAAACGTTGCAACTCGCCAATGATCTTAGCGGTGCGAGTGTGCTTGTCAAAGTTCACAACCGTCAGGCCACCAGTTCCATCATCCGCACCTTCGGTGCCGAGCGACATTTGCTTCGTGGCAGGGTTACCGATATCCACAAAGGTAAGATCCGTAAGATACATGCCCAGAAAGGGCAAACACGGCGGTACGTGATCGTGCAGTCTGGTGCGAAGCACCTTGTTGTTTTGAGACGGCTCGACAATCTCTTGCAGCAGCCGTAGCAAATCCTTGCGCTTAGGGGAGACGGCGTCCCAGGTCTTCCTTAGGCGGTTGATGGTACTGCTATTAAGACTGCAGATGATGGCCATCAATCCATCGTAGTTGTTAAGTCCCAGGCACTGGTAAGCGACTTTGATCCAGTGTTTAATGATGGTAGCACGCTTTTTGATCTCGTTCTGTCCAAGAATCGTATCGGCGACCAAATTTGACAAGTCTGTCGAAAGCGAGGACATAGCTTTGACATTAGGTGCGTCGGCACCACCCTTCTTCATCCACTGAGAGCCTAATAATTCTTCGGGCATAATGGCGCAGAAGATGTTCATTTGTTTCAGCGTAAGCTGACGAGCCAGTTCGATAGGCTCGAAGTCGAGCATGGCCGGGGCTGCGGTACCGGCCTTGAATGCGTTGAGGAGGTGCTGCTGGTGTTTCGATAAAGCAGAGGGTGGCAGAGGTGTCTCGGCAGGAACATATTGCCCGATGGCGGTGTTGGTCTTGCCAATAGAAGAGATGAGGCGCGGGACCAAGGACCCCTGGCCGGAGACCTTCATCGCCAGCTCCAGCAGCCTTCGTCCGGCAGATGGCAGGACGGCGGCGAGCTTGCCCTCGGCAAAAGGCATAATCACCTTGAGTGCGTCGCGATCTGTCGAGTCCCTCCAGTGAGACTCAAGCCAGCCCTTGAAAGCATTATATACTCTCAGGCGCACAGGCCCAGCCATGTGAGGAGCATCGGCCACGTAATCGAATCGTTCGACCAGAGTTTTTGTGAGTTTCATTGGCGTGCAAAAGAGACGGAAGGTAAGGAAGAAGGTAGACACAAATGTGGCGTCAGGAGTAGATTCGTGCGTGGTAAGGCGCTCCACCAAGGCCGGCAGAGAACCGCCCGTGACCTGTCCTTCCTTGTTAAACATTAGCTCATGAGCAAACGTCTTCTCAAGGAGCCGAGATTCGACATCATCTGCATCATCAGCCAGGACCGTGTTGCTTGTAGAGCTGATATCAGAGATCGAGGGCTTGGGTCGAGGCGCAAGGCCCTGCTCCGGTGTTGTGGCTCTCGTGGACGTCTGGGAAATGATACTAGCCTCAGAGTCTCTGCTCAGGTACGTTGTACTGCTACCAGCACTCGACGCGGCAACCGCATCAAATCGCGCGGAGTGGCTGTCATGTTCGCGGGCAGAGCTGTCAGGTGTGCTATGCACATCGGGCGGTAGCAAAGTCGTGGTGAGCCTGGGTAGAGGAGGCAAAGTCGGGCGCGAGACAAACGCCGACGAATTTGAATTTTCTTCATTTGTTGATTTCGCGGATGAAGGGCGGGACGACGTCGGTGAATCGCTCTTGGTGGTGGCGGTGGTGTGAGAAGAAGAAAGGCTACCAAGGTTGTTGTGCGGGTTGTTGACGGGGTTGAGAGATTCCCGACGGACGGGTATGTAAGAATCGGCGGTCTGCAAAGAATCGGCGGCGCTAATGGTTTCTGAGGGGCAAGGTTCGGCTGCCGAAGGTGTTCGTGAGCGTTCTTGAGGAACAACCTCCAAGATGGACAAATCAATGTCAAGAGCACTTCCTTCAACATCATATTCAAAGTCGCCGATTCGCTCGATCGTGGCTTTGGCCTTGGCAACGCATTCCCCAGCAGCCTTGACACAGTCAGTCGCAGAGGCGAGGAGGACAGACGTATCATAGGAAGTGATGACGTCGGCGTCTTGCGTTGCGGCTCTGACCAAGATCTCTCTCGTCGAAAAGACGAGCCCATGCGAGCGCTCCAGGAAAGTCGCTCGAGATGATTCCAGGGCGACAGGAGTCACATTGCAGTGCGCCAAAACCCCGTCGACAACGGTGAGAAGCTCGCCGGCCGAGCAGGCCGACTGGCTGACAGAGCCCGACAATTCCATACGCGAAGGTGATTGCCAGTGCAGCCTTCCGATGAAGGAGCCGAGATGAGAAAGTAACCTATCGTGTTTTCGGCCAAGACGTTCCGAGATCAAATGACCAGGGCGCGAATGAGGCGAAGGCCCGGCCAAGGAAACGCGGTGAGCGAATGTGGCGGATGACCGATTCTGTGAGATGCTGCCCTGAGATGCTCTGCGGTTCGTCGTAGCGGGAGCTTGGTTGAGGGACGATAAGCGTTTGTTCCATTGGGCTTGAGAGGAGTGGATTGCTTCACCCAGGTCTGAGGTAGCTACACTAGCAGTCGTATCATCGGTAAAGGCCCGTGAGCCAGCCTCAGATGCCGTCTCGACGCGGTGCTCTTCAAAAGTGACTCTTTCTGCTGGCGGTGTCGGAGGCACATACGACTCCTCCTGTACTGTAGCCATGACAGTGACGGACGCAGGGGCTCGGGCTCGCCGGTCTTCATCAAGGACATCAAGAAATCGGACACCCTTGTTGACAATGCGGAAGGCTTTCAGGATCATTTCATCGACGACATCGTTAACGTCCTCGGCTGGATAGGAAATTTGACGCTGAGAGTCCTGGAGGCGCTTGGCCGTCTTGACCAGCAAGGAGAGCTCCGCCAGTAGCGATTTTCGGCATTTACGCAGAGAGTCGTTGCGTTGGATAATGACAGACTCTCTATTTAAGCAGTTTGTGCGTTCCTGAGATTGAAGAGTTAGCAGGGCAGATTGAGGTCAACGGGAGCCCACAAGATGGGCTGAGATGATAACGTACCAAGAGGAAGCGGACACCGGCAATGATTCCCTTCATAAACTCCTGGTTCCTGAAGAGTTCGCTGTCGTCGACGGAGGTGCTTCGTAACAAGTCCCAAAAGTTGAGCAGGGACTTGAGCAGGGCACGGAGATCGTCGGGTTCGTACGCTTCGCAGTAGTTGGTGGGAAGCCAGCCGCGAGCACCAGAGATGAGCAAAGTGCCATCAGCCCAGCCATTGGTATGGATAGAATGAACGAGAATGACATCGCCTTCCTCGAGAGGCAGGGTAACGCTGGATTCTGTAGCGGCATGACTAGGCTGGAAAGGATAGAAAGCGCGAAGGAAATTGTGGAAGACGGGAGGTGCATCGGGCGATAGGTCCTCCTGGGAGGTGCTGGGAGTGGCGGGAGGCGTCATCTGTGCGGATTGTGAAGAGTTGCCGTGAAGTTGATATGGGCCATTGACTGGCGAAGCAGAGCAAGTCCTGGACAAGTCGAGGGGAGCCACTTGAAGACTGGCTCGGCCGTGCTGTTCCGGTAGCATGGCGTAGAGGGGAGCCGTCAGAGGCCAACAGGGCAGGTCGTCAGGCAGTGGTGCGAGCCGAGAGTCGACAGCCACGCCACAAGACAGCCTGCGTTGCGAGAATCGGCAAAGTCGGTGCGATGGTATAGATGGAAGAAGACGAGAGGCAGCTGGTGCGAGAGACGCAACGGTGGGGTGGAAAGCTGCGATTGGCAAGCGATATTGCAGGCAATGAGCGTAATCGGCTGTGTAAGTGTATGCAGAGAATTGGCTCTCTCTGAGCGACGGTAATCGTCGTCGTGGTAATCCGTATTGCGGCGTCTGTTGGCGTGGGGTGGTATATTGGTGATGGTGTTGGTAGTGGAGGATAGACAGGAAGCTGCGACGGAGTGCAATTTAGACGCGCGGTGACGATAAAGAAGACACGAGGCTTGAAGCTGCAGCAGACGAGAAAATAGTCAGCGAGTAAAGAAAAAGAGTCGCGAAGTTGTTGATTGTGTCGAATGCAAGTGGATGCGCGTCTGGAATGCAGAGGCGAAAGGGCCGTTTGGGGGCCAGTTGAGGCAGTAAAGTAAGTCGGTAGGTGTAGGTGGTGGGGGGGTTGGCAGGCAAGGCAAGTAGAGGTACCTCAGTAGGTACGGATACTAAGTAATAAGGCAAGGCAAGGTAGGCAGGATTTGTGTTTACTGGTAGTATGGGTGGCCAGGATAAAGAGACCTGGTAAGGGTACTGGATGGCAGGTAGAAGGCAAGCAGGCAGGGCAGGCAGGTAGGCAAGCAAAAGTAAGTAGGTAGGTAGGTAAGTAGGTAAGTAGGTATCCGTAGGTTGGTAGGTTATCAGTAGTAGCTACCTGGGTACCTAGGTACCTTGTTGATGGCTGTTGGAATGCAGCAACCATCGCAGCGGGCTGAGCCGGGGACAGATTTTGGAGGTGAGTGGCGCTGGAAGATGGGGGGGTGGAGGGGGGGTGCTTCAGGGGGGAACGCTGCGCTGGGTGAGCGGCTTCTTGAGAGGAGGAGAGCTGGACTTCGGAAGCAGCTGCAAAGGAGAAGCTGAGTAACTACCTAGACAGGTACCTGCCCATCCTACCATCAGACAATAGTAGAGCAAGGTACCTTTCTAGAAAGGCAGGTGCGCAAGGTAGGTACGGAGGTGGCGCAAACAGGTGGCAGCACCGCAGGCGCGGCAACGGGAAGGATGGGGGGTGTGAGGGGGCCAGCAGGTGAAGGTGCAAGCCAGAGATGCTAAAAAAAAAAAAAAAAAAAAAAAAGATGCCGCATCGCGTGGTACTTACAGGACGGACACATTGAAAGGGGGGAAGGACACGACGCAGGATGAGAAGAAAAGAAAGGACGGTAATCACGAAGTTCAATGCAAGAGAGAAAGAGGGAAAATAGATGAAGAGGCGAGAGGAGTCGGGTTTGAGAGAGAGAGAGTCGTAACAGACAGGGAAGAAGGGGGGGGAGTAGCAGCAAGTCGTTTGTGTACAGATTACAGATTACAGATAGGTACGGAGTACTTACTTACAGAGCACAACTAACCAAGGCAAGGGCTGGTCAGGGCCACTGGTAACTTATAAGGGCTGCTGGTTCGAGCCGCTTGCTTCTCAAGGGCTGGTAAGGAGGCAGGTTGGTAGGGAGGGTAGGTACTTTATTACGGGCAGCCACTACGCAAGGCAGGACGTTGTTGAAAGTGTCAAGTGCAAGCACCGTAAGTACGGGTTACGGAGAACGGAGTGTTATTACCAGGTATATACCTACCTGGATAGGTACCTACCTAAAAATACGTGCTTGGCTTGCCTACAAGGTAGGTAGATACCTACATTGCCAATTTGCTTGCTTGCCCAGGTCGCCGTCCTCAAAAAAAAAAAAAATCGGCCAGGCTACCTAAGCAATAAATTAACCCAGATTACGGAGTAGATGAGCAACAAATTCAAATTGGCCAGCAACCCAGCCAGCCAACCAGCCAACCAGCCAACCATGAACCATGACGCGCGCCCGCCGCCAGGCAACAAAGCGAGCCGAACCCAAGGCAGTGGGAGAGTGGATGCGGGCCCTGTTCCTCCTGCTCGGAGCCTTGGAGATGGGCGAGGTACTAGTCCGGACCAGGGCTCATTTTTTTGTGTCTTTGACTCTTGTTGCTTTTTTTCTCTCTCTCTTTCCCACCCGATAACTCAGTAGCTGCCATTGCCAGGGAGTCTATCCCTCGTCTCCTTGGCCAAGCTTTGTACTAGTATCCGTACAAAATCCCGATGGACCCCCGACCTAGGTACCTACTAGTTACTGGTAATACTCAAGAACTAAGGTGGCAGCTAGGTACCTAGGTAAGTAGCAGCATCCACTAACACTAACACTCTACCAGTAGGTAGGTACTAAGTAGCAATGCCACTCCTAGTATCCGTACGGATACTCAGTAAGTACAGTTTACTCCGTAGCGAATACTGATATCACGCTACCAGGGAGCCAGACAAGGGAGCCAGTAGCAAAAAGGAGACAGACCAGGGAGTCTCCAGCCCAGGAACCAAGAAAAGATTAATTCAGACGTGAAAAAATAAAATAAAATCAAAAACCCGCCCTCTCCTCTTTTTTTTTTTCTCTGGGCCTCTGGCAACCGCTTCGCCTCCGTCCGCTGACACGGAAAAGCAACTTCTCGGCTGGGGCTGGCACTCCACGCGCCGGCGGGGGATCGCTGCTCCCTCGTCCCAGTTACTCGTCGAGTCGACTGATGGGAGGACCCGGAGGGGGTGACTCCTGGTCTTGCCAGTCGAGACTCGCAGAATCGCAGACTCGCAGACTCGTGGCCGAGCAGGGGGCCAGGGGGTGAGGGAGCCGACAAGGGGGCACCGCCAGAGCCTAATCACCGCTTGATGACGAGGAACTAGCGGTAGCATCGACATCCCAGCCAAAAAAACAGAGAGGTCCGTCGTCGTTGACAAGGGGACCGTGTCGCCTCCCAAATTCAAGTTCAGGGTTCCAACGAGGGGATGAGCCCCCCTCCCATCTTGTCTTGTCTGTGTGGCCACCCTCTGTGGTCAGTGGTCAGTGGTCACTCGGCGAGCGGGTCAGGCTTGGTTGGGTTGGGTTGCGTCGATGAAAAGCGAAAGGTCGTCGTCGTCGACTCTCCTCCAGGTAGACTTATTGGTGAGAAGTCATGGCAGGGGGGGAGGGGCAAAAGAAAGAAAATTTTGTCAGTTGCCATGAACAAGGTAGCCATGCACAATGCCAGTCGCCATGTCGTTGAAATACGGAGATGGGGATCGAAAGCCGCCGTTCCTTGCTGTACCTACTTGCAGCCGCTGCATGCATGCATGGTTACCTGTAAGTAAGCTGGCTGGTTGGGTATGGTAAGGGGCAAAAAAGTCTCGTTCACACTGCATGCTGCTGGACCAGGCCGAACCAAACCGGACCAAAAAAAATGCCAATCTGCAAGTATTCTTTACGTACCTGCAAGTCTGCCCAAGATGACAGTCGTCTTACCTACTCGGGACTTTTCGCCGTCCTCCCCCCGTACGCGCACGAAAACGTTGGACGGAACAAGGGCCAGCCAGCTGCAGCCCGCGACCGACGAACAAGTCACTGCCCAAGGCATCTGTAATTTGCCTCAGTACGGATTGCTTGGTACTTACTTTATTATAGCACCTTCTAAGTAAGTAGGTACCTACCTAGGTAAGTAATCCGTCCACCATCTCCCACCATCTCCCACCATCTCCCACCATCTCCCATCACACACTCACGCAGCAGCCAGGCATTCAGGCTCCCCATCATCTTTGCTGCCGCGGTTCCGTTCCTACTCGTACTCTCCATCATGTGGATATTCTTCTCTTGATCGACTCGATATCCTTCTCATGACCTCGCCCTTTTTTTTAATTTGCCGCCCTTGTTCCCTTTGACTCAATACTGCCTCAGCCCGACGCCACACCCCATTATGCAAACGCATGACAGTACTGAGTACAATATACACGACAGACAGGCACCAGAAGCAAAACACCAACCACACTAACACGACCCATCCTGCATCTCACCTGCGACTTGCAGTGGCGGTCCAAGAGTGCATATATTGCCTCAGCTTGGCCAGCATCATAGCATCGCGGCATCGCAGCATCGCAGCATCAACACCACTGCCGTAGTACTCATACAACCGACTGCCTACTCGATACGCAACGCCGCCCTTCAGCTTCCATCGTCATCAATGAATCCCTCCCCGCCCAACTACGCATCACCTGCTCCCGGTATCAGGTATATGCAGCCGAGTATCCCCAACAAGCTCCGTATATACACACGTACTGGTACGACAGCCATTACTCGCAGTGGAGTAGTCATTTCTGCCCGTCCCCTCCTCCTCGCAAAAAAAGACATGACAGCACAGTGGATCGCCATGTCAAGAAACACTCCCGTCCTGATGCGTAACGTCATGACAGAGTCGATGCCTTCGGGGTCCTGATTCGGACACGCGCATGCCACAAAGTCAAGTGCAACTAAGAATGCAGCATCAAGGCGATATGAAAAGCACCTATTGAGACTTCTCGCCATCAATTGCTGAGTAGACACTCGCCCGGTTTTCCGTCGAGTTTCTGTCGAGTTTCCCGCGGCCCGGCAGCCTCATCGGAAGCCGCCTACGCCTCTCTGATCCAAATCAATCACCACGCTGCGCTAATACGCCAGCACGTCCTTTTTTAGCAACTGTCAGGCAAGCAAGACAGCCAGCCCTGCGCTCCACCGTCATGGAGCAACCCGTCGCCAGACCGCACGAGCATTAACCATCATTGTGGTACTTACTACCGAGTAGCTAGGAGTAAGCTCCGAACCAGGCCGGCGGCTTCATCCTCGCGTCTCGCCCCTATCCCATACTCTCTCTCGCAATAGCAGAAACCTTCATCCCCCACAGGGCTCTGCCCAAAATATTCAGCTGCATAGAGTCCCTGTTCAGAAGTCCTAGAGTCTTGACAGACTTGCCAATATCAGCAACGCTTGAGCAGAGCTTTTGCGAACCACCATGGAACATGGAACATGGAACATGGCACTTCGCAGTATGGGAGCGAGAGAACAAGTCCACTTTAGCGCCATGGCGACATTTGTTACTCTTTGGCATTGGCAGTGGCGTTTCTCACCTCCTTATCCGCACGGCACCAGTCCAGGCCGCGCCGAATCCATGATCATGTTACCAGGGTTCGCACACTGCACGCTGCACGAAAAAGAAACTTGACCTCACTTTCAGCAAACAGTGCAGACGAGGCATTGCGTCATTGGTCACGTATGACTGCTGATTACCAGATGCCCCAAGGGTCAGGCACATACAGCTCATTCTGGCCGGTAGAAATCATGTTGCAAACCCATCTCGGCACTTAGGGACCGCAAGAGTAATGCGCAGTGCGTAACCACGCCGCTCTTGTGACATCCAAGTCCTGCATCTTAGCCGTGCTTGGTCTTATTCCAACGGTGAGCCCCTAACCACTTAGTGAGGAAGCTAAACCAGCTCTCGCTAGTCTTACATTTGGGTCCAAAACATGCAGTGCAAGACACAAAGGTGGTCCCCCTCCAGTTGTCTTTGTTTTTGCCAAAGCAACACTAGTTACTCAGTTTGTCAGTACACCTCAGAGGCCAGACTTCAACCCTCTGCCTCACTCGTACTGAGTACTTGGCACGATAGGTGAAACAATTTCATTGCTCGTGTTGTCCTCTGGCGTTGCTTCCTTCTGTCTTCCTTCTCTTTTTCTTTTTTTTTGGCACCCCGTTTAATGACTGGCCTCCACTGACTTCCGAACCCAAGGAACGGTTTGGCGGGCCTGGTGTACTCACTCGTTCCACCCCTGGTCTTTTTGCAAGTTGTCTCGACTGGCAAGTATCGTGCGCTGTGGCCGCCTCGAGCATCAGTGGCCTGTTCTATTCCCATTACACCCGTCGTCTCAGGGTGTCGTCTGATCTGCTCCCTGAAAGAACCCTTCATGAAAACCCTTGTTTTGCAGGAAGACATTGGATTAATATCCACTCGTTACGTCCCTCACCTCAATACACGCCAAAGTTATGCTGGCCCGAATTCCATCGAATTTTCAGCCACAATCAGCCACCAGCCTCCCTTCTCGAAAAATTGAGGGTGGATCGTGTTTCGTGCCTAGCAAGTGCAACGGCAGATTCCCCCCGGCGGGTGACGTTGTAAGTAAAGCTTGTCCCTACTAATGGATGCGTACTGAGGCACATAGCTACACGAGCAACCGCTTGCATACTCATTTGCCCTTGCCATTCACTGCCAGTCGGGATGCGGTGTGGTCTGTTACCCAAGGATGTGGAGTTATGGGTGACTTGCTGAGAAGAACCACTCTATGTATTGACCCTGCCCCAAGTACATTCGCGATGCCATCCTTTAGCAGCTACCATTGCTAACACAGTTGACAGATAATTGGAATACCTTTGTAGTGAATGCCGTTGCGGAGCAAATGCTACTTACCCCAGAATGACATGAACAAATCTTTCCGGCAAACCAAATCCCAAATTGAAAGCAGACGGGCCGTGCGTATCGCTTCCCCATGCGTCATCTGTTCTAAAATCCTTTCGTCAAATCTCAAACACCCCAAGCAACGGCATAAGATGTTTGAACTTCACCCACACAATGTGAGCATTAGCATAAATCTGCGCTGTAGTCTTGCCACAACATCGACGTCTCAGGTTCTCACAAACTGCGTCATCGCCCAACACCAGTTGTGATTCTCCCCGTCTGACTGCGATATTTGTGACGATAGCTTGCAGCTCCATGCACGGTGCATCATGCATCATGCAGCATGCAACAAGTGTGATTCGGCGCAACGAAGAAACAGTCACCACGATGATGCCTAGCCATTTTGGTAGCTAGCCGCTCGCCACAGTGGGTGTCGCTGGGCCAGAGCTTCTCGGCAGCGGCTTCCGCCGCCACGCCTCCTCCATTTCCCGGGTGAGCGGGTTCGGTCAGGTCAATGCGACCCCAGCAACTACATCTTGCGTGTAACCATTGAGTAACTGTGACGGGAGCGAGAAAACAGCATCAAATTCGCGCGACGCTCGTGTCCTACCAGTATGCCAGGAAATACTCCCGTGTGATATGGAAAAGCAGCCGTC
The DNA here is from genome assembly GCF_051103115.1 of Cordyceps javanica. NCBI lineage: Eukaryota > Fungi > Ascomycota > Sordariomycetes > Hypocreales > Cordycipitaceae > Cordyceps > Cordyceps javanica. Next base: position 1,221,299 of record NC_139296.1, read on the forward strand.
TCTTTGCCAACGAGGCTTGCAATCCAGAGCTGCTCTCGAGTCACTGCCGGGCAATCTCATACATCGGCCTTTGGGTCAAGCACCACCTCACGCGTGTCACACAGACCCCGGACCACTGCATACTCGATTATTAGGGCCGTCGCGAAAGTTGATGCAAAGTAATTGTCAGCAAAGACTACAATTTTCGTCTGGCAACACTATGCTATGCTTCAACCGATCGCCTCATCCCATCAAACAAGCGTTTGACATCATCAGGCGACACTCATCCACTGTAATCTCCTCAAGAGCAGCTGATGGAGCTGCCGCGGGTTTGCATTGCATCGCATGAGTCGACCATGGCTTCGGTACCTTGGTATCCGACAAGATGGTTCTGTGGTCTCTGAATATGCTCACGTCTCCCAAGGTATCGAGTACAAAACTCTGCCTGGCCTTTGATGGCATACAAGTGCCGTGGTCGAGATGCATGCACACGCAGACGAAATAACCCGCATGCTCGGCTGATCACGTTATGAAATTCATGTGTTTCTCCCCAATGTCACCTTCTATGGCACCAGCCAGAGTACTAATAGTCTGACTTTTCCCTCCTATTGGGTATAGCTCATAGCGGCCCGCGGATTCCCTGTATCCCGCAAATTTGACTTTCGCGCTCTGTGCTCAAGCCGTGGAGCAGAGTGCCAGATGGAATTTGCGCCCTCCACTGGGTGCTGTAAGCACTCATCTGGCAATCTGTATACTGTGCTCTCTGCTTCAGTAACCATGGGGTAGCTGTCGTCACAAGTAATGCTACAATCTTCTGGAAATGTCGAGGCAATGGCCCCCGAGGCAAGGCAGCAGTGCCTGGCACGTCGCTTACTGTTTCCAACCATTTCGAGACCTGCCTCGATACCCTATTTCCCGCCAGAGCCAATAGACGATAAGGAAGAGTCCCACCTACTTGAGAAGAGAGTTCAATAAGAGGCAAGAAATTTTTGCGACTACTGCAAGCCCGCATGTGGCGTACCTCGGGGGCTGGGCAGGAACAGCCCCGGCTCACTTCCGGAGCATGGTCATTAGTTGGAGAGGCCCGGATCCTATCCCCCGCGTTGACGGAGCAGCTACCTGCCCCCAGTTGGTAGGTAAAAATCAAGACTCGGGAGGTCCGGGGTCTAAAAAATCCCGACTGATGGGCAACGCAGAAGCCAAGTCAAGACGCTAAAACCAACTACTGCGTTGGCTCTGCACGTACACTCGTGAACACGACCTACGAGTAACGCATTTTGGGGAAGCAAAAGGCAGTACCCCAAGTAAGTACGGGTTCCAGCTCGGCTTGGTCGTATCAACTACCAAAAGGGCCTTCTTCGCAAACGCAAAGATGTTCAAGGTGGTAATTAGCAGCAATGGCCGGAACCCCTGTCATTAGCGCAAGTTGCTGAAGATTGCACTAGTCTCTTGAGGAAGTCTACAGGTTACGTAGGTGACAATCGGCACGGACATTTCTGTAGAGTTAAATGGTTGCTTACATCCTGCGTTGCCAGTCTACTACGCTAGAAATCTAAAAACAGGAGCACGATTTGCCATGCTGAACATTTGATGGACAGGCCTGAAGAGTTTTTTTAGCAAGGAGACGGGCAAACTCTCTTCTGACCTACTGCACAAGTCGGAGCTTGTACTTAGCGTTACATAGCGCGGCCCAGTCCTCCGGGCTCCCCATCAGCCATGCTTCGAGCGTTCTATTGTTGTTTTTAGCAACCGAGCTTATCATGATTAGTGAGAGTCAAACCAAGGAAAGAGGGGCGGTGGCTAAGCGAGCGAGCCTTTGATTGCTTCCCTTTTTCCCGTTACCTCGTCTTGGGTATAGCACGATGGCTCTTGCTTGGGCCGGCGGCACGGCTGTCGCAGTGTCTCTATTGCGCTAAAGAAGAAATTTAAGAAACAGGTCGGACAATCGACGGCAACCGATTGGAGAGGCTGCGCGCGCGAGGGGGGGCGGGCTGCGAGAGGCTCGCCCTTGATCACGGATGGTGGTGATGTATGGACGGGAGAGGAGGTGGACGGTGGACTGCCTCTGGAGCCCTTGCGAGGACCAAATAAAAAACCTTCAGTACATCAAACGGTAAGCCGAGGCTTAAATAGACTTCCGTATTTTGCGCGGCACAAAATTGCTAACTGTCAAAGGTCTAGATGCAGTTGCAAAATGTCTCAACGCGGGGCACAGAGAAAAGTGACACTGGCAGCCTTGCAACGGCCGAGTTGTGCGTGTCCCATCAACCCTGTGAACCGACTGTCGTAACGCTGAGTTGATTCTGTCCTCAAACTCAAGTATGAGGATGCTGGCACATGCTTGTGCACAGGTTTAATTTCGAAGGCACATTTGTCGTCACTTACCGGGGGGGGGGGGGGGGGTTCTTCGAGCCTTGTTCCTTGTTTCCGTGCCTGCCCCCCCGTCCTTCGACTTGTGGTCCGGATATCAACCCGTCGGCTTGCCGAGGGGCGAGAGACAAAAAGAAGAGGATTGAAAAGTATGACGACCCAAGACAAGTAGTGCTGAGCAGGCAAGCAGGCTATCGATACCGCTAATAGGAAAAAGGCTGTGTGGGCTGGGCAGCATCTCGTTGACCCAGGTACCTGGAGGCCGATCTCTATGCGTGCCACGAAATAGGCTTTGCGCATGCATTTGTTGTCCAGATTGGCTGGAATAAGTGTGCATATAGGTACCGAGTACAGATTACGAAGCTGAGCTTGCAGTAGCGTTGTACACAATTGGGTTCAACGAATCACATTATCGGACACAGTGGTGTCTCGTTGGCAGAAGCTCCGGTGGAGGTCGTGTGCAGTTGGAATGGAGCGGGGAGGAGGGTTTCCCGCGGAAACGCGTCGTCGATACTTGGACGCGTCTTTCGGGGCGAGTAACACCGGACCTTTCGTCCCCTGCTACTTTTCCTGCCACTGATGAATTCCCTTCTCTGTTTCTCTTTGTCCTTGTGCGTTGCAAGGAAAGTCTCCAAGGTGTGGCTGCCGTTTGAGACGCTGCTTCACCGTGGTCCGTGGCCGGGGGGTCGTTCTCCAACCATTCTTGTGCATGAGCATATATCTGCCGCACCATATTATATTACCTGGAAAGAGCACATATAGGTTCTCGCAAGTCGCCTCTCCATTCGGCAATTTATCGCTCGAAGATCCCGAGTGGCAAGTGACACTTTATCGATCCATTCACCCGGAGCTGGCTGGATGCCAAGATGGCATCAGTCGTTGTGTCCCCCTCCTTGCTATAGTACTGCCACTGCTATGCCGTCTACCGAAAAGCGGGCATTTGGGGGGCTGCATATGCAGCTCACCACGGGACGCATGTACCAAAGGGACCAGCTCGTCCCAGGTCCATGGATTTGCTGGCAGCCCGAAACGATGGCCGGCGGCGGCGCGTGTCATGCAAGATTTGGTCGCTCCACGTCCCTCCTAACTGCGCTGCTCACGAGCTGCTGAAAACGAAGTCATGCAAGCGGAAACGCAACACTGGTCCTCGTACACTGGCCAGCAGGGTAATATTGCGTTTCGCAACAGCGTGCCACCATTGTACCACCATATACGGAGCCGATTGAAAATAGAACATCGCAGCTGCTTATACTCACGAGGCCTCCGTTCTACTTTTTTTCTTTTGAACCTATAGAGAAACACCCCCAGCTTTACTTGGCGAGTTTCTAATCATAGATGAAGCTTGTCTCTAGGGTATGGTAAGTGTGCCAATGGTCTTTTTCTTGCTTCGGGCATCTATAAGCGCAGGTGGCGTGCTCTGTTCAGTCTAGCTTCCTGGTATATCTCAGCCCAGTTTCCATAAAGAGAGTTGGTCTCTGCTGCTGCCAACATGTCGTTAGGTGGGTGCTCTTTTCCAGGGTTCTACAACCATCATGGCCATTACTTTATTTCTGGAGTTCCTCAGGCCAGCCAGAGAGCAGCAAGCAAGCACTGCTCTCCTCCTCCGGCTGGCCACACTTCTTAGCCATATCACTGAATGTGATATGAGGAATGGCACGGACACAGGCTTTGCTCTTCTAATCTCGGTCCTCCCCTCCCGCCCGTTCGATCAATCGGAGGTTGCCCTGTGCTTGATCTTTTGCTACAGGTACCCACGAGCTGCGAACAAAACGAAATGCAAGCGGGTGGTGGCAGTGGTGCTGGAAAAGAAAATTAGACACTGGCAGGGTCCTTGTCTTGTCTCGGATATGAGAGTCTCGCCTCGGGGACAGCTCTGGCACTAAAAACAGCCAAGTCAAGTCCACTTTGGCACCACGGTAGCATTGGATGATGCTGTCGCTCCTTCAGCACGCAGCAACAAGTACGAACAACAGACAGTGTAATTTGTACGCCAATTACCCCTCCTCACCTCACCTCGTCCGTCGGCAGTTGTTCCCAGTGCTCAGATTGACGGCGAGCCGTATCGTCGGCTACAAGCTAATTAATGGGATGGCGAGATGAGCAACCCCACGTATTCCAAACGGCTATGACCGCCCTCCCCCCCCCCATTTCTCAAAATACTGCCCAAAGACGGTTTCGCGTAGAAGGGGGGAAAGTGGAAATGGACGAGTGACGGGCGGATCTCATCCGATAACACACACAGGGGGGACAAAATGCACTCGAGTCAGTTGAAACAACCATGTAGATGATCTTTTTGTCAGTTATCAACATTGGCTGCGCCGAGCCTCGCGCCAGCAATCTGCTGTAGTGCGGCGTCGTGAATGAATACCCAGTAACACGGAGCCGAGTCCGGGGTATTGTGTATTGCAAGGTTCCGCCACAACGGGAATGAAAGGGGTCGATTTGACTACTGATAACTATCACTTACCTACCAGGCTCTCTGTTCAATCCGTGAGAGGCGGGGCGGGATGTCTTTGCTTTTTCTCCCAACGGGAAACTGCATTGTATTTGACGAGCATTCGTGGTCTCAGTACGTTAGTTATCATGGCGGTCTCAAGGCCGTTGTGACGTCTCAGCCACCCACCTTGGTCACGTTTCTTTGTAAATCCGGCCGGCAGCCCTCAACGGCTTTTCGATTTTCAACGTCTTCTTCTTTTCTTTTTTTATTGCACCATTGTCAACATGGGCCCGGATCATCATCTAGCCAGATGGACTCTTCAGCTGCGCTTGGCGAAGATGGAGAGAGTTTGCACGTCACATGTGATGGCATGTGATGGGAAGAAAGCGAATTACCCTCCTTTCGTTGTGCGTTAAGCCAGTTGTCGTCAACGTTTTCCGACTTTTGGGAGCAACAAGAACCACGACACAACCCGCCGCCGCCTTGCGACTTTCCCGTCCACGTCACCGGGCCAAGGGTCCGCTATCCGCGTGTGGGGAGAAATGCTTGCGAGCAGGAAGGAAGATTGAAAAAAAAAATAAAGACATCTCGCAGACAACCGTGCGCGAGTGGCACGCACCCTGGGCTTGCATGCCCTCCCCCCAGCAACTCCTCTGCTCCTCATCCATCCATCCATCCCCCCCTTGCAAAACCACCTTTGCAGAATGGCACACCGACGTGATGCGCAGCCGTAGACTCCTTTTTCACTCGGCCGATAAACGCATCAAAGGTCCTCGAAGAGGGGGGGGAGCCCACGTGGAACGCCCGCGCACGCCTTCAATCAGCTGTGTGCTTCAACAGGGCACAAGGCAAAGGGACGATGTCGTGTGTTCCAGGCACAAGTGAGATAATTCTCGCCTCCCATTACTTGGCAGGCGGGCGGGTCATTGGGCGATCCCATTAAACAGAGAGAGAGAGAGAGCTTGTCATCACAAAAAAAAAATATAACCAGAAAGATGGGCTGCCAAGCACCGGCCAACTGTCCGTGCCAACCCTGTTCTTCACGAACAGTCGGCCTGGGCGGCGACGGCTGTCGGCTGTTCCTGCAAAGGAAATCATTGGGCAGATTGTGCGGCAAAACTTTTAAGTAATGATTTTTTGTAAAAGGCAAAGAAAAACCTCCGGTTCCTTTTCCTTGTCTGCTGTCGACAGTCTCGACCTCTTCTTGTCCCGCACGCGCAGGGGAGGGAGAGCTTGTGTGTGCGCCGATCCTGACGTGGAACGGTCATCATCTGTGCCGCAACTGTACAGATCGCACCTTTTTCTTTCTTCATTTTCATCCTATCAGCATGCAACAAAACCGTTTTGGTCTTCAAAGCTTATTCAAAAGTAGCAGGTCGTTGCGTCCAACCAGGGGTGAGGGAGAAAAAAAAAGCCAAAGACATGTCTCTCTATCGCAGGCGAAAACTGAATCAGCCACCACCATCCCCCCCAGTCACCGCCTCATTCCTCCACTGCCGTGATCCCCATCTCGGTTTTTCTGTGACTGGTACGGCGATTGATCAGGAACCAGGCCCCCCCCGGAGGAGGGCAGGGGGGAGGGGATGATGTAGTTATCACTTCTCATCTTCACGCGTTGGTCCCTGTTGATAAGCCGGCCCGCAGCCCCGGTTGGCCGGGCTGACCCGACAGAGCCGCCAAATGGGATATACAAAGCTTAAGTAGGAACGGGCAAAATAAAAGAAACGTAATGTCAGACCCTGAGCCCTGAAATCATGCAGGCGCGCAGCCGTGACTCACCAGGGTCTGCTTGAAAGGCTCTCAGTACTGGTACTCCGTACTATTAGATACAATGTTCCCTCTCGGGCAGCATGGTGTCGTCAAATGCTCGTGTTGTATGGCGTCTAGACACTTGCAGGCGCCCACCGCTGATCGTAGGCAAGGTAGGGGGGGGGGCGCATGTCGTGCCCCTCTGTGGCTTGTCCCTTTCCTCTCTCTCCCTGTCTCTCTCTCTCCGTGGTCGGTCGGCAGGCAGGCAGAACGGCGCAGTATTCAGACGGCTCCGTGTAACTTGGGGCAGAAGGGAGATGCCGCGCATAGGCGGAAAGTGCCTGAACCGTGTAACTCACTGCGGTGGTCTGACTCTCCCCCCCCTCTTTTCCTCCTGTTCGTTTTTTTTTTGGAGTTGGGGCTGCAATCTCATGATTTGCGATGGCAAAGGGACCCGGAATATACGTTCTTGTTTGTTGGGGGGGGGGGCATTCTTTCGTGTCTAAATGAGCCGCTGCGCAACACACACGGAACGAGAAGGAAGGATAACTTCCGACATATAGAGGCCTACCAAGCAAACGGAGGAATCGCGTCATGAGACATGGAACATTTTTTTAATGGCCGTTCATATATTAGCTCATGGGCGATATAGAGTGGACCTTTCCGTTTGGTGACTTTCCGTGGCTACTCAGTCATGTAGTTGCGATGTCTGGCAGCTACAGGGTATTTGATTATTGGCATCTTTGTGTTTTCCATGTCAAGTGTGTACGGCGCTCGGCGGCTCACCAGCCAGTGGATGAAATGTTCATATTCACAAAAGGCGAAAACTCCAAGGACCTCACCTACCCTCAGAGGCTTACTCTTGCAGTATAGAACTCCGCATGAAGAAGAAGCGCTTCTCGCGTTGCGTACTTCTCTCGTGGTATTGATGTGAGGTGTGACCTACCCTAGATAGTCAGGATGTCTCGTTGACAGTGACTAGACTCTACAACAAGTACATGTGGTTTGGCCAAAGGGCGATTTCCTTGTGGACCGCTCATATGTGCCAATGAGTATATTTGCTCACGTTAGTGATGATAATAGTCGTCACTACTGATGTTGTCTGCAAAACTTGCCGTGTAGGAGAACTCGTTCGTCAAGATTCGTTCCCAAATCCTTCATTAAGCCACCACTGTGCTCCTCCTACAACACAAAAGCATAGCAACAAGGCTTCTTCTGTAGAGAGAATTGAAATGAAGATAATGCAGACGGTTTCAGTGGAATTAAAAGCCTCAACTTGAATGAATGTTCGTTCCATTGATAGAGCACAGTGCCCGAGTTCATATATGGCACTGTATAGAGCCTCATTCAAGACCTTGCCTCGTATAGGCAGTTTTACAGCGCTACTTTACGGGCTCCCCTACGCAAGGCGCATCATTCTTAAGGGAGAGGTCATCGCAAGCTAAAGCAGCAACAAGACTAGCCCGATTGGCCAAGTCAATCGACTTCTGTCTGGAGCGCATCGCACGTTCATCACAAGCTGCTCGTAACTGCGTGTCAACGAAACGTTTCATGGAGGCGTCACCGCTCACCCGGCAGCCTCAGCCCGAGGTCTTCACCCCAAAGATCAGCCAGCTATACTATGAGCTATTTCAGGTAGGCCGCTGCGCACCTCCGTCTGGCCACAACGTTACTGACGGCTCCTGACACATTTAGGTTCGAATGGCCAACGAATACCCGTCCATGATTACGACGCGACTGACCTCGAACCACGACACAGGGCAATGAAGAGGGACGGCAATCAAAGGGCTTCTGGAGGGAGTTTTTCCTCCTCAAGCCAGACCTCGCGATTTTGCGCAAGCTGCTGAGGGACATCTCCCCCGCCGACATGTTGCTATTGGAGGGGCAGTCGCAGGAGCTCTTCAACGAGGCCATTGACGCCCTCAAATCTGGCCGCGGCGGCGCGCCGCAAAACGCTCTGGATGTTAGTCGCGCGAGAGGGCATGTGTAAGCCGCAGCAACGGCTAACCTTTCCTGCTAGACGTTGAAGGTTTTTTTGGCCAGTGTTTTGGCGAAAAGATATGCCCATCCGAGCTCGGCAATCATCACGATACTGGCCGGGCTGGACCGCATCGATCCCGTCTTCACAGACTTTGTTAGTACCCTCGAAGCTACCATTCGAACCGGAGACGACTGTGCGTATACTTGTCAGAACCTTGTTGCTGGATGCGCGAGTACTCATTGCAGCATAGTGGAAAAACGACACAAGGCAATCGGTGTATTGCTCGCCACCACGGCCGGTGCATACCAAACAACCTTGCTTACGTACATGATACAACGCGATTTATTCCCAGCTGTTATAAAGGTGAGCAGAGAGCTACTCCCACCCGACCCAAACTTGGCTGATCGTAACATTGCTAGTTCATCCAAGACGCCCAATTGCCAGTCATGGTTCTAGAGCCTCTCATCCTACTAAGCTTACTGGCCAACTACAACAAATTCGAGTTCCAGAACCCGTACCAGCTGCGGTTAAATGATTTCATCAACGAAGGTGCGATGACAACCATTGTCGATTGCATCGGTATGGCCTGTCAGTTGCTTCGTACAGACTACATCAACGTTCAGGAAGATTTACCAGAAGGCTGGACGTTCTCCAACGCACTCGGAATGCTGGGTCTCGGTGCCATTGCGCCAGGTCCGAAACAAGAAAAGAAGCCAATCTACGACGCCGAAACGGCGAAGCAAATGTTCACAAACCTGTACGTATCTTATGCGTGTCGAAAGAAAAACTATATATCCTGACCTGGCCCAGTCCGAAAGAGCGGGCGGCGATGTTGCTAGCTGCCTATGACTTCAGTCATGCCAACAAGCTGTTCTGCACCAGCTTTGTCACCGCCACGAGCGAAAAGGGAACTGAGCGACCAATGGCAGCATACCTGTCTCTCACATCCTACTTGCTCCAGCATGCACATCTATCGCATCGCTCCACTTACTATGCGCACTTGAATCTCATGGTATTCCGACTGTTGATAGAAGACCAGTCCATTTGCAAGATACTGTGCGGCGAGGAGTCCAAAATGCCCGTCCGCCTATGTCGGCACCGCCCGCCGTTCTTGCCTCTTGTCAAAGGCGAGCGAGTGTTGGCATGCTCGCTTCTCGACACAATGATTGATGGTATCAATCATAACCTCAGAAAGAGACTTGATGTGTCATTATACACACTCTGTCTAGGCATACTGCTTCGGGTTATTTCATATTTGTCGCGCTCGCGAACTCGCCTTCACTATCATTGGGCAGAATTCTTCAGGTCTTTGCTTTCGCTGCTTCGTTTCCTCACAACGTACACATCGGATCTCAAAGACTTGCCTCACATGGATACCCTGATTGATCATGTGGTCAACCTGCTTGCACTGTCGCTTTCCGCCGGCGAAGCGTTCCTACCTACCCCAGCAGCCTACGATGACCTCTTCTACAAAATCGTAGAAAGTGGTGAAATCTTGACCAAGTTCAAACAAAACTACGGACTGGGAAAGCAGATTGGCCACTCGATCGATACGCTCATCAATGTAAGCACCCATTACAAACAACTGCTTACAGAGAGCGGTGGGAAGAAGAAGCCCAACAACTTGACGACGACGCAAGTGACGGACGTTATCAAGCAGGGCTACGAAACTCTGAGTATCCAGGCAAAAGAGGGCCTTGATTCGTGGGACAGGTATAGAGAAGCGGATGATCGCATTTTGCTCAAAAACATGACTAGAACGGCTGTCGCAGATGTTCGCGAGCTGGTAGGGGAAGAATAAATTCGTATGGTATATAGAAAAATTGGAACCATTGAGCAGATGCATAATTGAAATCATCCGTTATGCGATTCACAGCACATAACTATCAATCTTCCATGTTTAGCTGGCTCCTTCTATATCAGCCGAAGTCCATATGCACTCGCGGCCTTTCACCCCAAAATTTGCCGTACGGACTCATTTGGCGCGTCAATACTGTCCATGAAAATATTTCCGAGAGCCGAGTGATGTAGAATTGCTGTGAGGACGGACCCGCTACTGCCAGGACAGACAAACCGTGACTTGACATGAAGGGCGCGCGAATGGCTTGACAACTTATGTCGACTCATTGGGCGTTATAGCGGGTCTGATGGCGGTTTCTGCACCCGTTAACTTCGTGTCAACCTCAAAAGCCAGCAGCCACCCACATTCGGCGAGTTCAAAGCCAATCTGACTCTTCTAATGCCGCAACATGATTACAGGTACTTTACACGACAGCAAATGCCCCGTCAAGCCATGTGTGTCCAAGTATTTGGCACTTCAACACCACAAAAGAGGCTATGACGGCTACTGCTGGACTCGAACGGCGCGCAGATGACAAACAAACAATACAAAGTAATGGTGAAAACTCTCTTTATTTCATTGTTATAAAGTGGTATCAAGTTAGAAAGGTGTACAGCTAATGATAATCAATATGCAGAGCGCCCGAATTAGAAAAGTCGGGACCCTCCAGATATACTCTACACGCCAGAACACCACTGACGCGAACGCAATCGACAACACGCATACCACGTCCGGAACGTCAGGGTGAGGCTTAGAAGGTGGCGTGGAGGAGACGTCTCCAGGCGGGATAAGCAGCTATGCGTGCCCGATAGGCGTTGATCTCGTCCCAATCAAGCTCGCGGCGGCCAGTATCGACGTCCATTTGCGCGATGGTGAGCCACCCTGTACGCTTCCACAAGAAACCGCAGGCCCAGAAGAAGAGAACGACGGGAAGTGCAAGGTACTGCTTGAAGAAACCCTCAACAGTGCCCATACCGGACTTGCCAGGAGGAGCGGTAATGGCAGTATAGAACTGGGCCATCAGGACGAGGACAATCAAAGCAAGACCGAGCCAGGAGCCGGCGACACCACCGGCGGCCTTGAAAGGAATCTCATCCAGGGTGTGGCCGTGGTACTTCCAAGCAGCACGGAATCGAATGTGAGCAAGGCAGACTGAGCCCCAGGTGAACAGAGCGGCGAGGCCAGAGAGAGCCAGTAGCCAGTCGAAAACGACAGGGCCGGAAGAAGCCAAGCTGATGAAAGCGAGGAATCCAAAGGCAATGAGGACGATGACCGAGAACAGAGGACGGCCGGATCTATCGATATAGCTGAAAACCTTAGGGGCATAGCCCTGCTGCGCAAGGGCAGTGAGCGTACGGGATCCTCCATAAACACCAGAAACACCGATGGAAAGGACGGAAACCAGAATGACGACATTCATAAAGTGATCGAACCCCTTAAGGCCGGCATACTTTCCAACAAGAACGAATGGCGAGGCCTTGGCATCTGCATAGGCGGAGCTGGACAGGAGCGAATCATCATCCGAGCGGATCAAGAGGCCGACGAAGAACAGACCAAGGATGTAGAAGAGGGTGATTCGCCAAAAGACCTGCTTGATGGCGCCAGGAAGAGCGCGCACGGGATTGCGAGATTCCGCAGCGGCCAGACCGACCAGCTCAGTACCGGAGAAAGAGAAGGCAGCCGTGACGAAGACGGAGCAGAAGCCCTTGAAGCCGTTCTTGAAAGCGCCGGGGTTATACCAAAGCTTGGCTCCCGAGTACTCGCTGTATGCGCCGCTCTTGGGGCCGCCGCCCAGCACAAGGACGAGGGCAATGATCATGAAGACAACGGTGGCTCCGAGCTTGAATATCGAAGACCAGAACTCTTCCTCAGCATAGCCAAGAGCGCCAAAGACGTTGATAATAATGATCAGTACCAAGAAGACAACGATCCACACGGCAAGTGATGTGTTTTCATCCCAATACTGGATCGTGATACCGCATACTGTTAATTCGAGAGGTAACACGACGGCCCACTGGAAGACGTAATTCCATCCCATTGCGAAACCCCAGGAAGGATCGATGAAGCGGGTCGAATAGGTATAGAAGCCACCAGAGACAGGATACATGACGGCGAGCTCGCCCAGAGCGTAGACTGAAGAGAAAAAAGGTCGTTAGGAATCGAGTTGAACCACAACGCGGCGAGCTCCGTCGTCCACGACAGCCACAGTACAAGCAAACACTGTGCATGATGAGAGAAAACATACCGACGTTGAACATCATCACACCGATAATCAAGAAATCAATAAAAACACTACCGGGGCCCTGGTAATCGGATGCATGTCAGCGCTTTGGGCTCATTACGACGGGCCCAGACGGGAAGCTGCAGCGCACACCCATTGCGGCACTGCGCAGATTGATGCAGCCGCATTGTCGCGGATATACTTACACCCTTGTACAGAGCACCGCCGGAACCGACAAAGAAACCAGCACCAATGGAGCCACCGATGGCGATCATGTGCAGATGGCGTGCCTTCATGGGTCTCTCCAGTTCCACGATGCCTTCGCCATAGTGCTTTGGCTTGAAGGAATCGATTGTCAGGCCATTGCGAGTCGCCCAGCTCTCTTCGGAATAGGCAGCGCCGGCCTCCTTGGGAAGGACCTGAGAAGTGCCTTCATACTCGGGGACGGCCTCGCCCTTTTCAGAGGCGATTACACCGTCTTTACCGGACATGACGGGTTGGCTCTGTTCTATGCTTGCTTGCTACCAGCAGAAGAGCAACAATGCGGAGGAGTGATGAAGAAGAGAGAAGAAGGAGAGAGTAACAAAGGAAGAGAGAAGAGAAGTAGGAGAGTCTGAAAGGAAAGATGGCTGCGCAGGTTTGGGGAAGGGGGGAAGAAGCGCCTCTTAACTTAACGGAGGTGCCGCACAGGAAGCTGGAAGCTTGGCTGGGAGGGTCGGACAATGCTGCCATGAATACACGCATGCAAGGAAAGCTCCCCTTCCAGAGTCTCTGTCATACTGCTCCCGAGTCGGCTCGTGAGCTAATGAGTTCCAGACTGGGGCACCTGGAAACGGTGGCTTGCAAGCCAAGAGGCCAGACTATCAGACTCGGCAGGGGACTTTGGAGGTGCGCATGGGGAAAGGGGGGGTGGCGAGAAGGAGGGGAGGGGGCGTACGGGCCAAAATTCGGAGGCGGCTTGTGTGCTGGAGCGCAGTTTGGGGCAAATTGAAGACGACCAAGGTCCATGACAGACAAACGGCCTGATTACCGCGACAAATGGGTGGTGTAGGCTCAGTAGGCCCAGGTGGTTTACTGCCATACACCCAGGAAAACGTGCACTGGGGATATTCTACACAAAGATGCTAACTTGTGCAGCATTCCGACACTCGAAAAGAAAAGGAGCCCTTCCATAAGGTCCATCGCCATGATAAAGCAGAACGGGACGGGGCTACCTGAATCAAGACTCTTGGTGCTTAACCCACTCTGCCTGCCCTCTGGCCATTTCGCCCTGCGCGATAGGGACTTAATGCAAAGATAACAAAAAACATCGCCGATACTTACTACTGGGCCGGCCTCTCCGAATTGCGCCAAAAACCACACAACCCTCAACTTGATCTCAACACCAAATCCGAAAACCCAGTGAGAATCATGACGGTGCACTCTGCGAAAGCTGGCCAAGTATATGCTCAACGGCGGACGCACTCGGTCTGGGTTGGGAATTGGAACGACTTGTTGGATTTCGCATCTGGGGGCACTGCAGATCTTGGCACCCACAGAAAGGAAGGAGCTAATAAAATTGGTCCACGAGGCACTGAACCCCACCCCCGTCTCCCGCCCTGCTGCTAATCAAAGACACCAGAACAATCCTCAGAGCTGAGGTGCTGAGGTTTTGGCCGTGCCAGGCAACAGGCTACCAGGCAAGGCGGCAGGGGACTTGGTGAATTGTCACAGTTGTTGTGGGCTTTATCTTTCACTCCCTGCGGGTAAGCGTCGATGAGGGGATCACTTGTTGAAACTTCAGAGCCTCCCCTGCGAGCAAACCGGATTTTCCGTGATTTGCATTGCGCCTGCGACATCTTTCCAGCTCGCCTCGCCTGGTGTCTGACTACCTACCCCAAGTCTCACAGCCACCTGAACCTTCTGGCGCCTCCACCGAGGCAATCTTTCCTCTGGGCTGGAACTGACTTGCGGCGCACAGATTACGCCAGTCCGGACGACAGACCCCAAAACGGAATCGTGACCTTGCGGCGCGTCAGCAGGAAAACGCCATGCACCAGACGCCCCCCCGAATGCTATTTTCAGCGAATCTGGGGAGTCCTGCAATCCGGTGCCTCTGTATCCGTACCAGTCAACCGGATGGTGGTGTAGCTGTGTTTTGCTTTCGCAGACCAGAGCTGGACAGCCTCATTTGTGGTAAACGTCGAGAAAGTCTTTCCAGTATTCGGCTGATGTCGTCTGGCCCAAAGCACACTTCGCATCGCCACTGGGTTTGCACAAGTGTTGTCCAGCGACGGCGAGAGCGTGGCCACTGCCCTATTTCTTGAAGGCAACTACTGCATGTGCGGGGAACGGCGTTTTTTGAGCATGTCCAATCGAAAACGAATCAAAGAGCCAGCGACATGCTGAGCTCTTCGATAGCGCGCACCGCTGACGCCTCATCCTTAGGGACGGTGCCGACTACTGGGGCCTCTATCACTACCCATGCTTCTGGTGACCCCGCATCTCTCCCCACTGAGCTGCGAAATGAGGAGACATCCCAGTGCTGGCATGTGCAGAACAATGCATCGCGGGGAAAGTGCTTCAGGTTATCCGTACTCTGCACCGAAATCCTTTCGAGGCTCTCTTCTCCAAAGCCGACAACAAAGGGGTCTCTCACGACTATTGTAATTTGGGTGCAGATCAGCAACTTAGCACGGCACTGGGGAATGGTCGCATGATTAGGTTTTCGATGGGTGTGAGGCGCAGCGCCGGATAGCATTCTATGCAGCCTTCCAACCACCTTCGGCAAGTTGCCACCTTCCTCTTTGCGGTGCGAGCTGCAAGCCTAAATCCTTGGCCTGGCTTTATATGCGCCACATTCAAGGTAATTTCTCACATGGCGGAGAATCAACGTGGCAGGAAGTATAGCTAGCTACACGGAGCCGGGTTGGTTGGTGGTTGTCCAGTGGTGCAATCTGCGGAGCATATCTATGCGACTGGCAGCAATACAACTTGGTTAATGTGGGAGTCGTAATCAGCCGGGGGCCTGCCACATGCGGCCCTAAACGACTAAACCTTGTTCCCAAGTCTAATGCTAGGCGACTTGGCAACAACACCAGAAGAGTAGCTGTGGCTGGAGGGCTTGCAGGCAACGTGCCAACTGGCCAGAACGGCCAGAATAGACCTGGGAAGAGACAGAAGCCCCTTCGCCTCTCCCGAAGTGCTCCAGAAGTGGCAAGCCACCACGAGGTGCTGCGAGATGTGATCTGGACGATGATGAATGAGAGCTGCTTCAAATGGCATGCCGCGCTTCTCTTATCACCACGGCCCGTGCTGGTAATGTCGTTCATATCATTGCGGAGTCGAACAGGCTTGGCCGCTTATCAGCCAAGGCCGCCGACCTGTCGGATTTGAAGGGGCAAGCAATACCGAACTTCCCCAGGAGCCAAGAGCCCAATTCGTACAGAAAGCCACTGACACAAGGCAGGTCGGACTGTTGCCCACATTTGAACAGCAAGAGACCTGCCATTGCACCAATAAAATATTGTTGTAGTGAGTATTTCTCGAAATGCCAACGTACTGGTAGAGCTGCCTTGCCATCGACCTCCGCACGAGTGGGTAACGATACCAGCGTGACGCCCTGGCCAGCGATTGCCAAACCGGGTCGAGTGCGCCGCCGCATTTTTCTCGTCAAGTAAGTACTTGTGGCAACGAACATTTTCAGAAAAGGGGCCCGTGATGCTGTGCTTTGAATGGGTGGGGTCCAGTAACGCTGTACTTTGCATCACGGCCGCTTCCCGAGCAGCATGAGGCGCATGACGTTGTGTAAAACACGGCGAACAGCCGTCCGGTCGCAAAAATGCGCTACAGCAACAGTCGCGCCTGTTTCTTGAACACTTGCCAACGAGAAAACGAAGCAATCATCCACCTACGGTGGGTAGAGAGACTCGATCACCGGCTTCCCTTGTTATCGAGTACAAAGTGGTCGTCAATTAAATTGTACGTAATATTTTGAAAGGAGGCTTTACGGACTCGGCCGCCTCCAGACGCCAAATTACCAACGGCGGCATGGCTAGGATTAGCGAAGTCTCAAGAACGGCTAGATCAGCACACTTCTCATCTGTTTTGGGCCCATAATGACAGCCCTGCCCGAAATGTGGCCACCAATAAGTGAGAACGGTGAGGTACGGGAAAGAGCCTGTACTTTCCTGGCCAATTTACCAGTACTCGTTGCTTCTAGCGCGACCTTGAAGAACATAGAACCGCTACAATGAGGCGCACCCCCTGAAAAGGAATGGCCCCAAGAACGCAGCTCTTGGGATCTGGCGCTGGATAACTTCCGACGTTTCTTGGAGGCCTTGCCACGCCACTGGTCGAATAAGGAGCGCTACTGAACCTAATACAGCGCTAGCAAGTGGTACCATTTACAGCACAATGCTGATATCGTGAGAAAGTAGTCGCGGGACGCTCTTCGCCGCACTCTGTTGCGCTTGCTGTGTTCCATCGGCCAAACATATGACGAAAAGGCCAAATCCGAAAATCTCAAATCCCAAAAGGCCAGACCTCCACAGTACAAAGAACGTGAGAAATACGAGTCACCAGAGAGGTCCAGCACAGCCCACTGGAGGGACTGGGGAAGACCAGGAAGCCCGCCCACATGAAGCGTGTTCAAAGGCAAAAACATCCACTTACCCCGTATCCACCAACGATCTTGCGGGCCAGTGCTATGGAGCGGTGAACGTTTGCGGGCTCCATTGACTGGAGCATTTCCCCAGAATATCGTCAGAAAGGCCGGCCGTTGAAGGTTGAGACCAAGTACGCGACACCAACGGCCCCGTCGCGTAGAACATGCAGGTGAGGCTATTCCAGCGGATTGAAGATTCTCTCGGAACGACAAATCGTTGGTTTTGTCAAATATAAACGGGCCCATGGTGGGTTTATTCTAGAAGGCGAAAAGCCACGCCACGCCACGCCTTCTGGAACGCCCGAGTCGCACGTTACATGAGGCTTCCAAAACACCGCCACTTGGAGCTAGCATTGCCTTGCATCAACTTCATCCCGGCAGTGTGGCTTTTTTTTTGTCTTTTCTTCAGCGACAAGTCGGTCCGTAAAGGTGGGCGGACGAGTTGTACCGCCTGTTGTTGGAACCACTGCCGCCAAGCACGGGACGCCGTGGGCACCCGGTGATGAGAAGGATGAAGGGGCGCAAGGCCGGCGCAAGCCATTTTCTGTTGGTGTCGGGTACTTGCAGCCAATATGGCTTATCAACGTGCTTCCGCATTGCTGGCATGACAGAAAGGGAGAGGAGAACCAGATGATTTGTGTACTGGTAGTTGTGGACGTACGCCGGTCAGTGTGTGTGTGTGTGTGTGTGTGTGTGTTCGCACGTTGTGATTGGAGGCTCAACATCTTGGCTGCACCTCATCCCCCCTCCCCTCCCGCTGGACTGGTCACCACAAGATGCGCGGAATTGGTTTTGAGAGCGGCGGCGCGGCCGCCAAGTGGCTGTGGCTTCAGAGCTACGTTAAAACTATGACCCCGGAGGTTGGGTTGCTTTGCACGACTGTGCTTGACAGTTCAGGCCGACAACTACTCCGAAGGCTTCGCCGCCATGGCCCCGGGCTGAGATGACTGACACTGTTGGCCCCCTCCCAGAATCTGCAAATCGGCCGCTGCCCAACAACGAGGGAGCCCTACGCTCGTCTTTCGACGAAATTGCACTTCTTGGAAAGACCGTTGATATGTGCAGCACGGTCACCTACAGCTCTCCTGCTGCTTTGATTTCAACTCTAATCCGTAATACATCCAATAACGCCACCGGCTGCCACCCCCAGCAAGTCAGTATTAGCAGTAATTTAGACGCGCATAAGTCGCATTACAAGGGCTTGACAGCTTTGCTTGCAAAGTTCTGCCCACTCCTTGCGCCACAAGCAACAGAAATAGCATGTTGGAACCCCCCTGGTATGAGCGAATTTGATTAACATGTTCATTTTGTGATGGAACTTTTGAGGCTAGTTAAATACACACCCTCTCTGTGCCTTTCAGGGATCGGCCAATTTCGAATCTGCATCATGGAAAGGGCGAGGTAACAAACAGATGTGTGGCCTGCTCCCTCTACACTATCAACCTTGGGAAGGGCAAGGCACAAGGGAAGGGTTGGGGGCAAGGCCATGAGCCATTATTGGCTACAGGATTATTGGCGGATATTGTCGTGTAGAGGAAAAGGACGTCCTTAGCATACTTCCAATGGGCGTCGCCATTGTCTATTCAGCCATGTGGCGGCGGCCAGCCAGACGTCTCGGTGGCGGCACCGGCATGAACGCTCGCTCAGGATCGGGTTTATTTTGTGCCACTAGAGACGCGGAATCAGCTTCCGCGCCTACATAAGATGGAAAAGACGGGGGAATACCAAGCATCTTTCTTACTTTTCGCTGCCAGAGGGCGCAAAAGGGAACGGGGGACAAGAAACGCCACGTTTTCTAGTTGGCCCTGAGTCGTGATGTCGCCACTCAGCTGAACGGGGCCTCTCCGCTGAGGAGAAGACGAGGCGAGTTTCTGATCTGCCACGAACAAGATGGGCAAATTGGTCGAAAGGAGGTTCTCCTCGACTACCCCGCGTCCTTGACTAGTGAGGGATAGCATGGAAGACGCGTGGAAGCTGTGGATGCGATACGCCCCCTCCTCCCCGGGGCGTCTGGCGGTTGTCTGATGCCGGCCTTCTCGTTGGACGATGGCGGGGGGGGAACGTGGGGTAAGGATGATATTGGCGATCATGCTTGAGGAGAGAGAAACTGGGCCGGTGACAAGCGAAAAGAAGGCGTTTTTCCTGGGGGTATATGGAGTCCTTTCTTTGTGCGAGAGAAGAGGCCCCTGCGTGAAACTTTGCCGTTTGATCCTTGAAGCCGCAAGAAAGCGAGGAAGATAGAAGCGCACGAGTCATAGCACTCGAGCCTCAAGAGGCGAGAGAGGAGGAAGAGGAAGAGAGGTTGGAGGGCTCGCGCGGATGTCGGCAGATGTCGACTCGAGCGTTGCATCAGCCCCCCCTTTCTTTGGCGCCCATGGTTTGAAAGTCGCCGGCAAGAGATGGAGCCAAAGGTAAAGGTCAATATGTCATTGTTTTTGATTGCTACTGGTAACAGGGGAGAGTAGGTCATGTGCGGCAATATTTTGTCAGCTTGTCCGTCCGTGCAAAAAGGTGCGCTCGACAGAACCAGTCAATCTTGCCGCCCCCTTCCCCAACGGAAAAGCAACAAGACAGCGAATACGCGAATCGCTCCCCATCGGCTCAAGGCGGAAATTCTGCAGAGGCATCATTTGTGCTCAAGAGAGATGAAGGCCTGAACACGGGGCGGCCGGATGGAGGGATGGAGGGAGGGAGGCGAGTTTCCTTTTTTCCTCTCCGGCAAGCATCGCTTGAAAGTCACAAAATGCCGACTTGAGAGACGATTGTTCTTTTCCTTTTCGCCCCTGCACACTCTGACAAGATCCTCCCCCCTTTGTCTGTCCCCCTTCCCTCTCTCTGTCTCTTTCTCTCTGTCTCTTTCTCTCTTTTCTTCCGCTCATATTGGTTTACCGCCTTGTCCGGGGTAAGCGCACAGCATCGAGAGAACATGATGTCCTGAAAGCTGCCTGATTTTCCCGTGTCGACGCGGATGAAGCAACTCTGCTCTCAACGTCTGAACTGATTTGGCTCCAACCTTGACCTCTATCCCTGTGAACAGCAAACAAACAAGGCAATTCTGCCGTCTCCGACTTGCCTCTCCATAGACTCGCTTTCCACCCAAACCATTGAGCGATCCAAGCAAAGCCGCGCCGTCGTCTTCTGTCGCCGGCCGGACTCTTATGGAGACCGCCGTTTGGTTTGGGGGGGGGTTTTTGGCTAGTGGTGGTGCTCGGAGAGCACAACTGGCTTCTCGCGTTGCCGGGAGAAGTAAACGGCGGACGAACACGTCTCCAGCAATAGAGAAAGGGGGGGAGGGGGCTGACGACATTTTGCCTGGTCCTTCTGTCTCTGTCTTTCTTTTGCTTTTCGATACGGGCTAACTTTGTGAGAGAAGCAAAAACCGCCCAGCAAACGTTGTTTCCGGAGAGGAGGAGCAGCAATGACAACAACACATGCCGTGTCTCCCGTGCCGCGCCGGCCTTGCTAGTAAATCCTCTCCTCCCCGAAGCGTTGGCTCGACAAGACCCCAGCCGCCGCCCGTCATGCCGATGCCCGCTCCGGAGAGGCCCCATGTCTCGCTTGTCGCGGGCCTTGTTGTCGGGCAACTCGCCGGACGGCTTGGTGCATCCAACCGCGCATCGCCAATGGTGGAACCTTGCCTCACTTGATTAGCGGCACTGACAAGATGCGAGGCAGGCAATCTGTGGTACCTCTTTCATAATTCGGAGCGGTGAATTAATTGCTCCTGTGTCATGGGCTCGCGAGGCTGTCGTGTTGCGTCGGTCAGGCCGGAGTCATGCAAGAGGACTGGGTTTCACTCGTTTGCTGGGGTCATTCAACAGTTGAACGTTTTGCTGGAGAGGATTCGCGAGACAAAGTCACAGGCAAGTCACGAAAGGCAAAAAAGAGAAAAAAAGGAAAAAAAGGGAAAAAAAAAAGAAAATGTTGGGGAGGGTGGACATGTCTCAGAAGCTTGTTCACTGTTTTTTTATTGCGTTTCCTCATACCCTACCTAGACCGCTTCTACTACTGAGCCAACTCTCTTTTTTTTTGGGAGTAGTCCTTTTTGCTTTTCCTAGATACAAAAACACCCGTGAAAGCAAACGCGGCAAACTAGGCAGATTGCGCATGTAAATCATCCATAGACCCAAGGCTGGCACAGGGGCTATACAAATTGTTGAGGGGAGCTGAGAAACATTGGTACTTTGGTCGTTGATGCGAGTCCACCCCCGGCCGCAGCAGGTCGGGAGACAAAAGCGTCTGTCGAAAAAAAGGTGCCAGGGGAGGAGGAGGAGGAGGAGGAGGGTACGTTTTCTGGGAAAGAAGGGGAGCATAGCATAGCATAGCGCTGCATAGCATGCTGTTTCGAACATGATGAAAGAAGGGAATGCGCGCGTGACTCGTGTCCGCAATGTCGAGAAGCCTTCTTTCCGTGGACATTCTGCATTACATATTGACAGAGTCTACCGCGGCACTCCAAGCCAAAAACTTTTTTTTGTTGTTGTCTAGATGCTTGAATGGAAGGAGGTCGTCATCGTACACGAGTAGGGCCCTGTGCAGGCTTGGTCACCGGCCAATTGGCCGGAAACTGGTTCATGGTTGGTTGGTCGGTTACCGGCCGACCTTGTCGGTGCCTTGTGAGGAGGTGGTGGGAGAATGGATATGGTGGATAGGGAAAAGAAGGATTTTCGTTGGCAATTGGCGAGGAAAAGCAGTAATGGACGGGAGCTGCTTTGGATCCGTCTTGTGTCGACGGGCGCTAATGAGCGTGTCCATTTGTGTGTGTGTTTTGCCCGCCCCTTTTTGAGCCAGGCTCACTCCTCTTGCTCATTCAAAAGATGAGGAAGCGAGCGAGGAAACGGGTGGTTTTTATCTAGCCCAGGAGGGCGGCGCCGCCCGACTCGACGGCCTCAATCTCGGCGAGGTTGATGGGCTGGCGGCGGAAGCGGGCCGGGAGCTCAGAAATGTCAAAGAAGACGCCGCTGGGGGCCTCGACGGAACCAAGCTCGGCGCCGGAGATGCTGCCGATGCCGGCCTCGCCGGAGCGGATGGTCTTCTGGAGGGGGCCGTGCTGCTGGGCGTGGTCGCGGTAGGAGCTGAAGGAGGCGTGACGGGCGGAGGCGTCGGTCGCGAAGCCGTCGGGGAGCTTGCCCGAGGGCGAGGCAGGGTGAGGCTTTGGGGAGTGGTCAATGGCGGCTGCGAAGGAAAGGAAAAAAAAAGCGAGGTTAGCTTTGGAAATGTTGGCGGCAACAGCAAAGGACGCGAGACAAGGACGGATGACGTACAAGGGATGGAGCGAGGACCAATGAACTTGATCATGGGCTGACGCTCGGCGTGAGCGGCAGCCTGGCGGAGGGCGCGAGTGGTGAACATGGTAGCGGTGTTGTGTGTGTGTCTGTCTGTGCGTGTGATATTTTTTGCTTCTTCGAGAAGCTGAAACGGTGGCCTGATGAAAAGCTGAAGAAGCGGGCGAGATATTGAGGCAAGAGAGAAGAAGAAAACCGGGAGAAATTGGCGCGGACGAGAGAAAAGGTCGCGACAAGAGAGCTTTGGTGGGTGCGCGGAGTGGGTCGTTCTGGTTGCGGCTACTTGCGGGTGGGATGGAGGTTTTGTTGGAGAGGTTGCAAGGTTGGTCGAGAGAGAGGGATTGGTGTTGTGATGAAGATTCGGATTCAAAGAGGATTGGAAGAGAGAGAAGAAGGAGATTTAGAAAAAAGAGTTTTTCGGATGGTGTGGAAGGAGGAGAAGGAAGAAGGGGAAACAAGAGAGAAAGTGTGGGAGAGAGGACCGGAGATGAATAATATATGGTGGTGTTGGGGGAGGGGAATTTGTCGGGTTCGGACTTGTTGGAGCGCAGTCGGGGTGGGTGAGGGGGAGGATTGCTAGACGAGTTTCTGGAGTAGCAAGTAATTATTAGAATGGGCAGGGCTTATTAAAAATAAATAAATAAATAAAAGTGATGGCAACTAAATCTGTGCTAACCGAGCAATCCGTACCGAAGTAGCAAAGCAGCAGCAAAAAGAGCAAGCCCGATCAGCCAGTAGGAAGGCGTAGGATTTGGCGGTAGTGGTAAGTCGTACTTGGGGATCGGTGCCGAAGACGAAAAAGAGGGGCCGAAGACGAGGAGACGGGCAAACGGGTGTGTTCAAGTCGGAGGAGGCCAGGCACAGAGACACACACAGAGAGACAAAGACAGGGTATCAGTAGCGCGACAAGAGCGAGAGACAGTTGACAGAGAGGCTGAAAGGCTTGCAGCAGCAGTAGCGGTTCATCAGTCTTTTTTTTTTTTGGTGGGGAAAAGACGGATTGAAAGCACGCCATTAGTAAAGTACGGAGTGGGCTTTTTTATTTTTATTTTTATTTTTTTTATTTCTTGTATTCACTACATATCTCATCACTTCATCATTATTTTCTTTGATATGGCAGTCTCAATTCATTTCTCACTCTCTACGTCTTTTCCTCTCTCTCTCTCTCTCTCTCTCTCTTTTTTTTTTTTTTTTTCTTTCCCTTCTTCCGCTACTCTGAAGCAATCGGCTAACACGGCTGCACGGGTCTCTCCTCCGACAGTCGGAACCACAAACTGCAACCACCCCGGACCCGACCCTTTTGGAGGCGCGGTCTCTTATCTCTGACCAATCATCATTCCCAATCCATCCTTTTCCGTATCTATGCTTTTTTTTCTTTCTTTTTCCCCGCGTGCGGCTGGCCGAGCGCAGACAGGAAGCGTGGACAAAGGACAAGATGATGCACCAGTAATAGTAGCACATTATTTACATTTTGTTTTTCCAAAAAGTCAATTCCTTTTCTTATTCATGGTTTGATCCAACACAATCACGACTGTCCTTTCGAGAGCCATTCTCTGCATCCATTTCGCACCATACTCACAATGCAGCCTCTGTCTCTTTCTAGTCTTCACTCCTCCTCCTTTCACCTCATCAACATCATCATACCTACTATACTTACCCAATTACCCACCAAAAACATGTGAGATGGAACCTCAAAACAGCCCATCCATCCCCCCCTGTCTAGTCTCCTCAGCCTCTTTGGCGATGCACCTCCCCCTCCACGGGCAGAACCGGAAGCACGTCTGCTCAGTACTTGCGAGACAAGAAACCACAACCACCACCTCGTCCTCAAACCTGCCTGACTTTTTTGTTTGGTTCCCGTTCCTTGAACCGGCATCAGATGCTAGATGCCACGTTCAAACATTATTCATGCCTCATGTAACCTCGCTTTACTCCTCCTTCCCCGCCTTTTCCCGACCGTGCAAGATTAAACAACCAACGGCTGAATGAATTCCTTCCTTTCCTAGTCATTCCCCAACTTTGTTCTTGATACAATCTGCCCATCATTTCCAACCATGTCGTCTGTGCTCTTCTGCTCTTCTCCTCTTTCTACATTTCCCCCCATACTACGTCACTGCCGCGCTCTTTCTTCCACTCCCCCAGCTTTCTCTTCTCCCTTTGTACCGAGTAAATTGTCGCTAATAAACCCTCCCCCTCCCCTAACCCTAAAACTTCCCCATCGGCTTACCACCTCTCCGCAATCTAAATCTCATCTACCTAGTAAGACTGTACTAATAATACGGCACTGACTACTCCGTACCAAAATCGCATCTGACCACATGCAGCCCAAGCCCTGCTTTTCTTTTCCTCTAATCCGTACTCCGTACCTTGGCTTGCATATACACAAACTCCCTGCAGGGGACAATGACCAAACCCGCCCTTTGCCCTCCGCACCTCCTCTTCTTGCGACGCCACATACCTGCATATCCCCATCTATCAATTACCGTGCCCTTTTCTTTTCGGTTCTCCCCCCCCCCCCCTTGGTTCCTCCTTCTTCAATTAGCCTCCGTCTTTCTGGTTTCTAACTCGCCAACTACGTACCCAGTACACTGCCTGACATGTGCCCGCCAAGCACGTCCCCTCAGATTTTGTCCCGCCCTGCCCAAGCAAAAAATGTCGCAAATAAAAGAAGAATAAAAATAATAAAAAATAAGACCCCCAATATGAATGACGTGGACGTCAGCTCTCTTTATTACCCTTCGGAAAATATCGCACATTCACGCCTTGGTACGATTGACCTCTGCAAATCACCCCACAACAGAATACAAGCCAAAAGGGAAGCTTACAAACGAGAGAGAGAGAGAGAGAGGGGAGCGTACATTCTCACCTGTTTTGCGTCATCCCGTTCCCGTTCCCGTTCCCGTAGCCTTCGATCTATGCTGACAATGAGCCGAACCGAGTGATACACGATGGGAGTGGCGTCCCATGCGTTCTAAACGTTTTCTTTTTTCTCCTTTTTTTTTTAAAAAAAAAAGACCAAAAAACACAGGTCTAACATAGTATCGTCATGGTTCTGGTACCACGGCTGTAGTGCAAGATCGTCTTGCAAGATCGTCCGTCTTGCATTGCTGTCCATCATGCCGTCCCGAAAACACCCAGACACATGCAATTCCATACAACACGTGCCATCACACCATCACCTCTCCGACACGGCAGCAATAGTCTACAGCTAGCCAACGTAGAGCCGTAGCCCGACGGCCTGGGGGGTCTTGATGCCTCGCATGTGACAGTGCTGCTTCCTGTCCGCCACAGTACTGCACCCGAAAATTGAGCCAAGTCAGAATCCTTCATAGTTCCTCTTCTATCATCTATGGCCAGTATATTCAAGGAGAAAGACGAAACCCCCCCAGTGATAAAAAACAAACGCTACATGTACAATAGCTGTAGTAATAGACAACATGACGACACCAAGTCGCCAGTAAACAACCCTACTCACCACACACTCCCTGGCCTGCAGAAAACTGCAGTAGTCCTGTTCTGGTCTGCCATCGTCTTCACTCAGCCCTTCTTGACCGCGGCCTGCACAATCTCGACACATTCGTTCGCATCCTCGAATACATGCCACGCTTCCAGAGGAATGTCCTTGAACGCCTTTTCAAACCGAGACGCTTCATTCTTTTCCCCTAACCCAAACATAGCCGTATCGGTTGCCTTGCGGATGAGGATGAGCCGGATCCAGCCAGGAAACGTGCGATATCTGTGGAATCCGCTCGTTAGCCATCTGCATGCGCGTAAAACGAAAGCAGGACCAAATAAAAAGTAAAAAAAGACAAAGAAAGCGGGAGAGGGGAAGAGAGAAGAGCAAATATGCTTGTCGCAACTGCCACTTACATTTCTCCGTAGGCTTCGGGGTCCGACTGCGTCGAGTCCCCAATGACAATCATCTTGCGTTTGGGCAGCCATTTGTTAATCTTCTTCATCCGGTCCACCTTGTACTCCTCCGTGCCCATTGTCAAGGCCGCCAGCAGCCCCGCAATCGTCTTCCAGCTCGTGTCGCGCAGGATCAGCGTCCCCGGCGGGTAGTAGGCGTCGCGAAACTGCCGCAGGAAGGGGTACAGGTTGTACGGGGACGCCGACAGGTAGAACCACGGCGTGTCTGTCCTCAGGATTCCGTCAATCGCCTTGTATAGCTCCGGCATCCCCGTCACGGCCCGCGGTTCCTCCACAAACGTCTCCCGCAGAATGCCAATGGGGTCGCTTGTCGTCGTTACTTTGATGGTGTCGTCAATATCTACAATGGCTGCTGTCAGCAAGGAGGAAAAAAAAGCAATAAAAAATAGACACCCCCCATTCCCTGTGACCCCCTTTTCCCATCCTTACCTGAAATGACGCCCCAACCTGACGGTCCGGCATAATAGGTCTGCATGCCTAGCAGGCCGGGAATGCCGCTGGGAAGGCCTCCGGCCGTCGCCTCGACCACGGCGCCCTTGGTGTGGCTCGCCACCGGCATCACGTTGGAGCTGACGCCGTTGAAGCCTGTGGGGCCGAGCTTGATGGTCTTTTTGCGCGAGCCCTCCTGCGACACCGAGACCGTCTTGGCGACGCGGACGTCCCACACAAAGGGGATCAGGCGCTCCTGGATCGTCTTGCGCTCCTCGGCGTCGTCGGCGATGCCTAGCACGCGGGCGACGCCGGCGACGGCATCAACCAGGTGGGAGCGCGGCTCCTCCTCGAAGACGGCGGCCACAAACTCGGCTTCCCACGACGCCGAGAAGCGGCCGCCGGTCCGGTACGCCGTGTTGTCCATGAGCCAGACGGCATCACCGCGCGTGACGGCGCGACCCCCGAGCGGGTTGAGGCGATTCAGGAGGCCCAACGCCCCGGACAGGCTGAAGCGGGTGGTGAAGCTGGGCGTGAGGCTAGTGACGGCGTTGGCGCTGGCGGCGGCGAGCTTTTTGGGGTCGGGCAGGTCCGCCTCGACCTTGTCAAAGTTGTTTTGCTTGCGCGTTCGTCTCTGCATGTCGGCGGCAATGGCCGATGGGTTGAAGACGGATTCCTGCTGCTGGTGCTGGTGCTGGTGCTGGTGCTGTTGTTGTTGTTGTTGCTGTTGCTCCTGCTTATCGTCGTCTTGGGCGTTTGTTTCGTTCATGGTGGGCGACAGAGACAGGCGCGCCCAGAGGACACGCGAGAATTAAAATAGGACAATGAGACAAAAGGGCTGTTTCTGCGCCAAGATTCGTGACTCTTGTCAACGACGGGTGATGCGCTCGCGGCGGCGGACAGATTAGGCGATGCTAGGCAGCATAAGAGGTCAGGTGGGAGTAGGAAGAATACGCGACCTGCACCTCGTGGGAGGACGGGGGGCCTCAGCAGCGAGCAGGTAAGTAGGTATACAAACGTGAAAAAGGACCGACGAATAGTACTGCACTTTGGGCGAGGTCAGGAGTTCGAGAAAGTCGGGATATAGGCTGTCATGTTGAGCGTGGACGGGCGTCGCGAGGCTCACTCTGACCTCATCACATGAGGAGGCAACCTGGAAGGAAGTGGGAAGCAAGGGAAAGGGGGGGAGGCGCGAAGAGGGGCGGCATAGTGACTAGGGGACGAGGCACTTTGTCGCAAGAGTATTGGACTCGGCTCCATGACGATCATCATGATGAGCTTGGACTGTCAGCCTTGGACCAGGTCTGATGGGCCAAGCTGAAGAGATGGGCGGCGGCGGTAGCGGAGGCGGCATTGTCAAACAAATGTGGCGAGTGGATGGATGGATGGATGGATGGATGAGCTGCCCGCTATTTTGGAAAGAGATCTGGACGACTCGGCAAATTATTCTGACGAGAGAAAAAAATACCCTCCCCGAGATGGTTGGTAGCAACAAAGTTTGTACCAGCGCCGGGCCGTGCCTTGCAGCTGTTCTGTTGCAGCACTTTTTTCGAGGGCCTCGTGCTCGTGCCAGGTTGCGCCTGAAACCCACTCTATTTAGAAGGTGCATCAGGGGTCACATGCCCCCTGACGTCACTGAAGAGCGCAGTACGAATGCTCAACTGTCTCTTCAATTAATGAAAAAAAGAAATCAACAAAATCAACAAAAAAAGAGATGCAAGGGTTCAAGTAAGAAAAATTACCGATTTTTTTGAGTCTGCTAGCTTTTGTATGTGCCCTCATTCTCATCCATCCCTCGTCCCACCCATTGTTCTCCTCCGACGCAAAAACGGTCACAACGGCGGGTCTCAGCGCCACCCCCAGACTTTTGCCCTACTTGGTAATAATTGGGATGCCCTCTAATATAGCATCCTATACCTATAATAGGTATCACCAAGGACGGCCACCCACCAACGGCTTATGCTTTCATCGACGGAATCCCGAACCATGGAAAAGAAAAAAAAAATCGGCAGGGCTGGAAAACTCACACGCAAAAGATAACCCACACACTATGCGTGTAATAAATACCCCGTCCGTTGCTTGTGTTTGTTCCTCGCACACCTCCCGGCCGGTCTTCCGAGGCCAAGCTTCGGCACTCCCGGCCACCTGTCGTGTCGCGCGACCGATGAGCACTTCCGCATCAGGCAATTGCAGAAAAAGCTCTCTAGATGTGCCAGAGGAAACGCACATCATCTCAATGCTGCATGCGACGAGCACGACCTGGCCGGAAGTCCGACCTGCAAACGCCCCCCGCCCTCCCCCCACAACGACGGCAAAAAGCTATCTTGGACATTGTTCACGCCGACAAAACAGAAAGGATCTATTCCATCACCGAAATTCAGAGATCTGTGTGTGCAATCCCGACAAGACATGCTCCCTCGGTTGTTCCGGGCGCACCGCTCACACGTACTTTCCACACATGCCTCGCAGAAGATCGTGATAAATAATCCAAGGGATGCCCGGAAAGCTACCCATCCACGCCAAAGATCGAGGCATCCGAGCCTCCTTTTTCCATTATACCCTCGCAGCACACTCTCTCCAGCTGCAGCTAACCCATTCCCTTTTACCCCGTCCATGAGACAACCGTCATCGTCGTCGCCGCCTCCGCCACTGCCGCCGCCACTATGCCGTCCTACAAGCCCCTCCCCAAGCAGTTCGCCGAGGGCCGTCTCGCCAAGCCGATGAGCGAGCTGCTCCGGAGCTACAACGAGGGTCCGCGCCTCGCCTGGGAGGTCAAGCACCTGTCCGCCATTGTCCGGGTCGACCGCGCCCACGTCGTCATGCTCGCGCGCCAGGGCTACATGACGCCCGCCCACGCGGGCGCGCTCCTCGCCGAGCTCGACGACATTGGCGCCGCCGGCCCGGCCGCCTTCGCCGTCGCGCCCGGCTACGGCAGCATGGTGCTGCAGATGGAGCGGGTCCTGGCCGAGCGCCTGGGCGACGACGTCGCCGGCCGCCTGCCCGTCGCCCGCAGCCGCCTGGACCAGGGCGCCGCTGTCCGCCGCCTCGCCGACCGCGACGGCCTGCTCCGCGTCGTCGGCGGGCTGCTCGCCCTCGACGACGCCCTCGTCGCCGCCGCCGCCCGCCACGCCCGCACGCCCTTCCTCGGCTACACCCACCTGCAGCAGGCCCAGCCCGCCACCTACGGCCACTACCTGCTCGCCTTCTCCGACCGCCTGCACGACTCCTTCCAGCAGCTCGCCCAGGCCTACCGCCGCGTCGACCGCTGCCCCCTCGGCGCCGTCGGCCTCGCGGGCACCACGCTCGCCATCGACCGCCACCTCACCGCCCGCCTGCTCGGCTTCTCCGACGTCCTCGACAACGCCCGCCTCGGCCGCGACGCCTACTACCAGGCCGAGCTCGTCTTCGCCCTCACCATGGCCATGACCCTGCTCAACGACCTCTGCACCGACCTCCACCTCTACAGCTCCGTCGAGTTCGCCACCGTCGAGCTCGACGACGCCCTCTGCAGCACCAGCTCCGTCTTCCCCCACAAGAAGAACCCCTACGCCCTCGAGACGGTCAAGACAAAGGCCGCCGAGGCCCAGGGCTGGGTCGTCTCCGCACTCGCCGTCTTCCGCAACGAGGGCACCGGCGACACCAACGGCCGCAACGTCGCCTTCATCGACGACGCCTGCGACACCACCGCCGCCATGATGCGCCTGACCGCCGAGATTGTCCGCGGCGTCACCGTCCGCGAGGCCCGCTGCGAGGAGCTCCTCTCCCGCGCCTGGGTCACCACGAACCGCCTCGGCAACGTCCTTCTGACCGACCACCACCTCGACTACCGCTCCGCGCACTCCGTCGTCGGCCGCCTCGTCAAGAACTGCCTCGACAACGGCGTCGCCAAGCCCAATGTCACCGTCGAGATGCTGCACGAGGCTGTCGCCGAGATGGGCATGGAGCCCATCGACATGACCCAGGAAGACCTGGTCGCCGCGCTGTCGCACACCGAGTTCATCAACAACAGCATAAGTCATGGCAGCATCGGCCCGGAGCAGGTGGAGAGGCTGCTAGTCAAGGCGACGCGCAGGCATTACAAAAGTCTCGCGTGGGTGGACGAGACGACACGCCGTCTCAAAGTTGCAGACAGCGAATTAGACGCTGCGGCAAAGCAGTTTTGTCAAAGTGCGTCTCCATGAATTATTCTTGATATCCCGCGTAGTAAATGATTTTCATAGATAGATGTGAAATAAACGCTTCATGATACAATGATACAATGATACAATTATATTTCATAGTTATGGAATCGTGTTCCACAGTGATGCCGCATCCTGTGACGGCACAGGGTCCTGAGTAAACGCCGGATACGTTTCAAACGGCATCATGAGATTCATTCCCAGAGTGGACATGGAGTCGGTGCCGAGTAGAAAGTCAAATTCATGATTACCCTGGTAGCGTTAGAACAAAAAAGATTTCAAGATGGACTGTCGTGCTTACCGATTCATTTTCATCCACCGCAGCTTGCGAAATCGGAGTGTGGGCGGAATCGCCTTCCTCCTCGGTCAGGATTTTATACAGCCTGCGCTGGTTAGGTTGTTGCTTCGCTGCCAAGGATAAAGAGGGAGCCGGCTTACTCGAGAGTTTCAGATGGCCCTGCAGATATGATGCGTTGCAGGATGGAGCGCAGGTTGGACAGGTTCGGGTTCCAAACGGCGGGATGGTCATTGTCACCGAGAAACTGGTCCGAGAGCATGTCAAAGAGCCGAAGCAGCGGCTCGGCCGTGGCAACGACCCGACAATACACGGCTAGCGCGCTAGACACGGCGCTGATGGCACGAAGCGTGCGTCGCAAAGGCAGGATCGTGGGCTGCACGGCAAGGCATTGCAGCAGGGTCACGCCGCAGCGGAAACAGTTGTACACGGTAATGGGGGAATTAAATGTCTGCGGGTTCAGACTGAGCTCGCGCGCATTCTGTATTGAGTAGTCAGTAAAGTTATCGCCAGAGAACATTTGCGCGCGCGAGCGACACACATACCTCGCACGCATCCGCGGACAGGGTAACGCAGCGATAGAGGAGGCTTTGGTCTATGGCCGTGCGGAACAAGAGTGGTCGGATGAGCAGTAATGCGGCCTGAAAGTACGTCGCCTGGACATTTTCGTCAGATTGATGAGGGAGGGTCGATGGTAGTAGATTTTGCGGCGGCGTCTGCTGTCGCCAAATGTCCAGCTCGGATAAAAACTCCATGACGTCCTCGTATGTCGGCGCAAGAGCATGAGGTCCGGATAGCCGTGTTCTGTCTTCATGTTAGCGAAGGGCTGCAGGAATAATACTTAGACAGAACATGCATGATGCGGGATCTGATTCGATAGATTTGCAAGTGATGCAGCGAGGTAGTCATCTGTGTCTGTTAGACTATGCCTTTCCAAGTAAGAGATGAGCTTGCCGTTGTGATTGCCCCGTCCCTGTCTGCCTCTCCGGATGCTTGCCTCTCCTGAAGATCCCGCAGAACCTGAGAATCAGTACACAAAACGTCTACATCTACAGGTACCTGCAGAACTGTCAGCAGTGCCGAAACGAATACTTGCCCATGGCAATTGTAGTAGCCCACCTCGACATCAATATCCATATCGTGGATCCCAAATGGTCGCTTGGACATGATGGACACCATTCTAACTAGTCAACGTGGGTTTCGTAACGGAACTGAAAGAAAATACCTGTCGAAACAATATGTACACCAGAAAAAGCGCTTCTGCAGTTCCATTGTGTACGGGTCCTGATAAGGTGGCTCGGTGTCGCACTTTCGGTGATACCCGAGCTCGATGCATAGGCGTAGTGTGACGCCCAACAGATGCCTAAATGTGTTAGGGATGTCCAAATACCGTCCAAACATATATATCGCACCAGATAGAGGGACCGCTCTGAGCCCGGTTAGTCCCATTCTGCTTGTTCAAAGATCTACTTACTGGTGCGCGAAACTGGTACTGCATCAAGGTGAGGAGCGCTTGGACAGTGTCCAGATTCTGCTGTGCCAATACGTTGCCGAGATATCTCAGTGAGTGTGTATAATAGCCCTATATTGTTAGTAATCGATCTTCCTCATTGTGTAGTCGCACACTTACTAAAGACAGTTGCTCTGAGCCAGTGGAAAATTGTGCGCCAATGGCATAGATGATCCAGAGAAAGTAGGCATCTAGATTTCTAATGTTATTATGCATTGAATGATTTCTCCAGATCTTGACTTTCTGAATACCTGTTTGAGACTCGATGTCTCTGTCAATTGCTGCATGGCAGACTGTCTCCCGCATTTCATTCAGTCTGCGGACACGCGCCCAGTCAACAATACAATACCGCGCTTGCGTATGCAGATACACAGTCTGTATCAATTGCTCGGCCTTTTCGGGGGCAGGAACGATGGGTAAGGTATCGGAATTTTGCTGAAACGGCAGCGGCCGGCTATGTAATATATTAAATACCGTTGTGTTGGAGGTCAGGGTGATCCATGTTGGCTCTGGAAGTGAGAGGCTGTCTCGTTTCTTGGAGGGACTTTGTGACATGGATGATGAAAAGTGCCCGGATATCATCTGCCAGTGTTAGAAGATACATCGAGGCCGAGGAGAGCCATGACTTGCCCCATTACGTTGTCCCATTCGATCTCGGCGCTGGCTGCTATAAGATGCAGCCGCATCACTGCTCACACGACTTGCGGCTACAAAACCCCCATTAATCGATGTTTACCTCACAATAGGAATTCAAACGTACCTGGAGAGCCACTATGAGTTGAGGGCGACGAGTGAGACTGGAGAGATGTCGCTGCAGTCCTAGCCAACTGTAAATCGGCTTCCAACGTTCTCACTCGCTCTTCGAGTTGCTTTATATATCTGAGACAATCATGAGCATTTGAATGTCAACCTTTAAAACCGTCACTCATACTCTGCGCCTCGAGGAACGCCATCTGGCGCAACGTCGTACCGGCATTCTGTCTCCTTCTCAGTCAATGTCGCAACGCACGGCACAGAGCGGGACATACCGGACCCTGCCTTGATGCAAGGTGTACATGTGCTGGCGTAGCATTAGCATGCTCATCATGGATACAGGGTAAAAAAAACCCCCAGCGACCGCGAAATTACCTCTGTCCAGCGCCTGCGGCAAAATGGCACTTGATCTTCTTCTCTTTGCAGCGGCAGCCTGCGCATCAGTCGGGGACACGTCATTAGCGATCAACACATTGTGCGCTGTACCTGTTTTCTCAACAACTTTTCTTTTTGAACCTACAAGCATTCGTGCTTCTGCGCGCGGGGGCAACTGCCGTCTCGACACGCTTGCGCTTTTGCGCTTTGTTGGGTTGATAGGACACCCCGGCCATCGAGGCCCCATATGAGCTGTCCATGGCGACGGCTGGTAAAACATGCGTTGCACATCAATGCAGCAGTGAAAATCGCAAAAAAAAAAAAGAAGACAAAGTGTCCCCTCGTCGATGGAAAGCTGCAACGAGGCAGCCTAGACACACGAGGGCTCAGTTGCGACCGCCGCCGGATCGAGGTGGGCGTGACTGCTCGAGTCCGCTATAGCCGTGTAGAGCCAACCAACAATTTTCCGCGGATGCATTCAGATTGACCCCAGCTCTCTCGCGCGCGCTCTCTCTCTCTCTCTCCCCACACCTGATAGCTGCTGCCTTGCCGTGGCAGACGGTGAGGCTAGCTGGGTCTGCGGGGGCGCGGGGAGAGCAGATAGGAATGGGTTAGCGACATGTCTTGGGGTTATGCTGGATTGGACAAAAACTACTTTTAAGCGGAGTGCCGATCCCGTCTGTTGTCCAGAGGTGAGATGAAGCCCCAGCTGGTTACGACATCAATTGTTATGCAGGAAATAGCAATCATTCACTGCTGGGAGCCCAGGAAACGGACGTTTGCCCCCACTCATCATCCATGACTACCGGTCCTATCTAGCCTGTACATGAACGCGGGGAAGACGTCGTGTGATGTGAGAGGCGTCGAGGGCTGGACTTTTGGACTTCGGAATTCCCGGGCCAAAAGCCCCTCACACACCATGGACTTCCGGGCCACCGCATCGAGCTGCTCGGCTGGCGCTTCTCAGCCAACATGGCGAACAAGTCGATCCATGTCCATTTCGGGTCACCCGAGAGGCGTGTGTGCCCCCCGGCCTACGGCATCTCGTCACCGCGACAAGAAGATAGGTAGGTTGAGTAGGTTTCCAACCTTTATTAACGGAGGCCGGCCTCTCGTTGAGGACCACAAAGTCACATCAGACTGCTCCCGCCATCACTCTGCCGCTACAAGACGTTTTGTCGCACCATTTCTCCCCCTTCAGGCGTTGCAGCAAAGATGGGCATCAAGGCCATATTTGCGCGGACCAAGCTCGGTAGCTATGGCAGCGCGATCCGCTCGGCGCCGCACCAAGTTTTGTTCAATCGAACGCTCTTGCTTACATCGCTCCTGTTTGCGTGCGGAGCGGTGCCACTGAGTAAGTACAGCTAATAAAAGAGAGAAGCTCAATGTGCCCGTCGCTCTCAACGTCGAGCAGCCAGCTAATACCGGGGCTATAAATAGCGTGGGACCAGGGATCGTCGGCGGTCATTGCAACGCTGCCCAGTTTCCAGAAGCATTTCAACATTGACTCTGGCACGGATGCGAGTAAAATCAAGTATTTTGTCTCGCTGATTGGTATCGGGGATACGATTGGGGCCGCAGGCTCATTCTTCGTCAATGATCGAATCGGCCGCCTCTGGTCGTATCGTCTGTACATTGGCATCTGGATGCTGGGCCAGATCCTCCAGATTGCTGCGCCCAACGTGGCAGCTCTCTATGCGGCACGCATTATCTGTGGCTGTGGCATCGGGGCTTTACTGGTCAATGGTCCAATCACCCTGGTTGAGATTGCACCTGCCGAGATTCGAGGCATCCTGACATCCTGGTTCACGGTGATGATGGGTCTGGCCCACGGTGTCTCGACATTTTGCGTCTACGGCGTCTACCTCGACAAGCGGCTCCAGGGCACTCGCATGCAGTATCAGATCGTGTGGATCGTTCCAATCATATTCATGGCCCTGTGCGTGTTTGCGAGCTTCTTTCTGTGCGAATCGCCGCGTTGGCTCTTTCTCATGGACCGCCAACAAGAAGCGACCGATACGCTGGTCCGCATCCGCGGCCTCCCTCTGGAGCACCCGCGAGTGCAGCGTGAGCTGCAGGAGATCAAAGAGGCCATCTACCAGGAAAGAGTCTTCTTCGCCGGTGGTAAGAGCACCGCCAACTTGAAGAGCATCCTGCGAGAGACGTTCACGGTGCCCGCGAATCTTCGGCGCGTGCAGCAATGCCTTATTCTGTACTCGCTACCTCAGCTTTCGGGCGCGGCCTCCATCTCTTCCTACCTCATTCCTATTCTCAAGATTGTCGGTGTCGCAAATGGTACGACGCGCAACCTTTTTCTGAGCGGCATGTACACCATGTCCAAGTTCTTCTTTGCCCTCATTGCCTCTTTCTTGTTTGTGGACGCGCTCGGCCGTCGCAAATCGCTCTTTGTTGGCATCACCTGCCAGATGCTCGCAGACCTATACGTTGGCATATACGTCAAGTATTCTCAGCAAGGTCCTGTCTCAAAGTCCGTCTCCCAAGCTGCGATTGCTGCCATTTTCATACAAGCGTTTGGTTACTCGGTTGGTAAGTAGATGCAAATGCCGACATAGAAGGGATTAGATGCTGACAATATTATTTTTTAGGGCTTCTCACTCTGCCGTTTGTATTCTCCGGCGAGCTCTGGCCGAATCGCATTCGGTCCTTTGGCGCTGCTCTTGCACAATTTTGCCATCGATTGTTCATCTACGTCATGAGTTTCGCGCTACCTTCTCTGCTCAAAAACACAGACAACTGGGGCGCATTCATATTCTTTGCAGGCTGGTGCGGTATCTCGTTGATTTATGTCTACCTCGTGGTGCCGGAAATTTCTGGCCTTTCCGTCGAAGAAATGGACGAAGTCTTTACCGGACCATGGCTGGCTGCACGGCATTATCGCCGGCGAGTCGCCCCGGCTGAAGAAGATGACAGCGCAAGCAATCACTCCGATTCGTAAGTGTAACCTGCTTGAGACAAGGTCTCATAATATACAAGCATCGCTAACCGACCCCTAGGGGTTCAAGGACCGCAAAACCAACCCACGAACACCGCGAGTAAGCCGTCGTATGATCTATGGAATGCTGTTCATTGTCAAAAAGGAATTAAATAAGTAATGGGAAATAAAAGACCAATATATGAATAATTTGATTTCTGAATCGACTGCGTTCGCAGTTCCTTCGTGTGCAATTGAGCACTGTTTTCGTGACTTTGGCGCCGCAGTAATCTCATAATACAAGCTAGAATGCGTACCATACGTTTTTGTTGTTTTATAAGCAAATGGAACATTTCACAAATATATAAATAGACACCATACACTATATAGATAGATGCCTTTGAGATTGCGCAGCACGCCATAGACGGATACTTGCAGCGGCAGTACAGGGGTATGCAGCCGGATTCACGTGTACCATTCGCATCACGGCTCTTAGCCGCCCGGTTGCCCAAAAAATTGAGATGATCGGAGATGATTCTTCAAAAGAAACACAATCGGTGTTGTGTCACCGAGCATCCAACGGGTAGGTGACCAATACACGACTGGTGCGACGCGAGCCGCGATGGTTGCAAATTATCAAACCAACGCAAGAGGTCGGCACCAGACAACAGAACTCGATTGTGCAGCTCTGTACAACCTCATATGTGACTGAGCGCCACTCGATTAATTTGCTGCCGTGCGGGGCAACACAATTACCTGGTCTCCTCCACCAGGGCTCTCTCACCACGACAACAATGGGTGTTTATAAAGGCGCAGAAGCGCCATTGTCAAATGTCGTCGTGACATACTTTAAGCAAACTAGCCATTCCAAACATGAATATCTGTCACGACCTTGCCGGCTGGCTACCCTCTCGCTGGCTCGCTGCAGTTGTCGCGATGGCAACGTCTACGGTTTTGCTGGCCGTCGTGAACCTCGTCCTGCAGCGGCCAAAGTTGCCAAAGAACGCGCCAAGGCTTGTCCAGGGCTGGCCCATCTTTGGCTCGATTGAATTCTACCTCCGTCGTGGCGTCTTCTTGGACAATGAGCAGAGAAGGAATGGAGGACAGCCATTCACCTTCTACTACGGGAAATACCCTATTGTGAGCCTGGTGGGCGAAGCTGGTAGAACGCTCCTGTATACTTCACGTCAGTTTGACTTGCGCGCGGGGTATGTCCAATGTGAAAAGTTCACTCTTTTTCACGTCAAGAATAATCAATAATTTGACTTTTCCAGCTATTCTACTTTACTCGCCGCCAGCCCCCATATTGATACGGAGATTGACAATCCTGCAACAAGCCAGATCAATCTATTCAAAAAGATTCTCACGCTCGAACGACTGATCGACTCTCTTCCAAGTATAATAGAAGATGCCGACTCAGCACTTGGCGACTTGTCCTCCAGCAAGACTGCAGTGCCAATCTTCCCACTCATGTACCGGATCATCTACAAGCTGACGCACCGCACCGGGGGCGTACATGAGATAGCGGAGAGCGACGAACTGTTGGAATCCACCTTGAAACGTTTTGACAGCATTGAAAACTGCTCGCCCTTGCAAATCATGTTCCCAGGCTGGCCTCTGGTGTCAATGATGTCGAAATTATGGGACGGTTTCAATCTGCGGCAAGTCATTGTCGGCGTGATCAACGAGCGTCGCGAAAGGGGACGTGTTGAGAGAGATGCACTGCAGTTCCTCATGGATCTAGGTGAAACAGATTCCGAAATCGTCAAGGCAAGTTGCTTCCCTTCCTTTTGAAAGTTTCCGGGCAATGGGCTGACATTCTGAGCCGTGTAGTGCATAATCGGGATATTGTTTTCCGGGCTTCTTAACACCGGTGTTACGTCTGCATGGCTGCTTTGTTATCTCGCTGAAAATCGGGTGTGGCATAACAAAGTGCAAGCCGAGGTAGACACCTTCATTGAAAAGAATCGCAATACAGCCGAGGAATCTGTGCTGGACATCTTGCAACGGTTACCGTACCATGACTGGAACACAGCTGCCCTGCATTGGCGCCTGTTTACGGGAGACTGTGCGGCTCAGTATGTTTGGTCCTGCTATTCGCAAAAATCTTTCAGAGCAAGATTTGACTATTCCTGGAACAAATCAGGTTGTCCCAAGAAAGGCTTTTGCGGTAAGTGGCTGCATATCGTGTCAGCGTATTGCTTGCGGCCCTGTACTGATGATGCACAGTTTTACGCCATGGACGACGTCCATCTGGACGAGGCGATTTATCCCAACGCCCTCCAATGGGAGCCAGCCCGGCACCTCCCTGGTAGAGAAGAAGGCACAAATAAGCCCCATGCATTCCTTGGCTGGGGCTCTGGCTTGCACCCGTGCTGTAAGTGTCCATTCGAGCGCCCTGTTTGACGATTCCTCGCACTAACACACGAACAGTAGGTCTCAAGGTAAATGCAACAGAGAACCGAGCCTCATCTTTGGACTTGTACTTACCGAATTAGTTTGCCGCGCTGGAAATTACTGTGGCCGTTGTCACAATGTTTGCCCATAATGAGTTTCGACTGGTGGAACAGGATGGGAAGCCGAGAAAAGGACCTTTGCCGAGCCCGAACAGGAATAACCTGAGCGTTAATTTGCCGAGCGAAGCTATTCATCTCAAATGCAGTCCACGGGACAGCAAAGCTTAGAGAGAGTAGAATTCTACCACGGAGGATTCCGAGGGCTATTTTTCTGATGACTAGGGTAGCAA
Organism: Cordyceps javanica; assembly: GCF_051103115.1. Lineage (NCBI taxonomy): Eukaryota > Fungi > Ascomycota > Sordariomycetes > Hypocreales > Cordycipitaceae > Cordyceps > Cordyceps javanica. The sequence goes on from NC_139296.1 coordinate 1,260,954, forward strand.
GGCGCAGTGGGGAGACTGCGAAGTAACAAGGCTCGCCTACCCAGTATATCGCTGTTCTTCTTTGAGCGGGTACTAGGTAGGTCTCGAATTCTCAAGTTATGAGTTGACGCGATTTCGAATTCAGCTTAATAATTTACTACTCAGTATACTGAGTAAGTACCATCATGCTCAGTCCACGTGGGCACCTAGTGTTTCGTTTGCAACTACTCAGTATGCCCCAACAAATATGCTTACTGAATCATGGACAGCCACAGCGGGCCGGATCTCATGGCTGGCGCCAGGGGCGTTGTTTTACGTCAGGAGAGTACGTTGGATGGTAGTTCTCCTGCGCTGAGTTCTCGAAGCATCTCGCGAGGCCCAGCCGAGCCAATGCTTGGCCTTATTTTTGCAGCGTTAGAGTAGCTGCAGCCGATTACTAGGCAAGCTCGCCATTGCTGGATGCAATGATATGCCCAGTTTCCACAAGTTGCTTCCCCATACTGGCCCGCAGATTACCTTTTCAGCCCATCTTTTTAGCATGGGGGGCGGGTTCCCTATAGTTTTAGTAGCCCTGATATTACCCGCCTCTATCAGTAGCCAAGAAGCTCTGGTTTGCCTCGGTGAGCCCCGGCGAGCGCTCGGCTAGGGGAGCCTCGCCCTCGGCGGTGAATGAAAAGGTTGTGTCCACGGGTATATTACTGTGCAGAACCAAAAAAATATAAGCCCTGGCGGTAATGTTTGAGACGTTTGAGTTGGGGAACCACAAACAAGCGGCCTACTCCCGCGACTGCGGAGATGCAGACTTGATCGCTGACATGGGGATTTACCACAGCGCTCGTTGGCCGTAAAAATCCCGAGAGACTCGTGCGGCGAGATTTATTCAATAAGTGAATAGACTTTTGCTTCCACCACGTGCAGAACAGCTTGCCAGGGCTGCCAAAACTACTTACATTTGAGACCCTCTGAAATTGCCCACGTGCAGCTTGGCGACGGCACCAAACCAGCCAGCCACTACTCAGTACGGGCAGCCTGGGGCTCTCTCTCCACCCCCCAAGCATGTTTCGGCGCCGTCCGCGAGCCCTGGTCCGTTGACCACAGGTACCTTTGTGGGTGGAATAACTAAGTGGTTTTGGGATCAAGTGTGGTAGTCTGGTCTTATAAGAGCAGCTGAGCTGCCCGCATCCGCCGGTTGCTGCGTCTTTGGTGTGTCTTTGTTGACTCCCAACGGTCCTCCGCAGTGCAGACGATCCCCAGCGCCGCGCCCATCATGAAGACGGCCACTCTCCTCGCGACGCTTGGCGCTGCCGCCTGTGCCGTAGCTGATGACGTGCTCTACAGCAGACGCCATCTCTCCAAGCGCTTCATTGATAGTGATGGCAACTACAACATGAGTGAGAGGCAACAAACCAACGCCGGATCGCCGCGCGCGCGCTCAGGATTCAACGCTAACGATTTGCGCAGCCTTCATCCACGTCAACGATGTCCACGCTCATCTTGACGAGTTTGCAAAGTCCGGCTCCGACTGCGCAGACCCCTCCAAGGGCTGCTTTGGCGGCTACGCGCGCATCAAGACCAAGGTCGAGGAGCTCCGCAAGACATACCCCGACCACCTGCTCCTAAACGCCGGTGACGAGTTTCAAGGCACGCTCTTCTTTTCTTACTATGGTGGCGAGAAGATTGCCGAGACTGTCAACAATCTCAACTTTGACGTCATGACCCTTGGCAACCACGAGTGGGATAAAGGTGATGAGGAGCTTGGCAAGTTTCTGAAAAACCTGACATTTCCCATCGTTTCCTGCAATGTCAAGTCCGAATACGAAGCTCTCAACAAGACGGTCAAAAATTATCACATTTTTGACAAGCACAAATTAGCCATCATCGGTGCTACTACGGAGACAACCAAAGGCATCTCCAACGTGGGCAACGGAACCAACTTTCTCGACGTCACCACCGAGGTCCAAAAGGCCATCTGGGAGATCCGCAACACTACCGATATCCGTCGCATCGTCGCCCTCACCCACATTGGCTACGAGGAGGATCAAAAATTGGCCGAGAATACCGAGGGCCTCTCCCTCATTGTTGGCGGCCATAGCCACACCCTTATCGGTGACATGCCCAACGCTGCTGGAAAGTACCCGACCATCATCAAGGACCAGTCTGGCAAGGAGGTCTTTGTTGTCACCTCGTACCGCTGGGGCGAGTATCTTGGGTCTATCGATCTGACCTTTGACAAACAAGGTCGCGCTCTTTCCTACCACGGCGCGCCCATCCACATGACCAATGCAACAAAACTCGAAAAGTCGCTTCAGGATAAGATTCTGGCCTGGCGCAAGCCCTTTGAGGAGTATGGCAACGAGGTCATTGGCACTACCAAGAATGAACTCGACCAGACCACCTGTCAGAAAGGAGACTGCCTTCTCGGCCAGGCCATGGTTGACGCAATGCTCGACTACCGCCGCAACATTTCCAAAAACGCCGGTGACGAGCTCGCTGATTTTGCCTTTATGAACGCTGGTGGTGTTCGGGCCACCATTGGTGCCGGCAACATTACACGCGGCCAGATTCTCACCTCTTTCCCATTCGGCAATGCCGTGGTCCAACTTCCCTACTCCGGCAAGGATCTGCGCAAGATCATCGAGGGCTGGGTATCGCGCGAGAATCAGTTCAGCAAGAAGAAGACGTCATCGTGGTTCCAAATCTCAAAAGATATCAAAATCGAGTACAACCCGGACAACGACGCGGGCAGCAAGCTCATCAGCGTCACAATCGGCGGCAAGCCGCTGGATGAAAACCGCAACGACTATCGCCTCGTCACCCTCGATTTCGTTGCGCGCGGTGGCGATAACCTCCTCGAACCCACGACTGGCTTCGCGGCTCTCGACGCCGACTCTGATGTGTTTGAGGCCTACGTCAAGGCAAACACTCCTCTCGCGAACGAGCTTCAGGAGCGCGTGGCCAAGACGGACAAGAAGACGCCCGATGCAACCTCCACCCCAGGGGGCGGCAGCACCGCCACGGGCACTGGCAAGCCTGGCAGCGGCAGTTCCAGTGCTGCTGCCGAAACCAAAGGCTCGGGAAATGCGGCTACGGGTCTTGCTATGCCTTTGGGCCATGCGCTGCTAGTGGCCGCAGTAACGGCTGCCTTGCCATTGACTAGTTTGTATGCATGAATTACACGTACTTGATTTTCCCTCAAGTTCACACAAGATATAGAATAGAAAATGATGACAATGTCAATGCTTGGATGCCCACAGTAAGCGGCCATGTGCCACAAAATTTGCCCAGCCAACCCTGTCCATAAGGAGATTACTTGAAAAGAGTCGTATGCTCGTAATATTTGAAATGAAATGTATATATACAAATAATCGCTGCGTGTCATGCATGAATGTATAGTACGAGTATGTAGCTGAAAATGCAAATGCATGTTGCTGCTTTTTTTATTGGCTTTATTGCCGCCGCTGCAGCTTGCCTGCTTCTGTCGTCACATCGCGTGCCTCTCTGAGAAATGGTACCAGCGCCGTGCCGCCCGTGCCAGTCAGCTGCTCGTCGCCCTTTGTTTTGGACGACGAGCTCGCGAGGTTCTGCCTGCCGTTCCTGCCCTGCCACGGCTGCTTGGACGGGATGATGATGTAGCGCGTGACGATGGAGATGTGCTTCTGGCGAAAGGCGGCGAGCGCCGCCGTCGCGGCCGTGTAGGCGGCGCGCAGCCGCTGCTGGGCCTCGGTCTGGGGCGGCGCGACCATGGCGAGCTCGCGGATGCTGCCCATGCGGGCCATCTGGACGAGGAAGCGGCGGTGCGGGCCGGGCATGTACTCGCGCACCTCGTCGTGGTAGCTCGCGTGCTTGTCGCCGCCGTGGCCGCTGTGCTCGACGCCGAGCACCACGTCGAAGAACTGGATCAGCGAGCTCTGGCCGTTGCTGCCGCCGCGCAGCTGCCGCCACGCGCCGCGGCCGTCGCCCTCGTCGTACAGGACGCCGCGCGGCAGGCCGGCGGCCGCCATGTTCTGGCTGCCGGCGAGGAACGGGCGGATGTGGTGGTAAAAGGTCATGGGGTCGCAGCGCTCATACATGCGCTCGAGGAGCTGGGAGACGCCGTCGATGCAGCCCCGGAGCTCTTCCAGCCCGCCGACGACGCCGTCGTAGTCGCGGACCCGGACGGCCTCGAGAGCCGCGGCCATGGTCTGCAGGATGCCGGCGGCCTTGGCCTCCATGGCGACGCTGATGAGGAGGAACCACGACTCGGACTCGGTGCCGGTGAAGGAGAAGCAGAGCTTGAGCTTGTCCAGGTCGGAGAAGTCGTCGCCCTGGCACGTAAAGTTCCAAAGGTTGGCAGCGGCGTACGTCAGCACGGGCGGCAGCTCGACGTGAGCAGACACCTGAAGAAACGGGACCGATATTTGCGGCGGCAGGATCTACAAGGAGCAGGCGACTTGTTTCAGCGGGCTTTGTTGCGACTTTGGGTGGCATTCGCAGGCTTTCGAGAACGTACCTCTTGAGGCGTATCGCCGCCCCATACATAGGCGTGCGTCATAAAGGCCAGCATGGTGTAAGCGCGACGCCATTCCGCCTCGGACACCAGCTTGTCGACTGCAAGAACCGGCAATTGGCGAATCGCATCCCGAATGGTGCCCTCGTCGATTAATCTGGACAAGTTTTGTCCCACAGCTTCCCATGGTTGGTAATAGGGGTCCGACAGGACGGGGACGGGGCACTGGTCAGGTAGGAAGGCGTTTCTGGTGACGGCGTATTTGTGGAAATCCAGGGCCGGGTGCGGCGACCCTGGTGTCGGCTGCACGGCGTGTGGTGACATTTTGCCGTGCTCGAGCTGCCTTTGTCTGTGTCTGATGTTGTGTTTTGCTGGTGTGGCAGTAGGAGGTGCGCCGCTGACGGTTTGTTGTGGAAGAAGTTCAAGGCAACAATGGCAGGAGGGACAGACGCAGTGATGAATAGAGGCTATAGATAAGGTTTTCCATCAGAACGAGAATGCCTGCCAATTTAATAAGACAAACAGTGAAGGGGGGGTTTGGAAGAATGGGGCAACAATGGGTTGTAACGCTTTGAATATGCTTACCCGGCCGGGTACCGGAAGTACTAATAGAGGCTTCTGGTGGTCGGGAACCCACCGAAATGACGAAGATCCGTCATCCGCTAACTAGTGCATCCGAGGGGGCGGGCCCAATGGCGCGACCGGCTTCTGACCGAGGGTCTTCCGTGCGTCGTACTCATTACTCAGTACTCTTGAACAGGGGATGGAGGGAGGGGCGAGCTTTGTGGCTCTCAATGTTCCGTCAAGGCGGTATTAGACGGGTCAAAGAGTACTAATAAGCAACTTACTGGTAACCTTGAGAGATCTATACTCTCCAAAGTGCATTCCATCACCGTGTACTCCGTAGTTGTTTTCCTGGTGCTGGGTCGTTGACACTGTCCCCGAGATTAAATTCCATCCTGCATCGGGGCTGCATCGCATGCATCCTTGATCGAACAGTAACCAATATCGTACAAGCCACTCAGCTTCCAGGCCATTCATGACCTCTTTGAGGTGTGCTGCTCACGGTGCGTTCCGACTAATTGATGCAATGATACGCTGCCGCTCACAGTTGCCTGCAGAATACTGAGTAAGCAGGCCCATCACCATGTTCCCGTTCCAAGACTGCAACCGACCCGTTATCTTTGCACGTAATCTGATTCTTACTTGAATTGGTTTCCCCACGTTTGTTGCAGTCGCGACAGCAATGCGACAATGGCCAATGGAGCCAACTCGGTTAGTGCGTGTTGGACTCTTCCTAGTACGGAATTTCGGATGTCGGGACTTCGGGAGTAGGACGAGAAACTACGCAAACTCCATCATCAACCAAAAAACTCTCCCCCACCTTCGTCGGAGGGGTCATGGACATAAAGTGGTTTGCAAGGTCGTCTTGTCTCACGGCTTTTTTGAGTGATGCCAACCTGCCTGTCCAGCTTCCTCAGAATCGTGCCCTCGACCGTACGTACCGCATTTGCACCTTCACGCCAGATCGTACCAATTGCTGCCCTTTGCCGTCGCTCTCGCCTCTTCTCCGTCACGGCCATGGATCTGCCTGCTTACGTCGAGCGCCTTCGTGGCGGCGCCGCGGCCAAGTTCCCGGCCGACGCCAACTCGCTCGAGTTTGCGCAGAAGCTGGACTCGCAAGACGCACTGAGCCACCTGCGCTACGAATTCATCCTGCCGACCAAGACCTCCATCAAGAAGGACGCCTTGGACGGCACCCTGCCTTGTAGGTTCCCATCAGAGAGGCCCGCCGCCCCTTGCTTGCGTGCGCGCGGCGGCGCCCAGACCCTTCTGACCACCCTTGTCCTGGTTTCCGGCTTGCTGACCACCGTTTGCTTCTCCGAATAGCGACCGCTCACACAAACGGTGCCGCGACCAATGGCACCGCGACCAATGGCACCGCCACCACGGCGGAGGACCCCGATGTCGGCATCTACTTTGTCGGCAACTCGCTCGGCGCGCAACCCAAAGCTGTGCGCAAGTACATTGACGCCCAGCTCGAGACTTGGGCCTCCATTGGCGTCAACGGCCACTTCAAGACCATGGGCAACTCGCCTCTGGCGCAGTGGCAGGACATGGCCGAGGACTGCGCGCGCCAGTCGGCCGACCTGGTCGGCGCATCGCCGAGCGAGATCGTCATCATGAACACGCTCACCGTCAACCTGCACATGATGATGGCCAGCTTCTACAAGCCCGATGCCAAGCGCCACAAGATCATCCTCGAGTGGCGGCCCTTCCCCAGCGACTACTACGCCATCGAGAGCCAGATCGCCTGGCACGGTCTGGACCCGGAGAAGAGCATGGTCAAGGTCGAGCCCGACGAGGACTCGTACATGGCCACCGACAAGATCCTGGCCGCCATCGATGCCCACGCCGAGGAGACGGCGCTCCTGCTGCTGCCCGGTATCCAGTATTACTCGGGCCAGCTGCTCGACATGCCCACCATCACCGCCTACGCCCGCGAGCGCGGCATCATCGTCGGGTGGGACCTCGCCCACGCCGCCGGCAACGTCGAGCTCCGGCTGCACGACTGGGACGTGGACTTTGCCTGCTGGTGCACGTACAAGTACATCAATGCCGGCCCCGGCGCCATCGCCGGCGCCTTTGTCCACGAGCGCCACGGCCGCGTCGAGTGGCACGACGGCCAGGACCGGCCCGCGTATCGCCCGCGCCTGACGGGCTGGTACGGCGGCGACAAGTCGGTCCGCTTCAACATGGACAACAAGTTCGTGCCCACGCCCGGCGCCGGCGGCTACCAGGCCTCCAACCCCTCCGCGCTCGAGCTCGCCAACCTCGCCGGCGCGCTCTCCGTCTTCAACAAGACCACCATGAAGGACCTGCGCTCCAAGGCGCTCGTGCTCACCGCCTACGCCGAGCACCTCCTCGACGGCATCCGTGAGGACGCCAAGGACGACACCCTGTTCCGCGTCATCACGCCGCGGGATCCGCTCCAGCGCGGTACCCAGCTGAGCGTCCTGCTCCGCGACGGCCTGCTGGATGGCATCGCCGCCGCGCTCGAGCTCAACGGCGTGCTCTGCGACAAGCGCAAGCCGGGCGTCATCCGCGTCGCGCCCGTGCCTCTGTACTCGCGCTTCGAGGATGTTTGGAGGTTTATGCAGATTTTGCGCGGGGCGCTAAAGTTGTAGAGACAATGTGACATGACCTTGTAGCATTTCGGGGCGTATGAGCAAAACAAAATTAGATAGAGCTTATATTTTTTCTTTTTAATGAGGCAAAGAATTTTCATCTGTTACGCAGTGCAGAGTACATTGTTCGCTATTTTCTGTGCTATGGCGTCTGGATCGCAAAGCTGTATAGGTATACATTATCTGGGTAATTTGCTTGAACAAGAAATCATCGCTAAACCTCCCATTTCATAGTGCTACGCAAAGAAAAAGCATTTTTCTCGTTCAACCGAGCAGGCAAGTCAGCAACAGCAAGAAAATCCGCGTTTCCCGAACGGTCAGTCGCGGCTCTGCTAGTTGCACTCCGCTTTTTCGGATGAACGAATAATAGTTTCGGAATTTCGGATCACGGTAGCCCTCAACAAAACCTCACACGTCCACATGACCTTCCTCTTTTCAACTCTTTTTCACACGCACTGACGTCAAGCAGGGCGGGAAAAGGCCAGCGAGTAGAGTCCTGTTATCAGATCTATCCGACTGTAGCCGAAGTTGGCCATCAGCCAAACACCCCATCAAGAGAGACTGAACCTTCCCATTCAGAGTGGCCTCAAAAGTAATGCGCAAGGTCGATGCCGCCGCCTGCGTCTAGTAGTGGAAACAAGTTGACCGCTGAGCCGGCGCCGCCGTCGCCTTCGTTGACCCCAAAGGAGTTGCTCCAGTAGTCCGCGTCGGGCGTGTGCAGCATCGACTCGGAGAGGCCCAGAAACGCCGAGTCAATGTCTCCGATGCGTGGGGACACTACGCCGGCCACTCCACCGTAATGACCGTCGCGATCCGGCCGCCGGTCACTGTTGCGGCGAGCCTGCCACGGCATGGGCGAGGCGGCGGAATTGCTTCGCAGAGTACTGCCGCCGCCGCCGCCGCCATCCGCTCTGCTTGGAACAGGTGTCGCGCCCAGTACCTGTACCCGTCCCGTCGCCATCGTCGATGCCGTCGTCGTCGTCGTCGCGGGTGTCCGGAGAGCAGCCCCTCGATGACTGCTGCCGCCGGCATCGCGCGGCGAGTTTGCGTTGGTCCCGGCCCCGCTCCCGCTCCCGCTCCCGCTCCCGCTCCCGGCAGCCCCAAACGAGGACGGGCGGTGGGCGTCGTGCGGCACGAGGCCGAACAGCTGGCTGGAGCTCTCGGTCCGGCGCATGCGCTCCTGCAGCTCCCGGCGCTCGAGGTCCTCCAGGGCCGTCGTGAGCAGCGACTGCGCAATGAGGCTGTACTGCGTCGCGTGGCCGTCCGTCTGCGCAAAGTGGTCGAGGGCCTGTATGGACATGCGCGTGTACTTTTCGAGGATCCGCCCGAAGCCGCCCAGCAGCCCGACCCCGAGGACCAGCGACGCCGCGAAGAGCCACGAGACCAGCATGGGGGCGCGGTGGCCCAGCACGTCCAGCTCGATGAGTTCGAGCACCGGGTCGACCATCAGGCTGGCGGCGTCGATGCAGGCGTCGGCCAGCTTGGTCTTCCCCGACGGCATGGCGACGGACCGGTGCGGGGGCGCGTCCGACAGTCTCCTGTACAGCTCGTACATGAGAAAAGGCCGCGAGACGAGCATGACCGAGTAGTAGTACGTAGACAGCACCTGGCACGCGCCGCTAAGCTGCGCCTGGTCATCGGTGCCGCCGCCGCCGGGCTGCGTGATGACGTCCTTGAGCTGCTGGAGCCAGCGGTCCGACCAGCCGCGCAGCTGCAGCGAGATGCCCTCGGTGAGCTGGAGCGAGACCTTGCGCCGAGAGTAGATCTCGACGACAATGGTCTCCGTGATGAGCAGGATCTGGACCGACGCGTTGAGCAGGTCGAGGACCTCGTGCCCGTCGTCGTCGAGCGTGCGGTAGGACACGGTGCAGTCAATGTCCGACGTCGCGGGCGGGCGGCCCATGGAGGTGCTCAGGAACAAGTCGAGCGCGCGCAGGCTCTTCCACAGGTTGTCGCGCTGCCGGTGGACCGCCTCGCCGAACCGCGCGTTCACCTCGGTGCGGTGCACGCCGATGGAGTAGGCCGCGCGCGCGGCGATGCCAAAGAAGAGGAACGCGCCGTTGATCTGACAGGAGCACAGCATGTACATGGTGATGAGCACAAAGGACTGCACCGTTTCGGTGCTCAGGTCGCCGCTCATGTCCACGTACGCCCGGCTCTTGGCGTGCTCAAAGTAGTCCTGGGCCAGCGCCTCGTCGTCCGTGAGCCGGCCAATCGCCAGCACGAGATACTTGACGGTCGACGCGCCGTCCTGAGGCCTCTGTTGCTGCTGCTGCTGCTGCTGCTGGTCCGCCCACAGTAGTAAGTCATCGAGCAGGGCCGAATTGTCAAAGAGGTCAATCATGCCCGTGGTCGTGGACAGGTACGCGGACACAGCCGCAGCCACGTCCCCGGGGTGCACCGGCGGCGACGACGACCCGTTGGGGGTTTGTGCCGCAGCGCCGCCGCCGCCGACGCCGCCGGTGCGTCGGGTTGGGTGCGCCGGTGCATTTTCCAGCACCGAGTAGCGGCTGGTTTGCGGTGCGAACGCGTGCTGGCTCACGCGGCTGGTCACCACCTGCCGTACCGATTGGAAGAATGACAGCGGCGCACAGTCGCCGATAAAAATGAGCTTGCCGTGTGCGTCTCGCAAAAGTCGGGCCTCACGCGGAACTTCCGTATCATCCTCCGCGGCCTCGGCGGCGCCGGGCTGGTGTTGCGTCGCGTCACTGGCCCGCCCCGCGTCGCCTTTGGCTTCTGATCTTTTTGGAGCCTCCGTAGTCGTAGTCTGGCGCCTGGGCCGGGTCTGCTGGCCCCAATGGCGCGGCGCGGATGCGGTCCGCTGGCCGCCCTCTCGGCCTTCCTGGCGTCGCAACCGCTGGCCGTCGCCGCCGCCGCCGCCGCCCGGGAGCGGCCGCTGCTGCGCATCCGGGGTCGGTGACGCCGTGCCTGTCCCGACGGTCCCGGGCGGCGTCGTCGTGCCGTGAGCGCCGTGTGTCGTCGCCGTGGTAGTCCTTCTGCGGCGCTGCGCCGAGTACCGGCAACTATCGCCGCGCTGCCGCCCGGCGCAGTAGCTGCAAGGGAGCTTGCCGTCGCATTTTACTTTGCGCGCCTTGCACCCGTCGCAGGCATTGCCTACGCGGCTGCGAACGTAGCGTGGTGACCCGCCGCCTGGTACGTCGTCCATGCGTGTAAGTTAAATCAGTTTGCCTCCCAGTGTAGCTGTTGGCGCGCTTGTCAAGTAGCTTTCGGAAGCACTGTTATGATGCCGGTTTCACGTACAAATTTGTGTGGAGACGCATCCGAAGCACGGTGTGAATTGACTTCGGTAGCACTGTAGTCGACAACCTTTACGTCGTTCAGACGGAATGGCTTTCCGCACCACAACGGGTTAGCAATGAACCATGCGCTTTTTAGAATGCCTGTAATATTCTCATAACAGTCTCTTTTGTACAAATTATACAATGGAAAAGCAGAAAATACAATAGTTCGCCCCTTCCGTCTCAAAATAGAATTTCCAAACGCCACCAGCAAAGCTTGTACTTCAGGTTCTACGACCGGATCCAGTCTGCTGCAAAGTGTAAAAATGTTCAAAATCATAACGTCCGTTCATGATAGGTATTTCATCGTAAGGCCATATTTCCCTTGCTTTCTTGTCGGCGAAGGGCCGAAACAGGCGCACCGACACTGATAGTGACGCGCCGAGTTTGGTTAGCCGCCGGATCTCTTGGGCTAGAGTTTGTATTCTCTGCCCGAACACTGCCGCCGAGATTCATCCGCCTGGCCTGTGAGGTGGTGAGACTGCGCTCCTTCCATTCTGGTGAGCACGACAAGGGTGGATTCCGCTTCCGCTCCAAGCTTCCTCGCCGGTGTCGCGAAATACCATTGGTTGAGCTGGCAAGAGAGCTCGACACACTAGGACGACTCCCTGCGCGATCTCCTGGGTTCGATCCGACCGAAGATACACGACGCACGCTGGCTGCAGTCGCGGGGGCAAGGGCGCTCACCCTACGAGGCAGTTCCTTCTTGGCCGAGTGCATAGCGCTGCGAAGCTTGCGTGCGTCAAGCAGGCTGGATTCGGAGTCAGACCCGGAAGTAGTAGCCGTTGGTGGACAGTTCTCATCCACGATTGTCTGCAAAGAAAGCTGCGGGCTGTTTTTAGTTCCCTGTGCCAACGGTGGTGGCGAAATGTTGCCGCGTTTAGCGACATCGAGGGATCTGAGAGGGGAACCTTCCTCCGTTTCTGCCGGGGCTGTCGAGAAGCCAAGGCTAAGCGTAGGTGGCTGGGGTAAGGGTGATTCGGTTGGAAGCATTGAAGGTCGATTTGACTTGCTAAGAAATCCTGCCTGGAAACGACTAGGTTTCGAAGCGCCAAGGCTGGTCGCCTCAGGGATAATCAATGTTGACTCATCCTCCGTAGACTGATCATAAGTTGGGGCTGATGTCTCTTCTGCAGACTGCCTAGTGATGTGAGCGGCCTCCAACAACCCCTCAGGAGACTTGTTCTTGAAATTCTTAGGCGTCTTTTCAAAGTCTGCCAGAGTTCCCTCTTCAGTTTCATCATCTCGCCATCGCACACCACTCTTCTTATTCTTCTTGACGGGTGTAAAAGTGACAGCCTTTTTGGCCGGAGAAAGCACCTTACGCCTTCTCGGTGACGACTTCAGAGGGCTGGTAATGGTGTTTCCTCGCTCTGATATGGGCAGCACCAAGGCTTCGCTTGGCCTCGCTTGTCCAAAAAGCGAACTCTTCTTTACCGAGTTCTTCTGTAGGAAAGAACTAGGCTCTCTCGTTGGGATAGAGCCGTCCGGTTTTACAACTTGCGATGCTGATGCGAAGCCAATGTCAAGTAATTTGATAAAAACCCCCTTTGCATGAGCCACCGCACTCTGCTCGTCCATAGCCAGAATATCGGAGAGCGATGTCAGGATTTCAAACTGGGCAGTCAGTAGCATCTGCAGCATTGTCGCGTCACCAACTTTCTCTTGCTCCAGAACCTCACGGTAAGCTTCCCGGCTAAAGTTTGCCTTGATCAGTTCTGCCTCACGGTTGAGATCATTAACCTCTCCAGTGTCGGAGCCTTCAGTAGCCTGCAGCTGCTGGATGCTATGAGCCAGCGCAGTGTCGATGTGACGCTCCCAAGTCGAGTGTTCGAGCTTCTGGTGAATATGCTGGCGGCTATGCTCTAGTTCAATCAGAATGCCTTGCGCAGTTTTGCGAACAGCAGATAGATTATCAGGCATTGGCCCAATGTCGGTTCTTTGTTCGCAGACTGCATCAAAAGCTGCAACCCACCCAGTCAGTAGAGAAATTCTTCTCTCAAATCCTTTAAGCCTCTTCATATTTTGAATACGTTCCTGTCTATCAGCAGCGGCATTATCGTAGGCTGTGCGAAGACGTTGTACTCCCTCCCTAGCCACGGAATCTCTCTTGTCGTATTGTTTGCGGAACTTTGCAAAGAATGTCTTTTCGGCATCTTTTTGTTGAGCCTTGAGCTCCGTAATGAGCGCCATTTGTTCATCGATCTTGACCAAAAAGTCTTTAACGTGACGATTCACGTTAAAGACGTTTCGAGTAACCTTGGTCTGGATGTTTTTGGCTCGGTTCGCATAACGGAGTGTGTTTTGCGTCTCGTCAAAATGGGCGCTAGAAGGAGAAACGCACACTATCATGACGGTCTTGCAATTGCCGCCCAGCGAAAATTTCAGCAGTCGTGTGAGCTTACTGTTGCGGTATGGAACGTGCGCACGCTGGCGACGGTCACAAAGGGCATTGATGCAGCTGCCCAGCGCAAGAAGAGACTTGTTGATGTTGGCTCCCTCTGTCAGACGTTCGCCGCGATTCTTTGTGACTGATGCTCGCTCAGAGCCAGCGAGATCAATAATGCTGAGCGTCGCCATCGTGTGGGGTTCGTTAAGATCCGCGTTGCGGTCCTTTTGGGCAATGTTAACCTGAAGGACGGCATGAGACCGAGAAGAAGTGGCGTTGGCTTGGGTCGGTGATACTGTGCGGTATTCATTTCCTTGGACAATAATGTCCATGACTTCCTGCACATCTTTGGGGTGGTGACTTGTCAGGCCTGCGACGGTAACAGCCTGGTTACTGTCTTCGCGCAAAGTCAACCCAGCTTTGCTGCCTCCTGGAACTAGCAAGTCACGAATAGTTTCGTTGTAGATTTCCAGGTAGCTCAGGCTGACTTCGGTTGTCTTGTCCTGACTTCGCTCGTCAATCTTTTCAAAAAGTTCTTGCATGGTCAAGAAAATGATGCCCGGCGATTGTGGTGTGCCTGTGATTGTGTGCGTCTTTCCGCAGCCCGTGGCGCCGTAAGCGAAAACGGTGGCGTTATAGCCATCGAGTACGCTGTCCAGAAGGCTCTTGGTCGTGCCTTCGTAGACGTCTGATTGTGTGGTATTTTCGTCAAAGACACGATCAAAGGCGAAAATTTGATCTTTGACTTTTTTTGAGGCGGGAATGACTGATCGGGAGAATTTGTGCACAGGGCTATCCTCGGGCGGATCGAAAACGCTGTGCCTCGCGTGAGCTGAATGCCAGCATTTCAGAAATAGGACAAACTTACAGACAACGCTCGTCCATGACTTTGATGACATTTCGAATACCGCGCTGATGCAGTTTGGGGGCTGGCGCACCTGCGAGAGAACCATCGCCAAGGAAAAGTGTGTTGTCTTCGGCTCGGTGACTATAGAGCTGTTAGCATATGATCGTGGCAGTCGGCATGGACCAAGTTACACTTGTGCGGCTTCGCGGATCGTGAAAGGCCGAACACGAACTGAAACAACGTTAATGATCGGAGTACTTATTTTTCGGCCGGGGAGGCAACAACTCACCCGCGACGGTAATAGATGACTGCGCATCAGTCATTGTGATTCGCTTGTACGGTTCCTTGCAATCTGCAATTCAAAATTGGCCGATAGGCGTTGGACAACGCGGTCCAATATGTAGTCTCAAGACACGGAATCGATCAGACGGGCTCTGCGCATGAAGCGCGTGATAAAGGAGAATGGTGCACGGTTGGTTGTTCGCTGCGTGCAGTGTTTGCTAATCTAGGGGGCAGGAGTATGCAAGCATCGAAGAGCAGAAATGCGGCGAGATTGGCGTGTATGACTGGCGATAAAACAAAACGAAGGATATCGCGAATAAAGAACCGGGGCCAGGAGTAATTCAGCTGATGTGTAAGTAGAAGCTGCGTGGGCAATTATGGCACATTCATGCAAGTCAGTTGTCAGTGACGTCCTTTGTCTTTGTTGTTGGCTTGAGATCAGTTGCCCTGACAACGAGCCACCAGGGTCAGCCCCACAGCGCCATCAACTTGCATCGCGCCCCCTTGGCATTGCTATCAGTATTTCGAGTCATCGCCTGGCTATTCCCTGTCATCGGATTATGAGTCTGGAAATTAAGGATCAAGACCATAGTGGAAATTTTACTTGCTACGTTGCGCTTTCATTACCAGTAGCGTACGAGGTAAGGTTGTTGGAGGCCCCTGTTCAAGTCAGGTGCCACGAGGACCTTCCCCGGCCGTGTTCGGGGAGGCTTAGCAATGATTAGCCAGCCCCGGGGTGGACAAAACAGACCGCCGGTAGGTGATTACTAGCGTTTGCACTAAAATTAGGTAGGGCACGAATACTTAAGACTATAATCAGACTCTAACTACTCTATAAATAAATATTATAAATATAAATATAATATTAGATAATAATATAATTATTATCTATATTAAGGCTTTAATATCTTATTTTTTTTAGGTTAAATACTATTTTCTAGATTTTTAAAAAAAATTAAAGAATAAAAATATAAAATATTTTTTATTTTATTAATTATTAATTATAAAAATATAATAAAAGGTAGTTTTATATACTTTTAAAGGAATTATAACTTAAATTAAATAAAGGGCTTTATTTTATATTTTTAGTATTTTTATATAATTAGTTATACTAGATAAAGATACTTAGAAGGTTTTTAGCGGCGGTCTGTTTTGTCTACCACTTGCCAGCTACGGTGTAATAAATTTATACTTGATCATACAAGCGTCTTGCGCTGGTTCGTGGATAATGAAAGGGGGGGCTTGCAGGCTCTCAGACACCGCTCGTGTCTTTATCTATGATTTTGCAGTGTTTTCTGCTTTCTAGACCCCGTTCGTGCGAATCGGCCAAGTGCAATTGAAGTCCAGCTTCAGAAACAAGCGCATAGATTCCGATGCGCATCACAGCCGGCGGCTTATGTAAATGACAATCAATAGAGCTGGAATTCGTACAATCTGGTACTTGGGCAGACAGACATACAGACAGGTTGTCCCAGATGCCCAGAGACCTCTAGGCGGTCGGACCGCGAGAGGGGCGGACAAATGGCGACCAATCGTAAACGGCCACAAGACATACTCAGTAAATTCTGGGATGGCGGTAACGACGCCATTGCCGACTCGCAAGCAACTTTTGGTGGGGGGCGTTAAGAGGCCAGAAAAGGCTCACTCGACGCACACCACAGTGGCAAGGTGAAGAAGACTGGCCACTGATTGGTGGTGAGGCGTCGGGCAGAATGTCCGTACATGTCTGTCCACGACGCACCGAAGCTTACTACTCAGAGAGCAGAGATCAGATAGGAAATGCTGTCCAGCTATCAGGCATCTTGATCAGGTCGATCGAGCGAGATCTACTACTGCGTTGGCATGCGTCAACAGCGCTAATGACGATTAGGCTGGTTTTAGAAGGATGCAGAAGGGTCAGTGGTATCAGGCTAGCGATCCGGTATAATGAGGGCGTGATTCTGGCCGTGGTTTGGAATCGGTGTATAAAGACGTATCGAGATGCTGTTGGGATATGACGAGGATTTCCCGAAGCAGGCAGCGCAGAGCTGCGCGCCAGTCATGAGTGTGGTTGGCTTGTCTTGCAAGGACAAAGAGCAATCTTTGCTGTCGTACGGTCGGAGTGGTATCACAAGCCTCACTTCACAAGTAACCACATAATTAAGTCACTACTCTACTTGATGACTAGCTTGCCTGCCCAAAGCGATCCGGTAGCCATTGGACATATTGGGCATATCAGGCGTGCAAGGCCAAGTAGCGATACCCAGCCATGGAACCCTCGGGTGCCGGTGCTGTTTCATGCCTCACGAGAGAGATGCAGGCGCAGGTAGAAAAAATGGAGGAAAGGATAGAAGGCGTCGGGACTAAGTATTTACGGCGATGAATTCGTATGGACGCCCACGTTCAGCCAGCCCAGGTCCCTTTCGAGCGTGTGAGGTTGTGGCGGAGCGCCGGATCAACCATTTGGAGCAATTATTTCTGAGTGATGGAACACTGTAAGTACCCGTACATAGCGCACTGATAACTGCCAGCTAACTTAAGCGAGCGCCACCCATCAGGGGAGAGCATCAGGGGAACAGGTACCCTAAGGTACTTACTTTGTAGAGGCAACCGGCCAGAAAACAAGGGTATCAAGTACCTTCTTAGCGGCATGGCACCACAAACCACACGGTTAAAGCTAAAAGGATACTCTTACTGGTAGGTAGTAGTAGTTGTACGGAGTACGTGGAAGCTTATTCATTTGCAGTGGAAAAAAGAAGAAAGAAAAATAGAAAAAGAAAAGGCACGCCAGATATGAATATTGTCATCAAAAATTTTGCATTACAACTGACTTGCCTGCCCTAAAAAAATGTATTGTCCTTCTTCCTAATATCCCCTGGACTGTCTGCTGGTTGTTCGAATGTGGTGCCTTGCCTAAGTAATAAGTAGCTACCTGCCTACCTGGTAGGCCCGGCCTCTCCCTCCCTGCCAACAGCTCCCGGCTCCGTGCCTACCGCCTACTTACTCAAATTTGTCTCGGCCCTCCTGCCCTTCCTTCTTTCCTTTTAATCCCCCAGACGCAATCTCCCTCTGATTGCTTCACCCGTCGTCAATCTCTGCAACCATGGCGTCCAAAACTCCCCATCTCGAGGAGAATATCAACTACATCAAGACACCCAAGCAGCCTCCTTCGTCTTTCGAGGCCCAAGACTGCGGTGTTCCCGTCACTGATGTGAGCTCATTTGTCCACGCCGCCTTTCGCCCCCTCTCTCCTTGCTCCCAACAGCTCTGCCCACCCTCGCCGCGTATGCTTCGCTGCAAAAAAGCCACGCTCTCCCTCTTGCCTCCCACTCAATTGCATTCGCACTTGCGCTTCAACCCCCTCAAACCACTCGCCAGCTAATCTTGTCCTCTCAACTCTAGTTCCCCACGATTCACAATGCCCCGCTGCCCGCTGAAGGTGCTGGAAATGACAGCTTCTCCAACCTCGTCCTCGGCGGTCTGCTCCTCGGCGTTCCCTGGTTTCTTGCCCGCCTCGTCGGTGGTGGTATCAAGACCAAGATCTTCTTTGGTCTGATCACCCTTCTTCCCGTCCTCATCGCCTACTGGGCTTTCAAGTCGGCCTTCAGCCCTCGCATGAACGAGCACGCCAAGCTCCCCGGCCGTCCCGTCGAATCTTATATCACCTTCAAAAATGCTTCCGACAAGGCTAAATGGAGTGGCCGCTCTAAGGTCCCCATCCAGACCTTCTCCGAGATGTACATTGACGGCAAGGTCGACGCCAACGGTGACGTTCTTGATGTTCTTGAGTACCGTCACGACTGGTCCAACTTCAGCTTCACCCTTGATCTATTCAAGTTCATTTTCGGCACCTTTGGCCCCGACGTCCTCTTCCACACCAAGGACCAGGACATGGAACAAATTCGGCCCAACTATGACAACGGTAACGATCACTACGCCTGGTTCCTCGGTCCCCGCATGATCTACACCTCTGGTATCATCTCGGACCCTACCCGCGAGGAGACTCTTGAGGAGCTCCAGGACAACAAGATGGCCGTGGTCTGCGAGAAGCTCGAACTCAAGGAGGGTGAAACCATGCTTGACATTGGCTCTGGCTGGGGTACGCTTGCCAAGTTTGCCAGTCTCAACTACGGCGCCAAGGTCACTGGTATCACTATCGCTGAGAACGGTGCTGCTTGGGGCAATGATGTTCTGCGCAAGGCTGGTATTCCCGAGGAACAGTCCCGCATCCTCTGTATGGACTACCGTGACGCTCCCAAGGTCAAGTACAACAAGATATCCCAGCTCGAGATGGGCGAGCACGTCGGTATCCGCAAGCTCACCGGTTTCTTCCGTCAATGCTATGACATGCTCGAGGACGATGGCCTCATGTACGTTCAGCTCTCCGGTCTTCGTCAGGCTTGGCAGTACGAGGATTTCATCTGGGGCCTCTACCTCAACAAGTACATTTTCCGCGGCGCCGATGCTTCTACTCCTCTGTGGAACTACGTCCGATCCCTTGAGAGCGCTGGTTTTGAAATCAAGAGGTACGTCATCGTATAGGTTTTTCCCGCCCACCAAAGCGCCTAGACTAATCATGCACAGTGTCGACACTGTCGGTGTCCACTACTCTGCTACTCTCTGGAGATGGTACCGCAACTGGGTTGGCAACAAGGCTGAGATTACTGCCAAGTATGGTCAGCGCTGGTACAGGGTATGTTTAGTTGACCTCACCCCCCGCAACAATTGTAACTAATGTCTCGCAGATCTGGGAGCTCTTCCTCGCTTGGTCCGTCATCGCCTCCCGGCAGGGTTCTGCCACTTGCTTCCAGATCCTGGTTGTCAAGAACCTCAACGCCACTCACCGTATCAACGGCATTGCCTCCCAGTTTGGTCTCTCTGGTGCCCTTGCCAAGAGCAAGGCTGCCGGTAAGAACGCTCTGCCCAAATAATTGCTGCCAATATGAGGAGAGATGTCGCTTGGCTACAAAGTTTGCATTCCAAACTTTTATGGGGCGCGTTCACCTCACAGCAAGGGAGCTGGCTGAGCAGAAGTTCGTGTTTTGTATACAACGCACTAGCAACTACGAAGCAATGAGCAAGGATGATTTTGGATCTGTCCAGTAATGGAGGTGTCGTGGGACAGCAACGAAAAAAGGCAAAGAAATGACGAAATCACTGACGGGCTTTGTATGGCGCAAAAAAACTGGCAAAATGTAATAAATAAGGCGGGGGATTTGGTCAACGGCGCTATGTGTTGCGGATGCTCGGACGATTAGAGCCTGTTTAATTTTGTTACACAACGGGCCTCGGGCAATACCTGCCCAGGCTGTGGGATATACAGCCGATTTTTACGTCTTTGAAAAGAGTTGAAAGGGTATATATGGCAATATACTTGTTCATGTATTCGCGTAACTCGAACAGCCCTGCCAGCCTATTATCGCAATGTGAGGTTTTGTCCTTGTTTGGTCGACGTGCTTATGCAATTGTTTTTGTCTTGTTTATAGTACACATTGCTCCGTTTTAGAGAAAAAGGTGCCAGTTAATCCCGAAATATGAAAACTCCACGACCCAAGGTATTCATTCCCACCTGTCTCACCAGGTAGTGTCAACCCGTTCCCTCGCCTTTCCTGACGAATTATTTCTAGCTCCGCTACGCCCACTCTACGCAGCAACGGCAGGCTGATAGGCGTACCGCGCCAGCTGTGACATTCTCTCCTCGGGGCTGACCTCGGCATCATCGTAAACCAGCCGCGACTTTTTGCCGTCCTTTTCCTTCTTGTTCCGTTCAGGTTCGGCCGAACGAATCAGCTGGTCAATGTCGTCACCACCGGCGTGGCGCTGCGGTAGCCCATCGGCGTATCCCTAGCAATCAAAACGGCGTCAGTCATCTTATCCAAGGAAGCGGCCAGGGTAGATGCCAACAAAAAGACAGTTTGTGGGGGTATTTCTACGTACAGGGTGATTGTTGGCAGGGACGATGACGCTATCCACGGCCGGCAGCGTGCCGGCCTTTTTGTGTGCGCGCCACTCGGCCAGGCGCTTGAGCAGCTCCTCGGCCGTCTCGTAGCGAATCTTCTTGCGCGCGTTGTTGAGCGACTGGCCCGGCAGCGGGTTGCCGGTCGCGAGGCGGCGGCTCTCCTGGGCCTGGTAGAAGTTCTGGATGATGCGCGTACGGTGCTGCTCCAGGACCTCCTGCGGCACGCCCTCCATGCCAAAGATTTCCACGTCGAGCCCTTGGCGGTTCGGCAGCGCGTTCTCGACCTGGCTGACCGTCTCCTTGTGCACCTGGTTCATATGGACGGAGAGACCTGTTCCGCACGGGTCAGGCGTCGGGACAAGGGAAGAAGGGGGGAACATATACGCACCTCCGGCTGTGTTTAATCGGCGACCGCATCGCTCGCACTTGAAATGCTTTGCCTTTTGGTGGGAGATGAGCAGCTTCAGGTCTTCAAAGTCTCGCTCGCCTAGTAGCATTCCCAGCATCAGTTAGCAAGAGAACAAACATGCCACATGACTTCGTAGAGCTCCTCTTGGGCGCTTTCTTTCTCGGCACAACGGCGCGAACAAAATCGCAGCGCTGGGCAGGGCTGCGCAAAGACCTACAGTAGTAGCACCACGGTCGAGCTAGAAGCTCCTCGACATCGGGGTGGCCGCGTCTCTTCTTGCCCATTTTCGCGGGTGATTATATCTGAATAGGAGGCAGGTTCGAGGTTTCCGATCACTCGAGTACGCGAATTGTTGACGCCGAAGTTGTCCCGACGCTTTCTTTCGACACAGGTGCGTTTTGGGTGATGACTGCTGTCTCGACGTCTGCCTGCTGTCGCGACGGGATAAATTAGGCTAACTTGCGGCGGAAGAATCTCGGCTGAACCGTCACGGCACAGTTGAAAGAGTGGTAGTACTCCTTCCAAGAAACACGCATTCTGCTACTTTCCATGCTTTGATAAAAATCAATTCGATTACGGGTTCATAATTAAACATCATTCTGTGCCAATTGATTAATTTCTCTCCTACCCCAAGCGTGGCTGCCGCATCGCGTTCCTCTTGGTATTCAACAACTACCACCACAGTGACCCGCCACTACCTTTAGCCCCCCTCTCCCCCGAGATTACTCAGTTCTCTCTCGCTTTCACCTTGACCTTGAAGCCAGCAGGGCGGTAGTTGAACCAACCGTCCCTCTCCAGCACGTAGTTGTTGTCCGCTGCCTCGAAGTCTACCTGGCGGAGTATCATGGCCAGGACGAGGACGCTCCATTGCCACGCGTACGCCTTGCCGATGCACTCCCTCTTGCCGTTGCCGAACCACTTCTTGGCGCCGGACGGCAGCTTGGCGAAAGCGTCGCCGAGCATGCGCTCCGGGCGGAAGGAGAGGGGATCCTCAAAGACGGCCGGGTCGCGGTTGACGCCCGCCATGACGATGATGATGGCCTGGTCGTGCGCGACCTGGTACTTGCCGCCGGCGAGCAGCACGGGTGCCTTGTCGGCGGACGGCAGGGGCTCGATGTTGAAGCCCGGCGCCGCAAACGACAGCCGCAGCGACTCGTGGAGGATGGCGCCGACGTAGTCGAGACGCGCCGCGTGCGCGTGCTCGAGCGGCCCGTCGTCGCCCACGACGGCGGCAATCTCCTCGCGCGCCCGCCGGACGGCCGAGGGGTTCCGCGCCAGCAGGTACAGGGCCATGGTCAGCAGGCACGGCGCCGTGCTGCTGCCGATGGGCATGGAGATGACCTCGTCAATGACCTGCGACTCGGTCAGGCCCTTGCCCGTCTCGGGGTCCTTGGCCGCCAGCATCGCCGCCAGCACGTCCCGACGCTCGGTCGGGTGCGCCTGGCGGTGCCGCACGATGCCGGTCGCGTACTCGCGCATCACGCGGATGGCGCCGTTGAACTTGCGCCCGTAGAGGAGCGTGTTGACGAGCGGCAGCCGGGTCGGCCGCATCACCGCCTCGGCGGTCGAGTCCTCCATGGCCCGCAGCATCGGGTGTGGCGGCCCGGTCAGCGCGCCGAGCCGCTGGCCGTAAAGCGTCCGCGTCACCGTCTCGAGGTCCAACCGTGCGAGCTGCTCAAACGGTGAGATGGTTGTGGCCGTGGTCGTGGTCGTTGTCGTGACGCCGGCGCCGGCGCCGGACTTGATCCAGTCGTCAATCATCTCCTGCGCCGTATCGCGCATCTCGCCGTGCCATTGGACCAGCGCGTCCGGGGCGAGGTGCGGAGCGATGATGCGGTGCGCGATGCCCCAGGCAGCCTCGTTGTCGTAGGCCGTGAAGAGGGCATCGTGCACGGCGGCCCGGATCTCGACGATGGGCCCGCCGACGAACTTGCGGAAGCGTTTCTCGTCGCAAATCTCCTCGGCCAGCGCCGCGCTCGCTACAAACACGATGGTCTTGTTGAGGATCTTGATCTGGAAAATCTCGCCGTGCTCCTCGGCCAGTGCCTTGAGCGACGTCCAGGTGTTGCTGGGCTTGATGTTGAAGAGGTTCCCAAGGAGAGGAACGCCCTTTGGCTGCGGGATCGGCTGCGCCATGCTTACTGGTCTGTTCGCCTCGCAATGAGCTTTTCGGGGCCTTCAAATGGGCCTTCCAATCTCTGTTTTTTCTTCCCCTTCGTAGTGTAGAAGAGGGTGGGCTGTCGTAGAGGCGATAGTCTCCTCTTAGTTATTTGCTTGTGCCGCATGTGCCGCCCCATATGACGGAGTTGGCTGCATACAGGTCTGCCTGCATCGTCGTACCAGGGTGTATGCAAACCCTGAGACATCTCTTCGTTGTTCGCCGGCATCCAAATCCTCTCCTCTCCTCTCCCCTCATGTCCTGCGTAGATACATGACCAAGCTCGGAATGATCCTCGCCGCTCCTACTACCTCTCTCTAGACTTGCAGCCACCTGTTGGGGCCCCAGGCGTGCATTAGTGCGCGGCCCTAGCTGGGGACAGATATCTTGGGCGGCCCCTCCCGCGCACCAAGCTTGCGATTGATCGGCTGGTCAACGGGCTGGCCAATTGGTCCGGCTGGCTGCTTGGGTGCCACGTAGTGTGGGCGCCCATGCACCAGAAGTGAGCTGAACTGCATGGGTTGAGATTTGCATTGGCAACTGCGGCTGGATTATTGGCCAAAGCACAGCTGAAAAAATCATAGGGGATGCTCGCAGGTCTCAGAATTAAATGGGACGGACGCTGGCTGGCCAGCTGTGGACGCAGACATGGTTGCATGGGCAGCTTCTACAAGGCACATCACCCGTGACTTTTATTTCCAAGACCTATATTATATGTCGCTGCTACTTCAAAGCACGCTCACAGTCGAATATTGCGTATTGTAGCTGCAACGCCAAGGCTGGTAATGTAATGTTATCAGTTGTATTGAAAGTTCGTGGTATCTCGATAAATAAACGCCCTGTATCTTTCCGAATCAAATGCGCCGACCCCGAGACATGAAAACCCCGGAGTAACGAGAAAATTAGTTCCATTGCCTGCACGCGCCATTCATCCAATGTACATCCCATTGCTGCAGCAAGCAAACATCTATCATACATCGTGTTGGGATTCGCAGTGCCACTTGTTGTACAGTGTAGCATCGCGTCATGATCATAGACGTACATTGCCCTCTACTCCGAGGGTGCAGAGTTATTATGGTTGTCAAACATCATGATTGGCCACGTCTGCCCGGATTGAGCCGGCGGCGGCATGCCGCCGCCTTGCTGTCCCAACGAGGCACCGTGGTTGATGATAAAGGAAGAGTCGAGTGGCTGCGCGGTTTGGTGTTGCACCACACCACCTCCGAGTAGTAAAGCATTTGCGCTGTACCGTTCATCTGTGTCTGCGATTGCAGCCGTCCAGTTCTGCCAGGTGTTCCCACCTCCATTCCACATGTAACCAGCTTCTGTGTTTGGCGGCATATGGGGAGTCGCTTGAGGGGCAAATGCAATCAAAGGGTTGGTTGGCACAGATGAATCTGCCATCGATGCGACAGTCGATGTGGGGTTGCTGTAGAGCATCGACGCGTCAGCCTGGTAACCACTGGGACTCATGTCTTGCTGGTGAGCCGCTCCATAGGATAGTGGCTGGTAGCTCTGCGTCGTCGCCATCGATTGGTCAGAATAATAGCCCTTGTTTGATGCATCAGCGTCTGCGACGCTTACAGCCTCGTTGGCCGATGCAGCTTGCGGCTGAGCTTGCTGGGAAGCTTGTGAAATCGCATGGGAGCTCCCCTCGGTATGTGGTTGGATTGGTTTGTGTGGTTGCTTCCGTGTAACAGACTCGGAGCGGTGCTGGCCTTCTGTATGAAATTTTGGCAATAGCTTGCCGTTGCCAGAAGTTGATTTTGTGCTCGTCGCTGTCTTGTCTTCCTCTTTGTTGTCCATATCATGCCGTATCCAGCCCAGCGTCCGTTCCATGATTGGCCTGATTTCATCCGCGATGCTCGTTTTGGTATCTGTCAGGCACTGTTAGTTGCAGTAGAAGAGAATGGGTCAAGCAAAACATACCAAGAATTGCACTAATATCTTCCAGAATGGACATCCAACTAGCCATATCTTTTTGCAAGGAGGCAAACTCGTCTTCTGTAGTCTCAAATCTCTTTTCCCACTGGGCGACCAGCATGGCAAAGATGCATGCCGCCGCAAACGACACCGTGTACCATGTTGTGTCCAGACATTTGAGTTGCTGGATTTTTTGCGCGATGTTCAAAAACTCCTTTCCTGTCTCAGCACATATGCGGGTATTTTCTGCAATGACTTTTCTATCTGTGGTCATAGCTACGCCAGGATGACGCAGCGACAGGCGTACTTCCAGAGCGTACATGCGCATGAACAGAGGCGCCAGCGTTGAGAAATCCAGCGCCGCATCCTCGGAGAGTTTTAGTGATTCGGGCAAGTCCCACTCCCATTGCTGGAGTTGCTCTTCTAGCGCTTCGACGACGGAAAGATAGCTTTGAGGGTCACCTCGAACGCTGTGGACATTGGAAAAGACTTCCATGAAAATGGGTGTGATCTTGAAGCCAGCAATGGCAGCCTCGAACGGGCAAGGGATAGTACGTGAGGTGTCGACACCCTCTTCAGTAAGTAGTTCGTCTGCGATTGGTTCTGGAAACTCGGCGTCAATGTCTTCGACGGTGATGGGAACAGGATATCCTCGACGACCAGTGATGGAAACCACAGTCATGAGAATGCTCCACCACACTCTTTTGCGCATCTCGTTGGTAAGGTTGGTCTTGTCACCCTTTTGCTGGAGCTTTCGATGTAAGTTGAAGTCTATGGCACGTTGCAGCACTGCATGTGCAACCAATGATCCGCACCCGAGTTTGGAAAACTGCCGGACGTGAGAGGCCATGAGAGCCAAGGCTTGTACAGCCTCTAATTCTCTTGATAATAACAGCTGGTGCCATTTTGAAACGGCGAAGTGAAAGTGCTTGTTAGAAAGACTGTTCAGGTGGTAGCGCTGGTCTGCTTCCTGCCAGTTTCGTACGCCATATTGGAACAGAATGGTGGCAAAGACCATGTGCACCTGCGCCGACTGGGCGGCAGATGGTTGAAATCTCGGCTCATCGTACATTTGTGTGAGTAATGCCATAAATGTCGGCTGATGCAGAACCGGAAGAAAGGCGGCCATAGTCATGAAATACCAGTCTGCATACATGAAGGCTTCTTGCCGCGATGGAAGGTCGACCGGCACGAGAGGATTGACGCCGGCTGTAGTTTGAAGGAATGCATGCGAAGATTTGTTGTATATGGGCGTCGTGTCGGTGGGATCTTCTGGTTCATCCACATCGGCAATGGGAAACGAGCTGGTGTCAATGGTGGTGCCCAGGAAGGTGAGCTTCGTGCCGCGCATGGAATTGAGAGGTGCAATGGTGCGACCCGCAACGGTACCTTTGGACTCTGAACGCGACTCAAGTTTGCTGCGGGGGAACCTTGGAGAATATGACGACTTTTTGGCACAGTTTTTGACCCATAGGGACCCTACCTGGGCCCATTCGGACACGGGTGATTCTCTAGACGGCGACGGCTTGGCGGTTTCGGCATCCGCATCCTGGTTCGATTTTTCTTCTTGCCAGGGTCGGACTTGGATTCCGTTCTCCAGCAAGAGTTTTTCGAGCTGGCGGATGTGGGACACCATGCCATTCTTATCTCGTTCCAGTTCCTGCATGTAGCCGCGGCGCTCGGTGCGGCCAGAAACCCTGTCGGTGACGAAGCACTCGAGGTTTAAATTGACGCAGTGTGAGCAGCCTTCGGGAAGGGCATCGCACCGAATTTTTCGAACCTGTAAGATGGTGTAACAATCATGGTTAGCGATTTTGTGCAAAGACACGCGGGTGACGCAGAAATTGGAGGTAGGCGGCGCAGGCGACGAATGGCCGCCCCCGCCCGCCCGCGGTAATTTTTACCTTGCATCGGTCGCAGGCCTGGCCGGTACGTGTATACGACTGCAGACGGTTTTTGACGACGGAAGAGAAGTCCTCGGCGCCGCGCTCTACGCGGGCGATCTTGGCCTTGGCGCCGTTCTGGCTGCCGCTCGCTGAGCGCGCCGAACTGTCGTCGCCGCTGCTGTCGCCACGCTCGACGGACCGCTTCGCAGTAGAGGCGCGGCCAGACATGACGGGCGGCAGCGGCGGCGGCGGCTGCGGCTTCTGCTTTCTCGTCGTCGTCGTCGTCGTCGCCGCCGTCGTCGCCGTCGTCGCGGTTCGGGCGGCGGAGCGTGGCGAGACGCCGCTGCCGGCCGAGGCGGGCGAGGTCAGCGCAGAGCCGACCGAGGTGGCGCTGAAGCAAGGGCCAACGCTGAACTGCGACGAGCCCGCGCTGGCCGCCGAGGAGGCAATGGACTCGGGAGAGGACAGGAGCGCCGCGGCGGTGATGTCGAGGGTGAGACCAGGCGGCGCACAGGGTCGAAGTACAGGCGGTCGCGAGCCAGAGACGGCGGCGGCGGTGTTGGTGGGAATGGTGGTGTTGTTGTTGTTGTGAGTGGTGCCAATGGGTTGGCAAGAGTCGGCAAATGGATTCAAGTCGACGGGCCAGACTAGTTGTGAAAGGAGCGACGAGTCAACGGCAAGCGAGGACCTCTTGAGGACGTTGGGGGCGACAAGGCTGCGACAGCCGTTTGGCTGAACTGTTGATGCTGGGAAACATGAATCGCCCGGACCCACGCCCACACCTGAGCGAGGGTCAAGGTCAAGACCGACGCCAACGCCGACATCCAGGTCCATATCCATGGCGCCTCTTTTTTTTCTTTTTTTTTTTTTTTTTAATCTTTTCCTTCTTTTGCGGGCACCCTTTTTGCGGGGGTGGCAGGACACGAGACGGCGCTATCGATTAGTGTCGTCAATATGGGCAAGGATGGATCCCTCTTCTTGTTGTTTTGTTTAGTTTTATTAGTACCAACGATATACCTCCTCGGTCAACTGAGACGACCGAAATCCTCCACACAAGTTTTGCGTGTTGCAAAGTGACAAGGATCTCAATCGAAAAAGTCAATCAAGTACTCAATGCAAACCGAAACGATCCCCCCAACCAAAGATGGAGACGTGACGATTGCCGCGCGTACCCAGATCGGTTTGACCTCGCGATTTCCCAGCAACAAAGGACCAGGCTCTGACTGTGTGTCCCGTTCGCGTGTGCTGTGATGATCTGGTCCGTGTTGGTCTGTATCCAAAACGTCTGTGTCACTTTTCGTTCCAGACTTTAATCTGGTGCTTGCTGACTTGACACCGTTCGACGACACCGGAGATGACTGTTCCCAATCATTCATTCCCAGGCTCTGTTTAAATAGATTTCCATTGTCGCTTGGCTTTGTGCCATCATCTCGCCCAGCCACGTTCTCATATCACACCGGGGAGGGCGATGGTCCTTATCGCCTCTTCTTGCAGCTTTGACCAAGCCCATGATGCCTTCACGTATCTTCCCCAGACGCGTACCCCCGTGCCATGCTATCGTAGGCCCATTCAACATATTTCTTGGCCGTTTTTCTTTCCTTGTTCCAAGTACCTTGGCGTTGTCAAACTCGATAAGCGCCAGCGGGTCGGCCGGGGCTTCCCCCCCTCACCTAGCCTTGAAACGGGGGTAACCTACAGCCACGGGACTTCCGAGATCCAGAAACAAGCATCTGTCTACCTTTGGACGAAACCAGGGATTATACACATCTTGTTTCTGTAACACCTGTCTGGCTGCCTTGCGAACTAGCCCCATTATTACCAATGGCAGTCAGCAGAGATATGCAGTAGATGCAGCTCCCAAGGCTGCGGTGCTGGATATACAGAGTCCCCAGAATCTACCGCATTCCCTGCGCTCTTCTGCTAGACTCACATTCTTTCCCACGTTCATATGCAACATGCCATGGTCCCATGCTAATTTGGTTCCTGAGATTCAGCCTTGTTCGCACGTGGTGGTGGGTAAGGGTTGAAACCAAACCGCACGGCCAGACCGCTTGTACAAATCAATCGTTGACGACATCGACCTTGTGAAGGGTCACTTTGAGTTTCTTGCTGGGCCATGACATCTACATTTCAATGGCGATGTTTGCCTGGCTGCCTATTTAGTGCGCGTTCTAGTACAGATACTTTCATTTCGCACCAGAGTACTATCAGAAAACTTGTAGATGGTTCCAGGAGCCCTTGCAATACGTCGACCCAGCAACCTACTCAGCCAATCAAGATAGTCTGGCCTATCATGTATCGACCTCAAAGCTCAATTTTCAAGACCAAAATGCCTCATCTCGCCATGCCCGATATCGATACGCCTTGTCAAGTAGTCATAGACTATCCCCCAAGACGCTACACGCAAATGATTTTCATCAAAAAAGCGAACGAAACCAAACTTAGGGTTATGACTGTATCTCTGGGCAGAGCTATCATATTCAGTGACTAGGAGTGCCTCATGTATACGCTTTTCTACCATTGAGAACACCCATTTATCGGGGGAAGAGGTGGGAGGCAATGCTTCAAAGGATCTTGCCAAGGCTATCTCGTACAGCTAAGGACAAGTATAGTTATTTTCTCGAACCCTTTTGGTATTTCATTTCTCCTTTTGGCTTCAGTACCGGCAATTCTGGTTTCAGCAATCAGTTTCAAGGACGGTGCACCAGAGCCCTGTCTACGTGCTAAGTCTTGCTTGAGGCATGTACCAACTAACGAGCGCTATTAAACCAATGTTGCGATTTTCTCTCTTTTCAACTTTGCAAAGTGAATATATATACACCGCAACGTGATAGAATCGCGCCAGGGGCCGCTCAGTGCAAACTGGGAGGTGCGCACACTGTGCTTTGATCTCAGCAGTCAGAACGGCTGCCGCCTGACAGGCTCGGTGCGAGGAAGATGCTGCCTATTAACGCAGGATTGTTTATCCTGTCCTACTAGGCACTCGATTTATGCGGAGCTTGCGGCATAATCCCCTGTTTGCAAGATCCACTGTTGTTGTGGCTGCCGCTGCTCTTTTATTCAGGTTATTTGACCATATGAGCTCAGCTACTACCGGGCAAACTACTAATAATCGGCATCCCAGGCCCTTGAAGAACTCAAGGAACATAGCACGGTAGTATAGTGGATTGCTAGATGATGGCGCGCGTCTTCTCAAGCTCAACTTGGAATAGAAAATAGTCCGCCTTCTATCCTCTTATTGACTAAAAAATACTCCTGCTTCTTTCTCAACTACGTGATAATAAGTGTATCAGGGCCAGCCTAGCTTATGAGTTTGCTGGTCACGTACTCACGCCTACCTCAGTATACTGGCTCGAGGACCCTCTCCCCCCACTTGTAGAGCCCCGCGGACTGTTGGAGCAAGCATAGGTACTAACTCAGTAGAGGAGAGAGATTTTGCCCCTCATCACCGTATCGATACCTGGACTTTTTACTGAATACAAGTCTCCTCGAGCGCCACGCCACCAGCGTTCCAACTACATTAAAGCCAGCTTTGCATCAGCTAGCAGGAAACTCTCTCATTATGGAACTAGAAGTCGTCAAGCTCGAGCATCTGCCCGACAACTATCACATTCACATTGCCTTGTTTCGCGATGTGAAAAACGCCGCATTCCTGCACGAGCAGCTTCTGGCGCGCAACACCGACTTTGAATACGCCTTTGTTGATGCCTCCGTTGTACGAAGTCGCCTCTTCTCCCACTCCCCCGCTCTCTCTCTCTCGCTACATGAGTGATTTTTTTTTCCCCTTTGTAGCCTCATCTCGTATCACGGCTGACCTTGTCCCTTTTCCGTGACAGGTTGTGTCGAGAATACAGCTTCTCTCTGCACTCTTCAAAGCTACGCATGCGGCTGTAAATGGCGCACTGCAAACGCCAAACGTCCACTCCGAAACAGTCGCGTCTCTGAGCCCATCTAAAAATGTGAGGAAGCCGCGCCTTTTATTGATAAATTTCTTGCCTTCGTCAAGCCCCACCGTCCCATGGCGGCTACTAACGCGCGGCACAACAGATTGCGGATGCCTATCGCCGCTTCGGCATCTCTCCCACCACCAAAGACCTCGTTGTCGCTAAAATCACATTCCCTACGGAGGCACAGCCGCAGCCGGCCACCACTGAATCAATAGCCAAGCACCTGCTAGAAAATGTCCAAGGCAGCCATCTGAGTGTCACAGACGAAAATATTGCGGCCTGCACAGACATGACCAAGGTTCGGAAATATTACAAACTCAACGGCATAAACTGGTTGGATGCTTTGCAGAACACTCAAGCCCAGAAACAGCAAATAGAAGGGCTGGTCATCGGATCCATGGCCTTGAGAGGAGTATAGGAAAACTAGAGGCTTCACAGGCACTAGTAGCAGCGGGACAAGTAATTATTATTTCTTTCTTTATTCATCATTCGTATCTTTGGATATATGTGGGCTAATCTCTATCTATTTTCCTTTCCAGATATTTCCTGATAGCCATCCAAACTCCGGAAAAATATGGTGGAGGCAAACCCCCCCAAAAAAATCAACGCTATGATATGCGGCACTAGACATTAATGCGCAGAGTATATGCAAATTAGACAAAGAAAATTCAGCGTCCCCTGTGGTATCATTTAAGCAAGACCGACAGCAGTCTTGCAGCGGCGAACAAGCTCAGCCCACATGGCGTCACGACCGCTGCGGGTCCGGCCGACGGCGTCCTTGTTCTCGTTGGCGCGTCGTAGCAGGTACTTCATGCACTCGCCAGTGGTTCCCCAGACGAGGTATTTGAATACGGGGAGATCAGAGGCCTTGTTGGCATGGCCAGCCTCGACAAGCTCGCAGCTGACCTCGTCAGCCATACCCTGAAGCTGAGCAAAGGCAATGCCAGACTTGGCAGCACCAGCATCGCAAATAGCACGGGCACGGCGAACAGATTCGGCGTTATGGGTGGCCAGAACGACGTGAGCGTTGGGGAATGCACCCTTGCCATCGACCATGGGACCCCACTGGCGGGTGAGGACACTGGCAGCAATACCGTTGTAGCAGGCATCGGTGCCCTGCTGAGTCTCCCAGAAGCAGTGACGGGGGTCAGATCCAAGGTAAGCACCACGAACCAGCTTCACACCGAGACTGAACCCACCTTCCTTGGCCTCGGCCAGGTGGCGAGAGATGACGGCAGGGGTCTTCTTCTTGTATGCCTGATAGGTGCCATAGACGGTAGCGGTCTCGGGAGAGATGTTGTACTTGCGGGCAAAGGTCATGGTCCAGTTGTCGATTCCATCCTGGAGAGCATCCTGCTCGGCATCGAAGAGAAGACGAACACCACGCTGCTGGGCAAGGGCACAGATGGCGTCAATGGACTTGCACAGGTAAGGGGAAGGCTCGCCGTTCTTGGAAAGCTGGTAGAGGGCGAGACGGCCAGCGCCGGTGAACTTGAGAGCGACGTAGTCACCTGGTTCAGCGAGAGCAACGGTCTCGAGGGTACCGTGTGCCCAGGGCTCAATCTCGTTGGCGATATCGGCAGCAGTCTCCTTGCCTTGATCCTCAGCGGCAGCGGCAGCGGCCTGGTCCTGGGTCAGCACAACCTCCTTGGCGTAGCCGAGAATGACGCCGCTGAAGCCAATGTTCTTGAGGCGGGCGATGGTTGCCCGAACCTCGGCAGGATTCTCGCCAGCACAGAACTGGGCGTAAAAGGTTTTCTTGAGGAAGAAGCGAAGGAGAGGGTTCTTGTCGGGATTGAGGATGGGGTTGTGGGTGTTGGCGAGGAGAGACATGATGCGGAGCGAAGGAGGGAGAAGGATGGGAGAAGAAGAGACGACGGTGGTGAGAAGAGAGCGGACAATCATGCTCATGGGCAGGACCGAGAGAGGAGCGCTCTTGGGCTCGGAGCTGGGTGGTTGAGTGGTAGGGTCGACAGTGGGCAACTCAGCAACGGTGTTGGTGCGTCGGTCTGAGGAGCTGATGGCCAAGCTCTCGGATTTGTGAATAGAACGGCGCTGGGTAGCAGCCGGGAAGCGGCTCTTGTCATTGAAGCCAACGCATGACGGGGACAAGACTCGGATGGAAGAGGCGATGGCAGGGAGAGCCCGGTGCACGGGCAGGTGGACAAGCCCGCGTGCAGGGGCGGAAGTCATTGCACTCTTTTTAATCTGTGATTGGGGTTGAAGAGGGATTCGTTTGAGTTGGTAATTGGACTCTAGCGAGCACCTTTTTCAGGTTGGTGGGTGGTGGGTGGAAGAGTTGTTCGGGGTGCTTTGGTCACGGAAGGGTGGTCCGAAGGGCGAACTGGAAGGGTTGTCAACGGTGTATGGGTTGTTGGTGGCGGTTAGGAAAACGTCGGTGGCGAAATGGAGCAGTGAGATGAGATCTTAGCTCAGGCACGACTGGATTTAGAGTATCGATGAAGAATGGAAAAGAAAAAAAGAAGGAGGGACGGGAACAAGGTGGGAGGAGGAGGGCCAACTGTTTCTTATATTATTCGGTTGTGGTGTACGACTCACGATAGTCCGGGGGGGTGTGCTTGGGTGTGCTTGGGTGTGCTTGGGTGGGTTGTGGGTGGTGGTGGTCCCAAGTCGCAGGCGCCGACTAAGAGCGAGCGCGAACGAGGCGCGGACGGGCGACCCGGCCGGAGAAGACGGACATTATTGCCCCATTATCGGCCCAGCGAAAACAGACATCGTGACCACCAACACTGGAGGATTCCTGATTTTTTTTTTCTTGGAGGTCTCCACGACTCCGGGATGACCAACGACTCGGCATTACACATTACAAAAACGAAAGCTCCAGAATACTGCACGCCACCCTTATCGTTGAGCCACGCCGTCGAACGTTTTGTGCATGCATTTCTTTTAACCAACAACGCCCGGCCCACGCTCAAGGTGCACACACTCACAACAACAGCACAAGTGATAAGAAGCACGAGCCCTCGTCAGTGAATGAGAAAGAACGATACCCTGGTCAGTCACTCCGCAGGATGATTCAAAAACAGAGCCAATCTCGGGGTTTGTGACGCTCCCAAAAAAAAAAAAAAAAAAGTATAGCCAACCATGTCATGCCATGTCGTCTCTCCCCAGGTTCCGATAACGCCGCGTGGCCCAGTCCGCGGCCAAGGATGTGATGCTCCCCGGATAGGAGGGGAGTAATATGTGTCAGAAGAACGGCAGGCCAAACCTGGGTCCGCGCCCGTGGATAAGCTTTCCTATTCTCGACCGACGAGCCAAGAAAAAAAAATGGTAGGGGCAGGGGGGTGTGAGATTGATTTACAACTGAACGTACGGAGTACTGAGTAGTCCACGTAGTAGAAAGGGGGGGCGTGTGGAGTGACCGGGCGGGCTAGAAGACGCCTGGAACGCCCGGGGGCAATGCATCACATGGACTTTCGTTTTTTTTCCTCTCTCTCTTTAACAAACTGGTGTTGCCCTCTGCGGCTATGGGCTTGGTGGTTTGTAATTAGAATTGTCCCAATGGGTTTGTCTTTTCTTATTTTTTGTTATAAAAGAGTCACACCACCACCCTTTTACAGAAGAAGTACTACACATATAGTTAGGGGGGGGAAAAGAAAGAAAGAAGAGGCAATCGACTCCCCCCCGCAGAATGATTCTCAACATCCCCCTTCTATGTATGAGGGCCAATGAAATTCATTGCTTTGACACTTTTGAATTGTATTGCGGCAAGGACATTCCTGGCTAGCTGGCCGTCCCGCGTGTAACCGTCGCAATGGGTCTCCGAAGCACGTCCGGGAAGCCTCCTCTTTCCCTTTTTTTTCTTTTTTCTTTTTTTAAACATCCATCTCCTTGGCTTGCATAAGGCTTGTATGCGTCGCTGGAACACGTCCGATACGGTGTTTTCGGGGCCCCCATGCCGCGTCCGAGACGGTGGGCTCTTGGCGGTGGCTGGCAGTCCCTCTCTCCCTCTCAGTCTCTCTCTCTCTCTTATCAAATAACTGGGAGATAACAA
The DNA here is from genome assembly GCF_051103115.1 of Cordyceps javanica. Lineage (NCBI taxonomy): Eukaryota > Fungi > Ascomycota > Sordariomycetes > Hypocreales > Cordycipitaceae > Cordyceps > Cordyceps javanica. The sequence goes on from NC_139296.1 coordinate 1,295,700, forward strand.
CCCACGGTCACTGGGGGGCACAGGCCGCAGTATCTCACGCTTCGAGTCTCTCTTTTGATTTTCTTTCCTTGGCAGAGAACGTGCGTGTGCCTCGTCTCGATAACATCTTGTTTTTTTTTCTTGTTTTGGTTTTGCTGCCCCCGGCCTCCTTTCCGCCCCCCGCCCCCCACCCCCCTTCTCTCTTCCACCGACCGATGAATTGGGAACCGCAGAGTGAAAGAGAGAGTTGAGCTCTCCCTCAATGAGCTTGAGGAGGACTGGGGAAAACAATCCCAATTGTGTAGCCCGAGTGAACGCTCGCACAATGATGGGCGCAAAGCAAACAATGTCAGCAGCCCAGTTTTGTTGTCTTCAACCCCATCCCGTCCCTTCGCATCACTTCGATTCGTTGATTTCGTAAGCCAGCCAGCGGCTCAGATGGGGGGGGGAGTTAACCTGCCCGTGTAACTATCGGCAGATGGCTGGCTTGCCCATCTCGCATCTACTGTCTCATTTTCCCCAACCCATGAAAAAAAGCGGCCACCAAGCACACACACACCCGTGTCGCTGTCGTTACATTACGCCCCCCCTCCTGGCTCTCTCTACTCAGAAGCCTTCTTTTCCCCCCTTGTTCTGCCTTTTACAGATTACACACGGCAGCTTCCCCTCCAAACAAAATCACTGTCTCACTGTCTCGCGGTCTCGCATCATGGACCTAGCCCGGCGGTAAAGCACGCTCCTGTGTTACTTGCCACGGGGCAGGTGATAGGCTGAGAGCTTGACAAGATTAAGAAAAATGTTAAGCTTAGTACAGATTAGGGGACCGAGAAACGTACTGATAAGCAACGCTCAAAACAGTCTGGCATCCGCTTTCACCTTTTTTTTTGTTCCCTTCTCTCGAGGTGCTGGGGATTGTCTCTGAATCTCATTTTCTTGGGTGCAAGCCACTCGCGCTGCCCCCCAGCATCTTCCGTTAGTTACGGCTTTGATTACGCGTTAGTAATTCCAATGCTGGCATTCACTAGCCCCCCAAACGTAATCATCGTGAACCACCTCCCAAAATCAGCTACGCCTCTGTGCTCTGGACTCTTGGAGAACTTGTGCTGGCGGGTCACCCTGCCGTCTGTCGCATCATTCGTGTTACCTAAAGAGCCTTTGGAAAAAAAGCCCTGCTACGTGTTCACAATTGTCCAGGGCAGACCGACGGCTCCCAATTCCGATAGCATGCGGGGGCACTTCCGGCGGGCCTAGGGCGTATCTTCGCAATCTCAGCTCTTCATGAGCCAAGACGGTCGAAAAGAGCGGCAGAAGACAAAAAAAAATCTGCATGTCAAATATTCTTCAAGAAACCATCGCTTACAATACATTCTAATCTGGGCAAAGGGCAGAAAATGCTATCAAAGGGAAGGAAATATGGAGCGTCACTTCTGAAAAACAATAGGTGTCTAGGGCAAGCATGTGTCGCCCTAGAAATTTTGGTGCTGAAAACAGGGCGCGGTGTCCTCGTACGACACCCATCGCAGAAAAAAACAAACTATCGTGAAGTCCGGCTTTGGAGTTTAGGTCTTTTGCCTTTGCTTTCCGGCGTCCTGGGCCAGGTGACTTGAAAGTGGAGGCCGCTAAGCGGACCGAGTATGCAGCAGGTGCCAAAACTCATCCGCTTTGGGCATTTTGTGCGCCGATGTAGGCGATGGGGATCTCGGATGAGGGGCGCCGGTAGGCCCTTGCAGAAACACCCCCCCTCCCCGACTGCCTGCCAGCCCGACCCTGCCGGACCCTCAGCTGAGCTAGGCCTTGGCCCTGCTTGCTTGTGGTTGGCTGCGTGCCTGTCGGACCACGGTCGGCGCACCAGCCTTTGTCGGAACCGTAACTCGGAGCCCTCTCGGATGACCGTCTGTGGGGCGCTGTCGGAAGACTTGCCCGACACTGCCACACACCCTTCGTTCCAAGCCCACCTGTTTTACGCAGGGGACAACCGACGTCGGATAGCCTCGACGTAACCAACCGGACGGCCACGAGCCAGCGCCGACACATCCTGCACCCCCCCGTACACAATTCCAAACAACAGCCCGTATCGTGCGGTGCGCGCTGCTGCTGACAGCGAGAATCGATCTAAAGGCAAACCACATCGTGTTAGCTAAACCTGTCTTTCCAATTGCGTCACTTTAACATCACCATCTTAGACGTATCGGCCGAAATATGTACCCTCCCCTCCTCTCACACACAAACGCGACGCAGATGTTTATCGCCACCCATATGAAAAGAAAAATGAGATGTCATTGCAACAGGGAAAATAGTGGTGACGTGGTGGCCAGGCATCTCGAGATGAGATGTGGGGAAAAAGAGGGAGGCCACAGATATGACCGACGACCAACAATCTGAGAAGCACTTACGTGTCAATGAGAACATGCCTGCCACCGACACTGTTGCCACTATTGTCGATAGCATGTCGCTGCTTCCGCGCAGGCGATCAACCGTCGTCTCCAAGCTGAGTGCCGCGAAACTCCAGAACCCCGTCTTGGCCCCCATTCGGAATCCTTCGCGGATACCACCTTGCATCGCATGATAGTTCTTCGACTTGTGGTAAAAGTACCAACCCGTGGTTGTGTCTGGCATCTTGTGAGCGTGCTCCGCGCGGAACCGTAGCTGAGCCATCTGTCCTCCCTGAAATCCTCCCAGCATAAAGCCAATCATGGTCGACGCTAGAGATCCGAGCAGCAGTCGTGTTGGTGCAAGCATGGAGAGGCGCATTGCGTCCGAAGACGCAGGCAACAGCTCTGGGGGTGGTTTCGCTGCCGTTTCCGTTGCCATCGCTGCCTGCACTAATTGCCCATCTCGGGAAAGCGATGCGAAAGCATCGCTCCTTGTCGCTCTATCGGTTGCCATCAATTCGTGTGCTCTCGTCTGTTGATCATAATGTGTCTGACTAGTGAGCAATGCTGCCGGTCCTTGGCTCCCAACACGTCCGATTGTAGCAGTGCAGAGCGGTATCGGAGTTGTGTCTCGAATGTCTTCGCCTCCTGCGCTCAGTAACCTTGATTGCAAGCTTCTTGGCTGGAAACCCTGCACAGACACTGTATCAGTATGACGGCCAGTCAGCTCATCTCTAGGCGAGGCCCCGGTATCACAAAAAATCTATCCCTGCTTGAACAAGGGTGTTGCTGTTACGCAAGGTCGACCTTGTTTCGTAAGACTTTATGTCGGCTGTGCAAGGCCAATTGTTACGTTGCTTTGGTTCGTAGTCGTTGAAATGACCTCCCAGGATTTTGCCTAGCATGAGGGAGCTTCGCGCGGAAGCACGTGATTTCGTGTCATCGATTAACGCGGGCCAAGGGCTTAACGCAGCATGCAAAGCCTCTGAGGCGTGTGCTCACAGTATCAGTGTTCAATAGGTTGCGAAACCAGCCCTTCTGAACCCATAAAATATCTCCCTTTCCTAATCTTGCGTAAAATGGTAAGTAGAGATCATCCCTTTGCCAGTGCGCACGCCTTTTCACAGGATGGCAGGCTCCCGCTAATGTGGCAGGCAAAAAAAAGGCCGCGGTAGATGAATCGCACCTGTCAGTGCGCTTCAGACACGGAGTTCATACAATCTACCTCTTTATCAAATCGCAGGCTCCATTTTCTGACATCAGTAATGAACTTGCCGATATTCTACATGATCGCTATCCAGAGGGGCTCACGACCGCTCTCGAGCCGCCCACGATTACGGAGATCCCCGCAAAGCCCAAATTTGTCTACGGCGTTTTAAATAAGCACGACGATCCCTCCCATGGTTGGAAACGTATCAATGTTGGCTCGGATGAGGATTTCACGCCCACCAAATGCGGTCTGAAGCACAACAGTCTCGTTGCTTTCATGCTACGAGACGACAGCGACGACCCGGATGACGTCGTCTTTCGGGTGGAGTGGCCAACTGAGGATGAGGAATTATACGAGCAAGAGTCATAGCATCACCTGAGCCCAACAGGGTAGAGGAAGAAAAATGTCCAAACAAGAATTTTTAAGACAAAATCCGTCGAGATTTCCCTGTGCCGCGGAACAGCCTCCGATTACGGCTCAACGGTGGCGTGTCTGACGTTGGCCAGGTTTGGTCTGTTGGTCACCTGCCAGCACAGCCTTGGTCAGCCATGCATTTGCCAACTCGCCGTAATAGGATATTGCAACCTAAAATCTGGATATTTCAGGTGCCTGCTCCGAACACTCTCCCTTACAAAATTTACGGACTCACTCTGATGTCATTTGCATTTTTGCTATTCTTGGCGGATAATGCGGCCTCTCCAGGGAAAGGCTACACTTTCTCTTTGCGACTCTCTCCGACTCTCTCTATGCGTGACAATAGCAATTACCTTCATGCCGTATTATTTCACATACTCGCTTCTGGTGGGATCCAGTCCCGGGTAGTTCTGCTGTAGGGACCTTGAAAGTCACTCGCTACCAATCGCGTGTACTATCGGATTCGCTGGGGGTGTGTTGTGTTAGGTATGCTACGAGCCGTCTTGCAGGGTCATTTCTGATGACACGGAATAATAATGAGACCCCGGTTCACAAGCATGTTTCCTGATGGAGTTCAAAAGGCCATGCTTCACAACCATGGCTAATTTGCCCCTATCTACTCAGGTATAGAGGAGAAACTCCGAGAGGATACAATATTGGTACAGGGTAAATCCAAACTGTGCCCGATTTTGAAACGTTGCGTGACGATTGGCGCGTGACATGCATGCACTGGTCCAAGGCCGGCTGAGACCCAGTCTTTCCTTTCTACGGCAAGACACAACTTCATAACAGCTTAATGAAGGTAGAAAAAAAAAGACGACTGTTCGATAGGACGAGCGATACTTTCGCGAGGAATATATTCGCTGAGATGTAAAGCAGCACGCACAGCTTAAAGTTTGTCGCAGGACCTAAGTTGCGTTTCATGACTAAGCTGAAATACGGCAATCGATAGCGGCGATGCCCTCACATGCCAGCCCCTATCCCTTGATATTTGTATAGTTATCAGTATTGCTCCACCGCCAGCTCGACACTTTCTTTAACGGCCGACCCCTTCCACTTCTCCAAATAGGCCAGCTGTGCTGACCATATCTTTGCTCATTCATACATGCAGCCGGCTACATGTTGGTCGCGTCGAGGTTGCGCAGTGGCCTGGGCCTGCTGGTGCCGTTGACGCTAGCTTGTTCGATTTATCTATACCTTTACCCATTCTTCGGGCAGTGCGCATTTCCACTACCGTCTCGCAATGCCACCGAAGCATTCGAGGACATAAAGAAGCTACATTGGCCCTTTGCTGATAGTCAATCCTTGTCCGACGTCCCTTCGAAGCAAGCACCCTTTCGGCTGCTTGCGCTCGGCGATCCCCAGCTCGAAGGAGACACTTCCGTTCCCCTCGCATACGCTGGATTCATGCCACATGTTCCTCTCCTGTTCAAGCAACTGACCTTTCAGACATGGCACCAATCTCTCAAAGAGCGGATTCGATGGTCCATGCACGACCTAGTCGACATCTTTTTCGACGATATCCCCAACATTTTCGAATCTGCGCGCAAGGTCTTCGACCTTTTCGGCAATGATTTCTATCTCGCACACATTTATAGAACCCTGAAATGGTGGACACAACCGACACACGTCAGCGTCTTGGGTGACCTCCTTGGGAGTCAATGGATTGAGGATGACGAATTCGAAAGACGAGGCCGCCGTTTCTGGAACAGGACGTTCAATGGCGGAGAGCGCGTCCCGGACGATGTCGCCGTGTTTCCGGACCAGCAGTATAACCTCACTGGATTCCTCAATGGGTCGCCGGAGGAAGATATTTGGAAGAAGCGCATCATCAACGTCGCAGGCAACCATGACATCGGTTACGCTGGAGACTTGACGGAAGAGCGCCTCGAGAGATTTGAGCGCGTATTCGGCAAGGCAAACTACGAACTGCGATTCGAGCTTCCTGTGACTGACCCCGACCATAATGCAAGCATCATCAACGAAGAAACGAACCCAGACTCGAAGCGATTAGCGCCCGAGCTACGGATCGTCGTCTTAAACGATATGAACCTGGACACACCCGCCAAATCTGTACCACTACAGGACGAAACTTACAAGTTTATTAACGCAGTCATTGGAACAGCAGCTGCAGTCGAGTTCGAAGGACATTTCACCCTCATTCTCACCCACATCCCGATGTACAAGCCTGCTGGCATATGCGTTGATGCCCCATTCTTCGACTTTCACAGCCAAGCTGATGGCGGCGGGCTAAAAGAGCAATACTTGCTGAGCGATGATGCCAGCAAGGGCTTGCTAGAAGGCATATTCGGTGTTAGCGGAGACACGAATGCCCCGGCCAACGGCTTGGGACGTCGAGGCTTGGTCATGAATGGACATGACCATGAGGGCTGTGACACGTATCATTTCATGAATCAGACCAATGGAACCAACTCTTTTGAGAGATCATGGGAAAGCGTTCGGTGGAGCGATGCTAAGATGATGGATTACCCCTCGCGCGCTGGCCTGCCAGGTCGTCGAGAAATCACGGTGCGCAGTATGATGGGTGATTTCGGTGGCAATGCCGGCCTCTTGAGCATGTGGTTCAACTTTGACACTTGGGAGTGGGAGTACGAATATATTGACTGCCCTCTTGGAACACAACACCTCTGGTGGCTCACTCACTTCCTAATTTTCGGAACTCTGGCCTTCGTCATCGCCTACATGGCGGTCGTCATCATGGACGCAGCTGGTCTCGATGTGGATGGCTACTATGTCATCACAGAGAAGTTGGTGTGGAAACGGATTCTTGCTTTTTGGGCAGAGGCAACGGCGAAATTGCGGCACAAGCCTGTGAATGATAATAAGGCACAAGGGAAGAGTAAACAAGTGTCGAGCCAATGAAGTTGATTGGAAAATTGCATATTCCCTTAGCACATAGAATTTATAAAGAAACATCATTATTCGGCCTCCGCCGGTATTCGACGAATTCTTCCCAAACAGAAGCCTTATTTAGGCGAACAAACCAGAGAGTTTCCAAATGCATGTGGCAATAGGCTGAGCGTGCTGTACTTGAAACTGACTTGACAAATATTTGCCATCGTATTGGCATCTTGGGCAAACTCGGTTCGGCTTTGGCAGTCGTAGGCTCCTGGCATCCCATACAACCGATGAAAAGTGGCATTGAACGTTACGAGAGTATATAGTGCAGGTTTGCACAATATCGATTATCGAAGTGGCACTTGACGACGCCAGAGAAAAACAGAAAATAGATTCCAGGTCTTCAACTAGTTCCAAGATTTTGATTGCGTGGTTCTTCTGCCATGTGACGACAACAGCTTGTTCGACATTTCAGCGGATGAGCATCGTTACCCTTGCACCATGAAATTCAACACAAGGATTCGGATAGAAGAGGAAGCTGCGCAGTACCTATCATTCGATAGCCAATTTCTGCCACCAGTAGACTGGGTAAGCAACTTTCGCAATTGACCAAGTGTCACGCGAGCAAGGAGTTGCTGCAGTCCCCAGTCGAGTGCCACATGCTTGGTGCGGATCTTTACTTCCCACGCGGCCGCGTTTGTTTCTGCTTGCTTTTGTTGAGCTACCCGATGAATATTATCAACGCTAGAGTAGGAGAGAACTAGCCCACGCAGCTTTATGGCTGTTATTCGACACTGTCATAACCCTTTCGAGCGACATGGAGGAAGGCGTTCTACAGCCGACGATAGACACTGCAGGTGCAAGCCAAACCCACGTGTTACTTGCAAGGAAGTAATTATATAAACAACCCTTGTTAGCAATTTTCCTGCCTCTGCATTGAAATACAAGCAATATACGGAAACATTGTTCTGAAGCAGACAGCGCGCTCCTGGCTTCACGATAGAACATATTGCGGAACATCCTACCACATACTCACATCCCTACTTCACCTTTAAAATGTATCGATATCCGCTATCTATCCTGGGACAAGTACTGGTATGCCTTCATGCCGCTATGGCTGCAGAATTTGGCCAGCTCGCCGTCAAATGGTGTCTCGATCACCCTGCAGCAGAGGCTGGGTAAGTTAACTGCCTCAACAGACCCAGGGACGATATGTGCTGACGCATGTCCCCCAACCTACAGATATGTGCAATGTATCAGCAAGATTGTTTGCAAAGCAGCTGGCCAGCCAGGCTGGACTGATCCTGACTCTGTGGCATGCGTGTCTTACGGCGAATGTGACTGCTCTAGATTCAAAAGCCAAGACAGCAATGAGTATGCGATGAGTAAATTAAACTTGAGTCACGAGTCTGATGGCTTACCACTTATTCAGATATTTCCAGTGCATTTCAAACTCAAAATGTGCTGCTTGTACGTCATCCGACGCAACGCCAACGTCCTCGATTTACGGATTTGAGACTCTCGTTCCAGGCACCTACACGCTGACAGTGGATGGGACTATCAAGACTGTTGTTGTGCCATCGCCAACCGCCACAATAACAGACTTTACTACAGTTACGCAGATGTCGACCCTGACAGTGACTATCACGAGAGAACCGGCAACAAGGACGACACTCGTATGGACCCCTACGCCTAAGACTACCACCTCAGTTCTCGCCACACAGACAACTCCATATCCGACTGGGAGTACAGCTCCCAGCCCAACAGCCCCTCCGAACTGCCCGCCGTACTGCGATTGCGAGCCCAAGTACGGGGACCCTGATGCGTAAGTAGGTGATATTGATCCACAAGATAGTTGCTCACCCTCAATAGGTATGAAGGCTGCCTTCAACAGCCAGAGTGTGCTGGTTGCGGAGTTCCATTCCCACCGTTGCCTGACCCCGTTTCCGAGCCTACTTCGTGTCAAATTTCGACCGCCGTATCATCCGTGAAGCCAACTCCGTCATGTGCCGCTTCGTGTGATTGCTCAAAGATCAGAGACAAGAGCAGCGATGCGTATGTAGTCAGATAGCAACAAAGACACCAAGGCTAATCAAGCATACAGGTACTTCCAATGTATTACGAACCCCAACTGTGAGCGCTGTCTGGTTGGAGGTAGACAAGTTGGCAAGCGAGACTATCGGAAGTAAATGGCAATAATTCCATTTCGGGACACCAAGTCACAGATATGGGCGCATATGCCTAAACAGCTGTCTTGAACAATCATTTCTTAATACACCTATAGTATACAATGACATCTGCACCTCGTACATTGATGTTTTTTTTTCTTTTCGCCACGTGTTCAACGTGGCCCTCACTTCGTCGGCAGAAGGTGCCCAACATGAAGAAACCAAAAAAAATGCTGAATCTATATCTAGGACATATCCTGCCCTGTCATGCAACCACGGGTGATACTAAGACACTGCTGGTGTTGCGGCACAGCCAGCTCTTCCCCCCCTTTTTCTTTCTAGTTGGCGTTGATGTATGGTTTGTGGTCCTAATAAAATTACAAAAAAAGCGGCGTTATGTTTTTGTTTGGTGATGACCGCGACAGTAGTGGAAAAAATAAGGAGAATCGGAGTTTGTCGTTGGATTATTTTCGGCCATTCGATAGCGCACGATACACAATCAATGATCCGTTTTGTATCGTCAGGAACTCCTCGATAAGAGAGGCAAAAGATGGAGAGTAGAGAAGTATTTCACTCCTCTTCTTCTTCATCTATGTTCCAGTTTTCCCTCTTTCTTCTTTCTTTTATTTCTTGGCATCAGAGGCGGCGGCAGCAGCGGCGGCATCCGCAGGCTTGGCCACGCCAAACCAGCCGCCAAAGGAGCCCATCATGTTGCTCATGGCCTCCTGCTGGGCCTTTTCCATCATCTCCTTTTCTTCCTGGAGCCACTTCTCGCCGTTTTCGCGAATATTTTGCGCCATGAATTCGTAGTTGCGCTGACCGCGCTCACGCGCAATATCTTGAAGCATCTTGCCCTGGGCAAAGGCCTCGCTGGCGCTCTGCTCGCCCTCGGCCTGCATCATGCTCATGTTGCTCGACTTGAGGCCGAGCATGTTGCCAAGGGCACCCATACCAGAGACCTTGGGCTTGCGGTCCGACTTGTTGCGCTTCTCGAACTCGCGGCGCATGAGAGCCTCGCGGCGCGCAAACTCGATGGGAATGTCCTTGCCCTCAAAGGACTTGATGACGCGGCGGACGTCGTCGTACTCCATGGTGTGGATGTACTCGAGGAAGGGGATCAGGTTGACGAGACCGCGGTCAGAAGAGTCACCCTTCCAGGGAGGAATGACGATGGCGTTTTCGGGCTGCTTGCGCACGAGCTTGGGGTCTGTGTCGATCATGATGACCTTGGAAAGGTCGCGGTTAAGGTACGACAGGTCCTGGATGACAGCGTGTGAGCAAATTGCGATTTTGAGTCGTAGAGCGCGGATAGTGAGCACATACCTTTACGATCTCGCCGTCTTCAAACTTGGTGGCCTCGCGGTAGAGTCTCCACATGACAATGTGATGAGGGTCCAGTTTCTGCAACACGTTTTCGGCCATGACACTAGAAGCCGTGGTGAAGAGAACAAGCTCGTAGTACTGGGAGAGGTAGAGGAGGAAGTAGTCGAGGCCGGGACGCTTGGCGACTCGCCACCCATACTCGCGTGACCATTCGCTATGAACGAGGAGCTCGTCCAAACTCAAGCACAAGGTGTATGGGCGCGCAAAGTATGGCTGAGGGTCTGGCAGCAGCTTGTCAAAGGCAGGCTCTTGGTAGTATGTGACGGATTCAGTCGTGCGGGCTTTGACTCTGTTCCACCATAGCCCGATGCCCCAGCCATTCGGTGCATCAGGGTGGCGTTCGGCATCGATCGAATCCTCCCAGTTGCGGCCCATATAGACTAGGGTGGAAGTGCCTCCAATGGCGGCGAGAACGAGTGCGAATCGTGTATATTTTCGGCGATTGAGCTGATGAGTGGATTCGTACGAATCATACGGGTCACGCCTTTCGCGGGAGGTTGAGCTTTCTTCTTGTTCGATTGTCTGCAGGTACGACGAGGGTTTCTGGCCGGCCTTCTCGGCCATTTCCTGCGCAAACGTCGAGGGGATGCCTTGCGTCAGGTCGGGGAGCTTGTGGAAGGGTATTTGCTCAGGTTCGTTGGCGGAGTCGGCCTCGGCAGAAGCATCCTTGGACTGCTGCTGCTGCTGAGATGACGCTTCGGCCGACTTGTGTGATGAAGGAGCTTCCTCGCCTGCAGCAGGGCCATTCTTTGCGCCTGGAGCGGCGGCATCCTTGGATTTGGAGTCGGCCTTGTTGCTATTCTTCTGCGAGTAAGGTCTGGCGAGAAGCGCCGATGGGCCAAACGAAGCCGGGCGGATGCGCAAGCTGGGGGCAACGGCCTGTCGGGCGACACTGGCCATGCGCACACGGGGCGCCAGGACGAGCCTTGACAGCATGTTGCGAGGTGTGTTTCAAATCAATTGCGACACGGCGCGGCGGCGAGACCTGAAGCAAGGAAAATCTGTTACGCCTTCACACCAGCTGCCGTGGGGAAGGCTTCCTTGAATTCTGATGGACTGGATGAGATCGTCTAAGAGATAAAAACTCGGGACAGGCGTTGAAGCTAGCCTGCGTGCCTCCTTGCCCACCAAAAATTTCCAGGCTGACCTCATCCAGTGGAACGATATGGCATGGCGCCACCCACAGTGAGAGACTGATGGTTTTGGTGTCCGGAAATTTCGTTTTGCCGAAACCCGAGTGACGGTGACGTACCGAGATATAGGCCTGCTACAATTACTGTAGTGAGCACCTAACCTTATAGCGGCAAGCTGCCCTGTATTTTGTACCTTTCAGCGCTGCGATAACTGCTTCACGTGGCGGCCGCAGGGGATCGTTCTGCGCTGGTTCGCCTATAGATCACCACCCGAAAGGGCTCCGTTCGTGTGTTCGGCTCCCTCTGTCACCGACTGCACGCCGCTCCTCCCCCTCACATCAACGGCAAGAGACATCCTTCACGATTTCGGCCTGCCTTCATTCCTCGTGTTTTACGCTTCTTCTTCTTCTTTGCCGTTGCCCCCCTGCTCTCGTTACCGTTCTCCAGCCCCTCTCGTTATCTGTTCCATCCGGCGCAATGGCGGCCTGCTTCGCAGTTTAGAGGGTGGTCCCTGGCTGGCCCTCGTCTGCGACATCGTCATGGCACCACCCTCTGCGCAGCAATCTAGTTCCAGAGCGATTACCTGCTGACCAGACACTGTCGCCCCTGATTTTGATAAAATCTCCCATTAGTGCAGCCGCACAAGATTCTCATACGGCCACCGAAGCTCTGCGAGTCGCAAACTCTTCCAACGACACACCCCGGAGATACCAAATTTGCCACCCATTCGTTCTACGATACCAGCACAAAACCACACCACCCACAATTGCACATAAGCGCGCCCCCTGCAAGCAGTCTTAATTCCGATTTCCAGCCATGCCTCGAAAGGCTGCGAGGCGCTCCTCTACAACCCAGAGGAGTAGCCAATGGAGACAGACGCACACGTCGGCGGAGTCGGGCAATGCCAACCCGTCGTTCGCATCGGGCTCTGCTACGGAGACGGAAGAGGTGACTGCCTCCATTGCCTCATTAACGCTCGATACACCCCTACGCACATTTCAGAAGCGAAAGCTGAAGCCTCCCGAGAAGGCATTTCCGCTTTTGTTGCTACCGTCGGAACTACGGATCAAGATCTATGAATACTTTTTTGCCGATATTACCGAAGTTCTAGACTTGACGCGAGAAAACCACAAGCGTATTCACAAAAGGCTGGGTCTGATGCGGACATGCAGGCTCATCAGCAACGAAGCGACGCACTTTCTCTACAGTACTCGAACGTTCCGACTGTTTCCCACGACGCCCGGCCGTTACTTCAAGACGAAGAAGCCTCTGCTGGCCCGCCTTTCCGCCAGACAGCGACGATGTCTCACCAAGATTGAGATGCGCCTCGGGCCGGGTTGGAGCGCGCCACCTGCGGGATGGGTTGTGAATGCTGCTCTTGGCTTACAGGACTGCATCAACGTCCATACTCTAGTGGTCTATGTCGAGGTAGACCCAAGCGACAACATCTTCAACAACTTTCGCCGCGCGGATGGGTTCTACGAAGAATTCAGCCGCAAACTTTTGGCAAACACCCTGAAAGGTCTGCCATCTGTTCAGACCATCGAATTCGACGCATACGAGAGTGTGCAGAAGAGGGGTGCAATGATGCGATCCCTCTTCAGCATCGCCACCGAGTCAGATAGAGTCATCACTTGGGGCCCCGATCGTGGCTGGTTTGGCGCACCCGAGGATGAGGAGCCCCCTACGAAGAATGGCGTCCCGAATCGATACCTGGAAAGCATTCCCATTACCGGATTCACAGCACAAAGCTTTGTTGCTGTTGCATGATTTCTTTTTCAATTCCGACTGCTTCACCTTGTGTGTTGTTGGAACCTACTCCGGTGAGATCAGCTATATTAGAAGCTCAATTCGTAATGATTTTCACGCCCAAGTACATGATTTCCCGGCCTCTCCCAATGCTTTAGGAACATTATAGCGCGCACTTCCTTGTTAGGACAAGAGGACTTCTTCATTCTCAGATATAGAGATAATTACTCATCGGCTAGTATTATCAATAATCAATCTCGTTGCACTCCATCGTCGTTGAATCTGTAACACGCGACCCGGCTGTTATCTTCTTGTTACTGAGCACCCAACATGGCTAATGCGTTTCGCAATTCCTTCACCGCAGTTGGGACATCATCAAAATTCAGGGCCGAAATCGCCCACTTTGCGTGCTTCTGGGCCTGGTTGAGGTCTTTGTGGTGTATGTTTGACGCGGGCGCATATGCCGCAGGAGCCGGCACCGTGTTAGGAGCTGGACTGCGGGCCGCGACGGCAGCTGGTACGGGGGCTTCCGGCGGAGGCATCGCTGGTGTAGGCGTCTCTCTGGGCTGAAGGGTAAGAGGCTCGGGCGGGGGTATATGCTCGGGAGTTATCTTGGTCGGTATCTGGGGTGAAGGCTGAGGGGGCACTTGTGACCCCGAGGAGGGTGGTACTACGGTAGGCGGTGTTGGCTGTAGGTTTGCTGCTGATTGAGGGGGTGGCGTGTTGATCGGGGAAGGGACAAACGGAGGCTCTGGCTCCGGTGCTGCCGCGGCAAAGCCGCCCGCGTCTGGAGCCGGAGCGGTCGTTGGAGGGACCGAGGGCATGGGCTCGCCCGCATCGGGGACCTCCTCCAAAGAGACTGGCCGTGCAGATGGCTGAAGACTTGACGTATCCTGCGTTGCAGGGTCGAGCTCGAGCCCGGCCGGGTCCTCCGGTTCGGCTTCGGGGGCCTTGGGGTTCGACTCGTTTGGGTCGGCACCCTGGCGGATGGCCTTGAGGATGCGCGCGGCGTTCCACTTGGCGAATTTGATCTTTTGCAGCGTTTCGGCCTCGGGAACGCCCCATTCGCGGGTCAGGTCGAAAAAGGTGGCGGCGGCGTCAAAGGTGTCTGCTGTTTGTCTGGCAAGCGACGCGCCCGTTAGCTTCTCTGCTTCTCCTGCTGCCCTGCTGCGGGGGACGGAGGCTCTCGTCAAAAAAAGCCAGCGCGGTCCTTTTGTGGCCCAAATACCTACCTTGTCACTTTGTTGGCGCGCATGGTCCTCTCCGCGCGCTCAAACGTCTCCTGCGCAAACATCTCCACGTATGCTTGCCCCGCCGTGTTGTCGGTGATGGCATCATCGTCTGCGCGCTCGGCCTTGGTCGACTCGAGCCGCTCGATCAGCACGCGGGTAAAGTTGAAGCAGTCGTCGTCGGTCGTGTGCAGGCTCTTGCCGACAATCTGGTTCACGGCGTGGTACTCGCACCAGTAGGCAATGGCCGGCTTGACGGCGCGGAGCTGGTTGGCACGGTTGATGAACCGGCTGATCTCGGGGATCTTGAGGGCGGCGGGGAGAGGCTCGGCCATGGTGGCGCTGCGACGGCTTTACTGCGTACCCTCCCCTGGACTCGGAAATTGAATTATAGGATATTTTTTTTTCTTTTGCCGTGTCAAGGTTTGTTGGTGCTGGTGATGCCGTCCAGCTTCTCGGAAATGGAGCTTGAAGCTGTAGCCTGCCAATTCCTTGGCGGGACAGTGAGGGGCTGACGTCAAAGGCCATCACGTGGGAGAATCGGATGCTTGCGGCAGGCAGCCACTTAGAGCAGCATTAAAATAGCTTGTCCATGTTTGATAGCTTGATGGTTTCATGGGAATTGGTCAATAAGAAAACATGATTTTCGATATGACTTGGTCTGTTATCGCGAGACTTGGTTCTGTGTGCGGAGCTCACAGGTGCAGATTGAAAAATCACTAACTGCGGACAGGTTTCGCTGACAATCAACTGGGCTAGAAATTAAGGTGAAACCTGGCCCTTGAATTCGCTCGTATCAACAGGTGGAGAAAAATCAAGAAGCAGAGAAGGGAATGCAATCAAAATTATGAAGCTCAATTGCTGTGCTGTCAAGGCCTTTGACAACAGCAAGCCGGCACTACCCTACACTAGTCGACGTAGAGACCGCCCGGCTCAACGAACAAGAGAGGTATGATGCCGTTCAACTACTAATGTCTGTTCCTAGAACATGTTTTTCATACCTAAGCTACAAGCAGGGCAGAACGGCAGACAAATATGGGTTGTGAACTTCCTTGCGGTCGGGTCATGGCGGGAGTGATGTACAACACTGTTCACAAGCAAGACACCGTAACAAGTTGTCTCACCATGCTGACGCTTCGAGGAGATGCCGAGTCACTCACACGTTGCATTTTCCAGACTACCCCCTCGGCACCTCCGATGGCACGAGCAGAGCCAACCAATTTGTCCATATATCGAGTATCAATCAGTCAAGGCAGTGCTGAATATGCGACACGAGTCCAAACTCTTCTGTCCGAGTGTCTCACTGTTGTGATAGGATCATCATGGTTGTGATAGCTTTTGATGTGTCACCTGTCTATTAATCACCGAGTCATTGCCTAATACGGATTATATTCCAGTCTTCCGTCCCGTTCACCAGTTGATCTCATGCAATTTGAGCTGATGTGAGCTACTTAGGCGGCATAAGAGAGTAACCAAGTGCACACTCACAAGCTTGAGCCTCATCCATCTAAACTCGAGCCACATGCTATCAAATGTAGCCTTACTTGGGTGCTCAAAATCTTGTCAAACGGCAGCAGGGCAATACTGGTAAGCACCGCTTCACTGTCCTTGGAGGAAAAGCGGCGCCTTCATTTCGCTGGCTAGGAGAATAAGCATCAAGCTGCAGCAGATAGACTCCAGCGAGCACGCCACAGCTGAGACGAAAAGCGGTTCCTATTCGAGTGGCGGAGACTGAAGTCTTCCAACACATCCTAGTCCTCTGGTGTAATATCTGCAGGTGCAATATAAGGACAATTCGTATTAGAGGGTAGTGGCTTACAGTAGCGCCCATTTATTGAATGCAGCGAGAGGTTGGCAAACACACACACACACACACACACACACACACACACACAAAAAGGAGATTCTGGGAAATTCTAGATTAAAAACCAGTATGATGGCCGGTGAGATCCTCGACTGAAGAAAACCTGCCTGCCACGTTGAAATTCTTGCCGCCCAGACGATTCTGACGGCGCCGCCTCGAAGCTAGGATGCGCGCTCTCGGCTGCTGCTTTGTGAACCTCCCAGACCATGCATCTGTTTAACAGGGGCATTTGCATTAGTCTTCTGCACGGGAGATGGCGAAATTAATAGCGCCGAGCCTCGCCTTGGTTGCCGCAGGTAAAACCGGACGTGCCTTCCAGAAAGGAAAGGCATCTTGTTGCATTTGGCACGGAGTTGATCACTTCTGGCAACATCTCTTGGTGTACCCTCGACCTGCTCTAGAACTAGGGGGCGCCAGGGCCACAACGTTTAGGGGATTTCAAAAGCTTGCACGTAGCAAATAATATAATACCCGGCAGTCATGGACACTCATCATTCTAGACCGCTTGAAGTCTTGTTGACGACTGCTCGCTGCCAGGCGTAGCGCGTCGAAGTTGGCGGCAAAGTTTCGAAATCTCCAACATATACAGCTTTGTTGGCATGCCTAGTCTAGGTACAGATTCCACTCTGACCAGTTTGCTGGTACTTGCGCCTAGTAGAGTCACCAAGTGGAACAGGACAAGCCATTCTTATTACCCTGAGAAACACGGGGAAACACAGGGATTACAAGGCCATTTCTCCTAATGTCTCTCTCCTCGGAATACTATGCCATTGATCCTTGATTTTGGTTCATTTCCTTGCGTCGTAATGAGGAAAAAAAAAAAACCCCTCAAAATTCATCAAATAACTAGGTGTTGAATCAAGGGACGGCGGATCGATCGAACCTGTCCCAAATCCATACCTCATGTTCTTCCGCTCACGGTGGCGCTCTACACAGTAACCGAGTTCTATTTCAGCCACAATTTCTGCATTAATTCTCCTCTTTGCAACATGTGCTTTGACCTTGAATGCAGAAGATCATCAAGACGGGAGGGGCGCTGATATCGCCCACACAAACCGGGATGGAGCTTGAGCAAGGCACGAGTTGCAGAATAAAGACTTGAACGTAATTTCCACATTCTGGCGTTCCCACACATAATTGGGTAGCGAAGGATGCACACCCCCTCCTATTTCTCCTTCTTCCCCGCATGTTGGTTAGATGAGGAGCCCCCTCTGACTGACATTTCATCTCCACACAATTGGCCGTTGCAGGCTCCAATGACAGTCAACTCGGATGATTGGGCCGGCCTTGCAGGTGGATGTTTCCCCAGCAAAAATTCCCCTTTCTCTCTCTCTCTCCAGTTGTGCCCCTGGGTTCGGATGGATGGCTTGCCTGGCCCGGCAAGAGCGGATCTATTCGCGAAGCGAGAAGAGCCTGACGGAGGTTGCACGGCCGAGAACAGGTGTTGTCGCCATGCTATGCTTTTTTCAATGCGTCACCTCTCAATCTTATTTATTCAGGCTATGCCGCTTGTGCGGAAGTTTGTATGTAAGTGTATGTAGCTCGCCAAGTGGCGCAGCTAGTACACGCATTTAGTTGTAACTTGTATGCACGAGTACAATTACTTCCTGACAGATGGGTTGCATTGAGAAGAGTTTTCAGGTCCGACTTTGGGCTGCCGATACAATACCAACATGGTCTTGTCTGAGTTTGAAAGAAACCGTGGGCACTCTGGATGATACGACTAATTTCTATACCCGGGCATGGATTGTCAATCTTCATTCCTTTTTGAGTCACCACATGGCATGATTTTACGCGATCTTTTGTGCGGGGTAAACACAAGCTGTACTTGGCTAGGCACATGTTTTGCTCAGTGTTTAAAAATAGGATCTACTTATATGTCGAGATGAGACCTCTCTAGCTAAGTAGTATGAGCGATATGTACATACTTGTGGTCACCCCCTTTCTGTGGCGGCGGTGGAAGGATGCTGGTCTTCCTGCTGGTATAGATACATACTCAATCCATCCATCTGCAAGCATGGCGCACTTTGGAAGGCCTTGTTGCCAGGGCAGCCCTGGTTACTTATAGGATACCTAGTCACCTACCCACACCATCCTTCACTAGCTCAGAATCGGCCTACCAATGGACAGAGTCTGTTGCGCGCGCACCTCGGCGGAGACCTTCGTAAGGGCGGCGGGAAGTGCAGCCACTGGGATTTGACGACTGGACTCTGGTGCTGGGCTCGTGATGCGTCTGCCTGTAAGCACAGGCTGCACAGCTGCTGGCACCCTCTCAAAACAAGCGAGGAAATTAAGTACCTTTGACTGGGCGATCCTGCCCTGTTGCCTGCCAGTTCGTGGCATACAAAGGAGTGTAGATCGGCAGCGGTCCAAGTGCGAAAAAAAAAGTGTAGTTGAATCTTGGGGGCATAACTCACGGCCTCTAAGAAGAAGCACGGCCCATCTCCCCCAGAAGCTTAATCAGCGGTACAGCGTGTGCCATGGTTAAGGGGAATAACTTTGCGAGGACCGCAGCTGCGGCCGTTGGTAAAAAGAGTGAGGAGAGGGACATTTGCTTTCGATCGTTTCGCCCGTCTTGCCCCCATGTTGCTAAGTAAGTAAGGCCTCGGCCGCGAAGTTGTCCATATTGGGAATCCGCATGTGCCCAAGTGGATAATTGTCGTGGGGCTTGCGCTTCAATAGTTTGTAAAAGGTACAATGGTTCCTTCATTCAGTTTTTGTTTTTTTTGCCACGCCGGCGCAATACTGAACCGGGAGCGCGTCATGTATCCTGTTGGCAGTGTGCCATTGAAGTTTGTACGAGTTGGCTGAAACTCCATATCAAGAACAGAGGGAGCATTGCGCCCCCGACACTGACCGTCTCCCTCACATGCCTCTCTCTTCCTATTCGCGAACCGCTTGGCCGCGGTGGGTATCTGCTCATTGGCAGCACAGGCAGTGGTTGGCCGGCTTGGACGCCCACCCCCGGAGCTGTGTCTCGATTTAGTCGACTTGCAGGTGTGGCAAAGACACAAGAAGGGAAACAACTCGAATGACCAGTCCGTATTGCGCAGGTGGAGACTTGCTCGCGTTCGTCTCTCCTGACTACTGATACTTACACCTTTTGTTTAGACTGGTTGACCAGCTCCTCGACACACTCCCGTGTAGTGGCAAGCCAGCTGGAGCAGCTGGATTTGCTTGCTGGTCTACTTACTAGCCCGAGTCAAATCTTCCTTCTACTCTGGTGCCTGCTCATCAAGCGCCGAGTGGCTGCATGAAAGGATGCAGAAAGAGGCGTCTGAGCCCACCCTGGTTGGCCGCGGCAACCATTGTTTCTCATCTGGCCGCTTTGCAAGTTTCGACGTCGCCGTGGCTCAACTGCATAAACCAATCCTTACGACAGGGTACGCAAAACCACGCTAGCACAATCAATGCGCGGGGGAGAAACCAAGTTGCGTGCAAGGGGCAGCGCGGAGGTGGGCCGCCGCCCGGTCTGCCCCAGACGGAAAGACAGCTTTTGCGGAGCATACTTACTTAGCTGGGGTACTCTATTCTGCTTGTCATACATCATGCCATCATGTATGTAATCCATACTCAGTAGAGAGGTTGAAGGGGTGGCTCACCAGCCCACGGGAAACTCTACGCTCGTAGCTTGCTAGCTAATCGAGAAATAATCCAAGTGATACAAGATGCCCGAATTCGCGGGCATTCTAGTGTTGGGCTTCTTGTATATAAGTAATGGGTACTACTTAGGTGAAGGCTCGAACCAATGTAACAACCACTGTTGCTTGCTCTTCCAGCCCCATGTTGGATCCCAGAGACGAGCTTCAAAGCCATGTATGGCCGAGAACTTGTTTTGCCTCCACGCGTGAGCTGGGCCGTACCGTGGCGTCAAGCCAATGTCCGGCGTCCGCACCAGGGAGGGAAAGGGCTGACCATGACTCTCCACACGCACACTTCGAGGGTAATAGATCTCAAGTACGCGGATGCACACTATTTGCCTCTTACTCACTCGTTGTGTACATGTACATGCTGCATGAAGTACCTGGACCTATAGCTGCCACCACACCCCATCAAGTGTGGCTTTCTCAAATGGCCAGACCTGGTCCACCCCCATGTTATAAGTCTTTCTTGTTCACGGACAAATTGAATCGGCAGCCTCGGTAATAAGCTCTTTCACAGGCCACACGCCCTCCTCTTCCCTGCTAGAAGTACTGAGTGACTGAGTTGTACGTACACTGTACTTGATGGAGGAAGCGATACCCTCTACTTACCCCCCTCCCCATCTTGATGGGATTGAGGGCTGCCCAGCACACGCCCCTCCAGCAGTCCAGACCTCCCCAGATCAAAGGTCTGATTGTTTTCCTATATAATCGTTGGCTCTCTCGCCTCTCCCTTGAATCTTGTTTCTTCTCTCCTCATCCCTATCACTCACCTTCGCTTTGAGTCTATACAACACTCGTTACTTGCAATTTCTTCGTTCTAGACACAGTCTTCCAACAAACCGTCAACATGAAGTTCGCTGTTACCCTCACCCTCGCCTCCACCGCCATGGCTGGCATTGTCGCCCGTGACGCCACCGTTGTCAAGGGTGTCATCAGCACTGTCCAGAATGATATTGACGCCGTCAAGGCGGCTGCCGATGCCTACAGTGGTGACAAGACCAACCTTGTCAAGGCCTCCGACCAGCTCAACTCCGACCTCAAGGAAGGCAAGAGCAAGGTTGAGGCCGGCCCCGATCTGGATATCAACGACGCCGTCGAGCTCGGTACCGGTGTCAACGGCCTGACCAAGGCCGGCTCTGCTCTCACTGATTCTCTGACTGCCCGCAAGTCCGAGGTCGAGAAGGCCGGCGAGTGCAAGACCGTTCAGGACCAGATTTCTGCCATCTCCGAGAACTCGAAGGCTCTCATTGATGCCGTTACCGCGAAGGTCCCCGAGAACGCTCGCTCCATCGCCGAGCAGCTCGCCGCCAAGCTGACCGCCGTCCTCGAAGAGGCCGAGCAGTCCTACAAGGACTGCACCAACTCCGGCAATGGCGGTTCTTCCTCCACCGGCGCCGGTTCCTCCGGCTCTGCTACCGCTACCCAGACCGGCAGCGCTACCCAGACCGGCAGCGCTACCCAGACCGGCAGCGCTACCAAGACTGGCAGCGCCACCAAGACCAGCGGCGGCGTTACTGCTACCGGCACCACTGGCCCTGCCACTGACTGCCCTCCCGGCAGCTCTACCACCGGCACCGGCGGCGTCAAGCCCACCAGCAGCCAGATCACCATCCCCACCGGTGCTGCCGCTGTCTACGCTCCTGCCGGCGTTCTCGCCGCCGTTGCCGCTGCCCTTGCTCTGTAAGTGGCTTTCTTTCGGAAAAACGACGCGATGACTGGGCTGCGACGGGATTGTGTAGTGCTTCTTTCAGTATCTTGGCGGAAATTGTATAGTACCCAAGCCTCTGTTTCTTATTTGGATTCTACATCGACACTTGGCTGAAGACGAATGTCGAGCCGCGGCTGTAATGTTGGTTAGATGGGAAGTTTTAATATAGGTTGGCTTAGCCAGTAATGGGAGAAAATTGTATTCGAAACTGGATCTTTCCGTCGAATGTGAACCTGTCAATGCCAATGCCGCATTCGGGATAATTTATCAATATTGCTACTGACTGCACCAGGCGCGCTTATTTGATCCGACTAGCTACGCACGCTTGCACAAGATCCATCGCGTGCTGGAGAAGCCCGTGGCTTCGCGAACAGTGACTGCGATTTCAAAGAAAGAAGATGCGATTCTCTGCAACTCGAATCGGGCCGGAATTACAGTGCCAAGATTTCGGGGCAGCATCCTCTGATGCGACGTTGAGGACCAGACGGAGCAGCAACTACTACTCTCTTGCTGGTACCTTGGCGTTGAGATTAGGCCTCGTATCTGCACTGCCGCACTAGTTTCCCCGTAAAGGTCCGGACAACAGGGAGTTGCAGGAATGTTGCTGAAGCCGTGCCGATCTTTCTGCGACGGCAACAGCGTGGACGGCAGTTGAGTTCATGTCCCTGCACCCCTCCACAACCGTGTGCAGCTGACTGCTTTCCTTCT
Organism: Cordyceps javanica; assembly: GCF_051103115.1. Classification (NCBI taxonomy): domain Eukaryota; kingdom Fungi; phylum Ascomycota; class Sordariomycetes; order Hypocreales; family Cordycipitaceae; genus Cordyceps; species Cordyceps javanica. The sequence continues at coordinate 1,318,120 of NC_139296.1, forward strand.
TGATTTTTACTCACCCCCGTAGCCTATGATTTTGCAACTGCTCTAGCGAGTTGATTGGGTTTATTGATGCTTCCCTGAGACGCTACCTAAGCGCAATCATCTTACATAGGATATCGCGGCGGAAAAAGAATAACACGCTGTGGCAAGCATTTGTCTCCATGCACAACGTGGTCTGCAGCCATGAAGCATCCGAAACCACCAAATGCCAACTGGATGGGCCACAATACAGTGATTGAATGGCAAGAGTCCTTCGATGCGGGGAAAGATGTGTGTTCTCTCTGATATGTATTATCCAGCGGGTTGACACCACAACCTTGCTGGAGTTACATAGCCATGAAACGATGTGATACAATCGATAGAAACGGGATATTAAGGTCAAGATTTTCCCCTTTTTCCACAATTGGACAACAATGGCCGGCACTGCATCATAGGACTACGTGTGGCGAGATGGTACGAAACAAATAACAGTCTATTCGCTGCTAGGCTTCGGCGCCACTCCGTTCCCCAGCTTGGCTTCCCCGCATCTACGATGGGGTTTTCTCGAGTCTAGTTCTGGGGAAATCAATGCTGTTGTTATGCTACAATCTGCTTCATCCCAGAGCTGCTATGCTTTGCCGTGTCAGCTTGGCTAGAGAGTAGTGGCAACCAGAGCACATTGCCTGACTTGTCATTATCCAATCATTGATGTTCTAGGGACTACCCGCTGAGATACTGGATAAATCTTGACCTGCTTGACACCAGATAAGTGCTATACTAAAGCTGGCAGGGGTAGTGTCATCAGTGGAACCTGCTTTGAGACTACTGAATCCGGCAGTATGAACACCCTTTCACCGATCAGTCCTCCCAGTAAGATGCATTTTTCTATTTCGAAAATCCCAGAGAATGCTTCTCGAGAAAGATTGCGAATATCCACAGGTTAAATTCAATTTAACCGTACATCACCTCGTTGGGCGATCCTGTGCTGTCTTCCGTCAGCAGCTGACCAACGCCGACGTCACCCCCCCGGGAAGGGTTACCGGCTCTTGCAAAAGGATCCCCGCCGCAGGGTTATCGTTATCTCTCTGAGTATCGCTAACTGACGAACTGGTCCATCCAAACAACGGGGACCGATTTCTATAAAATCCGCTCTAGGCCTTCTCTGCTGCATCATCCTGGAACAGTCCAGGCTGTCGCACTAGGACCGACGAGGAAATTGACCACCGAACCCCCTCACTCACAACGCCGTCGGACGGATTCATATACAACGAACTCAAGAAATCAAGATCAAACCGAAAAAAATCATGGGAGAAAACAGTGAGAGCGTTGCCATTGAGGGCGGCGCCCTTGAAAAGTCCGGCTCTACGGTAATAGCAACGACAAGCACGATGCTGTCTCCCGAAGAAGACAAGAGACTGTTGCGGAAAATTGACATTTGGTAAGAAGAAGCAGTCGCAATCAAAAGTATGAACACTGAGAAGTTGTACTTAGCCTGCTACCCATGTTTGCCGTATCCTACATGTTCCAGTATCTCGACAAGTCAGCGCTGAGCCTGACAGCCATCTTGGGTATACGAGAAGACCTTGGTGTTTCTGGTAGTGCATACTCGTGGGCCAACAGTGTCTATTACTTGGGATACCTCATCGCATCCTATCCAGCCGCCGCTCTCATGATTCGTCTTCCCACCGGAAAGACGATCGCGGCTTCAATGCAAGTCAAGTCTGGCGTTGGTGCTTTCGCAATAATGCAACGCCGTAAACCAGGGTTGAATTTATGCTGACGCGCAGCGCAATTTGATTCTAGCTTTCTTTGGGGTTGCATCCTCATCATGACACCGCTCTGCTTCAACAGCGCCGGCCTCCTCGCGAACCGTTTCTTCCTTGGCGCCACGGAAGCCGCCATCGCGCCGGGATTGGGTGTGTTGGTATCGATGTGGTATAAACGCTCCGAACAGCCTCTTCGACACGCCGCATGGTTTCTTGGAAATTCATTCGCAGGAATGATTGGAAATTTGATGGGCTACGGAATCGGTCACATCCACAGCATCGCGTCATGGAAGGTAGATTGGTTCACCTTTGTCTCTCTTCACCCCTTGCAACTAACGCGGGCGCAGGCCGTTTTCGCAATCTTTGGAGGCGCCACAGTAGCATGGGGCGTTGCGATGTTTATGGCTTTGCCTGATGTTCCTAACAAGGCTTTCTTTTTGAACAAGGATGACGGCAAAAAAGCAATCCTACGAGTACAGGAAAATATGACCGGTATCAAGAATAACAAACTCAAGTGGGCACAAGTGCGCGAGGCGCTTACCGACCCCAAAGCATGGATGCTGTGCCTACTTCTCATGTGCTCCAGCATTCCGAATGGTGGCGTTGCAAGCGTAAGTCTACTCTTCTTCGTCCACAATAGCGACATGCGCTGATGTAACCTCAAGTTCGGTCCCATCATCATTCAGGGCATGGGTTTCAATACCTTTTCAACGCTCCTTCTCAACAGCTTGAGCTATGTTTTCCAAGTCGTCTATGTTATTGTTGCAACTGCTGGAAGCACATATATACGCAACACGCGGACGCTCTGGATAGCATGGGGGTATTTGCTATCGCTTGTCGGCGCAATCATGGTTCGTGTCATTGATCCGACTCACAGGTGGCCTCGTTTTGTTGGATATTGCATCTTACTTGGCTACTGCTGCTCCATCCCACTCACAATCTCTCTGATCACAAGCAACACTGGGGGCTTCACAAAAAAGACGACCATGAATTCCATGATCTTCATCGCCTATTGCATCGGAAACATCATCGGCCCACAACTGTTCTTCGCGAGAGAGTCACCAAAGTACACATCTGGCTTCTTAGCTATGCTGATCTGCTTTGCAGGGGGAATAGTTCTGTGTATCGCGCTTCGGTTCTACCTCGTATGGGAGAATCGGCGCCGAGATAAGGCAGCGGGAACTGCGGTACATTTTGTCGACACTGAAGCTATCAACCTCGCCGACTTAACAGACAAGGAGATTCCAGAGTTTAGATACGTTTATTAGTACGTAATAGTTTTTGAACGCCCGGATATCATGTACTCCATAACGCGAAACAGTTCGTAAAAAATGCAATATCAGTCTGATACTCGCACATCATACACTCCCATACGTCCTCCACCATCTCCAACAATCAAGAATCGGCCGTCAGCTGAGAAAGACAGTTCAGTAACGCTCCCCAGGTTGTTAAACTGCCTGAACCCAGAATCAAAACTACTTTGTATGTTGATTGCATTCCTGTCTGGCCAGCACCAGACCTCTTCTCCTGTTATCACGTCAAGGATGACGAGCGAACCTCTCGCACCAATTTCAGAACCCGAAGCATTACAGTAAGCCACCAATCGGCAGTCGGGAGATATGCAAGAGGTGCAATTAGGAATGGCGAATGTTCGGGTCGAGTTCGCGGATAGATCCCAGACAAGAACGTAGCGGAGCGGCACTTTAACTCGAGTCAAGTTGTACCCTGAGCCTTTGCGAGATGCTGGAACGGGAACGGCGCGGAAGCTGGCAGGTATCCAAGTAGAAACAACTACGCTACCGTATGTGACGAGGTCGACTGGGACAGCAGTGTCAAGCTCTTGATGTTGCCAAGGCCTCGCGACGCGATAAGGCTTATTCGAGGTAGTGTCATCCTCTGAAGTTTCCCAGGCGACGAGAAGAGTCTCTCTTGTTGGTGGAGGATGACCAGCAATCGGAGGTCTCGGTCCCGCAGCGGCGACCACAAGTGGACTGGTTGCTGAGACTGCCAACTCAGGGAGTACCGGGGTGAAAGGGAGTCCGGACTTGGCTAGCTCGATGGTGCGGTGTTTATAAAGTGGCTTTTTTCCTTCTTGCGACGCCAGGAAAACGTCTATTGTCGCAGACTCTGTTCGATAGACTGCGAGCGGGCATCTCCCCGCGTCGAACATGTCGAAGCGGCCTGCAGTCCAGCGATCTGCATCCCCGATAGTCTGAACTGACTTTTTCTTCGCCCAATTGAATACTTCGATAGAACGGCCGAAACGGGTAGCAACTGCAATCAAGGTAGACGCTTCAGAAAGGATTGCGTGGCTGCGAATCATGTAATCCCTAGAACGGGATTTTGCCTCTGTGTAAGACGAGAACTTGATGGCATTTTGTAGCTCGCCGCTAGCCAAAGACCACAACTTCACTAGATTGTGGCCGTGTTTGCTCGCAAGGATCGTTGCGGTTGGCGATATGTCGAGATAGTGCACACTATTGTTGACCTTCTTGTCTTCGGACACTATGTCTTTCCAAAAATGAAGGCTCAATGCTTTCGGAGCCGATTGTTGACTGAAGGTTCTCTGTATAGGAGCCCCGATCCGGTCCGAAAACGAACGATGTTCTTCTTTGCTTTTCGCAACTGCTAAGTGAGGTGATGCAGTTGTGACTGGGCTAGGCAAGGCTGGCTCAGTACAACTTGGGTGAAAATTCGACCGTGAGGAACGATTGGTGTTAATGGACGATAAGCTATGGGAGCTGGCGGAACAATGCCGTCGTATATTATTTTTAGCGGGTGGAATGGGAGGAAGAGGTTTTGTAGGTGCAGGATAAAGATTGTATTGAGACATGTTGGAGGTGGAAGCATTCCGCAGTGATCGACCCATCGACGGTCGTAGATCTCTGGACACAGTTGGCCGAAGAGGGCTATGCGAGGCGCCGATTTGAGATGTTGTAGACGGCACGTAATTTTCAATCGACCAAGAAGCCCCCCCGACACTGCTGGTGGTCGAGGGAGTCGAGCCGAGGCAGTCTCGTGATGGCGTGTTCAGAGCGAGCGCGGCACTGGGAGTGCTAAGCCCCTTCCAAGGCAGTGTGCCGGCTAAATAATTGCTGAACCAGTCAAACTCATGATCATCGATACTGAGCAGTTCGAGCCTATGCCTATTAGAAGACAGTCAGTAATAGGCAACAGGTATTTGCAGTCAGTCACATGAATGATGAATGCGTACCGTATGTGGTCCTTGTCTGCGTCTGTGGAGAGGTCCATGCCAGCTATCAAGATAGTTGGTGGAGGCGCTATATGCAGTGGAGGTAATTAAAATGCGCGACGCCTCACGCGAGCACTGTCTGTTGCAAGCTAATTCAATGCGTAATCTCCAGCGGGTTTTGGAATTGGGTATGTGCCGCCGTGTAAGTCAGCGAAATGAGTAGCGCCTAAAGGACGCTGGGTAGTTTCAGAATAGCATTTTCGACACTGCAACATGGAAAGAAGACGGTAGGATCTAGAGAACCATGAGCTGGGACTGCGGCAATCAAAAGGAGCGTTGAAGCTCATTCCCTTTCACTCCACAATGGAGGTGGAATTGGGCTCGAGTCATCACTGGCCTAAGCTGTGGATGGGACCCCCCAGTCCGGACGACAACGGACGGCTACCAACCAGCGGCTGAGGACGCCTCAACGCCACCAGAAGCCACACCAGAGTCTGAGATGGATTTGAGGATTAGAACTATTGGCTACTGACAGCTCACTTGGGACTACTCCGTAGAGAAACCCCTCACGCCATGTTTGCCGGGACCGGCAGCACTATGCCGAGCGGTGGTTCAGGAGTGATCTGCCAGGGCTTTGCGAGGTACCTGAATCCCAAAGACATGGTTGCCATCCCCTTATGCTAGGCCATTTGGCTACTAACATAAAGGGCTGCCAATGGTTGTGCACTGTAAGTAGTATTTATCATGATATGATTACCACATGCTCAGTGTAGCATCTTCGCGCGCGCCTTTGCCCCATTGCCCGGCACTAACCGCTCTAGTTCCGTCTTTGCCTTGGAGAGAACTCAATCGAGACCGGGCTGGCTCCATAAACGGTGGCCGTAGCGACCCGTGGCCGGGGACAAACAGCCTGCGGTGGATCGCAACCCTTACCAGCACCTCCCGTCGCGTGTAGCCGTGGCGGCCAGGAAATGACCAGCTGAAAGAGGCAACGCCGTCACTATTAGTATAAGACTCCCAAGCGACCCCGCATCTTGTTTCACTCTCACTTCAGCAGCTGGGAGATGCACGACAGCTCGCCTCTGTCGAATGCGAGTGATGTCCTAGTGTAGGCTTTTCACAGGCTCTTCCCGAAATCACTGTGGCGGGGGTAATCGGCAATGTGTGAGGATCATAACAGACATCAGCCAAGTGCCTGTCTGTGCGTGATTGCTTTGCCGTTTCCTTGCTTGCTTTGCCATCTGAACTGCCGGTTTGCAACATTGTTTGGTCCATGACGGGTATTTTCCCGCTGCAACTGAACAGATATCTTGAACTTGAGCACGATATATGATCATGTGCTATGGCCAGTGGACTTAATGAGACAAATTGGGCTGTGATTGTCACCTGCACTGAGATTTTCAGCAGTGAATCAGGCATGCTGTTGTGAAAAGCGGCCAGGTTCCTGGTTCTAGATGCCCCTGCAATGTAGAACTTTTGCTTCGAAAACCTTGCTCCCGCAGTTTTCCGGCGACCCTGTTGTTTCAGTGCCTAGCAAACACAAATTCCTTCAGCTGCTCGTTAGCCGTGGACTCTACGGTATGCATAGCAGCTGAGTGCTCCAGGTAGGTTACGTTTTCCGCGCCAGGTAACCTGAAATCGAGGATTCTTTGTCTCCGAGTACCGGCCTGAGATTTCCAAGACGGCGAACAGACGGGCCGGTGTCTGACCCTAGCAATGCCTTTGAACGAGTCTTTTTATTGGTCGCGATACTGGCAGCAGGAAGCAATCGAGCCAAGCTCTCACGTGGAAAAGGCCAGGTCGTGCACGGCGGCAACAAGGTCGACTCGCGCTCTCACAGAATTGACGTGAAAGATGGCTGACAAGCCAAGTGTGCGATGCAGTACCCGGGCGCGCGCCAACCGACTCTACGCGTCAGGGTCGGTTTGATCATGCCTGAACTGTTTGATCCCGACCTATCCCCATGCCGTTCTTCTTTCTGGCATTGCTGGGGCCATGTCGTAATGATAGCATGGCATAATCACAGGCATGTACTGAATGAGGCCAGCATGCGTCAATATCGTCGAGTCATACTTACAGGCACAGGTCCAAATAGACCTTGAGGAAACACTCGGTAATAAGCTCAATGCACACCCGCAGCATTCATGCACCTTTAGCTACCCACTCTTTGAACAAGTGTTGGTATTGATGAACTGTAACTAGTTATGGCCATCGTACCCAGTAGCTTGTCTGGTTGTGACTGGCGGACTGACCCGCTGAGTGGGGAAGCTGCCTTTCAGGATCCGTTCACGGAGTCAAGTGAGGTGAGGTACATGCTAGGAGCCAAAAGTAAAGATTCTGAATATCATTGGGAAAAATCCAGTATATGGTGTCAAGCCCTCTGCTAGCTGTGATAAGGCCCCGATGCGCAAGGCAAAAAGCTATGTAGGGCAGTTAAAATAACAGATGCGGCGGTTGGTGCCCCTCCAAAGCACTACTACCTGAGAGCTTCCTGCCCCACCTCCACCTCACGGCGCCTCATCCTCTTTGCCTCCTCAACAAACGCTCACGCTCAACGCTCCCATCAAACGGCCGGCTTCGAAGCCTCCAGATTAGAGGGAGAACGGAGCACGAAGTTTTTGCAGCAGAGACTGCCCTCCTGGCTCTTGAAAACCACATCAAAAGCTCCACGATCAAGCTTCTGCCGTGGCAAGCAATCATGTCCACCATGAATCCCGTTGTGGCTACGCCGCAGGCGGTTATGAGCCATGTTCAAAAGCTCGGCGATAGTGATCCCGACTTCCGGTTCATGGCACTGAACGATATCCTAAATCTGCTCACGTTCGCCAAGCCCGATTTTCTTCAACATGATTATAATGTCGCCGCCCGCACTGTTGATAGCATCATCAAGACGCTCGACGACCAAAATGGAGAAGTGCAAAACCTGGCCATCAAGTGGTTAGTCGTTGATCTCTGCGCCGGAATACCTCTTGAAAGACACTGTGCTGATACATTTCATAGTCTAGGACCCCTCGTCGGAAAAGTGCCCGCTACAATCGTTGCACCCATGATTGACAAGCTGTCCTCGCTCGAGCTAAAGCACTCGGTCGACAATGCAATCCCATCACTAGCACTACGCCAGGTGATTATAGCGCTCCCTCGGCCGCTTCCTGGAACCCCAGTTTCCAACGATGTCAACAACGCATACGCAGCCATCAGCCGTGTACTCATTCCCCGTCTGATAGGCTCTAAGGCCAAGACTCGTACCCCCATCACCGATAAAGTCACCACCTCCGACGTTCCTATCGGGCTGCTCCAAGATAGCAAAGCAATAACAGTCGAAGGAGTGGATGTATTAATTGAAGTTGTACGCTGTTTTGGACCTCTTCTTGACCAAGAGGAAGTGGAATCCATGCTCGATGTTGTAATGCGTCTTCTCGAAGGCGAACATGGAAGCTCAGTTGTCAAAAAGCGGGCAGTTGTCGCAATTTCGATGCTTGCCGTTTATTTGTCGGACCAACAGTTGGAAAAGGTCGTCAAAACACTCACGGATGGGCTGGCACGCCCGAATACTACCTCCGTTTCTCGCCGCCTCTACATTTCTATCCTCGGAAGTATGGCTCGTTCGATTCCTGCTCGTTTCGGAACGCATCTGCCACAGACTGTCAAGTTCATATTAAATGAATTGGCTGAAGAAGAGCTCGAAAAGCACATGCGAAAGATTAGCGATGGCGACGACCTGGGTCTGGAATTTAATGAGGTCAGAGAAGCATCCCTCGTGGCCCTCGAGGCTTTCTTAGCATCCTGTCCACAGGAAATGCGAACTTTCACAGACGAGGTAATTTCGTCTTGCCTCCGCTATTTGAGATTCGATCCGAACTACGCAGTGGACGAAGATGAAGAAATGGAAGATGACTTGAATGAGAATGAGGAAGAGGATGAGAGCGATGAAGAGTTCGATGCTGATGATGGCTTCGAAGATGATGATGATGACGCAAGCTGGAAAGTGCGAAGATGTGCTGCAAAAGCCATTTATACCCTGATTGCCACTCGTGGGAGTGGCGACTTATTAGAAAATGGAGTCTTGTACAACACGGCCGCACCAACTCTCGTGAAGCGGATAGATGAACGTGAGGAAAATGTTCGTCTTGAAATCATATCAGCTCTCTCTCTACTCATCCGCAAGACCGGTGAGGGTCTTCATACGGAACGCATCACTTTCGACGAACTGGAGCCCGATCTAGTGGTCCAGATGCCCATCAGCCGCAAACGCAGACGCCAGAGCAGCGGCGGTGGTTCAAACATGTCCAAGCATATGGTTGGCACTGGTCTGGTCTCTCCCGTCCTTGAAAAGGCATCCATGCATGGGCCCCGTGCAGAATTGACTACACTCATTCCCAGTGTTGTCAAAATTTCGACAAAGCAACTCAAGGGCAAGACCATCCCGACAAAGCAAGCTGTGATTAGTCTACTTGACGATCTCGTATCTGTGCTACGAGGCGGTCTTTCTGATCATTTTGGCACCCTAATAACCCTCATTCTGGATGCTGTCAAACCGGGCGGATCCAGCTCGGTGCCGTCGTCACTCGCGACAGGTGGAGGTACCGCATCCGCCACGCCCAGCTCGCTTCGCGTAACTGCCTTGAAACTGATAAGTGACATCTCAAAAACCCACTCATCCGCTGTTCTTCAGCCCTATCTGACGCAGATTGTCGGCGGTGTGACGTCCGCGGTTCATGACAAGTTCTACAAAATTTCAAGCGAAGCTATTCGGACCTCGGAAGAATTGGTCAAGGCCATCACACCACCTCGATCGCGAGGATCCGCACTGAAATACAAAGGCGAACTAGACAAGCTCTATACTGTGATAATGGATAGAGCATCGGCAAACGACGCGGACGCCGAGGTTCGGCAACGTGCTATCCATGGACTTGGTGTCTTGCTTTCGCGAACGTCCGCTACCGACAGCGAGACGCTATTGCCAAAAGACAAGCGAGAGGCTGCACTGACGGTCCTTCGCGAACGTCTGAAGAACGAAACTACCCGGCTCGCTTCCGTGCGTGCTGTCGACAATGTCGCGGCATCTGCCAACTCGCCAGGCCAGCTGGAAAAAGATTGGCTTCAAGATGTGGCTTTAGAACTTGCAGGCCAGCTTCGCAAGGCAAACCGACCGCTTCGTGGCTCCAGCATTGCCGCACTCAAACACATTGTGCTATGCAAGGCTGCTGAAAACCAGCTGGAAACCGAAACTATCGAGGGAATCGTGTCGGCGCTGATGCCGACCATTCGGAATGCCGACGCCCACCTCCTTGGCTCGTCCCTGCTGATCTTAGCACATCTTGTCAAAAGCAATCCACAACTCGTCATGGTCGATGAAACTGTGTCTGCTCTGTGTGAGCTTCTGAAGTCACATTTGGCTGGAATAGTCCTCGACCACCTGCTTACTCTAACCAGTGCTGTCGGCGAAAGTAGCGCAGGCGGTTCCTTGATGACAGGACTCTTGCAGCATGTGAGCATTGCAGGTGATCCGGTTGTTGTTGGGAAAGTGATTGGAACACTTCTTGTCACTGGCGGAGCCTCGTCGGGAGTCTCTGTTGACAGTTTCGTTTCGGAGCTACAAAATAGTTCGCAAGGTGGCGATGCAGCTCGCATTTGTCTTGCGCTTGCAGTTCTTGGCGAGGCGGGCATGAGACTGGGTGCAGAATCCCCGCTGAAGCCCGAGCTGTTCCTTGGCCAATTCCGCTCTGAGCCGGACAAAGTTTCCCTGGCCGCCGCCATTGCGCTTGGCCGTGCCGGTTCTGGAAACGTACAGTCGTTCCTACCCACCATTCTCAATGGGATGAAGAAGGGCGGAAATACTCAGTATCTATTGATTCAGTCGATCAAGGAGATTCTGCAGTCCGTTTCCGATCAATCGACTGACCTTCGGGACCAAGCCGTGCCTATTTGGGACCAGCTGCTCCTGGCATCAGATAACGCAGACAACAAGGTGGTTTGCGCAGAGTGTGTCGGCCGACTGGCAACACTAGATCCGAACAATTTTATGCCCAAGCTTCAGGTACGAAATATCCATTGCTTATCTCCAACAGTCAACACTAACCACGGCTCCGGGCAGACACTGCTTAAGGATCAGTCAACAGGTGTTCGTGGCATGGCGGTGCAGGCGGTGCGGTACACACTCCCCGAGTGTGATGAAGCGTTTGATGCCGTGCTGCGCAATATGTTGATTGATATGCTGCTCATTATGTTGCAAGACCAAGACATGGAAATCCGCCGCCTGGCAATGTCGACGCTAAACTCTGCAGCACATAACAAGCCTGACTTCATTCTCCCCCATCTCGGCCAACTTATGCCATTTGTACTGAATGAATCAGTCATCAAACCGGAGCTGGTGCGTGAAGTGCAGCTAGGACCATTCAAGCATACCGTAGATGATGGCTTGGAAGTTCGCAAGGTAAAAATCCCATGCCACACTGTTCATGTACCGAAACTTTTCTCACCAGCTTATAGAGTGCCTACGAAACGCTTTATGCACTCATGGAGACGGCGTTTAGCCGGATCAACCATATCGACTTTTATGACCGCATAGTTGCTGGGCTGAAGGACGACAACGATATTCGACAACTTTGCAACCTGATGGTCACGAAGCTTATTGTAATTGATCCCGACGAGACTGCACGACGACTGGACGCGATTGCCGAGGCTTACAGAGGCGTCTTGTCGACGAAGCTCAAAGAAAACTCAGTGAAGCAAGATGTTGAGAAGCAGGAAGAAGCTAACAAGAGCATTCTTCGTGTCACGCTTCTCCTGGGCGAGAAGATGAAAGCACTCACGGGCAATGCTGGTGCCGCTACGAGCAATGCTGGCGTGTCAGGTGTCTGGACGGGCTATTGGGAATGGGCCAATAAGGATTTTGAGCGTCAACTCAAGGGCTTGCGTGATGAGAATAAGGAACTCCACACGAGAATGGTCTGACGCTAGAGTCCTTATTTGTTGAAAAAGTAGTTGCATTCTGATGCAGCGTATGAATGACATGATCTGGCTTTTACCCCGTGTTGAGGCATGCGCTAACTTATGAGGCTCGAGGGAGAGATGGGGATTCGGGTAGAGTGACAACACCTCCAAGTGCGAAGAGAAGAACTATGAAGAGCGTAGTCTGCTGTAATGGAGATACTGCTGCGCATAAAAAGAAGTAAAACGCGCCTCATCGACTCTCAGATTGAGGGCTCCGATGCCAACACTAAACGAGGCCGATGCTTCGACGGCGGCTGCCCGCGAGTTTGCACCAAGTATGCGAGTGAGAACGAAGAATGTAGCGAACAGCACGATCAGGCGCTGATGCATGCATTGCTAAATTATAACGGTTTTGAATTGTAGCTTTTACGAGGTCTGTTTAATCAGCAAGTCTACTACGAGAGCGTACTTCAAGCGCAAAATTCCTCTGCGAGCTGCGTAAGAATCTGGGCCGTTTGCACAATGGAGTCGGTGTATACAAACTCGTCCTTGGCATGGAATCCCTCTCCGCGTGGTCCGAAAAGAATACTTGGGATACCGGCCTCTAGCAAGAGCGCGCAGTCTGTCCAAAAAGGGGCGCCACCTATCGCGGGCTCACCACGCGTGACGCTTTTGGCGTGCTTCCAGACGAGCTGGGTCAGAGGAGCGTCCTCTGCCATGTGGAACGGTGGCCGGTGAAAGGTAACGCGGACATCATACCTGAATCCTGGCGTAGCGGCCGCAACCCGATCCAGGATATCGCGTATCTCGCGCTCGACCAGGGTCGGGCTCTCGCCGGGTACGGTTCTTCGCTCGAGTGTGATGGTGCACTTGGCCGGATACGACGACACTTCCTCGCCGCCCCGTATGAGGGACGCATGAGCGCTGGGCGGCCCGACCACCGGATCAGCTTTCCGCCGCTGCAGCTGTTCCGAGTAACGGTCGAGCTCAACCAGGACGTGGCCGGATTTCGCAATGGCGTCGTATCCGAGGTCGGGGCGCGAGCCATGCGCCGCCACGCCGTGGACGTCGATCTCGAGCCACACGAATCCCTTGTGAGAGCGGACGACGGCCATGTCGGTGCATTCGCTCACAATGGCGGCGTCGGCTCGCCAACCCGCCTCGAGGACGTTGACCGTTCCGAGACTCTTAAACTCTTCGTCTGCGACGGTTGTGACGACGACGTCGCCGGCCAGCTGCCGTTTTTTGACGTTGGCCGCCGTTACCATCTGTGCCGCCACGCCAGACTTCATGTCGGCCGAGCCGCGTCCGTACAGCTTTCCATTGTCGATCCGGGGATCGAGAGGATCTCCGTCATATCCCTCAAGAGTTACAGTGTCTATGTGTCCATTGAGTAATAGACGTTTGCCGCCGCCGCGGCCCTTGACCACGGCCACGACGGACGGTCTCCCCTTGACCGGCTCAACCCAGTGTGCATCAATGTCGCGATGCTCAAACCACGAGCAGATGAATTTCGCGATTTCCGTCTCACCGGGGCCGGGATGGGAGCCAAGAGCCGGGTTTGCGGAATTGATCCCCACCAGGGCGCGTGTCAAGTCCACGGGGTCCTCGTCCGAGACGTCCCGAGGAACATCGTAGGAGCGAAGCCCTTCCGTCGAGAGCAACACCACGACAGAGCTCTCGTTCAGACCGAGGGCTGCTTTGTCGTCGGCGGATAAACGCCGCAAGGCAGCCAATGTGGCGGCGCCGCAAGGTCCCGCGTCAACGCCCAGCTGGTGCAGTGTTTCGCAGGCCTCGTGCGCCTCAAAGTCAGAGACGGTAGCGCTGACGTTGATGCCCTTTTGCAGCACCGGCCATGACCGCTCCGATATCGTCGAGCATTCCAGGCCTGCCATGATGGTGGGCGCGCTGTGAACCGAAGTCTCTTCCCCTCGAACGAGCCGCTTCCAGAGACAGGCTGCCGTGTCTGGTTCCACGGACATGACCTGACAAGTCGAACCCGGCGCCCTGTAGTGCGTCACGACAGAGTGTGCAAACGAGCCGACGCCGACAGGAGAAATGACTAAATCCGGAGACTGGCCGCCCAGTTGCTGATCAATCTCGTGGTGCATGGTCCCGTAGCCATCGACAATCCACTCCATTTACCAGTATTTTAGCAGGAGGCCCCGGGATCACGACAGACATGTTGGGGTGGCAGCAACTGACCTGGGGCACCTCGGTGTAATCACCAAAACTACAATCTTGAATAAGAAGGCCCTGAGAGTGCTGCGATGCAGCAAACGCTTCTTGCATGGCCGCGTCATAGTCTCGCGTCGACACGACGACACGCGCGCCCTCTTGCCGAATCAGGTCGATGGTCTCGTGCTTCATGCAGCAAGGCACGTGGATCTCGGCGGCGACGCCCAGCAGCGAGGCCATGCGGGCCACGGCCCTGCCGTGATTCCCGTCGGTGGCGGCGTAGAGCGTGAGCGGCGGCGAGGAGGAGGAGGAGGAGGACGCGAGGGCCTGGCGGAGGGCGGCCAGCGTCGCGGGGGCCGCCGCGGGCGGCAGGCGGAGGCGGCTGGCCACTGCCCTGTAGGTGCCCCATGAGGCGCCGAGGATCTTGAAGGCGGGCAGGCCGCAGCGGTCCGACTCGTTCTTGACGTGGACGGCACCGATGCCCGCGTCCCGCGCGACCGAGGGCAGGCTGACCAGGGGCGTCGGCCGGTAGCCCGGAAACCGCTGATGGAACCGCGCAATGTCTGGCAGATCCTGGTTCGGTGGCGCGGCCCAGTCTTTTGTGGCCGCGACGGGGTTGAAGTACAGCGGGCGTCGGTGCGGGGAGCCAGAAGAGGACGAAGACGAAGGAGAAGAAGAACAAGGCGGTGGCGGCGGCGACATGATGAGCGTTGGGCCGGGAGGGTGATGCGGCATCAAGACTGACACCAGAAACAATGGGGATAGACCTTTTTTCGACAATTTTCTTCTTTACAGTTCAGAATATTACAAACAATCTCTTTGCGAATTTAAATAATGATATTGTGCGCGCCCTCCCAGCTTGTTTGGGAGATTGTTGGCAGCGAATGAGCAGCGCCCTCTTGTCAACAGCTTGTTCTTGCGCCCTCTGCTGGGTTTGCCCGTGCTAGTTTCCGGGACGCTGTGCATGTTTAAATAGAGGGCGTGCCCACGTCTTAGCCAGAGCTGCAAAGTCTTGCTCTAATACTCATGCAGAGATGCATCTTTTTGCTTTCTCTTGAACGATTCTGTGATTCTTTCCAGATCATCGCCACCCACCCACCGATAGCCTACTGATAGCCAGCCAGCCAGCCAGACAGGACCCTCCCCCCCAGGTTTACAATCTTGTCTTTTGATTCGCGCGGCTCATGGAGCTGCCGTCGTGGTCCGCGGACAGCGCACAGCGTGCCATGTATTGCCCCGATCGAGCGACTGGGAAAGAAAAAAAAAAGAAAGCTTTATTCAGGTGAAGCGAAAACTCGCCATGTGATAATGTGATGGGGACATGTTGTCGGGCGTGGCTGCATGGGTCAGGATTGGCCCAAAAAAAAAAAAAAGGAAAAAGGTAAAAAAAGAAGGCTTCAGCAAGGCGGGCGCGCGGGAGTGACTATTTGCTGCAGAGGTTGACGGATCCGGTATAAAGACGAGAGACAGAGACAGAGGACTAGACAGGGAGGGAGGGAGATGGAGCCGATGAGAAATTGTAACCGACCAAGAAGGCTTGTATGGCTTGGAAAGCTTCCATAACGAACTCGATCGGCGCTTCCAAAGCTCACAGTCCAATCACAAAGCAACGCGACTCATCACCTCATTGTTACAGGATAGCTCATGGGGGCTCGTTGGCTCGGGACCCGGCTGGGAACGATTTCTTGATTCATCAAAAGCCAGGCGCGCCCTATAAGTCGGCATGGTCAGCCGAACGAATGGTGAATGGTCAGTCTCTGGTTATGCAAGCCCTCTCTCTGTCTCTCCCCTTTTGGCCGCCACGATGCGACGGCCGGTCGATGCCGACCATGCACGCCACTTGAAAGGATTGAATGGGTTTCAGTAATGTCGGACTTGGCGCGTCAATCAAAAGCCATCGAGAATGCAACCTACCCGTTGGGGACTATCAGACTTGAAGGACGGCAACGCGGGTCACCAGGTCGTGTAAGCCACTTGCTTGCGTATTGATGGAGCCTCTGGGATGGGCATCGGAGAAGAATATTGAATGTTTCTCCTTGATCGAGTACGAGCCTTGTGGTGGCGCAAAAAAAAAAAGAAGAAGGAACCAGTGATTTTCAAACGACAGCTGGTCTCTGAAAAGGGCTTCCGCTTTCCAACATGGAGAGTTGCTGGCCGAGACGAGCACGCGTGGGAAAGGGTTCACACACTTGCAAGTTGAGCTATCTGATTAGCCGGCAGGAAAGAGGGCATCAGACCTGGGGATCTGCAACGAGGAACTCGCGGGACATGCTGCATAGTTGGGCTGGTAGGTAGTCCTCGAGGAGTGGATGCGACGCATAATGCGCAGCAGTTATGGAACGGGCTGTACGCCACGCAAGCTCAGCCGAAAAATAAAAATGAAAATACACGGGCATTATTCTGGAGCATCGTCCGTCTACTGATAGTGTGTGTGTGTGTGTGTGTGTACTGGGTAGTTGATGGCCTGCGTCGGCATTGTTTCTCGGGTAGGAAGCTGATGCGCCGGACAAAGCGGGTTGATTGGGGAGGAGAGCACCCGTAAAACCAGTACAGATTTGATGGGCTTTTTACTACTTTACTGCCTAGTTGGTGGTAGTCTCATCACTCGTTGGCGGTGCCGAGTGTAATTGGAAAAAAGCCGAGTGCGTAAAGGTCGTTCGGGCCAGCCCGAGCCGCCGAGGAGGAGGAGGACGACGACCCCGTGGTTCTCGAACGCGGCAACGTGGCGGGCGAGGGTCTGCCACACGGTATTCGTTGATGCGATATTTGCTAATAAATCACCCAGTACCAGGGGCCAAATCAATAGCTAAAAAGGTCCTTGCCTTGCGTACCAGTTACTGATATACTGATATACCGGCAAGTCTAGCTGGTGTTATGCCCGAACCCGCGGGGCCGGCCGGCTGGCTGGCGTTGATGCATTGCAGTTTACCAGTACGAGTTGCTGCGGGTGCATTGTTCTAGTTCGCGCTGCCCTGGTTTATTTTGTTTTATATGTATATATTTTCGGCCCAACTGCCTTGCATGAATAAGGTTTTTTTAACAGTCTCAGAGCTGGTCTGGCTGGCTGGCTGGCTGGCGGCCACAGGTTGACAGGCGGATGTTGAGAGGAAGGGCTTGGGCCCGCAGTGGCTACGGGGGCCTACAAGGGCCTGCAGGAGGGGGGCCAGTATCCGCCAATACCCGCTAAAAACAGTAATCCATCCACTAGAAACATGAGGCCTATGGGGAATATTCCACTATAACTACAGTGAGGGGATGCGCCTAGGGTAAAGCGTTTGGGAGTTTTATCTATGCTGTTTTGCTATGGGCTGTCATCAAACGTTGGGGGAAAAAAAGAGAAGAAAAAAAAAAAAAAAAGAAAAGAAAGTATGGAGAAAGATATGAAAGAATTTCTGCCACGTTTTCTTCACAATAAATAGGTACCACTGAGTGGGTGCAGGAATTGGCAGAGGGTCGGTGTACGGAGTACTGAGTACGGAGTACTGATACAATGATACTGATATGGTAGCCCCGTGCCCCAGAGGCTGGCTGCCCTCGGCATATACAAGCTGCCAAGCCAACGCTAACAGGAAGCTGTCTGGGTACAGATAACGATGGTTTTAATGCTGAATGGGTTCTGTGGCTACTTACTTTTATTCCTGGTAGGCTGTAGCTGGCAGCTGGCCGATGTTCTTTGGCCTCCAAGGCCCATTGGTTTGGTCAGCAATTTCCCCCCCCGGGCGCTGCGCCGGCACCGGGGTCTCACGTCGCTACTCATTCATTACTCAGTACTTCCTTCCCTCTCATGCCCGCACTCACTCATCTTTCCCAACACAAACAACTCTTGGTGACCATGTAGGCCATTTCTTTTCTTCTTCTTTCTACTCATGAATATCCGCCATCCTTCCACTTGACGTCTCATTTTTTTCGGGGTCCTTTTTCCCTCCTTTGCCTTGGTCGTACGCCCATCGACGTCTTCCTCGTTTTGCAGGCATGGACCCTCTGCGCGCAGAGCGCGACCTCTTCGTCCCGCTCATTAGCGATGCCGGAGCCTCTCGCCCGGCGCCGGACACCATCGCCGCTCACGACAGCACCAGCAACGGCGGCCTGCTGCCGCACGTCTTGTCCCCCGGCGACGACCTGGATGCCATGTTTCTCGATCCCGCCTTTGTCACCACCGCCGACCTCGGTTCCAATTTCGACAGCCTCTACTTCGCCGCCGACCCGGCCCTCCTCCCGCAGCTCGACGCCTCGCCAGTCGATCCCGCGGCCGTCCTGGACGCCGGCTTCCTGCCTGATGCTCCCGACGGCGACTGGAACCTCCCCGTCGGCGCGGCCGAGATGATGCCCGCCGCTGCATCTCAGCCCCTTCCTGGTTCTGGTCCTGGTCCTGGTTCTGGTCTCGGTTTTGGTTTCGCTTCCGGTTCCGGTTCCGGTTCCGCTCCCGCCCCCGGCAACGCCGCCATTATCGACGAGTTCTTTGTCAAAAACGGCGCCTACCGCCCGCCCGAGCCCTGCCTCCAGTGCAAGCGCCAGCGCCTGCACTGTCTGATCCTCCAAACCACCGACGCCAACCCCAACCCCATCACCTCGTGCTCCAGCTGCGTCGCCCTTTTCCGCGACTGCAGCCTGGCCGAGCGCGGCAAGCGCCGCGCCTCCAGCTTCGAGACCTCCCGTCCTGTCATCGGCCACCTGCACGGCGTCAGCGAGGAGATCAACCTCTCCAACCTCGACGAGGAGCCCCGTG
Organism: Cordyceps javanica; assembly: GCF_051103115.1. NCBI lineage: Eukaryota > Fungi > Ascomycota > Sordariomycetes > Hypocreales > Cordycipitaceae > Cordyceps > Cordyceps javanica. The sequence continues at coordinate 1,336,892 of NC_139296.1, forward strand.
ACGACGATGGCCCCGACGACGACCGCCGCGTGCCACTCGCCGTCGTCACCTCCAAGCGCGCCAGCACACGAACCGCCAAGAAGACGCGGCCCTTGTCTCACTGGTTCGCCTGCCATCTGGACCATCCCTACCCCTCCGAGGACCAAAAGGCCGACCTCGCCAGCCAGTGCGGCCTGAGCCGAACACAGGTCATTAATTGGTTCGCCAATGCCCGCCGGAGACACAGACTCTCGGCCCAGTCGCTCTTCAGCAGCAACAGCAACAACAGCAATAGCGTCAAGGCATTCCGCCAGGGATCTCCCATGCCACGTTCCGCGCTGGACAGCATGTCGCCCATGGAACGTTGGAGAAATTCGCCGCCCCGCGACGAGCCCGCCTCCGCCTCCGCCATTGAACGCGCCCTAAACCGGTCGTCGTTGGACGCCTCCGACTACTTTGGCAGCTACGGAAGCGCAAGGGACGGCTCTGCATCCTCGACGAGTGGCGACTCAGGCGTCTATCGCCGCCGACGGCGGTCTTTTAACAGGGCCTCATCCACCAGCTTCGGAGGCTCGGTCCATTCCCAGCAATCCGGCGATTTTACATTTGTCCCCTACTCGGCCAACAACTCTGTCGATGGAGACTCGATAGGAAAGAGGAGCCCGACGGTTGGCGGCGGCGGCGGCGGGCGCGCCAAGAACACCACGTTCCAGTGCACCTTTTGCTTCCAAAGCTTTCGGAAGCGATACGACTGGGTGCGGCACGAGCGTTCTATCCACCTCCCGGGACTCGACTCCTGGATCTGCCGGGTCCCGCTCCCGCCGGACCAGTCGTTTCTGGTCTGGCGCGTCAGTCATACGCACCCGGAGTGCATCTTTTGCGGCGAGCCATCGCCCACGCACGACCACATCCAATCGCACGAGTTCCAGACGTGCGCGGAGCGGCCCGCGTCGGAGCGAACCTTTACTCGCAAGGACCACCTGTGGCAGCACCTGCACAAGTTCCACCACTGCAAGAAGTGGGACGGCTGGAAGCCGGACCTGGCCCTGCTCCAGCACAAGCAGGACAAGCTCCAGAGCCGTTGCGGCTTCTGCAATGTCACCATGAACAGCTGGGAGGAGAGGGCGCAGCACCTGGCCTCGCATTTCCGACGCGGCGCGACCATGGCGGACTGGTCGGGCGGTCCGGGCATCCGCTTGTCTTCTGAGGAGAAGGCGAGTGTCAAGGCGAAGAGTTGATGCGTGTGCAGGCTCATCATATAATGAATGACGGAAACATTTGGAAAAGATGCCAACGAAAAAATAACTTGTAGATACTGTTTAATATATATATTCAATGACTTGTTGTTGAAAATGTCGTCATCTTTCCTCGTCTACATGGCAAAAGTTTCGCCCGCTTCCACATTTCCTCTGGGCTGGCCGGTCCCCAGCCAACGGAGAACTAAAACATCACACAGGGTGCAACATATTTGTCCCAGGCAACGGCTTAGTTTTTGGGCAGGTAGACACAAAACTCCAGACCCTGATGGAATGGCAAGGTCATTGTGATGAAGCCGCTCTCCGGATTACGCATATACGTCAGCATCTCGTCGTATCCTTCGGATACCGAGGTGTTGTCCGCGATGACAATGGCACCGCGGCGCATCTTGCGCTGCACAATCTTGAGAGTTGGCAGAGCCATCTCGGTCCAGACTAGAACAAGGAACAAGCAGTCCCGAGTTAGCAACCTTGATGTCGGGAAGAAGGCTGAAAAGAATGTTTCTCTTCTTTTTCTTTAAAGAAAACGATAGAAGAAAAAAAGAAGAAGAAGAGTTGGTCAAGGGGGACACATCATCTTACTATCAAGAAGCAGGAGATCGACATCCTCAAGGTTCTCCTTGAGCGTCTCTCTCAAATCACCCTCGCGCAGGTCGATGGCGCCCGTCACCAGGTCGCCGCACTGGGCCCAGTACTCGCGCGCGCGGGCCGCCTTTGTGGGCTCGTACTCGGTGGCGACGACGTTGGCCCGGCGGCCGGAGCCTCCGGCGTCGGCGGCAGCGTTGGCGCTCGCGGCGAGGGCCAGGTAAATGGTGCTGACGCCGAACGAGGTGCCGGCCTCGACAATGGTGCGGGCGTCGGTGGCCCGGCACAGCGCGTACACGTACTGGCTCTTGTCCTGGTCGAGCGCGATGAACTTGTCGCGCACCGCCGTCTTCTTGTCCTCCTCGGTGGCCGCGCCCGCGAACACGGACCGGTCCATGGCCCTCTCCTGCGCCAGCGACTCGGCGTGAAGCCGGTCCAGCAGGTCCAGGATGTGCTGGGGGGTGCCCTCCATGGGGTTCTGCGCGGGACGGGACGAGGGCATGATTCTTTTTTTTCCTTGGTTTGGCTCAGGGTTTGGTCCTTTGCTCTTGTTTGCTTCAATGTCGAGTATACGTGATTCCCTTGGATCGTAAAGCCGTTGTTGCTGTTGCTGTTGTAAAGCTGGAAGCCGGGAGGATGCGGGGTCGATCGGACTCGTCGCACTACCCTTTTTTTATACCTGGGAGGATTCGTATTCGAAGCCCATGAGCTTTTTTCGCTGGCATGACTCAGGATGGGCAAATTGGCCACTTAGAGCAACATGGCAGGGCCGCCTTCCGAGGAACGGCGGGCTTCGCGAAATGCGGAATTACTGCGCGCGCTGAGCTTGAGGTCATACTTGCCGTCCTCGCAATGCCGGTGTGTGGTGCGTGAACACGTACGCCAGAAACCGACGCGGGCGGGCACAGTCGGATATAAGACCGGTCCGAATGAGCCGGCGCGCGCGCGGGGGGAGGGGAGGGGAGGGTAGGGAGGCAAGGAGGGAGACTTTTTCACGAGTGTTGTGTGAATCATCATGACCGGATTCATCCGGGAACCCGGCGCCGGCCTCGGATCACGGCCAACTGTGGCTCAGACAGCAAGTTGCTAGCTTATAACCCCCCAATCACTAGTTGGGAACAGTGTGTTGCTTTTGAAGTCGAGAGAGAAGAGTGAGAGAGAGCTAACCCCCCATCAAAAACTCTTCACCACCTTCCATAAAGGAAAATGACCTGATGTGGCAGTTTTCACGACACACCACTTCTGCTTGGTCGGTTCTCCGGCCCAAGCCGAGCTTGACACCACACCTTGTTGGGCTACTTTGGCTGCTTGGATGCTTGACCACTCAGTACCCAGTACGGAGCACTGTTACTTACTGACACCAGCTCATAAACAGGACGTGGGTCAAGCAGACAAAAGTTCCCACAATCCACTCGTCGCAGGGATTGAAAACGGGCCCTAAGACTTGGCCGGCTGAGCTAGTCCCGTTGGGAGCACCAGGGTAAGGGGCCTATTCGCATAGTATACCCCTCGTACGTTATATTCGCACATGTACATATACTCCGTACCGGAGGCTTATCAGATCATCTGATAAGATGTCAACCAAGGCTGACACCATGCCAACTCTTCCCCGCCGTCCTCGTGCTTTGCTTCGCACCGGTGGTGCGTTGCCGAGTAGGGCAGTTTTACTTGAATCTAATCTGGCGTCATCAGCCAGCCAAGTAGCTACCTGTTTCCTCTTCCCCTCCCCCCGTGCTTTGTTCGACCATCGTTTGCCTGCACCCTGGTTACGGTTTCGCGTGTGGCGGGCTGAGATCAGCACGTGTACAAGTTTACGTAGACAAGGGACCCCCAAATAGGCCCGGGTTTATTAAGGAACTGGCGACGGTACCCAGAATGCCCAGCACAGACTATAAAAAAAAAACCGACAAGTATTACCCGCTGCGGGATAGCTGACAAGTATACAAACCGTTACAGCGGGGGTCGTATGGTGCGGAAGGATTCAGGCACGGAGCGCCTTTTCATTTTCCTGTAGCTGTTTTCCCCTCACCAGGCCATTCTGCTCCTTTTTTTCCCTCTTCTTCTTCTTTTCCTCTTCCCATCCATGCCCTTTCCGTGATTATCCACGCGTGTGGCGGCCAAAGATGAACTACGCGAGCTTGCAGATGGTTCCTTTTGCGTCCCCGGCACCGTTCACGGCGGCGCCGGCGGTGGCAGGGCCAGCGGGAGCTCAACCTCCCCGACAGACCCGCCGCCGACCGCCGCATCGGACGAAGAAGAAGAAGCAGCAGCAGCAGCAGGCGCGGAAGAAGGAGGCAGCCCGTGGCCGGGACGAGGAAGACGTCATCGCACCCGTCCCCTCGAGCGCCGGGACCGGCACCGCGCGGCGCAGCGACAATGACAGCGACAACGACTACGACTATGACTACGACTACGACGACGTCGACGACATGAGCCTGGAAGAATTCGACAAGGATGCCGCCAAGCACGGCGAGCAAGCGGCGGTGGCTGCGCAGCCGAGCGTGTCCGCTGGCGTTGAAAAGATTGAGCACGTCACCCGCTCGTGGACGCCGGCCGCCATCCTGGTCGCCTGGACGGGCATGATGCTGCTTGCCGTCGCCCTCAGTCTCGACAGCCTGACGGTTTCGTCCTACCAGCCGTACGCGCTGTCCGAGTTCAAGTCGCACTCCATGCTTCCCGCTGTCAGCACCCTCCAAAATATATTGTGAGTGGCAGCGCGCTCCCTCCTCCTCCTCCTCCTCTTCACCGCCAACGTTTGCAACACATTTGCTTTTTTCTTTCTTTACTAACCGGGCCTGTCCGCGCGCGCGCGTGTGTGTGTCACGACAGAAATGCGGCGACAAAACCAGTCATGGCAAAGATTGCCGATGCGTCGGGCCGCGCCGAGGCCTTGAGCATCTCGCTCGTGTCCATCGTGCTGGGCTTCGTCGTCAACGCGGCATCGCGGAACCTGGGCACCATGGCGGCCGGCCAGGTCTTTTACTCCGTCGGCCAGGTGGGCGTCATGTTTGTCCAGCAGATCCTGGCGGCCGACACCACGACGCTGGAGAACCGATCCCTCTTCGGGTCGCTGCTGTACGCGCCGCCCATCTTCACGGCCTGGATCGGCGGTCCGATGGTGGAAGCGCTGGTCCCGACTCATTGGCGCTGGTGAGTCTAAGCCGCCGCGGCTTCGTGGGGAAAGAATTACAGACATTTGCTGACTTTAATCGCGAAATAAAAGGGGATATGCCATGTGGTAAGAGAATCATCACGCCGAATATCTTGATGCCAGACTAATCATCTCGAATCAGGGCGATTATTGTGCCCGTCGTGTCGATACCACTGCTAGTGTCCATCTGGCGCGTTCAGAGCACAAGGGGCAAGGTCCGCGATGGTACTGCCATGGATGGATTCATCTCCAAGTGGGCACAGGCAGATATACCAGGCCTCTTCTTGTTTGTCGCTGGCCTGGTGCTGCTGTTGCTGCCCATGACACTGACCGTCCGGTTCCACAACGGATGGACCTCGCCGCAGATTCTTGCCATGATCATTGCCGGCACGGTCAGCTTCACCGGCTTTGTCCTGTACGAGATCTACGTCGCCCGCTACCCGATCCTGCCGCTCCGCCTGGCCAAGAGCAGGACCGTCGCCGCGGCCTGCCTGACCGAGTCCCTGTTCTTTCTGAGCTACTACATCTGGCAGCCGTACTTTTACTCGTTCCTGGTCGTCGTCAACGACCTGTCGCCAAAGGCGGCCACCAACATCGTGACGTCGCAGGGCGTCTCTACCGCCGTGGTCGGCATCGCCGCGGCACTCGTCGTCAAGTATACCGGCAATTGCAAGTGGGTGATTGTCACGGGCACCATGGTCAAGTTGATCGGCGGCGGGCTCATGATTCGGTACTCCAACGCGGACGCCACGCTCGCCCAGATTGTCATTGCCCAGATTATTGCCGGGGGAGGCTCTGGGATGATTAGCATCGTTGCGCAGACTGCCGTTCAGTCCGTCGCCGGCCACCAAGGTAGGTCTCGCACCAGGCCTTGGCAGCCAAAGAAAAAAGAGAAAAAAAACCGAAAAATTTGCTGACAAAAACTTGCAGATGTTGCCAATGTGACAACGCTGTACGAGGCCGCTCGGGCGATCGGAGGCGCAATCGGAAACGCGATTTCGGGCTCCATCTGGACAAGACTGCTGCTCGCCAGGCTGGAGGCATATCTCCCAGAGGCCTCCAAATCCAGAGCCGTCGGCATCCAAAACTCGTTCACGGTCGCCACGTCGTTTGCTGTGGGTAGTCCTGAGCGAATCGCCATCAACCAGAGCTATACCGAGGTCATGCATATCCTGCTCATCACTTCCATCGCTTTTCTGGCGGCCTCATTCTTGGCGTCGTGGGCCATTGAGAATGTAAATTTGAAAAAAGTCGATCAAAATGGCGCCCAGAGCGGTGTCATTGGGCGCATCAACTTTAAAGACTGGTACAAGAGCAGACTCTCCGGGAAATGATGGGCGACAGAGAACTGTTCCTTCTGGTTTTTTTTTAACTTCTGATGCCAATACCACATGGCCTGCACCAAGCAGACTCATGTAGACTGAATCGTTTGTTTTATATTTGGATTCTACTGCATATTGACCATGCCATGTCAGAAGAAGATTGACAAATGGAGTATAGAGTAGTGAATTAAGCGCTTGTTACTAATTATCTCATATCTCATATCTCGTGGGCTCTGTCAGGCCTAGGCCTCATCGTCGCCAAGGTCCGCATTCACCTTGACGAGGACCTTGCCACGCGCATGCAGCCCCCCCAGATGAGCATACGCCGCCTGCGCGTCCTCAAACTTCCACACGCTGTCGCGCACGACGCGGACGTCGCCGCTCCCCAGCATGCCCACGATGCGCTTCCTGTCCTCGAGCGTGGGCTCCATCATGGAGACGCCCCGCCAGAGACGGCCGACGCCGCCGAGCCAGGTGCTCACCGGCCACCACTCGTTGAGCTTCATCTGGAGGACGGCGCGCAGGAAGTTGGGGACGGAAAAGTTTGGCGGCTTGATGCCCGCGGACGAGTACACGCCGCCGCGCACCAGGTACGACGGCGAGCCCAGATAGAGCGACTGGTGCCCGAGCGTGTCGATGATGGCGTCAAAGGGCTTGTTCCCGAATACGTCTGTGAGGTAGCCTGGCAGGCGGTCATGTTTTGTGTAATCAACCACCTTGGGGAGTAGTTATTAGCGAGAAAATTTGGTAAATTCACATTACTTTTTTTTTCTTATCTCTTTTTTTAAAAAAAAGAGGGACATCGGGGGCAAATGCTTACCTCGTCTGCGCCTATACTCTTGACCATTTCGACATTCTTCCCGCTGCATATGCCGACTACGTACCCGGAATCGCCGACGACATTGCGCGCCATCTGCACCACCATGGTCCCGATGCCGCCGCTGGCCGCGTTGACGAGGACCCGGTCGCCCTCCTTGGCGCCCGACTCGTGCACCTGCTGCCACGCCGTCATGCCCGCCAGCAGGCAGCCGGCGGCGTCACCAAAGCTGACGCCTTCCGGCTTGTGCGCGACGTACTTGGCCGGGACCGCGACGTACTCGGCCAGCGCGCCGGTGCCGGTGGCCAGGGCGTGGCTGGCCGGCAGCATCGCGACGACCTTGTCCCCCTTGCTGAATCGAAAGGGCGGCGGCGAGGGCGGCGCGCCGCAGCCGGTCATCTCGCGCTCGTGGGGGTGCCACACGTCCTCGACGACGCCGGAGAGGTCCATCTCGGGGACGCACGCCTTGGCGCGGAGCATCGGCGGGATGAGCGTCATCTGGAAGATGGCGCCGACGTTGAGCCCGACAAAGGCCGTCTTGACGAGCACCCACTCCTCGGGCCTGGGCGCGTCGCGGGGCAGGGGCGTGCGCGGCGGGAGGGCTGGCTTGTCGAGGGTCGTCAACGCGAGCACCCGCGAGGGGTCGCCTCGTTCCTTGAAGACCCAGGCGCGCATGGTTTCTTTCTGCTGCGACATGGCTGACTACGAATCTGTATGGGGGGTCGGAAGGCTATTATTGCGTATACAAAAAGGGAGGCCGCGTCGCAGCAAGTCACCACGGCATTGCGGCCTGTCGGGCTTTATATAAGAGGCCCATACGCCCTAGCTGAGGCTGAGACGGAAGTAGGCATTGCGCAGTCTTTTCGGACTTGGAACACATTCCAGAATCTGTCCTCTCGCGAAAGCGCCACAGCTGCTGCCTTGCACCCTGACCTGTCTCAGCCGCACGTTCTTTCACCTGTAAATTAAGCTGCTCGATTAGGTATTGCTTTGGGTGGGCCTCCGTATTTTTCCCCTCAAGGAGCGTCGGTGCCATCGGGCGAGCTGGGCAAGGAAAATAAAACGGTGACTAGGACGATTCAAGCTGAAATGCGAGGCGGAATTCAGGGTCGCCTGTAGCCCTATGATGCGAGGGCTGCGGAGATGCTCAAGAGCAGCCCCCCCCCTCAATGTTTGTAGCGATACATTCTAAGATTTGTTATTTTCCGGAAATAAAGAGTGCTTCGCTTACACTCGATCGTGCAGAACCGCAAGACAGGATGCTTGCTACAGGCGCGAAGAGTACCGGCAATGTTGTCAGTTGCGGACGACCTTGGTCACACTTTTCATGCTGGCGAACACGCAATGACTCCTTGGCGATGTGAGAAACATTGTCTTGATCCAGATTTCGAGAACTATGATGTTTGCGTGCTGAGAAACCCCACATGACCTCATGTACACAGGAGATGCGGGCGGAGTTGAGATTGGCCCTTGGCACACACCAAGTGGCGGCTGCTGCGCCGCTGCGGACCAAGGCCACTGCGTCATGGTCGGCGAGTCAAGGTCAGATGGAGCCGGCGTAGGCGGAGTAAATTTCGGATCGTGTAGGCGAAGACTGTACAACGGAGCATGCGATCTCTTCATCTCCACAAGCAAGCCCTTGGCTTCAGCTCCGCATCTCTAACAAAATCGGCGACTTGTGCACTCTGAATACCCCCCGAGACATGCAGCCCTCATATGGATGGAAAGGAAAATGGTTATTGAGGAAAGTGAGAGGCCATTTATGTGACGACAGGTTCTATAACACAAGTAAATAAGGCGGGAGCTTCGTTATCAACAGAGAATGACCCAAAAACATGGAATTCTTCAATAGTCTCAGTATAAGCGTGCATAATGTACTTTCAAATCTGTCGTGATCAGTCAGACTTTCCCAGTCTTCCTGATGCTCCGATGCCTTGCTGGAAAACTCGTCACAAAGGATCAGGCGAAGACGATACGCGACCTATTCTGTCTAGCGCCTGGGCGTTGGGGGAGATAGCCTGGCTGTGCGCCTATGCCGTTGATCCGTACGTTGAAACGTTGATTATGCTTATTATCCACACGAGCCGCTTGGTTATTCTGCAAAAGTGGCTGCCGATCCTACCGAGACTGCTTGCGGCCTTATTCCCAGCGACGGATGTTGGTCGTGGCATTGTACCAGTAGACATGGCAACGGCAGCGGCGTGCTTGATTCACAATAGAGAAGTAGTTACATGGAGGGCTGTCAAATCTCAAATCGTAACCGCATCGACAAGTCTCTCCTAACCCGGCTGCCGCGCGAATCTATACAGCCTTGGGCAAGGCGGCTGGCCGGCCAGCTGTGAGCTTCGCCAAGAATCCGTCTATTGAACTTTTTTTTTATAAGAAGAAAATAGGGGCTGTAAATGTCGCCTTATTGGGCCAACCATGGATCTATTGGATCAAGTTGCTGGGCGAACATGCGATTTCTGCCAAGAAAGCTTCTCCGCCCTGCTTTGCATGTCTCCCATGTCATCATCGATCAAGACGGCCTTGCTTAGATGGCCGTGTTGCCTTAAATAGGTCGCAAACCCCGCGATTCATCTTGGTGCTGGGTGGTCGTGCAGTTTCCATCTGTCTTTTCTAATCCGTCAACGACACCAGATCGCTCTGCCGACGACGCTACATGACCCTGTCTTTTCGCAGCCGACGCCTGCTCCTTTAGCAACACTCGCACAAAATGGGAGCTTTTGCCAAGTTTACCAACTTTATAGCGCCCAAAAACAGCAAATCAGCTGATGGCCGCGATCAATGGCCCTCGCGGGCAGCCTTCCTTCTCGCCGCCATGGGTGGCTGCGCTGGCCTGGGAAACATGCTGCGTTACCCCAGCCAGACGTTCAACAACCACGGACTGCAGTGGTTCGTTCCGTATCTATTGTGCGTCTTCCTCATCGCCATGCCGGTAATGGTTCTCGAAATCTCGATTGGCCAGGCCTATCGTGGGGGCTGTGTCGTTGCGTTCAACAATATCAACCATCGTCTCAAGGGCGCCGGCCTCTCGCTCATCTACATCGGAACGGTGGTCAGTCCGTATTTTGTGGTCAACTTGGCCTGGATCATGGTTTATTTTCGCAATTCCTTCAAGAGTCCCCTGCCTTGGACGGGCCGAAGCGAGGAATTTTATATGCAAGATGTGGTTGCCAATGTGGACCCGATACCAGGAAACTATTCAGCCGACGGATCGTCCGTCACAAGATATGTCGAGTATCCTGGTGTGGGCGTCATTGGTGAGACCGTAGGCTGGGCCATCTTCACGTGGTTTCTGGTTTGGGCTTCCACCTTTCGCGGTGTCGGCCTGACAGGCCGTGTAGTGTATTTCACCGTGGGCCTTCCCGTCGTCATTACCATTATCCTCATCGGTCGCTCCCTCTCGCTCGAGAATGCTGCACGCGGCGTTCGATACTTTTGGGCGACTTGGAACGGCAGCCAACTCTCGCACGGCAAAATATGGCAGGCGGCATGCGGCCAAGTTTTCTTCTCGACCGGCGTTGGTTTCGGTTACTTTACGTCGTACGCATCGTATAACCAGAAATACTCCAATGCGGTCATGGATTCGATCGTGATTGTCAGTAGCAACGTCCTCTTTGAGAACGTCGCGGCGTTTATTGTCTATGGTGTGATTGGCTTTCTAGGCATCACACCTGGTGGAGGCAAGCGCCTCGGGAGCTTCGTGGTGGGCTTTATTACGCTGCCCACGGCCGTGACGGAGATGCCTGGTGCAAACTTTTGGGCCGTCATGCTCTTCTTCACGCTTATGGTTCTCGGCTACAGCTCGGCATTTGCCATGGTAGATGCCATCAATACGTTGATCATGGATGCCCACCCACATTTCAGTCGACCGTGGGTTGTGACAGCAGTCGTTGTTGCATTCTTCTGCTTGACGTTGCCGTACTGCACCGAGTTTGGATTCTACTTGCTCGACGGCGTTGATCGCTGGATCAATGATGTGGGCTTGGTGTTTGTCGTCTGGACTGAATGCGTTGCGTCGACAACCTTGTATCGATGGCGCGATGTTGTCGGTCAAGTCGGCCTGCCAGCTTTATTAACGTTCAATGGGGGTTTCTTTGGAGGCATGGTACTCGGCGTCACCATCGGCCAGGCAGTGTCACCAGTCGCTGGCGCGTGTGTAGGGTTTGGAATCTTCATTGTCGCCCTAATCGGAGCTGTGCTCCTAGCCAAGACACCGGATGCTGATGCGCCAAAGTGGTGGAACAAGAGCGTCATTGGCTCGCGGGCTTGGTTTATTGCATTTTACTCGGTGCGTATGCCATCATGGCCAGATTGCACGATGGAGCTGACAAAGTATTTTAGGGGAATCAGCTTCGCCGCGACTTGAATGAGGTTGTCGGTCAAGGTCGAAACTGGAAGATTCCAGCATTCTGGGCACCGCTTATCCGCTACATTGCGGCGCCGACGCTGTCGATTGTGTACAGCTTCTCATACCCGTCATTCTATGAGCTGCGAAACGACCCGCTCCATATATTCGGGTTTGCAGTTGGCCACATTGCTTTGATGATTATCGCTGCCGGCCTCATTGTACCGCGCTGGTTCGACATCTTGATTCCGCCGCCGCGACGCGGTGAAGGCCATCATGACTATGGTGCCAATGTTTTGATCCTCGCAGATGATGTTGGATCGACGAGCAGTATGGAGGCTGGAAATGGAAGCGGCCAAGAACCAAAGAGGCGAGGTGGCGATGATGCGAATTGATGTAGCTATTTTTTCCCTCTTTCTCCCCTTTGCCTTTTTTTTTTCCTTTTACCAGCATTAGATAGTAAGTAGATGGGGATCATGGGACCTGCGAGAAGTGGTCTGCAGGGAGCCAGTCCAGCCGCCTGACGAAGCTTTGTGGAGACAGGCTTCAACAAGTGGGCGCATTGGTTGGCGAAATGACGCGGTTACAAATTTCGGTAGCAGGTGATGCATGTTTCCTCGTGTTTCCTCGCGTTTGGTTGTGATTGCTGATGATTGCTGATGATTGCTAATGAGACAACCTCTATGGCCACCAAGTGCATACAGTATTACAGGAGGGTAACCTTTTTGGCCTCTGGGCATTGGGCACTTACCAAGCAGGCTGCCTTTGTACTGGTACTTGACATCAGGGCCTTGTTTAGTGCGCAAAGGCCACAAAAAGAGCCAATATTTTGACTACTAGGTACTTCGTAATGCTGGCACTGTCATTGGCTCAGTACCACTTTACCACTGTGCAGCGCTGTTAGTACGCGGCCCTGTGGCTGGGCGGAGCGCTAACAGCTCGATGTGGAGGTACCCAGCGCTACAAACGACACCTGGAGGTACTTACCTGCGGCCTTGGAAAATCCAAAGGCCTGATTTTATTACTTGGCTTCCTGACTAACCCGTTCTTCCGCCCCCGAGCTCTGCCGACAATGCTCATCCACGTTCCACCATCAACATAGTACGCAATCGACGACCAACGACATGTGCCACTATTCTTCATAAACTTGCACTTTTTTCTAGCCCTTTTGTCTTCATTCAATCTAGAGGAGCCTACGATTCCCTTATATGGGCTAGCTACCATGAACGCCCACCTCTTCATCGGCCGAGTCGCCGCTGCCCGCCACGCCACATCCCGCCTGGCCATTCGACAATTCTCCACGTCGAGGCCTGTGTGCGCCGCCTACCACTCCTACTCTCTGCCGACGCGCTCATCGTCCGATGCCCGCGGCGACGACTTTGCCGAGACCTCGATTGCCTACCCCGAAGCCCTTCCCAAGGTCCACGAGACACGACCGCCGCCATCCTCGCCTGCGTCACCAGCACCCGCCGCGGCACCGTCACAAGCGCCCGTACAAGAACAAGCACAAGCACAGGCACAGGCTCAAGCACAGGCTGCGTCGCCGGCATCATCACCGTCACCGACGAAGCAGCAGCAGCAGCAGCAGCAGCAGCAGCAGCAGCCCGCCGCCGTAGCTCCCGCCCCCGAAAAGCAGTCACAAAAAGCAAAGCCCACACGTCCAAGATCAAAGCTTCGACCGCGCAAGGCGGCCATGAAGTTGACCCCCGCCGCCGTCGAGCAGCTCCGCAACATGCTCGACCAGCCCGAACCCAAGCTCATCAAGGTTGGCGTGCGCAACCGCGGCTGCAGCGGTCTGGCCTATCACCTGGAGTACGTTGACAAGCCTGGCGCCTTTGACGAGACGGTCGAGCAGGACGGCGTCAGGGTCCTCATCGACAGCAAGGCGCTGTTCAGCATCATTGGCAGCGAGATGGACTGGGCAGAGGACAAGCTGAGCCAAAGATTCGTGTTCAGAAACCCAAACATCAGTACGTACTACCGATTCGTCCACCATCATGCAAAACCCACGTGCTAACCACTACACAGAGGAAGAATGCGGCTGTGGCGAGTCCTTTATGGTATAGAAGATACCCCAGAGTCCGTCAACTACTGTACATTTCTTTATTGGCATGTAAAAAACCAAGGGCTTGCGACAGATTCTTCAGCGACCCAGCATCGAGATGACATTGAGCATCGAGATGAACTGCGACTCGAGCAAGTACCAGCGACAGCTGGAGACGACAGCAGCGGAAGAGAACCATTGAATGGCGTAATGAGGCGTTTGATCACAATATTGGCATATCATTATTCATCTTAGACCATACAACGAATACAATCCATCTTTAATGACCCTCGACCCCTCAACCATGACGTAGTAACCGTAGGACTTGACAGTCACCTTGCTTGCCGCTCAAGCTGCTGCGAGAGGTATAGCATCACTGTGGGGTCCTCTGACCGCGCACTCCCTCGCCAACAGTGCCCGCTTGGCCCTGCAGTGACCTGCAGGGTAATTCCGAGCAAGGCAGTCAGATTGTATGAGGATTTGGTGGTGATTTGCTCGGATTTACCTCTGATCCACTTCCACCTACCCCAGCCTATCGCCACTCCGCGCCGAAGGAGCTCGGATCGGTGCTAAACTGAATAGGTCACCAACAATTTGTTGTAGATTGCTCGGCTGTAGATTCGTTCTTCTCTCCTGGACTTATGACAGCCTGTTGTGGTCGGCTTTTCTTGTTTTCGCGTGGAGCAGTTGAAGAGGTCTTGATTGCCCGCCCTGCCAATACCAGTATAAGCGCCTCCCCCGAGGTTGTTTCAAGCGCGCCTGTGACGTCAGGGCTACGAATTTTACACAATAAGCGTTTGATTCAGCCACGGATATTAGAAAATTTCTATGCGTTAGTTTTCTTCTTTGTTTCTTTCTTTCTATAAGTACAAGGCCAGCAACTCGTCTTCCAATAAACGACCATGCCCAACGCCAACATTGCGCCTAAGCCATCACACCATTAACCCAAGATTCACCCACACTCTACAACAGCTTTGCCGCGTCTACTTGCGGAAGTTGTTCCAGCTGTAGTGCATAATTTGTGATTGGTGTCGAGTAAATTCCGTCATACAAGAGCTTTTTTGGCGCATTAGAATTTCGAGATGGGTCATGATGAAGGAAGGGTCAGTGTTCAACTTACTCTGGGGAGTATCCCATGTAGTTGTGGATAGGATCCAGACCCGGCTGCGACGGGCAAGTGTCTTGCCCCTCATCGCACGTAAAGGTGGCGTAGGCCTGGGCGGGGGTGTCGGAGATGTGGTCGCCCGGCCCGTCGCAGCCGCCGTCAAAGGTGTGAAGGAGCCCCAGCCAGTGGCCGACCTCGTGGACGGCCGTCTTGCCCTCGTTGTACCGGGCGGAGATGCTGCCGGGCAGCGTCATGGAGGAGACGGAGCAGCCGTCGGCGGTCTGGTCGACGCTGCGGCGCGTGAAGACGTCGTCAAAGGACACGCACGCGCCGGAGCCCAGCGCTCCGCCCTGCGACATGGGAACGAACAGGTTCAGGGTGTCGACCCCGCCCCGGCGGTACTTTTGGATCAGGGAGACGAGATTGCTGCCGATGCGCAGGGTGGAATAGGCGGGATCGACCCAGAACAAGACATCTGGCATCGTGAATGAGATTCCGGACGGGCGAAACGCGTCATTCAAAACGTCCAGCTGCCTTTGGGCAGCTCTGCGGAGCTATGAGTTATATTAGCATCTCTCTCTTCATGAACAGGTAGAGACACGGCGTACAGTCCTTTCCGGATAGGTGTCATCTGGTGCCACAAAGTGCATGTAGACATCAATATTGATTGGCCGGCGTGCCCGCCTCTCCAGCTGTTCTGCCGGGAACCTGTCGCTAGCAACAGTGGCGTTTGCAGGTTCTGTACCGCAACGCAAAGTCCCGTCCTCAACTTGATCACTCTGAGCTGCTGCGGTGAGCATCAGCGCTAGGGGTACCAAAGAGAAACGCATCTTCGAGGGTCAAGAAGATGTCTTCAAAATATACAAAAATGGCGAGGAGGAGGCGTGAAACGAGAGTCAAAGTCGAAGATGCTGTGAGAACCAAGAAGTGACGAGCTTCCAAGAACCCGAGAATTAGTCGCTCATTATAAAGAATGGTTCAACGGATTCACGAGTAAGTGTCAGCCGGTAGGGGCAATCCGTGGGATATGCCGTGAAATGAACTACATAGTATGGAACGAAACTAGGCACATTGATCGAGTCCACCTCGAAATCCTCTTAATCTTGGAAGTTGCCAGGCTGCTTGCTACGTTTGTTGGCGAACCGGCTTCGCCGTCCTGGGCCGCGAGGACCAGCAAATGAGGCGACGTCGAGGGCAGAGGCAGTGGGTTCATCTTTTCGCGAGAATTGACAATCCGTTTGCAATCTCTCACCTTGCAAGGAACCTTTGGATAATTGGCAGCGCAATGAGCTTGTTGACTACCAGCCCGGTCTTGAACAGAAAGAGACGCATGTCCGTACTGACGAGCCACCAACCTGCCGACCCCTTCCTGATCCCCAACAGGATTTAGCGGAGCGCCTCGCAAGGGGTTTCACAAGGCACGTATCGCAGGGTTATACTCAGTATTGTCCGACCCCACAGGGTGCCGAAATAGGCATTGACCTCTTACTGATATTAACCCGACCGCTGGCGTGGAGTCGTGCATAAAAGAAAAGCATGGGTGTTGACATGGGTGTAGGCATGGGTTTTGACCCCAACTGACTCAAGTTGGTCGTCATGGCATTTTTCCCGATAGACAATGACTGACAGTTACGACGATGTTTTGAGATGTGTTCAGCGCAAACTTTACACAAGCATGAAATTCGGCAGTCACTGTTTCCGGTAATCATCTTTTGACACACGCTCTGCGTTGTCATTCTTCTTCATTTTTTTTATTTGCGCCTGTTTGGTACACGCAGCCGGAGCGAGGACTCAGCTTCCAGCCCCCTTGCTCTGTACGTCTGATACGTGTGGGTTCAACTATGTGATTGTTGGGTGGGTTATCAGGCCGAAGAACAACAGTCCACGAGGTCGGTAGTGGTCCTGTCGCTGTCGTAGGAATGGAGAACATAGTACGCGGCATATCATGATGAGCAGGTGTCAGAAGATATAGCCCAGGGGTAGCATCGTGGAACTGCGTGAGAAACGTGGCTCAGCGTCCTCGGCGGCGGCGACAGACGTGGCTCAGCGTCGGCATCGGCGACCCCCTGAAGAGTGTACGAATCAATCGTGCGCTGGTTACTCGGGCCCGGTTTCAGCTTTTCCGCCTCTCTCCAAGGTCTTTTCGCATTCCAAGTAGGCATTCCTACGCTCTCGCGCGTCGGCATCTCCCACTCCTGGCATATCGGCAACTCTCTCCCCAACGTTTTCGCATACAGACAGACTGTGCAGCCAATGCCCACGTTCGGCTAACAGCTTACATGAAAAAGAGTCCGGGCAAGACGTCCAGAGGCAGCTCCTCCAGCCAGGCCGAGCGGCGCCCGCGTTTCTCGGTCCGCGCCCATGTATGCTGCATGGCCCAGATCGCGTCCTTGTAGGCCATGCTCCCCATATGGTGGCCGAGTCGAAGCAGAGACTTGCATATAAAGTCCTTGGTCTCGTCCGGTGTCGTGGCCGGGTCGAGGGATATGCCCAGCATAAACAGCGGCCAAACGGTGAACTTGCCGAACCAGTCGGGTGACGCGCGCTCCGTCTCCCAGACGCGCCGCAGCGAGGCGTCGAGCACCCCAAGCGCCGCCGCTTCCACCTGCTGCAGGTCGATGACGCCGCCGCCGCCACCTCGCAAGCGCTCGTCGCGCTCGGCGAGAGCCGTCCCTTGCGGGGCATCGGCTTCCCCTATCAGCGCGTAGACGCCCTGGTCTAGGAACAACGTTCGGATGGCGTACACCATGACAGACATGTGCAGCGACTGGATCAGGTCTAGGAGAGCCGATCGCGTGCTGCCCCCGTTTTCGGCCTCCTTGGCGCGCGACCCAAAGACGTGGGCGAGCTGCGCCGTGCGCTCATCGAGCCACGTCGTGGGAGAAAAAGCGACAATGTCTTCGAGCAGGGTGCGCCGTAGGTGGAGTTTCGTCAAGACGCCTCCGAGGTCCTGGTAATCATCGTAGCGAGCCATATTGATGCGCATCAGGGCACTCATTAAGAAATCCGTGCAAGGAAACGCTGAGAGCCAACCTTCTTGATAGATTGGTATGACATGCTTCAGGTAGTCTTGATACATGTCTTTCTTGGGTCGCAAGAGACATGACGGCGACCCAATATCTCGCATCACCTCGATCCTATTCGCTGGGTTAGCTAGCCTCTGACCTGCTCCCGCGTCTGTATGGCAGCCCGGTGCACCTACTGCATGACTGTGCACAAATCAAAGTTGACGGGATTCAACTTTTCCAACGCGAAAGCCTCAATCCCTCCTCGGGCGGCGATGATGGCCTGCGCTCCTAGCAAATGTTTGTCCCAATCACCAAAGAGCGATTGCTGTACCTAGTGTTTCCCCCATTCTGGTCAGTTACACGGCATGCTAATAGTGGTGAGTGCGAGAAAAATGCATCAGACTAGACAACGGTTCATGTCCAACTGGTCATGCTTCCCCTGCGCCCCCCGTACCCCTCTTTTTTCTTCTTTCACGTACTTCACAGAGAATCATGGTCGTGGTGGCCTCGAGGAGACCACGATGCTCGCTAATGTTTGGGTCCGCCACCATGGCGGCGAGCGCGCCGGCCATTCGCTGCTGATGCCGGAAGACGACGGGGACGAGGGGGTGCTTGACGGACAGGAGCCGGTTTCGGCGAAGCTCGTACTTGTACCCCGGCACGTAGGCGGCGACTTCGAGGGCAGACTGCGTCTTGCTGATGCGGTGGACGGCGGAGATGGAGACGAGCGGGTTCGCGACAACGTCGGGCAGGTAGCTCCAAAACTCGACGAGTACACGGAACGGGTTGGTCGGGGTGTCGAAAAGCACCAGATCCGAACAAACATGGTCGTCATCTACAAGAAAGGGGAGAGAAGCAAACAGAGCAGCATGTTAGTAGGGTGCCATTTGTCTCGATACTTCTTGCCGGCATACAGTAACGTAGCGAATCGATGATGAGCCGCTGTAGTTGGTAGCCCTCCGGGTCCAGAGCCGGACTGAGGACAATCTTGCGGCGCCACAGGTACTCGTCACGGAAGCCGCGCATCTTCATGACCTTGAGGTAGGCGTTGAGCTGCGCAGCCTTGGGCGCTCTCGTCAGATCCAAGCCGTCTCCGTTGGGCATGGCGAGCTCCGACTCCGTGCGCTGCATCAGCACAAGCTTGGGGCGGCCTTTTTTCCGGGGCGGCGGCGGCGTCGTCGGCCCGTCGTCGGCCGGCACCATCACCATCTCTTCTCCATCCTGCCGCTGCCGCTGCGGACGCGCCGGTTCGCCTTTTGACGCCGCCGCTGCCGGTTTCACGTGGTGCGATTTGGGCTGCACCCAGAGCAGCGCCTGCGTGCCGTAGCCGAGGCAGTCGACGCCGCGAGCGACGCACTTATTGCAGGTCGGGCGGACGCCGTCGCAGCGCAGCCGTTGACGCCGGCACGTATGACAGTGCTGCGACTTGTCCACTGGTTCTTTTCTCCTGTGAGTCATGGTTTGCAGAAGCAAAACAGAAAAATTAAAAAAAAAAAAACAACTACATGATGTTTCTGGTGTTGAAGTTGTTACAAGGGCGTATGATGTATAAAAGAGAATGTTGGCGCAGGCGTGGCTGAGTGGCCCTGCGCCTTGATACATGACCCCCAGCCAGTAAACACTCACACCGTTCGTGGCAATTCACTGAGAGAGCATTTCAGCTCGGTGGAGGCTGACGGATTTTAGGCTCAGCCTTGGGTGCGCAATCTGCGAAATGGTGCTGTAAGGCTGAACGTTGCCAAGCCGAGCAATGCGAAATACGGTCGGCAATCGACACAACACTGCTTACCCATGCCCATGATGATTCTCTCTAGTCATCTCCATCGAGAAATGTGAGATAAACAACTGATGTGTGGTTTTGCACTAGCAATGATCAAGTGTGTCAACGCCGCTGACAGAGTTTTTCTAGCTTACAATTAACTATCCAGGGACCAGGGTACATACAGACAAAGGTGAATCAAGTATTCCTCTTCCATTCGCCAAGGATAACTAGTGAGAGCCTTTTTATTTTTACATTTTAGATTTTTTTACAACGTGCGCTGCGGCGGTTATAACAACGGTACTTGTGGTTCCTGCTTGTGGTCCATCAAAGCACTACAGACATTTTGAGCACGCAACGAAACGCCGTTGCTGGTTGCTACTCTATTACAGTTGCACATCACCTCTATGAAGTGCCATGCACGCGTTAATATTAGCAGAAATACCGTCATGACACCGGCAGAAGTGGAGTTTTCAATGAACAATTCTGGGAACATGGTGACCTCTGCGTGCAGAAACAATCCAGTCGCGCTTCTTCCTCGTCGATTCACCCCTGTCTACCGGCATGCGGACAACAACATGTTTCCAGCATTTTTCGAAACGCCTTTTGTGCGGCATATCAACGCTGGTATGGTGGCGCTTGCTTCAATCCCATCTAGTCTAGATTAATATAGCCGCGGGGCTGGCTTATTCGCTTGTACACCGCAAGACCTGCCAACAAACACATGGCGACAGTGTTGCCAACCTCCCACACCTCTTCGTACTCGAGCTCTACACGAGTAGTACTAAGTATTACGCCAATGCCCATGCCAGAGAGCATCATGGAATTGGTCCATAGTTTCCAGACGGCCGATTCCCGTAGCGAATTGCACAACACTAGCATCACTACAGCAAAGAAAGATGCAATGTCAGCGCAAGGAACGACACTCAGATAATGATTGAAGACAGACCCCATGCAGTGGGACGCAGGCTAAACTTACATGGGAAAAACACGACACGAGTGTCGGTGAGCCAGTCTATCCAATCTGCGTATCGGGCATAGCAAAACTTTCCAATAAAGCACAGGCCGACTATCAAGATGGCAAGGGGCGCTTCAATGTAGCAACGGACATGCGACCAATTAGCATGTGATTGGCCGAATAGGCTGCCTGGCTGCAGAGCACAAGTTGATGAGGGGTGTAGCACTTACCAATACTCTGCTCAAAAAAGGCAACCAAAAGACTGGAGGCGGCGACGAGGATCGCGGCCATGGCCATGAACCAGTGCAGGTGCTCGAGTTGCCCCCTTGCTGCCTCGTCCCGATAGGAATTGAAGAATTCTGGCGGGAGAGTGCCCGTGTATACCAGCATCGACACGAGAAACAAAATCCCGGGAATCATGTACTTTTTGCGTTGTCGAGACGAGTGTCGACGAAATTCCACGGCAGCCTGCACTCTTTTCCATACTGGCAAGGGAGCAACACTCGCCCAAGCCGTCGGCCGCCACCACGGGTCGTCCGGCGCAGGCCCGCGCGCGAGCGGCTGCCCGAGCCTCCTCCTGGCCGTGGCCGGCACCCAACCCACCTCCTCCGGCCGGCCGACCCGATTCCGGCCCAGCACCGCGACGGCCACGTGAAGGAGCAGCGAGCACGCCGCCACCAGGTACACGAGGTACTGGAGGTCCCTCTCGTCGTCGCCGTCGTCATCAGCCAGAAACAGGAACCAGGCCGGGAGGAAGCCCGAGAGGACGACGAGGAGCAGCGAGCGGGCCGCCAGCGCGCCGGGGGACAGCCACCACCACGAGCAGAGCACGGCGAGGAGCGCGGGGAAGAAGAGGCCCTCTGCGGCTCCGAGGATAGCCTCGCGGGCGAGGCCGCCCGGTGACCAGGGGGCCTCGTGAGGGACCAGGGTCAGCAGTGCGGGCAGGGCTCCTGTATGGGAAAGACTCGTGTTAGGCCCAGCAGTATATAACGGTGATGGGGGGTTAGAAGGTGAGCAGGCTTACCGTTCAAAAAGGCGAGCTGTGTAAAGAATCGTGTAATTGGGAGCCTTTTCAACAGAATAAAGGACAGAGGTTGCATGGCGACAAATGCAGCGGCATAAACCACCACCTGACTGTTGCGGTATTCCTCGTAGACAGCATCGACAGCCCAGTTGAACCGCGACAGCATTCCCAGCGCCAGCTGCCCCAGGTTGCATCATCCTTTTTGTTAGCATTGTTGCCTGTTGAATATGTGTACAAAAAAAAAAGAAAGGGTTTTAAAAAAAAAACTTACAAAAACAAGTGTCACAAACATCAGCTCCAGTCTCCATCTTGAAACCCCGTCTCCTGCAAGCGCATCGCTGCTTAGCAACGCCCCGGCCGAGGCAGTCACTGCCTCATCACTCGCGTCAATTGCATCATTTCCCGACAGCCGCAGCCGAAAGTTGTCGAGGCGCCTCATCGATTCGAGCATCCTGGGCCGGACCCGCACGACCGTCTCCCGCTCAAAGGTGTCGTCGCGCCAGTCGTACGAGCACAGGATCGCCCTCTCGTGCCCGCCCTCGCTGCCGACGATGAACAGGGCCACGGGCGGCCTGCGGGCGTGGATGTGCGTGACCGTCATCATGTGCGTGTCGACCAGCGTAAACTTGGATTCCGCCTCGGCGGCCGCCGCGCGGGGTGGTGGTGCCGCGGAGGGGGCCGGGTTGGTGGTGGTTTGGCGAGCTCCCTCGGCGGCAGCGTTGCCGTCATTTCCTTGGTTGGCAGCAGCGGCAGCAGCGAGGATGCCATCTCCTCGGGTGCCGGCGCTCGTGTTGCTGTCCTCCGCGGCAGGGGTACGATTGTCCTCTCCCTCGGCGGCGCCGCCGCTCGTGTCGCCGGCGCCGCCGTGATGGGCAGCGGCGGCAGCAGCAGCACCGCCGCTCGGGGCAACATGGGCCAGACGTCCGTGGTTGCACCCCCAGAGATGCCTCTCCACCGTCGCCGCGTCGACGTGGCCCTCGATGCCCGTCAGCTGGGCCTTCATGGTCCGCGGCCACGGCCTAGTCTGCCACCACAGGTACACGACCGGCGCAAACAGGCCCAGCGAGCCCACCGTGAAGCAAAGCGCGGCCAGCTTGGAGCCCGCCGCCGCCTCGTCATCCGACACGTATTCGGGGGCCAGCAGACGCACGAGCGCCCCCATGGACATGACGGCAAACCAGCCGACGAGGCCCAGCATGATAAGGCTCCGCGGCAGCTCGCCCAGCCGCACATTGACGCCGTCGAAGCCGTCCCAGCGGATCGCGGCGCTCGGAGCGTGGTTGATGAGGAGCGTCTCGGGGGCGTCCGCCGCCAGCCCGACCACGTGGACGGTCGCGTGCATGTCGTGCATTTTGGCACCCCATCGGTCCCTGTGCAGCCGCAGCGCCGGCAGCTTCTCACCATCCCTCGGCTCGGGCGGGAACATGCCAATCATGCGGCTCAGGACGTCGCCCCCGTCGTTTTCCTTCTTGAGCGACAGCCTGGCAAAGGCCTGGAACCACGTGTCGCCCCGCCGGACGGCCGGCCGCTGGCTCATGGGGAACAGGCCCATGAGCGCGTACGCGACGTCGCCGGCGCTGAAGGGGTCGGTGCCGCGGCGGGCGAAGCACTCGAGCGCCGTCTCCATGAGGCGCACGGGCGACAGGATGGCCGAGGCCTCGTAGTGGTGCACCAGCTCCTTGACGAGGCCGGCGTCGTCCCAGGCCCGCTCGGGAAAGTTGCGCTTGTCAATGGTCTCGGGCTGCTGCTGTTCTTCCATGTCGTCCCGGCCGAGGACGTAGATGTTGATGCCATGGTCTCGCGGGCAGAGGAGCAGCTCGGGGAGCGTCCAGAGCCGCGAGCCCCATTCCCGGAGCCACTGCTCGGCCGCCGCCGCCGCCGCCGCCGGCTGCTGCCGGAGCTGCCGCCTCGCGGGCTCGGCAAAGTGCTCCCCATCCATGATGGCCCGGACCTTTTGCTGCGCGGGCGGCCCCGTGGCGATGATCATGGAGTGCGCCGCGCGGACCACGTCGCAGATGCGGTAGACGTCGTCGCTCCTGCTCACGGACCGCGCCGAGGCTTCGCTCTCGCGCACGCACTCAAAGTCGAGCCAAAACGCCTGCCTGCCGGCCGCCCTGGCGGCGTGTATGCCCCACCGGGCCAGGAGCCTGCGGTCCTCGGCGGCGAGCGTGCGGTTCGCCTCGCGCGTGGCCTCGTCTGGGTACGGGTAGGCGTCGATCTCGGCGTCGGTGGAGACGCGGAACTGCCGCCGCGTGTAGGAGACAAAGACGAAGCCGAGGCCGGCGGAGCCGTGTCGGCCGATGAACTCGGCAACGTTGATGACCTCGTATCCCTTGGCACTGTTGTCCGCGATGCGGCACAGGTATCTGGGGCGGCATGCGATGCCTTGGTCGATGTTGAGCAAACCTTGGTCGCTGTTTGGCAAACCTTGGTTGTTATTTATTAGCAAAATGGCGGATGCATCATCTTGGCCAGCCGTGGCGTCATCCAGCAGCTCCGGCTCGGCTCCAGCTCCGGCCCCGGCTCCGGCATCCTCCAAGTTGACATCATCCGTGTACAACGGGCGACGCTGGGCAGTTCTGCTGCCGTCCCTCGTGGCTCTGTGAGCACCACCCCCTCTGTGCCACACCGGTTGATATCGATGGTCTGGGCCTGCACTCAGGCCAACCGAGTTGATGTAAAAAGAATGAAATGGGGGGCTCATAAACTCGAAACCGTGAAACTAAAAGCGAAAAATAAAAGGGATTTAGCAGGGAGACACCGCCCATCAATCGGGGGCTAAAAACTACATACCATCAAGGACGACAGGGGAAGAGCCACCAGGAGCCGAAGCGCGGCCTCGGCGACGGCCGGGACGCTGGATAGATTGACGTCCATGGTGCCCGGCCGGAGAATGGGCGCCGCGATCCAGTAGGTCAGCCTCCCGAGCAAGGTGGCCGGCGACGGGGGCATTGCGCCGAGGCGCTGCCACTGGCGTGTAGGGGGCAGCTCTCGCACATCCTGGAAGCACTGCAAGATCAACGGCGCGAGCTTTCCGTCTGGCGAGGTGACGTGGTGAAGCAGAGGGCCAACACTGGCAGCTTCCAGACGCCGTGGTGGTTTATTGTGCTGTTCTGGCATGATTGCGTGGGCAAAAACCCCCCAGCCTCGAGATGTATCGTGTAGCTTCTTGTCCAGGGCGCGCGCATTCACAATCATTCCACGTTGGTTGCTCCATGCAAATCAGGCTGACCTACGCGCTCTCTGCAGTTGCACTCCTACTCCGCAAAAGATGGTAACCAGATGTTACGCAGTGCCCAGAATCGTCATGTGATGGCGTTGATTAAATCCAGAAAGAGAAAAGGGACGTAGGGACGCCTAATAAAGGGGTCCCCCTTAAATACCTAGAAATTATATATAAAAACAGACTATCTAGAGTCTAAGGCCTTTTTCTATATCTTAATACTAACCTATAAAGATCTAATAGAGGTAAGTAAGGTATATTATAAGATAAACCTAATTAAGGTAGTAATAGTAATAGTATCTAGAATTATCACTACCCCTCCCCTACTAGTTTATTAGTAGCCCCCTTTATATAGCTATATATCTCTATATATTTATATTTAATTATATATAAATATACTTTTTAACGTTAGGGAGGTTTCTTTATACTCTTATAGCTTCTCCTTCTTATTAGTAGTTATTATCCTGCTAGGTTCTCTAAGTAAATAAACGTTATAGTCCCTTTCTAAGTGTAGGTTAGTAGGACCAAGACGATGGCCAACGCGGTCGAGCCCGCGCCATGCCTACCTCGAAACCTTGTAGATTCTCCTGCGTGCGATGCCAACAACGAGCTATCGTAAGCACCATTGTGGACATTAAGCTTGACTATTCAGCGATAAAATGAGAATTGACCGTGAAAAGATCTGGGCCACAATGAACATGCAATGTAAGCCCTGACCCTGAGTCGTGGGCGATGCTTGTGAGGCTTTGGGAATTGCTCCGTGTGAAGAAGAGATTGAGATTCTTGCGCGGTTGCATAGATAAAATGCAACGTTTACATATATGGTTGGTCATTAGATACATGGTTGACACCCTATTTTGTGTTGGTAGGCATGGCCAGCCACCAGGTGACTTAAAATTCGTTTTGATGGCCAATTTCTTTTTTCAAAATCAAAATCGAGACCTTGCTGAGTAGCCAGGAATCTGGGAGACAAGTCAATGATGGCCACAATAATGACGGATTGAATCGCATAAACTTGGAGTCAGTGATGATGCGCTGTGATGGGAACTTGCCGCCTTTAGAGCACAAAAATGAAACGCTCAAACATTTCATCGTACTGCGCATTACCACCATGACGAAGACGCGATAGAAAGTGTAGGTACATGGGCGAAGAGAGATGGAAAACCCCGTTTCTGTGTGTGCAGCGGACGGAAATTGCAAAGGCTCGAGGGCACGCCAAGCCAATCCGCCGCAGCAACTGCACGCAGTGCACACCGAGGAAAGGCCGTTAAGCAGTTCAGCATTCGCAGTATTGTCAATTCCAGTGGTATGAATACGAGAAAAAGAGGTCTATATGCTGGAACACATATAAATGTTGTGACGGGAGACGTTTGCGAAGCTTGCGCGTGTGCTGGTTAGAAGCTGCCCAAGACTTATATCAACTACCAGTCAGTACTGCGTATCTTGCGCGGCACACCTGGGGGCTGTCCTGTCCTGCACGTGCACGGGCTTATCCCGAGTATCGCATTGGACAATGCTAACACACGGCTGCCAGAGTGCGTTTTCGTGATAGCCGCCGTGAACGTTGCCAACCACGCCTCCGTTTGAGCAACGAGGGCAGGATCATCCTACCGGGAACATGTCCGTGAGCGAACTAGGGCGACAGGCAGTTGGCTGCGGGGATCGAATAGCATGGGGCTCACCCCAACCCAGCACGGCAGTTAATGCATTGTAACGCGGCAGAAATTGCCTATAAGCGATCTTGGGCGATAAGCGATCCACCAGTCAATGCACCGGCCGAGAGAAAAGATGCCATGCGGAGGAAACAAAATAAGAAGGATGTATGTTGCTGGAGAGCGGCGTTTGTCCCGCGGTGGACAGCACGGGCATCGGTCCGTTCATCGCTGGTCGTCCGGCGAGTGACTCAAAGCTTGATAATGTGGCGGGATGTTTCGTGCACTGTATAGAAGATCCATCGCTAGGGGCACCGGCAACGTTGGAAAACCAGTCAAGGATTGGAAATCAAAGTTGTCTAGACTGTAGACCGTAGATGTTTGAGGGTACGGATGGAGTTGGTGGCGGGTCTGGGCGAGCGACCAGTCGGGCCTTTTCTGCGCTGAAGGGACGAAACGACCTCCTCCACTAGATACTAGGGTACCTAGGTACCTATGTACGTGCTGGAAGAGTGCTGGACGAGTGCTAGACGAGTGCTCTAGGACAAATTATAGAAGCTGTATTTTAGCGCAGTTATGCTGCTGGATGGCGCTGTCGGCGTGCCGAGTACTGCCGTGGGGGTCAAGTGGTGGTGGTATACGAATGGATGGAAAAGGAGTGCTGACTACTTGTGTGGATCAACGGCCTACTTTGAGATTAAAGTCTTGTATTCAATAAGATGTACAAGATGTTTGTCTATTTTTTTCTTACGTCCATGACCGTGGTAGACAACTATACAACTTCCTGTGTCGTCAAGCATGTCCATCTTGACTATTACCGTGGGGGGTAGTGCCCTGAAACGCCGCCGTGGATCCTGTAGATTGTGGGAAGCCAACTGCAGGCCTACTCTAGCGTCAATCAGCTAAGGAGTACCAATGCTCGATATGCCCAGTATCTACCTAGGTAGGGTGATGGGCTCTGAGGTGTCTTGCCTGAAATGATGTGTATGCAAGGAACATGTATTTTACCAATTGCTCAGCACGCCCTGGCTGTTGAGTAACCGAGTTCACCAGACATCTAGTTAGGTTTAGCAGTAGCTAAGGTAGGCAGGGTACCTAGGTAGGTAGTTACCTACACTGGGTACCTGACCCACTGTAGAGCTCTCTATCCAGACCAATACAGCGCTGACGTTTCCGCCTCGCATCTCCAATTATTAAGCCCATCACCGTCGTAACCTTTGGTTCTTCTTGTCGTCGGGCTTTTTCAAGCTTCGTATATTAAGACGCGACTGTCCCCTCTCCATCGTTTCGCTCACAATTGTAACCGTACATTCCAAGAAACACACGCTACACACCACATATACACGCACAATGGCCACCAAGACCTTCAACGTCGGTGTCATTGGATATGGGTAAGTTTGTGTCCCATCTCGACCCCTCACCCCTCCCCCTCCCCCTCCCTCTCATTCTATCCCCCGCCATGACAAGCTGCGTCACGCATTGCCCATCACAACGATTCAATCCATCCGGAAAGCTTCAGTGTTCGAGCCTCATGATGCAACGCTTCGAGTGGCAGTCCCTCTTCTCCTGCCGCAATGGCTGACCACGTCTCCCCTCGTCTTCTAGCATGTCCGCCAAAATCTTCCACATCCCCTTCATCACCATCACGCCGCAGTTCAAGCTCCATGCCATTGTCCAGCGCAGCCCCAAGGACGGCAACTCGGCACCTGCCGACCATCCCGAGGCCAAGCACTACACCGACGTCGGTGACCTCCTCGCCGATCCCGCCGTCGACGTCGTCGTAGTCACAACCCCGCCCGACAACCACTTTGCCCTGACCAAGGCCGCCCTCGAGGCCGGCAAGCACGTCCTGACCGAGAAGCCTTTCGTGCCCACGTCTGCCGAGGCCGACGAGCTCATTGCTATCGCCCGCGCCAACACCCGCCTCATCTGCGTCTACCAGAACCGCCGCTGGGACTCGGACTTTCTCACCGTCCGTCATCTCCTCGCCCAAGGCACCCTCGGCCGCGTCCTCGAGTTCAACACGCACTTTGACCGCTACAAGGCGGCCGCCGCTACCAACTGGAAGGGCGAGCTGGGCATCCCCCAGGGCGGAAGCGCCCTCTTCGACCTCGGCACCCACCTCGTCGACCAGGCCTACGTGCTCTTCGGCCTTCCCCAGTCCGTTCATGGCCGCCTGCTGTCCCAGCGCGCCGGCAAGCCCGACTTCAACAACCCGGACGCCGTCGTCGCCGAGCTCACCTACCCTGACGGTAAGCTCGTCCACGTCCGCATCAGCGCCCTCAGCGCCGAGGTCGACCAGCTGCGCTTCTGGGTCCGCGGGGACAAGGGCAGTTTCCGCAAGGTCGGCCTCGATCCCCAGGAGGATCAGCTCAAGGCCGGCGCCAAGCCCACGGTGGACGGCTTCGGCAAGGACAAGCCCGAGAGCATGCGCCTCACGGTCGTCGATGCCGACGGAAAGGCCTCCGTCGCCCCGGTGCCGGACCTGAAGCCCGAGACGTACACAACCTTTTACCATGCCTTTGGCAAGGCCATTGAGACGGGCAAGGAGGAGCTTGTCCCTGTCAAGGCCACCGAGGCGCGTGATGTTCTTCGCATCCTCGAAGCCATCCTGGAGAGTGCCAAGTCGGGCAAGGATGTCAC
This sequence comes from Cordyceps javanica, assembly GCF_051103115.1. NCBI lineage: Eukaryota > Fungi > Ascomycota > Sordariomycetes > Hypocreales > Cordycipitaceae > Cordyceps > Cordyceps javanica. The sequence continues at coordinate 1,365,769 of NC_139296.1, forward strand.
TTTTTGAAGGACTCGCAAGCGGAATAATGTAATTAGATAAAAGCCCAGGGGAAAAAGCCAATCATGTATATACATCTCTTTCGTAAATTATATGTAATACGCACCAATAGTGACACTTGAACGTTCCATCGCAATACTGACCTCCAGGACTTCGTTTCCGGCGCCCTCGGGTCCGACTCTACGGTGTAAAGACGCCCGGTTTCAAGGGTTCGCGGGTAATGTTGTCATCGTGACGAGCGCCGGAAGGCACGGGCAAGTCCAAAGCGCTCTACACAATCGACCACTTGAAAAAAGGTACAACTCAGGGCCAAAGCGAAGAAAAAAGTAAAGGATATGCAGTATTCGTGTAGTAGACTCTGCGGCTGGCGGCGGTTGAGCGTGGCTACTTAGCCCTGGCATGTATTCTATTTACTTTCCAGACAGCGCGAACGAGGAAAAAAGTCCACTGCGAGATCTCCTAGGAGTAAACTGTTGAATCAATCCGAGCCGTTGTAGAAGGGTGTTTGGGCATCTCCGGAACTACTTGAGTACAATGCGTTTGACCCCTGTTTACCATGACGCATGACGTCAGTCATGACGTTACAAAGGAGGGCTGACAAACTTTTGACTCTCACACGAGCAGCGCCATCAGCACGCGGCAGACAGCCCAAAGAAGTTTTAAAGTTTATGGTCCTCGTGCTACTCATGAGCCGCAGAATCGCGCGACTTGTAACTCCCTTTGTTTCTCCCCCTCAGCGCTTAGCGCCGGTGATCAAATGCGAAGAAGCCAGACAGCGACCAAGTATTCTGTAGGTCCCGAAAGAGATGGAAAAGCGATTCTCGCCTTGTTTGCTAGCTGCTAGCCATCTACAAGGACATCCCTGAACAACGGACAAGGCCAAAACGGGGGCGCAATGGTGGCGTTTTTTTTATTCCCTGCTCCTTGACGAGGCTACCGGCGCCACCGCCAGATGCCATGACGTCCGTCGATCCTCAACCTGCAAGCGTGCACGGAGGTGAACGAGAGAAGCAAAGAAGGTCCTGTTTTTGAGTACGAGTAATGACAATACGCTAATACTACTAAGTAATCGTCTAGGCCGAGTACTCGAGCGAACCGTTCTGAAGTGGACCAATTAATTACTTGGGCTTTCTCCTAACCCATCTTTGCCATGCATTGTGCAATGCCGGGGGTCTGTATACACGGGTTCGAAGGCTCTTTTTTGCGATACCCGATCACGCATTTGTTCCAGTATCTACCCCCAGCGCTCACCGCATTGTGACCTAGATACTCTCTCTCATTAATCTGACATCAAGTACTCCAAGGCAGGAGGGGCAAGGGGGGGTTTTCTTACGACGACCCTGGAATCCCGCTTAGCCAACTAACTAAGTAGAGGCTCACTGGTAACATGCACTACAACGCTGGCGAACCCTTTGGTCTGGCTGGGAAAAGGATCCATTCACTTGTTGCATTGTTGAGTGCCATAATTTCGCCAGTGTACCCGACTCAACGATTCTCGACAACCCTGGCAAAACGAAAGACGAGAGACAAAAAAAAAAGACGTCTCCACGTACTAGTATCATCATATTGTCGTGTCTTATGGATCGACTTTGCAACATATAAACAGGCAGCAGTATAAAAACTTTTCCTATTGGTGTTGGAGAGGGCCGCTTGGTGTGTGTGGGGGGAGTTTTGAACCAACTGACAGTCGACGTCCACTCTTTCATATTTCCCCTAGTTTGTTTAATTCTTTCTCCAGTCTATTCTTACAAGTTATTAGCGACGAGCGACGGCGGAGCGGCCGGGACTAGCATTATGGAGATTGAACTGATGGGGGGGGGGGGGGGCGCAGAATGCTTGCACGGAGATGGTGAGAAGCTGCAAAGGCGCACACGATCACCATACATGGCGCCCTGTTTGCACAAGAAGAAATCGCTTGATTTTCCGCACCGCACCCGTCTGCAAAAGTTTTTTTTTTTTTACTCTATCAAGAAACCTCTCTACGCATGCAGACGAGATGGAATGGTGAGAGGCTTTCGGACCGACCGAGGACGGTAGTCGATTCAAATGATAGTAAAACACGACCGAATCCAGAACCTTTTTTTTCTTCTTCCCTCTCCTCTCGCCCAAGAACTTGGCTGCCGCCCCCGGAGCACTTTTACCATATGTCCAAGAACATTGGAGAGGGGGGGGGGGGCCTTGCCGCACACCCCCAGTTGCTAAATTCCGGCGCTGACGCCAAGTAGATTCGGGTGGCGTTGTCTTGAGGGGCCGCATACTTTGATGGGCCCGTCTGGCGAAGAAAAAGAGAAGAGGAAAAAAAAAAAGGTCACTACTGACCCTTGCTAGTGGACGCCAAGCCGTGACTGCCGACTTGGGAGAGGGAGGGAGGGAGGGACGGCTGACGGGGAATCGCCAAGAGCCAAGGCCAATCGTTGGAGTATCAGGTATCAGAGACATCGTTGTTGAAGTTGTCTTGGGTTGCTGAGCGAATGCACGTTTCTGGTCTCAATGTCTTGCAACAAGGCCGAGACCGTACAATGAGTTGGTCTGGCCTCGGTTTCTCTTCAGCTGTTGCTGTGGCTCCGGGGTTTGTCGCATTCCTCATGTTACCTTTTTTTTACTTTGGGACGGGGAAAGGATGGAAACAGGCGCCTTGGGAGTCTTGGTCTCGTAAAGGGGAATTACCCATGGCTGGTCCTCTCTCTCAGTTTTTCTGCATCCTTCTCTCCCCAAACTCTCTGCAGCGGTCAGCCGGTGGGCAATTCTTAGCACATCGAGTTCCTTTTTTTTCTTTACTCTTTAGTATGCTTACTGGTCGTAATAATCATGTCAACGGAACAATGCAAAGTCTCCGCCGCGCCCGTCGAGGTGAGGGCAAGCGTCGTCGAGAGAGTGCTAGGCCGCAACCGCGTTAGCGATCTTCGATGCGAGACATGATGTCACTTTGGCAATGGCATTTTCCATGGACGGACGGTGGAGAATTGGTCCGCCCCCCCAGGAGGAGGACTAATAAGAAAACAAAGCCGGTTCTGGTCCGTTCAAGTGAGATGATGATATTAAGCTCGGCCGCCTGCGGTCATCTTTGGGACATTCTCTCCCTTCCCTTCTTCCAGCGGGCGCGTGTGTGACCAATCTCTTCCTTCTCTACAAAAAGAAGAGGGCTTATTATATCCTTGCCACTCCCTCACTAACACGACAGAAATCAAAGGGCAGCAAAACAAGCATCACTTTCTCCCCCCCCCCCCCCCCCCGATTCCCTTTCGGGCTCTGTCCATCCATCCCCTCTTATCTTTGGATCCGTCAAGATGCCTACAACACATTTCTCAGAAGACCCTCCCCAGGTCATGAACCGAGATGATCTGGAGCGCGCCAACGAGCTGCTCAAGGACCACTCCGGCGGCGACCATGCGCCGCCGCCCGCAGAAAAGGCCGTGGATTACGGCGCGGGGAGCAGCGATTCCGCAGACGGCGCCGTCGTCGGCGTCGGTGGCGGCGGCCACGGGACCAAGCTGGAGAAGCTCGGCACGTACGACAAGTACGAAATCACCGAGGACGACTGCTACGAGGAGCTCGGCTACTCGTTCCCGACGTGGCGCAAGTGGTACATCCTCACCGTCATCTTCTGGGTGCAGGTGTCGATGAACTTCAACACGTCGCTCTACTCCAACGCCCTCGAGGGCATCAAGCACGACTTTGGCGTCAGCCTGCAGGCCGGCCGCTGCGGCGCCATGATCTTCCTCGTCCTCTACGCCTTTGGCTGCGAGCTCTGGGCCCCCTGGTCCGAGGAGTTTGGCCGCTGGCCCGTCCTCCAGCTCTCGCTCTTCCTCGTCAACATCTGGCAGCTGCCCGTCGCTCTCGCCCCCAACTTTGCCTCCATCATGGTCGGCCGCGCCCTCGGCGGCCTGTCCTCCGCCGGCGGCTCCGTCACCCTCGGCATGATCGCCGACATGTGGGAGGCCGACAACCAGCAGTACGCCGTCGCCTACGTCGTCTTCTCGTCGGTCGGTGGTTCGGTCCTCGGACCCATCGTCGGCGGCTTTGTCGAGCAGTATCTTCACTGGAGGTAAGAATCACACCCAATTCTATTCAATGACCCCTTCCCCCCAAAAAGGGGGTCCATGGTTATTGTCAACCCATTCCATGCTAACTAGCGGTATTCTAGATGGGCCATGTGGGTGCAGCTCATTCTCGGCGGTTTCGTCCAGATTGTCCACTTCTTGACCGTTCCCGAAACCCGCACCACCATCATGATGAACCGCATTGCGAAGCGTCGCCGCACCCAGAACGGAGAAAATATCTGGGGCCCCGATGAGCTCGTCCCGTACAGGGACCGCTTCTCCGTCCGTGAGATTCTGTCCACCTGGGCTCGACCCTTCAAGATGTTCCTCACCGAGCCCATCGTCCTGGTCCTGTCTCTGCTCTCTGGCTTCTCTGATGCCCTCATCTTCATGTTCATCCAATCTTTTGGTCTTGTATACGACCAATGGCACTTCACCAAGGTGCAGATCGGCCTCTCGTTCATCCCCATCGGTGTCGGCTACCTTCTTGCCTGGTTACTCTTCATTCCTGCCATCAAGCGCAACATCAAGGAGCGCGAGGCCAAGCCCAATGACGAGCGTGCGCAGTACGAATCGCGCCTCTGGTTCCTGCTTTACACAGCCCCCTGCTTGCCCATTGGTCTAATTGGCTTCGCTTGGACTATTCAGGGACCCCCCATCCACTGGATCGGCTCCATGGTCTTTGCTGCCATTGTTGGCATCGCCAACTACGCCATCTACATGGCTACCATTGATTACATGATTTGCGCCTATGGTCCCTACTCTGCTTCCGCTACAGGTGGCAACGGCTGGGCTGTAAGTTGAACTCTATATACCAATACCCGGAACTGGATGCTAACATTTTTCAACAGCGTGACTTCCTGGCTGGTGTTTTGACCATTCCCGCCGTTCCCTTCTTCAGCAACATCGGCGCGTCGAGCGGAAAGAACCTGGAATATGCATCTACCATCCTGTTCTGTATCTCTTTCGTTCTGGTCATTGCGGTTTACATCATCTACTGGAAAGGGCCCGTTTTGCGACACCGCTCCCCCTTTGCTCAGCAACTCGCATCCGCGCGCCAAGAGCAAGAGCATCCTGGCCGTCGCCCTAGCGTCATCCACGATAGTCGCCGAGGTAAGCATCCGACTTTCTGTTCATCATCAAAGGACTCGCATTAACAATAATTCTAGGCTCCAAAGCCTCCGGCACCGAGCAGCGACCCGGAGCCGAGCGCCGATACAGCCAGCAGCACCGCTTCTTTGGTGAAAGCCGCGTCACCCCTCGTCAGACCCCCCGTGGCACCCCGTCAGCAAGCCGCAGGCCCAGTGCTGCAAATATTCACGCTAAATAAGGGCACACGTTCACGTGTGGCGGCTGTATATTCGACTTTGCAATTTCTTCAAGTACATTCGCTATGCTGGGATTGGAATGCTGGAGTAAGACATGATGTGGGTTACGCTGCTAGGTTGGCATAATTTCGTACGATACCTTTTTATTTACATGGTAATCTTTGCTTGATAAACATGATATCTTCCTTGTTGTATTTTGAGCCGGATTTAATTCCACCGTGAACTGGAGGCATCAATGTCGATGGCGTGTGATGGGATACTACCATGCTTACCCCAGATTCTGGTGGCAACAGGATAAAGCACTAGCAGCTGAGTACCACTGCAGATCTGTATTGAACGGGTGGCAATTGCCATCTTTTCCCTTCTCATCTAGAAAGCTCTTATAAAGAAGAGCTTCTCCAGATAGTTGAGACATTCTTACTGTTCGCACATCACTCATACAGCATTCTGCAGCTGTATCAATTTTCCAACAATGCGCATCACCATTGTCCCAGCGGGGCCCCAGACATCAGCGGCAACCATTCGAGAGCTTCTGAAGAAAGAGTCGAACGACCTGGAGGTGTGCGGTGTCTACCGAGATCTTGCCAAAGTTCCCGAAGAGTTCAAGTCCCATGATAATTTTAAAGCACTCTACGGCGACATCGAGGACGCATCCTCATTGGAGCTCAGCGGCTCAGATGCCGTGATGACAAGCACGCCGCCATTCTTGAGCGGAGAGGATCCTTTTGCAAAAGCAGAACAAGTATCGAGGAATGTCAAAGATGCTGTTGAGAGGGCTGGTGGGGTTCAGCGGCTCATGCTGCTCAGCAGCTTGGGCGCCGAGTTTGACGAAGGCGTTGTAGGTGCCAACTACAGAGCCGCGGTGCGATCGGCAACACTGATATGCTGCAACAGGGCGAAATCAAAACAAATCATATCGCAGAGAAGATCTTTCGAGGCACCAATGTTCCAGAGATTCTGTTTGTCAGATGCGCATATTTCATGGAGAACTGGACCCTCTTCAACGCCCACACGCTCAGAGACACGAACCCGTATTTCAACTCGGTCATCACGCCGCTCGAGTTCCGGATTCCCATGATTGCCGTCCAAGACATTGGGTCGGCCTTTGCGACAGGGCTGCTGTCGACCCATGCGCCGCCCGTAAAGCCCTACGTTTTTGCCTTGCACGGTCCCAGAGAATACTCGCCCAACGATGTGCGAGCCGCCTTTTGCGACACAATGAAGAAGCGAGTGACAGTAAAGGCCATTGCAAAGGACAAAATGGCCGACTTCTTCAGCACCATCCTCCCGCCAAGCCTCGTAGGCATCTGGGTAGAAATGTCTTCGTCGTTCCTCCCCGGAGGTATAGCCTCCCCCGGTTCTGATGGGGTTGAGAAGCTGGATGTAGTCCGTGGCAAAGTTGAGCTTGAAGAAGCCATTAGAGATGCTGTGGAAACAAGCCTGTAACTAGCGCCTAGCCTGTGCCGCCAAACTGGATGTGTTCATCATTCATGTAATCAATTATGCAGTTTTCCTTGAGATGCACTTGATCAAGCTCATAGAAGCTGTACATCTCGTTGAAGGACCTAGAGAAATACCAAATGCCCAATCTGAAAAAGTGATGAAGCTACCATGCATGTCTGATAGTCTTTGAAAAGGAAGTACTCTCAGAAAATCGACAATGGTAAAGAGGGCTCCCAGGATAATAGAAACAACGACACAATTTGTAACATTTCCCCCAAACCATTGTTTCCCAGCCCTTTTATTTTCGTTTTCAGGTCCCTTCAGGTGCATCATGATGGAGCGAAGTCGGCGACGGCCCCGAAGGGCGCCGGTGACGTCGGTGGGTCCCAAGACCATTAGAGCCGACACGAGCCGCTGGTCGGCCGGAAGTCCGTTCTATTTCCAAACCAAACATCGTCGCCCAGGTCTTCCCAAAACAGCCAACCCACGGAATACATCATTTGTCGCTTCTGTATAAACCAGGAAGAGCTCAGGCATGGTACCGAAACACCAATTGATGCGCTTTCGCGTGGGCCAGTGCCGTGGTGCCACGCGACGCGCCTTCAGTAGCAGCTACGTGCGCAGAGACAATGCATCTGCGGCTACGTCGACAGGGGCGGCAGAGACGGCACCCAATTCGCGATGGCTCTCGGATATGCGCAACCGTCTATCATCGGGCATCTCCAAACGGGCAGAAGAGCCAAAAGTGGTCGCACAGCTGAAGCATCACATGAGCTATCTGGACCAGCACTGGCTCAATCTCTCGGCAGGTCGCGAGGGTTTCCTCATTGAACCCCAATGGAGAGGGCTGGACAGGCATAATATTGCCTGGGGAGATATGGTAATTTATCCCAAATCTGCCGATCAACTAGAATCGTACCACTAATCTCTTGCTCGCATTCGCCAAACAGGATTCAATGGTAAGTGGTTTTTAATGGAAAGTATGAGATTTACTACCTGGGCATGCTAACCACTATATTATAGGGTATGATTATCACATCTTTCTAAAAAGCTGAGATACGAGCCTAATCTGCATAGGCCATGTAAACAATGTCATGTACAACCGGTTTGCAGAATCTTCTCGCGTCAACTGGGTGATGAACATTGCCGCCCAAGTACCCCCGGAACTTCGGCATGAAGTCACAGAACTCATGTCGCCACGAAGCATTGGGCTGATTCTTGCCAGCATTCGAACCGACTATAAAGTCGTAAGTCGATGATCTGATGTTGCCCTCCTAGTTCGTCAAATAGCTAACTGGCGGATCTCGCCTTGTGCTCTCGCAGCCGATAACGTTTCCGGACCAGGTCACGGTGCTGCACAAGCTTGTAAAAAGGCCGGATAGCACGTCTGATAGGATTTTTATGGAAGCAGTTGCTTATTCGCACAAACACAAGCGCCTTGCTGCTCGTTTCTTCGAAGACATTGCTGTGTATGATTATCGGGCAGCCAAGAAGGCGCCGCTCAAGCCATTCATGGTGGAACAGATGCAGACCATGTACGAGCTGCAGGATCAGAGGCAGCTCCAAACAGAACAAAAAGTCCAAGACCTCTTACAATCCATGGAAGAGTTGAAAGTGTAGTGAGAGAGCACAGGCTTAGCATCGCATTTAACCCTAGACATTATGGACAGAGGAGTTTAGAATATGTACAGTTTATATTTCTCGTGATTGCATATATACTGGTTTAGAAGAAGCGATTGAAAGTATGGACAACGGCGCATCGAGGCGACCGTGGAAAATATAGACTGAGAAGAGAAAAAAAAAGTCAAGAGAAACCGAGAATACAAGACGGGAGTCCGCCTTGCGCTTGCCAAACCAGTTGGGCTCTAAAGCGTAACTCATTCGAACGGTGCAATGGTTTACTGGCTGACATAGTGGGCAGTGTAGCCGACTTCCATCATGCTGCCATAGCCGTCCTGAGTGTCTCCGTTGGGGCTACCGGGCTGCAATATTGTCAGCATCAAGATTTTTCATCTCACAGTACGAGAAAAGAGGAAGAGCGGGCTTACCCAGTTCCCACCAACAGCGACGTTGAGGATAAAGAAGAGGGGGCTCTGAGCAACAGAACGCCAAATGTCGTAGTTATTGATGCGGCCGCCAGTGATGCGATGGAACTCCTGGCCGTCTAGGTACCAGACAATGCTCTGGTCAACCCAGTTTCCGGGACGGAGGTCCACCTCCAGGCGCCAGGTGTGCCAGTCTTGGTTGGGGAAGTTGACGGAAGCGCCGATACCATTGCCCTCGTTGCAGATTCCGCCAGGGAATGTGTCGCAGTGCATGGTACCGTGCCCGATGAGCTGTCCGTTGACCGTCTCGAGGATATCAAGCTCGCCGCATCTCGGCCACTGCACACCGTGGCGGATGGCGTCGCCGAGCATCCACCAGGCAGGCCAGATCCCCTGCTTGTTGTTGATGCTGTTGGTGCCGAAGCGGATGACGGCCTCCACGCGGGTGAGCCTACCCGCCTGGGGTGTAAAGGTGTACTTGGACTCCATGCGGCCAGACGTCCAGCCGTCCCCGTTCCTCCAGGGAACAATCTGCAGGGTGCTGCCGCCGCTTAGCTGCAGGTTACGGGGGTCACGCTGGTACACCTCGAGTTCGTTGTTGACATTCAGGTGGCCGGTGATGATGTTCCAGTTGCCCTCGTTGGGAAGCTGGCCACCGCTGCCGCCAAAGTTGTCCTGCCAGACGAGATTGAAACCACCATAGCCGGGCGCGTCCCATGCACTAGCGATGGCCGCCAGGGACAGAAGAGACGAGACGAAACCAGACTTTACCATGCTGACTAGCTTCTCGGATGTAGTTGGTATTGGTTCCGGGGGGTATATTGTTGTTAAGAGACCGGCACGCTGAGCAAAGGTAAAACAAGTAGTAAAAGGAGTGGAAGGATACTAGAGCTGAAAAATCAACAGGTATATACAAGTTTGAACTCAACATCTAGATCGCTCAAGGGGAAAATAAAATGGGAAGGGCTACATAAATATATCTGAGGATCTCATCTGGTATACACCCCCCTCTGTTACAGATGTCCTTTTACGCCCACCTGCGTGACCCTCCCATCGCCTTACCAGTCGCGTTGGGGTCATTTGGCAAGGTCAAAAGCGACTTTCAGTCGAGCGACAGGTGGTGTAATAATCTCACACCCTCCTTTGACGGAGAAGCAGGCCCAAATAGGCCTTTCCAGGAAAACGATTCGCCAGTCGGTGCTTTGCGAAACGTCGCATGGTGTCAGGGTAGCGGCTCCGCGCGCGACGCGCAAGGGTCAACGGACATAAGTATTAACTAGTAGAAACCGCACATCTGACCTTGACTGGATGGACTGCATCGAGTTCCGCGGAAGGAGGGGGTGTGTGCGGGCGGAAAGATTGGGTTTTCCTTGGCGTCTGTGGGGACAGGGCAGCGCTCACGGCTGTCAAAAAATCCAGAGCATGTCTAGACTCATTTGTGAATGCTACGTCGTTGTAACTAAATGGCTATCCTGTTGTTGGACGGCCCGATAAGTGAGGGTTGTGCTTCTGCACACGTGCGGTGAGCCGGCGTGGCCCTTTACACACAAGGCAAGGCAAGGCAGCTTACACACGGGTTTCCTGAGACATACTTCTAACTTCTTTAACAGCCTTCGCCAGCTCTTTGAGGGAGGGAGGCTGATCTCAGTCGCAACAAGCCTGCTGCAGCGACTTGTTGCTTCCCCTTGACGCTGCTGTTGGTCAGATCTGTTACCAGTCATACGACACTAGGCTCTCTCCTGCGGGCAATCTATTCGGGGAACTTGATGGCCTCCTTTTGGTTCACAGCCAAGCTCTCTAGCGTACATGGTATAGTTAGAGGAAGCGCCCGCGCTCTGCCACAAAGCGAAAAAAAAAGGGTCCCTGCAACAGCTCCAGAACCTCGGCGGATTTGCATGCAGCTAACAAAACCCATGTAATCCAAGGTAGGAAAGTGGTTAATGTGGCTTACTTGCGGCCCCCCGGGGTACCTCATAAGCGTGGATGTTTCCAAAGGAAGCAACCTTCTTTGGGTTCGGTGATTCTTTCGGCCGCGTTCCTCGCCGTGGGCTTTGCGCCACCAACTTGACACTCTGTTTTCGCTTCACGGGAAAAGCCACAATGATTTCCCTCGGCCCCTCAGTTGTTCCCGTGCCCCCTTTGAAAATCTAGCAGGAGGTCCTGGTGGCGGCGGCGAGGGGGGTTCAGATAGCCGGTGAAGCTCTCGCCTGGCTGCTGGTAACATGGGGCAAAGGCCTTCTTAGATGTCTCGTTCCTGTTTAGTTTCTTGCCCTGGCCACAGGCATGGCTTGTTTTGTTTCTTTTTTTTTTTTTGCTATTTTACTCTTTCCTCATCATGGCCCACATGATGAAAGTCGGCATCGAAAATTGTCCTTTGACCATTGAACTCTATTTTCCGCGTCTTCTGTGGCGAGTCACGACGCGTGCTTTCTGCTCTAGGGCCTGGCATCATGAGCGAGCCAACCACGATACGCCGCGACTAGTTGACAGGGATGCGCACCAGAGGGGCCTCTGGCAATTCTGATTAGTGCACCAGCTAGCTGGTGATTAGACGACATGGTGAGGTGCAGCATGGTTAGATCGATCCCGTGCTTCGCCGCCGCCAGGGTACTAACACCCACGCGCAAGTTGCATGACACATGGCGGCTTTTAACACTGGCGTCGCGCGCGCTGGGAATCACGTTGTCGTACAGGACAAAGCATCGCTCCGCCCATTGTTTAGATGTGACACTACTGTGTCTAGAACGGTTACCTAGACACGGAGAAGGCGGGATATGACGTCAAATCAGAACAAAGAAGGCGTGGTAAACGAGACTGCACAATTTTCTTCTTTATTTAAAAAAAAACACCAGCCAGTTGCAGTATAGGCGAGAGCCGCCAAATTGCATTGCGGACGACGCCGAGGTGGTATTCAATATTCGGATGCTCGTTCGGGCTTGTCCACCGAGGTATCGGGTGAACATGTTCATCTGTGCTACACCGCTACGCAGGTACGTCGGACCACCTAGTTAGTTACTCAGTACTTACTGCATGCCGTTGCGGACTCAACTTTTCCCCGCAGCGAGCGAGCAACCGGATCGTCCGAGTAGGCCAACTGTCCCGGGGGCATCACAGACACACGGACACTCTCATCAGGTTGCGCCACGCCGTGTACACGTTCAGCGCTGCTCCTCTGATGGAGGCACGTTATTAGCACCGAGGCCGCGCGATGTAACATGAGACCATGAGAACCAGGTGTCTTGTCAGAAAGCCTACTGAAGAATAAGTCGCCCAATCCAGTAGCCTGTCCGGATGCGCTAGTCCTTTTGCTGGTGTCAGTTCCGTGGTTGGGGGGCATGCTAAACGTGCAACAGGGCTGTGTCGCAGAGAAAGAACAAGTATGAAATCCGGAGCCGAAGAGCGGGCTTTCTACTTTCTGTGTGCCCACTATATCTGATTCCTCTCCTATAACGCGAGGATGACGGCCGCTTCATGCAGAAGAGGATTGGATGCGGAGCGGGCCATTCTAATTGTTTTCTCGACCGCTCGGACAATAATAAGTCAGCCAGGCTCGATAGCTTCCCTCAAAGCTTTCGACGTTACCTACCTTAATTGACAGGCAATCTCTAGGATTGGTGTCTAGTAGAAAATCCATGATTTGACAGGCTGACAGGCTCTGGATCAGCACGTTTTAAGCGAGACTCCTTCACCCTGCGCCTCATTTCAGTTGTTTCCTTTTATTTTTCCTTCTTTTTACACTTCCCGCTGGTATGAGTAAATCTCGATGCGCTTGTTACTGGACCTGGCCTCGGAGGGCTGTATCCGTCCATCTCGTTCTCCATCACTACCATATTCGAGAACCTCGTACGTTTTGATGTGCGAGGAGACAGCGCAATGCTGCGCTCTGATTGATCAAAGATCGAAATAGCAACGACTCCATCTGTCTGACTTTACCCCGCCAGAAACCTGCATCAACGTCATCATTGGTTGTGTAGCTCCCCCACAAGCCTGGGCTAGCCGCCTAGTCTGCGGACTCTCGCACCTCTTGGTTCAGCCACTCCTCATTGTATAGCAGTCCTGTAATTTACCATACACTGCTAAACCCAACGCTGCCCATTGTGAAAGAAACAGTTGTAACTCACAAGGACGCTCTTAAGCTGTTTACACACAACGATCAAAGTAAGAACCATGTCCGGAGCGGCCGCAGCATTTGCCCCCGGTTCCACGGCCCTCATCACCGGCGGGGCCTCGGGTGTTGGCCTTGCAGTCGCAAAGCTGTGCCATGCCAAAGCGATGAATGTGCTCCTCGTCGACCGCAACGCCGAAGCCTTGGAACAGGCCAGGCTGGAGATTGCAGGCGAGGGTGTGGACGCCTCCGGGCCACGCGTGGTTGCCTCGGTCGCTGATGTGAGCCTGTCCGAGGACTGGGCTGCGCTGAAGGACTCTGCACTGGCCAAGTTTGGCTCTATCGAGTTCCTGGCGCTCAACGCCGGCGTTGGTGGCAAGGGGACATGGGCTGACAACGACTACTTTCGCAGGGTGCTGTCTCTTCCCACCACCTATTGGCCCCCAGTCTTGCGACTTGCTAACTGTGGCGTAGATTCTTGAGACGAATCTGTTCGGCGTCATTAACGGAGTCAACGCATTCTTGCCCGTGATACAGGATGCTTCCAAGTCGAAGCAAACTGCCATTGTAATTACTGGAAGTAAACAGGGCATCACAAACCCACCCGGGAACGCCGCCTACAACGCTTCAAAGTCTGCCGTCAAGACGCTTGCAGAGCATCTGTGCTGGGATCTTCGCGACACCACTACAAGCGTCCACCTTTTGGTCCCAGGATGGACATTCACGGGAATGGTCAGTTTCTACCTGCAACTCTCTTTGGTCTTGCTGCATTCCATTTCAGACCCTCTTACATATTTTAACCGCAATCTAGACTGGTGGAGGGCAGACCAAGGAGAAGCCGGCGGGCGCGTGGGCACCAGAACAGGTGGCGGATTTTTTGTATAAGAAGATGGAGAAGAGCGAGTTCTATGTCATCTGCCCCGACAACGACGTGTCGGAAGAGACTGATAAGAAGCGCATGCTCTGGAGCGTGGGCGATATTGTCCACGGGCGTCCACCACTGACCAGATGGCGTGACGAGTGGAAGCAAGAGGCAGAAAAGACCATGTCGGAAATGAATATCTAAAGTCACGGATGGTTTTCCCGAAATGGACCGATCATCCGCCACCTTTACTGCACACCATGCGAAACAAAGCTGCCTGGAGAGCCGCCGGCCTTGCCAGGGTGATCAGGCTGTCTCTTTATCTCTCGGGCATGTAACACTGCATGAAGTCGGCCCGCTGGTCAGTAGCCCTGTATCACATTAGTAAAATATGATAGCGCGCATAGAAGAAATGTCAATCTTCCATTCCATCTTGATGACCATCTTACAGCTCTCGTGACACCACAGTCCCACCCAAAGACCAAGATGTAGCCCACCACGGCAGCTTGCATCGGCCAGTGGCTACCAATTGAAGGCTTTCGTCCAAGTAATGCTCGGTAAGGTCTGTATTGAAGACTTTTCGGGTGAATTTGGCGAAGAATTACGGAAGATACGGGGATCGGATATAAGGAGCTTGGCTCAAGCAAGAAACCATGGCAGGATCCTTCGGTCAGCACTACAGTGCATCCTGCGGCCGGTTGCCTTTCATGGACAGCCCGATCAGCGACCAGTTTGTGGGTGTACCACGTTATGTTCAGGATAGCTTGCTCTAAATTGAACAGATTAATCATGGCGAGAAGCGGCTAACACGCATGCGGCGGATGACCAACGAGGCAAGCAAAAGCTTGGGTCTACTTTCATTGCCTTTCCTGGTACCAGGAGCACATCCAACTTCCGAAAGCTTGTTGAAAGACAAGAGCCGCGACGCAGTCAATTAATACATTCATTCTACCATTGCACTCGTGTACTCTGAACTTGTGGTCTTCAAATCTTTAGCAATGCGCCATGAAAATAAGTCAAATTATGTACTGCCTTTTCCTGACAATACGAGTACCGCGTAATAGTGGGATGTTTTCGGCTTCTCATCTCTCTTTGCTATTAAAAAGGACGAAAGCTTGGTTCTAAACCACATTTCCTTGAACCTGCTTCTTCGTACGAATGTTGATATCTCTCCACAGCCAGACGCAGCCCCAAGCGACTGCCAGGAAGCAGACACTGGTCGCAAGCATGTATCGCTGTGATGCAGAGTAGGCATCTGCGATACCAGTTCGGATGGCAGTTCCCTCCTCATATCCGAGCTGCACCTCGATCCGGCCGTAAATAGAGTCGATGGGCGCGTCAGCGGGCAGGCGCTTCATCAGCTCCTTTTTAAAGGTTCCAGTCCAAATTGCGCCAGAGATGGTGGCGCCGATTGCGGAACCAATACTGGCAAAGAGATCAAGGATGGCGATGACGACGGCGACATGTTGATGGTCCGAAGGAGCCATCATCGCCATCTCACCAGCGACGACGATGGGACCGCCTGCAAACGCAACAAAAATCTGCGTCATGATAACATAGCCAATGGCTTCGTTGGCTTGACGGAACTTGAGCATGAGTCCAACGCCAAGGAGCATCAGAGGAATGCCGTACAGGGAGGCAACCCACTTGAAGCGTCCCGTAAAGCGCATGAGAAGACCCAGGATGATGGACGAGAAACAAGAGCCGATTCGGTAAATGTTGCTGATCCACGTCGTAGAGTCAACACCCAAGTCCCACACGACCAGAAGCATGGAAGTAAAGTAGCTTCCCCAGATGGCCGAGTTGGCAAAGACGAATGTAAACATGAGGCCACCAAAGAACACTGTGCGGTCTATGAGCAGGTTGTAGGGGATAAATGTGACCGGAGCAAAGAACTTTTCCCAGATGCAGAAGCCGATAAGAAGAAGCGCCCCAAATATGATGAAACAGATAATAATCGGGGCGCGCCATCCGTCCGGCTGGTAGGAGTAGAGAGAAAACGGCAACAGGAACAAGGCCCAGCCAGCAGCCAAGAGCAAAAGGCCAACAATGTCAATCTCGACGAGATAGTTGTAGACCGAACGAGCTGTAATTTTGGTCTTTTTTGATTCGAGTAAGCCCTGCTTTTTAGCCTTGATCTGATTCCAGATGAAGACGAAGCAGAGCGGAAGCACGATGACGGGCATCACGATTGCCCAAAGACCAAAACCCCATCTCCAGCCAGCGTCTTTGACCACGCGCTTGGCAATAAAACCGCTGATGGGAGTAGTTATGATGTATGGGGAAGTAGCAAAGGCGAGCATCAGAGCTCGGTTCTTGAGCGACGAGGTATCGGCAATGAAGACGGTGACGCAGTAACTGACACCTTGGGATCTAAGTGATGACTTCACGTTAGCTCGGGATTCTGTTGCGTGTGATTCGCTTGCCATGGTTTATAGCATTCGACGTACCCGACCGCGGAAAATACGAGAGCCGCAGCGTAAGTCTCGATAGTCCTGGCACAGGCGGTAATGATGTATCCGAGACACCAGATCAGGAGCGTCAGCGCGAGACCTTGAGGGCGGCCCCAAGTATCCAAGATCTTTGCCAGCGGTAGTTTGGTCAGTCCGCCAATGATGGACGACAGGATGGTGACGGCGGCACTGGTAGAGTGCTTGCCAAACGAACTCGTCACGAAGGGGTTGAGCGTGCGCGTGACGACTTCGGCGGTAGAAGTGGCAAAGTAGTAAAGCCAAATCCTGTAGTCATCAAAAGTTCTCTCGTTAGGATCGCGGCAGTCTTGACAAGAATTGTCGGGCATTGATCGCCGACGAACTACTCACAGCCCATAGGCGGCGATGAGATCCCATTTGCTCCAGGCCTCGGCCGCGGCCTCGACCTTTCTCACACCAGCTTGCTTGGTGGCTCCGAATTTCTCCTCGCTGGATCGCTCGGTAGTGGTGCCCTTTTCGTCGACCGCAGATTCTGGCGCCGCAGCCACAATATCTGGCTCTGCGGCCGGGGACTTTCTATTGAAGTAGCCCATCGTCTTGAAAGTCGCATACACGACAGCCACAAAGGAGGCTAGAAAAGGCCTTGGTGCACCAGACAGAAATCTACAGCCTGCCACGAAGCTATCCGAACCGTTTCAAAGAGGACCGATAAGCACACCTAGAGAAAGAGACGACACAACAATGCAAATCTTGGGGTGGGCTTGGTGGGCTTTATTAAGACATGACCCAGGGTCCAGCAAAAAAAAAAAGGCAGATCAATTTAGCAAGTTCGCCAAGAGGAATACTGGTATGCATAACAAGTAAATAGTGGCAACCAGCACAGGCTAGTGTCGAAACTACGCAGGCAAGAACGGCTTTAAACGAGTGAATAGGTTCTTCAGCTCCACGAAGCTAATGCATGGTGTTGCATAAAAGCCCAGGGTTGGCCAGGCCGCTCGCAAAGGAGGGGAGGGGGCGGTGGTTCCTATTGCCAGGCTCGGAGCAAATAGGATGTTGGCGACATGAGAAGACCTCAGTTAGCGCAGATTACAGCCAGCATAGAACCAGCCGCGGTTCAAGAGTTACGGCCTGTGCAGAGCCTTGCTGAGAAAATGCCTCGCAGCCTTCCATTTTGATCATCGATGGTGCGCTGGAGCGGAAACACCCTTGATTGCTGCTCATTAGACAAGAGGTGGTGGCTCCGGCTTTGTTGTCGGAAAGGGAAGCTTCTGCCGAGGCTAGAAAGTAGTATTGTACTAAATAAGTTGGCATCTTATCTGATGATCAGATAAAAAATTTTATCAGATCGTGACCACATTGGCCACACTGAGCAAGCCACAATCCTCCGCTCACACACACGGACAGCAAGCTAGAGGTGATTGGGTCCTCGCTTTCGTTTTGAGTTGCGTTGCAACATGGAAACTACTATTAGAAAAGTAGCTTGAAAATCTTGCAGCGGAAATTCTGTCGTTCAAGGGCCGAAAGCGTCGTAGACCGCGTCAGGCTGCTCGGACGTGCTGGTCAATTCCGTCGGCCCCGGAGACCAGGACCCCAGGTCGGCAGCCTTGCACCGCAACTCAGCTGCCTCGCGTGGAGCAACGCTGTGGAACTTAGTTCCATTGCCCTTCGCTGCCTCTGGCCCAATTTCACGGGCTGAAGCCACAAACAAGGGATCCTGGAAGAACCGCGCAGCCCGTGAATACTGGCGCTGAGCTAAACAACGCCGCGCTCCGGCCCCCGGTTGGGTTTCTGGACCGACAGCTGAAGAACTGTGGCTTCTGTCAATTGAAATCAGTGCACGATGGTCCTGTACTTAAAACGTCTCCCTGGCGCTGCCTGCCGACATTTGCGGCCGCGTCTTGGTGTCTCCCTGAGGTTTCTCACGGTATTGCAACGTTTTCACACCGACAGTGGCATCTTGACTCAAACGAAACTCAAATTTCCCACCGAAATAAGGTTCGAAGAAGCTTTTCCGCGCTCAATCTCGCAATGAAGGTCGCCACACTCGCCGTCGTGGCCTCTGGCATCTGGGCCGCCGCTGCCCAGAACCGCGCCGACTTCCTGCCGGAGTGCGCTCTCAAGTGCCTCGACGATGCCACGCAGAAGGTGACGAGCTGCTCCCTCACCGACGCCGTGTGCTGGTGCGTTCAAAAAAACTATGAGGACATTTACAACGCCGGAGTTGCCTGCGTCCTTACCGAGTGTGGATCCGACAAGGCCTTGAGTAAGCTACCAGCATTTTTACGAGACCAAAACCTTATTATTATCAGTGGTCTCTACTCCCTTCCCCGCCCCTTGTACTGACCGTTTCCCAGAGCAAGTACTTCCTGGTGCTGCCAAGTTTTGCGCCGCGGCGACTGCCTCTGCCAAGGCTGCGACCAGCTCGCCGGCCCCGACCGCCTCGGCTGCGTCGTCCTCGAGCGATTCGAAGAACAGCACGGCAACCATCACAAGCGCTCCAGCCTCGTCTAGCGCCTCGAGCAGCTCTACTGCTAAGCCTTCAACGGCGTCGCCCGGAGCGGCTGCTACCTCTGGCCCGATTGCTGGAGCCGCCGTGCTCTTGGCCGGTGTCTTGGCTGTTTTGTAAAAAACAAAATACTGCCTCTTCATGCCAGACACTTGGCGTAATTGCCATCTGAACAAGCTCTGAGGATGCTCTGGAAGGTCCTTGGAACTTTGTCGCCTGGCTGAAGATGGTTCGCAATTCTGAGTTGTTTCGATCGGCGTATGGTAATGTGGACTAAAGACTGCAAGAGGATGTGTCATCCATTAATTAGAAACGTCTCTTAGTTGATAAATAAAATGTGGCTTGCTAATAAAGCACTTCAATTTCGCTTAAGATTCCCCAACTTCCAGGAGAGTGGACAGGAGAGCCCAAACGGAGCATTGCATAACGTGTCTTGCCCACTTTCCTTATAAGTAGGCAGAAAGAATAACACGGTACCGGGTACAGAATATCAGGTCTCTATTTATATGAAGCGCTCGAAATCAGACGCGTTACTCAGTAAGTACTCAGTCGCCACCAAGTATCACAATCCTTGCTATAGAGCGTGTAATCTTCTTCTGGCACCTGTCTACCGAGTGGCGTCTGCCTGCGTCAAGGATGTTTATTTCTCGGCAGGCCGGATTTTCACCAATCCACAGGTGCCCGCCCGCCAAGGATTGACCCCGATTGAAAAGAAGGATTCTGTATGTGGAGCGGCATTGAGTAATTTCATGCATCTCCGAGACGAGTTTCTTCTCTTCGTAAGGAGCAGGTATATGAGTGCTTGCTTGGCACAAGCCGGCACGAGCCGTGAAAAAAGAACCACCTCGTTTCAAGTATAGTGAGATGCAAAGCGATCTTCCTCATTGGTCCTATCTTGCTTTAGACGACGGCGGCTACGTTTTGACTACGCCGAAGCAATTCCGCCTACGAAGCTGTCAAGGCAGAGGGGCGGAATTCGTTGCGACGCGGCCTCATTGGCTGCGGTGCGTCTTGAGTTGTGGTAGAATGAAGGTCATCAGACTTTTTATTTATTTCCATGCGCAAGTAGATTCGAGGCTCTTTTCATTTCCCGCATCGTTATCGTTCCAGCCGGAAACTTTTGTTCCCAACATAGCGAGTGCCAAGTGGGCGGTCTTCTTCCCACCGCCAGCCTACTGAGCGAATGGCACACGTGACTCGTCAATGAAGGAGCCGGGCAACATCTCGGCCGCATCTGCCAGCCAAAATTCTTAAAGTTTACCTCCTGGCCGCCGCCTCTCGCCGCCCAAGGCCCGCC
This sequence comes from Cordyceps javanica, assembly GCF_051103115.1. Taxonomy (NCBI): domain Eukaryota; kingdom Fungi; phylum Ascomycota; class Sordariomycetes; order Hypocreales; family Cordycipitaceae; genus Cordyceps; species Cordyceps javanica. The sequence continues at coordinate 1,385,825 of NC_139296.1, forward strand.
TGGCAACGAGCTGCTGCTTCAAGCGGGTATTCTGTCCCGCGACCATCGCCCCACTGCAGGGGGGTAAAAAAAAGTGAGTGTGCTGGGCCTCAGCCTCACCGAGGCCTCGCCTTTGCGGCGTTGGACTTGCAGACCATCACCAAAAAGCCCATCCAAGATCCCTTGGTACCTGCTTGCGCGCAACGAGGGGGGAGGCCTACATTTGCCTTCCACTCCCCCTTCGGCGAAAGACTCGTCACGCCACCGGAAAACAAAGACCTACGCTACCGCACGTTGAGGCTCTGCCGCCCAACGTCTTCCGCCAGCCATGTCCGAAGATGATGTAGATATGTTGGCTGCCGACGGCCAAGGCCCCGGCAAGGTTGATCGTGATCGCCGGGCCCCGCGCTTCAGCTGGACCCCGGCGTACGAGGCGACGTTTTTCCGCAGCCTTTGCGAGAGTGTGCAGTTGGGCCTGCGCGAGAACAGCAGCTTCAAAGCAGAGGCTTGGGAGCGTGCCGCTGCGGCGCTCCAGGGAAGCCACGGCGCATCCCCGACCAAGAATCACCTCATCAACAAGAGCGACAATGCGCGAAAGCGATTCAGGTTGTGGAGGGGCTTGCGGGAGGATCCAGACTTTGTGTACAATCCCAAAGCCAGGACTGTGACCGCAACGGAGGAGGCATGGCGGGCACATATAGAGGTATGATGGCATCTTCAGGTCACTGTGTCGACTCACCTTTGCTAATGGTAGCTTTTTCGCGTAGCGCGAACCGTTGTCACGGGCTTTGCGAGGGCGGCCGTTCGATCACGAAGACTATATGGAGACGTTGTATCCCGATGTTATTGGCTCTGGCGGCGCTCCGAAGAGGATCATGAAGCCAAAACGCCGAGATGGTCAACTAGGCGATGATTCCGAGCTTATTGGAGCGAACACCTCTATACTGTCGACTGAGCCGGCCGTGACCGGCCAGCAGTCCGGCATAGAGAGTCCTAGCACTCAGTCTGCGCCGAACCCAAATTCAAGTCAGCCAGGTATCACAACACCGTCTACCGCCCCCACCTCGACCACTATTCAAAGTAGCGTCCTGACACCTCCGGAGGACACGGCGGTGTTGAGCAAGAAGCGAAGCCCTGCAGGCGCAGACCTGGACAGTTGTCTGCCAGTCTCGAGCACACCGTCGCGGCCTGGTTCATCCCAAACGGGGCCTTTGGAAAAACGTATTCGTTTCTCCGCATCGGAAGACGCCGGATCGCCGGTCGTAGCAAGCTCTACCAGCCTGCCAACGTCACAGCCGGCACCAAGCAGGGACCGCGGTCCTGTGGGCACGGCCAGTGACGGCCTCCGCGGCGCACAGGACATGTCGTGTACTGAGACGCGGGGTAGCGCCGGCCAGTGGTGTGAGGAGGCCGTCGATTTGTTCTACAGGGATTTCTCTGCAGAGGAACTGGACCTGCAAGTGAGAATCCCGCAGGAGCTGCTCAGCAATGAGCATACAGCGATGGTGTTCTGCAAAATGCCCTGCCAGGTGCGCGAGCATTGGGTCCGGAGTCTGCGTGCCGCCCTGCGCTAGCGTTGGGATCATGCCATCTCCGGCATTCTGCATCATGTATTTGTAAAGTCGGCATCGTTTCGTTTCCTTGTTCTATTTTTTTTTCACGATTTTTATTTCTGCGACTGCTTCTTCCTGTGGGTCTTTAATGTGGCATACGAACAAGGGGAGGGAGTACTACGGATTCTTGGTGATACTTTTGACCGGGATTTTGGTTGTTTGTCTGGGTTTCAATGGCGCTCTTGCTGGGTTACCATTTTCTGTGCCATTTATGCCTGTTGGGGTGGCATGACATCTATTGGGCCGGCGTCGTTTCAAGAATGGAAGGGGAAAGGAATGGCAGTATAATATATGAGTTTGTATACATAATCACATGTCCTTTGCCGGGGGTCTTGTACTGTGTCTGAGGCGTCTACCGTGCGCCACAGCGCAGTCGCCTGCATCTTGCCCGCATGATAGTAGCTCGGCGTGTAATCAGTACACTCGATTTATTCTCAGAGACCCTGCGATTGGCCGTCGCTCTAGAAAATCAAGCTTCCTTTCGAGGCCGTTGGGACTAGTCGGATGCGGTGAGGGCTGGGGCGCTAGCTCATTGCATCAGCATTATTGCCCAGTATACGCTCCATTGACACTTGTGCCGGCGACTACAGATCGAGGTAGAAATACATTAACATGCTATTCTGCAATGATCAGCCTTGAAATTCGCATGGGAAAAAAACGGAATTCCTAGAGAACCCCCTTGACGAAATCGACCAACCTGAACCATTCGTCCAGGTTCAACACATCAAGATGGTGTCATCGCAGAGCAGGGGCATGGGGCGATCGTTACGTCATGACCTGCAGGCTTTCCCTCCAGCTCTGCCCACCTTTTTCTCCCCTCGAGCTCCAGGCGTGTTTGGACATTGGGCAACCCTTCTTAAAACGTCGAGATCTGCCGCCTGTTCCTGAGCACACAAATCTTCTGCTCCTTCTTCATTCACGGTTTACGCTTTACCTAATCATAACGCTCTACGCCTCAAGCTCCTTCAAATCGAAGCTGCCCCTCTCTCGAACGCTTTCCCCTTCACAATAGCTGCAGACCAAACAAAACCACGCGCAACATTTTGCTGTAACGCGACAGCTCAAACTCATCAACAGTACGTGCGATCCTTCAGCTATCAATTCCTTTCAAAGCAATGCTAATTTTTTTTTCTCTTTCAGTGTCATATGCCAGCGCCGCCGCAAAGGGCCCCAAGCAGTCCGCCTCCGAGGTAAATGCCGACACACGCCGCTCTCCGTTCTCATCGAGCCGCCCGGCCTCTCACTCAACCCGCTAACTCTCTTTTCCCTCATCCTCTCAGGCTGCCGCCCCTCCTCCCCCTGAAATCATCCCCAACGAGTCGGCCTCGACGTCGTCGCTGATTGACGTCGACATGCCCAGCGTGCACACGGTGCCGTCCGACTTTCTGGAGCAGGACGTGCAGACGGAGACGCAAGCGAACCGCATCGAACGTGAGGCGCAGGCCGCCAAGGCCAAGGCCGAGCGCGCGCGCAAGGAGGCCGCGGCCAAGGCCAAAAAGGCCGACTCGTGGATTGCGAAGCAGTTCTCGCAGCTCTCGGACGGCGCCGCCTCGGGCGTCGCCCTGGCAAACGTCGCCACCTTTGTCGGCGTTGGCTCCTACCTCGGCTACAAGGCCTGGAACCTGTACGAGAAGGGCCGCCTCGACGGCAAGGCGGTCGGCCTGGGCGTCGGCATCCTGGCCACCGTGGGCGCCGCGCAGGCTGTGGTCGGGAGCTATCTGTACCGTGGAAAGAAGAACTAGGGAGTTTGCCAAAGGGCATTGTCATGGTCGTCAAGGAAGGAATCCGTAGGAGGTTGATGAAAGGCGGGGAAGAAGTCTGATCAAACCAGCAGCTTATTCATGTTCTGCTCTACATAGCTTGCTCAAAGCAAGTCTGTATTATTCAATAGTAATGTGTCACGTTTGTGCAGCGAGGGTCACTGTCTCAACATTGCAAAGTGGAGTATGGTTGTTTCGATTGTTTTTTTTTTTATTGTCGAAAGTGAAGTTGATAGATGTAGAGTAGTTTGTACAAAGTAATATATCCCGTCTCCCGTTCTTTTTTCCGAATTTGTCTATATGCCATCGTAAGCCGTTCTTGTTATGGTTTTCGTACAGAGCCCATCCGGTTCGAACTGGCCATTAAAGTAGTACAAGGGATAGCTGCCGGCCTCGAATGCCGTGACATCATATCCTGAAAGTAGAGAATGCCTTATCGAATTCCCAGTCCGTGGTTTTTATTTCGTCTTCTCAGCCTCTTTAGCCTTGGGAGCTCCCTTGTTAGCGTCGGTGGCGTCCTCCCACTTGGGACCCGGCGAGGAGGTGGTGGAGGTTGTGTCGATGCTGGCTTCGGGAATAGCAGCAGGGGCAGGTTCAGACTCCGCGGCCTGCTCCGTCTGCTGCGCGGGGGCGGCCAAGGTAGGAACGGGTTTCGGTTCCGCAGGCTTCTCTGTCTTGTCCTGTTCGGGAGAAGCTGGGGCATCGGCAGCGCTTGGTTCGGGGCGGAGTGTCTGCTTGTCGGCCGCCTTGTCATCCTCGGGAAGGGCCTTCTTCTCAGTGACTTGGTCTTGACGGGATGTTTGGGACTCGGATGGCTGCTCGAGGTCGGTGGGGAGGTCCTCCGCGTCGTCGGCCTCGGCTAGCTCAGCGCCGTAGATTTCGGGGTATTGGCGGAAGCATTCTTGCATGCCCCTGTACATGCCGCTGTTAGTGGTGCATCTCGGCGGGGGGTAAAGGTATCGGAACTAGACATACTGGAACTTGTCGATGCACTCCATGCCCTTGGGTTCCTCGTTGGAGTAGACGAAGCAGCTGAAGGCAGTCTTGAACTCTTCTCCGCATGGGCCATGAGCCATGCCACCGAGGCAGGGGCAGTCCCAGTTGATCTCGCCAGTCTCCGGGTTGAACGCGGCCTGCTGGCCGGCCTCCTCCTCGAGGGCAGCCGGCGATCCTGCGACATCAGAGTGTTCAGCGGCGGCCGGCTCTTCCTTGCCATCCTGCTTCTTGAGCGTGGACTCGGCGGGCGCGTCGGCTTTGGCGGCAGCCTGTGACTTTCTCTCTTCGACTATGGATTCGACGGTTGGAAGCTTTGTTGACTCGATGGCTTCAGGAAAAGAAGGCGGCGCAGTAGAGAACTTGTTGGCTATTCATTATTTGTGTCAGCAGCAGCATCAACAATGAAAGGGCAGCAGGAAGAGAGCGCAGTCGCACGCTTCCACCGAGTGCGTCCATACCGGGAATTGCCTCTTCAGCAAAGACGGAGCTGGTACTATAGTAGTAGACGGCACCGCCGGCAAGAGCCCAGCGTACGGCAGAGCCCTTCCACGACCTCGATTTATCGGCGGGCGAGGTCGACACAAACCGGCGGGGAGCGGATCGGAGCGCTTGAGCTCGCAGACCAGCGACAGCCGGTCGCGTAGCAGATCGCAGGGCTGTGCGGTACATTTCGGGACGTATTCTGGAAGAAAGAGAAAGGGAAAGAAAATGAAAAGGAATCACCAAGCGCCCCGGGATGAATTGAACGCACAGCAAACACAACAAAAGAGTGGCGAGACAAGTATCGCGAAGAAGAGACTGGGGGGGGGATCCGAGGGGGTAGCGAAAAAAAGATCCGAGCCGTCATTCAGGTTCGATTGGTCAGCGCACGAAAAAGTCCACCGAGACAGAGCGAAGAGCCTTGTAACGGGGAGGCGACGGGCTCTGACGCAAGGCCGAAGATTAACCACCACCTGCGTCTCCAAGCTGAACTACGAGTAATGCAATTAGAAAGACACGATTACGGTGGAAAGAAAGCTGGCTTCTTTTTTTTTTGGTCCTTTTTGGTCTTTTTTTTGGAGGGGAAAGTTTCACCTTACATCTGAAAAAACCCGGGCATAAAAGACATCACCCGGGCACCTTTACCCCGACCTGGCTGCTGTCTACCCTAGCATCCGGCCGATTGCACCCAAGACATCATGGCTTCCTCACTGGTGTTTGAATGGCATCCGGCTAGGCTCATGCAGGCCGACGAGCCAGTGGATGACTTTGCTTTGCTTGTGCTGAACCAGCCGCTGAAAAACGGCATCACCCTACGGAGACTATGGAAGAACGGTCAGTCCGATCAACCGCCTGCTTGGATGACTTTTGGTGCGCTTCAGCTGCGCTAACAATGTATCAAAACCACAGCTTCAGTGAGAGTAGCGGCGGATGGTGGTGCCAATCGCTTATATGAGCTTTCCTCGTTTCAAGGAAAATTTGTAAGATTTTCTTTTTCCTGCCTTTCAACAGAGGGAGAAGCGCGCACACACTCCTCTAACAATACAACACAGTCCAACCTCCAAGCCATCATCGGCGACCTGGACTCGCTGACCTCAACCGTCCGTGACTTTTACTCGTCCCAGCCCCAGCCCGCCCAGGTCATTCACGACCGCGACCAGGAGAGCAGCGACTTTGGAAAGTCCATCAAATGGATCCGCGACTCGTACAAGACGGACATTGTCGCCCTCGGCGGCATCGGCGGCCGCGTCGACCAGGGCATCAGCCAGCTGCACCACCTGTACCTCTTCCAGCCCGGCCCGGGCTACGAGGCGGGCCGCATCTTCCTGCTGTCCGGCTCCAGCCTGACGTTCCTGCTCAAGGAGGGCAGGCACCGCATCCACGTCCGCGAGGACGGCGAGCAGGACGTGTTTGCCAAGCACGTGGGCATCGTACCCCTGCGTGAGCCCAGCCGCATCACCACCAAGGGTCTTCAGTGGGATGTCACCGACTGGCTGAGCCAGATTGGCGGTAAGCTCAGCACCAGCAACCACGTCCTGCCCGACACCAAATACGTAGAGATTGAAACGACAAAGGATGTGCTGTTTACCGTGGCGCTTCGACAGATTGAGAATGAAGACGATGCTTGAGGTGTGGCACAGACGAGACGGCCATTACAGTGATGAAAGAAATCATCTCAAATTTGGACAGAATATATGTAACAGCGCAAAATTAACCCAGACTAGGATGCCTTCTACGGATTTCTTCTTGAGTAAATGCCATGTTTGTTCCGAATCAAAACCTTGTACGCCGCGCTCCATGTTTGCAAAGGCAATGCCTCTCCCCCAATGATAAAGCACACACCTCTTTGTCGATTTTTGTCCCCCTATCGCAGGTAGTGCAATACCAGCCAGCAAAAGCCAAAGAAGACGATCACGCCTGCGGCAAAGATCCACTTGTCCTCGCGCGCGCGCCTCTCCACCATGCGGATCGTCTCGCCGCTGATGCCCAGCGTGTTGGCGACGCTGTACAGCCGCTTCTGCGTGTTCTTGAGCATCTCGCGCTGCTGGCCCAGGTCGCCCAGCACCGCCTGCCCGCGCGCAATGTAGTCGTCGAGCGCCTGGTTCGTGTTGGCGAAGAAGTTTTGCTCGCGGAACGCGTGCGCCTCGCGCATCTCGTCCTGCGACCCTGTCGTCAGGTGCGACGACGGCCCGCCGCCGCTGCTGGCGTGTCGGGGCTGAAACGTCGAGGACGTGTTGGTCGCGTTGGTGCTGGCGTACGGGTTCTCCGGAGTCGAGCTGGCATTGTAGGGTCGGCGTCCGAGCAGCTCGGTGCGGTTGTGCTGGAACTGCGCCTCCTCGCGCGCCTTCTTGAGGTTGTCGACCTGGCTGCGGAATCCCACCAGGTCCTCGCGGAATCGCTTGACCCGCTCAAACGCTTCTTCTTGCTTCTTGGGGACGATTTCCTGGCGCGCCAGGCTGTGGTACTCGTCGATGGCTTTGCTGAATGTGGCCAGCGTCACCGACACGTTGCCGATTTCTGCGGCCGAGGCTTCGCCCTTGGACTGCAAGGTCGAGAGCTCGTTGTTGATGGACTTGCTCTGCCGCAGAGCGGCATTGTATACGACATTCTGCAAAATTCTCATTAGAAATCTGCACGGCAGAAGGGCACCCCTCAGGCACGAATCTCGGGGGACTGACCATTGTGTGCACTATGTTGGGGGGGAATAGCCACCAGGATGCCTGCGCGCAGCAAAATGAGCTAGGCCTGCATTCTGGACGCTCCAGAGCTTCACATGCGTGTTGAGGCCACCTTAGTATCTCGGCGCCGGAAAAATTGTCACCCCGCCACTTTCTTGATGAGGCATCAAGCAACACCTCACTTAGACGAATGCGAAGAAAAATAAGGTTTTGTCATTTCCAATTGGTTTCGACACTTTTTTATGTTACTCCTGCATTATGGCTGCGATTGAATTCCTGTAGTTGGCGCCTGTGGTAGACGGCGGTGTATCGTTCACTAGCCCGTACCTGCGTTGGCCAGCTAATAGCATCAAGCGAGCAAAACCATGGCATTGGAATGCGTGAACTCAAAAGGCAGACTTGGCTTTGGAGTATAAACGTCTAAAGTTTGAAGTACACTGAGGATGAGCGCCCTTGAAGAATGACCCTATCTGGTCCGGGTATGATACTCACCAAGAACGTCTACAGGGTAGCTTCACATTCCAAAACGTATAAATCCTAGTTTCTCAGTCTGCCAAAGCAAGAAGGCGGGCGCGTGTATACAAAAGAGTATCTCTGCATCACTAGATATAGACTGGAAGCCTGCATGCGACATCTTCACATTACAACGCCTGTGGTAGGTCCGCAGACTATTCTCACTCAATATCATTGGCCGGCCTTTCCAATCCCGGCCCAAAACTACATAAAGATAATTGGGGAATGTTGTTTGGAGGGATATCAGTCTGCCTCCGCTATTTTCCGAACCGCGATAAAGTCATAAATCTAATAATGAAGCATTCCATCACAGACCTCACGGAAGTAGTGGGCGGCAGTAGCCGAACGACCACCATCAAGAGGCCGGGGTTTGAGAGCATGGCCCGACGCCTAATCAAATGTCTGGTCCGAGAACATAATGAAAAGCCTTTATGAACCCCTGTATTTTCGATCAATTGCACTGCCCCAATGAGAGATGCCTGCTTTTATGCGAAGTTTCCTGATGCCGCCTGCCGAGCTCGGCGCCGATTCGGGCCCTGGACCCGGTGTACGCTAGCAACCAACTGGGCCTCTTGGAATATCGCTTATTCCAGTGAATATTTCCAAAAAGCTGCAACCTCACAAACACTCTCTCTCAGCCCCCAGAGACTTTGGTCCAATGCAAAACCTTTGTCAAGGGACTAGCTGTTTCCCATCGTTGCGCCTTCTTATCGATTCTCTTGCTTCAAAAGGCCCAGCGAAGACTTGATACTGCCGACGGGTAATGCAGCAGTGCTGCACTATGACGAAACCAAAGGCACAACACATCTGAGAGAAGCCTGATGTATGTGCGGCCCTTCCGCTTGAAAGATCGCAAAAAGACGCAAATTTTGCTTATACTGGGACTGCCCTTGCTCGTCCCCTCTTTCTTTCAACCCTTTACCATTAGCTTATTGTTTGAGTGTGGAAGACGAGTAACCGCAGGCTATAAAGAGATATAATTGGGTTTGACGAGATGAGAGACCCGGGACGCTCAGATGTTGATCTGGGCCGACCAGAAGTCGAAGGAGTGCTTCCCCGGCCGCCAGCACCCGACGAGGAGAAAGTCGCCATCCGGCGCACCAATTCGCGGGCTCCTTACTCGGTTCACTCGAAAGCAGTGAAGCGTCTCCTGGTACTCGGCGCCGCCTCTACAGCCATCTTCTCCCCCATCTCGGCCCAGATCTACCTCCCCGCGCTCATACCCATCGCGAGGAGCCTCCATGTCAGCGCCACCAAGGTGAACCTGACCATCACCACCTACATGATCTTCCAAGGGATCACACCCATGTTTGTCGGCTCCCTGGCGGACGCGGGAGGTCGTCGACCCGCCTACATTGTGTGTTTTGTCATTTACCTGGCCGCCAACGTCGGGTTGGCGCTGGCTCCCAACTATGCCGCCGTGCTCGCGCTGCGCTGCCTGCAGTCTGCCGGCTCGAGCAGCACGGTCGCGCTGTGCACGGCTGTCGTGGCAGATGTGGTGACGTCTGCCGAACGAGGACAGTACGTTGGCTTCACCGTCCTACCCTCCGTCCTGGCCCCTTCCCTAGGCCCCGTCTTGGGAGGCGTGCTTTCGCAGTACCTCGGCTGGCGCTCGATATTCTGGTTCCTGGCGATATCTGCCGGAGTTGCGCTCACCCTGATCGTGGCCTTTCTGCCCGAAACCTGTCGAACCATTGTCGGGGACGGATCTCTTGCGCCGCCGCCGATGTATCAGTCTCTTCTCCAAATGATCCGCTCACGCAGCAAGAACCGCAATACCGATGACGAGCCTGATCTGGAAGGGGAGTCTGCGGCGAACCCCGCCGCCAGCGGGGAAAAGTTCAAATTCAAGCCCCCGAATGTCCTTGAGGCAGTCATGATGCTCTTCCGCCGGGCATCCGGCCTCTTGCTCTGGTCCAGTAGCATCATCTTTGCCGGATTCTACTGCATCTCCGCCGCCATGCCTCCACTCTTCCACAGACGTTACCACTTGAATGAGACGCAAGTAGGCCTCATGTACTTGCCCATCGCAGGCGGGTCCATCATTGCTGCTTTGGTCGTCGGCAGAGGCATGACATGGAACTACAAGCGACACTGCGTCATGGCTGGAGTCTCCTTCGATCGCAGCCGCCAGATGGACATGACCAATTTTCCCATCGAGCGGGTTCGCCTGGAGATTGGCATCCCATTGACGCTGCTCGCGGGGACCTGCCTCATCGCTTGGGGCTGGGCCGTCCACTTCCACGCCCACATCGCCGTGCTGTGCGTCGTCATGTTCTTCCTTGGAATCGGACTGGTTGGAATGACCAACACGACCAACGTGCTCCTTGTTGACATGCATCCGGGAAAGGCGGGCACTGCGACGGCAGCCAATAATCTCGCGAGATGTCTGATCGGTGCCGGCGCCACGGCGGCCATTGTGCCACTGGAGAGGGCGATTGGTGTCGGAAAAGCATTCTCCATTGTGGGAAGCTTATACTTTATATGTCTTACACCGCTTGCTTTGCTGACTTTCAGGGGCATGAAATGGAGACAAATGCAGAAAAAGGAAAACTAGCATTTTACGAAATACGATGATAGAAGTATATATGAGAACATATATAGTGAGATTTGCATAGAAAGTATTCAAGTAATAACGAAAAAAGTTGCTTTTCTTTGCAACCGCGGAAGCTTCGCATCGTCCACCGTGACTCGACAAAGAGCATCGCACTAAAGCTGCATGGTCTGTAACTGAGTGACCCAATTTTCCACAAACACCAAGCTGGTACTGTTTTTCGCCTCACATCCTACATACCCAGAAAGCTGACATGCTGGTGATTTCTCAGGTTTTAAAAACCAATCGTGATAGAAACTCGATTTACCAAGTGCTGGCCTTTGGACTGGTAAAACTGCGACAAGTCGGCGGCTGAGGGAAGCAGCTCGCTACGACAGACTTTTCGTGATTCGACGCCACCGCCGAGAGCCTCAAGCAAAGGCTTGCATGGCAGTTTCCATGAAATCCAGGCCGTCATGGATAATAAGCATGTAGCGGCGGTGATGGGGGGCCTTTGTTTACTTCGTCATGCTCTGAGGGCCATGGTCGTGGCGCTGGTGACCCTTCTCGTTGTAGTCATCACCCACCGGCTGTTCTTGGGACCTTTTGCCCGTATTCCAGGGCCCAAGCTAGCTGCCGTATCAAGCATATGGTACGCTTACCATGCAAAGAATGGAACTACTGCCGCAATGGCCAAGCAAATACACCGCCGATATGGGCCTGTCGTGAGGGTTGGGCCGAAAGAGGTGTGGTTTGATAGCAAGGAAGCTTACGATGTTATATACAGTGAGTATTCTGAAATTTCTTCTACATTCAATAGCTTAATCTCACACAGTGGCTTACGGTGTATAGGCTCGGGTATGCGCGGATATGAAAAATCAGACTTCTATTGTAAGTCACTCTGGTAATGCCAACATATCTAGATACACGCTGACATCTGAAAGTGGCTACGGCACTCTCAAGACCACGAGTAGATTGGAATTTGACTGTGGAATTCGAAGACAACCTCGACCTCCTGTCTGAGATGAACATGAGCCGCTATAGGCTACAGCGACGGCTCATCGGCCGAGTGTACCGGACCGCCAATGCAGTTCGCCACGAACACGCGCTTGACAAGGTACTGGATGAAGTGACCGAAAAGTTAAAGTCCATGAATGGTAAAGAGGTCGATCTGAAAGAATGGATGCACATCATTGCTGTGGAATCTCTTGGCGCCATGGTCCTGTCTTGGTCGCCCGGGATGATCAAGGCTGGAACAGACCGCGACACAAGCAACCAAAGCTACCTTGGGTGGCGCCGCAAGTCCGTGCTCGGATTATTTCCACTCATCACGAAGCTCGAAGTCAATAACAAATGGGTGGGCAGGGCCTTCAGCACGCTTTGGGGCATAACATATCAGACTCCAAAGGGCTTCAAGCCCTTCTTCACTGTAAGATTCGCATACCTCCCCCGTCGAAAACAGCGCTGATTGATCTAGTAGGACGTGGGAAGGAAGGTAGCGCGACGAATCAAGAATGCGTCCAACCCAACAAGCAGCCAGAGGGAGGATCTTCTTGCCGACTTGATCAAACTGCATAAGGACAAACCCGAGTTCACGGAGCTATATCTGCGGAAAATGGCCATTACCAACTTTGGTGCTGGACATGAGACTCTTGCATCAACCCTAACAGCTGTCATGGCCATGCTGGGTGCGCACCCCGAAGTACAAGCAGCCGTAAGACAAGAAATCCGAACCCAAAAAGAAGCAGAATCACAAACGCCAGGAAGCAGTACCAGCTACTCGAATGCTTTGCAGTTGACGTACACTCGAGCTGTCATCAGAGAATCAATGAGGCTCCACCCCGTCATCAGCATGAGCCTGCCACGAGTTGTACCGCTGCACGGCAGCGGGCTCCAACTCCATGGATTCCATATACCACCTGGCGCCACGGTAGGCTGCAACCCCGTATCGCTGCACCGCAACGAAGCCATCTGCGGACCGAACCCCGACGCGTTCGAGCCTCGCCGCTGGCTCGTTGACGAGAACAGCAGCGACGACGAGGCACGCGTCCGGGTGCTGGAGCGTTACAGCCTCAACTGGGGCGGCGGATCGCGGACGTGTCCCGGCAGGCATGTGGCCGAGCTGATTGTCCTCAAATGCATCGTGCGCTTGCTCGACCAGTTTGAGGCACGCACCGTCGGCGCGGCGCCCGAGGATCACGGCCCGACGTACTTTCTGGCCATGCTGACAGGGGTACGCGCAAGGTTTCTGCGCGCGGAGGAAGGGAGATTGGAGTGAAGATGGACAAGGTCTTGCTGACGCGGATTCGATAGTCTGTCCCTTGCACTTTGCATTACACAAGGAATGCTGGCAGCCTGTCTACAAGGTTGTGCATACGCTGGCTCTACTTTGTACGTTGGGAGCGTATACGCCCGACATGTATGTAGCCTGGGCGTGCTCAGATGAGATAAAAAAACGTGGCAGCCCGATTTGGTAGTTGAGACCTCGTTCTGAACTGTTTCCAAGTCAACATCAACTCATATGCAGTAATACCAAGACATTTACAGTGGTCAGCCACACGGCCGAGGTCTGCCTCGTGTCACCTATCAGCCCTGATGATGAGGCAGGTGGAGATGTGCTTGCGCCAAGTCTCGGTGCGCTTTCGGCTTTTTTTCCCTCCTTCAACGCTTGCTTGGTACTGGCAAAACGTGGCGTCTGCAGATGCTGGGGCTTGTCACTTCAGACTGTTTGCTTGGCTGCAAGTAGTCTTGCTAATTTCTCGGTGGGGGACAGGAAACGTGGACAACTGACCAGATGTGGCGTATAATAGCCTCCTTCCTAGCATGAGACTGACCAGTCGCAAGCCAGCAAGGGTTTCCGCAACCAGTGGCAATACAGACCAATCTGTACCAGTCTACTTACTCCGCAGCGCCTCAAGAGTCAAGACCCAAGTTATCTCCCTTGCCACTCAAACCCGCTTCGTTTATGCTGGCCGCTAGTCCGCGCCATATTACATGGAAGTTGAACAGTTCGACGACGGCGACTATTCTGCTTGGCGTGAGCAGCACCAATAAGGATGCGGCTGGAGCTGCTCGGCTGGCTCCTGGGTACCCTACCCATCCTCCTGTTCGAGTGTCAAATTACAATATGCGTCTTTGCCATACCCTGAGGCGCGGTTGATTTTCTTTTTTTAAAAAAAGAAGGGGAGCAGGATATCGCTGGCACGGATGCTGAACCGACTTGGGTGTGTGCTAATATGCGCCCGACTCAGGCTAGCAAGACCTCCTCTACCCGCCGCTGCCCGATTCATGATGGAGGGGCGGAATCAAGAATACTAACTACTCCGTAGTGAGGACAAGTTAGTTGAAGTCGCGAATGACCAGTTGCCAGCTAGCTAGTTGGTTCAAGCTGACGCAGGGCTTCCCCATGGGCCCCCAGGAATAAGAAAATCCTCGGGGACGATGAAGTGTGGTGTTTAGTGGAAATTATTGAGTAATAAAAACACGGTAGATGAAGTTAGGTAGAGACCCCTTGCTGTTTGACCGTCGTGCCACCTTGTTCAAATTATCATTACGAATCGATATGTCACTCGACGACACATTCAGGTGAGATGGCTGTGGTCTCCATGGTTACATTTTCTCCGCGCCTCGCCTCAGCTGAGTTTAGTAGCTTCGAGATCAAGAAAGGAAGCCGGGAGGTACGGACGGGTGATGTCTGTTGGTGATTTTGGTGTGCGGCGCCGAGACATCGACACGTTTAGAGCGGCTGTCTGCAGGGTCAATGCCAATCGGATTCAGCTGGTGGAAATGCCAAGCTGTCATGGTTCGCCGTAACGGGCAACAACGGGTTTCCGGTCTCGAATCTTGGCGGTTGGCCTGATGAGCGAACATTGAGCCTGAAATCGCCGAGCAAGGACACCTCAGTGCAGCGAATAGAGGCGAATCTCATTCTTGAGGCTGGAACGGATCGTGTGATAGGTGATAAGTACCATACTCCGTAGTGTCGGAACAGTCACTTCTAAGTAGGAGCCAAGGAGCCAATGCACTCCGTAAGATACGCCGTAATACTATGATAGGTGCGGCTCCACTGCCGAATCAAGCACGGAATACCATGGGTGGCCCTGGCAAGTTTAATGCTTTGTGACAGTCTTATCTCTGGCTTTTCCTCATACATATATATGCTCCATAACTGGCGGGGATATTGTATGGCGTGCGAGACCGAACCCACAGTCGATGTTGATATGTAGTAATTTGTACGAAGTACGGATAGGCATTCCGAAGTCATTCAACGACCGGCTATGGATGCAAAAGTCAGAAAATTGACCGTGCGACCCTTTACAATGACAACAATGCACGTTTCACTGCAGGCTCTGAGCCCTTGTCTCGGTAGCATCCCGAGCGGGAGTGGCGACGAAGTCATGGCTAAAATTGTTACCACCTCGGCAGCCCTGCAATTTAGCTTTTTATAAGCTTGGCGTCTAGTGTGCAACTTAGTGGGACATTTGTACTAGATACGGGGCCCGGCGGCCAACTTATAACTCGAGGCAGGACACCGCCGTCGGAATGGACGCTTGAGCTGAGTGGGGGACGAGGTGTTGAGACTCGCGCGAGACGCATGACCTCGTGAGCGGCTTGTGGGATCACATCGAGCTAACAGTTGAGGCGCATGTGAATACGGATTCGACTGTGCGAGATGGCTAGAATCCAATGTCAGCATATGGACAAAGCGCATTGGGAGACTTGATTCTCATTCGTTAATGCCGAAGGAAGAACGGTGGCGCAAGCCAAGAGAATCGACACTCATCGCGCCCCCCAAAAAAGCAGCACCTGTTCCCACTTGCTAGTGGCTGTCGGAGGAAAAGAGAAGAACGAGGGCAGGCACGCACCCGAACGAGTGGCGCTTCACTGTTTCGGGCAAAGCGAGAAGCCAGTGCCGCCGCTCTCGAGGACCTGACTGTTTGGCGCTCGCCCTCGCCGTTTCCAGATGCTTACCGGCAATCCCACTACTTGCCACCAGCCAGGCGCAAAAACAGTCTAGTTCTTGTCCTGGCACGCGATGCCCATTCGATGGCAATTCTGACGTGGGTCTGGGGGAATTACAATGCAAGCCATGTGTTTGGCTAGCGCGTGAGGAGGATGTGATGGTGTGTCGAGCCCGGGCCGGGGAGGCAGGTAAGTAACATGCTGGCAAGGCTGTTAGCTAATAATAAGCACAGCAAAGATATATCAATTTAGAGGTAGCGTGTCTGGTGTATTGCCCAGGGCATGATGGGCATGACATCTCCTATTCGTTGTGATGATATTGAGGTTGGTAAACGGGCGTAGCTGAAAGGCTGGGAGTGTGGAACAGTAGCAGGTCAACAAGGCTGCAGCTCACTCTTGTCACGGTGCAGTTGCTACGTACTAGTTAGTGTAAGAAGAAGAAGAAGAAGAGAAGAAGAGAAGAAGAGAAGAAGGAGAGGGAGAAGAGGGAGGAGGAGTAAAGCGGCACGGTTCGTTTGTGTCGATGCAACAATGCCCAGCGAGTTGGATGAAAATGGAGGGGGCCAGCCAACGAACGGCTGGACTGATAGTGCGACAATGGCCAGCTGCCAGGCGGGCTGCCAGGCGGGCAAATCAGGCTGAGGCTCCAGCGGGGATACGCCGCTACAAAGACCTTACCGACCATTAAGTAAGTGCCTGAAGAGCTGAGGTACCAACTTGCTGACATCAGTATCAGTAGGTACTTCCATACTACTTACCTCTAAGTTTAGGTACTTATTAACTTAGCCTGCCCCGGTTTGACCACGGCTCGCCCCAGAGGCCCAGAAGGCCCTTGTTCTTCGCTATCTCTACTGTACGGAGTAGGATCCGCGCTATCTCGCCTCGCCTGACTACTCAGTACCTACCTAAGTTAGTTGCCTCGTCCCCTCTCTCCCCTCTCCTACATCTTCCTCACCCTCCAACACCCCAGCAATATTGCTTGACAAAGACCATCAACGGCATGCCCAATTTCATCAAAACACATGCCATCGAGTCACAGCAGACTGCGCCCCTTCTCGAAATATGTACCCCGTGCAAAGAACTTTGTTCAAAAACTTTTCACACTACCTACAGTCCATGTGTGGCTGCGCATCCATCACAACGCCACCAACACCTGTCTCAAGCTAACCGCTAGTTAGTTAGTTACTATCAGTGGGCTGCCCGACTGCACACCATCTCCTCCACAAAAGCATATTTTCTTGCAAATCTCCTAAATTCAAACCGACCCGCCTCGAGTTCTCGGCACTCCCCACAGGTCTATGCCCCCCTGTCTTCAATTGGCATTCCTTGTTATTCTCTACAGGTTCTTTTGTCCAGCCACCATGCCACCAGTCTCGAATAGGCATGCCCTCCGCCGCTTCAGTCTTGGCTCTCAGACGACTGACTCTCATATCCTTGACGCTCTCGACTGAACTGCGCAAAGCTACCAGCCGCCCCAGACTCGCCCCCCCCGAGCTCTAGACCCCTTCTTCCCCAGAGTGCTTATCATGTCCGTCTTCGACACGAGGACCAGCCGCACCACCAATGTAAGTGCATGGGCAGGCAAGCAGGCAAGTAGACAGGCTCCCTACCGTGCGGTATGCATATTTAATAGACACCCATCCCCCATCTTGTGATACTCTGCTTCCTTGTCTCTTTGCGTGAGAACTTTGAATTCCCCCCCTTCTCTTCCCGAAGCCGGCTTGTAGTTACTTGCTATAAGCAGACACCGAGAGCCTTTCTCCACACAGAGCAAGTCAACATCGTTGCTCTGAGGCTAGGTACTTGACCATGACGACCACCGTCAACCTCGACAACGACGCCATCGCGCGCGCCGGTCTTGTGGACCCTGAACACCATGGCATCCACAAGATTGACGATGAGAACCGCCAGGGCGATTTGATTGATGAGAAGCATCAAAATGACTTCGGCATTGATCAGCACAGTATCACCACGGATGACAATGACTGGCCTGACAAGCCAACGGAAGAGCAGCAACGCACTCTGCGCCGTGTCTCTGGCAAGATCAAGTGGGCTATGTGGACAATTGCCTTTGTAGAGTTGTGCGAGCGCTTCTCCTACTACGGATCCGCTGTGCTCTACACCAACTTTGTCAACCACAAGTTGCCCAACGGTTCTACCACCGGTGCTCCTCTTGCAAGCGATCCTAACCCACAGGCTGGTGCCCTTGGCATGGGCCCCAAGGCCGCTCAGGGCCTCACCTTGTTCAACCAATTTTTCGCCTATATCATGCCTCTTGTCGGGTACGTATTCGTCGATAAACGCTTCTTCTTCGATAGCCGCTGACAACCAGTTCTATAGTGCCTGGATTGCGGATGCTCGCATGGGTCGTTTTTGGACACTCCATCTGGCCATTGGTATCTCTACGATTGCCCACGTCGTCTTGGTCGCCGCTTCTTCCCCTGGTGTCATTGTTCACCCAGACTCATCCTTCGCTGCCTTCATCATCGGTCTACTCTGCCTTTGCGTCGGCACTGGATTCTTCAAGGCCAACGTCTCTCCCCTTCTGGCTGAGCAAAATGAGGACACGCGCATGCGAGTTGAAGAGCGCAAGGGCGAACTCGTCATCGTCGACCCTGCCATCACCAACACGCGTATCTTCCTCTACTTCTATCTCTGTATCAACATCGGCTCCCTCACAGGCCAGATTGGCATGGTCTATGTTGAGAAATATGTTGGCTTCTGGCTCGCTTTCCTCATCCCTACCGCTCTCTTCCTGATTGCCCCCTTCGTTCTTTGGTCGCAGAAGAAGAACTATAAGCTCACGCCTCCTACCGGATCTCTGCTTGAAAAGTTCCTCAAGATGTGGTTCTACGTCCGCAAGAGGTCCCCCTCTACCTTCAAGTTCAACTGGGATGTTGCCCGTCCCTCCAAGGTTGCAATCGCCGAGCGCCCGGCCTGGATGACCTATGATGATGCTTGGGTTGACGAGGTCCGCCGTGGCCTGATGGCCTGCAAGGTTTTTCTCTTCCTACCCGTCTTCTTCCTGGCCTACAACCAGATGACCGGTAACTTGACCACCCAGGCCAGTACCATGAAGCTTAACGGAGTCCCCAACGATATTATCCAGAACCTGAACCCCATCTCGATTGTCATCATGATCCCCATCTTTGACCATGGTCTCTACCCCCTTCTCCGCCGCCTCGGACTCCCCTTCACTCCCATTAAGAGAATGACGGCTGGTTTTTTCATGGCTACGCTGTCTATGATTGCTTCTGCCGTCATGCAGTACTACATCTACAAGAAGAGCCCTTGTGGATGGCACGCCAACGGCAAGATTGAGAACGATGCTGGAGAACAGGTCAACTGCCCTCCCGCTGACATTAATGTCTGGGCACAGTGCCTTCCTTACATCTTCATTGGTATTTCCGAGCTCCTCACCAACGTTACTTCGTACGAGTACGCATTCTCCAAGGCCCCTGAGAACATGAAGTCACTGGTCATGAGCGTCAACCTCTTTATGAGTGCGCTCTCCGCTGCCATTGGTCAGGCTTTCACCCCTCTGTCTGATGACCCTCTCCTTGTCTGGAACTACACTATTGTCGCTTGCATTTCCCTCGTCGGAGGTGTTGCGTTTTGGTTCTGCTTCCGCCATCTCGACTCTGAGGAAGACAAGTGGAACATGCTCAAGAGGTCAGAGTTCGTCGGTCAGAACCAACCAGGCACGAGCAAGGCTGCCGATTTGGAGCACAACAACTAAAATATATATAAAATAGAACTGCAACGCTGGTTTGGATTTACGGAGGATGATGTCAATGTATCTATAGTTAGTATATGCAGCTATTGCTGAATGACCATACCCATTTGAGTTTCAATTGCCATGACTGCACGTTTGAATAACGTATGAATCGACACTCGTGGCGGCGATAAGGGCTATCATGGTTGACTGTCAGTTTGAGCATTGAGACAACTTGCTCACGTGGAGATCTGTTATGAGTTGTCATTCTTCATCCCATGCAGCAGGCGTTGATTTGAAGGCACGGGCCTGTTCGCATACGACCAAGTTAACACCCCCATGTATTGTCGACCGAAGCCGGAGCGGGCCAGAGCCGGGCCACGCCGGAGAGCACTAACACGGCACTAGGGCGCAACGGCGGGCGCAAATCGCTTTCATTCGGCGTCTTGAGAATTCTCTCGAACCTTGAGTCGCGCTCAAAGTCCCCGTCGTCCATCATCAACAACAAAACTCATCTTGGTGGGTTTCTGGTCCTACTCCGTGATTGGTGCCACCATGTCATGCAGCCGAGGAGAGAGTAATTTCCGTACACAATCCTTCCATTGCGCTCCGGCCAATATGCTCACTCGTCGCCGGGGACGGACAACATTTTATTAGCCGTCTTGCTTATCATCGCACAATACTACGGCCTGGCCTGCCTCGCTCTACAACCGTGCAATAATTGCACAGCCCTCTGCGTCATCAAAATGCCATCACAAAGATCCGACGTGCCAGAAATGAGGGAGTCTCTGTCTTGGATGGATGGCGACCAACCCTGCATGCTCCCGTCTCCGGCGCGGCGCACCAAGACATCATCGCCTTCCCCGACCGACTCGGTTCCCGGAACGTCCCTCCCTCCTCATGCCACTACCACCGCCGCCGCCACGGCGGAGATGGCGTCTACTCATCCATCACCGCCCGGTCATGCTCCGCACGACGGTGAAACTTGCGACGGAACAGTGCCCTATGACCTGTCAGACGTCCGGCGTGGCGTGGCTGCCATGAACGCCGCGTACGACTGGACAGGACCCTCGGACCCGGACAACCCGCGCAATTTCCCGCTCGCCTTCCGGGTGTGCTCGGCGGCCGCTCTGACGCTGCTGGCCATGGTCGGCACCGTGGTGGGCGCCATGTACGCGCCGGCGCAGGACGCCGTCGCCGCGGCCTTTGGCGTGCCGCGCGAGACGGCGGTGCTGCCGCTGTCCATGTACAACCTCGGACTGGCCTGCGGGCCGCTCGTCGGCGGGCCGCTGTCCGAGACGTACGGCCGGCGCGCCGTGGTGCTCGGCACCGCGCCCGTCTTCATGCTCTTCGTGCTCGGCGGCGCCCTGGTGCCCGAGACGGGTTCGATCGCGGGGCTCGTCGCCTGCCGCTTCCTCGCGGGCATGTTCGCGGCGCCGCTCATCAACAACGCGCCGGCCACCATGCTCGACTTCACGCCCACGCGGCACCGCGGCGTCGTGCTCGGCATCTACTACACGGTGCCGTCGTTTGGCGCCTCGCTCGGGCCGCTCGCGGGCGGCTTCCTCGTGCACGCGGGCGGGTGGCGCTGGACGCAGTGGGCGGCGCTCGTGCTCGCGGCCGCGTGCTACCTGCCCGTCGCGGCCGGCACCCGCGAGACGTACAAGAAGATCATCCTGCGGCGGCGGGCCACCCGCCTGGGGCTGCGCGACTCGGCCTCGCAGCGCACGTCGCCGGGTCGGGCGCTCCGCCACTTCGCGACGACGCTCGTCCAGCGGCCGCTGCACATGCTCCTCACGGAGCCCATCGTCGCGCTCGTCAGCCTCTACTGCGGCTTCCTGTTTGCGCTGCTGTACACGTACGTTGTGGCGGTGCCGTGGATCTTTGGCCGGTACTACGGCTTCGCGGAGCCGCTGGCGTCGCTGTCCTTTCTGGGCCTGATTGTCGGCACGCTGGCGGCGTCGGTGCCGCTCGTCGCCATCGACGTGTGCTACTACCAGCCGCGGCTGCGGCGCTGGCAGGCCGAGCACGGCGGCGGCGACGACGACGCGGCGCTGCCGTCGGAGCACCGCCTCGTGGGCGCGCTGGCGGGCAGCCTGCTGCTGCCGGCGTGCCTCTTCGCCAGCGCGTGGACGGCGGAGCGGCGCGCGCACTGGATCGCGCCCGTGGTCTTCCAGGGCTGCGTCATGCTGGCGTCCATCCTCATCTACAGCAGCGCGAGCCTCTTCATGCTCGACGCCTACGGGCCCCTGTACGGCGCGTCGGCGTCGGGCGCCGCCATGATGAGCCGGTACGTCCTCTCGGCGGCGTTTCCGCTCTTCGCGCTGCAAATGTACGAGGCGCTGGGCGTCGGCTGGGCGACGACGGTGCTGGGCTGCGTCACGCTGGCCATGGCGCCGATACCTTGGTGCTTCTGGGTCTTTGGCGAGCGGATTCGGAAACGAAGCCGGTACGAGACGAGCACGTGAATTGCAATTTTGTTTTACTACATACCGGAATTCAAGATGGGCTGAGAATCCCGGTCTTTGATGCGCGACGTCCCGATTCGCGGCCACGAGATGAGCGCGATATTGATCAGGGCCTAGGTACCTGAATACCATACCCAAAAGCTAAACGTATCTATCTCCAGTTAGGGACATACACTATTAAGGAGCCCCAACATTTAATGAATCAGAATATATGCTGTTCATGAAGAAAAAAAAAAAAAAACAATATCAGCGCCAAGCGCCAGTAAGCCTGCATAAGATAGTCGCTAACTCGGCGTCTTCAGGCTCGTTCAGGCGCTTCCTGTCCTTGCTGCTCGGTGTGTGGGTTCGCTTGTTTGCAAAGAGGCCCCCCAGTTTGGCATCAGGTGCGAAACTGAGATGAATTAAATGTCATAAAGATTTGAATTGCTTGTTTAAACTGATTCGTCGCACAGAGCATCACCCAGTTGATGGGACGCTCATCACGTCAATATAGTAATACATGTCTCCTCTGTCTCTCTGTCTCTCTCTTTCTGTCTCTCTCTCTATGTCTCGCTCTCCCCCACTGCTACTTCTTCCCTACCGCTCAAATCGACCCTTCCCGCCCTCTCCCTAAACCGACATCTTCATCGCAATCGTCTTGTGGGGGTCGTAGCCCTTGACGACAAAGTCCTCGGCCTTCCAGCCGTCGATGCTGCCGTTCTTTTCCCGGCCAATTTCCAGCGTCGGAAAGTCGCGCGGCTCCCGTTCGAGCTGCACCTTGAGCGCGTCGACGTGGTCCAGGTAGACGTGCGCGTCGCCCATGACCTGCGTCAAGGTGCCCGGCACCAGGTCGCAGACGTGGGCGAGCATGTGCGTCAGAAGCGCGTAGCTGGCAATGTTGAACGGCACGCCGAGACCCATGTCGCAGGAGCGCTGGTACAGCTGGCAGTGCAGGTGTCCCTTTGGCTTCGCCCCTTGCTGTCCTTCCTCGCCTCCTCGCGCCTCGCCGATGCTGCTGCTGCTGCCGCTGCCGCTGGCGGCGCCGCTGCGCGGGTACGACACGTAAAACTGCGCAAACATGTGGCACGGCGGCAGCGCCATGAGCTTGAGGTCGCGCGGGTTCCAGGCCGAGAGGATGATGCGGCGGTCGTAGGGCGTGCGCCGCAGCTTGTCCACCACGTCGGCGAGCTGGTCGACGCCCTGGCCGGCGTAGTCGGTCGCGGCGTCGACGTAGTCGGCTCCAAAGTGGCGCCACTGGAAGCCGTAGACGGGGCCGAGGTCGCCGACGGCGCGGTGCCCGAGCCCGGCGCCGTCGAGGAACTCGCGCGACCCGTTGCCGTCCCAGATCTTGACGCCCGCCTCGCTCAGCGGCAGCGACGACGTGCTGCCCGCCACGAACCACAGCAGCTCCGCCACCACGGCCCGCAGGAACACGCGCTTCGTCGTCAGCAGCGGCAGGATCGGCACGCCGTCCCTGCTCAGGGAGAACTTGAGCGGTCGCGGCGCGAATAGAGAGACGGTGCCGGTGCCGGTGCTGTGGAAACAGGCAGGTTGGTCAGCTCTTTTCAAGGCCATGATTTGTGGTGTAGGTGGATGGTATTATTTTCTAATTTTGTTTTTTTCGTGTTCGAGTTACGTACCGGTCTGGTCTATGCTCTCCATTCTCTAGAATCTCGCGCACGAGATCAAGATACTGGTATTCTTCATGTGCTTTCGTCTGCGTCATGCTTGGAGGGGTTACCAGTGTCTGCGTCATGTTGGATGAAAGGCGTCAGTCCTGCAGACGCGTCGCGGGGCAAAGACTACGCGTAGAGTGTTTTTGGTGTCGAGCAAACCCACACCCCACCCAGACAATGACACGACCAGACAGACCGGATTCGCGCAATTGAATAAAAGAATTCAGTTAAATATGCTGTACATTTTATTGATACAATCACTTGGCTGCTCTATTCTATTTCATCATCGGAACGCAAAAAGCAAATAAAAATATCACCGCCTATCAGGGTATCATGCGCTGCTCCCATGCTCTTATGCAGGGTTTCCTAATTCTACAGACGACGAAAGACCTTGCCCATAATCTCCCGCGCCTTCAGCAAGTTCACGACGCTCATGCGCTCGTTGCTCAAGTGCGCCGAGTCGCTCGCGCGACCGCACGGTAGATGCGCGGCCGGCGCCTTGAACTCCTTCTCCAAAAACCGAATGGCGGGGATGGAGCCACCTTCTCTGATATAGAGGGGACCGCGCGGCTTGGACACCTTGTTCCTGGGGCCGGACGGGGCCTTGCCCGGGCTGTCCGTGTCAAACGAGTCGGGCCACGCCTCGATGATGGCCTGCTCGAGAGTGCGAAAAATGCTGTTGGTGGTGTCGCCGAGCCATGGCTCGGCCTTGTTGTCGATGCTAATGCTCAGCTGGTTCTGCGATTCCAGCGTGGCGAACTGCTGCCGCAGAAACTGGGTGAGCTCTTGGGCAACGTCGTTGACCTCCTGGCCGGGCACGAGACGTATGCTGATGTGCGAGTTGGCGTGACTGCTGACCAGGCTGCCGTCGGGGCCGGACACTTTGTAGCTGTGAACAGTGAGGTTAGGCTCACGCCACCGCGCCATCAGCGACTGTTTGAGAGTCTCTTCTGAAATGTTGTCGGAGCGACCGCGCTTCAGAATTGATACAATGTCATCGTATCGTGCTTCTTCGGCTGGTGTCAGTGCTGGGATACCGCTGTAGAACCCACGCATCTGCACTCGATTACCTGCGCCTTTGAGCCGGGAAACGATATAAGTCAAGTCTGAGAGCGGCTCGTTCATCATAAAGGAGCCATCGACTCCGGAATGAGTGTCAGGTCGCGGCGAATCGACGCAGACAGTTGCGTGCAGGACACCGCGAAGACCATAGGTGAGGCAAGGTACCTCGTCATCTAACCAGTAACTGTTGGCCAGCAGAATATAGTCAATGTGTCCAATGCGATCCTTGTGTTGCCGCACGGCTTCCTTGAAGCCTCGCGACCCATACTCTTCTTCGCCCTCGATGAGAAAGATGATGTCATTCTCCAGCTTCTTGGCTTGCATCAGGTCTGTTACGGCATAGAGGGCCGCTACGATCGGACCCTTGTTGTCGCTGACGCCACGTCCATAGATGTATCCGTTGATACCGGTCACCGTGAATGGGTCCGTCGCCCACTTGCCGGCCTCATTGTCGGCAGCGACGACATCGTAATGACCGTAAAACAGGATGCGTTTCCGAGTCTCGGCCGACTCCTGCTTGGCCGAAAACTTGGCGTAGACGACGGGGTTGTGTCCCTTTTCTGTGCTGAGCATCTCAACGTCACCGCCCAGGCGCTTGAACAGAGCGCCGAGGAACGTGGCGCCTCGGCGGCAGTCTTCTGCAAACTCGGGCTTTGAGGAGACCGTCTTGTAAGAGACAAAATCTACCAAAGTGGAGAGCAGAGGATCGTCTCCGCCCTCTGCCGCCTCTTCCGCAATCGTGTCGGAGCCGGGGACCTCCCAGATGCTAATGTTTTCATCATTGGCTCCGGTTATGTAAAACTGCTCGTTGTGGTAGTTTACGGCCGTAGAAGCTAGAATCTTGCCTTGATGGGCCTTCCAGCGACCGAGGCACTGGTACTTTTGGGCAATTTTGTCTGTCGGGTGCTGGTATTTGCCGTAATGCACAGTGCTGAATTTCTAGTTTCGAGGTTTAGCTGGGCCGTCCTGCGCTGCTCCCCGTGGTGTGTACTTACGCTTGCATAACCGTCCGTAGATCCAGTCCAGAGGAAGCCGTAGGCCATTTGCAAGGCCATGATGTTGGACTCGCCGGCCTTGATGACGCGCAGCTTCTGCGCCGTGTCGAGGTCCCACAGCTCGACAATGCCGTCGAGCTTTCCGGAGTAGAGGAATGAGCCGTCAATGGCCAAGGACAGCACAGATTCGGCGTCGTCGGTTCCCAGGGTCATGATTTCCTCGAGGGTGCCGCGGTCGGGCTCGTCCTTGTCGAGGCCCTCTCGCGTGCCGCGGCCGAGGGCCCAGAGCTTGATGGTGCCGTCGCCAGCGCCCGAGATCAAGACGTCGTCGTCCTCGTCGACCAGGACGGTGGGGCCCTTGGCCACGAGCATGCAGTAGACGTAGCCGTAGTGGGCAAAGTTGAGGATGGAGCCGCTGTCAATCTCGAGGACGGTGGCGGCGCGGGGGATGCGGGCCCAGCGGTCCTCGTTGCGTCTCGGGGTGCTCGCGCCGCCGCCGACGGCCTTGGAGTCGAAGAAGCGGTGGTTGCGGCGGTCCGGGTGCTTCTGGGAGCCGGCGGGCACGACGGCGGCCGGGTCGCCGAGGCGCACCCACTGGATGGAGGTGTTCTGGGCGCCGAGGTAGAGGGTGTCGTGCTGGGCGCTGTAGGCGGTGCTGAAGACGTCGCCGACGTCGTAGGTGCCGTAGACCTCGTAGAGGCGGCGCAGCGTGCGCGGGCACCAGACGTTGATGATGGGGTCGCCGGCGCTGGAGAAGAGCAGGGCGCCGTCGGGGGAGAGGAAGAGCGAGAGGATGCTGCGCTTGTGGGCCTGGACGTGCCGCAGCTGGTGGAAGGTCGAGAGCGACCAGGCTATGATCTCGCCGTCCTGGGTGCCGGCGTAGATGGCGTCGTGCTCGGGGCTCGCCGCGAGGGCGAGGATGGCGCTGCCGTGCTTGAGGCTGTGGAGGAGCTTGGGCTGGCTCTCGGGCGCGGCCTCGGGCGGCGGCCCGCCAAGGGATGCCGCGGTGGCGACGACTGGATTCGGTGTGAGCGACGGCATGTTGAAACAAGTGCGACGTGGATTGAGCCCGAAGCTCTGTGTGGTCGCGTGCAGTTGCCGGAATCAAGCAAAGGGACGGACGAGGCGGGCATCGGTGGTGGGTGGGTGTGGAGGGTTCAGGTCGGCTGCACTAACGTCGACGTCTGTCCACGTCGGGGGGTCCCAGAGAGAGAGAGAGAGAGAGAGAGGGATAATGTAGAAAGTCAAAGGAGAATGAAAAGGGAAAAAGGTAGAATGGGACGAAAAAAAGCAAAGGCCCTAAAGTAATACAATCGAGCTCAATTTCTGCCAGTGACAAGTCACGAAGCTGTGTGCAGGTCCGATATAGCATGGACGATGGTGTGCTGGAATTGTGTCATTGCGATTTTTATTAGTGGGGAATACTGAAGGTGTGCTGGGCCGTTGCCTTGCGGGCGGCGCAGTGCCTTTTGACTCTGAGTGAGTCACACAAAGGTCGTGAAAAAAAAAGTGAAGACGACGACTTGGAAATGCATCTCCAAAAAAAAGGGGAAAAGAAAAAGAAACACACAATTTTCTTACTTTTTTCTGGAGTTTCTCTTCGTCGCAGGAGGTGCTCTGCTTTGGCAATCTTATCGCATCCATCGCAATTGGACAAGCCGGGACTAACAACAGCAGCCGTGAGTGCGGGCTCAGCAACGCTGTCACTGTGAAGAATACCAGGAGGAGCCATGCTTCCCGTCTCCTGGGCAGCAAGAGAGAGAAGGGCAAAAAGACAAAAAAAAGGACCAAAATGTCAAAACTTTCTTCTCCTCTGGCACAAAAAAAAAAGAAAAGTGAGCGAATTGTCAACCCTTTATATGGCTCACTTCAGCGGCGCCCAACAAGGAAAATTTGGCTGACCCTGTCTGTCTGTGGCTGCGCGGCGCGCGCATCTCGCAAGGGGGGTGGATTATATATAAAACAAATCGGGTCCTTTGCAGCACTACCCGCTTCCTGGGCTTGCACCCAAGGCTCTGCTATACTTGGGTTCCTACTTTGTACAACGTAGGTAAGTAGGAAAGATCGGTGAGGGACAAGGCCTACTGAATAAGGTAGGGTTGGTTGGTTGGTAGCCCAGCTCCTGCATGTGGCGGTAAGTATTCGTCAGGTTCAGGTAAAACAGCACGAGTCTATTCCGGCGAAAAGGGGGACGGAGTTGTGCCGCGGTATGCAAGTATGCGTGCTCTTCCTCCCCCCCTGCAAGGCTACTGTAACATGGCATACTTGTGTGATCAGCACGTTATCTTGACCAAATCAACTTTCAAGGCAGATGTCATTTATTACCAACAAGTATCCTGAAAACAGACCATACAACTATACCAAAGTATCGAGCCATCTCGGCCAGTCCTTAAAAGGAAGAAGCAAAAAAAGAGAAGAAAGAAGAAGAGAGAAAGAAAGAAGAAAAGAGAAAAGAAAGAAAAAGAAAAAGAAAAAAAAAGATCACGCCTTAATCCAGCAAGACTTGGAAATCAAACTCGCGGTTCGTGTACAGGCAGTACTGCGGCAGCGTCCAGGGACCGCACGATGCGCCGCCAAGACCGTGGTGCAGCCAGTCCAGCTTGACCACGCAGTCCGGCCTCTTCTTGCGTCGCAGCTCGTACGGGTGCTGCGCGGCGTCAATGTCCATGGTGCCGTAGCGCAGAGCGTTGAAGCTGGCACCGTCCTGCGCGCCAAAGTTGGCCCGCAGGATCCGCCCGTTCTCGCCGTGCAGCTCGACCTGCCGGACGTCGGTGCGGTTCCCGCCGTCCTGCGGGAACTCATAGTCGACAAACAAGTCGTCCACGCTCGACGCCCAGTTGCCCACCGACTGCGACAGCTTCTTGTCGCGGTACGACTCGCCGGGGCCTCGCCCCCACCAGGTCACGTTGCTGACGCCCTTGACCCCGGCCGAGATGCCATACCGGGCAAACGTGTCGGGAAGATCGTTGCCGTGCGCGATCCCGTGCACGTGCAGGTGGATGGAATCGCCGCGGAACGTGTACGTGAACACGGTGTCGACGGCCCACGCGAGCACGGGAGGCGCGATTCTGGCCGTCACTTCAATCTGAGCTCCGCCAGAGATGGACATCCACTTCACCTGTCGCACATTCATGCCTGTTTGGTGAAGACGGCTATCGCTCCACCTTCTGCCATGGCCGTGGCTGTCGTTGTCTGTTTGGGCTCTGTAAAAGTCCATGTAGAACCCTTCTGACAGCAGGTTCAAGCCCGGCTGGCTCGACCTATTCCAGCCGTTGAGTATGCCGCGGACAATGTTGAAACTCCATTTTGAGGCACCGCTTGCCGAGGTGATTTGGAGTCCCGTGTCAGAAGCTTTGCGGATATGCGCCCTCGCCGAGGTGAGCTGCATGGGAAGCGACTCGGATATGGCAGCAGGCTTGGAAAGTTGGATCTCGCCAAATGCCAGCTGGTGGCCTGCCTTTGCCCAATTCGTGTCCTCCCGAAGCTTGAAAGAGATAAAAACATACGACTCAACACTTAGCTTGTTGGTAATCTCGGAACTGTAGCCCTCGAGCTTGACTGTCGCTTCACCATGTGGCTTGGCCGCTACATTCTCGTTAGTCTGGATTGAGAGCAGGGAAAGGATTCCACGTACAAGCCGGGATTGTAATGTTGCCGCTCGCAAGATTCTTCACGCCGTCCGCTCTGATTTCCCAGGTCGCCTCGATATGCTCCAGGCCAATAAAGTCGTAGCGATTTATGACTGTCAGAGTATTGCCTTGCAGCGAAACAGTCTGCACTGGCTCAATAGCTTTCGCGTACTCAACCAGATTTGGGCCACGGACATGGTCCGACCATATCATGCCGTCCATGACAAAATTTTTGTCGTTCGGCTGGTCACCAAAGTCACCTCCGTATCCCATATACTCTTCTCCGTCTTTGCTCTTGGTGCGCAGGCCCTGAAGGCGGTCAGCATATGGGCATCATCATGTGAGTGAGTCAGGTCTGATACATACATGATTATTCCATTCCCAAACAAAGCCTCCCATGACACGAGGGTGTTTGTAGAATGCATCGACATACTCCTTGGCGTTTCCGCAAGAGTTTCCCATGGCGTGCAAGAACTCGCAAATGACCAGTGGCTTGACCCAATCACGCTCCTTGGCGAATTCTTCAATCCACTTGACCTCAGAATACATGCGGCTGAAAATGTCGACCGTCTTGGCTTGCTGGTCACCCTCGTAGTGAACGAGGCGTGTCTGGTCGACACTCTTGATGTAGTCATACATAGCTTGGTGGTTTCTTCCGTAAAACGACTCGTTGCCCAGAGACCAAATTACAACGCATGGGTGATTCTTGTCGCGGCAGACCATCTGTCTTGCCCGGTCAACATAGGCTTCAGTCCAGTCTGGGCTGTCGGACAGGGCGTTATCTTTAAGACGGAACATGCCATGGCATTCAAGATCGGCCTCGTTGAGGATCCAAAGACCGAGCTCATCAGCAACATCGTATAGCCTAGGGTCATTGATCTGGTGAGAGGTGCGGATGGCGTTGAGATTGTGGCGCTTCATGGTGAGCAAATCACGTCGCATAAACTCGTATGGAACCGCTCGACCATGGTCAGGGTGATGCTCATGTCTGTTTGTGCCACGAAACTTGACTGGCTTTCCATTGACACAGAAGACGCCATCGATCAAACCAGCTACCCTGAACCCAACCCGCTGGGCTAGACTGCAGCCTTGTCCGTCAAGGAAATTCAGGACGACGGTGTATAAATATGGCGTCTCAGCAGTCCACTTGTGGGGGTTTTTGACGGGCAAAGAGAACTTGCCGGAGCCGTCGATAGACTTTGTGTCTGAGACGATGCATTGGCCTGTGTGATCAAGAAGTTTCAGCTCGACACGTGAGGATGCGCTCGTATCCAGCTTGACATTCAATGTGGCATCTACAAAATGGCCGTCCAAATCCGTGGTAACAAAGACGTCAGTGGGGTGAATTTCGGGAAACGCGTGGAGATAGACGTCACGGAAGATGCCGCTCAGCCACCACTCGTCCTGGTCTTCGATGTAGCTGCCGTCGCTGCGTTGATACACCTCGACAGCAAGCACGTTTTCGCGGCCCAGCTCAACCAGCTTGGTGACGTCAAATTCGCTTGGGTTGCGGGCGCCCTGGGAGTAACCTACCTCCTCGCCGTTGAGCCAGACGGTAAATGCAGAGTCAACGCCCTCGAACCGAAGGCGAAGCTGATGACGGTCGAAGTGGTCGCCGACGTGGAAGCGCGTCACGTAGCGACCACACTCGTTGTCCTCGTAAGGAATATTGGGGGGATCACAGGGCCAAGGATAGTCGAAATTGGTGTAGTGAGGACCCTTTCCGTACCCCTGGAGCTGCCAGTGGCCGGGGACGTTGATGTCGGAGAAGCCATAGGTGTCAAAGTGCTTGCGGTAAAAGTGGCGGGGTCCCTCAAAGGGGGATTTGGAAATGGCAAATTTCCAGGTACCAGAAAGACATTGGACCTTGGCTTTTGTAATATCTCGGGTCAAGGCTTGCTCTTCATTATCATAGAGATAGAAGTGGCTCCTGGGATAGAGGGTGTTGCGGTGGATGACCTTCTGGGTGCTCCAGTCCGGAACGCTGCCCGGGAACAGGTGCGCCTCCGTCATTGCCGTGCGCGTGGGTGAGCCGAGTTGGCAGGGGAGGATGAGGTTTGATCTTTTGAGGAGGTCAAAATGCCGATATTGTTGAAACAGTCAGAGGAGGTTGAGTTTCGTGGTTGCAAGTGTGCAGAGTAACAAGTTTGGAATGGCGGACCGGGAGTTTGTATTTATATTTCAAAAAACGGTTCGTGCCATGAGAATATCACGGGCGGTTGACTATGGAAACAGCAACCTTCCTGATTGAGAAAACAAGGTTAGAATATTGACAGAGTGAAGACGAGTGTCACTTGATGCCGGGTTGCAATTGTATAGATGCTAAGGCTTGTCAGCCGACAAGAGGAACAGTGTAGTCGCTGGGAGGGTGGGCAGCCACAATGTTGGGAGGGCGGGGAGGATCTAGCGGGGACGGACAGGGAATCACGAGGCCTCTATGGGGCATTGTGTTAGTAGCTCTTGGCGAGGTACCCGTAAACCCGCTGGCCCGTTTGCAGCTCGTTCCGATCAACTAGTCACTGGTACTCCGTACAAGATGGTTTTTTTTCTTGCCTTTTTTTCCTTGATATGTTACAAGAGAAAAGCACGCAAGTATATGATGCTCTTCTCTCACAGTGATACCGTCATTTTTGAGATGTAGAGCGGCAGGTCCGGTGGGAAGCCTCTTCTTCTTCACATTGGCCGTCGCCGTTTGCCGTCTGCCGCGCCACCAGAGGGGCTTAAGCGGGTGGCTAGTGGGGGACATGCTTCGCCGCTGCAGCACTTGCCCAAAGCCCCCCGTGCCCCCCCACGGCCGCTGTAGATCCACTGGGGCCGCTTGAGCTCAGGTACCCTGTTAGCCTGTCTGCCTGTGCCTGTTGGCCTGTTGGCCTGCTGCCGTCCCCCGCACTGGTCCATCGGCAACGAGCAACCACGAATCACCGGTGCCAAACATCCCCCCACTCGCGAAAGCTCTCCAAGGCAAGGAACGTCTACCTACCTGAGTGTGGGAAGCTCCCTTCTGCCTGAAGAGAATAAAAGAACTGAAAACAAAAGAAAAACAAGAGAAAAATTAAAGTGAAATTAAAGTGCCAGACTTGAAAATTTTCCAGAGTTTTCTTGCAACACCTTCACCACTATGGACCGCGTAAGGATCCGGGTCAGATGGCCTCTATCCGTTAGTTAATGTTGTGCATCCTCACGCCATGCATTCGTGCATGCAGTTCAGGTACCTAGGTAGGTACAGGTTGGCATATTGCCTCACCACCTCGCCCTCAACATTAGCCATCTGATACCACCCGCACAGCCATCATGGCCAATACTTGGCCACTCCACCAATGCAAGCCCACCGATGCAAACTTCCTCATCCAGTTTGCCAAGACACCAAATACATCCCCAGCATCGTGTTTTTATCGTTATATAGCCCATCGGCACTCTGGAAATTGCAACCGCTCACGCGCTGTCGTCACGTTCTCTCATCCATCGCGCCCTCGTCACTACACCGGCTGCGGGCTCTCGAGGCCGAGAAGCTGCCTTGCACAGCACATGATACAGTCTCTAAAGACAATCAGGATGTGCATTTCACCAAGTGGAAATCTTAAGCTACTGCACGGAAGCCAGCAAGAGACAAGTCCAAGGGCAACAAAATCGTCCCACCCCACAACTAACAGCCACTGTCATGATGAGATGGGTCTATTCGCCAGGGCCTGAGACTTATCCCTCTAGACGTTCTTGGAGGTGTCTATAGCGGCTCTTCCTAGTGCTAAGGACTATGAGAATAGTAATTACTTGAATGGAAGCCTCGGCAAAAAAGGAAGACCGACCCAATCCCCCCCCGCTCATGCCGATACGAAGGAGCCAAGAAATACCTGGTCTGGTGATGATAGCCACTACATTGTTCATGAAAACAACAGCCATGTACAGAGAGCCGTTCATTCCCCTTTGAATACTATCAGAACCTGCCATGACCGCAGCTGTACAGATAATGGCAGGCATCTGGCAGCTCTCTGTCATGCAAAAGACAAGCGCTGCTCCAAACTGCTCCAACGTCCGGGCTAACTAACCCCACGAAAAGGCTGCCAATTGCTAGTGACAGAATGCCGACTTGGGCAACGATGAGATCTTTTCTCATGCAAAGCCGAGCGTGTCTTGATCAACTGCTCACTTAAAACAGGGACAAGAATCACCGTCACGACGAAGCGTCGCCGTAGAGGTGATGGAGACCACCAAACCAGTCTGCGGGCCAGAAAATGGATTAGTATAAAAAGCCGTTAGGAAAAGCAAAAACGAAACAATTCCACCAGGAGCTACGAAGAGTTTTTACTCGCTTTGGACCAGGACCATCCATATCTATGTGTCGCGTATTGCTGTCGGATATCCGCCTATCGGAAGCCAATGGTAGAAATCATAAGGCTTATGAGCAGGAGACCGAGCTATCAGTCCTGTGGAAACAGTTTGCGAAAACCAAAGTCACCTTCTTTTGCTCCGTGAAAAGCGTGCGAGATGGCTTGACAGGGCGAGGCGCTGCCGTCCGCCTCCTTGGCCCGTACGCCGGAGGCGGGCTCACGAGGCAAAGTAAACGATAAACACAGTTGAATGACAAAAAGGATATAGCCAAGCGATTACGCGAATACAGACCGAACATTCATAGCTCAGTAGACAAGAAAAACTTCTATCAAAGTATTGAACGTGCTAGCAGACGTCATAAAAAAGAAAATTTCGGCCCTTTAGCATGAATAAATAACGGTACTAAGATCACCGGCTGTCGAGGAGGGGATATTTTACCCATAAACTTTTGTCGCGATCATATTACACACAGTGTAGATATCACCCAGCCGGCCAAAGTTTTGTCACCAATGACTGAGCCAACAAGTACGCAACCTCAAATCCAGCTCAGATCAAAGACGTCTGAGAACTGGGCTTCATTTGAAACTCTTGGTTAGCCAACAGCAAACTTGACAGGATTTACCAAAAGGGAGGCGAGCGGAGGCGAAAAAAAAATTGAAACATGATAGAGTAGAAATTTACCTACTGATGTTCAGGCAGAGCGTCTGCGTAATGACGCCGCCCAGGCTCACGACGATCAGCATGGCGCGCGGCCCGTGTACGCCTTACGGCATCGCCAGCAGCAGGCCGGACAGCAGTGCCTGGTAGGATGTAAATCTGATGTTTCAATGTCCAGATTGAACCTGAATCTAGGGAGGAAACACGGATAAAATCCATCGAACTAGACTCCTTCTAGGGCACTGTACCTTTTTTCCTCGGTTGCTGATTTACAAAGGTAATCATCACGGTTGTTGCTGCTAAATATTCATCGGGCAACTCACTTCGACGCATCTTGAAAACATCCACACAAACATGAATTGAATCGTGTTTAAAGTGACACGGCGAACTTGAACAGTACCGTACATCATCTCTGAGCTGTAGACGTCATGGTGTAGTACACGATTGAAGCACACATCTCCGACTTTTCATGTAGGATGAACATGCGCTGAAAATCGTTCATCCTACTGTGAGTAAGGCTGTCTGGGAGTAGCAAGTCATGTTAGGTACGCGGCCATTTGAGGGATTCATTGCGTCGCTCACAGCCTCGCTGATAGTTGGAACGAATGTCGTACGCCTCTTCGAGCACGTTTCCTTGTCCAACTTGCGCAAGCGACAATCTACTAAACGAAGGCCACGGGCAAGTAGACTTTTAATGCAAGCCAAGGACGAAGTTTCTGCGCACGAGGATGTCAGCATGAAACGACTTGGTTAGATGCTACGGTGACAGTCTTATGCTGTGCCGGGTCCATTCTGTGAGACAGGGCTGAGAGCCGGGTGGCTCTGTCGCGATCGTCTATCGCGATCACCTATTTGACCACTCAGGGTCCTGCTCTAGCCCGTGTTAGTGTCTGAGCAATTGCCAAGATACGTGATGAGCATCGGAAGCGGCCAGCCACATCATCTGCCGGAGCTGTCTGGGACAGTACACCTGAGCTGAGACATTCCAAGGTTGATTAGGTTTCGATTGGGGAGTATTTTTCTGCGAGCCTTGCTGAACGAGCAACAATTACGAAACAAGACTGGATGTGGTGGCAACATTCACGAATGCCATCAACTTTTCATGATACCCCGGAAATAGCGGAGTTGCCAAGCGAATCTTCTAGGCCTGATCAAGTCTGATCTTCTACGTTTGGTATTCAGAGCAGAATGGTCAAGTCTCCTCATTTCGCCCGACGATCCAAGCCCAACACCGAGTTGCTGTGCGCAAGAATGATCAAGACCGATTATAAAAGTCCCAGCTGGCCGCTCGTCAATGGCAAAATATTCTCTTGCATCAACACACAGCTCACTGGCCAGAAACCATATTACTCACGAATCAATCAAAAAACTATCCTACCAAAATGATGCTCAGCAAGATTTCCCTGCTCGCCCTGGTCGGGTTCACCAACGCAGCCATCGTCAAGGTTTATCACGATCGCAACTGTCAAGTCGAGGCCGGTGAACGAAACGTCTGGGACAATACATGCGCACCTACCGGGTCGTGGAGCTCGTTCAAAATTGTGTATGACGGCGGGCTAGGCCAGAACATCAGAGGCCACCACACCAACAACTGCTGGGAAGGATCTACCGGTGTTTGTACGGACGCCAAAGCTTCGGACAAATGCTACGATTGCAACAAGGGAGATACTTCCTGCAACGCTCTCGGGTCCTTCTTTTGGTCTTGTTAAGCCGGACATCAGGCCTCAGATTCGACTTGAGTCACACTTGTCCTCCCCTGTTGAAGATCTGAGCCAGTTTGATAGTTGCAATGTATGGAACCATCGATGAGTGAAGATGATTGGCAACGGTAAAAGCGACATGGAGATTACGGG
The DNA here is from genome assembly GCF_051103115.1 of Cordyceps javanica. Lineage (NCBI taxonomy): Eukaryota > Fungi > Ascomycota > Sordariomycetes > Hypocreales > Cordycipitaceae > Cordyceps > Cordyceps javanica. The sequence goes on from NC_139296.1 coordinate 1,421,699, forward strand.
ACCTTTGGACATGCTAATCCATGTTCGACCGAGGAGCAGGGTTATGGCGGCTATCACAATATCGTTCAAGCATGTTCTGCCAAGTTTGCTTTTTCCAAGATCTTTGTAGCTCTAGTCTACTTATTCATTGCAAATTCAAGATTTCTTATCAATGTATTTGAGCCCTACTTATGTCACAAATTCCGCCCATGCATGGATCCAGAGGGGTTCAAAAATCATCGTGTTTCTCGAATAGGCTAACATGGCCCATTGCTCGCGTCTCGTGTTACTGCTCTCGTTTCGCCGGTCAAGTATACGGCACCATCTCTTCGCCATCGTCATGTTCAGCAATCAAATAAAAATTTACAGCGTTGAATGACTCCTCAAAATATGAACTAGTATCGATATTGAATTGTAAGATCTATTAGCTATTCTTTTTTCTCAGTTGGTTACGACCCGCTTGATGACAAGGCCAAGTTTTCTTTGAGCCGCACTATATCTAAAATTCATTTTTGACTATATTATCAAACTCCCTGCTAAAAGTCCGGCTCTCTCAGCAGTAGAAAGTAGTGAAGCAATACAAAGACTGGTTTCTTCGACGCCGTCGTGTCATCTGACCATGCCAGGGCTCCAGCCCGCTTCTCCAACACCGCCAGGGACCCCCTTAGCAAATTCCCCTTCAACCAGCATCAGGCTCTGCGTTGTCGAGTTTCCTCTGATTGTCTGAAAATTCAAGTCTTTATGCCGCTACCCGCGCTCAGACGTTCGAAGAGGGAGAAGACCTGCCTTCAAGAGCCTTCTTGCACCTCTCCCGTTGGTTTCGCGAAGCTAGTTCTCTCTGTGACCAGAAGTGCAAGGCTCTGCAGGCTGCTCGCCTGCAAAATCTCAAAGACGGGAAAGTCGACCTTGAGGTCCTTCAGGAGCCAATTACGCAACTCCACCGCAATCAGACTGTCGATGCCGTAAGCGCTTGTTGGGCGCGTGGGGTCCAACTCCGCCAGCTCAATCATCAGGTTACGGCTCAGCTTCACTCGGATCGCCTCAAGGATGATGGCAGATGCATCTGCAAACGAAGTAACTTCCTTGAGCAAGGCCAGAGTGGATTGCGTGCCTTGGTCCACAGAGCTACCACCGGGCAGAATATCAAGCATGGACAGGTGAGAGAAGATGGGACTGGACATCCACGATACTTCACTGCCTGCCTCACTGGTGTCGATGCCGGCAATGATGACAGACGTATGCTCCTTCTGAGTTCCTTGAATGATCAGCTCCATGCTAGCAAGCAGTTCAGCTTCCGTCACGCCCACGTATCCCTTTCGCTTCAGGTTGCGCAGTTTGATGCCGCTCTCCTCCTCAGCGACCGCGCCGACATCAATCATGAGCCCTAGATCAATGGCTGTTGCTGGCCGGCCGAGAGATCGCAAATGCGCAGCGAGGGCGTCCTGGTAGGTATTTCCAGCACCGTAGTTTGCTTGACCGGAATTACCTAGAACACCAACGGCCGAGGAGAGGATAACAAAGAAATCCAGTGGTTGGTCAGCAGTAGCGACGTGCAGGTTCCAAGTCCCGTCGACCTTGGGCTTGAGCGCGCGATTGAAGGACTCCAATGACATGTTCTCGAAAATCTGATCATCGAGAACCATGGCAGCCTGGATCATACCCCGGATGGGTGGCATGTATTCGGCAACTCGGCCAAGTTCAGACTTCAAAGCTTGCGCATCGGTCACGTCGACAGAGAGGGCCTCGGCCCTTACGTTCTTCTGGCGAAGTTCCTCAAGTAAATTCTTCATGGCAGGTCGTTGGGCCCCGGAACGTGAGGCAAAGATGAGATTTCGGGCTCCATGGGCAGCTAACCAACGGGCTAAGCTCTCTCCCAAGCCTCCGAAGCCGGCGATTAGATATGAAGCATCAGGAGAGAGGGTCAACGGACCCGAAACCACTGGATAAGCCTAGATGAGAGAGTAACACAAGGATAAGTATGCTGTCACAAGGCACGTTGGTGGCGGGGTACATCAATGCCTTACCGGGACAATGTCGTCTACACCTGGGACGACAACAACCTTTCCAACATGTTTACCGGCTTGCATGAACCGGAATGCCTCCTCAATCTGAGCCATCGAAAAGGTTTTGATAGAGGGAATCGTTTCAAGCCGTTTAGAACGAATCAGCTCCATGGCTTCAAGAAGTAATCGGGATGCAAGCGGTACGTTGGACCAGCGGACAGTATTCAAATCCACTGCGTGGAAGCTGACATTTCGCGAGAACGGTTCCATGTCCAGGAATCTGTTTTGAATAATGTCCTTCTTGCCCAACTCGATGAAGCGACCAAACATGGCAATGCAGCCCCAGCTGGCGCTGAGCGCCTCACCAGCCAAGCTGTTCAAGATCACATCGACGCCGCGTCCGCAAGTCGCTTCCTTGATCTGGCGCACAAAGCTTAGATCGCGGCTGTTGAAGATGCGGTCCTCGGGGATACCAAACTGCTCACGAACCAAGTCTCGCTTCGCTTGCGTTCCTACCGTGACAAAAATATCGGCGCCAATCATCTTGGCGTACATGATGGCCGCTTGACCGACACCGCCAGCCGCGGCATGGATTAAAATGGATTCACCTTTCGACAGATGCGCGAGGTATGACAGGCCGTAAACAACGGTGGCGTAGACAATCGGAATAGAGGCGGCCACGGCAAAGCTCATATCGTCGGGAATGCGCTGCATCACTCTGGCATCATTGCGCAAGTAGTTACAGTAGGTGTTGCGACTCCAGACGGTCACACGATCCCCGACCTTGACGTTGGTAACGTCCGCACCAATCTGCGTGACAACTCCCGAACATTCGAATCCAAGAGCTGTATCAGCCATCTGTCCGGTACTGATCATGATGTCTCGGAAATTGACGCCTGATGCCTTGACTTCCACCTCAGCATCATGTGCAGCCAAGGGCTCGGTTAAGCGGGTATCGTCCTCAAAAACCAAGGTGTCAAGAAGCCCGGGGGTGTTGATATTCAATTTTAGTGGGCGATTCTCTTGATAGAAAGGCTGCTGCTCAATGTTTTGTTGCCGGGTATCATCTCCGGCGACGCGGTCATGAATGGTGCGGTTGACATCGGGTTGGCCGATTACCCGGTGAATTTGCCAGCAACCGCTCTGATACAAGTACTCACATTCCTCAGTGCCAGACTGGAAAAGATACCCAAATAACCTCTTGAGCTCATCAACTGTCTTCTCAGGAGCGGCGCGGTCGATGTAATCAAAGTCTGCCGTGTAGAATTTCACGTTTTCATATTCAGTCCGCAGGGTTCGCGCGAGACCTTGGAAGAGCGCCGCGTCGGGCCGCGTCGAGGAGCCGCATGCACCCTCCGAAACCCACAAGATGGCCTTTGCAGTTCTCAGATGTTGCAAGGCATCGAATTCTTGAGGTTGAAGATCCCGAATGATGGCGCGGTCGAGTTCAGCAATCGAAATACAGAAGCTGTTCTTCAGCGACGTTTCCGCGACTCGGGAAATTGAAACAACCTTTGTAGACAGTCCGAGGTCGTTACCAAGCTTTTTGATCTCACTCTGTACTATTCCTGACAAAGGGGAGATATCGTCGTCGGTGATTATGACCACTGACTCCGCTTGCTCTTCGCAGGGCTCTGTCGTACGGTCCAACGCCACACACGACCATACCCGACCTTGTTCGTCCTTTGGTTCGAGGTTGTCTGGAGCACCCAACGTGAAGTCACCAAAACCATGACGCTGTAGGGCTTTGGCCCATAAATCCTCGCTCATAGTAGGTCCCCATTGACGATAACCCTCTTCCGACATCCACCAACCAGGGGTACAACCAAAAGGTAAGAACACCTGGTTTAGAGGGTTGGATATCTCTACCATGATAAGACGGCCGCCTGGTTTCAACAGTTTGCGAGTGTTTTCGATAGTTTTGTCGATATTTGATGTGGCATGCAGAACAAGAGCGGCGACAACCACATCGTACTGCTTGTCGAAGCCTTGATCGACAGGATCCTCCTCAATATTGAGGCGTCGAAACTCAAGCAAACTCTCCCAATTCTTGAACTTGATTTGGGCTTGCTCAAAGAAGCCAGAAGAGATGTCGGTGAATGTGTAGGATTTGAATCGAGGATAGCGGCCGTCCTTGCCTGCCATAGCTTCGAGTATGCTCTCAGTAGCACCACCGGTACCTGCACCAATCTCCAGAATGTCCATGTTTGGATTCTGATTGGATAGAAGCCCTGCATATTGGTAGAGTGTTGTGGTCGGAATCATTTTCCCATAGTACCGGTATAGGCGGTCATCTTCTAACATGATGGCCAGCGGATCGGCTTTTCCTAACAGTATCTTGTCTAGCTGTCGGCCCACGCGACAAAGGATCTGCGAATCGACATCCGTGGGCTCGAGGCGATCAATAAGTGCCTCCATCTTGGCAACGACAGCGGCATCGTCCAATTTTTGCCAATCTGCTGTTTGATGAGGAATCTGATTCGACATGACCAGTGTTTGCTGATACTGCAAATACTTGTAGAACATTTGAAAGTGTGGCTTCATGTCCTGTACCTGGTCCTCGCGGATATTCCTCAGCGCTTTATCATAAAAGTAATACGCGATGGTTTCGAGGTTCGCAACGCGAGTGGAATCTTGCACCACAGGCAGAGTCTCACACATCATTCGATCACTCACTTCCCGCGGCAGAAGGTTCGGGTCTGGCTGCCAGGTGGAATGGAAACAAAGCTTGCGAGCAGCGGCCCCATCACCCTCTGCATCACCAGAAGAGATGTCGAGTCTTCTGCATTGCATAGATTTGAAGCTGGCCACAAGTTCTCCGGTGGACTCATCAGCGACGAGCACTTGAGTATCGAGTTCACGGGGTCCACTAGGCGCGACTGTTGTAGCGCACTTGAATACTTCTTCGGGGGATTTGCTTATCTTGTCGGATATGAATACTTCTTCAAAAGAAATAGGCACAAAAGCGGCCGGACAGGCCTGTTTTCCGTGCAAATAAGCTGGGAAGATCATCTGAACAAACCCGTCCATCGTTGCCGGGTGAATCAGATGAGGATACTCATACTCAAATGGCATGAACGTCTTTGTATTCGGCACTGTGACGAAACCTTGGGCTTGACCGGGATTGGACTTCAGCGTGCCGGTCATATTGCGGAACGGGGTGGCGAAGTTCAATCCGGCTTCGGCCATCATGTCGTACATGTTATCGGATGATCGTGAGCCTAGAAAGTCATTCGAGGCCATGATAGCATCGAGATTTGGCTGATATGAGAAGTGATTTTGAGTGCTCGCGATATTTGAGTTGTGCACAGCACAGATCAAACCATGAGCGTGCTCCAGCCAGGTACCCGAATTATATGAGAAGACACGGAATTCGTACCATGTATCAGAGAAGGTAGAGCTGCTATCCTTGTAGTGTCTCATGGAAAACATAGTCTCCACCATTTCGTCGTTGGATGGGACTACGAGACCGCTGCTGATTTTGATATCCTTCAGGCGATACCCTGCGAATTCTCCGGCCGGCTTGACATATTCTGGGAACTCCCGCATGTGACGAAGAGCCTCGATTGCCATGCAAATGTATCCCATGCCCGGATAAATGTAGGATCCTTGAACACTATGACCTTTGACCCAGGGCTGCTCACGTAACCGGATCAGGTTTCTCCAACGCGGCTCCATGGGGTTCCAGTCGCTGACTGGATACCCGAGCAGGTCGGTTCGCGCATGTCGTCGAAAGCGGTGCTCTATGCTCAGTCGAGACTCGTGCCAGTGGCGCTTGCTGTGATTCCAGGAGTATGAGGGCAAGTCGACAATGACCTGTGGCTGAGCTGTGCCATCCGGGTCATTGATGTGGGAGAGCTTGACAGGGACACCTTTGGCAAATAAGAATGCCGCCGCTTCCAAGGCTGTTTCGCATGCGTCCTGTCCTCTAGAAAGCATTGACTTGTATGTAATATCACTTCGCTGTATGCTAGGAGCGCGAAGAGTCTGGTTGACGGGGCCTTGAAGTGCGGCATGAGGACCGATTTCAAGAAGCAGGTCGACGGTGGAAGTTACTCGACGTCGACTGCGCTTGTTACTAGCTTGCTTGGTGCAGAGGGCTTCCAATCCATCGCTGAAGCGCACACAGGAAACCATATTTTTTCTCCAGTACTTTGGACCCAAAATATCCGTCTCCGTGACCAGGCCACCAGTTACAGTGGAAAACATCTCCACGCCTTCAGAAACAGGGTTGACTTCCATTCCAGCGAGGGAATGCTCGTACTCCAAGGCGACAGCTTCCATGTGGTGTGAGTGATAAGCCGTGCTGACTTTTAGAAGTCGAGCGAAAGTTCCTTCACTCTGTAGTGATTGCTTCAGAGCATCTAGTGCAGCACTATCACCAGAGATCGTGACATTGTTAGGGCTGTTGACGCAAGCCACGCCAATTCGACCCAATTTGGGATCGATGTCTTCGATCTTCTTCTTGGCGTCTTCTTCAGATAAGCCGACGGCCATCATGGCACCATTCGCAGACTTGAGCTTTTCGGAGCTCGAGTAAAGTCCGCGAAAGTAAGCTGCTTTGATGGCTGACTCGGCAGGTAAGATTCCTGCAGCGTATGCGGCCGAGATCTCGCCACTAGAGTGTCCGATGACTCTCTGCGGGTAGATGCCCCAGCTTGCAAGAAGGTCCACCAATGCCATCTGGAGAACAGTGCAAAGAGTTTGGCTAAAGAGCGGCTCATTAATGCGCGAGTGCTCTTCATCCTTTTCCAACTCTTCTATGACAGACCATTCTGCGCCCAATTCGGAGACAAAACAGTCAGAGTCTTGAAGACGCTTCTGGAAGACAGGGTATCGCATGAGCTCCCGGCCCATACGATACCACTGCGCACCCTGGCCGGTGAAGATGAAGGCCACATTCGAAGTCTTGGATGGGGCACGTATTGGCTTCTGATGGGTTTCCAGCATCTTCTGGGCCAAGTCCTGGACAGAATTAGCGATGACAAAGGAGCGCCATTCATGAAGCGTTCGACGTGAGCATTGGGTGTAGGCCAGATTGTCCAGGAAAGTCTCTTCATCGGCGGTTTCGCGCCGAGAAACATGCTCCGCAAAATTCGCTTTGCTCAGAACTCCATTGCTCTCTTCATGGGTAGACCACATGAAGATTCTGTAGCGCGGGATTATCTCTGACTCGGGCGAGCTGATGCCACTGGAACCGCCGTTGAATCTGATCGTGTACCCGTTACCCCGGAGCCGATGTGTCCCGTTCTTTTCATTGCCACTACTGACTGTCTTGCTGGCATCAAGAATCGTCCTTGGAGATGTTCGGTGACCGGCTCGCAGCCCGCGACTGACTAGGTAATGGTAGGCATCGTCCAGAATAACGTGACTGTTCGTGCCACCAAAGCCAAACGAGTTGACACTGGCTCGGCGCTGTCCACCGCGAGGCCAGGGCATCATCTCGGTGGGTACAATGAGGTTCCAGCCCTTGAGGTCGATCTTTGGGTTAGGAGATTGGAAATGTATGCTGGGCGGAATTACGCCATGCTCGAGGGCAAGTACTGCCTTGATGAGACCAGCGAGCCCGCTGGCACCTTCTGTGTGGCCGATGTTGGGCTTGACGCTTCCTACATACAGAGGCATCGTTTTACCATGCTCGTCCAGTGGCCGATTTTGTCCGAGCGTGGCGCCAATTGCGCTCGACCTGGTGCTAAGTGTCAGAGAGACCTGGATCAAGATGCAGAGTGAAGAAGGCTTACTCAACTGGGTCACCAGCCTGCGTACCGGTACCGTGAGCCTCAAAGTAGTCGGTGCCGTCAAATTCAAGGCCAGCATCTCGATAGGCCGTCCGAATGAGGTCGCGTTGCGCATCAGGAGATGGCTGAGTGATGCCAAATGTTTTGCCATCCTGATTACAGGCGCTGCTCCGAACAACAGCTCTGATTGTGTCATTGTCACGAATGGCATGTTCGAGCGGCTTCAGTATCAAGGCCGTGACGGCCTCGCCACGAGCATAACCATTGGCCCGCTCATCGTAACTATAGCAGACCGAATCCGGGCTGAGAAAGTGCAGGTTCGACATGGTTGACAGAACATCTGGCATGAACATCAGATTTGTCGCACCCACAACAGCCTGCTTGCTCTCGCCCGAACGTAGACTCTGGCATGCCAAATGCATCGCCACAAGACTGCTACTACAAGCAGTATCCAGGGTCAGGCTTGGACCTTTCAGATTGTAGAAGTAGCTGATCCTGTTAGATAGAATTGAGGACGAATTGCCAGTTGAGGAGTGGATAGGCGCAATTTCGGCATCTCGGTCGCCCATGTCGTAGTAATCGTGTGAAAAGCAGCCGACATAGCAGCTGGTCATCGTGTCGGCAATGTCCTCGAGATTGATGCCTCCAGATTCCATGGCTTCATATACACATTCCAAAAGTAAGCGCTGTTGAGGGTCCATACTCTTTGCCTCGGTGGGTGAGATGGAAAAAAATGATGCATCAAAGGACCCGAGGTCTTGCTGGAGGAAATGTCCACCCCGGGCATTCATCTGTAGCGTCACGTTAATCCGTGTATCAAGAATATTGGGAGGGCGGAGTTTCTTGACATACATTTCCTGCTCTTTCTGCATTTGGGTGATAAAAAGCATCAACGTTCATCCGATCTTTGGGAACTTCGCTCCATGCAGCTTGCTTTTCCGCGACCAGCTTCCAGAGCTTGTCGGGATTGGTAGCATCACCAGGAAATCGACAAGACATGCCCACGATAGCTATGGGCATCGACTTGTCTTCTTTCAAGATGCCCCGAACCAGAGCATCCGGTTGTGCGAACTCGGCATCGGTCACGAAAGGCATCTTGTCACAACGATATACCGTTCAAGTGCGATCCGTACTGAAATGTGTTGAGATGGAAGAGCGGAACAAGTGTACGATAAAGATAACACGAGGGGGCTAAGTGATGTCAGTTTCCTCTAGAGTACAATACAGAAACGCGTTCAAAATCGCCAGCACGACTTCCTGCTTTTAAGAACTTCTCATCTTCTCGATATCTAACAAGTCCCAGGCCTTCACGCGAGGCTGGACATACAAGGCTCATGCCACATGCACAGCCCTCCGAGCCTTTCTCGATTTCGATATTGTTTGGAAAAGGAAGATTTCGTTTCTTTCGTCCGGGCCATGAGGCTTACTCGGAGAAGGATGCTGACGTTTGAAATACCACCTTCGGAGCATTTTCGGTAGTCCACGCACCGCCTCGAAATAAAAGCTGATAGGGAGAAGATGTTGGCCGGGCCTATCTTCGAAATCCGCCGAGCCTTGACTGTCAACTCACAACATGTGATTTGAAGCGTAACCATTTTTATAGGTCTATAGGGGCTATTTTCTCGCTTCTTTCTTCAATCGCTATCAAAATGAGGTTCCTTTGCCTACATGGTGCTGGGACAAACTCCCACGTACGTTTGTTTCCCGGCCCAGATCCAAGAACATTCTCAATCATTTCTGATACTTGTTTAGGTCCTTGAAATCCAGACTGGTCGGTGCAATGATGCTAAGTTTCAAGCAATAAATTCTGTAACTCACCACCAACAACAAAACAGCCCCAATCCGTGCAGCACTAGAATCCAGCGAAACATTCGAATTCATTGATGGATTTCTCGATGTTGAACCTGTTGAACGTACGTTATACCCAGGATGGTTATTCATTATTTATCACTGACAGAAATATTATTGACTGTCAGCAATCAAAACCCTTTTCCGCGGTCCTTTCTTTACATGGTACTCGCCGGGATTCGGTGGCCACACCTTGGAGGAGGCCAAGGCGGATTTAATGGACTTGATTCAAAATGAGGGTCCCTTCGATGCCTGCCTTGGGTTTTCTCAAGGCGGTAGTCTGTTGGCATCCGTCATCATGGACCATCAAAGAAGCCATCCATTCGGTCCGGACCTCTTCAAACTGGCCGTCTTCATTTGCTCGGCCGCTCCGCTGCTCGTGACAAAGGCAAAACAGATGCCCGATGTTTCTCATGATTTGGCTTTTATTGAGAGACTGGCACCATTGACTAAGCCTTGGTCAGGCCCCTATGTTAGGGATCATGAACCTCAACCGGATGAGTCGTGGAACATTTTTATTCCCGACAAGGTGATTGAGGCAGGATTATCGATCAGGATTCCAACAGTGCATATTTACGGCAAGAAGGATGAGGCGCTAAGCCTGAGCTTGAATCTGCGAGACATGTGTGATGCGCGAATGAGAGTAGAGCTTGATCATGGTGGCGGCCACGATATTCCGCGGTCGGCCAATGTTGTCCAGGATATGGTTGCAATGATCCGTCGAGCGATACATTATGCGGTGATAAATTCGTAGCATCCTAGTTTAATATATTGAGATTTGGTCATACGATACCTTACACGCGGAAACAATGAATTTACAGCCGCATGAACAATAATTCCTTGATGCAACTTATTTAGTCTATAGAACAAGCCTATGAAATTTTAGGAAAAGAAGTACAAGTCAAAATAGAAGCCCAGTGGTGAAACAATCAACCTGTCCCACTGAATTTCGCCGTTTCGGCAGTCAGGCTGTTTAGGGTAGTCGCGAGAGCGCTGCACGAGATAGTTGGGTCTAAAATGTCAACAGTTTGGATAGAAGGCAAGATAACTAGGTGAGAGATGAGAAATATTGAATGCAGCTCAAGCAAACTTTGACGCCACAGCAATTTTACATATCCTTGTTATAGACCTCTCTGAGCTACTTCCAAAGGAACCTAACGAGCCCCCAATTTACGAAGCAAACCACCACTCAAGGAATGATTCTAGAATCGTGCCGCTAGATTGTTCTTCGGTTCCAAGCTGTAAGTAACTAGAAGAGCCATTAGTGAGCTATCATGTGAGGATATTCGAAAGTTTCATCGATCGTACCAGGAAACTTCTCATCCACGTTTTTCGGGTGTGGAAGAAACCAATCGGCGATACAGAGCGCCAAATTTCTGAAACGAGCAAACCACGGTGAGTTTCCGGCGGGAAAAACGAGGTTGTGGATGAACATGCTATTCTTCGCCGCTGTAAATCCACTGTCGAGCATCAATTTCTCGTACTGGCCGAGCCGGTCGGTGAGACACCCATCCTCGCTCTTGAGCGACTCGGCAAGTGAGATGGCATCAAAAATAGCACTGGTTGCGCCTCTTCCGAGATACGGCGTCATACTGCCCCCCAGAAATTGATTAGGCTCGGACAAGCAGAGACGCATGAGAAACCCGTACCTGTGAGCAGCGTCCCCCAAGATTGTAACACGCCCGGTATGCCATGGCGTGATGAGCTCCTGGGTTCGAAGGTAGGAAATGAAGACGGAACTGGGAACAGTGATTGCAATCAGTGACTTGAGTAGAGGGTGCCAATCCCGCGCCCGACTGAGGCATTCGTCTTTCAGCTCCTCTGCCGTCATCTGGTCAGGCGACTTGGTTTTGTTGTGAAACTCGTTGGTGTAGCATCCGAGGCCAATCATGAGAAAGGAGTCTTCAGGGTCGATTTTCTGCAGATCATATGGTCCGTACGGCTTTTTAGGATTTTTGAAATACGAAATGACCATGGATTGTCTAGGAGTCAAAACCTGTGCAATAGAGATCAATTAATCGCGATTCTAGGAAACCACAACGACCACATATTGGTCCGGCGTCACTCACTAAACCACCGGAGCCCCAGGGTATCATCGCTTCCGTTTCCGGCGTCAGTGGTGCCTTGAAATAGATGATGGTGACGCCTGTATCGCGTCTCGTACTGTCCGGCAACAGCTGTTTTCGAACTCGAGATCCAGCACCATCAGCCCCGACGAGCACATCACATGCCACCGTCTGACCATTGCTAAAAGTCACCTTGACCTGATCATCGTCCTGGTCGTATGAGCAGAACTGCATGTTGAATGCGACCGAGTTTCCAAGGCCGTGGAGCAAGGCAGTCCGAAGCTTCCATCGCGAAATAGAAATGGCCGAGCGTGCCGCCTGATTGTCTGCGCGATACTTGACTCGACAGTGTTGATCCATGAAGCAAGCCCGATTGCCGTGCATCTTTGGTACCCCGACGGCATTTGCCAACAGCTCTTGCACTTGCGGCTCGACCTGGTCTCGCAAACGTTGAAAGATTTCCGGCACAACTAGAATCCTGAATCCAACCAGAGAATTGCCAGCGCCTTCGGCAGGCCCCCGCTCGTATACAGTTACTGAGTATCTCGCATCATTTTTGAGGAGCTGGGCAAGAACCAGTCCTCCGATGCCAGCACCGATGATGGCAATTCGAAGCGGAGAGTTTTCTGTTGATGTCTCAGAAGCCATTTCTTTGTTCAAATTGGAGGGAACTTGGCTTCGACAACGAACATCTAACCGAGTTGCGATCCTGCCGTTAATTCTACATTCTATAAATTCGTGTTATAAATTCGTGTCTGAGTCTCGGGACGTTCCGTGGCCTGCATCCATCTGGAGATGAGCTGACCAGCCTGGACACGCACTTTCCGTTTTTTGCGCCGATACCATTTGTTTCTTTCATCCATTGTCCCAAGTCGGCGCAAAGATTCCACCGGCCGGCGGGTTTCGTCTCGCCCGCATGAGCAACTGTGGGCGCACATCAACTGAGAGTGGCCAGCCTCAGCCTTGCTGAGGTGACTTCGGGTAGCCTCACACTTCCGAAACCCCGATCCTAGTTGATTGTGTTCAACCTTCAACCGCCACTATGGGAAAGCTGGCCAGGAAAACATGTGAGAGCAGCAATGGGCCCTCTTGCTCTTTGTCAGGGTACCCCGTCGTTCTTTGAACCATCCTTGCATTTTTGTACAGTTTTGCTAGGCACTATGCACTATGCACTGCTAAAGGACTTCCGACTCAACCTGTAGTATTGTCGCTTTGCAGTCGTACCTGATCGTCCTGATTCATCCTTCATCCCTTTCTTCTTCTTGGTTGTACTGCGAGCATCTGCACTGCAGTCACGGATTGTGCTAGTCCTGTAACTGCCATCTATCGACAGCATGGGGTCTAGCTACGAAGATACGGCAACTACGGCGGCGCCAAAACGGGCAGCTCACATCGACAGTTCTCAAATCGGAGGGCTGCGCATGACTTGTATCATGGCTGGGTAAGACATTTTCACATCCGATATGGAGCATAAATGTGCTAAAGCCTTCATTGGTGTTCGTGGGTAGTCTTTGGATCTGTCTCTTTCTCTCTGCCTTGGAGACCACCATCGTCTCGACAGCTCTTCGAAGCATGTCAAGCGACTTGAAAGGCCTGTCACAGTCCACATGGGTTGTAGTCGCCTACCTTCTTACTTATAACGGTAAGTACACTGCATCTTTTCAGTGCTGTCTGCTCGTGTAAGCGGGCGAAAACTCGCACACCACCAACTTGCGCCCTCACCCCGATATCTGATGTTTCGTAATGGTCTAGGATTTCTCCTCGTATTCTCCAAACTGACCGACATATTCGGTCAAAAGAGTCTACTGATACTGTCGCAACTGATTTTTCTCGTCTTTTCAATGGCCTGCGGGGCTGCCCAGACCATGACACAACTGTAAGGCAAAAACCTGTCCCAAGGAATATACTTACATCATGTTGCATTAGCCGCTGATGTGCTCCAAAAAGGATTGTATTCCGGGCCTTGCAGGGAATTGGCGCTTCCGGTATCTACTCGATCGTCTTTGTGATAATCGGGAAGATTGGCAGCGTAGAGAAAATGCCGCTGTACATGGGGGCCATCACTTCCGTCTTTGCTTTGGCCAGTCTTATAGGTCCCATACTGGGCGGCATCATTGTCAACCATACCACCTGGCGATGGGTGTATTTCATGAAGTGAGCGCTCTTTGAGCAACAGACTGCGGACAAGAGGAGATTCTAATATTTTTTTTTTTTGATCAGTGGACCAGGGGTTGCACTATCACTCTTATTGCTCATCCCTTCCATCCCTGATCTCGGAGAGAAGCTTATGGATAGAGAAAAACTGAAGCAGGTCGACGTCATTGGCGGCATACTCTCTTTGGTATGGCCAACGTTGCTTGTGTTTGCCCTGGAGCAGGGAGGCCAGGCGTATCCGTGGCAAAGCAGCATCATCATCGGAACTCTGGTCGGAAGCGTCATTGGATTCTTCTCATTTGGATTCTACGAGATACGGGTTCAGCGTCTGGGCAAGCAAGAGCCCATGCTGCCCATGAAATTGTTGAGCATCCCAACACTGTTCCCCAACACTCTGTGAGTCACCATGAGCTACTCTAATCAGCGTTGAATACTCATTTCTTCTCGTCAGAGTCATGTTTACCATGGGTGGCTGCTTTTACGCTGCCATATTCCTTCTCCCGCAGCGCTTCCAGGCTGTCAACGGAATTTCTGCCCAGAGAGCGGGGATCAACCTGCTTCCCTTCACCATCGTATCACCAGTATTCTCAGTTCTCTGTGGCATGCTGCTCGCAAAAGTCCAAAAAGTAGCTACCATGGTGCTTGTAGTGTCCTCTGTATGTACAGTGATCGGCATCATCATGCTTGGCACGCTTTCAAGTTCACCTCAAGTCTTTGAATTGAAGACTTACGGATTTGAAGTCATTCTCGCTCTTGGCCTTGGTTCGATGATGCCCCCATTGTTTTTGTTCATCAAGGTCGATCATGATGACTCCAGTTTGGGTAAGTCAATTCTCTTGTCAGCACAATGGCAATTTCAAGCTGCTGTTCTTGTCAATTAACGAGTTTTAGCGGCCATTATGGGCGCAAATAATACCGCTCGCACTCTAGGTGGCTGTGTAGCCGTGGCGATTAGCTCCTCTATCCTTCACGCAGACCTTGTCCCGTCTCTGAGATCATTTCTGTCGCCAAACCAGGTTGAGGCAATCTTGACTTCAACATTAGGAGGCCCAGAGCTAACTTGGTCAGAGAAGATCAAGGTTCAAGAGGCTTATGGAAAATGCTATAATATGCAATTCCGGGCATTGATTGCTTTTGCTGGCGCCAATCTCATCTGCTGCCTGGCATTGTCAATAGTGCGGTACAGTATTGAACGTCGTCACAAGCAGAATGTTCGGCCTTCAAATGCAGCGCTAGAAATCGGGTCCGGTCAATGAATTAAAACATATAGTATAGCCTGTCAAATTTTTACATCACGAACATAGTCCATAGCATGGCCATGCGGGAATGATTAGACTATCATGTGTTGCACTGCATCTAAAGAATGGCTTGAGTAGGGAATGGCCGCTTGAAACATAATTTAGCAACGCAGAAAACCAAGATTCACCCTCGCAGCTTCTTCAAAACTTCCCAGCCACCAGCAGAGAGTGCTTGCGCTTGACGGGCAAGAATATCGCGGTAAACCCAGGCGGAACGGGCGGCTAGCCAGGTCGAATACATAATCGCCGCAGAACTGAGCGCTCCAACCGCATAGAGATCCCAATTCTTGGCTTTATACGCCGGCATTCGCATATCAGCTGTCTGCAAATGCATAGGCCGCAGCTGTTTTCCGTCTTTACTGAATCGCAGTTCATTGTCGTACATCAGCTCTTCAATAAGATCAGCGGCGTGATTCTTGCGGCGCGCAGCAACATGGGCAATACGCTTGAGCCGTAGCACATTGCGCTGATAGGATTCACAATCATCTGCGAGAATTCTTTTGGCTTTGAGGAAAAGCTCGTCCGATGTGAAGCCTAGTTTACTGAGAGACTCGGCCACGCCACCCGCGACCAATCGAGTGGTGTTCGCGATCTGATCAGAAAATATGCCCATGGAGAGCATCGGCTTGCCGTGGTAGAGGCCTTCATTAGCGCTGGATCCTCCGCCATGGGTGAAGTATAGCTTGGTAGAGTGGTGATCCAAGACGGCGCGTTGGGGAGCAAAAAGGGGGAAAATAAAGTCTGGGTGCTTGCTCTCGAGCAATTGTCCCATTGAAATGCTCTCAGTTTTGGCGCCGCGACTGGTCTCGACGGAAAACAGCGCGTCAAGATTGAGATCGGCTCGGCAAGTCTTTCCCATGGCCCAGATCACGCCGTCGATGAGCTTCGCTTTCATCAGGCGAAGCACCCCGGTAAGAATAGCAGACGCATGTTCATGAGGCAGTATGATGTGTGTACCTAGAGCAATGTACAGTACTGACTTATGACTACCCAGGAAGTTCCCGCACTGGTCATCCAGCGGGGGGAAAGTAGGGCTCAAGAGCGGCCCGACCGGGGCGCAGGTCGGAGGCAAGTCCCGCGGAATCTCCAGGCCAAAGAAGGAGTTGACAAAGATCAGATAATCGGGTTTCTGGGGCTTGTGGGGTGGGTAGAAGACGCCGTTATCGCGACGCAACTTCTTGCCCGCCTTGCCAGCCTGTATGATGACGGGTAAATCAGGCAAAAAGAAAATCTCATTCATAATTCGCAGCCACATGGACGTATCCTCTGAGGTCATGGTTCCCGGCAGCTGGAATCCTGGCTTGCCCGGGATGTAAGAGCACGGTAGCTGGAATGACGGCATGTTGGGGCTGACGACGGCGATGGGCAGGTTGTACTCGAAATGAATGTCATTGGCAGCTTCGACAAAAAAATCAGCAATCATCATGGCTGGCCGAGTGGCTGGAGAGTCCATGAGCTTTTTGAGGCCGTGGTAGGTCTGAGGCCAGAACGAGTCCCAAAGATACTTGGAATCCATGGCCTTTCCGATGCCTTTCGAGATATCCCACTCTTGCATGCGTCGGTAATGCGCATCAAGCTGTTTGGAAGTTGGCCCTGGCCCGAGAGTATGGAGCTTAGTGACGAATGCATACTCGGTGATCCAGCCCTCTTGGCCCTCGAGCGTTGCGAATTCTATGATGTGACCGCGTTCCGAGAGCGCTCGGCCAATCTCAAGCACGGGAGCTGTCGATTCCAATTTCTGTTAGCTAGTGGCTTGGATACTCGTGCACGCCCGCCCTCGTCCCCTGGGATCTCCTTGGCCACTAACCAGCATGAGTGAAGCCTCCGGTGGTTACCACCAGCAGGATCTTGCGGGATGGATGCATTTGCGAGTCGTCCATATCGGGAGTGTACTCGAGGCGTCGCCAAGAAGAAAGCAAAAGGCAGAGGCGGGGCCCCTGGAATAAGAGAGAATAGGAGGAGCGCCCGAGTTTGAAGGATGCGACCAGGCTGCGGCCAGGCTGCGCCTGTCCTTTCGGGCTCTAGTCGGTGTCCGATGAAGGGGCAGCGGGCTGAGGAGATGGGCTCCCGTCGTACAGATGGCGTAATAGCCTGAAGCAGGGGCCAAAATTCCCCCGGCCCTATCGGAGTTCGGCGGGTTTTTATTGCCTTGCCAAGAAGACTTGGCAACGGCTCGCTAATTCGATCTGTCCGTTGCTATTTCCGTTTTCAGGCTACTGGTAAGTTCCGTCTTGTTAGAGAAGATGAATAAAGCGGGACTAACAGCTCTACGACGATGTCTAATTCAGTCTTTGAGTTGTGGTTTATGTTCTAGAACAAGAGGAGAATATTACCCCGACTATTTAAATGATGTAGAGTTCTAGTTTTCATGTTCTTATACAGTCTAATCAATACTAGTTTCCTCTACCCCGTCATTCTGGGCGGCGAGCCCCCTCAACGGGTAATTCTTCTCAGACTACCGTCACAGGCCGGCTAATGGGCAGGTCTCGAGAGCTGAACCCAACACTGACCATCATCTCGCCACCAGGGATGCGCCAGTCCTGGGCCTCAACATCCCAGTAACTAATGTCCCGTCGTGTCAGCTCGAAAGATATCTTCTTGGTCTCCCCTACCTTGAGAGGAACTTTCTCAAACCCACGAAGAACCCGGATCGGTGTCCCTGGTGGCACATTCTCGGGCGGGAGGGTCATGTATAGCTGCACGACCGTAGAACCGGCTCTGTTGCCCGTATTTTTGACGGATACAGATGCCGTCACTACGTTTTCCCACAGGCTTGGGCTACCGCCCATGGCCAGCGACGAGTTTCTGGCCGCCGGGGGCAACGCCGAAACTGTTCCGTTATTGGCACAGGGAACCAGGGACAGGTCCAGTTCGGAAGCCAGTGCGAACGTGGTGTAGCTCAGCCCGTAGCCAAATTCATAGAGCGGAGCGATGCCCTCCTTGTCAAAGTGGCGGTAATCGATGTACAGACCTTCGGTGAAGTTGTCCTGCCAGGCCCGCCCATCGGCTGCTTCCGGGCCCGTAATGTTCACGATGGGGGCATTATAGTCTGATGCGTTTGCGGCGACTGTGTAGGGCAGACGGCCCGAGGGGTTGACGTCGCCCCAGAGGACGTCCACGATGGAGTTTCCGCTCTCCTCCCCGGGGTAATGAGCAGCGAGGATTGCGACCACATCAGGATTGTCGGCCCACGGCATGATGTTTGGGCAACCAGAGTGAGTTATCACGACAGTGCGCTTTGGACACAGAGCAGCCACAGCATCAACAAGCTTTGCAGAGTTTCCGTCTGCCTCGAGATCCGTCCTGTCTACACCCTCGGTTTCCCACGTTTTCAGGAACACGAGACAGACGTCTGGCCAGGGGTAGAGCGTGGTCTGCTCGCCGCTCGTCAGCAGTGTCGTGTTGGTGATGTACTGCAACTGAGCGCCAGTCTTCCTGGCACGAGCCTTGATGGCCTCTAGGGGAGGCACGATGGAGCTCGTGCGGCCTCCGCCAGAACCGCCGCCGATAATGACAGTCCCCACGTCGTAGCCGGCGTTGGGGTTAAGGGCCCCAGTCGTTACATCGGCCGCGTCCTCGCCGAAAACGCCAATATTCCGCGGCGAGCTGAGAGGCAGCGTGCCGTTGACATTCTTCAGCAAGACCGTGCCCGCTGACCCCATCTGCCGGATCAAGGCCGCATGGTTGCCACGCACATCACGTCCTGGCGGCGTCGGGGTGGACCGGTTTAATAGATGCGTGCCGGTAATGAAACCAAAGTTCTCAATGGTGAGCAGAGTGGAAGACGGGTCAACCGTGGGGAAGCTCGTCAAGTTCTGTCCGAGATACAGATAGGGCGTCAAAACGCGGCGGACCATGTCGTCGACACGCGCCTCTGGTACGGATCCATCTGCCACCGCCTTGACCAGGTTCGGTCCCCAATAGCTGTGCTGCAAGTCTGAACCGGAGATTGGACCTGGCTGGTTCATGTCCATGCCCGCAATGGCAGTCTCTGCACCAGACATGGCAGCCATGTAGTCCGAGACCACGAAGCCCTCGAATCCAAGCTCGCCTTTCAGGATGTCTGTCAACAAGCGCTTGCTCTGGCAGCTGTAGGTACCGTTGACTCTATTGTAGGCGCAAGTCACGCTCGCCACACCAGCGCGGACGGCGTCTGCAAAGGGCCACAGATAGAGCTCGTGGAGCGTGCGGTCATCGATGTTGGCCGAAATGGCGTCAACCATCTGGCCATCAATCTCAGTCGCCTTTCGCTGAGTTTCTTGTTCGTTTCCTATAAAGTGCTTCGCGTTGGCTTGAACACCTTGACTCTGAACGCCGCGAACTGTGAGCTGCATCGCAACACCAGTCAAATAGGGATCTGGCGAGAATCCTTCCCAGTTACGCCCTCCCATGGCACTGCGCCCCAGCGGGCCGCCGACGGGACTGTCGCGCGTGTCAGTCTGCTATTCTCATAATGGGGGACGGGACCACACGAGGGATTCTCACCCGAGCATAACATGCGCGCCCGAGCCTCTAAACTCCGCGCCGAGAGCCTCCCCTCGCTGGTAGATAAGCTCCCTGTCCCAGGTGGCAGCCATGGTAAGGCCGGATGGGAACACGCTGGCCATGGCGGCAAGTCGAATGGCCGCGGGCCCATCCTGTATGCAGAGTCCGCTGAAGCCGACGCTTTCCACGGGTGCCACGTAGGCCATGCAAGTTCCTGTAAGAGAACCGGTTACAATGGCAACCTTTTCGCGTATGTTCATACGCGCCGCCCATTTTGCAGCTTCGGATCGTGATTGGAGCCATTTCGTCTCGTCTAGTCCGGGACTCGCTTGTCAGAGAAAACCATTCGTCAGTCGATAGAGCTCATCGTACGATCATGTTCCAGTATGTCTCGCACCTGTAGATACTGTTGACCGTAGAGCGTGCACTGTAAGGATTGTCTGCGCTACAAACAAGGCTGCTGCTGACCAGAGCATGATGCAAATCGGGACAACGTGGCGTGCGCACTATAATTGGATATCTCCGCTAAAATGAGAGTCTTACAGCGGCTCGTGGCCAGCCCGTTCCATGAGGCGCCATTGTGTTGATCGAAGCCTTTATACTGTCGAATCGCGCTGCTGTTTCGCGAACAAGCCACCGGGGCGTGAGGGTAAGGCGTGATCCTTCTGTGTTTCTTCTACGCCCCGTGTCACTGTCGATAATGGGGGGTTTTCTAGTGTCGATCATCACTGTCGGTAGGTTTTCTGATCAGACGAGGCGCCGATTTGCCTTCATTTTGGTTCAGCCACTAGTTACTGCTACCGTAAAGCCGGAGGCGCGGAGTCGATGTTTCGCTTGCTGAAAAGAATTCCGACGTGGTGATACTCTGTCGCATCTATACTGTATTCTCACAGCGATTGAAAGCTCCTCCCTCGAAATCTCTTAGCTACTCGATGAGAAAACGAGGCCCAAGAGGTCGGAGAGGTCGTTGGTCAACCAGCGCAGAGCAACGAGTTCCAGCAGGCTCGGCCCCCGGCCGGCTCGGCACGTTAGCTTCCAAGAAGGGCAAAATCCGTGACCTGGGTATGCCACATGGCGCGGCTGGTTACTCCCAAGCAAGGATGGACCAGCCAGGTACCAGCCCCTGTCATCAGATACCGAGGTGTCATGGTCGATGAAGATAGTACATCGATTTCCGCGGAGATTCAACCACAATTAATGTATACTAAGTGGCGTGAGCAGCTTTACCGAGCCTCTTCGCGCTCAAACAGGGGCATTTACTAACACTCGGCACATCATGCCGAAATGGAAGGCTAAAAACTGGTATTTGTGGGCTGTCAGGCTCGCTAACAACTTCAGATCAGTTGAAACATGTCCATTATCAGGCTTTATTGACGCAACTGCAACCCCACCTCTGTCTTTCTGGCGCAGGGACAGCCATTGTTTAGGCTAGATGAGCCGCTGAGGTTGCACGTCGGACCAACCGAACCAGCTGGTTCCCACGACTTCGGAGCCCCTAATTATATTCGTTGCAATCTGCAGATGAAGAGACTAAACGAGTCTGAGCGGCACTGATGCAGAAATGATCGGCCATGGCGTACGGAGTAAATATCCTTGTGCTATTGGAACGACTATCTTAAGCTATCGGATACAACCTGCGTTAGTGAAAGGAGTGAACTTGCATACGATGATAGCCTCCCCAGAGGACAGCTGCCCCCAACATTTGCCATCCCTTGCCCCGTCATGTATGCCCCGCATGAATGTAGCCTGCTTCCCAAACTGGCAATGTGGTCTCTCAACACTGAAACGATGATTTTCAGCTGGAGCGAGCGGCTGATGCCCAGCTGTCCTAGAGACAGGTCGAACGTTTCGATGGTGTTGGTGCTGGATGCAGTGTAGGCAAACTTGCCCGACAGATGCTGAAAATGGGTACGGATGATATCCAGTTGATAGCGATCCTCCGTACCCGTGACGGCAATGTCCAGCAGTATGTCGTTGTATGTGTGTAGAAGTTGAAGTATCGGCGCTTTGATGAGGCCAAAAACGGTACGCTGGTCGTCAATGAAGCCGTAGCACATGCCGCTCTCGAACTCTTGTGTACACCTTTGGCACAGCTCACACACCAAGTCGATGAGCTCCTTTCCTGGCGTCAACAATTCATTGATGGCGCCCAGCGTGCTTCGGGTCGGCAACAGCGCCGATCCCTCGCTGTCCGGGGATGTTCGACGTCTTGCGCGGGCCATCTGCTGGTGTAAGCGGCCGAGCGCTTGGATGATGTCGGGCAGTTCCTTGCAACTCCCTGGACCTCTGCAGCTTTGCGGCACGTCTGCGTCCATGCTGGAGTCTGTATTGCTCTTCTCACTGCCAGGCTTCTGACACTCCAAGTTGCTTCCCAGTTCGTGGTCGAGCATGGCCAGCTGAGGGTCGGCAGGTAAGGACTCGAGCCATAGCAGGCTCGTGGGGGATTGGAAGCCGGAGTGCTCGACTGAGGAGAAGTCCGTGGTTTCAGAGTCGTATAGTGAATCGGTATGGCTGCCGAAAATCATGCCCGGCATCATCATTCCTGTTGTTGTCGGTATCGTGCATGCCGTGCTTGGCGTGAAGTTGCCGCCACCGTGACCCGATGACTCGACAGAAGACACGGGCTGCGATCTAGACTCGGAATTCGAAGAGTTGCTCTCTGTATAGTTTCCCGCAGACTTCTTGGGCCGACCTGGCCTCAGGGGCTCGCTGTATACACATGTTTCGCCATTCTGAATGCAGCGGTAGCAAGGGCCGTTGGCTGCACTTTGCGAACAGCGTAGTTTCCGCTCATGACATCTGTCACAGGCCAGCCGCACTTGTCTTGCCACTTTGTTTTTCGGCGGTGACGCTCGCATTTTGACGTTTTTTGCGTTGTTTTGGTGCAAAGACACAAAGATGAATAACTTGTTATCACGCTGCGGATAGTAGACCAACTTGGCTTATACAAGTTTAAGTTTAGGAAAAAGATTGGAGCGTCACAAGTCTGTCGCCCTGGCTTGAGCTGGTGCCTACCCCGATTCGAAGTGGTCCTTACTAACCCTTGCAGGTGTCAGACCAAAAGGTGAGAAAATTAAAAACACTATATGTAGTTGATTGCTGCTGGTAATTACTGTTTTATCTAGCCTATGGTAACATAACTATGGATGGCTTCTGTCCCCTTTTACCTAGGGCATCTCAATCATATACTCCGTAGTAATAAGCTAACTAGTTGATACTCCATCGGGCGCCTCATCCCATCATGCTCGCGATTTTTCTTCTCGGGCCATGACGGTCAGGGATCCAAGCAGAGAAGATTGGTGCTCGTTCAATCGTTAAAATGTTAGCTGACATGTACCGGGAAGGAGTGTGACCCTGGATACGAAGCTCTTACTTCTTATCTGTTGCTCATTGAAGAGGCTTGTCGGGAGGCGCTTTATTGATTCCGCGGTCTGGAGGCTCGGGGCCTCGTCGATTGCCCGGCTTATGCCTTAATCGGATAATAAGCCACAGCTAGACTCGCCTTGCGTAACTGAGCTGGAAGGATTGCTGAAGGATGCTGCCCGGCTAACTAGCGCTCGACGGATGGGGGCTGCGAACTTGTGGCTGCCTTATGGGTACACGGTGTAAGCCGAATATTTCGAGCGGCCGGGTGGTGCTTGAATCTACAATATGTATCAATCATAGAATCAAAGTAAATTTCATTTGATCACGGGCTTATTCGGCCGAGGTTCAAGTTATTCCATTCACTGATCGTACCTCACGAGGACTGTATTTGCGATGCTGTTTCCCCATTAACATAGCAATTAATGTGGCAACATAGGCAGCCAATTAGCAAAGAAGCACCGCAGCCTTACAGATATTTATTACACGTGGCGATCAAGGCAGTGTTTCTGGGGCTTGCACGGAAGGGGGAGGCGTACGCAGATGAACTTTTCGCTGGTTCAGACACCCGCCGAGTTGGCTTTGGGGAGCTATTTCAAAACCATCATAATAGCCAGCTGCGTAGATGAACTGACGGCGGAACTTTGGCGCTATTCGGCACCGCGGACAGTATGACGCGCGAGCAACGCCGTCACTGACATTGTCTGGTCGCTTGGGGTGCAGAAAGAATGCAATCAAGCCAACGCCTTGAATAGAGATAGCATAAAGCAGCAATCTACTGCGGCATGGCATAAGCATAAGACGACACTATTGCCGCCCCCTCCGGCGCAAGACAAACTCGGTATGCTATAACTAGTCAAGCCTACTAACACTGGTGTATTTTGGACCATGGCACTTGTGGCTGTTTTTTATCGAAGAGCTGCTAGCTACTGCACTACTCGATGTTTTGGCTATGCATTGGGGTAGCACCAGTCTCAATGGCTGCGAACGAGGACCTACGTATCCTCACAAGGGCTGAGAGGGTCATTCAGGAGTCCTTATGCGTGTCCGTCCAGATTACACCCAAGAGCCGATGTGAGGCGCTTATATAGCTGCAAAAACGGCCGCGTTCTTCCGCTCACTTGGCGTATATTGGTGCAGAAATGTTGTGGACAAGCGTGCAACCGGTACTAGAGAGTCTACCTTTCAGCCAAGCCTGTGCAATAGTAGAGCTGCGCGTTCTGGGCGGTCTAAATTTCATCAGCACTTTGAGGCTTGAAAATTGAGGCACGTGGTTCTTGTTCATTGACTGACTACATGATATAACATGCAAATGACTTCCCTTCAACTCGCTAGTATGACTTAAAAACGGCTTTGACAGGGCTCTACATCTCGCCGGGTCGGCTTTGCGCAGAGCTTCGTGAGAGGCAGACATTTCGCCTCCACTGTGCAAGTCACTCAGCTTCATCGCCAAGTCCTGCCGCGCACCGCGCATCGGCGTAGGGCAGCGGGCGTTCCGCAAGGTTGCCAAGCCACGGACGCGATCTGATGCCGGCTAAACGAACTGGTGCCATCCTGCCGCACTCCCTCGCTCACTTTGTTAGCCAAATTATGGTCGGCCACGCCATCGCTTTCGGAAAAGATCAAGTTTTTAGAGTTGACTATGATTTGCTACAAGATGAGTGTTGGGGGGGGGGGGACTGGAAGGAAGAAGGGCTGGTAGTAGCGGTCGTGTTAGTTGAAGTTGTATGCGCGGTGATTTCATCTGCAACATACATCGGAGAGCACTCGTAGGCATTGATCAAGACAAACCTGGGCCCGCTGAACTCTCTTTCCAGGCAATTAGTGGTATACTGCTTTGTAGAGCTGGCAGGAAGGTGAAGACACAAGATCTTCAGGTAGGGGCCATCTTGCGATGGTCAATAATTTTCTATATTCATCGTTACTGATTAAATTACTTCATTTATTACATTTTTTCCCTTGGCACTATCTTTTTTTTTTGTCATGGGTTGACATCTGTTAGCTCTGGATTGCGACTGTATGAGTACTGTTGTGGATTTGGACCACAACACAGTCTTACAATCCATCCCTATCTGCGAATGATGAGATGCGTAGTTGAAATTTGAAGGAAGCTACAGCTGCGACGAAATTCAGGAAAGGCGGCTGAAGGGGTGGCCGTAACTCGGTTGGCAAAGGTAAATAGCCTTACAACGCAGCGATTCTGCACTTGCGATCAGATTATCAACGGTATTGCAGGACTCATTGATTTGATTGGAAGCAACGGAGAGATGATTCAATCAGATTGAAACAACTTTAACCTCCGTTGAACTTGTGACACGTTATTACTTGCACCTGAGAGTAGCCGAAATGGCCATGTCCGCTCAAGAGTTAGCCAGACAAAGCCCGGTCAAAGACGAAATGCTAGTTGCAATTTTCGCCCGTTCAACACGCCATATGTGTTTCTCAAATAGCAGAGTTTATGAAATGTGTTCCTTTCAGAAAAGCTGTGTGTCAGAGCTACTTTAGTCATATCAACACCTTGTCGGGCTTGAGATATCGGATACGCTAGTGAGACTGAGTCACATATAATCAATTTCAATGGTCATGGTCCAGTCATATTTACCAACATGTATATAACAGGAGCCAATCTAGCAATATACGCAAGAAAGGGCTTCTAGCGCAGTCTCCCATTCAAAATGGCCACCCCTTTGCACTATTTGAACTCACACAAGCGCCCGAGTACCGAGGCCGGGGCCGTACTGCTCGAAACCAGCCGCCTGATCATTCGTCGTTTCCTAACGACTGATGCCCCAAGTCTTGCAGTTGCGCTGAATCACAAAGAGGTCGTGGTTCAGTTGAGTGACCGCTTCAAGCATCCGTACGAAGAGTCTGACGCCGCGACAGCAGTTGAACAGTCGTTTCCGTCGGAGCACGACAATCAGTTTTCAGCGGCCTACCCTAGAAGCGTCGCAGTCTGTATCAAACCAGACACGGTTGACAATTCATCCCCGGAACCATGGCTCATTGGCAGTATCATTGCACATGCAGGCACAGGCATGGCCTACCGGACATGGTCCATAGGGTACGCACTGACTCCAGAGGTCTGGGGTAAGGGATACGCAGCGGAAGCAGTGACTGGGTTCAAAGACTGGTTGTTCGATACGTGGCCACGCCTTGCCCGAGTGGAAGCCAGTGTGTATTCCACCAACATCGCGAGTGCCAGGGTGCTTTTGAAAGCTGGCTTCAGTGAGGAAGGGCTCCGGAGAGCTTGCTTGGAGAAAAACGGCGTTTTGATTGATACGCGCCAGTTTGCGATACTGAGAGGCGGCGACTGCTAGGTTCAACTAGCTGGCGCCACCAACCGTCAACGGCATCTAACTGTTTTTTTTTAAACGATGAGCGGGAATTGATGGTCATAAGAAGTGTCTGCAATGCATTCTGTAATTTCGATCTGACGATGCGAGATATAATATCTGCTGAAATTCATGTGGATGGCGGCCGTGCATCGCCGGTTCGAGTAACTACGTTTCCCCGCCACCTACTTTTTCGCGTGACTGAACTGCCCATGTTAGCTGCAGTTGGCCAAGCTCTTCCGCCACGCTCTTGTCACAAGAACCTTTCATCAAACTGGTCGTCAGCACCTATTATCAGGGACAGACCTTCCTACTCAGTTGTCGCTCACAAGAGTATTATTCTTAATTTTATAGTGCCCGATATTCACTTTACCCTGCGCACAAGCCTCCGCGCCAAAGATGGAAGACCAATTTGGTGGCCGCACCGACGACGATTTGTTCTACGACGACGATTTCGAGCCAGTCGATGGCGTAACTACCATCATCCATGATGACGTGCCAGTCGAGATCTCTTCATGCTACATCACACACTCAGATTTGGTACCGCACCCTGCGGATCTCGAGTCTGCGCTTGCGCCAATCGCTGCGGCCGCTGCCGCGGCAGGCAAAAGGAAGGGACGTCGACGACGCAAGTCCAAGTCCCCCAAGGCGCCGCCGCCGCCGCCGCCGCCGCGAGGAGGTCTTGCGTTTTCCAGATTCGCAGACAAGCCCGTAGAGCCGCTGGAGACTCAGCCGACCCAAAAGTCCGAACCACAGTCACCGAAGCCACCGTCGACGACGACGACGGCGACGACGACAACGACAGCGACAGCGACGACGACGACGAGCCAGGACCAGACGAGTGGCGAAATCAGCACGGCCGCTGTCGCAGCAAATGTCTCTGCGCCGAGAGATAGGAGAAGTAATGCAAGAAACCAGGGGAAGCTTGCCGAAACTTCGACCGACGCACGCGCGCAATCTGGCGCCAACCCTCGTCAAAAGTTGACAGAGCAAGAATTGACTGCCAAAATGGAGAAGATGAAGCTGCTGTCGGCAGAAAAGACGCGCAAATTCGAAAAGGCCGAAAAGGATGAGAAGCAACACGCAGAAGCTTACGCGCGCGGGATGGAAGAGGCGCGACGTCAGCGTGCCGAGACTGCAGAGAAGCGACGGCAAAACGAGGAGCAGCGTCGTCGCCTCGAAGAGGAGCGCACAAAGAACAGGGAGCGCAAGCTCAAGGCCATCAACATGAAGCAGGGCGGCTGGGACGAAGGCAAGGAGGCCGTCGGCGAGGAAGAGTCGCAGCGGCCGGCTCGTGCGGTGAATGGCGGTGTTCGCGGGTCCAAAGGCGCACGCGGGTCAGGGTTGCGCGGGAGCCGTTTCGCACGAGACTCTAGCGAGGGAGAAAAGTCGGCGACACCGGATCGCACAGACACCGACAGATCCCTGGATGAGCGACCTCGTCGTGGTAGCCGTGGGAGAGGCAGCCGCGGCGAGGGACGTGGCGGGCGCGGAGCACGCGGCGGCCGCGGTGGCCGTGGCGGCGGCTCCGACAACGGGCGCAGTCCGGCGGCGGCGGCTCACGCAGCCACCAAGGAAGATTTCCCGTCGCTGCCTGCCAAGCCGGCATCTCAGAACGAACCCGTGGATGATGCGAAGAAGCCTGCCGTCCTGGCGCCGTTGCCGCGCTTTGCTCCAGCCATCGGGAAGTGGGACGATGAGATGGAGTTTATGGAGGAAATGAACACGGTCGCTTCCAAGAATTAATGTATTATGATTTATATTACGGTGTCACATGGCAGCATCATGTCGGTAGCGCAGGCACACAAGGGTATGGCAAAAACAGACTGTTACAATGGGAGGCGGCGTCAATGATTTTTTTTTTCTTGTATTAGTACTCTGATATCACGCGCGAAGCGAAACACGATGACTGCGCTGTTTTGGAAATAATTTGACCAAGCACAGGACTGATTTTAAATGGAAAGCGTTTCAATCCCCCGTCTCGCAAAGATGCTGTTTTGTGCCAATGTCGTGTTGTGTCAAAAGGGTATACATTTATGTAAAGGGTTGCAAGCTCCTGACTAACTCCGGTATATGTACAGATCCTTTTGAAATTTCATTCCCAAGCCACCCAAACACCATTAGCCTCCTCGATACCAGTTTGCACAAAGCTCTCATGGGCGCAACCCCTTTCGCATGCACTACAGTTCTACCACCCACCACGATAACCACGACCGCCTTTCCCTCTATACCCTCCGCCCCCGTGCCCTCGGGGGCCCCTTGGGCCGCCGCCACCACCGCCAGGCCCATCGTCGTCGTGCATCGTCCTGGCTCTAGTCTTCATTTCTCTCGGGAAGGCATCGTAAGTCTTGCGCATCTGCGCGAAGCCCAGGTGCATCTTGCCGTAAAAGTGATCCGCCAGACGGCGGTCATTGTCCAGTCGACTGAGGTACGCGCCGCAGACATCGCAGACCTGCAGCTTTTGGTGACCCGATGGGCCAGAAGTGTCCGCAAGGGCCTTGAGCTCCTTCTCCTTGTCCGCCTTTGCTTGCATCGCTTGGCGTACTCGGAACAGTTCGTCCTGCGCGCGCGAGACCTCTGACATGGAGCCGAGTATTTCTACTTCGAGGAGGCCGTTATGAATTGATGTGTTGAGATCAGAAATCGCTTTCAACTACAAGACGAGATTACCAGTTAGCAACAGCATGGCAGAGGATTGGTGTAGACAGGTCAGGTCCTAGCATGCTCACCATCACGTTGGTCTGTCTGATCTCTTCTGGGGTCTTTTTTAAGCGTCGCTGGGCAGCCTCTATGCCTCTGTTACACTCATCAATGTACTGGTATAAATGTCGGATGTAATCGTATTCAAAACCGAGCTTGCTCTTGTCGCGTTCAGACATGGCATCGTATTCAGTCTTGAGAGCTTCGGAGTGGATTTTCGGGCAAGGGCCCAGATCTTGTTTCGTATTGGTAAAGAGTATATGAGGGCATGTGCCGGCGATGTATGAACGACACAACTTCGGGTCGGAGAAGGAAACTTTGGCGGCTTGCGACGTCACGGATGCGCCCATGAGCTGCTCAAGCAGCTTTCGTTGCTCGGCGGCCATGGTCAAGACGCGGCTGTATATATGTGCTGTCGCAGTCTTGTATGCAGTTTTTTGGCGGGTAAGCGATTCAGCAGACTGTATGCCGGGATTCAGGGAGGATTCAAGAATCAATGCTCATCGACCAAGTACAGCGGCTGATAGCAAAGCTATTCCTGAAGTCTTTCGCTCCTAGCCTCGTCCGACGCCAAAACCACCGAAGGCAGGCTAAATTTTGCCACATGCGACCGCCTGCCAGCGCCCCCACGTTGCCTTTCTTCACTGCAAGCCCGCCACGTCGCCTAAGATCGAGCCGAGTATAGCGGCAAGCTAGGCTGAGAGCTTCCTCTGATGCCTCGCTTCCTCCCTTTTAATCGCCAAGCATTATATCGGACTGAGATGTAATATCAGCCGCACCGAGCGCGGAAGATCTACACTCTTCTTTTCACAATGGCGCGGCTACTGTCACTCGTTCTTTTCCTTCTTTCCGGTATCCTGGCATCTGCTTCGACCGACTACCATGAGCAGCTGAATCTACGACCGTTGCCCCTATCAGGCTTGCTTGCAAGCTTCAACTTTCGATCCAACGTCACATTTGACGATTTCGAAACGCGAAATTTCAGAATATTCCCGAGATCACTTGCGCAAATCCTACAATACGCCGGTACGCGCGAGCTACACTTGCGATTTGCACTCGGACGCTGGGACACAGAAACATGGGGAGCCCGGCCGTGGGATGGGCGCAAGGAGGGCGGGCAGGGAGTCGAACTCTGGGCATGGTTGGACGCGCAGTCCGAGGAAGAGGCAGACAAGAAGTGGCTCATCCTCACCAATGCGCTTTCTGGGTTGTTCTGTGCTAGTCTCAACTTTATTGACGAAACAAGAACCATCCGTCCAGTCATGTCCTTCCAGCCAGAAGGCGACCATTCAGAAGCTATTCTTGCCAACACACGGCTGCTTCACGGGGTGCTGCCACATGAAGTTGTTTGCACGGAAAATTTGACACCGTTCTTGAAGCTGCTCCCTTGCAAAGGCAAGGCAGGTATCGCGAGTCTGCTTGACGGTCATAAGTTGTTCGATGCCTCCTTTCAAAGCATGGCCATTGATGTGAAACCCATTTGCGACGCTGAGGGTAAGTGCGTCCTACAGATGGAGGAAACAATCGACATGGTTCTTGATATCAACCGATCGAAGCGGCCCAGAGGTATGCCGACACTTTTGCCAGGCTTCTGTCAACCAGCACGCTAACGACTACTTCAGACAACCCGATCCCGCGGCCGCCCAACGAAAATGAGCTTGTCTGCGACACCTCCAAGCCCTATCATGCACACAATATTTGCTTCCCCGCCGATCACATGCTCGGCCAGGACTGGACATTGTCACAAGTCTTCGGTCGGCCCATGCAGGGAGCTTGCCCACTTACCGACGCCTCTGTGCCTCCAATCTGCCTTCACATCCCCCATACACGGAGTGTGTACTCGTCGGAAGGGGCGCATGAGATCAAAGACGCCGAGAAACCCAAACGATGCTACAATATACCTGCAGATGGTGAATTCACTCTCGTCTTGGCGCAACCAGACGTTGCAGAGGTTGGCAAGGGCCTCGAGGTCAATGAGCCTGAAACGCCGCTGCTGTTTGCCGAACGCAGTCTGACTGGCTATGGCCAAGAACGTGGTGGTGTTCAGGCGATTCTTACCAACCCCAGCGACGAAGAAGTCGAGTTTGTCTACATGGAGTCACTGCCATGGTTCATGCGCATCTACCTCCACACCCTGTCAACACGGATCCAGTCCAGTGGATCTGTGGCGGCAGGCAATAACGCCAGCGATATTATCAAGGAGATTTACTATCGCCCTGCCCTTGATCGTGAGCGCGGCACGCAGCTGGAACTCCTTGTCCAAATTCCACCTCGCTGCACCGTTTTCCTCACTTACGCGTTTGAAAAGTCTATTCTAAGATACACGGAATACCCCCCCGATGCAAACCGCGGTTTCGATGTGGCAGCCGCCGTCATCACAACCTTGCGGCCAAAGGCAATGAGCCTGCGAACCACTGGACTGTTACTCTACCTCCCCACGCCGGATTTTAGCATGCCATACAACGTCATCATCTTGACGTCGACCGCCATCGCACTCGCCTTTGGCGGCCTATATAACATCATTGTGCGCCGCATGGTCGGCGCAAATGAGGTTGCGCCATCAGCGTTGAAGCTGAAGCTTGATAAGCTCATTTCACGTATAAAAGGAAAATCTGCAGCAACGTAACGTCTTTTCAGCTTGTTTTGGCGCTTGTATAACAATGTTGGTTTGGTTTGTGTCTGAGACACTTTTGCCAACTTAGAGATGAGGCCATTGGTTTTGCAATACATCGTGACCAGATAGAACCTCAGTCAAGCTGCTATCTCCAATCAAATAAGAATACCATGGTTTGAAACTAGTGTGATGCGTCAAAATTTTTCCTTGTCTTTGTGTTTTTCTTGCAATCATCTATGGCCAAGCGGCCAAGGCGCCAGTTGACGACGTGGCTTGTCTGGGCACATGCACCATTCGCTGAACTGGAGCTCATCCCTTGGTAACGGACGATGCTCGGCCTGTCAGAAAGGATGTCGAAGAGGGCCTTTTTAATTCATATTATGTAACGGGACGTTTGACATTACTGCTTCTCCTCAGCTCATATGTCTCGTCCCCGCTGCTGCCCTGTTTTTGTCCTCATCTGTATCTTGACTATTTGCCTCCACTTGCGCCGCTTCTTGACCACTCAAAATTCCCAGTATAACAACTTGTGGTGCATAGAAAGATTTTCCAATGTGCAGTTTATCGGCGGGAACAAAAATGTCAAAGGTCCTTGGTACAATAAATCCAAGCGCAATGATGATCATGACCACATGTGAAGTGGCGAAGGCAAAAATATGCAGAGGGTCGTTGCGAACAGCATAAAACGATGGGTAAGCAAATGAAAATGTAATTGCCATGATAGGCGCAGATATATAGCGAAGGATAGGCCCCCAGACGATTGGGATGCTCCAGTTCTTGCCGATTGCCACGACATTGTTCAGGTCGCGACAAAGCTGATTTGCCTAGCATTCATGAGTATTGTGGCTTACAATCTTGCCATGTACAAATTAGACTTACTGAATAGCACGAAAGCCACCAGAACTTGTTCAGGAGACCGTTTCTGCCCCAAAATGATGGGGCCAAGGAGTCGGGCGATTTAGCCAACACAACAGAAACACACGCGCCAACAATGTATATACCGAAGCCGGTCCCTGCTCCGGCCTCGGCGCTGACAGACTGAGCCACAGCAACTCCGAGGACCATGGCAAGAACGTAGGCCGAATTGTATATACCATATGCTGCAAGGCCAACCTGACCCACGACATCAACATACCGGTAGAAGCTCGTGATCGCAACGGCCTCGCACCACACAACAAATATCAGGGCTAAGTTATTTGTCCAAGTATCGACAGCATCCAGAAGGTAAAAGCCAAACTCTGTGCAGTACAGAAGTGAGAGACAAAAGGACACGAGGATGATGCCGGTAGAGATCCGCGTTCGAGAAGTGTGTTGGCCCCAGTTGGTGTCGCAAATCATGGTAACGAGGGACTCGACAAGAGCAAAAGCGGAACTTAGACCAAGCAACGCCAGCGTCAGAAAAAACAACACAGCCCAGACATTAGCTCCGGGCATCTCAGCCAGAGCCAAGGGGTATGTAAGAAAGCCGACCGTAAACGTGCCAAGTGTGACGCCCTGATCTGGCTCGTATCCTAGATAGCCAATCACGCCAAAGACGGCGAATCCGGCAAGTATCTCGTAAAGAGAGTTGCTGAAGGCAATAATGATGGCGTCCTGGACAGCATTTGAGTATTTGCTGTTATAAGAAGCGTAAGAAGTGAAATAGCCAAAGCCGACGCCGATTGAGAAGAAGATTTGACCCACGGCGGCTTGCCAAATATCGCCGCCAGCAAGCTTGTCACTGTGCCATTCCGCAAAGTATAGTTTGATCCCGTCAATGGCGTTCGGTAGCGATAATGAGCGACCAATGAGAATGAACATCATGATGATTGGGAGACCCATCGTGATGTATACTGCTCGGCCAGTCACCCCGACGCCTTTGTACATGCAGAGGTAGACAAGGAACCAGATAAAGGCTACCCATCCGACTGTCTCTCCAATCATACCACGAGCAGCATAAGTGACATAACTTGTAACTGTGCTCCCACTCGTAGCGCCGGGAATTGGGTCTGGGTTTCTGATGACGTCCCCCATGTAGAATTCCTCACCTCTGCCGGTCCATGGCAAAGGGCTCTGAAAGGAGGATCTAAAGTACCGCATAATCCATGCGATAATAGGAACGTAATATGTGGCAACGACATAGCCGTTCATGATAACGCCTAGGCCAATACCCTTTGTTCGATTGTTGAGTCCGTGAAAGGCGACAACGGCGCCGCCGCGATACGCCTGCCCGATCGAGATCTCTAGAATCAGAATCGGAATTCCAAGGAAAAACAGAGCAATGAAGTACGGGATAAACCACTGCACGCCATTGTTTGCGAAAACTACCGAGGGGTAGCGCAGCATGTTTCCGAGGCCAATAGCGCCCCCCTAAGAGCGATCTTTTAGTAAATTATACAAGTAGAAGGCAACGAACAGTTGCGTACCATTGCAGCGAGGACAAAAGCGGCCCGCGAAGGCCATTTATCGCGGCCATCTTCTTCTTTCTCTGCGTCCGGCGAGAGGAATCGGTATACCCTCTTTACTAAAGATGCCATGATCAAATCAGCGTAAAGTAAAACTAACAAGGAAGTAAATTTACAACACAAAACCAGGAGCTCCTGGAATGCTGCTGTCGAGGTCTCATCATCCTTCTTATAACAAAATATAGACAAAAAGGCACTTGCTCAAGCCGTGTGTGAACCCGCGATTTTCTTGGCTGACTTCACCATTGTAAATTAGAAGCCTTGGTAGAATATGAGCTAAGCGTTCGCCGAGACTCAGCTAACAATCTTGGGCATCTATGAACCAAGAGACAGCGAATCACATTGCGGGAGTGCGCCGCGCACTTATACCCAGCCTGCTGCGCCCAGATGCCAAATGACAAGTCCGGCCCTAAAGGGGTATGGGTGCGCGGTGAGGCTTCTTCGCGAACTATCATGAATAAGGAAAAAAATAAGGCTCTGCTAGAGTAGTAATTATGCCGATCTCTGCCATTAAAAGCTGCGCCCAGAGTTTTAGCCTGCCAGGCGACATGTTCATTAGCTAACTATCGACGCGTGCGGCGACGACAAGACGAATTAGTGGAGAGAAGGCGTTGTCCCCAGACTCTTGGCAGCAGTTGAATTAAAAACGACTCGGCCTTGGCTCGCATGTGAGCAAACCAGAATGAATGAAGCGAACGGGAAGGATTCAATCATCTACCCTGGGCACGGTTCCTACCAAACAGCAGGTTGTATATAGTACGAACTTCGGCATCGCTTGTTGCGGCACAATTTCTCAGTCATGCATGAAATGAACTGCGTATATTCGCCGTTTTGCTCTTTCATATGTAAAGCCTTATCATTGCCAAGCATTGTACCTCATTATCGAGCGGCCCAAGGTTGTGCGTGATGATGGTCTAGCTATGGCACGCATCCTCCTCTATTTACATGTGTTCTTGTTCCTGTGTTGCAATCGCGCC
Organism: Cordyceps javanica; assembly: GCF_051103115.1. Lineage (NCBI taxonomy): Eukaryota > Fungi > Ascomycota > Sordariomycetes > Hypocreales > Cordycipitaceae > Cordyceps > Cordyceps javanica. The sequence goes on from NC_139296.1 coordinate 1,456,700, forward strand.
TTTAAGTACACGGACAATAGTATCCAGCTCCTCTTCTGTTACGGTGAACGGCGGTGCTAGCAAGATGTGATCTCCCCTTGTGCCATCCACTGTTGTCCAACCTGGATAAATTGCCACGCCGGCTTCAAATGCGACCTGCTGAACCCTAATGCCAAAGGTGATGGACGGATCAAAGGTCTCCTTCGTCTCTCTGTCTCTGACAAACTCCACGGCCCAGAAAAGTCCGCGGCCGCGAATATCACCCACCGAAGGACAGGCGCCGAGTTCCGCTCGCAGTTTCGCTTCGAGAAGCTTTCCCATGGCAGCGCATCGCGCTACGAGGTTGTCGCGGCGCACAATTTTCTGCACGGCCAGGGCGGTAGCGCAGGCAATCGGATGTGCCTGGTAGGTATGGCCGTGGTTGAATGAGCTTGTTCCCTGGCGGATGACATCCACGACTCTCTTGTGAGCAAGGACGGCCGCAATCGAGCAGTAACCACCACCAAGACCCTTGGCGACCGTCACAAGATCAGGTGTGACATCTTCCTGCTCGAAAGCAAAATACGTCCCGCAACGGCCTGTACCACACATGATCTCATCCAGTATGAGAAGTATCCCGTATTTGTCGCAGAGGGCCCGGACGCCGCGCAAGTAGCCGGGTGGTGGCGGCACGCATCCCGCAGTAGCACCGCCGACAGATTCAGCAAGAAACGCAATGACTTTTGAGGGTCCTACAGCCAGAAACTCATCTTCGAGCTCTTCCAGGAGACGTCCGGTAAAGTCGGTCATGGTTTCTTCGTCTCGTTTGTATCGATACGCGTACGCTGGCGAAACATGTGTTACATGTTGATACCCAAAGTTTTGATAGGGAACCTTGCGGGCCAGATTGGAAGAAACAGACAGCGATCCCATCGTATTTCCATGATAGCTTTGTTTCCGGGACACAAAGTGCACGCGATCTGTCTCGCCCTTTTCGAAAAAGTATTGGCGCGCCAGTTTAAGCGCCGACTCGACGGCTTCGCTACCGCTGCAGACAAAAAAGGCTTTCTCGAGCCCATGCGGACTTCCTTCGAGCATAAAGTTGGCCAAGTCTTCCGCCACGGGCGTAGTATATGATTGCGTGTGCACATAGCAAACTTTGTTGGCTTGGCGAATCATGGCCTTTGTAACTTCTTCATTTCCATGACCGAGAATGGCCACCGCTGCACCGCCGCAGGCATCAAGCACGGTACGTCCGTTTGCAAGATGCAATTCAAGGCCTTTTGCAGACTCGACCATTGCGGGTTCGACCTTGAGTGACCGATGCATCAAGTGTGTGCCTTCAACGGTTCGATTCTCCGTCGCAGGTCGTAAGGGTGTTTCGGCATTGCTATGAGGAGACATGTTGAGGCATAGGGGCTATAATATGTTGATTGATTCATTTTCGTAGAGAAGTTTCCAGCTTTGAAACCTGCCGACGACATCTATTTATATTGTTTAGACTCGTATCAGTCTTGATGCTCGAGAACCGAAACCCGATAGCGGTATCGGCTTCTTCCCCATGACACGACGGTCGTTCACCGCAGGGCGCATAAATGACAAAAAATGGGGTACAATGCTACAATGATGAATGATTCTCTCCTAGCGCCGTCGTCGATACCCTTGACCGCCAGTATGTTTGTCGGGTCTGACCGGCGACGGTCCGGTGTGCAAGTTCCAGAATAGGCAACTTCTCGGCTTTGAATGCCACCTTCAAAACCGACGAGGATGATCGAAAGACTATGAATCGGGACCATTATAGTGGATTCAAATAAATGCGTATTTCTACCTTTTCGCTTCTTCGCTTCTTCGCATTACATTTTTCTGTTCTTTGCACCTTTTCTCTCAGATCCAATCAATATGTCTGACGAAAAGCCTTCAGACCGGCCGAAGCCGTTCGAACGCGCAGTACAGCAATCCGATGAAGAGAGCGGTGCCGAGAACAATCAGGATTCCGCGATGAAATCAGACCACCACCTGGATGGTTGGAGGGGGTGGATCGTTGTTACAGCATCGGCATCTTCTCTCTTCGTGTTCATGGGCGTGATCTACTCATGGGGTATCTTACAGGCCGACCTGGCGCGCAAATCCAACATGTCCTTGACCACATTGACGTTTGTCGGCTCCCTAGCAACATCATTTATGACTTCAATATGTATATTTGTGGGTAAGGCTGTTCGAAAATTTGGCTACCGAGAGACTGCCATTGCAGGGGCACTCTTGCTTGGACTGGGAGAATTCGTGTCGAGCTGGGTGACCCATCATCTCGGCGCACTCTTTGTTACTCACGGAGTTATATTCGGCGTCGGAGGCGGATTGACCATCTTGGTAAGACTGAATTAACTTGTGCGGTGGTATTCTCAAGCTGACAGGGACATGTAGCCATGTTCTACCGCGCCTCTGCAGTGGTTTCGGAAACGCCGCGGTCTCGCAACGGGTGTCGTCTTCGGTGGCGGCAGTCTTGGCGCCGCGGTGATGGGCGTAGCAACGAATAGCATGGTGGGCCGCATAGGTGCACCTTGGACTTTTCGGGTTCTGGGATTCATGCTGTGGGCGGTTTGTCTCCCAGCCGCCTGCCTCATGAAGCAGCCTGCTTCGACCCAGAACTCGGTACCCAAGCTTCAATGGTATGTGAGCGCGCCAGGAACTCGAGAAAGGCCACGGAGCTAACAGATCTAGGCATCGGTTCAAAGAAGTCGATTTCCTCCTCATTTTTTTCGGTTCTTCCCTGGCTTGCTTCCCATTGTTTATTCCCCCATATTTCATACCCATTTTTGCTCGCTCAATAAGCCAATCCGGAAGTACAGCGATCATTGGTTTGACAATTTGGAATATAGCATCTACAGTGGGACGAGTGTGCGCCGGCTACACTGCCGATTCGCTCCTGGGGCCTCTAAACAGCTTTCTTGTTTCATTGGTCTGCTGTGCAGTAAGCTCGCTTGCCATTTGGCCCTTCTCCTCCAGCATGGGAGTTCTTGCTGTTTTTGCTGTTATCAATGGCATAGGCTGTGGCTCGTTCTTCAGCTTATTCCCTACTGTCCTCGGATCTGTCTTCGGCCAGCAAAATACCATGGGAGTACTGCCCATTATGTGGGGAGGGTGGTTCTTTGGATTCTTTTTCGTAAGGTTAACATCATCCTCGTTCGGTTTATAATTGAACTAACAAGGCTCAGGGAACTCCAATTGCTGCACAACTCTATGCACTGGCCGGAACTAGAACGGACACAGCCGCGTATCGGCCTGCGGCATACTACGCTGGTGCAATGTCGGCTATCGGCATCGTCTTCTCCGTTATTCTGCGCGTGCGGAGGGCAAAGGACTTGTTTGCAAGGATCTAAAATGGTGGTTCGGATAGCATCGGTACTTTTCGCCTCGTTTACATAACACCGCGCACAGGCTGAGCACAAGCTACAGCGCTCAAACTGTGAATGAGCGCACTTATTACACGAAAAAATTATATAGATTAACTGAACAATAATGGATACTTATTGCATGACTCATATTAGAGCCCGTAAAAATTCAACTTTATCTACGAGTGTCGGTGCGGTTTTCGTCCTCCCTGCTCGGCTCGTCGCCACGAACGCCGACGACCCACTCACCTGTACCGGCTTCGGAAAAGACTGAAGTCTTTCCCGATCAACGTACCCGTCTTTCCCGAAGACCACTCACCATTTCCGACACTACAACCTCTGTTGCTGGAATAAGCCCATGAGGGACGGACTGCGATGCGTACGAGCTTATCCTGCGATAATTGCCGGTAATCATCGAGACTCCATCAATAGTCGCAAACGCTGACTGTCATCAGAGCATCCAAGGTGAAATGCATGCACGCTGGAAACGCACCATGCCAGCGATGCCGCAGGTCAAATCTGGACGGGTGTGCACTGAGCCTTCCAAAGACCCCGATAGGGAAATTCAGGCGCAAGAGAACTCGCCAGAGTCGGGTCTCAACAACACCATCCAATCATCAAGATGATGAAGAGACCTTGCTGAAGACTCCTCAACAGAGCGACGCGGGTGCGGGCCCCATGCAAAATATGAGAAGCATTGGCTACTCTGCCGATCTTGATCAGGGAACACGTTCGTCCGTCGCTGTTGTGTCGTCGGCAAGCCATTATGATAAAGAATCTGTGGAAAGACACATCTGCAATCTACCAGCGGGGATCGTGATGAAATGTTTAAATGTGTTTACGAACAAATTCCCAGAGTTGGCCATTCTACATCTGCCCAGCTTTATCGCAGAGCTCCGTTCAAGTAGTTCCAGAGAAGCGACTTCTCTCTTGAGCGCAGTACTGGCAGTGACGCGCTCTCAGATTTGTGTCCTGAATGCCTCCTGGGGAGAAGATCTCCTTCAGCGAGAGCATTATGCTTTGTACACCAAAGATCTTCTAAAAGACCTTATCTTGCAGCCCCCGAATGTTCAGGTGGTCCAGGCCTTGCTCATCATCACTCTCCATGAATGGGGCACCCGAGATTTCCACAAGGCGTGGGTTTACTGCGGTACGATGCCATAAGAACCTGCTCAGTCTCACAGGCACTAATCGGCCTCGCTAGGAGTCGCTATTCGAATAATGCAGGCTCTGCATAGCTTGCGGGTCGCACCATATCCCTTAGATCTGACTTCAGAAAGAAAAAACGACGCCACTTCAATAGCCATCGAGACTCGCACCTATTGGGCTTGCTTCATCATGGACTGCATGGTCAACTCGGGTACCTACAACCCACCGATGCTACCAATGTCAGAAATGATCAAGTTGAAAATTCCTCGGCCAGTCGGCGTTGTTGAATTTGCGTTTGGGCCGGATCCATCATCCAGTGCGCCACGAAGTGACGAATCCTATGCCAACCACACCACTGGTATACTCGACATCACTCAAGGTTTCGAGATCTTGGTTGCTGGGTTTGGCATTTGGACACACCTGATGGCATTTATATTCCAGGACGGCCGCCGCGCACCGGGCATGTGTGCGCCTTCAAACTGCCCATGGGTACCGGGGTCGCCCTGGTTTGCGTCTCGCGATCAGTTGGAGACTTGGAGAGCGAATCAACATCGCAAATTATACTACCCAAATAACTCAGTCGCAGTTCACATGACACTCGGTTATGGGGAGACCTTTTCGTATCTCAATCTGTTATATTACGTTAGGTGAGTACGCCCCAGCGAAACATTGCTTCCCTGGAGATTAATCCGCCGCCGGACAGCACATTGATGCTCCATCGAGAGTACTTTCCCTTTCTACCCACACTCGAGTCGACGCCACAAGGTCCTGTTGATCATCCCATGCTTGAGGCTACTGCCCCTGAGGGCTGGTGGGATGAGAGTGCCCGGGCTTTATTCGGCGCTGCAGAGAATATTGCCAAGATTCTTCACGAATCCTCCGAGTGTGGCGTTCATCTGATGACGCCATTTGCCGGCTTCTGCGCCTTTTCCGCAGGCTATCTGAATCTCTACGTCTATTATTTTCCGCGGATGAATTTGGGTCGAAGTCCACAAGCAAAAACATGCATGGACATGTGCCTCGACTATCTCAACCAGTTTCGAAAAATCTGGACAATCGCTGACGGATGGGTAGGTCCTCGCGTTCCATTTCTGCTCAACTCTACTTCTAACTTTTTTTTGTTTGCAAGATTAAAACCATCCAGCATGCCTCACTTCTGTATTCTCGGGCCGTCGAGAATCGGTCGCGATATCAAGGCAGGACAAGAACAGACTTTGACGTGCTCCACCAGTCAATCCATGAATTCCGCGGAATAGATCGTTCGGATCAGCATACTCAAGAAATTGACGGCGCAGATTTATCCAGACATGCAGAGAATCAGAGGCAATCGGTGGACGGGATAGCACCAGAGGTCGATACAAACACACTTCTGACACAACTTCTGGCAGAAGTGAGCAGCAATTTAGACGAGCAAGGGGCGTGGTCCCAATGGTGGCCACCTGCGGAAGAAGTGTCTTTACCAGCGACAAATTAGACAGTTTTCGCGTGTGAAATGCCAGCAACTATGAGAACATGACTTCCCTTCAAAGGGTCAACATATCCTGAGCGATTGTTTGAAAGGCTAAATAGAAGTCACTCGTCGATTTGACCATCTGGTCGAGTATGATAGGTATCGTCATCTGCAACAGAATCTTGGTATATATATATATATATATCTATATAAATGCAATAGCCTATAGCCTAGCCGCATCGCATCTCATCCTCATCAAGCATGGCGCACCTCGAGGTTGTCAAAGGTGGCCTTGGTCTGAAACGCACGAACGCCATTGGTGCCATGCTGGAACCTGTCGTCCGACACGGTAAAACTGGCAATCACGTCGCGGCCGTGCGTGACCTTGCAGTCGAGCTGACTGCCCACGGCGCGAACAGCAACATTGTACACCCTGTTGGTATGAATCGGCGCGCTGACCTCCTTGATTAGTGTCCAACCATTGTCGGCGCGACCAATGGCAATCTTGCCGCTGGTGCTGATGCCCAGGTAATACCCGCGGTACGCATGGACGCCTTCCTGCAGATTCGTGGCGCGGAATATGATGCCCGCGTCGCCGGCGTTTTGGCTGGGAATGGCCACGTCGACGGAAAAGTATTGGTCGGTGAAGTTGGTGTTGATGGCTGCTTTGCCACCGTCTGAGACCGTCGTCTTGAGCTTGCGGGAGCTCGTATCCCAAGAACCGCCGTATGTCGTCCAGCCAATCATGTTGCTGTCCTTGAAGTTGTCCTGAACGCCCATGATGATGGGCTGTATGGTGCCATCATCACGAAAATATAGGCGATCGTAGGCAAGCCTCCGGTCATTGCCGTCTGTGCTGCCCAGCGGGTGGCGGTGGTAGATGATGTAGTGGATGTCGGTGCCGGGGACGGTGATGACGCCGTTGTGACCCGAGCCCGTGGCCACGGCCAGGTCCTGCTGGAGGATCTTTTCCAGGCGCTTGAAAGGACCGATTGGGTTGTCGGAAATACCATAGGAGACGGCGTAATCAGGGCCGCCCCAGCCGCCCTCGCTCCAGAAGAGATAATACTTGCCCTTGCGCTTGAACATTTGAGGCCCCTCGACGTAATTTTCTGGCGTAATCTCTTTGTACTGGTCACCGTCAGGGAAAGTGCCGATGCTAATCATATCGTCGTTGATGCGGGCCACATTGGCGTGGCCGTGGCCGCCGTAGTAGATGTAAGCCTGGCCGTCGTCGTCGATGAAGACATCTTGATCGATCGGCTGCGCTCCATTGTAGTACTTGCCAATGAGAGGCTTGCCAATAGGATCCAGATACGGGCCTTCAGGGCGATCCGCCACCCCGACTCCAATGCCGCCGTATTCGTCATTCGTCTGAATGTCGTTGGCGGCAAAGTAGAGGTAGTACTTGCCGTCGCGCGCGATAGGGGCCGGCGCCCAGACGGCTCGCTTCGCCCACGGGAAGCTGGAAGTGTTCAGGATGTCGGGGTGCCTCGTCCAATTGATGAGATCGGGCGAGGAAAACGCGTCGAGAAAGGTTTGGGCGTCATACTCGTGTGAGTAGGTCGGGTATACCCAGAACTCGCCGTTGTAGAACTCATTGTCCGGGTCAGCGTACCAGCCCTCGACAAAGGGGTTCCCGGCCGGGTTAGTAGCGAAATCTAGATCGGATGCAGCTTTGCCGACGGCGGACAGCAGCACTGTCGCGACAACGGCTGAGGCTCTCATGTTGCTGTTTTGTGCGAAGGAGGTGTGGCAACGGCCCGCGCAACGACACCAAGAGGGCGATATCGCAGCATTAAATCCCCCGCGGCGGAGAATCTCACCCTATTCGGCCCTTATATATATCTTGACCTCATGAGCTTGACCATGGGACTTGCTGCAGACTGCGACGGTTGCACCACCTGCCAGATACACACTAGTTAGCGTGGCTGCAGGAGGATGCACAGATCGTGGGGGAGCTTGGGTGCGAAGGTCGACCGCCTTTGCGTGCGTTCAGATCAAAGTTGATTTGTTCTACAAAATATTAGGGGTGAAATCAATAAACACATAGGTGACTGTAAAGGGGAAAGGTATGCTCATCTACTTCGCGCCACGACGCATTGTAAACAGCTCCCTCGGATCGCTGTCTCATAATACTTCGCGCTTGCCCCGCATCCGCAAGATCACGGTAGCCAAAGAGCGTACAGCGCCACTTCTAACTAGCCGGCCCTTTCGTGTCCCTATTGTTCGTACAGTATACAGGTATGTTCATATGGACAGGGTTCCCCGTCAGTGGATTCTCCTGTGCGATCGGAAGTAGGCAACGCCCCAATGCTTGACGGGACCAAGAAAGGTTACGCACGGGACGTTTACACTGGGCTTGTTATAATGTGCGACACATTCTGTGTGTGTAGTAGAAATAACAGACTGGCTCGATACATTTTCAAGAAAGTGGTGTCTATGTTCGCGGCAAGGCCTATTTTTGAATTCTACAACGTTCCGCTCCTCGCATAGTTGCGACCCGAGCGACGACATTTGGAGATACCCTGGAGCATGTTTTGCAGGAAGCCTACAACCCGGCTTGACAACTAAAGAAGGAATGGCCAGTCCAAGAAGACCAGCCTTGCGACGGACAACAGTGATGAAATTCATGCTGGTAAGTTAAATGTGCGTATCGAGGTCCATCTTGGCAAAGACGCGGAAAATAAGGGGAATTGTACGTGGTTTGCAGGAGGGGCTCATATCGAGAATGAACCTGCCACGGAACACGAAGCTGTCATCAACAAGATACGCTGTCTAAAGCAGAAGCCCGCATTTGCGGCCACTGAACAAGCCAATGTGAGAAACTCGTCTCGTGTTCGGCTTGCTGCTGAGCAACAATCGAGGCTTTGTATTGTTGGAGTCTGGCCTGATTGGCAGCGGAGCGACATGAATGAGGCCCGTGTAAGATTGCCAATGAAAGAAATATGGTACACTCACACTTTTCGCTCGCAACAGTCTCCGCAGCGTTTCTTCGTGGAACATGGACTTGCTAGGGGTGTCAGGGTGTAAAGGCGAGTTTGGAGACCGGTCGCAGTTTTGAGACATAACATCGCATATTAGTGCGTGGCAGATATGAGCCTTCTGGAGAAAGTAATCTCGGCCAATTCTGTATCGCACTCCAGGGCACTGGAGTTCACTTGGCACAGCCCCATAACGGTTATTTCCAGACGGCTGGCATGAAGTTATGTTGAAAACATCGGCGTCGGCGGCATGGTGGTCCTGTCATGAGGCACGAGGGTCGGCGATGGCGGATCGAAGTCGAGTGATCTCGGAATCTGCGACTCGAAGATATTGCATACGTGAGAGAGCGCTTAGCGTTGGAATGTTGAAACAATCTGAGTGGGTGGTTTGCCGGCGCGTGCCCTCCCTCGCCTGTTCACCAGGCGACGAAGGCATCTCGGAAGACCAGCGGCAAGGGCAGACAACCAGATGCCAAACTCGTGCCGCACATTGAAATAAAGCACGCCGCAAGGACAAACCCCGGTATAAACGCGTGTTACTTCTGGTCTCTGGCACAGGCCCGCACTGTGCGTCACTGATTTTCATGTTGGGAGGTTTTACCGTAAGAGAAGAATAATGTGCAAGCTTGTTTGCAGGATCCGGCCCAAGTGGAAAGAAGACAGTCTAGACAGTTACAAGATTGACCGTTGCAGCTACTAGAGGCCGAGACAGTTGCTCTGCTGACTGGATACGAATGGAGATGCATGGTGCTGATCGGTTGTCCCAACCTCCGCCGTGAGACTCTGGTATGACGGCATCATGAGAGACTTGGACGGGGGTTGGGGGGGCGTGAAAGGATGAATGGCCCACGCTTGAATCGCAAGCGTCCAGAACAACAAAAACAGCAAGACCAAAACAAAAGAGGAGGGAGAGTCATTGTTTGGAACGGTAATTACCGGATAAAAAAAGACGTTTGACAAGATATAGATGATCGCTGGTGGAGAGTTCGTACTTTAGCTTGGCTCAAGCTGCGTGCGTTAGTGATGTGCAGAAGCACGCTCATGCCTACATCATAGAGATGGTAACAACCTAGATACGAGACTAAACGCTCCCGGTGTTTTTTTTTTTTGGCTGACCCGCCACATCCTTTCTTTCCATGAAAATTAGAATATCCTACCACTCAAGGGTAGGTGATGTCAACGACCAAAAAACAAGCGGCGTCTTGGCCGGCCGGTTTCGGTGCCCTTTAGCTATGAGAGCAATGCCAATCGGCACCGCATGGCGTCGTGAGAATCTATTGAGATGCCAAACTTAAAAAGAAGGAGGTGGGTGTGGTGATCGAAACCCTCAGGACGGACTGTGCTGTGAGCAATGCCGCGTGAAGCGCAGCTGCGTCCATCCGGTTACATGGATCTACGCTGCGAGGTTGTGGTTGCACTCTGCCATACAGTTTTGCCATGCATTAGCTTTCGGGAATTTGCTTTCTCCTCATCCCCGTTTTAGGAGGTGCGGCCAGCTAGTACACGAGCAGTTTCTTCGATATGGGACAGAGTAGGCCATAGGTTTTCCCAATGCCAGTTCCAGAAGCAATTCAAAAGTTCAAGCAGCGCGCGGGGTTGAGGGGACTCATACCGTTGGGAGCTCGAGCTAGAGTAGGTGGAAGGCCATTACTTCGTATTTGTAAGATACGACTCATCGTGATTCCTTTTTGCCGGATTTGCAGCTCTTGCCGGCAGGACGAGGCTGCCGCCAAGCAAGTAGTTACTACTAGGTGGATATGGAAAAAGTGTCCGTCGGCACGGAGTAAAGTTGCTGAGAATCCCACCACCATCTCCTAACCTTCCGGCAGTATGCCACGGTACTATTCAAGAGCTTGTTTTTCTTCTTCTTTTGATTAATTAGAGGATTGGCCGCGGCCCAAGAATCCAGGATGCCATTTGATTGCTAAGACAGGGGTTCCCCCAAGGCAGGCGAGATTGCGGTGAATGCCATATTCTAAGTATGTGAAATGAATCTGTGACTCGGTTTACGTTAGCCAAGTGGTGTAGTCGAGTACAAGCAACGTAGCGATCCTCGTTGCCTTGACCGATCTGCCGTGTAGCGTTGCAAAAATGGTAAATGATAGGCAGCGGGACACTGCCAGGAGCCAGGCCCGAAGCCCTGGAGGGTGCCGTGGCGAGGCAGCGAGTTGATCCCATGCTCAAGTTGATGAAAGGCCTGTCTATTACAGCGGATTAGTAGGCGCGGAAGGAACCTATTCCGACCCCATTCCAAGCAAAAGCTCTGACCATGCCAACAGGACAGAGTACCATCGCCCAAGTTGACCTGCTCCCAGTACTGAAGTTAGTTCATCAGCCAGAATTGGCAGGCAAAGGAGAAGTCCGCCACCAGGCCAAGCGACGACGGCAACTTGGGCCAGGAACAGGCGGGTTGCCCAAAGCTGCTCGGCCTGGGTTGAGGAGATGGGCGATCGCCCAGCTTGAAGCCTCTCAGCCGGGCCAGCCCAAAAGCAGCTGTGCTGGGTTGGCGTACACCCCCCCCTCCGCTATTTGTCGCCCGTTGTCCCACACACACAACGTCGTATGGCGCCTCGAGACCTGGTCGGCCATGACCTCATGATCCGTGAGGAGTGAGGGTTTCTTTGAGCAACAGCGCCTGTTGGTTAGAAGATGTATAGGGAGGCAATTTGGGGTTGCAAATGAAGGGGAATTGCAGGATTCGGCTACCAACACACTGGCTGCGTCGTTAGTGCTACTCAGGGTCAAAGTCCCTGCAATCGAGTCGGCGCACGCACGAGTTGGAATCTCGGGGACGCATATGTGTACATCGACCTAGATGGCTACTAGAGCTAGGCAGGTACCAGTAGTCTATGGTAGGAGCGGCCTGTTGCGCCTACTAATAAGTAGTCAGTAGGAATATGCCGAGCCTGTACGGAGTATACCTTGTAAATCGCCAAGGAGCATGTGGGTGCAGAGAGCCATGAGAGCTTGCCTTGCAGGCTTGCCAGGGGGGTGACCCAATTGCCCGATTCCATGACAACCCGAAACTGACAAGTAGCTATGCCAATGTCTCGAGGTCATCGGTGCGGAGTACAAAAACATGCATCTAGGGAGGTAGCAAAGTTCTTATCGCATTGGCCAGATTAGGCACTCATGCAGGGTTCAAGAAGCAATCGTCCGTTGTTGTGCGACAGGTGCGGGATGCCATTCCAAGAACAAGATAGCGGAGCAATCAATTGACTTTCTTCCTCTTCTTCCTCCTCTCTTTCTCGGCTTGATTTGCCACTAACCATGTCAGGCTACACAGGTGAAATCGAGGACTGCAAGAGTTGAACGGGGTAACAGAATAGTCGAGAGGAGCGCCAAATGCAATGCAGGGGAACAACCCCCAAGCAGCAGCCACCCAGCCCACTTGGTTGCCACGCCCAAAGGTGCCTCGCATGCTCTAGCGCCATGCGGCCGGGTCGACTCGAAGCGGCCAAGGCCACAACTTGGGCAGAGGGCAGGCGTATCGGAGGGCTTTGCTAGCTGTTGTGCTGGATGGATGAGCGTAGCGGGGAAGGGTAAGAAAGCGAGAGAAGGCAAGGCGGGAGACCAGCAAACCAGCTGTCACGTTGCGTTGTCACTACCACCCACGTAATTTACAGGATGCATGGTGGCTTATTGCAGATTAATTGTGTAGTTCGTTGATGAGGGTACAGTCATGCGAACGAAACGAAATAGGACTGTTGTGGTGGGAAGTGACGGCAAATCTGAAAAGGACTCCAAAAGCAAGGGAGCAGAAAAAAAGGAGGGTACTCGTGCAACCATCAGCCAGGGCTTTTGGGACGTTTTTTGACTTTGGATTGAGTTTGTCTGAGCTGTACTTTGTAGAAAGGTGGGAATTTGATGATGGGTAACTGGAGCTAATAAACTCGGTCCTTGCCAGCCATTGCGCACGACCGAGTGTTTGCCTAGTAAGTAGAGGGGGGTTTGCCCATTACATCACGACCTTGCGGTGGCGGCGGGGTTCAGGAGAAAAAAAAGGCAACAAATACTCACAAGTAGTGAAAAGAGAGACAAGAGAGAGAACAGATACTCTGTAGAGATAGTCGAAACGCGGGCATATGCGTGAAGGGAAAGACTGTGCTTTTTCTTCCTCGAGTGGGATGCAGGAACGGAACAAGCCTAGACAACGCGTAACCCGGCCAGCCTCTTCTCAACATTCCACAGCCAAGCGTACAGCTGTCGCGCGCTGACAGGAGCCCACAGACATAGACACAGACACACCTGTATAGTTAAAACCTAACCTGTCCTATTTTGGGGGAGTCTGACCGTTCTATTCCGTAGGCAGCTAGTAACTAATGACTGGTGGTTGGCAAAAACTGAGAGGTGTGTATGTGCGTGTGGGCTTGACGCCGTGCTGGTACTATCTTGACTGTGGTGGTGGTGTGGAGGATGGCCAGCTTCGGAAGAGTAGGGATAGAGGAGAAAAAGGGGAACTCAGCCTCGTTGGTTGCAGAGATACGAGGAGTCTACCGAGGCGAGCACAAATTCTGTTGAAAAGACGAGAAATCGCGTTTTAAAGAGGGCGTTGCCCGATTGATGGACCTAGAATCATGCCATGATAAGTAGTGACAGTCTTGAGCGAAACACCACGCGTGGGCAGGCATGTCTGAACAATTAGTGCAGCATTCCGTTACGAACAATGAGAGACGGGAGGAATTTAGAATGAGGTTATTTTAAGCCTCATCTTGCCTGACTGATGTGGTCCGTTGTCATATGATATCGATGATTCGACTCAACGTCCGTCCGTTTGATCATGTCCAGCCTCGTCGATAACTGTTGCTGGGATCGGCTGACAGACGATGCCGAGAAAAAAAAAGACTCGGCGGGCACGGAGAAACGGCGCGAAGAGAGGTTGGCTGGGGTTTCAGAATGGACGAAAGTCAAAACCTGATGTTGTTCAAGCCTGACAGGACGGGCCACCTGAAGGATGCGCCAATTAGTTGTTAGTAGATGGGTAAAGGGTTCCACATGCTTGACAGTCGAAAATGGGTTAGATGAAAGCTGACAAGCCTGGATGAGCTACCGAGTTCGTATTTTGCTATCAGTTGGCTGCATTGACGGATCAATGGTGCGCTAGAATTCAGGCCGAGTTGGCTGTCAAAGGTGTTGAGGTGTTGTGGATGTTTTGTGTGGCGTGTTGCGTATTGAGGTGTGATGACGGAGAAAGAGTAGCAGAATTGGCTTTTTTGGTCTCCATTATTACTTTTCCGAAGAAGGTTTCGATAAAAAATTCTCATACTTTTTTTTGTGTGTGTTGGAGTGAGGTGTTAATTAGTAAAATGCGTGCGCGGGTGCGTGTGCGCCAAGTTTCGGAAGGGAGAGATAGGGAGAATAATAATGCTGAGGTGCTTTGATGAAGCCCTTCCATCGCTCCTCTTTGCTTCTCTTCTTCTTCCTCTTCCCTCTAATGTTTATTTTGGTCAATTTTGCTAGTCAACTAGCTGGCGTGTAATTTCGACAAGATCGAGATTGTTTTGTCTCGTCTCTGCTGGGTACGATTGTGACCACCACCACCAAGCGACGATCTGATTGAGGGCGTGACGCCAAGGCCAGACAACAAGCAAAGCAGCAAAGACAAGCAAGACAGGAGGACCGACACGACCCGACTTACGGGCTGGGCTGGGCTGGGCTGCACTCCCCTCCCCCACTTACGATCCCATCGCCCAGCCAGCGAGAAGCCGGCGGGCCATCGAACGAGGGCCAGTGGGCAGCCATGATATATTTTTTGACCCTACAAGGGGGGGGAAGAGGGGGAAATCCAAGTCAGGTCTGACGGGAGCGTAGCGTAGAAACAAAAAGAAAAGACGCTGCAAAAAGCCTCCCTTGAGACAAACAAGATGGGAAGCGGCTATTTTTGTTTTTGTTTTTATTTTTGTTTTTTTCACGCAAATATCCAGAGAAGGCTAATTCTTCTGCTTTTACCTCTTCCATGCTCTATTTTCTCGTCTAAATTTCCGCAATTAGTTTTAATTCATCCTTCTCAGTGATGTACTTTTTTCTTTTTTAACTACACAGAGCAAAGGGGCTTTCGGCCCTTGTTCAGTGCCACTGGCAAAGGACATGCTCTCCTCGCATCATATCAGTGCCTTGACCACTGACTAGGCCCACCGTTCAGCGCTGTGGTTGGCTGCGGGAGCGGCGGAAATGGTCCTTGGGGGGTGGGTGGGTGGCGTTTGTACAACGATGGCCCAGATGGGGGTGTCCGGGACTATTTTCTTCTTCTCTTGTCCGTTATTAGTGAAAAGTACTCAGTATGCACAGAGCTGGTAGCGTAGGCTGTCTGCCTGGTGGTGCCTGGCTTCGGCGTTTACCATCCGTTAGTTAGCTGCCAGCGTTTGTTGTTGCCAGCTGCCAATCCAGTTTTCAATCCAATTGCCAATCCAATCCAGTTGCCAATGCCGCTGCCAGCTGCCATCGAAGTTGCAGCCAAGTGGAATGGTTGCTAACCACCTCCGTTTCCTGCCTCTCTGCTCACTCCACTCCCTCGCTACCTCGCAATCACACCGCAGTTGCCAACTGCCAACCTCCCCCCAGCTGCTCAGCTGCCAGCTGCTGACGAGGTCTTGTTTTCCACCAGCCGGCCTGCCAACTTTCTTGAACCAGCCACCCCCCTGTCGCTGCCGTCGTGTGGGCCTTTTCTCTCACTCGACCAGGGTTCCCCATATTTCCGAGCCGCCCCATGTACTGCACTTGTGCACCAGTGCTCCTGCCGCCAAAAGGATCAACTGCTCCACGCATGCCCGCCACCCTTTCCCCCGTTTGCACTCGACTGGTGGCCATCACGGCCATGCACTGCCATCTCGGTTACGTGCTATCACTAAACAGTCTTTCTCTCTCTCTCTCTCTCTCTCTCTCTCTCTCCCCCTCTCATATTCCCCTTCGAAGTGGTTACTGGTAAGCTATCCTCTCCATCTAAACACACCCCCTTCTCCACTTGCCTCTCAAGCCACATCCCAACCTTCTCTCTTACCAATACAGACAGTTGCTCGACTGTCTTTCTTCGGCCGTCTCTTTCTCTCTCTCGCTCTGCCTGTACCAACCTCGCCTTGCCGTCTCGCCGAGTCCATCCACCCAGACCAAACCGAACCCGCAGCCCTGCTCCTCCTCTTCTGCCACTAACGAGTTGTTTCTCCGTAATCCGTACTCCGTACATTCGTCCGACTATCTCTCCAGAAACCGGGGCTCCTAACCTAGTCTGCGGGCCTCTTGGACCTTTCTGTTTGGAGTTGTTTAGTTTAGTTGCTTTTCTACCTGTCCGTTCTTGGGCCTGTTCTAATGTCTAGTAATTCATGAGTGCCGTCTTCACCCCCCTCTCCTTCTTCCCACCCCTCCTCCTCTTTCTCTCTACCAAGGCGCAACGACCAAACGGCCAGACAATGCTCCTCCTAAACAACATTGGACCCAGCACCTTGAGAATATATGTACCCAAGCCGATCCCTCCTCTCCACCCGTCTGTTCTCTTCCTCTTCACATCCTATTCTTTGTTTTTGTCCAAGCAACTTCTACCTTCGCTCCTCGGACGATATCTTTCTTGTTTCCACCCATCGTTTTGGTTAACAAGATCACGACCTTCGTCATCCCGTCGCTGATTCGGATCGCTTCCTTCGCTTTCACATCTTAACCTAATTCAATTGGTACGTTGCCGCTGCTCCGTGCTTACCACTGCACCGATTTGCCAATTATATCACCGGTATCCTTCTGGAATGCTGTGGCCGTTCTTCTCATGTCACACACTTGTCTCACGCGATGCTGCTCTGGTGCCTCTGATTCGCCCGCGAATACCTTGCTAATCAACTCTCTAGACAAAATGAAGTGGACTGTCGCCGCCCTTGGCCTCGCTGCCACCGTTGCCGCTGTTCCCCAGGGCGCTGCCTCCGGCCTGAAGCCCGATGCCTCTGCTCCCCAGGGCTGCTCCGCCAGCTACGACGGTCAGTTTGAGGTCAGCGTCTTCAAGCTCGGCGGCCAAAGCAAGCGCTCCATCGAGGTATGTGAAAAAAGAACCGTGAACTCGAGCACGACGGTGGCCCAACAACATGCATATGCTAACCTTCAAACTAGAAGCGTCAGTGCTCCGGTGACAAGGCCCTCGTTCTGGACCTCAAGGACGGTGTCCTGACCGACAGCAAGGGCCGCATTGGTTCCATCGTCGCCAACTATCAGTTCCAGTTTGACGGCCCTCCCGCCCAGGCTGGTGCCATCTACACTGCCGGCTTCTCCGCCTGCCAGAACGGTTCCCTCGCCATCGGTGGCTCCACCGTCTTCTACCAATGCCGCTCTGGTGACTTCTACAACCTGTACGACCGCAGCTGGGCCGAGCAGTGCGAGGCCGTTTCGATTGTCGCCATGCCCTGCAGCGCTCAGAAGCCCAACGGTGGCAGCCCCATGCAGTCCCCCGTCGCTACTAGCATGGTCGTCACTACTGTCGTCGCTCCCCTCCCCGATGGTCAGCCCCAGGTCAAGACCACTACTGTCCCCGTCCCCATGTGCCAGATCGGCGACGGCCAGGTCCAGGCTCACAGCACTCCTTGCGACCAGGCTCCCGGCGCCCCCGTCTCTCAGATCTCGGACGGCCAGATCCAGGCTCCCAGCAACCTGCCCCCCATCTCCCAGATCTCGGACGGCCAGATTCAGGCCCCTACTGGTGCTCCCGTCTCTCAAATCTCCGACGGCCAAGTCCAGGCTCCCTCGGCCACCGGTGCCCCTGTCACCCAGATCTCGGACGGTCAGGTTCAGGCCCCCACTGGTGGCGCCAAGGTCACCCAGATCTCCGACGGCCAGGTTCAGGCACCTACCGCCTCCGCCACCGTCCCCATCGCTGCTGGTGCCAAGGCGATTCCTGGCCTTGCCGCTGCCGGCCTCGCTGCCGCTCTTTTCCTGTAAGCGCCTTGAAATTATAGGTTGCTAGCAGATGTGGAAGGGGACAAGGAACAGTCGATGTCGCTCAGAGCGAAACATGTACTCGGCCTTTCTGTCCCCGGCAGTTTTGCATTTTCTGCTCAGTCAACGAATCTTAACGTTTATTCATTTTTACCGTGCGTTTGGAAAGGAAGCGGTTCAGTGGCGTACTGCTACTTTTATGGAACTGTTTTTTTGGCGGATCTAATGTGGTTGTGAATTTTTTCTTCTATTGTCGCATTCATGGCGGTGGCCTCGCTGGTGCGTAAGCATTAATATATAACACACATAGTCACAGGTATAAATGGGTAGAAGATTGACACTTTAATAATTGATAAACGACGCGAGTAAATGAGGGCGCGCAATTGAAGCATGTTAGACTTGTGTGATTGAGCTAGTAGCATTGCTCGTGGCTGTAATAAGGTCAGGGTTGCTGACATAATCATACAATTTGCACCCGGTGACAAGCCTACGTTTCCGACAACCTTTTGCGTAGGTCTAGGTTACAACACACAAAACAGGAAAGCATTGTCGCCTGAAAGTGACTCAAGCATGTCGGAATACTGGAAATCCACGCCGCGGTACTGGTGTAAGTACTGCGCGGTCTACGTGCGCGACACCAAGCTCGAGCGCGCAAACCACGAGTCGACGGCGAAGCACCAAGGCGCCATCAAGCGTTCCCTGCGCGACCTGCACCGCAGTCACGACCGAGACGAGCGAGACAAGGAGCGTGCCAAGCGCGAGATTGACCGTCTAAATGGTGTCGTCTCGGGCTCGAGAAACTCCCCTTCTTCCCCGGGCTTCCCCGGGCCATCCTCATCATCGACAGCTTCCTCCCACAAGCCACCCGCTCCGCCCGTGGCCTCGTCCGAGGCGTCGCTCAAGAAGCAGCGAGAGCAGCTCGCCGAGCTGGGCGTCTCGGTACCGAGCAGCTTCCGCCCCGAGATGGCCATGCCAGGAGAGTGGACGGTCACGAGCACGCGCGTGATTGAGACGAAGAAGACTGGCGAAGGCGAAGGCGAGGACAACAAGATCGAGGCGCGCGCGTCGGGCGTGCGCAAGCGCAACGAGAATGAGGACGAAAAGGAAGAGGAGGCGGCGGTACGCGGTCTCTTCAAGAAGCCGCGGCGCTGGGGACGCGACTCCAAAGCGATGCCGGACGACCAGGAGGCGGAGCTGGACGCGCTGCTCAGCGGGCCGCTGGTCAAGAAGCAGCCTACGGAACAGGATGGTGTGAAAAGTGAAGGGGCGGGAGAAGCGGAGGCGGTAGTCAAGGCAGAGGATAAGACTGATGTGAAGCTGGAGCCTCCTGTCAAGGAGGAGCTAGATACGGCGACTAGTGGCATCACCGACACGGCGGCGACGTCGGAGGATGCGGGCCCGGCCGAGGGCGCTGTGGTATTTAAAAAGCGAAAATCGAAGGGATTGAGGACAAAATAGGCATTTTTGGTCAATTTTTAAGACGTGTACATATGCATCCAGCATCGTTGAGAGGAGGAAGGCTACGTTTTCATGATACCCAAAATACAGACAATATGCATTTACCCTCGGAGCCTTGCAAAATCTTTCTTGCCTACTCCGCTCAAGGCGCAGAAAAAATAGATATAGTAAAATACACTGGTTGACTTTTGACTCTCTTGTAAACGAAGAAACCAGAATTGTGACCTGTTCTCTACGACCGGTGCTCTCAATGTCGGTGCTTGCTGGTTCCGTGCCCGTTTTTTTTTTGCCCGCCGGACCTGTCGGCCACGGAAACGGGGGCTTAACGCCGGCGGCACATACACGGTGATAAAAGTCAGGAATCAAAAATAAAACAAAAAAGGGCTAAATGGAATTAAGTCAAGAATCAAGCCGCGGCATTCGCGCAAGGACCAAATGGAGAGGGCGGCGCCAGTTTCTCAAATGGAGAATCCGATACCGGGGTATTATTGGAGGAGAAGAAAGAAGAAGGATAGGAAAAATAAAATAAAACGAGAGCAAATCAACTGCAAGATGAAGACACCTAATTCCAAGGCGAGGCCAGCTCTTCCTTCGGTCGCGTTCTGCCGGCGTCGCTGCCGAAGCTGCCCTCGAGATACCCGTGTAGCCCCGCGACAGGCCAACCACGGCCGACCTATTGCCACGGGCAGGGATGTGTGCCGACTGCATTGGTCAAAGAGGCGGCATATATGCGTAGATTTTTCCTCAGAATTGTACCCTCCAACACGGGGTTTAGAAAGTTGACCCCGAGCCTGACCATTTTTACTCTTCTCGTTTTTTTTTTTCAATTTCATTGTACCATTTTCGTGGTTGGCAGCTCTTTCGGAGCGGCTTCACTGGTGGGGAGGAGGGGCAGGCGTTGGCGTCACCAAAGTTGTCCATACATGACGAAGACCACCACCACTACCACCACTCGCCATTGAGCTCTTTTGGGGGGTTCCACTGCCTCGGGCCGTAGCAATGGCGTCTTGGTGGAATAAGAGGGACAAGACCAAGAAAAAAGAGGGTGGCTGAGACAATTACACGGTAGGTATTAGTAAATAGCGAGGACACATAAAAAGCTTCCGCTCCCCCGTCACTGCTCCTAGTATGGGGATGTAGGCATCATCTCGTTCAAACAGCAGATCGAGTAGCTTGCAACCTACAACAACGGGACCAACGCACATTCATCATGGCCTCTAATCCTCCTGCTCGTTGCTGCACCCTGGGAACGCTCCACGAGTGAGTCTGCACCTCGTACCCCTCTCCTCTACCTCTCATGTGCGGGAGAGCATCCTGAGAGCACCAGGACAAGCTACCCAGGTACCCCGCCATGACGGAAAAGCCAACGCAAAACGCGCCAGCATCCGCCCGGCAAAAGAAAAGAAAATACCCGAAAAATGGCCAGAAAGAAAGAAAAGAGGGAAAGAAAAGAAGGACCTGTCCGTGCTAACACATGCGCGCAGGGGCGAGCCCAAGGGCAAAATCATCAAGATCGACAACACCATCGAGGCCTACGTCGCCACGCCGGCCGAGAAGACGGCGCGCGAGGACGTCGCCATCCTGTACCTGCCCGACGTCATTGGCGTCTGGCAGAACAGCAAGCTCATGGCTGACGCTTTTGCCGAGCGCGGCTACCTGACGGTCGTGGTCGACCTCTTCAACGGCGATCCCGTGTCCCTCAACCGCGTCGAGGGCTTCGACTTTGCCCAGTGGCTCGCACACGGCACCGGCGGCGACAACCCGCACACCAAGGAGGCCGTCGACCCCATCGTCGTCAAGGCCATTGCAGCCCTGCGCGACATGGGCGCCAAGCACATTGGCGCGGTGGGCTACTGCTTTGGTGCCAAGGTACGTTTTCTGTTGGTTTCTTGAGCTGGTTCCATACGAGCGCCCACCCGCCCCGGACCCCTCCTCCTCATGAAGAGGGTAGGGAGGTAGCAAAAGCGCAATTCAAGGAGGAGCTAACCGTCTCCCTTTCTTCGCAACCCTCACAGTACGTCGTCCGCCACTACAAGGACGGCATCGAGGTCGGCTACGTCGCACACCCCTCCTTTGTCGACGAGGACGAGCTCGCCGCCATTACCGGCCCCTTGGCCATCTCTGCCGCCGAAACCGACTCCATCTTCCCGGCCGAGAAGCGTCACCGTTCCGAGGAGATCCTCGCCGAGACCAAGCAGCCCTACCAGGTCAACCTCTTCTCCAACACCAACCACGGCTTCGCAGTCCGCAGCGACCTCAGCGACAAGCAGCAAAAGTTTGCCAAGGAGCAAGCGTTCCTCCAGGCTGTTACCTGGTTCGACCACTACCTGGGTTGACTAGCTGGGGCGAAGCTGTGATAAAGGGACGATGGAAAACACCAGGCAGCAGAAAATGCGCGAAAGCGTCGGAAGAATGAATAGCCATCTTGCTCAATATACCAATTTAATAAAAGCGAATACAAAAAAAAAAAAAGAAACCCCCATCTACCTGATTCAATTTCTCCGATGAGATGCATCATCTTATTACATTCGATCCCATCTGGGTAACTTTTGTCTTAAATTCGGGCGGTTGCCCCACCACACCTGCTTGGCTTGGCTTGCCCAGGCCCGTTTGCGCCAGAGTTGGCCAGAGCTAAGAAAAACGTCCAGTTGGCATCATCATCAAGCCAACCGGTCAGCCACGTTTACAAACGCCTTTTCCATCCGCCTTCCTAAAGAGCTCCTCGCCTGCGCACACCCTCAGCCGTCTTGCGAATTTGCGCAAACGCAACCCTCGCCAGTAGACATGCTGCCAAGAATCTAAGACGAAGGGCCGCAAAAAAAAAAAGATGGCCGGTACCGCTGACCCCATCAGCCCGCGACTGTCACCGCCACCGTCGTCGCACATGTCCCCTACGACCGACGCCTCGATGGCCATGCTCCCCGATCCCGCGATGCGCGCGGCCGGCATCCAAGTTCGCTCGCGGACAGCCAGCAGCCCAGTGCGCACCTGGACAGAACAGCAGCTCCTCCAAAGTCACGCCAGCGTCTTGACAAACGGAGCCGCTTCCGCCACGGTCGACCGGGGCCGGAGCGACACGCCTCGCCAGGATGCCGAGCAGCCACAATACTACCAGCAGCAGCAGCAGCCCACGCCGCCGCCGCATCAAGACGACGAGCAGCCTCAGTCGGTGCCGCCGCGTCCGCAGACAAAGTCGCGGCGCGGAAGCTCCAACGCCAAGCCAGGCTCCGCGGATCATGTCCAGCGGCTGCCCGCCTCGGAAATCCAGGAGCTCATGTCGTCGCCGCTTTCGCTGCCGGTCGGTCCCGCACCGCCCGGCTTCCGCCAGTCGTTTGACCACGGCAAGTTCTCGCAACAAAAAGAGGCGATTCGCAAGTCGCTGCTCGCGCAGCCGGAGCTGCGCACCCTGCGAGACGGCGGGGCCACCGTAGTTGGCCATCAACATCACCACCACAATCACAACCAATACAATCACAACCTCAATCAGCACACAACTAGCGGACTAGGCATCTACGAAGGGCGTGGCGCCGAGGCCCGCAACGCGCGCACCGAAGCGCCGCGGTCTGCGTCCCCGCGCACCGTGTCTACCCCCCCAACAGGACGTTCCAAGATCTTCGAGCTGCCGCCATACTCGGCCGTCATACCTAGGTCCGCGGTGCCGCCGCCGCAGCAGCAACATCAGCAGCGCCCGAAACTATCGCTTGGTGTGCATGTGGACGACGCCGGCTCGGACAAGCGCGCCAACGGCATCCTGCCCTCGCCAGCTATGCAGGCCGCGCCGGTCGCAGCCTCTGCCACCGTGACGGAGACCAAGGGGCCGAGCAGCGGCAGTCGTGCGCCGTCACCGATGCCACCCATGATCCCGCTGCCCCCCATGTCGCTACCGACGCACCTACAGCTCGAGCTGGCTGCGCAGCGGCCGAGCCCTCTCTACATTCATCACTCCCACACAAGTGAAATACCCTACGAATCGAGCGCTATCAAATTTGAGCGGCTTCGCAACGTCATGCTTCTCCCGGCCTACCTCGAACGAACACTCTACTTTGGGGCGCTTGCGTGCCTCGACGCCTGGCTCCACACGTTTACCATTCTGCCCATTCGGTTCCTCATGGCTGTGGGCGTGCTGGTGCGCTGGTGGATATATGTCATCGGTAAGGAGACAAGGTGGCTCCTGGGCTTTGTCTGGGACGGCATCGGTCGGCTGTGGCAGCGGGGACGCGCAACCAGAGGCCGCGCGGTCAGCGAAACGGTACATGGGGATCGGTCACGGAGCATCAGCTGCGCAAGCGAGCCTACTAGTAGTACGGCAGGCGCAGACGGACAAGGCGGGCAAGGAAATGCGCCGTCGCTGTGCACGGCGACGCAGCGGCGGGCCGCTTCTGCGCAGCATCGCGAGCAAGCCGGCCCCGGCCCCAAGTCGGGCACCTTTCGCCACCGGCGCACAAAGTCGATGCCCTCCAACCTCTCCAGCTACCACAAGGCCGACCTGCTGCAGGGTGCCGTCATCCTCTGCAGCTCCTTTGTGCTGATGCGTCTCGACGCGAGCCGCATGTACCACTTCATCCGGGCGCAGTCGGCCATCAAGCTCTACGTCATCTTCAACATTCTCGAGGTCGGCGACCGGCTGCTCTCCGCCGTCGGGCAGGACATTCTCGAGTGCCTCTTCAGCGCCGAGACGCTATCGCGCAACGCGTCGGGCCGCTCCAAGGTGCTGCTCCCCCTCGGCATGTTCCTCCTCGCGCTGGCGTACAACTGCCTACACTCGGTCGCGCTGTACTACCAAGTCATCACGCTTAACGTGGCCGTCAACTCGTACTCGAACGCGCTCCTGACGCTGCTTCTCTCCAACCAGTTCGTCGAGATCAAAAGCACTGTCTTCAAGCGTTTCGAGAAAGACAACCTCTTCCAGCTGACATGCGCCGACGTCGTCGAGCGCTTCCATCTCTGGATCATGCTCCTCATCATCGCCATGCGCAACATTGTCGAGGTCGGCGGCTTCTCCGTCCCCGGTGCCGGCGTCGGCGAGACGGACATTGACAGCACCACCGGCGCCGCCAGTGTGCCGCTGCACCACCCCTCCATCCTGCCGCACAGCTTCACCGCCCTCCCGTCGTGGCTGTGGTCTGGCGAGGTCCTCTCGCCCTTTCTCATCGTCGTCGGGAGCGAGATGCTGGTGGACACCATCAAGCATGCCTACGTCACCAAGTTCAACAACATCAAGCCGCACTTTTACTCGCGCACGCTGGACATCCTATGCAAGGATTACTACACTCATGTAAGCGCCGTAGCTCCCCAGTCCGCGCTCCATTTGAACGATTTCACTAACACGCCCCGAATAGGCATTTACGAGTCCGTCCCTCACCCGCCGTCTGGGCCTCGCCGTCATCCCGCTGTCTTGCCTCTTCATCCGCGCCTCTGTACAGACATACCACATGTTCTTGGCCACGTACCTCCCCATGCCGCTGCCGCAGTCGACGCAGACGTCCCTCGCCGAGGAGTCGGCCCGGCCCTCGTCCCCCGCCATGATGGCAGCGCTGAACCGCTTCGACGCGCTGCTCCGGGACTCGCTCGGCCGCGCGACGTACGGGCAGCAGGCGTACGGCGGTGGCGTCGGCAGCGCCCGGCCCTGGTACGCCTGGACGTCGGACGACCTCGTCGCCGCGCTCGCCATGGTCGTCGTCTTCTTCACCGCCTTCCTCGTGCTCCTCATCCTGAAGCTGCTCCTCGGCATGGCCCTCCTCAAGTACTCCCGCGGTCGCTACGCCGCCATGAAGCGCAAGGAGCAGCTTGTCGCCCGCGGTCTCGTCGAGCGCGACTCGTATGACGCCAAGGGCCGACGCGTCGGCGGCCGCGGCGATGTCGAGCTCTCCGACGACTGCCAGCGCTGGATCCACGCCGACAAGACGGAGGGCCTCAAGGGAGGCAAGGGACCAGGCGGCGGCAGTCGGAGACACGGCGAGGACAAGGCCGCGCCGGAACCGGATTACAACGGCGTCTTTCGCTACGACATGGTCAATAAGCGTATCTGGTAACGGACAACATTACAAAATAGAATAGAGTGGGTGACTGGTGCTGGTGAGCCGCACATCGAGCATCATCAACCAGCATGCAGAAATCTGCATAGCACCTGGGAATTTCTCATCTCCTCCATATTTGTTACTGACTGGTCAGACTTCTCTACCGACGGTAACAGGTGTGTACTAAATTGCCGTCGTTTATCAACGACAAGTTGTACTGTAGCTTTGCATGGCTCTGGCGTCAAATTAGCACGTTTTGTTTCGTTCACCTTGATAGAATTTGAATGGACTGCACACCTTATATACACTACCATGACCAGTCACGCTCTCACAGCATGACGCATGATCGATGCGCAGACGGATAGAGTAGGCCAGTATTTCTATGCTTGATACCAAATCAATTTACGGCCTTTGCAAGGCTAAATATTGTTGTTCTATTATTCTTACTCCCAAGGTATACCTTTTAACCCCCAAGCTCGTCAAATGTGCATTGCAATCATCGCTTCATGGTTCAAATCATCGAAAGCAAGCTTTCCTACTAGCGCTATGTGTGTTCTCAAAAATCATGTCCAATATGTTGCCGCCTTTATCCTTTCCCAAATTCAATGTTTTTATGTTATTTTGGCTTATATCGAGGCCTGCTTATTGCAGACCAGCAAGCTTGAGCAAGTCAGGGTGGCTGGCAAGGAGGTCCGGCTGGCTCTTGTAGAGGCCGGCAACAGCGCGCTGCAGAATCTCGCGAGTGCTAGGCTCGAGTTGCTCCTCGGGGGGCGACAGGACCTTCTCGAAGATGCCAAGAAGCTGAGGAGTCGCCTGCTGAACAGTCTGGTTGGACTGATCGTACAAAGTGTAAATACACTTGTAAATGGGCTCATTCTCCTCGTAGTCTTCTTCAAGAGGCAGAACGTTGATGACAGCAGGCAGGGCCTCGCTGACGAAACCAGCATCCGGGTTTTTCATCATCATTCGGCAGAGCGCACCAGCGACGTTGTCGGTAAGACGCATCTCACGGACAGCGATGAGGGGCTCGAGCTTCTCCCAGATCTGAGGGTACAGGGGGAAGGTTTTGGAGGTATCGGCAGAGGTGTAAAGAAGAAGCCCCATAGCATAAGCAGCGTTGGACTTGGCAAGGGAATCAGGGTCCGTGAGGCGGCGACCCAAAGCCTGGCCAAGAGAGTCGGTGAACGGAGTCATGGCCTCGCCGGCGTGCTTCAGAACCTCGGCAATAGTGCCGACGGCCGTGGAGCGGTGGAGGTCCTCAGTAGAACTAGACAGTCTAAGAATAGGCTTCTCAAAGATCTTCCAGAGCTCAGCGAAAGAGGGGCCAAGGGCGGTAGCAAGGCTAACAACAACATCAAGGGCAGTATCGACGACAAGCCAGTCGTACTCAGACGAACCAGCGTCAATCTCCTGCTCAGCTTCCTCGTCACCTAGATCCTGCTGGCAAGGGTGCGAGCGAGTGATGATCAAAGTAATGACAGAGACGATCTCCTGAAGCATCTCTGAGTTGGAGGCGAGAACAGCAGGGCCACAAGCCTTGAGGGCAGCAGCAACATTACGGTTGATATCGGTAATGACACTCCTATAAGTTCAATCGTTAGCCACGGCTCGATGTGCAACATGCCGAACAAGAGTGATTGATAGAATTGCAGATCAGAAGCAGATTAGACGTTTTCTCAGCAACCGCATTTTGCGTCTGAGTGAGCTGGGTATAACGCAAGGTATTCATCATGCAAAGCTGTAAGGATAACAAGAAGGATGTTACGTACCGTTCGCTGTCCTCGGCCCAGAGGTTGTTGGTGGTTTGCTGAAGAGCCTGGCCAATGCTGACAATGGAAGCGGGAGGTGTGTGCTTGGGAGGCATGCCAGGCTCCCACTTGATGCCAGCATTCGTCTCCCAGACTTGGAAGACACGAGTGTAAATTCTCCAAAGCGTGGAAACGGCAGACTTGCGGCAGCCTTCGTATGTGTGTTCGGCGAAAGGGGTGATTTTCTCAATCGTCTTCTCAGTGTATGTCTCAAGGTTGCTGCTGTTGCAAGAGTTGGCGATCACGTCGCCCAGAACATCAAGAGCAATTTCCTGCTCAAGAGCCACGGCGGTGACGGCACCGAGATCCTCGAAGTCTTCGAGGTCAGCCCAGTCGTCCTCATCAGCACCGCCAGTAGCAATGGCAACATCATCCTGGCTAGAGTTGGTTTTGACCTTGATCTTCTTGCCACCGACAACAATGGAGCCTTCACCGAGCTGGCTAGCATCGATGCCGGGAAGATCAATCTCCTCCTCCTCAAGGTCAAGCGAGGCGAAAAGACCCTTGAAAACGCCATCCAAGAAGTGACTGAACTGCTCCTGGTAGACCTTGGAGAGGCTGGACCAGAGAATGAAGCTGGTCTCCTTGAGTCTAGGGTTGTCGAGATGGAGGGCCTCCTCGCTAGCCTTCATGAGGTCCATGACGTAGGGTTGGAAAGCTTCGGAACCGACAGCAGTGGCGATACGACCCAAACTGTCGCAAGTGGCACTGCGGAGGTTCATCTCTTCGTCGCTGTCCTTGATCATGACGAACTTGCCCAAGACTTTCATTACCTCCTCGAAGTAGGGCTTGAATTCAGCCTCCATTGAAGATGAGATGGCGCCAAGGGCGGAAGCAGCACCAGCACGGACGCTGAAATCATCGTGGCTCAATAGTTTGACCATGGGGGCAATAAGGTTCGGGCCGTATTGGGCCATGACCTTGTTCTCAATACCATCACCAAAAGTATCAAGAGCACCACAAGCACAACGAATAATGGCCACGTTCTTCTTGTCATTGCCAGCCTGGGAAGCAGCCTCGAGATTCTTGAGCACAGCGGAGAGGATCTGCTCGTGGTGAGAAGCCATCTCGTCGACCATCTCCTCAGCGAGGTGGATGAGACCAACGAGGGCAGCGTGGCGAACCTTGAGCTCGTTGTCAACAAGGAGGCTGACAATAGTAGGCAGAAGAGGCTCGAGCTGAGTAGAGATGAAGTCCGGGGCGCCAGCGGCAGCGTTGCCGAGAGAGAGCATGGCAGACATCCTGTAGCTGGGATCCTGGCTGGCAGCAAAGGTGGGGAACTGCTCGAGGAGAGGGACAATGACCTGACGAGGAGGTAACGAGTTGGCCAGCTCGTCAACGAGACCAATGGCGGATCTGGCCGGGGACATGTCCTCATCATCCTCGTCGTCATCGAGCTCAGCAACAATATGCATGGCACCAACCATCATTCGAGACGGGACGTCAGTCATGGCCTGCAGCTTGCGGGGCCGGAAGTGGACAGTCTGGATGAGGAAGGCAACGGCCTGCGAACGAGCGTCATCCTCGGCCTGCTTGTTGCCGGCAAGGTCCATCATGAACTGGAGAAGCTCTTGGAGGTGAGAACCAAATAGCGCAGAGTCGAAGGCAATGAAGTTATGAAAGACTTCGAAAATGACTTTGTAGTTCTCCTCGTCCTCGGCCTCAACAGTAGCCTTGAGAATGTTGACCATGCTGGGAAGAAAGCTAGCGACGGCCTCAACGGACTTAGGGTCCTCCTCAGGAATGATGTTGTTGAGGATGGCCCCGACACCACGAACAATGTTGATGCGAACCTCCTTGCTGTCCGGGTCCTCGATGCGAGAGTTGAACAGCTGGAGAAGCTGATGGGTGTGTTCATTGAAGTGGACAGGATCGTTCTCTAGCATGGCATAAATGAGGTAAGAGCCCACCTCGCGGGCCACAACATTGTCGTGGTTAACGAGGGGGATGATCTGCTGGAGGAACTCCTCGCCCTGCTGGTTCTCCATGTCGAGAGTGACGAGGTCAGCAATCAAACGAGCGAGAGAGTGGCGGTTGGCAGCAGACGACTCCTTCAGAGAGCCCTCGAGGAGGTGGGTGCGGCACATCGACTTCTTGTCATCGGGCACGCTGTCCCAGTGTTTGACGGCGATGCGGGCAGCCTGAACGGAGGCGAGCTGTCGAATGGGGGCATCGCCATGAGTGAGGGAGATCTCGACGAGGAGCAGAAGAGACTCGGGCTTCGAGTAGTAGTTCTTCTGGATATCAGCCGTGACGGCCTTGACCTGTTCCGTGTCGGCTGGAAAGAAGAGTTAGAAACAGGTCAAAATGACCGGCGGGGGATAAACATACGAACTTGGCTGGCCTGCAGCAACTGGACAAGCTTGTCCTTGTCCATTTTCACTCTTTACTCGTTGGCAAAGCCTACACGAGAGAAATGAGTATTTTTGAAAAGTGAAAAGGTGTGTGAAGGAAAGAAAAAAATTTCCTAACGAGCCAGGGTCGCCAGAAAAAAAAGTTGAGGAGGGGTCATAAGAAATTTGCCCCGCCTGGCGTGGTTGGTACCTTATTAGGTACGGAGCAGGTACGGCAGCGGCCTGCCTTGTAGGTAGGTACCTACGCCCACTGTAAGTAGCTGCACCTAGGTAGGACGACTCGGGCGGGACAAAGACAGGCAGCGCGTCTTGTCTTCCTGTCGAGGCCCACCAACTAAGGCCGGGCTCAACCTTGAGTGGCTTATGCCTGAAGTACCGACACGGCATGTTGAGTGCAAAAAGGTACCGACAGCTCAAAGTGTCTCTAGAGCAGCGGGGCCGCACACTTGGTGACTGGACAACAGAACTGAGCCGCTGTGAGCAGACCGCATAAACAGAGCGCAAAGCGCAGACCTCGCTGCTGTCCTTGGTCAGGCTAATAAATATATAATAGCCTGAGTTGGACCCACCCTCCTTTGCTGGTACCCCAACAGCTCCATCCTGGAGATGGCCGTGATATCTCAGCTACAGTCAAGGCAGCCAGTATCTACACTGTGAGTAGGCGTCTCGTTTTCGTAGACTAAAACCAGCCTTGGCCAGTACCATATAAATGTGGAGTCTCATGGTCGAGGAAGTGCCCTGTTGCGGTCTGGCCGAGTACACAGCAAAGAATCGGGAGCTCAGGTTCCGGCTGTCCAACCTCTCAGCCATCGAGGCAGATCTGCGAACCAACCGACAGCTTGTCGCAGTCAAGCTTGGGGTTGAGCCTCAAGATGTCGTCGACACTGCCTCCACGAGTCTCTGCAATGTCCCAGCACGTATCGCCCTTGCGGATAGTATAGGCCGCGGTGCCGCCAGGACACTCCAGGGCGCGGCTTTCGTCAGAACCCGCCGCTACGTGGAGATACCACCAGAGGAGCAACAGGGCGACGCCGATGATGACTCCGAAGTTGAGCAGCGGCATGAGCTCGTGCCTCCATGACACGTTGCCGCCGGCCGGAGCGTTGCCGAGCAAGAACGGCTGCGCATCATCATCCTCGCCCGCGAGCTCGTGGCCGACCCGAGTCAGCTGGCCATATTGCGCACCAGGAGCACTCTCCCAGTAAGAGCCATCTGCGTCTTGAAACGTATAGATGCCCGTGTCAGCGTCGTAACCGACACGCGTCATGCCCTCGGGCAACCGCTCCTCGTCGTCGTCATATCTCGATCGCCGAGGCATTGCGTCGGTACCTTATCAAGTAAGGCAGTTGGCAAAGTTTTTAACAATATTGCAGATGAGAATTGATGAATTGAAAGAGTAGCGGATTTGACTGAAAAAATATTGAAAGGAAGAGAAGAGGCCATTACTTCCGTCCTGATTTAAGTGTTTCAAGGTTCCCACGCGCACAGCCCAGTGGACTTAGTCATCAGCGCCCCCTGGCAGAGCCTGGTCACAAATTCAATGTACATGTTACTATTGATTAATGGGCTGACTTGGAAGCCCAGCACAGCCGGGTTATTCATCACAACTTCCTCTTGGGCATTTTTTCTTATTTTCTGCGAATAGATTTTGATAGCCACATTGCTGCGATTCGCCATGGCTGAGGACTGCGCGCCAAAGAATGGTTTGCGATTAGCAAGAAACTTGGCAATTCACTGTCAGCAATATGCGCGTTCCCAGCACTGCGAAGGTCATTTTCAATTTCATGGGTATTATAGCTTTTTGACTGCCACCAAAAGAAAGGTCAATGCTTTATACAGAACAACGAGCAGATTCCAGATTAGATGAAGAGCATTACACCCACGGCCACGGCGACCGAAACTACTGTGGCAGAGCCACTCATGGTTCGAACACCACCACTGCCCTTCTTAGAAGCAACATCGATAGTCGCGTTACTCCACAGCTGGGGTGCATAAGAAGCAGCTGGCTGGCTGCTGTCGACAGTACCATTCCAGCAGTACTTGCTAAAGCAGTCCTTGCAGGCAGTCGGAACCTCAGTCTTGGTGCGGTCGAAGCTACGAGACAGCATGGCGCAACTGACACAAGTTGGCCAGTTGGCATCGCGCGTGCTGTTCATCTGAGTCGCAACAGCCCAGCCGTTTGAAATTACGGCGTCTCTAACGGTATCATTGATGCTCGAAGTGAAGGTAGATAAGTTGGAGTGAAAGACATAAGGATAGTTGGCGAGGTAAACGATCAGCGGAGGCACAGGCCCGTTCGAGTTGCTGGCGTTGCAGCCAAAGAAGGTTGGACGGGTATTCAATCCCAGGTTGATGAAGGTGTTCTTGTCCGGGACAACAGGGAAGGAAGTCCCAGCTGACGAATTGCTGTGAGTTCGTTGGTATGTCGCAAGCGGAGCAGCGCCGTCGGGCCAGTTGCTAGTGTCGGCACTCGAGTCTACAGCAAAGACGACGTCGACTTTTCGCGCATCGACAGTATGAGGGTGAAAAGGGACATTCTGGCCGTCCTCACCTCCATCCACCAGAGTCAGACTGTCCGAGGTAGCAACATAGTTCTTGCCCGAATTCCAGTTTCTGAACGGGTTTGGGGTCCAGTCAGCCACGTCGTCACTTCGGTCACCCAGCGTGGTCAAAAGGTCGGTAATGAAAGCCACAACAGTCTTGGGAATATTTTTGGGCTGGTACTTCGCGGGGTCGCTCTTCATGCGCAGAATGATCTGGTTGAAGAGACTGCTGGATGTTCCCATGACATAGCCAACATTGTCAAAACCATTGATGCACTTGGCGTCGCTCGATAGCTTTCCGTTGTCGAATTTGGACCCAGTGAACTTGAGCGGAGCGAAGCCAGCCATGCCAGGATCCGTTGAACCAAGCTCCCAGGGGTTGAACTCGAACAGCACAGACTCGATTGTCGTATTCTTTTCGCCGGGGGCTCTGCTGTCGGCAACGAGGATGGGCAGTGGGGTCCTTCCAGCAGCAAACTCGGTATCATTGGCGATGGAAGAAAAAGTGAATTGGGGACCGCCATGCTTTGCCTTGACCAGTTGGAACGACAACATGCGGCCCCAGATATCGGTGATCGAACGATTGAAACCCGCGTTGTGCTTCTTGTCCAGCTCATCGATAATCGTGGCATAGTAGTCTACAATGCCAATATTTTTGGGGCCTTTGAAGAACTTGACGTCAGCAAACATGTGGCCTTTGAGCAAGTTTATTCTACACACTCACCTTCAAGGATTGATTCGCCAAACTGCCAGATCTCCTTGGAGTCGACGGCATCTTGAACTGTGGTGAAGTTATTGGTATAGATGCTGCCCACGAGCCAGCCACCTCCGGACAGGCCGGAAAGGTAGGTGGCACTTTGTAGCAGACCACCGAGGTTTCCCTTGTCAGTGCTGCCAGCCGAGCGACTGTCAAATGCCTTGATGGCGCCTGCGCCGTTGAGCATTGCGCGGTAGCCGCCGCCAGAGACGGCAATGCCAATATTGGGCAGAGCCGATGAATTGGAGTCAACATTTTGCAAGTACTTTTCACTGTCAAAATTGGGAATGGCTGCACGCTTCAGGAAATCTTTGATGTGTGTAATGGTTTCCTTTCGGCGGATAGGTAGCCATGCCTTCTCCTCTGGACTCAATACCGAGCTCGAACTGTCACGGATAAATGGCCTCGTGCTTGGGCAAGTCACTTCCGAAGGAGCATATCCATCAGGAGCTTGCGGTGTGGCTCGGCGAACCAGGAACTCGACATCTTCAGAAGTCAAGTCTGCGTTTCGGAGAGCTAAACCTCTTGTTAGATGATGAGATGGAAATCATGAGCTGAGGCCTTCATACCAAGAGCGTTTGCATTCGCAACAGAAGCGATAGACGGGCTGGCCAGTGCCAATGCTGCAGCGGCAGCTAACAGTTGTGGTTGGCGCATAGTAGAGGGTGATCGACAGCAACTTCGCCTAAGGCTACACGCCGTCCTTGTTTACTCTTTAGCGAAGTTACCGGCTTGACTACGAGCCGGGGGGCCAAAGGGGGCAAGACGGATATTATACTTGATAGCATCTGCGGCACGTAACATGGGGTGGGCTGTGCTCGTTGGGTGCAAGGCCCAGCTTATTAGCCCCGTACACAGCCAAATGCGGGCGGTTCACGGCACTGATTACTTCCACCATCCAGCCCCCGGCCAGCCAAGCCGAGTAGGGCCGCTGCGGCGACTGGAGCTCCCATCACAGTAAACGTTGGTAAGTCATCTAAAACTGCACGAAAATGACCGTAAGCAGCTAGCGGCGCGCAGTTGACAGCCCACTCTGACAGTCCAGCTTCACAGCCCTAGAGAACTCTCCGAGAACCCCGGGGGATGCGCTGACGCCACCGATGAAACCTACTTGTATAAAACTTGAGAAGTTTTGTCACACCATACTCTGGCTGGCTGCGCTGCATTCAAGCCTCTTGTCATCACTCGTGACAGCTTACGCTCGCCTGACGGTTCACACAAGGAGCTCACCGCACACACCAGTTGCCTCGGTGCCGCCGCGATGGATTTTCGTGCCGGAATGCATGGACCTGTTGCTGCAGTAAGACAGAGAGGGAGCTCACCTGCGCGGCCATGCATGCAGACCCTGAAACTGGCGGGACCAATAGGCGTATCAGCGGCCGCCGCGTTAACTCGATCGGGAGGGTCGGAAGTCAGGGCCACGTACTCCCTCCGCGGGCTGGCTGTGTCGACCGACTATTGACGTCTAAGCCCTGCGCCCGCGAATCAACAGCCTCGCTGAAACAACCCTTGAATGAAGAGTTTGTTCGTGCCCAACCGGGATTGTGGCAAGGCCCGGCTACCCGAAAGCCGACATGAGACCAGCAATGCCACGCTGGGGAGTCGCTGTCTCAAAGTGCCCAATAATATTATAAACCCAGCGCTGAACCCCATTTCTCATTTCTTTCCTCACTGCTCTCGGGCGCAGGGCGGTTCCCAACTTACTAGTGTCGCCCAATCACCGGCCTTGTCCACCGTACGAGCACAGCCTTATTACCGACAAAACGTGGGTTTTACGCGTACAGATCCGTTGGCATGCTGCACAACCGGTGGCTGCGTCTCTGTTTGGGGCTCAGTTCATGATCTCGTTGAATTTCCTCATTGTTGGCGAGTGCCTGTGGCTGTCGTACTAGGACAATGAATATTGCAACCGAATTGGTGAATCTATTCGCAAGGGAACCATGCTGAGACCAAATGTAGCGAACTTGTCACGTGCGAGTCGGCGTCATTGTAAACCACAAAGACAGACCTCGCTAGTTGGCATCGATAGACCTTGAACAGGCGTCGTCGAAAAAAAGCTTGCGCGGCAGTGTAGAAGAATCAGATTAGATTGAGTAGTGCACCGTATGCCTGCGACATTGCCTTACTTGCCGCTTCTAGGCGCCGCTGCCTATTTTTTTGAGCGATAACCCAGGTCAAGCGCCGCAGCCGGAACAGCGAAATGCCTCCCAGATTATACCATCGAAAATCTAGAACAGGTTGCCAATTGTGTCGTCAAAGGCGCGTCAAGGTAGATCTCATGCATCGTCACATAGGCCGACGGCTAACAACGTCCAGTGCGATGAGGCTCGCCCCGTCTGCGTAAGGCAACACAACGGATTGCTGCCGCCGTTCTTGGCTCGCTGACATGGGTTCTAGACAAAATGCAAAGCCCATAACCAGGAATGTGTTTATGACCGAGCACCTGGAAACCCAGAAGCAGTCGTCACAAAGCTCAGTCCACACTCTGCGGCCTCGCCAACGCCACCCACTGCGTCCGAAACTCCTTTGGCTCAGCCAGAATCCGAGACAAAGGAGCGTCGACTCCTGGAGCTGCAGCTGATGAATTACTTTTGCTTCGACTTATGCTCTTCGCTGCCTGGCACTTATTTCCATGAAATCCGCAACATTTGGACCGTTGTTATTCCCAGACTCGCTACCAACTATGATGCTCTCTTGAATGCCATGATGACGCTGGCATTGCGGCACATGCTCTGCACTGGCTGCCAAGATATTGCACCACTGGACAAGGTCGAACTCTACCACGCGCAATACCTTGAAGCGACCTTGCGGGAGTATCGCAGCGTCGTCGGTACTCTGACTCCCGCCGTTGCGGACGCGGCAAGCTTCACGTCGGTCGTGTTATCGCTGGACGCTTTTGCCAGTCTCCGCGATCGTGATCTCTCCGACTATGCGGCTCCGGTGCAGTGGCTGCAGCTGTGCAAGGGCGTCACGCAAGTTTTTCGCGTCACGCTGAAGCTCCTCGAGGGCGATCCGGAAGCCAACATCAACAAGATTGTCGCGACCAGCGGGCCGTTCGTCGAACCTTCCAAGATTATGTGTGAGGAAAACCGGAACCGGTTTCCTGCGTTGCTCGTGCGACGAACGGGGGACTCGGACGAAGACCATGCAGCTTTTCTCGAGGCTGCTAGTTATGTCGGCGCCATACAAAATGCGGTCGAGGCCGGCGAGCGCATGGATATCACCACGCGCCGCCTGATCATCTACCCCGTTCTCTTTCCGCAACGCTTCGTCGAGTTATTGGGCGAGCACCAACCGCGCGCACTGGTGATCCTTGCACACTTCTTCGCGGTCGCTGTACACTGTCAATCTTCTCCTTGGGTCGGCGACATCCCTAGGAAGGAAATCATTGCGTTGGCGGGATTCCTACCGCCCCAATACCAGCAAGACCTGGCGTGGCCTCTCAGCATGATGGGGCCGACCAACAGATGAGACGATGTCAACCTCGGGGAGCTCGAGCCAGTCGCAATTCTATATACAACTAATACAGAAGAGGTTCAGCAGGTATGACGTATGTGTACAATCGCATAAGTCATGTTTTCTGCATGTAAGCAGTCTTTTTCTAGCGCCATGTCCCTGACAGTCTCCGGCGGCGATCAATCTCGGGATCGCTCTCGGTATCGTTCAAGGCCCACTCTTAGAGGGCTGATGGCTTGTACCAGGGCAGGCTTCACTCGCAACTCGAAGTATAAGTATCGGAGGGGCTGGCGGAGAAATAAATTGGTCAGATTGGTTTGAGTATTGTTGGTCACTATTTATCAGTTTCTTGAGATCCTGTCTATCTGCAATTATCAAATCCTGGCAAGCCAAAAACAACCGGTATCATGAGCTCCGTCACGACAGCCCAAATGGCAATCTATGCCGTGATGATCATCCCAGTGCTTTACTTGCTGAAGAAACATGGCAAACCTGGAATACTGGGATGGCTCTATTTTTGCGCCTTTTGCATGCTAAGGATCCTGGGCGGTGCTCTCGCCCTGGGTGGAAGCAAGGCCGCCACCATTATCGCAAATGTTGGACTATCACCACTTCTCCTCGCTGCCTCTGGCATCCTTCACGAGTCGTACGTATAGCTTGTTCTGAACTGAGACCAGAGATCAGAACACTAGTTCACGAAAGCTAAAAAAAAAAAACCTCCCGGTTACAGAAATTCTCTCCGAAAAGCGGGCGATGCAAAACTCGAATGGGCTGTTGTGCTTGCCTTTCACATTCTTATTGCCGGCGCGACCGCTATTGTCGCAATCGGCGCCTCGGCGCTGCAAACCTCCTCTCCCTCGCCCTCTGATTTGACAAAGGTCAAAGTAGGGATATCACTTCTGACCATTGGCTGGATCATCCTGGTCGGATGGTCGGTACAGTCGTGGCTCCGCCGAAGCAATACCCAGCACATGGAGGCGTCGCGCGCTGGGCGAAAGGTAGGTAGCTCGACCTTCAACGCTGCACATCTTTCGGAACTAACATGCTCTCAGATTCTTATTGGTGTTTGCCTCAGCTTGATATTCATAGGCATCCGGGTGCTGTACACGCTGGTTGCCTTTGTCTCGCAGAAGCAGTCCTTGAGCCCATCCACGGGCACACTTGCCGTTCGCGTGGTTCTCGTTCTGCTGCCAGAGTTGGCTGCGTCTCTCATTCTTTTGGCGTACGGCTGGGTCACTCGTAATGTCTCAAACCCAGGCTCGGTCGATGAAGAAGCTGCCGGTGTGCGTCTGAGCAGCAAGGGAGCCAGCGCCTAGAGCAGTATCCAAAGAGTCGGCGTCTGCGGCCCTTCAGCCAATGCAGCACAATACTGTAGAATAGTCAGCCGTGGCATTTACTTTTCTTCTTTCGTCTTTCTACGTCTCGGTTAGTTTTGCAATACAATAGAGCTTGTCAACATTTTAGTCAGTTTGGGTCATGAAGCACACTGCCTTCGGTTTTGTCTGGCAACCAGTCCAGCAATGTAAATAACAGAGCAGTCAGCATCGTTTTCATTGCATTACTATATAAGATCTCATCTCACTGAAGTTGCCCTCATTACTATCTTCTCTACTCAAGTCCGCTTGGTCTTAGCCTCAGAGATCTTAAAAGCCATCTTCGAAATCTTAAACGTAATTGCCGCAAGAAACTCTGCCAGCCTGCGCGGGAAAAATGTCTGGCCAAACCACGCGACATTGGCGAGACCACCGGCCCAGAACCAGTCCGGCGACCTACCAAACAAGCCGCCAAGCCAGCCTTCACCCTTCAGCGCTGCGGCAACCAGCTTCTTTGCGTACACATCGGCGGGCATCGGCGAGTTTTTCTGGCTGAAATGGATGCGCTCGTCATACATGTCTTGCACAGGCTTGTAGAGCGAGCTGCTTGGCAGCTCCCGCACAAAGTGTGAGGTGATGTTGGACTTGACGGTGCCCGTCATGGCCACCATGACGCGAACGTTGAAGGGTTTCATCTCCAGGCGCAAGGTACGCGAGTAGCCGTCAAGTGCCGCTTTCGTGGCGCAGTAAACAGATGCGAAAAGATATGGCGTTATGGCGGAAATGGATGAAATGTTGATGATAAGACCACGGGCGGGGATCAGGAGTGGCACGCAAGCCTGGCACATGAGCATCGGACCAAACACATTGGCGTCAAATGTCTTTTTGACATCGTCAATGTCAATGTCGGTCGCGGGGATGGTGTGATTGACGCCGCTGTCGGCCTTGATTAGCTACACGAGGCTCATGGAGAAGTAAGGGGCAGGGTCCTTACGCATTGTTCACAAGAATATCGAGCTTGCCTGCGGTAATTTTCGCGACCTCTTCTTTGCACTTCCGAATGCTGGCTCTATCACACACGTCCAGTGAGACCACGCTCATGCCCGTGTCTCGCAGCTCATCGAGGACCTCGGCTCTGCGCGCAGTAGCAATAACGTGATACCCTACTCGCTGTCATCAATTCCCACATCTTTCATCAGCAGGACCAACGACTGACCATTTCTCTGGAATTCAGTAGCAATTGCGTGGCCAATACCGCCAGGCGAGCACCTGCCACGGAATGATTAGTCCCAGGCCCCCAGCTAAGCTGCTACGCGGCCACTTACCCGGTGATGAGGACGTATTTCTTGCTTTCGCTCATGTTTCAGTAAGAGGTATTATGCAGAATGCAAATCTTGAGGTCTCCGTTTGCAGAGTTGCGACGTGTATTAAAGGGGATGTAGTTTGTTATCGCCTAAAGTCCGGGGAAGTCGATCACCGCGCGTAGTGTGAGCCAGGCTGAATCTCCGTGCGGAGCCACGGCTGGATACTATTCGCCGATCATGGGGTATATATGGTGATCATCAGCGGCGCCGATGTTGTCACACCTCAACTCCAAAAAAGAAGCGACAACGCGGCTAGGTCCCATATTCATCGAGATTGAATACCAGTTATGAAGGGACTAGAACGCTATTGCGGAATAAGAGTTCCCCTTGGGTGATGTTTGCAAGCTGTCACAAGCTGGTCCACTCGGTTACCCTATAGCTATTCTAGAGAGGGAGAGGATCTAAAGGCAAGAGAAAGGACATAATGGGTCGGTATATTAGGTTCGGAAATACAATTGAGAAGACAACAACCGCTGCAATGAATAATTTATCTTCGAGAATTCGACTATGCAGCTATTGTTACCTTGTGTTGTGAGATATGTAAATCTGACTAGTAGCCACCACCTGTCGGGCAAATATCCTCAGCTGAACATGGCAATCATAAATTATATTAAATACTATAACAAATTCTTTTTCGAACCAGATGAAGGCTCGGAAGTGTCTAGAAGACTTGAAAATCCGCCTATGTGGTGGTAGCTACGATCTTGGTAGATGGAAGTTCGCACCAATTCAACCGTTTTGGATATCCCCCGCGCCGCCACAGGCACCTTGCCATCAAGCCTGCTATCACTGTCTGTGGGCACGTCAGAAACTATGTGTTGCTCATCACTTCGTCGGCCGGCTTGTGTTCCAGGTCCGCTGATGGAAACGCTCTGCTGCGCCAGGTTGGAGCCTTGCCACAGGCCGTCAGCTAGCCCGGTGGAAATGGTCGACAACGGATAACCCTTCTCTATATCGCCTCCTCGCTTTTGACAGGGGACATGGGCATTCGAAGTCCCGAACATGCGCGGCAATAGAATCCCCAGGGGCTGCTTTATGATCACCAAGCATGGAATAATGATGCCTAGGTTGGCTTCAACGAGCGTCCAGATGCCGCGTGTGATGAAGTTGAAGGTAATGTCCATTCTGTTCTTTAGAGAGTTTTGAACAGACGTGGTTCGGAGAATCGATGTCGTTGTTACGCTGTGATATGTTAGAATCGACAGCAAACCGCACCAGCAAAGTGTCCAACTTACAGGCCGCCCAGAAGAAATAAACCATACAGCATAACTTTGTCGCGTTTACCCAATTTCAGCTGCTGTATCATGGGAATTGGTAGAGCGAGCACCATTATATCGGTGAAAATGTTCATGACCGCATATGCCACCCAGAATTGACCCGAGTTGATGCATCTGGCTTCAACAGAGTGATCCCAAGCGCCGGCGATGGGGATGCATTGGAATATTGTAGCGAATATTGACCCCAGGCTCCCAGCTACGACAATGCCAAGTGTTAGAAATGCCCCAATTCGGAATCGTGAGGAACAGAAGAGCCGCAAGTATAACAAGATGGTCGCCACTTTGTTCAGACAGACAGTGACCTTGTATGGTGTCTGAGCTATGAAGAAGAACTTCAAAGCCATGTGCAAATCTTCTTTAGATAAGTCTGCTTTGTGCATGCCGTAACCATGGGATATAGCCAATTGCATGGCGACGGATACAACTATCGAGAAACACTGACGAGCGTCTCGGGTTAGTGCCGTTGCCATCACCATGTATTCAGACACGAGGTAGCATACCAATGAAGCGACAATTGTTGCGTCGTCCCAGCCAAACTTTGCAAACCAAAGCCGCGTTGAGCATCGCAAAATGACAAAGAGGCCGGCGCTGATGATCATCACCAGCGATGTAATGTATAACTTCCAGCCGTCATTGTCGTGGTCGGTGGTAGGAAGTCCCATTCCCCGAGTTCCGGCTGTTATCTTTTGAGCATGTTGCTGTGCCATACTCGGCAGGCCTGCATTGCACTGCCAGGAACGGCGCTGCCGCGAAAATCTCAAGGACGTTCGTTGGTGACAGGGTTCGGGACTATCATGTCGACGTTTCCTCGTGGATGAGAGCAATTTGAGTAGCCACGAGTTCTCGTGATATACGTATACCTGTCTGCTATTCTTTCTGGAGTTTGTACAGGGGAGGACTTTAGCTTTATTGAGAGGCTCTCAAGGATGCTCCAACACGAGACAGCCGACTGAACGCCAGCTCTCTCAATGTACTCGGGCTCGGAGCACCTGCCAGAAAGCTGACTAGCTTACTTTTTGCATTAGAGACCTAGCCGAGACTTATCTCTTAAGGGCATGGATGTGCTGGTCAAACAACACTAGCACTTGGTCTGGGTGTAACGCTGTAGCCACTCACCTGTCGCGAGGCCCAAAAGCCAAAGATCCCAGACGGTTTGGCAGTTGCGTCTGATGTCCCTGGTCCTTCGTCTACCCCGTGGCGTGCGCCACTCATCATTGGGCTGGACAAATAAGCTACCTGACCGGCGTTCTCAGGCCATATGGTTTGCTTGGGAGGAAAGGAGACCTGGCTGGCTGCCAGCGCTGAGGAGAGCCGTTGTTTGTCTCTTTTGTTCTTTTGTTCTGGAACAAGATGTCTCTCCGATCTAGTATTGCCACCCGGTAGGTGAATCAGAGTCCATCAGCACTCTCTCCTGCTAGATTGAACGGCGAGCTAGCGAGTTCACTAGTAAGCCCACCACCACCCCGAGCACCTCAATTACGTCGCCTGCTTGTTGCCACTCACTACTTAGGTAGGTAGTCGTAACAGAGCAGAACACGGTCCCAGCGGCCTGTTTATTAGTGAAGGATGGCTCTTGATTAGCGTTCCTGCGACTCTGCGCTGCCTCATGTCTCGCTTGCATGCTGAGAGGCACATGCACGCACGTACGAAGTACATGGTGCGTATTTACAGCTCGGACATTCGATAACATGCAGGAAAGCATGATGCTCGAACTCGAATCTAATTCTATGCAATCGCACGTGTCTCGGTGTGCATAATAACATATGGAAATCTCATAACGACTGTAGACGACATCCCCTTGATTGGCTGAAAAGAGGTCTTACTAGGACGCCTTCTTCTTCTGGAATCCCCGCCAGGCTTCGTCCTCAGCCTTCATGCACCAAAGTCTTTAAAGGACCCCTGTAGGCGCAACTGACTGGTCGGGGAACAGGCGACTATAATGCCAATTTCCTTGATGCCCCCCACAACTTGCCATCGTCTCGACAATTTCTCCTGCCTATTCCGCTCACAATGCTGTCCCATGCTCTCTTTACCAGTAAAAGTGACGAACCGATAATAAACTAGCAACTCCTTAGCGGCGGCCGTCACTTCAAGGCTGCGGCAGTCCTCTCAGCGGTATGGGACTGAGTAGCACGCTGCGTGCAAAGTAATCTGCATTTCCGAGGCCTTGGCATAATAAACTAGTATTAGTAACTAGTACTCTGAAGGCTATCCATGTCACTGACGGGCAGTTGCTCCTGCAGACCTCGAGCGTCACAACGTTGCCCAAGCTTCATGACAATGCGAATTATTGTTGTGGCGCTCCTGGCGCTGGCCCGCGCCATCGAGGCAGAGACGGCCACCGATAATGAGGCTGGCCCTCGGTCCCTTCTGACCGTAAACACGACGAACGGCCCCGTAACGGGCCATCCCGCGAGCAACTCGCAGAGCGTCATTGAGTATCTGGGCATCCCATATGCCAAGCCCCCGGTTGGTGATTTGCGATTTGCACCCCCGGAGCCCTTCAGAGACAATAAGCCGTATGAGGCGGCTCATTTTGGTTATGACTGTCCGTTGACGCCCTCGTCGCCCG
This sequence comes from Cordyceps javanica, assembly GCF_051103115.1. Lineage (NCBI taxonomy): Eukaryota > Fungi > Ascomycota > Sordariomycetes > Hypocreales > Cordycipitaceae > Cordyceps > Cordyceps javanica. The sequence continues at coordinate 1,499,453 of NC_139296.1, forward strand.
TCGACTATCCCGGGTTCACGCCGCAAGCCCCGCGAATCCTTTCGTATTTTGCCTCTGGCGCGGGTACCAACAAGAGCGAAGACTGCCTAACACTCAACATTTGGGCCAAGACAACGGCTGCTTCCTTCAAGGCTCAGAAACCAGTCATTGTCTTTTTCTACGGTGGTCGTAAGTAATGCAGGCCGACTATAGACGTCATAGCTCTAACACTTATTCTTGATAGGATTTGCCATTGGAAACACAAACAGCCCGTTTTACAACGCCAAGTACTTTGCGGATGCGCAAGACGTCGTCTTTGTCACAGTGAACTACCGCATCAATATATTTGGCTTTCCAGGATTCCCAGGCAAGCCGCAGAATGCCGGACTACGCGACCAGCGGGCGGCCGTTGAATGGCTCCACGAGAATGTCCATGCCTTTGGGGGAGATGCCAGCAAAATCACCATCGCCGGCCAGTCATCAGGCGGCGTTGCGGTTGACTATTGGACGTACGCGTACCATGATAAGCCTCTTGTCAACGGCGTGATTGCTACTTCGGGCAACGCATTCAGCTTCCCGGTGCAGCCTGAAGGAACCCCGCTGGAAAACTTCAAGCACGTGGCGAAGCAGCTTGGATGCTGCACTCGGAAGGACGTATACGAGTGCGTGAAGAAGGCCAACTGGCGCGAGGTTGAAGCCGCTGCTGCGTCTGTCAAGCCCGGTAAGAGCAGTAGTCCTTTGCGCTCGGTGCCTCCCTTTTATCCCATTCCAGACGAGGAGATTGTATTCTCTGATTACGTTGCTCGCACAAAAGAGGGCCAGTTTGCAAAGATTCCCATCTTCTCGGGCAATAATCATAACGAAGCCGGCTACTACAAGATTCCGGCATATGGCAAGGGTGTCGTGCCAACCCAGGCGCAGGTCGACTCGTTTCACCTCGAGTCTTTTACCTGCCCGATTGCGTACCAGGCGAACGCGCATGAGAGGCACGGCGTGCCGGCCTGGGTCTGGCGCTACTTGGGCGACTGGGATAATACGCGTTTGTACCCGACGAGCGGCGCATATCACGGCACGGACCTGCATATGATTTATGGTGCTTCGGGCGATGTCAGTGGTATCTCGCCGGTGGCAGATCAAAAGAAGCTGACAGAGGTCATGCAACAAGCCTGGTTCGCGTTCAGCAACGATCCGTGGGATGGTTTGACCAACGGATTGGGCTGGCCGAGATACGATGAGAAGAGTAACAGTCTCATCGTTTTAGGAAAAGAAAACAGCCCGGACCCTGTGTTTGTTCGGCCGTCAGAGTTCAATGCTCCATGCTCTACCATTATATTAGGCGCACTGGGCACGCAAACTCCCGAGATAACGTAGACCCTGTTGGGTATAGCGATGCCCCTGAAGCAGTCCGATTACTGGTATATGATCTCGGTCGCTAGTTGAAAATGCAGTACATTTCCTGTCCTTGGAATCTATCAAAAGATTTCTTGGAATTTAGTAAAAGGTTTCTCTTTGAATCTTTGTGAGCCGACTTGCTTACTAATTTTTTTTTTTTTCAGAATTAAACTCGCGGGATAAAAGATTGATATTTCTGCAAACATCTCCTAGCGTTGCAATGTCATTTCTTCTCCTGCATAATCTCTTCATTGTTGTTTTTTGCACTTAGGGGCACATGCGTGGCCTGTGAGTTTTATTCTGCGTGTCAAAACCGCCAAAAGAGAGTCATGGTAGTAGCGCCAAGAGGTAAAATCGTACAAAAAGAAGAACACCTCGTACTGACAGACCCTCGAGTTGGTTTGATGATCCATGAAGTCAATGCCACTGACTCATGAGTAGCATCTGTGCGCATGTGGAAATATCGAATATGGCGCGAGGCTGCATGTAATAAGCTGGGGCCTCCAACAAAGGGTCCTCGGCTGCCAAGCTCAGCCACAATGAACCCCTGTGGTAGCCACAGCCTTGTTAACGTAAATCCGTAATACGAGGGCAAACAACATTAGGACGTGGGCCTGATCGACAACTTTGAGCTTTGCTGAGAAAGCTCTGTCGGATTCGGCCCCTTCCTTCCTGGGATGTGCTCTTTCAGCTGCCCCAGGTCCTGAGACACGTGTTGGAAGTGAGCAAGATTGCACCCAACTCGTTTCTTCTCACGCCTGGGACTATAGAAGAGCTTTCAGACTTTTATTACGGGTTTCCTTTGTGGAAGTTGTCGTCCCTAGCTCAAAGATCTTCTTCCGTCAACGTCGTCGACCGGCCATGCGCCTACGTGACTCCAAGTGGTTGGCTCCACAGCGACGGCGATTCTGGGCCACAATATTCACGGTTGCCGTCTGCATTGTGCTCATTGTGACACTCAGCTGGCACTTCACCAACGTAGGAGAGTCACACCACGGACCAAAGAATGGCTCAGGATCGTCAGGAAATCCCGGAGGCCAAAAGGAGGGGGACCTGATCTGGCGAACGCTGCCATGGAACAATCCCCTTGGTACACCTCGACCGTTGCCGACTCAAGGGTCCAAGCCTTTACCTGCGGTGCAGTTCAAGTTTGCGGAAGAAACAGACAGCGATAAGAGAACACGGACAGATCGTCGCGATGCTGTCAAAAAGGCCTTTGCGCGATGCTGGACATCGTACAGGGACCAGGCGTGGCTCCATGACGAGCTCAAGCCTGTAAGTGGTGGATTCAAAGACACCTTTGGCGGCTGGGCCGCAACGTTGGTTGATGCCCTCGACACAATGTGGATCATGGACATGCGGGATGAGTTTCAGGAGGCTGTAGGAGCTGTGGACAAGAATGTTTCTTTTGCCAGCTCTTCGTCTGGGGATGTCATCAGCTTGTTCGAAACCAACATTCGCTATCTCGGCGGCCTGCTCTCCGCCTATGACTTGAGCGGCGATGATCGATTGAAGAAGAAGGCAACTGATGCCGGCGACATGATATTGAAAGCATTCGACACACCGAACCACATGCCGATAGGCCGCTGGAACATTAAAGAAGCCGCCGAAAACAAGAACGAGACAGCGCCTTCTGCGACGAGCCTTGCCGAGATTGGCACCATGGTTCTCGAGCTCACGCGACTAAGTCTAATCACGGGCGATGCGCGATACTACGATGTTACACAGCATATAAGCGACCTACTCGATGCTTCGCAGATGACGACCAAGCTTCCTGGCTTGTGGTCGATCTCTGTTGACCCCAGTGCTGCTCGCTTCGACGCCGGCTCGACGTACTCAATGGGCGGTGGCGCCGACAGCGCATACGAGTACTTTCCCAAGATGATGGCCCTCCTCGATGACCTTGATCCCATGTACAAGCGACTGTACCAACGCAGCATGGCCGCCACGCAGAAGCACCTCATCTACCGCCCAATGGTGCCTGATGACGCCGACATCCTGATGACGGGAAATGCAAACTCCGAGGATAATACCAGCGAGCAGTCAACACTAACAGCCTCCACCGAGCACCTAACTTGCTTCGCGGGTGGCATGTATGCCCTGGGCGGGCGGCTCACGTCCAACGACTCGGATGTTGACATTGGCCGTCGCCTGACTGACGGCTGCGTGTGGGCATACAACGCCACAAGATCGGGCGTCATGGCGGAGCGCATCATTGCCGTGCCGTGCGATGACAAGATGCACTGCGCTTGGAACGAGACGGCGTGGCGCGAAGCGGTCGGCAACGACGTCAAGGACGACGACCTGCCGCCCAAGGGCATCGCCCAGTTCAAGTCTAAAGAGTACATTCTACGGCCCGAGGCCATTGAGAGCGTCTTTATCATGTACCGCATCACGGGCGACAAGACATGGCAGGAAAAAGCGTGGGCCATGTGGCAGTCAGTCGACCGTCTCACAAAGACGGACCTGGCGAACAGTGCCGTAGATGACGTCAATTCCAGGGACGCCGAGAAGAAAGATTCCATGGAGAGCTTCTGGCTCGCCGAGACGCTCAAGTACTTCTACTTGGTATTTTCGGAGCCGACGCTGATCAGCCTCGACGAGTGGGTATTGAACACGGAGGCGCATCCGTTCAAGCGTCTGGGCACCAAGTCGTAGATGGAGGTCGCTTTTCTGAGATTGCATGCGCCGGAGTTGGGAATGATTGCATCGCATCGCCTCATTACATCTCTGAGTTGTCTGTATAGATATCAATTGTATACTTTTGTACAAATATTACCAAACAACATCAATCGGCCTGATTTGAGTTTCGCTCCTACACACAACTCGTTATAATTGCATTGTGCGATGAGAAAAGTTGCAGCAACGTGTAAATGTCTCATATTTGGCTGTCAATGCTTCGCTAGATTTCTATGCGTATATAATAATACTTTTGTTCATATTACCCTGAGAATTCTCGCATGCTGATCACTGCGTGTAGTGCATGAATAGTCATGGATGAACCCGTACTCATTAAGCAATCGTTGGCCTCAAGTCTCAACCAGAAAAAAAGCAAAGAAAAAGAAAACCATGATTCCTTCATCCTAGAAACGCCTTTCCCATGAATATCCAACACATGTATCTTGTCCAACCTACCACGCCATGCCCGAGATCAAGACCTTTTCATTAGTTTGGTATATAAGGCTTGTATTCTCGAGCGGGCTGCTGCTGCTGCTGCTGCTGCTGCTGCTGCTGCAACGTCTGTTGCGGTGCCGGGTGTGACGGCGGGTGTGACGGCGGCGGTACGGTGTGGCTGCCTTGCGCATCCAGCTCAAAGACATTGCTCACCGGCAGCGTCTGCGGGGGCAGCTCGGCCAGACCGCCGCTCTGCGGTGGGGCGTACGGCCCGACATACTGTACATTTCCGGGAGCCGTGTTGTTAGAGGCGCCGGCCGGGGGCTCCCAGGCGGCGAGGAAGCTATCTGGTCGCTGCTGAGGTAGTTCCGGGCTTGTACTGGTGGGCAGCGCCACGTAGCTTTGTCGCTGCTGCTGCTGCTGCTGCGAAAGTGGTACGCCACTGTAGGTCGACCCCGAATAGTGCGACTTGGGCTCGTGCTCTGCGAAGCCGCCGCCGCCGCCGAGGTTGGGAGAGGGATCCTGAGGCGGGAACGTGGTAGCACCACCACCGCCGTACTTTTCGGGCGGGAGCATCGGGTGCGCCTCGTCAGCGGCACCGCCGCGTTTGCGCCGACGGACGAGGAAGAACGCGAGGGCGGCGATGGCGGCGACGCCCGCGACGGAGACGCCCGCTGCGACGCCAATGGTGCCCGCGGTGGAGAGCTTCGTCTTGCCGCTTTCCTCTGTGCTGCCGCCCGCTGGTGACGCGGTCGGTGATGCCGTTGCAGAAGCGGTCGACGGGGAAGAGGTTGCGCTGGCAGTCTGGCTAGCCAACGTCGAGGAGGATGTCTTGCTGCTGCTGCTGCTGCTGGCAGTGGAAGAGGAGGAAGTGGAAGAAGACTTGCTGTCGCCGGCGGCTGCGGCGTCGACAAAGTCGTCCTTGTCAAATTTGAGGGGCGTCTTGGAGGTGCCGCACGCGTCGGCCATGGTGTCGTAGACCTTGGCGACGTCCTTCTTGTCCTTCTTGCCGAGACACTGAGCGGTAAGCTTGACGAAGCTGCCTCCGTTGCCGCAGAAACACGCGTTGAGCGCCTGGGACGAGTCGCCCTGGCACTTGGATGCCTTGGCCGCGTCGTAGAGGCACGGCTGGGCGTCCTTGGGGTAGAAGTCAAAGTTGGCCTCGAAGGCGAGGGCGGATGGGGCAGCGATGAGAACGAAGAATAAGGCGAATAGGAGGCAAGGAGCGGCTCCCGTGGCCGGGTAGCGGTATCTGGTCATAGTGTTGGACGAGTTCAACGAGATGCGGCGGGTGTTCTTGCAATGATGTTGGCAATATTGGGTATTAGTGTTGCTCTTGATTGTTGAGATGGTGTAAGTGGCAGGCGGAGCAGCAGCAAGTCAAACGGATGCTTCGATCAGGAACCAAGTTCGAATCCAGCTTGACGGATGTGAATTAAGCTCCGCACTTGAAGTAATCCTTTGGAAAGAATGAAATTTGGCGTTGTGAAAAAGGCGCAAACGAGAGGAGGCTGTCCGTCAGTTGTCGTGGAGCGTCCGTCGATTGTTCCTCTCTATCAGCCCGATGGAGCCATGCGATGACAAAAGGAGGTAGAGAGTGATTCTTCCGAGATGAAAGAGGGTAAAGCTTTAAACAAAACGAAAAAAAAAAAAATACGCAGCAAAGGTGTGTAAATTGGCGACCGCGAGCCTTGTTGCTCTCCTACCTATTTGGAGTGGAGGCTGGGCTGGCTGGGCTGGCTGGGCTGACTGCGGGCGGAGCTGCAGATTCTGGCTGCTAATAAAAGTCAAAGCTCTCCCCCCCCCCCTCCCCTTCCTCCAACCCTCCATCCCCATCCCGACACAAGCAGCAAATGCATCCATCCGCTCGTCGGGTATGCATGTACCTGCAAACTATTTAAAGCCTGCGTGATTGCATTTTCCTCTTCCCCTCCTTTCACCGACTGCATCCGACCAGCCCACATAAACCCAGGAAATGAGAAAAGAAACAAAGACCAACTCGACGTTGTTTCGGGAAGCGTTTACCCACAGGCAGCATGTTCTGTTACCCAGTCAGTCTGCCAGTACTGAGTATACTGATTGACTGAGTATAAAGCTTGTTTCTCTCCTCATCAACCCGCCAGGGCTGATCCTTGTAGGTCCCCAGTATAATCTGTACTGAGAAACGAAAAAGATCCAACTGCGCCTCGCGAAATACCAAAATTAGCATCAAGGGCCCCAGTGCGGCTGCAGCCCTCCGTCCCGTCGTCCACTGGCAAGGAGGGTGTGGGACAAAGCACACGCCAACGTAGCGGGACAACGCCAACGCATGCAAGCATGCCAACTTTCTTTTTCTTGTTGTTGCCCGGGGCTGGCCTGCACGTCCACGGTTTCTTTGTCCTCTTCGCATGTGCGACCCCAGCCTCATCTCGTGTTGTCTCCTGTTGCTGATTTACGACCTCTCAGTCGAAGACGTTACTCGTCAGTCTCTAGAGCAGGAAAAAAAACAGAGTGTAAACGTGATCAATTGGAAACGAATCGATAAACTACCTGGGTGGTTCTGGCTGCCCCCGAGAGAAACGGCGTTCCCCCCCCGCAATACTACATTGTGGCCGATCGCAATGAGAACCCGCCAACCAAGCCAGCTTCCTATCGAGTAACATCGTATCCTGGACAAAAAAATGTCTAGCATTAAGTATACATGACGAGACAAAACTCGTCGTGATATAAGTGGAAATGTAGCGATTACTAAGTAACCAACATCTCTTGACGAAGATGTTGCACATTGAAGCACAGCCACCCCCGACTCAGCCTTGTCAGGCTCACCAACAAGTCCTTAATCAACGGCGCGACTATGTATTTTGGGCCGCAGTGGATACAGCACTCACAGGCTCACTAGTTGAGTGTTACTTTTTTTTAAGGTTCCGAGACACGAATGCAAGTTTTCCCTGTTCCTGCCACTGGATTGGCTCTATATCCTCTCCGGCGCAACCTACTGGTAAATGCCCTGCTCTCGGAAATAGACGTTACAGTGGGATTGCAACGGTTGGCAGTAGTGCCACACCGAGCTTCATCTATTGTACTTATTTCGTGGGCTCACCGGGGCAGCAAGGCAAGAATCGTACGAAATGCAATCAACCCCGGCCCATCTCTATTTCATTAACCTCATCCCGGCAGTATGCCTGCTCCAAAGCATATATATATACACGGTATGCATGCGGAATAACAACATAAATGAAAAGAGAAATAATCACGGCAGCTACAATCGCACCGTTGGTATCTGCGACATGTGCACCTTGGCCGCGCCGTACGGAATCAACCGGTACGTCTTCTTCTCGCTGACGCAGGTTCGGTCTTTCGGCACCCGGTCAGGAGTGACACCCATCTTCAAATCCCACTTGATCTGGCAGCCATCGACTGTCATGAAATTGGCAGGCGCATTGTGCTCAAAGATGGGGTTCGGCATCGAGTCGCTGGCACCAATGCCGCTGTACTTGATAGTCGACGGGTCAATCGCGACATTCCACTCTTTGGTGCTGTTGATGAATTCATCACGCAACTCCTTAAAAGGGAGACCGCTGAGTCCAGGTCCCTTAGGGTCGCCGTACGAGTGTGGGAGGCTCGTCGTCTTGGAGTAGCCTACGTCGAGAGCATAAAGTAAGTTGCCGTAGAAGACGGCGACAGTATTATCGGCAAGCGTCTCGATCCTTGGGCTGATGCCAAGACTGTAACTGATGGTTGTGGTTCCCTTGGAGATGGAGATTTTCTGCATGCCCGTGTCACCGCTTGCTTCAACGCCAGTGGCCGTGGCCGTAGTCTTGCCCTCTGTCTTCCATTGGATACGAAGCGAAGAAGCGCGCAGGTTCATCCACTCAGGTATGCGAAGATACAGGTCAAAGTCTCCTGATGCGCTGATCTTGTAAGACAGCGAGTTTGTAAAGGGATAGTTGGTTGTGCAGTCGATTGACACATCGCTACCGTTCACCTTGGTTGTGACCTTGGTAGGGCCGAGAAGAGCATGGCCGAGACCTTCAGAGCCGACCAAGACCCAACTGTTGGTGACAAACTTGGGGTATCCCTGGGGATGATTGACCGTGCAGCATGGATATAGAGGTTCCATACCGTAGGTGGTGGCTACACCACTGTTGGCCGTGGTGAAGACGGGCGGCACGCTGCCGTCAGCCTGGATAGTGCTCAGCGCGAAAGGCATGTTGGGCGATGCCATATACTGGTGGGCCCATTTGTCACCAGTCATCATGACGGGCATTGCGTTGAATATCGTAGTCTCGGCGCGGTCGGCGAAATCGTTGTCTCCGAGAACCTGGTACATGTAGGCAAGAGAGTAGCTGGTCTCGACGGCAGTGCAGAGTTCGCTGCCAATATACTGCGAGTCATCGCGCTGCCACTCATCCGCAAGAACAGAGCCAGATGCACTGCCGTGGTATGTAAATGTCAGATTAACAGCATCTCTGCTACGCTGGCGGAAGTAATCGCCGCCCTTGAACCGCCACACGACGCTGGATGCCTTGAGACCTGCGAGACCTGGTTAGCTGCGGCTGGAGGGCTACGACCTGAAATGAAACTTGCCTTGGCCAACATTGACGCCGTGGATGTATGGGGTGATGCTGCCATCGCTGGGGTCGACAACTTTACGGTACGTGGCGGGATCATACCAAGTATCCCACTTGTACTTTGTTTGGTCATAAAACAGGCCCATGGTATCCCATAGCTGGCTTTCGTTGTTCTCAGGATGGTTTTCTAGCAGCCACTGGATAGTGATGATCATGTCGGCGACGCGCACCTCGCCCCAACTGCAGTCGACATCGCTAGCGCAACGGGTGAAGCCCTGGCTATTGTTGTGCAGCATCTTGTTTCCGAGTTGGAAAAATTTATGCAATGCCGTGACAATCCGCTGCTCCCACTTCTTGTCTGCCTCGGCGAGCTGGATAAGGCCGAGGAAGAAGGGTGTGCGCGCCCAAAAGTTGCGCTTGTCACCCGTTTCCGGCCCAATCCAGCCATCATCGGCTTGGAAGTTGAGGACCGTGTCGGCGACGTCGTGCACCTGGGTCTTGAGCCTGTCATCGTCGAGTATGTATGCGGTCGGTACAAGGCCGTTGAACCAGTATGGCAAGGCCTCGTTCAGGTTGCTGTACTCGGAGCCGCCCTTACCAGGTGTGTTGAGCCATGATGACTGGTTTACAAATATATAAAAGTCATGCTCATGGCCGGGCAGCCCTGACGCCATGGCCTGCATCTCGCCCAGCAGCCATCCTGCAGGCTTGACATCACCAACGGGGAGAGGGCTATAGGTCCACGGCTTGACTGTATTGGTCGCGATGGTCAGCTGCAGCTCATGCATAGAGAGCTCGATCTGGATTGGTCGCGTGTTACATACGTGTATCGGCAGCTGCGGCCAAACCCAGCACCGTTTGCGCAACTAGAGCGGTGTTCGTTAGCTTCATGGTGCTGAGGATTCAGTAGAGCATGGGAGAGCGAGAGCGAGAGTGAAAAAGAAACACGCTACAGAAGCGCGTAATAGGAAGCATGTATGCGTTTCTTGTCTCGCTTTGCCTGGTGGGTGGACAAGCACGGAATGCGCGACACAGAGTGAGACCCATGTAAGGGAGGATTGGGTGTGAAGGAGGGCAGGAGCACAATGGCAGCGCAAGGCCTTACTTTTATCATCAAACCACATAATATGAACCGTCGTTGAACGGTGGGATGGGAGACCCCGAAGGGGGTTATGGCGAGGTGTGACTGCACACAACCCACGACCGGGACGTACCAGTTCAGAACGCGCTTCGGGACGAATCTACAACAACGCTAATTGGAGGCGGGGTAGAGAAACAGGGGCATCAGAAGAGGCAACACAAGGACGCAGGGGGTTCGAATGCACAATGCTACCCAGTACCAAATGACCTTGGCCAGTTCTGTAAGTAGGTTGCAGGAGCAAAAGTAGGGTTGGAAGTTGGCAACTTGGCGCATAAAGAGACAATGGGTCTCGTGAGCCAACCCCCGTCTCTTCCACTCCTCCTCCTCCTCATCCTATCGCCATGTTCGCCGCCACGGTTTTTTATTAGCGTCTCTTCCCCGCCGCCACTAATTTTTCCGGGGCTTGACTAGCCGTTCATACTGCCCTATACTGAGCCGACGGTGGAAGATGATTCGATTGGTGATGTTGCGGCGCCTTATTAGTGCCTGTTCGACGTTCTGGTGGTGCGGAAGTGGCACGGGGTTGCGGTCAGGGGCGAACGCCTCCAAGCCCCCCTCCCCCCCTCTCTACGATGAGATCTTCTGTGGGAGACAGTTACCGCAGGCAGAGTCTCTTTATCTCTTATTTTCCTAGCCTCCATCTACGACTTTGTTTTCTTTCTTGCATGGAGCCGCGAGGAGAGACACAGACGAGACGAGAAAAGCATAAGGAGGCAGCATACCTATCCAAGAACAGAATACACAACGGAAACCCGAGAAAGAAAGAAGAAGGGAAGGAAGCAAACGCATTTTCCAATCTTAGCAGAGCAACTACACGGTCTAGCATCTCATGCATAGCCATCCTAGTTCGGCCAAATATCGTTCGTAGGGGCGTCATACTACTCTTGGGCCCTAGCCTAGCCAACCTCGCCACCCATTTCTGTAGCTCTCCAATTTCTCACAGACATACGCGTGGGTATAGAAACCTCCCTCTATCAGTGCCTACATCTCTCAATACGACGTCGGCATACATGGACTTTCGCAACCATCAATAGGTGCCAGCCACATTCGGTACTCCACACACCTACCGGCCCAGTTCTCCTGATTCTCCTCTGGTCATTCCCACAGCGCCTTCTCATCTCCGATATGCAGGCGTGATGGCATATAAATTTCCCTTTTGATACAAGTCCAGAGAGATCCACACTTGGGCCGTCGACATTCGCAACGACGCGACACGCTCGCCATCATGTGTTCCCCTACCTCATTTCGCCTTTCCATGTCACTTCATACCACCTTCCTCGTACAGGTGCGCCCGCAGCCCCGGTGCCCGAACATAATTGATTCAACTTCAGATGTCTTTCGGGCCGAATGCAATAGGCCGCGGCGTTGGATGCTCATCTGCCGTCGAAGCCATCGGTTGCCGTCATCTTACGTCCCATGGTAGAATGGAACCTAAGCTGTGGCGCTTCCAGCCTGGTATTGGTGGAATGTAGATCAACTATATTGTTCGTGTTGTAAAATCGTGTATAATTCCCCTGTTCCCTGATTGCTAAGCGCCAAAGTACATCTTCGCCAAACGCATTATCACGCAAGTAAAACGTAACCAAGTAGGTTGCAATACTAGTCGCCGTGTGAGCGGGTAATCCGAACAATTTGAGTAGGAAAGATTGGGGAGTGCAAAGTCAAAACCGGTCGTAACTCGCAACAGAGTCGGCCCGTGACGAGTTTCCTAACAAATCCCTGCTGTGCGTTGCCTAGCAGTCTGAGATGAAGGATTTATTGCGTGGGAAAGCTGATCCTCGATAATGGTGGTTGTGGTGTCTACATGGTTGTCACTTGTAACCTATATATTGCTACAAAGTGACATTAAACGAGCGCATCATGGTTGTGACATCTCACGTGTACTAGTCGTCGTGCGTCCATTTCGAACGCTGGGGTGTGGATGAAAAGGTAACGTAAACTTTTTTATTCAGCAAGCAAATTGAAAAAGGACAAACGCCTCTCCAAATCTATATGTCGCTCTCATGTGCCGACTAACCACCGCCATCGTAGCGGTAGTAGTAATGTTTCTGGTTGTTGTTGCGCTCTCCGTAGCGGAGACTTCGCTTTTTCGTCTCGTAGTTCTCCAGCTTTCGTGCACGCTTTTCTTCCTTGCGGACGGCCTTCTTTGCGTCGTCAGAAGCCCCGATAAGCCCGGCGGCTCCTCTTGGGGCTACTGCACGGCCACGACTGCGGTTCCGGCGCACCAAGCGACCGTCAGCCTCATCGTCTGAGCCGGGGCGCTCGGAGCCCTCAATCGCCAGGCGCTCTGCGCGCTCCTCAGGAGTTGGGTAGTTGTTGAGGTTCTGGCGAAAGTACCTGTTGAGCGAGCGATGGCCAACCGATTTGCCGGATGGCAGATGAAGCTCATAGTCGTCATAAAAGACGGCGTGCGTATGCTTGTGCGCGCGCGAATGCCAGCCATCTGCCTGGTGTCTTGGTCGCGGGTCATCATGTGTGTGGTGCGGATGCTTGCTCAGTCTATCGTATTGGTGGTAGTGGCCTTCTGCCGGTACAGCTGTGAGGTCCTCGGAATCCAGCGAGGATGCAGAGCTATCAGTTTCCCAACCGTCACCATCCTCATCCTCCTTCTCGTCGTCGCCGTTGACCTTGGGCTTAGACACACGGGCACCACCAGCGTCATTGTCACCCATTTCGTCATCAGTATCTGAGCCTTCTGGGTCAGAATATGTCGCACGAAAGTCGTAGTAGTCGCCAATGTCAAGTTGCTCCTCCTCAGTGCTATAGGGAATCTTGCAATGGCCGGTATCACGCATATGAGTCTGTACGGCGTATATCGAAGTCTTGACCTTGTCGCAGAACAAACAAGCGTGGCCCTGTGCAACTTTGAACTGAAGCTGCTGCAATAGGCCATCCAAGTCTGTCAGGTAGGGCTTTTCGGGTATGAACATGCCATGGAACTTTTCCATGTGCTGGGCATTGAGGGGCACGCTGGGTGACTCATAATTGCAGAAAAGGCAAGAGTTGAGGGTCCACACTGGCTCCTGGGCATTGCCAGTGGCAGTTCCATTTTCAGTCGCAGCATCATCGGCGTCTTCGTTCACTTCGTTGGTGGTCGGGGCAGGGTTATTGGGGCGCTTCACTGGGGAGGGTCGCTGCTGGGACAGTTTGGCCTTCTGAAGACCTTTGATCACTTGATTGAACTCGTCCTCGGCGTCAGAATCCACGCCGCCATTCTTGGAAGCGGGGAGAGACTCGCCCAGAGAAAAGGTAGAGCTGACGACGGACTTGGTCTCCTCCTCGATGGGGGGCCCAGCTGTCACCTCGTTTTGCTTGTGTTTTTGGCTGAGAATATGGTTCTGATAGGCATTTTCGCTATAGTATGTCTTGTTGCAGGCTTGGCATGACTTTTCGAAGTAGGCTTTGTCGGTCTCGGCAGTGGTGGCTGCCCGGGCTTGAATGACCTTTTCGGTGAAGACTTCGGCGGAGATGGGTGGCAGGGTGGCGACGCGGCGCTTGAGGTTATACCGGCTATTTGCGGTCAAAAATGCTTTCCCAGCTGCTTGTAGGAAGGGTGCTTTGCTTACTGCCAGTCACTTTTCATATGTGCTTTTTGGAGGTCGATATTTCTGTACGCAACCTGGCAGGTATTGCACGTGTACGGGTGAGACGACGGCGCAGCTCCGGCACCTGCCGCAGGCTGAGCACTCGCCATATTTTAAAACCAGCGAACAAAAATCTGTGAAAGCAACTTGTCTCTATGGTAGATGCGAGAAGTGTAAGGTAAAATGGTGACGGCGGTGCTTCCGGCAAAGCAAAAAGGATGAGTCTGCGCGGGGCAGAATTATTAATACTACGTTGATTGTGGCAATAGGTTTTTTTTTTTTTGGTGGCGGGGTCAACCTTCTTTGGCTTTCGTCACCGCTTGCCTAGGTAGGAGGGCCCAAAGAGTGGAGCCGATTGTCCAAGTGGGCAACCGGGCTGCCAAGCTGCTTCATCTGGGACGGATTTTTAATTTTCAAACGCATGAGCTGGACTGCAATATTCCAGTGCCTGCCTTTCAGCCCCCGACTTGCCCCAGCCTCAAGGCTCAGTTCCAGGCAGCGGATGTCTGACTTAAATACGTCTTTTCGGGCGTAGTTGGCGCTACAAAGGGTTTACGGCGTGATGGACATCAACGGACGGCACCTTTGCGTTTTCAGTGGCACTTGAGCCTCTCGACATTGTACCAGAATTTCTCGACAGGCACCAACCAGATCAAGGTTAATAATGGGCAAATTTGAAAGCCATTGGCCCCCAAAAAAAATCGAGATCAAAGTGGTAGCTCGCACTCGCAGAATACCAGCCCAATTCCTCGCATCTGGCGTCACCTTTTGATTCTCATTTCCATCTGCATACGGTGCAGGAGGAGGTCTACACGAGAAAGGCGTGTCCAGGCTACGTCAAATGGCTATGTAGCTCGCTCGCTCACTAATCAAGCATTTCACGGTGTATGCAGATAATGGTTCGAAGCAAGGATGATGATATCTCTATAGAAGCTATTTGCATTTCTCCTCGCGCGATGACCTTGATTGCCAGTGACTTTTCCTTCACATGATCACAGGGCATCCAATAGCCTGGTATGATCATCCTGTGCGGCATTTTCAGTTCCAGATCGATCTATGCTGGTCCACGCTGGCAGGTGCTTCCGGTGCTTACTGTGTTGCTGGTAGGGAACGCGCCTCGGCTCCAGGCGCTGGATTTCGGGATTTGAGACACTCATCCTCACTCTCAAACTTCTCGCCAAAATCCCACCAGTTTTCTTCTTTGCAGTACTCGATTGTACCAACGCAGTCCTCAGAGTACTTCTTGTCAAAATCTGCCGCACTATCAACGGGACCGCAGAAAAGAGGGATCCCTGTCCTATTGACCTTGAACGGGAGCTTTGTTGGTTCTGGTGCTGGCTGTGGTGCTGGCTGTCGGGATTGGAAGCACTCGTCCACACTGTCAAACTTCTCGCGAAACATCCGCCAGTTTTTATTTTCGCAGTACTTGATTGTACCGACGCAGCGCTCAGACGAGCGCTCGTTCCATACATCGAAATTCGTCCCGCAGAGGCGAGGGTCATTTCTATTACCAGGCTTGAAGAAAGGTAGCTTTTGCAAACCCTGACGTGCTCCTACTGGCGTAGTAACAGCAACGCCTGCACAGAGGGTTAACATGAATGACAGCTTCATGTTGAAGGAATGGTGAAAGAATCTTGTTTTCTTGTGACTTGTAAAGCGTATATGAAGAAAGATGCAGATTATCGGTGCCGCCAGTGGAAGGATGGGCTTGAAAGAGGATGTTCTGCTGTCCTGCTGTTCTGGCGGTTGGCTTAGCACCTTAAATACATGTCCTTCCTCACGCCAAGGCTTCGACCCTTTGCTGCTCGTATTCTGTACTTACACTATAATATACCCGTCAATTAAAATTGCCCATGCCCCAAGACGTCAGGCGCACTTACGTCCTACACTTCCATATTAACAGTCATGACTCGAGCATATGTCACTTATCAGTAGGTGCGAGACGAAAGTTTTACACCCTGTCGGGCCCTTACTCAGTATAAGGTATCTCTTCTTCGGTCCATCCCCTTTTTAGCTATACCGCTGGCATCAAGAAATATCCTGGAATATTGCATATACTACCAATCATACTCGGTACTTGAATCGTAACAGAGTGGGAGGGCGGATTAGAAAACAGATGTGCGCACAGTGACACAAGTAATAATGGGAACGACACTAAGCAGTGACGCACAGCCGCGAAAACGGCCGATCGAGCCTCTGCTACTGAAGATAGGATGCTGAACACTTGGAGCATTAGCCTTCGAAGTTGGATCTGTGGAGACGTTAATTTTGGCTGGAAACGTGTACGGTGTACTGAGTACTTGGAAACTTCGTGGGGTTGAGGAGTAAGTTTACCACACCGGAGTGCGATGTGAATGCTTGTCTACGTACTAGCCACCTAGGTACCTCCCTTGCCGCCTTTCTAACGAGAGGCATCGCCAAGTTGGCCAACTCGTGTGTGAAGTCCTCACCTACAAACGGCCTCAGGCTCACCGACGACTGATCAAGATGATGAGCCATTCATGTTCTGCCGACGAGATGTATGGCTACGTGATATTTGAGTAGATGCGAGGCGGCAGCGGCAGCCTTGAAGTCTATCTTGTCTCTAACGCTATGATCACGTAGTCGCAATAGCTGGACTGGTGTCTTCAAGCTACTGAGGGTGTTGCGTTTCTTCACAGCTCCCGGGTAGGATAATTCGTCACCTGCTTCGACTTTCCCATTTCGTTACGCATAGAATTCACACAATCCGACACTCTCTCGATGGCCTCCAGGCAGTGGGTCACGCCGAATGTTTGCTCGAGTCTGCACCCACATATATGCCAAGAGTGTGACAACAGGATTATCTCGGTAAAGAAGACCGAAACGACCATTTAGAGCGATCTTTCTTATCAGTATCCGTACGTGCGTGATTTAAAACACAAGATTTATAGACGAGGGGTAGCTCTGGGCGCATAACGCCGAGGGTGATAATTTATACACGTGTGACTTGAAAATACTATGATACTGATAGTCTGTCTAATCTTGCGTCTACCAGTATGAGGTTATTCTGGGCCTATTATACGAAGAGCTATTGATTTCTTTACTGAGTAGCACTAAGAAACTGGTCTACGTAAGAGTATCAGGTACTCCGTACTTGAAATGTAACTACTATTTCGCTAGAAACTCATATATAATATTGTATATGGAGAGGGGCGACTGCGAGTTAACTGTCGATAATGACTTTATGATAAGTTTAGCGTCTGAATGTAACTAATTCGGTCAGTTTGAGTGCTGTATAGACGGCTTTAGCGTTGAATTTTGGATATGTATTACTCTATTTCGGACTGTTCGTGGACTCGAAAGCATGCTGAAAGCGACGCATGTAAAGAGCCAGCGGAGAAGGGGCGGGCGTCTTTATTTAGGCAACTTAGGTTTCTACGATCTAGGCTATGAACAGATACGTAGTAATGGCGGACGCGGATAGGCATGCTCTACTTATCCCTGGGGATAGCTTATTTACTGATAAGTAGACAAAGTGGTGCCCGTCTTGACGTGGTGTCGCTCCCCAGTCCCCAGTCGATGTGTTTGTTGCAACTTTTACCCTGAGAAATGCCCTCCCCAACCGACAACTTCTCCATTTATGACCTTGTTGGAAACTCTGTGGCCGCCTGCAAGCAGTTAGCTACCTAGCGTTGAGGTTTAGCAAGACAGAATATGCCGTCAATGACGAAATCGTCGCTTTTTTTTCTTTTCTTCGCAAGGACAACAGCCGCCAAGGCTGACTTCGAAGAGAGAGCTCGCAGCATCACTGGCTGCGACAGGATTGTCGAAATTCCCATTCAAGGCGTCTGCAGCTACTCCATGTACGCTGGTGCTAATCTAGAATAAGTTGTTCAATGCCGACTCCGGTCTTTGGCTCTGAAAACAGAATATGACCTGGCGACAAAAATCTACGGACCTTTGGTCCCGACTGCTCAGTTTCGGGGTGATCTCGGGGCTACCGATGTCGACGGCAAAGCTCAAGACGGCGGGAGAGAGCCGCTTCTCATCTATCTCACGTCGCAGATGCCTGGTATCACGCAGCTAGATTTTGTGCTGTCTCACAATTCTACACAAACCTCGCCCGGGTTTTCTTTTTTCGTTTCGTCAGAATTTACTCACCGACATTGCCAGGTTTGCCCCCCCAAACACTATTCAGTACAGCAGTCTCCGAGAGTCCCTCGGTTTTTTGCTCGATCCTGGCTCACGCCGCAGTATGTCCCATTCGAATACCGGGAACAAATCGGAGCCGAGTATCTGAGAGATCCGAAGTACCTCCAGAATGACCTCCCAGAAAAATTCCAGCCCTATATCAAGAAAGCGCGGTTGCTTGGCTTCTTCAGAAGCCTCTCCACGGCGTATACATATAATACAGCGTAATCTCTTCCCGCATCGCCATCCTCAGTGCTACGAAATCTTGCGCAAAATACGAGAGTTGTTCGGCAGCTCTGAATAAGAATCATGCGAGCTAAATGAGATCTACACTTGGGCTATTATTTTTCTCAAGCAAACGAATGGTAGGAGACCCGAGCATACCACGTGTGGCAAAGCTTGCCCAGGTACCAACAACCACCAACAATCACCAAGAGTATTCCTAAGAATCCACCATTTTGGGCAAGTGCTACGGAGGGAGCTAATTCTGTTTATTTCGAGGCAAGAAGAGCATATATTCTCTTCAAGCAAAAACACATAGCTAACCAGATCAGCGTAAATAACCCCGCAACTTAATAACGGCCCCGAAGAGGCTGTCATATATAGCCAGCATGTGGAATAAAACCTCACATGTCTTTTCACGTATCGACATGCTCGTTCCATGAGAATTGTCCCAATACAACTCCTCGGTGCACAGGGGTTAGGGATCCTTCACCCGGTGTCAGCGTAATTAGGGAAGGGTATATTCGCCGATGCAAGCGGACAAGGTTGACGTTTGGCAAAACATTTGGGGCTTACTTTCCGCTCCAAGCAAACGCACAATATCATTCTGTAATTTATTACTTTATTTGTTCTTTTTTTTTTCGCTTTTTTCACCTCTTTCTACGGCCATACACACCGACGAGCTGAGCTTTACGCCTACTAACCTTGGGTACTAAAAGCCCAAGCCACTCCGCCGCCCAAATAATGCGCTAAGCCGGCACTGTGCAACTGTAACCGCGCCTCAATCAGAACTCGCCTTGTCCGTAAACCTTCATCCATCCATCCGTCATACTGTCTCCCATCCACAGCGTTGCTTACTTCCCTGGCTACATAACGACCTCTTCATCCTCTGCCGAACAATACGAGTCTGCCCAAAAATCCCCGATGAGCCGCTAGCCGTCACCACCATGAGTGCCCAGGCACTTCGGCTGCCCCAGCGCAGGCCCAGCGACTCGAACCGCCTCCGTGATGACCTCAGCGATGACGACGACGACCGATATGACCTCCTCGCCGGCTTGTGGCAAGAGTCGCCCTTTGTCAGGCTCCCGTCCGATGCACCCCCTCAGCTAAACCCCTTCGTTCGCGACATCCAAAACCCTCACAAGGTATACGCCATCCACCGCGCCAGTCGCCGCCACGACTTCCAGCTGCTTGTTCAACTCTTTATTCATCAGCTGCGCGACGGATGTGCAAATAACACGTGTACTACGCCGACTTGCTTCAGTTGCCGGAAGCGACTCGCCGGCAAAGCACCAATCCGGCGATATAATCCCACGAGTGCTAGGACCTTGGCCGTCTATCTCGCCAGCCAGGACAATCCAGAAAGGGGTATATGCCCGTCTCTAAAACGACCGAGAGATACTACCCCGGCTGTCAACAATTTGGTCTTCTCCAAGTGCTCCACTTCAAACCGTGCCAGCCAGAAGCCGACCGACGGCGACAACCAGAATCCCATCAGGAGGGTGATCAAGAAGTCACAGTCGAGCAACCACTCTTGCTCCAATTCAGACGAGACCGATGTTTGCGAGGGGTCAATCAAAGATACAGCACAACGGGTTGAATCACTGCAAGACTCAGTGGAGATCTGTATCTCGGAGCGCCCCGTCACTCGGGACTACAGGTCCTTCGCTGCTACGACATTTGGCACCGTCGCATTCAAGATGGTTGAATGGCTCACACCAAACTCCTTGGACGCTCTTTCTCGGAAAATACCTAATCTCAACTCCACATCGCAGTCACCCTCGGAACCGGCTCCTAGTGCCTCGCCCGAACCTCAACCTCAGTCAATTTCGGGTAAAGACGCACGCGACCACGAAACGCGCGAGTCCTCAGCCTCTCTCCACAAGTCCTCGCCAAATCCTGATGTGTACGGTGCTGTAGAGTCTCGCAGTAAGAAGGAACAGCTAGCTCCTAAGCGGAACTCGAAGCCAGCATTTCGCTCCAAGCCGACCGCCGAAGCCACTCGACGTAAATCGATCGAACCTGTCTGTGTTACGGCCGAGGCTGAAAACACTCCCCTTCATCGGCCGACTCGCATGAATGCATACCATCCCGATAAGCTCTCACGAAGAACGAAATCCCCTACTACTATAACTTTCAAGCCGGCGTTTTTCGAAAATGTGCCTATCCCCCCATCCGTGACGGACGAAGTAACAGTCACTTCATCAGATGGCGAGGAGAGTACCAAGGAAGAAACATCCAAACCAGCGCGCCCCGGCAGCAACCATGAACAGAGACAAAAGCAGCACTCAGCTGAAGATGTACAAGACGAGGACGTCGACGATGCAACGGCCATGGAGTACCCGCTACCGCAAACTTTATCGCAGCTCAATATTGAGATTATTGACTTCATTTGTGACGTATACATGGACGATGAAACATCGGAAGATCATTTTCATGGCACACTAGCCATTGAACGCAGCTATCCAGAGCCGCAGGATAGGGAAGGGCATCTAGTGCGAACGCCTCAGCGAAGAGATGCCTTGTGCAAGAAAGCATGGAAAGAGTTCCACGAACAAACCCTCTTCAGCGTTCTCAGTGACCCGGCTGCGCTGGTTTTGTCGTTTTCAAAAAATGGACAATTGATCGACTCGCATAGTCTATGGTACTGTATGGTCCGCCTCACTAGGGCATCGCCAAGTCTTGTTCTTCACAGTCTGTGGTTGTCGGCTGCCAGCTTGTTCTCGCTTCCGGGGGCCAGAAACTCGAAAGACAAGCGCAAAGCGAGGCATTCAGCATCTTTACAAGCAGAAAGCATCATGTCAATATGCCTACATGCCCTTGTTGCACTCGTTCCAGTTGTCTCGGACTCAAAAACCCTATACGACCTCTCCCGTATACGCTCACATGGCCTTGCGCTGTCCAATCCTAGTGCATCATACCGGCGACCATCTGGCCTTTGCCTGAAATACGACGAAGTTTTTTCAAATAGCCTTGCCTTGCGCTTAGCGCGTCGGCTGTTCCTTGCAATTACCATATGTCAAGAGCATGGCAAGGCACCACTAGGATCATTATTAGAACAACTTGACTTGCGAAATACCGGGCTGGTGCGAATACTGAAATTCACTCACGAAGAGCGTCTTTTGCATGAAACCAGGGTACCAACTCTGCTACTTGACTGGGCTCGTGCCGTGTTGTTGCACGAATGGGATGGCAAGGCCCAGTTCTACAAGGACGGTACTTTTTACGGCGCGTTATCATTTATGGATACTCTTTGTAAGTTCTCCAAGGGCTGTTTCACGGGGTAGTTGCTAATTGTGTACAGATACGAACAGGAATATTCTTCTACTTGGAGAAATCCAGTTTCGAGTAGAATACTTTTCTGAACGTCTGGATGCCATGCGTGTACCAGTACAATGGATGGCGACAAGTTCAGCAAAAAATATGGGCAATATTCTCGATTATCCTTATCTTTTTCGATCCGACACGCTTGTCACGTACTTTCGCTCCATCAACTTTGCATGCATGAGCCGCACCTTTGAAGAAGCCAGCTCGTTGAAACGCCGCATGAGTGCCATTGTTGACCCTGGGAGTTTAATAACAAATCCTCATCACAAAGTCGTGTTAAAAGACATGCTTCGCACAGCCGCGTCAAAGTATCTTGTGTTGGACATTGGTCGAACCACTGTACTTCGTGACGCCTTTGATCAGATTTGGCGACGTCAGAAGAGAGAGCTGCTCCGTCCTCTCAAAATCCACCTGGGCGAGGATGCCGGCGAAGAGGGCTTTGACTCTGGTGGTGTACAGCAAGAGTTCTTTCGACTTGCCATTGCGGAATGCTTGGATCCTGTGTACGGGGCCTTTACGGTGGATGATAGAAATCACATGGCATGGTTCAAACCTCAGTCCTCTGTCGAGCTCTGGAAGTTTGAGCTCATGGGCTTGCTTCTGTCTCTCGCAGTGTATAACGGCTTGACATTGCCTGTCAATTTTCCCAAGGCATTTTATCGAAAGCTCCTCAAGCAACCAGTCGATCAGCTTTACCATATTGCAGACGGCTGGCCCGAGCTTACGAACGGATTGACCACACTTTTGGAGTGGGATGAAAAGGACGGTCTTATTGAGGACGTATTTGCACGAACATACGAATTCTCCGTACCTGGTGTAGGAAAAGATCTGACAATCCATATGCTCCAAGACAAGCACAAGAAACAGCCTGGCTCACCGATCAGTGTGGATACGGATGTCCCGGAGGCGCCATACGTTACGAATGAGAACCGTGACGAGTACGTCACGGACTACATTCGCTATCTCACGGACTACTCTGTCCACAAGCAGTTTGACTGTTTCCGCCGCGGCTTCGTGGCTTGTCTCCCGGAGAAGGTTTTGACTTTACTCACGCCCTCAATCCTGCAATCCGTTGTGGAGGGCGTGCAGGAGATTGACATTTCGGAGCTGCGCCGTTACACGCGCTACGTCGGCTGGGACACGTCACACCACACGATCCGTGACTTCTGGTCCATCGTCAAGCGCTACGATGACCGCATGAAGCGCAAGCTGCTCGAGTTCGTCACGGCCTCGGATCGTGTTCCAGTCAGCGGTCTCAAGAATGTGCAGTTTGTCATCCAGAAGAATGGTGAGGAGACCGAGGGTGGTCACCTGCCGACGGCGTACACCTGTTACGGCACACTCCTGCTGCCCGAGTACCACGACAAAGAGGTGCTCCGGGAGCGGTTGGGCATGGCCCTGGAGAATGCGCAGGGTTTTGGCTTTGCGTAATTCGGCGGTGGAAGAGGAACGGACCATGAATTTCGAGCGGAAGGAAGATTGGGTCCAAAAGCATACAGCGGAGTCTTGGTTCATGGGGCTTTTTCATGCTATTCCGCCGTGAGCGAGCTTTGTTTTTCTAGGCCCTTTAATTTTCAATTGAGCGTACTTGATAGACACGACGTACTCTATTACTTCTATAACACGTTTCTTTACGACCATCTGACGGGGGCACGAGGGGGGAATCTTTTTTAAAAGCGCAATGCCTTGTCTAGTCTCGCACCTGTCTCACATTGAGATTTATTCTCTTGCTCTTCATCCAGCCCTCCCACACTCCAAACTGTCCATCCTCCTGCGCCGGCCAGTTCTCCAGATACTCGGGACACGTCCCGGGGATGATTTTGGGCACGCCGTGCCAAGCAAATCTCGATTCCTGTGTCATGTAAATGGCGTCACCCGAACGCAGCCGCAGCAGCAGGTAGTCCTTGTCCCCTTCTGCCGTCTTCTCCACCACCACACCTTCTGCCACCGGCGCCGCCACCGGCGCCGCCGCCGGCGTATTCGGCGTATTCGGCGCAATCATGAACAAGCCGTCGCAGCCAAAGCTCAGGCTCACCAGGCCCTTGTCGGTGAACTCGCTGACGTCGCGGTGCATCATCATGGTGTCGCCGGGGCTGTAGAGGTTGACGATGGCGGCCTGCGCGTCCGTCGCGGGGAACATGGCCGCGAGGAAGCGCGCCAGGTCCGTCGGGAAGGGCGGCGGGGGCGGCGCGCCCCGGCCGTCCGGGTACACGCGGTTCGTCCAGTCGTACTGCCCGCCGAGCGTGACCCAGTGCAGGCGCCGCGAGAGGACCTGCTTCGGCGTCAGCGGCTTGTGCACCGACGGGTCCTTGGGCGTGAAGCGCCCGGCCGCGGCGGCCGCGGGCTCGGGCGCGGGCTCGGGCGCGAGGGCGAAGAGGGAACGCTCGGCGACGGTGTCTCCCGCCGGGTAGGGAACGTCGTAGTGCAGGTGCAGGTTGGTCTGGTGCTCGGGGTTGCTGAGGTCCCGGTGCAGCATCCTTTCGAGCGCGGCCACCTGCACGGCCGGCGGCACGAGGGACGGTGCTATCAAAAGACCTGAAATAGGAGGGGCGGTGGCGTGTCATTAGCTGGAGAAGGAAACATGAGCTTGAAAATGCAAAATGGAAAGGTGGTAACTACCTGGTAGCAGCGGGTGATGCAGGACGGCGACATCTTCGGTGGCCAGGTCGACGTACTCTTGACCGAATTGGGAGAAGGCCTCTCGCCGTTGCTCTTTGGTGATGCTGCTTGCCTGCACGAAGCCGCTTCTTTCCGGGAATATGCGTGGGTCATCGATTCGCGGGTGATCCTTGACCTCTTTTACCTCCATTCTAGACCATGACTTCCACTTTGCCCTCATCTCGTCCGTCGGCTGTTCATGAGCGTCTATTTCTGTTATTGTGGCCATTATTATGACACATTTGATGGGTGCTGTGACGGCTTCTATTATACGTGATGAGTGTCTCAGAGGCTTCGCAGCAGCTTATGGGGTCGTTTTACTGAATGAGATAATCTCTGTGAAATTGAAATATTACAACTAAAAATCTCCATGTGCAATGCACCCACCTCGTTTGAGCCCACCAACGAGGGGTGTGGATGGGGAGCACGGCTGCCTACGTATAGGGTCGAAGCTAGCTAGTACAAACACTGAAACGCCACCAAAATACTAACAAATTTCGCTGGATAGAACTTCCTCCTACTCAGTAAATGAGATCATGATAGTGTATAAAACGGTTTATATTTACAATAATTTAGAATCACTCCGATTATCAGATTCTATGCTACACTCATCTTTGGCTCATCAACAGAGCAGGTCTCGATGCCCTCAAGCATGATAATAAGACCCTTGGATTGAGCATGTAGATTCGTCTACTCCGAACCGAAGGGCTGTCTGTTGTCGGCAAGCGTGACGGATCAAATTAGATCGCCCAATCCTTAGTATCAATTTAGATGCCAAGCTGTGAAGTTGACCCGTACTGGGCCGCCTGTTTCGATCGCCTGTTCGTACCATAACGTCTGAGCTGGATTCTCCTCCAGTCGAAAAATAGGCCTCGTGAGCTGGTGTCGGGCCAGCATCAAGTCCCGTCGCGCCGCGAACGCAGAGGGACAGAGGCTACCTGATTACTGCTCGATTAGAAAGCAAGACTCCTGTGATCATTATTCTTATGTAGACACGATCTTGAATAATACGAGCAATTCAATATCTTCACAATAAGATCAAAAACATGAGCTTGGGATGAGCCCTCCGCTACGTATTAGTGGCAACATTTTGTAAATGTTTCAGAGGATTCTTGTTCGAACCAATTCGGGGAGAATCAACGTTTCAATCATTTGCCTTTAAAATGACGCCTCAAAAATTGTCAGAACTTTTCTACCACCACAAATCTGTCACAATCTGATGTTACTGGCATCGTTGAAATAAGGTGTAGGGTGGGTTGCGCCTTGACGGCAAAAAAAAACTTACATAATTTTGGCATGAGACGTCACTTCATTCAAGCCGAATTTCTCAAACCACCCAGTCTCAAATCCAGATTACTACGGTCTTTGCGCATCCAATTCATGGGTTTGAGGAAATATCTCATGAAACACTTGTACAAAACTATAACGATGACTTCTATGATCAATCAATTCTAACCTTCGCCACACTACAATGTCTCGACGAACGGCTTTGCTCGTACGGCGAATGCCCCTGGCACCACCTATAACCAATGCTAGCACACGCAGATTACTTTCTCAAAGCCAATTAGCACACACTCCTAGACCGACCAGCGCATCTCGACCGCAAAATACCACCAGGATCTCCGCGCACGGCGGCGCTCCGCTGGACTCACCCGCCACCTACACCAGCATCGTCTCACACGCCGCCTCGCCCTCGTCGCTCACCACCACCGCCGCCACCGGCCCCGGGAGCAAGGACCAGGCCAAGCTCGCCCGGGCTGGCACCTTCTTCGAGACGGACGCGCGCTTCCTCTACTCGGCTGCGCAGTTCCGCGACCACCCGTTCAACGAGCAGGTGCCTGAGGTGGTCATCCTCGGCGCCTCCAACGTGGGCAAGTCGACGTTCCTCAATGCGCTCGTCGGCCGGCGCGGCGTCGCGCGCACCAGCCCCAAGCCGGGCCACACGACGCTCATGAACGCCTTTGGGCTCGGCCGCCCGCTGCCGGTCCCGCGGACGTCGCTGCCCAGGGGCGCCGCCGCGCCGCGGCACGGCCTCGTCGTCGTCGACACGCCGGGCTACGGCTTCCGCAGCCAGGCCACGTGGGGCGACACCGTGGTGCGCTACCTCGGCGCGCGCAAGGCCCTGCGCGGCGCCGTCGTCCTGCTCTCGGCGGAGAAGCGCCTCATGCCCGAGGACCGGTGGCTGCTCGAGGCGCTGGCCGACGCCGACGTCCGCACCGTCGCCGTCGTGACCAAGGCGGACAAGGCAGCGCGCGGCGGCGGCGGCGGCGGGGACTGGGCGGCCCGCTGCGCGGAAAAGGCTGAGGATATACGCCGCGAGCTGCGACGGACCGAGAAGGCGACGGGCTCCGGCTGGCGCGAGGGCGCCGGCTGGTCGTCGGACGTCTTCGTGACCGCGGCGGGCCTGGGCCAGATGGGCAAGACGAGCAACAGGGCGGGCATGGGCGGCGTGCGGGCGGCAATTCTGGACATGGCAGGATTCACACTCGAGGACGATGCCGTCGAGCAGCAGCCAGAAAACATTTCCTACACAGGCAAGATAGTCTCGTTTGACGACATTGTATGGAAGTCTTGAAACGAGAAAGAAGGCTAGTGTACAGTCTCATTAGGAGTACGAGGCAAGAATTAACGATAATCTATGTACAATATACAAGTTTCACCCGTTAATATTTTGGGGGTGTCGCTGCTTTGGTTGACTGCGGCGTGACTGGTCTCTTGGACTTTCGACTCGCCTTGGTATCAAACAGGCTCTTGACCTTTCGCAAGCGAGCCCATCTCTCCTTGTCTTTGGCATTGCGGTCCGCCTCGTCAAGCTCGGGCGCAGTCGTTTTGACAGAGGCATTGGACAGGGGCTCTGGTCGGACCGGAGCCGCTTTTTGAGGTGTAGAGGGGTTCGTATTCGCCTTCTCGGCCGCGGCTGGTGCTTCAACCGGCCCCCGCTTCCTGTGACCTTCGTAGATACTGCGTAGACTTGACTCATTCTTAAGCATCTGAAGTAAAGTGACCCATGCAGTGGCTTGTGAGTCATCCCCACTCGCGCCAGTTCTGCTTTGCGCTTGGGGATTCTTCCATGGACAGAAAAACCGGTGCTCGCGAATTGGATCAAGGTGGTCCATGGCTGCCGGCACCAGTATTTGGCCATCCTCATCCACCTCCTTGCTCTTGAACATCCACAGACCAAGACGACGCTGGCATGTGTGGCAGGAGGCAGTGTTGGGAACCGCGCCGATGCGCGCATTGGATAGGCCTTGCCACCCGGTGAGAGCCAGAGCGAGCGCGGCGCGGTTAGGTGACGGCGCGGGAGTGGTTGTGGCAGTGGTTATGACAGCAGGCGGGGGTTGCGTGAAGAAGTTCTTTGGCAGTTGCTCGAGGACTCTGTCAATGACGATTTCATCAGGAAGGCGGAGGTTGAATTCATAAGGGAGGAAGGCCTGGCGGGAGCAGAGTTCATCATAACGCTGCCTTAGACTCTCGAGGGTGCCACTGGCATTGGAAAAGAATATTCGCAGGAGTGCATCTAAAAACTATTAGCGCGGAAGACTGAATATTCAAAAGAAGCGCGAATGGTACATACCGTCACATCCGCGTTTTTTCCATAGACATTCTGGCTGATGTGAAGAAACAATGAGGTCTGCATATTTTTCCACAAGCGCCTCCTCTTTGCATCACGTTAGCGGTTGCAGCTGATGACATATCAACCCGGGCAACCTACCAATTTCCGATGCAACCAACACGGAGACCTCCTTTCCGTCTTGCTCTTTGCGATTGAGCTTGACTACCAGCTCCTTGTGGCACAGCGCGCAGCGCACACGCTCCTTGCCATGGCAGACCCAGCCGCGCTTTGCCCATTCGACCTCGCTCACGCGATCGGGCTTGGGTGTCCAGCTTGTGATTTCCTGAAACGAAGCCAGCCGGCGCAGCAGCTGCTCCCTATCACCGGGGCAGTAGCGAGAGGCAACTTCCGGGGGGCTCGCGGGGGGCGCGGGTGTCTGAAGCGGCCTGCGCAGCGACGAGATGGACGCCAGAGACAAGGACGACGCTGACGCCGCTGCGCCGCCAGCGGAGACACCCATGCGGCGCTTCTTCTGCGAGAGAGGCGATGACAGCGGCGAGGAGGCGGCCCCGGTGGCAATATCGGCCGTCTTCGTGGGTTTCTGGTCGGAAGGCCTGGGACTGTTGAGACCCTGGAGAAGGGCGTTGAACTTGCGCTTGGTCGCGTTCATCTTGACGAGGCGGAGATTGGCGCCCAAGGGGCCAGGCAGAGACGGAGGGAGGGACACCGACGGCGCAGAGCGGCTGGAAATGAGTCGTGGGGGGTGAATCAGCAACGAAACCCAAGGAGCTGGTGCACTAGTTTTTGATGATGCACAACATTGGAGAAAACAAAGAGCTGAAACAGTAGGTGATTTACACGCGCATTGATGATGTCGAGGCAGACCTGGCCCGTTTGCAAATGAAGACGGCTTTGATGCTGTGGAGCAGAGTGCGTCGCTGCAGCGGTCGCTGAGCCAGCGCCTGCAAGGTAGTTTAAAGTAGGGCAGCCAGCGCCTTTAAAGCTTGTCTCAGAAGGCGGCCCAGCGAGCAGGGACAGGACAACAAACAAGATCCTGAGCTCGCAATATTTTTTTTTCCAATAGCTGCCTCCACGATCGCCTTGGATTGAGCCTCTACCAATCATAGATAGCAGTCAGTAGCCAAAAAAATTGTTCGACTTTGCCTTTGCAATAACCTCTTGATAGCGTGACACCAGCCGTTATTACACTCAGCCTGGGAGCTCTACCCCGGCCAGCCACCGGTCTCCAGCCACAAGTCTGTCCAGCCAGCCAGCCACGATAAAGCCGATAAGAGACCCTGTGCCCCACCTACAATTGGCGGTCACAGTTTTTTTTTTTTCTGCCATCCGCCATCCGCTTTTTTTCTTCTCTTTCCTAGTTGGGGAACTTTTCTTAATCGCTTCCCTTTTGTGCCTCGTTTTGCTTTCTGAGCAATTGCTACTTTTTTTGTTGCCATTTGCAATTCGTTTTCCTGCCTGAATTCAGTCCCACGCTCTCTCTTATGTCGGCACCGCCTTTCTGGCTCTTTTCCAACAATCACACAACCCCCAACGCACCCGCCACCACTGCTCCCGAGCCGACCGCAGACCGCCGCTCCACCACCAAAACGATGGGCAAGAAGACGAGCAGCGCGGCCGCCCCCGCGGCCCCGGTCCTGCTGATGGACATGGTCGAACGGTTCCTCAAGGACCACGCCTTCTCTGCCACGCACAAGGCTTTCCGGGAGCAGCGCAAGGCCAAGGATCTGGCCACCAAGGACAAGGACGCCGCCGCCGCCGCGCCGACTCTCGTTGAAGTCTTTACCTCGTGGCAACAGGACTCGACCAAGACCGACGCCTCATCCGACGAAGGTGAGAGCTCCGACAGCAGCGAAAGTAGTGACAGTAGCGAGAGCTCTGAAGACGACGAAGACGACGACAGCAGCAGCAGCAGCAGCGAGGAGGAGCAGGAGGCCCCCAAAAAGGAGACCGCTGTCAAATCGCTGAAGCGCAAGGCTCCCGAGAGCGACAGCTCCGACAATGACTCATCCGACTCGGGTTCGAACTCGAGCGACAGCTCCGACGAGGAAAAAGACGACAAGAAGAACAAACCCCTGGCCAAAAAGCTAAAGACCAAGACGACCACTACGGAGGACTCGTCCGATGACGAGATGGATGTTGACTCTGCGAGCGACTCTGACAGCGACTCCGACAGCGATTCGTCCGGCTCGGACTCTGACTCGGACTCTGATTCCGGCAGCGACTCTGATAGCGATAGTGGCTCGTCCGACTCCGAAGTTGAGAAAGCCGCCGCCGTCGCCCTGCCCGACAGTGACTCCTCCTCCTCAGACTCGGACTCTGATTCCTCCTCGTCCTCTGAAGATGAAAAGGCCAAGCCCAAGCCCAAGACCAAACAGCCGAGCAAAAAAGATTCGTCCGACTCATCGGTAACGCTCGAGCGCGCCTCGCCCGTCGCCGAGCCTCCCCTGCCTCCCGCGCCCACCACCACCACCACTGGCGGCAAGCGCAAGCACAATGTACCCTTTTCCCGCATCCCCAAAGACATCAAGGTCGAAGCGCGCTTCGCTTCCAACGAGTGGGTGCCCATGGACTACTCGCAGCGCGCCCACGAGGACCTCATCGTCACCAAGGGCAAGGGTTTCACAAAGGCCAAGAACAAGATGAAGAAGGGCAGCTTCCGCGGCGGTATGATTGATATCACCGAGAAGAAGAGTGTCTATTTCGACGATTAGAACAACGAATGAGTCCAGCTATTCTTGATTCCCTTCATGAACTCCTTCTTCTCTCTGTTACCTTTTTTTTTTTGCATCTTTTCCCTTTGTTTTAATACGGGGGCGTCATGGAATATCAATGGTGTTGCCGTTTTTGTTTATTCAATTTCTCGCATGGGCTTGTATTTTTTTTTGTTCTTCTATTTCTTTGCGGCATTAGAGACGTGTTTGGAAATGGCCAAATGTCGTGATACCCTTTGGCATGTACCTCAAGGTTATCGAAACAAAAAGAACAAAAAGTTGAAAAGTTTTTTTTTATATATATTCGGATCTGCTCTTGGACATTGCACAAAGAGCTTTGGCATGCCATCATGCCTGAGCATACAACTATCCTAAATATCTACCGGAATTACAAATAAAAATACGCAAGACATACACACACATAGCACACAGTAGTATGTTTCTTATTAAAACTAACCTGCCCCCAGAATACGCCGCCAGGTTTCCCCTTGCCTTATTATCAGGTAAACCACAAACGCCTGAAAAGCGCCAAAGGCAAACCCCGAAAAACAAAGAAAGCAAGCAACACCGAGACTGGGCTACTCGGAGCCATACGTTTCCACAACCCACCGCAGAAACTCTTCCCACATGCGCTCCCACTGCTCCAGGACCGCGGCGCGCTCGTCGTCGTCGAGGCAGGCGTGCTCAATGCTCCAGAGTACCAGCTGCTTCCAACCGTATATGCCCATGTCGGCTTTGCCGATGAGCACTTGATAGAAATCGTGCGATAGTGATGATCTGCGTCGTCATCGCCCGTTAGCAACATGTCCCTCGATGGGGTAGGCGGGGAAAAAAGGGAGGAATTCCAATTACCGGAACAGGGCGCCATTGTCGGAGCTCACGGCGCAGTGCACGTTGTTCGCCAGCAGCGCGTACATGGCGTGTCCATTGACGCGCGGGGTCAGGCCGAGAATCTCGTTAGATATGGGGCACAGCTCGACGCACACGCCTTGTGCGCGCATGCGCTGCAGAACGAGTGGGTGCTTGGGGAGGGCGAAGCCGTGGCCGATGCGCCGCGCGTGGAGGAGCAGCGCGTCAAGCAGGTTACCGTCGACGGCTGAGCCCGCATCTAGCGTCTCGCCGCAGTGAAAAAGGAAGGGAATTTCGACGGCCTGCCGCCGGCACTGCTCCTGGAACGCGAGGAACTCCGGGATGAAATCGCTCAGTGGCCGGCCCCGCGACTCCTCGCCGACGAGATCAAAGCCTGGTGGTTCTATAGGTTAGAGATGCGGCCAAATCAGAATGGACGGAGCGGCGGGGGTATTGGTTGTACTGGTGGGCAGAGGAGGTTTTGTTTGATTTTATCTTCGTGTTTCAATTCTTCTTGGACATACCTGCGATCCATTTCGGCCAGCGCTGCTTAAACTCGAGACACTCGTCCAGTGCGGCCTTGACAGCCGAGGGATCGAGCGAGCGAGGCGTGCAGTAGATGACCTTGATGCCGCCAAAATAGCGGTTCTGCGCCGCCATTTCTTGCTGAAACTTGGTGACCTCATCTATGATGATGTTCATGATGCCCTTGTTGTCAATGGGACCCGTCCCGTCGTCGTGGTACAGCTGGTTGCTCATCATAAAGTTGGGCCTTATCTCGGCGTATTGGATATTGTCGCGGACGAAGTCCTCGAGACAGAGGCGCGTGTACTTGCGGTATGCCGTCTCGTAGTTGAAGAGGCCTTTCATCATTCTTGTGCGTCCGTTGAACTTTTCCCAGGCACTTGTCGCATTGGAAGGCGCCATGTTAGCAAGTGAAATTATCGAACAGAAATCTTGGGCGAGAAATTTGTCAGAAATTTGTCTCCCCCATGACTTACCCAGCTGCCGTTTGCAGAGCTCCGTGAGCTTCTTCTTCCGAAAAGACTAGCTTATCTAGCAGCCACGCCTCGACGTCCATGCCCGGGTAGTGCTCCGGAAACTGCCGCAAAAATTCGGCAAACTTCATCGTCTGCCGTGGCTGATACAGCGCGGCGAACAGATTGCCCGGTGCTTCGTTCTCGCGCTCCATACTCAATAGCCGGAATTGGATCTCGCACCGGGCGAGATTCTCGTGCCCGTTGTCGACCACGAGCGGCAGGTCGCTCGTGATGAACATGCGGTCCATGCCCTTGGCGATACCGAGCAGCACGCTGGGCGGCAGGCACGCGTTGAAGTGGATGTGCAGGTGGGCGCCCTTGGGCATACGCCGTGCCACGTCGAGAAGCCGCGTCTGGTCAATGAGGTCGACGTTGCTGAGGAAGTGGTCGCCCGCGAAGCGCGGGTGCTTCTGCCCGCCATGCCCGGGCCGCGGCTCGGCGCATTCGTAGACAGACTCTCGGTCAAGTCGGCGTAGTCGGTGCAGGATGCCGTCGACGGCCGCCTCGAGTGACGTGGCGCGCAGGCGGCAGCGGTGGTCAAAAGCCAGGGACGCCTCCGCCTCGCACAGCTGGCTACGGGCCTGCTGGTACCCGTCGACGTCAGGCGCCACGCTGCTACTGCTGCTGCCAGTGGTGTTGGTCGTGCTCTGGCTCGCAGCGGCAAAAGACGATCGCGACGACCGCTGCCTCTTGAGCGGCGCAACGTCGTGAGACGACGACAATGACGGGCTGGCGGGGTGCGTTGCCTCGAGTATCGCCAACGCGGCTTCAGCATCATGGGCCGAGTCTTGGCGCAGACGTTGCTGCAGGGTGGTTTCGAGATTCATGTTTGTCGTGGAGACTGAGCGGCCAGTATTACCATTGTGCATTTGTGAACGCTTCATGTCATTGTCTCTGGGGTGTTGATAGGGAAAAGCGAAGGGCCACAATCTGGGTGCGACTGAATGTATATATGTATAGAGAGACGTGTACATGTGCAGACAGACAGACAGACATGTATATGTGTAAGTGTTGGAACTGGGAGACTGATTGCGGGCGCCTAGTGCCGCGGCGCCGTCATATAGGTGGTGAAGTGGTGGCCTGGTGCGACGGCTCTGGGCATCATAACCAGTGGCGCGCGCGAAATAGAACAAGTGCCTGTGTCCCCGTAGAGCCGAAAGCGAGTCTTTCAGAGGTGCTCAGCCATCCAGCAAACTGTCCAGTGGGATGCGAGACGACGGCGGGCTCGAACAAGAGAGTATCGTGGCCGAGGTCCGATGCGCCTTAATGTCACGTCCTGCCAGTGTTCCGGCCGCCAACAAGGTTGGTTCTCGCGTGCGCAGTGGTGCGCCGCCCGATCTGGAAAAAGAAGACAAGAGAAATTACAAGAGAGAAGGAAAGAGGCAGTAGGCAGCGACAGAGACCAGGAGGGACGGCTGGCCCCAAGATTGTCAGCCCTATAGAGTCGAGAGAGATGAACGAGCTGGCGGCGTTTAGTACTGGGTAGGCTACCAGGATGTGACAGGTGTGGCAGGTGGCACGCGATGAGCTCGGCCTTTTGGTGGAGAGGCGCTTTTGGGTGTTGGCGGGGGACGAGGCAAGGCGGAGTGTAAGGCTGTCTGCCAGCCAGCCAGCCAGCCTTTGAACTAGCGCCTCTAGATAATACCAACAGGCTTCGGGTTGTGGTTCCCAGCGAAAAAGCGGCGGTCCTCTTCCACAGGGGTTAGTTATAGGTTTAGCTAGGATAACATAGCTGTACATGGAACGAGCCCAACGTCGCCGCTTTTGAACAATTTGCAATTCCCGGGCGCGCCGCCTAATCAGAGCCCTGTTGGCGCTCTGAGCGACTTTGCCCTCTGCCTGTCCATAATTATTATTCCTCACCACTCTCAATAATGCCATCTTTCATCGTCATCAGCTATTTCAATAGTTCATTTCATCCAGTTTATAGCTTCAGTGGACCCACGTAATAAATAACCTCGTCTACTCTCATCATCCTCACATCACCTCTCGTACGTATAAACCCAACATGCTACAATCCTCCAACTATCTAACCACTACTCCAAGAAAAAAAAAAAACTGCCTACCGAGGCTGTGCAAAGAAAGAAGCCTTGTGCAAAAGTCCTTTGGCTTTTGCGACAGGTCGTAGTTCCGGCATCTGCACAAATCTTGCGAGGTCAGATGCGGCTGTCCGCCCCAACAAGAGCCAAAGTATCTTCATCTCCTGCACTGCCTCCGCATTATTTCTACTTTTATTGCCCGGACCTTCATGTGGCCTCACTTGCGTCAACCAACAGTCAGCGATACCGCCCGTGTGGTAGCCTTTTCTCCTTGACCCAAATCCATCTACAGTCCTCGTGTGAGAACACAGCCAAGAGAAAGAGTCAAAATTCGCACAACAAGCATCTTGTTTTTCCATCGGTCGATTCCCTCCATCTATCATGTGTGTAGTTTGTTTGCCACACCCTTGCGCGAGATACGTACATACACACTGCCCCCGTCTTGGCAGCTACTTATACATAACCCAGTCTTCATTACCCAATGAGTCCGGCATCGTTCATCTAAGCAAAATAGCTCTTCCACAACACGCCCTCCAAATCTTCCAATTGCTCTGAAGTAAAGTACTGTCACCCTCATGTTAGTGAATGGTCCGTCGTCTCGCGGCACACCTCATCGCATACCTTTTGGTCCACAGTCCAGCTGTCTTGTCGAGTCTTCTTGAATTCGCTCAGTATCCCCTTTGTTGCTTTACCCACCACTCCAGCATCGCCCGCGGCGCGACGGGCCAAGGTAGCAAGAACTTCGGGCATCCACCTGGGCGGTGGTGTGGCGTAAGGGAAGGCCTCGATCAACGCACCCAGACCGAGGACAGCTGCATGCCTTCGTGTAATCTGCTTCTGCACATCCACCGGCGTGTCGGTTCCGGCCAGCTTAGGTCCACGCTTCGGCATCGGGTTCTGTGCTAGTTCTTTTTCAAACCTGCTCTTGAGATGCTCAATCATCGGGTCCCGTACGCGTCGAGGTGAGCAGCGAATCATTCCCGCCAACGTCGACGCCGCACACCCTCGCACTTCGAGTTGCGAGTCGCTGAGCATGTCTGAAACTGTAGTGAACAAAAGATCCCTTAGGCTCTTCTCCGTCGTAAAGATGCGTCGGAAGTAAATGACCTGCATGTTTACAAGAGCTCGCAGGCGTTGATGCCAGCTTGCGGCATTGCGCCCTATGCGAACCAGACCCTTGATAAAGTCCGCGTCCTCTCCATCTCGGAACGGAATGTTGGGTAAATGGCGATACACGTGGTACGCCGTGCGCATTAGCTCCGGATCCTCCTTGACGTCCATCATGTGAAGCAGCTCGTCCATAAACAGCGTCGAAAAGAACGGCACCAGCTGAGTGCACTCATGCGACGACAGGGCGCAGTCCAGCCACATCAGCACAGTCTTGCTACCTGCCGTATACGAAGACTGCGTCTGCTGTCCGGGAGTGCGCTCGTGCCTCCACTTCTCCAGCCGCGAAAAGACATCCTTCATCACAGCGCTGAACTCGTCGTCTGGCTTGTATGGCCGAATACCAATCGATGAGGCTGCCTTGTTCTCTTCTAGTAGCTTGCTCACGCTCTCAAATGACTCGTGATACCTCGACTTGTAAATGACTGAAATCACACGGCCCATCGACTCGCGCACTGCCTTGTAAGGATGGTCTAGGTGCTCCAGAAAGTTATCCAAGATGGGCTGTGTATCACGGAAATGCCACCCACCATCGGCAATGGCGAACTCGACTAGCTGGATCTTGGCGGATTCCTTGAACGCAGCATTGGAGCTCATGTCCAACTGGAAGCCACGCAGCGCATCCACCAGCTCATGAGATCGGCGAGGATCCTTGGAGTCTAGGATGAAGTGCAAGCAAGTCATCCAGTACGTCAGATTGTCAGGAGTAAGCCCATCCGCAAATATTTCCAGGATTTTCGGTGCGGCAAACTCCCACACACGGCTGCGCATGGCAGGCGGATCGTCGCTGGACCCAGCCAACAGCGCTCCGAGAATTTCAGCGGTTGCGCGATGCTGATGTTTGTCGCTGCCATCACCGTACACCTCAGCCAGGAGCTCCTTGATCTCGTCCAATGTGACAGCCGTGCATTGGTAATGCATCAAGTCAAAGACATGCATCAGCAGATAGACGTTGCTCATTCGGAATCTGTCTGCTGAGCTGTCTCGTGGCTCTTGTTTCAAATACTCAAAGCACTGACGAAACCAATCCTTGTTCAAAATCTTGCCAATCTGACGGCGCGCAGCGCGTTCCACGTCATCATAGGAATCAAATGGCATAGGCCTGGCTCGAAAGGCAGAGAAAGAGGTGCCCCAGACAAGCCATCCGGGGTGATCCGCATCCACCATGTACTCTGCATTGTTTGGATCCTTGAATGCGTTGAGGAATTTTCTGGTGTACTCGGCGTCACCCTTTTTCACCTCGATAGTAATTTTGTTGCGATCGCTGCTCTCCTTCTCAAGCAGATAATTGCGGTAGTCATGCTCATAAACGGCTCGTAGATCGATAGCGGTGAAGATGGATGTAAAGGCGTTCAGGTAGTAACCCCTCAGGCCCGGATGAGGATCGTTGGTACCGTTTGCAACCAACTCAATGAATTCGGCCGGTGCAATAGTGTCGAAGCGAAGACACAAGTTGGCCGCAAAGATGGCACATCTGGTGGCAACCTTCCAGTGTTCATTCTTGGCCTTTCTGGTGAGTTCGAGGCCCAGGGCTGCCTTTGATTCTTCGACGCGCTCGCGCCGTTGGAGAATGAACTGGTGCCGTGAGTCAATCGCCGGCGTCGGGTCTTCCTTGGGGCGGATAGTATCAACGACGTCACTGTCCACAACGATAGCCCGCTCAAATGGCTTTCCGAATTCTATTAGGGAGTAGAGAGCGGAGGAGCCCAGGCTTTGGATAGACGGCTTGTCGATGCCTGCAGTTTCAATATACAACCTCATTGCCTCTGGCGCAAATCTCCAGTCTTTAAGCAACGTCTTGAGCAACGACGTAAAAAGCAGCGAGTACATGCCACCCTTGATGCGATCGTGATCGTTTTGCTGAAGAGCCTTCTTGAGTCCTTGTAGAAGCGGGGGAATGACAATCGGCTTGCCGCCGACAAGGGCCTTGAGCGACGAGTCCTGAGCGCTCTGGGCGACGCGGCGGACATCGGCGTATGAAGAAAGGCAAGACTGGGTCAAGTCTAGAAGAAGCTGCTTGTCTAGTTCGCTCTTTTGCCTTGATGAAGCGTTGTGTTTCATACGCAGAAGCAAATAGGCCTCGGCTCTCTTGATGAGCAGCGGTCGAGGATAAACCTTTCGGAGTCCCTTGACCTTGAAGGCGGCAATGTCGGCCTTGTAAAGACGCAAGTGACGTTCGAGTGGGTGGGCAGAGCGTTCAATGCCGACGTCTGTGATCCATGTCCGGTACGCAGAGCACAGCGCAGTAAAGCAGCTAACGTCGTCCTCTTGGTGCTCATTTAAGAAGGCGTGTGCTTTTGTTAATAGCTGGCCGAGCTCCTCGCGAAGGACGTGGATGTGCTCGTATGCTGGATCATCTCGCTTCAGCGGATATCCTGCGCGGTAGCGGAACTGAGGTCTCAACTCCTCGTCATCGGCGACCTCGGCGAGGGGGTCATCGTCGTCAACCATCAATTCATCCTCATCGACGTCAACAACCGGGTCTTCCCCGGTCTCCGCATCCGCATTCCCAGATGCGCGCTTGGGATCAAACATGACGGACATCCCTGACGTGACCAGACGAATCTGCTGCATCAGCCGTGAAACTTCATCAGACCACTCCTTGTTCTTGCCTTTACGGCTGACGGGAGGATTGTCGCTAAGAAGGAGAGCCAGCTGTTGAGAGATGGACTTGGTCTGGGCTGCAAATAGCTCCACGGCGAACTCGATCTCGGGTGGCGATGGCTGATGCCATTTGATGGTGAGATCAGCAGGCGCTGTAGTCTTGCCCCAGTCGCTGATATCCAAACCTCTCTTGACGACATCTGGCTCGTATAATGAGTGGTCAATGGGGTAAGTGTGGGTCAGATTGAGAAGCAGATGATGGATGTAGTTGGAGACCAGGATAGTCGGCAATCCGCGGCATTTTTCTTGCATATACCCAGCAATTCCAAGGAGTTCGTCCTTGTGGCTCAGAACCTCGCGTCCGACGTGCACTACTACCATGGCCAGCATGGTAATATGCCATACGAGGGCTCTGTCTCGTGGTAGGTAGTCAGTGCCTGATGTTCGATCAGATGCAGCATGATTATGGTCAATTTCATTGCGAATATTTACTACAAGCATGGGGACAAAAATCTTGAGCGTCTTTTCGGGGTTCACCTTGCAGAGCGCGTTGAGAATCCAAGCCATGGCATCTCGAGCTTGATGCACAACATGAGATGCAACAAAGGTGGCAAGCCTCTCGACGGCCATCTCAAACAGATCTGGAGACAATGAGGCAAACAAGGGTGAGAGTGCAGCTGGGAGCGCATTGATGACGTTGTCTTCCGGAGTGCCGCCACGGACCTGGTTGGCGTCTGGCAGGTTCTCGAGCAGGGTAAACACTTTGCCAAGCAGGGTCATGACGAATTCGCCAAAGCCCGCAGTTGATGAGCGTAAGATATTGGCCTCGTCCTCGTCTGTCAATTCTGTGTTGTAGTCAATGACGACGTTCTGGCCATCGCGCTCCATACGGTCCATCTCGGCCTGGACCCATTGCATAGCCAGGCTTGTGTCGTGAACAGCGCCATCTTCCTTGATCATTGAAGCAAACGGGATACTGTATGCGACACTTTGGATGAAGTTGAGGGTGTACTGTGTCTTGCTCAGATCATTGGCATCGATGCCGGGAAGGGCAAGTGCCAGAAGAGCAGTTATATGACATCGATAGCCTTTTAGCTTGGACATGACATTCGCAATCATTTGTAAACTATTCAAACTCGAGGTCGTTCGGTGTACTTCGACCAGGCCTTGCAGACTGGGGTAAAACCTTTGCAGTGCACCAGGTAGAACGAGATCAGGTTCTAGATAGGCCAGCCCTTGCAAGGCATTGTAGTAGCAGTGGGATACGCGGCTGCTCTTAGAGAAAAGACCCATGAATGTGACTTCCTTGAGCGATTCAACGAATCGCCTCTTCAGCTCCTTGTCAATTTTGCGCTCTTGTGGTATTTCGAGCTCGCCACTCTGTTCTCGATTCCATCGCGAGACAAAGGCATCTGTTAGAAACAGGGTCAATTGCCCCAGGAGAGTTGTCCAAGTGCCTTGATTGGAGGGGTGAAAGAATGTGTCAATCGACTCCATCAGGCCCTCAAGTGTAGACATGACGGAGTCCTTGTCGCCCGAGCATGCCGGCGAGAGTGAGCTGACTATCCAGCGAGCCATCATGTACGCAATGGGATACTTTTTCTTGTCCTTTTCCATGTACATGCCGGCCCCGGACAGAAAGTCAAGCGGTGAATAAGGCGAATTAGACTGTCCAACGGGAATTTGCGTTAGGCGCAAAATAGTTGTGAAGATGAGGTCGGATTGCTCCTTTGTGAAGATACCATACTCGCCAAAAGGCACATGAGAGCAATGCAAGTGATCCCGGGCCATCCTGGAGAACATGTCGATGAAGAAGATGTCTACCACCTTGGATCGATTCATGATAGACCAGAGATGGAAGAGGGTGGGAAAGAAGGCATCGGGCTGGGCATTGAGGACATCTGAAGGTGCGGGATGGCTGGGCAGCAGGGTGTTGAGGACGCCAGTAACGATGAAGGCATTGGGTAACTCGTGGACACTAAAAAAGGGTAAGAATTCTTGCAGCATCTCAGGACGTTCCTTGGGGTCGAAATATGTGTGGACGTGGGTGCAAAGCTTCAGAAGCTGCTTTGAGGATCGTCTGCGGCTGCTCTGGTGAGCGGGCACCTCGGCGGGGAGCACCCAGGTCTTGACCTCTTTCCAGAGTGGTCTCCAGTCGAGTGTGAGGTCCTCGCCGGGTTTCAGGTAGTGGTTTTTTCTG
This sequence comes from Cordyceps javanica, assembly GCF_051103115.1. Classification (NCBI taxonomy): domain Eukaryota; kingdom Fungi; phylum Ascomycota; class Sordariomycetes; order Hypocreales; family Cordycipitaceae; genus Cordyceps; species Cordyceps javanica. The sequence goes on from NC_139296.1 coordinate 1,539,756, forward strand.
TGAATGATGGGAAAGAAGAATTAGCAAGAGAAAGAAAAAGAACAAAAGAGTAGAAATAGGAAAAGGTATAATCTCTTGGCAAGTGTGAGTGTTGCAAGCATTGCCCGATCGTACCTTGTTAGCGTCACAACCATGCGCAGGAAACGGTCTGCCGCAGTAGAATCCAGGCCCGGGGCGAGAGCAAGTGAATAGTACAGCTTGGCGAGCTTGGCCCTTAGCTCGCGCGTCATTTCAAACTTGAGGTTGAGCCATCCCTGGAGCTCCCTGGTCCAGTGCAGGGCCCCGGGGGAAAAGTCCTCGGCGCGGATGGCGATGTAGAGCTGTTTGAGGATGCCTTGTAGTGCGACGTCGCGTTGGCCCTCCTCCTCGACGAGAAAAGGGAGTTGGTTAAAGTACGCAAAGGTGCGCGGCCGATATCGCTTCTTGTCATCCTCGTCCGACTTGGAGCAGGGGATGCCGGGTGTGGTGGCTCGGGAGATGGGCTCGTACGAGGCAAAGTTGGCAAAAAGCTGCGAGGCCGATGACGAGGAGAGGGCGCCGAGAGTGCCCTCGTGGTGAGGGCCAGGATTCTCGTCCATGACGGACGGAGGCGCAGGGGCTGTGGGTGAATGGATGGCAGGGCGGTATATCGATAATACTGTTCAAGCGATTTCGGTGTGGTGTGGAAAAGGGTTCTCGTCGGGGTGTGTGGTCGGGGGGTGCGGTCGGGTTGGGTTGAGACTATGGTTGGACGGGAGAAATATATAGATGGCGTTGGTCGGCAGAGCAAGCGTGCCAAGCGGCGGGCGGATAAGTTTGTTGCGGCTGGCGTGTGTGTGTGTCGCGCGGGCCTGGGTGTGGTGTGGTGTGCAAGAGAGACTGGTGGCCGAGGACCGCGGGTGTTGATGCAAGTCTAGAAATGGTTGCAAAAGGATGAAATTGAAATGTATGGTGCCATTGAGGGGTTATCGGGACGGGCGGCGGTCGGAGGACGGGTTAGGCGGCAGAGGGATGTCGTAACGGCAAGGCGATGGACACTCGGCGAAGATGGTGTGGGAGCTGCGATGACGGCGGCGACTCGGTGCCTAACGGGACGCAAACGAACGGAGAAGGAGGGTGCAGGTGGTAGCTGTTAACTAGTTCGTAGTTGGTGCGTGCGTGCGTGTGTGTGCGTGCCTGTTGTATGGGGTGGTTTGTATCCGGGGGCCTTGGTATGTATGTATGCGTCGTCGGGCAGGAGGGTTCTCTCTATCTCTCTCGATCAGGGGTGTGGGAGAGAAGAGTGCTTGGGACGACGACAAGGTACAGCAGACACGGATGTATGTGTCTACTTATGTATTCGATTTGTTGCGACAATGGCAAACGAAGAGCTTGCGGTGTTCCGTTGGTGCTCTTGGAGCTGTCAAGGTCGAGGCACAACAAGCTACTGGTAGCTCTCCCTCTCTGTTTGTGAAGGGCTGAAGGGAGGGATGGGACCGGCGGCGCGCGAACGAAACGACTTTGATTGATGGACTGGAGGCTAACAAATGGCTGAAGAATGACGACGGGAACCTTGCCTAAAAAGTTTAACCTGGCTGGGAGCCTTGAATGCGGGAGGAGCTGCAAGAAAGCCAGAAGCCTGGGCAGGGCCAGTGAGATGGGGGGTGGGAGTGGGGGGTTGATATTGGAGGGGGGCTTGGGGGGATCTGGCAGCGAATTGACAGTGGATTGGTCATGGGATTGTAGGGGATTTTTGGAGACGATTGGGGGGAGGGACAGAGCGCTGATTCAGTGATTCAGCGGTCCACAAAATGACACCCTCAATCGCTGAACGACCCTACAAGGTCACCTAGAGCTGTAAGTAAGCAGGTCAAGGCAACTACAAGGATTCAAGCATTACAAAGGGCTTTGGCATTCATGGTTTCTGCATTGCCTCTTTACTCAATATCATTTCGTCCAACATTGGATATGATGGGCTGGCTCCAGAAACAGGAGAGATATGCTTTGTTCCGGCCCTCTCTCCCCTCCCTCCCCTCTCCTCGCCAGGGTTCCCTCTCCTACCAGTACGCTCTTCACCGCAAGCATCCTGCCTCCCTCTTACATGGTTAGTAGTTTGGCCAAGTCGGCTTCGCTTCATTGGTCCGTCCAGCACAGAGGCAACAGAGGAAAAGTAGCCAACAAGGTTACACAGCTCCGCACGCTCGCTTCCGACTTTGACTGACCGGTCTTTTATTTCTTTTAATTTTCATCCGTATTACAATTTTCTCACTTTCCCATTTTCTCCTTCCCTGTCACCTGATTTAATTATGTTTTGCCTTTTTTCTTGCTTTGTTGGCTTCTTCCCCGTGATAGCCCGCCCCAGCCAGGGGACCGACCAAGATGATCCCGGATGCTACACCCATGCTCATCTCTACCCATACTGGTAGTCCCATACCTAGATACCCTGTTTCTACAGAGTACTTAAGTAGCAGCTTAGGTACTACGGATACTTGGGTACCTAGGTATTTGCTTCCATTACCCCAGGCTGCCACGGGCCACCTCAGCGACAACCGCCCCCGAACTTCATATACAGGGCACCGATGGGTATTTCCTCCATCGATACTTGGTCTAATACTTACTTACTCTACTATTACCCAGCCCAGCTAGGAAGGCACATGCCATCCTGCCTGAACGGATACCTGTTCACCAGATGGATATTCGTAAAGGTGCCAATATAATGTCGGCAACACGCCGTCAAGCCCAGTCAGGCCCAGTTCCGACGACATTACAGACTACCTTGAACCACATCACAGCGGCCCAAAGCAGGTAGATAGTCATTGGCCGAGAACCAATGCATGCTGGTCAATCCACTCATCACATGACTCTTCGTATTACTTGCATGCTCATCTCCATTCAACAACTTACTTCACCGTCCGCCCCCGATTCTATCATACAAAATACGGACCACATCCCGTGGTGGGTATCTAAATGCTTTATGCTATGCTACTACCTAGTGTACATGTGTCCTATGTCTTGCTGCCTCGTAATGCATTGTTTGTTTGCTGCGTCTTACGTCTTACGCTTTTGTGCGCTTCCCTCCCCGCCAAAGCAATGGCGCACCCACGAGGCCACTTTCGTCATTGCTCCTTTGCGAGAAACAGCCTTCTTGTCCATGCTGTCGGGCGTGTTTCGTCCGTCATTAGAGTCGCCGTGCGACCCATCTGGTCGCCGCTGTTGTTGCTGCTGCTTTCTCATAAAGTGACTGGCTGCCGATAATGTTCGGGCCGGTGGCTGAGCATGCGGCGCCACTCCCGTCGATTTCCTACGCTGCTGGGTCCTGCCGTCCTGAGGCCTGAACTCTCCCGAGCTCTCGCGCGAATCAGACAACGACCCCCTCGCATGTTCGCTTTGCGAACTACAGCACTGCGACATGGAACGGGCCATCTTTGGGTTTGCCGTCGCCGGCCAACCCGCCTGCCGGAGGCTGATCCACGTCGCCGAGACCATCATCAGCATTTTCTTGTCGTCGGTGACCGCCACAGTCTTTCGTTCCTCCCCCACGGCCGAGGCGGTCGGGCCTGGCTGGTCCTCTTGAGAGAGGCTGACCCCGCTCCCAAGCGACTTGGTCGGTGGGTAACGGTTGCTCGAGGTGGACATTGTGTTATAGTTGTCGTATATTTCCAGCGCCGACGACGTGAGCACTCCCATGATGGGATGTCGGCGCGTAGCAGGGTCCAAGATGCTAAACGTCCACTTGTCCTGCATGGGCTGCGCCGGCCCAGCATTGTTGGCGTCCATGCTATTCGTCCGCAACGGCGTCAGGCGCCGCACCCATCGTCCTGTCAGGGGATGAACAGAGTCGTCAGATCTTTTCATCTCGTATGAGCCATTCGCAATAGTCTCAATGACCCACGTAGAGCCATCCCGAAACGTCAGTTCAGCACGGTCCATGCCATCATGCGGATTGACAGACACAATCGCCAAAACGTCTCGTTCGCCCATGGGTTCCGGCGCGTCACTCGTCGCTGGAACTGCTGGCGTTGATATATTATAATTATCGCTACGCATCAGTAGCAAGTCATTTTGGCCAAGATTAGGCTTGGCCCAAAACATTCGTGGAAACCGTTTCGCCAGAGGAGGAATGATGAAGCTTCCCGCAATCTGGCTGGACGGGACAATGTCGAACGCGGGAACGGCGCGCTTCTCGCCGACTTGTTGCAGCTGGAGAAGAATCTTGGGTCGGAGCTGAACGAACTGACGTTGTTTCGTGCGGAGACCAGGAGCAGGATGCGCAAGCGCAAATGTTGTCGACTTTCGCGGGAGGCGCTGCTTGCGCCGGCGCCGACTGGAGACGTCGCTCTCCAGCGTCAATTCTGATCCGGCAATAGACTCCTCATCTTCGCTATGGACTGGCGTGGCAAAATGCGTAACTCTGGGTTCTTGGCGAAATCGAACAGATTGATCTCGCAGTCTTGCGCTCTCGGAAACGTTCCTGGGCTGTACCGGGAGCGAAGTTGGGCGTCTGTTGCGCGCCGGAGGGCTTTGCTCCTGGTTATCGCGCGGCGTCGTGCCAGCAAACGACGTGGAGGATCGGCGAGTGTCCTCTGTAAGTGGTTGGCGCATGCTGGATCGCAAGAGAAGTTGTTTTCTGGGTACTAATTCGGAAGATCGACGCTTGGTAGTATATTCGTGGCCATGGAGGCCAGCGCCGGAGTGCAGAAACATGCAGAAATCCAGCGCGAGAATCTTGATTGATGATGGTTCATACAGCCACTCAACTTGTCGACGATGCGCGCAGTAGCATTCAGCGATGGCGGCAGCCAGCACGACGCAATGCGATAGCGTGTGCCAGGGTTGTATTTAGAGCCAACTATCGGCTGTAAGACTGTTTAGTGTTGCAATGTTCCGGAAAGGGGATGCTGCTTTCGATTGTAAAAAGTCGTATATAGTTGACGTCGAGGATGTGCTCGAGTAGTGAGCGGAAAGTGGTGTCTGGGGTCATCAAAATAGATAGATAGACTGGATAGATGCGTGCGTGAGCAGCAACGCAGTACAGCTGAGCTGCTAGATTCAAGTATCGATCAATCGAGGTAAGCGAAGCAGGAAAATAAAAAGAGAGCGGCGAAAATTTTAGGCGTAGAGTCAAGGAGATCTTTTTGAGTTTGTTCGGGTTGGTGCAGTTTCGCCAAGGGAAGGGGGGGTCTCTTGGCTGGGTCAATCTTGAGCGTTGACAGGCGATGACATGCCGTACTGGTGGGAATGGGTGCGAGGAAGCTACGGTCGTGTTGTAAGAAAGGAGACAAGAATCGATGTTTGAAGTAATCAAAAGGGTAGGCAAGGTATTCAAGAACGAAACCCTTTCTAGTTACGAGAGCGAGATAAGAGAAAGCAGAAGAAGGGATGGCGAGGAGGCCTGGGTGGTAGTGAGTATTCATAGGTAAGGTCGGCCAAAACAGCTTCTGCCGGGTCGCCCAGGCTGTCCGAGGGCGCATGTACGACGTAGGTTAGCGCTTGAGGGGGGGAGGTCAGGTAGGGGAGGACCCGACCCAGTGATCAGTAGCAACCCGTTTGCCCCTCTGATAAAGGGTCAGCCCCTCTTAGGGAAGAAAAAAGAAGAAGAGGAGGAAGAAGCGGAAGAAGAAAAATGGGTAACAAACGAGCAGAGGAAAATAAAAATAAAAATAAAAATAAAAGAAAGAAAGAGAGACAGACAGACAGACAGACAGACAGAGACAGAGACAGAGCTGGGAGGGGGACAAAAAAAAAGAAAAAGAAAAAAAAAGAAAACGCCGGCGCAGCGCAGGTATCCAGTTCAGTTTTAGCAGGCTTGTCGCATCCCTGTTTGTCTTTCCGGCAGAGCCGCGCCCGATCGGACTCATCACAGTGGAGTGGCGCGTCAGACAGAGGCAGAAGTAGAAGCAGAAGCGGCGACGGCGGTGGTCCAACAGCAGCCACCCAGCCCAGCCTGCGCCATGCCTTCCAGGCTGGGTGGGTTTTGCCCACCATCATCACCCATGACCCATCACCCATCGGACCAACGGTACTCGCTGACACGGCAGCTATAACGCCCAGTACAAGGTACCGCGATTGCGCGAGTCCGAGACTTGGCTTCTCTGGACCACCAGCGGACTTTTATTTTTTTCAGCCGCCAGCCACACAGGTGTTGTACTTGGTGCCGCTGGCATGAATGTTTAAGAATTATGCGCAAGTCAATCATTCGGGACAATTTAAAAAAGATTCTTTGTTCCTTGTATCCTCTTCTTCTCTCTCTATTTCTCCCTTCTCTCTCTCTCTCTCTCTCTCTCTCTCTCTCTCTTCTTTTCTTTTCTTTTATCCTATTCATTTATCCGCCAACACCTCGATTCGACTCAAGCCCGCACTACTTACTCTTTTGCTTGTCCATCCGTATACCTACGGAGCCCTTATTCTCCGCTCCTGGCATGTTTTCTAGGGACTAATACATTATCAATACCAAGCGAGTCACATTTTTCCCGGTCTTGTCATTGTTATTATGATCGTCACATTTATTATTATTAATAATTGTCCTCGCCCTCTTTCAAAAGCCTCGACCGTTGCACCACTTGCTTCTCCCGTGGTATGACATTAGTCGTGCACCTAATTCCAGACTCGTCGTATTCGCCGTCTAGTCTGTCATGCGCAACCAGTGACCACTGACCTCAGCAATACACTACCGCAGGTACCCTTGCAAATAAGTAGCCCCTCCCTCCCCCTTTCAGCCAAGACGCACGCGCCCTGATTCGACGGCGCTGGCCTGACAGCCATCTCCAACAAAGGGGGGGGGGGGGGTTGCTCTCTGCAGCCATGCGCGTATTCGCTTTTACATCTTGTGCCCTGTATTTTGTTTTGTCAAATCTCGCATCTGCCTTCTTCCGCCTGCCAGACACCCGCGTACTCGCAACAATGCCAATCTACTTTGTATCAGTAGTTATGGGATCAGTACTCCGTACCTTGTCTGGCTTTCTGGTCCAAGCTGCATCTTCGCATCGCATCGGCCCCTGACCGACAAGCCATTATACAACCATCTCGCGTGCTTTCGCCCCTCTCGTCATCCATCGTCCCATTATCGACGTATAACCTGCAGGCGTCTCGAGACCAGACGGGCGTTGCTCATTTCTCCGCCAGCTTCGACTTGACCCCTCCTCTAGGTATACATGTATCAAGAGTGCCGCATGACGAGCAAGTCCACACTGCCACGGGCCAACCGCCACGAGCAGCACCAGGAACGGCGTTGCACCACCATTCTTGTCCGCCCTATCGTCCCAAAAGGACGTGGCTGCAAGGGTACGTGCCCGCTAACTACCCAGTAACGTTAGCAAACTAGCAAACCACCCGCTACGCGTACCCCATACAAGGCTGTCACCTGTACGGATTACGGATATGTAGATCCCCATTGCAGCAGCCACATTTGCAAGGTCTCGGAGACGAACCAATGTTTCGTACCCGAACCGGACTATTCGCACTCCCGGCACCGAACCTGTTTCCGTGGAGCGTCGGGGGTCGGAGTGAGACGCCTACTATCAATCTCCGCAGTTGGCGACGGACTTGTGGTAAAACTCTGGCACGACTCCGAGCCATCCGATGCAGTGGGTATCATGAACGTTTAAGTTGTTCACTGGTACCCTTTTGTGCGGGACGGTTGTGCATATCTTGAGGCTTTGGCTTGAGGATCCTGTGGCCATACCTGTTGGTTGATTCGGTAAGGCTGAGTCACGAGAAGGGCTTTCGTCGTCGTCATTTTGTCTGCGCTGCAATAGTGGAATTGGCCATTGCTTGTTCCTTAACGGTTGTCTGAAGAATAGCTTTGGCGCAACTGCCATTGCTGTTAGTGACGGGTGACGTGTATTCAAAATTTATTCTAAAGAAAAGAAATTGATATAAAGCAAAGTTTAGGCGAGGCCACTCTAGATACGCGTACAAATGAGACCTGACAGCGTTTCTAGAAAAGACAACCATGTGTCCGTATCCTTGGACATGAAGGCCTGACCGTTATTCACTCGTTATTACATGGTGGATCTCATTGTAAAGTGGGGCCGTATGTACAACAATTTCTCCAACCACCATGAGGCCCGTCAACACTTGAAAGACTTGGACCCTCGATCGACGACATTATTCGTGAAGTTACTCTAACCGCTGGCCGGTAATCAAAACCGCATACATGCGTAACCCATACCAATCAGCACCCCCGGTTTTATAGCCGGACGCAAGCATGACCCGGACCCATTTCATCCCAGCACGCGACTCGCGCCATCGTACAGCCGTCGTCGCGTTGTTTCGGGCGCTGGCCAAAACAGCGAGCAAGATTACCCTCGCGGACCAGGCCGGTGTGGCGTCTACAGACCGGCGGCCTATCCAATCGATCTTGCGCCGCCGATTCGACAAGAATGCAGGAGACACTAGCCCCAGGCTCGTCTTTGCTGCGCTGGCCGCTGGCTACAAGGTGCGACTCGCAACCTAGTCATATGTCGTTGTTCACCTTGAGTAACGAAAAAGAAAACATAGTCTTTATCATTTCTCACGAAAGCTCAAGACCCCAGCTCGGCCGAGCATGAGCAAATTTTGTGCCACCTTTCGAAAAGGAGAGCTCCAACCGAGCAGCCAAGCGTGCCGCTCACCGAACACCTCGTTGAAAAAAGGGAGCCTCTCCTAAGCAAAGTCTCTGAACCTGGCGAAACTCCAAAATATGTTGCAAACGCATACCCCCGACCGCTGAACTCGTTGGCCGGACCGCGACGTGTCCCGATGGTGGCCACCACGGCCGACGGCCTACCTTTTCTCCGGACGTCTTCGCTGCAGCCCCACGACATGTCCCGAATGATTGGACGGAAAGTCAAAGTCTTTCAGTCCAGGATTGCCAAAATCACCGAGATACAGGATGAACTCTTACCAGACGCCGCGTCAGAAGATCATTGGGACGGCCTCGTCGCGCGCCAGCTTCAAAAGGAGGGCTTACAGCGCGAGAAGACAGGCGACGTGGAGGAGTCGTACACGTGGAGTCTGTACCTTTCTCGCCTGTGGCTCGAATGGAAGATTGAAGCGACATGGCAGGACTGGCTCGCACGAGGCGAGGCTCTGCAGAGCGTCGTGGACGCCGAGCAAGAATTAGCGGACCAAGAAGCTGGAAAGATCCGGAACCCTGAGCCAACGATCAAGGAGCACGCGCAGCCTCCTCCAGCAGTCAATGTGTCGAGTCGTGAAGTCAATTTCATGGGCCCACCGAAGCTCAAGGGTAGTGCAATTCAGATGGACGGCCACGACATCTTTGCGACGGAGGCTTGGGCTGCCATAGTCAGGTCAAGACGTGGCATACTGCAATCTTGGATTAGCAAGGCGCAAACAGCCTAGAGAAGCATTATGAAGTACATGGAGTATATAGCGCGATCTTTTGTAATTTGAAGCCAATGCTACATGTGCTGGTTCTCATACAAAGCAGCCGCCGTAATTGACTGTGCAAGCAGCGAGGATGACGCCGCGATGATGAGCACACTCTCAATTGTCCTATATGTGGAAGATATCCCCTGTTGTCTGCCAACCCAGCACAGTGGTACGGATCGGCCCCTTCAGCTACGCCAGGGAAGATATGAAAAGATTCATGCCTTCCCTGCGAATTACAGACTCAGTATTTGTCAACTCGTCTAGTTGCCCCGCTGACCCTGGACTTCAAGCAAGTGACAATGCGATGAATCATCGCTACTGTGCTAGGCTGGCCACGGATGATAGTTCAAATACGTAAGAGACTAGACGAATTTGTTTCAAGGGCATCTTCCGTCTACCTGGTCCAATGTTACATTATCTACGCTCAATCTGCCTGTTTCTATGGCTTCTGCCGTCCAGCCAGTCTCTACTAAGTTTAGCGCAAACTCGCATGACTAGCCGACGTGGGGAAAAGCCACCAATCAACAGCCTCTATCTAGACGACTTTCTCGACTCCACCCTCCATTCTGGACGCACTTTGAGAGCCCTCTGCCCCCCTCTGCAGTCGACTGCATTCTCACCCCAACTTACGAAGAACGCCCTGGGATCGAGATCTTGCCTGGCAAAGGGCCAATATATCCATTGTATCTGCTGTGGGCAATCTCGGAAATCTTTGAAAGGGGACCGCACTCCGTAAGAATTGGACGTTGCGCCTCCCGACAGATATCGGGGCATCCGACCGCCAAAAAAACCCAAGTCTCCACTATCCAATCGTCTACCGGACAGTGCCGTTGACACAAGTCGTTGTCGACGAGCAGCCGCGACGAGACTCCCTTTTGGCTTTTTTTCACTCTGTCAACCACCTCAGGATCGCTCTGCCGACGCGCCTCGGAGCATCGCCGTCGTCGCCATGAAGACGGAACCGCCAGTCGTCCAAGTGCCTACAGGCAATGCCTTTGCGCCGACCTTTGCCGTGGAGGGGCTTACCATGGACGCCACCATGCCGGTGACCGGCAAGCGGAAGCCGTCACCGAGCGAAGAGAGGATCGCCGGCGAAACAGAAGAGCAGAAGCACAAGCGCGCGCGCGGTCGGCCACGGCTGGACACGAAAGATGAGACTGCCGCCGATGTAAGTAGCTTCAAGACGAACCCCCCCCTGGAGGAAGGGACGGTTCCCCCGCGCTGCTGGGCACCGCTTCTGACACACAAGATAGCGCCGGAGAACGCAGATTCGCCTTGCGCAAAGGGCCTACCGGCATCGCAAGGACAATGCCATCACAAGTTTGGAGGAAAAAGTCAAGGAGCTGGAAAAGAACAACGCCGACATGAGCCGCGAGTTCCAAAGATTTCACGATCTCGTGCTTTCAAAAGGTTTATTGGACCCTTCATCAGAAACTGCCATTCGGTTCAAGGCCATTTCAGACAACTTCGTTCGACTCGCCGGCGTGAATACCGGGGAGACGGGCTACATCTCGCCAGAGGATGAGCGCACAACCATTGCCGACGGCTTCCGAGGCCCTGCAGACGCGAGCTCTGGCTCATCGGCTGGGATCCAGAGCCCCCAGAAGTCCCAGCCGGGCACCGTCGAACACACGGAGCTGATCATCTCGCCGGGGCAGGCGAAGGCTGCGGACTCGATGGCGTCGTACGAAATTGTCGCACAGGCCACACCCGACAACGCCTCGTTCCCCCTCTATACGGCCATGGACACCGTGCCCAACCTCGCTGGGTTTGCGTCCATCAATTCGCCGTTTGCGACGCTGCCGTTGACGAGCTCCCTGTCGTACCACGAGCTCACATTCGGTCGCCGGTTACAGAGAAGGACGACGGAGCGTGGCCTTTTCTTGGCCTCGATGGCCAACCCGCCACCCGAGCGATACGCTGCCGTCTTTGGCTTCTCTCTTCTTTTTGAATCTCGCGAATCGATTGCGCGACGTCTCTCCCAGCAATTGGCCAACATGATCATGCCTTTCCAGGACCAGGCGAACATGCCCAGTGGCCCCTTTGAGGAAAAGATGGAGCAGCGCATCAGGCTGACCTTTGGATTCGAAAAGGAGTTTCTGAATGCCGACGAGATCGAGATGTATCTTCGCCAACTTGGAATCATCATCCCTCAGCAGGTGGAATTCATTGATGCAGAGGTGGATGTCAACGAGCTCGCCGATTCCGTACCCCAAGTCTTCACCGGGCATGGGTCATTTTCGTCTCAATCTTCGGGATTTGACAATATCAATGGTCAGGTTTCTGCTACCATGCCGTTGAACATGGGTCACAACCATGCCATGATTCAGCAAACGCAGATGCAGCCCCACGGTGCCGTTCCGGCTTCCGGCCTGCTCCCGTACATGTGCCCACCGGGCATGGAAACTGTATGGGGGAGGACTCCTTGGCAGAAGCCAAAACTTACTATAAGCGTAGGGGTCTTGGTTGAAGGTAAGTCTAAACAACAAATCCACTTCTAGGGGATGAGATGATGCTAATACTCGACCAGAACTAGCCTCGAGGTCTGTCTGCATGGGCAAGCACCCTGGTGTCCGTGTCAAGGACATCAACAATGCCATCAAGGTAGCCGCTGGTCTGGGATAGAGCCTCTACGCATTTTCCTCCAGTTTATCCATACTTCATACCATGACACACGGCGGACATTTGCTTTCGGCGCACTGGGAAGGGTTTTTCTTATTACGGCTTAGCAGTTTGAAATTCATAGATATCCGGCCACTGATGGCCAACAAGGGGCGTTGTGAAGGGAGTTTTTTATCGAAACTAATGCTTTATTGGGAGAGGCTGTTGATTTGCAGGGGTTTTTGGGACAGCCTGGAGGGCGGATTGCAGCGCATAATAATTTAGGTGCGGCGGACGGCAGAGTCTGCAGGACCTAGTACTTGGCCATGGTTGGCCCTTTTTTTTCTGAATCAACTATATACGAGGATAGATAAACACGCATATATATACATCACATTTCTGCTGCTAAATATTATCAAACATTGAATCAACATACTCTCTGTACTTTTTTTGGGCTTGGCTTTTCCATGGTCGCACCCAAGTCTCCGCTAGTTGGGCAGGCTAGGACAACCTTGAGACCACCACTGCATTCTCGTAGCGTAAAAGTTCTTCGAACAAGAACGATTCTTCGGGAGAATAAAAATCTTATAAGGGTAGCTGTAGTACGTCTGATCAGGCGTGCAAGAACGAGAATTACGGAAAAGCTGCCGTTTGCGCCGCTATAGGCAGTTTAGCATCACGGCTCTAACGGTGCGGATAGCGGCTTTACATAAGGTGTTCAGGGTACCGGAGCCGAAGCGTCTGTGACACGTTTATTGCTTCAACGTCAAGGTTCGACGTGCGCCGACTTTGAAATAGCAAAGCTATAAATCATCCCCTCGCTTTGCAGCAGAAGACCACCGACATTCAGTAGCCGACATGCATTCTGACAAGCAGATCTTGGGCGGCAGCATCACACCGCGACTGGTGATCCACGGTGGTGCGGGCAACATTGTCCGGCATGGCTTCCCGGTTGACAAGTACGAGCAGTACAGAACATCTCTGCTTAGAATTGTGTGCTTTTTCTTTTTTTCTTCTCCTCTTGGCCCCCTGCCTTCCTTTCACCGGATGGGTGGGAGATAAACGCAGGGCACATTAGTAACTAACCGCACCACGATAAACAGGTTACAAGCACGCACGCCTACATGACCACCTCCATAAATGACTCAAAGGATGTCGGCTACTCGCTCTCCATGTCTGGCCGTCCACGGCGGCCCTCGGCGCTCGAGGTGGCGACGCACGCCGTCGCGCAGCTCGAGGACGACCCGCTGTTCAACAGCGGCCACGGCGCCGTCTTCACGCGCGACGGCACCAATGAGCTCGAGGCGTCCGTCATGGTCTCGCGGGGCTTCAAGAAGCGCGGCGTCGGCGTCATGGGCCTGCGGCGCGTCCGCAACCCCGTGCGGCTCGCGCGCGCCATGCTCGAGCATGGCGAGCAGGACCTTGGCGGTCGCCCCCGCGGCGGCAGTCTGGACGATCTCGAGCCCTCGGGCGCGCCGGCGCCGGCGCCGGCGTCTCTGGACGTCCCCTCGGCGCAAGGCCACACGCAAATCTACGGCGAGGCGGCCGAGCAGCTCGCGCGCCACTACGGCTGCGCCATGGTCGAGCCGGCCTACTTCTTCACCAAGCAGCGCTGGGACGAGCACGTCCGCGCCCTGGAGAGGGAGAGCCGCCACGGCAGGGCGTCGGGCGGCGCCACCTGGGCGGCCGACGAGTACCTCCCGCAGGGGACGTGCGGCGCCGTCGCCATGGACGAGTACGGCGTCGTGTGCGCGGCGACCAGCACCGGCGGCATGACCAACAAGCTGACGGGCCGCGTGGGCGACACGCCCGTCCCCGGCGCGGGCTTCTGGGCCGAGGAGTGGACAGAGGCGGCGGGTGACCCCGCCGGCAGCACGACGGCGGCGACAACGCCGTGGGAGCGGCTGCTGCGCTCCGCGACTGCGGCAAGTTCGCCGATTGAGCTGACCGGTTCCCTGCGAGGGTTCTTGGCCGACTGCCTGCCGACGCCGTTCACCTACACGCCCGTCTTCGCCTCCCACAGCGGCGGCGGCGGCGGCGCGCTGACCACGACGCGGGCCCTCGCCGCTTCGGGCACCGGCAACGGAGACTCCTTCTTGCGCGTCAACGCCGTGCGCACCGTCGCGGCCATGGCGCGGTGGAAGCCCGAGAGCGGCGCCTCGGCGCTGCGCGCCGTGGTCGGGCCCGGCGGCGAGCTGCAGCGCAGCGCGGGCGACCGCTGGGGGGTCACGGGCGAGGGCGAGGGCGGCATGATCGGCATCGAGGGCGCGGTGACGCGCGACGAGCGGGGGACCGTTGTGGCGGCGCGCGGCGAGGTCCTCATGGCGTACAACGCCGGCGGCATGTACCGCGCGTGGATCGACGACGAGGGCCGGCCCGTGATGAGCATCTGGTCGAATACCGGCGAGGACGAGATGCCCCAAGGTGACCACTTTGAGTAGTGGGAATTAATCCATCTACGGTATGAGAATAATGTCATGTGCATTAAGTATACTTGGGACAAATAGTGCATGCCCTATCGATGCAGTCGGAGAATGACACTTGTGAATCTGGTATTCTGGCCGTATTACGTTGTCAAGTACCGCTTGCCCAACTTGCGTGTTTCAAATTTGCTCCATTAGGATATTCCATTAAGAGTATCTACTCATGTAACGTCTTGGCGTGTAACAGCCCTACCTGCCAGAACTGGCCTACCGAAATCTGGTTTCAGTGGTACTTTCGTGTAAGCCACCAACTGTCTAGTTCGACTGAGTCTGTCGCAGTCTTTGGCAGCTTTGGTGCTCACAAATCGAGCAGTCATGTGCTGCTTGGACGAGATTGCGTAAATTTTCTTCCTGAGAGTTCTCACCACGTATAGACTGCGCTCTAGACAAATTTGATATAGAGTCGCTTGACAAGCGGGAGAGGATGCTATATGGGTTGCGATTCGCCACAACCTGACCGCCAAAAGGGCCATCAGAGTTCCATCTTGGCATCAGCCTCGTGCTTGCTTGTCTTGTTGTCTCGCCAGTAGATGCCCATAATCACCAGCGTAATGAGTATTGCAGAGGCGTACAGACACATGATGCCGATGAAGCCATTCGTGTAGAGCGGCGCGTCCGAGGGCTGAAAGAGCTGCGGCCCGACCATGCCACCAATGTTGCTGCCCATGACGGCCATGGCCAGCCCGACGCTCCTGTAGTTGGACGTCGGCGCGTTGATGCTGAGCCAGACGTCGTTGAGCGCCTGCGCGAGCGCGTTGCCGCTGCTGAGGAGCGTGAGGAGCGCGTAGCGCAGCCACCTGTCGCGGCTGCGCCGCGCGGCGACGAGCGCGCCGCCAAACACAATGGACCACGCAAAGGCGACGATGCAAAAGAGCCCGCGCTGCCGCCACCGGTCCGACGCCAGCGAGACGCAGACGGACAGGACCACGACGCCGAAGCTGCTCACCGCGTTGAGGAGGTTGGCGCGGACCGTGTCGAAGCCGAGGCTCTTGATGATGGAGGGGCTGTACAGCTGCAGCGCGCCCTTCGGCGTCTGGGCGGCGATGTTGAGGAGCATGTGCAGCCATGGCCGCACGTCGAGGAGGGTGCGCCGGAATGCGTCGAGGGTCATGGTCGCCTTGGCCTCGCGTGTGCATCGGCCCGGCCCGGCGATGCGGTGCACGAGGACAGCTCGTTCGCGCTCGCTAAAGGCATCGAACAAGCCGTGAAGCGGCCGTGTCTCGAGTACAGATTCTGGCATAAGCAGGAAGAATACGAAAGAAACTGCGATTGTAAACGCTCCCTCGACTGGCGATGGGTTGTAAGTAGTTGGTCACTATCTCCCAAGCCTGGTTGGTACCCGGCTGGTGGCTGCCACTTACTTATAAAGAGCCATCTCCAGCCCGATAAACCGGCGGTGCCGTGCAATTCCAGTAGTCCGGCCGCGATCAGCGACCCCGTACCCGTCGCCGCGTAGTTGCCCGCGTAGAAGTTGGCGGTCCGCAGGGCCAGCTCGTCGGCCCTGTAGAACAGCGCGAGCACGTACTGCGCGCCCGGGATGAAGCCGCCCTCGAAGAGGCCCAGGAGGAACCTCGTGGCGTAAAAGGCGGGCACGCTGGTCATCCAAGCCTGCGTCAGCGTGATGGTGCCCCAGACGGCGAGGAGCGTCGCCAGCCAGACCCGCGCCCCGAGGCGCTGCAGGATCACGTTGGCGGGGATCTCGGACACGACGATGCCGGCCTGCAAAATCTGGCTGCCGGCGTTGACCTGGCTCAGGGAGAGGCCTAGATCTGCCCGGATGGTGTTGGTGAGGGCGTTGGCCATGTTACTGCGGTCGAATTGCAGCGCAAGGAATCCCAGCACCAGGGCTGGCAAAAGGTAAAGGTCGAGCCTGTCGTGATGGCGCCATGTATTAGGAGGGAAATTTCAGGTGCACCTGAAGTAATTAGGAGCCTTGACTTACTTTCGACGAACTCGCTTTTCTTCTTCTTTCGTGATAGTCTCCAGCGTTCCCTGACTGGCCGCGGCATCCCAGCATGGTCGAGCTTCCTCATCGTATGCCTTCACCTCGGTGGGGGACAAAACGGTCTCTGACCCTTTCACTTCCATGACTCTTGAAATTCGGGGCATAGTAATGACAAGCGTTTCGAGGGTCCCAATGGTCCGTAACAGGGTCATTAAATATTATCCGCGGGCGTCAATGTAACTGCAGCGACTGCTTGTCGGCCCCACGCCGACGCTCACCTCCGCCCAGCCTTTGATGGCTGACTTGCAGAACACGGCATGCCACATCTCTCGCGTGACTCTTTTCCCTTGAGCAGATCCAATCTTTGCTATCATATACGGCTATACAGCTTCCCAAGTATTGCATACTCATTTACAAAAATGTCTACCGACCCGTGCAAGCCCAACATCGTCCTTATCCTGGCCGATAATCTAGGATGGGGGGAGCTCGGGTGTTACGGTGGTGGCGCTCTGCGAGGCGCTGCAACACCTCGCATTGACCAGTTTGCGAGGGAAGGCCTGCTCCTGCAAAACTTCAACGTTGAGAGCGACTGCGTGCCGACGAGGTCGGCGCTCATGACGGGTCGGCACCCCATCCGCACCGGCTGCCGCCAGTCCGTGCCGGCCGGCTTCCCCCAGGGCCTCACGGCGTGGGAGAGGACGCTGCCCGAGTGCCTCAAGGAGCGGGGGTACGCCACGGCACACCACGGCAAGTGGCATCTCGGTGACGTGCCGGGGCGCTACCCGTCCGACCGCGGCTTCGACGAGTGGTGCGGCATTCCACGGACGACGGATGAGACGCAATTCACCAGCGCGGTGGGCTTTGACCCGGACGTCGTCGCCGAGATGCCCTACATCATGAAGGGGGTAGCGGGCCAGGCGTCGGAGAACGTCAAGCTCTACGATCTTGTCGCCAGACGCGAGATTGACGAGATGCTGGTGGAGAGGTCAAAGGACTGGCTCAGCAGGCAGGTGCAGAGCGATGATAAGAAGCCATTCTTCTTGTATCATCCTCTCGTCCATCTGCACTTCCCTACACTACCGCACAAAGATTTTGACGGTAAAACGGGTAACGGCAACTTTGCCGACTCCATGGTGGAAATGGATCATCGTGTCGGTCAGCTCTTGGATCACGTCGACGCCATTGGTGTAAAGGACAACACGGTCGTCATCTTTGCATCGGACAATGGACCCGAGTTTCGAGAACCGTATCGCGGCACCGCTGGTCCGTGGATGGGCACGTACCACACTGCCATGGAAGGCAGTCTGCGCGTGCCGTTCATCATCCGTTGGCCGGGCAAGGTTGCGCCTGGGACCGTGTCTAATTCCATCGTTCACGTCACGGACATCTTCACCACGTTGCTCGCGGTGGCAGGTGCGTCGGTTCCTCAAGACAGACCCATCGACGGCCTTGATATGACCGCCTTTTTCCAGGACTCTGCCGCCGTGCCATCGCCCAGGCAGGGGTTTCTCTTTTACATTAAAGACGAGTTGCGAGCCATCAAGTGGCGGGACTGGAAGTTACATCTTGTTTGGGAACCTGTGGTAAACCAGTCGTCTGGCAAGCTAGAATCTCCGCTGTTGTTTAATTTGACCCGCGACCCCAAAGAGGAAAGCAATGTTGCGGCCTTCAATACGTGGGTCATGCAACCGATGCTCAGACTCAAGGCGGACATGGACAGGAGCTTGCTGCACTACCCTGCTCCTGAGGATCCTCAAAAAAAGAAGTTTATGGAAATGCATGGCGATAGCTGGTAGATGATGAAATAGAAAAGTGCCCACTATCGCGGCTAAACCACCAATTCCGTAGCGTGTAGGAAGTCTCAGAGCAGACTCACTCAAAGCCACCGGCGTCGTTAAAGTCTCGATGTTCTGATTGATCACTACTGAAAAGAATGTTGAAATCAAGCATCTCACTCTCCGGAGCTAGCGAGTAGGCATCTGCTTCGGACTCGTCGAGCGAGGTAGAAAGCAAGTCGAAGCTGTCTCGGTATTGTGCGCCAGGGCGATACCTCTCTACCATCCCCCACAACACGGCAGAGCAGATGTTGATAGACTCACGATATTGTTTCAGCGGCAGTTCTATCTGTTGTGCAATTTCAGGCAGCTTCAGGCAGTAAATCATCGCAGAGCCTGCTCGGTGGAGGTGATGTAGCGTTCGCCAGTAATATCGCAGATGGCCGTCCTTAAAGAGCTCCTTGTACCTCTGTATTACGCCATACGCCGTGTGCGCTAGTATTGAAAGGTGACTGGGGCTCAGCGCATCTTGATTGTTTTGCGGGAATAATAGCAGAACCTTGAGGTTTTCGCTGTAGCCAGCAACCACGTCAGACGTTTTCGCGCCTGGCTGAGAGGGCACCTGGGAGGCTTGTATCCGACGAAGCATGTCTTCTCGCCACGCCGTAACATCGAGAGAAGCGGTATTTCTGTATTTATTTTGCATCAATGTGACGCAGATTTCAGATAGCATCCTTCGTTGTAAAATGAGCTGCAGAGCGGCTGATCTGCCAGCATCGCTGTGGATTGGCGGTAGCGGGGCAGTGATGGCTTCGTCGGGGATACTGAAAGGACGCCCAAGAACAGCGCAAAGCATTCTTTCGAAAGAGTATACGGACCAAAACAACCAGCATTGGTCAATACCGTCGTCAGTCGCCAAATCATGAGCCTCGGCGTTTTGGAGATTGAGTTCGAGAATGAGTCGCGTTGCGATACCGAGAAGATGCCATGCCGGGCGCAGCTTTGCGTCGAGTAATAAGTATTGCACCATGAGAGCAATGTTCTGGATAGCTTGAACACTGCACCCGTGCATCATGGTAGCATTGCGTGAGACTATGTCGCGCGCACGGAGAAAATAAGCCTCGGCTCGCGACGCAGGTAGCGAGACTTCTTTCCGGTTCATCAGGAGAATCGAAGTGGCAAACACCATGTACGCGGTGAAGAGCCCGTCTTGACTTGTCTTGTCGAGGCTGTCCTGGTCATCCCTGCCAACATGGGCCAGAGCAGCTTCGATCTTGGCGCGACTGACCACGGGAGTAAAGGAGTCCGAGTGCTCGAAATAGATTGATAACAGAGCATCTACACCGTTCCCTGTCGGCAGTGAAACTTCTACACGTGCATGCCCGAGCAAACCATCCACGGCACACTCCCAGGGATCAGACACGGAAATCACATTGGCCAGGCCATAACCCTGCAGTGAGTCGCAGTAGGGTGAACTGACAGACCACGAACCCAGCTTCATGGCATTGTCGCCGGGTGCGACAGGGTCATGGCTGGCATTTTGTTTATGTTTTTGTAACTCTTGTTCCAGCATACGAATTTTGTCTTGGAGCTGCTTCGTATAACTGCAGCGGTGTAAGTATGTGGCCATGGCCAGCCAAGATGGTTGGTCCGACGCTCATCAGACACAACAAACATACATGCGAGGTGTCGGGGTTCCATCCAGGTCCGTGCTGACGCACTCGGCGCCAGCTCTCTGGCAGTTGCTGCATGCTGGTAGTTGTTGGTCGCACCGCTGCTTGCGGGAGCGACAGCGCAGGCATGCAGTGACGTTGGTACGCCGCACGGCAGAGCGCGCGCTGCTGCGGTGCATTGCTGGCCTCTCAGCTACCGGGATGAATGAATGCAAAGTAGAGCATGGTCAATGAAGGTGTAGCTGACTTGATGATGCTGGAATGGGATGGGATGGGATGGGTAGTATCAGGTCGCTCCGCACCTGGGCGAGCAAGGGGCCTGTCAGGTGCCCGCCGGTAATTATTGCGCCACCAATAGCGTTTCTAACTTGGGGAAAGCGAACGGGCGTTGGTTGGGTTAACAGTTCAAAGGCATATGAGTGGGCAATGAACAATAGCGGCACCAACGGACTAGCCGCATCAAGCACGCCGGCCTGGTGGAATCCTGGGGAAGCCGGGGCGAGATTCCACGGAGACTGGATAGCTGTCGTACGTTATTTATTTTTCAATTGCTTTTTTGCCCTTTCAACATGTTTGTACCATTTTCACGACTGATATCCGGTGCCTGACCGCAAGTTCAAACTCAAACGCAACCATGGGTCTGAAAGTGATGCCTGCGGGCGAGCAAGACGTCGCACGTTCCGTGGCGATTGAAAAGGTGGCATACAGCCGCGGGACTATCAGCCACATCATCTTCCCCGGCCCTGCTGGGAACGACTCAGACGCCTCCCGGAAGGAGCAAATGCTCAAGAACCTCCGCGCGGAGCCAGAGTCGTGCCTGTGGATCCAAGCGGTGGACGAAGACCGGGTCGCCCAGGGCCTTCACGGCATGGTCTGCTTCTCGATGGGATATCTCTGGCAGTCGAAGCCGCCGCCGCCGACCAAGAGAGTCTGGGGGCCCGGATCGAACCCGGAGGCGTGCGAGGAGTTCTTTGGCACCATGACGAGGAAGTGGGCGGAGCGAATGGGCGACAAGCCCCATTTCTGTAAGTTGATGCGCACTTTTTGACCGGGGGTTTATCTCGGGGGCATAAATGATTGTCTTCTGACTCGAGAGATTTCGGCATTGTAGACCTCAAGCTTCTCCATACGGACCCGGCATACCAGAGACGGGGCGCCGCATCGATGCTGCTGCAGCACTTTGCGGACCTCGCTGACGAGCACGGGTTGGAGTCGTACCTGGAGGCTTCCGAGGAAGGGCGGCCGCTGTATGAAAAGTTTGGCTACGAGACCGTGGAAGTCCTGGTGACGGACTTTAGCAAATGGGGCGGCCCCGACAAGTTTGAAACCTGCCTGATGTTGCGCAAGCCCAAGACGGCGAGTGGGTGAAGAAGAAGCGATCAAGGGCTGGTCGTTGAGAGTACGCCAAGATTCAACGAACATGTATTTCGGATGGCAATCATATATGTGTAATAATTGGATTGTGCCTGACAAACGCGAGTCATAATTACAGGACACGGGTGAAACAAAAAATGGCCCTTTCACGATTAGTCTTGAATCAGTACCTCTTTGTAATCTACCAGGAATACATACATAGTACAACACAAATAATGTGAGTAAATAAAAGAAATCAAGAGAAAGGGTAAATCCGTGCACAAAAAGAGGAAGAAGAAGAAGCAAGACCAAGGACAGAAGAAGAAGAAGAAGAAGAAGAAGAAGAAGAAGAAGAAGAAGAAGAAAAAGAAGAGTGTGTTGAACGTTTCAGCGTCGCGATAGCCAGTCTCCCCAATCTTCTCTGAGCTGTCTTACAGACCCTGTTTGAATTTGCAAATTATGAGTATTATGGTCGTGTTATAAACAGGAGTGATATATGTGCCATCATAACAAACAGCTAGCATTGTATTTGAATTACTAGTCATCACCACTTCAAAGTCGTTACTAAAGGCTTTGCAGTAAACCATCTAGTACTATAATGCTAATGGCTGCTCTTCATGAATCACTCGGCTATCGAAAACACTCATGAGGAATAGTTACAATTTTAGTGTTCTGGAGGGTGTCATGCAAAAGGCGTTGCCTCTGATATTGGGCTGCATGCAGGGGGGGGGCGTGTGGGCTTCAGCCCCGGTGTCGAGGTTGACGCGGTGGTACTCAGCAGGTGTGAACATGTGATGGCAAGGGAGGAAATTCAATTGAGTTGATTGGAGTCAATAAAAAAGACTCCCTTCTTTTTCTCTTGTACTTGTCCTTGAGCTTTGCCGGCCCAAAGTTGCCAGCAAAACAGGGCGGCCCAAAAGAAAGCCATGTAAGAGCTTGGCGACGAACAACGCCAATAATTCGTACGCTGCAACCACCCGACGACCAACTAACCCCAATTAGTATCTATGTCGCGAATAGCGTCGCGGAAGGCCAAAAAAAAAAATACAACGGCCTTGTGGGAAAAGCGGACTGGAGGCTTATCCTGTGCATACGGGCTGACGCAAAAAGGACAAAAAAAAAAAAGTTCAGCCTGCGCCACTTTTTTTCTTTGGGTTCACACAGCGAACTTACAGGGGTATCAGCCCACTATCAGCGCAAGACCCAGCTCCCGAGCCCACTATAACCAGGCAGCGAACCCAAGCAGCCAAGGGACCAGATAAACATGGAAGAGCCTCGCTCTCACCGACGATCAAACGACCTTTTCCCATAACAGCTTCATCCATTCCTTCTTTTTTTTTTACCCCTTCTCCTTTGCTACCTCTCTCTTTGTACGATCCCGCCGGTATACAGCCCTCCCCTACAAGCAACCCTTCCCGCCATCCCACGAAGCATGGAAAAGGCGCAGCTGGCCCGCGCAGCCCGCGCAGAAGCCGAGGCCGAAGCCGAGGCCGCCGCCGCCGCCGCCGCCGCCAACACCACCACCACCAACACCAACACTTCCACGGCCACCACGACGACAACTCGATTACAACCTCAACTAGCACAGCAAAAGGAGCAGCGCCTTCGGTCTCATTCTCAGTCGCATTCGCCGTCGCCGCCCGCCGCCGCGGCGCGGACCCCGCGCGCGCAGCGCAGCCACATTGACCTCCACCGCTCCGCGCCGCTGCCGCCGCCGCCCTCGTCCTCGTCGCGCGGCCAGACTCCCCCGCCCTACTCCGGCCCGGCCGACCCGGCGTCCGCCTCGGCGCTCGAGCTCAGCGCCGACGACAGCTACCCGCACAGCAGCGGCAGCGGCGGCGGCGGCGGCGGCAGCGGCAAGGGCTTCCCGCGGTACCCCGGGCTGCCCAAGATTGACTACCGCATCTACTCGCCGCCGCTGTTCAAGCTCTCGTCGGACCTCACGTCGCTCACCTCAAAGGCCGAGTACCTGTCGACCAACGCGGCCGCGCTCGTCACGCTCGTCCGCACGCAGGCCCAGGTGCCTCCCAAGCCCTACATCGTCGTCAAGGGCGCCCGCGGCCGCAAGGTCGACTTCGAGGTCAAGCTCAACCTCATGGCCCTGCTCATCCCCGAGGACGGCCGCGCCCGCATGGACTACATCCGCTGCGTCGGCCACGACGAGGTCGCCTACCGCGGCGGCGCCCGCCCCGACGTCCTGCCCGAGGTCGGCGAGGGCGGCCTCGACGAGTGGTGCCGCCGCTTCGTCGAGGACCCGGCCGGCATCAAGACCTTTACGCTCGAGCGCGTCGTCGCCAACCTCGACGTCGGCTGGATCGACGGCCAGATGCGCAGCCTCATCGCCTCCCTCAAGTACAAGGGCAACGTCGACGTCACCTTTGTCGTCACCCACAGCAAGATCACCGTCCAGAACCCGGACAAGGTCAACCAGTTCTTCACCTCCGTCACCAGCCTCTTCGCCGGCAAGAACAAGTACGAGGTCGTCAAGTCCGTCTGGCCCTTTGCCTCCTCCCGCCCCGGCGAGCCCGGCCGCCGCTGCGCCGTCCAGACCGAGGAGACCTGGTGGCGCGAGTGGCGCGGGCCCATCGGCTACGCCATCGCCCAGAAGCGACAGGGCTGGGTCACCGTCGAGGACAAGCTCGAGGCCGTCATGGAGGGCAAAGGCAGTGACATGGCCCCCGTCGATTGGGGTCCCGAGTTCCATGCTTAGAACGCTTTCTGTCTCCTTTCCCTCTTCTCATTTCTTCACTTTCTTCTTGTTTTTTTTTTCATACGTGGCTAGCATGGCACTGGTGTTTTCTTTCTGGGAGGGGGACGCTCCTTTTCAACTATTTTTTCTTTTTCCTTTTTGTTCTTGGTCTTTTTTTAGAATTTTGGGGGGGATATGAATGTAAAGATACACCGATACAAATGAAAGCGCACTTGTTATTGAATTACACGTTTGATAACACATTACCGCTAGTGAGAGACGTCCCGTAAGTCGGAGAAGAATACAAAGCAGCGACGAAATTTTCGAGACGGAGACTGAGTATCGTTATCAGGTTGAAAGAGTTTAACGTAAAGACTTGTTGGCGCGAGGGCCTCTACGCGAGCACACCAGTTAGACGGCTATCCACGTGTGTCCCAGCAAAAGCTCCTATATTCAGTCTAGGTCTATAAAAGTCGCCAGCGAGCATATTCGCGGTTCGGCGCCAGAAACTTGGTCTACGTTCATCTTCGTGCTTCGCGACCCAATACTAGCCTCGTTCAAAGCCACCCATCTGCCGCTCATCGTTTTCTCTTCACCGTCTCTCCTGCTCCTGCTGCAGAGTCTCGTCCCTGCTGCCCCTGCGCCGTCTCATCGGCACCGGCTGCGCTACAACAACAGTTTCGATTCCTGCAGGAACAAGCTCTTGGCCCTGCCCTAGAGAATCCACGTCAATCTCGACGCCGAGTAGTGCCTGGAGAATCACACGCGAGCCCGCCTTGCTCATCACTTCGCCCGAGTCCTTGCACAGCTCCGACGCGACACACTCGATGCAGCCGTGAAGACACCTGCAGGACTCCACACGCTGCAAGGCGAGCCGCAGCAGATGGTCAATGTGCTCAAAAGCCTTGGTGCTGATCCCCGAACCGTTGGCGCCGCCCTTGGCGTCGTAAAATGTGAGGCGACCGGGCCGCTTTCTTGTCGTCTCCTCTTTGGCAAACTCTTTGAGCGCGACCTTGCACTCGGTTCGCACGTCTTCGGGTGCGCTAATGACAAATGTCGGCAGTAGGCTCATGACGCAATGTTGTGCGGCGTGGATGGAAGCTGCCGCATTGATGCGATTGCTGTTGAGGACATCCAGAGCAGACCTGGGTATGTCCAGCCACATTCCCTTTGTGTATCGAATGATGGGCGGATTGTCCACGTGGACGGCATCGAGAACTCGCCCTTTGGAATCTACCTTGAAGAACCCAAACACCTTTTGTAAAATCTTGATGGTACCATGGTATGCCAAGGTTCCAGAAGAGCCAATGTCACGTATAGCCTCGGTCTCGACGGGATCAATATCCGTATAGTCGCGCTGAGATGTCAACCAGTCCACCTTGACTCGTTCCACCTTTGCCATTCGTTTGTCGGGCACAAAGTCGCGGACAAGGTACGTTCGACCTTGATGAAGGAATATTCCACCGTCGTAAATTGTAAATGTGGCACGAGAGGCCTCAAGTTCTTCCAATACAACGTTTCTTCCATGCGTGATATCAATGACGGCAAAATGCTCATCTTCCGTATCTCGAATTGCCACGTATTTAGAAGGCTTTGGTCGGAAACGGTCATGGCAATGATAGTACCCCATGTCATCCACCACGAGCCTTTCCTCGCAAATTCGGGGCAGATCTTGACCGAAATATTTCATGTCATATTCTGGTCGAATCGGCATTTCGAAGGCCGCGCATTGTATATGTCCCTCGCGCACAAGCATATTGTCCAGATCCAGTTGTAGCTCTGCCGTGGGTTTGGAGAAGAGCTCCTCTGGATTCTGCATATAATGCTGATCCGTAGGAAAACTATCTCCTAGCAATATGGAAAGCGAGTCTTTATTTCTTCGTCCAGCACGTCCGCTTTGCTGACGCAAATTAGCAATGGTGTAGGGGAAACCCCACGTCAAGACGCAATCTAGTGCGCCGATATCGATGCCAAGCTCAAGCGCCGTTGTTGAGACAATCCCCAACAGTCGGCCTGCAAACATTTCCGACTCGATCTTTCGTCGATCCTGGGCTGTGTACCCTCCTCGGTACCCCATCACAAGGCCAACGCAGTCGCCGCGGCCTCTGTTCTCGAGTTCTTGCCGTATGGCGTTTACCAGCACCTCGCATTGGTTGCGAACTCGGCAAAATGCAATGATGCGCACGCCTCTGAGGAGCAGCTCGCAGAACAACCTTGCACATTCAAATTTCGCGCTGCCTCTACCACTCGCAGGATCTCCTGGATCCTTGTACGGCGTGTTCCAACACAGAAACTCTTTTCTGCCCGAGGGAGATCCGTCAAAATCGACCAGTTTTACGTCGTCAATACCGAATATGGTTTTGAAATGCTCAGTTGGATTTGCCACAGTAGCGGAGCATGAAATGAACTGGACATTTCGATTTCCAATGGCCGCGCAAATACGTCTTAGACGTCGCATGATGAAAGCGACATGTGACCCCAGCTGTCCGTTATAGTAGTGTATCTCATCAACTAGTTAGAGGCCGTTAATATGAGCTCTGAAGAAGCAAAAACATTCATTCACTCACCAACAACATATTTCAGGTTTTTTAAGAATGATCTCCAGCTCTCTTCTTGTGGCAGAATAGTAACATGCATCATGTCAGGGTTGGTAAAGATAATTCTCGCTTGCTCACGGATTGCATTCCGCGCACTGTACGGCGTGTCACCATCAAATGTTTCCACGATGGTGCCCTCGAGCCCCGGCATGTATGCCATCATGTCTTTCAAGCTGCGTCGCTGGTCTTGTGCCAGGGCTTTTGTGGGAAAGATGTACATGGCTCGCGACTCAAAATCCTGCTCCAAAGCGTACAGCACAGGCAGCTGGTAGATCAACGACTTGCCAGAGCTGGTAGAGGTTGCGACAACCACGTTCTTGCCCTTGTGTAGGGCATTCAAAGCCTCCGCTTGGTGGGCATAAAATGATGTGATACCTTTAGCATTATACATGGCGTTGACGAGATTTTGTGTAAGTAAGAATTCCAAGTCTCCATAAACAGGGTCCTGCGAATCAAATACTCTATGGCCATCGGGTACGATTTGACCAGTATACCATTGGCTTTGTCTTATTTCTTGCACAATTTCTGGTATTGACTTGCGTTCTTTCGGAATGGTGGCGGGAATGGTGCTGACAACAATATCGCCATCTTCTCCTTTCTCGCTCGGTTTAGGCACGAACGATTCGGCCAATCCCTCCAGTGCCATACATGGATCAATCTTTTCATCTTGGCAGTTTTTCAGAAAAGCGTTAACGGCGCTCGTGAACCGCTGATTACGACGCTCAATGAGCTTCGTCATCTGGCCCTGGCCATAGATGGGCATCTGCAGCTTCTCATCCCGCAATCTCCGTTGCGGGTTTGTGGCCTCACCGGTTTTTTTATCCGGGACTTGTCTCTTCAGATCACCGTCAATAAACTCAAAGAACAGGACCTCATAGTCCTCTGCCGCGGATGTGCCAAGAGACTCGACACCAGTCCAGCCGCCAACAGATGCATCAGGGGCAATTTCTTGCCTTTGTCGATGACCAAAGAGCTTGAACGAGTCGTCCCTGCGCTCCGATGCTTTTATGTCCAGCTCGAGCGTAGATTTATCCACAAAGCTAAAGTTGATCCCTTCAGGGCGAACTGCAACGATTTTTGCCACTTCTTCGATGGATAATGGGCGCTTGATGTGGGATTCCACTGCTGGTTTGATGGCTTCGAATGTTGTAGCAAGATGCTTTCTCGTGGAGCAGAAGGTAAAGACTAAGTTCAGAGCCTGGTGAGTCCTGTTCAGCGATGAGAAGAGCGCTGGCCACGGCGGTGCTTCTTCTTCCTGTTTCCGGCTTTTTTTCGTCTGTCCTTCAGGTTGAGCGTTTGGAGCTGTTTTCTCGTTTTCCAGATCTGCAGTACGATCGCTATTTATCACGCTTGAGTCGCTTGTCTCCGGGTCTATATGCTCCCTCGAGGACAGTCTTTTGCGTTTAGCTCCCGCAGCCGCCTGTAGAGTGGTGGCATGATCAGGCATGATCAAAAGAAAAGTAGTTCATACAATTGGTCAATCTCGTCATGGTACAGAAGGGGCTTGAGAAGTGATACTCTCCATTTGGGTCTTGCCAAGCGGTCATGGTGCCGTAGAGTGGCGACGCGCACGCTGTTACAGCCGAATGATTCACGTTCCTGGCGCCAAATCACGTGTAGGCCGGTGAAGGTTCATGGCAGCTTCATCTGTATGCACCAGCACTTCTCGCTATCCGCATATCAATACGTAGATTTCATAGTCGTTTATTTTAAGGCTCTAAAATCTACAAAAGAAAATAATATACAACAAATTCATCCGCCGTTAAACAAGCCGTCCGCCATTGCGTGTAAAACTCCGGTCTGCCAAAAGGGCTAGAATGCAACCGTTGCAGAAGTCCTGTATTTGCGCCAACTTTTAACCCACGCTCCTCACTCAGTCTACTTGGTCACCTTTTGGTATGAAAGCCCAGATAGGCATCGACTAATTCGTGCATTGCACTTGGTGTCGGTCAAGGTCTACCGATTCTGAAGCTCGCGTTGAATGCTCTCCACCTCGGTTTGGAATAATTTCGCGTTGGCGGCCGACATCTGACAATCCGTTAGCTATGCCTTCTTGGAAGTATTCACTTGGTTTTTGCCTACTCTCATCGTGACAAGCAGTGGCGTCGCGCTGTCGCCGACGAATGCTGTAAAGAGAACTGACGTGGATTTGAGTGACGTCTTTTCTTGGAATTTCATGGCCGAGATAATGGCAGTGTTCAGGATAATGCGGTGCGTTTGGTCTTGACGCATCAACAAGCGAACCACCTTGGCCGTGGCTTCGTCGCCCTCTTCCTCATCGAGTCCCGACGCATCGAAAGAACCGGGAACAACCACGTTGTTGTCATCAAACTCCACACACGACTTAGGCGCGTTGATCTTGAGCATACCAGCGCCACGCTCCTTCCAGGCGTCATTTTCATGAACAAACATCTTTGCCCTGACTGATAGAATAGTGGCTTCGCCAGCTTCACCGTCATCGACGTCAACTAGCATCTTGTTAGCACTGCACGCTGCAGCAAGTGCAGCGAAGCACGGTAGAGGCAAACCTTTATGTAATTTAACTTTAGACTTGTCATCTTCCTTCTCTGACGAAGCGTCACGGTCCTTCTCCGCAGCGCTGTTGCCCTCTTCTTCCTCGCCGTTCTCTTCTTCCTCGTCATCGTCAGCATCGCTATCTGGGGCACCGAACGGCTTGGCACTCTTTTGTGTCTGAAAGGGCTTTGGCTTCCCAGAGGCAAAGCTCGAAAGGGGCTTCGCACCCGACGCCGAAGCAAATCCGCTTCCGCCGAGGCCGCTTCCAAACCCGTTGGTGCGTGACGGCCCGGTAGCAAAAGGAGATGCGGCGCTCGCGGCGCCGCCGAAACTCAGCGTAGGCGCAGGTGCAAGGGGTTGCGCCTCCGTGTTCTTCGGTGTTGATGCAAAAGACGTCAGCGACTTTTTTCCGGCCGAGCCAAAAGCGCTGCCAGCGTTGCCACCAAGGCCGGCAAATGGCGAGGATCCAGCAGCGAGCTTGCCGAAACCAGACGCCGCGAACGCACTGGCTGATGTTTGCGGGGGATCTTTCTTGTCTGGTCCGGGCTTTGCTTCCGCAGTCCCGGTCTTGGCTTCCGGCTCCAGCTCCGTCTTTGGTTCGTCCTTGTCGGATGTTGTCTGCACGAGATTCGTCAGCCTGCGGCTCAGGTCATTGTCATACGGTGCAAATGTCACCTCATCGGCGCCGGCAACGTCACCATCCGTATCACGGTGTCGCTTCTTCTCAGGCTCTGATCGCGAGGCTCTATCCTTGGCCGAGTCTGCGGAGGCGACACTGTCGGTATCGGTTGGCTTGTCGTCCTTGGCGGGGTCCAGCTGGTCGTGGCCGCGCTTCTTCTTGGGGGAGGCAAGTTGCTCCTTCAGCTCGTTGTTACGTTCGTCGGCGACGTCATCGTCGACGGGCGTTTCTGGACGGTCGGCATCATCGGAAACGCTGCCACCAACAGGATCCGAAATGGAGTGTTGTTTTAGTTCGCGGCGTGCGGCGCGGGTGTCGGCGTCCTCAGCGGCGCTTGTTTGAGGTGTGTCATCCCTGGGACTGGCTGCTTTTATCTCTTCAGCCATGACGATGGGGTAGGTTGTGTTGGGTCGGGGGGTTCTCGTCGCGCCTGGTTCCCGTTGTGCACGTGCAAAAATGAAGCTTGTAGCAGTCGAATGAGGTTGTCAAGCGAGATCAGATGGTTGTGGAGTCAAGGGAAAGCACGCGCGGGAGAGGGAAGTTGGCCGGTATACGGATTCTTGGTTGCAAGGCAAGCGTCTAGCAAGGGAAAGAAGAAGGCCGCTGCGAGAGTATTGTGAGTTGGGTGGGAGACTCCTTCTGGAGCATTGATCGACGTGCGCAAGCGGTCACCCAATCAGTTATGTCGCCTGCAAGTTCCAAGTTGCAGAAGGTGCAAAGCAAATAAAGGAACCCCTCACCGCCCAAAACGGGGAGGGGTACAGGCCTGTCCTAGTAACGGATCCCGCTGTATTCATTTCAGTCGGGCACGCCGTGGACGGCTCCGGCGGGACAAACAGCGCTAGAGATGCCACTGAAAGGAAGCCAAGGGCCGCCAGAAGGTCACTGCGTGGTGCTGTAACCTGTCAAGCCTAAAGTGGCCGGGAGCTAATACCTTACCTAAGGTAGGTAAGGTAACTTATAACGTGCAAGTGCCTGCCAACTGCCTATTCATTCCATTTTATTAGCGCTGGCCCGAGACACATTGCCGCTAGCCTGGTCCCTCTCAGCCAGTCACGTCCCTCGCCCAGTCTCACTTCACATTCAAGTAGCACCCCTCGATGGAAATCAGTACACGTTGCCATCGTTGCAGCGGCTAAATACGGATATTACAGTACAATTAAATCGGCACATAATCAGACAGCCAAAAGCAGTCTCGCGTAACGCCTCCTCCCTATGTAACCCAGGCAGCTTCCTGCCCTACGTTCCCGTGGTTTTTGAACCTTGCTGCCACGCTCAACTCATAAAGCAGAGAGCACCCAATCCCACGTAGAAAATGAAGAGAGGATACAGAGCAATGGCCAGGCGGTTATGGACAACGCCACTCCCACCCAGAATGCTGACACCGGCCGCCAAGGACCACAAGATGAGGATGATGAAGATGGGAATACGAGGGATCCAGTGCAGGTGCAGCGCCGACAGGAGCGCCGCAATCACAAGCGGGAAAAGTGTATATCCGATGATGCACACGCTTTGCGCGAAAGAACTATATGACACACGATTAGCTTGCTTTTCTAAAGTGCTTTTGTGAAGCGCGCAAAAGGCAGTGTACGTACATGCTCCCACCAAGTAGTCTGATCTGGAGAGTGACGACGGCCTCCCCCAGCCAAATCATGGCAAAGACGCCGCTGAACACGGCATCTTTTTGCTCCGGACGGGCCGAGAAGCTTAGGAGAACACTCAGCAGCAGGCAGAAGATGAGAGGGCCCCATAGATCCCAGTCACGCAGGCCTGGGCTCAGCGAGCTGCCCAGTAGTGCCTCGGGGTCCATGACGCGGCTCGCCAGGCCTGTGAGCTCCTCGCGTGTTCCCGAGATGCCGGCGCCGCGGATATTCGAGTACGCGCCGCGGAAGCCGCCCTCGCCGTCGAACATGGTGCCGCCCAGGAGGTAGCGCGGGTACAGCACCTCGCGCAGCTTCGCCCACACGGCTAGCAGGTCCCGGCGCACCGTCTCCCAGACGGTCTCGTCAATGGTGTTTTGCGAGGCGCTTCGGTCTTCTCCAGGGATGCGTGAGGTCAGGTAGCTCTGGTCGAGAGGTCGCGATGACGAGCCAATGTTGCCCGTGAGCGGCGCACGGGAGCTGGACGGCGCGAGAGGGTCATCGAAGTCGTTGAGGTCAGCTATGGCGCGTGTTAGCCTTTGATATCCAGCATCTGCTGCGAAGGAAATGTAGCATGCGCGCCGGGCATACCATCGTCGGGATCAATTAACTCGTCGTCCTCGATGGTCGGGTTTGCGTAATGCCCCTTGGCTGTAGACATGGCGGGCGAGTAAGCAGCCTGCGAGGCCTATGATGCTTTGGTAAAATAATGGACCAGAAGTATCGGGTCCTCGAATCGTGGAACCGGATTCCTTAGTTATCCAGGGCCACGATACAGTGGCAGGCAAAAACGGCGTAACTGGGACGATGCCGCTGGTTGCTGACGTGGTGGTGGTGCTTGTGAAATGGCCAGCTTCCACGTTGCCAGCTGGTCCAAGCTCCGCAACCGAGCCAAGGGACCGAACGGTACGTACCTCGCGCCCACCCATCCTACCGCGTGCGCGCGCGCAACTACTTACTGCGCATCCTACCACGATGCTGCACTTTAAATCAGTGAACTTTTATCCAACCAGAACTTCTATTGCGGCGTGAATACTCTGCTGCTTTCATTAAGACCTTCAATAATTTTTAATCAATTTTTCTCACTGTCAGAATTTTCAAAACCACGGCTCCCAATTCCTATCTCCGTTCACTCTGTACTGTGGGAAGCACACTGGCACCAGCCACGACTACTTCATATCAAATCCGGGAGCCCCTCCGCCTTTTCCGTATATGAAGTCCATCTCGTCGAGGTTGGATCATTCTTTCTTCCGTAAAAGGCAGCGCAACCACAAAATATCGGCAAGTGATGGCACGTTGACCGAACTGAGCGGCATCACACAAGCTATTGTCGAACGCATCTTTCACTGAATGTGACCATACGCAGCACAATATTACCACAATGACAGCGTCGAACGAGGACTCTGCATTTCATCTTCCCAAGCTGCGCGTTTCTTTTGGATTCGAGGTCTGTTCTTGACTCTTACCAGAACCGAGCGGTGAAACAATGGCTAACATTCATGGAGAACGATACCAAATTTTTAAACAACGATGATGACGTCGCAGGTATGTGCGAAATACTCCTACAGGCTGAAGAAGACTGGCACTAAACCTTTGGCAGAGTTTTTTGACGTCAAATTCTGCCCGTACCAGCCGCTCGATTGCGATCCCGTGTTCGCAGCCGTGAGCAAGAAACATGCAAGTTTTCACACACAGACAGTTCAACAAAGGGTGCCGTTAAGCTAACTTATTTGTAGGTTGTCATATGCAAACTCTCTTCTAATACTGGAGATTCAAATCCCTGCTCCGTTCTATTCATCATAAGAGACGACGACGTATGTGGTGGTAACGCCTACCCCCTACAGCCCAGCTCGTATGTGCGGTCCGCTGACGCCGCTTCATGTAGGACGATGCATCGGGCTGCTGCTGCACCTGGACCAAAGATCCCATGACTGGCGCTCCATATATTTGTATCGGAGGCGGGGACGCCAAAGTGAAGATATATGACGTGACGACCGGGAGACTAGTAGATGTGAGTTGACCTTTTCAGGAAAACACGATTATCCAATTGACTGACCTTTATCCAACAGTGTTTTTCTGGCCATGGAGGTGTACGCGGGCTTCCTCCGAAAAACCAACCGTAAAGCTGACAAAGTCTAGGATGTCAATGACCTTGCGACGTCGCCAATCAACTCATCCATCATTGCTTCAGCGTCCAACGACACGAGCATTCGGATATGGAGCATCGATGGCAAGTTCCGGGCACAGCCATGCCTGTGCATCCTTGCTGGAGAAGGACACTCTTGGAATTTATTAAGTTTGGTACGTGCCCGTGAGCAGGTCAGCATCACACCCTTCGGCTTCCTCTGCTAACACTGCTTAAAGTCGTTCCACGACACTGGAAAGTATCTGATCTCTGGTGGCCACGATCAAGTCATCAACCTGGTAATATTTCATGATGCGCACTACCATCTAACTACACACTGACAATCCTAACAGTGGACACTGCCTAGTCTCCCAACGGAGCCTGTCGTCACGCCGCTGCAAGTGCACTACCCGCACTTTTCTACATCGGCCGTCCATAGCGGGATTGTAGACTGGCAAGTTCCCCCCTATCTCCCGGCAGCATGCCATGCATGGTAGCAATTGCTTACATCGCGTCGCGCAGCGTGGCTTTTTTCGGCGATTTGATCCTGTCCCGGGCCTGCCACGACAACGTCATCGTGCTGTGGCGTATCGAGGGCTTCTCGTCCGACGGCCCGCCGCCGCCGCAGAGTGCGGCTCCGACAGCGCAGACAGCGGTACCAACGACGCTGGACGACCAGTCGCGGCTGACGCGATCGTTTTTCGTGCCGTCCACAACGCCCGAGTGCCCGTCGCAGTACACGCGTCTGCTGGAGCTGCACACGCCCAACTGCGGGCCGCAATTCTTCATGCGCTTTGGTCTACACCACGTGCCTAGGCAGAACCCCGTGTTGGCCTTTTGTAACGCCGGTGGCAACATCCTCTTTTGGGACCTGCGCCGCCTTGCCATCTACCACGATGTCATGGCGGCCCTGAACGACCCGTCTCGCGACCGCACTCGTCCCACGCCCCTGCCCACCTGGCTGAAGCCCATCATTCCTAGACAGCGTGCTGACATGTTTGGCCGGATTAAGAGCGGCAAAGAGAAAAAGCGCGGGGGTGCGGCTTCGGCTTCCGTCAGCACGCGGCAATCCTCGACGGCCTCGTCGCGTGGCGGTGGCGGCGCCGGCGGTGCCCAGGGCTTATCTGGTACCAGCGTAGGGCCGGGCGAAGAAACGATGACGCCAGAGTTTAGCGCGGAGACGCTCGAGTCTTGGGCGGCCAAGTACAGCATGGAGGATCCGCACGAGCCCGTCAAGGCGCACCGAACCGAGTCGTCAGCGGCGACATTCGTCGGGCGGCAGGCGGCGTGGAGTCCGGGTGGCGAGTGGTGCGTGGTGGTGGGCAGCTCCAACACGACGTTGGTGCTGCAGCGCTGGGCAAAGTAATCAAGACGTGACGACGAAGGAAGAAAAGGGCCAAGGAAAAGAAAGTTGAGAGAAAGGGGAAACAGGGTTCACGCGAAGCTGAGAGAGCATGGGAAAGGTCATGCGACGTTCATCTATCTCTTTAGTAGTATATGTATATTTTTGGGGTACCAGTCGCCTCCGCTGAAATTTCAACGCCTGTAATGATTTTGAAGGACAGAAAGAGAACCAAGATGAAAGCGGAAGAAGAAAGAAGAAGGAAGAGGAAAGAGGAAAGAAGCCCGCGTGGGACGGATTGCTGTGTCATAAGAATTCTACATGTTGATAACTTGATAAGTCGTGTCCGAAAATGAAAAGGGAAAGATTATTATTCAGCAGTCAGGGGTGTTTGACCTAGCTTCTCTGCTTCGCCCGTGGCGTGGAAGCCATCTAGAGTGACAGTGACGGCGCCCGCTTGCACCAGCTAGAAAATGGTTGTTAGACACGGTTCAAGAAAAGGGGGGAGCAGAGAGGAAAACTATGCAGGTAAAGGGAGAGACTTACAGCACGAGACAGATCCTCAATCAAGTCATTGACATCCTCAATGCCTACGCAGAGGCGAATAATGTCCTCTGGCATCTGGCGCTCGGCCCTGGTCTTGGCGTCGATGCTGGCGTGGCTCATCTGGCAGGGCATGCTGATGAGGCTGTTGACGCAGCCAAAACTGACGCTGATGGCCCAGAGGCGGGCGGCCTCGACGATGCGTTGGGAGACGGCGGCATCGCCCGTCTCAAAGGCCAGGACGGCGCCGGCGCCGCGGGCGGTAGACCAGTGCAGATCGTACTGGGGATGGGACTTGAGGCCCGGGTAGCGGACGCGGAAGCCGCGCTGCTCGAGAAACTCGGCGATGGCCTGGGCGTTGGCCTGCTGCTTCTCCATGCGGATGGCGAGGGTCTTTACGCCGCGCATAAGGAGGAAGGAGTCGTTGGGGGAGAGGCCGCAGCCAGTGGAGTTGATGGTGAAGAAGAGCTTGTCGCCGACAGCCGGGTCGTTGCAGGCGATGACGCCGGCCATGATGTCGTGATGGCCGGATAGGTACTTTGTGCCAGACTCGTAGACGATGTCGGCGCCAAGGTCGAGGGGATTGCAAAGCATAGGGGAGAGCATGGTGTTGTCGACGACGACGAGGGCTTTGGGGTTGGCGTCGTGGGCGCGGGCGGCGATGGAGGGGATGTCGACAATCTTGATGAGGGGGTTGGTGGGGGTCTCGAGAAGGACCATGGCGGTGCGGGGGGAGATGCGGTCGGCGACGGCGCTGACCTTTGTGGTGTCGACGTGGTGGACGACAATGCCCGAGTTGGAGGCGAGGTAGGTGAGCAGGCGGTGGGTGCCGCCGTAAAGGTCGTCGCCGGTGATGACCTCGTCGCCGGGGCGCAGGACGCGGGTGATGACATCGAGGGCACCCATGCCGGAGGAGACGGCGAGGGCGCGGTGGGCGCCCATGATTTTGGCGAGGTGCCGCTCGAGATGGGTGCGCGTGGGATTGCCGGAGCGGGTGTAATCGTACTCCTGCTGGCCGCCGGCGGCCGTGGTCTGCTTAAAGGTGGCCGACTGGTAGATGGGGATGCTGGAGGCGCCATACTGATCCTTGCCCTCGGTGTAAACGAGCTCGGTCGCGAGAGCGTAGCGGTTGCGACCGTTGCGCGGGCTCGAAGGGGCGGGGGATGGAGGGAGGTTGAGGGCGTCGACGACGTTGATCTTGCTGCCGCTGGCGGCGGCACCGGGTGTGGGAGCCGGAGGCGGGTTAGACGACATGATGGCGGGGTGGGAAAGAGAGTGGTGGTGGTGGTGGTGCTGGCGTGGTGGTGTGCGCGTTTGTAGGTGGGAATTGTGCGTCCAGCGCTGGGTCAATGGCGACGATGGAAATGGCAGCAGGTTGTCGGAAGCACTGACAGGCTGGAGAATAGACGATGCAGGACTGGTATGCTAGGAGAGAAACGATGTCTGTGGGAAGAAAAAAAATGTTGAGCTTTGTGAAAAATGTGGTGGTGTTGTAGGCAAAGCGCAGACGGGCAGCCGGGGCCGGGCTGGAGTGCAGTCACACAGAGACAGAGGAATCAAGATACCTCCGATTTAGGTGGTTTACGGTGTCCACGATAGGTACCTGAGCAAACCAGCTCCCTGTTGCTACTTTGTGTACAAGTGCAAGGTTGCTGGCACGCAATCCGCCCGTAGCCCAAGCCAGGGGTCACCGCCCTGTGCTCAGTACCTAGGTAAGTAGGTAAGTACTTGCTTGTACCTAATGATCATAGGTGCGAGGGAAGTACTTAAGTACTGAAGTAGGTCAGCCTGTTCAGCCGAAGAACGGAACTGGGGAATTTACCTTGCATGCCAACAGCGGGCGTTTGTTGCTATTTCTGCAATGCACAAAAAAGATTCAAATATAGGTGGCCTTTGGAGAGGTGAAGAAAAAACAAAGTGACAAAAAAAACAACATCTTCCTTCTACCAGAAACAGTCAACAACAGTGCCATAACCCGTCCTATACCTATCTGCAGCCCGTTTCAACGTAGGAATAAGTACTGCGGAGTACTCAGTACTTACCTGACTGCCCCAGCTTGCATCGCCCTGTACCTGCTCCCTGTGGGGTCCCCCGAATGACGTGATCGGGGTTCGGTTTCTGAGCTCCGGCCTCGCAAATAACGAAGCCACTCACTAGAGTGAGTATGGATGTGAGTCGCCCAGCGGTGCCGCCCAAGTATCGAGTAATGAATTGTCAAATTCGAGTATTCAGTGTTCATGCGCCAACAATACTTCTTCGCAATTCCAAGCTATCAGTCAAGTCTATCATGTGCGCCTGACCTTGAAGCTTTTCTCAGCTCTACACCAGCCATGAGTCTCACTGCGTCTTCAGCGCTTATCAGTCCTTGCATCGCATATCTCCAACATCGCTCGTCTTACTTCTTTTCCAGAGTATAGGACAATGAATCGCCAACCAGTGGCAACATGGTAGTTTTATCCTATATTCAGAGGAATATTTTGATCAACGATAAACTTTAGTGCTCCTCGTTGAAACCAAGTTTGCCAGAATAGCAAATCGGTAATATGTAGCAAGCCGCAGATACGGGGAGACTGGAATGGTTCAGCCAAGTACCAGGCAAAGGCAAAAATCTCCGTCTTCCATAAAGAGTCTGCGCCTGTTGTCTAGCCGGCAAGAACGTGCAGACTTGCAGTCAACGGTGTACTGGAATAATTACAGTGTCTACGATATTTGTCCGTCAAGACAGTGGTGTCTATGCAGGCGCTATCCGTGCCCGATTCACAATTGCGACGACTCAACGTGCACACACACACTTGGCGTCCCTTGCATGGATCGATTGATACAAGGTTAAAACAAGCACGAGCCGTGGGGAGCTGCACAAAGAATTTCGCTCCCTGGCTCTGTTGTCGTACGTCACGCTACTTATAAGAGTCAGGACCAACAAATCCAGGAAGAGAGCGCATGGACTTTGAGATACGCACGCCTTCTTATGCAGGTTGTAAATGGCGACAATTTGGGCAACACTTTGTAACCTTTTCGAGGCGTCGACGAGCTCGCATATTGTTGCCTGCAAGAGAACAAAAAAGATACGATGTTAATACTCAAAGCTCTTTTGTCTTGCACTCGTGACTCTCTGGGGCATTCACCACTATGTACGATCCGATGTCCGATGTGATAAGCTGGGCCTGCCATGTCGACTGACCTTTACCGAGATAAAGGCCCTTGAAAAGGGAGTCAAGATTCCATGTTGACGGAGATAGCATAACCCCGATCGAAGCCTTCTTTTCCTCAATTTGGTACCTCCCAGAGGCTCCCACTGTTTTGCCAAGTCAACCCTGGAGCCACACACACAATACGGCCCGCCGCCAAGGCAACGCGGCAGGGCTGGTAATTTCTCTATTTGCCTCGATCTGCGAGTAATTCCGTCTAGAAAAAAACCCTTCTTTTCATCTCTGGCAGCTCTATTTATAGGATTGTCTCCAGTTTTGATGCCTCCTCTCATGGTGACCCGATTACTAGTCACCACCCTGCCTCTTCGGGTCGTCGCTCGCCTCGGACATACGAGCTTTAAACTGTGCCCGATTAGGCAATCACCATATTGTTAGCGACTACAACAGACTTCATGATATCATGTCCTTTGACTCTGATTACGCGTCGTGATTTCTCAGTCTTTCTTCTTTCGCCGCATATAAACCTGCCTTCTCCGTCTCCTCCCCTTTTCTGTTTCGAGATTTTCTCTTCTCTAGCCATAGCACATCGTGACGCATCTCTACGCATCTCCTTGGCTTGCTCCGCTTACAACCACTTACACCATCTCTAAGAGCAAACTATCAGTACCGTCTGGGAAAACACAGCATACTTGATCATGTCCGCAACACACTACTCCACGGCACAATATGCCGTCGCCGGAGCCGCCGTCGCCCTGGCCTCCGCTCTCGTCGTTGCCTACCGCGACTACAGCGCCTACTGCGCGCTGGGCGACCACGGCCTGCCCGGCAACTTCAAGGGCTGGTGCACCCAGCTCAAGTTTACCCGCAACAGCCGCAAGGACACCACCGTGCCCGCACCCTACGACCTCGCCGCCGAGGCCGCCCTCGCCGGCCCTCACTCCGCCGAGGTCTTCCTGCCGACCAAGCTGCCGGCCCGGGATGGCGCGCGGCCCAGGATCCCCGGCTTCACCGCGCCGCAGCGCCAGGTAAGCGACACGGCGTCCGCCGCCATGAAGGCGCGCATGTACGACCACCTCGAGGCCCTGGCCGGGGCCAACACCGGGCTGCTGCAGTACGACCTGTCGACCCTCGAGGGCCCCGTGCCCGCCCTCCAGCTGCACAGGGACCAGGACCGGCCCAAGCACCTGCAGCGCACGCGCGGCGAGGTCGCGCACATCCACCCTCCGGACGGCAGCACCCACCTCGTCCTGTCGCTGGCCGACTCGCGCCACCTCATCGAGACGGCCTGGGGCCAGAGACATCGTCTCAGCGGCACGATGCTGGGCTGGGGCTACACTCTGTTTTATGCACCTCGGAACGAGGACGAGTTCCAGCTGTGGAAGGGAGCTGTGGCAGCTGCTGCTAAGTACGCCTGCGCGGATCTGGGCAAGGTTGAACTTGTATAACTAGATAGTGCACAGCCTGAACTTTCTTCAATTATTACCTTGTTGCTTTGGGCCGATTTAACAATGAGCCGTGTGTGGCGATTTGCCTACCCTGCACTCGGAAATGTCATGGTGTGTAGCTCAGACTTGAACAGAAAGCCGAAGAAGAGGTTTAGTATCAATATTGACTCAGACGCTCGTCCAATTTATAAGTATGCTCATTTATGCTCATTTATGCCCAAAAAACTTTTTGGGTTGATGCTCTCGGCCTTTATGCAAGCCACCCGATTCCCTCGTCCACGGGCCCGAGAACTAAGAAACTTCAGAAGCATTCGTCTCAGCTTTTTGCCTCGCCCTCCAATCCTGCTCCAGAATCGACATGTGGACAGTGTCGTACCACTTGCCCGCCAGGTAGAGAGACTCGGGCTGACGGCCGTTCTCGACGAAGCCGGCCTTCTTGTACACGTGGATGGCCCTCTCGTTGAGGCTGCTCGTCTCGAGGAAGAGGCTGTGCATGTTGCCGTAGTCAAACGTCCAGCCCGCGAGCCAGCGCAGCGCCTCGGTGCCGTAGCCGCGGCCCTGGTGCGTGCCGCTGATGGACATGCCCAGGCCGGCGCGGCGGTGGTGCGCGAGCGAGGGCGGGCCCGTCGCCAGGCACATCATGCCGACGGGCACGCCGCGC
This sequence comes from Cordyceps javanica, assembly GCF_051103115.1. NCBI lineage: Eukaryota > Fungi > Ascomycota > Sordariomycetes > Hypocreales > Cordycipitaceae > Cordyceps > Cordyceps javanica. Next base: position 1,580,300 of record NC_139296.1, read on the forward strand.
AGGCCCTTGGCGTGCTCCTCGCGGCTGTAGTCGTGCGCGAGCTCGTCCCAGCCGTCCGGCTTCAGGCAGATGATGACGTTGAGCAGGTTGTTCTTCCAGTGGCCCAGCTGCTCGTAGTAGCTCGTCCTGGACAGCGGGGCAAAGGCCTGGATGCTGTCGAGGCCCTTGATCGCCGGGTTCATGGCCATCTGGTGGTACAGGAACTTTTTGGTGTCCTCGTCGGCATTGTCAAACGCCTCGTAAATGAGGCGCTCCGAGGTGAAGATGGATGAAAAGTCGAGAGACATTGTGCAATTTGGGGGAGGGAGGGGGGGGGGGGGGGGGGATATGTGTTCGATGAGCCTGGTGCGGCGTGTAAGCTCAGATGGTATGGGTGTCCTATGAAGTGTATGGTTCGTCTAGCCTGCAGCTCAGAGAGGATGAGCAAGCAGGCCGAGGGCGAAAGGAACCAAAGCTTATATACGGCTTTTCTATGGCTCTTAAGTGTCCCATTTGGTTTTTATCGGCCGATCCGGCTGAAGCTGATTGCACAAGAGGCCAATCAAAGGCACCCAGCTTCATTGAGGTGATGTGGCCGCGTGCCCCAGAGTAAGCTGCAAGGCGCCACCGCTGTGCTACTAAGTTGGCTAATAACAGTCGTTCATGTACTTTTGTTGTCTGGAGCTCGCATAGCACGGTGCTATTAACAAGGCTGCGCTAGAGGCCCATATTCACCTGCGACGCTGGGAGCCTCGTTTATTCGCCGCAAAAGCTGCATTGTAGTGCACTCTTGTGATTCGCAGCGCCACCTCGGCAAGTTCTCCGTAGCTTGATGCGCTGTAAACAGCATCAGCCCGGCCCAAATGTGACGGAGGCGGCAAGAAGCGGCTTCCCAAGCCGCAGCCATGGTGGGAAATGTCACGGGCATAGTGCGTCACCTTGATGCTGCATCAATCCCCTCATCGGAAGCGAATTCGCATGCGCGCCGTTGCGGCGGGACCGTAACAAGCAACCATACGTTGATAGCTTTACACGAGCACACGCCTATTTTACGAAAGCATGATGGACTCTCTGTTTCGATTTGAACAAGTTCAATAATTACACCCGATTTGCTCGTATTAAACGATTCATTTTGTACAAAATGTCAAAATAATCTGCAGAGGGGGGAGGGGGGGCAAGTGTTGTAAAGCTTCAAGTATTTTATGCTAGCCTCCAGTACTAGAGAATAAAATGTCACCAAACTGTTTGATACAGCCGACCTGCAATTCCGTCGACGGCTGCATTTATACACATTGCTATCGATATACATGCCGTAGCGGCCTTCCCAGGCCAGCCCTGTCATACACTCTCTGCCTAGCATTGTGCCTGTTCTTCTACGTAGCCCTGCGAATTGGCAGCACAGAGTAAAAGTGAGACGCAAGCGGTAGACCGTCTTCGACATCATCCGCTTCGGCCAGTGCCCGAGACGCCTCGTCCAGAGTCCCGCCACTCTCCAGGATCGTCTGCAACGCTCGCCTCGCGACCTCGATATCCTGGCGTCGCCGCTCGTTGACAAGGTGAAGGTCTTGCGAGGCCGACTTGTCAAACGGGACCGCCAAGTCGGCCATGAATAATGACGCCGCAGCCCGCAGACGCAGCATCTCGTGGTTCTTGGTATACGGCAGCTCCCGCATCAGCGCGTCCATGCGCGCCACCACGGACTTGATGGCGGCCAGGGTTCGTGTCCTGGCCTTGTCCTTCGGGTGTGATACCGACACCCCGCTTCGCGTCCTGGCGATGTGGAAGCTCTCATCTTCCATGAGAGTCTCTAATCCCGTGTCGGCGTCGTCGTGAACCAGGGGCTCATCGACCAGAGAATCGTCCGCTTCCGCGACTGGCCTAGCAAGACTGGCCGTGTGCTCAGCATAAATGTTGTAAATCTCAGAGCTGTACAGGCTGATGTTGAAATGGAGCGCCGATATCTTCTTTGGCGCCCTGTGGTCGTAAGGGTACTGCTGGATCAGCGTCTCGAGGTACGCTCTCAGCTTGTTCATGTTGGCGGCGGAGCCCCAGCGCAAAGGCACTTGGAAATCATCCTCGGCATTGATGTCCTCTGTGCCATCTTCGCGGTGTTGCGAGTTTTCATAACTCCGTCTCATGTCATTGCGTTGCTCCTCACCTTCGCGCATAATAATTTCGGCTCCAAGAGTCCACAGGTTGTCGTGGCGAATGTCCAGTGGGCGGGAGTAAGGCCGCAGCTGCAGCGCCAGCCCGAAAGCGCGGGCTGCTTTGGCCACATCGCCTTGGCCTAGGAACTGGTGCATCGACCGAGTGAGAACGGCCAGATGTCGTCGCTGCGCATCGGGCGCTCGCTTTGGCTTCGTCTTCTGCGGTGCTGCGTCACTGTCCTCATTGCTGTCTTCATCCAACCCCGTCTCGTAATCCGACTCTAGCGCCGGCTCAGCAGGCTTACGGCTGAATCCGCGATGCGGGAAGTCTTTGACGCTTTGGCTTGGATCTTCATCGGCGTCTGACAGGCCTGCCACGGCAAACTGCGCAAGCTTTGAGGGCGGGTAGCTGTGAGGGTTGATGGCCTGCGCGGACGGTGGAGGGACGGTGGGATCGCTGGCGAGAGAGGAATCTCGTTTTCGCTTCCCTGACATGCTTAATTAAATGCGGCTTAGCCGTGTGCGGTGCGCGATATGGTTTTTCTCAGCTCATAGTGGTATACATGAGCATCAAGTTGAAGGGTGGAAACTCGGATCTGAAGTGAGGCGGCTTGACCCAGTATACCTACTTACTAGCAACCAGCGAACACCAGCTTCTGGCAACATCTCACAAATTCCCCGCCAATATCCAGATCTAGGAGAATTCGGAGTTTAGAATACATATTTACCAAAATACGGTCTGGAGTAAATGTCTTTTTGGTATTCTGTAACGTCGACTGAGCGATCTCTACTTTACCAAAACAGATCAAGTTTCGTACAACTTACAGCGCGGCAACGAGTACCTGTTAGCATACGAATTGGAAACAGGCCCTCTACCCTGATCACACATTGTATTCTTGGAAGGTTCCATGCGAACGTGATGCAAAAGGGGGTAGTTTGATTTTCATCTATGGAGTCAACGTGTTCCACCGCTGATGTACAGCCCGCTCGTCTACTTTACAAACGACATTAAAAGGAAACGCCAGCAGTTCAATTTATTTTGTTCAAGGTCGGTCAAAGTATGTCCACTGGCCCGCGACGGGTTTCTCCTCGAGGTCTTCCCAGCTGTGAGGAAAAGTTAGCATATATAACTCATAACGCAGCGTAGCCGGGGGCAATAGACTTACACCTTGGCCTTCTCCATGGCCTCGATAATCTTCAGCTCACCCTCGGCAACTTCAATAACCTCCTCGATAAGGCCGGCACCGATCTTTTGCTCGAGTTCTTGGATCCTGGCAGAGCGAATTAGTCCCCATCCTGTCCCTTGGCGCCCCTTCACAAGAGTGGCGGTAGACTCCAGACTTACTGGTCAGCCGTCAGCTGCGGCTCATCCTCCCACTCGACCTTCTCGTGGTCCTCGAGGGGCTTGCGCTCAGCCCAGACGACCTGGTCGGCGCGCTCAGCCGGAGTGCGGATGCCCTCAAGCTCGCCGCCCTCGTTCTCCTCGCCATCCCACTCCTCAACGCGCTCATCGCCGGGGAGATGCCGGGAGCCGACTACGAAGATACGGTCCCCGAGCTTGACGGTGCGGGCCTCGCTGCCGTCGACGCGGCCGCTAGCTACGCGGAACTGCTCGGGATTGCTGCGCACCAGCTCCCGGGCTTTGGTCGCCCACGCCTCGTAGCCGGGCGGCGTGTACTGCTCGACGAGCGACAGGCGATGCTTGGTCACGGCCTCGACCGATTGGCGGTACAGCGATGTCGCCGGCAGCGACTGTAGCTTGTGGAGGGTGCTGCCGTACAGAAAGAGAAGTGTCGATCGGGGGGTGGCGTGTGTCCATAGGCCCGTCAGTCCCGTGGGCGTGCCGGGCTCGAGATAGCGCGCAAGCGCTCGAAGTGTTGGCCGCATGCTTGGCGAGTGCAATTGGCAAATGTTGTCACCGTGGTGTTGAGGATCGACTTCGGACCTGTCTGCAGAGATTCTGCTCAATGCTCTCTGATCCAGGCGCCAATGAGGTCGAGCAATTACCAAGCTAGCATCACGTGGGATATCACGTGTATGGACTATGGTGTGAAGGTACAGTGAACGTTTGCTAGAAATCTGACAATGGAGGATCTGAATCAAACAATCGATCATAGAGAATTCTCTTGTGGGCTTTTTGCTTTTTTCTTCTCGACTCGATTATACTACTTTTTACATTGTCGCTCGCTCTATGCGACGCCTATTTTAGCGATACCGCTGCCAGGCTTGTCGAACTGCTAGAGTCCACTGTAGTGGAACAGGGGAACAGAGCCATAACTGGCCATTTGTATGAGTAGGCCATCGATGCCTAATTGATAGAAACACAAAGAAAATGTTCGCTTCCAGAAGCAGGTTTACCAGCAGACCTGTCAATGTATATCCTCTCCTCGTACACATCGCCCCTCACTTAAGCAGCATCCTCACGCCCCTTGCGGTAATTGGCCTACGCAATCGATTAGCTACTAATGTATCAAATTGAAAGATGGTACTGCAACTCATACCTCTTGTTCAGTCTGCAGCTGCGCAATAATGGGAGCAAGTTCGCCAAGAATCTCAGAGGCCTTCTTGTGATATTCAATCTGGGCATTGACGAGCTCAGATAGGTTACGCAGGGGCTCGGGAGTGTCAAGGACCTAGTAATGTTAGCCTTTGGGGTTGTACAGGTTGTATGTGCCATGTAACCCACATTCTTCATAACGCCGACAGCTTCCTCGGTCTGAGTGACAAACTCGTCCTCAGCCTTCTCAATTTCCTCCTGGGCCTCAGGGCTGAGCTCAGGCTCCTCGTGACCGGCGGCGGCAGAGCCCTGGCCGAGCTTGAAAGTAGTGCCCTTGGCATGAGCTTTAACGGCATCGAGGGAGAGTCTGGACTTCTCGACATTTTTCCTGGCACGGGTGGCGAACATGATGTTGGTGTTCAGGGTGGTGTTCCAGCCAGCGAGGAAACGGCTCTGAATCTGCGAGTCCTGGGCAAGGCGAGCCTCGCCGACGCGCTCCATGGAGAGGGCATACTTCTCGAGAGCAGTGGCCAGAGGGTCCTCACCAGCACCCGAATGGTTCTGGTGCAAGGTCTGGCTGGAGGCAAGACTTGCGCGGGCGATGGCATGGCTAAAGGTCTTGGGCTGGGGCTTGGCGGTCGGGGGAGCGACGAGAGCGGCCTGGGCTTCGGCGGTACTGGTAGCGGAGGACAAGAGGGACACCTTTTCGCTGACAGTGCGGCCGAGGTCCTGGAAGGTTTCCTTCACGTTCGGGGGGTAGTCGTAGGCTTCGTTGGAGTATTGCTGGCTGCGGTCGGGGGCGGGAGACATCCTCGCGGTTAGTGGGAGGGAGAAGCAAGACATGAAGAGTGGAGAGAACGGTACTCACGTAACATTGAGCATCTTCTGGTGGGCTTGCTTGAGAGCATCGACCTTCTTCTCGAGGTCGATGTAGTCGGCGGGCAGCTGAGTCTGTGATGCGCCAACGGTTAACGGGTTGTCGCAGGAAGGGCATACGTGAATGCGATCCCCACCTTGTCCTCAGTCTGACCAAACTGCTCCTTGGTGTACTGGAAGGTGCGCGACGCAAATGGCGTAATCTGCGCGCCAAAGTCGCTGCAGCGCGTGGGCAAAAGCATCAACGGTTAGCTGGAGTCCGACCCTGATTGTCGACGCGGGGGAAGAGGGAGCTTGCGCAGCCAGATGGTAGCGGTAGCTTCGGCAACATACGAGAGATTCTTGCCAAACTTGGAAAAGTCCATCTTGATGGGATATAAGACTGATCGACGGGAGCTAGGTAGAAAAGTGTACGGAGAGTGTATAAGAAATTCCGTGGGGAGGGTATTTGGACAAAAGGTGTACGTGCAGTCGCCAACGCTTCAATGAAGGAACAGCGTCACAAGCGAAATGGCGCGCAGAGCCTGGTCCACCCAGGGGTTCCCACAGTGGCCACAGCGACGACGACAGCAACCACAAGTGCCAGATAAGCTGTCGGCGTTTGACGGCGCTACGGGTCCCCAGGGTTAGTAGGGTAAGTATCCGTAGGTGGCCAAGCTTTTTTGCCAATCTGGCATTCGTCATTGGCACGTGACGCGGTGTCGATCTGTCTACTATAAACCGTGGCATTCCTACCATGATACAAATCACGACTGTGGCAGGGTATCTCTGTAAATAGTAAGTAGATTGGAATAGAGAAACGCCAGGCTCCCAGCCAAATCCAGTCCAGAAAAAAATTTGATGGCAAAACGGACTATAAAATCGCCCGCCAAGCCATTGAAAACGCCTCCCAATGAAACATGAGCATCCCATCGTATGAATCCCTCAGCTAGTCTACAATATGCTTGTTATCTGCCCAGCTCGGCTGCACGCTACGACAGACTGATTCGTACTGCTGCAGCTTGGGCTGGCGCCCACACAAGCCTAATGTTGTCCAAAACATGGTCCAGTTCGAGTCGGAGAGCTTGATGGTTCCCACGGACCGCTCAAAATACCATTTATTGACCGGATTATTCTTGCGGCTTCGCCAGCAGACGCCTTCCGGGAAGCAGTCCCGCACCATGGCGTTGAAGACAATGTCCGCGACGCCACCGCTGCCCTGTCGGGATTTTAATACGGCAAACTTGTCGAGGTACGGTACGTAGAGGCCCTGGTCGTGCGCTTCTTCGTCAGTCACGCCAGCAGGCTTCTCCCACGTCAGTATCGCGCCGCCTTCGTATTCGCCCGCAATGATGATGCCGGCGAGATTGTCGTTGACTCGGTTCAAATAGTCTTGCACATCGAGCTTTCGACCAAACGAATCGTCAATGAGGTGTACCAGTCGAGGCAAGTCAACATTATGGTCCGTCAGTCGACAACGCGGTGCGCCCGGCTGGGGTGGCCGCCAAGGATTCTCTCGTGGATCCGGATAGATGGTCAGCGGCATGCCCTTCTTCACCAATGTAGCTGCCGTAGAATCCCTCGGGTCAACCCTGTAGCCGCCATCCTGGATGCGCTGGAGCGGCAGCGATGACGAGTACATTGGTTTGTCTGTCAAGAGGTTGTGAAGAATGGGGTTGTGTTTCTTGCGCGTCGTGACCATACCATCGAACCCAAGTTGGCTCTCTTCCATCTTGATTGAACGAGGCTCCGAGTAGATCGGGCTCGTGTTTGCAGCTGCAAACGGCGTAGTGATGAGAGCAGAGGATGATGGCGGGAGGATCGTGAGCGTTTCCTTGGCCAGGGCCAGATTCGAAACGTGGTTGTTTGTAGTCGGCTTGCCGCTTGGGCTTCCGGTCGCCGGGGATCCTTCCGGACCTAGGAGCTGCGCACGAAGCCGGTCATATTCTTGCTCCAAATTGATGAAGCGATGGCAAACGCCAACACCCCGACCCGATGTCGGCGTGCCGCCCAGCGCATCCAGCAAAATGACACGCTCCACCGAAGCAATCTTCTCCGGCCGCCAAATATTTTTGCTGTTTCCGCTCGCGTCCGGGAGAGGGGGCTTGTCAAACTGGAGACCAGACAGGAAAGTCGTCAGTGCCAGCACAGTCTGCTCCGCATTGGCAGGTTGGGCGGCAGCCACTTCATCCCGAGCAGACACGGACGCGACAACAGGAACGAGACCGTGCTGAAAGGCGCGCTTCAGCAGGCCGCGATCGCTGACCTTGATCGAGTTGGAATACGCCGAAGGGTGCTGCGCATCAGAGGCCTCCCCGATAAATATGTCGCTTATGACCTTGGCACCAGGCTTGCCAAAGTTGTCAACGGCCTCGCAGAGCCGCAGAGCCTCGTCTTCAAAGAGCTGGCGGTTGCTGTCCCCGGTGCAGTCAATGACTACGGCGCTGAGGAGGCCCAGGGCACGCAGCTGCGCAATGGTCTTCGCGATGCCGTCCACGGTGCTCTGGACGAGATGCTGCGGATCGCGCAACATCATAATAGCAATGTTGAAGGGCTCAATCACGACAGGTATACCTGCAGACTTCTGGCTGTTTGGTGCTGTCTCTAGTTCCCGTTGGCTGGGCTGATTGGCGGTATACTTTTGCAGATAGCCCTTGGCATCACGTCTTGTCGCCGTCGACTCCAGCACAGAGACAATGACATCCTAGATATAATTTAGCTTCATAGTTTCATGGATCGTGAACGCGACACGGGTATACGTACTCTCTCCAGCGCTTGCTTTTTGACTCTGGCCACAGATGATGATGACATGGGCCTCACCGCATCCGCAGTAGCCGTGGTTGTCGTCGCCGCGGCCGCGAGAGGTTTAACCGTAGCTTGCTTGGCCATGCTATGCGCGAGCCGGCTCTGCTCCCCCATAGAGCGTGCACTTGCCACTGAAAGTCCAGGGCCACAGCCCGCAGCCACCTTTTTCCCGACAGTCGCCCAGGCCATGGTGATGTTGTTGTGAGGCGGTGACCGGGGGGTTTTTCGGTTAGCAATAGGGCGGGAAGCTTGATAAGAGCTCAGCACTATGTATTGTGCTGTTAGTGCAGGGACCAGCTTACGCTTGGCTACGGCCAGCTTGGTTTGGAGGAGGTGGCCCTTTTGTGTCGACTCTCATGCGGTTTTGGATGTATAAGAAATTGTCTCGGTATTTGATGATGTTGGCCAAGAGAGCGCTGGTTAAAACGAGCGCCAGGCAATCAGACCCAGGAGTAGCAGGGCTAGAGAGCCAAGCAGCGTTTTGGTATAAGTCGGGTGGATGAGTCAAGGCGGGCCGCTAATATTTTTCCCCTGTTGGCGCGCCCGCCTGGGACTGCTACAGTGGGTTCTGCGGTGGACTCGGTGGCCCTTCAGCGCCCTGAACCAGACGGAGAAGGTGTTCACTGCCGAGGCGTGCCGATCTAGCTCCGAAGATGCGTGTTGAACACAAGAGGTGTCGAAGGATGGTATATATGAAAGATGATGGGGTCCGAAAAAAAAAACCACACAACAAGAAGAACCTGATTTGTGCGTATTCTTGCCCTGAGTGCTTACAACGCAATGCAGCTGAGGCATATTAATACAGCCGGGAGCCCGATGCTGCATGGTGACAGCACGTGTGCACAATGACGTTGGACGCAGAGCCCGCAATACAAATCGGTTGTATATCTAAGTAGAGTTTAGCAAGCCGCGTATTGTCAAAATACCTTAGTTTTTGGAACTGCAAGCCCAGCTTAAGCCTCACAAGATCCAGCCCTCCTATTGGCAAGCTACAGTAGGGTCCAATTCTATCAAAGTACTGGTTTTGCTGATGTATCACTCCTTACTGAATACAATAGCACTTGTCGACACCTTTTGGCTTATTACGCAGTTGCGCCATCATGTGTCGTGCGTTGCTCTTTTCTACGCATCATTCTCAAACTTGAGGCCCGCCTCCTTTCGTACCACGCCATAAATAGCCGCAATGTCGCCCGTCGGGCCGGCATGCTCCCGCAGGCTCGCCAGGTGCCCGTCGGCCGTCTCGACGTTTTGCACGCGCGTGCCCGCCGCCGCCGCCAGCGCCTTTGCATGCCGCGCGTCCTTGCGCGCGAGGTCCACCGCCCACAGGGGTTCCTCGCGCCGGTGGTAGTCGCCCGTGAGCATGCGCGTGCTGTACGCCGCGTAGGGCCCCGGGAAGAGCGCCGAGACGAGCTCGTGGATCGGCTGCGTGCCGAGCCCGGACTTTTCCGCCAGCACGTGCGCCTCGGCCAGCTGCTCGACCATGTTGAGCACAAACGTGTTGCCAATCACCTTGAGCGTCGTCGCCCGCCCGTACGGCGCGTCCGTGAGGTCAATCTCGGCCCGCGCCGTCACGCCCTGGAACCACGGTCTCGCGCGCGCCACGCTCGCCGCCGGGCCCGCCAGCACCGCGATGAGCTGCCCGGCCTCGGCGGCCGCCGGCGCGCCGAACACGGGCGCCGCGACGAACTCGGCACCCCGCGCCAGGAGCCTCTCGGCCGTCGCCTGCGTCGAGTCCGGGTGGATGGTGGAGCACTCGACAAAGAGCTTGCCCTGGACGTCGGCCTGCAGCGCCGTGGCGATTGTCTCGCTGACGGCCTCGTCGTTGGAGATGCAGGTGAAGATGACGTCGGCCTTGGCTACGGCGTCGACGAGCGACTCAACCACTTCCGACTTGCCGGCGGGCAGCTTTTGGTTCAGGTCGACGGCCCGCTGCTTGGAGCGGTTGTAGATGAGAAGCGGAGAGTCAAGGTTGCCCTTCTCGACAATGTTCTTGCACATGGCCTGGCATCATAGCATTAACATAACGAAGTGCGATGCAAGCTGTGGAAAAGCACTTACACGGCCCATGTTGCCGAGGCCGATCCAGAGCAATGTCGGTGCCATGGTCTGCGATGTAGTATGTGCTTGATGTTTGTGCGGTGCGTGGGATGTTTGCGCCTGCTGCAGATGTGTATTTGACTTCTTGAGGCAGTATACAGAAAAGTCTTTGAACCTTATAAAAGACGTGACGGAGCACGCCCTTAAATAGAACTGCCAACCTCGGGACGGCACGGCACTCGTGTGCGCAAGCGATTTGTAAGTGATTTCATAGCGCACGATAGTTCCCGCACTGGCGGCGCCCATCACTGGCTAGCAAGCCCACTTAACGCATGCATCCATCATGACCACCAACCTACCACACGGTCGGTGATAAGGGCGAGGCGCGAAGCAGTCATATTCGTCCGCCGCATGTTCCGCAATATCCGCTGGCTTTACAAGCAATAGTAATAATCTTGTCTTCTTCTTCTCCTAATATCCATTCGTACTCTTACCTATAGAGCTGGTCGCCTCCAGGACAGGTCGTCCTTCAAATGCGCGCGCCGCCAAAATGACCCGGGGGATGACTAAGCATTTGAGCTCGGTCACTGGCAGCCCGCACCGTAGGCCGCCTACGTACCTAGCTCCCGCCGAGTAATTAGAGGCAGCATCACCAAACCAGATCTCCAAACCTCGAAGAGCCACCGCTGTACACGATCCCAACTTGACCAAACATAGAATCAGGAAGCACGTCAGGATGGCGCAAGGGTAAGCCCATTGATACCCATAATCCGCGGCGACGCCCGCAACGCCTTTGCTCCAAGCTAACGGCTATGCGCGCCCTCGTTCAGGTACTCCATCTTCATCGGCCTGTTCGTCATCGTGGCCATGTGCGCCGTTGCATGGTTCCTCTCTCCCAAGGGCGAGAACCAAGTGTATGTTCCCGCTGATTCCCCCACATCTCTCTAATACGCTGCCGCCCTGTCCATCACTTGGCTAACCGCCTGCCCTCTTCCAGGCTCTGGCGCTCGTCCCTCATACTCGCCATCGTCAGTTGCTACCTCATGTGGGCAATCACTTTCCTAGCACAGCTGCACCCCCTGATCCGGCCGAAGCGACACGACCTGCGAGAACAATTCTTGGAGCACTAGGCGCAACAGAACGTCGATGTGGATGGCGAAGGGGAGATGCATCTCTTGATAGACGATGAGCGGGCACAGGGAAAAGAAGCGGCCGCCCGCATGGTCGCTCGTGTATGACTACAAATGCGAATCATTGAGCTCTTTTTTTAAATATGTTATGGGCGTTTTGTCGATTGTTGTGTTTACTCTTGGGACAAGGACGAACAATAAGGGAAAAGAGAGCTGGCCGTATATATTGCAAGCTTTCTGAGACCTTATCACGCACTGCAAGACGGAAGGAAACTTGCAGGCATGGGTTCGCTGAATTAAATATACATTCCCGGCTATCATTACAATGTTTGCACTATATTTACATGCGAGTGTCAATTTTTTCTGGTTCTAATTGCGTCACCCGACAGCCAGGCGTCCGGCCCAGTCGGTCAGATACGTCACCGCGGCCCAGAGCGCCTTTGCGTCGGTCGTCATGCTGGCGTCGACGGAAGTCGAGTCTGGTCCGTTGAGCCCGACGGCGACGAGGACGAGGCGGGCGACGGACCAGCGGGCGGCTGCGCCGACGAGTGCCAGCAGGCAGGCAACGTAGTAGCGGCAGTCGAGCAAGATGCGCAGCGCCTCGACATTGTTGGCAACGACAGCCCAGCCAAGCGACGTGGCGGCCGCTGGGACGTCGTAGTCCCAGATGACGAGCAAAATAGGAAAGAGCTTGGTCGACGAGGACACGAGCAGCGCCGTCGACACCGAGTTGGGTCGGCCGTACCGCGGCAGGATCCCGAGGGCGACGAGCGGCGACAGCGACGAAGCGACGAGGAAGCGAATGACAATGTGGAAGGCGACTGTCGAGAACGTACAGAGCATCACTTTTATGGGAAGGGTCGTCAGCTAGGTTGTTATTATGCTAGTCCCGAGCGCACATGGGAAATGAGAATGGGGATGGGAAGGGTAGGGAGGAAGAGCTGCTCTTACGGAAGAAGAAGTATTGTATCACAATGGGCTGCTGCGCGAGCTGGCCCAGGTTGCTCTCACCTGGCGTCCCGCCGGGGAGGCCTTGGTTCTCGATGCGCGCCCATGTGAGGTAGACGTCGAAAAGTAGCAGCAGTACGCCGAGTCGCACAATGGAAGGCTGGTAACATTTATCCCTGTCAGCATTCTTGTCCCCTTCGCAGTCTCTCCTCTTGCGCAGCATTCAGCAGAATCCCAAAACGTACGTCAAATCGGTCGCCATCGCGCATCAAGGTATTGTGTAGCAGATGCCGGTAGACCTGCAAGATAACGCCAGTCAGTCAGTCTTTTTGCTCTTCGCCTTCTCTCTCTCTCCTTCTCGTCCGTCGGATCGTTGCTTGCGCCCTGGGCATACCTGGGGTTTGATAAGAACGAGATCGATAAAGAGCACGACAAAGTCATGCTCGACGTACTTGTCACAGAAGCGCCCGCACTTCCGGCACACCGTCAGTCGAATGTTGTGACCACTGGCCTTGTCGCCCGCGCCAGAGTACTGCGTCCACAGCGTCTTGACCGGGTGTCGGCACTCGATGCAAATGGGCATGGCTGGCGGTTTTTTGGGGGGCGGCGATAGCTTCGCCTCTTTCCGCGTCTGTATTATTTCGCTGGCCAGCCTCTTTTCTCAATCGTTTTTGCCAGCCCCCCCTTTGCCGTGGAGGGATTGTGCCGTGGAGGGATTGTAAACGTGGGGGTTGCTACTTCCTATGGCGCGAGCGCGCGCAACTGGCTGGGGTCGGTCCCTCCAATTCGAACTTCCAGGAGTCGCAGCCGCTAGCAGGCGAGCTTCCCGACCGTACAGCAGCATTGCGCCAGTCCCCCGTGTGCGCCACGAAGCCATGCCACTGTAGACCTGCTGGCACTGGCAAAATAAACCAACAGCTGATCAGCTACTATAAAAAAAACCGCTTGTACAATATTTACCTGTGGACCACTACACCGGCAGCGCCGTACCTGTTGTGCTTCGCTGATGAAGAAACAAATGACCTAGAATAGCAGTTTCTTTTTTTCCCTACAGAGGAAGAACGGTTGTAGCTTTATTGAGATGATTTGGTTGTTTTGTAAAAAGACAGTATACTATGAATATGCTTGTTGTGCCTCGCAAGAGCTCCGTGGTACGTGTTCTCGAGCAGGCGAATGTTTTCAATGCCGTGTTGCCATCTTGCCATCAAAACGCCTTGTCCAAGAGTAAAATAAGAGCAAAACAAAAGAAAATAGTCAAGCGAGACTGTTGTTGGAAAAAGAAACGAGACGCAAACAACGAAAACCAAAACCTGTGTGGGAGGTGTCCTCTTTGGTGACTAACAAGAATATTCTTGGGTATCATTTCCACTCACGCTCGACCAAACCCGTGTTGACCCTCGATAGTAGTCAGACTGTCTAATCTTCCTTCTTCCCTTTGCCTGCCCCGCCAGTGCTGCTTCTCATCGAGGCGGTGCCCATCCCCTGGCTGTGGCTGCTTGTACCACTGATTGCCAGTGGCTCGAGGAGGCTGCCTACAGGTTCGCTGTGAAATCGGCCATCATCGCTGCCTGTGTCTGTGAGCTCGATCAAGTCGCTGTCTGTGCGGATGACGCCCTTGGATCGCGGACGCAAGAGTGGCGTCGTGGGCCGCTTCGCCAGTGCTCCACGCAGCCAAGTTTCCACTGCCGCGGCCGCCCTATCCAGCCCCGTGCCGTGGTTGTTGAGCGTCGCGGCATCTTGGCGGCCGTCTTGAAAGGGGCTCTCAACAATGGAATTACTGCCTCCCTTGAATCCGAACTGCGCAATCTCCGAGCCCATGACTGACATGGAAGGCAGCTGATCAATGTTGAGCCCTGGAAAGTGCTTGTTCGCCCAGGCGTTCAGGGAGTCCTTGTCGGGCCCTGGAGCTCGTATGTTGCGGCCCATGGTTCCGACTCCGCCGGGTCTTCGCATCCAGGACGGTTTATGCTCGGCTGCTTCGCTACCTCCTCTGCTTCGCGAAGAGACTGGTGTCAAGGATAGCTGTGCTTGACTGCCCAGCGAGCTCTGCCGCCGCGTCGGATGGTTTTCGGAAGGCGCTGGTATGCCAGCGGAGAAGTCTGAGCTCTGCCGTGGCGTTGACAACACCGACAAAAGGCTTTTCTTCCGGCGCGGGGGAAAGTAACCCATTGATTGACGCGAGACTCGCCCAACTTCTACTGGTATTTGAAAAGACTCTATTCGGACCCACCGAACATGGCTCCACGGTTTCTTGTCCTGTGCGATCTGCTGCGCATCGCTTTCGCCAATGTCTGATAGTGAGCTAAAGTACTCATCATGCTCCGGTTTTGGCCTGGGCGCGGGCGACGGCGCAAGTAGGTCTGCTTGCGGCGTGGGTTGAGGAACCGGGGGATCGCATGGCGAGCCCCGGATCTCGCAAGCATCAACGGGTAATGTAAGCCATTTCCGTGTCTGGATGCTATCCCGTGACCAGAGCCCGTTTGCTTTTCGAAAGACATCTTCTCGGCATTGGTATCGCAGGATGATTCCCGCGTACGTATCGTTTGGCAGCACATGATGAATGTAAACTAAATAATCGTCGGGAGGCTGTTCCGCCGTAGCGATATCGTCCGAGTTGCGTCGTTTATGTCGTCCGCTCGCATCCAGACCACCATTGACGCCTTCATGGCTCTCCAGAACGCTCGCAGTCTTGGCTGCTCTCAGTGCAGCGTCTCGCTCTGCAAGAGACCCTGCCGCCACATCTGCCAGGCTCGGGGCAGGCGCTGGTCCCCAAGATGAGGGTCCTTTGTTGCTACCGGCACGGTTGCGTCCCGGGGTGGTAGCAGGTCTTCGTCCGTTTGGTGATCTCGAGCCATATGGACTACCCATGCTTTTTCTAGCCTTATCCCCAGACAGGATGGAGCTGGCGAATCCCTGGACAGAAGACCAGCTCTGCGTCAGTGACTCGCCGAGGAATTGGCCAATGTTGGCGTTGCTACCGCTCGCCGTTGCGTCGTGGCGAGCATCGGCTCGGCCACGTCCATGATGCGATGGCGGCTGCCCAGTCGACGCCTCAAATGCTGAGAGCAGACCGGTGCTACCGGCGTAGCCCGTGTCAACGTCATTGTCGGGGGTAGTGCTGTCGTCGATGCTGATGAGGCGGCGATTACGTGGTCGGACAGAACCGCCAGAGCCAGCAGCGGGCCCCGCGGCTAGCCCTGACGACGACCTCGCAGAATAGCCTGGTCGGCTAGTCATGCTAACCGCGAACTTGTCGGCGGCGGCAGCTCGCGGATCTGCTGGCGGTTTTGCATCCGTGAAGAGGAAGTCTCGGTAGGAGATGATGCCGTACGCGGGGGGGGCAGACGGGTCGTCTGGTTGTGTCGTTGGAAGAGCTTCGTTGGCGTTGCGCTAGGTCGGTCGCAGTGACGTACAGGTTGGTCACAAGTGGGTTAGCGTGTACAGCAGTTCCTAAGCAAAGGGAGAAGGGCTGAGGCGACGTCCCCGGCAGGTGGTGAGAATAATGGAGGGCAGCTGAGGGGCAACTAGGAGAAAAAGATCGTCAGTTTGGACGATGCAGCAGGATACAGTGCCTTGATGATGTATCGAGCGAGTGAGGAGGGGCTCAACCGCTGAAGGTGGCCTGAAAGGTCCTTACATAGCGGTATGCTGTTGGCCAGATAATGTAACTCCCTAGGTACCGAGCTAGTAGGTAGGGGCAGCAGAGCGACAGCTACCAGGTTGCCAGGGAAGGTATGTAGGCATATTATCAGTACCAGTAGGTGCTAATATCGGTACCTACTAAGGTAAGCTAGGGTACTTGACTTGGACTGATAAGCCCCAGAAGCACCAGTACTCAGTACACCCGTCAAGCTGATCTGGACAATTGACGAGTGTTTGAGGGCGCAAGACGGGGCGGGCCAGAGCACCTAGGCCCTCTTGCTGGATCCTTATAAAGCCGAACAGGACACCTGGTGTCTCTGCTCCTACTCGCGTTTTCGTTTCAGTGGGCTCAGCCGCCCGCGCCATACAGGAAACCCGCCCGCGGCTTGGCGCTCCAGGTATCCGTACAGATCCATAAGTACCTACCTAGGTAGGTAAGTACCTGTAGGTAGGTAAGTATGGAAACTGGTAAAACAGTGAATTCGGGGCCGCTGCAGCGTGCCTTGGTTGTGGCCTTTGTCAAAGCAACTACCTATGTGTGGTCTGGTAGGTGCTGACTCTGGCCAGTTCTTAGCCGGTAGGTAAATAAACAACCCATTATCGAGGTCGGCCAGCTCTTTCAAAGACAAACTGCGGTCACAACCTGTCTTCTACCTTGTCAAAATACCGCGTCAGCATCTCATACAGCATGAGAAATGTATGTGGAGCTCAACCCCTTTCATTGTTTGCGCTGGGCAACTACCTAAGCTGCCCATGTAGGTAGGTAGGTAGGCACTGTACTTTTACTTCGTGAACTTCGATTTCTAGGTAGCAATTCGCTGCTTTGAAGCATGTCACTCCATTTTGTTCCCTCGTCATAATAAACGCCATTCCACCCCAACAGGTATCGCTACAGAGTACACATGGTGGCACAACTGCATTTTCGCAAATTAAAAAGAAGAAAATTTTGAACTGGCAGCTGCCCCTATGCGGGACCTGCTGCATTCTCTCATTGATTGGTGTTAGTGGCTGGATTGCCAAGATTCGGCGGCACATTGTTGCCCAGCGCATCTAGGTTCAATTGACTTGGGTCCCCCTGGATGCCAAAGAATTGGAACCTGTGGCGTCGTTAGCTCCGCGAATTCGCGTCCGTACAGAAAGCAAGGTACGTACCAATCTTCAACGTTGAGCGTCGTCGGGACTGGCTGTCCTGCAGCTGATCCTGTGCTCCAACTATCCGGGCTTTGTCCATCTTGCACAGGCCCATCAAAATTGTTTTGCCACATAGTCGCATGCGTAGCAAAGCCTGGGACTGGCAGTATACCATTACCGTTGCCGTTGCCATTGCCATTACCTTGACCACCTTGACCACTTTGACCACTGCCACGGTGTTGGAACTGCGGCGGAGGTACGCCGCCTGGCACCTGTCCTAATCCGCTAGGGTCGATGCTTTGGTGCGTTTGTGATGGTGAGACATTGGGGATCCCCGTACTGTCAGGGAACAGCTGGTCCGGCTGAAAATTCTCCCAAAGCGACTGCGAAATGTTGGGTGAGTTTCGAGTGACCAGATACAGATCCGGGGGGGTGGCTGGAACCGAAAATGACGGATTAAATGGAGTCGCCGGTCGCGTCTGCGGTCTTGAGCTGGTGCCTCCCATAAATGTATCGTTTGCTGGCCGATGTGTAGGTGATATATTCGCCTGGTTGCCAGCAGGTGCTCCGTCCATCTTGACTGCACTCGGTGTTTGCGGACGGGATCGTTCGTAGGACTCCTGAGGCGTCGGGGCGTTTGCAGTAAAATCCATAGCCATATCATCAAACTTGCGTTTACTTTGGTCCTGCTGCTGCTGTTGCTGCTGCTGATGTTGCTGCGCCTTACTATGCTGATCCAATTGAGACATGCTTTGCTGCATTTTGCGGTGGCGTTTACCCGCGGCCTTTTGTAGACGCTCTTCAAGCACCTTGTTTCCGATGATCGACTCAAAGAGCGTGTACACCATTTTGCCGACGAGCCATACCCTTGAGACCTCCTTCATTGCTTGCATGCAGCTTCGCAATCGATCATGAGTCACTTGCTGAATAGATGGGACTGGGGACCGCATCTGATAAACGTGCATAATCAGTGCAGAGAACAGGCTGTATACGATAAAGGCAGGGCAGTATCGAAGCTGATCATGAGCAGCGAGGTTCTCAACAATCGAAGTAATCATAGCCGCAGCTTGGAAGGCGATATTTCGTGATGGATATGGCGAGTCGTCCAAAGTTCTGGGTCCACCATTTGGAGGCATGTGAGCCCTATGCAAGAGGCACAGTGTTGTGTAATAGTTGGAATGCAGCAAAGCAGACCAAAAGTGGTGTCGGGGCATCTCCCAATAGACGATCTTGGGACAGTTTTGTAGCCAATCTGCCAAGGCCATGTCGCTGTGGGTAAGATCGATGGCATTGCGCTGGCGACCTTTGGACGCAACCGAATACTGCTGCGATAAAACCAAGCCCATGATTTCACATAGCTTGACGTATTGCAAGAAGAACTGCACGTGAATCTGATCGGGTGCGAATTCAGGATTGTTCCCGGACTCATCCTCAATGAAATCGTCTTCCGTTAGCATTTCAACATCTGAATCATCCAGGTTGATACCGACAGGTCGACCGAGAGCAACCGCGACAGAACGATCACGGGTGAAGAGAGTCCACCAAATTCTCTTCCACAGGCGCTTGTCGGATTTGCTCAGCTGAGACTGCTCGACTGAGCGATGCATACCGGATCCTTGAGCAACGATAGTAGCAACGCGGCTCCAGTAGAAGACGTTCTTGGTCACGTCTTCAGGGCCTTCCCAGTACCAGCCCATTAGCAGGACAGATTGTACAATCGTGACGCGGTCGTCTTCGTAGTTGGCATCGTACAAAGCTTTGGCGCGCTTGTAAAATGTCAAGGCAGCGGGGGTGGTCGACCCATTAGCATCCATGAGCTGCTGATTGCTGCAGACGCGAGTGCCTGCGAGCAATACAGCTTGCAATAAAAGTAGTGAAGGGGGGTTCTTCGGGTCGCGATACTGCTTCATGAAACGAGCTCGGTTAACAACAGGGACAATGGGATGGACCCATTTAAAGTAGGAATCGATGAGTTCGTCGCATAAGGATCGAGGCGGTAGTAAGAAGGCGCCTCTTTGATGCAAAATGTCAATCTCAACATTATCGAGCTCAGTTAGCCTGGCGCGAGAACCTCTGACATTCTCAGGCAGTGGGTAGTGCACAACATCGGCGGAGCCTTGTCTGTCATGGACCAAGAGAGTGAGATTGGAAGACTCGCCCAAGTAAGCAACACGGCCAGCTTCGGTGATGGGTGCACGGGTAAACTTGGGTTTCATGACCATGTTAAGGTAGGTGCCGGTGTCGATATCCTGCTTGCGTGACTGTGCCTCCGTCAGGAGGGTCAATGGGGTGCCTTCTATCGAGTGTGATACCGTCGGCGGTTGTGGGTATGTGGCAGAGCTGATAGAGGTTCCAGTTTGGGATCGTTCATCTCCTTCGCCTCGGTCACTAGGGCACCATTAGGTCGGTAGCAGTGGTGACGCTTCGGATAGAAACCAACCTGTCTGAGTCTTTACTGGTTTGACCAGCGTTGCTCTGAGCTTTCTTTCGTTTCGGTGTGGGAATGCGGCATTCGATCTGAAATGCGACGCAGTTGGTGCAAGGCACACCAAGACTGGCGGCGTCACAACGGACCTAACAGCATGGTACTTAGTCTGGGGAAGCTTGTGATAACGGGGGGAATCAGCATACTTTTCGTGCATGGCAAGTCTATTGGCAGGATAACAGGGTGAGAATGTCAGCAGGCAAGCATATGAGTGAGTGGTGCAGCGTGATAAGGTGCGGTGACTGCGCGGGCCCAGAGATGCCTCGGCACGAGGAGCTGTTGCAGGGCTCGGGCAGCGGAGATGGGGGAACGTTGGAGCTCCAGGCACATACCTCACATGCACGAGAGGCGCGTTGTCTATATCGGGTAGGGCTGATCAGCAATGGTCTCCGATGATATTGCAAAGCGAGCGTTTCTCACCTCCTAAAACTTATGCCAGCGTTGGCAGCCGCGTTGGCAGCTGCGTTTAAACTGGCACTGGGTGACGATTTTGTGGGAGACTGGCCATTCTGGCCAGCGTCGCCCGACATGTCAACGTCCATGGCTGCGGTCGGAAGCGGGCGACAAGTATTCAATCAGAAAAAAAATGAAGGTCGATGCGAGGATGGGAGTTCTGGTCGGGACTGTTCGAGAAAAGGAGAGCAGCGCGTCGGCGAGAATCTCGACAGGATGAACAGAGCTGACACTTTCGAGGGCGGGGGATGCGCCGGGGGGGCGAATGCGCGACGAGTCGACGACTACAAGAGGAGGCTGCGTGCGGAGCAGGTTAAGCCACACGTCTTGCTCTAGCGGCTGCGGGGATGAAGGGGCGAGAGAGCTGCCAGGCGGCGAAGCCGGACGCAATATTTGGCGGTAGTGCACACCAATGCACCAATGAGAGACTAGCTGTTTGGAGAGGACTCCAAAATTGCGTAGTCCGGAGCAGAGGCGGGCGTGACCGGTGTCGCGGGATCAATCTGAGCGGCAGGGGTTGACGAGAATAAGTGAAGAAGCAGGTAGCGGCGACAACCCGGCGATGCGCAGAGAATCGAGAAGAGGTCCCCGAATGCCAGAGCTACCGGATCCTTGAAAGAAGACCGGCGTCCAGGCTGGGTGAGGTGATGGGGTGGATACTGGGTTCGTGGACGAGGTTCCGCAATCGTGGGGTGGGCAAGCTTGGTAGCTACGGCAGGTACCTCGTACCTTTGCGGCGCGCCGGGGGATGGGTATTGTAAACCGATTTTCATTCGACACTGGTGCGGTGCGGTGCGACGCGGCGCGGGCGAGAGTGACTCTGGTCGGACGCTTTGGAGATTATCAGACAGGAAGCCAGGATCGATGATGTTGTTGGATCAAAGTTATCGTCTCCGTTTGTTCACGATGCATAACATTGATGATGGACCGTCAAAGGTCTGGCAGCGGAGTCGATGCCAGCTGGCAGATAATACCTAAGGAGGCACTGCTAGTCAGCGTACTCAGTCCTATCTTAGTAGGTGGGTAGGAACCTTAGTAGGTACAGGTACACTCAGTACTGTACTGACAGGTAGCTCCAGCTGTTGCACTAAAATACCAAGTGAGAAAAGAGGTAGGTACCTGTAAGTAAACCGGCACCAGGTTCCAGTCTGCAGGCGAGTCTTGTTTCTCCTTCTCAAGATAGGCCAATCGTGTTATTAATCAACGCACGGTGAATCGCCCGCCAGCAAAAATGACCAACCGAAGGAACAATGAGGCAGCCGGCTAGTCGTCCAACCACTCGACAAGAAACTCTGGCGGTGATGAGCAAGAACAGAAAAAGAAATCAAAAGAGCAGCAATGCAAAAACGAGGAGGGTAGGCAGGAAAGGGGGAACGCATCCAACGACCGAGGACAACTGGGGCTGAGTCCTACATATACCTACAACCATAACATCCCATTCACCAGCAAACCTTCGCCGTTCGACCGTAAGAGTAGCTCCAAAAGGCGCTTGCAAGCTCTCGACGAACAACGACCGGGCGGTGCAGGAAGTAAAACGACCATCCCTGGCCGAAGTCACCCGACACCCCAGCTCTCGCGTGTCTTGGGTTGCGGAGAAGGGCAAGCCATCGACGGGTCAGTTTGGAGAAAACGGCATTAACAAGTGAGGATCTGAGGGTGGTGGTGTGGTGTGCACGCCAGCACCTGCGACTTGTTCGCCTCTGACCAAAATCCGGGGGAGCGGCCCAAGTGCATGAAGCATGGCGCCACAGGCTCCTTTTCGACATAGCCAAGGGGACGAGGGCGGGTCAGTAACAACACACGACCGAGAGAAGCTGTCTACAAGGCGCCAAGCCATGCCGTACTCAGTATTTTGCGCCGCCAGTGAAAGAAGCGATTCTTCATCAGAGGATACAGAGCCGTGAGCGTTGCTTCTTTTCCCACTTCTTTTTTGTCTCATTCTCGTGGTAAGATTTTACTCTTGGTCCGTGAAGTGGCCGCTCGTCGCAGCTTTTCCGTTCCGCCACCTCCTTGTCCACCCGCTTTGGCCTAACTTACTGGCTACTCAGAAGTTCAGAACACACACAACCCTCTGCAGCAAACCCACCACCACCACTTGTCGATGCTAGTGACGAAGCTTGTCAAGGACCAGGTCAAGCCTATTTCAGGCCACCGCAAACGAGCCCACACCACCTTTTGCCAGAACTAAAAAGGGGAGACAAGGGTTGATACCCCAGACTCGAGCGATATAGGTAGCGGCACGGGGCCGTTGGCGAGATTATGGCACCGAAACTCCTTTCATGTGAGCTAGTGAGGCATTGAGGCTCTCAAGGTATGCAGTTGAGGCCATGTTTCTCGAGCCCCCTGCCTCCGCCCCCCGGTTCTAGCGACATCCGAGTGGTTGTCGACTATGGTGAGCGATGATGTTCATCATCTTCCACCAATAAAAAAGCCTGTATTATACAGCTTCTGAGTTTGAAGCCTCATAAATCCGCAGGTAGTCACGCCATGATAGCATTCTACCTTCTTGTCACCAATCAACTATCTATGCATTCGCAACTGTGTCTGCGCACTTCGCAGGTGAGCCGTCGAATATCCACCCTCTGGTGGAGAGTCGCATTTTTTCTCCAAATTTTTTCAATCTTGCCTATGGCGGAGATTGGTGGACGGGCTGGGGCTCGGTTGCGGCTGGGCCTTATTATTACACTTTTCAAACATCAGCAGAAAAGACAACGTGGTGCCACCAGCGGCCGCTACATTGGCTACGTCCCCTAACCTTACCCATCGAGAGGAGGACCCAGCTCGACGCATGGCATACGGATAACGTGAAATGTAATCATCTATGACAAAACTAGCGGCTGTCTGCGCAAGTTTTCCTGAGAAAAAATGAGACCCTGGACGCAAGGACGGCGAACAATTAACGTTCCAGAAGTGAAGATGACCAAATGGGCCCGGCAGTCAGCCACACCGAACCTACAACAGGGCAGCCGGTTTCTGCGACGTCGGCCTCCTCCTTGCAAGACTGTACCGCGAAAGCCGGCGTCTTTCTGCGCTCCTTTGAGGCCGCCATCGGGTGCAGCCGTCCCCGACAGTAAAATGGACAGGTGCAGGTCAGGCCCCAATCCTGGCTTCTTCACATGCTTCTCGGCCTTTTGTGAGCGAGCGGCGCCTCTAGCCTTTGAAGACGCTCGTGTTAATATATCTGTCACAGCTCGTCTCAGCCCTGTGTGTGTATGTTTGGGTACGTGTGTGATGTTGTTATTTGTTTTTATTTGTCCTTCTCGGAGGTGTCATTTCTTCAATACCATTCTCTGGGCGCGTGGGAGAGTACAGTCGACAGTCAGTCGACGAAATCTCCGAGCAGGTCTGGCGCTGTTTCACGCGATCCACCTATAGCGTTGCAGATGGTCTCTCATCTTCCCCTGCTTCACTATCACTTTGTGGTGATTGTTTGAATCACCTGCCCTCCGGCCGTCGAGTGATACAGAGCGGCGATGCGGGCCTGCCGGCAAGTTCCCTCCGGCGAGTACGTCGCTTGGTCGCTTCTTCTCGCAGGGTGGGGTGCTGTGATCGACGGCCCGTCCGTCGTCGGTGTCATCGCACGATGCGACCTGCCAGTTACTGTTGGAGAGCCAACTCAGCAAGCCTTCTGGCAGACCCAAAAGACCATGTCTTACCACTCGCCCCTTCCAAATTATTATCTCGCCTTTCGTTTGGGATTGACACAATAAGCACTTTACTGACTCCCATTTGCCCATTCGCAGCTTTCATTTTCTCTTGCCAGCCAGCGAATCTACAGGGTCTTTTTCGGCCAGTTTGGTCCAAGCTCAGAGAGAGAAGAAAATGTTATCATTGCTAGAGTCTGTGGCCGACTTCCGAAGTTGCCGGAGATGTGATCGACAGGTATGAGCCGCCAGCTCTTTGATCACCATTTTGTTTTGTTTTTTTGTCTTCTCCTTCGGCTTCGGGGGAATAAATTAAACTGCCCTTCGCGAAGTTCCATGCCGTGCGATGGTGCGTTTCGGATTCCTTGCACAGCCCTGTACAAACATACTTTATCATGCAGATTGATATAGCAATACTCGTACTATCCCGAGTCATGCTGTTTGTTTCGCAGGGACCGCATCGGCGGATACGCAAATACGATGTTATGAATATATGTAATATTATATCTACACAAAATTTTGATTACAAGGGAACCGTGAAAATCTGTTACGTGTCCCTAGTCTATTGAAACCCAAACCACGTCATTATTGAAACCACTCTTCAGAATTTGCATTTTCCCTGCTTTTCTTAGTTTTTATTCTTTCTTGCTACTCTTCTTGCTGGAAGCGTGGCCGTTGGAGTCTGTAGTCTTGCTCGGCTTCTCAGGTGCTGGGACGTGCTGGTGCTGCTTCACATGGGCTTCGACCTGAACTCCTGAGACGAAGAGCGCGCTGACAGCTTCCAACGCGGCAACGAAGACGCACAGCAGGCTGGCAATGGCAAAGTGGCTGATCGTAGAGCCAATCTCGAGCCACGAGCCCTCGTCCTTGACAACCCAGAAAAAGTAAAGGGTTAGGATGTCACTGATGGCCATAACAATCATGAATAGCGCCGAAGGCGCGACGCCCAGACGGATGTTGAGTACGCCTAGATTGGCCGAGATGAGTGCAAAGGGCACCATAATCTTGAAGATAAGCAGGGCACCCTGCGAAAAGGGGTCAAAGACGGGTAACAGACGGTTGACGCTGTCCAGGCTAAAGGAAGAGATGGAGGCAATGTTGCCGGTGCTGAAAAAGGCAGACTGGAGCAAGACGAGGAAGAAGAGCGCGATGCGCGCGTCGGACAGCCGTAGTGCCCTGTACTGCAGGCCATCGAGTTGAATCTTGGCCTCGTCCTTTGCTCCTGCCGAAGCCCGTCCGTATACCTCCACAGAGTACTCGAGGCGGACCCAGGCGACCAAGGTGATGCAGAACGCAACGTAAAACAGGCCCTCGTATGAAATAGTCAGAATGACAAAAGTTGGCGAGCAAGTCAGGAAGATCAGCATCAGGCGATGCATGTAGTTGCTGTTAGGCTGCAGGCGATGCGCAAAAGGCATCAGCAACGAGATGATCAGGACTGTCCATCCAACAACCTGGTTTCCGAGTGGAAGACCTGTCTTGGCTGCAAGCGAGAGTGCGCTCGAGCGAGTAACGAACATGGCCAGAATGGTCAAACCAATCTGAGCCCCCATCAAGGTTCGACTGAGAGGGTTGCTCAAGCTCTTGCTATTAGCAGTGGGTTTGGTGAAGTCAGACAATACAGTATCTTCAAATAAGAGATACAGAATGCCAATGATAACCATCGAGACACCGCCAGCCAGGATTAAAGGAATGTTATCCGTCTTGTTAGCGGGGAGCAGCGTGAATGTGCTCATGATGAGGCACGACAAGAACCAGGTAGCGCAGAGGGTGACGTTGTTTCGGAGGAAATAGATGCCATTTAGCAAAGGCCACAAAGCGCCGAGGACGTAGAGGCCAGTAAAGACTTCGCGATGGATGTAGCCGAGCGCGAGGCCCTCAATAACGCCCACGTAAATGATGGCGTAGAGACAGAAACTGAGTGCGGCGCTAGCAGACTTGATGTGGGAGAAGAGAATTCTGCGTCCCTCAGAGAGGCTCTGGCGACAGGCAAACACTTCTTCCCAGAAGATGACGGGGAAGACAGCATAGAGGTAGTACGTGGGAGAAGATTGGGAGATGATGAACGAAGCGTATAGGGCGATCAGCACCGAAGAGAAGAAAACGAGGCCGATGGCAGAGCGCTGAGGCTTGAACTTTTGACCAACGACGAAGAGGTCAATGACGGTGGTAGTGGCGTAGGCCATCCAACCCAAGTAACCGATGGTGATGAGAGCCCGCAGGAACAGCCAGTCGTATGTCTGGAGATAGCGCAGACCCTCGAGGGTAACCTGGATCAAAGCATCCGTCTCCTCGATGGCCTCTTCATACTTTCTGCTTTCAATAAGGGCCTTGATGGCGTCAATGCGGTGATCAGGACTGGCATTCTCCTCACTAAAAGGGCGATAGGGACGGAAACGAAGCTCGGTTGCCAACTTCTTGGCCTCCTTGACACGGTACATCTCCAATATGCCCTGTGCATTAACAAGTGACGCTTCAGCCTTTTCTGTGTTTGTACCAGCGAGATAGGACAGCGGAAGCTCGCCCACAGAATTGGCGGGGAAGTCCAGGCCAGCCAGGTAGGCCATGAGCGCAGCGATATCAGCCTGAGCAACATCGTGGCGGCGAATTTGATCAAAACCCCAATCTGCAGAAAATTCATCATGTCCGGGCGCGATGGTGTTGGTGTGCTTCTCTGGTCGAGCGACACCGGAGCCCCAAGCTACCAGAGGCGTGCGGGTGTTGTCCGGATGACCGTCCCCGTGGCTGCCCCAGTCGCTCATACCATGATCGGCGGTGAAGATATAGGCAGTCCTGTCGTCACCATAGAATTTGTCAATGAGTTCAGTCATCTCCTTGACACCTTGGTCGACAACCTTGATGTTGTGAAGGTATTCCTTGGAGTATGGGCGGTACGAGTGTCCGGTAGTATCGATACCGAGCAGATGGAGGAAGAAGACAACCTTGTCCTGGCGCAAGGCCTTGTCCAGCTCTTTGTTTGTGGCTGCTTCGGCAAAGAAATCTCTAACGTGGTCAAACACCCAATGATCGAGGACGACGGCATCCTTGGAGAAGTCTTCCAGCTCGGCTCCGTAGGCAAAGGCGTCTACGCGGCCGGGGACGGCACCGGCTTCGAACATGGGGACAATGTCGGGGCTTCCCCAGCTCCAGGTGTGGCGACTGCGGTTGAAGACGCTGTCAAAGTGGACGGGGTTCATCTTCCAGCCAGTTGCGACAGCGGAAACGTCCTCGTACAGGCCTGCGATCAATGCGACGTGGCCGGGTCGAGATTCGGTAGGCACGCGCGTGTGAGAGACGCCAAAGGTGCCCTCGTTAAGAACTTTGGAGCGAATAAAAGGGGTGAGAGGTCGAGGGACGAGGTCGGCTTCGGTTTCGGGGTAGGGTTCGGGAAAGGACTGAAAGGCCTTGTCTGCACGAAGACCGTCACCTGCAGAATGAGACGCTGATTAGCTTCCAATTGGTGTCGCGCAGAAATGGATCGTAGACATACCAACAAACAGTACCAACCTGTCAGCGGGCGCCTTGACAGAGGGGGCGCGCTCAACGCCATGTAGGCGCATGCCTGTGACGATTGGGCTGACAAAGTAGATGTCAAAGATGGAATATATGTAGATCAGGTGAAAGACCATGGCCACGGCCAGGAAGCCGAAGCGAGAATAAGCTGCCATTTTTGCGGCAAAGTTATCCCAGTTGAAAAATGAGTGTGTGTGCGTGTGTGTGTTTGTCTGTCTGTCTGTTTCGGACGTCGTTCACGTCGCGGCTTGGCTCAAGGTGTATATAATGGACTCGGAGAAAGCACCTTGATAAACTCGACAAGCGGGCTGGCTTTCGGTAGCGTTGGAGGGTCGCTGCGAATGAATGGCTGGCGGGAACCGAAAAAACAAGAGGGCAAGAAAAAAAGGCTGGGGCAGCGGGAACGAAGAAAAAAAAAAGAAATGAGCTACACGGGCACCATGGTAGGGTGGTGATGCTCGACGCAGAATTGTGATGCGATGCTGTTCTATGCAGCAGAGTAAAGTGGCAGGCAGCTTGGGCGCGTGAAGTCGCGAAGTGGCAGGCGTGACGGGCAGAGAGACGGCGGAGGCGGCGGCGGCGGCGGGTGGGCGGAGCTTTCCTCCCCGTACCTTGTTAGGAACAGCTACGGGTACCAGTAAGTTGGCGTCTAGTGGTGGTGACTGGCTCACCTCAGGGGCTCTGGTTGCAAAAAGGGGCCCTCCTTTGGGGGCCCACAGCGGGCGGAGAGGGGCGGCACTCCCCTGGTAAAGCCCCTGCTAATAGAAACTTGCCCTGGACGTACAGAAGCCTAAGTAAAGGTACAGCGTGCCTATCAATTCCTATACTGAGTAACAAACAAGCAAACACGCTCGCATTTGGGTCGCTGAATTTTTGATATGCATTCAAAAGAAAATCACCCGCTGCAGCTGTCGGAAGTTGAACCAGCCGATTGAATCTATCGTCAATCAGTTTATACAGAGCTAAAATGGCACACGTTGCGGCGTTGCTAGCTCAGGAGAACACGATGAATCTCACCCCAAATTAGACACCAATGGCCATCGTCGTGCTTCGCCACGTTGCCTGCCCATTTGATGTGTCCTCGACCACCCACCTCGGGTTGGACCATCCTCTGTTACCGTCATTTCACCAGACACGCTACTTACTTAGCTAGCTCTTTCGTTTTTACTTCCATGAAAACCAAGTACAGACGCCTTGATGCGGTGTGCATGCGCAGACGAGACATCAGCTTGCGGGACTCTTCAAGGCAATATGGTGTCGTAGCGGCATGCTTTACACTCAAACTGTGACTTTTTGCCTGCTTTATGTTGTTGCACGTTCTTCGAAAGCATGTACAGGTCTTATAGGTCATCTGCTTACACGATGCCATTCCTACCCTCTTCCCGACTTGTCAAGTCAGAGATCTGGTGACGGCACGACTACAGATCTCAGTCGGAAAGGAGCGGGCGAAGAAGCAGATGGGAGTCTCATATGCAATTGGACTGATGCCATCGCCTAAAACATAGCATGATGACTGTTGAGAGGAAGCAATGATGGTGATTTCAGCATTGGCTCACTCCAGGGTAGGCCACTACTCATCCACTAACTAGTCGCCCAAGTGTATTGGGCAATCAATATCCAACAACGAGAGATTGCAAGGTCACATTGATGATCCTCTTGAACACTGGTAATATCCAATTGTGTTTGCATAATCATAAAATGTACGGAGCTTTCTATCTCATGCCCAAATAAAAAAATGACCGTAACCAAAGGCCACAGGGTATCAATTCCAAAACAACGCCGCGCGCTAATGCATCCCCAAATTCCTCGCCGCCATGCTCAACCAGGTTATTCGTTCGACCCCTCCGATCGTCTCTCCTTCAATGCCTTGGCCACTTTGCTGTAAAAATTGGCCACCTGGGGTCTCTTAAACTCAATCTGCTCACGGAGATAATTCGGCAGGCGGCCAATCAAATCAGCGTCGCGATCAGACTGCAGTTGTGGGTTGTATTTAACCATGGAGTCTTCATAGCGGACAGAGGAGCTGCTGCCAGCCATGCTGAGCTTGAAGTGTAGCGCTGCAGTGTGTTAGATTCTGTTCCCGGTGGGCTCTCAACAAATGAGTACTTACTACCATTGCGACCGGTCTGGATGCAGTCGAAAATGTCGTGGCTGTCATCCTGCTTCATCCCCTGGATGATGAGGCCCGTAAGATCTGCATACAATTCTTCCTTTGCATGAGCGGCATGAACCAGTTCCGACTGGCCTGTCCAGGCTTTGGCCGCGCTGCCCTTGACGGCGCTGCTGGGAACAGCGTTCCCGGGCGCGGCTCGACTTGCAGCAAGCTTGGCATTAAGGGCTTTGATTTGGACATCGGCCTCGGCAAGGGAGCTTGTCAGCTTCTTGACTCTGTCAGAGAGGTCCTGTGCGTTGCATTGACTGTCTCGCAACTGCAGATGCAGCGTATCGGCGTCACTCTGGCGGGAGGCTACCTCCTCCTGGAGCTTCGCGATGAGTTTGCTTGCCGCTGATGACCATGTTAGTGCCCGCTGGCCTTGATAATGTGGAATGGCTACTGAAAACTCACTCGCTGCATTTTCGTCAGTCTTCTTGCGCAGCTTCTCATAGTTCCGTTCCGCACTTTTGACGCCGACTTCACGAAGCTCCGTGTGTCGGCTTTCAAGATTTTCATATTTCTTCGTCATTTCGCGTAGACGGCGTTCCAGTAGATTGTGATCTTCATGTGTGCTCTGTGATCTGCTTGCTGGACGTGCCTGTGATGAGGCTGGCGCAGCAACTGCCTTGAATCTAGACACCGGCACTTCGTCCTCTTCCGCTGCCCCATTCTGCTCAATTACGTCCACCATATCGATCTCACCATCCTCTTCCAATTTTGCAGCGAATTCTGCTTGGTGACGGCGAGGTGCGCGCCTAGGCGATGAGGATGTATATCGCTTCGTTGTCGCGAAACTTTGCTTAACAGGTCGCGAATCTTCGAGTCGCTGCTTTTTGCGAACTTCACTTGGCTGGTTTGAGTCCAACATACTGTCGTCGTCGGAAAATTCATGGCGAATCAGGCGAACCGGCTTCTCGTATCTGCTCTGGTGCGACGGGCGCGCCGTGTTGGGATTGCTCATCTCCGTCAGCGCTGGTCGGCCCGGTGATAGTCGGCGCGGGGCTTTTCTGTCGATGGATCCTGCTGGTTTAACGACGGGTTTCGTGACTCGATTCGATGCCATGCTCCTAGCGACCGAGGTTTGCCTCTTGCGAGGGTAATTTTCCGTGCCTCCCAGGTCCGAATCCGAATCGGATCCGTTGGCGAAGCGCCCCGCGTTACGTACCCGGGTCGCCATGGCGTGGTCGCGGGTTTCCGTCGAGAAAGCGAGATAAAAATTTCGTGTATATAAGTATGATATATATAGATTC
This sequence comes from Cordyceps javanica, assembly GCF_051103115.1. Classification (NCBI taxonomy): domain Eukaryota; kingdom Fungi; phylum Ascomycota; class Sordariomycetes; order Hypocreales; family Cordycipitaceae; genus Cordyceps; species Cordyceps javanica. The sequence goes on from NC_139296.1 coordinate 1,610,971, forward strand.
GAGACGGACAGATGCAGCCGGCAAGTAGGGAAAAAAACAACAAATGCAATGCGATCGTGGTACAACAATGCGTCGGTGAAGTGGGAACTATCTAGATTTCCTGTTTTGGTTCAATGTAAACAAAAAGCTGGGGCGGGTCTTTCAGTGAAGCGACCGCGTCCTTAGTCAGCAGCCAGAATGCCGCCGGTACCTTGTTAGCCTCAAGCGAGGTGACGTGCGTCCAAGCCGAGGCTAGCAATGTACTTCCAAGTACCTGATCTATGCATCCATGGCCCTTCAGCGTAGCAAAAGACGAGAGGACACGACCATTATTATACGCTTTTACGACCTAAATATCGGGATATGCAAGGTGACATATAAATTGAACAACGTCGCCATTTTGCATAACTTTGACAGCAAAAGGAGCTCCATTGGCTCCATCTCATTGCCCGACTATTCGTCGCCACCTACATGTGAAAACCCACTTTGGGCATAAGGTACCTACAAGTACAACATCAAGCCGCAGATACGACGCCTGCATCGACTAAGTTAGAGTCGCTGGCCGCATCACTTTCTCTTCACACATCTCGCCCCCCTACCATTCAACCGCTGGTGAAGCCTTCGAAAGGCCAGTCTGCCTTTACTTCCTGTTTGCCTCGGCGACTTCTCATGCCCGATCAGTCAGCGTCTTGGCTACGCTGGGTCGTCGGAATGGGCGAACGTCGCAAACTCGGCGATGTCGCCATGGACCTGGTCCTCTTCGCCGGCATGGTACGTCCCCTCATTTGTACATGCTCCCTCAGCAGAACAAGAACGTCTTTTAACCAAGGACCTTTTCGCAGATGACAGCTGGTCTGTATATCGCGCGCAATTTCCTCAACCCTATCCTCAGCAACCTCGCCGATCCCGACAAGGAGAAACACGACCAAGCCAGACAAAAAGCCAAAGCCCACCTCGAACGCATAAATCGACGACGTCAAAATGAGGCCGGTGGCGGCGAAGGAAGCGATGACTCTCGAAGCGGCCCCCACGTGGAAGACTTGGTGCTTAATGAATATGAAAACCTAATTGCGCTCGAGATGGTCGCCCCGGAAGACATCCACGTCGGCTTTGATGGTGAGTTGGAAGCTCTCGTACTTCGCTGGCCTGCAGTTTGGTGCTAACCCCCGCAATAGCCATCGGAGGTCTGGAAATGATCATCGAAGAACTCAAGGAGTCCGTCATATACCCACTCACCATGCCACACTTGTATTCGCATGCCGCACCTCTTTTGTCAGCTCCCTCCGGCGTTCTGCTATTCGGCCCACCTGGCTGCGGAAAGACAATGCTCGCCAAGGCGCTTGCTCACGAGAGCGGCGCTTCATTTATCAACCTGCATATTTCTACCATGACGGAAAAGTGGTACGGCGACTCCAACAAGATTGTCAAGGCCGTCTTCTCACTGGCTCGCAAGATGCAGCCTGCCATCATCTTCATTGACGAGATCGATGCCGTTCTCGGCACGCGACGCAGTGGTGAGCACGAGGCTAGTGGCATGGTTAAGGCTGAGTACGCACATTGGAAACCGCTGATCTATCTACTTTGAGCACTAATAACTCAACAGATTTATGACGCTGTGGGATGGACTTACATCTGCCAACTCCTCAGGCATGCCCGCTCAGATTGTCGTTCTTGGGGCCACAAACCGTATTCACGATATTGACGAGGCAATTCTGCGACGAATGCCCAAGAAATTCCCCGTCCCTCTTCCCGGCCAGGAGCAGCGCCGCCGCATCCTTCAGCTTATCCTGCAGGACACCAAGACCGACCCAGAGCATTTCGATCTTAGCCAACTGGCCAAGCTCACAGCCGGCATGTCCGGAAGCGACATCAAGGAAGCTTGCCGAGACGCTGCCATGGCCCCCGTCCGCGAGTTTATGCGTGAGAACCGCGCCACCGGTCGTCCTATGCACAATGTCGATGCTTCGAAATTCCGCGGTATCAGAACTGATGACTTCTTTGGCAACCGAGGCGGCCAGCTCCCACTGGGAAATGGTAGCCTGCGAAAGGCTGGCAAGCAGCGCAAGGGACAGAGTAACAAGAGCGGTAGCACGCAAAGTGATGAATACGAAGACATTGATGAGTTGGTTGCCGAGGAGCAAGATTAATCTAGACCGGATATGCCCTGATGGATGCGGAAAATACGGAATGCACCTGTACAAATATCACACACCGCTTTGCACGATTTTGCTATGACAACGTTCACCGAACAGACGATAGTACAATATATTGAGAATGTACAACATGAATAAAATAGCATGTGGCAATGCTATGACGAGTGTTCTGCGATGGATTTAGATATGACCTGTCGCCTAGCCTGGCGAAGACTTTTATGCCGTTTGTCCCCGATGCCCAGTCTAAAAAAAATCAATACCCTGCATATATACAATGAACTATTCAAAAAGACAAAAATATGAGAAAAAGTTCGGCAGAGAGATATTTCGTCACAACTCTACCGCTGCATTTAATCTTCAAGGTTGGCTTTCCCCATGGCCTTTAGCTTTTCCACGTACTGGTGTCGGATGACCCATATGGTAATGGCCACACCAACCAGGCAAGACGCAAAGGTGATGCCGTACGCGGAGCGGTAGCACTCGAGGCCCTCATGACACGAGCGCTCGCCGCTGGGGTCAAAGACGCTGTGGTGGTCCAGGATGGAGCCATAGATGAGGTTGAAGATGTTTGAGGAGAAGACGGGCGCGAGCGTCATGAAGCCCCAATTCTGGCTGAGGCCGTGGATGCCAAACGTCTCGGCCACAATGGACGGGAAGACGCCAAAGAGCAGCCCGTAGGCGACGCCGGAGAGGCTGGACAGCAGGAAGAGATAGATTGGCGTGGAGATTGTCAGGCCACAGAGCTGGGCCACGGTGAAGAGGAGGCCGGACATGACAAGGCACCACACTCGACTGGCGCCGAGCTTTTTGACGAGAAAATCGGAACCGATGCCTTGCGTAAGCCGCAGTTAGCATACGCATGAAGTGAAGGGTTACTGGGCTTTAGACATACCGCTAAGAAGACGCCCGAGGAAGCTACCGATGGAAAGAATCGACACATGCATCTGTTGACGATGGACAAGAAACTCCGCACCCTTTGAGCTATCGTAGTGTTTCCACAGTACGTTGGCATCGTTTCCAATATTGCTATGATAAATCAGTCTCCGAGGTGATCGTCTGGACCGTAGCGCGTGCACTTACTTGATGGTCATGAGACCGGCACCGGCCAGGATCGTCATGATGGCAAACAGTTGCCAAAAGTCGAGGCAAGTCAAGAGCTGGAAGCCACGAATATCTACATGATGAGACGGATCTCTATCAACACTTGCAATTCCCTCATGGTTCATCACAGACGATCCCGACATAAGGGATGACGTCTCGTCTAGTGTAGCGTCTTCGGTATCTGCGCCGTCCACCACCCGAGCAGGGGCGAGTGCAGGACCGGACTGCTCCGCCGTGACTTGGGCAGTTGTAGTAGCAAAGTTGTTGGACGTACCAGGTTCTCCATCATCAATCACGCCGCGCCGCTGGTGGCTGCGCGCCGACGACGTGCGCCGCAAGCGCTGTCCGCGTATGCTGCCGGACGACGCGCCGGGCTCCGCGCCCGGAACGGGCTGGTACGACGATGACGACGTGTGCGGATAAGCCTTCAAGAAGAAGAAGCCGCCAAAGGTGAGCGCCACGGTGCCCCAGGCCAGCAGCTCCAGGAACGAGCTGGGGTCGCCGGGGAAGAGGATGGACCCCAGGAGGGAGAAGAAGAAGGCGCTCAGACCAAAGGCCGCCAAGGGAAACGCCGTCGCCGTGCCGCGGTGATGGGGCCAGTTGAGCGCGGACACCTTGACGGCGGCAAAGAAGCCCAGGCAGCTGCCCATACCGGTGAGGTACGAGAAGAAGCAAAGGACCGGTACGGAGCCGGACGCACCATCGTACGCACGATGCAGCGGAAAGTAGCCGACACCGAGGAACACAGCACCGAGGAGGACGGCCGGGCCGGACCCGACTGCGGGATGGTCGACGAACATGCCCACAAGGGGACCCAACGAGTACATTCCCAGGTTGCCAAACAGGCCGACCAAGTTGCTCTGCGTCGCCGTGAGCTTCAGGCGTTCGGCAAACTGCGGCGCCCATGCTGAGTAGACATACTGTCGATTGGACAGGTTAGCAAACAAGTGTTTCAAATCCAGTCACCTAAACGTGTGACTGGGAGGAGAGGAGGGGGGGGGGCTCTTCAAAGCCCTCCAGAGAACGGGTTCAACACACGTTTGTGCCGCAGGCCAGCGAGATGACCGTGGCCGCAATGCTGGCGATGATTCTTCTGCGATGCATGTCGTCTGCTTGCATGGTGGGCGGAACCTAAGTGACTCGGCGCGCAAGGTAGATAAGGCGACTACTTAGTAGCGTCGGGTGAAACCGATGAGAGGGATGACGTGCTGATAACACAATCCCATCGAGAGAGAGAAACTGGAGAGAGGGAAGAATAAAAGAACAAGAAGCAGCAAACGAGAGTGAACCTGAGACGGTCTCGGATGAAGGAGGTGAAGAGGACAAAACGAATGGCTGGCCTCGGGTCAGTGTCCCGGGATACTGGCATGAGATAGCAAGTCTGAGTTGTCCTGTCCGGCGTTCGGCTTGGCCAGATATACGGGTCCGTCCGTCTCCAAATTTAGCCTCCAGACCGCTGTAAATGGACGCTGCGCCTGCTCCCAAACAGTGCTGGAGACGCTGACGTTACAGAGCAGTCGATTCCCCGCGGACTCTGCAGGTTAGCGGTCGTTTTCAGTGGGTTATGGTGGGTGGCGCTCATGCCAAGCTAAGGCCGACGGAGGGTCGCTTACGTAAAGAGCTCCCTCCAATTCCCTCCACAGCCGCCCGTGGCAGGCAGCTGATCCGTCCATCCATCGGGTTGTCGTCACCTCTCCAACCACCACGAAGACGAGCCAGTACCCTGAGCGCACAGCGACAGCCTCGACGTGCTGGCAAGCGCGTTATCCCTCGACTCGACCTCATCGCAATTTGAGCCGCCCTCTATCGATCCTTCTTCCTCCGAGAACTCCCTAGACTCACATCGCCTGCCCTCACCATGGGCGCTCTTCTCTCCCTCCCGCTCATGGCGGTGCCTAGCATGGCTACGGTAAGGATCCGCCGTCGCCATGCGCCCTTCTTTGTAACCTCTCGCTCGTTGACTGACATGGCCGGCTTCTCGTAGCTACTCTCCTTTGGCGCCAGCTGCTGTGGTGCGGCCACATGCTCCATGGTCTGCAGCGCCTGCGGCAAATGCGGCAACAGGTTCGTACCTCTCCCGCTGCCATAGCCTCCGTCATTTTCGCCGCGCCTCCCTTCGCAAAGCGCCGAAAAGCAGCTAACCTTGGGGCGAAAAGTGTCGCGACCCGTATCGCATACGCCTTAATTCTCTTGGTCAACTCGATAGTCGCCTGGATTATGCTCACGCCTTGGGCCATTGAGAAGCTGCAGCACCTCATGCTCGACTACGTCAAGATCAACTGCCCCAACGGCGAGTGCTATGGGTGGCTTGCGGTGCATCGCATCAATTTTGCTCTCGGCATATTCCACCTCATCCTCGCCGGTCTGCTCTTCGGCGTCGCCTCCTCCAAGGAGCCCCGCGCCGCCATCCAGAACGGCTACTGGGGACCCAAGGTCATCGCCTGGGTCGCCTTTGTCGTCATGTCATTTCTCATCCCCGATGAGTTCTTCATGTTCTGGGGCAACTACATTGCGCTCATTGGTGCCATGCTGTTTCTGCTCCTCGGTCTCATTCTTCTGGTAGACCTGGCGCACGGCTGGGCTGAGTACTGCCTCGCGCAGATCGAAGAGACCGACTCGAGGTTGTGGCGCACCGTCCTTATCGGCTCCACGCTCGGCATGTATGCTGCTTCCCTGGCCATGACAATCGTACAATACATCTTCTTTGCCGGGCAAAGCTGCTCCATGAACCAAGCTGTCATCACCATTAATCTTCTCTTCTGGATCATCATCTCTGTCATTTCCGTCAACCCCACCATCCAGGAACACAACCCAAAGGCCGGCCTCGCGCAAGCCGCCATGGTTGCCGTATACTGCACATATCTCACAATGTCTGCTGTCTCCATGGAGCCCGATGACAAGCAGTGTAATCCTCTTATGCGCGGCCGCTCCGCCCGCCGCACCTCCGTCGTGATTGGCGCCATCGTGACTATGCTCACCATTGCTTACACGACAACCCGCGCCGCCACCCAGAACCTGGGCCTAGGCGGTGGCAACAGCATCCGCTTACCTGAAGACGATGAGCACGACCTTGTCAGCCAGCAGCCCAGCAGCAGACGAGAGATGCGCGCCGAAGCCCTCCGCCGCGCCGTCGAGGAAGGCAGCCTGCCCGCCGACGCCTTGCTCTCTGATGATGATGACAGCGAGCCCGGCAACACGGCGCACGACGACGAGCGCTCGCGCACGCAGTACAACTATTCCATGTTCCACGTCATCTTCTTCTTGGCCACGACGTGGGTCTCACTGCTGCTCACTATTAGCCAGGAGACGGCCGTCGAGCCCAACAGCAACAGCGACTTTGCCAGCGTCGGACGTACCTACACCGCCAGCTGGATCAAGATTGTCAGTGCCTGGCTGTGCCACGGCATCTATATTTGGAGCCTGGTCGCACCCGTGGTCCTTCCTGAGCGATTTGACTTCTCCTAGACGCTTGTACGATGCGCATCATGTTCATTTAGCCTTTTTGCCCCAAGGGTGTTTAGCCTTTGCTTTTAATGTCCTCTTTTCCTCAGTCATTCTTAAAGCGCTTTAACGTGGGTGGCGCTGGATTCTTTATCTGTTCGGAGCAGACCCCGTTTCATCATACATCAAATGTACCATCCTCCGAAGCAACAATCGCCGTGTCGTAGTCTCTCTCGCCTTGTCCCGAGTATGCCCGGTAAAATCGCTTTACAGAAGAAACAGATGCGAAGCCAAGTCTTAACTGGTATTATTTCTTTATTCAAAGAACTGGAAGGTCTATCCGCCACATTGACCCCTCCCGGACACCCATAATTATGTATTTATTTGTACGTCAGCGTCTTGACTTCCTCCCGACCCTGCCGCTTGCTCTTTAGACAACACATCGGAAACGAAACGAACATCCTTTCCTATCCACCTCGAATGCCACTTTCCTCCGGATGTAACAAACGCCTTGAACAATGCTCATTACACAAGAAACGAGAAACAAGAGGCGAAGCAATAAGCTCAAGAATTAGCTTTATCCACCACACATCAGCTCTCTGTACAATTCAATTCTCTTCTCATATCCATGAGAAAACAGGCGGAAAAAAGTATTAGGTATTTGCGAAAAAAAAAAGTCAACGTCATTCTTTGCTCAACGATGCCCATTATATGTCGTTCATTTCGTTGGAAACGAGAAAGACACAAAGAGTAAAACAGTAGAAGTCATGGTTTTGGCGGTGGTAATGGCGGAAAGATGGCAAAGGGAGCGCGTGTCGTGTTGCGGGGTGAAGGATGCCATGACGCAGGTCGAGGGTCGTCGTAATCCTCTATGTGCAGTGTATACGAAGAAAGGTCACTAATGAGACCTCATGATGTTTTCCCATCTGTTCTGCTCTCATCAGCATTCCCTTCAAACATGGCGCCAAGATTACTCATAGACCACGATGTAGAGGTAGCGTGAAGAATCACGAGCCACGCAGCGACGATATTGACCAGATAATGCAACAGGTAGGCATGGGAAACACCGTATATGGCGGCGCACAAAGCAGTAGTGAACAACAGAATGCTCGTGACGTGTCGCAGCCAGCTTGATATTTGCGGCACCATGCGCCCAGTCGTCATGTTCTCGACCAAAAGGATAAAGGGGGTGATGGACAAGACATTATGGTGCGAAGAGAAAGGGGTGAGCCAGTGCACCGCCAAGTTGCGCACCCATACAGCCAGAATGGGCAAGTTGATGGGAAGTACCCACATCATCAGGAGAAGGATCGAGTGCGTATAGTGGTAGTAGTTGACATTGGACGTGGACGGCACGACGGCGCTGATGCGGAGGGCTCTGACAGACGTGAAGAGCTGGACGATGCAAGCTACCAGGTATGCAAACTGATATGGGATGAAAGTTGCGACCAATAGCAGAAGAATAGCGGTTGAAATCATGCGTCGTCGGGGAGTGGATGGCGAAAAGATGGGAGACCCCATGTTGGCGTTACCGTTGGCAGTATCAGCGCTTCCTCGAAGTCGAAATAGGATAAACACAAAACTGAATAGCTGAGAGAAGAGCAAGATGATGTAATGCAGGGCCGTGCAGACTCCGATACAAACGAGACCAATCAGTGGCACCATGAAGGTGAATAATGGATCCTCAGAACCGATCAAAAGATCGTTGCGATGAAAGTCTATAGCCGATGCTGTGTCAGCCAGCGGGCAGCCGCGTTTGCTAGTATCAACCCGTGGAGCTACACCGATAGAAGTCGCAAGCAGCGTCAGTGAGAGAAGCAGCAGCGGGATCGATTGGCGAAGCGAAAGGTCGAGACTCTCAGAAAAAGAGATGAAGACCCCTGTCTGGTCATAAACACGGAACTGCTTGCGAAGAACCAGGGTAACAATGAGAAGCGGGAAGGCTGCAAACACTGTGCGGTAGCGCATGTACAGCTTGCCCAAGCTGCCTACAACATCGAAAGTGATCGTGACTTTGAGTGGAGATTTGCATGTCGGGTCTGAGAAGAATTCGAGGCTGACACCCTTGTTTGCTTTGTGTGCCATGGCCGGTGGCATATAAGGCGCAGCGCCATGAAGGCTGATGCCGATCTGGGATATGTTGACAAAATAGCGTGACTCATATGGGCTCTGCAAGGACTGGCGGAGCATTGGCGTAAAGAGTGCATGCTCCTGAGCACATGCTCCTGATTCCACTTGAAGATTATAAGCCAAAAGACTGGACTCAATGGCGGGGATTTGTGCTTCCACCACAGTGGGACGCGTTGCTGGTAGGGTAAATGAGAGACCAAGAGTGAGTAATTTACCGAGCACAATATTGTGCTCTTTCTCAAAGTCCAGCGCATCGCTAAATTCGGCAATGACGAAATTGTTGATTGGCGACTCTGCCTTGTCGATGATTGCGATAAAGTGATGCTCTGAAAGATGCTGGGCGTCGTATCTCAGGTGCGAGAAGGGAATCAGTTCCGGCTCGCCGTCGCGGTAGAACGGGTTGACGGTGTGCTTAGTCGAAGCTGGCAAGACGGCTACATCTCCAGCAGCGTTTTTGCAGGCGAGTTTCATGCCAACCTTGCTGCTGTGAGTGAAGTCCATTGTCGCGATGAAAGGGATGCTAGCCGTGGGGGACGTCAGTACGGTGCAAACAAGCACTTCGAGGGGACCGGACCCCCCAATGTCGTCGAGAGGGCTGTTGGATATGAGGGAGAATCGCTTCTTGATTGGCTCGGCTGGTGGTGGGATTGGCAAGAAGTACACTTGTGGGCTCGAATCTGTGCCGAGTTGCCTCAAAATCATACGCTGGCCTGCTGGAACAATATTCTCCATATCCTCATCAATCATGAGAAGGGTAGTGGCTTGACCATGATTGATTGTCTTTTGCGCGTTGGGCTCCAATCCGGTCAAAAATCGCTTCCTGAAAGTAGTCATTCTGTCGGCTCTGGGCTTAGTCTGGCTCGCGCGGTGAACATCAATGACATCAAACAAGGCTTGGCTGACGACCTTGCGGAACTGGTCGCACCACATTATAGCCTGATGATCTGCACTTGTCCAAACTGTCGGTACACCAGTAGTGTAGACAGTGAAGCCGTGAGTCTCGGGCACAATTGAATCGATATCGGCGTAATCAGAAGGAACAACGGTGTCGAGGGCACCTCCAGCAATTGAAATCAGAGTGACATGCCAGAGCGGATTGCTGCTGGCCCATTTCTGGGTGTAGGCTCTCCTCCAATATTCGTTTATCTCGTCGTAGATTTGAACAATTTGCCCGTCAAAAGTGACTGGCGGGCGAGCATGTGGTGCTGACATTGTGACAATGGTATTGATCGAGTTGGCTTGGTAGTTCGGCTGTACAAGCATAGTACGAGCAACGACGCCGCCCATTGAATGGCCAATTATGATGACAGACGTAGGGTCGGGTAAGTCGGAGTCGCGGAGAACTTTATTGGGGTCAGAATACAACGACAGAATATAGCGAATGGCCTCATTCAGATATTCAGCTTGGTCCAGTAGGGTCTGACCGTGGAAGGCAGTGATGTCCTCGTTGAAGTCGACGGTGAAAAAATCAAGGTTGCGGACACCGGCGTTGAGTGAGCTGCCATCGTGCTGAAGACGTTCATAGAAGTGGCTTGCCGCCTCGGCTGCTATCGGTCGGACTTGCTTGTAGCTACCAGCATTACCGGGAATAAAGAGCACGGGAACTCCGCGAAGCTATCATGGAAACAATTAGCAACACTACCACAAATTGAAGCAGTGGCGGACACGTACCTTGACCTCATCGTCAAGACCTTGCTCCCGATAGAGGTGTAGGGAGTATTTGGTCGCGAAACGAGTGTGCTCGGTGTCGAACTCGCGAAAATGAATATACGAGGGCCGCATGTACGACATGCGGCAGCCCTTAGCATCCTGCTGCCGGTTCACTAAAGAGTGAACGATGGCACCGAGCAGAAGTAGACCGAGCGTGGCGGTGACAAGAGCGAACAAAGAAATATACCAAGTGCCGAACCGGCGCGCATGGCTTCGGTGGCGGGCGGGCGAGGTCAGTTTAGGATGGCCCATGCCGGAGGACGTCGCCGGTAGGGTCGGCGACTGGGCGAGAGGAGGCGAGGGAGTCAGGGGCTTCGTGGCGGCATGCCCATTCCCATTCGAGGGTGCAGCATGGTTCCAATCTAGACTGCTGGGGCGACGGGCCGTTCGAGTCGAGAGAGGACGAGACTTGAGGCCCGAAGGGCGGTTATCGGCCTCGGGAGCGAGGACATCGGGGTCGATGGGAGAGGACTCGTCACCTTCGTCGGTCGACCCGGACGAGCGTCTTGTCATGGGGAAAGCTCGAGGGCTCCCCGGAGAAGGAGGCGAGCGGGAAAGAGTGTCGAAGTATCGCAACAGTCACAAGGCAAAGAGCAGCGCAGTCGCGATGAGGTAAATGGCGTAAGCGAAGGAGTAACAGTAGCGAGCGGCTGGGACGAGCCGCCCAAGCCCAAGGTTAGACTTTTGGCGACGGTTGCAGCGGCGAGGTCCAAATTTGGAGGACTCAGACGGAGATGGCTCGTATCAAAAGCACAAGTCGTCGCACGGGCGGAGGCGACACATGCCGTCACAGTCGTCAGTCCAGCCGAGAAGAGCGCCCAGCAGAATCGATGGGGAGGGGGAACGGAGCTGGAGGAACGGCGGTAAAATGGGAAATTGGCTCTTTGATACTGTTGTAGGACTATCGCGATTGACCCACAGGCTTGGTGGCTAAAAGAGGCTAGAGGATGGTGTGCAAGAGGACAGAGGTGATTGGACGCGGTGAGTTTCAGGGGCGAAGAAGTAGTGGGTTGGGGGGGTTTTTTTGAGGCAAGTACCTAAGTTGGGGGCTGTTGGAGTCTTGTCGGGCTTCGTTGGAGGCGGCGGAGGGGAGCTTTACGGCAATACGGGTGGTGGCTGGGAACGGCCCTGGGTGGGTGGGTGTCAATCTCACTAACTGACTCCGGCAGGCAGGCAGATTGGCACCGGGGAAAGGTAGGCGGTTGGCTTCCAGCGGGCTTTCAGTGGGTTTTAGGCGGACTTTGGCTGAACGGCCCATGTCTTAGCGCCCTGAAAATCGTAATGCGGTAAGTACCTAGGTAGTTGGTGGTACCTTGCTTGCTTGCCTACTTACCGGTAGGTTCTAGGTATCTCAGCTGCTTACCTAAGGCAAGTAGACATACATCCGACCACCGTCCATGAGGCGCAGTAGCACTCCATCTTGGGCAGTGCCACGATATATTTATATTTTAACAGCCACATTGCGCATCGTGAGCAATGCATCTCGTAAATGCAAAGGAAAATAAAAATGTAGCAAGAGAGGCCAAGGCTCGCCTCCGGGTTACTACTAGTATCTACCCAAGGGCCAACATACCCAGGCGCGTAGGGGCTGCATCTGTGCATCAGGAGTCAGGACTATTAGTAGGGACTAGGTACACCCTTGTTGCAAGGTAGGATAGATACCGCGCGTCCCCTTCCCTGGAGCTACCTACTTATTACTGCACGTAATACCTCTGATGGGAAGGAAACGAGTGGCCTGCATCTAATAGTACGGAGTACTAGTATTGACAATTTGACATACGGTAATTGCTGCCAGCACAGTGCGATTTGCTCAACGTCTACGGCCACTACTTGGTTGAACCCTGTCGTTCTTATCACTCTTGCACAAACGAGGCGACTCATCATGCCCGCAGTGTATATGATGCATTCAGACTACAACCATCTGTTCTTGAGCCCAGTGCGACCCAATTTATAATCTTCTCTTGTAATCACCTGCGAGGCATCCAAGTCCGTGTCACGACGACACTCCTGCGCCGGCCGGAAGGCCCAAAGCGGAAGTGGGCCGGGTGTGAGGATTGCGCTGGCCGGGCTCGTCATGCCAACCTTGCAATGACACTGTTTTGGCTTTGCTGTTGCGCCACACGGTAAGTAGCTTAAAAATTAGCACCGTCTGCCCGAAACAGCCTCGCTTGGCCGCTTTCGTTGGGGAGCTTGAGCTTGAACGTTTTCCAGGCATAAGTAAGAAAACCATCTGAGACTGCTGCTGAATGTCATCAGGTGCTGGAATTCAGGCCTATAATCCCCAAGTCATGGTTGTCCCCTAAAGGATTCGGGGCTTGTTGGTGGAGAGAACTGCCGAATACTTCACTACTTAGGTAGTACTTACTGGGCGCATCCACTGGCTCCCTGGCAGGTAACTACTCAGTAGGTGGTCAATCACTTACCAAGTTACCCTGCACCCGTACCGGCTCTCTGCTGAGTAATGCCTGCCATCAATCAACGCGCTTCGCCGGTCGTGACGCGTTCGCGCTCATCCACTACTTACGGTTCCACTCAGCTTTCACCACCTACAGAAGTACTCGCTGTACCTGCGAATGCGGCCACTACCTACATGCCCAGGCAGCTACATAGAACAAACTTGATTTGCTCGCCCACCAGGCCGTGAGAAATGACTTATGACGCTCACACTCAATTAGAACCTCCTACTGCAACGGTCACAACTCCACCACAAATTTTCACGTTGTAACCTGCATCGCCACAGGTGTTGTGACACTCTGGTCTTGGCCATGCCTGACAACTGATTATGGCCACCATAAAGCAAATCGATGGCCAAAGTGTATGCCATCTTGCTAGTGTTGCATTCATGCCGTCTCATCAGCCACTGACGTTTGCTCCAGATCCATCAAATCCAGTCTGGCCAAGTCATCGTTGACTTGTGTTCTGTTGTAAAAGAGCTTGTTGAGAACAGCGTCGATGCTGGCGCTACCACCATCGGTACTTATCCCTCTGCTTCTCCTTCTTCTTATTCCTTTTATTTTATTTTTTTTGCTTGTTTTTTTTTTGGCTCGAGCCAAAACTGACCTGAATTTTTGTAGATGTTAGATTCAAGAACCAGGGCCTGGATTCTATCGAGATCCAAGACAATGGCTCCGGCATATCGCCGGCCAACTATGAGTCTGTGGCGCTGAAGCATCACACCTCGAAGCTCTCCACGTACTCGGATATCGCCAGTCTTCACACCTTTGGCTTCCGCGGGGAAGCGCTAGCCTCATTGTGTGCTCTGTCCACTGTTGGCATCATGACGTGTCTCGCCCAGGATGTGCCCAAAGGCACTAAGCTTACCTTTGAGCCTTCTGGAAAGCTCAAGTCGACTTCTATTGTCGCCGCGCAAAGGGGGACCACTGTTGCCGTCGAGAAACTGTTTCATAACTTGCCAGTTCGTCGACGAGAACTGGAGCGCAACATTAAGCGGGAATGGCACAAAGTGATTGCGCTGCTCAACCAGTACGCCTGCATTCTGACGCAGCTCAAGTTTTCCGTTTCCCAGCAGCCAACCAAAGGCAAGCGAATACTCCTCTTTTCTACCAAGGGAAACCAAACAACCAAGGACAACATTATCAACATCTTCGGTGCCAAGACAATGACGGCTCTAGTAGCGTTGGACCTGAAGCTGGAAATTGTTCCGACTACTTCCGCTCTACACTTGACCACGGCTGAAGCTGGTGCCTCAAAAGAAATTAGCGTCCTCGGCCATGTTTCCCGACCTGTCCATGGCGAAGGCAGGCAGACACCCGACAGACAAATGTTCTTCGTCAATGGGCGGCCCTGTGGACTTCCGCAGTTCGCAAAGACTTTCAATGAAGTCTACAAATCTTACAATTATTCCCAATCACCATTCATATTTGCAGACATACGCCTAGACACAAACATGTACGATGTAAATGTTAGCCCAGACAAACGCAGCATCCTCTTGCATGACCAAAACCACCTCCTGGAGAGCCTGCGCTCAGCCCTCGTTGAGCTCTTCGACCGGCACGACTATACAGTACCAGTCGTGCAAGCATTTTCAACACTTGGGAAGTCTACCTCGAAACCTATAGCCTCTAAGAACCAGTCCCTCACGACAACGCCGGTTTCAAAGCAACAGGACCGGACTGAAGAGTCGGATATGTCTGACGCATCTGCTGAAGACAATGACTTCCCATCGTCTGACGAAGAGACAGAAACAGTCGGACCCGCGAAAACTCCCAGCAACTCGGCGCTCAACACGAGAGCACAAGGTTTAATAAGCCAGTGGGCTTCCAATTCCGCAAGTTCGCCTGCTGCAAAGATATACGTTGCGGCCCCACACAATAGTATCAGTGCCAGATTTGGCAGAGACAGTGACGAAGTGTCGAGAAGCGTCAAAGCGATACGAGTTCGCGATTTTAATGATCGACTTGCAGAGCATGGGCAGAATGGATTGGCTCCACCGTTATCGCCAAGGCGAGATGACATCGCGGAACAATCACCACCGCCTTCTTCAAATGCCTCTCCAGAACCGCCGATACCTGCTACGCAGCCGATGAGATTGATGGACGATACTCCGCGAACGAAAATTCCGCGAAGCCTTAAGCGGGATATCACGGAAACAATTACCGTCACTATTGGTGATTCGCCACGAAAAAAAATAATCATGTCTCCCTCTAAGAGGAGAAAGACAGAAAGCATAGCCAGCGAGACCAATGAAGACGAGGATATGCCGCCCGATCGACATGATCTTCACCAAACTAGATTGGCGAGGAGACATGACGAGGACATTTCACAGTCGTTGCTCAGTGAGGAAGAGCGAGAGCAAGGAGAAGCGGAATTATACTCCGAGCCTGAAACGACTGGGTCGAAAGTCTATCCCCAGCTGGAGCTTGAAATAGAAGAGGACGAAGAAGATCAAGTATCGGAAAAAGAGAGTGAAGCAGATACACATTCTGATGCTGATGATCAAGGCTCCGATGGGGACTTTGACGCGGCAGAAGTAGACAAGGACGATGAGGATGTTGAAGAAATTCCAGAGAAGGAGACGCCTGCAGCAGAGCTGAAACGAACTACCTTGTTCCAGTCAACGTCTCGTCGGAAGGATAGTACGCTGACTTTAGTACAGCAATTGGCCATAGGGCCAGACCTCCTCCGTGTCCATACCGATAACTACAGGACCAACGCTCTAAGAGCATCCACCGCAAACGTGACTATGGATTCTGTAGAAGACATAAGCGCTGCAGATGCTGAGTCAAGGCTACAACTCATCATTTCAAAAGGAGACTTTGGCAGGATGCGCGTGGCTGGGCAGTTCAATATGGGATTTATCATTGCCGTTCGTCCACGCGCTACCAAACTACCAAACAACGGAGACGACGGTTCCAGCAACGATGAGCTCTTCATTATCGACCAGCACGCCTCCGATGAGAAGTATAACTTTGAGAGACTACAGAGCTCAACTGTCGTGCAGTCGCAGCGTTTAGTTCACCCGAAAACGCTCGAGCTGACGGCGCTGGAAGAGGAGATTGTCATGGAGAACCTACCGGCCATTGAAGCCAACGGCTTCAAGATCCTCGTCGACACGTCGGGAGACTCCCCCGTGGGCGCGCGCTGCATGCTGACCGCGCTCCCGCTCAGCCGCGAGACGGCCTTTAGCCTGGAGGACCTAGAGGAGCTCATAGCCATCCTCGGCGACACGCCCGGCGGGGGCGGCAGCGACGCGCAGATTCCGCGGCCCGCCAAGGTCCGCAAGATGTTCGCCATGCGGGCCTGCCGCAGCAGCGTCATGATTGGCAAGGCGCTGACGACGAGCCAAATGTACGGGCTCGTGCGTCACATGGGCGAGCTCGACAAGCCGTGGAACTGCCCACACGGCCGGCCGACCATGCGACATCTGTGCAGGCTGAAGGCGTGGGACGATCACGGCTGGAAGGGCGACATGGCGCCGAGCTCGACGGAGCGGTGGCAGGCTTTTGCACAAGAGGATGAAGAGTGATTAGTGCATTCGTAAAGTGGAAAGGCCGGAGCTTTGTTCATTTATGTATTTGCGTTATGTTTACCTGCCATATACCTACCCAGCTTGAACTGAGTTAACCCCCCCTCCCCCCCATCAAGAGATGAACGTACTATGCTTTTACAGTGTCTCTCTATACTATATGAAATCCTTCCACATTTGACCCGAATCCAGAAAGTAAATGCACCAGATGAAACCAGAAGAAGCAACCCGAACTATAAACACATGAAAATACACTCTGCGCCGTCAAATAAGCAAGCCTTCCCATACCCACCGTACTCGCCTTTCTCTCCAGAAACTTTGACCTGGTCCCGTCATCATTTCGTTCCGTTTCAACCAAAGTTCACACGAGACTCGCCAACAGCTTCTTCTATCACATGCTTGAAATTGCCTCAAAGCCTCCTTGCACAGAAAGAAGAACAAGAAGAGGAGGAGGAGCATAGAAAACATTGCTGCTGCATCAACTGGCGTAGCCAACCGTGAACCGGCCATCGGCAAGACCTTCCTCCGCCACTTTGCCGCTCACGCGACGACGCTCGGCCGTCTTCGCGAGTGTGTGGTAGTCGTTGCCCGACGAGATCTTTCGCGTGTCGCCCACCATGACGGGGGGCGTCGCGGGGCGCAGCTCGCCGTAGGAGCGCGAGTAAAAGTCGTCCCCGGTGATGGCGGGCGGCGGGCGTAGGTCGGGCTTGTTGGACCATGGCGAGCGGTCTGCCAGGCCTCGCGCAGCTTCGTTCAGGCGCTCGTTGCTGCTGATCTCGGAGAGAGCGCTCTTGGCGGAGAGCCTTGAGGCGGTCCACGCCATTGGTGGTCCACGCGAGGTGCGGCCACCGCGTGTCTGAGGGCGAGCGAATGTCGACGCACTGATGGACACAGGGCTAGGGTTCGAGCCCAGAGGGTTAGGATGCTGGCCACCATTTACACCCCGGTGGGCGCTGTTGGTGTCAGCATTCTCATCGTCACCGTAGTCAGATCCAGAATCGTCAGCGTCGACATTGTAGCGCTGGTCTAGCGCCGAGTACGACTTGGAGCCACGGGCCTGGCGCGAAGTGTTGGCGGCAGCCATCTCGCGGTTACGGTGATTGGTGCGCGAGATGAGCGAGTCCGTTGGCATCCAGGTCTCAGTGAACTTGGGTGCGCGGGAGTTGTTGGCGTTCGCATGATTGGCGACATACTGCGGCCGGGCTGGACTAGCGTCACCAAGCGCAATCTCCGTATAGCTTCCTCTAGAAGAACGCGGGGCTGACATGCGGCTGCTGACCATGGATGCGGGGGAGTAGGTCACCATATTCTTAGTCGGGATCTGGTACTGTCTCTGCGGGAGGTTGAGCCGGGGCTCACTGTTGACAAGCGTATCCTCCGATTGAGTGCGGGTGTGCATAAAAGGGACAGAGCGAGGGTATGAGAAGCTGTCCCACGAAGCATCAGACCGGTGCTTCCCGCTGCGAGCCGTGGACAGTCGCTTCTCGTTGTCGGAGCTATATGTAGTGACAGAAGACTTGTTGCGCTTATGGAACGAGGGACGAGCCGTCAGGTTGGACTCCAACGGGTTCATGTCAGGCGGCATATCGCTGATCCGCTGGAAGGTGATGGCAAGCCACATGGACGTGAGGAATGAAATGAGGTGCAGTCCGCCAGCACCGATGATAGTGTAGTACACAGCAGGGACGAAGTAGTCGAGCAGGTTTTGGTCCTTGAGCAAAGTTTCCCATGAGGCTGAATCACGGTGTGCCATGAAGGCCCCATATGCGTAAAAGGAAGTAATTGTCAGATCAAAGATGCCTGCAAACAGTTGATACGCCGCTGTTGACCCGGGAGTTCTATACGTCGCGGAGCGAGAGTGATGGACGATTCCGTACAGACTGTGAAGACCTGCAATGCCAGACTGTGATATTGTTAGGGATTTCTTGACAAAGTTGCGTGATGGCGAAAGCGGAAGCACTCACAACAATGCGCATAATCCATGCTGTAATGACGTTGACGCGACTAATCAGAATCATGAGGACAAGGATGCCCAGGGCGCCATTGAATTCCAGTATGCGGCATAGAAGCTGCCAACCACGAACCCATTTGATTGCTTTTTCAGTCTTCTTCCCTAGTTGTCTATACTCGGATCGCTGCTGCAAAGCTTCGTGGGCACTGTTCCAATGGTTAGTCACCTCGGCATACACAATGTCGCCCCGTTACTACGGGCGAATGGTTCAGATGAGCATACTCAGGGTGTGTGTTGAGCGAGATCAATGGCCCGGTCTGAGGCTTGCGCTTCGGCTTCGGCTCCCAACTGGCACGGGTGATGGCCTTGGGGTCAAATGTTGAGGCCGGGAAGCGCGAGTCGTCGCTGGCCGTTGCCGAGTACATGTAGGGCTGACCCGGCGCCATTGTTCAAAGAGACAAAAAAACCGAAACCGATTGAATGGCTTTGTTCAGCTCTTTCGATTGTCTCTCGATAGCGCTGAGTATTTGCTGGCTTTGGAATCTGCGCAGGCGAAACAGGCGAGCGTTGGAATGTTTGCTAAGGGAAGAGAGCTGGAATGGGTTGACTCTCTAAGAATAGTGCTCATAGGCGGGGGTTATGCCAAATAACGCTTTCTCTTCCAATAGCGACGTCCGTCTTGCTAGCCGCTCAAAGTGAACCATTCATCGGCGATTCTTGTCAAAGCGTCATGCCTGCAACCACGGTTCCGTCGTGCGATGGTTTGGGGCTGGCGGTTGTCGTGGAGGCCGTTTCCATAGCAACGCCAGCTTGCCGCCTACGGACTGTGAGCTCTGGTGGGCCGCCTCGCCTTTTGTTAGGGCGTCCGACTCGCATCAACATGTTGCCGACAGCCGATTTTTTCTTATCAGGTGAGTGTTATTGACACCCATGTAACTAGTAGAGCTGTATGGGCTGAGTTCTGAAGTGATAGGAAATGTATTCAGCTGCCACGACTTTGCTGTTCCTTGCCTAGCGAATTCCGTCGAGGCCGACCCACCTCCACGGTTGATCAAGCTCGCTTCGATGTTGTCGTGGTACCATAATATCGTGCATAATATCGTGCAGGTCGTCTAGGCTTCTAACCGAGTCGATTATATTTTAATACTCAATCTGTAGGTAGAGTCTTTGCTCTTTGTAAAATCACTTATTAGGTGACCGACTAGCCGCTAGTAAGTAGCTTGTGGTGAGAGAACCTCACCAACGACTTGTATATACAATAGTAGGCCTCTCCATTCACGCGAATTTAGGACTCCAGATCAAAAAAATTTATCCATTCAAACTCTCATAGGATGGAGAATTTTACAGGAATCGAGAATGAGTAACCGACCATCTTTTTAGACCAAAGATACCTTGCCGTATCGCCGT
Organism: Cordyceps javanica; assembly: GCF_051103115.1. Classification (NCBI taxonomy): domain Eukaryota; kingdom Fungi; phylum Ascomycota; class Sordariomycetes; order Hypocreales; family Cordycipitaceae; genus Cordyceps; species Cordyceps javanica. Next base: position 1,630,829 of record NC_139296.1, read on the forward strand.
GCTGTGGTGTCCAGCCTTTGAGCTTACCTAATGCACTAAACTCGCTATTCAAATGGAAAATGCTCGGCGAGAAGGAATTAAATCCGCCCTCGTATGATAGCTAGAAACGCGGTCTTACAGCATCCAATCATGGAGCTTGCGATTACCAGGTAACCAGAATGAATTCGAAGCAGATATGGCGCTCTGCGCGCCTGCGTTTCCGCTGTTGCGCCTTCCCGCGACATGCCTCGAGCCTCGCGCCGCGGTCGGCCGACGCTGCCTTTCGACTTGCTGTAGTAGGATCCGGACCTGCTGGATTTTATACGGCCTATAGGGTAATGAACAGAGTCCCAAATGCGCAAGTCGACATGTACGAAGCACTGCCTGTGCCATTCGGCCTGGTTCGCCACGGTGTGGCCCCTGATCATCCGGAAGTCAAGGTGAGTGTGCGACGCCAACTATGCACCCGTACATGGACAGCATCCTTATGTGCATCTGCAGAACTGCCAAGACAAATTTGAAGAGATTGCCTCATCTCCAACATTTAGATTTCTCGGCAATGTTGCTGTAGGGTCGACTTCCAAGCCAGCATCGCCAGATCAATGCCGGATCGAGTTGCAACAACTCATGCGCAACTATGACTCCGTACTACTCGCCTACGGCGCCTCTGAAGACAAGAAGCTCGGGATTCCGGGAGAATCTACTCTCAAAGGCATTTATTCTGCTAGACAGTTTGTTGGATGGTACAACGGCCTGCCAGACTGTGCTGGTCTCGAACCAAATCTTGATGGTGACGAAGCCGTCGTCATTGGCCAAGGCAATGTCGCACTTGACGTAGCACGGATGCTGCTAGAAGATGTCGATGTGCTTCGAAAAACCGATATAACGGAACATGCACTCGAACGACTTGCGCAAAGTAAGATCAAGAGAGTGCATGTTGTTGGGCGCCGTGGCCCAATGCAGGTATGGATAGATAAGTGACAATATTGGCAGAAGCCTTGTTCATGTTAACACCGCTCACAGGCAGCGTTTACCATCAAAGAAGTACGAGAGCTAATGAAGCTCCCAAAAGTCGCGTTCCATCCGGTGAATAGAGCATTGTTACCAGAGGACCTCAAATCACTCCCCAGAGCTCAAAAGCGACTGATGGAAGTCGTCGTCAAGGGCACGACTACGAACCCTAGCGATACACCGTCGTCCTGGTCTCTTGATAGCTGCCTGTCTCCCAAGCACTTTTTGGCTCATGCACAAGACGCGACTCGAGTTGCCGGTACCGAATTTGACATAACACAGCTGGAGTCTGTATTTGATCCCAAGTCGAGAGTGAAGCCAACCGGCGAAACTACTATTCTGCCGTCAGATATAGTGTTCCGTTCTGTCGGGTACAAGTCTGCGGCCTTACACGGCTTTGCAGGGGCAGGAATCCAATTCGACGAACGCCGTGGTGTCGTTGATAACGACGGCCTTGGCCGGGTCACACGGCTTGTCTCGGACAGCGATACTCAAGTGGTCAAGCAGCAGGTCCCTGGTCTCTATTGTGCTGGCTGGGTCAAGCTTGGCCCGACAGGAGTAATCGCATCTACGATGAATGATGCGTTCGCCACAGGCGATGCGATTGTAAATGATTGGCTCGGAGGTGCGGCTTTCTTACAATCTGGAGAGAAAGCTGAGGGGTGGGATGGCATCCGCGGCGAGACGGGTACTATCAACGCAGATAAAGCAATTATGTGGGATAACTGGCGACAAATAGACAAAGTTGAGAAGGAAAAGGGCAAGTTGAAGGGCAAGGAGAGAGAAAAGTTCACTAGCACGACGCAGATGCTGTCAGTCATCAGCTGAACAAGACTCCAAACAATTGTATCATAGAACGCTTTTACATTGCTGTATCATATAACTCTACGAGCTCTTCACCTTCTCAGTAAGCTCGGGTACCTTCTCGAACAAGTCCCCTACCAGACCGACATCGGCAACCTGGAAAATGGGGGCATCGGCATCCTTGTTGATGGCGGCAATGACCTTGCTGTCCTTCATACCAGCAAGGTGCTGGATGGCACCAGAGATTCCGACAGCAAGATACATCTCAGGAGCGACAACTTTGCCAGTCTGGCCGACCTGAAGACTGTTGTCGGCATAGCCACTGTCGACAGCGGCACGGGAGGCACCAACGGCTGCGCCCAGTGCGTCAGCGAGGGGCAGCATTATCTTGTCGAACTCCTCCTTGGACTTGAGACCACGGCCGCCAGAGACAACCTTGTTAGCCGTAGCGAGATCAGGGCGGTCGGACTTGGCGAGGTCTTCCGAAACCCATTCGGCGGTAGCTTCGGCCTTGGGATCGGCACCCTCCTCGATGGCAGCAGAGCCGGAGCCAGGGGCGGCGGCAGCAAAGGCGGTGCCTCGGACGGTCAGAATCTTTATGTCATCGGCAGACTCGACGGTGGCAATGGCGTTGCCGGCATAGATGGGGCGGACAAAGGTCTTTTCATCCTGAATAGCAGTGACATCGGAGATTTGTTGAGAGTCGAGCAGGGCAGAGACGCGAGGCAGAACACTCTTGGCGAAAGCCGAATTGGCGGCAATGACGTGCGTGTAGCCCCCCTTCTTGATGTTTTCGATGAGCAGAGGAGCATAGTTCTCGGGAAGGCCCTGCGATTGTAAGTGTCAACTTCCCCAACCCGCAAATGCCCATGAAGAGAATCCGCACCTTTTCGTAAGCCGCATTGTCGACGGTAATAATCTTGTCGATGCCGTCAACCTTGGCAGCTTGCTCAGCGGCACTCTTAACACTGGCACCAGCCAAGAAGCCATGAACGCTTCCGCCGATAGCCTTGGCCGCAGTCACGGCGCTCAAAGAACCAGCGCTAAGCTGGCCCTCACGCTGTTCTAAAATTGCAAGGGCAGAGAGCAAACGTTGGTGGGCGTAGGCATTGAGTGTAACTCGGCCAATGGCTGCCGTAGCAGGTCGGGCCACAGCTCGTCGGGCGGCGGAAAACATTGTTAAAGGTCCGTGGTGGGTTTGTCTTGGGGATGCAGCGGCAGCGTCACCCAAGAGCTGTTTAAGTCAAAGGCCGCCCGGCTGGCAGCGGGCCGAGCATGCGCGCGCAGCTACCGCGAACCGGCGGAGAGAACGGCGAGTCACGTGTACGCAAATCCGAGTCCTTCCGCCACGCACCCAGAGCACCAGTGCACGTGACAAGGTACAATTGGCAAGCCACGTGACGAAATCTCCCCCTGCTTGCAGCATCGGCCAGCTTGTATGGTCGTCGCCATGCACCACGATCTCGTCGCGCCAAAATTTCCCATCACGACGCGACGCTAGCCAGCGCATCTCATCGGTTTCGCAGCGCCAATCGCAATTATAGGTTCCATTTGCATCGCCGCCGTGCTGTCCTGCCTGTGTTGGTGATATTTCCGACAAGTTGGACGCTACGCGACGCGACGTTTCCTGCCTGTCCGTTTCTCTACCTGACCCGCAACGAGAGCTCCTTTGCGACAAACCGTTTCCATCTCACAACCATGGAAGGCGCCGCGGTGTTTGGTTCGCCCAGCAATGGGGAATCCCCCAACGGCAACGCCATCCTTGCACAGCCTCCTCTGGAAGGAGAGAACGCTGCAGGTGCTGGTCAAGGTACCGAGCCACTGTTCAATCTCGCGTAGGGATGCGTGTATCGAACTAACGCCATCATTCATCTAGCAGACGTGCAAATGTCAGAGACTGGCGCGCAAGAAGCTACCATCAAGCAGGATAGCTCCACGCCGAATCCTGGTGCCTCGTCCGGGAACCCGCACGATACGCCTGCAGTCCCAGCGGCCACCACTACTCAGCCCGACGAGGAAATGGGCGACGCGCCAACGGAGGCTAAAGAGGGTGGTGAGGCTGGAGCTACTACTGCTGACGCCGAAGGACAAGAGACCAAGTCGAAGGAGACGATCGAGTCTGCAGCTCGTGATCACCTCATCTCGCAGGCTCACGCCATCGTTCTTCCTAGCTACTCAACATGGTTCGACATGAACGCTGTCCACGAAATCGAGCGCAAGGCTATGGCCGAGTTCTTCAACAATCGCAACCGAAGCAAAACTCCGGCTGTGTATAAAGACTACCGTGATTTCATGATTAATACTTATCGCCTGAACCCCGTTGAATATCTCACTGTCACCGCCTGCCGCAGAAACTTGGCCGGCGACGTCTGCGCCATTATGCGCGTACATGCCTTCCTCGAGCAGTGGGGATTAATCAATTACCAGGTACGGATTACAGTTTACATACATGACAGACGTGTCTGATTGTTGAAAAATAGGTCGATGCTGAGCAGCGCCCATCTCCTGTTGGTCCGCCTTTTACTGGCCACTTCAAGATCATCTGCGACACACCTCGTGGTCTGCAGCCCTGGCAGCCGTCCGCTGATCCTATTGTTCTCGAGGGCAAGAAAAACGCCGACACTGAGAGCAAGGCAACCGCGGCTCCGCCCGCGAAGGGCGATCTCAACCTGGAGATTGGACGCAACATCTACGAAGCCAATGCCAAGGGTTCTACAGTGAGCAAGACCGAGACTGGCGCCAACGGCGAATCTGCTGCCACAAATGGCGTGGCCGGCTCGCCAGACCTCACCAAGACACCGATCGCCAAGGTCAACTGCCACCAGTGCGGAAACGACTGCACCCGCGTCTACTACCACAGCAACCAGACGGATGCCAGCACAAAGGGCAAGTTTGATCTGTGCCCGAACTGCTTCACCGAGGGCCGACTTCCCGCCAACCACACCGCCAGCATGTACGCCAAGGTGGAGAACCCCACGTACACTGCGACGATTGATCGCGATGCGCCATGGACCGACGCCGAGATCCTGAGGCTCCTGGAAGGGCTCGAGCGATTTGACGACGACTGGGGCGAGATTGCCGAGCACGTTGGTACCCGGACACGCGAAGAATGCGTACTACAATTCCTGCAGTTGGATATTGAGGAGAAGTACCTCGACGCGGAAACCCAAGTCAATGCACCAGCCGGTCTCTCTCTTTTGGGAACGCAAGGTGGTCAACTACCTTTCAGCCAAGTCGACAACCCTGTCATGTCGGTGGTTGGCTTCCTCGCCAGTCTTGCTGACCCTGCCAGCACTGCTGCTGCTGCTAACAAGTCTGCCGAGGCTCTGAAGCGCAATCTGCGCAAGCAGCTGGATGGCAGCAAGACTACGACAAATGGAGGCAGTGCCGAGGCTGGCGATGACAAGGAGAAGAGCGATTCTATGGATCTCGATGTCCGGAAGGAGGAGCAGAGCTCCAAGCAGTCGAAGAGCGCCGAGCTGGCATCTATTCCACTGGCCTCCATGGGTGCGCGTGCGGCGGCATTTGCATCTCACGAGGAGCGCGAGATGACGCGCCTGGTATCTGCGGCGACGAACGTGATGCTGCAAAAGCTTGAGCTGAAGCTCAAGTACTTTGGCGAGCTGGAGGCTGTGCTCCGTGAGGAGCGCCGAGAACTTGAGCGGGGCCGCCAACAACTATTCCTGGACCGTCTCGCATTCCGCAAGCGTGTGCGGGAAGTGCAGGACGGCCTCAAGGCGGCGGCGGAAGCCGGGGGCGAGCTAGCCGTGCGCCAAGCGCAAGATGCGGTGCGGGAGGGCGACTCGCTTGGGTTCCAGGCGGTGGCGGCCGGGGCCGGTATGCAGGCGCCGAGTGCGGAGGGCGCAGTCAAGTCATTCGAGGCGTAATAGTTATGACAATGCAAAATAATACCAAGGAGTGGCGTCTGGGTTTACAAGGTATTTGTGAGGAGGTGGACAAAGTTTACTGGGAGGCTTTGGTTCAAGTGAAGAAGATTGATACGTGCCGGATGCTGGGCAGCAACAGGATATATCTGCCGGATGGAAGGGTGGAAAGCTGGGGCAGAGAGTTATGCCATGATGGCGCGTAAGCTTGTTTATTTTACATGTAGTAGTACTGGTACTGGAGTTTTCTGGGCTCAAATGAAATGAAATTCGGATTTGCTAGAAACGGTGGAAATGATTGACTGTCGCGTTTGAATGTCGTAAAGACGGGCGAGCTGAGCCGACAGCTGGATGCTGCGTAGGTGGCTGGGTCTCTGAGAAGGTGTCCGGGTAGGCAGCCAGTTAGGGTTGTTGTTATGAGCAAGAATGTGTCAGTATTACGGATGAATGGGAATTGGTGAAATGATGGTTGCGAAGGCGAGCCGTGGAGGGGGGTCGAGCGGCGAGATGCGATGGTGGTGATGATGGGGACCCAAGGGTCGAAGCATTGCGCTGGGCGTTATTAAAAATGAGGTAATGGTATTGTTGAAACGAAGGATCGGAACAGTTACTGAGTATGGTGGTGTAGTGATGGATGGGTGGAGATGTTCTCTGCAACGTCAAACAGGTCGGTTGTGTGTGGTGGATGGATGGATGGATGGGTACATACTCTTGCTCCTGTTCCCCAACTCCCGTACCTCGATGGTGTCCGGGTGAGAGGAAGTGGACACGCTGCGGAGCACGCCGGGGGGCCTGGGGGTCAAGTTATGGGGGAGTTATGGGGGTTTTTTGGGCGTCTTGGTGGAACGGATGCCCTGTACGGAGTACCAGTAATCCGTTAACCACCTCGTACTAACTCAGTAAGTTACTGTGTAGTAGGTACAAGTTTGCCAACGGGCGGCTGGGCCTCGGTGGTGCGCGCGTGCGGCCGTCGCCAGGTACACCTGGGCCGCAGCGAGGCTGCACCACCAAACAAGTACCCCCGAGTTTCGGAAAGGCAGCTTGACCTCGGTTGTCGATGGAGCTGGCCGGCACAGCCAAAAAATGAGCAGTACCAGTACACGGTACAGATGGGTCTCTCCGGTAGCCACGGGCCAATCGACCGCTAAAAAAGTAAAAAGGTCCCCTTCTGCAGCGCGCGCACCCCCGGCATGTGGCTCTTCGCGCCGGCTGCCAAAGCTCAAACTCTCCGTCACAGGTCAACCGGAGATTCGCTCCAAGCACGAGATTCAAATCCCTCCCTTCCCCAGAGCCTAGGCCACCACTCCTCCTCTTCTCTCTCTCTCTTTTTTTTTACCCTCTCTTTCCTTTCCCCAAGACGTGAAAGCCATTGGCCATGTTGACTTCTATCCGCTCGCAAGGATTGAGGAACAGCTTCCGCAGACTAGCCACTACACCCACGGTTCGTACATCTCATTGCCCTCTCTCTCTTTGCCCGCCAGCGCGCGTCCGCTCGGTTACATGCTAGCCAAACTTGTTCTCTTCAATCCCACCACCGTTTTTCATACTTGAACGAGACTCGGCATTGCATTAGCTGTTGTGTGCGCAGACTACAAACAACAGTCTTCCTCCCTCAACACCACCACCATCTCTGTCAGCTGCTGACCGTCCATCTTACCCATACCAAACAGACTCTCACAATGGCCCGAGGAAAGCACTCTCTGCCCCAAGGTATGTATAAACAATGTCCAATCGCTCCTACACCCATTTCGTCAGCTCACCCCTACCTGCAGGCTACGTCGAGGACGCCTCCAAGGGCGCCATGCTGCGATTCCAAGACTCGCTGCCCCGCCTCCCGGTCCCCACGCTGGAGGAAACCGCCACCAGATACCTCAAGAGCTTGCGCCCGCTGCTCACGCCCGCCGAGCTCAAGAAGACCGAGGCCGCCGTCCAAGAGTTTGTCCAGCCCGGCGGCGTCGGCAGCAAACTCCAGGAGAAGCTTCAGGCCAAGGCCGCCGACCCCAAGACCAAAAACTGGATCTACGAGTGGTGGAACGACGCGGCCTACCTCACCTACCGCGACCCCGTTGTCCCCTACGTCAGCTACTTCTACTCCCACCGCGATGACCGCAAGCGCCGTGACCCTTCCAAGCGCGCCGCCGCCATCTCTTCCGCCGTCCTCGAGTTCAAGAAGATGGTCGACCAGGGCTCCCTCGAGCCCGAGTACATGAAGAAGCTGCCCATCTGCATGGACAGCTACAAGTGGATGTTCAACTGCTCGCGCGTTGCTGCCCGCCCAGCTGACTACCCCCAGAAGTACTCCGCCGACGCCAACAAGCACATTGTTGTCGTCCGCAAGAACCAGTTCTTCAAGGTCCTCCACGAGGTCAACGGCAAGCAGCTCAACGCCTCTGAGCTCGAGCACCAGTTCCGCCGCATCTACGAGACTGCCCAGTATGTCCCTCCCGTCGGTGCCTTGACCTCGGAGAACCGTGACGTTTGGACCGATGCTCGCGCGGTCCTCCTCGATGCCAGCCCCAAGAACAAGGCCGTTCTCGAGGCTATCGAGGCCTCCTCCTTTGTCGTCTGCCTCGACGACGCGTCCCCTGTCACCCTCGAGGAGCGCGCTCACGCTTACTGGCACGGCGACGGCGCCAATCGTTGGTACGACAAGCCCCTCCAGTTCATCATCAACGACAACGGCACCTCGGGCTTCATGGGTGAGCACTCCATGATGGACGGTACACCCACCCACCGACTCAACGACTACGTCGGCGACCTCATTTTCAACAACAAACTCGATCTCTCCGAGGCCCCCATTCGCTCCGACCTGCCCGAACCCCAGGTTCTCCGCTTCGAGATCACCCCGGCCGTGCAGACCGAGATTGACCGCGCCGTGGCCGACTTCAAGCGCGTCATCGGCGAGCACCAGCTCGCCGTCCAGGCCTTCCAAGGCTACGGCAAGGGCCTCATCAAGAGATTCAAGTGCTCTCCCGACGCCTACGTCCAGATGCTCATCCAGTACGCCTACTTCAAGATGTACGGCAAGAACCGTCCCACCTACGAGTCCGCCGCCACCCGTCGCTTCCAGCTCGGCCGCACCGAAACCTGCCGTACCCTTTCCGAGGACTCGGCCAACTGGTGCAAGGCCATGGCCGACGCCTCCATTGACGACAAGACCAAGGTTGAGCTCTTCCACAAGGCCATCAAGGGCCACCTCGAGTACATTACCGCCGCCTCGGACGGCAAGGGTGTCGACCGCCACCTCTTTGGCCTCAAGAAGCTCCTCGAGCCCGGCCAGGAGGTCCCCGCCATCTACAAGGATTCGGCTTACGCTTACTCCAGCTCCTGGTACATTTCCTCCTCCCAGCTGAGCTCCGAGTACTTCAACGGATACGGATGGAGCCAGGTTATTGATGGCGGATTCGGTATCGCGTACATGATCAACGAGGACAGGTGAGTTTTCAACCTCGTATCAGAGCGTTCTTCGAATCAAAAGTACTGACTGCGTGACAGCATCAACTTTAACATTGTCTCCAAGGGCCTCGGCAGCGACCGTATGAGCTTCTACCTAAACGAGGCCGCCTCCGACATGCGCGAACTTCTTACCCCTACCCTCGAGGCCCCCAAGGCCAAGCTGTAAACTACATCACACGACATATTTATTCTTGCCCATTTACTTTGTTTGGGCTGTCTTCTTTGCTAGTCCTTTGAGTTTTCCTTTTTTTTTCTTCTTCTTGTCCAAGCATAGACTTTTGCATCATGATTTCACAGTGCGGATAGGCCCTTTCGCGTGTTTTTTTATTGTGTTGGATCTTGGTTGGCCTAGTCTCCCCTGCGCTTGTGCTATGCGACATCCACTAGACGGACAGAAAGAAAAAAATACGAGTATCGATGTTTAGGAGAGGAGGAACAAGAGGAAGAAGAAGCAGAAGTGTCTTTTCGCGCCTCTTTTCGGCGGCGCTGCCCAAACCGATTGGATAGGTACACGGGTGTCTGCCCCGGGAAGGGGACGACAGTTTCATTGTATTCCGAGTTTTTGGATAGTAAGCTGAACTGAAAGAAAGATGCTAAACCATGCTGTTTTATTGGCCCATGTTGTGACCACCTCGTGACCCATCAGCCGAGCCGTCTGCAACCACTTTCAGGTCATATTCAATACCCAGGTAGTCAGTAAGTTGATTTTCTTCTTTCAACTAGAACAACGATCGATCTTATACCAGAAACCATTCCTGCCTTATTCTATGAGTCAAAATGGCCCTCTTTTTACATTTTCAGCCTTGCATTAATTCAGACACAGCCCTCCCCAAACGCTGCTTGCGCTGCAAGGCGTGACTCACTAGTGGAGATCACCGCAGGTCGAACCACTAGACAGACCACAGGTGTTGACTCGCCTCTTTTTTCGCTATTTAAACACTACGCCTATCTTGCCTTGCTTCTTCTTGCTGTTGACAGAACTATATATACATACAGATATTTCCTTTTTACCTCGGTGCTCCTATCCTGCATATTGAGCGTTCTGTGGCCTTTAGCGAGCATTGCTGCAACTTCCTCACTTCCTCCATCTTCTTCACTCTCATATATATTCAGCATCTCTATTATCATATAATCATGGACTCGACAGCAGGCTCAAATTCACAATCTACTTTCAGCGCTCCATCATACGATACAGCGCTGTGCATCATTCCTCCTCAAAGCCTCTGGCCAGCCATCAACCGGCTACGCAGTCTGAACGACAAGGCATATGCCAAGTGGCCGCCACACATCAACCTCGTCTATCCCTTTGTGCATCCCGATGTTGTCGCGGACGCTGCTGAAATTCTCCGTCAGCTCGATCTGTCCAGTCTCATACCACGCAGGGTATCCATTACAGAGGCGGATGCGTTCATCCACGACAAACACAATACTCTGTACCTGAAGCCGGATAGTAGAGCAACGACCAACTTACACGGGCTTGTGAACCAAGTGCGCTCTGCAATAGGCTGGCAGGCACAGAGTAGTTACCATCCTCACCTGACTGTTGGTCAGACCGAGGATGCAGGCTCAGATACACACAAGTTTCTTCTGCACAAAGCCCGCCTGCTAACACCCATCTCCTGGGACGTGGCGCAACTCGCCATCAAGGTTCGCGACACAAGTCCCGGGCCTGTAGACGGACTGCGACGAATGAAGCTCTGGAGGCTCATTGACATTGAATCGAAAAATTTGACCGAGCTTACGCTTCCCCAAGATGAAGTTCTGGCGACGGACAAGAACGACCACTCGCAGGCCCCCAAGGCGTACTCGCAGCCTGCCTACCACTTTGACTCGCAAGCGGAGACGTGGGAAACGTTTGACAGTTCGTCTCTAGAGCCGGGTACGAATGTCCTCAGCAGCCTGATTGTTGCATCTTATAATGTTCTTTCTGAGTTCAACTGGCCGCCGGATAAGTCCAGAAACTCAACTCTCATATCCAATCTCCTATCTCGACGTGCCGCAGCCGATGTTGTCGTTCTACAGGAGGTGTCGGACCACTTTCTCCCAGATCTCCTCCACGACGACGACATTTGCGCCAAGTACCCCTATAGCACACATGGTCCGCCTGATCAGCCTGAAATTGGCCCTCTTCCCAGCCTTCTCAATATCGTGATTCTGAGCAAGTTTCCCATTTCGTGGGAGTATCTTCCGCTCCAACGGCGACACAAAGGATCTGCAGTGGCGACATTTCCCACCGTCTCGTTCCATCCCAACAGCGAACCACTTGTCGTTGCCGGCTGTCACTTTAGTCAAGGTCTGACAGACGGCGCACTCTCATCCAAAAAGGTTGAAGTCTTGCGCCTGCAGCGGCATCTTGCCGAGCGGCACGGCAAGAACCCATGCATAATCGCCGGCGATTTCAACGTCACCACTTCTTCTTACGCCATCGACATGTCTCAAAGAAGTGGCGCTCTCTCCTCAAATGGCAAGCAATGTCTGGAGGATATCCACGATATGCTGTCCAACACCGAATTTCACGATGTGTGGCTAGCGACGAAAATTGCGGCCGGTGAATCATCCGAAGTAGCTTTGGCCAACGAGGCTGTCATGGACCTCTACGAGGGAGAACAGGGCGCTACATTCAATCCGCTCGAAAACAAGCTTGCCGAAAAGCTGGTCGGGGGAGGAGCCGACAAGCGACCTCAGCGCTACGACCGCATTTTGTGCAATGCGCGGCTTCCTCTGCAACCTGTTGCCTTCAACATGTTTGGCAAGGAGTTGATCACGCAGATAGCTGATGAGAGCCGGGTTCATGCCAGTGATCATTGGGGTATCCGCTGCCTCTTCACCGAGACGGCCGGGACTGGTGTTGTGACCAGTGGGATTCTGGATCGTGCGAAGCCCATCGAGCTGACCGAAGCGCCAGTCTCTCTGGGCGGATTTGAGGATCTCAAGCAGACATTACTAACTCGCGGCTATCTGCCTTCTGAAGACGACGAAGCGGTTAGAAAGCAGGCGATTTCACTTTTGGAGAGCGTCCTACTAGGGATTGATCAAAACAGGCCGGAACAGGAGGGTCGAACGCCTGTAGGCCTCGTCCTTGTTCCGGTCGGCTCATTCGGTCTTGGTGTCTGGATGAGCTCCTCCGATGTCGACTGCCTTTGCATCGGAACCATTAGCTCCAAGACATTTTTTCGCATGGCCCTTCAGCGTCTGAGAAAAGCTTCAGACCTAGGGGTCCGGGTGTTGAGAAAGGTGTTGGCCAACACTGGCACGATGCTGGAGCTGCAGATCCTTGGTATCAAGTTTGATCTCCAGTACTGCGCTGCCACTTCGCTTGTCGAGAAGTAAATTTGTTCTGAATATATCCTGTCTAATCCAAACTAACTGTTGACAGGTTCCCCGGCGTGATGAATTTGCCATCTACTCATCAGGAATTCTCTCTCCCAGTGCAGACTCTGGCGAAGCTGAAGCCCGCCCGAGACATGTACTACCTGCTGCGTTCTATCCCTGACCTTGCCAAGTTCCGAGTTGCTTTCCTTCTTATCAAGGCTTGGGCAAATTCGCGAGGCATCTATGGTGCCAAATTTGGTCTCTTGGGTGGCATCCATATTACTGTTCTTCTCGTCCCCATCTGCAAGCAGTTGGCCACGCTCCCGGGGTCCGTGTCCACGACGGATATCCTCGCAACATTCTTCAGTCATTATGCCACTTTCGACTGGGAGACGCAGGTTGTGCTGGATCCATTCTTTCACAAGGAGCTACGCTATCACCGTACGTCCCGGGAGCCTTTCTGCCTCCTGGGCTGGCATGCTCCGGCTCTCAATACCGCCATGATCGCCTCGACGCCTACCGTCAAGTCCATCGCCGCCGAGATTTCCAAGACAAACTCTCTTTTATTCCATCCAGGATCAACGTGGGATACGATTCTAGACACTGTAGGCGGCAGCGGCGGCGCCACGGGAGTGCAAGACTTTCTCCAGAGCTTCAAGAGTTATGTGAAGATTGACGCGCGTTTCTGGGGATCGTCTCCCTCGAGCGGCCGAAAATTCTTAGGTTGGCTGGAGTCGCGCTGCGTTGCGATTCTCGTTGGTAAGGACTGACACAACCACAGATAACTTGACAGCGGATCATCTCGCTAATTATCTGTGATAAGATATGAATAGGAAAGCACCAGCCCTGATACCGCGGTTATGGCCCGGGCGCTTCGTCGACGCGCCCATTACCGAAACGTCTACGGACTCAGAGTACCAAGGTTTCTATCTCATCGGCCTAGCGTGGAACGAAGACGACGGTGGTCGTGCCAAAGACAACACCAAGGCGACCAAGATGGCCCTCGACGGCCTGCTACGTGACTTTGAAACTCGAATGCGTGGTGACGCCAGGTACTACGATGCCTCTTCGTGCTGGATGGCCGCTGGCGTCGTCAACACCGCCGACGTTGCCTCGGCGGCTCTCGATCCGGGATACCTCGACGCCGCCGACACCATATTCGATGATTTCGAAGACGAGGACGACGATAGCGAAGACGAAGACGAGGACGGGGATCAGGACGCCAGCAACAGTAACGACGAAGAAGCGGGCTCATCGCGCGCCAAATTGCGACGGTCCGCCGCCGCGGCGCGCCCGGTGAAGCTCAACGTGCCCACATCCGCCAAACCCGAGGGAATGGGCCGGTTCCGGCCGGCGTCTGACGTCCTCCACCGGCTCCGCTGGGACACCGCGTTGGACGCCGCCGACTTCATCGTCGGCTTCGAGGACCGCTTTGCGGGAGCGCAAGAGAAGGCGCTCGCGCAGTGGAAGACGGAGCAGACGGACGAGGAGTTTATTCCACAGCACCGCATCCTCTACTTTAAGCGGCGCAGTGACGGCCGTGTCGTCTGGGAGCGCAAAACACGCGTAGACCGCATCTTCGGCAGTGGCGTGGTGCCAGCAGACTGTATACCCGTTTGAATCGAAGGCGGGCTACATGTTAATGATAACAAGTCTTCAAGCATTAATGTACAAGAAGAAAAGGAAAAAAAAGATAAACAAGATAAATAAGAAAATAAATGGTAAAACTTTGCTAGGTATTGGTCGTCAATTGTCATTAATATCCCACATTCCTTACACCAAGCGGGAAGCAGGGCCCCATCCGTCAACTATATCATACAATGCAGTCTGCAAGGAGAGACGGCTTTTATGCGCCCAGGCTGACGAACACGGCAGCGATGGACGTCTTGTCGTGCTTGACATATTTGCCCTTGCCCTTGTCAATTTCATGGTAGCGGTCCCAGAAGCGGTCGTACAGCGGCTGCAGCTTCTGGCGGATGTCCTGACCAAACATGGCGCGTACCTCGCGCTCCATGGTGTATGCCTTGTGCCTGGTCACCATATCATCAAAGGCGTTGTTGAACTGTTGAAACTTTTCCTTGATCTTGTCCTTGTCCTTGCTGCTGAGGGCCTTGACGACCGTGGCCGAGTCGATGGGCCCACCCGACTGTGGGCGCGCGCGCTGCGAGGTGTGAATTGTGTCAAAGAGATGGACGGATAGGTCCTTGCACACCTCCGTATAGGACAGGGTCGCCTTCTTGCGCCACGGCTCGAGTATATCGAGACGGGGTTGCAGGAGCGGCGCCAGCTCAGAAGTGACGATGGACCGCTCGATAATGACGACGCTGTTGGCCAGGAAGACGCCCTGTGTAGATTTGCTTCGGATCAGGAGACGCATCTTGGAGTCCAGTGCCGTGAGAAGAGCTTCTATTGTATCGATGCAGTAGTGCGTAAAGATCTGCTGGCCGTCAGCGGTGACATCGAATGACGCGAGGCTGGGTATGGCGTCGGCGGCACGAGCGGAAGCGCCATTCTTCCATCCGCCGTCTCCAAGGGAAATCATGATGCTAGCTATAGGACGGAGGAACTCCATCATGGCTTGGAGGCGCTGCATAGACTCCGATACTATGGGGAGAGGTGCGCCGTCATTGGGTAATGTCTGAACAGCGGCAACCTTGCGTTTTGTATCTTCGAGAAGTTCTGCTAGTGACGACTTGGCCGTTTCTCTCACGGGCTTTAGGGCGGCTGCCAGTTGAGGTTTGAGTTCGCCGGTTCTAGTCTCAAGGTTTTCAGATAGCTTCGAAAGAATCTCTGTGACTTCGTATGCGAGATAGCAATCCGTGGGGAGGTGTTGTTTGATGTGCGCGTTGAGTTCGCGCAGAGTTCTGGCAAGCTCGGCGAGAGGAGATTGGCATGCAGCCTGGAATATAGGCCCCCAGTCCTCGCGAGCAAAGATGCTGCAGACATTCTCATACTCGGCAACAAAGATTCCTTCCATTGCCTGTGCGTATGTTCCGATGCCGTTGGTGCCGGATCTATAAATAGCCCCAGGGTTCTTCTTTTTTGCTGTATTGACGCTAGCAGCCGCCAGATTGACCAGAGACGCCGACAAGTATGGTCCACGGATCTCGCTGTATAATTTCGCAATAGGAGAGTCATATCCGGCCCCATTCCGAGTGGTTCCCAGGTGCGAGTATATCAGGCCCAGTCGTGTGATGGCCTCCTGAGGTAGGACTGGAAACTCCTTGTCCTTGGTAATGTAATGCAGCGGTTCGAGGGATCGCGGGGTTTCATTACGAAGCAACTTGTCAAAGAAGGCTTCGAGTTGCGTGTTTCCGTTCTTCATTAGACGCGTCAGATCCGCCATGGTATTCTGATTGGCCCGCAGATTGGACGCTTGCATATCCGCATGAGACCTGTTTATACGCTTCATTGATCCCAGATAGGCAGACAGCCCGGCCTTCTCGGGGCCTGCCCGAATGATCTGCTCTTCATCATCTTTACTATCTGCCGGTTTTCGCAGGCGATCGATTGCGGAAATGACGGATTCAACATCTGTTGTTGTTAGCTAGGAGCGGGGTGGAAGCCGCGGAGGAAGCTCACTTGATCCTAGAACCTGCAATCGCCGAGTTTCTCCGTTCAACGGCCCAGCAACTTCGCGAACACTTTGCCCCGTAGCTTCGAGCCTACCGAGACATGCCTGAATCTTCTTGGTGAGCTGTGTCGTCTTGTCCAGGCGTGAGTTGAGGACGTCAACTTCGGCTCGAGCTTCCTCGTCTAGAGCGTTAAGCGACACGTTTGATGCCAAACCAACGGCCATTTTCCGTAATCGGCGACGTTTCGCGATACTATAGGCGGAAGTGAGAGGTCCCGCAGTGCGCGATACTGTTGCGACAAACGATGTTCTCTACGCCTTGCTTTGGTTGTGTCAAGTCAACGTGAGACAAGATGAGCTGTCAATCAAAGGTGGGGCAAACTGGCCAGCCTCTCATGCAGGTCTATGGACTGGGCAGGTACATGATCTGTAAGTAGGTAGTCAACTAGCGAAGAGGAAGACGCTTTGGAGAAAGAACACGGTACAAAGACCGGAGAATTCGAAGCTAATCTTGAACAATGAGGCATGAGCTCGAGCCTCGAGGCTGCTCATAAGTTTTATTGATATAATATTTCTCATATCATTTTCAGTGTTGTTTATCTTGCTACCCCTTGCAGCTGGATTCTGCTTACTAACATCCTAGCTTTGGCCCAATTACGGCCTTGGGCAGTTCTGTAACCACTTTACGCGGTATGTCGCGTCTCGACGCGTTTTCGTGTGCCCACCCACCAGGCCCTGCCACACTTGACCCTTGATCCCGCCTTGTCCCTCTTCGCCTTTTGGATCTGCCATTAACAAGGTTGCAGCTGCTCACCATATTCGCCCATCATGGACCAATATATGCTTCAAGATGAGGCCGTGATTGATCGTATCCGACAGGCGGAGGAATTCTTGGATCCCAGTAGGCTACCCCTCATCTTCATTCGATGGCGTCAACCAACCTCAAGCGATGCTAACTGCCGTTATTAGGTGATTCCCACGCACGGAGCTACAGATCAGACATTATTTTGATGCTGCAGAAGAACCAGAGACGCTTGACTGTAAACCTAGACCACGTTCGCGATCACAATGAGAATCTCGCCAAACTTATCCTCGAAGAACCTTTCGACTACACTCTGGCCTTCAACCATGCACTAAAGCAGATTATCGCTGCATTGCAACCGTCTCAGGCTCGCCCTGACCAGCAAGCTGCTGATACCGTCTACTATTGTGCTTGGGCTGGCAGCTTTGGCCTGAACGCTTGCAATCCTCGCACAATTTCGTCTCATCATCTCAACCGCATGGTGTCACTCGAAGGCATCGTAACGCGCTGCTCCCTTATCCGGCCCAAAATTATGCGCAGTGTTCACTGGAATGAGAAGAAGCAAAAATTCCACTTCCGCGAATATCAGGACCAGACCATGACGAATGGTGTCACCACCTCGAGCGTCTACCCTCGTGAAGACGACGACGGAAACCCTCTGCTCACTGAATATGGCTTCTGCACATATCGCGATCATCAGACTATCTCTATTCAAGAGATGCCGGAGCGTGCGCCTGCTGGTCAGCTTCCTCGCGGTGTGGATGTCATCTTGGATGACGACCTGGTCGACAAGGTGAAGCCTGGTGACAGAGTTCAGCTTGTTGGTATTTTCAGAACACTTGGTAACCGCAATACCAACCACAATAGCGCGTTGTTCAAGGCTGTCATACTTGCCAACAACATTGTGTTGCTGTCGTCCAAATCTGGCGGCGGTGTCGCACAGGCTACGATTACGGACACGGATATTCGCAACATCAACAAAATTGCCAAGAAAAAGAACTTACTCGAGCTTCTATCGCAGTCCCTGGCTCCCAGTATCTACGGTCACGATCACATCAAGAAGGCAATCCTCCTCATGCTTCTCGGCGGTATGGAGAAGAACCTAGAAAACGGTACTCACTTGAGAGGTGACATCAATATTCTCATGGTTGGTGATCCCTCTACTGCCAAGTCGCAACTTTTGCGATTCGTATTGAATACAGCCCCTCTTGCTATTGCCACAACGGGTCGCGGTTCATCCGGTGTTGGTCTGACTGCTGCCGTCACATCGGACAAGGAGACGGGCGAACGTCGTCTGGAGGCTGGTGCCATGGTCATGGCAGACCGTGGAGTCGTCTGCATTGATGAATTTGACAAGATGTCTGATAATGATCGCGTCGCTATCCACGAAGTTATGGAACAGCAAACTGTTACAATTGCGAAAGCGGGAATTCATACTTCGCTAAACGCTCGCTGCTCCGTTGTCGCAGCTGCCAACCCCATCTACGGGCAGTATGACCCCCACAAGGACCCTCACAAGAACATCGCCCTTCCCGATTCTCTGCTCTCTCGTTTCGATCTGCTGTTTGTCGTGACCGATGATATCGAAGACACCCGTGACCGCCAGGTTTCAGAACATGTTCTTCGTATGCATAGATATCGTCAGCCAGGGACGGAAGAGGGAGCGCCTGTTCGGGAACAGGCCTCTCAATTCCTAGGCGTATCTGCCGATACGCAAGCAGGAACGCAACGCCCTACTGAAGTGTTCGAGAAATTTGATGCCATGTTGCACGCTGGTGTTACACACACTTCCGGCCGAGGGTCAAACAAGAAGCCAGAGATTCTCAGCATTCCTTTCATGAAGAAGTATATACAATACGCCAAGACACGTATCAAGCCTGTCTTGACTCAGGAAGCATCCGACCGCATCGCCGAAATTTACGTTGGTCTACGCAACGATGAAATGGAGGGCAATCAGCGCCGCACGTCACCTTTGACTGTCCGTACACTCGAAACCATCATTCGTCTTGCTACTGCCCACGCCAAATCCCGTCTTTCGAACCGTGTAGAAGAACGTGACGCTGCTGCTGCTGAGGCAATTCTGCGATTTGCTCTTTTCAAGGAAGTCGTTGAGGAGTCGCGAAAGAAGCGCAGAAGGACTGCTACAGTTGACTTTGCTTCTTCTAGCGAAGATGACGATGACGAAGATGAAGACGGGGAGAATAACGCCGCCGACGGTGCGTTCCGAGGGACTAGATCGACACAAAGCACTTCGCGCACAACACGTTCGCGTGGTACAGCCTCTGGGGTAGGCGCCCCCAACGGTAACAACAATGTCCACGACGAGGAAGCAGACGATGATGAAGAGGAGGTAGATGAAGCTACCTCCTCGGCTGCACCGCGGCGCTCCGGCAGAACCACGCGCTCGGCTGACGCTGCGTCTGAATCACAGACGTCGTTTGGCTCTTCGATGCCTGCGTCACAACTGCCTAGCCAAACACAGGAAGACCAGGATTTGGCTAGTGGCACTGCCTCCCTTGCGATCGACGACACCCCAATTGCCGCACCTCGTTTGGCTGCATTCAGGACGGCCCTTGGGCAACTTCTCAGCACTCCTCTATTCGAGGATGATTCGGCCAGTCTAGATGCTGTCATTGATGCTGTCAACCAAAAGGTTGGAAACCGCAGTGGCGGTGCCTTTGCCCGCGAGGAAGCCGTCAAGGCTCTCAAGAAGCTTGAGGAGGCCAACCACATTATGTGAGTTTTCTCTATTTATTCCATGTTCTCTGAACTGTTACTAATAGTTTTACAAAGGTTTGCGGATGGCGAGCTTGTCTACAAGATTTAGAGAGTGCGTTTCGGTTGTTTCGGTTGTGATTTCCGTAGGAGAAATATCATGGCGTTAGGGGTATAAGGTCACAGTGCAAGGGATTCACGAAATGGGAACACAGGGCTGGTCAAATTGGCCATCCTTACGAACGACATAATGGAACATTTCCAGAAAGACATAACGACAGCTGCTCGTCCCTACACTGCCTCTTGTGCTAACACAACGTGTTTCAATCACCCACTTGTATTGAACCCAAATT
The DNA here is from genome assembly GCF_051103115.1 of Cordyceps javanica. NCBI lineage: Eukaryota > Fungi > Ascomycota > Sordariomycetes > Hypocreales > Cordycipitaceae > Cordyceps > Cordyceps javanica. The sequence goes on from NC_139296.1 coordinate 1,650,719, forward strand.
CCTGAACGGCTAGTGAAAGGAGGAAGAATATGGTTTAATCAACAGCGCAACTTTCCGGGATAAGGCAGACTATCCCTGGCGTGTGCTTGAGTGGTAAACCTGGTTCGCCCAACTCTCATGACCCTCTTCCTGGTGAGAAGGATTCTTAGCCAATGCTGACCCCCTCAGCTTAGTTCCGAGGCTGTCCGAGCAGATCTCATAGAGCTTGTCGGCATGCCCGTTTTTTTCTTCAGGCAGGCCGCTCTCGCGCAGCGGCCACGGATTTGGCCGTAGAGGGGGTGCTCTATCAGCGATCATCCTTCCAACAGCAATTCTCTACATCGTGATGAATGGGGTTAATGGGCTCATGCCTCATAGCCAAGCCAAAGCCGGAGTATTAGACTTCTTTTCCTTTCTTCTAAAAACTTTTTTCTCAAATAAAAGATTTCACTCATTGGCCATCACTTTGAGTGACTCTATTCGATTTACCCTTGCGCGTCAGAATATTTCGTGTTTCAAAAAGATCCCTATGGTTTGTCGGGCCTTTTTGGTCTGCATCAGGCTATGGGAAATGACGCGTGACTACGTTTGATTTAGTGTCCTAGGGAGTAAATATCCCGTGATCGAAAGCAAAAGGCAAGCACATCGTCGGTGTTCCCTACCAAGACAGAGCGGCGACGATTGTCATCGCCCTTGGGGAGTCATTCTCTGCTTCTTGATTGGCTCTATAGTTGTGCAAGTCTAGTTGTTGTACTCTTGCTTTTATCAACAAGACGTAAAGTAGCTAGCACGCCAGTGTTTGTATACGTGTGCCTAGTTACCTCTGCATGTTTGCTCCTGACAAAGCTGTTAGATGTCAAACTGCTTGGACTAGACATGAAGTTTGGGAACGATACACTTGAAACCGTGATTCACCTTTGGCATCAATTGCTCTCATAAATGCTGACCTTTCCCGACCAAAAGGGTGTGTCCTCGTCATCCTTCGTTCTCGACGAGAAGCCATCTCAGAATGCGCGACAACAATCTTATTGCCCGCCTGTATGCTTGGCCTCCCCAAAACAGTCTTGCGTCAGAAGCTGTTAGACAGAGCCGCTTCGCAGTGTCGCCGCTCCAAGAATTGACCATTGCTGCTCCGTTGGGGCGCAGTGACGGCTTGCCCACCCCGATCGACCTCGCGTCCGATATAATGCTGAACCAACCGCCCAATCCGCATATTCGAATCTCATTCGACTTGATTCCAAAAACAGCCCATGGTATAGTATTTGGGTGTGATCGAGAAAGCGATGTCGTCCTGCCGGACGAGGGAAGCATCAGTGCACATCATTTCAGTATCGGCTTTGACGCGCAGCGTCGCCTTGTGGTCAGAGACCTAAACTCTACAGCCGGTACCGAGGTATGGTACAGTAAGTTTGACAAGCGCCGTTTTGCAAGGCTTCGACGAAGAAATTTCCAATGGTTGGTGGAAGGGTCCGGCCGGATACCAAGCAATGAAATTATCATCCACGCAGGCCGCAAGCTGAGCTTTCTACTCGTTGCAGAACATCAGCATATGGATCAAACTGAATACAATGAATACATTACAAGAGTTGATCGCTTCAGTCGCGGTTGTGGCGCTTCGCAGGCCCTTGTTGAAGCCATCAACATTCGCCTGCAATGCCAATCACAGCTCATGAACGAGGCCATGAAACTCGAAGGCGGACCCATATACCGAGAAGAAGTCGTTGGGCAGGGTGCTTTCGGTAGATTCAAGTACAAGTGGAATGTTAGCACCGGGGAGGAGATGGTTTTGAAAGAGCCCATCAGTGGAAATGCGCTCAGCCAAAGCGAGCTACGACGTTGGAAAGAAGAGGCCTATACTATGCAGAAGCTCCGCCACGTAAGCTTCACTCATCACAAAACAGCGTGCAACAGTTCGCTAACAAGGGGCAGTCTAACGTAGTAAAGCTTCTTTGGGCAGACTTCCTACCCAGACCTCAGCCGTTCATCGAATACTGCGTTGGCGGCACGCTCACGAACATTGCGCACGAGCTCGGCGCCGCAGACATCCTCCAGGTTCTGCAGCAGTCCCTGTCAGCCCTTCAATTCGCGCACAAAGTCGGCATCGCTCACCGCGACCTGAAACTGGACAATATTTTGATTGCGTCGCGGGACCCCTTGAGAATCAAGCTTGCCGACTTTGGGATTGCTAAACTTCATGGCCAACTCCAGTCGGTCTGCGGCACCCCGCCTTTCATGGCCCCTGACATCTGGGCGATGAGGCTCCCCTCAAAGGAAAAGTATTACACCAAGGCTGTTGATATCTGGGCACTTGGTGTGGTCATCTACCGGCTTCTGTTTGAGTTGCCGGCGGGATTTGGTCCCAAGCTCTGTTTGCGAATCGTTCATGATTTGCATATGTATCTGAAGACGAACCGTGGCACCATTGCAGAATTTTTGGCAAAGTACATGCTGCAACTTCATGAAATTGACCGCGCAAACGCTGCAGCATGCTATCGCGCGGCGAAGGCACTTCCGCCTCCCAACGACCGAGTAGGGGGGGTCGGCGCCCATCTTCTTACACCACTGATCTCAGCACCACGTTCGAGGAGCTGCTCGAATCTCTATGGGGAGATGGTGAGCGTTCATCCAGAAAAAGACTGGCAGATGACACCGAAATCACTGAGCTCGAGTCATCTAAGCGTCGAAAACAGCAACAAGTCAATGCGGCGGATGTGGCCGGTTCAGCGCGGAAAACTAGGCCAAGTGAGGAGCAGCACACGGTCACGACTCCGGACGAAGATGGCACAGCTAGGTAGCATGGCTTTCCCGAAGCCTAGAATTACCAAGTGCTGAGCACGGCCTGTTGTATGTTGTTGGTCGACCCTCATATCGAATGTAGCGAACATGAAATCTTGGACAGGACGGGCAGGGCATAGCTGGTGTAGGATGGTTGACGAGTATTGTTCCCGGAATCGTGTCCGGTCTCGTGTTTGACAATTTTCGTATTGAAATTCGCACCTAGTCATGCAGATATTGGATGGCATTGGCATTTGTGCAGGCGCAGCATCCTTCAGTGTACATGACTAGATGCCTTTTCTTTGATGCTAGATTAGAGCACTGCCTTCCATCGCGCTTTTTTTGTTTCGCTTGAAATGATAGACAGCAGCCCTTGAGGTTGCGTTCCTACTTTGCTTTGGTAACTGTCCAAGTTCTTCACCTAGACGCTTCTCAACGAGTCAACCTTGCCTTTGCCTGTGCCTTGGTGTATTGCTGTGCTGCGAGGCGAATTGTCCGGGGCCGCATCTGGGTTCCCATGCTTCTATCGAAAGAAACGGTGAAATGAGTTTCTTGACGTTTTTAGCAACCAGCATTCTCTATCTGGATTTCTTTTGCGCTAATGTGTCCGGCGTGCCTGGGCATGCCTGGGTTTCTGCGCTGCCCACTGTGTACTGCCGCTAGTAGTGTATATGGCGATGGCGAGATGTGTGCATTGCAGTTTCGGGCACCGGTTCGATAGTGGAATCCATGTCATGTGTCGTTGGTTTCGGGTTTCCAATTCATGCCAATTTGTTCGGGTTGTGTAAATGCACTCGATGGAATGTCTGCGCACTGGTATGTGAACATCCTTTGTTAGCCCAGACCCCGCACCTCCTTGTACAGAGGTTTCCAGATCAAGTCTTCAGTCAGGACAGAACCGATGCGCCACATCATCTTTGGCTGAAACTTGCCTTGTGCTCGCCTGCTCTTCCTGGATTGCAATGCAGATCCCATCGACTCGAACTAACTACCAGACAAGCCTTGTTAGCCGCACAGGTACGCGTCCATCCCGCCGCCCCCCCCTCCGTCGGCCCCGTGTGCCCCGCACTGGAGGAACCCCTCTCCCCTCACCAAACAAGGCAGTGCCTGTCTGCCCCCTTTGGTCACAGCAATTCGGCCAGACTACACCGCCGCCACCGTTGAACAACTTGTCCTTTATCCAACAGTCTCTCGGCGCCTTCGTTCTTCTTCAATTCGCTCTACCTTGCTTTGCATCACTCAAAAAAACGACCCCCCGCCCGGAAAAGAACCATGTCCGCTCCCGTTGTCCCTCCCGGTAGCACCATTGTGCAGTCCTTCAAGAAGTCCTTCGTCGATGTCCCCATTGACGAGGCCAATGGCCGCGCCGTTGCCACCTCCGAGTTTCTCGAGGCTGCCGAGTCGCTGACCACGATTTTTGGTGAGCATAACACTCTTCGCATCTGTGTTGTTGGAATTCGAGTGCAGGCCATCGCTAATTGACCATCTCTGGCAGATGCACTCGGATCCGTCGCGTTCTCGCCTGTCAAGAACGACATGCTCGGTAACATCAAGGTAACCTCACCAAGAGCAACGCATGCTGGAATCAGAAACCCACGGACCTAACAACTTTGCAATCTAGAAAATCCGTGATCGTCAGCTCGCCTCTCCCGTCGAGTCCGCCAACATTCAGGACCTCTGCCGCAACGAGCTCAAGACTAAAAAGCACACTGCCACCGAGGGTCTCCTCTGGCTAGTCCGGTACGCCATCTACGCCCATTTCTCGATCAGAAGAAAGGCAGCATGCAAAAGACTTGAAACTCACCTTGTCATCTAGTGGTCTCGAGTTCACCTGCCTCGCTCTTACTGCCAATACGGAGAAGCCCGACGAGGAGCTTGCCGACTCGTTCCGCGCCGCCTACGGCAGCACCCTCAAGCCTCACCACAGCTTCCTGGTCAAGCCCATCTTCAGTGCCGCCATGAGCGCCTGCCCCTACCGCAAGGACTTCTACGCCAAGCTCGGAGACGACAATGCCAAGGTCACAAGCGATCTCAAGGTCTACCTTACTGCTCTCGCCAAGATTGTCGGCATTCTCAAGCAGTTCCTCGACAGCAAGGAGGCCAAGTGGTAAATATAAAAAGAAAATTTAGCATAAGAATATACGCCGTTATTTTCCATCTGAAAAGCGATCCAAGATCTGGCCCAACAGCTTTCCCACCAGCCACTCGCGAGGGAATCGATGTTTAAGGAACTTGCGTAGATTGCATGCCACGTCCTGGCAAAATATGGTCATCTTGGAGACTGACCAGCCACAAGCGGCGAAAAAGGAAAAAAGCGAATTGCCCAACACACTCCGTCAGACAATTCTCAAAGCCTGTAGGCAAGCGGTACTTCGAGGGTGCAACACATTCCAGCCCCATCTGCAGACTTCCATTTAAGCTGACTGGAAAATCGGCAGTGCCGGTACGGCGCCCTCCATGGCATCGACGAGCTTGAAATCGTGGTCTGCAAAGCGAAATGAGATCGAGTCAAAGTCAAACTGCGCGCGGACAAACCCGGACAGTGGATAGCAAGCGCGCCCCCTACTTCTTGTATGTGCTTCGTGGCCCCCTTCGCAGCTGTGACTGGCAGTCGCCCGGAGTAGTGGCGGCACCATCATACCGCCGCCCTGCGGTCGCTCGCTTCTCAGACACAAACATTTAGGCTCCATATATGTTTTGAGCTGATGTTGGCCAATTCGATACTGGCCGACTACTCGCTGCGCACCGTTGGCATAGTGAAGCATCAGACCTCGTAGTGCACCGTTTGTGGGCTCTTCAACTACATCTAGGCGAACAACATTGTCAAGAGGTGCGTATGATGTGAGTCTGAAAGGTTCAGGCTGAGCGAACGCCATTTCCCTTGGAAAGCTTCTAACTTCGTCAGAGTACTGAAGCTTCGACACTGGATTCGAGCTGTATGCGCCAACACCAGATACAAAGGGAGCTTGTAGCCTGGTGAAGAGCAGTTCTGGCTCTTCGCCGAGCAGTATACAAGGGCTACTTATTGGCATGAGATATCCGATAAAGACTGTTCCAGCCAGCTTGGTCTTGATCTAACGCGCAGAGTGATCAGAAGCCATTCGTAGCCAGTGCAAGTTGCGGCTGTAGTCGACTCACCATCATGCCCGGTTGTTGTATGCGCTGCGTTCGGCCATCTGTGCCGAAGGCTATGGACAAAATCTTGTCGCCTGCTGGTAGCGGCAGATATATCCACGCAAGATCCGAGAACTCCTCCATCGGAGGTCCTCCAATCTCCTTGAATACACATGTATCGTGTGGGAGTCTTGCAATTGGATACTTTGGTGTATGCGCGTGAATATGAGCAAGAAAGTGGCTATGGAAAATAAAGGTTAGACCTGTGGCTCCTCCGAGATGAGCGGTTTGGAATCGGTTGGCAGGCACCATCTGGCCACACATGCGAGTCGACGAAGCACCATTATCCACCCAGTCAGATATGTCATCATGCAGACTCGCAGGCCGCAGCGGGTTTGGCGGCGGGTTCATCAAATCCCAGGTAGTGAAACCCTGGTGGCCATCGGGTATACAAATACGTGCCCGTCCACTCTATACGATAAATTTAGCTTTTGCGACTTGCGCTGAATTGAGAACTGGTTGACTGACCCTAAATATGACTGCAACGGATTGTAACTCTTCCTCATCGGCAACAATGTATTCATGGTCGTGTGCCAAGTAGCCTGGCAAGAATGAGGATGACTTTTCAATGCGTTGGATGCGACTTATTCCCTGCGAGTCGATGGCGAAACGCGTCAACTGTGTAGCCGGAGTGGAGGGACCAATGGTTTCTGGAGATGAGTCACCGCGTTTCCATGATGCAATTTCTAGAGCTGATATCACGGTACACTGGTCTGCTACGTATTCGGAGCGCTCAAACGCAACCGTGGCGGCGCGCGCCACCCTCCACAACAGGGCGTCTCTCGAAAACTCGAAAATATCGCTGACAATCTCCCACGGCAGGCGCGTTGCAAAGTCTCTCATTCCCATCTTTTCGAGTACGTAGCGGATCCCGGCTTTACTACACAGAAACTTCTCACGAGGCAAGGGCCGCGCACCCTGCAACGTCTTGGTGCGGTTCCAGGGTTGGCGCCACAGGCCGAGAAACCAGAGGTGCTCAAGGGCGTCCTGGCCGTGGCCACCGCATGCCGTGAACACTCTAAAGCAATCTGCATGGACGACGGTGCACTCTACACGGCAGCCAGGTGGCTCGGGTTCGACGTCGAAGCGTGCGCCAACAGCCCAGTCACCGATGCGAACGATGGGCTTGGAGTCGCCCGGCCGTGTGCCTCCAGAGCCCGTGGCCCCGTGGGGAAACACAAACGGTGGCGTAATCTCTTCCAAGCGCATCGAATCCTGGCTTGACACCACTGCCATGGCAAAAAATCACGCCGCGTCAGCTGATTTGCCGGGCAAAGGAGTTCCAGCTCACTGAACTTACACGCATAGGCAAGACTGTGCCGCTTGACAGGCCCGGCACACAGCCCGCATTCAAACGGCAGGTAGAAATGTCCACGCCATGAATGATCACCTCGGAAGCCTGTCCGAGACATTGCAGTAATAGCTTTTTTTCCGTCCCAGGGCAGGGAAAGAAGGGGGGGTGTGACGGAAGTGCGCAACGACAGGCCCCTAACGCCGCCTGATACGGATCGATCTGCAACCGTGCGGCGAGTTGAGCAGCCGATCGGACGCAACACGTCATATGCAAGTTGGAGAGGAAGGCAATGGGCGTGTCTGCGACGAGCAGAGTGAGGTGCGGATGGCAAAATGTCGTGGTTTGCACCGCCCAAAGGCCCAGCCTTCGTGGGATGCAATAACTGCGCTGCCAAATGCAGTTACACAGCGGAAATGCGCCGAACAAATATACAGCTATCGGATGAGGGGTTGCTCGGCTGCGGAACGAGGGCAGTAGCCCGGAAACTATTCCGTAAACCGCGTGTGTAACCAGAAGGCCTTGGGAGCCCGGCGCCGTTGCCACCGCCATTTTACCAGTAGGGGGCGTTTCTTTGAGCTCCCTCTTTTCAGCCTTTCTTTAAGTGTACCGGGGGCTGCCATACTGCAGACAATGGCTCGACTTCCTTTGACGCAACTGGGCGTTGGTAAGAATATAACAAGGTGCATGGGTGTGGTGGCGGGTAGGAGCATACCTACAGTCGTCCGTAGCCGCCCTGTCTACTTTGAGCATGGGGAATCCCTGTCACCACCGCTTTCCCGGCAACACAGGATGCTCGTCCCGCTCCTTCTATTCGCCTCAGATGGAAGAGCTTGTGCAAGGGGATAGCCGCTTTACAGATTTGGACGTTGAGCATTGGCAAGCCAGGAAGGGCATCGGTACAGACCATGATTTGACGGGATGAAAGAATATCCCTCCAGAAGCATAACCAGTCCTGTCCAAGACTGGTGACGTAGTTTCCGTAATTCTCGGCACGTTATAGGCAGGGGCGTCTTTACAGATCAGTCATCACACATATGTACGGCTCGTAAATTGCTCCCAGTGCTGCAAGTCTCAAAAGGTCAGCATTTGGACGACGTCGTCAAACGGCGTCTTATTGGGTTATTATTGAAAACGTTGGCGTCACCATTTGATGCTCAGTCGTCCTCGAAGAACAAAATAAAATCAAGGGCTTTGCATACTCTCGCACCATGTACATTAGCAGCATGATCTGCAAAATCCCGTGGCGCGCTGCTGTGATGGGAGTGCTGGTTGTGGTTACGCAACATACTGTCTGCTTGGATGGCTGGCTGTCGACCTGATAGCTGCCCTGTATCAACTTTCTCAGCTGAGGTGTTTGATTAACACTGCTCTACTCGACGATTTTACGTCTTTTCTTTTCCCTCTCACGGCCTGAGGGCTTGTTGTGTCCCCATTCAAGCACACTTAACCGACCCCGAAGCCAAGCCGGACCCATGGCGCAACGGTAGCGCGTCAGATTCCAGTACCTGGAATTTCCTGAAGGTTAAGCGTTCGAATCGCTTTGGGTTCAATTCCCTACCTCCGGATCAATTTTTTTGTTGCGTGCGAGTGGGTGTCGTGTGCCCCGCGCTGGTGCCCCGCGGCGGAGGGGCAGCAATGATGACGGGGTCCAACTTCTAAGTAGAGCCACCACGGATCTTTCTTTTTTCTTTGTCTTGCCCTGTTGCAGACGTGTGTATGAGAAACGAACCCTGCGCATTCGTCTTTTGTTACTATTTCTTCTGTTGAAGTTCTGTCCGGGTATTCTATCGTAAGAAGCGGAGAAAAATGCTCGTGGGAGGTTTATGACACTGTCATATTGGCAAGTGGAAATGAGTCGTCTTCAGCCATGGCGCGCTTGCGTGGGTGCTTGCGTGGAGCTAACACTTGAGGTTGCTGGTCGCATTCACATCGTATTGGTACCTCTCCGGGGCTGAACGGGCTGGTTTGGGGTTTGTATGAGGCGATTATCTGCCCTCAGCTGATAGTTCGAAGTCGTTTGCGAAGAGTAACACAGTACAAATAAAAGATCACCGAGTTGTCATCCCATCACAAACGTCCCAGCACACCGAGCCTCAGTAGATATTCAGCTAACACGAAAAATCAGCGCTCCAAGCAAAACGACGTGTTCAGAGAGACCGGAGGAGGAAAAAAAAGTAATGACTGATCCCTTTCGCATCATCATTGTCGGCGCAGGGCCGGCCGGTCTCTCCGCCGCCCTCGCCATCGCCCAGCATCCCTCGTCCGCCGCCGCCGACACGCCGTCCTCGCGGCCTGTCCACATCACCATCCTGGAGCTGCGGCGCAGTGTGCAGACAATCGGCGGCGCCGTCAACATGACGCCGCTCGCGCTGCGCTACCTCGACGCCCTCGGCGCGGGGGCGCGCCTGCGACCCCGCGGCCACGCCGCCAGCGCCATCGAGCTCGTCGCGCACCGCACCGGGCGCCTGCTTGCCACGCTGTGGCCGGGCATCGACGCGCTCCGCGTGCGCCGCCAGGACGTTGTCGAGGCCTTGACCGAGACTGCCCTGCAGGGCACCGCCGCCAATGGCCACCCCGAGGCGCTGCAGATTGTGTACGGGGCCAGAGTCCAGCGACTGGAAGAGCGCGATGGTGACGGTGGCGTGCGAGTCACCTACATACAGGACAACGGCGGCGGCGACGACAACGACAACGACACCGGCGGCGTCGGCAGCGCTACTCTTGCCGAGGTGACCATTGACGCCGACCTCGTCCTTGGCTGTGACGGTATCCACTCCCTCGTGCGGCGGCAGCTCGTCGAGCCCGACCGCCCGGAGACGTATACGGGCAAATGCGTCGCGTACGGCTTTATTCCCGCGTCGGCGGCCGATGCGGCGCGCTGGACCCGGAGCGGCGGCAGCCAGCCGCTCGTGCGCCACACGACGCTCGTGCAGCGCGGAGCCGAGTCGCTGCTCTTAGCGCGCCATCAGCCGGCCGGCGCCCGGGAGAGCAGCCTGTACCTCGCCGCAGTGCTGCCCGTCCCGCAGCCGCCGCCGACGCTGGAACAGGACGCCTCCGCCGTCGCCGGCAACACCAGCGCCAGCCGTCGCGAAGGTTGGGCGGTGCGCGGCGCCGCCGACAAGCAGGGGCTGCGGCGTGCCATTGCCGACGTCTTTGCGGGCGGCGCCATCGACTGCCTCGGAGAGGTGCTGGCGCGGTGCGACGACTGGTTCCTCTACCCGGTGCACATGCTGCCGGAGGGAGGGGTATGGTCCAAGAGACGAGTGCTGCTTCTCGGGGACGCCGCTCACGCTGTGAGCTTCCACCCCCCCTCCTTTGTGTGTTTCCACTTGTCTTCTTTTTTCTTTCCGAAGGCATCATTGTCAGGGCAATGAACTGATCGAGGGTGTCCGTTTGGTAGATGCCGCCGCAGGGAGAGAGTACCGGCGTCGCCATCGAGGACGGCGTGCTGCTCGCGCACGTCCTGTCGCGGCGGGATACCGGGCGTAGTGTGCCGCAGATGCTGGCCGACTACGAGGCGTTGCGCCGGGCCGACGTTGAGGCGCTGCACAAGACGTCCATGACGCGGTGGAACGCGCCAGCGCCCGCTGGCTGGGTCGGTCAAGTCGTCACTGAGTGGATGGCGTGGCTCTTCGTGTCGTATCTCAACTGGACAAGCAATCACTTTGCACGCGATGTGCGTAAACTAGCTCTGCCGGAGTAAGCTGGCAGCTTTGTAACTATGGACTGCTTTCGGTTCGTTTTCCCACCTGACGATATTCTTCCCCTTTAACCTTGTTAGCACTGCATGATGGTATGATTGTCTGGTACATATTTTTTTGTGCTATTGAAATCGGAAACTCCAATCATGGCCGTCCCTGCGCCGCTATTAATTAATGCAACAATTCTATGTATGCTGAATGATGCTCATAACAAACCGTGTAGCGTATATACAAAAAAGACCCTGAAACGCCATGCTTGCCAACGTGAAGACAGTCCCTAGCTCGACATTTCGACGAAAGCAGGAAAAGAAGAAACCAAATCAAGAGATAGTTCGGGCTCGGCTATTCAGCAGAGCGGGAGCGCTTGAAGTAAGCCGAGGGGCGGAGGCGAAGTCGCTTGGTGGGCAGCGAGAGCATTGAATCATTATCAGTGTCATGAAATTGGCCAAGCCAATTCGCGATGGCAAGAGTTGCCTCGGTGTATTCGGTGGCCACGCTGTCCTTGACGGCGGCCATGGGTAGGGGCTTATCCCAGGCATGCTTCTCCTGGCTGACAACGCGAAGTGTTAAGGTATTGTCTGGGCAGGCACGAACGCGCTTGGCAAAGCGTAGACCCTCCTGGAGCAGCATGTCATACTCGCAGAGGCATAGATGCATGGGTGGCAGCTTAGCCAGAGTGACGTCATCGATGAGACCGGGGGATAGACGCCAGTCGGTGCACTCCTTTCGGGGAATCTCAGGATAGACGTAGGAGACGTCAATCAGGTCTGTGAGACCGGATGAGAGCGTGAGATCGGGGCGATGGCAAGTGCTGCGCTTCTCAGGTCGCGTAAATGTCCAGTCGAGAACAGGGTAGAAAAGGGCGAGGCCAGCGATGTTGGGCACAGGCAGAGGCAGTTTGTAGTCCCACCGCTGAGGCTCCTGCAGCACGATCCAACTGCTCAACGCGTTTGAAGCACCGGCAGAGAAGCCCGAGAGAATGATGCGATTGGGATCGAAGCCAAACTCGTCAGCACGAGCAGCAATCTGGAGAATGGAATCGACGCAATCTTCTATGGGAGTAGGAAATGGGTGGCCTGGAGCGAGTCTGTAGTTGACAGAAAAGACGACAGCGTCAATGGCCGTCATAACGGCGGCAGCCCAGCGGCTATCGTCGGTACCGGTGCCGAGGATCCAGCCACCTCCGTGGAAGTTGATCACGGCGGCACGAGGTCCGAGGGCAATGCGTGGTGGTGTCCAGATATCGACCTTGATCTTGTCCTTGCCAGAGGACGTGGATAGGGTAGAGTCGAGCCAGACACAGCCCGTGGGCACAGGTGCGGCAGGGACGGTTCGATTGGAGAGACTAAAGGCAAAACCGGCTGCTGAGCGAATGGCGTGTGCTCTCATGGAAATGTACCATCGCGAGTTGGTGGCGAGAGGGTTGACATAGTCGACCCTGTCAGCCTCGACCACGTCAGGGACCTTTTCCAAGTGGTCATAATTGTCGGAGGTTCTGAGCTGGACAGTGGTCGGCTCGATGATCGTCGGTATTTGTTCATGCACAGCCTGTGTGGCCTTGCCTCCCTTGTTGTGTGGTTTGGACTCTAGAATGATGGCGTTTTCGTTGGGAGCATCACCAGCGACGTCGGAGGTGGGCAGGAACGGCATAGCGTGGGGGAGCCAGGGGTGGTGGTGGACGGGAAAGGGAGAGAGAGAGAAGGGTTGGCTGGTTGGCTGGCTCGCCAGGGGAGTCGCGTGCAAGTGGCAGCAGAAATGTAAAGCGCAGAATTGACGATGAAAGAATGACGGAGGTGAGTATGTATGACGATCTGTGTTAATGGGAGGGATTATGAGGTGTTGGGAGCAGAAAAGGGCGGCGCTCCAGGAGTTGGCAACGCCTCATCGTACTCGTACCAAGGCAAGGCCACGCTGGAGGGCTTTTTGGGCCAAACTTGAGTGGTGGGTGCGAGGCTGTGGGCTGATGACGTCTGCAGGTTGGTGGATAAAAGTGGCAATGGTGGAATCGAGCAGATCGTGCCTTGTGGTGGGTTGGCAAGTTGGCTTGGTGTAATAAGTAGTACGGATGACGGAGTACTGGAATGTCAAGTGGCTGTTGGCATCCAAGACGGTACCAGACACTCGGCGGGAGAAATGTGAGACAGGTTGCATGCAACGATGAGGCATCGACTGAGGCATCGCAGATTTGACTGGTGCTGGTGCCGCGACTCGCAACTACTGGGCAGTAAGTAAGTAGCACTCGCGACCTTAGTACACTCGTTCCTGCCAATGTTGGAGCGCCACCAGCTGGCCTCTGTACTGGTAAGTAATGGCTGGGGCACTCGGAGGGAGCGAAGGCTGGGGGAGCGATTGTGGGTGATGGCGTGCCCGGCCGTCGCCTCAGCGCTCACTCAGCGATAAGCATTGTTCCAGGGCAGCTGCCAGATTGCCAGGGCAATTGTTGGCTCCGTGGCTCCTATAAATAACAAGTTTGACCCACTGAAAGATGCCCAGAAGAACAAGACCCCCACACCAACATTCAGTCCAAACGCCCTCAGCGGGCCGAGCACCCTTCACCCCCATTTCCCGGGCAGGCAGCATATGCTCTGCTCCCCGACGCTTCGTTCCAGATGGTGAAGCTGGGAAGAGTGCAGGAGTGCGGCTTGTATTTGCGGTGGCACACCAATTTTTCGCACACGATGTACAATGTTCGGTATGCTTTGTTGGGTGACGTGCTGATTTTGGATTGAAAAGTAAAGATCAGGAGAATCGGTCTAATGACACGCAAAGAGAAGGAACGGGAGAGTCGCATAATGCTAGGAACACTTTGAACCACTTTTTGCACTACCAGTATATCCATTCAAAGCCTGCACCACAGCTTGGGCAGTAGCAAGCCTACCGTGCCAACAGTCTTCTATAACGCTGCCGTATTGGACGGAGCACGTCTCGGGAAACTCGGCTGCTTGAAAGCGACGTTCAACCTCCGCATCTAGTAGATCGATGTAGGGCTCACTGCCGGTCATGATCAAGTACAGTACCGATCCAAGAGCGAAAATGTCGTCGGCCTCGGTAGGTACGTAGCCCCTCCCCCATGGCCCTGCCTGATACCTTGGTCCCGGAGCACCTGTTTCTGTAGGACTCCCGGGAAAGATGCTACCAGCAAAATCGCAGATACATAGATCCAAGCTATCATTCAAAAGAAAATTCCGGGGAGCGACGTCGGCGTGGATTACTTGCTTGTCATGAAGGCTCGCCAACGCTCGAGCTGCCTGGGTCGCCCACTTTCTACGAGTCTCGAGGTCAGCAGCTTTATTGTCCCTGAAGTATGTAGCCAGATCTCCGTTGGACTGATATTCAAGGGTCAGCGTGCAGGACTGGGCATCCCAGCCCAGAAATTTGGGGACCGTCGGCGTGTCATCACCGTCGCCACTACTAATACCCAGGCGTTGATAAACCTCGGCTTCGCGAGCCACGGCCGCGCGATTCATGTGTTCTTCGGTCGCGTTGAGGGGATTTTGTAGAGGCGTCTTCACGACTGCATCGCCCGAGGGCAGTCGTTCTACCAGCGCGGTGGTTCCCAGACCGATCAAGTCTCCCTTGCGGAGGTAGTAGACCTGCCCGGCATGCTCTTTTGTAGCAGGTATCTGAAATCTGGCATCGGGCCAGTGGGGGTAGTGTTCTCGTTCCCATTCACCGTAGACGGGAATATACTCGAGAAAGGGAGGCGGGGGTGTTGGATGCCGCTGGTACAGAGATTACGTTAGTAGGATGCTAGTAGAGCAGCTACGAACAGCTATTTCGCGGTATGCTAACCTCGATTTCGTCTTGTTGCTCAATATCATCGGCGCCAGAGGCTTTGGGACGAAGCAGGCGCATGACTATTAACGACGCAGCTTTTGCCCAATGTCGCAGCATAGCGATGACATTCTGGAATATTGGCGTAAAGATCAACATGGCGCATCCGAAATGAAACGAAGCGTGCTTCTACGGGAAGGAGCCGGGAGATTGGGTTTGATGCGCAGGTTTTCCCGATTCGTGATCGGCGCGTCGTCATTCTGATACATAATAAATTACGGTTACAGGTGTAACTTCTCCTTAGTATGAAGGGCGAGCCGCGACGCTACCCTATAAGCAAGAATGGCACCCGCATCGCGGCGCCAATGGGCGCAAAACAGTTGTTCCACTGCAAAGACGAGCGGACAGGGTTGGTCAAACTTGAGTAGGTCGCTCCGAACCTCTTTGTGTCGTATAATGAAGGAATAGCTTTTCTGCTACACAAACACCCATTGGTGACAGTGACAGTCCAGTCACGGGATCCAACAAACCCAGCTGTGCCAAGTCACGATAGATTGGAATCGTCAACCAAATTGTGGCTACGCTGCCCATACAAATTTGTATGGGCAACACCGTAACGGTGTACATTGAATACCAGGTGAATATAGAAAGATCCTACTTACAACAATGTATCACTATCATAATCTCTAATTCATTCTCTGTCGACTCCACAAGAGCCCGATAGCGGCTTAGATCACTCTACATTATGAACTCCATCTTAAGGTCACGCATGATTTATATATCGTAGTTTCCTCGTATTTCGCGTCTTACGAGCTCTCTTCGAAGTCGGTCGCATATCGTATACGGGATTATCGCCAGCCTCAATAGATTTTTTGTCTTTAGCTTTAACGGCTGCCGATAAACGCTAATAGGCTCGCCGGCCTTGAAAGGGCCTTTACAAGGCCAATCGATATCGTGGAGCGGCAGTAATAGCTTTGAAAATACGTATATAGTAACAGTTCAGTAGATTTGGAGAAGACAAGTATGCAGTGGGCGCACGACCTGCGATTTTGGTGTAAATCACTTCTGGCACTGCTAAGCCACGCCCAGCCACTACTTCATTCGTTGACAATTTTGGTGCTTGTGGTTGACAAATCGGACAGGCTGAGAGCCAATATCCTATGGCAACGAACGCTGTTAATACTCACCAATTACGCTACTTAAATCAGAAGCACAATTGTCGCACTTTCTGTGGTTGTGAAAGTGGATTGGAAGTGTGTTGTTGTACTGAGTAGTTGCGCTATTAGTTGCCACCTTCGTATTCGTTTTCCCTCGGGCGGGAATTGTCGTCTTGTTATCACCGGCCGCAGCCGTCTCGTTCAAAGCTCGCTGGTGATGGAATCTATGACTGCCAATAATTCTGCAAGAGCTTGAGGTACGGGCCACAACGTGTCATGCCGTGCATCAGCCACAATCCGTACCTGGACGCTCTCACCCACATCTGACGTCGTTGATGACGGTGACCCTGGGCGTATCGAGCGCCAGGGCGCGCCAGTGCCAGTGTCAGTGCCAGCGCAAGTGCCAGCGCCAGCGCATCCAGCTACCACACCACGGTCTCTCTCATCGCGATGCCGTGTCGACGACGTTGCAGGCTCAAGGTTGTAACAATAAGAAGTCGTTTCACAATGGCGGGTCGCAACTTTTAAGGGTGGAAACAATGTCACCTTGCTGCCCAAGGCTCTCTCCTCTCTCTACAGTAAGGACGTCAGATTCCCGATATCCCGATGATGCCGTCACTTATATGGCCCAACCCTGCATTGGAGTCGCGACTGGGCGCTAGGTCATGCGCCGAAATTTCGTCTGTTCCAGTTTTACGAGGTTGAGTGTTGTCGAGCAAACTATCGACAATAGTACGCGTATGCATGGGCAGCCAGGCAGGCCTCCGACCCATGTGCGCGTATTGCTGGCCTTTGGAGGCCGGCTTGCCAATTGAGCCTCAGAATCTCAGGTCGCACATCAGTACTCCGTACCTCGGGCCCCATACCCATGACTGCTTTGATTAAGCATAGTAAGCAACACCCGCCCGCAAATTTGGTGCTGGAGGCTGCTAGTGGGTGCTTCGGCTGCTTCGGGCGCTAGAAGAAGTCAAGGAAGGTCGCTTTACAGAGACGGACAGATTGACCGTTCTGCCGAAAGAAAGCATCTGACCAAAGCAAGTAGGGGTCATTGGATCGGGAAAATAGAGAGGTCAGTCTAAGGACATGGTGTACAGATTCGGAAGTGAGGGACGGGGACGCCGGAAACAGTCTTTCAAGGTAAGTAACTAATGGCCTATTAGTAGACTAGTTAACAAGTTAAGTACTTACTCACCTAGGCTGGACCCGGGAACTCACCTACTTAGGCTGGACCCGGGACTGGTGTGGGATCCGGAGCGCGAAACAGCGACCCGATGCTCCATGTCGCGGACTTTGACGGAAGCCTACTCTAGGCCCGGCTCCGTGGACGGTTCAGCTGGTTGCCACGTGAGCGAGAAGAAGAAGAAGAAGAAGAAGAAGAAGAAAATAAAACGGAGGAAAATGTGACGCTGTTTGGACATGGGATAGAATCAACAAGGTATGCCGTTTTTTTTTTTGGTGATGCCAGACAAATGCTGATAAGGCAGAGAGAGGTAAGTGCCTACTAAGCAGTGGGTAAGAATTAGGTAGGAACTTGACAACGTCAGCCCCCGAGTCTACAAACTTTAGGTATCTTCCTACCAGGCCCGCACGGTTTGCTTGGTCATCAAGGGCCAGCCTTACAAACAAGCTTTCTGTCTTCCGTCGGTAGGGGACCAGCACTAGTTCCAAACTGATAAATTTTATAATTCATTCTAAGTGATTAGTTAAGTGAGCAGGTACCATAACTATAGAGTGGCATGCTGAGGAATTCCCTGGTAAAAGCTCGCGGCACTTGGCAGGCCAAAGGCAGCCTCTGCAACCCCCCCCCCCCCCCGGTGTGGTTACGCCTCCCGGTAGGTCCGGAAGCTGCCGCACTACTGACTACCACCTACTTGGGTACGAAAGGCCGAGCGAGCGCTGGAGATTGGTTGTGGGAGAAACGCCGCCGAGCGCCGCCGAGCACCACTCGTAAGGCTCGTCTCGTGATGAAGAAACACTGGCCAATGAAAAGAGATTTTCTTTTGCTTTCGTCATAATGTCCAACCTCGCGACGAAGGGAAAAAAAAAAAAAAAAAGACCGACATCCCATACTCTTCTCGTACTTTCCTCTAACCTCCCCATCTCCGCCCCGCCGCCCGCCGGACAGCTAGCCGTCTTGGACACCTGAATAAAACTTTGGAAAACCCCTCGTCACTGTCTATCCAAATTTCGTCTTGCTCATTTCTCGTTTTTCATCTCTTGCATCATCTTATCATCTTCCACTTACCATATATGATCCCATCGACACTAGACAGTACACCGATGCCAATCCAAGGCCAAGACTAGCCAAGGCCAACGCCCCTGTCTTGTCCACACAATATCCCGCCCGTGTCAGAGCCGGACCCTCTGCTCCTCTCTGCTTTTCCCCTCTGCTTTCGCCCCTCCAGGCTCAAATTTCCTACCCCGCCAACCCGCCACAGGTCTCCCCCCCCCCCCTCCCTCGCCCTCGGCCGGCCTGCATATACATGCTAAAAGGTACTATACGGTCGGTACCTAGGTAGCCACATACCTATTTCGCTGTGCCAAGACGACATTATTACATCAACGATCTACGCTGCCCGCCGCCGCAGCCTTTGCCCTCGTCGCAGTCTCCGTCACCGTCCCGTCAACTTGACCTGTTTTTTTCCTGCGTTTCACCACTGCTCGCCTCGTTCCTGAAATTGAGGCGTCTTTTTTACTGTAGGGCTCTTAGCTCCCGTCCGGCTCTTCATCACTTTTTCTGCCCACGCCCGGACTTTTCTCTCTCCTCGACCTCTCTTTCCTTCTCCCCCCTCCCCATCTCTCCTTCTACATCAAGCTGTCTGCATCATGACCGACAGCAACAGCAACGCCAATTCCGGCGTCACCAGCCCCGTGTCCTCTGCTTTTGGCATGCACAAGGGTGGCAATGGCAGTCCTCGAACCAGCACCAGCGCTCGCCAGAGCATGGTCATTCCAAGCTCCGACAAGCTGAGCCTCGATTCTTTGACCCTCGACAAGAGACACCAGGACCTCCGCGACGAGGTCCGCGCCCAGTCGCCCTCCCGCACCGCCGTCCACTCCGAGGCCACCCGCAGAATCCTCGCCGGCCTTGATGGCGGCTCCGAATTCAGCAAAACGTCGGGCTCGGGTCGCTCCAGCATGGATAGCGTCCGCAGCACCTCCAGCGCCGACTGGCCTACCCATCCTTGGGAGCTCAACACCATCAGCCAGCTCGCCTCCCTTCCTATGGGCACCGAAGTCAACTTCAGAGCCCGTATTCACACTCAGCGCCAACTTTCCAAGGCCCTCGACTTTCTCCTGCTCCGTGACCAGACCCAGTCCGTCCAGGGCCTGCTCACCCGCGACAACATGGACATGGTCAGCTGGGTACAAAAGCTTCACCCAGAATCTTTGATCCAGGTCCACGGTACTCTCAAGTCGCCTCCCGAACCTGTTCGTTCCGCCACTATCCAAAATGTCGAAGTCGAGATCCAGGCCCTGCACCTCGTCACCGCCGCCCAGAATGCTCCTTTCAGCAACTATAAGCCCCCAGAGTCTCTGCGCAACCGCATGTCAGCTCGCATCCTCGACTTGAGACACCCAGCGAACCATGCTCTCTTCCGCATCCGCTCCATGGTCACCTCCAAGTTCAGGGAAACCCTCGAGGGCCAGGGTTTCGTTGAAATTAACACTCCCAAGCTGCAGCCTGCCGCCACCGAAAGTGGTGCTGCCGTGTTCAAGGTGAATTACTTTGGCCGCAACGCCTTTCTGGCCCAAAGCCCCCAACTGGCCAAACAAATGGCCGTGTCTGGTGACTTTGGACGTGTCTTTGAAGTCGGCCCGGTCTTCCGTGCCGAAAACTCCAATACCCATCGTCACTTGACAGAATACACGGGGCTAGACATCGAAATGGCCATCGAGCACGACTACCACGAGGTCATCGACGTTCTCGACGAATTCCTCAAGTCTGTTTTTAAAGCCGTCTATTCCATGCCCGAAGTTGCTGTCGTGCAAAAGCGCTGGCCGAGCAAGGAATTCAAATATCTCGATGAGACCTTGGTACTAGACTTCCGTGAAGGTATCAAAATGCTCCGCGATGACGGACGCAATGTCGAGGAAGAGGATCTGTCTACCCCCGACGAGATGCGTCTCGGTGAACTGGTTCGCGAGAAATACGGCACTGACTACTACATTCTCGACAAATTCCCTGCCAATGCACGTCCCTTCTATACTCACAAAGACCCGGAAGACCCTCTCTGGACCAACTCATTTGACATATTCATTCGTGGTCAAGAAATCTGCTCCGGTGGCCAGCGTATCCATGATGCCCAGGAACTCCGAACCAACTTGGCTGCGGCCGGCATTACCGAGGACGGCATGGAAGACTACCTCGCCGCTTTCGACCTCGGCGCCCCGCCTCATGCCGGCGCCGGTCTTGGCCTGGAGAGAATCGTGGCATGGATGCTCGAGTTAGGCGATGTACGCTACGCATCTCTGTTCCACCGTGATCCCAAGTCTCTTCCCGAGCGCAAACAAACCTCGCTACCCCACCCCGATGCCGACACCACCAAGACGCTGGCCGAGCCGCCCTCTGTCGAGAAGCTGATTGCCAACTACGGTGATGCTTCCAATACGTCATGGCTCGATGAGAGATTCATCATCTGGAGACACAGCACTGGGGCAGCTATCGGTTATGTAAGGCAAGGCAAATTTGCCATGGTCACCGGAGATCCTCTTTGCGACGCCTCCCAATATCGGGCCATAACCACCGACTTCATCAAATACGCCACGACAGAATTACATCTCGTCCCCATATGGATGCTTGTATCGTACGATGTGCAAAAGATTCTTGGCCGCGACATGGGCTGGCGCACACTGTCTTGCACCGAGGAGCAGCGCGTCAACGCTGACAAGATTGCCGCCGCCAACGACGGCCCCAAGGCTCGTCGCGTAGAGCGCGAAGGCGTCAAGATTCACGAGGTCAAGGCCGACGAGGACTTTATCCGCCGCGCGGACCCCGCCATCGAGGCTTGGAAGGGTAATCGCAAGGGCAAGCAGGTCCACTTGACCGAAGTCCGGCCGTGGATCGACAAGGAGCACCGCCGCTACTTCGCCGCCGAGAAGGACGGCCAAGTACAGGCCATGGTAGTCCTCGCCAAGCTGTCACCCAAGCATGGCTGGCAGGTCAAGTGGGCGCTCGACTTCCCCGGCGCCGTCAACGGTGCCATCGAGGTGCTCATCGGCTTCGCCCTCTCGAGCGTCTCAGGTCAGGTCACCTTTGGCGCTGGCGTCTCCCAGAAGCTCACCGCTGGTGAGCACCTCCACGGCATCCGCGCCCGCTTCCTCGCCACCACATATAGCTCCATTGTCGAAAGCCTTGGCCTCCGCCGCAAGGCTTCGTTCCGCAGCAAGTTTGGCGCCCTCGGCGAGTCGGTCTACATTTGCTACCCCAAGCACGGAGTCGGCCTGCGCGACCTGCGCGAAATTGTCAAGTTCTTCCAAGACTAAAAAAAAACAAGAATCCAGGCGAAAAGCACATATGCTGAGAGATCTCTTTTCTTTGGTCCCACTCTCTTGTTTTGGTTCAGCTTGCATATTCTACATATACACTCAAGTTATTGGCGGATACCTTGTTTTGCGTACTATTTGCGGTGTCGAATAGATTTAGATTCATCTCACTCTGTTGTTATTGCTGCTTTTTTTTGGCTCGAATTTTGTTTGATGATGACGAAATATTATAGTTTTCTTGGTAAGAAGGGTTGGATGAAGTAGTTGAGCATGATACCAATGGCATACAATTCTTTTTGGCAGAAACCCACTCGTGATGCATTTCGCCCATGCTAATATACATGTGTGTGTGTGTATCCTTGTTGCGCTGAGTTTCCAAATAAGACGATAACCGCCAGCGTTCGCCCATCATTGGCATTAACACAGAGAAGATGATAGGGGGCGGAAGATGCAACTCGAAACAAATCAGGCCAGACAGTAACGAATCTGATCATCCAGTATATTTGATCTACCGCTATACCATTTTATAGAACTTCTACCGAACCGACTACGAAAACGAAATTTCTCTCAATACTCATTACTTCTTAGACACATAACATGAACCACTTCAAATGATGGATTCTCGCCAGCCGATCAGCGATCGACTAGTCAAATACATCAGCCATAAAGCGCTCATTGCGCAGATTATCAAGCCACGCACGAGCCGCCTCGTCCGTGAGAGTCTTGTCCCGCTTCTGCAGTACATTCTCCTTGACCATGTCAATGCAAGCATCCTCAATACCTTTGCCCACAGCTCGGCTGCCGCACAGGTACAGGCGAGCACCTTGGTCCCACAGGTCAAAAATATCCTGGCGGTCCTTAGAGACGCGCTCTTGGACGTACTTGCAGCCGTCAGACTTATCCGTAGCACGCGAGTAAGCTCGGCGTACATCAACGGCACCCATCTTTTGCCACTCAGAAAACTGCTCGGCATACAGGTCATCGTCCTCAGGGGAGCGACAGCCAAAGAAAATCACAGCGGGGGCGAGCTTGCGGCCCGCAGTAATCATGGCAGCACGCTCCTCAGCGAAACCGCGGAAGGGGGCCAGGCCAGTACCGGCAGCCATACAGACGATAGGCGTCTTTTCTGCATCGGCAGGAAGATGGAAAGCAGCCGAGGGGCGCACGGCCACGTGAATTTTGTCGCCCTCGCGAAGCGAAGACAAGTAGTGACTGGCAACACCTACATGCCGACCCTGGCCAGAATGGGCGGGGACATCAAGGAGAGAGTAGGTCAGCGTGACTCTGGTAGGATCAACGAGAGGAGACGACGAGATAGAATACTGGCGAACGCGCATGGGAGGAAGCATGGCAAGGAAAGTTTCGAAAAGCAGGCCAACGGCAGGGAACTTTTCCAGCAGGTCAAGAACAGACAGACGCTTCGCAGTAACTTCCTCTGAAAATTTGTCTCCAAGGAGACTCTTCAGCGCAGCCACAGTTTCTTGATCCTCGGTCGAGTCAATCATGGCCTGGATATTTCGCTTTGTGGCAGGCTGGCTGAGTTCAACGTAGGCACCGAGAACGTTGGTGGCGGAAATCGGAACACCAGTAGGCAACGTCGTCGGCCCGCTGCAGGTAATAGTGAAAGTGGCATCCCAGCTAAGCGAGAATCGACGGAAGACACGTGCAATTGTAGCTGAAGGGTTGAATGGCAGAACTGCCAAGTAATCACCCGCTTTGTAAGACATGCCGGTGGGAAGTCTGATCTCGATGTGCTTTTTAACAGCTTGTTCCCCTTTGGTAAGCACCTTGGTATCAATAACAGAAGCCTCTTCGACGTCCTGGCGAAGGGTGGTCTTGCGAGGGTGTGTGATCTCAACGGTAAGGCCGGAAGCACCTTGGCTAGATTCGGTATCTTCGGTGCCGTACTTCTTCTTCAAGGCAGGCCACAGGTTCTCGTCCTCCCAGGTTTCGAAATCGCTGAACATGTCACGATCAGCGGCGTCAGTGCCTGTCATGGGGATGATGCGGTCGGCACCGCGCTCAGCCATGGTGGCGTCGACAAGCTTTGGGATTTTGTGGAATGTTTGGGCCCAATCATGGTGGCCACAGCCAAAGACAGCATATGATACATCGTGCAGCTCATTTCCCTTGAGACTTCGGAGCCAGTCCACGAAATGGGCCGCGTTGGATGGGGGCTCGCCTTCATATGAGGCAGTGACGATGACGACAGGGCGATCAGTTGGAAGTTTCTGGTTGGCGTTGTCCAGCGGGCCAATTTCAGTGACCTGGAAGCCATGCGCACCAGCATCGGCAGCAACTCTCTGGGCGAGAGCTTCGCAAGTTCCGCTGTTAGAACCATAGAAAACGGACATCGGTTTGGCGTCGCCAGCGGGTGTAGCAGCTGGAGATCCCGTTCCCTTGGCGGCCTTGGGTTGGACCACACCACCCTTGAGCTGATCTTCGAGCTCGGTGGCGTTCATGCCATGACGAAGGCTGGCTCTCATGAAGAAGTTATGAGGCTTGACGGTGAGCGTTTCTTGTACCTCCAAGGTGTAATTAGGATCGTCGAGAGTGAAATTGAAGTTTTGGAAGAGAATAGCCATCGCGAGGACAGCTTCTTGCCAAGCAAAAGGTCTGCCGATGCATGCGCGTTTTCCATTACCAAAGGGCTTCCAGGCGCTGGGAAACTCCTTATTGAGGCGGGCAAAGTTATCATCTAGCATGCGTTCCGGCTTGAAATCGGCCGCGTCATCACCATAGACACTAGGATCGAGGTGCGATTTTGCAAGAAGTAGGGTCAGGCGATGCTCCTTTGGAATGAAATATTTGCCCCCCAGCAAAGTGTCCTCCTTTGCTTCGACACTAAAGGCCGGGATCGGAGCATTGAGACGTAGCACCTCACGGAGGACCTAAATAATGAGTCAATAGTGGTCCACAAGTAGAAAAGAGCAGTGTGCAACATACAGCTTGGGTGTATGTAAGTTTGGAGATATGCTCAACAGTGATGCGGTCTCTGCCGACAACAGAGTCCACTTCTTCTTGCACCTTGCGGTACTCGGCCGGGTGCTTGAGGAGCTGATAGAATGTAAACGAGAGCATCCCCGAAGTCGTTTCATGGCCAGCAATGAGGAAGGTGATGAGCTGATCAGTGATGCTTTCATCGGTAAGTTTCTGGCCATCTTGGGGGTCTTTTCCATCAAGCATGGCGCTGAGGAGGTCTTTGCGGTCGCTGGGATTTTTCTTGCGGTTGGCGACAACTTCGTCGGCAACGTCGCGCATGGTTTTGATATCTTTCTCGTACTTTTCGTCGACCGCTCGGTAGAAAAACTGGGGAGCAAACGCTGGCCGACGGCCACGGGCACCGCTTTCCTTGAGGAAATCGCCCATAGCGCGGATGAACGGGTGAAGCTCCTCGTGGTAGTACGAGTTGAAACGATAGTCCATAGCGCAGAGGGCAATTGTGTCGAGAGCAAGTCGAGTGAAGTCATCAGAGGCGTTGATTGGATCTCCTGAATGTCGGGCAAACTTCATGGCCATCTGTGAAGCAATATCGTGCATTTCGTCAAACATGTTGCGGATAGAGAGGGGTCCAAATGCGGGAATGAGGATGCGATGAGCTTTACCCCAGTTCGGTTCTGTCTCTGAGTCGGCAGTAAAGAGGCCGTCGTGAACGCCGGCGCGGACTTTGCCAAGAGTACCGGCGACGGTTTTCTTGAAACGACGCTCATCGCAGGCGTCATTTACAAGCTCCCTCGAATTAACAACACAAAAGGCGCTTCCACCTAGACGCAAGCGATATATTTCGCCTAAGACACGTTACATGTCAGTGGGACGGCGATGCAAGACTGCGATAAGCCAAGCCGATGCTCACCATATGTGTCTGCAAGGCGTTTCAAGTCATTGATAGGACTAGTGCGCATCTCTCCCAGGTTTCCAATGAATGGTAGGCCTGGGGGCTCAGGGATGGGGATAGACTCGGCCATTGTGAAGGTCTTCGGTCGTGATGCGTGTCGGGTGGCAGTGGTGGTGTCTGAGGGTTGAGCAGAGGATGTCAGCGAAACGGCCGAGGGGACTGGAACTTCGAGATAATCAAGATCACCAATGCCATTATGACGACAACAAGAGTGATATTGGCGTTTGCGCGTATTGTAGGAAACTTGTCGAGCGTTTGAAGGGTATGTGGTAGGAGCAAAGGCAGCACGAGGGGCACATACCAAACGGAGGGAGCTCCTAATGTAGTAGTTACAGTGCTGGCAGTCTGTGGCCTAGGTAGGCGATGCCGGCTTCTGCTTCCTTGAGCGCAGGACAGTACAAATACGGGATAAAAGACGAGTTGAGAGTATGACTTGTTTAAGTGCAATTGACCGAGAAAAATAAAGTTCCCAAGGATGAAAGCTGGCCCAGATCAGTGACGACGACAGCAGAGGGGCCTTCCGACTTATATGGGCTAGCTAACTTCGCCGGGCTTGGAGCTTCACACACCACAGAAAACTAAACTCTACCATGCATGACGAAGCGGCGGGTCAGAAACTCGACAAGTGAGCCAACCAGGGGATCAAGACTCCGGCTCGATGAGCTAGCGGGATGAGGGCAAAAAATCCAGCTGGTGTGGGAGCCGCGGGCCGCCATGGGCGACGGCCGTGGTCAGCATTGTCCGGTGCACGGCAGCGAGCGACAAGTCCGGGCTCAGACGGCAGGGGAGGATCAGTAAGTGAGGGACTCGCCCGAAAATACCGTACCCAGCCAGGTCTGACGAGCTAGGCTAAAAAAAAATGAAGGAGGATTTGGCATTGAGACAGATTGCTGGTCGGGGTGGCCCATACCATCGACAGTGCGTGGCGCATTACAACGAGGCCCCGCCCGGCCGGCCGGTGGCCCCGAGAGTAAAGTGCCAAGTGCCCCCAGCCAGGTCCGATGTGTGTGGCTCCGCGCATGCAGAGGAAAAAAAAATTGGTAACATCCATGGGATGATTGGTGAGGAGCGATGCCACGCTACGGGCTTTATTAACTGGTTATTTTTCTTGGCCTCTTGTACTTTTGTCCATGCTTTGGCGCAGTTGCTTGGCCATTGGCAATGACTGTTGAATTTCGTTGAACGATTCGGCGAGGAAAAGCCAGCTTTTTTTTTTTTCAGAGCTGCTACTTCATTCCGATTGTAGCTTGTTGTAGTTGTGTCCAATTCGAACCTGGTTGCAGTGGTATGCCTCTACCATTATTCCTTTCCGTTCTCGTACCAGCTATCAGCCGATGGCTTACAGGCAGGGCGACAGCTATGCTAATAGTAAGCAGTAAACTAGGTGAGACTGTTCTGTTGATTTATAGCGGCATTGAGTGTCTGGGAGCTGCCGGGAATGCTGATAAGAGCTTTCTTCCATGTACTGGCGTCAGCCTGCGTCTTTCGGTACAGAAGCACAAACTACGTAATCTTCGCCTCTATTGGAACATGGCGTCGAGCATACTACTGGAGTTGGGATCTTGGCATCCTTTGCATAACAAGACCGTAACTTAGATTGCTACTCAGTTGTGTCTCCTGAGAGCAGTCCTTGCAGCATCGGGGTTTTGGCTTCGAACCGGACTTTTGAAACCGGTTGACTGGAATGCGCCAACTACTAGTTAATAGGCTTCAGCGGCCTCAGCGGGCCGTACACCGGGGCCGGCGGGTCGCTACTGGTAATAAAGCCACTGTAACAGACCCCTGGCCTAGTAAAACACAGGGCAACCTGCCGGACGGTGGTATTATAACGTGCCCTGTCAAGTCAATTGTCAAACTGTCACTCAATGAGGCACCGCCACAATCCAAAGCCCGGCCAGCTACTCCGTACTGAGTACTCCGTACAGGGCTCGGACAATAAGCCACCTCCGCGGTCATCGATCCCTTTTGGTCTCAATATTATACTTACCGACCGACTCCTTGTAATTCATGCTCAAATAAATTTGGATCTCCTCAGGCGTCTTTAACGAATACCTTTTGGCTCCCACTTCTTCCCAGTCCGTCATTTTCAGTTTCCATCTCTTCCATTCGTTTTCCTCTACTCCGTAGTCGTCATCGACGTTCACCCAACCCTGCCAAGTCTGCTTTCCAAGAAGGGCTACTATTCATCATTCGCTTATTGGTGGAGCGGAAACGCCGTCATTCCGCCAAGTTGGTATGTCGAACCAACCTTTCCAGCTACTACTTCACTACTACTCCACAGTTCCCGCAATCTCACCATAAGCAGCTTTTCTGTTTAACCACCTATTCTTCCGCTTGTTCTCGTACTACCCGTCTCTTGCGTTGTAGAGTAACCAAACTAAGCACTCAATATCTCAGCGGTTAATTCCCAGTGTGACAGTGTACTTAGGCATTGATGAAGAGTTCTGTTCGTCTTAACAAAGAAACCCCCAGGTACCATTTCAGTATGAACGTACCCTACAGCGTACTTATTAGGCACTGGCATCTCTGCAGACCTGCAAAGATACAATCAGTGTCTCACCTGCGTTTCTAAACTCACTGGTCATTGAATCTCACTCCGTTTTTTTCTTTTTGTGCTTCTCTGCTGAACCTATTATCCGTCCAAGTCCAGTCTACGCAAAGGTGGCTTGCTACTTTTTCGTCATACTCTTTACCTCACTACCTCATCATGAGCTCTACGCAAACTGCGTGACTACGCTCAAAAAAGACTTTACAGCGTAACGGACCACAAACACAAGGGTTCAATGCTATTACCGTCCGCCACCAGACAAAGATATGCTACTTTTGGCGCTGGAACCAAGCGCAATGCAGAAATAGTACACAAGGAGTCGTCTGGCTGCCATTTCTGGCTAATAAGCTCGCTCCCCATCTTCGAATCGTTATCACTGCTAAGCCCAAAATAATCTTCTGCCAGGCAAGGCCCTGCTAATTCAAACTGATGACAATGGAAATGAAAAATAGAGAAAAAAAAAACACGTGGTGATGCGTCAATGGTCAAACGCCGGGGTTGAACATCTTTTCGTCTCCGATAAACAAAACCTGGGTGCAGAATTCCATAGAGAACAGATAATATGGCATAGGCCCATACTTCAAGTCTTCAGGCATGTCTTGCAATTTCGTTTCCCTTCACCTTGCCTGTTATACTATAGTGTGCCGTTTCCGTCAACAGATCAGCCCCGAAACCACCCCATCCCCGTCTGGGTTCTGCTACTAGATTCCTCGGCGGAGTCCGTCCGCCGAGTGCTCTGAGATGGGCTACGTTCCCTCATGCTTCTCGCTTCTCCACCAGCTGGCGCTCTCGGGCTAGTTGGTGACATGGAGCTGCGTCTTTGGAGCCGTGATGTATCGTAGCTAAACCCTGTTGACGAGCCTCGAGATCGGTCTCGCTCGCCGTGCTGTGAAGAGAGCAAACGCATCGCTTCGTTGAGACGTGTCTGGCTCTGGTTTGGTGGCCGCGAGGATCCTGCTCTTGGGGGCGTAGGTGTCAATCCAGGTAGCCGCGCGGGTTCGGCAGGCCCAGTCTGCACCCCGCGCTCGTCACCTGCAACTACTGTCGGCGTCGGAACGCCTTGTCGTTCACGTCGATACTCATTCTGGATATTGTTTTGGTTGTTGTACTCCTGTTGCCGTGATTCTGCCGTGTTTCTATCGCGTTCATTCTGCTCCATCGGCGCACGGCATACAGGACAGGTATTGTGCGCCTTCAACCAGGCAACAACGCATTCCTCATGAAACGAGTGATTGCAAGGAAGGGACACCACGACCTCACCAACCTTCATGCCGTCAATGCAAATCGAGCACTCCGTGTTTCCATCTTCGCTTTTCAAGTCCTCGTCGATGGTTTTACGCGGTAAACTGGCCAAACCTTGCTCCGAGGCCGGCGGTGCCGCAGTTGATTGCGAATTTGCCTCCATCAAAGTCGAAACAATTCGGTCCAGAGCCTCTTGCGAATACACAGCATCACCATGTACTCCGTTGTTGATTAGACCAAGAAGGTCTCCAAGATTTCCTGCCAAGTTTAAACCGCCACTCCCACCTTGTTCGGCAGCCGCTTGGAGAGCTTCACCTGTGAGCTGAACCCCGAAATCACGGAACGCGCTGGTAAACATTCTTTCGAATGATTAATACTAGACTGGAGACATGGCGCATCTGAGGCAAAGATAACTCACGTTGAAAAGGGCCCAAAGCCTATAGGCTCGTCTGCTCCCAGCGCCGACCTATTGGACGAATAAAATGTCACGGAACCTTGCGACGTTGCGTTGGACCATTCAACACGACCTCCGCCATTCTGAGATGCCTCACGAAGGCGGTCCATCAGGTTTCCGTTGCCGTCCCCCGCTGCGAAGGGTATACCGATCGATGACACAATACCCAGAAACCTCTCCACAGACGGTTCAGGGCGGGCATCGTAGTGATTTGCATCCTCTCCTACTTGCGTTGAGTGGTCGTACCCGAAACCGTTTGGGTCCAAGTGCTCGTCTATATCAGCTACTTCTGGGTCGGAATCATCTTCATCTTCGTGCAGATTTCTGTGGAACTCGGGGCTATGTGACGGATCGATGTCGGAGTCATCGGAGTCGTCTGAGTCGTCTTCACGCCCTGGCCGCGGGTCGTTTTCCAAACTCACCTGTAAAAGAATCCGATAATATTAGCAGCAGCGAGGAAAAAAAGAGTGCAGCTGAGCAAGTGTGGAGCTGAGACTCACGACTTCTGTGATATCGCTTTCACAAGAGGGGCATTCTAACCCGTACTCATCCCGAAACCATTCGTAAGCGCACGCATGGCAGTATACAACCTCGCGGTCCGTAGCATCCAGACGCCGAGCAGGATGCACCTCGGAAGCCATTTGGCCTTGCCTACGTTGATAGGCACCAAAGGCGCTCAAACCGAGGCCTATAGCGAGACCAGCGAGGCGGAATGCGCGTGAAGCCAGACTGAAAGGTTGTGGTGGCAAAAGCTACGAGATGTCAGGTATGGGGCGCAGAGCGATACCGGCGTGGTGGCTGGCCGAGTTTGCTTCGTATGGTGGCTACTTTCGATAGTGTTGCGAGAAGAAACTTTTCGATTCGAGAACGTCGAATAGGATATACGCGTTTGCTGAGATGCGCAGTAGGAGCTTCGCCGGGTTTGCTAATATTCGGGTAGGTAGGTAGCGGTGGTGGTACTGCTGGGACCCTGGGCTTGCGTGATTCAGAGTCGAGTTGCAGAGCGGTGAGTCGTAGCGGCGGCGGTGGCCAATAAAGTACCAAAAAAAACGAAAGGCAAGGGGTATTTGGAGAGAAAGAAGCAGATGCAAGGATGGAGAAAGCGCGGGAAAGAGAAAAGGGCAATAGGTGAAAGGACAGGACAGAGGAAGTTGGAGAAACGTTGTTAGCTGGCTTGGATATGGACTTTCAGGTGCGGTGTAACTGAATAATCGGGTCAGGCGGCTGCCAGAGCTGCGGTGGGGAGGTGTGTACTTGTCCAACCCAACGTCGTTAGTGCCACCTAGATGTACCTTTCTCGTGGAAGTCACCAGAACTGTTGGGGGGGATTTGAGCATTAGAACACGGTCTGGACATGGTTAGAATACTCTTCATTCAACACAAACATTTGATCTCCTCATTGCGGCATGCGCTAGAACCTTGCAAATAAATTCGCGCTGCACGACATGGTGAAATCTTGAGTTGGAGCCTTGCAGGTAGATGCTCAGCGATGGGCCGACAGTTGGGTGTCAAGTCGACGGCCAGAAACACATGCAAGTGACTCAAGACAACTAGAGAAAGGTGGCTGCCATGGTAGACGCAGATGATAAGTTCTACAGATGAGTCGTACGATATCCTGCTCACGGGACAACTGCTCAGCGTCTCAGTAGCATACCAGTCTTGTGTAATGATTGAATGATTTTCGGACTGAAGCACTTGTTTCCCCTGTCCGCGTCAAGAGATCAAAGAGAAATCCGTGATGTAATTCCTCTACCGTCTGGATGTATGTACAGGTCGTTCCGCTCCCACTCCCTTCTTCATCGTACAATATCTCATGCAATTATTGAGTCTTGTTCTGCTCAGTCTGATTCTCCTCTTTATCCCATTGAATCAGTTGCTTCGACCAGCTATAGATAGGTAGAGGTTAGCTTTTTCTATCCCGTCCCACACAGGTCGTCGTGGTGCAAAGTCTCCTCCTTTCGCATGTCCATCTTCGGGGTGCTTCACATACCGTCTGCTAGGATACCACTCGCCAGGTTGAGGTTTGTGTGCCCAGTTTTCGCGATCAGCACCAAACTTCCAAGTGACGGCGACGATGCCAAAGATGACGGCGCCGGCGATCAGGGTGTTGCCTCTCCAATTAGCAGGCTGAGCATACCAACCACCAGCCGGCGACCAGACATGCTTGGGATAGCTGTGATTTCGCGTATGATTAGCTCTTGACCGTCTTTCGCCCTAATTTCTGTCGTATTTCTTGTCGAGTTGGCTCGGCCGAGAGGGGGGAGGCGCTATTGGTTTCCATCGCGACAAACTTACGGAATCTTTCCACCGCCACCCTGTGCTGTTGTTAGCCAGATTCGCGCTCGCTGTACCATTGATAGACTTCAAACTCACCATTTTTGATCAATTGTCAGCGGAAGCTGTTTTCTGCTTGATAATTGATTGTACAGTTGCGACCTTGTGATGGACTTGGTCTCGGCGGCCAAAGGTGAGTGTGCCCATTCCGCGCGCTGGTTCTTGGAGCGGGGCCAGGTTAATCCGGCGCCGAACCTTGCCGGGCCGCAAATTAGCTGCAAAGGTGCCCCCAAATCCCAAGCTCACACGACTCCAGCAGAACTTTTCCCGCGGATCCTCGTATAGGTAGTAACCACGACACGACATAAAAAACGGACATTCCTTTTTCCCAATTCGGTCCACGCAACCAGCCATTTCCACCGTATAGTCCTGGAGCTTTTCGGTCTTGCTCATCAATAACTCTTCTTTTGCTACTGTTTTGTTTTCTCAATACTTCGACCAGATGAAGAGGTTACGGGTGTCACAATGGAGCGGTCATATGCGCCTCGCTGCTCGGCAAGGAGTTGCCGCTATGCCTAGACGGCAGGCTTCTACGATACTCGCGCGCTGCCAATCGACAACGGCAATTTCCGGCACATCCAATCTCACAGACGACATCCCTCTCGAGGGCGCCTTCTCCCAACACAACCCTCTCCCCTCGCCGCCCCCTGCCCGAGCTCCCGAGTCGGCCAAGCTCGCCGCGCTGCACGCCCGTCTGGCGCTGCCCAAATCGATCCCCCTAGAAACGATAGCTCGCGCACTCATCACGCCCTCAGCAGACGGAAACCAAAGCTTTAACAATGCGAGTTTGGCGGAGCTGGGCCGGTCCATCGTCAACTACCACGTCCTCGAGTACCTCGTTTGCAAGTGGCCGCGTCTGCCCATTGCCATCCTTTACGAGGCCCTGAGAGCCTTTGCCGGCCGCGAATCCCTGGAACAAGTTGCGCGACGCTGGGGTGTCGACGCTGCCGCCGCCCCCGGCGAGGAGGTGGATCCTGGCCTGTTGCAGTGGAAGCCCGACCCTATCGTGGCACATAACTCGCGCTGGGCCTATGTCCGCGCCGAAGCGGAGCGTGGTAACCATTACCGTCGTGGTATGAGTAGTCGTGTCGTCCTTGATGACGCCTTTGGCGATGCCCATCAAGCGGCCGGCGAAGGAGAACCAGGCCTGGCCAAGATGCAAGCTGCTGCGTACACATCATTTGTCGAGGCCGTTGTCGGTGCCATATACGCACACTCTGGTGCCGATACGGCCAAGACGTTTGTCAAATCACATATCTTGTCGCGCGACATTGATCTCAGCCGCATGTTCCAATTCCAGCTACCGACGCGCGAACTGGCCATGCTGTGCGCTCGTGAGGGCTTTGAGGCGCCGCGCGCCCGTCTGGAGAGCGAGACCGGGCGTCGGTCGCGCACACCCGTCTTCATTGTAGGCATCTACAGTGGCGAGGAGAAGCTGGGCGAGGGTGCCGGTGCAAGTCTGGACGTGGCCCGCCGCGTGGCGTCGATGAATGCCCTCAAGGCTTGGTACATGTACAGCCCGGGCAACAAGGTTCGCGTACCAAGCGACATGACACTGCCGGACGCCAAGCCGTGGAAGGCACCGCACATTGATATCGGCGAGATCATCTAAAGGGAGACCCTCAGCAATTCATAAGCAGCGAAATCGGTTTGCATGGTGGGAGAGGCGGGGGAGAGGGGGTTGAGTGTAAATCTTTGTATGAACATGATGGCGTGTGAGTCGGGCAAAGGCATAGAAATTTTAAAAAATGGCCAAACCAGTGAGACACAGGGGTTTTTCTTGGGCAAAAAAGGTAGATGCCCACTTGTACAACTTTTTCCATCTAAAATCTACACTTGTAAAATAACCCAAATACATGTTGAAAATTTTACACAAAGGGAGTGCGAATATTGTAGCCATCATGTCCAACGAGCTCCACGACTAGTTGCTGCCTCCTTTTTATCATTAGTCCTTGCTGAGATCTCCAGGGTCTGTTGCGAAATGCAACAGAACGTCATCTCGATGTACCCTACCCGCGTTTTGCTTGCTCTTCAGCCTCCTCTTTTTTCAAACGCAGCTGCTTTTTGCGTTCGTACACGGCTCGTATCGTATTTCGAATCTGCGCTTTGCCCTCGTCGTAGTTGGCGCGCGCGAGACGCACCACGTCTTCAATGTTCTCCGGGGTGTAGATGAAATTCCATGTGCTCATAAAGTCGCTCTCAGCGGGCGAGACGCCGGGAACCTTGTCATTGGGCAGGAACGGCACGTAGACGACGGCAAGGCCGGCGTTGGGGTCCGTCAGCCGCCAGTGCTCCGACTCGGAGACGGGCTGCGTGGCCGGGGTGTCTTCCTTGGTGGTGCGCTCCTCGGTGGTGCCGATCCAAACGGTGCAGTAGCCGAGCTCGGCGCCCTGGTTGCTCTGCTCCTGCTGCTTCTGTTCCGCCTTGGCCTGCTCAATCTTGGCGTCGGCCTGGGCAGTCGAGTGCGCTTCCGCGGCTTTCATCTCGTCGACAGCTTTGGCCTCGTCTTGGGGCCAGCCGACGCCGACCGGCCAGCCCTTGATGCCTCTCTGGCGTGCGTAACCGTCAGCAACGGCCAGCCAATTGTCCGTCTTGATATCGGCCGAGGCGTCAAATGAAATCAAAACATCCACGTCGCGGCCCGGGCGGAGTAGAGGGTAAATGGGGAGGTTGTTGGACATGCCGGCATCCATGAGCTGTATGTGTTCATTTTCGTAGATGCTAGGCGTGGCAGTCTTGGCAAGTTTGCCGTACATTTTATAGGCGTAGTTGGGAATAATGGCAGGGTCGATAGGATGCACCTTGGCGAGAGCAACGTCCTGTTCCGAAATCATCTGATCGATAGCGCCGAATCCGGTAAGGGTTTTGACTATGGGCTGAACTTCCTTATAGTAGTGGCTCAAAGTGGCACAGAAGGCGCTCCCAAAGATGCCCATCATCAGAGGGGCGCGGATCTCGGGAAGATGAAAGCCGTGCTCCAGAGGTACATCCTTTCCATCCTTGAATCGTCGCCCAAGTGCCCAAGTGGGAATACCGGCGCCAATCTCCTCGCAAAAGACTTCGTAAGGCGTGATCTCGAACCACTGGAACCAGGATTCTTTCTCGGCCTTTTCCAGCTCTCTTTTGGTAGCAGCTGAGCTCTTGGAAGACTTGGTCTTATCACTGCCTTCTTCCAAGGCCGGGATCTCGTGTCGGACGGCGGTGTAGATGGGGAGCGGACGGTCGCCATCTTTTAAGATTTCTCTTTGATTGGAGATTTTGAAGTCACGGTCGTTGACACCTAGTTCACCTTTGGGGACAAGGAATCTTGCGCCAAGGAGCAGACCGTAGATGTCCACCAGACCAAAATCGGCGTTCTTGTCACCGCGGATCTTTTCAATGACACCGCTAAGCAGCGGCCGGGAGGTTGGAAGAGAGGTAAAGGCTTGTAAAGCGACCGGAGGGTAGGCGATATGGGTAGAGGTGCGGGCCTTGAGGTGCTCCAACAGCGAAGGGATGCTGCCCTTGTTGAAAGACGTCAAGTACAGAAGCTGCAACCAGCAGGAACCGCTGACACCGGCAGTGTAAGTGGCACAATCAAAGAGGCCATCCTCTGAGGCAGCGAGAAGAGAGCCAGTTCCAGCGACCAGAGCACGGAGACCGCCACCGGAGCCGCACATGGCAATAGTGGGGATGTCATCGGGGTGAATGTCACTTTCGTCAATTTCCAGGTACTTGGCAAGCGCGGCTCTGGTCTTCTTCTTGCGGCGAGCCAGAAACTCCTTCTCGTCGGGGCACAGATCACCCGAGACGCGGACCTCGGCCTTGTACCGGATTTCCGGATTGACAGAGGGATCGTGGGCCTCTGCCCAAAGGTCCTCGGCAAGAGAGCCAGGAGCATCAGAGAGCTCATGTTGGAGCTTTCGAATGAAGCCGGGCATCTGCCGCGACCACTCGGGCAGGATGAAGCCAACCAGCTTCTCGGAGAATGCCGTCCATTCCTTGTCTGCGGCGGCCGAACGCTCCTCCAGGCCCTTTGTGAAGTTGCTCCAGGCAGATTCCTCAGCGGGCTCACCGGCCTTGCCGCTCTCCGACGTGCTCTGCTTTGATGCTCCCTCGTCGGGCTGGCTGCCGGCAGACGTGTGGACAGGATTTGCCTGCCTCGTTGGGTCAGAGAGACGGCGAAAGTCTTCGGTGGGGTAGAGCAGCCAGGTCAAGAAGCCCGCCGCGACAACGGTCGTGGTGGCGGAGACGCGGCGTCGCTTCTTGGCCCCCGTGAAGAGGCCGCTGGAAAGCCTTGGCCGGAGTGGTGTGAAGCCGGCCCGACCAATGGTTGGGCGGAGGCCGTTGGAGGCCAATGGGCCAAGAAAATTTCCCGGATGATTCATAATTGTCGATGAAGATTGATTTACCACGCCCGGAGGCGGATGTCTACTGCCAAGGCGATTTTTTGAGGTCTGGTAAGAAAACGATTAGGTAAAAAAGGGCGCGGCAGCAGGTGGTTTTGCGATCGGCTGTTTGCGACTGAGCGAACGCTCATCATTGCATGTGCTAGGTAGCTAGTGACGTACAAGCTAGCCAAATTTGGAGCTTCTGCCCCTCCACGGTTTTAAGCCGAAGCTCTTACTGCGATAAAGCCCAAGCAACCAGCAGCTTTTCAATTAGTTGCAGCGAGTTGCGCCACTAGTACACACTTTGTATTACCTTAACTACTAGGTAAGTAGTTGCTTACCTATCTATTAATTAGTACTAGTTAATGTTAATAGCAGTCGCATAGTAGCCAGTAAAGTAAGATATTTCACTCGCGAGGCCACCAACACCACATCCTATGTTAAGAACCTTTTATATTCGCTTGATTCCAATCTAGCTAATAATGATATATTGGTAGGCTTACTATCTCATAATGCTGGCGTAATCGTCTGTTCTAGACTGGAGAACGGCCGAAGTCTCATCTTTAGCAGTCTTATTTTCCCAATGCTAAAAGTATTCGTCGCCCGCTATGGCACGGTCAGTCTTGTCTTGGTCCATCATAGCGCGAATACCACCTTGTTCTTGGCTCAAGTTCCATAGAGAGCCTTGTCAAAGGCTGCATTCCTAGCCTCGTCTGCGCGTAACGGGGCCTGAATACTCGTTCTGAGGGCGAAGGTGGTGAATAGAAGTGCGATAGTCTCTACGAACAGGAAGATGGACAAGTTGGTCATTCTCTGGCTCTACACGGCCTCTCGATGGTCTTTTTATACTGATGTCAGTGTCTTGGTGTTCATGTTCCGGATACGAGGTCGCCCAGGCGCAAGGAATGCTTATCTTACTCCAGATATGTCATCCTCTGGAAAACCATTGACGGCCATGCATTTCATTCGCCGTGGTCCCAAAAAAAGTATCGACGTTAGTTTCGCATGTAGCAGCCACTTATGCGGGTGACAGGGCGAGCCAGTGAAAGAAGTACTTGTAAACGACGGAAAACCTGGCAACCGATCAATGCAAGAAATATGTAGCGTTTAAATTGAGCAGAAACAGGGTATCTAGTGAATTATACGTGGTGAAAAATCAAACTCGGGATACGATTTTCCTATCCTTACCCTGTCATCCTCGCAAGGTGACTGTCCAGTGCAGAACTGATGGTCGCCCCCTGGCTTCCCTGAATGTACGACAACGTATTTACACACACGTAACGGTGAATGAATCCACAAGTCGTTGCTCGGGCCCCAATGTAGTTCACCTCTTTCGCATTCGTATAGAAGGGTTTACTGTGTGCGTTTTTGCCGATTAGATGATGTACAAGCTGTAGTGGTCAATGGCCGTTGTTTGCAGGTTGCTCGTCGTCGAGATGATCATTCCCCCACCAAAAAGACCCAAGAAGGTACGTACCTTGCCGAGCGATGAAATGCGCAGCCACCAGAGTTCAAGCTAGTAAAAGCTTGGGTGTAAGGTGGGGCGCAGGCTGGGCGGTGAAGGTGGGCTTTCCAGTAATTCTCTGGCAGAATAGTCGCTTTTTTCTTCTTTGCGCAGACCTTTCCAAGCAGATCTATATATCTTGGATTGGCAACTTTGAGACACCATTTACGAATCGCAAAACACTGTGTTAACTTAGTGGTAAGTTGTGGAATGTTGATTGAATTTTGCAGCGCTTGCTGCCGCTCGAATTATCTCTGGGGATGTTCCCAGTCAATCTGAACCCCGCCGATAGAAGCGCAAATCTCGAACGATTACTCACACCGGGACAGGCGCAAGAAAAGAGTCATCTTTGAAACGACTGGCCGACATATTTCAATTACACCTCCTTTTCCAGTCATCAGTACAACGCTCCTTCGCGATTCAACTTCCAAGATGAGCGAGGCCGACGTTGCCACCAAGCCCGCTGAGGTGGTTGAGCAGCCTGCTGCTGCCACCTCCGAAGCTGCTCCCGAGGCTGTTCCCGAGTCTGTTCCCGAGGCTGTTCCCGAGTCTGTTCCCGAGTCTGTTCCCGAGGCTGCTCCCGAGGCTGCTACCGAGGCTGCTCCCGAGGCTGCTCCCGAGGCTGCTCCTGAAGTCGCTCCTGAAGCTGCCGAGACGACTGTCGCTGCCGCCAACGGTCAAGACGACAAGAATATCCTCAAGACCACTGCCAAGATTGACCCAGATAACCGCCAGAAGAACAACAAATTCGACCCCAGCCAGCGCGAAGTCTCGGATGATCCCGTCGCCATCCGCAAGCAGGTCGAGTTCTACTTTGGCGACTGGAACTTCCCCCAAGACAAGTTCATGTGGGAGAGCTGCGGCGGTGCTGAGAACAAGCCCATCGCCGTTGAGAAAATCCACTCCTTCAAGCGCATGCGCACCTTTCAGCCCTACAGTGCTGTTGTCGCTGCCTTGCGCGATAGCGAATTCCTTGATGTCGAGGGCGAGGAGGGCAAGGAGACGCTGAAGCGCAAGGTTCCCTATCAGCCCGTGGCCAAGGCGCGCGCCAAGACTGAGGCCGCGACCGTCTACGTCAAGGGCTTTGGCGACGAGACATCTAGCACACAGTTTGACATGGAGAGCTTCTTTGCGCAGTTTGGCGAGGTCAAGGGCCTGAAGCTGCGTCGCACCCCCGAGGGCCTGTTCAAGGGCTCCGTCTTTGTGACCTTTGCCACCGAGGACGCCGCCAAAAGCTTCGTGAGCAAGGACCCTGCGCCCAAGTGGAAGGAGCACGACCTCAAGATTATGACCAAGCAGGCTTACTGCCAAGAGAAAAGCGACCTTATCCGCGCCGGTAAGCTGGAGCCTAGCAGCACCACGAGCAAGAAGTTCTTTGAAGGCCAAGAGGGCGGTGGCCGCCGCAATGGTGGTGGTCCCCGTGACCAGGATGACTGGAAGAAGCGCCGTGATCACGACCAGAAGAACGGATTCCGCGGTGGACGTGGCGGCCGTGGCGGCCGTGGTGGCCGTGGTGGCCGTGGCCGTGGTGGCGGCTTCCGTGGCGGTCGTCGCGACAACGAGGATCGCGGCAACAAGCGCTCTCGTGACGATGACAACGGCGGTGAGGAGCGCGCTGCTAAAAAGGTTGATACAAAGGAGGAAGCGTAAATCAAGAACAGGGAGGGTTTTTTTTCCTCGTGAAAAAAATGCAAGAGGAACAAACTGAATCCTATATTGCGAGCCTCATAGGACGGCTGTGACGACAGGGACGAGAGGGAAGACGAGCAGAGAACTAGCATGTAGGGTGGCAAACAAGTGTGAATGGCGTTTTACTGGGTTCCAATTTGTTGGTTTCATCATTTCACATCTTTACCGAAAAGAACAGTATAGGAAAAGAATTTGCAACAATATCCCGAGTCCCGTTGGTGCGATGGTCCGAGGTCCCGTACTCTCAAGAGGCCACGGACTCCGAAAATAGCATGCAGTTGGCGGACGCCTTCATTGATCAAACGAGGCCGATATGTCAATTCGGTGAACCTTTATGTTGATACGGTACCGGCTGCTCTGCAAAACGCCGTTGGTCGGACCGGCCTCTCAAGGTTGCTGAATAGACGGGCGGGCTCGAATCCTGCACAGCAAGTAGTGCAGATCGTATGCACCGACGGATACCGGTTCCGGGCGGGCCTGTGGTCAGTCAGCGTCAGACGGCCTCCATTTCCCTTTTTCTCTCAACTCCTTGCTTGGGTTTGCGGACACTAATATCAAGAAACCGAGACGGAGAGTCCGCGGACGACAGCACACGTCGGACGGGCCTACCAAACCACATTGGGCAGTAAACTAATACATGGGGTAAAACTCCCTGAGGGGCGACCCAGTATTAGCATTTGCTAGGAAGAAGAAAGAAAAATGTCCGTGACTCAGCCGGCGCCGTGTCGGCCGAGTGGCGGGCAATGGATTTTTTTTCTCCCTTCTTCTTTGTAGCTTATGCCTGGATTGCGTGGCGACAGCCGGTCAATGGCTGATTCTGAGAGTTTCCAATCGATCATGCTATTGCATACCACATTAGAACGAGAAAAGAATGAAAAACAAACAAAGCTTCCCGCACGTTGCGCGAGGTGCCTAGCTTCCCAACAGCGTTCCCCTTTGAACGATTGCTTCCAGCATGGAAACGAGACGAGGCTGGCCAGTACCATGATCATATTTAATAATGCCCCCAAGAACTGATTACGCGAGTAGTGACCATGGATCAAACAAACGCATCTGCCATTCTTGTCCCACACAGCAATGCATACCAGTATTTGATGCTGTACTGCCACCCTACAACTTCTCCCTCGTCCGCGGAGTTAGTAGTCGGTCTAGTCAGCCAGGGCCTATTCCCGGTCAGGCTTCCCCATTCGAAATCCATCAACTCCATGGTCGG
Organism: Cordyceps javanica; assembly: GCF_051103115.1. Classification (NCBI taxonomy): domain Eukaryota; kingdom Fungi; phylum Ascomycota; class Sordariomycetes; order Hypocreales; family Cordycipitaceae; genus Cordyceps; species Cordyceps javanica. Next base: position 1,691,309 of record NC_139296.1, read on the forward strand.
CCATTGTTTGCCGTAGTGTGTATTAGCCTATTAAATGACCTTTTTTTTTTCATTGTCATGTATACAAAAGTGACACTGCTCCCTCCCACTCGCCCCCACTCAACCTCAGTCCTTGACGTTGCATCTCTGTTCTCTGCGCTTCAGTCTTGATATCTACTAATATCCTTCTCTCTTTTTAAACTCTCGCTTTAGATAGTCTTTGGTACTTGATAGTACGTGGCCACATGCCTCCTCTGTCTCGGTGTTCCACCACAACACTTGGCGTGTAAGACGACTTCCGAAGCCAACTCGCGGCAACCAATTCGCACCAAACCACAACCATGACGGCCGCCGATCCAGAAAAGTCAGACCTACCGGTACTGCATAGAAATGGCGACGGCTACGACCCGGAGAGGCACGAACGCCCTGCTACACTCTCGAGCAGCAGCGACGACGACGGCCACTACGACCAGCGCGACGACGCCTCGTCAAGGATCGGCCGTTCGCTTTCGCGCGTCGCCTCGGCCATGTCCCGGACGTCAGGTCTCTCCCGCACCGTCTCAGAAGTCCGCGACGGCATGCTCAACCAGCGTGACCTCGAGATTGGCCACGACAGCGACGGCAGCGGCAGCAACAAAGAGCAGCACATTCCGGACCCGAACTTGGTGACTTGGGATGGTCCCGACGACAAGGAAAACCCCAAAAACTGGGCGTTGAATAAGAAATGGATAGATGTACTCCTCGGTACGTTTGCATATTGTGGTGTGTGCAAAAGTTGCAGGACGCGGCAAAACACAATTGCGTTGTGCACCTGCCCGTATTGACGCAGATTCATACATGCACATCACAGCTTGTCTATTATTTTTTTCAAAAAAAAAAAATAAAAAAAACTCGACTAACCGCTTGTAGTTTCTCTCTTCACCTTCATCTCCCCCATATCCTCCTCCATGGTTGCGCCGGGACTCCCCGCCATCGGCAAGGACCTGCACATCGACGGCCGCACCGAGCAGGTGCTGGTCATGTCCATCTTCGTGGCGGCCTACGCCGTCGGTCCGCTGTTCTGGGGTCCGCTGTCGGAGCTGTACGGCCGGGTGCTCATCCTGCAGAGCTCCAACGTGTGGTTCTTCTGCTTCAACCTGGGGTGCGCGCTGGCGCGCACCGAGGGCCAGATGATCGCCTTCCGCTTCCTCGCCGGGCTGGGCGGCTCCGCGCCGCTCGCCATCGGCGGCGGCATCCTCGGCGACCTCTTCACCGCGGAGCAGCGCGGCAAGGCCATGAGCGTCTACTCGCTCATGCCGCTGCTGGGGCCGGCCATCGGCCCCGTCGCCGGCGGCTGGATCGCGCAGCAGACGTCGTGGCGCTGGGTGTTTTGGAGCACCACCATTGCCTGCGGCGTCATCCAGGCCGTCGGTCTCGTCTTCCTCCGCGAGACCTACGCGCCCGTGCTGCTGCACCGCAAGCGTCAGCGCCTCGTCCGCGAGACGGGCAACGCTGACCTGCGCACCGAGTTCGACCACCCGGACCGCACGCTGGCGCAGACGCTCGGCACGGCCCTCACCCGGCCCTTTCGCCTGCTCGGCACCCAGCTCATCGTCCAGATTCTCGCCCTCTACATGACGTACCTCTACGGCACCATTTATATCCTCTTCTCCAGCTTCCCCATCCTCTTCGCCGAGGAGTATCACCAGCGCCCGGGCATCCAGGGCCTCAACTACATCTCCATCGGCCTCGGCTTCTTCATTGGCACGCAGGTGTGCGCCCCGCTGCAAGACCGCATATACGCCTATCTCAAGCGCAAGTACATGCCTGACGGCGGCCCCGGCCGCCCAGAGTTTCGGGTCCCGCTCATGGTCCCCGGCGCCATCCTCGTGCCCGTCGGCCTCTTCATCTACGGCTGGACCGCCGAGTATCACACCCACTGGATCGGTCCCAACATTGGCGCTCTCATCTTCTCCCTCGGTAGCATCATCGGCTTCCAGTGTGTTCAGGGGTACCTCGTCGACACCTATACACGGTTCGCCGCCAGTGCCGTTGGCGCCGCTACCGTCCTGCGCAGTCTGGCTGGGTTTGGATTCCCACTCTTTGCCCCGGAAATGTACAAGGCCTTGGGCTATGGAAAGGGCGGCACGATCTTAGCTGTAGCCGCCATTGTCATCGGCTGGCCGGCACCTGTACTTCTGTGGTACTTTGGCGCAAAGTGGCGCGCAAAGAGCAAGTTTTCCGCTTAACATTACTACCCTTCATTTCATCTTCTCATCTGCCTTGCCGCCAAGCATAAAAAAACAAGCTGCGGTAGTTTCTAGTTGACATATCGTTGAATTCTTCCTCATGACATAGAGCATTAAATCATTAGACGGCGTTTTTGCTTTTCTTCTACAGCATACGGAAATGTCTGAACATTGATGGTTGGTGGGCAGCTCCTCATCGAAAGACAAACATGTCACGTACGGCAGATAATCTAGTTGCAGTCTCACAGAGCTACTTATGTAGCTCAAAAATTTGAACTTTTCATAACGAATTTCTAATATTTCTAATATTAGCCATCTCGTGCGTTTTAGTTTTGAATCTTCCATCACGTATCTGTTTTTTGTATGCCATCGTTCTCTATTCATTAAACACACACCTCGTGCTCTCACGACGAGTAGTCCATGCGGCCGTCGCCCATGAGGTTCCAAAACTCCTCGACAATCTCCTTCTGGCCGGCCGGGGCCCCGCGCACGGCGAGGTACACGCGGCCGTCGACCTCGGGCTCCCAGTCGCCCGGGTTGCCGCTGACCATGCGGCCGCCGGCCTCGTGGAGGATGCACCAGCCGGCGCAGACGTCCCAGGCCCAGCAGCCGCCTTCCCAGTAGAGGTCGAGCTCGCCGGCGGCGACGGCGGCGATGTTGAGCGCCGCGGAGCCGAGCGAGCGCATCGACTGCACCATGGCGCCGCCCGTCTCCTTGGAGGCGCCCAGACGCCGAAAGGTCTCGACCTTGACGTCAAAGTTGGGCCCGTCGCGGACAGAGCCCCATTCCACGGCGACGAGCGCCTCGCCAAGCGAAGTCAGCGGCCGCGACGTCGCAGCAAGCGGGAGGCGGCGCGGCGCGGTGTCCCGGCCGCGCGTCATGAAGGCGCCCTGGCCTTTGACGGCAGTGAAGAGCAGGTCTTGCCATGGGTTGTAGATGACGCCCACAGAAGGCGTGCGGTCGATGGCGAGGCCGAGCGAGATGCAAGCGTTGGGGAACCCATGAATGAAGTTGGTGGTGCCTTTATGGGAGAGAAAGAGAAAGCGTCAGACTTTGATAGCGTAGATTTGACTCATCCTGTATGCCCCGATATCAAATCAGATGAAAGACTTACCATCAATCGGGTCCACGACAAAGGTGGGCTCGGGGCCGAGCTTCATGCCGGGCTTGTACGTCTCCTCGCCCATAAACGCCACCGAGGGAAACGCGGCCGACAGCTTCCCAGCGACCATCTTCTCGACGGCTTGATCCGCCTCGGTGACAATGTCGACGGCGTTGAGCTTGGTGCCTGAGGGAATATCCGCCGGGTTGGCCGCGAGGATCATGCGCCCCGCCTCATGGGCGACCGCGATCATGGTGTCGCGGACTTGTTCGAGGTTAAGCTCCGTCATCTTTTGTCTTCTTTTCTGTCGCGAATGAGATTTGTAACAGTTTCACGTCGAAAGCTGATAGAGAAAGCGAAAGGAGTCTCTGTAGCTCACAGTCGGCCGTGTAGCAATGATCCGTTTGTGAAGATGCGACCATTAAGATGGGGCTGACATCCCCCACGTCGTCGGTGAACTTGGTGGCTTCGCGAGCCATGATAATCAATGATGAATTGCAGCACGAAACATGACATGACTCTTAACATGACAGTGGTCAATTATTTACCCTAAGCTCGGAATACTTGCATCAAGCGTAGTATTTTAACATTGTACTCGTAGCTTCCCTTTTTCGCGTCTAAAGAAAATGACGTCAATGTGATTGACGCCTGGCAGAAGAACCCGGCGTGCTTGTTGATAATAAATTAGTCCGGACATTGTACCAAAACTGCCATTTGATAACAGTATTATTTTATATAGCTTAAATGATACGTGTTGTCAACTTAACGGCTGCATCTCAAACGAGTGACCAAGTTCCATGGACGGCTGCATTTCGTTAGTGACACTCCGGGTACATACTTGCATCAGTTTCGAGTCCGTGACAAAAGTGAGCCAAAAGAAGAGAATCAACCAGCTAGTCATTCATAAAATTTCCTGTCCATTCCTTTGCTTATGATCGCCCAACCAACGCATTTCAGCCTCAAACGTCCCGTAAAGAAAGGTCCCAGATCCAAGGCCGTAACAACAAACGAACGCATCAAGATAGAAACGGCGAAAAAAATCAAATAATACACCTTAGACGGCCGAAGGATTTTTTTCCGATTTACTTGTTTACCCCGCCGTGTAGAGCTTTATACATTCTCCTTAAATACTGAGTGGCGCGAGGGACTGCTGCTCTTGTGTCCGTGGTCCATGGGCCGGGGGCTTACGCCGCGCAAGCTCTCAGCATGATCGTCGTCAAAGGGGTTGTTGCCGCGAGGGCCACCACCGGGGCTCCGCGAGGGCTGTCGACCCCTCTCGAGATCAACGTCGTCGTCGTCGGCGTGCTCACGGCGGGGCGTGGCGGCTAGGTTCATATTGTAACCGCTGCCGCCGTGGTACTCGGTGCTGCTGCGGAGGCCGCCACCGCCGCCGCCGCCGCGGGCCGTCAATTCCTCCTCATAGTAGCCGTAATTGTCGGCTTCGTTGCCAACGCGCGTATCCCAGGCCTCGTCGGGGTCGAGGGCGCGGTGGGCGCCTCGCGGGCCGCCGGCGGCGCCGCGGTTGGAGGGCTCGTACGCGCCAGCTGCGGAGCGGTTGTTGCGGTTCTTGAACTTGCGGATCTGGTCGTTGAACCAGCCCGTGACACCACCGGGCGCGGGCTGCGGCGGTCCGTAGGGATTATCTCGGCTCTTCCAGGGGAGGTATGACGAGAGGCTCGGCGCGGGAAGCTGGAAAGAGGGCGTGTGGCGAGTCAGCAATCATCGTACAGTGTTAAAGGCCAGGCTCGTGCAACTAGGATGCATTCCCCAAAAGAGCAGAGTAGGAGCAGGAGCACAAGCGCACTGCCAGAGGAAGAAGCGATAGGCACTTACGCCAAGTCTGCGTGCGCGGTACTGCGTAAAAGCAAACCAGCCCACTGCGGCCGCCAGGGCGAGCACGACAATGGCAATGATGATGCCACCTGCGACGGACACCATTGTTGCCGTAAATGGCAGATCAGGGTGTGACTGTGTTTATTGCTTGTGCCGGGGGAGGTGATTCGTCTTTTTTTTTTCTTTTTCCTTTTTTTTTTTTTGGAAACTAGATACGGAAGACGACGGGGCGTTGTCGCCAGTACCAGGCGTCGCGCAGTCGCCCAACAGCTCCTGAGATGGTGGTCGTAGCCTGGTTACGCCAAGTTGGGCGGGCAGACTGATGTTGTCTGTCGCCTGCGTCGAAGCGATGCTCGTCGGCAATGGCGCGGTAGTGACGGCGACGTTGTGAAGTTTCTCGGGTCGTGTTTTGCGCGTTGCTAAGCTTTGAACTCAGTATACGTTTCCGTTCAGATTTCGTTTGAAAGTTGCAGGGGGGTTTGAGGAAGCTGGCTCGCCGGGGCGCGCGCGCACGACTAAAAAGTTCCCCAGCAGGCTGACGTAGGGGAGTCCAGTTGTACCTCGTACCTGGCTCTCAGCTCTCTATCCTTCACAGCTACTTACACCCGACCGGGCTGGGAAGTAAGTCGTCAGCACTCCGTACCAACCAGGCTGAAGCTAAATAAATAGGTACCTAGGTAGATACCTACCTACCACCTAAGTAGGTTACTTACCTACTCATCCTTAAACAGATTGATACCTTAAGTAGCAGAACAACATTGGACTGACCACTGACCACTGGAGAAACAGCTTAGCCTGTGACTTCTCTAGGGCCGCCACTAAAGATTTTCGGCCTCCAGCTTCCTTTACTCGAGATGCTCATCTACCCTCATAGGTACCCTGCCTTGCATTTGTTTAATGTACTTTTCTATTTCCCCTGCGTTCTGCTACCGATGTTGTTTGTAACCAACGCAGAACTGCCCCCAGAACTGAATGTGAAGACGGCCACTGCTGCCTGCTACGGTCGGTGAGTACCTAACAGACAGCTTACGCAGCACCCTTTAGGCTCCAGTATAAACACCAAAGAACCAAGGTGGACTTGCTGATCATCACTGCATTAGCATTGATTTACGTATAAGAAGACCTTGCAAGGCAATGCTCTATTTATTGCTGCCTGGTTCTAATTACTAAGTGCAGTCTCCGCAAAGTGAGGAAGAAACCGCATACTACCTAATAAGTTTATTACGTAGGCGTCGCCATGTTTCAAGCTATTTCGCATCTTGACAGCGACTCCATTCACCACCACTCGTCGCAAACGACATGGACTTGACAAACTTGTCCACCGTACAACGCCCAAGCTCGTCGGCATCACAGCCGTGCAGCGGCACTACACGGTCGTTGAGAAGGATGCGCACCAGCTCCTGGTCGCTACCACCGCACTGCATCTTCTCCACGTACATGCGCGCACCAAAGGGCACGGCGCGCGAGGCTGAGTAGCCGCCCAGCTGCTCCGGCGACTCGCGCTTCGTCGTGGACAGGTCTTCGGTGCCCTCAAACAGCCGCAACGCCGTAAACACGGTCATCATGCCGTTATCGTGGCTAAAGTCGGCGTACAGCTTGCGGTCTAATGGGAACGTCTCAGCGGCCCCATCCAGCGTCGAGTTGGTCGACGTGTGGTCCTGCACAGGCTTGCCCGTAAGCCGTGCAATTAGTTCGTTGACGAAGCCGACGCCCTGCGACGACGCGAGATCGCGGCCGGGTCCGTATACATACCACTTCTCCAACGACTGGTAGTAGTCGTAATTGCGCCACTCGTCCTTGGAAAAAGCGCGGCAAAAGGGAGAGAGTGTCAGTTCGGGCGAGGCGACAGTCTCAAACGGGCAGAGCTCCATAAAGTAGACGGTGCTGTCAATGTCAAACTTAGCTCCGGGCAGCTTCTTGCCCAGTCTCTTCTGCACCGAGGGCACCCAGATATCCTTCCACTCCTTCTGCTTCGCACTGCCATCCTTCTTGCCAGGGCCCTCCTCGAACAGCTTGCAGCTGCCGTGTTCAAGAGTGTTGTTGTAGCCTTCCTCTTCCGGAATCACCAGGATGCGCGAGGCAAAGTCGTCGCCGCTGCGGCCTTGAGCATCATAGTAACCATGCGTGAAGTTTTGCGCCGACATGATGACGCGCTCAGACCCCGAGGCTCTGACAAACGGCTCCGACTCGGAAGCCAGGTCCTTGTAGCGACTGTAGAAAACCTTGCCCGAATCGACCATTTCCATCTCACCATACCGTGACAGATCATCGGGGACAAGCTCATATTTATAATCTTGTAGAAACTCGAACCCTTCCGTGTATTCCGTGATTGAGCTCTGCAGCTCTTTGACGAGGGCCGCATACTTGACTCCTTTGTCGGCCGATGGTCCACGGGAGCCGTGTCGCGAGAGCATCTGCGCAAATGTCACTTTGCATTCGGATGGTATCGCAGGGTCGACCTTGGAAGGTGCAGGGGCCCAGGGTGAATATTGTCCCCAGGTGCCGAGCGAACCGGAGCAGGTCGCCTTCTTGGTGCAGCATGTGGAAGCATGGCCTCTATTTCAATGCCATCATTAGCAGGGCGAATCGAGCTGGGCAGGCGGCGTTTGGAGAGATTCTTGATACGCTCGTGTCGGATGAAGCATAATGATGTGCACATACCCTAAAGCTAGAAAGAGAGCCGCTGCGATCAAAGTTGAGCCCATTGCGAGCTTGAGCAATGTCTTTGTCGGCCGTCTGTTTCCTATAGGATCACGGAGCGCGTCGATCGGCACATTGCCCGGCTCGTCGCCGTGGACGGCCGAGTACTTGTAGTCTCTGCTGCGCTTACTATCCATCATTTAGGTCGAGAGGGTGTCGAGAACCAACAGCCAGCGTCGGTTTCCACACGTGCGTCAATATAGAGCTTGGGTTGGAGGGTCGTGTGGGTGGTATGCAGCGGGAGGCGCACCCGCAGAGTGCTTCGGTCGCTGAGAAGAGGAAAGCACGGGAATAAGAGTCCAGCGGCTCACAAGAGGCCAGAGGACAAGTTGTCAAGTTGTGCGATGTTTGTCAAAGTGTCAGAACTCGAAGGGAAAAAAAAATCGGATAGAAAAATAAGAAGCGCCGGCGTGATTTATTATGCTGGAAAGGGAAAAGCGAGACAATGACGACGCATTGGTCAAAGGGTTTCAATGGCGTGTGTGGCGCTGTGACTTGGCTCCAGTAAACAGGCTCACAAGCATTGCAGTGTCTCGGCGGTGTGAGTTGCGCAGGCCGCTGGTCAACTGGGGTTACTATTTCTTCCCACCAACCCACCAACATCAAGTCCATTTGTTGCCCAACGTTGTGTTCAGGTCTCGACCACGTTGCGGTAGCGCGTGCATCTACTGGCTAGTTAGGCTTCGAGTAAAGAGAACATTTGCATGAAAAATATAATGAAATACACACTTACTACGTTGAGCTTTGGTAGCATCAGAGAGACAGCAGAGGCAAGAGAATTATCACTTTTACAGACGAGATATAAAGAAGTGACATGAGAAAAGATAGCATACGAGGTGAAGGAGTATCAAGAATGAATTCAGTACGCTGCGTTGTTCGAAATAAAAGGTATAATTGTCCGGGCCTCCAAGAACATACCGCTGTTGCCGTCCCGTGTAATAACTACCTTAGTAGATGGCCACCTTGTACGTATCACATTGGAAGCTTTCCCTCATTCTATTCGCCCGTCCAAGCTTCATTTCATCTGCTGTCTCACTGGATGCGCCTTCTCTACTCCATATAATTCCTTCTGCTCATTTCTGAAACAGCGCTGATATTCAAGGGCTAATAATAAACTGACTAAGAATGTCCGACCAGTCCTGATTACCTGTTCTAGGACAAGATCGCCAATTGGCAGTGGCGCTGCCAACAGAAGATGAAGAAACAAACGAAACAAATAAATCACGATGCCATCTTTTCCTGAAAAATAGCAAAATGTGAAATCGTGCGGCGCATTGCCTGAATGCACTCTCCCTCTCTCCCTCCAATGTATTCCTTCTATTGCGCCCAATCTTTTTCAAAAAGTGCTTCGGGTATAATATCCACGCTTTCGTCTCCTCCCAGAGGTATGTCTATAAAAGTCCCAGTCCAATTCTTACAACCTAAAGGGCGATGCCAACGCTCATTCTCAGTCCCTTGGTGTCTTGCCCAAACGTCGCGCACCGCTCAATCGGCAGCTCGCGCGGCGTAGCCGGCGAGCAAGGCGAACGCACACTTGGTGCCTCGCTGTTCTCCCCTCCATCGCTACTCGACAGTGAGTGCAGCGACTCGTAGCTAATGTGAGCTCCGTTGACGGGCACGCACTGATAGAACCCATCCGTCTTCTTGATAGCGCGAGGCTTGTTGGTGACACTGTCCAGGCTGCTCTTTCGTGGTGGCGCTGGGAACCTGAAGCTGGATAGCCCTTCGGTAAACGGCTTTTTCTTCCGCAATGGCGGCCTTAAAACAAGCGGCAGCGGCGGCGGCATGCCCCGGGCATCCTCATCACGCTCTAGTGGCGGTGTTTGCCTTCGTTTACCTTCCATTTTTTGTGTGCCCAGCCCATCTAATGTGCAAGACTGTCTCGGTAGAGTGACCTGATCTACAGGCAATCTATCAGCCTCACCGTGGAGTCGCTCCGCAAACGATGGGGCTGATGGGGGCAGCGCTGGGATTGATGGCATGGGTTCTAGATCTGTTAAAACCATAAATTAATACGTATCCGACCAGAGCATCTGAAGAGGGAAAATTTTTACCAGGCAGGGTTCGAGTGAAAGAGCGCTGAGAATGCGGGCTTGATGGCCGGCTAGGCGTATACAAGCTCTGTCTCTCGACAACATCGTCAATTTTCTTCTGCAGCATTTCTATTTCCTGCATTGCATTGGCTACCCTGGCTCTTATGGCCTCGACATCAGGTGAGGTGTGTGATCTCGGCCGCGCCGTTTGCCTCGAGGTCGTTGATGTGTAAGTCAGCGATTTCGGGCTAGAGTTTCCCTCGCTCACGCCAGGTGATTGAGATGGGGCGCGGGACAGCGATGGCATGCTTCTCTGCGAGTGCAGAACCGGGCTGCGCTCTGCATCCTCTCTGGCATATGCGGGTGGAGGAGACGGGACCATGATTGGAAGGTCAAACTGAGGCAACAGAGGTGAAAGGCGATTTTGCATGCTGTATATGCTGAGTTCGAGCGGTTCCAAGGGTGGAAGGCTCTCGCGTCGATAACCGCGTTCCCAATCATCATGCGCCGGCACTGAAGGATGATGAATTCGGAGAAATTCGTGCGCTTGTGGTGTACGACGTATCTCTGGAGGATGGATGCTCAGAGGCGCCACAGGAAAGGCGTGATGCGATCCCGATGTCAGATGTCGGAAATCGGTCGGTGCGGATATCAGCATCTTTTGCGACGAGGCATCCGATTGATTGCGTTGTCTACCAAAAAATCCGAGTTTCGGTGAATAGGCCTTTGATTTTGAATTGGTTCTAGAAAGCCTTATTGACGATTCTGTGGACGACCGGCCAAAGAGAGGAGGTGCTTGGGGTGCCGGCTGGTCAGCGACGACAGCAGCGGCAGGCATCTTTTCATCGACTGTGCAATAATAATCAATACCGTGTTCCGGGGACCGAGAAGAATATTCAAGTTTCAATAAAATAAAAAGAAGTTGAATGAAGGTTGAAGAATAAAACGTTTGGTGAACTTACCCTGATTTTGGGTTTGGCTGTGGAATGTAAGCGGAATGCAACACCATGACAACCACGACGACGGTCCTGTGACATGAGCACTAGGCGGTTCCCTCATGCTACAATATGATTATCCTGTTCATGCATTTCTCCCTGTATAATCTATCACAAGGGTCAAGAATCCGCGTGTAGAGGAGAGATTGCCCAATGTATATACTGTCAGCTCCAGCCAGGTATTAAGCAAGAGACCAGTTGTGGTTGACCGTAGGTGACTGATGAGGGTGATTGAGAACGAAGGAGGCTACGGCAATCTGGCGACGGCGCCATAATGAAGAACCAGCGATCGGGCGTCTTGGGGCGAAAAGCGACAGCCCCAGTAAATAAAATCACATAGAGCAGAAAAATAAACCTCGTCATTTGAGTCTAATGACGGATCCATCGTGGTGTCATCCGTAACAAAGGTGGTCACGGCCATTGGTGGCGGCTGAGCAGCGGCAGAACAGTGAACCTTGAAACGGAAGCTGTTGATAGGTCGCCGAGGACGATGCTGCGAACCAGTCGGACGGCCGCATAGGGCATCCGGCAGCAATTGGTGCCCAGCAGCAAGGAGTCGCGAGAGGCTGGCTTGGCTGGGCTCCGGGCTGGGTTGAGGATGGTGCGCCACACTAGAAAGTCGCGACCCACTGGCTCTGGTCAGACGGCCATTGTTGCAGAGCGAATCGATGACTTGCATGCCAACCTGTCCGGATGCCGCGACCCAACGGCTCCATTCGCTCCATCCATGGTTGGCACACCGTCGCTGGCTAGGGGTGTGCTGGGGTGGTCGCGTGGGCAAGGGTACTCGGCCTGTCGAGCGGCGTTCACCCATCGACGCGGTTGCAGGGCAGATAGATACACTTTGGCTCATCTTGCTGTTTGCCGCTTCGAGTCAGGGACGTGGCGAGCCCAATGTTTTGCATTTCCCCTTTTGTCCAAGGCGTGTTCTCTCACTCGCGCTGGCTTGCGTGAACGTGGGCCTTGGCAGCGCTCCGGGCAGGAGATTTTTTTTTTTTTTGGCCACCCGATCCTCAGGTATACACACATGCCCAGTATCTGTAGTGCAATGCATGGCACCAGCGCGGTTCGTTCCTGAGCCGAACTGGATACATACGGGACTACCGGAGACGTTAGCACTAAGTAAGGAATACGACCAAGAATGATGCAAGAGAGCAGAAAAGTGGCACGCATTGCCCCGTCAGCCCCGGCGATGCTTCCAAGAATACACGCCGTCACCCTGCAAACCGTTGGAGAGGGTGTGGTGACGATGCATCGCGTTTACTGAGATATTCTGGGGTCCTCTGACGAGATACCACGTTGTAGAGATGTCTCGGCTTAGAGGATAGTCTGCGTGAGCAACTGTGCAGTGCCAAGAGGCATTCTCCTTAGCTTCAGAGCATGTGAAAGGGCCTCATCCCAACAGGCGGTGACAATAGGGTCAAAGCCTCGCTGCTTGTCTCAGTTTACGACTGCGTTGGAGAGGATGAGTGGTGGTTGTGAGGGCGAAAAGCAGCTTAGTAGTAGTGGGGGTACAGAGCTAAGACGGGATGGTGGTGTGCAGCCTACTTAGTATGGTATGTAAGTGGCATCACGGGGTTAAAAATGAAGACGGCGAGACTGGGCTAGAGTTCAGTCCAGATTTTATCAAAAGGGGAAAACTATTAATAACAAAGTCTAATGGATATAGAGTACGCTACTCAAGGGGTTCTCCGGGTGCATACATGCAGCACCAGCACAGCCTTCGAGGCGACGTATCCGTATTCACATGCTCGACTATAATTCTGCCTAGCAATGAATAAAATTTATTTTTCCATCATGTTACATGGAACATATGTTGATTCAACCCTATTTCTGGTCCTGCCCCTTGAACATTCACATGTGAACAACGATTGTCACCATGCTGAGTCAACCTTCTATGCTTGTGCCTTCTTTGTTTCTGTTCAATAGCATGTCGCTGCTTCAAGCTTGATACATACTGAGTAAATTCTTCATCATGTGGGTCCGTAATAGTGTGAAATAAGATTAAGATATACTTTGCTTACTCAGTACCCAGTACCTACAGTTCATACCCTGATAGAACTGCTACAGGCACAATAATCCGTAGCAGCAAGCGATATTGGCAGGGCCAGTGTAAATGCGTTCGCTCGTCAAAGCCGGGGCCTCGTCTTTTTTCCTTTTTTGAGTTTTTCCTCCTCACTTTCACGAGATTCCTCATTGATCCGTCGCCAGAGCCTCTTTCGACGGTCGTGGCCCTCCAGAAACGCACGAAACCATTCCCGTTTAAACGGCGGCAGCCTCCTACCCACGCCGTCACCATCGCCCGCGAGTTCTCTCAACGTCTCAAAATAATCCTCAAAATCCGGAAACACGAGCGCGAATCTGGCACCGTCTCCTCTAGCCTTGATCCTCTCCGCCTCCCATTGGCGCATATCCTCCAGAGGCGGTAGCGTGGCTCGTCCGGCCAAAAGGCGAGCAACAAACACGGCCTGCCACTCAAAGACTTTGAACGTCAGACCCGCATTCACAGCGCCTACGAACAGCAGGGTAGGGTCGCCCTGCCAGACGACGTGTTGGTAAAGACCGGGTACTCGGTTGTTGCGGACTGGCACTCCCGGCAGAAATGGCAGCGTCCAGCTATACCCGGTGCCAAATATGATGTGATCGACGTCGGAAACCGAGTTGCCATCGACAAAGTAGACGTTTCTGCCATCGACGTGGTCTATCGACGGGTGCTGTTTGATGAGGGGATGATTGAATGCTTCGTCTCCAAAATAGCCGTTGGGAGTGTGTCCAATCTTGACGGCGTGGACAGGTGCTTCCGCTACCTGGGTTAAATCAAAAGCAAGATCGGCCGCCGAGACAGATGCTCCGACAACCACCACGCGCTGCAACTGTCATTATCACGGCATCACAAATCGCAACCCGACAGAATACTTACTTTGCCCTTGTACGAATGATTGCCTCGAAAGTGCTTACTGTGCACAACACTCCCCGGGCGCATCTTTTGCAGTTGCTCCAACCCCGGTACGGCAGGAATATAAGGAACAGAGTAATGTCCCGAAGCGACAACAACAGCATCGAAATATTCGCTCCACCAATAATCTTGAGCGTTACCCTCTTTTCGAACTGTGAGCTTCCATTCGCCGTCAACCTTCTCAGCTTGTTCGACCGTAGTGTTGTATGAGACGAAATCTTGATAGCCGTTCCGATCCACCAGGCTTGCAATGTAGTCACGCATGACGCGCCAGTGTCTGAATGGCGTGTCTTTCCCATGCAGCGATATCGACCGTTGGCTCTTCTCAGATGGTATTGGTTCCTGACTAAATTCCATCGGGATCGAATCAATGTTGGTCTCCAGGTACGGGTACACGGACGACTCCGTGAAGCGCGGCTGATTAGACTTGGGAGTCAAGGCTGGCAGTTGCGTCGGTATCGGAAGGGGAACATCAGCGGTACGCTTTGCGAGTGCATCGAAGTTTGTTTCTGCAGGGGGTGCAGCAGTGTCACCTATCCTTGTTGTCACCATTAGCTTCTGTTCTCAGCCGAGCTGGTGGGAGTGTATGCATACCAGCATCCTCCGGGGCCTTCGCGACGCTCGAATACCCTAATCAGATCAAACTTTTTTTCCCGAGCCAATGCATCTATTGTAATGGCGCCAGCAGGGCCAACGCCAATTACGGCCACCCGTTTTACGGTATTTGGGGACATTGCTGCATGGAAATCGCGGGGGTGGATGGACACCGAGACCGGGTGCCAGTATACTTATTAAATACACCAACTCATTCTCTTCGATGAGCTCTGTACCGATTGACTCTGTCGGTTTCTCTTATACGGCGGCCTAGGCGCACGTCAAATAAATCATCAATCACGCAATCGCCTTGTCGAGACTGCCAAGGATAAAACATCCAAGCAGCCGCACAGTAAATATTCATCCATGTTGCTTAACTTTCTGCTCTCTTTCTCTCTTTTTGAACTGAATTTTGAATACTTTTTGGTGCTCGCCGCTTGCACGTCAGGCGTGTGGTTGATGACGCCATCAACTCATCCAGGTTCTTAGCTGTGTAACAAGAAGGGGTGCAGCGCTCAGACTTTGCTAAAATATGAAAACTATTCAAGTTTGTAAATCGAAATTTTCGCATTTTAAGCTTAATTTTCTTCAACCCCAACTTCAGCGTGATTTTCAGCATCGCTGAGGCGCAGAGGTCCTTGAGATATAGCTCGTCAGTTTAATTGCGCATTGGCATATTGTCTCTCCATCATTCGCTCATCAAGGACCATGAACAACGATAAGGATATCGCTAGCGCTTCACAAAGTGACTCCTCTGGTGTTTGGGAAATACGAAAGTCTCCAGACGAAAACCAGCATATCAACAGCTCCTCTCCATCTATTGAGCATGACTCTAGCTTGGAAAAATCAGCACGGCGCAAGTAAATACACCACTGCAATAGTCAGGAGCGCGAGCCACAGCTAATAATGCTATTTGTAGGGTCGATTTCTCCGTCCTGCTGATTCTCTTCCTCGGCCTTCTCCTCTTTCAGCTGGACCGTATGAACCTTGCCAGTGCACTAACCGGTGGCTTCGCAAAAGACATTTCTATAGATCAAAACACCGTAAACCTCGGCAACCAACTGATGTTTATGGGAACTGTGGTGCTTGAGATTCCATGCAACATGATTCTTCAACGAGTAGGACCTCAACGGGCAAACCCAAACGTCGGATGAAGAATTAACATGCTATGTGAAGCTAGGTCCTAGAAAGTGGATTGCAGGCCAGGTCTTTGCGTTTGGTTTTACGGCAACAATGCAGGTCTTTGTGAGAAATAGGGCTGGTTTTCTGGCGGTGCGCCTGTTTCTTGGGTTTACTGAAGCCGGCTACATTCCCGGTTCCATTTATACGCTTTCCACATGGTATACCCCAAGTGAACTTGCGAAGAAAGTTGCCATCTTTTTTTTCGGCATGTTTGGCGGAAATGCTATCAGCCCACTCTTGGCATCTGGTATCCTTCGGCTGGACGGCGTGCAGGGACTTCGAGGTTGGCAGTGGCTCTTCTTGCGTAAGGTAAACCACCTCTTTTATTCAGTTGCGCCGCTACTCACACTTTGAAATAGTCGAAGGGTTGTTTACAATCCTGGTCTCGTTTATCATTGTGCTGTGCTTGCCGGACAGTGTTAGCGAGGCGTCCCCTCTCCTAGGCCCAGGTCTGATACGTCTCTCGAGCCGCGAAAAGGAAGTGCTGCAGAACCGGACAGCCACAGAAAGGGGTCCCCAAGAATACAGCGAAGAGAGACTGGACTGGAAACTTGTCTGGAGCGTCGTATCACACTATCGACGCTGGCCAACGTACGTGTCGTCATTTTGCGTGTTTTCCACGTGGTCCCCTCTCACAACGTACACACCATCCATCATCATGTAAGTTGAAAGAAGAGAGTTTTTTTTAACGGACTGAGAATTCACCTCTTTATCTAGGTCACTCGGGTTTGAGCGCATAGAAGCCAACGCTCTTGCCGCCGTGGGGGCGTTCCTGGCCATTGTTGTGGTATTCTTCTTCGCATATGTCAGCGACAAGACCAACCTCCGCGGTGGCACAGTCATTTCCGCGCAGGTTTGCTACCTTGTCTGCGTTGTCGTTGCTCGACAAGTCCATCCTATGGTCGGTAGGTGGTCGCGATGGGGCCTATGGACGGCGGTGAACGGCTTTGCTGTGGGATACCATCCGGTGTCGAATACGTGGCTGCAGCTAAACTGCCGCGATAGACGGGAGCGCAGCATTGGTATTGCGTAAGTGTGAATGAAGGGATGAAGAGGAGAGCCACCATACCTATCAACAGAGGCTGACTTGTCCATGTCTTGTGTTCCAGCATGTGGGTGATGTCATCTATCAGCGGTCTGATGGTTGGTACGCAATACTTTCAGGCAAAGGACGCTCCCTTGTAAGTTTCTAATTGGTCTGCCACTATGCCACCATATGTTTGCTGACCATAGATGCCATCTCGGCAGTTACCACACGGGGCTTCGCACTGTTATCATAATGATTCTTGTTGGCATCTTTTTCGCCGCTTTCCAGATTTGCATTTACATAGTACACAACCGCCGAGTGGGTAGTAAAGGAGGTCAAGCTTCTGTTAAAGGAAAGGATATCATCTATACCCCTTAGTACCGGTCAGCATAGTATTCCCATGTCTCAAATCCACAAGAAGCAGTTTTTATAGTTGATTGGTGATGACACTCTACAGCGCCGTATGGTGGCAAGGCCATGACACGCTTTTCGTCTCGGAACATGTAGAAGCCATCAGGGCATCATTGTTTGCTGGTTCAACCGTCCTTGCAGATCATGGAACAGCCAAAACAGGTTTCGACGGCTAATCAAATAGAAAGTAAAAGCTTTATTATTAGGTTAGGCTGGCAATCCTCGCCGCCGGAAATCCTAGTGGCCCACTGCACCACCCTGCTAGCGCTGTCCACTTTGACCTGTCCTGGAAGGCGGGACGGCGGTGGCTTCGGGCAGTATCTCAAAATTCCTGGACGCTTTCAACTTTTTTGGCCATCTTGACGTCTGGCGACTACCCTACGCACGACAGTTCATGCCGCGCTACAATGGGTAAACGATCTTCAGGGACCAGTGAAGGCGCAGCCGCGTACAACAAGCGCCAGAAAACATACCATGAAGCCCCGACGAGCGAGGATGTCTATGCCAGCGATCAGCTGAGAAGGCTACTTTCCTTCGACCAGAACATGCGAACTGCGCGGCACGGTATGCTCGCCTCTTCGGCTAGTCTTTCCCGGTAGATTCACATGTTGACTATTTCTAGGTCTTCAGTCCTTCAAGAAGCTCCTCGACGAAGCCAATTCCACAGAGACCGACCGCGAAGCCAAGATCGCTATTATCCGTGGCTACCTCAAGTCCGTCCAACCGCGGGACACAGGCGAGGATGCGGTCTTCCTCAACGATGTCATGGAGATGTGGTCCTTTGCTTCCCAGGTCAATGACGATGGTGTCATGTCCTCCGTCGCTGTTGTCTTGGCTCTTCTGCTACAGGTTATTTCCGACAGCCTCGATCTGGTGCCCTATGGACTCGGCATTTGCCAGACGCTTCTGCAGGAACGACAACTAAAATCCATATCGCGCAATCTTTCCGCCGAAAAGGGAAAGGGCTTTGTCATTTCACCAACCCTCCGATTACTGCGCGAAGCCGTTTCCCTTGATGGCGGGGCCTTTGCCAAGCGCATTTTTCGTGCCCGAGCATCTACGTTTGCATCCCTTGGCCGCAATCTCGAGATAACAAATTTCGGCGATGGCCCAGAAAACCCTCGCAAGGCTTCTGTTCGAACTAATGCTGTCCGGTTCTTTTTATCCTGCCTCAAATTCCTCAATGCAGATGGGAGAAAGGAGCTTCTTGCCCAAAAAGAGCTCTTGTCGCATGTTACGTTTATGATGAAGAACGACCCCCCGTTCCTGGTGACGGAAATATTAGTCTCGCTAAAGACAAATGTTCTCATGGATTCGAAGATTGCACGCGACACAAAGTTCAAGAGCTTCAACACCAAAACCCTGATGCGCTTCCTTGGATTATACACATACAGCAACGCCTCTGCTCCCCAGGACGATGTTGACCAAGTCATAGAAATGGCTCACCAATTCCTCGTATATACATGCACAAATCCTACAGCAGGTGTACTCTATCCCTCAAAGGGTTTATATCCGAAAGAACCTGACGAAGAGAGCTCGACACCGCGACAATCTATTCAAGCTAAGGCCGATGGCAATCTCTGGGCTGACAAGTTCCGTGATGGCGTCCCCGTTTTCAATTTCGTTCTTTCCGAGTTCGCTGGCAAACTTCGCCCATGGTCGAATCTCAAGCACAACGAGCTGCTCGTCGCCATCTTTCAGGCTGCCCCCGAACTGATTGCTGACTACTTCTTTAACAATCGATCGTTTACATTCGAGCCTAAGCTTTCAATGACGTGGATAGGCTATGCCGCATTTCTTTTCAACACCATGTCGATACCTCTGCCCTCAGCCTTCGGCGATACTTCCTTATACGCAAATACTCCGCCCCCTACCTCCATCCTCCTCGATAACATCATTCCTCAGCCCATAAATCAAAAAGTCCTCATTCGCTGCTTCTCTTTAAAATCTAATCTCACTTCTTTCTTCGCGACGAGAATTCTCGTTCAAGCACTCGAAAAGCTTGCCGTCGCTTTAAAAATGCACGAGGAGGACGGAAGAAAAAATAAGCAGATCTGGACAGATGCGTCAAGAAGATTAATAGACTCGTTCTGCCAAAGAATACCAGACATGAAAGAAGTGGTGCGTTGCTACAAGGCTATTCCTACCGAAAACGTGTTACATCGAACACTGGCCAGTCGCTTATTGCGACTCTACTACGAAATTGTGCCTCGTGTAGCACTTGCTGCCAACTTCGATGTCTCGCCTTTCTTTGTCGAAGTACTGCGGAGCATTCAAAATCAGAGCGCCGACCCAAGCTCTGCTTCCTTTGCTGTCATGGAGCTGAAGAACTTGGTGTCAATTGCTAGCTACTCCCCTGGTATGCGATGGTTTGCCAAGACGGAGACCAGCAATAGTGGGAGAGGATACTCTGCCTTCACGTCATTACTACAAGTATTGTGTGAGAGTGACGATACCGCCCCCTTGGCTCAGCTGCAGTCCGTGCTTGCCGATGTGGCAATTGAGAATCAGCTTGTGGCCAAGAGCACAAGACTAGTAGCCCTACTACGGGCCCTGCGTTGTACAGCCTCTGACTCAAAGGCTGCGAGTGTGCCTTGGGCATACTTGGACAATTGCATCACGAGATGTGCTGGCTCCCCCATCAAGTATCTGGAGCAGATCAAGACTGTGCCAGAAGGTGGGCAGTTCAGTCTGCTAAACATTGTCCTGCAAGAACAACTGTCTTTTGCGCTCGATGGCGCCACACAGACGGCAACATCTGAGATTGGAAAATTTCTTTCCTTGTACTTCAATGCTTTAAATCTCACAGGAGAGAGCAAAAGCCTTGTCACGGAAATCTATTCAACTATCTCCGAACAAATATCAGCAACAAATGCTGTCAAGATGGCTAGTCTAGGTGACAAATCGGAGAGGAAAGCCTTGCAACGCATCACCATTGAAGAAGCGCCCGAGTCAAATACTTCCACCGAAATCAGCGCTCTACCAGGTGTTATGGTCGATGAAGCACGTCTAGAGGAAATGCTTCATCAGCCTTTTAAACTTGAGGAGGATAACAATGCGCTCGTCAAATGGTCCTCGAAGAACGTCGAAGATCTAGTCGAAGATGGCCTTGCTGCAGGGCTTGTCAAGCTGCTCGCCTCTCCCCACATCAACATCCGCAAAGAAGCTCTTACAAACATACTCAAGATGGCCGCCAAGATCGACGAGTCGTCGTACGAGGAGAAGAAGCAGGTCTGGCTGCTGCTCTCCGAACTCGCCGAGTCGAGCAAGCCCCAGGTCGCCGCCGGCCCCGTCCCGTCGTCATTTATTTCCTTTGCCGTGCATGCCCTCGAGATCCTCAAGAATCCGCTCCACCCGCTGTACCCCAAGATCAACGCCTTTCTGACCCGCAGCCCCGTCTGGTCCCTCGAGAAGCTCCCCATGGCTCACGACATCCTACATGGCGAGCCCGGCGAGGACGACAAATACTACACGGAGCTGGCATGGCTGCTGACGCACCTGCTCGACAGCCTACGCACAGCCTTTGACCTCGACGTCTTCCACCGCAAGCGCTGGTTCGAAAAGGTGCTCGCCGTCGCCAGCAACCCCTACCTGCGAGTCAACCTACGCACCCGCATCCTCCGCATCGTTTACCGCGCCACCTGTATCGAAGGCGGCAGCACCACACTCATCACCCGCTTTGGTGCCATGAGCTGGCTCGATGGCCAGCGCGCCGCTTGTGAGTCGCGGGACGATGCCGCCGTCTACGCCGCGCTCATGCGCAGAGCGTGGGAAACGTGTGATCAGGGCCGCGTCACGGCGTGGAGCAAAGGTGGCATTCAAAAACTTCTGGAAAATATTTTGGGTTGATCAATATAGGGGCGTGACAAATGGCGTAATGTTTTGTTGATGAGTTTCGTGATGTGTTCAAATCATCTTTGCACATCAAGTCGGTGGATGTGTGTAGTCACATAGAAGTACAATGACAACTGCTTGAAGTAATCAAGGAACGTGGCCAATGAGTATTAAATATGTGATTGATACTGCCTGCTCTTTGAGCCCCTCAAGTATAATTTTCAAAAGACTCGGATCAGACAAGGAAAGGAATAATATTGATCAGAGGTTCAAAACATCAAAAAAAGGAAAATAATAGAAAAAAAGAACTCCTTTTGCTCTCCTTCTTTTAGTTCTCCCTATCGAGCCTATGTCAGAGGCTACTGGTATAGACCTGGTTTACTATCCAAATAATAATCCAGAGATCACACATATATGCCATGCCGTTAAATTCAACAAATTCAAAAACAACAAAGTTAAAAAATGATAGATGGTCTTTGGGGGGGGGACCGCTTCCGCAATGCCAAGATGCATTCACCCATGCTGATTCCCATAACCTTCTCCCCCGAGACAAAAATTATTTGTATAAAAAATCTAGGCCACTGCTGCGATGTGTCAACAGGCGGCACGTATATAACATGGGGGTATTCCGAATAAAGGTATGTTTCGAGTCATCATTATAAAAATGAAAAGAGCGCATCTTCAGTCCTTTACAGCTGGCCGGAGAGAAGAGCCTCAGTGGCACTGTTGATGTACTGCCTTTTAGCGTCAAGAGGTACGTCGAAGCGCCGCTCCAGTTCTTGCTTGATACCCTTCTTGGTGACAGTCATCAGGTCCGCTGTCTTGAGAATCTCGCGAATCTCGGCAAGGAGTGCATCATCGCTAGGCAGACCAACCATGTCATCGGGAGAAAAGAACTGAGAGCCGCCATAGGAGCTCATGCGGTTGGCGCCCATCTCAGAGTGAGCCAGCGACATGCGAGACATGCTGCGAGGATCGTGGGACATTTGAGGCATGCCGGGCACCAAACCAGTTGTTGAGCCAGGACGGCTCATGTAACCGTACTCGGAAACATGAGGGTGGGCCTTGGTGGCGTAGCTGTAGCCAGAAACTTCGGAGTGCGAATCGTCGCGAGAGGTCTGAGTGTCCCAAAGCTCGGCCTGGTAATCCTCCCATCGCTTGCGGGGAATCGAGCTGGGGTCGAATTTGCCCTCGTCGGAAACGACGACCTTCTTGCCCTTCTCACCGGCCACGACACGAGTGTTGCCCCAATTAAAGTCGTCCATGTTCCAGAAGGCATACAGAGGAAGACCAAAACTGAATACGGGAATGGCAAGGATATACAAGATCATCCATCCCACCATTTCCCACTTGCGGCGTAGGATGAAAATGACGGCCTGCAAACCATAGATGACACCCAAGAGAATAAATGCTGTCACTGGTACGACACTACTGTCTTGAATAACGAGGACAATAAGGTAGACGATATAGGCAAGGGTGACGGGCTGGACAATAGTGCTGAGCAAGTCGATAAAGACGACAAAGCGCATACTGAAACAGCAGAAGCCACAGAGTTGAGCCATGGGAATCAACTCAACGAGATTGTGCACAGTAGAGTTGATCCAGCGACGACGCTGCGAGAGGAAAACCTTCCACGAATCAGGGGCGATGGTCCAGGCATGAGCAGTGAAG
The DNA here is from genome assembly GCF_051103115.1 of Cordyceps javanica. Lineage (NCBI taxonomy): Eukaryota > Fungi > Ascomycota > Sordariomycetes > Hypocreales > Cordycipitaceae > Cordyceps > Cordyceps javanica. The sequence continues at coordinate 1,713,854 of NC_139296.1, forward strand.
ATGTACTTCGTCTTGTACTTGTTGTGATATTTAAGGAGCAAGGTCGTAAGATAGCGATCCTCACCAAGGTGCAGCAGGTTTTTCATGTGCAGAGTGTCAACACGGATTGTGGAGTAGTCTTCCACAATTTCTCGGCTAACGAATAAAGGCTTGCCAGTCTCTGCAGCGCGAATTCTGTACATGGAAAAACAACCTGGTAGACAAGTGACGGAACCGAAGAGCGACTCGAATGCCTTGGAGAGATTGTGCGAAATGTAGTATTCGTAGACTTGAATCATAGTGATGAAGGAGGACTTGGCATTGGTCAAGGCGGTCTCACCGCATACCGCAATCAAGCGCGTATCGTCAATAAAGGCAGAGACCATGCGACTCGCCGAGTCGGCCGCAACGACAGTATCGGCATCAATCTGTAGCATGAATTCGTAAAATGTGGGGTTGACACCAATAATGTTGCGGATCTGGTGGTACATTTCGAGTTCCATGGGGCTCATAGGAAGGTTGTAGTGGACGCGGTTCAGGAAGCGCATGACAATCATCTGCGAGTCACGCTTACCACGGTTACCAGGACGGCCGACCTCGGAAGGCTTACCAACCTTTACGATAACCATGAAGGGAACAATGTGACCTTGCACTTCATAGAGACCAGAATAGACCTTGCCCATGTTGTGCTGCTTAAGACCTTCACCGAGAGACTCGAAGCTCAAAGGCTCAGGATCCACAGTATCTGCAACTCCAAGAATGTCGAGCACAATACGAGGCGTAGGGCGATCGTTTCCTTGACCAATAATCATGCCGTCACAGACAATGACCAAAAGCTTGCGCTTATCATCATACTTCATTCTCGCAGCGGAGTCGATAGCACGGCGTAGAGAATCCTCATCCTCAGTATAGGCAGGAATTTGGCAAATGACGAATTTGTCGAGATTCTCGGGCATGTTCTTGCCTCCAAACTGTAAAGCTGCGAGGAACTTGAACCCAATGACAGAAACCAGCAAAATAGTAACAGCAAGAACCAAATAAGTGGCCAGCTGGCAGCGAGTTGAGTTTCGCGTATCAACATCACCGACATAGAAGAGGTTGTCGAGGCAAGTCTTCATTCTCTGGCGCATGGCTCCATCCATGGCCAAAGAATTCCAGTATCTTGTCATGTCCGAGCCAGATTGAACTTGGAACATCTGGAGAACATCGTCGGACATGAAGTTTGCGAGGTTTGGATCATCAGGTGGTGACTCGCCAGGTTTAGCAAGAAGCTGACGACCACCAGCCATATATGTCGTGAGATCGTAGACACGGCCATTGATGACTCCAATCTTCTGTTGCTTTTCGTTGAGCTTCTTTACGTACTGAAGTGTGTAACCAACATTGCCCTTCTTGAAAAGGGCACGTAGCATAGTCATCTGCTCATAATACCAGTCGGGCCGGGTATCGTTGGTGTAGTAGCGAAAATCATGGTACTTCGCGTTGAGATCTTGAGTGTTGATGAGTGCAGGGGAGATGCCAGTGAAGTTTTGGTTTTTGTAGTCAAGCGTGACTTCGTCATTAATACTGCCGTCTTTGCCCTGACAGAGAGCATTGACTTGAACCGGGAAGAGAGAGCTGATGTCCAGGCCAGCATAGTTAAGAAGCAGCTTCTTGTCGAGGTAAGACGGGTAATGGTGAGGAGCATATGAGGCCAAATCAAACACATTTCCACGAATAGAGACCAAAGCGCCCTTGCTACCAGTCTTGCCATTGTATGAAGACAGTTCTGCTGGGCTGTAAACGTGTTGCCTGGGGCAGATGAGCATAGGGAAGACCACGATGAAGAAAGCAGCGACCAGGCATAGGAACCAAATGAGCAAGTTGATGGCAAGCTTCTCACGCCACGCCATGCGAACATCCTTGCGGGGCATGCGACCAACCCATCGAATGAGGAAGTCCGGGATAAACCAAGTCAGCAAGTAAACAACGAAGACCCATCGCTTGCGACTGGCGCTATCCTTGTACTCCTCGACCTCAACCAGATCCTTCTCATTGCCTCGCTCAGCCATTTGCTCACGAGTATCGAAGTTCTTGAACATGTCGCCGCCACCGATGGCAGAGACACCAGCTTCGGATCGAGCATCATCACCTGCAGCAAAGTATCCGCTCTTGGTCTTTTCGCCGGCGTACATGAGGGGTGTGTTGCCACCCGAGACAAGCTGCTCCTTGGAGGCAATGAAGGGGTTGCGATCAGGGACACCATAACTTTCGCCATCAGCAGAGATCATGCCCGGACGAGCAGATCCGCTAGTAGTAAGATGGGCAACTTCCATCCAGCATCGTTCGCTAAGGAATACACCGGTAGAGCCAATCTGCACCTCATTACCGGGCCATCGCTTCTCTTCAATGACGATTTCCGCACGCTCGCGTTCGCTGCCAACGAGAATCGTCTCCGAATCAATGAGACCGAGGAGCTCACCAAACGGCAGAAAGATACTGAAATCAGCGGACCGCAGGCGTTGACTGATCTCCGCGATACCAAACGTCTGAACTTGAGTCCTAACACACTTGCTGTCAAATTGATTGGCGATGCGGCGGTCATTGGGCTTTAGGCAGAAGACGAAGTAGGCATTCGTGCCGGGGTCAGTGACAGCCTTTTGAACATTGTCGAGAGACGATAGGAATTGACCGGAAGCACCCTGGTCAATACCTGTGGTGGTAGCTCCTCGTCGCGTCGCATCCTTTTCGCGAGAATCGAGTTGCTCTAGGCGGTCAAGTGCATCCTGCTGCTGTTGGCGGCGGGAACCTGGCGGGCGAGCTCTGGTACCCTTGCGAGACATGACGCTGGGGGCACGGGTAGGCTTGGAGCTGACCGAGGCCTGCATGACAGTGGTCCTTTCGTTAGGGTGAGTTACAGTTTGGAGGGCGTCCTGTCCAAAGAGACGAGCAACAAATTCGCTCTTGGTAGTGTTGACCATATTGAGCAGGTCGCCAGAGATGAGCTCTCCATTCTCCTCGATGAGACCCCGAACGGGGTAGTCCACCTCACCAGCAAAATGCTTGACGGTGAAAGTAGCGGCTGTGTTCTCGGTCATGAAGTTGCTTCCAGGCAGCTTGGCAGTGGCAGAACCGATCTCGATGGCGGCATTCTTGCCTTCGAAACGCCTGCGGAGGCTCTCAAGAAGCTGCATGTCGGTGCGGTTTCGACGGGTTTGGTCATCAAGGATACTCAGCAAGCCGTTGCCGGATTTGAGCAGGCCCTTGACCGCATCGGAGTTGTCAAAGTAGGAAGTGGGTGCAACGCTGACTTCCTCGGACTCAAGCATTTCGGCCTTGCGGTCGAAGAAGTTGTGCAGAGTGACGTTGTAGAGAGCCTCGGTGGCAGCGTTGTTGAGAAGCTGGTCGAGAACAGACCTGGTAGAGCTCTGCTGAACAAAGCCGGGGAAATCGACAATGGAGATCGTATTGGCAATTGACTCTTCGGGAGCACACAGGCGCTGGTTGGCCGATTCCATGATCCAGGCAACAAGCAAGGCATAGAGGGTTCTAGCAAGCTCATTGGCGTGGGCACGAGCGCCGGCTGGGTCAAGCATAACAGTGACTCGCTCCTTTTGAATCATCTTTGTCTTATATCCGAGAGTTGTTTGCAAATCGTTGGCATTGATGCCAAGGAAAGCAGCAACGATAGCTAGGACATCCTTGTTCTTGACTGCGGTAAAAGAGTTGCCTCCTTCGTGGGAGAAGCCACCGCTATCACCGCCGGTGACACTGGTATCATTTGCGCTTTCGAATTCGAGCTGGCCAATGTGGAGAATGGCGGCAAGTATCTGGCAAATCTCGGCGATGTCGTTGCGAGGAAACTCAAGTTTCTTGAGGGCAGTCTTGAAAAGCTGGAAGCCGTCGGCATCATTGATGCCGACCTTGAGTTGGGTGGGATGACCGAGATACTTCCAACGGGTTGCACCGGCACCAGGAGAATCGTCAAGACCAAGATGGGTCTTTTCGGCGGCGCTTGTTCCGGCAAGAAGATAGTAGAGGGCGTGGAAATTGCGTTCACCAGTGGGAACATCTGTGATTCGGCTTCTTTCTAGTCTGTGGTCGAGGAGCTTGCCACCAATGAGGATGGGGTTGGTTGTGGAGGAAGTGTCGTATTGTAGCTCATAGAAGAGGCCCGACTTGGAAGCAGTCGGCGTTGTAGCAGTCTTTGTCGTCGTAAGGGTGTCGAAGACATATGCGGCGAGAGAAAGCTTGCTGGAAAGAGGAGTGGAGGACTTGTTGAGTAGGGCGGTAAGGAGGTGAGAACGGATCGTAGATTTGCCTGAGCCGGATTCACCACTGCAAGTATTTGGGTTAGCCTCTTTTGCGATCTATCACTGGTAGATTGTGTGGGAGATTGCATACAGGAACACAACGGCTTGGTTTTCAGAGCGGTGGCCAAGTCTCAGCCAGGCACGGTCGGCCATGTCCTCAGCACCGGCCATTGCACTTCCCTCTTTGCCGCCATCGGGGCCTTTGGAGGACGAGGTGTACGTGTTGAGGCAGACGAGGCCGTGCGAAGAGAGTCGAGCGGTGGGGTGGGCGACATGGAAGCGGCTGGCGAGATGAGCGGTGATGTGCGTATCGGACTGCAGATGAGTCGGAAGAGAGGGCAGTGAGTCCTGGGTATGCGCGCCCACGCCGAGATTCAGCATGTTGGAAGCCATGTTGGGCGAGCAGCCTGGAATTGGCTCTCGGGGGGGTTGGGCAAGGCTGTCGACAATGTCGATGTGAATAGTAGCTTGCTGAAGAGAAGAGTATGAGGATGAGGGAGAATTCGAACCACTGGCTGGTTTCGTGTACCAGGGCGTGTTGCGTGCGAGGACAAGAGGTCTGAAACAAAACGTCGATGGCGTGTAGAAGAAGCGAGAGGAAGCCCAACTTCAACCTCTGTGCAAAGAAAGCGAAAGAGATGCAGCAAGAGATGGGACTGAGGATGGGAAACGAAAGTCGAGAAGGAAAGGGAGCAAAGAAAGCAAAACTGCCCCACGGGAGGGATTGAGGCAGCAGCGCGAGTTGGAATCAAGAGGTGGCTCTGTGAAGACCAAAGCAAAAATAAAAAAGGATTCCAGGTTTTGTGCAGACACGACACGCCAGTGCAGACAGAACCTGATGGGGGGCGGCAGCTACACAGCCAGACGGCTACCAGTAAGTACCAGTTGGCCAGCGACTCGTGTGAGTTGCCATGGCCAGCCCAGCGCAAATCGGGGGAGACAGACGGAGCGGACAGTACCCGCTCAACCGCTACTCCGTACAGCAGTTTGGTACCAAATAAAGCAGCAGAAACAGGGGGCGAAGCAAGACGGCGAGGCTTGAACTCGTGTTAGCCTGCGCTAAAAGGTTCAGGGGGGTGTTTATGGATGGAGTCTGATGGGGACAACGCAGACGGGGATGGAGAGAGGGGGGTGTATTCTTGCATGCATCTACGGAACAGCCCGAAAGTCCGGCTGGCGTCTTGTTCCAAAAGCGCAGTGTCTGGTGTCAACAGCTACCTTAGGGTCCTACTAAGGTACCTACCTGTATTAGGTTTGTAGGCAGTGACAGCGCCTCCAACCACTAAAAGATCCAAAAAAAAAAAAAAAATGCCCCGAGGCCTCTGTTCAGCGGCGGGTGTGACTCTATCAGTAGGAAATCAGTGAGTCGTAATCCCCTACGTGCGTGCCGACATTGGTCCCTGAGCGCGCTGTTCTTGCAGGGTACAACAATCGCACCTGACGCTGGCGACACCTTGGTAGCCGTCGACGTCAGACACCTCCTTCCCATCGTCGCAAACACCCACTACCTCGTCTGAATCATCCGCTCTCTCGCAAAATCATCAAAAAAAATACAATCTTCTTGCCTTGTTATTATTAACCGATGCGGAATGATGTCGTCAACACCCAAAACTGCACTCCGCCTGGCCCGCATTCCACAGAACCCGTCGCCCGTTAAACAAGGGAAAGCGAGACGGTGATCTCGGCTGGTGCTTTGACCCGGCTTTTTCTTCTTTTTGTTTTCTTTGTTTTGTTGTTTCTTTTTTCGAGGGTGGAGGGGGGCGCCTCTCTTCTTAGCACGTCTACCAAGTAAGTAATAACTTATAAGTATCACGCCTCTTTATTTTCCGCTAGTTCACATGTCCTGGCCTATGCATGCAGGCTCACCGTCCCTCTCTTTGTTTCCCGCCTGTTTTGAGCTCAACGAGCAATTGACCTCCTTGCGGAAAAGCTTTCCTGGTGTTGCCGATGCAGCAGTAACAAATGACGGTTCGCGCGCGTGTCGATCCGTAATTGCAGAGGTTCAGATTTGGACAGCCCAGCTAGCTAGTTCGCAAGGGCCTGTCAAAGACAGTGCACGTTGGAAGCTCTGAGATTATTAAGTACAGCGCTGCTCATGACCATTTGCCACAAAGCACACTCGGGGAGTTTGTCAGCACCTTGTCCGACAGAAAGGCGTCAATTCCCGCTTTCGAAGTCCTCGACCCCTGACAGTCAAGGCGCATCGTCTCGTCTTTTGCTAGGACCGAGCTGAACAACCGTGGGCCCGTTACTGTATGGGGCAACCAGCACAATTTCCGTCACAATGCTAACTACTGGTAGTGTGGAATGGCGGCGTTTGCGCGGATCTCTGGTGGCAAGGAGGGTTTGTGTTCTCAGCGCCATCAATTTAAACAAAGGTTGACATCGACAGCCTATTCGCTAGTCCGCAGTCGAGCCCAGGATTGCTTCTGGTTGCTCGCGAGTACTGATTTAAAGCAGCCGCCCAACAGGCCTCAGGCTGGTTGCCCTGAATGACGCCGTGGTGGACCTCGCAGTGAAACGCTGGCCGGCTGGGATTTATTCCTTTTTCCATGCCTTCTATGCATGGGGCTCCCCTGTTGGCAACGACTCGGTAATTTGCTTCATCTTCGACTGGGTTACCCTGTATGTCGAGTCTTCAACAAGCCGCCAACAAAACATACACACTCAGTATCCGTAAGTTACTTGAGCTATCCAGGACGATCATAATTCGCGGCAATCGCAACTTTAGAATGATGTGCATCGTAGCAGGGCTCGATTTCGGACACTACCATGGTACTATATAAAGTGGCGCAGGCTCTCTACCAGCTGCATCAGGCTGTAGCGCATTCGACTTTTTGGGGGTACGCGTGCAGCAGTCAGGGGTAAGTCATTATAAAATTGACCTAGGTACATGCAGTATCAGAAGACTCAAAGCGACGCTACTACCAGGGCATTACTTACTCAGTACGCCGAATGCTGGAGGAGAGGAGGGGCTTTGACAGAGGTTGTCACGATGATGTGTGGCATGCCTTAGGTCTACCAACATTGGCAAGATTCCGTAGATGATGACCCGAGGCGCAGCGCACACGCCAAATGCATTCCACGGCTAGGAACTATTACTTCCCAACCATGAGATGGGATGGCATTGCCCGCCTACTGAGGACACTAGAACGCAGCGCCCCTTGCTGCCCGGAATCCTGGATACACTCGACGAGACTAAACAATCATCCAGTAGCCGGGAGAAGCAGAGAATGGTCGCGTATCCCGATATAGAGTTGCCAGATCTGCACAGCCTGCCTGGAGGCAATACGATGTGTGGCGTGGCTTCATTACTGGTATGATGCAGCGAGAACGTGATGGTGGGCTTGATACGAGAAGGAGACCCCTGTTTCGCCACGCATACGTATAATGCGCCGCCATGTTATGTTATGCACCGTCTGCGCCCTTTTTTTTCTTTCTTTCCCTTTCTTGCTACTGAATGAATGTGTGTGGCCCCCGAAGCGGAAGAGGGACGTAGAGGAACAATCAGGCCACCCGCTGAGACACAATAGCCACAGTGGTCACTACACTTCGTATCCTGCTGCTCTTTCTTTTTTCTCCTTTGCTTTGTCTGGAAGACTTGGTGCAAAATATGCGAAAGGAACCATAGAGAGCTTATGTGTCTACAGATTCACCTCGGCTTTTCTCTTTCATCTCAATATAGTTTTTGGCCAGTTTGAGGGCAGTTTGAGGGCTACTCGATGATACTATTTGGAGGGCTGACCGGCGCACCTTTACGCCGAGACACATAAGACAAAATACTTAGGTACTTGGGTATATTTAGCAGTGCCCAGCTACAGTAGGTGCGTGCCAGCACGGCTACCAGTACGTGGTTTGGTGGTATTGACCTCTCATCCTCTCTACTTACACTGTTCCACAGCGGCCGCTACTTACCTAAGCAGCTAAGTCAGTTGGCACGCACCTGCGTACGCAGGTACCTTGGCTCCGTGGCATCATTACGGGGTTTTAGTTCAGCTGCTCATCTCGCTTGTCCGTCAGTGGTGGTTTGCGCAAGTTGCCAGACATCCGCAATGGCGACTGCATGCACAAGTATGGGGTCGCTAGCAGACAAAGACGTTTATGTAGGTAGAGCCCGGGTATTCGCGTGTGCAAGCTATACACGTATAGAGTACTTAGTAGACACCTGGGTATGCTCATCGGCCCTAGGGCTATCACCTACTTGCCAGCACCTTGCAAAGAGGGCAGGTGCCTACGTACTGCTCAAAGTAGATAGATAGAAGCGCTGTGATGATAGAGCATCTGGTAGAATTAGCACTGGTAGGTCCAAAGTGGCGCGCCCCTGAAGCCAAGCCCACCGCACGCCGCGAAAAAAAAAAAAAAAAACGAAGTGCGCTTGTGGTGGGTTGCGCCGGCCGTAGCTCGTGTATGTGCGTGTACGAATAGGTATCGACCTATTGTTTACTTTTTTTTTTCCTTTTCTCCTCCTCCCAGTCCACCACCAGGTAGCGTCGTGGGGGCACCTAAATTAGCAGGCTATCAGCCTAGGTACCTACCTATACTAAACAAATATTGCCCCTAACTTCATTCTTGCTGCCCTGCCTGCCTGCCGCTCCTTACTGAGTAAGTACAGCTCAGTGTTGGGTCTGCCTGTAAGCTGCAGCGGGTTGGCAAGCCAGTGATGCTCGATGGGTGTGATGTTGACTGCATGTAACAGTTTTTCATCCATCCACACAGCCCCGTACAAGCTACTAACCTACTGGAAGTAGGAGTTACCTACCAAGGTTGCTACCTGTTCCCTCTGAATCGCCCTGTAGACCCCGGCACCCTGCTCAGTAGTACTCCCGCCACACCCATGCCCACGCCAGTCCTGCTCAACCAGTAGCACCGCCATCTCAGAGACTCCCTTCTCGACTTCTCTCTGCCTTTTTTTCCCTTGATTGTTTCACTGTTTTTGGCAAGCTTTCTCGCTATTCATCTGAGCCCGTGCTGCCTCACTCGCTTTGGCAGCCCTCATTTACTTTTTTCCTTTCAGTTTTCCGCATTGCATTCGCTATCTTCTCGACCACACGCCCCCCGCCGTGCCCTGTTTCCATCCTGTTGTTGAAGGACAGGTTTGGCCAGCACGTTGACGCTCGCTCCGACACTCAAACACCGTCCTCTTCCTGCGGTTACGACGCTGCCGTTTTCTCTGTATCGTCGAGTCGAGTCTTTCAAGTCCTCTGCTACAGCGTTCCAGCCTGTCTCATGAATATTTGAAATACAGTTTCGCCCGTTGCTTCTCCGTTGAGCCTAGACAGCCACGACCGTTGTCGACGTTTTTTCCTCACTCAGGCCCGACTTCAACACCTTTGACGTTGTCTGGGGTTTTCGTCTCTGCAACCCGCCGTCATCATGGCGAACCGAATGTCCATGTTCTCGGTCGCCTCTGAGGGCCTAGGCAACAACCGTGGCCCTCAGACTGCTCAGGTGTCCACCACGACTCTCCTCAATACCATCCACAACATCTATCTCTCCAGCCAACCCCATCAATTGGATTCGAGCACCAGTCTTGTTGTCAATACTTGGCTTACCGCCGCTCAGGGCGGCCCGACTGTCGATGCCGCCCTCGCCACCAGAGCCTGGGAGCACGCTCGCCGCCGTGCCGAGGACGGACTCATCGTGCTTGGGTTAGTCGCCGTCTGCACCGTTGTTTTCCCTTCATTTGGTTTCTAACACTCTCCTTTAGGTCTCTGCACTCATCTACCCCGTCCGTCCTCGTTCCCTTCATTTCTTCCATGCCATTTACGATACCGAGCTCCATCTTCAAAAGTCTCGAGTCTGTCCAACCATTCCTGCGCTGCGTGACGCCCTACAACCCATCGTTTCCTCGACAGGCTGCCCTGAGCGTGTCCTTCACTCTCAACCTTGCCGGTAATCTCACGGCTGCCACCCTAGCTTTGTCACAAGGCGGGATCGATACCGAAAACGGCCTTTTCAAGATACCTGCTGACGCTGGTTACCGGGCTTTCGATGTCTTCTATTACTTGCTCACGTCCGCATCTACCCCCGCAGAACGAGAGTTTCTAGGTCTCCAGGCGCCTTCCACCTATGCTCTCCTTGCTCGCTCGTCGACCTACGCTCCACCTGCGTACTTACCCACGGCCGATGATTCTGCCTCTGCTGACGACTTCCGCCAGGCTCTAAAGGACATCGGAATCAAGGGATCTGCCCACCGAAACTTCATTTCTACTCTGGCCGGTCTCCTCAAACTTGGCAACACTCTCGACTATGAGCTCGAATCTGAATCCCTCGAGGAGCTCTGCGAAGAAGCCAGTGGTCTGCTCGGTCTCGACCCTGCCGTCCTCATTACCAAGTGCAGCACCGAAGACAGACGCATCCTTGTCAGTGGGCTCTACGAGTCACTTGTTGACTGGGTCATTTCCAAGGCTAATACTGCGATCGCCTCGCAAATGACCCGAATCCGTGATGGCGAGGAATCTGCCGATGGCCGTGGCGCACGCACCCCTACCTCGGAAGAGGACAACGGTGATACTGTCAGCCTCACTGTAGTCGAAATTCCTGATCCCACTCTCGGAAAGGCCGTTTGCATGCGATCTATTTTCGATGACTCTTGCGGCATCAATGCTGAGATGATTCAGGACGGCGTCGAGGCCTCACCTGCCGGCTCTTCCGTTCTGAGAGAGGTGCAACAAGCGGTCGCTGATGTCGCTCCGGATTTGGGTATCATGACCGGCCCCGAAGGCCGCGAGCGCCAACGTGACTTGGAACAACGAGAGGTTGTTCTGGAGAGAGTAGCTCATGCCGCTGAAGATGGCGGCTTCATCAAGAAACTTTTATTCCCCGTCCCTGGCGAGGGTATCAACCTTGGCCGTGCTGGTAGATTTGACCTCCCTCACATGCTCGCTTCCAGCCGTGCCTGGTACCACCTGTCTTTGCACCCCACTGATGATGGCCCTGCCAGCCTCGCTGCTCTTCCCTCCATTACCTCGGCGTGGTCTGCCGGCACTGTTTCGCGACAGCTGCGTTCCTGGCGCCTTCCTGAGTGGGCAAATCGCCGTAACAGACACCTCGACTATACTGCCGACTTCGATGTGGAAGAGTTTGTCACCCGCTATGGCCCTCTTGGCTGTGCTGATGGCAGAGATGGCATCGAGAGTTGGATGCTGGAGCGCGGTTGGAGCAACGGCGAAATCTTCGTCGGCAAAGAACGAGTTTGGATCCGTGAACCTGCCTGGTGGGACGCAGAGTCTATGCTCGACATGAAGCAGGGTACCAACGTCCATGGCCTGAACAGCAACCCGTTCAGCAGCGGTTTCGATACATCCTACTCCAATACCGGCAGCGGATTCTTCCCGCCGCAGCCGATGGACCAGCCCTACGGCGCCAGCCGCGATGACCTGATGGGCGGACACTCCCGTAGTGTCAGCCAGGCCAACATTAGCCAAGCAGGTTTTCCTCAGGCCATGAATGTTGCTCCTTCTATCGCCCCTACTGCCATGTCTGGCACGCGCAACGTCAGCAAAGGTGACTACGGACTAGGGACGAAGGGAGACACTTACAAGGGTGATGATTATGTTGATGGCGACTACAATGCTGAGCTGGACCCCGAGCTTGCCAAGAACAAGCATTTGGAAACAAATCCTACCACTGCCGGTCGTCGCGCCTGGGTTGCTGTCGTCTGGGCTCTTACCTTCTGGATTCCGTCCCCATTGCTCCGATATGTTGGCCGCATGCGTCGACCTGATGTTCGCATGGCGTGGCGTGAGAAGCTTGTTTTGGTCTTCATCATCTTTCTTCTCAATGCCATGGTTGTTTTCTGGATCATCTTCTTTGGCAAATTGCTCTGCCCCAATTTCGACAAGGCTTGGAACAAGAGTGAAGTGGCTAGCCACCAGGGTGGCAAGACATTTTGGGTGGCTGTTCACGGGAAAGTCTACGACATATCTGATTGGTGGAAACAGCAACATAGCGATGTGGCCAACGTCAAAACGACAAGCGATCTTATGGAGCCGCTCAATGGTTTGATCATGGACAACTACTTTGTCCCGCCTCTAAACCGGGCTTGCGGCGGGCTTGGAGTGAAGGAGACGACCCGACTTACGGCTAACAACACACCAGATTTTGAGGTTGCCGTTCATACCTCCGGCTACTGGGCACGATACCCCCAGAGCAAGCTGCACGACGAGGACTGGTACTGGAACACTTTCTTGCCAAAGATCAAAAACTACTATCATGGCGACCTCGTCTGGAGCACAAAGGATGTCAAGGCTGAGGGCAGCGACAGTCAGCACATGTGGGCCATGTATGGCGACCAAATTTACGATCTTACCGACTACTTCAACACCATTGATTTGAACACTGGTAATGATGTGTATCAATTCATGAACCAGAAGATATCCGACCTCTGGAAGAACAATCCTGGCCAGAACATCAAGACAGACCTGGATAATGTACTTGCGGATGCTAAGAACGCCGGTGACCAGAACACATACAGCAACATGATCAACTCGTGGAATTGTATTCAGAACTCATTCTACGTGGGCAAGACCGATTTCAGAGAAGGGGCTCGGTGCACGGTCAACAACTGGATCATGTTGGCCTTTACAATTATCATTTGTGCCATTATTCTCGTCAAATTCGTGGCTGCCCTTCGCTTCGCCTCTAAGCGCCGCCCGTCACCTCAGGACAAATTCGTGATTTGCCAGGTACCCGCTTACACAGAGGGCGAGGAATCACTCCGCAAGGCGCTTGATTCCCTCACTGCATTGCAGTACGACAACAAGCGCAAGCTAATATATGTTGTTTGTGACGGTGTTATCACTGGTCAGGGCAATGACCGCCCAACGCCCAAGATTATACTCGATATTCTCGGCGTCGACCCCAAGCTGGATCCTCCTGCTCTACCATTCAAGTCGGTCGGCGCAGGCAGTGAGCAGCTTAACTTCGGCAAAGTCTACTCCGGCCTTTACGAGTTTGAAGGCAATGTTGTTCCTTATATTGTTGTCGTCAAAGTCGGCAAGGAATCGGAACAATCTGGCGCCAAGCCTGGTAACCGTGGCAAGCGTGACTCGCAGATTCTGCTCCTGAGCTTCCTCAATCGCGTTCACCACCGATCTCCTATGAACCCTCTTGAGCTGGAAATGTTCCATCAAATCAACAATATTATTGGCGTTGACCCTGAGTTGTATGAATATCTCCTCATGGTCGATGCCGATACTGCCGTCGAAGAAGACTCGTTGAATCGTTTGGTTTCTGCCTGCGCGCACAATGCCAAGATTGCCGGCATTTGTGGCGAAACAAGCCTGCAAAATGATGAGAAATCGTGGTGGACCATGATTCAGGTGTACGAATATTTCATCTCCCATCACCTTGCAAAGGCCTTTGAGTCGCTCTTTGGAAGTGTTACCTGTTTACCCGGATGGTATGTCATATCAGTTCTTCCTCCATGCGTCCAATCATGCTAATCTGACCCACAGTTTCTCCATGTACCGATTAAGGACCGTTGACAAGGGCAAGCCTCTGATCATCTCGGATGCCGTCATCAAAGAGTACAGCATTTGTAATGTCGACACCTTGCACCAGAAGAATCTGCTCTCTCTCGGTGAAGATCGATTCCTGACCACTCTCATGACAAAGCACTTCCCGTCAATGCACTACAAGTTTGTTCAGGATGCCCAATGTAAGACTGCGGCCCCAGAATCATTTGGTGTCCTGATATCTCAGCGTCGTCGCTGGATCAACTCTACCATTCACAACTTGGTCGAGCTGTTACGTCTTGGAGACATGTGCGGCTTCTGCTGCTTCTCTATGCGATTCGTTGTCTTCATTGATCTCTTCAGTACCATCATTCTGCCAGCTACCTGCGTTTACCTCGGCTATCTCATCTACCTGCTGGCAAGTAAGACTGGTCCGTTCCCTGTTATTTCGATTGCTATGTTGGCAGCTGTATACGGTCTTCAAGCCTTGGTCTTCATTCTCAAGCGCCAGTGGCAGCACATTGGATGGATGATTATTTACATCCTGGCATTCCCCATCTACGCGTTCATTCTCCCCATCTACTCGTTCTGGAACCAAGACAACTTCAGTTGGGGTAACACTCGCGTCGTCATTGGAGAAAAGGGCAACAAGCAGGTCATCGCCGTGGAGGATGAGGTCTTCGACCCTCGATCAATCCCCATGCAGCGATGGGATGACTATGCTTGCGCCAACAACCTGCCTGGTCGTCGTGGCGGCTACCAGGAGAAGGACGACTCGCCCTACATGGATCAGTATGAGATGGACGAGATGAAATCTGTTTACTCTGCCGCTCCTCAAGGAACCGTACTCTCCGGCATGCATGGTAACAATCCTTACTTGACGCCACAATCTCCGGCCCTCTTAGGCACCCCCAATCGCAGCTCCACGATGCTTCATGACCCCATGATGCAGCCCAGAGTGCAGTCTGTCGCGGATTTCCACGGTCGTCAGTCTCCTTACGAGGACTTTCCCCAAGCGCGACCCAGCATGATGAACATCCGCAGCCAGTCCAACCTTTCTTCTCAGTTTGGTGGCAATCGAGCTTCATCTGCGATTGGCTACTCTGGTGGCCACCGCCCTCCCATGGCTAGCGATGCCTCCATAAACAATGTCAATATTGACTTTAGGCAAAATAGTGGCGCGACGTCGGATGCATCCATCATTGAGTCGATTCAGGCCGTTTTGCGCGAGGTTGATTTGGACACCATCACCAAGAAGCAGGTGCGCGCTCTTGTAGAGCAGCGTCTACAAACTGAGTTGGTTGGTGAACGTCGTACATTCCTCGACCGGCAAATCGATCGTGAACTGGAGAATATGTAAATGGTGCACGGGATACTCATGCGACAAAAGCGACATTGGGTAAAGAGTTCCAACGAGAGTCTATTTTTGCGTTTTCCGTGTCGTTACTTCTTCTTGGACATTCTGGTATTATAATATCTCTTTGTTGCTTAATTAATGCTTTGGGGGAGTGAATTTCTTGACTTTTTTTGGACATTTTGTTTAGCTTGCCTGTTTTAAGGGGGTTTTTCGCCCTTTACCGTGGAAGCTCTCCGGGAAGGAACTGAATACAGCAGAGCTTGTGGCTATGCAAGCCAGTACAATCATTTTATACATTACTCTTTATTAGTTACATCTAACTCATGATCTATGAGCTGGCGCCAAACTTTGTATGCCGAGTAGAGAACGCAGTGACAATTTGAGAAATACCCCTCTAGGTCCCTTTCCTCTTTTGCAGACCACACGTAGGTATGCCTGGGCTCCTTAGTTTGTGCGTGTGCTATGTAGCATGCAGCAGAGAGAGGTATAGTATAGAAAGGGCGTGCTCATTTGCAGATTTATTTATTTACGATGTTTTAAAGTATGATGTGCTCTATATTCTTTATATATTCAGCCCGCATCGACAACACAGTCTACGTGTCAATCTTGCCGACGCCCTTCAGGCGCAAGTAGACGTCGGTACCCCAGCCGTAGAGGCTCTGGAGAGCGATGCCGCCTCCAAAGTACTCGGCGTAGGCGCGGCTCAGAGGCAACCCGTAGCCGAGGCCGGCGATAGAGCTGCCGCCGCTGCTAGCAGTGGCGATAGCGGAGAGGCCATCACCGCCCGAGGGGCTGATATACTCCTGATCATCGGAGAAGGTTGTGAACGAGTAGGACCAGATGTCGGGGAGGACATCGGTGGGAATGCCGCCGCCACGGTCGCGGATGCGAATGGTGACGCCCGGGGTGGTGTCGTCGAGGGGCAGGATGGCACCAGTCCGGGCGCCGCTTTCCGGCGCGGGAATGCTGGGAATGGTGTCGGGTGGCTGGTGCTTGAAGGCGGGCTCGGGGGCGATGGTGACGACGATGGGCTCGCGGGTCTTGCTCTCGACGGTGGCGCGGAAGGCGTTCTTGAGCAGCTCGGTGACAATGTACTCAAGGTGCATGGGGACGAAGGCCAGGGTGGTGTCAGGCTCGCCATCGATTACGAGCTCGGGGCGGACGCCGTAGCGCAGCTCGCAAATATCGGCAACGAAGCCGGCGCAGGACTCAATGGTGAGGGCGGGCCGAAGAGCGGTGTCGATGACGCCAATATACGAAGGATGGTCCGGGCAAGGGGTCGGGCTGGCATCCGGGTCAAAGTGTTCCTGGCTGCTAAAGTGCAGGGCAATATGCTGCTCGGCGACGAGGCGGGTGCCGATGCGGGCGCGCAGGTGGCTGTCGAGAAAGCGGGTGACGTCGGCGGGGGAGATATAGCGGCGGCACTCGAGGAAGCCCTTGGCGAGGATGGGGATGGTGTCGGTGTGGGTGGCGACGAGCTCGGCGAGGACGTGGGTGAAGCGGACCTCGTCGTCTGGCTTGGTAATGGCGCGGCCCTCGACAGCGGCCTTCCAGTAGGGCAGCAGGATGGACAGCGAGTGCAAATAGTTGTTGTAGATGCGCGCAATGTTGGGGTTGGAGACAACGATGAAGGGCAGGTTCCGCAGCGCCTGGATGCGGTGCGCGAGCCGGATTGGGAGTAGCGATAGGGTGAAGTTGGCAGAGGAGAGGAGGGAGCGTTCCGAGAGGGGAGGGCGGCCGTGTCTAGATGTGAAGCAATCTGGTTAATAGGCAATGGTCTCTATTCGATTCTTGTTTTCGAAAGCGGCGGGTAAAGAGGCCCGAGGAGGAGGATGGGGAGTTCCTACTTGACGAGATCGGCCAAACTCAGCGGATGTTGCGTCTGCCGGGCTAATGTGGCAATGTCGGTGTCGGTAACCTTATCAACAGAAGCGCCCGAGGTGGAAAAGAGGCGCGGCCGGCGAGGACATGATGTGCTGTTCGTGGC
The DNA here is from genome assembly GCF_051103115.1 of Cordyceps javanica. Lineage (NCBI taxonomy): Eukaryota > Fungi > Ascomycota > Sordariomycetes > Hypocreales > Cordycipitaceae > Cordyceps > Cordyceps javanica. Next base: position 1,730,927 of record NC_139296.1, read on the forward strand.
GGTGCGGCGGCACACGAGCCTGGCAGGTGTGTTCATTCGCGCTGCCATGGCAGCATGGCGCGTGTTTGGAGAGGAGCCTCGGCGCGTGGACGATGCGTTGTGGTGCTGCCAGTTGCCCTTGTGCTGGTTGGTGCTAAGGAAAGCGTTGGCGTAAGCCGAGTGTGGTGGAAAGGGCGGGATTCGCGATTTCGTCAGAAAATGACAAATGAGACGGGAATTGGCTTGTCGACTCGATGGCACAATGGATTCGCGAGAGTTGTCAGGTTAGAGGATGCGGGGCGCAATGGATGATGAGGGGCGGGTAGAATGTCGAGATGGCGGTGGCGGCGATGCGTGTGGATGGTGATGTTGAAGGCTGAGTCGAGACATGGATAATCTGGGGTTTGCAAAGGTGGGCATACCGCTGTCGGGGGAGGCACGAGGCGGCGCACGGCTCGTAGTGCCGCTGCCAGCCGCAGTGCCCCATCCACCACGCCTTGTCTTGCAGCATCATCATGCAGGCGGAAGAGTGATTCGGTATGAAGTCGCTTACTTCGTATTAAACTATCATTTTAGGAGCTCATCCGTTTTTCCTTTCTTCTTGCACACTTGTCTCGTCAGAGAGCCACTCCTCGTGCTACTGTGAAATCCGCATCTGCTCCATCGATGGGTATTAATAGAGTCGAAGAGATCGACCTGCAGTAGTAGCGCCAAAGGATCCCTGCATTCACACGCCAGGGGAGGCTGGGCGAGCCGCATCATCAGATAGCAATATAATGGGTTTGTATTCATGTCACTCTATATAGTCAGGGATTCGCTGCCAGGCTCGCCATGCACCGACCAAAACTGCTCACGAAAGGTCTTGTCCCTCGCGCTCGATCATCTACTGGGTCGTGGCGATGCCGTCGGGCTCGACAGCCTTGACGTGGGGGTGAGACTCGAGCGTGGTGATGGAGTCCTCGGGGTAGCTGACACTGCGTGGGAGGGAGAGAGTATAGTTAGCAAACTATGTCCTTTGTGGTATTATGAGTTTGGCGGTGGAGGGGTACAGCTCCCGGCACCTATCAGGGTGCAAGGGAGCCGACACATCGTCGTCGGGGAGTAATACGTACGAGAAGCCCTTGATGATGTCGTACTCGTGGACAATTTTGCCGCCCTGCTCGATACACTTGTCCTTGGTCCTGTTAAGAGTATTGTTAGCGACGCGCACTCTGCGAATCTGCGGGCAGGTTTTGAAGGATGACGTGCTACTTACTCCTTGACCTGGTCAGGCGTAGCCTCGTCTTTGAGAGTGACCTTGATGGATCAAAGTTAGCCGACATTATTTGGATACCGAGGCACTTTGGTTTTGCGGGTGAAGGGACGAACGTACAATATAGGTAGGCATTTTGACGGCGTGATTTGTTTGGAGTCGCAATTGGTGTTGATGAGAGGAAGCAATGGGTCGCGCAGCGATGATGAAGGCGGGGGAGGGGTATGACGTGGGCCTGGGCCTAGGCCACCGGGCCATGACTGTGGTTCGATGCCTGCAAACCGGTGTGCTGCACGTGTGCCTTGCTCTCACGTCCTACTACCAACCTAATCTTCCATCTGTATGACAAAGGCATGGTGTCTTTTCATTGTGGCGCTTTTGTTGGAGCTATCTATGCTGCTAAGCTGAGGTGTCTATGCGCATCACGTGGAGAAAGTCGCTGTCGATGATGCTGCACGCTTTTGCTTGTGGCAGACTACCCTACAACGCACTGAAAGGGAGAATTGTTTACTGTGGCGACATATACATCCATAATGATATCATTTGAATTCTTGGTGTTCTGGTTATGATGTTTTTCCTTCTGGCTCGAGTGCGCTTGCGCGATGTTTGTGTTGTAGCTGTCTTCAGCTGGTATTCTGGAATACTATTAGTTACCAGGCTGCTCCGTGGACGATCCGAGGAGCAAGGTGTCGCATACAACATCACGTGCGGGATCTACAATAGCACCCGCAGATGTATAAATAGAGATATCTATTCTAAGCACAGGCGGGACAGATCTGGCTGCCCTCGTTGGGAGTTAGAAGTCTACTTACCGAAGCATACGGAAGCCTAAAAGCACTTCATACGGGTGCGCGATCATGCACTCCTCCAATGCCTTTGGCGCAGAGAGCCGTTACTTAGTATGTCAGTCCAGCAACACTGAATGCGCCTTACCTAGATGGTACTTTGAGATTGCTGCTGCTTTAGTGGGTGTGATCCCACTGTGTCGACTTACGGCTAGTACAGAATTGATGTCACCAGTATCGTCAAAAGCGGCCCCAAATACACTAACCCATTTAGTTCTAGTCTCCGGACTACGTATTCGGTCATGGGCGCGTATTCGGTATTTCCCTGAACCCGCCCAAATTGGACACTTCTAGCGCCGCTCTAGACACGTCTGGTCCAGGTGCTATGCCCACCGCCTCTGGAGCATGCGGAGCGGTTAGGGTCAGAGTAAAATGATTAAAGCAGCGGGTGCTTTTATGTTTTTATTGAGGCTGATACGGTCGGATAAAAACACCTGTAGGTACTTCCCCACTCACTGTAACAGGGAGTTGACGCGATAAGAGCAAGTAGTGTCCATAGGCCTCATCTGATCATCGCACTGGCATGAGTATGAATGCTTGCCGGTTGTGAAGAAGGAAGCTCAATCAGCTGCCCATCTCTCGTGCCGCGATTTGATCTCTCTATCCCGAGCCTCCATGCCTAGGGGGCTACGCGCCACCTAACGGAAGCATGACACTGGAGGAGGCGGAGGCGGCGTTCCTGAACGGCTTCGATCTACGCTAACCAATCTAACTCGTTCCTTTTTTTTTTTTTCTTTTTAGGCCGGACCGTATTTCCTCAGCCTGGTTCGTGCGTCGCCCGCTAATAAGAGTACGAGAGATGGCGGCATCCGGGTTCCGAGCGTGCCACGACCCATGGGCCAACAACAGCCGAGGAATCTGGTGATGCTGCAGACAAATAGGGCTATGTCCAAGGGATCATGAGTCTGTTCTTGATAGAAGAAAAAAAAGGCACAAGAAAATATGACAATTGTCGGCAAACAATTTGGCCGCCCACCTCACCCGTGGTGGCTGCTGCACCACTTTGTGCATCACCATGCCATTCTGTTGGGCGCTTTTCCTCATCGCTATTAGTCTCCGCTCTTTGTCTCCGCCCGTTCCTATAAGCTATAATTTTTTCTTGAATTGTCAAATTGCGTTACCTGCATCTGTCTTTAGGTCCCCTCCTATTGGAAATCCTTGTGCCACGAGCTGTGCTCTCATCTGTCACCTTCAGGACCCTCCCTCCCTCTCTAGACCCTCCCCGGACCGCCGGGTTCCCCCAAAGTTCCTCCTCCTCCCACCAGTACATACTCAAGTACTGGGGGCTCCCAAAAAATCTGTGACCTGCACCAATTGTCACCACCCCTGCTCCATATCTTTCTCGCTTCGCTCCTCCCTTCCCTCTCCTTTCTTCTCCCCAAGCCTCCTCCGACTTCTGGCCCCCCGACCCTCGCCCGTAGTCCAGATTGGATTCGACCGAAGCGGATAGATTGTTTTATTTCGTTACCGTCTCCCTTTGATCGTTACTCGAAATATCCTCGTCGGCTGTCCTTGGCCATCCTGCCGATACAATGGCTGCCGCCGTCAACGCTTCGTCTACCTTCAGCTCTGTCCTTGCTACCACCAAGTTCACCGCCGCTGGTCTTCCTCCTCAGATTGACTATGTCATTGACGCAATCACCTCTACCAGTCCATGGATTTTGTTCCTGACCTTGCTCGCCATGTGCGTCGTCTACGATCAGAGTATGTGCTTTTCGCGACGCTTGTGCTTCACAACAATTCAAACCCGCCTCTAACCCGCTTCGACAGTCTCGTACTTTCTCAACAAGGGCAGCATCGCCGGTCCTCTGTTCAAGACACCATTCATCGGCCCCTTCCTCGAGTCCATGGACCCTAAATTCGAGGAATACCATGCCAAGTGGCTCAGCGGCCCCCTCAGCTGCGTCTCCGTCTTCCACAAGTATGGCCCGCCTCATGTTCCTCACGATCCCCCGCTCCCCAACAAAACACCCTAACTCATCGCTCCCAGGTTCGTCGTTATTGCCTCCACCAGAGACCTAGCGCGCAAAGTTCTCAACTCTCCTGCCTATGTCAAGCCTTGCGTCGTCGATGTCGCACACAAGCTTCTCGGACACGACAACTGGGTCTTCCTTGACGGCAAGGCCCACGTTGACTTTCGCAAGGGCCTCAACGGGCTCTTCACCCGCAAAGCTCTTGAGCTCTACCTACCCGGCCAGGAAGAAGTCTACAAGACCTACTTTGAGCGCTTCGTCAATGTCACCAAGAATGCCGGTGGCAAGCCCGTCCCCTTCATGCCCGAGTTCCGTGAGCTCATGTGCGCCGTCTCTTGCCGTACATTCGTTGGCCACTATATTAGCGATGAGGCTGTAAAGAAAATCGCAGACGACTACTATCTCATCACCGCCGCTCTCGAGCTTGTCAACTTCCCCGTCATCATTCCCTACACCAAAACTTGGTACGGCAAGAAGGCAGCCGACATGGTACTCGCCGAGTTCGCAAAATGCGCTGCCAAGAGCAAGGTCCGTATGGCCGCTGGCGGCGATGTCACCTGCATCATGGATGCCTGGATTATTCAGATGATCAAGTCGGACCGCTGGCGTGAGGCTCAGGAGAAGGGGGAGGACGCTGGTGAGAAGCCCTCTCCCATCCTTCGCATGTTTGGCGACTATGAAATCTCCCAGACCATCTTCACTTTCCTCTTTGCCTCTCAGGATGCCACCAGCAGTGCCGCCACCTGGCTGTTCCAGATTACTGCCCAGCGACCCGATGTTCTTGACCGTATTCGTGAGGAGAACCTCACGGTTCGCAATGGTGACCCCAACGCCGAGCTCACCATGGACCAGCTTGAGTCTCTCACTTACACTCGCGCCGTCGTTCGTGAACTCCTCCGTTATCGCCCTCCCGTGCTCATGGTCCCCTATCTCGTCAAGAAGGCTTTCCCCATTACCGACAGCTACACCGTCCCCAAGGGCTCCATGCTGATCCCCACTACGTACCTGGCCTTGCACGACCCCGATGTATATGAGAATCCCGATCAGTTCGATCCTGACCGCTACTACATTGGCGACGCCGAGGAGAAGGGCGCCAAGAACTACCTCGTTTTCGGCACTGGTCCTCACTACTGCCTCGGCCAGGTTTACGCACAGCTCAACCTTGCCCTGATGGTCGGCAAGGCATCCGTTCAGCTGAACTGGACTCATCACCCCACGCCTGTCTCCGAAGAGATCAAAGTCTTTGCCACTATTTTCCCCAAGGTATGCCACCTCGCACTTGTTCACGTGTTGCCGCCATTCTCTAATTTTCTTCTTAGGACGACTGCCCCCTCACATTTGAAAAGCGACAGTAAAAAGAAAGCATGTTCGAATTGGGAATCTTGGCGTTTGTGTTTCGTTTCGTTCGCTGAAATTGGGCGAACAACCTGGCAGGATAGAGCATCACCTGCAAAATAGACATGATACAGTGGTAATACTGAGGGAGGTTGGGACGCGAGTCATGATGCCAGATGCTTTGGGTTATTTGGAAAACAATGCGGTCAAATGAAGAGGCGGTATTGACTGCTAATAGAGCCATGGGTAAATAATTACCATTTTAATGATTTCAAGTATTGTATATAGTTTCTCCACGTCTACGACCATAGCCACAGATTCCAAACGCGCAAGCCTGTGTCTTCGACCTGAATCGTTCTTAATATACTTGCGAATTGGACTTCTTTGCATATACGAATGTATTCAGACGCAGGCAGGCAATTGAGACTTGCAAGCGTCTGAGTTGTGGTGGTCTGGTGACGCGCGAATGGCATTACTGGAGCCACCCACTTACCAGGCACTCGTAGGCGGATGACCAACGCCTGGCCCGAGTGTCGGACACCCTTCGTATACTGCCTCACCTTGCAACAACCAGCTACACCACCCACACCACCATCGGTCCCTTCTCTGTCAACGCCGCACAATTGTATTTGACTGAACTGACGACTCGAGCGCCATTTACCATCCCCTCGCGCGCGCGCGCACACACACACATACACACATACACACATATAGAATTGTCACAGCCATGTCAAGCCAAACAGTCGTCGCCGCGGCCGTCCGCTCCGCGACTGCACTTCGTCCTGCTGCCACCAACGCCTGGCGCGCTGCGTCAGCCCAGCGATGCGTGACGACTGGCGCCTTGCCGTCGGCACCTCGTGCTCTCACCACCGCCTGCACACGAACTCCCGCTCGCTCCTCGGCGACCGCCGCTCGTCGACGCGGCGGGGTGCCGCCAGCGCCGCCATCGCTAGCTGCCCGTAGTTACTCGGCCACCGGGCCGACGCCGTCTAAGCTCTGGAGCTTCGCCGACATTCAGAAGCAGCTTCAGACCAACGAGGATAAGAATGTAGTTTTCGTCGGTACGTTTCTTCCCCCTCCTTCTTTCCCCGCCTTGGACCGGAACCTTGTCTTTTTCTTTCTTTTCCGCCGTTTTTGGTTTTGCCGCCTTGCTTTGCCCTTTTCCCATGGCATTGTGTTTTTGGCAGAAGCTGATGATGATGGGTCACGACGGCTAGACGTCCGCGAACCGGTCGAGCTCCGCGAGACGGGCAAGATCCCCGGCGCCATCAACATACCCGTGACAACGGCCGTGCAGAGCTTCCACGTCCCCGAGGAGGAGTTTGAGGACATGTTCGGGTACCCGCGCCCGGGCAAGGACAAGACGCTCGTCTTCTACTGCAAGGCGGGCGTGCGCGCCAGGACGGCGGCCGGGCTGGCCCTGCACGCTGGGTGGACGAACGTCGGCGAGTACCCTGGCTCCTGGCTCGACTGGGCGGAGCACAATGGGCCGGTCGAGAAGGTTGATGGTGGCAAGTGACGCCTTTGCGTCGTGATGGAAGACAAAGAAGCTGTATATTCACACTGCAAGATTGTACATTAGAAGATGACAACTCCTCACATGGATCATTCAACCATCCAAGTTCTCGATGCTCAGCAAGTCACCCTTAACAAAACAAATTCAGTTGCATTTCATGGCAATAGAAAATGCATTCAATCAGAAACTACCGAAACAATCAAGCTAACATATGCCCTTGAACGTTATTTAATTTACATTGAGCAAGCCCTTGCCCAATTAGAAGAGAAGGAAGAACTTCTCACCACCGCCGCCAGCATCATCACCGCCACCACCCTCCTGCGGCGGCTTCTTGGCGACGGGACTGCCGTGGGCGAAGAAGAGAATCTTGATGGCCAGCGAGAGGCCAAAGTGGAGTGCCACGACAATGATGAGCAGGACCTTGCTCGTCTGGCGGTCCGTGGCGCTCAGCACAGGGTAGAGGTTGCGCAGCAGGAAGGCGACCGACACGCCGAAGCCGACGGCGACAAACGTCCAGTTGAGAATGGACACGGGAGACCAGCTGATGCAAGCCACCGGGACCCAGATGAGGTTGGAGTAGCCGTAGAGGGCCCAGCACTCGAGCAGGTTGGCCGACTCGCTGCCAAAGTAGCGCAGCGCAAGGAAGAGGACGACGGGGATGACGAGCGTGTATCCGTACACCAAGCCGGCGGCGCCTACAGACAAACGAAAACAAGACAAAGTCAGAGATACCATGGTTATGCGTTTGGGGGGGGGGGATGCACCCGGGGGAACAAGAGTCACCTACCGCTGAGAAGGCGAAAGTCGTACGCAAAGGGCACCGTGCCCCGCGTCGCCAGCCACTGACTGATGCTGCCGCCCAGGAAGAGGATGAGCACGACCGTCGTGGCGATCCAAAACGGGCCGTAGAGGTCCGGGTTGCCGTCGAGGACGTCGAGGAAGTTGGCGCGAGGGAACAGCGCCGCCCCGCAGCGTGACAGCACCGCCGACGTGTCCACGTCGAAGAACTGCGCGTAAAAGGACGTCGACCACAGGAAGCGCTTCTGCGACGACGAGCCGGACGAGGCCGTCACGGGCGGAGGCAGGCCCGGGGAGCTGCCGCCCTTGCGCGCGCCGCGCGCCGCGCCCTCCTGGAACGTCGAGTTGTGGAATTCGAGGCCGTCTTCTTGCAGGTCCGTGTGGCCAAGGTCGCCCTGTTTCGCCGGCAAGGGTGGCCGAAGCGGGCAGTCGTTAGCGGTTGCGTTCACGCCATAAATTTCATGCAAAAAAGAGAGGCCACAGGGAAAAATGGGCCTAAAGGAAATCATTCCGAGGTTGTGTTGAAGGGTATTCGTCCTGGAGCCCCCTTGCGCATCGTCGCAACACGTACCTCGTCGTCCACGTCGACTACGGCGTCGTATCCGGAGCGCGACATTTTCTATCGCTTTTATGAAAGAACGTGTGTGTCCAAGACTTGCAATCTGCCTTCACCAGTTAGTCTTTCGAGGCCGTCGGATGGCGGATTCTTGGTTGACGTAAAAGTCCAAACGTCCCTGGCGGCGGGTTTGCAGGGTGGGAGAGCTAGGGACAGCTGTCGCCGTCGTGGGCCAAAGTGGCCCGAGATTGAAATCTGACTAACCTTGTAAACCAATAACGTAGCGCAATTTTGGCTTGGCTGAGCGGCCTCATGCAATTGAGAACGATAAGTTGGAATTTTTTTTTTTCGAGATATGAAGATATCGGTCAAAAATAACTGCAATTCTTCAAGCAGAAAAGAACATGACACTGTGTAAAAAATATCGTCTATTTTCTGTTGCTGAGTAACACATTGTAGCCGCTTCGGCAGGTGTCAATGGCAACAATGCAAGTACTTGAGCCTCCCAAAAAGAAGAAAAAAATTCTTGTTTTATCGTTTGAAAATCCATTGAATTCTTCAGGTTTTGGAGCTGCTTACATTCTGGCGTTCTTGTTGACGGTTCATTCTCCATTGATAGTCGCTCGTTCATCTTGGCAACCCGCGACTACTCCTGACCACCACGCGGCTATCAATGGATGGCCTCCAGGCCTCCTCAATAAGAATGAAACTTTGGATTGCCTGTTAGAAAGGAGCAGCCCTGTAGTTTCCAAGCCCCGGTACCATTGCTCTCGACCTGTAGAGAAGCTAGCCCGGTGGCTAGGGAAAATCACACCAGCTCTTGGATGCGAACTAAACAGCGGACATTTGTGTTGGACGAGATATAGGGTGAAGTTAGAGACGGAGCCATGTGAGGAAAAATAATGATAATAGATATAAAATATACCAAGTACAGATATCCGAAAATTTAGTAACCAAGTCTCCTACTATTGGCTGTTTGCAACAGAACGATATGGTGCATTGAATGCAGCGCTGCCAGTGTGATGCACAAGGCGCCGGCCGATAAGGAAGGTTCTGGTGCAAGCTATTGAACGCATTGCGACTCTACAGCTCAGACAGGTTTCTTGATTCGATCATCAATGTCCGGAGACTCCGTGGGTAATGGCGGAGACTGCCAATACCCCAACAGGCACTACTCGTATTGCGAATATTGTAACCCGACAAATCCGCAGGTGGATAGCGATGCCACCCGCTGCTTTGTTTCCTCGCTCTTCGCTCTGTAGATGAGCGAATGTAACATCTTCGATAGAGGTCCTGGCGTTTCGTAGAATTATTTTCAGCGAAATAGTCGGTTCCTCTCACGGCATATAGTATGCGCAGTTCCAGAGACCGGATCTTCTGCATCGACGGCTTTGCCCACCTGCCAATTGGCTTGAGTTTGCCGAGCGAGGGAGGTGATTAGATTTTCTAACCCGTTCGGCAAATATTGGTAGGCAGATATTTCAACCCTCAAGGTTTCCTGCATCAATTATTGCTCAAGTGGTATGGAAATTAGTCCTCGGGGGCTGGAAACATTCTCACGTGGGCCAGTGATCCACGCAGACCATGCAGTCTAAGAAATCATGGCTTCGTATCTGCAGGGTCGCGCGTGTAGACGAGACTCTATAGATAGCGAGCTGCCTTTCTCGGAAGTATGGTCATTCTGCCACTGCGAAACAGTACGAGATATACGAGACTTTAGCCACGAAGATACGAGCTTTCGTTGCGCATGCCTAGACGTAGCTTGGAAGCAGACCGTATATCTAAAGGTGCTCCGCGTCAATATTTATTCACTCGCCTCTGTTCTCACAAGTCTCTATCACAGAGATTCTCATCTATATACTTTACGTCGCAAAGTGCCCATTGCATCATGCATAGACTAGCCGCCTGCTTGGTCGCCGCAGCGGTTGCGACGGCTGCGCCGGCAGCTACTGAAACGATCGTGGAGCATCTATACACCAATACCACCGTCGAGGACCAGCGTATCCGAAGCTACTGGACACCTGAACGCATCGAGACACTCCACGATGACCCGCTCTTGCCTGCATCGTTCCCTTTACCGTTTGAAGAGCGACCATATGGTAACGAGTTTGGCGACACACAGTCAATCGTGCGCACTGTCGGTCGAATCCTGAGCACTGTATTTCTAACCAACGGCACTGCGCAAGACGGCAGCTGCACCGGCACGCTATTAAATAGTCGGAATGGTGCTGTAGTTGTGACGGCAGGCCACTGCATCTTTGGAGCCCCAAGCGGCGTCAATGGCACCTGGTTGACCAACCTACTCTTCATTCCTGGCTTCCGTGACGGTAGCGGAGTCGCCAACTTCACCGTCAATAGGGGCTACATCTCGAGCCACTGGGAAGCGAGCCCAGGTTTTGAGGGGGAGATTCATGACCGTGCATTCCTCGTGCTCAATCCGGACCCTGCGTCCAACTCTGACGCCGAGAGCGTACTAGGGACAGGACGGCGCATCAAATTCACAGACGCGGCGCCCGAGCAGCCATACAAGCGGCGTTGGCTCTTTGGATACCCTCGCAGCGATGGCGCGGGCGCGCAAGATCATCTTCGATACGGCACACCGGCCTTTACGGGACGGAGACTAGCTACCTGCAATGGAACGCCGGGACTCTTTGGCCCAGACCCTTCTATGCTGCAAGTGGCCTGCTATATGAGCGGCGGTGCCAGTGGTGGTCCGATTATGGAGGACTTTGACGCAAACACTGGCAAAGGGTCTATTGTCGCCGTCAACACCTTTACAGGCTCCATTTATGACGAGTATAAGCAGAAAATGGTACTCGCAATGGTCGGTACACCGGTAACAAACAGCTTCTCAAAAAAGCTGTTTAGCCTTGCTGAAAGCATTATTCCTGTGCTCGTATAGGTTGAATATTAACAGAGATACTATGGCTGGCTTGTAAAGCCACGTTCTTGCGAGTTTCATCTGTGCCACGCCTCATCATGATGACCGTCAAGGGCGGCATTGACATCAGTTAAGACTACAATAAATTGATTAGCAACCATGTCCAATTACAGTCTGGACGACATGTCGAACAAGCACTGGCATTATTTCTCAAGTCAGAATGGTATTCGGTATATTCGACATATTTATTAGGTGATGCATGCTCGCCAAGTAGAGCGCTGGCGTCCGGATCACCGACGGCCATGTACGGAGGCCAGCCGCAGTCGTGACCGTGGCTACGCCAACGCTGGAATGGTTCGTTTGAGTCATTGCAAGCCCGTCAGGTCTTGGCTCCCAAATAGAACAGAAAGTTGCACGTCTCGTGCCTGCTCCGCCGTTTGGATGTCTCGTCGCCGTCTTGATTGCATGTCACGTGTCTGCATGCGGCCAGATTCGATTTTTGAAATATATTTTTGTTCTTTTTAGTTCATTGGCATCGTCTAGAATGCATTGCCTGAGCAAAGGATGCTACCGTAGAAACAACAAGGAAAAAGTAATTTCGCGAACCCGGGAAGCATCTCTTATCCTCGCCAAATTCGTCAGAATGCCAGAAACCACCCAGACGCCAACATCCACACAAATTGGATTTGCCACAACGCATCGTCTATTTGAGCTTCTTCTTAGGGCGGAGCTGGTTGGTGTGGCCGCACTTGCGCTTGCGGCAGTTGGTGGCACGGGGGGGGAGACGAGCCTGCGACCGTTCGGGTTAGTATGCTGTCGTTCGTGCGAGGTTTCATGGGCCATATTGGCTGTTGTCGACATACGTAGCACTTGCGGCAGATCATCTTCTCGCAGTTGAACTTGGAGGCCAGAGCCTTCAGAGAGGGCTCAATGATACCACCACGAAGGCGGAGGACCAGGTGGAGGGTAGACTCCTGTTAACGCATACTCAGTCAGCCAAAAACCACTCTTGCCACCAAAATAAGTTCGTTCCGCGACACTCTGAAGGAAAAAAAAAACCATAGAAATCGGCATTCGGTGTATCGAAGTTGTCGTCGGTGGCGGAGAGGGAGCAACGAACCTTCTGGATGTTGTAGTCGGACAGAGTGCGGCCATCCTCGAGCTGCTTGCCAGCAAAGATCAGGCGCTGCTGGTCGGGGGGGATACCCTCCTTGTCCTGGATCTTGGACTTGACATTGTCGATAGTGTCCGAGGACTCGACCTCGAGGGTGATGGTCTTGCCCGTCAGGGTCTTCACGAAACTGTAAGCAACACTCTTGTCAGTATTTCTGTCCTCTAAAGCGATCGTGTCGAAGCTCTATCTCGGCGGTTTCGGTTCGAGGCGGCACTGGGCGACAGCAATCGGGGGCGAAAGCTTACATCTGCACTGTCCGACTGTTAGCATGCACAAGTTCCTCCAAGTCTTAACTGCGCAACACTTTACTTACTCTTTACTGATTTCTGTGACTCTGACGATGTGAGGTTTCGGAGGCTCAAACTGCGCGTGTATTTGGTGGGGCGCAAAGGCGCAAATACTCGGAAACCCTAGGTTTGCCCAGACCTCACGTGACAATCTCCTTTACCGAACTGCAAATGTGTGCTCCCCACCTTTTCGGCTTCGCCTCTTTGCGGGCCTACTTTCGGACAAGGTTTTCTGCCTGTGTCGATCTGGCTCATTGGGATAATAAGGGCCACTGCATGTAATAAGTAAGTGGACGTGCAGTGCAAATCTCAATTTGCGCATATCGGCTCTGACATGTATTCATAAGCAAGTCTTTAAGCAAAGGGTATCTTGAATTGCTACAGCGCGTTGATATATAGATATATAGTTGTTTATTTGCTGCCTTCAGCCTTTTGCCATGCTACAATGGCTTGCTCAAGCATGTACACGGCGCGCACCGTGGTTTCGAGTGAGACTTCAGCAGCAGAGCCTGTACATCCATAATCAGAATGGTTTTCTAAACTGAAACGGCAACTTTCAACATTGCAACGTGAGGTACTCACTGATAGCGCTATAGAATAAATTGGCTACCGGGGGGAGATCGTCGACCTTTCGATATGCTTCGTAAGTGAACTTGCTAGGCACCTCTATACTCGGCATTCCCATGGCGTTTTGCAACACTGCGTGAGCCATCTCGTCCACTTCTTCGGGTGTCGGTTCTGCCTGCACAGGATCAAGCACTGACTCTGGCTCCGATGGAAAAAACTCCGTGACTGGGTTTGTATCTGTGTAGAGAGTAAGTGACTTGTTCCCATACACAAGCGGAATCATTTACCCTTTTTTTCCAAGAAACTTGCGATATGACGGAAATAAGCATCGAGATCGTCGTCTGTCATGCTCGCAACGTCACTGGGCGTTACACCATCGAATGTACGTGGCTCGTCTCGGCTTGGCTGGCCTTTGGCAGGCTGCCAGCTATCCCAGTCAAATGATGGCAGAGTCAAGCCATCATCAGATATAGTGAGTGGACTCCCGCCACTGAACGGGAAACATAGCTTCGTGGCAACAATGAGTAAGGCGACGAGTCGAATCTCCGGATTATGGAGAGGATGTACTCGAGAACTCTGTACTGGCAAATGAAATCGATAACCAAGTACGTTGCAGATTCTCCGAACAGCAGCAATGCATTCCACTAACACATCTCAGCCGACTTCGTCATGTAATAGTCGAATAACAAACCTGGTAATGCTAGCAGCTTGGCATACTGCACTAGCAGCGGGATGTAATTGAGATCTGGGAATAGCATGTTGTAGTTGAGGTAGTATGAACAAGCTAAATCCATGACTGTCGAGTACGCTTGAGCACCATGTAAAGGCGCTCGAATTGGTGACTTCAAAACTTTAATATAGCTAGATGGCATTCGCTCTTGCATCTCAGCGGGCAACTGCTGAAACTTAACGCTGCGTTAGTTGTTATCCGAATGTGTCATTGCCGTGGTCGGCTAAATATATTAAACGCACAGCATGTCGATAGGGGAAATGGAAATCATTTGCCCATTTAATGAGGTCACCAAGGCGTGTTGGTAACCGCAAAAGATAGCAGCCCAAGTAGCACAGTGCGAGGGTCTCGCTCAAGCTTGGTATCGGCCAGCTAAGCCCGCGATCGGCACTCCAGTTCTGCGCTCTCGATCGTGAAGTCCACAGCTGCGTGGGTTCGACAACGGTCGGCTGGGAGCTGAAGATCTCTAAGACGTTCTCCGAAGCCGCCCCTGAAGCGGTGCCCTGCCCTAACGCTGTCGCACCGCGAATGCGCAAATCCCACAAGTCTCGAACAACTGTTTCCAGCTCCTCCATATGCCCCTTTTCCTTTATGAGCCACAATAGCTGCTTGCGAAGTAGTAGCTGGAGGGCTTCCAGATACAGCATTTTTCCAGCCTCGCCAGTGAGCTGTCGCTTTTCCTTTTCCCTGGAGGCCTTCTGCTTTTTGGAGACTGTTCCCATCATGCCAGCTTCAGCTTCTTCACCAAGGTCAAATTGAATGAATCCCTAAAGTCCAAGTTGTGGTCAGCCCTTGTAGAATAGGTCGACGATGACTATTGATTCGTACCTCAACCTGGTGCCCACGGGCGCAGTAACGCATGCCATCCTGGAGATAATATCTTTGACTTCCGCATTCGGGACATCGTTCGCCTCGCGGCATTCGCCGCAAATCTCGAGAGTCACTCATGCTGAGGATATAAAAGACAAATCGTGCTGAGTGAATCAAACGTTACAACACCAATGGTTTGAGAGAGAGGTCTCGGGTTTCTTAACGAATTATAGTGATGAGCATTCTTTTCGTAGACATGGTTTTGGGAGGCATATTATAACAGCTGCCAGGCGTATCTGTAGAACGAGGCAAGCAGTTGCTAGTATGTGGAGAGAGGTTGTGAACGAGAGGTTCGGGCCACCGGCCAGCCACAGGTGCAGGATTTTGTGTATAGCGGGACCTCGCACGTTCAAACTCTCCGGGCAAAAAGCTCCATGAAGTCTGAGACAGATGCACCTCAACAGGGAAATCAGAATTACACTGCATCTGGGAGGTAAGTTCTAAGATGGTGCAAATTTAGTAGTCGAATTCGCCAGAGCGTAGATTTTTTTTCCCAGGCGCAGAATTCGCCGTCAAGTTCAGCATATAAGGCTAGTGTATTTTTTTTGTCTCACTTTCCATCTATGAACAGCTATCAAGAAGTCATTGTCATGTCGGTATAAGAAACAGATTCAAATCCGATAGTCTTCAAGTTGTAGATGCCGAAATTTAAAACATAGCAGCATGAATCATATCCCGACTACGGAAAGCCTTTCAACGCAACAAGCCCGGCACAGCGCCCGAAGCAGCTGTCGGACAAACAGCAACTAACAACGCTATTCATGAAAGACTCCTCGTCAATGTAGAGGGAGTTGGAAGGCCCTCGAGCAGCCGGCGGCTGTGCGTCAGAACCGAAGCGAGGCGCTTACGCACCCTTGGGGGCCTCCTTGGCTTCAACGGCAGCCTGCTCGCCCATGGAGGTAAGAATGATGACGTCTAGGGAATCGACGATTAATGATCTATGCGAGGCAGGAGACGGATCAATTGTGGAGCAATCAGCAACTTACTGGTGTCCTTCTCATCCTCTGTGAAGAGCTTCTTAATCTTGTCACCGATTTCACCATCGGGCATGCGGACATCATCCTTGGTGTCACCGTCGTCGTTCATGAGGGAGAGGAAACCGTCGTCGGAGATGTCAAGCTATTGGATCGGGTCAGCACCATTGAAGGAAGGACGGAAGCGCGAAGGTAAAGCAAAGCAGGGAGAAGGAAGGCAACGTACAAGCTGGTACTCACGACGGGAGACGTTGGGGACGTCCATGTTGTGGGTAGAGGGAGAGAGATCTTCGTACTTCTTGCCAGTGAAGATATCGGTGGCGACAAGGTGGACCTTGGCGTGACCGTGCTTGCCGGTCTTGGAGGTGGACATGTCGATAATCTTGCAAGGGCGGCCCTTGATCACGACGAAACCGTTCTTACGCAGAGCAGAGCACTGCATAGGGAAGGTAAGAGAGGCGCCGGCATCGGCGGACTCGAAGGTAACATCGTGCTGGTAGAGGAGATGGAGTTAGCCATGGAATGATGGAGAAGAGACGAGAGGCAAAGCAAGGCGCGGAAGAGAGACGGGTTTGGTTGAGGCGGATGGAAGTGGTGGTGTTGAGAGCGCCAGGCGAGGGGCACGAGGCGAGGTGCGGGGTGATGCGAGGCAGCGGTTGCGACGGCGCGCACGACTGAGAGCTCGCGGGGCGGGCAGAGAGCAGCATCTTACCTCCTCAGCAGACATGATGATTGATTGCGCGAGAAGAGGGCGTAAAGACGGGAGAAGCGAAAAATTGATGGGAAAGAAAGTTGTTGTGCACCAGAAGGAGAGAGAGGTGGAGGAGCTAGGTGGAGGAAAAAAAGCGTTCAGGGTACAATAATAGTAGGAGGTAGGTAGCGGGAGGGAGGAGGCCGGGTGCGAGTTTGGTGGCGCGCAACGAAAAAAAAAAGCTGTGAGCCGGGTCTGGATTTTTTTTCCTGGCCTGTGTGATTGGGCAGATTGTGTGAATTTGGCAGTCCACAGGCTGGGACAGGCCAGTGAGAGTGGTTGCCACTGGTTGCTGGAGAGGACGCCCCGCAGCCTGGCCCTACCTAGGTAGGTAGGTACCTAGGTAGGCACTTAGGAAACGAGGTACCTCTTTACCGCTGCCGGGAGACGGGTAAAGCCATGCAGGACAAGGTAGCTACCTGCCTCATCGCCTAGGTAGGTACCAGGCAGTCGCTTTGCCTCGAGGTGCCTCCCTGCCTGCGTACAGATTACAGCGTTCTTTCTGGCAACTGTCGGCCCACATTAGACACTGTCCCGTTTAGGTAAAGCCTTCTCTCTGCCAGCGAGATGCGCTCTTGTAGGCGAGCGACTCCATACTAACCTGACTGCTAGGTGCGCAGCTCCATGGGTACCTTCATGTACGCCATATCATCACCTACATGCAAACGTCGTCTCGTGCCCAGCGGCCACAACTGCTCTATTTACCGCCAATCGCCCTCCAGAATACCCTCGGATGCAACTGAACTTTAGAGTCAATACCGTCATCGTCGCTGGCCGCACCCTCATCCTCGTGTAGCCTTCATGATACCCTCGCGACGCTCCATCCCTTTCTAAACCGCAATGTGGCTTGACCGGCTCGCTGGCCAGGCCAGCGGCTCTGGCTCATCCACGCCCCAATCTGTCTCTCGATCATATTCGCCGCTGCCACGACGAACCTCGAGCAATCTCAGTCCATACGTTACGTCCCAGCGTCAAGGGCAATCCCCTAGGGCCTCTTCGTTATCGCTTGTCTCTTCCGAATCCTCCACTTCACTGCTGGCATCGTCACGCCGACCCAACGGTTCAGGCTTGAGGCAATCCTCATCGCCAGTCGCGTACCCCACAGATTCTATACAAACGTTGGAGAAGCTTTTGGGGAAGACACCGAGCTCGTCGCAGGCTGCTGAGTTCGACATTCTTGACCCAGACTTCGACTTGGACTTTGATTTTGGTGGTTTATCGTTAAAGGAGCTCGCCGTGTCTGAATATAATATAGACGCACTGCCGCCAATATCAAAAGCTCAGAAACCCTCTGATCGTATGGAACGAGCCACGCATCTCTGCGGGTCTGTGGCTAACATGTGTACAGATGAAAGCGACCAAGCGAAATTCGAGGACTTGCACCGTTCAATCACTGCCTGCGATGATATTCTAAGCTCGGTGGAGATGAACCTGACAAGTTTTCGCAACGACTTGGCCTCTGTGGCTGCAGACATTGAGTCTTTGCAAGATCGCTCGACTGCACTGAATAAGAGGCTTGAGAACCGAAAAGAGGTTGAAAAGGCTCTCAGCCCCCTGGTCGAAGAACTCAGCGTATCGCCCGAAATTATTACCAAGATTACGACTGGTCACATCGACGAAACTTGGCCCAAGCTGCTCACAGAGCTCGATCGACGAGCCACGGCCCACAGGAAGAAGACCAGTGAAACTCAGCAGAGTAAGGCAACTTCTGACCTTGGCCCGCTATTAGAGAAGCTGGTGCAAAAGGTATGTTCGACCAGTAATGCGGCTTAGAAAGAGCAAGTTACTGACAGCGGACAAACATAGGCAGTCGAGCGTATTCGGGACGTCATCGTCGCGCAAATCAAGGCCTTGCGATCGCCCAACATCAATGCGCAGATTATCCAACAACAAAACTTCCTCAAGTTTAAGGAGCTCTATACGTTCTTGCACAAACACCACCAACAGCTTGCGGAGGAAATTGCACTGGCTTACATGAACACCATGCGCTGGTACTATCTTACTCAATTTACCCGATATGAAAAGGCGCTGGGCAAAATCAAGCTTCACATCCTAGACAAAAACGACACGCTGAATCATGAAGAAACGACGCGCATGGCCAGCGTCTTATCAGCTGCACGAATGTCCGGACCACCACATGATGCCTTTAATATTGGACGCCGAATCGACATGGTCAGAGCGAGTGGGCAACCCGCGCTCTCGTCCTTCCTTGCCGAGGAAGACAAGGCCACACACTACTTGGAAGTGCCATTCCGGAGTTTCAATCTCGCTCTGATAGACAATGCAGCGGCGGAGTATACATTCCTTGCTACATACTTTTCACCTGCATTGTCATTTTCCCATATTTCAAGAAATTTTAACTACATTTTTGAGCCTACTTTCGAGCTTGGCAAAACACTATCCAAGACCCTTATCGGCGACACCTATGACGCACTAGGCGTTCTTATCTGTATTCGGCTGAACCAGCATTTTGCTTTTGAGCTGCAGCGCCGCCGAGTACCAGCCGTGGATAGCTATGTCAATGCCACGAACATGCTGCTGTGGCCGCGGCTGCAAGTCATTATGGATCGTCACTGCGAGTCAGTCCGACAGCTTATCAATTCCACACCGGCAAAGGCCAGCAAGTCAACAGCAGAGCAGGCCAAGGTCTCTGCGGCGCCGCATCAGGTAACCCAACGCTTCGGTCAGCTGTTGCATGGGTTTCTGTCCCTCAGCATCGATGCTGGCGACGACGAGCCCGTAGCGACCAGCCTGCAGCGTTTACGCACTGATCTGGAGGCATTCCTAACGCGCTTCGGCAACACCTTTGGAGCCGACAAGCGCAAGACGGCGCGCTTCATGTACAACAACTACTCACTTATTCTGACCATCATTAGCGACACGACTGGGAAACTGGCCGACGAGCACCAGCGGCATTTCGAAGAGCTAAAGGCAGCCTACCAGGACGGAGAGTAAAAGTATGACATGAATTTCGAAGCGCTGAAGGATCGGGGGCCGCCGGGGGGGATACATAAGGTGGAACTGACACCGGTTTTTACGTCACACAATTTTTGAGCGATCATCTATCTGCCATTTATACATGTCTTTTCGTAGTCCATGAGCGCACATCAGAGCGGTCCACGAGCGTCACGGCCAAAGGCGTTGGAGGGAGAGTCACTTCGTTTTTTTCACTTTCACATTCCACCACCCTTAGAGAAAGAATAACGTTTTGGAATGTCGAGCCGTTCTTTGTTCATTGATACATTTGATCTATTCCACATGCTAGCCTTTTCCTTGTTAATGCATTACTCTTAGTTTTGCAAAGAATACCTGCCGTATGAGAAAAAGCAAAAGTCTAAAAATAGCCAGTGTTGTTACAGTTTTTACCTTTCTTCTCACTTGGCAAAGAAAGATGCAATAGAACTGAGAAGAGTGGGGTTCCGACGCACGTAGAAGGCGACAAGGCCCACGGCCACGGCCATACCTAGGGCTTTGGCCGGGCGACGGTACGCCCACATGACAGACAGAACGGAATTGCGAAGGTCCAGCCATTGCAGCTCCTTGGACTGCTCGTCGAAGAAGGCGGCACCGTCCTGGAGCGTCTGTCCAGCGGCGTGCTGGGCATCGCGGGCCGTCTTGAGGGCGCTGGCGCGGGAGATGCGGCGCCAGGCGGGCAGCGTCGAGGGAGGGCAGCGGGCGTAGAGCGTGACAGAGCGGGCGATGAGGGAGTCGAGGTCCATATTGGCGGGGACGCGAGCGAGGATGACCTGGAGAAGGTCAGGCTCATCAATGTCGAAGATCTCATCACGGCGGTCCACGACAATCTGGGCAAACATGTAGATGCTGAAGACGGGCTCACGGGCCAACAGCACGTCAAATAAGCGAGCGATATCGTGGTAGGCCTCGATGTTGTGGGCGTACATGGTCAGGGTGCCGGCGAGGGCATAGAAGGGCTCTATGGTGGCGATGTGCCGGCGGAGGGCCGGGTCGGCGCAGCCGAGAATGTCGGGAAGCAGACGCAGCTGTGCCGTCGTTGGGCCGAGGTTGGGCAGCATGAAGTCGCGGATGCGAAGCACCGACAGACGGGTGACGCACCTGGCCGCCCACGCCGGCTGGAGGACCAGCAGGAACACCTGGCATATGTCGTGGTAACCTTGAAAGTAGCACAGGTAGGGACACGTGCGGAGCACCTCGGATATCAAAGCGGATAGCTGCGATCGCCGTCGCTCGAGGTCGCTGTCGGAGAGGTCTGGTGATTGCAGGCGCGCATGGTTAGAGAACTGATCAGGAGGTAGTATGGTTCGCGCCGGGTGCATGGTGGTAGTTACCATGCGGGTAATAGACAAAAGATCGGTTCACGTCGAGCTGGACCTGGTCTTCGTCACGGTGACGAGGCAGCTCTTTCCAGCCGCCACCATCATCGTCAGACTTGGGAGGTGGCTCATTGTTGAGGTTTGTTCTCGGCGCAGGTACCCCAAGCAGTATCGGCCCTACGGGTGTAGTTTAGTCGTGAGTTACCACGTGCCAGGTTGAACCAAGAAGTGGCGAGGGTGGACAGGAAGGGGGTCGTACAAGCTAGCTGGCGTAGACTGTCGGTCAGGAAGCCACCAGCCGATTCCGCGAGGCGCTGCAGCTCTCGGATGTCAGCCTCTGCACAGGCACTGCGGATCTCGTCCTGCTTCTTCTGGTCCGTTTGGCAGACGATGTCTGGCACGGTAGCGTTTTCGGGCGTCGACGTCTTGCGCTCGTCGTCGTCGTCGTCGCCGCCGCTCTCCCGATGCATGGTCAGACAAGCGGACAGACGGCCGAGCCCACCGGGGGAAAGGGGGGCCGAAAGGGACCAAGTGCACGTTCTATGGCCAGTATAGTGGCAGAGCTGTCTTGCGGGAGGGATAGTAGACCGTGTCTCTCAGAAGAGGTGTTGCTGTGCGGCCAGCGCAGTGCGCAAATCGTGTCGTGGAGCCTGATTGGACATGAGCTGGCCACAGTGCATCTGCCTGGCTTGGCTGCTTAGGCAGGCCGTTTCATGGAAGCTTGGGTGGGGTGTCGAGACGTCACTGCCAGTGTTTCAATACTTAGCACGTTTCACCGACTCAAGGGGCATTGGGCACGCCTTTCTACATAGGTAGCTGGAGCAGCTTTCCGCCTCGGCCGCGCCATCATGTTTCCTTTTCCACGTATAAGACATCTTGCACAATAACAATATCATGCCAGAGCATGCTGACTTTAGAGGCTGACTTCACATGACGGGCCGCGCTACTGTGGTTTCAGTCATATATCACTTGCTCAGGCTCCTGCTGTAGGGGCGGGAAAACTTAAAAAAAAAAAAAAGAGAGAGAGAGGGAAAAAAAAAAGAAAAAAAAAGAAAAAGAGACCAGACTGACTAGTAGCGTGTTATAGCCCGCCTATCTCGATGTGTCTGGAATAGCCGCGCTTGCAAAATATCCTCGGCTGTTGGGCGTGCTACCTGACTAGAGCTTCTGCTGTTGGCCGTTGAATTGACTCTGTTGGGCGGCTGTAGGGCTCGGCAGCGAGCTTGGGACCGTTGCTGCGCGCGTCAGGTTCCGATACAAAAAAGCAAAAAGGCGCATCGCATTGTGCATGAGGAATCTTGAGGGCAATCACAATTTGCCAGGACAGAGAAGGAGGGTGGAGGGCCTTTGCGCAGCATTCAGCTGCCTCAGCCTGCGCCTGACTTGCCAAGACCAAGCCATTCCGCACCACGCAACGCACTCTTGGTTCTAGACTTGTCGACTATCATCCCGCACGAACGTTTGCTGATCCCAAAGCAAGGCATGCGTCCTGCAGGCGACAACCTAGTTTGCGTCTCCATCCCATATTCCGCTACCCTCTGTGGCTCTGGGGTTGCGGTGCGCCGGTGGAGCACGCTGGAACGGCGCGGGGAGGCTCATCGACTCGACTTTGTGACCTGTCACCTTCCAACGTCTTGACATGGACAGAAGAGGCTAAGAGAACGAGTAGTTCGTGCGGTACTGGCGTTTAGCCACCGGGGCTAGGCTCATAACACCCGGGTCTATCGAGGCAGGGCCGGTGCTGATGACGATAGCCGAAGCGGTTACACGACTACACACTTAACTGAGTACCTCTAATGCTCGCCATGTATGCTAGGTAGCTCGGGCCTGCCAACATGCCCACGCCTGTCTCCCTCACTTCTGCCTCATTCCCGCGCCGTCACCGCCCGCTGCCGTTCACTTGACAGCCTGACGCGACCGTTGACCGAATTGCAACCAAGCCCGTGCACAGGCTTGCTGTTTTCGGCCCACTGGTCGCAGCACTACCCTGCAAGAGCTTCCAACCAGTACCAGTAGTCACAACCAAGGGTGACGCTTCAGCCCTGGTCTTGAACTTGCTGCACACAACCACGCCGATCTCTCTGACAAGACGAAGACGCTGCCATCGAACAGTTGTGATTTTCTGCTATCGCATGGTAGACCGCCACGTCAACCCACCCGGTCCTGCATCGGGTTGCACCGCGCGCCGTCGTAGCCCTACTGGTCCCCTCTATTTCGCCTCGACAGGCAGTAGCAACTCGTGGCGCTCGCATCGGACGAAGAAAAATACGATGCGAAGAAATGGGCCGCTCTATCACGCGCAACACGCTGCTTAAGTGGGTAGGCCAGCACGGCTGACGCAGAACAAGTGGCCTCACGATTTTGAACACTGTCTCAGATACTTTGGGACGCCAAGGTACGTTCTTGTCAGGCTAATGCTTCGACAGCAGTCTGCCCAACATCGGACGAGATAGCCCTGGACTCGAGGCGGCATCTTTCTGCGAACCGGGTGAAGCTCTGCCCTTGACTCTGAGATCACCCGTGGACAAATCTTTTCGAGTTTCCCCTCTGTCCAGGAAGTTACAAACCTTCATAGCGCCGGCCCAGTTTCCCTGTATGTTCTGGTGATTGGCTGGGAAGCACACGCTTGACTCCGCTGCTTTCAAGCCATTGACACCAGCCAGCGAGGGCAGGCACCCTGATGCGTTGACAAGTCAAGGTCGCAAAAAAACCTGCCGTAGGTGACTGCCGAGAACTGATCTAAGTAGCTTTCTTCCACGTTCGTGCACAGAGCAGCCTATTGACGCAACGTAGGCCTTGTTACGTGAGTACAGGCCACCGCCTTTCTGCCCTTCGTTACAGTGATGCGTTGCATTGGTTGTAACACGCTAGATGCTCAACCGCGGAAGCTGGGTATTGTATCTTCTATTTTGCTTCGGGTCTGACAGCCGCATCACCCCGGATTCACGGGGGAGAAGCGTGCAGGCCCTGTCATCCGGAAGAAGACTGCGGTGCGTCGATACCATTTCGGGTGGTTGTTAATCCGTATAAACAGGGGAATTTCAGTTAATTCGTCCGTAGCTTTCTCGCTGTGAATACCTGATAATGGCGTCCCAACTGTGTGAGTGGAGAGTCATGGCCATGCCCACCCTCGGCATATAAGGATCAGTTTACTTGTTGCGAGACATGGTATAGTCCCGTAATGGATATTGCTGTTCGCATATGACCTATCAAATACTCTGGTAGCAGGTGAATACGCACAAATGCGTTGGTATAAACGAACTTTGGGAAGCCTTGTCTCTAGTGGCAGCGATGCGGCGTAAAGGGCAACAGGGTAGGAGCTGAGCAAGGCAAGGCACAGAGGGGGGAAAGAAGAAGTGGCACAAGACTCTAACTAGCCGAAAAGGAATAGGAGCTGTGAGGGGGTTTGGCTGCTGTAAGGACGAGTCAAGTCATTCACCCCCTTGATCATTTTTTGGGCACCGACATTCTTCATGCTATCCCTTGACCCTTGCTCAGCTTGACCAAGAGTTACAAACTTGGTAATCCGTAATTTTGCGAGCACTTGTATCTTATGGTAAGGGATTCTTGTCGTAGTCTACCCGGCTAAGCAGGGCTACGATGAAAGAAGCGAGAAGACAAGGTGTGAGTCGGGCGAGACCGCGTTGTATCTGTCCATAGTGGCATCGACAACAGCGCCATGTGTCCACCGACGAGAAGCTAGAAGCTGTCACTGACAATGGAAAGAAGGGACTGGCCGCCGTGAGCAAGGAAGGCACAGGGTTGCTGGTTACGTCGACGGCTGCCGTCGAGGGTGCGGGAACGGATGTGCGGCGAGTGAGTGACCCAGCTGTCCATTCACGGCGACTTCGGGGAGGCGCAGTATCAGTATTGGCAGTGGGCGGCCCACCGAATGAATGGATGCTGCTTGCACTCGAATTCTCGGGCTTGCAACTTTGCAAGTCGATGAGGCAAAGACGAAGAGATAGCTGGCTACATGTATTTTTGTAAGCACGTAGGGACGGATCCACCAAGGCGTGCCAAATAAGCAGGTCGCCAGGGAGAGGGGGGTGAAGGAGATGAGGAAAAGGGTGTGCTGTTGCCTACTTTGCTACTTCTCTACCAAGTAGTGACAGATTACGGATACAGATTGCTAGTTGTGGTTTGTTGAGGAAGTGAAGCAGCCACTTCTTCTTTTGCGGTCATACTTGGTTTAGCCTTTGGTCTACTTACTCGCTGGTGGGGATCCAAAAAGATCGTTGCGTACCTATGGAGTAGAAGCCGATGATACGGTTTTAGGGCAGACAAACAAATCACTTGGCGGACAAGAAACAAAGTTTGGCCAATAGATCTAGTATAGATGCACCGTATTCTAGAGGCCCTCGTCCAATCTCTACACTTGCTGGACCTGATCCAGGTACATAGCACTCTCACCTCACGCTTCTCGACACTCTCCGCACCTTTGGTCCCCATCAAAACCTTCCCTTGCCTGACCGGACCGGTGCTAATAAGGCGCAGTCTAGTGTCCACCAAGAGAGATACCGGGACCATTGAAGGATGTGCCGGGAGAAGCTCTTGAATGCTGAGAGGCGCTGAGGGATGCTGAGGGATGCTGCTGGAAACAAGCTCACGACCGCCTAATAAAAGCGGATGGCAGGGAACCCAGGCCCTTGTCGCATCAGCCCCGCTAGCCCGCGTCTTGCCTTGGCGGAGCCATGTCGAGAGTGGGCATGAATATTTCTCTTTCTCTCCCTCCCACCCACCAAGCCACTTGGAAGAGGGAAGAGATGGGGTGTTGCGTATCTCCGCTTAGTGTTACCTGGAGGCACCATCTGCAGGAATCGAATGGCTTGTGGGAGGATGCCGCAGAGGAGCAGAGGAGGGGGGCTGCTTTTGCTTATCCATAGAAGGATGATTTTCGCTGCGGTGCAACATGTAGCATGACGGGCCAACGGTGTAGTTTGCGGTGCTCGCGCAACAAATTGGCGGCGCTGTGGCCCCCCAAGATGGCTTTGTACATGTATGTAGGTAGGCAAGGAGAGGGAGACATGGAGAGAGAGAGAGAGAGAGGGAGAGAGAGAAATGACAGCAAGGAAGAGAACGAGCCTGTATCACCACACCACCCATTCACGCTAGAGACGAGGCACACGGGAAAAGGCGCTAGTAGGAAATGGCCGAAGTGTAGTGTGTGTTCTTTGTAGCACGGCTAGTTCTGAGATTATTATTATGCTAATCAAACGTGGTTTGCTCGAAACCGTTGTTGAAAATGAGATGCGTGGTTGGCCGGCCTTGCACTACCTAGGTATTAGTACCTAGGTAGGTACCTACTTACTGCAGCTATCCACACAGGCAAGTAGGTACGGTGGTGCTGGTCAACCAGTCCTCCCCTACCTAGGATGACACGACGACGATGTCCTGTACATGGTCCGTGATATTGCACAGTAAGTAAGCATATTCATGAATCCTATTCATGAATCTCGATCTCTGCAAGCACAGTACCTGTGGAGCGTAGAGATATCTCGGGCTGCAAGTAAAAGATGGCGGCTGAGTGATTGCTATGCGAAGGTAGGTACGGAGTACTTGCCTTGAATATCGAAGTGCCAAGGTACCTAAGTAGGACCCTTGCCCCCCAAATGCCAAAGAGTTACTTACTCATTATCCGTACCTTGGTCGTACTTCGTACTCAGCACGACTACCCTAATTGTCCAAAGGTACATGCCTCGGTAGGTGCCATTGCGGAAAGCAGACACGGCTACAAACACGCTTGGCTTCAGTAGGGGATATACATTAAGTATGCCTACTTATTAATCTGTAGGTACCTGGTTGCTAAGTAATACCTCTTACTGAGTGAGACAGGCACCACAGGCTGATCAGGCACAACAGGTCCAAGGCCAGCAGGTACCCGGCCACAGCGGGCTAATGTCGACAACCTATCAAAGGGCCCCCCTCCTGGGCATTCACTGACTGACAACGCCTGGTGCGCCCGAGTTAGTGTGCCCCATTTCTCTCCCCCACTGCCTTCTTACCTCGCTACTTACCTACCAGCACGGGCCTGTACCTGAGAAAATGCTGGTTGCGCCACGCACAGTACTTAGAGGTAGGCATTGGCAGGTTAGTACTGGGTAGGCTAACGGTACCTCTACCTTAGTATGCAGTACATTTTATTCAGCACCCAAGCACCCAGGTACCTATCAGGTGCCTAGGAACTAAACTTAGTGTAGCGTTCAACGTAGCACCTTCGGCACCCTCGGCCAGGCAGTAAGTAGGTAGAAAACTACCTACCTACCGCATTGGCACGTAATCCGCGGTACTAAGGTAGCCAAGCAGGCAGGCAAGGCTTGCCTTTCGCTGCCGCCCTACCACCACCTACCTACCTTCTCACCTCTTCCACTCTTACCTACCTGCCTGCCCTACTTCCTCTTCTCTCCGACATCTTTTTCAGACTTTTTGTCTGGTGTGACGTTGGCCAGCCACTTATTAGAGTCCGGCTTTTGTTGTCCTACTCTTTTCATACTTGCTTTGCTCCCACCAGCTAATCTGCCTGTCGGCCGCGGTTTCATACACAACAGAGCCCTCGTCTGGGACTGCGTCAACCTCCCAGGCCGTGCTTGGTACCTGGTTACCCAGGTACCTTGCCTACCTACCTACCTACCTGCCTGTCTACCTGTCTACGTACGAACTTTGTCTTGCTCACCAATTGCTTACCACCACCGCCGCCTTATTTCCTATACTGCCTGCTTCTCTTTCCCCTTCCTCTTTTAGCATCCATTGTTCCATTTCAGTCTCTCATACCTACTCTAGCTGGAAGATGCAGCTGCTTCTTGTTCTGCCACTCTCCTTTTGGTTGGCGGCCGTATAACGTTTACTTCACACAGTACCTCTTCCACAGCAAACACGTCTGCTGCACAAAACCACCAGCTTCGCTCGCTCCTTGTTAGCCACTTGTCGAGACGCTTGCTTGCCAACCGGCAATGACGTCAAGGTCATGGCCTTTCAAACCAACGTGCTCCGTGACGGCCAGTGGGTAACCCAGACGGTCAATTTGCAAGATGCCCTTGACGCCTCTGCTACCGAAAAGCCACGTTCTGACCCCAGGCTCCCAGAGCCCCCAACACTCGGTGTTCTCACAAGAACCGTGGTCGAGAGCCCGGTAACTAGATGGATCCTTCCATTGTCAATCCGCTCTAGCAAGCAGCAGGACATTGCTTTCATCGGGGTACGTCGCCGCAACTTGCGCTTTATACCCGTCTAGCCCTTCAAACCTGCCCCAAAGCTTGAATGCTGATTGTTCCTTGTCTCTTTTTTCTAAATCGTGCAACAGGATCACTTTGTCCAAATCAGTGAGCTCGGAAAAGATGGCCAAATTCACGAAGTCGTCAGGAAGAGCGGCTTCGGCCCTAGAATTCGCAATGCCGTCGTTCTCGGCGTGGGTCCAGACTCTGGCATGATCAATGGAGCTTTGGCAGTCCAAATCAAATCAGAGAATGGCAGTCCCCAATCACACCAGTCCACTGGCGAGCCTCACGACTCTTCACGGCCTCATCGTGGCATCCCTCCCCAAGTGCTAGTTCTCATGCTCGAGAATGGCGACGCAGTCTTCCTATTTATTCGGGAGCGTCCTGACTCGACGGTAGAATTCGTTGTCAGCAAGCACCAGCTACCAAGATTAATTCCATACATCGGCTATCATTTAGCCGTAGACCCGTCCTCTCGATACATGGCTGCTTCCACTCCTGAGGGCATATTGGTTGTCTACGAGTTGCAGTCCTGGACGGACCTCAATGCGCGCTACATTAAAGACGGCAGTTTTTCTCCCATCCGCCGTATTCATTTCCGCACAGTTCAAGGTCTCATACACAACATGGATTTTCTCTTTCCGCGCCCAGAGGACGACTATCACATAATACTATTGCTCATCGTCATTCGCAGGGAAAGACAGAACGCAGAGCCCATTTCCAGAATGGTAACATACGACTGGGAGCTAAGTGATAATCTCAAGACCGTCTTCGAAGAAGAGAAAATCGGAAATCGTCTGCCAGCGGAGCATAAAATGCCGATACTATTAATACCGCTCAAATTCAAGACAGCCTTCTTCGCCGTGTCAAAAAACAGTATCGGCGTCGTTAAGCATGCCCTATCTGGCTCTCCAGAATACGAACGGCTGAGGACCGATATGCCGAAGCAAACAAAATTTCATAATGGTAGGGGTGAACCTCTATGGACTGCGTGGACGCGCCCAGCCCGACTGCGGACATATTTTCAGCGGACAGACATAATTTTTCTGGCCCGCGAGGACGGTGCTTTCATCTTTGTGGATATCGACCAGAAAGAAATGGTACCATCCGTCATCAATGTCGGCTGCTTGGAAACTAACATCAACACCGCCTTTGCAACATCATACGACCTCTTCTCGGACGTCTTGATTGTTGGTGGAGACTCGGGCCCAGGCGGAGTATGGAAGGTACACACCCGCTCGTTACAAGCCGTCGATTACCTATGCTGACAATAGTACTTCCCGGATAGCTGGCACCTCGAACTGATCTTGATCAAGTGAACATCACACCAAACTGGTCACCCGTTGTCGATGTTGCAACGACTTACGAGCCGCTGGCAGCCAAAAATACTGCGACACGACAGAGAAGCGGTCACAACGTGACTGGTCGAAAGCCTGACAGCATCTTCACAGCTTCAGGAAGAGGCTGCAAAGGAAGCGTGACGCAATGGCGGTCTGGTATTCAAGCGAAAATTGGATTAGATATCGAATCAGGCGAACCAAACAAGCAAGCCTGGGTCTTTCCCGTCAATGAGCAGGGGAGCTTCTCTCTTTTTGGAATCCTCACATTGCCGCACTCATCTAGGGTTTTGCAATTTGCAAAAGATTTCAGCCAGGTTCAGGAAATAGAATCAGAGGATACTTCGCTGGACCTCTCGAGCCGGACGCTGTTTGCCACACAACAACCCGACAACAGTATTATGCAGATTACCGAGGCGTTCATCTGCATCGCTGGCTCTGCTACAAAGTATGGTTTCCGTGTAAATACAAGAATCTTCTTAGCGAGAATGTTAACACTTGTGCTAGATCACGGACACTGCTCGAAGAGGTACTCGGCATACCAGATATCCGAATCGATAAGGCTCACGGTTTGGCGACCGCCATTCTTCTATCTGTGCAAAAACGAGACGGAGCTGAGGTATTTGTGGTGAAGCAACAAGACACCAGTTTTGACCTCGTCAAAAGCTGGAGAGTCGAGGGTGAAGTAACGGCCTTGACCATTTTTCGTGTTCTAGGAGAGCCGCTGGCAGGTATCGCGTCTATCAATGAAGGGCGACCAAGTTTTTCTCTCTACACATTGGATGGTCTGCCTACCGCCGAAACGCTCCTCAGTGTGGACGGAAACGCGGCGAGTTCTATCGGTCTTGAGGCTGTAACGAGCATCTGCGCCGTGGACAATGAGTCAAACGCACCGATACTCGTACTTGGCACCAGATGTGGCCACCTGATAACGATGCCTGTCTGCATAGACGAGCTGGGGCAACTCAACTGGACGACCGAGACTGTGGGAATCTCTCCGGTGGAAATATTTCCTGCGCCGCGGTCACCACAATCTAGGCATTTGGCTTTTGCGAGTTGCGATGGCAATTTGATGATGCTGTCCAATTACTCGACTCGAAAACGATGCTTTTCTACTAAAAGTGTCGTCGTGCCAACTGATTCGAACGACTTGGCAATGCCCTCACCACCAATACATTCCATATACAGCCTCGATGAAAACCTGTCAGAGCACGCTGGCCACATGTCATTGCTTATGCTGGCGGGGTCTAGAATCTTGATGACAGACATCTGGCCGCAGGCTGGACTTGTTCCGCGCTCGATGACTCTGAACGGGTCGCCCTCGCGGGTCATTCACTCGCGAACATGGAAGTGTCTCATCGTTGCTTTACTCAAGAATGACCGACCAACACTGGAATTCTTAGATGCCGAAACAGGTACCATCATATCCGACCCGTCAGACAAGGAGAAGAACTCGTCAGAATTCATTTCGGGATTGGGCCATGAAGGAGACCGAATTTATGGCTTACACGAGTGGTTCTATGTCAAAGATGGGCGAACGTTTTCCTTTATTCTCGTGACGACCAAGGATGGCCGTCTGTTAATCGTGTCATTAAAAGAGACTGAAGTGATGACTGAGGAGGGGCCAATGCGTCGTCTCAAATATTGGACACGATACAAGAAGTGGCTTCCTGGGCCTATTAGCTCCGTCATTGGCGACGCTGATGGGCTGATATTTTGTGTAGACCGTACATTGCACTGGGAGGTTCTGGATCTCGCCGATAAGAAGCTGAAGCCAATGAAGGAGTATCAACTGGACTCGCCGGCGGTGCAGCTGAGAATTGTGGATGGCAAGATCCATGCCTTGACTTTGACCAACTCGCTGGAAATAATCGACCATCGCGCAGGCACTGGCAGTTCCATGGCCCTGCTTCACACGGATCAGGTGGCGAGGCGAACAATCCACATGCTAGATATTGGATGCAACGTTGAGAGCTCAGAGGCAGGCCCCATCACGCTGCTCGCAGATTACAAAAATGGCTTTGCGGGTGTATGGGTTCCCAAGGGGCGGGAGAACCAGGAGCTGCAAGCGGTCTTTGAAGGTCTCCTCCCCAGCTCCGTGCGTCGTTTTGTCAGAACATGGAGTCGGCCGCCGTGGGTGGCTGCGAACCGAAGCCTTCGCTATGGTGCACTCCGCAGCAGTAATGATGGGGCAGAGATATTGGGTGTGGGATTGGACGGGGCATTGTATCAGTTCACGTTGATCGAGGTCGAACTTTGGCGGCTTCTGTGTCTGATCCAGACGCTGGCACATCGCAGCCCTCTATTGTATCCACTGTACAACCCAGCGATATGTAGCGACGGCGGTGACGACGACGCGGAGCTAGAGCCTCAGTTGCACCCTAGGCTGATGCATATCGACGGAGACATTCTGGCGAAATGCAAAGATGACCGAATACTGGAGAGGATAGTAGGGGACGGTGACGGGCTCGACTTGTTTTGCGAATACCTTGATGGTATCGAGGGTGGGCTATGCACGAGCAGCTTCCGGGACAGCATGGAAGAGGAGGCACGTTACAACAAGTACTTTGAAGTGGCGTATGAAATCTTGGAATATCTCATGACGCCAGCTATATGATGTCATGTTGGGCAAGGCAATACGGTCGACTGCTTGGTGCTGTCTTGAAATGCATCAAGGCGTGGGATGGCCTGTGGAAGAGTAGAAGGAATGATTTAGAATTTGCATAGAGACACGCTATATACTGCTACTCTAACGAGTCTCGGTTGGAAGCAATCGGTCGAGTTGTCCGATCCGACGTATCGATTACTAGACGAGTTGACGAGGTCATGTGTGTGCCGAGTGATGCCTGCTCATGTCGGGGCCACTGGTGAGTCGAGCGATATGACTCAGAGCATGTATGCATGCTTGCATCAACACCGAAAACGGGTGTGAAATCTTCGTGACAGGAGAATAGAAGTGATAAAATAGGATCCAACAATGTAAAAAATATGAGTCAGAGGTTCGGGCGAGGCAGCTTCTGGACATGTTTTGTAAGTAGTGGCAGACCATGGAACCTGACGACTGGTTGATTCGAGTAGAGTTAGCTACCAGGTAGGCTTATACCTGCCTAAGCTAATGAGAGAAAGGTACCTCCTCAACCCCCTTAACAGGTAGTAATAGTAGGCACCTCGCGGAGGTTGGTGGTGATCCTTGATGGCTGAGGGTAAGTAGTGCGGTAGTGACGACGGCGGGGCAGCAAAGCCCCGCCATCCATTGCCCCTCCACAGGTTGCGATAGACCGATGAGCAACAGCAGGCTGGAAGAATCAGGTAGACTCGCGGAGCGTAAATATTAAGAGGGGCACTCGCACCCTTGGTCCTTTTGCCACGGGAAGGTTGGCCAAATCTGGGTGACATCTCGGCTGCTGTTCGCTCCTGAATAGGCACACTTGCAGTGGTCTCTGTAACAGTACGTTCCGCCAGCCTCAGCCAGTGGTTTCAACCCCACATCGGCACGCCCTTTTGGCCAGACAATTCGGAGGCGAAAAGAAAAAAAAAAAAGACAGGCCATTATCATCCGCCGGCACTCACTACAACCCCCCCCGTTGCTTTCTTCCCCCCTCCATCCTCTATAGCCCCCGCAACATCGCCGAACCGCGGGAGGAACCAAATTTCGGAAAGGCCAGACAGAGCCTGCAGCATCGATAACGGCACCTTTTCTTTCAACCATCGATCAAACATGGCGCCCAAGAAGAAGGGAAACAAGAAGGGTCAGGACGACTGGGAAGCCGACCTGGGCGAGAGCATCGCCACGCGGGATGCTAACGGCCAACCCAACGCCGACGACGCCAATGCCAACGGCGATGACGAAGCCGCCTCGGGAGGTGGTGGAGGTCTCATGGCTCAGCTCCGCAAGAATAAGGAAAAACGCAAGAAGAAGGGTGGCCAGGATAATGACTTTGTCGACGGCGAAGATGCCCCCGGTGCCGCCCCTACGGCCGACGATGCCGACAAAGCCCCCGAGGAGGCTGCCATGGACGACGAGTTTGCCCTGCCCACCAAGAAGGGCAAGGGTGGCAAATCCAAGCCTGAGCCTGCCAAGCCCGCCGGTGCCGGTGCCAGTGCTAATGATGATGTCGACGACGGCGGCCGTATGCTGACAAAGGCCGAGAAGGAGAAACTCAAGAAGGAGCGTGAGAAGCAAAGAAAGAAGGAGCAAGCTGCCAAGAAGAAGACGACGGCACCCGCAAAGGCCGAGCCAGCGAAGCCCGCGGCCAAGGAGACAGCTGCTACCGCTCCCCAGGCTCCCACGCCTGCTCCAGCTGCTGATGCGGGAGGCAAGAAGAAGAAGCTTCCTGCTCACATTGCCAAGATCCAACAGCAACAGGAAGAGCTTCGACGCAGGCAGGAGGAAGAAGAGCGCATCAAAAATGAGCTCGCAGCCAAGGAGGCCGAAGCTGATCGTCTCGCCGAAGAGGAAGAGAAGCGCAGAGAAGAGGCCAAGGCTGCGAAGAAGCAAAAAGAAAAGGAGCGCATTGAGCAGCTCAAGAAGGAAGGAAAGTTCCTGACCAAAGCCCAAAAGGAAGAGAAGGCCCGCAATGAGCGCAAGCTCCAGCAAATGTTGGCCGCCGGAATCAAGGTTGGTCCCGCGGAAGAGGAAGCCGCTCCTAGGAAGAAGGCTGCCCCTGAGAAGAAGCGCAAGGGAAAAATGGAGCAAAAAGCTGAGGAAGAGGCTGCCCTTGCTGCCGCTGCTGAGAGGGCTAGGATACAGGCTGAGGAGGCTTTGAAGAAGGCCGAAGAGGAGAAGAAGGCCAAGGAGAAGGAAGAGGCCGCCAAAAAGGCGGCCGAGGGGAGCGATATCGATGAGGACTGGGAGATGGCTGCCGCCGATGAAGATGACGTCAAAGACAGCTGGGATGCGGACAGCGACGAGGAGGCCGAGAAGAAGGCCGCAGCTAAAAAGAAGGCCGCAGAAGAGGAGGAATCCGACGAGGAGTCCGAAGAAGACTCTGACGATGACAGCGAAGATGACGAGGAAGTCTCTAGAGCTCAAGCTGCCGAGGCCCAGCGCAAGAAGGAGGCCGCCGCGCGCCGTGCCGCCGCGCACAAGGCTGCCATGGACGCACGCTCCAAAGACAACCTGCGTTCCCCGATTTGCTGCATTTTAGGCCACGTCGATACTGGCAAGACTAAGCTTCTAGACAAGGTCAGACAAACTAACGTCCAAGAAGGCGAAGCTGGTGGTATTACCCAGCAAATTGGCGCTACGTACTTCCCCGTGGAGGCTATCAAACAGAAGACCCATGTCATCAACAAGGACGGCTCTTTCGAGTTCAAGGTTCCTGGTCTCCTCGTCATCGACACGCCTGGTCACGAGTCTTTCTCAAACCTCCGATCTCGTGGCTCATCACTCTGTAACATTGCCATTCTGGTCGTCGATATCATGCACGGTCTTGAGCCCCAGACCCTCGAGTCGATGCGTCTGCTTCGTGAACGCAAGACTCCTTTTATTGTTGCACTGAACAAAATTGACAGATTGTTTGGCTGGAAAAAAATTGACAACAACGGCTTCCAGGAAAGTTTGGCGCTTCAAAATAAGGCTGTCCACAATGAGTTTGACAAGCGTCTGGCCGAGACTAAGCTCGCTTTCAACGAGCAAGGGTTCAACGCCGAGCTCTACTACGAGAATCCCTCCATGTCTAAGAACGTCTCGCTGGTGCCCACTTCCGCTCACACCGGAGAGGGTATTCCTGATATGCTGAAGCTAATTATCCAGCTTACACAAGAGCGCATGACCAACGCTCTCATGTACTTGTCAGAGGTGCAAGCCACTGTTCTTGAAGTCAAGGCTATCGAAGGTTTCGGCATGACCATTGATGTCATTCTCTCCAACGGTATTCTCAAGGAGGGCGACCGCATCGTGGTATGTGGCACAGAGGGTGCGATCAAGACAAATATCAGAGCGTTGCTCACACCAGCTCCTCTGAAGGAGCTGCGTCTCAAGTCTCAATATGTACACAATAAAGAAGTCAAAGCTGCTCTTGGTATCAAGATCAGCGCACCCGGACTGGAGGGTGCCATTGCTGGTTCCCGCCTGATGGTTGTCGGCCCTGACGATGACGAAGATGACATCGAGGACGAGGTTCTGTCTGATCTGGATAACCTCCTGAGCCGAGTCGAAAAGTCAGGCCGCGGTGTGAGCGTTCAAGCCTCCACCCTTGGTTCCCTGGAGGCGCTCTTGGACTTCCTCAAGGACTGCAAGATTCCCGTCGCCAACGTTGGCATTGGCCCCGTGTACAAGCGCGACGTAATGCAATGCGGAATCATGCTGGAGAAGGCCCCCGACCTGGCTATCATGATGTGTTTCGATGTTAAAGTCGACAAGGAGGCGCAGCAGTACGCCGACGAGCAGGGCATCCGTATCTTTACTGCCGATATCATCTACCATCTGTTTGATGCCTTCAACGCACACATGAAAGAGATGCTGGAGAAGAAACGTGAGGAGTCGAAGCTGCTCGCCGTTTTCCCCTGCGTGCTTAAGCCGGTGGCCATTTTCAATAAGACCGGCCCTATTGTCATTGGTGTCGATGTCATTGACGGTCAACTCAAGATTAACACGCCGATTGCTGCCGTCAAGACAAATCCTATCACCAACGTCAAAGAGATCATCAAGCTTGGCCGAGTCACGTCCATTGAACGCGAGCACAAGCAGATCCCTGTCTGCAAGAAAGGCCAGCCATCTGTCGCCATCAAAATTGAGATGGGCGGCACCCAGCCTACCTACGGCCGCCAGCTCGAAGAGTCAGACCAGCTCTACAGTCACATTTCTCGCGCCAGTATCAATTGCCTCAAGGAGTTTTACCGTGAAGAGGTCACGAATCCCGAGTGGAACCTTATTGTCAAGCTCAAACCACTTCTGGATATCCAGTGAAAGAAAAAGGTGGATGCGTTACAGAGCAATTGAAGAGAGGCCTTGCGGAGGCGAAATTGCACGAGTATGAATGTAATAACGGGAGGGAGTAAACAAAAAGAACAACATCATTTGTTTGTGCAGATGGGACGTGATTTTGAATGCGTTTGATGTTTGTCCAGCCCTGCCTGTCTGAAAGGTCTCCAAAATCAAAATGATGACTGGTGGTATTTTTTGTTAAAAAAAAAACATGCGGTGCCAGGAAAGCCAAAAAAACCAAAAACGAGACAAGTACTGATTTACTCGCTTATTTCTTCATACTTCTCCATTCCCTCCTCCATCTCTTTTACAATCAAATATCAAGACATTTCAAAAGAAGAAAAGTAAAGACAAATTTTTCAAATCTTTTAAAACAGTACAATTTTTCATTATGGTTGACTATAACATGAAGTCATTTTGTTTTACCCAGTTTGCAGCGAATATACAACGAAAGAAATAAGGCGACTTGGTGAATTTTCTTGTTTGCGATAGCATTGCAAGTATTCTATAGACCATTGTTGCCATATCTAGGCTCACTATCATTCGCATATTCCGAGCACATCGTCTTTCGCGCACAAGACGCTTCTATATAGCATTTTATTGTGTCATTTCTAAAACATTAAGAAAAAAAGAAACAAAAAAAAATAACCCATTTCCTCATGCCTTCTTTTGTTTATATTGCGTCCCAATAAAAAAGAGATTGTTCCTAAATCAAAGTCTCTGTTTGCTTTTCTCTTTCTTTCTTTAGACCTTCATAAAACATATCATTTCAAAAAAACATCAACGTGCCCCGTCATTTTTGGGAATTTATTTTGGGTCGGCGGCGGCATCATCAACCTGGGTGCCATCGGCATCCTTCATCTCGGCGTCAGCGCTGCCCTCGGCTGCTTTCTCGGCCTCAGCAGCCTTGCGAGCCTCTTCCTCAGCGGCTCTTTTGGCAGCCTGCTCGGCATCGATGCGCTCTTGGACGGCCTGACGTTCAGCTTCGACCTTCTCGAAATGGCGCTGGACGACGGGACCGGCCATGGCGCGGATCTCGTCAATCTTGGCGACGTAGACGCCCTTTGAGGCGTCCTCGCCCTCGTCGTAGAGCCAGTCCTGCAACATGGGTTAGCTTGAGAGACTCTATGTTTAATGGAGCATAGGATCGACATACCTCAGAAGCCTCGAGCTTGGCGCGGATCTTCTCCTTCTCTTCATCGCTTGCAAGGTCAGCATATTGCTCCTCAAGCTTGGCGCGAAGGTCATAGATGTAAGCCTCGAGCTCGTTCTTCTTCTCGTCAGTGTCGGCGACGAGCTTGTCCTCCATAACCATGGCGGCTTCCTTCTCGGCCAGAGCGATGCGGGTGGCATCATCAAGAGACGAAGTGCCGCTAGAAATTGGGAGGTCACCAGCGCGAATCTGCTTCTTGACCTTGCGAGTCTTCTTGGGAGCGTCGTCCTTCTTGTCAGTGTCCATAGCCTGAGAGAATGTTAGCACACTTCTCAACTGTATAATGAAGGGAGAGAGAGACGGGGCTTACTTCGGAATCACCTTCCTCCTTAATCTCCTCCTCAACCTCCTGCTCGACAACGTGGTAGCCAGTCTCGACGTTCAGGATACCGTGGATGTTAACACGGGCCTTGAGGCGGCAGACCATAAAGTCGTCAGCTTCGGTGGGCTTGACGCCCTTGACGGAAAAGCGACCGATCCAGGGGTTCTGCTTGCCGGGAAGATCCTCGGGCTTGGCGTACCGAGCCTCGAGGTCATAGGGCTGCTTGCGGTAAAAGGTAAGAATCTTGGTCGAAGGCAGAACGCCACCCTTGTTGAAGACGGTGAGGCTTGTGTCCTCGTCGGGGATATCAGCAGCCTTCTCCCAGGTGAACTCGATGGGATAGCTGACAATGTCTTGGACGGCAAAGTCGCGGACACGGAAGACGGGGGACAGAATGGCGCAGCTGAAAGCACAGCCACGAGCAATGGCCTCATCAGCGTTCATGGTGAAGGAAAGGGGCTTCCCGAAGAAGGACTGGAGGCGCTCCTTGAGGGCAGGGACTCGGGAACCACCACCGACAACTTCGATGATGTCAATGTCGTCCTTGGTGAGCTTAGCCTGTGCCAGAGCAGACTCAAGGGGCTCAAAGGTGCGGTTGAGCAGGGGCTGAATCATCTCCTCAAACTCCTGGCGGGTGACCATGGCGGAGACGTCGATGTCGTTCATGAGAGACTCGATATTGACGACGGACTGCTGGTTGGCGGAAAGGACCTTCTTGCACTTCTCAGCAGCGGCAATGGTTCGGGCCATGGCACGACCGTGAGTGTAGATGTCGGCGTTGTACTTGGTCTTGAATTCCTTGGCGAGGTAGTCAACGAGAGCCTTGTCAAAGTCACGGCCACCAAAGTTGCGGTCCCACGCAGTAGCCTTGACGGCGAGCTCGCCCTTGCGGAACTCAACGATGGAGCAGGTATAATTCGAGTGGCCAATGTCGACAAAGAAGACACGCTTGGGGGGCTCTTCGGGGCCGGGGAGGTCAAGCTTGGTGATGCCCCAGCCGAGAGCAGCGGCCGTGTTGTCATTGATGAGGCGGAGGAGCTTGAGGCCGGCGAGCTCGGAAGCGTCGAGGAGGGCGCGGCGCTGGGCGTCGGTGAACCATGGGGGCACGCTCATGCAGAGGTCGGAGACGGGGAGCTTAAGCTCGGCGGCAGCGGTCTGCTTGATCTTGCTCAGATACATACCGACGAGCTGAGTAGCAG
Source organism: Cordyceps javanica (assembly GCF_051103115.1). Taxonomy (NCBI): domain Eukaryota; kingdom Fungi; phylum Ascomycota; class Sordariomycetes; order Hypocreales; family Cordycipitaceae; genus Cordyceps; species Cordyceps javanica. The sequence continues at coordinate 1,769,920 of NC_139296.1, forward strand.
TAAACTTTTCTTTGTTGCCCAGGTAGCTGACCTCGGCGCCGACCTGGCCATTGACGTCGACGAGGGGAGCAGTAATAAACTGCTGCTCAATCTGGACATCGGGGTCGTTGAAGGCACGGCCGGCAAGGCGCTTGAGACAGTTGACAGTGTTCTTGAGGTTGGAAATTTCCTGAGTCTTGGCCGTCTCACCAAGGTAGCGAGACTTGGGACCGAATCCGACGAGAGAGCTGAAGAGCGCCGGCTAGTTAGCGAGGGACGAGCTGACAGAGGGGTTTGTAAGAACCCGGGGATACGTACGGAGTAGAACGGTTGGACACCTCGTTAGTCACCTATTGAGTAATCTGTGGTTAGCAAGAGGGCATGTCACGAAAAGTGGCCAAGGTAGGAAGAAGCTGGTCCAGGTTGGGCAAACGTACGACATCGACACCGCGGTTTCTGGCGACGGCAATGACCGTCTTGAGGGTACCGAAATCGACACCTGTAGAGAGAAGAGGGAATAGGGTTAGCTAGCTGCAAGCGACAGAAATCGATAAAAACAGAAAGAAATAAGAGTCCCCGAGGCCCCGACCGCGCTTTCCCAATGATTGTTGGCATTTGTGCGCGCCGGGGCACAGAGGTGGGTGAGGCTCGGCGAAAAACGACTTACCGACGACACTCATGGCTGCTGGATGGATGCGAATGTGTAAAGGACGGGATTTTTTTTTTCGAAAGAAAAAAAGAAGGATGTCAAAAAGGATCTTCCCCAATCAGCCGCGATTTGATGCACAAAATCAGGACGCAGAAGTCTATTCAGAGGGTGGTTTCTGGGTGTTGTTTGGAGGTTCGAGGTGAGAGGAGGGGGACTGATGGCGGGAGAGAAAGGTTTGGTTCGCAAGGCGGGGCAGCCGGACGGTTGGTGGATGGGTGGTGGCGTTTGGCGGGTGAGGTAGGAAGAAAAACGTCTTCAGAGCAGGACGTTGAATAGCGTAGCCTTTTTATCTTTATTAATTTTGGCCAGAAAGGGCTGTTTTGTATGACGATGCCGAGTATTTGGAGGTGATTTCTATTTTCTTTTTCACAAGGAAGCAAACGCAGAGTGGCACAGATTTGACGGGAGATATATAGAAAACACAGGTGAGCAACCTTTTTTTTTTTTTTTTTTGCCTCGTTTTGCCCTCAGGTACCTCCAGCCAGGTACCGGCTTTCCACCTACGTACTTATGCGGTTGCTAATTACAGTGGTGCAGCCACCAGCGGCTGTGCAGACAGACAGGCGTCCCTGCCCAGTCCATGCCCGGCCGATACTTAATTCTTCAGTCTTTAGTGGTTGCTGGGCGGTGAGTCGCAGTCGCTGTTCGTGATTAGCAAAAAAAAAAATAAGTACTGTACGACACACGCACAAAAAAAAAGGTACTTGATGTGCTAGCGCGGGGCTGTTATGTGCTGGGTAGCTCTGACACTTTATTTCGCCTACGCCGGTACAAGCTTTCGGCTGCCCCGCCATCCTCAGAGCATGTACACGTCCTCGGGCTTCCGCCAAGACGGGAGCAGCATCTTGTAGAAACGCGAAGAATTTTCCCGAGCAGTCGCTGCGTTTCCAGCATCGACAACCATTAAGCAGCCAGGCAAGCAGGGCAGCACTACTTACATGGTCAGCTCAACATAGATACCTAGGTAGCTAGTACTTGGGTGGCTACCTAGGTAGAGGTACACACGTACTTGGACAACGAAACATGCATCTATGCAAGCACCTACTTACCTCTGCCTGCCGGCTTGATCACTGAGCTACTTACAGCACTCACCCTCACTCCTTAGGTAGGTGCTTTAAGTAGTACCTAAGTATGTGCTTCTTGCTTCTACTTACTTAGGTACTTACCTACTAAAGTACCTACCTAGATCTCCCCACTGTACGGAGTACGGAGCACTTACTTGAGGTACTACTGTACCTAGGTAGGTATTGGGTGCCTGTCTTCTATAGGTAGATTTTCCCTTGCCGCCCAACAATATCCGTATGACCAATTCCTCCCTGTAGCCACAATGACGCCTAATTCGCAACAACTCCAACGTCCAACATTGCATTCCCATTATACCACCCAGTCTCAATTCTCAATCTCATTATTATCTCTTCTCGATCCCTCAACACCTCAACACCATCCTAAATCACCCCTTCCTCCTCCGCCCTGACCCGTTGCCCCGCCACCCACTCATCCACCCATTCATCCACCGAGCTGTTCTTCACTTATACCCGGCTGACCTATAAACTGCCTGCCAAGACAACGCCTTCCAATATCATCAAACATCCATCCCAACACATGACTTAAAGAAATTTATTATCAAAACATCTTCACAAGCAAATTATTCTTCCAAATGCCCCAGCAAGTTTGTCTCACCTTCTCTTCCATGGCCGGCACCATGCCAATTAGCGCTACCATTGCGGCCACCACCACAGCCCTAGCCACCACGCTCGCCTCCTCCAGCACCAAGCCTCGCTCCTTTTACCCGTTGTGCAGCCATGTATTTTCTTTTGTCCTCTTCACCCATAAAGCTCTCCATGAACCGACTCTGTAACACATTGCTCCCACCTTGCAACGCCTCGCCTTGCAGAAAGACGCTTTCCACCGAATCATGAGGGCTGTGCCTTGTCCACTGCGGTAGCACTGATCCACCTCCAGCTACCATGGAATCGTCGACGTGCTCATAAGTACCTTCTTTCGTCCGCTGCCTAGCTGAGAAGATCCCATCTACCTTGTCCGGTGGCCGCACAGTGCTCTTTGTCCTTCCAAGCCCCTGCTGTTGGCCCACCGAAGCTCCAGGAGATTGCAGCAGCCTCGCTTCTCGAGCTGGGATGAATGTTTCTGGAACAACGTTCAGCTCGTCCCCCTGCTCCTCTGCCTTCTCCACAGCTTCTCGTGCTGTCGTCGTCGTGTCTGCTGCTGCCGCATCTGCTCTCGGTCCGCCCCACGTCCTCTGTCCAGCCGTAAAGATCCCATACACAATGTAATACCAGTTGAAGAATGGATTCAATATGAACATGAGAGGGTACAGCCAAGCCTTGAACCGTCGAAGCTTGAGCCCAAAATATAGCATCAGTGCCCAGTTCAGGCCCAGCGACACCGCAATAAAGCCCACGGGGAGGTCGTGAATCGTTGCCGTAGTAGATAGCAGCGCAATTACCATGATGAAAAATAGCAGTGACGTCGTTCGAATCGTATTCTGCATGAACCGAACCAGCACCAGGATAGGGTACCGCTGCCACAATCTCCAGTCTGTCAGCATGCACACCTCGTTCGTCATGAACCCCAAAAACCATCGACGCCGCTGCTTAACTAGTGATCGATATGTCTGTACGGCTTCCGTTTTGCAAAAAGCAGACGTGCACATTTGAATTTGGTACTTTTTCTTGGCTCCAATCATGAATAAATGCGTCAGCCAGCGATCTTCTCCCAAGTGACACTTGGCAAAGTCAAACAAGTCCTCGCATTGCTCTGCTTTATCTGCAAAGTAGTATTTTGCCATCCGCCGGAAAGCTGATAGCCGAAGCATTGTTAAAGCACCAGGAAGGCACGTCACTGAGCCACATCCAGATTCTACCGTCCGCTCAAACAATTGGCCATGAATATACTCGATATCCTGCAATAGCGTGATTATGCTGTGTTTTTTTGTCGTCGATGTGATCACACCAGTCATGGCCAGCATGTCCTTGGTATTGCCCGGGCTGAGCTCCATGTCGTAGACAAAATTCTGTAGGCAGACTCGATCCAAGATGCAGTCGGAGTCGATAAACAGAATGAACAAGTTGTCGTTACGCTTCAAGTAGCGCTCATAGACCTTGTTGATTAACCGAAATGTCATCTTTTGACAGTGTCGCTTGCCGCCATGAGGAAAACGTGAAACTGTTACCCTCGAAGACTTGTACATGACATCGATGCTGCGCGGATACGACTCCATTTCCTCCGGTACACCAAGCTTTGCAATCGTGTTGAGATATAACTCGTCTTGCTGATCACCGTCAAATGACAGGAATACGTGGATGCATGCCGGCGGATAATCACAGTCTACCACCGAGTTGATCGCGGTGACGAGAACGTCTGGCTCTTCTCGATAGCAAGGCATGACGATTACCACCTTGGGCGCCGTCACATCGTCTAGCACCAATTTTATTCGCTTCGTTCGGCCGAGTTGATTCGTCACAAGTTGGTAGATGCAGAAAAGCCATGGCACAGTCAGCAGCACAGAGAAACTCCAAAATGCAAACGATTGCAGTGCGCCAACCACTCCCTCCGGCCAGTAGTGGGTGACTTGGTGCGGTAGTGGAAGTGTCACGACCATGATGGGCAAGAAGATCAGTCTGCAAGGCTGTTAGCAAACGCGCGTGGCATGCAGGACTCACAAGGGCCATACATACCTCATCAACACAAAGCCGACTCCTACAATGACGCAGAGCACATTGATCGACCAATGCTCCGCCTTTTTGAACGCCTTGAAGATGCAATAGAGAAATGCCGCCAACCAAAGAAACCACTCCAAGAACGCCATCAACATAATCACGCCGACCACTGACGTATAAACAATCTAAAGCACGTCAATCAGTCCTTATTCCAGCCCAAATTCCATATTGTGTTTTCTTCTTCATTCTTTCGTTCCATATTTTTGGCAAAACAAAGGCTGGTCAGTCTACTTACATCTTTGATGGGCCATGATGCAGATATTGAGGCCATGGCCAAAGTCGAGTGCAAACGGCGAAGGAGTTTCCAAGTCGTCTGTTTGTCTTGGCTAACTTCGCCAGCGTGCTTGCCATCGCCATGTTAGACGCCGGCTGGCAGAAGCAACGATTCAGGGCATTATCGAAACGAAAATTTGTCGTGACACCGCCTCATGCAGTCAGCCGTGTGCAACTTCTACCTGAGCGCACCTCTCTGCGCGGTTACAACTGGCAGGGACCGCCGCCACCAAGCCATGTTTGCTATTGCTATTTCAGCCATCTCACGTTTCACAGCCTCGGAAAGAACGCAGCCATTTCTTTGTTTCACACGTGTCAAGAACACGGGATTGACGTGTTTTGTCATTTGGAGTACGTGATTCGGCTCTCGAATATGGCTTTTAGAGACATATGACCTGAGATTTATGCTAGTCTCAGAATGACTGTACAACACGACAAAGAAGTATGATGGGGGCTAGGTTTGGCAGAGAGAAACATTTAATATTTAGCGGATATGCGCTTTGTGAGCTGGTTACACGTGCTCTAAGCCTGCTCTTTCGGCACGGCCAAAGAACTTGGCCCGGCTTCGTTTAGGCAAGCAATTGCGACCGCCCGGTTAATAACAGCCATGATGCACATGAAAATTCAATTACCGGCAAGAATGTAAATTCAGCTACAGGAAAGACGTTTAGATCTAGCTTCAATTGCAAGCGCTCAACGTATCTATGGCGAGTCTTGCGGATTTGGCATCGTTGCCCGTGATTTGACCCTCTGCAGCTTTTTGGGACGGCGCAATTTTGATTTTCCTCGCGATCGTCCTTTGTTCTACCAGTCCACATCGCTGAGCTGCAATTTTCGTACTCTCTGGCCTCGGTCCTTGCCAGAGCGCTCGACCCGATTGTGGTAGAATGTTGTTTGCTTCTCGCCACCTAGAAATTCATAAGTTTCTATTGTTGTCAAGTACTTGTACGTCGCATTGGTGTATGCTTACTGTCTTGGTCATCGCTTTGCTGCAGGTCGTAGTTTAAAACTAAATTCTTGATGCGTTGCTGTTCTTCCCGCTCGGCTTGCTGCGACGATTTCATGGCAAGAGCAAACGCAGAATTGGACGGCAACTCGACCGTACGCGTCTATAAGTCATTAGTAAATGCGCACATATAGGGCTACCTATAACTTGCCTGTTGCCGGTTGCCCTTCTTCGTTAGGAGGGAAAATGCCATCTTGTTCGCCGGAACAGCTGAGCTTTCCGGCAAGATTTGTCCTTCCCCAGCACTAGGCTCTCGGGCCTTGGGGCGAACTGGTAGAGGAACATCGAATTGTTGCTTGCGCTCGAATTTACGCGATTCAAGGCTCTCTGCCATCATCTTGGCATACTCTCGCTCAAAATCGGCTTCGTCTTCCGGGTCAATTGCTTCTTCTTGCCTCGTCACAACAATTGCCTCATCATAATCTTCACTATCAGCATCCGAATCTTCAGCAGGATCGTTCATTTCCTCTTCGTCTTCAGAAAGACTGTCGTCGTCTTCATCCACATCGGCATCACCCTCGATCTCGTCCAGATCACCATGCTCGTCGTCAGACGAAGCGCCACTAGTCGCATCGTCAGCGTCAGCGTCAGCATCGTTTGCCTTATCTGCGCCGCTGGACTTCTGATCTAGGGCCACAGCTTCTTGGAAGGCCTTCGTTGCTTCCTCCAAATTGGAGGCGAACTTCCATTGCGGGCGGGTCAGACCAAACGTGTCTTGCACGATGAAATCAATGTCCATTGGCAGCGCAACCTTTGTATGAACATAATACTGGAAGAAGGAAAGAAAGTAGTCTAGCTTCTTGCCTGCAGCCCCACGATTGAAGAAGACGCCACATGTTTCCAGCATAGTTGAGACGAGTCGTATACGAAAGAAGTCATCCGGCGGATCAAAGGGATTGAGTCGGCCAGGTACAGGAGCGCCACCATAGCCAAATGTGAGAATTTTGTACATGGTATCGAAAATGACGGGGTGCTCCAACATGCGGTAGTTGTAGAGCTCGCTTAGGTACTTCACTTCAGCCACTCTGCGCTGAAATGTTCTGAAGTCATTTTGCTCGAGGCCGAACGTAATGGACTCGATGACATTGTCAATCGACTTGACAACAAAGGCAGGGTGATAGCGATAGAGCGCACTGAGCAGAATGGCGAGCAAATGCACGTTGCCGTACTTAACTTTGCCAGGCTTGGAAAAGACTTTTTCAAGCATGGCGACAACCTATGAAATATCGGTTAGCATGTTGATGAAGTAATCGACGCCATGCAGCTTACATCGCTTTCCTCCCAATGCAGCCGCCTGATCTGCTTCAAAATTTTACTGTAATTTCGCTTTGTCATATCGTTATACACTAGCTTTCGAATAAAGAGATCCATTGGTGTTCGCTCTTTCTGTTCAATAGCAGGGCGTTCAGGTGGATCGACATAGTATACGGCATTATCAATCAGCATTCGTTCCGGCTGGCCGATATGTTGAACGGACTTTTTGCGCTGAAGGGTTTCCAAAAAGGTAACCATCCTAGGTGCAGTGTCCGGCGTCTTAAGCAGGTATCGACCACAGTTTTCCAAGAGATTGCAAAGGATCTCAATGTTCATCCGAGAGAAGTCATCTAGGCTGACTTTGAGGCAGTGGAAGACGACATGCTCCGGCACCACGCCGAATTTGGTGAGTTCAGCAAGATAGCGGATATTGGCAAGCCGAACCTGACCCAGAAAGTCCTTCTCCTTCCTGCGCTGCAAACTGCGGAATTCCGCATCCAAGTAGTCGACGAGGCCTTTGGGGACATCCGACATGTAGCGACCCAGTGTGGCGACAAGGCGGGACCAGGATGGAAGAAGGTCTCCTCTACCCTTTGGGACTTCGGTGAGCGCCTTGACGAGTCGATTGCGGGAAGCTTTGGAGTTGAGATAGCAAAAGTCGATCGCCATCTGATCAATGGTCTCTTTACTAGTGAGATCTGGCAGCCGTGCGAGCAGCGCGTCGACTTGGGCACCGATCGTCTTGTTCGCAATAGCCATGGATTGATCTTCGGCCGGATCTACCGGGGCTGTAGCTTCAGCGTCATCGACCTTTTTGCCGACTTGATCTTCCCCATCTGCCTTCTTCTTCTTGCCGTCTTCCAATAGCATAGACGGAACTTTACCCTTCAGGTCGACCAAGTTTTCGTAGAAGCGTCTTTCTTCATCATCGTCCCAGATGCCGGATCCATCAGCAGATGAACGCAGGTATTCCCCTGTCTTGACAAGGCCAATTCCAGCACCGGAGGCGTTCAGTGGGTCATCCGAGTCTTTCAGATCAGGCATTTCGGCACCGATGGCATCGGCAATGACCTGGGCGTTTGAGACAAGACGGTCTTGGGCCTTGACCTGTTTTTCGTAGTTTGCTTGCCGGTCTTCAAAGACCTCGCCACTCTTGACATATGCCTCGGCGTTTCGGCGAGCCTGTGAGTGGATAGACTTTTGGTCGCGAGCAATGTGACTTTTGACATCTTCGAAATATTTTTTGAGAACATTTTTGAACTTTTCGGATAGCTCTGGCGGCGTAAATGGCTGGTCGAATCCGTCATCTTCCGTATCTCCAGCAGTGGATTGTGCAACATCTGCTGCTGCAGCCCCGTCCTCCTCAATGGTTTTCCTGCCGTCGGCGTTTGTAGGTTTGACACCTAGAATATCCCAGCTAAAGGCCTTGACGAAGATGACGAGCAGAGGAAGGTTGATGTGCTCGCGGTCGTAGCCAAGGAGATCCTTCAAAACCTCGAGTGGAAATGGCTCGGCAGATGTACCATTCTTTGCGCTCGCACGTGGTTTGGCTTCCACGGCTTTTGAAGCCACAGCCTTAGTCGCGTCGTCGGGCTTGACAGCATCATCCAGAGTTCGCAGGACGCCGAGCAGCCAAAGTTCAGTGACGACCCGGAGCAGTGCTCTTTGCCTGATCAGACGTTCCTTTTCCTCCTTTTCACGGAGCTCTTGGGAGAGAGCCTTGAGTGCACTCTTTTCGGGCGTGGCCATACCGCGGCCAAGAAGCCAGCTAAGGTGCTCGGTAAACTCGGCAGGACCAAAACGCTGGTGTAGAGCGCTGGCAATTTCAGCGCCGGCATCGACCTCGCCGGGGGTTTTGAGCTTGCAGAGGCCCTCGTAGAAAGCAGATATGATCTCGGAGAGGTACTTGTGAAGGCTGAGAGTGCGGATTTCTTGAAGAAAGGTGCTCAGGGTAGCAGAGGTGATTGCAGTACGGAGTCGCTTGATGAAAGCGGTGTTTTTCTTGAGAGACGAGTCGAGGGAGCTGTTGACCTGGAAGAGGTTGGTTTCGCCGGCCCATGCTTGCTCGTTTGCAGCGCGCAGTTCGCCTGCATGAGAGATTTAGCCACCATAGACGTCTGGGATGAGGAACTTCCGGGGACGGGACGAACGCTTCTTTGCGCGATCCATTTCGAACCGCGGCTTGAATCAGTGATATTAAAGCAACAAGGTAGTGAGTGGCTACATCCGGGCGCCGGGTGCGCTAAGGAATAAGCTGCGCCGACAAAGGGTGCAGCAACCGGGCAAGAATCGTCGGCATCGGTGCGTGCAAAAGGGCGAGGCTGGACAGCAGCCAGCAGAAGCGCAGTAACGGGGCGAAATGCTTGCGATGTCTAGATATCAATGTCAAGATGGCGGTTACGTTTACGTGCGGCGAGATTGTGACTACGATGGATAGGTAAATTTGGAGTGGGTTTTTTTTCTGGAGGGGAGGTGCCCGTGTTGGTTTAGCGTGGTTTGCGAAGATGGGCGGAGGGGCGGCGAGCAGGCGGACAAGTATAGCAAGCCGGCAAGCAGGTAAGTAGACTATTTCTATCACACCGCTAGCCCATAGGGTTTTGGTTATTGCTAGGTAACGTCGGCCACCCACTTCTCGGCACCACCCACATCTCGGCAGGTAAATCCACCCTCAACTAGCACCACAGGCATCTCACAAAATCCACGTTTTCTCGTATAAATATTATTATTTTAGCGTTAATTTTTTTATAGTATATATATTATGCCTAGATATACTGAATAAGACCTTTAAAATACCCTCTAGGACGTTATTAGTAGCATAAGCTAGGCACGCATATCGTAGTAATAGGGTATACGAAGATTAACCTTATAGGAAAGAATTAGAGGTAGAGCATTACGTAGAGTAGCTTTTAAGTAGCTTTAAAGGCTAGCTCTAGCTTAGGAATGTTAGAGGTTAACGAGCGATAGGCTTGGTAAATGGAAGTGGAAGGATCGGAAACACGGGTTATCGTTCGGTAAGAAGGATGGTCGAAGCAAAATCGATAAAATCGTTCTTCTATTCATACGTGCGTCGTAAAGAAGCTTACTTGTTTCTATGGCAAAAGGTATAGGGAATTACTGGATCTATATAGACGAAAAATGTGGGTCTATTCCAGTCTATGACTCGAACGAATTCAAGTGGTTCGTCATGACCTTATATAAGGTTTAAAGTGGCTGGGGTGGCTGGTAAGGTACCAGGTATAGCTAGTGTAATTCTGTATAACTTTAATTCTGAGCCTAGGTTAAAATAGGTAAGAGTATATGCGTTATAACGAGAAAAATTAGCTTATTTTTATTATAATTATTACATAATATAATATTCAGTTTATACCCCTATAAGGAATTATAGCTTATTTCTTAGATCCTAATTTAGGATTCCCTTAGTAACCCTCTAACCTATATATAGGTTAGGAAAATCGTATCTTCGATAGCTATCTAAAACGGTAATTAATAGCCTATTAGTAGGAACTAGCTATATAGTTTTTTATATAGAAATCTAGAGGTTAGGACCTTAAGAGGTAGGAGACTTAATTTTTAAAGGATAAATAGCGCTTTAACTTATATTATCTAGGCCTTCTTTAAACTTCTAATAATCTAAGCTATTAAAGAGATACCCCCTAAGAATTAATATAATATAGACGAAATAGGCCTAGTAATAGGACTTTACGAGAATAGCCTAGTACTAGGATTATCCTAGAAGTAAATTACCTTAAAGAAGTAGTCTAGTTAATACTTTTAGACTATAATTTTCGAGTATATCTTAGTAAATAGGAAGAGCCTTCTATTATTAGTTATTTTTAATAGAAAGAGTATATAATAGTAGTAGTTTCCTAATAAACTAGCCTCCTTTAAAGGCTAGTTTTTCTAGGTAACCTCTTAAGGCTAGACTAATAATTAAATTACTATATACTAGCTATAAGCTATCTTTATTCCTTAAATTAAGGCTTAATCTAACTAGTAATTCCTTCTAATTCTAGATAGTTATAGAAGTTATTATATAGCTAAATTCCTATATAAATACTATTTAAATAATATATACTTACTTTTTCTTCTATCTTATAGCTCCTATATTCTTTAGCCTCTTAATATAGCTATCTTTAGCTTAGTTAAGGCTAGCTATCGTAAGGAGCTTAGAAAATAGTTATAGGATATAGATTCCTTACCTATTAGTAAGAGAATTTTTCTTAAATATTATACTATTATAAGAGAAGTAGGATTATCATAAAAAAATATACTTTCTAGCTAGTAGAAGGCTAGCCTTTAGCTAGTTAATATAGTAAAGCTATTAATAAGTAATCTATTACTTAACCCTATTAAAATAATACTAAAAACGCTATCTTTAGGTACTAAAAGGATTCCTATAGAAGGTCTATAGGGGTATAAACTGAATATTATATTATATAATAATTATAATAAAAATAAGCTAATTTTTCTCGTTATAACACATATACTCTTACCTATTTTAACCTAGGTTCAGAATTAAAGTTATACAGAATTACACTAGCTATACCAGGTACCTGTGACAAACGAACAAAGGATAGCAAGGCGGCCTGTTATGCAGCCACGGGGGAGGACCAGTGGCGCAGGAAGAGGCTGAGAAAGCACCTAGGGTACGAAGGTACAAGCAGACATAGTCACGTGATGGATCAGGAAGGATCGAACTGATCCAAACAGACTCATCGGACGAGCTCAGTCTGATCCAGTGCGACAGGATCAGAAGGGATCAGTATGATCCAAGTCTACAATAGAGAGATAGACGAGTACTTAAGAAGGAAGTATTCCCATAGCCAAGTAGTCTAGATCTCTATTGATCAATCTAAGCAATAGTTCTACTATTGAGAGTTAATCTCTTAACGACCGTTTAACGATACTGCTCAACGTGCTACCCTATAGCTTCAGCCTGACTCACTTCCTAAGAAACAGACTTACTGTGACTTAGATTTAAGCCATCGTTACAGTACCTTACCAGCCACCCCAGCCACTTTAAACCTTATATAAGGTCATGACGAACCACTTGAATTCGTTCGAGTCATAGACTGGAATAGACCCACATTTTTCGTCTATATAGATCCAGTAATTCCCTATACCTTTTGCTATAGAAATAAGCAAGCTTCTTTACGACGCACGCATGAATAGAAGAACGATTTTATCGATTTTGCTTCGACCATCCTTCTTACCGAACGATAACCCGTGTTTCCGATCCTTCCACTTCCATTTACCAAGCCTATCGCTCGTTAACCTCTAACAAGGTCTACTAGAGGTTAATATATTAGCTAGTAAATTATAACTTCGCTACCTTTTTCTTAATAGTATATAATAGTTAGGTAATATACGTACTATTAGGTAAATATAAGGAAAAATAGAGAAGTAATTTAATATATAATAAGCCTAAATTACTCTCTTAAAGTAGAAGATCTTAGAACTTAAAGTAAAAATAACTCTTATATAACCTAAAAAATGCTAAATAGTTACTACTAATCCTAACTAGTTATTCGTTAAAGTAATAGACGTTAAAAATACCTACTAATAGCTTAAAGCGTAATTAAACGGGACTAACTACGAATTTCCTATTAATCTATCTTAATTCTTATTCTCTATCTAATTCTCTATTAATTAGTATATATATTATGTTATTTGGATTTTTTTTGGCTTTATTATGCTATATTAAAATTCGTGCTGTTATTCTGCTTAACCTGCCGAGAAGTGGGTGGTGCCGAGAAGTGGGTGGCCGACGTTAGTCGTTGTAGCCCGCTTCGATGCCACTATAGACTTGGCAGGGCCAGGGCTATCAAACGGCAGCCTGCAGGTCAAAGCAGCTGTATGGGGGCCAAGCAAGGTGACTAACTACCTGTAATCTGTGCTAGGAGGAGAGGGGGCAGAGAACATGACGAAACCTTCCTCTTCATTATAATTATACTATTTCATTCTTTCAACTGAAATACCGGATGGAACATGCTTGAAATTTGTTCGTAGTTTAACGAGAAGTCGGTTGAAAGAATATCTGATTTCACTACTCCCTATTTCGATTCCTCCACTATGTTATCAGCTCGTTTTTATCCTGATTTCAAAAATATGCCAAGTCAACGTTGTTATCGATAAAAACGATGCGAATATCTTGACCATCCAGTCAGTTAGAAAACGTTGCTCCTCCATTCGAAGAATCTATTCTCAAAAAGATCCCCCGCAACCTATGTCAGCCAAAATACCAACATAGCGATTGAGCAGCCGTGAACACATGAATTTTGCCACGACTTTGGGTGAGGGTACTATTAAGTTGCATACTGCCTATACTTCTGTTCTACATTCCAAAAGTTACACTTGATCTCTCGCTGCCATTGTCCCGGGCTCACGGATTCGTTCCCATTCTGGACGCGCCATTTGGTAGCTACCTAGTGTGTACTGCGTTATTAGTCTGTGGTGCTACTCCGTGCAGTGGACGAAATCTGGAGATGGGGCCAAGTTGTATTTTGCGGCGTGCAGAAAAGAAACTTATAAAAACCGCATTAGCAGATTTTCTCACATTGTTTTTCGTTCTAGTATTCTCTTGCATGGTTTCCCCTTTACTTGGTTCATCTTTCGCAGCCACTCAAAACCTTCGACGGCCCGGCACGCTACTGCAAACTGCTTACCCACCACTCGTCATGGATCGCTGGTGCATACAAATTCCATTCCTCTCCATCAATCACTTCCTGTTATTAACCACCAGTTGCCCAGCTTGCCAATTGCCAGCCTACCAGCCCAGGCTTCGAACCAATGCCATTAGCGCGGCTCTCACCCGAATCCACTGAACATTTCCCTCCAAAGAGACTTCCCTTCCACGACGCTGCAGAGTCCCAGCTATCGGCACTACTGTGCCGGCTACTACCTTGCCATTAGTTAGCTCAGCCCAGAAAGCAGAGTGTCAAAATCCCCCAAATCAGCTAGAGCACTTGTACCGTGACGCAAAGACTTTATTTCAAATTCTCGGTGCTCCATACGGAAGCCCTCTAACTAATTCGTAGATTTGCCACCTTTCGGTTGGTCGCACGGCCTCCCACTCCGGAGATGCATCCCGGAGATGCTCAATCCACACCACACGACCGCGATAAGGGAGAGACTCAAACGCTCCGAGGCAACCCTAGCCCAGTCAATATCTGACCAGCCTGACTTGGGCCGGTTTTTCGCTGCAGCCGCGCCACCAACAGCTGTGAGTGAGAACTTTCCCAATCCTCACCGGTACAATAAGCTTTGCCTCGTGCCGGCCACACCATGCCCACGTCCCAGACCTCTGTTGCTGCCTCAATGCCATATTTCTGGAGTGTGAACATCCATAGCTCTATTATGCGACTTCATTCTTGCGCAGTGACATATCAATAGCTTAGATACCGCCTGTATCACTTGCCTCTAGTTGTTGCGGCAACCCACCTTGACCATTTGCTCAAACTAGGGCTACCTGTCACGGTTTCAGCGAGATAACTCCGCGCACTATAATAGGGGGCTCCAAAGATGATAGCATGATCGCCCTGTGCCAATCTACCCTATGCCAGATAAAAGGTGCGGTTATCTGTTGTGGTGCGGGTTGATAACCAAGGTTATCGCAGATAGGCTTGAGAGAGAGTCTATGGGGTGAGCGCCACAAAGATGCCGCCAACAGCGGCACTTCCCACCAACCACCAATCGTTGACTTGATAAAAGTAAATAAAAAGTTCTCCGCGGAAATCCTCCCGACTTTACGCTTTATCATTGCATACACTAGACATGACCACTGTGTATGCCGTCTCGCTCAACGCTTTCAAGGCATGGCCCGCTCGCGGCAGAGACGTGCCGTAGTGAGTTGCACTGTGCCTTGGATTTATATGCCCTAGGTTGCCGCTACTGGAATCCCATACGTCGTGTGAGACCTACTGCAAGTCAAGGCTACTAGTTTCGGATATTCGGCCATATTGGCGTCTGGAGAATAGTGTTCCCACGCTGGCATAGAGTGTACTTGAGCACTACGACTATCTACGACACGAGAGTCTGGAGGATATCATTCAATTCACCACAAATTCGAGCTGCCAGCCATATTGTCCCTTTTATCATATCATTTGGTGTTTACTGGAGTTTCCTCTCTACTACTGTCAAAATGGGAGTCAAAAGCCACATCGATGCAACCCACGCCGCCAACAGCTTTCCTCCTAGCCCGCCATTGACTGTCGGCAATTCTCATGCTGGCAGTGATGATGAACGAGACGCAGCTGACAACAAACCGCAAAATCGGACGGCAGAGGACCTAGGTCAAAACCTCAAAACATATACCCTCCCGCCCCAGAATACCCCTACGCAAGTGCTCTCGGACGACTTGAGAACTCCAGACAGCCGCGTCAATCGCGATGCCAGGCTAATACGGCTTACGGGAGTCCATCCCTTCAACGTCGAGCCGCCCCTGACCGATCTTTATGACGAGGGATTCTTAACCAGTGAGAACTTGCACTACGTTCGCAATCATGGCCCAGTACCACACTGCCCGGATGATGAATCCCTGGATTGGACCTTCACTGTCGATGGACTGGTGGAAAAGCCCTTCACAATTACTGTCCGGGATCTGATCAAGACATACGACCAGCTAACATATCCTGTCACGCTGGTGTGCGCTGGTAATCGTCGCAAGGAACAAAATGTTGTTCGCAAGTCCAAGGGCTTCTCTTGGGGAGCAGCGGGTCTTTCAACAGCTCTATGGACTGGTGTGCCTATTGGAGCTCTACTGAGGATGGCCAAGCCAAAGAGATTGGCCAAATATGTCTGCTTCGAAGGAGCCGACAAGCTACCTAACGGATACTACGGCACGTCTGTCAAGCTCAACTGGTGCATGGACGAGAACCGAGGCATCATGGTAGCCCACAAGATGAACGGCCAGTCCTTGCATCCAGACCATGGCAAGCCCGTTCGTATCATCATACCGGGACAGATTGGCGGGCGTAGTGTCAAGTGGCTCAAGAAGATCACAATCACGTCGGGGCCTAGCGACAATTGGTACCACATATACGATAACCGAGTGCTCCCCACTACAATATCGCCAGATGAGAGCGCAAACTTGCCAGATATTTGGAAAGACGAAAAGTACGCCATATACGACCTCAATGTCAACAGCGCCATATGTTATCCCCGACACGACGAGAGGCTCACATTGGACACGGCACCAGAAACGTACAAGGTCAGAGGATATGCATATGGCGGTGGCGGGAAGAGAATAACTCGACTGGAAGTCACGTTGAACAAAGGCCAGTCATGGAAGCTAGCAGGCATCCACTATCCTGAAGACGACTATCGTCATGCACCTGATGGCGACACGCTATACGGCGGCAGCACCGACATGTGGTGGCGCGAGACTTGTTTCTGCTGGTGCTTCTGGGAAATCGACATACCCGTCACCGACCTCGGCGCCGCCGACGACATCATGATCCGCGCCATGGACGAGGGCATGATGGTTCAACCACGCGATATGTACTGGAGCGTGCTCGGCATGATGAACAATCCCTGGTTCCGCGTCGTGATCCACAGAGAGAACGGCACCCTGCGTTTCGAGCATCCCACACAGCCGGCGCTAATGCCCGGCGGGTGGATGGAGCGCGTCAAGGCCGCCGGCGGCAACCTCACTAACGGCTTCTGGGGCGAGAGGACATCAGACGAGGAGGTACAGTCACCCAGGGAACCGGAGAAGGAGATTTGCATGACGAATCCCAAGGTGAACCGCACCATCTCGCTGGATGAATTGAAGGCACACGAGGGGGAGGCCAAACCTTGGTTTGTCGTCAATGGGCAAGTATATGATGGCACACCGTATCTGGAGGACCACCCAGGCGGAGCGACGTCCATAATAAACGCAGCCGCCCAAGATGCAACCGAAGAATTCATGACAATCCGTAAGTACTCCAACTATTTGACTGTTAACCAAGGCGGATAGCACTGACGCGCAGACAGACAGCGAGAATGCCAAGGCAATGATGCCGCAGTATCACATCGGCACCCTCGACGATGCTGCACGGAAAGCTCTTGAGGGGGGCACTGGCGAGGACTTGGCCAGCGATCCAGCACGCGCCATATTTCTTCAACCCAAGACTTGGAGCAAAGCTATTCTCGAAGCGAAAATGGACGTGTCCTCCGACAGCAAGATCTTCTCATTCTGCCTCGACCATGCTGGCCAGTCCATCGGCTTACCGACGGGGCAGCACCTACTCATACGACTTCGAGACCCGGCCACTCGCGAAGCCATCATCCGGGCTTACACGCCGTTGTCAGAAACCCGCAGTAAGGGCCGGCTCGATATCCTGATCAAGATTTACCGAGACGCGCCCGGCCAGCCGGGTGGTAGGATGACGCAGGCGCTCGACTCCCTCCCGCTCGGCCATTTCGTTGACTTCAAAGGGCCGGTGGGCAAGTTTGAGTACCTCGGCAAGGGACAGTGCACTGTGTCAGGCGCGGCGAGGCATGTGCGCCGCTTCGTGATGATATGCGCCGGCTCGGGCGTGACGCCTATTTTTCAAGTGCTGCGGGCCGTGACTGGTGACGCCGAAGACGAGACGACGTGCCTGGTCCTGGACGGCAACCGGTGCGAGGAGGACATTCTCTGCAGGGCCGAGCTGGACAGGATGGTGGCCATGGCCCCGGGGAGGACGACGCTGGTGCACAAACTATCCAGGCCAGGTGCGTCATGGCAAGGCCTGCGAGGACGCATGGACAAAGCGTTCTTACAGGATAGCCTGAGAAGCTTTAGAAAGTTGGATGGACGGGAAATGGTGCTGGTGTGCGGGCCGGAAGCGCTCGAAGAGGCTGTGCGGTGTGTCTTGGGTGACCTGGGATGGAAGCCTGAAGACTCGGTCTTTTTTTAGCAGAATGCGTTACGAAGGATAGCAAACATGTGTGTAGACTTTGGATAGACAAGCTGTCCCATTATGATGCATACATGAATGTTTATGATATTGGATTGAAGGAGAACAAAAAAAAAGCTGGGTGTAATGACAAGGGATTGGGAAATGAAGCATACATAAGATAAGATGCGGAAGACACATATGCAGAAATTCGAAACAGAATTAGATCAACGTTTTTATGCGCCTCCGTTTTTTTCTTTTTTTTTCAGCCAGCTCAAAGTGATTAGAGTTGATCGGAAAATAAAGCGCGCAGAGAAGGGGTACCCTGTGGCTTGCCATGATGGGCTGGCTTTGCTGATCGGTGATGAGACACTAAGCACGGCACAGTAACTATCCAATAACAAACAAAGGATGATTAGCATCTTGCCAGCCTTGCCATATTCGTACGAGGCATAGGGCAGCACTTCTCAGAGTCATAGGCTAGTCACGCAAGGCTTGTAGCCGCCCATTTTGTCAACCAGATTGGAAGCTGGTCTGTCACTGATACAGGGCGTTGAGCCTATTTTCCATACCAGAAACTGATCTCTGAAACGTGAAGCAGAAAGACTGGATTTTTTACCACTTGCTATATTGAATGATAAAAGTTGTCTTTACTCTTGTTCTGCTCCCGCTTTGAGTTGGTGTTCAGCTGCCTGGGCACTTCCGGGCTTCAGGCAAGGACCCTTGCTGATTTGACCAGTCGCGATCTGGCCGGTGTGGCAGTAAGCATGCGCAGAAGTCTGGATTGGGCATCTGTTGTTGTTGTTGTTTTTTTGTGACCCTGTCAGCATAGGTCTTTAAATAGATATGGCTGCCCAGAGATTTAGATATGAGCCATTGATCCCCAGTACCATCGCCTCATCGCTTCTCCAAGGTCCCTGCCAGAGACTGCTGACAGCTGCCGTGCACGTTTTGGGCAGTCGGAAGGCTGGCAAACAACCTGCTACGGAGCTCTCCATTCTTCATTTCTGGCATGTGGCCTGCATTTCATCAAATTTTTCCAAGAGCGATAGTGTCTGCATTTCCTCCGATTTGATCAGCTTCCGGAACCGCCTGTCACCTCGACCGAGCTCTACACTTGCTTCTTCACACTTCCACTAGCATACGAGAACCACTGCGTGGTGCTGGCCTGACTCGTCCACGAAACAAGTACTTCAAACCGGTTCAGTACACTCGAGTATACCATTAAACGAACCGAAAAAAATCCATCATGAGCAACGAGATGGCCGAGAAAACGAATGCGTCTGGATTACCCACGCCGTCCACCCACATCGACGATAAACGCGGCAACCCGCATTGCAAGAAGAGTCGGATGCTCAAAATCAGGCCCCAGGGCGAAAGCGGCCGCAGCGGCGTGCACCCTTGGCATTTCTTTCGCATTTCCTTCAAGTCTGCCTGCAGAGCTAGTACCCTGTGCAGCATGCTCTGGCCAGTCGTCCCTGCGGCGCTTGCTGTACGATGTAAGTCAGCAGAGCCGGCCGGCGGCCGATCTGCCCGGCACCGACACTATATCGCTGATGCGTAGTATACGACAGATGCCCTGAGAGAGCGCCACACATTAGTATTCATCCTTTCCTACATCGCCATGGTGCCATGCGCTAGTCTTGTCGGCTTCGCTGGCCAGGAGCTCGCCCGCAAGCTGCCCCATGTCGCCGGTGTCTTGGTAGAGACGACATGCGAGTCCGTTGTTGAAATCGTCTTGTTTCTGGTTTTTCTGAAGAGCGACAACCCGAACAACTTTTACATTATCAAAGCTGCCATTCTAGGCTCCATACTAGCAACTATGCTGCTATGTCTCGGCGTCGTCTTCTTCGTCGGTGGCCTCATACGCGAGGAACAGACGTTTAGTGATGCCATCAGCGAGGCAGGGAGTGGTCTCCTGCTAATGGCGTAAGCTAACTCGTACAAACTCATCGCTCAAAAGATATTCTGACATGGTTAGTGGCGTGGTGCTCGCGGTTCCAACCGTGTTTCGGCAAGGTTTGCTCAGCCTGGGCATCCCAGACCAAGAACTCCGGTCGGGCACTCTCCACATCTCACGCATCATCTCTGTACTTCTCGTTGTCGCTTACCTCGTCTACACTTACTTCCAAGCGCGAACGCATCACGGCATCTACGACGCTGTGTTCGAAGGGGACGAGCACCGTGTGGGCAACAAACGCAAAACGGACACCAAGGATATGCTCACCATGACGGAATGTGTCATTGCGCTGGCCGTCTCCATCTCCCTGGTCACGCTCCTAGCCATCGGCCTCGTGGACCAGATCGAGCACGTGATTGAGAACTCGCACGTATCGGACGCATTCATGGGCCTGATCCTCGTTCCGCTCGTGGAGAAGTTTGCGGAGCACCTCACGGCGATAGATGAAGCCTGGGACAACCAGATGAACTTTGCCCTCTCCCATGTCCTTGGCGCCACGCTGCAAACGGCGCTCCTCACGGCACCACTGACGGTCCTTGTCGGATGGGGTCTACGAAAACCCATGGATCTTGATTTTGAAATCTTCAACATTGTCATGCTCATCCTGTCCATCTTGACGGTGGGCAAGGTTCTCCAGGACCAGAAAAGCAACTATCTGGAGGGCACACTCCTACTCACTTTGTACCTCTCAATCGCTGTTTCGGCATTCTATTACCCTTTTACTGGTGTTGCCGGTGGGGAAACTGGCAGCGCGGCGCATACATCGGTTCCTGAATGACACCAAACTAAAGAAAAGTTTCTAAAAATATTCGCATCATACCCCGGGCTGACGAGCCTCTGCAACAACTTCTGCCCATATCATTATTATCTCCGGTAGAAAAATGACCAGAGAGACTAATTAGTTGGCATTTTGAAGACAAGTTTGTACCTGTCTTGGTGTTGAGCCAAATAGATTGGTAAAACACATGAGATACCCTTCCCTCATTGCATCTTGTTTTTATTGATAGACTCTAAATCTATGTGTCCAGACATAACTCGTAGATAAGCCGACGAATATGTGGCCTAGATGGACGTGGCACGCAAGTTTTTGTGATAACCAGTGGCAGTAGTTGGCTTCTAGGACATATAAGTACATTGTGTCACCAAGGCTCTTCTTCGTTCGGATTCCTCCAAGTGGCTATTATTATAACCGTACGATCCGGCTAGACCCCCTCCGGTGTCGATTATGACTGACTCCGCGGCCACGAGTGGCTTGCCTTAGACCTTGCCGGCTGAAACCAGCAATGACTGGGACCTTGCTCTTTGCTGCGTCGTGAAATGCACTCAATTTTAGCTCATCCAGGCTGAATAAATCAAACAGGATGAATCCACAGCTGTCGCATTTCGACGAGGCAACCCCTTATCAGGCTCTATAGACTGTTTCTTTATGCTCGTTGACTCAACTGGTGGCTAAGCTATAAAAGCTACTCAGCGTGGCATTCATGGACTAGTTATCTCTAGGTTCTCTAGGCCGGGGTACGATTTCCCAGCATACACACAAGTTCCCGCCAGGTGCTTAAGAAGCTGGCTTACGAACTCATCGATTGACGCACCTCATTCTTCCGGGACAAAAGATCCGTATACCTTGACTTCAAGACCGAATCCATGAGTGGTCAGTTATCATTGTCGACACCTCTCTAGCTGCAGGAGATAGTCCCGCATATTTTCCAGCTAGCTGTGTTGAGTGAAAAGGCAACGTAGTGCGACAAAGGCAGAAATGGGAAGCCGAATATCGTGGTGGAGACTGGAGACCCTTGACCCTCCCTATTTCATGACCGTCGTGAGACTTTATTAGTATAATCGATCCTCAACCGGCCTAGTCGTCCGTCCTTACACGGCTGCAAGAACGCGAAATACGTGAAAAGGGGGGTGGGGGGTTCATGCAATAGCGGTTTGTATCTGTCTATATTCGTAAATAGAAAATTTATAATCAAAGAGCGCTTGCGGCCAAGAATGGCACGGCCCGGTCTCGAATATACTTGGTGTCTGAATAGGCCATTGCCCTGTCCAGAGACGCCATTGATACCCAAAGTATCTGCCGGCATTTGAGGCAGACCACCCGCGAGCCTGAATGGAAGCCTTTTGTCTCATTTCTTTTGTCAATGCTAATTAATACCTTGCTTGGGCTAGTAGCTTGCGTCGGGCATCCCTCGCTATAGTACATTAGTTCAAGCATTTGGCTGCACATCATGCCGTTATGTTACATTCAGATGCATATGCAGGCGACTCGAGGCAGTGCATCGTGGCACATGACTATTGGAAGATGAAAAGCTCGGCTGCGACCCCGTCATCAACTGGTGGTAACTAGATTGCGGACATTTCAGCCGGGGTTGGACCGGGCCGAACCGCTGCAACCTGCATAATAAAAGCAGCCACTAACACGGCATTAATCGTATTTTGGGACTTCTGTGAGCTCGAGGCCTGCCAAGGAGGGCTCAAGCTGCGCATTGCAGCGGCAGGAGTTGTAGTCTCTCGCTCATTTAGGAAAAGATCATGCATGGCCACGTAGCACGTGGCCCTCGGCGCAGCATTGGACGAGACACGACCGAGAGTCTTGAACGCGAATCGATTCCGCATTGTGCTTCGAAGAGATGAGAAGAAGGCAGAAAAGGCATGACTACGCGATGAGCGGCTGGCTGCATGCATGCAAAAAAAGCTCAACATGACGGGTACATGTGACCTTGTCCAGGATTCTACTACTATGCATTTACAGCCATAGTCATTCAGAGCTCGAGGATGGCTGATTTTGGGCCATGTACTTTAGATGTCTGAGACTAGAGTATTTGGTTGATCTGAAGCACGCAATATGCACATCAAGCACTTCGGACTGGCGGTGCGTGCTGTGTTCAGGCAAGTTATAGGGTCTGTATATAAGGCGTGATTTTGCCCAGTATTCCTTGCACGATGTCAGTACATATTTGGGAATTGTTTCATTTCCAAGCTAAACCTCACGAAAATCGTTGCAATTTACTTGCCGTTCTTTCAGTAAAGCGTTGTTAAAGATAAACACGGCATCCAAAGCCCAGACAGATACCTAATAAGGTGGATGGACTTTCTAAACATACTGCCTCTGCTCTAATCATTTCAATACTAAGAAAGAGTGTTTGTGTCCTTTTTGTCTTACTTCTTCGACTTCATTAAATTGCCACTGACCAAAGGTACCGTTACATCCACAGTTCATTTCCCCTTGCCATTCTGCTACTACGATTTCCCCGCGAATATGGACCGTAACCATTATACAATTGGGTTTATATGTGCACTGCCGTTAGAAATGCATGCAGCTACTATGATGCTGGACAATAGGCATTCTAAATTGGAAATCAATGACGGCAACGCATATCGGTTTGGATCCATAGGCAAGCACAACATTGTTATTGCATGCCTACCAATCGGCCAGACTGGCACTATTCCGGCAGCGATCGTGGCGGAGAAGACGGCCAGAGCTTTTCCAAATCTTCGATTTTGTCTCATGGTAGGAATTGGTGGCGGTGTATCGCGCGAGGTACGGCTCGGCGACGTCGTGGTCGGGATACCAAAGGACGGGTTTCCTGGCGTCGTTCAGTGGGACATGGGCAAAATGTTGTCCGACCACACATTTATCAGAACAGGCTCACTCGACAATCCCCCCCGGGTAGTACTGACCGCTATGAGCAACCTCGTTGCAGAACGCATGACGCCGTCTGCGGATAAATTAGGCCAAAATATCCGCAACTTGACTGCCAGGGGTCAGGAGGTGTCTCCAGACTTCCTCTGGTCGGATACGCGACAAGATATTCTATTCAAAGCTGATTATGAGCATTGCGAAAAACCGAAGTCGGCCAAACATTCTGGACTCGGCTGTCCTGGCGAGTGGCCTAACCAGTATTCATACACAATCGGGGATAATGCTTGTCAGTTTTGCGACCCCAACCAAGCGGTTTGGAGAGCTCCGAGGCCTCCTGGTAAGGTAGAATTACACTGCGGTCTCATTGCTTCTGGGAACAAACTCGTCAAAGACAGCAAAGTGCGTGATCTACTTAGTAGGTCATTTGATAATTTGTTATGTGTAGAAATGGAGGCTGCAGGGGTGGCTCAAGCATTTCCATGTCTCGTTATTCGTGGTATTTCTGACTATTGTGACTCTCACAAGAACGATAGTTGGCAAAAGTATGCGGCGACAGTGGCGGCCGCTTTTGCAAAAGAGCTATTGGACTACATTGACCCGGCGCATGTGGAGAAGCTCGGAGGAATTATGGACGTACTCAAGAATGGTCAGTGAGTCCCGATTGGAATGGGTAGATTCTAACTCAGATAGTTGGTGAAAATGTCATCGAAATACGAGACGAAGTTCAAAACATGAGCTCCCAGAGGGTCGAAGAAAAAAACGAAGAGCAGAAAAAGAAGCTTCTAGATTGGTTAACCAGTGACGAATACAGATCGAAGCAGATTCAAGTGTTTGAAAAGGCATCTGAATACACAGGACGTTGGTTTCTGGAGTCGCCTGAATTTCAGTATTGGCTGAAAACGGCTGGAACAGCACTTTTCTGTCACGGTATCCCCGGTGCAGGAAAGACGGTCATGACTTCGATCGTGGTTGAACATCTCAGAGCCTGGAAGCGGGAAACCCCGGGAATCTGCATCGCCTACATCTATTTTGATTGTAATTCGCGTGACAATCAGACACTCAGGCAGCTCATGGAAAGCCTACTCCACCAAATCTTATCCCAGTCGACTGGGCTGCCTACTGAGAGTGATCAATTCTTGGATGGGCACATGCGTCAAGATTCGCGCCCCTCCAGTGGCGAAATCCGAAACCACATTGGGCTACTGATAAGGAAATTTTCCCGGACCTTCGTGGTTGTTGACGCACTCGACGAGTGCTCCGATGTTTTATGCCGCGATAGCTTCTTAGAAATACTACTGTCAGGCTTTCAAAACGGGCTTATGGTAAATATCTTGGCGACATCGCTGTGGATGCCCGAGATTAAAAGTCACTTCAACGGACAACCGACAATTGAAATACGTGCTCTCAAGGATGATGTGGAGCAATTCGTGTCTGAAAAAATCATGGCCTCGAGGTTCATCAAGGAGAACGAAGCCCTTCGGAGTGAGATTGCCAAAGAAATTGTTACAGCTGTCGACGGAGTGTAAGTTGTTGACAATTCCAAAGTCAAAATAACTGCTGACGGCATCCAGTTTTCTGTTGGCACATCTTTATATCGGTCTCCTGGTTGGTCAAACAACAGAGAATGAAATTCGAAACACAATGAAGAGCTTTCATACAGTTTCTCCAGGCACGCAATCAAATGAGATTGATGATCAATCAAATGAGATTGATGATCAATCAATTGAGATTGATGATCAATCAAATGAGATTGATGACCCTCTCGACAAAGTGTACGAGAAATGTAGGAAGAGGATCGTCGCATATTCAGGGCCACAAAACCGGCTGGTCATGAAGGTTCTAAGATGGGTCATGTGCGCGAAGAGAACCCTGACTGCACAAGAGTTGATCCATGCTCTCGCAACCAGAGATCGGCGGCCTTATATACATCCCGGTGATCAGACAACTACGGAAGTCATACTGTCTACTTGCGTCGGGCTAGTGACGATAGATACACTTGGCTACGTTCACTTAGCCCATCGCTCAACGCAAAAGTACCTAGAACGAACAAGGAAACGGTGGTGGGACCAAGACGCAGATGCAGATGCAGCAATAACGACAACTTGCATCACCTATCTTTCCTTCCTTGCCTTCAAAAGCGGTATTTCGCAAACAGAAGGAGACTTTTCGAAACGGCTGAGTTTATATCCGTTTTATGACTATGCTGCACTCAATTGGGGATTCCATGCCTGCACTTCAGCCTCGCTTGAGGTAGTGAGGAACTTTCTCAAAGAAGAAGAAGCAAAATTTGAAGCGGCAAGCCAGCCCTTGATCTGGCAATGGGAAGAAAATTACAAATGGGTCTTGCCGCTACAAGCAGAAAAATGGACATGGCGGTATTCAGCAGTCTTTTTTGATCTTTACCTAGCAATAACTTCGATTCGTGATGCCGCACTACTCCCAAGCACAGAGCCTGAAGAGAATTGGACGCTATTTTTGATGGCGAGTTTCCTAGGTCGCGAGGCGACTGTCGAACTATTGCTGAAAACGGATGCCTCGGTGAATCGCAGGTATGATGTCGCAGGGACACCGCTGCTGCTGGCTGTTCACAACGGTCACCTAGCCATAGTCGACCTATTGCTGAAGAAAAATGGTTCTCACGTCGACTACCAGTCTGATAATACCGGGTGGACGCCGTTGCGGCTGGCTGCCGACAAGGGCCATACAGCCATAGTCGACCTCTTGCTGGAAAAAGGTGCTCATGTCAATCGCAAGTTTAACGGAATGTTTCCGTTGCTGCATGCTGCCAAAAATGGTCATGTAGCCATAGTCAAACTATTGCTGAGAAAAGGTGCTCTTGTCAACGTCGGCGATGATGACGGATGGACGCCGCTGAATTGGGCTGCCACAGTAGGCAGTCTTGAAGTGATGCGGCAACTATTGTCGGCGCCGGATGTCAACGTTGACCACAGAGATACGGATGGCCGCACTGCTTTGTCAGTGTTGGTTGAAGAGTGTAATATTGCCAAGGTGAAGCTGCTGCTAGAACATCACGCCAATCCTAATATCTGCAGCTATCTACCGCACGAATTGGATGCTGATTCAGACATCATGATGTATAGAGATGAAGAGCACACGTGGGGTCGGTCACCGTTATCGTACGCCGCTGAGTTTTTCGACTCGGGTATTGTCGAGCTCTTGTTGGATTACGGCGCAGAAGTTGATTCTACTGATGAGCACGGTCGTACGCCGCTGATTTGGGCCGCCGAGCTGGGCCATAGTGCCTCTGTCCGGCTCTTGTTGGACAACGGCGCTCAAGTTTCCTCGAAGGACGTTGAAGGAGTCACAGCGTTGTCATTTGCGGCTCAGCATGGCAATGCAGATGTGATAGAGATGCTGCTAGAAAAGGGCGCCGAAGTTAATTCCAGAGATAACAAAGGCCGAACAGCGCTGTCCTGGGCTGCTAAAGGTGAACAACAACGATCTCGGAGCGACACCAGGAAGTCATTCGAGTTACTTTTCAACAATGGCGCGAAGGTGGATATTTGGGATTACGATGGCCTTACGCCCCTTTCATACGCTGTCAAAAGCGGCGACCTTGAGATTGCGGAACTACTACTTAGATGGGGCGCTGATCCCCACAGGAGCGATAAATTTGGAAAGTCGCCATATAGGTACGCTGGCGAGTATAGGGACGAGGACTTTCTCGAGCTTTTTCGTGCACGGGATGCTTGTTTCGCCGCATGCTTTACACAGCCGATGGTATTGGACTGAACACTTCAAGTACCGCCGCCTTTTCTCCACAAGGGCTTGTCTTCGTGAGCCTGCCAAGGTTATGGAAGGATCTTCTCGAGTGGTCGTGGAGAAGACTAAATGTACAACGGCGATGTTGTTCCAAAGGGCTAGGCTCCAAGCCCGACTGAGCTAAAGAAGAACAAAAAAGAAGAAAAAGAAAAGGGGAAAAAAAAAGATTACATTGCCGTTCCTCACTGCGTCAAGCCGCCCGCGACCTTTGCTGCTTGCCGGGCAGAGGCTATAGGCATGGGATACCGAGAAAGAGGTCCTAATGCGTCTACTAGGAGGGGCTGGCTCGCATGTCCGCCAGCACTACGACGCATTCTCAAACATTAGTCAATGTTGTGTTTTTATCAATGTTCAAGTCATGCGCTGAATCGAAAGTTTGTCACGAGCAGGCTTTCTCGGTCTTGGGGACTGCCAAATGAGAGAGTACCTACCGCAAGACTCTAACACAGGTCGGGCGAAAGGTGCGTGCGCTGCAGAGGTGAGCCGCCAGGGCTGCAGGACGATGGAGCAGTACAAAGAGAGGACGATGGAATAGTGAAATTGATACAAGTCTGCGGGTGTCGCAAGGTGGTCTCGCTGCAGTTTGCAGGTCCGCAAGATGTGCGTGCTGCACACTTGGGGGGGTTACTGGAGGCGCACCGGCCCGCGATCAAGTCCCGGGGCATTCTGATATGACGCACAGAGATTGCAAATGCTTTATTCCTATTGTCTATAGCGTTTAGTACGTATTGGCTTTTGTAAAAGAAAAGATTGTTTCCGAGTAATGCATATCGTGGCCAAAGATGTTGAAATTTGTATCTTGTAAGATTCATCGCATGCTTCTCATCCTCTCTGTCTACCTACATACTCTTACACGGCTCGTTCCGCCCTTCCGGCACAGACAAGTCCTACGCATCTGTCGCTCAAAGCATTAGCCGGCATGGGCCACAATCTCATTGACCAAGTCACCCTTTTTCGCGTCATAGTAAGTGCACATTTGCGACGGCAACGGCACCTCCTTGTAGTCGTCATCGGGCCCTGCAATGACGTTTAGATTAATGCCGTCCGACTTGCTGTGGAATATCTGCGTGCCGGTGCTCTCCTTGCTAAAGTAAATCTGAGCGCTGTCGACCTGGTCCATCATGACCGTCGGAATCGTGCCCAGAACCTGGAGAGCAAAATTCTGCGCCTTGACGACGTCGACTGTCGACACGAGGGTTTCGACAACGAGCGACAGGCGGCTCGAGTTTTCCACCGTCACCTGGTTGGCTTTGCCGCGAACAATCACGGTTGTATTGTTGCAGCGGCTAATGAGGATGGAGTGATTCAGCTCGGCCTGAATCTCAATGGGTTGGGGTTCCTTATCGTAGTTTTCCTGCGGCGACTGGTGTTAGTGTGGAGTGAATTTCTGCAGAGGCAAAGCACATACGATAGTCCACTTATTGCCTTCGAGCTCCTTCTTAGGGGGCTTTTTCATGCGCATGCTCTCGGGTTTGGGCTTCTTGCCCGGGGCAGGGCTCCTCGGGCGATCGTTGCCACTGGGTACCGTGGTATTGGTACGCAATGAGGGGTTCTTGTGTGTCATCTGAGACTTGTCGACCTTGCGCAGACCCTTGGTGACGGCATCGCCCTTGTTGAGCTCTGAAAAGACAGCTCCGAGACCGCCGGTCGCAGAAGGTGCGGCTGGTGCAGCATCCTCAGTCTTGATATCAAGGACTGGAGCAGGGCCTGGCGGAGGGGGAGGGGGAGGGGGAGGACCGCCGGCGGACGGCGCTGCAGGGGTGCCGTTACTGGGAGCCGATTCAAGGGCCTTGACCACCGCAGCGGCTGGTTCGCCCTTGGGGTTCCACGGAATACCATTGGCGAAGTACTGCTTGACGTAGTCGCGGAGTTGTTTGAATATCAGGTAAAAGGACTGAATCCATTCAACCTGCTTGGAATCCCTAGGCGCATTTGTTAGCATCTTCGCCGCAAGTGGCAAGACGGCAAAACCACATACTTGTCCTTGTATTCTTTGATAACACGGTTGCCAAAGAATTGAGCGGATCCAAGAAACTCTTCGACGTGGGTAAAGGGCTTGTGGCTGACAGTGACCCAAGCGAGAACCATGATACCGTCGGCGACGGCACTTAATTGCGTGTACATGGGATCGGAACGGTTGCCTTCCTTGAGCTCGGTAACGGCCATGAGTGAGTCATTGATAGGCTTGAGGAGGTCCTGGTAGAGGGCCATGTCAGCGCCCTGGAGGTCGGGCTTCACGGACTTTGTGGTGATGAGCAGGAATTTGCGCTGGGCCTTGAAGCCAGCCAGGACGTCAGCGGCCTGCTTGGCGACGAGGCCACCAATATCGTTGCTCCGCTTGACGTAGTCGGCGACGGTGGAGTCGACAAAGGCGTCGAAGTCTTCGATGGACTCGGGCAGCTCCTCGGGGGCGGGCTGGGGAGCGGACCGGGGGATGGCGGCGGCCGAAGCATCGGGGGTCAGCGCCGTGGAGGAGGACGGTGGCCCAGCGAGGGGCCCTACATCTTTGGGGAGCTCGGTCGATGTGGCAATGTCTTCGAGGCGCGAGGTGGCGGCTTCGAGTCTGTGGAGGGGCTGTTGGTGGACGAACTAGATTGGCGATCGTGCAGCTGGCAGGGAGAGACGTCTACCCGCGATCGTGCTGCAATCCAGCCTTGAAAGGGAGTGCGTGCTTACCGCTTGATCAGCGTCGTGAGGTTATGCATATGATTTGCGGCGGCCATGATTGCGCGGGTGCCGTGGTCGTCACCGCAGTTGGTCAACGGAATGTGAGATCCAGGGGCCGAGGGATCGGGTGCAAAAGTGCGACTTTGTCGGGCGGGCTAGAGGGGTGGGAAGAAGCTAGAAAAGTCCCAATGCTGAGATGGTGGCGGAACCCGAGGAAAACAAGATATAATCGCAAGCGCGAGGAAAAGGCTAGTTTGCTAGAGGTGGAAAAGCAATGGGCAGGTGAGTATTTAGACAAGCTCCTTGGGATGACGACAGGTCAGCAACCAGCAGGTCGCCATCAGCTTTGGAGCAGTAGCTGCGACAGGAAGGATGGGCCCCCGCAGTTTGGTGTGGCGTGCCAACCAATGATCGAAAATGCTGGTGCCTGGCTCTTGCTAGGGTCAACAAGGAGCTGTCTGAAAAATGTCAACTCCAGCGCGCACGCAACAACGGCCAAGATGCCTGAGTACTAACCTAGGTAGGTATTACTTTAGTAGTTAGGTAACTAGAAAGTAGTAAGTAGGTAGCCTGCGACTTATAGGGCAGTCTCTACGACAAACGTGGGTTATCAAGGCGTTCAGCACGCAAGTGGTAGCATGGCAGTTTTCATTGTGGCCAGGCAGTCATTTACAAAAAAAACGGGGGAACAGAAGCTCAGAATTTATCAGTGCAAGGTTATCTAGGACGCCGTTTGTTTGTTTTTTTTTTTCCCTGCTCTCAATCGAGACGGAGCGCAATATTCGATCCTTGTCCACCGCATCCAGAACAAAAACCTTGGAAACAACAACATCCCTGACTTTGAACAATTCTCGCTCGTATCGCGCCCATACCATTCCAAAACTTATACGTACTGTGTCACAGGCGTAATCCTTGATATTGTTGGTGCAACATTGATTTCACGGAAACCGACCAACTCGCCTTACTGCTCATCCGCAGCCCTTCAGAAACACTATACCTACCCTAAAGGCAGACCTCGAGTCCTTGTCAACATTTTGTAGCTCTGTGCCTGTGATGCTTACTACTGACATGGCCATTTTCATCGACAAAGCATAGCTGGTGGCCGTTATCTACTAAACACCATAGCATGAGGTACGTAGTGGGCAATATTCTGCCCGACCTGGCATGACCTAACCTGTCCCGACCCATAGGTTGATGCCAATCGCATGATCAGGCAGCCATGAGAGTTTCCAAATAATGTGAAACAAGGAAAAGTAGTCCTATCGAGCGGATGGGCATCAAATTCGAAATCAACTAAAATCAAGAAACATGTGTTGAATAGAAGCATGAACAAGCAAAAAAAGCCTCCCTGCGGAAGCCCCTCGTCTTGTAGCTTGCCGTATTGCACCAGTTAGGCGGCTATTTTCTGCGGTCCTCCCTTCTGGCTGCCACGCACGCCAGTCTTTCACCGCCGCTCCCAGGCATTCAAACTTTCACGCATCCATAAAAGCCCCAACCGAGCTCATCTGAGACCACACGTCAATCGTGCATGCAGGATACCCTCTCCTCTGTAACCTTGGCTCGAACCTGGCGGCGACGTTGCACCGCCAGAGCCACATAGCATCGCGCGCCGCCGCTTCAGACGACGTGAAGTGACGGTACTATCCCACAAGCCCAACATGGCGCCTCACGCGGATGCCACCGATGGCGGCGACACCGACCTCAAATCAGCACCCATAGATTTTGTCACTTTGGGCATGTTTATTATAGGTGAGATACCTTACGCTTCCTGCCATACATTGCCCAACCCAGCCTACGCCCCCCCCTTCTGCGGTGTAACAAGCTTCCCTGTCGAAATGGCAAAACCCCGCTGACCAGTCTCTCACAGATGACATCGACTTCCTCCCGCCAACGCCTCCGGTCAAGGACATTCTCGGCGGCGCGGGAACATACTCGGCGCTGGGCGCCCGCCTGTTGTCGCCGCCGCCGCTGTCTACCACCGTAGGCTGGGTCGTTGACCAGGGTTCCGACTTCCCGCAGGCACTCGGCGAGCTCATTGATTCGTGGGACACGCACGCCGTGCGCCGCCTCGATGTCGAGCGTCTGACCACGCGCGGCTGGAACGGCTACGAGGCTGGCGCGGACCAGAAGCGCGCCTTCCGGTACACGACCCCCAAGCGTCGCCTCACCGCTGCCGACCTGGACCCTGCCCTGCTGCAATCCAAGTCGTTTCATCTCATATGTTCTCCTCTGCGCTGCCAAGAGCTCGTCCGTGAAATCACTGCGCGCCGGCGCGCTGTCATGCCAGCTGCCGTCTACACAAAACCCATCTTCGTCTGGGAACCAGTCCCGGACCTCTGCCACCCCAATGAGCTGCTCAACTGCACGAATTGCCTGCCCCTCGTCGATGTCTGCAGCCCCAACCACGCCGAGCTTGCCGCTTTCCTCGGTGGGGACGGTCTGGACCCGGATACAGGCGCGATATCCCCGGAGGCTGTCGAACAGGCCTGTGAGCAGCTTCTCGCCAGCATGCCCCTCCAGTCTTACACGTTCGTCGTCCGTGCCGGCGAGAGGGGCTGCTACGTCGCCCGCAACGGTGGCCGAAAGCGCAAGCGACCCCAAGGCGCAAAAACTGCCCGGCGCAAGGCTCTTATTCATGGCTCCCTGCAGCCCGACACCGACATGGAGTCGCTACTTGCCGGCTTGCTGCAGGGCGATGACGGCGTCATCGACGCTGAAGAGATCGAGGTCGACCCCGGCGTTCAGAAATGGATCCCGGCATATCACCAGGACGCTTCCAGCGTAGTTGATCCGACAGGCGGTGGTAACACCTTCCTCGGGGGCCTCTCTGTAGCCCTGGCTCGTGATGAAGACATAGAAACGGCGGCTGTATGGGGCACCGTCGCTGCAAGTTTTGCCATTGAGCAGGTCGGTCCTCCAAGTTTAGGCAAGGATGATAGTGGCGAGGAGACTTGGAATGGTGTGCGCCCACTTGCGCGATTGCAGGAATTTCAAGAGCGCTTATAGAGGTTGCATATAATAGGAACTAGGTTTTCGGGCTTCATGTTTGTCTCCCGCGTTGGAAACGCAGTCGTGTTGGGAAACGAAAAGGGTCATAAAAAGCATTCGATATATCACAGTCGGCATCTAATTGGAAAGCTTTGATTATACAATTGATCAGCCCAACACGAGTTTTTGTCACCTTTCTCTTAACCATGTTATATCAATAAGCCGTAGCCTTAAGGTGGCGAAGTTTCGGAAATCGATACGCTTTCACACGCTTTTGAGTTATACAACGCTTGCTGACTTAATGAGATTGTGATCTTCTATCTATGTGACCTCCCCTTGCCTCCAGGACAGAGGGAGACTTTTTGCAGGCATCCATTTACACATCCCGGGAAAAGACCAAGGCAAGGATCTTTATCCCTCAAAGCTAGCAGGCGACTTTGCTAGCTCGTAAATCTGGTCCTGAGTTAACGACCTGTTGGATCGGTACATCAAGCGCTGCTGGCCGCGCATTCATAGTGCGACCGATGAGGCAGGAGTTGGGCGGGGGTATACATGTTGGGCTGTGACGTCAGCGCAAGGAGTGTCTCGCAGAATGGAATATTTGGACTCTATATCAGCCCGTGGGTGGCTGGGCATGGCTTGACACCACTTATAGCCCGACCTAGCTATAAAATCCTTCTCAGCCATCGCCTCGTATTGTTATTGGTCTGCTAAAAGTATTGCAGCTGAAAATGATGCCATTGCTGGTACATTTCGGTGTCGATCGCGCTGAGCTACTTTCCACCTTGGCTCCGCCCTGGATTTTCTGTGACGTCTAAGCATACCCAGGTGTGATGAACCCCGCTGTCTAGGACGAAAATAAAGTTTCATGCAGCTGGACCTTGTCAAACTTTCCCGGCTACATCTCAATCATTGCGACCAGGCACCACAGCGTTGGATTTCTCTATTCTGCGTGCCACCAGGCCCTTCGCGCAGTAACATTACCCCGCCATTTGCTCCTCTTCGTCGCCGACTTCAACCTCTCCCAGTGCGCAGAGCAGAGGCATCTTGTCGCGTTATAACCACCCGCCGCCGCCATGACGGACTCTGGCGAAAAGTCTGGAGGGAATGCCTTCACTAGTTTTGTGGGCGACATGAGGGAGAAGCTTCATGATTCGAAGCTCCACGATGTCAAGGTGGCACTCCACCACAAGAGGTACGCGCGGACAGCGCCGGCAGGCTGCGCACTGCTCAACTAACTGCTTCTTTAGGAATCAGATCGGAAAAATTGGCAATATCGTACGGTTCTTCATCATTAATTGGCCGCCGAGGCTCAGACACACAGGGACGCTGACTAGCTCCAACATAGTTCAACTCAAACCATCGCCATGACGAGGCTCACGAACAGGCCTGCGACGACAAACGAACCGCCGCTTGCGAATCTCACCGCTTCCAATCATACTTTCCTGAACGAGATGGAAACCTCATCAAGTGGTATGTCGACGGACGTGACTACTTCTGGGCCGTCTCCGTCGCCCTGGAACAGGCCACAGAGTCCATCTACATCGCCGACTGGTGGCTGTCGCCGGAGCTGTTTCTGCGCCGACCCCCGCACTACAAGCAAGAGTACCGCCTGGACCAGATTCTGAAGCGCAAGGCCGAATCCGGCGTCAAAATCTTCGTCATGGTATACAAGGAGGTTGAGGCCGCCTTGACTTGCAACTCCATACATACCAAGCATGCCCTGCAAGCGCTGTGTCCTGAAGGCAGCCCTGGTCACGGTAATATCCGCATCTTGCGCCATCCTGACCACAACCCATTCGAGAATGTCGCAGATACCACCATGTACTGGGCGCATCACGAGAAATTCATCGTCATTGACTACGCAATCGCCTTCATCGGAGGCCTTGATCTCTGCTTCGGTCGTTGGGACGCCCGCCACCACCCGCTCGCTGATGTCCACCCAGAAGGTGTCACCGAGGAAATCTGGCCGGGGCAAGACTTCAATAACAACCGCGTCAAGGACTTCCAGAATGTTCAGGACTGGCAGCAAAATGAACTGAGCAAAGCAGAATACGGTCGTATGCCGTGGCATGACGTCGCTATGGGCGTCATCGGGCCATGCGTGTATGACATTGCTGAGCATTTCGTCCTGCGGTGGAACTTCACCAAGCGTGACAAGTACAAACGCGATGAGCGCTACGACTGGATCGTTCTGGAAGGTCGTGAAGGTGACGACGAAGACCTGGTTGGCGTGCAGCGGCCCAAGCATTCCTGCGGTGATCATGTTACACATCCTCTGACACCCCTTGCTACCAAAAATCTAGATAATAGAGGCACAGTTCATGCCCAAATCGTTCGTTCCAGCGCGGATTGGTCGAGCGGCATTCTGACTGAGCACTCTATCCAGAATGCGTACAGCGAGATTATTCGCAAGGCTGAGCATTATGTATACCTAGAGAACCAATTCTTCATCACTGCTACTGGTGAACACCAGAGCCCAATACACAATACGATTGGTCGGGCAATGGTCGATGCTGTGCTCAGGGCCGCCAAAGAGGAACGCAAGTTTCGCATCATCATCATCATCCCGGCCATACCCGGGTTTGCCGGCGATCTTCGCGAAAATGCTGCGTCCGGAACTCGGGCCATTATGGACTATCAATACAAGTCCATCTGCCGCGGTGAGCACTCAATCTTCGAACAGATCAAGGCGCAGGGCGTCGACCCGAAACAGTACATCTTCTTTTTCAACCTGCGATCCTACGATCGCCTTAATAGAACCAAGGCACTAGTGGAAGCCGAGAAAAAGTCTGGTGTCAAGTATCAGGACGTGCAGCGAGCCGAGGCTGAGGAGATTATGAAAGAGGGCATCCACGGCACCAACGATCCCGGGCACAACGAGAGAGACGAACACATGGGCACTCTTGAACAACAGAAGTCCAAGGAGAAGGCCGCTGTGGTCGAAAATGCCATGGAGGCAAAACGCAGATTTGAAGCTGCGATGCCAGAAGAAAGAGACACGAAGTTGCCTTCACTGGCACATCATGCCATGGCCGGCCAGACTCCTCTGACCGACGAACCATGGGATGAGGAAGGTGGTTCGGAGCTGGAGATTCAAAACTGGATCCAGGAGGAATTGTACATCCACTCGAAACTCCTCATTGCCGATGATCAAATTGTCCTTTGCGGCTCCAGTAACCTGAACGACCGCAGCCAACTCGGCTACCACGACAGCGAGCTGAGCATCGTCATGGAGGACACGCGCAAGATCCCGAGCACCATGGATGGCAAGACATTCGAGGCTGGCTATCATGCCGCCACCCTACGCCGTTACCTGTGGCGCGAACACCTGGGCCTGCTGCCTCCTCAAAACTTTGATGCGGGCGACGACATCAACGCTCAGCCTCCCAGCGTCAACCCCGAAAACGACATTTATGACAAGGATGAGAGCTACAAGTTTGTCGAGGATCCGCTGAGCGATGAGCTTTGGGACCTATGGACCGGCCGCGCGGACAGAAACACAGAACTCTTCCGTCATTTGTTTCATTGCGACCCAGACGACCACAGTAAGTTGTAACTCCGCCCCACCACTGTCCACGGAGCACCCGTCTCTGGAACGAGACATTTCGGGTCGGGACCTGTGAACGCGGGGCGCTGTCCTGTTTGCGTGACCGCTGGACTAATCTTTGCCGTGCAGTCAAAACATTTGAGGATTATGACCGCTACCTACCGCCGCGGGGTGTCAAGGCCGGCCACATCTTTGACCAGTTTATGCCTGCCGCAGACGCACGAGCCAAGCTGAACGAGATCAAAGGGCACCTGGTGTGGATGCCTATGGACTTTTTGCAAGATGCCGAAATGGCTGAGAGGGGTCTGCAAGTCAATTCATGGACCGAGAGCGTGTACACGTAGGCAAGAGAGGAGGGCTACAGCCTGGCGTTACATAATTAGCGGCCAGTGTGAATCAAGAATGGAACACGGAAAATACTACGGCAGCAGGGAGAGTGCAGATCCTTTCCATAGCCCAACGAACCGTTGATTTATTTTTTGCTTTTGCCATCGAAACTTTGTGAAAAGAAGGCTGTCAGCTGTCAACTATGTGGGAGTGAAACCGTCAGATGATGGTGGGTGGGTGAGTTAGTTTCCTGCCCATAATAATAGTGTACACATGCTGTGCGACACTTGGCTGAGCGGGCAAATTCACTTCGTTCGGGATATATACCCAAGTACGGACTCGGTATAGTGCGGGCGTTGTCATCCACCATTGCCAGCTTGCTAGGGGACTTATAATGAGACGCCGCAACCAGGGCTGCTGCAGTGACACCGTTTCGCTCGCCCTCGTTGATGTCTCTTTTGCTCTGCTGGTCGTGGCTTGTCTTGGCCCTAGACCGTCTTAGACCATGTTTGAGTGGGCGATTGGTTTGGTGGTGGTGGTGGTGGTGGTGGTGGTAATGTATAAGCTTTGAGCGCTATTACAGAGAGAAAGAGAGGGAGGGGGGCCTGCCACATGCGTAATTTAAGAGACCCTCGGACTCTTTCTTGTTTCCGTTGGAATTTCCATTGACAAAAGGCCGTAAATCTCCCTTGATCAACTTGCTCCCTCTATAGATTGAGTGACCGAATTTGCTTGTCATGCCTCGCTCATCGCCCCTCGCGCCGCTGCGATGCATCGGGGACGACGTCTACCTCTACGAGCCGTCAGGCCCGCCAGACCCGAGCTACCGCGGCCCTTCGCTGATAGTCTTGTCGACGTGGCTCGGAGGGGCTACGGCCAAGAACGTCGGGCATTACGTTGCCGGACACCGGGCGCTGTTCCGCGACGCGGCCGTGCTGCTCATCACGGCGCGCCTGTCCGAGATTACCGTAACGCCCTTTACGCGGATGCACGCACGACTGCAACCCGCGCGCGATGTCATCGTACGACATGTCCTGGCGGGTAGCGCGTCCTCGCCGTCGCCGCCGTCCATAATGTGGCACATTTTCTCGAACGGCGGGCTCAACATGGCGATCCAGCTAGCGCGCATCACGCGCAGCGCACTCGAGGCGACGGGCCGCGCCGCCGACCTCGACAGGGCCACGCGCGCCGTCGTCATGGACTGCTGTCCGGGCGACGGCTCGCTGGGGCGGACCTTTCGGGCGGCGGCGTACTCGCTGCCCAACACGTGGGTGGCGCAGACGGTCGGCCGGCTGCTGCTCTTCCCAACAATTGCGGTGCTGCTGGGCGTGCAGAACTCGGGCGTGCTGGGCCGCGGCGGCTCGCTCGCCGACCTCTACCGCGGGGCGCACGACCCGGCTGTCTTTGGCCGCGGCGCCCGCCGCATGTACCTGTACTCGGTCTCCGACAGGCTGGTGCCGTGGCGGGTCGTCCACCGGCACATGGCCGAGGCGCGGGACAAGGGCTTCGTCGTGGACGGCGAGGCGATCCCCGGTGGGAGCCACTGCGCGCTGCTGCGGGCCGACGCGGCCAGGTACTGGCGCGCCGTGGAGAGGTGCTGGGACGAGCTGGAAGAGCGACGCGGCGCGGCGCGGCCGAGTGACGCTGCTGGTGCAAGAGGACGAAGGAAGGGGGATGAGGAGGTAGAAGGAAGATCTCCGGTTAGTCTGATGCTGCGCAGCCATCTGTAGTAGTCGATTGCTCGATCGCTCGAATGATTGATCGTTTCATGATCTAAGAGGCGTTCTGGGGCAGATACATTTGTGTGCACATGTGTTGTTGATGAAGCGGTCCATCACGGTGTTAATACGATTGCAGAAGGTCACGGGAACCTTTGTGTAAGCCGCAAGTGCCGTGGTCTCGGCAGCTGAGGTCCGCTCCTTTTCTCTTGGGGAACCGATTGAATGCGGCGCTAATGCGTAGTTTATGAGAAAACGGTTGGAGATCACTCCCCGGGCCGAATCTAACTAAACAGGGGATCCCAGCCGAGCGACGATGAGTGGTCTTGGGTGGGAGTTAATAACTGGTAGGTTAATAAGGGTGGTGGTAGTGGTGGAGAGCGGCTTCACGCTAAGCAGCTGGCGCTTGCAGCGTGATGAGCCACCAGGCCGATGAGTCGTCTCATTCGCTGGAGGTTTTGTCAGGTGAAATGAGGACAAAAGTTTTGGCCATGGTCGGCACCGACAGACAGGCCTCATGGTAATCTTTGAGTAGAGTATTGTGCCCGAGAGGGGTTGTTGAGGGGCAGGGGCCAGTCTGAACCTCAAGAGGATAGGACAATGCGGCGCGTGCAGATCTAGTTTGTGGCACTTGATGTCATGGCTGTACTACCAACGAGCTTGGAGCAGAGTACGTGTAAAGGATGAATCTATATATCCGGCATGCACATCAAGCCAACTGCCGAACTGTTGAACGTTGCGTCTGTTTACGGTGCCAGAGAACCACACTCAGAACCTGTGGTCTTGCCGGCCGAAAAAAAAGACAAGGGTGAGCTTGCATGGAAACCCCCACTCAAAAACACCGAGAGCACTCTTCATCCACCTGGACAAGAGTTGATACGAGAAGAGCAATGGAAGCCGACTGTGAGAGGCGGCAACCTAGCAAGACACTAGCGCCGGCGGCTACAGCAAAAGGGCTGTGAGGGGCGGCGGCGGGCGCGTAGAGGTGAAAATAGTATGGAGGGGTGTCGAGGATTTTCGATGCAGACAGAGACGAGAGACATGGAGTTTTTGATTCGTCTTGATTGATGCTGATTACGCAGAATGGTGAGACAAGAGAGGCGTGGTAAGCGCTGGTGAGGGAGGAAAGAAAAAGGCGACTGGGGATATCTAGGTACCGACCTTTTCGAGGCAACGGGGCGATGGAAGCTGACTCGGCGATAAGGCGTACACTTGAATACACTTTAATTTCTTACATTTTATTTCATCTTTGAAATAAATGAAGAAGAAGGGGGATCAATGATGGGCTACTCAAACTTTTCTCTCCTTTTCCAAGCAAACAAATTTCCATACATCTTTATGATGGAGCCTGTCGAAACAAGTACTTAGTTGGCTGCCGCGTGGTGGTTTGGTTCTCAGTAAGTAGATTCGCTAAGTAAGTAAGTAATAAGCAAGACTTACCTACTTACCAGTAAGTTAAGTAGTAGCTTGTACTTACTCCGTACTCCGTAGTGGGACGCCGGCAAGTACATGGCACCTACCTTAACAAGGCTAGTGACGGAGGGCATTTGCACATATAGACTTAGAACTTCTGTTATAAGCCAGGAGAACGAAGTCGAGTACACACAGTCAGTACCACCAGAAACCTGGCCAAGAAGAAGAAAGAAATGCCGCATTTCTGCGTGTCATGTTCTCTGCAAGAAATGACTCACAAATTGTATTTCCTGCCCACCAGAAAAAGCACCATTCTGTCGTATCTGTGATAAGTAAGTTGGGCTACGGTATAACAGGGAGGTCGGTGCCTGTGGACCTATTGGGTATAGTGCCACCCAAAGCTGCGTCATTACCCGCTGCCTCCCACCAGTCCCGGGAGCTAGGTAAGTACTCCGTACCTGCCACTGACCAGAGGTACCTGTAATGCGTACCTCTAGGTGCCCATCTACTTGACCTTGCCGGGCAGCCCTAGAAGCGCGGGGACTCGTAAGTAGTACTGACTACCAGGAGGCTCGCGGCCTGGCGGCCAGCAATGAATGGCATCCCACCCCGCTTCTGCCCTGCTCACAAGTCGTTCCATGAGAGATACATCTACCCTGAAATCCGAGGCGTCTCTCGCACAACGCGCTGTTCTCTCCCTCCTGTCTCATTCGGCCTCTCATTCTCCCCTTTACCACTCACTCGACACTTTGCCACCGAGGTTCCGTTGTCCCAGCACTTGTCAAGAACCGTCCGCTACCGACCGACCTGCTTGGCCATCTCCGAATCCCCAACCGCCCACTCAAAGCTTCGTCACCGAACTACCTGACCGGCCGCAGGTCCTCCACCACCACACCACCACCGCCACCAGCAGGAGCCGCATCGAGACCAGGCCGCATCATATGCGACCGCCTGTGCGCTACCCATCCCTCGTCACAATACTGCAGGAACCCGGAATTTAAATCTCTCTGCCCTGTCCCCCGATCGCCGTCGCGCCGTCGCGCCGTCTCGCTGACGAAGCCTCAAGTCCCTCCCCGGGCGGCTTCGTCTCCCTTGGTGCCAAATCCCCCGACGACGGCCGTGATCCCCTGACTTGCCTGCGGTTTCTCGACAATTCTCAAGCAAGCAATCAAGCACGCATCCTTCGTGCCGCGGCTCGGCGATTCACTCTACAAAATGTCACAGTCACCCATGATCTCGGTCCCTGTAAAGGCCACCAACGAAATTGACTGGGTCACGCCCCTCAAGAGCTACATTCGCAACACCTACGGTGACGATCCGGAGCGCTATGTCGAAGAGTGCGAGACCCTCAACCGCCTCCGCCAAGACATGCGCGGCGCTGGCAAGGAAAGCACGTCAGGTCGGG
This sequence comes from Cordyceps javanica, assembly GCF_051103115.1. NCBI lineage: Eukaryota > Fungi > Ascomycota > Sordariomycetes > Hypocreales > Cordycipitaceae > Cordyceps > Cordyceps javanica. Next base: position 1,811,194 of record NC_139296.1, read on the forward strand.
ACATGCTCTACCGCTACTATGGCCAGCTCGAGCTGCTTGACTTGCGCTTTCCCATTGACGAGCAGCACATCAAGATCTCCTTCACATGGTACCTTGACCCAAGCTTATGAAAAGCGCCGCTGGGCATACATACTGACACAGCCCACAGGTTTGACGCATTCACCCATAAGCCCACGACGCAGTACTCGCTCGCCTTCGAAAAGGCCTCCGTCATTTTCAACATTTCTGCTATTCTCTCCGCCCACGCCGCCCTCCAGAACCGCGCCGATGACTCGACCCTCAAGGTCGCATACCACTCCTTCCAAGCCTCTGCCGGCATGTTCACATACATCAACGAAAACTTTCTTCACGCGCCCTCCTTCGATTTGAGCAGGGACACTGTCAAGGCATTGATCAACGTCATGCTCGCCCAGGCGCAGGAGATTTTTATCGAGAAGCAGTCCAAAGACAACACCAAGATCGCCCTCCGCGCCAAGCTAGCCGCGCAGGCAGCGTACCTCTACAGCCAAGCTCTGGAAGGGGTCCAGGAGAATGTCACAAAGGCCCTTTTTGAAAAGGTGTGGCTTACAATGGTCACTATCAAGACTAGTCACTTTGCATCCATGGCACAGTACTACCAAGGCTTAGCAGACGAGTTAGCCGGGCATCACGGAGTGGCCGTGGCGCGCTTCGTGGCTGCAGAGGCTCTTGCCAAGGAGGCCGACCGACTCGCCAGAAACTTCCCCAGCAATGTGCCTTCAAGCTCCAACCTCGGCGCAGAAACTGGCGCGCAACTCCAAGAGCTTTGCAAGCGCCATTATTCTACAGTTCAAGATAAACAAAAAGAAGCACTCAAAGACAACGATTACATCTATCATCAAACTGTTCCAGCCGAGGCGAGCCTCTCGACGATCGCCAAGCTTCCCGCCGCGAAGCCGATCCCTGTCAGTGAGCTCTATGCTGGTCAAGATATTCAGCGCATAACCGGGCCGGACTTGTTCGCCAAAATTGTACCCATGGCAGTAACAGAGTCGGCTAGCCTGTACGATGAGGAAAAGGCCAAACTTGTTCGGGCTGAAACCGAAAAGGTCGATACTGCGAACGGCGAGATGGCGGCCAGCCTGGATTATCTGCGGCTTCCCGGCGCACTGCAGGTGCTAAAGGGCGGCTTTGATCGAGACATTCCACCAGACGAGAATTTCCGCCAGTGGTGTGAAGACATCGCCACGCACGACGACCCAACCTCGATATTTGAATTTTTGGGCTCTGAAAAGCGGGCCATTATTAAGAAACTGGAGGAATGCTCAACCTCCTTAGATAGGGAGGAAGGCGTATGCGAAAAGATGCGGTCCAAGTATAATGCCGAGTGGTCTCAACAGCCCAGCGCCCGCCTCACAACAACTCTGCGAAGCGATATCCGAGGATACCGTGAGGCGCTCGACGAGGCCTCGCGAAGCGACGGCCAGCTCGCAAGTAAGCTGCAGCAAAACGAGGCCGATTTCAATGAAATGCGTGATGCTGTCAATGCCGGCCAAGTTGACCAAATGTTCCAAGAGGCCATCTCGCGGGCACGAGGTCGCAGCAGTCAGGCCAATAGCCCAGCAGGGATCGAACCAAACCTGCTGGACACCGACTTTGGCGAGAGTGGACCAAGTGTAATGGATCAAATAGCCATCATTGAAGATATTCTGAAGAAGCTCAACTTGATCAAGCGCGAGCGAAATCAGGTGCTCAAGGACTTGAAAGACAAGGTAAGCGGCGCAGTGCGAGCAATGCAGAAGTTTGGTACTAATTGCTCCGCTAGGCTCACAAAGACGATATTTCTCAAGTCCTGATTCTCAACAAGAAGTCGATCTCTAATTACGAGAACCAGCTCTTCCAGCAGGAGTTGGAAAAGTTTCGCCCTCATCAGAACCGCCTGTTGCAAGCCAATCACAAGCAATCAACTCTCATGAAGGAGCTGACTTCGGCATTCAATATCCTCCTGCAAGACAAGAGGGTACGCTCAGAGCAGAGCAAGTATGAGACTGTCCAACGTCAACGCTCGTCTGTCATCAACCGATACAAGCGTACATACCAGGAATTTCTCGACCTTTATGCTGGCCTACAAAGTGCCAAAAACTGGTATGGGGAAATGAGAGACACGATCCAGAGCCTAGAGAAGAACGTCGAGACTTTTGTCAACAATCGCAGAGCAGAGGGCGCGCAGCTTCTGGATCAAATTGAGAGAGAAAAATCGTCAAGTCGCAGCAACCAAGCCGCGCTTGAACAAGAGCGTCTTCGCGGGCTTATGGAGCGCATGACAGTGGAGGGCACAAAATCGCCACCACAAAAGTCAAGGCCAACTCCTGCTCCTCTCTTTCAGTCTGGACAGGCGCCGCGTTTCCAGCAGCCCAGCAATTTCCAGGGACAATACAATATGCCAAACTCGCCGCCAGCTCACCAGCAGACGTATGGAGGCTACTCAAGCCCGGCCCCGCCAGCCAGCACATTCTCGCAGCCGACTTACAATCCCAGCCAGTACGGAGTGACCCCGGGGCCGACCTCGCCTCCTCCAAACCAGACTTCATTCGGGATGAACGCTATGCGTCAAGGCCCCCAGTCGCCGCCGGCGACGCAAACGTCGTTTGGACACACGCAGCAGCAGCCGTACCAGAGCTACCACCAACGGTCGTACTCATCGCAGTCACAACAACCCATATCGCAACACTCACAACCGGGCTACGTGCCACCCGGATTTGTCCCGCCGCCACCGCCGCCCGGGCCTCCGCCACTGGGACCGCAGCAGACTGTGCACTACGGAAATCAGGATTATGACCCTACCGGTGGCCGTCCGCCGAGCTCGCAGGCTAGGCATGGCCAACAGCCACACGATCCATGGGCAGGTCTTAGTGCGTGGAAGTAGGGGGGATCTGACTGAGACTAGAGAGCAGTTTATGCGTACATGTTGAGATGTTGGATACATCGTTTCTTCCCCATCTTTTACCTTGTGTCATTGCCTTGATCTTCTTCTTTGCTGTGGTTTGGTAGTTCTATGCGGCTTTGCATATGCATGGGGGTAATTAGTTGCATGGATTAGAAAAAGTCAAATCAACACATTTTATCGTTGTATTGGCTAGTTTTGTGATGTAGACGACTTACGTCATGAGATATCAAGTGCCAGTCTAGCCTGCCGATGGTCTGGAGCGATTCATTCAATGTAGACGATGAGCGACGGCCGGGAGAACGGAAGACTAAGGTGCCGTCGGGTCGCTGATGTTTATCCAGGTCGTGATTGGCAAAGGACCGGGCAATAGCGGTAATAGCGGGACGCTTTATCCGACAGCGGGGGAGCCACTAGCTGGGAGACTGCTGATAGGTGCCTAGTCCGCCCGTCCATGCAACTCAATGCCTACCTACCGCCCAGAACCAGCCTTCAAGTACCAGTAGAGGGCTGGTTGGGGGCAAATAATCTGTTCTTCTCCTCATCTGGCTAATTAGCTTGGGTGTAATCTGTAGTAATGCTGCCGTCTGTCTACCCCACACCAGCCCGCTGCCCCGGCTTTCCCCCCTCCCATCTCTCAGGCTTCCCCAAGGTCTGCTCGGACGCTTGCGATTGCGAAGTCCCCCCTCAACTCTTTTTTTTTTCCACGTCCAACCCATGATATTCTCTTTTTCTCCTTGAATGCTGTCGAAACCTCTTTCTCCAAGTCTTTGAGTCTACTTATATATATTTGTCTATCTTCGCCTTTAGCAGCAACAACTTTGATCTACATTGGCATTACCATACGGCCTTGATTCACGGACGACGTTACACCGAGCTCTCCCGCCACTATGTCGCTGAAAGGTGGTGACGTCGCGCAGCACAACAGTGCCGACTCGTGCTGGGTCATTGTTCATGTACAGTTCCCCGATCCGCATTCTGCTCATGATTGAATGCATTCCCGAGTGACCAATAGTCTAATTCGTCATCTACAGGGCAAAGCCTACGATGTGACAGAATTCTTACCTGGTTTGCCTTACCCACCGCCCTCCAATTGCCGAGGAACAGGGCATCTAACACCTGCTCATCAACAGAACATCCCGGCGGCTCAAAAATCATTCTCAAATACGCTGTATGATATGCTAAACAGGGCGTCTCAAGCCACTGGGAACATGCTGCTGACGTTTTATCTCGTATCCAGGGCAAAGATGCGACGGAGGAATTCGAGCCCATCCACCCCCCCGACACCCTCGACAAGTATCTCGACCACTCCAAGCACCTCGGCCCCGTCGACATGAGCACCGTCGAAAAGGCAGCCGACAAGGCCGACGACCCGGAGGAGGTTGAGCGCAAGGAGCGCGAGAACCTCAAGCCCCTGCTGTCGCAATGCTACAACCTGCTCGACTTTGAAGCCGTCGCCCGTCGCGTCATGAAGAAGACGGCCTGGGGCTACTACTCGAGCGCTTCCGACGACGAAATCGTAAGCCAAACCCTCCGCCTCCCATCCAATCACACCACAATTTACAGCTGCAACAAACACACGCTTACCCTTCTTTCTTCTCTAATTCACCGCCTCCGTAGACACTCCGAGAAAACCACAGCGCGTTCCACCGCATCTGGTTCCGCCCGCAGGTCCTCGTCGACGTCGAGCACATTGACTTCTCCACCACGATGCTGGGCGACAAGACGTCGGTGCCCTTTTACATCTCGGCGACGGCGCTGGGCAAGCTGGGCCACCCCGAGGGCGAGGTGGTGCTGACGCGCGCGGCCAAGACGCACGACGTGATCCAGATGATCCCGACGCTGGCGTCGTGCTCGTTTGACGAGATTGTCGACGCCCGCCGCGGCGACCAGGTGCAGTGGCTGCAGCTCTACGTCAACAAGGACCGCGAGATCACGCGCAGGATCGTGCAGCACGCCGAGGCGCGCGGCTGCCGGGGCCTCTTCATCACCGTCGACGCGCCCATGCTCGGCCGCCGCGAAAAGGACATGCGCAGCAAGTTTGAGGAGCAAGGGTCCAGCGTGCAGTCGGGCACCAAGACGGACACGAGCCAGGGCGCCGCCCGCGCCATCTCGTCCTTCATCGACCCCTCGCTCAGCTGGAAGGACATTCCCTGGTTCCAGGGCATCACCAAGATGCCCATCATCCTCAAGGGCGTGCAGCGCGTCGAGGACGTGCTGCGCGCCGCGCAGCTCGGCGTCGCCGGCGTCGTCCTCTCCAACCACGGCGGCCGCCAGCTCGACTTTGCGCCCTCGGGCGTCGAGGTCCTCGCCGAGGCCATGCCCCTGCTGCGCCGCCACGGCCTCGCCGACAAGCTCGAGGTCTTTGTCGACGGCGGCGTCCGCCGCGCCAGCGACATCCTCAAGTGCCTCTGCCTCGGCGCCGCCGGCGTCGGCATCGGCCGCCCCTTTCTCTACGCCATGAGCGGCTACGGCCAGGACGGCGTCGAGCGCGCCATGGATCTGCTCAAGGACGAGCTCGAGATGAACATGCGCCTCATCGGCGCCGCCTCCATCAAGGACCTCAACCCCAGCATGGTCGACACCCGCAGCCTGTTCGTCCACACGGCCACCCCGGTTGACAACCTGTCACATACGGTGTACGACCCGCTCATCTCGCCGCCGCAGCGGCCAAAGTCGAAGCTGTAGGGTCCTGGGGCGGTGCGGTGCGGTGCGGCTCGCTTTGCGGGAAAATGGTAACGGTTCTACCCGTTTTTTAACTCTGCTGGGACGTCATTCTTTGTCATTTCTGCCATCTACATTATTTGCGTTGTGCAATTTTTATTCAGGCGCGAGCCGTTACAAGTTGTCATATATAGGAACGATGTATATCTATTATGTGTGTACATATAGCCGGTTTTGGAAATAGAGCTTGGTCGAAAAAAAACATGCCAATCCCAGACTATGCCACATCTCCGCCTCCATGAAAAGCGTACGCAGCTTACCAAATAATGTGCATTCTAGACGCCTATCTAACAGCACGCGATAGTACTGAAACAAAAACAAAACCCGTCATCATGTGCACGTAAAGCGCGCTCTCATTCATAGCGGCTTCAGGAACTCGGCCAAGGAGATGGGCTTGCGCACCGCGTTGTTCAGGCCTTCATGGTACGTCACCCAGACCTTTCGCTTCTTCCTGCCCGCTGGTTCTTCACCGTTCTGTGAGCTCAGCGCCGCCAGCGGCCGCACTTCGACAACGCGCCCGAAAAAGTCCCTCCGCACGAGCGCCTCTGGCTTCCCGCCGCCATTCTCCTTGTCGTCGTGCGGGTGCAGACGAGCTGCCACATCCGCTGCCGTCTTCGCCGCTGCGGCGGCGGCGGCTGCCGCCGAGGATGGCGCGCCAGTCGAGTCGGCGCCGGCCTGGAAGCGCGCCTGCCGGGCGTGGCTCTCGCGCAGGGCCACGGTGCGGCGCAGTTCTTGGTCAAGGACCTGACGGACGGCGTAGCGTGTGGGTGCCTGCGCAGAAAGAAGTGTCGCGCCCGTCTCAAAGCTGGAGAGAGCGTCAATGTCACTGTGGGAAGAATCCAGGTCAGCAGTTTAATCTTTGACTATTGATGTGAGGATTCCGGAAACGTACGGCTCCATGCGGTAGACCCATTGCGGCGCGCGGCTTGACATGGTATCACCTTCAATTTTGCCCTTGAGCAGCTCGATGCCGACCTCCGCCAGGATCTCGGAAGCGCGCTTTACCATGAGCCGTTCGCTCTCCTTGCGCACACTCGCGGTGGTGCCCTCGCTGCCGCCGACCAGTACAGGCTTGACGTCCGGCGAGATCATGCGCACCAAATACGGCAGAAAATCTGTGGCCATGTCCTCGGCGCAGCGGAACGAGCGCATCAGCGACGGCGGCAGCTGGCTCTGCATGCTCTGCAGCGCGGCACGGTTGTGCTTCTCGGCCTCGTTGGCTTGATAATCGGCGCGGGGTCCCGAGAACGGCACTGGGGGACCACCATCCTCGTTGGTCGCGTCAGCACCCCAGCGGCCACCGCTGGCGTTATTGTTGTAGTGGCGTTTAGGAGACGCAAATAGGTGGTGGCATGCGAGGACTGGCTGAGACAGGTAAGGCGACAGCTCCCACTCCTGACTGGCGAAGAGCCGCGACTGGCAAGCATCATGAAAAAACATCCAGTCGTACGCCGCGTTTGGTTTGCTGAGGTACAGGTCATCGTTGTACTCGCGGTTAGGATACTCTGCCATGACTTCTGTCATAATGTAGCTGATCTCGCCGCTGGTCTCGACCATCTGCCTAAGACGATCCATAGCGTACTTCTTGACCTGCTCATTGAATCCCAGCTCTGTTTTCGGCTGTTCGTGCTGTGTCGTTTTGGATATTGACAAGTCCATGGCCTGCTTAGGAAACCCGCCGCCTTCTTGAAACAAGCGGCTCACAATATCCTTGACGTTTCCACGCCCAAGTCCTCTTGCTCCGGCTGCACCGCTAGAAAGATCACTGAGGATATGTGATTCGATCCATTGTTTCGTCAAGCGCTGAGTCGACGTTAGCAGAGCGGTAGATCGGAACCTCGCTGCCACCCATTCGCCTACTACCATGACACCACGAAGGTCCCCCTCAACAGTACTTTCCGCGCCGCGTTTTGCATCAATGCCACTTGTCATACCCCACGCTGCTTCACAGAGCTTCCTAGAAGCGTCTTTGTCGCAGGGGATACCCTCCTTTTCAAAGACAGCCTTGAGTCTTCCCACAACAGCGTCAATCGACGGACGCCCCACGTGGATAATTTCCGCGAGGTTGGACTGCCGAAGTGGTCGCAGCGAGGGATGGTATACATCGTTGCAGATGAGAACCAATGGCCGCATCAGGCGGAAATCATCCCCCTTTTTCTTCTTCCGTGAATTGTCGTGTGAGGTGCCCCCTGGTGCGCTGTTCTTTTGGTCTATTAGTACAAGGTCAATCAATGCCTTGATAAAACCACCCTCGCCAGAACTCCCAGAGCCCGACACGACGCCGTCCACTTCGTCCACTATGACACAGACCGGCTTGGCCACCTTTGTGTTGCCCTCGCCGTCCTTTCGATTTGCAACATTCTTGACGTTTTCGGTGCCCAAACTTGTACGAATTCGGTTCTTTACCACATCCCGACTGCGATCATCGCTCGCATTGACCTCAAGGACTTCGTAGCCGGCCTGCCTTGCACATACGTGAGCGAGTGTGGTCTTGCCCAAACCAGGTGGCCCGGTGAGAAGAAGGATTTTTCGATGAGGTTTCTCCTCTTCCGCTTGTAATCTAGAACCTGGCCGTTTTGCCATGCCTGTACTCGACCTTGTCGCGCCAGGGAACACGACAGGGTCCCAACGCTTCAGCCAGCGGAGTACGACACGATTGGTACCGTCGTCTCCGCAAAGATCCATGAAGCTTCTCGCGCGATACTTTTCAGTCCACAGAAGGGTCTTTTTGATCTTCTTCCCGGCTCGTGCGGGTTCGGGTTGTTCGATAGTCCGCCGCGGCACATCCGACGTAGCTTGTGTCTCGACTTTGCGTTCAGCAAGCTCTTTCTGAGCATTATTCATGAGTTCGTGGATGTCGATACCGTAATAGCTTCGCTTTGCGCGCCCTTCCTTTGTTTTAGATCGTGCAGCGACTATCTGATCGTAGGAGACGGCAGTATCGACTTGGCGTTGCTTGATCGAATACGCCCTGCCATCGCACGTCTTGATATCGTAGTTGGTTGGCCGCAGGTTGGCCAAAAGAGATCCTGAAAATACAGGCAATGGCGCTCTGTTCAAATGTGTATTATTGGGGGTAGGATCCGCGGACGCTCCTGTCTCGGCAGTCTCGGTCGTCTCGATTACTTGAGAAGTCAATTCAGTCGGCGCCTTAAACTGAGGCTCACTGTCGTCATTGGACTGCTCCAACATGGGCCGCTTTGCAGGAGATTCTGATGCCGGGTTGTCTCCATTCTCGGAAGAATCCTCATCATCATCCACAAAAGGGCCTTGCATGCGCGTTTTCGAACTGCGGATAGGTTCCGGTTCCGCATCATGAGGCTGACCGCGTTTTAATGAAGGGTGCACCACGCTTTGGAGAACGGGCGCCGAAGATGTTGAAATCATGGTTGAGGGCAAGGAGGTTCATTTGACCAGGTTTGGATGTATACAATGTGCCTTTGACTCTAGTCCAGTCAAACACCAAAATATGGTGTGTCAAGCTTGCAGTGCTGAGCTCCAAGGTTGGGGGACCCGTGGACCGCGTCGGTGGGACGCGTCGTTTCGGCAGACTCGCGTTTAGTGGTGGCGCCCCACCACTCACAGAGCAAGGGATCAAGATAGAAACAGGCTACTCCGTACTTGCTCCGTATCCGTACAAATTACCTATATCCATATCTTTGCCAGAATGGCTTACATAACTTCATTTCTAATTTCTTCCTCCTATTTTTTTGATGTTATCTATTTCTCGGAGGGGCTGACCTCCTCATTTCGACTGTAGGAATTGTCTCTTTAATGTTACAGCCATAAGTACACTTTGTAAAATTAATTAAATGAAAAGCCGAGGAGGATCGTTTCTCCTGGATCACTCTTACCTCTCCGCAGAGTGGCCAATTGGCTGTCTACTTTTCTTGCTTCCTTGCTTTCTGACTTCCTGGATAATAAGTCAGTTATTCTTACTTAGACGCAGTGCAACTGTACAAAAGTGGGGACATCGCCATCTACATAGCAAACTTGGTGACGGAACGATTTATCAGGCCGACAATGGCTTTGGACAGTTTTTTTTCAACAACAATTTGCATGAATGATTGCGTTCTTTGATTGATAATTCCTTTTCTATTCACAAATTTCTTAGCCTAAGTAGCGTATTGCCGGCCATATTCTCCAAAGTCTGATTGCGCCAAATCGGAAAAACTACGGCTGAATGCCGTAACTGTCTAAAAATTGGCCATGCCGGGCTCCTGAACACACGACACACAGCTTCAACAAGTAGCCAAACAAGACGCCGCGCAGGGCACTCACAAGCAAAATGCGCAAACCGGCCAGGTTCTTCAGCCTGGCGAAGCCTGTGAGTATTCTTGTAGCACACGCTGGCGTCCTACGTGACGCCGCACGCTCCAATTGACGCGGCGCTGCCTGCGAGACCTCGCTGACCTACTTTTGCCTGTCAGAAACTGCGACAGTCATGGAACAAGTATAACATGTACAACATCTACCGCAACGCTGCCAGAGAGCCGATCATCAGGGGCACACCAACATTTTTCCAGCAGAAATGGGGCGCGAAATCGAGAGCTCGTGCGTATCATGGCGAGCACATCCCCGAGAAGAAATGGGTACGCCTGTTTTCGCCGCGCCTTATGTCGGCAGTCGACATGCCCCCCGAATACCTAGCCGCACACGATGGCTCTGAGCAGGCAGCCGGACGTGGCTCAGGCTTAAGCACTTCAAATGTCAACGCACAGAGCTATTCAAGGGTGCCGGTACCTGTTGTCAGACAAGACAAGGCGGCCTCGCCAAATGAACTCATCTCCAGGCAGTATCAGGAAATGACTCCCTACATGCAAATGACGTTCGCCCCTCTTGAGAGAAGACTGGACACAGCCATCTTCCGCGCCATGTTTGCAACTAGCGTGCGGCAAGCACGCCAGTTCGTACTGCACGGCGCAGTCAAAGTCAATGGCAAAAAGGTAGAGTTCTCCGGTCTGAGATCCGATTGCGAAGTGTGTTGACGCAATTATTAGCTTCTGCATCCTTCATACCAGTTGAATCCCGGCGATATGTTTCAGGTCGACATCGAAAAGGTCATGTACGCCACAGGTGTGCAGAAGTCCAGCAAGAATAGTTTGCCTGGACTGGAACAAAAGCTCGCGTCCAGGAAGAAAATTTCAGACCGCGATCACATTTCCAGTGCAGAAAAGTATGCAGCTCCTGCAGAAGGCCAAGGCGAAGGCGAGGCGGCTGCCAACGCAAGCGTTGAAGCTGTTTCTGAGGGATCAGAAGCAGCTCAAGGCGACGCCGCGCTGCCAGAATTGTCTGAGGAAGCTCAACAGAGATGGCAACGAAACGAATTGAAGGCATTCTTGCGACGCTGCAAGGCTCTGTTAGCGTTGGAGGCGAAACATCTTACGGCCAAAGAAAAGCAAAGCCTACGCCTGCTTCGGTCGGATGCGAAGAGACTCCTATCGCGCCCCCAGGATAGCGAGCTGGATGTCTCTGAGCTCATGCAGGAGCTCCAACTTGTCATAAAAAACCAGGAAGTTCTGGCTAAGCTAAACGCCGAGCACACCCCTGGAGACCAAGCGACGGCCATGGAAGGCGGTGAGACGGCCGGCGAGCAACAGTTCAGTCGGGAAAAGCAGTATCGCCAGACTCTGGATGGTTTGTCGGAGGAGCAAAAGGAGCGAGCAAAAGAGATTGTGGGCAGCGCGCGGCTATCTAACGAGGACATGCGCAGACTCAAAGCGCTGTTGCTAGCCGATGAGGAAAATCCCGTGGATGAGACGAAGCCGTACGCGACGCCGTGGGCACCCCGGCCATTTATGGCGGCCTTCGCATTCATCCCTAGATACCTCGAGGTCAACCACGATATTTGCGCGGCCGTCTACCTTCGCCATCCTGTAGCGAGAAAGGGACGAGCTGAGGTGCCGACACCGTTCAGCTACCTAACGAATCAGCTGGCTCACAACTGGTATCTGCAACGTGGATAAGCGGGAGCGCTGGAGGTGAGCCGACGCTCAGAGGACGATCTTCATGTAGACTAGATTGGCCGATCTATGGCGGTAGCCTTGTATTAGATTGGCGATTGTACTATATACACATACAGCACTGTAATTCAATCACCTGAATATGCTAAATTTGGTGTTTCATATATGCATACCCTTTGTGAACAAGTCGTAGGACGGCTAACAGTGAGACAAATCCATACAACGTTTGCTCGCACATTAGTACCTTTACTGTTCAGCGAGGAAGAAATTTTTTCTGTCGGCAGATACTCGCATTTTCGGCATCTGGCCGGAACTGGGACGGCGAGTTTGCATTAATGACTAGCGCAGATGGAAAAGAGGAGAATGAGTCCCTGGCTTAGTAGCATCGCGATCACCGCCGCGCCGAATCAGACCCGGCCGCAATGAATAGCTAGACAACAACTCCTCTTGGTACGCAGGGTCGAATACGGCGTGAACGGTGGCTGAACAGACGGAATGGGTCGCCGCGAAACCAAGTGACAAGGTGTCTTGACGACTCGTACAAATTTTTAGCTTTTGCAATACTCAACCCCGTCCGTACCCCTCCAAGACGGTGGCGGTCATGCCCGCTCGCTCCACATGTGCCAGTCCTCTCTCTCTTGCATACATCGCCGCCCTGAATCCTTTCCACACTCTGCGCGGGGCTCGTCCACCCGCCTCGCCTTATACATTGCTTGGCGCTTTTCTCTCTTCCTTCTCCCTTTTCTCTCCCGTTCTCACCAACACTTAAGTACTTACTGGTACCCCTGGGAGTCCTGCACACCGTATGGCGTGTGGCGCATACTTGGACGAGTCCGAGTCAGTGACATAGTTGAGTGCCTTTCTGCACCCTTTCCACGCCACCCGACTGTCCCGTGGGCGAGACACCACTCTACTCAGCAGCCTCGTCGTTGTACTGCTGTTCGGAAGCAATTCATGCTCTCCCAGTCTCCCGCAACGAGACAGCGCCGAGCCCGTGCTTGACCCTCGTTCGACTATCGTCCCCCACATTGGCGAGTCCGTGGTATAGAGTGGGCCCCCGCCGTTCGCCCTCACGACCAATTATAGTATTGATCACACCAGCGAGGCTTTTCGCAGCAACTCTGCTGCCATCGAGCCAGGCTGCGGAAAGTCTGACGATTGCTATAACAATATCAACCTTGGACCGCCGACGCACGCCTCGAGGCGCCTCAACGTTGCCCCATCGCTGCCGCCACATCCCACTATCCGGCCCCCGCCGACGCTCTCTCCCCCGAACCAGGCCGATCGGTTGCATGCCGCGATCATGCACAAGACTCCAGGCCCCTACACCGAGCGGCGCGACAGTTCCATTGCAGACGATCCTGGCCCTGCTCTTAAGAAGAAGAAATCACGCCGCGGGGCCGAATCCTCCAACCAGAAGCGGAAATGCATCAGCACCGCTTGTATAGCCTGTCGGAAGCGCAAGTCCAAGTGCGACGGCGCCGTTCCCAGCTGTGCGGCTTGTGCCAGTGTCTACGGAACCGAATGCATATATGACCCCAACTCCGATCATCGCCGGAAAGGCGTCTACCGTGAAAAGACGGACGGCATGAAGGCCGACGACGCCACCCTCAAGATCCTTGTTGAGGCCATTCTGAATGCCGATGAAGATGACGTCGACGACGTGGTGCGCCGGATACGCAACTGCGACAGCCTCGACAACCTAGCGCAGCAATTACTCAAAGATGGCCCCGGTGGTCCCGGCTCAAGTGCTGAGCACAGTAGCGACGAACACTGGCCCGCGCAGATGGACGGAGAACGGGAGCTCGCTGGTAAGATGGGCGAGCTGCGAGTGGAAAACGGTACAATACGTTTCATCGGCGGCACATCCCATCTCATCTACCTAAGTAGTTATTCTCCTGGGCATGACGCTGGCCCCATCGCAGAAAGCTTCCCCCCTTCCGTGAACCCCGTCACCAGTTGGACAGATGTCACCAGTGATGTCGGGTTGATCACACACCTCCTCAACATGTATTTTACCTACCATTACCCATACTTTACTACTCTCTCTCGCAAGTTGTTCTGGCGCGATTTCTCCAAAGGTCGAGGCGCGATTGGCCAAAGCTCCTCCCATTGTTCGTCGTTGCTTGTCAACGCCATGTTAGCTCTGGGGTGTCACTTTTCTGACGTCGCCGGAGCTTACAGTGACGCCAGTGATACAAGAACAAAGGGTGATCATTTTTTTGCGGAAGCCAAACGCCTCATCATGGAAGGTGACGAATTTGAGCGACCTCGCCTCGTCACTGTTCAAGCGCTAGCCCTCATGTCTGTGCGTGAGGCAGGCTGTGCGCGGGAAGCCACGGGGTGGGTTTACAGCGGCATGAGCTTTAGAATGGCTCAGGATATCGGCCTTAATCTCGAGATCAGCCCCAACGACAAAAAGGTCATGACCGATGAAGAGATTGACGCCCGCCGAATCACCTTTTGGGGCTGCTTCAACTTTGACAAGTGCTGGTCAAATTACCTCGGCCGTCTGCCTCAACTACCGAAGTCCACGTTCACCGTTGCCAAATTTGACGTATTCCCCGACGAAGACGCCTCGCCATGGGTACCACTTACCGACAAGGGTTTCGACGAATCAGCCAAACAACCCTCGCGGACTCGTGCTGCTGCCCTCCTTCTGTCGAGCCTCTGCGAAATCAGCAGTGATCTGTTACTATTCTTCTATCATCCGAACCACATCCATCGGTCATCAGGCAAGACCATCGAATTAAAGAAACTAAGTGAGCTTCATAAGCGACTAGAAGAGTGGCGGAAGAATTTGCCGAAAGAATTTGAGGCTGGGGATGGACAGCTTCCCAACGTCATCCTCATGCAGTACGTATTAACGTGTGCCCACCCTGATTCAGACCTTGATTACTGACAATGTACTAGTATGTTCTTCCATCTGCAATTTATCCATCTTTTCCGACCATTTTTAAAGTACTCCCCTAGCTCGTCACCCTTGCCGTCACATATATCCCCTAGAAGAATATGTACGTCCAACGCTGGTGCCATCTCCAAACTGATGCGACTTTATAAGAAGCACTGGAATTTGCGGCAAATATGTAATATTGCCGTATACATGACACACAGTGCCTGTACAATACACCTGCTCAACCTCCCCGAGAAAACCGCAAAGCGGGACTTTACTCATGGCATAAAGCACCTCGAGGAGATTTCTGAGGACTGGCTGTGTGCCCGACGCACCCTCAGCATACTGAGTGTGCTTGCTAGGAAGTGGAACTGTGTTATACCTGAGGATGCGGCACAAATCCTGCAGCGAACCGACGAGCTATATGGGCACTACAGTACCTCTGAAGTCCCGTCGCCCAAGTCGAGCACCGGGCTGTCGCCACAGGCCCCTACCGAGGAAACTACTGCTGCGCAAGCGCATATGCAAGCGTCACACTTCAAGCAGCACCCCAGCCCCGGACGAGTGCAATTTGCTCAGTCTGCCATGGCACAAGCCGCTGCACCGCAGGCCTCTATCAGTGCGAGGCTCGATATGAACAACACACCTGTCACGCCTCAACAACAACCGAGCCAGCCTCAACAAGATTTGGGAGTGACCTCACAGCATATCGCCTACGCGCCGGAGACGTTGGACAGCTGGGGCCAGGCCATTATGACAACCTCTCCCGCAGCGAGCGGGTACCCGACCACCTCCGCTGCTGGCTTGAGCTCGAATGCGGAAGCGATTCGGGGATTCACTGGATCCCGGATCGCACCTAGTGGAGTTCTCACCGGACAGGGTGCTGGCCTGGACAACAACCAGTGGATCCTGAACGACAGTGCCAAATGGCAGCACAACTTCAATGGTTGGGATCTGGGCCAGTCTCTTCCCGGCGCTATGCAGTTTGCGTTCCCGCCGCAGGGCTCCCTCCCACTGAACACAAACCCTGCTGTCACCGCAGCGGCGGCTGCCAACATGCAAACTATGGGTCACCCGCCTTCCAATCTGGAGGCATTTGATGCATCCATGCACGATACGAGATGGCTGCCGGACCTCGAATAACGGCTGGCCGTTTTAAGGAGCGAGGGGGAGGGCCCGAACGTAGAACAAGGTTGGGTGGAAAAGCGGCAATCTTTGTGCAGTTCTTTCGATCTGTCCTTTGTTTCTGTCCTTTGCTTCTTTCAGGAAGCGGGGGGCATGTATATTGTATGTAATAGAAGCGTTTATAACACAACGTAGCTTTGGCCCCCACGGACCTCTGATACCATCATGATAGAATTATAATCCTCGCTAAACTAGCGTTGAGATGCGATCTCGGGTGTCATGCGGCTGCATCTGTTTTTTTCCTTCTTTCCTATACTCTGCCGCTGGGCTACATGAGGCAGTACAAATCCGCAGCCGTCCGGGAGCTTTGTCGTTTTACAACGTTCTTCCCGTAGTTGCACCTGACGTCCGGTGACAGGTATCACAATGGAGTCTCAGAAAGCAAAGGTCTTTGCGAGCTGTTCTTTTTGCCTTCCCTGCCCATCTTTTTGTTTTTGTTTCGAAGTTTTCCATCTTCTTTCTATCCTTGTGCCCCCGGTGTTGTCGGACGTTATGACTCCTGTTGACGATAGGAATCGAGAACGCGGTTGGGGCGGGGGGGGGTAAGGGGGGCGGAGGAAGGGAGGGCGGTTTCTTCCTCGTCACGGTACCACATCATTTTGCCCGACTTTTTCTTTTTTTTTTTTTTTTGTTTCTTGTGCTTCCTCCCCAAGCTTCTGATATGAGGTAGGGATTAGGTGGGTTGTCAGTGTCGTGTCGCCTTTGCGCGACCTGGACTATATGAGAGGGGACGAGGAATAAAAAACAATGGCGCGGTAACCCTTGGTATGGGCACAACTATCAAGTTTTGGCTTGGGCACTCGTCCCCCTCCTTCCACATGGAGACTACACTTGAAACTCTTTTGCATGTTTGTTTTTCTTCTGCTTACTTTTCTTTCTTCGAAATAGACCTGGCCGTGACGATGTGTGTGTGTGTGTGTATGAGCATGTTTGCGTCATGATAGGTGAAAGGAAGAGTGGCCTATAGTTTTGAAAGTCTCTTTTTCAATCATTATTTCTCTATCAAGCCTTGAAGAGAGGTCCACTTGTCACTTGTAGCATAAAGGCAAATGCGTACGTGTGTCTGTGTGTCTGTGTGTTTCGACAGATCCCCCAGTCTTGTCGACGCACATGCTGCTTCGAAATGCAATTCAGGGATACGCTCAACAATACCGCTTCATGTAGAGAAACGTACGTAGGAAACACTACATCTCACACTCCCTTGCTCTTCTAATTCTGATTCCGGACGACGTCATGTTGTGTCCCTGCATCCACACATCTCCACGCCTCCTTCGCGTTTCTCTGAATCACCAACACTTTTTTTAGCTGAGCACACGCGCACCAAGATGCACACCGGTCTTTGCATAGGCCAGCTCTGTGTTTCCCCATCACCGGACCAAATATTGGGCTCCTCTGTCGGTGAAAGCCGTCGTTGTTGTTGCTTTTCTCCGTTTTCTCCTTATTACTATTTTTCTCATTCGCCAATCCCAGAGCTCGGCCCATGACCGGAGAGACGTGTCGTGAATCATAAAATCGCATCGTTGCACCAACCTGTCCAGGAGGCTGGGTATATATTCAGCGACAAGGGCGGCGTCTTGACGAACTTTCTGATTCAAGGCTACCTCGATCTCAAGCGAACAAAGAAACCCTTCATCCTTGACAGCGAGATACACACACTGGTCTCCACGCCACTCCTATAAGCTTCGAAAGCGTATCACGCTGTGCTTCACTTGTGGCCGAATAGTTTGTGTGATTCTTTGCTACACATTGCTTTCTTCTTGACGTTTGTCTCTTCTCTTCCATCATCTGCTTTTCCAGTACGTCCCTTGAATCATAAATAAGAATGGCTCCCCGGTCGCAGTCTTCCACCGACCACATCACGACTCCCATCTACACTCCCGTCTACACTCCCGTCTACACTCCCATCACGCCAGTGCAAACCAACGACACGAGTGTGCACACCAATACCCAGAAGCCATACCTCATCGATAACGACACTGATTACCTCGAGATTATACAGCAAACACCGCCGTATGAGGCTAGTTTCGGCACTGAGACGCAGATAGAATACAGCGTGGGAGAGCAACGGCCAGACTGGGAGCAGCTGCAGTCCCAGCTACAGCTACAACAATTCCAACAACAGTTTCAGCAGCCTCAACAGTTCAAGCAGTACGAAGAAGGCTTTCCAGCCGGAGAAACGTTTACACACCAGTTTCTCGAGGACCTGCCGCAGGAAGGAGAACAGTTCACGTCTCCCTTTGTCACCAACCACCAGCTCTACTTCCAGCAGCCGGAACACGCGTCAGTCAGTCAAACGCCGCCATCCAACGTTAGTCCTGTCGACTTTAACGAGATACCTTATACTCCACTCGCCATCTCGAATCCTCAACCTTTCTTGAACTATCCTATTTCGATGTCATTCCCCCCACCGCGGACACCCTTACCATCCTCGGCAAGCTCTCCCGAGCTGTACCAGCAACCGGCAATCCAACAGTCCGTCTGCACCCACAGAACCGCTCCCCGACCCGCCATGACAAGTACCACGGCCACGGCAGCAGCCGTCTTCTCCAAGTCGTCCTCGGCTGCCGCCGCGGCCTTTGCCTCGGGGGGTTCCTTGGAGCTGTCGCTCGGCATGCTCCGGATCGGGGGCTACACGCTCGAGGAGGCGGGCGTCAAGCTGCCGGAACACATTGACAGCGAGGAGCGGCAGCGGCGCCTGCTGCTGCTGGCGCAAGAGCTGCACTACGAGGCGACGCACCCGCCCGTGCTCCCGCCGTCGCAGGTGCCAGACCTGCCCGACAAGCCGCCGCCTCTGGTGATGCCGCGCGTGCAGCCCGGCATGAGCCCCGCGCAGCGTGACGCGGTCGCCGCCGAGGTCGCGGTGCGGGCGAAGGAGCAGCGCAAGAACGACCAGGTGCGCAACAACCTGGCGGCCAAGAAGTCGCGCCTGCTGCGCATCGAGTGCCTCAAGAACACGCGCCTGCAGCTCAACGCCAAGGCGGCCGAGTGCGCCTGGCTGCGCCTGCAGATCGTGGCCCTGTCGGGCGAGGCGCTGCCGCACCGCCCCAGCGAGGCCTGGGGCGGCTCGGGCTTCGTCTACCGCAACAAGAGGAAGCGGGCGCCGTTGGAAGACGCCGCGGCAGAGCTGGAGGCGGTGGCGGCGGAGCTGGAGGCGGAGTGGGGGACGGGGGCCGGGCCGGATGACGAGGAGGAGGAGGAGCAAGCGCCGGATGTCGAGGGCGTCGTGCCGAAAAGGATCAAGCTGGCCATCACGGAAGAGGTGCGCGCGCGCGTCATGGCGCACAAGGGGGTGCTCACCGAGCAGAAGAAGGGCAAGACGCGCAGCCCGGTGCGCCGATCCCAGGGGCCAGCCAAGGCTGCCGAAGAGCGAGCCAGTGTTGACGAGGCGCTGGCCGGCACCGGTTCACGTGTGAGGGGCCAGCGTCAGCGTCGCCGCTCGCACAACGGTAATAAGCCGTGATTTGCTTGCCTGGAATCGCCCGGTGTGATGTCTGTTACTTCCTCCTCTTTCCCCCAAATCTCCCGGCTACTCCCTTCCTTTGGGTTTTCTCCTTGTTTGCTTATAATACTGTCCTGTACAATGGTGGAGAGAGATTGTTTCATTAGTTGTCATTGTTTCGGCAGTCTTTGCCGTATGGGCAGCATGGCGTTTAAGACGGCGTGGGAAGGCCGCGTTCCGAACCGTTCCTGGTCCACAACGTGGTGAACATGTTGGGAGACTTGATTGGAAAGGTTTTCTCTGTCATGTTCTATTATTTTGGTTTTTTCCTTTTCTGGAATTCTTTTCCATCATTGTTTTTTTTTGTATTGGATCTAATTTGGCAGCATTTCTTTTTCTTTCATTGGAGCCGCACTTTATTTATATTTTTTCTTCTTCTACCGTGTTTGTCTCTCACGAGGGCATGATTGTTCTGTTGCTTCTCTAATCGCCCTTGTCTGATCGTAGTAGAACTTCGATTGTCTCTGATTTCTTTTCGCATCTTTTAGCTCTCTATCAATATGAATCGTACTTGTCACCAGATAGCACCCGTGTCAATTATAGTGATGGTTCATGTGTGAGAAATACACTGCTCAAGCTGCTATGCAAATGATAGGTTATTGTAGAACGAAATATCATAGAAATTTCATTTCAGTTCGCTCAACTCCTCTCTCGCCGAGCTCGTGGTCATCTCAGGCTATGCTTTTTATGCTACATACAAAATTGAGGTCTGATCGCACGCCAACGCACACACATGACGTGATGGGTGGCTCGCTCACCGTCTCGCGTGGACGAGACGGCCCTTAACCCAGACCTTCTTCGTGTTGCGGTCGTCGCCGTTGTACAGCCACTTGGCTATGATTTCGTCCCACGACTCCCAGCCAAAGATGTCGACGTTGCCCTCGTCGGAGCCATTAAGCGCAGGGACCGCGCCGGCGGCCGGAACGGCGGCGCCGGAGCCGTGGCCATTAGCCGTGTACTCCTCGCCGTCGCGCAGGCCCGAATCGGCGACGCGGCCGAGGCCGACGAGCTGAGCGTCCCAGTCCTTGCCGACCTCGAAGCCGCCGACGCGGTCCTCTAGGCCGAGGCAGAGGGCGCCGCCGCGGGTAGCCAGGTGCAAGACCTCTTCGACGGTCAGCTTGAGGCGCTCACGCTCATTTTCATCGTCACCAGTGTAGGCAGCGGCGACGTGGCGGCTGACGAGCGCGGCCTGGCGGGCGGCCTCGAGAATGGACGGCGAATAGCCGCCCGAGACGTCGGTGCCGAGGCCAACCTCAATACCCTTTCGCCACATCCAGCGTACGCGGGCGGCGCCGCTGGTCAGCGACGAGTTGCTGCACGGGCAGTGCGAGATCTTGCTTCCGCGGGTGGCGATGAGGCTGCCCTCCTCCTCGGTCAGGTGGACGGCATGCGCGAGCACCATGCGAGGCGTAAGCAGCCCATGGTCGTCGTAGACCTGGGCGTATGAGCGCGCCTCTGGGAACAGCTCACGGACGAGCTTAATTTCGTTGGTGTTCTCGGAGATGTGCGTCTGGGCAAGGTAGCCGCCTTCCGCTTGTAGGCGGGAGAGGGCCTTCATACCCTCGGACGTGCAGGACGGGGCAAAGCGCGGAGTAAGGATGGGTGCGACGAGGTCAAACTTGGGGTCGACAGCACGAATGTGGTCAATAGTCTGCTGAGTGGCGCCAAGAGCAGCTGCGGTGGACGCATCGCGGTAGTAGTCAGGGTTGATGCCCGGGCGGTCCATGCAGACGCGGCCAATAAAGGCGCGCTGACCGATAGCACGGCACAGGTCGGTCAGCAGGTTGGTGGCGGCGACGTCAATGGTGGCGTAGTAGGCGGCTGTGGTGGTGCCGTGGGAGAGGGTGCGGCGAACGACGGCGGTGTAAACCTTGTGTGCCTTGGCAAGGTCCTTGAGACTGGCTTCCATGGGGAAGGTGTGCTTCTCGAGCCAGTCGAGGAGCGTCGTTTTGCCAAAGATGCCGGCATTGGGATATTGAGGTGCATGGATGTGGGTGTCTTGGGGGTCAAGGTGAGTAAAGAGACTGTGTGTAGGTCAAAGTTCGGAAGGAGGGGTGGGACGTGGGCTGTTTTCTTACCAATGAAACCGGGAAAGAAAAATTGGGATTCTTTGGTGGTGTAAATGTCAATGTCGTCAACATGCCAGCCCAACGTAGCCAGAGTCTGTGTCTTGGCGACGTCCAGGCTGGCACAGTCACGTTGCACGGCGGCGATTTTGCCGTTGGCATCGACGGCAACGGCAGCATTGTGAAAGATCTCAAGCTCCTTCTGGGACTTACTGTGGACAAATGTGCCGAGCAGCAGCTGATTGCGTCGCTTGTCAAGATGCATGTTGTAGTAAATTGTGTGTGGGTGTGTGTGTTGGTTCTCAAGCCCGAGACGCAGAGAGTCGGTTCTTGGTCTGGATCTGGCGATGGAAAGATAGTTGCAGCGTTGTGGCAAGCCTAGAAGTAGCGGGGAAATTTCCAGATAGATAAAGACGGGTTCTCAAAAAATGCAGGCTGATTTCGTGTCACCAAAGACTGCGTTTGTTGTTCGCAGTATCGTCGGTGACTGTGAGAGGGGTTATGGAGGATGATGTATTATAAACCATGCATTCACTTGGTGAGGGCCGACGACGGAGAAGCAACTGGCAAACGCCAACAAGATGGATGATAGAAGACCAAAAATTGAGGCGATTGGCAAGGCGTTGGTGAGACGCCGCGAATCGATGCAGAAAAACAAAAGACGGACGAGGAGGTGGATGAAGGCGCGTGAGGTGGACAAGAGGAAGGAAAATAAGACAAAAAGTCACAAGGTGGTCTTGTCCGACGCTGTGTCGCCGCCGCCCAAGTTACAGGTCGAGAGGGGAGGAGGGGCGGAGCAGCGCTGACGGCTGGCAAACGGAGGATTGAGGGTTGACAGCTGCAAACAAGACGCCCACGTAATGACCATGGAAATAGATGAGATGGTAAGACGATGTATGCAGCATGCAGGTGGCCAGGCAAAGACCAACAAGAGAGGGTGACAAGTGCAGGGGTTTCAAAGCAGAGGGGCGGGGGCGATACCAGTATGTAGCAGTAGCCTGCCTGGGTACAAGACGGTCGGTGGTCGGTCGAGAGGGCCGAAACTTCAAATCTCCGTTCGAACCGGACTGGCCGGACGGGGAGGCGGCCACGTTTTTATAGACCGGTCATCTCGGCCGGACGAGGCGCAGCTCCTCTCCCAGCAGCTGGAGAGCCGGCTGGCCAACCTGTGAAAAAGTTGGGTTCGGCATAAGTAGCCTGCGGCCTGCCAACGATAAAGTTCCTGGATGAGCGGGCCTCGGACGGGGGCCAGAGATAGGTAACCGACTAACTAGTTGGCAGCAGTATAGTACTATCGCAAGAGCCACATAATCAATTGCCTAGGTAGGTATAAACTTGCATACAGGCGCCGGCATGCACGTCAATTTCAACCTTAGTTTTTTTTTTTTTTTTTTTCCTTTTTTTTTGAAAAGAAAAATAAGGCAACCCCACCCCCCCTCCGCCCCCCGTTAGTGACCCAGCCAGCCAGCTCCCAAAAACACCGCCATCGCCCGGAGCCGTCCGTGCCGCACTCGCCGCACCCGCCGCCGCCATGGCCCGAATGACGACGAATCCCAAAAGGCACCCGTCATCAAATCACTTCCACTCTCCGTCCTTGCGCCAGCCTCACCAGCCCGCCACTGCCGCCAGCCACTTTCAATCTGCATCTTGGTCATACATCGGATTTCTCCCTCATCCATTCCCCGCCCCTCTTACTGTCCTCCATCGTCCTACCCCGCGTTACCTCTCAGCAACACTTTAATCTCCACCCCTGGCCATGTGAACAACTTGATGCACACTCACGTCACCGTTGCTTATGCTCCCCAGATAACATATCACATTCTACTATTGCAGTTACACGACATAAACAATCATGAAATCTATAGACTATATACCGATACTAAAAATAATTATGTGCCAGACACAACCCTCAACGTGCTGCCTTGGCTTCCTCCTCCCATCGTCATTCCTGCTACTGTACCGCCAGCCAGGCGCTTCCCGCGTTACAGCTTTTCAAACAATTCAATTAAACAAACAATCGGCTCGGGCCATCACAAGTTTGCTCTCCGTCGCCAGAATCAACACAATCGGCCGACAGGGCAAATTGTCCTTGTCCCAAATCGCCAATCCGCTCCCTACTATTCACTCATCTCGCCTAAGCAGCTGCTCCCGGTCCCTCGTACTCGGCGCTCGTGCCGCTGTCGCTCCCAGGCTTGCCCTCGCCTCCGTCTTGCGTGATCTTGTCCCAGTTGGCCAGCACTGCTCCGATCTTGGGCGAGTTGGTCAGCTTGTACACGTCTTCAAAATACTCCTTGGTCAACGCGAAAGGCTTGGCCGTCACGTTGGGAATGTATTTTCCAACCAGCTTCGAAGGATCAATCGTCGTCTTGTTGATCTTCTTCAGCAGGAACGATCGGAATGGCTTCACACCCGACCGCAGGAAAGTCGAGTGGAAAGGCACGTCAATCCCCCGCAGAGGAATCGTCGCGAATCCTCGCTCCAGCTCCAGCGGGACTGGCTTCTTCAGCGTCGCCTCCGCGCAGCCCCGGATAATCTCCCGCAGCGCTCCCTTGGCTTCTTCAATGTTGCTGCGCATCTCCTCAATGTCAATCTTCTGCATCTTTAGGAAGTTGGTCACTCCCGCCAGCGTGTCCAGCGCCCGCAGGTCACCAGCGCACACATACTGCATATTGGCGATGTTGTAGTTGACAATCTCCAGCAGCCAGCCCGTCTCCTCCGCGATGTTATTTACCACAAACTGCAGAGCCTCTTCGTTGAAAGTCTTGGAGATGCGACTAGGGTTGACAGCGCACATGGAGTAGTTGGATCGGCCCGCAGCGTCGCGTTCCACCGCAACCTGCATCGTGAGGCCACGGTAGAAGACAACCGATACCAAACTCTCGATAGGCATCACGTCTGCCAGGGCTGCCAGGGCAGAGTATTCACCCAGAGAGTGGCCAGCAAACGTGCTGTCGCGGGGGACAAGGCCCTTCGATTTCATATCCTCAAAACTCGCCTTCTCCATAAGAGTCAGCGCAGGCTGCGTGAACTGCGTCGCCGACAAAAGGCCGGTGGGCGAGCGGTACGTGTATGACGTCGTCTTCTCATCGACATCTTTGAAGATTCTCTCCGACTTGATCGAGCCATCCGCAGCCACAGTCTCGAAAGTCATCGCCATGTAGTTTTGACGGATAGCCTTGCCTCGAGGACCACCAAAGTGGATCGTAAGCTCCTTGGGGTTGTTTCGGACAATGTTGGTAATCGAGAAGCCGTAGTTGTCCAGCAAGTACTTGTCCGCACGATCCCAGACTTCCTTGGCTACGGGGCTACTGTCGTACAATTCCATACCCATGCCCTGCTCCTGTGATCCCTGACCGGTAAAAACGTAAGCCGTCACGGGCTGCTCAACCTCTGCCTCACCCAGAAGAACCTTCTCTTCAGTCTCCTTGTTGCTGACCTCGACCTTGATGATCTTGCGGCCAGCAACCATGCCAACGTGCTGCAGCTGGACCTGAATGTCGTCATTGGGAAGAACCATGCCAACGAGAGAGGCGTGGAAGCTGCGGACGCGACCAACGTTGTTCTCAGCAGCCCACGTCTCGACCAGGCTGCGGACAGCGGCGCTCGAGTACATGCCATGTGTGATAGTACCGGGAAGGCTTGCATACGACGAAAAGACACGAGAAACGTGGATAGGGTTGTAGTCACCAGAAACGCGAGCATATGTTTCGTTCGACGCAGGAGCACGCAACTGCAGAGGAGTGCGGCCGCTGAGGGGAATTGGGTTCTCGAAATTGATGGGCTGGTCAAGAGGAGAACCGTTGCGCTCCAGGTAGTCAATGACAGGGTTACCATGAGACTCACCAGCGTCGTAGTCAACGCTGGCCACCTGGATAATCTCCTTGGTGGGCAGTTCAAGAAGAACCTGGCCACGCGTCTCGACGCTGCTGAAAATGTCCTTGTTCTTGTAGCGCATCAGACTCTGCAGACGAAATGTGAGTGTCTTGCCTAGCAGGTCGAAGTCGTTGGGCATCTCATCCGTAGAGAACCACTCCTTTGAGCGAAGGACAGCAACATCCTTGCTGGTGGCGAGGTGAACCTCAACAGGAGTTTCGACCTTGCGCTGGAATGTGTTCTCGAAATCGGTGTAAGTACCGCGATAGAGGAATTGAGAAGTAACCTCCATGACGGGCTGACCATCACGGGTAATAGTACCACAGACCTCAACCATCTTGCCAGAATCCTGGTTAATGACAGCATTGATCTGGGCTGTGGTGGAGATTTCGTCTCCTTTCTTCAGAGGCTCAGCGCCAGGAAGCATGCGGAAGCCGTTGGAAAGGTGTACAAGCTTCAGCAGGTCACCGTCAATCTTGCGAGGAAAGATGGGTTTGGTGATGGCCTTCCAACCGACAACGATGGCGAAGTCCATGGGAGCATAGACAACCTTGCCAGGGCGGTCAACGAATGCCTCACCAGTGTTGCCAACAGCATGCACAAAGTCGTTGATGGCCTCTGCAGTAATGGTAGCCTTGCCGCCATCAAACTTGCCAGTAACCAAAGCATCGAGATCCATCGGATCCTCGCCGAACCACGCCTTCCAGTAAAACTCCTTGATGCGGTCATTTCGGTCTCCCATGACCTCACGAATGGGGGCATAACCAGCCTCAGGATGGTATGTAAAGCGTAGGGGAAGGCCAAGAGGGCGTCCAAGAGCAGTAGTGTCCTTGATCATGTTGACGAGAATCTCATTCTTACCAGCTAGCTTGACTTCAATAACGGTAACGTACTGGTTGTAGCGGGGCTGCTCTTTGACGATAATCTCAGTCTTGGAAGGATCGTTAGGGTAGTTGATCTCAACGAACAAGCCACGCGAAGGGGCAAAGATGCGACGTAGAGGATTTGTTTGGAACTTCTGGCCTTGAACGACAACGTCGGACATAAGCAGGGCATGGCGCCAGTTTCGGTTGGGGCCTGCGAGCAGTGACAGCCAAGCATCAAGCGGGGGAAGGGTAGCACTCGCGCCGGAGGCGAGGCGGTAGGTATTCTTATGCTCATCATAGCTAACGGTAAGACCTTCGATATCCAGAGGAATTTCGGTCTCGACCAGCTCTCCACCGAAATACTCAATAGTAGGGACAGAGCTCTCCTTGCCGTTGTAGTAGTCGCGGATAAGATACTCAATGTGAGAGTTGTGAATGCCGTCCAGGATAGACTTGATAGGCTCATCCAAAACGGTAGAAAATTTGACGGCCGTAGGACCTTGAAGAATGCAAGTGCGACCAACATCTTGGCCAATGACAGCATCAAGGTCCTCGGACTGCCAAAGTGAGTCCTTCTTGAAGAAGAACTCGAAGTTATCGTCAAGGGCAGGTATGAAAGTAACAGGCTTTTGACCAGGACGCATGCAGAGAAGCAGGAAATGCTGGACGTCCTGAGCGTTTACAATCTGCTTGTCAGCCTCGGGGTAGAAGGACAGAATACGTTTAACAGTGGTGTAGGGTTCATCGAGCTCGGCATAACTCTGCAGAAGAGAGGGTTTCCCGGGGGACGTGGTAAAACGCTCCTCAACACGGTGAATAAAGTCGCCAGTGAGCCTGGCAAAGGAGGCGTCGATCCAGCGCTCCTGGTGCCTGACGTAGAGCAGATCGACAAGTCGGCGGACAATTTCGGCATAAGTCATGTCTTCCAGGTCTACAGCTTTGCCGTACTTGTTGCATCCGAACCAGACCTTCTGGAAGTCATCGTTGAGCTTCTTGATGATATATTCACGGTTCTTCTTGAGCTCGGCAACACGCTTTTCCTTGGGCAGGGCGAAGATCTTCTGATCCATTTCGGCCCAGAAGCGAACACCACGGGTAGCGAGCTTGTGGATAGGCTCACCCATCTCAGATCGAACCGTGATGACACCACCGGCCGGTCCCTTGTAGGTCTGCTCCCACTGACCATCTTCCAGACCAGGGGCGTCAATGATGGCCTGTTTCGCGTTCTTGCTGGTATGTGCCTCCTTCGCAACCATCATGCGGCTACCGAAAAGACAGCCGTCGAAGGGCATGGGGGGATAGCCGTATTTCTTGGACCAATCACCTGTGACATAGGGGTAGGTATCATCGGCGCCACCAAAACCACTACCCGCCACAAGAATAATATTCTCCTGGCGACGGATCCGGCCGTACATTTGGAGAATAGGCTGGTGGAAGTCCTCGAACGAGTGGTGGCCGCCGCCGCGGCCGCCAGTCCACTGAAGAAGCACCGGAAAGGTCGGGTTGGCCTTGGCAATGTTGATGACAGCCTGGACAGCCTCAACCGAGCCAGGCTTGAAAGCAATGTGCTTGAGGCCTAGGGTTTCAATGTATTCTTGTGCTACTTCAATGGATGGAACACCAGCACCGATAGTAAGACCTTCGATAGGAACACCTTCAGCGCGCAGACGACCCAGGAGGGGAATTTGCCATGCCATGGCGCGAGGATTGACATAAATCAGGTTGACGGTTATACCACGACCAGCGGGGATCGCCTTTTCAATCTTCTCGAGGGCCTGTGTCATTGTCTTGGCGTTGAAATAGCCGCCACCAGCAAGCTCAATGTGGTAGCCAGAGTTCATGGTGGCAGCGACGAAGTCCCAGGGAACGGTTGCGGGAGTCATACCGGCAACCATGACAGGCGGCAGACCAAGAAGACGAGACATCTTGGTATCGACATACTTCTCGCCCTTAGAATTTTTGACCACCTTGGGGCCAAATTCCTTGACCCAATCAATGGCATATCTGATGGCATTCTCTTCGTCCCTATCGAAGAGCTCAGGCTTGTATCCGACGGCTTCGAGCGAACCTTCAACAGCACCGGCGATAATGACGCGAACACCAGTGCCCTCCTTGTTGCGGCTAGTCAAGTTACCCAGACCAGAAGCACCACCGGGGCCAAAGTCAAGGACATGGCTGGCGTTGGGGAAAACGGTGGCAGACTCCCAGTTGACAGGATCGCGGGTAATGAGGCGAACAAGAGTCGGGATAATGTTACCGCTGACCTCAGTTCGCAGATCTTTGCCAGTATTCGTGTCGAAAACAGGAATTCCCAGAGCGCTGCTGTCGATGGAAATGTTCTTGAGGTCCTCGTCGATCAAGGCGGCGGCCTCAGTGAGGTATTGACTGTGGAAAGGAGCGGTAATGGGCAGGAATCGGTTGACGAAGCGCACCTTTCGCTCAGTGTAGGGAACACGAGTCTGGTCGAGACCAGTGGGGGCCTTGACCTTGCGCAGCTGCGAGTTTAGACCATAGAGCGAGGTAGGAGGACCAGTAACAACCAAATTTCTGGGGCTATTGATGAGAGAAATGTTGATGTGGCGGTTGGCCGGGAGGTACTGATTGGTGGCATCGATATGTTTCTGAACCTCTTGCTGGGAGAGATCACGGATGCTAAGCATGGGCGTGGGCGTGCCTTCGCCGTGGTCCATAGACTCTCTCAACATGGTGGGAGTCATGGAGGTAACCGGAAAAGCTTGCTGGCTTCTGGTACCAATCCAGAAGAGAATGGTGAGAGTAGAAGCGGTGATTTCGCGCCAGGACTCCCACGAGTCGGCGGCAGCAGTGGCGGCAGCCATGACAATGCCCTGCGAGTGACCGGTAGAGCCGCGAAGACGCTCGCGAAGGTGGCCAGGACTAATTCCGAGCACTTTGCAGGTGACCTCGTAGTGTGCAAGCTGGACAAGGCCAATGAGAGGGAAACTGACAGGTGCCGAAATGAGATAGTCGATGTCGGGAGTCGCTTCAGGGTGCTGCAGCCAG
Source organism: Cordyceps javanica (assembly GCF_051103115.1). Lineage (NCBI taxonomy): Eukaryota > Fungi > Ascomycota > Sordariomycetes > Hypocreales > Cordycipitaceae > Cordyceps > Cordyceps javanica. Next base: position 1,840,186 of record NC_139296.1, read on the forward strand.
TTCATAATATCCAGACCCTTGGCAAAAGACTTTTCGGCGCTGGGGTCATTGGAAAGTGTCTGTAGCAGCTCAGCAGCGCTTGTAATGAGCTCGGAAACGAAGCCGGAATATGTGGTGAAGACCTGGCGAAGTTCCTCGAAGTACTCTTCTATGTTGCCCTGGCCGCCGAAAATGGTGTAAATGTCGGCCGCGTTGTCGTCAGCAGCGCGCAGGAGAGCAGATTCGTGCGGCTTGATAGTTCTGTTGGAAACGCTGCGGGCAGCATAGTAACTCTTGATAACCTCGAGCTTTTTGGACTCGATGCCGGGGAGTGTGGCAGCGAGGGCGTGGACCTCGTTGCCGTGAAGAAATGCGCGCTCGAATTCGTTGAGAACAAGCCTCAGTACCTCCTCGTAAGAGCCCTGAGCGTCGTCTTCGCCGTTTTCGAGCTGGTCGGCAACATACCCAAGGTATCTGGCAACAAGCTCGGCGACTGACGAAGGCTCGTCATCCTGAGCGAGCTCATCGGTGGGGGGTGGAAGATTCGCAGTGAAGCGCTCTTTCAACTGTGATGCGTGGAAGTGAAGGCTTGTAGGTACAAGGAAAGATGTTTCGAGAACGCCGTGAGAGAGCGTCAATGGTCGTAGAGAGGAGCTGGATCGTGGGGTGTTGATGCCCGTTTGGGGCCCGGTTCCTGCTCCGTACATGGTGATGAATCGTAGGTGACGGAATTAAAGGGTATCGTGTAAAAATCTGGAAGGCAAGGGAGGTTAGTTCGGTGAGGCTGCGCAAATTGAGTTCAATGGTGCAAACCTATTAAGGAACCCGTTTGCTGAAGTCGTGATGGGAGTCGTGATGCCTCCTTGCCAGACGGTTGGTGTCGGGGCTGTTGGAATACACAGGGTTGAGAAACGAAGGAGCTTGGTCGCCAGTTAGAAGTATTACGGCGATCGAAGCTGTGAGCTCGACAGCAAACGAGCTTGGCACGAAATTGAAGATATGGAGGGTAAGGATTCAGGTAGAAATGGAAGAGGAGGATTGGAGAGAGACGATGGGTGGGACAGAAATGGTACTCGAGGAGGAGTCTCTCAACGTCCAGTCAATGTCGGACAGGTCGGGAAAAAAATCAGGGCCACCATGGAAGCTAAGCTGGACTTTTTGGCTGGAGAGGCGAGATGTAGCAAAGGCGCCCCAGAGGTGGGCTAACTAACTTACAGGTAGGTACTAAGCTGAGGTACTCACCCGCCTATGTTACAGACGACAGCGACTGGTTACAGCATTATTAGCAAGCCTGTTACGGGGAAGCGCGTGTGGCCTCACTCAAGAAAAAATTAGTTCTGTTGGGGATGGCCCAGGCCTTGGTCCCTTTTTTCGGGGGAGCTTTGGAGACGGAGGGGCAGATTTAGGTACCGGTACTTGGTACTTGCGCCACAAGCTGCAGTTGGGGGCAGATTGGAGCAGCCACCATAAGTAAGTAGGGGCAGGGGCCGAGTCAGCCTATTGGTAGGTGTTGGGCCAATGGGCCATGCAACGTTCTACTGGAGACGCAGCCTCTCGTCGCCCTATCAGATACATTCGATTTGGCCAGACTCCAAAACCAGTGGCCAGAGAATGTTGAAGAGGGTGCGGGTGAAAGCCGCCCCAATGGTGCTGATGAAGCGTTTACTGATAACTTGTGGCTTGCTCGCTGGCTACGCTGGCTGGCTTCTCATTGTTGGCTGCGGCCAGCAGCCTGCCCAAGACGGCAGGCGGTGAGGCATCCAGAAGAAGCTCCGACAGCCTTGATAATGGTCTGATTGGGGCGGGATAAGTAATACGGACAAATGGAAGAATGAGTTATTTATCACTTGTCATTGATGTGTTGTTATCTTGGCTATCGTTTGCGGAATCTGGGGAGGGGGGTTGAGATACGGGGTGAAAGCGGGTGGGATAGTGCAGGGTATGGCCCATGGGTTGGGCGGCGTTGATGAGGAAAGTTGGCCATAACCGGTCAATCTTGTAGGAATTTATCTTGTCCCTGAGTCGAAGACTGGCATGCAGCTATTTGTATTTGAAGGAACAAGCATGAGATTCTCGTGATATTGAAGAACAAAGCGAAACAATGGCCACCCGAGTCACTTTTAAGATCCCACCATTTACAACTTGTTGGCCGTCGTAAATAGCGTATTAGTTGTGAAACTTAACGGACCGGCATCTCGCCTCGTCTGCCCTGCAATCAACTGCAAATATGCCCTGCATCAAACAAGAGCCGTCCGGCAGTGATCGCGTAAACCCGCCCGTTAATAAAAGCTCAGAGCCTGTCTGGACACTGCCATGTACCTAACTTGAGTATGACGCTGTTGCCTGAGCTGCCCACCCCTTTCGCGATACCGTGTACCAGTACATCCCAGCGAAATTACGTAGCCCGCCCTCCATCAATCGCCCTGTCAGTGCTTGCAGGGGCCAACGGGGGGTTACCTTGGTGGGGCAGTACTCCGTTGTGCCGGGCAGAAAAATTGAAGCCAATTTTTTTTTTCTTGAAAACTTCGCCCAGGAACGAGCGTTTTGCGTTAACTGACCAGGGGTCATGATTGAAGAAGGCAAATGCAGTCATGTGTACGGATACGGAGTAGAGAGGTAGTACATTGGCCTGCAATCCTCCATCATCTATATGTGACCTCACATATTTGCACTAGTACGGATTATAAACTGTTGAATGGCAGGTCGTCCTACCTACTCAGTAACCAGTTTGGCAGTTGTTTACTACGACGGGACCACCGCTTGCAAACTCCCCTTTCCCACAACTAACAAAGTGAGTGGCCCGACTTTTGACATTAGTGTCTCCAATGGGGAATTGGCTGTCTGCTCCCGAAAGAGCGCGCCTTGCCTCATCGGGATTAGCCTGATATTCTGGTTGAGGCGCCTTGCTGCAGGTGCGCTGCGCCAGTTGCTGCAGCATTCCCCAATTCTTTTTACAGCAGAGCTCTCCTTTGGGGACTTTAATGTGGGCCTCGCAGTTCAACAATCCAAGCCCGCTGCAATCCGCACCGCCACCAGCCAGCCAGCTACGGTAGCCGGACAACCCAGGCCTGCCTCTGCTGCACTCAAACTCCGTTTGGTCCCATCTCGTCCCTCCCAAATTTCTGCCCATCGCGTCGTATCCTGACTGGGAGACTCGGACACCTTCTTGCTCTCTTGTGATTCTCTCGTCCTACATCCTAATACTTGCATCTAAATTCCTCTTCGTTTTCCTCCCTCTTTGTCCATATCTCAGTCTCCCACCAGCCTTGGAATCGCCTCTCCAAAGCTGCCGCTCCAAGCTGGGTTGCGCGGGACCCTTAATTTCTACTCCTCGAAAAGCTCTACATTATCGCAGCATTGGCGCGTGCTGCTCTCTGCGATTGATAACAGTATCCCACTGTCTTTGCAAAGCATCTCTATATACATTCTTGATTCCGCGTTCGACTCCTTCTTTTCAGCTCTCTCCTCAACATGCGTCCCGAAGTCGAACAAGAACTCTCCCACACCCTGCTCATCGAGCTTCTGGCCTACCAGTTTGCCTCACCTGTCAGATGGATTGAAACACAGGACGTGTTCCTCGCCGAGAGGACGGCTGAGCGTGTCGTCGAGGTCGGTCCTGCCGACACTCTCGGTGTCATGGCCAAGCGTACCCTCGCCTCCAAGTACGAAGCCTACGATGCCGCCAAATCCGTTCAGAGACAGATTCTTTGCTACAACAAGGACGCAAAGGAAATTTACTACGACGTTGATCCGGTAGAGGACGAGCCGGAACCCGCCACCCCGGCTGCCGGAGCGTCTGAGAGCGCTGCGCCGGCCGCTGCTGCTCCCGCCGTCGCGGCGCCTCCACCCCCCGGCGCTGGCCCGGCAGCACAGATTCCCGATCAGCCCGTCCAGGCCGTGGATATCGTTCGCGCTCTCATTGCGCAAAAACTCAAGAAGCCTCTGCTTGATGTTCCCTTGAGCAAGGCAATCAAAGATTTGGTTGGCGGTAGGTTTCCCTGCTCTGCGCGGCTCACTCGCATATTGACAGTTCCATCTAGGCAAATCGACGCTACAAAACGAGATTCTTGGTGATCTTGGAAAAGAATTTGGCTCTACCCCCGAAAAGCCTGAAGACACTCCCTTGGATGAGCTCGGCGCATCCATTCAGCCCACTTTCGACGGGAACCTGGGCAAGGTGTCGCAGTCCCTTATCGCTCGTCTCATTTCCTCCAAGATGCCTGGTGGCTTCAACATCACAGCTGCTCGGAAGTATCTTGAGACAAGATGGGGTTTAGGCCCCGGTCGCCAGGATGGTGCTCTGCTCCTAGCTCTCACCATGGAACCCCCTGCCCGCCTCGGTGCGGAAGGCGATGCCAAGGCTTTTCTCGACGATGTTACCCAGAAATACGCTGCTAATGCCGGCGTCAGTCTTACCAGTACTGCCGCTGCCGATGCGGGCGGCGGTGGTGGCGGCGGTATGATGATGGACCCTGCCGCTATCGATGCCCTCACCAAAGATCAGCGCGCTCTCTTCAAGCAGCAGCTCGAACTCTTCGCTCGTTACCTCAAGATGGATCTCCGTTCTGGTGATAAGGCTTTCATCGACTCACAAAAATCCGAAAAGGTCCTACAGGCACAGCTTGATCTTTGGACTGCTGAGCACGGCGACTTTTACGCCTCGGGCATCGAACCTGTTTTCAGCCCCCTCAAGGCCCGCACGTATGACTCGTCGTGGAACTGGGCTCGCCAGGATGGCCTCAGCATGTACTTTGAGATCATTTTCGGTAGACTCCAGACTGTTGACCGTGAAATCGTCAGCCAGTGCATCCGCATCATGAACAAGTCCAACCCCAAGCTGCTCGACTTCATGCAGTACCACATCGACAACTGTCCAGCTGAGCGAGGCGAAACATATCAGCTTGCGAAAGAGCTTGGGTTGCAGCTCATTGACAACTGCAAGGATGTTTTGAACGTCGCGCCTCATTACAAGGATGTCGCTGTTCCTACTGGTCCTCGCACTACCGTTGATGCTCGCGGTAATCTCAACTACGAGGAAGTCCCCCGCGCCAGCTGCAGAAAGCTTGAGCACTATGTCCAACAAATGGCGGAGGGCGGCAAGATTTCCGAGTATGGCAACCGTACCAAAGTTCAGAGCGATCTCCAGCGCATCTACAAGCTCATCAAGCAGCAGCACAAGATGTCCAAGACATCGCAGCTTGAAATCAAGAGCCTGTACGGCGATGTGCTCCGTTCTCTTGGCATGAACGAAAGTCAAATTATCCCCAAGGAGTACGGCAAGGGTCGAAAGGCTACCACCCTCAAAGGCAGTAGCAACAACAAGGGCCGCGTAGAGACGATCCCTTTCCTGCATCTCAAGAAGAAGTCTCTTCATGGCTGGGACTACAGCAAAAAGCTTACTTCTGTCTACCTGGACTGCCTCGAGGAGGCTGCCCGTGCTGGTGTCACCTACACTGGCAAGCACGTTCTCATGACTGGCGCTGGCGCTGGCTCCATTGGCGCTGAAGTCCTTCAGGGTCTCATTAGCGGTGGTGCTCGTGTGGTTGTGACCACCAGCCGCTTTTCCAAAGAAGTCACCGAGTACTACCAATCAATGTACACTCGCTATGGCTCTCGAGGATCGCAGGTTGTCGTTGTTCCCTTCAACCAGGGCAGCAAGCAAGATGTCGAAGCTCTTATTGATTACATCTACGACCCCAAAAATGGCCTAGGCTGGGATTTGGACTATATTGTGCCATTTGCCGCCATATCCGAGAATGGCCGCCAAATCGACAGCATTGACTCGCGCTCGGAGCTCGCTCACCGTATCATGCTCACCAACCTTGTCCGTCTACTTGGATGCGTCAAGGCTCAGAAGGCTGAGCGCGGTTTCGAGACCCGTCCTGCTCAGGTTGTTCTTCCCCTGTCACCCAACCACGGCACCTTTGGCAATGACGGTCTCTACTCCGAGTCCAAGCTTGCTCTTGAGACCCTGTTCAACAGATGGTACTCTGAAAGCTGGGCCAACTATCTCACCATTTGCGGTGCTGTCATCGGTTGGACTCGTGGCACGGGCCTCATGTCCGGCAACAACATTGTTGCTGAGGGCGTTGAGGCATTCGGTGTCCGCACCTTTTCGCAGCAGGAGATGGCTTTCAACCTTCTTGGACTCATGTCTCCTACCATCGTGGACCTTTGCCAATCCGAGCCCGTCTTTGCTGATCTCAACGGTGGCTTGCAGTTCATCCCTAACCTGAACGAAGCCATGACCAAGCTGCGCAAGGACATTATGGAGACTAGCGAGATTCGCAAGGCTGTTACCAAGGAGAGTGCCATTGAAAACACAATTGTCAATGGAGCTGACTCGGAGGTTCTGTACAAGAAGAAGACCATCGAACCGCGTGCCAACATCAAGTTTGACTTCCCCACCTTGCCTGACTGGGACGAAGAGGTTGCCCCCCTCAACAATAAGCTCAAGGGTATGGTGGATCTCGAAAAAGTCGTCGTTGTCACCGGTTTCGCTGAAGTTGGACCATGGGGTAACTCTCGTACTCGATGGGAGATGGAAGCTTTCGGCGAATTCTCACTCGAGGGCTGTGTCGAAATGGCTTGGATCATGGGTATTATCAAGAACCATAATGGCCCTATCAAGGGTAAACCTTACGCTGGCTGGGTCGATGCCAAGACTGGTGATCCAGTTGACGACAAAGATATCAAGGCCAAGTATGAGAAGTTCATCTTGGAACACTCTGGTATCCGTTTAATCGAACCTGAGCTTTTCGCTGGCTACGACCCCAACAAGAAGCAGCTTCTCCACGAGGTTGTTATTGAGGAGGACCTTGAGCCGTTTGAGTCCTCCAAGGAGACTGCGGAGGAGTTTAAGCGTGAGCATGGCGACAAGGTTGAGGTGTTCGAGATTCCCGAGAGCGGCGAGTATCTCATTCGTCTAAAGAAGGGAGCTTCTCTCTGGATCCCGAAGGCACTTCGTTTTGATCGCCTTGTTGCTGGGCAGATCCCTACTGGCTGGGATGCCAAACGATATGGCATTCCTGACGACATCATCGATCAGGTTGACCCTGTCACCCTCTTCCTACTTGTCTCTACTGCTGAGGCTCTACTGTCCAGCGGTATCACTGATCCATACGAGTTCTACAAGTATGTCCACGTCTCCGAGGTTGGTAACTGTGTTGGCTCCGGCATGGGTGGTGCTACTGCACTTCGTGGTATGCACAAGGACCGCTACCTTGACCAGCCCCTGCAGAATGACATTCTCCAAGAATCTTTCATCAACACCATGGCCGCTTGGGTTAACATGTTGCTCATCTCCTCGTCTGGTCCCATCAAGACCCCCGTCGGTGCTTGCGCTACCTCTGTTGAGTCTGTCGACATTGGTTATGAGACTATCATGGAAGGAAAGGCTCGTGTCTGCTTCGTTGGTGGTTTTGATGACTTTGGTGAGGAGGGCTCGTATGAGTTTGCCAATATGAAGGCCACCAGCAATACGGTGGATGAGATGGCCCATGGCCGCACACCAAAGGAGATGTCCCGTCCCACCACTACTACCAGAAACGGGTTCATGGAGTCTCAGGGCTGTGGTGTCCAAGTCATTATGACTGCCAAGCTTGCCCTTGATATGGGTGTTCCCATCCATGGTATCCTCGCACTTACTACTACTGCCTCTGACAAGATTGGCCGCTCTGTTCCTGCTCCTGGTCAAGGTGTTCTTACGACCGCTCGTGAGAACGCCGGCAAGTTCCCCTCACCTCTTCTGGACATTGACTACCGCCGTCGCCAGATCGAACGCCGCAAGAAGCAGATCAAGCAGTGGCAGGAATCCGAGCTTGAGTTTATTCATGATGAGATCAGCGCCATGAAGGCTCAGCAAGGTGACTTTGACGAAAAGGAGTATGCCTACGAACGTGTTCAGCATATCGAGAAGGAGGCGGCTCGCCAGGAAAAGGAGCTTTTGCGCAGTATGGGCAACAATTTCTGGAAGAGCGACCCAAGCATTGCCCCTCTCCGTGGTGCCCTCGCTACCTGGGGCCTCACCATCGATGATCTCGGTGTTGCTTCTTTCCACGGTACCTCCACCAAGGCCAATGATAAAAATGAGTCTTCTGTCATTTGCCAGCAGTTGCGTCATCTCGGCCGTTCCGAGGGCAACGCGGTCTTGGGTATTTTCCAGAAGTATCTCACCGGTCACCCCAAGGGTGCTGCTGGTGCCTGGATGATGAATGGCTGCTTGCAGGTCCTCAACACTGGCCTGGTACCTGGTAACCGCAATGCTGACAATGTTGACCCCATTATGGAAGACTTCGACATGATTCTTTACCCCAGCCGAAGTATTCAGACTGACGGCATTAAGGCATTCTCTGTCACCTCGTTTGGTTTCGGTCAGAAGGGTGCTCAGGCTATTGGTGTCCATCCTAAGTACCTTTTTGCCACTCTTGACGAACGCACGTATGACGACTACTGTGCCAAGGTGGAGGCTCGTCAGAAGAAGGCATACCGCTTCTTCCATAACGGCCTCATCAACAATAGCCTATTTGTTGCCAAGTCCAAAGCTCCCTATACCGACGAGCAGCTTAGCTCTGTTCTCCTCAACCCTGATGCTCGTGTCTCGACTGAGAAGAAGACTTCAGACCTCACTTTTGCTGCCAACTTTATGAAGCAATCTGAGAAAGTAGTCTCCTCTACTCAGGCCAAGGAGACGCAACAGGTCATGGAGACACTTGCGCGCAAGGTCGCAAGCCAGAATAGCAAGGTTGGCGTTGACGTTGAGGATATCACTGCCATCAACATTGAGAATGATACTTTTATCGAGCGTAACTTCACTGCTGGTGAAATTGCATATTGCAGCAAGGCCCCGAGCCCTCAGAGCTCCTTCGCTGGCCGCTGGAGCGCTAAAGAGGCTGTTTTCAAATCTCTTGGTGTCACTAGCAAGGGCGCCGGTGCCGCCATGAAGGAGATTGAAATCTCTCGGGACGAGACTGGCGCACCCAAGGTCTCGGTATGCTTACCAAAATCTCAAAGCCCCGTTTCAAGAATAGCCGGCTAACATATGTCACAGCTTCATGGCGACGCCGCTTCCGCTGCCAAACAGGCTGGCGTTAAGGATATCTCCTTGTCCATCTCGCACTCGGACAACCAGGCTATTGCTGTTGCCGTCGCAAGTTTTTAAAGGGAGATTGTAAATGGATGTCTTGAGGACTTTTTTTTTTTTGCATGATGAAAAGAGCGGTCTGCATGTCCCCCGGGCTAGAAGTTTGAGAGTGGCAAAGAACTTATGAGCAAATTGATTTTAATAGAACTTGTTAATACATACATACTTTCAACTGTTCATTTCTGACTATTGGGCATGTGGCTCGAATCTTATTGCTCCGCGAACCACCTACGAGAATCCTATCTGCAGTCCAAGCGTAGCAGCACTATCATGGTGACTTTGGCACTATTTTAAAATTTGAAGCATTAGTTGTTTTTGTTGCTTTGCCTCGGCTGCCCAAGGCTGTGCCACGCAATCCTGCACGGGTCTGGCCAGGAAAATGGCACCCCCAAATATCTTTCACAACTCTTGCCTGGCTATTCATTTTCTCTTTTCTAGAGGAGGGTATAAACGCGGGCGGCATGTTCATCATAACATAAGCGTCGGACAATTTATCCGTCGAGATATCCCAGAAACGCAGCCTCGCGAGGCTTTTCTTGTTAGATTCGTTGACGGAGCGACTTGTGTTGCAGAAAACAATCTTCCGGTCACGTTCACTGTCCGCGACCGCGACCTCTCCCACCACGGCCACCGCCTCGGCCTCCACGTCCTCTGTCACCGCCTCCCCGACCACCATGGTCTCCTCTTGACTGGCCGCCGCGGCCGCCGCGGAAGTTGCCCTGCTGGCTCTTTTGTGCCTCGGTGGCGAGCTCGATAATTTCTTCAGGAACTCGTAGGTACTTGATCTGCAACGAAGAGAAGGGAAATTGTCAGTACTGTGAGTTTAAAAAGCGTAGAGCAGAATTGGGCAGGAATAGATAGAATGTGCCGTACATTATTGCCCTTCACGTAGACCTCTGGTAGACGCACAAACTTGTCTCCCTCCTGCAACTAAAGTCAGCAACCAACTCTTCAGGACGGCAGGGCATGCTCTCGCGCTGTGAATTCGAGCGTATGTGCATCGCCTCTCTATGCTCGCGCCGCGCTGTGGAGAGTGAATCGTACAGGACTTGTTTGGACAACTTCTTTCAGAGTCAGATTCATCCACGTATCGCAATTGACAAGGTGTCCGTTGAGGGTCTCGCCGTTCTTGAGCTCGACAAGCATCGGGTGGCCCTGGGCGGCATTGAGAAGGCCGAGGGGAAGCTTCAGGGTAACGAAAAGGTCAGCAAAGGTCAGGATTATTCGAGGGAGAGCAAGAGGCGGCCACAGCATGCGCGCGGCGATCGCGTGCGCCGGCCCGCCGTCCTATCAAGTCCGTACCATTGTGTTATTATTTCTGTATACAGCCGCGACAAATATTACAACAGTAAAATGCAGGGTCAATGGCTTGCGGGCGGGCGCAGTTGGACGTTGGGATGGGGAGCTTTCCAGTGTTGAGGTCACTCTTGAACGGAACCTTGGAGATGGTGGTGGACTGGCTAGTCCAGGACAGAACCTCGCCAGTTGCATTGCCCCGGTTGTTAATTGCGGAACCCTTCTGGTGTACAACCGTCTCTCCAAGTACACCCTCACATTTTTTGACAGCTTCGGAAGCCGGATAGGAGCAGGGAAAAGGGAGGAATAAAAATGCAGCGCAGCTCGATAATTTACGATGGCCTTTGGCGCTGTCTTTGCCCCTCGTTCGACATGACATTTGTACGGCATGCGGCACGACTTTCTGCTGGTACGCCTGCACACACGCTGCGCCGCGAGCTTGTACGAGGAGCTTCGAATACGACGAGGATACAGCGTAAGGCGTACAGCGCCGAAGCATCAACCTCGATCGACGCGTATATACGGGACATGCTGAGGGCGGGGCCAGTACCGACGACGCCAGCGCCGAGGCAGATCAGTATTCTTACGAGCAAAGCGCCGCCGAGCGATGCATCACTGTTTGCGGCGTCGATTGACGAGCTGATCGGCCATCTGCATACACTGCGCGGCCGCGAAACGCCATGGATATCTACAACGTCTTCCGTGGATAGGCATAAACGAATCATGCATCTCGTCAGGCACCTGGTTGTGCAGCGCAAGCACCGCCTGACGGCGTTTCTGTACGAATGCATCGCGGACACTATGGGAAACCCGGAGAGCAGCGGCGTTACGCTCGTCGCCCTCATGAAGGATATGGCACAACAGGGTATCGAGCCGACGCAGAGATTCTATGCCGGGGCTCTCGAGTCTCTCATGGTACACCCCAACTACGCCGTCATGCTTGAGATCCTGGAGCACTCACGCGCCAATGACTGGCCAGAGAACAAACCAACTCTGGCTGTCGCCTTGCTCCGGGACGAGCAATACGAGCTGGCCTACGATACACTCATGGAGCTGCATGCGAGTAACAAACTTGTCGAGCCATGGATCTATGACGTCTTTGTATTTGTTTTTGGTAGGATGGGGTTTGTCGATGAAATGATGGAGATTCTGGTGGCCCGTCTGTCTCTTGCATCGACCCAAGGCCTGGATACGCTACAATATTTTGCCCTAGACATATGCAGCGCCTCCTTCCACTACCCAGGCACTCTCGCCGGATGGAACACCATGGTGCGTAGCGGCAAGGTTAACCCGCCCGACGGCCTTGTGGAAAATGTGCTTAACACGGCTGCGCGACAAGCGGACACGGTGCTGGCCAGTGAAGCGCTGGACATGCTAGCGCAGCGGACCAAACTTCAGGACTACCATTACGATAGCCTCATAGACGCCTTCATCCTGGACGGCGACCTGGCGTCTGCGGCGCGACTGCACTGCATCATGTACACCAACGGTATTCCTGTCAGCAAGGCCGCGGCGAAGCGGTTCGTCACCAGCGCCGTGCGGAGGGGGCCAGAGGTCAATGAGTGGCTGCACAGCGCCTCCCGGGAGAACCTACTGGCGCCGCCGCGCCTCGTCAACGCCGCCATCACCAGCCACTTGCTAGCCGCTGACGCGACGCTGGCCATCGACCTGTACACTTGCTACGAACAGCTGTGCGGCGACAAATGGCCGCCACTCGAAGTCATGCTACAGCTCCTTCCCCACTGCAGCGACGAGGCCACAGCGGCCGAGCTGTGCGATCGGCTCCTGGAGGAGCTGCGCGCACAGAAGAGCGAGGAGCCGCGCCAGATGATTGTGCAGAAGCTCAACGCCGCGATTGAAAAACTTGTCCAGAATGGCAGGGCAGCGGAAGGTCGTCTCTTTGCAGAAAAGCTTGGCAAGCTGCTGCAGCGTCCTCAACTAGAAACATCATCCTAGTCGTTGCACATGTACCCGATCAGCTCGGGATATCAATGTGCGAAAGACAGGCCGAGGGTCATCGGCATACCGAACTTCATGGCCCCAGCTATCGGCTCACTGCAGAGATGACTACGATCAACAGCGAGCTTCTCAAGGCGACAGAAAGCATAAGCACCGCAGCAACGCGGTTCATATATTCTCCCCCCACATAATTACTTAAATATAATATTCTCCAATACCTCTCCTATATCCGTCCTGCTCGGATATTGTGCTGGGAGTCAACGGCGACTGCCTACCATGCGTCGGCGCTTTGTGGTACCGACTTGTCCGATTCTTCCGACTATGTCCGCGCTTTTGGACTTGGTATGGAAGAAGCGATTGCAGGACCGGCAGAGCGCACACGAGCTGGGCATTGTTCGATCCTTTCATCCCGGACATCTACCATTTTCCTTCAGTAGGTGCTCTAAGTTGAAACGGAGCGCCTGACGGTGGTGGTACGATGTGTGGCTGGCTATTGTGTGTAAGTCGCAGTTCAGTGGATGCCACTCTGGCAACTCAGTTCTGACGAGAGCATGACTATGCCACAATTGCACCCTTCTGGTAGCATTCTGGGCCAAGCCCCGCAATATATATACTGAGACTGCCACTGGCTCGATCAAAGTACGCATACAGTCGCTGCATTTCTGAGCATAATCTCTCCCCTTCCTGGGCCAGCCGGTTCACAACACTAGATTGCCCCGTTGAACATGGTTGCGTGTGCGGGCGCGTGAATCGCGATCAGTCAGTGTGTCGAGGTTCTTCCATTTGTTCGCACGCCATCATCACCGGCGTACTGTGACACATGGACTATTACGGATTACTACTAATAGGCTTCGCCGCAGCCTCGTTCATTGTTCGTTCTGGGTTTGTAATCCATGCTCTGCGTGGCTTGCGCTAGCCGCTGTGATTGGACCGCGGTTTTTGTGAGTTTCTGAGCTAGGCTGAACTTGGGGGCCTGAACAAGGCTTGTTACCAGTAACTCGATAAAATCATGGGAGTCTGAAGTGTAATTAACAGACATCTGCATGAATGACGATTAGGTCAGTTGTTTTGCTGTATGAATCCGAGACAGTTTCAGTCTTTCGTTTACATCGATCGAACAAACAATACCATACAACAACAACAACAACCCAAACACCACTGCAAAGTGGAAGGACTACAAGAAATAACCCGTATCGAGACTCGCCAGAAACTCAGACTGGGGAGCTAATTACCAAACATTTGAGATGGGCGACCAGTAAGTACGGGCTGACGCCATACGCAGGGTCCCACATCAACCTTAATACTTTGACTCAACCTGCTCTCTCCACCGCTTGGTTGGTAATCCGAAACCCGATGGTGACGAGCTTTTCTTAGCACCGACTTGCCGCGACTTTGAGCTTTGCCCCATCATAGCCCACAGTTTCTCCTTCTATGGACGGCGTCGTTGGTCCGTCCCAGTTCCGGGGTTGCACCTTTGGCAGGCAGGCCGGCGGCCACACAACGCTGCTCACGCTAGCGAAGCATCGCTGGCTTTGCTTTCATATGTCTTTTTTTCCCCATGGTTGGATTAATAAGGTGTAAAACAAGTGAGATTTTCACGCCTAACACCGCCAGTCACTTTAACGCCGTTGCAGCTCGGATCTTAGTTTCCATGGCTCCGACACCCTTCTGGCCTGCCCTTCCATTTTAGGCGACGAGTTTCGGCTCTTGATTAATCAGGCTGGAGTGACATACCAGAACCTAGATTTTTAATACCTGGTTCTTTGGGGAGCTCCATACTCAGGAGTTTGGTTTCCACTGCCGAAGCAAGATGAGGTCCCGGGATGTATAAGTATGTCGGTTTCCCCTCCTGTCGATAGATCCTGACAGAAGTTCATCCCAGGAATCATATCTGCTCTGGATAAAACAGATACCCCGCTTCAGCAGCCTTCTAATTTCATACCCTTGAATAACAGTCAATAGTGCGCTGCAGTTAATCTTCAGCTCGGAAGTACCCCAGCCATTTGGATTTGTTCCTATACCGAGACCAACGGTTCACCCTGGCAAAAGAGTTCTTTCGCTTTCGAAACTAAAGAATGGCGGACATTATCCGCGATGCCGCCATCGGCCAGATCATCCGATGGGTCACGGGCAACCGCTACCTCCAGTTCCCTGAAGAGAAGCCCGACTTTAAGCTGCCAGAAGCCTATGCCAACATACTCAACGGAGGCGGTGCGGAACATAGACCGGCCACGGCCTGGTCCGCCAAGAGCCTCGAGGATGACGGCAGCGCGACTGACAGCGACGACGCGACGACGTTGCCGGCACCGCTGGCCCACGTCCAGTCTCACCGCTCAGGCATCAACAACATCACCGAGGCAGCTCTCGAGGCCGACGAGATTCACAACGTCGAGAAGACGCAGTCCATAGCCATTGCACCGCAACAGACTAAAGACGGCGCTATTCTCGTCGACTGGTACTACACCGACGACCAGGAGGACCCTCACAACTGGTCCAACAACAAGCGCAACGCCATTGCCTTGGTCATCTGCCTGTACACCTTTGTCGTCTACACCACCTCGGCCATCTACACGGCCTCGACCCAGGGCGTCATGGAGGAGTTCAGCGTCAGCACCCTCGAGGCGTCGCTCGGCCTGTCCCTCTACGTCCTGGGCTACGGAGTCGGGCCCCTGATCTTCTCGCCCCTCAGCGAGATCCCACGCATCGGCCGCAACCCAGTCTACATTGCCACCATGTTCCTCTTCGTCATCATCTCCATCCCCACGGCGCTCGTGCACAGCTTTGCGGGCCTCATGGTCCTGCGCTTCCTCCAGGGCTTCTTCGGCTCCCCTTGCCTGGCGTCCGGCGGCGCCTCGATGGGCGACATGTACAGCTTGATGGCGATTCCCTACGCCATGATGGCATGGGTTTCCGCCGCCTACTGCGGACGTGAGTCTTCCCAAGAAAATCCCCCCCCCCCTCCACCGAAGTTACACGTTTCCATGCTAACACTATTACGCCGCAGCGGCTCTTGGTCCTCTCCTCAGTGGCTATGCCGTGCCTGTCATGGGATGGCGTTGGTCCCTGTACGAGTCCATTTGGGCCTCGTCTCCCATCTTCATTATCATGCTCCTGTTTCTCCCTGAGACAAGCAGCGCAACGATCCTACTGCATCGCGCACAGCGCCTTCGCAAGGTTACCGGGGACGCCCGCTTCATGTCCCAGAGCGAGATCGACCAGCGCAGCCAAAAAATGTCCACCATTTTCGTCGAAGCGCTCATCAAGCCCCTCGAAATCACCCTCAAAGACCCTGCCGTCTTATTTGTCCAAATCTATAGTGCAATCATATACGGCATCTACTACTCTTGTAAGTCGAGAATCTCTGCGGAGATCTTGTTCGTTGACCGCCATGAAACTAACTATTTGGGTAGTCTTTGAAGTATTCCCTCTCGTGTATCCCGTCGATTACCACATGAACCTCGGTCAGATCGGTCTCGTCTTCTTGTGTATCTTGATCGCATGCCTCATCGGTGTCGCGGCTTACTTCTGCTACCTGTACTTTTACATGAATCCCCGCATCGTCAAATTCGGATTCGGCGCTCAGGAAGAGCGTCTGGTTCCTGCACTTGGCGCTGCCTTTGGCCCGACCATTGGCCTGTTCCTGTTTGCCTGGACGGCGCGCGCCTCGGTCCACTGGATCGTGCCCACCATCGGCATCACCATCTACGGGTCCACCGTCTTCGTGGTCATGCAATGCATCTTCGTTTACATTCCCCTCAGCTACCCCATGTACGCGGCCAGCCTGTTTGCCGCCAATGATTTCTTCCGCAGCGCTCTCGCCTGTGGCAGTGTCCTGTTTGCGCACCCTCTCTTTGGCAACCTGGGAGTCGCCCGGGGCACGAGCCTTCTTGGCGGTCTCAGTGTCATTGGTATTATTGGCATCTGGCTTCTGTACTTTTACGGTGCCAGACTGCGCGCCATGAGCAAGTTTGCGCTCGCGGATTAAATAATGAATTTGGGAGAGGCCGTACTCGACGGGACAGACTTTTGGTTATATCATAATTGGCTACTCGCATACTCGATAGACAGCGTTGCATTTCATGAATTTCTCAAAAATAAAATTCGTTTATTCTTTTGAGCTATCCTCACTAGAGTCAAGTGTTTCGTCGTCATATTTGAAAAATAAAAAACAGTACTACAGGTCTTAAGCGAAGAAAGAATAAAGTAATGGGTATCCCTTGTGTCACAACACCTTGCAAGTCAAACGCCAGACCAGGATTGTGCGCACCAAATACCCGATATCGCCATTCCTGCCATGAACATTTCGCTCATAGTTTTTTTTACATAAATTGCACAGGGGATGAGCTCGGCAAATCCAATCCAACTACCAATATCAGTTCCAAGCACCGCCGCCAGATCCCCCCCAGCTGTAGTTCGGATGTGTACTGGTCGTTGAGCTGCCATGAACACCATTAAATCCATACCAAGATGAATGACCGTTCTGGGGTTGGTTTGGTGCACCAGACGCATGCTGCTGCGTAGGTTGCGACGAATACGGCTTTCGTGAGGCGCTACGCTCAGATACGCCCATCAGGGTATGCGCTCCGTCGCCACGCTCGCCACTGCTGCGGCGCTGATCTGGCGGGTGCACAGGCAGCATCGCAGTACCCAGGGTTCTGTCACCTCTGTAGCCGTGAGTGTTCTGAGTAGTGTCCACCGCCGCAGCGTCTGATCTCCGATTTGGCCACGTAGTCTTAGCAGCAGTAGTACGTACAGTGCTAGCGGGTTCTTGTTGGTTGAACATTCGAGAGGGGGCATGATCACGGTACGCGTTAGGGTCATACGCAACCCTATCAGATGTAGTGTCATGCAGCTGTGGATAGGCTCCCTGACTTTGACCATAGCCGGAGTCTTGTTGATACGGGTCACTTGCGTACTGCGACCGAGTTGCTGATTGGCCGTACGGGTCGTGCGGCAACCGGTCGAAAGCAAGCGGGTTACGTGGTGGTGCTTCATGCCTTCTCGGATTGTGACGCTCGAGCGGGCTCTCATGTCTTTGGCGAGGTGGTGAAGTGATGAGAGCTTGAACTGGTGTCGGCACACGACCCTTAACCTTTGCTGTGGGTTTCGGGGCTCGCTGTGATTTCCTCGTAGCAGTAGAATCCACAACGGTGCTGGCATTAGCAGGCAGGGGTTCACTCGTTGTAGCACTCGTGTCCACAGGATAATAGACCCGTCCTTGTGGTAGCGCCAGGCCACCAGAACTCCAGTTCAGCGAGCTTGTCGAAGCACGATTTTCATGTGAAGATTGAAGGCTAGCTTCTCCGATCGGGTGAGAGCCATTGCCCTGATCATCCGGGGCGATTTGCATCATGTTTGCGATAGGAGCTTGGCCGTGGATTGGCGGTTGGCGTTGGACCTCAGATTGTGCGACAACAACCTCTTCTGTTCTATCCTCCTCAATCTCGCCCTCAGCATCTACATTCTCTGACATGGCGGTATCATCCTCTATAATGATGGCAGCAGACTTTCTGTGCCTAGGTTTAGGCGCTGGATACTCGCAAGTCAATCCAGAGTCTCGACAAACGGAGCAAGTAGGCTTCTCTTTCGAGCACTAAACAGAGAGTCAGCAACGCATCTGACATATGAATCTATGTGACTGACCTTGGATTTGGAAAGCTTGCAGTTGAAGCAAAAGACTCGCGATGTCGTTCCGGCTTTAGACTTCTTCGGTGTCTTTGACGTTCCATTTGTTTCTACGGCAGAGACATTTGCTACAGCATTGTCCTTCGCAGAATTATTCGCGCCAACATCGGCATCGACTGAGCTGGCCGCCATTGATTCCGTAGCCGGCTGGCTCGGCGCTGGCCGTGGGCTATCTTTCTTCGCTGGGTGAACGATATGTAGCCTCTCTGCGCCGTACTGAACAAGCATATTAAGTGACTCAGTCTGTACTTCTGGTGATTGATTAGAGAAAATGCTGAACTGATCCGCATTGAGCGTGGCTGGATCGATACCAGCTTCGGTAAGCTTCTTGGTAGCGGTTTCGCGCCGTCGCGCAGCCTCTGCGGGCGACACGTTCAGCGACGCTGTATTATTCAACGTTGTTTCCGCTGAGCTATTGTTTGATATTGATTCTGTGGCTGTCGCTGCCGAAAGAGCTGCAAGAGCAACATGATCTGCAGCATCCATTGCAGTCACCGTCGTACCATTAGCATGAGTCGTCGCAAATCCCTCTGTCATTGGCAGCAACTCGGCCCGTGAAAGTTGATTTTTGGCACCTTTCTTTGGCCGTGATCTCGGTTTCTTGGGAGCCAATTCTCCGTCTGCCCCAGTCACAGCCCGTTTTCTGCGCGGTGTATCGCGTGGTGTGTCACCCCTCTTGGCCGAGCCAAGCGCCTTCTTCTTAGTAACGGCTCTCGGCGGTGGAGGTGGTGGTTTGAACGAGTCATAGAGTTCGCCAACTGTTCGATGAAATGGAATGTGTGAATAGTTGACTGTTATGGCACTATTGCCCTTGGAAAAGGTAATCGTCACGGTTCCTCGACAGTCGAATGCAGGACGCGCTACGCAGGTCAGAGGATACTCCATCGTTGGATTTCAGGGGTAAATTACCTCGAGATGCGAAATCCAGCTCCTTTTTGCTATAGTCGAGAATCGCATGCGTCTGCGCTGCCTTGCCGTGCCGAGCCCACTGCTGCCATGAGTGGTTGCAGGCAAACGTCAAGATCCAGCCCTGAGTTTTGCGCAATTCATCGGTCATCGACCATGTGTTTCCATCGATGTTTCCGAGCGCATTGAGTATTTCCTGCGATACAGCACGTTGCGTAATCGGGCTCTGCTGCGGCTGCGACACAAGAGCCTCGCGAGCGGAAACTCTGCTGAGGCTGGGGTCAACATTGTCGCCCTGGCCGCCGAAGATAGTAAACTGTGTCGAGGGACCGATGTCGACGCTTGCTTTTATTCGTTCCGCGCGCGTGTCGGTCACTTTTCCCTCGAATACATCGCGGAAGCGTGATTGCAGCTCGTCGAGGCTAGAGCAAGCTTCATCTCGCACCGGCTCGTCCTCGGCTGCACCAAAGTTAAACGAAGCGAGAAAGTCCGCCATTGAGAACCGACTTGGAGCGGGTCAGACTCGCCAGCGGGCTCTCGAAAATGGATTGAGTCTCTTCGGCGGCGAAGAAGGCCCGCGGTGTTGTCCGGCGCAATAATGTTGACGCCGTCGTTGGCGCTCCGAGACTTATGGGGCGCGTTGTTTCTCTACGGGCACAGTGGCGATCAGGATCCACGTAGACGGCCTACGTGCATAACTCCTTGCCCAACTAATCAGATGAGTAATGGAATACGTTGATTTGGAGGGCTATGTATAAATGAGTCCTCTGCTGAATACCTTTGATGAAAGTTGATTTCTGCTGTATTAATTTTGTTCACTCCTAGCAAACGTATTCCTTGCATACTACAAATTACTAATAGCGCAAGTCGAGTGATGCGTTTCCTTGTAGTGGGGCAGAGCTAAGTAGTGAGTGAATGAAGGCAGACATCAATTACGCGGGCAATTAGAGAGACGAAAGTGCACAACAAGCTGATAACTGTTTTATATTCTTGGAATGGGAAAAATCAACAAAATCAATTGTGATCTATTTATTCATGTGTTTCCAGCCACATTGACATCTCATTTCCCGACAGCGTCATTATAGGGACAATACTTGTAGCCTTGCTTGTGAGGTTGCTGGCAGCGAAGCAAGCTATATAATGGCCCTCCTCCGCCTATCAGTTCTCTTCCACCCATTGCTCTATTCTCTCTATTATATCGGCCTTTCTTCCGCTAGTGCTGAGACCCTTAGCTCCTGCAATATCTTTAAGTTGGGTGACTGTCATTTTCGAAATTGATCCGTCGTCTACGATAACTTTCAGTTGTGCAGATGTCAGGCCGGACACAGCCGTTTGCGCAGCAGTCGTCCTTCCACGCTTTGCAGGCCGTTCAGGCAGCTCATCATCAATTTCTCTCTTGACCGCTCTTGTATCAGTGGCTAATTTCGCCTCATTTGACAGAGTCTCTGACCAGTCTTCAAGATAACCACCAGCGCGTTTACTAATGGCTTTAAACTTGGGCAGGGTAGCATCCTCGGCTGTTTCTGGCACTTCTTCTTCAAGGGCAAGCGCTTGTAGAATTGTGTAATGCCATTGCAGCGATGGGTTGGGGTACTTGGTTGGGTTATACATAGCCTTTGGCAGCTGTAGCTGCTGAATGATGGTACGCATCTGCGTTTTAAGATCATCTGACGCCTGTGCCAGCTTGCCGGGAGCTTTAATATCTCTGAGGTCATCTGCAAAGGGAAGGGGGTATAACCAGAGCCCGGCGGGTAGAAATGGTGTTCCGGAGTCTTCATCGGATTGGGGTCTTGAGGGCATTATGGCGGCCAGCATCGGGTTCGCGTTGGTCCGCACAATACACCATGCAATTGCCACCTTATCCTTTTTCAATAGTGTTTCCCAGAGAGCCGTGAAAACGCGTGTAGAGCCAACATAGTCCTCTTCGCTCGGATAGATAAATGTCGATTTCTTGACGCTGCTCCACACCGGAATCGAGTGGCGCGCTTTAAAGCCAATAATGCGGATGACAGGACTGCCAAAATCCTTGAGACTTTTCTGCTCCTCGGGGGAAAAGTACACATACTCGCCACCAAACTTGTAGGCTTTCTTGATCTCACCCTTCTCGACGGTGCGCGTGCTGTCTTCCGCGATTCGTGTTGTCTCACCCACTGCCAGCTGCGGCTTTTCGCCATCTAGCCATATGTAGCAGGTTCTTGCGGGGACTTGTCTGTGAGTAATATTGTAACCTTTGACAGAGATTCGTAGGCTGGGTGCAATCTCAAATGGTAGGTTAGAGAATAGCGCTCGTTTGGGGGCTTGTTTTGAATTGATGTTTGAGATTAGCGACGCAAGCAGGCTCAGTCCATCCCCTGACTTTGAAACTGCGATATCCTCTGAGTTTGCTTCTGCCGACGGGTCTCGATATAGAATATCCTAAGCCAACGTTAGTGCAACGAAATTGTCTGGGAACAGACATAAGGGCATACATCGTAGAACTTGGCGAGGTCAAATTTTGTGCCGCAATGCGAAATAGGAAAGAGATCTATTGACACACCCAAATCATACAAGTCTTTGGCGCGCACGGCGGCAGCTGATCTGGCGGCTTTGTCTGCAGAGTGCGGGTTATCATTATCTGTGACCAGAAACAGACGTCGACTCCCAAAGTTGGCGGCACGTGTTGTGAAGATCTGGTTGGCACAGAATAATACGTTTGACATTGAAACAGTTTCAGAAGTCGGTTTGAGGATGTCATCTTCGATCTCTTCGTCTTCGACAAGAGACTTAAGGGCTTTGACATCGTCGGCAGACGGCACGTCCAGATCGGTAAACAGGTAACAATGAGGGTATCCCAGGCCGCTTCTCCCATTCTCGTCAAGCTGGAACCTCGTCTTCTCGGTACCAAACAGCAAAATCCCAATCATGTCCTTGGGGTTAGATATGATGCGCTGCTCCATGAAGTTATATGCGCACTTTAGAGCAGCTTGGATGGGACTATCTCGGTCCGCTTTCTTAGAATCAGAGGGTGGAGGCGCTTTCAACATTGACTCGCTGACCTCAATCGCAAGTAATACGGCATCTTTTTGCGTTTTGAATGACTGTGCTTGTTAGCATGTTGCCCGGTTGGCAGTAGTGAATAGATAGTGAAAGGTACCCACGGTGTCGTCGATCTCCTGATCACCTTCGTCTTCCTCGTCTCGTCGCCAGTCTTTATTGTCAGCCATTCTTTGCGATTATTTTGGGCCCAGAGGAGGTCAAACTTGAAAGCACTACGGCATGGACTTGTGGCGAAGGATCGGTTGTCTTTATAAGAAGCTCAACATGCAGCAGCTTGCCAGGTAGCGAGTGGGTCCCTCGATGCTGCCTGGAGGTCGCTCTCGGCACGGACGCGCTGGTGCAGGCTCAGATATCATCGCGATTTACACGAAGTCACGTGGTTTTGATTATTAGCTGTTCAGTGATTGGCTGTCTTGCGCGTTAGCAGCTACCTCGACTTGCAGTTATATAGCCGCTTTGGAGGAAGTACTTGGTAACAGCCCGACAAGCTCGGCACTAGGCATCGGCGTGTTTGATCTCCGGACCACCAGCGCAAGCTCTGAATCGACAGACGGGCTCTACACACCTTGTTTCGCAGCTCACATTCGGAATTGCAACTTGCCTCTCTCTACAGTTGCAGTTGCGACAAAATGGCGCTCCGCACAACGACGAGGCAGCTGTGCCAGACCCTCCCCAGGAGCAGCACAGGCTTGCGACAGATCGCCGTCCAGAGACGGCACCTGGCGACTACGTCGGGGCATCCAGTCACGCAAAATGCGGCCGGCTCCAAAGGCCCAACGGCCATGGTCTTTCTCAACATGGGCGGCCCATCCACCACGGCTGAAGTTGGCGACTTCTTGAGCCGTCTATTCGTAAGCATCTGTTTATATAGCTACTACCACCATATTCTAATCCGATGTGTCCGCAGTCCGACGGTGATCTCATCCCGCTTGGGCGGCTACAAAGCTACATAGGTCCACTGCTTTCCGCGCGCCGTACACCCAAGATTCAGAAGCAATATGATGCCATTGGAGGAGGCTCACCCATCCGAGAATGGTCCGAACATCAATGTGCCGAGATGTGCAAAATTCTTGACAAGACTTCCCCCGAAACGGCCCCTCACAAGCCATACGTGGCTTTCCGATATGCGAACCCTCTCACCGAAGATATGTATAAACAGATGCTCAAAGATGGTTTTGGCGGCGGAAAGGGCGGTCGAGCCGTGGCATTCACTCAGTATCCCCAGTATTCTTGCTCGACAACCGGCAGTAGCATTAACGAGCTATGGAAGTGGCGCCATAGGTTGGAAGGCAACACAAGGGCAGAGACTGAGGGTGCGATTAGTTGGAGTGTCATAGACCGCTGGCCGGTACATCCCGGTCTTGCCAAGGCCTTTGCGCTAAACATCCAGGCGAAGCTTGCTGAATATCCCGAAGAACGCAGGAAGGACGTAGTTCTGCTTTTCTCAGCCCACAGTCTGCCTATGTCTGTTGTCAACCGAGGTTTGTGTACACCAGCGACGGTGCAATGGCGGCCCTGTTCTAATAATGTTGATAGGTGACCCATACCCTGGTGAAGTTGCTGCCACGGTCTATGCCGTGATGCAACAGCTAAACTTTTCCAACCCCTACCGCATTTGCTGGCAGTCGCAGGTGGGCCCCAGTGCTTGGCTGGGCCCTCAGACTTCGGATACCGTGTCGAACTACATTGCCCGTGGCCAGACGGACATGATACTTGTGCCGATCGCATTTACGTCGGACCACATTGAGACTTTATATGAGCTTGATGAGGAAGTCATTGGCGAGAGCGGGCATAAGGATACTGTTAAACGAGCAGAGAGTTTGAATGGCAGCCGAGTATTTATCGAGGCCCTCGCCGATATCGCGAAGCAGCATCTTCACAGCGGTGACGCCTGCTCGAAGCAAATGCTACTGCGCTGCCCCGGATGTAAGAGCGAGCGGTGTGGGGAGTCAAAGAGATTCTTCTCTCAAGGCCAAGGCCCTGTACTCTAGGGCAATTGTAAAATTCAGTGTATTATCTAGCCACTTCATGTACAGCATTTAGCTTCACTCAAAAATTACTTGGTAATGAACTCTCCGCCTAAGTAATGTTACGGCGGCTCGAGCTTCTATGATGTTTTGTAGACGAATGTATACAAGCCCAGCCTCTCTGGATGTCTCTCCTGGCTCTGCACGCAAGACATTACGAATCACGTCAGACCGCTTGGCACATGTTGACTTCTTCCACGGAAGCGCAGAGCAAGGAGTGGCGTCCGAATTATCACACCAGCCAGCTACTCGGAACAGAACAAATGGGCGAGTCGACAACCACGACCCTACCCTGTATTTTTAGTGGTTCCCTTTTCACTTCTTCCGGTGCCGTGTCCAGCTTTTGTCGATGTTGTGCCATTGTTGATTGGGTTCTGAGTAATTCGCCTGCTTGTTTACGGGGTTCTTCGTCGTGGTGATGGGATTGCAGTTGGACTATGTCAGGCTCTGTGATGAGACTTTGGACCAGCAGCTCGCATGATGCAGGTTGTGGAAACAGTCCAGCGCCCAAAGGTCATTGGCCATTGGTCAGGTGCCCCCAGCAAAGGCGTCCCAAATACGAAGCCGCTTCGCATTAATATGCACGGCTCTATCAGTTCCGACTTATTATTACAATAGTTGCAGCTCCTGGATGCGGGACGATGACGGTTCGCATGCTGCCTCGCTACCGTATTAAGAAAGCACTGGATAATGGTGGTACGGCGCTGGTGGTGAGTAATACTCAAGTACAGCGGCCAAAACGGACATGTCATACATTAGTACCTAGGTACCTACTCAGTAGGTAGGTAGCCAGGCAAATGTAACCAGAGCGCCAGCACGAGAGCCCGCCAACCCACCCAACTACTTAATTCCTTACTAGGTACTAAGGTAGCTAGGTCGGATACCTTAGTAGGCACCTAGGTAGGTATATTGGGTAAGTACGGAGTAGAAGGCACTGCTTAATTAAGCAGCACGCCTACTTACTTATCGGTATGTAGCAGTCCGGGGCAGGCCGTTGGCAAAGAACTTGAACTACTCCGTACTCAGTAGGTCTTTGATCAGAAATGGAACTGTAGGTGTCGGATCCGCGGACTGAGAATATGAGATGGAGTAGCAAAAAAAAGATTCCAGTGCGTTACTCAGTATTTTTGCTTTTGCATGTCCCAGTAGGGTACTGTGCTTGCCCCTTTCCCTCGAAAAGGTGCATGCTTTGTCCCACTGTGCAAATCCGTACCGGTAAAACATCAAAAGAAAACCAAAGACACCAACACATCACCGCCTTTGATATTTTTTTGTGCTCTTCAGAGCGAATGAGTAGCCACGACCGAGGGGGCTGGGGAAAAATGCGTAATAGAGATGGCGAGCTGTCAGAGACAGTCAAATACCCAAGGTAGGTAGGTATCCGCAAGAGATTACCTATCAGTAAGTGTGAACTGGCACTGGCATGTATTGAGCCGTCTCAATTGCAGTTACCCGGACCAAGATAGTGGGTCACATTTTGACCTCGCACGTCAGATTACAGCGAGGCGCCACAGACATGAACTTGAGCCAAAGCCACAAAGAACACTCTGTACTGAGTAAGTAGGGCCAAGAAAGAAAGGAGCCGGCACAGTGATTGAGATGGCAACGTTTCCAACAGAGCAGCACCAGAGCTCCAGCTACGAAGCTACTCAGCAAATATTACTGATATATACGGATACTAGCATCGACCAACCATGTCAAGTACAGTGTACCTTCATTCCCCATATGATCACGCGCAACTTAGCAGGAATTCAGTACCTGTCCAGGTACTTGGTACCTGGGATTGCCGTTGAGCTTGCAAAGAGCATGTCGCCCCCTGAGAACACTAAGCCAATCAGGGCTAGCGCCGCACAAACCCCTTTTGCCAGGTGCCACTCAACCACTCTAGCCGGGCCCCCAATGGGCATTGGCCCCAGCGGGACAGCACCAGCATCCAGCACAAGCCTAGAAGTTGCAGGGCCAAGGCCAGCAAGGCGCAAATTCCACCTCCTTTCCCCCCAAACTCATCACTAAAGGCCCCCCCTCAAAAAAAGTCCCCCTTCTCCTCCTGTGCACAGGCCGAACTTGCGATCCTCACGTCAGTCAGCTCCTTTCGTCGTTCTTCCGCCATCATCGCTACTGCCCTCTCTCGTTACTCAGTTGCGTGTTTACCAGTTCTCTTGACGCCTCGCATCTTGGAGTCTGTCGATCCGGGTCTTCTTCACTTCGCTTTTGCCTTCATTTAGGGTTCCTCCCTCATCCTTTGATAGGTAGGTAGCTTGCCCCCCCAAAACGATCCGTCTCATCATGCCCCTTCTACCGGAGCCATCGCGCTCCAGAATCTGGTCCCATGTTTCGGGTTGAAGTCTGGCTGCTATCCAGATGGAAACACGTTTGGAGAACCAAGTCTGGCGGATTATGCACGCGGTGACCTCGTCCCTGAAGCACCCAGATGACGCATGTGCACTCGTGATCCAGGAGCACTGCTAACCACTTCACTAGAAGCCGTACTTTCCCACCATTCATTAAGCACCGGTCGACCGTTCCTTATACATAATTATGGGTAAGATTACTCTTTCTTCACTTGATTCCCTGCTTCGCGCCGAATGGCAGTCGCAAAGGCAAAAGGGGCTGTTCCTGGTTCATACCCGCCAACCTGTCGTCCGACCTGCACAACATCGGCAACTTGCCTGGTATTTCTCTCATCACTCGTTTTCACTCGTCTGCATTCTGCCCCACGAACCCTTGGTCCGGCATCAATTTTCGCAATATACGCTTTCTTGGCTTCGAATTTTTGGACGTCCGCCCCATCACACCACCGCGGATTAGCAGTACTTTCCCTATCATGCCATTTGATTTTGTCCAACAAGTCAGGCATCGCGCTCGAAGCGTTCAACTGGACCAGGCATCCCTTCCGGCGGCCAAACTCGACTATCGGAGCCCCAGAACTCAGCAGTCGCAAACTAAGCGAATCTCAAGCCTCTCAGTCGCCGCTCCGCGTTCTAGCTCTAGCCCCCCAGTCGCACAACCAGCAAACGCTACCGATTCCTACCGGAGCATGCTTGACGTGGATGACCCACCAAAGCTACCTTGCAGTTCAATGTCCCTCGACGAGCTACATCCTGGGTCAATGGCTTCGACCAAGTCCGATTCCGACGGAGGCAGATCAGACCTCACCGCAGTAGCCACTTCAGCCTCAATAAACCAGGACCAAATCAGCACCCAGATCTGTCAGGAACTCCCGATTGCCAATGCACACACCCTTTCCTACTGTAGATATTTTTGCAACTTGGCTGCAACCCCTCGCTAACACCTCCTTGCAGCTACCAACGGCAGCGGCTCCCCGCCCTCGATGGCGCCCGCTTCTCCCGCTAACGGCAAGCTTGATCTTCCGGCAGACTTCGGCAAAGGGGACAACCGTTCTAACCCTGTATCCGTAGATGTGCCCATCTCTGCTCCTGTACAGGATACCAGGAACATTGTCAGACGCAAGTTGACCGGCTACGTTGGATTTGCCAACCTTCCTAATCAGTGGCACCGTAAGAGTGTCCGCAAGGGGTTCAACTTCAACGTTATGGTTGTTGGTAAGTTTCTTGGTCTATTGTCTTCGTTTACCAGCCCTAAGTAGTATACAGGTGAATCCGGTCTCGGCAAGTCGACCCTGGTCAACACGCTCTTCAATACCTCTCTCTACCCTCCCAAGGAGCGCAAGGGACCTAGCCTCGACATCATCCCCAAGACTGTCACCATCCAGTCCATCAGCGCTGATATCGAGGAAGCTGGTGTCCGCCTTCGCTTAACTGTCGTTGACACTCCTGGATTCGGTGACTTTGTCAACAACGACGAGTCTTGGCGTCCCATTACCGACAACATTGACCAGCGCTACGATGCCTATCTCGATGCTGAGAACAAGGTCAACCGTATGAACATCGTTGACAACAGAATCCATGCTTGCGTCTTCTTCATTCAGCCGACCGGCCACTCCCTCAAGCCTCTCGACATTGAAGTCATGCGCCGCCTTCACACCAAAGTGAACCTGATTCCTGTCATTGCCAAGTCTGACACCCTTACCGACGAGGAAATCGCCAGCTTCAAGGCCAGAGTAAGTCCCCGCCCGACTATATTGTTTCGGCAGGCATACTCAATGCTCACACCTCTTAGATCCTATCCGACATCAAGCATCATGGTATCCAGATCTTTGAGGGTCCCCGCTACGAGCTTGATGACGAGGAGACCATTGCCGAGAACAATGAGATCATGTCCAAGGTCCCCTTCGCCGTTGTTGGTGCCACTAACGAAATCAAGACCCCTGATGGACGTGCCGTCCGTGGTCGTCAGTACCCTTGGGGCATTATTGAGGTCGACAACGAGGAGCACTGCGACTTTGTTAAGCTCCGCCAGATGCTCATCCGCACCCACATGGAGGAACTCAAGGAGCACACCAACAACACCCTCTACGAAAACTACCGTACCGACAAGCTTATCGCTATGGGTGTTTCCCAAGATCCCAGCGTTTTCAAAGAGGTCAACCCCGCCGTCAAGCAAGAAGAAGAACGCGCTCTGCACGAGCAGAAGCTCGCCAAGATGGAGGCCGAGATGAAGATGGTCTTCCAGCAAAAGGTACAAGAAAAAGAGAGCAAGCTCAAGCAATCAGAGGAGGAGCTTTACGCCCGTCACCGCGAGATGAAGGAGCAGCTCGACCGCCAACGTCTGGAGCTCGAGGACAAGAAGCAGCGCATCGAGAGTGGTCGTCCTCTCGAGAAGGAGGGCAAGCGCAAGGGCTTCTCTCTGCGATAAACTGGTGGTACTCGAACACTGCTTCAGCGATGCCTTGCTCTCTGTACGACCAATGTCTAAGTACCATGATGCGTTTTACAGCACAGGCTCTACGCCATACACTTTCTTATCTGCTTAGTCTTTTCATTACCTCTTCGGACCCGCTTCCATTTTAATCACGACTCCGTATCTAATTTGTCAGCCAAAATACCATTTTTGCGGGAATGGCTAGAAGGGGAAAAAGTGTTTATACAGAATAGTCATGCAATGCCAAACATGCGCAGGCAGACCAGGACAACAATGGTGGAAAGCCATGAGATGTTGGGCAATATTTGCCTGGGGAGGGCAATCGGCTGTCCTCTGCTGCATCTTTTGCGCGGGAAATCTGTTGCTTTGAGCTGTTGCCAAAGGTTCACTAAATCTTGGAGGACAGGTTTGCTTTCATTCGAGGGTTGTCTTCTTGGCGAATTGGTTTTGTCCCCAACGTTGCGCACTTACGGTTTCCTTTTTTATAATCTAGTACAACGAAATTGACTGTTTTATCAACACGGCCTGACGCATCAGCCGGAAGCTTGTGCTAGAGAAGATGGGAGTCGAGTCAATGTATTTTTTTTTAGTTTGCCTTTTCTTTTTGTTTCTTTTTGTGGCAGGATCGGATACAGTATTGCTTTCTGCGAACACTCGTTTGTTATTCAGCCTTTTTCATTGTCTTGAATTCTTTTTTGCCATTGAGAAGTGAGGTGAACCTGTGTTGTACCAAGGCTGAAAAAAGTAGCCAACCTTCTTATAAGCTTGAACATTCGGAGAAGTGCAAGGCATTGCGTGTACGATGCAATCTTTGTTTCAATTTTCTACGGCAGACAGTAGATTCCACCAGATTACTGGCTACAACATTTGCTAGTATATGTTGAAAGAGAATTGAAAAAAAAGAAAGCAACCGACAACAAGGAGAGGAGGTAGTCTGTTTCCCATGTAGCGCCTGCACTGCTTGTAGATATCTATAAAGACTAGTATTCGCCGAAATGATGTGAAATAGGAAAGAAAATAACAATGTACAAAATGAACATTTTGCCGTTGATGGGCGATGCATCCCACCCCGGCTACCCCTTTTGCGGGTAGCTCATAACAATATCCTGCCCGTCCTGCTTCTCTCAAACCTTGCGCCTCTGTTACCTTTTGCGAGCGTTCTTCATAATGAAGGCGCCCACGACGCCGGCGGCAAGGCCGACGCCGCTGAGGATGGCGACGCCGAGAAGCCCCTCCTTGGCAACCCTGTCGTCGATGAGCTGGCGCAGGTTGGAGGCCTGAAGGTTGGCGGGCTCCTTGTCGAGGAGCAGGTCGTTATAGCGGCGGGCCTCGCCGTAGTTGCCGAGCTTGTAGTTGCCGAGGGCGAGGTAGTAGAGGCACTCGCGGCGGCGCTCGGGGGCGATGCGGAAAATCTCCGACAGCAGCCGGACGCCAAGCTGCTGGTCGCCGCGGTTGGTGGACTTGACGAGACCCTGCAGGTGAGGAGTAAGTTTAGCTCTCTAGAGAACAAATGCTGGTGGAGTGTGTGTGTTTGTATTTGTGTTTGCGTGTGCGTGCTGGCTCTTCGCCAGCACGAGAGTACAAAAGCTAGGGGGCGGGGATGCAGAAACCTACCCAGGCATAGTTGAATTTTGTTTGTACGCCTACCATATCACCCTCCTTTTCATACTGCGCGCGCAGAACCTTGAGCTCCGCAGCGTTGAGCGGTCTGTAGAGGACATCGCAATTTATAGTCAGCGGACTGATGCTATATCGGGATCGGCCGGGTCCTGGGAGGGGAGTTGCGGGAAGTGCTGGCTAGTCAGACTCACGTTTCTGCGTCCAGAGCATCTGCCAGATGTTGTTAGCAAAGAAGGTTCGAATAGCGGTCGAGGTCTGGGAGCGCCCTCTCCGGGGATAAACAAACTCACAAGGAAGCTCGGTAACCATAGTGGCGGCGGTGGCGGGGAGAAGCGACTATCTCTCTTGAGGGTTGAAAGGGGACACTGGAAGGGTCGACGGGGTCGTTGTTGAAAGGAGTCGTATAGCTTGGCTGAATGAGGTCACAGTATATGTATCGGGAAGGCGGAGGAAAAGCTATAGAGTTGCGCAAACAGATAGATGGTTCGTGGACAAGACAAGCTGCGGGAGAACGGGACAGCATTTGGACGAGGCACAGGCCTGCCTGGGGAAGAAGTGTGGCGGATGCTGGACCTGGCTGTGGCGCAAATGACGTTGGCTCTGATCCACAAGCTAACTACCTACTTGCTGGTAGGCTACTGGCAGGCTACTGGCCTGAACAGTAAAGGGATCTAGGCAACGATGCATACAGTTGACGGTGGGATGTATTCTATGTACAGAAAGAAACAAAAATTTAAAAAGGCTCGTCCCGTGTTTTTCGATGATTTTCGCCTTAATGTCTCCCACCTACCAGTTTCTTTCTTCTCCTGAGCTACAGGCCTTCACAGTGCTCAATATATGTACATATCAGTAGGCGATGTGCCAAAGTTGGTGGGGCAGCGCCATAATGTCGCCTGGCCGACGCGACCTACCTATGTTTAGTTTACAGCTGCACGCAATAAAGTCCCCACACTGTAGACGGCCTTCTCGAACTCGACCTAGCGAGAACCAAAAGCCCTTGCTTCATTGACAAAAAGAGAAACAAGAACGATACCAAAGCAGCCGACGCGACTGTCACCGATCGGGTCGACATTTCTATCCGCGATATCATACATAATAACCATACGACCAGCGTGCGCGACCGTTTCGTCGCGCGACAACAACACAATATGCTTCTCGCAGAGGATCCCGCAACTGTACGCAAGCCTCCCCGCCTCTCCCCCCTTGGCCTCTCAAGGTTGGATGCGAGCACTCTCTACCCAGACCTTGTTGCGCTCAAGGTTATTATTGTTTTTTCTTCTTCTTTCCGCTAACACAGTTCTCTGATCGTCTCGCTCTCTCTCTCCGCAGCTCATCCGACACACGATTGACAACTTCAACATCCAGCCCGACAAGCTCGCCGTCTCGCGCGTCGGGGAGTCGCTCTCGACGCTGAGCCAGGCGCGGGAGCTGCGGCTCCGCGAGGCCTCGTCGTCGCTGTCCCGCCTGGCGCGGCAGCTGGGCACGCTGTCGCAGCGGCACGCCGAGATGGTGGCGGCGCGCGCGTCGGCCGACCACGCCGGCGCCATCACGACGCTCGACAGCGAAAAGTTCCGCACGGCCAAGGCCGCGAGCGACGCCGAGGCCGAGGCCGAGCGCGTCGCCCTCCAGGCCGCCGACCTCGCCGCCCGCCTGCAGGAGCTGGACCTGCAAGGCGTCGAGGGGGACGGCGGCAGCGCGGGCGGGCGGCGCGGGCGGGATCCGGTCGACGACGAGGTGCTGCTGAGGCTCAAGGTGTACCGCAGCCTGGGCATCGACATTGAGCGCGACGACAAGGACGGCGAGTGGGCGCGCGCGGTCATCAGAAACGACCGCAAGGGCGATGTGCATGTGGTGAATATGGAAAAAAAGTTTTCGCGTTATTTTTATGCCAATTACTTTTGGAAGACGTTGTGAAGGGGATGGAGGAGATGGGAGGCGGAGTGTAGAAGAATGTCTACAGGAGGCGCATCTGGTTCTTTTACTTTTGGCTTTGAAGCGTTGGACACTGTTTTCTTTATATCAAGGTTCTGAAATACCCCCAAATGAATGATGAAACATCCACTCTCTACAACATCTTGCATTGTTGAAACTGGCCAGTGAATAATGTGTACAGTTGTGTAAGACTATTGAAAAAGACAAAAACTTCGACCTGTTCCTTTCCGTTCGACCCGCTAATAATGTACAAATAGACAAAAATATATTCATAAGAAACGTGAAGCGGTCATCAGCGTTTTTGCATTTTTCCTTTTCTCTCTCTCAAAAGGCAGAGACTCGTTTCATTCAAGTCATGGCGTCATTATAATTCATGGCGTTCATCAATAGTACTGTGTCGCAGGTTTCTTGGACGCCATCTTGGAAGCCATTTTGGGCGACATGACGAGCGAGAAATAACCCTCCTGCGTGAGGGACGGACCAAAGCCAACACGAGAGGTAGACTGGGTTCTGATTCTCGAGCTGTTGGGGGAGGCCGGCCCTGCGGACACGGGCATCTTGCTGGTCTTTGTCTCCGGGCTGCGGGTACGGCGCTTCATCATGAGGAAGCCGCCTTCGCCGGGCGTCGAGGCACCGCCACCAGAAGGAGAGCGGTGGTGGTGGCGGCAGTGCTGCCTGTCGGGCAGCTCAAGCCTGGAGTTGATGGTGGTCCAGATCTCGTCGTCGCCGACGCGCCAGCCGCCGAGGCCCTCGTAGTCGCGCTCAGCGCCAATGCTGGGCGTCAGGCCGAGGCCGACGTCGTTGACGGGCGTGACGGTGCCGCCAGAGAGTATGCTCGTGGAGCTGGGCCGGCGGCGACGACGACGAAGGGCCAGGTACGAGGGCGTGGGCGAGGGCGGATCGCTGCGGGCGGCAGCCTGGTGCAGGCGAGAGGGTACCTTGAGGCCGTGGATGGAGCGGTTGACATAGGACAAGGCTAGGTCGAGGTAAACGAGGATGCCTCGGCAGATGAGCACAGAAAAGGCGAGCGTGGTGGTGATGCCGGCAAAGAGGGCCATGGGGACGGTGACGAGAAACAGAAAGGGTACGAAGAGAGCGTAGATGGGATTGAGGAGCGCCATGACGGAGAGCAAAGGCTGGAGGGGGACCAGGCGATGAGAAGAGGATCGAGGCATGGACGGCGCGATCAAGATCAACGTTTGGTGACGGTATAAGCGAGCTCCTATCCGGTCGGGGAGCTGCTTGCCCGATGAAGCTGCTTGCCCGATACAGCGCTGCGTCACACGACTCTGAGACAATGGAGATGCACGAGCAAGGGTATATCGAGGGAGCTGCGGGGTGCGACCCTAGAAAGTGAAGTTGCCTATCTGCCGGAGATTGGGGGGCAAAAGGGTGGTAGTAGTATGTAGACGAGCACTGAGTAGGAAAAAGGATGAAGCTGACTCGGGTGAGTGTTGAAGCTATGCGCCCAGAACACGCACAGACAGACAGACAGACAGACAGAGAGACAGGCAGAGAGAGTGCGGAATTATGGAAAAGAGAAACAAAAGAGGAAGAGGGTGGTGGTGAGAGGGCAGGATAACACAGCCGCGGCAGCTTTTGCTTTTTCTACCACCTCGGACTGCTTGTTATCAGCGGGAGCGTTTCGATCCCCCGCTTCGGTCGATTGGCAGGAGGCTTGCTGTATTAGTGCTGGTTGGTGTCGTGGAGGAGGAGGTGGTGGTGGTGTGTTGTGCTGCGAATGTGGCGTGCACGGGCTGTGGAGGATGAACTGGCGAGGGCTTCAAACGGAGGGCAGGATCGGCAAGAGATTGGATGGTATGAGACGGGAGATCGCGGAATCGTCTGCAGCCGTTTGACGTGCGTAAGTAGCGAATAATTTTTTTTGGACATGATTTTTCAAGGGTCTGGTCCAAGATGTGGCGAGATATGGGCATGAAAGGGTAGGAGACAATCACATGCTTCCAAGTTGACCAGAAACAGGGAAAACCAGCCTGCAAGGCAAGCAAGGCAAGCAAGGTCGCAAGGTCGCAGCGACGCAGCGACCAACGCTAGCATATCACCCCAAATTAGTGGCTGGTGGCTGATGATGGGCCTGAATCAAAAGCTGGCAGATCCCAGCCTCGTGTTTTATTAGGTGCGCTTGGTAGTTGTGCTTCTTTATTAAAACTATTATAGCACAGTTCAATCGCCAAACAAGGCGACGGCGGGGTTTGTTGGCGGGCGGCGCGGCGGGCAGCCGGGGTTTACTTGATACCTTGCCTGTTACCTGCCTACTGGGTAGGTATGCAGGCCGGCGGATCACTCGGCCTGTCAGTGACATACCTCGGGCATATTAGGAGAATTTTGCGTTGCATCACGGAGTCTTGTTCATGTTGCGCTCTGAAATTGCCTGCCAGTTTTATTCACGTCGTCTAAAGTCATGGTATGCACGATCTCTTGCCAGCATCATGTACTTGTGCAGTGGTGGCGGAATGAGGCATCGTTACCTCCAACTAGAACAACAACGACAATAATAATGAATAAATTAAACCTAAAAAATAAATGATAATAACCAAACATTGATTCAGAAAATCGGAGCATTGAGGCTTTTTTTTTATTTCCATCTACAAGAAACTCTCTTAAATATACACCACAAGATTTTGCCCATAGACTACTATCATTACCTTCAGAAGAGACACAGATCTGTCTAATCTGCCGCGGCCGAGGTTTCGCGGGCATCAGGCATTGGCATCTCTTCACCAGTCAATTGCATGTAACAGTCCAAATGTAGAGCGCTTATGTGCAGCGCAACTGCTTTGTGTCGCGATAATTTGTGTGTCATATCTCTCACAACGGCTTATGTTCTTTTCAATTGCTCACCGACACCTCTTACACGCACCATTTACATCAAGCACCAACAAACGCCGGCTGTGTGCGATATGCACCTCTGTTTGCTCAGACGTCAACAAGGTAGTAGCCATGCAAATAAAGTTGTGTGAGATATCTAAAGCAATCTATTGGTATAAATACTCTCTCATCAAAAGCAGAGCTTGCCTCTTTTCTCGTCAACACCAACAATTGCCATGCCTCCTGCTCCCGTCTTCAGCGAGGAGCTCATCAGCAAGCTCACCGTCGAGGTACCAGACCATGTTCACCGTATAGCCTCATTCGTGCCCAGAATTGGTACACAGATTGGTCTCACGGGAAAGCTGCCCGGAGAAATTCTCCTACAAGTTCTGGAGTACCTCGACTTGCAATCACTCTGCCATCTCTCCCAAACCTGCTTACTGGCCAGGCTCTTGGTCCTAGACTTTCGACCTTATAGAGAGATACTCAAGCATGCCCCGACCCTTTCATACATTCTCGCAAGGACAAAACTCCTCCAGACACACTCTGCTCAGCACATATTTCGCCAAGTTTTCCTCTTCGACAGGTGCTCATCGTGCTCCGGCTTTGGTGCATACGTTTTTCTCCTCACATGCGAACGGGTATGCAGGCCTTGCCTTGACTCCAAGCCCAATTTTCGTGCTGTCGAAACATCCCTTGCAAAGTCTATATTTCAATTAAATGACGAGCAGCTTGTTGGAGTCCCCTCGTACTACTGCTCGCGGCGGAAAATGACCTTTGTCCGCACCTGCCAAGTCGAAGAAATCGCTACGGCTGCAAATGCTCCCAGTTCGCTCTTTGTGGCCCTGGGACTAGACAAACTCTTTATTGCTCACTGTTCATACATCATCATGTCTATGGCTGTGTTCGTCCCGTTCCCGTCAGAAGCAGGGCCAGACAGTGGCCGCCACTGCCTTGGCTGCTGCAGAGACATTCAAGCCGGTTTGATCCAAGCTTACCAAGCCAATTCTGACCACTCAGCCTTCCAGAAATTTGTTTTAGAGGCTAAAATCAAGATTTACTCTAGAACTGAGTTTCTGGGCCACGTTAAGCATTGTCCGGGAGTCCGCAAATTGCTCCAGGAATGGGAATGAGAGTTATATTCGCACCCTTCATACCACCAGCATGATGGCTGGGTTTGCTCGGGAAGAAATCTATAGCCCTGAGCTTTGCTATTATAAATTTATGACTCTAGAAACATGAATCATGACATTGCTTCCATTGTACAGACCGCCCGACTTAGACAGCTAAATACAGGTATCCAGGCAGGGGTAGGTGCGTTGGTGCGCCCACTAGAACGGCAGGTCAACTGCACCCCGACTTCAGCCTTGCACGCATCTGGAAGCTTCCTGGCTTGCTTCAAAGGACTGACATAAACCTCACCAAATTAGCCGCCGCAACATCCGAATCACAATTGAGAATTCCCTGGACTGACTGCATAGACAGAATGTGCCAGGGTCACCATGAAAACGATGCAGGCAACCGCTTCTCCGCACAGCCCTCGGACAGCTTTCCCTGGCATCTCGGTGCGTATGACGCACACTGCCACCCAACGGACACTATGGCCTCGATAGACAATCTCGCCGGCATGCGTGCATCCGTATTGACAATCATGGCCACAAGATCGCAAGACCAAGATCTGGTTGCCCAGGTTGCCGCCTCGCATGGCCTCGAGGGAAACGTAGACCGCCTCGATGCTCGCGGCTCGTGTAAAGTCGTCCCGGCCTTTGGCTGGCATCCTTGGTTCTCGCACCAGCTCTACGACGACACCGTCGCGGAGCCGACATACAACACAGCCGGAGGCGTACTCCCCTCTGAAGCCAAAAGAGCGCACTACCACGCGGTGCTGCAGCCATCGCCTGGGGACGCCTTCATCGACGGCCTGCCGGACCCGGTACCTATCTCGTCCTTCATCAACACCACCAGCGCACGGCTCGAGGCGCACCCCTTGGCCCTTGTCGGGGAAATGGGCCTCGACAAAGCATTTCGTCTACCTGAGCAGTGGGCAGCGGCGGCGGCGGAAATTTTCGACGCCCGGGACGATGCCGTCACGCCTGGCGGCCGCGAGGGCCGTCGTCTCAGCCCGCATCGCGTGCGCATGCCGCACCAGCAGGCTGTCCTCGCCGCGCAGCTCGCGCTGGCTGGCCACCTCGGACGCGCGGTCAGCCTCCACGGCGTGCAGGCGCACGGCGTTCTGTACGATACGGTGTCGCGGTGCTGGGCCGGCCACGAGCTGCCGTCGCGGCGGGAGCAGAAGCTGGTCGCCCCTGGCGCCGAGGACTTTTCCAGCAGCAGTGGTGGCAGCAGCGACGAGGAGACCGATGTTCAGGGGCAAGAGTCGCTGCCACAGAAGATGAGGGCACTGCACCTGAAAAGAAATCAGGCGAAGAAGAAGCAGCAGGCTGGTAAGCCGTATCCGCCGCGCATCTGTCTGCACTCCTTCTCCGGCAGCGCCGCCACGCTGAAGCAGTGGCTGCGGCCCAACATCCCGGCCAAGGTCTACGTGTCGTTCTCCACAGCTGTCAATATGTCGACGGAAGCGAGCAGAGCCAAGATTGATGAGGTTATCAGAGCGGTGCCCGATGATCGTGTGCTTGTCGAGAGTGACCTGCCCGCAGCCGGGACGGATATGGACGGCCTGCTCGAGGCCATGTATCGGCACGTGTGCAAAGTTAAAGGTTGGGAGCTGGAAGAAGGCGTAGATAGGATACGGAGAAACTACCAAACTTTTATATTTGGTTGATGGATGGGGTTCATATGCCATGGCCAAACTCATACATGGTATATAGTTGTATATATTGATACATTCATGCATTATGACCAGTTGATGCTACACTGTATGAAACGAATGAAAAAAAGACTGTGGCAAGACAAAAGAAGAAAATGCAACGGAATAAAGTGAATGATCAAGGCTTCCTCATTTATAACGAGTGCTCCCTCTCGTCGACGCGCTCATACGCCGGCGGCGCCTCGTCGTCGTAGTCGCCGCCGGTCCTGCGCTGGGCCGCATCCACGGCCACCAGGTCGCTCACGACGGCCGCGGCGGCGCGCAGCTCGGCAAAGTCGTCGGCCACGGTGCTGGTCTCCCTCGCCGCCGCCGCCGCCTTTTCGTCCGCGGCGCGCAGGATGGCCTTTTCGTCGTCGTCGCCTTGGCGGTGCTGGCGGCCGGCCTTGCGCGGCCCCCCATCGCGCTCGTCGTGGTCGTTGTCGCCGACGAAGCCGAGCGAGATGAGCGTCTTGGGCTCGTCAAAGTAGCGGGCGTCGTCCCGGTAGATGGGAAGCTCGCTGGGGCCGCGCCGCCGGCGGAGGCGCAGGCGGCGGCCGGTGGTGAGGCGTCGGAGGAAGGCCGTGATGAGAAAGACGGCGGAGCCAAAGATGATGGCGGACTCGGCGACGAGCAATAGCATGCGGGTGCGGGTCTGTGGTTGTTTTTTCTTGGTTAGTCGCGAGAAGATCTTCTTTTCTCATCTCCAGGGATTCTCGGCGCGTGTTGCCAACATCGAAATGAAGGAAAGGGGGGAGGGGTTTCTCGAAAAAGAGGACAGAAACTTACAGATTCGTACTGTGCCGCCATCATCTCCTCCTCATAGGAGATGTACTCGCTCTCCCAGCTACCGTCGTCGTCATCCAGCCACTCTAGATCGTCGGCGTATCCCATACCGGCGACATCATCCTCTTCCTCTTCCCACAACGGTTCCCGGGGCGCACAGCCAAAGGCGGCGCGCCAGCCGCTCGCGCTCTCGCAGACCTCCTCGTGGCTGTGGCGGAAGCGGTACGCCAGCGCCTTGAACGCGCAGCGCACGTCGCGGCACTCGGCGAGCGGCGTGGGGACGGGCTCGCGCGCGAGCTGGGCGCGCAGCTTGCGGTCCAGCCGGTCCATGACGGCGGCCTCTTGGTCGCGGATGCGCGCCGCCAGCTCGCGGGCCTGGGTGCGGAGCTCCCTGAGGCGCGACACCTCGTCCTTGAAGCTGCCGCTGGTGAGCGAGGCGATGCCGCCGTCATCACCGCCGACGTCCGAGTGCTCCTCGCCGCTGTCGGCCAGGGACTCGGTGACGGTGGTGTGCAGGTGCAGGTACCGCACGGTGGCGGCGTCGTCGACGCTGGCAATCTGCACGGGGGTGGTCTGGTAAAAGTTGGCGGTAAAGGACGCGGGCCCGGCGACCGAGCTGCCGTTGACGGTGTGCACATGGACGGTGAGGGCCTGCTTAAGTGATGACTGGCAGGCAAAGGTCCAGTTGGATGTGATGGTGATGCCCTCGTCGAGGGTCAGGCTCCCCTGGCCGAAGCCGTGCGCGTCCTGCGCCAGGCGCTGGCCGTTGACGCTGAACTGGGCCGGCGAGCAGGGCTCTTCGGCTTCGACAAGATCAAGACGAAGGGGCTGGCAGAGACGGTGTTAGTTTGGTCCAAGACGAAAACACCCGAGCGAGCGAGCGTTGTCGGGTTTCTTTGACTCACGACAACTTGTGTCTCGGCGCCGTCCACCGCAACGTCCAAGGTGATGTATGCAGTAGGGATAGTTTCTACCCATGATTAGGAACATGTTTGATGGCTTGGGGTTTTTTTTCCCGCCTCTTGCTTGGGTTTTATTTCCGAGCCGGAAGATGCACCTACCAGTCGCAGACACCCTACGGACGGGTGCAGGCATGGACTCGCCCACGACGGACTGCACGAGCAGCAAAGCTGCTGCCTGGGTAAAGGCCCGCATTTTCCGATTTGATTTAAAGGGGCGCTCTAGAAAACGAAAAGAAAGAAAACTCGTCGACGAAGACTCGCAGGATATTCGCTGCGTTGAACGGAGTTAGTCGCCGGCAGGAACACGTTGACTCCAGGCAGCTGCCAAATAACCGCCCCCCCGGTGCCACCGACGGATGGGCTGTGATGATCGTAATAGGTAAGCAACAAGGAGGAAGGGGGTCGGGTGCGAAAGCCGAGCTTGATAGTTCAACAACCCGAAAGAACAAACATGCAGATAAGCGGTTGATTTGGGAAAAGGAAGAAAGAAAAAAAAGAAATATAACACAGTGCCTGCCACTTGTCTGGTACAAGGGGAGTATTGTAAAAAGAGCTGGGGGGAACAGAGAGAGTGGACGAGACGGCACCTATACGGCAAAGCAAGTCAGCACCATACACACAGCCCGCGCGGCGCGGGCGACCACGTTGCAGGGCGGGAGGGCCCAGATCCATCAAGCCGTACTCAAAAGCGGTCTCTCGCTCTCGCCCTCTCACTTACACATTGGCCCTTTTGACCAGTTAGGGTCTGGTCTGGAACTGGCTGGGGCGGGCAGCGACAAGGCTGTGCCGGGGCCGAAACCACATCGGCCTATTGAGTTGCCGCTTCAGTCCCGCGAAGGCCTGCACTGGCAGGGGTTTGCTTATAGGGCGCCGCAGCGCATGAGCTACAAAAATTTGCCGTTGAGTAATGTACACTTGCCCCTCGTCGTCGCTTCAATCTACTTGGCCATGAGCTGCTCAATCCGAGGCAGTCGCTTGTGGTCATTATTCATTTATCAAAGCAAGAGAAGAAGAATAGACGGAAAAGAAAGACGAGAAGGGGGAAGAGAGAGGGGTGGAGGAGATGCAGCCATTGAATGAAGCTCGATCGGCCTCCCACTCCTCCTTGGAAGCCATCGCCATTGTGTAGCTCGGCCAACTGGGAAAGAAGGAAGCAAAGCTGTGGCGGTGGGCGATGAGCAGAAACGAGCCCGATAGCACGTAAATTCACTAGTTCGATTTACAACTAAAAAAAAGCCCACTCTAGGTGTTATAACTGTGCAGAGGCTGACGCAAGTCTCTGTGCCCAATACGGATTGGGATCGTCCCACTCTCGCTCAGCCTACCAGAAGGAGACGTATCAGACAAGGGGAGGGGGAGGAGGAAGAGGAGGAAGAGGAGGAAGAGGAGGAAGAGGAGGAAGAGGAGGAAGAGGAGACAAGTACCAGGGGCGATCTCGCTCTCTTTTTTTTTCCGTCTATCTTGTGCTTGAAGTCATGATGGCCTGATGGCCGGGGCAGTCAACAAGCGAGAAAACCACAGACCTCGAGTGGACGGCGTTCCTCGGGTGCCGGGAACGCGCCTCGTAAGGCGGCGCAGCAACAGCAGGAAGCAACAAGAGAAATTATTCCCACTCCGGCCCCTCCGCCGCTTGTACCAGTAAGTTGTTACGGCCAAAGCAGAACAAGCAAAATGGGGGGTCCCGCCGAGTTCCTACACACCCCTGTCAGCTGCGTTTTGTCATGATTCTCGTTTCCTCTTTTTTTTTTCCCCTTTCCCTTTCGTATTCGTCCGGCCGCCCCCCCTCCTCCCCCCAAGAGAAATAAAAAAGCTTGTCTTGCATCCCTGTCGCCGATTTTCGAGCTGCACTGCAGACAGAAGTGGAGGGTAAAGGCAAGTTATGTACTGGTGCTGTTAGATCGCCCAGGGTTTTTTCAACATACGCGTGGCCATTCTCTTGGCATTGATTATCGCCATGATCTCCCCCCTCCCCTCCACCCCTTTTGCCCCCGTCCCCTTTCAATTTTCATCTTCTTGGCTGTCCGTCATGTCAGGCTGCTCGGTTCGGAAGCGAACCGACATGTGCCAAGAACTGGCGAGGCCCTCATTCGAAATGAGCATAACAAGATTGGAGGGAATGAAAGAAGGAATGAATGAATGAACGAAGAAAAGAATTTTTTTTTTTGAAGAATTCAATAAAAGCTGCCGCGCCGTCCCTCGCTTCCTCCCGGGCGTTTCGAGATTTAACTGCGGCTACCTCGTTTCTATACCCCCCACGGCCACTATCAGTAGACACACTTGGTTGCTGGTGCTGGCTAGGCTGGCTTCGGCTTATTGACAGAGTTGAATATTCCCGCGATAACCGTTTTGGCCTTGTGAATTATAGGGCCCTGACTTGGCTCCGCGTAGCATACGCCGCACCTGGTAGTTAGTTATTGCAATCCCACCCCCTTGCTTCCGCTGGAAATCCCGCAAGCGGCGCCGGCCCCCCGGTCGACCTCGTACCGGCGTACGTACGTGGTAATATATTTCGGATGTGGTCAAAGCCGCTAGCGAAACAATCATCGTGCTTGGGACGTGAGCTCCCCCCCCCTCCAGCATCATTCATGTTACACCCGCTCTCCATACATCGTACTGGTACGTCACCGGGAGCTTTTGTCGTGTGTCGTGTGCTTTGCTTCTTAAATTAGATGCGACAAGAGCATCCAGCATCCCCGCACAAGAAGCTCGTTCCTTCTCTTCTTTTCGAGGACACGGTGTGCCGTACTCACGTATGGTGTTATGTGTGAACCAGCCGGTTTCACTCCCCCATCGTTAGCTCACACATGCCCAATTTCGCTTCAGAAACAAGCCTCGGCGGCCTCTTCACCACGCCAAAACCCCCCCTTTCTTGGTCATCGGTGATTCCATTGTCGCCTTGACTGGTTTGGATGGCTGTAGCCGTGCGCAGGAGGCGCTTCGATGATTGAGGCGTTGGATATGTGTAAATTATTGATAGTATCCGACAGGACAACTCGGTGGCGGATTAAGCTCCCTTACAGCCTCTGAGATTACCTCTTCTGCCGGCTCTAACTGGAAAGAGCCCGGCGGGGTTCGAGGCGCTCAGCTGAAGACTTCCTACTCAGTACTGCCAATAATGAAGACGGAGTCGAAAGGCAAAAAAAAAAAAAAAAAAAAGGCCTAGCTGCATGGCCGGGGTACGCCGTTGTGGCCAGAACTATCGTGCCTATATCGTTTTTTTGGTGTTGCATGCAGCGCCTCCGGCCGTTCTAGACTCTTAGAAAGACAGGCCCAGGTTTACATGCCCACCCACGTGTTCCTTTTTCTTGCCGTTGAACGCGTGATGGTTGGCGAGCCAAATTCCGTGTCTATGGGGGGAAAAGGCATTAAGATAAGACTCTTCCCATAAGAGGAAATAATATTCCGATAAAAAAAATGCTTCCATTTCAAGTGAGGAAAGTAATATTGGCCAGAATATGCGGTTGCCCAATGGCTTACACGAAATGGCAGGCTGCAAAAGCGTCGGCTACACCCAGCCCGCCAACAAACCACCCACCAAGTAGAGCGCCAACGCTGAAAGATGCAGAAATCGTGATGCAAAACCAGAAACATCGCAAGGTTATGAACAAAAACAAATTTATAACACAATAATCATGTAATTCAAACGTTGGGGTTTGTACAAAGTACAGGCGTTTACTCAAGCGTCAAGTAGCTGCTGAGAACCTCTATGCGGGTGTGAGCCACTTCAGAGTCCTCAATCATGAGCTGCAGGATCTCAATCATGCGAGCTGAGATATTGTTAGTACGCGTTTTGACTCTGAATGTATGACGTGATACATACTGATGTCGGCTCTGGCTCGTACAAAGAGCGGGTCCCTTGCGAGTGTCTCTTTGCCGCCCGGTTCACGGAGCGCCTCACGTAGCACATTGCCAATGCATACAGCTTCGAGGAAGGCCCTGTGGTTGAAGACCCACCAGACACGAGCTTCAGCTTCGAGGAGTGAAAAGAGCATGAAGAATGCGCTGATGGCGTCGTGCGCTGCTTCAAGTGTGCCGCGGATGTTGACCGGGACATCGGGACTCTCGGATGCATGCACCAGCATGAGGTTATGGAAGTAGTTGCTGGTGAGGAAGAGCGTTTGGCGCACAACGCGCTTGTTCGTCTGCGCCATAGCCGTCAGGCTGTCAGCGTCCCAAGATCGGAATACGTCGGGAAAGGAACGGTACACGGCACGAAAGTCGGCAACCAATTTGGACTTGTGGCGGCCAGTGCTGCAAATCGGGAGGTCGAGAGAGCGTGGTGAGCAAATTGTTTCCTGAACAAGATTCGCCAACGTCCACGAGCCCCTAATGTAGGCAGTATCGGTTGGATCGCTGCTCGCGATAGAGCTACCATGGTCGTTCAGATCGTCCACTGATACATCCGTGTGTGTGGCCGAAGGCGGCAGGGAAAGGAGCACAGTTAAGAAGGTATCTTGAAGCAACACGGCTTGCCATACTTTGCGCCGTTGCTGTTTTTCGAAAGGGCTTGCATCAGGCGTAACTAGCGAAATTGATTAGAGATAGCACGGCTACAACTGAAGAAGAACTGTTGCGTCTTACCGATGTTAGGGTCGCGGTGCAGCCCCATGGCGTAAGCTTGGCGGATGAGAATGCCGGCAAAAGCCCAACCATCAGATGCATGGTTGTCATTGATGAGAAAATACGTCATCAGGACCATGGCCTGGATAGAGCGCAGGGACGCAATGCTGAGATATGAGGACATGCGCAACGCCTGATTGCTGGCCGAGGCGTAAAATTCGGCCTGCTGTTTGCGCTCTTTGGGAGTGGTCGAGGTGACGAACTGCGTTCCTAGTGCAATCATGACGAAGATCTGCGCAATATATGCGGCATCCATGTCCTGTTTTTGCTGCTCACTCATGCGCCAGAATTCCTCGTAGTCGGCGTAGAACGTAAGGCGATGAATCATTGGATACACGGGATCGACACATTCGAAATACCGGTTGATGAGGAGGTCGGCTTGCTGCTTTTCGGGAAGCACCGAAATCACCTCCTTAAGACCACCTTCGCAAGTCCAGTAATTGGCGAATGGGTGTTCGGAACCAATGCCGAAAACATTGCTAGAGGATGACTTGGAATAAGGGACGTTCGACATGAGTCCTGTGGAGAGAGCC
This sequence comes from Cordyceps javanica, assembly GCF_051103115.1. NCBI lineage: Eukaryota > Fungi > Ascomycota > Sordariomycetes > Hypocreales > Cordycipitaceae > Cordyceps > Cordyceps javanica. The sequence continues at coordinate 1,885,083 of NC_139296.1, forward strand.
AGAGCGCCGCGCGAAGTGCTGTCGCCAGTGGCGGCGTATCGGTCTGCAATATTAGGAATATTGGTTCTGCCCTCGGCACCCGGCTTCTTTTTGGGTGCCTTGGTCATGCGCCGGCCAGTAGAAGCGGATCGAGTAGTCTCTCTGCGTCTGAGTTAGAAACAATCGCCAGATGATTTGCGAAGATATCAGGCGTACTCTAGCAAGTTGGCAACATGTGCATATCTGCATTCAGTTTGTCTCTTGATGCCTACGGTGTGGGTTAGCACTTGTTGCAAAGGCAAGCGTGTCTTTTCGTGTGCCACCTACAAGCTAGGCAGTGAGGACGACCACGGTCACACTGGTAACATGATTAGCTCTTGATTGAATCAAGAATTGGCCGTCGGAGAACATACTTTGGTCTTTCGTTCAACGCATTCGTGACACGAAAGTGTAGGCTTGTTGCGCTTCTGTTTCTTCTTGGGAGGACCATCGCCGGTGAAGTTTTCAGTCTCGTCATGAAACTCTCTTCTGTCATCATGATAGTCTCTCCTCTCGTCGGAGTAGTCTCGCATGTCGTGCGGGGACTGCATTGGAGGCGGCGCATGGCCATGGTAGGATGCCGCGTGGTGATGCAGCGAAGAATGGTGACGAGTGGGTGGTGACGCTGTGGATTGGGTCTGATTACCGCTGCTGAGCCTGTCATGGCCAGGACTGCGCATAATCGGCGCAGGTGGCGGGGGAGGAGGAGGGTGCTGGGTGCGCGCACGATGATCCGCGGAGCCGAGGAAGGATAGCGGTGCCAGACGACCTGCCTGCTGCGCAATGGCAATGGGCGGTGGCAGATGACGCGGGGGAGCATTCATTGCGGGCGTGCGAAGATGTGGTAAAGCTGTGCGACGGGAAGTTGAATAAAAGGGCACTGAACCCAGTTGCACGGTCGCGAGACAGTCCACCTATTGGGGGCCGAAGATGGATGAGAGTCGAGCTGCCTGTGAAGCTGGGTTGAAAGGTTCGCCAGATGAGGCGGGTGTTGGAGGGCAATTCGGCCAAGGCACCGATGATCAAGGAGATATCAGGAACGGCGCAGACAATGGCCGAAAGGCACGGCTGGACGTGCAGAGCGTCGCAGCAGACGAGGGATCTGTGGGTGGTGACCGCGTGTGAAGCCGTTGAGGATGCTGGAGCCGTTTGCTATCTCGCCACGTCTGTGCCGCCACCCCGGCTGCTGTATATTTGGGGGCCGCGAGACGAAGACGGGTAGGAAAATATTATGAAGCAGAGGAAGGGCTGACGGAGAAGGAGAAAAGGAAATAGGAGTCAGCGCCGAGGAAAAAAAAAACAAGCCGGGAATAAAAAGGGCTTGGAAGGTAACGCGCGATGGGCAGAAACGGGCGAGTAATATTAGCATCGAGAGGAGCTGGAAATAAATAAGATGGGTGACGAGGCGGGTGGGAATAAGCAGAGAGACGTAAGGTGTGGGAAGAGGAAGGGGGGGGGCGTGGAGGGTTGGCAGAAGGGTCCTTTAGTGGCCTAGCGGGTGGCGTACAGTGGATTTTTTGGAGGCTGAGGCGCTGGAACGAGGCCCGGTAATGGGCTGCTGCAACTGTAAATTGGGGTGTGATGGCTTGCAGGCAGTGCTCCGTGCTCCGGGGCTGGCTTGGAGGTTGCAGGTAGAAATGAACTCGGCTTGTCGGGGGGGGGGGGGGGGGGGGGGGGGGGGGGGGGCAAGGTTGTTGTCTGGTCTACACCGATCTAGGAAGAGTGAAAGGGAAATACGGACAGGCATACTGGGTGATATTTTGTTGATGTGGAAAGGAGAAATAAAATCGTTGAAGAAGAAAATAAAGTTAAAAAAAGAAAGGAAAGGTACTTGCTTTACTTGCCTACTGGTAGGTACTCATCCTAATCCGTAACTACCTACCTCACCTACTTAGGAACCTACCTATTAGTAAGTAGCTACCTTCACCTAGGTAGGTCGCTCTGCACTGGAACAGATTGCATATACACTGAATACCTACTACTTGGCACAGACTTACTGTTGGTGTCCATCGTATGGGGTACTGCGGTTGGGTGTCTCGGTACCTGCTCTCTGGAAACAAATCATCACGGTTTGATGGGTTAGAGGTCCCTGCAGTGCTGGCACCCCCCTGCTGGACACGACGATGGAACCCCAAGAGGGAGCCCAAAAAAAGCTTGGCAATGTTCTTGTCTTGTTTGGCGGCCACCTAGCCGCTTGATAGGCTGGAGGATGCCGTTCCATGCAGGCCAGTTGCAGGCAGATTGCATCCAAAAGCCAGGCTAGACAAGGGTCTGGGAAATGGCGCGAGGCCTTTTTTGTCGTCCTGTCCGTGCCTAGCGTTGCTCGCATCTGATGACGCCTTGGTGCCGGAGCTGTCGACGGGGCTAGGCCTGCCTGGTACTGAGTACTGGTAGCCTGGGCTGGGTCGTCTTGGGCGGGGCATGTCTGGCAGGTAGGTAATATCTGTAGACTGCACCTCTCTCTTGTCGCGCTAACAAAAGACGCCTTGGTATTTTAGCTCGATGATATTAGGTACTGGATATTCAACGCAGGTGTTTAAAAGCCTCTTCATCATGATGAGAGTATGAAATATGCTCGGTAGTACCTACTTCCCCATCACACGTCGCTTCTAATGCCTGGACATGCCTAGGTAGGTGCCCAGACCCTACCTTATCAGCCGTTCATCCATCCATCCATCCATCCATCCACCCACCTAGGTATGCACCAGGCAGGTAAAGAAGCCCCATTCTCCCCCAGCTCCTAGCCCTCAACTACCGCCCACTCCACAGCCTCCACAGCCCATGCCGCCCTCGCCAGCGGCTGCTTTTTTTTTTCCCCTCTCCCTCTCGTTTGCATACACCATCAATCGGCCCTTTCATCTCTCACTTCATCTCATCGACCTTCAACGATCCCAGTCCCATCCAACTTATGCCTGTTCGTTATCGTCTCCTCTTTCGATCCCGCTTTACTCCTTTTCTCGTGCCTTTCTCACCCTCCTTACCCCCGGCATCACTTACCCGTCGCCACGACTCGCCTCAGCTGCTTTGGGTTAAGATGGGCAACGATAATAAACACGGTCTAGAACCTCAGCCCAAAAAAAAAAGTCCAATACTTGGAACCGTTTCGCCAGCCCCCTGCGCCTCCGTCGGTCATGTACCGCATCGTCCCGACTTGTAATCTGTGCTCCATACAGATTACAGCACAATGACAGACACGGACATGGCGATGCTCGTCGCCGCCCACTCCAGATGGACTCTCGCGATCCGTCCACGCTCACCCACCCCGTCTCTTCTTCCACAGCCCAGCCCGTCCGCCTCGTAGCAGTCATAACGGCGCCCACCCATAATTTGGTCATCCCGCGATAGCCGAGACCAGGCGTTGCGACACCACTTATTACTATTTTCTTGCGTCACATTTCAGCTGACCCAGGCACGCCGTAAAGCAGTTCTGCACCCCTCTGTCGCATCGTCCATGCGACCTTCAACAACCCATTCGTTTACTACAGTCTACCTTGACCTATTCAGCACCGCACCACACAAATGGGACGTCTTTCATTACTCTCTCTCTCTCTCGCATGTCGATCCATCGCTTCCCAGGCTTCCCAGGTTGCCAGGTTGCCAAGATACCAGGCTATCCCTCCCTCCCTCCTCGTCAGCCAGATGCTCCCCAAGTTTGCCACATTTTATAACTCTGAATCCCGCCCGCCCACACGCGGAACCTCCCCGATCCGTGCCCTGCCCTATCAAATTGCTCGCGACAACCGACTCGTGCCCAGGTCTGTACCCTGTAGTCGGTACAGCTCCGACACGTACCCGGCCTAGGCCCGCAAGCCTGGCATAATAATTCTTGACAGGCGACCGAAGCCAGCCTAGAAAGGAAAAAAAAAATTAACTATGTGTTGGGTGGAAGCGTCATGTACTGGTAGCCTGTCACTGTGCGTAGTTGGCCTGGCCAAAGAATACCTTCGTAGTTGCACGCGATGCATTCTCCATGACGCCATCACCCAAGCTCCGCCATCTCTCCTCTTTCGCTGCTGCTCCAGTGTGCCCATGCATTTCGTATTTCGACTCACAGCGTTCGCTCATCACCATTTCACTCATGCCAACCCCTGCGCGACGCACCCAACAGATTGTGCGCCATCTCACAGCCTCTAGAATGAGCCGATTACCCGTTCCGCTCGCGCCATGGCGCGCCGCGCTCGTCTCTCACCTAGAAGCTATGGACTCTCCTACGTTTGTCCTCAGCTCACTTCATCACGAACTCGACGACGCCGCCACGGCCTCGACGGCGCAATGGAAAGGAGAGACAGCTGCCTATTCTCCGAGAGCCCGCACTGTTGTGTACCGTGGCATGTGGGCAGGCCTAACCTCAAATCCGCGCAACCCTGCCCCGCGAAACCCTAATACCTACCAGACAGATCTACTGACCATCACCACGGACGTGCGCATGGAGAAGGTGTCGGAAATGTTCACTGGGCCTCGCGCATTCGCCAGCCCGCCCGAAACACTGGCATCTTGCGCCGGAGGACCCGTCGAGGGTGTCATCTGGGCAGCGCATGCAACAACTCAGTGGCGCATCCGCGGCCGCGTGTACATGGTTGGACCGGATATCAACTCAGACGCTGCGCAGCCTGTGCGACAGGCTCTGGAGCCGTACATGCGTCGGCAACATGCCGGAAATATACAGGCAGGTGCCGAGGCAAATACATGGGAATGGGCCAGGGAACTCACAGCGCATTTTGGCAATCTCAGTCCCGTCATGCGAGGAAGCTTTCGCAACCCGCCGCCCGGCACCCCCATCTCGCAGCCGCCAGGTCCTGGGCTCGGCCTTGGTCAGAAGGTGGAGAATTTGCACGACGAGGTTGCGCGGAGAAATTTTAGGGTTCTCGTAATCGTCCCCGAGCAAGTAGACCAGGTTGACCTATCCGACCCGGACCGTGGCAGGCGGTGGAGGTATGACCTGGTCACCACCGGGAACGAGGCAACCTGGACGATAACAGAGCTCTGGCCGTAGACGATAGAACCACGTCGCACCATTACGTACACGTATCGGCATTTGGACATGCCATTGAGTCGGTCGTGTAACCCTGGCTATACAATATTGTATATAGCGAGCAGCTAGAACTGAAAATGTACGGCTATCTGACATCCAGCTCGACCTAGCCTTATTGAACCAAGCCACCAGCTCCGGGCGCGCCAAGAACATTGCTTGCATGCCCTCGTGGCGTCTGATGAGTGACTTGGCACACCTGTGCAAGCCACAAAGCTGGACATGAGCGGACGATTTGGCTAGAACCCGGCCTTGCATATCCGCGTTCAGAAGGTGCATCCAAAGCGTTGCAACCGGAGCCTAATCTCCATAGCCCACCATTGCAGCCATGCAGAGGATCATTCTGCCTGGCCCATGTCAGGTTACACATCGATCCGGAGCGTGCAAGGATTGCGCTCCAATTGTTTCAACAGTCGCCGAGTAATGCCGGCTCGTAATTCAATCCTTTGAGAGGGATATATTACGTACACTTAGCTGAGATAACGGCCGGGTATCAACATTAGCATACGAGCCGGAGAAACGGTAAAGTATACTCAGTAGTTGTCTAGGTAGCTGCGATGATGGTGGTCTACCAACCCGGACATCCCGTCCCGTGTTATATATTAGTTATACCGCAACGATATTAATTTTGGAGTCAGCCCTGATAGCTGTGACGATGCCCAGGCCGCATGATCAGCGACTAACCAAATAATCAGCTCAGGCGACGGAGGGAGGTGGAGGCTCATGCGCAACGGCCAGCTTCAACAAAATGCATGTACATACATTTGATCTTTAATCAAATTGGAAATGGGCGCACCTCTCGGCACAGCCGAGTCGGAAGACGGGGCTCAGCTCAACTCGGTCATTAGTTGCGGTTTGATATTAACAAGTTGACGCCTCGCCCCGTTGAAGAAGCTTTTCCCTCATCCCTTATTCACCGGGGCAGAACTATTACGAGATACCGGCGTGGAGAATTTTTAAGATGAAGAAGATAGAGAACATTATGGCGTGAGGCGACATGCCAAACACGAGGAGAAAGGGAACCCCTTGGCTTGGCGATCGCCACCGTTGCCTTTTACTACTGAGATCTGTCGTGGCAGGATGCCATTTCCTGGTGCCCTAACAAGTTGGGGGCAGTTTCGACATTCAGAACGCTGAACGCCAAGCCTCCAAGTGGCGGCGGCAAGGTGGGCGTTCAGCTCCAGCTTGCAACGCGGCCTTGTGCGTTTATTATGGATCTAGTCATGACAAGAGGAAGACGAGGCAGCCTAGCCAGGCTGTTGAAAAGCGTTCGATCGGGCGGGTATCGAGGTCGAGGAAGGAGAGTTGTTCGGGAGAGCAAAAGAGCTAGCGTGGGCGAATTGGAGGGCTAATTTGTGGCTATCGCCGCTGTTCTTTGCTTCTGAGTGGCGGATATACGGTAGACCCGAAAGACGTCGGAAGAGCTACAGAGTACAGATGGCCGTCAGCCGCCTACAGGCAGGCCCTTGCCTCCACGCGGTCTCGATAAAAACACATGGTGGGTTGGCTGAAATAGGATTCATTTCCAAGGACCAACCATCGAGTGGGAGGCGCTAATAAGTTGGGTGGGATTGTCTGATTCCATTCCAGCCGTGAGGAGACTTAGATTGACAGGTGGGCGTATCATCGCATACTCGGCCACGCCTGTCTTGGGGACCTTTATTCACCTTGAACAACATATGACGGCAAGTACCGCGAATTAATAATGGCCCGCTTGGCAATTGGTTTGGCAGTATCCGTAACTACCCACTACCTACCGAGTACATGGGACAGCTTACAAGTGGGCATGGGACAGGATCGGCATAGGGCAGACGCCAACCGGCGTGGTGGATCGCCCGGTAGTATCAGTAGCGAGAGGTTGGGGAATGACATTGCAAGCCCACCATTGGAGCTTGAGGGTAGTAGGGTGGCAGCGAGCTATTAACACGTCACTTCACATATGGGAGTTTCCTAGCGGCTCGTGGGTTGAGTGCTGAATTTTCAGAAACCCAGGCAAGATGTCATGCCGGGTTGGAGGCTATCGATCCGTACACACCGCAAGTTTGATGGACGTGCTTCTGGTGGCAAGCATAGTATATAGGTGGCCGATGAAACGGGTCAAGTGTCACGTTCATTCGTCTCTATGAATTCCCGATGAGCGTGAGAAGACTTCTTGGAGCGTGACAAATTCTGGCCGCGCGAAACTGGCGAGTTGTTGTATTATTATGAGTTGGCACCGGGGAGCCAAAAAGCAAAGATGAGTGTTTTGGCGTGACGCTAAAATATTCTAGGTACCTGCTGGCAGCCTGTAGGTACTTAGGTGGTAGGTTGGTACCAGGTAGCTTGATCCGTTGGTGCTTGGCACGTCCATGCCCACTTGATGTCTAGTGAAACCCGCTGCAGGCCGGCCGGCCACTGCCCGGGAGCAGCCACCCAAACAAGCGCTAAGTACCTACGACTAGTAAAGCTGGAGGGGGGATGAAGCACCAGATGCAACATCACGCACTGTGCAGCTGAAGCAGACGCCGAAGGAACTGCTCCTAATATTTTTATATCTATTTTTTTATTCTGAAATCCGTATCGCTTTGCTTCACCAAATTGTAACCTATCTTGTTTGCACGAAACCGAGTGGCCTTGGCGCGTTGGTATGTCCGGTCGCCTCGCCTATCACACACACATACACAGGCACTCAGTGCACACGCAACGCAAGCGTACATACCTTGTCCGTCGACCCCCCCCAAAAAAATCTCTGTGCCTCCTCCTGAGGAAACAACCCTTCAACGGGGTCGGGCTGCTGACTCCATCTTCATCGACTGCCTCTTTCAGAAATAACAGCACGAGTGTTAAATCCTTGCCTTGCTCGAACTGCCATAGTTCCCCCCCTCCGACTCTACCTACCTGTACCTGTCGACGACGCGTTGGTTCTGCCCACGCCTCCACTTCCCATACACTACAGCGCCGTCATCGGCTACCACCACATGTTGCCTACAGCCTCCTGATACTGCACAAGGAAGCGGCAACAACGATTCTTGCACCACATCTGTCAAAATCTCCCATCATAGATTTGCCATACATAATTTTGTGTGCCCTTGGCTTGCAACACGTAGGTGCTTGACCTACTGCCCGATCTGAAGCTCCTTGGGCAGCTTCTCTAGCCACCAGCCAAACCCGCAGATCATGGCCATCGCTTCATTGCGAACGCTGGTCGCTCAAGTCCCCAGCTGGCAGGACCGCCTCGATGAGCTGGTGGCCGACATCAACGCACGACAGACCGAATTATCCAAAGTCGAAGATCGTGCCGCCCAAGAGTCCATCGCCCCGACATCAGAACACGATGCAAAGCCCCCGGCTACCAACTCGATGTCCAGATTGCAGCCCGCCGATACCATGAACATTGACCCTGCACCTTCGGCTGTCAGCAACCAGCAAACGACACATTCTATCGGTAATGGCCTGGCAGCCAAGAAGAGACGGCTCGAGCCCGTCTACTTTGACGGCAGCATGCAAAAGTTCTTCGAGGAGCTGGTCCACTTCATCGCCGTCAGCAGGAATATGATGCGCAAGGCCAAGATGGCTGCTCGTGTGGCCCAGATTAAGAAAATGGCAGAGGTTGAAGTTGGTGATGATTTCAGCGATGACATAGCTGAACGACCCACGTTACGCTACGTCAGTGCTCGAAGACTGGACTCACTCGGCCCTGCAAGCCCCAACAGTGCGCGACCGGGACGCGAACCAGACGTTTTTGACGCCCTCGATAAAAATCTCGACACTCTTCAGTCCACCAGCGAGCTGGCCGCTTTTCAATTCCTGCGGGAAGCATCCAACAGCAAGCATATGAAGAGTATTAGGAAGATTCTAGGCGACGTCTTCGATGCTGCTACGACTGAGTTGGCTCGCCTCGCGCGAGACGAGCCCGATATGGTCCGAGATGCTGACGCTGCGGCTGCTCGCACCAAGCGACCGTTGAGCGTGCGTAAGGAGCTATCAGCCGGCACCAAGCCTGCTGATTCACCCAATAAGCGACAGAACACAGGCCATATCAGCCCGTCTGCGAGTTTGCCCTCAATTGGGCATATGGAGGTAGACCTTGCCGCTTTGCAGAGCGACGAGACTATTGCACCGCGAGTAACTCACCTGCCCACAAACGTGCGTGCCTAGTGTTGCGCCTGTGTGTAGGGCTCCTATGTGTCTTGTCTCTTGATGAGAAATATGTGTACAAAACCAAAAGATATACCACGGTGGCGTTTTTCCATTTCGCCCAACGAAAGAGGCAGAACAAGGTCCTGTCCTTGTGACCATTTTTTGTATGACTTGACGACAGTTATGACTATTGCTACGCTGCGAAGCACTAGAATCTACATGAAATAAATCGACCTATTGGACATGAACGTGATAGGATACATTTGGGAATCAACAGACTACTTCCTTTGCTATCGATATATTCAAGTATTGTTCTTGTATGTAGTTTGTGGGGTCTTGAGTTGCAGCTTGATCCCATTGTAGGTTTTTTGGCCAATGGGCTCACACTACCACAGGGCCTTCTCCACACAAGCAAGTGGCGCGTGAACCAGTAGTCTTCCAAATGACATCGCACAGCTTCCACATCTGAGCTGTAGTCCTACGACACCGTTGATGCGGCGATTTTGTTCTGCCGAAATCGATCGACTCCAGGTTTCAACTTGGCCACGTCGGAAAAATGACGTGATCGATCTTTCTCGCGCCCACAACTAGAAGCTACCTGTCTGCTCTTTCTTCTTCCCTGACAGCCCCTCCATTCGTCACTCGCTGCCATGGGCCAGGGCTTCTCGCTGGCAACGCCCTCGGCGGGTTCGGCCGGTATCGACATACCACAGCTGCAGGACATCCAGTATGAAAGAAGCATAGGCGATGCACGATTCATGAAAAGCATCCGGGCCCGTGACGAGAATACCGTCGTCCTCGTCAAGGTGCTCGTCAAGCCTTTCCCGGATGTTAAGCTGGACAAGTACAAGAAGCAAATCATAGGTATGCTCGTGTCGACGTCGCGAATGGATACAGGAAATAGAGCTGACACTTTTACGTTACAGAACAGCGAAAAGCGCTTGCCGCCATCCCCAACGCCCTCGGCTTCCAGCGCGTCATCGAAACAGAGACCAACGGGTACCTCGTCCGCCAGTTCATGTACAGCTCGCTCTACGACCGCCTCAGCAACAGACCCTTCCTAGAAGATATCGAAAAGAAGTGGCTGGCTTTCCAGCTGCTCTGTGCCCTGAGGGACTGCCATGCGCGCGACATCTACCACGGCGACATCAAGGCCCAGAATGTGCTCGTGACCTCGTGGAACTGGCTATACCTAACAGACTTCTCTTCTGCCTTCAAGCCCGTCATGCTGCCCGATGATAACCCCGGCGACTTCTCCTACTTTTTCGACACATCGGGCCGGCGAACCTGCTACATAGCCCCCGAGCGGTTCTATGCGGCGGGCGCTGCCCCGCCCGAGACTCCCAAGATGACTTGGGCCATGGACATATTCAGTGCTGGCTGTGTCATTGCTCAAATGTTTCTTGAGTCAGAGATCTTCAGCCTGGCTCAGCTATACAAGTATAGAAGAGGAGAGTACGATCCCGTCATCACCCATCTCAGCGTCATCTCCGACAAAGATGTACGCGAAATGATCGCAAACATGATCCACCTAGACCCCGAGAAGCGATATTCAGCAGACCAGTGTCTGGATTTCTGGAAAGGGAAGGTCTTTCCGCACTACTTTTACAACTTCCTGCACCAATACATGGAGCTTGTCACGGACCCATCTTCAGGCAACAGCCCCATGTCTGGAGCCCAAAAAAATGAAGGCGAATCTGATTACCGCATTGACCGCGTCTACTACGATTTCGATAAGATTTCATACTTTCTAGGCTACCACCAGTCTGATAAGAGGACACAACCAAACGAGCCTCGTCTCCAGTCTAAGCTAGGATTATCGCATTTTCCTGTCCAGCTTAGCATCCCGAATAATGAACATACTGTCTCGGCCGACCTGGAACCGCCGGAAGATGACGGTACTCTCATATTCCTGACCTTGGTCGTTTCTGCTATGAGAACTACTGCAAGAGCCTCATCGAGAATACGAGCCTGCGACATTCTTCTAGCTTTTGCTGAGAGATTGACAGATGAAGCAAAGCTAGACCGTGTGTTGCCATATTTGATGACGTTGCTAAGAAGAGATGAGACAGAGCTGGTGGTGGTGTCCGTCATCCGAACTATTACCCAGCTTCTGCAGATGGTGCACATGGTCACACCGATTAATTCGCATGTCATTGGTGACTATGTGCTTCCTCGCATGGAAATCGCGCTCGGATCAAAGACTCATACTGTGAGCCCCCTCGTGCGTGCTACATTTGCGTCGTGCGTAGGTAGCCTGGCCTCCAGTGCTCAAAGATATCTCGAGCTGGCTTCCAGCATACGGCCTGATGGTTCCATGTCTATTGCAGACCCGGAAATTGAGCCGGGCGCAGAGGCAGATACCAATTTCGAAAGCATATTCGACAACGCTGGAAGGCAACTTTTCGAAAAGATTGAAGGTTTTACAAAACAGCTCGTTGAAGACCCTGATGTATACGTGAGACGAGCATTTCTATCGTCAGTACCAGAGCTGTGCATGTTTTTCAAAGAGCAGTCCAATGATGTATTACTGGCGCACTTGAATACGTATCTCAATGACCGAGACTGGACCTTGAAGTGCGCGTTCTTCGATACGGTCGTCGGTATCGCCGCTTTTATTGGAAGCGTGAGCCTTGAAGAGTTTATGCTACCTCTCATGCTTCAAGCACTGACCGACCCCGAAGAATTCGTCGTGCAGGCTGCTATACATTCGCTGGCACAACTTGCCGGTCTTGGCCTACTGTCGAAGGCAAAGCTCTGGGAGTTGTTGGATCTTATTGGGCGCTTCACCATGCATCCGAATATTTGGATTCGGGAGTCGGCTGCTGAATTCATCTCCATGTCGGCGAGCTTTCTCGAGCCTGCTGACATACGCTGCTTCTTGCTGCCATTGATCAAGCCATACCTGAAGATTACCCATCTTCCCGACTATAACGAACTGAGTGTTCTTGATGCTTTAAAAACATCGCTTACCCGACCCGTATTTGATCAAGCAATTACCTGGGCTACTCAGACCGATCGTGGTCTGTTCTGGAAGTCTTTGCAACATGTTCGCTCTTTGGCGTTTGGGTCCTCATCAACCTTAACGGCTCGATCCAAAGATTTGATCTCGAGCCCACTGAGCAAATCAGACCGCAATGACGAAGACAACCAGTGGTTAGATAAATTACGAAATTTAGGGCTTAAACCAGACGACGAGATTAAATTACTGGCTTTGCGAGAATTTATCTGGCGACTCAGCACCATGCGAAGCCGAGACTCTTCCCCGGCAGAACCTAGTGTTTCAGTTGGGCTGATTTCGCTGAAGGATCTGGGCGTCACCCCACAAACGGTATTCTTCAATGATGCGCCGCTGAAGGATCCTTCGTTAACGCCAGATCTCGAGCTGCCGTCAGCGCAATACACAATCGCAGACGCATTGTTGGATGCCTCCATGACTATTGATGACTCTGTTAGCAAGAGGAGAAAGGCCACAAATTTGCACAAGAATAGAGTTCAAAGTGTTGGACCTCGGGATGGCCGAATTCTCTCTCCCAATGGAAGTGGTCGCGCCAGCTCTCGCGACTCCCGTGTACCATCAACAGGTTCCCGAGACGACGCCTCTGTCAACGAAGGACCCTATGCACTAAGACGTGCCATGCGTCACCAGACTAGTGCTTTGAGCCTTCTTGACCGGAAAGATGGCGGAAAGTCAATACCAGAAACTGGGACCAGTGACGCCAATGCCTTTGGTGAGATGGAGGGCCCATTTACACAAATGGCTGTTACGCAACCGCCGCCCTCCACGAAGAACACATTGCAGCCGGTAAAGCAACCGAAGCACAGTTATGCGGGCAATGACCCGAGCATCCAATTCATGCTTGATAACATGTATGTCGACAATTTTCCTCGCGATGTACTTGAATTCGGCCCAATGGTCGAGCCAATATCCAGAAGAAAGAATAGAGCCGTTCGCACGCCGACTACCGAGGAGCGCTGGAAACCACAGGGCCACCTAGTGGCCACTTTTGGCGAACATAGGGGAGCAATTAATCGCGTTGTTGTCTCTCCAGACCACATGTTCTTTGTAACCGGTGGTGATGACGGGGCCGTCAAGGTCTGGGACACGGCCCGGCTGGAACGAAACATTACTCACCGATCACGACAGACACACAGGCATGCTGACGGGGCACGTGTGATGGCGTTATGCTTCATTGAAAACTCACACTGCTTTGTTAGCTGTGCTAATGATGGCATTGTCCATGTAGTCAAAGTCGACACTGCATTAACCAGTGGAGTCATTAGATATGGCAAACTGAGAGTTCTACGTGAATATCGTTTACCAGAAGGAGAATATGCTGTCTGGTGCGAGCATTTCAGGCAAGAGACCAACTCTGTTCTTATTTTGGCAACAAATAAGTCAAGAGTGCTAGGTATTGAGTTGCGCACCATGACGCTGCTCTATGTGTTGGAAAACCCAGTCCACCATGGCGCACCGACCTGCTTTTGTGTTGATAAGAAGCGATACTGGCTATGTCTTGGAACGTCACATGGAATAATAGACCTTTGGGACTTGCGTTTCAAGACCCGACTGAAGGCTATGGGCGTTCCCGGGAAGAGTGCCATCTATCGCATCTGCATACATCCGTCAAAGGGCCGTGGCAAATGGGTGTGCGTCTCCGGTGGCGCCGAACATGGCGAGATCACGACTTGGGACCTAGAGAAGACAACTTGCCGCGAAATTTATAGAACCGGCGCCGTTAAGGACGGCCCTAAAGGATACGCGGCGTGGGACGTGGACAAAGAAAAGCCCGAGGGAGTTCTATCGCGCTTTGCCGCTAACCTCGACCTGGCCGATTCCGCCAATGTCGACCGTGGAGTCCGCGCCATTGCAACAGGCATCTCCACCGGAGAGGATTCGCGTGATATTCGCCATGCTTTCTTCGTGAGTGGTGGCTCTGATAGAAAGATGCGTTTCTGGGACATCTCTCGCGTCGAGAACTCGAGCGTCTTTAGCGGACTGCAGCCTGATGAGGCACAGCCGACTTACTCTGCCGCGCACCCGACAACATCAACAACGCTCAACACAGAGCGCTTTGCAAGACAGAGCAGCACGATGGCGGCGGGAACAGGAGGAGCCAGCGGCCGGCCAAAGACAACCGCAAATGGCCGTCCGGCGAGGTCTACGGTGATTTCTCTGCAGCAGCAGCAACTCTTGCAGTCGCACTTGGACTCGATTCAGGATGTGGCGTTGCTCGAGTACCCATATACGATGAGCATATCTGTTGATAGATCGGGAATGGTCCTCGTGTTTCATTAGTATCGAGAGCTACATACAGATAAGAGGTCGCTACATGAATAATAGAATATAGAATCAACAATGTTAAATCTGATACGATCGGGGTCTCCTCAGCGAGGTGTTTGGTTGCGAGCTTGCTGAGTAGCCAAGACCGCCGCGACGCCATGATGCAGCTTTCGCGTTCTCTTCAAACAGGTCTAGGGCCAGTAAGCATCCAGATGTATAAACCAGGACTAGCGGGAACAAGAAAATCGCTCCTTGCAATAGTTCCAACGAACACCAGTGTCAATCCCTTTCAGCTGAAAGAGTTGGCGCAGTTCGCTGCCCCACTGCCAACGCGAATCGTATTTCGCAATGCTATCCAATCTCAGAATGCCTCCCTCTCCCTTCTTCTTATATCTAGAGCTTTTTGAGATTTCCCAAGCGAGAGAATTGGCAGTTAATCGGTATCCAAAAGGTTTGGCGCCAAAAAAAAAAAAGAAAAGGTCGTTGAGCGGCCGCCGTCCGTGCCATGGACCGTATGAGCTTCATCCCCGGCCCCAAGGCCAAGGCTGAGATTCACGAGGCTGAGGGCCGTGTCTTCTTCAACCGCGCGGCGGCGCTCGACTACGCCGACGAGTTCATCTGGAACGCGGCCGGCAGCGCGGGGCTCGCGCACAACCCGCACACGAGGCTGCTGTACGCGCTCGTCGGCGCGTGCCTGAGTGAGGGCGACCTGGTGGACGTGTACTTCGGCCTTCGAGGGCCCGATGCAGCAGCCGGGGAGAAGACGGTGGAGTCGGAGGAAGAGGAGGAGCGCGCGCGCCGCGGCGGCGAGGATATCGGACACACTTGGGCGGTGCTCACGCACGCAGACGGGCGCACGCAGACCGTATGGGAGGTAGGTCGGGATACACCGTATCCGCGCGAGGTGTTCGCGCGGAGAGCGTTCAACGGCTACCGGCAGGCCCTGGCCGAGTACAAGCAGACGGCCGCGCCGCAGGCGGTTCCGGTGGTGGCAGAGGAGGCGGGGAACGAAAGGGCCGGAGAGGGAGGCGAAGCCTGGCCGAGAGTGTTTCGAGACAAGCCGGTGGCTTCGCGCGCACTGGCACCGGCGAACCTGTACCGCGCGAGCGCGCGGATGTGGTACTTTGTGGACTTTGCGCCGCCGGGGCAGGTTGACGAGGCGGCCGTGCTGTCGCGACCCGTTCGGGCGTTTGACGCACTCATCTTGTCGACGCTCGTGACGCTGGCTTACGGGGCCCCCGCGCAGGTCTTTGGCGTGCGCTACAGGCTCGAGAACATTGGCCAGATGCCGTCGGCGTATCTGCGGACGCAGTACGAAGCGAATGAGGACCTGAGGGAGCAGACGGACGAGGAGATACTGCTGGTCATGTAATGGTGCGATGCAGGTAGTAGAATTGTCACATCGATGGTTCTCAAATGGGGTCGACGATGATTTACTGATAACGTTGCGGCCTAGCATAATGTTCTATAAATCTTTTTCCACAGCGGCCACTGGCGGTAGCTGTCTTTGCTGTGAACGCTCATGGCTTCGTGCCGCGAGAAGCTGCGGCCTGTGTCGATATCCATGCCCAAAATTGTAATGATTCTGGTCCTGAACCACAACTTGTGGCCAACGTAAAAGATAAAGATGACCGGCACTGTCAATACCTTTTGGAAGAAGTTGTTGGTCATCTGCGTTGCGCTCATGGGCACCGTGGAAACGCGCACCGGTGACACGGCCATCCAGAACTGGGCGGCGAGGACAAACGCATTGGCAATGATGGCGACCCAGGAGCCAATTACACCAACTTGTGATCTGTACGGCAGTTGATTCAGGGTATTGCCCGCGGCGGCCCACGCCTTGCGGAAGCGGATATGGCTTAGACAGATGCTTGTCCAGGTGAATAAGCTAGAGAGCCCACATATGCTGAGGAGCCAATCGAAAATGGCGGCGTGTACTTTGATGTTGACCAAATAAGCGAGAAGTCCAAGGCTTAAAGCAAAAACAATCGACACAAGCGGCCTGCCTTTGCGATCGACATAGCTGAATATTCTCGGCGCGTGCGACTGCTCGGCTAGCGCTGCCAGAACGCGCGACGAGCCAAACACGGCCGAGTTGCCAACGCTCAGAACGGCGAGGAGGATAACAGCGTTCATGACGCTCGGGAGAATGGTGGAACCGAGGCTCTCGACGGCGATGACAAAAGGGCTCGCCGTGGCATCGACGGAGCTGGTACCACCGAGCAAACGCGGATCGTCGTACGGCACGAGAAGGCTGACAAGGAAGAGGGCGACAATGTAGAAGACTGCGATGCGCCAAAAGACCTGTTTGATGGCGCTGGGGAGGGTCTTGCGGGGATTGGCAGCCTCGGCAGCGGCGAGGCCGACGAG
Organism: Cordyceps javanica; assembly: GCF_051103115.1. Classification (NCBI taxonomy): domain Eukaryota; kingdom Fungi; phylum Ascomycota; class Sordariomycetes; order Hypocreales; family Cordycipitaceae; genus Cordyceps; species Cordyceps javanica. The sequence continues at coordinate 1,901,903 of NC_139296.1, forward strand.
CTCGGTGCCGACAAACGAAAAGGACGACGTGACGAGTACGCTGCAGAAGCCCTTGAAGCCGTGATTAGTCGGACCGGGATTGACCCAGTACTGACCGCCTATGTAGCCGGACTGCGGGGTGCCGCCGATGTTGATGACGATGCCTAACAGACTGTGAAGGATAGGTGCGTTGGCGACGAGTACTTGAGATAAAAAGGCAAGTGGAGAGGCGGACAGGCGACTTACATGAAACCAACAATGGCAGTCACCTTGACGATAGAAAGTATGAATTCAGTCTCGCCATACCCCTTGATCCCGAGGAGGTTAATGACGGCGATGAGGACGAGAAAGATGGTCACAAATACGGCTTTGCTCAGTTGATCATTCCAGTACTGAATTGTCAGTGCACCGGCAATAATTTCTAGCGGGAGGCCGAACAGCCATTGAAAGGCGTAACTAGTTTCACAAGGCGTCAGATTGCCCTGCTTGTCAAGTAATAAGGAAAGGGAAGAGGAGACGTACTTCCAGCCCATGGCAAACCCCCATGACGGGTCCAAGAAACGCGTGGAGAAGACAGAGAAGGACCCAGCGACGGGAAAAGCAACGGCCAATTCACCGAGACTTTGCATGATGCAGAACTGTATCATGCCGACAAAGAAGTAGGCGAGAATCATGGACGCAGGGCCGCTTTGGAAGAGGGCGATGCCAGAAGCCACAAAGAGACCAGTACCTAACAAGTATTAGACGAGTCAATAACCAAGACACGAGACGAATACAGAACGTGTCGAGGAAAGCAGAAAGTTACCTATAGAGCCTCCAATGGCAATCATCTGCAAGTGTCGCCCTTTGAGCTCCTTTGACAGGCCCGTTGAGACAGTCCTGGCGTTGGCCGCCCGCACGTCGTAGTAGCGCTCGCGCTCGTGATGCGCGCTGGGCATGGCATCGTGGACATGGTATCCCTTTTGGCTGGCCAGCTTCGCACCGGGCGCACGCTTGAAGCTGTCGACCATTCTCTGGGGGATGTTGTCTTCGCCTTGGGCGGCCTGCGGCGGGTTGGCCGAGACCGCAAACGCCGTCGTCATGGCGAGAGGACCTGCACCAGCACGCCGGCTCGACTCGGTCATGTCGCTCATCTCGAGGATTTCAAAGTCTCTCGTCATGGTGATGCCATTTTTGAGAGACTTTGATTCGTCCGAGTCGGTGCTTGGCATGATGTCGGTCGAGATGTTGACGGAGACCAAACGGCGGAAAGCAAGGTTGATGTGTCCTGCCACACCATATAAGAGAAGAAAACAATCTAATAAGAGACCAACTAGCCAAAGAAAAGAAAAAAAGACAGAAAGTAGATCCGAGAATACTACCACATGAGTACGACGCAGTATCAGTCGGCCGATTCTAGTGCTAACCCTGTGACAGACGAGGTCGTTGGACAAGAAACAATCACCAACAATGGGCGGAGGAGCAGGAAGAAAAAGAAAAGACTGGGTACTTGCAAGAGTGCATTAAGTCTGGCAAATTCAAGAGAAGAAGCCAGCTTTTCTTCAACCTACCAGCAAGTCCGAGTCAGCTTTCCGGCCTGGCTTTCCGGCCTGGTTGCGCATTTGTTCGACGTGTTTGAGGATTCAAAAGCCCATAGCGCAATTTCCACTAACAAGACAATGCACAGAAGAAGACCCCGAAACCGGGCGACTCAGGCCAGGATCATACTCCGCTTCCACCCACCCCCAAGTTTATGGGGATGGGCCATTTTTTCCCTGATAATCCTTCCTCGTTACGTGAACAGGCTATGATCTTCGCCTCGCAGCTGAAGAAGCGCACGGGGCAAGGGACAGCATTTGCCGGGTCGCCGACATATGGCTACGTAAGTATCGTTAGGCTGCCACTTTCGTAGATACTTGCTTAGTTAAGCGCTTCGTGACTAGCTTCACGCCGATTAAACAATTGCTGGCTGTAATAAACCAGACGAAATTTGGTAATTGGTAGTGTGAAGAGAGTTGCAATGTGTGGAGATGGCGGCGCGGGCGGGAACCTGCCCACCTGTTCCGCCACACTCGAGAAAAGAAAGGCCGGTGCTCTCTGATCCCGAGAGGGTAGCAAAGAAGGACCGTGTGTACTGAGTATTTCTGGAAGGTCTTTTTGGCTGGCGCGGTGGCTTGCTGATATGAACAAGACCCAGGAGGCTGCTGGGCTGTTGCCGGCGGAGTCGTCGTCGCTCTTGTTCCCCCAATTCCCCACAGAGGCGATTTGTGGATTCGATAATCATCAGGTTTGGTTGGTGGCTTTCGTCTCCTTGCTCTTGTTGTCTGCAAGTGGCTTGTGCACTAATAATCTACGGGTAGCGACACTGGACGCGACGCCTCGGTCGTGGTTGGTCCGGAGTAGGCATTCACAAGGTGCGCCACCTTGCCGTTCCGTAACATGAGACATGCCCAGGTGGAACATGGCGTCCAACCAGGATGCCCGTGTCGCCATGCCAGGTGCTCTCAAATCTGTGTAAGAGAATTGTGTAACGCAAGAGCGCTGAACTATATACAGTGTATCATGGAGATGTGTGCTAAAAGAGAACGCGAGTTCAACCTCGGCTTGGAATACCACGGCTTTGAGTCTATTCATGAAACGAATCAAATGGTATATTCTTGAGTAGCAATAAAAGGTGGTAAAAAGACAAGGGCTACAGAATTATCATTTTTAGAATCTGCGGGAGCCAGCCACGATTGCTGCAGGAGGTTGCTTTGGAGCAGGTGCGTCCAATGCAGCTATAGTACCCCGGGAATATGACCTCTCTTGCCTAATGAGAGAGTCATGACTCGCCGTGGGGCTGGGTCCCCGGATATTCCCAGAGGAATGTGATGAATGTCGGTTCATCTTACGCATGGATTCTCGCCGCGGACGCGGGCCGAGGTCATCGAGCCACTCGTCGCTCTCCGTTCCACGCGGTTGCTGCTGCTGCTGCTGCTGCCGCTGCTGCTGTTGCGATTTTCCGTGCTCCTGGTCATCCCAAGTAGCGCCCGTGGTCACGCCGTGGCCGCCACGAGACGTGGTACCGCTGCTGTGATAGCCTGGCCGGAACTTGGTCTTTTTGACGCCGCTATCGCGGAGGAACGACCCCAAGGCAACAATGTTGGCCACGACTGTGGCTGCCAGTATTTCGATGGAAGCCCACATGGAGCGGAACGTCTGGTCGCCCCGAAGCTGGATGATCTTGGGGACCCGGTACAGCGTGATGCCGACCGTCAAGAAGCCGAAGCAAAAGAGCATGACCAGAAGCACCTTGCGCTTGGTCGGAATGCGCGTAGATAGAATAATGGGCACCGGAAAGACGATTAGAATGACATCAATTGCGGCACTGGCTGTTCCCATGGCGATGAGCTGTACAAAGCCTTGTCGACATTGGCCGCCTGGGTCAGGCGTTACTTGCCAAGCTTTGGCAACGGGTTGGCACACGGCGAGATCGGTAATTAAGACAACAATAAAAGATACGCCCAAAGCATATCGAAGGAACATGGTGAGGCGTAAATAGATCTTTTTCATGGAAGCACCGGCTAGGCGAGTGAGGAATTCCAGCGTCGTGAGCTTAAGCGTCCATAATCTAGACCGTGTTAGTCGGAGAACAGGTAGCGATCTCGTTCAGAGATACTCACGTGGCCGCATAAAACACTCTGCCAGCAAGAACAATTCGACTGCCTGTTTCTCGATGCGAGAGCTCTGCGTCTGAAAGTGTGGTGCCGCTGAGATCGACATTGTTGGTCCCCCATAGTAACACAATGTGTGCGCAGGCGATGCGCAAGAACAGCGGCAGCAGGGCCAGAGCGACAATTTTGTCTTCACGAAAGAGTTTCTCGACCCGAATATATCGACCAGCCAAGCGCAACAGAATGATGCATGTGCAGAACAGCGTAATCCACCATGAAACCAGCAAAGTTGGCTTTGCCTCGCTAAAGGGCCGCAGAGGCGGCGGGTCGGAGTATAACATTACTGTGGTGAGAATAGCGAACCCGGAAGAGAGAAGATGGAAAGGAAGAAGAAAATAATCAAGACATTATTCGGACGCCAGGAGCCGGTGCATATGACAAGGGGAGCTCATCCCATGCGGTGAAAGTGAAGGAAATAACCTCGAGGACGTCGAGCACACTGATTAGTGAGGGCAAGTATGTATTTGTTGGAAAAGGACAACATGAGCGCCACAAGAACTTCTTCCAGGAATACATGTGTCCCCATGGAGCCATTGATACACCAGCGCCGCAAAGTACCGAACCATGCAGCCCCATTACTTACCCAACTGCAACGCCGCTTGGCAGAGTCAGTAACCAGGAATTCCGACTTGCGCGCTGCAGGGGAGGCGGTGGTCGTCAGGCAGTTAGCCACACACATACATCCATCATCCGTCTACGGGTAGGGTGTGGTCCTTCGTCCTCTTCAGCACACCGGCTGGGGCAACGTGGTTTGACAGGGATCATGACAGAGCATCCTCTCACGGCCATGTCTTGTGATGGCATGTGTGAATGGGGAACTCGTTAGTTACTGGTAGCACGCAAGCTCGGTTCAGCAGTGGCGTCCTTGGCCACCCCTTGTCGGTTATTAGGCTGCGTCAGGACGCCACCCTCCTCTCTATACAAAAGAGCGACCCCTCTCGCCTCGCCCCTCTTCCCTTCAAGGCAAGGCTTCGGTGGCTTGCATGCGCGGAAATTTGGTCCAGACGGAATGGCCCAACAAGTTACTGGTACTGATTAGCCAGACGATTTTCCTGGTTGTAGTAGAAGCTGGAATCCCTCGATGGCCTGTTTGGGTGCGACAGCGATGGGAAGGAGGGCAAACGGAGGTACAGGTTTGCCTAGCATATCTCTCAGCTTCGTAGGAAGGGACTTGTTCATGTCGCACCCCGAAACAACCACCCCTCCTCCCTTGCTCTCTGCGGCTTCTTTCTCAGTCCAGTCGAATCGCTGCACGGCTCGAAGTAGTGAGCGTAGTATCAATGCCGAAAACCTCGAACATGGCCTGGGTTTTCAACTCCGGGCCCGGTAGGGGAGCAAAGCGGCAACAGAAATCCGTACAAGATCAAAGAACAAGCAACCTAGCTGCTAGACATGTTGAAGGAATATACAATCGATCTGCGGAGGCGGGGCGAGTGGTGCGCAAATGGCCAGGTACGCCGCAGGGCTAAGTACTGGAGAAAACAGGTACTAACACTCAGTACGGATAAGTACTGGTAAGTAGGAAACACTGAGTGGACAAGAGGCTAGAGCTGCTGCCTAGTGGGCCTGCTGATCCCTTCAGTCTCTACTTACGGACTGCGGAGTACGGAGTACTTACTTTATTTGAATTGGGGGGCTGTGGTTCTCTTATCTCTGTACGGAGCCAAGAAGTACGGATACTTCGTACGGATACTTCGTACGAATTATCTTACTGGGGCATCAACAAAGTAGGTGGAATCGCCCGCTGCTCTGCTCCGCTGCTCCGCTGTTCACTCATTCATCCATGCAAAGGCTGGCGGATTGACTGGTTTCTCTATAAGAGAAATTGTCAATTTCCGTGTGCTCTCAGGATTATCCGAATTTGACTTTGAAAACCTTTGAAACGTACTGGGAACCACTCTCGGCCGCGGAATAGCACGTACAGCAACCACGATGTTGATTATTACTTCCAGCCTTCTCAAACCCTTTGACCCCTGAACTGCAGGCGATAGATTTTGGTATGATAGGCATCGATTGCCCCCCCAGCTCAGTGTGGTGGAGAACAATGGCGATAAATGAACATGGCCGAGACTAGAATGACTCGAAGGAACAAAGGAAGAAAACGGCGGCGGGATCTCCCTCCCTGGTCTGGTCTAATTGCTTTTTTAGTTTTGCAAAGCCTCTTGATGGGAGGAGAGCTAGCATTCTGCGAACCAGCTGGGGTGCGCCACGGTTCAGGTGAGGGCGAGCCCGCATATTTGAGTCAGTCTGCAAGCTTTATCAGTACTCCCTGTTAGCCTGGATGACGCAAAACTAGCCTTCTTACTCCCTGTTCTGGTCGAGAAAACTAAACAAAACGTGATACGACTCTGATGAGAGACTTTCTGTACAGAGTTGCTGTGGCAGCCCTGGATTGTTTCGCAATGACTTGAAGTAGCCATAACTACTGCCTCCGGCGATGAGAGGAGCTGGACACTGACTCTTGCGGAACTGCGGAGTAGCACCACCAGCAATCAGGATATGACGTTCGAACCAGCAATGGAAACCCCATTGCGTATCCAGCAATACAGCCTTCTATTATTTGAGAGAATCGACAGCCCAAGACTTGAACCCGATCGTATAGGGCAGACGCTCGGAATTCTGAAACTGACAAGAGACGCGGCTGAAGCCGACTTCGAGCATCTCCCCGCCACCTGCAACAGAACCATCCGCCTTCCTCAGCAGACGTGGTTTGAAGCATCCCCTCGGCAGCGCTGGCTCTTGGCAACCTGCATTTGCATGGGATCAACTGCTAAAGTACCGAGTACCACTGGCGCCGATGTTGCATTTCACAAGCATCGGGAAACCTCGAGAAAAAATGGTTGTAGACCTATCATCGTAGCCAAATGACAAGCAACCCCTGCGCTCATGAAACCGTCAACTTCTTTGCGGCGGCGCCGATTTCGCAGCCTTGGCGGGCCAGTGTTCCAAATTCTTCAAGGCATTGTTTTATGGTTCGTCATCGCATTGAGGCTGGTAGGGGCGTGCTGGTATACACGTATGCCTTCTTTACTTCCATCTGTGTGATGCTGATGTGGTTGCTGATGTGGTTAGACTGGCAAGCTGCCGTGGTTTCCCTCCCCAAGTCAGGCCATGCGAATCTTCTGCCATTTCGAGGCACGTTATCCCGGACCACTCCGTATTGCTACCAGTATTATCGCACGATTTTCGCAGTGCATAACTTACTTTCACAATGCCCCTGATTCGAACGCTGTCCTCGTGTACAGGGGCACTTGTCAGCATAAAACCGCATGAAACTCGTCGACGCTAATCATGATTGGATACAAGCACATGAGCTAGTTTCGATTCTCAGACCCGTTTTCTCTATACAGGTGTATCTGGTAAGCTCTTTGCATTCAACCGTATTCGTTACCTTGCTGCGGTTGCTCTTGAATCTACAAACAAACAAAGACCTGCATAACAGCAACGATAGCCCTTTCTAACCATGTCAATTGTATTTCTCCCTGTTCAGTTAAGCAGACACTGCGTCTCCCTGTATCTCGCTGCTTGCGTGCCAGCCCCTTTTCTATAGCCTCTTCTATCCAAGCAAGCACAAATAATCAAACAGAAAAAAAAATACAGAAAAAAGTGCGTGATACACATGATTTTGCGACAATTGGACTTAGGTGTAAGCTACGCTGCAAGACTTGCCAGGTAGCTGTTGAAGAACCTTGTCACAGTTACTGCGAGGCTTCTGGTCTTGGTGTAGGTGTTTCGTCGCCATCTCCAACTTCGGTTTGGCTAGAGATGTGAGGAGCCACGTCCGTCATTTCGAGGACGATGGGTTCCTTGGGAGCTGGAGCTTTCATTTCGAGTGGAGCATCATCAGCAAAGAGCTTGTCATTCTCTTCAAAGTCGAACGCCTCTGACAGATTTACAGCCAGGAATGTCTTTGGCAGTTTGACCCTGCAGAACATGGTTAGTAGATAGCATTTGCACTGTTTTCATTATGCACTTACTGAGTAAACTTGGCTCGCAAAGTCTTAATTACTTGCAACCAGTCTTGATGCGCAGTCAAGCTACGTCTTGGGGCACATCCAATGCAGTGTCGGCTGTCAAGCTGCACGTGCAGAGGGTCAAAGACATGGCATCCGGGACTAATGGTAATTCGAATGCTGTAAGTGAATGCGGGCTCGTCGTTCGGCGCACTCCCAACAGGTGGTGCTACTTCCGACTCGTACAGCTCAAAGCAAATCTGCGAGAGATAGTCTAGCTCTGGAATCGTGCTGCGCTCGATCTTCGTCTCAATACCACCTTCAATGATGCAATTGAGAAGTGTATATATGTGCGATTCTTTTGTGAAATAGAAAAAAGATTTGGCGTCGTTAGAGGCTTGCATCTCTTCCAGATCGTGAACAATCTCCTTTAAGAGTGGCAGCGAGGTCAAAAGGCCAATCTCAAGCTTCTCGCTGTCTGAAATCCCGTATTCTTGAGGGCAAATGAAATCGAAAAGAATCTTTGCCAGCCTGTAAAGCTCCTGGAGAGGTTCGTGGCGAGGATCAGGTTTTGCTGCCGTTTGGTTGGTCCCCTTGTACAAACGGAAGTACTGCTCGGGCTGCAATTCATCATTGGATCCGCGAATATTATTGATGAAGGAGCGTCTTCTGAAAAGCTTTCGAACGGAGCGATTGTTCTGATCCGACTTATCGGAATTATCAGAGTTGGCACCCTTGGCGTCCTCAGAAACTTTGTTTTCTTTGCCTTCCTTGCCATTTTCGCCCTCCTTTGATCGCTCTTTGGTGCCATATTCTTCTTCCAGCATACCCTTAGGAGGTGTAAAAACCCATTCAAGAAATTGCCTGTTGTGCAAGGCATCAAACTTCATAGTGTCGTAGAGCTCAGAGATTTTGCTGGGGTCTACTTTTTCTCCGTCACAGAATTCGGAGAACAGTTTCTCCCAGCGCTCCCGGAAAAGCTCGGCATCTTCACCCGAACACCACCTGGACTGGATGCTGGTCACAGCATTTGCATGCGAAAGGGCGGAAGAAATGGAAGTGCTGGAGCTTTCGCCGTTGAGTTTCTCGGTGCTGGGATTCGAAATAGCACCGAGAGAGCTGGCTGCACCACTGTAGATCTTGCCATAGTTGTATTGCATAACACGGCGATGGAAGTTCATTAGCTGCACCACCCTTGTTTGAACTTCAGAGGGCTCGGGCATGTTCTCAGGCCAAGCGAACTGCTCGGGTCGTTCATTGCCCTTTCGTAACAGCCCTTTGAGTTTCTTCTTCACCTTGTCGGTTTCGTCCTTGGCGGCATTAGAGTCATCCAACAAGTCTTTACGAACAGTGATAAAATCCTCGGGTATTTCCTTTTGGCCAAGGAAGGACGCTGCCCAGATCTGGGCACTCGCGGTTACACGTCTTTCCGAGCTGCTGAAAACGTGTACCTCATCCAATATATCCCTGTTCATAAGCATAAGGTCATTACGCATGTTTTCTCCCAGCTCCTGGGCCTGATATCGAGCCGAATGGGTAGGCTCACCGCCCCATTTGATGATAAGTTGAAGTTTGTCAAGCACCAAGCTCTCCTCAGCAGCTGTAAATTTGGACATGGTAACCCCGGAGAGGGAATCGTGTCTTCGAGGTGATACACGGTGGGCTCTATCGTCAGCCACATTATCAGAGTCACCTTGGACTGTACCCTCTTCTTCTTCCTTGACATTCGGAAGTCCTTTGACAGATTGATCCGTCTTCTTTTTACGGAACATGGGCTTGATCTGGACCTTCGTTCCGGCCCAACTGCCTTTCTTGACGAGGACGTTTCGCAGAGATTTGAGTTTTCCGCGATCTTCAACACCTTGTTCAAATGCTAGATCGACCGCTTGCATGACACTCGCCAATGCAGCCTCACCGATGAGTAAAACCTCTTCTTGGTGACCTTTCAAGAGAGCAATAAATGGCTCGGTGTGAAATGTGAACTTGTATTTTTGTTTAGGAGTTCTGTCAGCATGTCGAATGACAGAAACCATTCCCTTGAGCTTCCACGAGTGTTTTGGTGGAGGCACAGAATGGGGACTCTCGTCATTGGGAGCCTGGTGGCTAGGAGTCGCGGTAGTCGCTGTGGATTTGATGGATCCTGGCGCCGAGGAGGCAGCGGCCGGGAGGGCCAGATCTGGCGCAGGTGGAGGAAGATACAGACTTGCTGCAGTGCTATGTAATGCCGAAACTAACGCACTGTCGGATATTGGAAGTGTGTTAGAGGGTGTCGAATGTGATGCAGTGGTATCCGAGGGATCTGGCTCGCCGGTCGGAGTCGGAGAAGCAGTTGTGACTTGCGATGTGTCGACAGTCTGAAACTCTTTTTCCTTAGGCGACGCTGCTGTCCTTGACATGGGATCAAAATCGGAAGCGGCAGGTGACGGTAAAGGAGGTGTGAGAGATACTCGTCGGAGCTTTTCCTTGATGAACATCTCCTTCAAAATGCTGGCACAATGCTCATAGTAGTCTTCATTGTCTTTTACAAAACTCCAACCATTGACATCTATGACATAGCTTTTGCCTGCGGCGCGAAGGAGATCGAATCCGCAAACACGCTGGCCGAAAGCAGTTGAGATTTTGCCTGCCATGTCTCTTTCTTCGGTGCTCAATGCAGTGACATATCTCAATTCCTTTCCGTGGGTGTTGCGTCGAACAATGCCGTCCACAACAGGCGACTTGCGCGTCTCAGCGTGGCAGAAATTCGGGCCCACTGTGTATGCTTTCACGTCTTCAGCGTTGTCAACTTGCATAAAGCTTTCATAAACGTAACTGTTGTCCGGTTCGCTGATACAACGAGGCGTAGTCAGATCAGCCACAAAATCAGAGCTCTTGTTGCCAATTTTGCGAAACAATTTTCTTGCACCGCCACCTGCGCTCTTTGGGAAGTAGATGATTACGTTGTGGTCTTCTGCACTTGTCGGTTTTTCAACAAATGGCTTCCGAAGCAGGATACCATCAACACTAAGGGCGTCGCCGTCCTCGACTAGCTCAACCTTTCTTGGAATCTGTGCCTTTGCCGAATCAACAGGATCAAGAGTGACCCCGGACACTTCCTTGATGTATTTCGCCACGTCCGATGTAAGCAGGCTAGGACCACCGTCGCGGCTAACCTCTAGGCGTTTGGGTGTGCGGACATTGATTTTATCGAGCAGGCGCAGGCAAATGCGCCTGTCCCACAGAATCTGCTGCATTGGAACATCGTTGACGCAGAATGGCTTTCTAGCCTTGACATAGGCAATTGCCTTTTCGAGTGGGAATCCATCGGAATAAAACGAGATCAAATAGTCGCTAACTGTTGTTAGCAATCATTGTCTTAGGTTGGTGGGTGCGAGACGAGTAGCTAGGCCAGATAGGCTGACCGAGGTGAGCGGCGCCGCATCGCGTAGACTTACCAAATCGGCCAGTTTTCAACCTCTGTCTTGTATGTTAATATAAAAGCCCCAATGCACCCTGATGTGGTTTACACTGACCTTCATCAAGTATGACCTTGTCACCAAATACCACGACATCGAATTCTCGGTTGGCAATGATACGATTTAAAATATTGCGGCTCGGCTTGCTGCGGGCCTTAATGTCCAGGGCGCAGATACCAATGACACCCCACTGCGCGGGTTTGGCTAAATTTCGAGTTGGCAAAGGCTGATTGGCAGTTTTTGCGGTGTACTGACCTTCTTCTCTGTAGTGATGGTTACCCCTGTCACTACTAGGACTGTGGCTACTGTTGGCAGTGCTGCCGCTGAAGCGTCGCTTCACTCTGCTGCGGGACCGGTCTGGCTGCGACCGCATTGTCTCGGTTCGCTGATTGCGCCGCATGAGGTCCAGCGGCTGCGAGTGAGGGTCGCGAGGTGTCAGCTGAGGACCGGAAGGACCAGTGGCTTGCGTGTTGGAGGTTGTTGTGACGGTGACATTGGAGACACCGCTTTCTGACTGGCCGGAGCCGGAGGCCTTGGCGGTCGACATCAGACTTGTGGCAACGGAGCGTGTAGTGACTCCCTTGTCAGGGCAGTGCGGAGCAGAGTTTATGATGCCTCGGGCAGAAGCAAGCGAGTATATCGAGCTGTTGGAAAGTCGACGTGAATCCGATTCAGACCAAGAAGACCTGAGAGCGGAAGCCAAAGCAGTGGCGAGGGTAGTGTTGGGGCTACCTGGGCTGTCGACGGTGGCGAGTCGGTTTCGCTGGGCATCCGAGTCGTGGTCGGATCCGGGCACAGGACTCTCTTCTGTGGAAGTGCTAGAAGTAGTAGATTGGCGGCGAGAATGTGCCAGAAGCGCTCGTGTGCTCCTTAGCTGAATTGAGCCGTGAGTGTTTGTGGGCAGGCTGGCTCTGGCAGGATGGATGTCGGAAGTGCCTGGCTCTGCATGCCGGCTTCTGGTATTAGTGACTGAGCCAATGACAGCCGGGATGGAGATGCTGCGTGTGTGGCCGCGCTTGGAAGGTTTCTTGTAGTCAAGTGAAGCCACCGATGCGGACGAGTCAGAGCTGTTCTTGTTGACAGAGGCGGACGAAGGAAGTGTCGTCGAGGATGGTAGAGGCTTGGACCCGTTTACGGATCCCGTGGTGGTAAAATTCAGAGGCTCCATGGTGAAGCGGTCCGGTTTGGGAGGTCACGCTAACAAGGCCAAATCTGGAGCCACCACTGGTTACTGGCCAGGCCGGCCGCAGCAGAAAAAAAAACAACCTAAAGTAGGTACCTACCTGCTCGCCTCGGACCAGCGCTGTACTTAGAGGAGTAGTCGGCGACCGTGCTCGTGGCCTCGTGGCATGTGCAGATTGCAAGGGCAGAAAACCGACACCCAAGTAGTCTGGTTTGCTACCACGTTGTTGGCGTCGGGAAGCAGGCCCGGTTCGTCCTGCTGCAGTAGTCAGAGTCTGGTTCTCGAGGTATTTCTAGGCTGGGCAGAATGGTCAGGCATCGGAAAGTGCCACCTGCAGCATCAGATGGACCCCCGGTACAGTGCCATTCAGCCCTTTAAGATCGACTCGGCGTGATGCGCGATGGGCTCTCGAATGCAGCACACCTGCGGGGAAGCTTGGGCAGAAACGGGGACGACGGCGCTATTATAGGTTCATAGCGGTGTGGTGTTGAGCAAGCGCCTGCCAAGGCAGTATTGGATCGATGAAGCCTGAGGCCGTCTGCTATGCGCACTGGCATCACCATTGGCACGCATCAGGGCCACGGCGTCGCTTACATTTCTGTTGATGTCGCAGGATCACAAGTAGAACTGCAAACGGGGAAAAGGCATTGCACCTGGCGGACGGCGGCCGAGGCCGGCATGAGTAATTGTTGGCAAACTGGCAGCACACTCTCCAGGAACTGTGTTGTATTTTGAAGTACAACATCAGGTCGTGATGCTATTTTTAACACAATACCTGATCTCATTTTAATATCTACTTACATTGTGCCACGAAATTGATCTGTCACCGCGTCCAGCCATGCTTCACTAGTTAGCCTTCAGCTCGAACCCCTGTCATCATACCAGTGGAACCAAGGCGGTCTAGGTGGGGCAGGACCGGCAGAAAATGGCAATTCTCAACACCGCCAAAATTTTCTAGACGATGCTCCGGCGCCAGCAAAAATCGGATCGACGAGGGACGACATTTCAGCGACACAGAATTCCATAGCACCATGGCGCAGTCCAACGCAGATGGGCCGCTGGCAAAACGACAAAAAGTCGCTGCCTCTGCTTCGGCCGTCAAGGCGCAAACAAACGCTTCGCGCATATTTGCCCCATTCAGAGTACGCGCCTTTCTCTGCGACTGGACTGCCTGAGTACAATACTAATTGATCCATTGTGTCTAGACTGTCGGCTTGGTTTCCCCAACTCGTGTGCCATTCACCTCGATTCCGCTCGGGAAAACGACTTTCCAGATTACAACCTCGGTCGGCAAAGCTCTGCAAACCTATGACTTGAAGCGTGGACTCAACCTCGTCTTCGTCACCCGACCCGAAACTCCCGCCATTATTACCGCTACCTTCGCCTGGAAAGAGAAAGTTTTTGCCGCATGGGGTGGAAGAGGCAATGAAGAATCCCGGGGCATCTGGGTCTTCCAAAGAGGCAAAAAGATCAATGAACTTGACCTCCCGGACGACCTCGACGAGCCGATTCAGCAGATCCTGATCTTTGGAACATGGATCGTCGCTTGTGCCTCAACAAGAATCGAAATTTTCAAGTCAGCAACCCTTGAGCATTATACTACCATCCACACTATGGCGGCTTCCAACGACGATAACGAAATCACTGGTGGGGTGACCATGATGCCAACTCTCCTGAACAAGATTTTTGTTGGTCGCAAGGATGGCTGGGTTGAAATCTGGAACGTTAGCACGGGCAAGCTCATTTACACTATTTTGCCGCGAGTCCCAGAAGCCGGCTCTGTTACTTGCCTCGAGCCCAGTCCGGCGCTTTCTCTTCTTGCCATTGCTTACTCGTCGGGCGCTTTAGTGGTTACCAATGTACTGACTGATAAGGCGCTTCTACAAATTGAAGCCGGGAATTCTGATGCGCCTATCACTTGTATCTCTTTTCGTACCGATGGTATCGGTGCTGGAACCGATGGGCGCAAGGACGGTGTCATGGCAACCGCAACCACAGCTACGGGTGATGTCACATTTTGGGATCTTAATGGAGGCGGCCGCGTTATGAGTGTCCTACGAAGTGCGCACAACCCTCCCACAGATAACGGATCAGCTGTTAGGGGAGGTATCAGCAAAGTCGAATTTCTCTCTGGTCAGCCAGTCATTATCACGAGTGGCCTGGACAACTCCTTGAAATCATGGATTTTTGACGCCAGCCCATTCTCAGCTGTCCCTAGAGTCTTGCACTCTCGCAGTGGGCATTCCGGGCCTGTGAACTGTCTCACCTTCCTGCCATCAGATTTCGACGGTGCTGAAGCTGGCAACAAATGGTTGCTCAGCGGTGGTCGTGATAGAAGCCTTTGGGGCTGGAGTCTGCGTCGTGACGGTCAGAGTGCAGAGCTCAGTCAAGGCAACATCCGCAAGAAGGCCAAAAAGGTTGGTATTCTTGCCACAAATGCTACCGCACACGGCATGAACACGACACTTGAAGACCTCAAGGCACCTGAGATTACGTGCATCGCGACTTCTATAAATCGTGACGGCGGAATTGGGGCTTTGCCTGGCAAGCAGCCGATTTGGCAGAAAGGCGCCCAGAGAAAGAATCTTGACGCTGAAATTAGTGGCATGACTGGCTGGGAAAGTGTCGTCACAGCCCACAAGGGAGACGCATACGCCAGGACCTGGTTCTGGGGCCGGCGTCGGGCCGGAAGATGGGCTCTTCCCACTGGGGACGGGTCAAATGTCTCGACCGTTACTATTAGCCCTTGTGGCACATTTGCCGTCGTTGGGTCGGAGGAGGGTGGTCTGGACATGTATAATCTCCAGTCCGGTACTCACCGCCAGCGTTATCCCTCCAAATTAACACCCGCACAAGCTCGTCAAATGAAGGCCCAACAATTACGACAAGGCGATGAATCTGTATTATCACACACGGACGGTGGCAATCGATTTTTGCCAGGCACCGGAAAACACACAAAGCGCATCACCGGCCTGGTTGTCGATTCAATGAACAAATTTGTGATATCCTGTGGAATGGACGGCAAAATCAAATTTTGGGACTTTCTCACTGGAACGCTCCTAGACCAGCTGGACTGGGCACCCATGACTTTCCCCACGCGTTGCCGCTACCACACAGGTAGTAACCTACTGGCATTCTCCTGCGACGACAACTCCGTCCGCGTGGTAGATATTGAGACAAAGCGGACCATCAGAGAGTTCTGGGGCCCCCAAGATACGATTAACGATATATGTTTCTCGACTGATGGGAGATGGGTTATTGCTGCCTCTAAGGATTGCCTCATTCGAATCTGGGATCTTCCAACAAGCCATCTGATTGATGCCATACGACTAATTAAGCCATGCAACGCTATTGCCATGTCAGTCACGGGTGAATATTTGGCAGCAAGTGTCGATGAAGAACCAGGTGTCGCACTATGGACCAACAAGGCACTGTTCAAACATGTCCCGACACGGCAAATATCGGAAACGGAAATTAGTGTTCTGCGTGGACCTACCGTGTCTGGTGAGGGTAACGAAGGGATTTTGGAAGGTGCTTTCGAAGACGAAGAGGAGGATGTCGACGCGGACCTAGTGGCCCCTACGATTGACCAGCTAAGCTCAGAAATGACAACGCTGAGTCTGGTACCCAAAAGCAGATGGCAGACACTCCTACATTTGGATCTCATAAAAGAGCGAAATAAGCCGAAGGAGGCGCCAAAGGCGCCGGAAAAGGCACCTTTCTTCTTGCCGTCTGCTGGCAGTAACCAAGTGCTTACTGAAAAAGCTTCACAACCTGAGAATGATGACGGGTCACGGTCTCGGATCACCAAACTCGAACAGGCTCGGCTGGAGGAAGCATTTAGCTCGAAGCTTCAAGTAGGAGCAGAGAGCGGCAATTGTGAGTTTTTCACTTGGCAAGCCGTCATAAGACCTAGTCCTAACACGTTTGCAGATGAAGAGTTTATTGAATACTTGAAAGGACTGTCGCCGTCGAGCGCCGACCTGGAACTGCGATCACTGTCCATTGGACGTGGCAGCGATGACACTAATGAGCTTTTGCACTTCATCCGCGCCTTGACCTGTAGACTCAAGGCACGACGCGATTATGAGCTAAACCAAGCCTGGATGACTGTATTTTTACGACTTCATTTCGATCTTGTCCTGGGCAGCGCATCTTTGCTCTCTGCCCTTCAGGAGTGGAAGACACAGCAAGAACTTGAGGGTACTCGTTTGAATGAGTTGGTTGGATATTGCGGTGGCGTTGTGACTTTCCTGCGAAGTCCAAGAACATGAGATGGGCAATACATAAGCATTTTACTCCTCCTGCATATACAAGATATCTTTAAAGACAAAGGGCATTCAGAAACTGTTTCTTCCGTGGTCGGAATGCCGAGGTGTATAAGTGAAGAGTACCTAGGTACCTACCAGGCTACCACCTACCTTACCTGTGGGGCATCAGGTTTGCCATCTGGCAGCGCTAAGCCCCTCCCAGACGGCCGCTAAAACGGACATGTTGCAGGGCACCCTTCGCGGGGCAGGACCTTTTTTTCTCTGGTCTGGAAATTTTCTTAGCGTAGCCGGACTGTCGTTCTTAAAACACAACAACAACAAACAAGAAAAATGGGCAAGTTTAGAGTACGAAACATCACCATAACTCATTTCAATTGGTATCATACTGACTAAGTTTCTTCAAATATAGGGCAAGAACCGTCGCGGCGGCGGTGGTGGCCGCGGTGGTGGCCAAGGCGGCGGCAACACCTGGCGTGACTATCCTCCTCTGAAGAAGGAGAACGAAAAGCTCGAGAACTTTTATAACACGTTGTTGCAGCTCCCTGATGAGGAAAAACAGAAATTTTGGGATGCTCTCAAGCGCGAGCTTCCCAATAGTTTCCGCTTCTGCGGCTCCAAGGGGTATGTAGTCGCAAGCAATCGCAGTGACTTTTGCGCCGTATCGTAGAGCCTGTCGCATATTATTTGGTGGCTGACAAGCGACTCAACAGACATGCCCTCGCCGTCAAAAGACTTCTTCGAACGAGATATATTCCTGAAATTACCAAGATCGAGCACCAAGATGGCCGACCCGTCGAACCGCCTATGCCTGTTCCTTGGTACCCCGACGAGCTCGCCTGGTGGATGACGACGCCCAAGAATGTCGTGCGCAAGTTTCCCCCCTTTGCTGCTTTCCAGAAATTCCTCGTATCTGAGACCAGTGTCGGAAACATTAGCCGTCAGGAGGTTGTTTCCATGATCCCCCCAATGCTCATGGATCTGAAGCCTGGCATGACTGTTCTCGACATGTGTGCTGCGCCCGGAAGCAAGTCAGCTCAACTGCTTGAGATGATCCATGTTGGCGAAGAATCACGTGTGCGCAAAGTTCTGCGCCAGTTCGCGCAGGAAGATGGACTTGTTCTTGGTGACGAAACCAAAGAGGAGATTGAGGCTAACCTCGAGGCCGACCCTTCTGATCAAGGCCGCGCCACCGGTCTGCTGATTGCCAACGATGCCGACTACAAGCGTGGTCACATGCTTGTGCACCAGCTGAAGCGCTTGTCTTCGCCTAATCTCTTAGTGACGAATCACGATGCCACGCAGTTCCCATCTATCAAGCTCCCTCCTTCACCGAACACACCGAACAAGCCCAACTACCTGAAGTTTGATCGCATCCTAGCCGACGTGCCCTGCTCTGGCGACGGAACGCTCCGCAAAAACGCAAACTTATGGAAGGATTGGCAGCCAGGCAGTGCTCTCGGTCTGCACGCCACGCAAATTCGCATCCTTGTCCGCGCTCTTCAGCTCCTCAAGGTCGGCGGCCGCGTGGTCTACTCTACGTGCAGCATGAACCCTGTCGAGAACGAATCCGTTATTGCGTCTGCTATTGAGCGATGTGGTGGGCCTGATAGCGTCGAAATTGTTGACTGCAGCAGCCAGCTTCCGGGTCTTAAGCGCGTTCCCGGTATGAAGGAGTGGAAGATTATGGACAAGGGTAACCGAATCTGGAGCACATGGGAGGAAGTCGAGCAGTTTGCCAAGGAGAGCAACGACGGCGTTATTCCAGGCCGCGTCTCCCAGACCATGTTTCCCAAGGGTGAAGGCTCTGATGTCCACGGGCTTCCTCTGGAGCGTTGCATGAGAGTTTATTCTCACTTGCAAGATACAGGTGGCTTCTTCATCACAGTGCTCGAGAAGAAGACTGACTTCAAGGCCAAGAATGAGAACGAGCGCAAGGCCCCCGTGACGGCCGCCAATGGTAGCGACAAGGCCCCTGCTGATGAGGCTGAGAAGCCTACAGAGCCCGAGCAGCACACTGAGGTTGAGAAGCCTGCTGAACCGGCTGCTGAACCGGCCACAGAGGATGTCAAGATGGAAGACGCTAATGGAACCTCCAACAAGCGTTCTCTCGAGGAGGAGCCTACTGATGCCGAAGCTGCTAATAAGAAGGTCAAGACCGAGGCCGACTCATCTGCAGCTGCCACACCTATTGCTCTCAAACCGGACGCTACGCACAAGCAGAAGAAGCACGGGCCCGTTGAGGAGCCTTTCAAATACCTGGATCCCTCTCACCCAACTATTCAAAACATCATCGACTTTTACAAGCTATCGCCTCGTTTTCCGACCAACCGGTACATGGTGCGCAACGAGATGGGCGAGCCGGCTAAGGCCATCTACTACACCACGGAGCTCACGCGCGACATCCTGACAGAGAACGAGGGCCGCGGCATCAAGGTGATCCACGGCGGCGTACGCATGTTCATGAAGCAGGACGCGCCGTCGGCCGAGGTGTGCCGCTGGCGCATCCAGTCGGAGGGCATGCCGATCCTGCAGGGCTACGTGGGCGAGCCGCGCGTGATCCGCCTGCGCAACAAGGAGACGTTGCGCAAGCTGCTCATCGAGATGTTCCCCAAGATCAACGAGGACGCCTGGCAAGCCTTTGATGAGATTGGCCCGCGCGTCCGCGACGTTGGCATGGGCTGCTGCGTGCTCCGTGTCGAGCCCGACGGTACCGACCCGGACTTTGCCGAGGCCATGGCCCTACCTCTCTGGAAGAGCATCCACTCCCTTAACCTCATGCTGCCCAAGGAAGACCGCGCCGCCATGCTCCTCCGCATCTTCAACGACACCACCCCGCTCATCAACGTCGCCCAGCAGCTGCAGCAGAAGAGTGAGGCCACCAAGGAAGAGGGCGGCGAGAAGGAGCAGCAGAAGCAGGACGAGGGGGCCAACAAAGACGGCGGCGATGATGTCCAGCAGGTGCTGGATAATGCCGACGTGGAAGACCTGCCTAGCCCGGAATAGAAGTCGAAGGAGGGTTTTCCAGTTAGCCCTCGGATCACTGACCGTGTGGTTTGGGGGAGACAAAAACGAGGAAAGAGACGAAAGGAGGGAAAACAAATTCAGGTGAAAGGGATCGTGAGCTCTTTCCTCTAGTGTGCATGTTATGATTTAAATGGGATCTTGCTGCAATTTTTTGGAAACTTGGGTTTCCGCGCAGACGGCTAAACAGACGGCTGATTTGTTGTATAAAAAAAGTATTATCGACCATCACTACCTAAATAAAAGATTGGCCTTTCTACAATGACAGAAGAAAAAGAAAATTCAACTTTTGCGCGAGAAAGAGAGCATTAAATAGCTTTTGGTAATATGGCAATTGTTGTACATGAATGTTACAAAGAGTTCTATACAAGGATCCGGAGGCAGGCACTACCCCCGGGTTTATCCAATACAGTGACAGCAGGCCAAGGGAATGTTCCCTCTATTGGTCGTCGCTGAGGAGACCGACCATCCAGTGGACGACGCGATCCACGCCTTGGCCGTTGATGGCGCTGACAGGAACGGCGGCGCAGCGCTTTGTCCAAGCGGCCTCGACACCGCTGGGGTGTGGCTCAGAGCCAGCGGTGATGGCGTCGAGGTAGGCCTTGAGTGCCTTGAAGTTGTCGTGTGTGGCGGGCCTGTCGGCCTTGGTCGCGACGACGAACCACGGCTTGCCGGCGGTGTGCATGGTGGGCGTGGCCGCCGCGGCGTCGCTACTACCGTGGCCATCGTTATGCTCGGCGTTGTGAAGGAAGGTGGCGGTGAGGTTGACGGGGCCAGCAAAGGGGTCCGGGGTGCTCTCGTCCCAGTTGATGGCGGCGCGCGCGCGCTCCTCCTCGTCACGCATGGCGGCGTAGAGGGCGACCTCGCGCCAGAGAGCCTGGAGGGCAGCAACGGCGTCGCCGGCGGAGAGGTCGACAACGAAGGCGAGGACGCCGGCACGCTCGACGTGGCGCAAAAAGGCGATACCGAGACCGCGATCGAGGTGCGCGCCCTCGATGAGACCCGGGATGTCGGCGACGGTGAAGCGCGTGCGCGGGTCTGCGGGGCCGTCCTCGGGGTCTGGGACGCCGCCACTGTGACCCGGGGTGACGGCCGGTAAGGGCCGGGCGGCTACGGCGGGGCGGCCCGAGTACTTGTCGAGGACGACGGTGCCAATGTTGGGCTGGAGGGTGGTAAAGGCCCAGCTGCCAACGCGGGTGCGGCTGTTGGTGATGGCGCGCAGCAGCGTGCTCTTACCGGCGTTGGGGAGGCCAACAAGACCGACGTCAGCGAGGAGCTTGAGCTCGAGGGCGATGCGCATGGTGACGGCCTCGTCGCCCTTGGTGGCGAAGACGGGCCGTGGGTGCTCGCGCGAGCTAAAGTGCGTGTTGCCCAGGCCGCCAACGCCGCCGGTGGCCAGCAGGATGGGCTGCGGCGTGGGCCGCGTGAGGTCGAGATAGACGGGGGCCGGGGGCTGCTGCAGGAGGCGCGTGCGGCGCGGCAGGCTGGGGAACTCTGCAGACCTCATATCGTTCTTGGTCATGCCGGGGTAGAGGAGCCACTTGTGACGCTGAGGGTCCTCGATCTCGTCTTGTTCTAATTCTTCCTGTTCCATGCGCTGGTCGTGCTTGGCCATTCGGGCGTGCGCGCGACGGCTCATGTCCTCTTCCCACTCGTCGGTCTCGGTAAGGCGGCCGTTGTCAGCCTCCTCGGCCTCTCGGGCGGCGTCGCTGCGGCCGCCTTCCTGCTCCAGCTTCTCTTGGCGTTGCCTCTCGAGTTTCCTCTGACGGCGCTCCTCCTCCTCAATCTCTAGTTCGCGGCGACGTCTGGCCTTCATCTCGGCTCGGTACAGCTTGATGCTGAGGGCCTCCTCGGCGGTAGGATCCTGGCGCTCGAGCTCTCGCACGATGGTGCCGACGGGCACGGTGATGATGACGTCCTCGCCGCGCGTGCCGCTCTTTGCGCTGCCCTGGCCGTGCTTGCCACGACCGGCGCGGACGAAGCGCCGGCGGGAAATCTTGTGCAGCGACGTCTCGCCATGAGCAGCCTGGATATAGATGTTGCCGCCAGCGCCGCCGTCGCCACCGTTGGGGGGGCCGTCTGGCAGGTAGGCCTCGCGCAGGAAGGAGACGCAGCCGTTGCCTCCGCGGCCGGCGTAAAGGGTGAGCTCGGCGCTGTCGGCGAAGCTGGGGGCGGCGTAGTCATCGGGGGCGGGATTGAGACGTGATTCGGGGAGGTTGTTGACGGTCGATACTGTATCACCGGGGGTTCCGGCAGTGGTTGTAGTGGTGGTGGTGCTTGCCCAACGGCGCCGTGAATGGCTGCCACTGGCAGCTGCGGCGGGACATGAGGGTGGTGACACTGCCGACACTGCTGCCTGCGCCAGATTCAGCAAGGCAGCGGGACGGGCAGGGCTGTTCAGAAGGAGGGAGGGATAGAGAAACGGCGCGAGAGTCGCAGTGGCAGTCACCAAGGCAGCACCAGCAGGCATGCGATGGCGAGCAGCAACAACGGCGGCCATCCGGGCCGGGAAGGGAAGGTGGGAGAGGGCTGGATAAGCAGTGAGTACGGTGAAGAAATGAATGTGCTTGCGGGCCGATCAAAGCATGATATTGATCCGAGAGTGAAATTATGTCTGGGGGAGGCGGGCCAGGCTGGGTGAGGCAGTGATGTGTCTTTGTGATGCAATGAAGACGCTTTTTTTTTAACCCCCACCGTCAGGCAACCGCTCCGATCTCCACCGATTCCTGCAACAGATTCACGCAAAAATGAACGCTAACGCCGACCGATTCCCCACTGCTACCAGTCGACTTACCTATGTCGCTGGACGGCTGGCCGGGAAAGCTTACGAACTGATACTGCCTCGAACTGTTTTCGGTGTTCCCCAGTTCGACGATTACCCGAAACTGCTAGCCTATCTGGAAGACGCCTTCGGCGATCCTGACCGTGTCCAAAACGCCCAAAACGATCTCTATCGACTCCGCCAAAAGAACCAGGACTTCAGCGCCTACTTCTCCGAGTTTCAACGCCTTGCCCTGGAAGGAGAAATGCCTAACGGCGCCTTAACGCCCCTACTATTTCAAGGAATCTCTCGGGAACTACAGGATATACTATTATACAACCACTAGACAACCGCTACCGCCAGCACCAGCAGCAGATCCAACGCCACCGAGCCCCTACGCGAGCCACCTATGCGAACGATAGGAGGCCGTCCCCTCGTAGAGGGAGGAGTCCTCCACGTCAAAGCCCCCAGCGCCGTCCCGCCGCGGTCCCAGACCCTATGGACCTTAGCAACCAGCGCCGCTTCAGAGGACCGAACAGGCGAGAGAACAACCTGTGCTACCAGTGCGGCTCTAGTAACCACCTTGTGCGTGACTGCTCTAGACCCGATACCCGAGGTACCCAATTCCGCTCTGCTGTTGTCAACCGCCCTGACTCGCCTGCCACCACGACATCCCTCCCAAATAGCCGCCGATCGACCCCCTCGCCTGCCCAGATGGAAAACGGGGTAAGCCTGGCCTAAGTCACCGTCAGGTGTCACCCCAACGTGCAACCACTGCCCCCAAGAAAACCGCCTTGAGAACCCTACGACTTTCCTCCGCCGCCGGGCATGGTGTACCGGTGGAGGAGGAATACAACCAACGATCGATAAATTTTAGTGATAATGATACCACGCTTTCTCTAATTTACCACTCTGGGCATCCATTGCCTAAGAGCAGAGAGTTAGTTATTAGTAAAAGCTAGCCTCCAAGTCAGGCGGAAAGTCGCAAACATTGACATACTAATACTTTCGCAAAAGATACCATTTCTTCTGCTTCATCTTCGAATTCGGATTCCCATCTCTCCCGTTTATCAGGTTTTTCTATATCCACTACCTCTGAATTATCAAAGTCTAGCCAGAAAACTCTATCTTTAGGCGTTTCCTGAACGACCATCATATTTCTCGGGTATGGGTCGCCATGAAGGAGGCCAACCTCATGAAACTTGGCAAGTATTGTAGATAGCCTATCAATATTGTCTTGTGAAAAGTTATCGAGGCTGATCATTTTAGCATTAGGTATATATTCGATCAAAATAGCGCTAGGCGGCCGCTTATGATGTTGAAATTCGTATAACTCTGGCCAGAGCCCTACATTTATTTTCTGAATAGTTCCGTAGAAGTCTGGCACAAAACGTTGCCTGCAAAAGCCCTTTTCTTTGAGTAGTCGATATGCGCTAGATTCCAACTTATAATGCGGCAGGTATTCATCGCGCTTGAACTAAGCAAGTGTTAGCGTGCTGTGAACAGGTGCTTCGTATGGTAGTCTTCCTGACCACTTTCATGACGCAAGGCTTTCCACGAAATTCAACTTGAAACGTAATCACAAGGTTATTGCCGTTTTTTTTGTTTATTTTTGTCGACAGAGTCTTGAGAAACTTGACTTCGGAAGGCTGCACGTTGACTAATTCATATTTCGAATCGTCGTCGGGCGACACAGAAGATAATGGAGAGGACGGCGGAATGGACGGCGCAGACGCCGTAGGTGAAGACAACATCCTGGAGTCAGATGCTGTAGCCTGTTATTGCGCAATAGGGCAATAATATTGGGATGCGTGGCGATGGTGAAGGAAGGAAGCTTGGTGGAGATCGAGCGAAGCATTT
This sequence comes from Cordyceps javanica, assembly GCF_051103115.1. Taxonomy (NCBI): domain Eukaryota; kingdom Fungi; phylum Ascomycota; class Sordariomycetes; order Hypocreales; family Cordycipitaceae; genus Cordyceps; species Cordyceps javanica. The sequence goes on from NC_139296.1 coordinate 1,926,078, forward strand.
GCCCGCCACACCAGCCGGTGGGTACTTCCCTGATATAGCAGCCATCACATCCCGCTTGGCTAGCGTTGACGATATACATGTCTTCCACCACCACTATATAAAAATTACTACTGTGCACGTATTATTAAAGCTATCGCCAACGCCGACGAGGCCGTGGCTTGATTGACATCACTACTGATGACCTAGATGACCTGTACGAAAGATACGGGGCTTGAGGTCATCGAGGAAGCCGCTGAGCCATGCCTCTTCTGACGCCTCTGGCGGCAGCAGCTCTGGCGGCAGCAGCTCTGCTGGCGCCACCTCTGACGGCACCTCTGCTGGCGATGCCTCTGCTGGCTGCGCTCTGGAGGAGGGCTCGAGAGAAGATCCTGATAGTGTTTATTTTATTATTATTTAGCACCAACGGGGGCTTCCTCGTCGGCTCAATCGCTGGGAGGCTGGCTTGTTTATGGGCTTGTTTATGGGCTTGTTGATGAAGATGGGATAACTGTCGTGTGCCGAATCAAAGAGGCGAGGGCATCATGAGCCGGGCATTTCTTCCCAACGTACGGCCTCGCTGGGGCTGCCCTATGGGTGGTTGGCTGAACCATACCTGCGCACCACCCAACCCCTGTTCACAGCTGACAGCCTTCCCCTTACTGAGTACTCTACACTGGTACCCACCTTTGTAGAGTAAAATTTCGCCACGCAGACGCACGCCCTACTTGGCACGCCCAGTAGAAAGCAGCACATAGCGAACCGTACAGCGCTCTTGCGCCGCCGTAGGCAACGGCGATTGGGTGAGGCAGTGATGTGTCTTTGTGATGCGATGATGAAGACGCTTTTTTTTTAACCCCCACCGTCTCCCGTTATGGTCCTTACGGATAGGTACCTCGTAAGCTACAGATCTATCTACCAGTAACTAACTTAAGTACCTTGGCTTAATGCATTGGTGCCCGATAAGATTAGCGGGACAATCAGCAAAGGTCGCGGCGGGGCTGTACAGGGCAGGTTCTCAGTAACTACTCGTACTGAGCTGTGCCCGGCATTTACTTGTAGCAGAGTCCCGGCTGGTTTGGTTAATAGTATCAGAACATCAAAGTAATCAGCTAGTTGACTGCTGAAAACCTGCGGTAAAACCATTGTGGCGTGCTTCTGTCATTGATCATCACGCTTTCCACGGCTCGTCACTACCTACCAAGTACCCGTCACTGCCTGTCCAGCATCAGACGGCCCTCTCTTTTTGGCTCAAGCTGGCAGCCTTCACTGTCTGCCTGCGTTACACAGCAGCTGAGCAAGACGACGCAAACCAGCCATACATTCTACATCTCAGGCACCAGTCGCATAAAAGGCCGACTTGCTGCTATTTATATAGCTGCAGAGGCGATCAAGGTAAAGAGACCTGGGTAGGAAAGTTTATAGTCTGGAAGAACTCTTATTCTGCAAGACATGCTCATCTATAGATTGGTTCACCCTGACGCCTACCTAGTAATTAATTACCAGTTGACAACCTACCTACTAACCTATTGAGTAGGTACCTCATAATGACTACCACTCCCTTGCCTTTCATCATTACCTAGTTATAGCTCTGGCATGGCCATATTCACACACGCACACAGTCTCACTCATACACACAACACACGTTCTCTCCTTTTCGTATTTCACGAAACTGGAGACCGTGCACCCATATTCCCATTCAGCATCACATCACCCAGCACAACTTGCATCACCACACGCCTGTACAGACACACACCCTCGCATACAACCGCCGCCCAAGATTGGGAGGGAGGGAAAAAACCCCCCTCCCCCATCGTGGAATAAACACCAGATGAATCGTAGAGCATCACCCCGCCACCCACCACTACCAGCCATCTGGGCATCGTTGGTGGGCCGTCCTGGTGCGTTGGCAAGTCAGCTGCCCTGAAGCCCATTCGTCCGTTCCCTTCTCCTGCATGGGCGAAAGCACCGTCCGTTCATTCTCCGGCCCGCCTTCGTTATAAGGGCACGTCGTGACGACGGCTTTTGCCTATCCAGCCGGAATGGCGTGAGCTCGTTCGTCTCGGCACCTTTGACCACTTATCCAGCAGACACCATACTTTCCCCCCGATACTGAGCATCTGCCCGCTGCCTGCTGCCCACTCACCACTGCCTGCTTAGACTTGTCTACACCGAGCTTCCACTCGCCGCAATAACATGCCTTGACCACCTTGATGGAGGGAAGAAAAGAGACAAGAACACATGTCATTCTCGCGCCCTCTCACTCAGGCACTGGCTCTCTCACTCGCTCATTCACTCACTCACCCACCCTTCCCTCCTACTCCCCCTCTCCTGTATCGTCCTGTCTGTCGAGCCAGCCGTTTGTGTCAGGGTTTCTTCCCAGCATCTGTCCTGTCCCTTCTTCCCCGTCGTCGTACTACACCCGCCGAGCCCGGCCATTGTAGCCACACCTTCACCACCCACCACTTGCTACCTTGGTTAATAAGCTCTGCACGTAGTGATTCAGTCTATAGACCCCAACACGTCTGTCCATTCACAGTCTCCCCAGCCCTCCACCCGCGCTGCTGCAAGCCATGCCTCTTCACTGATAGATCAGCTTTCTTCCCGTCTGTCTGCCTTTTTTCACCACACTTATGGACCTTGACATGCGCTCTGTGCATGGCTCGCCATATATATTCCCAGATTTCCCCACCACCTTGCTACCTCTCACCCCCTTCTTCATCCTCCTCGTTTTTTGGCCTTCTTTCCCATTCTAGTCGACTATATTCCTTAGTCTCGGATCACTTCTCTCTGCCTCTTTTGTACAGCACCACTCTTGCAGCTTTTTTGTCCAGGCTGGGCGCACTGCCGCTTCGGCTTGCCTTGCTGTTGCACAAGACGTCAAAAAGCTACGACCCCAATAAACCTCCGACACGCGGTGTTAACAGGTCAACTTGGAAAGAACTTTATCTGTTCCAGACTGCTTCATCTCTGCCTGTGTCTTTTGTGATTTGATTTGTTCCAGTTTTTTTTCCCCAAGGAAGAACAAAAATTCTGCCCACCCCTCCTGCAGACTGGCTGGTAATATTGAGTTGTCGTTTGACCACTTATACCTGGTTCTACGCTTCTGAGGGTGATACCCTTCCATACGCAGGGCAAACAAAAAAAAAACGAGAAAGAAGAAGGAAAAGCAAAGGAGTATACGGGTAGACGTCATGGTGATTCCGGGCAGCGCCAAAGTTGATCCGGCATGTGCCATCTGCTCGGCGCCAGCGGTTCAACGGTGTGGGTGTGAGGCTCATGCTCTCGAAATAGCCGTTGCTCAGGCCGAGGAGAGATATTTTAAACCAACATACATGGACGTCCGGTAGGTTTTCCTCCGGGACCCCAGACACCAAGACTCCTCCAGGCGCTCTCTGCATGTCCCCTTCTCTCTCTATATCCTTTCCCCCTCTCCCCACCCCCCAGCATGCCACTCCCAGATTCAGACGGCTGACCTGACCCCCGTCCTCTCGCTCTACAGCTCCTGGGTACGCCGCCGCGCCCGAGACTACATCCTCGCCTACTTCCATCTCATATCGGAACCTTGCAAGGATGCCTATTCGATGCACCTCGACACCATCAAGGCGACCTGCTTCGCGCACTACAACGCTCCGCCCACGGCCGCCCACTACGCCAGTGCCGAGCGGGACTACCGCACCAGCATCGATCTCGCGTGGACCCTCGCCGTCAAGCGCTATCCAGAGGTCCTCAACTACTTCTATTCCCTCGTCCAGGTTTCACTCCCCGACGACGACGACCCGGCCGTCAAATGTCCTCCCATGGACCGCCTCGGCGACCTCCGCCACTCCCGGCGCCGCGTCGTCGGCCCCAGAAACGAGGCTCCCACCCCGAACTTCCCCTTCCCCCCACTGCCGCCGCACGCAGGTCACTGGCAGACGCCGCCGTCATCACCCCGCACGTATGGCCCGGGGCACATGTAGGTTAATCTGTCTCTCCGTCTCCGTCTCCGTCCCGGCCTCTGCTTCCCCTGCTGGGACTTTGATACGGAGAAAAGACGAGAACGGACGGCAAGGTCAAGTATATACACTATCGCAACGAACGCACGCATCGCGAGGGAGAACATCCTGAGAGCATGAAACGGAGTTATTTTTGATGTCCAGCCGGAAAGGCAGATTCGGGTGCACACATTTATATTTATATAATTACATATACATAAAGGCGTTATGCTTCGGAGAGCCTGGTAGGCCAGATTGGATCTCGGCGTGTATGTCACACATGTTTTCTACTCGCACCTCCATGCCGTTTTCATGATTGATAGCCGATTGTATTGTTTTTGTAAGTTCACTTTCTTTATCTTCTTTTTAACATTAATAATCACCTTTCTTATCTTTTCCATTTGTTCGTTCTCTGTGGAATTTGTAACTCGGAACCCAAATCAAAACGCTCCCCATGACAATTTAGTTTTCGCCTTCGTATTCGTACACAACTAAGCTTCAGCTTTGGTATATCCCAAGCATGCGCCAAAAGAGTATATCGGAGAAGGAGAAACGATGAAATTCTTTGATACTGAAAAAAAAAAGGGTGAATAGAGGGAAACCAGGTCTCCAGGGCGATGAACGGAGTGTTTATGCTGTGTTGTCGAACATGTATCAAGGACGCCATGCGAGTGAGCGAAACCCCACTCCGGTAAAGGGGTTTCTATTCGACTTATACTCGAGCGGTTTAAGCATCTTGCTTCTCGGAAATCGAGGCCTTGCTGAGATCTTCGGCAACCTTGTCAGTCTTGTCGCCGTTGGTGTCCTCGTCAGCCTTGTCAAGCTCCTCGATTCTCTTCTTGGCAGCATCGACGTTCTGAAACTTGTTAGAATCCTAATTCGCAACGTGAAACTATGCCATGTTCTTCTTACCTTTTGGGTCTGGGCCGCCTGGTCAGCCTTCCAGCTGTTGAGCTTGGCCTGGACCTTCTCAACGACGGTAGGGACGTCGTCAGCGCTCATCGGGGGGTCAATACCCATAAAGGCGCAGTCCTCAACGACAGAGGGGGGGCAGTTGTAGCCCTTGGTGGTAGCGCTGGCACCACCCTTCTTGCCCTTCTTGCCCTTCTTAGCGGCGGGGAGATAGTCCTCCTCACGGTCCTCCTTCTTCTTAAGGGCGGTGCCCTTGAGGCCGGAAGCATCGACGGTGCGCTGGGCCTGGGCAGTCATGCCGCTGGCAGCGAGAAGAGGGGTCTTTTCAGCCGTCTTCTGGCTGGGATCGAGGAAAACGAGTAGGTTGTTTGCACGACGAATCTCCTCGAGGTAAGCAGGGTCGCTGGCCTCGGAGAGCAGGCGCTCAGCCTCGGCCTTCTTGCGCTCAAGGTGATAGCGCTTGTTCTCAGCCTCGCGACGCTCGCGGGCCTTTTCACGGGCCTCGCGCTCGTAAGCCATGGCGGCCTTCTTCTGCGAGTAGTAGTCATCCTTCAGCTTACGAATGGCGGTAAAGGTCTCCTGCTGCTCGGCGTGGAGCTTGGTGCGCTCATCACGCAGGCTGGACAGGCCCTTGTAGGCGGTATCCTGCTCGGCCTTGATTTGGTCGAGCTCGGCCTGAATCTTGTTGTACTGCTCGGACATGGCCTTTTGCTCGGGGTCCTCCATGCTGTCTTTGATCTCCTTGATCTTGGCGCGGAGCTCGTCAATCTGTTTTTGAGAATCATCGAATTGGCCAAAGTTTTTGCGAATCTTGCGCAGAGACGAGATGTCAGCGAGGGCCTTGCGCTCGTCGACGAGCTTCATGGTGCCAGAGTTGACCTGGGCATCGAGGTTGGCGATCTGGCGATCAACATCCTCAACGCCCTTGTAGGGAATCTTGGCCTTGGCATTCTTCTGTTCGGAAATGCGGCTGCGGACCTGCTCGTCAAGACGTTTGATCTGGTCGAGCTTGGAGGTGCGGGCGTTCTTGCCACCGGCCTGCTTCTGGCGGATTTCGTTGGCCTGAGCAATAAGTTCCTGGCGACGCTTCTGGGTGGGGCTGGGCTGGTCCTTGTTCTTGTTGGGCATGGCAACATCGATCTTGGCCTTGACAGCGTTCTAGATGAGAGTCAGCAGGTAGTAAAGTGGAAAAGCAACGGCGCACACGGTCTGGCATTCAGGCTACCATGCATCTACCAGTAGTTTCCGCATTGTGGTGTCCTGGAATGCTCTCCGGGTCTTGTATCGAGCGCGGCACATACCAAACGGTCCATAGCAGCCTTGTGTGCCTTCTCAGCTTTTTCGAGCTCAGCCTTGAAGACATTCTCGTCAGGCTTCTGCGGACGACCGCCAGCAGGGGTAGGAGCGGGAGCGGAAGCAATAGCAGTCTCGGCGGCCATTGTGTCGGCAGGGGGCAAGTTCAGAAAGATCCCAAAGCAAGCAGGGTCCAATCCGAGGTTACAGGAGAGTCCTCTTGCACAAGAAGACAAGAACAAGGGGAAAGTGGCTGGAGAAATCGTCGGGTGGAGGAAGATTGACAATGGTGGTGGACAGAATGGGGGAAAAAAAGTGCCAGCTGGGCTTGAAAAAAGTGGTGGTGGATGTGCAACGCTGTCTGGTCTCGGCCCTTCCCCCACCAGTAGTGGCGCGCGAACAAGCACTCGGTCCCCGTTCTCAATCGGGGCGAACAAAGGGTCTTTTTGGGGCCAGGTTGATTCACATGGAAGTTTGCGTTGAAAGTTTTCAACTGCTCTCTACTTGCAGGTTAATTCCTCATGGCGGCGAGTCCTTGAGGTGGTTGGTGGCAACTGTGAATCGTGGCCGAATTATGGTTTCAATTTGCGCTTTTGTGCGTGGGTGCACAGCGTCGATGGCGTCGCAACAGGCGAGGGGAGCCTGGAATGGTTGTTCTGTCAATGAGAGAAGCCTTCCACTTATACCGAGTAGCAGGGTGCCGAAACCCCGGGGTTACCTGGGTATTTGTTCCTCGATTTGACCTTATTTTGGCGTGGTAACTAATACGAGGAAAGGTACCCAGTACCAGTAGTCACGGAGTACTCAGTACGTGACTGACAGGCAGCCCATCCTGCTCATCCTACATGGGTATCCAGTCACTAATTCTGCCGATAAGAAGAAACTAGAAAGTACAAGATGGAAACCATTAACAAGTATTATATTGGCCTATTCTATTATGATTCTTCTCTCCATGTAAACTTTCATCGAGGAGAACCTCGCTCCTCATATAAGAACGCCCAGCCCAGGCCCTCCACGGACCACGGCCCAACCGCTACTTAAACCTGGTGGGGACGTTCCGAAGGTAGGAGCAAACCAGCCAGCGAATCACATGACCCGGGTGGCCAGGAAATTCTCAGCGTTGCGCGAACCTCGACGACTTTGGCGATAATGTGATAGCAACTTTTTTTTTCCCTTGCCCGCGTTTTCGAAGGACGTCTGTATAACAAACCTGCAGCATTCTCACTGGCCCATTCTGTCGCCGCTACTGCACAGGATCTCATTACCCCTCGCCTGGATTTGTTCTTCTTTTCTTAATTCTTGGCTCTGGGTTCTTCTGCCAATTCCATTTTTTTTCCTATACGTTAGCCACGATGGATGACCTCCCCAACGACGCGCGTTCCAAGGAAGTTGTGAGGCTCTGGAGAGCATGGAGGACAGTGCATGAGATGGTTGCCGACCGAGTACGACCCCGTTTTGACCCTGCCCGGCGCAAGCAAGCAGCTCGATTGCGGCCGTCAGGCTGAGAGCGCGCGATTGGGCTAACACTCTGCTTCTGCAATAGGAATACGAGCTGGCCGAGGACGAAATCAGCATCTCCCTCGACCGTTTCCGCAACGAATTCTGCAATCCCGACGGCACCGTCAAGTACGTCCTCCCCCAACATCATACTACACCCAACGCTTGTTACGAGTCTCGTTCCGTCTAACATTGCGTTCCTTTTTCCAGCCGTGGCAAGCTTCAGTTCTCGGCGCGTCCCTCGGACGCGATGCTGCGCAAGCATACCCCTCCTGCGACCGACGCAAACCCAGATCCGGTCCCCGATTGCGGTCCCATCTGGGTCGAGTTCCTGGCCGACAAGCAGTTCGGCGTCGCCCAGATCCGCCAGTTCGCAAAGTACACCATCACCAACAATTACAAGACCGGCATCATGGTCACCCACGTGGCCCTGTCGCCTGCTGCCCGCAAGTCCCTCGCCTCGGTCGAGAACCTCGCCAAGATTGAGTGCTTTCTCGAGGACGACCTGCTCGTCAACATCACCCACCACGAGCTCGTGCCCCGTCACGTCCTCCTCTCCCGCGAAGAGAAGATTGCCCTGCTCAAGCGCTACCGCCTAAAGGAGACGCAGCTACCGCGCATCCTCGCCAAGGACCCCGTGGCGCGTTATCTGGGTCTGAAGCGCGGGCAAGTGGTCAAGATTATCCGCGTGAGTGAGACGGCGGGTCGCTATGCCAGTTACAGACTCTGCGTCTAGAACTGAGAAGCCTTGACTGGCCGTGATGATGCGGCAGCAGTGGAGAGGCAAAAGACGAAAAAAAAAATAGCGGTAGAGACAGGGACCAAAGCTGGAGGCGACTCAATGTACAGTTTGAGAAGGGTGAATTTTGCGATATTACGTTCGGGTCGGCGTTCTAACGGGGAAACACATCATTGACTTTTTTTTTCTTTTTCTCGACATTTAATTCCCAAGCGCAAATGTCTAGGTACCTAGCATGAACAGATAGAAAAGAAAACCTTCACCAAGAACATGAGAGCCATCACACGTAAAAGAATATTAGCTAAACGAGCATGGCACAAGAATGGCCAAAGTCAGCCGTAGTGTATAATATCAACAAGTGCAACTTGGCATGTGAGCGAAAACGTAATGATGAATCGAGTCGCGCCCCATGCGAATAAAGGGCTATGTGTATGTGCGTGTATGTATGTATAGAAAAAATCGTCCATCATAACAGACCCCGTATCCGAGGAGAAAACAGGGAGAAAGGGGATCATGTCCCCAGGGTATATATGCGCCAGAATATCACCAAACCGCTGTATCCAAACCCAATGTAAGCGCCAATCACTAACCATTCATAGTAATAACCCCCGTTCACCGTCCACCGTCATAGTATACAAGAATAAAAAGGAAATTCGTTGCGAGGCATGCTGTTGGTTGATTGCCGGCCAGTCTGTTAGCTGGTTCAGTCACGGTGGGCATGCATATACGCTGCTCTTTGTTGCAGCTGCTTTTTGCCTTTATAAAGCCCCGGATGGCTTCCCGGAGCGGTCTTGCAGCTCAAAGGTTGACTGTGGAATGGGGTGCAGCTCGGTGACGGCGCTCGATTTGGAGTGGCCGGTGCGGGCAGACCGGTTGTTCAACGGGCCGAGCAGTACGCCGAGGTCTTGCAATAGCGCCGAAGATCCGCGCCGTAAACCAGTCGAGCTAGCAGGGACAGCGTTGACCGGGACGCCGTGCGAGGAGCCGGGCCCAATGGTCGACGAAGTGTGACTATCGCGCCGGTAGCTGCCGCTGCTTGTTCCCACAGAGCTGTCGAGTAAGCCTCCGACATCAAAAAAGGTCATCTTCTTCCCCCCTTGGTGGGAGTCTGTTTTCGAAAGACGGTCATCGGGCAGGATGGCGTCGTCGCTGGCAGCCTCGCCGCTCGGAGCGACATTTTGGCGGGGCCAGTCGCCTTTCATGTCAGCCGGCTTAGCCACGATGGCGTGGGTACGAATCTCTCGCAACTCTGGGTCGACAGCCAGGCCGACGTCTCGAACCAAATCCTCGTCGCTGCCCCAGTGGTGGTGCAGGGCGGGCCGTCTCGGGGCGCTGCCGCGGTCAAACGAGTCGGCGGCCGAGTTGCGGCGAAACTTTTGCTTCTTCAAACCGCGGTCGCGGACGAAGGAGCCGAGGACGAGGGCGTTGGCCGAGGCGGTAGCAAACAAGATTTCGACCGAGGCGAGGAGCGATCGATACTGCTGGCGACCATCGCTCCATATAATGTGGGGGACTCGATATAGTGTAACGCAAACAATGGAGAGACTCAGAGAGAAGAGTAGGACAAGCTGGATCTTGCGCTTGACCTGCATGTGGCTGTGCAGGATGATGGGGATGGGAAAGATGACGAGCAGGAGGTCGGTCAAGACGTTGCAGGTGGCCATGGTGAGGAGCTGGACGTAGCCCTGGCGACATTGACCACCCGGGTCGGGCAGAACTTGCCAGTAATGGCTGAAAGGGCGGCATTCGACCAGGTCGCTAACGATTACGGCGATAAAGGTTACGAGTAGAGTCCATCGCAGGGCAACCATGGTGGTTTGGTAGGATCGCTGCCAGGTGATGCCGGTGATTCGACGGAGAAATTCGAGAATGGCGCATTTCAGAATCCATAACCTGTATGCATGCACATCGTGGTCAGCACGGGGAGGTAAGAAGCGCCAGGTGGCGGGAGAGAGGAAGCAGGCTGGCTGCGAGAGCTTACGTGGCGGCATAGAAGAATCGGCTGAGCAGGACGAGGCCGCTGGCTATCGTTTTCTTGCGCAACTGGTCCGTGGACAAGACGACGCCGGTGAAGTCTGCATTATTGGTGCCGTGCAGCAGGATGTAGTGGACGCAAGCCATACGCAAGGCGAGTGGAATGACGGCCAGAGCGGCAATCTTGTCTTCGAGGAAGAGGCGTTCGGTGCGAATGAAGCGGCCGGCGACGCGCAGGCAGATCATGACGGCGCAAAAAGACGTCATCCACCAGCAGACGAGCAGCGTAGGCTTGTCATGCCGAAAAGGCAGCAGGCTGGGCGGGTCCGAGTAGAGCGTCATCGCGTCGGGGAGGGAGCCGCGCCCGGCGTCCCTCCGGGGAGGACGGGACGAGCGAGGTAGAAGGGCGAAGGGGCGGGCGGAAATAGAACAGAGCAGAGTCGCGGCACGGAGCAATCAAGCCTCAGGATATCGTCGTCGCGCGTTGTGTTGCGAAGCGGGATTGATGGTGGCGTAGTGGCCGGGGTGTCATGGGCATGCAGGCGGAGAACGGGCATTCAGATGGCGGCGGGATGGCGATGGTATAAGAGAGGCGGGCGGTGCAGGTTGGAATCTTGACAATCTGAGCCGAAAAGAGACCATGTACGTTGGTGGTGGAGAGTGTGAGAAAAACGAGAGAGCTGGAGCAGGGCGGCGGAGGGTATATTTGCGGTTGAGTGTGGGTGTGGCGAGGTCTGGGTGATGCAGTGCAGGTCAGGTTGACTCGTACAGCGAAGAGGCAGTAAGTACTCCGTAGGTAGGTAGGTCAGGTTGGGTGCATATAGGTGAGAACGTGGCCGGCGGGTGGGCGGCGACGGGGTTTGAGCGTCGTTGTGTTCTGTTGCGGCTGAGGCCGGGCGGGTTGGCGGCGGAGAGGTAAGAATAAAAGAAGGAAAAAGCAAAAGAAGAGAACAACCGACGGGTGCTACATCCGGCAGTGTACACGGGACAGGTGGAGGAGGAGGAGGAACAGTGGGAGCAGAGGAGACCAGAGGCGAGGGTAGGGGGATTTTGGAGATATGACGTTGGTCGGATGCTTTTGCAAGGTGCAGATGCAGAAAAACAAAGGGAGAGATTGAGAAGGTGCTCTTTTTGCGGAGGCGGAGTCGTTGTCGAGTTGAGTGGATAACTACGAGTGACAATGGACGACGAGGCCCTGCACAATCGACGTGGGGAGTGAAGAATGACGGCGGACGGGCTGCGTGGGCTGGGCTTGGGTTTGGGCTTGGGCTTGGCTTGCAAGTTTTGGTATCAAGGAGACGCTAAGAAGAATGGAAGAGAAGTGGGAAAAAACGAAAAGCGAGAAAACGAAAAGCGAGAAAACGAAAAGGCGGCTGCAGCCTATGACAGGGTTGGTTTTTACAAAGGGAATTAAAACCGTATGTAGGCAAGTTACCTAGGTACCTAGGTAAGCAGGCTGGCTGCAGGTTACCTATGGCAGCCTACCTATGCAGGCTTGCAGCAGGCTACGCAGGCTGAATGAGTGTGCCTCTGAGAGGCGCAAAAGCGCTGGCTGGGGTGTTTTAGGAAAGAGGGAGGTGGGGGATGGTTGGTGTGGTACGGAGTACTCGGTAAGGACGTGGTAATGCAAGCCTGTGATGTGTGACCGTTTGAATGCCCGTTCGTTCGGTGGGCGTGTGTGTACGGAGTTGTAGTAAAAGGCTACCCAGGTGGGTATGCAGGATGTTGGTCATGGTTGAGAAAAGGTTGAGAGTTGAGGTTTGAGAATGAGCGCCGCGCCGTTCCGTGCACTGAAAAAGGCAGCTGATGGACGTTTATGTTAATTAGCCACATATTTACTGGTACCGTTGTCGGTTGTAGTGCAGGCCAAGACTAGTAGGTACCTAAGTACCTACCTTAGTAGACAGGTACGGAGTACGTACCTAGGTAGTAGGTAAGATACCTTGGCTAGGTACCTAAGTAAACGGCGTTTGTTTGTAGTACTGGGGTGGGTGCCCATTTTTGCATTACAAAAGGCGTCGTGGCGAGCCAACTCGACCAGACCAGGGCGGCTGGTTCTGCGGTTGATGCTGGAAGAGGCTGGTCATTGTTTGTAAAATGTTTTTCTTCTTTCTCTCCCTCCGATAAGTACTTAACATGGAAACCGGCAAGGTCGGCTGGCAGGTTTTGGTTGGCAAGTTTGGAGGTACCCATAAGTGGGTGGACACTGGATGGTGGATGGTGGATGGTGGGGAAAGATTGGCATTGCTTTGGTGCCTCTTGTCCGCGAGGAACATGTCCACCGGAGCTTTTCCACTTACTGCCACAAGTACCTAAGTATTTACTTAACTATCTACTCCGTAATTAGGCCCCTAAATAACTTACCCACCGAACGGCGAAGATAAGTATGTAAGTACAGCGGCTCTCCACCAACTGCAGCCCAGCCCGCCCGATTGACATGTCAGCATGCTTGCAGTGTTGCAATGCTTAGATCACAGGTACCTACTTACTCAAGTACCTCAGGTACGTAATTAGGCAATATAAGTACTCCCAATTACCTCCCAATTACCTGCCTACTCAGTACTCTGTACGTCCTGTTATGTCGTTGTGATTGCTTCATTTACAATTCCCGTCTTGCCCGAGTCATCCATCCACTAAGTAACCATGGCCCATGAGCACCGGCCATCTCCAGCACTAGAAAGTAAGTAGCCTCGGGCCTCCCTCCCTCCCTCCCCCTCTCTCTCTCAAAACACTGACCAAAAGCTTAAAAAAAAAAAGAAAAAAACTTTGCATCCCCATTAGCCCAACAACACGTTTCCTCGCTACCACGCAAACCACGTTTTCTAACCTGTTAGCTCTGGCTAGCTGCCAACGTCCAGGGTGGGAACCCCGTTGGCGCTACTTTTAGACTTCTTTCGTCCTTTTTTTATGTGCATAATGATTTGCCTTTCAACTCTCTAACAAGCCCACTTCCACTCACACACAGTTGTCCCGCATCTATCCTTGGAGCGCAACCTTGTGCCCTGTCGGACCAAAACCCTGACTGCTTATCAGTCACTGGAGAGTACTGCGGTACGGAGTATAGATGGACTTTCCATAGTATGGACAACCCAGTAATGCCTAGCGGCGACCTCTCTTTTCCCGCGTTATCCAGCCAAATAAGCCACGGCATAACAAGAACATTTTTTGACAAAATACAACACAACACAACACAACACAACACAACACAACCCAGTAAAATTAGGTTTCTCTCATCATCTACACGAGTGCAAAAGTGTTACCTCCATTTAACTTTTGCCGCACTGATACTTACTGAGTTACTCTGTACTTGATCTGTACTTCCATGTCACGACATGATGCAGACCAGACTAAATACATTATGACTCGGCTTCAGCATCACGCTTATCCTCATCCTCATCCTCCTCACTCCTTTGTGGTGCCACCAATTTCCCGACCCTGAAAAGCCCCCTTCCCTTTTCCTGTGCCACTCCCGTTCTCTCCATTTCTTCACTCTCACTCACGCTCACCCAACTTCCCTTGCCTTGAAAAATGAGATACGCCCGTCCCCGCCCAACATCGCTTGTTCGCGAGTCAGCTGCAACTCGCCCATCCCATCATCTCACCTCACTCAACATGCACATTAACACACATGTACTTGGTAAATCCCTCTCTGACCCCTCCTCCTCCTCCTCCACTCTCTTTTCTCGCCATCCCGCTCTTTTCCAGTCCATCTCAAGCCTAGCCCAGCCAAATGTGGCGGCGCACCATTCTCCCCGTGCACCATGCGCAGGAAAAACTTGATGCGCCACTTTCTTCGTCGTTATCCGCCCCCCCGAGTGGCTTGGCCTACTTACATACAAACCACTTTCAACTGATAGCATGGACCATTCAATGACCAACTAGCACTAATTCGACGCCGAGCGCTGGGGTGCATGACACTAGCTGGTTTAGCAGCTTCCCCTTCTCCAAACTCATCAGGCCATGGCCACCAGGGCCCAAATTTCCCTCTTCCCCAGAGTCCAGACAATCACCCAGTCTGCGGCATTGCTCCTGTGACACGCATTGTGTAGATTACACAGGGGATTACCCGTCCGAATCCCATGTTCATGCCCCCAAAACTTGTAATACCCCGCGCCCGTATCACACTATCGTCCATGCCATCAGCGAGCGCCTGCCACGTTGCCTCTCCATCTCTCTGCACTGCCTCGGCTGCAATGGCTGGCCATCGTGTCAGTGAACTGTTCTGTGGAATCGGCTTGATATCAAAAGCTCCATCGGGGTTGGCCAAAAGTGTGGATGAGCGCCTGTCCGGTCACACAGCCTTCTCAATGTTCATTGGTACGCTTGCGCTTCTCTCGAGCTCTCTTACCGCCTCGTTTTTTTTTCCCCATCTCTCACATGTCCCTTTCTTCTCCCTTCGCTCCATTAATTATACAATGCAGAGCCTCCTGTCGGTGTGGGCATGCGTGTCTTGGACTGCAGCCCAGCCTCTGATTCAGACTTCACTCTCAAAATAGATTTCCGAGCATAAACAAGGTCATTCCGAGAGGCCCAGAGGCCCTTCCACCCTCCCTTGTTCGTAAGGTGAGACACCATGTCATTACCCATCATCTGTGTTCATCAGCGCCACTCGGCACTACAAGCTAGCGACAGGTACTCCCAATCAAACCGCTCGCCCTTCATGCGGTTGCAGACCAGGTCAAGAAATGCATTCGTCCTTGAACCCTGGCATTTGCGTACTTGTAAACATTCCCTTGCTGGACAGTTTCCTGTCCCTTCTGCTAAAAATTCCAGCTAGATCCTGCAGCGTTTCCGCTTTTTGCCCACTTTGACTGCCCACCTGATCTGTAATGCGAATCGCTTCGCAACTGGGCCGCAAAGCGAGGCGGTCAACATGTACTGGTAAAGAACTTCCAACAAACAAGACAAAAAAACGACTATTAAATACATGTGCAACAAGATAAACCTTAAAAATTGAACAATTTATCTTTATGACGGAAACGCAAAGCCGCCGTTTCCGTACCCTAGTCCGGCATATTAATGGTTCAAGCAAGATACGGCTGACGTTACAACGCTAACAAGCAAGGCTGTAGCAACTTACCTGCCGAATGTACCAGTACTAGCCCTGAAAATGGATGGCGGGTGTCGTTTCGCAAGCGGTTTTCAACGAGCATACAAGTGACGGGGAGTGATGAAAAGGAAATGATAATAAAAACGAGCCAGGCTGTCATTTGCCAAGCCGAGAATAAGCATGGTCGCCTCGCCTCGCCTCTAGGCAAGCATTTCTAGGCGTCCAAGACCAAGCGTCTATAGCTGGGGGCAGTAAGAAATCGCGCCGCACCTTCCAGACGCAACATCAACGGTACCGATATTGTGTTTGGATGCGTTGTACAGTTCTTGTCACATCGGTATTTAAAGCATAAGAAAGCATTAGTGAAAGCCTCCAATCACCAATTTCATCGCTTTGTATTCCACTATCCCAACTGCAGTCTCTCCACCATAGCCTTGACGCTGCCCTTGTCCGCCTTGCCCCAATCCACGCCCAGCAACACGTCCGCGACGCCATCCTCGCTGCCGCCCATCAGTCCCCAGAGTTCATCGACCACAGCCATACGCACTCTTGGCCACGGATGGAACATGAGCGCGCCCAATCTCTTCCTCGCCTCGGGCGGACCCTGCTCATCGCCCTTCACCGCCGCCACGCAGCCGTATACCTTGATGCAGGCGATGATCTTGCGCACGTTGCCTGTCTTGTACCCAGCCTTTTGCGTCTGTAGGCACAGCCCGCGCAAGCTGGTCGTATTTGGTAGCAGTAGCCCCGTGTGAAAGAGGTACGCAATCACTTCGAGTGTCGGAACTACGACGCGGTCCTCGGCCCGGTAAGCCGCGAGGTTGTGGACGAGCGCGCCGCAAACCTGCTGCAAGTTGGCGGGATTCGACTGGCAGAAGGCAGTGATGGCGGCGCGGCTCGTGATGACGAGCTCTTCCTGGCCCGTGTCGGCTGAGGTGACGAGCCCAGCCATCAGCTGCGAGGTCCACGACACAGGGTCCGATGTGGCGGCTGCGGCGACAGACTTGAGCAGTTTTCCGTACGATAGTAGCTCGAGAAGCGTCTTAAAGTACTGCTTTGAGGATGTTGACAACTGACCAAAGTTATACGTCTCGCTGTGGCAGCCGTGGTCAGCAGATTAGTAGCTGTGATGGGTAGCATACAGAGCTAACATACCTCTTTTGTATAATCAAAGACAATGCCGACTGCGCTTCCGGCCGGACCTTGTCTAACTTCTCCACCGATAAGCGTAGAGTGCTATAGAATAGCTTTTGCACTGATTGCACCAGCCACTCCTCCTCTCCGGTTGCATCGCCAATCTCAGCCCACAGCACCTGGACGGCCTTGAGCGCTTGCACACGGACATGCGAGCCTATGTCGCCGCGCGCATTTGTTGTGTAATCATTCAGTCCATCAGCCAGGAGCGGAAGGAAAGCGTGCGGTTTACTACGCAGCACATGCGTGCGCGTCAGGCTCTGCAGCAGAGACACGCGCGTTTCAATCTGTCGGTCGGCAATCCAGCGCGCGACAAAAGCCTCGCTCACCACGTCGTCCCACTCGGCGTGATGGAAAGTCGCCTCCGCCAGCGGCTGGGCCATGGCCAGCACGTGAAAGTAGCCCTGGCCGATTACGGTTGCGCGGCTCGCCGGTCGGTATTGCACGAACTTGGCCCATTCGAGCAGGAGCTTGGTGCGGTCCTCGTCAGTCGAGATCACCAAGAGAAGCAAGGCCGCTGTGGATGCCACCTCTACGGTTTCCGCATCAGGAAATTCAAGCCAAGTAGCAATGAGATTCGCAAGCTTTTCTGCAAATTGTACGAAATGGGGGCCCCGCGCCTCGTGCCCGCGGACTGCTCTGAGAAAGTCAACGATGTATATGCCAGGGCGCTTAGCAGACAGGAACTTTGCCCCGGGTTCGAGTTTATTATCAAATCCTTTGTAGCCCATTGATATCTGCAAGAGAGGGGTAGTAGACACAGCAACTTGGCTTCCCGCCTCGGCGATGAGCTCTGGCCGTCTATAAGCTGTATCGTGACAATCTTGTAGAACATGACAGATCGATGCGATGGCGTCTGTCGTCGTTTTTATATCTGCTGCACCAGAGCTTTCAAATTCTGGAAATTGGTCTAGAACTGAGGAGAGACACAGCAGCAGACCATGACGCTCTTCGACTCTTCGTATGGCCAGTCCCTGAAGTCTGTCTAGTACCATGTTGAAAGACGTCTCGAAGCGGCTAATACCTAGCGTCGAGTGTTGTCGCATTACTGAAGTTAAAACACCAAAGGCAGAACCAGAGTCTCGTCGAGACGGAGCATCCATGTCACCAACGCCACGCCAGCCTAGGATCCCGTGGAAGAGAGAATCTCCATACTGGCTTGCAAGTCGCGTTGCATTAGGCGCTACCTGTTGGATAGCTCTAGAGCGTCTCGCTACAGCGTGGTAGTCTACGCTCTGCACAACCGATATGCCTTGCTCGACAGTGTCTGGATGGCGGCCAATGAGTTCTTGCAGAGCGGCTGAGGAGCCGCGGCGGATGTTTCCAAAGGGGTCGAGGCAGGCTGCGGTAACGAGTTCTGTAGCGAGGACTTGTATGATGGAACTATCTGGCGGGTGCGCCTTGGCTGCAAATACAGATTGGGTAGAGACGGCCAGCAATTCGGCAGTCGTATAGCGACGAGCAATGGCCCAAACGCCAAAGCATGCAGCGTCACGGACGTTGGCACCAACGCTAGTGCCAGCCAAAGATCGCTGCTCAAAAGAAAGTCCAAGTAGTAAGGCATGTATAATGTCGGACAGCTGCTTCGCCGGTGGTGATCGCCGGTACAGAAGGTGGGAGAGCGTCAGGACGAGGCCATGCCACTCTAGGTGGTTGACAGCCGATAAGTCACGGATCGGTCGTTCGCCTTTCTTGATTTCTTCTTTGTTCCAAAGCACATTGCGGTTGAGCGACTCAAGCACAGCCTCGACAACCTGCGAGGCCATGTCAGGGTCAAGTTTGAGAGTGATGACACTGAGCGACTTGCTAGCCGACATGCGCACGGGGGTGTCATTATCAGACAGGTTTTCCAACAGATACCCGATCGCGGTTTCGGTGATTTCCATGCTCTGCATATCCTGACTACCTCTGCGCAGGCATGTAACCACCACCGAGCGGATGACCTTGATAATCATTTTTCGCGCCAAGGCCAGGCCATTGACGGCCTTGGATACATCATTATCGCTGAGAGTCAGGGCATGCACGGTATTGAAGATGGAAGAAAGATGCGCGTCCAAGTCCGATGTTTCAGATGATGATCGCAGAACGCCAGCGAGAAAGGAGAGGACGCCGAGGTAAAAGTAGGCCGCATGCGGCTCAACGCCCTTTTGCGGATGGAGCGAGGTCATGGCCCAACCAATGAGGCTATTCAGTACCCCGAGTGCCTGCATGTCCTTGCGCATCGCCATTCTCACAAGCAGTGCTTTGGCGGCATCGCGTTCTTTGCTCGCAGTGGCCAGGTACTTGATGGCTAACGGCAAGATCCGCAGTGTGATACCAGGCAGGTTCTCCTGCAGCTGCAGTCCGTCGATCCGCGGCACCGCGTCCTCTTCAAGCTCGACCGAAGAAATGGTCGCCAAGTCAAACGGTGCAAAAAGCAGGTGCGACAACCAAAGCAACACGATGTACCTCTGCTCCCAAGCCCATCCCCTGGCGGGTGTGGACAACACATCGTTTGGATCTGCGTCAGGCGAGCTGGCTGCCGCCGCCGCTCGAGCTTCTGCCTCTTCGATGGACGAGAGCAGAAGCTCGAGATACTTGGCCTCTGCATTCAAGAAGCGCACAATGACCTTTTCACCACGCACCTTGCAAAAGGTGTACAGGATCTTGGCAATGGCGAAGGAGACTGGGACCAGAGCCTTGGACTTTGTGCTGTTCTCGCGCTTTGCGACGGTGCGGCGCGGGGTGATCAGGTCCTCCAGGTAAGACTGTGCCAGAAACGGGATCCATTTGGGCAGATGCGGGTCGAGCAGCTGAGGGAGCTCCTGGAAGTTGTCGATGACCTGGTGGGAGGAGAGTCAGCGTGACGGGGGCGGCTGAAAGTTTTCACCCCGGAGATGCAAGGTGACCGGGTCGGGTTGGTACAACTCACATCACAAGTCGCCGCAAATGCCTCTCTTGCACGGACGAGGGACCTCACTCTGCTGCCACCGCGGCCATCAGGCCTATGCAGATGTGTAACGAGCGCCTTGTCGAGATCAGCAAGAAGATCGGTAGAGATCTTCTGGAGCTTGTTGTCCAGCTCCTCATCGGCGGCGTTCATTTTGCGTCTTGGCCTGGATTATATGGGAAATGAAAATAATATCGACTTTGGCCTTGATAGCCAAGGTCTTTTGGAGGCGAATCTTGCGTGCTAACGAGCTAGAGCAACGAACGCGGTGAGGAACAGGCAGCAGAATTAATAGCGACCCTTGGTCCAAAATGCGGCCCCAATGCCCATCTATGGCAGCCTATTGTCGAGCAGGCCTCCAACGCCTAGAGTTGTTCGACACCGAAGAATAGCCACAGTTTTACGCCTTGTCCTCGATAGATGGGTGCTTGAGTGACGACTTGCTGTAGAGTTGAGGCGCGGCATGGTTGTGATCCACTTTACCTGTGATGCAGGGTAGCCGTAACGACTGGTATGAGAATCGCGCAATGGACGCCGTCCTGCTGCAAAGTCAAGTATTCTCGGTCTTGATCTTGTGAATTCTGAAGTTTCTTTCTATTGGTATTGCACTCTGTCTCCAGGGTACAGTATATGAACCCTTTTATTGGTTTGCTCCGTGTTACCAATGCCGGGATGATAATTCAGGCATACACAAGGGGCATAGCGAGCAGTGGAGGTTGTCATTTAGCTGCGTATCATTTTTGTAAATAGACATTATAACTTGACATAAGACATTATAACCTGATATAGCATCATCCTTTCTCCCAACTTTATGCTACAGTAATCGCCGCAACCAACGCATCCAAGGCGCTGCTCTGTGACGGACTCGTAGCATCAAAATACGGACCAGCCCAGGCAACGCCAAGCTTAGTGGATCTGACCTCGCGATCATTCCTCCAAATAGACCTTGCGTTTGTGAGAATAAAAGACCGAAATTGGGCATCGGGAGCGACCTTCTGCAAGTAACCCAAGTTGCGAATGAAGACTCCCTTGAATTGCTGACCGTCTTGGCCACACCGACCCGGTTGGTATTCACAAGCTCCATACTCCTCAAGAACGCCGTCCTTGTTGGAAAGTTTGCCAATAGCTGCCTTGGCAATTTTGGAGGCTTCGTCAAGCAAAGTTTTGTCGCCAGTGGCTTGGAACAGCTCGACGAGGCCACCGAGGATGACGCCCTGATTATAACTCCAAGTCGCCTGGCCGTTGTTCTTGCAACTGCCGTCCAATCCATCATTAATGAGATTGTCCGAATTAATCATGCCGCTATTTGAGAACCATTCCCACTGGTCCGTGGCCGTCTGAAGATACGTCGAGTCGTTTGGAATGCGGTTTGCGAGCGATGCGGCGACTGAGAGATAGAGTTCGTTTGCAATCGCGTTGACGTAATTTCGTTCTTTGCTCCAGTAGATTCCACCATTGCAAGGGCCGCCCTGACCGGTCTGCATATCCTCAAATACAGTCACGGCAGCCTCCAAGTACTTATTGTCGTGGGTGACGTCGTAGGCACGGATAAGGCCAAGAGCCCACCAGCCTTCGTCATCGTAAAATGTGTTGAGGAAATCCGAGAATCCTCGCTTTGTGAGGGAGCCGCCTCGCTTTGTGGGAGAGCCGTCTCGCTTTAGAGCACATATGCCGGTGCCGTTGATGCAGTAGTGAGACTCCATGATGCCGCCTCTGTCAAAATTCATAAACTTTTCAGTCTGGACGTCGACATGCTGAGCTTCATTGAAAGTGTTTTCAATGATATAGTAGGGGTTGGTTGGCAGTGCGAAGATGGGGCTAACTTTGACAAAGTCGCCAATGGTGGTGAGGGCATTGCCACTGTTCCACCAGAGTTCGCCCCATAGACCACTCTTCTGATTGTACCAGTTCTTGTTCAAACTGTTTACACCTGTTGTTGTATGGGGGCCAAACATGATTGAGCCAGGAATTGAATTAGCGGAGGCTGGAGCACCGTCAGCAGAAGCGTGCGTTGCAAGAGCCAAGTAGAGGCTTGCGGCCCATAATGATGAGGACGGCATCGTGAGTTTGGTTGTGACGGAGAAAAGCGACACAGGAGTTCTGGGCGGCGAAGAGCTATTCAGATAAATAAATAATACACACACTGACACACACACGCATTCACATATATATAGAGTTGACCTGGTATGGGTTAGGGAGGCATAAGTGGGTGTGTGAGACACGAGGGAGATCTTAATCGAACTTGGGAACATGGCCGTATACTGAGTACTTGTACAGAGTACATTTTGACAGCTGCATGAGTACATAAAGCTATGGGTGGAGTAGTAGTCATGCTATTGATGGAGCGACGATGAATATCGGTGACGGACGAGAGTAATCAGTCTGCTGACCCTAAGACGTGGCCAATGGTGCCAAGCTCTCGGTCTTGAGGAGCATCGCAAAATGGGCGCAGAGCATGGAGTGCATGATCAAGTGCCCTTTGCATGCAGGTCGAAAAAGAGCCGGTGCAACGCTACAATTGCACAAACCGTGCTAGAAAGGGTTTGGGAGATAAGCCTTGGGGAATGGCGAGAAAAACAGGGAGGTTGTGGTGGGTGGGCGAGGCTCTGAGACCATTTCGAAGCAAGCCTGGGCGAGTGAGTGAGTACATACATTGATAGGTTAGGAATGTTCCTAGACAAACCTGACGTGTTGACATTAAATTTGGCAGATGTCAACACACTACCATTATGGTATTGTCGTTTTGACTTGCAGGAGGGCTAACCGTTGCCTGCCACCTGCTTGGCAAGAGGAATGAATGTCTGGGGTGCTGGATGCGTTGTCACTTCATGCCCGGTACAATAATAAGGCTCACATAAATACAGGGATAAATACGGAGTACTCCGGATAGTTAAACAGGGTGGTGACCATGCATTGCAAGCCAGCGGCGCATTGTATTGGTGGTGTGCAAGCTGCAGTTACGGCCGGACCCAACGCGGGGACCCAACGCGGGGACCCAACGCGGGCGTCGTTTAACTTGAGCTAACGGTGGGAGGGACATACGCTCCAGTCCAAGAGGAGCGGGCGCCATCCTGAAGAGCTGGAGGGCCGAGCGGGACGCATCACGGTCGTCTTGGTGGCCTTGCGAGGCGCAAGAGTTGGATGGCCTGCGTGGGGGTGGAGGTGAGGAGCAAGGTTCCATCGGCGATGCGGTGCGGAGGTTGTTGAGCTAGAGACTGTGAGGATGGGAGTCATGTGCTGGTCTAGCGGGCAGGCAAGCGAGCAAGCAAGCAAGCAAGCAATCAGACCCCTCACAGCTGCTCACGACTGGCCCGTCGTGTACCGGAAAACTTCCAAGAAACCAAAAACGGCTGCCATCAACAGAAAGAAACACTTCCTACAGTGACTGTCTTCGCTCCTTTCTTTTTCCCTATCCCTCTTGTCTCGCACTAATCACGGCATCGTTTTTGTTTACACCCATGCCATCGCACCCGCACCAACGTCTTCTACGTATGTGCCCCATTACGGATGGCACTTATTTTGCATCAATTTTCCCTGATTAGGGCCGTGGTACGCCTTAGTCCATCCAAAGCAACTTGAGTCATGTCTCTGTCGACTTGCTAAAAATCGCAACACAGCAATTTGGGAGAATAAAAAGAAAACACGCCCGGCGACGTGAAATCCTCGCGCGCGTTCTACCACCAAGATGCTCCCGCCCCAATCGCTGCAAGTCTGTATGTAGCATGGTGCATCGGGGCTATGTATGTGTTGATTAATCTAGCTGCGGATACCAAGTGCAATGCGCCTATTCGTACATGTCGAGAAAGAAATCAGATGATCATAGCCTCGTCTGTTTGATCGACGCTGTCTGAGTTGCGAGCAACCGTGATCGGCAGAGGAAACATGGCCGGCCATATGGCATTACCAGTATAATCACAAAGGCAGCAAAACGCTTGGTCGAACTTCGCATCCCATCTGCCCACTCAATCATGCCACTGCTTAATTCCGCTATATGCCCGACGGCTGCGCTTGGGGCTGGCTGCCTGCACCGGCCGTGCGGCCAGCAGAAGCCAGGCACAGCCTATTCGCAACCCTCTCTTCGCAGGCCTAGCCCCCGGGCCTCAGATCAAGGGTCCTCACAAAACAATCGCTCTCGAATTTTGCGCTAGCCTCGCAAGGCTGAAAGGAAAGCAGTCGAACGATAACTATTCAGATCCCCCGACCCGTGACTCTAATGCATCTAGGCCTTCTTCCAGTGCTTGGTAGTAGTGCATTGAGGCACTGGCATCGTCATTTGGCCTCGGCGAAGCAGTATAGCGCTTTATTAGGCTCACTTTACAAGCCACAAGGCTATGACGCGTCCCCTGAGATGGAAAAGCGCCTTACTCCGTCCACTCCACTTGGCTTGGGCTAGTAGATCAAGAAGTGGCTTGTTGGCGCTCTGCCTTTGTTTCGATTGCATTCAATTTCTAGGGCGAGATGGAAATTCACCACCAAATCACGAAGCCAGCCGAGACTTATCGACTACCAAGACCTGTCTTTAAATACGTTCCTTGTATAGTGTGGACTGATAGTCTTCGATACGACTACTTCAAGTGGCCTCCGCCATCACGATAGCGAGGCTGCGCTACCGGATAATGCGGATGCAGTTGATCGATTTAGGATACCCACTACTCCGTACAGCTCAACTAATTCTGGCCGGGCACAGTTGCTTCCCCTGAAGAGTAGCCGTGCTTATTATTCGCTATATCAGCTGCACACGCTTTGTGTTGCTCTCGGTTGGTCTCGCAGAAAGCGGGCTCCAAATCACAAGTACTGTATTACCAGTTTACCGACGCACGTCTCGACCTTTCCCATACAAACCTGCATGGTATGGTTGTAGGCTTGGTCTACTTTCAGGCCCAAACAGCCACACGCGCAGGCAGTGCAATTCGTCTACCAGCCTCGCTCCGTGAAATCCGCAAAGCTGCTCCGGCCGGCCCTTATTAGCTGTACTATTTTCGCCTCGGCTGCTGGACGCGAGAGTCTCTCACGTAACTAGCTTTCATTTGGGCCCAGGTAGCCGCCAACACGCACGTGGACACAACGGTGACATTGGCTGGCCCGAAATTACCCTTCGGAGCCTTGCGCCCGCCAGGCCAACTGGCAATATTTCCACCAAAAGGGGGAAATGGCTGCATGACCAGGCACCACTTCACAGCCTAACCTCGCAGCTTGGAAAAGTCTTAATTTTCCCAACCGCCTGTCATACTGTCTCGCCTTTTCCCCATTGCTTCTCGACACGCGCCACGTGAATTCGACTACGGCAGCGGAAAACCTTTACATCATGACCATATCGCTGCGGGCGCTGCCCTCCAAGCAGCCTTACAGATCATTGCTCTACCTCATCGCTTTCGTAAGCGTTGCTTTCGTCTTGTCGAGGCTGTATTTCGGCTCCGACGAGGACTTGCTTGCACTCGGCACAATCCAAGACTCACCAGAGATACACGAGCTCTGCGCCGCCCATGGCTTCACTGCCTATCCCGCGACTGCCTCTGGCTCCCGCCGAAAGATTTACGATCTCACCATGATCAACACCGAACTTGATTGGCTGGAGATTCGCCTCAATGCTCTCTACGACGAAGTGGATCTCTTCATCGTGGTAGAATCGCCAAAGACATTCCACGGCCACTCGAAACCAATGCTAGCCAAGGAGAACTGGGACCGCTTCAGCAAGTACCACGCAAAGATGCTCTACCACGAGCTGGAATTCCCGAGCAGCTTCCATCCCCATCGGACGTGGGACTTCGAATATCTACAACGCGACGCTAGCTACGAGCAAGTCTTTCCCAAACTGACTGGCGACCGCGCCCCGCGCCTCGGCGATGTGCTCGTTGTTGCCGATGTGGATGAGATTCCGCGTCCCGATACGTTACGTACACTACGCGCCTGCAACTTTCCCCGACGCCTCACGCTCTACTCGCGCTTCTACTACTACTCGTTCCAGTTCCAGAGCATTGGACCTGAATGGCATCACCCGCAGGCCACGTTTTATGACGGCCAGCGCACGCTCACGCCCAACAACCTGCGTGCCGGCAGGGGCGGCAACTTCATCTCGCGGTGGCGCGAGTCTGGCAAGTACACAAACTCCAGCTGGCACTGCAGCAGCTGTTTCGACTCGATGGAGATGTTTTTGAACAAAATGGCCAGCTTCTCCCACAAATGGATGAACGGCGCCGAGTACCGCGACCCCGACCGCATCGCAAACGCCGTTCGCGACGGCGTCGACATCTGGGGCCGCAAGTCGTCGACGTTTGAGAGGCTCGACAATAACCAGGACTTGCCACCGCTGGTGAGAGACGACCCGAGGTATGGCTACCTGAAGGACCGCAGCGGCAAGTCGGCCGGTATGAAGGACTATCCATGACGAACACCCTGGTCGCCGACAGAAAAAATGTAATGATAGGAAAGGGGGAAGAGGAGGAGAGGAGGAGGGGGGGCGCACGACCGGAACCTGGGCGTTATCTGCTTTTTGAAAGGGGAGCATGCATGAGAAGACTGATTCGGCGCGAGCGACTGGAATTGGAAATAAGGCGTACAAGGATAAAAAGCTCCGAATATTACAGTGTCATACCCTAATTTGAATAATTTCAAAAGCCATAGTTGGTTAGTTAAGTTTCACAGCTGTAACGCATGCCTAAATCGAATGATACGGCCATTGAAAGGCAGTCACTGCCAAGTGAAAGAAAGCGTGATTCAAGAATATGTGTTTTCATTGTAACAGGGCAAATGGGAAAAGGTATCGAACAAGTCAAAACGAGTTTGCACGTTTCTAAAAACTGACAAAAGAAACATCCGGTCTAGGTGTTGCGTTCATATGTGGGCTTGCCATTATCCCCAACTATGGGATCACGCCCATGGCCACGAAAATAATATACAGTAGAAAACAAGGAAACAAGTTCGAAGATTTTGTTTAGAAGAATCGATGAAACTTCAAAGGCTATACCCGCTTTTCCGGGTAGGCTAACTCGTGTCCCGCCGCGATCGATGATCAGGATCGGCTGGAAGCAATGCTCGGCGGGCCTTGTGCTTTGCGGACAGAAAATCGGGGTAGAATGGATGACGACTTGTTCTTCTCGCTGCTCAAACTGCTCGCTCTCTGTGAGCCGACGGCCGACAACTCCTGGACTGTGTTGGTGTCCAGAAATGCCTGGGGGAAGATGCCCCATTTGCCTTTGGAGTTGGTACCTGACCAGCACCAATGTTCAGGATACACCCCTTTTGTCTGCGTGTTAGTGTGTATTCTCTCCCTATTTATTTTTTTCTCGGTCAAGTACATAGATCCACTTACAACTGATGTTGGTAATGATTTCGTCCTTGTCAAACTTGAGCCAGTCTGTCTTGTCCTTGTCCTTGTGTGCAAACTTCCATTTCGCCTTGGCGCGGACGTGGCTCGTGCCATCCATTCGAATATCGCGTGACGGCGGAGGATCCAGTCTCAGTGTCTCCAAGGGAACCGAGGCGTGTACGCCGTCATACCAGCCCATACACCACTCTCCATTGTACTTTGATGGCCACGATAGCCCAGTAACTTTAGAGCCAACCACAAGTTCGAGAGCAGGTGTACGATCTGCTAGTAGTCTCTGACCGTACATTCTGCGTGCGGGTTCTTTGGCAACGCCTGTAGGCATCATGGCGGTTTCTTGTTCATGTTCCAGTGCGGGATGCGGCACTGGTGGCTTCGTGAAATGCAAGTCGTAATCGTTATGATACTGTTCAGGTACTTCTGGTTGATCAATGACGACGATGCCGGGGACGTCAGGCAGAGGTCTAGAGTGGCGGGCAAGATGGTTGAATAGTGACTTGACATTGAAGAAAACGGTGGCATCGCTAGGGTCAATAGTGCGTCCAAGGCGGATGCAAAATACACAGCCGTATAGGATGTCGTCCGGGCGTTTGGTGTGAATATGGCTCTTCTGAAGGAATCGCAAACGATATCCGACATTACTGTGCCGTAGATTGCCACAGTTCTGTTTCCCCAAGTCGTTCTCAATGTCTTGAAAAGACAACTCAAAGACACAGCCGGTGCAGCGCGCCACAGTCGCTGTTCCAGTAAACCCAACTGGCTTTCGTGTCTTTTTGACGCCTAGACCGCCGACCACAACCTCTTCAGCTCCACTGCAAAAGCCTTTACATAGGTAGAAGGATGAGTTGCCTCCGATTGAGCAATCTTTTTGAGACACCATCCGCACCGGCTCCGAGGGTCGACGGTCAGATTCTACCACGATGAGGCCATCGTCCACGCTCTGAGTGGGTATGATCGGTGGGCGGCCAGGCGCGCCAGAAGATTCTTGCGAATGATCTGATATGCGCACGTTGTTCAAGTACGGATCTAGGATACTCTCTGCCACGGATTCTGTTCTCGAGCGACGCTGCGGAAGGCCTCCAAACGTATCGCGCTGCGGGTCGTGGTCACGACTGACGGAGCCAGATTCTAGTGACACCTGATGTGTATGATACGCCTGACCAGCTCCTCGGATAGGTTGATCAGCGTCGGCTCCATTGTGGTAACTAGGTTCCTCCGGGAAGGGCTCTAGTTTTGTGTTAAGTTGCAGTGGACTCGGCATCGGACTGTGCGTTCGGTAGCCATGGTGCTGACTGGTGAGACGACCCCACTCTGCTTCATCATAAGGATATGTATCGGGATGCCCTTGTTGTAGTCCGGAAGATGACCCCATTGCACGGCGCTGAATCGTAGGGCTGAGCCGGTACTGGCCAGGGCTGACTGGCGATGCCGCCGAGTGGGAAGGAGCGCGAGGTGAGGGGGGTGCCACGAGCGGTCGCCTTGGAAGTGGCTCACCTCCTATTGCAACTGCGATCTCGTCACTTGGTTCAACCACGGTAGTATCCCATGGGTTGGCCGAAGGGGGCCGAGGTGGCAATGGCGTCTGTTGAGGAGGTGGAACCAGCTGGGACGGGCTGAGGACTGGCTCATCTTCTGAAGCTAACACGCTGCTGGGGTGTCTGTTGCGATAATTTTCAAGCTCTTCGTTGGCGTAGTGAACACTCTGAAATGTGCGAAATGGTGCGCCTGGTGGTGTATTAGATGGCCCGCCCGTCGCGCTTTGCACCGACGAACGAGGTGGTGTCGGTGGTATAGGAAAGTTTGGCGGAGGTAAAGGCGACGAAGGTGGCGAGAACTCGCTGAGAAATGATTGTGGCGGGTTGTCCTTGGGTGGCATTGCCTCGACTTTCATGCTGATTAAAACTTCGTAGATTTTCAAGGCGACCTCTCTTGTTAAGGCTTGGAGTTCGGTATATTTGTCGGCCTCGAATTCGTCCTCCTCAACATATTCGTCAAAGCCGTATACTAAGCGTCCTAGTTTGGTTCGTGGCTCTTTAATTTCTTCTGGGAGAAGCATTAGCGACCCAATTTTCGATCTAATATACTGCCGAGAGCCCGGGAAGCCACGTACCGTTCTCGCGAAGGGCATTTAAGAAGCTATCTCCATATTCGGCGTGCCGCTTGATGCACTGTGGCTCGATGAGCTTTACTGCCTTTTCGCCTTCTCTGAGAAGTTTCTTTGCAGCTTTTCGCATGACCTCATTCTCGCCAGCATTTTCCAACGCCGTATTGGCTTCTTGAACGACATCACGAAAGGGTTTGAGGGTGAGGACGTTCACTTCGTCATCCATATTGGCAGCGACGGCAGCAAGAGCGGGCTGCAGAGCGCACAATGAGAGGGGTGCGCTCCTTTTGTGCAATCTTAAAGTTGAATGCAGATGTGTAGTCAGGGCGAAAAGGGGAACGGTTCTTCGGTGACGCTGAGTCAAGGTCGCGGGGTCACAATTGCCTGGATGTTTAGCCGTTCGTTATGCTGCGAGTCTGAGACAACGACTGCACGACATGCGGCATGCTAGTATAAGGCAAAAGAAACCAGTCGCCTAGCGTTGAGTGTGTATAGTCTAGAAAAGCAGACTTGGGTTCTGCAAGAGAAAGGTACAAGACAAGAAGGGCGGCATGTGCGAGCTTGTGGTCCTCGGCCGCCGCCCAGTATTTGGGGCAGGGCGAACCTGGCACAGGTTATCATTAGGCAGTGAGCGGCATGATGCAGTGTCTGTCCATGGTGCCCGCCCCGGGCGACGCCTCGTGGACACGCTAACCCAGCCGCACCCAAGAAAGCATCCCCGGATAGGACACTGGTTGACTGGCAAACTGGTTGGGGCCAGTGGGCTGAAAGATACCTGCCATCCACGAAGAAAATTGCGGAGCAGCGAGCAAGGGTCTGGCTTCCTGGGCGGAAACGCAGAACACGGCGCCCACCATCACGCGCAGATCCATTGGTGGTGAGCCGCTGACGGGCTCCCGACGGTGCATTGTGAGGCAGACCGAAGGAGTGAAGGAAGCAGCTACCACTACCTTTTTCAACAAGCCACCAGTTAGGGAGCCATGCCCAAGGCCTGCAGCTGATGTAGCAACCAACGCCATCTCAGTCTATCTGAATCCCGACACCGTGACGTATATAGTGCCGCTGAGACAATAACGGGCGATCGGAAAGCGAGCAGGTTGCTACCAGTACGGCCCGCCGTGTCGCGTGTGCATTGTGCGCACCCTGCCCGGCCGGGACTGAGAACAGACAGTGGCACGTAGCTCGCGCTAACGAACGGTGGATTCGTCCATCTGTTGTTTTTTTTTGGTCTACTCCGTACGCTATTGCCAAATACGTCCTGTCAATGTTGGAAAGAGGCCGCAGCTCGCTTTGAGACTATTAGAACGTGCCTGTAGGGATTCTTTGGGGACGGGGCGCCGCGACGGGAAGCAGCAAAGAGGACAGAACAGAAAAATCGGGGAATGGAGGAAGGGTCGCTGTTCGGTATCTGAATCAATGCTAGTCTGGTGGCAGAGTAATGCAACGGCCAACCTGAAGCAGCTGGCCACCTTGTGAAGGTCGAGTGTTTGTAGTCTCTCAAACGAAGCGGCACAAAGTGCGGCGGGGTGTGACAACGTTGGGGCATGGCTAGCGGGCTCTGGCCCGCCAGAACTGGTACCGACCTGCCCCTCCTGGCACACTCTGTCCATCACTTACAGCTTCATGCTTCGCCACGTGCGTCTTTCGTCTTGAGCTTTCTCCCAATTGCGACCGACCAAGATGGCGCGACGCTTTGCGCATTCCATTGACGATTCATCAAGTCCACTGCCATTGTTCCCTTGCAGGGGTCCCTGCCCCTTGCCTACCCCCCTGGCAGCTTGCAGATTGTGCAAGCCACCCATGCCCTTCCGTATACGAGTCGCCACACTACTCCCTAACTTAGAGATGCATTTCATTTCATCGACTCGATAGTGTTTTTTGAGCATGCGACCCGGATCCTCGATTCCTGTGCCTTCCCGTTTTCAGAACCGGCAGCCTGGTCCTCGGTCGTTGTCCTACATTTTATGAGGGGCACCACGAGCGACACGTTTTCTGCAAGGGTTTATTCTCGGTTTTCGCGGAGCACATGTTAATGCAAGTAAATTGTAGTAGTCATTGGCAATTTCCCCCTATTCAACTCAAATACGCAACACTCATCACCGCGTAGCTAGGTCAACAGCCCTTCCCAGAACCATAGCTTGTTTCATGGCCCCCAATCGACCTTCAAGCCCTGGGACTTGGCTGCGCAGTATTGTCTGGCTTGCCATTTTTGACATCCTGGTTTCGTCAGTCTATACAATGTTTCCTCGTGCTCGCTACTTTCTACTTACCATTTGTGTAATGAACATGCGGCCAACATCAATAGTCTCTTGCATACCATGCTGGCGCTGCCAAAAGCTGATCTTCACATTAGCCATGCTGTGCATCGTCTGTAGGAACGATGACTCACATCTCTGATGGCAGACCCTTGCCCCGAATTGAAGTACGCCGCGCCTCTTCCTCGAGAGCAGCTCGAGTGATCTTTTCCGAATTTTCAATGCCAGGAGCAGCGGCTCGGTCAGCCACGTCTTGTCCGAGGTGGTCTTGAAGCAGACGACGCTTCATTTGGAAGCGCTCTTTGCGTTCCTTTTGCAGACCAGGGCTTTCCAACTTATCCAAAACAGTGCGTACAACAATCTGCGCTAAAAAGTAAAAGTGCTCTACGAGCAAAATGCTGAGTAGCAGCCCCCATGCCGTAAAGTTGGAGGCGCCGCCACGCTCGCCGTCCCTGTCTCGGCTACACAAGAAGACAATTGCGGAGCTGGTTACACTACCAAGCCACGATAGGACACCGAGAGTCTGCAACCACGGCCCAATAGAATCTGCTCTCCATGGAACGGGCCGGCGGCAACTCATAGCGATTTTGAGAGCATCAGAGCGAAGTTCAACCCAGTTATTAACCAGAAAGCAGCATGGCGCAAGTGGCCAAGCAACAGAGAACAGATTTAGGTAGCCTCCGTATCGTTAGCTTTCAGTGCATGAGACTTGGGCGCTGGCGGTCACTCACCAAACTGCATTACCATCTCGCGATAGTCTTCAGTGACATCATAGACGTCCATTTCATATTCGTTGCGAACTCGTTTCATGAACTCGGCCTCTTCTGGGTTGTCTTGGACAGTCTCCTCGCTGCGCTTTGCTTGAATCTCCTTCGCCTTGGCAAACGCTCTCTGCTTGATATATGGAACTACTAGCTCGGTGGCAAAGTTGACAATTTGTGCCGTGACTGTGAAGTAGAACATTTGAGCCGAAATGCGCTGAGGGTTGATTTGAAATTCACGCGTTGCGAGTGGCGCTTTGCTAAAGGTGATTGCTTGTGCAGTTCTTCTCCAAAAGTCCAGCGCGGGAATAAGAACATGACCAAAAGGCAGGTAGACGAAGGTGGTGAAGAGTAGAGGCATGTAAGACGTCATGAAGTTCAGGACAAACTGCTTTTGAATGAGGGCCGCATGATAGGCGTCGACCGTAGCGTAGTTTTCGCGATCTGTCAGAGCTTTCGCGGCAGTCATCAAGATGCTGGAGATGATGGGCGTGCAAACGACGAGAATCACGGTAGGGACAAAGGTGAGGTACTGTTTCCCGGGGCCATTGTAAACTTCGTTGATGAAAATCTCGAGGGAGATAGCCGTAAGGGAGAGACTGCCGAGGGCAATAACACAAGCCAAAGCAAAGGGTACTTGGAGGATCTGGGTCTGGAGCCGCTTCATGGGAGGATAGACGCGGAGAGCTTCGCCAGTGACGGGGTCTTCTTGTTCATATTCCCATTGATATTCGGGACGCGGCTGTTGGATTTCTGAAACGCGTCGTACACCCCATTGAACAGCAAGATCGAGCTCCTTCTTCTTCCAATACTCGAAGAAAACGACGGACCAGAGACAGGTAGCAACGGCATAAATCATGGAAAATTGACCCAGACACAGCCAAGCGCTGAAGCCAATCGCCGATGGAATGACCAGGAAGCGTAGGTATGACCGCAAGAAGACAAAGTACATGGTGATGTTCTCACCAAATCTTTCGCGAATGTTGTGGATCTCTGCCTCTTCAAGTAGATATTTGCCGCTCCAGGTGGAAATCCACTCCTTGTTGAAGGCGCGATTCTGGAGTGGGAAGATGGCGTCAACATGCTTCCATTTTCCCACTTTTTCAGTGATACCAGCGCCACCCTCGTTTTCCGGCTTAATTATCATAAGGTATACGAGTCGGAGACGCTCAGCCTCTGTCACGGGTTCGTTCTCGAGGGTCTTGGCCACGTCTTGGTTGGGGCCCGCGGATCGCACGCCATGCAGCCAATCTTGCAGCCTAGATCTATAAACCTGTTTCTGGAGCAATTCATTCGAGGCGATCTTGACGAAGACGTAGAGCGAATCTTTGCTGGCGCGCCGAACCTCGCTGGCGAGCCCGACGGTGGTCAGGGCCTTGATGAGCTCGATGTAGCCAGCTTCAGCCTGCGCCTTCTCTACGAGATTGTTAGCGACCCTGCTCTTTTTCAGGGACTTGGCTAGAATGTATGGAGACGACACCTTTGACGGGAATTTTATAATGGACGACATAGTCGACACTGGTGTACAGAAGCAATAGTTAGCGCAGCTGCCAGCGAGTGGCTGAGCGGTGTTTGACCGGTACGATACCCGTTATTATCGTCGACACTGCCGTCATTCTTTGGTGAGGCCATTGTATTCGTGTTGATTTCCATCATGAGCCACCATGCATGTGCATAGTAGAGGAGTGGTGATGAGGGGGGGAGAAAGTTAATTATCTACGGAGTAGACTCCAAGCGAAATGACGTGGTGGAGGGGAGCTGGGAACGGGGGGGGGGGGGGGGGGGGGGGGGGCGGTAACAGGAGCTATGGTGGAGCTTTGGTTCCAGCTGAACGGATCGATCAGTCGCGTAGGTACTTACTGGTAGGTAGAGATTTGTAGAGTATCTAACGGCTGATGTGCAATTTAGGAAGAAAAGGGTCGAGACAGTAGCACAGATCAATTATGAGCGTGTGCAAGTGATTTTACCCCCGCCCCCATAAAGCGGATTTGAGAAATGATGGACGCCTTCTACGATCTTTCGCTGGTACAATATTTCGGCAGCAGAGGATGGCTGACTGGCAGCACTGGCTCTACTCAAACAGGGAAATGGTGCTCGTGTGGGGCGCCAATACAGCTGAGATGGGAGGTACGAGATGGGCAGGCTACAACCCAGCGCGACAGGGTATGTGGCCATGTCGCTGTTGAAGCTCACTTTCATATGATTGGTGGTTGAAAAGAATTTGTTAAAATGAGTGAGATGTTTTCACAAAACGAAACAAAACAAAAATCCCTGACCTGGGCGTAAGAAAATGGTACCTCTTAGACCGCAGATGTGGCGGTGCTAGACTGTCGAGTTTCTCATGTAGGATCACCACACCAGGGCAGCCGCCACACTTGCCAGACAGTGCGCCACACTTCGTCATTGAAATAAGTCGTACTCAGCAGGGCTGGGCATCACGGTGATTTAAATCGAGACAGAAGCTAGCAGTTATTGAGAAAGAGACGGCAACGTGGTGGTCATCTATGTGTGTCATAGATATGTAAACCTGTGATGAGTAAATAGCTCGGACGATCACCTCGCTCAAAGAAGAAGCTGCCTCGGCACTTGGACTCACTGGCCTCCTGATGAGTAGAGAGCCCATAATACTGGGGGCCATGTGCGAAACCATAGCCATCGCTACAGTTTTGCGATCACGAGATGTTAGAGTCACAAGTGACTTGCTGCAAACCTTTACTTATTGGGTGGAGGATCCGGGGTTAACATCCAAGTATCTGGTGCCTGCAGCACACGTAGGATCATCTCTCTTTGGCATACCACTGAGCGATCGGTGTTACCCGCCACTTAAATTACATAGCATCCGTGATCCCCCTTTAGGAAATGGGAACTAGTTGCTGGTGATACCCCGCTTCAAGGCGGCCCTAGACCTAGTCTGTGAATCGAACCTTTTTGATGATTAAGGAAGTCATAGATCTATACGGACGGTAATTTGACGGGAGTGCCAGTCTACCAAAAGTTCCTGTTCTAAACGAAAGAACCTCCAGCGACGTGTCATAGAACTCGCGCTATATGGCAAGAGCTATGCATTTGCTCACAAGCATTCGTCCTCGCAGTATAGTCTGAACCTATGCTAGAGACAAATTTGGTATCTTGTACTGCTAGAGTCCCGCAAATCATCCATACCTTATCTTTTAGGAAGGAGCTCGTCGTTCTTAAAGTAAAGGATACCACATAAAAATAGTACCAAGGTCGTATCAGCCAATGACAGGCCGGCGCATGATATGGGTGCCAATGTTGGCGTCAAAAAGTCCCTCGGGATAGAAATAGTATTATGGCCATTTTAAACTGATGAGATTTCGAGGATACGGCTCGTCCGGGCTACATATCTGCGACTAGCCATCCGTAGTACCACCTTCCTATCTGATGTAAAGCCAGTACGGCTTCCCTACCGAGCCACGCTACTTGGACAAGCACAATTCTTTCAATTAATAATTTCAACTTGTCACTTGATTACTATAGCCAGCTAACAATGCCGCATCCCTCTCGATCCCGCCAATTGCCACCATCGTCCCGGAGCTGTTTATCCTAGTAGGCAAGCGCCCATCTGTGTTGTTTTCACCGATGCCAAGTCCTCTATCGACGGTGCCGCCTTGGCGTGGGGTAACAAAAACTGGACCATTCGTGCCGGTAGCCGTTCCCTCTGCCACCTTCTTGTTAGAGATGCTAGAATACATGTTGTGGGCATGGTATTGGCTCCCTTGTGATCTTCCTCCACCCCTACCCGGTTACATTACACTACAACCCACCATGTCGAGCTCCTCCATTACACGTAAACGGCATCTCTTCAGTTCTCGTCATAGCGGTGGGCGGGTCATTCATTCATATTATGAGATCATTCACACTATGAGATTAGAAGTCGCTCAACTATAAAAGCCCTTCATGCCCTGCCTCCGCTTCGTCTGTAGATTTGCCCACAATATTGTCACTCTCACCAGTACGTTTTCTGACAGCCGTGGCAATGTATGCTACTCTTCTGCCTCTTCTTGCCGCTCTTGCGGCCGCTTCTCCGGCCAACCTTCAGATGACTCTCAAGCAGTCGCTTCAAATGGTCCCTCAAGGCTGGCAAGTCCATTCTGATGCTCCAGGCGATCAAAAGATCAACATGCACATTGGTCTCAAGGAGCAGAACCTGGACCAACTTCAGAAGCGCCTTTTGGAAATGAGCACCCCCGATCATGCCGACTACGGCAAGCACATGACCAAGAAGGAGATTGATGCCTTAACCGCCCCCACCAAGGAGACCGTCGAGTCCATTTCCTCGTGGCTTTCTTCCCACGGAATCGAGGCTGGCGAAATTTCCAACGGCCTAATGCCCATCACCGTCACCATCTCTCAGGCGGAGAAGATGCTTGGCACCAAGTACAAGGTCTACCATCACGCTGCCGACGACAAGTACACCATCCGTACTACTGAGTATAGTCTGCCTCAGTCTGTGCATTCTGATGTGACCATGATCCAGCCCACTACCATGTTCAGTGATATGGGTATGATCAACCGTCAACTCACCGCTTCGAAGACTCCTGGTGCCAAGTCCGACAAGGCTACAATCTCCAAGAGAGCTGGTTGCGGTAGCACCGTCAACCCTGCCTGTCTCCGCAGCTTGTATAACATCAACTATACTCCCAGCAGCAGCCAGTCTCTTCTTGGTGTTTGCGGATACCTTGGCGAAGTGGCCAGTCAGGACGACTTGAGCAGTTTTCTCCAAGAGCAAAACATTTCCAACGCCGGTGATCTCTCGGTTGAGCTCGTTAATGGCGGTACGAACAATGGCGCCGGCACTGTCGAAGCTGGTCTTGATATTGAGTATGTAAAGATGCCCTGATTCATTCGGAGGAGCCCCTTTCTAATGGCGATTAAAAGGTACACTGTTGGTCTGAGCGCTGGCATCAATAATGTCTTCTATTCGACTGGTGGCAGCCCCCCTTGGAAGCCGGACTCTGGCAGCAACCCCAACAACAACACCAACGAACCCTACCTCGACTGGCTCAAGTATATGCTAGACAAATCGGACCTTCCCCAAACCATCACTTCTTCCTACGGAGATGACGAACAGACCGTACCCAAGGACTATGCTGACAACGTCTGCAACTTGTTCATGAAACTGGGCGCTCGTGGTGTCAGCTTCCTGTGCAGCTCCGGCGACGGTGGTGTTTCCGGTGGTCAGCCTACTAACTGTCAGGCCAACGATGGATCTGGCAAGACAAAGTTCCTTCCCACATGTACGAAAACACTGATGTATCGTTCCATTATCCATGCTTTATTAACATGCTTGCAATAGTCCCTGCCAGTTGCCCTTGGGTCACCGCGGTCGGTGGAACCCACAACACTCCCGAAACAGCCGCCAGCCTTTCCTCGGGCGGCTTCTCCGAGTACTACCCTGCTCCTGACTACCAATCCTCTGCCACCTCCGGCTACGTCTCTCACATTGGCAACCAGTACGCTGGACTATACAACCCCAAGGGGCGTGGTATCCCTGACGTTGCCGCGCAAGCTATCGACTTCGAAACTGTCATCAGCGGCTACGACCAATACGTTAGCGGTACCAGCGCATCTTCTCCCACCTTTGCCGCTATTATCTCGCTGCTTAATGACTACCGCCTATCTCAAGGCAAGGCTCCTCTTGGTTTCCTCAACCCTTGGCTGTACAGCAAGGCTGCTTCCGGCCTCAACGACATTACCTCTGGAAGCAACCCTGGCTGCAACACCAACGGATTTTCTGCTGCCCGTGGCTGGGACCCTGTCACTGGTCTCGGAACCCCTAACTTGGGCAAACTTCAACAGACTGTTTAAGATAATCAGTCGCCTTTCTTGCATATATATGCCTTCTTCAAAATTCTGTGTAATGCATAGAAGAGTGCCCGGATAGCAACTATAGTACATACTCCAACACATTTATATATTCAGATGTATTTTGACATATCATCACTATGACAGCTTACCATCCCATTCCTCAGTCATGTCATCAATTTAAGTACACAAGTCTAATAAACTAAATGTTTCTCTATATCCATAGGATTCGACTATTCGACATATCCACCGCAGCGGCTGGGGCTTCTAACTTTGGGCAAACTTGGACTTCCGTCTCTCGAATGAGGTCGAGCATTGCGAGGTGACAACTTTCCAAGGCAATAATAATGCATTGAGACGTTGAGGCTCTTATCCCAATCGGGGGTTTGAATCCCTGCTAGTATGCTGTAAAGCGATGTAGCACAGTGATTGATGATGGTCCAAGTCTGACATGAACGATGGCGATTCAACCGCTTAAAATAGTCAAAAAATCATTTGGATGTTTTCACGCCGCTGTATTCCGCTAAATTATCAATATCCAGATCTAGACAAATCAACCACTCTTCGACAACGGATCTGGTGCCAGATCTAGAGCAGACACATCGCTGCCCCACCCCCCATTACCAAGGCGCTGGTAGACAGCCAAGACAAATTGTCAGGCTACAGTAAACAGCCCGGCAAGCTCAGAGGGCATACTATTAAAGCGTGAAACGGGACCCAACTCATGACTATCAATCAATGGACTTTGTCTTGTGAGAGATCGGAGATGGCAAGATTCCCCGATGTGCATCTCAATGGGCTTCAGTCAGCAGTTGTAAGCGCGACAATCTTCTGCTGGGGTACTCAAGTTCAATGACGAGCTGCAAATTTCTTAAAGAATAGGTATATCGCGAATCAAGATTTCGTATAATTATTGGTCAGCTAGTTACCAAGTATGATGTCGACAAATGAATTGGTGCTATAGCTGTGACAGGGAGTGGCCAACGTGGGTGACGCCACTGGATGACCATCTCCGATCTACAGGGCGCGGTACGCTTTTGGACCACTGTAATGACTGCTGAAGAAGGTACATTTGTTCACACAGCAATTCTGTGTCAAACTATGTACCGCCATTCCAATCTGCCCCCTTCCCACCAGAAAGCTCAGCATCTATCAACAATACTTGACCATTTTACACTGCCAATACACCAACAGTCTCAGAGAGCTCTTTGCTCCTTTTATTTGCGCCCGAGCTTCTCGGAGGACGAGAGAATCAACCGCCCCCAGATGGGTCTGCTACAGGCCCTCGGCCTGCGACGCGCATCGCAGTGGCAGCGCCTTACCTTGCTCGACCACCTCCTCCTCTCGCCGCTGACCTTTCTCACCATCCAGCTCTACCACGTCCTCGTCTGGCTGCGCGGCCGGCCCTTTCGCCCGCCGCGCGACAAGGAGCCCGTCCGTGTGGTGTGCATCTCCGACACGCACGACCTCACCGTCGAGGTACCCGACGGCGACATCCTCGTCCACGCAGGCGATCTCACAAATGAGGGCACCGCCGCCGACATCCAGAAGCAGCTCGACTGGCTCGGCAGCTTCGCCCACCCCGTCAAGATTGTGGTCTCCGGCAACCACGACAGCTACTTTGATCGCCGGTCGCGCCGGGACGAGGACGTGCGCAGCAAGGCCAAGCTGCAGCTGGGGGACATCTTGTTCCTCCAGGGCGACATGACGGTGCAGGAGGTCAATGGCCGAAAGATTAGCATCTTTGGTGCCGGCGATGTGCCCGAATGCGGGCCAAAAGAGTTTGCGTATGTTCAGTCGAATTAGCATGCTGGTACGCTCCATTGTTCTGACCTGAACTCCGTATAGCTTCCAATATACCCCCATCACGCAGCCTTGGTATAATAGGGTACCACCCCAAACAGATATCTTGGTCACCCATACTCCGCCTGTAAGTGTCGTCATCTAACACAGCTTGGCGCATTTTCTCACAAACCACAGAAACACCACCTTGACCTTGGCCTTGGATGCCCGCATCTGCTACGTGAAGTATGGCGCGTAAAGCCACGACTGCACATCTTTGGTCATTGTCACTGGGCCTACGGACAGGAATCCGCTTACTTCGACGAAATGCAGGTTGCGTACGAGACTCTTCTCTCGCGCCCTCGTCGTGGCCCGCTACTAGATTTCATCCCCAACCGATCTTGGATCTACATGTGGAAGGTCATCTACTACGGCCTACAAGGCGTGGCTTGGACATGGTTCATGGGCGGTCCACGCGGCAACCAGGGCAGCATCATGGTCAACGCCGCCCAGATGTACGGTGATACTGGCCGGATCAAGTCGCGTGCGTTTGTGGTGGACATTTAACGCACGCACCTGTACCATGCACACATTGACTTTCGACAAGTAAATTTAGCTATCTGTTAGAAGCCAGCTGCAATCAGAAACTGGCCTGAATAATATAAGATCCAAACCGCGTGTTGCATCCACGGCCGGTGGCCCGACTCCCGCGCCACCACAAACTCCTCAGTCGCCAAAATCGAGTCCGACAGCGCAAAGAGCACGCCGCCAAGCACGATCGTCTCACTCCGCACCGTCAGCACTGCCAGCACCATGGTCAGAATGGTCGCGGTATAAACAAGGATCGGGACCCGCAGCGCTCCCGCCACACGCGGCATCAGGACGGCCGCCATGCCCGGTGCCAGCAGCATCATGATGCCAGCCACGGCCTTGCGCCACGCCTCGACCCCGAGCTGCGCGCGACCGGCACCCACGCCGGCAAAGAGCGCCACGTAGAACAGGTGCGCGACCAGGAAGCTGCCCAGGCCACACAGGAAGTTGGCTTCGCCGGGCCACGCCAGAAATGCGTCGCCCAGGGAACCAAGTGCCAGCGCGGGCACGAGCAGCGACCCGCTGCCGGCGCGCAGCGCGGCGAAGCACGCCAGCAGTGCCGTCGAGAGCGTCTTGTACGCCATGCGCGTCCGGCTCGGCGCGGCGCGGACGTGGGCCAGATACAGCACGGACGAGGCGAGGGAGGCGGCGACCACGGCCGTCTCCGTTGCGTCGTTGCCCTGCAAGCGTTTCCAGTCCATGATTGCTCGGCAATGCTTGTCGAAGAGGTGGCGCTAGATCGGTGTCAGCTCTTGCTACGGAGTACACAGCAGCGATGTGGTGCAGTGTAGGTGGGTAGCAGTACTTGCCAGCTGAGTCAAGAATTAGGGCCCAACGGGACGTCGGATTTCAAGCGAGGACAAGTGGTTTGCTAGAGTGGTCCAGGAAGATGACAGACTTCAGACGACAGCTATATAATTAGAAACGGGTGCCGGGCCATTTCGCACTCCGCACTCTCCAGGGGCTGAGGTTCAAAAAGTGGTGCCTCGGTATAAGTCGAAGTGGAGGTCTATGTAAGGTATATAGTTAGGGCACATGCCAGGATATGATGAGGAAAACTGCACATATTTTTAATGAGTTCTATATCTAGTTTAAAGCTAGCAGTGTTATTCTATCTACGATCTAGTCTAAATAAAGGTAGCAAATTAACAAATTCCCGTACGCTGTCGTACCACTATTCTCGACTTATTTAAAAGTCTCCCAAAAGACAAAGAATAATAATAAATCGCTGATGCTGTGGCTTTGCAGTGTTTCTGTAGACTTCTCTAGCCGGTAAATATATCAATCTGTTTTGTTTCTCCCCGATAAGAATACCTCAAAAATTTTTCTTGCTTTTGTGTCAACTTCACAGAAGAAGAACCATGGCCAGCATGGTAGTAATAAACAGCGAAGTCACCCTCGATCCCGAGGCACCAGAAACGGTGATAGGGCTCGATGGGGGGTCAAAAGACACATTGCTGGAAGAAGGGGGAGGGACGCGGACGCTGGAGGCAGCGGGCTTATCGTCGTTCGGCACTGGAGGTGCATTGCTATTGGGCGCGGGAGGGACGCCACTGTTGGTCGCGGGCGGTGTTTTGTTGCTTGGGGAAGGAGGCGGCATCTCGTTGTTGGGAGCTGGGGGCTCATTGCCACCGTTCGTGGGAGGGACGCTGTTGTCGGACTTGGGAGGCGCATTATAACTAGGCGGAGGAGGCACATTCTCATCGGATGCGGGAGGGATGCTGCTGCCGGGGGTCGGAGGCTCATCATGGCCAGATGTCGGCGGTACACTCTGATCAGATGCCGGGGGTACGCTGCTGCCGGGGGTCGGAGGCTCATAATGGCCAGACGTCGGCGGTACATTCTTGTTAGATGCAGGGGGGACGCTGCTGCCGGGTGTCGGAGGCTCATCAGAGCTAGGAGGAGGTGCATTTCCGTTGGGCGCAGGGGGTTCATTGCTGCCGGGCACAGTGTGCACGTACTTGCTAGGTGGCTGAGGTATGATGGTAGGAGGAGAACTACCGTTGGGCGTGGGGGTAGGCGTGGCAATTGGGTCCTCGCAAGGCACGACGATGGTCACGGTGCTCTCACCATGACGGCCGCAAGCTGAGCAAGAAACAACCTTTGTCGACATGGATACAGTCATGACGGGGGGAGGGGTCTCAGTGCAGCCGCAGTGAGCCTTGACGATGGTCGTGACATAAAATGCGGTGACAATCTCGGTGGGATTCGAGGGGTATACAGTCTGGTACGTGACTGTGGTCACGACGGTGCTGGTGGTACTGGTAATAAGGGTGGGGGTCTCGATGCCCGTAGCAGAAGCCACGTTGGCGGGAGCACTGGATGTCTGGCTGACCACCGCGGGAGGCTGCTGGCCAGGATGGCTAGGGACAGCAGGATATTTCTGGCCAGGGGCGTAAGATGTCTGAGCATTAATGACGGAAGACTCTTGGCCAGGAGCGTTGGGTGTCTGACTATTTGTGGCGGAGGGTTCCTGAACAAGTGTGTTGAGTGTCTGACTATTTGTGGCGGAAGGTTCCTGGACAGGTTTGTTGGGTGTCTGTTTACCCATTCCAGGAACCGGCTTGGGTGGCTCTTCCTGAGCAACCGCGGCGTAAACTGTGAGCAGGAAATCGGCGGCCTCGCGGCGATCAAGCATGCCAGAGCGGGTGGTCTTTGACTTTCTAGCCAGGGGAACGGCCTTGCGGCGACCAAGAAAGTTCGAGCGGCGGGCCATCCGAAGGGCAGTACCACCTGCAGCAGTCGGACCTGCAGGCACAGTTTCATTCATCTTGGGAATGGGGTAAACGGGGATGACGACCTCGGGAACATCGTCAAGGCTGGCCGCGGAGTCGCTAGCAGAGGTAGCCGTAACCTTGGGGATAGTCGCGGCAGTGCTGCGAGAGGCACTTGTGCTGGAGACAGGAACTTTGGCCGTGGCATCGCTTGCCGTGGTGGCAGAGGATGCTGTGGTATTGAGATTAATGCTGAGCGAGCTAGACAAGCTGGAAATACTCGAAGGGACCTCGAGGCTAGTGGAGCTGTTCAACTTCCCTGTCGGAGTGGCAGAGCTGTGTGCAGAGTTTAGAATCATGCTGCGAGAGGCAGACAAGCTGGAACCATCGGAAGGAATCTCGGGGCTGGTGGAGTTCACAAACTTGGCTGCAGCAATGCTTGTCGGGGTAGCAGAGGCGGGTGCAGAGCTGAGAATCATGCTGCTATAGCCAGACAAGGTGGAAACAGAGCTTCTGGAGCTATTGAAGGGGCCCTCAGGGTCGACTGAGCTGAACTTGGCAGCAGGCCTGAACGAATTTGCGATGGAGCTTCCGGTGCCAACAGGGCTACCAGCGCCTCCTGATGCGAAGCTGGTAGTCTGCGGTACAGTAACATTGGCCGTGGCGCCGATAGTGTCCTTGTCCACAACGCCGCCGTTCTTGACGCGACCGCCGCAGAACTGGCTGCTGTCACCAGGACAGGCGGTGTCGCAGGCGTCAACGCTGACGCGGGTATCGGCATCGAGCTCCGAGGCGCAGTAGCAGGTGGTGTCGTAGACGCCGGCGTACTTTTTCCCCTTGCAGAGCTCCGTGCATTTGCGAAGGTTCATGTCGGCGCTGTCAGCCACCTTTTCAAACGACGCGAAGTCACTGCTGGAACCGAAGCAGCCGAGGTAAGAAAAGTCGTTCAAGCTGGCCGGGTTGAGGTGCGCCACACCGTTGGGTGATGGCAGGCTGGTGGTGGGAATGGAACTCTGGCTTTCGGGAGCGATGGGTGTGTTGACGACGGAAGAGGAGGTGGTGGTGGCCGGGTCGGTAAAATTGAGCGCAGAGGAGCTGCCAGCCACGGGGGGGCGCGTGTTGGTCTCATTGTTGACGCCTGTGATGCTAACGGCGCTGCTAGACGGCCCGCTGGGGAGGCTGCTTGTCTCGGCGCTGCGACTGGCGATGGCGCTGCTGGACAAGCTGCCGTTGGACGCTTCCTGGACGTAAGCGTCGATGTAGTTGACGTCCCAGTAGGCGCTGGCAAAGGCGGTCGGGTTCTTGGCCACCCACTCGGAGCAGGTCGGCGCGTAGGCGGTGCAGCCGTCGCTCGCCCACACAGCGTTGCCGTAGTCGCCGCAGAAGTTGATGTTGAGCACGATGCTCATGTCGCGGAAGTGCGACTTGACGTCACACTTGCTGCCGCCGTACACGGCCTGCGGCTTGCCCCAACCCTCGGGACGGGGCTGCTTGGCCGTGATATCGGCCGGCACGGATGCACGGTTGAAGTGCCAGACCTTGATGTACTCGTCGTCCCATTGCATGGCGTAGATGCCGCCGCCCAGGGCGTTGAAGGTATCGCCGTACGACGACACGTCGTCGGCCGCCGCCGCGTAGCCGCATCCAATGTTCTGCTGGCCGACGTCGCAGTTCTTAGTCTGCGCCTCGCCCGTGGCCATGCTCAAGACGTCCTCGCCGAGCTCGCAGCCTGGGCTGGTGTGCGCCGAGATGATGTTGCGGTGGGCCGTGTTGGCGCCCTCGATGATGTCAATTTCGCCGCCGGCAGGCCAGTTGGGCCCATAAGCCCAAACTACAAACTGCGTGTTAGTCAAAAAGAAAAGGGCTGTTCGCCAACATCGCGACGGGCGTGTTTTTCCACTTACAAGCTGGCCACACACCGCACTGAGACGGGGGCATATGGAGAAAGTCGCCGATGAAGAGGCCCTTATTATAGG
This sequence comes from Cordyceps javanica, assembly GCF_051103115.1. Lineage (NCBI taxonomy): Eukaryota > Fungi > Ascomycota > Sordariomycetes > Hypocreales > Cordycipitaceae > Cordyceps > Cordyceps javanica. Next base: position 1,970,952 of record NC_139296.1, read on the forward strand.
CCTCCTTGCTTTCGATGCGGATACTTGGGCGGCCCTGCGTGATATCGTATGGGTTGGTGTGGTCGACGCCGATGCGCACGACGCCTGTTTGCTGGTCGACGGCGAAGAGGCCCTGGGCAGCGGCGTTGACTTGGCTCTGGTACCTGACATAGCCGTTGGAATAGTCGCGCGTGTCCACCCAGTTGAAGCCGTTGACGAGGGCGTTGCCGGCATACGAAGTGGCCAGGGAGTAAGCCATGCTGGGCGGTGTCGCGAAAAGACAAGTGCAACAGCACGAGTTTGTCCGTGAGGTATCTCCGCAGATACTAGAGACCTATTCTGAGAAGATTCCAGGAATCAAGAAAAATCTCTTCAAAGCTCCTATAATGATAGATGGTGCTTCGAGTCTAGTGATGGAGGGAGCAATTTCGAAAAGATGAGAGTCGCGGATTGTCAAGACATGCGTGGGACTATATACGCAAGCTCGAGGACCATCACCACGTCACAAGCCGGGCAAGGTTGGCCTCCAGCATCGTACTGGAATGAGGCTCTTAGCCAGGTGCAGCATGGTCGGTGCTGGAAGAATTGCTATATTTGAAGATCAATAGGGTCCAAAGGGAGACAGGCTCCGTAAACGAAGCGGCGAGCCACGCCACTGTCGAGGTTGGAGCGACAAGGGAGCATTCCAGTGCGAGGCTATTCGCACTCTGTAAAGTGTGCCTGGGCAACGCTACGGTCGCCGGACAATAGGCCATCTGGCTCAGGAACAATGACCCGGCGGCACTTTGTTAGGTGATTAGGGCCCTTCCCAGTCAAGTGTCTCGCCCGGAAGGGGGGATATTGGGTTCCTAGCTCCCTCGCCCCTCATTGTCCGCGAGGGATGACGTGGGTAGTGGGCTCACGTCGAGGAGCCGCAGGGCGACCCTGCACGAATGCGGCCATGTCAGGACACGTTGAAGAATTTTCCGAGACAACTAACTAAGTAGGGTGGTGTTCGCTAGCCGGGCAGGCGGCTCTGCGGCGGTCGTAGCAGCGCAGCAGTGGTCGTGTCGGCGACCAACGGTCGTGGGCTGGGGCGGCAACCGGCCCCTCATGCCCGTGACTGGCCGGGATACCATCACCAGCATTCCAGACAACTCGTAGCGATTCCTCACTCGTGCCACCTGATTGGCTCGCGACGCCTTTTGCATGCCTCAGCCAGGTTGACGTAGCAGCACACTATGGAATTCTGTGCCGATTCTTTTATTGTACATACTATGGGTATAGAGCTCAAAACGCCGCGTCATATGCAATCGTCCTCCAACAAAGAAACCGCCAAACGTAACGTACATTGTGTCTTCCCTTCCCATGTTCCTTAGCTCGGTGAAACAGCACCATAAAAAGAAAGAAAACGAGTTCAATATGACCTGCGCCCGGATTTGAAGCGAGGGACATAATAAGGCTGACATTCCTCCCTTTTTGTCAGCCCACGTGTTGTCTGCTGGTCACTATTCTTGGAACACCACGGCTTCCAATCTTCCCCTTTTGTGCAACACATTTAGACCATGATGCGTCGCAGACCCTCTGTGCCTCCCAAGACACGCCTGCCGGTAACTGCGCAGCGACCCTGTCCACTCTCCCATTCGCCATCTTTGCCCTCCATAAATGTCTCCTGCCTAGGATGCATGCCCTCGATCCATCTGTGGATGCATGTGTAGCAGTAAACTACGCCGGTCTGGCAAGCTGTCGGTGTCACAATGTCCTCAAGGCAAATGGGGCAGCGGGAGGAGTCTTTGGGGAATGAGACAACATGGATTGGAAGCCGTGACAGTTTGGCGAGGGGGGCGTCTTTGGCACTAATCTCCGTCTCGAGCGGGTCTGCGGCTTCGCTGTCCGCCTCGGCAAGTTTCTTTTCGTCTGCCGTCGTCGCATTTGGTTTTTTCAGGTGCTTGGCGAGGAGGCCGGAAATTATGGGAGGTGGCAGTTCGATGTTTTCGGTGGCCTTCCGCGAGAGCTGCTTGGCAAAGTCGGACTGGTACCACCACTCGAGGAATTTGAGGGCAAATATGCTCATGGGTAGTGCAATGGACAGGCTCGAGAGCACCGTGGATCCTAGGTAGCGGGGCGAGAAGAAAGACTGCCCGGGTCGACCGTCCGCCTTGGACTTGGCCGACAAGGCATCGATGGCCTGGTAGTCGGCGGCCGTCATGCGGCGTACGCGGGTGCCAATGAGCCACATGAGCGGGTTGTGGTACTTTGTGCGGTCAAAGAGATAGCCGAGATTAAAGGCCAGCATGGCAAAGTAGTAGGCCGCATTGACGGAGGGGTATATGTTGGTGAGGAACCATCGGTAGTAGTGGACGACTCGGTCGCGCAGAGTCGGGTTGTCAGGCATGCGGGTGTAGGCGGCGCCGAGGAGGGCGCGGGGCGCGTTGACCTCGTAGCCCTCGTCGAGCTTACGGCGGAGATACGGGACGCCGACGAGCACCGCGAGGTTCATCCAGACGTCCCTGGTGGTCAGGCGGAGCGTGTCGCGGACAAGGTGCGGCGCGGCCATGCTGGCGCGGGGCACCTCGCCGCGGAGCGCCTTTTCGCGCTTGAGGCCGTAAAAGTGTTCGGTGAAGGAGCCGCCGCGGGTGCGCAGGTAGTGCCGCTCGACGAGCAGCATGAGCAAGGCGTAGAGCTCGTCGAACGAGTTGCAGACGCGCAGCAGGTACCGCGGGTAGCGGTGCGTGGCGACGGTCAGCATGTAGCGCAGCGTGGGCGGCAGCAGGCTGCTGAGCTGCTGCTCGGACAGCACCTCGAAGAGCGAGGGCTTCTGGTCGTCAAAGGTGCCCCGGAGGGCCGTGACGAACTCCATGGCAGCGTCGTCGGGAGCGAGAGGAGGAGCTCGGTGCGATGGCGGCGGTTATGACCGGACGTTGACGCTTGTGTCGGCGTGGGCCGATGCGCAGCCGGCAAAAAGGGCGCTGGGGAAACCGCGACGAGAGCGGCGCAGCAAGGCAGAGTCGTGAGAGGAAGCTGTAAAAGGAGGTAGACAGTTTGTAGTCAATTGGTATCAAGACATGGTGGCTGAGGAAGCTTCCAGGGATGGTGATGAGGACAGAGTTGATCAAATGTGGTGTGGTTCTCCATGTGAAGATTGCCTCGGCAGTCCTAGGCGGCCGAAGAAAAGCAGCCTACCCTAGAGGCCGGATAGCGCCGGAAATCAGTGACAGTCCGGGGTAGCCACTGCATATCGCTAGAGTGAAAACTCGAGTGATTTTAGCACTTCCTTTTACAATTGATCTTCTTCGACTCTTGATACTCTCGTAGGTAGGCACCAAGACATTGAAATATCTATCGAAACCGACGGCCCTGGCAGCTCGTCCTGGAGCTTGATTTTGATTCATCTCCACCAAAACGGCCGTAACAGGGCGCCATTCTCTCCCCGCAAAAGCCAGCGCCGCTCCCGCTTGACAGGCTGCGCACGGAGCTTTGCCTAATAAAGAGGCGCCGCCGTGGAAAGACGCCGGAAACTCCGCGTCCCGAGGTCATCGAGGCCAGTCCGGCTCAAGGCTCATGCACTCCCTCATTGAGCCGCACATCTTTATCGCCAATCGATCTAGATTACGCCGTAGCGTCATCAGCACGAAGCAACCATATTTTTTTCTTCTAAATCATTGCTCTCCTCTCGAGTCTTTTATCTGAAGCCAACTATCTACCTCGGCTGTCACCATTGAGAGAGCTCGGCTATATACCCTCACCCATCCCACCACCACGACCCTTCCATTCAACCAGCAGCTTTGTCTCACCACCTATACATTAAATCAATAGCCAAGATGGATGTCACCGGTACTCCAGAGGAGCGCATCCAGATGTTCCTCGACTTTACATCCAAGAGCGATACAGTAAGAATAAAATCATCCGGAGCCAGCTAGCCCTAGCTCGTCGTCCCTTCACCACGCCACGATGCAGTATAGACTGACCCGCGTCCCCCCCCCCTCCCCTGCAGAATTGGCAGAGCCGCATCGGGCCGTACGTCAAGCTCGAGTCCGTTCGAGCCGACGGGCCGCACCCGGGCGTGACCTTTTCCTTCACCGTGGACGAGTGCCACAACAACTCGAGCAACAACATGCACGGCGGCGCCATCGCCACCCTCTTCGACTGGGCCACCTCGATGCCCCTGGCCCTCGTCTGCAAGCCGGGCTTCTGGAGCTTCATGGGTGTCAGCCGCAACCTCGACGTCTCCTACCTGCGGCCCGCCCCCGTCGGCACCGAGTGCCTGGTCGAGGCCGAGATCGTCTCCGTCGGCCGGAACATGGCCATGCTGCGCGGCATCCTGCGCCGCAAGTCGGACGGCGCCATCCTCGCCACCTGCAACCACGACAAAGTCCAGACCGATCCGCCAGCCTCGAAAATCTAGAGAGGAAACTTTTTTCGCAAGAATAGTTACGCGAAATCCAATTCGGCCCGTTTTTTTCCCCTTGTCGCTTGGCACAACATGGCGTTTAATAGATATGTGTACACTCCACCTTACATAGTGGCATATTACCGACTCATTATAGAAGCTGTTGATACATGGCTCCCGCTCATTCCAACTGACCTGCATACCGAACCTCATGACTCGTCCTCTCCAGGAGGCGCGGTCAGTATTTCCATATTCGCGTCCAACAACAGTGCAGGCAGCTCGCCCCGCAGCGTTTCGTAGTCAATTTCCAGCTCTTCCTCCTCCTCGTCGTCTTCCTCCGCCGTGTAGTCCATCTCGCTCTCGGGGTCCGAGTCGTCAACTGACACCAGAGCGCTGTAGGCCAAGAACCCCGTCGGCAGGATATCCGCAATCTTGCCATACGGCGCCTCGGAGTCGCTGGCCTTCCAGATGGCCGTGGGGCCCACGGGACCATGCGCATCGTACTCGCTGTCGAACCAGAAGCCCAGGACGCCGCGCGCGGACCGCACGCCGCCGACCTGAATTCCCTCGCTCTTCCACCGCTCCTGGCCGTTGTAGACGGACGACGACGTCCAGCGCACCTCGCCCTCTCTTGTCAGCCGCACGGTGCCTGTGGCTATTGTCAGTCACTAACGTGTTCTTGTAATCTGGCCAGTCAAGGACTGGCGCGGCGAATGGCTCTCACCCCGTAATTCGGACGACGCGTTGGCATCCCAACCATCGTCCAGCAACCTGGAGTCGCCCGTGAAATGTACGACGGGAAGCTCTTGTCCATCATCAGGGCCGGGTGGCTCTATATGCGTGACGCGCAGTTTTAGAATAATGAGGCGTGTGGCCTCGCCTACGCTGATGCCTGGTCGTGGCATATTGGCGGGAAACGGATCTCCCATGGGAAAATTATATGTAAAGAAGTCATTATAGTCGAGGAAGCAAACCACCTAAGACTCATTAGCACGGACCACCCAGTTCGAACCAGAACACTGTTGGACAGTCACCTACTCGGTACCACGTGCCCGTGACGCCGTACGGATCACTGAGCTCGAGCGATGACAGGTCCTGTGCCGGCGACAGAGGCGGGGTCTGCAGGTAACTCTGGGACCACGAGCCCGAAAAGGGCGTGCTCCAGACATCGCTGAACAGCTTGGAGACGAATCGTTTCGACTGGATATTGTAGCCCAGCACCACCATGACGGCCTCGACCTTTTCCCAGTCTACGCGGTCGGAGCCGTCGTCACGGAAGGGCCCCCATCGGGTGCGCGTCGTGTGGCCCCGCATGTCGTAGACGGTCGAGCAGGCAAAGGGGTAGGTACGGGTGGACCGGAGACGGCCGACGTTGAGGATGGGCGTCCCATAGAGGCAGTGTAGGCGCGCGCTGCGTTGGTGCGTCTCAGCCCGCGCGGCGGCGGCGGCGGCGGCGTCTTGGCCGTCGTCGCCGTCGGTCGACGGGAACGGGAGCGGCCGCTCGCACCGCACGCGCTCGAACAGGAAGGACCGCTCGAGAAAGGCGGCGCGCGTCGAGTCGCTGCCGGCAAAGAGCTGCCGCAGGAAGTCGGCGTTGCGCGAGGCGCTGTGCGTGTTGGAGTTGTCGTTGGTGTAGCCGCGAGACGAGGCGCGGTCGAGGAGGTCCGTCACCGTCCGGTGGACGAATGCCAGCTCCGGCTCCTGCGCGGGCGTTCCCAGTTAGCGAAATTATACAATGACAAGGACAATCTCGTTTCAGGAGGGGAGGGGAAAGGTGGAAGCGGCAGCGTACTTTGTCCGATGCCACCGGGCGTTCACATATAAGCCTGAGCCGTACAAAGTCATGCAAGGCCTGCTCCCAGTCTATATTCGTGTTATTTGGGGGGTTGTCCTCAACAGCAGTTAGCTTCCCATCTGATGAAGTTTCGGGATCGAGCTCCGGTTGTCACAGTAACTTACTAAATGATTAAGGTACACATCCTGGCACAGCTTCCAGTTGCCCTTGACATAATCGTTGAGTGCCGGGCAGACGCGGGGTAGGGCTCCTAGATCTCTGGGTTCGAGCCAGCTGAAGATGTGATGCAATAGCTCTGCGGGCAGCGCAGTGAGCTGCGGCATCGTGTCTTGAAGTCTTGTACTTCCAAACTTCCAGGCAGATCCTATTCAAGACGAAAGGCAAGAAGCAGGCGTGAATGCGAATCGAGGCAGCTTTTGGATGGGGCCGCCCGTGTCATGACGATGGTTTTGGGGGTACAAGCTTCGGACTTAATGCTGCCCCACCCAACTTCAACGGATCGAGGCGAATGGCGCAATGGATTTAAGCCTTGGAAAATGCCGTCACGCTTCGATGTCCATATCACCGGGAAAAGTATCGAGAGTGATATTTTTCGATTTCAGCGCAATTGCCTGCGCACCGTGACTGCTGCTCGCCGTTCTGCACAGTTCGTTTCAGCCGGTACTCCGTACCTCTACCAGATCCGGCTCCACCCCCACGACGCTCTACTTCACTAGTACGATGTTGCTGGAGGTTGATCTTCTTATGCAGTTAGCACATTTATTTGTCTTGGTGAACAGGAAAATCGATGCATGCTCCTGAATAGATCGAATGAGGTCACGAGCACTAATTAATTTGTATAGACTAGAAATATGAATTCTTTAGACAAGAAGGATACGTAGAAAAAAATTGAAACATATATGGATTAACACATCTTTGATTACCAACTTTGTAAACGTTGTATACGATCCTCCAATACCAAAATGTGGCAACAGAGTGTCTTGTGATGGGGCGATTCTTCTGTCCGCCTCATGTCTTTGTGAGTATATATACAGGATTTATCCAGAAACCGCGTATCGAGACCTCGAATGGAGATCCCTCCACGTCGCTACGCTATTGCACTTAAGCTACTGCATGGCCCTGACCCCTCCATATGCAGTTCTGGATGAGTTTACCCGCCTCATGCAGCAGCTCCCACCGCGACTGTCCCAACGAGTCTCGCAGCACCATGAGCAGCGAGACATTCCCGTTGAAGCCCCTCATGTCTTGCAGCTCGCTCGGCTCGCTCAGTCCGGCATGCACAGACAGGTACCCGCGCATCTGCGCCCACCGATCACGGGGCGTCGTCGGCTCCACGTAGCGCGAGCACGGTCCTTCCAGGGCGTACCCGTAAGACCAGATGATGAGCGCCGCAAAGTAGAGCACCCATGGTCGGTTGAGCAGAATGTCGTTTCGGACCTCGTATGGCCGGCCCGGCTGCGGTCGCACCGGCACGTCTTCCTTGTTCCCGATCTGATCCGGTGCGAGCACGAAGCGGAGGAGCTTCAGCGCATAAAAGGTAGCGTCGCGGGCCCTCGCCGAGGGCGCCCAATCTTCCTTTATGCGTCGCTGTGCCGCTGTAGATTCGTTTGCGCTGACTGGCCGGCCTAAAAGTCGCTTAGCTCCTGCAAAGATTTGGCAGTCGACAATATCGGCGTGCATGGCCATGTGGGCAAGGTGATGCAGCACAGTGCGGCTCTCAAACAAGGTATAGGTCTCGATATCGACATCATCAGTGCCGTATGGATCCTGCTGTGGCTGCTTTTCCCTCAGGAAGTCGTCAAAATCAGACTTCCAGAAGTCATATGCTCGTGTCAACGCAACTCGCCACTTGTCTCGGCCACCACCAGGTGCATGCGCCATACCGCTTCCAAGTACATTGGCTTGTAGGTCGCGCTGGTTCAAATGATACGTGACGTTAAGTAGCCCTGCCATGAGCACAGCTCGCACAAAACAGGTTGTGTATACTGGCTGCTTGTTGAGCGTTCTCTTGAGCCCTTCAAGAAATGAGACAGGTGTCGCGCCCTGTACCATGAGTTTGCTTTGCGCCCTGCTGAACTCGGAGCTGCTCGTGGCTGTCCATAGCGACTCATCACAGGGCAGGGGGAGGCGCATTTCATGAGCAGCCATAACAATCGAGTGGCCAAACATTGTTGCATGGAGCGAGTCAACAATGAAAGCTGCGCTGGCAACTCGCCTCGTTGACTCGTTAATTATCCATTGCTCCCACTGCTCATCTGCAGTCTTCCCAGCTGTAGTTGTGCCTGCATTCGTTGGTGAATCAAGGGATGGCTTTCCTATCAGGCTGCGACCGCGTCTCATGAGGGTGATGGTGGTTGCATGGTGGATATGCGCTCGTTCGTGCAATTCTCTCGTCGAGCACATCTTCTCATACAGTTCTAGAAAGATGAGCGTTTGAAATACCCACAACTTCGCCGGTGGGCGAAAACCCGGGTCCATGAATACTTCCCACCGCAGATGCGTGACGAGGAAGTTTGAAAGACGCACTCCTGCCATTGTCACTTCAGTTCCGCGCTTCTTATCCAGACATGCAGCTCCGGTGGCCATGATTGCTAATAGAAGGATCGTCGGTGTCTTGTCAGCGACAAAGGTTGGCTGGTGCAGGATTGGCATTTGCGCATTAAAGTGCTTCCAAAAAGACCCGATATAAGCTTGCATCATTCGCTTGCTCAGCATGTGGTCGCTTGAGGTCCTGTCACCGGAAAGAATAGACTCTCTCGCATATCGCAAGTCTTCACTTTCATTGCCATGAAACCGATCTCTGATGTAATCGAACAACTCTTGGCTCTTGGCATCAGACATACTGGCTTCTGGCATATGTGGCTCCAGCAGATTGTATACGGACATAATTTGCTGCGGCCCTATTTGCTGGATCGGGCCGGGTCTGTTTGCAAGATAGGCGTTATTCGGGTACTGAGTGTGATTGAGATCCCCATAGCTACATCACTGGTCAGCTCCAATCATAGCAATGGCAAAAGGGCGGACTCTTTACTTCATTGATGTGTGCGGTAGCATGCCGTTTTCGTGTGCAAGATTATTTGACGCCGAATCAAACAAGTAGACCATGAAGTCTTCAGGCATCCCGCCGGTGGGGGATTTGTGAAGGCCAGCATCGGCACTAAACACTGGGCCGGCGTCTCCCATGGGCATTGGATCATAGATGGCCATCTGCTGTGTTGCCGGCAAGGTTTCGAGAGATAAGCCATGCGCGCCTGGCGCCTGGGTATATTTTGTTGGTGATATGTCGTAGCCGAGGTCAACTTGGGGTGGGTTGTGATTGGCAAGATCTTGGTGTGGGACTTGCCCTCCGGATACTCTGGCGGCGGTACTGACGGGGGGCACGCTGGAGTTTGTGATGCTGCTGATAATTCGACTCGGGTTATCGGCGCTCGCTCCATATGTACCATTGATGGGAAGCGCATGAGGCTGATGGGCGTACCCCTGCCGGTGCATGCCTGTTTCTGGTGTCTGTGGCGAGAGTGAGCGAGCTGCAGGGCCGCTCATGTCACCCTGCGGATGAGTGTCCTTGGCGACATGTCTGTCTAGATGGCGCTTGAGCAAGTCAGGGCGGACAAAGGTACGGCTACAGTCACGGTACTCGCAACGGAATGTCTGAGGTGAGTTGTGGTTGAGCTGATGTCGCTGGCTGTGAGACGATGGTTAACTAGTGGGAGAGGAAGACGAGCGAGACGATTGACAGACTTACAGGTGTTCTGCACGTGAATACACCTTGCCACATGCATCGATTTCGCATGTAAATTTCTTCTCCAGACCTTTGCGGCTCTTTCTCTTGCGTTTCTTCGTAGGAGTAGGGCTGGCTACGCCATTGTGGGGGCTTACTGAGGCAGCAGGGTCAGACATGGTCGGCAACAGCGATGCCAGATTTGCGCATCATCATCTGCAGTGTCTCATTGCGCATCATTTGATGGCGACGGATCAATTGCTAGCAGGACGGAACGGCACCGGGCAGGACGGTTCAGCAATGGCTTGGCCAGACGCGGTCAAATGAGGTGGGAACAGCGAATCCACCCTGCGCCAATGTTATCGCAGGAGATGTAAGATTTGCTCCGAAGCCTCGCGGCGCTGTTGAGCAATGCGAATTGCCCCAAAACAGGGCTGCGTGCAGGTTTGGCAATGGCGGCGGCTGGTTGGTCGTAGCTGGTTGGTGTTGAGGAGGGGGAGGGGGGGTTGCCCGAGGAGCATGGGAAGGTTCGATTGCGAGGCAGGCGAGGCGGTCTTGTGCCGTGAAAATGAATATATGCTTTCGGAGAATTGGACCCAAAGCTGTTTGCCCACGCATCTATGTCGACTACAGAGTAGAGAGGTAAGAGCAAGGAAAAGGCCAAGACCACATCCGGCCGGGCTTGAAAAGTCACGGATGGGGGGCGCACACACGCTAAGTAGTTAGGTGGTTAGTGAGTGTGGAGACGGCGAATGGACTTGGTCGGTGTTGAGGGTAGCCCAGGCCGCGCCACGAGGGTCCCGATAGCACCTGGTTATCGGGGAAGAGCGAGGCAAGATCCGTAAGCCTTTCATCTGTACGGAGTACGGAGTATTGAGGCAAGATTGCGCCATTGGCAGCGTGCATCCGCTGGGTACTGATAACAAGTGAAATATTTTAAGGAACTCGGGACCACCAAATCTTGCGGTCCCACTTTACCTAGGACCACAAAGATGGTGAAGACTTGAAGCAACTGAGCGGCTTGGCGAATTAAAGGTACCTAGGCCAGGTAACTGTAGGTAGTTTGCGGGCTGCTGTTTGGAGAAGAGTAGGTACCTTTTGTTGGAGAAGGCTGATGACAGGTGCGGGGTAGTTATAAATACCTAGGTAAGTAGTCATGGCTCTACTTACTCATCTAACCATTGACAGCCAGCCATTGTCTTGGGAGTTTTTATTTTAGAAAGGGCTACGTATAGCCGTCCTGATACCCCCATGACCCCTCTTTTACTTCTTTCCTTACCAAAAGAAAGAAAGAAGAAGAAGAAAACCCCAGCAAACCTAGTTGCGTTTTTGCAAATACCATTGCTCAGTATACAATGAATGGACAGGCGTCATTGCGTCCAGTCGATCACGGCTTGTCTCAACAGCAAAGTCTCCCCATACATCACTACCAGGCAAGTATATGTTTTATTGGACACATGCTATTCAGCTTTTTGACCGTTGATATTTTCTGTCTCTTTTTCCTAGATTGAATACCAATGTACAGCTCTTCTCTCCACCCGCCCTCAATATATTTGTATATCTGCATGCGCCAAATCCAGGCACGCTACGGCTACCTTTCCAAGCTACAGTACACACGAGTCTAGCTCACAACAAATTCATTCATTTCGAGTTAAATTCGAGACATCTTAGAAAATCGTATCCTCTGAAAAGCTGTCTTGGTAGCAGCCGGCCGTCACCAACAAGACCAGGAGCAAGTGACATGTGTGCCCACACGATGCGGGGCAACAGCTGATGCACTTGTGAATAAATCACCAAGACGTGTGGACAAGCAGCTGTCACAAATGTGTCGCCAACAGCTATTACAAGCCATCTGCAATGTTAAAAACTCCATGGGTATCGTGACTTTGCTTTCTTTTCTCGACCCCTCCTCCGTGGAGATCAACGGCTTACACCACCGCCCCCACCACTAGGTACAAACTACTAGTAGTACCCATGCCATGCCATGGTGACGCCCCCAAGTCCCCGAGCGCCCCCCCACAGCGAGTCACAAGCCCACATAAAAATGCATACAGCAAGCCGGTCCTCGTTAATTTCAGTCATTTATTAGCGTGCAATTTTTGGCCGTCTGTCCTACCAGTCCAGCCCAGCCCAGCCAGTCCCTGCAGCCTGCCCGCGTCACAAGCGCACAAGCCGTTCTCGTCTTCCTCCTCCTCTTCTTCTTCTCTGCTCTTCCGCCTCCTCCTCAACACCTCCACCACCACCTAACATTACCGCTCCAATCATGCCTCCCAAAACGTCTGCCCGAGCGCAGGATGACAAGCCCGATGGCCCTGCCACCAAAGAACGTCCTTCGGCATCCTCCGCAAAGATGCGCCGCAACGCCAGCCAGACGAGCAACAACCAAACTCGCGAGCTGCCAACTGTACCAACCTCTGCTCCCGCACCAAGCCTCTCCGAGCCCGCGCCTCCTACCGTAAGCTCTTTCGATTTCCCCTTGAGCCCGAATCCTCTGTATCCTACCATCGACCGCTATCCTCCCCAAGTCCTCTCTCACCGTCACCGTCACCGATGCTGACCATGCCTCCCCCGCGTCCACAGATCCCCTGGGCCTCTTTCGAGCGAGACGCCCTGCACGCTTACCGACGAGAACACACCCTCCCTTCCTCGACATCTTTTGTGAGCACGTTTCACCAATACATTCTCTCAGAGAAAGCCGGCGTTGGTCTGTACTCGCCAACCATGGCGCGAAAGCGCAAGGCCCGCCGTCAGAACAAGGAACAGCTGGCCCTTGCTGTGCGCAAACACTTCAATGGCGTCGGCATCCAAGAAAACGACGTCATTGTCGACTTCATAAGTAAAATTCGCCACAGCAAGTCTGTCAAGGTAGTCGGGCCAAGCAAGAACGAGACTCTGTTTGCCGACTAGCCGCCCGAGCCCAGCTTAGCTGCGAAACGATTCATGACAACGGCGTTAAACAATCCTTTTCTTTTCTGTTCTTTTTTGATACCTGGCATTGGGAATGGCAACAACTTTACTCGGAAATATGGCAGCAATGATACTGATTTTTTTCTCTGGTGGCTGTATTACCATTTGTTTGGCCAGAGGCGTCGTCGCTTCTGTTGCGCAAAGCCTCTGTTACGCAAACCACTTATTTTGGCGCCTGGATATTTTATTTTCTTGCATTAGATTATTAGCGTGGACGCGCCAACTTGGTTGCACGTCACTACTGCATATTTCACCTCGGCGTAATAAACTGGCTGAGATGGCCAGCTGCTGTATTCTTCAGCGAACGCTGGCTTGACTCTTTTTTTATTTTATTGATCTTTAATCATCCCGCTTCGTCTTCATCCCGACCAATAGCATGCATGCCAATTCAGGGCGGTATCGGTCGGCTTATGACGGCATTTCCGCCTGAGGCAGCTTGACCCGGTTTAAGACCGGCTAAAAAAGTTGAGTCCCTCCAACCAGCGAGAACCTCCTAGAACCACATCCAGGTCGCTATCCTCAACCTCACGCCTTCAAACACTCTTTCGATCCGGAAGTTGGTAAATTCAATGAATCGCGACTCTTCGATATGAACTCAAGCGTTTTGCTGAAATCTGCAGCGCCTGCGCGCGCCCTCGCGCACAACCACGCGGCGTCCACCCGCAAGATTGCTTTCCCCTTGACGAAATGCGCCCGAATTCACACCGCGCCGTCTCGCACCACCTCGCCAATAGCCAGGTCACCTAGCGCCAAGAATTCCAAGATACCTTCCTTTTCGCGCGTATGTACTCGCCAGCAAAGTACTTGAATTGAGCAGGGTCGGGTACTAATTTATGTCTGTAGAGCTTCCACACGACGAACAAGCTCTCCTCCAAGGACCCATACAAGGCCCTTGGCGTCGACAAGAGCGCATCCGCTTCTGAAATAAAAAAAGCATATTACGGCCTCGCTAAAAAGTTTCATCCTGATACCAACAAAGACGCTTCTGCCAAGGACCGATTCGCCGACATCCAATCCGCCTACGAAATTCTATCCGACCCCAAGAAGAAGGAGCAATTCGACCAGTTCGGCGCCGCCGGCTTCGACCCCAACGGCAATCCTGCTGGCGGCGATCCGTTTGGCGGAGCAGGCAACCCCTTCCATGGTTTCGGTGGCGGCGGCCAGGGCGGCTTCGGCGGCGGCTTCAACTTTGACGACATTTTCTCCGCCTTCACGGGTGGTCAAGGCGGCCCGTTTGGCGGCGGTCGACGTGGGGGGCGCGCAAACCCTTTTCAGCAGGAGATTCTTGTCGGAGAAAATATTGAAGTACAGGCCAGCATCACATTCATGGAAGCCGCCAAAGGCACAAGCAAATCCATCTCGATAACGCCAACCGTCGAGTGCGGCACCTGCACGGGAAGCGGCCTCAAAACCGGATCCCAGCGCGCACCGTGCAAGGCTTGCAATGGCACAGGGACTCGTCTCCATTTTATGCAAGGTGGTTTCCAGATGGCTTCCACGTGCGGGACTTGTGAAGGCTCCGGGTCGACAATTCCCAAGGGCTCCGAATGCAAGAGCTGCTCTGGACATGGCGTGGTCCGCGAGCGCAAGACGATCACCGTCGATATACCCGCTGGTATCGAGGATGGCATGCGACTTCGCGTGGACGGCGCGGGTGATGCGCCTGCGACCGGCAGATCTGCCGAACCCAACGCTAGGACACAGCGCGGCGATCTCTACGTCTTTGTTCGTGTTGCTAAGGACCCCAAGTTCACAAGAGAAGGCTCCAATATCCTTCACACTGCTAGCATACCCTTGACGACGGCCCTTTTGGGTGGCCAGGTTTCCATTCCTACACTGGACGGCACCGTCAATGTGAAGGTAGCTACAGGCACCAACACTGGCGACAAGATTACGCTCTCCGGAATGGGAATGAAACGTCTCGGCTCCCGACGGGGCGGCTCTGGCGATCTGCGTGTCGAGTTTAGAGTAAACATGCCCAAATATCTGAGTGCCAACCAACGCACCATCGTTGAGATGCTTGCCGACGAAATGGATGACAAGACCGCGCGACGAGTCATGAATGTTTCGCCGTCCCGGTAAGCTTCGCCTACCTCGCAATAGTTCAAAATGGGATCCTCTTCTAACGGCAAATAGAAATGCCACAGCTAGTGACGATCCCGCCTCCCACGAAAACGAAGGCTTCTTAAAGTCGGTATGGCACAAGATGACGCACCACCCGGCCCATCAAAAGAAGCCTGATGGCGAGACGACCACGTCTACCGAAGAGTCGTCAACGAAAAAGAGTGACGGGGCGGAGACAAATAAAAAGCCCGACTCTGCCTGATCCCAAAATGACGGCGACGAGCCTTGTACCATATTTGAGCAGACTGATGCTCGTGCAGATTCTATACCTCGGTCACCGGACCTGCAGTCTTTCTTGCATTCACAAAGGTGTTTTTCTACAAAATCGGCATTTATTTCTATACAAAGAGGGGCAAAGGACAGGGGCAGCCCAGGAGATGTATAAAAAGGCGTTTTGTTTCCACTGGCGGGCATACAACATGTCAGCCTCGTAACGCAAAACGCTACGAGGCAGGGCTGTCGGATGTGTTCAAGGGGGGGCCCGCGCAGGAGTTCGTGCCGTGTATGCTAATAGAGCAAATTTTCAATTGTATATGGAGAGACCATTCTATCTAGTCGGAGACAAATCCCCCCCTTTTATGATAAAAAAAAAGCTTGTCTAGTATTTCACATTCTTGCCTCGGGCCATCAGTCGTTTCCTGTCGCATCCCAGCGAGGATACTACGAGCCTCTGGTTCTGTAATTGGGTATCTCACGTCATAATTTTAGCTGTATCCATGCCGCTTGCCTCTAGCACTATGCTAGTTCCTGTCCGGAGCGCATCAGGCGTCGCCCGACAAATGCTTCCTAACCGATCGGCTTCAACTTCTTCTTCTTCTTCTTCTTGTCCGGCTCCCCACCGCCGCCGCCGCCACCGCTGGCGCTGGCGCTGGCGCTTCCCGCCTTGCCCTTGTGGAACTGGCGCCAGTTGGTGATGCGCTCCTCGCGGGTGGCCTCCCAGTCCTGGTCGTGCTGGCGCTTGCGCTTGCGCTCCTCGGCCTCCTCGTCGGCGCGGCGCTGCTCGCGGCCCTCCTCCTGCATCTGCGCGCGGGCCTGGCGCTGGCGGCGGCGCTCGTTGTCGACGAGCACCTCGACGGCCTTGTCGCGCCAGCGCCGCGCAAAGTCGTCCGTCTTGAGCTCCTCGCTGTCGACCGTCAGCTTGAGCTCGCGGAGGAGCAGCATGCGCGCGTCGGCAATGGCCTCGTCCAGCCGCGCCCGGTGCTTCTCGTCCATGAGCTCCACCTGCGCCTTCTTCAGCCGGTCAAAGGCCTCGGGCGCCTGCGGGTTCTTGCACTTGTCCGGGTGGATCAGCAGCGACTTCTTGCGGTACGTGATTTTGATGTCGGATTCCGGGACGCCGGGCTGGAGGTCGAGGACCGCGTACCTGTAGCGTCACCTGGGCGGTTAGAATGCTTTGCTGTATGCTCTGTAGAGGAAGGAAGGGGGGAAAGGGGGTAAGAAGAGCAAGAAAAGGGTCGGAACGTGGGAGGAGGTCTTACGCATTGAGCTTGAACGCCTTCAAGATCCTGTCGATTTCCGCATCCTGGACATCGCCTGGTTAGTGACTCTGGAGACAGCGCGAGACTGGCGGATGGCAAGCCGGCCAGGAATCTTACCTTGTCCCATTCCTTGGCCTCCGACTCGAGCGCATCAAGCGCGGCCTTGTCTTCTTTGTCCTGATCGGTCGACATGGTCTACTTTCCTGCGACAGACTGTCAAAGCGCACGGCCCAGCCGAGTTGTCAACGTTGGTTGAGTTTAGCAAACAACGAGACGGCGGGTCTGTGACAGCGGGTCAAGTTCCGGTAGCGGTTTTTATGCTTAGCGTCTCCAAGATGTACACCAAAGCAAAAACTGATTCGAGACCATTACATACTTAACGGGGGTATCCAAAGGAGAAAAAAACCTTTGTTTATTTGATCTTGACCAAAGATGAACATAACAGTTATATGGTATAGGAACAGTTTGAGAAATCTTTTCTTTTGCAGCCGTTAGCCAAGCCTAGGGCGGCGGAGTTGCGCCTCTATCAAAGTCTATATGGGTAGGCAATCGTCGACTTGTAATTTTGTCCCAATCTCGGGCAAATCAGTGACACCTAAAGGCTTGGCCTGGGAACACAGTGGCCTTCCCGCTCGTTTCTTGGGTATTGATTCATCGAGAAGATAACAAATTGCACGTCTCGATGACGAGCTGTAGCCCATGCTAACCGTACTAGTGTCCCAGCTCTTGCCTCTCTGAAGGTTCCGCGCACATGACATTGCATTTCAGCTCACGACGACAACTTCAAGCTGGCGGTGGTATTGCTCCTTCAAACTACGGAAGATCAAAAGAAATTAGGAGTATTTTTCCACATACAGACCCCAATGAGGAAGCAAAGCATCTTAAAGCTGCCCAGTTCCAACTATTAGATGGGCGCTTGCCTATAGTTGTTAGACATATCCTGCTTCTGATGAACAATGTGAGGCAAATACTACTGCCCGATATCGGGCTATAAGATGGAACCACAAGCTGGCTTGCCGTGGCTTGTGATATCAGCCAGCATGGGGTCGGCGATGTCATGCAATGCGGTGCGCCATGCCTATACTGCAGAATCCAAGGCGGGCTCGTTGTTTTGTCGGCACTACGCAACGGGACGTGCCTCAATGGGGTGGCCAAGTCCACCTGCCATCTGACTATGACGCAGGTACAGCAATGTGCCCGCGCCTGAACTCAATCATCGCCTGGACGGTCAAGCTGATGTGGCCTCCAACACTCCATGTCTCGGCCCCGGGCTTGACGAGGCTGGGACTGTGGCGGTACTCGAGGCTTCTAGGATGTCACCGCAGGTGCACCCCAGCAGACGCCATGGCCATGCTTCGAACCACCCATTTAAATTCCTGTAGTATACTGTCAATCGCTGCCAGATGCTCGCCCGAGCCTTGCGACGTTATCTCACTCTTTCTTGACTCTCTACTGTTCGCTGACTTTCCAACGAGACGCATCCCGCCTCTCGTGGGTGTCTCGTAAACTTGCTCAAACCACAAGCTAAACCCATTACTCATGGCTGCAATGGGTTGAAGTAGTGGAAGGATGGTGACGACGTAAGAAGGAAGAGGTTACAAATGTGAGAAGGCTGCGAGCTCGGTTTGATGGTCTAGTTTGAGGGAGAAATGCAAAGGGCAGAAGTACAGTGACTATGGCGAGCCGCCAGTTGATGAGTCCGACGCGTGCCCACTATCAGACGTCAGTTATCACTTAATTCACTGCATGACATGTCAGTCAGGCGAATTGGGTTAAATTGATTCCTGACAATGCTTTAAATCGCTTCTGTCTCATAATTCTGGCCAAAAGCGGCCACCGCGGCATAGTGCTCTGAGAAGCTCATACCCGCTCTATAACACGTGAAGAACATGCAGAACAGCAGACAAGATGAGGCAGATATAGAATAGGGAATAAAAAACCTTGTTAAACTCGGGGTCATCAGAAGGAGATACTTTGAGGCCTCAGCCGTGAAAAAAAAAATCCAAACGGGTTTCCCCAAGCAAACACCAGGCACCCGTGAAAAGATGCACCCGAAACGTGTAGGTTCATCGAACCAAATTGCTAGAACAAGGAAATAACTGCAAATGCTCTGACGAAATGTGGCGTACAGCCAAAGCGTCTGTGGAAGCCGATAGCGTCTCACCTATGACGCCTAGACGGTACCCGTTGAAGAGGAGCGCGAGTGATGATATGGGTATCAATGATATTATAGTGATGTAAGAAATATATGCGCGGAACATAGGCGTAAGATGCTAAGAAATAATGTTGTGAATCGAGTGGAAGGGGGAAAGGATGTGATAAGTGGAAATAGTTACTCCATTTCGAGTCTCGACACCCACGATCTCACTGCATCGCGCAGCAGGTTGGGTCGTCTTTTCGGGCCGGTGCCAACTGGCACACCGCTATCATCGTCTCGCTGGTCAATGACATCTCGAATGATATCTTCCAGCGCAGACAGCATGACGGTCTTGCATTGCACACGAGGTACCTCGAAAGAAGGGTTCGCCGTTTCTGTTGTCTCTGAGAGCGAATCTGGAGTAATGTCAGAGCTGTCGCCGAAATCACTGGCCCCTCGCATAAGCGCAGCCGAAGCTATGTCTTTGACGACTTCGGGGTTGGCGCTGACGACCCTTTCAACAGCCTCAACTAGAGACTTGTCGGCATCCAGAATCACTTCCTCGACCCATTCTTCGTCCAGTTGGGTTTCGTAGGGCAAAACAGACGGTGTATGAGCGCTGATTGGCTGTGAAGCAGGTAGATCAAGTCCTGCTCTAATCCTCACTAGCCTGCGATACACGAGGCGAGAGACGGTGTTCGTCGTAGTGTCGGCCATGATTGTGGAGCTTATGTCTACCCAACGCTCATCCGTCTCTCCATCTTGTGATGAAAGTGGTGCCGGGGTGGGCTCAGCTCGCATTGCAGCCTTGACCTTGTCAACGAGATTATCTTGTGGGGGGATGGCTTGTAGTGAAAAATCAGGATGAAAGCGACTCAGCCAACCTGCAGCGTTCAATGGCGTGTCCCCATCGATGGTGATTCGCGCGGATTGCTCAAAAAAGTCCAAGTTGCTAGGCAGTCCCGGTGTGGATAGATAACCGCTACTTGATGGCGAACTGATCGCAGATTCGAATGACGCAATATAATCTGGAAAGGGAACATCAACGTCGATAATCCCGTCCTCAGGGTTGATTGAGGTCTTCACTGGGGAGTCAAAGACTCCGGTAGGGTCAGGAGTACGATCCACCAGCGAAAAAGATGCGCGTTGTTTGACGTTGGCGGCGGTGTTTTGTCTTGGCATTGGGGGTGGCGCATCTACAGCCGCCCGCGGAGATGGCGCGCTTCGTAAATCGCTAGTCTCCTCGAGCACCACGGCCTCTTGTACCATTTCAGCTAGTCTATCGGTCTTTGAGAAGGCAGACTTGACGGGTGACCGAAGCTCGCTAGTCTGGCTGGCAGTATTACTGTCGGAGGAGTCCCTTCGTCGTGCTGTCCAGAAGCCACTCATAAGGTTTCCCCATTTCAGCCCGGAGCTAGGAGGGCGGGAACTTGTCGTGCTCACGCTTGCGTTGCTCTCGCCCCGTTTGAGTGATCGTTTCAAGTCGTCAGCTGCGAAGCTGCTACTGCTTCCCGGTCGATGGCGTAGGTGGGTTTCACTTCGCTGAAGGCTTGTGAAATGTGGCATGGTCGGCTCTTGCGTAATGGTTGCGGTCGTGGCAGCGCTGCTCTTCCTACTAACTAGGTCACTACCAGCCATGGGCAGATTCGTGGTGCGTATTGACGCTGCATCGGATGCACGTCTCTGGTGATTCCTATCCGGACCAAATTGGGCAAGCTGGGGAATGGCGGTCGAGTTCCTGGCGCTCTGGCTTCCAACACGCGAATGCGATGCTCGTCTAAGTCCGGTTCGACGGTTGATTTTCCGTCGAAGAGACTCTTCTCTCAGAACCGGAACAACAAACGTTGGCGGGGAGTTTGAGAGAGGGCCAAAAGAGGTCGATGTGCTTGCGCGGTGTACCCGAGGAGGATTCATCTGCTGGTTAGCAGGCAGAAAACCCGCAAGAAGAAATATCAGTCTTCGGGCCGCCATCTTATCATCGGAGATGATGATTGTTCTTGCCGGTAGAGACATATCCTCCTCATGTTTATGCCGCGCTTGTAGGGCCGCCTTTCTGCGGTAAGAAGGGCTGGATAGAGCAGAGAGCCAGTCCACATGAGTAGCGAGGAATCCCGTGAGAACATTGTAGAGAAATGGTCCCTTGTTGAGCGACGACGCCCATTTTGCGGTCCAGATGGCCTCATCGCGCCAGATGCCCCATCGGCCCTGTCCGGTGAAGACGCGAGCAGCACCTATGCCCATTACAATCCTGCTCCTTGCAAGTCCAACTTCCAAAGCAATGTCGATATCACCTGCGAGGCTGTTGGGCATAAGAGAAACCAACTTTGTAGTGCTTTTAGCAGGCTTGATTCTCGGGGGCTGTTTGTCAGTCATGTTTACATTTCTAGAAGCATGGCTCTGGTGTGCTACCATGGGCGCTTGCTGACCGGGAGACGCTGAATCAGCGTGCTTCAGTAATTGATGTATCCTTGTAGCTGAGAGGGACTGGAGGTGCGTCAATGTTCGCATGATGATGTCCCAGTGTTGGGTCAAGGAGTCAATTCTGTCTTCGACATCCAGCGCAAAAGGTGATTCGTTTGGGTCCGTAGGCATACCGGAGCCAAACATATTCCAACCGCCGCCACCAGCACGTACGGAGTTATAGGAAGACGAGTAGACCTCCTGATCATTATACGAGCCAGGCTCGCGGAACGCTGATTTAGTAGGCACGGCAGAAGAAAGTCGTGACGTCGCAGGTGGAAGCTGAACAACGAGGACAACTGCATACATAGGAGTACGCCTTTGCTTCGGCTGCTTCTTCTTTTTCCGTGTAGCCGCCTCGTCCACAGTCGCTGGAAAAGGGAAGCCAGCATTCTCATCTGCAAAACGAGGCTGAGGTGTGACACAGGGCTCGGCTTCTTCGGTGGCCAAGTTGACAGGAAAGAGGCGGGTGATCAAGACTTTCTTGCGATCATTTTGACGGGGTGTAGCGCTCGCCGTGGGAGGCATTGAGCCAAAGGTTGGAGACATGGCTTGCGAAGAGAATGATTGCGAAAGCTTGCTTGAGCGCATGCTAGAACGACCGATGGAACTGCGACCATCTCCCATACCGGTGGCAGTTTCACTCGTGCGGGTATCGCTAGGGACAACATGTACTTTAGTCGATGTCCCTTTATAGGCCATGAGTTCAGAGCTGCCGAAAATGCAACTCGAAAAGGTGGCCAGCTCTTCCCGATATTCGCGGTAGGCTCTCTGGGTATCGGTCTCGGCCTGGCTTTGGTTGCGGCTGTGTATAGAGCCACGACGGTCAAACGCGCCTTGGCGGAAAGGGGTTTGAGTGCTCTCCGTGTGGATCGAGACTGGGCGCGAATGGCTCATGCTGCCCTTGCGAGGGGACAATGGGTTCCTTCGGCCATCGTTGTTGGGCGCTGTGCGGTCGGCCTCAGCAACAGGATGGCTGTCAAATAAAAGAGACGCAGATGTCGCCCCGAGATTATCTTGCATGATCAGGATACGGACATCGCGAACATCGATATCAATCTCTTCGTTGAAGTCATATGTGCTGGCTGGGGCGGCGGATGGCGTGGGAGGGGCTGTTGAAAACGGGAATACTTGGTCATTGCGATGTTGATAAAGAGTATGAGCATCAGGGAAGAGAAGATTTCGCGTGTGTATGTCTTCCTGCACCGAGTCCAGCGAGAGCAGAGGACGAGGGCCGCCATTCGAAGCTTGCTCGTGGGTATTGGCTGCGCCGCTATTGCCAGTGCCGAGATTTAGTAGCCGGCCGATCATGGTTATATTGAAGTGCGACGACCGGTCGCTTCAGAAGGTCTCTCCTTTTAATTTAGGTCAATGAACTGCCGTCCATTACCGAGCAACGCGATGAAGTTTTGCCGGAGTGGACGCATAGTCGGAAGACGGCGGGTGTCTGCTCTCGAGTTGTGCAGCTTCAATACAGCACGCCAGATATCCTGGTATTCTTGAAAGGAATCGCAGCTGAGGAGTGGCGGCCGACTTTGATTGCGCGGCCTCGGCCTGAGCAAGAGCAAGCGCGTTGTCACAAAATCGGGATATAGCGGCCTTCGGTGGTGTGCGCTCTGCCGTCGACGAACTTGTTATATTGAAGAGAGTGCGACTGAAAAAGAAGAGTGTGAAAATGCGAGACAAAGTCGTACAGAGGTCAGGTGAGGTGGGAGCGAAGAAGCGAGTCGGTCAGAGACGTCGTGGTTGTCGAGGGATGCACATGCCCGGGCGGCCGGCCGGGAATGGGGTCGCAAGAGCCAGCGTTCGGCTCTTTGTTTGGTGGCAGGATGATTCGGCTCGTCGGGATGGCGTGCGAGTCGCAGGCAATATGGCGCACCGCAGGCGGAGGGAGGGCTGCGACAAGAGAAGGTGCTGACCGGAGAGGCGGTGATGGAGGCAAAAGACGAGAGAGTTGAGCGGAGGCGATTCAAACCAGTGGCCCGATATGGCGGTGGTGTGGGCGGCCGAGCCTTCACGACCGACCCAGAAAGCTGGGACGAGAGACTGATTCCACAGCGAGTGAGGGTGATTCGGAGCGAATTCACAAGCCCACCTTCAGGGCGCGGGCCTAGCACAAGCTATCCTAGCACTCTGGTGGCGTTGTAATTAGCTTAAGGGCTGGTACTGGTAGGGATTAGCGCCCTGTGTACTTTGATCCCTAGTCTCGCTGTCGAAAGGTCTCGCCCACAAAACTTGGCTGGATGTGGTGCTAAGTAGCCTGGGCTGGCGGTCGCGGCCCTCTCTTGGGATACTGCAGAAGACGTCGACGGAACAACAGGGCTCACAAGCTCGGCGAGGAATGTCGAGTGCTACTAGTGACGACTGGCGTTGCCAACTAACACAAAGCCTAGAAGGCTGGCTAGCGTGCGAATCTGGTGATGAGAAAAAGTCGGCAAGGCATCCGGAGCCCTGATTTCTCTCGATGTCGTTGCGTGACCAGGCAACAATGGGCTGGCAAGCTGGCAAGAAAAGCTGGCAAGGATGACGATACTGATACTGCGGGTAAAGGATCCTGTCAACCTGACTTTGCGGTCTTTGGTGCTGCTGATCATCCGCATTGTTGGCAGGAGGCAGTCCGATCTACACAAAACGGGGGCCGCGGAGACTAGAATGAGTTGAAGCATCACCGCGACTCGCCACCAGTAGAACGGGTACTGTACAAGCGGGCAGAGGAGATGGTTGAGGGGCTGCCAGCTGGCAAGCTTCTTTTGCGTCTTTTGCCTGCCAGCCGCCAGCTGTCAGCTGTCCCTACTGCATATCTGGAACAGTCGTCTGTGTGCGTACTTTAATTGCCACTCGCTACTTAGTAGCTAGTAACTATCTACGTTGCCTACCTAAGTACTGGTAGTCTTCCACTACTAAAGTAAGTACTTACTTACACAGTTGTCTGCAAGCCGTACTCGTCCATGTCTCTTCTCCGCACATGCATAATGGCTGGCTGCATCTTCCAACGTCCGGAAGTCAAGGGGGCAAGGAAGGATCTTCGTCTCTAATTCGTAAGTACGGATACCAGCTCGTTCATTATGCTCATCAATCCTTACCCCATGCCAATGACGCATCGCAGGCCTGCCGACGCCCAGGCATGCCCGTCCAGTCGTCACAAGCTGTTCCGTGCGCCTGCCATTTCCAAGGTTGTCCAGGCTCGCGCACCAGGAACCCCCACGGGAACCTAATAAATGGCGCCATGTCTGGGGAAGAAAAGGGACGTGTGATGGTGACTTCTGTCGCCCTCCATTTCGCTCGCTTCATTGGCCAAGGCATCCCCATCCGACATGGCCAAAGTCGAAATTGCGGTGAATGACGCATGTTCCCCAGACAAGCACAATCCCAGCATCAGCAGGGCACGCCCGCAATAACCGACACACGACACGGCATGGCTCAGCGACATCCAACCAACCCATGTAGGTACTCATTTATTAGTACCAACTCTGGAGCGTCCGTCAGCACTTCCAGTTGGTGCCCAATCGAAAGGTACGCATTAATGACAGCCCCGCTGTCTGTTGCCTGTGGATCATGAGACTCCCGGTACTGTCCCACCTGAGTATGCCGCACAGGCTTGACAAGCATTGCATTTCTGTCTTGTTAGATTACCACTGGCGCCACTGATGCGGCGAAATATTGCCTACTGGTACGGATACATGGACTGGGTTGAAGATGCACAGTTTTCGTTGACTGGCCGATAATCGCAAAGTTACTCAGTACTTAGGACTTTCTGCCCTTCCGTTGAACACGAGGCCAGCCTCGCCTTTACTCACCCGTCTCAGTGCCTGGATATCACACCAGTGGCTTGAACCTGCCTTTGATTGACCGCTCAGATTGATTCAACGCATCGGTGTGCGTCTTTCAACTTTGCATGGCGGCTGCCGCTCAGCTTTCGGCAACTAGGGGCAGTAGCGCCGGGCCATGTATGCAAATGCAACAGTACGTGTGTACAGCGCTCGTGTTCTTATTAGCGTCCTCACCAGATTTAACCCAATTCTTCCGCAAAGCTCAGCTTGTTCAGCGTGCTTGAACAAGACAGCGGTAAAATTTATCATTCAACTAGGTGAGCATGATGCAACCGCATGCAACCGTCAGATCTATATGAGATGAAAGCAGGTGCTTGGCACGGCGTCATCATAATGCTCAAACGGACTGCAATAAGAGCAGCACTATAGCCACTGTCAGGGTACTGAGTACTACTGACTCGGCCAATGCCGAGGAGTACTCCGTACTCAGTACACGCCCGTTATACACAAACACCAGAGGTAGTATGGACTTTAGATCTAAGTACAAAAGATTAAGGCGCAAAAGGTGAAGAATTGCTAGGGAATTATGAGAGGGCAAAATAACGGGAAAACGAAGTAAAGATCAGTAGCTTTTCACACTGCGCAGTATAGTGGTTGTTGTTATACCTACTCTGAGGCTACACTGCTACAGTATGTATGACCCATTTGTTTACGTCGCTGCGCCATCAGAACATCATCCGTCATCCACATTTAATAAAATCTCAGCGAGCACTTGCCGACAATTGGCGTCCTTGATGATTTCCCGCCTGGTTATGGCCCTTCTCACCTCGATGGGACCGAGAGCCCGAGCGCGCCACCGGCCGGGCTTGTTGAATCCACAGCTCGGCAACAGCACGGGACTTTCGGCCTACGTAACCTGGCCGCTGCAGACCGAGTATTTCGTCTTCCTTTGTCCATCGCCTGGCGACTGTCCTATCCTGTTCTATGCACGAGTCTGTCGGTAAGTACCTTACCGACCAAATTACGGAGATTCTCCCACTATCTAAATGCTTCGAAAAATAGGGCTGCCCCGCAGAGACCCTGATCACCTTCGCCACGTACTCCGTGCTCCGTACGGATACATCCTTGAGCGCTATCACATCCTGCCCCACCCTATTCATACGGGACGTTTGCCCTGCTGTCTTGGACAGGGCTCTTAGATGACACCAAATGGTCTCATGACGCCCATTCCATGCCTGCGCCTGGCTTTTGTTCTTGGGCTCAGCACATTTTCAACACCAATTTCATCAAGCCATATTCAATATATTGATCTGTGCTCGAATTGCCGGCCTATAAGGCTTCAACTCTCGACTTACACGAGAGTCACGCCAGCTCTCGAGCATTTTATATTTGACCGACTCTCCGCGTCTTTGCAGACACGTAGCCCTCATCTATATGAGTTCCCTTTTGTAAAACTTCCTATATCTTGACTTCGTCGTACATGACCGTTCTTCTGGCAAGCGCCACGTACCCACGTCCGTTCTCAGCCCCCAGCAGCGTTCAAGGCATGCTCATCAACAACATCGCTTTTCTCTGCAGGAACTATTGCACAAGAGCTGGCAGCCTCGACTTTCTTTATCTTCAACTGGAGGCCTCTCTGGATTGACTGTAGTACTGTCCACCGGTGGCTGAGCTTCTGGTGCGGTCTCTGGCTGCAGTGTAACCGAATGGATGCCATAAGCGTGGAAGCACTCTAAAATAATCTTGGCGGTTGCAGCCCAGTTTCCACTAGAACCGTCGTCCACCACGATATGTGCCGATGCAATCGACTTCTTCTGATCCAACTTCCAGATATGCAGCTCATGGACAGAGTCGACGCCGGGTATCTGAGTTCATGACACGTTATTAACACTCTCTGTCGTTTCTGCGGCTGGAGCCTTACCATTTCGATGTCTTCTTTGACGTCTCTAATATCGATCTCCTCGGGTGCGGTTTGCATCAAAATACGCCCAGCTTTCTTCGTCAATGGTATGGCAGTGAAGAATATCATAATGGCAATGAAAACTCCGATGGCAGGATCGACGTAGTATTTCTTTTCTCCTTCCACTCTCCAAATTACCAGTGCCGAAACTATAACGCCAACATTATTGATCGCATCGCCGACAACGTGAAGGAATGCACCCATCATGCCGAGGTCTTTGTGGCTGTGAGATGAAACGGCAACTCTGTGTTTGTGCTCCATATGGCTCGTGATTGACTAATACGATAGATTAGTATGCTGCTTCTAACTGATATAATTGTGGCACTTGCTCTAAGTTCTGAGCTCTCCTTGTCGCTATCGGCGGTAGCGGTATTGGACTCGATGGTTTCTTCGGAAATTTGAGTCTGGTTTTGTTTGATATCATGATTATCGCTGTGGCTGTGACTGTGGCTGTGACTGTGATCATGTGCGTTTCCATGATCATGCCCATGGTCATGGTCGTGCTCTATTTTATGTTAGGAAGTGTCTTGCTAAGGCAAAGTCTGTCACTGACCGTGCAAAAATGACATTACTAGCACATTTAAGGTGAGTCCAACGCATCCAATGATCAGGACGAGCTTTGGGTTTTCAATCGCTATGAATCAATCAGCATATAACGGTAAGGTGGGCAGGAAGATGCTGACGGGAGACGTTGATGAAGCGCTCAATGGCTTGAAACAGAATACTAATGCCGAGCGCTAGAAGGAAAATACCGTTGAAGAAGGCACCCAATAGGGTAGCCCGCTGCCATCCAAAAGTATAACCTGGTGGTGCCGGAGTTGAGCCTTCGGAAACCTGGGCGAATGTAAGAATGGTCGCTTCGAGTGGGCTTGCTCTACACCTACCTGGAGTGCCGTCAGAGCAACAACAAAACCCAAGAGGTCACTCAACTGTCCTCATGTCAGCAAGGGTTGCAATGATTGTGTATGAGACACGTACATAATGAAAGGCATCAGCAACCAGAGCAAGGGAATGCGTATAGAATCCAGCTAGGCGAGGTCAGCTATCAGGCCGCTGATACATTGGTTTCGTAACTAACCTGAAATTTCGGCCGCAAAGAATAGCAAGGAAATTGCAATTGTTGCAATGAGTCGATTGCGGCGATCGAAACGAAACTTGCCCATGATCCCGAGGTGGAAACGAACGATGTGTCGACTTTATAAAGCTGAGCTTCAATTTACTGAATTGGCTTCAGAGCATGCAGCCGAGATATAAACAGAATGCGGGAGATTGGCAAGAATTTATGACTGGATTGTCTCAGAGAGTTGGGGAGGACGTGAGAATATATGGCCATTGGGACTCAATGCGCTCATTGATCATCTTGTGGAACAGAGCTTTGGATACTACGTCTCCTTCCCGAGTGAGACGTCAATCTTTCACAGGTTCCAGCCTTGAAAGGTAAGTGGCACTTCGCCTAGGAAGCACCAAACTCCGATGAATGGAACGCAAAAAGGTCGCTAGCTCTGACAGCGAACGGCCCGCCACCCGTGGCACTGGAGTCGCGAGCTGCCCCGGCATTCTTTTCGCAGCGTTGGTAGTGGAAGCAAGACAATTGTGTCACACATGATATGGTCATTTTAATTAGTCTCTTGATAGTATGGCTGCAAAGTTCGGTCAACTTCAAGTCTTCCGTGAGCTGGCGATGATGCCTGGAGGCGCAAACGAGATCATCATCATCACGGTGCGTGTTTGCGCTGTCACTTGGGTTGTGGAACACACAGCAGGTAGCGTGGTTTGTCACGGAATATCAAATTCTGCAGTGTTACCCTCAAATAATTTGGCGTTGCTTGGCTTTGGGACGGTGAATCCGGAAGCGCGAGGTGACATCGCCAACTTTTTACCTTTGACGCTATGCTAAAGGCGAAGCAGAGACACAAAGTCGTGATATGTCGGCTGAAACAGTTTGCAATGACTGCTATTGAGACTCGTCGCCGTTCTGGAATCCGGTATGTCCGATGTTCCACACGCGCTTTGGACGACGCTTGGAGGTTGGTGTTTGTGACGCTAAACTGCATC
Organism: Cordyceps javanica; assembly: GCF_051103115.1. Lineage (NCBI taxonomy): Eukaryota > Fungi > Ascomycota > Sordariomycetes > Hypocreales > Cordycipitaceae > Cordyceps > Cordyceps javanica. Next base: position 1,999,767 of record NC_139296.1, read on the forward strand.
ACTCGATGTAATGGATGCGCGCAAGAGCATTTTATGTGATGGCGGGTTGGGCAGCCTTGTGAGACCTGAAACGGAAGGCGGTGTGGTCGTCTATCCACTGTAGCTCTGGTTTCTGCCAGGACAGTCAATCCGATCCATCAACCAAACATTCGTCGGTCGCCGCTGTACGCAAAGCGCTTTATTGTTGGAATCATGCTCCAGTCATCGCCCCCATATGACATTGATCTCACAAAGCGCTAGCCGGTCCTCATGTCCCGCAATGTCGGTGCCGCGCCCTCGGGCTCGCGCAAAGGACCGCCATGGTCTCACTTGCGCGAACCTGTGACGCATGGCATTGATCGCAAAGCCACGGCATCTCCTAGCTCCATCACCAGCACTTCGACTCGGTCCACTCTACGAGAGGACAGGTCACGCCGACTCGAGCGCATCTGCACGGTCGTGGTTGCGGATGGCTATTTGCGTGACGAGGTCCTCCTCAATCTGGACGTGGTGGGGCCGGAGGTCCGGCCCGGGATGCTGATGGCCATATCAGCGATCAAATCCGAGTCTGCAAAAGCTTCCGGCGGTCACGGCAGCTTGAATCGACAGCCCCTCGATGGAATTGAGGCGGCAAAAGCGGCTGCGGTACTGGCTAAGGATCGGGCCGCGCTTGGCCATCGTTACATTTTCATTGTTAAGGATATGCCTAGGGAAATGAAAGCTCGCAACCAAGATGCGGAAGTCTGCATCGCTCGACATATCTCAGACGCCTTTAGCATGAAAAGAGGCACTCAAGTCCTTCTCACGCCTGTTGACGAAGATCATCGTGCCATGGAAGCATCACATGTTGAGCTTTGTTTTAGAGACGAATATCTATCTCGATCAGACATGTGGCGCTTAGCTGTTGACGAGCTCACGGAGCGCACAGTATATAAAGGCCAATCTGTGTTGTTTATGGGTACCATCAAAGCTCAAGTCACTGCCGTGTTTGTTGAGGGCGAGAGTGTGCACTCCGGTCTATTCGTTCGCGATACGAGACCTATCTTCCGAAGCGAATCCGCCAGATATGTCTTATTCATCCAAATGGCAAGGGAGATGTGGGACTTTGACACCGAGACATCTGGGGAGATTATGTTCAATCGCGTCGTAAACGGCTTCCTGCCTGCTTTATTCAAGCGCTGGGCTTCACTAAAGGTGAAGCATTTAGTCAGCATTGTGTTATTTGCACGCGTGGAATACGATACTGGACTTGCATCTGACCTAGCAAGCAATAGTCTTCTGGATGACTATTTCACCGGAGTACAGCCTTTCGGCAACAAGCGGCCATACAAAGATTTTTACCGTGTCGTTGTAAGCGACATGTCTAGTGGGGAATGGACCAAGATTTTATACCAGCTCAAGAGAGAATTTAATTTCTTCCGCAGAGACATTAGCCTTCACCACCAGAGTGTCCCCCTTGGTCGGGAAACCAAGACTAGCCTTACGGAGAATGAAGAGGCTTTGACGGCCTTGACACGCATCAAAGCTGACCCCTCTCTGGCCATTCATGGCAATGTTTTGGAAGCCATCCATCTTGCCTCATCCCAGTATGCCCATGATTACATCGATCGAGATCTCAATAGAACCGGCATCTCGATTGCTGTTATCACGCCGGGCCCCGGCATCTTTGAAGTTGAATATGAGACGTTGCGACGCACAACGGAGGCACTCGTTGGTAATGGCATAGGTATCGACTTGATTTGTTTGCCAGGGATGCCTCTTCACTCCGTTCCTCTCTTTAAATACCGAAACCCTCACTTCTCGGATGAGAACACCAAGCATCGACAGGCTCTGTCTAGGTCATTTCACAGCCACCACAGCACAGGCTGTCAGCCAACACCCATCATTGGCAGCTATCAGTCTCATTCCGAATCGTTTTCTCCCAGCAAAATACCACAGAATATGATGAAGCACGTTGAGTCACTGTCGTCATTGCGAAACCCAGAAGAATGGAGTTGTGCTCTGCCTCAGTGGCTTCATGTTTCGTTCTGGACGGGCTCCGACGAGTCTTTAGCTTATGAAGGCATAGCTCTGTCCGTATCAACTGCCAAAGACAAGAACGAGGACGATTTTGAGATGCGCTGCCGCATGTATGGGCTTCAGATGCGAAGTGCGTTGGATACAAATGAGATTGAAACAGCGGCCTTGAGCTCGGATCCTACCTTTCCCTTAAACACATCGCTCTCATCCAAGAAACAGCGAGACGATGCGTCAGAAACCCTATACGTGCCCTGCCGCCGGGCCCAGGAAACCCTTGGCGACACTATACATGGCTTTCAAAAGTTCGTGCCAGAGAAGTTAGCACGTACCGGGGATTTAACACTTTGGAAGAAGCTACAGGCGTTTGATGATTCTCGGGCCAAGCTCTCGTCGGCCCCCAAACGTCGCCCACAGCATCACAGACCAACCAATGACAGCGACGAGGTGCCCCGGAAATACCAGGCTGATGACAGTACTGTGCTTGGCACATCTGTCCCAGACCGAATGACGCTTCAACCTCCGCAGCATTCGACTGCGCGCAAATTTTCTATGGCTGAACCTGAACGCCCTCCGACTGCATCCGTTCAAAAGTCTCCCGAGCCGCCCAAGAACGGTCTTCCCAAGGCTCCTTCAACATCTTCGTTCACTGCCAGGCAGCCCAAACTGATGCGGCACATTAGCCTTGGGCAGCGCGGCTTCGGCATTGCTGCACCAAAAGCAGCCATAGCAGAGCTCAAAGTCGAGACCGTCAATGCATCTCCGGCATTTTCCTCCGATCCACGACCCGCTTCTAATTCCCGATCTCTTTCAGACATCAGACCGTCAACACCACATAGCATACGAAGCCAGTCGTCAACACTCACTGCCAAGAAAGTCAAGTCATCAAAGTCAGAGCTAAGTGAGCTCGCGTCGGAGACAGCTCCTTCGCCAAGCATTCCGATTGCTCATAAAGAGGGGTCTTCCCAAGATGGTCAAGCCAACAACACTTTGAAGCCCCCAGCACCCACTTTGATGCCGTCTAAATCACGCGACAGACTACGGGAAGATCCAGAGCTACGTTATTCAAATTTTATTCGCGCGGAAGATGTACAAAAAATGTACAACAGCAAATTGAGAGCCGGTGTGGCTCCTGGGCTACAATTACAACCTGAACTACCAGTGACACTGTCTCCAACAGCAGCAATCACTCCGTGGCTTACATTGCTGAACCCCTCTCACCCAGAGAAATATCGCATTGACGATGCGATTTTATATAGCCGATGGCAGCATGTGTTCCCAAAACCCTCCGAAATGAGAACGCAAAAGTGGAAAACTCTTTGCTGCCCTGCCTCGGTACCGTTAACAACGGAGTACTTTCCTTCCAAGGCACAATTTGATGCCGAGTACCAACGGCATCCTTATATTGTGGATCAAAATACCGACGATGACGACGAGCCCATGTCCCGAAAAGACTTCATGAAGGAATTGATTGGTCTCCGCTTCTCACAAGGCTTTCAGGTTGTCGTAGGCTCTGCTGTTGCCAAAGCTTTTGGGCAGAAAACAATCAAAATCGCAGACATCTTCTCACGGGATCAAACATATGAAGACGGAAATAGCGTCTTCATGTCAGTCGGCAACACCATCCATCAGCTTTCTTGTGTCAGTAGCAGCGAGATCGAGGTCAACATCTTCCTGCGAAAGCCTGCGCGGACAGCGTCCTCTGAGTTTTCGACCATGTACAAGCCTGCCATTCAAACGCTACTGGATTCCGGTTATGAAACAAGACCAATTGAGATCCTCAGCCCCAAACCAGAAAGAAACTGGAACACTATAGATTCATACTTGGCCGGCCACCACGAAGAACTTATGGAAAGCTTGCGGTTCTGGCGAACTAGATATGTTCTTATACCTCTGAGCATGAGATACTCTGCTTCAACTAAGAGCCATCTCGAAGACAATCCCGAAGAGATTCGCATTGAAGGAATTCAGAGACTGGCTCAATTGTGGAAGAAGCATCGATACGTTTCACCATCGGAACGGAAATTCCAAGGGCAAGATCGGAGCCGTATATTGGATCGTAGCCCCCTCAATATTATCTACAAAACTGACGATCCTTCATTGGTCGTTGCAGCGGAACTTGGAAACCTGCCGACGCTCGAGAGCGCCGAGTATTCTTCAAGCAAGGGAAATCTGATTGTTCGCAAAGAATTGTTTCGACGAGCAAATTTGAATCTGACAGCCTTGGCCGACGCTCTGCAGCAGCCAATCGAGAATGGCGGTGTCCCTTTGCGAAATAGACGTTGGCATCTCCGAACGCACAACAATGCCTTCATTGGATCGGACATGACGACCTGGCTATTGAAAAATTTTCAGGATCTTGACAGCCGCGAAGAGGCGGAAGACTTGGGCAACGCATTGATGGTCAAAGAGAAAGAGAAGAGCAAAGAAGAGGACGCTGAGAAAGGCAGCGATGGCAAGAACGAGAAACCTCGCGGTCTCTTCATCCACGTTGAAAAGAGACACCAATTCCGTGATGGAAACTACTATTACCAGATCGCGCCAGAATTTGCCAAGCCTCAGCCTGGCTGGTTCGGTAGTAGAAAGAAGGATGCTCTGTCGTCACTATCCGATAACAACAGTCGTGACTCGCCACGAGCCTCCGTTCCTCGCTCTATTCCCACTACCGACGAGCCCTCTTCCGGGGCGCCTTCTCCGGGCGGCGGGATCCCGCTGCTTGGCGCCGCCAATAAGGCTGCAGCTCTCAACCTACCAATCGTCCAGCTCAGCAAGGTCCTGAAGTACGACGTGGATCATCGGAAAAGATCATATCGTCCTGAGCGGATTGATCTACATTACGATCGCCTACACAATCCGGACAATTGTTTTCATGTCCGCATCGATTGGATGAACACAACTGCAAAGCTGGTGTCAGACTGCGTGGAGGGATGGGAGCGTGAGGCAAGCCAGTATGGCCTGCGTCTTGTGGAAGTGCCCATCAACGAAGCGTGTCGAATCACGGAGGCTAATCCCTTCCGCAAACCACACGAAATCGAACTTGTCGTGCCACCGCCAGATCAGATGCCAGAGACGTACCTGGATCCCAATGCTCTCGGTCCGGTAAGAGTGCATAGTAAGCACTTTTACCAGACCGCTATCCTCAAGCATTTCGACTTTGTGCTGGACATGGAGGCAGCCTCGAGCTTCCCCAGCAACGTGGACATTCGCTACTCGTGGGGCAAGCCGGACTTCAAATACACGCAGTATATTCACCGGTCCGGTCTGTTGCTGGCGCAAATCACCGACGAGGGTCACTTCATTGTCCTGGCCAACAGGCTTTACAGTAAACGGGTGTCTCTGGCCAGGGAGAAGGAGCTTCGGGTGCAGTCAAATGTGGAGATTGCACCTTCAAACGCAGACAGGAGTGCTCGTCTCTTGTCGTTGGGCGGCTTCGCGTCGTCAATGGCAATGGCCATGGCTGACCCGACGCCCATCTCCTCTCCGGTGGCGCGTCCAACGTTCGGCCATCTTTCTCCGGCCCTGGGGCCCAGCGATAGCCATTCTTTAGGTACCTCACAGCCAAGACCATCGTATCCACACCGTGAAATCAGCAGCCAACAGCAGCAACCGCTTCACCACTACCACCGTTACCTTCATCCTCTGCAGCAGCTCATGGAACCGGAGGCCATCAAAGACATGCTGGAAGCATTCTGCAAGGACCCGGAGGCTCTTGAGTCATTCTATCGCGACATTTTGGAGCGTGGGCAGCGCGTCCCCGGCACACCCATGACGGTGTCCACCGTGTTGTCGGTCCCGACTCTGGACCCCGTGCCAGAGTCCAGCATTCCTTCGCTGGGCCTGCCACCGGGCGTGCTCGCTGCCCACCACCAAGATCACCTGCACGGCGCGGACGGCAACGGGGGTGCCGGCGGTGGGCTGCCGGCCAACATGCGCAACAGCATCGGTAGCCCAATGTCAAACTTGCGTCGAGGGAGTGTTCAGTATGACGGGATGGGGCTCGGCTCAAAGAGTACCAAGTAATCAGTGCATAGTGGAAGTGGCCTGGGAATCTCGTAGCCAGCTAGTTCTCCTTGACCCCTAGCAAGTTCAGCGTCCGCAAAGGATTTAGCGGGAAAAACTAATATAGCTCTAATAATATACTCGTGTTCCATCGCGACGTCCGACATGACTGCAGTAAGTCGTTCAAACAGAAAATCAGCTTCGAGGCACGTTTGACTTGACCTCTCCGTTCCTCTTTCCTCGGGCCTATTCACACTTGGCGGAGCGGGCGCGGCAGATAACATTGGTATCTGTGTCGGACGGCAGCCGCTTCTCATCGCCATCACGAAACCGCCTGCGTTACAGCGCATGGTCCTCGGCGGCGCCGGCCTCTGCAGAGGTCTTGATACACATTCGGCAGCATTCACTCAATATGGAGAGAACACTTGGCTTTGGAATTCGAAATTCGAGGCTAAAGTTGGTGGCAACGGGAAATTACGTACCTTCCAACAGGCCAGCCAGCAGCAAGGCTGGCGCAAGGCAAATTCGGGTTGGGCACGTCAAGGATATTTAAAAGCAAGAGATTTCGAACAATGAGCTTTTTTTCATGAAGTAAATAGATACAGGTATATGCGAAGGTATTGTTTGTATTACACAAAAAAATTTCAGTTTGCGCCCTGCCAGCGTAAGCCAATGTGAGCAGCTGCAGCAAGAATGGTACTGTGCTCTAGGAATATGATAACGGTTCGCCAGACGTTGCCTGGGGCAAAAGAGAGTGAGCGATTCGTAAATTTGCGGTCAAATACAGTAGCTTGAAGCATCTTAACCAGCACGGCCATCGCTATTGTCGTCAGGATAAACTGCGCAGATATGTTAGTTTCGAAAGACTTGGACCGTTTAAGCCGAGGCAGAACATACAGAATGAGCAAGTGGCGATAATGGCGTAGAGGCATATCAGGAGAAAGCCTTCCAACCAGTGACTCTTGCCATCGCCAATGAGGTAATTTGTGAGGAGGACGGCAACAAACATGACGGCCACCTGAAACTCGTCCAAGCTCAGGTCCATGTATTCGTTGCCAAGACCCCAACCGATGATCACGAGAAGAGGGATGAGGAAGAGAGCGACTTGCATGCTAGAGCCAACGGCGACACCAATTGCAAGATCCATCTTATCCTTGACAGCGACTGTTACCGCAGTGGCGTGCTCGGCAGCATTGCCAACAATAGGTAGCAGAATGAGGCCGACAAACTCTTTGCGCAAAGCCGTGGTTTTTGTCAGACTATCAATGGAGTCGACCATGAATTCAGCGCAAAGGGCAATAATGACAGTGGAAATGAGAAGAGTGCCGATGGCAACAAAGAAGTGCAGTTGAGGATCATCTTCGCCATCCTCCTCATCTTCCTCGAAGGGTTTCTGGTCTTCAGTCGCTACCGGGCCGAGGTTCTGTTCTTGGCTGGAACTGCCAGGACTGTGACGCATGAGGGCACTGGCACCAGGCATGTGAGAAAATCCCTCTTTAAGGCTGTGTCCATGAGTCCACGGTCTAGCAGCAACCTTTTGGCTTTCTTCGTTGAACACGTCGAGATGGGTGTGAAGCTGGAAGAAGAGATAGGCGAAGTAGACCAGAAGTAGAATGACAGCGGTGCCGCGAGAAAGCTTGGCGATCTCCTTTTGATCCGCCTGAGTCTTGAGCTCAAATACCGTGGGCACAATGACCGAGGCGACAGCAAGGGCGAGGAGTGATGCCGCGGTTTGCGCGACTGTGGTGTTGAAATGCTGCTCTCTACGACGCAGACCACCAAAAAAGAAGCAAAAGCCCATGACTAGCAAAAGATTGGAAAGGATGGAACCGATGAGCGATGTCTGCACGACGACAATCTCGCCCTTGATAAGAGCAATAATGGCGACAATGAGCTCGACAGCGTTGCCAAAGGTGGCGTTGATGAGACCACCCAGTGTTTCACCGGTGCGTAGGGCGATTTCCTCGGTAGCAAAGCTCAACATGGCAGCGAGAGGAATGATGGCGATGAAATTGACGACGAAGACGACGGTTGGGCTAACGCTATGGACGTAGTTGAGGGCAATGCCGACAGGAGCGGCAAAGAGCAACACGTTGATCCATGAGCTGAGGAATGTGCGCTGTAGCTGATTGGCCACCGTGAATGGATGTTTGGGATGGACAGGACGGTATAGTGCATTCGACTTGACCTTCTTCGACTTGTCGTCGTCTTCTTTATCCTGGTTGTTGCTTGCGACTTTGGAGGCTTCGTCCTCGGGTTTGCGGTTTCTGATGCCGGCGGTATTGGCGGTGGCCAGGCCGTTCGAGGAGGTATGATCATCGCCAACAGACCTCTCCTCGGCAAGTTGAGTGAGCTCGGGATCGCGGTTCGTGCCGGTCGTAGACGAATGTGTTTTTTGCTGAGGCGCAGTCGCGGCGTGGCTGAGACGAGATCCTTCACCATCTGCTTCTAGATCGCGCTCGTTGCGATCGGGCGCCCAAGTGCCCCGTCGGTTCTGGTTCCAGGCGACATGGCGAAACGGATTCCAGGTCTGATCGGTACTGGAGCGACTGAGGTTGTGCGCTAGGCGCTTGATGTTGTAGGTGTTGACTGGCATTTGGCGTGAGCAGGGTCAGCGTCCGGGATAATGATGATAATATGCGTAGACGGTGTGGAAGACCATGAGGACGCCGAGGTTGAAGAGAGACTGTCTCTGCTATGAGGGCATTGGAAAGGGCATATGAACGTATAATATGTGTCGTTTCTAGTGTGGTTATGCCCCGGAAGGTATGGGACGGTGAGAGGTGATGTGAGGATGACGGCGCGAAGCAAGCAAGTGTCAAGCAAGGGCGAGTCGCTCTGGCTAGTTGGCTAGCCAAGCCTCGTTGCGTTGCGTATGTAGCGTCAGCTCCCCAAGAAGTGTTGGGTGAGACGAAGAATAGAGGAGATGCAGGCGCAGGGCTAGCAGAGCGGCATCAAAGGAATTGGCATGGGGCAGATGATGGGAGGACGGATGGCGATGCAACCTGTTTGTGTGGCATTGCTGGCTGGCTTGCTGGCATAGCGGCTTTCTGGAACCGGGCGGGTGTAGTGTAGGTGGATCAGGTAGGGAAGGAAAGGTAGTTCGTGATTAGTTGGCAGACTAGATCCTCACCTCACAGGATCCTCACTCATATAGCCCAAGGTACCTACTTTGGTACTAGGATATGTACAGTACTGAGTAGTGAGTGAGTGTGTGGGCCACTAAAGATAAAAGCCGGACAACCATCAATGCCGCACTTGCGTTTGCACTGCCATGGGGAATTCGACGCAGAGAACATTGTGCAACGCCCAGGGAAACAGGCTAACAGGGAGCTCGGGCAAAATGTTTGTGCATGGTGTGGTGTGCAGAAGCAGTTCATGAGGCAATGGTGGGACAACATTGATGAAACATTCAACTCACAGCTCATGGTTTGGCTCGCTGGGGTGCTCCACAATAACTGCAGAGCAGGCAGGGGTGGATGAGTGAGTTTGGTTTGGCACTTGAGCCCTCTGCGCCTCTGCGTGAGTGCTGGGCCGCGAAAGGGGTATGTAGCCAAGAAATTTCCAAGAGATCGATCACCGGTAGCTGAGACCGGCAGCTTGGCGCAGCAGACGACTCGAATGGAGAATCCGAAAAAGAACTGCCTCGCAAAATCTCGTCAGCAATGAGAATACCGTTCCGTGTAAATACGACACAGCCAGCTGGCGGCCTCACAGCCCGTTCCGTCCCTCACGTCCCTCACGCTCCCCCAGATTGAGTTTGTTATGATGGCGCCGTGTCGTTTTGCGGAGGCGCAGCACCAGCACCAGCACCAGCATCGCTGGCTGGCACAGGACAAAAACAAAAGATCGTAACCGGCTGACTCTAGCCCACGGAGCGTGACATTTGGCATATGCGGACTGGCTTGGCGAAAGACTTACTCTTTTCAGCAAAATGTTGCCTGGCCGTTTGAAAGACTGTCAGCTTAGCACAGCACACAGCCGGGGCTGGAAGAAAGATGGATTGCGAGAGTGAGAGCAAGATAACCGGAGATGTTGATGATGAAGATGCTTCAAGCGTCACTACCCAAACTTTTCAATCGCTGCTCCTTCGGGACGGCGAAGGGGGGATGGGGCGGTCTCTGCTTCTTCTTATTGTTTTTATTCTGTGTCGCGTAGCTGTGGCCGTTCTGCGCCCATGCGAGAAGAGTAGCGCGTGAAAGAAAGTTTATTAGTAGTCCGGCTGAATCCTCCCGTCGAGGGCGAGCAACGTCAAGGTTGAGCAGTCAACGAAATCAGCAAAGAATGGCGAGACGGCAGGAATATGAAGGGAGGGCAGCCTCTGACATTTGAGAGGTTTGCGCACACAAACTCAGCCAGGTAACATCACACAAATTCCTGGTTTCTCCCTGTCTCTCATTCACATCTCATTTATTTTAGCTATGACTAGCCTGGCGCCAGTCAACACCGGGGCGGTCCAAGCCCGAGGTTACGTGAAACCGACGGCTCTGTCAAATTAGGTCTCTCCACGCGTTGGGCACCAGGCGGCCTCCTTGGTGCCTCTAATTTCACTTCACCGACTCCCCGTTGTGCAATCCTGGAAATCGTCCGGTCTGCGGGTGCCCATTCCACTAGCGAGCACATACTTAACCAACAATCTTCATATGGCAGTTGTGTAAACGATCTCGGTGGCTGAGACCTTCGCTGGTTAAGCTTTCCCTGTTACAGTGACACCAACGTGGCTTCTGCATGGACAGCTGTGTGGCGCTTCACATTCCCTGTTCCAGCTGTGCACGACGAATCCTGTCGTCATAGCCATCCATCTTCTGCCAACACCACGCAAGCATACTATAAGGCTGCTGCTCTTCTCTATTAGTTAGCTACCCAAATCAGCCACGTAACTGCATCACTACAAGTCATTGCGGAAAGAAAAGAAAGTAAACTGCTGTATTACTCATAGCCATCATAGATATCTTGTCTCGTTTCAGCCAGATGCGTCTTAAATCAACTCGTGGGTATGTATCCGCCAGAATGTAAACGCCATTTTTCCCCAGCTTTGTTTCCACACCAGTCTCCTCCCACTGCACCAAAAAGCTTGCATTTGTTCTGCATTGGCCCAGGAAAGATCCTCCGGAAAAATATTTCTTGAAAAGAAAAAAAAAGAAAGGCGCCGATCCCGTATAAATAACACAAGAATACATCACCCATAACATTACAGCCACGATGCATCACCTTCCTCCTCATCTGGTTCCATGCTTGACAGGCGTGGCCGCCCGCGCTTTCGCGGCTGAGAGTCTGACCGAGGACGCTTCTTTCGCCCGCCAGGTGTAGATCCTCCTTTCCTCTTCCGACCTCTCTCACCACCTTCTCCGTCGTCATCTCCTTCGCTCGCACTGCCCGCCGCATCCATTTCCGCCTGGTCGTCGTCTTCCGCAACCTTGAATTCCTTATCCACGTTCATCAGCTCAATCAAGGCCTTGCACTTCACGCCCATGCCTTGCAGTGTATCATAGCCTGTTTCGTGTGTGGCCAACTCTTCCCAAACCTTGTCCCCGTGTACACCCTGGACTTTCGTCGGCGTCTTGTTAAGATCCTTTGCCAGAAGCTTTGCTTTGCTGTCGTGTCGGCTGGTTCCCATGTTGTAAAGCTTTCGCAAATATGTTCGTGCCTCCCAGAGCATGAGCAGTATTACCGATGCTGATGCCAGTTGGCGGAAACGCGCTGGATCTACATCTGCACCGGCCACCGGGGCTTCCGCAATATCGGCGGGCTCACCTTCAGCATCGCCTGAAGCTTCTTCCGCTGCATTCGGCGCATCCAAGTCCATGCGCATGTTGAATATTTCTGACTCGATTGCCTGAGCAACCGTAGCTCCTGTTGTAGTCACAATCTTCTCAAGGCTTTTAACCGTCGTGTGCACTTCACCCATAGTCTGATAATCGAAAAAAGCAAGGTTGTCCACCACAAATCGAGCAAAGCCTACGTGTTGCGGGACGCCGCTCCTGGCATTTAGTTTGTTGAGATCGAAGTCGACCTGATAACAAAGCTTCTCCAGGAACCTTTGCTTGTTCTTCATTTTGCTGATTTTCAAGACCTCCATCAGCAAATGCAGCTTGGCTTGGAAAGGATCTGTCGTGGCGCCATGAGCGTCTTTCACAATGTCTCGCTGATAGTAAAAGGCCGACTGTACCGCTTTAACGTATTCTCGCTCCAGCACAGTCTCATGCTTCTCATGCAGCGATCTGTGCTCCATAAATGCCAGTTCTGCGATCTTTTTATTGGCAGAGGTCTCCAATGTAATCAAAGTGACTCCAGTCTCTTTGGGATGTGTCAAGCCTTGGCGATTGATGCTACCCAAGACCTCCATGGCCAGAAATGCGTACTCATCCTGGCTGGAAAGCGCAATGCGGGTAAAATCCTTCAAAAATCGTTGCGTCGTAGCGCTGGCAACATCATCGAAACTCGTCCCGCCCATTACCGTGAGATCTCCATTGCCACCAGCGGCAGCGGCTTGAGAAGAAGCCTCGGAGCGTCGTTCTTCCCCCATGAGAAATTCTTTGAAGGATCTGAGAATCATAGTCTCCAGCATAGGTATTTGGTCCTGGAATACTTGCTGGAATGCTGTATAGACCTTGGCAAGTACATAGTTTCGTGGCCACGACTGGCAAACCAACCCAATGGCCTCAAGTGCTGCCTTCCTGGCCTCAAGTGGCTGCGCGGGATTGGTGAAAGGGGACATGATATCCACAATCAATCGCGGCACTGAATCACCCTGCCACCTCTGGAATTTTGCTTTGAAGATTTCGATTTGCTGGTCCAAATCGCAGTGCTTCGCCACGTTGCCAACGATGATCGCGTACGCGCAGAGAATATTAAGCCGTTTGGTATCTAGGGGTGCAGCTGCAATTTTCTGGATGCCGACGAGGCTGGAAGCAACCAAATTAGCCATCGGGCTGAAGTCGTTGAGCAAGTCACAAACGACCTTAGCACAGCCAATCAAGTCATCAAGAGCACCTCTGGACGAGATTTTTCCAACTCCTTGAAGCAGTTGTTTGCGAACCTCTCCCAGAAATTGTGAGTGTACAGTAGAGAGCTGCGGAAGCACCCTTCTATAGATAACTGTGACTGCACGAAACGCAGCTAGCTCTTCTTGTCCAGAAAAACTCGCCAGCTGCGGCTTTAAGAGACGGATCTGCTCGAAATTAAAGAGTTTCGGGTCCGCATTTGCAAAAATTGTAAGAACCTGAAGCGCATCTCTACCAGAGGGTCCTGAGGAGTCTTCAGAATCCGGGTTGTCGAGAAGCCCAAACATGTCGCTGACCAATTTTGAGCAGACTTGAAATGGTCCCTCCAGCGACTTGTTATTAGGTCGAAGAATAGTCTGGAAAACTTTGTCAAGGACTTCTGTAGCCGTTCCTGTTTTGACAGTTTGGATTATCAGAGCCACATGCTCCGTAATCGCGGTCTGGTACGCAGTAGTTCCATCGTTAGAGTAGAAGGGAGCGAACCATACCTCCTCGATCATTTGACGAGCAAGATCTCGCACACCTTCATCTGGGTCTTGGACACGTCGAAGCAAGCCATTCGCAATGGCGCAGCGTATGCCCTTGTATCTGTTTCGCAAATAAATATCTCGGGCTAGCTTCATAGCACGTTTTCGTACACCAACTCCAGCATCCTGAAAGCGGTCAATGATTTTCGGTGTCAATGATGGTTCGAGAGCGGGACGCATGGTGATACAACTGCCAAGCAATCCCAGAGCAGAGTCTCTGACTTGAGTCGAAGAGTCGCTAGAGCATTCCAGAATTAGTTGAATTACGCTGGAATCTCCGTCCAAGATGGATGGATCTGTTTCCAGGACTTGGTTGATGCTTTTGAGACTCTTGCTTCGGACAGTCGCTTGATCGCTTGCCATGGAGCCCAACAAAATATTAAGGATTTTGCCAAAGGACTCGCAGAGCGGCGACCGTAGTAAAATAATGGTGAAAGCGAGTTTTGCTTGGTTAGCGCTTATTGCTTTGAAAGTATACTCGCTAGCAAGCCATTTGCGATCCGAAATCATCTTTCGAAGTCGGTACGCCAGTCGGCCAAGCTCACTGTCGCGCTCGATCTCTTCATCTTTTATCGAATCATATGCCATATGTGTTCTGTTTGCCCAGCCCGTTATAACAAAGGCTACAGCACTAGCCAGATGCCGATCTTCTGTACTGCGACTTTGCAAGTACTCGAGGACGGCACGAAATGGCCCTGCCCAAGCAACTAAATGCTCTGGCTGGCTCTTCTGCTCCAAAATATGGATGGCAAGATCAGCGAGGTAGCGTGACATTTCGTCAGCATCGGCACCTTCAAAATTGGTGGCAGTACGTTTGACGTGTGACCGCAGACGCGAGATGGCTGCACTCATAGATCCTAACAGCTCCAGCGCCATATTCTTGGCAGGCACAGCTGTCTTTTGACCTTCAAACAACTGCACCATCCGAAGCATGAGGAGACGCAGAAGCAGCTCGGCACAAGGCCAATCAGGTGAGTCCAGGCATACAGTGAAATCATCAACGAACAGATCCAACAGGTTGCGATACGGCGTGTCTCCCGATTTCGTAGATCCAATAGCCCGCTTCACAATGAAGTTAATCACGTAGGAAGCGTTCCGCGTGGCCGTGTCGTACAGAGGACTGGATATTGTGTCCAACTCTTGAATAGCAATTGCGTGCTGTTGCGAAGCATGGTCATCGCTGGTTAACGACGATACCGCCTGTCCCTGCCTGGATACTACTTCGGTGCTAGCGGGTTCGTCGTCCGCATCTCCGCCCAGGTCCTTCAGAAGCGCGGCTCGGCGGCCTTCGCCACTTTGGTCGACTTTCCCAGAACTGGACTGGACTAGCCTCATGATCAGGGCAGATACAGGCTGAATACTGCCACCATCGGCCAGTTTGAACTGCCTTGAACTCTGTTTACCAACAGGAAGCTTCTCTAACGATGTGAGAATATCGTCAATGATACCCTGACGTTGTTCAGGCTTATTAACGAATATCTGGCAGAGAATGTCCATTGCGACTGATCGAATGCCATCGAATTTCTGAACCCCCACGACAGACTCGCGCTCAACGTGTGCATTCTCGACAAAGATGAGCTTCGAGGCTGTATACTCTAGCGTATTGATTGCAGTTTCCGAAAGCTCAATCTTGGCAATTAATTCGGCCATCAATGCGAAAAGCTTTTGGCACGTAACAAACACTGTTGAGAGTGTCTTTTTATGCTTGAACATGAGCTTGAAGATAGTTGCACCGGTACCGCCGCTTCCCAGTTCCACAAGGGGCATGATAATATCTTCGGTGACAGACTTGCAGAGGTTGACGCATCTTAGTATCATAGCTTCTGCGTATAATTGTTTGTCCTCTCGGCCACCGGACAAAATTCGAAGACATGTTCTCGCGGCCTTCATGGCCGTTTCGACTTCTGAGAGTTGTGTGACCCAAGAATCAGCAGCTTCCTCGCTCCAATTTTCGTCAATGTGAATATCAATGGTATCCATATATTTGAGACTGGGTACGCTAAGTTTGATGATTTGAAGGAGGATTTCAACAGCAACTTTGTCGAATGTTCGCAAGTCAATGACCTTCTGTAGTGCGCCTTGCAATTTTTGATGGGTTCCTGCCGTCATGGCTACTTCTTGGTCAGGCAAGAGCCTCACGATATGATCGTAGCCTGGTTCCATCACGAGAGCAAGTCCAGCAGCTGAGTTAATGGTGCGAAACTGAGACTCCAGAGCGTCGAGCGCGGCTTCTCCACGTTGGCGCTGGTCGAGACTAGAACCGATAAGGTCTTGTCCCTCTTGCGTATTGCCATATTTACGCGCTGATAGATTACTGGGTGCATCGGGGGCAATTGCCAGATCGGCATACTCATCTCTCCCACTCACAGTAGTAGGAAACTCTATGCGCAGACCCCCAGCCGGCTCCAACGCAGCAACGATTATTTCATCCGCTTCTGTGGCAGGTGGCGATGGGACGTCCTTCGCTGGTATTGAGCCCGTATCTACGGGTTGCATGAAAGAGTCGCCATCTTCGTAGGCAGACGGGTCAAATCCCTTCGAGGCTGTAATCGCTATCTCAACTTTAGCGGAGTTTGGCTGAGTTGCTTCCACATTGTTCGTGTTCGCATTGTGCGTCGTGCTTGGTTGTTTTTTCTCGGAAGTGATCCTGAAAGCATTCTCGGGTGTCTTTTCGAGGGGCTGGTTCGCATCGTGAGACGCCTTGCGGGCGTGTGAGCCATTGACAGCTTTGTCAGCCTTGACAGTGTTCTTGCTGGCCTTGAACCATGTATCGACTCGATCATGTATAGCCTGTGTTACGGGAGTGAGGCCACCAGTTGGCGATTTCTTCGACGCAGGTCTCATGCGGCCTTGTGGGACAGATCGAAAGTTGCTGTTGGGAGCAGTTAGACGCAAGCTCGGTCACACGACTGACTACAAAACATACTATTGGGTGCGTTGTGCGGGCTTCATATCGTGCAGCACAAAGTCAACCGCTTGCTTAATGCTCTTTGATTGTTGGTCTTTGCCGGCTGTAGCCTCGTTGTTCAGACTGTCAAACTCGTGTCGGGGAAACAGGCCAGAGATGGGTTCAGCTGGCGAGCCTGAGCCGATGGAAGGGTCGGGGATGATATCTGCCAGCATGTTAGTTAAGCACGAGTTCAGGTGTAGCATTTCAGCTTCTTACACGGAATGAAGGGGACCGTCGAGGTCTGCGGAGAATATGGGAGGGCTTGTTGCAGAGTTAACGGTCGGGAGATTGTAGCAGCTATGTTAGCCTCCTCGCGTCGGCCACCTAGGCCGTTCTGAGGGCCATTCTGAGGGCCATTCATTGTGCAGAAGTAACTCTCTGCTGTTGATCGACGTCTTTACAACTGTTTTCCAGCTGACATTGCGCGCCGGAGGAGCTAGCAGGCAACGGCGCATCGAAGTTGCAAACGCAGGGGCGGCCTCGGAAAGCGAACGAGGCTCGGAAAACGCCGCGGCCAGGAGAATACAGCCAGTAATAATTGGTCGGCCGTCCTTCTAGTTGTATGTGTAGATGTTGTATGGCGTCGGCTGATGCGACGAGAGCTAGCAATGGGATCGCATCGCCGCGAGATGTTCTTGGGTTATTCTGAGCAGCCAAGCAACAGTTGAAGCCGCCTAGCGACGTGCTACTCAGTAGCCATGGAACAAGCCACAGGCAGGACCCCCGATCCGTTTTGGTTAGCGGCCTGCCCCTTGCCAAGCCAATCAGTCTGCATCTCCTACCACCAGTCCACAGTTCTACTCCACCAATCAAAGACCGTGACAGAGCCACATTCTCCATAAATATTTTTCCTTTGGTTCAAGTACGCCGAGCTTCCTGAGCCAAAGAGAAAAAAAGCCTTGCACGACAGAGAGCACTTTCCGCAACGACACTTCCAAAAGACGAAACGCGTTCATAATGGCAGCGATTGGCTCCCTTGTTTTTTGCACTGACTGTGGTAACCTTCTGCCCTCTACTAAAGGCACAGATCGAAACGTCTTGAAATGCGAGTGCTGTGGTGCCGAAAACCAAGGTTCGTTCTCGTTCAGTATTGAGTAGAAGCAAAGATCTGACAATTCGACCTTGGAATAGATACTGGAGCAAAGGCGACTCTGACTCAATCGAAACCCTCTGATTTTCCCTCATTTCTCAGACAAAAGCTACAATCTAGCGTCCAGGCCGTCGAACGACACAATATCCAGACTGATAGCACTACTCATGAGACTTGCTCCAAGTGCGGTCGTGAAGAAGTTCGATATACAAACGTGCAGCTACGCGGTGCAGACGAGGGCTCAACCATTTTCTACATGTGCGACTGTGGCTACTCGTAAGTTGCAGTCCTTGGCCACGCAAGCACAACAGTACACTGATATCCGTTACAGGTGGCAGCAAGACAATTAAAGCATTACTCGAACAAACTTTTTATTCTATATGTCATCTTCATCTTAAGCCGAAGCGCCAACAACTTCTGGAATCAGCGCATATTCAGCCTCGCCACTCTGCTCATAGTCGACCATGTCGAGCGCGACAATTATACTTTCGCGCACCACCTTTTCTTTATCATGGAGGAAAGGTCGCAGAATATCCTCAACACCCTCCTCTTCTCCAAGGCTACCAAGGGCCTCTGCGGCCTCGTGGCGTACCATGCTTGCTTCATTCACGTTGCTGAGCGCCTCTGTCAGGGCTGGGATGGAGGCAGGGTGCGAGAGCTGACCAAAGACAAAGGCAATCTCGTGTCGGAAGAGAGCAGATGGGTCAGCGAACCCCTTGGCAAGCGCAAGGACGGCGGGGACGGCGGTGGGCAGGTCGGGCGGTGACGCCAGATCACGGAGTGAAAACATGGCGCGATAACGCAGGAAGAGCGGTAGCTTCTCATCCATGAGTTGCTTGCCAAGTTCTTCGACATTTTGTTCAGTCTCGTCTGCCGGAGGCGCAGGATCGATCGACGCAAAGTCACTATGTAGGCGTTAGTTAGGGAACCAAACATCACGATTTCTTCACCTCCAGATTAGACACACCTTTGTTTGAGTTTTTCTTGTTGCCTATCTTGGGAGTTGGACCATGCAATACGATCGATCGCGATTTCACAGGTCTCCACGACGGAGATATCCTCGCCCTCACGATCGCGGAACTGCTTGAGCAGCTCCAGGCTCTCAGCATGGCCCAGAGCGCCCAGGGCTTCGGCAGCCTCGTGACGCACCATGGGATCCTCGTCTAGGTTACACAAAACTCCGCGCAGAGGCTGAACGGCGGCATCGTTGGCGGTCTGTCCCAGGCAGTAGGCGAGCTCGTGCTTCAGAAGAGCAGAGGGCGACGCAAAAGCCGCCGCGATGCTCTCGATGGCGGGGCCCGCCGCGCTCTTGTCCGTGACGGCCAGGTGCTTCAGGGAGAAGAGGGCGCGGAAGCGCACAGGCAGGGGTGTGGCCTCGGATACCAGGCTCTCACGGAGCTTTTCCACAGTGACTGTAGCCATGGCTTATATGTATTGTCTCGATCACACAACAAAAATTCGCATAAACGCGACGAGCCCGCACCTGAAGGATCTGATTAAAGAAAAATTTAGGTGGGGTGGTGCGCCGATAACACCGACCCCACCATGTGCTTGAGCCGAGGATTGGCTATCCTTTATAGTTTAAAGTAAGAGCCAAAATGACATCCAACCATGGGAAGTGGCTAACCACTTTAACGGTTCCATGGTCTAACGGTTATGACTGCGGATTCTGATTCCGCCAGCGAGGGTTCGACTCCCTCTGGAACCTTTCTTTTTGCTTTGCATCCGATTTTCGCTTGCGCCTTTTTGCATACTGTGCAGGTCTGTTGCATACTACGCAAGTTTCAATGATCATATTCTGTCTCTTTTTTTTGCTCGATTGATATTCTTTGTTAATGCGGTTGCATATTTTTCGCGCGTTGCCCATCTGCTCCATAGGCGATTGCGCGTAAAGTGCTAGCACCACCATGTGCAGCTACCCTGCACCAGCACGATGACATGGACTTATTGCGTTTGACACGAATGTTGGCAGTATAGGTAGTAAAATTGTAAAGGTACGGTTTGGGGAAGGAAGGCCGCGCCGATTTTCGATTTCGCATTATCTTTTTTTGCCCTGTGCATTGTTTTTGTTATCGGGGCTCGCCGTTGTCGGCTTACATATCGAGCAATCACAAATGGGCATTATTAAGCTGGCGCTAACCACATGCCTGATTGCCACTTTCGACATCGACGAGTGACCTCGATTACTACTTTCGCGAACAACTCAGTACCAACGCGAAGCACACACCGAAAAAAAAAATCGCGCAACCCGCCGAGCATGGCGCCGTCCCTCGAACAGACCGAGTCGGTAGACGACGTGCTCGCCAACCCCCTCAAGCAGAAGCCGCAGCTCGTGGCCCCGGAGCCGGCGCACTGCCCCGGCCCGGAGTCTGAGCAGGCCGGTGCGGCGGACTCGTGCGCGGGGTGCCCGAACCAGGCCATCTGCGCGTCGGCGCCCAAGGGTCCGGACCCAGACATCCCCGTCATCTCGTCGCGGCTCGCCAACGTACGGCATAAGATCCTCGTGCTCAGCGGCAAGGGCGGCGTCGGCAAGAGCACCTTCACGTCGCTGCTGGCGCACGCGTTCGCGACCAATCCGGACAGCAACGTTGGCATCATGGACACGGATATCTGCGGCCCGAGCATCCCCAAAATGATGGGCGTCGAGGACGAGACGATCCACGTCAGCGGCTCTGGCTGGACACCCGTCTGGGTCATGGACAACTTGGCTGTCATGAGCATCCAGTTCATGCTGCCCAGTCGCGACGAGGCCGTCATCTGGCGCGGGCCCAAGAAGAACGGCCTCATTAAACAGTTTCTCAAGGACGTCGAGTGGGGCGACCTCGACTTTCTGCTCGTTGACACGCCCCCGGGTACCTCTGACGAGCATCTCAGTGTCAACTCGTTTCTCAAGGAGAGCGGCATCGACGGCGCTGTCGTCGTCACGACGCCGCAGGAGGTCTCTCTACTCGACGTACGCAAGGAGCTTGACTTTTGCCGCAAGGCTGGCATCCGCATCCTCGGCTTGGCTGAGAACATGAGTGGCTTTGTCTGCCCCAACTGCAAGAATGAAAGCCAAATATTCAAGGCCAGTACTGGCGGTGGGCGCGCCCTCGCTGATGAGATGGGCATCCCGTTCCTTGGTGCTGTCCCGTTGGATCCTCGCATTCGAATGGCATGCGACTATGGGGAGAGCTACTTTGATTCGTTCCCAGATAGCCCGGCGTGCAGAGCATTCCAAGGGGTGGTGCGCAATTTATCAGAGCAATTAGGGCTGGATACGCAGGACATACTACCGGAATGATCACCATCGAAACAACATAGTAAAAATAATATTGATACAGCGGCATTGCCATGCTACCATGCTAGCCAACCTGTGTCTTTTCTTCCGCCTGTCCGCAAAGTCAATCAGACACTAGTCTCTTGGGTATGTCTTCGAGATCTTCGATGGATTCGAGGTCAATAACGCGACCCGCCTCGCTAGTACTTCGCATAAGCTCCTTAGCGCCAGCATATATCATTCGCATTTCGGCATTGCAGGTATCAGGGAGGTAGTACAGCAGAACGTAGGGCACCGAGGCTCGGCCGTCGCTCTGAACGAAAATCGATCAGTTTCGCCGCCATCTCGCAAGAACGGGCAGGTTATATGGACTCACAAGTGTCAACGGGTAGCTTAGGAGCACAAAGCGAGGCGAGTGGTCCGGAAGATCATCACCGACTTCTTCTAGTGTACTGTATACGGTCTTGTCGTCGTCCTGCCGAATTTCGTGCGTGTTCTTGTCGACCAAATCTGATCGATGAGAGCTATTAGAAAGTGCATGGCTGCAGCTGAAGCGACAGTGCCGAGACATACATATGACGGCCTGAGGGTCCTTGGCGCGGGAAGTTGACAGGCGGAATTTGCGCAGGTGCTCCTTGGTCTCACCGGAGAATGTATATAGTCTAGATTCGGACGCCTTAAAAGCTTCAAGTTAGTAGATGTATACTTTCAGATATAGCTTCAAGCCGCGTACCATCTTGCGACTTGTTCGACGAGCACGGTGATTTAGGGATCAGCAGTGGTAGCTGGAGGTGAGCAGGGACTAGTAGGTAGGTTCGCTGGTGTCGTCATGCCCCGCGTGGCTGAGTTGGGTGGGAGCAGAGTGGCTGATGGAGGGGAAGTAGTGGCTTATGGTCACTACCTATCCAAGGAAGGTACGGATACAGGCGGCAAAATGGACATTTAAATGATAAATTGATTTGCAGTGTATAATAATACTCGGGATCATGGCCCTGATTAGTTCACTTGCTAATTTGTGAAAATACGGTAAGGGTACTTGTATGCGAGCCATCTTGTCCGAATTTTCCCACATATTTGTGCGCTTCTCGTTACTGTGGTTCGAGTTGCAGAAAACGTTGAATTTGAAATCAGATAAGAAATTTAAATCTCCTTAGAATGACAAAGAAAACTCGTCTCATAGGTCGTTATATATGCGTTGTGCTGTTGTTGTGTATATTCAAATATTAGTGCAGTCGTTCCTTGACGTAGACCATGGCGGCCAATCCAGCACAACAGCTTGTGCTCATTGCGTGTTTGCACCATGGGCATTTCACCGTCATCGAGATGGCGCCACCAAAGTCGGATCTGTCTTTGGGGCTCAAAACGATGTTGGGATTCACCATTGCGTCGTATAATTTGCTGGGCATATCGTGATAATACTTGCAGCCGCAGCATTCGACAAAGACCTTGGCGATGGTGTCGGCGTTGCTACGCTTGGCAGGTTGAACTTTATGGTTCCTGAGAGCAAGCTTCGGTACATCCCTCAATGATATATCGGAGACGCTGGAAGTATCAGCAAACTTTGAACATATATTCAAAGGCTCATGCTCGGTGGCAGGGTTTGAAGATGGCATTGGAGGCAAAGCAGCCATGACCTTTCTTGCCGCCGCCTGGATAGGATCGACTTCGCGATTACTATCATAGGCGCCGGTAAATGAGCTGACGGAAACAAAGGAGCAAGCCTCGCTTGGGTAAGCGTTATCGTGCAATTGAATCCTGGGTAATGTAAAACGCTCTGACTCTCCTGAGATACGCGGGAGTCCCTTCTCTGACTGGGGCCTCGATGTGTTCGGTGTGCTCGGCATTGAGACAGTGTTGAAGCAATCGGAGGCAGAGTCTTCCGAGGAGCTGGATGTCATCTGAGGGAGGTCAGAGCGCTGAACAGTCCACTCTTGGCTGTTCCAGAATGCCTTTTCGCTCTCTTCCTTCTCAACGTCGGCCATTGGCTTGATGGTATGTTCGATCGTGTTCATAACGGAGGATTTAAGATTCTCCCAGGAGGGGCTCGCGCTGGGTAGTTTCGTATCGCCATCGACAGCTGTGGATGGCAAATCGTAGAGTGAAGAAGCAGCTGTTTCGAGGGGCACACGCCGAAGAGCAGCATGAAGAAGCGGCATTGACGGACTTCCGCTCAGAATGGAGTTGCGTTTCGAACTTCGACGCGGAGGCTCTGGAGGAGGCGACATCTTTCGCACTGGTTCCTGACTGGGTGTTGTCGTTTCCGTTGCCTGCTTGGCGCTGGTTTCTTGGCTTTTATCGGTTTCTTCGCCCGAGCTGACATCTGCATTGTCTGAGCCCTGAGTTCCCGCGGATGGGGCGGCCTCTTGTGTGATAGGGCTCCGCGATGAGGAAGACCTGCTTGAAGACCTGAGACCAACACGCGCACGCCATTTCTCAATGGTACTAAGGTCCGGAACTGGCGGGGCAGTAGGGGAAACCAAGAACATCGACTTTGACTTTGCTGTCTTGAAGGTATTGGGGGGATAAGCCCGTGAGTTCGTATTCTTCGTGCCTGTGGCGCGAGGGGGCGGAGGCGGAGATTTGAGAGCTGTCTTGCTCATTCGCAGGGCAGGATGAACTTCGGTGGGTTCGATTACACTCTGCTGCTCCATATTCCTTTCGTTGGCAAGATGTTGCTCGTATTCAAGTTTAATGCCCCCAATAAATGGGCGCTCTTGAGACTGATCAATCGAAGAACGTCGGAAGTCGAAAGTGGATTTGATAAGAGAAGAAAATGACCCAGCGCGGGAACGGGGCTGCTTATAGAATGGCGCATCCTTAGAAGGACTATCGGAAATCACCATACTTGCGGGACGAGATTTTCTGCCATTGTCCATTTTCACAGGCTCGGATTGGTTCGGGTTGGTTTGGATAATCGCCTGGGGAGACGACGCTGGCGGGGGCTTGCTCAGGCGGCGAGGCTTTCTCGCACCTTTTGCTTCATCCTTGGATTTCTTCTCCTCTTTCTTCTCTTGCTTTCGCCGATCGTAAGCTTCCCAGCTGGGAGACTGGCAGACGGAGTTGTCGGTGCCAGAGGACGGTGTTGGGGAAGCTTCAACAGTGGAGCTGTATGGTATGGACAGAGGCTCTGCAGACACATTTTTGCTACTTCGACGAATCTTCATGTTGCTGGCGGGTGCGTGAAAGGCGGAGGCAGAGGGCTTAGGCGAAGCGGTGTTGACATCTATTACCAGCTGGGGCTTCGGTGGTTGAGTCTGCAAGGGAAAACTTCTCTGGCGTTGCTCGCTTCTGCGACGGTCCTGGACTGTTTGCGGTTCAGTTTGGCGACCTCGCGTTATAGGGCGTTGCCCTGATAATGATGGGAGGCTGTTGAGTGTGGTAGAAGAAAAGCTGCACTGGTTTGAGCTGACTCGCAGTCTCTCATTCTGAACACTAGTTTTAGCGAAAGAGCAGGAAGTGGTGTTGGTAAGAGGCAGCGTGGCTTACCATGTACTGCTTTTCAAGATCCAGCATGCGCTGCAAGCTGTTTGAGCGAGTTTGGCGGGACGTTATTTCGGCCATGATGCAGGTGACTGATATAAAAGATAAAAAGAAGAAGAAAGATTTCACGCTTCGAGATGAAGGTCGTGCAACGTGAATTGAGCAGGCGCAGTGGACCAGCCCAGTCACACACGGCAGTGGTTCTGACACAACAAAGAACGGTCAACGGGACGCACTGCAGGTCGTATGCGAGAAAGCGAGATTGCACCAGAAAGACCGTGAATGTGTAAATCTCAATGCGCTGCGATAGGAAGAATCGAGGGGGACGCAGCCAGCCGGTGCCAAATGCAATGTAGCGAGACCACGCGCGTGTAAGTGAGCCCCACGGCAGGGAACTTGGTAGGTTAGGTAGTCAAGAAATCAGGTAGAAAGCTACCCAACTACTTTAATCGTAGAAGCAAGGTTCGAAGTAAAACAAAGCTCTATTGTAGCACAGCAAATGCTCAGCTGGAAGAAAAAAAGGCAGGGGTTGACGAGTATATAGCTCTACCAAGCTACCAGTACAGCTCGGCCGGGGAGCCGAGTACGGGATTTGAAAAAAAAAAAGAAAAAAAAAAGAAACGAAATGTGTGGTGTGGTCGGACACTGTAGGTCCAAGGCTGGACGGCGATCTAGTAGACTGAAAATACGAGGAGGCTTGGGATGTGTGGTTGGTTGTGGAGCTGGGCTGATGGCGGGGGTTTCCCTGCTGAGCGCTATCGCCGCAGCGCCGTTATGCGAGACGCTGAGACAGCTGGGATACTGAGTACCTATCAGTACCAGTAGTCGATGTTGCAGGGCTTGCTTGGGAGCGTGGCCCGCAACTGGTGCAGGACGCAGGGCAGGAGGGGTAGGTCGTGTTGCTGGCCAGCCCCGCGACGTGCCCGGAGCCAGTTTTTTCGCATGTGGCGCAAATGGTGACGATATTGAAGAAGAGAAAGCGGAGGATGAGAGCGGCTGATTGCGGCGAGATTATGTATCTATTTTGCAGCACAAAGGCGATTTGTTTGTACCTGAGGCATGTATTTACACTCAACGAGCTTGCAACTGGCAGAACGTTTGGCAGCTGGCAAGCATATTTAGCTGACTGGACCCGTACATGTCAGAGGTTTGAGGCACCTGTAAGCGCCTTTGCCTCCTTTATCCCCTCCCACCTGCGACTGCAACATCGGGAACACAAGCAAATACTGCATAGCACGCTACGGCTCTCTCGATGGACGGCGCGGCGCCGCAGCGCAATGACATGCTCCTGTGTAATCTGTACAGATGACGGAGCACTCAGTACGGAGCACCCACACCCACATTGCCACAGTTGCAGGGATCTTCGCTGCCCACACCTCGTGTCTTTCAGCACACGCCGCACTTTCAGCACCCAGCACCTGCAGCCAAGACGTCAAAGAATACGAAGTACAAAGCCGGTGCCCGCCAATACATGACGGGGGCAGCCCGATCTATCACGACAGCGCCCCCCCGGCCAGCCGCCGTAAAAATAGACACATGTTGGAGCCACTGCTCTAAGTACTCACGACTCGACTGCCCGGTCGCGTGTTTTATTCAGTAGGCTCGGGTTTCAACCCTTGCATTCATCGCGCGACAAGCAACCTTTGCTGGCGCATCCGGGTGGCCCACGTCGCCTAATAGTAATAACAGGGCAGCCCTACCTGCCCAGCTTCAATCATCATGGACGGCTTAAAGGCCTGAAACTTACTCTTCTCTATTCATTAGAATTGATACACAGAAGAATTAGTGAAAGACATTGGCCTGTCTCTCTTTCCCCCATGCCGTCTTCTCCGGCGTGTATAACCCGTTGAGGCCGAGACAGAGGGTTGGACTATGCATGCGTTAATCACTCTAATACGACCTACTTTGCAGGGCTGGACCGGTAATAATAAAAAGAAAGGCGGGCGGGAACGGCTGCCCAAAAAACCCAAAAATACGAAGATGCACCGTTGATCCACATAGCCAGCTCGTAACCTTGATCAGGCCCTTTGCCTGAATGGGCTCAGTACGGAGTACTCAGTATTCGTTTTAACTCGTACAAATTATACAATATTTACCCGAAGGGTTCTACGTGGACAACGAACCCAAAAACGCGCCATTCCATCTTCTTTTTATGTACTCCGTATGACAACCGGCTTTGACGATGCTGTTCCTTGAAAGGCCGGTAGTTTCAGACAAGCTTGGGAGAGATCCGGGGCGGTTGGTCGCATACTTCTCATACTCTAAAGTAGACGCGCTGAATATGCTCTTTTTTCTTGTCATGCACGGCGTAAGCTCAAAGGAAAGAAAAGAGTTGCTCAGCGCACCTAGATAAGCCTTCCTTCCTGCCTGGTGACATTCATTAGTGACATTCATTGATGACATGAATGGCATCGTACAAAGTGTTAGGTGAACGAAGCATTTTACAGGACGCCTGTGGCATGATAAATGATAAATCTGGACATGAGTTTCCGCAGCAGTTTTCCTTTGACTTCATTTAAGTTTTCATTTTTATTTTTCACTAGCTTTGTGCTTGGAGAGTTTTTGCCAGTTCACTCTGTCTACCAGCCACCAGTGCAGCCACGTACATTTCCCAGCCCCGTACCGGCAGTAACTGGCGGTAAGCTGCTGTTTTGACACCAGCCACGCCGTGCCTGATCTCGACGTGCACTAAGCCAGGATTGGCGGCACATATACAAGAAAACAATTTATCTTGGTTCGATAAAAAATTGGCTCGAGTCTTTCTGTATTTGCAGTATTGTATTTTTCAACATGGTAGTATAGAAAACCTCTCTGAAAGCCTACTATTCTTGCGCAAGAACGTGTCCGAATAATGGAGATGCTACAGAGGATGGCGAACCTACTGGCCTACTTTTCCAACCTTTGGGCTCCTTATAGATATTCACTAATGCTCGCAAGGTGGAACTCGGACAAAGAAAAACCTTTTCGAAGAGGGAACAAAAAAGAAGAATAGAAATAATGTGGCCCAAGAACATGAGCCCTGCTTGCTAAATATTCTTACAGCGCTCAAGACTCCGCGCTACTGCTAAATGCATATGACTCTAAACAAAGACAATAACTGGTTGACTGGTTGACGGTAAAGATTGCAAAAAGTAGGATGCCGGGGAAAGTGTGCAAAAAAAGAAAAAAGACCCAATGCTGTAAAAGTAGACATTTTAGGAAAATCAAACAACAGGACACAGGCAACAAGACCCAAATATGACCTCAACTAGGCTTTGAGGAATCGCCGGCGGTGCGCTTGGACATCAGACTCTGCCGGGCTAAAGTGCATCCAGATTTCTGGGCTCGCAGCAAGATTGCCAATGCCCCTTTCCGTCTCCGACAGGTCGTCTCGGACCATGCACAAGATGGCCCTCCGGATCTTGCGCCATAGGCTCTTCATCCTCGTCGAAAATTCGTTGGGAATCTTGAGCCGTACCGCCACCCACTTGTCGTCGGGGGCGTGGTCCGTCTTGAGCGCCTCGTCCGGGTCGCTGACGGGCTCTTGCGTGCAGAGAAGGCGCTCGTTGCTCCACGTGCGGAACTTGGTCTGCTCCGGTGGCAGCGTCGCCTCCAGGAACTCGAGCGACGCGACAATGGTGAGGTAGAATGCTCGACTGGGGCTCACGAGAGACTTCATGAAGAGACTCATCCAGACAGGGTACAGGACCGCAAAGTCTGTCATTGCGAGGTGTGTTGAGCCCGCAATTGTGAGCATCCAACAGAGAGCGCCAGAATCACGCGCCTCGTTGCAGAACGACACGACGCGGTCGTAGTTCTCTTTCCAGTGCATGAAAGCCTCGGATGAGATTGCAATGATGGGCTTGCCAACGCTATTCGACGGTTTGTCGCCACCGGGAGGCGTGGCCTGACCCCAAGCATCCAGAATCAACCCCGAGGCAAGCCAAGTAAGCGAGTCATCCCGACATAGCTGCACCGTCGTCGCTCCGCCGAATGAATGCCCCATCATGGAGACAGTATTGAGAAACATGCTGTCCTTCCAGTCCTCCCACTGAATCCCAGTGAGGCCCATAGAGCTGGACCCAATGTTTCCCTTTTTACGCAGGTTCATCTTGGCAACCAGTTCTCCCTTTCCGTCATTGATGAGACTGATAATGTGGTACGCTTCCTTGATCTCTTCTTGGCGAAGCTCAATCTGGGCGGATCTCAAGACATGATCCACGCCCTGCGGGTTGTGCGGCGACGTATCCTGGGCGTTGTCTTTGGGTAGGATGTAATCGACGACGTAGTATGGGTTCACGCCTTTTTTGCCGCGGCCACGCACCTTTTTGCCGCCAGTGTCTTTATCCGTATCATCATTGCTATAGATTTTGGCTGTCGACGACTCGATCTCCGCAGGGTCGATATCTTCTGGCAAGCTGACATGAGTTCTGGCACCGCTTCCATCTCTGTGTTCTAGAGCGACAACGATGAATCCAAAGCTTGCAAGCTCTCCGCAGATGGCGCTGTAGCAAAGACGAGAACCGCCCAAGCCATGGCTGAAGATGATGACTGGAAATTTAGGCCGCTTGTGGCCACCCTGATCTTGTCTTGCTCGCTCTCCATCGGGCCCGGGCTCTTGAAGGACTGTGTCAGGCCAAAAAGATGCCAGCTTGGCGTTTCGAAAGGCTGGCAGCTTGGTGAAGAGGGTTGTGCAAGCCAGGTAGCCAGTGACGGGCATCTCGGGTATGTTTAGGAACTTGGCGTATCCCTTGGCGGTGGCCAGTCTGGGCCGCGGCATCC
This sequence comes from Cordyceps javanica, assembly GCF_051103115.1. Taxonomy (NCBI): domain Eukaryota; kingdom Fungi; phylum Ascomycota; class Sordariomycetes; order Hypocreales; family Cordycipitaceae; genus Cordyceps; species Cordyceps javanica. The sequence goes on from NC_139296.1 coordinate 2,028,832, forward strand.
AGTCTACGCGGTGCATGCCCTTGAGACCATCTTTGCTTTGAGCCTCCTTTCGTAAATCACCCGGGTAGTAAACACCCATGAGGACTGTGTCCATGCGTAAAACGGGCTTTCCATTTCTTTTTAAGCTAGATATTGGCCGCGGATTCCGAGCAGGTACTTCGATATCCATGTATCCGACGCTATAAGGGCCTGTATAGTGTGGTAGACGGTGTAAGAATCGTTCTCGCAACGTCTTGTTTGGCTTCACGGCAGAATCGCGGAGTTCTTGCGTGTCGCCTCTCGGTTTCGGGGTTTCGGGTGCCATTTTCCCAGAGTTTGGATCTATTTCCTATACAGAGAGTCGGTCACGCGACTGCGCGAAGCAGCCGGCGGCGGATGTCGCCAACTTAATAGTCGCGATGGGTTGCGTGGTGTCGTCACCGAAATTTTCGTCTTACAAGTGTAATGGTGACGTCACTGGGTCGTGCGGCCGTTTACTTGCATGTGAAGTAGAAAGGGTCCACCAGTGAACAACTCCGCGGATGCTGAAAGTGACGCTGAGAGTAGAGGAGATGATGCCAATGAGCTATGTTATGCATACTGATACTTTGCTGTGCTGTGTTTTATCAGAGGAGGTTGTTGGAGGATTTTTTGGACACTGGCGATGCCATGTGTATCTGGCCACATCATTGACAATGGACTGAGACTGTCCGGGACAACGCGCCCCACTGGCGACAGAAATACTCTTCAGCATCGAACCATGGCGCGGCGTGGCCGAACTCACTGGCAGAAATCACTTGCAGCACAATGTTTCGTAATCTGTACTGAGTAGGATGTGCACAGGAAAAATCTGCTACGAGTCGTTGGTCGGCCCGGGTGGATTAGCTCGTACATTGACGACGGACCGACCTACCCTTGACGAGGGACCGGTTACTGTGGAGTATCAATTTGTCTGTATGCGGTTGCATAGTATTCAATAAGTAAGTAGAAACATGTGCCGCAACTGCCGCCAAGGGCTATTGAACTCATTGATGTCCATGCAAGTTGAGGCGTTTGTTTCACAGAAGCACGTGGGTTGGAGCAGAACCTGCCCCCCGACTGGTTGTAAGAAAGGTGGGTTGAACGCCGCGCATCTCGTTGAGAAGCTGAAGTAGGTTTCGCTTCTCATGAGGTTAGCCCTCACCATGATCTATTTAACTATGTGTTGTGCTGCCGGCACGTCTAGCTCCGAACCGAACGTCGGCAACGACAGGGTATCTATCGGCCGCTGAAAAGTGGTGGGCAGAGACGGTACTTGACGTTGCCATCTCCTTGGTCTATACTGTGTTAAAGCAAGCGGGAATTATCGAGAGAAAAAGAAGTTTACCTCTACCCAGCATGATGCCTTTGCTGCCTTCCTACCAAACAATGTCAAGGACCTTATCATTCTCAGGCGCCTGTATTATGGTGTGCACGGCACATCGAGACCACGGTCGTCGGTAAATTGGTAATGTACCCTTGAAACGCACTAGAAAGTTATATATAGAATGAAGGGGCGAATAATGTACGGATAAAGAATCCTCAAACAGGAATGCGAGACTGCTCTGTAATTTGGGGCACGGGTGTTAAACATCTTGGGACCGGGTCTTTAAGAACGTTTGCACATTGAAATCGAGTGCTCATGGAAGACGAACAAAAAGAGATGGTCCTGGACATGGAAATTCTAAGGAATTCAGCGAAAGGGAAAAGGTAGCAATTTTCGATGAATGATATAGATGGACAATAATTGGATGATCAAAATAAGAACGAAAAGATATCTGAGAAAAGAGGGAATGCGGAGGCTTACTTGCAATAATTGCAACATTTGCTTGAACCACTCTTTATTATAAGCTAGCCTTCTCGCACCCACAATGACGGGCAAAAAAGAAAACAGGCAAAAAATGACACCTGTGGGACTCGAACCCACGCGGATTGCTCCACTGCGAAACGTTGAACAGGTCTTCCTGAACGCAGCGCCATAACCACTCGGCCAAAGTGCCTTTGATTGATGAAAGTGGTGGAGATATTGTAAACTATATCTTGAACACCAGGTCAGTGATGATCTTCAGCCCCCGCTATCAGTCACTAGAACCCCCCCATGCTGCCGTCTCCATCCGTGGCGGTAACAATAACATCGATGGCGACAATGGCGACAATCTAGACGAACACATTTTCTTTCCTTTGGAAATAGTACTACGTAATGCTACAGTAACTCCTCGGGTCGACTAGCCTTGTAGAACGAGGATGCCATGTTCACACGCCAATGTTGCGCTTTAGTTGTTGTCGATAATCTCGGCAGCACCAACAACGTCAGAAAAAAACTGACTACCTTCAACGCCGTATACACACGCCTATGGTTACCAGTAGACATTCTCTCTCATTGCAGACCGTCGTTTCGCTACTGGTTTCGAGTTTTTCTCTAATTCTATTGATCAATCTTTTGTCTTCTTTTTTTTTTTCAATATCTTGATTTCTCATGATTCTCATAATTGTCATTATTCTTGTATTTCTCGGTCCTCGGTTTTGTGACCAGTACCCATGATTATTCCACGGCGAAAGTGGTACAATATTCGTAGCTTGACCCGTTTCAGCTCATAATAGTTCCTGAGCGTACACTTCGGACATGGGATGAAGTAAATTTGAGCAGAGCTGGTGGTATTCAAAATAATGGGACATATGCTTTTATTAACGCCAGTCTTTTATGAAGGGATGGAATATTACACCTAAGATCGCTTTCGCATCGGCCGGGCATTCTTCTCCTTTCGCTTCTGCTTCTCCTCGCGGGCCTTGCGGATGTCGTGCACGCCCTTGAGCTCCTTCTTGCTCCCGGCGCCGTCCCGGAAGCGGCCAACCCGCTTCTCGCGGGCCTCGTCGACGCGCTTCTTGCGAACCTTGAAGTCGTCGCGGTACTTGTCGGCGGCCTTGGGTGCCTTCTCCTGCTTGTGCTTGTAGCGCACGCCCTGGGGCAGCAGGGACGCGGCGCTAGCCTTCTCATCCTCGCCGACGCGCTGCGTGCGGCCCATGCGGTGCGCTTTGCGCCACCTATCGTAGCGGCCGCTCTGGAACGACGCCGCGATCTTGACGCCGCTCTCGCCCGTCACCATCTTGGCGCCCTTGGAGCCGTCCTCATCGTTCTGCCGCGCCACGTACTTCTTAGACTTCTTGTCCCACCGTAGACGCTGCTTGTTGGCCTCGCCAAACGACTTGGCCGACTCGTCATTGCCAAGATCCATGGTCACGTCACGGGCGGCCTCGACGAAGCTGGATCCGGCACCCCCAGAGTGGACGCCGTACCCGCGCTCCTCGGCCACGTTTGTCGTACGTGGCGTGTAAGACATGAATATGTCAGAGTCGCGCCAGTCATCCCTGTCCTTTTTGGATTTGCCGGCATTCGAAACGGTGACCTCCAGACCGTCATCTGAGTCGGACTCTGGAACATCGAGGCCAGCGTCGTCGTCGTCCATGACATCGTCAGAGTCATCCATTGCTGGTGCGCCCAATTCATCGTCATCAACTTCTTCCTCGGTCTCGGCTTCTTGTCTCCTACGGGGGGTAATCCTCTTGCGTAATTGTTTCATTACATCTGCAGCTTCGTTGGAAGCCTTGTCGCTGCGGCTAATTTCGAAAATAGTTTCGTTAGGTCTGAAGCCGCTAATTTTTGCCATCATTTCTGCTCGTGCCTTTTCGTCATGATCAATGTCATTGCCGAATAATGGATGCAGCTGGACCCAAGCCCCAGAAGCAACAACCTCACGGGCTCTCTTGGCGCTTTGGCTAGATGCAGAGTTTCTTGTCTTCAAGTACAGTCTCTCTGCCTTGACAGAGACCTTCTGAAGGGCACTGATATCGTCGTTGTCGTGTATTACTCGATTGAACCATTCGACATGCTCTTCCAGCGTGTTTCTTTCCAAGGAGCCGACGACCACATCGTCGGCGTAAGACGGCTTCTCCTTCTCCTGTCCAATTACAAGCTGCTTGCCGAGAAATAGTTGTAGGTCGAGCAAGTAAGGGGCGTCCGTATCACGAACCAGACTATAACTCCAACCACGTTGACCTGCGCGAGCAGTACGGCCGACGCGGTGAACAAAGACCTTGGGTTGTGAGGGGAAGTCGTAGTTGATGACGTTGGCCAGGACGGGAATATCGATACCTCTGGCAGCAACATCGGTGACTACTAGAATATTAGTCTTGCCATGACGAAAGTCCTCAACTTGAATGCGCCTGGCGGTTTGATCGAGAGATCCGTAGACGTGAGAGACGGCAAAACCGGCCCATTGCAGCAGATTGGCCAGATATTCGACGTGATGTTTTGTGGCTGTAAAGACAATGGTAGAGTGTTCGGTTGGTCGAGCGGGACCATCAGGTCCTCTCTTGCGCTTTTTTGAACCCTGTTCAGAGCCGTCAGGGCCTTCCGGTTTGCCAACAGGTACTTTGATGACATCATGCAAGATGTGTAGCAGCGAACCCTCCTTTTCGTCTCCTTTGATACTGAAGTATGCGCTCTCCAGATCTGGTGAGACCTTGGTGTCGGCATCGAGACGCACAAGGCTCGGGTCCTGAAGACCAGCTCGAGCAAATTCGACGAGGGACGTTGGTAGCGTGGCGGAGAAGAGTAGTGTTTGTCTTGAGAGCGGGAGGGCGTGAAGAATTTCGGTGAGCTGGGCAGCGAAGCCCATTTCGAAGAGGCGATCGGCTTCATCGAAGACGACGTACTTGATAGAAGATAGATCAAGATTCATCTCGACCTTCAAGTGCAAGAACCGACCGGGCGTAGCAATGACAATATCGGGGTTTGCCGCCATGAAGCCAAATTGCTCTTCCAGGCTGTCACCACCAACAAGAAGGACGGCCTTTAGGTCGGTGCCTTTGGAGAGTTCCTTGACGACTTTGAGTGTCTGGATGGCCAGCTCACGCGAAGGTGACATGATGAGGGCGCGCGATCCAAACTTTGCGCTGTGCGCGCGCAGACGCTCAATCATGGGAATGACGAAGGCGGCCGTCTTTCCAGAACCCGTTCTGGCCATGCCAACGACATCTTTTCTGTCGAGGACTAGCGGGATTGTTTTTCGCTGAATAGGCGTCGGGACCGAGAAACCTTTTCTAGCAATCGCTTTAAGAAGATTCGCGTTCAGTCCTGCAAGGCGGTCTGGTCAGTTGAGAGTTCAGAGGAAGACGGTACGGCGTCTTACCCATGGCTTGGAAACCACCACCCTTCTTGACGGTGCGACCCTTTAGATTCGAAGCTTTTCTAAAGGAAGCAGCTTGCTTCAGCGCGATAAATGCTTCGTCGTCGTCATCACCGTCTTGGTCATGGCCGTTCATCAGACCGTCAAAGTCGAAGTCGGCGTCGGCATCGGCAGCTCCATTTTGCTTGCCGTTGGTTTCATCACCTGGGTAAATGGACCCAAAAATGTCCAACTCAGGCTCAGAGGCCGCTGGAGATACTGCACGTCTAGACATGACGGCCAATCTTGCATATAAACGACGACGTATAGAAGAGATGACCGTCGCTGTCTGATGGACTTTTTCCAACTTTGGCGCAACCGATTTTTTTATGGGGCCACTGCGTTATCTTATCGCCCCGCGCCGCTGGTCGTGCGTGGTCGATATGTACCTTGGGTATTTTACTGCTGTACCACGTTTTTATGTAGAATTGACACTACATAATGCTTGAATGGTGCTCGGGATGCAAAAAAGAACCTCAATCTTATTTTGCGAATAATACCCTGTTTAATCCTTTTGGTCACGCAACCCCGTAAGATTCCAAAGATTGCGCGATTGAGCTCACGCTAGTAGTGGAAAGTGAGCTAACATAAGACTGCTAAAAGCAGCTCGAAGCCTGCTAAAGCTTTGGGCTAGGTCATGTAAGTCGGGACGCTGTTCAATAACTTGCAACACCTGATCTTAGTCTTTCCCCGTGGCCGATCATCTTGAAGATAGCAGATTCTAATATCCGTCGCTCGGCTATTCCTCATTAGGAATCTGGGCGATGGAATTGGGAACCACGAGTTGCTGCCAACGTCAGAGAGTCCGGCTCGCACCATTGGTTTGGAATGAAAAATGTCGGTCGTTGGAGTGCCCGGCGGCACCCCCGCCGAACTGAGACACCCCGCATGCTTGCACCAAGCAACTTCATACAGTGCTCATCAAGCTCATAAGTATACATCAGCTTTACATCCGTCTGTTTCACGCACACACAATACCCTTTGAGATGTCGCTCTCAAACTTGCCACCTAGACCGGTTCGAACTCTTGCCGGGAAAGTCGCCATAGTCACCGGTGCCGGAGCCGCGGGCGATGATCTAGGCAACGGCAGAGCGATTGCCTTGCTCCTCGCCGAGGACGGAGCCTCTGTAATATGTGTCGAACGTGATGTAAGTCTGGCTCAAAAAACCGTTGAGATGATACAGGAGCAAGGAGGCGGCTCCGCAATCGCTTTCCGGGCAGATGTCGCTTTGGATGCAGACTGCTCCCAGTGTGTCTCCAAGGCCGTTGCAGAATACGGCCGTCTTGACATTTTGGTGAACAATGTTGGAATACTGGGACCGTCCGGGACCGCGGAGATTGTCGACGTATCAGCATGGTCTGAAGGTCTAGAAGTCAATGTGACGAGCATGATGCTAATGGCCAAGCATGCGATTCCTGTCATGCTGAAGAATGCGCCCGGCGACGGCAGCATCAGAGGAAGCATCGTCAACATGGGCTCTGTTGCTGGCCTACAGGGTGGAACACCGAGTTTACTGTATCCCACAAGCAAGGGCGCTGTAGTCAATATGACGCGGGCGATGGCAGCCCATCATGGCCAAGATGGCATAAGAGTCAACTGTGTATGCCCAGGTAAGTCGTCCTCCACGCACGCCGCTACATTCACTTATCAAGTTTCAGGAATGGTATACACTCCCATGGTGTACAATGCAGGCAGCGGCATGTCGCAAGAAATGCGAGAGGCACGACGTAACCGCAGCATACTGCGGACCGAAGGCAACGCTTGGGATGTTGCCAGTGCTGTTCGATTTCTTGCCGGAAACGAAGCGCGGTGGATCACTGGCACCATTCTTACAGTTGATGCCGGAGCAACATGTGCAGGGTTTGTTCCAATGAACACTTAGGTAGTTTGTAAACTCCAATTACCGCTTGCAGCGGCTAAGAGGCACTGAGGATGGCTCATGACTCGTCGATTACAGGGGAACTGCTGGCACGAAACCCCGGTCAGTCATCGAATCAGGCGTGATGACCTTCTGCACATGGTAGAAGATTGAAACTAATTCAATGCAAGAATCGAAGACCATGAAATCACTTTCCGAACCCGCTTCACTTCAACCAATCGGCTTGATAACCTGACTGTATTGGGGCCTCATAGTGTGGTGGTGGTAACGGTGGGTGGCCAAGAAGCAACGGCGCTAACGATGGCGCATGCGAGTTTCAACCTTTCATCAGGGTCTGAACTCTAACACGGCTATGCAACAAATATCTCTACGTTGATCTCCCAGCTGCAATATCGCCGCGACGTGCAAGCCGGTTCTTTCCTTCTGGCATCTATGAAGCATGGATAAGAACGATGCCCTAGCGCCAGTCAAGAGTATGATGCCCTCAACTCCCACTTCCTCTGACACCCCGCTAACAGCCGTCCCAGGTTGCAGCACATGCACCAAACGGCGCATCCGCTGTGATGGTAGCCGCCCAACTTGCTTCAAGTGTGAGAAAAAGGGTCTTGAGTGCCCAGGCTATGGACCACGACTGCGATGGGCTGATGGCGCGGCGTTTCGAGGCAAGCTCAAAGGCCGATCGCCGTTCGCCAAGCAAAAGTCGAACACGGCGCAAGCAGGCTCGGCTACAGTACCACCGGAGAGGGTGCAGTTGCTGCCTGTTTCTGCGCCTGATATGCTCCAGACGACTCTGAGAAATTCGCTGCCTCAGTTGATCGAATACTACGACAAGAACCTGGCTGGTCTGATGGTTTGGGTTGACTCTGCAGAAAACGCCTACAGGCGGACAGTGCTGCCGCGAGTGAAGAACACACCTGGCCTCAGGCTTGCGGTGGCTGCATTTGCCTCGCACCACGGGTCTTCTCGCTTCCAGCATACCATGGAGCTGTTTCCCGAAGCAGCGCGTGATGCCTGCCTCGGCATGATCTATGCTCGCGTGCAAGACATGACGAGTAGGCTGACTAACGGAGCTGAGCTTGACAGCCAAGCAGACATTGCAGACGCAGAGTGGATGCTGACATGCATCCTCATGATAGCCTGCTATGAAATGTCCAACTCTCAGGCGTCTGCAGCCGAAGGACACAGACTGGCAGCCAGAACCTTGGTCAACGTGTTTGGCGCGAAAAAAGGCTACAATGATGGACTCTTTGCTTTTCTTCGAAATCAGCTCGCTATTTACGATGTCTTGGTATCAACAACCTCCTTCAATTTGGAGGATATCCGGAATACTATCGTGCCAACCCCAGGGTCCAAAAATGTCTTGTTCGCCGACTATCTCACGTATCTACACCAAGTTACTCTCGCCTCAAGATTTCCATTACCAATGCCAGAGGAGGTGAGTGTCCTGCTTAATGGCGTTGACCTTTCACCTGATTCTATTCGGTTAAAGTTCACGCAAGCTAGAGGCGCCTCTCTACTTGCAGCTGGACGCCTTGGAATCGAGAAAGCCGCGATGCGCCAAGACTTTATTCGTCTGGTAGATGTTTACCATTATGCTGCCGTGTTGTATTCCTACCGCTGCCTCGGCTATGCTACCACCGATAACTCGGACTGGAAACCTACTGTGACCAAGCTTTTCGAGCAACTCCTCTGCTTTCAGTATCCTGGCATTTGCATTCAGAACCTGCCTTGGCCCATTTTCGTTGCCGGGACGGAGTGCTGGGGGGATGCCCGGCGGCAACAAACAGTTCGTGAACTTCTTGGAAACGTTCTTGCTGCCACCAACTTTCGTCATTATGAAGGAGTCTTGGGATTTCTGAATGCATTCTGGTCCGGAAACCAGGCAGACTGGAGATTCCTAGCCCAGGACTTGCAATTGAAAGGGTTCCGGATCCTGGTCATATAATCGATCACGAACGATTCAAACGCTACTTGATCTCCTAATTTAGGACAATCTTTTTATTTATTCACCGTTTCGGCATCATTGACGCCGAAAATGACCTTCATTGGGTCCTGATACTGATACAAACCTAATGCTGGCGGGAGGATCCCATATCCTAGAAGCCGCAACAACTGCGGCGAGAAATTACGTTCTTTTGCTACCTCGGGAGGTAACTCCAGGTATTGGTTCTCCTCCTGCCGAAGCGTGCCCTTGCACATGAACAGACCAATCGTCTCGCGGGCCTCATTGGTTGTGATATTGGCGCCTCCGGCATGGTAGACATTGCCCAAGAAGATGGCGGCGTCGCCAATTTCCAACTCGGCTGGAATTGCCTCCTCATCCAGGGGGCAACGATCAGGGCCCCATAGATGGCTTTTGGGGATAATGATCGTGGCGCCATTCTCCCGTGTTGTCTTCGTCAATGCCTGTGGCCACCTGTCAGAATCATCTGAGGGCGCTCAGAACGATGCTACTTACCGTAACACAGCCCATCATGACTGGCATGTCGCAGTTGCGGGTATGGTAATCAGCGTCGTCTCTATGCATCGACTGCTGTGAGCCGCCGGGCTCGACGCGAAAGCCAACCAAGGTTGTGATTTGCGGCTTGCCGACTACATGGAGCTGCTTCTGGCCCTCCCAGTATGTGTAGCGGCTCGTGAGCATCTGGTTCGCTACCCCGAGAAAAAGCGGATTGACGGCGAGCTCAGCGCAAGCGTCAGACTTGGCCAGGATGCTGTATGCCCGCTTTGTCGTCGTGGGGAAGAAGCCGGACGGGTCCATCCGATCAGTATCGAATGATGACTTGAGGTCGGCCCGGATTTGGTGGCAAAGCTCCTTGGGCACAAGGTTCTTCACAATCACGGCACCGTCTCTTTCCAGAATGGCCTCGAGAGCTTCTGGGGTGATGCTGGGATCGTTCGCGTAGACTGTGGTGAGTTCTTTGCCAGCCTCAGTGGGGAAAGGCTCGCCCGCGTGGTGCTCTGCAAAGCATGTCATTTTGGATATCACGATGCTTTTGCGTAGAATTGATAGGTAAAATTATTGTCTATTGATCCCGCCGTAAGAGACGAGCACTGACCGTCTTTATATAGTGCTAATGTTTCAATCTCTATATTCTTATGACGACTTCAGAAAGTTCTGTTTTTTTACCAAAAATGGGCATAATGGTGAGAAGCGTGACCATCAGCCAACTGGTAGCGATGGCGGTCTTGGCAAAGTGACGACTGGAGATTGTTCTTTGTGTCGCGTGTGGGGAAAGGTTGTTGGTGCTATCAGTACAGGCACGCCGATTCTCGGCAACTAATTTCTCAGTCCAATTACCGAAAAAGGCAAAGTCTCAAGTCTTTCTCATCAGAACTGCTACTTTGGGAACCACGCTTCGACGCACAATAGAAGCGGTGGGTCATTCGAAACGCAGCGACAATGGTAGCCGAGATAGCTCTCTTCTAACAGCCATTTCTAGGCATAGAAAATAGAAAAAGGGCAGGGGGGGGGGGTGGGGGGGGTTGAGAAGTGATATCCCTTTACGCCTCCGACCACACCCAACTTGCAAGACAAACTGCTATTCTCGGCGTTTTGACTAGCAAGCTTGATACCAGCGAGTAGTTCCTTGACGCGGCAGAATCTACAACGTAATCACTGGGGAACATGTACTTGCAAGGTTCCTTCGCTCGCTTCGGCTGGACTCCCAAACACTGACTCTTAGGCTCAGTTGCTGCGTGTGAGCCGACCTCGATGCCGTGCGCATGGTAGTACGAAACCAGCTTCTCGATGAATCGCGGAAATAGGCTCGCGTTCAGGCCGGAGGGGTCTGCAAACGGAATTGGATGCCGACTTCGTAGCCGGAGAAGCAGGTGCGTGCAGCCACATTGTTGGCAGCAGTAGAGGCAGAGGGCTGTACTACCCGACATTATGTCGTTGAGTGAAGAACAAAAGCACTACCCTATGTATTTCATCACAGACCGGTTGCCCTGATCTATTTGTGCTTGAGGTATAACGGCGGCGGTTCCTCATTCACTATTTTATATTTCCTATATGAGAGGGGCAACAGAATCCCGGTGGCCTCTGCCTTCTGTCCGTTTACATACTCACACCACTGCTATAGTTTTTCCCCTTTACATTTTATAAATTCTTGTCTCTGTGTAAGATGTGTCTTGGCACTGTACATTTGGTTCGGGCTTCTATTGAATGTACACAGACGCCTCTTCTCATCCACCAAGACCCGGCGCAAAACCACTACTGCACAGTTTCTACATATCACGTCGGCCACCCGCTTGCAAGCTGCCTTTTGCAATCTGATGAGGCGTTAAGAAAGCTTCTGGTACTTGTGACGGGGTAATGCTACTACAAGTTGTTTGTGGCATGGTTCTATATAGAACGCCGTCAGCCGGTAACTAGTTAGTCGAAGGGCACACAGGCATTACGAGGGTCAAACAACAGCTTCGTCGTTACAAAAGCCGAAATACATATCCGGATATCTTAAATAATCTTGGTAGTTTTAAGTATTTAGATAAGTTTCTTCTCTGTTGACCTAGGTTTCTTTCTTTCGTTCTGTTCTATTGCACTTACTCTCTTGGCTTCCTGATTTTCGTCTCTTATTCGTGCCGCAGAAGCTTTTGTTGCATGCCAACATAGTAGAGATCTAGTCATCTCGATGAGACATCTATCCTTTCACTCAGCTTGGCCGCGCCTTCTACATATTGTTGTACCAAGGCGGCGCGGCAGCTAGATTCATGCTCATTGGTGGCAAATGAACGACTAGATTTCCGGATGCTACAGTGACTTACAGTGTGCCCGGTAACGCTGTGCTTACGGCCGAGAATTCCATAAGGCCGGAGCGTAAGCTAAAGGTTTATCAGCCTGCAAATAGAGCTCGTAAAGACATTTGTTATCTTTGTTATTCTCCTAAATTCGTTTCTTCTAGAGAGTCATAGCACAATGGTGAAAATCACAGCTTTTATCGGGGTCTTGCCCGCGGTCGCGTCGGCCGGCTGCATTTCCTCCGGTGACCATAGTACCATCAACAATGCGCTGCGGGCCGGCGGCGAGGGTGCCGTGGTGCAGCTGTGCGAGAATTCTTTGATCAAGATTAGCGATCAGATCGCGTTCACGGCGGATAACCAAGAGATCTCGACGCAAAATTACCCGACCGGTAGCACGCGGGCGACGATCCAGATCGACCCGGGCAGTGCCGCCAGCACGCTGATCGCGGGTCGCTTCAACAGGATCAAGATCAAGAACGTCCAGCTGGACGGCAATCGTGGAGGGGCAGGCTTTAACCAGACGGGTGGCGCTAACATTGAGATTGGTGGCCAATCGACAGGACAGATTGTATCCAATGTGGCGTCCAGGAATCCCCGCGGCTGGAGCTGCCTGCACGTTATCGGTTCGGGCAATGACGATAGTCCGTGTAAGCAGGCCACTATCGTGAACAATGACATCGGCCCCTGTGGTCAATCAGGTTACAATGACCAGGGTCAAGGTCTGTGGGCGGACGGCATCTCACTCGACTGCACCGATTCTCTGATACAGGGCAACACGGTGCGAAGCTCTCGTCAGGATAATAATTCAACAGGGTACTGATGGCTTACAGATCAACGGCCCTACAGATGGCGGCATTGTGATTTTCGGCTCGCCAGGAAGTACGATCAACAATAACACCATCATCTCATCCCCCGAATACCTTGGCTTCGGTGCTATCAACATGGTTGACGGCCAGTATCAGGGCAGCTACTCTGGCGTCAAGGTGATGAACAACAAAATTCAAGGCAAAAAGATTTTCAACCTTGGCATCGGCATCGGGGCAAACGTGTGGTCCTTCAACGACCCGTCTGCTCTGCATGGACCGGCAGAGATTACCGGCAACAGCATCATTGGACATGTTGTGTTCCCGATTGCGGCCAATGGATGGACTGGTGGTATCACGGTGTGTTCTTTTAGGGTTCGAGAACAGTGTCACTGGGACTAACTCGTAGACAGGTTACCGGAAACGATGCGTCAGGCGTCACTCAGCCCAAGTCGAGTTTCTCTGACGCATCACACTGTGTAAACACAATCCAGCAAGTGTTTGAGCAGAATGCAAACTTTGTCTACTTTCCAGCGGGAGTGACTGGATACAAGAATCTGCAACCCGAGTTTGTAGGGTCCAGCGGTAACATGACCAATTTTCTGTGCAGCAGCCTTCCTCTTTCCGACACCAAGACTTTTCAAAAGGGCCAGCTTGACATAGTGTCAGATTCCGGCCCGTTTGCAGACCTGCATGGAGTGACTGCGCAGTATCAGGGTGACAACAACGTCGTGGTCCTGAAGGGCGGGCAGCCGGTGTGGGCGAGCGGACATACGCTCAGCCAAGGCTGCGGCAAGCCGAGTGGATGCCGGCTGCGATTCGGCGCTGACGGGAGCCTGGGCACGTATTACAACAATGCACTGCAATGGAGCTCGAATACGGGAGGTCGCGGGAGCACGATGGTGGTGCTGAACAAGGCGCCGTGGATCCAGATCAAGGATGGATCTGGCAATGTGATCTGGGATACAACCCAGAGCAGCTAAAAAAAAAAAAAAAGAGACAAGGAGAGAGAGAGAGAAGGCTGTCTCGGCTGAGACAGAGGCTGAGGGGCAGTTAGGTAGCCTTAAAAATGAGAGACTGTGGAATTCCGAATACATTGTCTATCGAGCGACATGTCTCGGTATCCTTTGTGCTGACAATGGAGCCTGACTGGTGAGAGGCTTGAGCAGAGGGCAGGCAATACGGAGTAGGCATCCGGTATACCAGCAACAGTAAGCAGGTGAGACAAGCCTGCTTGCCAATCCGTAGTTATACGAAACGGTGGGGAAAATCGCTGCCCTATTCCGACGTGCGAATCCTTTAGGAGCGCCAGGTTGCAGTTGTTACGTTGACAAGCAGACAAGGCAGTATTCGGGGTGTTGGCCCGGATTGGCAAGCGGACTACAGCCGGTGGTGCGGTGACAGGCACTGAGTACTGATAGTTAAGAAGTGAAATATCTAGGCTCCCACGAAGCGCAAAGGGAGCGGCGGGTAATGCATACGAGATGGCAAGGGTATGGAACTATCGGCAGCAGGCTGCATCATGGATTGCTACCCGGGCATATGGGCGAGTAGGTGTTCTTTTTCTTCTTTTTGTTGACAAGCGGGAGTGCTCCAGGACAAAATAGTAATAATGCCGGGAACTGCCATATGCCAAGACACCATGACGGCAATGGAGATGAATTTCAGCGGTCCTAGTGCGGTTCGGTTGCATCATTAGCGTCGTGTGATGGAGATGATGGAAGTAGGATATGGCATTGTTGAGCTGGTTGCTGGGCCGAGATAGTTGAAGGTTGCGGCAAGAAATGATGATGGTGCAGTGACTAGGGCTGGGGCTCCGCACCAACTCCAGCGGGCACCTGGCCAGCGGTGGTCATTAAAATGGGGTGCTGAGCGGGTGTGGCCAGTGGCCTCAGCGGTTCAATGGCATAGGCAGATAGTGGCTCGGTGGTTTTCCCGGGAGGCATTTAGTGGAAACCCGCCCCAGCGCGGGTACCCCGATCGCCCGCTACGGGTATTGCTACGGTGCTCAGTGCACTTCGTATGACGCCTTATAGCGCTCTACTGGCAACTGGGTAGGGCTCTTGACAGGTGGGTGAGGTGGGTGAATACGAGAAACCCCACGGCTGAGCCGAACCTTATAAAAGCGACTGGAAGGGGCTCGCATTTCAGCGCCATGCTCGCTGTGGCTTCCCCTAACTAGTCTAGCGCATCGCCTTGGCCCTCGCGCCTGTGGCGATCCCAGACTGCTGACCTCATATTATTACCTTACTCAGTGGGCGACCAAAACAATACGTAGATGCAAAGAAGGAAAGAAGAATCAAAAAAGGGAGTCGAGACCGGAATAAAATGGAATGAGATTGTGTGTCTGTTTAAGAGATGGTTCATGGTCATGGATACTCTAATACTCTGGTGACGCCGTAGCCCCGGTGCCTCGTGCGATATAGAGAGCAAAGGCGAGAAGAGACCCTGCGAAGCCCGATCGCCGCGCCGACGCTACGAAAGCGATCTACAGTGGGGGAGGCAAACCTCCCGTACGGTTTCCCACCACACAAAGTACCCAGTAGTGCACTAGCCTGGACGTCATCAGGCCATAGAGCTAGTTGCCCCCCAACCCAACCCGGCCTTCTTTCTCGTATTGGCATCTCTGCAGGGCTGCCCGGAAAAGCATGGCGCAGAAACCCTTGCGATATTTACGTCACATCTCCAAAGCCGTGGTGTACTTGTGGCCGCCAAGCTGGGGCCGATTGAGGCGGAGGGGCAACAAACGCGGTGCACCCTGCTCATGGTTCCTTGCCTTGTCCAACTAACAGACAAACTTTGCATTCACAAGTACTTATAGACCGAGGCTCGCCCTTGATTGTCGACCGCCAACCATCATCGTCTCCCTCGTCTTGACCATTAATCAAATCCTCTTGCAACTCCTTCTACCTTGAACTACTTGGCATTACTCCAACTCGATCCCTCTAAGAACCCATCGCCGCCACCACCACCACACCCACACATGCTCAACATGAAGACTGCTGCGGTCGCCACCTCCATCCTGGCCTCTGCCATGGCCGTCGCCGCCCAGGATATCCAGTCCAAGCCCTTCAACATCCAGCTCACGTCCGACGACGCCACTGTCAACGGCCAGTACATTGGCGCCTGCCACTCCGGCGCCGCCATCGAGAGCCTCTGTCTCACCACCCGTCCCGTCACCATGCATCTCAACTCCACCAGCGAGCAGGATCCCAACAACGGCCTCCTGACCTGGCTACTGCCTTCCAGTACGTATACTTTTATAAGAATCAGCCAGCCCGGCACCGGAATCAGCAAAAAAAGAAGAAAAAAAAGCTAACGAGCTCGCCAACTCTTCTTCTCAACAGACCTCCCTGTCGACTCGGCCATGCACCTGGTCAACGATCCTTCCTCCAACGTGGCCCAGGCTGTCTTCTATCCCGGCCCCAATGGCGGCCAGTACGTCCAGTTCACCGACGACAAGCTCGCCCTCTTATCCGGCGTCGACGACACCAAGGTCCCCATTGAGGCCGGGGAGCCGAAACCCATTGAGAATTGGTACATTTGCGACTCCTACTATACCTCCTACCGCTACAAGACCCTCAGCTGGGTCTACGGAAAGGCCCCGCCCCAGAACCCTACATGCGTCAAAGTCTCCGTCAAGCGCAATTACGAGTAAAGAGGCTCGTTCGTTGCACGCGAAACTCTCCCTATATCATGACAGACGGTGGATGGATGCCTCGGCCAGGCTGAGGTGTAATGGCAGCACGTGTAACAATTAGATCATAATGAGCGATACTGAGTCATTCTGTAATAAAAGCCATCTAAACATAAATCATCGATGCTTGTGCATGCTAATGGAGCGCTCCATTCAGGTCAGTGACACTGACAATCACCTTGTTGAAAGGTTCTTGATGTTCCGTCCCTTTACTGAAGCCCCTCCTTCAGCTTCTCGAGACTCCCGACCTGGTTGAAAAGATTGTTCAGGGGGAGGAAGATTACTTTAGCTGAAGCATCTCCTTCAGCTCCTCGAGACTCCCGACCTGGTTGAAAAGATTAAACAGGGGGAGGAAGAGCTCCCCGTCGCGCTTATCCGTGGGGTCATTGGAGTTTCGAACTCTGGTGCCCTTGACGCGGCCTGCCCACAAGTCCTCTAACTTCCACCATGCCCAATCCTCGGCCTTCTCCGGCTCCATGACCTGAACGGAAAGAAGAAGAAGAAGAAGAAATTAGCAACAGCCTTTGGAAAATGTCTGCAAGCGATCCCAGACTTACCTTGGGCACCGCGTGGGGGTCCTCCATCTTGCACAGAGCAAAGCAAGTGAGAAAGTGCTTCTTGTCGTCCAAAAAGATGTCATTCGTATATGCAAAGGTCTTGACGTGGTGGCAAGTCAGGTTCGTCTCTTCCTTTGGCTCTCGCTCAGCGCATGTAGACAGCTCCTCAGCCAGTTCCGTCTTGCCGCTGGGAATCTGCCATGTGCCTTGTCGCAACATTCATGTTAGCTTCTTGTGGCCCACCGAATGATGCCGCACTGTACTATTACTTACCCGCTCCATGGCTTCCTTTGCGTCTGCCAGCCAGGATCAAGCCGTCTGCATTCGGAATGAAGGTAGAGACGCCGAATTGTGGCCACAGTTGCTCCCACTTCGTGGTATCGATCTTGCCGCTGGCTTTAGGTTTAGCAGTATGGTGTGATTCTTGAGCCATTTTTGCAAAAAGGTGGTTTGATGAAAAGACACAAGTGTTTGAATCGATGTTGGAGTGGTAGATGTGCTGTTCTGAGGTCAACACCGCGGGGATTTGTTGGTCTTTATATGAGTCTTTCAAAAGTGGGGGTGCATCAGGCTTCGCCATGTAATGTCGCCGTCGTGCGCAGTGAATCGTAACACGAAATGATGCTAAACAAGAAAATGACGTTGAAAATTATGTGTGCTCACCAAATTCTGCCTGACAGTCGAGATTCCTTTCATGATACTGTGTCATTGGTGTTCAACGTCGACGCGTGATTCGGTCAGCACATAAAACGTTGCTTGTCATACACAAATGGCTTAGACGGAGGAGGATTCTGTATAAATGCACTGCCACCATGTTTGCCTTTGATATTTACACTTACTTCCCCGCACCCGCCCATGCTTGGCTCGTGTGCCAGTGTAATAGACGTGCACGCACCTGCTGCACCACCAGAAAAGTCAGAGTGCCTGATAATGCTTGAGTGGCACAGCGAGGCACCAGCTGTCTGGCGCTCCGCATGATGTTACGCAGAGCGCACCTTGGAATGTGCCCTGGGGCGATTCGGAGACTTTACCTAGCTGACTACTAAGGTAACAAGAGGGACGTCATTGACGTCGCTTTGAGGGCGGTGATGCTCGCCAGGCATCAAAAGCCATCACAACAATATCAAGCTTGTGCTACACGCAAGTCGACTCAATACGCCAACTCATTCCTTTACTTTAACTGGCTACTAACATCTTAAAGGAAGCATTGACCCGGTTTTGCTGTACCATTACTGAGTATATATTGGCCGCGCCCTCATGAACTCGTGTGGTACCCACCTTCCGCAGGGCGCAGCAAGGCGACCGGCTCAGCAATGATATACATAACAGGATATCTTTGAGCCGGGACTTTGGTGCCCAAAGAACGGCTGTAGCCGTTGAATTTTGTCAGCGGAACGTAAGTAGTGCAGAAATTATATCACTACATGACAGTACGAAATACGTCTTAGCGTCGCCTTCACCTCGGATATCTGCAATTCAGCCTGGCCAGTTGCAAAGGTCGCCTGCCGCTCGACCAAAAAGTGCGCCGAGTTTACCCAGTCGTACTCTCCTTTGCCAGTCTCCATGGCGCTGGGGGTCGCGCCATCTCAGCAACATAACTGTTGTCTATTTACACATGGCACTTGCGCGGTACCGAATGCGCGAAGAGTGTTATTGGCATACATTGTAATGCCTTTGGGAGAGACAGTATTTTTGTCTTGTTCTCGTTTCATGAATCCACGAACTGTCAGTGAGCCGCGGAGCTGTGTCGTGGACATGTTGTGGTTCGTTACAGTATCGCGACCGTTGGACCGAGGCAGCAGGGGTTCCGTCTCGGCCGAGATGTTGGGCGGCAGCTGGCCGTTGAACTTACCCTTTGACCTGGGCTCTGGATATGGGAGCGACCCCAACCGCGCCGTCGTGAAGGGGTGGCGTTGGTGGAGTAGCTGGTGTAGATGTTGACAGTGATGAAAGGCTCATCAACCTTGGGAGCCTTGTACAACGCCTCGTTGCTATCAGTAGTGTGCGGCCAAAGCGGCCGATCTAGATAATATTATGGTGAAAAAAAGGACAAGTGGCACTCTTGTTCGATGTATGTGTTAATGCTGACTCTCTCCATTTGCCTTTACAGTGAGCACCATGAAGCCTTTAAATCCACTCTTCCGCTACTGTACAAGACTTTGGCCGCAACTCGAGCAAGTAGCGAAATTAGCGAAATAATGCACCACATCTTCCTAGAGCTACCGACACTATATTTTCTCGTACAGCACAAGACAAACTCGGCGACTTTTCAATAAGAAGGGGCATCGAAAATGGAGCAGACTTCGAATAAGCTGCCTAAATGTTTACTCACAAGACAGAACCTTGATGTGATAATTGATCACAGACTGTGTTTCCTGAAAACTACCATTATGTAAGGAAGGTATCAGGATAGTTTCTAGAAAGAAAGAAAAAAAAAACCTACCAACCGGCCACTGTTGCCGAAAGCATATGAAGAGGTTGCACGAGTGCCGAACAACTGTGGCCCAAATAGCTAGCATATATATCACCTACATTCTACACAACACAGGCGAGGTTTCTGTTTGGCCCATCCACTGTAAACTCTCCGGGTGACTGTGGCGGTGCTCACGCCTCACGATTGGCAAAACCGAAAGACGAGAAAGCGAGCAAAAGGTTTAATCAGACGAACGACGGTGTGGCAAATCGATGTTTTCGAGGTTTATGCCAGCGGCCTTCTCCCCATCAGCGTGAGACATTGAATGAACACTTTGAGGTAATAGCACAGCGTATCATGACAGAATGGGCCCGTCGAATAAGTAATTCAGATGCAGGGCCCGAGCCACCCGCAGGACTTGCTTCTTTCTGGTCAGTTGTATGATGTATCCCACTCTCGTGTGTCCGCTGGTTCGTTGATGTGCTTAGTTGTGCAGCCAGTGCAGTAGCGTGATATGAGATGCACTGTCTGATGGGCGATTGGCCAAACGAACTGCATGCGATGAAACGGCCATGGCCACCTACGGCTTTCAGCTGGCACCGTAGCCAGAGCAATAAATATCCCCAGGCACGCACTTTTTCTATACACCGTGGCGATTCAGTCGACACTGCCAAAAGAAATAAGGCCCTTAGCCGCAACCTCTGTTGCCCCGGAACACTTCAGGTCCGGGAGGATCGTCGACCTCCATTCGCCGACTAGATTCAGTTTGAGCCGCATGCTTGACTGGAGGGGGAAAAAAAAAAAATTCTCGGCCACTGAGAGGGTCTTAGACACAAAGGAGGTCATTGATGTACGTGACTCGCAGGATCTATATCATCGTGACAGTGAGCGAGACATCCCGTCATAAATCGGAGATGCTTGGACAGTGAACCAAGCTGCCAATCCGTTCAATGAAACAAGCTCTGAAAAGAGGACGCCAAGACGCTGAATGGAAGTGAGAAATAGACAATCGCAATTTGAGGAAACTTGAGAGGGGCAAAGAGCAACGCAGACTTGACTGGCAGACCAAGAAAACTTAGTTGGAAGCTGGCTGGTGACGCCCCCGGTATTGCTTTTTTTCTCAATCGTCGGAGGGGTCTGGATAAACAATTTAATACAATGGGAAGCACTCCCGGTTACCAGGATCAGCAGCCGCTGTAGTGAGACATTTTGCGTTCAGACACCCCGAAAGGGAGCGGATTGTTTATTCGGAACACACTCTATCCGGCTCATTTTAGTTCATCGCTCGGCCATTGGGCTCATTCACATCTACGACATTCCCAATTTTGAGTAATCCTGGGTTCCGAGACTGCTTGATAGCATGCACGTTTTTTGCCCACCATCTTCCAACACCACCAACACGAGAGCCGACAAAGGACCAACTCCAAGTAACAAGATTCCTTACCCTTATGACGCCTAGTTAATACAGGCTTTCGTGCTAACTTTTGTTAGCGTTCGTTGGGACGGTTGGTGCCACGATGCGTTGCCACGCCGTTTCGCCACGCGCGGTCGAATAGCACTTTTTTTTTCTTGGTAAAACTCGGCCTGTTTTCCCAAGTCTGTGCGGGCTTGCATTGCAATCCAACCACAATCAAGACTCTGCAACCTTCTCCGGAAACGCAACGTGCATCCGCAGAAAAAAGCATGAAATGCCTGGCTCCAGTGGTGGCGAGAGATGTGTCTTTACGCACGCGGGCTAGGCTAGGCGACAGTTGCTTTTTCCTGATCATCCAAGTAACGGTATATAGTACTTCCTTTGCGGCTTGCGAACAACATTGCTTTGTACAGCCATCATCCTCAATGTCAATCATTTTCCGGTATAATAACTAGTCGCTAGGCGTGGAGCTCATCTGATGTACTCCTTGCCTTGAGCGTGTAAGTGAGCACAGGCCAAGATGTGTACTACAGGTGACAGTGGCAAACCAAGCAACAAGTGATGCTGTCTTACTTGTTAGCGCTCTTGGACCGTCCAGTTTTTGGGGTCGGAGAAGCAAATTGTCTTAGCCGTCAAGAATCCGAGCAGTCCACCGTCCACTCCTTCACAGTACTCCGTCAATCCGTATCCGTACACTACCTGCATATACTAGCCTGCCCATAGATTGGGAACACTGCTGCACCCGAGATGAAAAAACAAATAATGAGGCTAGGGCCAGAACGAGAAGGAAGGTTACTCAACCCATCTATGCCTCTTGGATATATATTGTGGCTGGTTTCCAGGTCTTGTGCAGACTCTGATGCCCGTTTCCCACGTTGTCTTCCATCTGCCGCCCTACAGCCTTCTACAATAACGTCAACATGGATCAGCTTCCACCCGGTATCACGGTTTACAACTTGCCAACCTCCCCTCCCATCTGGGACAGTTTGGGCATCTTTTACATCACATGGGCTGCAGCATGGACAACACTGGTATTCAGCGGCATGATCTTCTGCTGGATCAACCGCAAGAGCCCTATTCTCAAGATTCGCGGCCTGCCTCTTTCCTTTGGTGCTATTATTCTCCTTCATTCTTACTGGATCCTCGCTCAGATTACCTATCCCATAGCGCACACCATGCCCCTTGTACTGGCCTACGATATTCAATTCTTCTTCATGGGCATCTACTTCCCTTTGGGAATCGCTCTTTTCCACGCCTCCAACCTACGATTCCTGCACATCGCCAAACTTCAGAAGCAGTTCACTCACCCAGCTCTGCGTTTGAAAGGCCGTGGGTGCAACGGGGCTAGCACTTCGTGGCTGTGCCGCTTGAGAAACATGGGCTACACGAAGCGTGTCATGTCCCTTATCAGTGTTGGCATGGTCATTCAGGTATCATCCACTCATACAATTCCAACATCGTATAGTGTTAACAGTTTGATAGGTTCTCCTGACAGTGGCTTGCTGGTTTGCTGTCAAGAAATATCATCCTACGTACGGTTTATCTGGCACTGAAATGAAGAGCACTACACTACCTGCGCAGGTCGCTGAGCTAGGCCGCGGCTGGGAGTGGTGGCCTTCTCTAGTTTGGCAATTCATCTGGACATGGATTGTAAGTAAAGCTTAACTGAAGCATAATTACACTATGCTGACACTGCGCAGGTTGCACCTGTCCTTATCTACAGAGCCTGGGGTATCCGTGATACGCTGGGCTGGCGTACTCAAACCATAGGTTGTTGTCTTTCCAGGTGAGCATCAAGAAAACCTCTTTGAATGTTCCCGGCTAATGTCCCCCAGTCTTCACGCCACGCCCATGTTTCTGATTGCATCTTATGTTCCTGCCTTTGACAAAGTCAACATGTACTTTTCTCAAAGCCAGTGGATCCATCTGTCCATCATGATGTTTGAGATTTTCACTGTTTTCGTTCCCGCAGCACAGGTCATCCGACTGTGGATGCTGAACAAATGGGCGGCCGATACAAACTCGAAGTGGGAGACTCAATCCCAAACTTCGACGCTGAAGTCGTCCGCCACTGCCGAGTGGAAACTCTCCTCCCTCAGCGTGGCCGAGAAGGGCAAGGTCATGGACTTCACCGATAGTGAAAATGGCGACCGCGTCATCACTATGAAGGCGCTTGAGCATGTCCTGACAGAAAACCCTGCACCCCTTCTGGAGTTTTCCGCACTCAATGACTTTTCCGGCGAGAATGTTGCATTCCTCACTCGCGCTGATCGCTGGAAGAGGTCATGGCCGGCTGGCAAGCCAACCGATGAACAGAACATTGAGGTTTACAATGCTGCTCTGGAGATTTATACTGACTTCATCAGCCCGCTAGACGCTGAGTTCCCCTTGAACCTAGCCTCAGCGGACTTGAAGAAGATGGAAAGTATCTTCGAGAAGCCTGCTCGCATTCTACGTGGCGCGGCCAAAGTCAACCCGGCCACACCATTCGACTTCGAAGGTCCTATGCATCTTGGTCGTAGTGGCTCCGAAACAGACGACACCTCGGCCTATGCGCAGTATACGGGTGATATCCCGGCTTTATTTGACGCGGCCGTTTTCGACACAGTTCAGAAGCACATCAAGTACCTGGTTCTCACCAACACATGGCCCAAGTTCGTTTCGGAGATGCAGGCCCGCAGAAAATCCGAAGAGACAAGTCGCAGTATTTTTACTGCCGCATCCAAGACGACCATTGGCAGTCGTGTCTCGAGCAAGATCTCTAGCATCATATCATCCATCTTTTAAAAGCCCCTCCAGAAGTCATACCTCTTTCGTTATACCACGTCGCTCATTGAATGAGTGGCAAGTTTCTCATGTATTTATATATTGGCAGATTACATAGAAGAAAGATGCAGGTGCAGAAATCATAGCATCGTAATCCAAGATCTAATTCATCATTTTTCTGGTAGCGACGTTTGCCCAGTCACCGAGTATCGTAGGTGAAATCAAATGGTCTTGCAACCGGTCTGGCGGAAAATCGAAGTGGACCCAAGACCACAGGCTAGTACTGATGACTAAGCAGACAAAAAGCGGAGCCCAGCTTTTTCGGCAGGGCAGTGGCGGGACTGTGACTCACGTGAGTGTCGCCTCCCACCCACAACCATTTACCAAAATCCAGAAAAACCCAGTGTGCCTAGTCTCATCAACCACAGGTATCGCCAAACTAATCAATCACCATGGGTAAAGTTCACGGATCGCTCGCCCGTGCCGGTACGTCGCAGAAATCATCATTGTGCCAATTTTTCACATTTTCTAACTCATTTCTAGGCAAGGTCAAGTCTCAGACCCCCAAAGTACGATGCATCGCTCCGACCGAACCACCACGATCGATTGCTGACCAAAATTCCATCACAGGTTGAGCCTCAGGAGAAGGCCAAGACCCCCAAGGGTCGTGCCCTCAAGCGCCTCAAGTACACCCGCCGTTTCGTCAACGTCACCCTGACTGGCGGCAAGCGCAAGGTTAGCACGACCGGACATCTCGATGAATCAAGGATTCTTTGTCGCTACGAATACTGACTCGGAGATTAGATGAACCCCAACCCCGGCTCTTAAACATATTACGAATTGATGGGAGTTGAGAAAATGAAGTTTGGCATGGCGGAACCGTCTTCTGAAAAAGATGCTACGATAGCAGAGAAGACGTTGGATTTTGTCGGGTCGGCCGCATAGCTGAGCAGTCTGCATAATGACTAGACATGCAACGAGGCGCAACGACTTCACACGGCGTCCGGTGTCCTTTGTCAATACAAACAAAATCACATCTGCAACACTGATGGCAAAATATTGAACGTGATACTCGGAATTGGTCAACAGTGCCAAGACCGGCTGATGAGTGCCATCAGCCGACGGATTGGACGCAAGCGACCTATGCAATGGAGAAGCAGACTAGGACTGTCGTAATCTCAGTGACGGTTCAGGACCGCATATCGACAACAGCTGCGTTTTCAACCAGCAGATACCAAATTCACGTAGTGCTACATCCAAACACTTGCCTCCTTGTGACACGTTCCAACTTGCACGCGCAGCTGTAGGAGTACTGATTCAGATACCGCATTTTCACAGATACTTAGTTATGCCCTGACATTTTAGAGTAGCCAGGTACTTACCAATATTAGCTGCCACGCTGTTTGCTAATGTCCTCGCGCAACTTACAGATCACGTGACGCATTTGTGCTGGAGCTTAGCTTCAAGAACATTTCTAGCGAAAGAATCACTTCGCCAGTTGCAGTACCAAACGGCAAACAGAATGGCCAGCACGGATATGGATATCGATGCCGCAGGTACTGCTCCTGCACAGGATGAGTCGCTGATGCAAACACACGAAAAAGCGACCGCGGTACGGTCCATTGAGGGCTGGATTATCATCGTCACAAACGTTCACGAGGAAGCAGATGAGGAAACGATTCAGGACACTTTTGGCGAATTCGGAGAGGTGAAAAATTTGCACTTAAATCTGGATCGTCGAAGCGGCTATGTCAAGGCAAGCCCCCCTCTGCTCGCAGAGTGTATCAGAACAGGATGACATGCTAACTCAAGGTAGGGTTATGCTCTGATCGAGTACGCAACTTTGGAGGAGGCCAGAGCCGCCATAGACGGCGCAAACGATACCAAAATGCTTGATCAGACAATACAGGTAGACTTTGCCTTTGTACGGCCGCCGCCTGGCAAGGGAGGGCGCGGAGGAAGGGGTGCTGGGCGACGGTCGGGACGCAGCCGAAGCAGGAGCAGGAGCCCCGAGCACAAAGATGCTGACGGCGATGTGGACATCGAGAAATGAAACTCTGGCGCTGTCCAATACCCCCAAATATCTACAAGCCGATATGCAGGCACTTCGAGCCAAGTACCAAGAGACATATCGGCGCGCATATCGCGACTTAATAGGTACGATTACGGATGAGCGATGGTCACAATAATTATGCTGACGTTCACTAGAAACCGAAGATGAATGATATCGCCTCTGCTCACCAATATATCACGATGCATCGCCCAAAACCTTCGGCTAAGCATGTGCGGCATTCTACACCACGGCACGCCGCCGCTATTGAACGGAGCATAACCGTGATGACCCTTGTAAGCTTGGAACTAAATAATATGACAATCCGCCATGATCGAATGAGTTTCACTATGAACACTATCGGACTGGATTTTGGTCCCTCGGGGAGTTACTGGCTCTACTTTAGGTACAACCGGTCCGCCGGGAACACAAATGAGAGCAGAACTAAACGCCCATGAAGTGTGGCAATTCTGGACAATTAATAATCATTGATCTAATAAGAGAATGTCGAAACAAGGAGGGTCGGAAACAACTAGAGAGGCTGCTGTACTGAGTATTGAGTAGTGCTGATAATTCGCAAATTCGACCAATGCCGGTGTTCCTGAATGATCCCCACAGGAGCTCACCGGCGAGATCCCCACCTCAACTTTCCAGGGTTGGGCAACCTTCATCATCTCCACGTAACTTGACGCGATTTCATCGATTCCGACCCGAAAACACGAGGAGTAATGGACAACTTTAGTCGCTGAACAGCCCTTGATGGTGTGCCAAATGTCGTGGCTAGAGCAATGTATAATCGCGAGTCTCGAATCATGCGCAAGCTGCTGGGGAAGCCCGCGAACGATGCTTCCGTTGGCGATGTGACTGCCCCCAGCACCAGTTCTGCCACACCCACAAGCTATCGGCCGATAAAATCGCAAAACGCTGTGCACCCAGTAGCTGCACCAATATCCTGCCTCGATGTTTCTGCTGACGGGCGCGCCGCCGTCCTGGGCGGACCGCACATACTCAAGACCTTGGTACTTGACAGCGTGGGGAAACATAGCTTCAGTTTTAGCGACGGGGTTGACATTAGGGCTTCGATTACATCGCAGAAGACTTCCGGAAGCAGAGCGAATGTTGTGGCTGATCAGCTCAATATCCGTGACGTCAAATGGCACGAAAATGGCACAGTCTTCACGGCTTGCGCCACTGGGCGGATATTCGGCTATGATTTGTCTCGGATCGATGCTGGAGGCTCTGACCCTCTCGAATACATACAAATTCAGGAGGATAGCCGCCAAATAAATTCGTTGGATGTCAATCCACATTTGAAGAGCTGGCTGTTAGCAGGCAGTCAAGACGGGATAGCACGCGTCTTTGATGTTTCCGCGGCAACTGCTACACGATCGGGTATTCTGACATTTCGACAACGATTTTCTCCCTTGAAAAACAATGAGTCAATTAGGAAAGTAATGTGGTCGCCCCGAGTCGGACATGAGATGGCCTGCTGCACGGAGGGAGGTGTTGTTCTGAAATGGGATGTCCGCCAATCGTCACGACCAGTGCTGAGAATTAATGCCCATGAAAAGTCATGCTCTACAATGGCGTGGCATCCTGATGGGATCCACCTCATCAGTGCAGGATGGGACTCAAAACTTCATGTGTGGGACTTGGGCGCTTCAGGCGACAAGCGACAAAAGCCAAAGTGGACTATCACAACCCCGGCGCCGGTGTCATGTCTCGCTTGGCGACCTGGCCTATGGTCTGCTACGGCGCAAACCCGTCGTGTAGCCCAGGTTGCAGTAAGCTACGATGAAAGCAGCAACAAACGTTATGGTGCATCGGTCGTCCACATTTGGGATCTGGCCCGGCCGACTATGCCATACAAAGAAATCGAACGCTTTGATTCCTCGCCATCTGCCCTTCTTTGGCGAGATCAGGATATGCTCTGGACTGTCGGTCAAGATGGGTTTTTCAACCAGTGTGACGTGGCATATGCACCCAAGTCCATTGACAGACTGTCCACGTCGGCCATGGCATTTTCACCGCGAGGCGATGTTGTCATGTTCTTAGATGAACGCGCGCAGCAAAGCCGTCCCCGTCCCATTATGCATCACAGCGAGACTCCTTCTCGCCCGACCTATAGCTCCAGTCCCAACGCATATATGCTCAGCGGGAGCAAAAGCGATTCCGAAGAAGATGTCTTGGGCACCTTTATTGGCCCCCGGCGCAAGTTGGCCCATCGACGTCGACTTAGTGGCCGGTCTGGACAGTTACTGAGCACTACACCGCCGTCGAGTAATAGCTTTTCAGATGAGGGTAAGAATGTATTGGGGCTTGATTTGTCGATTGGTGTTACTGGCATGTTTAAATCACCGCAAGTAATGTCTTCGGGTAAATTGCCAGCGTCAACCAAAGTTCCGGTTTATCAGTATCTCACAGCAAGCTATCTTGAGATACTGGAACGCGTCTTACCAAACAGAGACGATAAAGCCACTCTTGCTCAACGAGTAGGGACAGCTTTGGAGGAATTCTCGAGAGCTTCAGAAAATGTACGTCTGTACAGACTATCTCAGTCATGGCGCGTAATTGCGTTTGCCATGGATCTTCTGCTGAAGAAGAGGGCAAGTTACCACTGTGAGGCAAGATCATCGCGGTTCCAAAAGATACAAGTGGATGGGACAAAATCCGCAAACGCTTTCAAGCCACCTGAAATTTATGGAACTAGTCACAATGGCGAAGAGACGCCACGCAGACCATCTGCTCATGCAGGCAGTATAGATAGTAGACTGCATGCAGTGCGGTCGCTTCTATCAGAGGAGATAGAGAGTACATCGAATGTACCCACCCCTATCGCGCGGCCAGCCGATGCGATGCTCAACAATACATGGGAAACTGGCCACTACCAGCACGGGAAGAAATTAACACCCATTATTGAACCAGAGAGCTTCGACCTAGGGCCCTCCGTACACACTTATAAGGATGCGGCGTTTTCACAAGGAAGCTCTCATGCAATTTCAGACAACAGCCGAGAAAGTGAGGTTTCCGAAGTATCCATAACCGAAGGCTATGACTTTTACGATACTGAAGCACTCTCAAAGGCTATTGACGTCCCAGAGCCAAAAACGAAGGAAGCAGCTGATCGGCGCCAATCACGAATCAAGCCTTCTCGCCACGATTCAGAGGATAGCATGGCCGAAATGTTTTCTGTATCGTCTGGAGCGAAGCAGCGGAGTCTACAGTCCTCATCTGTAGAAATTGCAGGCACCGAGAATCATGCTGCTGCCTACTCTTTGAAAAACAGCAGTGGCAGCGCTGAAACGCAGTTCGAGCCTAGGATCCATGGTGATACACAGGTGCTCAAGTCAAAGCCGACTGACTCACCAGAGGATGTTTTCATGATTTCGCAAACAACTGCCTCTACAGACGACGCATATCCATCTCAACTCTCCTTTGCTTCGCAGTCTGACTCTGATCAAAACGCCTCCTTCCAGCAGTCTACAGCGCCCGCCGACCCTGTTGCCAGCCCCGTTAATAGCGTGAGCAGCCCGGTTGCATCATACTACAACGACCCCAGGTCTTATATTATCGAGGCCGACTATCTACCATGGCCTGATGACCCTACTTTTCTAAACATGAAGGGAGACCACACAGTGCCAGCTGCTCTTGACCCCTATCTTTCACTTAAAAGGGCTTTTGACTTTGAATGTCGCTCCTCAGCCGTCAATGCGGCCGCCATGGTACTGCTTCTCCGGCCGCTACTTCCAGATGACATCATTGACACACACCTGGCACGAGGCATATTGCGGCAGCATCACCAGCGACTGATGCGCATGAGCTTATTTGTAGAAGCATCTTCCTTACGCAAGCTGTGCATTCAAGGGTGGCCAGAAGGCATGCCTGACTGGGGCGAGAATTACACTGCCATCTTTGGTCCTGCGCAGCAAGGTGTCAAGACTGGCTTGCTCTGCTCCTCATGTCGAAAGCCACGCGAAGTTGACCCCAGCAGCGGTCGCGACTCTGTCTGGACCTGCGAGCGCTGTCGCGCCGTCATGGCGCCCTGTGCGATATGCAACCACCGCGACGCAGAGGTCCCCTCACACATCCCTGGCGACGACCTCGATTCGGAAGACACGGACTCGGGCCAGTGGGTGTCTAACTGGTGGTGGTTCTGCCCAGGATGCGCGCACGGCGGACACGCCTCCTGCCTGCAGATTTGGCACGGCGCCATGGAGGCTGACGATCCCAACTCTCAGCCGACCAAGTTTAGCGGCGGCTGCTGTCCGCTCGACGGCTGCGGACACGCGTGCCTGCCGGGCAAGTACCGCGGAGAGCTGGTTACGGCGCGTGCGGACGAGCTTGGCCGTGTCGCTCTTGATAGCACCCGCGCCCGGGACGAGCTGCGCGGTGGCGTTGGTGGTAGCGGCGCCGCGGGTAGTCGGCGGTCCAGCCCCGGCGGGCGCGACCGCAGCGTGCGCAGTGACAGCTATGACATACCGCAGAGCAAAGCCGTTGGTATGGCGCGCGAAGCGCTCAATAAAGGCGGCTCGCCGAGCTCCGGGGGCATACTGAGCTCAAGCCCGGGCCGGGTCCCAGGGACGGGCGAGCGTGAGCGGCGCAAGAGCGTCAAGTTTGTCAAGACGGACAGGTAGAAACACGCCATGTATCGTTTTGGCATCCCTATACATGAAGCAGGCGTACATTGGCGTTTTGATTTTATTCTAAATTTTTTTGCGGGGGCGGGAGTTAAGGACTTGGAAAGTCATTCATTGTAAGATTAACGTATTATATGTATAACAGAGAGACCAGAATCAGGCGATTGAGAGATTCTTGCTCTACACGACCGCTTTTTTTCCTCATGTTCTCCCTGAGTTGTGTCGCTTGTAGTGCTATGTACATCTACTTTCTTTCGTTTTTCTTAAAGCTCGCTTATCTAAGTTTCTTCTGGTATGTGGCTGGGTGTTGTTATTAACCCGCGACGTTTTCCCGCAGGCCTTTGGTGCGGAGCGTGAACTTGGTCTCGGGACTTTGGAACGGCAGCGCAAAGTCCGGGTTCATGCCTCCGGCACCGGATATGCCCCATCCCATAGCCAGCGGGGTCTGCTGCTGCTGCTGCTGCTGCTGCTGCTGCTGCTGCTGCTGCGGCTCGTCCGCCAGAGCCGCCGAGCGTAGAACGTCGCCGCGCCGCGCGTGGGCCTCGCTGTCTGCACTCCCAGGGCGGCTCCCTCCGGTGCTGCTCACGTCGTCGCTACGGGGCAGCAGCGGCGAGAGCGACGAGGCCGAGGGCGCGCGACCACCACCAGTGGCGGCGGCGGCGGCGGCGGCAAGCCGTCCGGCCCAGAGCCCGCGCACGCCGCCCCTTTTGCGCTCCGGCACCTCGTCGCTGCCGGCGCTGCCGACGTACAGCAGGTACTTGAGGTTGGGCAGCGTGTGGCGGATGTCGACGACGCGCAGACCCTGGGCGGCGCACAGGGCCTCGAGATTCTTGTTCAGCAGGAACCAGGCGTACTCGAAGCGCCACTGACCGGTGGTGGAGCCGCCGCGCGGCAGAAACAGCGGGAACTCGCGGCGGGCCGCCTCGGCTGATGCCGTCATGGTCGTTGGTGTCGTCTTGCCGCCGCCGCCACCGCCGCTCTCGACGAGGTGCGAGATGTCGTCGCGGAGGTAGGACCGCGAGCCGACGACGGGCGCCACCGCGTAGGGCAGCGGGTGGGCGAGGTAGAACTGCAGATGGCGCGCGAGCAGCGCGACGAGGCCGAGGGCCGCGGAGAGGGCGTCCTCGCCGACGGTGCGGGCGACAGCGGCGTCGTAGACCGAGTTGGGCAGCGGGATGCCGCAGATGCAAAACGACAGCGGCGGTGCGCGCGGGACGGGCGTGATGGGGAAGATGGCGGCGAGGTCGGCGCATATGCGCCGGCGCTGGCCACGGATCTGCTGCTCCGTGTCCTCGAGCAGCCGCCGCGATGCCAGCAGGCGCTCCTTGTTGCCGACCATGTCCTCGGCGCGGGCGCGCTGCAGGGCCCGGCCCTCGGCGATGGCATCCCTACGCGCGCGCAGTGACGCGCGTAGCTCGTCGCGACGCTTCTCCGACTGCCGGTTCAGGCGGCGCTGCGTTGTCAGGTACTTGTTGGCGAGCACCACGCCTTCTTCCGCTGCGTCGGCGCAATCGCCGTCGCCGTCGGCGCCGGGCTCGTCGGCCGTGATCAGCCCGTTCATCTGCTGCGCTACGGCGCGCTGCGTCTCCTCGGCGTCGCGCAGGGAACTCTCGAGATTGGCCAGCTTCATGAGCGCATTGTACGACGACGTCGTCGCGGGTCGCGGGTTCGGGCGGCGCGGTTCGGAGATGCGCTCCGGGAAGTCGAGCGAGTACACGCCATCCTCGAGGTGGAAGACGAGCGCGTTGGGGCGATACTCGCGATTGAGTGTGGTGGATATAAAGTGTAGCCTGCGGAGGTCGATGAGCTCCTCGAGGAGGAAGCTCCAGGTACTGTGTTTGGGACGGCGTGTCCATACTCGGACCAGCACTCGGCAGGCGCGTGCGACGGCGGATTGGCACGCTGATAGGTTAAAGAATCGAAAGTCAAAGTTCTATGCCGCAAAAGCGAAACATCGTGTTAGCCAATAAAAGCTGCTTCCAACAGCAACATCCCCTCCCCCGCTTCCCTTTCCTCTGCCTCTCCGGTGAAACTTGAAATCAATCATACCGCTGATCGCTCCCCTGTTTCGCTAATGTATATTGGCTCTTCCGGGCTCGCCGGGTCGTGCAGGGAGAAGAAAACGTCGCCGACCGCCTCGTCCGCCAGGTCCTCGAGTCTCTTTTGCCGGCTGGCCGGGCTCGAGTGGGCATTGCTCAGGCTCGCACGCCGCTGGATTGGCGGCGCCCCGACGCGATAACCTCCGCCTCCGCCTCCGCCTCCACCACTCCGCCGTCTGGCAGGGCTCATGCCGGTCAGGTTTTCCGAGGAACGCGACGGATGGAGCGACGGCGAGCCGCCGCCTCCGCCGCCGCCGCCCGTCATGTCGCTTTGCGACTCCTGCAGGACAGCAAACTGTGACTGCTGCTGCTGCTTCTGCTTTCCTTTTTTCGCGTGAGGGCCAAGACTGCTAGAGAGGAATATGTCGGCGTCGTCGGCGGAGCGCAGGATGTGGGCGGGTGGCGCAAAGGACAGGTTGCGCAGAGACAGGCCGCGGAGGTGCCGCAGCTTGCGGTTCTGGGCGAGCAGCCGCGGCCGTCCGGGCGGCGGCGCGGGCAGCGTAGACGACGGCATGACAATGACGACGGCGGCGGTGGTGGTAGTGGTGGTGACGGTGGTATTGCGCGGCAGGCATGGGCAGCGTGCCGGGCGGAGGGTCGCTGATTCATAGCACGGGCGCGGCCATTGGGATGCGTGCGCCCGTGTCTTGCAATGTCCAGCCGTCAGCAGCAGCAGAGGAAGGCGGCGGGGGAGTCGAGCGAGCTGCGCAGTTGCTGTGGCTCTGGTGATGCGTGATGGGCCTCTGCTGTTGTTGCGAAGTTGACGCTTGACTTTTGGGTAAACATGGGCTGAGAGTGAGAGCTCCCTCCCGCCGCCGCCAGTGGGCCCGATTACGTCGACGGAAGCCAGCCCGTTGCGGCCAATTATCGCGTGCACAACCGTCCAAAAGTTTGCCCTCGCAATATTTTCCTTTACGAAAAAAAAGACAGGGACTTTGATTGAGAAAGTAAGCAATGTAGTCGTATGAAAAAAATGAAAATATGAAATCAATTTGCTACAGCGCTTTGAAATACTCATAAAGAATAATTATGCTGGCAAAGTCTAGAGTTTCGCCATCAAGACTCCCATGGTCAACGCCGAAATAACGCCCACGATGCAAATGCCAATGAGAAATAAACAGGTACGAGAGAAAAACAGAAAACGCCACAGCTCTGCAGTCACTAGCGTTTGAAAGATGCTTCGGCGCTGTAATCTATATGCAAGTACGAAATCGTAGCTAGAAGGAGGCCTCCATGCCAAACGTAATCCAACAAGTCACGACAAGGCTCTTCCTAGCCGAGTGGAGTGGAGTGAGTATGCGTTGTCATTGCCATTGCTGCTGTTGTCGCTTTTGCCGCTATGTTCGGCAGACTTCCTCGCTCATCTGTGTGTAGCACAGGCTCGGCAAGTGCGTCTAGTAATTGACAGGGACGACGAAATACGAGCCTGATACTTCTCATCAAAGATTCCATGTAGCCATGAGCGTTTACCGTCGATATTCGATACTCGATCGATTACGGCATGTGCGGCCCGCCGGAAACCCCAGGAACAGGACCGGTGTGGTGGAATCTTCTATCGGCGAGTCGGGTGCAACTTAGTGCCTCGACGATTATGCCAGTCGCAAAGCTCTCATTGGCTGGTGCACGATCAAACATGCGATGCCGGTAACTGTTTTCGATAGTGGTAGCGACCCGATGAGTAGGAAAAGTGGTCATGCCATCAGTTTATCCACCCGCAAACGCAAATGGATGCAGAGGCTCGGGCCATCACCGAAGCTTTATGTCACCGGTTGGTCAAGAGAGTATTCAACGGCCAATTTGTCCTAGGCTGGCAGCAAATACGATTGAGTCTCGGTGACTCTTTGCTACTGCTTTACAGCTCGGGGCGATCCACGTTAGGGATGCGCAAGTTGTAAGGTCGCTCGGCAGTGCCCAAACCCATCCACGACCGCAGGAATCTCAGGACCTCAAAGGCAGCCACCTTGACACTAGTTGCTGTTAGTAAAGCGTGCGTTTCCGAGTACTCCCGCAGCGGGTAGACATACAAGTAATAGGGGGCGCGGATCCAGCCAGTAAAGACGACACGGGCAGCCAGTTTGAAGAGAGCCAGCTCATGGTCGAATTGCGACTTCCAGTCGTCGCCCGCCGAACCACGATTCTGCTTGCGAATAAGATCCACCAGCTCATCCGAGAGATCCTCGTCCGGATTGTCAGTCAGCGGGTGATTCAGCGGCTCGCGAATATCGCTGGCCGTCTCGGCGAGCAGTTTCGCCGCCAACCTCTGGTCCTCGGCCTCGGCGGCCATCTTTTGAAACTGGCCAATGGCCATGAGCGACTGGGTGAGACGGCCGTAGGTGTTGAAGAGGGCGACGAGCTCGGTGCGCTTAAGTACGGGCGCGTCCTCGCTGGTGCCAATGTCCTTGCCAAACTCGAAGAGGACCTTGAGCGCGGTGCCGTAGCCGTTGGTCTGGACCTTGCCCCAGAGGCGGCACTTGTCGCAGCCGACGCAGTCCATGAGGCGGCTAATGTTGCGGAAGCGGTTGCGAAAGTCTTCCTTGAGGGAGGGGCCCTCGCCGTTGACGAACATGACGCTCTCGTCAAAGATGTTGGGGACCAAGGCCGCGCGCTGCGTCACTTTGAGGACCTTGCTGCGGGTGGATGCATCTTCGCGCGCGTCGTCGGTGCAGAAGGTGTAGGCAGGCTTTTGCAGGTACGGCCCGAGCTTGGCGACGGCCCGCGTCACCAGGGCGTAGTTGAAGTAGAGGTTGCTGATGCGGTCGGCGTGGCCGTGGAGGCGCTCCATGTAGCACTCGAGGTTGGGGCCCCAGAGACCGGTCGTCTTGTTGAGATAGTCCCAGCAGAGATGGGTGCTGATGCTGGCGTGCATTCCGGACACGACGCGGTAGAAGACGCGCTTCTCGAGGCACTCGTCGTCAGACTCGAGCCCGGTGCTGGCGACAAAGGGGGTCTCGGGTTCCCGGAGGCGCTCGCGGTCCAGCTGGGCCTGGCGGCCGGCAGCTTCCATGACCTGCTTGAAGTCCATGGCGGCGGGGCCTCGTGGCCACTGGGAGATGCCGACGTCGGCGGAGCGCGGAAAGGAGCTGCGCTGGAAGCAGTTCTCGCGGTATATGGCATCCCAGACCATGTGGGCGCCGACGCCCGAGTATCCGGTGAAGCGCTCGGGGTTCTTGGTGAGGCTGACGTAGTCGCCCTTGGAGAAGGCGCTCTCGTCCTCGGGGACGCAGTAGTCTCGCTCGTCGCACTCGTCTTCGTGGTCGTAGACGCAGCTCTCGCCGACGCTCTCACCGAGCTCGCCGTGCAGGGGGCGGTGCTCCTCCTTGGGGGCGCGGCCGGGGTGCTTGGCGAGGGGCCCCTCGAGCTTGCTCAGCTCCTTGACCTTCCAGACGTCGGGTATGTCCTCC
This sequence comes from Cordyceps javanica, assembly GCF_051103115.1. Taxonomy (NCBI): domain Eukaryota; kingdom Fungi; phylum Ascomycota; class Sordariomycetes; order Hypocreales; family Cordycipitaceae; genus Cordyceps; species Cordyceps javanica. The sequence continues at coordinate 2,064,514 of NC_139296.1, forward strand.
TCGTTGTCGAGGGTCTCGACGGCACACCCTATATTGCCGCAGAGACCGTTCTGGTCATCCCAAAAGGGACAGGACTTGTGGAAGAGGTTGAGGCGGTAGTGGGAGAAGAAGTCGGTGGTCTTGGTGAGGTCGTCGACGGCGGGCTTGACGCGGGCGTTGAGCTTGTCGAGGGTGGCGTAGGACACGCAGGCGTCGTCGACAATGGCCTTGGGCGAGATCTGTTTGGCGGCAGTGGTCAGCGGGAAGGAAACGGGAGAAAAGAGAAGCGCGGCTGGTTGCCATGACGTAGTGGGCGCGTGCACATACCGGACAGCCGTCTTTGGAGGTGCCGGCGCAGGTCCCCGGCGTCGCCCAGAGGGCAAAGACGGAGAGGAAGAAGAGCTTGCCAGCAGGCTTCATTGGAGAATGCGATGCCGATGAGCAGAGTGCGGGGGAATGAGAGGGAGAAAGGTTGAAGAGAGTGGTTCAAGAGGTGGGAGGAAGGGAGGGAGTTTGTAATGTATGCTCTAAATTAATAAGCTGTTGGCTTTGAACGAGGCTGACATTCCGAGCAATAAGGCTTTGAGAAGTCGTGGTTGTAGTGGTGCGACAGATGGGGTTTTGACAGTTGCGCGCGGCAGGGTATTCGAGGAGAAGACGACGGGAGAAGGGAGATGGGGAGAAGGAAAGGATCGTGGATGTGTCTAGGAAGAAGAGGCCAGGGGATTTGTCTTTCTTTTTTTCTTAGCTTTTTTTTTTCCCCCAACTCAAGTTGATGCCACGCTGGCTGGCTCGAGACTTGGGATGTCGGGATGTCAGAAGAATGGGGCCGTGGATCGGGTGGCTAGCCCAAGAACATGGCCCTAGTCCAACTATGGAAGGCCCCAGTGCCGGGTACTTTGAGAGTGCTGCTGCAAGGAATGAACTGCCTTGCAAGTAAGTACGGATTACCCCGTACTTACCGGTAATCTGGAGTTGGTTAATAATAAAGTACCAAGGTCGGTACTGAGTAGGCAGGTGGCCTTTTGGTCAATGGCAACCAGAGTCGAGAACCGCAGTCGTCTATCTTGTGCCCCGCGCGGCGTGGTAACAATCTGGCATCACAATAGTCTTTGTCATTGTCCCTTTTATAAGCAAAGTAACCTTCGGCTCGTCGGCCACCACTCAATTTCTCCCCCGACTTTATTAAACTACACGCCAAGTTAACCTACTGAGTAGGTACTTGTTCCATGCCAACTTGCTGCTTACATGGCCTCTTCCTTCGGCCCACTTCCAAATGGGCACCCTCCGGCCATGTAATAGGTAAATTGTGGTCATGTCCCTGAATAATAAACGCCCACTTCCGTGTTGCTCCTCCGGTCTTCCGCTTCCTCCCTCTCTCTCCCTCCCTCGCTCTCAAAAGGCCAGCGAGTCCGGATGACCTGCAGAGGCCCATGACCCTGCAGAATCATGCCACGCCTCCCACAGCCTCTTCGGCTTGTTTCTCGTCATGCCGTCTGTTAACCCGTCAAGCCCCAGGCGATGTGCCTGCTCGCTGCCAAAAGTGGCGTGGTTTTACACACGATTGACTGCGACCTGGCCGGGCTCTAGCCGCCGAGAACAGGGACTCGTCTCCGTCGTACTGAGTAACAGCTGACGTTGCTGTCAAACCATGCGCGGCACTATACTTCTCGACCAGGCCTCCATGCACATGGCGAGATGCTGCTGACCCTTGCTGTTTGAATCGCACCACGCAACAAACCGAACCAGCTCAGCAACTCTACTTGCATGCACAGAGCACAGAGTTCGTGGGTGGTGCGCCCAAAGTCGAGTACCAGTGGGGCGTAAACAAGCCATCGCAAAAAAAAAAAAAAAAAAAAAGCCCTGCAAGCGCCGCGCGCAGAAATTCCGCCCAGCTACTCAGTACTTGTCCCCGGGCATGTCAAACGTTTTTCATGCATCGTCAATTCACCATAAATAACGCTATATAGTCTTCTCCTTGTCCCATGCCTCTTCCCATTCTGTAAGATAATGTCTGCTCGTCCTTGTCCAAGCTCCCAGACGAGCCCCATCGCACAATGCAAACAGCCCAGCAATCTTAGGCCGGGATAGCATCACCAGCAATTGCCTTTTTTTAGTTTCAAATCCACTGCTATCCTTGTACAAAACGGTATGCAAGCTGTCAACGGCAGAGATTGGACAACCCAAAAGAAAAAAAAAGGTTCTTTTTTTTTCTCACTTCTTCAATCTTGCTTCGAGCGCGCGCGCGTACAAGCAAGCGGTCTTGAGACCAAGAAGAAAAACATCAGACAGGCTCGTCAAGCTTTTTGCCATGGCACGTCCCGCCGGCTCCCATGCCAGTGACAGGTGCGCGCCTCCCACAGACCAAAAAGAAATCATCACAACATGCAAGTCCATAACATCGTGACGGGGGCATAAATGGCAAAGACAAATCGGAAAGGAGAGAGAGAGAGAGAGAGAGAGAGTCTCGGCCCCGGCTGGAGCTTGCTTCATATTTCCCACAAGCTAGCCAAGCAACAGGCTCGATCGAGACTGTTCGTACAAGAGTCGATGCGGTTGTTGTGGGTTGTTTTTCTCGGTTCACTGCGGGGGTTGGTAGTTGATTGGGCGCCTACAAGAGGTTTGTTAGTTGGCATGGGTGGTTTCGTAGGGCGTCGCATTGTTGCTGACTTACTTGAAGAGAAGAATGTGCGGCTCGGGTTCGTGGACCTCGTAGTGTTCCCATCCCAGGCTCTGGTGTTTTGGTTAGCCAACAATCTCGGACGCCGAACTTGGCCAGCAAACCGCCAGCTGGTGGCACAAACCTGTGTGATGCCCAGAGCGCGCCATTCCTCTTCCCATAGCAGCTTGAGCGTTCCTTTTGAGGCATCTTGGTAGTCCTCTGGGATGGCCTTGAGCATGGCTTTGGGAAGCTGCACGTGACGGTATTCATATTCGCTGTCGCTGTATCTGCAAGCGTTGGGTCAGCGTGCGCGCGGGTTGCCGGTACAGCCGCGCAAGGGTGGGCAGTGCGTACCTGTTGGAGTAGTGGATCGATTCGACGAATTCTTCGAGACGCGATCGTTCCTCGTTGGAGAGAGGACGCGGCCTCTTGTTCCGGCGGCTCATGTCAATGTCCATCTTGGGCGTACGTTGTGCAGCAGCAATTGGGGAACCCCCGCGTAGAATTGGTGAAAGGGATGGATGGGGCGGGGCGAGCGTCGTTGTCGTCGTCGGTAACAAAAGACAAGGGAAAAGAAGAAGAAGAAAAAAAAAGACAAGACAAGAAGAAAAGAAAACGAAGGTAGAGGCCAAGCTCGTTCAAAGACTCGACAAGGCAGTCCGATGACGCACTCGAGGCCGTAGGATGCGTGTTTTTGCTGTGCACAGTCCGTCCCGCTGCACAGAGTAGAAGGAGGACTTTTTGCGGTGGTCGGTGGTCGGTGGTCGATGGTCGATGGTGGTGGTCGTGCAGCAAAGGTGGTCGTGCGCGCGGAGACAGGACAGCCCAGGCAGGCAAAATAGGGTGGCGGGCGGTAAAGGCAGAAAGAAAGCACGGCGAGCTATTCGTGGGTTTTAGGAGAGGAGAGGAGAGGGGTGGTCGTGGTGGGCGTTGAAGCGAGAGGACAAACAAGGTGCTCCTTTTTTGCTGGGAGAAGAACAAAATCGTTTCGTTCCGGTAAATAGGAAAAGGTGCGTTCTTGTTTAAAAAAGCAAAGAAGAAAAAAAAATCAAAAGGTTGATGAGTGCAACTTTATATATTCTGTTGAAAAAAAGAGTTGCACAAAAGCTGAGAAAGTCCAGGAAGCCGCTGTCAAGAGAGTGCAGGTCCCTCCGCCCATGCATGTTCTTTTTTTTTCTTGTTTTTATTTTAAATTGCAGCAACCTGTAATCCGCAACTACAGATTAACAACTACCTACCTACCTAGTTACCTCTTTTCAGACGCGTACAGAGTGGAGGCGGCCCGAGAGCGGCAGAAATATCCCGTCGTAACTTAGTAGCAGCACGCACAGGAACACACGAGGTTGCAACAAATATCGACAAAGAAAAGAAAGGTGGCAGAGGGGTAGTGCAAGTTCAAACTCTGAAATCTAGTTCCATCCGTGTCGCTGCACAGCTCGTACCAGACAACTCATCAGAATTCGTTCGCCTGTGTAATCACCAAAGTTTGTGCCAGTATCATCAGTATGCAGGTATTACAGGTAAACATCTTGGCCCTGTAAAACGGCAAGACGACAGACGGACGGACGGCAAGCCAACGGCAAGACCCAGGGGAACCCCGCTGGTTTAAGCCCCGCCAACTGTATCCGTATCCGGACTCCCTCGACTTGTGTCCGTAATAAACAACTGTAAACAACTCCACCACCACCAACACGCGCGCCACCTCTCTGACTCGACTCGACTCACCCAGTCTTGTTTATCCTCTATTTTTTTTTCATAACCATTGTGTCACACCCAACCGCAAACACGCTTCGCAACATCATCTGTTATTCTCCCCTTTCCCCATTTAGCTCTAGTCAGCTGCCCCTTCATTCCCTCCGACTCGTCATCTCACTACTCAGTAGGTAGGTAGGCAGGTAGCCCACACACAGACTGGGGCGGCACCACTGGTTCCCAACACCAAGCGGCCATCATGGATGGTCCTTGATGCACCTGGCCGGGCACTCTTCACCCCGCAGCATTTCACACCCTCTCTTGTCCCCAGCACCCGTCATGCATCTACCGGCCGTCTTCATTCATGCATGCACTGGTAGTATAAATTGCGCACAACTTCCGCCATGCACCGACAGCGCAAAATAGCTGCCGTTACAGGCTGCCTGCCACAGCAGAACGAGGGGTGGGAACAAGCTCCCCCCGGCCATCAAACAACAATCCCTGTATATGTACTTGCCTCAGCGCTCACCGACTCGACAAAAACCCGCGCGCGAGGTTTCGTGGCGTGCTCGACGAGACGAAAGCCCCATAAGACTTCCGATTATCCCCTCATTCGATAGTGCATGCAGACCAGGGCAAACGCCTTGCCAGCCATGCGCCATGCAAGAGAAACAGTCTCCACATTTCCAAGCATGGGGTTGTCAAGTTCCCGTGAGAGGCAGAGCAAGAATCAACAAAAGGCGACAGGCAACTCTCATTCTCGCTCTCAGGCCTCGTCAAACAGAAAACGCGTCTTGTCGTGGCCCGGCACCTGACCCGACAGCGCAACGCTCGTCACCACGTTACCAATCTTAACCTTGACGCTGTCCACGACGATCCTCCATCCCATCACCTCGTCGAGCGCGCTTCTTCCGACCATGTCGTCGTTTGCCAGCGTCGTCGCCCGGTGCAGGTCCTGACCCGGTCGCGCAAAAGTCCACGCGATAGACACATGAAAGGCCGTCGGCGCCACCGTCGCCATGGTGCCATCTTGGTATAGCAGCGGCTGGTCGTACCGCGCCGCCACCTCGTTGCTCTTACGCAGCAGTTCCATCAGTGGCGCGTTGCTAATGTCGTCGTCACTGTCGCCGCGATCGCTGTCCCCCGTCGCGGCCACGCCGAGCACGAGGAAGCTGCGGTTCGAGTCGGGCGACGTGAACCACGCGAGTCTACGTGGCCGCACGGCAAACGGTCGGACGGCGCCCGAACCCAGCGACGCGGAGATGCGCCGTAGATAGTCATCCTTTTCGGCGGTGGGCAGGGACAAGGGCCGTGAGAGGCTGACGTGGAGAGGCAGCGGCGCGCCGAGGTCGCTTGTCATGAACTGGTGCAGCTCGACCTCGCTGTGCAGACCGTCCTGCACCTTGGCGAGAAGCCGCGTCAGAGTCGCATGCTGTTCATGATTGGGACGCCCTGTAAAAAGCATGAGTCGTTGTCTTTTTTTGTCTTTTTCTTCAATTGCCGTTGGGGGGAAGAGGGCAAGTTTTAGCACGTACACTCAATGTAGACATGGCTGGGCCACTGGCCCACGATGTGCGGCACCTGTCTCTTACGTCCTTGGTGCAGTGACGGGTCGTCGACGGTGCTCTGACGCACAGTCGCGGCGTAGAGATCATGAAATTCGGATGGAAGCGGCGGCATAGACGACGACGACTGCTGCTGCTGCTGCTGCACGGCCTCGCCATCCGTAGAGGAAAAGGTTGCCGACGCCGGTGCTCCTCCTTTCTTCCCTGGTTTGGCCGCTAGCCTGCCGCCCCGGGTGACGAGGGCACCGTCTCCCTCCTCACCATCGGACGACGACGAGTACTCGACAAGAGGAGCCATTGTAGTTTTCACCCTACCCTCACCTGTCCTTCTTGTTCGTCCGTCCGGCTCATCAAACGGACCCAGCTGGCTTTCGCGGGGGAAAGAATCAAGCAAATAAGGGTTCAAAAATAAAAAGTCCACCAGGGAAATGAATGTTGGTTGGTGCTTGGATCTTAGCCACTTGTCGCCTGCGACTTGACGCAAAACTGCATGATGGTGCGATTTGTTTTTTTTTTTTTTTTTTTTGTCTTTTTACTAATGGTATAGCATGATGTTGTAATGGGAAAGGGTGTGAGGTGTGTGACATCATTTTTTTTTTTGACAACGGGAAAAAAAAGCCCCCCCCGGTGAGCCTATGATTGACCTTGGACTTTTGGTCCTACCGGGAGCACTGTCGCACAATGCAACACAGCAATGGACATTACTTTGATCGAGCACAAGCAATTCATGTTTCTTGTTGATTATTTTTTTTTGTAACTATTATCAGTCTTTCAATCAAGGCTTGGTTTTGGACATGATGAATCCGTCAGCCTAGTGTTACCCTCTGTCAGGTGTACGTTGTGGCGTAGCACGGCATACACCTGCAAGTCCTGCAGCACGCCGCCCTTCTCCGCCGCCTCCCGCTGGACGCCCTCCAGGACGAAGCCGCACCTGAGCAGCACCTTTGCGCTGCGCGGGTTGGCGGCCAGCGTCATGGCCTGGACGCGGTGCACGCCGGGCCAGGTGCGCAGCAGCCAGCGCAGCAGGGCGCCGACGGCCTCGGTCGCGTAGCCGCGGCCCCAGGCGTCGGGCGTGAGCCAGTAGCCCAGCTCCCAGGTGCGGTAGAGGACGTCCTGGCCCGGGTCGGCGCCGAGGCAGCCTACGAGCTGCTCACCGGCTGGCTCCCGCCCCCCTTCCTTCTCCTCCTCCTCCTCCTCCTTCTCCTTCTCCCCCTTGACGCACACGGCAACCTTTGTGGGATACAGGAGCTTGGCTGCTGCTGCTGCTGCTGCGGAGTGTCGGCCGAAAGGGCTCGCGGGGTCACAAAGGCCTGAGCGTCGGCCAGCGTGTAGGGGTGCGGGAAGCTGTCGCGGACGCCGTCCCACACGGCGCGGTGGTTGGCGGCGCGGGCGAGGGCGGGGGCGTCATCGGGCTTGAAGCGGCGCAGGACGAGGCGCGGCGTCTCGACGAGAACAGCTCCCGGCGCGCAGCTCGGCGGCGAGGGGCACTCGAGGGCCTTGGTCGGTCGCGGCATTGGTGGTAGATAGGTGGTATTTATTGGGGGTTTGGAGTGGTGCGGGTGGGTGTTATTGATACATGGCGTATGTGGTTTCGCGATGCGTTGCAGGAAGCTTCAAAGTGGACGTGGTCAGTTGGTTCATGGGCATGGTTTTCTTGATTTTTTTTTCTTTTCAGTCTCGGGCACTTATAAGCCAGAATGCGGCTGAACGTCATATGCCGAGTACATGACAATTGAGTCACTGAGGGTGTTGGGGAGTCTGCTAGGCACCGTGGTTAGCCGCCTACAAGGCTGCGTAGATCCAAAGTAGGCCCCAGCTGGGTGGCTGCGAGGTAGCGTGGCAGAATAGGGATTAGTACAGCGAGGCTGAGATGGAAGCATGACTCTTTTCTTGCAAAGTTGTCCTGACCCCCCTTCCGAAAGCCGGGGAGCCTAGTAGTTTGGTTCGAGATGACGGGACGACGAGCCTAGGTTTTACTAAGTAGAGCATGGAGCGGGAGATGTACTTTTTTTAAGTTTTGAGTTTTGAGTTGAGCATGAAGCTGAGCGGCTTTTCCGTTTCTTCCGCTCTTTGTGAAGGCTTGCGACCGGATATCGACAAGCTGCTCCTAAAAGTGTAAGCTAGATCAACAGTGGCCCAAAGTAGAGAGTTTCGTGAGGGTCGAACGGGTTGCCGGGGGGTCGCGTTGATAAGATGTCCCTTTGCATCGCGAGCAAGGATTTGTGGATTTTTTTTTTCAGAGTCGCCAGCATGTTGGAAATGTCACTGGGATGACCGTCATTGATTACCGAGTCTGAATCCGTATTTGCACGTTACTTACTTATCAGCAAGCAAATAAGTAGTCATGGCAAGGGTACGGGGGCAGTGCGATGGGCCTCGAAGTCTTGGCCGATTCGTCAGCTCGCAGAAGAATGGGCAGCAACAAGACGCAATTAAAAAAAGGAAGAAAAAAGGCACACATCTCTAGCTCAGCCGTGTTGTTGCCGGCTCGGTATTTGGAGGACAGGGCACGCATCTAGTTTGTTTTCTAGCCCGAGGGCTGCAGGCTGCATGTTGACAAGGTTGCAGTTTGCTGCGAGTGAGGCTGGCAGACCCCGCAGCGAGTCGCTCACCTGACGCAGCGAGAGAGAGTCAGAAGAGAGTAGGTCAGTTACATACTACCTCATTAGGTACTTGACTAAACATGTTCGCTGCCAGGCAAGGCCAGAAGAAGCAGGTGATGGTTGGAGTAGGTAAGTAGGTAAGGGTCCAGGCCCAGCAACGCTGCCCGACTCATGCGCGCGTGGGCATGCAAGCGTCGACTGGAAGGCGTAGTTGCAGGAGGAGGAGGGACGCGCAAGCCATGGCGAGGGGTGTGGGGGTTTTTTTTTCTTGCCTCGTCAGTGTATGATGACTTTTCTCTTGGCTTAGTTAATAGAAGCTGTTTCTTTGTCAAGGTCAAAGTTGGGGCAGGTTAAAGTGTCTCGGCCGTTGTCAGACGTGTTTGTCAAATTGTCAGACGGTGTTGGTGGGCAAGTGAGTTGGAAGTGCGGTCAGGTAAAGACATGCAGCGACGGATGCTGAGAGTACTACTTGAGTAATAATGGTGGCATCTACACGTCAAGTCTGTACCTACATGCCTACATACTTGGGCAACTATCAGTACAACTACAAGCCCGTGTGATGACTATATTGAGTTAAACAGTAAAAAAAAAAGACAGTGGATTCACGGTGATCCCTCATCTCTGGCGGCTTGCGTGGCTTTTGGTTGGATTTTTGCGTTTTGGTCACTTTTTATAGCGTACTGGTGCTAGGTTAGTACTGGTATACTAGGTAATAAGTACTCCGTCGTCAGTCTTTTGACCCCCAGCAGGCGCATCCCCACTGTCGACACTGTCCGCCTCCACACGCCCGCCCACCCACCTTGCTTTGGCTAGCATTATTAGATCCATCTCCGTCATCGCCGTGGCCGACCAGACAGATTCATGAGAAAAGAAAAAGGAAAAAAGGATGCAGCTGCAACGTGGCTCGGGTTTATAAATTCAAAGACGAAAAGAAGAAAAGAAAAGAGCTAATCTATACTTGTTAGCAATCCGAGAGTCCCATGTGTTATAAGCATCAACCAAGGGTCCCCCTCTCCCTCCCCCCCCCCCCGCCTTACTGGCACCTTGAGTATCGTATAGTTATAGACTCATAAGTAGTTACTTTCAGTAGCAGGTGGGAGGCTTGCAAGTGGCACCCACTCCCCCTCTTCGTCTTCTGCTTCTGCTTCTTCTTCTATTTCTTCTTCCGCCCTCCGCCGCCTCATCCTCGTCAGTGCTTTTGCCGAGCTCGGGAGGCTGCGCCAGACTCTACTGAGTATATTATTCGCCCTTCCCTCCATCTTCGTTTCACCCGTATCCACGATCTTTTCCCTCTTGTTTCGTTTCATGGCCACATCCCTATAAACATTGTCAACCTCTCGCAACTCACCTAGATAATACACGGACCCTCTTATCCCGTCACTTATAACTTGTTATACACAAACAACGGCAACAGCATCATCATCGTCATCATCATCATCGTCAGCACCATCATCATCACCACCACCACCTTCCACTTACTCACTCACCCGGCGACATCCCCAATCATACCCAACCAAAATGGCCGACTATGAATCGTCTGACAAGCTCTGGGTAAGTCTTCAACACACACACACACACACACACACACACACACAACGACACCTCTTCTTCCTCGTTCCCTTGCCTCCATAGGCCGGCATCGACTATCCTATGCATCCGCGTTTGGCACCCCGACAACGGCTCGTCCTCGTCCTCCTCCCACTTCCTTCTTCTCTTCCCCGATCGACAAGTCTCAGATGGCTCCTCGATCGCGCTCATTGCCAATCCTTGCCGCAAGCGTTGCGCCTAGCACTGTTCTTTCTCCACTATTCCGTCCCACCCCGTTGCATCATCGCTGCATCACTCCCATCAATTTATTTCGGCGCGCTGTCCAAAGTTGGACCCTGCTCTACTGCCGTGTTGCGAAGCCACTGATCTACTACTCCCCTGCTCCTGCTGCTACCAGTACTATCAGTACTACCGCTGCTTCGGTCCTTGTCTTGTTCCCGCAATCACATGGTGGACCCTGATCCCCTGTTTTCTTTTGGGCCACGACGTCACCAGTTGCTTCCTCGCGGCGTCCGCGGCGGTCTCGCCGTTGAAAGCCCGGCTTTTTTTTGGTCTCTTGCTTGTTATATTACATCCCAAGCATTCCCCATTCAATTGCCCGTTTTTTAATTATTCCTCTTCCCCCCAAATACCTTTTTTTTTCTACCTTCTACCCGCACCCAACACCTTCTTCCCACATTTGCCAAGACGCATACGCAGCATCTCCACCCCGAAACCTTGTCGCTCGTATTGCTTCTTACTTAGTGCTGCAATCGCTGACGCGCGTCTCTCTGGTCTTCGAAAACAGGCCAAGAGATACATTCTGGATCCTCTGACCGCTCCGGAGCCCTCGCAAGAGACCGGCCCAGGCTCCTCGCACTTCAACGTTCACCTCCGCACCTCCCGGCCCATCTCCGTCGCATCCCCACCCTCGACGCCCCGCCGCCGCGCCGACTCCAAGAAAACCAGCAGCCACCGCCGCGCTTTCGCAAAGTACTCGCCCAGCGCCAGCAGTGACGACGACGACGACGACACCACCAAAAACAACTTGGCCGATCAACGTACCTCGGCCAACTTCTTCAACAACCCCACGCCCCCCGAGTCTGCCGGCTTCCACAAGTCCCCTGGCCAGTACCACACCTCCAACCCGTACTCGGCCTGCCGCTCACGCTCCCGCCGCACCTCCAACCTTGACACCCACCACGAGGAAGCCCGCTCACACCGCAGCGGCCTCGTCTCACCACCCCAGTCCCCCGATTCCGTCGCGTCCGACAGCGTCGTCGCCGCGCAGCCCTCCGCTCTCCCCGCCACCGCGGCCTACCACAGCGGCCGACTCCCCATCCGTTCCGCTAGCGCCCGTGCACCCGGCCCAGCGTCCCGCCCGCGCCGCCGTAACCCCGACCAGCACGGCCGGAGCCGCAGTGACGACCCCTTCCACAATCACCACCAGCAAACCCCCCGCCCACCCGGCTCCCTCGGCCAGCGCTACCCCGGCGACATGTCGCACCGCCCACTCGACATGATCCGGCGCGAGACGCGCGCCGCCGACCGTCGCCACCGCAGGCACTGTTCTGAAGCCGACACCATCGACCTGCTCGACACCGTCGGTCCCACCTACCACCATGACGGACCCTACGACGCCACCCTCGCCAGCCGTAACATGAACAAGCTGTACTCGCCCGTCGAGGCTGTCCGCGACTCCAATCTGGCCGCCCTGGCCGCCACCCCGCAACACTTCATCCGCGACGCCCTCACCCATCACCGCCCGCTCCAGGGCACAGCCACCATCCCCAGCGGCGGCGTCGATGCCCGCGGCAACCGCATGTCCTACGAGGAAGGCGCTGACCTCATGCGCGAGCCCGACGCCCCCGGTGGCGCCTACCGCCGCTACGACTTCATCGACTACCTCCCCGACGACCTCAAAGGCAAGGGCGAGCCCTCGTACACCATCGAGCGCGACATCAAGAGGGGCAACGGCGGCCGTGAAGACGCCATCGAGATGGAGAGCAACCCGCTCATGGCCAAGAGCTTGCGCCACCGCAAGAGCGCCTCCGTCGGCGAATCCTCGTCCTCCAACGTTAGCCACACCGTCAACGGTGCCGACGAGCACGGCCTCGGCCGTCACAACTCGACGGGCCGCCGCATCAGCGAAGGCCTCAAGCGTCGCTTCGGCAGCCTCCGCCGCAAGAAGAGCCCCAGTCCCGACCGTCACTGAAAAACGGGTGAAAAATAAAATAATTCTGGGTCTTTTAGACTGTGTACGATGAAAATCTTTTTGGCGGGATGTTCTTTCTGTTTCTTTCTCCGTCTCTCTCTCTTTCTCTTTCTCTTTCTCTTTTTCTTGTGTCTAGCCAGGCAATCAGCTTTCTTTTCCCTTTTCTTTTTCTGGGTTCATGGGCAACAAGGTCAGATATAAAACGCTTTGCAACAGGATTTGGATGGTATACAGAGACACATGGCGTTTTACTTGACGGGCTACGCGACTTGAAGCATCAAAGTCGCAGGGGCGGATCACTTTTCTGTTACAATCAAATATATAGAAACAAAATATAAAAAAATGGCTCCCTCTCACACACAAGTCGCGAGTTATATTGTCTTTACTGCATCATAGATTACTTTCGTTCACCACGAAAAGAAGAGCGAATGCTGGCCAAATACTCTACAATGCAGAGAGAGCATCACTTTTCTTGTCCATCAAGTACATGCCTGCCTCGGTTTCACCAAGAAAAGGCTTTTCGTACTAATCTACAGCTTTTTCTCCTCTTCTTTTTTTTATACAATGCAAATTCCTCTTCCCTTTAAAAGTATGCCATGCCCGACCACCCAAGCACGCCTTCCAGCTCGTCCCTCATCTCGTCCATGTCGTCGTAGCCGCTCTTTGCCGCCATCTCCGCCCTCTTGGCGGCGCCCATCTCGGTCCAGCGCGCCAGCACCGCGCCGTCCACAATCATGCGGCCCGACGCCGCCGTCTCCACGCCCACGGCGCGCGAGTGGCTCTGCGCGCCGCGGCCCTCGGGGAGGCGGTGCGCCTTGGGGTGCAGCCCGCCGTGCGGCACCACCGCGGGCATCAGCTGGTTCGTCAGCGACAGCAGCCGCCGGTACGCCGACTCGCTCAGCGGCGTGAGCGCCGCCAGCTGGCCCGTCGGGCAGCTCAGCAGCAGCGTGTGCGGCGTCTCCGCGCCCGTGGTGCCCTGCGGCTGCGGCTGCGACGCGGGAACGGTGCGCTCCAGGAGCACCGTCGTCGTCGGCTCGTTGGGTGACAGCGAGAATGTCGTCCGGTGCAGCAGGAGGTGGCCCTGAAGAGACTTGGGATCTGAAGCACGCATTGTTAGTAAACAAACGGTTGGTCGAGTACAACGGGCAGTACACACGATCAGGGTTAAACTCAAAGACATGCAAGTCACCATCTGCATCCACTCCAATCATGGACAGATCCTCGCCATCCGGCAAAAAGTCGGCCACCAACATGGGGATTTGCCCGCCGCTCTTTCCGAGCACCTTGAAAGTGTACGGCTCCTCGGTGTAGCCCGCAAACCACATGCCCTTGAAGGCGTCGGCCATGAGGCACAAGCCAGTACCGCGCAACTCACGAACACCAAGAATGTGGCAGTTCATATCCAAGAAAGCGACCGGCAAAAGTCCGCCGTCCTCGCGCAGGCCACGAACCATGCATTTTTGGCCCTGCGCAATGAGCAGCAATCCAGAGGTGCCGATTTCGGACAGCGATGTAACGCCGCCGCGTGGTAATTCTTCCTTTGCTTGGAGCTTCAGCCTCTTGTTCGTCTCCGGCCGGCCGGGTTCGGGAATGACGGTCACAATATCAAACACTTGGACCCGGCCCCGCGTCGGCAAATCTTCTCCCTTGCATATCGCACTGCCAACGGCGACAACCATACGTCGCTCCTTGGTTTCCTCGGATATCTCAAGATGAAGTGCCATCATGCTCTCAATGGTTTCGCATGATTCAAGATCTAGGCTATGAATGACTGTCCACGCTGCAGGGCTGATGAGCTTCAGAATACCTCGCGGCATCGTCGGCGCAAAAGAGACGGTCTCTTTAGCCCATTCCTTGTGGTAGTCATCGTCCTTGGGCAGCTCAAAGGGCTCCCGCGTTGAGCAGGCTGCGATATATGTTGCCGTGTGCGAGTGGAATGACACTCTGTTGACGTCGCAACCCAGCGGAATCTTCTTGACTGAGATGCCCAGCTCAGCATAATTTGTATCCGTTGGCAGCTGACTGACTCTGGCAATACCCTTGGTGTCGGCGTAAATGAAACCCCGGTCGCAGCCCTCTGTGTGGAAAGTGCTCATGCCTTGGACTCCTTGGCCTTGCAGGCCAACGATACGAGGGATACTCTTCGCCGATTTGAGAATAAAACTGGGCGAGTCACCAGATAGGAACACTGTGCTATAGCCGCCGACATTGCCGCAGGGCTGCAGCGGAACGAAGCGTCTATGTTGTGTATCATCCTCTTCCTTGTCTGATATAGGTGCGCTTTTTGCTATAGTGGAGTTTGCCGATTTCTTGAAGAATAGTGTGTCCGACAGCGGTGCCAAGCTGCTAGCTGATTCGTGATAGCGCACAGGCTCGTATAAAGTGAGGTCGTTGGTGCTGTGGCGAAGGATGAGATATGGGGTTTTAGCGACTACATCGCCGAGATCAGCGACGAGGATTTCAGTTAGTGTTTCTTTTGCGGCTGCCTTGCGGCCAGTGAAATTCGCCGAAAGAAAAGGTGGTATCGAGGTTAAGCCTTCTGCAACATAGACTGGCTCTGAGAGTTTGTCCAAATCATATATGTGCAAAGCACCGCCTGTATTCATCAGAAACATCATGGTTTTGGGGCTATTATTTCCCTCCTCGAGCTGTTTCGGTTGAAATATTCCCTCATGATCAGCGTACAGGCAACCTGTTTGCCATTTTATCGAGGAAAGGGGGCCCTTGTCCCTCTCAACTTCTTCCAGCTCGTCATTGCTGCCAATCTTGGCAATAAATACGCTGTTGTCGTCTCGGATAATCATCAAATATGGGTCGACGATGCTTGCACTAACCACTCGTGGCTCAGCTCCTGTTTCCTCATCCATCATCGGCAGAATCTGGCTCAGCCCAAGATCCCCGTCATAGCATCGGACTTCGGATTTTAATACTTGAACAATTCTCATTTGCTTCCCCATGGTACCCGCCATGACGGTAAAGCCTGCCGCAGGTTCGAATTCCGTATCCTTTAAGCTTTCAAAGCCAGCTTCCGTCAGAGCATAAACGTCTGACGTTTCGTAGCCATCTAGATCAACCTTGGCAACGATCATGAACCGGTCGTACAGCTCAATGTTGTCATATTCGCTGCTTATGACGGCATTAGAGCCGAGTGCTTTTGGTACTGGTTTCTTGACACACATGGTCCAGAAGCCTCGAGCTTCCGGAAACTCGAACCGTCCAATGACCTTGGGCTGTATCTCACGGTTTAGAATAGCGATTGCGCCAGCCTTTCCTCGGCCGACGGCGCAAGCAAGCTGCAGTTCTGACGTGACGCCGTCTCGCAAAACTGCCTCTTCGCTGTCTGGAGGGAAAACTGCTTTGCCTGGGGCAACATCGTGGATCGGCGCCAGACATAGCAGAGAATCTTGTAAACGAAAGAATAGCTCACCGCCCTTTGTCGCTCCGTTGGCAGCTTGGGATGGCTTCGCGGCCGCAGATTCTGTGCCGTACAGATCATCATCTTCGTCAAAATCATCGTCAAGATCAATGTCTTCCACATCAAGGGCCAAGTCGGCGTCCAGGGCTCTCGACTTCTTACGCTTCTCTTGACTTTGCTTCCTCGACCAGCCGATAACAACAGAATCACCGCTCTCGCTTCCGATAAACATGGATGACTTTCCAATCCGAGAAATGCAAGATACTCGACTCTTGAGGATGCTACCACCGTTTTCAGGTGAAATAGGGGCTAGACTAATCCCAGACACTGTACGTCCGTCAATTTTGAATGAAATAATTGCCAACGAGGCATCATTGAGGACTATCAGGAGCTCGCCTGTCTCCATAGATATAGGTTCGATTGCGCATCCTTCCAGGCGATAGTTGAGCTCAGATTGGTCGCTCAGACTGAAAGACGTCATTTGTCGTGCCATGGGGTTCACCGCAACGCCATTGGCTTTACCAGATTGGTCGATGTGAATGAGTTCATTTTCGCCGACGAGAAGAGCGCCACCAACAGGGTCAGGTAGTGGAATGACGCGGTTCAGGTCTTGGGGTAGACCTGTGACGGAGAGAATCGTAGTGGACGCACGCTGTTTTAGATCCAAGGTGAATACTTTGTATGTCATGTGGTCTTTAAACCCGAGAGCAATGGAAGTAGACTGTGCAGAAGAGAGAATACCAAACGTCGGCTCTCGGTACTGATGGAGGAACGCGAGATGGACCGGATGCAGAAGCGTAGGGTCGAGCAGAGGGAGTCGCAATACAAAAGAGGGCGAGTGTTGTGACTCGGTTCCATGACCGTCGCCGTTGGTCGCGAGAGAAGCTTCCTTGGCAGGCTTGGGTCCGTCCAGCGCTTCATCCCAGTCTTCCATCTCGAGATCTTCCTCTGCTTGACGAAATGGCAGGATGGCCAAGTTGCGACTGCCAAATTTGAAGGCCGCACAACGACTAGCGGGGTCGGCTTCCAGGTAATTGACATACTCGCCAAAGGGAAGCTCCCAGGGCGCGCCCTGAAGCTCGTCTTTTTCGTAATAGTGTATCGAGACGGTGTCGAGGGCTGCTTTTTGCGGGTTCCACTCAGTCAAGCACATCTTGGCGCCGCGGTAAGCGAGCAGGAGGGCTTCGCCGCCCGAGGCGGTGTTTGGCAGCTTGATTCGGGCGAGGCCGATGACAGTACCGGCGACGGTAATCTCAGCGACGAGGACGAGCTTGGTGTGCTGAGCGCGGTCGCGCAGCAGTAGCGTCTCGCCGCCGCCAAAAAGAGACGCCTCGAGGCCGTCTTCGTCGTGGCCGCGGACGTCATAGTCGGCCTCGCTCTTGGTGGGTGGTTGCTCGGGCTGCTGTTGCGGGTCGAGCTCGGCGGCGATGGTGCGCGTCTCGAAGATTTGAAGGAGAGATCCCTTTGCGACAACGAGGTTGTTCGCCGAAGACGATGTCAAGGGCAGGCTCAGGGAATGGGTGACGGCCGAGGGCGCCACAAGCTCCGTATAGACCTGCATTGCGGCAAGGTCATTCTCGCTCGCCGACCTGCGAGTCGAATTGGGGTGTGTGGTAACGGCCTTGTCGCTGGTTTGCGAGTTTGCGATGGATGTTCGTAGTAAAAGCACAAAAGAGTACCTAGTCACGTACCGGTCTGCAGCTAACGGTGGTGTGTGGCTGGAATATGGCTGAACTGAGGCTGAAGCTTTTCGGGACGGCAGTGGGTTGATCCGCCCAGCGACTTGAGACAGCTGAATTACAGGGCATCAAGTCGCTGGCACTGGCACTCGACTAGCGTTGCTGTGGCACTCTGGGGTAGCCTAAGACAGTGCCACGAATGTTTCTACTTACCAGTAGGTGCCTACCTGTATCCCAAGCAGGCGAGCACCAATTGGCGTGCAGTTGCACAACAGCTGCCTTATGCACTTATGCAAGCTTCAATCTTCGACCGTTCGTTTAATTGCGTCACGAAACATCCGCGACTTTTTATCGCCATCATCACCACTACCCAACTCGCCGACAGACACTCACCCTGTCCAGCATCGACAGGCCTTGAGCAGTATACAGCGTCCGTCAAACTCAATCACTGAATCAAAGACACACACACCCCCATACATAAACCCCAGCTTCCAACAGCGTCGACGTCATCATGCTGGCGGACGCAGGTCTGATTCAGACCAGCCTGATCTGGGTTGCCTACGCCTGCGCTATAGCCTTCTGCCTCATCGCCGCCGTCATCACTACCTTTACCTGGCAGACACCGCGCGAGCGCTCCGCCGTCGTCAGCTTCGTCGCCATTGTCAGCCTGACGGCGCTGCTCGCCACGGTGCTTCTGCTCCCCGTCGATATCGCTCTCGTGTCCGCCACGGGATCCGTCAGTCTCGGCGTCAAGAAGCACTGGGCCACGCCTGAGCGCATTGCCGACATTCTTCTGTCGCTCAAGGTCATCTACTACACTCTCTACAGCTTCGATGCGCTCCTGTGCCTGCTCCTCATCCCGTTCGCTTACTTCTGGTATGAGGAGTACGATGAGATTGAGTTCGAGGAAGAGGGCCGCACATGGCGCTCACGCCTCTGGGCTGCGGCCAAGTATACACTCTTCTTCGTCGCTCTCGTCATTGCCCTCTTTTTGATCGGCTTCTTCGTGCCCGCGGCCGGCCGCGGTGACCAAGGCGATGGTTGGAGCAGTCTCGGGTCCTACTACAGGCAGCTCGTTGCGCAGAGCAACGGCGAAAAGGCCCTGACCTTTGCCCTGGGCCTGCTCGTCACCCTTGGCACGCTTCTCTATGTCGTCTACACCAGCACCGGCCTCGCCCTCATGCCAATCTCCTTCATCAAGTCAGCGCCCAGTATCTCCGCGCCTCAGCTCTCCGCCACGACCGCCTCGCAGCTCGAGCAGAACCGTGAGCGCCGGCGTCAGCTGGAGATGCGCTACGCCGGCCGCGAGGACGGCAGCATGACACGCAAGGACCGTCGTGAGCTGGACGCCCTCGTCCGTGAGGAGCAGACCCTCGTCCGCCGCGAGCGCCTCGCCGCCGAGGCTCAAGGTGAAGGTCACAGCCGTCTCTACCACGCCTGGCTCCAGGTCTGCGCTTTTTTCCGCCCTGTCAAAATGATTGGCGGCATTGTGCTCCTTATCCTCTCCATCCTCGTCGCCGTCTCAATGCTCATCACCGGCATCGACAAAGCTACCCACTCGGTGTGTAAGCAACGCTGCGGCTACATTCTCGGCCACATTCGCGTCTTCCAGCCCATCAACTGGATCTTTGTCCAGACGGCGCGCGTATTCCCCATCGACTATGTTCTCATGGCCCTGCTTGTTCTGCACCTCTTCAGCAGCTCCATCTCGGGCATCGCCACTGTCGGCATCCGCTTCCTTTGGATCCGCATCTTCCAGATCCGGCGTGGCCGCACCGCGCCGCAGGCTCTCCTCATCGCCACTGTCATGCTCGGGCTCATCACCCTGGCCGTCAACTACGCCGTCGCCATGTTCATCGCCCCCCAGTATGCTACGTTCGGCACCCAAACTTTCTGCAGCCTCGAGCCTGCTCGCCCCGGTCAGGCGCCCGACTGCCGCGCCAACCCGGATAAGGTGCTCCCTTGCGCCCAGTCGCGCGAGTTCCCCTTTGCCGCTCGCGCCTGCACGCCGTCAGTCATGTCAACTTTTCTCAACCGCATCACCATCACCTGGCCGTTCTTCGGCATCATCGCTTTCTGGGGCCAGTTTGCCTTCCTCGCCATCTTCTTGGTCGTGCTCGTCACCGCCATCTTCCGCACGCCCCGCGTCAACCTCGCCGAGCTGGACGAGGACGCCGAGGAAGATGAGGAGGAGAGCCTGCTGGCGGCCACGGGCCGACGCTTTGCCGCGAGCTGGGAGGACGCCCGCAACACTGCCAGCAGCAGCAATAATCGTAACTATGGCACGGGCAATGCTTGAACGAGGCGCGCTTTCCCTGTCTTGTTTCTCATTGACCCTTTGACTCGTACATTAGCATATATCAAGGTTGAACAATATTTGCATTTTTTTCGGATTGGAAAAGGAAGGGTAAAGGGCGGTCAACAAGCGCCGAGTTGGGTATACGAGGACAACGGAGCATGTGCATTTTTTCTCTCTATCAATTATCGAAGGCGTTGGCTGGGTTCACTTTATTCGTCTTTTACTTTCGCTTTTCAAAGACTCTAGGTCTTCGCATACAGGATTTTTCTCTTTATTGAATTCAAACTTTCTGGAATATTGCTCTCTGCTGCCCCAAAGCGTCTGCACAACTGTAGACACGGTGATACGATATGAAATGCCTCTTCTGTTCATTATACAGTTCCGGGATAATCCCCATCTAGCTATACAACACAGCGTTTTTATCTTCTCCTACATTGGCGTATACCAAGTCGCCTGCACCCCTCTCTGCCCGCTTACCCATCTATTTCTGCCACATACATGCAATAGAGCCCTCCAAGGAGCAAAATCGAAGAAAAGAGAAACTAGCGTCGGGCCAAAAAAAAAAGGGAAGGGGTGGGGGGGGAAACGATAGACGGAAGAAGAAAGACAGGAGCATTTTTAATGGAAAATGGTAAGCAGGGCAGGACAGTAAAAAAAATCGACGACTTTTCCAATGACATAAACCAAAAGAAGATAAACAAGAAAAGTATCAAAGGAGGATTGCAAAATAAACCAATCCGTATGATATGATAGCATACCAAGATGTATATGAACATGGAGAAGGAGATCGTCAGCATTTCTCGAGCGGACTTCGTCCACAGCACGTACATAAGCGTCATCCAAACGGTGCGGGTATCAGTAAAAATGCTGCAATTAAAACACGAAGAAAAGCAAAGGATTCAGAAAGCAAATGATCTCTGTTTCGAGCAGAACAACCAGACCAAGTGCGACTTCCCAGCGAACGCGCTTCGGTCACATCAAAGCAAGGAATATGCGATGAAAGTGACTCCATCATCGGCCTTTATTCGACCTTGACTCGTTTGAGTTCTGTTGTGGGCCCCTGACTGCTCGTGCTCGATGTTGCAGAGCCTTCACTTTTTCGCTTCATTGCTTCCCGAGACTTGAGGCTGTCAGGCGCGCCAGCTGTCGCGGGAAGGGAAGACGATGCTGCCGTCGACGCCGAAGACACTGCCGTTTGGCTCTGATCCTGAGTCAAGAAGCTAGGACCGGAACCCACCACAGGCGTCGAAAAATTGAGCGGGCTGGGTAGCGTGTTGCTGTCGCTCGCCTTGTAATTCCACTCTGGATAGAAGCTGCTTGGGCTGGGCAGGAATTCACCGTTGAGGTACCTCGATGGCAGCGCAGACTGTGGTGTCTCATTCTTGTTGGGAGCGCTGTTGCCTATTCCTTGGGGGTTGACCGGTGGTCTCGCAAACGGATTCGGCGGCCCGGTGGCCCCTGCGGACAATAAGGCAGAAGCGGATGGAGATGGCGGCGGTAAGACAATAGATCCGTGGCGCCTTTGCGTGTGCGTTGGGGTGTCTGTGGGATTGCGCGGCGAGCTAGACTCTGCAGTAACGGCACTTCCACTCTGCTCAGACCCTCCATCCGGGATCTGCACAGTGAGCTTGGGGCCGCGGGGTCTGGCAGACAACGGGCCTCCCGTCAGGCTATTCGTGCGGGATGGCGGCGCAAAGGCCACGTCCGGTAGGGAAATATTCCGCGACTTGTCCATGGAGCTATGCGAGCGTGGCAGTGGGGGTGACGCCCGTATGGAAGCGCCACCATCAACCGATTGAGAGCGACTAGCAGGTTCTTCCTTGATGGTGGATTCTTCAGTGCTGAACAATTTGGAGTGCTGGCCCAAGATTGATCGGTTCTCTTCTACAGGCGTAAAGATGCTGTGCGATCTCCGTTGAGGAAGCTTTTTAATGGCAGAATCCGTGTTGAGCAAAGGCGGGTGTCGGGCGTCCACTTCGGGGGCCGTCTCTCTCGGAGGTGGTGGTTGAGGATCGATGGGGCGACGATCTGGCGGTGGAGGATGCGGCATGGCTGAAGGCTGTTGGAGATCTGGACGTGGAGGCATAGGCATGGATTGAGGTGGCGGCGGCTGAGATGGGTATGTCGGTTGCGTCTGCTGAGGCTGTTGAGGCTGTTGAGGCGTGAATCCAGTTTGAGGCTGCTGGGGGTGTTGTTGAGGCGGGCGACGATCGTCAGCGAAGGCTTGAGGCGGCGGTGGTTGATGTGGATGCTGCGGCTGTGGAGGATAGTACTGGGCACCGTGCGGGTGCATCATGGGTTGTGAAGGAGCGGTAGGACCGTTGTAAATGGGAGGCGCAGGCATGTATGTAATGCCAGGATGCGTGCCAGGCGGCGGTGGGGGGACCATGCCCGAGGCCATACGGCGGCCATCATTTCTAGAATCAGGGCGTCCCATAGGCGGGTGCGGTGAGTGGCCGCGGGGAGGCAGATGGTGAGCGTGATGACCGGGAAAATGAGCGCCATTGGGAACAGGCGGAGACGCTGTAGGAGTGTGGTGACGGATTTGCGGCGGGAAGTGGCCATGCTGAGGGTGATACTGTGGAGGCATCATCTGTGCCTCTTCGTGGCCTCGCGGAGGAGTCGCATCGCCGTCTTCGTCGTCGTCTCCGTCGTCTCCGCCGGCAAAATCGTTCGGGCCTTTATGTTCGTTGGCACCACCATGCTGAAAAGTGGTCAGTGGTATGCGCAAGGGTGAAGAAAAGAAGACGGGTAGGGAGGCGAACTCACATATTGGTGGCGGGTAATTAGATCATGCATGTCGGCAGAAGAGTACTCGTAGAGCTTCTTATTATTGCCGAAGATGAAGACGGCGACGTCGACAGAGCAAAGGACAGAGAGCTCGTGAGCCTTTTTGAAGAGGCCGCCTTTGCGCTTCAGAAATGTACTAGAGGTAAAGCATGTTGGTCAGAGAACGGGGTTGAGGGGGATTTGGACAGGTGGAGGTAAGATGCTGGCAGCAATACATACACTGAGCGGTTGCGATCATCCTTGATGGCCTTGATTTCGATTTTTCTGCGACCCATGATGACGGAAGCTTATGTAAAGCAGCAGTTGGGAGTGTGAAGGCGGTAGAGACTCGGAGAGAGCAGGGCCAGGCGCCGAGTATATGTGTATTGTCGGCCGTGTCGCAACGGAGATGGGGGTTGGCGCGGAGCAGGTCGATTGCAGGCGAGGTCAAGGCGCGAAAAGCCCGGGTGCAGCAGTTGGCGGATTGTGTGCGGCGCAGGCGCAGCAATGACGAATCGAACAAGTCGCAGCAGAGCGGTGGGCGGGTTGAGGAGGAGGGCGGTTTGTATCTGGCCGACCGAGGGAGGCAAACGGGTGCACAAGGAGTGGGCCTACGGGCAGTCGCAAGGCTGGCGGCGAAGCCCTGGGGTTTTGGAGGTGAGGCCAGCGGTGATGTGAGGGCAGCGGGAGCGAGCGCTGTCGTGGAGGAGTGGCAGCGGCAAGAGACGCGGTAGAGGTGCGATGAAGACGGAGGAGGAGAAGGACATGTAACGGCGAAAGGAGGGGGGCGGGCCTCGTCGGCGGGCGCGCGGCGCGGCGCAAACAAGCAAAGGCGACGGCGCAAAGGCGAGGACGCTGCGAAGGGCGAGAAAAGACGGGACGACGGCAGGCAAAGCGAGCAAGCGAGCAAACGGACGAAGCTATCGCAGTTGGCCGAATAGGAAGCTTGCTGTGGTCGTGCAGGATGATGGGGCTGGATCTGGCGTTGGAGGGTTCTAATAATAGACCTTGATCGTGTTCAGTTCATGGGAGGAGGTTAAAAAAAAAAGAACAAGCAGGATGGGGGTGGTGGGTGGGAAATGGGGGGGGTTTACTACTAGTACTTGGGTTAGCAGTTGGCAGGATGGCAGGGCAAAGCAGATAGCAGGCAGGTTGGCAGGCAAGCAGGCTGGCAGGCAAGGTTTAGTAGTGAGTAGGAGGCAAGAGGGTAACAAGCCGTGACAAGGTGCTGCAGCACTCCGTACTCTCCGCACTGGTACGGAGTAGTCTTGGAGAAGGCTGCTAGTCGCCTAGTAAACCGGGGGGGTGGCACCTGGCTTTTTCAGTCTTGTGTCTTGTTAGTTATGGGATTATGGGATTATGGGACTATGGGATTATGGGAAGGGGGTCCCCTTGCAGGGGTATAAGTGTGCTAAGTACCAACGATCAGTGTACTGAGTACGTAGCACCGAGTACCTAGGTTAAGTAGGTAAGTACTTACATAGTAGAGCAATGGACGGTTTTGTTGACAAGCGAACAGGCTGGCCAGACGAATTAGACGGGTAAGTTAGTAGAACTTAGATGGAACTGGCAGTGATGCCATTGCGTTTCTTATACTACGTAAGTACTGGTACCGAAAGAGGCACTGAGTTTTACTTAGCAGGGTGCTACGCAAGAAGGTAGAGTACCTGCCTAAGTATAAGTTCCTGACATCAGCAGTGCAGTGCACCAGTGCTTATTACAGGTATTTACCTTGGTACCCCCTAGGTATTTACCACCTACCTAAGTAACAATTGGCTCCAACGCTGGTACCATCTCTCAATGCGTAATAAACCTCAACACGGCATAATCGTCTCAGTAGAAAATAAAAATCAAATAGAAACAATTCGGAGAAATTTTCGGAGGGATGTCCATTGAAATAGAGACATGCTCTCCTCCGTACTAACGAAAACAAGAATAAAATGGGATAAAATAAAAAGAAGAGAAAAATAAAAAGGGGGGCCAACTATATGTCATGCCATGTTGGCTGCTACTTACAGTTTCCCCTACCGACCAAAATTAATTTGTCCATACATGACTTGCACCGTGACGCGCGCCGCCGAGTATTCACCCAACATTTTCCCACAGATACCAGTAACTACCTCGAATACTTGCGCGGTTATTACCTCCTTTCTCTTCTTCTTTTTTTTTTCTTCTTCTTTCTTCTTTCTTCTTCTTCTTCTTCTTCTTCTTCTTCTTGTCCCTCGCATCGTCACCAATCCTTTTCATCCCCCCCCCCCCCCCCCCCCCCCAAAAAAAAAGACGCCACCAACAGTGGGTGGCATTGCAGTGGGCTTCTTACAAGGGTTCTTCCCCGCTACAAGGCCCAGCGGACCAACTGGACGGCCCCAGCAAGCGCCGTGGCCAGCGAGCCGCAGTTCCCTTCAGCCACAACGCGCGAGAAGAGGGGGGAGAACAACAGGGCGGAAGATAAGAGAGAGGGAGGAGAGAGAGAAAAAGAGAGAAAAAGAGACCCTTGCATGTTTCAAACACGGTAACTCAGGTCAATCTGGCTGTGTAGAAACAACTCCTCATGCACTCGCTTTGCTGCATGGCCGCATCGCCTTGCGTTACATTACACATACTTACCAGACTACGCTCGTGTCGCCCAGCATACCACCAAACCATTCTTTGTAAAATAAAATAATAATAAAGACGGACACAGAAATGAAGCTTTTCTTCTCTTTCTTTTTCACCCCATCATCATCACAGTCCGTCTTTTCCTCGCTGGCATGCAACTCTTGTTGCTCGCGTCAGGCCGTCCCGCTCCTCCCTCCCTCCCTTCCTCTCTCCCGGTAGCGACTCCCCACACCCTCCTTTGTCGTCTGAGACATGCGCAAGCCTAGCAAGGCCAAACGCTCTCGTCGCATGCAGGCAGCCAGCCCTTGTTTGGCCGAAGATGCTGCAACGGAGAACTCAGCAGCTGATGGATGGGGCTATAGCGTGATCCCCGCCCAACCGCTTTTCCTACTTACCAGGCTTTCCCACAAGGGAACGGGCGAGGGCGAGCGATGGAAAACGTTGGCCTGCCTGTTTGGGCTCTCCCGGGCCCTGTTTGTAATCTCCAGTATCAATACGCTCACGCGACGGGGCCATTCACAGCTTCCCGTATGCGCCCAAGACGGTGGCCACCTGAAAAGGAGCATAATTTCTTGAATAAAGTGGAGGATCAATCATCAAATTACTGGTCAAGTGTCAGGTCAAAGCCCGTTGATCACAAAGTACGTAGCCATCGCTCTCGCCTTCATCTGCTGACCTTTGCTCTTTGACAGCCCCCCAAATCATTTCCGTCTCTCTCTCTCTCTCTCTCTCTCTCTCTCCCTCTCCCTTTTGCTCAACCTGATCTCGACGCATTTTCACGAAACGTTCTCGCGCGGCATCATGCCATCGTGACACAATCCTCGTTGCAAAAGGGCTCGTTCCCCGCCGGCCGGCCCCCTACGACTCTCTGCCTCTCAGCCACCTCACGCTGGGTTCATGACGCGCGGTCCTGCAGACCAGGCCAATAGCTTAATTACCAAGGGCCAATACTCCGTATCGCTAGGGTACGATCCCCAAAAAAAATTAATGAAAAAAAAAAAGAAAGGTAGAGCCAGCCTTGTCTGGTTCCCGAAGTGGCTCAGCTGCGGATGATAATAATAATAAGCCACTTGCTAGCCCCAAGCACAGAGCCTACCTAACCCACGTCTGCCCGTGAAGTAATGTCGCCGTGGAGAGAGAGACTGACGCGAGCGAAAGGAAACCCAAGCGCCTCTCACGGGGCTTTTAACTCGGACGAAATAGTCATGTAAACTGACTAGTCCGTTGCTAGCTTTATTGATCTACGGCCAGTCGCTGACCTAGCAAGTAAGTAGGGAAAAAAGAGGTGGAGAGAAAGAAACAAAGAAAACTCTCGCGTTCTGTTTTGTGGATGAATTACCGCTCACCAATTAATAAGGGCACGGTGTAAGTAGGGCATGCATTCTCTTGTGCGCTTCACAACAACGCCGTCCGTCTTGTTCCACGACGACACCATCTCCTCGATACTAGGCCATCGCCATCCTACCAGTAGCACCCACCGAATAAGTGTATTATTACTCCGTACGGAGTAGACTCTCGTGAACCCTCCCTCCCCAATGGAACTAGAAACAAAAGGATGATGGAGCTCAAACTATGCCTTTGCGAGTCAACCTAGACAAAAATATTGTTTCAAAAAGCTTACTACCTCACCACAAGCAGCGACGGCGAGTCACCTTGTTGGTGTGAATTTCTTGACATTTCGAGGCCTCATGTCCAGCCAGCAAGCACCTCAGTCCTCAGCCGAGGCCATCCGAATCACTGGCCGACGATGTGAATAACCCCGGGGGTTGCCCTCAGACCCCTGCTCTTTTGTTTCTCATACGCAACCTTGTTGTTGTTGCATGGTTCGAGCTTTTTTTTTTTTTTCCTTACTTTGCTTTGCTTTGCTTTGCTTTTTTCTTCTTCTTTTTGGCATCTTTTCTGTCCAACACGCAGTTATCCGAGACACAATGCGCCCCCCTCTCTCTGTCCGGCTGCCCGCATCTTGTCATCTCTCCTTCACTTATTAGGACGAGGTAGGTGCCCCAATTACGGAGTACAGTCCAAGTATAGATGAGCAGAGTTCCAATTGGCATGTCGCACTAGCCGTGCGGCACGAGGCAAGATTAAGAACCACATGGGGGGGTAAACGGGCAGCAAATGCAAGGGAGGGAGGGGAGGGCTTTGATTTCGGTCCCAGGTTTCTTGAACGTTGCTTGCTCTCCCGCGCCCATCCTTTCTTATCATTGGTCCCGCCGACAGAGGGACAGAGAGAAGAGAGAGAGAGCGAGAGTGACTTGCCAAGGGGGTTTCATCTCAAAGTTTCGGAGAAAGCAATAATTCCTCTGCCTCGCCGACACACTCCATGCCTCTTTTGCATTCCCTTGCCCACGATTGCCGCCCGATATCACATTCCAGCTCCGCCATTGTTAGCCCGGAGCAGCGCCCGCGTTAAAGATCACGGCTGGGGGTGGTGGGTACAATGCAATGGATGAGGCGAAGCAGAGATGCAAGAAATACACGCCATTCTATATTTATTACGCATAGTAGACCATGCAAGGGAATCAAGGCATGATAAACATCAAGGGCTAGAATGAGGTACTATCGGGTCATCATACTGCAGATAGCCGTTCGTTAATTCCGCCTGTCTGCGAGTAATCTTGGGCTGTCTTGCATCAGTCAGTTCGGTACTGTCTTGCCTTCTTCCCTGCGACTACTCAGTACTTTTCCGTCGCAGACACTCGAAAGCCCTTTTCGCATCAGTGACTAGTCGTACCAAGCGGAGCAGGTTCGTCGCCCCCCCGATGTGTGAGCCCTGACAGCGTCACATGTTGCTTGCTTTGTTGGCTTCCCCTCTCCCTCTCCCTTCCGTCTGTGAACAGATGGAGCAACCATCGGTCGACTTGACTTGTTGGTGCCGTCTTGCTCTTCTCTCTTGGCTTTTCTAACAATAGAAACACGCCTTGCCCAGGGGACGGGGGAGGGGCTTGTTAGCACTGAGCAGGGACGTCCGCCCCGCACCAGGGGTCGCCGATTCGTTTTGTCGTCGCAGCAAACTCCAGGCGACAGGAGAAGCAACACATTCGACGGAAAAGAGACCGCTTCGTGCCTTGTAGTTGCTACGTTGTGCGTAGAGGAGACGCAGGCAACGTCTCATATCACGAGCACAGGGCATGCAGGAGAACGAGAGGGAGTCGAGAAGCAGAAAGAGACAGAGATTGGTCTCGCCTCGAGACGACGCGTACGGATTACCCTATATCCAAAATACTATCCTCTCGTTTGGCCCAAGAAACAAGACACCAGTGATAGTGACACATTGAAACCTTCTGCATAATGTTTAGACATCTGTCACGCCCTGGCTTCTTGATTTGTTCTCGAAGCGCCGGTGCTGGTAACCCTGTCCAGTCATCCCATCCTATTTCATTTCTCATCACGTACCATCACCATCACAATCCATTCCTTCATTGTCATCCCAAAAGAGCAAGCCTGACCTCACATGCAGCAGCAACAGTCTGCGAATCCCTATTATTGTCCCTTTGCAATGTGCCCCCAGGGCGTGTATGAACTGACCAAACCCCCCCAGCTTTTTTAGAGTTCCCGGGGCACGATACCCGGCGCGCATGCATGCGACGAGCGAGTGGCGGCGCAGGGTTCTAAAAATAGAGACACGACACACAAAACAACCACCGCGGGTCGGGGCGGAGCATCATCATCCACGAGCCCACAACCACGAAAAGCTCTTCTCACCTCGACCTAAACCTCATGGTCTCTACGTGTTGGATCGACCTCTTGGCATCCCGCTGGACGCGTGGCTCTCATACTACTAGAAGATACTGCATAGCCCCTGTAGACCCCTCACTGTCAGCATCGCCTTCAAACGTTAAAACAAGAGATGAATAATTCCTCAAGACCGCATCATGTCAAGCCCCCGCTAAAACGATGCATAATATATTCGCGCTAGTCGCTCGCATCAAACATGGCAAGGCATAAATGCAGTCCGCGTTCTATTCTTGTCTTCTGTTTCTTCATCTCATTTGCTACGCCGAGACCCTGGCCACCCTAAGACGTCAAGATTGTTTGTTCTAAGTAGATGCTCCCTCTCCTCTCGATGCAAGGTCAATACTATTAGCTTTCCACTCCGCTTTTTGCATCAATGCCCAATCCACCTGGCTATTTTTGTGGCATTCATTCGAAACTGCCCAAAGTAAAATCCATTCTCGCTGAGCAAAGAAACTAACAAAAACATACTGGTAGCTAAGCTTGTCGCAGCTTAATCAGTACTCTCCTTGTAAACGCCAGACACCATACCTCCCAACTCGACTGACGACATAAAAATGAAAATAAAAAATTATACACCGGTTCAAACATTTCACATACGCGCTACTCCTCCGCACGTATTGTGCCTTCAAGCCTCATCGGGTTTTCAGGATGGCGAACCTGCGCTGCCAGCATTGTAACTACCGAAACCGCCGTGCTCCGCCGCAGCATCGGCCTTCATCGTACCGTTGAGCAAGGGACATAACCTTGGAGAGGTATATGTTAGCAAATATTCTTCATGAGCCAACTAGCTTGACAAAATCATGGGCAAAAGCAGATTGCTGGAGTCAGTAATGAGCTTGAGCTAGCAGTGACTCCCAAAGCAGCAAGCGTCACGTAAACTGTAGGCGCGGCGCGTCAAGACACAAATCTCGCTCGGAACTTGGCTTCGAGTCGCTGCAGAGAGAGAAAAGCTTTGGCCTTGTCTCGCTCCCGTGCTAGCTTGGCAGCCTCTTTCTCTGCTTGGGCCGCCTTACGAGCTCGGGCTGCTTGCTCCCGTAGCTGTTCTCTTTGCGCCTCTTTCTCGGCTTTGCGCGCCTCGCGCGCCTGGTCTCTCTCTTCTCTTTGCCTTTTCTTCTCCTCATTTACCAACTGCTTTGCGCGTTGTTTGCGTCGGCCCCACGCCTGCAAGTTAGACTTTTGGAGCTGCTTTGGGAGACTGAGTTTCCTGTCGGTCGTTTGACCCTTATCTCCTGCTATTTTTGGTGGCTTTTTGGCAGCCGCCCACCAATCAAAAGACGGGCGTGGGGGTGGGGAAATAGGGTTCATACTTTTTGTTGGTTTTGATGTGTCCAACCTGGCCACAATTGGCACACTTTCGAGAAGTGCCGGTAGGAATCTTATCTCCACCGGTTGAAGGTGACCCTGCGTCGCCAGCAGCTGCTTTCTGGTGCAGCTCTTTTTGCTGCTCTCGAGCTTGTCGTCGAGCCTTGTTCTTCTCCAGTCGTTCGAGCTCCTTCTTGATTCTACACCGATCAGTGTTAGTCACAGCCCCCTTCCTTGATACCACAAACAACATACCTAATGCCTGCAAGACGGTCATGGTCGGCATTGCCCGTTGGACGCACGCTGTAGATGCTATACGTAGATATGTGTAAGCAGGGGCTCTAAACTCGAGGCCTATTAAGTCTTTCTTATTTGCCATAGCACCGGGTCCATAATCGGACCTTGCCAAGCTTGTGAGACGTTTGAGATATATGGTGTTGCGAAGCAATAGTTGGGCCGTTGGCGTCAGCCGCCGCCATTGTCGCCGGCTGAGCCCAAGACTCCGTAGTCGGGGGTTCACGTACTCTTTCATCTCCAACTCCGCCTCTGTACGTCGTTTCATGTACTGAGAGATGACGACCGGGTCGTGCACCACTTCTGATCGTGTCTGGATGGACCCGTCCGGTAATCGGTAGTCGCGCTTGATTCGAATCGCCCGCTTTTGGTGACGACTGGATGAAGTCAAACCACTAATCTGGCTAGTTCCGTCGTCGAAGTGCGCCGGTGTCGCTGCCGCTTGAACATTAAATCGATCGTCTTCGTCTTCCTGCGGTTGAACGTCATTGTCGTCGTGTGCGGTTCCATCTGTCAATGTTGCCTTTTGCTTCTCCCAGATTTCACGAATACCTTCCTCGTACATGGCTTGCTGCTTCTTCACGTTGTATGCATGCCCACCATTGGCTCGCTTTTCGCGTTCAATAGCGTCTGCGGAGGTAGCGAGAGGTCCCTGAACAGCTTCGATATAGCCACCCTTCATAGACGTGCGGATGAAACTGAACCCCAACCCATGACCAGTTGGGTCGCCCTCGCCATGAAGCTGGAGCATTGCTTTCTGGGCGCAAGCATCAATAAATGCTTTAGTCGTCTTCCACGGGGCCATCTTGTCGGCGAGGGTTTCCTCTTGCTTCTCTTGTGCTTTTTTAGCAGCGCCTTTAGTAATCTTGCTATTGTCGTCCTCCCCATCATCTTCCTCGCCGTCCTCAGCGGCCTGAGTTTCGTCTTCAATAGTGGCATTTCGAGGGTCGTAGCCAGCATCCTCCAGTTCCTTGATACCGAGCTGCATGGCATCGAGTAGGCTGACGTCTTCTGGCTTGATCATGGCACGGACAGCATTTTCGTCTGGAAGCACCTCACCTGGCCGTAGGCGCCACATGCCCTTCTCTCCACTTTCTCTGTCATACTGGAGAAACTCTTTGAGCTTTTGTCGGTTCTGCGTATCAGTCGAATCTGCAATGTGCCGAGTCATTTCGGACAATTGGCAATTATCCGTTCGACTGTGCCGTATCATGCGAAAAGCAAGCATCTTCATACGGTTCTTGGAAGCATTCGTGACCTTTCTACTATGGGGTCCGGGAACTTCAACCGACGGGAACGCCTGTCCCACCACATGAATATGGTCAATCTTGTGCAGATACCACCGTGAGCCCTCGACACCTGTTGTGTTGCGGACAACCAAAAAGTCGTTTGCTCTTGGTGTGTGTTTGAAGACTGGAGCGCGGTACATTTCGTTGTGTAGTGTAGGCACGGTCTCGCCCGCATCCACGGTGCCGAAAAGCGAGAATGGGGAACGATCCTCCGGTAGTAGCGTACGATATTCACCGAGCTCCAATTTGGGTAGCTGTTCTTCATCTTTTTCATCCTTGCGACGGTAATAGTTGATAAGTTTGGTGCCCATTCCAAAGTTGTTCAAAACGCGTGGCCTCGGCTCGCAGTATTCGAAAAGAACGGCAGTAGAGTTGTCACCCAGAGTCAAATCCTTTGACTTGAGGAAGACTTCATGAGCCTTGCCCTTCATCATCTTACGCTTCTGGTGTTGGGGTTTGTCAAATTTGATGCTATGATGCGAGAATTTCTTGTAACGGAAACGAGGACGGTGGTACTCGTCAGTTGTACCCGGTAGCCGAACCTTGTAGTAAGGCCAGGTCAACTTGATCGCTGGCATACTGTGTTCCACCGAGATGTTGCCGAGAGTAGCACGGACTTTACTCTGGTGGTTCTCCTTGAGCAAGTCATACGCCTCGTCGTTGGATAAGTTAAATCGCTGCGCCATGGTGCGCCCCAAACGGCCCGCGCCAGTCTGTTTGTTTTTATCATCTTGACGAGAACGCTTAGCGTTGGTTTGCGAATCTGATTCAATCAAGAGGTGGGGATCGCTTATATCCAAGTGAACTCGCTTCGCACCGCGTTTTGTTGCTTCTTCAAAGTTGTCAAAGGATGGTGCAGTGTATCGAGGTATCTCGGGAAGGCCAGACGCAACGAATTTACGTTTCTTTGGTCGGCTCTTTGTGTCTTCTCCGAAATCTTGTAAGAATTCAGCGTCCCATTCGTCGTCTTGATCTGCATTCGTGAACTTTGACTGATTGCTTTCCTTTAATTCGGCGGCCAGGCGCGTTTGAAATTGTTCTTGAAAGGTCTCGATATCATTGCCCCAATCTTGACAAGCAAGTTCAATGTCGCGCATAGTGTAGCCCATCACAGGCTCACCGTCGGATTCTCGATCGATATCAAACTGAACTATCTCATCTTCGTTTTCTGCAGAATCATTATCGCAGAGTACTAGACGCCTAGAATTGAATGCGATAAGCCGCTGCTTGAGAGAGCCTGTTGCTGCTGGTCCTGGGATACGAAACTGCTTCTCTTCATCTGGAGCAAGGTCGAGGCTCAGCTTGCTCGTAACAAGGTGCTTCGGCTTCTTAACCGGCTTCTTCCCCTTCCATGTGGCTCTTTTGGGCGGCAATAGTTCGCTCCAGATAAGAATGCGCCCCTTCTTATATGCCGGCCACATCTCCTTTAGCAAATCCTCGACGGTTTCGGCTGGCGCAGGAATATCCGGATCTTGATTGGCAGCGCCATACATATGCGGATCAGGGTCGAAGTTCATTCCAGAAAAGCTCAATCCGGTGTCGGTTTGTTGGGTTTCTTCACCAATCTCGGCATCGCGCACGCGTGGTGCAGGGGACGGATGGTCTCCAATAGGATCGGTAGGTGATGATGGCCCTTCGCCAAACAGGTCATCGGCATCGTTGCTAGTGCCGCCATCATCGGTAAGTGATGGAATCTCGAGCGATCCACCGGCTGCAGGCTCTTCATCAGGCAGATCGTCGTCACTGATGTCTTCGTAGTCCTCTGCGTCGTCGGCCTTGTTCGTTTGGTCAAAGGGGTTATCGTCGAGCTTCAAGCCGCCACTAGAGCCATCCTGACTCTGCTCCAGAAGGCGCGCAATCTCGCGCTGATCCGCAGATTCTTGCGCCTTCCACTTGTCCTCGTCGAACGAGGAGAAATCCTGATCTTCGGGCATCGTGAAAGCGGCGTCCCCTAGCGCGAGCCCGGATATTGATTGCGTGAGATTTGTCTAAACCATTATTCGGGTAGTGAAGATGTTGCACTTTGCGCTGCACGAGCCTAGCGATTGATGTGAGTACCTCTGCGCGCAAAGCTTGGGCGTGAATGCGCGTGCCTAACGAGGTTGCACGCCAGTGGAAGTGAAGTTGTAGGGAAAGTGCCCGATGAATAAGCAAGGAAAAAGTGGATCATACGCCGATTTGCTCTACTATTAACAACAACTTATCAGTACTTCCGCTTTGGAGTGCGGAGTATTTAGATTTCACTACCATCAATCACGGATCGTTTCGTGGCTAGTGTGTACAGGCCGCTCTGTAATTTCGAAGATTTGTTAACTTGTCGTGAGGCAGCGAGACCAATTGCGGCCCCTTATGGACGTTCACGTCCTAGCTCGAAGACGGTCGCTGGAGGGGTGTAGAATCACAGTGCTACGACAATTTGAGATAATCAAAAATCACTTTGCGGATTCTATACCTTTTTCTTCTTCTTCTTCTTTTTTTGAGGGAGGGGGGAGGATAGCTTGAGTACGGAGCGGCCTTGTGCAGTGGGCTCTCATCACAGAAAGAGATGCATGATGCATAAACCGTACTGAAACCAACTAGCAACGGAATTACATTTCTAAAATCCTGGGGTGTTTCACTGTCACGGAGAGTCTGAAGAGTTGTCTGTGATGGTCTATTCTTTTAATTCTATTTAATAGTCATAACTCAGTCATCGACGTCAAGTTGATGATAACGTCGAAGGATATCATTTTCTCTAAAAACAAACATTACGAAGTCATGAACAGGCCCAAAATAGCCCAACGCTGATAGCCGCCCAACCCAAGTTGCTTCCCAGGCATGTGCTTGGTACTTGTATCTCCGCTGTAAAACAATGAAACAAGAAACAGAGTGTTATATGATACACATTAATGTTGGAATAATAAGAGAGCAGATCTGGACGTGGCATCTCTTAAGCGGCGAAGACGATGGCGACAACAGTGGCCACGACCGGCCAGAGGCCTAATGTCTCGAGAGTCGTCTTGACAGCCGCGGAAGATTCCGCGTTAGAGGTAGACTTGCCATCGGCATCTTTGTCTTCGTCGCCCTTGGCGGTGGTGCCGTTGGGCAAGGTGCCATTGATGAGGAGAACCTTTTGGCCGTCCTTGGTTCCGACGGTGACGACACTCTTGTTGAGGTCGGCATAGCTCCCGTTGCCAACAAGATCGTTGAGGTGAGCAGTAGTGTTGCCGCTGTCATCGCAGCCACATGCGGCATCTTGGGCGCAGCCGCAGATGACAGGCAGTTCTTCGTCCTTGTTGCTAGAGTCGTTGTGGAAGCGGTAGGGGTTGTGGTAGTTATACATGTAGGCACTGCTGAGCCATAGACCGGGCCAGAAGGCAAGCGCAGAGCCGACCAGGAGACCAGGAACGATGCCGTTCCTGGTGCTGCCAGCTCTGTAAGGAACGCGAGAGCCTCCACCGTAGTACTGCCCGCCGCCGTACTGGGGCTGAGGGCCGCTGCCAGATTTTGTGGTACCGCCAGTATTGACACCAGGACCAGTGTTGGAAGGTGAGCCGCGGTTACCTGTAGAGCCTGATGAGCCACGATTGCCAGAAGAACTTGACGAGCTGGAGCCGCCGCGATTGCCCGAGGAACCGGACGAGCTGGAACTACTCGAGGTACCGGAGCCGCCACGATTGCCCGAGGAGCTTGACGAACCAGATGAACCGGAGCCGGAGCCGCCGCGGCTACCGCCCGAGCTGCTTGAACCGCCCGAGCTGCTCGAGCTTCCTCCACGACTGCCTCCGCTGCTGCTGCCTCCTCCGCGGCCACCGCCGCCGCCGCCACCCTTGCGCTTTTCGAGATCGACTGGTGCGATGTTGAGCGGCTCAGAGATGGCCGCGGCCGAGGCGCTCGTCAAGAGCGTCAGGGCCAGTACTGCGAATTCGAGTTTCATGGTGGGTGACTCAAGTTGCGGGCCCGAGACTCAGGCGTGCGTACGGAGCCGTAAAAAACAATTGACCAAGACTTTTGCTGGTGTTCTGGTTCAAGATTCGCAAGGCAAGCAAAAACTGTCCAGATGCCTAAGAGATGAAAATCAGGAGTTCTGTCGCGTTGTATTGGATGAATTTTACTCCCTAGAATGCCAAGACATCAGTAGCACGGGGGGCGTTGCGAAATTATATATGTATCATGGAATGGAGAGTGGGAGAGGCCCAAAGAGCCTAATAGAGTGCCTCGAGCACGCTAGACAGGGGTTAGGTCTGGGGTGCTGGGTGGCTGCAAACTGCTGCAGCCTGCCTTGGCTGCTTGGAGCCTCGCCACAGGGTCACAGAGGAAGTCACTGTGGGACAGTCATGACCTCATCCAGCATCCGGCAGGAGTGCCCTGGAGGGGCTCCCAGCTGAGCTTATTTCCAGGGCAGGCGCAGGGCACCAGGGCACCAGGGCTTCCGGGGCTCCAGTACGTTGTCCCACCACCACTGGAGCGATGGCTGGAGCAACTAAACCAGTGCCACCTCACGGTAATCAGTGTGACCACTGACATTTACCTTTAGCGGACGCCCGGGCAGGTGGCAGAGTTGCAGACGGGCACAAAGGTAGTGGGGGCAAGTATTATAGCGCATTTATTAGGCTGCTTCGGGCGCCTGGTTGAGCCTTGCCACTGACTGTTGTCAGTGGGGACAGGCCATCAGCTATAAGGTAGGTTGCAGTCCATGCGTGCGAGGTATCTCCGAACCGTTTCTTTGAATTTGCCTTCTGCGAGGTACATATTTATAATATCATACCAAAATAGGGTAAGTACTATACAGGTCAGTAACTGGCTACACGTACAACCTATCTAGTCAACACGGTGACGAGATACGTTGGCAATGTTGTGGCTTAGAGATGATGAGACTGAGCGAGGTCGCTCACTACCTACAAGAGCAACGCTTGAGGCCAAGGACGGTTTGCGTGCCTATTGAAGTATCAAAACCATGTTGAATTAATAGGCAAACAAGTGGCCTTTTGCAGGCGTCGCACAACCGCCAACGCCATCACTGTCGCAGTCACCTTCACAGACAATACCTTACTTGTCAACCGTGCAACATGGCTAGCCGCTTCCTGTCACAACCCTTTTATACGAGGAACCCGAAGCTAGCTACTGACAAATAGGTCACTGCGCTAGCTTTGTGACTAACAGCCCAGCATCTCCCAAGGTTGCGAGCTACTTACGGCTCCAGCCTCGCCAGGTCATTGCCGAGAACAGAACAGTGGCGACGACTGCCAAGCACCTGATATCTTGCCCCTTGGGAAACGCCAGCATTTCCGTGGCCAAGGTGGCATCTTCATGATGAATAGCGCCGTCAAAGACTTCCAGATTAGATGCAAGGCTGGAGACAGAGCTTTGCCCGTCGATGAGCGATTGTAGTCTGATGAGTGTTGGGCCAGTGACGTCTTTCTGCATGTGGTACTTAACGTTAGTTACCTACCTAGGTATTCAGGGCATACAGGTATGAGTACTGAGTAAGCACCACCGCCACTACTGGGGTGGCAAGCTAACGAGTAGAGCAACAAGTACTACATGGAAAACAAAGAGAATGAACAAATGAAGCAACAGCAGAAGAAGACGAAGAAAGTACATAACTTGGAAAAAAAAAACAACGCACACGGGACTGCTAAATCAAACGGGATTCTGCCTTGGCGTCTTTCACCTACCTCTCCGGTGTCCGGGTCTATGCTTCCCTCACGTGTCGGTGTGTATCTACAGCATGTAGATAGCGACGGACATGTCGCCCTGTCAGACCGGAGATATAAACTCAAATCTAACCTCCAGCAGCGATCAGCCACTTTACTGCCCCATCCGAAACGTCCAATGGAATTGTAGTTTTCCGAAACGCCCAATTGGAGCTGTAGTTTCTTAGTGCCCTTGGGCTGCGCCTCGTTTCCAGCTGAGGCTGAGTAAGTAGGTACTTAGGTAGTTTGAGTGGCGCTGTCAGCACGCGCATGGCGACATGAACAACATGTGCTTCTCTATACGGAGTATTAGATTCTGATTTTTACAAGAATATCAGATATACCTAACTAGATGCCTCGGGACATCAATCCTTAGTCTCAGTGTCGTAAACACATTCCTTGATAATTTTTGCGCATGACTCACATGTATGATTCGCGGGAAGCACCAGTTAGTCGACAGTATCACACAAACCGCCCAAAACAGGGACTTCAATTTGATCTGGAGGCTCTTTTCATTGATAGCGCTAGAGCTCAAGAAGATCACACATACATATTTATGGTGTAGTGGCAATTATGTGCCTCGAAACATCGTACGGCAGCTGCCTACTGGGCGAAAATGGAGTTTGTAAGCCAGCTCCTCCTCCAACCTACTAGGCCCAGGCTGGTTGGTGCCGGATGCACATGTCGCCACAGCCGTACCGCTTTCATCAGCGAACTCTTCACGTTTCGGCCATCTCAAAAACGCCGTGTCTTGTGTAGCCACATAAGCGCTGCAGCCGCCCAAGTCTGAGGCCATTCTTAAAGCATGTTGTCACCGCGTTCCCATGCGCGATCCCAGCATGCAACAACCGTCCCTCGGCGACGGAATGGACGCCCACAAGCCTGTGAACCATGTCGCAGCCGCAAGGTCGGCTGTGACCACCAGCTGCCGATCTGCTCGCGCTGCAGGAAGGGTCGGATAGAAAACAAATGCATATACCTTGTTGCAAAGTATCCCCTATCTCCCACACCGCCTCGCAGCCGTGAACAGACGTATAATCTGCCGTCTCCGGACCAGCCCTCTAGGGCGAGCGTCGCCAGCCCCAAGATCATACACCAGGAACATGCTTCCAAGGATGCTCGTCCTTCAGAAAGTGTCAGGTACGAGGCGCTAGGATACATGGGTGCGACGAGCTTCTCTACAGATCTGGAAGAAGCGCAGCGCCGGCTCATGTCCATGCCAGGTGCGGAGGGTCATGCCAGTTCAGTGCCGACGCCAGACGCGCCCTCGCTTTCACCGCAGGACTTTAATCCGCCAGCCGCAGCTATAAATGTTCTTCGCAACATTCCTGACCGCGCGTCAAGCTATTATCTGTTCGAGACGTATCGAAACATTCATGATGCTTGGTGTCGACTCGCCGCAAGATGGTTGCTGCACTCGTTATGGGATACCTTTGGGGATATTCTCGACGGAGATAGAAGTGACAAGTCCCTCTCCGCCATGGCGAAAAGACTTTGCCTCAACACTGCGTCTGTCCCACGAGAGGACCACACAGACCCTAAAGAGTGGTTCAAGGAGTTTTCTGGTAAAAACATGCGATGGGAATGTATCGGCATCCTCTTCGCCTACTGGAGTTCTGGGCTACTCAGCTTGCCACGAGAGACGTTCAAGGGTAGCTGCAAAGCATTGAATGATATGGATAGGAGAACTGCTCTCGAATTTTACAAGGAGTTGGTCGCTGATTGTGCCAATCTTTGCTGGAACGCGGGCACCGGAAACACCCTGCTCTGCTTTCTATTATTCAAAAGGAGCCTGTTACAGTCCAATATTAGCGGTGACGGCGGTAAGTCTACTATCGTCTTTGACAAAAGGGAAATTAGCAATGGAAAAGCAGCCAGCCTGCTAACACTCTCGGCCTAGATCTTCGTCATTTCAGGCTACATGGAGATCTCATCGCTTTGACAACCTATCTAGGCCTCCACACCTCGACCGCTGCATTTGGCGACCGCTCAATATGTGTACAAATCAGAAGGCGACTTTTCGCCGGCGTTTTCAACATCGATAAACTCATAGCCATATTCACCGGCCGTCCGCCACTGCTCAGTCGTCGATTCATTTCACAATCAGAGCCGCTCGACATTTGTGACGAAGAGCTGCTGCAAGTACCGCCTCGCCAGGGCATGCCATACACTGAAATTGACAGTGAAGGTTGGAGCTTGGGGAATAAGATTCTTCCGGTATCACCACTCCGTGCCCGACTGATGATGGCGTATACTCGCGACTCGATTCTTGAGATTGCGCTTCGAAATACGCTCATTGCCTGCGAGGATCCGCTTCTTGAGCTCAAGCAGCAGGCCACCAAAATGTACGACGGGTTCCCATTCGTTCTAAAGCACGCCGCAGATGACTTGCAGAATTCTGCATTGGACCATGTGCAGGTGTACACAAGATTGCACATCACGTTGGAGCATCTGCACAATGTGTTCTTTATCGAGCGCTTACTTTCCAAGCTAAAAGAGGAAGTCACTGCTGAACTCGTAAAAATCAGCCTTGAAATCATCGAACTATCGCTGATTCCCTTTACCAACCGCCAGCTGACTACGGGCGTCATGTGCGATATTGACTGGCTGCTCATGGCATACGGAGCGCCGGCTGGTGGAGTCTTGTGCATGGAGCTGCTTCGACCAGCGGCAGCGTCATCCGGAGCTTCTGGCGTCAAGAAGTCGACCATGATACAGTCTTTGAGCATGCTTGTAGGGTGCCTCAACGCCGTCCCCCCGGATGCTCCAAACTATGGTGTTAGCGCGACGCTGAAGAGGATCATAGAGCAAGTGTTGGACCGCGTGCTAGACCCGCCGGCAGAGACGACCGGCCAGGAGTTTTCCGTGCAGGGCTGGGAGACTGACTTTCTTGTTGACGCGGCAGATCTGTTCAACTCGGATCTTCTAGATACATTTGACTGGTTTCGGCCATAGACTTTCTAAAGTAGATACCCAGAGATAGTGCTCGACGAGCTCGCTATATGCTGTGCATTGCTGGCCATTATCTACAATAAGCTCTACAATTAATTGACGATACAGTCCTTTCAAATTAAACCTAATTCAACGGCACAAGACTCTCAGTGAAGCAACCATGTAACAACTGTATATGCGCGCGTGATACTGAGCCAAGATGCTGCCCCACCACAGGCTCAACTGCCTCGCCACTGCAGAGGTGCGCAAACCCAAAACCTCACCTGTCCACTGCTGCGCCCCGAGCTTTTGCGTCTTCTTGGGGGTCTCCTTTGTAGGCCCACGTATTTAGAAAATTGCGCATCGGCATGGCCAACGACGTCGACAAGAACTTGCTAGATCGCTTACAGGCACTGCGGGGTGGTGGCCCAGCTGGCGGTCTATCCGCGCACGCGCCTCAGTGAGTACCAACAGCATCTGGGAACCGCCAGCCCGAGAGTAGTTCTAGCTGACACAGCCGCGCAGGACAATTAAAATTGATGTTATTGAGAGGGCAAAAACGCCATCGAGGGAAGATGCGCTGACCGCGCGGCTCAGATCGCTGCGCGAAGGCTCCGCGACGCCTGAGCCACCGAGCCGAGGAGCGTCACCGAAGCCTGCGACCCAGCCTGTACGCAAACTCTCTGAGCATTCAGTCTCACTAGCGCTAGATGCGTCCCTTCAAAGCGATAGCAAGGTTGGGAATATCGAGGACATCTTTGTTACCGACGATGATACCCTTCAAGAGCTCTTGGCCGACGTCACGCCCGACGAGGACCCGAGCGCTCAAGGTACGCATGAGCCAAGCGACGACCAGGTCAGGGCGCTCTTGGAGCAGCTTGCCGACGACATACCCAAGGATTCGGATCCGTCGCCCAAGCGCCGAGGCAACGACAGTGAGCCTGATTCCGACGACTCGGACAGCGAGGCCATGAGGCGCAAGGTCGAGGATGTGGTGGAGAGGTACCAAGCTGAAGCGGAGCTGGAAGCGTCGCATGATAGCAAGGACACAGAAGAAGACGACGACTTCCAAGACCCCCACGACGAAGGGACGCACGAGTCCGGCGCCGCGGACCTGGCAATGCCGTCGGTTCCCTCCGACCTGCAGAATCTTGCAGCCTCGCCGCAGAGGGATGGGCTGCGGGACACGCCCGACCTAGACGACATCACCGCACGCCTGGCTGCGCTGCGTGCTCCGAGCCACAACACAGACGGGGGCGGCGATGACGGTGACGAGGGCTCGCTCAGCTTGCCGTCGGTGCCGACATCGCGCCCCTCCGCCAAACCCGTGTCGCGGCTGCAGTCGCGGACCAAGTACACCGACGACGACGTGGATAGTTGGTGTACCGTTTGCCTCGAGGATGCCACGCTGCGGTGTCTGGGCTGCGACGGCGACGTCTACTGCGCGCGGTGCTGGCGGGAGATGCACGTCGGCCCGGCCGCGGCCTTTGACGACCGCAGCCATCGCGCCGTACAATTTACGAGGGACGGCAAGAAGAAGGAAGCACCTCGAAGGGTAGCGCTCGGGGCATAGCGTGTATACAACGGCATATCATTAGACTGGAGACGGCATCGGCCATTCCTCCTCTTCTTTGTGTATGAATACCTTTACTAATATGTTTGCTCGTTTGTATCATTATCCCTAGGTAGCTCAACAGTCTGCCCCTTTCTACACTGGCCTTATGAGGCTACTCAAACTTTAACACGCCTTTGAGAATCCACTGCGGTAATGTCAGCAAAACACGTAGCAAGGTGCTCGGCCATGGCTGCACTGCCGGAAACGCTTACAATCTGACCGTTGGCGACCTCGATCGCCACCTTGTCCACCTCGACCTTGCCGGGCATCACCACGCGCGTGCCGTCGTCCCGCTCCTCCCACCAGACCTCCGTTCCGGCCATGGTCTTGGCCTTGGTGCCCGCGGGCCAGGGGCTACGCGTGACGAGATGGGCCTCAACGAAGCGGCCGAGGTTTGCGTCGGCGCGGCCCTTGCCCTCCTCGCCCTCGTACGCCTGAGCGCCGAGCTCGCCGAGCTCGCGCTCGTCCTCCCAGGGCTTGCGCGGCAGGGCCTCGACGGCCGAGTTGAGCGGCGCGAGGACGGTCGTGCCATCGCCGTCGCCGTCGCCGTCGCTCAGGCGCGCCGCGGCGGCTGCGTGCTCTCGCGCAAACGATGAGAAGGTGGACAGCGCGCGGTTGGAGCCCAGCGTGTCGCTGAGGCGCACGGCGGGCTGCACTGGGTGATCGTCGGCGGCGCCGGCCATGGCGGCGAGGTGCTTCGGCGGGCGGCTTCGCAGGTGGGCGGGAGTGGTGACGTCGCTGTCGGGTTGTGGGCTGCTGCGCAGGGCGGCGGCAACGGTGGGCAGAAGAACGAGACAACCAGACAGCGCAATGACGGAGCGGCGCATAACAGGCCTGCGCTGAGATGCTTCACTAAAGAGGAACAGAAAAGAATTATAGAAGTCGGGCGCAAATATAGATGAATAACCAGTCTATTGCAGTCTGTCTATGCTGGCTAATCTTGGGCAAGAGCACCTGGGGTCGCGCAATGGCAAAAGACGTCACTGGTGACGAATCGGGTATGGGCCGCCGAGGCTTCCCGTGTGAGCACTGCTGGCTGGTTGTCCGGTTATCTGCCCTGGGTGGCAGTGGCCACGAGATGTTGCGTCGGTCGGCGGTATCGGACAGTAGGTATGAATATTACCCTTTAGCAATAGCGGTAAAATTTCCCTGCGATTTAGCATGATCATGTTCAACTGGCATCTCGCCGACCGTGAGGTCTGAAGCACATGGGCGATGGCTGCGCTGACTAGCAACCGGGTTCGGCGTTTTGCGAGGTGGATGAGAAGCCGAGCTACGTGCTCCCCGGGAGCACTGCCCATCGTACTATGGCCATAGTGAAAGAAGAACTACGAGAGCCCAGAGCCGCATCAGGGCTCGGTGAGTATATATGCACCCACGGAGTCTAGAGCCTCTCTGTGGGAATTAAAATAAAACATGGGCGGTGCCCGGGGACCAACTCTTTCTTGGTCGGCAACATCAATCGCAAATCGGCCTCTCCAATATTTTTTCTTGGGTTACCCCAAAGGCCGTGCCCAGACTTTCACGTGCGAAAGCGGCACTCGCCAATCATGCTCCAGGTATTTGTTGGACTTGCAGCGCGCCACTGAGAGAATGCCCGTCATCTGACAGTGACTGGGCACGGAGAAACTGCCCCTCCAAGACATATCCATCCTCCCCAGCGTCGCAGAGTGTGGGGAATCTTATTGTTGCTGGACCGTGGGGCAACAATTGGAGGAATTCACATGTGAATCGTGAGCGTCACCAGACTCGTTTGCATCGTGGTTGGGGTCGTGCTAATCCACACAGGCGAGCTTTTGGCATGTGGGAATTGGCAGACTTGAGAATGAACATTATGAGAGTGACGCTGTCGAGACTGGGAGACGTCTGTTGAAATTGTTTGAATCTTGCGCGCGTTGTGGGTTGAGATGGCAGTGAGCAGCTTGTATTGGCGCATGCGGAAAGGCCGAGGCTCCGGTGTCGCTCATAGTGTCCACATATGGCAGTTTTGAATCGGTTGTTGGCACAGCGTGCGCTCCGAGCATCCATCCATACATTCTATTGTCGGCCTTCGCGAGCCTTCAAACCATCGTACTATGTCCTACCGGCAGGGCTTCCTGGATCGGCCCGTTGTCTCGCCCAAGTCCCCTTACCCCAGGCCGGCGCCGAAGAACCGTCGTATCCCCAGCGTGTAGACTCATTTCACGGTAGCGACGTCGCGACACCACATGCCTGCAACAGTGGGCGCGAGACGGTGCGGAATGGTGAGACGGAGTTGGCTGGCACTACGCTGAGAGCAGCCAGCAGCCCGTGGTAGTCTCCGAGGATGCGCTGTAATTCTCGGGTGCTTGGGCCTTTGAGGGTCGGGCGAGGCTAATAAGCGGCGCCGGCTACTCGGTCGGGGGCATGTGGGTTGGCACGGGAAGAGGGTGTGAAGTCGTGTCGGCACAATTTAGGTCATGAGGAGAGGATAGCAGGTGAAGTTAGAAAAAGATTACTTCTATTGATGGTGATTATGGCAATGACGATGATTATGACGGCTCAGTCAAATCCCGTTTGTCGCTCTTCCCGTTGTATCGTCTATTGGATACAAACG
Organism: Cordyceps javanica; assembly: GCF_051103115.1. NCBI lineage: Eukaryota > Fungi > Ascomycota > Sordariomycetes > Hypocreales > Cordycipitaceae > Cordyceps > Cordyceps javanica. The sequence continues at coordinate 2,108,936 of NC_139296.1, forward strand.
CCGTGCCAGTGGCTGACAAAGGCGGGTGGCAACTGGCAGAGGCGGGCAGCGAGCAGCAAACAAACTGTAACTGCGTAGGTAGTAGATAGGTAGGTAGGTACCTACCTGTAGGTAGTGGGGCTTCTCTGGGCTGGGATTTTGAGGTAAGTACCGGCAAGTGGCAAGCAAACACTGGCTGCTCACGGTGGCAACTGGGGTAACTGGCGGCGCCGAACACCTGGTTTCGTTGGCCTTTCTTTAGCACCTAGGCAGGCCTCTCCGGAAAACGAGTCCCCCAAATTCCTCCCCCTCCTAGCCTCTAGGTAGGTACCTGGTCGGCATCCCCCTCCTCCCCCCAAGTGAGGGATGTCCCCAGTCAAATGCTCTGGCTAAGTCCCCCCAAACTTGACCTCGGCTGTCCCATCGCCCTCGGCGTCCTGGCTCCACCATTCCACTCATTGCCTCATAAACTCCCAGGTCCGGAAGCCATTTTAACCTTTGTTCCTCTTCTCATTCTTCCATCTCTTCTCCATCCTCTTTCTTCCCTTAATCCTCTCCAATCTCATCTGTGTGCGCAGGCTTCATCTACTCTTCTGCCTGTTCTTCCTCCTTGCGCTTCTCTCCTCATTCTCCCTTCCCACCTCACATCTAAACACACACAGCACAATGGCTCCCAGAGTAATTGTCGTCGGTGGTGGTCGTAAGTAGCTCTCTTTGCCTCGGTTCGCTGGTGTGCGCATATGCGCGCGTTTGGCCGTTGCGCGCTCCCTGCCTGCGCGCCGCCCACGACCTCTTCCCGCCAATCGCATTGCTAACGTCAAACTCTCCAGTTTCCGGCCTGAGTGCTGCTCACACCATCTACCTGGCTGGCGGCAACGTCGTCGTCCTCGACAAGCAGGGTGAGTAAACTTGCTTCTAGAATCCCTCGGTGTCTCGGCCGATGCGCTGACTATCCTTGATGGCAGGTTTCTTCGGTGGTAACTCGACCAAGGCCACCTCTGGTATCAACGGTGCCCTGACCCGCACCCAGGTTGAACACGGCGTTGGCGACAGCGTCAAGCAGTTCTACGATGATACCCTCAAGTCTGCCCGTGACAAGGCTCGCCCTGATCTCATCAAGGTTCTGACCTACAAGTCCGCTGCTGCCGTCGAGTGGCTTCAGGACGTCTTCAACCTCGACCTCACCCTCGTCTCTCGTCTCGGGTAAGTACAGTTTGAAAATTAGCAGTCGCTGCTGGTCGCAGATGTTGTAAACGCAAGTTTCTGACCCAAATCTGTTGTGTAGTGGTCACTCTCAGCCCCGAACCCACCGTGGCCACGATGCCAAGTTCCCCGGCATGGCCATCACCTACGCCCTGATGCAGCGCCTTGAGGAGCTTTCCGAGACCGAGCCCCACCGCGTGCAGATCATCAAGAAGGCCCGCGTCACTGGCCTCAACAAGGAGGGTAACTCCATTCTCGGTGTTTCCTACGAGTTTGATGGCCAGACCCAGACTCTTGAGGGTCCCGTCGTCCTGGCCACTGGTGGCTACGCCGCCGATTTCGGTGACGGGTCTCTGCTCAAGAAGCACCGTCCTGATACCTACGGTCTCGCCACCACCAACGGTACCCACGCCACCGGTGACGGTCAGAAGATGGTTATGGAGATTGGCGGTAACGCTATTGACATGGACAAGGTTCAAGTCCATCCTACGGGTCTCGTTGACCCCAAGGATCCTGGCTCCAAGTGGAAGTTCCTCGCTGCTGAGGCTCTCCGTGGTGAGGGTGGTCTTCTCCTCAACGCCGACGGTGATCGCTTCTGCGACGAGCTCGGCCACCGTGATTACGTCTCCGGCATGATGTGGAAGGAGAAGGATAAGGGCAAGTTCCCCATCCGCCTCGTCCTCAACTCCAAGGCCTCCACTGTCCTTGACTTCCACACCCGCCACTACTCTGGCCGTGGTCTCATGAAGAAGATGTCCGGCGAGGAGCTGGCCAAGGAGATTGGCTGCACTCCCGACCATCTGCAGAGCACCTTCAAGACCTACAACGCCATTGCCGATGGCAAGCAGAAGGACCCATGGGGCAAGAAGTTCTTCCACAACATGCCCTTGGACATCAACGACACCTTCCACGTCGCTCTGATGGAGCCTGTCCTTCACTTCACCATGGGTGGTATCGAGATCAACGACAAGGCTCAGGTCCTCAACCAGGACAAGAAGCCATTCGATGGCCTCTTCGCCTGCGGTGAGCTGGCTGGTGGTGTCCACGGTGCTAACCGTCTTGGTGGCTCTTCCCTCCTTGGCTGTGTTGTCTACGGTCGTGTTGCTGGTGACACTGCCAGCAACTACCTCTTCCAGAAGGCTCTCAGCGGCGCCGGCTCTGGCGCGGCCCGTATCGGCCAGATCTCTCTGCACCTCGACCCCTCTGCTCCTGGCAGACTGACTGTCCAGTGGGCCAACGGTGGTGCTGCCGCCGCCCCCGCCCAGATCGCTGATGCGCCTGCCGCCGCTGCTGCTCCCGCCGCTGCGTCCGCTCCGGCTGCCGCCGCCCCCGCTGGTGCCACCAAGGCTGAGGCAAAGCCTTTTGCCATTCCCGAGCAGGAGTACAGCATGGAGGAGGTTGCCAAGCACAACACCAAGGAGGACCTCTGGGTCGTCGTCAAGGGTGTTGTCATGGATCTCTCCAACTGGCTGGACGACCACCCCGGCGGTCCCCAGGCTATCATGAACTTCATGGGCCGTGATGCCACCGAAGAGTTCGAGATGCTGCACGATGACGAGGTCATCCCCAAGTACGCCCCTAACCAGGTCATTGGCCGCGTCAAGGGCCAGGAGCCCAGCCTCGAGCTGTAAGCGGCTGTTTCATACCCCCGAAAAAAAAGATGAACCGGAAACGGTCGTATAGTATTATTTCATGGATTGATGGGACATAGATTTTGACATGGCTTAAAAGAATCCCCAACATGTATCAGCCCGAACGGAGGTGACCTGAGGGGCAATTTGGCGCTTGGGACTTTTTGATTATTTAGCTTTATTATGTTTGTGTATTTGGATTATTCCCTATGTATTCTCGACGTTGTACAGATAGCAATGCATGCATACGAAGAAGCCATTCAAGGACAAGCAGTGAATTCGAATGCGATGGACTCACAACAGGCCTACACTTTTGTGATTAGAATTAGAAACTGTATTGCAGCGCATAAATACTTGCGTATACAATAGGTCCTAACCCAACAGCAATAGCTAACTTGTAGACATGTGCCCGCAGTCCCCGTTCGGGGCCCAGGCGAGATGAGATAGATCCCGAGGTCCCCTGGCAGATGCGTTATAATTTCGAAAATCATGTTTTGGTCTTACACTTGTTACCCAGCATCACATTTTGCACTTCCATAACCCCAAATTTTACATGGAATTTGCTCTTTGTTTTCCCTACGCCGTTCTACGCTGATCCTTGGCGAGAGATTGAACTTGGGCAACTCGAACCTTTCACAAGGTGTGTGAAAAATGCAATTTGGTGGACTCGGCGTGCTCGCTCAGGTACAGGGAGGGGCGGGGGTTGGGGTCTCATATATTCGCCTTATGGAAAGAGCAAAATCGGATGAGAAAGGAACAGTCAATGACAGAGAAAATCTTCATAGTAGAGGAACCCACCGATACGGCGGATGCTACTACAGGCTGAATGATTAAGATTGGGCACGGAGGTATTTTGGGTAAGAACCTCCTACTTACTAGTCAAGAGAACGAAGTCGGTGTGGCGGCTGACTTGCCGAGGGGGACGATAGAGGAAATGGACATTGCCGGTGCGATTTCAGGATGTAGGCAGCTTTCAGAAATTTCCTAGTCTAGTTTGCATGCAACTGAACAGCGAGAATCCTCAAACGAGGGCATTCAACGAATTCGCCTTCATCAAGGCAAGAGGTCCTCCAACACCTCAAAGTCTGCTCTCCCTTCAGGCGCTTATTCTCCATTGCAGCATCTACTAAGCTGGCGAATATTGCTTGCATTAGCTCGAACCACTCCGAATCCTTTCAAAAAGATCAAGTTTATCGAATTTCTCACGAGGCCATCTTCACGGCAAAGGTTCATCGAGATTCCTTTGATTAGAACATTGTAAACTAGCCTCGGCAAGAAACTCTGTGAGGGAGCAACTCTCTGATGACGAAGCAAAATTAAGCATCTCAAACGGTGATATCGCACAGAAGGATTTTCACCTGGAGGGCATGACACTGTTGTCAGGTGGAGGACTGGCCCGACATGCCGACATGCATCCTGCAGACCTCGTCGCCACCTAGCAGAATCTAGCCGAGGAGATTGGGTTTGCAAGCTCCGCCAACGCCTCAAAAGCCACTCTCACAATCGACTTGGAAGGAGCGGGACATGGCCGAGGAGGGTTGGGGCTGGGGTAGGATGAACATAAGCATGAGCATGAGCATGAGCATGAGCATGAGGCTAGGTATGTTGCAGTAATGGTGTTACAGTGATATCGGTCTGGGTCGTTTAAGATTTATGTGGTCGAGAAGTTCTCTGACGGAAGTAAAGAACCTGGTCATAGCAACCCGAAAATCATACACCGCATTCCCAGTAATGGCATTTCAAGCCCATTTCATCGCGGCACCAGAAACTTGAGGTAAATTAAGCATACAGGATGCGAAGAACTGTGAATGAAGAGCAGGAGAGGGGGCCCGGCGAAACAGAGACAAGACACCCGACAAGTGCAATGGTACGAAAATAGGACAGCAGCGCTATTTGCGTGCTACTGAGTTAGCCATATGTATGCCTGCGTGGAATGCTGGGCTGCCAGGGCTGGAGTGTTGCAGGTCAAGTGGCTCGTTAGATTTGAGACATTTCGATGGAGCTGGCACCAGAGAGTCAAGGGTAGCGGCTCTCTCGAATGACGATAAGAATCTTGTCGGTGTGATGGAAAAGCTACCAGTATCTTGTGCTTGCCTACGTCCTAGTCTCATACTGGTGCAACTAGAAAAATATGCTCTCGACGTCTCGAGTTGACAAATTGCTTCAAGGCTGGCGATGGACATGCGGAGCAGATGGATGCTGGACAGCCAAAAACGGCCTGGCCTGGCACTACGCAGTAAGCGGCTCGATACTGTGCTGATTTTGCTCCAGCTCATTTACGGGGTGGAACTGATGTGCCGGACGCCAATGTGCTGCACCGTCAAATGATTTCAAACCCGCTAAAGCGTCGTTGGGGCCTGGGCTTTGCGGAAGTGTCAAGTGAGGCGTCGCCGCGCTGCCACAATTCGCTGGCCTGCGCGGGCTAACGCACGACCCCTCCGCCACGAAGCGTCGGCCGCTTTGTTCGGCATGAAACTTGGTTGCTGTCGAGAGGCACCAGTAACTGTAGGGCGCGGCAGGGGCCATGACACAGGACCATGGCCAAAAGGGAGGGGGGAGACAGCATGCGTAGTGGTGAGGTAATGACCGGATAGAGCAGGGCGGAGGTTGTCGCCTGTCAAGCGAAACATGGACTGGTTGCCGGGTGTGTTATTGGCAGATGCAATGGATGAATGAGGCGAGGAAACCATGTGGCCAGGGAGCGCATTGCTGGTATTCTCCTTGGGAAGCTTGTATATTGCCTCTGACTATTTGCGTGGTCGTGGTGGTGGTGACAAAGTGTTCGTTTGAGGCTCCTCAACAGCCAGCTGCGACGATGTGTCCGCCAATAATGTTTGCCTTGGAAAAGAGTACCATCGTATCGAGTGATTTTTGGGCGCGAAAACGATCGATCTCCCGGCGCGCATCAGAAGGGAGTAGAGGTGCAACTTGGATCTGCAACTAGAATGATACGGCGCAGCGAACAGATAGGGTTGAGAAGTTTATTAAGTAGTAGGTACTCAGTATTGGTAAACGAGGATCGAGGATGTGTGCCTGGAGGGTAGACAAGTGGGGAAAGTCGGCTACCGGTCGCCCGCGGGCTCCCAGTCTTGCCAGTTTCCTGACCAGGAACTGTTACAACGGTGGGCGGGTAGGGATGGTTTGTTGTAGACGACCGACCAGGGGGGGTGCGACGAGCAGACAGCAGATTATGCCGACTTCTGTCGCGTTTCCAAGTTCATTATGCCGGCATGGCCAGCTAATTACTTGACACTGTTGCAGTACACAGTCTGGGGAAGCGGGGGCATGGCGCGCCTGAGCACCTGAGTAGACACATATCCTGGTGAGCGCCAGTGCCCAACCAGGCAAGGCGCCAGCTGGGCGGCGGTGTGTGGGGCGTCACCGCCAGCGAGAGACATGGCGCTGCAGTGGTCGCTGGAAGAGGGCAGGAGGGCAGGCCCCCTGTAAGACGCTGCAGCGCGAGGTCCCTTGGGCGAGGAGGTACCCGTGCTCGGTTAGGGCAGAGCACCTATGTAGGTACATAGGTAGGTACTTATCTCTGCCCACTGTAAGTAATATTTCATGTCGCGCAAGTTGGGTCACGCATTGTACTCAGTACATAAGCTTGTCTCCGCCTAGACTGTGGCTGCATCACTGTTCAGCCAATAAGGCTGCCTTTTTTCCAAGATATGCCAATGGCCTTTCGCCAATGCTCGTGACTCTAACCCCCCTTCCGCCACCCTTTTCGTAGTCTCTACCTACTCAGCATAAGAGCCCGTTTCCAAATAGCATTGCTCACACCACCACAATAAGACCGCCCGCCTATTTGGCTGACTGACTGGCTGACTGACTTTTACATGGCCAGACCTTCCCTGTCTGGCCCGCCTGCGTGTCAACTAGCCTGATCTTCCGCTCCCATGGGTGCCCTAGTTGCCTAGTCATTCCCTCCTTCAGGCGTACTGGTAGTCACAGGCTCTCTTTCCCTCGTTGCCCCCCCTGTCCGGGCCAGGGCATTGTGCAGCCCAGCGGTCGGCTTTGACACCCCAGGAAACCCCTACCAGGTACTTCTAATGAATGTTCCGCTGTAACGGCACCCTGTGCATCTGCGCTGTAAATGGTTAGCGGTAGCGTCGCCTTCGCCGCCCACTCCCTCCAACTTACCACTTCTCTCGCCCGCTCGCCACGACTTCTTCCCTCTCACCATCCATCTTCACTCCACATTTCAATCACCATCCTTACCCAAGACTACGATTCTCATCCCTCCCTTTCTTGCCCAACCGTCGTGCGGCTGTCCGTCAATTTCTTTCGCCGTATCGCCAACTGATCTTATATCGCCATTTGTCCCGTTTCTTTATCAAGTCGCTACCTGCACGCGACTCCCCCGCTCGCTGAAGAAATCGCCCCATACCGACGATCCAACCGTTGACACGACGCAACCCTCCGTTTGATCCTCCAACGACACCCTACGATTCTTACTTCGACGACGGCCACATTTGGCAATACCTCTTTTACCCCCGGAAAAAGCGCGAACGGTCGCCGCCAACAGCTACCGTGGATTGACTCGTCATACTCCGACGCCATGGCGATTGCCATGCGCTGGCAAAAGCCTGACAATGTCGCTGGCTCGTCAGCCCCGGCCATCATGGTTGGCCTCTTTGTTGCTTCTGGTGGACTTTTGTTTGGATACGACACTGGGTAAGCCTTGAGACCAGTTCCCATGAGCTCGGCCATTCTCGACCTCTTGCATGCCCGCCAATTGCCAGGGCCCCAGCATCGACTGCTGGCCTACTGCCACTGTTACCTTCAAGTCAAATTTCCGACAGTTTCGCAAAAAGTAACGTCGGGAGTGCTTTCTCTCTACTGTTTTGCAACTTTGTCGAGGCCACCACCTATCACTCTAGCGCCAAGTGCTGACTCTGTGCCTATAGTGCAATAAACGGCATCCTCGCTATGGACGAGTTCAAAAAGCAATTTGCTACCAATTGCAGCGATGCTGGCGCCAACACGAATCTTTGCCCAAAAGACTCTTCTATCATTGTCGCCATTCTCAGCGCTGGAACTGTCCTCGGTGCACTGATCGCCGCTCCATTTGGCGACTTTCTGGGCCGTCGGATCTCTCTCCTGCTCGGCGTTGCGCTCTTCTGCATTGGTGCTATTTGCCAAGTCTGCGCCGAATCAATCCCTCTGCTTCTTGTTGGCCGGTAAGTCGCCTTGTCTTTTTGTATGCCTGGCATGCTTTAATGCCTTCTTAGACTTCTTGCTGGTGTCGGTGTCGGTGCCGTATCTGTGCTTGTCCCAATGTACCAATCCGAAATGGCTCCAAAATGGATTCGCGGTACGCTCGTATGTGCATACCAGCTCTCCATCACCGTTGGCTTATTAGCGGCTTCAATCGTCAACATCATAACCTCAAGGATCTCCAATTCATCGTCATATCGCATCCCGCTCGGGTTACAGCTCGTACCCGCCCTCATCATCACCATGGGCCTTCTTGTCCTTCCCGAAACTCCGCGATTTCTCGTCAAAAAAGGTCGAAATGAGGAAGCCGGCATATCCCTAAGTCGCTTGCGTCGGCTCGACATAACTCACCCTGCTCTCATTGAAGAGTTGCACGAAATCATTGCCAATCATCAGTACGAGCTGACACTAGGTGACGACTCGTGGAAGGAGATCTTTGTTGGCACGCCTCATCTGGCCCGTCGCACTTTCACTGGTTGTGGCTTGCAAATGCTTCAACAACTTACCGGTATCAACTTCATCATGTACTACAGTACGACATTTTTTGGGGGTGCAGGAATCGACAGCCCATACACCAAATCCCTCATCATTCAGGTCATCAATGTCGTCTCCACCTTCCCCGGCCTCCTTGTCATCGAGTCATGGGGCCGACGAAGGTTGCTGATGGCTGGTGCTATTGGCATGGCTGCTTGCCAGCTTTTCATTGCATCGTTCACCACAGCGGCTGGTCAGGACCTTAAAAGTGCACAGCAGACTATCCTAATGGTATTCTGCTCCCTCAATATTTTCTTCTTTGCTTCTTCGTGGGGGCCCGTAGCTTGGGTCGTTACGTCTGAAATCTACCCTCTCAAAGTTCGAGCCAAGGCCATGGCCATTTCCACCGCTTCAAATTGGCTGCTGAACTTTGGTATTGCCTATAGCACCCCGTTCATGGTTGACGTTGGTCCAGGGAATGCTGGTTTCGGTCCCAAAATCTTCTTCATCTGGGGTGCTTTTTGCGTTCTTGCTGTCTTCTTCGTTTGGTCCATGGTATATGAGACCAGTAAGATAAGCCTCGAGCAGATTGATGAAATGTACGAGCGCGTCAACCATGCTTGGAACAGCAAGAACTTCGAGCCGAGCTGGAGCTTCCAGCAGATTGTGGATGAAGGCTGGTCTCCCAGTGCCATTCCGCCTCCGGGGCATGAGCTTCACGCGACTACTTCGCAATCAAGCGCCGAGACTACACTCAATGACTCAAGTTCGTCCACAACTGCCCGCGACGCCAGTAATTCTTCATCGGAAGAGAGCAAGGCCGTGGTACCAACCATGGCCAATGTTGATTTCAGCTACTAAACATTTATACCCCATTTCTCGGTCGGCGCTCTTGACTTGGCTATTTGAGCTCCGCTTCTTTTCTCTTGTCTTTTGTCATTTTTATCGCCACTTATTCATCATCTATTTTACGTCCTAATGCGACATGGGTTAATAGCGTGGAGTTTTGATACGGAATTTGCTGGAATTTGGTTCGATGTCTTCACGCGCTCTCACGGGGGAAAGGCTCAAAGTTCTGCTTTTCTCTGTCTTGGCCGAGTCACTGAAATATACGACTAATTAAAGTCCCGCTGCGTGCGGCAGTTGCGCGCTTTTCTCATCACATTATTACATTGGTTACATTGAACAATGGGCACGATAATTTATTTTGCCCTTTGCGAAATTCAAAAGACCTGTTTGATTATTGCATTTCCCACTTAAGCTTTGTCTGACCCTTCTTTGTTAAATGGCACATGCATGCCACGTCAGGTCTTGATAGGTGGTGTGGCTCGGAATTGTCTCGTGATCACCATATTGCTCAGCAGTGGTATGCCCAGAAGGAAGTGATATAGAATGAGCGAAAATACTATACAGCGAGATGAATAGAGGGGGGGGTGTTTAAAGTAACAGGGTGAAGTGGGAAAAAAAAGTTATTTATCGCGTTCTATGTCCTAATATGGGGGGAGAGCAAAAAAAGAAATCTCCGAGGACGGAGTCGAACCGCCGACTTTTCGATGACAATTATTCAATTACAGTCGAACGCCATGAACCAACTAGACCACTCAGAGTTACTCCACGGTGGATTATTTTGTGATATAAGGAGCTCTCCACTCTTGATCTTCGCTACCCTATCGTAACTGCCATCATAAAATTGTTCAATCTATCGACCTACTCTGGGGCGCTCTAGTAGCAAGTAAGCTGGATATGTTTTTCTTTTTCGGAGTAAATAATCATGGTTGGATCTCTTTGATTCATCACCTTGTGTTATGGTTGGTGGCTAAAATGCTGGGTTCATGAGAACCAGAAGTTGTCGCCACTCGACTTCAATCTACTCAAAGCCAAAAACACAGAACGTGCTCAGGTTTTTCTGCACCTCGCAATCCTCGACCACACTCAGTAACAAAGTGATAGGCACTGTGCGTTTGCGCAATACGAGAAGTTGAATAATATCGCAAAAGGCGACCATGACTATTGTTAGAACTAGCCCCCGTAGAGATTTGCTGCGTTCACGCTCGTCGATCAGTCAGCGCGGGGCTGCCCAGCACAACACTGAAGATAGCTGCAAGTAAAAGTACTAAACTCTTGAGCCTATTCGAAATTGGGTCAAGCTAGAAGACTCATCACCAAGTTAGAACTGAACGACACGGGGCCGCATATGTGGTGCAAATTTGGAGAACTTTGTACTCTGGGCAGCGATTATCGGGTCAATCGAATACGGCTTATTGCACTCACGGCTGCCGCGTAGCGATAGCATAATGTACTGAGTATGAGATAGCAAGGGTTTCTCAATGGAAAATTTGTTCGAACTGCCGACAATACGCACATATGCTTTTCAATACACGTCGTGTAATACGTACGACAGCCTGATTCGAGGCTGGCATCTGGGACCACCATAGCACAGTGCGCATAAGTGCACAGCCCGCACCGTCAGGTACACAGTATAGGCCAACCGAGGCGTCACCAAATCAGGGGCCCTGCAATTCCAAGCCCAGACGACTTGTCGGCCCCGCTGACCCGTGAGCTTCAGACACGTAAGATCAACTGCCTCCCGTCACTCGTTTTCTGTCGTCGCTCGTTGCCTTTCTCTCCCATCAGTACTGTCTTTACCAGAATGCGATAGGGAGACGTCATTTTGAGCAAGGACAGTACGCCCAGCTGCCCACAATGGGTGTCCTCTCATTCCTCAAAAAGGTCTATACACCCGACACCCTCGACACGCGGTTCACCTCGTCCTCGTCGGTGCCGTACAACACGGTCATTGAGGCGCGCAGCGACCCGGTCGCGCAGCGAGAAGCCGCCACCAAGGCGCAGAGCCGCGCGGCCCCCTCGAAGTGGAATACGCCCGAGTTTTACTTTTACTATGTTGTGTTTGTCGTCACCGTTCCGTACATGTTCTGGATCGCCTATGACGTCTCGAAGCGTGAGTGACCGCAGTCGCGTGCTTGGCTTCTGCTCCGTGGCTTACCTTTGTGTCAATAGCTTCCGACCCCAGATACCACAAGTTCGAGCGATACCTGTCCGATGGCTGGATCCCCGGCCGAAAAATTGACATTTCCGATGCGCAATACCGCTTGTTCCGAGGCACCCTGCTGCACATGGCGGCACTGCTGACCTTCCATCCGCTGCTACGCCGGGCCTGGAACGCCGTCAAGCCCATCAACACCAAGAAGCCCAGTGGTGCGGTGCGTCTGGAGCAGCGGGCGTCGTTTGACTACGCCTTTGCCTTTGTGTTTTTGTTTGCGCTGCACGGCGTGTCCGCGCTCAAGGTCCTGGGCATCCTCTACACCAACCATCAACTGGCAACCAGGCTGCCCCGCCGCTACGTTCCCGCCGCGACGTGGATCTTCAACATTTGCACGCTCTTTGCCAACGAAATATATGACGGCTACCCGCTGCGAAAGGTGGCGGCCCTGCTGTCGCCGCCGGTGCTGATGAGCGGTAGCCCCTCCCCGGTGGACTCATCGTTGATGGAATGGGGTCAATGGCTGGACGGATTTGGTGGCGTCGTTGCGCGATGGGAGGTGCTCTTCAACATTACAGTGCTGCGCCTGATCAGCTTCAACCTGGATTATTACTGGAGTCGCGATAAGAACCAAGCAGGCATTTTCGAGGTACGTTAGCCAACACACGGCATGCTTTCCCGGAACCGGCCGCTAATATGCCCAAGAAGAAGCAACTCGACCCCGCAAATTTGTCTGAAAAGGACAGAATTTCGATCCCTGCTGACGTGAACGACTATTCCTTCCGAAACTACATGGCCTATGCCATTTACGCGCCACTCTACCTCACAGGCCCGATCATGACGTTCAACGATTACATTTCACAGGCAAAGTACAGCCCCTCCAGTATCGAGAGGCCCCGAACGATCCGCTATGCTGTACGCTTCCTGCTAGTCCTGCTGGCCATGGAGCTCGTCTTGCATTACAACTATGTGGGCGCCATCAGCAAGGCCAGCCCGGTCTGGAGTGATTATACCGCCGGACAGCTTAGTTTGCTGTCATTCTTCAACCTCCATCTCATCTGGCTCAAACTTTTGTTGCCGTGGCGACTCTCGCGCCTATGGGCGCTTGTTGACGGCATCGACCCTCCAGAGAACATGGTACGCTGCGTCAGCAACAACTACAGCACGCAGCAGTTTTGGCGCGCCTGGCATCGCTCGTACAGCCGGTGGCTCGTCCGCTACCTCTTCGTGCCGCTTGGCGGGTCGTCCTTTCGCAACTGGCGGTCCACTGGGAGGTCCCTCGTTACATATGTCTGCGTTTTCACTTTTGTCGCACTTTGGCACGACATCCAGCTGCGGCTGCTGATCTGGGGCTGGCTCATTGTCCTGTTCATGCTGCCAGAGTTCATAGCAACGGCGCTGTTCCCCAAGAGGAAGTGGGAGGCCCGCCCAACCGAGTTCCGCATGCTCTGCTGCTTCGGTGCAGTCTTCAATGTGCTGATGATGATTACGGCCAATATGGTTGGCTTTGCTGTAGGTCTGGACGGGGTGGAGAGCATTGCCAAGGCAATATTGCGTGACTGGTCAGGTAAGCTTCAAGGCCCCCTCCCCTTTCGGCTGAATCGCATCTGACATGAACAGGCCTCTTTTTCTTGGTGGCGGTATGTTCTGCATTTTTTGTTGGCATTCAAATCATGTTTGAGATTCGCGAATCTGAAAAGCGCCACGGGGTAACGCTGAGATGTTGACGTTGCTCAAGTTAACAGCCAGCGACATTGTTTGTTGATTTTAAAAAATTGTATATTAAAATTGGCATGATATTGACAAATCATTGTTACATTGTAATACAAGCAGAGTTCATTGAAATCAGCACTGCGTGCCAGTGCGGTGGCGGGAATAAAAAACGCATCGACATGGAAGCAGAGCTGCTAGACAAAAGAATGGGTTGCCTGCTCTTTTGAGCTCTGCGCCGTAGCATCCTCGACGTGATTGCGCGCGCTGCCGGCAAACTTGCCCTCCATGCTGAGCTTCCTTTCCGTGATCCAGACGCGGAGGTGAATGAGAGCCCACACCACCACAAAGATGACGAGGATGCCGGCCGCGATGCCGAAAATGTAGGCGGCGACGTAGCCGCGGCCGCCGACCTTGTCGTGGTCGAGAAAGTTGTACGTGTACCAGCCCTGGTCGGCGACGGTGATGTAGGCGACGCCGAGGTAGCCCAGCAGGATCATGATGAGCCAGAAGGCGTGGATCCAGGGCGGCGGCGCGGTGCGAGGTAGCGCGAGCTCGAACAGGGCAAAGACACTGTTGAGGGCGTGCTGGCTGACGTTGCCCCAGGCGCTGTACGTGTCGGGGAACCAGGGCCCGGCGTAGAGGACGGCCCAGAAGACAATGGTGACGAGGAAGGGCAGGGTGACGACCGAGGTGTAGAAGAGGGCGTGCAGGGCCTGGAGGGGGCGCGGGAGACGCGCCAGCAGCGAGTCGCGGCCGCCGCTGCGGATGTAGCTCAGCGTGTGCACCGCCGCGACGGCCAGGTAGAAGGCGATCCCCCAGTAGGTGAGCACGGTGAAGAAGGAAAAGGAGCGTCGCGCGGCCTGGCAGCCGCCGGCGGCATCGTGGGTGCAGGACCAGCCAATGACGAAGAAGAGGTCTGTAAAGGCGTATACGGACTATAAAGGCGGGGGAGATTTGGTTGGGTCAGCATATGATGATCAAAAAGGAATGGATTGCACCATGTGAAACAGCACTTTAGCAGGCGGTCTGTTGGTGGGTAGACGAGGGACAAGGAAAGAGAGGGGGGTTTGGCTGGCGAGTTGGTTGGTTGGTTGGTTGGTTGTCTGGTTTTCCACGTACAAAGAGGGCGCGGCATGCAAAGAGTAGCCACGGCGGCAACAGCCAGGACGTCTCATATCGATGAGATGGATCCCAAAGGCCATTGCCAAACTTGAAGGCATTGAGAAACGCCATTGCTGCCCGCTCAGACGACTGTTGCCGATGGGTGCCAAGAGAGGCGTTTTGCTGCGGCAGGATGGTAAAAAGCCAGGGGAATAACGGGGAAGGAATCCAGGGTTTGTGATCCGATTGTGTTTGCCCCCCTGGTCGTGCGTCCTAGTCTTGACTGCGTGACCTGTTTTTTTCCCTTCTTCTTCTTCTTTTCCTTTTCCCCCCTAAGTAAGTACCGTGATGACTTTTGCGGAGCGCTTATCGCGCGCGCGATAGGCTTGCCGAGAAACCGAGACTGGAGCTAGCTATCGGTGGCTAGGAGCGAATGGCTAGGATAGAATGGGCAAGGAAAAAAAAAAAAGGACGGAGCGAAATGGGAAAGAAAAATCACGATGACGCAGATTAAACTTCTTGCCTCTCTCGGGTGGAGTGCTGTGCCTTGCAGGTACCAAGTCCGTGCGATTGGGTTGTTAATGCTGATTTTTCCTTTTCCCCTCCCATTAGCAGAGCTGTTATACATGACTAGTTGACTAGGATCAACCTTCCACAGCAAAATGTCTGTTGACGAGTAAGAAACATTCCTCTTCTAATTCCATGACATGTGTTTTCTTGAGTTACGACGTCGCGCGAACGAGAGAATGACGATATCACAAGGAGTGGCAGCAATTGAGCCGCAAACGCTGTAACACCATTACCTTTCAAAGGGACCTGCGCACTCGCCTTGACAATTTGACCAGAGACAGGAAAACCTTAAAAGCACTCGTCGCCAGGTTTTGGACCGACATTGGCCCGAGTCTCTTCTCAGTAGGTTCTGACAGTGTGTCCCATGCCGCGAAGACGTGCTGCTCGCCTTCGTCTTGGAAAGGTGGCGTGCATTTCGAAGTCTGTTTTTTTTATTCTTCTAATTTGAGAACGTAGCCATGTAGTTACGGCCATCGTTCCCGATGATCAGTAGTGAGGCTGCTACTGCAAGTGACTAGTTTCATGATATGCAGTGCTACTTGACTTAGAGTCAAGCAGGCTACGAGTCGGGCAAAGTCCGACTGGCTGATGCAAAAGCACCAATGATTCCATGACGATTTTTGGCGAGGCAGCAGCAGAATTTTTCCTTGTTTAAATGCTGTCATGTATATGAGCAGCTGGGATGTGCCTTGTGTACAAACAAGGACGACTGGCGCGTTTTGGACCTGAGCAGAAGCGGGACGAACCGACGCATGAGGCTCGGTTGCGGGCGACGTTTCAGAAATCAGTATCCATGCGAGGGCTTTCTCGGCTTGACGAGTGGAAAACTGCGGCATGTCCCGTTGTAATGAAGGAGTCTAAACACGAATCTGAAAGGGAGCACTATGGTGTGGACGTGCTTGGCAGGGCTGGTCGCAGGGTTCTGGACTGCCTCTTGGACGCTGATCCTTTTATTATTGCTTGAACGATATGCCGGGCCTATTATTCGAGGCGATCTCGCTGTTGTGGCGTGATGCAGGCACCCTATTTTGCATTGTCTGTCATCGTTGGGGGCGGTAAATGTTTTGTGAGGGGCGGTACGTGACAGGAAAAAAAAAATTACAAAATCATTTTTTAAAATAAAAATAAAAATAATAATAAAAAAATTACAACTTCGAGCGTGAGCTGTTCAACCACACCCATGACGGCGGGAGAGAAGTTGATATATCTGATACAAGGAACACAGGAGTGGAAAATCATTGCATCGGTAAACGGGCTTCGGCGGCCCGGCAAGGTGGTGACCGAGTTTCATGTGGTGATGCGGGACGAGATTACGACGGCGGCAGGGTTACGTAGAGGCTGGAAGGTGGTACTGAGAAGAGGAAAAAGAAGAGACAGAAAAAAGAGAGAGGGAGAGAAAAGAGATAAAGAAAACAAGGAACAATACTAAGTAGACGACGAATAGAGGAGTGGCATATGCAAAATATGCAAGATATAGGGATACGTGCCCCTGAAGGATCTTGGTATCATGTTTCGAGGGGCTCTGGGGCCGTTCATCTCCCGCGGTGTGGCTGCATATTGAGTCGTGTTATAACTCATGAAGCTGCAAGGTACCAAGTGGTACGTCGAATGGGTACCGGGATGACTGCAGGCTCATTTGCACTGCTCTTACTGGTACTTACTGGTAGGTAGAGGTTGAGAGAGACTTGTTGGGTGGTGCATGGATGGCGAGGCCCGAGGGATCAGGGCTACAAGGGCACCAGTACTTAGGTAGTAATCTGTAGGTACGGAGTCAGGAGTATAGGAGTACTACTTCATAATACAAGCAATCAGGAGAGGTGGGTAAGTAGACATTGGAGCGGGTAAATAATAAGTCAGTACCAAGGTGTTCAGTACTTAGTACGAGAACTTGACACACGAGCGCTATGACGGGAGAATAAGAAATTGGAGTGGTGTCATTTTTGGCGTGCCTGTGAGCAGTGAGCAGTGAGTAGTGAGCAGTGAGTAGTGAGCAGTGAGTAGTGAGCAGTGAGTAGTGAGCAGTGAGTAGTGAGCAGTGAGTAGTGAGCAGTGAGTAGTGAGCAGTGAGTAGTGAGCTACTCACTGAGCAGAGAGCAGTGGGTAGTGAGTCGCGAGCAGGTGATGAGTTGTGAGTCGTGATTAAGCACAAATCCGCTGGGGCCGGAGGCGGGAACAAGGTTCACCGAGTACAGCTTTTGAGTTGTTTCGTTTCTTATAATGTTTATGCGGTGGACTCGAGGGCAAGAGAGAGAACCAAAAAATGCTCATGGTGGTGGGTGGGCCTTTCAGGGGATGACAACAGCCGATGGAGGGGATTCGCATAAAGGATGGCTTGATGGGCTGGATGGCACGGATGGGATGTGGGTTGGGGATTGGGCGGCGAGGAGAAAAGCAAGGACTCAGTAGGAGACTCCGTGGCAGTACTGGTAATAAGCGAAAGGGGGGGGGGGTGTCAAAGGGAAGGGCCGGGAGGTGAAGCAGATTCATGAATATAGCACGAGGAACGAGGCAGAATGTACGGATTACTGAGTACTCAGTAGCAAGACACGGAAGCTTTTTATTCGGGGCACATGTTTACAATTGTGTTCACTTGTATACCAAAGATAGAGTTCTGTTGTGAGGCTAGAATGAGGCTGTCTCAACCGGGGGCGGGAATGCCGCGAAACGTTGTTGATAAACGGGTGGTGAGCCAGGGCGTGGAGGGGGGAAGGAGAGCTATGAGGTTGATGACTGGAGCGGACTGAAACCAAGCTAAGATGGAAAGGTATGTAGGCCAAGTATTTGCAGATTACCTGGTTGCCTGGGTTGGTAAGTACTCGATAGTAGAGGCATTCGTCAAAAGCAAGGCAGGAAACGTGAACCATCTTGTACTTGGGTAGGTAGCTGGGTAGATAGTCTACACCGTACTGAGCCACGTAATAACCCGTACTTACGGCACTGCACAAGGCATCTTGATCGGCTTGTTCCCCCCCCACCATTCCGCAAGTGTTCCAGCACGTACAAAGAAGCAAGGCGAAAGTGAAGAATCAATCGGCGACAAACCCTTGCTGGCGAGGACAATAAAAAACAAAAGAAAAAAAGAAGAAGGGTAAATTAGAATAAAATAAATGAGCAAGTACTGGTACAATACATAATAAGTGATTCAATATCGAGGCATGAGGCTTGCAGGTAGAAGACTACTCTGCATCGTGGCAGGTACATCCCCACCCAGCCATTGTACCTCCCACCTACTTACCTTACCTACTGAGTACTACGGAGTATACATGGCCACGTACTGAGCAGTAGCCAGCACGCCAAGTAGTAACCACCCAGGTACTGGTAGTTGGTGGCTTGCCCCCTGCGGAGGGGAGAGGAAAAAGGCGTTTGTGCCAATGTCCACAAGTGCCCACAGGAGCTGGCTTTGGGGCCGCCGTGGCCGCTAACAGGGCAGCAGGCCACCAGGGCCGCTAAACGTGAACGCTAATGTTGGACGCTAACATGGGATGCCGGACCACAGGTACTTAGGGGCAGGTACTGACTGATCAGTGGTTAGTACCTACCTACCTAGGTAGGTACGGAGTACTGGGAGTGAGTCCACTACTGCCAACTGGTAAGTAGCCGCTGAGCCACTGAACCACCAAACAAGGCCAATCTTGGAGATACAGGGAGTCTGTACTCCGTATCCGTACTGATACTGGTAATCCGTAATCTGCACAAGAGGACGCCGGGGAGCCACCAGCAAGACACACCCCCAGGGGGTCAACCACTACCATTATTTACGTACCCTTGACCACCACCAACCACCGACCACCAACCACAACCACCAGGTCCACCACCACCACCATCCCACGCCCCGTGTGTGCGCCGTGCTGAAGATTCCCAATTTAGTTCTCTTTGCTTCTTCTTGTTCCGTTTCGTTTTTGCCCGTTGTTTTCTTCCATGTCGTGGTCGTAATATTTTACCCTCTTCACCTTCATCTTCCTCTTCTTCCTCATACCCGTAGATTCTCGCGTACATAGGTACACAAGTGCTCAAAACAGCTAGGTAACCGCCCGACCTGTCACCAGCTCCCCTCCCCGCCCTTTCATCAATAAAGAACACCTTTGGGCGCAGTGCGTCTGCTGAATGGCTTCCCTGGATGGCTTCCCTGGATGGCTTCCCTGCTTCACTCGGCTTGCCGCCAAATGAATAATAAGCCCGCCAAGCAGCCACCCACCAGTGACCACCACCACCACCACACATCAGCCCATATTACTTGCAGCACGTCGGCCGACAGCACCGCACCACGACGAGGGTCGTCTGCAATATCCAACCGAGCAAGGCGGCGAATGCAGCTTGGGACGGAAACTATTGCATGCAGCCCCTCCCGTAGCACTCGCGGTATTATTGGTAACACTACCGAGTACTCCGTACTGAGTACTTGCTTGCGTACCAGTATTCAGAAATCCCTTGTCGTTGCCCATGGCTGGGACGAAATATTTCTACGACTTTATTACCAGTACCGAGACCTCTGTATATGCGCAACTTGCTTCTCTCTCTCCCTGTCTCTCTTTCTCCCTCCCTCCCTCTCTCCTTCTTTCTCGCGGCGCGCGCACGCTCTCTCCACACACCACATACATACATACTGGTACTACTTACTTGCCCCCCCCCTCTTCTTCTTGGGCTCACACCTCGACAAACCCACACTCCCCCGGGTCCCAGTCAAACCTTGCCAGGCCCGCCAAGCCCTTGCTCTATCGTCCGTCCCTGTCCGCGTCTTGTCTTGTCTGGGTACCTGACCGTTGTTAGAAAACCTCATCTTCTTCTTCCTCTTCAGTCTCCCTTTCAGATACCTGTTTTGTCATCGTCAGTCCAAACCTCTTCCTCCTCGATACCAATCTCCTTCCACCTGCTACCAACCTCGCCTCGGGACCTGTGCTTTTGCCCTGTCCTTTGTCTCCCACCCGCGGTTGCGTCCGATTAAACCGCCCACATACCGCAAAGCCGCGCTTCTCAACACCAATCCAACAACAATTGCCCGTCTTTCGCTTTTCCACCCACGTCAAAGCCTACGCCCTCTGTTGCCCTCATTCTCCCACCTTGCCCTCTGCGACACTGTTCGTGGCGCCGCGTTCCATAACAGCCCCGGTTTCCGCCTCGCACAACCCCCAGCGTTCACCATAACCTGAGACTGTCCGTATCGATGCCTGTACGCCTGTAACCTCGCCAGAACATCCTCCGCCGCACTCGGCCTCGGCTCTGCTCCGCGCACAACTCCCATTAGACGGGGCTGATGATCGTCTCCGATACCCCCGGCAGCCCCTCCCCGTCTTGACGCCATTCAAACATGACCGCCGCTCAGCTCCCCCCTCTCCAGTTTGAGGAGGGTGGCCTCCAGATTGTTCTCCTACCCTCGCTTGATCATGGAGATGCTGGATCTTTTGACGATCCCTTTGCCGACTACTTTAGCCGTGATGTAGAAAACGACAACGACAAAGAAATCCAGGACAAGGACCAAGACGAGCACCAGGGCGAGAACAGCAGCAAGGCAGAGCTGCGTCCCTCGACTCCCGAGTCCGCTCATCCACCACTAACAGACACGCTGCCATCGACAGCCTACCAACCCGAGCCACATACATCCCACCAACCCCGCCGAGACAGTCCGCCAGCGCAACAGCACACACAGAGACAGATGCCCCGGCAAGACGAACAACTTCAGCAGCCCCTCGACGAACAACAGCTTCAACCAGAGGCCCTTAATCACCACCGCCGTCAGCCCTCTCTTCAAGAGTCTGAACGAGACGTCGAGACCCCGCATCACTGGCAGGAGCCGTCCTCGGCTGTCGAGGACTCTGCACCCGAGCATCCTATCCCAGCATTCCAGGATGCCTTTGCCGAATCTCTGCGGGAAGCCACCGAGGGCACAGCTGTGCAGAAGCCTCGATTACAGGAGATTGACGCCAAGTCTCGCCGTGAACTTCTTCTCAGTCAAGACAAAGATGCAGAGCCCTTTGACATCAAGTGGCGTTATCGGCCGGGCCAGACCCAGCACGAGGTCATGAAGCTAGTCGCCCAAATATCCTTTGGCGTTTACCTCATGTTTAATGGCATGGCCAATAGCAACTCTCAGGTCATTGGTATCCTCCAAGGCCACATTGACGAAATCGACGAGTTCCTCGAAGTCGCCCTCGAAGATCTGAAGCAGGCCGTAGATGACTTGACAAAACGAATTCAGCATCTCAAACTTCCTATGGAGAACATTACAGTCTTTGAGCAACTGCTCGAGGATCGCAAATTTCGAGCCGAGATCCTCGACGGCAACGAAAGGATAGACGGCATCCTCACCCGAACCAATGCCGCCATGCGGCAATGGGACGATGACATTGAAGCTGGTCTTCGAAGCAGCACTGTCTTTGCCAGCTGGCTCACCGACCAAGCCGGCGGTGACTGGCGCCATGAGCAACCTGACCTCGTCGACGTTTATGACGCCATGAAGGGCAACACCGAGGGCTGGCTAAATGCCTTTGAAGATATGAACAATCGCGCCCAGGAGATCAACGGTCTCATCATGACACTCATGACCATTATTACCGAGATGGAGAGCAAAGCCGGCGAAGTGAGCCGGAGAACCTGGGTAAGCCGCCCCTGTCGTATGTGTTTCCCGAACGACCTTGCTGATCCATTTCCTCTGTAGACCTCTGTAGCTCCGTTTTCCACGCCGAGTGGTACAATCCAGTCAACTTCCACGCGCAATACGGTCAAAGGCGCGTCCCCGTCTCCTCCGCCATCCCGCAATTCGCACGCCAAATCGTCCAATCATTCTGTCAACCAAACATACGGCCCCAACCATTTGTCGCTGACCCCAAATGAATCCAACCAGGGAGATGACGAAGAGGATGACGATGATGACACCTTCTTCCCTCTCCCAGGAGGCTTACCCTTGCTGCCTCCGACCATGAAAGGCCACCGTGATAATCTCTCCATCTCATCGAAACCGCGCTCGGAGGGCTTCACGGACTCGCCGACGATACACCAGCAGGATGCATTACCGGACCGGACGCGCAGCACTGCCCTTTCGGAGGATACGTCGCTGTATATTCTGCAGCCACGAACCTACACTCCACAGCCTCCCGCCCCTGTTCCTTCTCCTATACTGGTAGCGACGCCATCTTCGGCAGAGCCCCCGCCTCTTCGTAAGCGACATTCTCTTCGCAATCGTGTCATGAACCCGCCCACCTCTCTTCAAATCCAACCGACATCCCACCCCGAGTCTCCAATGTATGTGCCCTCATCATACTTTGGTACTCCCCGGACGACCAGCTCTATGCATGACCTGCGCAGCCCGGACACTGGCTACAGCCGTCCTCCGCCCCGGGCTCGCGTCACTTCGCCCTTGGAATCGCCATCGCCTGACCTGCGTACCTTTACGCCGTCGCCGTTTTCTGAGCACCATTCCTTCCACCCTGTCCGAGCCTCGCCGCACTCGCCCCTGCAGCAGCGGCCACACACCGCCGCAGGACCCCAACGACCCGGTACAGGACAAACGACACATAAGCCTACACCGCTGGGTGCAATGACAAGCATGAGCAATATTTCGACTGCACGACCGCCGATGGACCGATTCAATACCACAAGCGGCTCGTCGCATAACGCGGAACGGCAGCTGAAGAAGAAGAAGAGCGCCTTTGGCTGGATCAAAAAGGCATTCACCATGGACGAAGAAGAGCGCGCAGCGTTTGAGTCACGCAAGGCGGCGGGTGCCCCGCAGCCAAACTATTACGATCCCAATACGCCTCGATTCCTTGATGGCAGGAGAATACGCTAGAAGCTACAGATTCTCTTGTACTGTTTTCTTTTTCGAAAAAGGTGTCTATTTGGCGACATTTTGTACATATTACACTACGTCCTTTTCTGGACCTCAATCTGGGCCGGGGTCCGGTACAACCAAGCAGCCGGATACCTCGGGCTCGCACGTTCCTTGTAAAAACAGAGACCACAAGTCTGCACAAAGACGTCTCAAACTGGCATTGGAAGAAAAAGCGTTGGACATGCCATTTGGCATCTGGTTCTTTCTTCTACGATATCGTTTCTTTCCCAATCCTGGGCACTGCGTTTTTCTGTTCTATACCAAGTCACATACATGTCTTTACTATCTCTCTCATGTTGGAATATGCACTGTTACGCATAGTACTATATAAATATACCTAATACGTATATACTCGATTCCAATCTCCGTTAAATTCGTCCGATTATGTGGAAATTGGCTTGACAGGGTGTCATGATGGAAGAATATATAGTCCTATGGAATTCTAAGTGATGCTCGATGGCTGGTCTATATTCCATCATTTAACAACGATTGTAATCTATAGATTCATGTACGCTTATCTATCAAAAGACGACGTTGGAAAATTGGTTCCAGGCTTTGACATGTCTACTTTTCTTTTCTTTTCTCTTTCTTCCTTTCGTTGACGGCCCGCTCGTCACGTCTCTCGCAGGCTACTCGCCCAGCCCGTAGCTTCGCACGCGGCTGAAGAAGAAGGGCTTGTTGTTCTTGAGCAGGAACTCGGCCCAGTCCTCGGTCAGCTTGTTATAGCTGTAGAAGCCGCAGAGCACGAGCTTGTTGTTGCGGGCGGCGGTGGGCTTGCCGGCGCTGCGGACCTGGAGGTCCATCTTGAAGACGTACTTTGAGCCGACGCCTTCGGTCTCGACCGAGAGCTCGTCGTCGCCGCTGGGCGCCGCGCCGGCGCGGGAGCTGGTGCCGGTACCTGTGACAGCACTGCCACTGTCGCGGCTGGCTGCGCCGGCGCCGGTGCCGGCGACGACGGGCGGGGAGAGCCGCCAGCGGCCGCGGTGGGCGAGGCGCATGGCGGCGCTGGGGAGGTGGTTCTGGGCGGCGTCGCGGTGCAGGCGCAAGGCGTCGCGCGTCATGTAGTGGACGACCTCGGCGGGCGGGTTCGACGCCAGCAGGCTGATGAGCGTGCCGTCGCGGAAGAAGCGCAGGTATCGGTAGTAGGTGACGATGTGGATGGGCGCGCCGCCCCACGTGAGCTGGTTGGTCGACGCCTGCCCAGACCGGACGTAGTTGACCGTCGAGATGTAGCATCCGTCGAAGCGTATCCGCGGCCGGCTGCGGAACATGGACCTCCACGTCGGGTAGACGGACGGCGTCATGGACAGCGTCGCGGCCTGCTCGCGGGCCTGCCGGCGCTGCGCGCGCTCGTGCGGGCTGCGTAGAACCTGACGGCGAGGTGCCGTCGTCGTCGTCGTCGTCGTCGTCGAGGGTCGAGAGCCATCCAAGTTGGAAACGGCGTCATCGTCATCGTCGCCGCTGTCCTCCTGCTCGTCCTCAGACTCGGACGACAGCGGCCCCCATTCGATGGCGCAGTTCCAGCGATAGTGCATACCCGCGAAGCCAAACTCGGGACCGAGGCAGAGCCGCCGCCAGATGCGCTGCTCGCGAGCGACAAGGTAGGCCAGACGCCGGCACACGAGTGAGAGCCGCACGTACTCGGCCACGTCGGCCACGGCCACGTCGTGCATGATGTGTGTGAGCAGCTCGTCGGGGAGGCCGGCGATGGGACACGGGAGCGTTGGCGCACCCTCGACCTCGGGCACCGCGGGCTCGATCTGAAGCGCGGCGAAGCTGGATAGTAGCTCAGCAAAGGTCTTGGGCGGCACGACGGCCTCGGGCGCGGGTGCTGCAGCCGGGTTGGCCGAGGAGGGGGCCGATGCGGCTGTGCTGCTGGCGGGCGCTTGGGCTGTTGGCGCTTTTGATGAGGCTGCTGGAAAGTGCTTTTCGCGATACCTACGCTCCACGCCATGGTCCATCTGCGGCGGTTAGTATGGAACGTGAGAGTGACAGCGAGTGAGCAGGCGTCGTCTTACCTTGTAAGCCTTGCGGTATAGCTGCAGGCTCTCACCCATGTTGCCCTGGGCCTCGTGCTCCATTGCCTCCTCGTAATGATCAAGAGCCGAAACAAGGTCCCGTCGCGGGGGCTTTGCCGCAGCATCGACGTCGCTGGCAATCGCCTTGGCCGCGGACGACGTGGAGAGCGGCGGCGCGGGCTCGTCAAACGAACGGCCGCCGAGATAGTCGGAGCCTTCGTCCAGGATGAGAGCCCGCCGAGCGGCCGTGGGGCTGGGCGGCCCGTTGGCCTGCTTGGGTGGCAGCGGTCCCCCCGGCCGCGCCAACGAGGAGGAAAACGACTGGCGTGATGTGTCGTGCCGTCGACTGTGGCTCTGGCGGCGACGATGGCCGGCGGCAGACAACGGCGGTGCTGCCGCGTCAGTGGAGTGAGGCCCCCGCTGGGATTGGAGATCAGACAGCCATTGATTTCTAAACGACTCAAGTTCTGAGTCGAGAGCGTCACCAGAGGACATGGTGGGAATGTGATGGCATGTATTGCGCAATGATATAGGAAGTGAATGAGTCGTCTTGCTCTATTACCAACCCACTACCGCTGGAGTCCAAAGTAGTGACAAATGATGAGTGGATATGAGAGCAGCTATCGCCTTATAAGGGATACATTGTTGTTCAAGAGCGACGTGGTAGATCTTGGAACCGCGCGGTGAGATGAAGAAAGTGTAGATGGTGAGCGCGGCGTGACAAGCAATGCGGAATGATGCCAAAAAAACCGGGACAGGGATCTCGGTAAGTGGGTTCTGTCGATGAAGGGAATGAGAGGCTTGTCTGAGGCTGGATGTAATGCGTCACCGGCGTAGAGGTTGACGGGATAAATGGCTGGGAGGCTGACTGGGTTGCGTGGGTATGTTGATAGTGGTAACATAAGGGACTAATAGCGCATTTTGTCCTCTGTAGGCTAGTGCTAGAAGCGCCCTGGAGAAGCACCAGATGGCAGGCAAAGGCCCTGTAAGTAAGGGTATTTGGTGCTGAGATGGGCTGCTGATTTGTCCTGTCGTACGGTGCTCTTGGTCGTGGTCGGCAGTTGATTAGTCAAGCGGTAGTGCTCGAACCTTGAACCAGCTGCCACAGTCAAACAGCCACCGAGGATCCGACTCTGTAGGGCGCCACCAACGGGTAGGCCAGCTTGTTAGTGAAACGCGCTTCTGCACACCTCTAGCCTTAACACACACTCCTGCTGCCCCGGCGCTTTCGGAGCTTTGCAACTGTGCTGTACTAAGCTTCTGCCGAGTTCCTTGCAGAGTTACGCTAACGTAACGCATTCTCACCTCCGGCCACGGGGGGGCGAAATCCACCAAAATTTTGGCACGCTAGCCTTGTCAACCCCAATCTCGGCGCCTTTGCCTCAACACCTCTTTTACTCCTCCCCGTTTTGCTCATCCTATCAATCGTGCTCTCGCTGCTTTTCGACACATCTTGCATCTCCCACAACTTCCCTCCCGCATCGCTTCCGCCCCAGTCCTCGCGCGATTCAACGTCTACTGCTGGGCTGCCAACAACTTCGTCGCAAACGCCGTCTCGCTTCGGCCGAGCTCCCGTCCACCTTGACGGCCCGCATCACCACCATTCACGGTTGGCGCGGATACGGATATCGCACACCATGAGCCGTCATCCCACCAGCGCGCAGCTGGCTGTCAATGACACAACGCCCCAGAACCATGACAGAATAGAGCCGGTTCTGCCGCCTGTGCCCCAAGTCACGGCCGCGCAGACCATGGTCTCTGCTATGACGGGCAGTTTGCTCACCTCTCTCCTCGGTGCGTCGGACCTGCACGATCGTGATTTATTATCAAAGGCACGACCTGCTAACAAATTTGTCAGTAACACCACTCGATGTCGTCCGAGTCCGACTTCAGTCCCAAAAGCCTCCCGTCTCTGCCGTTGACTTCTCGAAACTCGCCCTCACGCCCCACAACCTTACCCCGATCCAGACCGCCAACCTTGGAGTCACGGCATGCTGCCGCGAAGTCTTCTTTGCCGGAAACAACGCCGAAATTTGCCTCGCCGCGCCCCAGATTGAAGGCATCACTGTTGGTGTGGCCGGGGCTCGCGCCCACGACTGTGCTGTCCAGGAAGTCGAGAAGAAGACGTACAAGTCGACCATGGACGGTCTGCGTAAGATTGCCCGTAACGAGGGCGTCACAACGCTGTGGCGTGGGCTGTCCCCAACTCTGGTTATGACGATCCCCGCCAACATCATTTACTTTACTGGCTACGATTATCTGCGATACAACTCCCAAAGCCCGCTGTCTAGCCTGTCGCCCGACTATGCCCCACTCGCCGCAGGTTCCATTGCGCGAGTGATTGCTGTCGCTGCAGTCAACCCGATCGAGCTGTTCCGCACCCGCATACAGGCATCCTCGGGCACTACGTCCGGACACTTCATGGAGACTCTTGGTGGTATCAGAACCATGGTAGCCACCCAAGGGTTCACCTCGCTCTGGAGAGGATTTAACTTGACACTTTGGAGAGACGTACCGTTCTCCGGTCTCTACTGGTGGGGATACGAGACGCTGCGTGCCAAATTCACGGACATGCGTGAAGAACGGCGTGGGCGATCGCTGTCGCGCGACGAGGACCTGTTCCCCTCCCGACGCCGTTCGCAAAGCAACGAGAAACAGTCCGACACCTTTGTCGACAGTTTCGCGGCTGGCGCCCTGTCCGGCGCATTTGCATCCATTGTCACCATGCCCTTTGATGTTGGCAAGACGAGAACACAAATATACAACGATGGTACCGTGCGAAAAACCATTGGCGCAGCAGCAGGAACTGCACCAGAAGAGCAAAATATGATTCGACTGCTGTGGCACATCTTCAAGACCGAAGGCGCTGCCGGACTTTGGCGCGGGTGGATTCCTCGAACGCTGAAGGTTGCACCAGCCTGCGCCATCATGATCAGCAGTTACGAAGTGGGAAAGCGAGCTTTCCGGTCCATCAACGAGCATTCGGCGCACAAGACGCATCAAGACCTCGAGAGATAGGGCCCGACTTATCCCGATGCATTTCAACACACACACGGAAAAAGGAACATAGACTTTGAATCAGCGAGAGATACCTGATAGTTGCACTCATTTTTGGCGTTTTCTTGGAACATTTTACAGGCAAAATTTTCTCTTTGGCTATGATGCTGAATTGATCCGCGAGGACTGTTACATAATAATTAAAAGTAGGGAGAAGCGAAAACTGGAGTGCAGATGTACGATAGTAACCTACATGAATTACAATCTACTCCCCATTACATGGACGTCGTACGTGGGCACGTTGATTCTTATAGACAGAACTTCGCAGCGGATCACGCGGCCCTACTGACAGCGTCTTGTTGCAGACGCGAATCACAAAATGATGTTGCATGCAGCTAAAGTTATGGAAAGGACCAAAATCTAAGCTGATTGACGAAATCAACTCTTACGTCGATAGATGGAAAAAGGTTGCCACCGCAAGATCTGATAACTCAGAGCTCAGAGCGTTACCCGTCGGCCACGCCCCATGGGGGTGGAGCTGGAGTCTCGGGAACGGACTTTACATTCTGGCGGCGGAAGAAGGGCAGAACTCGGACACGGATCATCTCAAATGTCCATCACATTATGCACAGACTAGCTTTTGAACGGTCTTTTCTGATGCTTGCTGCGCCATGCCTTGTTTCGCCCGCATCACGCAGCAGGGGCTAGCAGTACTTACTACTACACAGTCGGTGGCCAGATGCAACTTGCCGCTTACATGATTGGAAAGCTCGGGCTCGGCCGCATAATCAAGGCACCGCCCGAGCCACAAATATGCCGTTCCTGGTATGCAGACACATACGATTTCTTTGGGATCCTCATCTGTGGTCCCTTGCTGGGAGTCCTCGGGCCCGCAACCAAATGAGAGAAATGAATGCCTAGGGTGTCGACTAGTCGCGGCTCGCAGGCAAGCCGGACTCTTCGGACGATTGCACAGAAGTTTGGTCACGGAAACCGAGTACATGGCCGCTTCTATTTGAAGTGACCCGTAAGACAAGTATAAGAGGCTTTCCTTTGTTTGCCTAGCCCGGTGTCCATCATTCCTTTTATCCATCCTATATGCTTTTATATAGACTTTCCAGATACCTCTTTCGACAACCGACAACCGGGGCGCTTCTTCGCACCTCCTTTACTACTTTGACGATTTCTCTCTGCTCTGCTCCATCTTTCATAGCCCAGTATATGTGAAAGTATGGCCGAAATCATCGACGTCGACTATCTCATTATTGGCGCTGGCGCCATGGGCCTCGCCTTTGCCGACACTATGCTCAGCGACAGCAAAGCCACCATGGCCATTGTCGACCGTTACCACACCCCCGGCGGGCACTGGACTGTTGCATATCCCTTTGTCCGCCTTCACCAGCCCTCTGCCTTTTACGGTGTCAATTCCAAGGTGCTCGGCAGTGACCAAGTCGACAACTATGGCACGAACAAGGGACTTTATGAGCTTGCCACCTCCCAAGAGGTCCTCGCCTACTACAGCCAGCTCATGTATCAGAACTTCCTGCCCAGCGGTAGGGTCAGCTACTACTCCAAGTGCGAGTATACGGGTGACGGCACGTTCCATTCCGTCATCACAGGCAAGGTATACCAGGCCGGGAAGCAGACCAAGATTGTTGACGCTACCTATATGAAAGTAACTGTGCCCTCACTGGCGCCGCCAAAGTACGAGGTGGCCCCCGGAGTCGACCTGGTCACGCCAAATGAGCTAGTCAACCTCAAAGAAGGACGCAGAAGCTTCACCGTCGTGGGGTCGGGCAAAACGGGCATTGATACATGCTTGTGGCTTCTGACAAACGGCGTGTCCCAAGACAAAATCACATGGATCATGCCCCGCGATGCGTGGTTGCGTGACCGCGAAAGCCTCCAGCCCGGCGACTTGTTCCTCGCGAGGCGTGCCGAGACCCTACAAACTATGCAGCGGGCTGCATCAACATGCCAATCGGCCGAAGACTACCTGGACCAGATGGAACAGGGGGGAGAAGCAATCCGCCTGTCTAGCGACATTAGGCCAGAGATGTACCGGTGTGCCACGGTGTCGCGGGCCGAGCTGGACGAGATCCGCAAGATTGAGAATATTGTCCGCAAGGGCCGCGTCGTCTCCATCACGTCGGACCGAGTCACACTGCAAAATGGCTCGTACCAGCCCCTGGCCGGCGCGCTCTATATTGACTGCTCCACGGACGGCCTGGCAAAGCTGGATCCTGTGCCCGTCTTCCAGGGCCGGACGTTGCGCCTCCAGCCTGTGCGGCCCTGCCAGCAAGTCTTTAGCGCCGCCTTCATCGCACACGTCGAGGCTACGTACGAGGATGAGGTGCTGAAGAATGAGTTATGCCGCCCTGTTCCGCACCCCAACGTGCCCGGGGACTGGCTCGTCACGTCCATTCTGTATCTCCGGGCCAGGGCGCTGTGGAACGCGCACCCGGAGACGAGAACATGGCTGGCCGGTTCTCGGCTCAACTTTGAAACTGCGTTTATGCCCACGGACAAGACTTTGCGCGATGCTCTCGTGACCAGTGCCTCTTCTCCCGAGAAACTCGCGCAGGCAAAACAGGTGCTGCATCGGCTCTATGGCGTTCTGGACACGCTGCCGGAGCAGGACCAGGCAGCAGCAAAGGCATTGATCGGTGATCTGCCGAAGATTGACTAAGTGCTCGATCTGATCCTAGACGGCTGGTGAGTGAGGATAGACGCTGACCGATCGCAAGTGCTTCTGGTTTTTGGTCCTTTATTTCCGTCTCGTAAGAGCCCGTGTTAGTCCATTTGCCAGTGCAGACTGCAGAAGCACAGTTGCGCGAAGAGATGTAGACAATAAAAGCGCAAAAATATGCTTGAGTTAACTGCATCTAATTAAGTACGAATATATAGAGCAGTCAATGTAGAGAATTCCCGATTTCACACAGAATGAAGTGTCGACTTGGTGGTAGGTAGTTGTAGCTCCACCAGGACAGAAATCTTGATTGAAGCGGGCCCATCACCCAGGCCATTTCAAATGGTCAACTCAAGAGTGCCTGTACAGCCTTGCAACATTCGACAGAACTTGATACTTTTATCGGTAGACCCAGTTGGCGGACGGAATAGATTCTGGCCATCACGTATCTCGGGCGTGTTTGCAGACTGCGGACCTACACATCAGACGCAAGTGCGGGAAAACTGCGTCTGGCTTTTTCCTTCAACACGACACGCCCAAGTACAAGCGGCGGGCATAAAAAAAAAAAAAGGAAAACGCACAGCGCGGGCTCTTTCCCCATCTCTTGACCAATTTTCTTGAGCGTTCAGGGAATGTATACCCTCGCCAACCTCGAGAGCCACCGCTTCGGGCGCGGCGGCGAAGCACCCGTCTACGTCACCGAGATTGCGCGCACCGCCGTCGGCCTGGCCGCCATCTCGACGGACGGCGCGCTGTCGCTTTTTGATCCCGCACGGCTGGCAGCCGGACCTATAGCGGCCTGGAAGACCGGCGCGACGGCGCTGCGGGTGCT
Organism: Cordyceps javanica; assembly: GCF_051103115.1. NCBI lineage: Eukaryota > Fungi > Ascomycota > Sordariomycetes > Hypocreales > Cordycipitaceae > Cordyceps > Cordyceps javanica. The sequence continues at coordinate 2,140,186 of NC_139296.1, forward strand.
GGACGGCGGGGTGGCTTGCACGGCAGGCGAGGACGGCACGGTCGCGGTGTGGGATCTGCGAATGAGGGACGCCAACGCCAGGGTCGCCCAGTTCCAGGGTGAGTTCCTCTTCTTTCTTCCCCTCGCTCGACCTCTATGATACTAAACTGGAGGCCTGCTGCAGCGAGCCAAGCGCCGATTCTGTCCATGGCATGCAACAAGGACACCAACACGATAGCGGTGGGCACGGAGCTGCAAGACCACATGGCTTCTATATATCTCTGGTAGGCTTGCCAGCGTCTTTTTCTTTTTTTGAGAAGGCTTGGCATAGACTTTGAGGTTTCTCCCGTGTTGCGTCATAATTCAGGCGAAATGAGAATCATTTACTAATTGCAAGTGCGAGGACAGGGACGTCAGCGGCGCGCCTACGGCCAAGGCACACTACCAAGACGTCCATAGCGACGACGTGACCGAGCTGGCCTTTCACGGCACGCAGCCGGCGCTCCTGCTCTCGGGGTCGACCGACGGCCTTGTCAGCATCTACGACACGCGCATCGCCGACGAGGACGAGGTGACGGTGCAGACGTTCAACCATGGCGCCTCGGTCCACCACGCCGCGTTTCTCTCCCCGTCGAGCGAGGTGCTCGCCATCTCGCACGACGAACGCTTCGCCCTATATGACGCCGGCGAGGAGACGCCCAGCGGCGACGCCACGCACGACTTTGGCGACGTGCGGCCCCTGCTGGGCTGCCAGTACGTGGCCAACGTGACGCCCAAGGTGGACGGCGTGGGTGCCATCATGGGCGCTGGGTCTCAAGAGTATGTTGCTGGCCTATTTCCTTTTTGTGCCCTCGTGTTTGCTTTTGTATAATCTTTTCTTCACACCCGGAGATGGTCATGGCTAACTGGAATGTGCCCCTCGAATAGCAAACAGCTCTTCCAGCTCTACTTTCTGGCCAAAGATGCTGAGAAGAAATGGGCCATTGATACGGAGAACAGTGTTGGTATGCCGGGGGGCCACGGGGAAGAGATTGTACGATCCTTTTGCTTCTATGATCAGGAGCAGGTCGTTTTCACCGCAGGAGAGGATAGCTGCGTCAGAGGATGGCGAGCAGGGTAGTGGAGATAATAAAATGAAGCATACATGCCAGATCATTTTGCATTGGAGACCTGTGGGGGGTATATCTCTAGTAATACATTCGTTGCTGCCCTTTTTCATGATTTCCTTTATCAAGTACCCAAAAACCAACAATGCGGAGGAGGAGGAGGAGGAAGAAGAAGAAGAAGAAGAAGAAGAAGAAGAAGAAGAAGAAGAAGAAGAAGAAGAAGAAGAAGAAGAAGAAGAAGCCACATGACTTTCTATTCTTGTTGCTTCAGCTAAATTTGTCATGCTTGCTCTTGACCTTCACGTCGAGCAGCGTTTCGTGGTAGTTGCCTTCGCGGCGCGCCCGCTTGAGTTTCTTGACCTCATCCTCGTCGAGGCGTCGGCCGGCGGCCTCCTCGAGCTCGCGGCGGCTAATCTTGGCGAGGGCCTTTTCCTCCTTGGACGCCTTGATCCGGGGCTTGAAGCGAGCCTGCATGCGGATGCGCAGCGTCGTGGCAAAGGAGATGGTGTCGGCGTCGCCGCGGACCTCGTCGCGCGCCGACGCGCCGCTAGAGGACGACGCGGACGGCTTCACCGAGAGAAGTGTGTCGCGCAGCGTCTGCACCTGGAACGTGCCGGGCGTGTCGGCGGTGGCGACGAGGTTGAATGTTTCGAGGGGCGAGACGGCCTCGGAGTGCGCAGAGAGCAGGCCAATCTTGTCGCACGCGAGATATCTGGGGGGGAGGGGGAGACAGGGCCAAGTCAGCAAGATGGAGCAATGGGCTAGTGAGCGCTGACGAGGGCGGCGGTGTACGAACCTCCCGTGGTGACCCTTGAAGCGGAAATGTTCCGTGCCCGCGATGCGGTTCGCAATCCATACCTGCCGGACGTCATGCGGCTCCGCGGTCGTCGGGTTCGCGTCGACAATGTTTTCAATGGGAATGGTGAAGACCTTGCCGCTCGCGTCGCAGGCCAGCGCCGACGGCGTCTCGGTCGGCAGGACGAACATGACGGGCCCGGAGACGTCGGACGGGGCATCGGCCGAGACCCAGGTGTCATCGTCGGGAGGCGCGTCGTCGGGCGCGGGTTGCTTGGACAGCTGGTTACTCGCCGCCGCCGCCGCCGACGAGCCCGTGCCCGCGTCTTCGTCGGCGTCGACGCGCGTGCGCTTGCGCTTCTTGGGCTTGTCGCCCTTGAAGGTCAGTGGCTTGACCATGATGTGCCGTGGTGAGGAGGGGGAGCCGGGTTCCGGGAGCCGGAGCCGAAGGAAAGCGAAGGAGGGTCGTCGAGAAGGACCAATCTGGATGCGCCTGCGGGCCGGTCGATGGGCAGTTCGTCTTATCTCGGGTCGAGGGTGGCGCGCCTCGCAACGGCAAGCATAGGGTCAAATTCTACGTGGGCGTGTTCGGAGGACGGCGAGCTCCAAAGTGATGAGCAGGAGCTGAGCCAGGCAGCGAAGGCGCTGCTTTAGCAGAGTAAGGCACCATAGCGTGTTGGGGTGGTGCCTGGAATGCTGTACCCTCTCTAAAGCGGCATTAAGCTTGACCTAAAAAACTTCAACGGCGGCGCTGGAGGGGACAATAGAGAGGGTCACTCCAATAGCGTGGCCCCTAATAAAGTTCCCTTCACAAAAGGCCCTAAAATGCCCTGACTGACAGCCCCTCCCCCGCTATCAGCCACATGCCTGCCCGCCAACCCGCCAAACGGCTGGGGTCACCGTTTGTAAACCAAATCTCTTCTCCCACCAAGCATAGACATAAGCATCCTTACTCCGTCTTGCCCATTTTGTGCCATTTCTGTCTCATACTAATTCGAAACGGACACCGTCATCTTTCTTCGAGCCATCAAAAGAAGCCTTCATTCACCTTCGTCACAATGGCTGCTCAGGCACAGGCCGTCACAGTCTCTCTCCAAGATCTCCAGTCCGGTAGGTTCATCTGGTGTGGCCCGCTGTCACAACTCAAGCCTTCGGTCCTCGGCAAAGCATTGATTAATTGCACACCCCCGTCGTTGTTGTGCTTGATCTGCGCTAGTGCAGCCGACTTACACCTGTCCCAGGTAATATTTCCTTTGAAACTCTGCAGCAGGCTTTTGGCCCAGACTCGCTCGGCATCCTTGTCGTCAAGGATGTACCCGAGCAGTTCCCCAAGCTGAGACACTCCGCGCTTTCTTATGCTTCCTATCTCGGTAACCTTCCTCAAACGGAACTTGGTATGCGAATCCGGATCTCACGGACCTCGTCCGCTCTTTTCCATCTTTTGCATCTGCGCTAACTTGTTGGTTAACTCTAGAAAAACTCGAGAATGCCCACGCCAAGTACCTCACTGGCTGGTCCCTGGGAAAGGAAACACTCAAGAACGGCAAGGCGGATACATTCAAGGGGTCGTACTATGCCAACTGCGCCTTTTACGTTGACGCCTCTCTCGAGTGCGCCAAACCCACCACAGAGTTCTCCGAGGAGACGTTCCCCGAGTATCTGTCACCCAACCTCTGGCCTGCACAAAATGTGCTTCCTGGTTTCAAACCCGCTGTGAAGGACCTCTGCAGTCTCATCATTGATGTGGCTGTTCTGGTTGCCCGCGCCTGCGACCGTTTCGCCGAAAAGGAGATCCAAGGATATCCCAAGGGTTACCTCGAGCATGTCGTCAGCACTTCCAACACGACCAAGGCGCGACTTCTTCACTACTACCCACAAGGCAGAGAAGATGCCGCTGACGGCGACGAGGACGATTGGTGTGCTACGCACCTTGACCACGGCTGTCTCACGGGGTTGACATCGGCCATGTTCATTGACGAAAAGGAAACTGATCCCACCGTTCCCGCCACGGCCGACTCATCACTGCCCACGCTGACTGAGCTGCCCGCATCGCCTGATCCCGGCGCTGGTTTGTATATCAAATCTCGTACCGGCGAGACGTTTCAGGTCAAGATCCCGCGCGACTGCATCGCCTTCCAGACGGGCGAGGCCCTCGAACGCATCACCGCCGGCAAGTTCAAGGCTGTGCCGCATTTTGTGCGCGGTGTCAAAGCCAGCGTTAGCGACGGCCGCATTGCACGTAATACGCTCGCCGTTTTCACGCAACCCAATCTGGGCGAGGAGGTGGACATTGCGCAGCATCTCACATTCGGAGAGTTTGCGCGTGGTGTGGTGACCAAGAATACTGTATCATAGCTCAGGTAGGTAGAATGAGAGACAAAGAATAAAAAATGAATGTACATGATCGAGTCAAGCTGCCGAAGAATGCACCTTTTAAACAAGATCAATTTTTATATCTAAAAATCTAACAGTGGATAGAGCATGTCGCTCTGCTACCAGCTGACAGTGTATATCGGAATAATTTATTTTTAGCCAAAATTTAGCCAAAATCAGATAAGAATGTAAATAGTTTTTGGTAGTCGGATGTTGAATCCTCTGTACTGGATATACTTTGCAAAATCAGCCCAAAGGCCGAAACGAAAGTATACCATGCGGCACAAGACGTGGTTGGAATAGTCAAGGCGCAACTCGTCAATGGCCAATCAGCCGTCTCAGTTTTCCACCCAACCTAGAAAAGATTCCAGGACAAAGAAAACGCAAAAAAAGGACCTATGCCCAAGCGCCCACGAGACTCATGCCGAATGCACCCAAGAAGACCAAGACGCAGGCACTGATCCGTGACTTGCCACGCAGGTAGCGCCAGCTAGCGTCACTCAGGAAGTCTTCGGAGAGAAGCTCGACCAGAGACGCAAAGGTGAGCAAACCGGCGGAGATGGCATTCATGACACCTACGAGAATGAGACCAACCTCGGAGTCTGGGCTGTAGAGCGTATGCGTGGCGAGTCCGATCGCTTGCCCGAGAGGTGTCCTAAAATCCACGAGTTAGCGTCCCAGTGCGCACCGGGTCAGAGAAAGTCTTCACGTACGTGCAGCCATAGGCAAGAGCCATGAGCCATGGCTGAATCGTCTGTCTTTCCCACTTGACAGCGGCGATACGCGAGCCCAGAGCCAGTCCTTCAAACGTTTCTAGCACCCACTAGTCAGTAACCAGCCTCATGATATGTCGAATGCGACTTACGATGGAATGTGATGGCAATGAGCAGCACGATGAATTCGTTTCCGACAGACACGCTCAGAGCCATGCCAATAAAGACGCTGTGGAACAGAATACCCAGTTCCAGGAGGATGCACTGAAGACGGTCCCTGCGCAGCTGCTGCTGCGAGGAGAGTGTAGGTGGGCGGAAAGAGTCTTCGTCAGACGACAGCACCGCCTCATTCTTGTTGGCAGCCGCGATTTTAGCCTGCTCATGCGAAGCCTCAACCGAAGTCGACAGGGACCGGCTGAGCTGGGACAAGTTCTGGCCGACGCTGGACTTCCTACCATTAATAGGGCCCATGTCTCGAATCGGCTGTTGCGGGTGGCAGCTGCCGTTGCCGTCGTCCCCGCGCTCGGCGGCGAGAAACGTCACGTTGGCCATGCAGCCCTGGTGGCCGCCCGCGCCGCCCGCTCCGCCTGCACCCCCAGAGAGACTGATGTCCTCGGGGGGGACCTGCCGCGCCGGGTGGAAGATCATTTCGACAACGGTGACGAGGAAGACGGCGGCGAGGGCGATGGCGCCGGGCATGGCCTGGTAGTCCTGGGTCCAGAAGCTCGAGAGGCAGGGGTTGTTGAGCGAGACAAAGGCCGTGGGCAGCAGGTGGACAAAGGCCGTGGCGATGAGCACGCCGGTGCCAAAGTGGCGCACGACGAAGAAGAAGCGCGCGGGGATGCGCAGGCTGGGGAACTTGGTGGCGAGCAAGGGGAACGCGCAGCCGGTGAAGGACACGAAGAGGATGATGAAGAGGGCACCGACGTGCAGTGGCAGGTTGTAGTCGGCGCCGCCGACGCCGCCGCTCGCGCAGGTCGAGCGCTTGCGGAGCGGAGCGGTGGCGGCGGCGGTGGAGCTGCCGTTGAAGAGGAGGAGAGCCGGCTCGCCGAGAGGCGAGGGAGACGATGCCGGGACGACCGCGGTCCGGGCCGAGGGTCCCCGGAGGAACGAGAGTACAGAGGAAGCAACAAGAACGGAAGAGGTCCAGGCTACCCACCCCCAGGCGTATTTCATACGCTGAGAAAGAGACGCTGGAGCAGAGGGGCCATGGCCGTCACCGCCAAGGGCCGCCGCGCGGGAAGACAAGGATGGTCCTATGGTGACAAGTTAGCGTTTAGGGGTTCTCCTTTATTTCTTGCCACGATCGCCTATTCGAGTCAATGAATTGGGGGCTTCTTTCAGAGCATCATACCGTTCAACCATCGCGTTGCCTCTACCGCCTTGGGCAGGGGCCCGGGCGACCGCGAGTCGTGCCGAAGCCGTTCGTCCTGCGCGTCGGCGCCGAGGAGGCCGGCGTTGCCACCACCGCCGTCGTCCTGATCGGCCGCCACATGCTCTCGCAGGTTGGTCATGCCGTTGAGGTCCTCGCAGGTGGTCTGGCTGGGACAGAGAGCGGGCGGGCTCTGGTTAAAAGAAAGGTGACGCAGCGAGTGCTCGTCGGCCTTGGAAAGGCAAATCATTTTTTTTTGTTCTTATGTAGGCGAATGCACGTCGGGCCCAAGTTGGATGATGCTTATTTTGACCTGCAAAGGGAAGAGAGGAAGGGGAGAGGGGGGGGGAGGGGAAACCTGCAGCTTCGGTTGTCTTGTCAGCAGCAGTCTGGGAGAAGAAGAAGAAGAGGAAGAAGGGTCAAGGAACAAGAGTTGTGTCGCCTTGGGACGGATGGCAACCTCTTTGGATGCCAAGGCTGCGCCACTGTGGAGAGATTTGGCTCAGCGCCGTTATGTCCCGACACTAGTGGTGACGACTCTGGGATTGTCTACAGGGATATACGGTTGGAGCTGAAACCGAGCCTGGGAGGGAGTTCGTGTGAGGACCTGGGATGGATGGGATGAACTCTTCTCGAAACGGACGAGAGCCGAGCAGTCGTTGCAGCTCGGCCATGGCTTACCTGGCCATTGGTCACTTGCATTCGCGATGGTGTTGGTGGCGTTGCAGCGCAAGGACCGGATAAGCTTAATTAGTAGCTTTTGGCCGGCCGCTGGACACGCAGACACGCGACAGCTGCTGACCCAGGGCTGCAGCGGCATGCAATGTTTTATTTTTATTTTTCCTCTCGGTGCGAGAGTAAGCTTCTGGAAGGCCACCTGTTAGATCGGGCAGTTTTGTTTAGATGAGATTATTGCCAATATTTGCCAAGTACGGAGTACATGATGACTGCGTTGGGCGTCACCTCCAGGCTGATGCATATCCGACGGCAGCATCCGAGTAGATAATACGCCGTCGGAGGCTGGGACGCTAGAGATGGAGAAGGGGAGAGAGGAAGAGAGGAAGAGTGACGGAGCGTAGCCTCCAATCTTGAAACAGAAAACATGGCGATTTTATACATGCTACGACATGATCTACAAATTGACATATTATTGTCAAATGCGGCTGCTCATTTATTAAGATGCGCATCTCGAGCTAATACTAGCCTCCCCCTCCCCTCCGGCTCATGTCTTGACGGCTAACCTTCCGAGAACCCCGCTGTAGCCGCGCCACCAGCCAACCAACCACTCACTTGCTGCGATGGTGGTAAAAATAAAGTACCAAGCAAGGTGTAGTACTGGTACTAAGTATGTTCATAGGTAAGTAGCTTTTAGCAGGTAGGTAGGTGGCTAGGTACCAACTTGGGCAGCTTGCAGCAAATCACCATGACGCCATCGGCCATCTACATCTCGCGCGCCGCCCGCACTTTTGCCATCTTCAACTTCCTGCCTTGGTCTCGGCGGCACATCGCGCATACACACACATCCCCTACATACGACCAACTCAGACACGTACAAAAAATGGCGCTCCCTCCCAAGTTCGCCGGGCACAAGCTGCTCTTCGCGCCGCCGCCCGTCGAGCCGTCCTCCTCGGTGCCGCACACGACGCACACGCTCGAGCTCTACCTCGACTACTGCTGCCCCTTCTCGGCCAAGCTGTTCCGCGCGCTGCGCGACGTCGTGACGCCGCTCGTCGAGGCGGACCCCTCGCGGGCGCGCGGCCTCGCCGTCGTCTTCCGCCAGCAGGTGCAGCCCTGGCACCCGTCGTCGACGCTGATGCACGAGGCCGCCCTCGCCGTCCTGCGCCTCGCGCCGGACCGCTTCTGGGACTTTAGCGCCGCCCTCTTCGCCGCCCAGAGGTCCTTCTTCGACGTCAGCGTCGTCGCCGAGACGCGCAACGACACCTACCGCCGCCTGGCCGCCATTGCCGGCTCCGCCTCCGTCGGCCTCGACCCCGCCGCCGTCTACGAGCTGCTCGCCATCCCGGACCGCGCCGAGAGCGACGACGCCCTCAACGTCGGCAACGCCGTCACCAACGACCTCAAGCTGGTCACCAAGATGAACAGGCTCGTCGGCGTCCACGTCACGCCCACCGGTGTCTTTGACGGCGTTGTGCAGGACATTGGCTCCGCATGGGGTGAGGAGGAGTGGAAGGAGTGGCTCACCAAGAATGTTGTTTAATAAAATGGTGGGAATACGTGGCCATGATTTAATGAAGATAGAATGAATATATATAAGTTCCCATTTTCGTTGCCACGAGTCTTGTTTTCGTCTAAAAATAATAATAATATAGTAATCAACCGAAAAGCCGACATGGACCCTTTGCCTGGCTAGCAACGACAGCTTCAAATTGGTGGGCTCCACCAAAAATCAGCCTTCGACCTCGAAATCTCCATAAACACAACTCATCACAGCTCACGTAAACAGCATCGTTATGATGCGCCAATTCACAGCAGTCGGCCCCAGGCTGCTCGCCCGCATCACAAGACAGCATACCGCAAGAGTCCCAGGACCCGGAACGCAATGCGCTCGGCTCCTGCTCCCGCCGTCGTGGCCGCAGTCCAGGGGCCACGCCCTCTTGGTCCGTCTGTATTCCAACAAGGCTCCCGCGCCGTCACACCCGTCCAAGGTTGCTGAGGCGGTATCCAGGCGACAGGCCGGCGCGGCCGCCAAAACAAAAGTCAGCCCTGGTATGTGATGCGTCGGATGGGTTGAGAACGCCTCCCCTCCCCCCCCCGTCAAACCCAATCTGGGCCATCACGCCGCGCGGCAGGATTGCTGACGGAGGGATGAATTCCTCAGAAATTCCGGAGCGCGTGCTCATATACCACGCCGGCACGGGGAGAACAACCTTCCTGGCCATGCTCAAGGTGACGACGCTCTTCATCGGCGCATTCTTCTGCTGCGTCGCCGTCCCAAGCTACATCCAAGCCGACAAGCCCATCGAAGAGACTGCCAAAAGTAAGCAGACCTCTTCATTCCGCCATCCTGTCATTCTTGGAAAAAGAGAGATGGTTCTCCACATTGATCCTCTCCCACTAACCCTTCCCCCCCGGCCAGTTGCGCTCTGCGGCGTCGTGCCATTTCTCTTCGTCACGTACACCACCGCGCCGTTCGTGACGCACCTCTACATCCACCTGCCCCTCGCCGCGCGCGCCTCGCGCGCCGCGCTGGAGCGCTTCGTCCTCGGCGGCGCCGACCTGGGGCCCGGTACGCGCCTCACCGCCACCACCATGAGCGTCATCGGCAAGCCGCGGTACAGCGCCCTGCGCGCCGGCGATCTGGTCCCCGCGCCGCAACGGGGCCACCGGCTCGGCCTCGTCAACTACACGCGCGACGCCGCCGCCGAGAACGCCGGCCGCCGCTGGTACGAGCTGCGCGCCGTCACCCGCTTTCACATCCCGGACGTGGCCAGCGGCGGCCGCAAGGCGAGCAGCAGCAAGGCGAGCAAGGGCGGCAGGAACCTGGTCGAGCCCTGGATCTGGGATGCCATCAAGGAAAGGATTGCGAGGCGAAGTGCCCGGCCAGCGACGGGCGGCGCCACGACCAAGTAAAAGTGCTCTCTCTCTTCAGGCATGGCAGCGAGGAAAGCGGCGCGCTGATCCAAGATTGTAACACTATGTGTAAATAACATTTCATTGAAAGCAGGTGATTTCTCTCTGAATCGACATGACCTCCTTCTTCCGTTATGTAGCTCTCTTGTGTCTCAATTGTGAGTGTCGGTCATTCATCAGCGACGTAGCCGGCCACGATTTGAACCCACCAAACCCGCAAGCTATAGAAACGAGATCAAGATGGCTGCGCTCTCTTGTCTCCCCGCAAACAACTTCAAGGTACAACAAGCCTGGCGCTCACAAGGCTGGACTCTCTCGCTCCGATATCCTGGCAAAAACTCGCCGTTCATCTCGAGCACATTTAGCCAGCTTCCGGTCCGCCAACGCGCACCTTCCTGATCGACACGCAACCGACCAGCACCAGCTGCCCAAGTTCCGCGGTGATCATCACTGATAGGCAATCAGACCACTCCGTATACTTAATTACAATAGATCCTCTCCCATACGGCCAAAAAGGTGAAAGCGCTGCTTGCATTGCGCAAACTACCGGACAAGGCAGGCCACCCACCCGGGTGTGTGCCGTTTCATTATCGTCCCAACGCACTGGTTAGATGCCGAGTCCTTACCTTTCCCAATAGTTGCATCGCAACTCTTGAATAGACCACTTCCCCCGCCAGGAAATAAATGAAGTGGGAAAGAAAAAGGCGCAAAAGGGGGGCAGGGGTGTATCTAGAACTAGCCTGGACAGCAGCCCCCCCCCCCCTCCCAAAAGCACTTTTCTCTTTCCAAGGACCGCAATGTACTCAGTGGAAAGCTTCCCTTTACCAGTAAGCTGCCTGCCGGCCTGCCGGCCTGCTGGCCTTCTCCCCACGCCGACACCCATGCATGTCCATTACTTATGAGAGAGACCAAGAAAGGGGACACGCCCCCAGAATGCGAATGCCAATCGATGATTGCTACTGGTCGAGAAGCCACTCTTGTAGCGGTGGAGAAGTATATAATATTATTGCGAGCTCCGCATCTCTTCGTTTGTCGGTTCCCGGGAGAGTCGCGAAAGAAGAGGGTGGAAAAACGCAAAAGACATGGGCAGAGAGAAACACCCCCCTCAATATCGCACAGACTTGTCTTGGCAAAACCTTGGGAGCAGGAGAGTCTACTGGTATCAGCTATGTAATAGTAGGTACTCCGTACGGGGTATGGAATGTCAGACTCTGCAGAGCCCTGCTTCTATACTCCCATAGTACTCAGTACTCCGTACTGTCGTCCTAATAATACCCCGGGGACATGCTGGATGCCGTCGCATCTGCGTCAACAGGCCAGATGCCAACTACGAGGATTCAACGAACGCACGGTGAGAACCACATGTCGCATCTCGCTTTGGAGATTAACAATGCCCACCTACAAGGGACACAGGAGGGTTCCCTGTGGTGAAGCACAGCCCTTGCACCACGGCGAATATGCGACGACATATATAGAGCGGCCTTGCTTGCACACTGCCTTGACCAGGCAACTTTTAATCGTACTTGAACAAATCATGTTGTGTATCCAAGAAAACAGTGCTTATATTGCGCAAATCCCATCCAATACTCCGCAACGCCTTGGATATTCCCCCATCATTATTTCATCGTGATCCATCATATATATTTTTTTTTCGTAATGCAGCCCCTGCAACGGTATCCCACATGCCTCTTTGTGCTCCACCAACCAGCCACACAATTTAGCTATATCTATCCATGTACATAAAAAGAAAGAAAAACTGGAAGATGGGAATACGACGCTATTCAAGGAAGTTTTGCACCTCACTCCAGTTTCGACCAAAATCGTCAGAATAGAAACCTTGGCCACAAAATGTAGCCGATAAAGAAACAACACAGTCCTGATAGATAATTATACAATGAGTATTCCTTTTGTGGGCACACTCCACGTAGCTGGGAAAAAAATCAAGAGGGAGAAGAAAATCGTCAAGATCATTATATCGAGCCCAAGGTCGAAAACGCCGGCTGAATCGCAAGGCTGTGGGAGTTGACGGCTTATTGGTGGTCCCAGGCACGTTTGAGGCCACCCTCGTACACACTGGCGACAGACTCCTGCCACATGGCGGGTGTTATGAAGCTGGCCATGTTTGGCACAAAAGGTGGAGGTGAGGTATTTTGGGCGCTCGTAGCCATGCCCGAGGTCGCGGTATGCGCATCAGACATTCCAGTGACATCTGAGCCGCCAGGCGACAAACCGATCGTCGTATTGTTGTTGGCCTGAGGTGGTTCCACTGCAAACGTATTGTTCCATTGCCTGAATACTGTTAGCACATCAGTATACTCATTGATGCCATCATATAACATACTCAAATATACGCGACGGGTTCCATGTAACCTGGTCAGCGAGTCCCATAGCGGGTGGCATCGCAGCCACTGAAGTCACCGCTTGGGGAATTAGCTCAAGAGCTTGGATAGGGGGTGACTCGTTCTTGCTGCCGATGCGATCGGTAGAAACTGGTGGTGTGATCGGGTTGTTAACATAGCGAAGGCTACTGTGCGCATCCAGATGTTGATCCAAAGAGCCACTGCGCCCAGTGTTACCTTGGTATGCACCACTGGGCATGTGTGGGGGACTCGACTTGTTGGATGGATGTGGGCTTCCGTAGGGGAAGGATGGCTTTAGGACAAACGCCCTGCGGGTATCTGCCGAGAAGGCCTCGCGGACAGTGTCAATTTGGGTTTGAAGCTCGGGCATGGGCCACACCTCCATGACTTGCTCCATAATGCGCATGTGCCTGGTGAAAAATTCTCTGGCATCTGAATTCAGTTCTGGGTCAGGGGAAACAATGGCGACCTGCAAATGTTAGCAGAGGGTTGAGCGTATATAAGCCGGGTCACCTACCAAGTGAATGACGATGCACGACAGGCCGGCGTAGACGGTGAACGAGAAGCCACGTTGCATGCACTGGAGGCCAGACAGACCAAAGTTGCTGATTATGGCCTCTTGTAGTCTGCAAATAGCCTTGGCAGCATTATAGCTCTGCAGCATGTGCTGCTTCCATGCAACTCGGTTGGCAGTAGGGTCCAGAAACGAAAGCTGAGGTCGGTTGTAGAGAATAATGACGAGGTAGTGGTAGCTATGCAGGTTGCCAAGAAAGCTGTTGGGAAGCCAGGGAGGAGAGTTGTCGGCTGGGAAAGCGACAGCTAGGTCGGCCGGAAGATCGCTGACATACGCAGTGATGGTCTTGTCGAGCTCTTGAAATTCGGGATCGATTCCCCAATCTTTCCGCTTTCGCAGCCTGGCATACGTGGTACTCATAGTTCGGATATTACGAACGATGCGTACAAAGTAGACAAAATTTCTCGAAACTTGATACTCCGACTCGTCAGCACTGGGCATGCGCTTCGGAATAGTAAAATCAACAGTATCCATATTCACGGAGAGGTCGTGGCGGCCTTGGGGTGTTCCCACCATGACCTCGCAAGCAAAAACTGTCAACCAAATGCGAGTGCGCAAATGGCAGTCGGTGGGGTTATGCTCGCAGTCAATGCCGTCCTCGTGGTCCTCGTAGTGCTCGTCAAGACCAAGATCCTTGGCCATCTGAACACATTGCACAACAGTCATCCAAGATCGGAAGTAATAACCGCGTTTGGGGGCGCCCTCGCGGGCCTTGAGAATCATCAACAGGGCCTGGAGCGTGCTGAGCCGTGGTGTGTCCATGAATGCGTCGGCGTGACGAGAGGCGAGGCCGAGCCACTGCTGACCCATGGCGGGCTCCTCGGCGAGTCGGCCGCCAATGGCAAAGATGGCCTCAAGAATGAGGGGCGAAATGGTTTCACGGGCATGGCGCCATTGATGATAGATATGCGGCTTGTATAAGACGGGAACATAAGGATGCACGTGGGTAAAGTAGAGGTCGAAGTAGTGCAAGGCTGTCTCTTCATCGGGCATGAGCTCCGGAGGTATGCGAATTTTGGAGCCGGAGCCGGAGAGCATGGGCGGAAGACCACCGTAATCTTCGTCGTCCTCGACGACAGGCTCATCGCCGCGTCGAAATGAAGCCTTATTTCGCAAATATGGAGCTGCAATTCACGTTAGTCAAGAGGAAGTGGGCAACAGACTATGAAAACCTCGATCATACCAGTACCAAGTTCATTTAGCTTGAGGGTCCCAAGAAGATCAGCCAAATCTGGCTGCTGATAAGCATCGGTGGTGTAAGACTCAGGGGATGCGCCAGGATGACCAGGCTGGTTCATGGAAGGTGCGGGCAAGTGATTTTGCTGTACATATGAGGCCGGGTCGAGCATGGCAGGAGGCGGGACAGTGGTATAATTTATATCATGCTGGGCTTGCGAGGGGTCGTACGGTATGGTGTAGAAGCCCGCAGGATTTTCGGTGTAGTTGGGCATCTGAGGATACATTTCGGGAGGTTTTTGGTGATGTTGGGAAGGCATCTGCATGGTCATTTGGTGAAACTGGTCTGGGGTGACGAAGGCCTCGTATGTTGTTGGATCGCCAGCGCTGTCGAAGCCATTTGGCCGCACACAGTGGAGTTTCAAACGGATACATGCGGAGCAGGGCCATGAGTTTGTTGTGGCGGCATCGCACTTGATCTTGCGTCGTCGACATCCTTCGCAGGCTCGCATCACTGATAGTGGCAGGTTAGCGGAGGGCTCTATAGGCGGCGCTGTGGAAAGTTGCGACTATGCGGAAAGTTGGACATGCCTTTGAGGCGCTTGTGGCGGTTATGTTCGTCAACAAAGACATAGTCTGGACAAAGGAGGATGGTTAGTCGGGGGCGACGAGGGGAGCATGCTGGCGCAGAGTCGAGACATACTTTTTTGCATCTCGCGCTGCTGTTGATGCTGTTGGGGGTATTGGTTCGGTGCGAACGTGAAGGACGACATTCTGGCGAGAGAGAAGCAAGCTTCAATAGTTGACAGGAATCGAGGCGAGTCGCCAGATCAATCGACGAGTAGAGCAGCGGCATCCGCGGAGGAGACGAGCAGAAGTGTGAAATGGCAACGGCCATATATCAAGCCGGTGGGGGTGGCCGCCTTGGAGGTGAGGGCGGTCGATGTGGCGCAGGTACGTCAATGGAGCAAGCACAAGACGGGTTGGGAGGGACTCGAGGGTGACAGAGGCAACCGAGGAACGATGACGAGTTGGAAACAAAAAAAGCAGGAAAGGCAACAAGTAAAACTAGGTTTTAAAAAAAATGCGACAGAAAGATGACAAGAGGTAATACTGGGTAGTTAGTTGCAGGAGGGAGCAGGAGCCGAGTCGCGCGAGTCGGCGGAAAGCAAAAGTACCACCAGCGTGTGGGTAATAAGCGTGTACATGCGGCCTTCCTGGGGTACCTGTTGTTATAGGTAGGTAGGTACGGTAGGCACTGACTGGTTCGTGTGGCTCGTGTGGCGGTAGCGAGGAGCGCAGAACTATTTAAAGGAAAAAGGAAAAAAGAAAAAGAAGAAAGGCAAACTGGTTCAAGGACAAAAATGACAATCGAGTAAAAAGAATACAAAATGCATAAGAATATTGATAAATTAAGAAAATAGGTGCGACAAGCGCAGGCCGATCAGTGTCGGGGTGGAAGGAACATTAGCGGAGAGCGCGAGAATAGGAAGAGATTGTGTGAGAGTCGAGGGCGGAATTAGAGGCACAAGCCAAGTAACTTAGGTGCTGGTACGGAGGTAGGTAGGGAGGGGTTGAAGTATTACAGGAGGGTACCAGGGAGCAAAGATGATAATGGAACAAGGCGGGTGGAATTTGAGTGGCGTGGCTGGATGAAATGGATCACTGGTAGGTAGGTACACCGTAGATGGCGGCTGATGATGGAAGATGGGATGGGATAGGATGATGACGGCGACGGTGTGATGCGGGTGATGGTGGGACAGGAGGGTACCAGTAAGGAGTTGCGAGGACGTTTTTTTTTTCAGTGGACACTGGTCTGTAACTTAGCAGTAATTGATGGTGGGTAAGGCACAGTAAGTAAGAGAGGTGCCTGACGGCCTACCTGAGTAAGTAGTACCTTGGCCTACCTATACCTACTGGTAATAAGTAGAGAAGGGGCTGAGCCTCGGTAGGGCGACTTGGGTGTGTATTGTACTTATGTCTTTGAATAACAAAGTGTTCGTTATATTTATTGGCGTTGGACACCTTGCGGCAAATCACCATTGTGCTTGCAGGCGGTTTTCGCCCTACTTAGGATCTTGCAGGTAGGCATGTAGGAATGCCCCCATCAGCATACATCATCTCAGCTGCACAGTGAAGCCTACAGGTACCGACGCCCGCCGGAGATGCAGAATGCAGAATGCAGAAATGTCCATCTTGGAACAGGGACAGAGGGGGTGCATAGAAGGAGGGGTGTCTCTGCAGGGCAGGGGACGAAGACCTCGGGGAATAGGTAGGTGAGTAGGTACTATAGGTACTAAGGTAAGGCGGCCAACAATTCAATTCAGCGAGCCAGTCAAGTCTACCAGTCTCCCGCTATGTACTACGTTGCTGGTACCTAGGTACCTACCTACGAATAGGCAAGTACTGGAGGTAAGTAGCATGAACAAAGCCAAAACTCACTCACAAACTTACTCACTTACTTACTATTTACTCACGTGAATAGAAAAGAAAAGAAATGGAAAGAAAAAAGAGAAGCTCAACCTGTTGAACAGAGAGCGGAAGTCAGTGGTTGGTAGATGCTTAAATGCCGTACGAGATGACCGACTGGACAGGGCTGGGTCCCAGGGTCACCACTACTTACTTATGGGGGCGATGGAACAAGGTCTGAAGGCATGTGTGGCGCTGTGGGCTTTTCCAGTTCCCCAAGGCTGTCAGTGACTGACTTGCTGCTTGCTAACCCACTCGCCACTTGCTTGGCTTGCCTTGCTTGGGTAATCTGTGCTCTAACCAGGTTGAGGTTTAGCTGCGCAAACCTAAAAAGAATTGAAAAAAAAAAAAAAAAAAAAAAGGGCAGGGCGAGACACCAGGCTGGGCGGGTT
This sequence comes from Cordyceps javanica, assembly GCF_051103115.1. Taxonomy (NCBI): domain Eukaryota; kingdom Fungi; phylum Ascomycota; class Sordariomycetes; order Hypocreales; family Cordycipitaceae; genus Cordyceps; species Cordyceps javanica. Next base: position 2,157,086 of record NC_139296.1, read on the forward strand.
GACGAGTTGACGGGTTTGAGGGGAGATAGCAGGGGTCAGGGGCATGCTCTCAGGTACTAACGGAGTTACTACTTACCTACCTAAGCAACTACTCAGTAAGTTACCTGCCAGCCTACCTTGCCTGCTTGCCAATTGCTTGCTACTTACCTGATGCTTGATACCCATCTAAATACCTATCCAGTGATGCGGGCTGCAGATTAGCTTGCTTTTTTTTTAGGGCCTGGTTAGACGAGTGCTCCAACCTTGCCGATGGAGCCAGGCCAGGCTCCAGACCTGAGTCGCTTAATGATAGCGATATCAAGGGTTAATATCACCACAAGTATAGCACCCAAGTCGTGATACATAACCATTGCGGTTATCATCTCAATCCCACATGTTGCGGGTGGTTGGTCCTTGTTGGCCGTTTGATTATTTACTCTCCCTTTTGACCCGTCCATTATGGTCAAAGTCTGGACATCCAAGTCTTGCGACACACGGGTGTACCGTGAGCATCTTGGTAGATCTTTGGGTTATCCCATACGCACATCCACCCCAGCGCACTGAGTATATTTTCCGCCTACCGAGTGCTCACACTGCCCGAGACGCAATTCATGGCATGGTCCAGGCGTCATTGCAAAGCCGCAATGTTGACTGCGTGCAGACGGCGGTCCCATCCGGTGGCGGCGGACTTGGGGCCGCACAGCGGCCCAAGCATGCATAACCTGAGCCAGGGCAAACCAACCAACCAACCAACTACTGACACATTGATCTTGACGACTGTACAGCGAATTCCCCAGCACTTGAGAGCATGCGCGGGGCCGACGTGGGTGGCTGCTCTACGTGTAAAACAGCTGCTCTTGGTGTCACACTTGAAAAAAGGCGGCCGCGAAGCAGACATGCCGTCGTGGCCGTGGCTGTGGCCGTGGCCGTGGGCTTCGGCGATTCGGCGTGGCAGCTTTTTGCTTCGGAGGGCAATGGCGAAGACGGACTGGTCAACGACTCAGATAGACGTACTCCGTATGGAGTAGACGATGGCAGATTGAATCGATACTCATCTACCTTGGCCACATCGACCGATACAGTTGGCTCCCTCACTGCCGCCTCCCCGCCGCCCCCAGACCGGACACCAGAGCCCTCCTCGGGGTATTTTCATAGCGAGCATGCCCTCGATCAACTATACCAGAGAACCGTATGAAATAAACGAGTAGCGCTTCTGATACCCGTCTTCAGCTAGTTACGACAAGTGGGTTCACAGGGTGGCCGCCGCTCCATGTTAGTGATGGAGTCGGTGTTGTCAGGTCTGCAGGACCCGTCAGGTCCCCGCGTGCCAGGTATGTGAGATGAATGGATTATGCTCTCGGGCCTGTGGAGCAGCTACAGCCACAGGGGAGCTTTCCAAGGCTAATAGTAACTTTTTTTTTAAAAAAAAAAAGAGGAAGTACTTACCTGTAACTGGGTTACTTGAGTACAAAACACCTTGGCAACTCTTGGTACCTATCTTGCCAACTGTTCAACAAGTAAGTTGCCTGGGACTTGGCATATGTGATTCTATTATTCTTCATATAATTATTTATTGTTATTCTTGTTATTTTCATCATCATGATTTTGCCCTCTGTCTGGTTTTGCTCGACTGGCAAACCTTGGAATCGTTTTCCTTTTCTTTACTCTTGGCCCTGCTACTTGGTTTTTTCCTTTTCAAGTTTTCTCTAATTGGCTACCGCTTACCGTCCGTCGTGTTAATATAGCTTGATTAGACTTCATTATACATCAATGTAACCCACTCAACCATTCATCCCTAGAGAGTACCCAGTCTCTTCCAAATGCTAATTGATTAAGACTTGCCTCCCGATATGATTGCGTAACCGCTGTCGTGATACCTGCACACGCATAATGCGGAAAAAAAAAGGCCATGTACCAGCAACAAATGCAAAACGCGCCCATCTCGGTGCTCTCTGCATCGGTCTATTCTGTTGCCACAGGGGGATCTCGGTCAGAGGCTAGAGCCTTCCTGCCATGATCCCCTTTGTTGGAGTTAATGCCGCCAATCTCTTGCTGCGTCCCCCTGCCCTTCTCCCGTCCCTTGACATCCCGGTCACACATGCTACATCCACTTGCGACGTTGACGACTCGCTGCAAAGCCGCAGACGACACCGTAGTTGTGGCGTCTATTGATGCCCACGCGGCGGGGCTACCACGACCCGGACGTGCGGGGAAGGCTTGCAAGCTTGGTCGCCAGCGCTGAAATCTTGGACGCCCGGCCACCATCTTATTGCCGCCATGCAGCTGCATTGTGCATGGCCAAGGGTCAAATGACACGATGATAGGCACACCGTCGCTCGTGGTATACGAGAGGGCTATAGCGCCAGTCTGATAATACCAGGCACCAATTTAATTCATTTCGCCCTGCCATAGATTTTGATTGCCATCTCGGTGTCCACTCATCAATAACTCAGTAGTTATCCGTAGAACTTGTACTGATAAGTAGGTAGGTGCTGTACGGAGTACGGAGTACTCAAGAAGCCTGTAGATACTACCTAGGCAGGCAGGTACCTAGGTAGCTACTCCGTAGGTGCTGTAGGTGTGCAAACGCTGGCCCCTGTACTCCGCATGGTGCCCTGTACTAGGTAGTATTGTGCTGTATTGTGCCCCGTAGGGTGCCCTGTATGGTGCCAGGCAAACCAAGGGTCCTTCCTCGTCGGCGCAACTGCCAGCTTCCAGCCCACACGCCACACCTTGGGGCACAAGGCCAAAACACCACGCTCCAGCATCACCATGCAAACAATTAAGTAGAGCTTTTCATCTATTTTCTCCTGTCGCTCGGTTGCCTTCGCTTCCTCTCACGCTCTGGCTTTGACTTCTCGCAGATATCCTATTCACAATTTTCCATGCGCACAAATCTACGATCCCGACATGCTCGCCAGCTCTGCTCGCGCCTTGCCAAAGGGATTCCTCGCTAGCCTTCGTAATCCGCAACAGACCAACCTGTCAACTGGCGGCGGCATCGCCCGTCATCTCCGCATCATGTCGTAATCTCACGAGCATTGAATCTCGAGTCAGGATCTTCCGGCTCGGCTCTCAGCATCGCCAAGTCAAAAATCATCAGAGTGCGCCATGCAACTCGTCAAAAAGCAAACGAGTTTGTGTTCCTGGTGGCGGTCGGCGCAGGCGTGTGGCTCTGTGCTGGCTCCCCGCCATACTTAACCTCCACTTGCTTGGCTGCTCGACAGGCAATGGCTAACGAACCTGCTTCTGTTCTGGAAGGATGAAGCCGCTAGGGTGCCGCCTCATCTCATGACGCACCCAAAACACAAAGGGGCAGGGAGCGCGCCACAACCTTGTTGCATCCACGCCACGCATCACCAACTCCTCATTCGCATCGGCGCGCATTGGAAATCGCCATGGTGCGACCGACTTGCGCATCCAACAACCCACAATCCTCTACGGATACCTCATTGGTCCCTGCAACTTGGCCGCAAAAAACCGCACATAGTCCCAGAACGTCATCTTCCTGCTCTGCCCTTGGTCAGACCCAAAACACACCAACGTAACTTCGTCGCCCATACCCACCATCCCGCCTGCCTAGGGTTGCTTACACGCTGAACGAACGTGGCGCATGCGCCAATGCTTGCCACCGCCTCTTTCAACCCCGGCAATTTTCAACCTTGACAAGATTGGTCGCAATGCGAATGCTCCTAGGGGAGCCCTACGTCGATCCATCTTCATCTCCATGTGGTCGGCATAATAATGCACACGCGTGGTAATTACCATGATTAGTGTAGGAGTCCAGTCTTGTTTCAGCCTCGAACCTAAGTCCAATATGGATCTCGGTAGCCTCGAGGCTTGTTGAATGTGACTGGCAATCCAACCACTGCGCGTTGCTAGCATATGGATACCGGGCAGTTCAGGACAATTTTCGCCTTGACAAGCACCTACCGGCATTGCAAGCGTTGCAACGCCCATAACAAAGACCTACCGTCTACTGGTGGCTCTCCGCAGCTGAGAACTTTGTCTCTGCTTGCTTCGTAACCTCCACCGGCCCGCCTACCAACTACAACGTAACTTTCGCCCATAATAGCTGAGACATCCGCAAAACGCCACTGCCAAAATGTGCTTGCTAAAAGGGACGAGATTCCCGCTTGTACTCAGTACACCGCGTATGAAAATAGTCAAATTACTTTGCGGTCCTTGTTACGAGGTACCCGAGCCTGATGAGTCTGACAAAGCCCGATGGCAGATACGAGTCAAGAGGTATTGAATCAGCGATGCGTCGGTCCGGGCAGCGTCTGTGGCCTGACATGTCGGCAGCGGCGGCGACTGTCATATCCAGTCTTGAACATCTAGGCTGCGCCGCGGATGTAACGGCTCCTCCATGCAGCCCAAAGGAATGTCAAGCAATCATGGCCGGATCGATAATGATCCATCTGAGCAGAATTATGGTTCTGGTTGCAGGCGCTTCCCACTTTCACATCACCAGGGATGGCTTGGCCCATCCGGCCTTCCGCTAACTTTCTGGCCAAGTGGGCAGCTTGAACAAGATCCCACCCAACACTGTACACTGTGGAGCTTACAAGGCTCGACTTCGGCCTTTTTATTTCTGACATTTGGATCAAAGCCTTCGGCACGACGGCGGGCATGACGAACGGTCCAATCTGCGATCACCGTACCCAACCATGACCAACTCTCCCTGCATCACAACCCAGGTCTGGAGTCCGGGCGCCCGTGTTGTCCAAGGGAGAGCTGAGGGAGTTGTTCATGATAACTTGTTCCGCTCCGATGGCTGAAAACTCGCCGCGGAGCCAGGTCAAGTAAAGTTTCCCTGTTACCTAAAATTCGAGCAGTCATGTTCGAGATTCTCTGCCTCCACAACCCTGGCCCAATTGCAGTCGAATGACAGGTCCAAGCTCGGCTCTGGGCCCCAGCCTACATAGATCATGAGTATGGGGCCGCTCATTTTCATCTCTGAATGGCTGAGCTAGCGATGAAAGTCATCCCAACTCGAGCGAATCGTTTTATTATTGACCTTTGAAGGCCTGCTGGGGTGCTGGGGAAGGACTAACCACCCACACATCGTTTGGTTCCCACCCATAATAGTACAATATCAAAGAGAGTTTACGCCCCTCAAATTTCTATTTAAAGTGCCAGGTGAAGCAAATGGCTTGGTGGCGCACCAGGCGGCACTGGCCGCTCCGTCACATGTCTGCTATGTACAAGGCAAAAAGGTTTTACTGACCCGGACCTGCATTCGCATCCAGGCTGCCGAGGCTTGCGCGGTAACGGATGCTGCATGTCGGATGCTGCACAGCATTGTGGCTGATCGCCCTTCCAAGTGACATCGAAACAAGGCACTAGCCAGAGACAGTGCTGGTAAATCAAGTCACAGGTGGACGAGCAACGGCGATCAAATGAACCACACGGTGGGCAACCCGCCCAGCCAAAAGAGGAAGCTGCTGAGAAAGCTGTGTCACGCTCGATGCACCATGACGATCCCGTTGCAGTCCGCAGATTTCCATATGATGCAAGGTTCATGGCAAGAACTAGGTGGCCAGCTCTGAAGTCCACTGGGCTTGCTAGGCTGGTAACTTTCAAAATGGCCAAGTTAGAAAGTATATTGCCATGTATCGAAACATCTTCTCGCAGCCTCCAATGAGCATCCCCAGCAGGGATACAAAGCTTTCTGTCTCCAGAAAAAGTGACAGGAATGAAAAAGCTTGTGGCTTTTCAGCCGACTGGCAGCCGACTGGCAGCCGCCTATTGAGAAGAGGAGCCGGGTGAAGCAGAGACGTCACGGTATCCGCCGTGCAGCAGCCAAAGAACTCGATGTCTCGGGAACCAGGATTTCCTCTATTCCAGACGATGTCTTATTTTACCCACCAGTCATTGACCGGGCATTGGCCAGAAGAAGAAAAGAGAAAATGGGCCACTGAAACGGGCCTTCCTTGCGCGCACAGGATAGGCAAGGTCTCGCCCCGGCCGGGATCCGATCTGACCAGTGAAGACTTTTCATCTTTTTTTTATTGCTTATGCCGCTTTCCACATCACCAGCAGCTTTGCATCACCAGAGCATACCTTATCGGCCATGCCGTGTCGGTAATCTTGCTGCCTTGCGGGAAGCGCGGGTCTTTTGTGCTTACAAGTGGGCATACTTTTCCCTAACCACGCCTGCCATCTTCTGTTGGCCACAAGTAGATAGAATGTTTGCCGTAGGAAGCCGGGCCGATTTTATGACCGGACAGCAATGGTGATGCTGAACAAGAGCAAGCGTGGTGCAATGCACGAGCCTGACAGGGTTGTGGACCGCCGTCGACGGGCCACCACAGCGCATGACACATTCTTGCTTGCCAATCCAAATGGAGTGCAGGCAAACTGGTCAGGATCAGCCGAAGTCAAGGGGTCTCTTCTGCTGCCTGTGGCTAAGATTTTGAGAGACACAGGCAGGGTTTTATAGCTGCAGTCTAGCTTGTATTATGAGGCGGCCAATGAATGAGGCCAATGACGAGTCAGCCAAACCCTCCTCATGAAGTACGCTACATTGGTGATGATTGTTTATTCGTCCATGGGCAACGCAAGTATCATTGTTTCGACAGAGTGGCTTGATAATCTAGCATTACTTATCACGGCGCAGTCACTGGCTAGAGCTGGTGCAAAATAGCGGGGCGTCGGAACGGCTCAACACACGACATTGCATCACCAGATTTTCCAAATGGATCTTTGGACATCTTAGACCAATTTACATTCGAACAAGCCCAGGAAGCATTACAAACTCTCTCTCCAGGAAAGGATATAACCCTGGGTCACTGATATCACGGTCGCACTTCCATCCCCGCGCAAACAAACCGAGAGGGGCTACCCCTCCATCACACACAGTCATGTCCCCCGCAGCCCTCGACAATGCCAACCCGACCGTCCTCAACGCCTCAGAGCTGCCCACGCGCAAGCACAAGGTCGTTCCCCGTCGGGGACCTGACTCTAAATATACCGACGTCATATTTGCGCGGCCCTCGTACCTCTCCAGCCCGTTTTGCGGCGACGACTACGGCGCGGCCATTGCCTGGCCCCGCGGCGCCGATGACGGCCTCTTTGACGATGCCGTGCCGGAGCCGATTGACGAGCAGGAAATCTACGGTACAGTAAACCCGCTTACCAATTCTTTCGAACATCTTGCTCGATCAAAGCAGCTAACCTGGGCAAATTGATTTTTTTTTTCCGGCCCATCTCCATAGACCTCATTTCCACCATCACCGATCCCGAACACCCCGTCTCCCTCGGCCAGCTCTCCGTCATCAACCTCGCCGACATTCGCCTGACGCCGCCGCCCACGCGCGCCGACCCGCCCCCCGACCGCGATACTCTCGTCGACGTCTTCGTCGAGATCACGCCCACCATCACGCACTGCTCGCTGGCGACGATCCTAGGGCTCGCCGTCCGGGTGCGCCTCGAGCAGGCGCTGCCGCCCAACTACCGCGTCGACGTCCGCTGCAAGGAGAGCACGCACGTCCAGGACGATCAGGTCAACAAGCAGCTCGCGGACAAGGAGCGCGTGGCGGCGGCGCTCGAGAACGACTCCCTCAAGAGCGTGCTGGACAAGATGCTCGAGACGTGCCACTGAATAGTCTATCCCTCCCAGTTGGCAGGGGTGCAGACACCCCTCCGCCCTTCCATATCCGTCAGCCCTTCCATGGCGGGGCTAGATGAGAATCCCAGGGCCATTTGAACATGTACATGTTGTTCTGCAACGGCTCGGTGGGAACTTGAATACGCCGGGGCTTTGGAGAAAGGGCCACGAGAGACGCAAAGAAAGGTTCAGAGATTCTCCCGCCTCAGATGTCTGGAGCAAAAGAGCAAATTCGACCGCGCGCCCAGCCCGAGGGCCCACGCTGCAGTCTGCGTGTACGAACCAGCAGCCTCGGGCATCCATGGCAGCTGGATATCAAGCTGTTCTCGTATTGCGGCGCAAGCGTCGGAGCTCAGAACTGTATTTATATATACCGAATCGCGCCCAGAACGGCGCAATATACAATGGAAATAGTGTCAAAATCACATGGTCGAACCGGAAGTCTTAATTCCTATGGTGTCAGTTGTGCTATACCTGTATGTAGCAGCTATAAAAAAATGCAACTCCCAAGACCGTACGCCAAGGCCTAAACTAGATTTCTTCCACACAATCACATGTTTCCCCTTCTTCTTTCTTTTTTTGCATCAGAATACATACATATAACACTCCTTCTGCTTCTACATCCTACAAATAGACGGACTCCATCTACAGCTCGCCCAACATGCCGCTCTCCATCAGACTCTGGTAGAATTCGGGCTCGAGGAACGTCTTGACGCTGACGTCCTCGCTGAGACCCTTGCGTCGGCGTGTCTTCAGGACAAAGTCGCGAGCGGTGGCCTGGGCTGTGGCAGGCTGCAGGGGGCGGATGACCTGCTCGCGGTCGAGCGGGTCGCCAGGGACGACGTTCCAGCTGTCGAAGACGAGAGAGACCATGGAACTACCCTGGGTGCGGATGCGCAGATCTGTCTCGAAGCCAAACGAGTCGACGACGGGTAGCAAGCCATTGACACGGTACAGGGGCGTGCCCGCAACAGGACCGTCCGAGAGCACGTGGCCGCGGCGTCGCGCAAGCACGTTGTACACTTCCATATATGAGTCCTCGGGGCCCGTCACAGACACGGCGTACACGGGCTCCATGAGCCGCGGCGAAGCCATGAGGAACGACGAGTAGCACGCGCGGCGCGACGTCGGAATGATCTGGCCGCCGCCACGGAATATTGCCTCATTGGCGAGCACAATGTCCGTCAACTTGAATTTGGTGTTGCGGATCGGCTCCTCGCAAAGGGGGCCCTCGCGCGTCGCCCAGCTGAAGCCCTGGCGTATCGACTCCCGCACCGTGTTGAGCAGCTTCTTGTCCACTTCCGTCGGCAGCGTGTCGTCTTGGAGAATGTTGGGGCCGGCATCGTCGGGACCAAAGGCCCAGATGCTGCGTGCCGCTAGCTTGTCCCACCCGTGATTCTCCTCGAAGAACTTGGCCGTCTTTTTGATGGGGTCTCGGATCTTGACGGCCCCTGTCTCGATCTCTGTCGAGATACCCTTTTCTAGTTGCTCTGCAACCATGGTAATCTTGTTCTTTTTATTCGGTGTAATGGCGTAGCACTTTGTGGCTGACGTTTCCACAACAGTCTCGCAGAATCTTGTGACGGGATCGGAGACCTTGATATCCATGTCTGCGTAGAGGCGACGCAAGTCGTGTAGAACGCAGTCCATATACAGCTCTCCGGTACCGATAACAATGTGCTCGCCGGACTCCTCAACCTTGGTATCAAGCAAAGGATATGACTTTTGAACCTTTCGTAAACCATCAAGCATCTTCGGTAGCTCCGAAGGGTTGATAGGCTCAACAGCGACCTTGAGAACTGATTCTGTAAAGTGGCTAACAGGTTTGAAAATGTAGGCATCCTCGTCGTCTTCCAGCGTAGGTGGAACAATCGTAGCGGTCTTCACTATTGAGTTGTCGACTCCATCCAGCAGCACGAGGTTGCCAGCTGGGACACCATCTGTGGGAATATTATATCTCGTCTCTCCGATTAACACTCGGTCGATCGTTGCCATTGCCATATCTTCCTCGTCATCGAGCGAATATCCTTCTCCCAACACCCGAACCTGCATGCCAGGGCGCGCAGTTCCGCTTAAAACTCGGCCGAAAGAGTAGAAACTTTTGGCATCGGGCTTGTTAAAAAGTTTAGCAATGTGTACAACCAGGGGCCCGTCTTGATTACAGTCCATCATAGACCGTGCCACCTTGCTGTCTAACGGTCCAGTGTAATGACGGTCCAGTAATCGTTGGGCCGACTCGGTTGGCGAAGGCACGTGCTGGGCAAGCATATCGACGAAGCCGGTTGAAGGTCCGAAGAATTGCTCGCAGACAAGTTTCAGAATAACCTTGGCATCTGCTTTGTATTGCGCAGGTTTCAGTTGGATGCCGAGAGACTCCAAGACAGGACGCAAGTCCTCTGGACTGTCGCTGATGGAATGTGTAAAGATTTTGTAGATGGGTTCCAGCACGAAGTGAACGAATGATCTCGCGGCTCTATCCTCGAGTGGTTTCCGTGAAAATGTTCGTTTCTTGGGGTTGAAGTAGACATCTCCCCATAGACGCTTGGCCAAGTCCTCGGCACTGACGTCGCCGTAACTATCCGCATACATCTTGGCGAATGATTGTAGTGTAAAGCACCATCCCAAATCGGTGCAGGCAAAAAGCACATTTCCCTTTTCAGGGCTGATGCGCTTCGCTGCAGCGGTGGTAGGGGTCGTATTTGTGATTATGGTGTTGACCTCCTCAACAACGTGTTTCAGCTTGAAGTATGCATCCTTGGGAGGCAGTCTCAGCTCAACAATGAGACGATCCATTTTGTTGATAATGAGCGTTAACGGTAGGTCCTGCAGAACGGCATGTTTGATAATTTGCTCCGCGTTCACCTGCACACCCTCCACCACATCGACTACGAGACAGACACCGTCTACAAGACGGAAGGCAGCAGCGACTTCGTCGACAAAATTGACGTGGCCGGGCGTGTCGATGACGTTGACGAGATGCGACTTGCCCTTGGAATTGGGCAGCACAAAGCTCATAGGAGACGATTTGAGGGAGACGCCGCGTTCGCGCTCGAGGATATGAATGTCTGTATATCGTAGCGCCTCGTCGCGCTTTCGGCCGACTCGCTTGTCCAACTTATCCAGAATATCGTGCGTTTCCAGGACAAGCATATCGGTAAAGGCCGTCTTTCCGTGGTGCAAATGACCAGCGAGCGCTACGTTTCGTATTTGCTCCGGAAAGTTCATCAAGTCCGTCATAAACTCGCGGCTGTAGTGCACCGGCGGGAGGTCCTCCTCTTCGATTGTAAACTTCTTCGTCTCAATCGGGGCGATGATGGGCTGTGTGAGGGGCTGCGCATCCTCCTCTTCGACACGGGTTTCGACATCTTGGCCATATACCTGCTCGGCGGTCGGGTAGTATTGCTTGTCTTCGTGGAGGATTACTGCGTTTGAAGGGCCATCTGCAGGCGGTCACGTTGATTCGTTAGCTTGGCCATTGTCAAGCCAGGGCGCAACACAAGGCGCAACTCACCATCCACTTCCATGAGCTCTTCATCATCCTGGGCGTCACCGGCTGTATCATCATAGACATAATCCCCCGCGTCCACACCCGCGTCGGAGCCCGCCTCCGACTCGACTTCCTCGCCTATGAAGTTACCGAACCTAGTCGCGACACGGTCAGCACAGAGTTTATGGGTGGGAATCAAGTACAATGCTCACTCGTCGTATAAATCATCCATCTTGCCTTTGGGTGCGTACAACTGCAGGGGTCAATGGCAGCTGCAAAATGGACAGGCGCGGTTACTGTCTGGAGCCTGCGCCGCGCATAGGTAACTTTTTCGAGCTCTGCCAGCAGTCGCAGGGCGTCACGTGGAGATTAGAGGCAGCTTATCGCCTTGGGCGAGACGAGATGGAAGGCGGTCCACTGTGGTGCCTACCTCAAGTTTGCTGTTGACCTGCTGAGGCCTGCTGTAGCACTGAAGAGGAGCCACCCAAGCCCACTATAAGTCACCTACTCGGGGCGCAGCTTGCGCCAAAAATGTTGCCCTGCGAGGGTCGGCTCTCAGGGCTCTTCAGCTTCAGAGCTCTCTAGAGCTCTTCAGGGCTCTCCAGGGCTGTACCTGCCTTACCAAGACTGGCGCCCGCAGCTACCTTGACACCTGGATGGGGCCGATCTTGGGCCAACCTGCAAGTCAAGAGAAATAATTCAACGGCAACAGCCAATTTGCGCACAAGGCGGAGGTCAATACCCGTAAAAGATCCGCTGGGGACAGTATAAGCTTATCAATCTTGGATGTGCCAAGTCCAGGCATTTTTCTTGTCCCATTTTCCAATTATATCGCTCAAGTCCCGTCCCGCCATCGCATATACGACAAGCCACCCACTACCAGTCGGCAGATGGTCCGAATACGGCGCCAAACTGCCCCTCCTTCGCGAGCCCGCTGGTTGATTCAGCAAAAAAACACCGAGTGATAAGGCGGTCGGGTCGGTACATGGCCTGCTCGGTTTTAGACAGACTTGGCCCTCACCTCCAGTGGCTTTCCCCTTTTTATATTTGAACCATCTCTTCGCGACAGTTTTCCCCCCTTTCACAATCTTCGTTCTTCATATACATCTCTGTAACATCATCCCACAGACCACCAAAATGTCCAACCTTCCTCCTGTTTACATCGTCTCGGCCGCCCGAACCCCCATCGGTTCGTTTCTCGGGTTCGTAGCTCTGCCTCCAGCTGCTCAACACTACTCAGCTGTGCACAAATCTTGTCGAAAGCTGTCAGACAGCCTGCTGACAAGAAGAATAGCTCCCTCTCCAGCTTGAGCGCCACTCAGCTCGGCTCCGTCGCCATCAAGGGTACGGCAATGCCCCTCATTCGCAGCGACTGGTGTTGAACCTGTGCCAGAGAGCTAACCCATCGCAGGCGCCGTTGAGCGTGCCGGTATCAAGCCCGAGGAGGTCGAGGAGGTTTATTTCGGCAATGTCCTCTCCGCTGGGTACGCCGTCTTCCCACGTCCAATTGTTTGCCGACTAACACAGCTTCCCTAAATAGCCTTGGCCAGGGTCCTGCCCGCCAATGCGCCATCGGCGCTGGTCTGCCCCAGTCGACTATCTGCACCACCGTCAACAAGGTCTGCGCCTCGTCCCTCAAGGCCGTCGTTCTGGGCGCCCAGAACATCATGCTCGGCACCTCGTCCGTCGTGGTCGCCGGCGGCACCGAATCCATGTCCAACGCCCCCCACTATCTGCCCAACCTCCGCACCGGCGCCAAGTACGGCGACCAGACCCTCGTCGACGCTGTCCTTAAGGATGGTCTGACCGATGCCTACAAGAAGGAGCACATGGGTCTCGCCGGCGAGCTCTGCGCCTCCGACAACGATCTGTCCCGCGAGGCCCAGGACGAGTACGCCATCAACTCGTATAAGAAGGCCCAGGCCGCCACCGCTGCCGGTCTTTTCAAGGAGATCGTCCCCGTCGAGGTCCCCGGCGGCCGTGGCAAGCCCAACGTCACCGTCGACAAGGACGACGAGGTTAAGAACCTCAACGAGGACAAGCTCAAGGCCATGCGCCCTGCCTTCAAGTCCGACGGCACCATCACCGCCCCCAACGCCGCTCCCATCAACGACGGCGCCGCCGCCGTTGTCCTCATGTCCGAGGCCAAGGTCAAGGAGCTCGGTGTCAAGCCCATCGCCAAGATTCTCGGCTGGGGTGACGCCGAACGTGAGCCCGAGCGCTTCACTGTCGCCCCGGCTCTCGCCATCCCCAAGGCCATCAAGCACGCCGGCCTCACCGAGAACGACATTGACTTTTACGAGATCAACGAGGCCTTCTCCGTCGTTGCCCTCGCCAACATGAAGCAGCTTAACCTGTCGGCCGACAAGGTCAACGTCTATGGAGGCTCTGTCGCCATCGGTCACCCTCTGGGATGCTCCGGAGCCCGCGTCCTCACCACGCTCACCTCCGTCCTCAAGGAGAAGAACGCCAAGGTTGGCTGCGTCGGTATCTGCAACGGCGGCGGCGGTGCCTCTGCTCTTGTCATCGAGAACCTACAGTAAATGCATAGCGCATCAGCCCCCCACACCAAAACATGGTGAATGAGTGAATGAAGGAACATGTGCGGCTGGTTCTACAGAGCAAGGCTCCTAGACCATTCCACACTAACAAGAAAAGTTATGCATACAGGCAGGACATGCCACGGCAGTCTCTGGTTAATTTTATAGATATTTAATGAAAACAAAATCGAATCAATGGGTCTACATCTTATCAACATTGACGCAAAGCATGAATGATGGACTCTATCAAGGATAAAGGAAGATCGGCGCAGATAGAGGAGGTTGTAGCATGTACAGTCAAAGTGGACCAACACATTGCCAAGCATACATATAAGGAAAAGAAAAAAGCACGCCAACCGCACCTCTGTATTCGAGTCCGCCTTGCTTCGCCACGAGGATGTGAAAAAAAAATTCAATGTCTTGAGGCTAATAAAGAGTAAAAACTGATGATTCCAGGGTCCCCATTCAATTTTTCTCTTGCTAATAAGAAAAACGATAAACAAACGCATACGCACGATGTAATAAGTAAAGAACTGAAGCAGCGTAATCGAATACCCCTCCCCGTAAACAAGAAAATTCCAAAAAGAGAATACACGCAGAAAATGATCAGTCTTGATCCCGGCTTTCCCTACCCTCCTCTCCTCATACAAAAAAACAATACACATGCTGGAGGCGGCGGCCTACTCCCCTCTCTCGCTTTCTCGCTCTCTCCGCGGAGCGAAGTATGCCTATCAGGTTGTGGGCTATTGCATCTCGATGTCTCCGTTTGCAGGGGGAGGCGCGATGCCCTCGTCCATCCACTTGCGGAAGTTCTTGTTCTGCTCCTGGACCTCCTCGGGGCTCATGTCCTTGGTCCACGACGGGTTGTGCACCATTTTCTCTAATAATTTGCTCTCGCGGTGGCTGCTTAGGGCCGCGGTAAACTTGTCGCGGCGCTCACGCTCCTCTTTGGTCTTGGGCGCGTTGTCGTAGATGAAGTACTCCGAGGTGCCCGGCGCCCAGATCATTTTGGAACTTGTCAGGCAGATGGATATCGTCAGGTTTTCATCATAGGATAGAGGCTTCGGAATACTCTCTCCGTCCGATTCAGCATCGCTCGAGGGCAAGTTTCTTGTCAGCACGACTTTTTGTAGCCTAGAGCGGCGGATGCCCTCCGTAGGCTCGACACGAATAAAGGACGAGATATAGTATTGCCATCTCTCGCGAAGTTTCATCTCGTCCATGTAAAAGGTCGTCTCGTCGCGCTGCAACCAGCGGACGGTGGCCTCTGACTTCTGGGGGAACTAGAGCGTGTCAGCGTTGGCATTCGGGACCGGCAACCAAGTAACTTACCCAACAGATAACGAAAATATCGCCATCCTTGACACACTTTTCCGCAAACTTCCTGGCACTTATCTCAGTCTGGTAGCTCGTCTCCTCCTTCTCGCGGCTGTTGAGATATTGCTGGATGAGGTCAGGGGTCTTTTCCTTAACGTCAGTGCTGCTACAAGTGAGAGCAAGTCTGCATAGAGTCTTGAGAAGATCTTGAATGGTGTACAGTTTCCAGCCGTTGCGGAGGTAATAGTGTCTCATGACATCCTGATACCGGTTTTCGTCAACGTCGCCAGTGATATACTCCTCAATGAGCTCCATAGTCTTCGGCCAGAATGCGGCGGGGTCCTCGTTGGCCTCGAAGAAGGTCATGTGGTTCTCGGTAAAACCGATATCCCTAGCAGGCTTGTCGCGGCTCAGTCGCTCAATTTCCTTGGAGACCCTCTCGGGACTGCCCTTGATATCTTGGAGGCGCTCGTATAGTTGGTGGAAAATGCTGAAAAATACAAATAACGTCTGGTTACAGAAAAAGTTGTACCAGGGTCGGGTAAAAAACCCATCAGCCTTAAGCTCGCCGTCGCCATCCAACAGCCCGCTATCGGAACCAGTCACGACAGGCTTTGGCATGCTTGGCATCCATCGCTCATTTGACAAGTCAGGAGCAGGCGCCTCATCAGGCGCGTCGGCCATTTCTTCGTCGTTAGTAGAGTTAACATCCGGCGTAGTTTCCTTGCTACCCGAAGTGCTATCCTCCTTCTGGGTCCGGGGCCTGCTGCCGATGCGGCCCGGATCGAGAACCCCTCTAAGCAGATCGCCCTTCTTTCCGTTCCTGCGGCTACGGCCATTTGTTAACTCAGGAGGCGTATTATCTTCAATTTCTTCCTCGCCAGAGTCAGGCTGCATCCTTGGCACTCGCTCCTGGACAACTTCTTCAGGTAGATCAAAGAAGGCAGGAATGAACATCTCAAAAAACTCCAAGATCCTTTCCTTCTCTTGAGTGCTGTGCTGGCCATTGTGCATGCTGTAGAGCATCATCAGGCGAAGCAGGTCCATGATAACCTCCTTGTCAGTAAAGCTCCAACCAAATTGGTGACGGGGAGCTTTGCCCTTAAGCACTCTTTCGCGACGCTGCTCCTCGTGCTTTGTCTTGATGACATCAACCAAATGCTTGGCAGTCAGATTGCGCTTATCTGTGGACTTGACCAGAATGCCCATGTGATCGAGGCTCTTGAGGTGCATGTTCTCCGTCTGCGCATGCCAAACCTTCTCCCACTCTCGCTGTGAGAAGCGCCACTCCTCATCTTTTTGCTTCATTCTGGCCAGCAATACGGGAACAACATCAAAAGGATGACTGTACATATCGTTTACGACGTCAATGCCACGCTCACCGTAAATCTTCTTGCAAATACGCTTGAAAATAGATGTACTTTGCCCAGCAAGGGCACCAGGCATGTGGAAAGACTCTCGTTCAGATGCCGTCATGGCCAGCATCTGTTGACCAATGGGTTCCAGGAGTTGGATGCACTTGAGGTTGGCCTCGATGTAGAAATCATAGTCGTGGCGCTCTTCCTCAATGCGATGGAGACCTTCTTCAAACTGGTTCTTGCGATGGGCGACAAATCCAGAGTCTTCGCTGGCCCAGGTAGGGTGCGATGCCCACTGGTCATTCAGAACTGAGTTGCAGAGTTCATCACGACCGCTGCAAGGCTTGAGGCGCTCCCTCTTTGGCAGGAGCCTGTAGCTGGGACCATATCCTCGGCAGTTACTGAGGGAAAGCTTATCGCTAGGAGGGGCAGGTCGGTTATCGATCATTACGTCTTGGGTATCAACACCCACAAACGATTTCCAGAAAGTCATTAGGTCAGGGTTGGAGTTGATGAAGACTGCGCCCTTGTGAAAGAGCGTATTCCTGTCAATGATATTTTGACTGAAAAGGTTGCAAAGTTTCAGGAACTCGTTCATAGAGGAGCGGTTGCTGAGAAACTTCTTCACCTTTTCAAAGAAGGCAATCTCCTCCATGTTGGATGTACCTGAAGCTCGGGGAGGGTAAGGCTCCGGCATCACCGGCGTCAAGGTAGGCTCGATTGAGGAGCCCTCCGCAGTGCCACGAGCGTGGCTCAGTCTTGGTCGCTTGCCATTGACAACGGCAGCTTGCAGACGAGGCTGCGCCGTAACCTCAGCGAGCAACGGGACTCCTCCGGCAGCTTGCTTATCGTTTCTGGCCCGTTTCTTGTCCTTACTAGCGCTGGCTGGAGGAGCAAAACTGCCCAGTGGGGGCATCTTCTGTCCGTCTCTGGCACCAGGCTGCTGACCAGCGCCGCTAGCCATGCCATCCTCAGCTCGGCTGCCGGCTGCCTTTGCCTGCCCAGCAGTCTCTGGGAGGAATTGCTTGAAATCCTCCAGCAGGTCAGGGGCAGCATTGAAGAGTGTGGTAACCTGAGCATACACGTCCTGGATAGGTTTTTGTTCCCGCTGGTACGTCTGCAAGATCTCCAGGAACTGTTTATATATCTCTGGTTTGTCCTGAAATCGGTTTTTGATCTTGTTGACATAGCTAATGGCATGGTTGAATTCGACTGGGCCGCGTCGCTCCATGCCTGCTTGGGCCGCTGCAGCACCATTAACACCAGCTGGGCCAGGCGTGCTACGTCCAGCAGCGGCATTGGCACCTGCAGGTCCAGGGGCTTGGGAACCAGCGCGGTGTCCCGTAGCCTCATATCCACCAGTCTGAGCGGCTGCTTGCACAAAGAGGCTGCCGCCATTCTGGGTAGGGGCGCTGAAGTTGGCTTCCGGGGACCTCTGAGGCGGCCACTGACCTCCACGTTCCGGGAAGATTGATTGGGTAGGGCCGTGACCATCGGGGGGACCACCTCGTCCAGCGATACTTTGGACTGTAGTACCCATGGGGGTGGTGACCCGAATAGTATTGGGGTCGTTACCAGCGCCGCACTCGATCCTGTATCCCGGCGGTAAGAATGTGTTGAAACCTTGAATGAGGTTCGGGTGGCCAGCGAAAAGCTCCGAGACTCGGTTGATAACACCTGGTGTATCAATGCTGTTGTATCATGTTAGCTGCGGTACCCCTTGCGGATCAGAATCTGCACTCACGCCTGGGATTTGAAATCTTTCATTATATCAAGAAATCGGTTATACACATCAGGCTGATCGTGAAATTGAACTTTGACCTGGTCTAGATAGGTCAAGGCATCCTGCGGTGTGGTGTTAGCGCTCTACATTTTACAGTAAACAATCTCCGGGGAAAGGTTTTTCGGGCATGCATCACAATGGCATGTATGCCAGATCGTTGCGACGGGCTATTATGAGTTCAGTTTTCTTACGTTGAGAATGGGCTGCTGGCCCTGGGCAATGCCGCCTGGAATCTGAGGGCCACCTGCTGGTACATTGACCATAGGCGCGCCCTGTTGGCCGGGCCGCTGGGCGTCCTGCGGCGGCTGCGGCGGCTGCTGTTGCTGCAAGGGTCCGCCAAATACTGAGCCAGCGCCAGGCGGAGGTGGCGGGCCACCCTGGGCGGGCTGTCCATGAGGCATGGACCCGTATCCTTGATGCTGACCACCTGCACCTTGCCCGCCGTGCTGAAGGGGGCGCGCGTGGTCATTTGGCGGCGGCGGGGGGCCGCCGTAGTTTTGCATCGGGCCGGGGGGGCCGCCAATGGGCATTGCCGACGTACTGCCATTATGATTCGCCAGCAAGCCGCCAGGGCTATGTATCGCGCCGGGAATGCGCGACGCAACGGGCTGGTGTATGGGTATCGATCCGGCACTGCTCTGGTGTGTGGACTGGAATCGGTCGGCGGCTTCGCGGTCCCGCTCGCGCTCTCTCTCGCGCTCCTGGTCGCGTCTCGCCATCTCTTCGTGCTGCTGGAGAGCACGGTGTCGGTCGTCCATCTCGCGATCGCGGTCGTACGGCGCGCCGCCAGCCTGGCCGTGATGGCTCTGGTTGCTATTCATGCTTTGGTCTGTGGCCGCGAAACAAAGGCGAGAGGGCAAAAAATCAGTCAAGTCTCTCTCGTTCAACCGAAATCGTATATTTGGATGCAATTCGCTGCCACCTAGTGGGGTGCATGCGCTGAGTGCGAGCCGAAGCCCGTCTGCTGCGTTTTTCGACCTCGATCGGCCGACAACGCAAAGCTCAGGAGGGTCTGTTGCGCGATCGCAATAGAGAGAGAACAGACTTACAGCTCGAGGGGCACAGCTAGGCCAGCGAAAATCTACATGGAGATCAGGATGCCGGTGCGGAGAAGAAAGATCCAGGGTAAAAAGCTGTTGTAAAGAAAACAGGATGCGTGGTGGAGGGGGGAAACAAAACGCCAGCCCTGGGTGCAGAACCTGGGAAGCTCACCAGGATGGAGGGCGACCAGATCTGTCGGGGCCATTACACAAGCCTAGCGCGGACTGCTCCCGCATCACGTGTTGATAAGCGTTTGTTATCACGTAGATGCGGAAAGTGCGACAATAGCCGTCGCTTGGTGCGTTGTCCGACATCGTGTTGCGTGGCGCTAAGCCTAGGTAGGTGGGAGTTTTACCCCAATCGCGACGCCTCACTCGGGGGTGGGTCAACAAGAAACAAGAAACAGTGCAACAACAACATTCGCCGCACTCATAAGTACGATCTATCATGCAGGGCCATAAACATAAAGTTAGAAAATTGCCGTCAACCTGAAGTCCCTATCTTAGTGTAGTCCCCGAAACGCCAGTTAATTGTACACGGAATTAATATATCAAGTCTTCTGTCGAGCACTCTTGACTTCAATTGCTCCTCTTCTTCCGCATTTCCGTCCTTTGACTCAGCTTTTACTGCATCCTACGCTAGTGCAGGTAAATTTCCTACGCCGCTGGCGGGGGTTGTGGCTTCCGGATAATTTTGATCTTTGGTCGCGAGGCCGCGCTCGATGGCGTCTCAGGCGCAGGGCTTCTAGCAGCCCCCGTGGCGACGCTCGGTGTAGAAACTGCCCTCAGTGGGCCCGGTGTGGACGACGTGTTGACGCTGATCTTGGGCTTTGGAGCAGGTGTGTGCTGCGACGAAGACGCACCGTCACCCGTCGGCAATGGTCGTCGGATACCACCGCCTGAAGGGAGCGGCTTACGAATCTTGAGAGGAGTCTCGGCGGGTGATTCTGGCCGCGAACTTCCTGGTAATGCTTTTCTGACGGGTGCTGGGCTCGAGGGCAGTGACTTGCCAAGGATGACGGCCAGCCGCTTGGGGTTGCTAGTCTTGAGAGTAACGATACGTCTCTTCTTCCACTGGCCCTTGGCCTCCATAGGCGTGTCCGTCTTGGGACGCTTCGGCGCGGGCGGCGCATGCTCTTCCTTCTCCGGCCGGGGCCGTTTAGCTACCGGGATAGGTGTAGATGCCGGTGACCCATTTGCTGGGGTTTGACTCTGAGCAACTATAGAATCCAGCACACTGGGTGGCTTGGACGATTGTCGCGGCGTGTTCGAGCTAGGCGGCTTGGTGCTGATCTTGATGGACGGTGTTCTACCGATGGTAGGCAATTTCTTCACATCGCCCCCATTTGTAGTTGACACCGCCGGTGTGGGAGCTGCGACCTCTGCCGATAGCGGAACCTTTGGTCTGATCTTATAGTAAGACTTAAAGTTGACAACCAGGCGGTTAGCAAGTTGTTGTACGGGTCGCTCTGCCTTCCAGCGCTTAGGCAGAGTGAGGGTTAAGAGCCAGCTCTGTGCCTCATCAAACATCATGGAAGCCAGGTCCAGAAGATTCTCCACCTCCATGCGTCCCAGGTCGGGATGATCAAGGGCTCTGCGCATGGCTGTACTGTAGTGCCTCTCATCGGCCACATAAGTCTCTTCCATTTCTTTCTTCAAAGCTTTCAGCGCAGAATCCAAATTCTCCTTGCGAGCAAACATTTCTTTCCTTGCCTCGATTTCTTGAGCACTATCTTGCACGAGCAGGAGGCCGTCGCCGTCGTCAGCAGAAGGCTCAATCTTAGCAACCTTTGCGTGCTCTCCGAAGGCAATAGCAGCGAGTCCTCGAGCAACAGCAGCAATCAATTTCGAGCGAACATAGGGAGACCGATCCGTCATGAAAGAGTACATCAAGAAGCTAAAGAACGTAGGGTCCATCATGGCGCCAAGATCAATCAAGGCCTCAAAGCATTTGATTCGAATCAAATCTCTTGTACCGTCCAAGAGGTACTGTCCAAAGTCTGTAAAGTTTTTTGGGATAACGTCCGCCTTCATCAAGCGCTGCTTCGCATCTAACCCAGCCAGTGTCCAGGTATTTTGGTACGAGTTGGTCCATTCATCACGGCGCAGGACTCGCTCAATTTGTTCCAAGGCTTCTTCCAAGAACGCATTTTCCTCCTCGTTGGGGATCCTATTCTGCCTCGTGAGCCAATCGTCTTGCTTGGACGGAATGAGCGAAACAGAAAGCGATTTCACAAGGAAAGCAATGTAGAAGTGGTCCGAGTATGGGTTGCCTTCATTGTTATTTAGGCGCAGCTGGTCGAGAATGAAGCGGCGTGCTTCCATTGGACACTTGTTGGTGTGGTCGCGAACCTCGGAGATGGCCTTGATGATCGCACACCGAACATTATATTGCTTCTTATCGGTAAAGTCATTTGGCCGAGGCTGATTCGCTTGGTCGTAGCAATACATCTCCCGAAAGGCTCGCATGAGTTGTCGCATTCCTAGTAGTGGGATATCCTTAATGTTGGATTGCCGAGTTAACGCAGCTGCCGCCATTGTGCGAATTCCATGAAAGTATCGTCGGTCGATGAGGGTTCGCACTAGAAAACCGGAGGCAATTGGGTGCAGCGGGCCTTGAGCCAGGTAAAGCATGGCATCTTGCTGTGCAACAACATCTCGGTCTTGTTGCAGCTGCGACACATACATGTATGGCTCCAAAGTCCTCGTCATATCCGATGCCCACTCGAAATCGGCGTCGAGGCGAATCCACTCGTAGGATTCCTGGTCCATCTTTCGTTCCGTCTCTGGGTCCCAGTCAATCAACTCCCAGTCGCGCTGGTCCTCGGGGCTTTGCAGAACATCTCCAAGACAATAAAGCAGAGCATCATCATTGTTGTCAGTGATTTCCATACTTTGACCTGTGCTGTGCTTCTCCTTCATTCGCCGCGTTCGCTTGAGTCGCTTGTATTTCGTATTATAAGGGATCTCGAACTTTGTGGCTCTTGTAGCATCTTCGCGGATTTCAAGAATATGTTCATAGGGCGTTCCGTCGGCCTCGTGAATTCGTACAGTCATAGGACCCGTAAATAGTGGCTGGGTTTCTCCAAGCGGTACTTCAGCTCTTCGCTCCTTGATCTCTCGCAGAAAGTCGTCTTTGCCAAGTTGAGGTTTCTTTGCCTTTTGAAATTGAACTTGATTCAGCGTCAATTCGACACATAACCTCTTTTTGTTAAATCGAGCCTTGACATCGAACCTCGGACAGCCAGATCCGTATACCCATTGATTCCAGAAGGTCTCTAGGCGATATCGAGACCCCTTTTCACACAACGTTTTGAACTTCTCGGTATCCAGAATCGTAGATTTGTCGCTTCCTTCGATCTGTGCACGGGTCAAGAGTTTTTGCAATACTCTCGTCAGCCCATGCCCACCAGAGGCCTTGTTCATACGCTTGTCCAATATGAAAAATACAAGAGGCGCCTTGAGTGTCATCAAGTCCATTTCTGCATCATCGAGATGTAGGTTGCCGCCTAGATCAAAGATGGCAGGGCGACCAACATCAAGCTCGGCAAGCTTGTCTGACATGGTCTTCATGCGGAAGCGGTATTCATTGTTTCCGCAGATACGCTTCATGAACAAATCGGTCATGTAGTGAGCCATGCCTACCACAAGCCACATGTCATTGCGTGTATTGGGTATCATGTTGATGCCAATCCATTGTGACGTCAAGGTGAGAACAAGCTGCCTTGTTACCTCGATTTCAGTGTCAATAATATCTTCTGGATACAACAGACGATTGCTGGCAAATCCTAGCGAATGCAACGATACTGTATCGTCGACTAGGTCGTCGACAAAGCAAAGTTTGAAGTTTGAAAACGGGTAGCGCGCAAACGTATATGTCAAGAAATCTGCGGCCATGGTGAGTGCGGCGCAGGTATGTCTCACCCAGTCTCCCCTACCGGGCAAGCAATATGCATGGACTTTCAGAGCACTCATGCCGAGCTTGACTTCATCTTCTTCGGTTCGAAACTCGGAAGACAAGTCGATATGTTCGAATGGTCCTACCGCAAATCCCAATTTCTGGACAGATACTTTCTTCTCGGGCTCAAAGGTCATGATTTTCTTGGACTCATCATCTGGATCCGTGGTCTCCTCCATAAGGAAGCCTGAACAAACCACTGACATTTCACGAAGCTTGTCTTCTTCAGCGAGCTTGAACGAGCGATCGAGAGAGCCCGACTCCTTCTTTGTTGCCAAAGCTTGTTGCAAGGCATCTCCAAGGGTCCTTGGATGCTTGATTGAGACGCGCCAATCACAGCGTGAGCCATGATCGTCCATGCAGGGAAAGATGCAACTCGCAGTGCCCGGCTGGATCGAGTGACGCGTGTACATGTGCGTGAAGCGGCTATCTAGGGAGTCCACTCCGACGAAATGCAACCCATCGCGGGGGTTCTTGTTGACAAACGGGATGGTGATTTTGTATTGCTTGTGCGACTTGTCGGGGGTGTCCAGATTCAAGGTTGACTTCCTAACGATCAACCTCGGGCGGTCTCTGTCGTCCCTGCCGCGTAGCTTTACTTTCAACGACCCGTAGGCCGGCGTACACCCCTCAAATTCTCTATTTTCAGCGGGAACGTCGGACTTCCGGCTGTGAAAGACACCTCGCGCGCGAATGCGTCGCAGATCGTAATGCTCGGCCCTCCAATTCCATCCTTCGGGTTGCGAGAGCTTCTTGTACGGGTCCTTGTATTCTGCGCTAGCTTTTCGCTTGTGTCCCTCGATCACCTCGCCGTTTATTTCACGCATCTCGGCGATGGTGATTCGGGTCGTGTCGATGTCGCATTGTGCCGCGTCGAGGAAGACCTCGTCGACCTTATCCGTAAAAGTGACAAGGAAAACGTCTGTGGCACCGTGGATGGACTTGTCGCGGAAGTCAACTTCGAGGTTGACTTCTTGTTTAAGGACAAAGTACTCCATTACTGGGAGGTCTTCGAGGGGCGGCAAGTCGTCATCGCCGTTGTGCGTGAACAGGCGCTCGGGTTCTACCTCCATCTTTGACAGTGTGTAGAAAGACGTGCGCGAGCGTTCGACGTATCACTGGTCGAGATCCAGATTCCTTTATATACTGAAGACTGGCGCGACACAGAGTTTGGGCCGGTGCCACCTAGAGTGAGCGGTGGCTGCAAGCTTCTTCGTCTTGGGGGGTTGGCGCATGTAGTGAGGTTAGGCAAGCATCGCAAACTGTGGTCTGGTGGAGTGCGCAGCGCAGCTATGCACAGAGAAACTGCGGCCGTCTCCTTCTCCGCAATTTTCGCGCGGAACAGGAAACTAGCTGCCTCCACGGTGTTGCACTGCCTGTCGCGATGTGGTCTTGCTGGTGGTGATGCAGTAGGGAAGGCGCCAGCCGCGTTTCGATCATGAAGCTTGACGCACGGGCCAACTGCAGTTCTCCAAGTGCCTCCACACTCCTTCTGCTGCCACCACCTGTTGAACTCTCCCAACATTCGTCGATTTTGTTTGTTTTTTCCTTGTCCTACCGCTATCCTTCAATATTCTTCTAAGAATTATAAGCTTCACAAATTCATTGAGCTTAATTTCTATCGGAAAACGCGCGGCGAGAGTCAGGAAGAGATATGCTCGATGCATACAATGACCAGATTATTGGTTGACAAGTGATTTTACACGACTAGAGTATGGCTTCGCCTATCTATCTATGACTCATTTCCACGGTAGAAATCAATAAAACCGATGCGCCACCATGACCTCTTTGCATCCTACCAAAATTGCATGTACAGACCGAACGCCTCCCTGAACAGATCGCCAAATATGTTGTTAAACAAACGACGCCACGAGAGTAGAAATCCCAAAGAGAAGAAATATGAAATGAGGCCAATCACGGTTTTGACCGCTTGTCTCGCCTTCTTTTCCTTGCTCTGGCCTTGAGAAGTTCGTCATCGCGATATTCCTCAGGTAAATCAAAGTCAATCTCTGAAATGTCTGGTATCGGATGCCCCCAAGCCATAATGTTTCTCCCAGCTCGCCGGTGCTTATTGAGCGCGCCATCGCGTTCATATTTCTTACTGAAGAAGGACTTGAACTCCTTTGGTGTCTCAGATTGCCTTGGGGTAGTGGCTGCCGAATCGGATCGGGGACGCTTCGACGCAGCTATTCTTGAGCGAGCCATGGCTTCCTGCCGCAACTGCTTTGCCGGTGACGATGAAGAGGCTTCACTACTATTATCTTGTGAGGTCATTAGAGCGTCTTCATCTTCTTCGACGACGACGCCTCCGTCTTCACTTCTGCTCGGGTGTGTCGGTGTGCTCTCATCGACATCGGCCATATCCTCATCCGCCCCCTCCTCCTCGGCTTGTTCCATGCCCTTCAATTCTTCCTGCGCTTGCTCGGCTAGTGTCCGCTCTCTTTCCAGTTTTCGGCGCTTCTCTTCCAAGCTCCAGTTCTTGAACTTGTCAAGAATACCTTGGCAACCTCTTATGAAATGAGCACGCGCAGGCTCAAACATCTTTTTCTTAGTCTCGGTGATTCCACTGACACCCATGACTCTAAGCCAGTCGTGGCCTTGCAGACCCTCCAGCAGTCGAATAATCTGGTCTTTTTCGTGTTGGGCGCGACCTTTTTCCGTGTTCCGTATTGATCTCTCGACCCTCTCAGCCCGTCGGTGGATTGGCTCAAAGGTGCTATCTGGTAGGGGATCCTCCAGGGCTCTGTTCTTGTACTGTGCTTCCAAAAACCCAAAATCTATTTGCTGCGCATCGAAAACATCGGTATACAGTGCATCGCCGTATCCTCGCACAGGAAACACTTCCGATTGCGCTTGTGAGGACCCAGCTTGAGGAGGGCGTCGATTACTAGAGTCGACAATTATGATGGGGGTATCTATGTTTAACAAGTCTACGCGAAGGGCCGTCAGTACAGGAAGGCGCGTCTCGGCGTTGACGTAGGGGTGGGAGATAAGCATCACGTACGTTGTTCCTTGGGCTCGTTGCCAATAACCTCGTCGTAGTCCGGAAAGTAGGCAGAGAGGTCGCTCTTGAATCGAGTAGCTTCCTGTGATCGGAGCTTGCGGCCAGGCTCTCGACCAGGCTCTCGGCCAGGCTCTCGGCCAGGTTCCTTTGTACCGGCCATGTCGGGCTGGAGCCTATCCAACTCGTGCTTGATGCCATTGATAACCTTTGCCTTGTGCTTTGTGACGTCGGGGTCTGCTTCGGGGGGGTGCAGACCGGGCGTGCTGCTCGGCGCAGCAGGGGCAGCCGCCACCGCTAGGGGTCGAGGTTGTTGTGGTGGTGGTGTTGGGAGGGGGGGTGGCACCTTCTGCGGTGGTACGGCGGCGGGCCGGGCTCGAATTTCGACCGCGATCCTCGTCTTCTTCGTGTTGGTCGTGGCAAAGTCGTGTCCGGTGGCCTCGATGCCTCGTTTGGTGCGACGTGCTGCTTGCGGTTGTTGCTGCGGCGGAGCGTGGTGGAAGAGGGCCGGCGTCGCGCGTGCCATGGGGACGTGCCCGTTGATGTGAGCAGGTGGAAAGCCTTCAGGTCGTCGGGTCGAGCGGGTGACGGAAGCCATTGACAATACGGCAGCGGCCTAGCATTGTCTTTGACGATGGTCGTGCTGTCGCTCGCGCGACGGATAGCTGATGCTCTTTGCTGCAGTCGAGATGACCTTTTTCCCGTTGAAAGATTGCACGTAAAACCGTGAAGTGAGCGGGCGATGCGGATCCGTCAAAACAAATAGCGTACTTGACGTAGGCAGGTCAGTGCCTACACTGAGCGGCTAGCAGCTTGTGTTGAGCGCTGGCCATGGCATTTACAGGCGGCTTGCAGTGCCTCGTGCCCAAAATTGCAGTGAAGCTTCAGTGAGGGTCCGTGCCTGTAACCAGTAGCTTTAGGCAGTCTCGCCTGGCTGCCATCCTTGCGCCAAGCATTCCAGGCTTCGTTTGCGCTACCCTAGAAGATGGGTTCACTTGTGAAAACAAGTGTTACAGCTTTATACGGGGATGCAAACAGGCATCGCAAGTCTCACCCTGTGAAGAAGAGCATTATCCAGTGCCGCATAATCTTTGGTGATTATTTCCTGCCATCAAGGTCATACAGGGACAGATCTGTAACGTGACTCGGCCACCAGTAACACGGCCACCAAATCGAAACAAGCTGACAAGTTAATGACGAATAAGAAGAAAAAGTGTTATTGGTTCACAAACAATATTAACTATTCATGCGGCTTCGTTGATGCTGAGCTTGTCCATCGCCTTTTGTTCCGGCCTGGTATCTGCCGGCTTCACTTTGGTTCGCAACATCTTGTCCACAAAGCTCCTACCCTTCTTCGTCGTCTTGATGTACGTCTCCAGTCCGACGAGAACTGCGTAAGACTTGGAGACTGCCAAGTGGCCCGTGTCAACGCCTTCGGCTTTCAAGCTGTGCAGGAATGCTCTGAAGTTGGACGACGGCGGCCGGTAGTGCCCGCTTAGAGGAGACAGCGACTTGAGGCGCCCGTTCTTGATTTTGATAAGGCCCGCAGCAGATATGCGGCCACCCTGCAAAAAGGATGAATGCTGAAAGGCACCAGAGTCTTTGATGCCAACGTAAAGTCGAAAATTAGTATCGGCGACGAATATCCAGCAATTCTTGCTGACAGTCTTGCGCAGCAGCTTGTTGATGATTGTTGATGTGGACAGGTGGTGGATTTTCTTGACGCCAGAAGCATCATCAAACTCGGGGGTGGCATATTTGGCTGCGCGATCGGCCGCGCGATTCGAGTCAGCCGAGGAATCCGAATCCGAACTCGTGCCATCTTTGAGGGGGTTGGCAGACGGCCTGAACACCGGTGTAGTGTCGCCAGCGGGAACAATGCCATGGATGCTGTCCCTGAATTGCTCCGTCGTATCGATCCTGGCGCCGTTTTTCGCCCAACACAGCCTTCCGTCGCCATCAATCTTGACCAAGTAGTACTGCCTCTCCTCTCGCGATAAGTAGCGCACCTGTTCTCGCTCTAGTTGCTCGCGGGGGCAGGCGTCTAGCTCAATGTTGCGACCGGCGCCGTGGTCGAGCCAGTACAAGAAATTTTCCTTGGCATCCGATTTCTTCCACTCCTCGTGATACACCTGTAAATTGGTTCCGTAGCGGTGCTTCGAATCAATCATCTCCAGGAAGTACTGAAGACCCATTGTGCGAGCTTCCGCCCGGCGCTTTGCATTCTCAACCTCGCGCTTCTGTCTTCGGAGCGCCCTGTCTTCTGAACTGGCCCCATCCGTATTATCTGTCTCTGAAGCTAGGTCGCTATCCGAAGCGTTACGGCCGGCTCGAAAAGCCACCATTCCCGCTCTTTTCCAGTTGCGGCGAGCACCGGCCGATGCGGGCCGCATTCCCCCATTGACATTTGCAACTTGCGAGGGCGGAAGTGGCTGTGGACGCTGTGTCTCGCGGAACTGAGCTTCGCGCACAGCGGTAACCCAGCGCATACTGGGATTGATGCTGTAGCCATCCAATTCTCTGCGAGCTCGGTAGCCGCGGAACGTCTTTTGGATCATCCTGGCTGCTGCATCTTGGTCCTGCTCGGACAGCGGCTGGGCTGGATTGGTGGAAAGTGTCGTCTGCCCCTTCATCTTCTTGCGATTTTCAACTTCCTTTTCCTCTTGTATCTGAGCAATCTCACGGAACCGCTCATTGGTCGGAGGCACGAGAGAGGCCAGGTATGTGTCGTGTATTGAATTTATTGATGCCGACGAAGGAGCTGATTCAGAGGCCGCCATGATGCTTTTATAACTCGTTGACGGCGGGGCCGTGGCTTTGGCACCGCCAGGAGAGACAGCTTATGATCTGGTGGTCCCTACTATGCAGCGGCGATCCAACCGCCAAGTTCGAGAAGCTTCAATTTCCTTGATGGTGCTCTTTGATAGCCTCTTTGACAGTACTCTTTTGGCAGTATTCTTTGGCCGGAGTGTGGGCAGTGCGATGGCTGATCCTGTGCTGAGGGTCGACGGCAAGCTTCCAGATTTAGACACTTTGGCGACGGAACGTGGACTGTCAAGAGACTTGCTGCGGTGGTTTGCAACTATGCGTTTAGGTATAGGCCGGCGGGTAAAGATATAGTTGGCTCTGCTGAAGTTTATGGCTGGTTTCCAGGTTTGTGTATCCGATGTAATAGTCGTGATCGGCGGCTCGGGTGGCAAGTGCATGCTCGGAGGAAGTTCTGCCTAGGTAGTCGCTGAGCCACGGCATGCGCGTATCTCTGTGGAGTGTGCGAGCCCGACTGCTCTCCCAAGAGATGACAGCCTCCGGCTAACGACCGACAAATCATGGCGGTGGAGACACCGAGGAAAGAAGCTTATATGCCAACGTTGGGAAAAAGGATGGGCCAACGAGTCGTGTCTGAATCCGAATCTGGCATGGTGGTACGTCTGTGGCAGGGCACAAGGCTGACCTCGACCACAGCCACCGAGCATCAGTACCTAGGTAGTTGCTTTCCCATTTCGTCCCTCATTACATATAATGATACGCAGCGTGATAAAATTAGTATGTAAGATTTTGCTGCGCGCTAAATGTATAGACAGAGAAGGTGAGAATAAAAGTTTCGCACGTGGCAGCACTAGTTTGGTGCTGTGTGGCATGTCGCTACGAAAATAAAAAGTCCTTTAGAACTGGCGAACCTGAGAATTCCGGATTCAAAATGATACAGCTAGTTGTGGCATGGTCAGCCCACCACATACGTTATCTTGAAAGAAGAAGGAAAAAAGAAAAAGAAAAAAAAGACAACTCACTTGAGAAAATATTGTAAGCCCGCTCGTCGTTTTTCCAAAAATTTCGGCCGAAATTTTGATATCACGCTCTTGGGCGGCAGGCTTGGCACCGCGGCGGCAAAGTTGGGAAACGACTTCATCAGCCTGTAGCGCAAGGTGTCAAACTCGGAATACCGCTTTCGAATGTCCATGTAGCTCCCCTGCAATCGTCTGTCAGCATTCCAGAGAATCCCAGCGTTGGTTGCCGTCTACCCTCGGAGCTTGGGCGCGTGGTGCCTGGGGGCCTACCTGGAGAGTCTCTACCCGCACGTTCCACACTACAAAGGCCCCGATGCTCGTCGCGCCGCCGTTGACGATGGTGTGGTCGATGATTTGGACGCTCCTGGCCCAGCACGCATCATTGCGACCTTGGTCGTCGTCGGCCTCGTGGTCAAGCAGCAGGATGGCCCCTGCTGCCCGGTCCGAGTCTGACGAATGCGTAGACGCCGCGCGCTGCCGCGCGGGCATGTTTTGCCAGTACGGCGGCATCGTCGCCGGCAGGCCACAGTGTATTGATGACTCCTCCTCCTCAATCATCGCGCTTCTTGTTTCGTCCCCGGCGCCGCTCACAGCGACACGCTGTAGGCCCGCAAGCCGCGCCGTGCTCGGCGTCGCGATGCCGTTGCCGTTGCCGCCGCCGTCGCCGCCGCCACATCCTGCCGTCCCAGCTCCGCTTGGGCCTTGTGCTTGAACAGTTGTGGCCTCTCCATCCTCCCCATCCCGCCTGTGACGCAGAGCCGCCTCCATCCAGGCATGTATGCACGGTGTGCGGGCGCAGTCGAAGCACGCGGTGCTGCGGATGCGCAAGCGGCGAGCGGCGGTTCAAGGGGTAAGAGCGCTGTCGCAGATCGTCCAGGAGAGGAGGGGTCGAACGAAACCAGCTATCGCTTGCGGTGATGTGATGGCGCACGGCTGCGCAGTGGTTCAGATTTCTGAGAGAGAGGGACAGGGAGTGTAAATGGTGCAATTCAGACGTTGCGGTGACGCCCAAAAACTAAACAAGTGAATGAGGAAGTAATAGCGTCATGTCACGCCAAGAAAAACAGCATCGCTGATGCGCGAATCCAAAGCCGGCGCTACTCTCCAGACTCTTGGGTTGTGGGGCCGGCTCCGAGTTCCCTCGCGGCATGTTCTGCGTCCGATATAATACCTACATTCTGAGATGCCCTGGAGGTTGACATGCGCTGGGTGTGTTTTGGGTCATCCTGGGATATATATACGGGTCTTGCGTCCGAGGCATGGGATTGGCCCGTGATGTGATTGTCACACTCTAATTGGGGTTGTAAAGCAGTCTCATTTTTGGCACGCCATGACTCCCATGCATCTCGCCCACGTACGCCCAAAAGAACGCAGAGACAATTGAATACCGGAAATAAATAACGTTTCGCCGGAAGAGGGCTCTTCGGAGAATAGCTTCGCCACCAGCTGTTGCGCTTGTCCCAGACGTCGACGCTACCAGCACAAGTAGTAGACAGCGGACAGTGACCGCACAAACGGGGCTTGGGGATCCACGTAGAAAAGGAACATGCGATTGCGGTAAAACATGTCTGATGAGAGTGCCGCAAGTGGCGGAGGCTGTGTACAGTACTACCAGCGCGTGGATCGACTCACGATCAGAATAGACCCTGAATCTGAGCCGCTTGATTCCGCGATGCTTCTGCAGCTGTCGCTTTTACTTTACGCAGATGTCGGAGCGAGTGGATGCTTTTATTGCAAAAAAATAAAAATAGAAAAAAAAAATCATCCGAAAGTACAGCATCGTGTTTGGCAGCGGCGTCGTAGGATTCGTGTTCCGCATTCCAATCGACAAGAAGCCTCATACCAGTTGGCTACCGTATTTCTGCAGGCAAACGCCACAATGACAGCGCTTGCAGTGACACATCATGCACATCTCGGCGCTGATGCACGTAGAGGGATTCTTTCCCTCGTACGCCGCCGCTGCCTGCAAAGCACAAATCCACCTGCTGCGCATTTTGGCTGTCCGTCTTAGCCCGGAATGCTGAGACTAGCATGACTTATTTGCTTCGTATCGAGCGCCTCTAATTCATACTCGTATTTGTCGTACGCAGCCAAGATTCCTTGAAAAATTTCCTTTTGTCCTCATGACCTCTTCTTTTCTCTTTCTCGCCACCCCTCCCCTCTTCCGCCCCTCGAGTCGCAGTCTTCATGATGCCAATTGTGCGAGGTGGTGCCGCTCTGCCACCGTCGGGCGTGAGGCAAGGAGACCCCTGCTAATTTCGCAAAGCCAGGACCCCTTGGCAGCTTTTTTCCTTTCTCCTCGAGGTTCCCTGTTGTTTTGTGTTTGTTTCCGACGGGACAAGGCCTTGTTTTTTCCCCCTCCCGACAGAGTTTCACGGCGCTTCGTCGTGAAAGGGGAAAGACAAGAAAAGGCAGCGCATTGCGACGACGTGGAGCTAAAATATCCAGTGGGAGAAAAAAAGGCGACTCACGTTAAGTACGTCCTGGCAATGGACGATGGCGTGTACCAGTAAGATGAGCCCTCATCTCTTAGTGGCTGCTCACGGGCAAAAGCAAGCAACGCTGTGCCCCTGGTGGATATTGGCAGTGAGTAGCTTGCCCCTCGGGGCGGGGGCCAAGATAGTAGCGGTAGTTTAATATTAAAAAGGAACGCTATCGGGACAAGCTCTCGTCTTGATTTGCATCTGGAAGTGCGGGCTCTGCTGATAGGTCATAGTTACTGCACAACGTACTCAGTAGTGCCGGGAGCGGCCTTTGCCCACCCACCCCATACTTACACCAACCCCCCAGAATAGGTTTTACGGGCTGGGCGGCCCATTGCGGCCCTACCGGCGTACAAAGCACCCTTGGCCCATTATGGGCTAGAGAGTAATAACCTGGGCACGGTGGCAGCGGACCATGGAGCCCGGCCGCGTGCGCCGGGGGGTGGTTTGGGTGGATGGGCGCTGGGTTGGCACGTTGGTTATAATCTGGCTGTCTCTCCTGCGGCAGTCTGAGTCTCACATTTTTTTGCTTTGCTGGTTGTGCCATCTTCGAGTTGTCGCCGCCGCTCAAGTGTTCCTTTCTTTTCACTCGCTCCTGAATCGTATCTTCTTCTCTATATCGTCTCTCTCGTTGGCGAATTCCCCTTGTCTTTCTTGCGTGCATACTATACCTCCCGACTAGCAACACTCGCTTTCCATTTACCGACACTCGACGGTTGCATTCCAGGAGTTCCCTTTTTTTCGGGTAGGTCTTGATCTGCACGGCCAGAGACAAATACATATACGTTTTCGGGCTATGCTGTCACGTCGACAGATGTTGTATGAGTTAGCTCTGATCAAATTTTCTCTTCCAGATTACTTGCTCGCTCACATCACTTTCGACACGCCTACTCCAACCGACCAATTCCTCTAACCACAGCCTGTTCTACGTGTGCCTTTGAAGAAAAGAAAGAATCACAGCCATGGTCTCGTTCAAGACGACGGGCTTTGTCGCCGCTGCGGCCCTCGCCACTCTCGCCCAGGCCGATTACGAGATTGACCCGACCACGGTGCCCTTTGCCACCCGAGGCAAGTCGTCATGTAACCCGTTGGTGCCGACGGGCATTACTAACTGATTGCTGCCAGAGCGGTGGTGCCGTGACGAGAAGCTCACATGCCCCCTGATCTGCCAACAAACCGAGCCACGCACCACACTCGTAAACGACTGCGACCCTGTACGTATGCGGCGGGCTGGCCAGTGAAGCTCGACCCCGAACGGCATCAAGATGGATACTAATATGCCCCAGGAAACCCTGAAATACGGTTGCCTCTGCGGAAACAACAAGCAGCCCAACGTCTCCGAGTACAGCCTCAGCATACCTTACTACGTCTGCACCGAATGGGGCCGGCAGTGCGTCAACGGTTGCGGCAGCAACAACGTGTGCGCGTCCGACTGCCTCCAAAATCATCCGTGCGGCGCGACAAACCCCGAGCGCCGCAACGCCTCGGCAACATCGTCACAAGGGGCCACGGCCTCCAAGACTGGAAGTGATGGCATCTACACCGGACCCGCCGGCTCGGCAAACGACGGTAGCGCGGGCAAGAAGACGGGTGCCGGCTCGGCCCTCGAGGTTGGCCGCTCGTACGGATTCGCTGTGGTGTTTGTCGGCATGTTTGCCGGCTTTGCCATGCTGTGAAGGCGAGTGAGAAGGACGGAAGGGGATTGGGGGCTGAAAGCCCAGAAGATGTCGTTTTCGAAGGCAAGGGCTGGGCTGCGTGAAGGGTTGTGTTTTACTGGATGCCTCTATAGTATTAATCTTTTTGACCCAAAGTGTCTGCAAGCGAAGCGATACTTTACTACTAATAATAAGACTTTGCGCAGTGCGAGACTATGGAAACAAGATTGACAATGCATCATGTGTGTGAGTGGATGGGAAAAGGCTGAACGACGCTCGCAGATGCAATTTGACGTGCCGTCGTCGGACATAACTTATAAGTCTGCAAGCGGGTTGAAAGCATGAAGATGGGGTCCACGAGATTGGGTCCACGAGAAACGAACCATATATTGACGGTAGTATATGGAGTAGCCTTTGAACGTTTGAGAAGATGCCGCGGTTGAACTTGGAGCCTCATCATCCAATCATCTCGTCTACGGTGGAGTGGACGGTCTAGGTGGTTCATGGCGGCCATTCTGCACATGAGGTTCCTTGGAAATGATGAATGGGCATTACATAATTGATTAGGCCTTTTTTGTTGTTGCAAGGTTGCACATTGCATTGGAGGAAAACCCTCAACGGATCGGCGAGCCTCACCTATTCGCCGAGGCAGGGCTGGCTGGCATCGGCTGAAGAATAGCGGTGCATTTTGCATAGGCCAGTGACCTTTATTCTTCGGGCTTGATGCAACATCAACCGGGGCCAGGCCATGCATATCAGCGAGCTAACTTAGCGAATGGAGCTGCTTCTGGTGCCAGGTAGAGTGGCGTTTTGTCACACGACACGATTGGGTTCCTGAGGGCGGGGAGGGGGGAGGAGGAGGAACGATCTCAGTACCGTGACACGGTGAGCAGGCAGGCGGGAGAGGGAGAGCTGTGCATTTAGGCGGGGAGAGAAGTATTGTTGGAGTCGGGCCTGCAAAGATGGTCAACAGAGAGAGGGTTGGTTGGTTTGGAGTGCGTTGGAGACGAGTTTGCATCAGACTGTGGAGGATTTGGCATGATTTGCGGTGCCGGCGCCATCTAAGGGAGCTGTTGCAGATGCCGGTGACGTACATGTGTGGGAGGTGTGGCGGCGTGGAGATGCGGTGTGTGCGTGATGCCATGGTGCACAAAAGTTATAGGATAAGTCGATTCGGAGCTTGATGAGTGAGATGCATGGGATTCGTATGATTCCCATCTAGGCTTTTTGTTGTCCGGGTTCATGAAGAATAAACAAGACAAGCCAACTGTACAATGCGACCGGACCCAAGCTTTGACATGGCAGGCAAAAGGAAAAAAAAAAGAACAAGTAGAAAAAAGATCCAACATCAAAATCAAGATGCCACAGGGAGCCATCTCATGCTCCACTGTCACGCGCTGTTCCTCGGTTCCTGACCAGCGGTCTGTTGTTTCGTTAGCGGCTTGAGGCTTGCGCTGGTAAGTAGCAACGTCTCAACGAGTGCGGTAACCGAGGGGTACCAAGTGAGGGGAACGACGACGTGGCGCGAAGCAAATGTAAATGCAGATTAAAGACAAAAGAAAGCAAGAGAAATATGAAACGAAACGGGGACAACGAGAAACGAAACAAGGCATCCTTATTCTTCCCTCGCCGGGGTTCCCATTACTGCCATTTGCTCGCCACCGTTGTTGGTGGCAGCTCAGAGCTTCACGTGCCTCTTGCAGGTAGGAGGGGGCGCTGTAGGGAACGGCCCAACGCCAAGCTAGCGTGCCGTCAGCTGCTAAGTACTACTTACAGCGTACCTTGCTTTGTGTTGGGTTCCTAAAAGTACTAAAGCACTTGTGTGAGCACAAAGCGCAAGTACCTGTGCCAGGCCGCCAAAAGTACCTATAAGTAAGTACTACCTACTCACTTACCTTCGGCACGCCACAAGCTGCCACACGCCCGCAACCGGCGTCATTCCCGAGGCTTGCTTGCAGGTGGCGCCAGCTCTACTTACTTGCTTTAGGTACGCAAGTTAACTTAGTAGGTGCCTCACCGGGGTACCTAGTTACCTTAGTACCTGGTGGCACGTACCTTGTACCACCGTACAGCGATGCCACCGCCCCTAAATCCACATGAGTAAATCTCTTGACGGCCCCGAAGGTGCCTGCGTACTTGCTGTAGATGGGCATTCGAAGGCAAGTTCAATTATTACCTTAGGTAGTTTCCAGTCCCTATTTACCAAGGCTTCAGCTTGTTTTCAGGAACTTATTATTACTGTTTATTTTTGTCTGGATTCATCAGCAAGTTCATTTTTTTCTCTGACCAAAGTCGAGCTAGCGTGCATGCTTGGATGGGCCTCATGCACCCGCCAAAATCTCTCGCAGCGAATCGACTCGCTCTCCTTGCGCATGTTGGTTTCCTCAACAATCTGCACGGCTCCCCGACTTCTGCAACCTGTCTTGCCCAAGCAGCCAAGCAAGTAACCGACTGACACCTCGCACCCGCTAATTTTTCTTCCCGCCCTTGCAGTTCAGTGGGAACACACACACACACACAGGCACACGCAGGCACAGTCACGCACGCCAGCCGGCTCTCTCTCTCTCTCGTCCACCGTTTGGAACTTTATATCTTCCTCCTCGCCCACCCACCCCCCGCTTTGCCTTCCCATAGCTATCCATCATGTCATCCGCCGACGAGTCGCTACCGTTATTCCACGAGAACACTGCTGGCCAAGGCCAAGACAACATGGTTCCCAACACCAGTATGTTCTTCTTTTCCCTTTGCCCTTTCCCCCTGATTCCGATGGCACCCTCCTGTCAAACCAGCCTAGCTACCTACCTGCCAGCCTCTCATCCAGAGCTGGGAGCGAACACCCTCCCTCCGCCTACCTCCTATGCGCACGTGGGACACGTTGCTGACCTGTCCCCCAGAAAAAGCCCAGATCGAATGCATTTCGGACGATGCGCTCATTCATCTCAAGTCCTACAAGTACTCCAGCGTCGACAAGTCGCCTGTTTCCAAGTACATCCTCGGTCCTTGGGTACGATATCCCGCCTCCCCGGCCGCCGCCCGGCTCCCGCCCCCGATCACGTCCGCGCTTGTCCCAATCTCTTCGCCGCTCAGCTCGCCGCTTTCCGTGCATTTCTGTTTCACAATTCAATACCAAACACAACCAATTCACAACAAGTCAACTCTTGTGCTAACATGTTGCCGCCGTAGTGGAACTTTTTCGTGACCCTACTGCCGCTATGGATGGCTCCCAACATGGTGACCCTTGTCGGGTTCTTCTTCATCTTGGCCAACGTCGCGCTGCTCGTCATCTATATCCCTGACCTGATCGGACCCGTAAGTTGAAAGGAATCAATGCGCACTGTCCCGACCTTTCGGCCGGATCTCTAACACCGCTCTAGGGCCCTTCGTGGGTATACTTTAGTCTGGCCGTTGGCCTTTTCATGTATCAGACCATGGACAACGTCGACGGCAAGCAAGCCCGCAGAACCGGCACATCGAGCGGCCTCGGCGAACTCTTCGACCACGGTATTGATTCGCTCAACTGCACGCTCGCCAGTCTTTTCCAGGTCGCCGCCATGGGCCTGGGCACCTCTCCCGCCGGTGTTTTCACTGCTCTCTGTCCTTGTGTCGCCATGTTCTTCTCGACCTGGGAGACCTACCACACCCACACTCTCTTTCTCGGTTTTATCAATGGCCCTACCGAGGGCTTGCTCATTGCTTGCGGCATCATGATAACCTCTGGCATTTGGGGCCCCGAGATTTGGAGTCTGCCCATGGCTGGTATCCTCGGCGACAGTCTGCCTGGTCTTGCCGACATGCTTGGCGACACATCTGTCCGTGATATTTGGGTTCCTCTCGTTGCTGTTTCGCTCTTAGGCACTCACGTTCCCTTTTGCATCTTCAACGTTATTGATGCGCGCCGAAAACAGGGACTGCCTGTCGCCCCTGTCTTCCTCGAGCTGGCGCCCATGACCGCCTTCACCGTCACAATCGTCGCCTGGCTCGCATCGCCATACAGCACACTCATGAAGGAAAACCATTTAATTCTGTTCTGCTGTACCATGTCCTTTGTCTTTGGCCGCCTGACTACTAAGATGATTCTGGCCCACTTGACACGCCAGCCCTTTCCCTACTGGACTGCCATGCTCTGGCCCTTGGTCGGCGGTGCGGTTCTGACCAACCTGCCCCGAATCGGATTTCCTCAGCTTAGCGCCACTCTCGAGGCCTACTACCTTTGGGCCTACTTTGTCTTTGCCACTGTCCTGTACTTCCGTTGGGCTTTTGTCGTTGTCAACGCTATTTGCAACTTCCTGGGCATCAATGCCCTCACCATCCCCAAGGACAAGCAGATCGCCAACAAGCGCGCGCACGATGCTGCAAAGCTACACTAAATCATCACTTGTGGAATTGCCAAAGACAGTTTTTTTCCTTCGTACTTGCCTTCTCGGGCTTTCTGTCTAGCATTCAACAAGGATGCCCGCCAGTCACACAAGACTTGCGAGTCTCCTGCGTGATGCTGCCACTCACCCTGCTACGTCACTTTCAGTACCCATTCTTTGTGATTCACGGCTCGGGCTTTAGACGGCCCTAGAGCGTTGCATTTTTTCCGGCGCATGGGAATTGTTGACACCGATTTTTTTGTTTTTGCCGTTGTATACATAGAAAACATATACCTATGCCTCATTGTAATTACCGTTGGTGCCGCGAGCACTGCTATGATTTTAGAACTTGAAATCAATCTCGACGAAGACGAGCACAGCGCATTTGTCTCTCAACGAGACTTACAATTAAATGTTTAGCATAAAAATGTCCAACGTTGGATTTGTGGTGCAATGGTGAGACGGTTCTGGCGACGGTTCTGGCTTTGCCGTGGCAGATCCACAGCCAGGTCCCAGGCCAAGCAACCAGGTGTGTGTTAGCGCAGCTCGTACCCGACGACGACACTACGACTTGTTCTCTCGCATCTAACAATCCAATACCTGACAAATCTACCAATCTGCTTTTGCATTTCATAGGAACATCAGACCGACTACCATTTTCCCGAAGGCCATCGTCGCAGAAGCCGTCCTGGACACGAGCACCCCAAAGAATGCGTGGCCATTAGGCTCGGACTCTACACCCAATTGAAACAGGACACACACAAACGACACTCCCCGAAAGCGGACGATGCGCGCATCCGGGGCGCTCTTCTGGATATTTGGGGCGCTATCGTCCTTTGCCAGCGCAATCGCGGGCACGCCGCTCACCGATGATGACCTGCGCAACATCCCCTCACCGGGAACCGACTTTGACATCGAGGATGGCAAGCTGCTGGCGCCCATCCTGATTCCCCGCGTTCCCGGCACGCCGGGCCAGGTCAAGGCGCAGGCGCACCTGGTGGACTTTTTCAAGACGAACCTACCCGAATGGCAGCAGATCTGGCACAACTCGACGTCCAAGACGCCGGCAACGGGCGACCGGGACGTGCCCTTCAACAACCTCATCTTCCGGCGCGACCCGCCGTGGGCCAAGGTCGGCGACGTCGGGCGGCTGACGCTGGTGGCGCACTACGACAGCAAGCTGACGCCGGAGGGCTTCATCGGGGCGACGGACAGCGCGGCGCCGTGCGCAATGCTCCTACACGCGGCGCGCAGCCTCGACGAGGCGATCCAGGCCAAGTGGAAAGCCATGGAAGCCGACGGCGAGGCCGACACGTCGCTCGAGCCGGCGACGGGCCTGCAGATCGTCTTCCTCGACGGCGAGGAGGCCTTTGTGCAGTGGACCGACGACGACTCCCTCTACGGCGCGCGCGCCCTCGCCGCGGACTGGGAGCAGGACTTTCACGCCGGCCTGCCGACGTACCGCACGGCGCTGAGCTCCATCAGCCTGTTCGTGCTGCTCGACCTGCTCGGCGCCGAGGCGCCGTCCATCCCCTCGTACTTTATGACGACGCACTGGGCTTACCGCAAGATGGCGCTTCTGGAGAAGCGCCTGCGGGACCTGGACCTGCTCGAGGCCGAGGCCCGCCGCCCCTTCCTGCCCGACGCGGATAAGGCCGCCGACAGGTTCCGCGGCTTCGGCGGCGCGGTGCAGGACGACCACGTCCCCTTCATGCAGCGCGGCGTCGACATCCTCCACCTCATCCCGTCGCCGTTCCCGCATGTATGGCACACCCTCGACGACGACGGCGCACACCTTCACATGCCCACCACACGCGACTGGGCCAAGATTGTGACTGCGTTTGCGGCCGAATGGCTCGACCTGACGGGCAAGCTGCCCTCGCTGGCATCGGCTCGGAATAAGAGGTCGGAAACGAGAGCGGTGCCCGCGACAGAACGTACAGATCTGTGATTGATATATGTGTGTACTCATTCTACGTTTTTCTATTCCTTTCTGAGAAATTTAGCTTTATGAGGTTTACCTTGTTTGTGATGCATTTGGCTGGCGTTTGATAGCGGGCTTCCCATGCAGCCATGGACTATTGATGAAAAGTCTTTTATTGTTCAAGACAGTACTAAAGAAAGCGTCGATGCTAAAGACATTTTGAATATATATCACTTTTTCTCGTATTTTTCTTCCGTCACCATACTCAGTAATCTAAGTCATGTCCTGATGTTGTCCTACTGGTAATACTGTCCCCAAAGCTGGTGGGGGCGAATAGCCAATCAGACGCTGCCAACTGCAACCACATAACCCAGTTGGGGGAGCTCCCCTGGTGCTCCGGTGGGAAAGCTGTTGTGGCCTCTTCGAACTGCCAACAGACTACGCAACCGCGCATTCCTACGAAACATAACCACAGAGAACTCCGCAATGCGCCTCTCACTCGCCACGACGCTGCTGGCGCTTTCCAGCGCTGCCTCTGCCGCTACACAATGGGGCTTCACGGACGGTTCCGTTACGGTCGCCGCCAAGGGCGGCGAGGGGGTTACCGAAAAGTACGAGATTTGAACCACGAACAACCCGGCCATCACCAAAAGAGGGCCTCCGGGTGCCATCAATTGGCCGTCAAAAGCGCCCTAAAGATGTACAGAGGCTAACATTTTACTTTCTCCCTGGTCTTAGGTTTACCGCTGCCGTCCGAGCAAAGACCCAGGTCGATCTGGGCCACACGAGCACGCTGAAGCTGTCCCTTACGGCTGAGGAGGGAGGCAAGGCCAAGCGCCCGCACCAGGCGTTTCTCGTCCTCCGCGAAACGGCATCCGGCCTCGAGGCGCCGTTTCCCCTGACGGTGAAGGAGTCGGGCAAGGGAACCGTTAAGCTGGTAGGTCTACACGTTCTTGCGACGAGAGCATGGGGGAAGAGGGGGAGACGACGAACACACAAAGACGGACACACAGTCGGATGCTGACCAGACGCCAGACACAAAAGGATCTCCCGGTGCAGCTCCTCAAGTCGGCCACTCCTCTGGAGGCCAAGATTGTCCTGGGCTCCTTTGGCTCCTCCAAGGCGATTGTGGCCTCGATCTTTGACATTCAGGTTGTGCGCGATGCCAACAGTGCCAGCACCTACGAGGCGCCTCTGCGATACGGCAAGCGTCCCGAGATCCACCACATTTTCCGCGCGGACCCCAAGAACCCGCCCAAGATTATCTCGCTCGCCTTTGCGGCCGCCGTCCTGGCTGCCATCCCGGTCTTGTTCATCAGCGTAAGTGTAGACCCTTTTTTATATACAGTGCACAGTATCTTATGGCGCCCACTGGTGTGCTAACAAAAAGCTGATTAGTGGCTTGTTCTTGGTGCCAACCTCAGCCACGCCGGCAAGGCTCTCAGTGCGGCCCCCGTTTCGCACGCCGTCTTCTACGGCTCCATTGTGGCGATGGAGGGTGTCTTCTTCCTGTACTACAGCAGCTGGAACCTTTTCCAGACCCTCCCAGCCATTGCTGTCGTGGGCGTGGTTGCGTTCCTGAGCGGAAACAGCGCCCTGGGCGAGGTGCAGCGCCGCCGTCTCGCGGGCGAGAGATAGAAGCGGCAGGGGAAAAAAAATCAGCCGGGCATGCACTCGCGTACGTGCGTTGGAGGTAATGGCAAGAACAAGGTGGTTCACGTTGCAATAGAGGCTTTCTTTTCGTCACCTGACTACCGAGGCAAAAACATAACCGCCGGGGGCCAGAAGAGATAAAGCGGTAACCGAAGTAAAACGGGGACGGGTTAGGTGATCTCAGGTGAGGGGCCGTTCGCACCCGCGATGCGGAGAAGATGAGGTAGAGTCAGGGAGGGCGGGGGCAGGGGCTGGTGACATTGCCAAGATGGAATCAATATAAAAGCAAAGGTCTATTGCAAACACAATGCAGAGCACTATATATCCGTACTTGTGGGAAGTAAAGTCGTTGAAAGGAAATGTTAAAGCAGGAATAGATTGACAAGTGTGCCAAACGCCACGTTTATCCCAAAAATAAACACCCCACGCATTCCAGATGATAAGCCAGGGTTGGCAGAGGCGGCGAAAAAGAAAATGAAAAAAGAGCAAATCAAGAAGGGCAAAAGTTTAATAGCCGAGGAAGCGTTTTGTTGGAGAGCTACCGGAGCCGAAAATCCAAGTCCGGACGCCGTTCCCGTAGTTTGGGTGCCGAGCTGGGCCGAACCACGGCGAGTCGTGTGCGGGGGAAGGAAAGATGGGGCCAAATGAAATGGGGGGTTTTTTTTTTAGAAAAAAAAAGAACAATATCATTGGTGTAGAATTTCATTTATTGATCAAAGAAGAAGGAGTAGTGCTCTTTTTTTTTTTTTAGTTTAGAAATTGTAAGAGCTAGAGCAGCTGAAATCTGGCTCGGCAACAGTTGTAGCCGGGGGTGGTGGCCTCCTCAGACAAGGCCGTGTGCCGCGGGACGAACCCCAGTTTATTATGCTCAACCCCAGACTTTTGTTTTATTTTACGTTGGCCTATCTGCGTTTTTATTTATTTATTTTTTTTGGCGTGTCTTGAACCTTGGCTTCACGAACTGTAAAGTAGAATGTGATCAAGGGGGAGGGAGGGGGAGTGTTTGTTGCGGACAAGAACAGAACAACACAAGAGCGAAAGAAAGTCTACAATCATGAAGATGGACACAAAGGCCAACGGTTGCCAATAGAATGGCAGAAAGACAGCTTCACTCTTTTTTTTTTTTTTTTGGAGTAACATCCGTCGCCACCTGCGCGCGGACAGGTGTGGTCGAGTCATCGCCCAACAGGCCGAGTCTCCGCACACCGATCTCCTCCGCTTGTATCTACCAATCTGCTCACAGGCACACGGTTAGGAAACTTGGGTGGTGGTTGGCAGTTGAGGGAGAAGACGGCCCTGTCATATTTTTTCCCTCTTTTGCGGGGGTCATGTCCCTGGCCAGAGAGAGACACAGCGAAAGAAAAGAGAGACAACAAGTGGCGGCGGGGAACGCATACTCTAGTCTCCGTTGCCTTGCATTTACCCCAAAAACACGGCCTCTCTTCTGTAATGTATCTTGCCTTGTCTCTCTCCCTCTCTCCCTCTCTCCTTTCTTTAATTCTGTCATCAAATATACCTCATTCATTCATAAATCACCGTGTATTCGGCATTTTACGGCACACGGGTACTGAAGTAGTCTTGACGTACAATTTATCCCTGCACCCCCGCTCGATTATACGTTGCCGTCGCCTCGGCCGACGCCCGCCACTCGACCCTTGCCAACAAAAGACAAGAGGAAGGACCCTGAACAGCCATGGCTTCGGAGTAAGTTGACAAAATCTCCTTAAATGACACACCCCTTGCTACTTGTCACACGAGTTCCTATTTCGTCACATTTCTTTTCATACTCTGTATTTTTTTTCCGGCTTTTCCCATTTACTTGCTCTCTTGTTTCTTCGTCAATCTCGCCTGGTTGCCTTGCGCCGCACACACCTCATACGCGTTGCCGCGCCGCTCCGTGTTAGCCTCGGCAACCAAAATAAGAGAGAGAGAGCGAGAGATTGAGACAAGAACTGGCCACGACAACCTCACGGCAACCAGAAACAAGACAAAAAAAGAAAAAGGACAACAGCACGCAGCCGCTAATGACTTGTCAACCTTCATTTAGTGCGTTTCGGTTCCCGTCGCTGGAAGAGACGCTCAACCACCCAGCCTATCCCGGCGCCAAATGGGACCTTATACCGGACAGCCAGGGCAAAGCCACCGTCGCCAAGGACCGCTCAGGACCGATTGATATCGCCTGGCAGATTCACGGCCATGGGCCTATAAAGATTGTGG
The DNA here is from genome assembly GCF_051103115.1 of Cordyceps javanica. Lineage (NCBI taxonomy): Eukaryota > Fungi > Ascomycota > Sordariomycetes > Hypocreales > Cordycipitaceae > Cordyceps > Cordyceps javanica. Next base: position 2,201,233 of record NC_139296.1, read on the forward strand.
TATGTCGGCATTCCCAAAGAACCTTGCTACTGTTTATGCGCTCGTCCAATTATGAGAGAAAGAGAGAGAGTAATGGTGTCGGCGGATGAAGAGGAAACCGGAGACGGGAAACCGGAGACGCAGACCCCGGCGCTCAACGGCGTACCGAAGCAACAATGGAGGGAGAAACAGGGCGCAACCCCCCCCCCTATAAAACGACAATACATACACACGAGAAAGAAGTAAAAAATATTGGCTAACTCTTGTCTCTCTTCTTTCCTTTTTTTCCTACCACAGCTCATCATGGGACTGGCCGCGACCATGAACGCGTGGCAGCGGCAGACATGCTACTTTGGGCACGACCACGCGGACCGGTACACGATGCTGCTCCTCGACAACCGCGGGGTGGGCACGAGCGACAAGCCGCTGGCGCGGTACACGACGACGGAGATGGCGGCCGACGTGGCCGAGGTGCTGGACCAGATCGGGTGGACGGCGCCGCGGTCGCTGCACGTCGTCGGCATGTCGCTCGGCGGCATGATCGCGCAGGAGCTGGCCTGCGCGCACCCGCGCCGCCTGCGCAGCCTGACGCTGCTCTGCACCACGGCCGCCCTCGAGAGCGACCGGCCCGTGCTCGAGACCCTCTGCGACCGCTTCCACCTGCTCCGCCCCAAGGGCCTCGAGCGCATCATCCACGACACCGCCGTCCGCCTCTTCCCCCGCGCCTGGCTCGTCGCCCCGGACGAGGCCGCCGGCGTGCCCTCGCCGCACACCACCCACCGCTGCGGGCCCGCGCCCTCGTCCCGGCCCTCGCCCGCCGGCGCGCCGGAGACGGTCGTCACCGCGACCATGCTCCGCCCCAACGATAGCGGCGTCGACCTCTCCCCCGCGTCTTCGGGGTCCATGGTCGAAGCTCTGGAAAAGGGCCTCGATCTCGACTCCAGCAGCCCCGCGCCGACCGGAACAGGGACCGGGACCGGCGGCGGCGGCGGCGCCTACCGCCGCTTCGGCAGCAACTACCAGCGCTACCAGGCCGAGGAGATGACAAAGTACTACCCGCCCAACGTCTTCTCCCGCCAGGGCCTCCTGTGCCAGCTCGCCGCCGTCGTCGGCCACCGCAAGTCGGCCTCGCAGCTGCGCGACATGGCCGACGCCGTCGGCCGCGACCGCATCCTCGTCCTCCACGGCACCGACGACCGCATGATTGGCGCCAACAACGGCGAGAAGCTCGTCCGCATGATCAAGCCCGCCGTAGGCCTCATCGTCGACGGCATGGGCCACGCTCCCATCATGGAGCGCGCCGCCTGGTTCAACGAGCTGATGGAGACGCGACTGGCCGCCTGGTCACAGATGGACTGATTTTTCCATTACTGTTGTTGTTATTGTTGTTGTTGTTGGTTGTCATTATTTTCTCCTCTTTTCTCGGCCCGGCCTGCGTATGTTTTGATCTCTTCCCACCTTCTTCACCCCTTCTTCTGTCATTTATTACCCCCTTCCTCCTCACCTCCCTACCTCCCTACCTCCCTCAACATTAAATGATGAAATGTACTTTGTTTTGGGCCTGCTCTCCCCGGTTGCGTATATACTCAAGTGGAACGGATTCAATGTGTCGAGGATCTGGCCGCTGGCGCTCATGGTTGTTCTGGAAGGAACTCGTTACAATTATACAGGCACATATTTCTGCAGCTTTTTTTTTTTAAGAATTGACACCTTGTTGTTATGTGGCTTATTTTTCACCTTGTTCCCTGTCTAGCTCGTATTTCTTGCTTTATTCTAAATACATGTCCCGGTGTAACGACTGAATCGGATCCCTTTGTTTTTTTTTCCAAATCTCGTGCCTCAGGGATACAAAATGCCTTTTTTTTACGGAAGGACAAGGCCGACACCGCTCAGGTTCTTCTCGTCCAGTCGACCATTGGCATCCAAACCGCTGGCGATGGCCTTTGTGCGGTAGTTGAAGAGGTAGTAGTGCAGCTGACCGTCGCCGCGGGCAAACTTTTGCTGCTCTAGGAAGAGGCCATTGTCCATCAGCGTCAGCGCATTGAACACGTCAAATTTTTCCTTCTTGGCCATGATGAGAGCATCGCCCACAATCGAGTTCAGCCGCGTCTTGAGCGCCTCGCGGTCCTCAGGCTCCTTGAGGCCGGTCTCGGTCGCGTAGTAAAAGAGGTATGCCACGCGCAGCACATTGTGCCGCGAGTTCTTGATCACCGACGACTCGACGCAGTAAAACGAGATAAAATCGGTAATCTTCTTGTCAGCATCCTCGACGACGTAGGTCCAGACGACCTGCTCGCCGCTGGGCTCGACCTTGGGCACAAGCCAATGGGCGACCTCGTCCTCGGACAGCTCGGGCGCGATGTCGTAGCGCTTCGAGTAGCGCTTCTGGAGGTCGACGACGGCGGCGACATCCTTGGCCTGCATCGTGCGCCAGCCCTTGGTACTCGTCGACTCGGGCACGGCGTACTTGCGCACCTGATATTGTGGCTTGCTGCCGTGAGGCAGGAAGCTGAAGCCCACCTCGTACAGCTTCTGCCAGTTGAGCGGCCGGTGGTAGTACTGGCAGGTGCTGACGGGCCGCGGCAGCACGATGCCCGCCGTGTAGAGGCCCTGCCACACGCCCTCGAGGTTGCTGATGCGCGTCACCTCCTTGATGAGCACGGGCGCCAGGCGCTTGCCGCGCAGCTTCTTATGGACGCACAGGAAGTTGACCTCTGAGCAGGTGATGACCTGATCGCGCACGCGGAGGTGGACGGGTATAGCGGAGATGAAGGCGACGAGCTTGCGGGACTGCGAGGCCCGGACGCCCACGTGGTATCGCTTGTCCCAGCCGGGAGCCATCATGGCCCTGGTCGGTGTTAAAATTGCATCCAGAGTCGAGCGTTGCTGCACTTACCATCGGAGGATAGAAGGCGAGTAGTTGAAGCGGAAGGTTGAGTCGTCGTCCTCGACGTAGTGACCGTTGAGAAGCTCGTAGACCTCTTTAATCTCCTCCTCGCTACTCAGGTCCATTGTGACCCATTCGAAGCCGCTTACGAGGCTTGCGGGCTCCTTGGAGATCTCCTCGACCGTCTGGATCTTGAGCGGACCGTCCGGCACGGTCTGGTCCTCGTCGAAGCGCGGGACGGGCTGGGTGCCCCAGAATTTGTACGAGGCCATGTCCTTGACGTTCTTGCCGCTCGCCGCGAAGCCCGACATGATGTCCTCGAGCTTCATCTTCTTGAGCATCTCGGCTGCCTGATCTGGAGTCGGCTTCGTCGACCCCGTGGCCTGCGCGACCTCTTGCGCCAGAGCAGGGTTCAGCGCAATGAGCTCGGAGAGCTGTTGCGGGGAGAGTGTGTCGAGCAGCCGCTGCACGTCCTTGGTGGTTTGCTGCTCGCCGGCACCGCTGCCGCTCGGCGCATCCGCAGGTTTCTTGCCGTCCGATGCCATCGTATATGTCTTTGTTCGCGGGAAAGGTTGTTGGGGGAATGGAGTTGAATGGCCAGGTAGCTTGATGATCGTGGTGGGGTTGGGGTTTTCTGCCCCGCGCTGTAGCCTAGGTTTGGTATCTGTATCGCGTGTCCGGCTTACACGATGTCTAGCAAATTTCAGTGTTGTCAATGCTCGAAAATATTTCTAGATAAAGTAAGAAAACGCTCTTCTTGGGTAATTATATATAGCTATCTTGAAGTTGAAAAAAAAATCAGACAAGAAAGTGATGAAGTGTATACCGAGGCGGCAAATGATCCCTGGTGGTATGGCGACGATGAAGGCTAAGTAGAGGCCATGCTGTCTTCATCTTGGAGCATAACGTCGACTAAATCTGCCGCTAACAAGCATGTCAAGGTAGTCCTTGACCAATTCCATTACGTGTCAGGCTAGCAGTCTAAGTGCACTATGTTCTTGAACAAAATCATACATCACTGTATTCCATAGAACCCGACTTGATGACTTTGACGTAAATCCCGACCTACCGTCAGTCTGGGATAGATCGGCGACAGATCAATAGCGTTGTTTGTCGCATCCTGTGTATGATCCAACAACTCGTGATATTTCTCATTCACGATACAGGCCTTGTCTTGATACGTAGCAAACAAGCAACTCTACGAGGAAGGGAACACACTGTTCGAAAAACTCCTCTATTGTTCTCTCACCTGCTTGAATTTACTCGTCAAAACAACGCAGGATGGCCATTACCATGTTGGAAGATCCCATTATGTAATTGTGTCCTATCATGTGTTAGATTGCGGTTGTTATTCGTAGGTGCCTACATACCACCGTAAGGAATCAACTCTTGTCGAATGATAATATTGGGCTCCGCTTTCCATGTCGTCACGGTTGAATCCTCCCCCTTACGAATCGTCCTTTGCTCCTTCATGGCGCGGAATTCAGCCTCGTCAATGTCACCGACAAGCTCGCCCGCGGCTGCTTTGAAGAGTTTGTTGTCTTCAGTGTGCGGAATGTCAGAGTCATCCTTAGCATGTAGCAATACTAGACGAAGGCGCGATTTCGTTCGACGGACAATATTGACCAAACGATCTGCCGAATGCCACTTGTCAACGACGAATCGATCCAATAGCCTGACAAAAGCAGGCCAGTAGCTGAAAGGGCCGAGCAACGGAACGAGGCCGCCCATGCGGTAGCCGCCAATCATGGTGGCGAGATCGCTGAAGCCAGCCACGAGAACAATCCCTGCGAATTCGACGCCCTGTGCAGAATACTTTTCAGCAACACCGCTTGCGACGGCTGTCCCCAAGCTCTGGCCGAGAATGACGATGCGATTAGGAGCAACGCCTGCAACATTGATAGCCCAGTCGACTAAAGTATACGCATCTTGAATTAGCCCGGCCTCGCTGGGCACGCCACTTGAGTAACCAAATCCGCGGTAGTCGATGGATAAGACATGATAAGAGCTCGTATCAGTCAGTGCGTGGAAGGTTTCGGGCCGCATGCCCTGAGCAATGTGTCCAGCATTCTGTACAGCATGTCAGCGATGAGAATTAGAGTGAGAGATGTAGTGGTGCAGAGAATTCGTACGCCATGAACTACACAGTACATGTTAGTCACAGTCTAAATCGGTGAGTGAACGAGCACTTGCAAGACAGGATTAGTTTTGCATCGGGGTCGCTTTTTAATAGCCAGAAGGCCTCGGACTTGGTAATATCTGCGGCTAAGCCGGATGGTTGAGCGGCCAGCCTATCTTCATTTTTGTAATACAGTGGAAGTGGAAGAATGTGCCAGGCATATATTGACTCTTGATCCGTTGTTTTGAGAGCAAACGGTGTTACTTGGTTCTCTGTGGTATAGGTTAGTAACGGCGAGGAGACATAACGCGACAGGATGAAGGCGCACTGGCGAAGCCCCAGTATGTAGGCTCATTCACGTCATAGAGGAACAGAGTGTTTATTTTGTGAGCGTACAATGCACTGCTCAGATTAGCGGACAAGCCCTTTGGCTACCCAGGCACCCAAGTAGGAGCCGCTGCTGACTTACTGGCGTTGGACAAAAGGGATCGTCGCGACACCGAGGAATACTGCGTAGAGGAGAAATGGGGCGGCAGAAACCGACAGTGATGTGGTGAGAAGCGATGGTGCCATAATGATATGATGTTTGGACCCTCGTCCGAGCTTTTGGTCACGAGATTGTCACAATTGCGGCGGTGATCGCGGGAAAGACCTCGTCAACACAGACACGGTGGAGTGATTAGGTAGCTTATCAGGTAGGTGGTACTTTATTAGTTGGTGTTGGTGGTTGAGTGCGGCGCGCCAGGCCACGCGTGCCACGCCAACAGCACTCACACCAGTTAGGTTACCTTAGCAGTACTAAGGTACCTGTCACTGAGGACACTACAGTGGATGACCAGCCTGTGGCGAAGTGTGCAGGGACCGGGTTGCCTGGATAGGAGCTCTCGGCGTGTGCAGGAACGAGAGTTCTGGGCACAGGGATAGCATGCATAGGCTATCGTGAATTTTCCAACCATCCTCCCACTTTTCGGGTTCCTTTCTACCGAAGATTAATTTGCAGGCAATTGATTGTGGCTCGGCATCTGCCTTGAATTTACAGGGACGGCACACAACCCATGGTGGGTGTTCTTGTCGCGTTTCACTGTGGGTCGGGAGTTGCTATAGCCGCCGAGTTGGTGTGGGTTTTGTTTAGTGCCCTTGTGCTCGCCTGGACCATTCTAGCACGGTTGTAGTGGCTGCATAAACCGCAAAGCTCGCTGGAAAAGGACCCAAACAAGGCCAATGGACAAGGCTAGCACCACCTCCTCCTCGCCCCCCCAAAAGCCCAAGGCTCCCCCCCGAGCTTGCCCTCCCAGCGTCTCTCTAGCGGCGGAACCAGGCTTTCGCGACGGCCAATCGCAGCGTTGCGCTGGCCGACCTGGCTGGGGGCCGCCTACTCCGCCTTGCGCGTGGGCCAATCAGGCCGCGCGCCCAAGACAGTGCCTTCGCTGCCGCTGGCTCGCACGCGGACCTCAACGGGCACTGAGCTGTGGCGCTGTACTACTTACTGCTGGTGCTGGCGCTGGTGCTGGTGCTACTTACAGGCAGGTAGGTACTCTTCCTCTGACCTGCCGCTCCGTTTCCCGCCCTTCCACTTCGCTTCACGATCCAGCTCATCCCACCCTCCCCCAAAGGCAGACCTTTTTGCTTGCTTCCCGACTCGAGAGACCGCGGCTGCTTTTCCTTGCCTGACAAGGCAGCTCGCTCTGCGTCGTCCGTCAGTATCATGGTTTGCTAGCCTCTCGCCGCGTTCTAGGCCTGCCACCTCACCACCCTTTGCCGCCATGGAGAGGAAGAGAAAGCTCCCGGCCCGGGCTGCGGCCCGCGCAGAGCAGCTCGCCAAGCGCCGCAATGCCTCGACTCGCGATCGTACAAAGACTCCCACTCCTCCGACGCCGCCGCCTCCAGAGCCTATCGTCGAGCCATCTCCGCCTCCGCCGCCGCCGCCGCCGTTGCCGACCTCTGTCGAGCCTGGCAAACCGCTTCCAACCATCGAAGTTGCGCAATCCCACAACCTCTCCCCACAGGAATACCAATCCATCTCAGAAAGGTTCGTAACTTCAATGGCTGCAAACAATGCCTCTAACTTATTTCGTATCCCTCTGCTGACCTGACCTGCTTCTACAGTGGCGTGCTAGCCGAGTCGCTGGCGCGGTCGAGACAGCGATGGATTAGCGAAGGCCTCTTCGAAAAATACTGGACAAAACCGCACAAGAAAAAGGGTGTGCTTATCGAGGATCCCAAGAACCCCCCCAAAGACTCCATGACCAAGATTGGCAATGTCACAATCACCATCGAACCGCACATTGTCGAGGCCACCATGTACGCGGTCAAAGGCCCCAAGCAAAAACCTGCACCTCAAGTGCTTCAGAAACCGCCCCAACAAGCCGCTCGACCTGTAATTCAGTATGGCCCTGCCAATGGTACCATGCCACCGCCTGCACAACCGCACAGCGCACATAGCCCGATCAACAAGCCGGCGTCGACGCATTCTCCTTCACCACACCCTCCGACCCCCCAGTCTGTTGCACAGCCAACCAGCCAACAGGCTACTGCGTCGCCCGCACCAAAAAGCGCCACACCCAACGCAGCCAGTGCGCAGCGCCTCCCAACACCAGGAAGCCATCCAAAAGGAGTCGCGCCGAGTTCAACAGGAGCGGCCTCGGCCCCGGCACGTTCCTCGGCTTCTTCCGCCACGCCACAGCCGCGGGCAACACATACTGCCTCTCCGGGGCCTTCTCAGCAAGCAGCTCCCCAGCAAGCAGCTCCCCAGCAAGCAGCTCCCCAGAGGACTTCTGCGACCCCGGGACCCAGCCCTGCGCCCGCAACCGCAAAACCCGCAACAACAGACCCTGTTATTGCGCTGCTTGCTCAGAAAGCCTCTACCGACCCAGAGCTCCGAGACCTCATGAAGCGTGTTGCAGTCGGTCAAGCAAAACCGGGAGAACTAGCACATTTTCAAAAGATTATCGACCAGTTGAATGCCGAGTATAAAAGCAAAGGTGGCCAACAAGGACCATCAGCGGATAGGTTGCTGGTGGATGGGAGAACCGTCAAGTACTTTGCAGATGAGGTCCACACGATTCTGGATATCGTGCTGGCTTCGAATCCTCACCAGAAGTCGAGCGAGCTGCGCCCACCCCCTGGGAGTGACCCTCTCGTCGTTCTCTTGGTTAAAACTGCACTTGAAGACATGCGTACAAAAGACATGATTCGCAGAATCGCCGAAGGCCGCCCTGGTAACACGGACGCGACTGACCTCAAAGATATCTTGGACCGTCTCAACAGAGACGCAAAGACTGCCCCTCAAGGCTTCCACGCTCCACCGCCCCCACGGCAACTTACTCCTAACGGAGTTCCCAACAACGGCATGAGGATGCAGCAGCCGCATATGAATACCATGAATTCCCAGCAACCCATGCGCACAAAAGCTCCAGCATCTGCTTCCAGACCGGATATTGCTGCAGTTGTTTTCGATTTTGGAGCAGGCGACCGATTTTTGTTTCCCAAATTCAGCATCTTGGAGTTTTTGCCAACGCCAGCCGGTCAACAAGTAGTCGCGTCTTTTCTCATAGTGCGTAAAGGAAGCACGTCGGAGTATGGAGGCGATCCTCAACTCGACTACTACCAGCCTGTTACTATCCGTCTTCAAACAACTACCGGCCGGCATCTGGAGAATCTTGCGAGGGTAGTGGCGCCTCAAGATGAAGTCAGAAGATACATGGATGATGTGATGGACAACATGACACGTGCCGAATATGTCCTTCTCGCCATGCAGCTACCTCGTCATGCTCAAGATCCCGACGAGGAGATCGAGACAACCGAGGGGGTCGGAAACAACAGCCCCATCTCCAGTTCAGACCAGGACAAGGCCGAGCTCATTAAGCCTGGCGTGCTGTGGACCGTGAGTGCCGGATCCAACAGATCGTCGATGACCCCATCACGCCAGATACCTCGCATCGATGCCGAGGAAGAGTCACAACAAAAATACCAGCGGCTTATCAAATCTATCGAGGAAAAGGAATATGAGTACGTGTAATAGACGACAGGATGCTTTTGAAGCAAACATAAACACTGTTAGAGTAGATGGATAGCGTCTCGAACTTGGGCGGCACTAGTAAACCTTTTGCTTGGTTGGGTTACTGGTCATGAATGGCGTTTTGGGAGTGAGTTTTCTGTATGAGATATATGACACACTGTATATAGCCAAGATAACGGCCGTGAAAGCTTTTTCTATGCAACTGATCGGAACAGCTGTGCCGTGGCGTGCAACCTTTGCGCCTCCGGCGAGACGAGGAGGAGCATGTGGCGCTTTAGCACATCTGGTATTTTATTTATTTACTTATTGTTTAATAAAAGAAAAATGTATTAACAATACGTATTTCATTTTCTAACATTTTTCTAACATGCCAGAAGAAAATATAGAACCGAACCAGTGCCCAGAGGGCTGAGCTACTCATAAACGGGCTTTTACTTATCACGTCGGCGCCCTCGGATTGCATCGCCGCAAGCTACCTAGGTAAGAAGCCCCACCAGTGACGTCCCGTATTACAGCTGTTTTACCTAGCTTCTGTTAACAGAGTAGCCCTGTTGCCTGTTACAACATTGAATAAACTGAATGCAGTAGGACTACGAGTGAAGCAATAGTTGTTCTTCTATTGCGATACCTCATCACACATTCGATCTATTGCAGTTTCCATCGAGCTACACATTCATACACATTGTCAGAAAAGATGGGGCAGGCAATGTCTGATGAGCAACCAATGCACCGCTCCAAGGAAGAGCTGCTCCAGAACCTGGTGAGTAGCGCACCGCACCGTCGATCCATGTCTTTCACGACTGACTGTACCAAAACGCAATAGGCAGTGCGGTTCAAGGAGAAGTGCTTTACTTCGCTGGAGTTTTACTCGCTCAAGGATGTCTTCAAGACGTTGGCCGATCACCAGGGCGACATCTCGTATCTGAAAGAGGATACCGTTGCTCGCTATCTGGAGATACCTGACATCCTCGGGGCATCGCCAGTTTTGTTCCAGATGGTGTCGTATTTAGGTGCATTCCCATTTCTGGCCGATGCGCCAGTAATTCTCGAGCTGCCGCATTTAATAATGGTGGTGGTCATCATGACCGAACGGTACAAGCGGGTTCTGGCTCGCGGTTCGACAGACCGTACGAAGCTGCTATTCAAAAGCATGGCAGTATATGACCGCAAAGTGTCCACGACGAGTCCACCCTCGTCACTTGCAAAGCATGATGAGACAGAACAGTCTGGTCATAGGCCAGTAGGATTCGCCATCGATCAACCTGGACAAGACGATGATGACGAGTATGCTGACGATGACCTCGTTCTTACGGCATTTGAGTTATTGGACATTGGCGATGCTGTTAAAAGAGGAGATGTGCCCGAGGTACATGATGCAATCATACCGACAGATAACTTCCGCAAACTCGTGATGCTACTTCTGCTTGTTGCTCCTTTAGGTGAGCAAGACAGTCTCTCACATTACTCCAATAGGGTCATAGGTACCGAGCTGGAGCACCTACGAGATTCAGCAGAGAGCATCATATCATCTTTTGTTGATGCGGAAACATCCCCTGGCATTCGATACAACGACTTCAAGCGGCTGATTCCAATCATTGCCCCGAATCTTTTTAGCGGATTCAACAACCTTTTTGGACACTTTCTCTTTTCAAAAAATCTTGACTTTACGAAACACAAAGGCGACGAAGCCAAATTGAAGGACAAGCCCGCAAAGCTTGCTCAGCCGCTGGTTCTCAACAATGGCGAGATCTTGAATGGCCATCTCTTGGCTCAGATATCCACATTCTTACCCGCATCTGACTTATTTCACCGTGTTCGCCTATTATATTCCGGAAACGAGTCGGGGTTCTCAATTGGTAGCTTTGAGTCAAAAGTCTTTAATTGGGTTGCACCTACGATACTGCTAGTGAGCGGAAGTCGAATCGCAGACAAGCCAGAGAGTGGGCAAGAGACCAATTTTGCCGAATCTCTACCTTTGAAGCGATATCCGAATGGCAGCAAAGGCGAGCGTGTCACATTTGGTGTGTATGTTCGTGCGCCGTGGAAGCATACCCATAAAGACTGTTTTGGCGACTCTGAGACCGTTCTCTTCCAACTGGAGCCGGTGCATGACGTCTTCCGCGCGTCCACCATCAACACCGACTACGTCACATTTACCAAAGCACCAGCAAACCAACCCTGCATGGCCTTTGGGTGCCCCCATCCCAAACCAACAAAATCAGGGCGGACCAATGGCACGTTTTCGCTGGGCGCGGTGTCGCTGTTGCTGGACGACTCGTTTGAATATGGCGTCTTCAACCACGATTATTCATCCCGTGGCGGCGCATTCGGCACGAGCGCCGTCCGAAAGTCAAACTTCCAAGATCGGTTCCAGATCGAGAAGCTAGAGGTATGGGGCTGCGGCGGCGATAAAGAAGCCGCAGCGCAGGCGGAGAGGTGGGCGTGGGAGGAGCGGGAAGCTGAAGCGCGTCGCAAGATCAATCTGGGCTCTGGAAGTCAAGAGCAAGACCGAGCGCTACTGGAGATGGCTGGCTTGATTGGGAGTAACCGGAGCGGCGGTTCGATGGCCTAGCTGGGCGCCAATATAAACTATAAATGTATACTCGCTCTTTCATAGGGACACAACGGTACCAGTCGTCATCTCCTGTTCATATGGCAACATCATATCTACCAATTGCTGAGATAGTAGGAGAACACCAAAGCTATTACGTATCGTACAAGAGAGGCGTTTTCTTTTTCAAGAATGCTATATACATGCCACTAGCCCTTCAACTCGCAAAGTATTACTTCTTAGAGTCACCGTCATCCTTCTTCTTTGAGCTGTACACCTCTCCCAGAGCTCCCAGTGAGCTTCGAGGGTTCTCCCTTCTCTTTTCATTCGATTCATCGAAAGCAGACGCAGCGGCAGCAGCTTGCTCCTCGGCGGCCTTTGTCTCCGCCGGGCCCCAGAGACCCATGCGGCCAAGGATGCCGCCGGTGCCACCCGGCGCGTCCTTGTCGGCGTCCTCCCCGACCGCCGCAGACCGACTGAGCGCCTGCTTCTCGAGCATGGCGCGCATGGCCTTGTCCTCTTCGTCGCGGGCCTCCAATTCGCGGATCCACTTCTGGCGCTTCTCCTCGGCATCTGTCTCGCCCTTGATCTTGCGCAGCTCCTTGCTCTTCTCGCGGTCCTGGTTGTAGTACATGCTGCCGGCGACCATGGCGATGACGGTGAAGCCCTGCGCGGCGACGCGGGCGCGGAACATTTTGTTGGCCTGCTTCGAGTCGCCTCGACGGAGGGCGCGGTAGGCGTTGATGAAGGCAAAGACGGTAAGACCGATGCCTAGATTCACGATTCTTAGCATCTTCGAGCTCGAAAATCGGTGCAGAGATGGTGGGAGAAATTACCTAGCGGCACGAGCGGCTCCTCCTTGATTTTACGAAAGACCTTGTGCAGTGTCTTCTCGTTGCGAAGCTCGCTATGAATTGTCGCGTGAGCAGTGGCGGCGATGGGAGTAGCATCAACTGGAGCACGTACTTGTCATCGTCAAAGGACGAGGGCATACCGCCCGAGCTGGGTGGCGGTAATTGTGCCATGGCGGATGATTACAATTTCAACGCCGTGATTTGTGAAGGGGAGAAGAGACGTCACAGGCTGTCGACTGGTCGGATCATAGGCAGTGCAAATCGCAAGCTAATTATGCGCAGTGGCTTTTGGCGGCAGCGCAAGACCCACTAGCCATCCGAACCACGAGCTGGACCAAAGCTTCCTCTTGCTGCGAAATAACAACAACAACAACATCTCCCAACATCGGCTACGCATGTGCTTCGAGTATTGCTATTCGTCATAGTGATATAGACACGAGTGCCACTAAACATACACCATCACTATACAGAAATTTCTGAACGAATCGTTACGACATCGATCCCTCCCGACACAGGCTGCCAGGGGCAGTACGCTGAACATTGACTAGTACAACGAAGAACATGACGCAAAGGTAGCGATGTGGTTTCTGACACCGTCTGCCGAGAGCCTCACGAGGCCGCGGGTGGCTGTCGCTGTTGTATCGGCGTTGGCGGCCATCTCGGCAGGCTACTATGCCTACAGCAGCAGTTCGCCGCATCTCGTCGCTGAGCTGCCCGATGGGACGCTGCGCCGAAGCAACGCCGTGCGTCGCAATCACCGCCGCTCCAGACGGTCGGGTACCGCCTCCAGCTCCTCTTCGGATGTCGCTGGTGATGAGAATGCAGAGAATGCCGAACTGCCGCCGCCGCCGCCGCCGCCGCCGCCACCGGTGGAAGGCGAGGCTGCCATGGAGGATAACAACGACGAGGAATGGTGGAACGATCCGAACCAGCTACCTCCCCAGAGAGCAGGCCATAATATTGTGAGCTTATTGTTCCGTGTCTCGGAAGACAATGCGCGACGCAATGGGTGCGTTCATCGAGGATGCCAATGTAATGCGTGCGGCATGGTTCCCATTCGTGGTATCCGCTATCGTTGTGCAAACTGTGCCGACTTTGATCTCTGTGAAACCTGCGAATCGCAAGGTAGCCACATAAAGACACACATCTTTTACAAAATCCGGATCCCGGTCCCTCCATTTGGCCATAGACAGATGCAACCAGTCTGGTACACCGGTGACCCCGAGTCTTGCCGTCGTGCCGTGCCCAGAGGGATAATGGCGAGGCTATCCAAGGAGACTGGTTTTGAGAGACCGGAACTCGAGGCTTTCTGGGAGCAGTGGACCTTCATGGCCAACACGGAATGGAGAGACGACCCGGATCAGTTCTGCATTGCCATGGATCGCAAGACATTCGAAAGATGTCTCGTACCGACAGGTGCTTCTGCATATGCGGAACCCAACCTGATACATGACCGAATGTTTGCGTTCTACGATTCAAACAATGACGACCTGATTGGCTTCTCTGAATTTTTACATGGTCTCTCCTACCGACGGAGGAAAGACAAGCTGCAGACTGTATTTGACGGATACGACATTGATGGCGACGGATACGTCAACCGTCGCGACTTTCTGCGTATGTTCAAAGCCTACTATGTTCTATACAAGCAAATGCATCGAGATATTCTGGACGGCCTTGAAAACCAATTGCTGTCGACAACAGAAGCGCAGCAGCTCGTCAGTGGCCGGCAACCGCTCAGTAGTCTCTTTGGACGTGAAGAGAGAGTACCGCAGGCTGATTCGAATATGCGATTTGAGGGCAAGACATATCACCCTGACGGCCACGTCCGAGTCGAAAAGGACAAAGAAGCTGCCTTTGTCGAGAACGAAACAGATACTGCTACGCGGAGAGATATCCTGACGAGTCTTTTTGCGTGTGAAACAGACCGAAGAGCAAGACGCCGGCTGGTGATCGGTAATGACGGCGATGGCAATTGGAGAACAGCTCGACGAGTCAGCGGCGCTGATGCCGATGGCACTTACTGGCTCACTATGCTCGATCCACCCAACAATTTGGAACAGTTATCAGATGTTTTGCTCGGCAACAACAACGGCGCTGATGAAGACAACGTGCAGCGGGACTCTGCTGATGAAGACGAAGGCAATGCCGTGGACGAGCAAGGACGCGAGTCAAATGATTCTGAAGCTAGGCCGCCAACAGAAAGCGAAGCCCGCGCAAGAGCTATCGAACGTAGTCGAAGACAAGGCCCTAAGTTGGAGAAGAAGAGACGCGATATGGCCAGACGCAAGATTCATGACCGATGGAGACGCCGGCAGTTTTATCTGGATGAAGAAGAGGGCGGTGCCGCCCCGGACGACTGGAGCGATGGTGAAGACATTCTTGCCAAAGCGGAAGAAGCCGAGAGACAAGAGAAGAGGCGCAAGGAAAGGCGGAAAGACGGCGCACACGCATCGGTCATGTCCGATACAGAATCTGATGACTTTCCATTCCGTATCAGGCGTGATGACCCTTCGTATCGACATGGTTTTGCAGAGAATGACGCCGGAAAAGAGATTTTGTACCAAGTCACGCAACAGGCGTTCAATGAGCTACTGGACGTCATTTTCAAACCGGCAGAGGATCTTGCTGTCAAGGCTGCAGAAACTAGGCTTGAGCGTGCAGCGTACGCGGAGCTTCTTGACGACGTAGACCCCTCCGAGCCAGACACGGAGGCAGAGGGTGACGATGTTGCAGAGAAAACCAACGGTGACAAGGCGTCCAGTGACAAGCCCATCGGTGAGAAGGGCCTAGAAGAGTTGCTCGTTGATAGCGGGTATTCGCTGGAACCTTCAGAGCCTCGCAATGCGGTTGAGCTGGAGACGGGAACCAGCTTTGCTGAAACATTGCATGGGCAGGAGGATGCCGGGAACTCAACCACGACGGCGGGTGCGACAGCGGAGTACCGTGACCCTACGCTGCCTCAAAACAGACCAAACAGCGCCGTCGAGGCAGAGACAGCACCTCCATCTGCTGCGGCATCCGAGGCTCCGGATCATAAGCAAGGCCAATCGTCGAAGCCGTCGCGAAAGACGCTCAGGGATTGGAAGCGATTGAATCTGGCCGAGACTCAGGCCGAAGCCAGGGGAGGCTGGGGCAAGCTGAATTTCGAAGAGTTTGAGGAAATCTACAAGTCGCAAGAGACACAGGGGAACAGACTGGACTACCTAGGCAGTTGGATCGACTTTTGCATCCCTTAGGAGAGAGAGCGGAGATGGTTTATGTAGCATACGAGCGGGGTCGCTGTATAGGAGTCAAGAATAGAAGAGGAGACCGAAAATAGCATCGGGTACGAGGGCGACTTTTGATAGTGGGATGGGCCTGGTGCTAAAGTCTGCCCAGGGCTTGTACTATAGAGTAAAAGTCTCAGTGTAGTGTAGTATACAAAGCGAACCGGCCAATGTACGCCGATGTGCGCCGATGAGAAGTCACACGTCATACCAAGGGGTGGGCGAATCGATAGTTTCCAGAGCGTCCCTGTTTGCTGTACCAAGTGATGCTACTAAGTGGATTGGTGAAGGCCCGCCAGTCGGTGGTGGATGGATCGACGGCCCACTGCACTGTGCACTCGGGAAGGATTGACAACAAGGCTTGCTCACAGAGATGACCTCTCATCAATATGTATTGCTACAGACAGAGAATTGGTGCCAAGTTACTACTTACTCTGTGTCCCCTGGACACCTGTTTTATGCAGCGGCCTTGTGCGCTGCTGCTACATTTCTCCGTGCTATTCGGCCGAGCCCCCCACCATTAGGGCTGACATTCTCCAGTCCCGCTTCACCCGAGCAACCACCGCTGACGAGGGTACTGGGGCCTGCTCCCCTATGAGATGCCGTATTGGTGAGAGAGAGAGAGGCCTTGAACAAACTGGGCATCCATCGAGAGCGGGGGGAAGCCATATCTAGAAATTTCCTGCGACCAGGAGCTGAGAGGCAGGGCTTGTCTGTATCCCATCACGCTAGCCTCGCCCCCCCGATTTCTCCGGTCCGGGTTTGCGGATGTTCTGGTCCTGACAGCCGCAGCCCTGCGCCTTAGGCTGTAGTGAGATGCTCGTATGACGGCGGGCTACTGTTGTTTCGTTCCACCTAGACCGGCGCGGCGCGAAAGTGAAAAGGTCGCTGGCCCCCAAAACCTTCCCTCGCCTTACAGAAGGCCCTCATGTGATTCCTCTCCGGCTGCAAGATTTGCAAAGTTTTCTCCCATTGAACAATTGTGACGTCAAGATAGCCAACACCAAGAAGAGAGCGGGAGTTGCGTATCTGCGCCGTCATGTTTAGCAAAACGCAGCCGCGCCCATCCCGTTGCCCGCGTTGCAAGCGATGCCGGCAAAAAAAGGTCAAGGTGAGTGGCACCCCAGATTTGATCGGCGCGGCTTTCAGAAAAATTGACGCCCCTACCCTCTCGCGGGGGGGGGGGAGACAGTGCGATTATGTCCAACCGAGTTGTGGCCCTTGTGCCAAGGCCGGAGTGACGTGTGAGCCGTACAAGCAGCAGTTTCATTTCATCCACGCTCAGACACAGCGGCACGACGCCGGCGGCCGCACTGCAGCAGCAGAGTCCCCGCGGGGAGAAAGTACCTGCACAGTATCGCTACAGCACCAGTCTTGGCCCGAGGCGGGCAGTAGGGAGTCCCCGGCAGAGGAAGACGCGAGACGGCAACGGCATGCTACCTTCTTGCCGGGGCGGTCCGGCGACGGGCCGGCGTGGTGGCTGCCAAACGCCGGGGAGCTCTCGAAGAGCCCCATGCTCATGACGGGGTCGCTCGCGCGGGCGGGCGCGTTCGACCAGTTCCTGCGGTACTATCTCCCGGACGGGCCGCGCCTCTACGCGCACCACTCGTCCGGGTCGTGGCTGGCCGCGGCGCGCAGCCACCGCCAGGACTTCCCGCCGCTCGAGGCCGCCGCCTGCGCGCTGGGCGTCCTGACGCTCGGCCGCGGCATCAAGGACCCGGACCTTCAAAGGCACAGCCTGAGCCTGTACGGCGACGCGCTGGGCTTTGCTAGGAGGCTGGTTGCGCAGACGACGATCAGTGACGGCAATTGGCTTCGTGTGCTGGAGATGATCAATCTGCTATCTCTGTTCGAGGTAAGGCTCTTGCTGTGTCCTAAATTGGTGTTGATGAAAAAGAGAGAGACAAGAAAGCTAAAAAAAGAATTTTCCTATTTCAGACACTTGCACCTCCTTCCAAGCAGCAAAAGTCTCTGCGCCATGTTGCTGGGCTTGCTGCGTTGATTCAACTGGCTGGCCCCTCGGCGTTTCAGAAACCCGAAGCGCACAACATATTTCTACATGCAAGAAGCGCTATAGTACGTCCTTCCTCTAAATGCCTGGTGGGTGTGAGTCTGACCCTTTGCTACCAGGTATACACCGCTGTGCTCCAAGAGAGACGTACATTTCTCGCGGATCCAGCATGGCTGTCGGAGCCTTGGGCTTACCTCCCCAAGTCCAATATCAGTATATGCCTGGACATGATCGTTTTGATTCCTACACTTCTGGAACTGACGAATATGATTGACGATGCCGATCAGATTGGCCACGACTGCACTCGGTTGCTTCACGACTTTGACACACTAAGCACACAGCTGCGTGGCATGTTCGAAGAGACGTCTGCGCTGTTTACGCGCACACCGCCAGACGAAGCCAGCGGCAACGTGCACGACTTTGCAGCTGTGCAGCTCCATCGCTGCTGCGAGCTCCTCCGCCACGAGGCTGTCCGGCGTCTGGCGTGCCATGCCAGCCACTCCCCGATGACGTTTCTGCGTTACGCAGATGAGGCCACTTGGTCGCTGCTGGAAATGGAACTATGGGCCCGGGTCATCATTGCGGACATTAATGAGTTCAACACTGCAAACTGCGGCTTCTTGACGGCGAATTTGCTGTCCGTGCCGACGCTCGTGGCGAGCCAGTTTTTGAAACGCAATAAAGGTGACGATGAAAATGCCATGGCGGCGTGCAGGCAGACGGCAAATACCTTTGTGGAGGGAGGCTTCCACTTTTTCCAAAATTTTCTGTGAGGCACAGGCGGCATGCCACCAACTGGCTTCGTATATATATAGATACAAATATATTTACGCTATACACTACACCAAGTCCCTAATCACACGACGTAGTATATTTCGTACCGCGCGTGTCCGTACGACTACAACCAAATCAGTTCACAGCGAGAAGAGAATGAGTTCCATGTGCGCATCCATTATGAAACAAAGTGACATTCATTCCCCCAGTCTGCAGAGAGGAGTAATATAAGCAACGCTAAAAGCTTCAAGAAACCCAAACGCCAATCTATGCATGCAGCGCCCCAGCTGTTTGCTTTTTGTTGCTCGACTAGGTCATATCAGTCGAACCATTTCTGTAATACCCTGAAATCAACACAAGACACAAACTGCCCGCACCCTGCCTCGCTTAGGAGTCCAAGGTCTTGATGATGATGTAACTTGTGCCCGCGGCCAAGACACCAATGATGAGCGTCTGGATGGCGCCCCACAGACCAGCGCGGTGGTTGCGGATGGCAACGTAGTTCTTGACGTAGCCAAAGATGAGTAGGATGACGGCCGTGACGCAGATGGAGACCATGAAGGCCTGTCCGACGTGGGGCATGACAAAGTAGGGAATCATGGGAATCAGGCCGCCGACGAGGTAGCTCAGGCCCATGGTGACGCCCGAGATCCACGCGCGGTGGATGTTGGGGCGCTCGAGGCGCAGGGAGAAGTCGACCATGAAGCGGGCCCAGTGGGCGCGGTTGCGGCAGAGCTCGTCGACGAGCGGCTGGGCGGCGCCGCGGGAGACGGCGTACTTTTCCAGAATGGCGTAGACCTCGGCGCGCTGCGCCTCGGGCATCTTGTCGACCTGGCAGCGCTCGCGCTCCTCCTGCGAGGCGTAGTGGTCGCGCTCCGTCACGGCCGCGAGGTACGCGCCCAGGCCCATGGAGATCATGCCCGAGAAGAGCTCGGCCAGGCCGCCCATGATGACAATCTTGCTGCTGCCCAGGCTCGACAGGCCCGCCGTCAGCGCAAAGGGCACCGTCAGCCCGTCGGCGAAGCCAATGATGACGTCGCGGAGAATGTCCGTGGTGTCAAAGAGAGCACCCTCTTCCTCGGGCATGGTTTTGGTCTCATCGTAGAGGGGCGAGTACCGCTCAATGGCAGGCTCCCGAGGTAACAGAGGGGAAGTCTCGTTGTTAGGTGCCATGGTGACTGTGATAGGACGGATAAAGGTGAAAAAGGTGGGAAGTTTAAGCATGGAAGACTGTTTTGAAGATGTCAGGGTTCGATTGGAACCAGGATTTGAACAATTATTTGAGGAGACACTTTGGATTGAGGTATCAGGAACAAGGGATAGGTGAAGACTGCTGAGCTCCAAAGGCATCTGCTTCGCAACCAGGGAGCCAGCTCTTCATATATTGTTCACACATAGCTCGCCCCAAGATCCACAGGACCAATCATCTGAATGGCATTGCTGACCCTGCAAGGTCATCCAAAAGCAAACGATTCGGTTGGCTGGAAGTAATCTTGTAAGTCGCCGCCATTTTCGGATCGATCTGGCCTGGCCAATCAGAGAGCGTCTTTTAGTCAGCGCACGGTCACGTCAAAATGCACGACCACACCAAATTTGGCCGCCCGGACTCCGAGCTGACGTGAAAAGCGGCGGGCGTCACCAATTTTTTTTTTGTTTAATCAATGTTGGAGGATTGACCCGTGGTTCTTTTGCGTAAGCCACTGCCGATTGAGCCGATAACTTGTGAGCGGTGGAATGGAGGCGCACGGGTTTGGCACTGGCCGGTGCTCTTTCTTCGTAGTTGGTGAGCCAGGAGCGGAAAGGAAAAGATGTGGCATTCAAACGCCAGATTCATCCATCTCATTCTATTTTGCAAGGATCCTCTGGCCAAAGCAGAAAGTCGTCGAACGAGAGGTTGGCATCATCCCAGCTGAGACCGCTCCCGCCAAATGGCATCAGTGCAGCAGACTCCACATCAAACAAGGCAAAGTCAATGTCGTGAAAGCCACCGACATCTTCCGTCGGTGCAGGCCACCCCAGAGCGCTGTCCAAATCCAAGTCTGTCCACGGCGATAGGGTTCCGCTCGTGGGCGGCGACGTGGACGTGGATGAGGCGGCGGCGGCGGCGAGCTCATCTCCGCGCAAAAACTCGGTCGGCGTAGTGCCCACGCACCGCTTAAACACCCTGTGAAAGTGCCACTTGGAGAGGCCCGTCTGCCGTGCCATCTGGCTCAGGCTCAGTCGCGTGTCCGCCGCCGCCGAGCTATTTCCGGTGCTGACCCTCGGGGTGCCGCGGCGGTCGGCGGCGGCGGGTCGTCGTCGTCGTCGCTGCCTCTGCTCCTCGACAAAGGCGCGGATCTTGCGCACGGCCAGCTCCTCGGGCATGGCCCCGGCCAGCTCCGGCTTGCACCGCTTGCACGCGCGGAAGCCGGCCTCGTGCGCCTCGCGTCCGGTGTCGTAAAAGGAAACGTTGGCCCGGCGCGCCAGGCGCGCCTTGCAGATGGGGCGGCAGAAGATCTTGGTCGTCTTGACGGCGTAGACGAACAGCCCGTCGGCGGCGCCGTCTCGATCCTGCACGGCCTGCCAGCGCCGCGCATCGTCGCGAAAGAGCGCGGCCGACGGCTCCGAAGATGGTGTGTCTTGTTTAACGTCCATTCTTGATCCTTGATGATGCGTTCATGGCGATAGATTCACCACTGTGCGGGCGACAGGCCATCTTTATGGCAGTTCAGAGTTCACGTTGACAAAGCGGGTCTTGCTCTTGAAGTGGCCAATCGCATCGTATATGTGCATCATGACTTACACCAGAGGACTCGATTTACTTCCTAGGCAATTCGATGCGAATTTGCCCCTGTCTGAATGCGGCTCTAAATTCAGTATTCGAAATCATCTCATTTACTATTCATCATTGTTTTGCAGATCGCCAGTTAACCCCAGTCAGGCTCGCACCTCGGTAGCTCACTCCGCCCCCGACCTTGACGTTCTGGAGAGGTTGGGAGAGTAAGCCAGTCCATCACGCCTGCAGACATAGCCTAAAAAGGCTGATTAATGGGCTGTGGCCCAGGATCGGCTGTGATGCCAAATCCCGGTGGAAGCTCTCTCTACCCTACCTCGAAATAAGTAACCGTATCGAGCGTTGCTGACTTTTCCCCGCTTTCGCCTCATTCTTAAGAAGTAGATCCTGCAATCTTGACATTACATGCCACCGTCTTTCTCCTTTGTATCCTGGAGCTTGCAAAGCGAGGTAGGCGAAATGGCAGACCAGCCCCCAAATAATACAAGAAGGAAAAGATGGGCCCCAAGGGTCCGTACAGGATGTCAGGCTTGCAGGTTGGTGCAAAATGTGTCGACACCGCTGTAATTACACCTTTTAACCTAGACTCGCTACCTCCACCGCAGGGTCCGTCGCATCAAGTGCGACGAAAACTACCCAGTGTGCACAAAATGCAGAACCAGAGGCCTGTCTTGTTACTATACGCTTCGTTGGCAGCCCTCCTCTGATACCCCGGTCGGAGGATCGTCGCACTACCTTGTTCCAACGCGCGAGGTCGAGCCCCCCGACTGGGACTTTATGCAATCCGTGAGATACTGCAAGTCCATAGCATCCGTGGTCGAGGCCGCCACTGACCTTTTGGTTCGCATATATAGTCTTTTCGGTTGTTCAGCCAGCGGGGACCAGCTCGCCCGGGCCTCCGCAGCTCCCACGGATCGTCAATCACACCCCATTCATCTTTAGGATTCTGGACCATGCGGTCAACACAGCCTCCAAATCCCGTGGTCGGCTGCTCAAGTTGGAAGAAGAACCGGCCTTTGCAGGGTTGTGGAAAAATTTCTTGCGTTATCTTATCCTGCATATTCAGAGTGTCAACCAACTCATCAACCAAGGACACCCTGACAAGGGCAAAGTCGTACGCGACATCCACCTTCTGGTGGTTTCCGATTTGACGGCCGGTGCGTCAATTTGGCAAGCTCATTTTAACGCAGGTTTTGCGTACATTGAGCGCCTAGGGGGCGTGCAAGTGCTCTTGTGTCTGCCGCAGCCGCCGATGTCGCTTATGCACATGACTGAGTGAGTATATCTCGCAGTGTACACTATACATCATGTTGTTGTAATGCGACAAACAGGAGACTGACTGGTCTCAGTCTAGCAATTCAATGCAACACAACTAGCCCCGCGCGCAAGCAAGTAACCGGCTATTACCAATACACAGAAGATGAAATCCGACACATATTGAGCCTACCAGGTCTCAGTCAGGATACGCACTTCCCCATTGAGTTGAAGCTTGCTATCGTTCAAATCACGCGACTACGGGTCGAGGCTTCTACAGGACCCAGCCTGACTGCCACATTCGAGGTCCGTGTGCAAGATGTATTTCGGCGTATTGCCGCTATAAATGTCGATGATTGGCCTGGTAACAGTAAATATGACCCGGGATTTATTTCACCATCCAACGCTCTGATTTTCCAGCTTGCTGCGAGGCTTTATGGAATCATGGCTCTCCCACGCCGAGCAGTCTGGGAAGTGCTGCGGGAAACCACCGGCGTCGGCACATGGAGTGAAATGCTGGCCTCGAGACGACGCGAGTTGATGAAGATTTTAAAGCGCGTCTATCCTACGATCAAGTACTATCCGTCCTTGAAATGGCCCCTCATTGTGGCTGGCGTGGCTGCCACTGGAGGCGACGACGCTGTCGACGATCAAACGTTCATCGATCAGAGTCTATATAGAATATGGCAGAACCCTCTGTCAGACAATGACGTTTTCCTGTGTTTAGATAAGCTCCGAAAATTCTGGTCGTCTGGGAAATGCGCGTGGGAGGATTGCTTCGACGAAGCGACTCCGTCTTGAAGCGACGCAGGCAAGCGATTTGTAGTATTTTGAGGCAATCTTGTATCAGACAAGCAATTGGAAAGACATCGCATATTTGATATCTAACTATTCATTTTGATGCACTTCGTCTGTAGATAATTTTCTAATAAAATGGCTGATATTCCCCCTCCTGAACCCCCATAGATAAGTAGACAGCGTTACCCACGAAACTCCGCAGCTCAGCCCCGAGCCAACGACCAAGCAAGATTCTCCAAACTTGAAGCAAAATAACTATAGAGTTCTCCATGTAATCTATCCGTGGCACCATTCTGTTGGCAGACGGACTCTGCCGGCGCGTTGACTGGTACAGTCACTATTCTCCATTACAGGTACTTGCATCAAAATGTGTACCGATATATATCAAAATCGTCATCGTTGTGAGCTTGAGAGTGGGAGCCAGAATCAATCGGCAGGGCTGATAGACTCTCACAAACGGTTTCAGAGGGCTCCCAGAACTGCTCAACCACATTCGTTACATCATCGCTTGGTCGAAGATCCGGCATGAAGCGAGGGGCATGTGTACGGGCGGACGAGGGTTGTTCGCTTTGAGTTGGCCAAAAAGAGGCATTTTCCTGCCAATTAAAAATGTCTAGACCAGCAGATAGCGGGAACGGAATCGTTTGCTGCGAAAGAGGAGCTGCCTGTTGCGAGGTCATGTGGGTAAAGTCATACACATGCTGGGAAGAGGAAGCCGTGGCTTGGTCTCCTGCTCGGCTGATATTCTGCGGCGCAGAAATGTCAAATCTGTAATTTGTATAGAAACTGTCATGCCAGCTTTGAAGGCCTTCTGACTCTTGGTTGCCAGCGGGGCTCAGTTGGTTTCGTCTTGGGCCC
Organism: Cordyceps javanica; assembly: GCF_051103115.1. Classification (NCBI taxonomy): domain Eukaryota; kingdom Fungi; phylum Ascomycota; class Sordariomycetes; order Hypocreales; family Cordycipitaceae; genus Cordyceps; species Cordyceps javanica. The sequence continues at coordinate 2,225,375 of NC_139296.1, forward strand.
ATCTGTTCTGGAATTGCCTGAGAACTTGTCACTTCTGATAGGGCAGCTCTAACAGACCGCCGAGGAGAATATTCTGGCCCCATGGCAAACCTGCCATGATTGATGTGCGGCCTCTTTGAACCCAGACCGGCAGCACTGCTGATCTTGTCTTGGGATGGGACGACATACTGCGGATTTGGTTGAGCGGACTCTTTTGGGTGAACAAAGGGAGCATTGCATTGCATAGCATACACCGAGGGCATGACGAACTTGTTCTCCCGCGGAGAGGGCTCGGGTACTTCTATCTTGGCATCAGCGCACATGAGTTCTCCCTGTCCCGACATTGAGGCAGGTCGCCAGTTTCTCTGGGGCAGGGGAGGCGGCGACCGTTCAACCGGATTCGATAGACCCGCGCTAGATACGTCAGGTAAGGTACATCCCTGATCAAGGGAAGTGTTCTGGGTAGTCTGTGTCGTTTTAGACACAGAAGGCGAGGGATAACCAGCAGCAGAAGCAGCGGGTGGGGTGTCATTGGCGCAATAGCTGATTGCATTATACGGATTGTCGGTTAAATCGATAAACTGAGGACTGCTTGTTGAAGGCATCGCCAACTCTGGGCCATCAATGACCGCCCATTTACCTCTCTTCGGAGATCTGAAAGGCTGACGCTCCACACCATAATTCTGGGAAGGTGACAAGTTAAGTGGCGGAGTGACGGTAGTCACCTCCTCCAAGTCAACCACATTGGTTGGCTCGTCCACTTTGCCTGCCCTGGTTTGTATCCAGCGCATGATATGGCTGGCAACTTCGTCGCTATTGGTTTCTCGAAACATAAGATGTCCATTGCCGCGTGTCTGATACCTCTCTAGGAACCCACAATCGACACTGAGACCGGCCTGTTTCATGAAGTGCATTGTGGAAGTGTCATACTCGGAGTGGGAGCTCGCTTCGCCAGTGATTACTACATGGCGCATCTTTGACAAGTTTGTGAGCTTTCGGATGCACATCGTGCCATCCCCGCTTGTCATCTTTTCGCTAAACACAAACCCGTTCGGAATATTCTCTGGGCTGTACTGAAGCACTACTCTCTTTCCACTGCCCACCTCGACGAACAGAGCCAAGTCCAGGGGATGCAGTCTTTGTGGTGTTGCGTTGGAGCTCGTGTCTGGCTGGGTCAGGGCCACAGGAAGCAATCCCGCCGTCTCTTCATCCAGATCCGGCTCCGGGTGGGGGGAAGGATCAAACGTGAGCGGAATGCTGGCCAGGCCGTATTTGAGACGATCCGGATTGAAGGAGGTGAAGGAGTCAAATTTTCGCTTGCCATTTCGCTCCACTGTCCCTTCGCAAAAGGGCGGACCGGGCGGTTCAACAGCAACCACGCCGGCCACCTGCTGTGGCGCGACATCGGCTGCCAGCCAAGATGCCGTTGCTCCCGTGCCCTCGCCGACGAGGACAGCTTGCCCAGTAATCTTGAGCAAACTTTTGAGCGCGTTTTGCGCGAGAGTCTGTCTCTCTTCGATGGTAAAAAGCAGTGATGTCAAAGAGGCGCAGTACCTGTCGAAAATGCGGTCTCCTCTTCTTCCGGTCTAGGATGGAGTTAGAGGGATTGAGCAAGGAGCTCACAGATTTGTAAATGTACTTACGCCTCGCCATTTGTCATGCTTCAAGGCCGTCGGCCACCGGGGGTCAGAGATATGGTTAAATACCTCGGGAGCCGTGATTTCTCTCTCAATCTGGGAGGCCTTTATACTGTTGATCTCTGTATTGGCTATCGCTTCCTTGGTGAGCGTGTTCGACTTTCCGCTACCTGGCAAGTCGACCAGATAGACATGGAAGCCCTTTCCCACGAAAAATGATGCCCAGCCCGGATCCCCGTCAGGTTTCGTAAGCCAGATCTGTCATTTTCGTTAGCTCATGGCAATGCTTGAGTGGACGTCGGAGGAACAAACTTGGCTCGAATGAAAGTCGCCATGAATGAAGACGATGGGCCATTTTTGGGTCTTTTTCTGGGGCTCGAGGCTCTCTACATACATCTGCCCTCGGATGAAGGTACATTGGTCAGGTTTGCAACCTGGCTGCCACTCGACGTTGGTGTAAAATGACGTTCTTTTCACATAACTCTCGCCTTTTTGCTTATTGGTGGCCGCTGAATTCTTCTTCGGTGGCATTTTGGGAGACTCTATGACCCTCGATGCTTTGGTGTATGAGGGAGTTGGCCACCGGAGCTAGAGACTGCCGTTGCGGGTGTATGGTGGTTGATTGGAACGCGAGAACCAGGATGGAGGCCTGCTCGAAGTTATCATTGCAGGAGGCTCATGTCATAAAAAGTGAAACTAGGCAGGATAAGTCAACGTGATCAGAAGTGCATTGAATGGAGGGAAAAGAAATCTGTTCGTCCGTTTGTGGCGAGAGAATGCCAGCCGCCTACCTAGGTACTAACACGCAGCCAGCAAAGTGAATTCAACAAGTGTATGCAAACAGTGTCTATTGTACATGCATGACATTTATTTTCTTTTATATATCAAACAAAGTTCTATACATGCTTTATGGCGAGCCGTGATCGGCCACATCTTCCTTCATGTCGGGAACCCATCCCTTTGGCCGCTCGCTGCCGCGAACGACGAGGCCGTAGCCCAGCTTCTCGACCTTGCGGACGCTCTGGCGCATGGCCTCGACCTTGTTGCGGTAGTCGCGCGTGGGCACGTCGCGCATCATCTCAAAGGCGCAGCCCAGGTCCTGCATGTCGCTGAGCAGCGTGCGGCTGTGGTGGTGGTCATGGTCGCCGTCGGCGCGGCCGCCGAGCAGCCGCCCCGTCTGCGCCGTGGTGACGGTGGTGAAGCGCATCAGCTCGCCAAACAGGTCAAAGACACCGTACATGTAGTCGTACTCGGTGAGGCTGACGTCGGCCGGCACGGCGGCCTGCGCCTGCGCCGGCGTGATGAGCGTCTGGTGGCGCAGGTAGTGCGCAAAGGAGAGCGCCTCGACGAGCTCCTCGAGGCACCGCATCGACGACTGGTAGCGGTAGCGGTTGATGGACTGCAGGTCCGGCGCGATGGACCCCAGCAATGTGGCGATTTCGGCTATTCTAGTGTCCATGTCTTTTTGAATGTTGGGCGGGAGCTCCTTGTTCAGCTCCTTTACTCTGTTTGTCGCACCCTGGTTAGTTTATAGTGTAGTGCAATGTTTTATTGGGTTGACTGCTTTGAGTAGAATGGTACCTTTGTAGAGCAAAGATGCTAGAATGAAAGCGTTAGCAGACAAGGACCTCGCCAACATCGAAAAGGCAATGGGAAGAGCAGTGACTTGCATCTTTTTACTCTGCGCTGTGACGTCTCTAGAGACCTTGACGAGGCGCTCCCGTCTGTCGTGATGCTGGTCCAGTTCGTCGCGAAAGCCCTCAAACATGTCGTGAAAACGGCCTCGTGGGGCGTCTGGCACGACCTTGACACGGCCATTGTGATCCCTCTTAACGCCAGTCGCCGACATTACGCAGGCTGATAATGTGCGAGTATAAGAATGAATAAAATGTTTGAAGCGCTTCACGCAGATGACGTGATGAGTGCGAATGCAGCAGAAGCAGCTCGTCTATCAATACATGCAACTTAGAAAACCAAGTCTTGGTGGAGAGTGGCTGCAAGCTAGGAAAAGTCATGGTATGTGCGCTGCAGGCTATTTGCTTGGGGCTGCTGGCTGGTTGTGGATCTGGCTGCATCTCACCAGGTCGAGCGAGAGCTCCAACAAAAGGGGAGCTTTCGTGGCAGTTTTGATACACGGGCACATCCGCCGCATCTCATCTTCTCTGTCCGAGGCCCTCCCAAAATTTACTCGGCAGCCCCAATCCTCAAATCAGTACACCAGATATCATTCTACTGCGACCAGGACGTATAGCTTCCGTTCTGGGCCGGCCGAAAAAAAAAAACCATGTCTTACTTGCGTCACCAGTGAACAACCCATCTTATCACCAACTACACGCCGACGGGCAAACTCACACGCACACATCTGCACATTGACACACGCAACGCCCCAAACGGACAGAATGGCCAAGCCAACAGCCGTCTCCGCCGCGGGTGGTGACGCCCGGGGGAAGGGCGTCAGAGGCAGCCGTCTCGGCTCTCTGCACGCGCTGTTCGACCCCCTGCCGCTCCTGTCCGTCGCCGCCGCCCTGCGCGCCGCCCTCGTCGTGTACGGCGCGTGGCAGGACGCCCACTCGGCGGTCAAGTACACCGACATTGACTACCTCGTCTTCACCGACGCCGCGCGCCTCGTCGCCGCCGGGGCCAGCCCCTACGCGCGCGACACGTACCGCTACACGCCGCTGCTGGCCTGGCTGCTGGCGCCGACGGCGGCGCCGCACCACCGCCTCTTCGCCCTCGGCAAGGTCGTCTTCGCCGCCGCCGACCTCGTCGCCGGCTGGCTGGCCCTGCGCCTCCTCCGGCTCCGCGGCCTGCCGCCCCGCCGCGCCGGCGCCTTCGCCGCCCTCTGGCTCTGGAACCCCATGGTCGCCGCCATCAGCACCCGCGGCAGCTCCGAGGGCCTGCTCGGCGTGCTGACCACCGCGCTGCTCTGGGCCGTCGAGCGCCGCCGCGTCGCCCCCGCGGGGCTGCTCCTCGGCCTGGCCGTCCACTTCAAGATTTACCCCTTCATCTACGCGCCGGCCATTGTGTGGTGGATGGACGACGAGAGGATGCGCGGTGTCGCCGCGCGTGAGACCGGCAAGAAAAGCGCCACGCTCGCGGAGGCGGTGACGAGCTTTGTCACGGCAGCCCGTGTAAAGCTGGCTGTCGTCAGTCTTGCGACATTCATGCTGCTCAACATGCTCATGTACTCCATGTGTGTATCCCTTCACCCCCTCTTTCTTCCCGCTTTCTCTCTCACCTGTCGACTGGCCTAACTGTTGAACGTAAGCTATGGCACGCCATTCCTCGTGCACACCTTCTTCCATCACGTCACGCGCATTGACCACAGACACAACTTTTCGCCCTACAACGTGCTGCTGTACATCAACTCGGCGACGCCGGCCGGCGCCGCCTCGGCTTCGTCGATGCGCACCGAGTCGCTGGCGTTCCTGCCGCAGCTTCTCTTGTCATGCGTGCTGATCCCGCTCACGCTGGCCAAGAAGGACCTCGCCACGTCCATGATGGCGCAGACGTTTGCCTTTGTAACGTTTAACAAGGTCTGCACATCTCAGGTACGCCATTGCAATGTCTTTTTTTCTTTTCGCTTTTTCCCCGGTCCCCGATGGATATGTGTGTGTGTATGTGTGTATGCGTGAGTGCTAATGGTTACGGGGGCTTAGTATTTTCTCTGGTACATGGTCTTTCTGCCGCTTTATCTCCCGGGCTCGTCAATGCTACGGAACCCCAAGTTGGGAATCTCGGCCCTGGTGCTGTGGGTGGCTGCGCAGGGAGCGTGGCTGCAGCAGGGCTACGAGCTCGAGTTCCTCGGAAGGAGCACGTTTGTGCCGGGGCTTTGGCTGGCGTCGCTGGGGTTTTTCCTAGTCAACTGCTGGATACTAGGTATCATCATCAGCGATGGCGCAAGAGTACCCCTGGTTCAGCGGAAGATTCATGTAGAATAAAACTTCATGAGGTTGGCACAGAATGAAATAGACACACCGTGCAGAAAAATCAGTGGGCGAGGTCATTGCACCAAAATCAATCCATTACTACAAAGGTATAACTTGCTATATAAAGCCTAGCCTAGCTGTTCCTTGCTCGTATACTTGGTTACCTGTGATGTGGCATCATTCAAGCAACCCGCGGGCTGGCGTTGTAAAGCGCCCAAACTCCAGTGTAAACAAAAACAAATACCTGGAAGGGTGTATAGTTCTAGGCAAAATTCATAAAGATCCAGTCTGTTCGCCACAAATAACGCTATGCCGAGTTTTTAAGAAGAAATAAAGCAAAAACCAACGCCGATGTAATGCAACTGTAATGATCTGAATTGGTCCTTTTGGTGCTTGAGCCAAGTATCGCAGTGGTGGCAGCTCAAACCACCACTGCACGGTTCGAGAATATTTGATAATTGCCAAGCTTGAGGGAGGTGATGCGCGTGCGCGGATATTCAGGTGAAATGACAATTCGTCCATCTTTTGTGTACGAGATGTTGCCAAAAGTCTCGCTCAAGTCGTTGAATTTTGTGCCTGGGCGAGCTCTAGCCATTTCGTTGATGATGTTGTCACTCCAGACTCCGCTGCATTCGCCACGCTGGTAGAGAAAGTAGGGGTTCAAGGCTGGTAGGATAGAGTCTGAGCAGAGTTAGTGCAGTGGACAGGAAAATGACGGCGTAAATACGAACCTAGGTCAACAAATCGGATCCTCAGATACTCGACACGTTTAAAGTGAGCCAGAGACTTGATGCCTGAGATGACTAGCTTTTCAAAGGCGTCGATGAAGCCCATATCTTGGATGCCAGAGCCAGAGTCGGAGAAGATGTTGGACTGACGACAACAATTTTTCAGGGTCACATCGATGGATCGGAGTCGACTTGATGATGCGACAGCGCTTTGAGTGGCTATTTGGAAGAAGTGATGGCAGATACGACCAGTGTAAGAAAATTGCTCCAGTGTTGGCATAATCCTTCCGAGAACTGCGCAAATGTGTGTTTGGTGGGCTGCTTTGGCATAAAAGGCAGGCACAACAGCTTCTCGCCTGTAATCGTTTTCGAGGCACAGGCTGAGATGCTTAATGTTTGCGGGAATGTAGGGCATGAACTGTGAAATGGTGATGTAGCTCTTGGATTTGGGCTTGCTGTAGGCGCCCTGCCATTCCTCTATATTGGGAAGAGCGCCAAGTATAGACACAAAATCATGGTGGTCTCGCATCAAGTTCCACTGGCCTTTTGTAATGAGGGTTGTGATGGAGGGCAGCACAGGTAATGTCGGCCCAGAGTCGAGACCATGACGGTTGTTATTGCGAAAATGGATGACCTTGGGCGCTTTTCGACGTTCACCTCCCTCGAGCGTCAGGATCTTGGTACGAGGCAGGACGATCGAGACGAATCGAAAGACATCTTGCAGGGTGCAATTGTTGCCTGGCAAAACATAGGTGGCAGTTGACAAGCCATCGCTTCGGAGCACGGGTAGCATGGATGTATTGGAGAAAGCCAGGAGTCCGTTGCGTGGTTGAAAGACTGGGAACCAAATCTCGATGTGCCTCACATGGGCGGCGAGGTGCTGTCCGCGACCAGCAAAGTGGAGGATGGCCTGATCGATGGAACGAACAGTGCCCTTCAACTTGATATGGCGGTATAGCCTCTGCTGAACCAAGGTTCTCCAAGTGGAGTTGACCAGGGCCAGTTGTGTCATTTCTCGTCTTCTTGAGTGACGAAGCGCGGTGCCTAGGCCTCTGGCTGCGTTGGGCGACCACAGGCCAGATCTTGGTGAGACGGGGGCGCAGGTGCCAAAGAGTTGGTCGAGGATGGCTTCATGGACCTCAATCGGAGCATCTGTGAAGTGCGTCGCTGGTCGTCTCTGGTCATGAGGCTCACGAGCCTTTGTCGACGGGGAAACATTGATGGAGGCGATGGCGAGCGCGAAGTCCAATGTGTCGGAGCATGTCGGTTCCTCGCTGCCGGCGAAGGGATAAGGCGTGCTGCTCGGTCGCGCGGGGGGCACAAAAGGAGAGTCGGACTCCGGGAATAGCTTTGCATCGGAACTCGTACGGGCAGCCTGGACAGGCGAGGATTCCAATATACTCGAGGGAACTGGTGCAAATCTGTATGGTAGACGAATAGCAGTATGATCGGGTGAGTGCGTCGCGAGGCGGTCCGTTTGGCGTATGTCTACAAGTGGCGCACTGTTGCTTTCGTTGGGATCGCGATCGAGAGGATATAGGTCGGCCATGACTAGCACTGGAGGACAGAGGACAAGGGCATGTCAGTCACGAGCGTGAGACGGGGACGACACGAGAAAGACGACAAGACAGGCGCAGCGGGCTCCGAGCGCTGAATGACCAGGTAAGGGTGAGAGCCCACGATTCGGGTCGAGTTGAGGAGCAAGTTTCGTCGGAACAGTTGATTTAGTGGAGGAGCAAGGGCGAAGAGGACAAAGAAAAAGAGGAGAAGGAGAATGGGGAGCGAAAAAGAAAGCAAGATCAAGGATGCGGATAGCGGCAAAGCCTATCAGGCACCTAGGACAATCTTAGGTGGCGCGATCGAATAGCTGCGAGCGTGGTGGTGAGCAAAGGGAACTCTGGTGGCGGCGGCGACGTGGTGGGCGGAGGGCGAGTGTGATTACGACCAGGACGACAGGCGTGTCTTGGAATTTTTCTGCACAGCAGAGCGCATCGATGGAACGCAGGGCGCGGAAGTGCCGCAAGGGCGGCGCGGTTTCAGTGAGTAGCAGGGCGGCGGGGTGGGTTTCTATGTCGACTCGTTTAAGATGAAGGTCTCTTAATATGGCGAGACAGGGCGAGCAGGCAGGCAGACTGGCTGCGATGCTGCAACGGGCGGGCGGCAGCGGCGGCGGCGGCAACGGCGACGGCGGCGGCCAAAAGGGTCAGAATGGATGACGGATCGAGGAGGGCGAGCGAGAAGGAGATGGAAGCGGGAGGGTTTCCGAGGCAAACGGTGAGGGTGAGCGGAAGCGATGGCAGCAACACGGAAGGGTAAATGACAAGGAACGAAAGGATCGGGTGAAGGGAAACGAAGAAGAGGAAGAAGAAAGGCTCGGACGCAAGCGCAGCAAAGGGAGGGGAAATGATGAGCAGATGACAGGCGATGGACAGACGATGGACAGACGATTCGTAGCTTAATAAAATTGAAGGGAAAGATGGCGAATCTGCCAAGTAAGTACTTGGACATTTGCGGCCAAGTAGGTATAGAGAGGTACCAAACAGGTACTTACTGATCATGCCTGCTGGGTACTTGCTTGTGGGCAAGAAAGCAACACAAGGCAAGCAAGCAGGTATGCACCTACATAGATAGGTACCTAGCTAAAACTGATCAGTTACTTGGGTAACTTTCCACTGATCGGGCAAGTAGCACGCAGGTATCGTTTTACTCGATACCTGCGTGCGTGTCAAGGCATGTCGCTATGCATTCTAGAGTAGGTAGGTGGCAGGCACTGTATGTACATGCCTTCTACTTACATCTCGCGCCCCCATCTACTTGAGCGGTCCAAGTAAGTACTTACTTACAAGCAGGCCGGACGGGAAGGGGCGGGGGTTTAGCGGGCTCTGGGGTGGATTCGGGCGGGAGACTGTGCTAAGTATGTATTAGGTACCTACCTAGGTGCCTAGGTAGTAAGTACGGAGTAGGTTATTTATCTTGGGTAGCAGAGATCAATTGCAGTAACTACTACTTAACATACTTACTTACTAGGTACTAAGCTACTACTTAAGTAAGGTAACCAACCTGGTTAGGTACCCAAGTAAGTACCAGTAAACGGTGGCATGTAATAAGAAGGGGTAGCACCAGCCAAAGGTAGCAGCAGTACGAGGTAGCAGCAGCAGCAGCAGCAAGGTGGTAGTTGGGTACGTAGTTGGGTACCTTTTGAACAGCGTGTCAAGGGAAGCAAGCAGCTGATAAAAGATTGGGCATGTATTTGGCATTCAAAAGCTGCATTGATCTGCTTGACACGTATTGCGAGGCTTACTCAACAAGGTTGCGTAGAGACTCTGGTGCTTTAGTAGGTTTTATCCGCAAAGTCGGCGTGCCCAAATAGCCAGGCTCAACCGCCCAGAATCATCACCCCGCATGAATACTTTCTATAAGCAAATATGGACATGGTCTCGGGAGGGTTGCATTATCCCCAAATCGTGGATTGGTATATACTTGCTACGGAGTATATTGGTTTTTTGCTGGGTTACCTAGTAATGCCCGGCTCCCGGATGCTCCCTCCTTGTCGCTGCGCCTCATCGGAAAAGATCTGGCCAGGTAGTTGATAATAGTACTTGATGAACTACCTACCTAGGCAACTAGGTAAGTTTATCAGTAGGTATTGGGCAACTACTTAGTCAATGGCCCTGTAAGTACGGAGTACCTAGTTATGCATCTCGTAGGGTACATGGTTATTGATTCAGTCCAGTGTTTCCTTTGTAGCCCAGCAATCCCTACCTAAGTAATACCTCCCCTTCTCTTTTACTCAGTATGTCCTCCAATTTCTCCACTTTTGTCTCTTCCTCATCCTCCTCTTCTTCTCCTTCTTCTTCTTCTTCTTCTTCTTCCTCTTCTTCTTCTTCTTCCTCTTCTTCCTCTTCTTCTTCTTCTTCCTCTTCTTCCTCCTCCTCTTGCCTTGCTTCTCCTCTCGTCCGCTTCGGCCACAGGCCTCTCTTCCGGCTCCGTGTCGCGTTCGCAAGGTCGCTGTTAGCAATGACTGAGTAGTCGCCGCCTGCCCTAACCTACGGGTACTGACCATGCCGGCTCGGCTTTTCCAGGGCATGGTCATGTCCATGACTTATACCAAAATAAAGAAGAAAAAACCTTACCTTTGCTGCAGCGTCGTTTGCAGGATTCCCCGCATGCATCGCTTCCACCTGACACCACATGAATGCTCCCCGTCGACGTCGCTATACGACTCTTCCCTTGCTCACGCCGTAGCTTGTAGAAGCACAACGGTGCAGACAGAGGAGGGCCATGCCTGGCTCTGGCCTTTCCGACGCTTCCCGTCTTCTGCCCATACATCCGTTGGCTCTTCTTTGGTGCCGGGCTATACTTTAAAATATCTGCATTTGAATCAAGCGCGCGGTGTCCGGCTATTAATCGCTACCTCGTCGCTGTTTGTAAGGGGCAACGATATGATGCACCTGCTCTTCCGTCGATCATGGCGCTTGAGGGGCGATTCTTTTTTTTTATCAGATGCCTTACTGTAATGATGGTGCGCGGAATAATGGCCTGCGGAATATCATCGCTGATCGTGTTGCGATGCAACGCATTGCGTGTTTTCTGCACAGCGTCGAAACAGGAGGTATACTATTTACCAGTAATAATAAGCCGCGTCGGCCTCTGAGCCCTTCCCGCCACGGATCCGTACATTCGGTATGCTGCTTTTGCGCGGAAGACGGGGGGGCCAAGCAAACCTGCGACGCTGTTGGTCATGGTCACTGTCTTGCGTCAACTGCCAGTAGCAGCCACGCAACATGGTTTTTTTAGTATAGACCGGGACCACCAGCTGCATCCCAATATTATAGGGGACCTCGTCTCAAAACGCTATTTGTAGCTATAAGAGGCGATGTTGCGGTGGCTTGCAAGGGGCATCCCGACCGTTTCGCATCAGGTGAGGGGGCCCGGCGCGATTTCCCAAGTCGGCCATCGGCGAATAGTTGAGACCCGAGCAAGCAAATTATTAGCCACCGAGCCAGGGCGAAAAACTTTGTACGATGTGAGGGAGTGTGGGAGCCTTTTATTTAAATATACGTGTTCAGAGTGCTTTCTGCGTGCGATGTGAGCCCGGTGGCGAATGTAGTAGAAGAAAGGCAAGAAGAAAAGTGTCGAGTCAATAGATGCGTACTGAGTATCAACCAACTACCATTTGTCAGAGACTCGAAACACTGCAACGTCAATCCATGACTTGGCCGCCCAAAGCTCTTATTTCATCTCAAGTCGAGCATGTGAGCAACACGCCACCCCACGGATCCTCCATTGTTGCCATTACAGATAAAAAGAAATCGAGGCGTGGAACGGCGGTGCCATGGGATAGCCATGCATGATGCAGCTTTTGCCGATTGGGTGCACCTCGCACGGCTATTTACATGCCTATTCTGTTTCTCAAATCGCATGTACAGTTTCAATCTTTCTCAGGCGAGCGACGTGCCAGAATAGACCCGCGCCAATGCGTGAAAGCCAGCCACACCAACAAGGCCGCCCAAGTCTATCTACTGCGGTGCTTATAGTTCAAATAGCCGGCGTTGATTGATAATACAGCCAAAGAAAAAAAAAAGAAAAGAAACTGTTTAGGCAAATATGGAGTACAAACTCCACATTTGCCCTGCATCACCAACGTCTCTCGAGAGCCAATCAACTGGTCAAAATCTCCCCGGCGTCCAAACCCGCTGGAGCCCAATCTCGGCGCAAGGCACCGTCAGCGTACTGATAAGTTGATAATGACCAATCAATCGCTAGGCTCGATCGGCGCCGCCAAGCCTGCATCAACCTCGTTGTTCACCCTCAACATGGGGGATGAAAAAGCAATGGCGATGGGCCCATGGACGAGCAACCGCCGGCAATGAATTTGGGTGAGTTGAGCCATGCAAGTATAATAATAATTCTGATTGTTGTATTTGATTAGCGGTCCGTCGGTGAAATCGCATCCTTCTTCCCTCTTCCACCAATGGGCCCCCCAGCTCTGCTGAACCGCCGCCCCCTTTTGGTGGCCAAGCCGTTTGAGATGGGCATCCGCGTCCTACATTCGAAACCGTACATCCCGCAGCCTCCGACAGCCACACAACCCCCTCTTCTCTTTCCTATTGCCCAACGATTTTGTTACTGGTACTCTTGGCGACCATCTCACCCGAACCTCGCTCATTTGCCCTCTCTCCGCCCGCCTGTCGTGCTGCCTTGTTGTTCCCCCGTCCCCAAAGGGCGGCGCCAGGCGCCACGACGCAGGAGTTGAGGAGGGCTCTGCAAAGCCTGTCGGGCTTGGCTTGGCAGCGCTGGTGAATAATAAACCTGTACTAGTAGAGCCAAGCCACGCATATAGGCTTTTTTACATGTCGCACCACCACGCACACAAGCGGCTAATGATACTGCTCTCTCTGCAAACAACGTACGAGGGATGATAAACTCGCCATCGTGCTTTGTTATTATTGACCAGCATGTGTACGAATGAGCCCCTCTGCACGCCCCTCTCGCGCCGAAGCGCCCGCGGCGCTGTCGTCTGCCGAAAGCCCTCCCCCCCCCCCCCTCCTCTTCTTATCCAAAGATGGTTTCCAGCAGACGGGGCACCTTGCTTCAGAACTTCAGATGCTTGGTATCCCCCTCCGGCCTTGGCCTCTTCTTTGGGGTAGGAAAGGAGGGACCATCTCCACCTTGATTTGTTTTCCCTTTATTCCCGTTTCTTCTTCTCTATTTCTACGCCGCCTACCCTCTTACAGATGGTCTCCTCCTCGCTGAGCCCTTCTTTGTCTCCTTGTCCCCGTGTATAGAGGCTTTGGCAGGCAGGCCCTTTCTTCCATTCTCTCGTCTGTTGTGTTTGGCTGGGCCAACAACTTTTTTTGTTCTTAATCTTTTCGTATTTTTTTCTTGTTCTCTTCTTTGTTGCCCATTCTTTTAATCTTTCTTTGACGTCTCCGACTTGCGCTTTCATTGCCTTGCAAGGGTTTCCTCTTATACGGCGCGAGTGATTCTCCCTTGTCCATCGGTTACCCCCAAAGTGCCGCCGGTGCCTCTGCCGTCTTCATCATGGCTCAACTACACCTGGTCTTCGCTTCTGTTCTCCTGTTCCTCGGTCTTGCCGCCGGTGCACCTGCGGCTGCCGCTCCCTCGCCCGACTCGACGGCCTTTAGGCTCCCCATCAACAACGCCGGTGCCAGCATCGATAGCATAATCCCCAACCGCTACATCGTCGTGTACAGCAGTGATTTCAACTCCACGGCCATCGATGTCAAGGAGGCCTCGTTTGCTGCGACCCTGAAAAAGCGCAACATCGGCAAGCGCGGCCTCGATGGCAAGATTCTGTCGACCAATGTCAACTCCATCACCATGAACAAGTGGCGCGCCAGCGTCCTCGAGGCCGACGACGACATGTTTATGCAAATATACAACTCGGATGAGGTCGACTACATCGAGGCCGACACCAAAGTCCAGACGCAGGCTTTTATTTCGCAGATCAACGCCACGCCTGGCCTCGCTCGTCTCTCCCACAACAAGACTGGCACTGGAAACTACGTCTACGACGAGTCTGCCGGTGAAGGCATCACTGCCTACATTGTCGATACTGGCATTCGCGCCTCCCACGTTGAGTTTGAAGGGCGTGCTGTCTTTGCTGCCAACTTTGCCGACAACGTGGTAAGGGATCATAAAACCCTTGCGTGTTTCGTATGCAGTTGTGCTGACCCATGATCTAGAACACGGATGAGAACGGCCACGGATCACACGTCGCCGGTACCATTGGCAGTGCTACCTATGGTGTAGCCAAGAAGGTCCAGCTCCGTGGTGTCAAGGTACTAGGCAAGAATGGTGGCGGGCAAAACTCTGATGTCATCGATGGCCTGCGCTTTGTCCTCCAAGATGTTACAAAAAGAAATCTTCAGGGCAAGGCAGTCATGAACATGTCGCTCGGCGGTCCCTACTCTGATGCCATCAACGATGCCATTCGAGTGCTTGCCAGCAACGGCATCGTCCCCGTTGTCGCCGCCGGCAACGACGATGTATGTTTCCCCTCTACCTTGTTCGAGTCGAACCCGTCCCGCTAATAACGTATGAACGGTTTACAGAAAGACGCAGGCAACACATCCCCCGCCTCTGCCGACGACGCCATCACCGTCGGTGCCATCAACCCCATGAATGACCAAAAAGCCGTGTTTTCCAACTTCGGTCGGGACGTCAGCATCTTTGCCCCTGGCGTCGACGTGCTCAGCGTCGGCATCGCAAATGACAGGGACAGCAAGGTCCTCAGCGGAACCAGCATGGGTACTGTATACTCCCAATCTTGACGTATTCGTGAGGTCTGGCTTGCTAACATCGCGACTAGCCTCGCCTCACGTGGCCGGCCTTGCCGCTTACCTACTGGCGCTCGACGCCAAGCAGCAGAATACCATTCCTGGACGAAACTCGCCGGCAGATGAAAACGTCTTTGTCGGAGTCAAGAACGTGATTAGGAAGCTTGCGGGCGAAACCGGCGCCAGAGTTCGCGGCAATGAAGGGCAAACCACCAACCGCATTGCCAACAATGGCAAAGAATAGTCAGGGCAGGTAGTTCAAGGTCAAAAAGAAAAAAAAAAAAGCACAAACTGCTGTGCCGGGGCTTCTTCAGTTTTAGCGTAGCCTAGTTCGCATGATACCCGACATTTCAACTGTCGCAGATCTTTTTTGTTGCGTACTGATACAGACTCGAGGCCGTGGTATAGACTGTTATTCAACGCTCACCCAGGCTGATTGCATGATGGCCTGTCCCAGGCCTGACATCACAAATCCTACCGCAATGACAACACGAGTCATTCTGCTAACCAGCTAATAATGATTCTCTCTTTCTATATAATGTACGTGTAGTTAGATATGTATTACGAAAGAAATCTGCGACTACGACATGAGATGTGTCTGCTTTCCAACGAGATGCCGCCCCTTGACCAATGCAAAAGAGCAACGCCCAGCTGTGCCCACTCGGAAGAGCAAAGGCTAAGAGCAAGGTCGATATAAGCACTTCTTCGGCACAACCACAGTCATGAAAGGACTGAATTGCAATTTGACATCCGTGCTAACTTATTTAAACGTCCCACCAATGATAATCAATAACAACTCGCAAGGAGTCATGCTCGTCAAAGACGGGTATCGAAATGGCATTAGTAGTATAATTAGTCTCGTGAAAAATCGTGTGGTATGTGGTGCGTATATGACGTCCCGGACGGCATAAATAATGGGTCCCGAAGAAGAAAAGAGTTCGACATGCGTATAGTATACAAATAGCTTACAACTCGTCGCGTCCAGCACCGGCGAGAGGTTGGGGAGGTTTGGTGCCGTCGAGGCTGGTCCATAGCTTCTTCACGTCGGTAAACGTAGAGGAGAAATCGGCACCAAAGAACCATGCGATACCAATCTAGGCTTTCGTTAGCTTTTGCAACAATAGTGCGTCCGTTCTCAGGAAAAAAATACCATAACAAGAGCCATAAAGACAAGCGACAGAATGACAACCATCCACATGACGAAGCCTTCGCCAGGATCGGCAGTAGGCTCGTCCATTTGCCTCTTCTTGTTAGTGGCGCTTAGCTTGGCAGGATCCTGCTTGGGGTACAGAGTCTCAATGAACTGCTCAATCTGCGAAGGTGTCAGCATGCAATTGATTGTGAACAAATCGCGTGGGGTCCTGCCGACTTACCTTGGCGCATCGGGCACTAATGGCCAAGAAGTTGGGGTCGCGAGGGTCATTCTTCTTGTGAATGCGGCGAACGTATCTGCGGAAGACTTCACACACGGTAAAGAGGTTCTGTGTGGACTCGAGCATGACCTGGCAGGCATCGCCCTTTGTTATCTTAACGTTGCGCTCGACGATGGCAGGGTTACGGAAGATGAGCTCCAGGGTGGCAATGGCCATCGTCTGTGGGATAGCAACAAAGTTGAAGCAACTCTGGTCACGCATGCCGGCCATGTAGAATAGACACTCTTCAACGTGTTTGAGGGCGTCAAGCACCATTTCGGATATGCAGTTGAGGGCTTGCTCTCGCTTGGAAAGCTCGAAGAGGTCCTCCCACTTATCGACATGCTTGCTCCAGATCTCCTTGGGGTACCAACGGCGGCCATCGACCCAGTCCTCGTGGATATCTCTAATAATGTTGGTCTTTTGCAGGAACTGACCCATAGATTCCGTTAGTGTGGGTCTCTCGGCGAGCTTGGGATTAGCCAGCTCGGAGCTGACAAAGAGTCTCGTCAGTCCCTCTCCAACTAGCCCGGCGACGTAGTGGCAGTATAGCTCATAGTCCTCGACGGTTTGCAGGCCATTCTCAATCTTTTCTGTGTCGGCAGCGTAGTCAGCCATGCCGTTGCCCATCTTCAGAGTGAGATCCTTGATGATTTCGTAATATTGAGGCTTGAGCTTCTTCAGCTCAGTAATGACAACGTCAAAGTGCTCGAGAAGCTCGGCATCTTTTTCCTTGCTATCGTGGAATTGCCACCCGTCTACCTCCATGGTCTCGTGGAAGTTACGTAGCATGGGGGTTTTCTTGTCGAGAGGGATCGTCATGTCATCTTCTATAGTGTCCAGTCCTCGGAGGACGAGATAGAAGAGAGCGACAGGGACGAGGAGCTCAGGGTTTAGCTCCTGAATGACCATGGAGAAACTGCGGCTGGTCATGTTGAGGAAGCGGAAGCACTCCTTGAGCGTTTCGCACTCTTTTGTGGTGTCGCGTCTGTGAACGGGATCATGCCAGAGCTTCCTGCAAGAGGTTAGCCATATTAGGATATGATGATTGAGACTCTTCAAGCCATCTGGTCCTACCATTGAATTATGGAACGCAACTGATTCGGGTGCATCAGATAGTAGAGAGCACCCATTGTAACGGCTTCAGAGATGTTGATGCCACTAGTGGAGGGAATGTATGGGGGGACACTGCAATTGAGGAAGAATTGGTGTGAACCAGGGCAAGCAACTCAATGTACTAGCTGCATGAAGCGCAAGGCTGGACGGAGATGAATTGGCTGCGATGAATACGCCTCAGGATCTAGAAGGAGGGGAGAAAGGAAGGTATGAAGAAGACAGTGTTAAAGGAAAAATGAAGCGCAGAAAAAAAATTAGGGGCTTAGAACGACTTTTAGGTATTCTGATTAATGTGGGGGGGGGGGGGTTTCTGGGCTAGGTGCAAAAGCCCAGGGGAGCTGCAGTGGACTTTTGCGTGCCTGGTAATCTGCACTAAGGTACGGAGAACCTTCGTAGGTACCTCCGCTGGCTACTAGGTACCTTACCCTACTTAAGTACCTTGCTTGCCTGGCTACGTGTCTGGGTAGGCATTGGTAGTTCCGCGCATCAACGTATGATGATTGTGTCTTTGTTGCTCGGAACAAAGCGCCTACGTACCTATCTACCATCTACCTACCTGGATAGAGCCTGAGGCTCACTGACGCACAACTGGCGCAGAGAATTGCGAAATCTGAAAGTATTTCGTAAGTAGCAGGGCTCCAATAGGGGATTGCCTATTAGAGGTTAAGTTAATTATGCCTGCCCAAGTGGCACCCCGCAAGAGCCGAGATTGCGGCCGGAGTGCAGATTATACGAGAACGAGAACGAGGGGATCTTGGATATGATTTCGGCCAATAAATAGATTACGATAGACGAGGTCATCGACGGGCATATAGGCCGGTCCAGATTCACTTGACCGAGTCCGGCAAAGGCTTTTGAGTACTTATCACCACGAATGGGTAATTTTTCCGCGACATGAAGCATGTTCCCAAGCAAGTAGGCAGTCAGTACGGAGTACTGGCTGTTTTTCACCCGTAGTAAGGTACCTAGGTACCTGTGTTACAGGCAGCTACCTACCTATCAGTGAGTTGACTAACTTCTGAAGGGGCGCGTACTGAGGGCGCTCGCGGCGTGACTGTTTGAACGGGCCAGAGCATGGATTACCTGGCTGCACACTGGAAAATATCTGAACGCATGCGCGCATTCATTACCGCGACCGATTTCATTCATTTTTTAATTCGAATAGCTTTCCTGTGCTGCACCGCCACTGCATACCCTGTAGCCACTTCTACCTGCACAGCCATCATTCACGTGCGTGCGCAAGCCGCCACAAGTGACGCTGAAGAGAGCTTGGCCCTTCGCCCCTCCATTACGTATGTAGCAGTCGGTGTCGGTCATCCTTGGGATAAAATTTCCTGACCAGGCACCATAACACTTTCGGCTCGTCAACCCCCCTCGATAGCCGTTCGCTGCGGTCTGTCACTGTCCGTATTCTACATTCGCGGATTCTTTTCGTATTCCGCACCCTCTCTTCCCCATACACATAGTTTGCCGTCCCCTCCCGAACACGCCCAAAAATGGTTGTCGACACGGTCTACTACGATGCGCTGGGCGTCCAGCCCACCGCGACCGAGCTCGAGATCAAAAAGGCCTACCGCAAGATGGCCATTCTCCATCACCCTGGTATACCCAGCCCATCTGGATAGTGATGCCGAGCACGCCTTGCTCGCCGTCGCATGTCCTCCGGCTCTCCGGTCAAAGATAGCTAACCCGTGCCCGCATACAGACAAGAACCCCAATGACCCTACTGCGCACGAAAAGTTCCAGGCTATCGGTGAAGCGTACCAGGTGCTCTCCGACAAAGACCTCCGCGCCGCCTACGATAAGTTTGGTAAAGACCATGCCAAGCCACAAGAGGGATTTGCCGACCCCGCTGAGTTCTTCTCGTCCATCTTCGGTGGCGAGGCCTTTGTCGATTGGATCGGTGAAATTAGCCTCATGAAGGACCTCACCGCCACCATGGACATCACTATGCAAGAGGAGCAGGCTGCCGCCGAGGCTGCCGAAGCAGAGCAGGCAGCTGCTGAAGCTGCTGAAGCAAAACAGGCCTCGCCCGAAGGCCCTGGCAAGGACGAGTCCGACTTCCCCGGCACTGCGGAAGCTATGAAGGAATCGTTGAAAGACCAGACGCCGGCCGCCGCCGCTACCGCTCCACCTCCTACCGTTATCGTTGATGATGAAAAGACCCCTGCGCACGCCGCTCCTAGTGCCACCGCCCACACGACCCCTCCCCCGAGATCTGAAGCGACGTCGCCGGCGCCGTCGTCCGGCTCTTACAGCCGCACACAAATCCCCCTACGCCCTGCGTTGGCCGACAAAGCACATGATGACAATGCCGCAGCTGCTTCACTCTCCGCCGAGGATGCCAAAAAGGACAAGAAGAAGGCTGGCCTGTCCAAGGAGCAGCGTGAGCAGCTCGCCGCGTTCGAAAAGGAGCGTGCGCGAGTCCGCCAGGAGCGTGTCGACAACCTAGTAGCGAAGCTGCAAGACCGCGTCAGTGTGTGGACAGAGACGGACAAGGGCGCCGATGTCACCAGAGCCTTTCAAGAAAAGATGCGCCTCGAGGTAGAAAACCTCAAGATGGAGTCATTCGGTATTGATATTCTGCATGCCATCGGCCAGACGTACGTCTCCAAAGCCTCCGCCCTGCTACGCAGTCAAAAACTCCTCGGCTTCGGCGGCTTCTTCAGCCGCCTCCGTGACAAGGGCACTCTGGTCAAGGAGACCTGGAACACCATCAGCAGCGCCATTGACGCCCAGCAAACCATGGAGGACATGGCTCGCATGGAAGAGAAAGGCGGCGAGGACTGGACCGACGAGAAGCGTAGCGAGTATGAGCGTCGCGTGACGGGCAAGATTCTGGCCGCCGCCTGGCGCGGCAGCAAGTGGGAGATTCAGAGCGTCCTGCGCGAGGTCTGCGATAGTCTCCTGAACGATAAGAAGGTTCCCTTGTCCAAGCGTCTCGAGCGTGCCCAAGCCCTGGTTCTCATTGGTGACATTTTCAACAAGGTAAGAAAAAAAAAAGCATCATCACCCAACACGTAGATATGCATTAACTAACATAAACCTTCTTTTTTTTTTCAAATTTAGGCTCAACGCTCTCCTGAGGAGGAAGGTGACTATCTCGTGTTCGAGCAGCTCGTCGCCGAAGCCGCCAAGAAGAAAGAAGACGAACATAAGCACAAGAAAGAAAAGAAGACAAAGGAAAAGTCTGCGGCCGCGGCTGCCGCTGAGGACCTTCCTAACGTCCCCAAGCCATAAGGAACCTGAGTGAAAGAAAAACATGAACCCCTCCTGCGCGAGGGATGAGGGTAGAGTGAAGGTGAACGTTGAGCGGTTGACTAGAATCATTTGTTTATATTCCCCGAAAGCGACTGTGTGGAAGGTTATCCTGGACAAAGCAGATAGCGGCGAGGGAAGTCCACAAGGAGAAAATGGCAAAGTTGCTCAAGAACACACGCCACACGACTTGTGAACTCCTATCCCTCCCCTCCTTGTGGTATGATCGTTTTGGTATTATGTTTTAGATGGGACGGGTATTTAGACAGACACGGACAGTGCGGAGGAAGAATTCAATCTCTCCACCTCTCTCGAATACATAATTAGCTTTTCAATAGGCACTGCTGGGCGGCAGACGTCCCCGCCTTCCCCCGAGCCTTTCACGGCACCGTGGCCTGCCAGGTAGTGAAGCACTCATCCCACTCTGTTTTGCCCGACTTCCAAAACCGCCTCAAGCACTCCAGACCCAGATACACGCCCACGGAGGGGCACGGACCGCGGCTGATGCCGAGCAGCAGGCCGTCCACGACGGCCTGCTTGCTGCGGGCTGCGCGGCCGAGCGACGCCCCTGCCACCATCAGCGGCCACACCATGGCGAGCTCGTCGTAACCAAGCACCTGCATGATCGAAAGCACGAGTTCCACGATGACGTCGGCGGTCGCGAAGCGCTGGTGGGCGGGGAACGGCATGCCCGCGTGCGCGGCCAGCGTCATCATGCCGTAGAGCATCGTCGCCGACTTGAACACGAGCGCCAGCTGGAGGCGGACGAGGGCCCGCTCCGGGAGCGCGTAGCGCTCCGTCCACGCTTCCGGCGCGAAGCTCGCGACGTCACGGATGATGGCCAGCGCGGCACCCTGGAGGGCAGGGGAATTGGCGGTGCGCCGGCCGCCCGCAATCTCCCGGCGCAGGCGATTGATGTCGCGGAGGCAGAGGAAGAGCTGCGTCGGGCAGGGAAACGCGGTGTTGAAATCGCCGGTAATGTACGCGTACAGGTCCTCGTTGGTGAAGTAATCCTCTTCGGCCATCTGCCCAGATGATGGGGACGTCGTGTTGGTGACGATAATGGTCCTGGTGTTGCGGGAAGCGTCACATCAGCTGCTGGGTTCGCACGGCGCATTGTCGAAGAGACACGAGCGGGCGACGGGACTTACATCATGGCCAGCCACACCCAATTTCGTCGGATCTCGTTGCTTTCCAACACTGCTTGTATTCCACCCCTGGCCTTGACAACCGCAACAAACCCCCGCAAGTGATGGTGCAGGGTGGGGGAGCTCAGTGAGATCTATATCCATTGTCAGCAGGGCCGCCGAATTCGGGATCGCGGATTTGGACCAGTGGGTGGTGACAGCGGTGAAGTAGCATACCTCGCTAGATAGGAATATTGAGAGCCGTGTGAGGACCTGCTTCTCGCGGTATCTATCGGGATCACCAATGTCTGCGCTTAGATCGGCCAATACCTGGAGAGTGTAGTGGTCAAACTTGCGCTTGATTGTCGCCATATCACCTAGCCGGTTAACTTGATTCGGCACCGGCGTCCAAATCGTGTGTTGAGTAAAGCAATGCGCCAAGACGAATCGTATGCGACTCGCCATAGTATAGTCGGGTGTCCAAGGCTTCCTGACTGCCTTCGCCGCGTTGGCATTTGGATCCAAAGCGCTTGGGGGAAGTCCGTCCCACATGAGCGCAACTAGAACAGTCCCTGGTGTCAGTGTCGATGTACCTCTTGCTGAGCGGCCCTGCTCATCCACGCCATACAAGGCTACGGGTAGCTTACCTTGCTGGAAACATTTGATCCAATCGATTTGCAAGGTCGTGAGTCCCGCGGCTGCAACCGGTATTGGCACAACCAGCCTCTCTGCGCCGCAGTCGACCAGCCCCTCGAGAGCTACCTTCACGACGGCTGGGTGCCGGTCAAAGTGGCAATTGATGTTTCGTTTTGTACAGCGCCCGCACTGCGGTCGGACTTCATCGCATTTGACATGCTTAAGCCTGCACGGGAGACACAACAGTAAGAGCATGTATTCCAATGATGGAAGCTGGAGTAGGCAGCGGCGGAGGATGGACCCAGCAAACCCCGTTCATCACGACACACGTGCCAGCCAACACAACCAATTCCATAGCAGGGGAGACTTACCGGCAAGTGACGCATCCCGTAGTAGTTCTCGGCGCCCATTTTTTCGTCTTGACCAGGCCCTCAGCTCGTGGCGCGGGCTCGACGCTGTTCGCTACCATAGCGGAACCGTCACCGCTAGGTGGCGCCTTGCTGAGCAAAACTATACGTTTCGTCCCTTCCATAGTCGTAGGATCCTGCATCTAGTGTATATCAGTAGCGCCCCGACCCTTGCCCCCCCGCGATCAGCATGATTGCACGCTGGCGTCGATTGGGCGCTTTGGGCGAGTGTTGAAATGGACGAGCGGGGTTGCGCTGCCCGAGGCTGCCTGTCACTGTACAGCCTTAAGGGACTGGTGTGAGTTTTCCGCATTTGGCCCCATGTTGATATGTCTCATGTTTACCACACAGATTTCATTAGTGACCATGATTTCGATATTTTTCCCAATATCCGGTCTATGTACACATGCTATAGAAACATCCCAGCCGGCGCCTTGTTTACAAGAGCCATGTTGTCCCAGCTGTCAAATGGTAAGAGTAGTGTACAAAGAAAAATGAAAGCAACTACTAGTCAAGAGAGCGCAGCCAAGCGAATGCTTCTTTTTTCGCTAGGCAGGAATACAGGGTTGTTCTCAAGCGCATATGTGTGCGTGTGTGCGTGTGTGTGTGTGCGTGCTAAAGCAGAGGGTATCTGGTGTATATGGAAGACAAAAAAAAATCCAGTGTACGGTAGAGTGTGTAATGAACAAGAGAAAGGTGTGGTGCATCCAGCAGTGGTGACAAAAGAAATGAAAAAAAAAATCAGACCCGACCAAGTAAAAAACAGAGAATTATGTCTGAAAGCAGAAAAGGAGCCAACACTCAGTTGGCTGTCGAAGAAAGTAGCGCTATGCTCGGAAGCCGGATTCCCCGTCCAACGTCTTACTATCCACGTAAATAGAAGGAATATAAAATGTAATAAAACAGAGGCGTCGAAAGAATGTGTCGGCATCGTCGGAAAGGGGTGGAGGGATGAGACAGGGCGGGGTAGACACGAGGAAAGGCTGTTCTCGTCGGGGATTGAATGATGAATGAGAGTAGAGTGGTGTGGTGCCATGTATGACTACCAGGTCACTTATGGGCTATTAATATAAAGCAGGCAGGAAGGTGGTGGTCCGTTGTGATTGTTATGAGCCGTCCTCGCCTGGTGGTAACTCGATGCCACTGTCGCGGTCTGGTTGGGCTCTTGCAGGCGATGATGATACCGAATCCTTAACGGTTATGTCGTGATCATCAATATCATGGAAAGATAGCTCATAGTCGTCTTCATCGACGGGGGAAAGCACATGGCCGCCAAGCTGAACATCGGACACACGAACGTGGTACTCGAGAGCCTTTTGTCCCTCCTTAATAAGTGCCTCGGTCCAGCTTAGGCAACGCTTGATGCTCTGGTTCATCTTTTGGCTATCAATAAGCAGCTCTTGGTGTTTTGTGAGGTCAAGCTGCAGGCGCTTCTCGTCACGCTTACGACGCATGGCACCGATGGAGATGGCTGACATGGATGCAGTATCCGTCATGGAAACGTCAGATTCTTCGATGGAGTCATCAAACTCCTCCTCTTCCTCATCGGTTTGGTCGTTTTCGCTGAGATCTGAAAGATCCACGGGCGGGTCCGTCAGTGCTGCTGAAACCACGCGACTATTTGGCGCGGATGTAAGCGATAGTCGACCGGAGCGAGAAAGACGGCGATAGCGGCGTAGCTCAGCAGTCTGTTTTCGAAGTTGCCTCTCCAGCGTTCTGTTGATAGCCTCGAGTGATGCATTCGTGATTTCAAGATCCTGGACCTTGCGTTCTCTGCGAGCGTTGGCGACGAGTTCGCTCACGCTATCGGAAAATTGAGACTTGCTCGGACTCTGCGGTTCCGATAGGACGCCGGCGTCGTCATCAGATCCCTGCAATTCCTCTGCAGCATGCAGAAGAGAAGCCATAGTCATAGACGCCTGCAGCGGCCCAGGGCTGGCTGGTGGTGACGCAGTTTCGGAAGGGTTAGGCGATGTTGTCAGCTTTGGAGGCAATTGCAGCTCTGGGCAAGGGCTGCCAGTGACCCGAGACTGACTTCTAAAAGATCTCGGCGGTGCGTCAATGCTGACTCGTCTCATCCCACGCTGGCCGTCGGGGTTTTGGGCAATGGCAGAAGGCGGGCTCGTTTGCGATGTGCTTGCCGATGGAGGGGACATTGCAGTTCGTAGGATGGGGCTAAGAACTGGCGCAGGCGTTGAATTGTGTTTCAGAGGTGACGTAGGTCGTTGGATCACGCCAACAACAGTGGCAGAGGAACCCAAGGGAGCACGGGCTCCGGGCGGCAGACGAGGTCCCGAGGGCAAGCCAGGGTTGGCGTTAGTGTTCGACAAGGTCGGCTTGGGTTCCATTTCAGGCGTGCCGTTCGCGTAAAAGAACTTGGTAGATGAAGGGTCCTGTCCATTCGGATTCGGAGGGGAGAGCATAGGTGCAGACTGGGGTGTGCCAGTGGCTGAGCGATCGAGGCCGTTGTTGGAGGCGGCATTGGCGTAGAAGAAGGTAGGACCCTTTTGTATGGCGGGTGCTTGTTGGCGCTGCTGGCCAGGGGTGTGTGTATTCTTTGCTTCACTCGCATAAAAGAACTTGTTGGCATCGTTTGCATCGACGGGCATATCGGATAGTTTGAGACCACAATCTGGAGAGGCGGTTTGGCCGATGCCAACAGGGCGCGGGCTATCTCGATCCCAGCCATTGACGCGGTTGTCCGGGTTCGGCGTGGTGTTGGGAGTGCTGTTTGTGCTGTCGACACGGGTCTGCCTATGGCCGGTGCGCGGGGTCACATTTGTAGCGAAATATGAAGAGACGGGAGAGGCCACATCGTGGGCGAGCGTTGTGGCAGTCGGTTGAGGCCTCCTGGCGAGCGAACCGAGTACAGGAGGAGCTTTGGCGGCAACTTTGGGGGTGAGAGGGGCAGCACGATTTGCGGCGGCTCGAACGACGGAGGGCGGCTGCCTTGGTCTATCTCCAGGCGGCATGGTGAGGCGCGCGGAGGCAGTGTTGTGGTTGAGGCCAGGCGTCACCAAGCGGTCATGGCTACCGCGAGGCCGAAGAGGGAACGCGGCAGCGGCTAGCACGGGATGAAGGGCAGCAGTCGATGGATATAAATGGAGGCCGTGTCGTTGTTGAGTCGAATACGGAGATGCAGCAGAGGGGGCGAGAGTAGGATGATGAGGTGAGACGGTCTGCCGGCGGTGCTGAGCGCGGTTGGTCTTGTCTGTCTTGGACGTTGACGGGCAGCGTTCCAGAGTCGGTGTTGAAGGCAGTAGAGGGGCTTGGCGAGGGTGGCCGCAACGGAGCGGCGGCAGAGGGGTGCGAGGATGTTGGCGTCGTTCGTTGATGTTGTTAGTGGCTGGAGCAGGTCGTGTAGAGAGCGAAGCGGCGAGGATGTAAGCTGGCAGGTGCATGAAAGCCGAAGGGGTTTTTTTTTTGGTGTTAGGCCAAAACCAGAATATCACGGACCGCGACCAAGTTTAGTATGGCGATGGAGGATGTGTCAAAGGTGTGCACACCATCTCAGGACAGGTGTGGAGCGAGACGAGAAATGGCAGTGGGCGACAAAGTGACCTGCGACACAGCGGCAGTTTGCTGGCAACGGCAAGTATCTGGAAATTACGGAGTACAGTGGTCTCTATAGGGGGTTTAACTGAGGGGCTACCCAGTTCTGGGCGGGCGCCTCCACTATCGACGCGGTGAGCTGCAGGGGCGCATGTGCTGGTTCGTGTTGATGTCGGCAGTAATTGGTGCTTGGGTATTACCTAGGTACCTGAGTACGGATAGCAATATAACTTGGTTGGTTAATACGTTGGCGGTTGGGAAGAAGGCATTGCATGTCTTGGTCCAAGTAACGTCGGGATATTTTGGCGCGTCCTTTTGTTATAGCTTTGTGGTCCAAATGCACAACAGTTCCCACTTACCTACACCTCTTGTGACGTTGCAGACCCATGCCTAGGTGCCACGGTACCTGTGTCAGTGATTAAGGAGACAGGCAACTGTACAGCTCGAGGCAAAAGAGAACAAGGAGAACAAAGAGAGGAAGAAAGGAAACAAACCAAACCAAAAAGGACTGCATACACCTAGCTACCTAGGTAGGTAACGAGACAGTTGTCAAAGGAACCACGTTGAGCCTCAAACGCAAACTGTAGTTGTGTTTGTTTACCTATGGCTATCTATCTGCGGCGCTTTGTTTACTTTGGTCATGCAGCTTTCCCGGAGCTCCCTGTAGCGCCCACTAACTGCCTACAGTAGTGTATGGAGGTAGGCTACAACCTAAGTACCTAGCAGCCTAGGTAGGTACTAAGGCTACTATCAGTACTTAGTGCTTGCTGTACAACCCCGCTAATCGTCTTGGGACGAACGCTGGAGAGCCTTGCTTTTACCAGTAACTCTTTTGAGCGGTTACTTTTGGGTCCTTCGCCCCTAATTAGGTATTGAACGCATAAATTATAAACGCCCGCCGTCATAGCTGGGGCGTGATATACCCCTTGTTTACTCTTGCATAAACTACCCTTATTGCATGTGCATTGACGTAATGACAAAGTAATAATCACTTTGCTAAATCTTGATGCCGTGCTCCCACATGCTTGCTTCATCAGCTGCAGCCAAACATTTCGAAAACTTCCTTCAGTATCTCTCTCCCTTTCCAAACCTTCAAACTCAAACCATGACTCCGTACTCGGTCACTCATTACTCGTTCCACCATGCTTCACATACACGTTTCACACACATACACACATACGTTTCACACGGCCCTACCGCAACATGTCTCTCTCAGACGCTACGTTCTGCAGCCCGGTACCCCGGAAATTTAGACGCAAGTAAGTAGCCGTTATCCGGTTTGAAATAATGGCTACCGCGCGTCGCCAGAATATCCCAGATCGCGCCTCTTAGCCTCGTAAAATCTCGCGTTCCAGTCCCGCCCAAAAAAGGAAGAGCCAACACATAACCCCGGACCTATAACCAGCCACGGTTATGCGCCTCACAGACGACTGCCCCGCTAGCGACGCCACACCTGACCGCATCACGCTTTACCATGCATACATCATCCATCATTATCATCACTTCCTAGAACGATACAGCCTCATTACCCCATCTCCATCTACTAAAAACCTCTAAGTTTAAGAGAATCAACGTCTTGATCTTATCTTGACTCTCTTCGACTCCTCATCCTCTGCCTATGCCGCGCTTCTCTCCCACATGGCCGCCCCTGTAAGGCCAAGCGACGACGGAACCTTAGACGCCGACGTTACGTCACCTGCTGTTGGCCATGTCGGGGCTTTTCTCGACGGCTCTCGGAGCGCAAATGATGCCTTGCCGGGAGGCTCCCCTGCTACACGCCGGCGATGGTCGATGACCCAGCTGATTGACTCCACGGTACAGGGTACCTTCAGCAAAGCCTCGCACTTCTTCCAGTGGCTTGACACCACTCCTGGTCGCGGTGTCTTGAAATGCGCAATTGCCTACACGCTGGCTAGTATGGCCACATTTGTCCCGTTCCTATCCGACTTTCTCGGCAAGCCAGATGGTAAGCACGTTGTTGCCACCATAACCGTGTACTTCCATGCTGCTCGCTCCACCGGCTCCATGATTGAGGCTATCCTCATTGCTATCGTTGCTGTTGCATATGCCGAGCTCGTCTCTCTCCTCTCCATGGCTACCTCGGTGCTTGTCGGCTCCGTTTTTGGCTTGGTCAGGCTGGCTCATGCACTCGTCGTCATTGTCTTTATTGGCGGCGGCTTTGGTTTCATGGGTTGGACCAAACAGCGCATGAACAATCCACTCGTCAATGTCGCCAGTACCCTCGCTTCTCTCGCCATCATATCCGTTGTCACCAAAGAGACCGCAGTGATTGACAACGTGTTTTCCAATCAGAAGATTGTGCAGGTATTCAAGATGCTCATCATGGGAATCACTTGCACCGCCGTTGTCAATTTGCTCCTGTGGCGTGTATCCGCGCGCCAACTTCTGCGAGCCTCCGTCACCCAGTCATCAGTCTCACTAGGAAGTATGCTTTCCGACGCAACTGCCAGTTTTCTTGCCTGCGCCGACCAGGATGCCACGCCACCTAATTTTCCAGACTCCGACGCTTATTCCAAAGCGCACTCTCTTATGCTGAAGCACCTCCGCGAGGCCAAGTTTGAGCATTATCTGCTTGGTCATGCCCGGGTATATAGCCTTGAAAGAGCGACAGTCATGTCTATCGAGACTTTGGCTCAGTCTATAGGCGCTCTGCGCAGTGCCGCCAAGGCTCAGTTTGCACTCTTGAATGGCGATGGTCGCGATGCCATTCTCTTTCAGATTCACAGCACTTCAGCAACACCTTATGTTGCCAGAGATATTGATCCGTTCTCGTTCCTTGGTACTGAGAGTTCTCAAACGACAGAGGCAGGCTCAAGGGACGCCCCGGACCTTCGCGCGGCGGGGCGGCTGTTTGCAGATTTTGCTCACGCTCTAAGGCATCCAATGCAGAATCTGTCCGGCATCTTGTGCCAGGTGCTGACGCAAATGCCATTTGCTGGGGCTCCCGACTATTCCATCCAGACAAATGATGCTCTGCGAGAGGAGTTGACGAAGCGACTGGAAATATTCGGCAACGCACGTACAGATGCTTTGCAAGGCTTGTATTGCCGCATTCGTCAAGAAAACGACAGTGGTCGCCCCCAAATCGTACTTGAAGAGGTTGCTGCTGCTTGCGGACACTTTTCGTTCACTCTGCAGAGCTTTGGTGAGGAGATGAAGACATATCTCGACGTTCTGGAGGATCTCAAGCACAGTTATGATCGTAAAGAATGTAGCTGGCGCTGGCTCTTATGGTGGCGGAGGAACAAGCCTGACCACGGTCTCGCAGCACTGCCCTTTGACGTACCGGAATCAGAAGTTCTAGTGAAGCCTATTAGAAAGTCGGCTGTACCGACGGGTATTCCCCGTTCCATGCGAGACCGACGGGACACGTACGGGTGGGACGCGGCGCCTAATGCGAGCAGAATTCTATCGAAACTGTCACAGGCCTTACTCCATTTCCTGCGGAGGATGGCGAGTGACGATGGTAAGCCAGAACAAAAAATGATCGATCCGGGCATCCAGACTGACCGCCCACAGTGCTGTTCGGTCTGAAAGTTGGAATTGGTGCAGCGCTTTGGGGCATGCTCGCATTTATTGAAGCGACACGCGACATGTACAACCATTATCGTGGCGAATGGGGACTCTTGTCCTTCATGATTGTCTGCTCCATGACAGTAGGTGCCTCCAACACCACGGGGTGGGCCCGATTCATGGGAACATTCGCAGGTGCTTTCTTCTCGCTGTTCAACTGGACGGTGAGTCAGGGTAATGGTGTTGTGCTTGCGATTTTGGGAAGCTTTGTCGCTTTCTTTAATTTTTACCTGATTGTCGCTTGCGGTCGTGCGCCACTAGGCCGCATGACAATTCTGGCATACAACGTGTCGACTCTCTACGCTTATTCGCTCAGCCAAAAGGTCGATGACAATGATGAAGACGAAGGTGGTATCCATCCCATCATGAGAGATATCGTTATGCATCGTGTCATTTCTGTTTGCACAGGTATCCTATGGGGCCTTGCAGTATGTCGATTTGTCTGGCCGATCTCTGCGCGCCTAAAATTCCGAGAGGGAATCTCGGTGCTGTTCCTACAGATGGGCCTCATCTGGCGCCGCGGACCGCTTGCCATTCTTTTGCGCTCCGACTGCTCTCGGAGCTATCTCAAGTCCGGTGAACAAGTTGCACTGCAGCGCTATGCCGATCGTCTCGAGTCCCTCCGGCACAGCGCCGCGTCAGAATTTGAGCTGCGCGGGCCATTTCCATTTGAAGCTAATGGACGCATCTTGCGCAGTATAAACCGCATCTTGGACGGATTCTACTCCATGAGTCTAGTTGCGCAGCGCAAGGCAGGCCTCTCCGTTGGCGAGCGTGCGTTGCTCGAATTCACAGCACCAGAGCGCGCTGTGCTGTGCGACCGTATATGCCACATATTTCAAGTACTTGCAAGCTCCACGATGCTAGAGTATCCACTGACGGATGCCATTCCGAGCATTGCACGCGCGCGTGACCGGCTTTTGAGCAAGATTTTCGAGTTTCGAGAAGTCCACGCGGCACGTCGACAGGCAGCCCTGGGTATCGGTTCGCCGTCCGGTCAGCAGCAAGGACCGGAATGGTCAGGACCCGGGGTTGGACTGGATGTTGCGGTCAATGAGAGGGACTATGCGCTTCTGTATGCCTATGCACTTGTGACGGGCCAGGTGGAAGACGAGCTGAAGATTACGAGGCAAGAGATTGAAGGGCTATTGGGGGTCCTGAAAGACGACCCGCTTCTTACTGAGTGAGAAGGAACGCCAACTTGACTTGATCCGTACACGATTCACCATGATGCAGCAGTATGCACATTATCATGCACAAAGTTGAAACATTAACTATCGTAGCCTATTGCTGTCTATCTAACAATGCTAAAGATGTGTAAAAATCCGCGAATATTTCCGATGCTTCCGCACGTATTTACAGCTTGAGGCGGCCAGCCTCGATTTTCTTCCAGTCTTTGTCGCCAAACGGCACGTACGTGTCGCCCTTGAGCCAGAACAAGTCGGCATCACCTTGGCGGGCGTCGTTGGAGGGCTTGACGCCGAGTTTGCGCAGGGCGTACTTTTGCTGCTTGTTGGTGCCGGTGGTGTCGGCGCCGAGGTCGGGGACGACGCGCAGGAAGAGCGGCACGGCGTACGAGGGCAGCGTGGAGCGCAGGTGGGCGGCGAGGCTGCGGAGGGTGTCGTCGGCGGGGCGCGGGGCGTCGAAGCAGACGGTGACGCAGCCGGCGCGGCCGTCGTGGTGCGGCAGCTCGACGCCGTAGACGTTGGCCTCGCGGACGGCGGGGTGCAGGCCCATGACCTGGCTGACCTCGGCGGTGGACACGTTCTCCGACTTCCAGCGGAAGGTGTCGCCGATGCGGTCCATGAAGAAGAGCAGGCCGTCGCCGTTTTGCTGGAGCACGTCGCCGGTGCGGAACCAGGCGTCGCCCTTGCGGAAGACGTCGCGCATGATCTTGGCGCGCGTGGCCTGCTGGTCGTTGAAGTAGCCCTGGAAGCGCGACTCGAGGTCGTCGGGCCCGTCGGGGAGGCGGAAGAGCATCTCGCCCGACGTGTGCGGGCCGGCCAGGCGGCACAGGCCCGTGACGGGGTCCCGCGCCGGCGCGTCGGCCGCCCAGTCCATCTCGGCGAGGGCCGTGTCGCGACCGACGAGGGTGCGCAGGAGCCAGCCCGCGCGGCCGATGGCGCCGACGCCGTAGTCGTTGCTCGACAGGTTCCAGGTGGCGAGGGTGCCCTCGGTGGCGCCGTAAAACTCGGCAATCGTGCCGACGCCGAAGCGGTCCTGGAAGCGCTTCCACACGTCCGGGCGGAGCCCGTTGCCAAAGGCGATGCGCACCGCGTGCGCCTTGTCGAGGTCGGCGCCCGTGACGGGGTCCGTCTGGGGCGGCGCGGCGAGGAGGTACCGCAGCGTCTCGCCGACGTACTGGATCACGGTGGCGTTGGAGGCGCGCACCTCGGGCCAGAACGTCTTGGTCGAGAACTTGCGGCCCAGCGCGAGGGTGCTTCCGCCAATGACGGTGGCGCAGAAGCCAAGCATGGACGCAGAGGCGTGGTATAGTGGCATGCACTTATCGAAACATTGTCAGCATTGCAGGTAAGCACGGGCGGTGTACCGGAGACGGGGAGAGGGGGGAGGGGGGTCTTACAGTATACATGACATCGTCGCCCCGGCCCAGAAAGTTGACGCTAAACTTGGAGCTGACAATGAGCTTGGCCCAGGAGACGATGGCAGGCTTGGGAAGGCCGGTGGTGCCTGACGTGTAAATGAGGATGCCCATGCTGCCGGCGGCCTTGTCGGAGCGGTCGCTGTCCGGCTGGCGCAGCGCCTCGGACGTGCGCGCCGCCCCCTGGCGCGCCTCGTCAAAGACGACGATCTGGATGCCGGCCGTCTCGCGGCGGACGAGGTCGTCGTCAAAGTGGCCGGCGACGGCGGGGTCGACGAGGCAGACCTTTGCGGTGGACGAGGCGACGCAGTGGGCGAGCGGCGCGCTGGTGAGGTTGAAGTTGATGAAGGCGGGCTTGGCGCCGATGCTCCAGAGCCCCCACCAGAGGAGGAGGAAGGTGTCCGAGTTCTGGAAGTCGAGGGCGACGACGTCGCCGGGCCGGACGCCGAGGCGGGCGCGCAGGTAGGCGCCGTGGCGCAGGACGCCGTCGTAGAGCTGGCGGTAGGTGTAGGCGGCCCCGTCAAAGAGGAGGAGCGTCTTGTCGGCGTGGCTGGCGCTGGCCGCGCGGGCCTCGAGGGCGTAGAAGAGGTTGAGGCGGTCGGCCCAGGCGCCGTACGTGATGCCCGCGACGCCCCGGAGGATGCCGCCCAGCATCAGCGCGTCGTACCAGAACGACGTCCGCGCGTTCAGGTAGGCGGCGGCGCCGACGGCCGCGGGGACGGCCAGGGCGAGGGGAATGGCTGGTGTGGCATGGAGGTGTTAGGACGAAGTGTTGGATGAGTTAATGGTGTGGAAATGTGGAAGAGAAGAAGGAGAACTAGAACATGAAGACGGCTTGTTGTGTGTAAGTACTTCGAGGGACGGTACGTACAGGACATGATGCCCGAATAGGAAGTTGAAGGAAGAAAAAAAATAAAGACACCTTTTCCCCCTTGTAAAGGTCCAAAGTGAGACAGGCAGGTGAGATGTGTGTGAGGCTTGAGCAGGGGCAGCTGATGATTCAGTTGACAATCCAATCAGCTCTCAGAGAACAAAGGACTTGAAAAGAGGAGCAATAAAATATACAACCTGCCCGGGAGAATAAAAGCAGATTGGTTGTCAATGAAAGTAGCGTGAGATTCGGAGATTGCTACTTGTCTGCCGGCCCTGCTCTTTGTTGGTTGTCCAACGAGTATTATATGAATTCACATAGACTTATAGACTGGCGCAGCGGCTGTCCCGGTGGAGCACTTTGAGCTCTCCGCAACTCCAAAAAGGAAATCGAGTAAATAAATAAAAAATCGCTTTTTGGCCTGATCTGGCGTAGAAGCCGAGGCAGATGCTTGCCGAAAGCTAATTATTCTTAGCGACCCCTCAGTTCCCCTCATTCACTACTAACCTAGGCGCCCAGCTCGCCCCCGCTGGCTGCAGGTAGCGGAGCATCAAGGGGGCCGATTATTCCATCATCATCTCATCGTTCTCTCCGAGAGAGACGAGACTTTGCCTTTGCCATGTTCCTTGTACAGGCTACGTGTTCGAATCCCTTTGCCCAATCTCCTTCTCCGCGCGGGACATGCTGTGTCTGCGGCTAGAATTATGTATATACATATACGAATGGGCTTCGTGAGCGCAGTGTAGCACAGACCGCCGCCTTGCTCTTACACGGGGAGTGTTTGGAATGAGACGTGTCGTAAAAAAAAAGTCGAATCCGCAAACTTTCCCCCCCTCTTTGATTCCCGTTAAACAGCTGCACTCTCCGCCGCCGTAGGTCGATCACCACCACCCCGGTCGTGTGGCAGGGTTCGGCACCCAGCCCACAGTCCGTCCGCAGTTCGCAGTCCGCTCCCGCTCCCTTTCCGCTATAGGCATTCCGCTATAGGCAGAGCCATACGACAGAGCCTCTGATAGATCAAAGCTTGGAAGGGTTGTCTTTAGTTTCAAGTGAGGAAAAAAAAAAAGCCAAACGTTAAGAGGGGCGTTCTCGGGTGGAAAGAAGAGGCCGTTGCACCGGCCGCGCACGTCGGCTGCTTCATATATTCTGTGGCACATAACCGACGGGTCGCTGCAGCTGCTCAAGTGCCCGGCCTGCGCTTGACCGAGATATGTAAGGTCACTTTGGCCACTCAAATGTGGCCTCTGTTTGTCCTGCTCATCATCACTGTCCCAAGTCATCGCTTGCAAGTTATCGCTATGGACTCTGCGGACTGTGTCAGTGTGAGACGTCATGATACTAGATGAAGCCACATGATGACAGCAAAATTTGCTTCAATAATCATCCCTTGCGGTGCACAACAGAGATGAAACCTGCCAACACTTAGCCTACAAAAATTTAAATTAGTCCATGTGGTGTAAACTACTAGTTGTCAACACGCAGATATCGATAAAATGCCACCTGGCAGGTGTCTCCCAAGTTTCAATCACATGGAAGCCGAGACAATATGGTTTCGCTCGTTGCTTACAATATTCGACGGAAGCATATGCTGTAGACTGCCATCCCCCGGCCAAGACATACATAATATCACGCTTCGTTACGGGCGCAAATTTAAAGTCTATGCATCGCTGCCCCGATTGTGGTGGGTATACTTTTGGGTATATCGCAAAGGAGGGTCGGGTTCAATGGGAACGAAAGGAGTATTCCAAAAGGTGTCGATATTGTGATAATACATGGCCTGCCTATGCCTCCAAGCTTTACATCTCAAAATTTTGAGCTGGGACCATCCCTGCAAGCTCGACCTGATTGGGGAACGTGACAAAAGCGGCAGCGAGCTACAACGTCTTGGATGCTCAAAGCCTTGGGAGGCAATCGCGAGGGCTCGTCCGAAGATACACTGTCTCGGACACATATACGAAGGATAATGGCGCCCAAAAAGCGGCAGATTAATCAAAATGACAAGTATCACCGACATGGAGGCTACGGGAAAAGACGGCCTGTCCTACTCCGTACATCTGCACGACATCAACGGCTGCGGCTGACGGATCAAGAGTGGACTGTGATACATCAAGGTAGCTATCGTGTCCCACGGAGAGAAGGAAAACCACAAGCCCTTGGATGGTGGGTATGATGCTTTGAGATAAGCAACCGTTGGGGGCGCATGAGAACCAATAAAGCAACAAGAGCGAACCCAACGCTGGCGATGAGGCGCTGCAGTGACCGGCTGTTTGCATACCAGGCTGTTTGCCTCTTATTAAAGCACATTTCCTAAAACGCAATGCATTGCAAAAGGCAACGTTCTAGTCAGCGTGAGTCCATACTAGCTGGGTCATAAACCAGGCGATCAGAGAATAGTTGCTTGAACCAGATATTGTTTTCTCGCACAACAATCTTGTTCATTCGCTTTTCGTGATGATATGTATGGGCTTTTTTCAATTATTCAAAACGACTTGATGACTGTCCAACCGCAGTTCTGCCATGGCCCATCTCCATCTATTCCACTGTGGCCTTGGTCGCTTTCATCTTTACTCTACGAGTAGTGTCGTTGTCAAATGAGACTTATCATCTGAATTAAAAAAGAAAAAAAGAAATGCACTGTCTAAGAGCCAATACGGCAAGTTATATAAGTACTGATGGTTCTCTATTCTTTGTCTTGCTACCGCGCCCCACCGCTGCCGCCGCCGCCGCCGTTGTGCCAGCCAAGTCGTCGCGAATTGTCAGCTCCCACTAAAATCGTCCGTCCATCACCAACAAGAACCCTTTCTTTCTTTCTTTCTACAAGCGCAGCTCCCATCGACGCGCCTCGGTGCCGTTTGCCTCTCCCTTCCTTTTCTATTCCCTCTTCTTTCTTTCTCTTCTCTTAGACTTCTTCTTCTTCTTTCATCAAGCGCGCACTCTCTCTTTTTTCTTTTTTTGCCATGGGCCTCATCGGTTTCTCCCTCATCGTCGCCTCCGTTGTCTACGTCCTCATTCGCCCGCCGTCATGGCTCCCGCCCACGCTCCTCGCTTGGCTGCAGCGCAGTTCGACCACGCCCGCGATCGCTGATGGGCCGCCCCGGCGCGACCACGCAAAGGACGATACGAAGCAGACGCCGTCGTCCCCCGTGCGCCCGGCTCCGACGACAGAAGAGGCCCGCGACGCGGACCGTGCCGCTATGCCGCCGCCGCCGCCGCCGCCGCCTCCGTCACTGGTGGTAACGACGACCCCAGTGCAGCCGCCTTCCATCGCCGTCGAGCCGGACGAGCCGGGCGAGTCGCCGACAACCCCAAAGGCCACCGCCATGCAGCTTCCGAGTAGCATGCCGCCCCCGCCGACCTTTTCTCTCTCGACCGAGTCCATGCCACCCCCGCCCCGACCAACCGTATCCTCGTCACCTTCAGCCTCGTCCATGATGCCACCGCCGCCTTTGCCGCCGCCGCCTCCTCCTTCTCATCGCCCGCCTACACTCGGCCAATTCCCCGCTGTCAACTCTGCGCAGCGCGCGCGGGGCCCGGTCCCGAACCGCGGGCCGCCGTCCATGGCTGGCGGCGGCGGCGGCGGTGGGCTCGCGCCCCCGCCCACGCACACGTCGATCCCGACAAAGCCCAGCAGGCAGGTCACGCTCGAGCCGGGCCACTCGCCGCTGGACTGGGCGCGGATATCGGGCGGTCCCGGCGCGGACCTGCGCGGCGTCCCCGCGTCGACGCCGTACCTGCGCGTCACCCCGTCCATGCTCCGGCGCCAGACCGGCCGCAGGGGCACGGACGCCTGGATGGCCCTCAACGGCAAGGTCTACAACGTCACCCCCTACGCCAAGTTCCACCCGGGCGGCGTCCCGGAGCTCATGCGCGGCGCGGCGCGCGACGGCACCCGCCTCTTTGGCGAGGTCCATCCCTGGGTCAACTACGAGAATATGCTGACGGCGTGCCTGGTCGGCATCATGGTCGACGAGCCCGAATCCACCACCACCACAGGTCCGCCGCAGAGCGAGATGGAAGCGATGGATTGACGGACGACTCTGGCGCTACTACTTTACATACAAAATTCGGCGTTTCGGGATAGACAACGAGCCTTTTGGTGTGTCGCTATGCATCGAACGGACATGGATATTTACTACAATAGAAGAGATACCCCCCGGTAATAGAACCATATTTCTTTTCATCATTACAGCAGCGTGTAGTCCTTCGCGGCTGATTATAGTACATATTGCTTCGCACCACAGACCTAACGTCTCCTGCCGAATTTAAACTTCAGTTCATCATCGCTGTCGTCGTCGCTGTCGGCCACCTGGATTGGCTGTGGCGGCGGTCGTTGTCGTTTTGATGACTGCCCAGACAGTGTGCTGGGTGCCGCTCGCTTACCCAAGCTCTGTGATGTTTGTGCTGACGACTGGCTGCGGCTGCCCCTGGAGCTGGCGGTAGCTTGAATACCAGT
The DNA here is from genome assembly GCF_051103115.1 of Cordyceps javanica. Lineage (NCBI taxonomy): Eukaryota > Fungi > Ascomycota > Sordariomycetes > Hypocreales > Cordycipitaceae > Cordyceps > Cordyceps javanica. The sequence continues at coordinate 2,262,979 of NC_139296.1, forward strand.
CCTCCGGCCATATGACCCCCGTGGTGGCTGGGAGTCTTCGTCCTCCTCTGGGTCTGCGGAGTCGCCGTCGTCGTCACGGGTCGCAGGCGTTTCGCCAACCTTTTGCGCGTTGCGGTTCACGCCACTCGATATCTGCGAAATGGGCTGCGGCGACTCACCTCGTGGCGCCGGCTGGAATCTGGCGCCCGAACTTGCCCGCGGCAGAGTTTCATCTTCAAGCCAGTAGTTATCTCCCACTCCAAACTTCTTGCTCTGCACCTCATCAACAGTAATGATGGTTCGCGCAGGCTGTCTACCGGCTGCCTCACCGCGGCGCCTAAACTTTTTAAAGTTCTTGACCCCGTTCCATTTCGGATCCCATCGGCCGTCAGCAATGTCCTGGTCTCTGCTGCGCGTGGTGTTGTCGGGTTTGCGAAGCTCAATCTCCTCGACAATATTCAGTCGACGAATCTCCGCTAGGTCGATGTCTGCAGGAAGCTGCGCGAGATCTTCTTGCTCAGCTCTTGCGCGAGCCTCTTGCTCCTGCCGATGCCTCGCAGCTTCGGCAAGGATGTTGATCTCTTTCTTCTCCTTCTTGATTGGCTTTGGCGGTTGCGTCGGGGGCGGTTCTGGAGCTTCAGATGCAAAGTCGCTACCCATAGCTATTCGTTGTCGTTTGAATCTGGCAGCGGCTGGTGCCATTCCTTCCATGAGGTCGTCTTCTACAGGTGCAGACCTCTTTTGAGTTGTGTGCGAGTGCTCTTCGTGAATGGGATCGGGCTCTTGAGACACAAACAAGCCACCTTCTTCGATAACCTCGTTTGCTGAAACTGCTTCTGGAACTGGCGGTTTTGCCTCATCCATATCAATGTCCGAGCCATCATCGAAGCCCATGAAGCGCCTCTTTACTGGTTTCCTCACCCGAGAACGTCTTGTGGTCGGCTCTGGTTCTACTGCGGCAGTGGAAGATTCTCCTGATGGGTGGGGAGCTTGTGACGCAATCATTGATGTACCTGATTGATCCTCTACCTCAAGTGGTCGGCGCAGCATGCTGGCATCTTTGATCAAGATAGCTTCGAGGAATTCATTTTGTTCGATAGGTCGATGGTCTAGCTGCAGAGAGACTGTCGTAATGAAACTCGTGTACCATTGTACGTGATCACCTTTTGTTGGCAGATATCGCACAACCACAACACCTTTACCTTCACTGCCATCATCAAAACTGCCAAGACCTTTTTCTCCGGCTACACTTTTGACGTATCGCACAAAGTCATCTGACAAAGTCTCGCCAGGTCTGACAGTTTCAGCCAAAGCTTTGCCTCCACCGTTCGTAATCGGAGCGAGCAGGTTGTTATACTGCGTCGAATCATAAAATATAAACGTGTATCCATCGAAAATGTTGATTCGGCCCGAGTCTGGCGTGTAGATTTCGTCAGGGTGCTCAAAGGGCTCTCCACCACGAGGTGGCAGGTGTTTCATAGGATCCGGCCACGATTCGTCAAAATTTTGCTCTAGCGCACATGTTTGCGACCCATTCCCGTCGTCTACTGGGTCAGCAGCCTTGGTAATTGCGTCGAGGAAAGACTCTGTGACAATAAACTGGCCATTGATCAACGCCTGGAGTCCCTTGGCAGTATTGCGCTTCTTGGCCACGACATGCGTGGTGAAGTCTATGTTATAATCAACTAGCAGTTTGATATCCAGCTGCTCGAATCGCGATTGAAGAGCGCTTATCGGTTTCGCTAGCAGTTCCTTGCTAGAGAAGGAAAACGTGAATGCGACAGGTCTCCAGGTCAAGCTGTCGGAATCATGTTAGCAGGGTCACGCCAGCGCAGCGTGGAATCAGTACCGGAACTTGTTGGGACATTTCCCCATTGTCATCTCGACATCCTGACCATTTTCCACGGCGTATTTTGTGCCTTTCAGCTTCTTGCCATTAACCACAGTGCCAATTTTCGTCGCCAGGTCTTCGATTGTGATTTTAGAGCGTCTAGATGGATGTAGCGCATCCCCATCGCCAACAGGGTCGATTGTTATCGTTAAATGTTTGCGAGATATCGTATTGTGTGAAATCGCAAGCTGGCCGGCTGTTTATGCATTACGGTTAGCCATTCGTCCACCAGATCAAACCATCACCACTCACCCTCAGCCACTGTGCGCCCAAACAGGTATGTCTTTCCTGGTCGTAGCCATAGCCGGCGGCCTGGTGATTGCGGTTAGCAACCAGAACTAGCATACTCTGTTTTGGTTTTGGTTTCGGTATTGTTATACACTCAAAAGCCTCTTCATTCTCCAGCAGCCACATTTCAAGGGCTCAATGATCGCGGGCGCAACACTTCAATGGGCTGCCATGACGTTGTGTCCTGGTGCGTGAACCTTTTTGCGGGGACGCGACGGCGCGTGCTGAGTTACTTCAGCGCACGACGCCAATTCACGTGTCTTGGTGCCTGGCAACTTAAACCTCCCACTACAAATAGGGCAACCATCCACCTCGCTGCTTTCTTATTACTGATAGTACGGAGTAGCTTGCTCCTCTTTGACCAGGCCTTGGCCATGGGGTTTAAGGGCTCAGCAGGTGTGGATTTGTGCAGGCGCTCACGATTAACCTACGCCCCCCTTGTTCTACTATCGTCTAGGATGAAGCTCATCCACTTGCCCCGTCGCACTTTGAATCGCAGCTGCAAATTTTTCTCAATTCTACTTGGTGGATGAGACATTGAGATGTGCGATTACAGACCCTCACTGTGACCTCAACATTAAAATGTTCAATTAATGGCCCCAGTAGTGGAACCTGACCAGGAGAGGGTCACGAGGGTGTGCATTGGGATGGAGTCTGGCCGCGGACGCGGTGGGGGAGGTCCATATCTAACTCGAGCGGTGTTGCATTCTTGCAATCAAGTAAAAAGAAGAAACAAGCGGCCCGTTCCCTAATAATGGACCCAAGAGGCTGGTATGGAGGCATGGACGGTTAATTGGCCCCTAGAGACTCTGGTTAGTACCAAAAGCAGACAGCCAAGATGGCTTTTGAACTTCCCCAGTTGCGAAGCTGGCTATTCTGAAAGGCAGTGTCTGACGTGGAGCTACTTTCAGTTGATTATGCTCAGGGAGTCATTGCGTGCTAGGCCTTTTGTGTTTCTCTCATGATGGGCTTCACGGGGTTGAGGTCCGCTGTATATAGTCTAAATGACAGGAAATAAAAGTATTACACTGAGATGATTGGATATTTAGCCAAGTTTAAGAGAAACAAGGAGATGCCAGTTTGAACAACCATAAATTACTTGCACATATCGAAAAAATAAGCCGCCCAACGCCATTCTAATTCAAATGCACGCTTTGTTGTCGTCTGTGGCCCTGGATTCCTAATTGAACGCACCAAAACCTCAAATTGCAAGAAGAAAGTTGCACTATGCGATAAGGGGCTTTCAGGCAAGTTCGACTGGCTCTTGCTGGACTTGACGCGGCTGAGCATGAGTCGGGTTGGGCGATGCCGCCTCCATCTCGCTAGGTTGATAGCTCGAACCCATCTGTCCTGGCGCGGGTGAAGGAGATCCCACCGCGCTCGGCTGGTACATTGAATCGTTTGTCGGTTGGTTTGGGTATTTGCCGGGTGCGGGAGCATGGTACTGCGGGCCGGGATTCGACTTTTTTCTGCGGTGCAGGAGGAAAGCACCGACTGCTAGGAGTGCAATGCCAGCAATGCTCCCAACGACGATGCCGGCGATTGCGCCTCCCGATAGACCTCCGTGGTCCGACGAGCTCTCGGGAGCTTGTGTGCCTTGGTTGTCGGTATCACTCGCGTTCTGACTTGGAGTGGGAATGCTTGTCGCAGTTGACCCGGGTGCAACCTAAGAGATGCGTCAGTATATTTCTGAACTGGTGAGAACCCGAGACCTCATGCTACATACCGAGAGAAACTTGATTCCCCAAGCCTCGATGCCTTCCTTGGTAGAAGGCGTGCGTGTTACTGGCGCTTCCGTGGCAGGCGTAACACCTAAATCTGTAATGACGCCGGTCCACACGATGCCGCCTGATGCCGCGGTGGCGTGGCAACCATATTCGTTATCTTTGCACATGAAGGAGAAGGCATCACCAGTGACACTGATGGAAATTAGTACACCAAGTCGATGCTCAGCATCAGGCGACATCAAATACTGACCTGGGACAACATGTTATCGTGCTGATTGCTGCCGACTTTCCGGATGTGGCAGAACCAGCCGTCGCACAGGCTCGAGTGTAGCCGGCCGGACAGGCGCTCCCGTCCGTGAGATACGGCACGTTGATTGTGAATGAAGGAGGAAAGCATTCACCCGATGGGGTATTTCCGGTGAAAACGGGCGTAGGCGTGCCGTACATGTTGCTGAAGAAGCTTTTACCGCCGTCGGCGTAGAGGACCCGATAATAGTTGGTACTCGCAAAGCACGATGTCGGTGCCGTCCATGATGATGGGAAGCTGTGCAGAGGGGGGAGCGTGGACTTGGTGGTTGTGGTAGATTTGGACGACATCGTTGCTGGTCTCGCGGGAAGCTATCAAGCTTCAACACCTCGCTTTTCGTTTCTGCCGCCTCGGTTTGAAGCTGTTGGAAGTTCGAAACTGATGTGGAAATGTTGTGACAGCTAGGATCAGGACAAAGCAGGAAAATGTTTGTCACATGTACTCCACGGAGACTTCTTATTAACTATGAGATGGACGTTTTAGCCCTGGCAGGGCTGGGTCAACTAATTATGTCTGTCGTGTCATGCGCGCTACCAACATGATCGTCTCCAGTTCAACCAACCAGACTAGGTAGCATCCTGGTTAGCCAGGGATGTTGAGCCTCCTCTACTCAGTGGTTGGATAAAGCTATCAGGAAGCAATTCCCGGGGAACCTGGAGCGAATCGCATCCCCAAACATTGTTCTCTACATAGTGATTCATACGACATGGCATGATCTGCTCTGTCTGAGCTGATATCCCTTGTGAGGTGTCATGACTTCTACTGGTATAAGTCACCCACCTACTGAGTAGTACTGGGAGAAACAATCTGTCGGACATAAGAGTGCCTTGTCGTCAGCACGGAGAGCGCCAATTCCACTTTTTATAGCCCCAAGCCTGCGAGGATGGGTTCTTCTCCAGAAAATTGCAGCGCAATGAAGAGCTCATTGGCGAGAGAGCCAACGCCAAAGTCTCACCATAACTGGGGCGCTGTACGTGCGAAGCACTTGGCTCTGCCTTGTAATTTCAAGGACTAATTTAGAAAAATTTACGCCACTTTTTGGGCGGACCTTGGCTTTCCGGTTGTGACGGTGGCAAAGGCAAGCATTTCCTATCTACAGCCTTGTAGACAGAGCTGAGTTGCGAGGCGAAGATTTCCGCGAAGTGGCAGCAGCTGTGCCTGTCTCTGCTTGATCGGGATAGCCAGCGTAGAATGCAAGCGCTTGATGATTGATGAATGCTAGGTTGTTTATTGATGCTGAATATTTTCTGTAATCGTTTAATTTGCTTTCTCTAGCGTACACTTTTAAAGTAGCGAGAACGCGCCGGCTAGATCACTAAAAGCACTTGGCCATTACTTTCCGAGCTTTTGGAATATTCTTCTGTATAATTGTCCTGCTATTCTTTTGAATACAATCATTCGTCTCATCACATTCTTTTCTCCTCTCTTCCCCTGCCCTAGTCCCGCCCCATTCCTGTTCCCAAGAACAGACGGATAGCAACTGCTTTTGGTCCACCTAGCAGAAACTAGCCCTTCTAGTCATTGCACTCATATATATCTGACCGCAATTGATTAATGTGGACGCCACAGCGGTAATAAGCTGCAGGTCACCTGCAGCAAAGTTAAGACGGATCAAATACTGTTTTATAGAATTGAATGTGTACCAGATGAATGCACCTGCATCGGATCCTATATGCACTGCCCTGGCTTAAACGGGCAGCCAGCAAAATATATACATTGTAGACATTCGACATCTTTGGCAGACCTCGCAGTCTTGTCAAAATCCGGGCATCATTAGGTATCAAAGTGATACAGGGTCTCATCCACAATCTCATACTCAATGTCGATGTGGCCGTTCTGGCAAGCCAGTGGGGACAACTGGCTGAGGGCAGAGTAGGAAAAGTCAAGGCCAGCAGCGCCGTTGGCGTTCCACTGCGAGTCGGTGCCGTGGGCGCAGCGCTCGCAGCCGTCGCCGATGAAGAAAGGGATGCTAGACTTGACGCCGTTGACAGTGACGACGACTCGCTTGCCGCAGTATTTGGCACGACCCTCGGCGGTCTTGAGGGGCAGATTGCTCATGGCGACGAGGTTGTTGGAGTTTACATCGTTGAGAGACTTGGCAGTGTACCAATTGCACATTACCGAACCGAGGTTTTGATTGTTGAAGTCAGTACCACAGGCCTGGCGCTGCTCGATGTCGTAGTAGTAGGTGCCAAAGCCCTTGCCTTTGAAGATGGTAGACTGGGCTGAGGCGCCGGCTGCGAGAGCCAAAGTTCCAAGAATACCGATGGCGAGCTGCATTGTGGTACAGTGTAAGTAAGAAGAAGAATGATGATTCTGTATTCTGATTGTCGAGGCCAGTCAAGAGACTGTGAGTGTGATGGCTATTCCAACCCAAAGAACGAGGAAAGCACCGGCCTTTTATATCTGACGGTTTGCCAACCACGGGACGTAGAGCAAGACAGAAGGAGTCGGTATTCCTGCACTTCGAAATACTACCGTTTGGCCTGGTCCTCGCTGATCCGGAAATATCCGGCCATGCAATGTGTTGACGTCCATGTTGTGCAATACACGTTGGCCGCATGACTGCCAGGCGAGGTGCATTCACTCAAGCAAGGTGCCATCAAAGGATTGCTCCTCATTTTAACAAAGCTGGATTCGGAATCTAGTCAGGAACAGGGAGCGAGGTTCTCCGTTCTTGACTTGATTGGGCATAACCCGCAACTCAATTTGTCCTGCAGGATCAGCACCAATGCCTATTTGGGTAGGTCGGAAATGGCTATTGAATCTTAATTGGAGAAGCACACAAGATTTCCCCGGTCAGCAGCAACGTTACGGCATGATCAATCATTGCAGACTTACCAGCTTGTAGGAACTACATCAGTAGCGCCAGAAATGTTCTTTCTCATTGTGTGTTGTAGCATTTCATGTTGTTTCACTATGGACCAGGTGTGGCAGACATTGCAGATGGTCGGCGACGGGAAAGTTGAAGGAACTCACTGGCGTGATGCCAATCCAGCAGTAAGTCCCGAGAGCCATAAACGCAAAGAAATTTGAAGTTGGAAATGCACTAGCTAGGTCGATCCGATCTGATAGAGCAGTTCTTGCCCGGGTCGACAATGGATTGATGACCGTGAGTTGCAGCTCACCTGGCAAGTCACACAACGTTACAGACTGGCAGCCGCCCAGCAGTGACTACAATCGATATGAACCTCTTTTCACGAAAGACGAATAGCGAGAGCAACAGATACTATGCCCAGCTTTTTGTTGAAAACTCGCAAAGATCAGGCAGTTGGGCTCAAGCAAATCTGCTCTGGTTCATCATTGCCCATTGTTATGCGCGACTTTTGAGCATGGAAAAATATCTTCTTGACCTTGAACGACATTTATTTATAGTACTTGACCGGCGAAAAAAAAAAGTTTTTAGCGTCGGGTGAATAATCGTGACTTTCTTGGCCATCCGAATAGTGTCTTTCCGAAATCTACCAGACGAGGTGTAAAATTTCTCCGAACAAGGCCACACGACGCCGCAAAGCATGTCCAAGGAGAGGCAAGGTTTCTGGCCGGTGAGTCAAAACGTGATCACGTTTACATGGATTAAATTAATGAGGAAAGAAAAGGCTTTGGCAGAATCTGCTGACCATCTAGAACAGTACTGCCGCTAACGAGGACAGTTCACAATACGCATCATAGCTTACAACCGGCGGTGTATCTAAGTTTATTAGTGTTTTCTCTTCAAAATTGAATACTCTTAAAAAGTGGGACGTTTCAAATTTCTCATCTCTATTATTTCTCTACTTCCTTTGTGTTTCTTCGCAGCCCGTCTGCGCCTTCTCTATCGTCAATATCATCGTGCTCCTATCAGGTTTGAAGGAACCAGAGCAAAAAAGGCTTTTTGGTTCCAACCACGAAAGGTTACAACAGTTTGCTACTATCAGGCACCTGCAACTTCTATTTTGATTGACCCAAATTGCTTATCTCCCATTCGTTTGCTCCAGTTCTCTCGGCGACTTCAACACACCTATTGTCCTCGCATCTGTCGTTACCTATCAAATAGGCATGGATCTTCTAAGTGCTTGCGAAAGCCTGGCTGCCAATGTCATGGAGTACAAAGCTACCGATGCATCTGATCTTCACATACCCGAGTCCGATATCGAGCGCTGGCGATTCCTGTTTGAAATGACCCGCGCTGAAGCTATCGAAGAAATCACCAACTGGCGCTTGGATTTCGGGCGTGAGTCACTGTCGCAAGATGCTTGGGAAGCACTCAAAGGATCGAAATCCGCAGCCGGGTTCAACAAGGAATCCTACGAATACAACCTAGCTCGTGGGCGAAAGCTCAAGCAAGACACTGTGACCAGTTCAGGCGACACTGGCATGTACCTGCTTCGAATTCAGGAACCATTTCCGAGCGTGCAGACCATTCAACATCTGCTCAACACGAACAAGGTTGAAATAGTCACTGGACTGGACGACGAAGGCAGATCTGTGCAGTTTTGCTACATGACTGCGCAGATGAAGAGCCTTCTCGAACACAATCTTGCTACGTCCGGCAACAACCACTTGCGCCCATCCTTTCTCCGGGTCTCAATCGCCCGCAAGAATTTATCTGATAGCTCCAGATACCCGACACTCGGAATTGACTCAACTTTCCCCCAATACCGAGCGCAGGCGATGACCGAAAGCTTTCGACCAGCACAGAATGAGTATCCTGTGCGATATTTTTTCTACGGTACGCTGGCGGACCGAGCCGTTCTCGCCCGTATTCTTGGAATTGAGAACGCGGGTATAATCTCCTACGAGCATGCAACTGTCCGCAGAGGCGCTCTTACGTCCTGGGCGAACAGATACAAGGGCCTGGTAGACGGTGATGAAGACGATGAAGTGGAAGGCAAGGTTTACTGGGTCAAATGTCGAGAAGACGAAGAGGCACTGCGGATTTACGAGACAGCCAAGTATGAGGTTGTGAGGTGCATTGTTCACCTTCAAAGTGAGGCTAAGACATGCATGGGCCTTACTTTCCGGCTGCTTCAAGATATCAAACCGCAGAACTAGAGAGTGAATGAATATATCATGAGCATTCTGCAAACAATACCGGCCTATAAGCAGGCTAATAAGGGGACTAGAACGACACAACAGATTGCAAAGGTAATTGAGGTCATAAATCAACAAGCTTCAGGCTTGACGTGTGCATTGAGAAATTAGCTGAGCCTGGGTATATAGATCAGGAAACCTCTAGGGTATGGCACCCAGCGGTTAAGCTCATAACCTGCCTCGCCCAAGGTAATATTAAAGTAGTAAACCTTACAAAATGACGTTGCAATACACCGTTTGCAAACAGTTTAGGTATCATTGGTATCATGCGCCCCCCCTGAGCAATCGCAAAAACCAGACTGCAAACAAAGACAAATATACTGGGTGCCGCCTACGCTTGGGCTTAGGTTCCCCAGGGCGTATAGGCGCGCGCGCACCCGCGTATGGTATATCCATTATTAGCCCGTCTAGGCTTGGTGCTCGGCACTCTTCTGCTTGCGCATCTCATGGGCGTGCTCGGACCAGGGGAAATGGATGACGGGAACCTGGAAAAAGGAGTTGCTATAAACCCGATTAGCGTCTAGTTCGTCTTGGGAGATGGGAAACAGTGCATGACTTACGAGCTGTCCTGGATACCAGCGAGAGCATTGTACCAGGCGAGGAAGGCAGCGAGGAAACCGAACAGACCACCGGTCTTCTGAAGGGCAAGGGCAGCGGTGGCGTTGCCCAGGTTGCTGGCCATCTGCTCGCAGGCGAGGAACAGGAAAGCCAGATCAAGGGTGAAGAACAGCAGGAAGAGCGCCAGAGTGGAACGGAGGGTGCAAAGGACCAGAAGGGTGGTGAAGATGAACCAGCCAAAGAGGTAAAAGCCCAACACGTTGGCGACCTGAGGCTTGCTGTACTCGTCTAGGACATGGAAACCGGGGGTTAGGATAATGGCGTAGGAGAGCCAGAAGCCACCGTACGATGACAGGGCCGTGGCACCGAATGTGTTGCCAGTAGCCATTTCCCTGCAAATCGTTGTTAGTCTGGTGAATCAAGCGCCAATTGCTTCTTGCGCAAGCTGATGAAGAAGCTCCGGCGAAGAAGTGCTCTCTGTCGCAAAACGTACCACATGCCAGCGAGAAGCTGGACAAGACCACCGTAGCCAAAGGCCAGGGAGAGGACAATGTTGGGAGCCGCGGTATCGCGAGTGTGCATGTTGAGGGCAGAGAGGACAAAGGTTGTCAGGGCGAAAGCAGAGAGACCCAGAGGAGCAGGGTTGGCCAGCTTGCGGTGCTCGTACGGCTGCCAGTTTCCGACCTGCAGAGCACCGCCAAAGGCCTGGGTATCCTGACCCTCGATCATGGCCCGGTAGGTGGGGTGCTGGAAGCGCGAATGCTGGGTGGCGCCATTGGGGGCGATGTCCTTTTCAGCAGCGCTGGTGACGGCGGCGTCGGGAGCAGACATGATGTGTATATGTGTTGTCAGGAGGACGGAGTTGGGGGAGTTGGGGGAGCTTGGAGTTGCAAGTACTCTGGTAACAAAGGCGAGCAAGAAAGGATGGCAGATCGAGCCTTCTAAGGGTACCCTTGGAAACACCAACACAGTAAATGGAGTCTGAACGAGAAGGAAACGAGAGGCGCGAGTCGAAGAGGGTGGGGGAGTGCCTTGCTTCTTATAAGCTGCCCTTTTCTCTTATGAGGGGGAAAACCCCAGACGCTAGCTGTCTATCTGAATTGTCCCTTGGCCCATGGACCCCAACGGCAGAGAACCGGAAGGAGGAGCACGTCGACATGCAGCAGTAGTTACTAAGAACGTTCACGGCAACAGGAGCCCTTGTCACAATATGGGGCCGACACAAGCTATGTGGAATGGCGCTGGAGCTAAAAGGGGGGGTGTGTGGTGGTGATGCGGAAGCCGGGGTGGTGGGGGGTGTCCTACTTATGTTGAGTCCACAGTTGTCAGTGATACAATAACAAAATACAGAGAGAGCTTATGGGCCAGGGAGGCAGCTACCTTCGTTCTGGAGTTTTTGTTCAAGTAAAATTGGCTGCGGAGGCTTGACTCTGTGCCAAGGGCCAAGGTTATAAGTAGGGGAGGAGTTGGCCTCGTACGGAGTACTGAACTGTGTTACAGACTGCGAACACCATGGCTGATTGCAAACAAATGTACCGAGTAATCTGTACGGACGTCTAGATGAACCGGTGTCGCCAGTCTTTCTCCCAACCGGTACGCCGTCACTGGCTTGTGACGTTGTGACGCCAACGACCTACTCAGTAGACAACTCTGTGGCGATCGTTTTCCCAGCTTGGTTCGGCAGCAGGATGACAACAGGGCTCCTCGTTCCGTCTTTTTTCTGAAGATAAAAATGCAGCCGCCCAGTGCTCCATACTGAGTAGGCGGAACCCCAACTAAGATTTTGACAAGTCGAAAAAAAATTTCGTCCGGGGGTGGCAATGGGCTCGCTCCCCCGGGCCGGCTGCCAGGGTCCCTCTCAATAAAGACCCAACGATCGTCGGTTTCTGGAGCAGAAGTGCGGCGTTACTACCTGTATCCGTACAGAGGGCTGTACTAGTAATTGAGCAACCCCAGTCCCTCCCGTGGACGTGGACGGCGAGCGAATTGCGTTGTCCAGACTTGCCAGAGTGGACGATCCCAGTGTCTCAACAGAGTGCGACGCTCTTGTGGACGATTGTGGACGATTGTGGACGACGCCACGCAGCAAAGTGTCCTCAGCCGTGCGGAAGCCCAATCTTGTTGCCGAGACGCGAGCCGGGGAAACGGAATGGTTTTGAATGGTTTTCATACTGGGTAGACTGACGACAGGCGAACCAGTCGCCCACTCAACCCAACAAGTAACCATTTCACGTTCTCAAGGTTACGACTCCCGACTGACTGACTCTTGTATTGCCTTGAGCGGCACACCACCACCACAGGCAGTCTGGCGCCGTCTTGTATGGGCCAGGCGTGACGACCAGGTTCACGACGCAAGTACCGAGCTTGGCAAACAAATATATTGCCCAGGCCCTGCAGCGACTGAGTCGAGACTCGAGAGAGACAGAAAGCCAAATCCTCAGGATCCGAACGAACGGGCCATTGCCCGTCATCAACTGCGTTTTCGTCCCCTGTCGACTCGGCATGGCGTCTGGATGTATGGAGGGTTGGGGGTGTTTTGGCTTGCGCCAAAATAGCTAGGGGCGTCATGGGAATGACTTTTTTTTTTTCCAACGACGCCACCGCCCGCCGCCATCCCGCGGACGGGGGACAGCAGAGAAAAGCTGCGTATCACCGCAAAAATGTCTTGGCCCGGCGCTTTCTCACGATCGCGGCTTGCCAAGCAAGCTCACATAGTTCAGCCTCTCTCGCAAGGCTCAGCCGACGACATTTTTTTCTCGGCTCAGGCACACCCCCGAGAAACATCAAACAAGCAAGCAAAAGCTGGCCCTATGGCTGCGGACTCGACTGACTCAAAAAAAAAAAATCAAAAATCGCCCGCTAACCAGGATTATAATTTCTAGGAATAATGACTTTGGGACCATTCAAAACCTCGCCCGGTGGCTTCCGCGGAACTTCGTGTTCGATTGCGCGATTACGGCGTGGCGTTGACGGGCGGTCCCCCTATGTACCACTTCTCTCCATGCTATCGTATACTGTACTCAGGAAAAAGTGTTGCGGCAGTTTTGGCGTTCGAACGGTTGCCAAGCGAAACGGTTGTTGTGACCTGGGGTTTCCCCAGCAAGTCTGGGGAACAAAGGGAGGGCAAAGAAGAAACCTCAACGGAAACAAGAAATGCGATCGCCTCGGTGACTCGGCTCCCTTGACATTGTCTGACTGATGGAACATGGGCGAGGACCCTCAAATTGTAAAATGCGTGTCTCTCATTTTGCATCACCACGTTGTCACTATACACGCATACTGAGTACGCACAAAAGACCGCGGGGCCTCTGCAACATTGTAATTTTGTGACCGACGACAGAGGCAAGACAGCCTAGCCTTGTCCGCGACAGGCAGTAGCCTTCTTTCTTTGCAGGGCTGTCACCTTTTTGTGCTTTGGGCCTCGGAAGGTTAACACGGTCGTACGGATGATTCAATTCCCCCAACACGGGTTTGCGATCCTGTCCTGTCGCAAGCTCAAGCCCCCGAGCCTCCGACCGCCACATCGTCTCTCTCTCTCTCTCTTACCAGTAAAGACTCTGCGGGGAAATGCACTTGGCGAGATGGCTAGCCTGCATCCGTCATCATGCACTCGCAAGATCGTCCAGCCCGAATATCTGTGCCGTGGGGCATTGCTACTCTGGCGTCACACTCTTGGCTGCTTGGCTGCCAACCACTGCGCTCTAAAAGGGGAGCTAATAAACTAGAATTCTTCTCTCTTGCACGGATTTGTAGCCGCCATGGTGCTCCGTGGGCTTTGTCAAACTAGTTGGTTTCCTTACCCCTCTGGCACTACTTACATCACACGCGATCTATTAGTAGGAAAATATCAAATCATTGTGCAGGGGGGAAACGTGGCCACCTTGAGCGGGCGCAGTTCAGAGCCCGGGACTGAAACCATTGGAAAAGCTCTGGCCATGAGAGCTGCGTTTCTGTACCTATAACCAGTTCATTGGAGCAAGGGGTTTGGCCGACTTTGTGCGTTGCCGAGCTGCACGAGATAACAGCCGGAGGGGGCGGCCAGGGCCTGGCTCATGCAGTGCACCAGCCAGTCAATCCAGGGTGGCTGGTTTGATCAGAGTCAGTGTCCTACTGGTACATACATACTGGTCTTAGGCGGGAAGAAAACAACAGAATGTATCCATGAGTGGAGTGTCTTTCCCTCGAGCGGAAAGGACGCGAGAGGCCAGGCCACAAAGTCCTCCAGTGTAAGAAAAGCACCGAGTAAGGTTTCAGCCCTCGGCATGGGACTATCCATCTCCACCAGGTTTCTTGTGCTCCATCCTGGCCGGGCGAGCGGCGGAGCTGGCTACTGATATACCCAGTCACTGAGATGCGAAAGAAGTAAGTAGGTCCCTCCTTTTGGTCGGGCTGGCTGGCGACACTGACTGGACAATTATCCCACGGGACCGGGGCAGGGGCGTACCAGTAGGATTCCGTCCATCTGCTCCTTACTGGTATACTCGGTAGCGCATGGATTGTCCCAGCAGAGCGGCTGATGGCTAGCTGAGGTTTGGCCACCGTTAGAGTAGCTTTCTGCAGGAAGGCAGCAGATACTTAGATCTGCGGACGGCGGCGGTCTGGTGCAGACCTGGCTGCATCACTAACCTGTCACCATAGAAGCCAGGTTTCCACGGCGCCAATAAAAGCAACATGAATCTTCCGTCACTGCCGCCTCCGCCTCCGCCCCCCTTCTTTGACTGGCGACCACCTCCTTTCCCTGCCTGCCTGGCATCTGGGCAAACCTGGGTGCGCCCTCACACGTGGCTGAGGCAGAGGGTCACCGGCAGATCTGAAATCCATTGTGCGTACGGAGTCCCCCCCCGGTATCGCCATGGGGAATGCGCACATCAGTGGTTCCATTTCGAAGACGCAGTGGGCAACGAATGAGCCGCTGGGAGATTATCAGAATCTTGGCACTTTCGCTACTTGTCCCAGAGCTGGGGGAGCTGTCAGGCTGGTCTGTTGCGGAGTATAGATTAGCTCGAGTTAATTCCGCAGCTCCCAGCTCCCAGCGTGGGGAAGGGGCGCTTTTATTCCGACTCACCCTGTATTCCGTTTTATTAGTGCTCAGTAGTAAGTAACTCCGTACGCAGGAAGCGACTTACTTGGCTTCCAGCCAGGGTATCTGGCACATCAGCCAATGTTGCTTCTGTGCTGAATGTCTTGTCTTTGCCACTTTGACAGCCAAGGATTGATTCAAATCCAATACTTTACAAGCATGGTTGCGATTCTGGCAACCCCTCGGTGCAAAGACGCCATTGTTCTCGCTGGAGATGACCATGTCGGGACGTGCTTCATGTAGTAGTAGGCTGGAGGGTTGTACTTTGGACCGAGTCTGCACTAGAAACGAACCAACCCTACCCATGATGCCATCTTGCCGGGACTAATACGTGGACACCAGATGCTTGCCGTCATTGCTGGAAGAACGGACGCACGCCGATTAAGCCGCGATATCCTGGAGCAGCCTCGCGGCATGAGCCCATTCCATCCATGGCCCAGGTGACCTCTTTCTCCCACACTAATACCCTCCCTTGTTTACACAGCCCAAGTAGTTTTAAAATTACAGGTGCCGTCTTTTTTGCAATGACCAGTTGACTCTTAGGCCACGGCCCAGCGGCGCCAAGTGTCGACGCGACACACGACAGAATGCCATCATATCCCTCTTGGTCGGGCAAGATGGAAGGGAAGGGGGGGGGCGTGTCTGTAGAATCAGCCAACGAGTTGGTGGACTGTGAGGCATTGGTGTGTCGCGGCCGTCGTGTCTCTCTGCCTCGTCGGATTAGTTTGGCCTGGGATGGTGCTAGCATCACACGCCTACCAGTACTTCACTTTCCATTCATCCGAACACTTGTCTGTGCACCACAACGCCACTGAAGCCCCCCGCCAGGCCACCACATAGACGACGTGCCACACGCCCATCAACTTTGAGGAAAACTTTAACAGTCGCGCTGGGTAGAATCTGGCTAGTCCTTGTGCGTTGCCGCATAGACCGACCCTGCCGGAGCTACCAAAGTTGGCGGCCCCTGGGCAGTTGTCTGTCTCAAAGATACAAAGCCGCGGAAATGAATGGTGCCTGACTTCCCTATCCTCTCTACCACCGCAGAGTCATATATACATCAAGCTTCCATCTCATATTTGGGATAGAATTGTTCCGAAATTCGAGCAATCGCGTCCATGAGGCTCTGGATTTCTGCCTTGAATGTCCATATTCAGACAGATCTAGGCAGATCTTTGGCAACACACCCACGGTGTACACCATGTTTCATCATGGTACACACAAAGCCTGTACGGATATGTCTCAATGATTGCAGCACATCTATCCGTATTGGAGTCTGATTTCATTTTGTATTGTGTCAACCTCCGAGGCATACTTTCTCCCTTTGCCTTCGGTTACCTATCATCTATCAGTGCTGAGTATGCACCTCAGTTGAAATTGAAAGTAAACAAAAGTACTTCATTAATCTAAGTATTCGATTCTTGGTAGTATGAGTATACAATCTCTTCCGTTACCTGTGAGTTTTCGAGTATATGTAGGCCTCTGGTGGAGAGGGGGCTGGTTCAAGTTAGAAAAAGTCTGGTGAACATGCTATAATAAGATTCTGCCGATGGTTCCTCTGTAACATTATCTATCCGCTGTAACAATTAAATCTGAAATCGTGTCGAGGGCGAATGGTCGCCTCTGCCACCTTGCTGTTGGCAATGTTGCACACTACACCACTCCCCCACGACCGATGCAGTTGAGAGGCATTGCAACCTGGACCTGGGCTAGTTCAGAGCCAGTATTTCAGCCAAAGTTCTCTATTTTGGACTGGCCTGTTTTCGATCTCGATAAGTATAAATCGATACTGCCCAATCACCACCACAATAGTCTGAGGCATCCCCTTGGCAGGGCCTGGAGCAGGCCGTCGCTGGAAGTAGCTGGACGCTTTCTGCCATTGAGTGCACACCAGCACTCTTTTCCATCTTCAGTACCTGCAATAGTGAACCCATTCAGTTTGCAATGATTCATGCAGTTCTTGTTGGAGATTTCACCGCCAGAAATGTCCCTCGGTGCGCCTCCCCGAATAATTCTCTGTGGCGTGTCACGGAAGCAGCCCAAGTATCTCCATCTTGAGTGAATCGAATGGTATGAAACACTTTCCGGTAATTGATGTTTTGTGTTACAGGAATCAGGATTCTGGTTGAGCTCCTCATTCGGCTTCGAGTACTTGGGCATCGCGTCGATAGTTGGCGGGGGCTCAGTCGACTGACTTGACTGCCCTGTAGCACATTCCGTCGTATGCGACAGATCATTGGCAGAATTTCGTTCTCCGCAGCCATACATTGGCGGGACGTCTTCTAATCTTTCTGTAGTGTCAGCGTTCCCTAACCCTGGGTATTGTGGTGGTGCTACGCCGGGGCATGAGCAAACTAGGGACGCTGCATTCTGGGGGACAGCAGTTGACTCAGGGTATCCTTGTATAGAAGTTGACACTGATGTCTGTGAGCAACAGAAATGAAATGTTTGGGGTGAATCTTACTCGATGGACTTGAATAAGTGAGGGGTGTAGTTGAGGTACAGCTTGCCTTGGGTTGAACATCGGGCAGATTTGATTGCTTAGGCGCATCAAGCTCAGGTGTATTTGCAATGGCGTCTAATGGGCCTTTTGCAGATTCTCCAGGTATACCAGAAGGCGAAATCGAGGTGAAAATATACCCAGCTGTCGGTGGCATGGTTATGGCGCTCCAGCCTCCTGGTCTGTTTGTTCTTTCTGTTATATAGCTTCGCGGCGGCTGTGATGTCACTGGTGGTAATTCTGAGCCGGTACAAGCACATGGAATGATAAGTTCGTAGGTCGTTCCCAAAACTTGTTTTGAAACGGTACAAATTGGAAGCGCGAGATGATACGCAGCGGCGCACATTGATCCAGCAACCTGATTCAAGACTCCGTAGAGTTCCATGCTGGTTATGTATGTCTCGGAGTTGATTACTTCGGCCACAAAAACTCCGCCATGCCAAATGATATTTGACATAATACCATCAATGTTCCTGACGTCGGCAATGCGGGACTGTTGAAGCTGCTTTCCTATTGCGGCGGCAACAGCTGGTAGGACCAGCGGTAGAACATCTGTGACAGAGATAGAAACAGAATCCGCGATGCTGGATATTATGGACGTGAAACGCATTTGATCGACTCCAAGTGCGCCTAGTATTGTATCAATCAGTCTTGCAGCGGCTTCGGAGTCAATGATGCAGACTTGATCTACAATGTCGGAGAGCATACTGAGCATAGACGGCTGTCCTACCCATATGATAGAGTCTTCAACATATAGCTTGTTCTCCCGCGCCTGGATGTCCGGCTTACTGATATTGAATTCATTGTGTAATACGCCATCGATAGCTATGGCCTTTTCAAATGCCGCGGACAAGGCTGCCAATGGGTCGACAGCGGGCACTGTGGTTGGAAAAGCCACACTCTTTGTCTGCACAATGTAGAAATTTGACATTACTCCGTCAAGGTCACCGAGTAAACCAATCCGATATCCGAGTGCACTAACGCTTGACGTAGTTGCTGCAATCATCGGCTGGTCTTGGTCCACTAACGGCACGGGATTCGATTTCTATGGCTATTAGTGACCGCAATGCCATGATTTACTGTCACGTCCGTACCTCTCTCGCGCCTAAAGACGCATCTTCGTTCTCTATTCCACGTTTTGTCAGGGGTGCCTCCTGAATTCTAGTCCATATGGTTACGAGCAGTGTGGTGCTCAGCACGCCAATCACCAGGATGGCCAAGCTACCAAACACCATGCCGCGGCGACGAAGTGCGCGTGAAGAAACTCGTGCAGGCCACCTCTGCCCTCTCTCGTAATGAAGTGGAAGCGTCATGGTGAGATTTGTGCGTCTATTGTATAAGATACGATCCAAGAGGAGCTCCAAAATCGATCCCAAAAAGTGCAATGTGCTTCAAGTGAGGTGGAAGTTGAGTACGATTGGAAGTGTCAGATTGGAGGCTATATGTGTTACTAAAGTGTGCAACACATCTTTCGCTCCTGCCCTCTACTATGGTTGCATGACTTGGCCCGTCGACACCACCTTCGCTTTCATCCATAGGCGAAGCAACTACAAGATGCTGAAAGAGCACTTCCGGCACTTCCTTAGGTAGACTTGGATTTACATCAATTCAACTATATCCAATATGTTCTTCTGTAGTTCTATTGTGCAAGACTGCAGTTGTCTAATTATAGTATTGCCATTGCCTCATTTGCTACTATTTGCTCGACTCCTCTTTGCCCCATCTGGCATCTTCTTTACCCCCTTCCCATGTATTTTCAACGTAGGCAATTTGTTCCTTGACCTTTTTGATAAGCTCTTTGTCCCCAGTATTCTTCTCAATGTTGTCACTACAAGGTATGTTAGCGATGCAAATGCTTGGTGTTCTGTCTGTCCAATGTTGGGCTAATCAATGTACCTTATTTTGATCGCAGGTCGTCCAGCAGCCGAACTGAGCTTTATGACAATGTTCAGAGGTAAAGACTTTGTCCCGGTCTTGCGGTGCGTGAAATCGTTGGTCAAGAAAGTTCCAACACCAAATCTGGGCAGGAATCCGTTGTCTTCCGCAGCCTTCTTGTACTCAAGGCATTTTTCTACATCAAGCGAGTCCGAAAATACTATGACCTTCTCTTTGATGCCTTGCGAGTCGTAGTATCTGCGCAGAAGCTTCACGTACTCTTGAGGATCGCCGGAATCTTGTCTAATTCCAGTAAAGAGCTCGGCGTACGTCTTGCGGGATCCATCGTCTCTGCAAAGAACAGCCTCGGATACGCCACCTTCGGTAGTCCGCGCGGGAAGACTGAAGGCGTTCAAGAATTCGGGTGTTCCAAAAGTGTCAGTCAGAGCTATGGAAAGGTTTGAACCAAAACAGCCAACCCAGTGTCGCAAGGCTTCCTCGGTGGCATTTTTGTAGTCGTTGAAAATGGCCGCTGTTCCCATAAACCATTCGTGTGCCACTGTCCCGACCGGGGGAATGTTGAAGCGCATGGCAAGATGCACGTTACTCGTACCGGAAAGTTCGCCAGGGAAACCTTTTAGTGCCGCTTCCTTGGATGCCTTTACCAGGCCGCGGAAAACTAGGGCTTGGGTGTGGTAATCACGGCGACGTCGTGTACCAAACTCTGACAGGATGCAACCCGATTCGAGAAGTTTCATACCTTTCTCAAAGGCTTTTTGCTCTTGGCCTTCGTAGTCCCAGTCGGTATCCATGAAACGAAAGTAGGCCTCGGATGTCAGGGCCAGCAATGGAATTTCGTAGAGTATCGTGTCCGACCACGTACCCGAAATGCTCACTTGCACATCGCCGAAATCGTTTTCGCCGCCCGTGTCTGTTCCAATAGCTTGGAATGTGATGGAGACCTGCTCCCTCGGTCGGAGCCTGAATTCCTTGAGGAAAGCCAGGTAGTCGGCACTTAGGTACTTGCAATGCTGCTCAAGAAACTTGTGCTCTTCGTCCGACAGTGAAATATTGCCGAGTTCTGGCCACAGTAAGTAAATTATGCATTGAGAAGTATATAGGCCTCAATTTACTCGTGATTTGCTCTTGTAGCCACCTGTAGCCAGCTCTAGACAGCCTCTTATCAGGTGTGCGATTGGTAAAGGCGTAGGTAACGGGAACGTCCTTGAAGTACTTGAATACGGCGCATTGCATGGTAAGCTTGTATAGGTCGGTATCCAGAAAAGAGATGACGCCTTCCGGAAAAGGCGAGGAGCTGTTGAAGTCCATATCGGCCGGGTTTGATGTTAATAGCTCGCTCGGTCTCCGATACAGGCGTTGCGTCGACGGTGGGGGGAGCGCAGATTGTTGGTGTCGCGCAGTGTCACTAGTCTGAGGAAAGATACGCAAAGAAGTTGTAGAATTCAAGAATTGGGTCCTGAAGAGCGTGAGGTCCTGAAGAGCATGAGCATTTAGAGAAAGCAGGGCTGGTAGAGCCTTGTAGAGACTCGGAAAGAAGATGCAGCGGGGCACTGACGCATTGAGGGACCTACAAATAGTCTGTCACGAAAATGAGCCCCGCCAACTGGCCATCTATTACTCCGTGTCGGGCGCGGCTCGATTCGCCCAGCAAAACTGAGTGAAGAGACAGGTGGAGCTGATTTGTATCATTCATGGCTCGTAGCTAGAACCCATTCGACTTTTCGAAACTCTATCAGTGTTGCTTGGAGGGCCTGTCTAGTCAACACCCTTTGAGAAGCCGCTGCGCCAACGCCTAGTAAAAGGGACAATGCACGCCATAGTGTCTGTCGGCGATTGCGGGTTGCTGGGCCTGAATTTTATGTTAATTTTTTCTTTCAGACTTTTCACTCACTTAGAAAAGAAGAGAGAGGAGAAAAGGAACATCAAATACACTCAGCCATTTGCTACCACAGCATACACAATATGTAACCAGTAGATACGCCTACGGTACCGACAAACGCAGTGGGGTTTTCTAAGTACAGGGTACACGAGCGCTAGGCCAGCGGACCCCAGAAAAATTTGGAGGCTACCTGTAGATTAGATAAGGTAGGCAGGATATTTTTTTTTTCCTCTTCAACCAGCTCCAGCGTCTTGTCGCGATACCTCTCTGCATATCGTTGCCTGCGCTGCTGCGAACCAGTGACAGTGACAGTGACAGCGACCATGGCGACCATGGACATCCACCGCTGTCGGTTCGTGCCTTATCGGCCATCCGCGATCAATGCTGTCGCCTTTTCACACCCAAGAACTAGAGACAGCAAGCATGCTGCCGTCGCCCGACTCGCAGTTGGCCGAGCCAATGGCGATATTGAAATCTGGAATGCTGCCGCCGGTATCTGGCACCAGGAACTCGTCATTCGAGGCGGCAAGGATCGCAGCATCGACGGCCTTGTCTGGGTCAATGAGCCGGACCAGGACCTCGGCGAAGGACGCACCTTGATTGGCAAATCCAGGCTGTTCAGCATCGGCTACACTTCGACCGTCACCGAATGGGATCTCGAAACAGGAAAGCCCAAGCGACATGCCAGCGGCCAGCATGG
Source organism: Cordyceps javanica (assembly GCF_051103115.1). Classification (NCBI taxonomy): domain Eukaryota; kingdom Fungi; phylum Ascomycota; class Sordariomycetes; order Hypocreales; family Cordycipitaceae; genus Cordyceps; species Cordyceps javanica. Next base: position 2,284,854 of record NC_139296.1, read on the forward strand.
CGATCTATGGTGCATTGCTGCCCAACCTTCACTGCTCGACGATCGAACATCTTCCGTCCTCGATGCGCAGGGCTCCAACAAACTTGTTGCTGGTACAATTGATGGCGAGCTGGTAATGTACTCTGTCGAGGATGATGATCTTCGGTTCCAAAGAATCCTCGTCAAGTCGCCTACAAAAAAGGCACAGATGGTCAGCATCATCTTCCAGTCTCGCAAAGTCGTTGTTGTCGGCTGCTCCGACAGCACCATACGAGCCTACGATATCACCAAAGGACATATGCTCCGTCGGATGACCCTCGGATCTGACCTCGTTGGTGGCTCCAAGGATATCATTATATGGTCTGTCAAGTGCCTGCCCAACGGCAACATTGTCTCTGGCGACTCCACCGGCCAAGTTTGTATATGGGACGGCAAAACATACACCCAAATGCAAAGGCTCCAGAGTCACAAGCAAGACGTCCTCAGTCTCGCCATAAGCTCCGACGGCGCCACAATCATGAGCGGCGGCATGGATAGAAGAACCGTACTCTACAAACAAAACTCTGGGGCCGGCCAGCGCTGGGGCAAGGTCTGGGGCCGCAGGTATCACGAGCACGACGTGAAGGCCATGGCTACATTTGAGCACGCCCGCACCAGTGTTGTCGTATCTGGAGGTCCCGACTCGAACCTTGTTGTTGTTCCGCTCAAGGAAATGGGCCGTGAACATCACAGGATGGTCAGCGGTCTTCCGCAACAGCCGCCGCTCATCAGTGCCAGCAAAGCTCGGTTCATGGTGAGTTGGTGGGATCGCGAGATTCACTTGTGGCTGCTGCAGCAACCTGCCTCGGAGCTCACCAAGCCCAATGGTGATGGGCACTTGGACGTTCATCAGAACCGGAAACTACTCAAAACAATCGTCGTCAAGGGAGACTCCAACATTTCATCGGCCAGTATCAACGCCAATGGCACCCTTCTCGTTGCTTCAACATCCACAGACGTCAAAGCCTTTGCGCTGGAACACTCCAACCCCCAAAAACCTGCCGATGTTACGCTTTCTTCTATTCAGGTGCCGGAGCACATTGCCAAACTGGGCGCCAGCCAGGTGCAAATATCACCGGACAGTTCCTGGCTATGTCTCGTGCAGAACGGTTCTCGCGTCGTCATCGCTAACATTACATCTGATTCAAACCACCACACAATTACAGCGTCGCGCCATCTTCGCCGACTACACCGCTCCATCCCTAAATACATCCTGAATGGTGGTCTGGGCTCTTATGAGAGAAATGTTACCCACATTGCTTTCAGCCCAGACTCCAAGCTGCTTGCAGCAGCTGATCTAGCCGGATACATTGACACATGGGTACTGCGTGTTGCAGGACAGGATCCAGTCGATGGTCATGCAAATGGAGGTGAGAATGAGGACGCGTCAGCCGCTGACTCTGATTCATCAGACGATGAATCCGAAAGCACGGGTAGAAGTGAAGTGGGACGATGGGCTCGCAGTCCTAACGGCAAGCTAATGCCCAAACTTCCTGCGGCCCCGTCTGTCCTCGCATTCTCGGATAGCATTCCTGGACAGGAAGAGGCAGAGGACTATACCCTAGCAGCGGTTACATCGTCGTGGAATATCGTCGCATTCAACGTCTTGCAAGGATCGTTGACCCCATGGTCCCGCCGCCATCCCCGTAAGGCTCTTCCTGGGCCCATTCAAGATTTACTAGACTTGGCCAAGGGGGCTTTCTGGCAAGGGAGTAGACTATGGGTTTACGGTGTCTCTTTTCTATTCATGGTTGACATGAGCCAGGATTTGCCGGCTCCAGACAAGGAGACGGGTGACCAGCTCGTCCAACAAGGAACGAAGCGCAAGAGGACTAACATGACCAGCGGCGCCGGTGGTCGCATGGAAAGAGAGGGTCTGAAGCCGCACCAAATACGCAAATATGCGGCAAATAAGTGGGAGGATGTTGATGTCGACGGCCCTAGCCCTAGCGGCGACCCGGACAACGACAGCGACGACGACATGATGGATGCGGCAGACAGCGAGCTTACGCAACTTCGCAGCGCCATGGCTGGCAGCGAAACCCAATCAGGAGGGGCGGAGGATGAAAGCGGACGGAAGAAGTGGTGGATTACATACAAATATCGGCCTGTGCTGGGCGTCGTTTCTTTCAGCGGGCAAGCGGACTCGCTGGAGGTGGCGCTGGTTGAGCGCCCAACCTGGGACGTTGAAATGCAGGATACCTACTATGCCGGCGAAGAGTGGGAACGACGATAGGGCGGTGGTGCTATCTCGGTTAAAAGATGTGAAAGCTGACGACTAGATGACGGCCCCCGGTGGTGGAATGTTGGGATACATGTATCATGCGTCGTTGCAGGGCAAGACTGGGCTGATGCCAGTGTGTGTGTCTGTGGTGAGCTATCGCATCACAAATTCAAGAACTGTACAATGAACTACATATTTTGGAATACAATACTTGCCATCTCAAGGGACACTATCAATCGTTGAAACATATGTCGGGTCGCAATTGTATGTTCCACAATCCCTTCTCGGACAGTGTCAACAGCGTCGGCGTTTTTTTTTCCCGCAGTGTGCAATTTGCAGTTTACATTTAGCAGTGCAAGTCTTGCATTCGGAACTGCCTAGTCGGTCTTGCTTCATGAGATTGAGTCAAGTCAATGGAATCCTTATTGTCGGAGGCTTGTGCACGACAGGGCCAACTCAAAAGATGGTCTCGTGAGCCAAAGTCTTGGTTCGCATTTCAAAGGCTATGTCCGGTCTTTACACGTAATGAGTCGAGCAATTATCCCATATATGTTGTGCATGTGCGCACGGGTCAAGCCCGTCAAACAAGACAAGAAATATTCCCGAAGAAAAAAAAGAAAGAAAAAACGTTGGGTATACACTACGGCTTCCGAGGGAAGGACCAAAACGCGCGTCCCAAGGCTCGACCCGCTATGCATCACGAGCAGCGCTGCATTATGTTTTTTTGGGCCCTTGTTTTCCCGCATGTCCCGCAGAAAGACGGCGAGTAGATGGATTATGCAGGAAACGTCTCCCTACATTACGGGATTCTACCAAGTACGTGTGGTTGCGGAAACTCGGGCATCCGTGGCGTGATGCGAGCCCAAACAAAGGGGTTCACGAATCGTGAAGAGCGGCTACGGGTGGTGGAACGGGTGCGCTGCTGGTAGGGGGGGAGAAGAAGAAGAAAGAATCATGCACCCGGGCCTATTGGGTAACGGTATTGTACCTGGAGGGGAGAGGGCAAACAACGGTCAGTGATTATAGCCTGGTTCACCTGTGATAAGCATATACTGGATTATGGGCAAAAAGGACGCATCAGCTTCATAGCAGCTGCACCACTCAATAAGCAAAAAAAGGCTCCAATGGGACATTCCCGCACCTCAGGGTCGCCGCGGTCGAGTCACCGTGGTCGCCGCGGCCGGCACTCAATAGGGGGCTAGCAAACCGCCACCTGCCTCGCTACGACCAAGTCGCGTCACTGTCATCATCATTGATGGCCGAGAATTCGGGGTGACCAACAACGGCCACACCAAGCAAAGTTTGTGTACGGAGAAGGGAGTTGGGTGTTGGGGAGTCTACCAGTAGGAAGAGCAAACGAGGCCGCGAGAAAAAGCACCATTTGCACCAAGGCGGCGCCGCGTGGGCTGACCTGTGGAAACAAAAAGGTTTGTGTGGCTGCTCCTGCGCAGGGCAAGCAAAAGAGAGGAGGATGCGAAGAAGCTCCAAACCGTTCAGTCGGATTATTTTACTTACTGAGTGCTATTGGGATGACGCGGCCCTGTTCGAGCTTATGGGGAGGGGTTCGCCGAACGCACGGGTCCGAAACGGCAAGCTGGGCCGGTCGGTGACTGAACGCGCGCGCGGGAAGCCCAAAGCCTTGTGAGCCGCAAAGAAAAAATGGAATTGGAGAGAAAAGCAAAAAGGTGAGATAGAGTTGGGATCCGCACAGATGTGCCAACTTTGTCACCCCCTCCTCAGTCCTCCGTCCCCCCCCCCCCCCCCCCAACTCCAACGGATTTTGCGTCTCAGTCGCGCAGAGATGACACGGAGATGAAGCGACCTAGCGCGAGGAGAGTTCGGTGTTGGGAGGATTTTTTTGGTTGTCGAGGACGCAGATCTGTCAATGGGGCTGGTGGGCCCGTCTGCAACCTGGCAAAAAATTGAATTGCCCATGGACTTTGCGCATCCATGTTGGATGGAGGAGTGCGTCGTATTGCGTTGTTGTTTGGTTATCCGTACACGGACCAGGCGTTGGGAGGCGCGAGGTGCGAGCTGTTCGGTTGACGAGGCTGGCCGGGGTTGCAAAGCCAAACGTTGGCAGGATAAGGCGTGCAACAAGAGGGCATGGCAGGTAAGTAGGTACATGGAAGACACTGGAAATCACATATCAAGATTGGAAACTTGGGCAGCATTGGTTGTAATCTGTAAGTACTCCGTACTGGGTAGAGTGATGCGAATCATCTTGATGACCAAGTCTCATTCGTCCTGGAAGCCACGTTAGAGGCCTGCTATGCCCCCCCTGCGATTTTTGATGACAAAGCCGACGGGTTTTCGAGTGCCTGAGACGAGTGCTATTGGTGGGCTGTGGGCAGTGGTGAGCGACGATTCAAGGTGGAGGAACCATGCGCCAGATGCTACCTTGTTGCCCTCTGGGATGGTAATGGCCGGCAAGTCTCGATTTTTGACGGGTACCTGGTTGTAGTGCTCGTGGCAAGCATTTCGGCTGCATGAGATTTACAGTGGCGAGGGGCTGTCGTCAAGTGCGTGCGTCGTCGCCACCCGCCACAGAGGCGATCGACGGGACGGTGCGAGAAGACGGTGCGAGATACGACTCGCACTGTAATTTTACGGAGGGCTCGGGCCAATGTGAGGAGGCAAAGGTACAAGGGCAAAAGGGCCGTAATAGTGGTACGGAGTAAGTACTTAAGTTATTGAGTGAGAGTATCATGGCAATGGGTCTGTAACTCAGCTGGTGGAAAGTGGCTGATGCCGATCCAGCCAGAGAGGGACCCCTAGAGAAGCGCCAGGCACCGCCACAACTTGCACAGGGCGGCAAGAATCGAAAGAAGAAGAGAAAGACCAATAAGGAAGGAAAAGAAAAAGAAAGAAGAAAAAAGAGGGAGAGTGATAAGATATTAAAAGGGTCAGCTCGTGAACAAAGGGTCTGGGCAAGACTTGGCATCGCGGTATGCTTCTCAGCCGGGCCACTTATGTTGTACTCAGTAAGTATTGCGAGGGCCACCGGCTGAGGGAGCGTCATTGGCTTGGTGTGGCCGAGAGCGACAAATGGGTGATGGCAGGGTTGCAGGCACTGAAAGACAGAACAGGCACGCTGAAAAAAAAAAAAGAAAAAGAAAAAGAAAAAAGCAGGAAAGAATATTCAAGGGGGTCACAATAAGGCTGGAAGGGGGACGACGGTCTTTCGGGATGGGTGCATTTGGCTTGGGTACGGAGCACTGATAGTGAGCGAGTGGTCAGTCGTATGTATCCGTTACTGGGTAATCAATTGCCTCGTCATCGTCCGGGACCTACGAGTCGACGACGCCACCAGCGGCGACAAGGTACCGGTACCCGCTGAAAGGGGGGCGGTGCTAAATCTGGAAAAAATACCTTGAGGGTGGGTGCTCTTTATGTGGGATACGGGGGAAGTAATACCTGAACTTAAGGTACCACCAGTTTGGTGACGACGGAGAGGGCTGCCTCGAGGCACACGCTGAAAGCTCGCAAAACCCGTAGGGCATTTACGGGATCCTGTTTTTTAACTGGCTGCGCCAAAGGAAAGGCGCACTTGCTGGTTTAAAAAAATGGGAAAATCAAAGGAGGGAAAGGGGAGGAAAGGAAGATGCACAAAATACATGCACAAAATTACGTCGCTATACTCAGTAGAGTACGTATGTACATTTCATGCCTTCGTACGGAGAATTACTCTACAGATTACTTGTCTAGTCATTCACTTGATTTGTCGTCGTCGTCGTCGTCAAATCCGTCCTGTACTCAAAGCAACTTGTACTGGTACTTTGAGGCTGCGTAGGCCAGGCCCAGTTCGGCCCACCTTGCAGGATTCAAAGGCCGCTCATTGGTCCACCACCAACAGCTGACGCGTAAACTCGCAGAAACGATGGCAAGCAGAAGACGCACACACCCTCGTCCCGAGACACACTCTCTCCTCTGCCTCCCCAAAGTCCAGTCCAGTCTCCCAGTCTTCCAGTCCCCCCCCCGGTCATCCACACTTCCACATCCATCCAATCCATCCAATCCATTTCAATCCACTTCATGTTCCCCTTCCTTCCCAGCACCGCCTGCGCCCAAGCCCACCTCCAGCCCGGCTGCTCTTCAATCCGCATCTTCCTAGTCACCACCCGCCGACCTGACCCAATCCGCAATCCTCCTCTCCTCATCCAACACCCCATCGCCGGGAGGACAATTCCAGCTTCTGCGAAAGAGCGCCTGCCCGCACTCCTTTCTCGACAACCAAAAAGAAAAACGACTTGACTGTCGTCTTCCTGGATTTTCTCCATCGACAACCACGCTCAAGAGTGTGGCGTTGCACCCGCTCGACTCGTCCTGTCCCTCGACCACCGCCCACGTCCCTTGCGAGATTCCAGCCCGGTCCGTGGCAAACTCGCAGGCGTACGTAGTGCCAGGCTGACGTTGACCTGTTACGCCTATCGGATTCCACTGGCCAACCCCGACGTCCACGACCAACCGCCCCTCATAATAACATCGTCAACCTTCCGACGCCGACGCTCGCTCCCTTGATTTGTTCACCTTGATATTATCCCCCTCACCTCGACCCTCCGATACATATATTCGCCTTCCTTCCCCGTCTTCGCCCAACACTCACACTCCTCGTTCACCCTCCACCATGTCGGGCAGAGGTGCTCCCTTCAGCCCGGCCCCGGCTGATGGCTCGTACGGCGAGGAATGGGCCCACGACTTGCGCATCCGATTCGAGAGTCTCCTCCGCGACAAGCGCATGAACGACTTGCGCTCCAGCTCCCGACACGCCACCCCCAGCGCCTTTGAGCGAGCGTCAAGCGCCGACATTCACGGTCCTGCCTCGCCCATGACTGACCGTCCAATGACTTCTCACACACCCGTCACGCCGCCTTCGTACTCTTCAATCAGACACCTGCCTATCATTCCCTCAGCGCCGACTGCTGGTGACCGCGAGTCCCAGAAATTTCGCAACCTTCTCATCAGCCTATCGCTTACTCCCACAAAATACGAGAACCCAGGTCTCCTCGACGAGGCTCTCCAGATCATCCCTCTCGATCGCATCTATGGTGAGGCTGAAGAGGAAACACAGGTCCTCCAGGCCGAGGCTGAGAGCATGGGTGATGGTCGCAAACCCGAATGGGGTTATCAGGACTGCGTCATCCGCGCTCTTCTGCGATGGTTCAAGCGTTCCTTCTTCACCTGGGTCAATAACCCTCCATGCCCCGTCTGTCTGTCTCCGACCATCGCCCAGGGCATGACTGCACCTACCCCCGAAGAGAGTGCTTGCGGTGCTCTCAGAGTCGAACTCTACCGATGCTCCGCTCAAAACTGCGGCGCCTACGAACGATTTCCACGATACGGCGATGTCTGGCGACTGCTCCAAACTCGACGCGGCCGTGTTGGCGAGTGGGCCAACTGCTTCAGCATGCTGTGCCGCGCTGTCGGTGGCCGTGTTCGCTGGGTCTGGAACGCCGAAGACCACGTCTGGACTGAGGTGTACTCGGAGCACCAGCGCAGATGGGTCCACGTCGATGCCTGCGAGGAGGCATGGGACAATCCGCGCCTCTATGCCGAAGGCTGGGGCAAGAAGATGTCCTACTGTGTCGCCTTCTCAACCGACGGTGCCACCGATGTCACGAGACGATATGTCCGCAAGAACGAAAATGCCAGCGAGCGCAACCGATGCCCCGAAGAGGTCATGCTCTACATTATGCAAGAAATCAAGACGATTCGCCGGCAAAACATGAACAAGGATCAGCGTTTCCGTCTTGAAAAAGAGGACCAGATGGAAGGCGAGGAGCTACGCGGTTTCGTCGTTGCCTCCATCGCCCAGGCCGTCACTGACCTTGTTCCTGGTGCCAGCTCCTCGTCTGGTGTCAGGACCCATGCCACCCATGGCCAGGACACGAAGCTGCCTGCAGAGCAGCCCAGTCACCAATCCGGCCCATCGGACTGGGTCATGACTCAACCGGACGCCGGCCCGCGATACCAACCACGCGATCCCAGCCATCGACGTCACCTACCATGAGCTTGGCGCCAGTGTACACCATCACCGGCGACGCTCTTCTGTAGTGAGTTGTGGCGGGTCCAAACATAATATTCTTGCACATATACAAACACACCAACCGGATTCGCGGCACGAGATGCCCTTAATGATGATAATCTCCGGTCATTTTATATCACAGCGACCATGATCTACGCGGTCTCACCACACGTCACGTTGAACACAACGGGCTTTCCACACTATTTCCTTTCATGTCACTTCCAAGCCATACAAAAGCCGTCTTTGCATAGATTCGGACGTCTTTCCTGACCCGCAAACTTGGTCAGATGTTTGTACTTTACTCATTTTTCATTTTTCTCGGTTTGGGTTACTCGGAAGGAGGTCGGGCTTGGTCTGTGATGATGATGTTGCAGATGCCATTGGGTTACTCCGTCTCTGATTCCTGTCTTGGTCACTTTTCCTTTTGTTCTTGCTTTTCTTGGCACCTCGGGGTCCTGGGCTGAGCTACAAAACAAGCTCTTTGGCGTTTCGGTTTCCTTTTTTTTGGTTGCATTGGTAGGATCAGCGAAACAGCATTACGCTGAGGATTTGTGGCACCAGTAGTTGACTAGGTGGGCCTTTTGAAGATAGTTGAAGACAATAATAGACTCGCCGAGTGCGCTTGTCCATCAAAAGTCGTTTCATGTCACTGCTGTGCAAGACGTTTGAATCAGCTAAAGAGGCAAAGGACGTACAGCTACAATTCTCGGGCTTTGGACAGGATATGTGCTCGTGTAGATGATGCAGCTACAAGTTCCGGCAGCTATACGCGCGTCTAAAAACACTATTCGATACGTGAGACGGTTCAGTTTTTGCGACAACAGCTAGTATATATATATATATATATATACGATGGAGCCTATACCACCGACTCTGCGTGCACTCATGTTGCACCGTACGAGTGCCACCCCCAGACCATGTCATCCGCGAGATTCCGACGCCGACGATTACGCGCCCTACGCAGGTCATGCTGCGCGTGCACGCCTTGATCTTTACGCCGGCCGGGTTTCCAGCTGTCGCCGGCGAGATGAGGCTCTTTATAAAACTGGCATGAGTATCCGTCCCGTCCCGTGCCGCCGCTCGGCTGTTGCGTTCATCTCGGAGGATATTCATTTATCCCTTTATTTGCCTAAATCCTCCCTTTGTTTTCTCTCTATCTCTCTCCTCTCCAATTCCAAATACTCATGCCAGCTCGTCATGGAGGGCGCCGGCGAGGTCATCGCCGTCGGCGCCGAGGTCCGGCTGGCTCTCTTCAAAGTGGGCGACGGGGCGTAGGGCGCCCGCCTTTTGAGAAGCCCCGTGTCTCGCGACGCGCCGGCCGACGTGGCGGTGACGGCGGTGCAGGCGTTCCGGCGCGGGGATGCGGCTGGCGGACCTGCCGGCGCTGCGGGGCCGGACCGTCTTCGTCGTCGGCGGGCTCAGCGCAACGGGTCTCCGCGGGCGCGCGCAGTACGCCAAGATGGCGCTCGTCGACGAGCCGCTGCCGGGCGTGGTGGACGCCAAGGCTGACTACACACACGTACACGGCCGAGCGATGCCGTGTTGCCACGCCGGAGCGTCGACTTGGCGTACCACACGTGGCCCGGCGCGCCGCTCGCCGAGACCATCGCCGTCACGAGGTCCGTGGCCGGGGCCGGGGCGAGGCCCATTGCGCGCGGCCACGTCTGCGCGGTCGCGAACACGGTCGACTTTGACGACCTCGACGCCGCCGTGAGGCGCGTGTGCTGCACGGCGTATTCTGGAAGGGTCAGGCGTGGGCCAGATTGTGGTGCGCATCGGTGAAGCCCCGACATCATCAACGACAACAACAATGACTGATCACTAGCATGGTGTTTTATAGAAGGTGTGCAAGAATAAGAGGATGCTACAAGATTCATGGCGGTACATTGCATTACAATATCTCTTTAGATAAAGACGGGCTAAACCCAGCCCAATTGCTTTCTCCTTCTTCACGAGCTAGGTTCCTCGCCAATCTCGTGGAGCTCTTTACGGCCCATGGCAATGAGGTCGTCATTGTCCAGCGTGTCCTTGTCGAAGCCGTGCACGGCGGCGCTGACGGCGGCGGCGCCAATCTCACGAATGTCAATGAGCGGGAGGCTAATCACGCTGGCGGCGGCGCTGGCCAGCATGCCCGTGACGAGGCCCATCCTCTCTGGCGACTTGACGAGGCCGAGGCGGAGGAGGCACGTCTCTATGATGCCGCCAGACTGCTTGGTGGCTTCTAGTAGCTGCGTTTCAATGCGTCCCTTTTTTTTAATCAGTGTCAATGTGCTGCAAAATCAATAGTTTTTTTTTAAAAAAAAAAAGAGAGTGAAGAAACCCCACGCAGAAAGGTCAACATACTCGCATCAGAGTATAGTCGCCGAGAATCCAAGGCTTCTTGGTCTGGTCCCGTTCCGCCTTGGCGCCGCTGGCATAGACGAAGCGCAACGGCTTGCCGCCCTCGGGTCGGGGCAGCTGCTTCAGCACGCTGAAGCCCTCCATGACGTAGTCGACGCAGACCTTCTTGACGGTTTCAAAGTCCATCGTCTTGGACGCGGTTGGCGTAATGGCCAGGAGCCTGAACAAACGGGGGAAAGTTCCCTTGTTGTCAGCGTTTGCTCCATCAGGATGAAGGCATGGGAAAGAGGGAGAGCCCGCGCGGCGGGACGAGGGCGAGAGCCAAAGGAAAAAAAAAAGGAAAAAAAACAATCCCACGTACCAGATGCAGGCATCGGCGCCGGCGAGTTGGCTCTTGACGTCATCCGGGTAGCTCGTGAAATCGTCCAGCGTCACCGACTGAAACTTTTCGAGCGCCGGCCCGGCGGTGACGCTCTTGGGCGGCGGCGTGGGACGGCGGCCGAGAGCGACGACGGAGGTGACAGACTTGTGCGAGAGGGCTTGGCGGATGACTTCGGTGCCGATGAGGCCAGTGGCGCCGACGACGATGAGCTTCATGATGCCTTGGGGTCTTGTGGATCTTTCTTCCTCCGCTGTCTGTATTTGGAAATCCAGGAGCGGTATACACACATACGCATACACACACGATGAGAAAATAGTCGAAAATGGCAAGTAGAAGGAGGGGCATAAAGGGAGCATCGGAAGGTTTTATCCTGTAGCGCAGTTGGGACACGGCCCGGATTTAAGGGCCAGAGTTCCGGCCGGCATGGAGATGATCGCCCGGAGGGGGACGCAAGCGCTACCTCCTCACCAACTTACCTAGCTGAGAGACAAGGCTGGCACTATTATAGGCGATGGGAGGATGCTAATCCAGGCCAATCGCCGTCGATCAGACATTTCTCGGAGCCGCTTTTGCGTCTCGAACAATTCGCCTTTTATCTGCCTCTTGGGCAAACTCTATGTGGCTATCCTACATCACCGAACCCAATATTGACTCTTTCTTAGCGTGGTCTGTCTTCACCTTGTATTTCATATCAATCTAAGAGGCGTGATTCGGGTGCGACTTTAGTCTTTCTATTTTATACATATACTATGTCGTCACCATAAGTTTTCCCTACACAGTCTGGGACCAGAATTTACCACCATCGCGGCGTGGGTTCGCGGAAGACGTTTGATCCGCAGTGAATATCACCCACGCCGACATGGTGAGAGTACCAGTCGTCCATGAAACTAACGGTCAAGTTTGTCGCGGCGTACGCGGCCAGCACGGCCTCCTGGAGGATATCCTTGCCATCGACGACGGGCCCCCACGGGTTGGGGGCCAGATAATGCGTGGCGCTGAAGAGCAGGCCGTTGACCGAGGACGGGTAGAGCGACTCCATCGCACACGCTGTCTCGTAGGACTTGAGCGACTCTTCCTCGTCTTCGGGGTCGGGGAGGACCTTGATCCGCTGATACGTACGCTTGCCCTCAAAGGTCTCGTTGTAGAAGAACCCGGGGACGCGGATGATCTCCTGGTCGGTGACGCCAGTCTCGCGCTTGACAATGTCGACATTCTTCTGGATGTGTCGGGCCGCGTAGTCCACGATGCGCTCGAGAACGGGCAGGTTGAGGACGTCGCTGACCGTCTTGTTGGTCAGCGGCGGGATGCCGTACGCGCCGTTCTTGTCGTAGGGCATGTGCGGGCGCGAGACGGCCTTGACGTTGCCGTGGCCGTCGGCCTTGAGCTTCTGGAACAGCTCGAGGGCCAGGGAGGGGTCTTGGATCGCCATCACCCAGCCTCGCTCAGACTGCACGGGCAGGAACTGCATGAACTCGTCCACGTGGCCGACTCCCAGCCAGGACGTCTCGAGCTCGACCATGGGCTGCGACTCCTGCGCGGCCAGAAGCGCGCTCATCTTCGGCTTGCTGCCGTATCGCGAACCCATAAACGTGCGGCCGGCGGGGTACACGCGGCCCTGGTACTCGTAAGGCGGGATCGTTTCGAGGTTTCCTCCCGCCTCTTTGCTGGTATCGTCGGCGTTTGAATCATCACTCTCGTGGATTGGCCAGATTTGCACAGCGCCGACCGTGTCTGATCTAAGCTGCGTAAACGCAACCTGTCCGTCTGGTTCCCGAGTGGCAACTCGGATCACCACCCGGAGGGTGACTGGTCCCGATGGTCCAGGCATGCTCATGTATCCAGTCTCGATTCTGTCCTGTGCCCAGTCGCTGATACCATCCAGAAGACGAAGAGGCTTTTCGACGCCCGCCTTCCTGGTGTTGTCGCCCAGTTGGGTGATGAAGTTTTGGAATGGGTCGTGTTTGCCGGGGATATTAGCAATGACTTCGGTCACTTTCTGGAGGTGATGATGGGTCAGGATGGGTGCGACGCGCAGGACGACCGAGTCCTGGCCGACACTGGCGCCGTCGCGGACGGAGAATTGCAGCGTCACCCGACCATCCCAGGCATCCGGACGGCGCACGTCCCGGGCATCGATGCCGAGGCTCAGGCCGCTCCTGAGCTCTCCGGCGGAGAAGGTATGGTTGGCGCTGATGAAGCGCCAGTCGGAGCCGTCCCGCTGGAAGACTCGTACTTGCTTGCTGGCAGCCTCGCCCACGATAGTGACGGTACCGGAAGCGGAGTCGCCCACGTCTGCCAGCGGCAAGGTGGCAACGGGCGCGAGGTATTTCGGGTTGCGCTGCACATTGTCCGAGGCGTCGTGGCACTTGTCCAAGAGGTCGTCTGCGGGGCGTTGCCGCTCTTGCTCCGGAGGCTCCCCCGGGGTTGGCCGTGTGATGTTCAAGTTGAGCTGACGGGAGCAACGCTGGCCGGAGTCTCCAATGTTGGCAAGGAAAAGGGCACCACGCTGTTCGGTCCAGGTCTCCTTGTCAACCGAATCAGAGTCGCCGATGAGGTCGATGTGGCCGTCTCGGTTGGTGTCAGCCAGTATGACTGGCTGCAAAGCTTGAGCTGCTCCTGCGAAGCCTGGCGTTTTGTGTGAGTTGATAGGAATGTGAGCCAAGGGGGGAGTCTCAACGTACCTAGAAGCAACACACTGGTTACGCGTACTGCTTTCATCATGTTGGGCGAGGTCAGAGAGGATAAATGCAACTATAGCCGTGACCAGTGATGGGTTGAGCCTTTTGGAGCAGAGTGGTGACAGCACTCGATATCCTACTGTCCTTATATACTATTTTGTGCGTACCCCTTGTTAGTCCTCGTCGAGAGACTGGCGGTCAGACCCAGTGAGCCTCAATACTTGAACCCTCCCACATTCGAAGCTGGGTTAGACCCAAATCTCCTCTCGGTTGGCCAAGCAAGGACAACTATTGACCTATCCATGTCGCGAAGTCGCTCATTTCACGCCGTTCCATGCTAGGCCTGATCCAATTTTTACCTTGTTGCTGGCTAGTAAAGAGGCCGATGTAGGGATATGAGTGGGCATTACTATATCGTTAAGTTGATTTCCTATATTTGGGTTCGTAGCTTGATCATGATGCAACGCTACGGACAGGATCCTCCGCTTTTCCTCCTACGCCGCAACGTAATGAGGATCCGTCGAACCGCCTTGGTTTGTGTTGTCATATTATGTGCGAGACAGGACCTTCTTTCTGTAATGAAGCACAAAGGAGTTGCCTTGGCGTCTACCGGTTGTGGTTAAACAAGCCGCGCTGCCTTACTCTTGCCCAGCACACAGTCCTATACTATACAAAATCACAATAACTGTACCATGCTCACAGCCCATAGTAAAGTGACATGCTTCAATATCATGGGCGCTTGGTGCATAACTTCGGAACGGCTGCCAAGACACCGTCCAGTCCACTGTCTCACGAATATCCTTCAAAGACTATGCAAGGATCGGTTGTGAGCGATTTGCCGTCGATCCAGCTGGGTGTGGGCTCGGCGACAACACGCGGCCGCGCGGCCAAACCCACTCACTGCAGGTACAAATCAGAAAGACGCGGCACATAACTTTATTATTAAGGACCACTTCTGAAACAAGATACACTTTTGTCGACGGCATAAAAATCATGGCCCACCGACTCGGAGTCCACGTCCCCAAACCTATAAGACGGTAGAGACTCTGGTTTGCGCACGGCCTCGTAGCCAAGTAATCTGGGGTATCCGCCTAGCTGACTACCGCCGTCTTGCTAGACAACAGGTGTCGATTTATGAAGAGATCAATCCGATAAGATTTCAATCCAGAATTCAGGGCCATCACATAAGTAGAGTGAGGTGGTGTTGAGCTGCGGAGAGGCCAATGATGGCCCTCTGCACCTCCGAAGTATTCGGCAATATGTCGGGATATGTAAAATGCCATGGAAACAAGGAGGATATATAACTCTGATTTAAAGCTTTGTGCAACTCTATTTTAAGGACTTTTCCATGTTAAAATAGACTCTGCTTTCTAGTTTGCCTGCTTAGTCTTGAATAGGCAGGAGGCGAGAGAAAGGATTACGCGTCTTGGACAAGACTGTGCTATTACGACCTACAGTGTTCCCTTTGCGGATCAATAAAAATACGAGGTTTCCACTTGGCCGATAGATTGAGGGTTATACTCCGTATACACTGGCCAGAAGCCCCAATCGGACGTAGTGGCTAATAAATCACGGCCGATCATCCCAGCACAGGTGTTAGTTATCGACTTGTTACATTTTTCATCCAGAACTCGCCTCGTTCCGAGCAAAGCTGCGTCAAGTCAACAATGATTAGATGAGAAAGAGTCTTCGGTCATCCCCGCTGAAGCTTCCGAAGGTGGACTTGAAGCTGGCAGCGTCGCTCGAACCTCCAAGCTCTACGAGGCACCCCTGTAGCGGAGCTTCTCCCCCCTCAGGGGAGCGTGCCGCAATGTCACAGCTTGTACCCTGCCTGTATGCTGCCGATACGAGAAGGCAGTGGACTCGGTCCTGCGCTGCACGATGGACCTCCGGCAATGTAACGGAGAATATGGGGGTCCGTGGAGGGGATATGATGCATGCGACTAGGTGGACGCTGGAGGCTACCTATTCTACGTGTAATGCTGGCGGGGAATCATCTTCGAGGTGGCGATGGTACGACAGAGCATCCTTACTCCATATTTATACATTTCCAGTGATTCGATGACACACGCTCATGCATATGGAAAACATTGTGAGGTCGGGGCCGACCGAGTCCCCTCATCAGTTCGTACACTTGCTAATGGAAGTCCAACCCGCGCCATCATTTATTCTAAGCTGTACCGGAGAAATAAGGGCCCAAGGACAGTCATGCCAATCTTGGAAAAGAAGCGGTGGCTATTTCGCCACAGGACGGCGCCAATTATACTTGTTGTTACGTCCAGCTGTACGGAGTGATGGTGGTCACTCTAGGAGAACGCCTGCGGATTAAGACTGGAATTTCCGTCTAGGTTCCGCCCTCTCTGCACGTAGTCACTCTGCGGGCCTTGTAGCCTAGAGACACCCATAACTATTGGTCATGTCTGGGATCGATAGAATGTGCTCATGAGCTATCAATTGCTCTATCAAGTGCAATTGGAGCATGCATCATTATCACTAATAAGCACTGGTCGAGTGGCGGAGGCGTGGTATATGTAAAGAGCGTCTTAGGTCAAGCAGAGGTTTGAGGGCGGAGGAAAGAAAGACTCAGAGCCAAATTAGAAATGAAAACAGAAATAAAAATAAAAATAAAAATAAAGATAAAAATAAAAATACTCGAACAAAGTGTCTATCTGCGTACTTATCAATTCGATCTAAGCTCATGGCCTGCCGTGCCTCACGCTATTACTGAGTAGTATATGCTCACGCGTTTGGTGGGGCCTCTTTACGCGGGTGGCCGCTCGACCGGCGCGACCGAGTCCAGCCTCCTCGTTCGTGCGAGTCCAAGACGTGGCACTTGCATACAGTTTACGCCGCGACACACCCTCGACGTTTTCTACAATCTCTATCATCAACATTTTATTTGATTACTTTTTTACTCCCTTTCTGGATACTGAGCTGCTATTATTTGCCTTCTCCAGTCGTTCCATCTGGCCCTAATCCCCCATCTACACACCATATTCAGCCTCGCCATCAGCTACCACGACAACCCACATTACAAAATGACGCTGAAGCGCAAGAGATCGTCCCCCGAGCTCCCATCGTCGCCGCTCTCTTTTGCTTCCGCTTTCAGCTCGCCGCCCAGCAATGGCCCCTCTGCACCTGCGTTCACACCTCGCATGGGCCTCGTCAACCCGTGCCATCTCAACAGCCGCACGCTGAAGCGTTTCCGCAACGGCAGGCCCTCCCAGGAAGAAATTCATCGTGAGTACCCGACGACGGCAGCCTGGCATCTGCGCTATAACTGCCCCCCTCCGTCTGCATCCTCTCTCTTTCACGTCCGCTAAAGCATTGGGCCCAGAGCGCACGCTGGAATTATTATATACCGCACAGCACCAACAGCAATGCCAAGACCCGTCCTCGCCGTGCCCCAACGTTGAAGCCCCTCCCGAGTCGGAGCAGCCGCAGCCGAACCACGACGACCATCAGCAGTCGTTGCATAGATTCTGGAATATAAGGTCCCAACCGACAGCGGCCCCGGACACCAGCATTGGACCGATGCACATGGACGAGTCTTGAGGTACTCGACGGTGCAGCCATCTACCGTGCATCTCGCTGTGCAAGGACTGCCGCAACTGCGAAAGCCATGGCTTACCTAAATAAAGGTTACTCGCGGCACGCAAGCGAGATGGGACCTCGGCCAAGCACAACCCGCTGGCGGGTGTGCAGGAGGATTCCAACGACCAAATATGAGAACAGACATCGATATCAGACGCAGGCTGATGCTGTAATGGATATCCAGTGAGCAGGCCAACTGAATCTCTTCCATAAAGAGCTGGTCAATCTGCCGTGGGTCCATCGCCATGACTGTCCACTACATTTAATCATGATAAACCCCGACATCATATAAACAGGCTCATAGTGAGCAAGTAATGTATACTATAACTCACTCACTTAATACGCTCCATAATGCTACTTTTTGATATGTGCCCATCATTTTGGCTGTACGATGCTACCTTTATACACCTTTGTAAATCAAGGGCCAGTACTCGCGTAGAGCATCATGGCGGGACCTCGTCTGGGCGGCTAGCAAGAGATATTCAACTGCCTCGAAGCATCAGCGTTTGGAGATTGTCTGGGCTGACAACGCACAGACATGGGTGGCTTTGGTTTGGCGTCAAATAGTGGCGTTGGTTTCCGCGTTGATGCCATTCATAGCGTTGTATTGTCAATAGAAGACGTGGTAGGCTGGTCGATGTGTTCATGTATGTGTGTGTGTGTGCTTATGTGTGTGTATATGCGCGCGCGCGTACCTTGACTCTGGGAACACCAGGTAAAGATCCTGATTTCGAGACGCTCCCATGTGCTCTTACGGTCACACTCAAGACCCGTCTGGCCTGGGGCATTTTCATACATGGTACGGTCTTACAATCATGCTGCTCAACGTCACGTCTTGTTTGCCACTTGACATACTGTTCCCTGCGATTGCATATGGGTTCGTATGCTGGTGTCAAACGACACACGCCCACGTCTCTGCTGCGCCGTGACGGCCGCCGAAGCGGCCGCATATGCCGG
Source organism: Cordyceps javanica (assembly GCF_051103115.1). NCBI lineage: Eukaryota > Fungi > Ascomycota > Sordariomycetes > Hypocreales > Cordycipitaceae > Cordyceps > Cordyceps javanica. The sequence goes on from NC_139296.1 coordinate 2,303,072, forward strand.
CTCCGGCCAACACGACTAAGCGCCGAAGCTACTCTAGCACCTGACGAGGTCTCTGGGCAAATCATTCTAGCCAGACTCCTCGGGACTCAAAAGCAGGGGTATACAAACCTTGCGCCCGAAAGATGAGGACGACCCTAGATGGATTAGAACTATCAGACCTGCGGCCGCTTCCTGTGCGAGTTGAGTTGGCCCAGTCAAGTCGAGAGGTGTTCCGATTCAATGAGTTTTTACTCAACATCACAGGAAAATATTTTGGGGTTGCAGTTGAGACATTAATAATTAAGTATGTTAAGCTCTAGCTAGATATGGCATGTTGAAGAGGCTCATGGCTCTATCCGCGGCGGCGAGTGGTAGGGCTCTTCTTAGTGGGGGTAGCCGAGGACGTGGCCTGAGCGGGAGCGGCCTTGACTGGGGCAGCTTTGCGCTTGCCCTTGGCCTTTTCCGAAGGGGCGTTCCAGTAGTAGATCATCTGGAGGGCGAGGACGGCGTTGAGGACGAATCCGGAGATGAAGCCGTAGAGGATGAGCTTGTCGTCGACCTCTTGGAGGGTGGTGAAAATTCGGGAGAGTGAGCCGGCGAGGTAGTTGAAGACCTAGTAAAAAGCAGCACCATTGTTAGCAGCGCAACTGGGGCAAGGGGAATGAGTATGCGAAGCGCGGGGCACGTACGGTAAATGCGCTGAGCTGACCGGTGCCGCCTTGCTGGGCAATGGCCAGGATCTGGGGGAGTTTGCTGGCGACGCCGAGGACGCCGGCGCCGGCCTGGAGGTAGCTGAGGAGCTTGAGGTCGAGGACACCGTCGGTGAAGAGGGCACCGCCGGCGGCGGCGAGGACGGCGACGAGGACGGCGGCGAGGGCGGCGCGGTTGCTGTAGTTGAGGATGAGGACGGAGATGACGACGTTTTGGCCGAGGATGAGGGCCGTCTCGCCGTATGTGCTAAAGGGGAAGCCGTTGCGGACGTTGTATGCGAGGGTGATGAGGTAGGCGGCGGTCTCGAGGACGTAGGAGAGGAAAGAGACGCCGTCTGCGGAGCGGGAGGCGACGAGCTTGAGGATCTGGGGCACCTTGACGATGGAGGAGGCGCCGATGATGCCGATGCCGAGGCCCTTGGAGACGGCGAACTTGATGCAGTCGGTGTTTTCGACGTCAATGTCGAGGAGGAGGGCCTTGTAGCACTCGTCACCGATGATGGAGACGCCGAGGTCGCGGATGGGGCCGGGGAGGTTGTGGGTGATGGGCTGGAGGGCTGAGCGAAGCGCGTCCATGGTTGCTAGATGCCGTCGCGTGGCGATAATTACCAAAGGATCGATGGTAAATGGGAACGGGAACGGAAATGGAGTGGAAGCGAAATTGGTTCTGATGAAAGGAGTGACGTGCTTGGCGATGGAAGCGAATGAGTTGTGAGGAAGGCGAACAGTAGAGGGTTCTTTGTGTCCCTTTTTTTTTTTCTCCTCGGCGGATAGTGGTGGTGGTGGTGGTGCTGTAGAAAATGATATGTGTCGCTTATTGTTGGCTTACGGTAGCACCTAATCTGTCGGGAGCTATTGGTGGCCAGTTCGAGCAAGTTGCTACCCTAGATACCAGGTGGGGGGAAAGCTGGTATAACGACGATGCGCTCAGGCATTTGTTGACGCGATTTATTAGGCTATGCCTGTAAGTAATCATTCATGAGTAAGCCAGAGAGCCAAAGAGTTAGATAGCTACCCTGGAGCTGAAAAAGACTCATGGTGAGTTGTCCGTATCCTCCCGGTGGCTTCGGCTCGTCGTCGCAAGGCTGCAGAGAAGGATTGCATGGAAGGACGGTGACGCATCGCGGTGGTTCCATCGGACCACTTTGCGCCGTCTACAAGGTGACCGCCATCCAACTCTCAGCGCCGCGGCGAGGGAGGTGAGCCACACAGTCATGCTGTCTGGTGACTTGGACGATATGCCCAAGTCGCTCACCGGGTCCCCTGCTAACAGTTGCCTGATGCAGAACCAGGTGGACCCTACCAGTTACGTGGTGTGTGGCTGGCGACTACTAAGTAGTAACGGGCTAGGTAGGTAGCCCACGTCGAAGACTGCGGCCACTGTTTATGCCTACGGTGCCTTGTGTAATGGAGAAGAAGAAGAGGTGGAAGAGGAAGAAGCGAGGACCCAGGTTGGGCCGTCACTCGGAGGCGAGGCGGACAAGGTCAATCACTCAGTTAGTCAGTCATCTGCTGGCGGGCTCCCTCCGACCGCAGCGTGTGGCGTGACGAAACAGAAATGTTCCAAAAGGGAGGGGGTTCTGGAGGGGGATTGACAAATTACCTGCTTGGTACCGATTAACCTTTGCATTTATCGTTGGGAAGTGACGGGCCGGGACGGGCGGGTGGGTGGCTGCATCGGACCGGAGAGGGATGCGGTGTTTCTTGACATGACAAGTGAATACAAATTTGGGATGGGATGACTTTGGGCAACGTCCCGATATATTGATTAGGGTGGTTATAGTGCAAGGAAGCAACCGGAGCAGGCTTTTTGGAAATGATATGGCGTATCCGTACAGTACGGAGTACAGAGTACCAGTAAGTAGTCTCCGTGGAGGTGCTGGCTGTGGGCTACAACAGGTCGCGACGGCCTGTAACAGGCTCCGTGGTGAACTTTAATAGGGAGAGAGTTTGGAGGGGCTACGGGGGGGCCTTCGGAGGGCCTTGGGGCGGGAAGGAGGGGTTAGCTTTGGCCGTTAGTTATAGCAAGGGGGCCTCGGGAGCGCCTTTGTACTAGTAGAGTCTGCCCATTGGAGGGGCCTCTTATTTTTTTCATTTGTGTCTTTTTCATCGGTTTAATTTTCTTCTAACTTTGGAGCGACCCGGTCGCGGGAACAACCGCTGAAGCGGCCCGGGTCCCCTGGTACCTTAGTACTGAGTACTAACCTGCCTGGCCCTCTTATCATTGCCCTGCCACTGTCAGCTGGTCCAGGCTTAGCGACTTTGCAGGAGGCAGCAGGGCAGGTTTTGGCAGGTTTTCACAGGCAGGCGCCAGGCCCACTAGCTTGGCTTTGGCTGGCTGGCTGGCCGGCCTGCTGGCTCATGCTCCATGATGCGCTGGCAGCCTGGTAATGGTTAATAATAATGATGATGATGATGAAATATCACCGCTGCATGCAATTCGAAACAAAAAGGACCGCCCAACCCAGTCTGCCCAGCCAGGCTGTCCATCCCATCATCCCACCAACTCTTTATTTTTCTCTTCCTCTCTTTGATCTGCGTGTTTCCTCTAATTTTATATATCCCTGCCAAGCTCCTGTTTGCAGTCTCCTAGCCATATAAGCGCATCACCACATCACCACTTCAACCTCTTCACCACACCACCACACCACCACACCACAAGTCTCACCTCGCCAGTCACAGTCACACATCACAATACCATACCTACCCCCACCACAACCTTTTCAAAAAGCCTCATCCCTGCCTTTTTCTCTACGACTTGCCTACGACTTACCTAGTGCCTCCCGGTACTGCTAGTACACTAATAGGCGCCAATCCCCCACCACCCACTACCCGCTGCCACCTCCTCCACCCTCTCCGCACTCCATCCTATCCGCCTCGAATCCGCCTCTTCTCCCACCATACATACAAGCGACCGCATCGCCATACCGACCAACCATGGCCACGCCCCCGAGCGGCGGCACCACCCCGGGCTCTGCAGTCCAGTACTGCTACATGTTCGAGGGTGATAAGCGCCCGACCAAGCAGCTCGACGCTCTCCTCCGAGCCATTGCCAGGCACATTGTAAGCCCCCAAACTCTCCACTCACCGCCTGTCTGCGACTGTGTCGTCAACGCAACGCTGCGCGCAAACGGTGCAAACATGGCTGTTGCTACCGCCGCCGCTGCCACCGCAGCATATCCATGCGCCCGAAATGCTAACATCATCTGTCGCAGGTGCTCAACGTTGGCGATCGAACCGAACTGCAGCTCACCCCGAAGAAGCTCGCCGCCTTTTACAAGACTGTCGGCGGCGACTACGACTGTTAGTGTTTCCCGGCCATGCCCCCTCCCCCTCTCTATACATTCAGCCACCAACATGACTCTCTCTCTTAGCCATATTCATCGAGATGCCCGACTCCTCCGTATCATACATTTGGCAAGTCACCGGATGCCAGCACACCCTGCAACCCACCGACAACGACTTTGCGCCCCCCTCCATACCCGCCCTCACCCCCCGCGGCTTCTCCCGGTGGGAGTCTGTCGAGATCCTACTCGGCCCGGAGGAACACGTCCCCTTTCTACAATTTGCCGTCAAAAACTGGAATTTACGACACCCAGAGACGGGCGAATGCTTTCCCGCTAATCTGCCCTCTGACGTTTTCCCCTCTGAGGCTGACGAAGAGGTCGATCTGTGGCACAAGGCCTGCGGCGAGAGGTTGACGCGCGAGGCCGCTGGACGGCCGGCTCGACAACAAACCAGGCCTCCCAATCGCGCGCAAGACTCTCAGCCCGCCGACGCCAACTTCGCGCAAAACCACCCCGGAAACCCGTCACAATCCGGCACTCCGCGCCCCCGTCAGAACGATAGCGATTACTTTGGAAGACCGTTCAGCTATGTCAATGCGCCTCCCAATGCCCGCCCGCCCAAGCATGGCCATTCCAGCCGCTCACCCGAGAAACCCTCCAAAAACAACCGCAGCTTCAACGACAGAGTCCGACGGCGAAGTTTCCCCGATATCGCCGTGTCACCAAAAGACGCTGAGCCAGAAGATCGTTACCCTTATGACGACGCCTATCTGGATCCGAAGGAGGCCCGCCGCCCGACGGCGAGCAGAAGACATAGCCACCCTCGCCACTATTCCTCCGATGAGGATATGGACCCCGAGCCAGTTGCCCCAAGAAGCAAGCGCCGACATGGCGCTTCACCCACACCGGGGATACGTCGCTTCAGTCCACCCGATTCCGGCCACAGTAATGGATCAGGCTCATCGCGACCTCACCGGACCGAGAGTGATCTGAGAAGGCGGGCAGGACCCAGCCCTCTCGGGTCTCTGCGAAGCAAACTGAGCGAAACCGTATCCAGCATATTGCCCAATGGACTCACCTCGCGACCTAGTTCCCGGAACCAATCCAGTAGTGAGCATCTTCGTCCGCGAAGGAGCCGCGAACAAGTTCGGCCCAGTCGCCTTAATCGAAGCCTCTCAGACCTGGACTCGGACAATGATTCAGACCTCGGACCTTTGGATGACGTGCCGAGGCGGCGCAGGCGCCCCGAAGAGCGGGACCGCGACAGATATCGCGACCGCGGCCGGTTTCAGGAGGAACCCGACAGGGACGATGAAAGGGACTCGGGCATGTATCGTGACCGCCAGCATAACCGTCGACCGGATGTCTACCGGCGCACCAGCAGCCACGCGGACGTGGACAGACGAAGGGACCAGGATAACTGGGATCTCCGCGATAGAGAACGTCTCAAGGAAGAGCGCAAAAAATGGGACAGAGAAAGGGAAAGGAGATCACCGCCCGAAGAGACCCTCCCGACACCTCTGAATGGAGCCTCCTTTTCGAGACGGTATCCCGAGCCAGCGTACAGCTGAAGAGCACATGATATGACGACAGTAACACACAATGATATACGATGTAATGGCTACAGTAGTTTGTCTTGCGCAAGAGCAGCGAGCAGCGAGACCCGAAATTAATGAATGCATTTCTCCGCTTAAAGTCAATAACCTCTAGCCGCACGCTCCATTGTATACGGCCCCAGGGCAAGGCGGACACGGATACTACAGAGAGATGTGTAGACAGTCAAGTCAAAGGTGTAGCGGAACGGTAAACGGTCAATATCGGACAACAGAGAGACTGCAGTCCACGGCGCAGTCGCATTGCATAAATCAGCTTGGCAATGCAGGCCAACGCAGATATTGCCCAAGCTGAAAGCTGGTACGCTGTGTTACCGAGACACTGGGCTGGAAAGGGCTCATGCATTCGTCACGAGAGAAATAGATGAAAGAGCCGGAGGACATTACTCCCGGCAAGAGGGAGAATATGCACGCTGTCCTAGCCAGCCACGTTCTTGCTTCCCTTATGCACACACCCTCCTCCCTCCTAATGGCCGAATTTTGATGATCGGAAAATTTTATGCATGGAAGGCCAAAAAGAACTTGAGAAAGAAGAGAGCAAAAGAACTATTTTCTGACTACAGCGCTAGCAGCTATTAGTTCCAGATTGAGACCCATCGGGGTGGTGACAGGGCTCACGGAGGTTCACACCTCGACAACCCTTTTCTGGCCCTGTCAATCCCGGTCTCCGGCGGCCGGGTTAGCAGGTGTCCGCTCCTATTTGCCGGGATGGTGAGATGACATTGGGATCTTCATGATTCCAAGCTGAAAGATGCGGGAAAATCAAATTTGTCATCTGATTTATGGGATTTCGTAGCGATGCATTACCTACACCACCACCAGCACGGCGGGATTTCGACCAACACGCTGCGGCACCTTGACTCGCAACGACAACTTTGCACAGTAATTACTCATTGTAGCTGTTTTTACATGGTACATGATGGATAGAACATTTCAAAATGAGAGTATACGAGTTTCAACCACAAAACCGCAGAATCAACGTCAGCGTGCCGTAGTGACTAGAATGACCTGGAAGGTTGAGGCTGTCTCACGGTCCAGACAGTGTCCACCTCTTGGTCAAGAAGATGCGACGGAGCCACCCAACCACCCACGCCCACACAAGCTTACCGGCTAGCTTTTTCGAAAGACCATGATCGAACCCTATCCTTCTATTGTTATCCAAAATTAGTCGCATGGGGGACAGCTTCGGGGCGGGGGAAGGGGGAGCCTCACACCTGTTTTGACAGCCCCAGGTCCACGGGAACCGTTGCAACGATTGGTGGCCGTTTTTCGGGGTCACCGTCCATGGATTGGGCAGCGCCAGTCAGCAGAGGAGGGCGAACAGACCAGGTTTGGGGCGCTCTCGTGATTCGTGCACAAGCGTTGCTTCCTGTATCCATCCATACTCTCTCCGTGTCTCTGCATAGGTTAGGTGCGCTCTGGCGACGGTGGCGCACAATCGGTAATCGGCAATGATGGGGAACAAGTTGGTCCAATAGGAGAGAGAGAGCAGACGCGCCTATGCTTATTCGGGTGAAGAGTACGCAGAAAGAGGGAGAGGGAGAGAGAGAAGACAACGACTTTGTGCAATTGTACTCTGTAAGTAGGGTTGTAGTTGAAAGACGGGACAAGGAATGTTTGGGAAACGCCTGGTGTTGGTTTAATTCTGGAACTTTGTCCGGCCACGACAGGTGACGAAGAAGAAAATTTTGACTATAGACTCGATCAAATTTGCTAAAAAAAAAACAAGTCGACTTCACCATGGGAAAAGTAAGCCACATTCATCGCCAAGAATCGACCGATTTGCAGGAGGGTTTCCCGCGCCGGAGTGCGGGCGGCGGCGATTTGGTAACCTATTTAGGAAAAGGAAGCGGTTCCCCCCCCCCAAATTCGCCTTGCCGGGACCCGCTGCCAAACTCGGCCGGGGCCTTTGTTAGCCTTTCGGCCTCTGTGTATATTCTCTCTCTGCTGGAAAGTAACTAGCTGCTGCCGTATAGAGAAAAGGGTTTGGCGTTTTGTGCAGGAAGAAAAGAAGGAAAAAAAAAAAAGAAAAAAAACGGGACAACGATGCAATGAGGTTAAACGTGGGCTGTTAGTGTGAACCCCAGCAACGTGGGCAAACCTCGACAGGCACCGACGCACCCCCTCTCTCAAGGTAACCCTTTTTCTTTTTTTGTCAAGGCCGGCGTCCTCGTAGGGCCGTGCATGTGTTGCCGAAGAACTTGCCAGGGGGGGGGGGAGAGGGAAACGTGCTCGCTCACATGGTGCGTGCCGAGGGAGCAATCAAGATGGAACGTGTTTGCGGCGGGCACCTGCAGCTCTTGATCAACTTCTACGTTCTGATATGGGTCTTTATGTTTCTCCCCCCGGCTGCTGGTTGCAGAGGTGGAGGGAGATCTTTCTTCCTCTCTCTCCCAAAGGAAAAAAAAAAACGACGTTGATACATGACAGTCACCCGAGTTGAACGATCACGGCCCTTTTCTTGAGCCAGACCAAGTTTTGATGCCTGTTGGCTAACTAACCATAGAGAAAAAATTGACCCCCTCCCTCTGGTTCCCGGCAACGGTTTACCGAACAGTGCTTACTTGGTAACTCGAGAACCGCGTTTCCGCTTACATTGTTCCCGCCCATCCCCCCCTGTCGCCGCCCGGGTCTTGAGCCAAGCACACTGGCTACGGTCTTTCCATATTACATCTGCTTTTCTCTCTCTTTTTTTTTTCTCCGACTAGGCAACAATCGAAGAAACCGTCTGGACTTTTTTTTTTGGAGCTCGTGGGGTCTTGCGTGATGGAGGCTTACTACGGAGCCATCGTAGCATCGCTTTCTCGCCTCCCCGTTATCGTATTGGTCACGAATGGAAGGAGGAAGTGAAATAAAAAAAAGATTTTGGTGGATAGTTGGATACATCCCTGCGCCGAACGGGTAATGGAGCAACACAGACCAAAAAATAAATAAATAAAAAATGACAGATGGGTAATGAGAGGGAGGAGGCGAGATTGGTGCCTTGGACGGCACATGGAGGCCATGAGGACAGACAGCCCCAGCTGCTGCTACTCGTACTGCACGGGCGCATCCTGGCCAAAGCTGCGATGGGGTTCACCAACGGCCACTTGCCCCCCCTTCCCGGCCTCAGGTCGACGGAGACGGTGGTGGCGACGGCGGCGGCGGCAACAGGCCCCGGCGGCGGGTGTCAAGTTTGTCCAGCATTCTCATCTAAGTAGTGGCAAAAGAACAAATTCGGCGAGCGCGTTCCTGTTTGACGGTTTTGCAAGGGAAAAGGGAGGAGGGAGACGCGAGCTCATCTTATTGATCCAGAAACTCTTGACCACAACCAGCGACAACAATGGGCGTCTGCATTCCAGCTGCGCAACCAAAAAACCAAAATTCGAACGGCGCGCCGCCGCCGCCGCCGCCACACGGCGCCCCGAGATCTGATCCTGGTGTTTGCCCATTGGGAATTTTTCCCCCTCCTATTCTTTTCTCTTTTTGTTGGTCGCCGATCTGTGCTCCAATGTTGAGTACTCAGTAAGTATGCGAGGCTTTGCATTTCGGGCAATTTTGCCACAAACGACCCCTCCCTCAAGACAAACAAAATACTTAGAGTACCAGTAGGCAACGACAAACAAGGGTACTGGACTCGCGAGTCGCAGCACGCCCCCCCCCCGGGCCCTCTCCGTAAACAGGTAACCTGCCATCCTGCCCATGTCGTGCCATTCTCCCTTCAGACTGGTGCTCTCACGCATGTCAGCTTATTCTTTTGCTTTGGGCTGGTCGGGTGCGGGACACTCTCACATGGGTTGTGTGTGTGAGAGAGAGAGAGCCGCACGTACCCTCGCGAGATACTTGCTACAAGCCTACTATTACAACCACGGCGCCGCCTACTCTGAAGTTTTATTAGCACAGACGCACAGCTCTCTTTTCTCGTACTCCCCTTTTGTTGCTCTTTGCTGTTGGGATCTTTCTTTCTTTTCTTTTTGTTTCCCTTTCTTTTCTTGGTTGACGCTGGCGGCTACCGAGTTCCCTCGTCAGCTACAGCGCCTTGAGGCACGGCAGAGGCACCTGTCGTCACCTCATACAGTTTCCGCTAACAAAGCACCATCATTCATTATTAGTAAAGACTGCAGCGGCGCAAAATCGCAGCAGTCCAATGGGTGTCACTCGTGTTGCTCTACCATGAGCAAACCCGCATTGGGTCGCCTGGCGCTAAAAGCAATTATCCACCGAAAAGGGGGGTGGCGTGGATATGCCGGGTGTCGTAGTAGCACGGTACGTGGGCACAAACCAACTTATTAGCTACCTTATTCATGTCTGTCTGCCAACTGCTTCCTCTTCGTCTTCTCCTCCACCCTGTTCTCTGCTGTTGGGTCCAATGCAAGTGACTGGCGGTGCTCGGTTTGCACAAAGAGAGTCTGTCCGAGGGACACGGCCCGCAAGGGCGTGCAACGTGAAGAGAATGAAGAGAAAAGTCCCTAGTTTATCTCCAACTAGTTTAATTCACGAGCCAAAATGTGTAGTGATCCGTGAAAGATCGTCAAAACTTAGAACCAGGTTCTCGGCCTTCGGGGGGGGGTGGAAAGGCAATCGAAGATTTCGAAGCCAATTCTCTCAAAGTCTCCTTTGTTGTTGCTACCCTTGTGGTCCCCTCCCCTCCCCAAATGTACTTGTAGAAAGCTCGCAGCATGCTCTAGCCCATCAGCTTCCGGCACGGTCACTCCGGCAGAGGAGAAGGGAGGGGAGAAGAGGGGGGGGGGGGGGGGCAGTAGAAGCGAGAGGATGAGAATGGGCGAGGAAGAGAACAGGAGCCATTGGTCCACCTAGATCAAACCCATGTCCATCCGTAATACTGAGTATCCGTTCGGATAGAGAGGCAGAAGTACTGTACTGGGCCCCAACTCTTCACGGTTGCCTGTCCCTGCTTGCCTGCCTAAAAATACTGGTAATAAACACTGGTAAGTAACCAGTACTCCGTACTCCGTACCAGTAGACGACTGATGGTCCAGTCATGTCCGCACACCCCCCTTCCCCTCCCCTCTCATACGCCCCAGTCAGCCAGCCAGTCCATCCCACGTCTTCATAATAAGCCCCGGAATTGCCCGCCAAGCTATTTCACACTCCCCATATCCTCCATGTACTCCATGTACTCCGTAGACTGCTATAATACTTTTTTTGTGTGTGTGCGCGTATATTACATCTGCCTCCTCTTCCTCTCTCTCTCTCGCCATCGTCTGTTTTCTCCTCTGCCCTTTGGTTCTTGTCCATTTTTATTTACCGTGTCTCACTCCCTCATCTGTCTCACACGCTTTCATCCACTCCACAACAACAACAACAACAGCACAACTCATTCAACTCTATCTATACATCGCGCCGTCCCGAACAGCTCTCCTCGCCCCCCCTTTTTTTCCCTCTCACAAAAGTATACAACCAACCCACCCATCTGCCTACTACCGAAAAGGAAGAAATCTCCTCTCCAGGCGAGACGACCACGATAAGAGGAAAAGAAGAAGAAAAAATACCGCCAAGATGATGGGCCGTCCGACCGAAGAGATCGTCTACGATCAGCTCTTCCCCCGGCCCAAGGTCTCCGACCCCCAAAACTTCCAGTCCTTCCTGCAGCGCTCCCTCATCCCCGAGGTCCGCCAGGAGACGCACTCCTTCTACGGCCACATCGACACGCAGGAGGCCAAGTACCCGGGCCTCGACTACGCCCATCCCACACACCGCATGCGTCTGAGCCGCTGGCCCTGGCACCGCCGCCTCTTCCGCGCCTTTGACGCGCTCGGCCTGACCAGGTTCGAGATTGCCGGCCTCACCAAGTGGGAGGGTACCAAGTGGGCCAAGGAGAAGTACGAGAAGGAGCAGGGCGTCGCCATCCGCGACACCACCGCCGACGGCTTCCCGACCTGGGAGGAACCCGCCCTCTGGGTGCGTCCGGCCGCCGCCGTCGCCGTCGACGTCCTGCCCAGCCCGAGCCTCAGCTCCAGCCTCAGCTCCAGCCCCATCAGCAGCGGCATGTCCACGCCGCCCTACCAGCCCGCCGACGAGGACGAGGACGAGGATGACGAGAGCGAGGACGAGCTCGAGAGCGTCGGCGTCGAGCTCAACGCCCGCCTCCGCACGCAGGCCGCCCGCCGCGACGCCGGCGACAGCGACGCCGTCCTCGACGAGGCCTGGGAAGAGTGGCTCAAGACGGCTCTCGAGTCGGGCGAGCTGGCTGTCGTCACTGAGCAAATGACCGAGTCATCGTCGTCGGCGGCGGCGGCATCGCGTCGCTCCGGCGGCCGCGCCTCCTCGCCCTCGGCTCTCCCCGCCGCTCTCATCCCCACTGGCATGCTCGATCTCGCCCGCGGCGGTCAGTGGTCCGACATCCCCGAGTTCCTCCAGCCCATGCTCCGCGAGGTCGTCCGCGGCGAGACCGCTACGCCCTCGGCACGCAACGACCCTGCCCGCCCCGAGCTGGCCGCCACCCCTCGCGCCCTCAGCCGTCAACTGACGGCCGCCACCCCGCGCTCCGCCATGGGCTGGAACTTTGGCGGCCAGGTCTCTACCGCCGCCGCCACCGCAGCCGCCGCAGCGCGCACAGCCAACCCCAGTGCTTGAAGCGGCCAAGAAACAAGGGAAAGAAAGAAAGGAAAAAAACGGAAATTTATACAAAACATGTCAAAGAACATTACAATAAGGACACACACACACACACACAAGCAACGCAAAGACTATAGATTCTGCGCTAGCCATGATGGAGTGAGATATGGAGTTGCGTGCTCGCAATGAGTTGCATTCACTTGGAGATCTTTTGTTTATTATTGGGGGGTTTTTTTATATCTTTTTGGAGTTTTCAGGATACATTGCCACAGCCTTGGGTTAATTTCTATTTTTTGTTTTTAGCGATTTTTTTGGGTGGTTTCTGCTCGGATCTTTGGAATAACCAATAGCAAAAAACGACGGTCACACTTTCTCCTTTTATTTCTGGTCTATATTTATTCTGCTCCTTCTTTTTCACTTCTTTGCGGTTCATCTGGGATGAATAAAACCTGTTAAAAAAACAAATACAAAGAATGCTTGCCTCTTACAAGATATAAGCTTACGAACCGCGCATCCGTCTCCGTTTTCGCCCCATCTTGCACCTCAACTTTTGTGCTTCATCAGCACGTTGACGACACTAAAAGTGCGGGCCTGATTACCAACTCTGAAATGGTCGCAAAAGCCAGACAATAATAAAGTCCATCGTTATTCATCGTCTAGAGTACCCGTAGAAATTCGAGATCCCACCGTCCGTCCCCACCCTTCCCGAGAAAACGCCCGCTAATAATATCAATACAAAAGCAGAAACCGTGCGTTGCACATTCCCAGTTCCTTGAAACCATAGTAAGAGACCATAAGAATACCAAAAAAAAAAGTTGGTGGCAAGGCGGTGTCACAGCTTACAACCAACAGAGATGCCTTTTCCAAAGCAGCAACCCAGTGGTGACCTCCGGCAGTGGGAGCTTCCTTCTCCAAACATTGCGAAACTGGACCTGCCAGGTGAAAGCCTATACAGAAATGCAAGACAGCTTGGATGTTATAACAGTGTTGAACATGGCTGACAAGTGATGAGCAGTAAAAGGTCGCCGAGGAGAAAATCCCGAGACGAAGGAATCGTCGTTTGTCGTTTGAGCGACCTTACCATGGCAGCCTCGACTATAATGTCATGCCCGGGTTTGGCTCTACTTCTCTGGCTCGAGATGTGACCATTCTGGTACCGCCTTGAGCTGTTGCCACATGAACTTTTCCAGCTTGGTGGCCGATTTGGCATAGGGTGTGCTCTCATTGTTGTATTTCCGGCAGTTGTCAAAGACGAGCGTCGCATCCTTGATGAATTCCTCCGGCGTCGGATACTGATCGGCCTCCAGCTTGTTCTCCATGGTGCTCAAATCCATGGGCTCTTTGATCACGTCGTAGTAATCTGCCACATCGTCACGGTTAACCGGCACCAAAAAGGGCCATGCAGAATTGTGGTTCTGCAGGTCGTTGAGCAGGTGCAGCAGCTGGTTGTAGTTGGGGCCGTGCCGCGGCTGGCGCGAGAGCTCGTCCATGTCCGGTGACCAACCCGACGCGCGGATGGCGGGGACATCTAGTGGGTTGATTTCCTTGACGCCATTCTTCCACTCCTTTGGAGGCGGGTGCACGTTATGCGACTTGGAATAGGCTCGAATCTTGGCCTGGACGCACTCCTTTTGCTTAAGAAGCAGGCGTCCGACCTCCAAGTAGCGGATCCGTGGCAGCATTGAGCACTGCATGATGGTGCCCCCCTCATAATCTTTGATGTAGCCCATCCAGACGCTGCGATCGAGCGTGATTTCCTTGGTGAAGCCCTGCTTTTTGAAGTAGCCAATGGCGTAGTTATCGGCATAAGTGAGGAAGTACATGACATCGCTGGTTGCCTTGACATAGTCCTTCAAGTGACACATGAGATGTGCACCATAACCCTTGACCTGCTGATCTGTACTGATGGCGAAGAATACAATCTCGGCAAAACGACGGCCCTTGAACGGACGAAACGTGACACCACCCACCACCTCGAGTGGCTTCTTGACAATTGCTATCGACAAGTGCGTTCGATCGTAGACTAGTCGCGCGATATAATCTTTCGGCATCTTCGGTAGCTGCTTTTGAAACAAGCACTTGAGACCTGTTAGAACTATAAGCGATTCGCGCCCTCCGTCATTGTTGACTACTCGAAATTCGATCTCGCCATTCCGCTCTTCGATAACGCCCGGCTGTGTGTGAAACAATCTGTTAGCGAGAGGAACGGCGTAGGGGAGAGCTGTTGCTCGAGGCTCACCTTGTCGGGGAACGGAATGCGCTTCAGCGCAGGAGCTGACTGATCTGTTCTGTCGACATTATCCTCAGGCTTGACAGGATCTTCATCTTTCTCCTCATCCTTGTCCTCCTCGTCATTGTCCCCATCCCTGCCATCTTCTTTTCCTTCCTTTTCGTCGTCTTTATCATCGTCCGCGCCGTCGTCGGCTCCGACATCGTCACCATCGCCCTCATCGATTCCCGCATCGCCGCCAGCAGTGCCTCTTTTTAGCGTGTCAACTTTATCTTCGTCCCTGTCCCCGAGCAAATCGTCCTGGGGTTCTTCGGAATCGCTATGCTTTACGCGCTTGGGTGCTGCAGGGGACGGGAGATCCTCCTCCGCCTTGCGCTTCACTGCGAGATGATGCATGTTAGTGCTGCGCATCAGCGCAGGAATGGTACGACATACTCTCTTCCTTGAGGTCCGACATGTTACAAACAACCGAGGCCTTGATACAATAGGAATAAAATATTTGACGCCCCAGTCGCGAAAGCTGGACTCGATCACTGTCGCATTGCGGAGCTCCATGATCCATCCACGAAGCTGGTGGGTCGACATGCTTACGTTATGAGGTGCGCCAATAGCTAATACCAGCTAGTCCAAATTGGTGCAAACGGGACACGCATTCACATCGTACATCGCGAGCTCCTACGTTAGGACCAAGCCTTCTTCCCGCGACAACTGGACGAATCGAAGCTTTGAACCCTTTCATAACACAACGGCGAAGCGCGACGGCACCACCTCACCAGCCCTCGCTCAGAAACCGAGCTCGAATACTACACACATATATACTACATGGATTCATCGCTGCATGAGGTCTGGCTAGCTGCTGCTGGCAGTCCATTCCTACCCACCGTCGGCAAAGGCAGCCAATTTCTGGTCGGCTTTGTTCTGCTTCTTTTGGGAGTATCCGCTACGGGCGTCTTTGCATTGAGTAAGTCTAACTATTCGAGATGCCATTATCAAACCCTCGCTGACAATTCTAGACCGTTCACTTGTCAACGTTTTCGCAGTAGGCATCCCAGCATCTCTAGCTTTGGCGTAAGTCGCAAAACGTCTCATTCCTCTCCAGGCAACCCGCAATTGACACTCTTTAGATACGGCATTGTATACATGTTCTGTGCGGTCGGAGTCTACGTCTGAGATACCCCATCACCATTATAAAGGTCGAAGCGAAAGATACTGTATATTAGCTGCAACACGTGAACAAAAGGCCACTGCGCGCCCCTTATCTTTGATTTTATGTTTTAATTTCTGCCTCGTTTTCTCCCAACAATCCCTGAATCCAACACTTGGACAGAATTCAAGAGCTCGCCAGCATCATGGCGGATAAGCAACCGATCCTTCGTGCCGTGGCGACGTCAACGCGGCCTCTTTACCAACTGCTGCGGTGCATCAACTTTTCTCCAAAAGTTCATGTTCAAATAACCGAGGAAGGAATTCGATTCGCGGCTGACCATGCGAAAGTATTGCAGGGTAAGAGCCGCGATGGATGTCTCATGACCGTTTACTGATAGGTTTCCAGGAGTCGCATTTCTCAACAAATCACTATTTTCATCTTACTCTGTCAATCTGCCACCTACGGAAGACGGTGAAGCACCGGAACTTCCAAACTTTCAAATACCTCTCTCATCTTTTCTTGAGATTCTCCAGATTTTTGGTGCTGTCGATGTTGCCACACGAGCTCAAAAGGCTGAACAAGACCCATACCGAAGCAATTTGAGGAATTATCGCCCAGACGCGTTCAGCAACCAGACACTGGGCATATCTGGAACCTGTACTTTGCTCTACGGGGAAGAAGGCGACCCTTTTAAAGTGATGATTGAGGAATCGGGTGTTCAGACTACAGCTGGCCTAACAACATACATGCCTGAAATAACAGACGACATACCTCTGGATCGAGACGATATTTGCTTCAAAATTATCATGCAGTCACGGTCATTGCTAGATTCCCTAGCAGAGATTTCGCCTACTGCGCCCATGAAGCTCTCGATTACAACGTCGAAAACGTCTCCGTACCTGTCACTTAGCGGCAAGGGTGACTTGGGGAGCTCGGATGTTGATTTTGCCCGAGGCAGGGAGCTACTGGAGACGTTCAGCATCAGAGACAAGTGGACGCAATCATACAAATTCGACTTTATCAAGAACTCTACGGAGGCGATGCGCATTGCGAACAAGGTCAGTTTACGAGGCGACGGGCAAGGTGTTCTTAGTCTGCAATTTCTTGTCGACATTGAAGGAGGTAAGAGAAGCTTTCTAGATTTTAGATTTGTTCCCTTTGCCACGCATGATGACGAGGAAGAGGAAGAGGAAGGTGACGCCATGGGCGATGAGCAAGAGCTGTAGAGAGATGGACTGCTCGAAAGAGGAATATGTGGATTGACTTAAGACAAGGGTACGTGTCAGAAAATATACTATTAGAAAGTCTTGTATGAATTTTGCGAGCTTTGTTATGCATGTCTTCGTCTTCGGGTAAATGCCGCGTACCATCCACTGACTCGGTCCAAATTTGGGCATAAACACATTGGCTGGAATGGCGGCGTCGACTACGAATCATTACTAGGTATAGTGTAGGAGGGAGGAGGACGTGGTGGCGCAATACTATTGATATTATTTATCCACCTCAAGGGAGACGGGACCACTGCCGGAAAGTCTAAAATTGCAGCACCGCGCGGTCCGAATCAGTTATATTCCATATCGTCAGGTAATTTAAGCTGTGACTTGTCCTTCTTGGTTGTTGTATTTTTTTTTTTTCAATTCGAGCATTTATTTGGTCGTCTTGTTCGCATGCTATCGTTGCTCTACACTGGCGACTCTTGGACCGTCCCGACGATCGCAACTGTGGCTTTTCAGCGCCAGCCAAAAATATTGATTTGCAAGCCAAGAAATCAAGCCATCGCGCAAGCCCCAGAAGAAGAAGCGGAAACAGCAAGGGTGGTGGCAGGCCTCGTGTTATTCTCCGTTTCCCGCTGCAAAGGAAAACTGGCAAATATGGACTCTTCCCTCAGCGTTGTGCTACAAAGAGCCACGACCGAGTTGACACAACATCAGCCGTCTGGACTCGGTACGTGGTCGGAATACTTCATTTCTGGCGCATCCATGTGGTTTACAACGTGCATCGGAAGCCGGAAGCCGGCGCGGCATCACACCAAGTCCACCTCGTCTACACCGGCAAGCCCAGCCGGGCCGCCGTTGCAGGAGAAAGCCGGCGCGGCAACCATGAAACCGAAGCCGAGAATGCCTCAGCATGCAGCGTCTTCCTTTCTGAAGACCGGAACCTCTCGCGCCATTCGAGAGGCCAACGAGATTATGTGAAGGATCCGTTCATAGCCGCCGTTGCGAACAAGACGGCCTTCTACCACATGGTACCTTTCGCCCTTGGTGCGCCCACCTTTTCGGATTCTTTACGACAACATTCATCAATACACAATCCCACAACTTCGCATGATCCGCCTTTCCTAAGCAGCGTCAATGATTGCACACAACGAACCAAATCCCGACTTGAGCGGGTGGAGATGGTAGAGCCACAGGCAGCGTGTACAGCCACGGGAATGGAGAATCACAATTGCGCCGTGGAATGTTTGGTATTTTCATTCAAAACATAGATTGAAAGAACTTGTCTGAAAGCCAAATGGAGCTGCTGAGAGTGGTAATCCTCGGGGATTATACCG
Source organism: Cordyceps javanica (assembly GCF_051103115.1). NCBI lineage: Eukaryota > Fungi > Ascomycota > Sordariomycetes > Hypocreales > Cordycipitaceae > Cordyceps > Cordyceps javanica. The sequence goes on from NC_139296.1 coordinate 2,321,147, forward strand.
GGCGTCCTGCTCGGCATCACCGCGCAAGCTCTCACGATGGCGGCCTCACTCTTCTAGCAGAGTTACGCAGTGTGCTCCTTGTCTTTGGGTACCCTTTCTCGACTGACGAACAAGCGGCCGGAGAGATCGCCGACCGGAAGGTCGAGAGGGAAGTTAACCGAGCGAAGGAGCTGGACAAACAACAGGTACCACCCAAAGAGGCAGAATACGAAGATGAATGCCCCAGTTGCCTAGATACACAATACATTAGCATTTATTTTTCCACACAGGTGACCGGTCAAGAGACACTTGAGAGACTTACGACTTCAAGTTTGTGAAATGCTTGCATGTCGCCTTCGGCTGCCTTCCAGTACGCACCCGCCAATAGGAAGAAGGCAATGTCGAGGAAGAGGAAGATGCAAAAGAAGACAATGTTTGTTCGAAGAGAGCAAATCAGGTACATGAAAACGACAAGCCCCATGAAAACCAAGAAGAAAGCTAAAGAATGGTGAGCATCCATCGTCGCCGTTCAAGCCGCAGCCGCAGCCGCAGCAATAACGCACCTAGGCTGGCCTGGAAACTGGCTACTCCAGCAGCCTTTTCCGCAGCGGTCGTGGCATTGGCGGTGAATGCGGCTTCGGCATTGTAGAAGGGCGTGAGCGTAATCGCAAAGGCGAGCCAGAAGGCACCTGAAGATACGTGTAAGCCAGCAGTCTCCGTCTTCCTATCTTGCCCCCCCCCCCCCCCGACTCACCGAATGATCCAAAAACGATGTAGACAAAAGTGTTGCCGATGATCCATTCCAGAATGGAGCCGAGAATCTGAAGCATGCCGCCAAAAAAGTAAAAGGTGCCAATGGTGGCGGCGCCGCCACCGCCAGCACCTCGCCAGCCCATCAGCGCGCACCCAAGTGGTGTCGACGCCATGAGAAAACCGAGAAGTGGACTTTTTTTTTCAGCTCATGTTGGTTAGCGTACGGGCACGCCGGCAAGCCCGATCTGAATTGTTTATGGCTGCATCGCCCACGGGTGCATTGTCTCTTACAGGGGAGTCGGGTTCGCAAACGTCTGTCGGAGGTCGCCCTTGACTCGGTTTGCGGGGTTGAGATAGAGCTTCTCAAACATTTCGTTTGTAATGGTAACGCTCTGAACCTGGTGCAGAGAAGGCATGTTCTGCCGTATCGAACCGGAGTCGGATTCCTTCATGTCGCTGTGAACCATTTTCGCACTTCGAATGAGGGAATGTACCGATATGAAATCTTTAAGAGAGAAACGTTTGTGTAAAGAAACTTGCAAGAAGTTCTTTTTTTTTATTTCCTGTCGCACAAGAACAAAGCTGCATCTACTGCATCTGCGGGCGGGGGAGGCGGCTACTTATCGTGCAAGCCACGATCTCGGAAACAGGCCATTCATGCATCTCGTTCCGCCCCTACCCAAGACATGACATTGACTGCGATTCCGGTCGAGCGGCGTCTGATCTGGTGCTTGGCGATCTACGGCAGTGCAAATGACCGCCTCATTCCCGCTGGACCGACAGCGACTTTACCCAGTGCGCTCTCGTTCCAACGAGAGAGTTTGCCCAAGCTCCAGATTACCCCGCAAAGTAGCTGCAGATCTAGGACGCTAGGCCCTAACAGGAGAATTCGGAACATGTCATCAAGGGCAGCTTTTCGGAATAGAAACGGGCAAGGAGACACTCTGCAAATGACGCACTACCTGGCCAGATTAAGGACGGCAGGTAATTCGGCAAAATCTGTAAATATGGGGCGTATACTCTGGAAACACTTGGCCCTCTCGGCCATCATCACTTTGGCAATTTGGGTCGTTGGGGCTTTGTGAACTTGATGCCCTAGTTTTGACACTCATCCTGAACACAATTACATTCAACCAACGATCTGCCTCAATGTTGACTCTCTTTAGCCTATAGTGAGCTTTCAATTTGTCTGCTCAAGGGTTACTCCATGTAGCCTCACTATGGCGGGCAGGGTTCCAGGATCGCAGACTGGGCTTGGGCAGCGTGGCGCACCAGTCTATGCCTCAGGTCTTCTGGCATGAATTCCAGCTTGTTTCCAAAAAATGATTCAATGAATTCCTGTTATAGAGGGACTATCTTGATGCTAGCTGTTTTTTCTGCTATTGATGGGGTTGTCAATGGCTCTCAGGGTGTGGAATACTTGGCGTACGCGAATTATGACGAGGCTTAGCCGACATTCATAAAGTCAACAGTTCTCTTAACTTGCTCGAAAACTTGGGACTGTTCTTTCGTGATTAGACTCTGTCATTTGAAGTTGATGTGCTGCTGCTATCTGGTCGAGGCATTGGTATCGCAAAAATCACGATCGATGTGATTGTCAAGACAAAGATGATGCGACTCATCACTGCAAAAAGACTATCTACAGGTACACTCTCAACACTTGAGCAATACATGAGTGCTTTAAGCGTGACACACACGAAGATAGTATATCTCGGACTACTTGCAAACGTCACAAACAGAGTCAACGGCAAACGAGCTCGGGGGTCTATCGACACCCTCACTGACATGATATGCGACTGATGTCGGCGAATATATCACCAGTTATTACATAATAGCTAGAAAAGCCGATCGTTTTATACTAATGGTGTAAAGCGTATGAGGATTCAATCGAGTGCCATCTCAAGAGCGTGTTTGCAGCCCTCGTTTGCTGTCTCAGTTGACGCTCCCCGCGTCGCCATGCACAGTCAAGACATGCTGTACGGTGTGTGGGTTACCGCAGCGACAATTGTCGTCCGCCATTGCGACTGAAAGACAGGCGGTACTGTTGGTCCAAGTTGGGCGTAACAATGAGCGTAAGAGACTCCCAGTATTGGAGCGGCGGACTTGCTTCCAAGTTGGACAAGACAACATGGCAGAGAGGCGGTATGTGTATTCGAGTCTCAAGCCTGATCCTATAAGTACGCCTCTTTTGAATCTAGCATTGGTTCTCTTCATTCTTCATTATTTCAAGCCTCTATCGTCATCTCTCTGCAAAGGAATCTACAAGCCTATCTACAGGCCTATATGCAAGCCTATCGCAATGACTACCCTTCTCAAAGCCATCGTTGTCCTCGGCGCTGCCATCGCCGGCGTTCAAGCTGTTCCTCGGCGATGTACCCCGGGCTTCTACTTTTGCTTCAACGGATCCATTTGGGTCTGCGACACAAGCCCGAAAACGCTTTCGTTGAGCGCCAACTGCGGAGCGGAATCATGCTGCACTGAATCCCCAGACGGCAAGGCCTGGTGCATGTGTTGATCACGGACTTTGTCAATTCGACGCTTGCTTTCTTTGCCTTGAGCCGTATTTAGAAAGATGGGAGAGTGTTTTCGGGAATTCCATGCTGGAGGATCTGGATCTTGTGCGTTGGAAGAGCTGAATGAGTCAGATTTTAAACGCTCAGTCCGCTCAGTCCGCCCTCTCACAACGCGAGTTATCGAGAGTGAGCTATTCGAAGCGTTTTACATAGTCAAGCAGCCCATAAAATACACTACTGAATGATATAGAGGATATATGATAGCTTATTGTGAAGACGCACGAGATAATAGTCTTGGGTGGCCGCCGTCGCCGCCGCCGCCAGTGTCGTCGACGTCCTGCCCAGCTACTTTGCTTGTGAGAGTCGTATGTGCATTCATCCTGGGCAGGCCTGTTCTGGGGCATTAAAGTGGCAGCCATCTTGTCCATCTTTCAAAAAGCCAAGGTGCATTGATAACTAGATTCAACTGACTTATGTCGGTCGTCATAATGGTACGAGCACCCATATCTCAACTGGGGTCGTATGAGCACATATGTACTCTGTTCAATAAAAGTCCCGACTTTGGACTGACTCGTACTGAGCGACCCCGCACCTCGCAGTGTGCTCCTGTTCAAGGTCCTACTTATTTGCTTTCGCTGCTATTAATTTATCACCGACAAACCCTTGTTGCTGCCCACACTCTCTGGTATCCCTGCGTCCGTACAAAGCATCATGTGTGCAGGTATCGATCTACCCTCCCGGGGGCTGTGCGACCTGAGAATCTATCCAACCTCGGTATCAAGAAAAACGTCAACGGCAATCTATTCGTCCATTCTTCTATTGAAAGTTGGTATGTATTTAAGAGGCTTGTCGTCTGCTGAACACCAAGGTGCAGATTGCACAGTTAGGACAAAGACTTGGGACATAACAACAGATACCCTGATTTCCTTTCATTATGCTTGTCTCTGTTGTTTTATTGGTTGTCTTCGCCTCATCGTCGATCGCCGCACCGGCAGCCCCGGAACCCAATTCCGGCTCCGTGTGCTTTGATGATTTTGACTGTTTATTTTCCGTGCGTGACAAGGCAAAGAAGCTTACCCTGCACACCGGCACATAAATCTATAAACCGTCAATTGTAGAAGACAACCATTCGCTAATGAGACTCACAGGCGGCAGGTAAAAAATGCGTGAGAGACAAGGCGAAACCAGTGCTTGGAGGTATTCTAGGGTACGTAAGCATCAAACTCGAGGACCAGGACGTGGAGGTTTAGTAGCTAATCAGCGGAGTAGCACCTGCGCAAAAGATTGAGAGCGATTCTGCTGCTTGCCAAGAGCGTATCCGCGGACAGGGCGAAAATGAATCTTCCAAGGCCAAAATTAAGTTGATAGTTTTATAAGACCTAGTCTCTGTTATGCTATTGCTGGACGGCGGCAAATGGCAACTCAATGGAAGGCTCAAAAGAAGATAAAGCTCCAAAATACACAGTATTCAGTAGTAACAGACGAGTAGTAGAATCACAGTTTCGACTGACATTAAAATAAATATCAACCAAGAAAGTGACTCGCCAGAGGACATCAAACCTACCCAAGCATATGTGGCGTTCACAGATGTGGATATAATTGTGAAATTCATCGGCTACACACACTCAGATCATCGATACGAAGTGAGACCATCATCACCCAGCCCTTCTCAGAGCGTCATAACGTCTCTTTGCCAAACTTTGGACGCCAGTGAGAGCATGATTGGTTCGTAGTGGCTGGAACCGAGACTGGTTGTCTTTGCGCGTGTCAAAATCTACGCATACGTATTGTTATCATAACTACCTAGACCCATTATCCAGTTTCCACGCCGAAATTCTTTCAGATTTATTCATCTTTGTCCTTCTCTCAGGTGTAACGTTGTGCTATAAGTAGTGACCTGAAAGCTGGTTCTGGACAATTGTGGCGGGGCACTAATAATTATAATGAACAAAGCCCAGCGTCCACGGGTCGAGTAGCTCCGGTTTGGCCCAAAATAATCAATAAAACACCATCCAGATCTGGCGTTGGGCCTTTCACGTCTATATCGGGCCGCGGGCTTGAGCAAACAAATCCGAGTACACGCTCCGCTTGAATGGATTATCTTTGATCAGCATAGATGAGAGCTACTCGATGATCCAACACAATGCCATTGTACCTTGGGAATCGACAGTCACGCGCAAATGCGGCAAATTGTTGCGAACCTTTCAGACGCCCACCCGGGTGGAATGGCGGGTGTCACCATGTTAGTCGCCTGGAGCTACATTCAATATTATCAGAAAGGGGGATATATTTTTTTTTTAAATTGCAATCCGCGATCTGAACTCTGTTAGCAGACACAAGCTCGAGTCTTGTTCATCTCGGTAGTCCACGCGAGCCGCGCAATTTCCGACCTCTGGATGTACTAAGCAAACATACGATGCTGCTTATAGGGCAATTCGGGTTGCAGCCTACGATCCTTGCAATCTCGATAGACGGTAGTCTGCCGACGTCGGGATTATGAAAGTTGTAGGGGACTTGAACACAGCCAGCAGGCCGTTATATGCCTTCTGATGAGGGGCTGTGACAGGCGGAAACGTCATCATGAACTGAATGGCCCAGAAAGCGGGCCAGACGCCGCCGATGCTATGCAAATTTGGTGCCTACTGGCAATGCCAATTTCAAAATCCACTGAGCATGACAAGTAAAGCATGGCAGAGAGCCTGAGCCGAGAGTCTCTGGTGGTGAATGTCGCATGACGTTGAGAGGCAGTGTAATTAAGAGCAGGCAACAGTAAGCCAGGAAGTTGCCTCTATGGGTATTGCTCCGGCAATCTGCGACGATACAGCGTAAGCGACGGTGAATTGATTAGGAGCATTCTTTGGCAGGATCCATAGGATCTTTGGTGGATCGCCGCCCTCCACTTTGGTGAGGAATCGTGGATGATTTGAATCAGGCTCATGCAAAGTTCAGGGTGGCAAAGCCAATCGTGGTCAAGAGCGCGGCAAATCCATTCGAGGGCAGAACGAGTACTGCACATCATCCGCAAGGCTTCTGGTAATGATGTAGCAAGCTGATCAGGGCTGTCTCGCGGCTGGGACATTTCTTACCACACCAGCCGTGGTTGAAATTCAGCCTGAGTCAGCTTCGAGCACACCCCGGCTAGAGAGTAGCGAGGCGTGTGACCGCTGCCGTCAGCCTTGATGATTATCTCGCCCAAATTTTCCATCATGGAAGAGGTGAGTAAGATGACGCCAAGGCCGAGTCACAATGGAGCCAGAGTTGGAGTTTGGATTCATTCTAGGTACAATGGAGAAAGACGAGTGCCGGATTTCCAAGGAAGAGGGATCGATCCCTTTCGGAGTCTAGCTGATCCTTTGATACTCAAATTCGACCTGATGGGGAATGCGACCGATGAAGATGGTGTTACGTAGCCTCACTCACACACACATAGAGCAGCAGTCCTTGAGAATGTCGCTGCAGTTGACTGTATTGCTACGGTACCGGCTGGTTACCTGATGAAAATGATGAGCACCATCTCCGCCATTCAACTGCACTGGCCACGTTGCGTCTGGTCTCGCAAGTGAAGAGTGCTACTTTTAACTACTGAGTAATAAGTATAGCCGTGGCTTAATTGGGAAGGTCAGGTTGAAACTACCAGTTTAGTTGCGTGGAGCTTCTAAGTTCTCAGCACCTATGTGGCGGCCAGGTTGTTGCTTGTTAATTGATTGGGTACCACAACTTTCTGAAGCAGAACGAGTCAACAGCCTGGGCTTTTTTGAGACACATCCGCCTGGCTGCCCTGGCTGCGTTCACGAACTCGACGACGCACTGGCGTTGTCGAGGGATCCTACAAGACATGGAAACTGGTGGGCAGACTGACTGCCATGAGCAACTGTAACACGATCCGCCGCTACCTCGGCTTCATGCTTGCGCGTGTTACTCAATGACTAGTCGAGGGAAGGGAAGGGGAAAAAAAAGGGTAGGAGGGGATGCGGGCGGTAGAGGTCTCACATGTGCTCGAGCCAACCAAGCCGGCACCAGGGTGAACGCACTTTGGTCCAAGCACAGGCAAACATTTTAGTCATTTACGCAGAACTATTGTTGGACGAGGTTCTTTCTTTCCGCACAACGAGAGAGTTTGAGCTGTTGCGATTTGTTCGTCGGCCCGCGACGGGCCCAGGTTGGCAGTCACACACCTAATAGTCGCCGGATGGCTGGAGGGGGGGCGGGATACGTGTCTCGCGAGCACGCAGAACTAACTGCTGGGTAATTGACAATCGTTCATTGACAAATGGTCCCCGTTTATCAGTAGATGGTAACCGCCCGTTGTGCGTGCAAAGAGGACAGCGTTGCCCTCGTCTCTGTGCTGATACTGAGTAGTAGTACTGAGTACTCCGTGGGCTCTCTGGCATGCGACGCGGCGGGCGATCATCAATTAGAGGCCGAGAAGGGATGGAGGCTGCGTCGCGAGAGCGCCGGCCCGCACTCTAGAAGCGGAAAGTGTCCTTCTAGTACACTGCATGGCGGGAAACAGAAGCTCGTGATGACCTGGCGGTGGACTTGGCTGCCGATCCCCCCAGCAGCGCTACAACGTTGGCAGGTTTGGGTAATGGCCAGCTTGCCAGCGTCTTACGATGGCGGGCAGTCCCAGACAACTGGGGCGGGGGCCTTTTGGTATCAGCGCACCGGGCATATGCATGATGGTGGCGTTCGCCCACCCTCCCATCCTCCTCCCAGCGCTTTTGTTGGCGACGACAAAGTGGCCGAGTCGCTGCGACATGCCATACTGGGCATCGCTCAAGTCCTTGGCTCACACCATCTTGTAGTGACAGCCCCCCCCCCCCCTCCCCCGGCCCTATACCGAGAATCTATTCTTCCTCGAGTTGGTAGTTACTAGTTGGTGGCATCCCCGGTGCCAGTTGCCTAATTCTCGCTCGGAAAGGTTTTCCCATGAGTCGCGCGCTAGCCCGCCCGCCCGTCCATCATCCAGGACTGCCGGCAAGAGCAAGTCTCAACCCCGACGTACGTAGCCCGCACCATAGGTAGGATGCCATGGGGATTCCGGATGCGCAACTTTGTGGGATGGGCGCAGCCAGCCGACGACTAAGGTGTGGATGACGGCGTGGGTAAGATAAAAGAGCCGTATTATTGTTGTCCTTGCCCACCCCCTTCCCGCGCCACCTGGACAGAGAATCCCGCCTCTCATGAAAAAAAGCGACGCACAAAAATAACAAACTCCTCTCACCCAAGCCTCTGTGCCATGTCTCATGCTGCTGACCCCGGCAAACCCGATATCAACTCCCTTGCCCCCCTCCCCACCACGGGTTCAGCAGCCTTGTCTCTTCACTGACGACGTTGCCCACATTTACGCAACCGAGCACCGCCGTTGACGAATTCCTCTGTGCGCGAAGTTGTACTGAGTAGACGGTTTTATAGCGCTAGAGAGGCTCCGGCATATAAGACACCAGCGGTGTGGCCTCCACCGTCACACGTCAGAACCACCCACGGCTGGCATACTTATATACCTTTGGGGCTTTCGACATTGAAATTTCTAAATGGAAAAAGTAGACATGGTCTACCGGAACTAAATCACCTCGCAACCGACGACAACACAACGAGATGGACAGCGCAGCGCTCGGGATCGCCTGGGGCCGCCGCCTCTCCTCCCACCGCCGAACGCGCTCCGGCGAACCAAGCAACACAGCACCGCCCATCGAGTTTACGAGCGACGGCACCAGGTATACACTAGCCTCCGAGGCATCATTGTCAGACATTTCGACCTCCCAGCATGTCCGCTCCAAATCCTGGAGCACGTCAAAGGAGAAAAACCAAACCCCGAAGCCACCCATCTTCCACCCTGCCGACCTTCCCAACTATAAGCTTACCTTGGGCTCGCCAAGTCCGCTGCATCTACATCGCGCTGCCACCAGCTCGAAGCGTAGCCACAGATCCAACAATAGCATTTCATCCATCTCTACAAGATATACCTCGTCACATGGCTCAAGCAGTTCCGCAGAGTTGCTTCGGGGACAATTCCCTACCATCCCTCCCCAGCGGCCGCCGAGACCTCCTCGTGGGCTCTTTGAAGATGAGTCGGATGAAGAGCCCGCCGATTTTATGCTCGTGGATCACGCGTCCGAGGACAGCATCCAAGGTCTGATCCTCGAGTCGGATCAGGCCTTTGTTGATGTCGACATGGCCTTGGCCGATGCGGCATATAGTACACAAGTCACACAAACAAGCACGGGCGTGAATCGCAAGCACTCGGTGCGACGCTCGAGACTCGCAGCGCCTACCACGGCGCGAAGAAGCTCAATACATAGCAACAGGTCCGCCAGGAGAAACTCGATCCAGTCAACACCCAGCAACTCAACCAAGGGACACAACCCACGCCCGCCCACGACCAAGAAGATGGGAAAGCGCAACGTTCTACTACCACGCAAGCTGCGGCTGACTCTCTCGCAAGGCGTGAGCGAGCTGCTTGCCAGCCGCGCACCCAAGCGTGAGTCCGCCGCCAGCAGCCTCTCCTCGGTCTACTCGGACTACCTGGAAGACCAGCCTTCCATCAAGCGCAACAGCTCCATCACCGCCGCCAAGAGACAGTCGGCTCTGCAGGCAAAGCGGCACTCTGCAGACTCCAAGTTTGCCCTGTGTGCTACTGACGGAGAGCATCTTACTGCCTCTCAAATGTACCACCGGGAGATGCTCCCCAACTCGGTCATGGCTTGGATGGGCACCGACTCCGTCTTTGCGGAGCCAGACGAGGTCGACGAGGCCGACGAGGCCGACGATGAAGAGCTGAGCCACGAATTCGAAAACAAGTGCAAGCTAGTCGCTGAGCCTGATTTTACCCAGCCACCTGCAACTGTGGCCTCGCCAGGCGATGCTGCTGAGGCGTGCCCGCCTCCTGTCGAGGGCTCTTCGCCGCCTCCTCCTCCACCCAAGAACCCTGCCAGGTTTGGGGCCCGCGCGCGCACGTCCCAGCTGGCCCCCATCCCAGAAATGCTTGCCGCGTCCGCCGCCGAGGGTGGTGAGCGTCGCCGACGCGGGAGCAGTCTAACCAACATCTCTCCCAAATCGAAGCGTGCCGGCAGCAAGCCAAGGACCGCAGCAGCCCACGACTCCCTGTACCTCGTCGGCACCGCCTACTCCAAGGCCAGCCCCCTGTTCCGGCACGGACACATCGAGTTCCAGCACAAGAGCCCCAAGGCCAGGGCAGACGACGACGGCGAGGAAGAAGAGTGCGCGGCGGACGATCATGTGGACTGGGCCGCGTTCCACTCGTCCATCCTGTTCGACGCCGGCGACCTCGACTCGGGCATGGCCCAGGACGAAGCCAACGCCATGGCGGACGAGCTGGGCGACTGGTTCGAGGAGTTTGGCTTCGAGTCCCACGGCGCGCTCATCAACTCGGGTCGGTCCCGCGAGGACGGCAGCTCGTCGTCGCGCAGCATGGCGTCGTCGCGCAGCAGCGCTGCCTCGAGCACCTCCACCATCTCGGACGCTGACCTGCCCATGCCCGCCAGTCCGGAGCAAGCCCCGTTCGCCAAGATGCAGGCCTGGTCCTTTGGTCAGGCCGAGCGCGGCGCCGCCTCCGTCGTCGTCGGCCGCGACGAGCACTCTTCGGATCCCATCCCTGTGGTGACGGAGATGGAGCTCGGCCTGGACACCTACAGCCTCCCTCCCGGAGAGGAACCGCTCAGGAAACAGGGTCCGAGCCGCGGCCCGAGAATGAGCTGCAATCTAAGCGAGGATCTGGGCCAGTTCCTGGCCTGGAACCCGACACACTTTGACGACATGACTGAGGAGGCCGAATGATGGCGGAGTGTTTTTTTTTTTTTTGCTTTTCCTTTATTACTTGAAATTTGATACCCCCGCAGTCCTTCTTTTGAGTAAATCTTTACAACAATTTCTATACTCTATTTCTATTACTTGACAATGTCAACTTGATGAGAATTGCCCAGCGAGCGAACTGATTCATTCCTTACCAGAGAGGCGGTTTTCCTTTTTTTTTCTTGCATTTTTATATAGTATACACTGCTTAGAGATATCAATCTTGATCCATCTACAATTTCGCTTTGTTTAGATTTTTTTCCCTCCCTATCGCCTTAATACTTGTGCGAGTTTGATGCTGCCCAGGCCAAGTCCACCACGGGCACGACTGAGCCATAAGTCGGTGCTGAAGGGTGCCTCACTGACCCCACCATGACAACAAACGGCACGACCTCGCTCGAATCCCTCCCTTTCACCACCCAACCTTGTATATCGTCGGAAAGCCTTTTGACATTTCTCCGTGCGCATCATTCCTGTGCAAACTCTTATGCTTGATTGGGTCGAATCTGCTTGCAGGTACAATAAAAATTGCAATTTCCTCAGCCGGCAGCACTAGGCCAAAGACCACAGGAAATTTCCACCACAGGCAGCAAGAGACCGATTTCCCCCCCCCTCCCCCCCCAGGACAAACCGCTAGAATGCTTCGCCGACCCCCTACCACGCTCTCCATCACTGCCGAGGACGTGGCAGCATACGAGGATCGCCGGGCCGGCGAGGCCCTCCTCGCCGCGCAGCAAGCCAGGGCGGAGGCGGAGGCGCAGGCAGCGGAGGCGCGTGCTCAGGCGCGTGCACAGGCTGCTGCTGCTGCTGCCGCCAACGGCCAGGCAGGAAACGGAGGAGCGTCGTCCTCGGCCAGCATGGGGGGCGCTGTGCCAGGCGCAAGCCCGTCGGCGGGGAGGAGAGCGCGCGATGAGCGCATCGGACTGGGACGGCGGCCGGGTGGGCGATGAAGGGGCTGAAAGACAAACGACGCGGACAACGTCAACTTGGCCAGTAGTCTCGGAGAAATTCCATGCTTTCCTCTTATTATTATTATTTTTTTTCTTTCTTCATGTCCCTTTATCAAAGCGCAATCAAAGTCTAATCTGGCTCTTTCAGCCCTGCAAGGGTCCCTGTTTTCTATTTTTGCATCGTCCTGCAGCTGTCAGCCTCGCCATCGGAGGCTGTGTGCGTCCAACTGCAGACGCATCCAGAATTTCGGATCGTTCTCCTCGGTGACGCATGAGCAGTACATTACCTGGAGCGTTTATGCCTTGGCAGACTTTTTTTCTGAATGGGGAAAAACGTATCAGTTGACTTTCTCTCCGCCAGACAGCATCATGGCAGAGAGATGGATGACGCTATATGATACCTGCATACGAGCAAACAGGAAATTTCAAGGCAAGAAAATGGCAGTCTCATCTAGGTCGGACACAATGAAACCATCCGGACAAAGAAACAGCCATTGTTTCAACCATTACAGAAAAAGCTTGTTCAATGGGCGGCGCATCGCACGGTCACCTCGCGGACAAATCGCCCGGCAAGCGAGAAAATGATCTGTGGGTCGTGGGCCGGGGAGAACAGACGGCACGCGCGATGGTTGCAAAGGCCGGCAAGGCGCTCAGCCCTCTCCGTCTCAGGTTCAGCGGGGATTCTTGCGAGGAGCAGAGGGCTATTTCTCGGAGGGGGCGGGCGGGCGGCTGACGCACATTAGCATGTATGCATAAAGGTAGTTTAATTCCCCATGACGTTGACATTCAGCGCATCGTGCAAGCCCTCTCTTTGCTGCCCCGTTCTGGTGCACAAGCTTTCAGCTCGTGCTGCATTGTCTTCTCTTCTCCAATTCGCCAGCTTCAGCAACTCATACGAGCACGAGCACAGCCTTTCATCATAGGACGCGATGGAGTTGGCACCGAGCCGAGAAGCAGTGACGTCGAATCCGAAATGTACAGCATGTATCTTTTTTCATGATCTCGGTGATGCCGGCAACAACAGTATGCAGAATCGCTAGGCATAATTTCGGTAATCAGATGGCTCCGGAAGTTGAGGGTTTAGGCCAGCTGCGACCAAGAGACCATTCATTCTACCGTCTATAATACTTGCACCACGGATGATGCCGCCTACCAGCACTAACAGAAGACGGTTACGAGGTCACGGGCATGCGTTGCCATACCTTTCTATAAGCAGGGCGCGGTGGCTTTCATATTATGAGAGACAAACTCATTAGTCTCTTTGTTACCTCGAGCTCACCGATATACAAAGACGGCCAGTCCATTGTTCATCGTCGCACGGGATGACGGGTAATACCAAAACACACAAGCCTCGACCACCTCGATGAAGGGCATATCATCTCAGCCTTGGCTCCATCTTCAGTACGATGAACCTCTCGGAGAGAAGAGCCGCAACGTGGCGACACGATTAGGAAGTCACCGGATCGCTAGACGACTGCATCTTTTTAGTACTTTTCAAGGCGGTGATTAGCCAGTTTGCTGCAGGATCGTTTCACTTGCGCCGTCGTGATCAGGGCTGCCGGGGTCAACGGCCATGTAGATCTGGTCAAGGACTGTAGAGGTGACGTGAATTCCCATCTTTGCTCGAGCAATTCTTGCCAAGAAATGAGTAGGGGGGCACATGTTTGCGACGCATTACAAGCAAAACACCAAGGCTACAAACAGACAACTTTGCCATCACAGGCCAACTAGGCCGCTGACTACAGAGTAGCCATCGAGGACGTCAAGTAGTAGGCATCGGCGGATCACTACTAACCGGAGATTGGCAACTTCCTCATATGCACTCTCTCTTCCAAAATATAGAGTAATAGGTTCGTGGCCTGTACAGAGTACTGACAGCACAAACTTCAACAGACAGTTAGGTGAATCCATGCACCGGGCGCACGATGCAGCCACAACGAGCGTCCATACTACTGTAGCTAAAATATCGCCATATTAATATAAAAAAAGGGTTAAAAGCTTCGTCTAAGCCTGTGTGCTGAGCCTTGAGCCCTGGCTTAAAGAACCAGGCTCCCCCCCTTTGAGCATCCAATATCCCGCTAGTGTATTATGCTTTGTGTTTTTCGTGCTCCCATGCATCTTTTCTGCTCTCTTCCTTGCATTGTTTCCCTTCCATACCTATTCGCGAATCCAGTACTCCGGAAAAAAAAGCTATTCAAATCCAACTATAAAATGCAAGTAGAATACACGCGTTGTGCTGTTTCTACGCGGAAACAAAGGAAATTCATGCCCAAGTAAAAAATACAACTTGTAGAAAAGCAGCTAATTTGATAGTTGCGACTCATCCTCGCCTAGTGAGGTGCGCCCATATCAGCGCCGTCATCCACACCAAACGCCAAGCAGTCGTCCAAAACTCTCTCGTAATGATCTTGACCACTTGCTTGCTGCGGCCTGCCTTCCACTGCTTGCCGTCGTCGTAAAAGTCCGTGTCAAGATTGATACGCGGGCCGCGACCTTTGGCGCTATAATCGTCACCCCAGCCCCAGCGGCTACCGCCGCGGGTGCCAGCGCCCTTGCTGGGGCTCTTCTTCGCCGGCCAGCGCGCCGAGGAGCCATTAGATGTGCCGCGCGAGACAGTAGACGCTCCGGCCAACAGCCTACTCGTGGACGACATGCCATGGGAAGAGCCGGGCGTGCGCGAGTCTGGAGGTTCCGCCTTGTCTTTAAACACAGGCAGAAGCGTGGTACCGCCGTGCTCGGGCTCCAACGCAAACGGTGTCAGGTTGAGCGTTGGCACGAGGAAGGCGCGGATGGCGAGCACACCGAGAGATAGAAAGCCGAAGAGTATATATTGCATATACGTGTGCAACTGGTTCGGCAGCAGACACGAATGCGTCTGTAGCGTGGGTTTTACTACACCAGGCATGGGCCTGCCGTCGGCGTCGACAGGGTTGTACATGCTTAGCATGAGAAAACCTGGATTGGAGACTCCCATAGCCATGCTCATGCTCTTGACAGTGATTTCCCTCACCCCGCCCTTGGCTTCAGAATGGACGAGCTCGCAGTAGTCGTGGTCGTCCCCAGAAAACACATGCACCACGTTTCCGATGCTGTTGATCAATTTGACAGAGTCTGCCTCGCTGAGGACGTTCTGGTACTGGTAGCCGGCCGTGACAGAAATGGCGTTGCGCTCGTCCGGGTTGACTGGTTCGGTTTGGCCCTTCGGCCGCTTCGCCGGCGGCCAGTGTTCCCGCATAGGACCACACGGTGTTCCAGGAGCGCGATAGAGTGGAACGTGTGTGAGCAGAATTGTAGGCAGCTCCGCGTGACCAGCGCCAGGGTCTCTAGGCGAATGAGTCGTCTCCGATGCTTCAAGATCCGCGACCTGGTGTTTGAAACGGGTATCGCGGTCAATCTTATGCCATACTTCGAGCTCTTCCATGGCAAGTTTGCGCTTAATTGACTGCACTTCCTCCAAAAACTCATTGACGGGTCCGTAGATGGGTTCCAGATCGTGCGATTGCCTGTACTCCGACGTGTCGGCGCTCAGCGACACCGTGTCAACTGAGACAATACTGTGGTTTCCCACAACATCTACGCGGTTGACGTCACCGAAATAGGCGCCGAATCGATTGCGCACCGGGATTTGTACCTGTGCGCCGAAGCCGAGGTCATGGTTTCCAGGCAAGCTGGCAACTAGACGACGTCCTCTCTGGTATGGGCCTGGTACAGTGCCTCCCAGATTAAAGTTGTCGAAGAAAATTTCGCCGAAGCGCTGATACTCTCGTATCCAAAAGTCCTCGCCGTACTTGCGATGCCATGTACTGACCCATTTCTTTTCGTCTTTGGATCGTTCTCTTCCCCATTTCGGGTCGACAAACCCTTCCTCTCGCGTCTTCCATTCGCGGCCGCCATCGAACAAATCTCCAAGGAAGAACACACTATCGGGTCTGAGGTGGCTCTGGAGCGCCTTGTAGCCTCGTCGGAGATAATTATCGGTGATTGTCACGGTCAGCGGATTGAGCGGCCACGGACGACCTGGGTATGAGTGCGGATCGGTGATTTGGGGGTCAGCGATGAGAATCAGGCGGTGTGGATGTGCTCCTGTGGGCTATTGATCATGTATCCTGTCAGTGTCTCGACTTCGATGCACGCCGTGTTGCCATGCAGCGGGCCACTTACCCAGTCTTCCCAACGGTCCCAATTGCAATTCTTCACTTTGCTGTCAAATACCCACCGCTCACCCCATAACAAAATGATCATCCAAATAGCAACCAGCGCATGTGGGAAGCTGAGGAGTCTTCTGGCGACCAAATTTCTGCGCACCTGGTGCGCAACGGTTAGGGTCACGACTGTCGCGGCCCTCAATCCAGGCCCTTGCAGCCAGGACAACGCTCTCCGCGCTCTGAGTTTTGCAGCATCGGAGGCGCTGTCAGGGTCAAATCCTCTTGCCATACCGTATGAAGTGGTGTATCTCGTGTCGCCACCAGGATTCTTGCGTTGCTTCGCCCTTCGCCGCTGTCCAGAATTCAGGACTGCGGCCCTGTCGGCTCGTCCTTGAAGGGGGAGTTGGCGTCGCGTCCGGAGATGAGGCACGTTAGGCCATTACTTGCGTGGAGGGGAGTATCTGATCAATGTTGGCTGTTCTCTCCTTCTCAAACCAAACAGAAAAAGTTACCCAGCCAAGCTGCGGATGCAAATTATTGACAGGGAAAGGGGTAGTTGGTAGGCATGTCTTTAATAGTAGACAGCTTGCCACGAGCGACGAGGAGGCTTGGATGAAGCGTCCCCACCTCAGATGCCCACCTTCCAGCCTAAACAGACCCGGCTTCACCCCTTGCGCTTGCGGGAGCGCCACTCTTAACAATCGGCTTAGATCAGGGGTGCGGCAGGGTTTTCACAAATAGAAACAAACATTCCTGTAAAATACTCCAGAGTAATATTTATGTACTACATTGCTGTGTTATGAATGCTCCATAGGTAGTAATTGACCAGAGTCTGCTTCTTTCCGATGTTCATCCCTTTACTATCAAATTCATGTACGCTTATAATCCAAAACGCCACGCTTCCAGTAGTACGTCCTCGACCTTTTCAGTATCGGCGCCTGACCGTTCCTGTTTCGGTTGAATCGTCCTCATCGTCTTGCTCGGGTTCGTCCAATGGATCACGTTCCTCGTATCTTGAAACGGACGGGTCCGGTTTCTTGCGGAAGCTGAGCAGTCGCTTGAACCCAGTAGGCTGTGCCTGCGGCTGGCGTTGAACATGGGCCTCCGCCAGCGAGTCCTCTTCCGCTACATATTCATAGTGCAGCCGGGGTATCAGGATTCTATATGGTACTGTGATTCCTGTCGGGTCCTTTGGGTTCACCTCGACATTCAAGCAGACATCCAATCCGCCCTCAAGATCCACCGCAAAATTTTGCGCCTTCTTCATTTGCTTAGTAGTCAGGCCGGTAGGAGTCCTGTGAAATGCTCTGATTCTCGGGTCATCATACGGCTCGCCTGTCGGCTGACTGCCCCCAGTCTTCGCGCGCTGTGGAGGACGCGGAGTAAAGTATGCATCGTCTCCATCTGAGTATTCGTCGTTTGTGACAGCACCACCTCGGAGGCTGAGAGGTTCCTCTTGAGCCTGACCATAAGGACTGGGGTAGCGACCCTGCGCTGGTGCATCCCAGCGGCGCATCGAACCTTCATCCTCATCAAACTCTATCGCTCTGCTCTGGCTGCCTCTGCGCATGAAGCCGAAGAGTCCCGTTTTGGGCCGATCGGTACTACCAAGAGACATGCTTCTTACGAGCTTCGTCGGCGGCGGAGCGCCCTGTTCAGAGTTCCTCCTTGTCAGGCTTCTAAGTAAGCCCCCAGAGATTGGAGGCCGTGATCCGCGAACGGACTCGCGAGACCCGTCAAACTGCTTGGGTCCCGAGCGCTTGCTGAGCGAGAATCGCCTTAGCAGCCCGCTACCTGTCGCTGGCCGTGGAGGGCTTGAACTGCGCTCGTCATCAGAGGCCGGCGGCGTCGGTGGCGGCGTCGTGCCAGGAGACCATTGGCGAATGTAGCACCAGTTTCTGCGTGGCAAAAGACGCTTATTGTTTCGGGACTTGCCATCCGTGCCATGCTGGAATATTGGGATCATGCACTCGTCAGTATTCTTGTCAAAATGATGAACCTTGTTGCGCTTATTCAGGACATCAGCAAACATGTCGGGGGGTGGCGTGTTCACAATTGCCGAAGAAATGATATTCGGCATGTATCGTGGATCTTTGTGCTTTGCCAGCCCGAGTTGAGGATTGGAGTAGAATTGGCCCACAGCGGCAAGATTTACATCGCCACTTAGAATTGTGACTCGGACTGACTTGTCCATGGCGAGATCTTGTAAGTCTTCGACGACAATGCTTCGCTCTTGTTTGTGATTCTTCGCGGTCCAGTGCTCGTTGAGGTCGTCCAATACATCCACGCCACCATCAATATTGTTGAGCTTCTTTCCAAAAACTCCAGCTCTGCCTAAGGCTTTGACAGGATCCATCAACCTTGATGTCAGGATGTTTTCGAGCCAAAGCATTCTTGGGTACGCAATTGGCACGCTAAGAAGAACCAAGAGATGCTCGACCTGTCCCTTGCGAACTTCGAGATACAGCCTGCTTGTAATCTTCTCCCACGTTTTCTCGTCCAGAACTTCCTGTTCCGTTCGCTCTGTACGAGTATCCACAGCCAGTAGGGCAGTTTTACCTCCCAGAGAGACGTACACACTGCGGCTAAGCTCACGGATGTACGGACCCGGATTGATACCGAGTATCCAACTGGGCTCTGATGTCTCAGTTTCCGGAATTATACTCTGGTGCTGGAATAGCATGTAGTATTTGAATGCAACAGCTCCTAGGCCCGAAAACACTGGCGACCTCATATCGTGGTCAGGGTAAGAACCGTACCCGTCAAAGACGTCATGATCGTCGTAAATGTTAACCATAGGGATCTGGGATGTAGCCAATCCAAAGAGACCTTGTGAGAACCACGTGCAGTAGCGTTCAAGAAAATACTCTTCCAGCTGCTTCTGCATTTCCGGGCCGAACTGCGTATGGTGCTTGTTGAAGGGGTTTCTCGTATCAAGCCATTCTCCAAAAAGCTCACATTCATCAGCTACGCTGTCGTTATAAATTTGGTTACCACCGCCAATCATAACGTGAAACGGCTTCGCTTGGTGGGTGTTGAGGACATCACGCCACATGGGATCCGGTCCACTGAAGTCGTCTGGCTTGACGCTCTCGCTAAAGCCATTGCAGCTGTAGAACATGATGTTCATGGTCTGGCCCCTCGGCGGTACCCAAAATGCCATGCATGGTCCTCGATTGATGCGATAGGCGATGCGCTGCTGCTTTTCTCGAAGCTCAATCTCAACATTGAAACGCCAGAAGGTATAACCTCTCTCATTATGGAGTCGGAAACCACGCACATCCTTATACTTTTGTGCTTTTTCACCGTCCATACCTGCTCGGCTTTTGCGAGTAGTAAAGGATCCTGGAAAATCAGGAGCACCATCTGGGGGCTGAATATCTGGAGGGCTTCGTGTCATCTCAAATATCCCATTTTCTGTTTCGTCAATTGAAAGGTCTTTGCCTTCTTCCAGATGCTCGACAGGTCGAACGTAAAGCGTTTCTCCACGGCGGCCGAGTTTCGGGTGGCCAGCAATGGGATCAACATATTCTGGTGAAAGATCTCCTTTGACATGATGCGGAGCTGGTGGCAAAACGCTAATATCCTGAACAAAAAGACGAAGCATTGGTGCGATTTCATAGGATGAGGCGGAATCCTCTGTCACAATCATGATGCTCCCACGCCACATTTCTCTCTCTAACACGGTATGACCTCTCTGTGGCCTAGAAGGAATCGCTTCCTTGCGGATGCCACAGTATCTCAGAAGGGGACCACACTTCAAGAATAGTTGGGGTTTGAAGCGTGTAGGTTCAATTGTGTCATCATATTCTCCATCGAATGCTTCCGCCTTTCTAAGCCGGGCTGTCACGTTGGCGCCGCGGCCCTTCTCTTCCTCCCACCACGCCTTGTAGGTATCTTGTGGGTTTTCGGCATGGACATCCAGTAATGGCCCAGACAATGTTCCGACCGCTGCCTTTTCCCACTCATCCAGCCATTCCGGCGGCTGATACAGGCCCTCTCCGGGGCGCAGAGTATCTGGGTTGGAATAAAGTATATTGCCTAGGCGCTGCTGGTTCTCTTTCAAGGATCCATCGTCGCTGTTGCCTCTCTCAAGACGCCTCCTTGCGAGCGCGATACCATCCTCTGGTTGTGAATGCTGTGGAGCTGGCTCTGCGAGCACCTGGCGAGGCGGGGCAGCTCCGTAACTCCCATCCGTCCCAGCTTGACGGCGATAAGTCGGTTCTGTAGCTCGACGTTGAATGCCCTGAGGGGTGACGCCGTTCGTTGCATACTGTTGCTGTTGTACGTCCCTCGGATGATGGCCAGCGTTGCTATCATCAGCCGGGGGAACTGGGGGTAGTTCCTTGTTCTTAAGGGAGCGAGGAAGGCCAGTGCCAGGCACAGGTACTAGTGGGGAGTAGTTGCGAGGGACTGCTTCAGAGCCAATGCGGCGATTCTGTAGGTATCGCTCTGATGGCTCTGGCCAAGCACGGTTGCTCCATGTGCGATGGACAGGATTGGGGGCTGCGAGAGGCGAAGCCCTTTGCTTGATGGGCTCCAGAATCTCATTGTCAAGTGGAGCGACCGGGGACCTGGCAGCGCGGTCCTTGAAGCTTAGATTGCGTTGGGGAATATTCGAGGAAGGCTGGCTCCGAGCTTGATCATCATCATCTGCTGGTTGCTGTCCAGTGGAGATAGGATGCAGAGTATCTGACTGTATTTCCGATGCCCAGTCATTATGAGCGGACGGCCGCGGCCTGGAACCAGCGGTATGTGCGGCAGGTTGTTGTCTAGGCATTGAATGTTGCTCTGGTTGTCTAATGCCGACATCATGAGACGTAATTGGGCCACTGTTGGGGGTAGAGTCGGCCAAAGCCGATGTATTCTTGGCCGCTCGCTGCCTAGCCCGTTGTTCCGCAGCTTCCACTCGGGCTCGTTTTTCTTCTTTGGTCATGCTGTCCAGTGTCAGCTCCAGGTTTTGCAGTGGCGATCGATTGGTGGCCAACTTTTTGCGTCGATCTGACGTAGCGTTTGTGGAAGTCCTTCGAGGTTGTCCAGCGACTTCAGCCGCATGGGTACGACCATTGCCAGCGGATGTTGGGGCAGCCATTGGCATACGAACTGTTGCCGGAGGCATATCACGATGCGGAGAATATGAGTGATCGTCCGAAATACCTTTTTGAGGTTCAGGGCGGGCTGCTATCTCGCGCGCCGTTGCCGGAGCCTGGGGCAGATGTGCAGCTGCCGTGTATGGTTGTCGATAGCTCACTGGCGGGCCTCGAGGAGCATCAGGTGCTTCCGATAGAGATGGAGAGGCGTGCAAGAAATATTCGTCCTCGTCATACGGCATCCGACGTGGCTTACGATCAAGGCTGTCTGGAGCGAAATCTGTGAAGCCAGCGTTTTGGTACGATGGAGGTCGTGGAGCCAAGCCGTGGGGAGTTTCACTCGAAGCCGTTGGCGAACCGGGCGCAAAGATTGATTCGGAGGGGGCTTCGGTATAGGCGGTTTGTGTGGATGTACGGTTCATCCGTCGTGGAGGCTGACTGTCTAAGGATTGTCTGTGATCAGTCGGGGCGAGTTCGAGCTCGCTAGACTGGCGCTGGTGACCGCCTCTCTTGTGCTTGGGCAGATCGCCCCAGTTTTGGGCCGACATGTCGGTCGCGTCAGACGAAAGTCAATGGCTGGCGAGGATCCCGTGAAAATAATGCAATGCAGAAAATTATGTACAAACGAGGTGGGTTGAGTATCCGCACATCAAGCTCCGGCTGGTCAATCTGCTTGCTACTTGCACCCCCGGTCCGAGCCTGAGAAGGCACGAGCACAATGTTGCTCGGGTACCTGAGATGGACGAGGTGGAGCTTCGGCAAAGGTGGAGGGCCCAGATTAGCACAGGAGTCAAGTTAGTGAAAGGCAAAAGGATAATTGAGAAGCTGAAGTCATGAGGCCTAGACAATGAGCAAAGGTAGTGGAAGGCACTGATGAGGCTTGGTTGGTTAAGTTAGCTGCGAGTGGTCCACTTGGGGCATACAGGAGGATCAGACTGACGACTGAACAAGCCCATCAGTTGCTTGCACCACCAGCAAGCAGAGGAGCGATATGGTTGGTCAAGGCGGTCACTATTTGTCAATGGCTCGCAGAAGAAGTAGGCATCGAACGCAGATGAAAGAAGCGGTCGGGCATCAGCATGAGGTGCGGGCTCGGGGTGAGAGGCGTTAGGCCGGTTAGTGGTCGAGGCGTACAGGCGTACAGCAAAAAGAGGTGGCTGGAGAGCAAGGATCAGGTTGTGCAATAAGAAGCTGCAGCACGGCCTGCGCCTGCGCCACCCTCGAGCCGGGTGTGTAAAATCATGTACAGCGATGTGATCAATGACGTTTCCGATGATCGATGCTCCTGAGAAGAGTGCGAGCGTGAAGACAGCATTCGCTGGTGTTGCCCGCCCCCCCCCCTCTCCCCTCCCTCCTCTTTCCCGCGAGACCGCGCGGTTTCAAGTGCCCAGCGTGGCTGAGCGGTGGCTAAGATTGGCAACAAGATCGCAGGGTGATTTGCAGCGACGGGCCGCAGCACGCTGATGATGATGTCCAGCAGGCTCTTGGAAATAGGTGCGTGCATGTTGAACTGCTCCAAGAGATAATTGTTAGATGAGAGGAGCGATAACTAAGGGCAGACCCAATAGTTGTAAGAATATGTCAACTGAGAGAAACAAGAGAAATCTTAAGATCAAAAAAAGAACGTATTCATTGTTTGACTGCGACCCAAGCTAGACAAATACAATGTTATGGGTACCTACTTCGAACATATGCAGCTGACGCTTCACAACATGTGTGTCGCCAGCTGCAGCCCGCCCGACAACAGGCAATGCTAGTTTTTCGGGAGGAGATAGTTATATATATTCAAATATCGCACGACGTAGACATCAAAATCACGTGGGTCTACTAGCTCAGTCGGTTAGAGCGTCGTACTAATATCGGTGTTAAACCACCAATATATGGTAATGCGAAGGTCACAGGTTCAATCCCTGTGTGGACCAGCGTTTTCTTTTTTTGTCAATTCCACCTTCCCATTCTGTGCGTTGGTGGGGGTTTTTTTTTCGGGGGTTTGAATGGCTGTTGGCGAAATTGACTCGAGCTAGCTGCATCACGCAAACCGGTGAATGCAACTGAGTCTGTTTCATTGCCATTTACTGTTTTTTTTTTTCTTTGTCTGCAACGCGTGTCGTGTCCTTTCTGGTACGTTTGTAGTGACATATGTATTTATCTGACGGGAACGAGGGGTAGAAACCTATTCATTATGTTCAAGCTTAATTTGCATGCTAATGACAATGACACAACTCTGACCAAAGTTTCAGGTGAACCCACGTTTATGTATTCCACCCGCACGTATAGCAAAGAAAAGTGCACCCAGAAAACTAGTAAGTCAAGCCCCAAGCTGAAAAAAAGTTCATCGAAATTTAGTATAGAACTGCAACTCAACACTGGCCACCTACGTTGTACCATCAAGACGGCAGGATTGTGTTTAGGGTAGGGAAGTAATACAATGACAGTCAGTTGACCATTAGCAACATCAATCGGTCTAACATATTCATTTAGTATCATAGATAGTCTTTTAATCTACCTACAGGTCGACTCTGTAGGAACCCACCCTGCCGGATCGTCTTGCTTTGCCTCGCAATCTTCCGATGATGCTCGTGAAAGCGCCGTTGCCCGAGTCTCTCTAGTTCGAGTGGCGTAACGGCGTCACCAGCCACAACGGTGTGGCGCAACGGCTGGCATTTTTTTCTCTGCGACTCGTCCTGACTCCTACCTACTTAGTCAACGTGAGCAGGACCTAGCCTCATGCACACCTTCTCTAAATTCACATCACTTCAACCCCACCAGACCCCCCTCCAACTGACTGCTTTGCCTGGTGCAGAGCCGCGATAGATCCAGCGTCGAAGAAAAGAAGCAGAGCCACTTCCTCCGTTCCAATTACTGGCCGACCATTGCACACTACTGCATCCGCATCTTGCGACCCGACTCTCGCCTGGCAAATCCCTTTTCCTCCGTCCACACATAACTGCACCGCAAAAATGGCTGCCGCCGCAGCAGAAAACGCCAACATGGACAAGCAGGTAGACCTGTCCACGATCCCCATCTCCCCGAATGGAAAGGAAGAGTCTGATGCCGTAGACTCGGGCAAGCCTGTCACCGTGTTCCACGACAAGGACAACTTCAACGTCAAGCACCCGCTCCAGAACAAATGGACCCTGTGGTTCACGAAGCCCCCAAGCGGAAAGGTACATACTGACGTGATAGTGGTGGCGCGCTTCACTAGTACCAAATTGCTAACCTTGCGCGACAGGGCGACAACTGGAATGACCTGCTCAAGGAGGTGATCACATTTGACTCCGTCGAGGAGTTTTGGGGCGTCTACGTATGTGCACTTCCTGCATTCATGTTGACTCTTCATCTGACCACTTTACAGAACAATGTCGCTGCTGTTTCGGAGCTCGCCCTCAAGTCCGACTATCACCTTTTCAAGGCCGGCGTGCGACCCGAGTGGGAAGACCCCCAGAACAAGCATGGTGGCAAGTGGTCCTACCAGTACAAGGACAAGCGCAACATTGACGTCGACCGTCTCTGGCTGCAAGTTGTCATGTCCGCCATCGGCGAGACCCTCGAGGAGGAGGAAGACGGCGAGGTAATGGGCGTTGTTGTCAATGTCCGAAAGGCCTTTTATCGTATCGGTGTCTGGACTCGTACCACTGGCAAGAGCATTCCCGGTCGCGGAGATGCCGATGTTGCCGGTGGAAAGGGCCGCTCTAACGAGAAGGGCAAAGACATCCTCATCAGCATTGGTCGCCGCTTCAAGGAGGTCCTGGAGCTGCCCAGCAGCGAGCAGGTCGAATTCTCCGGACATACAGATAGCGCTCATGCTGGTAGCACAAGAGCCAAGGCTAAGCACATTGTCTGATGAACTGCACCAGCTCCTCTGCGAGCTCAGGATCTGCAGTGCCCAGTTTGTACCGACTCCGACTATTCGATTTGGAAGACAGCGAGAGAATGGCTGCGCAACGCCCTGCAGAAGTCGAGACTCTGCCACGTTGGTGAACTTGTGATGACTAGCTTAGGCTACACGAGTGTTGGGGAAAACGGAAAAGAGACTGCCTTTCCTATGTAATTAGTATCATGGCGGCGTTGCTAGGAAGGTTACTTATGATCGCTTTAGGAGCCATCTGAAGTTGAGGATCGCCATGCGTGGCTACCAAAATAGATTTCTAATGTTATGGCTGCCGTTTCTGGTTGGGAGTAATGTCGTAGATTACAATAAGTACATTTGAGGGGGTGGTTGTACATGCCGTCTCGTTGGAGATGGGGGGGTTTATTGTTGAAGGGTTTTTGTGTGTGTATGTGTATGTGTGTGTGTATGTTCTATTTGATCCTATATATATACATTGTCCGGTCATGCCGTGCATGCATGCATGCACGGATGGATGCTGGCCGCGCTCTACATTTCGTCGCCGCTCGTTTCGTCGACAAAGATGGCCTTGACGAGCTGCTTCTTGTTGATCTTGCCCATGGCGTTGCGGGGGATGTGGTCGACGACCTTCATGACCTGGGGGATCTTGTAGGCGGCGAGCCGGCCGCGAAGGGCGCGGCGCATCTCGAGCGGGGTCCAGCCGGCGGGGGCGTGCTCGCGGTCGAGGATGACGACGGCGCCGACCTTTTGGCCCCAGCTGCCGCTGGGGACGGCGACGACGGCGGCCTCGGCGACCTCGGGCAGCGACAGCAGCTCGCGCTCGACCTCGAGCGCGCTGACCTTCTCACCGCCCGTCTTGATGATGTCGGCCGTCTTGCGGCCCTGGATAAAGTACATGGGGCCCTGGGCCCAGGGTTGGCGCGCCCCGTTGCGGCCGGGGGCGTTGTCGCCGTCGGCGGCGATGACGCGGCGTACGGCGACGTCGCCCGTCTTGAACCAGCGACCGCCGCCGCCGCCGCCGTCGTCGTCGACAAACTCCTTGGCGGTGGCGTCGGGGTTGCGCCAGTACTCGCGGAAGACGGTGGGGCCGCGGAGCTGGATCTCGCCGGCGCGCTCGCGGCCGCTGGCGTCGACCTCGCTGCCGGGCTCGATGACATCGCCCGTGTCCGTGTCGACGAGGCGGGCCTCGACCGATGGCAGGGGCCAGCCGACGCTAGCGTCGACGCGGTCGGCAAAGGCCAGGCCGCAGCTCAGGGCCATGCCGACCTCGGTCATGCCGTAGCGCTCGAGCAGCACGTTGCCGCCGCTGAGGGCGGCCCACGCGGCCTTGACGGGCGTCGGCAGCGCGGCCGAACCGGAAATGTTGACGCGCAGGTGCCGCGGCGAGGTGGCCTCGCGGGTGGCGGCCTGCACGTCCGGGGCGAGGGCCTTGTGGCTGGCGAGGAGACGGCTGTAGACGGTGGGCACGACGGTGAAGAAGGTGATGGGAGGAGGGGTCGCCGGGGCGGCGGCGGCGGCGGCGGCGGCGCCATTGGTGGCAGCGAGAAAGGGCGCAGCGAGGCGTTTCCAGACGGCATCGGCGTTGAAGGGAAACATGAACTCGACGGAGGAGCCGGCAAAGAGAGGCGTAAGGACGGCATTGACGGTGCCGTGGATGTGGTGGAGGGGCAGGACGTGGAGGAGGCGGTCAGCGGGTGAGTACTCCCATGCTTGGTGGAGAGAGCGACACTGTGCCGTGATGACCTGCTCGGGCAGCAATACGCCTTTCTGTATCACATATTAGTAGATGCTTTCCCCCCCTCCCCCACAGTTTGTTGGTCCGTTAATATCTTACTGGTCGGTTGGTCGTGCCCGAAGTATACAACATCAGGCCAGCACCGGAAAAGTCCTCGTCAACCAGCGACACGGCTTCGTTGGCGCCGCCGCCGCCGGTGTGCTTGGGGAGCTCAAGGAAGACCGGCTTTTGCTGCAGGTCCGTGGCGAGTACCTCCCTGGCCTTGGAGGCAAACCTGGGCGAGGCGACGAGAACGGAGGCGGCGCTCTGGTCGAGAATGTACTGCAGTTCCGGGGCAGGAAATGGCGGGGAGAGGGGCACAGCAATGGCGCGGGCGGCCATGATGGCCAGGAACATGACTACACATTTCACATCTGTTTAGTGACGGTGAAGACTTTGGTCCTTTTTTTTTTGGTTTTTGTTTTATTGACAGGGGAAGGGGAGGAGATTCCTCAATAATAAATTGTTGCCGTGGGTGGAACTAGCTGGCAACTGACCGGGGGCCAGAGAGAGAGAGAGATAAAGAGAGCGAAAGAGAGACGTACCGACATAGTCGTAGCTATTTTCTATCAAAAAGGCCACGCGCTCGCCAATGAGAGGCTTGCCGTCGACCGCGTCCCGCAGGCGCTGGCGTGCGCGGGCGACATGGCCGAGAAGCTCACCGTAGGTGAAGCGGCGGCCAGACAGGGAGTGGACGACGACGGTGGATTTGGGGTCATGTGCGGCGACAGCCTCGAGGATGGGGAGACGCGGGAGCGTAGTGGAGGAGGTAGTGGTGGTGGAGAGCATCCTTATGGGCAGAGGCGACCGCGGCGGCGGCATACACGGGACGAGAAACCCGACGCGTGTGTTGTTCCTGGCGACGGCAGCGGCGGCGGTGACGGCGACGACAGAGGAAGCAGAAGCAACAATGGCGCCGGGGAACGCGGTGAGTCGCCGGTTGGCCAGCGACAGGGCTGATGTCGTAATCATGGGTGAGGCATAAGACGGACGGACGGACGGACGGGCGGGCGGGCTGGCTGGCTGGCGGCGCGACGCACGACTGTGAGAGGAGGAGGAGGGGCGAGCGAGCGAGTGAGAGAGCGGCGAGCCTGGTGTGAGAGACGCAAATCGGGTCTTATCGAGTAGGAGAAGCTAGTCCAAAGAGGAGGAGGAGGCGGAGGGGAAAAAAGAGTGCATACGGGTTGCAGGTTGGGAGGGATTGGAGGTGGAGTCTTGGCTGAGGGTGATGGATGGATGGTGGGTGCGTGGTTGTACCAGTAAGCAGAGATGCAAAGGCAGAGCGAGAGTGAAGGGGAGAGAGAGGCTGTCCGAGGGCTGGTGGTGATGTGGATATTTTGTTTTTGGTGCTACATGCTAAGTATAACAACGCGAACTAGTAATTTCATCGACAGACAGGTAGAGAGATTGAGTAGGTCGGGAACCTTTTTTTTTTACCCCTTCTGAATACGCCACCTCCCAGATGGATGAGATTCGATAGCCGGGCAAGATTGATTACTTTGCTACCTTGGGGATTTCATCAGTCAGTACGGAGTATCAAGTACCAACTATGTATGCTCTGTTAACAGAGTCAACATAACATACACCAAAAGTGGGGGACTCATCACCTTGGGGCAGGACGAGGTTCTAGAAGCCGTGGTATATACAATTGGGGCATATTTGTGTTTCATTCTTCGTCGACGCGAGAACGGGACTATACTCGGTACTGGTCTTTTCTCTCTCTTCTCCTGTCCAAGGTACACTTTTTTTTTCTTCCTTTTTTTCCTTTTTTCCCTTTTTTCCTTTTTCTTCTCTCTTTTTCTTCTTTTTTCTTTTGCTTTTCCCCCTTCCTTCTTCTTTCCTTCTTCTTTCCTCGCTCCGTGGCTCCAGTAGTCGTGAGTCCCACGGCTCACCACTGCCTTCTCCAGTCTCAGATTGGGTTGCACTCTGCGCGTGAACAATCTGCGCTTGCCCATGTGTCATCTGTTCACACCAGGCGTGCTTTGCTCATAGAGAGTGGTATTGGGGGATGCCGCATCCGATTTCATGTGCAGGGGGGGGGCATGGGAGAAACCATTTGCAGGTCCCACCATGTCGCGTGGCACGGCAAGCCTTCTTTCTTCCCTCCCAGAGAGGTGAGGACGGAGCAGAGACAGGCATCGCCGAGGGGTGAGTGAATGAGTATACATTAACTCGTATGTAATGTTAAGTAGTGGGTGAACTTGGCATCGAATCAAGTGGGCAATGATTTTCACTACAAGGGTGCGCGGGTGGGAGCAGAAGAGTGGAAGTGTAACTAAAAAAAGAAGTAGTACGGATAGAGAAAGAAAAGTTGACGAAAAAGAAAAAAAAGGAAAAAAAAAAAAGTAAGAATCAATAATAGACTGCTCATGTCTCGCAAAATTACTCTTTACTAGGTGGTGCGTGTCGGCAGTCTTCTTTTTTCTTTTTTCTTTCCTCTTTGGTAGGCCAAACCTGACACACCGCCACTGTGCTTGTTTCCTTGTAGGCAAAAATCTGGGCATCACCAAAGAGCAGAAAGGCGGGCTGCGCGTGAGTTTGTCTCTCTCTCTCTCTTTTTTTTTGTTGCCCTTTTTTCCTTTTCTTTGCTCTTCTTTTGCTAACGATGCTGGCATGTTTTGGGGGAATCTATCCCGCCGCGGCCGTCGCCACCGGAACCACGGACTCGCAAGGATAACTGGAGTTGTATCCATGTACTCAGTGATGCCGCACCCTCGGGTTTACATGACACAGGGACGGGTTGCTGCACCATCGTGCGGGCCTGGAAAGGGATGCCGTGGTAGGCAACCAGTATGACGGGGGCATGCGGTGCGCTCCGAAAACGATGACAGCCGGGGACGAGAGGGGACGGGCTGAAAAGTGAAGATGGATTTTTTTTGGACATCATCTTGGTTCCTTCATCCTCTTTTACCAAACCAGTCACTGCGCCGAAAAGCAATAAAACACGCAACGGGTGAATACGGCCGCATCTGTGTCTCTGATACGTTGGTACTGGGATCATGGCCAAGTGCCAGAGTTCCAATCATAAGCAGCCTCGCCATGGACTGGTATATGACTCTCCGGCTGTAGACATACGTGCTTCGATGCTTACTCTGCACCTTTCCTTGATGATGTATACATGCATGTATGTGACGCACAAAAGACAGTCAACGATTACTGCCAGCCGATGACGGGCAGTTGCCTCATCTACAGACTCGTATGAACAGTTGGCGCGAGTAGTTGCAGGAACACACGGACCAATCGAGAACCACCTGATATGCCTCCTAGGTACTTAGGCTCCTACTACTTACCAGCAGTATCAGTACGGATAGTTACCGCCAACCAAGCAAGGTAGTTACTTTACAGCAGAGCAGAACCAAAATTTGCTTTTTACATGCAGCGGCCGCAGGCCCAAGCTGGGAATGTATTACCGGGAGAGCTGATCGAGTGGCTTTTCTTCAGTGGGTGGTGGTGGTGATGCCTTGTCAAGCCGAAAGCTGATCTGGTCACCGCCTTGAAGAGCGAGCCGCTTTCCTTGTCGTCGACCCCCCCCTTTCCCTTCCTTCACCCCTGCTAGCCTGCTGGATCATGGCGGCGGCGGCGGCGGCGGCGACGGCGGCGACGACCGCATCGCCTCAACCGCGTCCCCCCCCCTCCCTTCTTCCCTGGGGCCCTCCCCCCCCCGTCCGGGTGGCTGCCCGTTGCATCGGCCCAGCGACGCGGTTCCGCCAGAAAAGGAGGGAGATGGAATGTGAAGAGAAGAAAACAAAAAAAAAAAAATTGGATAAAAAAAGAAACCAGATTGAATTTCTCTTGGGCATCTAATTCTTTTTGTACATTTTTTTTTCTTTTTACAGTGTATACTTGTTACGCGATGACTGTGTTGAAGAAGAGAGAGGGAGAGAGAGAACGAGTTCTCACCGACTTGTACTGTCGCAGCTGGGGTGGCGTTAATAAGCTCACCAACTACCTAAGCAAGTAAGTACCTTGAGCCTGATACCTACTAACCCAGTACTAACTTTACTCAGTACTCAGTACTAAGTTAACCTGGGCCTACCTGAACCTGGGATTTACCGGTACTGCAGCACCTACCTAAGAATACCACCACAATCGGTTGGGATGGGGTGACCAGGTGCAAGGTTATCGACCACTGACAACAACCAACCTATACTATAATGAAGGTACCTTAAGTAGTTATCAGTGACCACTGACCACTCAGCCAGACAGCCCAGTAGCCAGGCCACCGTAAAAAGAAGAAAACAAGGAGAATAAAAAAGAAATAAAAAAGAAATACGGCATTATACCCCGCGTGTCTTGAATATATTTCTTTTTTTCGACTCTTCTTCTTCTTGTCCTTGTACTTCTTCTTCTTCTTTTTTTTCTTCTTCTCCGTCTTCTTCTCGTCCGTCTTGTTCCATCTTCACTCTCGCACAAGCAAAAGTCCATATTGTCTCAATCAACAGACCCAAGTAGACCTCTCTCTCACCTTGTTCCCCCACGCAGCCTGGCCTGGCTTGAACCTTGTCTACCGCTGCCGACCGCCGCCGCCGTCCGCGCGCCGCACCCTCTTTTTTTTTTTTTTTTCTTGTTTCGGGGGCCTGCTTCTGCCTTTTCTGTCTCTCGAAATATCTGTCTCTCTCTCTCTCTCCCATCTATCAAAACATATCAATTCTCAACTCCCATCTTCTCGCATCCTTCTCTCATCCTTTTCGTGTTTTGCTTTGCCATCAATTGGCGACGACGAACCAAGTTCTCCCCTTCGATCCTAGCTCTCTCTCTCTCTCTCTCTCTCTCTCTCTCTCTCTCTCGCCTTACTAGTCACTACCGCTACTTGGGCACACTGGTTTCATTTCTCTCGGGGTCGCAGCATCTAAAAAACTTTCATCCAACACGCCAACAAAACCCCGGCAGAAAAGACAAGAGCAAAATCGCCCAGGAAGCCCCGTCCCGCCCCGAATGTTGCGCAGATACGCACTCGGCTTCTCCTCTGTCGGAAGGCAATTCTCTACCATGGGATCCGCGACACCCGTTGAGGACGCCATCCGCGCCAAGGTACGAACCCAAGACGACATCTTTTCGTTTTTCTTTAGGAAGGAAAAAAAAAGCTCGCAAAGATTCTCCTTAAACTCGAGTCAACTGTCCATGACCCTCCTGTACTGACCTTCAATGGATAGATTACCGCCGCGCTCAATCCTTTGACACTGGAAATCTACAACGACTCTCACCTCCATTCTCACCACAAGGCCATGCAAGGCAGCACCTCCAAGGAGACTCACTTTCGGTATGCTCTTTTTCTTTCCTTTTTTTGTTTTTCATCTTCTCTTCCTTTTCATCTTTTCTTTTCTTTCTTTTTCTTTTTTTTTTTCACATCCATTTTGCGAAAAAAAAAAAAACAACAAGAAAAAGAACCACAAAAAAGAACCCAACAGTAAACTGACCGCTGCTCCTCTCAACCAACCCACACAGCCTCGTCATCACATCAGACGCCTTCAAGTCCAAGATGCAGCCCGCCCGTCACAGGATGATTTACGCCCTGCTCAGCGACGAGATGACCCAGGAGGGCGGCATCCACGCTCTCCAGCTGCGCACCCTGACCCCCGACGAGGAGGCCCGGCAGCAGCAAAAGAAGCAGCAGGACGAAGAGGCCAAAGCCGCCGCCGCCGCCAAGGGAGCAGAGCCCGCTGCCAATGAGACTTTGTAAAAAAAAAAAAAAAGTTCTCGCACTCTTACCGCCCGCATCCTGGCTCTTCACCGCCTATACGTTTCTTGAACCTCTCGAAAACCGCTTCATTGCCTGATTTTTTTTCCCGGGGGGTTTTATTCCCCCTTTTTTCATTTTTCTTTTCTTCTTGGCTCAATCAAGCCTTCCCGTGAACGGATGAGATGGGCAGCCGGCCAAGATTGCTTTTTTTTTAGACGACCATGATACTCCTCAAGGAGACCAAAAAAACAAGGGATACCAGCCTCCCCAGGATTTTTTCTTCTTTTTCTTCTTCTATCTATTTCCTTCATTCTTCTCACTTTTTTCTTCTTTCAACATTATACTGTCTAGACTACCGCCCCGTTTGACACGGCATCTTCTAGATAACTTTGCACACGCCAATCACGATATAAGGAAATCAATTCACGAATTCAATGCAATCATCTTGGAAAACCCAGCTCGTCTCAAGTCATGCCATTGTTAAATCTGCTACTCGAATATTCCTCATTTGGGTCCTCGGATGTTGTATCATGTTACTGTTACAGCGCCCGCCTTCGAGATGCCACTGTAGGCTAGACGACAGAACCTGCTTTGCTGCTCGCACTACGAGCGCTGGCCGAGGCCCTCTTCCGCATCGCCGCACGCACCTTCTCCCTCCTCTTCTGTGCCGCGTCCTCGCCCGTCGACGACTGCCTCGTCGAGAGCTGCTGCATATATTGTGTGCCCACAGGCGCGTTGGATCTCATCGAGGACGGCGGAATAGCCGCTCGCAACGTCGTCCTGCGACCCATTTCGGGCGATTCTGCTCGCCGAATTGGGGCAGAGCGTGCCACGGAAACAGCTTGTCTTGATACTGGCCTGCTTTCGCTCTCACAAACAGACTTACTTGGTGAGACAGCTTGTGAAATGGGCCGCTCACTCTGTATTCTGTCGCGTTTCGGTGTTGACTTATCCGTCGCAGCACCCTCTGCCATTTTCATTTCCCGCACATCAACCTCCATAATTTGCTGCATCTTCTGTGGTAGACGCGCGGGGGACGCCGATCCCAGTTCTGTAGCTCCTGGCGCAACTCCAGCCCCTGTCGATCCATCTTGTTTCTGCTGCTCATAGACGCTGCGAATCGAGACAGCCTCTTCCTCATAAAATGTCAAAACGCGGTCAAGATTATCGTTTTTGACAATGTGCCGAGTATACAGTGGCTCGCCACTTTGCATGTTGAACCACTCAATGGCTGAAAGTGGTTCTTGGTCTGGTCCCGCGCCATTAACGTAGTCCAGATATTCGAATGAAAATAGACGGATGAATTCGTCGTACAAGTAGTCTCGCAGTGCACGCTCCCGCCGTAGGTAGTCAAGACACAGGCAGGCTTTGACAAAACTGAGTCGAGTCCCACTATGGGATTTGCAGTACTCCGGATAGGCGCCGCAAAATTCTGCGAGAGGTGTCGATACACAATCCTCGTCATCTTCCAAGTCCTCGTCATCAGACATCCTCTCTCTTGCACTCAACACCTCCGGCGATAATGACTCTGCTTCCTCAGCCGATGATCCAGTATCAATCTCCGCCGATACATCTTGATGGGTCTCCTTGGGCATGTTTGTGGCGTTTTGAGTTTGCGTCTGTGTGAGAGTTGCGGGCACAATAGAGCTCGACACAGCCGTCTCTTGTGTCTCTGTAACCTCCAGATGCTTCAACGACGGCATGCGACTGTCTCTCACCGCCATGATGCTTCCCTTGGAATTGATTGGGCTATCCATATGATACGGCTTGAACCTTTTGACTCGTCGTTGACCCCCATCATCTCTGGTACGCTTCGATATCTCCGCCCCAACGGTAGCCGGAATGACCTCATGATCTGGTTGTGCGCATGGTGGCGTGTTCGTCATTTGCGCGGGGGTGTCTTGTATGCGCCGGCCGGTGTATCGGCCAAGGTCCTTGTAGTGACCCTCAGCAACAGCCTCGTGTTGAACATTTTCTGCCAATGGTAGCTGGACGTCCAATTCCTCCTCTTCCTCCAGGCTTGACATTGGCGCCTTATCGAGGGGTGCCTTCCAATCCAAAGGTGCTTTTCTATATGGTGCTCGAGCGTGCTGTGGATGAGGCGTCTCTTCGACGAATGATGATTCAGGCATATCTTCGCGGCGTGGCCGACGAGCGTCTGGTGATACCGACCAATCAGGAATGAAACGTTCCGGGGAAGATCTTGGTTTCGCGCATGGTTGTGAAGACACTGCCACATTCGGGCTTGCAGCTTTGGCGGGCTGTTTTTCGCTGCTGGTCCTCTGCCTGACCGCTGCTTCATGTGCTGCCGTTACTGTCTCGAGTACATGATTAGGTACATTGGCCACGCCGTGAGGCTTCTTTCTTAATTGATGTATCCATGAGTCCTCCTTAGCCAATAGTCCTGCCTGATCCTTTGTGATCCTCTTGCCATTGTTGCGATGTATTTCATCAAGTATGTCCTCGAGTTCTGATGCGCTGTAGGACATTTGTGCACCGTTACTGGGTGTGGCGTAGAGGCACCACCGTACAGAGTCCGTCTCAAGCTCAGGTGTCTTCAACACATCATAGTAGTACAGTCAAACTTGTTGCAATGACCTTATGCGAAAGGAACAACCTCTGTCGTCGGTTTGTCAAGATGGTCGCTGATAGGCGATGGCTAGCGCAACGCGACCGTCTGTGTTTAACGCGTGGAGGAGTGGCGTCACCTGGTGGAGCCGCTTGCAGGCGAGCTGGAGCTATCTGCACAAGTAGCTCCGGCCTGCCAACCAAACGGATGCAAGCTGCTGCATTTCAAGGCAGCCACGCAACCTATTCCTTGAAACATCTCCGCAGTAGCAAGCATCATCGCCAAGGATCCTCGACTGCAGCGCAGAACGCAGCGCTTGTTCCTGACCTGGTCGTTTGCCCGGTCACGCCTGGATTGTGCCTGCGCAACCCAGACCTGGGACTCTCGCCAACGTCTCTGCTAGCGCATCTCTACATGCAATCAGGATTGGTACCAAGTCGAACGTAAGACCGCACTGCTCGAACGCCGCACAACAGGACCATGACAGCTGCATACGACGCCGGGATAGACGTACATGCCAGCTGATAATAGAGTGTCTACCACCGACTCCCTGGCGCTCAAGCTGTGTACGCTATGGGGAGCAGCACAACGGCCAAGCCGCCTGGCTCTCCGGCGTCCACCCGTGGCTCACCGTTTAGTCGGAGAGCTCGACGCGACTCTGTGAATTCCGTCTCCGTCAGCTCCGTGATCGATAAGGAGCAAATGTCGAATACTCTCGACAAGATACACAACTCAGCAAGCCAGTCCGATGCTCTCACGACCTTTAACGACTTTGCCCCTCCACCTCGAGCCTCGCCCGCCGCCGAAGGCAAACCTTCAACGGGAGATCTTGTCCATCACGGCCTCAGTGGATTGTACACCAGATTTCGAGAGGCTGTGGGTGCCGTCAGCCCAACTAAAGCGACGAGTCGAGATGACGACACAACGATAGAGACAGCCTCGAAACGGACATCGCTCTCTGGCAGCCACATTTCCAAGAATTCCGTCTCGTCCTTGAACCGAAGCGATAGTGCCATCACCACCGTGCCGGAATCCTCAAAAACTGTCCATGTTACAGAAGCACCATCCAGCAACGCCAGCATCTCCGGAGAGAGCCGCAGCGTTCAGCTGCCGTCATCCAGAGGCAGTGCGGGGCTCACCGCCGGGCCGAAACCAGCTTCGTCATCCGGGCGCCCGAGTCTTGCAACCAAACCAAAGACCTCCTCTACGCTCGACCCTATCGCTAGCCCTCTTACAAGTCATAAAAGTTCTCAGAGGGATGCCAGCCGGAGCACGGTTCGAACAGAAGACTCCGGTGGCCAAGACTCTCGTCGCAGTCTCGGGCGAAGTGAAACCCACCACAGCCTTCCGACACTAGACCTTGCCAACTACGACGCTACCGAGGGCAGACTACCACCCCCTGCGAACACAGATGATGCTTCTAGCTACGATGGAAGCATGGATGCTCCCGTCATGTCGCCTCGATTACAAATGACGTCTACTTCGGGTAGCCACGCGCGAACGCCCTCTGCAAGTTCCTCCTTGCTTAGCCCGGATCACCTGAGACGAAAGCCGGCCGTCATTGACCGAATAAGTCGCCCTAGATCAACGGTGTATTCTGTCTCTCGCGATTCTTCCCTGGACCGCGCGGGAGCCCAGCACAGCCCGGTTGAAATGACGACTTCTGATATAAGCTACCGTGAAGTGCTTTCCAAACATAGTGGGCACGCACGGTTCATCTCTGGAGATGCACGCGATCCTCGATCAACAAGTACTCATGAAGGTGCCTCTGACCACATGAGCGCCCAACTGGACAAGATGGGTCGTCATGTGCTGAGTAAGGAGTTTTGGATGAAAGACGACACTTGCAAAGAGTGCTTCCTCTGCCAAGCGCCCTTTTCTGCGTTCAGGAGAAAGCATCACTGCAGGACGTGTGGTTGCATTTTCGACTCCAAGTGTACAAAACTAGTATCAGGAGATAAATTTGGCGTGCAAGGCACTCTACGTGTCTGCAAGCGTTGTTTAGAGGCGATGAATCGCCGTCACGAAGGCAGTGCATCGGATGATTCTGGTGATGAACAGTCATTCATGCCGAAGATCTTTGGCCCGAGCCAATTAAAGCATGGCCAAGGGTCACCATCACAGCCAAGACCGGACAGTGAACAGGTATCAGCCGCCCCAGAAGCTTCGAGCGGACATCGTCCCAGTGTCACTCCAATGATGGCAATTCCCGCCACCCGTCGGGTGCATGAATCAAACCGTAACTCTGCCGTGTTGGAGATAGGATTGCCGCAACTCAGCCGACCTGGATCATCTCGGTCGTTGAAATCTCTGGCAAATGCACGACCGCAATCATCAGCAGGGCACAAGCGGCATCACTCAAAACATGGCTTTCTTGGGCGCCTCAAAGGAGCCACTGAGGAGCGAGCCCCATTCAGAAGGGGCATTGACGATGATACATCTAAAAATCCCAAGTTTCCTGCTTTTCATGATGACAACATAATAGACCCTGAGCTCGCAGATTTCATGTCAGACGACTCGAGCGGAGACGAACAAGTCAGCATTTTTGCGACTATGAATACAGCGGATATGCACTCTGCGGGTTTCGAGCAAGAAAAGTCTAATTTGTCCCCATTCATGAATGCAAGCAGAAAACATCGCCATCGGCCGGGAGAAAAGAGCATTAGTGGCATGAGCCACTACAGTCGCGGCGGTGCAGATGACACAAGTGCACCGACGAGCATCTTAAACCATCGCCGAAGCAACAGAAGACGCAATATGAGTAACGTCAGTGGTGCCGCGTACCACTTGGCATCTCCCAGGCCAAAGTCGGCAATATACAAAGCTCCGACCGGCTCGACGGAAGCTCTTGTCCCGACCGACAACGGCGATCACCTTGGGATGAGACCTTCTCGCCGAGACTCCGTACCATTCAACATACCATCGAACACAGACCTAAATAACTCGAGCTTGAAGCATATTGACAAACTGCTGCACCAACTTCTAGAGGATGCAGAAGTACCCGAGCCGGAAGCTTGGATACGGTCTCTGGTGCCAATTTTGCTTCGGTGCACCGACGACGTCTCTCCGAATGTTATCAAAGGAGAGGATATGGATATTCGCCACTACGTGAAGCTTAAGAAAATCCCTGGTGGCAGGCCACGAGACACCTC
This sequence comes from Cordyceps javanica, assembly GCF_051103115.1. Taxonomy (NCBI): domain Eukaryota; kingdom Fungi; phylum Ascomycota; class Sordariomycetes; order Hypocreales; family Cordycipitaceae; genus Cordyceps; species Cordyceps javanica. Next base: position 2,359,414 of record NC_139296.1, read on the forward strand.
CTATGTCTCGGGGGTTGTTTTCACGAAAAACTTGGCCTTGAAAAGCATGCCACGCAGAATCGGAAACCCGCGCATTTTGTTGGTCACTTTCCCCATCGAATATCAACGTCACCAGCAGCACTTTATGAGTCTGCAGCCGGTCATTGAAGGTGAGAGGGAATACCTGCGCATCGTGGTGCAACGACTAGCAAAGCTTTCACCACATCTGGTCCTCGTGGAAAAGGGTGTCTCTGGAATCGCATTGCAGTATTTTGCAGAGCTCAACATTTCCGTCGCATACAACGTCAAACACACTGTGATCGAAGCGGTTGCTCGCTGTGCTGAGGCAGACATCCTGAGCTCCTTGGACAGGCTAGCATTACCAGTCTCCACAGGTCGCTGCTCAAGCTTCGAGGTCAAGACGTATGTTAACAACAACTTTGTGCGGGGCAAGAAGTCATACATTTTTCTTGGTGGCTGTCGTCCGGATCTGGGTTGTACGATCTCGCTGAGAGGCGCTGATAGCACCACTCTGTCAAAAGTCAAGTATATCGTGGAGTTCATGTCCTATGTTGTATACAATCTTCGGCTGGAATCCAGTCTCCTACGAGATGAGTCCATTGAGCCAGAGGAAGGCGAGAACTCGCTTTCCAACTCACATGTCATGAATGAAAGCTTCAAGACTTCTAGCTCTGCAGAGGATGCAAAACAAGCGACTCGCATCCCATCGCAGCAAAATTCAACCGAGAATGAAGCACAAGCGCAGACGACGGAAAAATGTGATCTGGATGGGGCGACCGACGTTGGAAAGCCGAACGAAGAACGACCAAAGCTTCCGTCTTTGCACGATTCGCATGACAGTGGCGTGGGGGACCCGCCAGTGCCAGATGATGTACCCATGCCTACGTTCTACAGCGATATGGTGGCCAAGTATGAGACCAAGATTTTGTCGGCTTCACCATACGTCAAGTTTACCCAGCCTCATGTTTTGATGAGGGCTCGAGAACAAGAACGTCGACTTCTCTACCTCCGGCGCCTACGAGATCAAACAGTTATCGATGAGCAGGACGAATCCAACACTGGCCGCGCAAAATTTCAACTCATCAAACCTGAGATGATCGAGAAGATTGGTCAAAAGGCGCCGAAGCAGATCCTAGAAATCTTACATGCCATGCATGACGCTGAATACGACAAGGCGCTATTCAACTACCAAACGGGTACTCGACAATGGGAGGCATATATTCAAGGTAATTTGGATCTATTCGATCCTTACTCGCATCAGAATATTGTCGTCTTGTATTCCGAAATCTGTACCGAAACCAAGATTCCATGCACGGAGCCCAGTCTCGTGGCAATTAATTTTTACGACGAGCAACACGTGTATACGGGCATGGATCCTGACTGCACACTGGGACAATACATCCAGGATCTGGCAGAGACCAAAGATGGGATTTGCGACTCGAACGGCTGTGACCGGAAGCTCATTGAACATCATCGCACATATGTTCATGACCAATATCGAATCACGGTGTTCGTGGAAGACACGCCGCTGGGAGCGACTGGACACCCAAGTCTTGGGGACGGTATCAGTATGTGGACCTATTGCAAGATCTGCAAGAAAGATTCAGCGGCAGTTCCAATGTCCGATGCTACTTACAAATATTCCTTTGGAAAATATCTGGAGCTACTATACTGGGGCCGCGGCCTTCGCATAAAACACGGCATCGATTGTCCTCATGACCACTCCCGAGATCACGTTCGCTATTTCAGCTTCAACGACGCTCGAGTTCGCATTCATTGGGATCCTATCGACCTTCTAGAGATCGTGGTTCCCAGAGCTAGAATAACTTGGAAAGTTCAAAATGACCTGAAGCTGAAAAACGAGATCTTCACTAGAATGGAAGAGCGCTGGCGCAAGTTCATGGCATCTGTCAAAGCAAGACTGCAGAGCATTCGTATTGACAGCGTCCTGCCAGAGAAGGCAGAGAGTTGCAAAGCAGAAGTGGAGGTTCTTATGAAGAAGATGCAAGGGGAATTTCCAGTTATGCAACGCAAGCTGGAGGACGTTTATGTTAACTCCAAGTATTACGAGATTGTTCCCTTCAACGGATTGGTGCGCGAAATGCTTGAGGTTGCAGGCGAATGGGATCAAGCTTTTGCCAAGTTCGAAGCAGATTTCTTGGGAGATAAAGATATGCGGCAGCTGACAATGATGCAATTGAAGAAGATGTTCACCGACGAGTCGAAGGAGTCTATGACCAATCCAGAAGAGACGATGGTTTCAGCCACTGATAGCGACAGCCGACCATCGCAAGGCTTCTCTGAGATTGATGAGAAGAGCACGCAGCCGACAGAATATACCGATATGGATGGAAGTCTTTTACGAACTTCAGATGGAAAAGAAACTGGCGAGGATAACTCAAAAGCCGAGCCACCAGTTGAAGGCACTACTGAGCGTGTCGAAGCGCTTGATTTGGCAGGGCCCGCCCCTGATGAATCTGGGTCTAGCGAACAACTGGAAAAAGAACGCGTTCAGAGTTCTCAGACCGAAAGCGCTGATTCAATTGGTTCGTCCAAAACGGTGTTGCCACCTGCTACGAAGGACACCGCACCGGCTATGCTCAGCGATGGGCAATCGCTTACGGAAAAGGTTGACCGCATGCGACGCGAACAAGCACAAAAGGCTAACGAGGACTCTACCAACAATAAACAAGACGAAAGTGGTATACCACGCTCCTCACCTCCCATGGTACGGGCCATATCACACCCTCAGCGTATTCCACGGGCGATGACGATGCCAGGCAACTCCTCGAACCCCGGAGACCAAGTCGAGACTGTTGCAGAGCCGCAAGGCGATGGGTCCATTAAAGTTGACAAACGCTTATCGGAACGACTTGGATTGTCAGCTTTGAAGCAGCGCGGGAAGTCTGCTACATCCGGTATTCCTCGGCTGGTTACAAAGAAGAAGGAATCCAAGGTTTCGACTTTGACGAGGCACTTTGAGCAGATTAGCCGAGAATTTGAAAAGGAGCGCATACGTGACAAGAAGAAGCGCGCTGCCAGTCTCCGATACCCCCGCGCGTTGCTCCCAAGAACTTCCACAAAAGTCACCATTCAGGTCTACGACGACTTCAATGCAGCTGTCGAAGAACCTGCCCTGACAGCTGATGCAAACAGCGAGCGAAAACCGGGGCCTGCTACCAGTCCGGCTCCCCCAACAGATAATGCAGACACTGCCAAGGTTGGGCAAGTGATAGAGTCGGTGCCCCCGACAGACCCAATACCAAAGGCTCCAGACCAGATTTCTGTGGCTGAAACAGACGATACCGCAACTGGGAGAGAAAATCAACAAGATTCGGATGATGAGGAGCGTGCAAGTGACACAGAGCCCGGTGTGTCTGACGATTTTCTTCCGGATATCAAAGAGATTGCCGATTCTACGCAAGAGATTCCACTAGAGCTTCCAAAACACCAGAAGAATACGCTTATGAAATATCTTACGAAGTTCTGGGCAGAAAGATCGGCCAGCGGTTGGTCTGCACTGGACTACCCCATCAACCCGACGGATCACATTTTTGTTGACTCCAACGTCATTGTGCGCGAAGACGAACCGAGTTCTGTTATTGCCCTGGCGCTGAGTAGCGAAGACTACAAGAACAAACTCGAGTTTATCCGTCGCGAGCCACCCGAGGTGTCCTCAGATGAAGTATCCGACGTTGCTGCGTCATCGAAACCAACGCCCGCATCGGAGCACCTTGGGCGTCATTCAGACGCGAGCGATCTTGAAAAGAGCCTGTTGCGGCCCACTGGAACGCATTTGAAGTATCAGTTCAAAGAAGGCGCAGCTATCATGACGTGTAAGATTTTCTATGCTGAACAGTTTGACGCTCTGAGAAGGAAATGTGGTATCGCTGGGCGCATCGTTGAGTCTCTTTCTCGCTGTATGAAGTGGGATTCACGTGGTGGAAAAACCAGATCCGTCTTTTTAAAGACATTGGATGACAGATTAGTGTTGAAAGTGAGTCATGCGGAAATTGACGGAACATAAGAGTATGTTAAAGGCTAACCCGCTACTAGTCATTGTCTCCCATTGAGACATCAGCCTTCTTGAACTTTGCCCCAGGCTATTTTGGGATCATGGCGGAGGCACTGTTCCACGACTTGCCATCCGTCATCGCCAAGATGTTGGGCTTCTTCCAGGTCATCATCAAGAACCCGATCACTGGTACAGACGTGAAGCTTGATCTCGTCCTGATGGAAAACTTGTTCTACGATAGATCGCCTACCAGAATTTTCGACTTGAAGGGCTCTATGAGAAACCGTAAGATCCAGTCAACTGGCGAACAAAATGAAGTTTTGTTGGATGAGAATATGGTTGAGTACATTTACGAATCTCCACTGTTCGCTCGTGAGCACTCAAAGAAGCTACTGAGGGCATCGGTGTGGAATGATACCCTGTTCCTTGCTCGCCAGGATGTCATGGACTACTCTCTCATGATTGCTGTTGATGAAGCTCGAAAGGAGCTTGTAGTGGGAATCATCGATTGCATCAGAACGTACACTTGGGACAAAAAGCTGGAAAGTTGGATCAAGGATCGAGGGTTTGCAGGTGGTGGTCGTAACCGACCGACTGTCACGAGTCCCAAGGAGTACAAATCTCGCTTTCGAGAGGCGATGGCAAGGTATGAAGCTCAATATTTCAAGGCGCAGGAGGGTCACTAATATAAATTTCCAGATATATCCTGCAGGCTCCAAATTGCTGGCACCTGTTCAATAATACACAGTATCCAGTGTATTACGGACGTGCCAGATTTGAAGACCAGCCCGAATTACAAAAGTAAATGATGTGACGAAAATTGACCTAGGTTTTGGGATATTCTATTTTTACTTTATTTGAGAGAATGTTTGGCGTTTCAAGGATTTGGGACTTATTAGTCTACGAAATGGGCATATTGTTATTCATCCTGCATGCATAGCGAGAGTTAATGAGGACATGTTTTTTTTTCAACGCTGACGATTATGTAACCTCATGGTGGATTGGTTTGAATACTTTCTCAAGAACGATTACAGGAAAATTTCACTGAAGGAAAGCACGAAACTTTGAAGCGTCTGCCGTGCAGATTCATACTCGACAGCGTCGTCTATTACCGTAGAAGGCCAGGCGGCTGGTACACTCATAAAGCGGGTCTAGACAAACCGCGACCATACACTCAAACGTCACTCGTTCAACTTACCATGATAAACTATATTTAGCGACGGCCACCTCCCATGTCCATCGATCTCAATTGGGAGACGCTCACAAGCGGCCCAGACGGCGAGGCGCTGGCGGAGCGCATCCGGGGCTTCATCCACGACAAGTTCCAGAGTGTGCCCCTCCCGCGCTTTATCAAGTCGGTGACGGTGCACGGCTTCGACTTTGGCAGTATCGCGCCAGAGCTGGAGCTCAAGGACATTGCGAACCCTTTGCCGGATTTCTACGAGCAGGAGCTAGATGATGACGAGAGCGATGAGGAGACGGATGACGAAGACGATGCTCCTGGCCACCAACCCCACCATCGCCACAATCAGCACAACCACAGACCGCACAACAACGGCCACCAGGCGTCGTCGTCGCGGCGGCAGCAGCAGCAGCAGCAGCAACAACAGCGGATGGGAAGGCGCAGACCATCAGACCTCAAGACGGCAATCAGAAAAGAGTTCTCACATCACCACCATGACCTGGCAAGCCCATTTATGGGCACCTCCACGCCGGGCCTCATGGGCGGCCCGGGACTGAGCTACCACTTGCACGGTCACCTAGGCACAGGCACGCACACGCCGCTGGCCGCCGTCGCCGGCGCGCATCTTGGGAACAGCTGGCTAGGGCACGGCTACGACAGCCCGTCAGCGGCCGAAGCAGCGGCAGCGGCTGCCGCCACCGCCGCTGCCTCCGAGGCGGCGCGTCTGGGCCCGAGCCACAGCCGCAACCCGTCGCAGAGCAGCGTCTTCTCGGAGGATAACATTCTACCAAACTTCTTGCCGCCACGCGTGCCGCCGGTTGCGGTAGCCTCGTCACATTCCAACGGCGGACTGCTCCGCGAAAAGTCGAGCGTGTCGACGCTGGCGCCGACGTCGATTGGCACCTCACGCCCGCCGACGGGGGACGCGCACGCCTCCGACTCGGCCATTGTCGACTCGGACTACGACGACAACGGCGACGAGAGGGGCGGCGTGGACGGTGGCCGGACGACGGCGCCGCTGCTGCCCGCCGACGGTGCTGACCCGCTGTCGCCGCCACCGCCACCGCGGCGACGCGAGCCGCGCGTCGAGGACGTGCAGGCTGTCTTCCGCATCCAGTACGCGGGCGACATCCGGCTCAACCTGACGGCCGAGATCCTGCTCGACTATCCGATGCCGAGCTTCGTGGGCATCCCGCTCAAGCTCAACATCACCGGCCTGTCGTTTGACGGCGTGGGGGTGCTTGCGCACATCCGGAAGCGCGTGCACTTTTGCTTCCTGAGCCCCGAAGACGCGATGACGGCAGTGGGAGTACCAGAGGACGGTGGTGATGGTGGCGGTGGCGATAGCCGGCCGGGCTCCAAGGGGGCCGGCGTGAGCCAAGGCGCGGGCAACACCGCGGGTGAGGCGAACGGCGGACGGGCGGCGGGCAGGAATGCGCGCTTCGCGGGCTTGCTGCAGGAGATCAAGGTCGAGAGCGAGATTGGGGGGCGCGAGGGCGGCAAGCAGAGCCTCAAGAATGTGGGCAAGGTGGAAAAGTTTGTCCTGGAGCAGGTGCGCAGGATATTCGAGGAGGAGTTTGTGTATCCGAGCTTCTGGACATTTTTGGTTTAATGATACAGATCAGTATGGTAATGTGCATGAATGGAACAAGGGTAGATGGAGGATATCATGATTTGTGTATAGTCTATATGCGGCCAATGGGAAGCCGGCCACGTTGAGCAAGATTCGAAAGGAGCCTTGTTCTCAGTGACCCCCTTATCACAACAAAGCTACATCACGTCAAGGTTCGCCTGAACCCTTGGTACGCCTGTTGAATGTCCATATCTAGCTCTCTGGCCTGCTGCTCACTGAGCTCCTCGCTCGCCTTCATCTGGTTGAGCGTGATGAGCCACTGCACAATCTTTCCTCGGTTCTCAAAGTCCTTGTCTGTCACCTTGTTGACGGACTGGATGACGTCGGACAGGAGAGGGTGAAGCTGGTCCTTGGATAGCAGGCCGAGCTTCACAGCGTCGAGAAAGGTGATGAAGTCCTGCGTCGCCTCGAGGATCAGGACGCCGCTGGTGTTGTTCCGGTCGGACGGGCCGGCGGCGGCCGACGAAGCGGGTGTCGTGATGGTGGAGGGCATGCCGGCCTGGAGTCGTTTCGTTGCGCGAGGAGCTTCAATCTGCATTCCCGGGAGAGAAGGGAAAAAAAATCTCTTAGTTAGCGCGCGCGCCACCGGAGCATGTCTGCTTGAGCGGCATGGTCTGCTCACATCCCACTTGGCCTGGAACTCTTCGAGGCCGCCAAACTCCCTGGCAATCGTTTCATCCGCCAGCAGCGCATTGTACTGCCGCAGCGAGCGCTCGCATATCTCTGTATATTCCGCTTCGGACACGGCGTCCTTGATGAATGCCTTTTCCAGCTCATCGAGAGTCACTATGATGCTGAACAGTTCGGCGAGGGAATCCTGCAGGTCGCGCTCCGCTCGTGTGCTCGTCAAGGTGACTTCCTGGACGATGACGTATCTGGTTAGCAGGACGTTCCGTAGTGATCAATGGCAGGGCCCCGCAAGCACACTTCGTCCAGATTTATTGATGCGGAAAGCGCCGTGTTGGGAACATAGCTGTGCGGTGTAGGCGCATAACCCTGCCGGGGAAGCATTGTGTGATGTGTGGCGGATCGGTATGTCAAGGCATATCGGAGAGTGAAGCTGCAGGTGGGTGCTGCCTATAACTGCCACTGATGAGCCAAGCTCCCTACCTAGCGACAATGAATAGAGCCTGGTGGGTGGGCAGCATCTTGGTGGGGGTGCGGAATCCCAGTTGCTCAATTGGGGTCGTTGGCAGAACGCTCTTCACCGCCTTGGACAGACCCATGAAGGCACCAGCTATCGATAAGGCGAACGCTCGAAAATTTTTGGACGCCTATTGTCTTGGCTGGAAAGCTTGCAGGCGGCCAATTGCAAATTCCACCCACGCCTCTTCCACCACCGGAGGTCAGTTCAGTTCGCCCGCTCGCGAATTGAAAACACACTGCCCGCCATGGCACCTTCCAAGAAGAACCTCAAGGCCACCAAAAAGTTTGAAAAGAACCACTTGCAGGGCGTACTGGACCGGAGAAAGGTGACGGCCAAGATCAAGCAAAAGCAGCAGATCAAGGACAAGCAAAAGCAGCGCAAGGCCAAGGATGCTGAATTCTTCGGCAAGGATGGCAAGCCGCGGTCGCGCGGTCCCAAGGACAGACAGGTCAATGACATGAGCGTCGACGACTTCTTCCAGGGCGGCTTCGAGGATATCATTGACAACGACAAGTCCAGCAAAGCCAAGCTGGGCAAGAGAAAGCGTGACGAGCCCGAGGCAGTAGATGCTGAGGAGGATGGGAGCGACTCGGACGCTGCCCCGGAGGCGCAGCCCGTTGCCAGCGACAGCGAAGATGGCGACGACGGTGACGAAGACGACGCCGGCATGAACCAGGAGACCATGGATGCGCTCGCCGAAAAAGATCCCGAATTTTACAAATTCCTAAAAGAAAACGACCCGGATGCGCTCGACTTTGACGACAACGCCGACCTGGCCGAGGTTGATGAGCTGAGTGCCGGTGAAGATTCCGAGGAGGAAGAGGAGCAGCCAAAGAAGAAGCAAAAAAAGGCCAAGAACGATGCCAAAGAAGACGAGGACGAGGCGGCTGCCGAGGGCGACGGCAAGGAGCTCACCACGGCCATTGTGGCCGGCTGGCGCAAGTCCATGAAGGAGAGGCAGTCCCTGCGCGCGACGAGACAAGTCGTTCTCGCATTCCGCTGCGCAGCCCACCTCAACGAGGACGACATTGACGAGGACTCGCAGCAAAAATGGACCATCAACAGCCCCGAAGTGTTCAACGACATCCTCGTGCTCGCCCTGCGCGAGATACCCGTCGTCATCAACCACCACCTGCCCGTCAAGGAGTCGGCCTCGGGCCGCGTCTACGTCCAGACGGAGGGCAAGAAGTTTAGCAACCTGTCGCTGCTGCTCAAGACGTACACGTCGGCCATCATGCATCTCTTGGGCACGCTGTCCGATGACCGCACCCTCAAGCTGACGCTGTCCGCCATCACCCCCATCCTGCCGTACCTGCTGTCGTTCAAGAAGCTCGTCAAGGCGCTGGCCAAGGCCGTCGTCAACTTTTGGGCGCAGCCCGCCAGCTCCGAGTCGACGCGCATCACCGCCTTCCTGGTGCTGCGCCGGCTCGTCGCCATCGGCGACAAGGGCATCCGCGAGACGGTCCTCAAGTCGGTGTACCAGGGCCTCGTGCAGGGCTGCCGCATCACCAACCACAACACGATCCAGGGCATCAACCTGATGAAGAACTCGGCCGCCGAGCTCTGGGGCATTGACCCGGCCGTGGGCTACACCACCGCCTTTAGCTTCATCCGCCAGCTGGCCATCCACCTGCGCAACAGCATCGTGCACAACAAGAACGACGCCTTCCGCATGGTCTACAACTGGCAGTTTACGCACTCGCTCGACTTTTGGTCCTGCGTGCTCGCCTACCACTGCACGCCCGAGAAGGAGGCCGAGGCCGGCAAGGAGAGTCAGCTTAAGCTCCTCGTCTACCCGCTTGTCCAGGTCACCCTCGGCGCCATGCGCCTCATCCCCACGGCGCTGTACTTCCCGCTCCGCTTCCACCTCGTCCGCGCCCTCCTGCGCACGTCTCGCGCCACCGACACGTACATCCCGCTCGCCGCGCCGCTGCTCGAGGTCCTCGCCTCGGCCGAGATGAAGAAGCCGCCGCGCAACGCGACCCTCAAGGCCTTTGACTTTGCCGTCGCCTACAAGGCGTCCAAGTCGTACCTGCGCACGCGCGTCTTCCAGGACGGCGTCGGCGAGCAGGTCGTCGAACTCCTCGGCGAGTTCATGTACCTGTGGAGCCGGTCCATCGCCTTCCCCGAGCTGAGCCTGCCCGTCGTCATCCAGCTCAAGCGCTGGCTCAAGCAGTCGCGCTCCCGCTCCCAGGGCAACAAGAACGCCAAGCTCGCCGCGCAGCTCGTCCTCCTCGTGCAGAAGCTCGAGGCCAACGCCAAGTTTGTCGAGGAGCGCCGCGCCAAGGTCGACTTTGCGCCCAAGGACCGCGCCCAGGTCGACGCCTTCCTCCGCGACCTCGACGCCGCCAAGACGCCGCTCGGCGCCTACGTCGTCGGCCAGCGCAAGGCCCGCGCCGAGCGGGCCAAGCTCCTCGAGCAGGCCCGCAAGGACGACGACAAGAAGCGCCGCGAGGACGAGAGGGCGGCGCTCGAGGACGATGATGTAATGGATTCGGACGAGGACATGGAGCTTGGCTCGGACGACGATGAGGAGGACGAGTTTGATCTAGAAGATGACGAGGAGGAGGAGGAGGAGGAGGAGGAGGAGGAGGAGGAGGAAGGTGAAGAGTAGCGACGTGCGGTGCAATATAGCAACGAAAAACATGTAAACCGGAGTTTGGCTGTACATACATTAAAAAGGATACCTCGATTTTTTCTCATCATTACCACAATCTCTCTATTTGCATTGCGCAGACGTGATAGCAGAAGCGAGCAAGGTCACTCGAAACGTGAAACAGGAATTCAACCCGAATTGTTATCCTGTCATTCACCGTAGGTGGAGGTTTTCTAGTCAGGCAGTTGCAATGAAGCGGAATGAGAAGATTAAGTATATACAGCAAATGCATACCGCACGCAGCAGTCCTTCTGCTACCAATCAGTCCAAAGGAAACCAAGAGAGAGAAAAAAACGCCAGCTTCCCGCAAATGTATGTCCCTGTGAGAAGCAATTTTCCAACAAAAAAGTCATCAGCCTCCCAAAAATCCAAAGATGCATATTTCAAAACAAGACAAAAATCAAACGCCATGTTAGTCCTCCCAAACTCCAAGCCAATTTGAAAAAAAAAACCCCAATCCTTCCTATCCTACCCACCTAGCTTTCCACATGCAATCGTCAAAATATACAACCATAATGTTCGCTATTCATTGTGTCACAGGAAAAGCAACCCCTCTTTCCTCTTGCTGATACACTGGGTAGCACTAATGAAGGCCTTCCCAGGTCAGCTGGTCGGTGACGTCGCGGACAGACAGACCGGTAATGTTGAGGACCGTCATCTCAAGCTCCTCCTCCGACATGGCCTGACCGGCAGCCTTTTGGCCCTCGAGAACATCGTACAGGCTATAGATTTGGTCATTCTTGACCTCGAGGCTCTTGAGGAGACTTCGAATATCCTCGGCAAGAGCCACGCGGTCCTTTTTGCCAATCGCCTTGTCATGGTTGCTGTACTTGGTCTGCAACCACGAGAGCTCAAACTGCAGATGACGCGACTCATCCTCTAGGCCCTTGATGACAAGAGCCAGAGCGTGGCCCGGATTTTGCGCGGGACGCATCGTCGGATCTTCAGCGGAGAGATCGCGGTCCGTCACAGGGACCGGACGAGGCACAGTAACGCGCTTCTTACCGGCAGCGAGTTCGCTCGATGTACTGCGGTGCGAGGTGATGCGGGTGCAAACGATACAGTTGCTGCAGCTGTGCTCGCAGAGGCCATCAAGTACACGCCTTGCATCCTTGGATAGGGCACAGCCGGTACTTCGGTGGATGCTCCTGGTTGTACCGGTCGTGATGTCTGTCTCCATGGTGTGCTGAACATTCTTCGTTTTGCGAGGATGAGGCGTCTGCTCGCGATTGCCGAGAGGCTTGAAGTTTCCTGGCATAGGAACGCTCAGTTCGACAACCTGGTCCTGAGTAGCGCCGAGGTCCAAAGATAGAAGCCCCGTAGTCTCATCGTAGTCACTGTAGTTCTCGAAGTGGGCCTTGGGTACCTGACGCGAGGCAGATCTACGCTTGCTGCCTTGGTTGGCAGTTGTTTTCAGAACCCCAGGTTTGGCAGGGATGGAAAAGGCTACTTTCTGGGCCTGCTCAGTGACGGCTTCGCCTTTCTTCTGAGATGCGTCGACATTCCGATTCGTGATCATCACGGACCCACTGTCATCAGCGTCCATGGGGCTTTGGCTTTGGCCAGTCATCTGCACCGGATCAGGCAGGTCCTTGGTCTCAGTCGGTCCTTCATGGCCAGAAATGTTTGTGTCCATCGTCATGTCAGGCATGAACAGGCCAGCGGTCGTGTTTTCGGTCTCGATATTTGCCTTGGGAGCCGGGCGGTAGTGATCAATCTGCTCTTTGAGAAAAGCAACTTCCTCCTTGAGTTTCAGATTCTCTTCATGTAGATCATGGACGCTTCGCTCAAATCCAGAGTTTTCGCGTCTGAGCATCTTATTGTCGCTGAAGTACTTTTCATTGTGTCGCACAAGGCTCTGATTGTCCTCTCGAAGGGAGACGAGCTCTTCATTTTGCTGGCGAAGGGCTTCAAGCTCCTCGCGAGCAGCATCGAGCTCGTGCTGCACCTCGTCGAGATCCTCATTGAGAACATCATTTTGCTCGAGCTGTGTCTTGCTGGCACGGAGCGTCTTGTTCTCAGCGAGCAGAGACTCTTGTTGCTGGCGCAGGCGATCATTTTCAGAGCGCATACTGTCCATTTCCGCATGGAGTGACTGCAGCTCACTTTCGAGCTTGTCATTATCGTCGCGCAGAGACGAGTTCTCCAGCTCAAGAGCATCGCGGCTGTGGGTGATGGCGACAATATCACGGCGCAGAGAGTCGTTGTCATGACGAACTTGCTCGGACGAGTCTAATTGCTTCTGAGAGGTCTCGAGGGCCTTTTCCTTGACCGTCAGTTTCCGAGTCAGCTTATTGATATCATCGCAAGCCTCCTGCAACCTGGTGAGCACACGATCCTTCTCATGGGAGATGGAGTCGGCTGCGATTTCGCTCGTGCTGAGCTTCCTCGTGGCTTGGTCTAGACGCGCCTGCAGGCTAGCAACCTCGGAACGAAGTCCTGTAGTATGTTAGAGCGAGAAGACGGAACAATTGGCTGTTGGCTACGTACGAGCATTGGACTCATTCACGTAGTCCGTGTGGTGACCTTTGTCCAGGTTCTGGGCCTTTCCCTTTGCTTGGGCCTCGAGCCTCTCCACTTGCTGCTGCAAGTCCATGGCATATTCTTGCACCTTTTCGTGGTGCTCCTGGAGAGAAACAATTTCGTTACGGATCATATCCATGGATACGAAGATTCTTTCTTCGTCCTGGGGGACCTTGACGGAGTCGACAGCAGCATGGGCAGCAGCGGCAGGGCTTGCCTGCTTATCGTGGACCCTGCCCTGCTTGACGAATATGGGCACGCCATTCTTCATGGAGCCACTGAACCGGAGGGTACCAGTGACGAAGTCGCCAAGATGAGAGACGTCGGGCATAAAGAAGGAGCGGGCGTTGGCGCCATTATCAGGGCTGGCCATGGAGTTGGGCGAGGGAGGCACGGCGGTAAAGCTGGACTTGGCAGAGGAGCCGTTGGGGGACGAGCCGTTTGCTCCTGACATGTGCCTTTGGTCGGTGTGCTTGGGACTGCCGGAGGCTCTGCGCAAGCGTTCCAGGGCTTCCGAGATGGAGGGCTGTCTTTGGAGGAGCGGCGCAGGCTCTGAAGGGGCGCGGGCATGAGCTCGCGAGATGGGGCTGAGGTGACGGTTGTTTTTTAGAGAGAGCGCGGCGGCGGGAGATTTGGAGAGCAGGACGGAGAGGTCGGATTCGTCGTCGGCGCGAGGCTGCATGTCGGCGCGCTTGCGCTTGGAGCCGTCCCAGATGTCGCGCGTGGAGTCTTCGTGAAGGAACTTGAAAGGGGCTGCGCTGTTGTGGTTTTCCTTGAGCGGCTTCGTGTCGTTGTCGACAAGAGCGGATTTGGGCTTGGAGAAGTACTCGGGCCACTTGCGATGGGCAGCGTCCCAGTTGACAGGCAGCTTCCTGCCGCCGCCAGTGACGCGGGCAATATCCTCGTTTAGGCGGCGAGTGGACTCGCCTTCGGGGTCGGAGAAGACGGACGTCATGGTCGGACTGACGGTACCATGGGAGCCGGTGGAGGAAGGGGGCGAGTTGAATGGATTCTCGCGGTTTGCGTGCATCTCGCGCAGGATGCGAGAGCGGAACCGCTGAGCAACGTCCGTCTCCATGGCTTCTGCGACGCGTACGGCGCGGTGCCGGGGGAGGAGGGAGGAGGCGAACGGGGGAACTATGAAATCGAGGTGGTGCGAGTGCGAGTGAGAGCGCGGGTGTGATGGCAACTATTGCATGAAAGCTGGTCAATGCAGACGAGATACTGGTAAAGACTTGGAAGAAGAGGCGAAAAGTAGACAAGAAACGCGTATGAGATAAGAAGATGGAGATTGAAGATGGAGAAGCCGGCGGTGCGTCCAAGGGTAGAGCGGGTGGGGCCGTCCTTGTTAGTGCTTCTGTTTTGGGCAGAAAGTAAACAAACCAAAGTTACGCGGTTTTTTTCTCTCTTTTTTTTTGGCCCTTTTTTTGGGGGTGGGCGCGTGGTAATTAGTAAGTAGCCGACTTTGTAGGCGGCCCCGACAGTGTAGCCCAGCAAACACTCTGTGCTGATAACACTGCATACATTCAAGCTTGAAAATATCATCAAGTTTGTCTACAGGCTGGATTTTTTTTTATTCGTTTATTTTTTTTTCCGACCCAGATTCTATTTGCAAACTACGGGCCCGGCACTGGGACGCTTTCTTTCCATCAAGCACATACACACCCCTTTAAAACAAGAAAGAAAATAAGTGTAAAATAACAAGAAAATTTTCCAGATTTATTCCTCCATCTAATATATTTTATTTCCGCATCTTCATCCTCTCCCTGGTGGCTGCGCCGTCTTCTAGAGCATCCCCCCCCCCGCTGGTGACACGCCAAAGCCTTATTACTGGTAAGTAAGCCGGTTCGCCAGGTCCGAATCCGAGACTCTGCCTCTCACATCACTCTTTCGTGAGCCACACAAATATTCTCTGTAAAGACTTATACATATATGTGCAACCCATGCCCATCCCATAACTCCCGAGTCAACTTCTCAACGTGCCTGTGCCAGCTACCCTCCCGGCTCTGCCATGAGATTGACCCCGGCCTCGGCCAATCTTGGACAGAACAACACGGCCGAGATGGAAACTAACAACTTCGGCTAGTTTCAGCAACCAAACCACTTACATACCAGACTGCCGTAATGGATTCCTTCCACACGCTGTCTCGGCCCCGGCTGCGCCCGCTGACAAGGCCATCGCCTGACATGCTGCAGTGAGATTGGCTTGGCAAAGACATGTACCGATGGCTAGTTAGTTCAACGCTTGGAGGCCTCGATTTAGACGCATGATTCAAAACTCCTACTGCTTCCCACACCACCTCGCCCTGTTACATATTACCCCTCCTGGTAGTTAATGCCCTTACCGACACAACCCCCTCTTCCCCCCCACGCTAATCTGCATCATCAACCAACTAGCCGTGGCGTCGACTAAGAACAATGGGAATAGGCCCGAGTTCCTGCCACTAACCGGCGCATTGCAGCCAATCTGAACGACTCTATCCGTACCACAACGAGGTAGAGACGCAATGGAACCTTGGCTCTTTCTTAGCCCTCCATCATCGAAACTAGCATCATGTTGTGAAGCTCAACCTTCCAATTTCGGCCGTCCCCGGCAGAGCTCCTGCACACCTTCTTCAAGTTTCCTCCCCCCCGCAAAGTAACCCACCTGCACCGGCGTGCTGAGCCGTCTTTTATTAAGTGCATACTTATCAGTAGTGTATAGGTCGTTGCTGCCTCAAAACTTGTCCGTGACCCTCCTTACCACCCGCCGCCGCTGCTGACACTGTGAATGCTGCCCTGTTCGGCGGACCATCTGACCCGGCCTGCATCAAGTAATCGGCCGAGATTGCTCAACGCCATGTTACGCGCGCAGCTGCACGCGCAAATTCGTTAGAGTGTCTTGATCCTACGGGTGGTCTTGCACTGGTACGCAGCTGCCGGCACGCTACCTCGCCGCAGGGGTACGGCATGCAGAGACATCATGTTGTTCAGCTATATTAATTATGTGACCGCTTGCTCTCTCCTCGCTCCTAACGGGACTGCTCTTCAGACTCTCGGTGACCGTGATATCGCGTTCGGATGCCGTCTTTTCGCTCACATAAACATCATGGCCGCTTCGTTCCTTGCAGTTAGTCTTTACGCCCTCGCAGCCTTGCCGAGTGTCTCAGCCGGCACCAACACGCGCTACTGCTCTGTTCTCAAAAACACAACTTCGGCGCTGCAGTGTCGCTCCCTGCCGAATGATTTTCTTCTAAGCCCTTCCGTTGTGGCTTCCCGTACGGCGTCCGCATCTTCTCGGTCAACTCCGGACACTGCCATTTTGCAAAATACTTTCAAGGCCCTTGCCGGCTTGCAAAATGACTATTTCAAGCAGACGAAGAATACCTGGCCCGACGCCAATGACTGGACTGCCGCCGTCATCCAGACGATTGTCTCGGGTACCATGTCGACGCTGACCCAGTCCCTGGATGTAGCCGTACCAGGCCAGGACTGGAAGCAAAAGGAAAACCTGCTTTCGTTCCTGCATGACCAAATTGTTAGCGCATTTTTTGGTCAAGAGGCAGAGAGAATTCTTACCGAAGTATGTGCCTTTTGCCGAAAAAAAAGGGAAAAAAAGGGGAAAAGAGAAAAAGGAGAGAGAAAAGGGAACGCGGCCGCGGTGCGCAACCAGCTAACGGGATTCTTGTAGGCGTACGATGATGTTCTCTGGGTCGTGCTGGGTTGGATCGAGGCTATCAAGTTCCGTCGTCTTCACCAAGACTTGCACTATCCCGACGGGGGATTCAGCGACAAGGCTATCCCGGAAGACATATCACAGGCAGTAAAGACTATGCCCTGGCACGGTCAGTTCTGGGTTGATGCCTTTGCGAACCGGGCCAACGACTTTTGGGACTATTCAACTCAGGGCTGGGACACAGTCTTGTGCAACGGTGGGATGACTTGGAACCCGCGCCTGGAGACTTACAAAAATGCCATTACCAATGAACTGTACATTGCTGGCTCCATTTCCATGTATCAGCACTTTCCCGGCGATCGTCTCAATGGTACTGGCTCGCGTGACCCTCGCCACCTACAGGCAGCCAAAGATGGCTATACGTGGCTGATGAATGTCAATATGACGAATAGCCAGGGTCTATTCGTCGACGGCTTCCACATCAATCGCAACATTCCAGGCAACACAAAGTGCGACCAGCGCGATGAAATGGTTTATACATACAATCAGGGCGTTGTCTTGACAGGAAGCCGTGGTCTTTTCAGCGTGACCGGGGACCCTTCCTACGTTGAGGATGGTCACAGATTGATCAGGTCTGTCATTAATGCGACGGGCTGGGACCTGCAGCGCGGGAAGCCGACTGATAGCCTGAGCGGCGGGCAGCTACCGCCCTGGCGCGGTATTGGCCGCTACGGATTCTTGGAGGATCAATGTGACGCCTCGGCGACGTGCTCACAAGATTCACAGACCTTCAAGGCCATCTACTTTCACCACTTGACGGCGTTCTGCAGACCGCTCGAGCTGACACATGATGACGCCGAGGTTGACAAAGAGGCCCTTGTGCAGGTTCGACAAGCACATGGTGCTTCGTGCCGCACCTACGTCGACTGGATCAAGCACAATGTCGGTGCAGCACTGATGACGCGAGACAGTCATGGCCACTTTGGCATGTGGTGGGGAGCCAACGTGTTTAACGTCAACGCGGTGCGCTCTGCCGACGGCATTGACCACTTTGCGGCCAACAAGACAGATTACCGTAACGAAGGCACTCCGCGGAACCAGCTCTGGGGTATCCAAGATGTGTTTGTACCTGGTGGTGGCAACGCAACCGCGAATATCGGCGCGCAGCTGTACTCGGCTGGCTCGGGTGACCCAAACAGTCGCGGCCGCGGTCGCACAGCCGAGACTCAGGCTGGCGGTCTAGCTCTGCTGCGAGCTTATTGGGAAATCTCTCAATCTTGATAGAAAGTGCGCGGTGACGACTCACCTCGAGCTATTTGGAATGGCCTGGGGCTATGCTTTGGTGGGGGCGTACATGATTTGTATTTTTACAGTAAATAGATGGTTATCGAACATGTCAGCAAATACCTTGTTATGCTAGTTTACTCAACTATTTGCATCATGTGAACTTGCCATGTTGTCACTTTGAATAAGAATGTGTTTCTCGGCCTCGGGTCCGAGACAGTTGCACGATGCCGAGGGCGACGCACTAACATGGGAACGGCAGAGGGCGAGAAGGGGACGAGAATCACGCGAAGACGAGCCTTGTAAGGCTGTTAGCGGGCCATTTTCGGAGGGCGAAATATTAGGCAACAAGCTACCGTCATTGGCTTACTTGGGTTCTGATTCTAGTCTTGCTTTTAATTAAGTGGCACTGTTGGAGGCCAGATTGCGTGGCTGAAGACTTGACCAGCCGCGTCATCACTGCGTACGACGAGGCGTAGGCGTAGCGTAATCATGTAAGTCGATTCGCCGATGAGCATACAGGAGAGTTGCTCCTCCAAAACTGAGTATTACCCAATTTTAGATATAAAATAATGAAATACCTTGCCCTTCATTCTACCTAATTTCCATCATCACTCGCGATTCATCTCGATTGGCTTTCAAGAACTGCTTTTACCCTGCACCGCTCAGAAATCCTCTGTAGCGAAACTCTTTTCCATCACTGCAATCCTTCTTTTTACTTTTTTTTTTTTTTCCTTTGAAGAATTTTGAGTATATATAATATCCAGCAAGAAAGAAAAAAGAAAGCATCACCAACATGGTTGTCGGAATCCTCGTTGCTCTGTGCGCCGGCGTGGCCATCTGCCACAGCTGCCACAAGAAGCAGCGCATCAACGCCTTCAAGCGCGACTACGAGGCGCACAACGGCGGCGCGCTGACCAAGGAGGAGTGGAAGCAGCTGTGCCGCGACCACAAGCAGGCCGTCAAGGCCGAGAAGCACGCCCGCAAGGCGGAAAAGCACATGCGACGCGCGGAGCGCCGCGGCTGCTGCTGGCAGACGTCGCTGCC
The DNA here is from genome assembly GCF_051103115.1 of Cordyceps javanica. NCBI lineage: Eukaryota > Fungi > Ascomycota > Sordariomycetes > Hypocreales > Cordycipitaceae > Cordyceps > Cordyceps javanica. The sequence continues at coordinate 2,378,557 of NC_139296.1, forward strand.
GTCGTCCCAGGCTGCGGCCATGTCGCCGGCGGCGGCGCCGGAAAAGGACGTCAAGCACGCCGACGGTGACTTGATGCTTGCGACAACGTACGGCGGCGCCGCACCGCCGAGCCAGCGGCAAATTCAGATTCCGGTGCAGCAAGGGCCGGACGAGCCCCCCGCGTATATACGCGGATCCATGACGGCGCCGCCGGAGAAGATGTGAGCGGGCGCGCGGGGGGGGGGGGGGGGGGGGGACAAGGAGACACCATACCCCGAGGAGGGGGAAAGAGACCGGGACGGTACGAGCTTTGCATGTATACTATTGCTGCATTTTCCCTTTTTTTTCTGTCATGGAGGACTTGTTGGATATACGACTGAGGCAATACCTTGACTTTCTACTCTTAAATAATCAATATATTCAACAATGGCAAACCTGCAGCGCGACCCCCGTGTAGGCCCTTTGTTCGGGCCTCTCCATGCAGTGAGACAGTTCGATGCTCTCACGAAACTGGAAAGAAAGCGAAGGAGGACCGACTGAGGGAAACAATACGTTAGAGCTGCTGACCAAGATTCTGGGCAAAGGGCCGTGCCGAGCGTCCCCGTTTCCTTCCAGGGGATCAAGGTAGCCGAGAGCTTCAAGACAAAAGCATGGCATGAGAGCGACCAAGAACCTCGCAGTGAATGCTCTGCTCGAGAAATCGAGAGCGGTGTGCGTTGGTGGCGGGCTGTAAGTTACCTACTTGGCAGACACGACGCCGGAAGGCCCGCAGGCTAGGTAGGGAGGTATACCAGTTGCACATGAGGATGTAATATGTGATATCCTTGATTCTTGTACGAGTCTCCGGCCGCGACTCGTGAAGATGAGATGGAAAAAAAATACATAAAAAGTAACATGGAAAATAGAGTAGCTGCATCACATGCTGCAGGAGGGGTCAGGATGGGGGGCGGTGGGTGGTTGAGGCAGGATCCGATCCTTGGCCGATGCGGGTGGACTGCGGGAAGATTAGGAAGCTTACGAGATATGCATATCTTGATGAGCTATTATACATGAGGTAAGAGAATGCAGAGTTTGTACGTTTGGGTACTGGGGGAAGCATCCGCGAGGGGGGGGGGCAGATGCCGTGGGGTAATTTGGTGGTGCGGATGGGATCGGGTGGCTGACGGGCGTCTAGGTTCGGAGCGGGGTTGTTTGTGCGAGAGCTTGTGTTTGCATTGGGGAAATAAGACGTGAGCGGCAGACTGACTAACACGCATTGCATGGGAGATGAGTTGGGCAATGAGAGAGAGACTTGCCGGTGAGATTGCGACACGTGGGATCACGACACGTCAAGCAGGGCCATGTATTGAGCACATTGCGTTATCGAAACTTGGCTGCAGAACCAACTGCACTTGGCTGCAGAACCAACTGCAGAAATTGGCTTGTCTTGGGAGGAAAGAAGGGGCAAAAGAGCAGTTTCATGTCGGCCACTGATAAGCCGCCCGTTGCTTGGAATTTGGCTGTTGATGACTGGGCAAAACGGGGAGAGGCCGGGGGAGGGAGGAGTTTGTCGACAAGGCCCCCTCCCCCCACTGAAAGGGGTGAATTATTATTGAACTGGTAATCTGTGGTTGGTCCAGACAGGTAAACTTTTTTTTTTCTTCTCGTGTTGATTTTTCTTGCATTTTTTCACTCCTTTTTTTTTCTTCGCTTGTCTCGGCGCGCCGCCCCCTCCTCCGCCGGCACCGGAACCCCCCGTCTTCTGTCACAAGCTCCAGCCAGCCCCCCCTAACCTACTTACTTGGCCGAAGGAGCTGCGACACACCTCATCTGACTTGCTTTAAGAAATAAAACGCCATCTGCGTTGAAGAATGACGGAACGGATGTGGCAAGGGGAGACGCTCGAAAAGAGAAAAACAAAAAAAGGAAAAAGAAAAGGAGGAGGGCGCACGCCAAGGTTTACATTGAATTGAGCACACTCATTATGCAGCGCAGATGAATTGGTTGTTGGGGGAAGAGGCAAGAGAGAAGGCGGGGGATTATTTATATATACACATGACACGACTAAAAAAAAGTACAAACGAGACTGAAAAAGAAAGAAAGAAAGCAGGAAAGAAGAAAGATAAGGAGAAAAAAAAATCAAGATAACAGCCCGTGACTCAGTGGAGAGCCCGGCATGGGTCTATGGAGCGACACCGCTGCGATTGTTCCCGGCTGCGGCCACACAAAAGTCGAGCCGACCAAGGACCAGCCGGCCGCTGATGCTCGTCGTCACTATTCCAACAACAAGTTTACAAAGACTCTTGCCGCATCGTCCGCCGCCGCCGCCGCCGCTGCTGTCGCCGCCGGTGAGTCGGAACCGCCGTCCCAGCTCGTCTTGCGCCGCCCCAGCGATTGGCTTTCCCAACTCTTTCTGACCAACGACTGGCCGCCGTCGCCGTCGCCATCGACACCGACCTGCCACTACTACTACTACCACAACCACCACAACCACCACAACCACCACCACCGCCCACCGTCCGTCGACGTCGACATGCCTTCGCTCAATGGCTTCGTCGCCGCCGCCGCCGACGATCCCGAACAGCTAAACGGCCGGCCCAAGACGCCCACCATGCCGCCGCCGTCGTTATCATCGTCGGCCATGGCCCTGACCGAGTACAGCGTCTGCCCCTCGCCGCCATCGGAGGCTGCGCAAGCGCAGGCGCGCATCAAGCAAATTGTTCCCGATGAGTTTCTGCAGCCCGACGGCTACCCAGATGTATGTTTTTTTTTCTTCAATTTTTTTTTTTTAGAAAAGAAGGACTTTTTTTTCCATTGACAAAATTACTGACCTTTTCCCCCCTCTCACAGTACCTTCGCATGATCCTCTCCGCCACCTCGCGCATCTACGAGGCCTGCAAGGCCACCCCCCTCACCCACGCCGTCAACCTCAGCAACCGGCTCGAGTGCAACGTGCTGCTCAAGCGCGAGGACGAGCAGCCCGTCTTCAGCTTCAAGCTGCGCGGGGCGTACAACAAGATGGCGCACCTCGACCCGGCGCGGTCCTGGAAGGGCGTCGTGTGCTGCTCGGCCGGCAACCACGCGCAGGGCGTCGCCTACTCGGCGCGCAAGCTCAAGATACCCGCCACCATTGTCATGCCCGAGGGCACGCCCAGCATCAAGCACACCAACGTCGCCCGCCTCGGCGGCCACGTCGTCCTGCACGGGCCCGACTTTGACGCCGCCAAGGAGGAGTGCGCCCGCCGCGCCGCCTGCGACGGCCTCATCAACATCCCGCCCTTTGACGACCCCTACGTCATCGCCGGCCAGGGCACCATCGGCAACGAGCTCTTTGCCCAGGTCAACATGGCCAAGGTCGAGGCCATCTTTTGCGGCGTCGGCGGCGGCGGCCTCATCGCCGGCATCGGCGTCTACGTCAAGCGCATGGCGCCCCACGTCAAGATCATCGGCGTCGAGGCCGCCGACGCAAACGCCATGGCCCAGTCGCTCCGGAAGGGCGAGCGCGTCGTCCTCGGCGAGGTCGGCCTCTTTGCCGACGGCGCCGCCGTCAAGTCGGTCGGCGAGGAGCCCTTCCGCCTCGCCCGCGACGTCGTCGACGACGTCATCGAGGTCAGCACCGACGAGATCTGCGCCGCCATCAAGGACATGTACGACGACACCCGCTCCGGCCTCGAGCCCGCCGGCGCGCTGCCCATTGCCGGCCTGAAAAAGTACGCCGCCCGCCACCCCTCCCACGACCCCAAGCGCAGCCTCATCGCCGTCACCTCGGGCGCCAACATGAACTTTGACCGCCTGCGCTTCGTCGCCGAGCGCGCCACCCTCGGCGAGGGCAAGGAGGTGCTGCTCGCCTGCGCCATCCCCGAGCGGCCCGGCGCCTTTGCCCGCCTCATCGAGGCCGTCATGCCGCGGCCCGTCACCGAGTTCTCCTACCGCCACGCCGGCGGCGACGTCGCCAACGTCCTGCTCGGCCTCTCCCTCACCGCCCCCGTCGCCCAGCGCCCCGACGAGCTGCGCCGCCTGCTCGAGCGCGTCCGCGACGACGGCTCCATGACCGTCACCGACCTCTCCGCCGACGAGCTCGCCAAGAGCCACGTCCGCTACCTCGTCGGCGGCCGCGCCGCCGTCCCCGACGAGAAGCTCTTCATGTTCACCTTTCCCGAGCGGCCCGGCGCCCTCGAGCGCTTCCTCCTCGCCGTCCGCCCCAAGTTCAACATCAGCCTCTTCCAGTACCGCAACTACGGCGGCGACGTCGCAAAGATCCTCGCCGGCATCGCCTGCCCCGACGACGAGCTGCCGGAGCTGCTCGCCTTTCTGCGCGAGCTCGGCTACCCCTTTCAGGACTGCACCGAATCCGAGGTGTACAAGACGTTTCTGCGGACCTGATAAACCTTATTTTGTCTCTCTCTCCCTATCCTTCTCCTTCTTCTGCTTTCTTCTTCATCTGGGTTCTCTTTTTCAACTCTTTCTTATATACCTTTGATACGATATAAAGGACTGGACATGGGGATTTTTTTTGTGTCTTTGCGCTGATATCTAGACAACGATTGCTGCTGCCGAGGAACAGGGTACGAGAAAAGTTTTTGGCTTTACACTGTGGGAGCTCATTTTCCTTTTAATTCATCCATTTTTTCATGACAAAATGTGATTTTTCTTTCCCATCACCCCAAGGATTCGAGTTCCTCAGGGATTCGAGGTGACTTGTGACAAGGCTACTCTACTTCCTTTCTTCCCATCAAAACCCGGCGAACAAAAAACCAATCTGTACTTTGGTGGCAGCCACGGGGCAAGGTCGAACCGGTCTGGCTGACTTGGACGGCTCAACTGACTCAAACCCGCAAGCCTTGCAGGGGAAAAAAAATAGAAGAAGGGAAAAAAAAAGAGCAAATCTCCCTTGCCAATCAATAAAGTTACTGCCGTGTCCGACATGACTCTTTTTTTATGGCAGTTCCGATAGTTGGCAACGGCCAAGCCGGATCATATCAATACGGGCTTTTGCCTGATTCAAGCTCCGGTGAGAGGGAGAGAGAAAGGGAGAAAGGAGAGAGATTGGAGACAGAGACGCCCACAGCTGCTTTATTATTGCATGCAAAGCATGGAGCGTTACTTGCCTTGGGAGGCCGCCGTGTTGGGGCTGGTTTGCTAGACGAAATTGCGTAGTAGATTACACCTTGGTAAGAAAAATAGAAAATTACACGGCAAATGCAGTCATTGTCTCGTACGACTGGCAAGCCCCAATGATATGCATAAGTTGATTGCCCGTCTAGGACTGATAAGTTTGCCCACTGGGGAGGAGGTGTGCCAAGCTGGGGTGGGACCGACGGATTTTTGTCTGTTTGGACGACGCGGTGCCCCAGGACGAGTCAGTGAGTGCGCAGATTCTCTGTTTTGGCTGGTGGACGTTTCAAACAAAAGACATCTACCAGTAAAAGGGAGAATTCGGGGACCATATGGCAGAATATGAACGGCATTGCATGCTCGGTAATGAACGAGGAGAAAAAGAAAAGGGCCACACTGCTATCGAGACCCCATATAGGAAATGCCGTCGGTGGCCGTGGCTGGGTTCCAAAGAAGCGATGCACAAAGCACGGCGTACAGAGTAGACTGATGGCATACAGATTACATGTTTTTGCTGTCCTTTTGAACATCTTGTCTCTCGTTGGAGAGATGCGACACATCGGGTTTGTTGGTCGGGGCAAGTTGGTAGCCAAAAGCCAGCTCTCCCCCCCGGCACCCTGTCCGGCACCCAGGTCTTGTCCCCGGAGGGGGGTGCGGGACGGGATTTCCAGGTGTGTTCCATGAGGCTTCTCCCGCAGGGGTCCAGGGCAAGGAGACAGGGGCCAAGGGCAGCCTTGGTCGGAACCAGAATAGGGCCCGTGCTTGATCTGTTGGGTACCCAGTACGAAGTAGCCTGTAGGATCATGGGTTCAGCAGTACGCGGGGCTTTGACCTGGTCGTAACTCGACATGCCTCTCGGTACCTAGTCGACAAGTTGTTGGGAGACTGTAGGGATCAGTCCACATAGCAAAACCCGAGGTGATCGATTGGGTGCTGGATGCGATTTCTGCAACGGAGAAGGAGGTGGGGGGGGGGGATGCACCGTGGTACATGGGTCGGGATGCTGAAGCACAGCTGCGAAGCATCCGAGGAGAGGGAGGGGGGTGTGGTGTGTCTTTTGCTTGTTTTGCTTGGCCAATCTCGTGTTTCGTTGCCGTGCAGGACGAGCAAAAGCCAAGTTACCGACTACCGGCACTTACTTGGGTGACTTGGGTAGGTTCATGGACGGGGGCTGTCAAGTCACTTGCATCGTCAATAACCATAAGAAATGTTTGCGCCGATGTTGATTCCCACTGACAAGGTAGAGAGGTAGATGACGTGGCTATTCATGAAAAAAATGCCGACAAGCTTTTGGTGGCCATTCCCCCCCCAAATGGGTGTCCATGCAGGCAAGCTCTCCTTGTTGACCTAGTCTTAGCTAGACATCTCTCTGGTCAGCCAAGTATCAGATCAGAGCCTGTTCGAGTTTCGGCCTGTACGCAAAATCGCGAGCAGAACTTTGAGTGCCGTAGCGATTACAACGGTCTCATGTCTTGCTCGCCGAGTCGTTTTTTTTTGGTACGGGATAGTCAGCAGAGAGGGTAGATGTGTATTTGGTCTGTACTCCGTAGAGAGGTGAGGAAATGTGTAGGTGTCAGGTTGGCGGAGGAGGGCCATGAGGCTCGCAAGCCCCCCTCCGCCCGGTTCTTTTTGCTCTCTCACGTTTTTGAATGAGCTCGTGGATCCAGTACTCAGTAAATTATAAACGCAGGAAAAAACATGGAATCAGTTGTTCAAGGTATGCATGCATGACTGTTACTCGCTGTTTGTCGTTTGCAGCAAGACCCTTCCCCTCCCTCCAGCCTCCAGGTACCTTGTATTGGGTAAGGTGCAACGGCCCTGAGCAATACTTAAACGATGGAGTCGACTGCGGATTAATCCGTACAGGTACCTAACCTACTTCAATAGGACATACCGGCCTATTTACCGGCCTACTTGCCTATCAGTAAATACCTACCTTCATACCTACCTACCAAGGCAGCCAATTTGTTTGCCTCGCCGACATGCCATCATCTCGCTGCATCTGGATGGATAGCTGGATCAATCGTGACGATTTGCTAGCATGAGCGTGGGCGGGCATTGCCATTGGCAAGTGGGAAACCGCCTGCATAGACATACAAGATGAGCGCATCTCTACTTTTACACTCCGTGTCCCGAATGAAACAATCGCGTAATAATCATCTCGACCTGCGTGCGCATCAATTTCATTTTCTTCTTCCCCAGTTCCCAGTCCCCAGCTCCCAGCTGCGACCTGCGACCTGCGACCTGCAACCTGCGACATGCGACCAGTGCCGATGGCGCTTCTTCCCCCCCCCTTCCCCGCCAAAGTTAGACTTTCTACCGAGTTATCTAAATTCAGTATAGATTGCACACTCAACTCTTCGGCTCTCTCTACTGGTACACCTTCTCGATGCGGACAACCGTCTCCTCTAGTTACGGATTATGCATCAGCCCTTTGCCGCTGTTGACACTGCCACACCTCGCAAGTACCAAGTAGGGCCATATTGCCTTGTTGCCATCCATCATTCGCACCACTACCACCACTACCACCACCACCACCACCACCATCATCATTACCATCACCTCCATCGTCATCTTCATCATCATTCCCGCCATCATCACCTTGCCGACTCCCTTGGTCGACAGCCTTGCCACACCAGCTACCCCCCCTGGTCCGACAAACGACATCAAACGACATCGTCGACGCCAACGTCGACACCCACGGCCACCGGCCACGCCTTGCCGCCGCCACTGATCCCCCCCCTGCCCCACGCTGCGACACTGCACTGCGGACACTCGACAAGTGCAACACTACCAGTACCTTGATACTGCAACACCAACCATACCTAGTTAAGGTACCTACATGCCTTGATGCCTACATACCTACCAAGTAGCCTACCTACCTAGGTTGCTAGGTATCTACCACTCAACCTGCCTATTCCCCTTCAAGTATCCGCACTCAGTACAGATTACTCCGTACACTCGTCACTTGCCACCACCATCATCGACATCTACCCGAGTTGGCAAGGTAGCTACTTGGCCTCCTCCGTACTCCCTGTGCAAATCTCACGCACCGGCCCAAATCACCCCGACTCGCGTCACAGTCACCCTAAACCCGGCCCTAGGTAAGTAATCTGTACCTACTACTCCGTAGTTAGCTTAGTAGCTAGCTCCAGCATTGCCTTGTCGATCCTGCTCACCTGCCACTGCTCTTTTCTTTCGGCCGCTGCATTGCCCGCCCTTGCCCATTCTTGTCGCTGACGCAAAAGAGACCCCTCCTCCAGCTCCGCGACTCCGACAAAACTGCATCTTCTCATTCCGCGCGACTCTTTGCTTTCCCGCTCGCCCTCATCCTGCCTTCTCGTCCACGTCTACGGTGCCCCGTCTGCCAACCCGCCGCCGCCCACCACCATTGCCTTCCCGTGGTCCTGCTCCCTCCCCAAGCCACACGACCTGTCAGTGCTACCCTCTAGCAATCGCACCTCTGCCTGCCCTTATGCACCCGCAGCTAACCCCGGCTTACCAACAGTCGACAGCCTTGCCTTGCATTGCACGCGACACTCACATTACCTTGCTGCGTTCGACGGTTCCCCCCCGCGACTCCCACCAACCGCCCTCTCGCTCCGACCCTCTCGCTCCTTACCCTGCCGCCTGGCAGAGCTATGAGCTCCAGCGAACCCGTGTCTTCGCTACGATACCTCCGAATCGTCTTGCCTCACCCGCCAGCTGGTCCAAGCCGCACGCGCTCCGTCCATCACCCCAGATCCGCGAGTATATTCTGCCTCAGGTAGACTTCGCCCGCCCATTCCCTCCCGACCCCGACTGCGCCGCCCTTCGTCGCCCACCCTCGAATCTACAACTGCACTCCGCAAAAATCGCACTCCGACATAGCATGCGCGTCTCGGCACCACCGGACTCTTATTAGTTGCTATAGCCCCTCCGAAATATACCCTGCAGCTACCCACGGTGCCACCAGCATCCGCCAAAGCCTTGGTTGCATACGAGTCCTTGCCGAACAAGCAAACGGCCCGCAGGCGCGCCACAGTGCGCACCCGAGCCCTCCAGCTCTAGCGCCGGAAACCGGTCGCCAGCTCTTGGTCGCATCGCATCCCAACAGTCACAATGCGACGAAATCGCTCGTCGGCTTCATCCTCGCCGTTTCGAGCCTTGGCTCACCATCAACCGCCCAACAACCCACGAGATTCCGTCTCTCTCATCCGCTCCTTCAATGTCGAGACAAACCCCGCCCGGCCCATACGGCCTTCACCCCTCACAGCATCTACCATTCGCGATATGCCTCTCGACTTGGTTGATCGCCTTCGCTCATTTCCACTCTTTCAATCCGCACCAGAGGACTTCCTTGTCGAAATCGGTAATCACCTGAAACCCCAGGTTCAGGCCGCAAATGACCATGTCGTCACCGAGGGTCACGACGCAAAGGCCATGTACTGGCTCGTCCGCGGCGTTGTCGCCGTTACCTCTCGCGACGGCGAGGCAGTCTATGCCGAACTCAAACCTGGCGCCTTCTTTGGCGAGATTGGCGTCTTGATGGACATGCCCCGAACAGCCACCATCATCGCCAGGACTAAGTGTCTGCTCTTGATCTTGAAGAAGGAGGACCTGCAAACAATCATGCCCAAGTTTCCCCAGATGGAGCAGGCCATTCGCGAGGAAGCCCAGGAACGCCTGACTCTCCTCAAGAAGAAGCGTCAAGAAGGCGTCTCTCTATTAAAATCGCCCTCCGGTGACATCGGCACGCGGACCGCTGCCCCCGGCGAAGTATCGCGGGGCGACACCGGCGCGCTCAGGGATGGCGCCGTGGTCAACTCCAAGAAACGCAAGTCTCCCAGCCCAGGTATCATCGAAAACCCGGCTGTTGGGAGCGCCATTGGTAGTGGATACGTCAATATTCGACATACGCTCCGCGAACTACCACTCTTCTCCAAACTTCCCACCGAGATCCTGCATTTCCTTGGCCTCAGCGCCCAGCCTAAAATGTACCCGCCCTTCAAAGATATTGTCAGGCAAGGGACTTCTGGTAGCGAAATCTTCTTCATTGTTCAAGGGGAAGCCGAGGTCATTCACCATGCTGCCAAGAGCTCATCGAATAAGGACCTGCGCATCCCCAAGAGACCCCGCCTCAAAGCAGGCCAATACTTTGGCGAGGTATCTAGCCTGGGCCTCTCGCGAGAACGAACCGCCACTGTAAGATCCATCACGACTGTCGAATGCCTGATGATTCCTGGCGACACACTCGATGAACTGTGGCGCCGATGTCCGGCAGATGTCAAGGCACAGGTCGAGGAAACGGCTCGAACTCGGCTGAATCAGAAGGATGATGATGTTGAAATGGTGGATGCTGATGGCAAGCTTCGTTCATCATACTCTGACCCCCCAACCCCGTCCACGCCTTCAAACCAACCGTCGTCACACCTCGTGCTCACAAACTCACCCAAACCAGCCTCGCCGAGCCAAGACGACATGGATCACATGGAGCCCAAGGATCCTGATCCTTTTCTGAGTGTCAACATGGAAAACCTGCGCAATAGGAGGCGGCATTCTCTGGCACCACCTATCCAGACCTCCGATCACTCCAGCAGAGTCAACGGTGGTTTGCCTTCACCAGACGGAACGACGCTCAAGTTTGCCTTTTCTCAAACATCTCTCGACTCGGATGTGCCTGCGAAGCGAATGAAAAGGAGTTCCCACCCGACCCCTGGATCAACAGGCCCTGTACTCTCTGACGCCATCCTTGTCCGCATATTTGAATATTTTGACGTCGTGGAGCTCCTCAGGCTTCGCATTGTGAACAGCCATTGGCGGCGCATCATTACGACGCATCAGGACGTATGCAGGAACGTCGATCTATCCAGATATAACCGGCACGTCACGGATCAAGTTCTCACCCAAGTCTTGGCACCGTTCATCGGTACCAGGGCCAGAATGATTGACCTTAACAACTGCTTTCACATCAGCGATGATGGTTTCTCGGCTCTGTGGAAGCACTGCGGTAAGAATGTGCGCTCATGGAAAATGCGATCAGTGTGGGATGTATCGGCCAGTCAGATCCTAGACATGAGCGAGAATGCCAAAGAGCTGCAGGAAGTTGACTGGAGCAACTGCCGCAAAGTAGGGGACAACCTCTTGGGGCGTGTAGTTGGCTGGGTCGTTCCGGAGCACTCGCCGGCGATGCAAAAGAAGGTGGTGGCGCAATTGCACAAAAAGTCAAAATCACGGCACCACGTCGAAACGGCAAACGAGCCTCCTCCGCCACCAGGTACCGTGATTGGATGCCCCAAGCTCAATACGCTGAACCTTTCCTATTGCAAACACATCACGGACCGATCGATGGCACACCTGGCTGCACACGCCTCGGACCGGATACGTTCGCTTTCACTTACCCGATGCACATCCATTACCGATGCAGGATTTCAGGCCTGGGCTCAATACAAATTCGAAAAGCTGACGCACCTGTGCCTTGCCGATTGCACATATTTGTCCGATCATGCAATTGTTGCGCTGGTCAACGCCGCCAAGAGCCTGACGCACCTTGATCTCTCATTCTGCTGCGCCTTGTCGGACACGGCCACCGAAGTGGTCGCACTGGGGCTACCGAAACTCCGAGAACTGCGTCTCGCATTCTGCGGCAGCGCGGTCAGTGATGCCAGTCTGCAGACGATTGCTTTGCATCTACCAGAACTAGAAGGACTGAGTGTTCGTGGATGTGTACGTGTTACTGGGAAAGGCGTGGAAAGCTTGGTCAAGGAATGTACCTGGCTGAGCTGGCTCGATGTCAGTCAGTGTCGAAATCTGGAAGGTTGGCTGCGGAGCGGCGGCCCTATGAAATGGGGTTCAGCGACCGAGATACAGAGCGGATGGTCTTCAGACGAAGAGGACGATGGCCTGAGCTTCAGCCCCCCACGGTTTGGGCCGACAGTGATGAGCGTTGATAAGCTGACCAGCACGTCGAGCTTTGCGCGTCGCGCAGGGCTAGGAGGGATGTCGAGAAGAAGACAACAAGCTGTGAATTTTATCGTGGAAAAGGGTCCAATTGGACTTAGATAGAGGGTGAAGGGGAAAACAGGTGTATATACGAGGCTACAGGGGCGGAACTGGAGATGATACCCAAATCGGTTGTACTTTTTTGTAGACGACGGGAAGCAATTGGATATAATGCTGATGATGTTGCGGATCTGGTTTGGATCCTGGATCTCGTCGCATATTTGTGCTTGATTGTAGAATAGCAATAGTATTGAGCGAGCGGACGAACCGCTTGATTGTGGCATAAACTCAGAGTCAAACGGCATTGTAAATTTCGCTAATTGCATCTTTGTCCATGCAAAGGTGCCTTGTTCCGTGGCCAGCATGTAGCAAAGCTTTGTCGACACCATTTGAGCGATTCATCGTGCAGCTTTTGCAACTCGATGTTTCTCAGGCGAAGCTAGCATTCAGCAGTTCTCTGTCATCTCTAGAACAGAAAGTCTGTTCCCATGCACAACGGCGGATCACTTCTCGCCATCTTTGAATTTGTATCAACTAATCAAACAGATGTTCTACTGATGGTCCGAAATTGTTGATTTCTAGTGCACGTGTGGACCTGTCGAGCACCCACTACTTACGAATAAGCCTTTGTAAGTCCATCACTCACTGCCCTTGCCCCTCACTCAACGGCCCCGCCCCACGCTTCCCCCTTCACGCCCCGCAACTCTAAAACCCCCAAGATTGCCCAAGTTCATCTACCAAGTTGGCCATTGCGTCCGGCAAAAGACATTTGCCGGGCGCCGGGCGCCGTCCATCTCTGTTGGGGTCATGCACCACGGACTGGTCATGTTGGAAAAAGGATCGGCCTTGAGAGACGTTGGAACAAATCTCTTGGCGCGGATAGTGACACCTCGTATCTCATTGGGTCGTGCTGAAAGATGTCCACCTGCTCAACAACAGAGTTTCTCGTCATTGACGAGCTGGCGTGGGACGATGGCATGTCCAAATACCTCACAGACTGTGATACTCTCACAAATCCAAAGATCGGAGAACGGGCTACCATAACTGATGCTTGCCGACACTCCAGGTGCTTGGCGCAAGCCAGTGCCGTGTTTTGTGGACCAGCCCATCTATTGAGCATCAAAGGCGAGGATCACCTTGCACTTACTTGTCAATACGCTACCTACTACTTCTCGTGAATCTGGATAACAATTCGTCTCCAGAAAGAATGATGGCAATACTGCTTTTGTATTGTTCGCGGATATTTGTCGCGACTTCCGCACAGACCTCTTTTTCTACCCTCTTGCGAGGCCAGTTGTGTGTCCTCCTGACCAAACGCAAACACTGCTCTCAGAGTCAGACGTGCACGGTAACACAAATGTCGCTCCTCCGTCGGTCCAACTAGATGAGGAAGGCCGAAGTCGCATCAACCATTGCTGTACTGCTGAAAAGTACCGAGGCGCGCTCGCGAAAATAGACCTGTCCAATTCCGTAAATGATGTGCTTACCTTCTTAGCCGCCGTCATGAGCCGTCCTGACGAGTACACAACCGTATAACCTTCCATAAACCTCCCTTTGCAGTCAAAATGTAACCTACTGAAGATGTTTCATCCATTCCAAATTGCAACGGCGGCTTCTAAAACAAGACGGCTTACATGCTTGGTTTGTCCGTACGGCAATGCCAACCCGTGCCCCGCGGGGCAACTTTCGTACAACACTGTGCGAAGAGAGGAAGATGTGAAGGGGAGAGCAAGTAGTTTCCGTGCCATCTGTGGACATGATGGCATCGCGAACGTGTCCACTTCCACAGCCTATGTTTTTCCATAGTCTCATTGAGCGGTCGCGGCATTCAGTAATACCGCAGATGCTGGGGACGCCTCCGAAGCCGCTTCAAAAATATTGCTTCAAACTCTCTTCGAGCTAAAACAGGACCTGTGGCACTCTTTTTAAAGGTGTCCATCGCAGAGCTTCGGAAATGTTTGATCACATGCTCAACGATTGACGAGATCACAGGAATGCTGCTTTGAACGTGCTGGCGGAAGTCAAGGGAAGCCGGCTTCAACCATCATCGGGCTGAGATGGAAGTTTGAGGAAAGCAATGGACCAGCTTTCTGGAAGGAGCTTCCTAACGAAGTGCTTAATGCCTAGCATCCACTCAAACTTGAAAGTTGATTCAATTATAAGCTTCGAGTAACTCTCAGCCTATGCAGTTGAACGTCCGCTTGCTACCCACGTAGTAGCCAGATTGGACCCAAATGTGTGTTTGGCGCGCCGCCAGCACCGGTTGGCTAGCTAGCAGGCACTCGTGCGTTCTAGCAATCGTTATCCCTCTTTGCAAGAGCTATACTGCTATAGTTGTGAAGAAAAAAAAATGAAGAGGAAGAGAGTTAGTAAAACAGCAAAGAAATCATAGCCTGACATTAGTAAACAATTCTTATCGCAAAGTACGCTCACCCATATTACATTTTGATTAGGGCTTCAACAGAGAAGTCTAGCAGACCTGAGCCTCTGGACGACGAACGTCATTGTCCTGGTTTGCCCCACAGACACTGGCAAGCCTGTTCAGGCTAATTCAGAAGAAACAGAAGAGAAAAAAGAAAAAAGAATAAAAAAAAACAAGAATAAATAAGTATGATTCATGAACAAGGTTTCACATTTTTTCTCTCCCAACTAAAACAGGTTTTTATATTCTTAGTTTATTAAGCTGTTGATATAACAAGCTTTGGATAATGTAGGTTACGAGACGGTTCTACTACACGTGACATGGAGTTAGGCCGTTTGCCTTGGTCCGCCAACTCCGATCGCTTTCCTCATTACTATTAGCAAGCCAGCCATAACTAGGTAAGCAGAAGCGCCCGTTGGCCTGAGGCAAAACGATATTTATTCCCACCTCGCCCACCTTCGTCATCCTACCACTGTGCGCATCGCCATCAACGAACAACCACCCGATTCGACCCACGCACAACACACACGCACACATCATGTCCTTTACGCTGAGTCTTCGGCAAGGACCTGCGCGCCTCGCGCAGCGTCTGCCCGAGCTCACCAAGAGCAGCCCGGTCCTGCGCGCTGTCGCTGCCGCCCCCGCCCGGAGCTTCCACCAGGCGGCCAGAAAGCCCATGGCGGCGTCCCGCATCGCGACGACGGCGACGAGGACGACGTTTCAAAGTGGCGCCGCCCCCCTGCGCCAGAACGGCATCCGATTTTACAGCCAATACGGCGGCCGGTATCAGCAGGCGGCCTCGTCGACGGCCAGCAGCGGCACCCGCAGGCTGCTCATCGGCGGCGCCATCTTTGGCGGCACCCTCATGGCCATCAACGTCGTCTTCAACCGCGAGACGCGAGACGACGGCGGCATGCCCGTCTACGAGCGCGAGTACCTCAACAACACCTTCCTGCACACCGGCCTCGGCGTCGGCATCATTGCCCTGACGGCCCGCCAGATGGTCCAGACGGGCTTCGTGTACCGCATCATGACGACGAACCCGTGGGTGGTCGGACTCGGTGGTCTGGCCCTGAGCTTTGCCACCATGATTGGCACCCGTTCCATCAGCCCCGATAAGTATGATTCACGAAACCACTTGTCACCAATTCTTTCTTGTGACTTGCAATGCTGACCTATTTCCCCACAGCTACCTCCCCAAGTACGCACTCTGGACCGCCTTCAACGCCACGCAGGCCGCCTTTGTCGCCCCGATGCTCGCTTTCGTCCCCGGCGCCCTCCTCGCCCGCGCCGGCCTTTACACTGTTGCCATGATGGGCTCGCTGGCCGTGGTCGGAGCCACCGCCAAGCAGGAGAAGTACCTGTACATTGGCGGTCCTCTGCTGGCTGGCGCCGCCATCGTCGCCGCGTCGGGCTTCGCCCCGCTGCTCCTGCCCGTCACCGCCGTGCGCACCCTCGCCTTCACCGAGAACATTTGGCTGTACGGTGGCCTCGCCGTCTTTGGCGGCTTCACGCTGTACGACGTGCAAAAGGTGCTGCACCACGCCCGCCTGGCCCAGGCCGGCTACATCAAGCGCGACCCGGTCAATGAGAGCATCTCCCTGGAACTTGACTTTCTCAACATCTTTATCCGCATGGTCCAGATCCTTTCGATGAACCAGCGCCGCAAGTAAAGAAACAGTAAAAAAAACAAAAAGATAGAAAGAAACAAGAGAAAGGCTTACTCCGGTGTCTATAAAGAAGGACCGATTGGAAGAAGAGAATCGCAAAAGAGGCAGAAATTGAGAAGCGAGCCGCCGCAATGAAGACGACTTCTCCACTCATTCTTTGCAAATTGCTGCGACGTTTTGTTTTAATTTTTCTTTTAAATTAGAGCCCGGGAAAGGGTTTGTATTCCTTTGTTGTACAAATAGACACAAATACATCAATTACATGAAAGAGAACCCTCCCAAAAATTAGAGACAGATGGACTGTCGAGCAAGCTCAAAAATCTTTCTGGAATGTGCGTGAGTGTAGTGTCGTGGACCGAGCGAGACCAGTTTGTATGGTCAAGTCCTCTGAAAGAGATGACAAGTCGAGCCGCAGAATCAAGTTGAGAACGTGGCAAAATTGATGAGTTGGAGATGAATTGATTTTCGATTCGTCATTAAAAATGGGATATACAATATTTCATTACTAGATTTGATCGGGTTTGTGGGATATGCAGGACCGCGCGCGCCAAACGGTGTTTGCTGCCTATGGTCAAGGCGCACCTACACGGGGAGGGGCCGGCGAATCATAGCTTACTACTCGCCTCCTCGCCACCGCCCTTGGCCGGCAGTCACTCGAGCGGCTTGAAGGGGCGCAGAAAGTGGCTGGGACACTCGTAGCCGGAGGGGTTGTTGTCCAGGTAGAGCTGGTGGTACTCCTCGGCGGTCCACCAGCGACCGGCGGGGGCGATTTCGGTGACGACCTTGCCGTGCCACCACTGGTCGTTGGCGCGGGCCGTGACGTCGCGGGCGACCTTTTCCTGCTCGGCGTCGTGGTAGTAGATGGCGGAGCGGTACTGAGGCCCCGTGTCGGGCCCCTGGGCGTTGAGCGTGGTGGGGTCGTGGAAGCGGTAGAAGAACTCGAGAAGTTGACGGTACGAGACCTGCTTGGGGTCAAAGATGATTTGCGCGGCTTCGGCATCTATGATTTGATCTCATTGTTAGCATCAAGACTTGGAAAAGGGGAAAAGGGCAGATGAATGTGCAAATCAAGATGAAAAAGTATGAACCAAGAAGTAACAAACAATAGAAAAAGAGAAGGCACAGAAAGCAGAGAGAAACGTAC
This sequence comes from Cordyceps javanica, assembly GCF_051103115.1. NCBI lineage: Eukaryota > Fungi > Ascomycota > Sordariomycetes > Hypocreales > Cordycipitaceae > Cordyceps > Cordyceps javanica. Next base: position 2,395,848 of record NC_139296.1, read on the forward strand.
GGCCGGTTTTGCCGCCACAGACGGCGCGGTAGGTCGGATCATTAAGGTCGCCGCCGATGTAGCCGACCTTGGCGTCGAGGAGGCCCTTGCCGGCAAAGTGACGACGGTAGAGGTGCTCAGTGCCCCAGAAGCAACCGGCCGCGACGGTGCAGAGCTGGGCGCCGTCGGGGAGGGCCGTGGTGGTGGTGGCGGCGGCGGCGGCGTTGCCTTCGGGAACGACGGACATTTTGGGCGACGACAGACCAAAGGAGCGGGTGAAGAAGCGATTGATGAAGGAGGTAAAGGGCATGTTTGTGAGAAGAAGAAGAAGAAGAAGCAGTGCGAGAGAAGTGAGAGAAGGAGGAAAAAGATGCAAGTGCCGCAGCTAAATGGTGGATAATTCCGCAGCGAGCTTGGTGGGGGAGGAGAGAAGCTATTCCAGGCAAATGGGCCCGCTCGGCAATGGCGTGATATATATCTATATTTTTTATGTGTTGATGGATAAATGGCTGAGTCTTGTGTCGATTGCAGGATAATGAAAAGGCCCAAGAGAACTAGGATGATGAGAGAAGAAGACTGCTCTGATATAGGCGGATTGGGGAGGAATGGTGAATGGAATCAAAGCGGTTGATGATGATGACTGGGAACGATTTGCCTCATGACAACAGTGCTTCCAAATAGCTTCTTTTGGGCGCCGCAAAGTTTCTAGCGGGAAAACGGGGCCTTTTTACACCCACTTACGCCACTGTAAGTAGGTCCCTTATGGTAGGTACCTCCTGACCTGCCTACCTCGTACCAGTAACGGCCTGCTTAGGTACTTACTGAGTACTTGTAGGCACGTAGGTAGGCAGGAGGGTACTCGTACCTACTAAAGTACCTAGGTAGGCACCTAACCATGTATAGGTAGCTAGTGGAGCTGCCGCGGGGTTGACAAATCTTGGCTGCTATCCATGAATCTCGTAAAGATTAGATGGATGACTCTTCCTTTCAAAGAGAGTGAATTGAGTAATGATGCAAGCTGTGAAGAATAACGGGATCCAAACAATTTTTTTTAATAAGAAACGAAGACAAAAAATCCAAAATCGGTAGCTGGGTAGCTACCAAGCACCGGTAGCCTGACACTCTGGCCCTGTAATGACTCCCCAGCAGATATAGATCCTCCCCAACACGCCCTGGAACCACCAGCTCCTATAATGCAGAACCTCCCTCCTCAAATATCGTGTAAATCATCAAAGCTCCCGTAGCCTTCAGCCTCTGACCTCCCTTCTCTCCCTTCACCATATGACGACATATCACAAATTACCCTGCGATGCCCTGCCAGGTTACCACCGCCATCTTTGGCGATCCTGTTCTTGTCTTACAGGCACCCAGTAGCCAGGAATCAGATGACAATGGCGCACAGCTTCGCACCTGACTGTCTTGTTTGAACGTCTCCGCGGTGGCATGTTGCAAGCGACAACAGAATATAGATCTATATAAATATATATGCGAATACAACCCATGTATGTCCCTACAAGTATCTCCTCCAATCATTGACCTAAAAAACCCCTACATTCCTGCATTTCTGTCTTATTTATTTTTTTCATTTTTGGCTGCCTTCTCCTCCAGTTGCATATGGCGGCGACAAACGAGGACCTCCGCCGTCGCGTGTCCGAGGGCACCCCTCTCCTGGTATGACCTCATTACCAACTATGCCTTCCCTTCCATGAAACAAACATGACCGGGACAAGATTCCCCTCGCCATTGCGGGTGGCACCATGGTTCTGACCGTTTGCCCTTTCCGAGCCCTAGGATACGGAAACAACACTGCCGTCATTCTCCTCGCGACGAAACCAACACCTACCCGCAACACCCGTCACCCTCGCCCCGTACAGCGGCTATGGGACAGTAGACTGGCTCCGCGCCCTCGTCCAGGATAGTCGCGCCGAGGCGTCGTCATCGTCATCGTCGTCATCATCATCATCGTCCTACCGCCGCTGGTGGCGCCCGGCGCGGAGCTGGCTAGCCGCGTGTGCCATCGGCGTGGCCACGGCGCTCGTCGCCTTTGCCGTCGACGTCAGCGTCGAGACCGTGTCGGACTGGAAGGCCGGCCGCTGCGCCGGCGGCTTCTGGCTGAACAAGCGCTCGTGCTGCGCGCTCGACGCGGGCGAGTGCCGCCACTGGAGGCCCTGGGCCGACAGCTTCCCGTACGCGTATTTGATCTATGTCGCGACCGCGGTCGCGTTTGGCGCCGTTGCCTCGGCGCTGTCCATGACGACACGGCACGACCTGATGGTTGACGGGGTGGACCGGGGCGGCGCGGATGAGCAAGAGACACCGGCGGTCGTGGTCAAGACCATGTACATGGCCACGGGCAGCGGTATCCCCGAAATCAAGTCGGTGCTCTCCGGCTTTGAGATCCCGCACCTGCTCGACTTCAAGGTCATGGTCGTCAAGTCCGTCGGCGCCGTCTTCGCCGTCGCCACGGCCATGTGCCTCGGCAAGGAGGGCCCCTTTGTGCACATCTCCACCTGCATCGGCCACCTGGTGGCCCGGTGCCTGCCCGAGTGCGCCGGCAACGCGATGCGCCTGCGTGAGATGCTCAGCGTCGCCTGCTCTGCCGGCCTCTCCGTCGCCTTTGGCGCCCCGATCGGCGGCGTCCTCTTCAGCTACGAGGAGATCAGCACCTACTTTCCGCGGCGGGTGCTCTGGCGCGCCTTTCTCTGCTCGCTCGTGGCCGCCGCCGTGCTCCGCGAGCTCAACCCTACCGGCACCGGCAAGCTCGTCCTCTTCGAGACGCGCTACGCCGACGTCGCCTACGACGCCGCCCACTACGCCGTCTTTGTCCTGCTCGGCGTCTGCGGCGGCGTCTTTGGCGGCGTCTTTTGCGCCGCCAACTCGGCCTGGTCCCGCACGTTTCGCCGCCTCGCCCTCATCCGCGCGAGCCCCGTGCTCGAGGTCTGCGTCGTCGCCCTCGCCACCGCGCTGCTGCAGTACCCCAACCCGCTCCTGCGCGAGACGGGAGACAAGGTCATGGAGCGGCTGCTCGTCGACTGCAGCGCGGACCAAGAGGACTGGATCTGCGCTGCCGAGGCCGGCGCGCGAGATGGCAAGGGCGGAGGCGGTGCCTTTTACGCCTGGCTGGCGTCGGGCACGCTCGTCAAGCTGGTCCTGACCGTCGTCACCTTTGGCTGCAAGCTGCCGTCGGGCGTCATCATCCCGGCCCTGGACGCCGGAGCACTCTTTGGCCGCATGGTCGGTCAGCTCGTTCCCGGCGTCTCGTCCCCGGGCGTCTTCGCCATGGTCGGGTCCGCCGCCTTTCTCGCCGGCGTGTGCCGCATGACGGTCAGCCTCGCCGTCATCATGTTCGAGCTGACGGGCGAGGTCAACTACATACCGCCCTTCATGGTCGCCATCTTGACGGCCAAATGGGTCGCCGACTACATCAGCGCCGACGGCGTCTACGACGTCGCGCAGAACCTGGTCGGCCACCCGTTCCTCGACGCCGAGCAGGCTCTTGAGAAGCTCCAAAATCAGCAGAAGCAGCAGCAGCAGCAGCATCGCAATCGCAAAGAGGCAACGCTGCCAATTCGCGTCGAGGCCCTTCTGCCGCCGCACGAGCTGGATGGGCCGATGACGCTGCGGGTCACACCCGAGCGACAGGCAGACGTGTCTCATCTGCGCAGCAAGCTTGCGGAGGCCGCCCGCCGTGGCATCCCGGAGCCTGGATTCGCCATGGTAAATGACGGCGGCATCTGCTGCGGTTATGTCTCGGGGCAGGATCTGCGCGCAATTGTCGACGCCGTCGATAAGGACGCCATGGCGGAACGCGGCGGCGTCGTCGACTTGGCCGCCGAAGAGCTCGCCTTGTGGGTCGATGCGAGTCCGATCTGCCTCTCCGGCAAGGCGCCCGTCGAGCACGCCGTGGAGTTGTTTAGCAAGCTGGGCGTGGCCTACGTCGCGGTTGTCGCCGAGGGCTCGTCCAGATTTGTCGGGCTGGTGACCAGGAAAGACTTGTTACGGTTTCTGGATTCTTTAGAGTGAAACGGTCAGCATGAGCGCGGCTGCACCATGGAATGTGTGGATTGTGTGTGGGAAGTTGACACATGCATTGTTCTTGTTGCATTGTTGCATGTACAAGGGGGGAGGGGGGGGGGGGTGTTCTGAGCCGCTCTCCTCGGCCCCGAGAGGAAATTCCCCGATTCACGGTGTGGGGTTCGCGGCCTCGGACTCGGTCCCGTCGTAAACTACTTGTACCCCCTTGTTGCAGCCTCAGCCTTGTTCCTATCGATATTGACCAATTACTACGCTGTAGAATAATAGACTACTCGTTCAAAGACGTCCAAACGGACATTTACGCGTATTGGACAGATGCACCTGCCCCACAGTCTTATTTTCTGGTCACTCACAAGCCGTAATGCAAGATCCCGGCTCGGATCCGGGCCTCTGGACATCAGCCCATTCAATTTTTCTCCACTCGCTAACCGGAGCGAATACGATCTCCAGTTCGGGATCTATCAAGGGAAAAAAGCTCCCGACTGGGTCAAGGATGAGATGTGGGGTCACGATGCGAACAACTCGGAATGCTCTGCATATATGATGGGCCAGGTGTTTCTTTTTCCCATTCGGCCATTCTTTGCCATTGTATTTTTGTTTACTCTTCTCGACTCAGTAACAATACAATACCAATTTTGGCCCCCCCTCTTTTTTCTTCTGCCTCACCATTCAACCCCACCGCTCGCCAACTTACACCATCAGACAGCAAGTCATGGCGGCGGCCAACCACTCGTACTACCCGCCCAAGGTCGTGATTGACGGCTACGTCGCCAACACGCTGTCGACGGTGCAGATCCTGGGCATCTTCACTTCGACCCTCGCGTCCATCCTGGTGCCGTGCTTCTTTCTGATCCGCCGCGTGCGCCCGTCCCTCCCCGCGGGGGAGATGGCCACGGCGCTGTGGTTTGTCCTCTGCGGCGTCATCCACCTCGGTTTGGAAGGTGCGTCTTTTGTAATTTTTACTTGTGCCAAAAGATGAAGAAGCAAAAAAAAAAAAAAAGAAAGAAAAAAAGAAGAAAGAAAACAGACGCTAACAACATTCCTTCTCCTTGCCTAGGCCACTATGCCCGCCACGAGCATCACATTGGCGCCTCCTCCCACGTCCTCTCCCAGCTGTGGAAGGAGTACTCCCTCTCCGACTCGCGCTACCTCACCCGCGACAGCTTCCTGGCCTGCATGGAGAGCATCACCGCCTTCCTCTGGGGCCCGCTCGCCTTCCTGTGCGCGTACGGCGTCGTCCGCGGCAGCGCCTGGCGGCACCCGGCCCAGTCCGTCCTCTCCCTCGGCCAGCTCTACGGCGACCTCTTGTACTACGGCACCTGCACCTACGAGTTTTTCGTCCGCGGCCTCGAGTTCTCCCGCCCGGAGCCCTACTACTTTGTCGGCTACTACGTCCTCCTCAACGCCTTCTGGATCGTCATCCCGTCCGTCCTGCTGCTCTCGAGCGTCAGGGCCACCACGGGCGCGTTTGCCGAGCTCGAGAGGCTGAATGCGAAGGCCAAAAAGCGATAGGTTATGCATGATACATATAGCTAGTGAAGTGGAAACATTTTTTCCTTTTGCAAAAAAAAAAAGAATAATAATTATAGAATTTGCCATCGATACAAAAATCATCATGCCGACATCGCGCGGGCGTGACTCCCCAGCCAACCTTGACCAATCACTAGCATAACTGCTCATTCTCACAAGAATTCGCATTAGATGTGCAGGGTGGCTACTTTGCCATATACCAGTAGAAAAGTCACCTATTCTACTTACCACTTTGAATGGCCGGGAGCAGGCACTAGACCTACCTACTATGATCAGTAAGCCTACCTACTTGAATCTAAATTTCCACCCCTCGATCGCCTCCGCAGCTACCCTTGAGCTGGTCCACCGATGTAACGGTTCCTGTACCGCTACGCCAAAACTGGCAAAAGGTTAGGCAATAATCTCACTACGAGCATTATTCAGGAATCCAACACTATGGCTTATATAGTCATAACGGGTATGCCTGTTACAACCGACCAGGCTCCGGCTCCCCACCTCTCGCTGCTTATTGGGCAGCGGTTTCTCGACCCCTGCGGGGATACCAGCAATCCGATCGCTGAAGCCAATTCCCATGTCATTATTACAAAGCGGGATAAATTAAGCTGTTTAGATCCCTACTTCATCACTGCACGATCGGTCAATTGCATCTTAGCATGACAACATGATCCAGCCCTGCATTGACTTCTCCGTCACACCGGCTTCCGTCACAGCCAGTGCGGAGCGGCTGGTGAGGGTATCAAGGTGCCAACGAGATGAGTTGGTTCAAAACGTCGCACCTGAGCAAGCAACTTTCGCCAACGTCATGGTCCCCCTTGCGCACATGCAGAACGATTTCACCATCGAGTCCAATGTTCTTAGCTTCTATCGGCATGTTTCCGATGACGTTGACGTTCGTGCCGCTTCGGCGGGCGCGCAAACTCTCTTTGATGACTTCCATGCCGAGTGTTGGATGAGAGAGGATATTTTCAAGCTCGTAGACGCCGTACGCCGCAAGGCTGAGGAACTCATCGAGGAGTCTGCCCTGTTTTTGGACACTTTTTATCACAGGTTTGCCCGGTCTGGCTTTGCAATACGAGACACCGCCTCTAGGGAGCGGTTCAAGGAGATTTAACGCCGTCTCAGCAAGATTCATGCAGAGTTCCGCAAGAACCTGGGATCTTATACCGATGAAGCATTCTTTACCTTGGCGGAGCTGGAAGGGGTCCCTCAGTCCAGCATCGAGAAGCTTGAGCACGAACCCAGCACCGGCAAGCTACGGCTCGATCTGTCGAATCCGACGCACAGGAACTTTCTGCAGTCGGCCGACGAGGGCGACACGCGGAAGCGGCTGTACCTTGCCAGCGATGGCAGATGCGCAGTCAATGTACCCCTCGTCAAGGAAGCCGTACGACTGCGGTACGAGATGGCAAAGCTGCTAGGTTTTCAGAGCTATGCCGCTTTCCAGCTGCAGTCAAGGATGGCCAAGACAACGGAGCGTGTCAGCGACTTTTTATTGGATTTGCAATCCAAGATGATGCCCTATGGGCGATCAGCGCTGCAGGAGTTGCAAGATCTCAAGAAGAACGACGAGAGCAAAGACGATGATAGCGGCGAATTCTTTTATTGGGACTATGATTACTACCACGGACGGTTGCTCAAGTCCCGCCTGTCCGTCGACAGGCCACAAACTCGGGAGTATTTTCCCTTGCAAACCACTATAGCAGCCGTCCTGGACCTTTTCGGCCAACTGTTTGGAATACTGTTCGATGACGTCAAGGCAACTGACAACAATGTCTGGCACCCAGACGTACAGATGTTTGCCGTTCATGATAATGCAACCCGCGGCGGTGGATTCCTCGGCTACCTGTATCTTGACCTCCTTAGTCGTGAGAGCAAGTATCCTCATGAGTCGTGTTTCAGTTTACAGCCGGTGTGTAAACTCTACCCGCGGCGGCGGCGGCGGCAAGCCACTGCAAATCGCAAGTCGTTTTCCCGTCATCTGACTGTCCGCTAGGGATTTACCCGCAAGGATGGAACACGCCATTATCCTTCGACCGCGCTCCTTTGCAGCTTCGCCAAGCCGACGCCGCGCAAACCAAGCCTACTCAGCCACTTCGAGGTCACAATGCTGCTTCACGAGTTGGGGCATGGCATCCATGACTTGGTGTCCCAGACGCAGTACTCCCAGTTCCACGGACCAGAAGGCGTCCCCGTCGACTTTGGCGAGCTTCCCAGCCAGATGCTCGAGTACTGGTGCTGGACGCCGTCGCAGCTCAAGTCCCTCAGCTGCCACTACTCGCACCTCGGCCCGGAGATGCTCGCCCTGTGGAGGGAGAAGAATGAAGGCAAAACGCAGCCGAGCCCACAGATCCCAGATGACCTCATCGAAGCGCTGACAAGAGACGGCCGATTGACCTTCGGGCCGCTGTTTCATCTCGATCAAATTCACCGGGCCACTTTTGATCTTGCCATCCATCAGCTCTGCAGCGACGACGAGGTGGCATCTGTCGACATCACGGTTCTGTGGAACAAGTTGCGGAAAGATATCGGTCTTCTCCACGGACAAGAGGTGTTTGACGGAAAGTACACGCACGGCAACGGCTACGCCACAACTACACACCTGATGATGACCGATTATGCTGCTGGCTACTACGGCTATCTTTAGTGAGTCAAACTGGGTGCTGTTGATTGCTGATCGACGAGTGAGCATTGGCTAACTTGCAATTTTCAGCTCCAAGGTGTACGCCGCAGACCTATACTACAGCGAATTCCAAGACAATCCTCAAGACACTGAGCGCTTTCAGCGTTACCGCCACTGTGTACTCGAGGGTGGCGGTAGCAAAGATGGCTATCAAAGCTTAATTGATTTCCTGGGGCGCGAGCCGTCGAGCGATGCATTCTACAACAGCTTACTGGGCTAGTTCCGTGTAGAGTCGAGTCAGACCAGTAATTGATATCACCCTTTGCCTTTTAAAATCGCGACCGGGTGATATTGGCCGTTACTTATGGTGCTCGGTCTCAAGCTGTGACTTGGCTGTTCTTAGCCTGCCGCTCCTTGAGACTCCGCGATCAAACATTCGACCAACCCCAACGCATTGGATCAACAGACCATCAACGAACAGAGATCTATTCACAACCATGAAGTGGAATTTCAAAAGCCTGCGCATGATATTTACAGACCAAGTGGCTGTCTACCCGAGGCCATGCGCCTCTCAGTTACTTGCGCGAAAGAATCGCATCAGCGGCCCAAAATTGAAACCATTTCATTTTCCAAAGTGATTCTCCATTGTACCAAGTCGCGATCTTCATCTTCCCAATATGCAAGCATCCCCACCACTTTGTATACAGACAGCTGCCAGTTGGCAGGCATTGGTATTCCGGATTTTGCTGCGGCAACAAGTATCAACGCACTTCTAGTGCATGCTCTAATCATGAACATAGATCCGTGATGTCGGTGGAAGAATCCTGGCTCGTTCACATGTACTTGATGAACATGCATCTCCAAGCCGGTGCGCAAGAAACTAGATACTGAGCCGTTCACAGGAACATGGGCTGCTGCGGCGCTCAGACTGGCCATAACGAAAGGCCAATAGAACGTTTCATACAGATTGATCAATCTTCCCCGAAGAACCGACCGGGAGATGCCGTCGTCTGCCACCGGCTTTTGTATAGAGAGCTCTGCAGGAAGACTATCAGACCATTCTCGCGCTTGACCCTCATATTCGGTGATCATATCGCCTAACAACTCCAAAAATTCCGAGTTGGATGATGTTTCTCGGCGCAATTTGGCAAATTCGCTGCAGAGACGACTGGCCAGTCTTCGTAGTGAAATATCTGCTAAATAGAACAGCCAAGCGTCCTTGGCTCGCTGCGTTTCTGGATCAGGCCCCTCGGGAGAGTCCGGTGGCGGGACTGGTGGTGCCGGGAAAAAAGGAGGGTAGAGAGTGCTTCCGGAGTGAACGATATCAAAGTCTGGTAAGCTTAATTCGTTTCGAAGCTCCCGCTCCGACTTCCACGCCGACCAGTATACGGCCTGTTCCTGGGTATCCTGATGGCCCATCTCCATCGATTTTGGAGAAAAAGCCGGATCTCCAGACATGTATTGCGCTCTAGTAAGAAATGGAAAGTGTTGGCAGGCCGCCAGTGCTTGTGAAAAATTCCTCCAACCGTAAATTGGCTGAAACACCATCATCATGTAGACGCCGGACAGAAAAAGGCATTGTGGCCCAATAACATCGGAGCTCACGAGCAATATACCAATTCTTTTCTGCGCGGCGTGGAAAAAGACTTGCGAGTCTTGATATGCTTGTGAGCCAGGCTTAGTTTCATGACTGTTGCCAAATGGCGTGGCAACACTACCGAGAGCGCATATGATCAGGGCAAGGCACGAAGCGGATGACCAATCAATGCCATTCAGAAAAGCGTTACGAACCAGTCGGCGCGTAGAAGCTTCGTCGAGAATGGGATTCTTGCAGTGAATGTGAATGAAGAAATTGTCCAAAAGTCGATACAGTCGGTGAGATTCCATATCAACCAGCCCTGCCAGAGCAGACGGTGCTGCGGACGGTGTAGAGATGGCATCGGGAGGAAGGCGGCAGAAAGGCTCACTTCGTCCGCGCTTATTGAACAGGGGCCATTGAAGAATGTGATCCACACGAAGTGGCACAATGCTACCCAGCTCTGGTCCATCTTCTTCAATGACATTCCCAGTTTCCTCTGGTCGATTGTGGATTTTAGGGCTCCCGCGTCCACTAATGTTTGGAGACTGCAACGCATTGGGGGCTCGATCGTCACAGGTGGTGTAAACCGACCGGCTTGATCCATGCTTGATGCCGACGGACGATGGCTTGCTGGCTGTAGAGGTAGGCGATGTTTGGCGCAAAAGTCTTTCTAGATCGTCTAGTCGATCCAAAATCTTGAGGCTCGCCGGGTCAAAGCTCGACAAATCCACAGGCGACTGTATGCATGTTGCACCGACATTCAGACAATAAGAGCAACTCGGCTTAAGGTTGTCACACTTGGTTTTTCGTGCGCGACAGACTTGACAGGCCGTATTTGCCCTTTTCCGAGGATAAAAGGCGGTCCCACGCGCGGCAGGTCGCTTGCCGGGTCTTCTGCCTAAAGCCTTATCATCTGTCGGCGACAACGGGGCAGTATCTGCATCAGCTGGCAGAGTTCCAATCTGTGGGGAGGAGACAGAAGCTGGGAGATTATTGGCCTGATGTAGGGCTGTTCCAGATGAGGCTGCAGCGGGTAGGACAGGCGCTGTTGCATGCGAAGCCATATCGGACTAGGATACGCATTGCCAATCCCTTTGTCAGTCCCCAACTAGGCAGTAGAGTGTGATGAACAAGCAAGACGGGATCCGAGTCTCGTTCCGGGGAGTCTCGGTGTTGAAGTAAGGACTCTCAGACGAGCTGGTGTACTGATAATTTGGAACAAATTAGTTGTGGCGTCAAGCTGTGGGGGAGCTGGAATGGACGGTTCTCTTGGCCCCGATTTGCAGCCAAGTTACCCCAGGTTTGGCCACTAACTAAGGCCTCTGCAGGTACGCGTGGCGGCGCCGGAGCGTAAGCCCACGCATCTTGTGACAGCAAAAAAAAGCCACACAGAGTAGTCTGGCCGATTCGAACGAGGTGTTTCGGGGGGGCGCGAGACGCCTCAAAGGGTTATCAATCGGGTGTGCGGGCAGTGGGCTCGAGCATCGTCGGTCGGCCATTTCACAAAGAGTCTTATGGTGGCAAGTCAGAGCAACTGGTCGAGAGGTGCAGTCGAGAGAGACGGAAAGAGTTAATATTCGGTAGCAAAGTGGGTTGGTTTGGCAAGGTTCAACAATGTAGAATTGGACAAAAGCTGGCTCAAACGGCGGGGTTCGGATGAGGCCTATTACAAGCCTGACAGTTGGCAGGTTTCACTACCAAGCAGACACACCGCAGCCCACCGCACTGCCAGCAAACGGCGACAACAACCATCTTTCCCCGTTACATCATATCCTTTGATTTCCTGGCATCTCACTTCATTCTAGGTTCCCGACCGCGCCTAGATAGCTTCATCGCCATGTGCATTTGAGCTCACGCCCCCATCGTCGCATCTCTCCATACTCCACTGAAAATGCCAGTCAGGGTCCCTGGGCACAAGCGAAATAGTCAGTGCGCTGTCGGGGAAACTCGCCCTAATGCCGCCGTTACTTAGGTACCTACCCCCGGAATTGAGAAAGGGCCTTTTATTGCTTGAACAAGTCAGCGCTTTTCGCAAGTTATGGCCTGTTCAAGTCGCAGCTGATGTGCCTTTCCGCAAATGACTGGTCCGAAGCAGCCTTCTCTTTACGCCCTGTCTTGAGGCCCAGGTTCGTTTTGAATAGCTCGGCTGAACAGGCCCAGCCTACTCGCCTGGCCCAATAACTGCCGGGATGGAGGCCGCTATCCCCAAATGGATTCGAGACCTTTCACGTAGTGGCTAGAGAAGAGCTTTCGGTATGGCAATCATAAATAGGCGTCGACGTCCAGCCTGCTTTGGTGACCTTGCAATGAATCCATAACTCGCCTATCGCTGACACCCGTACTTTTACAGGCGGCTGCTGGCCTTTCTACGGCCTTGCCCCCCTGGCGCTCACACTGCGCACGTCACCACATCCCACCGCCAAAACGTTGGACCGTTTGTTCGGGCGGAGATGGATGACAAGCTTCATGCCACGCTCGAGGCGCACGCCACAGGCGTCGAAGATGTGTTGCAGATGAAAGATGCCCTTCGCGAAGACAACAAGGCTGAGCATGAACTTACCGTGAAGCAAGTTTTGAAAGCTCACCCCATCCTTGTCTGGTGGATATTTTACTGGGCCATGGCCGGCGTGGGCTGGTACGTGATGTTGTTCTTCCTGGACATTCTTCTTCGCCGCCTGCACTGCGATGTAGAGGCTGCTTGATAGCGTGTTAGTCTAACATGTTGCAGGGGCTTTGATGCTCAGGTCAACGGCGCCATGATTGGTGTCGAATCTTTTCGCCGCGATTTCGGCTATTACAGAGCTAGCGACCAGAAACACATTCTCCCTGCCGACTGGCAGAGCGCATTTAACACAATCAGCAGCGTCGGCCAATTCTTTGGCGGTTTCATTTGCGCTTGGGCAGCCGACCGCATCGGCCGTCGACCCTCCCTATTCATCGGCCTTGTCATTGCCACTGGTGGCATTCTCGGCCAGATTTTCTCCGCCACCAGGGCTGCGTTCCTCATTTCCAAGCTGATTCTCGGTGTTGGTCTTGGATTCTATCTGACGCTCGCGCCGCTGGTGTCCTCAGAACTGAGTCCTGTAGTTTTCCGCGGCATTGCTTCGGCCGGCGTTCAATTTGGTCTTGGGTCCGGCCAGCTGATTGCGAACGGAGCGGTGGCCGGCTTTGGGGAGTGGACCTCGCGCTGGGCGTATCGCGCACCCTTTGCGATTCAACTTTTCTTCCCAGCATTCTTCATCGCCTTCTTGCCGTTCGCTCCCGAGTCTCCTTGGTACCTCGCCCGTCGGGGGAAGCGGGAAGAGGCCAAGAAGGCTCTATGTCGCCTCTTTGGATCGGCGGTTGATGTAGACGCCAAGTTGCTAACATTGGAGGCGACAATCGCGGAAGAGGAAGCCGCTAGGTCCAGGTCTGGCACACTTGTCGACTGTTTCAAAGGAACCAACTTGATCCGCTCCGTTATCAGCATGTACATATTCTGCTGTCAGCATTTTGTTGGTATCATTTTTGTTCTCGGGTTCTCCAGCTACTTCTTCCAGCTCGCCGGTCTGCCGACAGCCTCTAGCTTCAATATGGGTGTTGGAGTGACTGCATGTGGCCTAGCAGGCAACATTGTCAGCTGGTTCACGGTCAACAGCCTTGGCCGTCGCAAGATTTTCTTGGGTGGCATTGGAATCCTTACCACGATCCTGCTCCTGATTGGAATTCTGGACCTGATTCCCACAGGAGGAGCAAAGTGGGCACAGGCGGCACTCACTGTCATTTACGCCTTTTTCTACTTCCTGTCTCTCGGCGCCATGGCTTTCACTATTCTCTCGGAGACGAGTAGTACCACACTTCGCGCCCAATCAATCGCCCTCGCAACGGCGACCCAGGCTGTGATGGGGACCGCGTTCAACTTTGCCATCCCTTACATGATTAACCCTGACGAGGGCAATCTCAAGGGCAAGGTGGGCTTCGTATTTGGAGGATTAGGTCTTTTCGCTTTTATCGGCAGTTACTTTCTCATTCCCGAGCTCAAAGATCGCACCTTTGACGAGATTGATGCCATGTTCCAGAGACATGTCCCGCCTCGCAAAATGGGCTCTTATAAGTTTGAATAGTGCCAACTTATTGATCATTTTTCATGACTTGTTTCCAGCACCGCAGTACCCTTCGAAGGGATAGTGATCATGCCGACCCAGGGAGCATATTAATCGTGAGATCTCAACCCCCCCTAGAGTTTTCAGGCGTTTCTTGGGGGTTTTGCTGTTCTTCTTTTCCCCCCTTTTTTTTCAGCAATGCGCCCTTGCTTGCCCTCTCGCTGAATAAGAGAGAGGCATCCTACTGAAGTACCCACGGCACGGGCTCCTACTTTGCACTATCTGAGGAAAACGAAGCGTGTTTGTACATGAACATTTCCGTTTTTACACATCAAGCCCGGCGCGAACTGGAATTTCATGAATCCCGGAGTATCTCTCTAGAAAGCACGTCTTGGGCATCTTCTAGTGTTACTTGGGCAGTTTTCTAAGACAGCTTCGCACCTATTGCGATGCTAAGGAGAGATCACGTCCGTTGTGCATCGCTGCTCTACTAGATGCGCAATTCTGTGACGACTTTTCTTTCTCAAGCCAAATAAGACCCTGGATTGGTGCAGGGGTTTCTGGCCGTTCCCGTTCCAGGTTCTGTCATTGCCAGATGCCGCTCAGGTGGTTACCAGGAGTAGCGCTGATCTGTCGTTGACGGTTGGAATAACGTGCGTATGAATCAGGGCAGCAAGCCCGTAGAGTAAGTCTCAGAAGGTATATATTCTTATTGAGGACAGGTATCCAATTTTCTCGAATACACAGTTGACAGATCACATCATGTTCCATGATCTTTCTCCACGAGGCCTTGGTTTCTCTCTCTCTTGTGCTCCGCTGCCTTGACGAATAATCCTGACCAGTCAACTACCACGCTCCCCCGATTCATATGCGGAACAAGTAAAAAAGAAAAAACGAAGAAAAAAAAGGATCTCCTACAACAGGCGAGATGCTGCGAGCAAGTCTACGGGGTATTGTGCCGTCGATGCATCTCGGCTGGAGCGGCGCTGCTGCGGCACGTTTACCCTCCGGCGCTTTTGCCAAGGTCGCCAGCGACTTTTGCTAAGCTGTGGCATCGAAACTAGCATTTTGCTGATTTGTTAGAGCGGTCATCTACCCGTATTCGAATAAAATAAAATAAATCAAAACTCAATTTCCTGTTTTTTTTAATTACCAGAGCGTATTACGTTCGGTTTTCTTTGCCCCTGCCCAAGAAGCTGGTGTAGGTAGTAGCTTTGGGCTTTGCCAGCCTCTGGTTTCCAGCATCGGCCATTTATATACGGGCTGACTCGTACGATTTGCGATTCCGAGGCCATTTCTTTATTTTCTTTTCTTTATTTCTCTTCTTTGTTTGTTTGTTTGTTTGTTTGTTTTGACTTTTTCTTTCTTTCTTTTTTCTTGGCTTTGCTTGCGGCTCGGTCGGGTGCCGTTGCTCAGTTGCCTACCCCGATGTAATGCTGCTACAAAGTCATTGCTGTGCACCGGAAAGGTCAATGCGATGCTTTGGCTGTCCGACGGAGGCGAGAGGTGGGGGGTGGGGGGAATCTGATACTTATTACGTCCAAGACTTCCAGGGAGAGAAGAATGACACAGACGTGGAGAGACGGCATACCTTCGAAAATTATCGTGCTGCCTTGAGGTAAGTAGACGGTGTCCTGTCCTCTGTGCTCCCCAGCGGCGGTCGTTTTCCCGGTCCGGTTCACTGCACAGGTGGGGAGGGCTGCTTGTATCTGTCCGACACTTGGCGACGGGCGCTTCGGAATAGCTCAAATAGGATCGACGTGTACTCCGTAGTAGATTCACAGGCATACATAGGAATAAAACAGGCGTGGATTAATAATACTGAGTAGATCGTCTCCATGTCATACCCCCCTGCATTGCTTGGAAGGGTTATCCCGCCAACTCCACAGCCTGGCGACATGGTACGAGGAGCGTGTGTGACATTGTGCCAAGACTGTTGGAGATTGGTCAAAGTGTACAAGCATCACCGTAATGCGACTGTTTCTGGTACTCATATCTCCAAGTATTCTTCTTGTTGAAAAAGGAAAAGGCAACGCTAATGTGTATTCACTGTAGTGTTTGATCCGTGATTCGTCTGAAAGACATCTATAAAATGCCAATATCTTGCCTCTTACCCAACTCCCCGCCTTCAAACATGTTGCGGGCGAAGAAGAAAAAAGATGTAAAGACTTTCAGCCAAAAGCATGCCATATCACAGCGGATTTTCGCCGAGTCGCTTGGGTTTTTCATGTATTGTAGAATCATCGCTGTAAAAGCAGGTGCCTCATATCCGGTCACAGAGAGGTGCCGAGGGATGAGGGGTGTGGGAAAAGCGGCTGATCAGGCTGCGTGGCTTCAGGTGTACGGACTTTTGTATCGGCCGAGAAGAGGCAAAAGACGGCCGCAACATCTTGTGCGACATTCCAAAATGCCAGTGGTCGTGCTGGGCTGGCTGGCTTGCGCGCCACCGTGTCGATGCTTAGTTTCCGCTCTATCTATCAGATGTACGGATGCTGTCTGATAGTCTCCGACGAGGGCATGCAGTGTCACCTCAACGGTGACAAAGTCGTGCTTTGGCGTCAACTGGACGTCTTTTCGAGACAGCCTTGCCGTCGTAAACCCCATCAATTTATTTTTATTTCCATACACGAGCGGGCAACTTCCGTGTCGATGCAGGATGGGGACGTGGTTGTGCATCCACGGTTTCGGATGTTGGCCGAGCTAGGGTCCCCGCCTGCCCTGTTTTCGGCCTATTTTGGAGCCCACCTTTATCCGCGGGCCGGGGGAGCCCACTCTGCTCGTTCGGGCATTATAAACAGGACCTCCCTCGTCCAAATGGTAGAGGGCTCAATTGGCATTTTCGTGTTTGGAGCATCTTATTTCTGCCCGTTTGACTGCCCGAGAGCGTTTCAAACCGCCAAAATGCACGCCTGGGCTTCGAGGCGCGGGGACTGAGGCTACTACGCCGTCGCAAGGTTACCGGACCTACCTATTGATTGCGATTTCATCATCTAGCACGTCGAACCATGCTCAGTCGTCCAGCGTGCAGAATCGAACAGTGACAGGCTCGAGACCGATCATCGCGTGGCATACGTCTGGATGGACGGCCCCCGTTCCGAAATCCTCCCCGATCGTCGAGTAGAACAACGCGTGACTGGACGACTGCGCAGCCAGCTCCGTCGTCGACTCGAGCGGTCGTTGATAAAGCTGTGTGTTTTGGGGGGCAAGCGGACGACGCGATGCGGTTTCTACGAGGCAGCCAGCTCTCCTGTCAAACGAGATGCCAATGGCAACAAGCTCCTTCAAGATGAAATCCGTGGAGCGACCGATGACTACACAAGCAACTGTTAGCACACTGCACTTTCAAGTATGTGGTCTACCACCACGCACTTGGATTGAACACCATGACTCTGTGCAGCATATGAAGGCAATAGTCCAGACGTCTGATGGCTTGAAAGTCGGTAGGCATAGCCTGGACTTGCAGCAAGAAGACTGATGCAGCAATGTACATGCTATAGGATATCGACAAAGCACAGTATTTTATGCTGTAAGTCCTGGCAAAGAGGTCGAAAATGGCAATGGTGGCAGTTGCTGATGTTACGCAGTTGATGAGGTACGTGTTCCACGGCAGCTGACCGTCAATACTCGTGTCGTAGTGGCGCGTGAGCATCGGCCTGTACAAAAGAATCTTGTATGTGTGAAAAATGCAGCTTTGCTAAATGTCAGCATAATTCTCTTCTTTCTTTCTGTCTTGCTCCATGGTTTTTGACTTGCACAATCTCGTGCTTGACGTCAGGCCGTGACTTACTTGGAAGTGAAGAGGTGCGTTGGGGGCCCGATGGCTGGGAGGTTGGCGGCGTCCATTCTGAGATTTGGAGGGAAATCATCCCACCACTTGTCCAGCGCCGGGCCCTGGGTCGCCACGCACTCGACCATTTCGCTCTCCGTGTTGGGGATAACGGGGTCGTACATGTGAAGCAGAATTTCGTTGAAGATGAGCGACAGCCGGATCATGGCGATGAAACAGGTGGCAGAGTGCGCAGTGGAAGCTGGATAGTTCCATGTTCTGCCATCGGGTGGCATGCCAAAGGGCTCCCAAAGTTCGTTCTCGGCCGAATCATCGTCTGCACGACCGTGTTAGTGCCTGCGAGTAGGACAAGAATTGGGTACTGCTCCAAGGGACGTACACATTACCAGTGGTGGTGAGGCAGGGGTGAGATGGAGGGTCGGCATGCGACCCATATACAGACTCAGCATCTTGTCCCAGTAAAAGCTGCTCCAGAATATTCGGCGACGAATTTCAATATCTTCCTCGTTGAGCGGAACGCAGCCTGGATACCGCTGGCCATCAAAGCATACCCCCATTTGGTCCATCAAACGAAAAGCGAGACCGCTATACGTCCACGCTTGGACTGTGTTGCCAAAGGCGCATTCCTCGGCGCTGAGGAGCAGGAGAGTTTGCACCATTGGGATGGTACAAGCGCCGCGCTTCATATCTTCGAAAAGCATGCTGCGGGCGTGCTTGCCGAAGATGTCTCCACCACCATAGTGATCGTCTAGTAAGCGGCGTGTAGTCGGATCGTTTCTGCCCCAGTTCACGGAATGCGACATGAGTGCGTTGAGGAGCATATGCGAGTAGTATTGACCCATATTCTGCATATCACCTACATTACAGGGTGATTAGCATTCAAATTGCGCGACATGATATAAGGGAGGGAAGATGGACGGACGAGTAAACGCTGGTCTATAAATGAACATGAAGAGTGGTTGAATCCAGCACCAATGAACGTTGAGTAAATATTGAAAGGGCTCCTGAAAACGGCAGCATTAGCAAGGGCACGACAGGCAGGGCACACAACGGGGTGCCACGTACGGGGGTTCCTGAGAAGGTTTCGAGTGCGCGCTGCTGCATGGCGTTGGCAACTAGCCTTTCTCGTATTGACTGGTCGAGCTCGGCGGAGGCGTAGACGCCGGTCGCGTTGGGGTTTGCAGGTCGGTCGTTGGCGCAGGTGCCGTTGACATAGGTAATGCGGCCTTTGTCATCGACCTTGAGGCCGCTGAAGCTACGGGTAAAGGACTGCTCGTCGGGGTGGGATTTGGGAGGCGAGCGGCCATCCTGCAGGCCGGAAGTGGAAGTGGAAGGGCTCGAATGCGCGGATGCGGTGATGGAAGGGGGCGAACGAGATGCGGAGGCAAGCTGATCTTCGAGTTCTTTGATACGCTTCTCGAGGCGTTGGGTATACGACAGCGTGGGGTTGCTAGCGGGGTGGTGGTATTTGGTGTCAGCAATCTGTCTGTGTAGTGGGCGGACGGTGGGCGGACGGTGGGCGGACGGGGGGCGTCACCGGTAGACGGGGCAGGGTAAGACCGGGTGCACTTACAGCTTGTAGACGCATTCGTCGTTGCGCGAGGCGCATCGCTGGCACATGGGCTGCTCACCACCACATTTTACCTGTTGCGCGAGAAAAAAAAAAAGAAAAGCCTCGGTCAGCTAGGCGGCGATTTTTTGGGGGCGGGCGCAGCGGGCGGTGGATTCGGAGGTTGACCCGGGTTGTTGGTAGAAGCGGGAGAGGGGCATCGAATCAGGGCAAACAGGCTGACTGACCTTGCGGCGGCGACAGGGCTCGCAGGAAAAGGCGCTCTTCTTGGTGGCTTTGGCGCTTGACATTGTGTGCGGCGACGGGCTCAACAGCCAAAGCCAGATTATCGCGTTGCTGGCCCGTCGAAGGTGAAGAGTCGGGAGGCGAGAGGGCGAGGGAGCTGCGCGCGGGGGAGGGAGCGACAAGCAGGCGCGGGAGCGGGAGGGTTGTTTGGGGAGAAGGCGACGCGAGCGACGATGGTGTTGGGGATTTTGACTTATGAGGATCAGGGAGGGGCCGGCGCCAAGGAGAGAATAATGGTAAGTCGCCCCGCCGAACGATGGGCGAGGAGGAGGAGACGAAGAAGAGGAAGATTGTGGGTGGATGGATGGAGACGATGGAGAGCGATGGAGAGCGATGGATGGCTGGTTGGACGATGGTTGGACGATGGTTGAGAGGGCAAAGAAAAGGCCAAAGAAAAAAAAAAGGTCAATGAGGTTTTGGCTGGCGTCTGGATCGGCCGAGCTAATAAGACAACTAGGACGATGATAAGCGGCCCGAGAGGCGTCGACAACGGAGGGGGGGCTGTTTGTCTCAAATCGTTGAGAATTGTGTTGGATGCCTCGCCTCTATTGCTCGATGTTGGCTTCGACGTTCTTGTCTGGGTGGTCGTCGTTGCAACTCGGCCGTGACTCTCCTTGTGGCAGGAGCAAAAATGCTTGCTGGTTGAGCTGGCTGAGCTGGTGGGTGATGGGGACGATGGTACGATGTGTAGGATATTAGTTGTGATGGACGAGCGACAAGAACGAATGGCGAGCGAGAGGCACTCGAGAGAGACTTTGGAACGAGGGTCTCGGTAGTGGGGCGTCTCGGTGGCGGCAATATAGTGATTTTTAGCTGGAGAATGAGGGACGGCAAATGCAGATGCAATGGTCAAGAGGGGAGGGGGTGATTCCAAAAAAAGGAGCAAGACATTAGAAAGAGAGCAAAAACAGACGAGAATCGAATGAAATCAACCAACCCTCCTCCCCTTTGACTCGGTAGATGAGGAATACCACAAGGGGCAATCAAAGAGCGCCTCCAAACCCGGCTTGCTGGGCAACACGAGATTGATGGGCGGCAATGCGGCGATGGGCAGCGCACAGGGCAGGGTGGGCGGGCGGGCGGCGTAGGTGCAGGTGCAGGTGCAGGTGCAGGCGCAGGCAAGCGGGCGACGATTTGCTGTTGCCCGCCGATCTCTCAACGCAGGCCAGCGAATAAGTACCTGTGACTTGCCAGTAGGTATGGGGTCATCTCGCTTGCTTGGTGCTGGTCAGTGGTACGTGCCGCTGCTTGGTGCCGCTGCAGGTGCCGCAGTTGCCAGAAAAAGGAAAGAAAAAGAAAAGAAATTCAACAAAACCCTAAATTTGAGAGGAAGAAAAAAAGAAATCAAAGGCAAAGTCAAAATCTCATCGTCATGGAGCTTTGGTACCAAAGTTAGAACAAGAATGGAAATTTGTCTTTTTGCACCAGCAGAATTCGAAAAGAAAACAGATTCAACGCCTCTCACCCCATTCTCGTCAACCCTGGTGCCCTGATGAGCCGGCTTGTCTGCCAATCTGCCAGTCAGTGCCACACCGTGGGGCCTCGCCTGTCGGTGCCACTGGATGGATCATGGCAGGCAACAGGCAGGCCCTCCCTCCTCCCCTGTTCCCCTCCTCTGCCCGTTATGATCTAGGTAGTTGGCATTATTAGTACTTACAAAGTATGGATACGTGGCTTATTATTACTTTTATCTTAATAATGCCTCCTCGAGAATACCGACGCTAACCTTTATTTCTCACATCCTGGCCAACACCACACCGGGTTCTCGAAGCAAATAAAGCATGCAAGCGTGACTCCGTGATCCCTGTTTGCATAATTCTTTTCTTCTTCTTTCTTTCTCTCGACGCAATATTGCCGACGTGTACAAGTCTTTCGTGCCTCATACCCAAGTACCTACTTACTGCTCACCTAATCTACTAGGTACCTAAGCAGCTAAGTAAGTAATCTGTTCCTACTAGTAGGTTGACTTGTAGGAACCCAGTACTCTGTACCGAGTACCTTAGCAGCCCGCTCAACATCTCCATCTCACCAGCATCCACCACAGTCTATCCGTCCATGATCCAAAAGCCCCACCACACACACACACACATCATCACATCACCATAACACCCTGCTACAACGATCCTCACTCGTCGCCAAGTAATCTGTACGGAGTACAGTAAGACGAATGGAGACCCTTTGCCTGTCTACTTCACTTCCTAGCTCATGTTTTATTCCTTTTTGTTTCTGATCCTTAATTTTGTTTTCTTTATCTCCCTCCCTTTCCCCCGCCCAACATGTATCATCGTTTGTCCCACACAGGCAACAGGGTAAGTACCTACTAAGTTATGCATCAAAATCTGCGTACCTCCTTGCCTCCTCGTCTCCCTACCTCCCTACTTAAGGTAAAGCATCCAACGGCGTAAGAAAACCCCTCCAATCAAGTACTGCCAAGCTTACCCTGGGGCCTTGGTGCGTCAGCCAGCAGGAAAGTACTTAGTACTACGTGCAGGTACCTACCCAGCTCCCGCAACTCCCGCAACTCCCCAGCTTACCCAGTACAGCCCACCACCATCAACCATGATCCTTGATGTACCTGCAGCGGAGAACCACATGGACATAAGTAGATATTAGCTGATGTTAACTTTTTTTTTCAATCAGCTTCTCTCGCTGCATTCGCTATCGAGGCTTGGCCAACGCCACATTGCCAAACCCTACGCCTTACCGTTCATTCCCAAGCCAACATCAACCGCCAGACGGGCTACTCTCTCCTGTCTACGAATTGTTCAGGATGGCATCGGCAATCTTCTCCGCAAACATGTCTGTGCATCAAATGTCAGCTCAAGGTGACAGAAAGAGGAGGACCAAAGAAAAAAGGAGAAAAGCTGTAGGCACGTACATGTCATCGACATGTATCCAGGCGGCAACAACGCAAACGCACTCGCATCGCCAACCCGCAACCCCCGGACGCCACGCACCCTCCCCCGCGTGTCAAGCACGGCCGTCGCGCAATCGTCGGCGCCCATCCTGTTGGTGCAGCCCGCGTGGTACGACAGACTCATGTTGTCCCTGAGCCACGCCTTGATCTGCACCCGCGTCCGCACGTCGGGTCCAGGCTGCCAAGCCTCCTCGACAAATGGTGCTGTTCAGTGCAATCTCTCGGATACGCAAGAACGCCGCCAACGCCATCTCCGCGTCCCGCCCGTCGCCTAACCAGCTGGGATTTATGACGGGGGCGTCAAACATGTCGCCGCTCCGGATCGTCATGTTGCCCCGCGCTGCTGTCGAGTACAGCGTCGACCCCAGCAGCAGGTAGTTGTCGTCGGGCCCGATACCCGCCGGCACTGCCGAGCTCTCCAGTCCCAGAAAGTTTATATCTGGCCAGTCGGTTGGGAAGCTGTCCAGAAGCTTCCGCGTCGCCCTGCCTCAATATGCTGCGACGGAGGCCCGGCGTAAACTTTTCGTATCCTTTCACCCGTCGGTTAGCCTCACCGTTTTCCGGCCCGTCTTTGCCCGCGCCTAGGCTTCCAGATGCAAGGAAGCAGGTGTCCGGCTTGAAAAGGCGGGTCAGAGACTCACCGACTGCTTGGCATACGCCAATCGACGACAAGATTTCAGATTGCCTCGTCAGATAGTCACTAGTGGCCTTGGCGAGCACTTTCGGGTTTGCGCAACCAGTTCAGAGTTTGTCTTCACATTGACCTGGAATATATGCGACTGGAATGCTTGACCCTGCTCTCTGCGTTAGTATCCTGCAAGCCTTGTGCATTTGCATCATCTCACGCGAGTTGTGTACCCATTGGTTTTGACCCACGCCAGGGACGTCGGCGACAACCTTGATGCCATGCTGAGTGAGTGTCCCAGCAGAGCCAACTCCAGACACTATGAGAAGCTGGAGTGAAAACCACTGTTGCATCCTAGCGTTAGAGCTACGGGTATCATCCCCCTTTTCGCCTCTTTTTGATTAAACATACAATAACAGGCAGTACGTACCACGCCAGCCGCCACAATAACTTCCTTCCGGGCTCAAAGGGTTCATTGTGAATCCTGCATCCTAGAATTGCTTTGCACCACGACACCAGTGGCTCTTTTGTTGCGATCAAATAGGATACGCTTCTCTATCGTGTTGGGATAAATCCTGAGCCTTGCGCTCCTGGTTCCGGCTTGCAGGAGCGACGTCTCCGACGAGCTCCGCGTGCCGTCCTGGGGTCCACGTTGGAGATGATGGGCGTCTTAACCGATGAGCTTACCGTTGTTGAATCCGGGCATGTGCTTCAGGCCCTTTTGCGCCATGGCCTTGCCAATGCCCATCATGGACTCGCCGACGTAGTTGCCAAAACGACACGTGCAGAGGGCCGCCAGCAACATTAATGCTGCCCCGTTGTAACTGAGGTTGAACCTGTGATCAATTTTGATGTAGTCGGTAGGGTGGAACTTGCAGCTCTTCTTATAAAAGGAGTACCCATTCTCCCAAGACCAAAGGTCATCCTTGACCATCTCGGCCCAACGGTCGTGAGCACTCGCATTCGCTCTCGAGTAGCCGCCGTAGTTGGCAGCGGAGCTGATGAATGGCGATTAGCATGATGCGTACCTGGTCATGAGCACCCTGTGTGTGCCACAAGACTCACCCGCCGCCAAACGTCATGACCTGCGTATAACCAATTCTGCGTTCATCGTATCCCTATAAATCGCCCAGTGACGTCAGCATGTGTTGAGGCAAGTTTCCTCTGCGGGAGCTCGGTCAGCGCTCACAGCGATGGGTTCCCTTCTGGATCTGCACGGCCATCACGGAGCCCAGGGTCCCCACGTTGGTCGGGTTCGCGGCCGCCCAGTTGTACCCGGGAGCCTGCGTCGTGTTGCTGCTCGCAATCTCGTAAAACGTGCCCGCCGCGACGAGGCTGACGGTGTAGTTGGCCGTGTCGAGGGTCAGCAATAAGACTAACCAGTGTGTCGGTCCTGGGCGTCACCTTCCAAAGACATGATTTTCTACACTATACGTCCGAAAAGTGGTCATAGCATGGCATGTGGCTGTCAAGGTGGTACTCGCAAGCCCATGCAACGAAGACTATCTTGGTCAAGCTGCCCGGGTGGCTTGGCCCAGACTGGAAGGTATACGAGCCCGCAGGCTGCTCGGGCGAGTTTCTTCTTATTTCTCTCTGACCTCATCCCACAGGGACCCTCTCCATAGCTAAGCCGGCCACCTTCCAGTTCCATCAATGAGGGGGAGTCCGTCTCGCCCTCGAATGCTTACTCCGACACCTCAATATCTAGGACTCAACTCCCTCTTTCAGCCTTTTTGAGGGAGCAGAAAAAAAAAAAAAAGAACTCGGCCCAGCAGAAGCAATGACCCATACCAACACCACCCGTGCTCTCCTTTGCCTCTTGGGTCTGCTGGGGACCGTCCGGCTCTGGGGCCGCAGCGTCGTCGACGGCACGCTTGCCAGCATCCTGTCCGCCGTCATGCGCGGACGGGACCCCTACCGGCTCCCGGGCACCGACATCCCTCTCCGAGAGTCCTTCACCGACGTGGGCTCCGGTGGACTACCTGCTCCGGCTGCTTGTTGTCTTCTTCTGGGAAGTCGCGGACGGTTCCCACCCAGCCTCCTCGGCGATTGCGATCTACTTTCTGGGGCAGCTGCTCCCTATCCTGCTCCTCTTTGACCTGAGAATGGCCATCGCAACGCGGATTGGTTCCGGCTACCTCATGTTTGTCCCCCCCCCCCTCTCGACTCATCCGCGCCCGCCGCCTCCCTCCATTCTTGTGTGACTTACACGGGCACCCTCACAGCTCGACGGCATGGCTGATGATGTTTGCAGCTGACGGGCATCGGCTGCGCTGCACCTGCCTGGGCGCTCTGGCATCTCTCAGGCTCTGATGATGATCCTGGCAACGGACCCGCGACGTCCCGTCTCCAGAGAGCCTCTTGACTGTCCTCGCACGGACCATTCTTCGTGTTGTTTGCCCTCTGCGTCAGGTATCTCGGTAGCGCACTTCTCGTGGGGCTCCCATCCCCAGAAGTCCTGTCTTACAATCAAACGCAAGTGGCGCTCGTTTTGTGGAACGTATTCCCGATACCCTCGCTCGTCCTCCTCGTCGGACTTCGTGCTGCCCGCGGCTTGTTTCCCCCTCCATGTTGGGCCGCGTCTCGTCGCGCCGGCGGAAGTCAGGCACCACGGACAAGAATGCTACCATTGCTGCCAGGGAGCAGCACAGTCACGTAGTCGCCTTTAGTTTGGCCTATACTGTAGTCTTCGTCGTTGGATTCTTTTCGCACGCCGCTGTTGTTGGCGTTGCTCTGTCGACTAAGCTTTTCCCCGCCCCGTTCAAACCGGAGTACCTGTTGAACCTCAGTCTCTCGGCGATACTCTTGCCGCCACTAGCAGTGATCACTGTTGAGACAGTTGGTGATGGCACGGGGAGCTTTATGTTATGGGATCAAGTGCTTGGATATCTTACAATGACCTATATTTCCCTCTTCAGCCTCTCTACTGTGCAGCAGAAGCAGCCTCAACACGTCTAAGCTGGACCGTGATACTTCCGGTAACGCTTTTATCTTCCGTAGTTTTGGGACCTGGAAGCACTTACCTCATCATCAGTTGGGCCAAGGATATAGTACTTTTTGGGAATGGAGTTTTGGCTAGAACCAGCTTTGCCCACGTGCATTTTGTCTTGCTAGTCAAATGTTCACTATTGACTCTCATTACTCAAGTGATGTCCCAAAAAAAAACCATGACAATACTGCGCACAACTTAGTATTGGAATTCTTGTCCAACAAGCTTCTCAGTCAACTTCCACAATCTTTCAGCCTCGATAGAACTAGTGGCCCATGGCTTGACTGTTTCTACGCAAGGATCGGCAATGCGTGAGTTTTCGAGATAGCCGCCGTTGTGATCTGCAATCTTGTGTCAGAGCATTGAATCAAACTTGTTGTAATTTCTTCATTGTCTAGAAAGACGAACCATTTAAGTTTGGGGCGAAGGCGGCATATACGTGGGTCGCGGCGCCCTGGTCGGCCGTCTTCCACTTGAAGTCGGCCCAACCCTCCTTGTTTCCTAGGGCTCGGTCGGCGTCCCCTGCAATACATTGTTAGCGATATGCTGGACATTGTTTCCTTACTTTCGCTCTTGGGGTCGTGTGGGAGCAACACAGGGCGGGATGAGCTTACGTAGACTGTCAAACTCCTCAACATGGTTGCCGAGATTAGTGTTGATTACACCTGGGTGGAGGCTGTATGATTGCAGGCCACGGCTCCCGAGTTTCGATGCCAGAGCGATGGAGAAAAGCATGTTGGCAGTTTTGGATTGTCCGTAAGCAACCCACTTGTTGTATGTTTTGCCGTTCTGATAGGATAACATTAGTAAGTGGATTGATATGCGCTGGCCAAGGTGCCCTTACATCAAAGTTGTAGTCATCCCAGCGAATGTGGCTGAGACGGTGGCCATCGCTGCTAACGTTGACAATGCGTGGCAAGCTTGAGGCTAGAATCTTGTTCATGATCAAATTGGTGAAGAGGAAGGGGCCGAGGTGGTTGGTCGCAAACTGGCTCTCGACGCCGTCGGGGGACAGCTGGTACTCGACGGCCATGATGCCAGCATTGTTGACGAGCACATCGATGGCGGGTACGTCGTCCCAGGACAAGATCGTCTTGGCCGCCTTTTTGACAGAATCAGACCGGTCGAGCGCAAGCTCGAGGCTCTTGGTTTTGACGCCAGGGCTGGCCGCTTCGATGTCCTTGGCCGTTTGCTCGAGCTTGGCCGGGTTGCGCGCAGCTAGAATCAGCAAAGCAGGTTGACCCTGTGCGATAGCCTGGACGAACGTGGCGCCGAGTCCCTTGGGAGAGACGCCCGTGGTAAGCACCACCTTTCCCTTGATGTGTTCAGCTAAATCGCTGGTGAGGCCACTGGCCGTTGCAGTGGCGTCGTACGTTTTTGACATGTTTTGCTTTTCCGTCGTCTTGACTCTTTGGGAGTGTGAGGTTGTCAATGGAAAGAGGAGCAGTAGGCTCAGGCAATATTCAAGAAGAATTCAACAAGCTTGTCCGCCAGCACGGTCCCGTGATAAAGTGCTTGTCTTGGTTGCGGTCTTTATTGTTCAGCCAGGTGCAAGTTCATCTGATGATGGAACCCGGATTTAACCCCCGACCCCGGGAAGAGCAGTTGACAAACCCGCTATTATATGTTAGCCTGATCGCTAATCTATGGGGCATGGCGTAAGTACAAACGGGCCGTAAAAACGCATGGCCTATATGCCTGTCAACCGTGTGCCGCAACATCTCACGCGGTTCCTGTGCGGCCGGAATTCTTGTCGTGGTTAGGGGGCCTGCATTGATCTGCAATGTCTCACTGAGCATGGTGCTGTCAACTTTGAACTGACTGTCATGGAGCTGCGCCAAGCCAATAACAGCCATGTGCGACTGGGATCCTTACTTCTCCGATCTACGGCCCGCGGTGTTGAAAAACACAAAGAGTCACCAGGTCTCAAAAGTATACAAGCATCTTCAGCTTTGGGGGACACGACAGCCTGAACCTGAGCCCGAGCCCGAGTCCGAAGCATGCTTTCAGCTGACAAGGAAATATGTCAACGTTGACGTCTATGGATGGGACAACAGTGAAGGAACAACGGAGGATCCGGCTTGGAAACTCCACAACCTCCGCCGCGACGACGGACTTAAGCACGGCGGCCTTGTCTTCTAGTCCATAACGGCGGCGGCGATAACCAGCGACCGCCTGGTCCCCACCCCCAATCCATTCTCGCCGACAAGGATTTGCCCGGTGCTGACAAACGTGCTGTTCTCCAACGCCTTCGGAGATGGATATGCAACCAGAATCCGGTGCTGCCCGGCTGGAAGAGGCGGGCGGTGGTCAGAGTAATCTTCATGCTTTGGCCAGCCGAGACTATGGGCTTTACTCACTGGCAAACCCGAAGGGCACGGTGACGGCGTCAAGCTCCATGTTGAAAATTTTCTGAACCTCTGGGGCTAGACGGATAAGCCCCTGGTAGCGAAAGTCGATTGAACGGCCCTGCTCAGCTCTGTTTTGCAGCAGTCAGCAGTCAGCAGTCAGTATGCGACGTTGGATGTATTTGCATGCCCAGCCGAACTGCGGGGGTTAACAATTCTTCTCGCTCAACTGGTAATCTACTTGGCGATGCCTCGAAGATTGATCCGAGCGTGGGCGCCGTCGGCGTCGAAGGAGAGCCAGTCGGCTCCAAAATTCACTCTTGCCTTGAAAGCGGGCTCGAATCCAGACACGGATTCAATGGTGCCAGTCAGAGTTGCCCATGGCAAGAAGTTACAGAGCAAAGAGGGAAACCTATGTCATTGAGATCGCCAATATCGACCTTCGTGATGTTCGCGGGCTGGAGGGTAGCGAATCCAGAAAGGGACTGAGCCATGATGGTAATCGCTTACAGGTATTATGGGTTATCTGGGGCTCTTGACCTGTACTTCTCCCATGTATATCTATTTGCTCGTCTGCATCTCGCAACGCCCCAGAAATTCACTCATGCATCACTCGGGCACATAATCTGGACAGGTTCCCGAGTCCAGTACTCTTTTACAGGGTCACGACCAGCGTGTATGTGCATCTGCGCTTTCATAAGACGTGCTTTTCGAGCAACAGATGCTATGGGAAGCTCTGATGTGCTGTGTTAGACTATGTTTGGAGGTGTAGCTAGTATCAGCAAAAAAAGCCTCATGGTGCCGAAGTAGTTGGGACGCACATTCCCCGTGAGACTTGCAGATGGCTCACTCCATTTCGTACTACTTCATTGAAATTCAGCAATGATGAATAAATACCAAATACCAGCGGCAACCACTACCACTGCCAAGCTCAGTCCGGATGCCATTCCCCGGAATGGACCATTCGCCTCCTTAGGAGCGGAACTTTTCCACTCCCCTACCCCGTAGAGGAATCCATCTGCAGAGATATATTCTAATTTTGGTGCGTCTCGTGAAATTATACTCACAAACTGAGCCAAAGCCTTATCTGGGAGGGTAGGCAGAGCCCATTCGCCAAGTAATTTGGTCATGGCCGAATGCCAGGCTTGAATACGAGTGATGATGCGTGAGAGCTGAAACCCTTCCAGATCCTTGTGCGCTGCTCGGTCCGATGATTGCGAAAGCAGCCGTTCAGTGCGGCCCGGCTCGGTTTACCGATACCAGACATCGGTCCGCTACCCGCAGCAATAGTCCGAACGAGATGGTTGCA
The DNA here is from genome assembly GCF_051103115.1 of Cordyceps javanica. Classification (NCBI taxonomy): domain Eukaryota; kingdom Fungi; phylum Ascomycota; class Sordariomycetes; order Hypocreales; family Cordycipitaceae; genus Cordyceps; species Cordyceps javanica. The sequence goes on from NC_139296.1 coordinate 2,425,503, forward strand.
CAACGCAGCGACGGACTCAATCGCGATGCTGCCGCCGAGGTCACTACTCTTCCAGGTCTGAGCCGCGGGTCGATAGAGCTGCTTTAAATTCTGATGACACGCATTAAAGAGATAAGACAATATATAGATATTAGAGTCTGTAACTCTTATAGGCGTCTATGCTCCTCTATAAGGCGACCGTGCGTGGTATAGGCCATTAGCTGATCTGGAGCGGGACGTGAAAAAGCTCAAGGCACAAACGAATACGTTCTTTGACGTATATCACGATATATTTTTTACCCTTTTCAGCAGAGGAAGGCGACTTTGGTAATTCTAAACTAGACTCAGCATAACGACGATGGTCAAAATATCTCCATAGCAGCCTAGACAGGAGTGATCTTTGGGGTGGTACAGTTTCTCAATGGAAAATTGACAACTTTAGCTATATCGTGCGATCCCAGATCAACTGGTGCGGATTATGACACCAAGGTTGGGTCCAACATCCCAAATGCGACGTATTTACAAACACATTCAACAGCAAAAGAAGATGCTTCAGTGATAGACAAAAAAAACAATAGCAAAAAATGTACAACACCCGGTGTTCGCTGGTCGTCAGCCGACCCAACTACTAATCTGGCGCTCAAGTGGTTATCGATCGGAGATCAGACGGGATCCAGATTTTTCACTCGGCTATGGTCGTACATACCTGTGAGTGGGCATTTTTACCTTATATCCTGTACAGTTGATGTAGGTGCGATTTAGACGGGCTATATTCGAGATAAGATCAGGAATTTACTGACCGCAACAGGGGCCTCTCCGAGGTCCGCGTAATTTGGTCAATATAGTAATGAGTAGTCCATCGGGGCCATGCCCGGATAGGAAGGTCTTGGAAAAGAGAGAAACTTGCATGGGAGACGTTTGGTTCGGTTTCGTATACTGCATATACGGTGAGTTCGGTGCATTGATGACCAAGTAAGGAGTACCCGAGTAGCTAAGGCAAAGAAAGGATGATTGAAACGAGAAGCCAGGACAGGTCTAAACAATGTCATGGCCACTTCACATCTCTTATTTAAACTATCCATGTTTTCGCCTAGCGAACAACTGCATGATGCTCATGCGCCACTGTGTGTCATGGACATTTACGTTGCGGCGCTCCGGCTAGTTTCTGGTCGTCGAGCGAGGTACTCATCCACGAAACCAGCGAAATCTGCAGGGGAATATGGGGTGAAAAAGTCCGACAGTGGGTTGGACTTTCGACGACTTTGCAACTTCATGTCTTTGAAGAGCACATCAATGTACTACTCATCCTTAATGTCAGCGGTCCAAGTGGTACGCCAGAACGAAAATTTGAGACCAACTGGGATAGAGACTCACAGGCAGAAAGTCGTATAATGAGTATGGAATCTTTTGACCTTGGCCAAGATAGCGTTTTCTAGTCCAAGCGTTCCAGAGTGAGACCTCTTTTGCCATCTCTTCGGGACTAGGCAGGGCAATCTCTCCTTCGAGGTAGAGAATCGCCCAAAGCGACTGAATTTCTGCGACAAGGGGCGTTTGGACTGTGTGGATTTGCCCAAGAATAGCAAGCGACCTGGTAGTGAGCGCATCTAGACCGATTGGTACTACGCGCCGGTAGAGGCGCCACTTGCATTGGTACTCTGAAGAAAGCGGCACCTCAAATGCCAGTGCAGGCGGTTTTGCGAGAAATGGCAGCTTTTTGTCGACTTCATCGTTAGCCGTAGCATCATATATGTCCCAGTCTATGCCGCTTTCATCGGTCACTGATCGTGAGTGCGGAAGGCCGATCTTGGACTTGTCATGTTGACTGAACATGCTAAAGTGATCACCCCATCCGGTACACATCACTATATAGTCCGTCGCCACAGCTTGTCCAGACTTAAGGAGCATACTCTTGTCTTTGACTTCAATGACCTCATCTCGAATGATTGAGATCCTGCCTTTGTGAAGAGTTTTCCAGAAATCGGGCGATGTAACAACGCCCAGGCCCGAATGCGACCAGAATATACTAATGTACCAGTCAGCACCTCGAGAAATTAAATGGCGAATCAATGCCAAATACGGCTACTTCATCTACGGGAACGTTTGGGACGTACGCTTGTCGTTCGATTCCTGGCTTGAGCCTTTGGATGTGGTCGCTGGAACTGTAGCCAGCGTGCTTCTGGCTCACGAAGTCCAGAAACTCCCACAACCGTCCGACGCACCAGCGTCCAAGAGATGTCCTATGAAACATCCAAGATAAGGTACCCTCGCAGTTGAGAATTGAGGGGCTGAGAAAGCTCGTGAGTCTCGTGGAGGCGAAGGAGATAGAGTTCACCAGGCCTAAGATCTTGAAAGGTATAATAGCGAGTGGCCCTGTTCCTTCTTCACGAATCAGCCAGTTTACCTTCTTTCCCATTTTCAGTAGCAAGTACACAGCGTCATTCGCTGACTTGCCAGCTCCTACTACAGTTACTGTCTGTACCGTCTCGTTTTGAAGTTCGAGAAACGATTCGCCAAGGTCGCGCGAGTGTATCAGAGGAATTCGATCCCCAGTTTGCCGTAGATCTGGCATGGATGGTATCGAAGTAACGCCGGATGCAACCATGAGCTTGTTGGTCTCAACAGTGTCCTTGGAATCTTTGAAACGGAGACGCCATCCCGTTGATGTCTTCGTAGCGTCAATGACGAAAGTATTGAACGCAATGCGCCGGAGGAGATCGTGTGTCTCCGCGTAAGTATGTAAGTAGCTGTGGAGCATTTCTCCCGTCACTCTGGGATCCTTTTTGTCGCCTCCGTAGGGAGCCATTGGGGTATCAGAGTAGTTGAACAACTTAATGATGCGTTAGAATCATCAAAGGTCGGAAGGAAGATCTTAAGTAGAATTACTGACCCCCAAGTTCACCTGGGCCACTAAATTCGGATAAAGCCTTTTCTTGCTCCAAACCCCCCCGACAGTCTCGTTTGAGTCGATGATGAGCAAACGAACTTCAGGTCGCAGGCGTAGGTACGTTCTTGCCGCTACAAGACCATACCAGCCTTCCCCTTGTCATTAGCTTTCAATCCTGTCCCTGATTCTCTCAGAGTGTACTTTTGCTCACCTGCGCCGATAATCGCGACGTCTATGCTTTGAACTGTTTCGTCCATCGATGCTTGGTCGAAAGCGACAGTAGATAAGAATTTGCCACGGTCTAGAAATCAAATATGTAATCAGCACTGTAGCGCGGTAGAAAATATTAGGAGGATTTATTCATTGACATTCAGTCGGTGCTGGTGCTCTTAAGCGGCTTGCGAGGACTACCCCTCCTTAGTTTTGCAGCAACGACATCGGAACTGGCAACAGGAGATGGACAGGGTAACATTGCGGTGCTCTTCTTCCTAATATCGGAGCAGTTTGCCGAGATTGGCCGCATGCATGATGCCACTGGATACAGGATCCCTGATTGACGGTGGCCGTACCCGACGTCGCGGCGGGTCTTACATAGTAACAAGCGAGTACAAATGCGCACCCAAGGCTCTTTCCGCAGCAGAAAAATGCCGGAAGATTGGTAATAATTGAAAAAGCATACTTTAAATGTGCAGCAGTGACTTCAATCACATCCTGTGCATCAATATTACAGGAGCGTAGAGTGCCTGTAGAGGACGAATACGTACGGTTGCTGTCACCCCTCACGCATGACCACCTCCAACCAGTATGCTTTCCCGATACCACAGTGCTACAGACACCGTCGCTCCCGGCCCAAAAATAATAGATCCAAGAAACAGGCAGACAATAAGTATGCGGGCCGAGACGCCTCTAGCGTTTCTGGGCCTAGGTGTAGTAAGGAGAAAATACACCCAAGACAAGCTGGATAGAGATATCACAATAAAGTCATACTGCAGAAATAGCCACGGCCCGTAAACAAAAACATCCCCACCAACACCTGCAGGGCCTCTGAATGGGAATGGTACGTACATGCGCACAAATCCTACCGAGTCTTTGTCCGCGCTCGTGATAACACGGATCATCACGTAAAGGTGTCCGAGCCCAGACGCTGTAGCAGCGAGTAGGTACGACGAACGGACCCAGAAGTAAGCATTACCGGAATATTTTCTCCTCTTCCCACCGAATTTTGCGTCAGAATCGGGCCAAATAACTGCCATGAGCATTGGTACGCCGGCCTGCAGCACCGAGACCCAAACGGGGTCTAGCTGAAAGAGACCGAGGAGGAGCTGATGAGTATCACTGTCCCGGCTTTGCGAGCCGAGCCAGGTTGTACCCATCGCTATTGTTGCTGGCATCAAGGCACCCAGGCAATAACTCCACGGAATTGCCGATGCCTCAGCAGAGCTGCGCACTCGGCTGATGTCCCCGGATCTAGCCCACTGCAAATGCATCATGTAGTACAGTGGCAGCGAAATCGCTGCCCCCAAGCATTGCCACAACAAACCGAATGCGACTGGTCTTGATGATCTATTATCAGGTCATTGGCCTATTCGCGTGAATACGGCGGAGACTGAGCTCGATATCCAATACGGCTTGTCGCCCGGACGAGCAGCCTCGACGTACAGCCAGAGAAAGGCTGACTGAAGAGTAGAATATGCATCGACTAAGAATAGCTGGTATCCTTCGTCATGGCTATTTGTCCCATAGAAGAAGAATGCAACCAACAAAGAAATTGGCAGATCCAGTAAGGAGAGTCCTAGGTAGGACTTCCTAAGCGGGATGCCATGACTGAGCTCCCCATGCCAAACTGCTAGCAATAAGGCTTTGACTGTACCATTTGCCAGCGAAACGCCCCATAGAAGCATCACGGCGATGACGCAAAGAAGTTTAAAATAGTTGATAACGCGATTCGAGATCATTCCGGTAGACACTAGTTCCTAGTTCAGTACTAGAATAGTAAGCAGATCCCTTCAACTTGCCTAGGAAACTTGAGCTATTTATTTCGAATAATGTAAGGCGACAATACCAAAGTGGAGTAATAATTGCAGGAATGAGTCGAAATTCTGCAGTGAAGCGAAAATCTTGTTATTCCAGCCCCACGGGCAGTTTGTCCGGCTGTCAGGTGGCGGTGGTACAGAGTTCGAGCGCGCTGCCGGCATGATCAGGCCACTTTGGTGGGAGCGCAATGGAGGATCTTTCACGGAAATGCTATTTCCATCCTGACTTCCCTTCAGCCGGACTTGGGTGTGTGCACTGCAACCCAAACCGGCAGATGCTGTGGTCGTAGCTATAGGAACGACACAGCTTACAGCTTACAGCTTACAGCTTACACGCCGTCTTCCAATACTGGCAATTTCTTAAAAACAGACATTTTCCACTGAAGTTCTTAATTGGAAGCATCAATAGTTGCACACACTTCAGTCTCAATCCATCAGATATTCCACCATCATGTCACCTAGAACTGTCCCGCCAGAAGCCTTTGACGGGGGATTGCTAGAGCCTATTGCGATCTGTGGCATGGGTAAGTCGGACTGTGTTTTTAACAGCACGGTTCAAACTCCATTTCTAAATTGAAGTCGCTCTACTGTTAGCTTGCCGTCTACCTGGCGGAGTGAACTCAGAATCATCGTTCTGGCAAATGCTGTTAGAGAAACGTACTGGGCAGACGGCCAAGGTACCGGAGTCTCGCTTCAGCATCGACGCGCATTTGCACGAGAACCTCGACCGCCCGGGCTCTTTCAACATCTCAGGTGGCTATTTCCTCGATGACCGCCCGGAGGACTTTGATCCTACTTTCTTCAACATAACCCCGGTAGAGGCACAATGGCTCGACCCTCAACAGAGACGGATGCTGGAGATTGGCTACGAGTGCATAACCTCCGCAGGGTGCACTCTTGATGATATCTCTGGTTCCAATACAGCTGTATTTGTGGGGTCTTTTACCTCGGATTATCGTGAGTCTCGGTGTCGTTACTTGCAACATTTGGCTGTCGCATTCAAACTGATCATACCAGAGCAAATTTCGACGAGGGAGCCGGACTTCCGACACAACTACGCGGCTACCGGTGTTGACACGGGTATCATCAGTAGTCGTATCAGTAACACCTTCAATTTAAAGGGGCCAAGGTATGCAGAGAGTCAAAGATTTGTGAAATAGGGCGCCAGCGGTTGCTCTATGGGCTCTAGTATCGCAACCCTAGAGGCTAATCCGGAGCATAGCTTCACGATAAATACGGCTTGCTCTTCATCCATCTATGCCTTGCATAATGCTTGCCTGTCTCTCCGCGCTCGAGACTGCGATGCCGCGATTGTGGGGGGTGTCAACTTGATTATCACAGTCGACCAGCATATGAATACAGCCAAACTAGGCATTCTATCCCCAACATCAACATGCCATACTTTTGATGAAGCTGCAGATGGTTATGGCCGCGGTGAGGCTGCGGGTGCACTATACATCAAACGCATGTCTGATGCTATTCGCTGCGGCGACCCAATCAGGGGTGTAATCCGTGCCACCGCAGTCAACACGTGCGTTCTTTCACAGTGATTGAATTCGGTCATAGTTATTAACATTGCTTCAGAAATGGCAAGGTTCCGGGGATGGGAATTACTCATCCTAGCTTAGAAGGCCAAGAGAGAGTCGTCCGCACAGCGTATCAAATGTCTGGGCTCGATCCGAATGTGACGGCTTACGCAGAGCTGCATGGCACTGGTACGCCAGTTGGAGATCCTATTGAAGTCCGTGCCATATCAAATGCCATGAATGATACTCGAGAAAAGCAGAAGCCCCTGATCATTGGAGCAGTAAGTATTCCGACACTGTGGTCCCCAGTGAACCGAAGCATTCCGATAACTGGTGATGCAACTTCAGGCCAAACCAAACATTGGTCACAGTGAGGCTGCAAGTGGCATTTTTGCCGTCATGAAAGGAGCATTAATGACGGAATCAGCTGTCATTCCCGGTGTCGCACTACTGAACAAAATTAATCCAGCGAGTTCGTTCTCTCCTACCGCACCAAAGTTGCGTTCTTGATCATACGTACATACTAAGTTTGATAGTCCTTGAAAGTGAATGGAACGTCAAAATAAATAAGAATACATCACCTTGGCCAAAAGAGTTTCCCATTCGCCGAGCTAGCATCTCCTCGTTTGGCTATGGCGGCACAAACGGCCACGTGGTTGTCGAGGCAATCGAGACTCTTTATCCCTCTGTGAGTATCATGATCTATCTGCAGGCCTTCTTAAAGAAGCTTGCCGTTAATCATCATTGGTATTTACAACAGTATCGACATGCCAAGCCCAAAAAGGATGCCCTATATGACCATTCTACGGAGCGGGCCGTTTTACTTTGCCTGTCAGGTCATGATAACCTGACACTAAGTAGGCTCACGAAAGATATTGCTGCCCTCAGTTCAAGGTACTATACAATAGATCTGGCTCATACACTTAATATTCACCGCACTGCATTTTCTCAGCGAGCCTTTACAGTTCTTCGCGCCGGCCAAGAAGAAGAAGCGTTCGAAGCTCCGGCCCTGCGCACAGGCAGCGCATCGTCCAAGACATCGCCTGGCCTAGCTTTTATATTTACTGGTCAAGGAGTATGTATTTTTTCTGTCTCACATAGCGTTCCCTGGCTAACACTGCTAGGCTCAATGGGTTGGCATGGGTCGAGTAGCAATGGCGGAGTTCCCTGTCTTTGCTGGTGTAATTCGCAGCTTGGATCTCGTTCTCGCCAAATTTGACCTTGACCGGTCCTCGAGCCTCGAAGACTTTCTTGTTTCAGACCCAGGAGAAACAGCATCTGTTCTTGCCGACCCCATTATCGCACAACCGCTTTGTACTGCCATACAGATCGCCCTGGTAGATGTGTTTTCACAGTGGGACATTGATCCTACTGTCAGCATTGGCCATTCATCTGGCGAAATCGCAGCAGCATATGCATCGGGTCTTATCAGCGCCCCAGAGGCTATTATAGCCGCCTATTGCCGCGGCATGGCTGTTCAGCTGCATTCAGAGACGGGATCCATGCTTGCGGTAGGTCTCGGTGCCGCTGAAGTGCAGTCATTTCTGCCCAAGAACACTATTGAAGCCTGCATCGCATGTGAAAACTCTCCTGAAAGTGTAACAATTAGTGGTCAGTATGAAGCTATGATTCAGTTGAAAGAGTCCCTTTCTGCGAAGGGGATATTCACACGCGAGCTGAGGACTGATCGGGCTTATCATTCACCACATATGGATGATGTTGCTACTGCTTACGAATCCTGTCTCACAACTTTCATCGACAGACTCGATCAGGGTGACCTTAGATGGCGGCGCGCTAGATCTGAGATGGTCTCGTCGGTGACAGGGGAGCGCGTGGTTGGCGCAACGCTGCCGGACAACTATTTTAGCCTCAACCTGCGTCAACGAGTCCGATTCAACGCAGCAGTGCAAAAACTTGCAAGCGATGAGGCCTTTGCCAAAGTAAATGTGGCAATCGAGATCGGACCACATTCAGCCCTCAGTGGACCGTTCAAGCAAATCTGCAAAGCAGCCCGTCTCGAAAACTTCACTTATATTCCGTCAATGGTTCGCGCCAAAAGCGACGCCGATCAACTTCTGTCGGTCGCTGGGTCTTTGTTCCTCACCAACTACCCCGTCAACTTGGAAGAGGTCAATTCTGCCGCGTATGAAAGCCGAGAAAGAGGCGTTCTCCGCAAATCAAGGACTCAATACCTCCTTGTGGACTTGCCTCCCTTCCCGTGGAATTACGGAAAGACACATTGGTATGAGCCCCGTGGGAGCGCTGAGCAGCGTGCTAGAGCCTACCCGCGGCACGATTTACTTGGACGCCGTGTATCGGGCCTTTCCACCAGTAGCCGAGCGTGGCGAAACATTCTTCGAGCCAGAGACGTGCCTTGGCTCCTCGACCATAGCCTCGGTGGCAGTGCCATCTTTCCGGCCGCCGGCTACTTGGCTATGGCGATTGAAGCCGCTCGTCAAGTATACGAGACAGAGATCTCAAGCTCGAAATTGCCTCTTCAGCAGGTAACTCTTCGAGATATTTCCATCAAAACAGCCTTGACTATTCCGGACAAGGAGAATGGAGGAGTTGAAACGTTATTGACTCTGAGCTCCAAGGAGACATCTGCATGGCATACTTTCATCATCGAATCTTTTGGCGATGATGGACTGTGGACGACGCATTGCAATGGTCGCGTAAGATTGTCCACCGACGTGGCAAGTCGCGATCCGTCTTTGCGTCAACCCACACTGCCAGCTAACGAGAAGATGCTTACCCAACGCGTACCGGCAACGCGTTGCTATAGAGCGTTTAGGAGTGTAGGATTCCATTATGGTCGCGCATTCCAACAGCTACAGTATGCTCAAATAAACCGGAAAATACATCAGGCTGATGGTGGTGTGATGGTACGCGAATACTCCGGGCTGATCCAGGGCGAATCGCGGGCTGTCATCCACCCAGTAACAATCGATTCCTGCATACAACTCATCATTATTTCAATTCACGCGGACAAACAGATGGAGATGCCCTGGGGCGTAGTCCCTACGCACATTGAGGAGGTATCAATGGCATTTCCGGATGTCCGCGATATTGGCCCTACTATTGGTTATGCGAAAGCTTCATCCGATGCATGGGGAAAGCGGCGCTTCAACGCCAATGTCCAACTCATCGGAAATAGTGGTAAAACCATTCTCGATATCAAAAATCTGACGTGTATTCCATATGAAGCTGCGTTACCGTTATCAGCATCCACGCCACCTTCCCTGACGCCATTCTCCACCTCCGTCTGGAAGCCAGATCTATCCAAAATGGACGCCCGGCAACTAACACAATTTCTCTCATCTGAGGAGGGGATGGATCCGCTTGGCAAGTTGGTTGAGCTGGCGGCACACCGTCAGCCTATCAGAAAAGTCTTGGTGCTGCAAACGCCGACCGAGGGTAACATCAATGCTGTTCTGAGTCAAGTTCCCAGTACTACAGTTGTCACTATTGGATACTATAGTGATACGAATGCAGTGCCTTCGCTTGCGGAAGATGTCACTGCCCGAATTTCTCTTCTCCCTCTTGCAGCCGATCCAGAGACTTGGGATCCCTCTTTAAAGGACGCTTTCGATATAGTAGTCATTGATGATGCCAGTCCTAAAAAGATAATGCCACTTGTCAGTGAGCATGGCTGGATATTCGGGCGCGTCAAAAAGACGTGTTTCAGCCATGCGTCTTCTCTAGACATCGAAGAACACTACGCCTTGCAAAGGTCTGCCCGTGCAATTGCAGCTATCCCAGCGCATTTGCAGTTACTGTCATTCTCGGACTCTATAGACGACTCAGATGACTTGGTGGCAGTATTGAAAGCTAAGCACATTCGGGTCAGTCGAACGAAACTTGCTGATTACCAGCCCGTTTCAGATGCATTCATTATCATTGACGATAGAAAAGACCAGTTCTTCTCATGTCTAAACAATGCCTCATTTGATGCGCTGAAAAACGTCTTTAAGACGTCCATTCCAATTTTGTGGCTCACCAAAGGTGTTCAGCATGGGCATTCCATGGTTGGTGGTATGGCGTCTGGCTTCCTGCGCGTCGTATGTTCAGAGTTGTCTGCAGTCAGCGTTACTCTGCTCGATTACAATGATGAAGAGGATTTCGATATCTTGACAGATACTATCACTCAACTTCTTCTACATAATAGCCCGAAGGCTGCGGGTCGCGAAAACGAGTTTTGGCTAAAGAAAGGAGTTTTACACGTGTCTCGTCTAGTTCCAGATACTCTCCTGAATCGCGACATGAACACCGAGTCCGAATTGAATAATGTACAATCATGCAAAGCTTCATCGAACCAGCCGATGAAGATCCGTACGATGGATGGCAAAGTTGTCTTGAAGCCTGTGGCTCAGGATACAGCTTTGGGACCAGCAGAGGTCGAGATTCGGCTTTCTAGTGCCGAAGAACACTTTGAAGATGTGACTCAGACACTAGTCATTGGTACCGTCACAAGGACTGGAGATCTTTTGCCATCAGATCTTACTGGCAAGCGTGTCGTCGGCCATGTCACAGGCGAGCTCACTACATTCGCCCGCACTGAGGTTTTCGTCACTCTAGACAACGAAGAGAGTATTGCGCACGTGAATGATCAAACTTTGATCGAGGCTGTAATACATCTCTCAAGTATCCTGGATCTTTTACTTGACAGGATTCACATGCAACGAGGCGACACTCTTCTGATACTGTCTGGCCCTCAGGCTACTGTGACTGCCCTTGCCCGACTGTCCAAAGCGCGCGGGTGGGTTTTGGTCATCGCAGTTGCCTCAGAAGCGGACAAAACTAGATATGAAGCGTCTGCTCTGTTTGAAGACGCCAAAATCTTGGCCGAAGATGATATTGAAGGACTGATCTGCTATGTGGAAACGCATGCTGGTACCGGCCACAAGGCGAGTATCCTTGCCCACAATTTCACAGAGCTGAGCCGCGAAATTTGGAGGCATGTTCCAAGCTTTGCTAATTTTGTTCTGTTAAATGGGGACTTCTTAGGTACCCTGGTGCCAGACGCGACGCCGTTCACGAGAGGCGCTTGCTTCATAACCGCACCTCAAAATCGGGCATTGCCGTTGACAAGCTTGGCACGCTGCCTGGGCGAAATACAACGGAACCCTGACATTACATATTCATTCTCTGGCTCTGAAAATGACATTTCCACTGACAAAGAGGTCAGACGGCGAACAATAGACCTGCGACATGCAGAATCCCGCTTCGGAGTGCGTATGATGACTTTAAACTGTCATTAAAGACATTCTCGTGCATTTCCCTGCCCTTAAGAGCGCTGACAGTTTTCTTCCTCTCCCGGAGTATAGGTACTTCCACAAACGGCTTCTCGTCGTCTGTCAAGTGATGCGACATATCTTCTTGTTGGCTGCCTTGGCGGGGTGGGACGTAGCCTGACAAGACGAATGATGGAGCTCGGGGCCCGAAACTTTGCCTTTGTATCGAGATCAGGTGCTGATAGATCTGGAGCCGCTGCTCTCTTTGAGGCCATCAGAAACTTGGGTGGAACCGTGACTGTCTTTCGCGCAGATGTATCTGATGAGGTAGCCATCAGAAACATTGTCAAAAAGGTATCTGCTCGGCAGACAATCAAAGGTGTCGTACATGCCGCAATGGTTTTGAAGGTGAGTTTGCTTTCTCGGAAGTATCGAGAAATATATGCAAATGATGAAATATATATAGGATGGTCTATTTGAAGAGATGGACTTTGACTCCTTCGAAGCCGCTATTACTCCCAAGGCACGAGGAGCTGTCGCGCTGCACAACGCACTTCAGGAGGTGCAAAATCTCAGTCTCGACTTTTTCGTGCTTACAAGCTCCATCTCAACTTTGTTAGGTAATACAGGGCAGAGCAACTATAGTGCAGCCAACGGCGTCCTGGAGTCTTTGGCACGATTCCGCAGTACTCACGGGTTACCTACGAGCTCTCTCGCGCTGCCCATGGTACTGGATGTTGGTGTGGTAGCAGAGACTGACGGACTAGAAGACCTTCTTTCCAGGAAAGGGCTGTACGGTATCTATGAAGAGGAAATGCTTCGTGGTTTTGAAGTAGCCATGACACATACACATGCTCAGCCCATCTCTATGGGAATGGAGGTCACCCGTCTATCTACAGCGATTGCAGCCGCACCTACTGATAGTCTGGAACTATATTGGCAGTCTGATGCACGATTCTGCCATATTCACGCTGCAATGAAGGCAATGGGCACGCAGAAGGTGATTCTTGAAGGTAGTGCGGCGCAAAACTTCCCGGAGACTTTGGCGAGCACGATGAAGAGGGACGGTTGCGCTGCTGCAGTGCAAATGGCCGCGGCTTACATAGCGAAGCGGGTTTCCATAATTCTCATGCTTTCCGTTGACGATATTGATTTGGATGGACCATCAGTCGCCAGCTATGGCCTAGACAGCATGGTGGGATCCGAGATGAGAAACTGGCTTTTCAAAAACTTCGGCCTTGACTATCCATTCCAGCAACTTCTTGCGCCAACTTTGACATTTACCAAGCTGGCGAGACAAGTTATGGAGAGCATCGGTATTATTGAGACATCACTAGCACAAGATTGATGAGACACGGTAGCTTGATCAAAAGTTGTGTTTACATGGGACGAGAAAGCAGTTTCCTTTGCAATGGGCAAGTGCTGCTTGAAATATCCTCGAAATGGTATTTTGGCATGACTTTAAAAATTAGCATTCCCATATTAAAGACTGCCCAGCTATTAGTTTCTAGAAAAAGAAATCTGGAAGCGGTCTGAGACAATGATTAGGCCGGAAAGACATTTTGGGGAAAGCTTGCATTTAGTTTGGTCAAAGGCTCATATTTTTCTTTCCATTTGTCTAAAAGATAGCTGATTTTGTCATTCAGATGACTGCAGACTACGATGGAAAGTATGCCACCGGTAGGTAGCACATATAACTCAGCATTAGAAGAGATTCGATAAACCAACAGCGGCTAGTTGCAAGTTTACATAGTAAACAGGCGTGGTAGTTTCGTTCCTGGATAGCTCTTCATTGCTACTAGCAAATACCACCAGAAGTTCTGGTATCAATAGGAACTTTAGTTCGGTCCGTCGCAGGGTTTACAACTTCGCGTAGTCATTGCCGGATCAAGCCTGGCAGAGGCCGTCGTGGACACTCGCCGGGTTAGAGCTGGCGTCACCCCAGTCCATGCCCCTCATCAGTCGGCCAATCTCTGTGCCTCCGTCGGCACGAATATAGTCACCTGCAAGAAACAAGATTGTCAGTAAAATTGGATACACTTGGACCAAATGCCAACAGTTGATCCTACCTCTCTGTGGCAGGTACCACCAGTCTTGCGAGCGGAAGGCATTGTTGGTCAGCTGCGACAGGACGTCGTTGAAGCCCTATAACTGACAGTTAGCATGGCGTGTTTGCTATCCGGGGTTTGCCTGCCCGGGGCAGTTCTCCTCTGATTCCTACCGTGTTGCGCTCATTGTGGTGATCGTGCTTGGCCCATGCGACATAGACCTTGGCGTGGTTGAGGTTCTTCTGTCCGTTGGGTCCGCCAAGCTTCTGACCAGCAGTGTCGTCATTGAACGTGTTCTGGATCTGATCCCACTCCAAAGTCTGATATCCGCTGTGCTGGGACAGCTTGATTTCTGCCGGGCGCCACAGGCCGTCATCAGACTTCTTCCAAATCACCAAAACGCGCTCCCAGTCACTACAAAGATGTTCGAGGCTGTATTAGTCCGGCGTCGCTTCATCGATTCTCGGAGTGAGTGTTTCAAGACTTACTAGTGGTGACCGAAAACTTTGGCGGGATTGAAACTAAGCGAAGCACACCGTTAGCTCATCAAAGCCCAGCATGACTGCTGATTGATCTATTTGAAGCCAATGGCTATATTTTGCTTACCCATCTTTTTGGTAAAACAGCGAGTACTGGATCCGGATACTTGTATCGGTACATTTCTGGTACGAGTAGTATACAGGAAAAGATGGAGCTGGGTTGCCGATAGGCACACCGGGGGTGCGACAGTTGCAACCAGCATCTGGCCAGTCACACAAATCTGCAGGCGGCGTCTGCTTATTGCTCTTGTCGGTGGCGAAGGTAGGGATGCATGGTGGGTGGTTCATCGCTTGCCCAAAGAAGAACATGGGCGCCGCCTTCATCGCCAGAGAAACACCGCCCTCGTTGAGCAAGTCATTCATATCCTTATCGGAGACGGGTGTGGTGTTGGCGTCAGCCAACGATAACAGGCAGGCCGCAGCGGCAATGGTCGAAGAAACAGAGACACGCATCCTGTCCAACGTCTTGAAACTGTGAATATGCTTAGATGCGGACGACTGGGCCCAATACAGGAGTCCAAGCATGGTCACCCTGTGCCGGTGCCCGGCCTCTTTTAATAATGAGAATTGTAGTTACCTTGGACATGCCGGCTAGTTACTCGCTTGCAAATCAGTTGCCCGATGTGGAGGTAGAGCCGAGATCATGTCCGGCAAATCTTCAACGCACACTAATTTTCCACCTCTTGAGCGACGCGCCGGCGCCATCCCCGTTCCATAGTGCTGACAGGTTTGCATTCAAATGGTCCGGTCCTGTTGGCACTAGCACAGCCAGTGAGTGCCGGTACCCGCGCCTCGAGGTGTGATTACTTTATAATTGGCTTGGCAATTGTAAGCCGATGTAGCACCCAGGAATACACACAACTAGCCGTTCGTAGTAATAAGGCATCGTGCCAGAGTCTACATGTGCAAAACAAAACGCTAGACTAATCAATACCCGTTTCAAGTAGCCTGCCTGATGGTAGCGTGAGCAAACGGTCTGTAGTTCAGCATAGACCTACATGAATGGTACATCATCGCTCCAATGTCTCCGAGTCAGGCGTGAGTGTGATATCGTTTCAAGCCCGGGCCATTGGGCACATCTTACGAGCAGCAGTACGGTCCACAACGAAATTCACTTCTTGGTCCAAAGGAACGATTTATTTTAATTTCTTTATTCATCAAAACAACGCTGGGTGCCATGCACTCGTGAAATCGTGCCATATCGCGGGAAAATGTGCCAGGTTGGCAATTTTTTGTTCTTGAAGTACTAGCCTAGCCGCCCTGCGACTATCAATCATAAAACGTCGTCATCACATTAAAATACCCCCGAAAAAAATGCAGGTTTGTATGCCGGTACGGGATGCCGCTTATGCGAATGCGCCGACAATGGACATGGCAGCAGCTGTAGCAACGAATATTAGCAAGGCTGTCACTTCATCTCACCAGTGTGAAAGGGGGGGGCGTCTTACCTCCAAGCAGGACAAATCCGAATGCTGCGCCCTTCTTCTTGGCGTTCATAAGTCTATCAGCCTCCTCTGAGAGGAAATCCTGGGCCAATAGATCTACCAGAGCAGCGTAGATGAGAAGGCCGGAGGAGATGGCGTTGAAGACACCAACGATGATGAGACCGAACGCACTGTTTGGGTCGTACGAGTTGCGAGCACCGAGGCCAATGGCCTGGCCGAGGGGCGCTGTGACTCCGAAAGCGATGACAAGGAGCCATGGGCGCACGCTGCCTTGGGGGTATGGGACAGCGGCGATACGGGATCCGAGGCCGAGACCTTCAAAGGCTTGATGGAAGACAAAGGCGATGAGAAGAACGACGAAGCCCTCGACGGTGATGGAGAGTGTCATGCCGACGAAAACGGAGTGGAAGAGAATACCGCCTTCAAGCAGAGTAATATTGGCAGACATCTTGCGGTAAACTTGAGGGTCAACCTCCATGCCAGCCTCATCGAAATAGCGCACCTCGGTAGCGGCATCCTTCTTGCTGCGACCCAAGTTCATGCCGGAATCCACGTCAAAGGCCGAAGACGAATGTCCGAGTCTATATTCCGTAGGGCTGCTGCAGTTGCTCTCTGTAATTCCACCGACAGTCACCGTGGTGTCGCCCTTCTTCTCGGCATCGCTGCTCGAGTCCGGACGCTCGTGGTGGTGGTGGTGGTGGTTCGAGACTGCGAGGCCCTCGCCGGTGGGACCACCATGGGAGTGACCGCCGGTCTTGGCATTGAGGTACATCTCAATGAGGAACAGAACGAACATTGACCCCATCATGATGACACCGGGCATGGGTGGGTACTTGTCAGTAAAGAGATCGGGGAGGCATGGGTTCATCAGATTGCCAAAGGCAGTTGGCAGCAGCTATTGGCGTGTAAGCAAATTGCATCATCTTCAGCCAAGGGTATATACGTACATGAACGAAGGCGGTGGCAATCAGGACACCAGTTCCAAAATGCTTGCAGGCGAAGAAGATCGAGGGTGGGATCTTTAGAGACTTGAACCGCTTGGCCACGACGGGAAACCCAGCTCCTGGAAGGGCAGTCAGCACCAACTACACGTTTTCCTTAACTATGTCTGCAGATGTTCGTACCCAGAATCGAGGATCCCAAAATGAGGACTGATTATCATGGTTAGTCTCGGTCATTTCTTGTATTCTGAGGTCGGTTCCAAGCCTACACAAGCCAACCACATGAAGTGGCAGGTCGTACTCGACCCCGGCAGCCGCATCACTGCCACACTGAGGCTTATCGTTGGCCATTTTGAGATGTGATGGTTCAGAGGTTGTGGAAAGGAAAGACTCGATGCGAGGTGAAATTCAGACGTGTTGTCCAGTCAATGGAACAGTAGAAAGGGATTCGGCAGAGGTCGGACGGAATAATTGAAAAAGAGGTTTCCGAGAAGAGGTTTCGAATTCTTTGATCTGTAACCAGACTAGATCATGGAGTGCTCGGATTCCTCTCGTGCCGTGGGTGAGAAAGATAGGATGATATGGCACAGGTCATGGGTATTGCACGTCTTTTGTATACCTCCGGCGGCCGCCAAGCACCATTCAAGGGTCTGATATCCGGGGGTTCCAGCCTTCTCCCAAGGCTCTTACCCAATTTTTTTCAATTTATTGACGTGGCAATACCCATAGGAGGTGCAGCTGGAACCTTTCTTCTGGAGGTGCATAAACAAACGCAGACATTTGCCAACTGTGGAGGGTCTGGGAATGCCGTTTTCCGGTGAGGGTCTCGTGTACTTCACGCACGGTTGTGGACACTTTGGGGGGGCGTTTCGGCGGCGACATCGTCTCATAACATGGATTTGAAATCTCACGACCTACCGAGATATTCTACTAATAGAATGAAAAAATGCACATGTCGTGGTGGGTTCGCCGGAATCCTGTGACACGGACTGTAGCGGCGGGGGTTTAGTTTTCCTACACGGCCGCTGCAACGGTGGTCTAAGCGGCATGCGTGGGTTGACAGATACCCCGAAAACTTGGCAGGATCTGGGCGCACGGGATATGTATGGGTCGAAATGGCGCAAAAAATAGTCTTGTGGACTGCATTATACCCTACCTACGGCTCGATCTATTTGCCCATCGTGGGGGCCGATGCCAGGACACACAGCTCTGACCACGAGGGCTGAGCGAAGCATTGCCACTACGTCAGTGCAGACTGCACATTGATTCAGCATCAAGTCTACTTATCTACTTGGCCTCTGCTTCTTCTCTCGTTTCTGATATCCTTTGTAGGACTCTCCTTCCAGCGCAATGGCAAGTGTCTGGAAGAGTCAGGCGTTCATGGCATATCGTTCTTCTTGTCACACCCCATGTCTTATGAAAAGCTTGGCCACATACATGGTGGAGTGCATACGGCGGGTCATTTCAAAGGAGTGCATTTGAAATCTTGGTATTTCTAGTCTCTAGAATAATAGTTGCTGCGTGTACAGGGATTTCATGTGCCCCTCCAAAAGACTCGTGTTTTTTCTAAATCAACTCATCGCGGGACTCGCCGGTGGACTTATAACGGGCTAGCTCTGCGTATCAGGCCGCGGGCGTCGCTGACGGTGGCGCCGGCAGTGGCTTCAAGCCCCGTGCCAACCTTATCGCGAGGAGAACCTATTTTAGATAGGCTCAGTTCCCATTTTTTACGGTGTTCTGTGCAGATACGTTGCATACGTGTATGGGAAGCACGCCAACCTGCCAGCCAAGCCAGCCAGCCAAGCCAGGCGGGAGGTCAACTGAGCAAGTCGATTGGCAGCAATTCGGCTTGTCAACTGATACGTTTTACAATTATCTACTCGTAATAGTTTCCGGTTCAAACTCCAATGTCAGTGAGAGCATTAAATTATCAGTGGCCGAGTTGTCGACTGGGACGGTGGCAATATTATATGCCGGCACTATGCACCCCAGACTGCCGCCCTTGACAATTATTGGTGATGAATTCGTAATAAGATGATGAAAACACAACCCTGCTTCAGGCCAAAAATACATTCATCTATGTTGCTTTTTATCGCCTAGTATCTTGCCGTCGCAGTGGAGATGAGGAGGAATTGGTGATGTTTGGCTTGTGTCGCAGCTCACTCAACTAGCGTTTTAAAAGTTTGCCGGCCTTCTCAGGGATCTTACTCAAGCTGGTTTCACATACTTGCCATAAACCAATTTCACCCTTCGATCCCCAGGTTTCTGATCTTTGTTAAACCTTCATTTTTAGCTTCCAGGGAATAACGGGCTTATATTTGTGGCGGTCTCAACACCCAGACACGATGTTATTCCCAATGGCCTTGATCCATCACGAATCTAGGGTCCGATACAACCACGCGAAACTAGCGATCGGCGGGCAGCTAACAGATTTAGTAGTCTCGTGCTACTCAGTAGGAGAAACCAGCGGACCGGCAAGGGTTTTCCTTCTTTTTTCCTTTCTGTTTTGCCATTTCACATTACAGTGCACATTGGCAGGCTCCAACGTTACAGAAAAAACGTGCCGGACTTCGGATGAATAGCTAATTCGACAAAACATGAGCGGTTGGCAGCAGGTGCCGCGCTGATTCATGTTACGCAATGCCGCTACAAGATTGCTTCCTCTTACACGAGGCGCATGCCAAGCTCCTCGCCGTTCTTCCAGCGCAGGACTTGCTCGGCCTGTAGCCTGTACCAGCCATGAATCACTGCCTCGTCTACATAGCCGGTATGCGGCGTCATGATGACTCGGCTGCGGCCATCCCTACCCCAAGCGATGGTCCTCCACTCGCTGTCCGCGGGCAAGGGTTCGACGTCAAACACGTCGAGGGCGGCGCCGCG
Source organism: Cordyceps javanica (assembly GCF_051103115.1). NCBI lineage: Eukaryota > Fungi > Ascomycota > Sordariomycetes > Hypocreales > Cordycipitaceae > Cordyceps > Cordyceps javanica. The sequence continues at coordinate 2,445,012 of NC_139296.1, forward strand.
AATTCTTCCCTGCTTCAGCGTGTCGAGCAAATCTTTTTCCACTACGAGCGGGCCCCGTGATGTGTTGATGAAGAATGACTCGGGCTTCATCCTCTGCAGATCCTCAGCCGTGATGAGGCCTTTGGAGCGGGATGACAGCACGAGATGCAGGCTGACTACGTCGGCTCTTGTGAAGAGCGCCTCCCGCGAGACGCTCGCAAACGTCGGCCGTCCGTCTGCCTGCGTGGCCGCAAACCCTGCCGCTCGGGCCTGCTCATCGGCCTTTTCTTGAGTCAGATTGGGGCTCCACGCAATGACCTGCATGCCTAGGGCCGCGTGAAGCATCCTGCCTGTCACCGCTCCCAGGCGCCCCAGGCCGACCAATCCCAGCGTCTTTCCGGAGAGGCTCGTGCTGAATCCCGTCTGCCAGCCCCCGGTCTTGACAGAGGCATCGTCTGCGGCAATATTCTTGGACAGGGCCATGATCATGGTCAGAATATGCTCCGATGTTGGCTCCACAATCGGTGCGTGGTCGACGGGTCGTATACCCATGACGCTGGCCACGACGATGCCCTTTTCCTTGAAGGCGTCAAGGTCCAGTGCTAGATTGCGAGCGCCATTTGTGAGCAAAAGCTTCAACTTGGGCAGACGCCTGACTAGCTCCGCGGGGAACGGGGTCCGTTCTCGAGTAGTGCCTATTTTTTGCGATACGTAAGAATCCGTCAACTCGTCCCCGAATTGACCCGAGCCCAGAGAGCCCAGAGCAAAGCCGTTCGTGTGCAAAATGAAGAAGGAGGGGAGAAGCGCAGGCAAGCAAAAGTCCCCCAGGTTTCTTTACGTACTGATGATTTGAAATGGCTCCAGCCGCCGCACCAGTTCGTCTTGGCTGCTGGGCAAGGTCGCGGGATGGTTATATGGTGGCAGGGTATCCTTAAAATAGCTGATTTCAAATTCGCTGCCAAGGCTTCCGAAATATCGGTTCGCTACACCTTGGTAGTCATCTAGAACGGCGATTTTCAGAGCCATGGTGAGCCAGGCCTTTGAGAGTTGTTTACAGGGTCGAAGTTCCACCCCCGCAGCCAAGGCCAAGAGGGGGCTGAGAAGTCGTCATTTCTTGTAACGCTAACTTTAGCTGCTTTGTAACGTTTCAGTATCGATTTCTATTCTAGTTCTGTTGATTTCATTTATCTCATCTATTTAGGTTCGTTCATCTCATTCACGTATCTCGGCAGTTCACTCATCTTGGTCTTTGATTGTCTCATTCTTCTAATCGTCATACCCATGCTCGAGGTTGATCTTCTCAAGCCGGCAATGACCATAGTATTGTCATTCTATCAGCTGCGCAGTATATCAGCTCTGCACTACCATGCTATGATACAGGGGCCAACTGTGTGCGTCTTTCGGCGAGCAGCGTCCTGGTCGCCACTCTCTCGCGATTTCTCCTTCTCCTCGCTTAGATCTTGGGCATACGCGAAGCACCGTCCAACCGGATAACCTCGCCATTGAGCATTTCATTCTCAATAATCTGACGGACGAGTGAGGCGAACTCGGGGGCGCGACCCGACCTCGTGGGAAAAACAAATGTGTTCTCGAGGTTCTTGCGGACCTTGTCCGGCATTGCGCTCGTCATTCCCGTCTCGAAGAGACTCGGGGCGATGGTCATGGCACGGATTCCATAACGCCCAAGATCTCTGGCCATAGGAAGAGTAAGAGATCGAATCGCGCCCTTGGAGGCAGAATACGACACTTGCCCGTTCTGGCCATCAAAAGCAGCAGAGGATGCTACCATGATAATGACACCATGATCGCTGTCAGGGGATTGGCGCTTAGTCTTGACCATGGCTTCGCACGTCTGGCGAGCAAGATCAATGGTGCCACGCAAGTTGACGCCAACGACGAAGTCGAAATCGTCGATGCTAAAGGGCGTGCCGTGGCGGTTGACAATCTCGTTGATGTTAGCTTTTTTTTCCTCTTCTTTTTCGTTTTCTTTTTCCTTTTCTTCTTCCTTTTCTTCTTCCTTTTCTTCTTCCCCTGCCACTACGTGAACATAAAGTGAAGCGCAAAAAACATACCGGGGCAGGAAGAGCAACACCAGCAGCAGTGATGGCACCACCAATGGTCTTGCCAGACTCCTTGGCCCATTCCACGGTTCCCTGGACGGCCTTTGCGATGCTCTCGCTCTCCAAGACATCGCAGACAAAGAATCGAGCGGCCGAGCCCAGCGTCTTGGCAAACTCCTGACCGTTCTCCTCATTTTGGTCGAGGACGGCGACATGGCCACCCTGGGCGACAATGTCCTCACAGCAAGCACGTCCCAATCCCGAGGCGCTATGGTAATGATGATTAGCACGTGGTGAGGGGACAAGGTGAAGCGTAGAACCGAGCGCGAGGACTTACCCGCCAGAGACCAGGAATGTGTGATTAGAGATCTTCATGATGATCTAATGAATGAATACGGCAGTATACGCAGCAAAAATGTAGATGAAGCCGTTGCAAGGTATGATGTGCAGAAGATCGCGTTTCGCCTGTGAAGCCGCCACGGAATGTCGCATATGGCTGAAGCTGCCTCGGCCCGCGGGGACGCTAGCGGGGGCCCCGGGGGGTGGCTGATGGACCTGAAATGCATCTGTTATAACGGCTCATGTCGAAAGGATCAACAAGGTAGCCAGGGAACATTGCCTTCAGAAATTGACATCAAATTTTCAGAGCCAGGGACAGTACTACATACTGGGCGCCATTTATTTTCATGGCACCAATATTGCCGCTCGAAATACTTGAGAAGCAAAAATCCTCTATATCTGTATGGGCCCAACCACAGGGAAGGTACAGCAAGATCGGCATAGCTCAGAGATCGAGGTCCTGGCTTATAGTATAATTTCAATCTCTAATTCTTTTTTTTTCTTCGCGAATCAGAAATGACTTGCACATGAATTATGCCTTGGTTTCAGACTTGTTCCAGAACAGCTGGCCATATAATGCAAAAAGCAGCGCGTATATGTGATGCTTGTATTGCGCTTATGTAAGGTTCCTTATCGATGAAGTCACCTGCCCAACGCCAAGCCACGAGTCGCTACAACGCTGCCCGCTGGCGCGCCTGGGTTCACGCCATCGACTCCCCATTGTACACCGCCGCCTCGCGCTGGCTACTCGTGGTATGCCTCGAACATATCTTGATACGGCATAATCACTAGACTTCTACCATCATGACTCGTCCAAGAGGCTCCTCGGCGGGCAGCGAGGAGAGTGCCGCGACGGCCAGAGAGCAGGTAAGGGGTCATTTGGCAGCACAGCTTGCTAGCTAGGTAGTAGGCGGCTGACACGGCAGCGTAGGAGTTGGGGAGCATGTACGATTACCTGGCCAAGATTATCCTCCTGGGGCCAAGCGGGTCGGGAAAGTATGACGCTGCGACGGAAAACCCTGTCACGACGTAGCTACGGAATGCTGACAGCTCCCTAGGTCTTGTCTACTACATCGCTTCGTGAAAAACGAATGGCGGGTGCTATCTTCGCAGACTATTGGCGTGGAATTCGCAAGCAAAATCATCAAAGTCGGCACCGGCGCCAGGCGCAAAAGAATAAAGCTACAGGTAAAGAAAGGATGAACAAGACGACCGCAGCGCGGGCCACTTTGTTAACACACGCTCTGTACAGCTTTGGGATACCGCAGGCACAGAACGATTCCGATCCGTTTCCCGTTCTTACTATCGAGGTGCTGCGGGCGCCATCCTCGTTTACGACATTACATCGCATGGTTCTTTTCGTGGACTGCAACCTTTTCTCAACGATGCGCGAGCTTTGGCGTCACCCAACCTCAGCCTGCTCCTTGTTGGCAACAAGCTCGATCTTGCCAGCGAATCCCTCATCGACACGTCTATGCCGCCGCCCACGCCGAGTAGTGTCAGCTCTAATTCGACGATTACTGCCGGTGGCTTCGCAAGCTCATACTCGACGACAAACACGCAGACCACAACGAGAGGCAGAGACTATGCCGGGTCTATTAGCGCCGGCTCCGTGCAAAAAGCGACATACGCCCCGGACGGGCGTGAAATTTCGAGTTCGGAGGCGACGAGGTGGGCCAGCACACAGGGTATCTCAGTCGTCACCGAGGCCAGCGCTCTGAACGGAGACGGCGTCGACGAGATATTCGCCAGATTGGCGCGCATCATCCTAACAAAGATCGAGTTGGGCGATATCGATCCGGACGATCCGATGAGCGGCATCCAATACGGTGACAGCAGCTCTTGGAACAATGCAAGCGACGGCGGCAGCATCAAGAGCTCCATGACAGGTGCCACTGTCGACGACGGCGGGATTCCCGGGCTTCGTAGGCGACGCAAGGGCAAGCATCGCACCCAGAACTGGGGTGGCCTGCGTGAGTGGGAGGAGGTTTTCACCTTGAGCAGCAGACGAAGAGGGGGCAACTGTTGTTGAAGCGGCAGTGTCTTGAGAGGGAAGTGCCATATGGGGTGTGCAGGGGCAGAGTCGATGATGTGAGGTTGGAATTTTGCTATTTGAACTACAGCCTGGGCTTCTTGTCAGTGGAGGTTCTTCTTGATGATATGCGCATTCGCTCATGGACAGCATGGAGTTTTTTGGAGTACACTCGTTTCACATATTACCTCTGTTTTCAAAGGGGAATGGCTGCGGAGAGGGGGGAAGGGGGGTTCTCTTGACGTTGTTATATCGGCATCCTATGTAGTGGTTTGCCCTATCAATAATCGACATGTCCTTAATCTTGGATGATATCTTCTCTGGAGACGTTCCCTGGAGATCCCACCTTGAATAACACTATCGACAACGTTACCCTACCCTCCTTGTATAGACGGAAGCAGCCTGTCGTCTGAATACTGGAGCCAGACCAGTAGCTCATTTTTCGGCAGGCTTTCCGACAGATTTAAATTGAGGAACCGGTGAGCACAGTTCACGCCAGGAGTCGGTGGACTCGTCTCTTATTACTGGGGATGAGGTGGGCTGGCAATAATAGTGCGGGGAGAGATGAAAGACAGCCCGGCGTGATGTATTGCCGCCAGCACCTTGGGTCGGATGCCGCGCAATGAGGCTGGCCCCGGCTATGCATGGTAAACAGATCATTCTTGTTCAATATATTAGTACAAGACCCAGTTGCCAATCTTGTTATGCATGTCGCAATTTTCTTGCTCCAATAGCAGCACGGTTCTGTCGTAGCAGCTGCCCGTACAACTAACTACCTACCTAGTTCGTAGGTACGTTGTATGCTTGTCCGACCTCCTGCCCCTCTAAGCCGAGCCGACTGTCCGCGCCCCGCCAATCCCCAGGACTATTGAAGACAACTTATCCCCAACAAGTTAACGCCGCCTATCATCTTCTTCGCCTTGTCGTCTCCTATGGGCCATTGAGCTGCCGCAGCTACTCCTCTTGCCAGTATCGCCACCTCTTCAGCGTCATCAAGCCTGGATTCCTGCTTCGTCGCCGTTTGCTGACCGACCCGTTACCATGGTTCCCCGTACCGTCATTCCCATTGACAGGAACTGGCTGTTCAAACAGGCTGACAAGCAGGATGGCGACGAGTTTCGCCCTGTATCCCAATTTCCTACCAATATTCATCTAGATCTCATGCACCACAACATCATCTCAGACCCCTTCATTGGAAAGAACGAAAATGACGTGCAGTGGGTTGGCGAGGCGCAATGGACTTACAAGACGACCTTTGCGAGCCCAGAGGTCGGCAACGGCGCCAAGGCCGTTTTGGCATTCGAGGGGCTCGACACGTTTGCTACTGTAATTCTGAATGGCAATACTATTCTTCAAACTGATAGCATGTTCATTCCTGAGCGTGTCGATGTCACGGACAACCTGTCGCGAAACGGCGAAAACGAGCTGGTTATCACCTTTGACAGTGCCTACCTGCGCGGCTGGAAACGAGTCGAGCAGTACCCTGAGCATGTCTGGAGCTGCTGGAATGGAGATGCCTCGCGCTTGGCGGTTAGGAAAGCACAATACCATTGGGTATGTTCTTGTTGTTTCGAATTTACGAGTCATTACGATTCTTTGCTGACCTACCTGACAAGGGCTGGGATTGGGGCCCTTCTCTGCTCACTTGTGGCCCCTGGAGACCGATCAATCTGGAAATCTACAAGTCGCGACTGACTGATTTACATACAACCATCGACATTGATGAATCTCTGAAGCGTGCCACAGTCATTGCGCACGCAACAACAGAGGGGTCCGACGCGACACATGTCCGCGTTGGTGTGTCGCTCAACGGCAAAGAGGTGGCTTCGGAAACAGTTCCTGCCAGCAACACTGCTTCGGTGAATTTCCATATTAGTAACCCTGAGTTGTGGTATCCCATCAGATATGGAAAGCAGCCGCTCTACACTATTAAAGCCACACTGATTGCCAACGGCACCCCGGTCGATGCCATGGTGAAAAAGATTGGTCTACGCCGCCTCCGCCTTGTCGAGCATGCGCTCAAAGACCAATCCGGTACTAGCTTCTTCTTTGAGGTCAACAATATTCCAATTTTCTGTGGAGGCAGCAACTGGATCCCTGCCGACAACTTCATCCCTCGGATTTCACCCAAAAGATATCGCGACTGGGTCAAGCTGGTCGCCGATGGAAATCAGTTCATGATTCGAGTTTGGGGCGGCGGTCTCTATGAGGAGACAGCATTCTATGAAGCATGTGATGAGATGGGCATTCTGGTTTGGCACGACTTTATGTTTGGCTGCGGCAACTACCCTGTCTGGCCAGAGCTGCTGAAGTCCATTGAACGTGAAGCCAGAGTCAACGTCACGAGGCTACGCCACCACCCGTCCATTGTCATTTGGGCCGGGAACAATGAAGACTATCAGCTTGCCGAGCAGGAACGACTTGGTTACGATCCCAAAGATATGAACCAAGACAATTGGCTCAAGTCAAAATTTCCAGCCCGCTACATCTACGAAAAAGTGCTTGCAGATGTATGCAGGGACCTCATTCCAGATGTGCCATATCACTACGGTAGCCCCTGGGGTGGCAAGGATACCACTGACCCTACAGCAGGAGACATTCACCAGTGGAACGTATGGCACGGCTCGCAAGAGAAATACCAAAACTTTGACAAGTTGGTCGGTCGCTTTGTTTCCGAATTCGGCATGGAGGCATTTCCCTCCGTCAAAACGATTGATGCCTATCTACCACAGGGCAAAGCTGATCCTGATCGCTATCCACAGTCATCGACCATTGATTTCCACAACAAGGCTGCTGGACATGAACGCAGGCTGGCTCTCTATCTAGTAGAAAATATGCGATATGGCCCAGATCCGCTCGAGCAATACGTCTACTCTACACAGTTGATGCAGGCGGAATGCCTTGCGTCGGCTTATCGCTTGTGGAAGCGTGAGTGGAAGGGTCCTGGGCGAGAATATTGTGGCGGCGCATTAGTTTGGCAGATAAACGACTGCTGGCCCGTCACTTCGTGGGCTATCTGCGATTATTACCTGCGCCCCAAGCATGCCTACTACACGGTCAAAAGAGAAATGGCGCCAATATCAATTGGTATGACAAGGCGTGAACATCAGTATCCCAAGGACAAGTATACGCGAGTTTATATAGACACCAAGATCGAGATTGAAATCTGGGGCTCCAATCTGATGCTGGAAGATTTGACTGTCGATTGTCTGGTCAAAGCCTGGGATGTTGAAACTGGCAAGGAGACGTTTTCTGAGACTGTCGCCTCTTCCATAGTGCTTTCTTCAAATCGCTCGACGGAGATCCACGCCATGGATGTTCCTGTCAGAACGCGAAAGGCTGGCCTTGAGAGTCGCACCGTTGTGGCGTCATATCTCTTCCAGGATGGTAAGCAGATTGCGCGGTATGTCAATTGGCCTGAGCCCCTCAAGTACTTGCACCTGCAAAAGCCGAAACACATCACGGCAGAGCTCTCTTCGGATGGCAAGTCTGTCGCAGTCAGGGCTGAAGTTCCGGTCAAGGGCGTCGCGGTTGAATGCGAGGAGGAGAACGTCACGTTTGACGACAACTTGGTAGACATTGTACCTGGTGAGGTCGTCTATATTGGAGTCAAGGGCGCGTCGCAAAGCACAGTCATTACCACGCGCTACCTAAACATGCTGAGCTAGATAATTGAATAGATGATCAGATTCATCGGATGCACTGAAGAGACAACGAATGTTTGCTGCATTTATTGAGGCATGATGAACCTGGTGCGTAGTGGGACACACTGTCCGGGATAATATGTTCTTTATTTTGCCAATTACTGTACACAATGTCACATCCTTGTGAGTTTTCTACATTCAATGAAGCAATTCATATATTCGCGACTCATATACTCGCGCGACGCAACTCTTGACATGTAAATACATGAGTTTCGCGCCATCAGGCTTCGGCAATATTTACAACTTGACCTTGTTGGGTGATGGCTAATTTCTTTTTGGCGACAGAGGCCTTCACTGGGTTTTTGGCTGCAAATATTTCATCCAATTCTTCGAGCTGTTAAACAGTCAGGGCCATCCGTTCTTGAAGAGAATGCGAGTTTGAAGTGTGGGCTCACCGTTCGACCCTTGGTTTCGGGGAGAATAAAATACATATAGACTGTCATGATGGCATCCCAGATGATGAAAATGATGTATGTGCGCCAGCCAATCTTGGCCATGCTCACGGGCCAGGCAAACTGATTGAGCAGGCCGGCTGCGTTGACGGCAAGGTTGCCAAAGGCCATGCCTTTGGCGCGTTGCTCAAAAGACAGCACCTCGACTATATAGAGGCCTTGGAGGGGCGTGATGCCGATGGAGAAGACGGCACCGAAGAGGAAGATCATGGCGAGGGACGCGCGGGACGCGTTTGCGTTTGTGTAGATGGGCACGTGGTCAGCCGACTCGCCGGCGTAAGAGGCGGCAAACTGCGACGAGGCGATGGTCATGCCGAGCCAGACGACGGTGCAGGCAGCAAAGGAGAAGATGAGGAGCGGGCGGCGGCCGACGCGGTCCACGAGCACGGCACCGCAGCAGGCGCACACAAACTGGATCACGTTGTTGGCGAGGGTGATGTTGCTCTGCTGGATGGGCTCGGTGAAGCCGGCGTTGTAGAGGACGGAGCCGAGAAAGTAGCTGAGGACGGCGTTGCCGAGCCACTGGGAGAGGGCGGCGACGGAGACGCTGCAGACGAGGCGGTAGGCGGAGGCGCGGTCGCGGAAGAGGGCGCCGTAGTCGTACCAGCGCTTGTCGGCGCCGTCGAGGTCGAGGGCCTCCTCGTACTCGCGCATCTGCAGGGCCGGCCAGACGGAGTCGGGGTCGCCGGCGCCGTGGTAGCGGACGAGAAAGGCGCGGGCGCGGGCGCGGCCTCGCCTGCCGTTGACGTAGAGCCAGCGCGGGGACTCGGGGACGAAGGGGCAGAGCAGCACGACGACGCCGCTGAAGAGGCACTGCAGCCAGGTGATGAGGCGCCAGGAGAAGGCGGCGGAGACGGCGAGGCTGCCGCGGGCGGCGCCGGCGGCGAGGATGGCGCCGGCGAGCCAGAGGCAGTTGTAGACGGCGCCGACGACGCCGCGGTACGCCGGGTGGTTGATCTCGACGACGTACATGGGGCCGGCCGAGGCGGCGAGGCCGACGCCGAAGCCGAGCAGGAAGCGCCCGCCCATGAAGGCGCGCGCGCCGCCGCCGCCGCCGCTGCCGGCCGCGGTGCCCTGCACGATGGTGCCGACAATGACGAGCGCGGCGCCGGCACCCATGCCGGCGCGGCGGCCGAAGCGGTCAATGACAGGGCCCACAAACGGCAGCACGGCGACGCCGCCAATCTGGTACATGGCGGCGACGAGGCCCGCGCCGAGGCCGTCGGCCCCCACGTCGTACGTGTCCCGGAAGTCGCGGTTCTGCAGCAGGTTGTTGATGAGCGACGCGTCGTAGCCGTTCATCGTGGAGCACAGGAAGCCGACGACGGAGAAGAGGTACACCATGACCATGGACGGCGCCCACGCGCGCGGCGGCTCCCGCAGGAGCGCCTCGTTGAAGGCCTCGTTGCCGTGGACGACTCTTTCCTGGACGGGGGTCGTCTGAGAAACAAGGTCAGCGAAAAAAGGTTCAACATAGTTGGTGAGAGAGGGACGGGATGATCCAGGCCGAGTTGTACAAAAGAAAACAAAAGAGTGAGAGAAAAAAAGAAGGCAAAAAAAAAAAAGTTGGCGCAACCTTTTCGGCAACTTGGCCTGTTGATTCTTGCGAGGTCGACCTCGCGGCCGCCTCTTGCACTTGGCCGATGCCACCCATGCGCAGCGGAAGGGGGGGGCGGCGGCGGTGTTGGCGTCTTTTTCTAACCAGACGAGTAAAACCAGAAAAGAGCCCGGTCTTCCCGAGGTGAGGCCATCACCAGGTCTTTTGAATCGGAGGGAACGGCGGCCGTGCCGTGGAGGAGGAGGAGGAGGAGGAGGAGGCGGCGCTTACATTAAATAGTACTGGGGGAGCAAATGAGTCGATCAACAGCGGTGCGGCAAGCCACTCTCGTATGGCCAGTATTGGAAAAGCGTGGTCGAGAACCGGCAATCCCACTCTTTAAGCCGAGCCAAAAAAAAAATAGTTCATGGTCGTATGCCATGGTGGTATTTTCCTCGGCCGCGTAGGCCGGGCCGGCCCCAACTATGTAGGCTACCTACTGTTATTGATTAAGGTATAAGTAGGCGGCGTTGCAGTTTGGCGCACCTCTCGGCTGATGGACCACGCCATCCACCGCATGTCTATCCCTCTGCGACATTCCGTTGCTGGTGGCGCTGCCTAGCAGGATTCCCTACAAATGTGCCATTTCTTTCACGACGAGAAGTACTGATGCCCTTGCCAAGACCTTTTTCCATGGCGTGGTCCAGCAGGGGCACGAAATGGACGAGTTGGGGTATGGACAATTACGGTTCTTGATAGAACGCAGGGCTGTTGTAGACCGGTCTGAATCAGTAGACGGGCTTGATGAATTTGAACAAAGGCTCGTCTTCCCTCTGCGATGCCGTTATTCTGTTAGACTATTATGCCGTTCATAAGCCCGCAGTTCCTCTTCAATGGCGCTTGGCATCGCACCGTCACCAGTCAGGTCGCAGAACTGGCTAGTCGAGCTCTGATTACAGCAAGGGGATCCGCCTCGTAGAAGCCAAGAGGTAGATGGCTTATACCCGGTAGGATCGTTACGCTCAAAGTGGCTCTTGTACGTGAGGTTTGTACACGATTCGAGAGAAAGAAACTTTAACGAGAGGGTCGCGAGTGTGTCAACTACGTAAACCGCCCCCCCCTCCCCTCCCATTCTTGTGCTTGTGCGGAGAAGTACAACTACTCACCGAAAATGGTCGGGTGGTCTGTTGGTGATGGTTGTCTGTTCTGAGCCTATGGAGAAACAAGCCACGAGCGTCAATTGAGTTCAAGACTGGCGATCACGACCGCCGGGGGAAAATACGACCGGAAAAGCCAGCCACCAACCTGCGACAACGGACATGGCTGCCAATAATACCGAATACCATGCACCAGAATTTCGAGGCGTCCTCGAACGTGGGACGTGGTAGTTTCGGCAGATCCCGTCAACCCCAAAACTTGGCGACGCCTCCGGAAAGATATATCACCGAGGCGAGGCGTCGTCCGGCGCGGGCATGCAGAAGACCGGACGTTAGAAGACCGGACGTTTAGACACTATTGGAACAGGCATGAGCTTACGGCAGAGTATTGGGTGGCTTGGATAGTCATGCGGCGGTATATGCCCGTCATCATGAGTTGCTAGTAGCCCTGCAGGAAAGCGGCACGCCAGTGTCGGCAACTGATGGTACGCCTGGGTGGCTTGCATCGTAGGGCCAGCCAGAAAGGGCTGTACTATCGGATACGGGCAAAGACTGTCGCTTCATCAAAGAAAAAAAAAGGTTCTTGTCCGCCGCACGTCCAGGGGGCGGTCAAGGCCATCCATCACCCCCATGGCGCATGGTCGCGCGTGGCAGTGACACATGCGATCACGGCAGAGTATCACACAGTAAAATACATATATATATATATATATACATGTCGGAGCTCCTGGAGCCACGCCCGTGTAGGTGAAAAAGAGTCGCGAACCCGCCCCCAAAAAAAAAGAACGAGTAACGCGGACAGGCGTGGACTATGATGGCCCTTTCAATCTTGCAGCACATGTTTCAATCACCGGCGAGCCAGAAGACAAGCCCCAAAAAAAGATGGGACTTGGCCTTTCCAGTTTCCCGCCGCCCTGCATCGCCAGCCTGCTCCCGCCTGCAGATGCAAAACGCATCGCTGATGGGAGACTCCGTTCTTCGCGAGCCGCTCCCTCTCCCTCTTTAAAAAAAGAGGAAGGGGGGGTTGCGGGCTGCGCGTCGTCGAGAGACTCGTGAGGGTGTTCGAGTGGCCGTACAGAGATTCGCTGCGTTTGTTTGTTTTCGTACGTATTCGGAAGGGTGAAGAGGAAGAAGAATGAAGAAGAGGGGGGGGGAGAGGTTGGCATGTCACGAGAGCGCACAAACACCAAAAAAAGAATGCAACAAGAAATGCCACAATCCACCAGCAGACCTACCATTGTCAGGTTCAGAGCCTTTATGAATCACGTCTCATTGGCTTCTTGAACGGCTTCGCAGACTGCGCAGCCCATCCCATCTCAGCTACACGATGCTGGGTCGATGGATGATGAAGGCGGGAAAATTCTTTTGGTGCGGCGACGTGCAGCAACCACCCCAGGTAGCTCCCGTGCTGGTGGCCCACTACCCGGTTCAGGGCAGCTCGAAACCCGCATCATCCATCAACACCCAATCAATGCTAAGTAAGCCTCGTGGTCTTGATCAGATGTATGCAATGTTGACTCGAAGTATTGAACGTGTTATTCTTACGTTGTATTGTTCAGTCGTAGTGTCCAGAATAAAAATATGGCTCAGTCACATTTGCATGACTCAGTTTCGAGGATATGACAGACTGAAATTGAGTACAAATGCAAGACGCCCAGTCAGGTATTACACAGAAATCATCGCCTTCTTACACAATTTAAATGGCTCCTGCACGCGCAGCCTCTCCTGCATTTTCATACACCAGCTCTTCCATCTTTCTCTTGGCCTTGCCCAGGCTATCCTGACCAACACCCATCCGGCGAGCAACGTATCTCTGGGCCACGATGCCAATGGATAGAGAAAGCGTTTCTTCGATCCATTCCGCCACCCACTCTCTGGGGTCAACAGCCCCACTATCGATAATGTCCCGAATTTCCGCTGGGATAGTCAAGTCGCCATCAGCCTGCTCCTCGTCTCCAGACTTGGGCGTGAGAGGACTGTAGGTGTCCAGCCAGCGCGCCCACTTTGCGGGAATGCTCTGGCTGACGGTGGCGTACTCAATTTGATGGATCGGGTCGAGGATAAAGACGGCAAAAGAAACGTGGCTGTCGTCTTCCTCCTCGTTGGCTTCGGCTTCCTTGTCCTTTTCGGCCGAAGCAGTGCGAGCAAACAGGGTGCCGTCTTCGTCCGTCTCGATGGCTTGGATAGCCAGAAACAGGTCCGAAGTTCGCACGGGGTTGCTTTCGCTCAAGTCTTCCGTGGCTCTAGCCTTGGCTTGCTCTACGCCTCCATTGGCAGAGAAGTACTCGTCAGCGTAGCCCTCGGCATTGGCGCGACAGAGCTTTGTGCCTTCGGTCAACCCCTTGATGAGCCCCAGTTCTCGAACAGAGTCGGATTGGCGCCACCAAGGGCCATCACGCCAGCCAGCGTTGCTCTCGCGAGGCCGCCGAGAGCCGCTTTCTTGGCCACGCTGGACGACAAGCAGATCGCCGCCCTCGACTTGCGACATGACACGGGAGAAGACGCCATGAATGAGAGGGTCCATGGACGGGTATCCGACGAGGTCGTGTGTAATATGAATGAGGAGACGTTCGTGGGAACTGATGGGCGGCGCGATGGTGTTGAGGATGTTGGTAAAGGTCGGTAGTGCGCGATGGCGCAAATCATCACCTTGCACACAGCATTAGCAATATGTTTGGTCTGAATAGAAGCATCATTCCGGTATGTAGCTTACCATAATGGCGAAGAGCCCCAATATCTAGGCCCTTGAATCCCCGCACCTGCTCAGCCCATTTCTTTGCGTCCTCGTTCTGCTGGACTTCCTTGTAAGCGGCCTCTGCCTGCTTCATGGCAGCACTGGCCGTGGACAGGATACCACCCCACCAGCCACCGCCAGCACTGCTACTAGTACTTGTTGCCGGTTGCTGCTCCGCGGGGGTTTTTTTTTCGGCATCCTGGAGCTCAGAGCTCGTGGCACTGGGCGTGAAGCTAGCACGAGCGCTCCGGGCGCTGTCGGTCGACTTGCGCTTGTCCTCGGCCGCTGGGGCTCCAGGAGTCGGTCGCTTGCCGGCTCCTGCAAGACGGGGCGTATGCGGACGAGAGGTTGGGGGCGCGGAAGCGAGCTGCGACTCGAGATCGGCCAGAATGTCCGTATCGCCGCCTCCCTTGGCAGCACCTGCCTTGGAGCTCTTGGGGGCGGCCTTTCCGGCCTTGGCGTCACCCCCGATTCCGGAAAGGAGCTCTTCTAGGTTATCGTCGGCGGCGGGAGCCTTGGTTTTTTTCGAGGCCATGGTGATGCGAGAGGTGATGAGGTTGAAGCGGCCTTTGCTATGACGTTGGAAGTCGACTGGAAGATGGGGGGGTGGCCTCGGCGGATTGGTTACAGTTGGTGGGGTGACGACGACTGGAGCTAACAGGGCACCTAGGCACCTTGGGTAGCAGATAATACTTCAGTCGCGGGCCACTGGAGCATTGAGCGGTCGATCGTCTATCTGTCTGTTAGTAGGTACCTTTCGGTGAGTAGCACGACAGCGGCAGGCTAGCGGTACCTACATACCTCCAACCTCTATAAAGGTACCTCAGTACCTAAGTGCCTACTTACTTACCTAGGTACTTAGTAGGACCAGTACTTAGGTCGTACGCACCTCAACTGGGTATAGACGGTGTCATGCATGGTGCAGTGGTCCTTTTTTTTTTCCTCTACAGGATGTACCGGTAGTAAGGTATATATAAGAATTGTCAACATGCAATTCCAACATGCACTCGGAAATCGCACCGGAAAAGGTATTGGCCAAAGATATTGCTCGGATACATGTCCAGACACTTCCCTTGATGGTACCCACCTAAGTACCTTAGTAGGTAGGTATAGTAGGCACCGAAGTAGGTGCATGCGGGAGTGCTGTAAGTCGGATCTAAAGGCGTTCTATGCACGGAGTACAGCGTCTGGGGCTCGAAGCGCCACAAGCCCGTGAGGGCAATATAAGTGCGTGTCACAGAGATGTACAAGGCAGAAAAAAAGAAACGCGCAGGTGATTGGCCTTTGTGTTGTGGGTTGCTCGGTGCATCGAATTTTGCATCCGCTTCGACTTATAAGTAAGTACAAGGCCACCATAATCTGAGGCAGCTTACGCCATGCATAAGGTACCTAGGTACCTAGTAGGAGGTAAGTAGCAAGCGCGTCAATGACTAGCGGACGATTCAACCCGGCGACACGCAGCGAGAGCGCGCCTCGATGATACGGCATCAGCGAGCAGATTAATTAGAGGCAGGATACGGATACCGGTCGGGTAAGTAGCTTGAGCCACATGCACCCAAGACAAAGAATTAGAATGATTAGCTGATGTACAAGGGCGGCCATAACAAAGGGGGCCGGCAAGAATGGCGAGGACTTGGTTATTAGTTAGACAAACCGCCCTACTAAAAAAAATCTCAACAAGGAGTTCGGCCTGGAGGAGACTAGCGTAGTTTCGATGAAAGCGGCAGTCTGATTGGCCGGGTAATCTGCTGCGCCTGGTGCGTCGGCGGGAGCGTGAAAGCCTGGGGGATGAGGCGACGAATGTGTAGAGGTTACTTACTTACCCAGTCTAATACTGCTGAGCCAGGTAAGTAAGTAAGTGCCTAAGTAAGTACAACAGGCAAGTTGGGTCAGGCAAACTTACTTACTTAGGTACCTTAGTACTTAGAGGTAAACGTACCGTACCTACTTACAGCGTCACTCTCTGACCAGTCGCACAGGATGCAATAGGCCGCGGCAAGGTCGCTCCAATCCTTCCTTTCCCTTTACTCTATTTTTTTTTCGCCAGGCAGTGCAACAAGAGTGTTTGGTACAGGCCTCAAGTCATAAATACAGCCTGGAAGCTACCCAACTTACCCAAGTACTGCATCCCGTAGGCAGGTTGAGTCCTACTTTCTGCTTGTCAATACTTGAGTTAGTAGGTCCAACTATACCAAGGTACTTACTTGGGTACCCAGGTTAGCGTGTGAAGCAAGTACTACTTATACCTGGGTATGGGGCAACGACCGACCCAGCTTGCCAGTTGCCAGTTGCCAGTCCAGTCAACCAGTGCCAGCCCAGCCAGCCCAGCCAGCGGTACGTACCAAATTCCCACCACCCAAAACAAGTGGGCCCCGGGAACCTTGGCTTATTCCAACCACGACACCTCGAGCAAAACCGAATGCCAGGAGAACGAGTACAGAGCGCGCAGAGACACATCCTCAAGTCTTTGCCATCCGCCTCTTGCATCTTCCTCGCCGCCGTCGAGCGCTTCTTCTGCCCCTTCTCTTTCTTCTCTTCCTCTTTTTTTTATTCCGCCCACTCTTGTTTTGCCCTCGTCCTTGACTGACAACCTCGTCACGTTCTCACTTGCTGGCTCATACAAGCAAAAAGCCCACACACACACACACACACACACACACTCAACCCGGGCCACCATCAGTCGTCACGTCTTGTGGCCGCCCCCAACTCTTTTCACCTTTGCTTCGGCTCCCTAGACGTCGCTCTCTCGTCCTCCTTCCTTTTTCCCCTTCTTTTCCCTTGTTGAATAATTCCCCGCGCCGCGCCGTCTGCGTTCCGCCTGCGCGTGCCGCTCACCCCAGATCCAGCCATCTGGCTGACTATGGAACGTGCCCGCAGGACGGTATCCATGGCCTCATCCCGTCGCAGGACGAATCCCTCTTCTGCCTCCCCTCAATCCACTCCAGAGTCCGTCTCTGAGCCTCTGCCGTCTGTCAGTCCTGCTTTGTCGAATGACATAAAGAGCCCGCAGTCGGCGCCGCCCGCTCGACGCTCCAGCAAGACTCTGCAGCACAGCTCCAGCTTTTCCGCCCCCGGCTCATCCCGTTCTGTCCATCTCAGAAAGCGCTCAAAAACAATGGATGAGTACGGTTTTGAGTACGGCCCCGATGAGAATGACAGCCCCAGAAAAGGTGGTCACACTCTTCGTCGGCGTGCCCGTGTCGACTACACCTTTGAGCAGATCGACGACGAGGTTGTCGTCCCCAGCTCAACCTCGTCGGCCCGCACAAAAAAGCGCAAATCTGACAACAGCTACGACTCAGAAGAAGTAAATGGTCACGATTCTGGCCGGAGACGCGCCTCCCTTGACGCCGACATGTCTTCTTCTCGCCGTCGTAACCCTGCACGTAAGTCTTCGGCCGAGGTGGCCACCTACATTGAAGAGCCAGACGACGACGAGCATGACGTCCAAGACACCATTGAGGTCGGTGGCTCTTTATCTGACGATGAGAATTCCACCTCTGCCGCCCTCTCGGGCTCAACCACTACTGGCCAAGATCCTTCGCCACCAACAGCTGGCAAGGCTGCTTCTGCAGAGCCTGAGACATCTGCCGCCCATCAGCCCACAGACAAGGCTGAGGTCACTACAACTGTTCCTGAAGCCTCCGATTCCAAGTCTCAGGAAGAAGATGTCGAAAGACCGGATAGGCAGCTATTGCAGGAAGCCGGCGCTTCGATGCCTAATGGCGCCGATTCCAAAACTGTCGAGGCTAGCCAAGCACAAGTCACAACCAACACTGCCAACTCTGGACGTCTGTCCCCAGAGCAAGCAGTTGAAGCAAAAGCCTCTCTGGAGACTTCAAACACGCCGTCGACAAAGGAAGAGCTTATTGGTAAACCGGATGTCATGAACAGCGATCGTGTCGCCTTAACAGCGAATGCATCTCCCAAGGCCGATGCTGCTAAAAAGTCTGAGGATCAAGACAAGTGTATCACCTCTAATTCTGCCAGTCAACTGTCCGGGAAGGACGTACAACAGCCCTCCTCTCCATCCACGCAAATTCAGAAGCAACTTAACGGATCTCCTACTGAGGCATTGGCTGACGTCAAGGTGGATCCCAATGTTGAAGAAGATACCAAGATGGAAGATGCTGGTAATGAAGACCTGCAGGATGAGCCCGTGAAAGACAATTCACCGGCAAAATACACACAGAAGGTCATTATACCTGCTCCAGCATCAGAGGTAAAAGAGGCCCCGACTGTCTCCCAGACTGGCTCTGAAACCGCAATGGAAGGTGTTGTCGTCACCAAGACCGAGACAAAGCCCTCCTCATCACAGAGCCTCGTACCCTCCTCTGCGGCTGTATCGAGACCTCAGCCGACTCCTGTCGGTCGCTGGGCTCATCTAACACCGTATATAGATGGTGAATATACCACCTACCCCGAAAAGAAGGAGGCGTCGCCTGAAGATGACACGCCGGCTGAAGAGCCAGCGGCTGAGGAGAAGGACGCGGAAAAAGATTCCAATGGCATGGAGCCCATGGTTGAGGATAATGAAGACGCGCCGGAGGGTTCGCAAGTCGAAGCGCCAACCCCAGCTTTGAACACGCCCACCCGAGGCTCGCCCGTTCCCGAGTCCATGGAACCCACTGCATCGAACTCGCCTGCTCCAGCTGCAGATGAAGCAGATGATGGTGACGTGTC
This sequence comes from Cordyceps javanica, assembly GCF_051103115.1. Classification (NCBI taxonomy): domain Eukaryota; kingdom Fungi; phylum Ascomycota; class Sordariomycetes; order Hypocreales; family Cordycipitaceae; genus Cordyceps; species Cordyceps javanica. The sequence continues at coordinate 2,463,689 of NC_139296.1, forward strand.
TGATTCGGAAGACCTCGAATTTCGACGCTATTTCCGCTATAGGAAACTACGCGACGCGGAACAGTATACGACGACCCTGGAAAACTTTGAGGACATGACAACAGCAGAGCTGTACGAGCTTATTGGGGCTGTGAATCTGTCCATGGTACAGTGGCAGACTGAGTGGAATCAGCTCGGAAAGATTGTTGACGACTATGAGAATTCCCTTCGACGCAGAGTCGCTGATTCCAAATACGAAGCCAGGACTCGCAATCTTCACCAACACGGCATTAACTACGAAGAGCCAGAATTCGTTGTCAAGGGGTACAAGGCCAAGGAAAGGGAGATTATGAGTGAGACTCGTTACCTCCAAGGCCAGGATCGCATCATGGCGGCCGCATATGGCTTCGAATACGACCCTCATCCCTCCAAGATTGGTCGTCAAAACCCCGAGACTCAGCAAGTCGGTATCATGACACGAGGCCGCTCACTCCGAAACCAACCTAGGCAGACGGCAAAGGCGACTGAGGCCGATGAAGTGACCGGCAAGCGAACTCGTAAACCCGTGCAGCTGTTCGATCCCGCTGCGCAAGATGTCAGCCGCAGCTCGACCCCTGTTCCCACAAGGACCAGGCGGCGGAGAACCGGGAACGGCGACGACGACCTGCTTACTTCTAGCTTCAACGGCGACGCCAATTCGGATGTGGATGAACCTCCGTCAAGAACGAAGCGCCGTCGCGCTGGCCGTCCACAGACTTCTGCACCGAACATGGGTGATGATTATGGTGCTTCCCAGGACGCTGCGCATGATGCAGCTGCGGACGATACGGGCCGTCCAAGCCGTCGCGGTCGCCACCGGGCTGCCATTCGATATGACGATGGCTTTGCTGAGCAAGAACTGGACGAGGAACAGCAGCAAAAGCAGCCTAGACGGCATCTTCTCACGCTCAAGATTCCACGCGGCAAGAATTTCAGCGAACCTTCGTCGGCCATCACTGACAATGGCGATTCGCGTCCGTCCACCGCATCCTCTGATTCGAGCTCTCACACTGCCGAGTCGTCGTACTCTTTCCGGCCCAAGCGCCAAAAACGATTTCGTGATGAGCAAGAGGAAGCAGAGGCAGCCAGTCAAGGCCCTCCCAAGAAGCGAGGTCGCCGAGTCGCCGACGAGGCAGCGTCGACAGCCAGCATCCCTACCGGGGACACCACGCCAGCCCCAGTTCGCAAGACTCCGAAAATCAAGGTTGTTCGCGTCGCTCAGGCGAGTCGTACCGGGACGCCTTCGTCCGTTGGTGGCGACGCCGAGGAGCCACGCAAGGATTACAAGCTGATGACCAAGTCGGAGAAGATGTCTGCGTCGATGAAAAGTAAGCACTTTTGCCATCAGCGAATTTATCATTATATTCTTAGTTTCTTTGCGGATTTTTCTTTTCTAACATGTTTGATACAGGTCGCTGGGCGAATGGAAACATGGCCGGGGCCGTGGAGAAGCGAAAGGCGACGCTGGCGGCCAAGAAGGCAGCACAAGCGGCCGCCGACCAGAAGTCCGGCACAACGACTCCAAAGGGGAACAAGGCCAAGCCAAAGAAGGACGGGCCGCCCCGTCAAGACTCTCAGCCCTTGCCCCCAGGTACTCCCAGTGTGGGATATCCTTTCACGCCCGCCTAGCTTGAGGTGTAAAGAGTATCCCTCGTGTTCCTTTGTGCCGGATGCTCTGGAATCTACAGGTCTGGTGACACATACACACACACGGCCTCATCCAGCAAACCCGTTGTATACAAACTCAAAGGTCTTTATTATTATGGCTTCCTTGGTCTGCTTTTTCTGTGGTTTCGTGCTGCGTTGGTCTTTTATTTTATTCTATTTTTTTGTCATCTTGTTCGACCGGTCACTTGGGGCGCTCTGCGTGTTTGCGAGTACCGGATCCTGTGTTATTTGTGTCTGCTGTTTATTTCATATTTATTCGTTATTCTCCTTGTGTCTGGTTTATCTGTCCCCACGTTTAGCATACGAGCGGCGTTGGCATTCATCGTGCCACGCACCAATGGCTCATGGACTGGCGTTGTTTCCTTTTATTCCTTCTTCTATCTGTACGCGTTTTGATCTTTTTTTTGTTTTTACTTGCGGTCGCAGTTTCAATGTCTTTTCCTGGTGTGCAAAAAGAGAAGAAAAACTACCTTGGTCGTTTTGCGTCTCCACCCACGCGCGCAAGCCAACAAAAAAAACACCTGCCCCGTGGTGCGAGAGAATGTTTGACGCGTTCTACTTTATTTTGGAATCGGGCAATGGATGGAATAATGTCTTTAAGGGTCGATTGCATAGTCTTGAATCCAGCGGCGATATTACTTTAATTTTATTTGCGGATCGTAGTTTGCAAGTGATTGCGCCCATCGTAGACAGAGGGTGAGCTGTGCCGTGTTAGTCGAGTGTTTATTCGTTTGAGACGGTATTGATTACAGCCAACTTTTGCACGACAGGACTCTCGCACTATACAGAGAAAAAGAAAAAAAATACCGACATAGGATTCCAAACCAACTTCCGCACGCACTCGTGGAGTAAAATACACAAAGGTTAACCAAAGCAATGTTGTACTGCGGTGATTTTTCAAAGCTGCATTATCCAGGGTAGCCGGCCCTCGCCCCGGGCCGGCCTGGGTGCCATGGACCACACCGATGCACTTCACACTGATTTGGCGTGGAGTTGGTTCAATAGTCCAATGGGTGTCTATTTGCCCACAGCGACATATATTCCGACGCTGCGTCAAGTTTTACACTGGAGACCATGGGGAAATGTTTTTGTTACTTTGTTTTTGTGCTCGTCATTGATGCGATATATGGTATGGATCCGTCCTTACACGCCGCAACCGAAATGCAGAGCCGGCAAAGAAGCCCCATAAACCAGCGGCCCTCTCCTCACTCTCTCCCAACTCTATAGAATAATGATAAAAAAAAAAGAGTAGAGGTCCGGAGGAAACATGGAATATCCCCCATGCGCAAAACAAAGGCGCACCGAGGACTAAAACATAGTTTTTGCCAATGTTTCTCAATTTTTTTTGGTTCATGAATAGTGTAAAAAAACATTTCGCCATTTGCCCCCTTCATTTAGTGTGCCCGTTTTTGGCAAAAAAGAACAACCGCCATTGTCTTTTTTTTTGTTTTGCTTCGTCTTCTTCTCATTCGTCCCAGAAAAACCCGAAAAAACAAGACTCTCCGTTTACATGACGACACCAGAGTTGGAGGCGATACGGGGCCACAGCTCAGCGGCCTCCTTGCCGACGGGGCCGGTGATGGCGGAGCCCTTCATCTCACCCTTGGGGTTGACGATGACGCCGGCATTGTCCTCAAAGTACAGGAAGACGCCGTCGAAGCGCTTCCAAGGCTTGGCCTGGCGGACGATGACGGCGGGGTGGACCTTCTTGCGGAGCTCGGGCTTGCCCTTCTTGACGGTCGCGACGACCATGTCGCCGACGCCGCCGGCGGGCAGGCGGTTCAGGCGGGCGCCGATACCCTTGACGGCGATGATGTAGAGGTTACGGGCACCCGAGTTGTCGGCGCAGTTCATGACGGCACCGCTGTAGAATGCAAAGAAAAAAACGGCAAGGGTTAGCTTCTCTTGTTGGAAAGAATGGTGCGTCTCGGAGAGGAGAAGGGGGGGGAGGAGTCGTCGGGATTCTGCGGCCACGTACACAGGGAGACCGAGGGTCATCTTGAGCTTGCCACCGGGGGCACCACGGCTGTAAGGATTCTGTCAGTACTTTCCGAATCGTAGGCACACGGTGCTTGTTGCGGCTGGCAACGTTGCTGCTCTCTCTGCCCGCAATCCTGCTGCTTCGATCCGACGTTTTTTGCGATACCATTCCGGATCGACGACGATACAATATCCGAAAGGAGGGGTGTTAATTGACAGTCCGGAATTCAATGACAGAGACAGGCTGCATCGGTATTCGCGTGCTTGACCGTGGCTGTGGCCATCTCCGACTCAAGCTGAGTTTCTATCCAATTGTCGTCGTGTCCGGCTATAGTCCAAAAAAAAAAAGAAGGTCGCCCGCCAAATTGTCTCGCGACTTTCCACCTCTTGCACGTCGTTGTGATACTTTGTTTCTTGCGGGTTTGTTCTTTCGCAGAGATTGTCGAGGCAGAGAGCATCGCGGTCGAGAAGGACTTACGAAATCTTGGCCATTGTGAAGAGGTTGTGTGTGGCGTTACTTCGTGATTGAGAAAAATGGCCGTGTTTGGGATTGCGGTCGTGATCGAGAGCTTCACAGGCACATTCGGGGCGAAAATTTCCTGTGGGGTGAGAAACCCTATGGGAAGCGAGTGTCTTCTCACGTGACGATAAGCCATTTTGCTCAACCCTTCGTGGGGCTGGATGGGCGACTTGGACTGGACTTGGTGACAGGGCCGGGGGCCCACTAAAAACGGTGATTGCACTACTGAATATACTGACATGTACCAGTATGTGCGGCCAGCATATTCATGGTGGTGCCGGGCAGCGAGCTTGGAAGATGCTTGGGATGCTCCGGGCTGGCTCGAATAATTGGGCGATAGAGACTCGAGCGCCGAACATTTGTTGAAAAATTTATCGTAGGAGAGTGAACAATAACTTGTACTTGAAACTTGGAGCGAATGAGTCTTCATGCTATACTACGATGGGGATGGCTCCCCGTGTGTACAGGCGCAGCTCTCATAAAATACATCGCACTTGCGACGTGAACACTTGCACGCTCGAATACAGCTTTTTGTCTCCCTTGATAAAAGCAAAGAATAGAAGTTTACCCATTGAGAACGTATTCTCACCCTGCATGGCATATTTGAAAAGCAATTCGTTTCTCTTGACTATCAGTACTTCGCATACCAGGTAGTTTCTCAACTACTTTGTGGTGGGTATGGCTGGTCTTGGTTGACTTTGTCGCTGCCATGCACAACCTTGTTGTTGGGGGAGAGAGCTGGAACGTCTCTTGCGCGATACCATAGCTTCGTGTAGGAAAAATGCTTGTTAGCAGTAGCAATCCCGGCAGATTATTGCCAGTCTTTACATATATCAGCGCGTTTGTTTGAGATGCGCCATTGAGGACCTGGGTAGGATACATGAAAGTGATCTCGACATTTCAACCTTCTTGGATTTCTCAATACCATACATTGATAATTTTCAATAAGGACGAGTGTTTTCAACGATCGCATCTAACCTGCCCGGTTAGCTCAATCGGTAGAGCGTGAGACTCTTAATACGAGTTCACCATCTCAAGGTTGCGGGTTCGACCCCCGCATCGGGCTATTCCTATAAAAACGATTGGCGATTCTTTTTTTGCACTTCTATGCGCGTGCGGATATGATTTGGAACTCTTCCTTCCTGTCAACTTTTTTTTCCCTTTCTCTTTATGACAGGATGCTGTCACGTAGGTGATCTAGATTATTTGTACGTGTTTATTCTCTTTCTACAGCAAGCAGTTGTCAATGTGGCTCTGACAGCAACATCTATGCATGCATTCGAGTACGCTGCTCAAAAGGCAGCTAGGCGTGAAAGGGTACAGATCAGAAGAATCCGGGTAAAGAAGTCGTCGCAATTTTATTGCAACCGTAATAGAAAAAAGTAACAAAATTAAATCTCCTTCATCTGGTCGATTTCAACTGGCGCGAGCCTGTGATTGGTAGGTGGCGAGGAAATCGGGGGCGCCGCCGGTAAGAAAATCTAGGGGGCTTCATTTTTTTTCTTCTTTTAATCCGGGGCAGGCAGTCAAAGCAGTGGGCAGTTGGCAGGCAATAGGAACACGGGAAGGGATGGATGGATGGTTGGCTTTGCTTTCTGGCTAATAAACTAGCGCTCCAGGCCCCCCGTTCGCTGCCGGACCCAGCGCGCCAATCAGGAGGCGCCTGAAATTTCCTGCACCTCCCTCCCCTTTAATGGCCGAAGGCTTAGTTTACGTGTCGCGTCCGCCAGAGTTTACAGGTCGGAGCTGCCAAACAATCCATCTCACCCAACCGACAACGTCTTCACTCATTCCAGCATCCATCGAGGCACTCGGAGCCATTTGGACTAACCGCTCGTTTATCCTACTATCCTAGTCTCGCCATCGCTGATAGTCTGCTTGACTGTTCTCAGGGGGACACTGTGTAGTATCCCTCTCATTTTCTTCGCCGTTGCTCCTATAAACTGCGCCAGCGCACACAAACCACCTCTCTTCACTCACCTGTTCACACCGCCTTGATCATGTCCGACAAGAAGAGTGACGACTACTACCCAGGCCGTGATAATGGCGAGAAGGAGCGCTTTATCCCCGCGGCGCCCGCGTTTGCTGCCCGTGAGGCCCCGGCTGCCGTCTCCGACTCACTCAACAAGATTAGCCAAAGTCCTGGTCTCTCTGTCCTGGCCTACTGCCTGTCTTCTATCAGTATGACCGTTGTCAACAAATATGTCGTCTCCGGCTCCAAATTCAACATGCCCCTCATGTACCTGGGCATCCAGGTAAGATTGCTTCCACGTCCTCCTAGCTTGTCTACTCAACGACCTCTGACCTTGTCTATTTTCAGAACGGTGTTGGCGTCGCTGCCATCATGGCCTGCAAGCAGCTGGGCCTCATCACCACTCTTGCGCCCTTTGATACGGAAAAGGCCAAGAAATGTAAGCAAACAGACGGATTGCTCGTTCACATAGTACAGTGTGGAGCGCTAACACTTTTGCAGGGATGCCTATTTCTTTTCTTCTCCTTGGCATGATCTTTACCGGCACCAAGGCCCTCCAGTTCCTCTCTGTTCCTGTCTATACCATCTTCAAGAACCTGACAATCATTGTCATTGCCTATGGCGAGGTCCTATGGTTCGGTGGCCAGGTTACTTCGATGATCCTGCTGTCTTTTGGTATGATGGTCGTCAGTTCCATCATTGCTGCTTGGTCGGACGTTCAGTCGGCTGCCACCGCCTCTGCCGACGCCATGTCCACTCTCAACGCTGGCTATGCTTGGATGTTCCTCAACGTCATCTGCTCGTCCACCTTTGTTCTTGGCATGCGCAAGGTGATTCGCAAGATGAACTTTAGCGACTGGGACAGTAAGTAACAGTTAGAGGAAGAGCCTTGTATTGTCCTTGCTAACAGCAAACTAGCCATGTTCTACAACAACTTCCTCACCATTCCCATTATTATCGTCTTGACCTTCCTTGTCGAGGACTGGTCCAGCGAGAACCTGGCCCGCAATTTCCCTGTGGAGAGCCGCAACAACCTCTTGCTCGGCATGGTGTACTCGGGTCTTTGCGCCATCTTCATCTCGTACTGTTCAGCTTGGTGCATTCGTGTTACTTCTTCCACCACGTACTCCATGGTTGGAGCCCTCAACAAGCTGCCAATCGCCGTCAGTGGTCTCGTCTTCTTCGATGCTCCGGTTACCTTTGGCAGCGTCTCTGCCATCATGCTTGGTTTTGTCAGTGGTATCGTCTATACTTGGGGCAAGGTGCAGATGAAGGAGCAATCCAAGATGAGCCTCCCGACCACCAACCGACCGGTCATGAGCGCCAGCTCCAAGAGCAATAACGATGCTTCCAACTCATAGAGCGTTTCCAGAAAACGATGTCACGAGTGATGGAGGGTGCGGTACCTGGGAGTATGATGGGGCTGCAAAACACACGATTCATATTTTCTTCTTCATTTCGCGACCTGCCGCGATTATCATAAAAATCATAGGGAACGGCGTCAGCTCTCGAGCGTCCAAGGTGAGAAAACCATGCATGCTCGTGGCTTGGGGACATTTGGCATTGGAATCTACCATTCCATCAGGGTTGAGGCGGGAGACGGAGATTTTCTTGTTTCATTACGGCGTTTGCTTATTACATGCCAGAGCGCTGGACGGCATTTTGGCATACACGAAAATTTGTATTAGTTATAGGTTGAAGGACGGTTAATTCGGCAATAGAATCGATAATTCATGTGCTTGTGCAATTGCTCAAGGTAAACAACGCGACCCGTCAGTACACAAACACAATCAGGAGAGCTTGTGCTCGTTCATGAGTTCAACACACATCTGACCATGACGGGACCGGCGTAGCTGCAGCCAACGGAGCAGATATATATGTAGACTACGGCCCTAACGACTTGACCCGAAGCAATTTACCGTCGATACCTGTTTTCTCGCTCGGCTCGGCGTCGGTGACAGAGTGGCTTAGTTTAGCTCACTCTCTGCACCCCTCCATTCGCCCAGTCTTGCTGATTGTGGATTGTGGTGCCCGCTTGCCGTGCTGCCGTCTCTTTACTCAGTAATCCCAAGAATACCTGCCTATATTGCTCGCTCGCTGGCGTGCCCACCCACAGCCCTGCTGGCTAGCTACTTGGCAGAAACAGAACCTCGTACTGGTAAAGATCGGCCGAAAGCCGTTATCGTTGATGCCTTGGCCGAGAAAACGGGAGGGGCAACAAAACCTGACAGCCTGGTTAGCGCCGCCAGAACCAGAGTCTACTAACTGATTTCAGCTTTTTGTAGGCATCTACGGAGTAGAGCGAGGTAGTAAGGTGGTCGCCGCCAACCGGTAACCCACCACCCCCAGCTACAGTCAGGCAGCCCACCAACTACTACCCACGTATTACCACCACTGCTCTGACAAATATCCAAGCAACGTCGTTTGCGACTGCAAAACCCTTTCCTGCCACATCGTGGGCCGTCTTTATCTTCCAGGCACCCTGGACCAATGTTGGATCGCTGGCTCATATACCCCGACCAATTGTCCATTGTTAGCGATCGCGACCGTCTCCGTTAACGATTCGTGCCGCTTCCCCTCATCTTCCCGCTCGTGAAACCCGGGTCGCGGCGTTAGCCTCGACAAATCCGACCAAGAACATACGGCATTGGCTCATGTCGCACTAGCAAGCGAGGCTCTCCTGCAAGCGCCCGTGGCCATCCGGCGACTATGAACTATTTTGAGGACTATGATGAGCCCGCCGCCGACGGTGGCGGGACAGCGAGCCACGAGCCGCCTGCGGGCATGGCATCGCCGCCGTCGCCCGCCCAGCCCAGCCAGGACGCCGGTGCCGCAGCTGCGGGCATGGCCGGTCAGCGTCGATCGTCTGGCAACGTCACCGTCTACCAAACTATAGGCCCCGATGCCCACACCTCCGCCATCATGTCACCTGGCGGCTCAGGCCCCGCGCTGAACCCGCGCTCCTGTGTGACCTGCCGGCGTCGCAAGGTGCGTTGCGACAAGCAGATGCCCTGCTCCAACTGTCGCCGCGCCCAGATTCCCTGCATATTCCCTGCGCCCGGCCGCGCCCCGCGCCAGCAGAAGCCCAAGGACCCCAACGCGCCGCCAAAGACCTCGAGCCAGCGTGAGGTCGAGCTGATCAAGCGCCTGCGCAAGCTTGAGGGCATCGTCGAGGAGCTGAGCGGCCAGATCGAGGTGGAATCCGGCAGCGGCCGCCAGGCGCACTCGGAGTCTCCGCGCGTCGGCACAAGCGGCGAGACCTCGCACAGCCACTACTCTTCCAGTCTGGATTTATTTGGCGGTCGCCCGTCCAGCGAGAGCGGCCATGATACAAACCCGGACAATTTGCGAAAACGAGAGATTGGCCAGCAGTTCGGCCGAATGGTTCTTGGCGATCACAAGGGCACAACGAGATATGTCAGCAGTGGGTTCTGGTCCAAAATGAACGACGAGATTGATGCTATTCGCACCGAAACGCAGAGGCTTACCGATGACGACGACGAGTCTGAATACGACGAGTCGCCCACGCAAACGCCGGATCCGTTGGGCAACCTCACTGACCACCACTCCTTCATCTTCGGTTATCGGTCCGCCGATGTTGATCTGAGCAAATTACATCCGATGCCCTCGCATGCAACTTTCCTTTGGTCTGTATTTCAAGAAAATGTTGAGCCTCTGCTAAAAGTTCTTCATGTACCAACCATTGACGCTTTGCTGCGAGAAGCAAGGCAAAACGTTGCTACACTTTCGCCTGCAGATGAGGCTCTCATCTTTGTGATATACTTTTCCGCCATCACTGCCCTCGAGCCAGAAGAGGTCCAGACAAACTTCGGAGCCGACAAGTCTGCGCTCCTGGCTCAATACCGTTTCGCGGTGGAGCAAGCGCTGGCCAAGGCCAATTTCCTCAATACGTCCGATATTACCGTCTTACAAGCCTTCACGCTGTTTCTACTTGTCGGTAGGCGGCATGATGACAGCCGGTTTTGCTGGTCTCTGACCAGTCTGATTGTTCGCCTCGCGCAAGGCATGGGGCTGCATAGGGATGGCACACACTTCAACCTGCCGCCCTTTGAGACGGAAATGCGAAGGAGACTGTGGTGGGCGCTTATAACACTCGACCTACGATCCGGAGAGGAGCTGGGTACCGACATGGTAATACCTGATGGAGGATATGACACCCAGTTGCCCCTGAACATCAATGACGTCGACATCAGCAAAGATGCCAAAGAGTTTCCCGAACCACGCGAAGGCCGATCAGACTGTGCTGTCGCCGTGGTTAGATATGAGATTTGTGCCATGGCTCGCCGAATCCACTGTGCATCCTCTGCCATGGCGTTGAGACCAGAAACGAGCAGTATTGCTGAAAAGGAGCAGATGCTCATCGAGGTATATCAGCGGATCGAAGACAAGTTTCTTCGACATGTTGTGGATGAAATGGACCCCTTGTACTGGGTCGTTGCGATGATTACCCGCGTCATCATGGCCAAGACGTGTTTGGTGATATACCACCCCCTTCTTTTCCCCGGTGCTGAGGAGCAGCTTTCCAACGAGGTCCGTCAGAGGCTGTACGTGGCCGCCATCGAGATTATTGAGTGCAACCATAAATTGGGCACCGACCCCCGCTGCAAGCAGTATCGCTGGCTATTCAAGACTTACACGACCTGGCACGCCATCTCCTACGTCCTCGTAGAAACTTGCCGCAGACCTTGGACGCCGCTGGTAGAGCGTGCGTGGCATGCCGTGACAGGATACGAAGGCGACCCGGTTGAGCTGGCCAAGAAGGCTGACCATGCCGCCGTCTTCATCCCACTGCGCAAGCTCTTTGCACGGGCGCGACGGCATCGTGTAGCCGAGATTAGCAAGTTACGCGCCAACCCAGAGGAAGCAAGACGTTTAGACTTTGCGGAGCGAATGGATCCCGAACCTGCTCGTTTCGGACCAGTCCCCGGTGCAGAGCACATAATGGACCAAGCTAGGGATCGTTGGCGGTTACTCATAAAGCCGGAAGGCATCAGCCCATCACCTTGGCTAGGTTCGAAAGCAGCGGGTGCCAGCGGAATGGTGCCGCCAGGGGAAAACCCAGCACCAATGTCTGCCCCTACTGGTGCAAGCAACGTCCCCGGCCAACAGGTGCAGGCAGACCCAATGCCGTCAGTTAATGATGTCAATTATGCTATGAACTTTGTGGATGTACTCATGTCTCAACACAACGTCCCGATGGCTGACTTTTGGGATATGAGCAACTTGGATCAAGCTGCTGCCAATGCGAATCTATCTACTCAGCAAACCCTGCAGAATCCAGTCTTGGGAATGCAGACTCCCAAGGACGCCAGCGGCCAGCCTCTTCTCTGGGCCGACCCATTCTCTACTGCGGGCATCAAGCTTGATGACGTCCTGGCCGATGACGCGGAAATGGGAGAGGATTTCAACTGGCAGGATTGGAGCCAGAGCATTCGAGGTTTGGAACTTGGGGCCGCGCAACCACAACCTTCAAATTCAAATCAGCGTTGGCCATGAACGCAGCTTGTTCATTCCATGAGACTAAAAAAGTAGATCGTGAGGGATGAATATGTTAGCATGGCCCCTCTTGCGCTTGGAGTTGCAAAACGTTGGTTGCGACACACTATGATACCCTACTGAGGCTACCAGGTACATACATGCTTATGGATCGTGGGCGATACTCTACGGAGTATGTAACCCGTAACGTAGATACTCTTTCAATAACGAGAACATTTCCTGCATTTCTTGCAGGAGCCAGTTTATGATTGATGCATTTTTCTTGTGCTGTACTAATCTCGACATCTCTGATGTGCCGTCACTGTCTGGTGGGGCTAAAGCTTGATCGCATCTGCCTAAAAATTTGAGTCTCGAAAGCGCGGCGAAACCTCTGACGGAACAACGAAAGCAACCAACCCAACAACGAATCGCGCAGGATGGATCCCGGTCGCCAAAATATGATCAACGGCTCTGGGCCGTCGAGGGTGCGCGATGGCACCTCGCCGAAGAACGACTCACACAATCGCATATCGAAATCCTCTCGACGCGGACCACGCCAGTCGGCAAACAAGGCCGCGGCAAGCTATGTCTCGAACGAGGAGCAGGCGCGCCAGTTTGTCGCCGACGAGGATAAATTCGTCCTGCGTCAGTCGAAAAAAAAGGCCGATATTCGTGTTCGTGAGAACAGGGCGAAGCCCATCGACTACCTGGCCTTCAGCCTCCGATACATTGACGACGAGCGCGACGCTTTCGACGATGAAGCTGGCGACGATGACATAGACGTGCCCGAACCGGCGGATATTGTGCAGAATCTTTCTTTGGAAGGACTGAAGGAGTTGGAGGCCGACATCAAACACTATCACGTGCTGGAGACAGAACCTCGGAACAGGGAATACTGGGAGGCGCTGCGTTCGCTGTGCAAGTCCCAGAAGGCAAAGCTCGACCCATCCAAGTACGATAGACGGGTCGTCAGCAGCGTGGACGACGACATCAACAAAATTCTCGCGCCCAAAACGTACGAGCAGCTGGGCGCGCTGGAAAAGCAGATACAAACGAAGCTACGATCCGACGAAGACATTGACATGGACTACTGGGAGCAGCTGCTGCAGAGCTTGCTCGTTTGGAAGGCGAAAGCCGTCCTGGCACGAACGGTTGATAAAATTACCAAGAGGAAGCTCGAGCGAAGGGGCCCGTCCCTCGGCAAGGAGGGCAGCGATACGGGATCGGCACCAGCACAGACACAAGCACAGCCCAGCAGCAGCAGCAGCAGCGCGCCGAACGCGCCACCCGCAGAACCGAGCGGCGGCAACAACGCAGATGCCTCCAAGGCGACACAGACGCTCTACGACAGGGAGGCTGCCCGGGGCGTCTCGGAAAACGAGGAGGTCTTCGCGGCGGAGGAGGAGCTGCCGGGCACGTCGTCGTCGTCGTCGAAGCCCCAGTGGGCGGGCGAGCACCGGGTTCGCAAACCGAGATACTTCAACCGGGTCCAGATGGGCTACGAGTGGAACAAGTACAACCAGACGCACTATGACCACGACAACCCGCCGCCCAAGGTCGTGCAGGGCTACAAGTTCAACATCTTCTACCCCGAACTCGTCGACAAGACCAAGGCGCCGACGTTTAAGATTATTCGCGAGCACGGGAGGCGGCGGGGAGAGTCGTTTGCGGCCGCAGGCGAGGAAGACACCTGCTTGATTCGCTTCATCGCGGGACCCCCATACGAAGACATTGCCTTTCGCATTGTGGACCGCGAGTGGGATTATAGCGCCAAGAGGGACCGTGGATTCAGAAGCTCCTTCGATAAGGTAAGTTTGATTAAGAGCAAAAACTCGGCCGAACGAGATTGCGGCCCTCTCTCTCTCTCTCCCTGCCTGCCTGTCTGTCTGTCTGTCTGTAACATGGCGGAAGCAACGCCGCGAGGAGCCGGAGCAGTCACAGCTAACGTGTCTTGACCTCACTAGGGCATTCTGCAGCTGCATTTTCAGTTCAAAAAGGTAAGACCTGCATATCTTTGCCGGGACCGGCGTCCCATTTCACCGGAAATTATTGGGGCTGACATGTTTGCTCGTAGATCTTCTACCGAAAATAAGGACAGTAGGTTAAAATGGCAGCCCGCCACTGGAGTGGCTGTTTATATTTTTGGAGGCTCAAAATACCGGATGAAGATCATGTCAACCTTTTTTGAGGTTTTTGGTAGAACTTTTGGGAATTGCCATGACGGACACGGCGGGCGGAGGGGACGAGATGCTACAAGCACAAACCCGAAACTGGACGCAACAGCTACACCGGTTCTCCAAACCGCATCATGTGCCAACCAAAGGAAAACAAAAGCAAGGAGAGTGAGGATGCCGGCCCGCTCAACCGTGGTTCTATTGTTTCGAACCTTCGTCAACTATAGCATGGGAGGGTAACCTAGGTTGCATGTAACACCTCATTCTTTCTAGAAAGTAGGACAATAGCCATGGCAGCAACGACGATGAGTCCAAGTGCCACGAGAGCAGCCTGAAGCCTGCACATCATCAAGCAGTAATGAGACTTTGAAAGAGACTGGCTCGCAGAGAGGGCAGCGTCTGCGCCTGATTTGGCCAATGTGTGGCCTCCCCTGGAGGCTTACACGGCGTCTCCGGGTCTGCCTGCAAACGACCCATCCCTACAGAGCGGCTGCGGTCTCCAAAAAAGTCTGTATCAGCCTTTGGGGGCCTTGTTTCAAAACACCCAAAAGAACTTTTGGGCTGATTGGCCCACTTGTGTGGATGTTTACGGAACCTGCGGCCTGCCGTTGAACGCCCCATCCCAACTTGATGCTGTTCTGGGTGATGTGTAAGGCGTCAGGTGGCTGCCCGCGTTCGTTGCCGTAGTGTAGTGGGAATGGGAGGGAGAGAGGAAGAGAGGGAGAGAAAAGTAAACGGCAGCTCAAGTGAATGAGACAAGGAGCCGAGATGAGATGTCATTTTTTTGTTTGCTTGTCAGTAACAAGAAACAGGAGGTCCAGTTGGAGTAGCCAATCGCCTCAGTATCAAAGGGCTCTTACACTGTCCTCCCGGAGAACCAATCATCGCCAGACACCAAACTTGCTGTTTACGTTGAAGTGTTTAAAGGACAAGAAAAAAAAAAGAAACCAAAACGAGCATCAGAAGGGATGGTAATCGGACCATTTCGGGAATACGACATTCTTTTTTGGCGAGAATGAGCGGGTGCCGTGCGTCGTGATGGCACTACATGCCAATGAGAAGACTGCCCGCGGGAACACAAGTTAGCAGTGGTGTGGCGACTCGTCAGTGATACACAACCACTAGTTAGTGATTGGGACGACGAGAGAGGGAGAGGGAGAGAAGAGGGGGGGGGGGGGGGGGGGGGGGGAGGTAGGGAGCGCAATTACAAGCCGGTCGCCATCGCTCTACTTTTGGACGAAGCCAGAAGGAGAACGTGGTTCGATCAGATGTTGGTCCGTGATGTCGTCAAAATGGCACGTTCGCACCGTCTCCCGCTGGACCAGTCTTGCCTCATGTCCCCTTTCCTTGGCCCTCTCTTGGACATAACGCCGCTGCCTGCAGACGCCGGCCAGCGCGAATGGGAGGACAGCGAGACACACGTCGGCACAGCTGCAACAGCTGCAACAGGCGCACACACCACCAAGAGAGAAGCGCACAGGGTCGCAGTTGCAGGGATGCGGGTGGTAGTGAGTGGTAGCCAGGCCCCGGTCTCATTCGGGTATACCAGAGGGGCGAAGGGGTTCTTCACGGCTTCTTGCCTTTCCTCATCCTCTTCCCCCTGGCGCACCGGCCAGTCCGATGTCCAGGGCATGACGCCGAACAAGAAGCTAAGGCCAAGGATGGGGCAAAGACGGGATGGGAATCGTGAGAGAGGAAGAGTGAATGAGTGGGAGAGAAAGAGAGAGATGGAGAGACAGAGATCGGGGGAGAGGGGGAGGGACTGTGAGAGAGAGAGAGCCGCTGTCTCCTCCTTCCCCTCCTCCTCCTCCTCCTCCGCTTCTTCGTCTTCTCCATGCAACAGCATGTTGGACAGCCAGCGAACAAGATGGGTGACCTGACCTTGATAGATGCACGCCCCAAACGCCAAAGGGACAAGGCTCCCATGCCCAGCCCTGGCTAAAGCCTAAGAGCAACTAGCTAGCTCTACGCCAGACCAGGCCAAGCGTACTGAGTGAGTACCAACCCACCCGCCCGCTGCCCGCCTACCAGCATTGTCTCGATCTGGGCCTGTACACTCCCTGGGCCCTGCAGCCGTTGTGGAGGGACCACCTCCCACAGCAAGGTTCATGGGGCGACTGTCTAAAGCTGCTCTTGACTGTCAACAATAGAATCAGTTAGTTCCATTTGAAGCCGTCCGGCCTTGTAGAACAGACGGGCTCACGCGGGGTCCACACATCTCCAGACCCTCTCCCATTCTGCTTCTTGTCCCTCGAGCTGCAGCACTCTACGGGCGCGCGCCGCTACTCCGTACTTTTCCCTCACTTATAGATAGATGTTGCCCATCTCTCCTCCTACTTCTCTGCCGGAACCCCCCCCCCCTCCTCCCCTCTGTTCTTTATATTCTTTCAGACTTCCATCGAAACAATCTCCCTCATTTGCTGATACATTTTCCCTTTTAGATCCATCTCCATGTTTCTTGTCTTTCATACTGTCATCCTGTGAAACGGCCTTGTCCGATCCCATCGCCTGCCATATCCTTGAGCGACTGCCTACAGGCAAACTTTGGGGATACTGCCGGCTAAGAACTCGTGCTCGCCACACCAGGTCCGTCTGGTTCTGGAAGAAAGCGGACACACGCCTTTTTTTCCCGAGCAAATAGAAAACCGACAACGGCCAAACTACACGGCGATATCGCGGCAGACGTGGCCATGAATGCTCTTGCACCAACCAGTGGCCAAGGCGAAAGCCATATTAAGCTGGCCTCCCCCTCCGCATCTCCCAATCTCATTCAAAATCCGCCTGATATCATCAGATCTGAGCGCATCACAGACATCCACCTGGCAAAGTGGAAGGCCGAAGACGATCTGATGGTCAAGACGAACAGACAGACTCCCGAATCTCCCTCCTCAGCACCCTATTATTGCCCGCTGCCACCCGATATCGACTCAAGGAAACGTGAGCCCATGTCTCCCCCGGACAATTATTCTGTCATTTCCTCCCCACAGACGTTTGGCTGGCCGCCGTCATCCGACTCGGGAGAGAGCGAGCCCTGGACGTTGCATCATCACGAGCTGCTGCCGGATCATTCTGCCTACGCCAATTCGCCGTCATCAACAGCGAGCGGCTGGGATTGCTCAGTTCCCTATCAATTCCAAAGTGCCCCTACGTCAGCGGGTTATTTCCCGGACTGCGGTGGTGCCCCGTTTTCCGCCTCCACCCCTCCCCCAATGCAGGCCAACTACTCGCCCGTGTTTGAGATGGCATCAAACTACGGTAGCCCGCACTATCCCCCCAGCCACTTTGGCGAGGGCTCGCCTACCCAACAGCGCTCCATGGTGTCTGGGATTCCTGAAATGGGCTCCCTGGCGAGCGAGTCCACTTCGCACCACGACTACCCCGGCGTCATCCCAACACCACCGAGTGACTACCCTTGCACCTCGGACGCCAGCAAAGGCAAAAATGACATCAACAGCCTGCCCTACTCTCAGCTGCTCTACCGAGCTTTCATGAGCTCAAATACGAGAAAGCTGTCGCTGCGTCAAATCTACCAGTGGTTCGAAGACAACACCAACAAGGCGGTCAACAACAAGGGTTGGCAGAACAGCATCCGCCACAACCTCAGCATGAACCGAGTACGTCGCAGCGCATTGCGTAGCTCAGATTCCACCCCCAAAGTCATATACTAACATGAACCCTCGTTAGGCCTTTGAAAAAGCCCCGCTAAAGGAAGACGGATCAGAATCAAGACGAGCAACAGAGTGGGTGTTGGCAGACTGGGCGCTCCAAGAAGGCGTTCAGAGCACGACAAGGTATCGCAAGGGTAATATTCGCTCAAAATCGCACGGCTCGGAGCGCGACCGCATGGCCAACAGCTCCTACTCTGGCGGCCGCAGAGGCGTGATTGGGTATAATTCTCGTGGGCGCGAGAGGCTCTTTAGCCACCGACTGCCGATGTCGTTCCCGCAGGAGTCGCACCTTGTCTACAGCCCTCCTGCACCGTCTGGCCATCAGTCGGTGTCGAATACTTTTTCCGACGTCGAAGGATACATGCCTCCTGCAGGAGGCGTATGCTACTCAGCCATGGAGGCCCACGAAGGCTACAACGGGTTTAGCCAGGAAGACCCCACCGGCTACAACAACTACGCGATGTACAATCTTGGTGAAGGGAACGTGGGGGAGTATGCCATTGTGGGCGGTGTTCCCGATAGCACCCTGACGGGAACCCATGTCGGTGGCGTCGTGCCGCCACCAACAACTGTGGTTCCATATGCGCCTCAGTTGTCGTCTGGTCTTGCCGGGCAGATGCCAAATGGCCAGCACCAGAGTCATTACACGCATGCCGACTACGACTCAAGACAAGGAATCAGCATTGAGCCTGAAGGGGTGCACGAATAGAACGACGGGCTATTCGTATCATGGAGGAATGGAGAATGAGGTGTGATGGACCAGCATTCGCTGCAGTACAACCTGTCACACGATCCACACGCACCAACCAGCCACTACATTGTAGGACGGGCGCAAGATGAGGAGGTTGAAATTCTCTTTTTTAAATTTTTTTTTCCTTGTTGACGAGACAATGTTACAAAAGACGTCAAGTGCAGATGAAAAAGTACGATGCTCATGAGAGGAGACGGAGACGATATTTCACTAGTTGTCGGGACGAAAGAATCTAATTTTTTTTGTGTTTCTTTTTTGTCATTCTGTTTTTCTGTCATCTTGTTAGAGATTCTGTTTTTTTTCTTCTTGATTCTTCTTGATACTCTTTATCTCTATCATGTACTATTATTCATAGACGCGTGGACAATACTACGGCTTAATTTCTTGCCTACACACACTCTCTCTCTCAACTATAATTTAATATATTCACAACTCGGAAGGAATGTCGGTGAATAGATGCTTGCAGTATAAGGACGAGAAGAAGAGGAGAGGAGCACGTTAGTTCCAGGTACCTTTGGTGGCTGGTGGTATACTGAGTACTTTCCTACGTGCCCTACGCATGAGCGACGCACATCATTTCTTGTGCAAGGGGGAAACCCCGGTGATGCTCTATTAGCAGGCGAAATCGTAAAACCCCGGCCGCGTGCGTGCGTGCGTGTTCTGTGTCATTTTCCCTCGCTCCACAGGTTGCACATCACGCTACGGGGCGAGCGAGATGCAGCCGACAACAAGCCCTCTTCTTGTTGTTGAGCAACGACCAACCTGTGGCCAGTAGCCGTGCCCACCATCAGCGCAGAGGCCCAGGGGCAGCTGCGCGGAAATCAGAGCCTCGTATGCAAGAGGACAAAGAAGAGCTTTAGGAACCCGAAAAAAAAAAAAAACTTATTTTTGGTCGAGAGAGCGAGAGAGAGAGCTCGTTTGGGTTTCTCTAGGAGGGGACGAGGCTTGGCATAAAGTAAGCGGGATTCAAAACTTTTGACAACACGTGTGGCTTTTTGAAACAAATGATGGGAAACGAAAACGAGAGAGAAAAAAAAAAGTGCTCGCTTAATAAATTAAACAATTCTTCAACAATTTCTCGAAATACTGCGAAAAGGGCTACACCTCTTCCCTCCTCCCCTCCTCCCAAGACACATGCACAGCGCACATCCGGTCACTCCCACCAACGCGGCCCCGAATTCTGGGCAAGGAACAAGCAAGTTGACAAGGTTTTTTCTAGAGGTTGTCGAGTGTGGGAATGGAGCTGCAGAAATGTCCAGGGCGGAAGCCAACACTCCAGGAGGAGGAGGGGGCGGGCGCCGCCTTGGCCACGGCTGATCCAACAACAGCAACTCGAGAGAAGGAAAATAGAAGCTCCAAAGAAGGATCTGCCGGCATGGATGTTGGGATGTGGACAAGGTCGTTGCCCTACTTTTTTCAAGTCCAGCTCCTCGAATAACCTTGTTGTTTTCGTCAGAAAAAGAAAGGGTGGTGGGGGGAGTATAATGCAGCCGGGGTGTGTGTATGTGTATGTGTATGTGTATGTGTATGTGTATGTGTATGTGTATGTGTATGTGTATGTGTATGTGTATGTGTATGTGTATGTGTATGTGTATGTGTATGTGTGTGTGAGTGTGGTGTGCGTGTGCGTGTGCGTGCGTCGGTATGTGGGAAACCATGGTTGGGTTTCTACTATGTAGCAACGTCATCATGGGCTTGCTTCTTAACTAGATGCAGACAAGGGCAGCCAAGTTGGAGCGTACGGAGTCGGACATCATTTTGCTGGGGGGGTTTGGGCCGGAGTAGGCAATGCCGACCTCGTTCGTCTCTCTTCATCCCCAAGAGATCCAGGCGAGAAGAAGAAAGCGGCCACGGGGCGGCCTGTGCTTGAAGACATTTTTTGCTGATACAAGAGGCGAAGAAGAATGAGAAACAGCGCCCGCACTAAAACAAGCCACCATCTTTGACTCAAGGACCGGGGGGGAGGGTGAGAAGAGGAAAGGTGGAGGAGGGGAGGGGGGTTCGTTCGTTCTGTCAGTTAGTTGTTTTAGTGGCCGCATGTTGTAGTTCCCGGGGATCTTCACGTCGGTTGTCAATGGCACCAACGCCCGCAAACCCGTTTTCTGCCTCACTTTGAGGAAAAAGGTGTGACACCCACCCAACACAACACAAAGTTGTAGCTAGCGCTCTTGCTTATTTTAAGTTGTTCGATTATCCACTGCATGTGAGAGCACATGCCCTCTGGGGCCGATCCTCTCTGGAGTCTTGTCTCTGTCAAATCTCTCTCTCTCTCTCTCTCTCTCTCTCTCTCTCTCTCTACAGATTAGAAAGCCGAAACATGACAGGGGGGAAGAAACTTCTTTTGGCCACACTTTGAGCTGTAAAAGCCGGGCGGCCCTTGTCCACTGCCCTTTCCGGGTCAACTCTTTTGGGGTCATCCTTTAAAGTTCCCGTAGATAGATGGCCTTCCCCCCCTCACCTCCCCCTCCCCCTCTTCCCACCCATTCCCGGCCAATTGGGTGGCATATCGACGCCCAAAGGTAGGGCTGCGTGGAGCGGCTGTCTCTGCCAGGGCGAGGAGAGGGGGGGGGGGCGTGTGTGTTCGAGTTGCTTTCTGCCAACTAGTTACTAGTTAGCGGACCCCGTCCCTTTCACTAACTAGTTTAGGATCTGAATAGAAAGAACAATATCAGTGATGCGGGGTCCTCGTGGTTTTTCCACGACGAAAGAAAAAAAAAAAAAAAGTTGGCCGTTGATCGCCACTAATAACATAAGGGCCAGTGCTAAAAATACTCGACGACGCCGCGCGCGCTGCAGGTGTCTCGACCAAAAGAAGCCGCAACTGGACCAAAGGAGAACCGTCGTTTGCCTCCTACGCATCGCCCCCAACAGATGTTGGGAAGAAGAGAGAGTGCCACCTGTTTCAGGATGAGAACCTGGCAGCTGTCCAGTGTCCACCAGGGTGGTTGTGACCACTGCCACCAACCACCACCATCCACCACACAACAACCAGCTCGTCAGTCAGCCTCTCTCGATTCAAACGGGCAAGGAAGGGGGGGGGAGGGGTCTCCCCAAGCTTTGTCTGCAACGATAAAGGCGGAGAAGGACAGACTTGCATCTGCATCTGCCACCAACCTGCATCTGTCTGCCCCTCCCCTCCCTCCCAAGTCCCTCCCCCCCCTAAAGGTTGCCAGGTTGGGATAAGATGCCCGCAGTCCGTACGCCAAAAAAAACCTCCTCGACGCCTGAGACCTGATGTACCCGGCCGCTGGAACTCGGGATGCAAGATGGATACAACGCTGACTAGTGGGTTTAGTTTGGGCGGCGCCCGCTTTGGGGCCGGCTTGACGAAATGGAAAATGGAGCGACGACCGGGGAGGAGGAGGAGGAGGAGGAAGAAGAAAAGAGTCTATCATCGGAACAGCCGCCATCCCAACCTTTTGGGGCGATGACGAGCCCACCCCACGCAACGCAACGCTTCTACCGGTATAGTCGATGGCCAATTTAGTTGACGGCTGGCGTAAACGGGCGCGCTGCGTACTCAGCAAGTCGTCGCCTGACCCGTCGTCCAAGACACACGCCCTGCCTGCCTGCCTGCCTGCCTGCCTACCTGCCCGTCCCCGTCCCCATCCCCAACCTCCATCTCTACCCGTTGAGGTAGGTGGGTGCTGTAGACGGCTGGCCGGTGGATGCTGTAGACGGCTGGCCGGTGGATGCTGTAGACGGCTGGCCCTGCGGGCTGAGCGACCCCGACGCCCGTAGACGACTGCCCCGGAGCGTCTTTGATACTGATACTTTCTTCAGAGGGTCGATGGGGGGAGAAAAAGTACGGGCGATAGATAACCCCCCCTCCCCCCCTCCCCATGTATGGCGCAATCTTGTCTTGTCCTGGACGACATCGTGATGGAGAGGGAGTGCCCGGGACACACACACACACACACACACACCTACTGCGGGGACTACATCCGCTGCGGAATTACTGACGACCGAATAGTGCCCAATGCGACCACGCACTGGCGGTAGTGCGCCGCACGTGCGGCCTTGTGTGTCTGTTTCGATCATTTGGCAAGTTCAGTCATCTCCATGGGCGCGCCGCCGCGCGTGGTGTGGCCCCTGCGCTCTGGCAACCCTGTGCAAGAGTTGTTGTTGTCAAATTTGAAGGGGCGACGTGTAGAGATGGAGGTACATGGTAAGTAGGCAGTCGACTCAAAAAGATGTAAAATCATAATAATAAAATTAATAATGATAAAGAATACATGGTCGAGGCATGAACTATTACAGACAAAGTCGATTGTGGAGTGAGACAGCCGTTGCTGTTGGGCGGCACTCCATGGCCGTCGACTGTGATGCGAACATTGTGAGGAACAACAACGCTTCTGTAAGGAAATGAAGATCGTCATTTCAAGTTCTACAACAATGTTGTCTCCCAACGTGACGCTGATCTGCATCTACAAACTATAATCCCCCAACGCCCTCCCTCCCTCCCTCTGAAACAAACAAGATGGTACCGTGCCTTTTGGAAATTTAGACCATTCGTCGAAATGTACCACATTGCTGCCACGTGGAGTGTAGACATGGTCTCAAACAGGTCCAGGTGCGGGTTCAACAAGAGGCTTGTATGCAGGATATGCTCTCAGTCGACTGGCTTCTTTGTGCTGCGCTCCGCAATCACCGCATGAGCAAAGGTCGTTGAGAGAGCGTCACGGTTACGCAACGCTGTCGTGGTTGCTAGGGGGAAATCACTATGCACTCGGCGTTTCTCTTTCGCGTCGGCGTGTGCGATTTTCCCTTTGCACTGATGGACTACTCGTGGAGCCTCCCCCCCCAGGTGGCCCAGTTTCACTAGACGAAAAAGAAACCACTGCAGTTCGTAGTCGGCCCGCGAAATTCGTGGATGGGCTTGTGCCAGGTGAAGAAGTTGAGGGGGCGTATACGTATGATTGGAGCGTTGCACGCACTGCACGGTAGTAGAGGACTGGTGTATCACATCGGCAGGAAAGCCAGCAGCGTTGGAGAGTGACGACGCAGTGTAAATATTGCCTTGTTGTACCATGCCACGGGTTCGTCAGGGAATGGCCCGACTGTCAGCGCGAGGTCTTTTCTGGAGCCGAATCAGTGTCATGTTGCCCACAGAAAAATTGACAGCATGCTTAGCCATGTGCCGGGCATGTAAAAAAAATGAGGCAGCCAAAATATATCCAAATGATGCCAGACAACATGACCCGGGGAGCTCAGAATCGCCTCTTCTTCTTTGCTGGCCCAGCCGCCGCCTTCTTCTCCAGTTCCCTCTTCAGCTCCTCTCGTTTCCGATCCGCGCGTTCCTGCGACGTCTCCCTTTCCCCAGCCTCTGCCGATGCATTGCGGGAGGTGGTACGGCCGCGCTGCACGTCATCCTTGATCGCATCTCCTGGCGCCTCTGTGCTGCCACCAGTCCGCTTGCCGATGACGCCTAGCCTCTTGGGGGCAGTCGAGCCACCCTCGCCGCCCCTCGCTACTGTAGAAGCGTGCGCAGGAGCAGCGGCATCATCAGGTGTCTCTGAATCATGCACCGGTGGTTTCGGCTTTCCACCGATGCGACCCAGACCGCTCTTCTTCGCTGGTACTTTGGCCGGCGGCGGAGACGGCGCAGGCTGCGGTGACGGGGCTTCATCGGGAAGCGATGCAGTCTCGTCTACGTCACTAGCCGTTTCCGATGCGGTCTCGTCATCGTCTGCCTTTGCTGTCTTGGTGGTAGGGCGTGTTGGGCTGACTTTCTTGGGTGCCGATGGAGGTGATGCTTGCCTCTTGCCTCCTATCGCTCCAATACGGCCGGCTCTGTTCGGCTCCTGAGAAGACCTGTGCTCTTCCTTGATGGCTGTCGCAGGCGATTGCGATTTCGACGATGCTCCTACAGCGTCTTTCGGCTGGTTCTCCTTCTTGGGCTTGAGCCGTGGCGGAGTGGATTGAATCTGGAATTCGTCGTCGTCGTCATCATCGCCCATGGTCACATCGTTAGTATCTGGGGGTGAGGAGGGTATTGCCTCCTGTAGAGGTGCTGCCTGCTTTTCGAGAGCAGTCGCAGTACGATGTGGTAAACTCGACGTGCTACTGAAGCTGCGCCACCAACCTTCCAGTCTGCCCGGTGTAAGCTGAATCGCAGTATCAGAGAATATAGCTCTGTCGCCAAAGACTTTTTGTACTAGGTCCATCACGTCGTAGGGCTGATCAGCGTTGTCCCGGAGATCATTCATCATCTTGCGCTCATTGAACGGCGCTAGGCCTCTAATCTTGTCATCTGCAGCCTCTCGCGTCACCTTTTTGCGGCCTGAAAGTGCGGTAAACACATGCTCCAGGCCAGTACCCGTGGCTTCGAGCTTGTCGGAGAGCTTTGAGATCACGGCGTCTTTGTGTTTCAACGCCTGTACCAACATGTCGACTTGGAGACTCTTTGAATACAGAGTCTCGATTAGAGGTACTGCAAAGTCATTCGCGACAGAAGTTGGCGATGACTTCTTCAGATGAAACGGCCATTTGAGAGGCTCAAAGCCCAGGAGTTCACAGGTGGCCACTAGCTGTAAGCCATCTTCCCCTGCGTGAGTTGATGAGCCTGGAGAAAGCGTAACTGTATGTTCAGGTTTGGCGGCTGTCGTCTCATCCAGGGCACTCTGGATAGTCTGGAGGAACTTGCCCATGTTCTCCGGCGTGTCGCTCGGGTCGATGCTCGTGTTTTCGCCCCATGCTCTTATGCAGATGGCTTTCCTCTCCAGCGACTCGGTCCATACATGGGCCATGTCTGTGATTCGAATAGAATACTCAGACGCCTTTGTCTCAAAGGCAACCAGTAATGGTGGCAACCCGCCCTGCTCCGAAAGCCTCAGGGGTCGCCATGGCTTAGCGCCAGCCATGGTGAGCCTTGGTCCCCCCCGATGAGTCCAAGCTCACAATACTGAGAGACTTATCAGATGGAGCTTCTTGCGCCTTGGCGAGAGAAATGAACGCACGCCGTGGTTGGGAGCTGCTCAAACTTTTGCGGTTTTTTAAGAGCAGTCGGCAGCCAACCATGCACTGTTTGCGCTGAAATTTTCTGGGCGAAGCGTCGCTGGTTGAGAAGCGGTCTGAGAAATGCTGAGCCACATGGACGTGCCTCTGGAGGATGCTAGCTGTATGGAGAGACTTGGCGTTCACTTTTCGCCTGCCGGAGAGTGCTATGTCTTGCACAAGTGATGTCGTTGGTGAGAAGCAGGCATCAGCGCGACTTTCGCCCCAACGACTTGATGGGGCTCCAGGGATGCTTTCGGTGCTTGGCGCCTACTGGCTATGCTTGACGGTAGCCAGGCACTGCAGACAGCTGCAATAGTTGGGCCGGCATGGATATAATCCATTTTCGAAACAATCATCATTCAACTCAACAATGAGCAACATTCGAAAAACTCTGCAGATTTAGTTACATGTTCCCTCTTGTCCTTGGCAGATGTGGGCGGCTACAAACTAGTCTAGCAGCGCGTAGAAAAAGACGGCGGTCTCGCCTCTGCTCTCGGGAATCGCGCTGTAGAGATGCTCGTCGTAGCCTGCAAAGATCATGCCTGCCTTTTTGTAAAAGCGGCAAGCAGCAACATTGTTCGATTGACCCTCGATCCGAATGGCACCGAGTCCAATCTCACGCGTCCAGGCCTTGACAGCCTCTAGAAGCCGAAGCGCGTTGCCGTAGCCTCGCACACTGACATCGAGCCCAATAAAATCGAGCGACACCATGTTATTCCAGTTCCTAGACGCAACAGAGTACCCGCGTATGCGGCCATCCTCGGCCCTGAGAACAAAAATAACCTTATTCAAGCCATCGGCCCCCTCTAATTCCTCCTCGTCGAAGCCGAAATTTTTGACCCTTTCGGGCAGCGACGACGTTTGAAAAGGCAGCTCATTCTCCAGTTGACTGATTGGCTTGGCAACTTCAGCCTGAATGGTGAAGCTGAGGTCTAGTCCCGCGATGTCTTCTCGCGTCAGCTGGCTGACCCTTTCGAGTTCCAATTCGCTCATGCTGCTGCCGTTCCAGGGAGCACAGCACCCAAAACAGTGCGAGTAGATATGTACGGCAACAAAGCTCTAAAGACAGCTTCGCTTATATAGTTGAATAACTCGCAGCCTTTTCGTTTTTAGAATGCTGTCGAGTGATGCTGTATGACTGACAAAGTGTTTGCAAATTGAACTAGCCCTCGTCGACCTAGGAAAATCGTCACTTTTAACTAATCAAGCCAAAGGTTCAGACGTATGGCCTTGCCTAATGAAGGGCGCGCTGACGTTTCCAGCGCATTCGAACAAACGTGGCACTGATCTCGGCGAGCCAAATTTGGAAACTGCCACCGCCTCGCAGGTACTGAGCGGCTCAAGCATCTCACAAACGTCTCCCCATGAACTTCTCTCATATGTCTTTAGAACTCGCACTGCACGATGTTTCCTGACTATAATTCCAGTATTAATTGCACTGCTGTCAAGTGGGTTGGCGAGATGGTACTAACCCCCCCGGTCACCAGTAACCGCAGAACTGGGCGGATGGACGTCAGGACCCAAGCAGAGAGCTCAGCACCGCAAGAAGGAAAAGAATCGTATAACACTCTATACTTATAGTGTTGATGCCGGTCTCACATGATTTTATGGTCAAAACCCCAGTAAACAAACATGGTGGTCGATTTGAACATTGAGCAACGCTGCAATGGGCTCATAGTAGAAAATTAGTCGTCGTCGGGTAACAACGGCCCCCTTGGCCTAATGGCTAAGGCGCAAGAGTGCGTACCCCGCTTAGATCTTGTCGTTGTACATTCAGCAAGCTAACCCTACAATAGCTTCTATTCCTCGGAATCTTGAGATTGCCGGTTCGAGTCCGGCAGGGGGTGCATACCTTCGTTCCTTTTTTTCTTCTTTTTTGCATATTCTTTCGATTTCTTAAAATCGCTGGGCTTTTTTTCCCCTGATTGCTTCTAGGTTTTTTTTCCTCTGCTCTAATAAAAGATCCTTACCTGTTTGTTGTGTCGGTTCGCGCAGTCCATTTAGCTTTTTTATGGCCCAGTAAAGTAGCAGATCGCTCCCGATCCGCAGCCATGCAATGACGCGTAGGAAATCGGGGCCCTTGGCAACCAGATCTCTCCTCGGTGAAAGGGGTGAAAACCATTGCGCTCATACCATTTCCCTACAAGAGCTTCGCAATGTGACATTATATATGCTGACCTCTCTTCCCTACTTCTTCTTTTGGTTGAGTCGTAATTGTGTCTACCATCGAGCAACCCTTACTTACTACGTCTGCTCTGCCAGTACTTACATGTATCTCTGCTCTAGAGCACCAGTGGCGCGGCGAGACATTTTCACGTCCCGATTCATCACCATCTTCTCGGCGTCTTTCCGACCTCGAGTGTTATATACTGTCAACTTCAACACAATGGCGCCTCGATCGACCAAGCGCAAAGCTAGCACTACGCCTGCTGCTGGTACAAATGGAAGCAAAAAGGCCAAGACGGCGAGCTACGATGATGAGATTCGCGAACCGCACCATGCGGCTGATATTGCCGAAAAACATGGGATAGTGCTCCGGGATTACTATCCACCGGAGATGAGCAACACGAGAGCGCGCGCCTACGCTGAAGAGGGACTTCACCGCCCAATGGAGAACTTGGTGACAGCCCAGCGCGAGACAGCCGAGGCCATGAAGGAAGCCGTCAAAGGTGAAGCTGTGGCTCATTGGTTCAAGACTGATCTGCGCTGTGCCGACAATACTTCACTAGCCTTGGCAGCCCAGAAAGCAAAAGAGATGAACGTTCCTCTTGTCTGCTTCTACCTGGTCAGCCCCCAAGACTTCGAGGCGCATCTCAGAGCCCCAGTAAGGGTGGATTTCATTATTCGCACGCTGCAAGTGCTCAAGGATGACCTGGCCAAACTGGATATTCCGCTCTACATTGAGACCGTGGAAGAGCGCGCCAAAATACCCGCTCGTGTGCTCGAGCTGCTCGATTCATGGGGCTGCAATCATTTGTGTGCAAACTTGGAGTACGAGGTTGATGAGCTTCGTCGAGAGACCAAACTATTACGACTAATGGCCGAGAGCAAAAAGTCGTTCGAAGTTGTCCATGATACGTGCGTGGTACCACCGGGTCAGCTTCGCAGCGGCTCGGGCAACCAGTACGCCGTGTACACACCATGGTATCGTTCTTGGATGGCTCATATTCACTCCAACCTTGACCTACTAGAGCTTCATGATACCCCGTCAAAGAATCCCGAACCGGCACGACAAAGGTTCAAGAAACTCTTTGAGTGCAATGTTCCTGCTGCACCCAAGGGAAAGGAACTGTCGGCAGAGGAGACGAAGCGATTCCGCGCACTTTGGCCGTGCGGTGAGCATGAGGCTAAAGCGCGCTTGGACAAATTTTGTGAAGAACGCATCGGCGAGTATAGCCAACAGAGGAACCTGCCGAGCCATAACGGCACGTCCAGCCTCTCTGTGCACCTGGCGAGCGGCACAATCAGTGCTCGAACCTGTGTGCGCACTGCAAGGGACAGAAACAAGTCAAAGAAGCTGGACGGAGGCCTTGATGGGATCAAGGTTTGGATCAGCGAAGTAGCGTGGAGGGATTTCTATCGCCATGTCTTGGTCAGATGGCCACACGTTTGGTGAGTACGTAACCTATGGCATCTAGCCCATTTTTCTAACTGATTATTCTACAGCATGAACAAGCCATACAAGCCGGATTATGCGGATATAGAATGGTCATACGATACCACCCATTTCAAGGCCTGGTGTGAAGGCAAAACCGGATTTCCCATTGTAGACGCCGCTATGCGGCAGCTCAATCACATGGGTTACATGCACAATCGCCCCCGCATGGTGGTGGCGTCGTTCCTCTCCAAGGATCTTCTTATTGATTGGCGTATGGGCGAGAAGTACTTCATGGAGCATCTGGTAGACGGCGACTTTGCCAGCAACAACGGCGGCTGGGGCTTTAGCGCCAGCGTGGGAGTCGATCCCCAGCCCTACTTTCGCATTTTCAATCCACTTCGACAGAGTGAGCGATTCGATCCCGATGGGGAATATATTCGCCAGTGGATTCCAGAGTTGAAAGACTTGGACAACAAGCAAATTCATGATCCGTACAACCGTGGCGCGGGAGACAAGGCGAAAAAGGCCGGATATCCACAGCCGATCATCGAACACAGTGAGTGTCGGCAACGGGCCCTGGCTGCGTACAAAGCGGCGGTGGCGTGAGGTCGTCGAATGAATGTCTAGTATTTGGCGTTTGTATTAGTAGTATATAAAATTAGCTGTGAAAACGAAATACTCTTGCACTGGGTTAAATAACAGTTGGCTGGCATGTCCGACCCGTATCTGTACCATGACAAGCAATCTCAACTGCCACGGCTTTTTGCAAGGCCAAGAATAATCTGCGGCTTGGAGACCATCGGAGTAGCCTCAGACTCCTCAGCAATGGCGAGACGGCGTCACAAGGTATCCTGTGAGCCAGCCGGTGCGAGAAGACTTTTCCAGCCGGGAACACAGTCACACATCCACATTTCACTTCCCGGACGTCGCATAGATTTGGTCAAATTCGTAATTTTTTTTTGTGTCTTCGAAATCGAGCCAAGACGCCTCGAATTGGATTGTGCTAAATGCAGGCCAACTCTAAGTTCCACAAATGCACACTTGCCGAAACCAATCCCAATCTATTCGGATTGTTAGCATCACTGTGCTGTATGCTGGTTCTGGTTCCCACCACCCGGGTATTATGCACCTCATTTTTCTTCCCTTTCGTCATATGCAACACGTTTATCGCTGGGCGCTCCAGACGTTCTTGAGGAGGCCATCACGCTGGGCCAGACGGTTCATAGCGTCGTCGGACTCGCCCATGGCGCGGACGAAACCGCAGAGGGCATAGACGTGGTTCTCGCCGGGGACGGCACGGCCGTTCTCGTCAACCTTGGCGATAGAGATCTGGACAGAGCCGTGATCCTTGGCCTTGATGATGCGGTTGGTAGCGCTGCACTTGCGGGGGACGTAGCTATGAATCGGAAGCGCAGCATTAGTATACGGTATGGTATCTTCGCCAATCGTCCATTTGAATATCGAATTGGTATTTCTTCGGGAGTTTTCGGTGTTGTCTTACAGATCGACGATCTCGCCACGGTCGTTCTCCATCTTGACGGTGTTGTGAGGGTGTTTCGGGTTGTAAAGGTTGTCGTGATGCACTGGTGGGATGGCCTCGCAAATTCCTGACCTCGAATTTGCCCTGGCGCCGAATAATTTCGTGGGGCGGGGAGGGCTTTCTGTGCGTCACATGACCGATCATGTGAGAGCGTGGGTGTGTCGCGACCGATTCAGACCAATCAAAGCTTTCGATGACGCGCCATCACGCGCCAGCACTAAATCGGGCAGACTAGGACTTCTGGCATCCTCGTATCCACTTTGACAGATCTGAACGTCTCAGTGAACCTACGACGACCGTGACGAGACGCAGCCTCCTCCGCCTCAAGTGCGCTCATAGAGGTGGTTCTTGGAGGCAAAGATACAGACCATTCTGCTGCGCCTTTCTGGTTCGAGATGCGCTCTGCGCACTCGACCATACGTCTCCGGCGCAATGGCTTCTCCTGAAATGTTTCTGTCGTCGCCATCACGTCCAAAGCGCCAAGTCGCAACTTCCCCGCTCGTGATATCGTCCTCGCCAGATCTTCCCTCGCTTCAAGATTTGGGCTCGCGACTTTCAAGGCCTCCTTTATTCAAGTCGACTGCTCCCACCACACCAAGCCACCTTCGCTCACAAGCCCGCCTGACTTCAGCTCCGGATCCCTTGCCAATGACCGTGAACCTGTCGCCAACCCCTGAAGCTACTGTTCATGAGTCACACCACAGAACGCCCAGCAAAGAGCGGTCTCGTCAATTCCCTGCAAATAATGCTATGGCACAAAGACACGCCAATCATGATGCGGGCCGTTTTCCTCTGTTGGTTTCGTCATCCCCCGCAACACCAGCTAAAGCAGCTACGACGGAGATTCAATACTTCAATCATGTCCGTCTCGACTCTTTCAAAGAGAAAAACGATATCACAGAGACAGAGATAGTGTCTCGAGATACGTCCCTAAATCTAGAACGAGCTCCCGCGAGACGCCTAGATTGGACCCCGCCAAAACAGAAGTACCCGAAAGATACCGAGCCAGAAGATGTTGATTCAGTAGCGACTGAAACAGTCATCGGGGAGACCGAGAGGAACGGCACACTTTCTAGAGTTCTAGAGGCTTTTATATGCGATGACGTATCGAACTCATCTACAGCAAGCCGATCCGACGAAGACGGAAGCCTTTTTCGCAAACGCAAGCTGATCGACGCAGTGTCAACGAGACCTGAGCAACGGCCCTTGGTAGCTCCCGAGCCTGCCAATGTGAAGAAGAAGCCGGCGTTGAAAAAGAAACCGCGGACTATCACGGGGCTCGCTACTGCGGCATACAAACTTGCCAGTCAGCCTGAGCCCAGCGCAGGCCAGGATACGCAGACCAGCCTCTCAAAAGAAGAGGCTCAAGCTGCAGCAACAAGCACGAAAGAAGGCGTACCCACGAAGAGAACGAGAAAGCGAACCACGAAAGCTTCAAAAAAGACGAAGAAGAAAGAAGTACCGCCTAAGCCAATACTGTTGTCACCCAGCGCGGCACTACGTCAAGTTGCAAATCAAGACTTTCTGTTTGGAACATCAAGCCAGCTAGCCCAAGAGCACTCCCCGAGATTCCTACGAGATCTGGCTGCGGCTATGAAAAACTCAAACGAAATTGATCATGTATCACTTTCGACACCAATAAATAGCGATGCCATTGAGCCCCCCGAGGCAAGGCGCTCACTCTGGACTGCGGCGGCTCGCGATGAAGATGGAGATTTGTTCGATCTAGGGATTCAAGAATTGGTCCAGAACCAGCAAGATGTACCCGTTGGTGAAGCACAAGCTGATCCTTTTGGATACGTTAAAGAAGCAAGCCCCGCCAGGGACGACTCCTCGTTCCTTAACCTTTCGGATGCATTGCACCCGCAGCAGTCACGCAGCGCAAGAGAATCAACTGCAGAGCTTCCAAATGCCACTGCTACGTGCCAGGATACAGGACTTGCGCAGTCAGCGCCCAAGTCACCGGATCTACCCTCTCGTCCCGAATTTGAGCTCTACACTGATGCACAACTGGCGAGTGCTGTCTCATCATTCGGTTTCAAGAATATACGCCAACGAGCGGCACGGATCGCGCTCCTGGACAAATGTTGGCAAGGCAAGAACCAAATCTGTGCTATTCCACGGACAAGATCTGCCTCAACAATCACCAGTGCAAGGGCACGGTCACCCATCAAGGTGGGACGGGCCACATCGCCAGTAAAGACACCCGCCCGGCCAGAGTCATCTTTAGCTAGTGCCTCACAGCCGCAAGAACCACCACCATCGGCACAGCAACCCGTGAGCCCACCAAAGCGGCCCCGAGGTAGACCACGAAAAGTGCCAATATCAACGCCATCCTTGTCAGAATCTGTTTCAGCTTGTGCTACAGCCGTGCTACAATCAGTTTCTACAGCAATACCACCTAGTACGCCAAAGCGTAGCAAGACCAAGAGTTCCAAACTTGTCGTCGAGATACCAGACTCTGAGTCAGATGCTGGGGAATTTGAGGCTGCCTCCGCTTCTCCATCTTCGGTGCCGGACGAGACTTTTTCTCCCTCGCAAGGCGTGGATCTTTCCCTTTCTATGGACGAGGATGCTGAGCTGTCTATGGCAGTTTCACCTTCTGAGAAGCCATCTTCCTTTGAGTATATCGGCAAAGCAATTACTAGTGCACCAAGATGCAAAGATGTCAACAATCCATCTTGGCATGAGAAGATACTCATGTATGACCCAATCATCCTTGAAGATCTTACTGCGTGGTTGAATTGTGGACCGCTTACCAAGGCAGGCTTCGATGATGAAGTCAGCTCAGGGGAGGTGAAGAAGTGGTGCGAATCGAAAAGCATATGTTGTCTCTGGAAGGTCAACTTGCGAGGCAAAGAGAGGAAACGATATTGACGAAGCATTATTCCCATATTTCTTGTACATTGGTCTATTTATAGCATGACAGCGCGGCGTTGGTCTGGATCTGGGATTAGAAAACTCGCTAATACCCGGCCGTTGGGAATAGAGGCGGCATCTTTTTGTAGTACTATCGCAGCACGACAGAACACAATTGTACTGATTAGGTGCACCTGAAGACAGACGCTCGCTTTAAAAACACTATGTTAAACAAACAACAGTAGCAAAATGTTGGCAACGGTGATGTTGGCAGGAGCTAGTGTGGGGCCGCCACTCTAGGAATGAAGTATCCGGCGGAAGCCCGGCGTACCTCGGTAGCATCTCCCATTCCCCGCAAACCAGTGTTGAGCATACATCGGAGTACGGCTATACACTAGGATAGCCGGTCCAGTGACGTTTACTTTTCATGAATTCTCATCTATTGTTCGTCGCAAGACGAATACCACCAATCAGCACCCCCAAAGTTGCTGCTACTAGATTTCCTACCACAGCCACTTCGCACTCTAGCCTGTGCCTCCCAGCCATCTCCGTCCACAACGCCTGCCGAGACTCGCGACGCCTTGGTCAGCAAGAGCGGCAATTCTCAAGTGCCGCCGTCCACCCTCCAGACGCTACAGCGTCACCCGCATCCGCAAGGCCTCGCAAGATGACCAAAGACGGCGAGCCGCCGGTGACGCGGCCGAGCGCGTCGGTGGTGCTGCTGTCGCCCTCCAACGAGATCCTGCTGCTGCACCGCGTCAAGACGTCGACGTCGTTTGCGTCGGCGCACGTCTTCCCCGGCGGCAACGTGGACCCGTACCACGACGGCGACGTGCCGCCGGAGGGCGACCCCGACAAGCACCGCGACGGCCCGGCGTACCGTCTGTGCGCCATACGCGAAACGTTTGAGGAGTCGGGCATCCTGCTGGCCAAGAAGGACGGCAAGCTGGTCCAGCTCCCGGAGAAGGAGAGAGAGGAGGCGCGCAAGCAGATCCATGCGCGCAAGATCAAGTTTGGTGACTGGCTGCAGTCCATCGGTGCCATCGCAGACACAGGTATGTCGAAAACGGTCCCTTCGGAGAGAATAGTGTCGGGGACCCCGATGCTAATCATTTTTATTTTTTTTTCTCGCTCGGCACAGAGTCTCTCATCCCATACACGCGCTGGCTGACGCCAATCACGGTGCCGAAACGCTTCACCACGCAAATGTACCTCTACCTGCTCCCGCTGACGCGCCACGACGTGCCCTCCAAGATGGTGATCCCGACGCCGGACGGCGGCATCGAGCACACGGCGGCGCTCTTTGCGGCGCCGCAGGCGTGGATTAAGCAGGCGCGCCAGGGCGAGGTGATTCTGTTCCCGCCGCAGTTCTTCATCCTCGACACGGTCGGGCGGCACGTCGGCGGGGGCAAGCCCGGCTCGCTCGAGGAGGAGTCGAGGCGCTTCATGCAGCAGCGGCGGAGGCTGCTCCGGTTCGTCAAGGAGGTGCCCACGGCGACGACGGCGCTGGGGCGGGCGCACCCGTCGTCGCAGGTCGCCTGGGCGGACAAGGTCATCAGCCCGCTGCCCATGTACATGCGCGAGAGCGACGGCCGCGCCGTGCTGTCGCTCAACTACCCGGGCCCGGAGCTCGAGGGCACGGACCGCGTCGGCGACTTTGAGCACGTCGTGCTGACCAAGTTTGGCAAGAAGGGGCCGACGGGCGTCGAGGTGCGGCTGCGCGAGGAAATTCTCGACGAGGACGCGCAGCCCAAGGAGGGTCGCTTAGAGAAGCTTTGAGGCAAATTTTTTTTTCTTTTCTTGTACAAAAAGATGTTATTTTTTTGTGACATGGCGGCCATGTTGTATATAGATATTTGAAAGACGAATCTATAGACGCTCGAATACATGTGGATGGACAGATGAGAGTGGTATCCATCATAGCATGTGTTTTTTTCTGGTGGTGGCAGTAACCCGCGAGAAGAAGAGGAAACAGAGCATAGGTGGTGTCTATTTCACCTGGAATCTTGCGGGTAAAAGTGCTGTACAATTGCCGGTTTATTAGAGTGCTCTGTAGGGTAGTTGAGATGCATGCATGGTTATCTGTGTCAAGTTTCAAGTCACTTGCGTATGACGCACAATATCTTGAGATGGTTGGCATTGTAAATTGGCCATTGAGTGATTACTCTGCATCGGTATTCTCCCGAAGAGATATATCACGAATCGTGCATGTCTATTAAATACCGAGAGCATTATAAGCAACGGCTAACTTATCATTTCGTCTAGGACAAAACAATTGGGGCCCTGCCCAAGAGGGAAAAAGAAACCAAAAGGTACCCAGTACGAAACTTTGACACTACCAAAGTCAATGCAATATCGAAATGTATTGAAACAGCGCCATCCACGCCCCATTTCAGAAAGACAGCTTTCGAATGAAGCTTTGCGTGCATTTGAGCAAGTTTTTTTCCCGACGCCGCAAGCCCCGCCCCACGGCCAACTGCGTCTAGACTCACACAAAATATACTCAGTACCCTGTCCCTTCTCAGCCCTGCAAGTGTAGCATAAAAATGATGGATCAGCATGACAAAGTATGGAAAAAAAAAAGTTGGGCGCGGGAGGACGGATGAGCGACTGAAAGCCAAGACACAAGTTCCTGAAACAAAATGGAGGAACATGCAGATGATGGGGTTTGTTTTCTTCTTTACTGGCAATGTTTTCTTTTCTGCGGGTATTGATGTAGAGGACGGCCCCCGGGTTTGGGATCGGCCCCACCACCTCCGGAAAACGGGCTTTTCTTTTGCTTTCCAAAAGGAAAACGCAGCGGGGGGGAGGGTAAAAAAAAAAGAAGGGAAAATAAAAGAAAAATCCCCACAATGTTTATCCTTCTTTCAAGCATACATACCGGCCCTGCAGAAACGCAAAGATGCTCAACCATTGAAAAGAAGGAGCTAGACCTAGGCCTGCTCCCCGCTGACTAGTGGACGCCGCGGCGCACATACCCCCGGCACCGCTGCACGAGGCGGCAACGGCGCTGCCATGTGTGCGTGATGATGGGAGGTGGGTTGAGAGGAAACTCGCCTTTCGGGAGGGGACCGGGAAAAAAAATGGTGACATGATTGAGCTGGAGCCAGACGGCAAGCGGGCAGCGAGAGCTGTGCGTCGTATGAGCTAGTTTTCCAACGTATTGTATATAGTATACTCGCCTCGTCGCTACCCGTCGCCATCGCAATCACTCTCTCACCTTCTCGTCCTCTCTTTCCCCCTCTCCCCCTTCACATTTTTGCACGATTTATACAGCTTCTTTCTTCTTCCATTGACGCCGTTGACACGTACCAATTCTCATCACCATGCTGACCAAGATTGCCCTGCTGCTGGCCGGTTCTCAGGCTGTCACTGCGCATTTCGGCCTCACGCAGCCTCAATGGCGCGCCGACACGCTCGCCGCCGAGAATGAGGCCAAGTACAGCCAGTGGACGTATCCATGTGAGCTCACACCACTCGCTCAGCCCCCCCCGCGCCGGCTAACATGATTATTTTTTCCCCCAAGGCGCCGGTGTCCCGTACGGCGCGGGCAACACCACCGAGTGGCCGCTCGACGGCGGCCCTCTGGAGCTGGACCTGCACCACCCGTGGACGTACGTCTTTGTCAACCTCGGCCTCGGCGGCAACACGACCAACTTCAACGTGACGCTGACGCCGGACCTGTGGAACACGACCGGCCGCGGCACCCTGTGCGTCGAGAAGCTCGCCGTCCCCGCCGGCATCGCCGACGGCACCCGCGGCACCGTCCAGGTCGTCACCTCGGGCGCCAGCGGCTCCGCCCTCTACAACTGCGCCGACATCCGCTTCTCCAAGGACGCGCCCCGCAACGCCACCTGCGCCGGCAAGGGCGTCACCCTGACTGAAGTCAAGCCCCAGGGCGCCGCCAACGCGACGAGCAGCTCCGCCGGCCCCGCGCAGACGACCACGGCCGGCAGCGGCGGCGGCGGCAAGTCGGGGGCCGGTCAGGCGGCGGCGCTGAACGGCGGCCTGCTCGTGACGCTCGTCGGCGGCGCCGCGGCGCTCTTGGCCCTGGGCTCGAGCCTCTAAAAAGAAGAGGGAAAGAAGAAGAAGAAGGAGACGAAGAGAGACACTGTTGGCAGAGTGAAGATAATGATTTCATGTACAAGCAAGAGCGTATATGTAATTTTGTAAATAAGAGGAAATGTATTTCAAAGTACAGCTCTCAACTTTATGAGTGGATTGTGTAAACGATATATGCATAAAAGTGAACAAAGACTCCATCCAAACACGCCCGAGAGCCAATTGCGCCTTGTAGAGAGTATATGTACAGCGACCTCTACAGGTCACAACACAACGAGGGGTATCGACAATATAATATTAACAGAAGAACAACATGGAATCATATGTACTGCGTGATGCTTTAGTTCGATTAGTTCTCCGCGTATTGGCGCAAGAGTCAAGGGAGACGTACCGCATTGTCCATGTCAAACGTGCAAAGTAGATCATGCAATCATGCGAAATGCGATTTGCCCGACAATGTAAGATGAGAAAGAAAATGCAACCATATCGAGACGGAGAGGAACCCATGCAAACATGCAAAAATAGGTAGCCGGGAAAGCGTCAAAAGATAGTGTAGTAAATGCAAACGTAAAGTCACTAAGCCGTAGCAGCCACGGGCTCGGAAGTGAGTTGCTCCAGGATGGACGCCATTGTGATGCGCTGAGCGGGGTTGGGTGTGAGCATGTCCTTGACAATGCGCTCCAAGCGGTTCTCCTTGTCGAGTCGCTGCGCGGCGTCATGAACCTCACTCAGCCAGGCGCGCATCTGCAAAATGGCAGGCTGGCCGTTGCCGTATTTTTGAGTCACCTGCGGATTATTGACACCGGCAATCAGCCAGTAGAGCTGCTTGTTGCCGGGCTGCGGCTTGGCGCGGCTCTCAGGCAGAGGAAGCTTGCGCAACAGGTACAGCATCGTGACACCCATGGCCCAGACGTCAGCAGCCGGCCCGCGAACCTTTCGTCCTATAAACTCGGGAGGTATGTAATATGGCGTGCCGCCGCCGCCGGGCGGGCTCGAGGTAACAGTTGACATGCCAAAGTCACAAAGAACGGCACCGCGCTCCATCGAGTAGAGAATGTTGGCGGGCTTGATGTCGTTGTGCACCAGCTCGCGGCTGTGAATGTAGCTCAAGGCACCAGAGATGTCACGCAGGATGCGCGTGGCGTCTTCTATGGATCCGGTGAAGTGGTCGTCCTGCTTGCTCCTCCAGCGATTCTGAACAGTCAAGTCCTTGGCATCCACGTGTTCCATGTATAGCGAGAGAAAGCGGGCGTCGCCACCATAGTAGCGTACGATGGAGTGGTGCTCCAAGTTTTCTTGCGTTTGGTACTCGCGTTGCCACATGTCGGCTTGGCGGATAACATTGCGCTCATGTACGTTTGGCTTGTCCGAGTTGCTCCCTACAGTCTTGAGCACCTTGACGGTGACAATGTTGTCGGGGATCTTGGAATGGCGGCCTACGTATACTGCAGACTGGGCGGTGGAGGCGATTGGCTCCTGCTTTATGAGCTGGTACTCATCCAGCTCACATAGACCGGTCATGTATACTGTGTCGCCCTGTTCAGCGTCAAGAAGGGCGTTGGTGTTGCCGGTGGAGAGCTCCTTGCCCGACTTCTTGGTACCGTTTGGTAGCGAAAAAACAAGAGGATCGGCAGAGGGGTTGAGGAACATGACGACTCCGTCTGCCGGGCGACCCTCGACTTGGGATACGCGACGCTTGACACGCTTGTCCCCTTCATCTTCATCGTCGTCAGGCGTGAGGGCTCTCTTGCCACTAGTGGAGACTAGCGCAGAGCTGCCGCGGGAGGAGGTACTGTGGCTGTGAGTCAGACCCAGAGAGGGCTGTTCGTAGAGAATGACGGGGCGCTTCTCCAGGATTCGAAAATCCAAGACGGCAGTGTCGTGAACCTTGATGCGCCATGTACCAGGTTCCAGCGATTTTGTGACGTGGGGGTAGACGATGCGGTAGTCGCTCAAGGACGGGCTAGCGGGAGCTAGCTGGGAGATGCGGACGAGGGCAATGGGGACCTCGGAGCGGTTGACGAAGATGAGCTTGTCGCTGGCGGGATCAAAGTACAGCTCGCACCAGAGCGAGGGACGGGCGAGGCCATCGGCGTCGGCGACGTCGGCAGGTATGCGCACGGAGAATTTGATGTCGCGGGCGGTCTGGGTGACGGCCAAGACCTTGTGGGAGGGCTGCTCCGAGGAGGCGACCTCGGCGCGGAGAGCGAGCCAGCGACAGTTGTCGCTCGAGGGGGCGACGGGGATGGTGCTGGGCAGGTCCGCGAGGGGGCGGACCAAGAGGCGGATGTTTTGCCTGTGGTGATGGTCCTCCAGCAAGAGGACGTCGAGCGGGACGTGCTCGTCGTCGGGACCCGGGGTGGGCGTGCCGACGTCGACGGTGCGGACGCGGGCGTCGAGCTCAGACTGGGAAAACGGCTCAGTCCTCTCCTCCGTCGCCTCTTCCCGAGGCGCGGGTTTAGGATCGGCCATTGTGATGGTTCTGAATATTTTTTGAAGCGAGAGTGATGCCTGACGCAGGTGCATGGTGTGGCGCCTCAGGCTGGTAGAGACAGACGGGGTGGTGGTGGTGGTGGTAGTGGTGGTGACCGGCTCTGCCTAGCTCTACCTACCTACCGAGTACCAACCTACCCAAAGTGCCTAGCAGGAGGCAGCTGGTGGTGGTAAGCCTGCTGTTAGGCCCAGCGGTAAATAACTACCTAGTTAAGTGGTACCGAAAAGTAGGCAGCGCAAGCCGAGTCTGGATGACTACTCAGTAAGTAGACTCACTGACAGGACTGACCAGGCTGGACGAGCTGAGGTGAGGGGAGCGAGCGCGCCAGGCTTTGTGGCTTGTTAGGTAGACTGTGGCTGTGGTCGTGTGAAAGTTGCAGAAGTGAGATTCCACCGATGGCTGCTCTGTCAAAGAGAAGGAGTGGTTGTGTTGGCAATGTACAATTCGGTCGATAAATGTCCAAAAGAAGAAGAAGAATACAAAAAAAAAGACGATGTAAAATGCAACGGCTGAGGGCACAATAAATGCAGGAACAGCTCAGTGGTCACGGCGAGGGCGCCAGCGTCAGATGCGCAGCGCGAGACGGTATTCTGGCCTGCTGATGAGCTCTCAGCCTCCCGCTGGGTCGAGTCACCAGTGATGAGTTAGCAGCCTGTGAACGGGGTAAGTAGGTAGCTTACCTCTGGCTACTAATAATAATCTCTACCTACTTTGTAGCGCCTTGCGGCAGCCGGGCGGGAGTCATTTAGCGGCCGAGGTTCAGCTGGCTGAAGATTGTAGCTCGTCACTGGTGGATTCTCCCACTGAGTACGGATCAAGTTGAATCTTGATTTATAGATGCTGCAAACAGGAACAAAGCGCCCTTTCTCTTTCTTGGAAGGCAATGCTTTATCAGTAAATTTATCCAGAATGTATTACACTCTGTAACCTCAAAGTCCTCTTCCTACGGCGATACCACGTAATACTCTTTCATGGAACTTTTTGGAAGTCTTCTATGAATTAGCGTCCGGCCACAATTGTGCCAGAATAGACGATACAGTGTCAGCTTGCTTCGTAATACTGTGCATTTCGCTGTTACTCGCAGTTATCCGAGGCCCTCCGTGCCCTACGCAGGCATCTAAAAAAATGCCATTTAGGGCCCTTTCTACACGACCGCTACCAGACGGCCAACACACCTTGCGCCATCATAGTAGATATGACCAAGACAACACAGTGATTATTGGTAGTAAGTATATAATTTGTTAATTTCAGATCTTTTCATGTATTTTCTAGAGCTCACGTCGGCTTTTTCTTATCTGTTGGGAGAGGCTATTGAGGCCAACAGTGGCCTTTTCTTGGTAGGTGCCGACCTGGGCACTGTCCTCCAAAAATGCATCAGTCAGCCTTGCTTACCCGATTACCTCCCATATATATACACTGTACATTTCACTGTGCCATTATTCGATGCCACCTCGTGCCCTTGCCTCCACGTCTGCCTGCAAGGCACACTGTCCAGTGTGGCGATGTATCGTCTCATTCAATTCTTCACAACTCGCAGTCCTGTCATTCATTCTCTTCGTCCCTTCTCTCACTTCCCCAAACCTCGTGGAATCGGCGTTGCATCGCAAATCGAACCATGACGCGCATCGTGCGGTGACATCAATACATCGTCGTCATGGCAGTTGCAGCTGATAATGCTGCGACGGATCGTGAGCCGACAAACCAGTCGAGTGACTGAGCCCTGAGCGCCACTCACGTGGTTGCAGCAGAACCGGCGACCTGTTCGACTATATCATCAATGTCTCCTTCCATGCCTGCGCGGATACAACCTCGATCTGTCAGCGATGCCTTGCGCAACCGTTCGTGACGTGCTACTGCGGACGGCGGACGGGCTCGAAAGTTGTTAGTGTAGAGCATACATGCCAGTTGACCCGTTGGTCTCGATTCCTACGGAAAGCAATCTTTCCCTCGACATACTTTTGGGGCTCAGAGAGCCAGTTGCTGTCAGCCCGACAGAGGGTGGTGCTGCCTACTCTGGTCTTGTCTCGTGACTATACTTTACTAATCACCACGAGCCCGGGCAATGTCATCGTTGTCACCAAACTACTTCTCGACGTGAATAACTTGCGCTTCTCAAAGCACCAAATATGAACCTTCTACCTGGAAACAATCCGTACTCAGTCAGACCGCGCGCTTCCAACACTGGTAGAAGAGCTACCAGCCTCGGCTGCGAAATTCAGCTGCGGCGATTGGCTGCCCTCAATCGACTCATGCGCCCCGAATGCGTCAGCCACATTTCTCTTCACCAGCCTCACTTGCCTCTCAACCTCTATCGATGCTGATAGATGCGATGAGCCCCACTCGAATGCTGAGGCACTGGATGTTGCAGTCTTTATTCTGTGAGAAACCGCCACCAAAACGCCTCCCTGCCCTCTCGTTGGCTGTTTCAGCGCCTAGCATCCATCCGCATCATAGCTGAGCCCGCTCGCTGCTGCTCTTAGCCTTATCCGGATTAGCGTCATGCGTTCGCTGTGTACACCGACCGAGTGAACGACGCCGAAAAGAGACTAGCTCAAAGCAAAGTCTCCATAGCATATGCACTCTACGCCACTTGTCAGACATGACACCCAATCAAAGCATTCCTTGCTTTTTGCCTCAGGCAACAGTGCAGTCCCTGTCTGGCCTCCCTCAACCTCCCCGTCCAGAGGGTAGTCAACGCGCCCCCCACAACCTTTGGCCTTTGTTTTCGTCCAGGAATCTTGAGTCTGTCAACCCGTGAGAACTGTGAACTGATCGAAATTCGAGCCCGCGATTTCCACGCTTTTCGCTACTCTCCGACTCAGAATACCACCGCAATGCATTTCAGTACTACAACCACGATCTAGATGTGCCAAGTCCACCAAATGATCCTGGGCTTGCGCATCTAGACACGTTTTCACTCCTTCCACCATTCGCATCATAACACGTCCACGTTCTGCGGGCAACATAATACCGTCCTATCAAAAATGGACGAACCAGGTTGGGCATGGCCCGCCTGGAAATTTAACATGAAGAGGGATGACCTCTTCACTTCCCTCCACGCCAAATACAATACCGTCACCTTCTCCCTCCAAGACCCCGAGGCCTTTCA
Source organism: Cordyceps javanica (assembly GCF_051103115.1). Classification (NCBI taxonomy): domain Eukaryota; kingdom Fungi; phylum Ascomycota; class Sordariomycetes; order Hypocreales; family Cordycipitaceae; genus Cordyceps; species Cordyceps javanica. The sequence continues at coordinate 2,506,597 of NC_139296.1, forward strand.
CCACGATGTATTCGAGCTGTCAACCCGGGCCGATACCGCTGATGAGTTCCACCAACTCATGACTGAGCGCAAGGGTCAGCGTGCCAAGGAGATGAATGACTGCCTCGAGTCTCTCGCCGTTGAAATCATTGCAAATCCCATGTTGATGGGTACCGATCAGTGGCAACACGCCGTTCAACTTTTCCGAACAAAGTCCTACGACTCCATTGTTCGCTACTTTGCGAGCTACATTCCTGAGGAGTGCATCGATGAACAACAGTGCCCGTCACCGGCTCCGGAAATGGTCGTCCCAGAACTTCCCTCTACTTTAACTACTGGCTCCAAGGTTATCGAAGTCGAAGACATGTCACAGTTTCTCGATGAAGACGACTTCTTCCCCAACGGCCCGGCCATGGCCGTCGAACCGTCTTCTATTGATGCGCATTACCCTCCATCTCCGCCGCACTCAGAGGCTACGCCGTCGGAACATTCTGATGACGCTAGCTACCCCCCAACTGGCCGGTCGTCTCGATCTGCATCCTTCTCTTCTTCCGAGGCCGGAGGGCTTGTCAGATTTCTTAGAGATTTGTCCAAAGACGATGACGAAACCACATCCCAATCCGATAGCGGTGAAACTGTACTCACGTCGGTTTGCGATTCTGTCGAGACCATGTCGTCTATTGATTCGTCGGAACACTACCACGAGAAGACCATGCCCATGACGCCTCAAGATGAGGAAGATTGGGACATCAACAATTTACCCATCCAATACTCAGAAGATGAACTCGAGGATACCCTTACCTATGATACCCTGGATTCCGAGACGGCGACACCCAAACCGCTACCGGAATCCACCAACTATCTCGAGCAGCACCCTTACAGTGCAACCACCACCATCAGAGCTTTATCCACAAGGCGATCGCAATCGCCCAAAACATATATCAGAAACCGAACCTCTGCAACCGTGTCGCGTACCCATAGTCGGAGGAGCCCTGAAGAGGTCTTTTCCAAGATACAAAAGGCCCCAGCCGAGGCCGCCAGAAGGCGACCAGGAGGCAGAACGGGGCTTGACTAGCATGAGGGGATAATGGTGCTGTATATATGTGACTATACCTGTACATACTTGTATCTTATGATGAATGATTCTCAAACGATACCATTTAATTCTTCTTTTCTCTGCTTGACTGCTTGACTGCGTCGATATGGTTGACGTCATGCACAGTAACGATGGGTATACGAAGCTAACCAGTAAGCATACTTAGGTGTACTTGTGATGGATGCACAACGCTCACATTACTTGGTAAGTGGCAGGTCTTGGCGCCTTTTTCTTTTCTTCTTCTCTGTGCAGTGGACAATGTGACCTGCGGAATTGAACGTGAACCATGTGTGTGGTGACCTGTCATGTGCGCCACACTGCTTGCTCTGCCTATCACGCGAGCTGGCAACCCTTGTACTATGGCTAAGTATAGTTTACGAGTGTATCGCACTTGTGATGTTTTTTTTTGTTCCCGCACGGTGAATTTTTTTTCTTCTACTAATTTTGACTTTTTCAACCAAGTTTGTTCTCAAGGTAAGAAAGATGCTTTACCTTGCCTCCTGCAGCCATCTCCCTTGTCACGTCGCCCAGCATGGTAGACCGAGGCAAGCATCGTTATGCCTTTACAACAATAAAGCGCGATAGATTGACATATGTGCGACTTCTCTGGCTGCCGAGCCCGGGGACGGGCTGTGCGGGTCGTTTGAGCCTGGTTTGCCAAAAGGGGGGGAAAAAGGAGAAGAGAGCGAGAGAGCGAGAGAGACTGAGAAGGAGACTGAAGAGGATGAAACCAGCCTGAGAACAAAAGGGCATCTTCAATAAACATCGGTGGCACATCAACCGTTCGTGATGGAAACCGCAAAGGAACGAGGCCAAGCTCGGATGTCGACATTCCGAGAAAATCGCACGCTTCTGTTTCTTGCCGAATGATTCTTCTGTCTCTTATTTCTTGCAAACCCGCAAATCCGATTTCCCGACTCCCACATGACAAGACGATCCGAAACACCATCCGTAGATCAGCAAATTCTTTTGCTGCCTCTCCGACACAGCCTCCCTCTCTCCTCCCTCCCTCCTCTTGGCGACGTCGCATGAATCTCAGCCCACGTTTCTTCATGCTTCACCCGGGGGGCTTGGAGTCGTCGCATATGAAACGACGCTGTAAAGTGGTAGTGTTTACCGTGGCGACCGCAGGCAGCCCTCGCCCGTCGTCTGTCTTTGTTTGGAAGTCGCTACCGCTTCATCACGAACAAGGCATTCCCTGTTACCATCGCCTGACCCCCCTGGCGTCTTGTTCTTCCGCTCTCATGTACCTATGCTGGTCTGCATCAACGAGGATCGCGATGAAATTTCTGCCACGGCTGGGGCGCGCCAGCCCACAGAATCTCCGATAATGAGCGGAGGTTTTTTTTTTCTTTAAAGAAATTTGTTACAGGGGGTCGCCAAATCTAGTTTTCTCTCAGTAGAAAAAGCAGGGGCGTTGTGATCCTACAAAGTTTGGGCTTTTATACCGCGTGGGTGCGAGCGCTTGTATAAAACGGTAGGTAATAGTAGCACGAGCCAGGTAAAAGCAGTGTGAGTTGCACCTTTGGGATATGCATACCGTGCGGCTTTTTCTCAGGTCCCTACTGGTAAGATGATGCTCGTATCCTGGCCTTATTGAACATTTCCTTGTGATATGATGGACTATAGCGAGGAACTCGGCCGTAACCATCCATTTCGGGCGGGCTGCGACCTGGGGTCGCGGTATTACTTAGTAGGCGCCGCCCCCCTCCTTGGGAAAATTTGGTGCGTGTCAGACATGATACGGATAGCACGGCCCTGAGCATGGGGTGCAGGTGCCAAGGGTGCTCCAGGTTTCTTGTTCAAAACACCGTCCCTCTTATAGCCCCGGCCGAGAAAAAAGAAGAAAAAAAAAAGAAAAAAAAAAAAAAACAGAGATGGACTCGAAAAATTGGCTGACATTGAATGAGTGAAAGACGATAAAAATATGTGGGCATGCCTCGCATTGTGTGCGCGGGCAGTAGCACTCATTGGCTGCTCATAGCAAGCAAGGTCTGGCTAGTCATTACCAACTACTAGTACACGGGTAGGGCTGGACTGGGATGACGGCTTGGCTACCATGCTTGCTTTTCTTTGACGACATCAATAAATTCTACCGTGATTCATTCTTTTCATGTAGCCCGTATAATATTTTTTTTCTTTCTTTTTGTCGACCTGAAGCTGCTAGTACCGGTGGACTGTGGGCAAAAGACACAGAGAGAGAGAGACAGAAGCGCCTGGGTTGGGGTCCCTTGAAACCGTCGCCGTCGCCAATGCCATCGTCGTCCATCGTGAGGCAGTCCACTGTCCCTTTTTCAGCTCCGCCGACGTCCGATTCGACGGAGAAAAATGCAGTCGCCCAGCCCTAGCCAATGGGGCCTCCCGCACCTCTGTAGCAGATGACCGAGGGCGAACCACCCAGCACCCTTGCCCGGTCTCCCAACCCGAGTCCTCCATCCTTGCCGCTGCTCAGATTCACAACTTTTTTCTGCATGAAGAAACAGGTGACACATCCCTTCGCATCGTCCTTGGGCCTTCTGACCAACCCCAAGACAGACCCTCCTCCCCCTTCTTGCTCTCTCTGGTATCGGTGTACTTTGCCCTTTGCAAGGCCCCCCCCCCCTCTCCCGGCGGCCGTCGCCGTACGTCTTGGCATGACCTGCGTCCTGAGGTCCAAGGCATGCCGCTCTTGGTGGACTACTTGGTTTCCGACACGTTCAGAAATCTGCCGTAGGGACATGCTTGGCAGATCCGGAAAGCTCCTGAACCCGTCCATGTTTTGACCTGTTTCGTGCTTCATGGGTTTCTGCTGCTGCGGCCTCACGGCCCACAATCATGGCTGCCGCCAGCTCGAGAAGACATATGCCGACCTGGAAATAGTCGTCCATCATCTATAAATCCGGCATTATCCTCTCCATTAACCTGCTCGAATCTTCTCCATCATCATCACCACTTCCACATCTTCACCAACCAGCAGCTCCACTTCTCTTCACATCCCTCTCTCCTGCCGGTCAGGTCTTTTAATACTTACGCCACTTTTTATAACCTAAAGACAATCTTTACCATTTCCCTTGTTTTTTTGTAACTTTTTTTTCTTTTCCGAAAAAACCAAATTCACACAATGGCTCCCGTCAAGTCCATCATTGCTGCTTCTATGCTGCTCGCTGCCCAGCTCGTCTCGGGTCACAGTGTCATCACCAACGCCGTTGGTGATGCCGGTGGCAGTGGCTCGGCTCTTGGCGTCGTCTCCTCCACTCCCCGTGATGGAACCAGACGCAACCCCTTCCAGCAGGACGCGACCCGCTTCCGCGGTGCTTCCGCCAAGACCTTTGGTGAGACCGTCGGCCAGGGTGCCAACGATGTCGAGTCTGGCACCTCCAAGATCATGGCCGAGTCCGGCGACTCCCTTCCCCAGGTTACCGCTGGCGGCCAGGTCACCATGACCCTCCACCAGGTCAACGGCGACGGCGCCGGCCCCTACACGTGCATGATCAACGCCGACGGCACTGGCGGCAACTGGGACAACATCCAGGTCACCCAGAACGTCGACGGCAGACGCGGCCGCAACAATGCCGGCAGCAAGACTGACCACCCTCTCGTGGCCTCTATCCCTGCCAACCAGCAGTGCAGCGGTGACGTTGCCGGCCAGTCCAACGTCTGCCTCGTTCGCTGCCAGAACCAGGCCGGTGCTGGTCCCTTTGGTGGTGTCGTTCCCGTCCAGATGGCCAGCGCTGCCAACAACAACGGTGCTGCTGCCAACAACAACGGTGCTGCTGCCAACAACAACGGTGCTGCTGCCAACAACAACAACGGTGCTGCTGCCAACAACAACAACGGTGCTGCCAACAACAACGGTGCCGCCAACAACAACAACGGTGCTTCCAACAACAACAACAACAACGGCGCTGCTAACGGCGCTGCTAAGGGTGCTGGCAACAACGGTGCTGCTGGCAACGCCGGTAACGCTCAGACTCAGAACGGCAACACCCGCGGCAACGGACGCAATGGACGCAACGGCCAGAACAACCAGAACAACAACAACTAGTAGAACAACCGCCGTGCTGGTGCGTTTTGCGCATAAACAATTCGAGCCTAGGTCGTTTGATATTGCGTGATGAAACCATTGGCACCCCCCTCTAGCAGTTGGACTTGTATGCAAAAGAGGAGTCGGGGCAAAAAAGATGTGCACCGGGAACTTTCAAGTGATGATGATCAGTTCAAGGGCAGGAGGGGGGGCCAAGGGCATTGCAACGGAAAACATGTATTGCTAGCGCAATTTTAACATTGCTCTGTGTATTTTGCTAGTATTTTGAGTTCTATAGTTTGTTTAGTGTCGATAATGAAGAATACATAAAAAATGTTTGGAAAATACTTTTTTTGTGCCTTCTCTACGCGTGGGTGAAACTCGATGCTGACTGTGAAACCGCCTGTTGTCGGATTCGACCGTGTTGGAAGGCTGCTATAAATAAGCTCGACCTACCTGACTGACTAGCATCAGGATTCGGAAAAAATTGCCCTTGGTTGTATGGCTTTCAATGCGACATCATCCAGCATTACCGCCAGTCTGGCACGTGCCTAGTAGGTAGGCTAGTACGCGCGCCTGGTATGCACTAACAGGCTTGGCACAACTGCGGCTCGTCTCACACTCCTCGTCAAGGGTCACACTCTCAAACTACGTATTTCCGGCCGATGGGGCCGGTGTAGGTCAAAAGGATCGACGTGAGAACTGCGAGAGTGCCTCTGATGCACAAGCATGGAGCACACGGCAGTAACTACCGCGACTGGTATCAGAGTGTCCGACGGAAATTACGGTCGGTCGACGAGTGCGAATGGCGCCCCTTTGGTTCCGGCTTATTGATGATGCGTCTTGTTTTGGGCGTCGCCGGCAGGCTTCAAATGCGTCGGATCCGTGAAGGAGAGGGAGAGCGCGAAGCCGTGAACGAGGACGTTTCTACCGGTACACACGCAAGCCTATAATATCTATCCTGATAAACCATCCGGACATCACGTGGGTCTACTAGCTCAGTCGGTTAGAGCGTCGTACTAATATCGGTGTTAAACCACCAATATATGGTAATGCGAAGGTCACAGGTTCAATCCCTGTGTGGACCAGCGTTTTCTTTTTTTGGTCCTGGTAGCGGAGTGGTCACCGCTACAGGCGCTACAGGGAGCTTTCTCTGCGAGATCGAGATTCAAGGCTCTCTTGCCGGCAGCATCAAAGGTCCGCCAGATATTTAGTTTTTATTACTTTGTTTTAGAGCTTTTCATATGCTCGTAGGCTGTCAACTTTAAAAGTACACGATGATCCAAGTAGTTGATAGGAGTGACATAATAATCAAGAAAAAAAATAATGTTCGGATAAGACGAGGCTACGGTGGCGCAGATGCTAAGCCACGGTAGGCAGCTTGATTCGGAACAACACTTTTAGGCCTTTACCTGCCGCCTGTAACATAGAGCGAGACGCCCGCTAATACCCAGTAAAAGTTACTTGAGTACGGATACATCCCCCGCATCAGCGCCTTCTAGAAACAGGCCTGGCCAAGGCATCTTAATCGTCCATCAGAGAACTTGCCGCAGAATGACTATAAAAAGAGTTGCACCACACGGGGAATGGGTGTCTCCCATTTCTCTCGAGTCGGTCGCCTCGGGCGCGCGAAGCCTCAGCGCCCCTCGTGTTTGTGTAAGCTCCCAGGGAATGCATGCATGATGGTTTGGACCTGTGGCATACATCTAACATGTCGTAGAGCAAGACTGGTCGGGTTTTTTGGCTCGAGGGCGATGGGACTGGGAGGACCGCCATCATGGAAATGACTGACCATGGTGATGTCGACATCTTGCCAGAGGAATGCAGCGTGGGCAACATCGTCTACGAGTACGGCGTCCAGGCACTTCAAATGTTACCCGACGGCCGTCTCATTTTCTCCAACAAAGACAACACTGTCAGGATTCTGGATCCAGATACCTCCGAAGTTATCATCATCGCCGATAAATCTCCCGTATTGCGGTACGGTTCATTCACGGCGGACGTGAATTCGCCTTGGGTGCTGGCTATCCAGGAAGACCACACCCACAACACCCCATATGGCATCGAAAATCACATCGCCGCCATCAATGTTGAGACGGGAAATGTCAAGCGTGTCATCTCTGGCGCGGACTTTTACTTCCAACCTCGGTTCAACGACCACGGCACCCGCCTTATTTGGCTGGAGTGGAATCACCCTGAGATGCTCTTCGACATGGCCAAGTTGTATCGCGCCGATTGGGACGGCGAAAGTGCCACAATAAAAAACAAGACCCTTATTGCAGGAGGAAACTCTGAAGGCGTGTGCGAGCCTCATTGGGGCCCCGATGGCGCTCTGTACTTTTCGCAAGAGACTGGTGGTCACAGGCAACTCTTCAGAATTGGCCCAGAGGGCGGCGAGCCTGTCCATATCGACTTTCCGGGGTTGGATATATTTGACTTGGGCGAATCGTCTCTATTTGAATCAAGGTTTGACCTCTACCCAAGCTTTTCCGAACCCTGAGCGGTGGTTGCTAACGGTTCAAGCCGGACCTATGTTGCACTGTCGAGTCGACATCTGGTCGTGACGGCAGTTGCCGATGGCACGTGTTGCCTGATAGGTATCGACCTCGTCCAAGAGAGCTGGAAGCACATTGCACAAGATCTCGATATATCGACACTCGGCGCAGATTGCATGTCGAAGTACGACGACTCATCTGTTCTCGTAGTGGGAAAGGGACCGACAACATCCAACTCGCTCTTCAGAATTGACATTGACAATCCTAAAAAGAACATATTGCTTCGAACCGCAGGACTTTCTGGATCCGACTTTCCATCCGGTTTATTGTCCACCCCGGAGCATATTACAATTCATTCACGTAGCGAGCCCCGACAAACCCACGGATTTCTGTACATGCCGCGCAACAACAAGTTTACAGCCAGAGAAGAAGCACTGCCTCCGCTCATAATCTTCTCCCACGGCGGGCCTACTGGTATGGCTGGCAGCGGTCTTAATCTGCGGGCTCAATATTTCACCTCGCGTGGATACGCCTTTCTGACCGTAAATTACGTCGGCTCAACTGGATATGGCAGTATATACCGTCGATACCTCTATGGACGGTGGGGTGTGTCGGACACACATGACGTTGCGGATTTTGCGGTGCACTTGGTTGAGACAGGTCGCGTTCGGCCGGGGGCTGTCGGCATCACGGGTGGCAGCGCCGGTGGTTACAACACCTTGCAGGCCTTGACTCAGTATCCCACCACATTTGCCGGCGGTGTGTGCGCGTGCGGCATCAGTGACCTCATCCAGTTTGATGACCACACCCACAAGCTAGAATCGGATTACGCGACCGCGCTGCTGCTTCCCGAGGGAACTCCGGAGGAAGACAGGATCCGCATCTACAAGGAGCGCAGTGCGCGGTACCACGCGGACAAGATCCAGTCACCTCTGCTCCTCGTCCACGGGGTTGCGGATACTGTGGTGCCGGTTGTGCAGGCGCGAATCATTCATGATATTGTCAAGAACAAGGGTGGCGATGTCAAACTCGTAGAGATCCCGGACGAGGGCCACATGCTCAGCAAGCCAGACACCGTCAGAAAACACCTCGCCGAGGAAGAAGCTTGGTGGCGGAAGACGTTGCTCAAGAGCTAGAAGAGTGGCTGGTCATGGGATACTTTCGTGTTAGTCAAGAAATCTTTGCAGTATTGACTAATTCAGATTGCAAATGATTCCTCTTGAGCACAGCTTTTGACAGTGAAGGTGATGAGAATGACAGATTACTATTGCTAACATAATAACCGCAGGGATTGGTGGACCAAAGTGGAGGTTTAGATTCGTGAGGCTCCGAGGTGCGGTGTGCGCCGGCTTCCCTGACATGCAGTCGCGTCATGGGCGGCCAATGGTTTGCTCGCTCGCCTTCGCTACGAAGCCTATTCCGGACAGGTCGACCGACCCTCCGTTGAACGGAGCACGAGTCAGCCAGGGTAAATTAGGGCTGCAAAAAGGATTTCCTACACGCAGCGGGAACCTACCTGCTGTGATGTGCGCCGGTACCTGGAGCCCGGCTGGCGCCGCTAATAAGGGTCGGGTAAGAACTAACACGGGCTGCTTACGAGGACCGCCCAAATCTGACCGAATGTTGAAGGCAGCCCGGCATTGGCTTCCGGATCAAACACACGTGGGACGAAAGCGAAGCACAAGGAATCCAAGGTCGACATGGCCACTGCGCCAGCTGGAATCTGGCACGTATAAAACAGCAGGTCGCCGAACTCCTAGTGTCGGCAGCCCGTCATTGACTGTTGGTAAAATTTGGCTGCAAACTGCCGTGTCCCACAAGAATAGATGTTAGGCACAGCCAGCCCAGGCCAAATGAACTTGAATTGACAACCTTCTTTTGCATCTTTGAACCCTGTTTCGTCTTATGCCCCTTTTTTGCCGGACTATAAGTTGTAAAGACATCAAACAGGCTACTACTACTACTACTACCATGGCACGATTGGCGCAACAAGATCCGACCCAGTCTCGCACTGCGGATGTGATTGTCGTTGGCGCTGGTGTAAGTGGTCTGCAGAGTGCCCGCAGGCTCCAACAAGCCGGCCTCTCGTGCCTCGTCCTCGAAGCGTCCGGGCATGTCGGCGGCCGGCCGCGCTTCAACAACTGTTTCGACAGCGAGAGCCATCCGCGCACACACGCCATTGCCACCGAGTTTGGCTTGCTCGATGAGCCGCGCGCGGCGCAGGGCAAAGCCGTGCTGGAGGGTTTCGCACCTTTTGATCGCCACGAACAGCCGGCTGTAAGTAGACGAATGACCCGACAGAAGCGATGACCCCGACTCCTGCAAGGATACTGACGTCTCACTTTCTTTCAAGTTTTCCGGCGAAGACGCGGCCTCGCTCTTGCAACTCACAGCGATCCTGGACACGATTTCACTGCGGCAAGATGCTGCCAAGCCAGACATGACCGTTGAACAACTCGTTTCTTCCTATGGAGCAACACGGACTGTTCAAAAGTTGGCGAACCTGTGGACTCGCACAATCTTTGGCCTTTCCTCCAATAACGTCAGCGCTTCTCAATTTCTATCACATTGTGCTTCGTGCGGCGGACTCGCGGCAGTTCTCGACAACATCAGTGGCTTGTCCGACGACTTTTCAATTCCAGAGCCCGAACATCAAATAGGAAATGCCATTGCCCAGTGCCTCCACGCCGGCACTATCCGACTGCACCAAAAGGCCACTCGTGTCGAACACGGGAGCGGAGACTTGTGCACGGTACACACAGAGTCTGGAGACATCTTCCACGGCAGGAAGGTTGTGCTTGCCGGTTCACTGTCCATGTGCGGAGCTCTTGAAATAACTCCCAGTATTGCAGCTGCGGCCCGTTGGGAGGCCATGCGGGAGGAACAGGGGTTCAGCACCACTGTGGATATTCTCTTCGACCATCCCTGGTGGCAACAGCGGGACTTGTCCGGACGTGCCCAGGGCCTGGCGGGGCCGATTGCCCAGGTCCGCCCGTCCGATAGTCGGGTCGACGGCCTGTACGCCCTCTCCTGCCAGGTCTCCGGAGAGCAGTCCAGGGGCATGTGGCTGTGGCTCATGTCGGAGGAGGAGCGCGAGACGCTCATCATGCAGCATCTCGGCAGCATCTTTGGCGGCGACAGTATCCCCCGCGCCGTGCAAGTGATGGAGCAGGACGACGACCCCCTGGTCGACGGCCAACAGTCCTTGAGCATTGCCGGGGGGGATGCCGGCGCCGCCGCCGCCACTGCGCAAGGCATCATGTGGGCTCCTCAGGGTGGCGTTTACTTTGCCGGCGCAGAAACGAGCAATGTCTGGAGAGGACACACGGAGGGCGCGCTGGCGGCCGGGGAAAGAACTGCAGCTGAGCTTTTGGCCGTTCTCGGCGCGGCAAAGGCCGTCGAGTTGGCCCCGCGCCTGTAAAGCCACGCAACCAAGTTGAAAACGTGCCTGAAAGCGATTTCGATAGATTGCGAAAGATCTAAAACTAGTTGCTTACTAGTGGTGTTGGAGCTATAATAGAATTACTAGAATATACGAGAGCACAGGGCTGGGCTATTCGGGTTGTGGTCCTGCAGTGTTGTTGGTGGACCGCAGTTATAGGTGTACTATTTTGCAGCCGTGATCGTGCAGCTTTATCCACTCAAAAGGTTGAAATTGAACTATCGCTCGAGGAGCTACTCTTTTATAATATAGATCCACTTTACTCGGGAGGACAAGCACCATGTTCGTTATCTATAATAAGAGCCGTGCGAGCCTCGCCAAAGCGCCTCTCCAACCTGACGCCATGGATGCGGATGCTGTCGCAGGAAGCAAGACACGGATGACTTGAGAGTTGCTTGAAGCCTCCAGTCGAGACCCTCATTTTCGTGGCACACGCCTCTCCCTACGACCCCAAAAAGTCGAACAGCAGTTCGGGTAAATACGACTCAGTAACCGGAATACCCGTCGGTTCCCCCACGTTTTCGTCTCCCCCGCAATCGACTAGCATCACGGCCATACCAATTTGAGCAGAGATCTTCTCCATAAGAGAGCTACCGGCTATTGATGCTACGTGACTGCTGCCTTCCGAAGACGGTCGAGCAGAGCCGCTTTCTTCCCCTTCGATCAGTTTCTTTGATTCTGTCGCCTCATCTCCCAGACCAACCTCACCTCTGGACTCTTATCCTCGGAGCCGCCCTCGGCAGAAAAACGCCAATATGAATACGACGGACGCTGCAGGACAGCCGGACCACGACGTTTCTTATCTTGAGAGACGGGGATCCGACGACACGAAAGGGCTGCCTGTGACCAAACGGCAAATTAATCAAGACCAACCCGACATCTATATCGAAGCGCTCGCGCGCTACCCCACCGATGAATCGATTGATGCTGCAGATGAGAGGCGCTTGGTACGCAAGCTGGACATGCGCATCCTGCCGCTCCTCGGCATCTGCTACTTTTTCTACTACGTTGACAAGACAACATTGTACGCGGCCGTCGACCCCCCCCCCTTTGGACCAACTAGAAAAAATGGCCTAGCGCTCACATTGCTTGACAGATCGTACGCCGCCATTTTCGGCATCAAGGAGTCCCTGGGATTGGGCAAGACGGAGTATTCGTGGCTGTCGAGCAGCTTCTACTTTGGCTGGCTGGTCTGGGCGATTCCCTCGAACCTCGTCATGCAGCGGAGCCCGGTGGCCGCCTACCTGTCCCTCAACATCTTCATGTGGGGGGTGCTGCTGATGGCGCAGGCGGCGACGCACAACTTTGCCGGCCTGGTCTCGCTGCGCATCCTGTCCGGCGCGTTCGAGGCCATCGCGGACCCGGCATTCATGCTCATCACGTCCATGTACTACACGCGAGAGGAGCAGCCGTGGAGGATCTCGGCCTGGTACATGTGGAACGGCATCGGCGTCGCGGGCGGTGGCCTCATCGGCAAGTTTTTGGCCCCCTCCCTCTAAACGTGGTAGAATCGGCGAGCGTCTCTTTTGCAGACTAACATGGGCGTGTTAGGCTACGGGATCGGCCAAATCAAAGGCGCCCTCGCTTCGTGGCGCTACGAGTTCATCATTGTCGGCGCATTTTGCGCGTTCTGGGCCGTCATCCTGCTCGTCGCCTTGCCGAGCTCGCCGCGGACCATCTGGGGGTTCACGCGCGACGAGAAGCTCATCATGATTGCGCGCGTGCGTCGCAACCAGACCGGGATCGAGCAGCGCCGCATCAACTGGCGCCAGATCAGAGAAGCCTACCTCGACTACAAGACCTGGCTGTTTACTCTGCTGGGATTCGTGGCCAACATTCCCAATGGCGGAATCTCCAACTTTTCGACGCTCGTCATCAAGGGCCTCGGCTTCAACACCGAGGAGACGGCGCTTCTCGGCATCCCGCAGGGTGTGCTCGTCGTCATCTGGATCGGGCTCGGCGCTGTGGCCAACAAGTATATGCCGCCCAACAGCCGGACGATCGTGTGCATCATGTTCATGGTGCCCACCATCGCCGGCGCGTTGGGGTTCCTCCTTGCACCCCATGACGCGTACGTCGGGCGCTTGATCTGCTTGTAAGTACTTCTTCGCTCGGACAGTTGGCAGTCGCTGGCTAACCATGGAGGAAGCTACCTCACCGGCTCATACCAGGCTGCGTTTGTCATTTCATTGTCCCTCATTACTTCAAACACAGGAGGGCAGTCGAAAAAGATGGTTGTATCGGGCATGATTTGGTTTGGAGCCTGCATCGGCAACATTATCAGTCCCTTCTTCTACAAAGACGACCAGGCACCATCGTATCAACTGGGCATCGGCTCTCTTTTGACGGCAAACTGCGTCGAAGTTTTGTTATTCTTTATTCTCCGCTATGCATTCAAATGGGAGAATAAGAAGAAAGAAAAACTCCGCGCTGCGATGCAAGAAACCACCGAAGGTGTAGCAGCGCTGAACGAGACGGCCTTTACTGACATGACGGACAAGGAAAACCCAAATTTTGTCTATGTCTATTAGAGCATGGCAATTAATGGCATTTTTGAGTCGTGTAGTACTGTCTTCGTTTAAACCCCCACGCCTGTATCTCCTGTAATACCTGTGAAGCTGCGAGGTTATTTCTTGCCAAAAGTTGTGCCGCCATGCAGCTCTCCGTTCGACATGGCAACTTCATATTGAAAGTCGGGCTGGAATTCCGTGTACAGTGTTTCCTACATCATGTGAGCAAAGTTCAGTGGTGGAGACGATGAGAAGGCTTACCGCATCGCCTTCGTACTTGTAAGTGTACGCTGCCTCCTCCTCGCTCACATGCTTTTTCTCAAGACCGGTAGCTTCCACCATCAACTGGATCTCGCAAGATCTCTCCATGACAGTATACAGGTAGGCAGCCTCGTCCACTGTACCGCCGGCAGTCAGGAGGCCATGATTCTGCAGAATGACGGCACGGTGCTTGGGCCCCAAGGACTCGGCGATGCGCGCGCCCTCTTCGTCTTGCAGCGCGACGCCGCCATAGCTGGAATACACGCTGTGGTTGTTCCAGAAGCGGCAAGCATCTTGGTTGATGATGTCGAGAGGCCGCCCAAAGGCGGACCATGCCTTGCCGTACTTGGAATGCGCATGGCAAGCGGCGTCCACGTCCGGTCGGGCCTTGTGGACGGCGGAGTGAATCATGAAACCAGCAGCGTTGACCGCGGCCCGGTTCCCGCCAATGACCTGGCCATTTTCATCAATATGTACCATGTCACTCGCTTTCAACAGACCAAAGTGAATGCCCATTCTAATAAAACGAGTATTAACATCTTTGCCCGGGCTCCATGTCAGTGCATCACGTACGGGTTGATCCAAAACGTCTCGGGGTTGACCGGGTCTCTCACGCTGATGTGCCCGCTAGCACCCTCGGTGAAGCCCATCCGTGCAAAGACGCGGAATGCGCCGGCCATGTGCTCGAGCTGCCATTGTCTTTTGGCGTACGGATCCTCAAACTGAGGGATGCCAGGGTACTCGTAGCCTCCCGTAGCCACGGCCGCAAGAGTTCTGTCGGGCTGGCCACCACCACCACCACCACCATTGTCGGGAACCACCTTCGCCGTGGAGAAGGGTACTGTAAATGGTGCCCGGAAGACCACGCTACAAGAACGGTGCGGGCGGCTTTGGCAGGCCACATTATCCCTGGAGATGTTGCGTGCCAAGCACAAGCGGTGAGGTGCGGACCAGCCGTGCTGCATCATTCGAGTTGCCATTTTCCTATTGCCGTCGCCGTAGATGCTTCTTTCTTCCTTGTCCGCTGATGGCACCCAAATTTGTATGGTATATACAAGGGACCCCGTCGTGGCGCGCCTTCCAACACATCAGCGACTAACAAGCAGACAGCCCCGTCTCCCCGCACGCCTCCGCGTTGTGGTCTCCATCGGGCGTTGAGTTGGGGGGAATGGGGGGGCACTTGTTTAGGAGGGCTGGCCTTGACTCGTCTATTTTACACTGTTACGCAGGCTAATTCAAAGCCGTGGCGTTTATGCTATCGCTAAAATAACCAGGGCGCAATTCGGTGATAGATCTGATCCCGAGTTCACTGTATGCGACGCGTTCAATGTAGTCATTTCCGCAGACTGTCATCGTATAGGTGAGGAAATGGCAAGGCCGACATTGCGGTTTTATAAATAGTGCATTTCCCGACTGAAGAAAATATGATGTGACGACTTTGCTTGTGAGAGGTAAAGTGCAAGAATTCGGAGGGTAGAAGTGGTCACCGGTGGCTACGCCACTAGAATTGTGGCTTTCCAGTACTCGACTAATAAACCAACGTCCTTTGTAGAAAAGGCAATTATGACGGAGACATTTCATTGCTGAACAACTGCCGATATATACGCGTGGCTCAATTGTATCAAATAAGAATTGCAGGTGCGGACCAAGTTCGGGATTGGCTCCAAATGTTGATGCGCGGCACCAAGGTTTGTGTCTCGACCGCTCCAACAGTGAAAGAATATTTATTAGCGATGGTTGGCCAATGCAGACAAAGCGTTGTAGTTGCGCCCGTTGTAGACTCATCCACATGACCACTACCCTGTGCTTTAATGATTCGAGTATTGCAGTAAACTGCCGTTGCATGGCTGAGACCCACGTTGCCAAGACGTCCCAACTAGTTGCCCGGTCCGGTATCTGCTCTCCGTACCCAGACGTTGCCAAGGGGTCCTAGTGTGCTAGCATAGCCTTATTTGATAAAAGCACACCCAAAAGTGAGAAGAGTAGAGTATGATGATCAAACTTGAACCTGAAATGCATATCGTATCTGTCATAAGTCATAATCAACCCACATTGTAGCAGTCCATGCAGCCACACCTAGACCTTAATAAACCACCCCGACAAAACCCACTCACACATCCAATGCCTTCTCCGATACGCCGTCCGACCTTTCATCGCCATCATGGTGGAACAGCGCCGCCTGTAGCGAGCTGTAGATGGTGTCAGCCTCGCCAGTCCTCTGCTCCCCCTGCAGAGAGAATTCCCATTCGGATCTTTTGAATCGCTCATGCACCTCATCGACCATGTTGATGAATCTGAATTGCAAGCCAGCACCGATGTATCGCCTGAGCTCCATCTTCAACTCGATCAAGGAGAGCAGCCCGGTAACGTCAATGAATCCCACCATGGTAAAATCGAGTACCACGTGATGCAATGGTGATATGTCGCATCTGAGTGGCATGATATTCTTCCTGCGACGGATTTTTTCGATTCGTTTGGTACTAGCCACGTTCCAAGTCCGGTTCGTAGAAGCAATATCACGGGCGGCAGAGGTGGCCGGCTCGAACTGTATCTTGATGGCCTCAACGATTGCGTTCTTGACGCGTTCTGCGTTGGGAAACAGCAAGTCTTCGGTAAACCTGACCAGATATGCTTCAGCCGGAACGTCGATGCCTTCACTCAGCTGATGGTGCTTTGGTGGAGACCAGTGAATAGTCTCAGTGTTCTTGTGGGATAGACCAGTCCACTTGGGGAAAGCGAGGCGAATCAAAGTATACACGAGGCTGAATGCAACAGCAACGGCAAGACCAATCTCAGTGGTGGTAAACAGAGTAACCCAAAACCCAAGCATTGATGCGATGAAATCAATAAACGACATTCTCCAGTACCGGTAGAACAGCCGAGGTGGAGAAACGAGATGGGCAACCGCCATGATCTGAGCCAATCAGCAATTTATCTCTGAGGAAATGAATAAACACGTACGATAATAGCGGAGAGAGTCGCTTTGGGGATCCAGTACAAAGCAGGCGCAAGCTCATATAGCGTAAGTATAATGAAGCCGGCGGTAAACAAGAAATTGACCGGGCTTTTCACGCCGCATTCAGAATTCACGGCAGTTCGCGACATGGCACCACCACAGGTCTGGGCACCAAAAAAGCTGTTGGCAATGTTAGCAGCCCCAAGAAAGACCAGTTCCTGGCTCTTGTCGATACTGTAGTTGTTGCGTAGACCAAAAGCCTTGCCCACACCGAGATGCTCAACAGACATTGCAATGAGCGGAGCGATGGATCGAGATGCAAGCTTCTGGATGAGCGAGCCATCATGGGAATGGGGTGTGAGCAGCCCGTGTGTATCGACCTGCGTGACCTTCCACTTGTACTGCTTGGGAGTTCGATCCTTGTTGACCAAGAACGAGATGATGGTGTAGATGACGAGTACAACGACGGCACGGCTGGTGCTCAGGAACTTGAGCCACTTGTTCTTTTTGCCCCAAGTTTTGCCTACCCATTCGAGAGCATAGAGCATTGCGATTCCCGTCAGGCCAATGCACAAGGTGAGTGGCTTGATCTTGTTCAGGTGGCAGAGTATATCACGGAAAATGGTAATCGTGCCGGATCCCGTGTCAATGCCGATCAGGGAGCCTACCTGACCCAGACCAATGACGAATGCCACGGCAGAGATCCAGCCAGTCAGGACCGGACCAGACACAAAGTCAAGCAAGAATCCAAGTTTGAGCAGGCCAATGGCCAGTGCGTAAACGCCAACCAGGAAGGCCATTGCCGATGCTATGTTGGCTGGATCATAACCCTGCTTGGAGAGGTCCGCGACGGCTTCGGCCGTGAAGAGACCGAGAATCGACGTCGGACCAGACGATACCTCTACATGACTCATTACTAACACGAGCTTTGGACGGCAGGCCTGTGGGGTATGATTCCGCTTACCTTTGGATGTGCCGAGGAAGAAGTAGAGAGCAGAGGGCAACCAACTGGAGTAGAGCCCGTGTTCGACGGGGATGTTGGCAATTTTGGCGTACGCGAGGCCCTGCGGAATGAGCATGACACCAATAGTAATACCGCCAATGACATCCTGAAGAAGCCATTTATAATCGTAATGAGGAAGCCATTGAGCTGCAGGAAGCTTTTCAGCGATATATTCCGCAGTGGCTGAAGGGAGGCGGCCACGGATAGGGTCAACCCAGCTCTTGACCCTGTTAATATTCGGATCGGTCCGGAATGACTCCACGATGTTGTTGCGGAGCTTTGATACGAATTTCATGATCAAAGTTCCACTCTGCTCCTATTTCAATCGTTATAGTATGTAAAGAGGTAGGAGAATGACACGAGCAAGAGCAAAGAGGCGGCCGTGTTGTAGAAGTTGCAGGCAGCTCTGAACACGGACATGAGCATCACAGAACGGGAAAAGGAAACCGGGCTATTGAAGGATGGCAGCCAGCTGTTATAGGGAGAATTCTATGGATACGGACAATAGAGTGAGGGGAAGCAGCCGTACAAGCCGTCCGGCCGGTCGACACGGGTTGAGCCAGCCAACCACTACCGCCAGATCACCACTCCCAAACTTGCGTAGCATTTACCGTGGGACACGGCAGAGCAGAAACAAAGGTCAAGCCAACAAAAATTGCCCACGTTCAAGGCTCAGCCATCTTTTTTTTTTTTTTTTTGGCCACGCGCACACCACTAACACAAAAGGGCAGGCAGGACGGCGTCGAGGATCCAGGGACGGTACACACACACACACGCGGACAAGGCGGCGCGAGGCGTTTCCCTCTAGGCTGGGACGAGGGTGCATTGGGGTGTCCAGATACACGGGAGTGGGAGGGGGGGGGGGGGAGAAAAATGACGTTCCGCAGTATGTTGATCTTGTTGAAAATAAAGTCTTTGGATTCGACGTAGAACGGCCTGCTCCTGACTCGGACGTTTTGTCTACTAGTGACGACCGAGACATTGCACTGCGCCAAACTCATGACGCGATGAATGCCCTGATATCGCTAAAAATAAAGCACGTTGCGGAACCTGTCCTGGCTGTTGGGCAGACTCGAACTACAATGGCGACGAGGTTGCGTCAGCTTTCTCTCCCAGAGCTAGGTCGTGGTCCGTCTACAGGTATAGCCCTGGTCAATGGCGACTATCAATACTCGCAAGAAGTGTCGTCGCATTAACGCATCGAGCACGGCTTTCCCCCATCCCAGGAGGCGCTCGGCGACAGATAGCTCCGGTCTACAAGCTTGCGGTGTCAATGGAGATGGTCGCCACAGACACACACACCTTCACACACACACACACACGCCGTACCACACGCCACCGCCACTATTTCAACAATATGGCTGGCCGGGGTGGGAGAGTAATGTAACCACTTGCCCAATCAAGTTCGGCGGCGCCTTTAAACACCACACCCCTCCTCATTTCCGCGGAGCCCAAATACAGACCTCCTCTGAGCCTCATTGCCATGAATGAAACGAAACATGGATACTATATATATATATATATATGGGGGCTCTGGGATAGTATCGCGGCGATCCACGGTCGAGACGGCAAGTTCGGATCGCCCTTGTCCTGCATCGGAATTCCTGTTCTAGGCTTAAGCTCATCCGGCAGGGACGGCACCACCCCAGATGTGTATAATTGACGGGCCAAGGGCGGCATCAAGCGCTGCGGCAGCGCGGAAGAAGAGGGACGAAAGCGAAAGGGGGGAAAGAAAGGGAAAAAAAGCAACTTGGCAGCACACCCACAACAGTAGGGCTACATTATCGGCTGGCTTGGGACGTGCATTGGAACGGCTCCTCTAGGCAGGCCGGTGCCGTGCTAGCCGACCTCTGGAGCCGGCGTTGTCTTGGGGGAGGGGGAAAAGCAACATTGCCAAGCAGCAACTGACAAACTGACATGCCCTTCTTTGCTTTTCTTGGGGATCCCGATTCTGTAGAAGAAATGAGGGGGTAGAGGGGGTGTAAGGAGTATAGATGGGCAGGGGAGGGTGGTTTAGCTGGAACTGTGACCAGCTGTGATCAATCATGCCGCATACACCAAGGACGGGAGAGAGAGAAAGAGAGAGTACTCGGTACATACGAGTTTAAGTTGAGAGTGGCAAGAGAAAAGTAAAAAAGAAAAAACACTAACGATGCCGAGAGTTTTCCGGTGTTGACACCACAAAGAAAAATAAAGAGGCTTTAGATCACGAGTCTCATCAGCTGTGTATTGATTCGATACTCGTTTCCAAGAAGAGCAAGTCAAGGGAACAGAGTTCCTCCAACTAAAAAGCATCAGTCATGGATTTCATTTGCCAGAAACATGGGATTCTTTTTTAGTTTGTTCACTAAAAAAAAGCCACCAAAGCCTCAAAGGCGCCGCCGTTGCTCCTCCCCCGCACTTTGTCTTTTTTCTTTGTCTTTTTTCTTTTTTCTTTTTTTTTCTTTTTTTTTCGAGGCTGTTGTTATTGAGAGGATTATATTCGCCGAAAATCAAAACAATACACTAAAAACGACAATCACTTGGTTGCGGCACCTGTTTGTCGGACGCCCCCGTCTTCTCGACAAGTCTTGAACAACAAGGCTTTGTAGCAAAGACAGCCTTTCTATAAAGACACTAGTGAAAAAAAAAGTAGCCTCGGTTACATTTCACATCTTTATATGATATGATGCAATGGTCGGTCTGTCTTTACTGGCGGTGCGCAATGTTACAACGTACCTTTGCTGTATGTGGAAATACCAGCATAGAGTTGCTACCTGCTGATACAATTCAGGCAAATTAAAAAGCGTGCTAAATTAAGAAATAGAGTTATCTAGAATCCCCGTCCAGTGGTCCGTTGGAGCCTTGTGGCTTTCCAAAAAAAAAACAGGGGGGCGCAGAGCTCGTCTGCTCATGCGTCCCGCTGATTACCTTGATGATGAACCATCATTGGGAGGGAGTCTCTTTATTTTACTTTTTCATTCTCCCATCACTGACTTTGTTGGCGGCATGCTACCCACTCAGGCAAGTCCTGTTTCGAGTTACCAACAGGGTGGCAAGCAGGGAACAACCCCCCTGCCGATGATTGTTGTATCAACAATGCAACACTGAACAGTGGCGCGTATAGTAGGCACGTCTCAGTCACGCAGCCGCTCCCCTCCCCCCTCCTCTCTTTTCCCTCTTCGAGGCTGCTTCTCTTTTCGGTGCTTCTTTATATCCCGGAAAGCCTTGCATGGGGAAAGGAGGCTCCGGCACCTTGTTCTGATGCCCACACACACCTTGCACCCCTCGCAGGCTGGCAGGGTCGCAACGCCGCTCTCTGAAGGCGCCCGAGCTAATGCAAGCCGGGGCTTGCGTCCAGAGCATCGTCGTTGTCAATTGTCCTGAGCAGTTGGCGCCGCTCGCCCTGGTCCTGGGTGTCCCTCTGCATTAGCGGTGCCGAAGCAGACCTTTTTTGTCTAGGTTTATTTATATCGTCGGGCTTAGATAAAAAATCGCCAGACAGTCTTGTTTCAGTTCTCGCCATTGAATGCTGGTTCTCGCACCATTTCTTTTCTAAACTCTGGAACGGTCGACCGCAGATCGAGCAGGCATGTTGTCCAGACATTTGGGACGGCAAAAAAGACGGTCAACGCTTGCAGCTGCCGGTTCCAATTTGCATCCAGAGGCTAATAAGTAGGTACGTATGCTTGGTGCTGGGGGGGTTTGTTAGTTTGATGCCACAGATGCACCCAATCCAAATCCTCCCCCGCCCCTGGTCTCTACGGAACAAGCAAGCTCTGCAGCATGCAATGCTCTCTGCGAAGCGGGCTCTCAGCCAGCCCGTCAACCAGTCCCCAATGCTGCACTATCTGAGCCTTGGCGGCGTTATTGGTCATATGTGAGCAGATAACCCCGCCGTCGCTCTTCCTCACGTCTATGCCTGGCAGAGGCGGTCTCGCGATTCGAGCCCCTTCCAACCGTGTACCAAGCAATACTTATACCAGTGTGCAAAATCAAGGTGGACGGTGAGCGAGACCAACAAGACACTTCCTACTCGCCCGCGGTGTTGGCGTCGCCTGGTCATCGCACGGAACACCAAAGGTCGGGGTCCGCTCCGTGTGCCTCGGGGACGTCGATTGTTGCGTGAGGACAGTAGACCTATCAGTATGCGTGTCGATTGCTGTGCCCGATGCTGTGCGACGTCGGAGCCGAAATTCCCTCTGCAATTGCTTTCTCCCCCCCCCCCCCTCCCCCCGGCTCCCCGTCCAGCATATGGGCTGCCCAATGTATTGACGCATCATGACGTGGTGGGTGGACATGAAAGCGAGTCATCATCCCCGAGGGCCTGCTTTCTGCCTTGCCAACGCGACGTTACCAACAATAGGCATTTTGCAACACCAAAGGCTTCAAATCCTGACCAGCAAGGCCTAGCAGTTTTTTTTTTCTGGTTTCCTATCCCGCATGACACACCGACCACGTTTCTAAACAAGCAAGGCCCGCAATGCGACATGGGACCCGCGGCGACATGAAGAGGAGGCCAGGCAAGCTCCACAAGGGTCGATTGGCGATAGTAATACTGCGTTGAGTGAGATCTACTTTACGATTGGCGCCTTGGCATGCATTGTCAGAATGTTATTTTGAGTGGAAAAGATACACATTGACGTGGCAAAATGAGTAGAGGGGAAAAAAAAAAGAGCAATCTATTCTGATGAAGACACTAGTAAGAACATGGCAGGTAGTAGCTAGTAGAGAGAGAAGACAGGATGAACAAGAACAAGAAAGAAAGAAGAAAGGAAGCATGGTAGAGAGGGGAGTCCTCTTCTTTCACAGCTCCTCGCCGTTGTTGTTGTTGTTGTCGTCGTCATGGGACAGGTTCTTTTCCGGGTCGGTAATCTCGTCCTTGCTGGGATCGCGGACGGCGTCCCAAAACTTGGCGCCGGCCTCCTTGTCGTCGGCGAAGAGGTGGTCGAGGACCATGCGCTGCGGGGTCTCGCCCATCCACTGGAAGAGGGAGAAGTCGCGGAAGCGGTCGGCGCGGAAGATTTCGAGCATCTCGAGGGGCTCGTCGCCAATGTTCTCGACAAAGTGGCCCATGTTCTTGGGCACGATGCCGACGTCGCCGGCGACGTAGTTGAAGGTGCGCGCGTTGCCCTCGGCGGCGAAGATTGTGACGCGCGCCTTGCCGCGGATGAAGTAGGACCACTCGTCGGCGACGGGGTGCCAGTGCATCTCGCGCAGCGCGCCGGGCTCGATGACGGCGTGCGCCGCCGACACGGTCCGCGAGATGGGGAAGTTGGTGCTGTCCGTGACGCGCACGTGGCCGCCCGACGTCTCCTTGGGCGTCTGCGCCAGCATCCGGTGCGTAAACTGGTACTTTGACTTCTTCACGTTGCGCCCCCGCGGCCGCTCCTCGTCGATGGAGCTCGGCTGCGAGCCCTGGAAGATGTACTTTTCGCTCTTGGGCAGGTGCTCAAAGACTTCGGGCGCGAGGTGGAAGTTTTCGGCAATGACGCTCTTGGGCGTGTGGGCTTGCGAGCGAGAAAGAGACGAGTGTTAGTCAAGATGGCAACGAGGAGGGTATATGGAGGTGGGTAGATGGGTAGGTAGGTAGGTAAGTAGGTTGATAGGGTTGTTCGTAATGCGTCGTGCGAATCGAAGCGGGACAAGAAACATACCAAGCCAATCCGTCAGGATAAAGGTAGACTCTTCAGAAAAGCTGCCGTCGTCAAAGATGAGTAGAAACTCGGTGCCGTTCTCGCCCAGGCCTTGGAGGGAGTGGGGGACGCCGCTGGGAAAGTACCAGAGGTCGCCCTTGTTGAGGTCGTCGATGAAGTTGCCGCCCTCGTAGTCGAGGGCCGTGACGCGGACGCTGCCCTCGAGGACGTAGGCCCATTCGGCCTCCTTGTGCCAGTGAAGCTCGCGGATGACGCCCGAGTCGAGTCTCATGTTGACGCCGGCCAGCTCGACGCTGGTGGGGAGCTCGCGGACCGTCGTCTGTCTCGTCCATCCGCCTTCCTGTGAGTAGCAAAACGAAAAACAGTCAGTATTTCCTTCATCTATTCGTTTTCCATTTCTTTTTCAAACGTTGGGCTTGAAAACCCCCAGTTTCGTCGGGCGCGCGCGCTTACCTCGATGCGCGTGTGAGAGTCGGTAAAGCTCCATCGCATGTTGGCGACGTTGCCGTGGTCGGTGCTGGGCGGGCGGACCAGGTCCGGGCTCTGGCGGGCGCGGTCGCCGTTGACGGGCCCGAGCACGGTCGCGCCCTGGCCGTTGCGCCAGGGCAGGGGGGTCAGGTCGTCCTGCTCCGGATCGACGTAGCGGTCGAGCTTGTCGCGGTGGCCCGGGGTGTAGGGCCGGTGCTGGCGGGGGGTCGCGAATCGGTCGGGCAGCGCGAGGCCGTTGAGGAAGCGCTGCTGGGGGCTGTCCCGGTGCGGCAGCGCGGCGGCCAGGCCGGAGAGGCCGGCGGCGAGGAGCAGCTGGGACGTGGTGAGCTTCATTTTTTTTTTTTCCCTTTTCTACTTGGCTTGAATTGGCCGTGTGCTTGTTTTGCAAGGACGGTTGATCAAGCTGTTTGGGAACAAGGATTTTTCCGAGTCTGGGAACAAGACGGACGTCTCTTGTGTGCAAGTCAGAATGATGTAAGTGGGTTGCGGGAGTGATTGGCGCAGGACGAGTCACAGGAGAAGAACCAACAAGACGGGATGGAAAGGGGGGAGGGGGAAGAATGGGAGGGGAAGAGAAAAAGGGAAAAGTATCAATTACGAGGCATGAAGCTTTTTATCTACGGGCGGGCATGTCGAGAAAGCCAATTGCAGCAGGTTTGCGGGCTCGGCTGGGGAGGTGGGAGGGCACCCGGGTTTGGTTACTGGCTTGACGTAGCACGGGTAACTATGCGGCTATGCCATGCCATGCCATAGTTGACTTGACTAGTTAGTTACCATGTATGGATGGATGTACAGATTATGGGTGCGTCCGGCGAGGTCTAGGTTCCGGATGGGCGGGTTGAAGTTTGTGGTTGTTGTTGGGGCCGGAGGACAGAAGAAGCTCCGGGCGCGGAACAGACGAGCAACGTTGGAGAGACAGCGGCAAGGGGGGTGGGCAGAAGGGAAAAAAAACAATAGGGATCACACCTCGCGCCCAAAGCGTATTGGATAGCGTTGGAAGAAAAATAAAATAAATGCCGCGGCATGAATCAAGGGAAACAGGGCCCAAATCCAAGCGAGCCAGCCAGCCCAACCTCGCCAGTGAGTGGCGTGTAGGAATATAGCGGGCGTTGGCGCCGACGGCGGCGGTGGTGGTGGTCCAACTCACCAAGGTTGGTTAGTTTGGACATGTGGATGGATAAAGCGGCAGAGACATGTTGCAACGGGCCGGTCACTGTGGGAGAGAGCAGCTTGGCAAAGTGAATTAGGGGCAAGCAGGCAAGCAAGGCCAGGACGGGAATTCTTTGTACCAGACTTGCTGCAGAAGAATAACATTGTTGCTGCATTTCTTTTCTCATTCTTTGCTGCCTCGCTCCATGTGGCGATGGGTGAGTTTTGAACAAATGTCAATCAGCGATTGTAGAAAAAAACAGAAAAAAAGAAACTGTTTGCATCGATTCTACCGACGATAGCTGTCTCTCGTGCTCGGCATGTGTCATGATATCATTACCTCTCCTCTACATAGTACCTATTTCTCGTACACACACACACACCATAGTCCTGCCCACTCCCCCGAACCAAGTCCGCAACACGCCCGGAAACTCCCTACACGCCCTATAATTTTAGTGGGGGAGGCAGCCCGGAGGGGCCCCCTGCAGCCGGTACAGGCAAGCTGGGGTTACAGTGTGGGGTGGGGGGTCAAAGTCGGCTTCTTGGGTGATTTTGTTGTACCTGTAGATTATTCTTTTTTTTTTTTTGGTTTGGATTTCGATTTTCGATTTGATTTTTTGGAACCTGTTGCAAAAAATTTCCAACATTGAACCTCGCTGCTTTTCGAGTCATGGTCTTGAGTGTGCATGACAAGGCCATCATCACCACTACTTGCAGCTCTACACCAACTCCAGGTTTACAGCGGCCGCTACTTGGACAAGTAGGTACCTACACCACTGTAAGTACTCGCCGCGACTACCTGGAAAGTGCCTGGCACCTAACCTCGGACACACCAAAGACAGACGCTCTTATAAAGCCGGTGACGGCCTCTTTATTCCCAACCCAACACAACAACACACACACACAGCACAGTTTAATCACCATCCTCCCCCTTCACCTAACTCGCACCACTATACGCCCTCAAAATCGAACCATTTCCTGCACCACCTCGACTAACCCCCAATTTTGAGACGGGGGTTCCATCCAAGTTATTCCCATTTTAACCGATTTGCTCTACTATACCTTTGCTATACCTTGGCTATACTACTCTTCCCCTCCAGTTTCCCACGCAGGAGTTGCCCAGGTACCATTAGTGCCTAGCAGGCTCATCATCTACTGAGTACTGATAGTTACAGCATCACCCTGCTTCAGCTTTGGTGATTTATTTATTTGCCTCGGACCACGCGCACACGACCACAAGCAGGCCCTTTGCTTTCCGGTTGTTGGTCATCACATAGCAAAAGACAACAAAAAGAAAAACATGGCAGGCTACGGCACCACAGCCTCACGGCCCTCCGCCGCAGCCAACGGCCACGACACCACCACCGTCACTACCGACCCGGAGCAGCAGCCGCTCCTTGGCAAGCCGTCGTCACCATCCAAGGCCGGTCGCGGCTGCGGCGGCGTCACCAAGGTCCGAAAGACGCTCGGCGCCAACGTCTCGCGCTCATGGGCCGACCTCGTGCTGCTCTTTTGCTACGTCGTCACCGGCCTGCTTGACAGCGCCTCGACCCAAGTTTGGGGGGCCTTTGTTTCCATGCAGACAGGTAAGAAAAAAGCCGTCATTATACTCCTTTTCTCTCTCTCTCTCTCTCTCTCTCTCTCTCTCTCTCTCTCTCTCTCTCTCTCTCTCTCGCTCGCTTTTTTTTTTTTTCCTTTCATTTCATAATTCCAACACACCTTGTTGCACATCTCTCTACAACCTCCCAAAAGCTAACGCTTTGACCGCAAAGGCAACACCGTCTACGTCGCCCTCGGCATCGCCTCCCTCATCTACCCGCCCGTCAGCCCGCGCCTGTACCGTTCCGGCGTCTCCCTGCTCGCCTTTTGCGCCGGCTCCTGGCTCTTTGCGCGCTTCCACCGCGTCGTCGCCGGCGCGCCCACCCGCCGCTGGGTCCTCTGCGCCTCCTTTCTCGCCCAGGCGCTGCTCACCGTCGCCGCCGCCCTCGTCGTGGGTCGCACAACCCCACCGCCCGGCGATTCCGGCCCCGGCCCCGGCCCCGACGACGACGCCGTCGACTGGACCGTCCTGCTGCCCCTCGCCCTCGTCGCCCTGCAGAGCTGCGGCCAGGCCGTCGCCAGCCGAGCCCTCCGCCACAACGCCCTCACCAGCGTCGTCCTCACCAGCATCTACTGCGACCTCTTCTCCGACCAGCACCTCCTCCGCCCCCACAACCCCGACCGCAACCGCCGCGCCGCCGCGCCCCTGCTGCTGCTGCTCGGCGCCGTCCTCGGCGGCGTCTTTGCCCACTCTCCCTTTGGCATCCAGGGCGCCCTCTGGACCGCCGCCGCCTTGAAGCTCCTCATGGTCGTCATCTGGTTCTTCTGGCCCGAGGAGCCCGCAGCAGACGACGACGATGATGAGTAACGACAGAGGCTGGGATGTATATATGATGTAGACTTTATGAGTAATAGAGAGGAGAATTGTATAGCGTTCGTTTTAGAGACAAAGGTCAGCTCCATATTCTTGCCTGTTTTGGCTCGAGTGTACTCGTGCCACGTTGTGCAATACCAACACTAGAGCGACAACTCCTATCGTTGTGACAAGCGCATCTTCTACGTTGATCGAGTTGTAGTTGACTTCTTGGTAGGTGCTCACACGCAATACCAATGTCAAGGTATCTGCTGCTCAAGTAGGAGATGGTACGTGCAGGGACGGGTTGAAAGGGAACATGTTGCCGCGGCCATTGGTGTGTAGGGTAGGCGAATAAGTTGGCCATGATCGGCTGGGGCAATTTGTTCGTCACCCATGTAGAGCACTACATATGAAATATGTGACCGATATCATAGGGAAGCGCATCCCAAGTCCTATCATTCATAGTAGTGGGCAAAACGGCCATGCATGCACGCATATATGCAGCACTCGTGGTGGCCAACTGATACATCCACGTAGATAAGCTTTCAGCCACCAGCCACCACATCTTGGCTCGCCACGGTTCATGCCGAACTTCTTCAGACCTCCATGCTCCGCCCCAGCAGCGTCCTTGCTTCCTTGACTTTCATATTCCGAACCTGTCTGAAACGCCTTCAGCCTCCGTCTCACCGACCCGGGCCGCATCTCCGAGTCACGGAGCGGCCATGTCCGCCAGACACCCGGCCTTAGCTCCGTTCCCCGCATTCTCCATCTGTGGCGGGCTACGGACAAGGATCCCCCCTCGCCCCAACGGTTCATTTTTTTCTCTTTCCCTTTTTCTCGAGCGGGACGGACAAGGGAAAGGAATAAAAAAAAAAAACCTAGCTCTGCTCCTCACCGCAAATTTTCCAACTCCGTGGCACGACAAAAGGAAAACAAATAAAGACGCTGCCAACGTCGTCGTATTCGTTCCACTTGAAGGCCCTTTCCCCCCCAGCCATGTCGTCCAAGATTGAGGATGCAGTCTTGTCGCCCCAGGCGGACCCCGAAAAGGTAGTCGTCAACGAGGTATGTGAAGCGCCTTGACGCTCGGACATGAACAAAAGGCTCCGAGCTCGCCAGGTGGTTTCTAATCCTGTCCCCCCCCCCCCAAATCTCCATTTTCCGTTTTGCTATTCGATTCTTTTACTTTGCCAATGCAATCGTCTTGATTTCCCCCGACAACAACACTGACCATCTGGGACCGCGAACCCCCCTCAATAGGACGTCCAGGATGACGGCTCCTCCTCCTCCGCCGCGGACAAGCCGCCCAGTGCCGAGGAGCGGCGGCTTATCCGGCGGCAGGACGCGCGCATCGTGCCGCTCTCGGCCGGCATCTACTTCTTGTGCTTCCTGGACCGCGCCAACATTGGCAACGCCAAGGTGCTCAACTCGTCGACGGGCGACGACATGCAGCGCACGACGGGCATGTCCGACTATCAGTTCGTCATCGCCCTCATGGTCTTCCTCGTCGCCTACGCCGTCTTCGAGGTGCCCAGCAACATCCTGCTCAAGAAGCTACGGCCCAGCCGCTGGCTCGCCTTCCTCATGTTCTGCTGGGGCGTCATGACCATGTGCCTCGGCGCGTCCCGCAGCTTTGGCAGCGTCACGGCCGTCCGCTTCCTGCTCGGCATGTTCGAGGCTGGCCTGTTCCCGGGTCTCATCTACTACCTGACGTTTTGGTACAAGCATAACGAGCGAAGTGTTCGGTGAGTGGGACTGCAGGACCGACAAAAAAAGAAGACAATTCAAAGAGTGGTGGGGACGTAGTTGGCTGACTATGCTGTACAGAGTGGCATTCATTCTGGCGTCGGCCACACTGGCAGGTGCTGTAAGTAGACTTTCAACACGTCGATGCAAAGGGGCTGGAGGGAAGTCAAGAGTTGTTTCTAACAATCACCGATAGTTTGGTGGCGCCATTGCATACGGCATCGGGCACATGAACCAGACAGCTGGCATAGCGGGCTGGCGCTGGCTCTTCATCATCGAGGGCATCCCCTCGGTGCTCTCCTCGTTCCTGGTGCTATTTTTCCTGCCCGACTACCCGGAGACGGCAGGCTGGCTGACCGAGGAGGAGCGCGCACTGGCCGTTGGGCGCCTGCGGCACGAGGGCAGCAAGGGCCACGACCGCAGCATGACCTGGCAGGACGCCAAAGCGACACTGACGGACTGGCGGCTGTACGCGCACTATGCCATCTACTTTGCCATCAGCCCGCCGTTTGCGAGTCTCAGCCTGTTTACGCCGTCAATCACGCTCGGTCTTGGCTATCGTGATTTGACGGCGCAGCTGATGACTGTGCCGCCGTGGGCTGTCGCGTATGGTATGTACACTGAGCAACAATTACGGTTGCAGCTGTCCGAGGAGAACAAACAGCTTACGTGACTATCAAGTTTGCCAAATTGTGGTTGCGCTGTCAGCCGACAGATTCAACGCGCGAGGTTATCATGCCGCGGGCGCTGCCCTCGTCGGGGCCATCGGCTTCATCGTCTCGGCGGCGCTACCGCCCGACGCATACAAGGCGCGCTATGGCGGGTTAATCATGGCCACGGCGGGCGCGTTTGCATGCATCCCGCCGCTGCTGGGTTGGTTGACGTCTAACGTGGTAAGCACGGCGGCGGTTGGGCTGGCCATCGCTCTCAACGTAAGCATTGGCGGCGGGCTGGGCCAGATCCCAGGCGTGTGGATCTACAAGGCGAGCGAAAAGGCCAAGGGCTACCCGACGGGCCATTGGACCAATGCGGGCTTCCTGCTCTTCGTCACGGCGGTGTCGCTGGGGCTGCGCGTGTTTTACGCGCGCAAGAATAGGCAGCTTGCGGCCGAGGCCGAGCGCCGCGGCGTGCAGGCGCGACTCTACAAACTGTGAGAGGTTGTTGTTGTGGAGGCTCAGCCGAGATGGCCAGCGCTACAAATATAATGATGTAACCAAGGTTGAAGGATGAGACTTATGAGACTTGGGTAAAGCCCGACCGGTTGACAAGTGACAACCAGGTTCTGCCTTCAAGCCAACTCCAGGCACAAGTCTGTGCTTCTGTTGAAGAGTGGAGAAGTATACGTAATTGAAATCAAAGATTTTGAACCAGAGGCTAGTTGTGAATGTGAAACCGGTAACTACAGGCTGAAGGGGAGCGAGATGGGGTTGGTTTGAGTGACATCACTATCGGTATCGGCAGGGCAGCTCGCGTGTGGGAGGTGGATGACCTGCGCACTATGACATCCTGGTAGGGAAATTAGCGAAGGGAAAAAAAAAAGAAAACAGGGCTAAGTGCGATGAGAAAAGTGCAAAGGAGAAGACAGGCGGGACAAATGAGACGCAATATTCGTTCACGGCTGGGGCCGTTTGCAGATTGCCCAGCTTTCCAAGTTGCTAGTGACGTATAGTATCGGCGATGACCAGGCGTGCAAGACAAGCTTTTGGAAGTCTTGGCCGGACCCGACTCTACGGCGGAATGCCGCGCCAAGTTTCCTGATTTGCTGTCTGGCAGTGAAACTTGGCTTCCGCTCATGCGGGGTGCGTAAGGAGTCGTGAAGCGGCCAAGGAAGGCGGCCAGACGGTTCGATTGCGTAGGTTAAAGTGAGTTAGTGTCAACGGGCGAGAAGGGTCTGGGCTGCCGGAAGGGTCTCTTGTTTACTGACAAGTCACAATCACACTGGTAATGCTGTAGGTGAAACAAAGACGGCACTAAATGGTTGACGATAGACGGGTAGGCGTCCAAGAACTGGGAAGAGCCGCAGATCGCGGCAGGGGTTGAGGGCAGAAAGGACTGGCCAGATGACGGCGTGAGTCGTTTGAGGGCCGGGGAAATTGGTTGGTGCTGCCTGGCGTCGGCGGAGTTGAGGAGACGGATATGGCGTGATGGTGGGTTTGACCGGGCGGGATAGATGAAGGCGGTCTTGACTGCTGGATTAGTTATCAAGCAGAGAGGCTGTCGTGATGGATGAAGCAATGTGCATGACGGTGGTTGATTGCAGTGGGCGAGGACGAGGACGATGATGATTATGGCAGGCAGCTGGACAAATGAGGCTAGCGTGTTTGAGCAGAGCAGAGCGGGTTCGGGAGTGCAGGCTTAATTTTGGTCATCTGTATCAGGAGAGATTAATGAGGGCTTGTATAGGTAGGTCATGGGCGTCGGGGAGCTGTGCAACCAGCAGCGATGGCTAATTTATTTCTCCTTTTTTCCTTTTCTTCTTTTCTCTCCTCTGTTTCTCTCTTTTCATAGTACTGTTGATCAAATGTCACGTAAGCTGTCACCAGGAAACATGCTTAGGTAGGTATAGGTAGGTAGGCAGGTAGGTTGGCTACTACCTAGGTAAGGTATTGAGCGTGCATTCGGCTGGTCCTAGGCAGGTAATAGCGGCAGTGCCTGGAAACTAGGCATGTCAATAGCGACAGTCTCATCCCACTTTAAATGAGGTGCAGGCCAGAGCTTCTCTCTTTTTTTTCTCTCTAGGCGGGGCACTATGACGTCGTTGGTAGCGTCATAAAGGAGCTTACCAACACGTCTGGCGTGCCCTAGGCCGATTCCAGTTGCAACAGTAATAGCAGCTGTAACAGTCGCAGTAGAGTAGGTAGGTAGCAACCACAACAGCACCAGCAGCACCAGCAGCAGGTTTGAAATTGGTCTGATGAACGCACACACGCCAAGTCGTTTTGCGTCTCTTTCTGGAAGAGAGACTCTAAGCCTCTGATTCACATCCGGCTATAGTAAAAGTAACACTTTGTTTGCCAAGGCTGCTCCCCCACCCAGCATGATATGCGAATGTTGGGCTTGTGTGGTGCCGATGCCCGCCCACAGTTGGTTGTTGAGTGGTCACGGGCTGGATTTGCCAGACCCTACTTTGCTCCTTTTGATCGTTTTGTCGAAACTCGACGGGAAGAGAGGGGAAAAGAGGCGCGAAAGGTGAAGAAGGAAAATACAAAGAAAAGGCTACCTACCTACCGACCTATCTACCATGCGACTAGGCCAGCCCCTCACCTCCCTGCTGGACCCCTAATCTCAACGTGCGAGTTTTTGTGACCAGCCATGGTGGGTTTGGTTTCCGTCTGTGTACTTATTTATTTAGCAGACTTTGCTGGCCAGAGGTGGAGTGGACCAGGTAACAGCCCACGAGAGCATCACGACCAGCACGTTGATGACGGGGGGTGAGGAGGGGGGAAAAGAGGACTGGCGCCAACAGAAGGATGCATACGAGGCCGATCATAGCACTCTTGCTCTTCTCTTCGCCCCAAAAAGCAATAAAGGCAAGGTACGGATTCTTTGGATCAAGTTCACTGCGCAAGTTTGCCGTTCGTTATTATTAGGGCACGGCGCACCGTCAGCCGCAGACATGAACGGCAACCATGACGACCGCCTCGCATCATGCATGGCATGGCTGGAGCAAGCCGCTTGGCAAAATGGAACTGGAAGAGGCTTGCTCTCCCAGATGGCAGACACGAAGAGAAATGAGAGTTGCGGCAGGCTCTGGGCCGCCAGCCGCAGATCTGTAGAGCCTGCCTGCTTCCAAGCTGCAGTGGTCCATCCTGTCGTTTCCTCATGCATGCCTTGTTGAATGCTGGCAAACCACGCCTAGGCAACGACTGAGTAGGGGTGCCAATGGCAAGATCTCGGCTCGTCTTGGATAGACTCCCTTGTCGAATCTGTAGACTCTGTACCGAGTACCGTTAGTGGCAACATCATCATCATCGTCATGACCATCATGTTGACTTCATAGGTGACAACTACGCCCCCTGCCGGTGGGTGGGGGGTTGGGGTTTACTGGTACAGGGGGGCACAGGGGGGCAAAGATATTGAACAGAACCTGTCTGCTGGGTAACTTAGGCGCGTGCCTCGGGTACCTCGAGCACCTCTAGCACGAGCACCTCTGAATAGCAGCACGTCCGGGGACCAAGTTGCCCGGCAGGTGCATAGCATCACCTTGCGGCGTTCATTGACTTTGGACTGAATGTCCTAGTTGCAAACTAGCTTCACTTTATCAAGCCACCTAGGCAGGCAGGTTGGCAGGTAAATAGAGAGTTATCCAATTTTGAGGTGTTTCTCTCTCAACATGATAGTCCAGAGGCCCACTGCAGGCAGGTACTAAAGGTACCAGCTGCTGTCGGTCAGCCCAGTTACTTACCTACCTACTGGTACTACCTACCTCTACCAACTACCTTAGTAGGTAGGTAGGTACCTACTCGCTCTCCCTCCACCCAACTACCTGGCCTTTGGCGCTTCACGCTGACCTCGTCTCCTCGCTTTCTAATCAAACCCAAACCACCCACCTGGCCAGGGAAGGAAAGAAAAAAAGGAACCCCCCCCTTCACGTCTGTTTTCCATACTTCATCATCATCTCCTTTGACCGTCTCTGTTCCGTTTCCAATCTTTCTTCATCTCTCTACTTCCTTTGCGTATAATCGCGTCAAGTCTACTGCTTTCCCCACGTCCGTCTAAAACTCGCCTCGCAACCCCTCCATCAGCAGCGTCCCTCCCAGCCCGTTTGCTGTACGTCATCCCGCTCTCTCCGGCCTGCGCCCATCAGCCTCCGCTCTCTCTCCCTCTCCCAAAAAGCCACCCCGCCACAAATCAGTCCAGGCCCAGGCCCCCAGCCAGGCATTCTGCTCCAAAACCACGCAAAAAAGCCTGACCCAAACAACACCTCTTCTCCTTGGATTGTATTCCCCCTCCCATTGCTATCCTCGTATTTCGTCCGACATTTGTACTTGCGCATCGCCGAGCCATTTCGTCTAAACGTCAACCGACGAGGTAACGCCTCGAAAAACGACTTGCCAGATACTTAGCGTGTGTGTGTACTACCAGACGTCTGTGTCTGTGATGCCGGCATGTCGACAATTCAGCAGTTAAAGAACTTTATTCGGCACGGTAAGAGGCTTCTTTTTTCCTCTTTTTCTTTATTTCTCTCTTTCTTCTCCTTCTTCTTCTCCTTCTTCCTCTCCTTTATCCCTGCCTCTCCCCCCTTCCTTCTTCTTCTCCTTCTTTTTCTTTGCTTCTCCTTCTTCTTTTCGGGTTACCACTTTAACCCCGACAACCTCGTCCCATGATACATTCGGTCGCCCAAACGGGCTTGTCATCTTGCGCACACATAAACTTGAGCTAATCAGAGACTGTTGCTACTCCAGGCAAGCAAGCCCGCGCTGCCAACGACGAGCCTGTTAGAAAGGTCGATTCCCCGCCCAAGCAGCCCGACACACACGACAAGAGAAAATCGGCTTCTGACCCTCTTGTCCCTCATTCTGCCGCCGCCGCCGACCTGCACTCCGAACCCGCCGAAAAGGTGGCACGCAAAGACGATTCCGGCAACCGCGCCAGTCGACGTGTCGACGACGCCAACCTTGCCAAACTCGTCGCCGAAGAAAACGCCTCCAAGACAAAGTTTCCCCAGTATCCTGGCCTCGAGCGATGGGTCCTCCTCGAGAAGATGGGCGACGGCGCCTTCAGCAACGTCTATCGTGCCCGCGACACCCAAGGACAATATGGCGAAGTTGCCATCAAAGTTGTCCGCAAGTATGAGATGAACAATATGCAGGTAAGTTACTTTTTCTCTTTGACGTGATTTATGAATGATGCTTCGAGTTTGCTTTCAATTCTGCTTTTTGAATTCTTCTTCTTTTTGCATCCATCTCTGTATTAGCTTTTGGCGCATCCCACTCTACCTGTCCCCCCCCTACTATTTCATGAACTTTACCAACCGGACGGTCTCGCGTCCTTGATAGGGAAACGATCGTATGCACCCAGAATTCAAGAGGGCGCCCAAGGCTGCCGAGGTGCGACAACATCCATATCTATTGACCATGTTTTCCATTTTACCACTTTGCTTTCGTCCCGCCCGTATCCCGACCAGTCATTGCTGCTTCACATGGCAACTCACGCACATTGACAAACCATCGAACTCCTGCTAACAAGTGGTTTTCTTCTAGCGCGCCAACATCTTGAAAGAAGTACAAATTATGCGCCAGCTTGACCACCCCAACGTCATAAAACTCATCGACTTTTCCGAATCAAAGCCTTACTATTACATTGTTCTCGAGCTTGCTCCTGGTGGGGAGCTGTTCCACCAGATTGTCCGCCTCACATACTTTAGCGAAGAGCTTTCAAGACATGTCATTGTCAAAGTCGCCAAGGCTCTCGAATATCTGCATGAGGACAAGGGCGTTGTTCATCGGTAAGCCGTCCAGTACCCACGCTTC
Organism: Cordyceps javanica; assembly: GCF_051103115.1. Lineage (NCBI taxonomy): Eukaryota > Fungi > Ascomycota > Sordariomycetes > Hypocreales > Cordycipitaceae > Cordyceps > Cordyceps javanica. Next base: position 2,542,230 of record NC_139296.1, read on the forward strand.
AGCCGCAGACGGACGCTGACTGTCACCAGTGATATCAAACCCGAAAACATTCTGTTCAACCCCATAGATTTCGTTCCCTCCAAAGTTCCCAAGCCTAGACAACCCGGTGACGAGGACAAGGTCGACGAAGGTGAATTTCTTCCCGGCATCGGCGCTGGCGGTATTGGCGAAATTAAAATTGCCGATTTTGGTCTGTCCAAGATTGTGTGGGACAAGCAAACCATGACACCCTGCGGCACCGTCGGCTACACTGCCCCCGAAATCGTCAAGGACGAGCGCTATTCCAAGTCTGTTGACATGTGGGCGCTTGGCTGTGTCTTGTATACCCTGCTCTGCGGTTTTCCTCCTTTCTACGACGAGAGTATCGAGGTCCTCACCGAAAAAGTCGCCAAGGGTCAATATACATACCTCTCTCCATGGTGGGACGACATTTCCAAGTCCGCCAAGGATCTCATCTCACATCTCTTGACTGTCGACCCCGAGAAACGTTACACCATTACCGAATTCCTCGCACACCCTTGGGTTCGTGCGAGCGGGCCTACCCCACGAGAGGAGCGCAAACCTGATGCCCCTCTTCGCGCCTTTGACCCCTCAAAACTCGACGACAGGCGCCTTGATTTCCGCTCGCCCGGTGCCGTCAACCTACGAGAAGTGTTTGATGTCGGTTACGCCGTCCACCGCCAGGAAGAGGAGGCTAAGCGACGTGCGCAGATTGGCGCGCGTGCCGGTCCGGGACGCGCCTTGGGTGGCTTGAACGAAGAGGATGAGGAGGGAGAAATGGAAGTCGACAGGCAACCCCAGGGTGGCGCCCGTGTCCTGGAGCAGGGTATGCGCAAGGCCAGCATCCAGGACCAAGACAACCACACCCGCGGCAGAGAGCGGGAACGCGCAACCAATGATAAGGGCTACGGCCAGCACTCGTCAGCAGTCACAGCTGCCGCCAGACAACAAGTCCGCGACCGGAACCGTAACAAGGGACCGTTTGAGCTGAATCTGGACAATGCGACCCTGCTCGGCAAGAGAGGAAAGAAGATGCCCATTGTCGGCGCGTGAAGCAGTGATGAATATAGGCGACAACAGTTGCCAAGCCAATATGACGCGAACTAAGCACTGTTTTACGACACATGTTGCTTTTTTTTTTTCGATACACGCATACTCAATCACAGCGACATGATTGAGGAAGTACTGTTGATATTCTGCCGAGGCATGTAACCACTGCCGCCTCGCCCAGAACACGCCCAACGCGATGAAATACTCGTTTGGGGCTCGACAAGCGGCGGTGGCCTGCACTACACCCGTGGCCAGGCGTGATGGAGTATTTGATTTGTCCAAGTTGGTCTTTTATTTTATTGTTTACTAGACGAAGCTCAGAAGCCGGCCCACTCACTCCCAAATTTTTTGTTTGCCTTGTGTGTTTTCTCTATTTGTTCTTGGGCTGGTCCTATTCCTCTTCTTTTTCATCACTACGCCTGTGTTACGATTGAATGAGTGGGAGAAACGGCAAGATTAGGCCAGCTACGTCAAATATGGACTGCTTTAGACAGTTGTACTGCAGAAATACATGGAAACTCTACTGCATGCTTCGTCGTTTACGTCTCTTTGAGCTCATAATCAAGCTTGGCATGACAGTGAGCTCTCGAGCATGGACCAATGTCAATCGTCTAGACCTTTTATTGCAAAGGGTCAGCCCTTGTAGGGCTGAACTCGAGGATGAAGGAGAGGGCAAAGGAGGAGAAGGCCGGCGTGGCAGTTTTCGTGATGGGAGACGTGTGTGTGCGTGTTTGTGTGCGTGTGTAGAGGTAAGAGGGTTGGTAAAGCTTAGCGAATTTGTTGACCCCCTGATGCCCGGATGCTAAGGTTACTAATTGTATTTACATAACTTCGTGATAACAGCATACATGGCAATACGGTACAGCAATACGGTACAGCAAAGATGAATGGAACCGTATGTGCTGCAGAGCTGCTTGTCCATGCTGCGTTTGCTGAGCGGGTGGGAGCACTTTCGATTAGCAATTTGTTACCCGGAAAGACCTCGGTAAATAAAGCAAGTCATGATTGATATTGCAACAGTCTGTACTGCCGTCAACCATACAGAAGAATCCTGTCGTAGCATCCGAGCCTCTCCGCCCCCCGTTCAGAACTTATTGGCAGGTCGCGGGTACATCGCCAGCTCGCCATCCTCGGAACACGCGAAACTTGGCGTTGACCCTCACCTTTTGGCTTGGCTTCCGGCTCCGTTATCACAGGCAACCATTTTTCATTGTTTGTACCGCCATCTTCCACGAAGAACCAAGAACGCGACCAATCGCCAATCAGTTCAAGAACTGTGTGGGAAGCATGATGGTGCGGGCGCTTTTCAGTACTCCCAAAGGCATCATCCTGTACGTTTTATATTTACTCTTTTTTTTTTCTCCTTGGTTCTACATGAATGTACTTGGCTTACAAGCGAGACTTGCCTCCACCACATTGTGCAGTAACAATGATGCTACGTCTACGTGTACATGTTTGAGCCGCGGTGAAATAAAAACTGGTGTTTGCTAATTTTGTCCGTTACTTGTCAATAATCATGGTAAATCTACTCTGCTTCTATGGAAATTTGACCCCTTTACCCGCTCCCTCCACCGAGAATCTTTTACTAATCCGTGTATTTCGCACGTCGGTCTTCCTTTTCCCCCGTCTGGACAGGGGGGGGGGGGGGGTTCTCACTGCCCCCCATCATCCGCTTCATCAGAGAGAATGACCAGATCGAGTGAAGCGACCCTGGACATGGCAGTCCAGCCACATTCATGAATGGACACTTCGCGCTCTCTCGAGTCCTGAAAAGGAGGACAATACTCCTGCAACTTTAGCAAGTTGTGCCGCAGGCGCTCCAGGTCAATGGCAGCCTCTGAATCGACGCAGCGAAAGACGATGGCATCGTACCAGTGGAAGAACTCGGGGTACATGCTGACAAACGGCCCCAAGAAGTCTTGGTGCCCGATCGACTGGAGATCGTCGCTGGTGAACGCCTGCCCGTCTCCTTCGTCGTCGTCACCGCCGCCCGACGTTTGGGAGAATTTGGCCAGCATCCACAGGATGTCGTAGGCAATGAGGCTCTGCTCACGTTCGTGGCGGCGGCTACGCACGCCGTTGGTGTACAGCCTCGCGTATTCGCTGATCATGTTGGGCAACGTCATGACCTTGGACCTGTTGCCGGTCTGGGTCCGGGCTTGATTGCACGGCGTGCATTCAAGGGAGTACACGCGCACGCGGCACAGCGATCCGTCAGTCATTCGGTACCCAAACCAGCCGGAGACGTCATCGCCGTCGAGTATGGGCATGCCTTTGGACTGCGCCCAGCTGCGGACGGCTTGCAAACTCCCCTTCATGCATGCCATGGCGATGTGCGAGACGCGTCGGTGGTGGCCGTGGTAGACGAGTGCGGCGCGGCCGATGATGTTGAAAGGGACGTGGGCCAGTTCGTGTCCAAGTTTCTCGATAATCTCAAGGGTCTGTTTAGGCTGGATTGTGTCCTTCACGCGGTTCCCCCCGTCCGAAATGTTCTCGATTCTGCGGGTTGACCTTCGCAGTCTCCTGTTCGGCCCGCCCCGTGTCTGCTCCTCTTGACTGCTCATGTCCAATAAGTCACGGGAAGTCTCTGGCTGGTCGCGGGATCCGGCGGCTCAGTTAGCACTCCTCTGTTCCGAGTAGAGGACAGATTCGATGTGTGAGATGATGGATGGCAAGGAATGCTCGCTGTCCGAACTGAGGGCAATTTGAGGCTGAATCGGGCCAGATCGTGCAAGTTATCTACTGAGCGGCGCTGTGCAGTTGAATTCGCTGTTTAATCTCGAACCCCGGGTGCTTCTTGGTGGACAAGGTGAGCAAAGCCCGGAACAGCTCTGGCTTTATATGCTGCCGACCTGGAGTCGCATAGGACAGAGCTCCATGAATGCGAGACTCTGAAAACAATTGTGTAATATCATATGAGAAACACAAGCCATTCGTACATGGTACTGGTGATGAGCTCAACGGTGGCTGTGACCAAGACAAAACATGTAAGAGCGAATTGGCGGCGGCTGTCGTTGGGCGAAACTGGTATATTGAAAGAATCGCCAACAAAGAGAGTCCATGTCACAAAGTACAATATGGAGTGAATGATGGGTAATAGAACAAGTGATAAACAGCAAGCACCATTTTCTCATCAAAGCATGCCACCAGAAAAATAGTCTGTCGGCATCGATGTTTCAATTCCTCGGTTAGCCCCAGCGCCGTAAAGGTATCGTACATTATCTGAGGTTCTTTGACCCATCATGTCCTTGGCTAATGATAAAAAATCAGTCTATAACTCCTCTTCATCTTCATCAGTGGCCATTTTGTTAGCCTCCGCGGCGCACCGACCACCAGCTTCGCCCTCTTTCTTGGGCATCGTGGCCTCCTTGTCAATCATCTGTCTCGATACCGAAACAATGTTATCCTCAATCAGTTCTTGACCGACATCTTCCAAGTGCTTTTTCGGGTCGACCTTGCCCACATAACGGGTCTTGAGTTGCTCCTTGGTCAGTTCTGTCTCTTCCTTGACACGTTTCTCGTAGCCATCCGCCAGAGATACGAGGCGCTCGAGACGATCCTTGTTCTTCTCCCCTTCGACTTTGAAGTCGTCCATCTCTAGAGCCTCCGTCCACACGTGCTTGTGCAGGTTCATCAGCATATTCTCCTCCAGAGCCGTCTTGCGGTAGTTGATGCCGATCGAATAGTAGTGTCGGTTTAGACCGTGAATGAGCGCTTGGATCGAGGGCTTGTTGAGGTGACCAAGGTTGCTCGTGCTTTGGCGCGGTTCTTGGCCCATCATCAACAGCTGTGGGTTGATCAGTCGGAAAGCATCGATGACGACTTTGCCCTTGACGGACTGGATGGGGTCAACGACAACGGCCACAGCGCGCGGGTTCAGCTGCTCAAAAGACTGCTGAGTATTGATATCTACAGACGACAGCCAGCAGCCGAAACCAGGATGCGAGTGGTACCAGCCCACGACGGACTCGGGGCTGTATAGTGAGAGTCAGCGTACGGCAGCTAGATGTGTAGAGTTGGAGCGGCGCTTACCGTCCTGTTTGGCGCAGCATATCCATCATCTTTGTTTGGAATACGGGATCAACAGCTTCAACACTGACCCCAGTTCCAGATTGGGGCATGGCGAAGACGTCCATGACCTTGACTGTGAAATCATCGACAAACTCGCCCAGCATCAGGCCCATGACCTCCATGGGCACACCAGCGCGACCATGTCGCAGCATCTTGAGAAGTGCTAGTGATGAGATGTAAACGGTCTCGGAGTTGTCGATGAGGTTCGTGTTGTCCTGCTCGCAACATCAGTTAGCGACTGGAAGACTGGCGCATTTGATTGGGAGCTGCCGTTCTGCTTACCGATCCGTGAGCTGGGCCGCCCAGACCGATTCCGCCGCCTCCCAGCAGGTTTCTGAAGCGCTCCATGGCGATTGAAATTCGAATGGTACCTTGTGGCGAATTATTTGTATAAAAACGTTACAAGGGAACAAAGATCTTGGAATTGTGGCGTTGATGCAAAAACGGTGATATCTGAGAAGCTTCTTTGTGGCGCCTACTTGACTGACGCCAGCCTGGTAGCCTGGTACTGTAGAGAGAGCGCGGCCGGCAGAGCTTCGTAGGAGAGTCACGTGTAGCTACCTAGGTACCTAGAGGAAGGGAGCCATGCTTGCGCTGACCCAGCCAGCCTGCCAGCCAGCCCGGTCACCCGGCTGGTAACCCCACAAATGAGATTGGAGTGGTACTTCCGTGCAACAGGCCACAAGGTCCGCAACAACCTTTGTCCGGCACGATGATCGGGAAGGTAGCGTGGTCCCACCACTCCCACCACGCGCCGCCAGAGGTTCGCCATCGCATTCTTGGCTCCTAACCTTTTCCCTGCTTCAGCACTCCAGGCTTCCCCGCGACCTGCCCGATCGGAGCTGAAGCGAAGCGGCACGACCATAATTTTGAATCGCTCCATCTTCGTCTATTTTAAACAGAGAATCTCACTACGCTCAACGCCAGCTCACAGTTCTCCCAGCAAGCGCATCGCGATGGGTGAAGAAGAGTCCAACATGGCCCAGCTGGGGTCAGTGGCCCTCAACGGCTCAACTCCCAAGAAAGTCGCATACTTTTACGACTCTGACATCGGAAACTATGCATACGTTACCGGTCATCCTATGAAGCCTCACCGTATTCGTCTGGCTCACAGTCTTATCATGCAGTACAATCTGTACCAAAAAATGGAGATTTACGTGCGTTTGCTCTGCCTCGTACGCCTCTCGAAGACACTAACGCGTAGGTTTAGCGAGCCAAACCAGCAACTCGAGGCGAAATGACACAATTCCATACCGATGATTATATCGATTTTTTACAAAAGGTCACCCCTGATAATATGGACAGCTACATGCGCGAACAAGGCAAATATAACGTCGGAGATGACTGTCCTGTATTCGACGGTCTTTTTGAGTTTTGCGGCATCAGTGCAGGCGGCAGTATGGAAGGAGCTGCCAGACTTAACCGCCAGAAGTGCGACATTGCTGTCAACTGGGCCGGAGGTCTTCATCACGCCAAGAAGTGCGAAGCCAGTGGCTTCTGCTACGTAAACGGTATGCCGTCATCGCTTCAAGCATCTTTTGCCCTCTTTCTAACTGGTGAACAGATATTGTACTAGGCATCCTCGAGCTCCTGCGATTCATGAAGCGCGTTCTCTACATTGATATCGATGTTCACCATGGCGATGGTGTTGAAGAGGCTTTCTACACTACCGACCGAGTCATGACCGTCTCTTTCCACAAGTACGGAGAGTACTTCCCTGGAACCGGTGAGCTTCGCGATATTGGTATCGGCCAAGGAAAACACTACTCCGTCAATTACCCACTCCGTGATGGCATCACGGACGAATCCTACAAGTCTATCTTCGAGCCGGTTATCGAGAACGTCATGAAATACTACCAGCCTGAGGCTGTAGTTCTACAATGTGGTGGAGACAGTCTCTCTGGCGACCGACTTGGCTGCTTCAACCTCAGCATGGACGGCCACGCTAACTGCGTCAGCTACGTGAAGAGCTTCGGGCTTCCTACTCTTGTACTCGGCGGTGGTGGTTACACCATGCGAAACGTCGCTCGAACTTGGGCCTACGAGACGGGTGTACTTGTTGGACAGGACATGGAGCGAACGCTACCCTACAACGAATACTACGAAGTGCGTCAACATGTGCCCTGAGTTTTGGAAAAAATGCTAACTAGTCACAGTACTACGCTCCCGACTTTGAGCTGAACGTCAGATCGTCTAACATGGAAAATTCAAATAGTCGTGAATACCTAGAGAAGATCACCGCTGCGGTAATCGACAATCTCCGGAACACGGGTCCGGCGCCGTCAGTACAGTTGCAGGATGTCCCTCGAAAGCCGTTTGGTGGCATGACTGACGAAGAGGAGGCCGAGTTGGATGACCTTGATGAGGATGAGAACAAAGACGTGCGCATGAACGAACATCGCTGGGACAAGCATGTTGAGAATGGCGCCGAGTTCGATCCAAGTGATGACGATGAGCTGGCGCGAGCAAACGGCGCTACTCGTCAATCTAGCAACAAGCGCACTTTCACCGACTTCAGAAAAGACAGTGAAGACGAGGACACTAGACGTTCTACCGAAGCTGCTGACGGCAAGGTAGTGGAGGCCCACGCTGAGGATGGCCATGATGTAAACGACGATACTATCGAAGACATCGGCAGTACGGAGCAAGACAGGGAACCAGCTGGGGATGCCACTGAGGAACAAGCCGACAAGGAAAAAACCGATGGTGACGGTGATGTCGGCATGGCCGACTCTGCTCCGGCCGAGGAAGAGGCAAAGATCAAGGAAGAGGAGCCAGAAACGGAGAACGCGACTGCTCCTGTAGCAGCAGCAGCGACTGCTGAAGACAGTGAGAAGCCAGCTGACGATCAAGCCGCAAAAAAGACCCAAACCGATGCCCCCAACGATACGGAGAAGCCGGCAAGTGAAGCGGAGAAGAAATCCGAAAAGGCTGAGACTAAGGATAAAGAAGAGCAGTCGGCGGATGCGATGGATCTTGACGGAGATAAGGACAAGGAAGACGAGGCGAAAGACGCCAAGCCTTCCTCTTAAACCGGCCTTCAAAGCATAGACATGGCAGCACTGTTTTCTATATCTTTGGATTCGAACATTTTCCAGGCCTTGGGGTGGCTACATGAGCCAGTTGCGGTAGACTGGGGCCAACCAATGGCGGCGTTAGGGCGTATGGTACAGTAGCGTGAGGGACCGATGCACAAGTTGGTGTCATGTAAAACACAGTTTGTCGCGATGGAAAGGATTTGATCATTTTATTAGTATCTCTCATTTGAATTTTTAAGCATGTTCATTACCCCCATCCGGGTAATCAGTGTGCTGGTTAGCAACTCGGCGCCGGTGACTGGTGAGGTGGCGTGGTGCTAAATAGCAGGTAGCTCCAAGTGGGGTTCGTCAAAGAAAAAAGGTTGCCTTTCTCCATCGAATAAATCGTCCCCAAACTTTTTTTTTTCTCTGCCACGACAACCGCAATTGTGCGCCTTTCAATCAACGGGCAATTCCTTATTTCTCCTACAAATCTGAAGGAAATGTCGAGGTAGCATCTGGGATATACAGAGAGTCCCCTGCACCAGCTGTGCGGACTTTGCGCTCACCAGCAACACCCGACGTTGAGTCACCCACTACGACATACGCCGCCCACCATCCCACCAACCCTCAATCATGTCGCGTGCGGCGGGAGGCGACGCCGACGCGGCGAAGCTGGCCGTATGGAAGGAGGCGCTCTACGAGAAATGCAGAGAGGCTGCGCCCGAAAATGACATGTTTTCGCAAGACGACCTTTTGCGGCTCGACGTCATCCCGAACAAGGACCTCATGCTACTAGCGCGTGTCGTGCAGTCTCTTAGCGATGACAAGCTGTTCATTACTATGCGTGAGGCCTCTGGTCAAGTGTTGTGGAAGTGGCGCGATGCTCAGGAAGCACACAAGTACGTCGGTGCCGGTCGGCTTCCGCTTCTAGGAGCGGGGTTGGAAACCCTGAAGCTGACTGAATTCGCATAGATATAAACAATGCACGACCGACGAACAAGTACTGGTTTACTCCCTCGTCGACGATGCTGGTGGCGATGGAATATGGTCGCAGACGCTGCAAAAGCGTCTCAACATGCACGACTCGGTCCTCAAGAATGCGTTGAAGCAGTTGCAGACTAAGGGCCTGATTGCGCCTTTCAAGAATGTCGAGCACCCCAATAAGAAGATGTACATCAAGGCCTCCATCCGACCCAGCGACCGCGCGACTGGTGGACCGTGGTATACCGACCAGAACTTCGATGACGCTTTCATCGAGGAGCTGCAGCGCGTCGTCTTTGATTTCATAAAGCGCCAAAGCAGCTACCACAGCACACATTCCGGGTCCGGCACGGCAAGGTCGCAAGCACCAAAGAAGGGCGTGATCCAGGGTGGTCTGGAGAGGGGCAAGAAGCGTGATGCAAGAGAGATGAGCAAACCGCCGTCCAAAGTGTCCAAGATTGCATCCAACTCGACGCCCAGGAAGGAAGCGGCGCTACTCCCGCTGCCAGCGGGCTACACCGGCTACCCTTCTGTACGAGATATAGCACGGCTGCTTTCAAGTAGCGGCATTACCAACAACACTATCCTGTCGGAAGACGATGTCCGGAAGCTGATCGACGTTCTGGTATGGGATAACCTCATTGAGCCGGTGCGCGTTGCGGGGAAAGTAGGCTACCGAGTAGCTAGAGTCGCCAAGCAGTCGACTGAACCCTGGGCAGGCCGTGAGGAGCCTGGGGGGCCGGAGCCATACACGAGCCCCTACACGGAGGCGCCTTGCGGCCGGTGCCCGGTATTTGACCTCTGCGAGGATGGTGGCCCAGTCGGGCCCAGCAACTGCGAGTACTTCAAGACCTGGCTTGGCCTTGACCATCCTTGAGTGCAAGTCAGATATTTCGTTAGTATTCCAAAACTCATACCCTGAATCAAATCGTATAACTCGGCCTGTTCTCCCCGAGCGATGCAGACGCCATCGATATGGTGCAAAGAGGGGGGGATAGCGCTCCACTGGTAAGGGCGGAGGCGCGCCGCTGGTGTGACCCAAGTGCTGGGAAAGCGAGTGCTCGCATAGCGGCGGGGATCATGATTCTTTGCCTGCTTGACACCGAACAGTGGTGGCGCGGCCGGCCAGACTCTGCGCCTTACGAGTGGGCAGTGTCTTGTACGCTGGTTGGCTAATGTCTTTCTCAGCGCACTGGGCTGACGACTCAAAATCCCTCTCCCGGTGCTGTAGCGGTACTTGATGTGTACAGAAATGCCAGGCACAGACCAGCGCCAAAGCATTCGACTCTACTTTGGGCGCCTCCTCTGTAGTCGTGGGATCAGTGAATTGGAGATCTCCATCTCAGAAAAGAACAGTGATGGCACGACAAACGAGGTTGAATAGTGGCGGCGGTGCAGGACCCTGGGAATCACTGCCTACAAAGCCTTCAAACAGCCTCCGCCCCTACTACATAAAAATGTTCACCATGAAGCAAGTCATGAGTCTCGAACCAGCCAAGATAGAAATAAAAATGAAAATAGAATAAAACAACAAGATATCCACGATGGTTGGAATTCCATTTTCTGGCGTTTTCAGCGTAACTGATTGCTTAGGACCTTCCTAAACGTTGATATCAGTGCATCGAGCCCCGACCCCGCACCTCCCTACTAATAATACGGCAGGACAATAAGGCTTAGCCTGGTGCGGGAGCAACAAAACAACCTACAGTAACTACTAAGGTACTGAGTACTGTTGACGATAGTAGTCAAATACAACTTGCCCAACTGGAATCACGGCAACTATCACCGGCAACGTCTCATCACTTCCTTTTGACTAGGAAGGCTTGAAAGTCAGCACCACTGAAACCCTTGTAATGCAGGATGCAGTGTTGTGCAGGTTCAGACCGCACGTTAATGGCGGCGCATTCGTAAATGCAATGCATGTCTGGCAGTGCAAAACGGGCCTGCATCTGTGCCTAGGCACCTACCTGGCGATCATCGTGGACAAAGGCTTTTTGGCGGGACCTGGGCGCAAGAAAAATACATATAACCGAGGGAGAAAAAAACAGTATTCGTCTATTTAAGATGGCCTGTCGATCATGGTGATATTTCAAAAGTTGGCATATATTATCGGGTAGCTAAATTTGTCGAGCCAATTCACGGCACAATGCACAAATTGTCAACACGTCTCTTTCTTACGTCTCAATTTCATCGGTTTTTGTTCGTCCAGATCCAATACGCGAGTGATTTTAAGATTGTGTAGCACCTTCTACACCAGAGTTGGTAATGGTAGGGCGCGTTTTGTACTGGATGGCGCCGGACCGGGAGCCAGTGGCCTCGAGAGCCTTGACAATGTCGAGGGACTGCTGGTCAGCGACCTCGCCGAAGACGACGTGGCGGCCATTTAGCCACGAGGTGACGACGGTGGTGACGAAAAACTGGGAACCGTTGCTGCATCATCGGGTTAGCTATGCTCTCAACTTTCGAAAGAGCGACGGAGAAGCTTACGTGTTAGGGCCGGCGTTGGCCATGGACAGCAGACCAGGCTTGTCGTGCTTCAGGCGGAAGTTCTCATCGGCGAACTTGTCACCATAGATGGACTTGCCACCAGTGCCCTGTGACAGAATCGGATAAGTATTGCGAAGATGTGAATTATAGATCGGGGGTAGATCGTACGTTTCCACGGGTGAAGTCACCACCCTGGAGCATGAATTCGGGGATGATGCGGTGGAAGGAAGAGCCCTTGTAGCCGAAGCCCTTCTCGCCAGTGCAGAGCGCACGGAAGTTCGCAGCAGTCTTGGGGACAACATCATCAAAGAGGTTGAACGTGATGCGGCCCTCTTGAACTGTAATGGAAAATTTGATCAGCGGGGGCTGTGCAATTGAATGCGCGGTAGTAAGCAAGTGGTATCCTGCAGTTTAGCATCCATTGCGCCGCGAGATAATTACGGTTGCCGAGTGCATGCTAGATCTGGACCGATTTAGATAATAGAAATATAGTCACCTTTAACAGTCTGCGTGGGCTTGCCGTTTTCGAAGACGGGACCCTCCCACTGAACGTCGAAGAAACTACAAGAGCAGTTTTAGTCCAACGAGCTCGTCAAGCAAGAAAAAAGAGGCGCGACTTGGCCATGACTTACACCTTGGAGTTGCCCATTGCTGTGGTTGCCGAAAAGAAGCGAGCTTTGTGGAAACTTTGCGAAGAAGAGACAAGCTGTGGAAGAGAGAAACGTCTAGGAGCAGCAGAGCAAAAGGTCCGGCGGGGTAGTAGGAGGGGTTGGAAAAGAGCTGATCTCATTTTGGCTATTCTGGAGGGGTCAGACAGTTAGCGGGATATACCGGCCAATTGGCGCAACTTGCTGGGCGAATATGGTGGGACCCGTTCGGAGCAGCGCCAGTCACGTGCAGCCGTGTCGCCCTGGAACCCGCCCTGTGCCCCTGGAAGCTCCCCACGCTTGTCCGAGCTTGAGACAGCACAAGCTCCAGTAATAGAGTAGCGCTAGTCTCGTTGCCCGGCTCTCCCGTGTCTGGTGCCAACGCTCAAGCCCAGCTTGACAGGCTAAAAGCCGACCAGCCAGCCAACCAGCCAGTCAGTCGGTCGCCGTGAGTTTTCGCCCCTTGGTTGGATCATAGAACAATGGTGCTGGGTGCTGGATGCTTGGTGCTTGTGCTGGGCAAGCCACTGGGCCGCCACGCGCACTCTGCAGCATAGCCCACGCGACGCCGCCATCGTCGTCACCTCTGCCGCAGCTTGTTCGCTGCTCGTCTTGCCAGACTTTGCGCATTGGTGAGACTTGGGCCTGAGTCCACTGGCCTGCAGGAGGCGGAGGCAGCGACACACGCTCATTGGAGGGCTCCAGAGCCGCTGCGCAAACTAACTGGTGGTTGCCATGACATGCTCAGCCTATCAAGCAGGACTGTCGTCTTGCATGGCAACTGAGCCAGCTTTGCTTGGTGCAGCCTGTACTGCTGTAGCCCATGCCGATTGCTTCCGAGGCGATGCAGTTTCCGGCCAGGTCTCTGATGGGAGCATATAGCCTTGGATGGCAACGGCAGGAGATGTGACGGGCGCAGTCCTTGGCCGGTCATCCTCGGATCTGTCTTTTTGCCGAAAATCGACAAACGCAATATCAATAATGACGAAAGAAAACGCCACGTACCTGTGAAACTCGATTGGGGATATAATGTACAAGATGTGGTGGTGATAACAAAAGGCAAAGGTCAGGGGCAAGCTAGATTCTTCGGAGAAGAAAAGTTTTGGTGAGGCTGGCCCAGCAGCGCCAGAGCCAGTCCGGCCTAAGGTATCAGGTACCCTCCGCCAGCGAAACCTGGATTGCGAAAAGCCATGACGACCAGCTTCGTCTACAACGTTGTCAAATATTGGGCTTATCATACAAGGCTTGACTAAATATACGATGAAAATTATTTTCCAGCCATGATCGCGCCTCCTAGGCCTACCAAACCTCCTCAATCGCAATGTATGTTTTCACAATCTTGTTGTATATCACGTGATCTTCCAACCATGGTGAGGCACGTCACCGTGTCCGAACCATGGAGACCCTGGCCTCCTGGACACAAAGCCTAGGAACGCATCCGGGCCGAAATCGCTGGCCATTGGGGAGCCCTGAAGCGCTCGCCGACTGAAAAGATTCTTTGAGTCACAAGATTCCTGTTTCAACTGCTTCAAGATGGATTTCAACGATCTCAAGAGCACTGTGTCGAACCTGACCTTGTATGATCTCAAGGCCGGGTTCCGCAAGGCACAGAATGGTATGTGAACGGAACCAAGTGCTTATTGAGAACCGCTCCTAATGTCGCAATAGCTGTCATGAATTATACGGAGATGGAGTCCAAGGTTTGCAGTGCGACTCTCTTGACAGGCCATGGCTAATACCCCTCAAGGTCCGGGAGGCAACTAATAACGAGCCGTGGGGCGCCTCATCGACAACGATGCAAGAGATCGCCAATGGCACGTTCAGCTAGTAAGTGGCGCGGACAATACTAGCTGCGACAATCGTCTGACTGTGCATAGCCAAACGCTGAACGAGATCATGCCCATGATATACCGCCGCTTCACCGAAAAGTCTGCCGAGGAGTGGCGTCAGATCTACAAGGCTCTGCAGCTGCTAGAATTTTTGATCAAGCATGGGTCGGAGCGAGTTATAGATGATGCCCGGGGACACATTACATTGCTCAAGATGCTGCGTCAGTTCCATTTCATCGACCAGAACGGCAAGGATCAGGGTATCAATGTTCGAAACCGAGCCAAAGAACTAGCCGAACTTCTGGGGGATGTTGAACGTATCAGATCGGAGCGTAAGAAGGCTCGTGCGACCAAGAACAAATATACTGGTGTAGAGGGCGGCTCATCGTTTGGCGGCGGCTTCTCGGGTGCCAGCCGCTACGGCGGTTTCGGTCCCGAATCTTCGGGAAGCGGCCCTACATCGTATGGTGGATACTCCGGGGGCGTCTATGGTGATGGCGGTGGTTTTGGTGGTCAATCCAGCGACTACCAAGAAGGCGGCAGTGCCGGCCGATCAGACCGATTCGAGGAATACGACGAGTTCGATGAGGCTGACAGACCGACGGCCAGCTCAACCAGACGAGCCAGAACAGAGCGCGCCGGAACCAAGAAGACGACGCCCGAGGTTGCGAAGCCCAAGGAGCCAGAAGTCGATCTGTTCTCCTTTGACGAGCCCTCAACTACGTCAAGCGCACCAGCCCCGACGACCGGTTCGGGACTGGCTGATCTTGCTGGTCCCAGCAGTGCTCCGGCTGCCACAAATGACGACGACGACGACGAGTTTGACGACTTCCAATCTGCCGCACCCTCAGCACAGCCGTCCGCTGCACCGGCCGCTCTGAGCCAGCCATTAACCGCTCCGGCAGCGCCAACGCCGGCTCCTGCTTCGCAGGCATTCGCTGCCCTGTCGCCATCGGCGAGCACATCAGCGACGCCTGGGGTGAACTACAATGCATTTGCTGCGCCTGCGCAGACTACGAAACCTGCCGCACCTGCTGGCTTTCAACAGCAAGGACCCAACTACTTTGGCGGTGTCCAGTCCCTCAGCAGCTCCCAAGTCAGCACACCCACTATTCCCAGCACGACAAGCTCTGGACCTACGACCATGGCCAACACGCGACCCGTACAGGGCAGCAGCAAGCCAGCGACGCCTGCGGCAGGTGGCGATGCCTTTGGCGCTCTATGGGGCAAGGCCAGCGCTGGTATCAAGAAGACGAACACATCGACGTCTGGGCCAGCTCTGGGTCAGTTGGCCAAGGAGAAGAGCAGTGCCAATATCTGGGGCTCCTCTGGGTCCAACTCTCAAACGCTGGGTGGCTCTGGAGCCACTGGAACTGGTGGTGGCTCAGCTTCCGGCGACCTGCTCGGCTAGGCAATGACTCTGCAATCTCTTCTATCCCGTATTATACACAAGCAAACGGAACAGTTATGAACCAATGGAATGAGTGGAGACGACGGTTTCATTCGATTTCATTGGGAATGAGGTAGAGTCAGATATTTTTGGTTCAATATGCCGATCACGGAGAGTTTAGGCAAGCATGATTTCTTTTTAATTTCAAAAAATAGGCTGTTTTTTTTCTTCTTAGATTGGCGTACCTGGTGCTACTTTGAATTGACATGTCATTTGGCGCGAGCCTTTTCCATCTCCCGTGGCGTTGTGCCCGGGCCAGGTCAAAGAAGAGATGGATGCTTGTCGCCATTGGAGTCTAGACTCGTCGATCCGGACGCGAGCAGATCCAGATCCGGACACGCAGGACGCTCCTATTTTCTTTTCCCCATCTCGCCCACCACGCCGGCCCGGCAGTCCCCATCCACGACGAAACACGGTGTGGCGTGCATGCCGCATCGCCATGGCCATGCATGGGCTTGCTTCCTCCATTCGTCTCTCCAACTCATTCGTTTTTAAAAATAGCCCCATGCCCGCCGGGGGTGCGGTGGTCCCACCCAAAGGCCAGTGCCGGCGGAATCAAGGCTCTGGCTGCCACCACCGCCGCGGCGTGCGGCATCCCGGGCGGCGGGGGGCGGGGGACCCAAGTGCTGGGTTCGCGGCGCTTACCAGATGGTGGGCCGTCATTGGCTGGCGTCGGCGCCTGGCGATACTCGGCCGTCGTCTCACGTTGCGAGCAACGACGACCACTCGGCGCGCGCGCGCAGTCTATTGCGGCGGACCGACAGGGAAGGGAATTTTTTTTTTAAACAAAAAAAATTATCCTTGTATTATTGTT
Source organism: Cordyceps javanica (assembly GCF_051103115.1). Taxonomy (NCBI): domain Eukaryota; kingdom Fungi; phylum Ascomycota; class Sordariomycetes; order Hypocreales; family Cordycipitaceae; genus Cordyceps; species Cordyceps javanica. The sequence goes on from NC_139296.1 coordinate 2,558,579, forward strand.
GTCGTTTTTCTTTTTTCTTTTATTGATTTCTTTTATTGATTTCTTTTTCTGCGTGTGTTTGTCTATGAGCATCATTTGAGGTGTGCAGGTACGTGACCCTGGTGGGCTGTGCTTCCGGGTTGTCAAGCCGTTCACGCCGTATAAAGATTGGCAAGCTTCCCTCCTCTGAAGACTGACTTGCTTAGACAGACAACCTTCAAGACAACAAAACACTACAGTTTTTATTTTCCTTTCCTTTTCTCACATTTCCTTGTGTCTTTTTCCTTTATTTCCTTTGTTCTTGTTCTGCATCACCCTGTTCTTTCACTACACTTGCACCACCCATCACACGAACTCGACAACAACCAAAAAGCCCTTTTGCCGCCACTGCACACTTTCTTCCCTCCCAAAGAGACGGTACTTTCTCTTCGTTGATTTGCCCAGCTTGTTTTTTTTTCTTTTCTTTTTTTCTCCGACTCTCATCTCTTCTTACCAGCAATCTTCTGTCACCATTCTGATTTCTCAGCCCGTCCATTGGGTCGAGAAAGCCGCTTACACTTCTCAAAATTCCCTCGACGAGCTGCCTCCTACCGGCTCGAATCCCGTTCTACGCCAAGCACCTCCCGCTTCGCACCGCCAACCGCCGCAGCGCGCGACCCCGGCTCACGCTCCGCACGCCGACACCCTCTTCCAGCATCATCATGGCGGCGCCTCCAGCTCTCGGGGCCCTGGGCCTCACCTTTACCGTCATGCGGGTCATGCAGTTCATCGGGCTCGTCATCATCATCGGTCTGAGCTCCAGCTTCGTGGCGGACATTGTGGCGTCCTCTTACGCGGCGCCGCCGGCTCTCATCGGCACTCTTGTCATTGTAAGTTGAAGATGCGACGCGCACACACACACATGCACATGGCCACCCCGGAACCACACCATGAAATAGAAGAATTCAAAGACTAATGACATGTTTCTTTTCGAAACCCTCTTTTACAGGCCTGTCTCGCTGAAGTCTACGTCATCATCAGCTACATCCTCTACTGGGACTCTCTTCTGCCGCTGCTCATCGCGACGGCGGCCGACTTTCTCTGCCTCGTCGCCGGCATCGTCGTCGCCTGCGTCGTGGGCAAGCCCGTCAGCTACCTCGACTGCGAGGCGTTCCCCGCCAAGGGCAACACGGCCGTCTTCCTCAACTCGCTCTTCGCCAACGTCAAGCGGGTCGAGGGCAACACGTTCGAGTGGGTGGCCGCCAGCAAGCCGTCGTGCCTGCAGCTCAAGGCCATCTGGGGCATCAGCATCGCCATGTGCGCCCTCTTTACCCTGTCCACGGCCACCGCCGCCTGCCTGTGGCGCCGTCTCAAGTGCGGCGGGCCTCGCCCGCCCAAGGACCTCGAGTGAAGGTGCGGCCGCGGGAGGGAGGCGGCCGCCGCGGCGAGGGCGAGGACGAGGACGAGGGCGGTCGGGGGGGAGGTTGATCAGGGAAGAGGAACGGCGAGGGCGAGGACGAGGGCGAGGACGGCGGCAGCAGCAGCACCACTACCACCACCACCAGTACCGCCGCTGCCGCCGCCGCCACCTGCTGCTGCCGCTGCGCGACCGCGGGCCCGGAGCCTGGGGACGACGGCTATGGCGCAGGCTGGCAAGTTTGACGACAGCGACTCGGCAGACGACCTGGGCATCATGAACGTGCCCGTGCCGCTGGCGGCCCGCCTCCGCGACCGCGAGCCTCTCCTTCCCTCCCACCACCACCACCACCACCGCCTCGACCGTCCCGCCGTCCCGCCGCCCCCTTACGCGGCTGCTGCAGCGGTGAGGCGAGGAGGCAAGTCATGGACGACCACCGGCAAGCGTTTCGCTCGGCCAAAGCCCGAGCCACTCGTCTCCTCCTCCTCCTCCTCCTCCTCGCTCCCACCGGTGGTGCCTCCCGGGCCAGTCTTGGCGACGCCCACTCCTCGCGCTGCCGCCGCCCCCGACACGCCGCCGCCGCCGAACCACCAGGGCGCCGCGGCCGTGACGGCGGCCGTCCGACGCAAGACGCTGCTGCAACGCATCGAGGGGTGGTGGGACCTGGGGCTCCTGGACAGGAGGCAGACGCTGTTTGGGGGCCAGAAGAAGACAATGTCAAACGAGAAATGCTAATAAGGGAAGAAAAAGGGGACCGTTGCGGTTGTGCGAGTCATGGAAGGTGTGCTGCGTCAACGACAAGGGGGGTTCTTGTTGGTCCGGACTGCTTTCTACAGCACTACGGCAGGTGAAGTAGCAATTGCAGATGAAGCTATGAGGGGAGGTTTTGCGGGGGTGTTGCATGTGGATTAATTTGTCGGAAAACCTGTTGCTTTCACTCCAAGGTACGGCTTTGTTGGGAGTTTTTACATGTACTTTTTGCTATCCGAAGGGCTAGATCCTAATGACAGCCTTGCCTGGGATAGCCTGGCAGGCTACTACTGATCTACAGCCCGATCAAATTAAACTGACTCGGAATGTTTACGTACTTTATCGTCAACCTCTGCGTGCTATTCAGGTGCTTTCAAAACAAAAAGGGCTCTTGTGTGGGAGTCAGAGAAGAGAGGTGTTGTTGGGAAGAATCATGTATCAGTATCCGTACATCAATTGGTCTTGGAGAGATCGGCCCGTTTTCAGTCAAGCTGGGTGCTGCCGTCGCTTGATTCATCAAGGCTGCCTAGTCTCCCCGCGACCGTTGGAACAGTCATCTTGCCGAGTTGGTCAGCTATAATAAGAGGGTGTCGAGGATCCAACCAACCTAAGCTCTACCTGGCTGTCGCCGCGATTCGGCCGCCCGTGATCGACTGCGCCGCACAGGGTTGTGAAACAGGCTCCTGCGCCCGACACTACGCTGTTCTGAGTCGGGACGCAGCACAGGGATCGGTCTTGTACTAGGAATCGGGGCAAGGCAGAGCATGGAGGCGTCTGCAGGCGGGTTGATATATATCTAAAAAAAAAAAAAAAAAAAAAAATAAAGGTGCGACTGCGCCATCGAGAGCCCAACTAACAAGTAGTGAGTAGTGCTGTGTGCCTTTTTTTTTTTTCTTTTCTTTTCTTTTTGCCTCACACCCACTCAACTTTGGGGGCCGTCAGCACCAGCGGCGATACCCTGCGGAGTGCGGAGTGTTTGCCGAGCTGACTAACGTGCTGATAAACTCTTGGGTAGAAAATAGAACCAAAAAGTACTGTTGACTGGGTACCGATTATACTTGTGGCAGTTCAACTTGGGTCGCTTGCTTATTAGCCGTCTTCTGGAAATCGGGGAATCGACGAGGTGCCTCGCCACCCCCACCGCCGCCGCCGCCGCCCACCTGCAAGCCCTGCTACATGTAGATTGCTTGATTTGCATCTCACCAAGCCCTCCAGCAAAACAGAAACTCCACACTGATTGAGGCGTTCCGCGGCCTGGATGTGGATTCTCGAGACCCTGCCAGCCTGCTGCGTGGCCCGGCCGCCCCTCCCTTCCCGGATTTTGTCCCTTTTTGCGAATCTCTTTTTGTGAGCAGGTCGCCGGCACGGCGCAATAAAACCGACGCCTTCTGCCCTCCTGACTTGCCGCAGGCGGAGCGCTGTACCAGGGAGCCATCTCATCATCTGTCATCTTACTCGTTGACATCTCAGCCGTTGAAATCTCACGCAAGGCCTTGGCTAATAAAAGGGGGGGAAGACGGCTGGTGGCCACCGTGTGAATACGTCCTACGTTACCCTCGAGACAGGAACCTGCCTTGCCGCGACTCGGTCTCCATCCGACCAATTTTTTTTTCTTCTCTTCTTTTATTTTTCCCTTCTCTTCTTCCTTGCTATCCATCTACGCCCTTTAACAGAAAAGACAAATCTGAATAAAAAAAAATTGAAAGACAATGTCCGCCATCAGGAGCCTGCTCTCGGGCAAGGTGCGCTCCCAGTCGGGCTGCTACACGTGCCGGCTGCGGCGCAAAAAGTGCGACGAGAAGCACCCCATCTGCGACGGGTGCGCGGCGCTCGAAATCACCTGCTTCTACGGCGAGCAGAAACCCGACTGGATGGACGGTGGGCCCAGGCAGCGCGCCATGGCCGAGACGATCAAGTCGCAGGTCAAGAAGCAGGCCGGCCAACGCCGCGACCGCAAGTACCTCGAAATGCTCGAGCACGGCACCCGCATGGTCAATCTGAATGATGAGAAGCAGCAACCTGCCGCCGCCAACGGCCATGGCCACGGCAACGGCAACGGCAACGGCCACTCGAGCGACACGGCGGGCCTCTTGTCATCGGAGAGCGACCGTGCCTTTGATACGTCGCCGAGCGCCTTTAGCGCCACGACGGGCCCGTCACCCGACATGCCCTGGCACAAGCTCATGGGCCCGGGCGGCGGCGGCGGCGGCGGCTCGCAGAAGAGCGACTACGATTCGGCGCAGGACACGCACCTCATCATGAACTACGTCGACTTTGTGTTCCCCTACCTGTTTCCGCACTACCAGCCGCCGATCCTGGTCGGAGGCCGCGGGTGGGTGCTGGACGCGTTCCTGCACGGCAGCCGGTCCATCTACTACACGGCCATTGCGCTGTCGTCGTGGTTCTTTGGCGTGCTGCTGGCGGGCGGGGAGGAGAAGCACGCGGCGTGCACGGAGCGGATGGCGCGGCAGCTGCACCACCAGATGGGCATCAGCCTGCAGGAGCTGCAGAAGAACGTGAGCGCCATCAGCGCGCAGAGGGACAACTTTGACGTGCGCGAGGGGCTCGGGGTGATGCAGAGCGTGATCCAGATGCTCATCTTCGAGGTGACGGCGGCCAACCGGGACAACTGGAAGCTGCACCTGGACGCGGCGACGGCGCTCTTCGTCAAGATGCTCCCGCGACCGGAGCGGTGGACCGAGACGCTGCACGGGCTGTGGACGCCGCGGTGGCCGCCGGCCGAGATGGGGGTGCGGCGGCCGTGGAGCACGGACCAGGCGGCGCTGCGCTTCTTTGGCGCCAACCTGCTCTACATTGACGTCATGTCGAGCATCACCATGGCGCGGCGGCCGCGACTGGCGGCGTACCATGAGCCCGTGATCCCGAGCTGCCTCGGGAACGCGACGGAGTCGAACGGGATGAGCGGGGTGAACGGGGCGACCGGGGCGGCCGGGGCGGCCGGGGCGACGGCGCTCTCAACGGAGCCGCAGCCGGCGGGCCCGCTACGGATGGAAGAGTTTTTCGGGCTGCAGAACTGGGTGGTGCAGACGCTGGGGGAGGTGGCGACGCTGGACGCGTACAAGAAGGAGCGGCAGAGGGCTGGGGCGGCGCTGCTGCCGGCCGAAGCGGCGGCGGAGGTGGCGTCGCGGGGGGAGGCGCTGTCGCGAGCGATCCGGGCAGGGATCCGGCACCTGGACGAGCAGGACTACTCGCAGACGCCGGTGGAGCGGGCGCTGTCGGTGATCCGGGACCCGCTGTCGAGCCTGAACCCGGCGGCGGCGCGGGCGGGAGCGGGGGCGGGGGCCAAGGCCGGGTTCGTCATCCAGAACCTCATCTGGCTGCACGCGGCGTCGCTGTACCTGGGCACGGTGGTGGGCGGGTGGCGGCCGGGGGACGGCGAGGTGCGGCGGTCGGTGGGCCGGGTGACGGAGCTGCTCGAGGGCCTGCCCGACGGCCGGACGATGCAGTCGATGGCGTTTCCCTTTTGCGTGGCGGGCTGCCTGGCGCCGCCGGAGCACCGCGACCGGTACCGGGCCATGGTTGCGCGGCTCGGCCCGCTCCAGGTCTTTGGCACCATCCAGGAGGCCAGGAACATTATGGAGAGGACCTGGGCCGGAAGCAGCAGCGGCGGTGGTGGTGGTGGCAGTGGCAGTGGCAGTGTCGGCTGCGGCGTGTTGTCGGGTCAGGAGGACGCGGCGGCGGCGGCGGCGGCGGCAGTGGTGGTGGTGGACGAGAATTGGGACGTCGCCAAGTGCCTCAACAGCCTGGGCCACGGCTCGCTGCTGATTTGAGGAGGCGTGAGGCGGTTTTGGGGAGGAGTGGGGGAGGGGGGAGGGCTTTTTTTTGTATAAAACTCCCTCAACCTACTCAACACGCAAGTATCCTGCTCGTCCGGTGAGGGGGTGGGAGGGGTGCTTCGAATGTTTGCTGGTTGTGTTTTTTCTTCTCTTCTCTTTGTGTGTGTTGTTACAGGCTACAGTACCAGCATATTCATGGAAAAGAACCCCTGTGGGTTAAGATGTTGAGTATATAAGGTAGCGAGGCCGAGGTGTGGATAAGCAAGCGTCTACTGTATGTACGGGTTCCAGATTGAAATCTCCCGCCCTTTTTTTCTTTTTTTTTTGTTCTTTTTTTATATCTTTGTGTTTTTCTATTTCTTCTTCTTCTTCTTCTTCTTCTTCTTCTTCTTCTTCTTCTTCTTCTTCTTCTTCTTCTTCTTCTTCTTCTTCTTCTTCTCATCCGAGATATTCTCAAACTTGGCGCAATGTATACAAAAAAACATCGGCTAGTACGACCCTAAATATGAAAAAAGAATGCCATGTTTTGTGGCTTGGAGCTGCAACTCATCAAGGTTGCCCGATGTACCCGAGATTAGGTTGCCACAAGTTCCGTCTACTGGTACAGATGGCCATGCTTGGTATTCAGTAGTGGGTGCGTGGCTGGCTTGCGGGTGATGTGGATGGCTCCCAAATCGCCCGACTTTGAGCTTGTTATTGTTTTTTTTTTAAAGTTTGGCCGGGGCAGAAAACCAAAGGGGGCACATGAACCTGCAGGTGAGATTTGACGTGTTGTCCCGGCCATTGATGATGCGACGATGCCAAGATGGCAGACGTCAATGAGACACGAGGCAAAGACTAGAAATAACAGTATAAAAAAGAAAAAGATAAAGAAGAAGAAGAAGAAGAAGAAGAAGAAGAAGAAAACATGTGCTTTGCTCGTTTTCGCCAAGCTAATATTCTTGTCCTGCATCTGCATATCCGTCATAATAATACCAACCTACCTATCCTCTTTGCATTCGCTCCCGTCCATCACCTTTACTTACTTATGTACTCCGTTAGCGGGTACTTACCTAAGTGGCAGCCTAGGCAGATAGGTAGGTACCTTGATAGTTACTTGTAAGTTGTGACCCAGAAAAAACAAGCCACATCCGCACCCGGCTTGCCGAGCTCCAGCTTTAACGTATTAGGCTAAAGATTTACTTAATAGTACTCCGTACTTGGCGTAGGAAAAACCACATCCCCCCCCAAAAAAAAAAATAAAACAAAAATAATAAAACAAAAAACTTGCTCAATCTTGCGCGGTCATGGTGTCACACCTGTGACTTTGTTGGACCATCCCCCTCAGGCCTCGTTCCTTTCCTTTTAGTTCTTTACTTAGTCTTGTCCAACTAAGAATCCACCTGCGCAAGTTTAATCACGGGCTACGATAGCCTACTCGTATGAGGCCCGACCGAGTATGGCGGGCGCGCCGTACCCGACAGAGACCCGACGGGCTTGCACGACGTGGCCTTTTTTTTTAATTTTTCTGTTTTTTTTTTTCTTTTATCTTCATTACTTTTTTCTTCTCACGTTTCTGGTCACATGTATACATGTATAGTTGTTATTCTTGTAATTCTATTCCGTACATCACAATGGTACTAGACAGCTCTACTGGTAGTCGCGCGACCCCATCCAAATAGAAACCGGAAACGCATTGACTTGTCAGGGTTTTGTTAATTTGTTCAAGAAAGAAAAGAGCAAAAAAAAAAAAAAAAGACTACTCCCGATCAACTTGCGCAAGCGTGGAATTGAGGGGCTCTGAGCAGGTTTCCAAAGTAGTCATAACTCTAACAAGGGTCTCCCCCCCGCCATTGTCCGTCCCCGGCGACTCAGGAATGCCAAGTACCAGACAGATAAAGCTTGTCGTCTGCCCACCTCGAAGAACCGTTTCCAGAAAGTCTGTGCGTATTCCTTTTTTTTTTTCTTTTTTCTTTCTTTTTTTCTTTCTGAAATCCTTCATCACTTTCATCATACAAGTATTCTTGCTGAGAAAAAGACTTCTTACGACTACTGTGTGCACTCTCGTCATCTCAACTCGCTGCACCCCTTTGCTCTTTCTGATTGAAGCAACTCCAAAGGGCCTCCCATAATAAACAGTGACGGAAACCGCAAAACCGCAATTCCCCACGAGGCCAGCCTTTGCGATCAACGACTCCAAAAACACTACATACACCAAACAACAAAGATGGACATGAACCACGGTGGCATGGATCACGGCGGCATGGATCACGGTGGCATGGACATGGGCGGCAGCGGCGGCCGACAGTGCAAGATTGATGTAAGTCTTTTCACCTACACGTCTCACGAGTCTTGTCTTCTTGCCTTCTTTCTTTCTTTACCTCTCTTTTCTTCTTCTTTTTTCAATTCCTGTCAAAAGCGACCCCTCCCGTCTTGACCAGGCAAAAAGTGGCTAACCAGTGGCCCGTCATCGTCCCTGCCCTCTCTCTCTCTAGATGCTCTTCAACGTCAACACCATTGGCAGCTGCTTCTTCTCCAGCAAGTTTTACATTGAGACCAACGGCCAGTTCGCCGGCGCCTGCATCCTCGCCCTCATCCTCGTCGTCGCCCTCGAGGGCCTCCGCCGCGGCGCCCGCGAGTACGACCGCCTCATCGCCAACCAGCACCTGGCCCGCCACCGGCCCGCCGCCCTCGCCTCCCCGCGCAAGGACAGCTCCGACGCCGCCATCCCCGTCGCTCCGTGTGCCCCGATCCCGCCCCTGCGCCCGACCCTCGTCCAGCAGGCCATTCGCGCCTCTCTCCACATGCTTCAGTTTGGAACCGCCTACATTGTCATGCTGTGAGTGTTTTCCCACGCTCTTTTGCTCCCTCTCTCTCTCTCTCTCTTTTCCCAAATGCGCCGTCCGAGTAGAAACGTCGGGTTGCTAACCATGCCGTGTCGTACCGCAGCTTCGCCATGTACTACAATGGCTATATTCTCCTGTGCATCGTGCTCGGCGCCTTTATTGGCTACATGGCCTTTAACTGGGAACCCATTGCTGTTGCGTAAGTCGCCTTGTTCTCCCCCCCTCTCTCTCATGTACTCTGTGGCTCTCCCGTACTAACACGGTGAACAGGGAAGAGCCCAACGGCACCAAGGAGGCTACTGTTTGCTGCGGTTAATCAGACATGGAGGCGGCAACGCCTTGTATCCGCTGTATTTGATTTATGCGATAAAGACTCATCTAGCGAGCCCTGTTTGGCATTGCAGTTTGGCTATAATACACTTTTTTTTTTCTTCTCCAACCTATAGTCCGGGGACCAGCCCTATTCACACGCAAGTAGAGTCTTTTCCGCCCTTACAGCTCGTCGGCGCGGCCAGTAGGATTCTCGCCCGCCGACGTCGTAGCACTCTGGTGGTGGTGGGCAGGAGCCTGCGTCGCGTCCGTGCTCGTAGCCGCCGCCGCCGCCGCCGCCCGTTGCAGCGCCAGCAGCTGCCTCGGGCTGCCGTCGGAGCCGCAGCTGGCGAAGCGCCACCAGGTCCCGTGGTACGTGCCGACGACGTTGGCCAGGACCCAGCGGACGGGCGCGGGCATGGGCGGCCAGTGCGCCCACCGGCCGCCCTCAAAGGTGCGGTCGAGGTTGAGCAGGAAAAAGGGCACCACGTCCAGCAGCCCGGCCCGCGTCACCGTCTTCTTGCCCCACGTCTTGAACACGAGCGCGGCGGCGGCGGCGGCGTCGCTGCCCTCGGCCGGCGCGCCCGGGTGCCCCGCGAGGGCCGCAATCGTCTGCACCTCGCTGTGGAGGTGGTGGCCCAGCGGCGCGCGCAGGCCGTCCAGGAGGCGGAGCAGCTCGCCGGCCGAGAGCTCGCTCGCCGGGCGGGAGAGGCCGCCGAGGTAGGTCTGCAGCTGCGCGACGCCGTCGATGAAGGACTCGTGCTCCTCGCGCGTTTCCGCCCAGACGGTCTCGTCGCCGCCGAGCAGGGCCGCCACCTTGCCAAAGAGGTTGTCCTCCTCGTCGTGGTGGTGCGAGGTGACAAACGAGGTCCACGTGAGCGCGTACCGGACAAAGTCGGGCGCGAGCTGCTCGTCAATGTACGGCGCCTGCTGGTAGATGGAGTTGAAGCCGCGGATCATGGCATTGTGGACGAGCGCCATGTGAGTGGCCCCAGCCGTGAAGAGATCAGTCTAACAGAAAACAGGTGTCCACCCCTCCCAAGAGAGGAAAAGACGAGCAAAATTAGCAGGTTCATTCATGATAAGATAGACTTGGAAGCCTGACCCCCCTTCCCCCGTACCTTGCCTGTGAGGTGCTGCGGCGTGGCCACGAGCGGGATTGGCGCGTCTGCCCACGGCGCCGTCGGGGCCGAGATCTGGGCCATGTACGGCGAGTAATTGAAGAAGCTCGTCGTTAGTAGACATGCTGTTCCAAATACAAAAGTCCCAATCAGGGACATGATGGGCCAACTATATAGACAGATAAGCAGACGGCGCGGCTGAGGTGGCAGGCGATGAATGATGCGAGTGGCCTGTTTGTGCAAGTCTGTCACCCCATGAGGGAGGTAGTTTGTCAGTTCAGCCGCGGCGGGATGCTGAGATTACAGTGGCCCTGATTGGTTGGTGATGGCAGCTCGGAGCCTTGTAGTCTCGGAGCCACAGTCTGACGGGGCGATCCGTCTGTAAGTAGGTCCAACGTCAAAGATAGCTTGCAGATAATAAAATCAAATACAAAACGGCTGGATTCTTGCTTATTAGCTGCCGGAAACCTGTGATAAGGATGTAGAAGGATCTTCCTCTGCCGCTAAAAATCCTGCATGAGCAGGCCGGCCTGCATCACCATCATGGCCTCAACTTCAACAACTGAACAAGGCATATTTTCAACGCATCGGCCCCAAATCATGTCACAAAATCGGACAAGTCAGTGCTGCTCAAATGTACTCCGCAGCAGAATTCGACCAGCTTCAAGTTGCCTACGTTGTTGCAAACCATGGCAGGCTCAGCCGCGCGCAGCTACACGTGGCCGGGCTACAATTTGTGAAAATACAATACTGTCACAATACTAGAAGGCAGTTGCTCAATATCGGTAGTATTGTGGATATATGGCAGTCCCGCAACAGGAAAGTCGGTGCTCTCGACCTAGTTACATTATCAAGGCATGATTCCTACCATGGCCATGGCTGTCAGCACTTTGACTTTACATTTGGCCATCAGTCGAAACGGAGTACGGACAACGTTTCTGCCATCTTGCGCACATCTCGGGCAAAAAGAACTGCCGAAAAGACGAAATACTAGCCATGCCCACTTATCAACTCGGATTTAATAAAAAAACTCCCAACGTACTCAGACGTCCACTGCAGAGTCGACCTCGATGAGCTTCTCCACCAGATCAGGATCATACTCGCCCAATGCGGCACCATACTTTTCGCAGAGAAACAACATCTCATTGTATGCTCTGCTATTCGGTTAGCACCTCGGTATGGCCCCCCAATGTAATGCCGCTTCAACTCAAAAGAGGCGGGCTGAGCTGCCCCTGCGGCCCGCCGAAGCCGCGAGGTAGGCGTGAATGCTGTACAGACGATTCCGGTCGTCCCATTCCTCCACTGGCTCGGAAATTTTGACATGCTTCTGATACAGGGACAGGTAGGGCCCGTCTTTGAAGTGCGTGGCCCATCTGCACCTCCACGCGCCAAACTCCATCTCGTTGTGGGCGAAGAGGCATCCGGGGTCGAAGATCACGGCCCTGCCAGTCGCCCCGTCCACCCCTACGTTCCTCTCCCGCAGGTCGCCGTGTATGAGCGCCGGCACGATGCGGCGCCCGCCCGACTGCAAGACGCCCAGCAGCCTCGGAACCACCGCCCGGATGAGCTCGCCGCAGGCCGCGTGCAGCTCCGGCCGCCCGTCGCGGTCGTGGCCGAGGACGTCCTCGAGCTGGTGCGTAAAGGCGGCGGCCCAGCTGAACTCCCATTTGGCGGTCCACTCGAGTCTCCCGATCGCGGTCGGCCGGAAGTAGCCAAACTTGCCGTTGTGGGACGTTGTGCCGTGCATCCGACGCATCACGCCCACCAGTTCGGCGGGGTCCGGCGGCCAGCCCGCCCTGATATCCATGTAGTCCTGGAGGTAGAAGGAATAGAGGACGTCTTCCTGAAGGTACTGGCCCCAGTGGTGCGGGCGCGGAATGTGGCCCGGAGCAGCCCGGGAAAGTATGGTCGCGGAGTGCCATTCGCCAGAGGCTGAGGCCTTGGATCCGTGCCCGCTCATGACCTATGCCGAGGCGCAGCGTTAGAAGCTCTTCTCGTCGCCAAATACGCAACACCGATTCAATCATCATCTCACCAAAAGCGTACCTTGCAGAAGTAGCTCTTCCTGCCGCCGTGCGGCTGGATAGTATCTACCTTGAAAGTATCTGCCCAGCTCGATTTTCCATGCCGCTCTAGGCCTACCACCTTTGTTCCATCAGAGAAACCTGCCGTTGATCAGCCAGATGTACTGCATCAAACCAGCGTCTTCTTGGAATCCGCGCGTATCGGCATACCTCGGCAGATGGCTCCGATCAACGGCCGGCAAAGGTCACTAAGCTGGTCCAAGCGGCGGCTGCTCGGCGTAGATTGGCGAGAGCTGGAAGCTTCGTCATGAGGGTAGCTTTCCGATGCCATGATTTCGATTGAATGAGACCTTCTCTCAGGGAGGTTCAGTACACTCTACACAAGATCCTGATTCCCTTTTGTACGCCAAATATGCAACTGCTGACAAAGACCATGACCGAAGGTTGGGTAACACCGATCACGGCGGCTGGTCAGGCGCATCACACGAAACGTCAGCGCCTACACAGACAGATTGATTGGCAGCACTTTTCAGAATGAAAATACCGTCATCAATCGCTTTCTGTTTCGCTGAACCTCATGGGAGCTTGTAATCAAAGCAGAAGGGTTTCGGCCTAAATCTGACTTGCAGGGCACCGTGAAGCAATGTCCATCTTCAGCCCCATCAATTGCTCAGGCAGTCTAGATCTTCTGGCCTGTTCTACTTGAAGTGGGTGAAACGCTCACAATATCTGTTCTCACTTGGTTTGCTACTAAACTAGCCGTCCTTACAGTGGCAATAACTTGACTCCTGATTTCACGGGAATCCTTGCATATCAAATAGACTGACCCGTGCTGCGAGTTTATAGAGAAAAAAGTCAAGAGTCAACGACTATTGTATTTACGCAAAACAAATAAAATCCAAAAGGCGAAAGAGGAAAGAGGAAATCTTTTTTACAAAACTTGGCTATGCCTGCTGACTCGCTGTGGCCATGGCAGTGCGCGCCGTCTTCTCTACACTACGCAAAGTCGCGATGCGGGAGCTCAGCCTCTCTCTTTCTTCAACAAGCTCACGATTTTCGCCGCCCAGGCGGTTCACCTCGGCTTCGTCGAGGCTATACATGTAGTTTGGTGACAAGCCGAAAAGTGCCCCGTCCTTGTCAATCACAAAACCGTCCACGATGGTTTTTGTAACGTGGCGAATAAAGGATTGCAACGAAGACTGTCCAAATAATTTTGTGATTAGTCTCCGGGGGGGGGGGGGGGGGGGGGCAGGTGCCAACATGCTGCTAGTCACATACCTGATAATACACTTTCAAAGTGTCATGGACGTCATTTACTATGTTGTCAACCGCGGAGTGGTGGCAATGTTCAGACAGGAGATGTCCCAACGGTTCCGCGGTGTGCGTGTCCTCGTTCGCGGTGACAATGGCATTCGCCAGCTGTATGGTTCTCACCATTCGCATACATCTCAGTAGTTGGAGATGACGAATAAAGTTGGGATCTGTAGTCTGGAGGAGGTTGTGATAGTCGGCATCGCAGTACTCCTCTAGCTTACCTAGCACCTTCTCCAAACTTTCGTCATGGAACTGCCGGATAACTAGTGAAAGCTCTCCGTGTAAGAAGGACGTGCTGCCAGAAGAGGGACAGACTTCATTCAAGAGTTCTTTAGCAGTCGCAATCACAGTTCCAGCGACGTCGCGAACATGTTCAGAAGCCATCGCGTGCCACAGAAGAGTTTGCTTCTGGTACAACCGCTGGATCACGTCAGGATGAACCATGCCGGGCAGTTGGGTGCTACTGCAAATTGCCACCTCCTTCTTAATGATGTCAAGAATTATTGCGTCAGCTTCTTCTTCCTCATCTCCTTCAGGCACGCTGAATATTGACTTGGACTTCTCCCGCTCCCTTTTTGGATGCAGCATAGGATCCAGCCGCTTTGTTAAGCCCTCAATATCCAAGTGGTGGTTCTGAAAGGCGAAAGTGTGGCCAGATTTTCTCATGAGCTCCGAAAAGGAGTCGTTTGACTCTCGAGAAATCTGACCAACCCGAGCGCTTTCCGAATGCAACAGCCATGGACGCTCCACAGCCTTTTCAGCAAGGACTTGATATTCTTGAGCGAGTTCAGTGAGATATGCGCGTCTTTGGTGGCTGGAAGCTCTAGCAGGCCCAAGTTCTTCCTCTTTCGCCTGGGCCTCCTTTAATTGCCGTCGCAGGTTGTCCAGGAGGCCTGGAAAAGCCGCTTGAATCTTTTCGCAGAGCAGTGTACCGAGGTACTTTTTGAGCATACCAGAGCCCCTGCGGGTTTCACGGATATTGACCCAAGGCTGTTTGCTAAATAAAGCTGATTCAGCGCTTTGAAGATCAAAATCAGGGTTGGATTCGTCAGCCTTTGTCTTGTTCCGAACGACAAACCAGCCATGGTGAAGCAGGCGACCAACGTCATCCACATTTCTATTGGCAACATCGACGACCTTGTAATCATGAGTCTACGGCCTTGTTTCAGATCTGTATCATACATACCGAGGTCATATTATTCGTTCGGTCGCATTTGGTAAATACACCAATCAGTCGAGTCTTGTCGACATACTCGTTGGCTAATTTGAAGATTTCTTGGTTGGAGAGATCAACAAATGCGTCAGCGACGCAGCTATTCACAGAGTCAGTAGGCAGGTCACCACAAATAACGAAGGGCACATACATCACAATACTCTCTGGCTGCTTCATGTATTCAATCACCATGTTCCTGACGCCATCCATCTCTCCGTCGCATACGTTGTAATCATAGGCGAAAATACCTGGAATGTCCAGAATGCTAAAGTGGGAGCGGCTGGGTCCCGAGACTTCGATCTTCAGGACCTCAGCAGCGAAATTCTTGCGACCTCGACCTTTGCCAGGGCATATCC
The DNA here is from genome assembly GCF_051103115.1 of Cordyceps javanica. Classification (NCBI taxonomy): domain Eukaryota; kingdom Fungi; phylum Ascomycota; class Sordariomycetes; order Hypocreales; family Cordycipitaceae; genus Cordyceps; species Cordyceps javanica. Next base: position 2,573,663 of record NC_139296.1, read on the forward strand.
CCAAGTAGTTTGCAGACGCCTGAAATTGTTAACCAACGAGGTTTCTGTAGGATGTAGTAAGGCATGTACCTCGTCAATAATGTCGGCAAACTCGGAGGCGGTAAGAGACTGCTTCTCCTTACGGAATTTCATGTAGGCATTATTCTTTGGGTAGTCAAATTGAGTGGCCTTGAAGTTTGGGGGTTCGATAGATATGCTGATCTGATTCGGGGTGTTGGGGGCGGTTCGGCGAGAGACGATTCGGGTGGCGAAACGGGTGCAACAGTTTTCTCCAACAGGAAAGGGAATGTCTGTTAGACTCTGAAGGAGGGAAGACTTCCCAACAGACTGCGCACCGACAATGACCAGCTGTGCTCACTCATTAGCATCAGAATATGGCCTTTGATGTCCCAGCCTTACTTGAGGAATTTCACCGAATTCTCCCGCCCCGCAGGATTGGAATTGATCAATGGCGTTGAACAGAGTTCGACTAGCGGCACTATCAAATGGGTCTTCTGGGAGGCTTTCCTCGTCACCAGTTTTGTTTCTATCAACCGACTTGGCTGGGGAGTTGTTGGGGTCCGTGGCAGGGGTTGTGGTGGGATCAGTGTTGTTCTCAGAGTGGACGCTCTCACTGGACACACTCGCATCATCGTGCCCGTCCTCTGCCGCTGAACGATTAGGCAGGGTCGACTGAGAAGGGAAAAGGCTTGCCATTTTTTCTGTATTTTTAGGAATTCAAGTATCACAGAAACTCTTGATAAAAAGAGCGAATTTGAGGATCAGGCGAGTGGGGGTGAAGGGCAATGCCTGTTATATACTTGACGAGGTTAGCAACCCTCAACGCCATGCAGCTACCAAATGTTTCTAGACTTTAATATCCTATTTTAGGAAATCAGTTGGTCTACATGGTTGTTTCCGCGCTGGATGTAACGATCTAATCAAAGGCCTGTCTCCATGCATGGATACCTGCTGCAGCCACAATAGAGGCAGGAAGCTAAAAGCGAATAATTTACGCCTCTCCAGTCTCTCGGGAGATTTCAAAAGGGCTCAAATATGGGGCGCGAGAAGCGAAGGGAAAGGCCATGGGCCCTCTGGCCCAACGAGGCTGAGTAGTCCTGCATGCAGCCACAGAATAGCGCGGCGTGCGTCCGCGGAATCCTACACATGAGCAGCTCCGTTTCGAGTGCATCTCAGGGTGTGGTGGTGAGCGATGGAGTCGCTGTTGCTCGCTGGTAGGCCAGATGGGTTGGCCGAAGCGCCGGGGGTGGCGCAGGGGGGTTCCCCGGCCGCATTTCCAGCTGCAGATCGCAACACAACTGGAAGAGATATCTTCCGGATACATGTCTTCAAGACTTGACGAGTCAATAGTCGTGGGCGGCCAAGGTCCGGGGTTCCACCACATGCTGCTCCCCGGTCGGTGGTGCCCCTGTGACGGTACGCAAAGGGAAAGATGTTGGGACTTTACAAAGTAGGAGACATGCACCGTGCTAGCCTTGATGAGAGAGAAAAACCGATTGGTATCGTAATCATCAGTCTACGGCCTTGTTCCAGATTTCTATCATACATACCTAATGCGGGTCAAGGAGAGCGTGAAGGCATCACCAGGTCACGGCACGAGCGGAAGCGTCGATAAAGAAACCTTGATTATTATGATGATGTAGGAAGGAAGAATAAGCCGAGTCAAACTGGCTGTAGGGCACTACTCGGAGCCGAGCTCAAACCCGCTGCTGCACGCACCTTTGCACGGGAAGCGAAGATACAACGCCAGCGACTCAGGCCGTCATCACCGCCCAGCTAGTAGACCGCCACGCTCATTGAGACGGTGTTGAGAGGGATGCATAACCCCCTGCCACATGGCAAATTCGGGGTGCACTGTATCCGCATGGCTTGCATAGCTTGCAGGACTTCTCCTCTGACAGAACTCGCAATTATAACGGCAGCCCTGGTGGCTTCGCCAGGCCCTTATACCACAGGCCAGGGCGATATGGGGGACCGGAAGCTCAAAAAGCACCAGGAAATTCTTCTTCAGTCAAGGTTACATCCCCTCCTCACTTTGCTAGGCACATTCCCTCTCACCGGTGTGAATGTTACACACTATTTGCCCGGCTTGTGTGTACGTGTAAAATGTTATTCAGCTCTGAATCTTGACCATAGTATGCTGCAAGTCTTCTTATGCACCGCATACTATCGATGCAAGACTATTTTAGGAAAACCTTTACCTTCTTATCCATACTCCCTGTGGCAATAACACAGCGGAAGTGCGCGTTGGTGACATTACTCTTCAAAGCTACTGCGGAGCGTGCACCATCTCCATCCTGGCCATGGACGGTCTTGATGACTGGGATCCATCTTAGACATGTGATGAATCCCTCATGCACACCACGAATGACTCTCATGCACTGTCCTTTCTGATTCAGATCCCAGAAACGTAACGTCTTGTCGTCAGCAGCCGAGAAAATATACTTGCCGCCCGGGTGAAACACCAGGGCGCTCACCCAACTGTCATGGCCAACCAAGGTTGCAAGGCATTTCCCATTCGCATTCCACAGCTTGATGCCCTTGTCTCGTGAGCCCGTAGCGAAAAACTCGGCAGCATTTGACGAAGGCACAGCCATACTCAATCCAGCCAGAGACGAGAGGTACTGATAAGAACTTGGAGGGGCAAAAGCACAACAGTTAATCGCCTTGTCGTGGCCAATCAATGTCAGGGTCGCTCCTGGACCGCGTGAACGAATATCCCATAAACAGGCTGTGTTGTCTGAGCTTGAGGATAATATGAATTGGCCATCGTCAGAGGGGCATACAGATCGCACCCAGTCGTTGTGTCCCCGCAAAACTTTGACACAAAATCCGGTGGTAGCGTCCCATAGTCGTATCGTTTGATCTGCACTAGCGCTTACCAACAAGTTCTTGCCGGAGGCATTGCAAGGCAGAAATCGAACGGATGTTATAGCATGCTCGTGGCCATTCAGCGTCCTGATGTTGTTGTAGTTATTGGACGGATCCCAAATCTTGATGACCAGGTCAGAGCTACAAGACGCAAGCAAAATCGCGCCCTTGGGGCCGCCAAAGTCCAGGTCGCGCACAGCCTGCGTATGGGCCTTGATTGTTCTTTCCAGCTCACCCAATTCCCAGTCCCAAATCTTGATAGTGCAGTCGTCTGAGCCGGAGGCAAGAGAGGAGAAGACAGGGTGAAAAGCAACACAGTTTACGCTGTCAGTGTGTGACTCCAAGTGGAACCTGGGCTGCGATGCAGGAATCCAAGAGGCTGGATCTTCACGTTTCGAGGCAGGCACTACGCAGGTGAGCTGTGATTCCAGCTCTGCGATGCTGGCCTCCAGTCGTGCGGCCTACAAGCGAGCAGATTATTAGCAAACCGCAGTATAGTAAGAAGTTATCGCATTGTCCTTGCCTTGGCCTCCAATCTTGAAACCGTGGTCCATTTCTTTTCTAGCAGCTGCCCGTATTGGTGAGCCTTGGCTGCGCTAAACACGTCAACCCCTAAATTAAGCTCCGCCCTGAGCGCCGAGGCAGTCGTCGCGTTGCCTTGCGCTTCTGCGTAGCCAAGTATGGATTTGTGTCTGCCACGAATATCTTAAAACGGCTCAAAGGCGATATAATTAAAACATACAGTTCTTCTGCCTGTACAGCACTTAGCGACCGGCTCATGATAGAACGTCGGGGCCAGTGCTATTTGGCCCTCAATAGTGGCAGATGTTTCAACGGCAGAAAAATGGACGAGACTCCGGTTGAGAAGTGGTGGACAGAAGTGATTATTTTTGTCCTGCTGCGCGCCCAGACTCTCCTGCGACGCTCTATAATAAGCCTTTGTGATGTTCTTGAACAGTTGCAGACAGCAACAGGAAGCGAGCAGCCGTTCAGATTGGTGTAGGTTGGCCTGTCCGAGCTGGGTTTTACCGGTACTCTACCGATTGGTGGGGCCTCTACTCAGGACATCGAGTACGGAGTACGGATACTCATAGAGGATAAACTACGAAGACTAACTCTAACAAATTTAATGAAATTTATATAATTCTAAAGAAATTCGTAAAAAATATAAAAAAGGCTCAACTAGGCGGAGAAGACGTTCAAGTCAAACTTTTTGCTAGCGGACTGGTCCGTGTACTGCTTCGCGTCGGCCTTTGTCCAGCCGCCAAAGGGCGTCTTGAGCTCGAGCGTCTCGACATTGTCAAACTTTGCGAACCAGAGCGGCACGTCCTTGGCCAGCTCGACCGCGCGGGAGCCGAAGATGGCCTCCCACTGCGTCGGCGACGTGTAGATGCCCCAGTCGACCTTGGCGGCGCGAAAGGCCGCCACGATCTTGCGGGCCTCGGCCAGGTTGCCCTGCGGGCCGTAGTCAAAGGGGTTGCAGACGCTGTCCGTCTCAATGTCGAGCCAGACGCGGCGCACGGGGACTTTTTCGGCCTTGACGGCGTCGAGGAGCTCGCCGAGCTGCTTGTCGTACGGCTTGCACCGGTTGCCCGAGCCGGTGCACGGGAAGAAGTAGGCGTCAAAGTCCCTGTAGCCGGCCGCCGCGGCGTTGCGGTAGCTCGGCGCAAAGGTCGGGTCGACGCGGCCGCCCTGCGAGCACGCCTCCTGGTAGCCGCGGAAGATGGCGCGCGTGAAGCCCTGGCCGAGGGCCCTTTTGTAGATGTCGACGCTCACCTCGGAGGAGCTGTCGACGGCGTGGGTCAGGGCACTGGCTACGCCAGCAAAGACGATAAAGAGGGTAGTAAAGTGGCGCATGATCAAGGAAGGTGTGGATGGGCTTATTCTTGCCTGTCTGGGTCAATGTCAGTTCTGAGTACTAGTAATTGCCGGGTAGAGAGCGAGCTGGAATTCAACAATTCGATGCGGCAGAGGAAACTGGTCTATTTAACCGCGTCGGATTCAAAACAGCTGAGGCTCAGCCAACTTTTCAGCTCATGGAAATTGTTTCGTTAATTTCGTGTAAGCAGGAGACCATTGCGAGAGCTGTAAAAACGTATGGGGCAATGAGCGTCATGATCGACGTTGTCTAAGACTTGTTGGACGATATGCTCAGGTCCGAGCCCCATTGTATGCCATGGTGCAGCCTCTGCTGAATGGGCGAAGAATGTCCATCTCACTCAAAGCTGGATGCGCTGCCTCGAAATGAGGCAAAAGACGGTTCAACTTCCACCCGTGATGACCCAACAGCAATGTATACGGGTAGCCTAGACTCACTAGGCGACCAAGAGCCGTCGATCTCGGCTCGTACCCGTTTCGCCCGCATCCCCGTCCTTGGCCGGCCTTGGCTGGCTCGGTTTCTTCATTCGGCTCTAGTCTAGTACGCTTACGCTGGGTGGTGTTATTCAGCGACATCGGCGATGACCCGTCAAAAACTTTGGTTCAGCATCATCCTTGTAGCATCTGAAAAAAAAAACCAGCATATTATGACAGCAATCAGGGTAGTCGTTGGAATGGAGGGTCCATGGCCCTGCACCGCAAATCGTCCCATGTTCGTTGCTTGCTTGGCTGCATCTCCAATCCCATAATGTGACCTCCGCCCCCCCCCCCCCATCTCAGATTATGGCTGCAACCAGCCCGCGACCGCGGGCGGAGATGATGGTGCCCAAGGATAACAAAAGCGGCCGGCACTAGCAGGAGAAAATCAACCCCCCACGTAACAAGTAGTCACGGCCGATTAGAGAGTCTCTGCCCCCGTACCCGGAGGGCGCGCCGGAGTCGTTGCTCTGATTTACCTCTCTCCAGCCTGGAAAACCGCAAGCCTGCGGGGTTTGATACATACACAAGGCCTCGCTTGCAGCAATGGCGAACCTGAACGAGCTGCTGGCCGCCCCGGACGAGCCTCAGAATGCGGAGAAGCAGTCCAAGGCGGAGCGAGCCTTTGTCGCGCGACTCGACGTCTTCCTGCTCACGTTTGGGTGCATCTCTCAAGGTATTTGTTCTTCTTTCATCACACGAGCGATTTTCTCCTTCTTTTACATCAATTCTAACATATCAACGTCCCAGTCATCAAGTATGCCTCCTGCTGGGCCGTCCAACATGAGCCACGACGCCTTACTAACTTGGCTCCGATAGGTACCTTGATCAGTCCAACATCAACAACGCCTATGTGTCTGGCATGAAAGAGGACCTTGACTTGCGGGGAAACGAGTTGAATCTGTGCGTTGTTTCCTTTTCTCGAGCGCCCGTCGTATAGTTCGCTGCACGACGCTGACCCCCTACAAGCTTCACCACCTACTTCAACGTCGCGTACTGCATCATGCTGATCCCATCGCAAATTATCATGACATATGTCCGGCCCAGCTGGTGGCTACCTTCAGTCGAGATTGTCTGGGGCATCATCACGGGTCTGTTTGCCATCACTCGCAGCGCGAAGCAGGTCTATGTGTTGCGCGCGTTTCTTGGTCTCTGCGAAAGCGCTGCCTACCCCGGCATGATTACCCTTTTTAGTAAGTTGAATCTGCAATCATGTGTAAACGGTTTCGACAGTTTATTCAACGTCCAAATAGTGTCGTGGTATACGCCGACGGAAATGGCCAAGCGAATCGGCTTCTATCACTCCTGTCAGTCCGTGGGGCAGATGCTCTCCGGCGCGCTGCAAGCCGCCATCATCAACAGCCTCGGCGGCAGGTCTGGGCTCGCAGGCTGGCGGTACGTCCCTCTTATTATCTGCTTGATTTGTTCCTTACTAGTTTGTAGGTGGCTCTTCGTCATCAACGCAATCATCACCGTCTTCTGGGGCCTTGCAGGATACTTTATGATTCCCGATATGCCCAACAAGCCGAATCCATGGTCGTTTTGGTTTAAAAGAAATCATTCAGAACTGGCTCTCAGTCGTCTGGCTCGCACAAATCGCGTAGATGCGAAGCCCATATCCTGGTCTGGCGCCAGGTTCGTTCCTCATCCACATTCTCGTTCATACTAAACATGTCTAACACGGCTCATCTCTCCTCAGGCGCACATTCACAAACGGGCTGGTATATGTCATTGCCGTACTGTATATTGCAATGGTTCTCGGCACGTCTGGTGCGGACTACTTTGGCTTGTTCCTCAAATCTGTGCGCAGAAATGATGGCAGCCTCCGTTGGACGACCACGGACGTCAACGTGATCCCTATCGGTGGCTCTGCTATAACAGTCATATTCGGCAAGTTTTTTCGTTGAAACTGTGACTTGATTGGTCCTAACAGTACTCAGTTTGGGTTTGGGCATTCATGTCCGATTTCTTCCGCACGCGATGGCTCCTGATTATTCTGCAAGGTAACTTCCCCCCCACGATGCAGCTAGATGCCCCAATCTTACAACACCTTTAGCCGTCATTGCCGTCATGGTAGGTATAATTATGAGCATTTGGACTACGAACCCCCAGGATACGCCTCTCTCTGCAGCATACGCGGCCTATTTTATTCAGCGCATCGCCCTCGGAACGGCGCCTCTGATTTGGGCTTGGCTGTCTGATTTGTAAGTATCTTGTGATTGTTTTTCACCACTTCCAATCTACTTACATGACAATCAAGATCACCAACGGATCCAGAAGGTCGCACCCTGATTGTTGGCGCGTCGATTGCCGGATATTACTCCATTTCAGCTTGGAGCCAAGTACTGCTGTGGCCCGCCAGCCAGGCACCGTACTGCAAGTCACCAGCGGCCATCTGTGGAACTGATCAGAATTCTAACGCTATCATTAGACAAATATGGCTGGCAATCTGCCTCCGCACTCTGTGCGCTCGTTGTGATTCTATGCGTTGTTCTGCGCATCGTAGATGTCCGTTACCTTGCGTAAGTCGTCGCCTTCAGCATCAAGTGGCCAGGATTAAGCGCTGACAAATTTGGCCGTTTTGCAGTCCAAAGAGAAAACGCGATGCGGAGATTGCGGCAGTCGATGCTGAAGATGTAGACGGCCTAAAGGATCGTGAACGGAAGTTGGAAACGGAATCTCGCGTGAGCCGTGTCCAGAGTAACACCGCACAAGATGTTTTCCGGGTGTAGTCATGAGAATGAGCGTTTCTTGGTTTGCCACGAAGGATGAAATGAATTATGAGATTTCAGTGAGAGCAACTTTTGAAATCAAGTTTTACCCCAACGCCGTGCCAGCTTAGAATATCTATGTACTATCAATCTGAGGCTCCTATGCAAAAGCACCAACAAGAGCCATCAATGTAGCCCCGGCAACTACGCAGAGATAGGCATGCAATCTCTTTCGGCCCTTGAGAACTTTGAAGCTCTTCTCCGAAAGAAAATCTTCAGCGAGCAGCTGTACCAGGCCGGCATAAAGCAGGAGGCCGGCAGAAATGGCGTTCATGACGCCCACGGTAATCAGGCCGCCCATCGAGGCGGGGTCGTATATACGGTGCACAAACAACCCGATAGCCTGGCCGATTGGGGTCGTGACGCCATAGGCTAGGACCATAAGCCATGGGCGCGGCGAGCTGCGCGGGAACTGGATCGCGGCGATACGGCTACCAAGCGCCAGACCCTCAAAGGACTGGTGGAAGCTGATGGCAACAAGAAAGACGACAAAGGCGGGACCAGTGGCGACCGACAGCGCCATTCCGATAAAAACGCTGTGGAACAGAATACCAGCCTCCAGTAGCAAGCACTGTAGCATTTGACGCTTCTGCTGTTCGGGTGTCTGGGGAGGGAGACCGCTAGAGTCCGCTCGCTCTCGCTTGTGGCCGCCGCCACGCTGAAGAGTGGCGTAGCGGTCACTTCTGTGGCCATTGGAGCCGTTTGGTACGGGATCCAGCTCATCTAGGTCGAGTTCGAGGTCCGAATCCCCATCAGCAAAGGCGTTATCGAGCGAAGGCTTCCTCTCCCGTGTCGTCGTCGGCGTTGATCCAGGCAGCGGCGAGGCCCCAGCGACCAGGCCTTCGGCAGCTTCGGCATCTGGGTCGCTGACAGTGAGATTGTCAGGACGGTGGCTGCGTCGGTCGGCAAGGCCGTTCATGCGGTGGGCATCATGGTCGTGGTCTTCGCCATCCAACTCTTCCCAAGCGCCGTGGCTGTGCGAGTGCGAGTGTCCGGCGCCGCGGGCCGTCAGGTACGACTCAACGCCAACGACAACGATGGCGGAGACCATACCGATCAGGCCCGGAAGGGGTGTGTATCCCTTGTTGAAGAACTCGGGGAGGCATGGGTCGGTCAGCGACTCAAAGGCCGTGGGAAGGAGATGGACGAAGGCTGTCGCGAGCAAGACGCCGGTGCCTATGTGCTGGCAGTAGAAGATGAGGCGGCCCTGGGATCGTCCGGTTGTCGCGCGTCGTCCGATGAGGGGGAATCCGCAGGCTGAGATACGGTTCGGCGTCAGCAAAAGACGGGGCTGCGATGCGAGGGCTGGCTGCGTCGCATCAGAGAGATTGGCCAAGACGTACCCAGTGTGCTCAGAGCTAGAATCAGGAACAGGGCAAAGACGTGCGCGGCCATGTCATACCATCCCTGACCCTTTCCGCCGCACTTTGGTCGGCCGGTTGCATTTTGTCGGCGTTGGAGCTCGGCCAACAATTGTCTGGTTGACCATTGCGTAGCATCTGTATGGAGAGGGCGTCCCATGTCAGTACAGTTATGGTCGCGCCATCTCCGGATCGACCAGCGGGAGGAACAGCGGGCGTAGCCACCAAGGGGAATCCGAAACGTACCTTGTGCCAGGCTAGTGAGGTCGCTCATGGCGAGGGATGTAGCTGAGAACTCCTCCACGTCTGGGGGTGAGAAAGGACAGCGGATCACCTTTTTATCTATGCCGGCCTGCTGCCGTGATACTGTGTAGATGTAATGGGAGGAGGGGGCATTGCTGTCATGGACATGGCAGATGGCTAGGTAAGTAATGGACATTGAGCAAATAAACGAATCAGGGGCGCCACATTTTCGGGCTCTAGGAGGGTCCTTGACTGGTGTAGCTGCGCTGCCGGTGTTCATGTGGACTTTTGTTGGCACAGCCATCAACATTCCGACCCGACCACGCACTTTTATTAATTTAGCCTTGGCGAAATCCATCATCACATCTGCCCTACTCCATTAGTCTCTTTTATACATCTGGATCCTAAATATCCATACTTGCCCACTACACGCAAGAGAGCACCCAAGGCGAAATGGCCGCAAGTGCTCATTTACAGGCAGAAACATACCTACGTAGGTACTTAGGTACTGTACTGGCACCAACCTTGTACTGCGGGGCGTCCACTCCAGACCCCAGCTTTGTCCATGGTAGGCACGGATTCATCTGTACTGTCTGATACAACCAACGTCGCAGAGGAAAAATCTATAAATAGAGTGCGCGAATCATTTTCTCATTATCAAACCGCAAGCCTATATTACATGTACTCTCCTTTACCGTCCAACACGAATGACGCCGGCGGCAATCAGCTTCTGAATCTTGGTCCGCACACTCGGGTTCCGCATGTGCTCCTGCAGAGCCATGGGGTCCGACTGAGCCTGCTGCAGAATCGACTGCATCACAGGGTCTTGCATAAGGCCCATCACCTGTACTGTATGTTAGCAAAGCTTCTCTCACTACAACGCCGTCAGGGATTCATCGTACCTCGGGATCCTTCTGCAGTCTCTCGCGTGTCTGCTCCTCCGTCTCATTGTCGCGAGCCGAATACATGGCGGCAAACGCCTTTTGTTGCTGTTGGTCGATTTCGCGGGCATTGGCGCCGTTGTGGTGCTCAGTATCAACGGCAAGCGCTTCCGTGCAGGCATCAACGCAGTCCGAGTACTTGCGCATGCCAAAGTAGGCCTGTGCCTTGCGAATGTAGGCGCGAATAAAGGCCACATCCTTCTTGATCGCCATATCACAGTCGTCCAGGGCACTGGGGAACTCAAACAGCTTGATAAAGGCGGCAGCACGGTTGCTATAACCGCGTGGGTCCTCGGGAGCACGCTTGATCATTTCCGTGTAAGAAGCAACAGCACCAGGGAAATCGCTCTCCTTGAACTTCTTGTTGCCAGCCTCGCGAGCTTCATCGGCCTTAACAGGGTCAATATACGCCGTCTTGGCGGCGTCGGCCTTGGACTTCTCAGCCACGCGGAGCTTGTTGAGGACGTCCGGTGTGCGGTGCTCGGTCAGGGACTTCTTGTAGTTCTCAATCGACTTGGCCAGGTCGCCCTTGCGCTCGTACGCCGTTCCGATACGGGCATAGCTCTTCGCAATGACTTTGAAATCCGCGTAAATCTCGCGACCCTCTTGGATGGCCTTGTCGCACGCCTCGATACACGCATCGTAGTCGCCCTTCTCGAACTGAGCAGCACCCAGGTTGTTGAGGTAAGTGATGTCCTTGAATGTCTCCCAGGCCTTCGTGTAGTGCTTGATCGCCTCGTCAAAGTTGCGCTTCTTGTAATTCTCGGTGCCTAGAGCCTTCTCCTTGTCCGCCTCCTCCTTGGCCTTCTTCTTCTCAAGAGCCTCCTCATCCAGTACTTCGGGTTCGGGCTCCGGCTCCGGAGCCTTCTGGGCAGGCTTTGGTTTGGTCTCCTGAGCGGCAGCATCGGGCATATCCACGTCGGCCTGTTGGCGAGGGTCGCTGTCCCTCATTTCCATATCGACGCCCATCATGACGCCGAGAACTTGAATCATTCTGGGGTCGCTAAACATGTCTGGCGTCATCTGCGGGTTCTTTTGCAGTTGCTGCAGCTTCGCCATGAAAGAAGGGTCAGAGAGGTAGCTGCTGGTCTTGGGGTTGGAGGCCAGCTTTTGGAGAAGCTGAGGATCGTTGAACATGCGTGAGAGTCCGGCAGCGGGATCATCGCCACCAGCACCAGGGTTCCCACCACCAGATTCCTGCATCATGGACTTCTCTACGGCCGCCAGACCGCTCTTCAGCTGGGCATTGCCAGAATCGTGCTTGAGGCCCTCCTCGTAGGCATCGTTGGCACCAAGCAAATCTCCTTTACCGTGGAGGGCAGCACCCTTGCGGCCCCAGCCCTTGGGCCAATCTGGCTTGATCTCTGTCGTCTTTTCCGCATCCTTCAGGGCAGCGTCCCAATCCCTCTTGGAAGCGTAGGCAGCAGATCGGTTCGAGTACAAAATATGGTTTTCGGGTTGGATGGCGATGGCTTGAGTAAATTTGTCACTAAAGGGCCGCATCAGTGTCTATCGAACATTTTCCGCCTAGTTGTGGCAATCCTGTAAGCTAAACTTACATGGCATCATCAAAGTTCTTCTCGGCAATGGCCTTGTTACCCAGAGCTTTGAGCTCGTCTGCGGTGGCCATGGTGGACAGGTTTGGAGGTTGCCAGGCGAAAGAAAAAAGGCGTTGGTGATTGAAAATAGGTTTCTGTCTGTTGTTTTCTGACGTTGCAGATCAATACGCCCAAGTGGCAAACGCAAACGTTGAAACGGTTGGACAACAGGAAAGGCTGTGACGATAAATGGATGGTGGGGAGAAAAGTGCCCAAGAAGCTCCATCTTGAAGTGCCTTCTAGCTCCTTCGATGGCCGTCCCCGCATTGGCCACCTTATTGGCCTGAGCTACTGTGGGGCGTCAACTATAGCAACCAGCCGGATCATGGCCTCCTCCTCCCGGCCTTTGCAGCATAGCTTCTTCATGATGCGTCCACCGTCCACCACGGCACTTGGCTAGATTCCGGATCAAGCGTACGAGCGATTCTTATATCATGCCTTGAGGTTTGTGGAGAGCATCTGCCATCTGAGACCCGCAATGGTCAATGTCCGAAGTAGAGCCCAACAATCCACCTCGAATAGCTTACCCTAGACGATATCCTCGAGGTCAATAACGATGGCCAAACAAGTTGAAACTGTTGATGATGATAGAAATCGTCCCGACAGTAGCCAGAACCGGGTAAAAAGACCATCAGTATGATTTTTATGCAGGGTTGTCCACACTCGGATAAGCGGCTTTGTGGTCAGAGCTCGCCCATCTTTTCAGTCGCGTGTGCGACAACAAATCCGAGGAAAGACATAGAATCCCACCGGTCCAGAACCCAGTCTCGGCTACCACAGTCGCAGAGCGTATAGAGTAACTTGCGAGCCATCCTAAAGCACAATGCAAAACCAGCCTCGACTGCCTGCATACCAGAAACAGGCTCTTACTTCAAGCAAGCCCCTCTCCCCCCCAAACTAGCACAGCTTAGATCAAGAGGACTCACCGTAAACTTACACAGAGCCAAACGGATCCGAGGTGCTTTTTTTGCGCATATCGAGATACACAGTGGTTGTCGAAGATCCGCAAAGTGGTATCGAGAGCTTGAACTTTGCTATAGGGATGAACTACATTGCGTTCGATACATTGTCCCATAGTTAAAAGGTCAATGGTCAATCATTGCACTGAATGGAGCCGAAGAAATCCATGATGAAAGGGGCGTTGTCAAAAAGCTCAACGTTTGATGCCTTGATGCTATGCTATACGGTTGACTCGGGAAATGGTCCGCACCAAGCATTTATATACGCATTTTCTGCAATCGGCGGATGGCCCCCAACCTTAATCACCCTACGATAGACTAGAAACCATTCAAATACTTTGATGGGAGTATACAACCATCTTGCTGTAAGAGGAGTAGTTCTCTAGCGGCCCGAGACTGTCTCACAACTACCTTCAGCGGCTATGGGAGGGTAAATGGCTAATTTGCAGCAAATAGATAGAATGGCTAGAATGCTTGGGTTTTGCTATGTCTCTTGTGGACAAAGGAGCCTTGGAGCCATGAAGTTGAAGAGTCTCTCGCCAGGCAGTCGCGGATAAGCATCAAAAGTACCATATTTCCTCGCTTCCCACACTGGCTGAGATCTACCTACACAGATACGGAGTTGGGACCAGGATTACACTTCAAAAACTGCATATTGCTTACGAGCACAGTGATGTGACAAGGTGAAAATGGTTGCGAGCCCACGGCCTCACAGCTAGTCCTTGCTTCCCATCTTTTATTATTAACAATATTAACGAGACGCCACTGTGGAGAGGGTTTCAGTTGCTTTAACCATACCATTGGGATTACGGGGGGCGCCAGAGCGGGAGAATGCCGCAATATAATTAGTGCCGACCACTTTAATAATTAATGCTACTGGTATACCTGGTTAATAAGGTGGCATGTTCTCCCGCCATTCTTTAACATCCCACTGGCTGATTTACATCCGGCACTCCGGACGCACCACCAACCAAAAGTCTTCTACTCTACCTACCGCATTAATCAATATCAAATCAGCTTTGATTTCCTCGCGAAGCCGAGATTGAAGCTGCGGAAATCGCGCCACCAAAGTAACCCACGCATGCAGCCGCGGAGCTCCATGCCGGGCCGGGGCTGCCGTTGAGAGTCTTGACAACAAATAGTTCCATACCCAGCCAGGCCCATCAGTGCATGCGAGGTGGCGGCGCCCATGAGCGCGGAAAGCCGGCTGACCCATAAATTATTGAATTTCAATTTTGTCCAAGTTGGGACTGCGCCATCTTCAACAGCTGACATGTGACGAGAAGAATTCCATCCGATCTACAGAGGCTTGAGACGGACACTTGGACGTGAACATGGGCAAAGTACCCAATGATTCAGCTGACCGTCAGTCTAGCTTGGTTCTGTAGGCTTTCAAGCATACTGAGATGAGTCGTTAATCAGGGTGTGCGGCAGCCCACTGCCTCTATTTTGCAGGCCTGGCACTAATCAATCCGCCGTACGTTTGGAGCGGCGCCAGGAGCGGGGGGCAAGTCAACGTATTTGTTAGCGAGCTAGGATCTGAGGTCATGTTTCCACTCGAATCCTGGCATGTGCGGCGCGTGCGTAGATGTCTGGCCAGCGAGCTAGAAATCCGCCTCAAGTCCCCTCTATCCAGAAGAGGACAGGAGAGACAGTAGCAGAGCATTAAATCCAACCAAAAAATGGGCTGAAGGGGGAGTCGCCCGAACTAACGAGAAGATACCGAGACATCCACCGCATGGTGACGCCACGGCTTTCCTTTTCCTTCATCTCCAAGCCTTGTCCCTCACCACCTTGCCTGCATAGCATCCGTCATGCCTTCTGCTTGCCAGTTCCACCTCTAACGGGAGCACCCGACATTGCGGTGGAGATGCCAGGGGGGGATCCGCGGCCGAAGACCGAGGCAGTTATCCGTACTCATTTGTACTGATAGTTGATAGCAACACTGTGTTTGCGCTTCTCTTTCATCGCCATGTCTCCCAAGGAGTGACAGCGATCCAAAACAGGCTGTACGGCCATCGTGAACGATGATGGAACATGGCGTGCTAGTGGAAGGGGGAGCTGACTTGTCATTTAAGTTGTCCACGGTACTTTGCAGCCTCATTCGTGCAGTCCGGCAAGAGCATGTATTAGTTATGTGCTGAAGTAGGGCCGCCCCGCCGCCCAAGCTCGGCCTTGTCTGATGGCTTCGGTGCGACGCCAAAAATTGATATCCCGGCACTTGACCTAAGCCATCTATAGTGTAACTGTAACCACCGTCTTCTGTTTAGTCCGAGCCACCCATGTTAATAGTACCGATTGACTGGTCCCATGCCGAGAGAAGAGTCCTGGTAGTAGCATGCGTGTCCTCCGCCGGCATGTCGTGCCCCCCATAACTCCGGACAATGAGAGCGTAGACTGGAGCTGTGGAAACAGTCGATACGGAAGACTCCATGTTGTATCCGCTTATGCTGCTGCTCACAGAAGCCAGATGCATTCGTTTTCTTCCTCTTGCACCGCCAGCAGCTGTATTGGATCTCCGGGTGCAAAGAGTACGGCAAAGCGGAGCTACTCATAAAGTGCAGACAAATACCAGAGATATACACATTTTTTTTCTGGTATAAATTGCATCATATCATCTTTAAAATCAATTTTGGCCGCAGACAGGCCTGCGATCCTGCCAAGAATACTCAGCTCTGGACCAGCCCGAATCGCAGCGGCCGTACGACGTCCATTACACGACAATCCTCTTCGCCTAGTCAAACCGTACACTCCCATGATATTCTTCGTAACATAGACATCTCTGGCACTTGATCACTGCTCATCATCGCATTGATAACGATCACTAGATTCAAACCTTGGACCTGCTGGTCGCTTTGACCATGGGAGGATTTCCCGCGCTGCCAATCAGCTTCGTGGCAATACTTGCCTCTTACGCACTTGCTGCATCAGTCATAATATTTATTGTCCACCGAGTTCATGTTTGGTATCGGTTACGACATATTCCGGGCCCTCTGTCGGCATCGTGGTCCTTATGGTGGCAACTGCGCGGGGCCATGGGTGGTGATTTCCCACAGGTCTTGAAAGATGTGACAGATAAGTATGGTGGGTTTCTTCACATTTCTCGAGATTGAAAACATTTCATGTGGCATTTGTACTTAGACAACAATCTTGTAGGCTCACTTGTCCGAATCGGGCCAAACCAATTGGTATCCTCGGATCCAAACGTCCTGCGCCGAATGTCCGCTGTGCGGGGCAATTTCACCAAAGGGAGGTTCTACAAAGCTGGGAGAATTGTACCTGGTGTTGATAATGTCGTGTCTGCGATCAACGAGGACAAGCACAAGATGATGCGAGCTCAAATGAACTCTACGGTATGGTGGCTGTGCCAGTAGCACCGGCGCTTTATCGCTAACAACTCTAGATGGCCGGAAAAAGTGACGAGGAATATGGCTTCGAGGCTGCCATGGACAGACAAATAAAAAGTTTCGTTTCCATGCTGGAAACCAATTATACATCTACAGACTCGGAAACCCGACCAGTTGACATGGCCGAAAAGACTCAATTCCTGGCCCTGGATATCATTGGTGATATCTCTATCGGAGAACCTTTCGGGTATCTGGAGCAAGATCGAGACTTGTACAACTACAATGAAATCAACATGTCGTCCTTGCCGATAATGACATTCGTTTCTGTCTTGCCGGGCATTACAGATGTCTTGCACAAGTGGCCCTTTCGATTGGCTTTGCCGAAGGAAGGTGACCAGGTCGGATTCGGGCGCCTGATGAAGTAAGAAGACAAAAAAAAACCTTTGAAAGTTCTATTCTAAAATTTAATTCCAAGGTTCGTGACCAAGTCTGTCGAGTCTGGAATACACAACAACGACGCGAAAAAAGGCGGCCTGACGCAGAACCATGCCCACAATGGTCTCACAAAGGATGACCTAGTTCAACAGGGATTTGTCACCATGTGCGTGCATTACCGACTTTTCTTTCTTCTTCTTTTCTTTTGCGCGTTTTCCGAAGCTCACCATGATTCTGCAGTATTGCGGGTTCGAATTCGACTGCGCACACAGTGCGCTTGACTCTCTTGTCAATAATTGCAGCGCCATGGGCCTACAACGCCCTCCGAAGCGAGATCGACGAAGCACGCCCAAGTGTGAGTGACCCAATCTCTTGGGGAGACGTACAGCGGCTTCCTTATCTGCAAGCGGTGGTGAAGGAGGGCCTTCGTATGTGGCCTCCCGTGAGTGGCCTTGGTTTTAAGCGTGTGCCACCTGGAGGAGAACTGATCAACGGATACTTTGTCCCCGGCGGTACCGAGATTGGCCAGGCATTCTTTGCTGTTGGAAGATCGAAAGAAATCTGGGGGGCCGACGCGGACATCTTTCGGCCGGAGAGATGGCTGAGCGCCAGCTCTAGCGACTTGAGAGCGATGAACTGTGCGCTGGACACACACTTTGGGGGAGGCAAATTTTCCTGTCTAGGAAAACCGATTGCAATGATGGAGCTGAATAAGACCGTATTTGAGGTATGTTTAACCCGTCCTCTGAGATTCACGGAATTCCCTCTAACTTGGTCCAGCTCCTGAAACGATTCGACATCTCCATCATCAACCCGGACAGGCCCATGAAAACGAAGGCGTCGATTTTTGTATGCGACACAGATTTCTGGGTCACATTGAGGAAACGTCCGAATTATGACAATCGTCTTGAAAGTAGAGATTCAGGTACTCGCAGACAAGGGCAATGATGTTTTAACTTCTCCGCTAGCTGCTCAAGGGGTTGGCTGGTAAGGATGCCCCGGCGGTGATGTTGCTGTTATATTCTGACTTGAAAGATGGGAGATGCCGAAAATGGTGGCGATAAACATTGGAATAAAAATTCATTCCAGAAACCCTAGAGGCTTCTCAAACTCACATCATGGTCAGGAGCAGCAGAGGCAAGGCGGTAACCGAGTCACGGTGTTGCCAATCCATGTACGGTTCTAATTGAAAAGGGTATCTTAAAAGTACATAAGCAGCTATCAAACTGTCGACAGTTCATCGTCTCCCATATCTACTGTAGCCTGATTGGAGTTGATCCCAAACTCTCTGTGCCATAGTCACCAGTAGAGGCTCCCTCTACCATAGTTGCCGTCCCAGGTACAGCGTCATTGGAAAGTTCTTTATTCTTTCCCATAGCTTCCTGATACTTCTTACCCGTCTCATCCAACAGGCTCTGCACCTCCTTCTCACGAGCTTCGATACTCTGTTTCTCGTTGCGCATCTGCTCGACTGCTGCGCTTTTTTGTTGGATTTGCGCCTCCATCCCGCTGAGAGTCGCTTGTAGGCGGGCGATGCATTCTGCCAGGCTCGGCAGCGGCGTGATCTTGGACGGAATCTCCAGCAGCTCTTTAGCCGGGTCTCTGCGTGGACGTTTGAGACCGTCCATTCCTGAGCGAGTCTGTGATGTTTCGTACGCGATGCGACGCTCCGCTTCGCTGTCTGAAGATGAGTCGGAAGAGTGACCCTCGGCTGCGTTGATGAGCTCGGCCATCTTTTCTCGGTCCTGTTTGCGCCGTTGTTTCTCGGCACGTTTCCCGAGAGATACTCCACCATCCTCGACGTAGTCATCAAATCCTTCCCCCATCTGGTCCTCATCCGTTGCTAATCTCGTGTCCCCCTTCTTTTTAGCTCTTCCGCCATCATCATCATCCTCGACGGATAGGAAATCTTGTTCCTGTGCCAGCCTTGACCGTCGTTCTTTTCGTTCTCGAATCTCGGCATCTGTGAGCACTTGAATTTTGCTCGCAGGAGGTGCAGGCGCCGGTGAGTCTACAACCATAGCCCCCTCTAGCTCAGAAGCATCCAGTTCCATTTCATCACCATCCGTCGGTATGGATGTAGAGTCAATGGGAGTAGTCGGCGTGGAAGACTGCAGTTCGTCGAGATATTCTTTGCTATAACGCGGCCTGTCGTCATCATCTGCGAAGGTCCGCGTCGGAAATCCTCTCATAGCTATGCCTCGTTTCATAGCGTTGTTTTCAATAACCCGCTGACTCAGTGATGATTTCTTCATCGAATTTTCCAGTGTTGCGGTGTCCCCTTCGTCCTCAGCAGCTCCCAAGCCAAAGGACAGCCTTGACTTGGGTTTCTTCTTTTGCTTTTGGGCGCCGACTTTCGCCTTGACGACCACAGGCCCGTCCTCATCCTCCTCATGGTTTGGAGATACATGGTCGTTGACGCCATCAGCCGTGTGTGTTTTGCGGAGACCAGATTGCCTAATCCCCCTTTTCGTCGATTTAATTTTGAAGGACGGCTGTGAGGATTCTGCAACAAACTCACATTTAGTCTCATCCGATGGCTCCAAACGGCACCATGTTTGCTTGGGGATCATACCTGTGGCTGACGCGCCACCAATCTCAGAGATATTACTCTCCGCGCCCGCTACATCTTCATCATCAATACTTATGACTCGGGCCTTGCGACGTGACCCAAATGAACTCATAATGATTTGTGCTGTCTTTTTCAGGATAAATTGTTGCTGGTTGCTGCCTGTTGAACCGCTGTTGTGACAATCTTATCTGCACGTGACCCATTTTTCTGAGTGGCAGCGCGACAGTTCTTCGCGGGCGGGTGACAGGTCGGTCTGCTTTCGTGCAATTGATCAATCTCATCATTCCAAATAAATACAGCTTAAAATGGCACCCGCCCAGCCTGAGCTCAAGAAGGTTTGTCATAGCCCGCTTAATGTGGTTTTGGTCCCTTCTGCCCTCTGCAACAATTTCGGGAATCAAGACGCAGCTTTGAGCTCGAGCTTTTACTAACTTTGCGATCACAGTACCTCGACAAGCGTCTGTTTGTCCAACTGAATGGCAGCCGCAAAGTGATCGGTGTCCTGCGCGGATATGATGTACGAGAAGAAAATAGTTTTGCGCAGCTTCTACATGACTTTGCTAACCCTGGCGCGCAGGTCTTTCTGAATATTGTTCTCGACGATGCGTTTGAGGAGACGGAGGGTGGGAACAAGACTAGACTAGGCATGGTGGTATGTGACATTTGATTTTCTTCTGAGAGATGGTTGGTTCTCTGCGCATCTGCTAACCAAATCTCAAGGTCATCCGTGGCAACTCGGTTGTCATGCTGGAAGCTATGGAGCGTATCGGCGGCGACGACCGACAACACCGATAGACACTACGATGAAGATGAGGCTGTGGGAAACAAAATCTGATTTCAATCTCGCTCGGCGTTACGGTATGAATGGAAGCACGATATATCAAGAAATATAGGATCAGAAACCGAGATAAGCCAGGGAAACCGGCTATCCTGTGTAAAATTCTGAAAGGCCAATCTTAATTAGGCTTTGGTTGCCCAAAACTTTTCGTCATAATTCTCCATCATCTTGCCACCAAATTTCCTATGCCAGCCTTTGATACCACCCGTCATGATGATTGCCTTGACACCAGTTTCACCAACCTCGTTCAAGTAGTCTTGCATCCACCGAGCAGATCTGGTTCCCCGACCTCCTGAGCTCCCTGCAAGATCTTAGTGAAAGCCCAATGCTGTGCCCAGACGCCTTACCGCAATAGAAGATGATCATTTCGATGCCAGCTTGCTTGCAGAGCTGATATACAACAGGCCTCGTTTGAAATAAGGACTGGGCAGGGAGGTTGATGGAGGTTGCAACAGTGCCTCCATCCCAGTCGGTTCGTCGAACGTCGACAAGCAGGAACTTCCTTGGTGCGTGCTTGGATTCGTCAAGTGTCTTTTCCAAGAGGGCCATGACCTCTGAGTTCTCAATCGTTTCACAGGCTGCCTGCGGCTCAGGCAGGCCTGCCCACCATGGAGGGGCCTCACCAGAAGGCGGGGCATTCACATCTGTTGACATGGTCGCGCTGAGTCCTTCACCACAGAGCTTCTGGGTGAACTCGGACAAAATGTAGCAGCTTTGCACGTTCAGAACCAAATTTAGGGTAAGGTGAGTCCTACGGCGCCTGAGGTGGCTAATTAGATACGGCTACTGAATTGCTCCTCCCCCAGGCTCCACGTGATGCCCTCAATTTATATAGGTAGCTGACGTGCCATCACTTATGATAGGCTAGTTCTGTGAGCAAGGGCAAATCAAGACCAAACTCTGGAGTGCAGTATGCAAAGAAAGCCGAAACTTTCATACAGGATAGCAGCAGCAACACCGAGCCTATCTATCTGGGGTATCCGAAAAGAGAGCTTCCATTTAGGAATTGAGCTTCCGCTGACCCAACCCATATCAGGCTACTCAATTTGCGAGTAAAACTTATGCAACATCACCAGACTTGCGGGCAGTATTCCCGCAATGTTGAGTTGGAAAATGGGGGGCCTGCAGATTGACTTCTGTGTCGCTATTCCCAATTCAGCAGGTCGCATCTGGACAGCCAAACAGCATCCGCTTTCCAGCTGCATCACTAATAGACACCAAGGAAGATCGTTCTGTTCAAATTGATAGGTTTTCTTGGCAGAGGCTACAGCACCCGACTGCAGATCTTATTAAGCTTGTATTTTGCCTGTCGTGCCACGCACGGCCACGTCGATATACTTAATCAAGGCCATCCCCGTCGTTCCCACGATATTGTTAGCGCCCTCAGCGCCAGCATCGATAGTTTCATCCTTAGGCGTTTACTTCATTATGAGATGCGCTTCGCGATTCGTGTTTGCCGCATTCAGCGGAACCACGGCACTGGCTCTCGCACGCCCTCAGCATGAACCTTTTCAACCCATTGATCCTCAAAACTGGGTTAACCCTGACGATATGACGTGGGCAGACTACAGAGCACCCCCTGGCACGAATTGGAGTGATCCCGGCCGCATTGGTTCTGACAGAAACTTCAATATTGCGTTGGTAGTAGTTGACTATGACAACTTGCCATTTACCATTACCGGCCCCCCCAACTCGACAGTCTTTGGAAATCCGCTTCCAGGCCATGGCAATGTTGCAAGGGAAAGCGTGCCGTCTTACTACCGTGATCTATTGAACAAGCCAACGGAATTGAATGGCGGTCACACGCTTCATGAGTATTGGATGGAAGACTCGGGCGGGCGATTTGGCGTTGACTTGACAGCTTTCGGCCCATACCGAATGCCCGCGCACCACTACCGTTATGGTGTGGATGAGCGATTCAACCCAGGTGCTTGCCCTGCAAATGAAACTTGCTCACTCAGTCTGCGCGATGCCGCATTCGCGGCGTGGCGTCGGGATGTGGGAAATGATACGGCCAACGCATTTGAGCTCGTCTTCGTTCTGTCCGCTGGGCAGGATGAGTCGTCGACCTGGCAAGAGTTTGGTGAGATGAAGTTTGCTCATGAAAATGATGTCCCGGATGACTTTGGGCCTCCGGAAGGGGCCCAGATTCCCAACTTTGCCGCAACACGATACGTAAGCTGGACTTCTTGGGCTTCCGCCTCCGCGGTCTGGCCTAATGCTGGCGGGGGCTCTTCCCTTCAATGCGAAAGCTCTGGGATGGCCACATATGCACACGAACTCAGTCATCTGCTCAACATCCCAGACAACTATAACAATCCTTATGGAATACCACCGAGACGGGCGTTTACAGGGCCCTGGTCTATGTTGTCTCGTGGAACCTTTAATGGCCCTGGCGGCCCCCATAGCCGCTGGCAAATTCCTGCTCTCCAGGGCGGTGCCTTGGGTTCTCAACATACCGTCAGAGATAAACTGTACATCGGCCTCATCTCCGAGAAGAGGCTTCTCAACGTCTCCAAATCCAGTTTGCAGACCCGAGGTCCCGTGGTTACAAAAGTCAGAGCCAGAAATTCGCAGTGTGGCGTTATTGCGCTCCGCGTGGCCATGGGCAAGGATCTATCCCCAGCATGCAATATCACAACAGACCCCATGTGCGATGGGGGTGAGTATAATGCATACGATCTCGAGGTCATTGATCGAAGCGGTACCGACTCGTTCCAGGCAGACTCTGGTGTCATGATCAGCAAAATAAAATATGAAGCTACGACTCCCTTTCAATGGACTATAGATGCAAACCCGCAGAATATTGGGCTGGTGGACTTTGTTCGTCCCAACGGCACCAAGGCGATGGTTACCATAGGGGACTATCGTCAACTCCTGGACGCGCTATTCCACGCCGGCTCTAATTCAGGAAGTGAATTTGAGTACATTGACGAGCCTAATGGTCTTCACCTCTACGTCCTGAACCAGCACCGCTCCAGCAATGGCACACTCTCCTACGCGGTGGCTGCTCGCGCCATCAATGATACAAGTGCCAACGAGTACGCGGTTAAGGTATCTTCTGGAACTGTTCTCCCAGTAGCTGTCAATGCAGACACTACATCTGCATTCTATTGTTCTTTCAACATCAAGAATAATGGCACACAAGGGCACAAGGCTTCAGATACCAAGGCAGAAGTGGCCCAGCACAATTCCGACATTTATAGATTAAGCGCTACAGTTGCTGGATCGGGTTGGCAAGTCCAGTTGCCTAACGAGGTTGCAACGGCGCAATTTGGCCAGGATGTCGATGTACTAGTCGCCGTCAAGGCTGCAGAGCAATCAGATGAGGAGAGCATCGTGACTTTGAAAGTGACATCAGAATCAAGCAGCAGTGTCGTTGGTGTTGCCGAATGCAAAGTCGGCGCGAAAGAAACCAGGCCGGTCAGCGGGTTTCAGCACCAGTTGCCATGAGTTTTCTTGTCAAAGAGAAAGCCATTTAGCTTTTAGACATGATTACTCGCGGCTGAAGATATTCATCCTGCTGTGCTCGATGTCGGGGAAAGAGATAATCTGAATGGGCCGAGTCTGAGCTCAAGACTTCCAACAATATAATCTACTTTCCTGGAGAATCTCTTTTTTGCATGAGATTCGTGTCATTTGTGTAAATGTCCTGCCACCCGGATCTTTCGGTTTTTATGAATACGTAACCCATGAAGAACGAAATTGAATCTCGAAAACTGACAGCCAAAACCAACATGGCAGTAGAGAAAAGCAATCAAAAGATCATTCACTATCGTGTGCTACCGCCGCTTAATTAATGTCCCCGTACTAGTGGCCCATCACCCTTTCAATCGAAACAATTATTGCTCAACGGTGCCCATTGAGTTCATTATAACAGCACCCCAATCAAGATATCCATCGAACCAAACTGCGGGGTCAACTCCAGTCAGTAAGTCACTTCGCCACGGCGTGCTGCCATACACGTTTTGCATTTGCTCTGCTGGCATATTGGGATCCATCCCTTGCCAAGCACCACCGTCGTTTTGCATCATGTTGGTGGGTGCGGACTCCGGCCCTGCTGTCCAGCCAGACATACTCGTATCCATGTCTGCTTTGAGTTGTTGCCCGGGTGAGTGATTCTCACCCTCCTTGGAGACGAGTTCGGCCCATCTTTCCAGCTTTGCCTTCGTGATGCGAACCTTGATCGCGGTCATGCTCCAAACATTGGCTTCATCGTTTCTCGTGTCTGTCGACGAGATCTGGAAAGTCGCATTGGCTTGCTCGAATCGATTGCAGATAGCAAGCAAGATGTCGCCGACATTGACCATGAGACCCGGGTGCGTCTTGAGCTGCGCACGCAGATGGGCGACGGCAGCAGGCAGATCTGGGTCAAACACCCCTTCAGCCGGCGTCATTGGGCCAGGTATTCGGGGCGTTATCACACAGTTCTCCACATTTGAAGGCGGCACAGCTGTTCCTCGGGCACTTTGTGTTTTGGGCTCAAACGATGGTAAGCCCGTTGTGCCACGCTGAGTGTCCTCGGGCTCTCCAACCGGTTTAGGGGCCACAAGCTGAGCCCACCTCCCGAGCATAGTTAATGCATACACAAGCTGAGCTGCTACAGCTGTAGTCTGGCAAGCGTATTGGTGGACAGGCACAGTGAACCAGTTCTCGAACCAGCCTGTGAGAGCCGCGCTGATATTGTAGAGACGATCGAGAGGTGTTCCGCCGCCTGTATTGTTCAGGGTGAAAGCATCTGCCAATGATGAGATGAGATCTTTGTCGACAATTGGGGGCTCATATAATCTGAGGCGAGCGGTATTGAAGTACATTGTGATGATAGCTAATGAACAAAAGTCAGTGAATATGGCCAATGATGTCGTGGCGTTAATTGCATACTATCGTTCTTAAGATGTTCCGGCAACTTGGCCCGCAGCTCATCCAGCTCATTCTGAAAAGCGGATATATACACTGCGGCGGGTGCTTTTGGAATGCTGGAGAATTCTTCTATGGTATTGTCTCGCGGATTCAGCTCGGATATGCGCTGCGTCAAATGCTGAATTCGTAACAAGAATACGAGATTAACGTCTGTCTCATATTCCCTCTGCTTTTCAAGTACTGTGACGCATTCTCTGACATATGAAGTATAGCGCATAGGGTCAATTCGCCCAAAAACCGTTGACATTCTACCTACAAGTTAGTACCAGTGGGCGCAAAAGGATGACATGATTGCTAGCTTACGAAGAGGCGAGAAACCAGACGCCGATAAACGCACGCCTTTCCTCGTTGTTTCGCGCACAAGGCGCTGGCGGTTGAGCGGCCATCACCCTAGTGCCTTCGTGAATTATAGGATGTCGATTAAGGCCCATCTCTCCGACCAGAGAAATCACCAAGGATAGCAGGTTATGTAGCTGGGCATGGGCGAAGCAGTGGTACTGGTACCAACCAAGAATCACAATAATGCCCAAAAGAAGATCCATGGACCGCTCGGAGCGAATTAACATGTAATCGGATATATGTTTCTTCAGGGCGTACATTTGCGCTCTCATAGAGCGCAGACTGCGGAAGGAAGTGACCATGCGAATCGCCGACATGAGGAATGGGCGAGTTGCCCCAAGCTGCGCAGCTGTTACACTTGCTGGGATGATGACGAATGGATAGAGGTGTTGCAGCTGAGACTTGTATGTCTCTAGGGCGACATCATCGGTCTCTGGGGGTGGAGGGGCATCACCCGGTTCTGGGCGGCAGATGCAGTTTGCGGCGCCAAACGAATTGTATGTTGACGGGATATGCCATTCTTTCGGCGACTGCAGCTTCTGCGTTTGAGTTGTATTGTTGGCTATGGGGGACTCGGTCATCTGTGATGATGTAAGGTTGGAATCATCATACTCATCAGGAGTGCTGCCTTCCTGCTGCCCTGGGGTTTGGTGTGGCAGCTCTCCTGATGCTTGCAGCAAGCTCACCAAGCCATTCAGGCGCTCTTCAATTTGTGCAGTGCGTCTGGGGTCCAGTATTAGTTTGTTTGGATTCACGAATGTCATGATGACTAGAGTCGCGGACATGACGGGAGTGAAGAGCGACTCACGAGGGCTTGGGCTGCCTTTTCTTTCTCGGCTTGTGCACCTGATCCGTACAATCTTTGAGCAATCGTTCGCATCTGAGACCATGTTCGGCGTCAGCGATTCCATGTTTTGCTGAATCCGCCGCTGCCGGTATGATGGTTGAGAACCCATGCGTCTGGGAGGCGGAGCTGAGGGCTGCCAAAGGGCGAGGGCGACGATATATTCCACGGCGGAAAGATGAAATTGTCCTTACTTACCGGTCGCATTTCGATCCTGGCGTCTCATTCGAGCGGATACACTTTGCTTTCGCCGTTGCACAAGCAGCGCAAGCCGCACCCCATTTCGCCGTCGGCAATTTCGGGCGCTCGTCGTTGGGCATGGTTGGTCTGACAGCAAGACGAGCACGATCAGGCAGCCCCTGGCTGACCAGATATTATTCAATAACAGCTTTCCAAACAAGCGGATGTTGTATGCGACTTTCTGGATCACTAACAGGGGACTAGGCGATGAAAACAGGCACCTAAACAGCTTCCTAGGTTTACAAGAGCAAGATCGTAAGAGAGAAACGGCATTTTTCCCAAATCTCCGCCCACGACAGGCAAAAGTGGGTCAGTCGCCGGGCCTCGGCAGCTCTATCCGTACTTATCGAAGCTTTGCTGTTTTCAGTGGTGGATAAGCTTGCATCAACACTTGACCAAGTACCTAGGTATCTATTGATAGATGCAACAATTCTGTGGTGGCCGTGGACTTCTAGAAGGGGTGAAGGGGCCAGGGTGCTCAAGTTTAGTAGTATCTGCTCTGCTGGTGAGGTCTAACTTCCATGTCAAAGAAAAGATGTGGTAATCGCAAAATTACGGCTTGATTCAGTCCTAGTTCTACTAAACAAGTCAGATAAGGGTGGAAATGGCTTGATGCTGCTATTTCGAACCACAAAATCACTCCCTTGATCGACTTCTCGGGATTGCTGCCCGCTCCATCGCCTATAATACACAATTGAGCCTACCCTTTATTTCTGGCCGACGGCTTAACGTTGATGGCCTTGTTGGCCTAGGCTCTTAGCAAAGCATGATCGAATAATTCATGTTGCCCAAGCCTTATTTGGAGCGGGATACGCCAGCGCCAATGACGCCCGGAAGCTTCTCCTCACCGACGCTGAAGAGAAGACTGATGGACATCCAAACGGTGCCGACGATAACAATGGTGAATCCGAAGAAGAGCCAGAATGGCACGCTAACATCTTGCTTGGCGCATGTTGCTCCACCCCAGTACGTCGGCCCGCTGTTTTCGTTCGCCGTACGTCCGCAACGGCATACGAAGCAAACATCGCCTTCCTCGGCGTCTTTTGGGACCGCGCCGTATTTATTGACACAAGTTCCATGCCCCCCTGAGCAATTGTTCGTGCCGGCCATGCAGGTCTCATTTGAGCTGAAGCAGGCGGGAATGGGCTTCTTAGGTGGAAGCGGTGTCGAGGAGGCTGCAGCGGGATGAGTAACGCCCACAGAAGCTGCTTTATGATTGGAAGAGATGACCTGCTCGGCTTGTCGACGACGGAGCTCCTGAGGTTTGTCAGACCACGAAGGCTTCGCATTGTCGCCTGTCTCAGGCAAGAGCACAACCGTAGCCTCGAATTTCCCGGCCTTAGCAAGGCGGGGGATAGTTCGCAGAGCATCGAGGATACTCTTGATCGACTCCGGCTTCTGTGGAAACATTAATTTTGAGCAATAGCTGGCATGCGTATTTCAGCATACCTCTGCGATGTTGTATCTGGCAGCAGTGGATGACTTGCCCCAGCACTTGCCATCTGTCAACTTCATAATCTCGTCCAAGGTACAGCTATGTTGTTTCGTCGCGCCCGCATTGTATGCGTCAATGTCGACTAAATCGCGATTGGCCGCAGATGAGGGCAAATCATCTATCGTAAAAGCCGCGTCTTGGCCTAACGCTTTCGTAGCGTCCTCGACTTGTGACGCAGTCATGCCATCAACCATGACAAATAGCCGCTTGGTCGTCGACTTGGGAGCAAATAATACATCTTTAGATGAGGAGAATCTGTTCAATGTAGCAACAGCATCGGCGGCACTGATGTCTTCGGGAATATCTCCGATGGTTGGCCCTTCGCCGGGGCTGGCCAGGCGCTGAAGGAATACGAGCCTAGCGAGGCTACGACCGAGCGAAGCTGTCGAGGCAGACTCGTCGCGAGGAAATGTGAAGGCGTGTCCCGTAGTCGTAGCTGCCGCAGCGCAGCTTGCAAGAGCTGCAACGATCCCTGCAGTGAATTTCATGATGGTTGTGGGGTCATAAAAGCTATGGCTGTCGAGCAGAGGAACACCGAAACGTCACCACGGAGATGGTCTGAGGTGCAGTAGCTGCATGTCGCTCGTTTCGCTACGCGGAACCCGGCGTTTGGTTACTCCGGCGGCTAGCGACTGGTGGTGGTGGCGGTCCTCCCACTACCAGCAAGTCAATATTGGTTGCCTAACGGCGAGCTGGACCATTACCACCTGTGCAATTTTAAACACGGCGTTGTCTTTTCAGCAGTATGCATTTTATTCTTTTACGAACATTTGTTGACATATCCACCTGCCGATAGATTGTATCGCCTTCTGCTAGATTATGGCGATGCGACGGCTTGCGCCAGCGGCGAGATTGGCGTCCTTCAACGCTCCTCGATTAAGGCCACTCCCCAACCAGCGAATTCTCTTGAAACCCCGGCAGATATCTCTGCTACCATGGCGTAAAAGCGACTTCGCAGCTCAGCCTCTACCCGTTTACTTTCCCAAACCAGTTGTTCGCTCACGACTTCGGCCGGTGCGCCGATTTGTTGGGTATGGGTTCTTGCTGCCGATTTTCGGGCTCGCATTGCTAACACCATCGTTCTCTGTCTACAGGCGCGTTCTTTTCACGACAGCCGCAGTGTTTGCGTGCTGGACCGTTTTCTACGTCATCGTTCTTGAGCCCTTGTTCGACTGGGCAGAAGACGAATGGGATGCCCTATCGGAGAAGGAGAAGCAAGAAATAGCGGAAGAAGCGGAGGATGGCCCGGATTCGATACTATTTCTGCCCATGCCATTCGGTACAATCGAGGTCAAGCAACCACCGTACCGAAGCAGCGACCCGGAGTGGCAAGAATTCGTTGTCTTCAGCAGAAATAAGCAGGCACGCGAGGATATCAAACGTGTGTGAAGAACTGCTAAAAAATGTATGCTTTATGGTTTTGCTAACTTGGATCTTCTAGACAAGCTTGCCGACCTCATCTGCAAAGCAATCCAGAAGAGTGACCAGTATGTCAGGATTCTCGGCGGCAAAGATATCCGCGTATCCCAGTTCTGGTTAGACACCATCTTTCCTGCCCGACCGCCTCCTAAACACTATGTAGCGGGGTAGGTTTTATTTCCCCCCCAATCTGCAGAGTTCCCCCTCTCACTCAATACTGAACGTCACTACAGAATTAGCATCGAGGATGATGGAATATATTGGGCACATCGCCCCATCGATTCGCTCGCAGCGAAACATTTATCTCTTGCCATCTATCCCGCGGCAGTGGCCAAGGCGGCATGGAGTTTCCTCAGTGTTCTTGGCAAGGGCCTAGCTTCAGATACCGCCGTATTTTTGGGCATCGCTGAACCTACCAAACGACCACCAACGTGGGAATCTGTCGTCCTGAATCGTATGCAGCAACAGGAAACCGTTGGCCCTGGCGCAAATCGAGAGTTGCAAGATTTGAAAAAGACGCTTCAGTCAGCCGTGTCAGTGGGGAATGTGATGCCATCTAATCTGGAGCACGCTAGCTCGGCTGCGATGGTTACACTGGCCAAGACCTGGAAGCCTGCACGTCAAGGCCCTGGCCCCGGCTGCATCAAAGTTGATGGTTTGATTCAAGTGTCCGGAAAGAAGGCATACATGGCTGTGTATGTTGTCGCATGGTTTGACCCGAAGCAGAAGAAGTTTGTCGACATCCAGACGCAGCTGAAACATCTCTTACCGTTCCAGCAATACCCGGCCAAATGAGGGCTGGGTATGTGCGAGCCCGGTCAAGTAATGGACGTAAATATTATGCCTGGCGGAGCGATCAATCGCCTAACTGTATTTTTTGTATCTTATTTAGGTAGCATGGCACTGGCGCTCACAGTTTCTTCTCACTTTCGAGGCAGCCAATACTCTTGATGGCTCTACATTTGGAATAAACCCCTGACAAGCTGATTTTCGTGGCAACCCGAAGCAATGACATGATGTAAGATGTTCTTTCTTGTTACATTTTAGGCCGAAACGAAGATACATCCATCAATCACAGACAAATTATCACCTATGCCCAAGAAAACGTAGCACCATCTGGACAGCCTCGATCCCGTGCCGTCCCCTACTTGATGAGCTATCATCCAAAGAAAAACAAATCGTAAATAGTTCCATCATTGTCCCAGAAACTCCCACAGAAGACAGAAAGGAACTTTAAAAGAATACATACCACTGACATCGCCTATCGTTCGCTTAATGGTGATCCCAGTTTTTCTGCTCTTCTCTTCTTCTCTCTTCTCTTCTTTTCTGTTCCTTTCTTTCCTTTTCTTTTCTTTCAATTTTTCATCACGTTGACGTATGCCGTAAATATTTCCAATTCAGTCTCGGGGCCACCTGGTTCTCGCTGCTCGCCTGGGATGGCAGCGATTAGGTGAGTCTCAACAACGTTGACCCCAGGGTGCAGGCCGACTTCGAAGGCAAGCTCCTGTGATTGCTGGCCGGGAATCATCTGCGGGTACGGCTTCACCGGCTGCCTGTTGATGAGTGTCCAGAGACTATAGTGCCGCTCGTGCAAGAACTCGGGCAGCATCGTGATAACGAAGATGCGGTTGCAGTGCTGCGGCACGTTGATGACGCCAGACTGCTGCAGGTATTTCGGGTCAGGATAGATGGAGCCCATGTTCGGTTGCGCGAGCTGCAGCATCGGATGGGCCTGGATGGAAAGGCGAGAAAGGAGTGCATCGTTGACGCCTGTAGTCCGGATTAGCCTCCATTACTTAGATGCCTACAAAAAAGGGGCTCACCTTTACCAACGCCGCGTGGTCGTCTCGTCTCATTGTTTTGGGCCGGGTTGGGGGCTGGAGGGGGAACAGGAACAGGAGTCTCTGATAGTCCTGGCGGTCGTGGAGCACCCACCGGGAGCTGGCCCGGCGTAGGTGCATTAGCAGGTGTTGCATCCTCGCCTTGTGCGCCGGGGGTTTCGACGCCATTGGCAGTCTCGACGGTCGTGGTAGGCGTCTGAGTGCCTGGGGCTGGGGCTGGCGACTCTTCATTGCCGCGGCCACCAACATGAATTGTGATTTTCTTATTTGAGGGAGTGTCACTGCCGCCATGGCCGCCTACCCGAAGCTTGATTTTCGATGGCGCGGGCTCTGGAACAGCGGCCTTGGCCTTCTTTAGCTGTGCATTAAACATTTTCTACTGTTTGTCAGCGGAGAAGTTTCGGTTTGGCATATAGCGTAACAAACCTCTAGTTCTTGTGCAAGAGAATAGATCTCGCTGCCTTCTTCATTGTAGAAGTACGCGTTTGTCCAAAGCAATTTCGATTTTTCCTCAAAGGCGGCCCACGACTTGAACTCGCTGACCCCCGTCAGTTCACCACGACCCTGAATGCCCTTGACAATTTTCTGAAGCTTCTTTAGCGACAAAGGGTCAGTGACTATCCTGTAGTAGTCTTTCAAGGCCCGAGGAGGTAAGTTGATGAAGGGCTCAAAGTAGGCATCCTCGTATTCAGGGTCATGATGCCTAAGCAGCTCTTCCACAATTTTCTCTTGTGCTTCCTGGAATGTGAGACCCTTGTAGGGAACGCCCTCATACTGGTGACCGTCAGGCTTTGCTGGCGCAGCAGGCTTAGGGCTTGCTTGATAGGCCGAGGATCGTCGCGGTCGTGAGCGAGAGGAGGCAGGCTCTTCTTTTCTCTTGAGAATGATGGATTTGCGCCGCGGGCCTTCCTCCTCTTCCTCCTCCTCCTCTTCCTCTTCTTCTTCCTCTTCCCCGTCCTCCTCCTCTTCTGCCTCGTCTGCCTCTTCTGCCTCTTCTGCCTCCCCTTCCTCTTCTTCTGCCGCTTCCTCTTCACCTACATTCTCACCACCCTCTTCCTCTTGGCCATCATCATCGTCTTCACCCTCGGCATCTCCGTCGGGTAATGGTGTAGGGAAGGCTTGATAACCCCTCTTTGCGTATGCAGGATTATTTTTCGTCATGTAATTACTAAGTGCCTTGCGAAAACGCTCTGCATCATCGAAAACGGATGACGATCGCGGGTAGAACTCTTTGGCGTTGGCAATCATGCGCTTAAAATAGCTTTCGAGGTCAGCCAGGGTCTTAAATTCGCCCTTATCGAGTTTTTCTTCGACGATCTCGAGTGAAATAGGCATTCGGGTCCTCTTGTAGTACTCGGAATTTCCTTGTCGAGGGATCAACTTTTCGAAGTAGGTTGCGATTAAGCGACCGCTGCGACACAAGTCAGCAAATACGTCACAGGTCGTGAGCCATCACTACTACCTTTTATCAGAGGTACGGCGAATCTGCTCGAGGAATGCAAGTCCATATGCGGTAGTCGACTCCTTGGTCTCTCCCTTGGTGAGGTCAAAGTCCTAAACAGCCAATTAGCACACTCCGCGCAGCAGTGATGGCGCATCGCGCGCAGCTAGGAACAGGGGCGTGACAGGAGTCATCCATCCGAAGAAGATGACCTACATCTATCTTAACGCCAGAAATGCAGGATGAGTCGTACCGAAACCTTGCGACGCTTCGAAGAGCGGTCGCCAGAGTCCCCGCCACTGCCAGCGTCGGCCTTGCGCTTGCTATCCATTGCAGAAGCGCCTTAGCGTCAAGACAGCGGAAGTCGTATATGATGCGCGAAATTGCGACTTGATCTAGCTCTATAGTGTGCCAATTGAGGTTGACAGCACTCGGCGCACAATGCAAAGCCGCAGCCTTATACCGCCGACTACTAGACGCGTGTTTAGGTCGCAGAAATCGCGATTCGAGATATGTGGCAGCAGCGACCGCTTGGAAAGACTGTGTGCGCGTCGTTTTGTGCTGTAAATGTGCGCGATCGTGTAATTTTGCCGCGGCTCAATTTTAGAAATGGGCGCTTGATGCCGCGTGCGAGCGCTGCCAGTAACGAGTATCGCGAGCTAGGTATGGATGGCGTGGATGAGCGTGGTCTTTGTCCTGAGAAAAGCGGGAAAAAGCAGGGAGCCAACAAAATACCGTGGAGTCCCAGTTGGGACTAGCGTCGCCACCACTCTTCGGATGATCCAAGTCTGCTGCATTCAGCCCATGAACTCGAGATTTGTCTGGTTTCACTGAATGTTGTGTCAAAAAATCTTTGAAGACTTTAATATAATAAAGAAAAAACCCGGAAGTTTAAACCGATGGATTGCTTCTTTTATAGTAGTTATTCATCATCTATGATGTTGCAGTGATTTGACAGCACAACTTTCCACTCATCCATAATGCTGCCGACACTTTACGTAGGTATTCGATGCAAAGAGTGTAGAAAGGAAACAACAGTTACTGCCAGATATTCTCCATAGGCCATATAAAAAAAGTCCTGACTTACATTACCCATTTCTTCATGATCAACAACTCGGAGCTGTTGTCTTGCAGGCAATGGTGAGGGCGCTGGAGTGCCCCGCTGCGGAAGCTCTGGTCGCGATCGGACCTTGCTTGGCCAGGGAAGTCACCAAAACTTCTTCACCTGCATCTGCTCGCCATTTAATTGCATGCCACCAGACAACATGTCAGACTCCGAGACACCGAAAGGCCCGCCTCCCGGTTATGACGAAGCTGCCACAGAGCACACTGCCGGTGCGCGACAAGCCCCTCCGTCAGGACTGCGCCGAGGCCCAGCGCCTCTAGACATCCCCATCATCAAACACCTCAATTCGAAGCGAGTTATCCTGGCTTCCGCGTCACCTCGCAGAAGGGCGCTTCTACAACAGGTAAATACACAGTAGCCGCTGCCATGACGCGCCCATCTAACAGCACATGACAGATTGGCTTGAGGAATCTAGAGATAACGCCGTCGACTATACCGGAAGACCTAGACAAGTCGATCTATGGCCCATGGGAGTATGTTTCCGAAACTGGCCGTCGCAAAGGCCTTGATATCTACCGCAAGTCTCTAGAGACACATCTCAACTCCATACCCGATCCGGATCTTGTCATCTCCGCCGACACCGTCATCGTCACCCGCGAAGGCCGGATCCTGGAGAAGCCTCGAAGCGAAGCCGACCATATTGCCATGCTGAAGCTTTTGCGTGACTCTCGGATGCATCGCGTCCTGACCTCGGTGACTGCAATTGCCCCCCGAGAAGATGCGCGCCATCCGGGCTATGACTTGGCGACGCAAACGGTGGAGACCAAGGTCTATTTTTACAGCGAGGAGGATGGTCTGCCGGATGATGTAATTGAGGCATATGTCAGGACGCGCGAAGGTGTCGACAAGGCGGGGGGGTACGGCATCCAAGGTGTCGCTGGTCTTCTCTTGATTGAAAAGATTGAGGGCAGCATGGACAATGTCATCGGGCTGCCTGTACAGAAGACGTTGCAGCTGGCGGAGAAGGTCATCTTCCGCCAAGACGAAGTGGATTTTGAGGGTGAAGAGGCAGAATCGGATGGGTAAAGCTAATAAACGATGTACCTTGCAAGTTCAAGCATTGATAACGCGCCGCCCCGGCTGGCATGGATGTATCACTTGCGAACAGTTAGATCACGAATGCAACTAATAATATTACGATGCAAGAATTGGCACATCTTCTGGGTCAGTGTGTTCATTACGAATCGTGCTACCTAGACCTGATACAACGACTGTCTCGACTCATTCACTGGCGTTAGCAACGGCTCTTTGCGAAAGCCATTACGGGCATTGACAGGCCAATTTTGTCCGCCAATTTCGTCGACCTGAATTTTCGTCTTACTAACGTCTCATCAATACATGTGTGATTGGCCTATTGCGATGTCATGCACGACGTGATCCTCGGCTTGCCCATCCTGCCACTAAGCTACGACCGGCTTACCGCAACGCAGCCCACCACCGACACCGTCATGCCACCTGAGAGGAATCTGGGGCAAGACCCCTGCCAGAAATGCTTCAGGCAAATAAAATAGTGGAATTCACTTCCTTCCCCCCCTCCCCCTGCGGCCGCTGCAAGCCTACAGCGCCGACGGTGCGGGTACATACCTACATAGTATGAAGCCGCTTTGCATGCGGCGGCCTGCGCATGTGATCCCCCACCAGAGGCGGCCAGCCGATTTAACATGCCTGCCCGTCCCATCGACACCTCTAAACACCTCTAAATCATCTTTCCCACAAGTTTAGCCTGGAAACCCGTCGTGAAGTACTACCTCTTTTGATCATGTCGTCGTCGCCAAATAATACTGCCGGGGATGCTGCCAACGCTAATGGCGACGAGAAGCCCCGTCTTACCGAGGAAGAGAAGAAACAGAACCACATTGCCTCTGGTGAGTTGTCAGCATGCGCGGCCCGGCATTTCTTCTCCCGCAACATGCCGGATCGTCGCGCAGGGCGTGCGATTGTTCCAATGATCGTCGCTGGTTGCTAACCTCACGGAAAAGAACAAAAACGCAGACAGGCCATCCGCGAGGGCTTCGACCGACTGACCGAACTGGTGCCCGGCCTCGAGGGGCAGGGCCGATCCGAGGGCCTTGTGCTCAAGAAGACAGTCGAGTATATGCGCCAGCAGCTCGATGAGCGCCAGTCTATGATTGAGCGCGTCGAGCAGACAGGTGGCGCCGTGGACCCCGAACTCAAGTCGTAAGTCACGCCATGGCGACCGACGCGCTCTCGCATGGTTAACAGTCCTCGTCCCAGGCCGGCCTTTGCCCACCCACACAACCGCGGTCGAGGCGATAGATGAAGAGGTCCACGCTGCCAAATGACAAGGAAACGACGAGACCCCTTTCCGCATGCAGAAACCTACGCGATCCCGGCATCGTATGCCACGAGGGCGGATTGCAGCTCAGCAGCCTCGAGGGGCTTTACGGCCACCACCAAAAAGCCATCGTGGCGCCGCGGCGAGCGCGCCGCCTACGCAAAACACCAGTATTTGTTCCGCAATGCTGAGTAAAACATGGATAACCCCAAGAGAACAGCATCATCAAAACCCTTTGCTGTCAGGGAGAGAATTTCCATGACATGATTATACATAGACTAGATTACATCATTCAAAACGAGCCACCATCTGCATCATTCTGTCTCGCATGTCGCCCGGTGACATGCGCTCCTTGCCTAGGCTGACTTGACTATTTTGCACATCTGCATCGCCCACAACAAGAATTTGGCTGTATCCATTATTGCGCGCTTCTCTAATCTTGGCGCCGAGTGACCTGGCAGTCGTGTCCAGGTCCACCGCAAGACCTGTCTGGCCAGACAAGGCGACACCAGTATCCTGCACTGGAGGCTCGTTGCTAGTGTATGATGCTGGAAGATTGCCAAGCAAAACGTCGCGGACTTTTTCTGCCCAGTTTACAACAGGATCAGTTGTGTTGACAGTGAGAATGATGGCCTGCCTGGGATTCAACCAGAACGGCCACTTGCCATTGTAGTTTTCAATAAGAAGCGCCATGAGACGCTCCACGGAACCGAGCACGGCGCGGTGGATCATGACAGGCCGCACCGGGCCATACTCCGCCAGCAGCGCCGGGTCCTCCGTGGTCTCGCCGCGAGCCTCGTACTCGGGAGCTGGTGCTTGGTATTCCAGCTCGAAACGCTTCGGCAGCTGAAAGTCGAGCTGAACTGTTGCAGTCTGGTGTTCTTTGCCGTCTGAGTCTCTGAGCACAATATCAATCTTTGGTCCATAAAAGGCGCCGTCTCCTTCGTTGACGCTCCAGGGCATGCCTGAAGCGTCCAGCGCGCGACGAAGACGATCCTCTGCTCTGTCCCATTCGTCTTCGGTGCCTATATAGTGGTCCTTGGGTCGCGTAGACAGGGCCAATCGATAGCTCACGCCAAATTTCAAAGTTGTGTAAACCACTTTGACAAAGTCGAGAGTCTTCTTGATCTCCTCCTCGACTTGGCTGGGACGGCAAAAGATGTGGCCGTCATCTTGGTGGAAGCGGCGAACTCTTGTCAGCCCAGAGAGTGCACCTGATATTTCGTTTCGATGGAGTGGACTGAAATCGGCATACCGTACTGGCAGATCTCGATAGCTGTGCAGTTTCGACGCAAAAATGAGGCAATGACCAGGACAATTCATGGGCTTGAGACCGTATTCACTATCGTCCTCGTCTTCAGCCATGGCTGTTTCGCTCACTTCACGGCTACAGCATCCACCGGATTCCTCGATTGCCGCCGTTCTCTTGTTTCCGGTCACCGTATACATGTCGTCGGCGTAGTTGTCGAGGTGGCCGGACTTGGCCCACAGCGACTTTTTGTATATCGTCGGGGTGATGACTTCCTCAAAGCCATACCGCACATATTGCTTTCGCAGAAAATCCACAAGTCGATTGAATATGCGCGCTCCGCTTGGGAGAAATATTGGCGATCCAGGGCTGAAGGCCGACGTGATGAACAGCTCTTGCTGGTGGCCCAGCTTCCGATGGTCAGGAGGTTCGCGTTTCTCCGGTTTTTGCGAGTAGAATCGGTGCAGCAGACAATTCGGACACGTCCATTGGTGTTTGAAAGCAAGCAAGGCGGTTCGCCTTGTAGCCTGTAAGCGCAACATGCGAGTGTTGACGAGCAATTGTTTCGTTCAGCGGAAGGTAGTTTTAGCCTGCGACGAGAATCCAGCGTGACCGTCTGTACCCAAGAACTACCTTACCTATTTGCTTACCTAGCCTAGGTAGTTGAGAATTTGCAGCAGCTAGGTACCTAGTTACTTGCTGACCCACTGTGGTCAAGACTGCTGTAGGGGTCCCGCGAATCTGAGCTTGCCGACATCGAATACCCAAGATAAGCATGAAAGTTAACACGGGGAAAGGAATTTAAGGAGGCAAAGTAGACAGGTCTGGCGAGAGTGAGAGCTTCATGTTGGATCATCATTGTTGTGACTTCCCGGCTTCAACTCTGTATCGGGTAACTCAGATGTGCATGCGGTTCTGGGTTCTGCCACCAAGGCACTGACAGCCAAGGCGGGGTCATTCATTGCCTACAGGAGCCCAACTAAAAAGAAACCCCCACCAGAGAAACTTCATCCATGTTCACCAGCACAATTACACCTCTGAAAGCTTTTGCGGTGGCCTTGACGAGTGTTGTACATCCTCTAGGTGCAGGCTTTCCGCCATGAGCTTCTCTATTGAAGTACCCGGCGAGGCCAATCCGCTAAGCTTGGAAACACTCTGTCGCGCTCTCCTGGGAACATCTTCGACCGACTTTGCACAACGGCAAGCAGCTGGACAGCAACTCCTGTCTTGGGGGGAGCAGGGACAACCAGGCTACTACTATGGACTTCAGGTACAGTTGACAAATCATACGCTCATATGACGTGCCTTCAAACCTTCACGCCACTGACAAGCCGGCAGACTGCTTTCCTTGATCGAACGCTCCCAGTCGATGCTCGCTTCCTCGCCATCATCCAGCTAAAGAATGGCATTGACCGATTTTGGAGACACACCGTGACAAAAAACGGCATCAAAGCAGATGAGAAGGCTGACATTCGCCTTCGCTTATTTCGAGGCACGGTTGATGAGCCAGACCGCAGGTTGGCCCTTCACAATGCTCTGGTCATTGCTAAAATTGTTCGCATCGACTACCCGACCGACTGGCCAGATGCTTTCGCTCGCATAATCTCCTTGCTGCGCTCCTCCAAGGATGGCAATCAATATCACCTGCACGGCGCGCTAGAAATTCTATTACGAGTCGTAAAAGAGCTTGGCACCGCTCGCCTACGGAAATCTCAGACCGCTCTTCAGTCCGTCACTCCTGAAATCGTTTATGTCTTGTCTGAAATTTATGCCGAAAAGTCCAATATATGGGTCTCATATCTCTCTTCTGGACAAGGGAACCAAGAAGAAGCAGAAATGGCTATGCAAAACAGTCTTTCTGCGGTTCGAACTCTTCGCCGCCTCGTAGTCGTTGGATATGACAGGCCTCATACTGATTCTACCGTCGAGCAGTTCTGGATGCTCTCTCAGAACCAGTTTGGCCAGCTTCTCACTTTTGTAAACGACAACGATGCGCCGAATGAAATGGTCGGCAAGCACCTTCTTCAATTTACCAAACTGCATATCGACATGGCGGAGCAATATGCTGCCAGCTTTACGATCTTACCCAATTCTCTGCCCCTAGTCCGTGCATACTGGGATCTGATTGCCAAGTTTGCAGAGGTATTCGACACATCTGGCGGCATTCGTCAGAGTCAAAATGATGTAAAGGCAAAGGCGGAAGGTCCTCTTTTGGAACGGCTTGCGCTCAAGGGACTATTGTTGTTGCGCGCATGCGTCAGGGTTGCCTTCCAGCCCTTGCAAACATTCAAATTCCGCACACCCGAAGTCAAACAAGAGCAAGACCACGCGCGCAATGTTATCAAGACCGAGTTGTTGAAGGATGAGCTCGTTGTCCAGATCGTCAACGCTCTCATCAGCCATCTGTTTGTGTTTCGCAAATCTGACCTTGAAGCCTGGGATGATGATCCCGAGGAATGGGAGCAGCAGGAACAGAGCGAGGGTAACGCCTATGAATGGGAGGTGCGCCCGTGTGCTGAGAAGCTCTTCCTGGATCTCCTTACAAATTACAAGCAGCTCATCATTCCTCCTCTGTTGCAGTATTTCCAGAGTGCGCAAAATCCGCAGGCGGATATCGCC
Organism: Cordyceps javanica; assembly: GCF_051103115.1. NCBI lineage: Eukaryota > Fungi > Ascomycota > Sordariomycetes > Hypocreales > Cordycipitaceae > Cordyceps > Cordyceps javanica. Next base: position 2,613,783 of record NC_139296.1, read on the forward strand.
ACTAAAGAGGCTGTTTATACTGCGATGGGACTCTCTGCTGCTCACGTCGTCAACTCCTTTGATTTTGAAGCCGTCTTATCTTCGACTCTCATAACTGATGCACAACAATCAGGCGGTCTGTTCAGGGTTCTAAGACGTCGAATCGCCATCCTGGTGAGCCAATGGGCACCCATTAAACTCTCTAACCAGAGCAGACCAATCGTCTACCAAATGTTCCGTCATTTCTTGAACCCTGAAGACGAGACAAATGACATAGTTGTGCGAATTACTGCTGCTCGTCAGCTGCGGTGGATTGCTGATGAGCTAGAATTCAATGTAGAGGCTTTCCTACCGTACGCTGCCGACGTTCTGAGCCAGCTTGTTGATCTTCTTCAGAATGTGGTGGTGGACGAAACAAAGCTTGCCATTCTAGAATCTATTCGAATCCTAGTTATGCGCATGGAGGAACAGGTGGTACAGTTTGGTGATCAGCTGATGACTGCACTTCCCAAGGTGTGGGAGAATTCTGACGCAGAAGAGTACATGATCAAGCAGCATATCATTGCCATTTTCGCTGCACTTGTCATGAGCATGGGCAATGAATCACAGCGTTATCATAACTTCATGATGCCGCTCCTCGGAGAGGCGGCGAGAGTAGGCTCTGACCTACACGTCCACCTTATTGACGAATCCCTAGAACTTTGGAATGCCATCCTGGAACAAAGTAAACCTCCGCTTACCAAGGAGGTTTTGGATCTTGCAGATGCAGCTCTTCCTCTTCTAGGGTATTCGCAAGAAACGGCTTCAGAAGCCATGTCAACAGTGGAGTCGTATATTTTGCTCGCTCCTTCAACCATGCTCGACGGCGATATGCGCACAGCCACTTTGACTGCATTGACCAACTCTTTAAGCTCCACGAGCAGAGCTCAAGTTCGTGCTGCTACTGTGTGCATCGAATACTTGATTCGCGCCGCTGCTGACCTAGGAGGGTCCGACGGTATCTCTGTTATCATTCGAGATATGGTTGACATCGGATTCATGCGTGTAATCATGGGAAATCTCCGCGATGCTTGGGAGGCCCACCAGACCACAGGGCCAAACAGGAGAGTGAGCAAGCTGAACACTGTAACCCAAGGAGATTATTTTGCCATCCTCGCGCGCCTGGCGTTGGCCGAGCCGGCCTTGTTTGTGCAGCTGTTGGCATCTTTGGGAGCTTTAGACGAAGTGTGGAACTGGTTGTCTGCTGAGTGGTTCTCATACATCCAAGGCATGGACAATCTTGCACGTCAGAAGCTATATCTACTAGGGCTCACTCGCCTACTAGAGCTGCCATCCCCGATGCAAGGGCTGACTCTCAGTAAACTACAAGACTACTTCGACATGTGGACGGTAGTACTGGCGGAGCTGCAGGAAGGTGTCCCCAACGGGCGCGACATGCTGATTGGAGACCTAGGAGAACTGGGTGAAGCAACAGAGTACGATACCCCGAAGCGCATCACAGAGCGTCAGATGGTGGGCAGTGATCCTGTCCACACCATCCAGGCTTCTGCATTTGTTCGAGAGAGGCTGCAGGACATTGTTGGCCGTGTGGGCGGCGAATCGGCATTCCAGGAGCAGTGGGCTGCCAATGTCGACCGGGACGTGATCTCCAAGTTCCAGACGATGGCGGGCCTGGGTCAATGAAACGGGACGCGTCCATTTTTCAACGACTGCATGAGCCCTCATTTCTTAATAAACGCGATGGACTCACGGCTAGATGGATCATATTAGAATCAGCATAAAAACGTTTGATGATATGCAAAACACATTCCCCCAGATTTGTTTTATATACTGTTTTTATTCTCCAGATATTTAGGTCTAGCAGACCATGAAGTCCATTACAGCTTGCTTTCAGCATCAGGAGCAAGCTTAATGATGACCTTGCCCCATGTGTCACGTCCGCCGAGCGCCTTGAGACCATCCTTTACGCGGTCAAGGCCGACAAAGGCCTCGTCGGTGTACTGAGTGCCCTTGAGCTTGCCTTGGCGAACGAGGTCGAGGACGCCGCGCCAGACGATGGGCACCATCTCGGGTTGGTGCAGCGAGTGGGCGCCCCATGCGAGGCCGACGAGAGAAATGTTCTTGAGCAGGGCCTTGTTCATGGCGACCTTTTCAATCTTTCCGCCGGCGAAGCCGATGATGAGGATTCGGCCATTCCAGGCGATGCACTTGGTGGACTTGTCGACGAGGCCGACGGGGTCGTAGACAATGTCGACGCCCTTCTCGTCGGGTGTCAGCTCCTTGACCTGCGCGGGCCAATTGGGGTCGTTGTAGGAGAGGACGTGATCTGCGCCAAACTTTTTGGCGATTTCGAGTTTGCGCGGCGTGGAGGCGGTGGCAATGACGGTTGCGCCAAACGCTTTAGCGACTGCAGGTTTTCGAGGGTTGTTAGCCGAGCGGCGCGAGTCTTGCCTAGTCTCATCCTTTCCTTGGGGTTTCGGGGCGGGGGCCATGACGAACTCTGAACGGCGGCGATGCCGACACCGCCGGCGGCGGCGTGGACGAGCACCCAGTCGCCCTTCTTGATGCCGGCGCGCTGGACGAGGCCGCTGTAGCTGGTCGGCGCGGTGACGAAGAGGCCAGCGGCGTCCTCAAAGGACCAGCCTTCCGGGACGGGAAGGATCGTCTGCTCGGCGGCGTGGACGTACTCGGCGTAAGCGCCCTGCGATGCGCCAAAGACGCGGGTGCCGACGGGGTAGAGCGGCTTGGTCTCGGGGTTCTTGGGGACGGCGACGACGACGCCGGAGAATTCGACACCGGCAGTCCAGGGAAAGGCTGTCGCGACAAGTGTCAGAAGAGCGCGGACCAGAAAAGGGGACAAGGACAAATATAGGAGAAGGGTGTGTGCGCACGAGGTTGGTGCTGATATTTGCCCTGGATCTGGAGAATGTCGAAAAAGTTGGCGGCCGCGGCGTGGACCTTGATCGTGTACTCGGCGTCCTCGTTCTCGAGGTCAGGCAGGTCGACGACCTTGAGCTCCTCGGGGCCCTGGTGAGACCAATTGCCGAGACGTTGTTAGCGAAAAGAGGGAGGAAATCAATATAGGGGGGGGGGGGGGGATATCCAGCATATACTACGGCGCGCATTGATCAATGGACCTGGGCGCCGCTGGAATTTCGAAGCCGCACCTTGACGTATTCCGTAATCTGGATGCCCTTCATAATGTCCGATCGTGTGTGCGTGTGTGGTGACAGGACTGGGCTTTTGTGGCGGAACTGGGAAGTGAAGCAGCAGACGATTTATATAATAATATGGAGAGAAGAAGAATTCGACCGCCCGATAAGAATCCAAAAAAAAAGAAGAAAGAAATACTGAAATTATAATGGCAGGTTTCTCGAAGTAACAAGATGAGAAAGCTCCCCGGAGCGGAGTTTATACTTTACGCGGGGGAGGAAAGAGGCCGAGGCCCATGGCATCTCCACAGCGCCCCGGGGAGACTAACTGGTTACAGACCATCAAGCCCGCGGTTATCATTTCAAGTGTGCAAATCTAGGTAGTCATGGCATCTTCCCCCACACACTTAGAAAGCGGACCATCCACTTGTCCACGGCACAAGTAGAGAGAGATGGTCGATAGTTTTGTGCCTCGTCACTCAACGACGAGACCCGACAATACCCAACAAACGTTGTGCGACTGACAGAGTACGCAGTCGCCACAGGCCTACCCCCGGGCAAGCTCTTTCTCATACTCGAGGAGATGCAGAGCAATCACGAAAGCCCCAAGTCCTTGACACCCAACACCCACCCTGTTGGGTCTGCTGCTGAGTGGCCAGTTTGAAAGGGCATAATCACTATGCATGGTTCTTGGTGCCTCTCCAATATCAACGGCTAGCACCGTGACGAGCTAATCAAGTGGTATACATGCTGTTTTGTGCCTAGGTAGAGGATAATACACGACCTTTTCCATCTCTGCCGTAGGTATCTGCATTCATCGTCCTTGCTGCATCCATGACTGATATTCCATCTTCTGGTATATGTATAAGAATAGAAAGCTATGCTGCCATTCGCACGCCCCTGTCCAGGCTTGCCATCGTGTGGGCTCAGCCGGAGAGCAGATATTCTATAGCACCCTGCACGCTTCCTCCGCTTCTTCGCAACGCGGCCACGTTGCGATCGAAATCAAAAAAGCCCATGTCGTTGAGCTGCCGGAGCTGCTCCTCGTATCGTTCCTCTGGTGGCCGGTTGTCGGGGGGTGCAGCAGCTGCCGCTCCAGAGTCGCCGCCAGTCATGGAGCGCATGATTTGTGACATGTGCTGGAGTTGCTCTGGGGTCATACCCAAAGCGTTTACCCCGCCGCTTCCTGCTCCGGCGCCGGCTCCGGGGAATAGGGCGGCAAAAGGGTTCTGCGCATTGGCGCCGGCACCCGTCGTGCCAGTTCCGGCACCCGCATCAGCCCCGCCTTGACCTGCGGTTTGTGTGCCGCTACCAGTACCTGCACCAGTACCTGCACCAGCACCAGGTCCAAGCCCAGCAGCATTCATGGTTTGCATCATGTCAGCAAAACTCATGCCAGGAATAGCGCCAGACCCGAACGGGTTCAAAAAAGGGTTCACGATTGGGGGTTGCTGCCCTTGTCCCTGCGCCTGGGCGCCGGTGCTGCTGGTATCGGTTGGGTTCTGAGGTGTTGTGTCTGTTGCGCCTGGCGCAGGGAAGGCCGATTCGCCTCCACGTAGACCACGCTGCATACGCATGGCATTGGTGAGCATGGCGGGGTTGCTCATCATCTCTCTCATGAAAGGCGATGTAATGAGCTCGCGAGCGTTGGGCATGTTGCGAAGCATGGGGTTCGAGTCGATGAGCATGTTGACAAAATCGGGGTTGTTGAGCGCCTCGTTCATGGTTTGTTGAACGTTAGGGTCAGACATCATGCGAGCCATTCGCTCCTCGTCCATGGGAGGGCCCATCTGTTTCGACATGTAAGCTGGGAACCGGGAGTGTGAGGACAGGGATTGGGCAGGGATTCGGTGCTGCACAAGGGGGCCAAACTTACGCCACCATCGGGACCAAACATGTCCATGCCAGGAAGGTTCACCTGATGCCCGGCATAACGGGCGCCGGTCAGGCCGGCGAGAGGGTTATTGGCAGTCCCGGAAGCCATGTTGGCGGGCAGCGCCTGGGGCGCGGGAGCACTGGCCGACGAGGTTGATTGGGACTGGTTGCTGGCGGCGCTCTTGACCATGTGGATGATGTTATTTGGCTTGATCTTGTATGTGCTGAGGTTATCGTCATTCTTCATGACCCGGCCAGAGTAGATGAGCCGTTGGCGTTCGACGGGGATGTTCTCGAATTCCTCGCCAGCAAGCTTAGTCTTGAGGTCCAGGACGGATGCGCTGTCGGCCATTGTGATGACGTGTGTGCTTTCGGACGCGGTCTTGACCTTGAAGGTGATCTGGGCATCGCCGCCCGCTTCGGCGTTGTCGGCCATGGCGCGCTGCGACGACAAGGGCGGTTGGAGAAGGGGAGGAGGGGGGAGGGAGGAGGGAAGAGAGGATGGATTGGGCGAGTTGTTGGCTGGCGCAAGACGAGGCGGGGTGAAAACGGGTGGAAGGCGGGTGGAAGGCGAGAGAGACTGGGATGGCGAGCGAGTGGGCGGGGCAGAGCCAGAGTCGGGCGGCTGGTTACCACTTTTTGACGGCTGCTGGTAGAGAGAGCTTGACAGTGGACGGTGTCGGCGGTCAGGCAAAGAAAGACCAGACGGCGTTGCGGTGGACGGAGGGGAAAGCACGAAACCGAAATTTTTACAAAGGTAAAAAGGTAAGTAAGGTACCGTAGGTAGGTAGGTAAATTCGCAAGGTAGCGATTAAAAGATGAGAAAAGACGAGAGCTGGTTGGAGGCGAAGAGGAGCCAGGTTCTTGGTGCAGGAGAGGAGGGAAGGTAATAAACGGAAAATAAAGGCAGCTAACAACGAACGGATGTGGGCCCGCTCTAGCGAGTGTCGCCGCTGTAATCTGTATTCCATGTAGGTACCTTGGCAGGTAACAAACGGACCAACGTGCCTAGCTATAGCGGATAACACTGTAGGTAAGGTACCTAAATATTGCCCAACTACCTGGTAGGTACCTACTACTCCGTCCTCTTCATTGTTCAGCCTTTGTGCTCCATCCAAATTTACACAAACAAGCTGAAATCCCAACGTTGGCAAGTACTATTACGGTTGGAGTGACTGCACCCTTGTCAAGGACTTCTTTATTATGCGGACAAACTTATCGACACTGGGGGTATTTATCTGCCCCAGCATGTCCTACACACCGAAGTAGGTGCTAACCTGCCCACTTGGTCGGTACAGGGCATCATGCCGCGAGCGCCTGCAAAGGTACTAGGTAGGTAAGGTAGGTAGGCAGGCAGGTAGGTACCTAGGTAGAAACCTAGGTAGGTAGGTAGGTTAGTAATTATTACGGGGTCCATTTCGCAGGTGCTCTGCCCGCCATACAGCCCCTGTATCCCCTGTATCCCCTGTATCCCGCCCCTGGGCAATCCACTCTCCACGCCTCATCATGACGCTGACTTTCCATCAACGTCCACAGCCTTCTCAGGCCAGCATTTACAAGCCAACCTGCCACAAGTAACAACTTACGCCTACCTGGGCCGACCAGAAATGTACGCCACATTAGACTTCATCCCAATATTACCCTTACCCTTACCACGGAAGCGATCTACACTAATCCGTACTCTCGTTATCAAATAATCAATTCCCCAGAATTCATCATCCTTGATAGTTCATCACTCCGCCAGCCGCGGCTGCTCCTGTCTCGTTCCCGAGCAGCCCGGCTCCGTTCACGGACGATGCTTCTCAAACTGATGCCGAGTCGCTTTCGTAGGATATTTTTGAGCTTGATATCTTAGTCACACAGAAACCGTCCTCACAAACGTCATTCCAAATACCTACCTACCTACCTGGTCCCAACTACTTACACCACTATAGCTGGTACCACTAGGATACTGGTAGGCGTTGTAGCCGCAGTATTAGTACCCCCCATTACAGACCACGCAGTGACCGTACGCCTCCTAGACCCACCTCTGCCAACTACAGTCCAGCCTCAACACCAAGCCAAGCACATCACGACAACAGCTCACCACACTCGACTCATCGAACCAGTCCTTCTAGTCCATTGCTTCATCGCACACAAAAGGAGCGCTCGTGCAAGCCTCTGTGTATGACCTTTGATTCTCTCAAAAACTCTCCATAGAAGATAGTCAGCGTTCCGCTCCCTACAACAATGCAGCCTGCATCATGATTCAAGGCATCTTCTACGCAAGATTCTTCCCCAAAGAGGGTACGTTGTCATCCGTCTCACGCTCTGCTCCCCGCCAGTATTCTGATCAGCCAAACACCAAACGCACCAGGCCCCACAATCGTAGCGCAGTCACCCCCAGGATGCATCACCGCCGCCGAAAATTCGACGCGCCCTCCGCTCGTCGACTTTGACGTTCTGCAAGAGTACATCATCCCCCGCCAGGCCTTTTGCAACCGTTATGTCACCATCAACTCGCCCGACGGCAAATACACCATCCTCTGCCACCCCGTCGTCATTGCGCACACTAAGTATCTGCGCAATGAGTTCATCTTCAACTTTGGCCTCCTCGTCGAGGCCGACGTCGACCACGCCGCCTACGAGCGCGTCGTCCGCTGCCTCGCCGCCACCTTTTCCGAGATGGAAAAGCAAAATGAGTACCTGAGTCTCGGCCAGGACACCCGACCCGCCGCCACCGCCGCTGCCGCTGCCGCCGCAGCAGCGATAACCACAGGCCATGATGACAATGGCGATGCGGCGACCGCCCGCCGCCCCATTGAGAGCCTGCTCGAGATTATCAAGGAGGATCTTAATAACTATGGCGAGTGCATGATTCCTGTTGGTGCGTTCTCTTCCACCATGCAAATCTCCAATCTATGAGCAGTATCTCACTCACAGCTCACACAGATGAGGCCAACACCATCAACATGAAGCTGTTCCCCCACCACGCCACCCCGCCCCCTGTCAAGGGATGGCACGTCCCCGTCGCCAAGACCAAGTTTGCCGACATTGTCGACCCGACCTGGGATTTGACTTTGCAGCGCGTCATCGAAAAGATTGACGGTGTCTCCGACGTCCGGCGCATCGCCCACGAGGCATCCGTCTCCCTCGAGCTCGCCAAGACGGCCCTCCGCCACCTCCTCTACTACGACACCATCTTGCTCCTCGACATCTTCTTCTTCGGCTCCTGCTACGCGCCTCGTCCCGGCATTCATGACTTCGTCGAAAACGTCGACGGCATGGTTGACGAGTGCGCCGGCTACGTCTCCCACGGCGCCGCCCGCGTCAGCAACTTTATGCTCGTCAAGCTCATGATGTCCTTTGGTCCCGGCAAGAGCGTCAAGGAGTGGCTCATGAGCCATCAGGATGCCGGCTTTGACGTCATCAACTACGTGGACATCCGCCGCTTCGTTCAGTTCGGCGTCATCAAAGGCTGCCTCTACCGCGTTCACAAATACGTCGTCTCCAAGCAGTACATTGCCGCGCTCGCCACGGGGCAGACCCGACCCGTCAATGATGCCGCCGCCGATCCCCTGCAGAAATACACAGACGGGTGCCACCACTTTGACCAGATCATAACGGAGCGCAACTTGACCAACGATGAAGTGATTGATAAGCTGAAACAGCTTCCCGTCCCCAAGGGCGACCTCGCCGTCTTCTATAGATGATATCGGCCAGGTATACACACACCCATACATGATTGACTATTTACATGACCAGAGATAATATGGAGAATCATGAAATTTGGGAACAAACGTCGAATCATGTCTAGATTTGAATATTCGTCATTTGCTGACGCCAATTAATGTACACTATATAGTTTTACAAAAAGGTCGTTTTGATGTTGTACAAGTGAGCTTGGGCCACACGGGAGACAAAGACTTCTTGTCCATTTGTCTCACCATTCATGCTCGTTTCCACCTTTGCGGCTCTCCTCGTTCTTGTGCATTCGCGTCAGCTTGGCGCGCTCGCGCACTTCAGCCTTGCTGGGCAGCTCAATGTTGGGGTTGTTGGCCAGCTTGAGGCCCTCACGGCGGCCCATCATCTTGAGCTTTTTGTTGACCTGCGTCATGGTCAGGGTCTGGCCACGCTCGGCCGCCTGGTCAATCATCTCCTGCTTCCTGCGGCGCACCTCGCCCGTGTACGGCTCGCCGGGGTAGATCTTCCCGCTGGCCTTCCATTCCTCGTCTTCGACGAGCTCCACGATGCGCACGTTGTGCTTGCCCTTTCGCAAGATGAGCATGCGGTCGTCGAGCAGGAACTTGGCCGTCTCCTCCGGGAACCACATTTTGATCGGCGTCCAGTTCAGGTTGCCCGGCACGAGGCCGCGCTTCTGCCCGGGCTGCGCGGCGACGTACGCGCCCTGCATCTTGACCAGCCGCTGGCCCTCGGCGGCGCTGCTCGCAAGGCCCGTCGCGAACAGCAGCTTGGCGGGCGAGAGATTCATGACGGAGCGAGGCAGCGTGATGTCGCTGCGCGGGGCCGTGTTGGCGTTGATGATGCCGGAGCTTTGCGCCGGCTCCTTGACGATTTGGGGCAGCTCGCCGCCGAAGCGGAACGAATGCTGCTGAGCCTCTTCCAGCGCTTTTTGCGACCCATGAATCAAAGACACAAACTCAAAGGCCAGGTTGTGCTGTGCGACGCGCTTCGACGGGTCCGCCTTGTGCTCCTCCATGATGGATTGAATCTTGGGCATGGGCAAAAATGTAAAGAGCTTCAGCAGCTTCTCTACCTCGTCGTCGTTTCGGCACATAAAGTATCCGTAAAGGTCAAAGGCCGACGTCTTGAACTCGTCCAGCCAGATCGCGTTGCCCGCGCTCTTTCCAAACTTGACGCCAGCGGAGTCTGTCAGCAGGGGTACCGTGAAGCCGATGGGATCGTGCTGCCACCCCGTCTCCATGCGCGCATACGGCGCTTCCTCTGTTGATCGAATCGTCTTGAGCGACTCGATTCCTGACACAATGTTGCCGTACTGGTCGGAGCCACCAATCTGCATTTGCACACCGATTTTGTTGTACATGTGCCAAAAGTCCCACCCCTGCAGCATGGGATAGATGAATTCGCCAAGGGACATGCCATCACCTTCGGTCAGCTTGCGCTTGGCTGTATCTCGGCTCAGCATGGGGCCGATTCGGGTGTCCCTGGCGAGTCTTTTGATAAAGTCGTACAGCGTTAAGCCTTGCAGCCACATGTTGTTGTTGAGCAGGCTCCTCTTCGCCGCCCAGTCGTCTTCGTAGCCGTATTTGATTCGCATCTGGACGACGTTGTGCCAGAGCTTCGTCAATTGGTAGTGGATTTTGGTGATATTCTTGGAAATGTCAGAGTTGGAGATGTGCTCGCGGCTTTGTAGGCGGCCAGTAGGGTCGCCGATTCTTGCTGTTGAGCCACCGATAAGCGTCACGGCAGGGTATCCATGAAACCATAGCCAAAATAGTGGCATCAGAGGTAGCATGTGGCCTACATGCAAAGAGTCTGCCGTGGGATCGATTCCGACGTATGCGCCGATTCGTTTAATTCGCATAATTTCCTTGATCCTGTCGGTGTTTCTGTTATACATGATTAGCCTTTCCTTTGTTCTGCCACTACGATATAGAAAATGTTGCCAGAAGCGCGTGCACATACCCTGCCACATCCTTAATGTATCCTCGCTCGTCCAAAATGTCCCACACGTGCCGCAGCTCTCCATTTTGTATCTTTTCCGCTCTGGCCTTCCATCGCTCTTCTCCCTCTGCAACTTTCTTTAAATGTGTCTGCGCAACGCCTCGGACTTGCTGATTTAGCGACAAAGACTGACGAAGTTGGCGGGTAGCGCAAAGCGAAGTCGAGCTCGTTCGCAAGGGGCCAAGCACAGAGGCCGACAATCGGACGGCCATGGCGCCGAGGTTGGCGTGATCTAGCTCTATTGAGGGAGCTCCTCTTCGCCTTTCCGTCCAAGACCCCAATCAGCAGCTAAAACAAAAATAGAATGTGGACAGCAACCCCGTGGCGCAAAGAACATGCAATCGCGATTGAAGTCTTTAGCTGAACAACTCCAGCCTTTGCACGCAGCTGGGGCCAGAAAAAAGTCTAGCCAGTGGAGCACCTCTCTAGCGCACAGCTGCCGCCCAGCAGAAAGGCTTCACATGCTGCGAAAAAGCGCCTGTAAGCTGCAGTGGCGGAAAAACATTTTTCAGCCGCCGTCTTGCTCGGGAGCAAGCCAGCCAATAGCAGAGCTCCTAATTAGAGATCCTCGGCAATACCAGAGTCCATCACGTAGCGGAAACCACACCCTCCAAACCAACCCGACCTTTTGCCCTCCGAGAACACAACCCGCGTCGTGTCCGAATTGCGCATCAATTGAGACTCAGTGACCGACCGACTTTCAGTCCGACTTGCACGTCAAAGACTCTCTTTTTTTTGCGGCCGCCTCCGTCGTCCATCGTGTTCCTCTCTCGGCAAGAATCGGGTTGAGGTCATCGCGGCATTTCAGCACCATCACCTCTCGTCGCAATGGCTTCCATCATGCGTCCCTCCATCCTGCGCCAGGCGGCTCTAAGCCGCAGCGCCTTTGCTCAGCCTGCCATGCGCAACCCCGTCCTCCGCGCCGCCGCACTGCACACCACTAGCAAGCGACCTGCTTTCCTTCCTCCTGGACCTCGTAAGCAGTTACTCCCGGACGAGCCAGCGTCATGTGTTTAGGATGAGAATGCTAACATGTGTGTCATTTCAGAGGTCATCCACGGAACAGGTACCAACTGCCCTTTTACGGAGTCAAATGCGCTCAACTGCACCCTTGCAGCCCGCAAGAGACGCCATCAGACTATTCTGCTGACACCTCATCTCTAGTCAACGACCCGGCGCCGGTCCCCCACGCCAACGCTGCCCACGGCTCCTACCACTGGGCTTTCGAGCGCCTCCTCGCCGCCTCACTCGTCCCTCTTTCCATCGCTCCCTTCGCCTCCGGCTCTCTTAACCCCACCCTCGATGCCGTTCTGTGCTCGGCCCTGCTGCTGCACTCCCACATCGGCTTCCAGTCCGTCATCATCGACTACATTCCCAAGCGCACGTACGCCGGCCTCCACAAGTTCTTCATGTGGGCTCTGAACTTCGCCACTGTCGCTGTTGGCGTTTCCCTATACGAGTTTGAGACGAATGATGTCGGTGTCACCGAGGCTGTCAAGCGTGTCTGGAAGGCTAGCTCCGACTCCAAGTAGAGTGCCATTGGATGCGACTCAGCCATACAGGGGTTAAAGGAGTTCAAGTATGAATGAGAGGCAAAAGAATCGCTCTGGTTTCTCTTCTTTTTTTTTGTCAAGGCGGCTTCATGTGACTCGGGTCACAGTGTATAGAATGGTCTGCGTCGCGGGCTGCACATGTATTTCGGTCCGTAAAGATATAACGGTCCTGTTACCGTGGAATGCATCATTTTCTTTTGTTGGATTAAATCTTCAATGTCCATCCTATAACAGTGCTCTTGCGGCATGGCTACCTAAACTACAAGGGCGTTGCGCCGGCCGTATCAACCCGCCATTTAGAGCACTTGGTGAACTCTGACCGTCAAGCACCTTACGATAATGTCACATATTTTTCAGCTCAATTTTTTTTTTTTTGCTCCTGTTGGCTATTTTGACTATCTTGTGGCCGATGTACATCATCGTCTTTCCAATTTGGTATCTTTTTAATATTTGCTGCATCTAGACACACCCTTCTTCCGTTTACCGTTTGACCACATCAAAACCGATACGATACAGTGTTGAACGATATCCAGCTTGAGATTAATCTTCGTGCAGTGTTGGACCACATTAGATCTCGAGGCTCGTAATCTCGTGGCTGCTGACGCGCTCCAGCTCGGGCGTAGGAGGGCGAAGGTGGTCCACCTTGGTGCAAATCCAGCAACTAGCATACATGTTGACGCGGTCGATGCAGGCACCGTCACGGCGGCCACCGTGGCACTTGGGGGTGAAGCCGTTGGCTTCGAAGACCTTGAGGTACCAGGGCTCGAGGGCAGAAGAGCGCAGCATGACGCGACCGCCAATAGCGAGAGCGCGGTTAAGCTTCGTGACCTGCTTCGTGGCAGCCTCGGAGCCAGGGTCAAACCAATCCATGCTGTCCATGACAACCGCAACGGTGAGGGTGCCGGGCATGATGCGAGCGATGACCTCCTCGAGCTCATCCGTGTGGATGCGAAGGCCGTCAAGAGCGCCAGGGCGGGAGAGCTTTGCGTGGACCTCTTGGTCGAGGTAGCGGAGGTGGCATTTGGGGGTGAACTGGCCGGCGAGACAGACATAGTAGTACGGGTTATCCGCGCCGATATGAGTCTCCTCGGCGACCGGATCAAGGGTGTTGACCATGTAGTGCCAGATGGCGTGGGAGCGGCTGTTCTTGGCCTTGGGGTTCGGGCCCTTGACCAGGTCAGACTCGGCATGATCATTCTCAATCATGGCAAGCTGGTTCTTGGGAACACCCAGCGCGGTCCAGAGAAAGCTTTCCTGGGCAACGACGAGGTTGGACACGAGCTTCGATAAGAGAGCAGGGCGGATCTTGTTTCTCCAAATCTCACGCTGCTCATTCAGCGTTTTGGCGGCCAAAACTTGCTTAACAGCCCTTTGGATACCGAAGAGACGAGAGACCCAGCGCATGGCGCGGATGGCGTGGCGGGAGCCGCCAGTGTCGTAGAGGCCATAGGTGCTTTGGAACACATGGACATTCTTGAGCCAGTACTGGAACGCGCGGCTAGACAGGTGGGGAGAAAGCTTGGTGATGAGAAGTGTGCGAAATTCAGAGTGCTTGCCTTCGCCGAAAATCTTCCAGAAGTCCTCGTAGGGGAGTGCAGTATAAGCGGCGGCCTTGAGCTCGAGAAGATGGTTTTGGGTAGGGTTGAGATCGACGGCATGAACACGTGCCGGGCCTTGAGCCAAGTAAGACAGGATATTGTCGCCAGCGGAAGTAATGGCAAGAACCTTGTCATCGGGTCCAAGCTTGAGAATGCGCTCATCGACGCGTGCGTCTTCCCAGGTGAAGGCATAAATGTATTCATCGTTGAACTGCTTGTGCTTCTGGAGCTGGTCGTCATAGTAGATGCGCCAGTGATGGTTCTGGTAGAAGAATGCGGGCAGAGGCAGGTTGGCGGAGAGGTTCTGGACGGCAGTGAGGAAAGCCTTGGAGCGGATCTCGGGGGCCGATCTCTCGATGGCGCGGGTCAGGGCGTCGCCTTGGTTGACAGGGTACAGGTACGGCGACTCGGTAGCGTAGGCGTCAATACGCTCAAGAATCTCGTGAGGCAGAGCGGTCTTGGAGAAGGGTTTCTTCTGGCATCCAACCCAAACGTAATAAGGGATGTAGCCGAGGCTGCGGTTGCGAGCGTTAAGGTTGAGAATGGTGCCGTACTTGTATTCGAGGTAGTCACGGCGTCCAGATTCGAGTGCAACACGGTCGAAGTCGAACCAGGTACGCCAGAACATGCGCGAGAGAGCATTGACGTGACGGTCAATGTATCCAGCAGTGTAGTTTCGGAAAGAAAAGTCGAACTGGTTTTGAACGTAAAAATCAACGACACCGAAAACACCTGAGGGGGAAAGAAGAGAGCCAATTGAATCTACAACAGAGTAGTAGTCCGGCTGTTTGAGACATGTTAGTTTATACTTGTTTCGGTTCCTCGCAGTACGCCGGTGGAACTCACGATCATAGACAGGCTATAAGACATGGTAACCAAGTCAGCACCACCGTGCTCAGGGCGCTGCTGCTTGAAGTAGCTGAGCGCAGGGGAGCGAAGCAGATTTTGAGCGGCGGGCATGCCGTCCTCGTAGTCTTCCAGACGGAACTTGCGAGCATCCTGGCAGACAACAGTGACGTTCTTCCAGCCGAGACGTTCAAAACGCTTGCGGGCGACTTCGCAGAGGGAGGGGGAGAAGTCGACCAAGTAGACGCTAGAGAAGAATTCAGGGACATTGACGTGCTCGCCCATTGCTTCAATGTTCCAGCCAGTGCCGCCGCCAATCTGCGAGAGAAGTGTCAGTGATTGTTCATGGGCCAGGTACAGTGGTCAAGTAAAACGCACATCAACCCAGATTCTCTTTTCGGTTTTATCCTTTCCAGCATCTTTGGGGGATTTGGGGGCTTGGAATTTGGCCTTGAGCTGAGCGACGACCAGGGCGAGCATGTCCTCGCGACCGCGGAGAAGGATTCCGCGGGTGGTGTCATAAGCTCCGGCTTGTCTTTTGTAAAAGCTCTCGAGGGCATCTTGCTGGGAAGCCTTAGATCCACCCTGGTGAGGCTTGAGAAAAGACGAGTAGAAGAAGAGGAAGAAGGACTTGAGGAGTCCGGGAGAGGATCCGTCCTTTTCGTCGAGGGTGGGCTTGCCGAGAGAAAAGAGACAAGCTCCGCCGAGAAGAGCAACAGCTATGCCAGCATAATGCATAGTCTGCAATCCAAAGTCAGTGCCAAAAGGCAGAATGTTACCACCCTGTTGAAGCGTGGTTCAGTGGTTAGCATGCAGGACCGAGAGGGGGGTGGGGAGAAGGAGTGGGTGAATGTAGATTACAGGAAAAGCCATGGTATTCTCTCATTGTCTTGCGAGAGAATACTATGTGAAGGGGGTTTACAGCTCGGAGCTTGTTGAAGTGCTCAGAACTGAGGCAGAAAGAATACGTTGAGTACGAAAACAGAGAAAGGTGAAAGAGAGAGGCGGGCCAGAAAGCTGCCCCTCGTCCAAGGTGGCGTATATATACGGAACAGGGTCTCGCGTGCCTAGAGTTTCCACTCCAGACAAGGGGACACATGCTTCCTCTTGGAGCAAGCCGGGTATGATGGGCCTCTCCAAGTCCCAGCAAGGCAGAGCAGACCCGCAGCGACGCGATACTGTTACATGAAGAGTATGTGTTAGTCGGACACGAGTGGCAAGTTTGGCTGTCTTCTGCCGTGTAACGCCCGTTCAGAGCAGTGAAAGACACCCCGCCTCCGGAGCCTATACCCTGCAACATTTATTACGGTGCTGCTGGGGAGGGAGGCGATTTACTCAGTAGGCATTCCGTGGACCAATGGCTGGGCCACATGCTGGGCAACGTGCGGCATGGATGCACAGTGATGGGGTCAAGGCGAAGGAGCACAACCGTGACTGGACTGCGGTCTTTGTTGAGCCTAATCAAGTCGGCAGTGGTACCAGTCACTGAGTAAGTTAGAAAAGTACTACTTAATAGGCAGGACAGAGGAAGACAGATTGCAGTGTGGGTGGGCCAGAGGCGGAGGAGGCTGTTGGATGTGCAGATGTGGTAGGCTAGTAGTGTCGTTGTACGGCGATCGCAAGCAGCTCGTTACCCAGGATGCTACTAATAGAGCTTTACTTAGTACTGGTAGCAATTCCAATAGGAACGTTTCTCCACAAAGCGGGCTTCCGCGGCTCAAGGACTGGGCAGCCAGGTGCCGGAAGAGATCGCGACCGGTGGGTAAGAGCATGGACTTGATTGAGCTGCCGGGCAGTTGCGGAGGCGGAGGGAACTAGAGCTGCAGCTGTCTTGGGCCCTTTTTTAAACATTCCAAGAGAGACACTGGCCGAAGCTCAAGTTGAACCCGGTTGGAGAGACGAGAGGCCTCTCAAAGGCCTTTCCGGCGGAGTACTTAGCCCATGCCACGAAGCTGTACAGCAGCAATCACCGGTTGCATCAATGCTTCCTTGTTCCTCGTCCAACTCAACAAAAACCCCCAATTACCTTTTTGCATTGCTCCCACTCGATTGCCAAACCTCACCCGCTAGACCCTCCACTAAGCCGGCCCCATCCGCCCAATAAGATGCATCGACCCACGCACATGCGGCTACGCTGTGGATGATAGACGCCAGCAAATGGCACCAGTAGTAAGGTTTCTGGTCATTTCCCTACGCCAGTCAATTGCTCTGCAACAAGACCCTCATGTCGATTGGGTTGTAAAATCAGACCAGTACAAGGAGGCAACAGTGTTTCTGTGCACAGGCATCCGGAGGATGGCTTTCTGGCCTGTGACAGCCCCGCCGTCGTCTATAAAATATATCCCGCATGGATGCACTCCAGGCCAAAGCAGCCAATGAGGCAGTGCCTTTATAGCGGCCAAATTGTGGCTGGTGGTTACTGCATTGTTGAGAACCTGTTAGTACCAGTATACACCAGCCAGCTTCCTGCAAGTTCTCGCGTGTCCTGGGGTCCCCGGCAGATACAGGGTTGGGCTCGACTGCACCATCGCATGAGCAGTTTCCGTAATGAATCCAAGTTGTACACCAGTGAATTTTTTTGATCGGCATGACTGAAATTTGATGCTGTTGAATCACGCGCAGCATATACTGGCTGCCAAGACTGTCCACCATCGTGTACGCGCCCAGTAGCAATGACGTAGGGCAGCTAGCCCGTGACAGTGGCCGTGAGGCGAGCGCGACCTCTCAAGCTTTTCATGAATATTTGGAGGATTCCGTATCCCTTTGAAGTGTTGATTCTAGGTTTTTCTTCTTTCTTCTTCTTCACTACAACACCAAACGTTGCTTGCAACAGCCTGAGACGAGGTGTGGCAAGCACCAGTAACGTCTCTAGCCTCCGGTTTATCAATAATCCGTCTCCGGCCTAGCTCGGCTCTGGTGGTGTTCGTCGCCAATCAACACGCCTCGGGGCGCGACTCCCATGAGCGGACCAAGCTAACCACCACTTCATCGATTCTCGCATCATTTCTATCAGTAGTGTATCCATGAATCTCTGGCGCTGAGCCAGCCTTGCGCCATAATGGCCCCCGGATCCAGTCAGAAGGGAACAAGCAAGAAGAACGCCGCAATGCAGAAACAAAGCCGAAATTCAACCCCCGCGCCGGCGGCAACCTCGTCACTTCCGCCACCCGAGTTTTACGACCCAGACTACCTCAATACCCGTGTCATATTGTTCGCAAACCTCAACTACGATGACCTGGTCGATCACGGAGCTTCAAATGCTACCGTCCCCGACTCCAAGACTGTGGATGCGATGCTCGAGAAGCTGAAGAGTCTCACTAATATCATGGAGAAGCGGTCCACTTTTTACGATCGCGGCATGCGACATCTAGCAGACGAGCGCAAAAACCGCCCGGATGACTTTGATCGTATGCATGTTGATGGGGAGAACGAAGGGAAAAAGTCAAAGCACAAGCGCAAGAAGGGCGAGGGTCATGACGGTAAGCCTGTCCGGTCCAGGGGATTCACGCGTCGCAAAGCGACCATGCCCGACGCGCATATACTCACGCTAAATCCTGTGCAATAGATCAATCCTCTCCTGTGCGAGACCCGAAGGCTAAACATACTCGAGGCGCGTCCGGCAGCTCGTCTCTGTCTCCCAATGCCGCTGGCTCCCCGTCTACCATGGACGTGGACAAGAAAGCCAAAAACGAAAAGGACGGGGAAGAGGCGGATGAGGACGAATCTAGCTCCGAAGACGAGGGTGCGCCACCAAAGCGAGAAATGCCCGCCGCACAAACTTTCGGTGAAGATCCATCGACTTTCCCAGACCCGACTATATACGAGATCCGTGACGTCTACCCTGGCATGCCAGAGACGCTACGGAAGGAAATTTACTCGGTTGCCGTCTACCCGCCGAGCGATCTTGCAGACCTGATCGCAGGTGATCCTCCCGACAAGGATTTCAGCAACGCAAAGCCCAGCAGTCAAATCAACTTCACAACTTTCAACGCCTATGTCGAGCCTTTCTTCAGACCGTTCTCTGAGGAAGATCTCGCCTTCTTGCGAGAGCGCGGCGACCGAGCCTCGCCTTTCGTTATGCCGAAACGAGGCAAGAGACACTATACAGAAATCTGGGCAGAGGAAGACGGGGCCATGCCTGTGGATTCGCCTCAGCAAGGACGTGACAGGCTGTCGCCAAACATTCCCCGCGGTACCATTGAGAATATGAATGATGCCGTAGCCGAGACTGATGGGCTCTCCATTGGGCCGCTCGCATCGCGCTTATTACAGGCTCTGCGTCCTGAAAATCGCCAACAGGTGACTGAAGAAAAAGCGGCCACTAACGGAGTGAATGGTGATGTGAGCATGAACGGCGATGGTGACGATCACGCACCAGTCAGCGACGACAAGGCATTGCCTCCAGCGACGTTCATGACCGAATCTTCTACAGACGCGTGGAAAAAGGCAACACATCCAAAGATGGAATATGCGCAAGTTGACGAACGGCTTAAGCAGGAGCTAAGACACATCGGTTTTCTGCCTCCAGAAGGAGATGCCGACTACGATGGTCACTTTGACGACGAGGTTGCTGCCCGACTGCGAGTGCTGCAAACCCGTTTGAAGGAGCAGATGCTTATCAACGGTGCTCGCAAAGCTCGACTTACCGATCTTGTGCGCGAGCGCATGGCCCACCAGGAATACCAGACGATTCTGGAGGATTTGGACTCTCAAGTACAGGCCGCCTACGTGAAAAGAACTCGTACTATGGGCAAGAGCAAGAAAGCAAAGCGACCTGGCGGTGCGGGCGGTGGCAGTCATGCTGCCAACAGTGCTGCAGGCATGGCACGCCCAGGGATTGGCGATCTCACCAAGACCTTGATGGAACGGCGACGACGCTGGATAGACACAATAGGCTCTGTATTTGAAGATGAGAGCCTGCGAAAGGTACCCCGCAGTGAGGACGAGGGCAGTTCCATCTTCAAGTCAGCTCAGATGGCAGACCTCATGAAGAAGGAAAAAGAGCAGTGGGATGAAGATGCCGATGAGGAATAGATGCGGCAGTAGGCCAAGTATTGGCTGAGAGCGATACAATAAGGGTATAGGGAGGGGCGTTGCTTTTTAGGTACAAAAAGGGCAGCCATGCAGCGGCCTTGGCGTTATGGAGGATACAATGATGATGGTTATATTATTGATCTGGCTCTCAGACATGTTGCAATGGAGTTTGGTAGGTGCCCCTGGCCCGGGCGTTTGTTATTTCTAGCTTATCTTAGCACAGGCAACCGTAGCTTAGCGAATACCAAGTCGGCTGCACAAAGAATATGATGAACTGCCTGAGCCCTCCGGGTGACTGTCGAGTAACCAACGCAGCAAACTCGGCACCTACAGACCTTGATCGCACACGCAGGCTTGCATTGTCATCACAGCATTAGTGACCACGCTCTAGCTTGAAGCTAGCAAATTGAAGGGCCAAGTGTAAACTATGGCGGTGTGCTGAGACTCTGTGGCTTGCTGAAGGATCGTTGTTGGAGAGAAGCAGCAAATCACACCAGGGCAGCTCGACAAGCGCATGTTGCACTGCAGAGTGGCTAACTCATACAGTAGTATTGGACAGCTTACATGCAACTACGAGCTGAGTAGAAGGCTTGTGGCAACACACGTCGTTTGTGTTGTCTCCAGGCTTGCTCATCGTCACGGCGAGGCGGAAGGAGGCGTGCGGCGACCCAGGAGGTTAAAAAGCAAATGGCAAATGGGGTCGATCTACGGTTTGGGTGACATGGCGGACGCGACCGTCCCTACATTGAAGTCGGTGGATCAGAGAGAAGAAACTTTGACCGCCGGTTGACTTATAACCGTTTCCCTCGTCCACCCCAGCCGGGTCCTCGTCCTTGCTCTTCCTCTCCGAGGAGACCTCTTTCTTCTTGTGTGTCCTGTGTCGAGCATGGAGTCTCGACCCTGCAGAACGAGCAAGGTAATCATTACAGAACATCCGCCGAAAGAAGAAGAAAAAAAAACTAGGGTCCGGGTCTTTGGGCGCAGGAAGGGTGAGCACATTCCGCAGCTGGGGGTTATTCGGCGATGAGAGAGAGGTGACAAGTCCATCATGGAGGTCTGGACAGCCGCAGGTCTCACCGGGCAAGACAGGGCAGTGAGACTAGCCAATTCATACATACATGACGGGCGTCGGTTATCAGGTAAAGGTCAGTTGGCGAGTTGTGTGTTGAAAAGGGAAGGTGACTTGTAATTTGAGCAGACGATGAATGAAAAAGGAGCGCCGCCAGCGAAGCGTCACACCAGTAAACACGACGTCGGACGGAGGCAGAGTCCCATTTACAACAAGGGCCATCCCGCTCGGGGGGGGGTGGCGGCACCTTTGGAGAGGAAATGTGCGGGGGGTTCAGGAACGACCGGCACGAAAGGAAACCAATTGTCGGCGCGGGAATTTGTGCCAAAAGCTGTGATCGTCGCCCTGCAAAAGGGCCATCCTGCTATGCGTCACACCCCCGGCCTCGTATCAGTCGACGCATCGACGTATCAGTTGTTCCTCTCTATCTCTTTCCCCCCCCCCCCCTCACGCCGCCTTCCTGGTGCCGGGGAATCATGACGTCTCAACCCCAACAACATCGAGGTCATTAGAGCCTAATAATAACAGATGACGGGCATGGAGCGCGCCGGCCACCATGTTTCTTTAGGGGCCCTTTCAAAGGGGATGGACGGGCAGTCTGTGGATTTAGCGCCAGGTCTAGCTCAGAGAGTTAAACCGGTTCTGGGACTCGCGGGACCGTCTTTGTTTCTTATCTCTGGGGAGGCCTTTTTTTTTTTCCCCTTGAGTGCCAGAGCCAACGCTGCAGCGCCCCAGAAAATGGGACGGGTTCCGCAGGGACGGCTACATTCTCGGCTGGGGTTCTAGATTGCTCTCTTAGAGTGTTATCTCCAAGGGACGGCACTACGGCCCTTGGTGGCTGTCTGGTGCCGAGTTTCCCAGGCCTCGCTGTCTAGCTTTATCTTTTCTAGACAGACTTCCCCTTCGTCTCTTGTCGTCCTTCAATCCTTCTTTCTATCAGTAATCTCTTCCCCAGACTTTTAACCTACCGAACGTTTCACTCCCATCCCGATCGTTTGGTACCGATTCGGAGGCAGGCATGCACACCCTGGCCAACGTCTTCCTAATCCGGAATACTCGACACTAATAAGGCAGGCGGCCCAGCCCACTAATAATACCGAGAACGATGCACCTTGTACCCAAGGAGGTAGGTAGCCCGTTCTCCTTGTCTTCAGCCGGCCGTCTGGGAAGAGAGAGCAGCTCGCTGACAAGATTGACCGACAAAAACAGCTCGACAAACTCGTGATTTCACAACTTGGTCTTCTCGCACAGCGACGGTTGGCCCGAGGAGTCAAACTCAACCATGCCGAAGCCACCGTAAGTTTGCGCTGTCTCTTATCTTTTGGCACCCACCCACCCCCCTTTGGCGCTCTCCGAATGTCGGGGCCGCAATGCGCCGGCGGGCGGCGGGCGACTTACACCAAAGGGATATCCTATCTATATCCACATTTTGGCAGGAAGCAATCGGAACACCCCCAAAAAAAAAAGAGAGAGAGAGAGACTAACATGTGAACCTTGCCATTGGGGGCATGAATGTAGGCCCTGATTGCCAACAACATTCACGAGCTCATACGCGATGGCAATCACACCGTCGCCGACCTCATGGCGCTGGGCGCGACCATGCTCGGCCGCCGGCATGTGATGCCCTCTGTATGCCACACGCTCCGCGAGATCCAGGTCGAGGGCACCTTCCCCACGGGGACGTACCTGGTCACCGTGCACAACCCCATCAGCACCGACGATGGCGACCTCGCGCGCGCGCTGTACGGCAGCTTCCTGCCCGTGCCCCGCGACGCCGACAGCCTGTTCCCGGCGGCGCTGGATCCGGTCGACTTTGCGCCCGCGCGACAGCCCGGCGCCGTCGTCGCCGTCAAGGGCGAAAAGATTACGCTCAACGCGGACCGGCGGCGCGTGTCGCTGCGCGTCACCAGCAAGGGCGACCGCCCGATCCAGGTGGGCTCGCACTACCACTTCATCGAGACGAACCCGCAGCTCGAGTTTGACCGGGCGCGCGCGTACGGCTTCCGGCTCGACATCCCCGCCGGCACCTCGTACCGTTTCGAGCCCGGCGACGCCAAGACGGTGACGCTCGTCGAGATTGGCGGCCACCAGGTCATCCGCGGCGGCAACGGGCTCGCCACCGGCGGCGTGGAGCGGTGGCGCGTCGACGCCATCGTCGAGCGCCTGCAAAAGGCGGGCTACGCGCACGCCGTCGAGCCCGAAACCAGCACCAGCACCAGCACCAGCACCGGCACCGGCACCGGCACCGGCACCGGCCGGCGTCGCGCCGCGCCGCGCGTGCCCCGGCCGTACCGCATGGACCGCACCGCCTACACCGTCATGTTCGGCCCGACGACGGGCGACCGCGTGCGCCTCAGCAACACCAACCTGTGGGTGCGCGTCGAGCGCGACTACACGACGTACGGCGAGGAGTGCAAGTTTGGCGGCGGCAAGACGCTCCGCGAGGGCATGGGCCAGGCGACGGGCCGGCCCGACGCCGACTCGCTCGACCTGGTCATCACCAACGCACTCATCATCGACTACACGGGCATCGTCAAGGCGGACATTGGCGTCAAGGGCGGCATGATTGTAGGCATCGGCAAAGCGGGCAACCCGGATGTCATGGAGGGCGTCTCGCCCAACATGGTGGTCGGCAGCTGCACGGACGTGATTGCGGGCGAGAATAAGATCATCACCGCCGGCGCCATCGATACACACATTCACCTGATCTGTCCGCAGCAGGCGCAGGAGGCGCTGGCTTCTGGTGTGACGACGTTTCTGGGCGGAGGGACTGGTCCAAGGTACGATGGCCACGCGCGCGCGCCCCCTTTTCTCCAGCTGCATCTCACAGTTCCCTCATCAACTCTCCTCTCCATTCTTCACTCTCACCTGTAGCCCCATCTCACAACTGCTGTCGCTAACTCGTATCTTTTTTTTTCTCTCTCACACAAGTGCCGGTTCCAATGCCACCACCTGCACGCCAGGCAAGCACCTCATGAAGCAGATGCTGCAGGCGTGCGACAACCTACCGGTCAACGTGGGTATCACGGCCAAGGGCAACGACTCGGCGCCCGAGGCACTGCGGGAGCAGGTGGCCGCGGGAGCGTGCGGTCTCAAGATCCACGAGGACTGGGGCGCGACGCCGTCGGCCATCGACACGTGCCTGACGGTGTGCGACGAGATGGACGTGCAGTGCCTGATCCACACCGACACACTCAACGAGTCGGGCTTTGTCGAGTCGACCATTGCCAGCTTCAAGGGCCGCACCATCCACACGTACCACACCGAGGGCGCGGGCGGCGGCCACGCGCCCGACATCATCTCCGTCGTGGAGCGCGCCAACGTGCTGCCGTCGTCGACGAACCCGACGCGGCCCTTTACGCGCAACACGCTCGACGAGCACCTCGACATGCTCATGGTCTGCCACCACCTCTCCAAGGACATACCCGAGGACGTGGCCTTTGCCGAGAGCCGCATCCGCGCCGAGACGATTGCCGCCGAGGACGTGCTGCACGACGCCGGCGCCATCAGCATGATGAGCTCCGACTCGCAGGCCATGGGCCGCTGCGGCGAGGTCGTCCTCCGCACCTGGAACACGGCCCACAAGAACAAGCAGCAGCGCGGGCCGCTGCCCGAGGACGAGGGGTCCGGCGCCGACAACTTTCGCGTCAAGCGCTACGTCAGCAAGTACACCATCAACCCGGCCCTCGCCCAGGGCTTCTCCCACCTCGTCGGCAGCGTCGAGGTCGGCAAGCTGGCCGACCTGGTGGTCTGGGACCCGGCCTGGTTCGGCACCAAGCCGCACCAGGTGATAAAGAGCGGCCTGATAGCATGGTCGCAGATGGTATGTTTTTTTCTTTCCTAATCTCGTCTAGTATCAGCCCGCCAGAAGAAGATGATGAAGATGATGGTGATGATGAAACGGTTGAAAAAAAAAAAAAAGAGACAGAGGCGGTGAGATGGAGAGAGCGAAAAAAAAATGTGCTGACAAAAGACCTCCCAGGGCGATCCCAACGCCTCCATCCCCACGGTGCAGCCCGTCATCGGGCGGCCCATGTTCGCGCCGCTCGTGCCCGCGACGAGCGTGCTCTTCGTCTCGCAGGCGTCGGTCGACTCGGGCGCCGTCGCCTCGTACGGGCTGCGCAAGCGCGTCGAGGCCGTCCGCGGATGCCGCAGCGTCGGCAAGGCCGACATGCGCTTCAACGACGCCATGCCCAGGATGCGCGTCGACCCGGAGAGCTACACGGTCGAGGCCGACGGCGAGGTCTGCGCCGCCGAGCCCGCCGAGACACTGCCGCTGACGCAGTCGTGGTACGTGTACTGAGCGGCCGGGCAGGTGTACGACTGGAGGAGAGGGGGGGGGTGTTGAGGAGGACGGTACGAGGTTTTTGTACGTTTTTGAATGCGGGCTTTCATGATGACAGCACAGTGGATAGGCAATGTCTTCATAATTCGGGAGGGAGGCTTTATTTATTTCATGACACGGCATAGTCAGCGATTTTTACTCTTTTCATGTCTATTTCTTTTAGAATCGGAGGAAATACCTACTTGATTTTATTATTACATGCTTATACTGTGTAGACATTGTAATCAGGGAAACCAATCAATAAATCTGGCACTCAACTTGTCAAACGTGAGACCTACTTACTTGAATGAGCCATTCTCACTTTTCAAGTTACGCCAGCGGCACGTGAGGTAAAATCAGAAAATAACTTTTGATATAAAAAAAATTCATTGCTTTCATTACAGGGCATTCTCAGCAACCAGGATGCTCCCGCCTAAGTACAGTCGTCAAAGAGGCTCACGGCGAAACCTCGCCGTAGTAGTAACCCTAACCAGATATATCCTTCCCCATCCCACCAGACTTCGCGCCCAAAGATCGAAAAAGGAAACAAAGAATAAGTGACAAAACAGTATAACCTCAAGGTTTGGCTTCGCGCACCGGCGTCGTCCAGAACCAAACCGAAAGGCATCTCCCAAGACAGATAGACATCAAATAAAAAATAAAAAGGAGGACACAAAAGGGCGGGCAGCACCCTGCCACCCGCTTTGCAAGGCCACGCAAGGCAGGAGAAGAGGAGGAATCAAGATGGCGCAGACACATACAAGTCGACATGGGGCCAGCATGAGTCTCCCTCAAAGTCATGAAATGGCATGCTAAACTTGGTACGTGCTGGTTCCTCGACCATGCAAACAAGGGCTCGCCTCGACAAGCAGCTCGTGGCAGGGACGGGCTGTTGACAAGAACCGCAGAAGAAAGAGGTAAACGCTTCACACAAAACAGATGCGTCGTGGCGAGGGACATTGCACATGGAGCATGTGCAGCAACTTATTTCTTGCCCTTGCGCGCCGACTTCTTGCTGTCGTCCTTATCATCAGCAGCCTTGGTAGAAGTGCGTCTGCGCTTCTTGTCGGGACTGGCAGGGCCGCCCTTGGGGGTCTCAACCTCGGTGACGGGAGCATCGCTCTTGCGCTTGCGACCGCCTCCGCTCTTCTTGGGAGTTTTGGCCGAGTCGTCCTGCAGCTGCTCAGCAATGGCGGCCTGGACATTTTCCGTCTTGGAAGCATCCTTGAGGTCGGGCATGGGGATGCTAAAGTCCTCTGCGTACTTGAGAGCCTCCTCGTCCGTCATGTTCTTGGCGTTGGGGTTGCCAGCCTTGTATGAGTGAACACGGGCATTGTAGAGGCGCAGGTTGTACTGGTAGGCGTTGTTCCAGCCCTGCTTCTCATGGGGGGTCATGTTGGCCCAGCGGCGCTGACCCTCCTCCTGAACAGCACCCTTGGGAGCTTCAGTGCCGAGATCGTTGGCAATGATGGAGCGGGCATGCTGCATGTAGAGGAAGTAGGGGGTGAGGGGACGCTTGGGAGCATTGGGATCGTGAGTGCGCTTCTTGCGCTCCTTCTTCTCCTCTGCAGCGGGCGCAGCCAGGTCACCAACAGGGAGCATGAGCTGAGCGGCGGCGGCGGCGGGATCAAAGCTATTGATCAGCTCGTTGACATCGCCCTGCTGCTCGCCAAGGAGCAGGCTGGTTTGGCGGATGTAGTCATTGGTGAAGGAGCGGAGCAGCTCCAGAATGGTGGAGAGACGGTTGACAGCCTGGGGAGTGTAAGCCATTGTTTAATTAATTATACTGGAGAATATAGAGAATCCAAGGTGAAAGAGGCATAGTTCTAGTGAGGGGAGAGGGGGTAAAAGGGAGAAATCAGACAAGCCAGCGAGAGAACAGGCGCCGGCGGTCGTGGTAGGTGGTGGGTGATTCTAGGTGGTGAGGTTGGGTGTACAAGCTCCGAGAGCTACCCTGGCTGGGCAGTCTGGAGCTGTAGGCGGTTGGTGGGGGCGCGTGCTGGGGTTCGCGGGAAGGGGGGGGGCACACATGTAAACAATACAGTGGCCAGTCGCGTCTCGTGGTAGCTATGCAGCTCCGGCGAGAAAACGGGGTAAAATCGGTGTGAAAAATTGATTTGTGTGCATGGAAAAGAGAACGGTGAAACAGGTGCGACATTGATTGCAATTTTGGGGGGAAATGGAGTTGCAGGTAAATTGCCACGACTGGTAGCTGTGCAGCTCAAGTAGCTGGCTCGCTCGGTAGCAATACCAATGGCAGCGGGAGCGGGAGCTGTAGTTGTTGTAGCTGTGGCTACAGCTACAGCCAGAGCTGCTGAAGCTCCAGCGCGTCCAAGTTGTTTATACACACAGCTGAATCCGTCCAAGCCAAGACAAGCGCGTACCAAGCAAGCCAAGCGAGACGGGGATGAGAGGGCATTCAAAAACAAAAAAAAAAATACACAAAGCTTGCAAGTGAGAGTGAGAGAGAAAACATGAGGTTACTCACAGAGTCGCGGACACGCATGAAGCTTTCGTTATCGACGACACGAGGACCACTGGTAGGGTTGACGGGAGGAATAATACCAGTAATGACAGGCGGGATCACCATGGTGGGAGCTGGTACGACACCCTTGGGCTTGTCGTCGGCCTTCTTAGCAGGGCGAGGCATCGTGATGCGCGGTTTTCCGGTGAGGTTTAGGAAAAAGTGGTTGAGAAAATACAAGCCAGGCTTGGAGGTTCTCGGGAGCGTGTGAGTTTGGTGAAGCCGGGCGTAGCGGTTGAGGCACGATATGGGGTTCTGTATCCGACGAGAATAGAGAAGCCCGTTGTAAAGGAATTGGAGAGGCCTAAAAAAAACAGTCCACTGACGATATAGCGGGAAGGACGCTGTTGACAGTGCGGTGGTGATGGTGGAGCTGGAAGGTTTTGGGGGGAGGTGCTGGAGGAGAGAAAGAAAGAGAAAACTTTCAGCGAAGGGGGGGAGGGGATCAGAGGGGTGCTGGAAAATCAGAAGACAGTGAGTGATCTGAGAGGGAGAGCGAGTGGGAAGAGAAAAAAAAGAGGCCGGGGCTGGGGGGGAGCCCAGCTAGCAGGTGGGTGGCGTGTCAATTATGTACTTTGGTGCCTGGAACGACAGGCGGTGCACAATCAGCACGACAAGTGCCAGCTCAACAGCGGGTCGAAACAGGCTGTTTTCTCTTTTGGGGGGAGAAGAAGGCTCAAACGGAGAGGTACCTACTAGAGGTATCTACCGACCTACTTACGTGCCTACCTTTACTTACCTACTTTGTAGCAGAATACTAACTCACTAGCCGGCCAGACCATCAGACCACACCATCAGGCAGTTGTGAAGAGGTGAGGAGTAGGGAACTGCTAAGAGGCCCGGGGCGTGGGGGGGTGCCTACAGGCAGCTAACTACCTTGGTCTTTCACTTGAGGGGGGAGGGGGAGTTGGGTTGCGCAGGAAAATTTTGCACAGGCTAGGTGCTGGTCGTGTTGGCGCGCCACGAGGGCTGCTGGAGTTGTTATTGCAGCTCCTGCTCCTGCTGCTGTGCCAGGCTGATGAATGGTTGGCCTTTTCGGACGGTTGGTTGGTTGGCTGGCTGGTTGGCTGGCTGACTGCCTGTCTGGCCATACAGGTACCTGCTAACCACCCATCACCACAACCGCCGCCGCCGCCATTTATTCCCCCTCCTGGTTCTCGTCATCCTGTGCACCCGTGTGTGCGGCATAAGTTGGGTACTTTACCCTCGTTAGCTCGCACAGCGCCATTCGGCTGCCAATAGCGTTATTTCAAGTCGTTTCCTACCGGCCTCTGCGCTTCTCTGAGCCTCCTGGCTGGCTCGCTGTCCCTTAGAACTCTGTCTCTCTGTCTTCTCTTACATCGGTAGTAGGTATCTAACTCCGTAGTGTCTCGCTACTTGACTCTGGCCCCTGGTGCCGCTTCTACAAGGTAAAAAAGGTCGAACAAGCGGCCACTTTGGCATAGGCGCGTACTGAGAGCTACCTACATACTACCTCCCTTGGTAGGTACCTAGGTAGCTCCTCAACAGAGGTCGTCCTCTCAGTTCCCAATCCCGTTTTCCTCCCCCTCCTCCGCCGCTACCGGCCGTCCTCCTTTACTGTATCACAGAGCCGCCCCGAGCCACCCCGAGCCACCCCCCTATGCTGCAGCTAGTCCAGCCGCAAACAGCAGGTGGCACTGCAAAAGCCCTCTCTCTCTTCCTGATGTTGCCTCTGATTCTTCTTCTACTTCGTCTTCTCCTCACTACCACTCGCTAACTCGCTTACCGGCCCTACCCTACGCTTGCTTGCAGGCCCCACTACGCGCTGCAGCAGTGAGGCGCAAGTAAACTACTTGTTTTGGAATCGCAAGCCAAGCCCGAAGCCTTGCAGCGGCCGCGGGACCTGGCTCGCCAGAGGCTCGCTGCCAGTCTTGGGCCGTGTAACCTGTCCCCGGCCGTTGCCCTCGACCGACCACGCCCCGAGAGCCTCTGGGTTTCTATAGATTGCTCTGAAACCATCGTCTTGCCGAGCTTCCCAGGCCGGCGTCCCTCCTCTCCCCTCCCCTCCAGGCAGTCTTCGGGGCAGCAAAAAGGCAACCAGCAAGGCCTGTGCTGTGGTGACTCGACGTGCGCGAGAAAGTCAGCCCCAGCCAGCCCTCTGCCATTTGCCATGGCCTGATTCCATGACGGCTCCCGCCACCCCTGTAACTGCCTCTACCCAGACTTGTCGCTCTCTGCTCTGCCATTCTTTGTTGGGTACCGTTACGTGGCGGCCAACCCCCCAAAGAGTTATATGCCTACTGTAATTAATAAGTACAGCACCGCTCTTGGCCTGCCCTTACTTATCACCTACCTAGTACAAGAAATGGCAAATGTAGAGATGGAGTACTTCGCTAACAGCGATTCCATCTTTCAAGTACATCATTAACCACTTAATTACTCGGCATGGCTCCTTTCATTGTTCACATTAATCATAGGCTCGCGTTGCAGCAATTTGCAGCCGCTGTGGTGCCTCTTGAGTGCGGGCACGAGTCCCGCTGGCTGGTTTACCTGCTGGGCAGGACGCGTTATTGGTCCGGAAAGACCTCGCAGCGACTTTGGCGATGCCCAGTAAGTTTGGCGCGTCAGTGTCGACGCCAACGTGCGTAGTAGGTGCTTATAATAAGTAAGGGAGGCCGTATGAAACTGTGGCTTCGGGGAGGCGACCGAGACTGGTCGTGTTAGGCGGATGCCTCAAGCTCGGAGCGCGTTCCCTGATCAGCTTGTAGCTGAGCACCTAAAGGTAGTTGCAACCAATCCATCAGTAGCATCGGTAACGCATCATTGTGTCGTCCTCGGTTGGGCCGACGAGTTCGGCGAGGACCTCCTGTCGTTCCAGCGGCTTCGGGGCTTTCAGTGCCCCAGGTGTACATCTCAGCACGGTTACCCCTCACTTGCAGCACTTTGAGTGTGTCAGCAGCATCACATCACGGCTTGCTTGACTTTGCTTTGGGCACCTACGGGACCTCCATGGCCTCCCACCAGCCCGAGCCAAGGGACAGCGCTACCATGAGCTGATTCTCAACCTACTGGGTCTTCCCTGACACCCCGCAACTCAGCAGCCCGCGCCTTGTCTCTCCTAGAGGCCCCCAAGCAGCCCGTGGTTTCTGGTCCTTCATTGAGTAGGGAGGCGCTGAAGGTCTATAGGACATGTTTTCAAGAATAGGGCACAATGACTTTACTGGGGAGCTGAGCTGCATCCCAGTTCCACAGAGGCCATCAAGGAGCCACTCACTGTATGCCGCCCAGGAAGATTAGCAACCCGTTGGTTCCAGCTGTCTCAACTCCTACCATGTACCCTCAAGCCAAGTCAACGTCTGCGACCTACGCACGCTGCCTTGCTCAGGCTTGTGCGGAGTACACGCCTGGATATAGCGGCCATGCTGCCGATCGCCTCGACTTGAGCCTGTTCGGGTAGATGCTCGGGGATAGCATCTTGCCATCAGCACGGAGGCCATGCCCGGGACGACCACCACTGGCGAGCCACTGAAGTTGTCAAGGCTCTCCAATAGTGTGGCCAGACCTCGCGCCGGCTTCCCACCTATATCGCGACGACTCGTTGCCCTGCCATTCAAACACTCTGTTACTGTGATGTTGCTCATTGTCCGTGATCAAATTCCCGGTTCCTCTCAAGCACCCTCTAGGCGGTAGTCCGATGCGTGTGTGCATTGCGCATTTTACTACACGCCAATAGGGTAGCCAGCGGCCAATCGCCGATTGCTTCAGTCAGTCCGTCATCACGTTACGCGAATCAACCTGCAAGGACCATTACAAGGTAGAAGATAAGCGGCAAGCAGGCAGTCTTGTTGCTACATGTCTATTCTCGGTCCACAAGTCGTGGCTACTATCGCGAATTCACCATGCTGTGTGTGCGTGTGCATTGAGGACAATACTGCCCCAGGTGCTCACTGGCTTGTAGTACGCGGGGTAAGTAACGAATACTTAGAGAAACTGTCTACAAGGTGCACGCGGCAGAAACAGGCATGCACTTGTCACGTTGCCGAGGTTTACATACTTCTTCCGCGTATGAAAAAAAGATATGTCTACTATTTTTTTTTCCCGCTTGCCTCGAATATATGAATATATATGAAGAAAAACAAAACATACTGCAATGACACCGAGGATGAGGCGCAAAACAAAACACGTCAGTTGTCTGGCCTGTACGCGTCGTAGCGTCAACACTCAGTGTGTCGGCCTGAGGCTGCACTTTTATCAGCCCCTTGACGGCTCTTTCCAGTGTTCCAGCAAGCGCCCCACTATACAGGTATTAATTAACCGGACTTGCCTGACAGTTTCAGGGTCTCAGCTTGCATGTGCAATGGATGGGCCAGTGGCCCCAGTTGCCCAGGTCCTGCTGTGCCCACTGACCATGCGATGCTCAAGCATACCTTAGGTAGGTTAAGTAGTCCACCAATCTCGCGGAATTTCTATGTAAAGCTCTTCTTTTTAAACCATCAAATATGTATATATATATATTAAAGATGTTCTCTTACTTTCTCTTCTTCTATTCCAATAGTCTTTCATTTTCGTCTCGAGGCCTCGATCTCTGCCATGGCGGCAGCAGGTTCATCTCATGGCTCCGTGCCTCCAACGCGCGTAATCACCGGCGCGCCACCACCATCCTCCCCCACCCTACAACTACCAGCGCACCTAAGTACAGTACCAACTCAGTACTACCATCGACAACTGTACATCTCCATCTATCGCAGGCACCGCCTCCATTTATTTTTATGCTACTCAAACAGCTAAAATTATAAGCTTCGACGCTCTAGCGTCCCCTTATCCCGGCCCTCTAAAACTTGCCACAAACGGTATAACACTCGGAGCTCTAAACTGCCGCCAGCCACTCAAAGCTCGCGCTCCTCGATTTAGTCCCAATGCTCGTCTGCCCCTCGCTGCCCCTCGCTGCCCCTCGAGCCACTATCTGCGGCGCTTTAGAGCTTCACCGGTCTTTTCTTTCTCGCCTGATGAGCCTAAAAAAACCTGCACAACCTGCCACAGACTCCTTAGCACATTGTAATGATGGGTCTGCTTCAGCTGCGCCCTGATCCGTGCTGTACCCTCCTAATGTTGAATTGTACCCTGTGACTGACGTACCATCTCCCCCGCCAAGCATGAACCCCTCCTCGCTGAGGCCCCCCCCCTCCTCAGATCTTCACTTTTTCACTTCCTTCTTCCAAGTCTTCGTATCATCGTACTGCGTCCCTGCATCTGGCTCAACATCATCTTACCATCAAACACATCCCAGGCTTCTCTCACAGCTACGATACTCAGGCAATCACTCAATCGTCCAGAGAATAATCAACTTACACAGTGTGTAGACCGACATGGCTGGCTCTCGATTCCCTAGTCTGATTCTGGGTCTCGTCATCCTTGCCGCCTTGGCAAGTCCAGCTGCTGCTTTCGGTGCTGGAAATATTGCTTCCATCTCCAAGGTTGAAGGACAAAACTGTTAGTCATCCCCTCGTAGTCTGCAATCGCTGCATCCCGGCCCGCCATAGCTAACACGCTACCGTCAAATAGGGCGCCACGGTGACATTGAAGATGCTCTGCTATCCATTGCCATGGCCCGAGCCTTCAACGGCAAAAAGTTCAGCAAGCTCATGGTCTCTCGGGTCTATTTTGGCAACTGGCTTCGCGATTACTCCCAGGCCATCGACGTCGGTACCGTCAAGGCCGTTTCTGCCGAGGCCATCCGTCTGCTTCTCTGCGTTCTTGGCTTCATGACCTTTGGGTACGGCTCCGGTGAATTCGAAGTCACCGCCGATCGCGTCGGCTGCTACCGGCCCGAAGACCACATTGACAACCCCAAGGACTACGCCGACAACGTTGACGCCCGTGACTACTACGACCGCCTCCGAGGTCCTGTCGACGAGCGCGCTGAACTCTCTGTCGATGAGCGCAACGGCATGAAGAAATACATTGCTTCCGAATCTGATAACATCATGACCTCGGCCAAGCACGTTCGCAATCTCTTCACCCGCTGCATCGAGCTCGGTCGTCGATACAAGCAGAACAGCGACAAGGCCGATCGCAACGAGGCTCTCCGCCTCATGGGTACTGGCCTGCACTGCTTGGAAGGTGCGATTCTTTGGTTATCGGTGTGAAAAGATGCTAGCAAGTCTGACACGATTCTACAGATTTCTTTGCCCATAGCAACTACACAGAACTTGCCCTCATCGAACTGGGCGAGCGTGATGTATTCCCCCACTGTGGAACTAACACCAAGATCCAGCTCGAAGGCGCACAGGACTCTGTCTACCCCATCGTGACTGGCACCTTTGGCGGCGTCGATTTCCTGCACTCTGTTACGGGCGAAGGTCGGTGATACTCCAACTCATCATTGTCGCTGCCTGTATGCTGACCGTGTCAAGTGTCTGACAAGCTGACCCAAAACGAGATCGAGGAGCTTGAGGGAGCACTGGAGCAGCGTAAGGAGTCCGATACCAGTTTCCTTCGCGAGCTCCTTGACAAGATCCCCGACGGCATCCTCGGTGGTGGGCACGAGAAGCAGAAAATCGACGAGATTCAGGAAAATGCCAGCGCTGCCCAAATGCAAAACACTTCCGTCTCCCCGAGAGACCCAGAGGAATTCACTCTGTACGTCAAGAACATTTTTGATCAAATTATGCCTGCCATCAAGCTTCACGACGACATCATGAAGACGATTGGTAATGCCATTGACAAGATCCCCGTCCTGCCCAAGATCATTGAGCAGCTTGAAGAGCAGCTTACCCAGTTTGTCTTCTCCATCATGGCCCCATTCATTGTTCCTTTGATTCGACAGATTCGTAATGAACTCAAGACCGGCTCCGAAGAAATCATCCAGAGCAGTCAGAACCAGCAGCACGTTGTTTTCAACGATGACAACAGCACTGATCCTACCCATTCCATGCTTTCCAAGGATCATTTTTCCAACGTGAGATTACCTTGGGACTAAATCAACGAGGTGGCGGACGTGCTAACTCTATTAGATCCTGAACGAGATTGCTGGTCGTGGCGCCGCCAAGACTGTTTCGTGGGCTGTTCCGCAGCTGATGGAGGCTATCGACGATGAGAGCGTCGACGTCAACCGTCTCTGCGATCGCCTCATTTATGGTGTCCTTCACCACCCCGCGCAGAGAAGTATGGGTGATGACGGTGTCAGTGAGGCGCGCCAGATGATCTTTCAGGTTGTAGAGGAATGGTGGGGCCAGATGGGCGACGACCAGCGTGACGACTATCGCCGAAAGCTTTCTCGTGATGGTGTCCTTAAGGGAGACAACCACAAAGAGGGCGTTCACGATACTGGTCATGGTCACGGTTGTGTAGGAAAGCTTGAGATGCGTAAGCTCTATGGTGAACCTGAGACTATGGAAACCAAGATTGCCAGCGCTGCGGCCAATGCCATCTTCTCGAGCGCCAGCGGCGTGGTTTCCGATATTGTGGAGCAGCAAACAGGCATACAGCTGCCGGGAAGGCAGGGGAGAGAGGAATCCGGTGGATTGAAGGGGTTCATCAAATCCATCTTCAGCAATGATGAGGACGAGGGCAGGTATGAGTAGCCCTTTGCTTCCGGCCAACACCGCATAGTCTAATAAAACACAGCGCTGGCCGAACAGAAAATCGGCCGGATCAGAGCTCGAACAACTCTGGTGGCAGAAATGATGGCGGTGGCCGACAGGAGCACAGCAGCGGTGGCAACGGTTACAGTGGTAGACAGGACAGTGGAAGACAGGAATCCGACTCTTACGGAAGCTCCAGCCAGGGGAGAGATGATGATTATGGCGGTAGAAGACACGAGAGCGGTAACCGCCGAGAGGATAGCTACGGAGGTAGGAACGACAGTAGCTACGGCGGCAGCAGCGGAAACAGCGGCTATGGCGGACGCCAGGAAGGCAGCCATGGCGGTAGAAGCGATAGTGGCTACAGCGGCAGACAGGACAGCAGCTATGGTGGACGACAGGACAGCAGCTATGGTGGACGACAGGACAGCAGCTATGGTGGACGACAGGACAGCAGTTATGGTGGACGACAGGACAGCAGCTATGGTGGAAGAGAGGAAGGTTACGGCGGCAGGCAGGAGAGCAGCTATGGTGGAAGAGAGGAAAGTTACGGCGGCAGGCAGGACAGCAGCTATGGTGGAAGAGAAGAAAGTTACGGCGGTAGACAGGAGAGCAGCTACGGTGGCAGACAGGAGAGCAACTATGGCGGCCGGCAGGAGAGCAGCTACGGTGGTAGACACGAGAGCAACTATGGCGGCCGAGAAGAAAGCTATGGGGGCCGGGAGGAGTCTAGCCACGGCCGCAACAGTGGACACGGATCCCGGCGTGATGATGACTACGGTGGAGATGAGAGTAGCTACGGTGGCCGCAACGAAGGTGGTTACGGCAGCAACAGTGGCCGTGGTGAGTACGGAAGGCAGGATGAGTATGGCCAAGGGGGTGAATATGGTCGACGAGAGCATGGGGGCTCTGGCCGGCACAGACGCGACGAAGACGAGTATGACAATGACCGGTATTGAACGAAAGCCCTGGGCATCTGATATGCCGCCTGCACTACGGAGTAGGGATAGCAAGGGCAAGCTTGGCTGTACTACAGGGGCACTGGCCACTTTTTATATAGCACCTACTTATTAAATTGAATCTGAATTGACCTTTGAGGTTGAAAGACGGGATACTTGCGGGATATGATGTGAGGGGGGGGGCCTTGTCAAGGACGCGTTGTGGGGAATCACGCGTCGAGCATTGCATGGTAATGCGTACCTACCCTATAATCGATGGTCGACGCGTCACCGAAAGCACATGGATATTTTTCCTCTGTAGCTCTTTGGTGGAAGATAATGTTGCTCATTCGTGTGCATGTATGTTTCACTTTATTTTCCATTTTTCAAGTGGTTGTACTATATCGATGGCACCACTTGTTGTACAACAGAATGCTTGTCATATGACTCGGGCACGCCCACAACACGATATGACACCAGCCAGGCCGACTTGACAAACTACCATGTATATAAAGTGCATGGAAGATGATGACTGACAAGCGACGTAGAAGAAGAAGAAGAAGAAGAAGACGAAGAAAAAACACAGGCTGTGAAATGACTAAAATGAAAGCTCATAGAACACGGCAATAGCTAGGCAAATATTTATGTATATATGAAGATGATGAATTCCCAATATAGCCAAGACACGAGCGCGCCAACCAAAAAGTTGCGGCCCGGGAGTAGTACGGGCTGAGCTGAGAGAAAGTAACAGCCCCCCCTCTCCTCTCCTCTCCCGCCGGCTGGCTGGCGAGCCAAGCCAGCCATGTGGCAAAACTTGGGGGAGCCAAGAAGGGGAGAGGGGGCGGCGGCGGTGGCGGAATGTGTGTATGTGATGAGGAAAAGAGCAGCAGTTGACTGTATTGTACTAATATTGTATATTGTATGTGTGTGATGGGAAAGCTGAGAGCGCGCGAGACCCCCCCCCTTCCCCCTCCTCTCCCGAGCATTGAGACATGCAAATCGGAAGAGAGTGTGGCTGCGGGCTCGTCGCTTGTTGGCTCACACAGCAAAATGTGTGTGTGTGTGTGTGGCAGCCCATGGCAAAAGCTGCAACGGGCCATGGTGATCGACTGCCTGAATGGTGGAAAGCGGCGGGAAACCCACACAGATGACATGTATGACGCTCAGGGTATCCCGTACAGTACGGAGTACGGAAGTACTCTGATGATCCTTTTTGAAAATGGCTCTCGAGTCTTCAAGAGAGAGACCAAAGTCGCCGACCCAACTTGGGAGAGGGGGGGGCGCAATCGACGGCTGAATAGGCCCGATGCCTGCCTCCACCCTCTCTGTGTTTTTTTCATTTTTACATTCTTAGGGAAGAGGATATGTAGGCCGGTGAGGTCTTTTCTCTCACTTTACAGCATTGGTGAGGAACACAAGTCAGCAAGAATAGGCAATGTACGAAAAAAACCGCCCCCCCTTTCCTAGCGCTGGAGCAGGATTTCATCCCTCATCCCTCATCCCTCTTCTTTATGCAAAGGTGGATGAGGGCAGGCATAAACAAGTCGCGACGGAGGAACGTGACGGCCCGTGAGAAGCCAGAATAGCATTGTTACCCAAAAGTGAATTACTCAGTATTCGCATGTGTGTCGCATGATGTGCGGTAATCTGTACGGATGACGGATTATATATCATGCGACGTGTTCAAGACCCAGGCAGGTAACAGCCCTGTCCTGTCTGCCTGTCGAGGAAAAGAGACCAAATACTTGGACCAAAGAGAAAAAAAAAAAAAAAGAGAAGAAAGACAAGGCAGGGATCGGGGATTCTGCTTCGTAGCCTCAACGGCGGCCCACACGCCCGCCCGCCCCAATCTCAGACATTGCTTGCAACAGAGCAACAAGGTCAGCGTAATGCGCTTGCATGACTGTGTGCGCCCGTTTTTTTTTTGTTATTTTTTTATATTATAATTTGCATTTTTAGATTTCCTCTTGGGTGGAAGGATCAGCGTACTCTTACGGACAGTGTCAAGCAGCTCTCCGCCGGCGGCACAGCCTTGCTGATGCGGGATGAACGAACGTGGATCCCACAGAACTGAGGGACAGGACAGATGTGCGACTTTTAGACAGCGCAGGACGGTGCGCAGGGCCCGGTGCAGGGAAAACCCCTTCCCACGAGGGAAAATAGAGCTGGCGATGTGCGAGCCACCATCGGTCTGGGCGCAGCACTAGCGTGTACGGCCTGCGTGACAGACGCTTTGCTTGCTCAAGGTTACATATTGTGGCCGGCAACTATATCAGTAGTCTGGGCCAGTAGTTTGGCCAGTAGTTTGGCGAGTACGGATAGTCGGTTACGGAATGTATCGTGCCTGCCGTATTTGGGCGCTCTCAGCACGTCTCTCGTCATGCGGCTTGGCCTTGGCCGGGCGCCTCGTATTGAAGGCATTCCCAGCACACGTCCTACCCAGTATTTTGATTACTCCGGTTTTTTTTTGTGCCGCGCCGTGGTGTTCGTCGGTGGCGCTCCTTTATTCCCACCGGCCGAGTGAATCTCGATCGCTGGGCGAAGGGCAAGTGAAAGGAATGGGCAAGAAAAGAAGAGATAAGAAAAAGGACCGGGCCCATAGCGAGCTATTGAAATTGGGCGCGTCTAGAACTGCCAACGCACCGGCTCCAAACTATGTTGTAAGTACTTACCCATCCAGATGGGCAGCGGCCGGTGGGAGGAAGCCAGACACGAAAGAAGATTTTTAGTGAGTCTCTCCCCCCTGGTCAGAGCGGGCTAGTCCGGGATGCAGAGCTGAGTTGAGTTGGGGGTGGATGGGTGTGGCATTGTGTGAGATGTGCCAATGTGGTCGGAGAGCTACCGAGATGGGATCCGAAACTTTGTGTTTTCTTCCCCCGAGATTTTGGGCTGGTAGCAAACGTGTGTGATGCAACGTGTAAATGGCACGCGTGTCTGTTTATGGGAGTTTTTCTTCTTCTTCATGACAAAAAACCACCGAGTAATACGCCAGCTGCGGAATACTGCTCGTTGGCAAGTCAGCATGTTGGGCGAGAGATGCCATGACTCGACGGCGCATTACACCGTGAGATTGAGTGCAGCGCCGGGAGCGGCAAACAACGGCTGCGCGTCCATGGATTGGTCACGGGGCGAGCGTAACGTTCCAGGATATTCTGGCAGAAAGCTCGAAGCGAGTCAAGAGGGAGGTAAAGAAGGAAAAAAACCTGCACAAGGCTTGTAGGTATGGGATGGAGACGATGAATGTGCAACGACAAAACGTGTAACCTTGTCGTCTTTTGTTGGACGACGAAAGAAGAAGGCTGCAAGAGCCGTGGTGGGAGGGGTCTGGGGCCAATGGAAGAAATGACGCCGAGATGGATGCAAAGTACGGAGTATTATTAGTTTACCGAATACAGGATTCGAGGGCGGGAGGTGTGCAGGTGGTACGCAGGTTTGCGATTTGCGGTTTGCGATTTGCGGTTTGCAGTTTGCAGTTTGCAGTTTGCGGGGGACAGCAGCTGGAATGGAAGCGTCAGTCGGGTCCAGTGCGTGCGTACAGTAATTAGTAGGGCCGAGTACGGGATAAGCTTTGCATGGTTTTCGGATCTCGGCACGACAGAAAAAAAAAAGAAAAGGCCCTGGCGGTAACCCGAAGCGGGTGAGGATGCGCGATGGCATCGTGATACAAAAACGATGACGATTGGCAGATGGTGGGAAAACTCGGTAGCCGTGTCTTCCGAGGCACAAGGGAGGCCAAGTAGGCAGTCTTGGTTGGACAAAGAGGGGAGGGGGGAAGGAGAGCCGTGGGTTGAGATGCGGCAACTAGTTGGCGAGAGGGGGGGCCCGATGATGATTCTCTGAAGAAGCAGAAAAGATGAGGCTGCTCACCAGTTGTGATGGAAGGAAGAATGGAAGTTGAGTATTGGCGGTGTTTTGTAGGAAACTTGCTTGGCCTAAATATGGTGGTGGTGGTGCTTTTGACCTAAAAAGACACAGACAGGCACAGAGCCACCATCAAGGACCTTGATATCTGCTTGCTTGGTACGGAGTACTACTACGAGATTACTTACACACCAACCTACCTACTTGCTTGGGTCATGGTGGATGCCCTCTCCCCTTCCACAGCAAGTGGGCGGGTGGGTTTGTTGCACATGGTTGCCCGTACCTGGTACCTGCGAGTAAGTCGCCGTAGGTTACCGGCGCCAGGTATCTTTTTGACGAAACCCGTCTGTTTCTGCGCCTACGACGCCACCGCCGCCGCGACTGGACAAGGGCCGGGTGTACTTGGTCCGGGTGGGCTTAGGGGCTGTGGTTGTGGCACCAGAAGCTTGTACCTGTACATGTGATTGTGTGCGTCTGGCAGGCAGTCTGGCATTCTGGCAGTCTGGCACTGTCAACGGCGCTGGCAATGGCGCTGTCCATGGCCGGCGTACTTTGCTAAGTAAGTACCTACTGATAACTTACTCTCGCAGTCTCTCTCCTACTTACCTACGCTAGGTACTATACATACTTATCTACCTTGCCTTAAATTAGTACCCAAGTAGGTGCTCTGTACTCAGTACTGACCTGGGAACTTACCTTACTGAGTACTTAGCTAACTTATTGCCTACTAGCCTACCTAGGTAGGTACCTTATTAGTACTAGGCAGGTACTTAACCTGCCTACTAATCTGGCCACTGACCTTAGTACCTAGGTAGGTACTAACCTACTAACTGACCTACTAACTAACCTACTAACCTATTGACCACCCATCTCTCAGACTCTCACACACTCTCTCTGTCCGCCTCCCCTCCGTGTCCAATCCAACTCCATCCAATCCAACTCTGTCCAATTCATCTCTGTCCACCCTCTACTCCTCCTCCTCCTCCTCCTCCATCTATCCACAGTCGTCTGACCGCTGCACTCTCTGCCTCACCCTCCCTGTGCCTCTCTGTACCTCTTTGTGCCTCTCTCTGTGCCTCTCTCTGTGCCGCTCCTCCTTCTCTCCCGTGCACGCCCTCGACGCCTCCTCCCCCCGACGCCACCGGATGGCACCGTTTCCTGCTCATCTCCGCCGCTATTAAACTCTCCTGCGTCCTCCATCCCAACGTCGTCTCTCGTCCCTCTCGTCTCTCGACAAAAGCATTTTCCGCTCTCGCCCGCTTTGACTTTCCGCCGTCTTTTCTATTTAATCCTCCGGCTCGGGCACCGCGTTCAACTCTTTCCCCCCGACAGCTCATTCTCATTTCTGTTCCCTCCCGCGGCAAATCCACGATCCTCCCCTGCCTTCGCGACGACCTCTCAAGCTACCAACACAAACCAGCCTGCCTTCACCCGCTTCTTGCCTGCGCCGCGCAACGCCAGACTAAACGCGCATGCGCGCCCCCCTCATCGTCGCAGCCGCTCATCAGTATACCTCTGTCACCGTTGCCACGACAAGATTGTCTCGACATTCTCGACACTCTCGCCGCCCTCACAACAGCGCCGCTGATGCGCCCTCTATAATGTCCCCCGCCTACTGATTGCCATGTCACAGCCATCATGTCTCTCGTGGGACTCTACAATGGAGTGGAACTCTTCAGCAATCCTTCCTGGAACAGCGCCGGTACCGTCCCCGCTTCGCTAATACGCAACATCACCGATGTCGCCCAAGACCTGGCATACGAGCAGCATCTCAAAAAGAACCTCACCACTCTCTCCACAAACGGCGCTCAGACCCTCAACGGCGTCCTACAAGGGTTTCTATACGTCCCCGACATCTCAACCGTCTCCTCGTGCAATACCCAGCAGTATGATTTCATCCCACACAACGTCACCCGCAGGGCTCAACTCCCTCCCGCCAACTATAACCTCATCGCCCTCGCCCCCTGGTTCAGTATTGACTGCGTCCAAGCCTATCTCGCCTCCGCCCGCCTCGACCCCATCCGTGGCTTCGTCTTTTACAAGCCAAACAACTCAACCGATAAACCCCAGGGTGCCGACTCTGCGGTATGGAATCTCGACGATGGCGGCGCCTGGAAGGAATCCAGGTTCCCCATCTTTGCCATCCCCGGCATCGAGGGCCAGCGCATGATGAACCAACTCAGTCTCTATTCCGGAACCGCCGACACCGTCCCTCACGGCGCTGAAATCATGCAGCGCTACGGCACAAGTCCAAGAGACTATGTCAGAATCTGGACCCAGCTCACCATGAAGGGCCCCGCGAGCCTACCATCGCTATGGGTCTACTTTCTCATCGTCATTGGTGCACTCCTCTTCATCGTCGCCTCCGTATCCCTCACTATGCACTTCATCCAGCGCCGTCGCCGCACTTCGTTACGCAAACGTGTCGAGTCCGGCGAGGTCGACCTTGAGGCCATGGGCATCAAGCGCCTGACCGTGCCCGCTTCCCATATCAAGGATTTCCCCCTCTTTACTTACACCAGCCAACCCGAGCTCGCTTATGATCTCTCCACGCCCACCTCCGACGTCCCCCCGGCCATGCGATCCAACAAGGGCAAGAAGAAGCGTAGAGCCGAACGCCACAGCAACTCTTCCGCTACGGTCGTCTCCGACAGTGTGCAGACCCTGCGTAGCCAGCGCTCTACTGTTACCGGAAAGGCCGACACAACTGCCACAAACTTCCAACCCCAGTGTCACATCTGCCTCGTCGAGTTTGAGGATCGCTTCAGTGTCATCCGCGAACTACCATGCCACCACATCTTTCATCCCATCTGCATCGACGAGTTTCTTCTCCGCAACAGCTCGCTCTGTCCCATGTGTAAGCAGTGTATGCTCCCGCCAGGCTACAGTCCCAAAATCACCAACGGCATGGCCCGCCGCGAGCGTGCCTTGCGCAAGCTCCGGGAACGAGTCGAGTTTGATGACTCCTCAATCGAATCTGGCGACGTCAAGTTCAAGGGCTGGGGCAAAGCTGGCTGGGGAAAGCGCTTCTTCCATCCGTCCTCCTCGTCGGAAGAGAGCCAGGATATCCAGCTCGAGAAGCGACAATCATCGCCACCCGAACGCTCCAGTGGAGACGAGTCTCCCGGAGCTCGTGGAAATGGAAGTGACGAGAGCCCTGATGGTGGAACCCCGGAAGCCGCTGCGGCCACGACGACACCACCAGCAGCGCCGCCGCTGCAGTCGGTGGCGACGCAACCTTGTGTCCCGCAGCCAGCTGCTTCTGCCCCGTCTCCGAAGAAAACGCGCGCGCGAAAATCCAAAGCTCGACCCCTGCATGTGCTGCCCACGCAGCCCGAAGGCTCAGAACTTCGAACAGGCTTCGCCGGATTCGTCGGTCGTAGCAGTCCATCCTCCTTTGCGCGTGAGCGCATGCGAGAGATTGCTAACCAAAACGCGCCATTCGAGGATCCTGATCAATCTCGTCCTAAATGGCGCCGCGCAGTCACCAAGGTTTTCCCGGGATTATAAAAGCATGACATTTTTGGGCTCGGCGTTTTTTCCGTCTTTTTATTAGGCGGGTGTAGCAGGCAACTGCAACCAGGGGGAAAAAAGCATTGCGACGGCGTTTTTTTCATGGGGGACATTTCTTGGCCTTTGTTTTTTGTTTCTATTCACGACTTGATGAAGTGATGTTTGTGCAAGAAAACAACATCTATAGCGGATTACTTTTCTCTTCTTCTCTCCGACTGCAACTTTGTCGGTAGCCCCGTGCTGCAAGCTTTCCAGCTGCTTGATATATTATATAATGGCCATCTGAGGTATGTCTTCTATTTCCACGTTGAAAACTTGAATTCTCAACCCGGGAGCATGAGTCAATTGGGCGCACACAAAATGGTGCGGTGGAGTTTTATACTATATACACATATTCGCATATTGCAACTATTTCATCATTTTCCACATGCTCAACAGTGCTGTACTTGATTGTATATCGTCTGAACCACCATCAATTCGACCGAAAGCTGTAGACTTGCGAAACAAGGAGCAATAGAAAAAGCTGTCTGTATTTGTTATAATCTACAAATGTTTGAGGTTTTCTTTCTCTTCTTTGCAAGATCCTGTCCATGCGCGGGAGGAGAAAAAGGGCCAACGCCTATGAAAACGTAACTCCTGAGCAAGAAACAAAAACAAAAACAAAGAACAAGGAACAAAATAAAAACAAAAAGTACCTTTATCTATTTCCCAGCGCCT
The DNA here is from genome assembly GCF_051103115.1 of Cordyceps javanica. Classification (NCBI taxonomy): domain Eukaryota; kingdom Fungi; phylum Ascomycota; class Sordariomycetes; order Hypocreales; family Cordycipitaceae; genus Cordyceps; species Cordyceps javanica. The sequence goes on from NC_139296.1 coordinate 2,657,995, forward strand.
ATAGTAACAAATATCGTTTCTCATCAATAGTTTACCAAGGAAAAGAAGACGACACACTTTGAGCCATGTCATTTTCATCATTGCGGTGCATAAAGAACAACAAGAACAACATGTTATACGAAATGTTTCAGCAAAAGCAAACAAACCCAAATCATGAACGAGACGAATCGCCAATCAGCCTGTCTTGATCATCATCGCGCACGCCACCCTTGGCGAGCGCCTCACGGACGCGATCGTCCTCTGCGGCGCGGATTCGCCGCCGCGCGGCCTCGAGGCGCTCGACACCGCGATCAATGGTCTCGATGTGGATGGTGAGGGGGAGGCCGGCGGCGGCGGGGCTGCCGCCATCGCGGAGGACGCCCGGCTCGGCGACGCGGTCGCGCAGGTCGCCGAGGCCGGCCTGGATGGCCTCGAGCTCGAGGACGAGGGCGCTTACCTGGGCGACGGCCGAGGAACGTTGGGCGTCGACGCGCCGCAGGAGCGCCAGCTGCCGCGACAGGTGGCCGAGACGGCGGGCGTTGCCGCCGACGAGCGTCCACACGTTCCAGAGGATCTCGTCGCGGCGCGACGAGAGCGCGGCAGCGGAGCGCGATGACACCTCATAGATGAGCGAGAGATGATCCTCGGCCTTGGTCAGCAGGCGCAAGACGGCTTGCGCCTCGAGGAGGAGGGCGGCGATGCGCTCTGAGACGAGCGTCGTGTGCTCAATGTACTTGTCGCGCAGGACGCGCTCGCTAAAGACCTGCTCGGCGGGCTGGAACGGTGAAAAGAGCCAGCCCGACCAGGTGGCGAGAGAAGAAGAAGGTGACGAGTGAGAGGCGGCACCGCCGACGTCACTGGAGAGGGGCGCGAGCGAGTCAATGTACCGCGCGGTCCAGCGGTTGATGGTAATGACGGCATCAACGGCAGAGCCGACGTGGGTGTTGAAGCGCTGCAGGTCGGCGGCGCTTTGACGTGCCGTGTCGACGAAGCCGTCGAGCTCAAACAGGAGCTCGTCGCGCCCCTGAATATCGCTATGTTTGACGAGCGTGCGCAGGTCACGCAAGCCGGTCTCCGATCGCTTCATTTCGAGCGGCAGCGACGCTCCGTCAACGCTCCGCTCCAGAACATCCTCAAACTTGGCCTGAACGCCCATCAAGTCGTCGAACTCGACGGGCTGGGCGGGGAGGTCAGGCGCGTCGCCGCCGACCCCGCTGCCGCCGCCGGGGCAGAACGGCAGGTTTAGGAGCGAGGCGCCGGGCAGGCGGCAGATAGGTGATAGCGAGTGGTAGACGGACCTCTGCAACATGTTTTGCGTGACAATGATGGCGCCGCAGGAGAGGTACACCGCGAGGAGGAGTGCGAGAGGCCGCTTGGCGTATTGGAACGCGAGGCCGATCACGGCGACTGCCCATCGCGCGATGCCGGCCGAAATCGACAGGATAGAAGGACCGTCATCGTCTCGGCCTCGGTGATGTGTCTCAGAGTCGTCATGTTTCATTCTTGGTCGCGCGCTCCGGCGCTTCACTGGACTGGTCTGTGACGCGTATCCGCGCCGTCGTACCACGGCCGACTCGCCGCCGCGGGGACTGCTGTCTACGGTACCGGGCCGGACTGTGCGCGAGCTTTGACAGGAGCTCCTACGGTCGCTGCCAAAATCGACCGTTGGCATTCTGAACTGGGGTTCCGGCGTGCGGTAACTATGTGCGGAGCGTGGACTGTGGCTGCTGCTGCCCACCACGGACGACGGTATGCTCGGGCGGAACGGCTCCCGCAGGATGACGTTGTCGTCAGCTTGGTGCTTGGCAAAGTCGCGGATGCTGTCTTGTGAACCGAAGTTTGAGTTTGGCTGGCTCTGCGAACCGGGAGGCAGCTGCGAGGGCAAGCCAGATGAGGGCTGCTCGCTGGAAAGCGGTGACAGAACGTCGTCGTCGTCTGGTGTCGCTCCGGGTAGAAGGGACGTGTCAAAGCTGTCGTTTTCGCCGTCAACTATGCGCCATGAATCTTCGACGGGAATCTGCCGTCTGCGTGAGGACATGATGTCGCACAAAAGAAAATGCTGAGACCAACACGGGTGAGCGAGGTATGAGAACGACCGATGAGGCGACAAATTGCCTGAAGCGAGGGTGGCAAGGTTACTTCCGTACTTTCGTCTCCTTGTCTTCTCAAGGTCCTTAGATTCTTGATGAAAGAAGAAAGACGAAGACAGGTCGCGAACAATAGCCACCCTGCTTATGACAAAAAGTCACGCGCCGGGGCTGGGAAGTGTTTTGGCACCGCTCACGGGAGACAACGATTAGAGATCTGGAGTTCGGCGCGTATTGATACGAATGGCGGCCTGCTTAAATGCTAAAATTTAGCAAGTTCAGGCAGAAACGCCGCTTTGCAGATGAGTCACAACAAGAGTTCGCGGGCAGGGGTCTCGTCGACGCTAATGAGAGGAAGAAAAGCAATGCCAACAGAGCAAGAAGCCAAGGCAGCGACAAGATCGGTGTCGCAATTGTTGATGGATGGTGGCAATTGATTGGTGGCGGTGACGTCCTGGCTGCCTTGCGCCGGTGTATGGGGAGGGGAGGGGGCAGCCGGACGCTAACAATTGAGAGCTGCTAGTTGTGGGTTCTTGAGTTGGTGGGGCCAACGGCCAAACAAGACTTGGCACGGAGGTGCGGATTGTTGATGCATATCATGCGATGTAATTACACTATTGTCTGTATTGCGCAAAGAGGCCGTAAGAGAACTGGAGGGTTTGGGTGTTGAAAAAGAAAAAAACCTGCATCACCAGGTCATGAGCGGGAGGATGACCAAAAGGCAGCAAGCCGCACATGACCCCGCTGTCGAGTCCGCCAGCTGGCAGCCCTGCCTGACGGGGCCGGCGGCGCGTGGTCCGCCAGTGGGGTGCAAACAGCGCCGTGACTCCGGGAGAGGCCGTTTGGCTTTTCTTTTGTATCATACTCGATATGCCGTCTTGAGCTTCTGGTTATCTTTTCTGAGTAAAGAGAGAACCTGGGATACTTTTTCTTTTCCCTTCTTACCAGATTCAGCCCTCACCAAGTTCGCCTTATAGGCTATCGAGTGGGCGCTTCGCCTATTGAGATTGTCTTTGTCAAGCCGTTGCGCTGGTGTCGAACATCGCTCACGGTTCGAAAATAGACGGACGCCTGGCCTGGGGCCGACATTCTCAGTTCGAGACGGCCAACTCGGTGGTTGTTGCAGATGAGTTCCTCGTATACGCAGCTGCATTTGTCCGGCTCGATCGATCTCGCATGGTACCACGTTCCTTCCTCCAACTCAATAATCGCAGCGCACATAGCCGCTACTACAATTGGCCGCCATACGCCGTCTCTTCTCGGCCACTGACGGAGTAGTGCGACCGCCTCTCGCCGTATCAGCCGATCGCGGCATGTGCGCCCAACTCCAAACAGCAGTTCGGCAACAGAAACAGAATACGAGAACCCTTGCCCGTCGATGCCCTGCCTTGCCTCTGCCTCCCTTTCGAGATGGATGAGTTGCCTAGAAAGGTTATTGATCCTTGCAAATGATTCGGTAAAGTGATCAAAGGATTCCTCCCCGAGAGAACGATCCAGATGCAAGCATACGTAGACGGCCACTTCCATGAGCTGAAGTTGAATTGCACCACGCTTTGTAGAACTGTCGTCAGGTCGCGTGTCCAGCAATGCATTGAATTTCAATCTCCAAACAGTAAACCGATTCTTGTATTGTCGAACCCTGTCATCATAGTCTGTGATCTTGGAAATGTCCCCGGGCAAGGTAACCATTGGGAAAGCTTGAAAAATGGCCGTCAACATGGGCTGAATGTCGACAAACGCTTCGCTCATGGACTGATAAGGCTCAGATGGCCCAGTTGGTAGGGTACTCTCAAGATACCAATTTGGCCTTGGCACATCTCTTATACGGCCGAAAATTTGGGATTCGTAGAGCGAGATGAGGGAGATGAGCGCCCCCGGTGAGAGAATATGATCCCGCCGTCCTTGCTGTTGATGCTCCCAGAACCGCCATTGATAGAATAGTAGTATGCTGGTACGGGCATGCTCAGCTGCTTGTGCTACATCCCCCTGCAGGCAACACAGACCCGTGTAGAGCATGCTGACGAGCATAAATGCCTCCTGGTCTGCATAGCTTGGGGAGGCTTGTTGTGCAATTTTGACCATGTGTCTAATAGAAGCATTATGTTGCAGCAGCGCAAAAGCATAAAGTGAATTCTTGTCGGCTTCGGGAGCTTTGGGTTTTTTTGCCCTGTGGTCAAGAGCGGCGAAAGAGAGGCAGGCATGCCAGACGGCGGGATAGACACTCGTCGCCCGCAAGACATCACCGGTCCAAAAGGCCTGGTTAAAGCTGCCACCAACTTGATGGGCTGTGCGTAGGCGGAATAGGTCAAAGACATGCGCTTCCTGGCGGTCAACTCGCATGCCCTGCGGAGCTATGGATACTTTGGGTCGGATGTTTAGAGGCTTCTGTGGTGGCGCGGAGGCGTTTTCAACGGATTGGTTCGCAGTGAAGCGAAAAACGAGAGGGGGATACTGGCAATCTCTTCCAGCGGATGTACCTACGAGAGAAAAGTGTCAGGGACCGAAAGAGGTCATGGGAACTGGCCTGAGTTATTCGGCGCAAACGCTATACGCACACTTCTTGCATGATGGTTTGCCTTCATCACACTTTATATGTCGACGTCTGCCGCCACCATACTAGGTCAGCCGTCTCGAATTGTTAAAAGGTCATTTTGGATGAAGCTCTTACCGACACGTCATGCATCCGGTCTTTACTTTGGCGGCAAATCTCTTCTGTCTCTTAGGTAGGACGATAGCTTTTTTGGCAGGCTCGTCGGTGGCGGGGCTGGAAGTTACAGCACAACGCTGCGTGCCTGCTACAGTTTGTGGAGAAATTTGGCTCTCCGGATAGCTGGAGCTGTCGGACAAACATCTCGGAAACATTGGCGATAAATACGCTGCGGGACAACGACCAGTGCTGTCTCATGGGTGATGGACGGTTCATTGGCAAAAGCGGCTACAGGCGCAAACAAACAGAAGCTGGCCGTATTGGCGGTGAGCCACTATAACGGACCTATCGGCCGCTGGCAATACTTGTGAGCGGGCGAGCCCTGGATCGCACAGGACGGACCTCTTCTAATATACGCAACGTAGACATTAGATTTCAATTGGGAAATAAAAGAGATGAAAATTATGAGAGTCTTTCCCCCATAGAATTGGGGCAAAGGTTTCATAGCGTCGTATGTGGTTGTACCTGCTGAGGACCTGCAGCCTAGGCTGTCTATGGGAGCTGATCGACAGCTAGGTATCTATTCAAAGCAGCCCGGGTAACAATAGAGGACGCTTATTTGCAGCCTGCAGTGTAATCGTCTCATGTCTGAGTTGGTGGAGCGCTGGGTTGTTGAGTAGCCTTTGTCTACGCCGAATGCGTGACGGCTGCTCCAGCACCGAAAAGTTAGCCTCGGCTGGCCGATGCCGCCCCAGCAAAGACGCTAAAAAACGGCAGGCCGCGGGATGCACGACTTCAGAGAAGCTCCATGTGCTGTTTGCGCCCTCTACTTCTCTTTCGTCCTTCTTTCAATATAAACAACACGCATCACTGTCGACATCTCCACCCCAACACGCAGAGCCGACAGCATACACAAGATCTGATGCCGCACCAATGAGCGAATCGAGCTTCGTGCAAGCCCAGCAGCGGGTCGCCGCCCGCCGACAGGCCCGTGAGGTCCAAGCCGCGGCCCGCATCGCCGCCCAGCGAGAGGCATCGCGGACCAGCGCCCAGCTGCAGCGTCTGCCGTTCCCGTTTAGCGGCCTCGCGACCGCCTGGGACGCCGTGTCGTCGCGCGAGGGCACGAGACCGGCGTTTCGCGTCGCGCAGGTCGATGCCGAACTCCTCGACGACGAGCTCGTCGACCTGCTCAAGACGCAGGTCGCCGACGCCCTCAAATACTTTGCCGGCGGGCACCTGCACGACGACTGGTCCGATGAAATTATCCTCGGGCTGCGCGCCGTTCTCTTCAAGCTCACGATCTGGGACCACGACGCCACCTACGGCGCGGCCCTGCAGAACCTCAAGTACACCGACGCGCGCAGCAACGGCCCCGTGCTGGTTGCGCCGTCGCGGACGCAAAAGTCGCTCCACGGCCTCGTTAGCGTCGTGGGAAAGTACGCGTGGAGCAAGTGGGAGGCCTGGCTCGTAGAGCAGGATGAGGGGTACGATGAGCCCAGCCCGCGCGTGCGGCTGCTGTCGCGGTGGACGTCGCGCCTGACGACGGTGCACTCGGCGGCGGCGTGCGCGTCATTTCTCGTATTCCTGCTGCACGGTCGCTACCGCACGTTGCTCGACCGGATACTGCGAATGCGGCTGGCGCCGCCGACGAGCCAGGTCAGCCGTGAGGTCTCGTTTGAGTACCTGAATCGGCAGCTGGTGTGGCACGCCTTTACCGAATTCCTGCTGTTCGTGCTGCCGCTCATTGGTATCAACCGCTGGCGGCGCTGGCTGAGCCGTACGTGGCGCAAGACCAAGGAGATTGTCAACACGAGCAGCACGAGCGCCTCGGAGGGCGGCGGCACCCTGGGCGAGTACGGGTTTCTGCCGGAGCGTACGTGCGCCATCTGCTACCAGGATCAGAACGAGGCAACGACAGAAAACGAAATTATGGCGGCGGCGGCGTCGAGCGGCGTTGTCGGCTCCGCGCAGACGGACGTGACGAACCCATACGAGACGATCCCCTGCGGCTGCGTCTACTGCTTCGTCTGCCTGGCGATCCGGCTAGAGCGCGAGGAGGGCGAGGGCATTACGTGTCTGCGCTGCGGCGAGCACGTCAAGGAGTGCCGGCCGTGGGATGGCGATGTCGTGGAGCCCGCCAGAGCCAGACCGGGCGGCCACAAGACGGTGGCCTTTTCAGAGGACGTGACTGGTGGCATGGACGAGGAGGAGGAGGAGGAGGCGGCCGAGGAGTAAAGCTTGATGTCGACGATGCAGCTACTTAGATTTACGAAACACGACCAAGGCGGCGTGAGAGTGTACTAAACAAAATGAGAGCGCATAAGCTCTGATATTGTTTCTTTCTATTCTTTGCATGGCGGGGCGGGGAGATGTTTGGTTCTACTTGGAAAATGGGCAGATGTATATACATGTTTGATTAGTTCTCTTGAAGCGATTCATGTTGGCTTGGCTACACATAGGCATGAGCATATGACTGCCCTAGTGTCGAGAGAGTAACTATCTTAGTTGATGCGACTAGTACTGGCAGCATGATCTTTGACGTGCTGTGCCGATGGAGCATGACGCCTAAATGGCCGACCGTCGATGCGCTGAAGCAAATCTGCTACAGCGGGGCCCTGATATTCTAAGGATATCTATCACTACGTTACACAGCTGCCGAGATTTGCTGCTCAGATTGACCCGTAGATACTGTGCAGGACACGAGATTCAAATAGGCAATGCTCAGCGGATTTATCACCATCTCGCGTTGTGGAACATTATCTGCGTGCAAAGTGCATTGCATCCCGGCTGTTGGGCTCTGTCAGGCACGCATCTCGACCCTTGACAGCTTGTGTGGCGTCATACCCACAGCGGCTCCTTTGTGGAGGCAGCCTGCTTCTACCAGTAATATTACCTTGCACATCCATCTCCCTCCCCAGGTACCCAGGTGCCAGGCATCCAGGTAAGTACTTAGCAAGGTAAGGCAAGGTAAGGCAAGGTAAGGCAAGGTAAGTAGGTACTCCGTACTTTCCTGCTAAATAGGACCGGCAACCGCCAATTTACCTGGGATATCCACAAACCGCCCTTTTCTAGGCCGACGATTTGGCTATTCTTGCTTCCTACCTACTTCTTCATTCCCCTTTCCCCAGGGAAACGAAGAAAGCCAGTCTGTTGCGCGGGCTGCACAGACGACCGATCGATTTTGCAACACGTCCACAATATGATCGAGTAAATGATACAACACACCAAAGCTGAACAGATACTCTGCTTGTACTGCACCGCCCTTCTCGCGACCGCGCGTCGTGGGACACTTGGTGTCGCGTTGAGAGTCCGCTGTCTAGAGGTCATCCGGCTTAAGGGAGGAGAAGCTTGACAATTTGGCCCAACGCTCAGAGGAACAGCTGTCCCCTGCTGTGCCCGAACCCGAGCTTCCCTCTCTTACCTGCAAGATAAGCTTTCCAAAACGAGAGGGCTGGCCCTCTGAGCATAGGACCAGCCATGCCCAGCTTCTTCCAATTCACCCAGGGCAGCGAGTCCCGCGTACGGCCCAACGACTCGTCGCCGCTCCTCGGTCGCTTCCGTGCCGTGCCGCCACGCCCCGAGTTTGGCATCCGCCGCAACAGCCAGCTCGGTCTCCTCTCGGATAGCATCGCGGCCGGACGCGGCAGCGTCCATGTCGGCTACGGCGCCCTCATTGCCGCCCACCTCGGCGACAGCGACAGCGAGGACGAGTGCATCCGCCGCGACGGCCGGCTCGAGCTCCGCGAAACCGCTACGACCTGGGATCGGCTGTGGCAGAAGTTCGTGATTGACCTCTGGGTCGATCCCAGGCAGTCGGCGGTCATGAAGGTTGTGGATAGGTGGTGGAGCCGATATGGGCTGCTGGTGTTTATGCCTGCCATCCTAGTACGTCGGTGGGCTCCTGCGTGTGCGTGGATGAAAGCGACTTCTAATCATGTGTGGTTTCTAGGCAATTGCGTGGTGCGCGATTCCGTTTCCCCAGTACCCCCTGCCAAGAGACGACGATGACGACCAGGCAGACCCGTCAAGGCCTGGCAAGCGTCCTGGGTATGGGGCTGCCAACGTCGAGGTCAACTTTTGGTTTTTTCTCTTCATATACTACGGCTTTTACAATGCTACAGCGTTGGTGTGGATTACCAAGGTGTTTAATCTCTACAACCTCAACTGGTCAGTGGAATAGATTACGATGACTACGGTTGAGCCATATAACTTACTTGCTCCAGGTGGCCGAAGATTTTGGGGTTTCCCGTTACAGTATCGTTAATTGCCATTATATCTCTGGCAGTCCCGGTGCCCATTTATCTGATGCCAGAGACTCGCTTCTTGACGAATCACAACACTTCGTGGATCTCGTGGACATTTTGCGTGATGGCCATGCCTGTAGCCATTGCGTTTCTCATTCTCATGACAAACGAACGACACATTGGCCTGCGACACTCTCTTTCCGAAACGCAGCGGATTTTTACCACATCATGGTGGACGGGCGAGCCCGACACACTGCCGCGGCCCGATCGTCGACGGCGTAATGTGCCGGGCGACTTGTGGGAGCACGACGTACTGCAGTCATATGGGGCGACAAGGCCGCAAGGCGTAGCCATGAGGCGTAGGTGGCTTCCGTCAAGCTTTATTCGGTTCCTGTGGCTCTGCGTGGCGTTGTCTATCGGACTGATGGCGTACGTGCTCGGAGAAGCATATGCCGAGCTCTACCTGCAGACGCTACCGCACAACAGCTTGGAGACGGTAGTATATGTCTACGGATGGATCATTACGGTGCATCTGCTGGACGCGCTTACTGGTTGGGTGCTGGGAATAAGAGAGGGTGAGAGGGTGGGAAGTTACCCACTGAGCTGGGTGTTTAAGCTGTGAGTGCATTTCGATGAGCGGCATGCCACGAGTATATTCCACTAACATGGTGTTTGCAGGTATTTCATGCTGACATACCAAACTTATGTGCGTGCGCTGTACGCTCGTCTACGTACGCCGCAACAGTTTATTGTGCTTCAGATTCTCTCATCGACGAGTCTGGTGATTCTGACGCCGCTTATGATGACGCAAACGTTCCACAAAGCCATGTGCGTGCTGGGGCTTAACGGGCAAACATACGGATCGTACCAGAAGTTGCAGACGCGAAACGTGTTCATCCGGTTCCTGGCAGAGAATGCGTCGATGGCAACGTTTATGGGGAGCGTACTGGTGCTGCACTATGGCGCGAACAAGGATGTGTACCCGTACTTTGCGTTTGATCGCGACTCGGAGCCGTACAACCTGAACCTGACGGTGTACTTTTCGGCCATCACCTGGCTGTGCGAGCTAGTGGCGAGCGTGGCGGTCCGAGGCCTGATACGGTACTGCTTCAAGGTGGATGTCGGGCTGGAGGGCAAGCTAGACCTGGCGGTGTGGCCAGAGCTGCTACCGACATGCGTAGCGGTGATGCTGCACGTCTTGCAGAACATGATGTTTTCGATTATCCGGTTGCAATTTCATTAATAGAGGGGGGGAACGGGAAGAGGAGAGGAGAGAAGAGTTGCAGGGTCTGTTTCGTTTGGGGACCTGTCCGGGGCATGAGAGATTGTAGGATCTTTGTTTGTTTTTTTCTTGGTGCGTTTTGGCCTGGTTTGGATCCGACGTTGATACCCCAATCCCGTTTGCGTGCCTTTTACTTTTGTTTCTTCATTGTCTTAGAATACACACCTGCGCGCGGCCTGAATAGAGATTAGAGGGCTGCTACTTGGTCGGGGTTGATTATGCAGTATTGAATAGAAGTAATATGTAATAACCGAATATTGCTCGGGTGTTGGCTGAGATGCGATAGACGCTGTAGAAGGGGAGAGACGAGGGAGAGAAGATGGCGGAAGCGCGGAAGTGCGGAAATGTGGAAGAGGAGCACATGTTAGATCGAGTGGTGGAACCGAGGAGCAAAAGAATAGACGAAAGAAGAAGAAAAGAAATCAGTAGTTTGAGAAAAAGATGAAAAAGATGGAAAAGTCAACATCGTGACTCAAGGCAAGGCAACAGGCAAAACGATGAGCACAACCTTGATCGCTGAGCCTTGGTTGGTTGGAGTGGGTAATCGGCTGTGCAGTTTTCCATGTGGGAGGAGGGGTGAAGGGAGGCATGGGAGGCAGCGGAGGGGTGGACATTTTTGGTGTGCGGGCCGCTTCGATGGACGGATGTGGATGTGCCGCCAATTGTGTTTTCTTGGCTTATTTTCGGTTTATTATTTTCATTCTCATTTTTTTCTATTTAGCTGTGGTTTGCAATTCTTGTTCTTCTTCCTTTGTAGTTTAAGAAGTGGGCGTGGAGACTCTGGAAAAGTGACCAAAAGGTATAAATCAAACCTGACTAATTGCTGAAATAATGACATATGAGAGATCACCTGTTGTGGTCGGAAGGTACGGCTCGTTGCCACGGATATTCCTTTTGCCATTTCCGAATTTATAATTCAATACAAGTCAGAAGTAAGACCAGTCATGCTCAGCCTAAGGGTGCTCGTGTAACGGCCCTGCCAATGTGTTTGGACGGATCCTCCTCGAGCGTATAATGGGTCTCACGTTAGCCCGTGAGGCGCCGAGGGGATGCTTGATGAGTCAAGCAGCCGTTTTCCTTTATTTATTCTTCTTGTTCTTTTCTTCTGCTGAGCTATTGAAGTCTTTTTAGACATGGCCGCCTCGTTCCATGCGGTGTGTGAGGTAAAGCTAAGAAATAAAAAACAAGAAACAAAAAAACTCAACTAGTTTGTATTTCGATTAAAGAAAAGTAAAAGTATACAACTGCCCATCAACGGGCGGCAACATCTATCGATAACATCAGGCAACCGAGACAAAAAGGCGCACGCAACTACAACAAGACTAAGTAGAAGCGGGCATGTTACACGTATGCACATGCATGACAAGGCAAGGGACAAGATCAGTTTCTGCAGAAAACTAGAGCAAAAAGGAAAAGGGCATTGACAAAAAGCAAAGACTAAAAAAAAACTACAAATAAGTACAAATAAATACAGGGGAAAAAATGATACAAGGACTGATTCGGCGGCAATCCATAAATAAAGCAAGGACCTTACCGAGTACTCCTTCCAAAGGCCCTACCAAACGGGTAGTTGGATAAAAAAAGTAAGTAGGCCAAGCTGCCAAGGAAGGTGGCAGGCACATAAATATGTTTTGCGGGTCATGGCTGTGATGCTGCGCGCTTTGCGCTTTGAACATGCTCAGTAATAAGAATTCATAGGTCAGTATCCGTAAGTACCTACTTAACCTGTCTTTTCTTTCTCTATCCAGGTCCTCTCACGACTGATGTCTGGTGCGTATACCCAGTATGCATGTGCGTGTGTTTTTATCATTTTAGGGTTTTTTCTCCCATGTTGAAACACAACCATCTTCATATTTTTTCAAAGATCCAGTCTTTTTTTTTTCCCCTTGTTCCTGGCATCCTTGCTCTCCGTTGGCTCGGCGCTGAATCATGCCTCTCTTCCCGTATCCATCTACCCATCCATCCATCCATCCATCCATCCAGCCATCCGTCACATCCAGCTAGCCAACCGGCCCATCCACGGCCACCATGAGCAGCAAGCCATGCTATAGTTGCCCTCAGGCAACAAGACCGAGCGAGCCATTAGTAAATAAAAAAAGAACGAAAAAAAAAATCCACCCCCCTCCAAGTAACATTGATAAAAGTAATGATAGACTCACCGACCTTTTGCCAGTGCGCGCGTCGAGTTACAACGTCGCGGTGTATACTTGCTGCACTGTTTCGCCCTCCTTTGTTCTCTTTTGTCTTGTTTCCGAATACATTGGTCACTTACTTAACCTCGTGTCTTGTTTTGTCACGTCTCCATCTCATTCTTCAAGCCCCCCTCGCCTTCCGTCCCTCCCCCGGCGCATGCACCAGGATAAGTAGCCAAACCTATCCGTACTTTTGCTCGTAATCTACGTACTCCGTAGGTACTTACTTACCTACTATCTGTAGACCTGGCTGGGGCGCTGCCGGCCTGGACTCTGCATTAGCTACTTACTTAGCTACCTGCGTACCTAGGTATCTACATACAGCCTTGGGTCCTGACACCTGGGTCCTTGACTCCTTCCTACCAAGGCCCTACTTATTTTTATTGTCTCCTTATTCCTCTTCTGCCACTCGCAATCTCGCTCCTTCTTTTTCTCTCTCATTCTCTTCTTCTTCCTCACATCATCACTTGCTTATCTTGACCCTCAAGCAAGGCGTTTGTCCTCGCGCCCCTTACATTGCGTTGTCGGCTGTCGCTGTTTTGCCTCTGCCAGGTGCCAAGTGTCTGCCCGCCTCCGTTTGTTGACTGGCTCCTCTTGCCCGCCGGCCCCCCCCCTCTCTCTGTCTTTCTTTTAATCCCGATCTTCTTCTTCTTCTTCTTCTTCTTCTTCTTGTTTCCTAAATAAACACTGGGGCACGTTGGCCTGTTGCGCCTGCCAGCACCATTTCGACGATCCGCCAGTTGCCCGCGTCCAATCTGCACATCCAACTGAAGCAACTTCCAAGGTACCTCAGTAGCTTGGGTATCGCTACCTACCTAAGTACTTGCTTGCCCATCCACCTCAAGGCACATTTCGTCTCCACCGATATCCACCCAATAACAAAGTGCGTGCTTTTATCCCACCTTAACCACTCCGGCCGCCGACCTACTCAGTACCTACCTTTGGGCCTCCTCCCCTCTATTTCCCCCCTCTCCGTTTGCTCTGCCCGCGCACCTCCCAAACTAAACTACCCCTCCATGCTGCCCGCCCTGCATTATTCTCAATTTTCCCAAAACTCGCACCGCCTTTGCCCTTTTATTCACTCTAGCACTCATATCCTCTTCACTTTTATCCCTTCTTTTTACTCTCCAATTCTGCCTCGAATCACCACCTGATACGTGGCTTGTGTTTTTCCCCCCCTCCACAATCCCCTTTCCCTCCCACACCCCGCCTATACTCCTCTTGCCCAGAGTCTCGCTCCCTCTCTCATCTCGACGTTGAGCTTACAATGAGTGATTCAGCAGGCGCCCAAGATGCCTCGGGAAGACAGCCCTCCTCCGCCTCCTCCCCCGCCGCCCAACTCGCCAGTGCAAAGGTAATCCTTCGCAACAACCTGCGCCAGTTCCCGGACTTTCCCATTCCCGGTATTGACTTTGTCGATATCATGCCGCTCTTCGCCAACCCCGAAGCCCATGCCACTCTCGTCAACGCTCTCGAGCTTCAGATTGCTCAGACCTTCGCCGATGCTAAGCCCGACGTCATTGTTGGCCTCGACGCACGCGGCTTCCTCTTTGGCCCCGGCCTCGCCCTGCGCCTCGGCGTCCCCTTTGCCGCCGTCCGCAAGAAGGGCAAGCTCCCTGGCCCTTGCGTCACCGCCGAGTACGTCAAAGAGTACGGCAAGGACTTCTTTCAAATGCAGGAGGATGCCATTCGTGAGGGCCAAAAGGTTCTCGTCGTCGACGACATTATTGCCACTGGTAAATGACCCCCCACCACCATCACCCAATCGCTTGGCCCATCCGCTGACTGTTCCTTCCTCCAGGTGGCTCTGCCAAGGCTGCTGCCGACCTTGTTACCCAGCTCAAGGGCCAGGTCATGGGTTACCTCTTTATCCTCGAGATTCCTGGTCTTAACGGTCGCGATAAGCTTGGCGCTGCTCCCACAACCATTCTCCTCGAGGACGCCTAAGCTCACCACAACATCACCCGACATGCACAAGACGAGACGCTCGAAATCCGCACATTCAACAATAGACATGATCATGACCTAATACAAACACACGTTGACGCCACTTTCGCCATCTGCCCACATACACACCACAAACTGTCAATGCCGACCTATTTTTAATATCCGGGGAAACTGGACTCCACATGCACCACAACCTTGACACGACATTCAACCGTCTGCATATAATGAATCGCCCTGCTAGGAGGGCAGCAAAGGAGGAAATGCAATTTGTTTTATACTCGATTTCTACTGCATACACCGTGACACAAGAAAGGCGAGCGAAGAGAGAGAAAGAGAGAGACCGGGGAAAAGTTTTGCAATATGTGAAGAAAAAAAAGATGTTGGAAAGGCGTAGCAATCTCAATTTTTCTTTTTGATTTTTCTGTAATTCGATTTTGCCGTCATCGTTTTATAGACACTCATCAGTAGTCATCTACTGACCAGCTGCTGTGCAGATGACTGCCACTTGCTCCGACACGAGCAGCCAGCTGTGCACATTAATAGTGTCGGGCACTTTTCTTCATCCAGATACATATCTCAAGAATACTTCAATCTTTACATATGTAATCATGAATCAGTTCGTCTATAGCCATCATATCTAAATTCTTCTATAAACCAGATGCATACACGGTCCCTGAACACTTATACCTATTTACAAACGATTCAAATCCTTCAAACAGCCCCTCTCTCCTTCCTTGCTCACTCTCCCCCCTTTCTTTCGTTCTCTCTCTCTCTCTCTCTCGCTCTCTCATCCGAATATGCTTGCGTCTACAGCACGATGGCATTCTCAATCACGTAGCCTTGGCTCTTGACCACGTACTTGCGCCGCAGCCCGACCGCTGACGCTTCGCGAAACAGCTCGTACGTGCCCTTGGCGCCGGCCATGAGCACCATCGGAATACCGTGGACGCGGGTCGCCCCGCGCGGCGTGCGCTGCTCCGTCGCCAGCAGCGGCCGCGGCGCGTCGTGGAGCGCGTCGGTGCCCTCGTCCACGACGACGACGAGCTGCAGGCTGCCGCCGCCGACGTCGGGCGCGAAGCTCGGCACGTTGTCGAGCTTCTCGCCAAACGAGCACCCGCCGCGTTGCATCACAATGACCTGGTGTCGGCGTGGTGCGTCTTCGGGCAGCGGGCCGTCGCACGCCAGGCCTGCCATGTACACGCGGCGCCACGGAAGCGACGCCGCCGGGTCGGCGGCCGAGAAGCCAGGGCTGCTGCGGAGAAGCGCGTCTCGCACAGCGGGCAGGGGGAACGCGCCAGCGCCGGTCGCCGTGTTGGCGAGCCAGCTGTGGATAGAGGCGCCCCCGCTGTCGTCCCCGTCCTCTTCGGCGCTGCGATGGCTGCCACTACCGCTCTCACGGAACGGCATGGGTGATGGACTGCTGATGGTGGCGCTGCCCTCGAGCGCGGACGACACGGCCCGCAGGATCGACTTGAAAAGCGAGTCTGGGTCGGCGGCGGGTGGTTCGGCGCTAGCGCGGACGGCAGACTGCTTCTGAGTGGAGGACGCGTTGCCAAGAGCGGCATCCATGCTTGTGATCTCGTCCAGGGAGCCGGGCACGGGCAGCGGCATCGAGGTCGGTGGCAGCTCTTGGCTCGTCCGGGCCGTCGACGGCTCCGGCTCGACGAGCAGCACCACTTCCACCAGATCCTTGCGTCGGAGGACGGAGAAGGCGTCGTCGCGAAAGCGCCGGACGTCGTCTGCGTGGAACATGACGTTTTCGTGTCGGCCGACCGTCTTACCGGCCGCGTGCGTGATCATCCAAACGTTGCTACCAGCCGCCTCGTTGAACTCCTGCTCGAGCTGCAGCTTCAGCCCATCTACCTTTTCGACCGTAGGGCCGACATTGTGATACCATCGTAGCTGCACGTTGTTTCGTGAGAAGAGTGACGGCGACGCATCTTGGGAGGCGGGAAACTCGATCCATGACAAGATGCGATTCGCAGGCGCCGGGCAGGTGCCGTTGTGCGGGAGCATTGTGGGTGGGAGTGTCCACGGGAAGACGGAATGGTTCGATGTGGCACGGTACTGTGTGATGAGCCCCCTCTCCGCGTCCTTGATTTCGAACGATTCCAGCGGCCCGTGCATGTTGGGCGTGTTGTAGAGATGGGTGAAGCGCGAAACGTCAAACAAGTTGCGTTTTGCGGCCGTGTTGGACCCTGCCAGTGGCTCTGATGGTGTGCGCGGGGCCGGGCAGGAATTCGTAAATCGACTGTCGTAGTAGCTATATACGGCCACGTCTTTTTCGTTCTGCTGAGCCACGCCCGAAGTTCGCCTTCTGGGTGCTGAGGAGCCATGCGCCTTGCGCGGGATGATGAGAGGGTGCCCCTCGGTCGTGAAAACGTAGGCGGCGTCAAGATTGTTCAGAGGATGCTCCGGGTCGAAGAGCAGGTAGAGATATTTTGTTGTCTCTCCTAGGAAGAAGCTTTCCATGCGGTCCTGTTTCTCCCCCGAGAGCACGTTCTCCAGCCCGGCCCATCCACAGGCAACCCAACAACGGCGCTTGATGTCGTGTAACACCATTTCGCCCACTCGAAGGTACCACGGGTCAGCCGTGGCGCGGTAGATGTGGTAAGTCGACTCGATAAACTCGGGCCTCCCCGGCCACCAGGCAATGCCAGGCTCGACGTTGCTCTCCCGGACAGACCAGCGTTCCGGGATGGCACCGTAGCGTGTCCAAAGCGCCGTATAGACGAGGTTGGCCTCGATAGCCTCGTCAATCTCACCGGCCAGAGCTAACAGACCGGGGTAAAAAGCACCGAGACTGTCGATCCACATCGTATACACCTGCCCGGTGGCGCGGTGGTTGTTGGAATAATACGGGAAATGGTTGTCATCCGTGTAAATGTAGCGCTTCACCGACGCGTGAGCCTCGTGCCACGCTTCCAGAAACGCATCCGAGGAGTGCATTTGCGGGGGCAGAGGTGGATGCAGCGAGTTGGGATCGAGCCAACTTGTTGTGCTCCGCCTTTGGGATCGCGTCATGTTTGGCGTTTCCTGCCCGGATAGGAGTATGTGGCTCTTGAGCGCATACTCGAAGAAGCTGTCCATCCCGGCGCCAATGCCAGAATGAGGACCTATCCAGACGCCGCGCTCGGCATCGATGCCATTGCCAATCAAACCAATGTCGCTCCGGCGCTTCCACACCTCCCAGAAGGCACGCTTGGCGGCCTGCTCGAAGCGCGGGTCTCCGGAGAGACGGCTCAGCACGGTGAATTCGAGAGTTAAGCTGCCCGCACCCGCGCTGCAGGTTTCGGTGATTTCGGCATTGTCGACAACGGGCTCCGCGTCCTCGAGATCCTGGTGCAGCGGCGAGTTGACGTAGAAAGGAATGCCAGAGCGCAGATTGACGCGCGGATATGGTATCCCTGTTTTGGTGTAGAAGGCCGGCAAAAGGCGTTCAGATAGGTCAAGAGCAAGTCGCAAGAGCTGGCCGTCGTAACGAAAGCCCCCGGGCCAGGATATGGGCGCTGTTTCCAGAGGGTCGTCACTCTTTGTCTTTGTGTTGGTTTCTGGGTTGTAGCCTCGGATCGGCAAATCACCCACGGCGAAGAGATGTGCGCTCAGCAGTCCACCAACGCCGCGAATAACCGTCTCGAAGACTTGCACCTTGCTGTCGAGATCAAAGCCCCTGGATCTGATACCCTGGCCTGACGGGCCATGTCTTCCATCGCCATAGTACAGCACGAATTGCGCCACGCCGTCCTGAAAATCGCTCAGCGCCTGAGACCCGGTGTATTTCTCGTCAGCAGGCCCGCCGGCAAGAATGGCCAAAGTCGACAGGCTGTCGATGAGAGTCAGAGAGTAGTTGCCGAGCACGTCGTTCAGTCCAATGTCAGCCGGCTTGTTGGGATTTCGAGTCAATGGCTGACACGTTACAGGACGAAGCTGTTATGGAGAGAGAGACAATTAGACCTCGTCAATGAAAACTCAAAATGAAACAGCTATCCGGCGGCTTATACCTCGTCTTCTGGGAATGCATGCAGCATGTAATTGTTGTAGCCGTGGTAAAACATGTCCACCGTCTCCTGCCGCAGCTTGGCCAGGTGGTCCGACCGCATAGCCGGCGCCATCCATGGCAGCGCGCACAAAGTAAGAAGGACTGTTAACAGAAACATGTTCCATGCAGGATATCTCGATCGAACTCGATGGGCGTCGGGGATCGGGGGGAGAATGCGCATCGGCAGCCGGATCACAAAGTCGGGGTTCCCGCGCTCACGGGCGCTGTGACGGTCTATAAAGACTCATGCAAGTGTGATTCCATCTGGAGTTTTCGAAACGCAATCACCGGACGACTTTCTGGATGTCCCTGGGCCACCAGTCGCTGCTGGATGATGCGCTGGTTGTTAGGGGACTTCTGGCATCTTCAATTACGCCACATCGCACGAGACCTGCATTGCGTGCGTGGGGTTGTAGTGTGGCTGGTTAGACGTGGCTGGTTAGACCCGTATTAGGTAATACTACAACTTGAATCTGTCAGACATCGCCAGCATCTACGATGATGGGGCTACCATGACAACTTACAACGCCAAGTTACCTCCGCTCAAGTGCAAAATCTGTGCTGGTGGAATAAAGCTTCATCTACATCGGGCCGAGATATCACATGTTCTGGTGATTGTGCGTACCCTGTGGGCCAAACCATCCGCGACTTACACGCTATTGCCATACGAGAGTCAAACGGCGAAGTTGCCTGTCTCCCCTTTGAGGCAACATGAAGCGATTAGCCCCTGACATGGATACCAGGTGGAATCATGAAAGCAAACATAAAATGCATTCATGTACCTGCTCAGCCCTGAGAAGGTAGAAGTACATAAGCCAGAATGGAGTATTTCGAAGGGCATATCTACACCCCCCGTGGCTTCCCATGGCGATTGGCAGTATCTTTCAGCCCTGGGAATGGTACGCGAGCCATACAAAGCCTGAATTGAAGAGAAAATTTTGACTTCGAGCGCATCATTGGACGCCTCTTGCACAACAGAGTGCCCGCTGCTAACGCCGTCCTGCGTCCTGCCATCCGGTCTCGGGCGCGGCTGGGGCCAATCGCAGTGGTCCAGACATTTTCTCATCTCGAAGATCATGACTCTTACAAGAGGCCAGAAAAGGGGCATCGTGTCCAACCGAGTGTCTTCGTCGTGGTTTTACACTCGAGTGGTGGTGAACGGTTGTCTAAGCCGGGGTGAGGGACCCATACGGCCGCAGAATGGGCCGGGCGGAGCTCCATCACGATGGAGCGCGGACCACAAGGCCAACGCTGGGTCGGCGCTGATATCTCCAGACCATGCGGCCAGCTTTTGCGACCAGGCAGATTTGGCCTAAAAACTAACGACGTGAGAAAGTCATGACGAGATGAACATTCTGATTTGTTTCAAATCTAGGCAAATAATTTTCAATTTAAGGATGATCCTCAACTTTGACAATCAAACGCCCAACGAGGCCGCTTAGCGTCTAACTCCTCGGTAACTTTAGCGGGTATCAACTGCTTGCCTGAGCAATCGAGACTCGTGCGGGCGCAAGGGGCATAGGTAGGTACTTACTAAACAGTACCGTAGCATGGTCTATTCTGTCTGGTACTAGGCAGCTACGACCTATTGTATACAATTTTGGGCTCGAAAAGGGCAACCGGAAAGTCGGGTCGGGGTGAAGAACCACATGGCAAGGTCCGCGAACACATTCACATCATCGTATAAGAACTTGAACATGGCACGCAAGTCACAGTTGGTGTCTCAAAGAACAGCGGTACATTCCCTTGGTTGCGTGTTTCTTCCTTCATGAGCCGTAGACTATCAACTATGTACAATATCATCAGTACGGATAACCATGCGTAAACTATGCTGCGATCCCGTAATCAGGCAGAGCACGGTCCGGCTATTTTCCGTACGCGGAAATGACGGAAGTGATGGGTGATATCACCCGACGGCGTTGAATGCTTATCCTTTGAGACACTGTCTCAGTCTGTGAGATCTGCACACGTCCATCCTTGCTGCGACGGCGGCCCTTTCGAATCCGTGTTTCTTGTTGGAAATTACCAGTAGGTACGTGGCTGCCTGTGTTGCTGTGAGAGGCCTGATACTGGTACGCATCTCGGCAGCACTTGCGTCCAGTCTCCAAGCGCGGGACGAGATGAGCCTCTTTCCCCGCCTCAGGCCCTACTCACCTGTCCAGGCAGCCAGGATGCCAGGCTGTCCGTCCTTCGTATCAAGATAGCTGCCTATCCATTCCCTTTTGGACTAATTGGCTTTTTGGCGCGCCCTCGCAGCAGATTAATGCAGGCATCACACGCTACCCGAAGCACACTGCATCCCACCCCTCCCCCCTCCCAATCCAACGCTAGCCTCCAACGTGCTCACACGCCATGGTTCTTTTGTCGGATGGCGCGCGCGCACCCCGGCTCGAGCCTTGGCGCTGTAATCCTGGACAGGGCGGAACGCTACCCGCCAGACACGTTGTCACTGCTTTCATGGTGGACTCGGCGCTCGGCTGGGGGTTCGTCTGCCACAAAAAGGGATTGGGGCCCTCCTGCATCTCTCGCCCGTTATCACGAATGCGGGGTTTGGGCAAGCATGATAAGAGACAAGATAGTATTCAAGACAGAGAGACAGAAAGCCACGTAGGCTTGTACCATAGCCCCCCCCCCCCCCCTCCCCCCCCTCAAGAGCAACGTGGAGAGAACTCTTCTCTTCTCTCTAGCCGGCAGCGGTCCCCGTGACCAAGGCCGAGAAGCCGATCGCCGAAGACTAGTTTTGACAAGGCCTTGTCCACGCCCGGGCAGCAAGTGCACCTTACTCGATAAAGACGGGCAAAGGGCAGGGGATGCACGGTGTAATGAAAGGACGGAGGGGCGCTCTCCAGGTAAACGAATGCCTGACATCACGAAAGTAATAGTGCAAGGATTAATGGATGCACCACTGAACGACTAAAAATAGAACCGAGACTAACAGACAAATGAAGAGGGCAAAAAGCCTGTAAATATATCAGACGCGCCACGATCGCTCCATGTAATAGTAGAAGCTGGTAAAGGCGTACGAATGAGGCTGTAGCGGACATGGCTCTTTCTAAATAGGAGCCGCTAAATGCCGAAATATAGGAGCGAACAAAGGTTATAATATTATAATGGCATGATGACCGCGAAATAATTATGTACCAGCTTGTGCCATATGGTGCACAGTACCACCGACTTTTCAGTGGCGTCCTTGTGCACCTCTCCCGACCCGCTGCCAAGAGGAGTCGGCGGACCAGCAAAAGCTAACCCCCTGTTGGACAACCAGTTGGCGAAGTGATGAAAACTTTGGACGGCCAAAAGAAATTACATCTCTTATTTTAGAGTGGACAAGATTAGTGATAGGCATAGTTGAAATTGTCTCAACCGATATAGAAGATAGCCGGTGACAAGAAGCCACAGAAGCCACCGTGATGATCAACGCCCGTTTTGCGGCATGTTGCAAGTCCAAGGGCGTCAAGCCTCAATGCATTGTGACCTTTTCCCTCTGTTGTAGAAAAGTTACCAAGTAGCGGAGAATTCTTTGTCGGTCATAGAGTTTCATGGGAGTAGTTGGTTTTGCGCCTCGACGCTAATAAAAGAGGCGCACCAAGAGGTGACCATGTTGACGACGAGCATGTCTCGCCATAGCCGCATATGTTGCAGAGCATATGACAGCGCATACATGCAACTAACCTGAGAGACTATTTTCTCATACTATTTGTCTCTAGTTGCGGTGGAGTTTTGACAGTGATCGGGGGTAGGCCAACACCCGTGTGCTCGTCGGTGAGGGGCTACATAACCTTCTGAAACGCGTTCGCTGAGCTTTGTATAGAAATTTTGATCATTGTTCCGTAGCCTGTTGTTGTTAGACGCTGTTACTTCATGGCCGTTGCTCCGCACCTTGAGCCAAAGACGCCAGACTCGACTACGCCGGAAGACCGAGACCTCATGGTCCGCACTGCAGCCGACGCCGAAGGGCTACTGAGTATGTTAGCGGTGGTTACCATGAAGCTCCCATCCTGGACTTGATTGCTAGCGCGATACGGATTACATGGGTTAACATGGGAGACACACTAGTCAATAATCAAAAGTCACTGTGGTGAATACTTCATTCAGTCACTTGGCCGCTTCGTGCGCGCTGGGTAGATTTTTCCACCGCACCCCCTCCATGTCGGTCAACAAGTCACCAGTACTTGAGGCATTTCATGCTATCCCATTACTAGGCCAGGGTGTGGCAGGTGGCTTGTGGCGTCGGGCAACATGAGGTTGCCGGACAGTGTTGCACTGGCACTGTTTCGGCTGGCGCAGAATCCTTCATACGGACAAGGTGCTTTCGCTTTGCTCAGATATAGAGAGCTGTACGAGGTATTGATGGAGGAACCCTTTCGGGATTGCTGCTATGGCGCGCAGCATCAGCCTGTCAGACCCTGACTTGGACATTGCCTGAGCTGGTGACCGAGACGTAAACGAAGAACATGTTCCTGCGAATAGGTACGGCTTTGGATCGGTCTCACGAGAACCCAGCATACCGTAAATCGCGTTAATTCGGAGTGGACGGCCCGGAGTGTGGGCCACACGTTATCACCTTGAGTCAACGGTTGTGCGTCGAGGGCAAGTGGCTGCAGACGCCTGGAGGAGCGTTTTCAGCAAAAGCGGGAGCTGAAACCGGCCGCGTTTCGGCCGATAGCAGCAGGTCATGTCTATCGCTCTGGATCGGATGGCCTCGGGCCTAGCCAAAAGGCGTGCGGTCTCGCTAGTCGAGGTCAGTGTTCTGGTAAAGGAAAAGCCCGTCAGTGCACAAGTTTCCTGGCCCTTGCCTTGGGCCCTGCTCGCTGCAGATGCAATTGGGCTGACTAACGCGAGTGTGTGGAACATCCATGTCGTGCAAACATATGATAACTTGCAGGACGCACCAACAACGTATGAGGTACGCCTACCGGCACAACTCTAGCTTTAACAGCCCACAATGGCAATCTAAAAAGCAAGCCACTTGATGAAATCATGTTTTCAACAGGATGAAAATATAGCATGACCCTCAATGGCGCTACGGAAGCGTGGCGTGGCCGACTGCGCCACTTATTTTGGGGGGCAAATGTCAGTATATGGGGTTGGTGAGGGCGATGTCGACAGCCGTGGGATCATTCGCCGTTGAACGAACTCGGAGTCAGCGGCAGTCGCGTCAGTAGTAGCGGGATTGACAAGTTGGGTAGGTCAGAGTTGTGGAGGCAGAGAGAGTGACAGATGGATGTCTGCAACTTATCGAGATCACGTGGCGAGCACCTCCTGCGGCTTCTTGATCCACATTGGCTGTCGGATCGTGGATGGAAGGCCGTTGTGACTCGCGAGGGGTCAACCGTTGGTGATAATTGACCGACCCCTCCCGTGGCGAAGATCTTGCAGTGCATTTGTGGCAGAAAGTAGGCTGCAACGTGACATGTGGCAGGGACAAGGGGATCGAAGATGGTCTGCTACACGAAAGCCACACTTTGCTTGACTCTGTCGCTGGAGTAGCGTGTACGGGCGGCCCCCCCCTTGAGCAAGCGCATCAACAACCTGGGAATAGTGCGTCGACCGACCGAATTTGTTGTATGATAGAAAACCCGTTTTGAAGGCAACGACACTCGCAATTTCCCCAATACAAGGAGCGAACGACGGATGCTGATGGATGGCGTAGGAGAGTGGCCAGTCCGGGGGGGAGCGGAGTGGAAAAGTCAGCAGCGGAGACGAGTGCGAAAGCGGTCCGTCCACTGATAGGTGCGGAAAACGGCGACGGAATAGGAAAGGAGTTGAACGAGAACGACGGTGAACAATTGAGGCGATATGGGCGAATTGTAGGCACAGAGTGAGCAATGTGGATGGATAAGTAAGTATGTAGAGCCAGAGGTGATGGGCTGGAGAACGATGACGGGGCTGGCGATTCGCCAGGTACGCAAATACAAAGTGGGTGCGGCTAATACTCCGTACTTTGTGCTAAACCTACCTAGGTAAGGACAGTAAGTAGTCCAGGTTCCTACTGATACTTATTCCGTGGTTGATGGCCGGCAAGATGAAAGCCCGTAGCAGAGGCCAAACAGCATCGAGCCCGACCCTTGCAAGTTTCTCGATAACGATGAGTACTGAGTAAATGGTCATTATTAGTAGAGACCTATATCGCCCGACCTCGACCTGCGCACAGGGGAGGGCAAGCCAGGGAGAGGGCTGCAACTTACCAGTAACCTATCAAGTACCCTGGTCAAGTTGGCGAGCTACGGAGTAGATGCAAGTACTGAGTACGCGCAATTTGTAGCGGGGGACGGCGCGAGTTCCGCGTGGCCTAGGTGGGTCAGTACCTACTACTTACGTAGGTAGCCAGGTAAGTGGCCAAGTAGCTTAGCGGCCCTGGTTGGTGCAAACCACCTCAAATGTCAGTAGACATCACATAATTAAAGCCTGCTTAGCTACGTGCTCGCAGTCTTCCCTGGTAGTCATCGAAAACTGTGCTGCCGTATCCTTCAGCTGTCCCTACATGCGCCGTGATCTGGCCAAGGTACCCAGGTACGGAGTACAAGGCACCTAGTAACACCCACAGCTTGGGTCATTTTTAGGCGGCTCCCCAGCGCACGGGCCATTGCCCCAGGTCGGCTCCTTGTAGCGCCATATCCGTCTCCCACCCCATCCTTTTTAGGTACCTAGCTGCTAAGTAATAGTATCCTTCCTTTGCCCACCACCTCTTTCCCTTCCCAGCTTCTTCTCCTAAGTAAGTATCAGCTCCTGATGCTTCCCTCCATCATTACCCAAGCCATCTGGCTCTATCCATAGATGCCGTCTCCGCATCATTCTGCAATCTCTCTCGGCTAGCCGTCTTCTTCTTGCAGTCCAGTGCGTGATCATGCCTGCCATCGTCTTGCTCTTCTAAAATAATCAACTAACATCATATCCACCACCATAGCCAACCTGTCAGGCCACTTGGGAGTGGGGTGTTTCCTCACGGAGCCTTTCTCTGCGCTTCCGCGACTTGTAAGCCGTTATAAAGTTTGACCGATGGAGAAGAAATTAGCGCATATGCTCACAGTTGCCGCCTGAACGAGCTTCCCGTGGTAAACCCCTGCGCTATCCAACCAACGCTACCGCCACTAGCCACGC
Organism: Cordyceps javanica; assembly: GCF_051103115.1. NCBI lineage: Eukaryota > Fungi > Ascomycota > Sordariomycetes > Hypocreales > Cordycipitaceae > Cordyceps > Cordyceps javanica. The sequence continues at coordinate 2,683,513 of NC_139296.1, forward strand.
CGTTGAATTCCAATGAGTTGACTAAGGAGTCAAGGTTACGCTGCCTGCGTCGCCAAAATACATACCGAATACGCTGCGCGCTCCACCGCTCATCATCATCCGTGGGCGTCGACCCTTGGGCGCAAACGCCATAAAAGCCACGAGAGCGATGCCGCTTGCTACCTCAGTAGAGCGGTAGACATCTCTCCGGGCATCCATCAAGGAATTCCCCACCTCCCATCATCCAAAACCACGAGCCATATACGCTGATCAAGTCAAACGAAATGGGCAAGGACCAAACGTGGCATACTGAGCAAACTTTCCCCCCCATGACGCCACCGCCCTTGCTGCCAACGTGAGAATGGAGAAAACACTCTCGCTTTACGGTGTTTCTTCTGCGAAATTGAATCGAGTCCTCCATTTTTGGCCCCATGACTAGCATGCCAGGTGCTTCATTGCAGAAGCAGCACCGGCACCAATGCAGCTCACGGCGCAGGAATAATCTATGATTCTGTGTAAACACAGTCACACGCGCGTTGTTGAATACTCCTATATTCCGATAGCCATTGGCCGGGTAACTCGCTTTTTTGAATTTTCTTGGTCTTTTCGAGCATAGCGGATAAAACGCGAGATGTTGTCATGGTATACGCCCCTCGCCTCCAGAGACTCTGTGGATGGACACTTGGGGCCAATCATTCTTTACAATATCGGAACATGAAAATTCTCTGCGTTGATGGCCAAGGCAAATACTGCAGAATCCTTGTCCGCACGCTACTTCTACTAGCTTGCACCTTTCACCGTCGGGATGCAGCGGAGGTTCATAATTTTCCACCGGCATCACCCAGCTCAAGTGAGCGAGTACCGATGAGAAAGAGCTAAGGCCGTCCGATAAACTCCCTTATCACGTTTTAATCAACAAGGAGCTAGCTTGTGTAGATTTGGGCTGGACAGAAGTTTTCATTCGCCACTTTAATGGGTTATACTAAGCGCCGAGGATCAACGTCTGGTGGAAGATAACGCCACTTAATGCTATGAATGGAGGGATGCGTGGGACCTTTGGAGCTATGGATCAGTTTGCAGAAGCGTCAACTCATTTCGGACTTGGGTCGTTGCAAACGTTGCACACATGTCTCGCTTGTTGAACATGGAAAGTGCGGTAGAGTTGCAAAGCTACTGGTCGGCAAAGTCGGACTCGTTTATGGGCCAGAAAGAAAAGAGGGCGGAGGATGAAACTAAGAAAAAGATCAGCATCTAGTTCAATTGAACTTGAGAAGACGCTTGAGCGAGGCACAATGGTCCAGACAAGCGCGTTATCTCGCGGGGGTCGCAAGTGGTGGCGTTGCCACGAAAGGCTGAGCAGCCGGCCAGCGCAACCGCCCAAAGACAATGGCGTGTAGAGTTGCAGGCCAAAGAAGAAGAATTACAGCAAACAATGAGAGACAGCCGAAGGATTATCCTGGGTGTGCAAATAATACAAGGAGAACCCGGTCCAAGAGTCGCAGGATGGGCCCGAAGCTAGTGTAGCGTATACGCAGGAGAAATCGAAAACAGCAGGTAAGTTTGGGTATGGCGCACGTAAGTACTCGCGGAGGCTAGATTGACAATCAGGAGAGGGAGGGTACGCCGCTCTTTGCCGTTGGAGGCGCGTGGTCTCGAGCGTCCAGGTGCGTCATCCCCGAGATCGAGGCACATGGATGGACGTCTCGGTCCGCTTTGTGACGAGCACAAAGTGAGCAAGGTCGCAGTGCATCAGTACTTCGATCGCGAACACGGGGCAAGTTTTTTTTTTTTCTCACTTTTTTTTTCAGGAAAGGCGAGCCAAAATCGGTAGCGCGCCAGAGATCAGCCTTGTTTTCTGAGATGCTACCCTCCTGACACAGCCATACAGCGAATAACCTGCTGCCTGACACCGAAGCCGCCGGTGACAATATGACGCCACATGTAGCAGCGACCAGGGAACCTGGACTAGTCCCAACATGGCGAGATGGAGCGCTGGTCCTGAGAAAGAATGCCGGATCCATGCACCATCTCGGCTTCCTCATGCTTTTTCTTGTCTTTGAGTTCTTGTTGACGGGAATAGAATGGGCGCATTGGCTTCCCCTTCCCCCCAGGGGCAGTTATATACGGCTATTGTTGAGGCTTGCGCCGCCCGCGGGGAGCGGAATGGAATGGGAGCACCGAAAAAGTTTCTTACAGATATAGTACAGTTCTATGCGGCGAGAAACCTAGAGACCGAAGTCATCACTTATCATTAGACGGAGAGGTGGTGGGGGGTTGGAGGAGGCCAGAAAGAGCTCATCCACGCTGGCTGGGTATTCCCTTCTCCCTTGTTGACCCGTGTTGCCTTTGCTCCGCCGCCTTGCTGTGCTGGCACCGCTGCCTCTCAATTACCAGACAGTCGGTACCCTATCGCATCGCGCCCTCAGAGTCACCAAACCGCCGCCCAGTCCTGCACCGGCATCATTCTGCCTGGCAAACAGGCCATTATTTTCAACTAAGGCTGGCAGCGCGTGAAGTGTGTGTGCTTGTGTGCTTTGTGTGGATGATGGTGGTTCTTCCGTGCATGCAACCCCCCCCCCCCCTTTTTCCCTTTGCCTTGTCCTTATTCTGCTACCTCTGCTCTCCCGTCTGTGCTCTGCCCCTGTTCTCGTTTTCCCCGCTGGGCGCTGTGCCATTGAGACTGATTCTTTTTTCTTTTTTTTTAACCGCCTCCACGCCAGTCTCGCCTTGCCATGCCCTGTAGCTCCATCGGCGGCGAGCGGTGGCGGCGCCGTCGCCGGCGGGTTGCTACTCTTCAGTTCGGGGGCCGCCCCCCCCCCCCCCCCCCCCAGTGAGCCTTTCTTTTCAGGCGGCGGGCGTAACAACCGAGCCCCCATACAGTGACAGGTAGCTAGCTACTGGTAGGTGTTAATAAGACCAGGGATGCTGAGGTGTCGGATAGGGCGTGGCAATAGCAAGATGCATTGGTGTGGGTTTTGAGTTTGGGTGTGTGGAGAATTGTGGCGCTCAACTTTTGGCCTACTGAGTACTCGTCCGAGGAATAATGAACTCATAGATCCAGAGAGAGAGAGAGAGAGAGAGAAAGAGAGACAGACAGACGGCGAAGACAGGCACAAAAGCCGCACCCCTCCCCTCCCCTCCCACTGGTTGCCTGTAATATCCTGCACGGCAAGTACGGTGTTTGCTATAAAAAAAACAATTTTCAGGGGTTCAATATCCATCTAGCCCCCTCTCCAACGTCCTCCACGTTGCCCCAACTTGGGTTGGGGGCTCTTTCGACTCTATGCTGTGCCACAGGTAGCCCTGCATCACGACAATGTCACGACTACAAGTCATCATCTTCAGTTGGAACAATCTCAATAAGGACCGAGGCTAAGGGAGTGACAGTAATCATGACAAAGGAAGAGAAAAGAAAAAGAAAAAGAAAAAGGCCCTCCCTTAACAAACGTCGACGCTGGTTCCAGACGCAGCATGGACAAATAAAATCACCGGCACAAGCTCCACCGGTCAGTCTGCTCGCCAGTACCAGAGAAGAAGGTATATGATTTTATAAATCGCCCAGAACAGCGTAGGTGATGAAAACGAATCGTAGAAAAACAATGTTCAGAGTCTCTTCGTTGGGAAGATGAAGCAGTCTAGCCGGTCCAAGTGATAAAAAAAGATTTTGAAAACGAAAACGCACCGCGATAGCATTGCCCGCCCTGCAACTTAGTCCTTCTCTAGCTTGGTCCTCTTTGGTTCCTTGAGAGGCTTCGAGTTGCTGCGCTTGCGTCGCTGCGCCAAGGCTCTGCGCTCCGCTTGCCGGGTCGTCACTTGGTCAATGACCTCATCCTCGTCCACCACCCGGCCGAACAGGGAAGAGCCGCTGTATGAGATGCCAGGCTCCTCTGTATTTCGGCCTCCCATCTTCTTCTTTCCCGTCAAGAATCGGCACCGACGCCGAATATCCATCTCGTTGACACCTTCCACGTAAAGCTCTTCTTCCAACCGCATATCAACAACAACCTTGACTTCAATGTCGCTTGGATTTAAAAGCATGTTGCGCGAGCCTCCAAGTTTGTAAAATTCGTCTAGCACCGCCTTGTATCGACTGCGTTCAACGTTCTGCCATGCCTGCACGAGGATCTCTTCCTAATATCACAGCGTCGCGGTTAGCACCTGTCTTGCCCCGATGCAGTCTCATTTATACTTACATCCTTGTCCAGCCACTGAATGTACTTGGAGCGGCCCCGTGTGAGCTTCATTTGAAGTGTCTCCTTGCATTGCTCCTTATCAAACTTCTTGTAGTAGTCTTCCTGGATGCTATCCCACATGTCCTGGCCTTTCTTGTCTCGATGCTCCCATCGTGACGAGAAGATGCAGCGCTCCTCCTGGGGGCAGTTGTCTTTGAGCTGTGGAGCAACCAAATCGCCGAAGCAGTTATGATACTCGCCAGCATCGAGTGATGAGATACGGTTGGCACTAGACTTTTTGGTAGCCGTTCGCTTCCTCGACTTCCTCACCCTGCCACTGCCGCTGCCATCGCCGCGGCGAGGGCTGGAGTAAGCTTCATCTTCAGATTCTGGGTGGTCCTGCCCGTCAGAATCGTCCTCTTTCTTCCTTGGCTCTGGGGGCGTGGACACCGAGCGCTTCCTCGAAGATCTTTTCTCTGGTACACTCTCGACTTTGGGTTCCTCGCTCGGTGTGCTCACTTCAGAGGATGTTTCCACTGTGCGTGGACTGTCTGCCACCTTCGCGGTGCTCTGTTGCATCAGGGAAGGGCCGTTGCTGCCAAGTTGGGGAACGGGCGCAAAGTAAGGAGCCGGCTGGTTCAGAACCGAATGATTCTGCGCGTCAGCTAATTGGTAGCTACCGAGGAACGGGTCCGGGTCGGGTGTGCAGCGCTCCTGCATGTAAAACTCCGGGGGTATAGCGACGTCGTCGTTGGGGCCGGGGCCATGGTCCAGGCCAAAAGTTGTGTTCCAGTTGGGATAGAACATTTTTCCGCTGTTGGGGGGGGTAGGTAGATGGGTAAGCGGGTTGTCGGGGAAGATGGCATATTGTTTCACCACATGCTGCATCGGTTGTGAAGCCACGGACGAGGCCGGGCTAAGAAGCAAGCTGCAGTCGGCGCCAATGTGAAAGGAAGAAGACTGCGCGAGCGGGGGGCGCGTTAGCTAGAACTTAACGCACAATGCTACCCGCATCAGGGCATGCATCCCGAGAAAACTTACTGCTGAGAAGGAAAGGAGCTCAGGGAAGTCGGAGGAATGGGGAGAAGCTTCCGTCGTTGAGGAATCTGACATGTCCATCTGATCGGAAAGTCTGCTGGTGGACTGTAGATGCTCCATGCAGCTTGCTTCAATCATAATTACGGCAGAAGTACCAAGACGGTTAATTCACGTCGTGGAAGCTGAGGGGGACTGAAGCTGTGCAGGCGGGTGGAGACTGCACCGATTCTGACAGGTCGAATGGTGGTATATACAGCAGTCGAAAGTGCTGCGTGAGCGGTAAAGAAGGTGCGATGATACTTTGAGGGAGGATATCAACAGGATTTATCTAGTCGACAAGTATTAGTACCCGGTGGCAGAAGCACGCGAAGAGCTGCTCGGGTCGGTAGTGTGGCAGCCAAGGAAGTCTGCCTATCTATGGAGGCTATGGCCGCCAGTACTGGTCTGAACAGACCCAGTGGAATATAAGAGGACAAGGCAGAAAAGGGAGACGGGAGTGGGAGTGATTGAAAGAAGAGTTTCATGCGGGACAGAAAAAGAGAGGCCCGGCGGTGGTCTTTTGTATGTATAAGCCGCGACAATCTGGCTATTAGTATCGAGGCCAGGATGGGGGCGCGGTCCCTAGCTCCAGGCGACTTGCAGCAACACCCTTGCGCGTAGAGACCAGGATCTCCTAAAGTCCATGGTACATTGGGGGTGTGCCAGGGTGCGTTGGAGGAAGAGGAAAGGGGGGGGGGCGTGGAAGCAGACTGGTAACGGCGAGGAGTGCGACTCGTCGCCAGTCCTGCGTCAAGTCAAGGCAGCAAGCTGCGAGCTGCGAGCTGCGAGCTGCCACAATGGGGCACCCAAGCCGCTATGGAACGATGCCGTGCGGGCGATGTGCTAGCGCAGAGACGACGGGATTGGGACTGGGCTGGAGGGGCGCGAGAGGGGCGACCAAGCACGGAGCAGCGGCGAGCATCGGCGGAGCGGCCAGAGAAGAAGGCTGATTGTCGTGCATGAGCTTCAGCGGGCAGAAATACTGCAATAGCCGCTGAGCGACAGACCAGTACCCACACTCTACTCAGTACGAGCAGCCCCAAGGCTTTCCAGGCAAGCTCTAGGCAAGTTGGCCGGCTAACTACGGAGTAGTAGTTAGACCGTGAGCCAACTCCAGATGAGCAACGGGGGGTGAAGGTGGAGGTGTCTCGTTTGGAGGAGTGTCCGCGAGCGCGAGCACCCAGGTTCGTAGTACTTAGCAGCCCGTTTTGTTGTTTTTCAGGCTGCTAGAGTCGTATTGTGGTGGAGAAGCTACCTTTGTTGCTCTGCGTTGTAAGTATTATTATTTTTTTTTCCTATTTTTCGTTCTCCTACCAGTAGTTTGCTTCCAAGGGCCGTCGCTCTCCGCATTATTAGTAGGTTTGCGGTCTGCAAAGTCTAACACTAAATGCTCCAAGGACAGGGAGATCCAGGTGATGAGACTGACACTGAACTGTGCTTCCATTAGTACTTTCTAGACGATCTCAGAAATCGTAAAATCGAATCAGACACGACGCAGACTGAGATCGGAAATCCACAAGGTTGGCATTTTGGAATGCTGGCCAGGTAGTTCAGACAGGCTGACCAAGTGCCCCATCGCAGGCGCAGAATGATGCGTTTCGGGTTCCGTGAAAGCCGTTGCCGCAGTTCCCTATCAAAAAGCAATGCAGCGGCAGGGCCTTGTACCGATTTTTTTCTTCTTCATTCACGCCCTTTCTTCCTTCTCTTCCCCATGCGAAACTACTTGTCGAGTGACAACAGTTGTCTTGCTCTGCCTCGTCATTGAGCGGCTAGTGAGTTGGCAATGGCCGACAAGCGCAGTTCGCCGGCGCTACGAGGCTGGTTATTACTGGCTTCGAGCAGCTAGCCCCTGCCCTGTCTCTGCGTAACCCGGCTGATAATGGAAGCTAGCCAGGCCAAAGGTTGGCTTTCCCAGTGATTGCTTCCGAGGACCGAAATGAACCAAGGTCTGTCGGATGCTGTTCCTATCGCAGGCATGCTCTTAGACCAAGTCTGGATGGAAAGGCGTCCTTTCGTCACTGCCGCCCCAGTCAGGTATCGCGTCTGGCTCGGGCGGAACTGGCACCTCCGCCAATTAGCTCTCGTAGCCCTTTGTGGGAACAAAATCGGCCGCCGTGGTGTGCTCTCTCAAGTTGATCCTCCAGAAGGACGGACAGATCGAAAGGGGTACTGAGTAGGGCCCTGGTGCTGGTGGGGGTAACTTTTGTCTTTACTTGTTGATCATTGGTCTTGGAAAGAACAACGTTGCAGGTGGCCGATGATGCAGCCCAACTCCCAAGACTGGACATTGAATGAAACTATTGATTCTTGAGCTTGTCTTCCGAGATGAAGGGTGGTAGATACCATGTAACGGGAATTGGTCTACTCTGGTGGTATCAGTATATCAATCGGTTCGTTTTGGTGCGCCGACCCGACGAAGTTCTGTTGGCGTTGCATGCAAGAGACGAGAATGCTCATAATCTCCACGAGAGGTATATGGCATGATCTTTCTGTAGAACTGTATGCAATGTGAATCGTCGCCTCATCAAGATTACCTAGGAGTGTGGCTCGACTGCCTCGTCGTTGACAGGCAAACACACAAGCTATGAAGACGGCAGAGGCGCGCCCGGGGAGGAGGCTGAGGGCTGAGGATGAGCGTCACCCTGAGCGCGCCAGAGCGCGGCCAGTATTTTGGGGCTTGGATCTGAATCATGGCCTGGGTGCTAGGCGATGGGCGATGGGCGATGGTAGATGGCGATTCTACTTACGACGGCCGAGGCGTTTGGGTCTGTTGGAGACCAGGTTTACCTACGGTTGATAAGTACTGAGTAGGTTCGCATTGCTCTTACCACAGAATATGATGTGGGTAAGTATTTAGACTGAGGTACAGGGCAACATTTGCCGTTCTACCAAACTACCTACCTTTGCCTACCTTTACAATAATCACCAAGACATTCATCTAAAGTATCAAGCCATTTTCGATTACCTACGCAAGTAGCCAAAATACGTTTTTAGGCAATCCTCTTCATAGGTCGGTAGGTACCTAGATAAATAATGTAGCTTCAGATTTGGGGGGGGGGGGGGCTACTGTATCTGCAGGTACTTCCGAGCAGCAATGTATGGCGATTGTGTGGTGGCTTGCTCAGAGAGTACCTGGGGCCCACTGTAGCTCGGTGCCCTTATCGACAGTGCCTAGGTAGGTACCTAGCCGGCGCCCTCGGCGCCCCGCTGTGTTGCCTGTTCGGATATGAACTCTGAACTACCCATTCCGGAGGCACTTGAGTCGGCATTACCAATGAGTAAAGAGCAATCAAGTATTAACTTCTGAATACGGGATTACTCACGTAGGCAGGCGCCTATGTGCGGTGTCGACCCTGTTCTTCAGAGGTGCTCACACAACCATACTTGCAGCACCATCTGCTCATAGGTACCTAGCCGTAGGTAGTTCTTTGCCTTCAGTGGCTCCAGTTAGTGGTAGCGTACTTAGTAGGTACTTGCCTACCTAAGACCTTCGTAGGTACCCACGGTATCTTGGTAAACCTCCCACAGGAATTTGTTTCCGTGTAAAAAAATTCACATCTTTGTCCAAAACGGCGGTACTCTTTTCTTCTTTTCTTTTCTTTTTCTTTTGGCCTCCCTCTCTCCCGAACTCTTCTTCCTCTTGGATATGTCGCTTCTTGGTGTGATGACCGCCTACTGCACGTCGTCTATCATTGGCAACGAGGGCGAGCCGGAATATGCGCGTTTTTCTGTACATGTGTTAGCCGCCTGCCCAAGAATCTGCGTCGCTTTGCGTCGTTGTCGCGTCGTTGTCGCATCTCTGCCTCTCTGGTTGATGCTTGTGGCCTATTGTGGCCTATTGTGGCCTATCAGTTATCCCCCACCCCCACCCCCACCCTCCTACCTCAACATGTTCAACCATGGTAATCTATTCCAACTCATCATGTGCCATCAGCATCATCCTCGGGTGAAGATTACGGACTAATAAGCAACCAAGCAGCGCGTCAGGTGTCCACGCCCAGGCCGGCTAAACCAACCTGGGTGTCCTGTGTCAACCCCCCCACCTCAAATGAGGACAAAGGGGCTGAGGGTCACCCGATTTTGAGTGATGCAGCCTACATTTAGTATATCCTGGCTACTAAATCGACAGCTCAGTTCTTGCCATGCTTCGTCCCATCCAAGCCGTCGGCGTTACCAAATTAAGTGAATGGCATCCCAAGAGCTCATCAGCAGCCTCATCTGCCAACCCCGGAAACTGCATTGCTGTCAAGCTCCATCGCCTCCGATCAGGGCCTGGAGCCTCGCTGCCTCCCCGATCGATTTTGCCCCCGTCAGTTCGTAGAGGCGACCGCATCAGCCCTAAAAGAAGTCAGCCCGACCGGCCCCCTTCGCAGTCCGTCTCATCGCATCTTCGACCAGTGCAGAGTCGAGCCATCGGGATCCGTTCATCACCACAGCGCGATTTCCGAGCCTGCTGGCGCGTCATCTGAGATTGAAGGGGGGAGGGGGCCTCTTATGATGCCTTACAGGACGCCGTTCGATGCCGTTGCGTAGACTGCAGATGAAGACATGCATGAGCGTGAGCCTGTATACACACCTTGCGCGACGTTACGTCAAGTCTCGAATCAGGGATGGTCGTGCCCTGTCGGGCCCTCTACAGGTTGGTAGCAGCAACGAATCCGTGTGTGCCATAAGTATTCTCTACGACCAGCTAATGGCAAGCAAGGTGGAGCGAAACCACGGGCAGGTGCTTTATCTGTCCATTCAAGTGCCGCCATTCTGGGGTGGAAACGTTGAAAGTCTGATTGGTGATGATGCTACTCCTTACAGATTAACGGAACGAGGAAAAAGCTTTTTTGAATCCTTGGCACACCACTGACAAGCGAGATGGTTCCATTCGTCAGCCCGAGGTTGCATCAGAAGAATCAAAGTTAATTAATCCAGTAAAGAGATCATGGGGTACTCATTGGCTGCAAAGTGACCTTTTCCCCCCAATCCCAGGCGTGCGAGAGAGAATTAAGTAGGGTGGACGATGGGATAAAAGCGAATGGTGGTGGCAATACGGGTGGCGCTTTTTACCAGAAGAGTAACAGCGCAACCGCACATCCCCCGCCCCCTGGCCCCTCTACCCCTCCATCGGAATCATGACAAGAAACGGCGCAGCCGAGTGCGCTCGAGCGTCCCGGCCTCCAAGGCGCTCCGGCCCTAACTAGGCAGCAAAGAATTCAGTATGCAACAACTTAACAAGCAGAGAGATGAGGGGGCGGCCACTGGAGCCTGGAGCTGGCTGTGGGAACTCGCGTAGCCGGCCACTTAAAACGCAGCATGCGGCTCCACCGCGCTAATTTAGGGTACCAGATTGCCGGGACGCGCTAGCAAGGGTTATGGCGGGGTTTAATGTGATACACGCCCCCTCCACTTTGCTCAACTCCTCAACCCCACCTAGACTGGATGAGTACATGCCAGTAGTACATGCAGTCTGCCTCCGCTATTGCTCCCCTGTTAACTGGTCAGTTTGTCTCTTTCTCAATTTCTGTCCCTCAACTCTCTTTTCCTCTCTGTCTTTTCCAGTCTCTTCTCTTCTCTCTCTCTCTCTCTCTCTCGCCCTATTTCCTTCTCCTTTCATCCCCCCTTGCCCCCCCTCTCCTCTTCCCCTCCCCCCTCCCTGCCCTCGTTCATGTCGTCCCCCAGCGGCCCCCTCACTCCCCTTCCACATTCATCCTTCTTATCAGTTCTTCAATACTACCCTTTCTTGTAGGAATCATTGCCCACTCCTCCTCAAACACACCAATAGAATTTCGGGGCCACATGTCTGGGCATCGCACGTACGCTGTACGCGCGCGTTAACAACCCATTTTTGATCCGTTTTTTGTCCGTCAATAATCAGTCCAAAAGAAATTTGATACTGTGAGCAATTTTTTTTTTCCTATACTCAGCTTCACCTCTTTTTGCTCTCCGCAGCGTAATGCACTGCCAGCGCAGACGTTCGGGTGTCAGCTGCGCGTGGCTTTGGAAGGGCAGCTTGGACTGACAGACCGCCCGTCGAGCGACCCTTCCGAAGTAATAGTAAAGGCCAGCCGTCGATAACCGGCAAATTTGATGGGCTGTCGCATGGCGGGTTTTTTTCTTTTTTTTTTTTTTTCCTTCTTTGCAGTCATCTCGTACCGGGCAGATCGCTTGGTACTTGTCACGATGGCTTGCGGCAATCCAGACCCCCTTCACACATCCGACCCCTAAGTACCGCGGCGCCTTCGATCCAACGCCACAGGTATCTCTTTCAATCGTAAGCCCATTGTCCCAAGAATCAAGTCCAAATATTTGAATACTTGTTTCTTGAAAACGAAAAAGTTACGAGGATAGGTGGCCTCATCATTCGCTACTTGCTCCTTTAAAACGAGCGATTGTGCGAGCTTGACCTTTGGTACGCCCGCCGCCTATTGCTGTTGACTACGATTTGCTGTAGATTCCTCATGGAAAGACTAGTGTCACTGCTTTCGCTACCCCTCAATATGTATTGGATCTCCTCTGTAAGCTATGCAGAGTTTGATCTGGGGCGCATGGCATCGTCTCCGCAGCTACGTCCAGCGGCTGCCGGCCATGTTCCTCCGGTGCACCGTTCAAGCAACAGCAAATGCTCGGCACTTGTCTGCTCTGGGCATTTTTCTCGTCAGTTGACCATGTGGTTTTTGTCTCTCACCGTTTTTTTGTTGCTCCAAATTCCGACAGTAGTCAAGTTCCATGGACCTTTTTCCCATTTTAAGCGCCCGGCTCACGGGGGAGCTGCGGCGCCTGGAGCTGGGGCCAGACCAATGTTGCATCACGCCCCCCCTTGTCCATTGCAGCCGCCAGGCCAAATGCTGTTATGCAGATCAGAGGAGTGTCTCCATGCTCTCGTTTGATCGCTTCATGCAGCGCGACTAACACGATGCGAGCTCGTCCCAACAACCTTTGCGTTGCCGCAGTCTCGCGTCCCATCAGAGTAGGATCGCAGGGTACATTTACGTGCGCTCGTCAACTATAAGCGCGCAGAATTGCACTTCTATGTACATGGGGCACGATACTGCTATGCTGTTGGTAGCGTGGCCACCGAGCCTCTCAAAACGCACCAGTATCCACGGAGAGCCTTGTTGTTCCTTGGGCCAGTCTTTGTGGCGCCTTTCGAGCCACTCCCCCAAGCTGCTGCGGTCAGTGTAAGATCCGGCTCAAAATCGTTGCAACGGTGAGGAAAAGCTTGCTAGCTTCGATTATTGGGCATCTGATCCGTGTGTTCGTTCCGTGGCCCCCTCCTCCCTCCGCGTAGCCGCCCACAACGGGTCATCACGGCCAACAGAGACATTCGGATCGCCTCCCCCAAAGCTCTCGTGGAGGCCCCATCGCGCCACAACATCGTGTACTCCGCGTTGAGACGTGCTACTGGCATGTCTCTCCGGAGTTGTGTGCGTCTCTACCGCCAGCGCAGTCCGGCGCGCTGCCACTGGGAGGCTGCCGTTGGCCGAGTCAACCTCTTTCACGGCCGTTTGTCTCCGCCATAACGTTCTTGACAAGGCTTTCCTGCAATTTCGAGAATTTTGCGCCACTTTCTGAAGAAGGGTGACAAAAGTGCATCTCCCCTGTCGAGAAGCCAAGGGGACTTGGTAGACTCTTGCCCTTTTTAAAGTACTCGTACTCAACGGCCCGAGTACTACGGAGTAGATTGGGCTCTATATTATATAGCATGAATTTTCTGTAATCTTAATTCAGGTCCACTGAGAAAAAAGCTGCTGCTGGTTGTCGTTTTTGCGGTTCCATGTCCCTCGGCGACACCCGACCAGCATGAACGCGCACTCCCACATGTTATGCGCATAGAACTGATCTGCTTCGCTCCGAGTCAGATTTAACTGAACATGACTCTTTTGACATGGACGAATTCAATGTCGAAACCACCACCGGTGATTGATCATATGGCCCAGCCGTAGACCGTACCTGTGGCGAACCGCAGGGTGGTGTCGACTCGGGTATGGCATGATAGAGGAGGGGGCGCCAGCCATCCTGTGGCACCAACGGGTCTGGCACCCGCATCTTCGACATACTTACATCGTCTTTTCAAGAGAAAGTTCAGTATAGGCTAGAGATACCTGGCATGCCAGGAAATGCCCATCCTGCTCCTTGTCAGGATCTCGTGTGCGGCTTGCCATTGCGGCAACTCGCGGCCAACAGACCAAGTTTGGTGAAATCGAACCCTTAACAGAGCTACAACTGCTCCTATCTTGTACTACTGTGGCTGTCAGTTATCAGGTTCCTCACAGTATAACTACCGGGGCGATCTGTTTCCACTAGCCCGTGAAGCCGCTTCGCCCCCTCAGCGACTCGTCAATTACCGGCGCAGCCCACACCCGCTGGTGTGCCAGAGATGGGTACGCATAGGCCAGAGGTGTGTGCCACACGGATGTGACTCTTTTTTTTTTCCTCTGTCAAATGCCCAGGGCGAATGAGGTATCGGGGACTTCCCGCCCCTCCTCTTAGTCTCCCATGATGGAAGGCGGCTTGGTGTTGGTTGCACAAGAAAAAAAGCCACAAAACCTTCCTTTTTTTTCACTGCTGCACACGCCCCCTCCACTTTCATTCCTATTACTTCATAAGAATACTCAGTGCAATATCTCGGACGAAATGGAACGATGCTGCTTCGAGGAGGAGGTACGGCTAACCATGCCCATTGGACGACGAGGCATTCCTTGCCATGTACCCGCCTGCTACTACCCAGCGAGGTCTAGCCAGTGTCTAAGCAGCTTCTGTGTTAGGTCTGGGTTAAATGTTTCGGTGTGTGCCGCCGAAAATAGACGTCCCCTGTACTATGTTGCGACGTGGTCCGGCTTGCGGCCATGGGACCAGGCCGGGCAGACATTGATGTGGATGAGGCAACAGCTGATGCTCGACGGCAATTATCCAAACGTTCAAGAGAGGAATCTGGATTTCACCTTAATGGGTAGATGGATATTCATTCTCAACCTGGGAGACAGGCGAGGTTGAGTGCAAGGCAGACGTCCCTACGAATGCCGTCTGTGGCCGCTTTTCGAGACCGACTGCGACCCGTGATATGACCAGCCTACGAAGCTTGAGCTGGTAGTCCAGATCACGTCATTTAAAAAAATTGTATTAATCTCACTTCGCCTAGTGTAAGCGAGCCTTAGTCTTTGTTTCTTCGTTTTCTCTGCGCAGGCCGTGTGAAAAGAGACAAGCCACTGGGAAGTGTGAGAGCTATCATGGCACGTCAAAGGTCACAGGAAGGGATTCCCTGCAAACAGTGAGCCGAAAGCCCCTCCTCAACACGAGCTCTTCCTTCTGAATGAAAAAAAAAAAAACAAGACCGTCCGTGATGTCATTTTTCTCGTCACATTACCTCGAAAAGCCATTGTCCCGCGACGCCGGCAGCGCTTCCAGGGCAAGACGGGCAGGCAAGGAAGCAAAAGCCCAACACGTTAGTACCTGCTCGAGCACTCTCTCTCTGCAGCGTCTCTCTGCAGCAATGATGTGCAAACTTTGGACTTGGCTAATTTACTTCAGACATCGGCTCAAGGATAACCCAGTCAGGGAAGGCCCGTAGCCGAGTGCACTCTGCCTAAACGGCTGCCTAAGCCGACGAGAAATGGCCGATGCAGGATCAGAGTCAAGAGTTGTAAAAAGTCCCGGCAAACTTGCAATACACCCTGCCACCCTGGTGTGCAGTCTCCGTGTGACTCTGGCTTCAGACGACGAACCAACCAGTCTTCTGCAGTATTCCGTGCCATCCTGGCACTCCCCCAAGCCAGTGCGTCCCTTGCAAGGCAAACAAGGCGCCGCCGGGCGTGAGCTGATCCCGGCCCGAGGAGGCGTCCTCTACTTGGCCTCGGATCCTAGACAACCGTCTTTGAATTTTCGATCTCCCCCCTGTCCCCTTGCCCTCTTTTTCTTGTTTTTTCCCTGTGTCTCTTTGCTTTTCGCTCGCCTCCGTCAACTATCCTGTGACTATCGGCCGCTGCGGGCGACCCCTCCGAAGCGGATCCAGTATACTCGCCGGCAGCCGCAAGCTCTCGGGCACCCTCTTTACGGCCAGAATGCAATGAATATCAATTTCAAAGAAAGCATGCATGTTAATCAAAAGAAGGCGGTCTGTCTCAAAATGCTGTGGCTGGCAGTGCGTTGTTCTTGCGCCTTGCCGTCAAAGTGGCTCTGTGCAACCTCCACGAGCCAATTGGTTGCTCGGCATTTTGATTCTGACGTGACGTACGTTATGTTTTGTGGATTATATCGCTTTCAAAGTGATATAGATGGGCGTATCCGAGACCAAGGCCGAGGCGGAGGAACAATTTTCTCATGTGCCCGGCATATTCAGCTCTGGGCGGTTCAAAGCACCATGAGCATGATGAATCCTAACCCACATAGAACAGGAATCATAAGCTGCTCGCCTCTTCTTCTCCTGTGCCTTATCCCACTGTCACGCATGTCGTACTGCCAGTAAGATTGACGACTTGTATCTCTCTTTGGTCGATTATGCACTTGATCTTTTAGCGGTGTGACTGACGTGTTCCCAAACGTCCTTGTGCAACTCCAGTCTTCCCTTTGTCCGTCCCGAGTCCCTGTTGATGACACCGCCGGAGGGGAAGTTTCGACCACGTTGCACAACGTTTTCCAGACATCACGGCAAAGACAGGGTTGGGGGGTGTGCTCTCGGCCCATAACTTGGCCTCCGGTTCAAGGGATGTAGAAGGTACATGCGGACCAGGCCTTCCGTATGTATTTAACACAAATAGTCGTGCAGATGTGATCGCTTCCACGTCTTGCTTACTGATAGGAGCTACCATTTCCGTTCTTGGTTATTGCTAAGAAGGATTTGTCTCACACCCGGTTTCTACCCGCTGTTGGCCTACCAATCTCGACACATTCACGAGCAGGAGCAGTCTTGGACTTCGCCCATGAGTGGCTGCTCTTTATTTTGAAGGCATTGCCTCACCGAAAAGAACTTCAAACGGTTTCATTGCTGGCGTAAAAAACAGTATATCTACCTACTTATTCATAGGACACCGCTGAGTGCGTTAGACAAAGGAGCAGTTGCATTGACAGGTTGAACAGCAGGCCAAATGCGCAGGGATAAACTCACAAACCAGTCAAGTCGGAAGAAACGAAACAGATTCTACAAGCCTTTGAGGCTGTCGTGCCGAGGCATTCCGTCTCACCTTGAGCACCACTCGACACCGCAACTTTGTACTGCAATACGCGCCAGCGGCAGGGATTAAGGGAAATATGAGTGAAATGGAATCGGGTATAACAATATCAACGCGACGAGTGGCAGCCGCCGAAACACCTCAACAAGGTGAATGACGGGGTTTGACGTAAGCCAGCTAAAGTAACAAACTCGCAACACTGCTCTCAAGTAGTTGCATCGTGGTGATTCATCGCCACGAATTATAGCTTCATCAGAGGGGAAATCCATCCTCAATCCAGTACCATCCTCCATTTTGTGTGGTATACTTTAACCCGACCGACGTGGGCGCGTGAGTCGCCTAATTAGGTATATACCAGGTCGTAGATCATGATGTAGACAATATTTGCAAGACCGTGAAACCTTGAAGAACGAACAAAAACAATACTCCAGACAAAACGAACGGAACAATTGAAAATCAAGAGCCTGACCCGTGTCAAAAGAAAAAAAAAGAAAACACATAGAAAAGATACAGTGTAGAGGGTACTTTATCTGCCCGTGGTTTTGCGGCGGCCTCTCTCGTCCTGTGCACTCTAAGCACCTTCAAGAGGGGGCACAAAGGAATAGTTGAAATCCAGGAGGCCGTCCAGCATCCAGTGCTGAGGATCAAAAAAGTCAAAGTTAGCGTCACCGTAGTTGACACCGCCAATCATTGGGTTCGAGGTAACGGGCCCGGCTCCCGAAAGGCCTGACGCGCCCGGTGTCAAAGCAGCGGTCGTAGTGAGCATGTTGGGCGCAGGTGTTGTAATGGGCATCAGCGTGCTATCGAGCTGAGAAGAGGCCGCCGACGACTCGTTGGCAGAATCTGGGTTCGTCGGGTTTTTCATGGCGGCTACAGGGGTAAATGGTTAGCTGAAAGGATACTGACGCGATCAAGTATGTATTGGGTACAGGCAACTCGCCTAGATGAGCCTGGAGCCCTGAAAACTTACCACCCTCCAAATTGCCGCGCCCATTTGATTGGTACTCTTCTCGCCATCTCCAGACAGAGTCAAACACAAGACTCATACTGTGTCGGCAACGGACCTTGAGCTGCAGGGAGTCATCCATCTGAATCGGTGTCTCATCTTCGCGATTGAAGACGGGGTTACTGCTCTCTAAACGCGCGCCGTTCCACATTTGAACCATGAGTTCTGCCAGACGCCATTGCAGATCGTTGTTGACAACGCTGGTCTGTCGGATGGCTCGAATCGACAGGTGAAACAAATTGCGACCACGGTGAAAATCAATCGTTTTGGCGAAGAATGATCGCATGAGCTTGAGAACGGTAAATGCAGCAGCGACCAGCATCTGTTGGATAAAGTTGGTAGCGTAGAGAAGGAACGTGCCGTGGAAATTATCACGCGGCGACGTCACCTTATCCGCTTCCAGAAGCTCGTCGAGGAAGCTGGTCGTTGCGCGCCAGAGTCCTACGAGGTCGTCCATGTAGCCTGGAGTTTTGCTCGAGTCAAAAAAGCCTGCCAGTCGCATGTGCAGCCCGGCTGCTCGCAGGTGAAGACCGACAATTGGACCAAGATTCTGCGACATTACAGAGGCGTGCAGCTCTGCATAATCCCGACGGTAGACGCGCATCAGCATGGCGCGATGCTCGTCACCAGCAACTCCCCTAGGATCGCTCGCATTACTATACATCTCCTTCGACACCTTGTCGCAGAAACGTTCAATTTGCAAGCGGGCTTCGAGTTCCGGAGTCAAGCGAAAGGCAGCGTCGTCTCCCGGGCGCAAAGCCAGGGTCCAGTCATAGAGTGTGGAGGCGGGCTGGCCATAGCCTGTCCCAACGTTTTGGGCAACGATGTTGCACACGGCCCAAGTCGTTACGCGATCTGCTAGTTGTTCCCTGTTAAGCTCGACCGACGTTCGCGAAAAGTCTTGGATATTGTTTGGGCGGTGTAGGCCGATACCGGTAGCGGTCTTCATCATGACACCGCACAGGATGTGTGTGGGATCCGAAGAGGTAGTGCTGGTAGGCAGCGGCCAAGCGCACAGCAAGCACATTGCCTTGACGACATAGTAGTTGCTGGGGACCTCGCCAATGGTGGTCCATAGAAATCGAGTCAAGGGGTCGGACAAGTTCTTGATGAGGTCTGGCGACCCTTCTGGACTGAATCGGCGGGCGGCGACAGCAACAATGGACCAGAACAAGAGCGGGTGTTGTTGAAAGTACTGGTCCGGGGGCTGGGCGGGGTTCAAGAATGGGAGAAAAGGATGGTAAAAGGCGAAGAACTCGTTAAAGAGGTGCGTGACGTGCTCATCGGTCAGGCGAACGGTCTCGAGTTCATGGGAGTAGTGCGGCATGCCATAGGCACCTCCTCCACGTTTAAGGTGGAGGAGAGAATTGACAGCCTCGTCGGATATGAAGGAGGGTTGGCGAGTATGATAGTTGGGTGTGGTGGTGGCGGGCGAGGCAACTTCCTCGCCGTCATCCATCGAGTATCCTTGAGCTTGGGCGCGATTGAGGTTTCGTCGGAGTCGGTCAATTTCCTTTTCCATTTCGGCGTGCTTGGAGCGCTTGCCTACGCGCTTGAAGTTGGACTCGATCTTGCAGTCGAGTTTGAGGCGAATGCAGCGAGAGCAGCTCTGGAAGGGGTCTTGTACGACATTGCAGCGGAGCTATTTCCAATTGGTACAGGTCAGCAAAGACGAGAGACAATTGGCGAGTAGCAAGCGGTAGCGGTGGCCGGCCGCTGGTAGCAACAGAGGATTGGGAATGGGTAGAGAGAGCAGGAGGCAGGAAGGAGGCAGGAGGCAGGAGGCGAGAAGTTGTCGCGAGAGCGGGTGACTCACCTTTTGCTGTCGACACTCATTGCAAGCCCGCTTGACGCCGGGCTGGCGCTTCTTGTCATTGTCGGCGTGGTCATCCTCGTTGCCGCTGCCCGGGCTGCTTTCGAGGTGCGCAGGGACGCCGGTGCTTCTCTTTCGCTTGGTGGCGCCGTTGCCGTGGCGGGAGCTGGCCGGGCTCGTCGGACTCTGAGCGGCGGATCCCCCGCGGGCGACAGAGGACCCGTCCATGCAGCGCCGGTCAGAATGAGCAAAGGCTGGAGGGCAGTCAAGGCAGCGAATAAAGCTGCACTGGCGGGTCGCACGGTCGGAAGATATAGCTGTTGACGAGAAGAGGAGGAGGAGGAGGAGAAATCTGGGCCGACTGCGGAGGGGGGTGAGGGGAGGCGGTGATGGTGATTTTGGAGGATGACAAGGCGTCGTTGACGGGCGGCCAGAAGAGCGGCGGTCCGCAAACAAGGTCCGATGAGTTTTGGCGGCGGCTTGGCTGTATGGATGCTTGAGTAATTCCTTTTTTTTTGTCCCCCGTCCGTCTGTCCGTCTTTGGGGTTCGCAAGGCAATAGTTTTTTTTTTTTTTTTGCGCCTGCCAGCCGTTGAAGCCACGAGCTGGAGCGGGGACTGTCTGCCTACCTACCTAAGTAAGGAGTCACCACTAGTTTTTAGAGACGAGAGAGGTAGCTGAGAAAGACGACTTCCTCCGTTGTTGCTAGCGCCTATACGTCGCCTGAAAAAGAATTGTCAAGAGGTGGCGCAACAAGACTGGTTCAATGGAACGAAATAAAACAAAGCACCGAAATGGAATAAAAAGGTTCCTGTCCCTCCGCTACCGAACACTGGTACTCGGACGACGGCCACCATTCAAAATGTCGGAGAACTCCGCATTAAAAATGGGCTTGCAACCATTGACATGATTTCATTGGCTGTGGAAGATGGTCAGCGGTCACGTGTGGCTAGCCATCCCTGGCCGAAATACGGGCAGGCAAGGCTCTGGGGGACGCGCTAAGTACTTGGGTTCGTGAGGTACTTGGGAGGCAGATTAGTACCTCCAGACAACGCCATAACTCACTGTAATCAGTGCTAAGCGTTTGGCTACCTGCTAACTTACCATGGTACCTCCATACCTTAGGAACCTACTAAGTTAAGGTATCTAAGTAGGTAAGTTTCTAGGTATGCCTTAATTAAGCACCTACCCGTTCTTGCCGTTCAAGAGCCACAGAGCTAATTGGGCAAGGGACCTAGGTAGTCACTTACGGCTACGCGGCCTGGAGAAAACACTTCCTTTTAGGTCGTCTTTGGAGGGGGCCAAGGGCGGGGAGGACCTGCAGAGTGGATGGCTTGGGGGAAACTGGAGACTGGAACCCGCGCACCATCAAGACGATGCTGACCCAAAATGTATTTCTCTGCATTCCGTTGGCCAGCTGCCGTCTATCAATGCGGAGTGGCCCCCTTTGCATTCGGACGGCTTTGCAGCAGTGCGTCTTTGTTCCCCAGTACTGACCGTCTGCGAATACACCCGCAAGACCCGAGTGGCCTGCACCTCATGCACCGAGAACAGCTGGTCTGTTCTTTTTGGGTACCAAGGTCGTTCGACGTTTACCCCGCCAGCCCCCAGTACCTACCAGTATCCGTATGTCAGTCAGGTCAACAAGTCATAATTCTCCACGCCGTTTGACATTTTTCACCAACCTCCCGTCCTCCTACCACCTTCCATCCCATCATCTCATCGTCAAAATACCACCCAATTTGTTCCTCACACGCCTCGCGCTTCTGCTCTCGCCTTTCTCACCGCACCGTATTCCTGCAGCCCCCAGCTACTCAGTACCACTTCCGACGCACTCTACGCTGCATTAACCCCAAACCACCCACACTCGGCCGCGCCTCCCACCACTTGCTGCTCCCTCCCGCGCCGCCGCCTCGTTTTCACAACTTCATAATGACTAGCCCCAAAGAAGTCCGGACCCCGGTCAAAAGGGCGCTCAAGCCGGCGTCGCCCCAAGCCAACCTCACGGCCTTCGCCTACCATGTTCACTCCACCCGGCCCAAGAACCAAGTCGAGCTATTGGCACTGCCAGGGTCCCATGCCCAGACTGGTGAGCTAGCAATATTCTTCTCTGATGCCGCCGCTTCAGTTGCCCACCTACTGACAGTTTTCTCGTCTTTAATACCTTATTCAGAGCTCGTCCACATCAACACTAATGCTGTCCCGCAGCCCTTTTTAGACACCGCTCTGCTTCAAAGGGAGTTGTGACAAGGCTTGAGCCTTGAAGAATTTCGCTCCCTGCTCATGCCAGTTGCCTCAGATGAGCAAAGGCGGAGAAGCAAGTGCATGAGCCACTGCTGCTATCAGGCAGGCATCCAGTCGTCGTTGACGGCTTTCCTCCCGACCTCGCTCTCTGCGCGTCGTCCCTCACCTATTGGTACAGGCTAAGTACCGTACAGCCAGCTAATTCGGTGGGGGGCAGCCATCACGTCCAGGTCCGGTGCTATTTCCAACCCACCAGGCTACGACTCATAATTACACAGACAAACAGAGTACTGAAATAACGGGGCACTATTGTCTCGGGTTATGGCCTGCTGTGCATGATCGCGCCTCTGATCCGCCAAAGGCATGGGTAATGCGTTTCCGGCTTGGTTGAGACCAGTCACACGTCTGCTCTATCCATGAAAATCCCCTGCGACAGGGAACACATACAGCTTTTGAGCTCTCAGCAACAGAGCAATTGTGATCCCGCGGTCGACACCGCTTGTTTCTGCAAATGCCAAGTCTATTACTCCGTACATATTCGCCTATTCACTACAATATGGTAGTCTATTATTAACTACCCTTCAATTTGGTATGGTCGAATTCTCGAGCACATCCCACACAAAACTTGGCGCTAAGGGACTAGGCTGCCATTGGTGCGGCTGGCTGTCAGGCAACGTCAATTTTCCAACCACAATTGCTTATCAGTCCTGATTCGTCAATGTATTCAAATAAGGAGGCCCAAGTATTCGGGGACTGGCGAAGCACCACGTCTTTCCGGATTCAACAGTCGTCTACGGATATAGTTTGTTGGCTTGTCTGTTGTACTAAGTTCAGAACCACTGTAGGGTAGGCGCTGCGCACAACTTTATAGGCGTATCGATAAGCTCATATCACGTAATCAAAGTTCACTGGCTACTATGGAAATTTTAGCATCCAAGGAGAAGCCAAGCATCAAGAGGTCTTGTAGCATCGTCATCGCGAAGCAATCTGGTAAAGGCCAACACCCAACAACTAGAAAAACCCGCCTCCATCATCCAACCTCCAAATCTCAAAAATATAAACACCATACACAATGTCTTTCCTCGGAATGGGCCGCCCTCAACCTACCTCGGAGCAAAAGATTGCTGCCGTCGAGGGCGAGATGCGCATGATGGCCGACACCTACAATCGGTAAGCAACAACTTGCCTCTATGGACCGAACCCCCTACCTTTCGTCCCGAAATCGCAACCCACCACGCCGCTGGTGCCTCGAGTTCAGCAAAAGGCGCGCTCAGCCCGGCGCGGCCACCTCTGTTGTTGCAATGGGCGTGGAACTTGTGCGCTGAACGGGACCGATCCGAGAGAGGAAACTGAGATGCGGTGGTGATGCACGGCGAAAATTCTCAACGCATTCATGTTAGCTAACGGACGGGATTCAAAACTACAGTCTCCAGAAGTCGTGCCAGAAAAAGTGCATTCCGACCGACTACCGCGAGGGCGAGCTTAACAAGGGCGAGTCCGTTTGCCTCGACCGCTGCACCGCCAAGTTCCTCGACACCTCGATGAAGGTCAGCGAGATCATGCAGCAGCAGGGTGGCCAGCAGGGTGGCGCCGGCGCCGGCGGTGCCGGTGGCCTCTTCTAAGCGAGGAGAAACCAAAATTACAACGAACAGAAAGAAAGACGTTGGGTATCCGAAGCGGAAGGGGGACAGGGGGGGCAGGGAGAGTGCAACGCAGTCCGCGGGCGATGCGCTTCCCTGTCCGTCCTTTATAAAGTATGTGTCCCTGTGATTGATGGGACTGTACATACTGCGAAAGCGAAGGAAATGCGATGCCAATTTTTTTTCCCGTCACATCACTGTAACAATAGAACAAACAATCCGGGTGGAGCATGGAAAGGTCATTTTTTTCTTTGGTTTAAGACAGAAACGTCAGCAGGACGTATAGATGCTTGCACACAGGCATGCAAACCACAAGGTGTGTACACATTCAGGAGGCACGTCATACTACCTACAATACAACCGCCGGGGACCAAGAACTACAGCATGAAAGTCTCAACTTTGAAGATTAATACAATTTACATGTCCTATGAAAATCCGCCTTGGTGAAACTCTCAAAAATAAACCAAACGTCAGTTCTCTATGATTTGAACAGAACCCTGCTAGATGTAAATGCCGAGAGAGAAAACAATGAAGATGCCGTGCCCTAATACTCCGCGTATGTGATGGTCGATTAATTTGAGCTGTCAAAAAAAAAAAACAATAACAAGGAAAAGAACAAGGCTAGTGCTACATGGAGCGAGTAATGTTGGGCCCCGTTCCAACGCCGGTCAAGGTCCTCACGAACCAGTGCAGCCAGCTCTCCGTCTCGAGCTGCGTCTTGAGCTCGTCGGCGCGCTTCTCCACGTCCACCACCTGACGCTCGAAATGGACGATACCCTCCTCCACTTCGTGGACTTTGGACACGAGCGCGTTGATCTCGTACTCGAGCTGCGCCACCATTGTATCTAGCTCCTTGATGCTGAGCTGGAGGCTGTGCTGCTCGTCCGCGACGATGCCCTCAGAGTCCATATGCACGCGCTCGCACGCTTCGTTGAGCTGTCGGCAGTGCGCCTGCAGCTCTGACAGATCCTTGCTGTACCGCTCATCGAGCGCTTCCACTAGCTTGATTTTGTCGCCAACCCAAGGGCCTACACTGTTGACCATCACATCGACTTGCTGGGCCAGTAGGGCTAGAACCTCTGTCTGCGCGGCTGCAGCGCCGGCATTTTCATCAATTGGGTCACTAATCGGAATGATTTCTTCCCAATCAAGTATAGCCTCCTCAGCATCGCTGAAGGACAAGCGTCTTGGATACCGGTTCTCATTCAGCGCGCGATGAGCTGCCGAGGCCTGGTTGGGAGAGCTATGTCGACGACACAGTTTCAAGTACTTTTGGCCGCCGGTCCTTTCGGATTCTAGCAATGGCCCTTCAAAGTCAGCTTCTTCAACCGCTGAGCGGACTGCGGAGGGTGCCCGTGACAACACGTCATCGCGGACTTCTGCGCCGATCACTTCGAGGTGCTCGGTATCAGGACCGCTGGACGCGTCTCTCAGCTGGAGCTTGCTCTGAGAAAATGCTGCGTCTGCAGAAGCTGGTTCCAAGGCGGTGCCCTGCAACCCGCGTAGCGCATCCGGATCTCCGCGACGAAGTGCTGCGAGGTATTCTTCCGGCTTTTCTTTCCAAGTGAAAGCCCTGCCCACTGTAGCAGGCCCACTCATGACGCCGGAGCTGCGCGTATTGTCCAGGCTAATGCCCATATTCAAGCTCTGTATATGCTCGGGTAAATCATCTCTGTTAGAGCTGGATGGCCATCGTCCATGTCCCCTTCGGCTGCCCCCAACGGCATCTTTGATGCGACCCAGACCAGACTTGGCATTTCCTGCCACACTCTTGAAAACAGTCATGCGGCTACTGTCACGATCGCCAAAGCTGTCGTAGGTGGCACCTGTGCCTACCCTGCTTGGCGGCGCAGACTGAAGCTCTTCTGACCGTCCGAAAACGGCTTCATCCTCTGCTTGTGGCGCAGCGGCTGTGCGTGACGCATGATTGGATAAGTCGCTCCGTCCGAAAAACAGACCGCCGAGTTCGTGATCTAAATCCCGCGACCCTAGCGGAGCCCTGCGCTGTTTCCCATGCCACAGCCACTTTGATTGCTCACCGTAGGCCAGCTTGATAAATCTGTCTAGATCCAACGTTTCCACGTCGGCAAGACCGCCTTTGTCTTTGCCAGAAACCATGTCCATGACAATCTCGCCTCGCTTGCCACCGATGCCGGTCACTGTGGAGTTGACGGCTTTCTGAACACCCCAGCCTTCACCGGCTGCAGCTTTGGCAGTCGAATTATGAAGGCGAAAGAGGGTTTGCCTATCCAGCCGGCGAGTTTTACCTAGCTTCTGCGCTTTTTGAAAGTAGGAAATGCCCCGTTTTGTGCTTTCAATGTCGAAAACATCTTTTGACACTGGAGCACCCTGCCAGCTAAGGCGATTCCTGGCACCCATGAGCATGCCAAGCAGCGCCGCAACAGTCGAGGGACCGAGGATACCATCAGAGGGCTCATAGTTGTAATGCTCGGCGCCAATCTCTGTCCACCAGTCGCTAATTGCGGCTTCGGTGACGTCGCACAACAGGCCATCGATATATTCGGGGTCTAGCTTGTCGAACATGTACAAGGCAACCTGGCAGAGCTTGACAAGTTCTGTGACGGACTGCATGAATGGAATGCGTTCAGACGTCTTGTATAGCTGGTGAAATTTCGATCGAGTCGCTTCGGGCGGCTCTGTCAGAGTAAGACCTGACCGGCCAGCACATCCTAGGCGTTTGAGGTCCTCATTGACAATGAATGTTTGCCGATGTCTTCGGATGTCGCCGTCGGGGACCGGTATGACGGTCAAGGACGAAGGAAAGTTGCTGAGGTTTGTGACTAGCAACTGGCCCATGCCGGTCTCCTTGGGACGTGCATGATACTGGTTGGCGGCCTTGAAATAGAGCTGCAACCTGGCAGACCACAGTGTGCTGTCTTGGGGTATAGCGAGAATACCGGCCGATATTCGATCCTTGTCGTCGCCCGTATGCGTGGCTACTACTAGAGTAGGTGATTTTCGAGAACACGCCCACTGCTCGACTAGATAGAGCTCGTAGCCGGAGAGGAAGGTTTGTCGTTCAACAAGAGAAACGTACGGTTCATTTTGGAGAAACCTGAAGAGGGGGCGAGGGTTACAAATCAGAATTCCTGACCTATGTCACCGGCAAGGGAAAAGGCGCAGGGGCATGGCATTTTGATGCAACGTACCTGAAGGCCACAGGATCAGGAAAGATGACATGTCTCCTGGGAGTAACGGCGGTTGCCAGCGCTTGGGCCGTCGCATCCTGGATCTGTGCATCTGTAGACTGATTCGGGACATGGCGAGCGGCAGCTCGAGAAGTTCTGCGCTCGATAACTCTTGGGGGTGCAGAAGGCTCCTGGTGGTGGCGACGGTCGGCCGGCATGGGCATCATGAAGGACATGCGGTGAAGAGAAAAAGCCTCGCAGGCGGACGGCAGGCTATAGCGACATTTTCGAGCGGTGCAATCAATCTGCTGTAAAGACGGCGCAGGCTTGATGGTTGAGGCGGGTGAGTGTCACACCAAGCCAAGTGCGGGAGTGGCATGTGATGTAATAATTGGGAGCTTGTGAGGGCGGGCGAAACCAACCAAGTACTTTTAGCTACTGACCTACACATGAACGGCATTGGCGTTTTGGTGCAGGACAAGCGGCGCCGGAGCCGGCACTTGCCGACCAGCCTTGGGACCTTGCCCAGGTACCTACGTCGGTAGGTACCTACTTACAAACCTATAGTACCTTACATGCTTACCTACCCTACCTACCTACTTATATTACTTACCTACCTTTAGGTACCTAGGTACTCAATCACTGAAGTATCTTAAGTATTAGGTTCGAAATGATGCTGCCGCGTCACTACTTACCTGGGCAGGTACTTACAGCACCACCTCAACGCACTGTCAACGCCGCCCGGTGCACCGCCGCGAGTCACTGTAACTACTTACTTACTGACGGATTACTTATGAGATAAGTACTGATAAGACTTCCCGAGCATCTACTTACATAGCGGGATAATTGCACAAAACGAGGCGCTCCCATGCACCAGACGCTGTGCCACCACACAAAGGGCTGGTAAATCGGGATACAAGTAGCGTTGTTATAGAATCACAATCCAAATCTCAGTTTTCTCGAAAAGGTAGGCCGAAAAATGGACTGCATCTGGGAACCGGAATCCAGCGCTGCTCGCACTCTCCAAGCCCGCTCTCGCCAGACCGGCACCTCTTAGCTGCATAGCGGTGGTGGAGCCTGCCTGCCTGCCTGAGCCCTGATGAGCCTCGACCAGCTCCAGCAAGCCTTCAGTCTCCGTGCCAGTGTCGCTGCGCTGCAAGCTAGACCCAGTTGTGTCGTCAACACACCCAAAGCCCGAGCTCTTCTGCTGCTGCGCTGCTGCGTCACGTAGTGCGTACATCCCGAGTTTCTTCTGCATGGGCTATGCTGTGACGTAGGCCGGATTTCAGAATACATCAAAAAGTCGGCCACACCCCCCTCAAGGGAATCACGACTGCCGAACTCTGACTGACTCCCCCCTCGACCATTGTCTGTTCCCGCCCGCCGCCACCCGAGATAGCAGCCATGGCGGACGACAACGCCTCGCCCTTTGGGCCGCTCTTGCTAGAGCTGGCCAGGATGAGAAAATCAAATCTCTCTTCCGCCATAGACGACGTCGACAAAATAATCGATCTATTAAGCGCTGCTCGCGAGCAGGTAGCGGCCGGTACGAAATGGGTCATGTCACTGGCCCCAGGATGAAGACTGACTACTTCGACAGAGGACGATAGCCACAGAACAATGATGGCACTCACGACACTGCAAAACCCCGTCAAATCTCGGCTCGAGGCGATAAATACAGATTTAAAAGATGTCAATAAAGCTCAAAAAGGATTCGGCAAGGCCTTGGATAAGGTACGGCACGCACAATACACCTGCCCGACCGACAATCTCCACGAAGCCATGTATAAACTGACGCTCCTCGTAGGCTCTCCCGCACCGCGATCTGCCCATGGAAACAGACGCCATGGCCGACCAGTCCGCCCTTATAAACCGAGCCATTGCCATGCATCTCCTCCGAGAAGGCCAGTTCTCTGTAGCATCGACGTTTGTGCGAGAGGCACGCGACAATCCTCTCGACGCCCAACACTTGTCACGGCAGACGCCCACACCATCGCAGGTCGACGCTGATGGCGACGACGACATGGATGGGCCCCAAGTGCACGGCGACGACGATGACGACGACGAAGACGACGGCGACGACGGCGATAGCTTTGAAAGCATAACAGCACAGCTCGACGGCCGGCACAGCGGGCTGCAGCAAAAGTTTGCCGAAATGTACAGTATTCTGAGCGAGCTGCGCGGCCGCAACCTTTCGCCGGCTATCCGCTGGGCGCATGACAACAACGCCCGTCTCGAGGCCAAAGGCAGCAACCTCGAGTTCGAGCTATGCAAGCTGCAGTACGTGTGGCTGTTCAAGGGCCCCCACGTCAACGGCCTCCCTGACGACGGCCGCAACGGCCATGCGGGCGCGCTGCTCTATGCCCGACAGCACTTTGGCCGCTTCCAGGCGCGGCATCTCCGCGAGATCCAGCAGCTGTGTTGCGCCATGGTCTTTGCGCCAAACCTCGAGGCGTCGCCCTACCGCCGCATCTTTGAGATTCACTCAGCCTTTGAGGACGTGTCGGCTTCCTTTACCCGCGAGTTCTGCTCCCTGCTTGGCCTAGCTGCCGAGTCGCCGCTCTACGTGGCAGTGACAGCCGGCGCCATCGCACTGCCCCGCCTCATCAAGTACACGACGTACATGCGCGAGAAGAAGACGGAGTGGACCACAGAGAACGAGCTCGCCTTCGAAACGCCGCTGCCGCCCTCTATGATCTACCACCCCATCTTCGTCTGCCCCGTCAGCAAGGAGCAAACCACCGAGACTAACCCGCCCATGCTGTTGCCGTGTGGACACGTCATATGCAATGACAGCCTCAAAAACATTGCCAAGGGCTCGCGGTGCAAGTGCCCATACTGCCCGACCGAGGGCCACATTAAGGATGCCATTCGAATCACGCTATGACCGCGGTGCTGGCAAAATAAAGAAAGCAACCAAACCAAACCAACCCCAAAATAAAAAAAAATAGAAAATAAAGAGCTGACGAAGCAAGACGTGGTATCAGGGAAACATTGGCATTAGTTGGGCGTTTTTCTTCATCTTTCTTTTCTTTTCTGAGCGGCTGGGTATGAAGGTGCAGCATGTATTGACAGGCAGAGGCATGATTTTCCTGTTTGGCAGACGAAATACTGACGATTCTAGTCGCGATTCTTGTGTGGTAGCGTCCAGACTCATGCCGTTATTCATATTTCTGTGCCTTGTTCTTTGGGTTTTCTATGGAACGGATCGGGGAGTTTGCTGGAGTTTTCTTGCTTATCATCATGAATTCGAGGAAAGGTCAAAGCTGTCGAAGGAACCTTTTAGTTGGAAAACGAGACTGATTTCAAACATGTGTGTTACTTCAATCACATGTGTGTTGCTTCATTTTCATGTGCGTTGATCCAATTTGAATACCGCCTGGTGCCTCACTCTTTTCAGGCATGCAATGTTGATTCTCACGCTCACTGTTGACCAAGATTCAGCAAAAGTCATCGTATAAAAGTAATATGTACTGGTAAAGAATGAAATTTTAGCAGGATGGTTCCTCAGCTAAACGGTACTAGATATTCTATATTGTGCAGCGCTTCATGTTTATAAAACAACTTTTGGGCATTTCCAAAAGCATATCCTGTTCTCTCCCATCTTTTTTTTCTTGAAAAAAGAGTTGGAGGGCGACACGAAAGACAAAAGAAAATAGAGAAGAAAGAAGAAAGAAGACGCAAAGAAAAGAAGAGCAGGAAAAAAAAAGTGTTCATGTGATCTATGTCCAGTTTTCTCCTCCAGATGAAACACCAGAAAAAAGAAAGAAGATGCGAAATAATGTAAAGGGATATAGGCTCGCAAGCCGTTGGGATATCATTTTTCTTTTGTTTGTGACCGGTTCACACACCATGAACCACAAAGCAGATGCCGGACGCAAGAGCCCGCTCGAGATCTAGGATCGCTTCGTTGCGGCCAGTGTTGAAGAACAAGTCGAAAATAACGAAGGTGGGGGGGATCGCATTCCAGTCGTCATGTCGTCACGCAAGTTTCTCTTTATACACTTCCATCCGTGCTGATGGAAAGTCCTGGAATCCATGTCCAGGATCTAGTCAATGGTCATACGGTTAGGGACAGCCGCTTTGACGTCATTCAGACTAAATGACATGGCGTCGGGGCTCTCCTCGACTCGTTTGCTCGACTGAAGATGGGGCTTGAGGCCAGAGCCGAAGTTGCGCATGCAGATTATGCCGTTGACAATGGTGAGGATGATGAGCAAGATAGTAATGACAGCAAAGGCAGTCAAAGACTTTCGAACGGCAATATACAACTCCTTGTAGCCGGGTTGGTAGATGCGAACGAGCTTGAAAACGAAGTAAACAAGACCGCCGACATACGTGACCAGTATGATGGCCATGCCCGTCTTGTTCTCCTTTTTGGTGAAGAAGGCAGCGGCTAAGAGTATGGCAATGGTGACGGGGATGGAGGCGACGGTGACGGCGAATTCGGGATCAGACTTTTTGGCGACCACGACGACGAACTGGATAATGAAGCCGAGGAAGAAGAAGAAATCGAATTTGAGTAGGGCAATGTAAACCTGGGTTCGTTTGTTAGTGTTTAGCAGGATGTGAGTAATAAGGCGAGAAAACTAACTTGATAGTGGAGGAAGCGCTTCTTCATTCGGTAGTCCGCGCCGATGTTCTTGAGAATGTCCCAGGCAAATTCCTGATAGAGCCTCCAGGCGCAAAAGGCCATGCAAATTGTGGCGAGAGCAATGATGGCAGGAATGGCGACTAGGAACGCCTTGATGTCGTCCCAGAGTTCATGGGAGCTGATTTCTGGATCGAGAGCATTGAACTTGGCGAGGACAGAAACCGCCATTTGGATCTGGTCGATCTGAATAGCCGTGTAGACGAGTAAAGCCAGGTTGGCGATGCAGACGCCAATGACTTGAATCGTGTTCTTCATGCGAAGAGCATCCCACACGATGACGAGTTCGTAGAGGAAACCAAAGATGAAGAGAGTGAGAAACGTGGGAATGGTGAGGTATTGCGACTGTACGCGGGGTTCGTCGACGTGGGCGCCAAGACTGAGCTGGAATTTTCCAAAGACGTAGCTGAGATGTGATTGCGTTGTTAGCTAACAAGTCAAGGAGGAAGAGAAGGGGGAGAAGGGGAAGAAGAAGAAGGAGGAGGAGGAAGAGGAGGAAGATGAGGAAAAGGAGGAAGAGGAGGAAGAGGAGAAAGAGGCGGCGGCATTCCAACATACGCTTCGAAGCCGAGACAGATGATGGCCTGGAGACCAGTAACACCCATAAAGGCAGCGGGCCATTTGCGCTTGAGAAAACCAAAGTTGTCGCGGTGCGTGCTGACGGCGTGACTGGAGGTGAGGCCTTCGCGGCCAGCGTAGCCCTGGTGGAAGTCGTCGCCTACCATGTTTGCGTTTTCGGCGTAGTTGGGCTGGGCGAGCGAAGGTTGGGTGTAGGGCCCGTTGGGATAGTTTTGCGTGTAGGCGTCGGGATAAGCCTGGTTGGGACTGTAGTTTTCCTGGTACTGCAGGCCGTGCTCAGCGAAGCCTGGATCCGCGCCGAGTAACGACTTGCGGGACTCGAGCCTGGTAGCCACCATGGCCGGCGAGGAGAGAATCGGCTAGGAACCGCAAACTGAGAGTGAAGATGGGAGAGACAAGAACGACGGTGACCTATGGGTGGATGGACCGAGAATGTGAGAAGAGCGCTGAAGGTGTCGAGCCGAGAGTTTTGACTATCGAGGTGGAGGAGAAGAAGAAGAAGTGACGGTTTGCCGGTAGGGTAGGTATATCGACAGGGCGGATACGAGGTGGCAGTGCGTGGAGCGAGAGGCTGTAGTAATAGGAAATGGGGTCGTAATGTGAAAGAAGCGAATGACTTTGCGTAGATGGAGTACCGATAGGGAACTGATCAAGGTCGACGGTCGGTAAGAATGATGGTGGTGAGTAGTGAAGAATTGTTATTGAGGTGAGATGATGAAACGAAGAGGGAGGGGGCCGGACAGGATGATGTGGTTGGATTTTGCGACGGGTCTTTTGAGGTGGCTGTCGGCTCAGCGATTTATTTAGCAAGTACTGAGTAGGTAGGTAGGTAGGTAGGTCGAGATGGCAACAAGGGGTAAAAATGTCGAGAGACGCGGTGGAAAAAAGCCCAAAACAATAATGAATAAAATTGTTTTTCTTTTCAAAAAAAGAAAACAAGAGAAAAACAAGGCAAAAAGAGAGAAAAGAGGGACTAGAGCTGTGGGAGGGAACCGGAGAGGCAGACAGAATGCCTGGACGAGGCCAAGGCGGGTGAGGCAGATACTCAGTACTAGAGAGACAGCGACAAAGACAGGAGAAGCAAGCAAAGGGCCACAATTGCAGGGGGTGGCAGGCTAGGACGACAGGATTGCAGGGGTCCTGCGGCTGGTTGAAACTGGGG
This sequence comes from Cordyceps javanica, assembly GCF_051103115.1. Lineage (NCBI taxonomy): Eukaryota > Fungi > Ascomycota > Sordariomycetes > Hypocreales > Cordycipitaceae > Cordyceps > Cordyceps javanica. The sequence continues at coordinate 2,716,140 of NC_139296.1, forward strand.
GCGACCTTTTTAGCGGGTTCGGCTGGTTTGGCGGGTTTTGGGGGGAGGGGCAGGCTACTACCTCCAGTAGAAGTGCTCGATGAAGCCAACTGCCAGCAGCAAGAAGAGCCTAAAAACGCCAGCGAGCGGCGGGGCGGGCTGAATGGAGTGCTAACTTGCTTGTGCGTGTACTTGCTGACGGCAATGCTTCAGGTAAGTCGCTGCCAAGATAAGAAACTACTTGAAATTATCCTACGTATGCACTTGGGCACTGAGAGCAACTGGTATTCGCAAGGTACCTAGGTTATCAGGTACAATAGTACTGAGCAAAGGTGCAGCAGCCTCTGCATAAGTAGTTAGGTGGTCAGTAAGTACCTCAAAGTAAGTAGTGTGCTGAGCTGGTAAGCAGGTGGCAGGCAGCCCGTTTGCCAACTCACAGTTCGGTTCGGGTACCTGCGCTGACCGAGTTCATCTGGCCCATCTGCGGGTATTTTTTTTTTGGCCAATACATCACAATCGTACCGCGTCTCGTATTCCCGGTCCTCTTTCATTGCTCAGCGGCGTGCATGTGCATGCCAACCCTAGGCCGGGCCATTATTCAACCCCCTCCATATATTATTACATGGTGGGGTGTGGGCATGGCAGTGCCAGTCCTGACTCCTAGGTACCTTTACATGTTCCTGCCGGGCCTTTTTAACTACGTAAGTAACTTACCTACCTCAACTACTTATGCAAGTACTCCGTATCTGAATACCTACTAACTTACTGAGTACAGCTTCCCGCTTATGACCGATCCAGGCAGGTTGCGGAGTGCTCAGCAAGTATTTGTATTTTGCTCTACATACTGGTTACGGCGAGGCTTTTTATTAGTGGGTTTCTGGCAAGGCTGGCTGGCTGGCTGGTGGTTGGCTGGCTGGTGCTCCATTCCTGCACCTCACTGGTAGTAGGTACTACTTACTTACCTGCGCTGCCTGCCTCATCCAAGGTACACAGGCACATGGGCAGCTACAGGTAGGAAACGTATTAAAGGTAGTACTCATCAGTTCGGTTCCGCCGACACCACACACTGAGACCAAGTCAAACAGTCGATACCGTCGATCAACAATGCAACAGCCTGTCCAGCCCGTCCCTCGCCCGGCCGTCGTGGCTCGAGCTACCAATACTTAACAAGGCACAGACAGTTACATCCGTTGTCTTGTCGCCAGCCGATGCCAGCCATGCAGAATCTGCCTAGCCTGCCTGCCTGCCAACCTGCCTGCCATCCAGTGTGTCTGCCACACTACGGGAGTACCAGAATCACACTGCACGTCCTCCCCGCCTCCCTTTGGCATCTTGTCCTTTGCACGCTGCTCCCGATTCTCATGGTCCGTTCTCGCCTCTCCTCGTATAATAATCACCTCCCACTAAACTCGGCTGGTTGTTCAAAACTACTCTCGTTGTCATGGTCATGGCTGATGCTGCCTACCTCTGGCTCGGACCAGGGCCACTATAACCAACCCCGTGAGAGGCATCGAAAGAACGTACGGGACAGGTGTCGGGCGCATCGATGCAACTCCTGCATGCATTGCCCGACTTGCTTTTGCGGACGGCTTCTCCTTGAATCAATGACATCAGCCGTTACCTATGCCAACCGCTGGTGACGCCTTGGACAGCCTCTTTCCGCCTGCTGCTGCAACAACAAGACACAGCCTTCATTCTGTGCAAGTCGCATTTCATGTATTCAAACAAGATTCATTTTCAAATACCAAAAAACTCGACCGGACACGCCGCCGACCGCCATCGATGCGGATTAAGCAAGTTACTGATAGTTGGCGCGTCGCGTAGCACCTCGGTCTGAAACGCTCTCACGAATGCGCATCCCTTGCGTTTCGGCCCATCTCTGAAACCAAATGTAGCACTCCATCTGCCGATGAGAATTGGGCTGCCCGGAAAAAAAAAGGCGAGACTTCACAGGAAAGGCGGAGAGCCAAGAAAAAAGAAAGAAAGAAAGAGAAGGAAGGCAAGACATGCTCTCTTCTGCTCCGAACAAGCGTTTTTGGTCATTTGTTGACTGCGTGGCCTTCCCTTGATAATCGTCTCCCTTTCACTTTTGCCAGTACGCGTTGATGAAACATACTGGGCTCATAGATATTTCATCCTTAGTTCCGGTGAGGTCGCCGAACTTGAGGCTTGCATACTTGAACTGGCTATGCTACGAGTCAAGCTGGATCTGTGTCTGATCAAGTCGCAAATGACTGCGGCTTATTGCATTGATAAGCAGCAGCTTGCCGGCCGGTCAGCTCACCTCGGTCGTGTCAATTTAAAAAAACAGAGCCACTGTACGGATTAATAGAACAACAAATAGGTCCATCGTACCACTCTTGGAAGCCTGGATGTCTGGGGGGACCAAGCTGTAGCGAGATACGAGGTCCAGCCTACACGCGCAAGGGCCTTTATCCGTGGTTATATGCAAATGAGCTTGCCATACTTAGTATAAGTACTCAGTTTGCGGTGCTCCAAGAATAGATCTGCTGAGCAAGGGCTAAACCAGCACATAATCTTCAGCTTTCCCCCTGCGACTGATCGCCCGCGCAAGCACACAGCCCCTCCTCCTTTTCTGATACACTGACTGTCCACGAAAGGAAAAAAAAACAGTACTGAGCAGCTGCGCTTTAACCGTCTTGTATCCTCAAAATCGACGGCAACGGCGCTTGGGCGGCGCATCCAACCCCCACATCGGTCCATGGCGACATCCCGTGGAGGCGGTGCGCGCGCCACGGCAGCACCCGCAATCACGCCATGATCAGAATCTCTTGAACAATAAACCCTCGCACAGAGAGCTGGTCCCGGACAGTCTCAAAGTCTCGCTGTTCCAGCATGGATGTCAAATCCATTGCCATTATTGGCGCCGGTTCCGCCGGCCTCGCCGCTGCCAAGTAAGTAGCGCCGTGCGCTCCCGCGCAAGCCCTCCTCCTCCTCCCCCCGGCACCGTCCCCATACCTTGTGCCGGTCTTATCTGACCCGGGGGGCGGCACACGCGAGCCAGGTATCTCGTCGCAGAGAAGAAATTCTCCCAGATCGACGTGTACGAGCAGCGGACCGCCACCGGCGGCGTCTGGAACACGAGCCGCGCCAACCTGGAGCCGGGCTTCTCCGTCCCGCGCACGATACCGACCTCGGAGCACGAGTATGCGGTCGTGGAAACGGATCCCGCTGCCGCCGAGGGCGGCGCCCGCCGCGTGGAGCTCGTCTCTCCCGTCTACGACAACCTGGAGACCAACATCCCGCACGGCCTCATGAGCTACACGGACCTCGCGTTCCCGGCAGGCACGGCGCTGTTTCCGGAGCACCGCGTCGTGCTCGCGTACATTCAGCAGTACGGCCGCGACGTCGAGCACCTCGTCGCCTTTGGGACGCAGGTCCGGGACGTGCGCAAGACGGCCGCCGAGGACGGGACGCTCGGCTGGCGGGTGGAGGCAAAGGACTTGAAGTCCGGCGCCGTGTCCGTCAAGCGCTACGATGCCGTTGTGGTGGCGAGCGGACACTACAGCGACCCGTTTGTGCCGGACATACCCGGTCTCGCCGATTTTGAGACGGCGAACCCCGGCAGTATCACCCATTCCAAGTTCTACCGTCGACCGGAGCAGTTTACTGGCAAGGTATGTGCGAAGATAGCAGACATTTTCCCTTGCCCCTGTAGAAGCTTTCCTGCTAACAACAACGCTCTCTCTCCCCGTTAGTAGAAAGTCCTCGTCGTCGGCAACTCGGCGTCTGGGATCGACATCAGTCACCAGATCGCCACCACCGCACAGCTCCCGGTGCTCATCTCCGAAAAGGACCCTCCTGATGCCCCTGCCGGCGGCGCATCCGGCGCCTCCCTGCCCGCGCCCACCAGCTGGTCGTGCCACGTAGGGCAGGTCGCGGAGCTGCTCCCCGCGACGCGCTCCGTACGCTTCACCTCGGGCCGCGTCGAGGAGGCCGTCGACGCCGTCGTCTTCTGCACCGGCTACCACTACTCGTTCCCGTTCCTGGGATCGCTCGCGCCGGCCGTCGCGAGCCCGGACGGCACCTACGCGGACCACCTGTGGGAGCACGTGCTGTACGCCCCGGACCCGACGCTCGCCGTGCTCGTCGTCCCCAAGCGCGTCGTGCCATTCCCGCTCGCCGAGGCGCAAATGGCCGTCGTCGCGCGCGCGTGGGCCGGCCGGCTCGACCTGCCGGCGCGGCCCCAACGCGACGACTGGGTGAGGCGCCGCGTCGCCGAGAGCCCGGCGGGGGCCCGCCACACGCTGGCGTACCCCCAGGACGCCGACTACATCAACCGCCTGCATGAGCTGAGCGCCGGCGCGCGGCCAGACGCGGCCGGCCGCGGGCTCGACAACGGCGGCGCCGGCAAGCGGCCCCCGTACTGGGGCGAGGAGACGCGCTGGGTGCGCTCGCAAATCTTTGCCATCAAGGTCGCGAGCCGCGAGCTGGGCGATCGTCGCAGGGAGTGCAAGACCCTTGCGGATCTCGGCTTCGACTTTCACACGACGAGGTAAGGGGGCAAGTCCGCATTGGACACCAGGAATAGATGGAACAGTCATAGACGAAAGCATAGGCTATACAAAGAAGCGACAGAGCGTGGTTCATAGTTTATTTAGAATTTTTTTGAAATTTCTTTTTTTCAATGACGAATTAAGCTTGCTCAGCTATGCGTAAATGTGATGAAAGCGGTGATTTTATTTATTTCGTTTACATGCTGTTAAGAGAAAAGGTCAGTCACTTGTTCATCACAACAAAATCTACGCTGCAATACATACCGCTCAACAGGTGTCAGGCCAAGAATAGCCATGCCGTTGTAGAGGACAACACGGGCAGAATTGTAGAGGGCCAGGCGAGCCTTCATGACCTCGGGCTCGCTGCCGACGATGCGGAGATGGTTGTAGCTGGTGCTGAGGGTGTGGGTGAGCTTGAAGAGGTAGGTGAGGATGGTGGTGGGCTCGAGCGTCTTGAGGACGTTCTGGACAACGTCGGGCCACTGGGCAATGACGCGGAGCAGGTTGATGGCCATGGGCTCGGTAAGGAGCGACAAGTCGGCGGCGGCAATATCCTCGTCCGAGAGCTCCGCGCGGCGCTGGATCGAGCACAGACGAGCATGGGCGTACTGGAGGTACGGGCCCGTGTCGCCCTCGAAGCTGGTCATGCGGGACAGATCAAAGGTGTAGTTGTTGATGCGCTTTCCGTTCATGTCCTGCACCATGACTGACGAGATGCCAAGCTTGTCGGCAATCTGCTCAGGGTCCTCCACCTGGGAATACTTGTCTTCGTTCTTCTTCATGACCTCGTGCATGTGCTCGCCGACGTCGCGGAGGATATCGTTGAGGAACTTGACGGTGCCCTTGCGGGTGCTCATGCCGAGGACGAGACCAAAGTTGACGTGCTGGCACTTGTCGGCAATGTCGTCGCGCCCCATCATGCGGACAATCTTGAAGAACTGCTTGACATGGAGGTCCTGCTCCGAGGCAATGACGTAAATCATCTTGTCAAACTTGTAGCGCTCATAACGGTTGATGAGCTCAGAAATGTCACGAGTGAGGTAGAGGGCGGTGCCGTCCTTCTTGCGAAGAATGGCCTTGCCGAGGGTCTTGCCCTCCTTTCCAGGAACGCTCTTGGTAAAGTCCATGAGAAGAGCGCCACGGTCTTCATGGGCCAGGCCCATCTCCTTGAGCTTGGCGGCGGCCTGCTGCATTTCGTCCTCGGAAACCTTGCTCTCACCCGAGTACTCGTCAAAGTGGATGTTGAGACGGGCGTAGGTCTGCTTGTATCGCTCGATGCTGTAGTCGCGGAAACGTTTCCACAGAGCAATGGCCTGCTCGTCGCCCTCTGTCATCTTCTTGAAGTAGCTGCGTGCTTTTTCGTCAACACCATTGTCGAGAATGCTCTGGGCCTCGTCCTCCTTGCCCTCCGCCTTGAGATCCTCGGCCTTTTGCTTCTCATCGGCAACCTCCTTGCTGATCTTGACGTAGACGGTGAAGAGATGGTTGATGGGGTCCTTGACAAGCTCTTCCTCGCTGCCGTACTTTTCAAAGCCAAGAGCAAGGACACCGTACTGCTTACCCCAGTCACCAAGGTAGTTGACAGTGGTGACGTCCCAGCCGGCGCTTCGGTAGAGGTTGGCGAGAAAGCCGCCGATGATGGTGCTTCGCAAATGACCGGCGTGGAAAGGTTTGGCGATGTTGGGGCTGGAGAACTCGATGACAATCTTTTGGCGGCCCTTGGAGGGGTCGTTTTGGTCGCGGAGGCCGTTGGCGGGGTTGGAGCCAAAGTCGTTCTTATGCTGGAGAGCCATGGGAATGACAGTCTTGGCCATAGGCTCGGGCTTGAAGAAGAAGGAGAGGAAGGCGCCATTGTGGACGGGCTTTTCGACGAGGGGAGACTCGGGCCACTGAAGAGGCATGTGTTAGAGGCAAAGGGACACGAGGTAGAGAAGCAGGATCAAAAGGACTCACTTTTTCAAGCCATTGCTTGCCGAGGTCGTCGGGCTTGCCCTTGATGCGAAGGGCGGGAATGGCGAGCATCAAGTCACCCTTGTCGAGGGTGGCGGTCCATTGCAGGACCGGGTAGATGACGCTCTTGTCGGCGCCGGTGATGTCGCTGAGGATGGAGGTGATGTGGGCTCGGTAGATGTCGACGGGGTTGATGTCGGGAAAGCAGTTGGGCAGCTTGTCAATCAACGGCAGATGATTAAACTGCCTAGCCAGGTTGTCAAAGGAAGCGTCGGCCGCCATGGTCAGGGTTGTGGGCGGTGTTGGTCGCGCAGCGTGCAGATGGCGATGGCGGGGTTGGAAGCGGGCGATGCGACGAGGGGCAACGACGACGAGGGGCCAAGAAAAGGGAGCAACCGGCGCTCTACGAAGCGAAGAAGTAAGGAGACAAGATGGAAGCGCGAGAGCTTTCATAAACCCGGATCACAAAAGTGACGCGGGGTGTCTGGGAATAAATGAATAAAAGTAACAAAGGTCGAAAGAAGAAAAAAAAAAAAGAGAAAAGAATGACGGCGTTGGCACTTTGGTGGGATGTGACTATTTTTTTTTTCTCTTCTCCAGTTAGCGGAGACACTGTGAGAGCTGGTCCAGCCAGCCAGTCACAGTCGCAGTCACAGTCGCAGTCACAGCAAGCAATTGGTGCTGATGAGTGAGTGACTCAATGGCGGCGCCCGAAGCCGGCCAGCCCAGGAGCGGCGGACAAGCGAGTTGGCAGGATGCCTGGTCGGTAGCTATCAAGAGAGAGGTTGCGCGCCTGTTGCACGTTGGTACTGGTCAAGGTGCTTGACTCTGGATAAACTGCCAGCCCCTTGTGTGTATTTGCGAGGTTGTTGACCATTGTCCGTTTCGCCTTGACATTGCGCGCGCACCAGCGCCAGTTGCTGGTTGCTGGGTGGCTCGATGTAGTTATAGTGGAGACGATGAGAGACCCTGTATTAATCCGACAAGCTGGCAGGCTGGCCGACAGGGTAAGAGAGTCGAGACGAGAGTCGAGACTGGAAGAATAGACTGAAATAAAGAACTAAAAAACTAATAGACTAGAATACACCATGACATAAATATATTTCTCTTTTCAGATTTTCGTCAACCACATACAAAGTACGGAGTAGTTGCCTGGGATTGCTGCGAAACCACTTACACGTGATAGTTTGCTGATGGCACTGGAAAAGCGGCATCGAATCGCTACTCCGAGTACCGATTACTCGGGCCTCATTGCCGCTGTTGCATCATCGGAGAAACCTCTGCGAGGCAACTCGGCCGAGTTTCTGGTTCAGCCCGGACTTTGAATACACTGAGCTTTCTCCGGTCTGCAATGACAGGCTCGTATGGCACCTGTCCCTTTTATTAGCTAGCTACTATTTAGTTAGTTAATACTCAGTAAGTAGAGAGCGGATCCCGGTAGCCCGCTTCCCGACGCCCCCGGGGTTGCGCCCCCATTGCTCTCCCTAATAATTTACTTATCGCCTTGGTCAGCCAAAAGGGTCTCGCTGCCAGCAACACCAGCACATTCTGCTTTACTTGTTCCTCCTTCTCGTCTACTTGTCTATCCGATATACCCCCATAGTTTTTGCGTCAATTGATACCCCAGAGCCCTCGACATGCCCTCCACCGCGTCTTTCCCGCCGCCAAAGGGCTTCCTGTCCTACCCAGATGCCGAGGAGATCACCTCGCCCAAATACGAGCCGCGCAAAGACGCCAATCCCGTCCTCTCTGGCTTGCCACTCGTCGTCGCCTCGAGTCTGTATGTTGCGTCCTCTGAACAAATCTGTGCCCTCGGGCGGTCGCTGACCCTTGGTTGACATTGCCAACGCCAGCCTTACTCACTCTTCCTTCTTGGCCAAACTCTTTTACAACAACGCCGGCTTGCAAAAGATCAAGGACCTACCTTTCCTCGACGAGGTTCCATACACCTTTCATGTGAGTTCTCGTGTGTAGTGTGATTTTTTTTCCACAGACTCTACCTTTGGCTCGAACCGTGACTCACCCCATGTGCAGCCTCTTGTAATTCCACTTGGAGACAATGCCCCCATGGTTGAGCTAGGGGACGCTCAACTCAACCCCCAAAACAGAGGAGACACGCATCACTATACTGCCAGTGACTACCACGCCATGTATAAATCAGGCCAAGTCACTCCTCTGCAAGTCGCCCAGACTCTCCTATCTCTGACCAGCAGATACGCCAAGGAGTCCTCCGTATACCAAGATGCTTGGGCCGATTCTCACGGTGCTGATCAGCTCGCTCTCGACGCAGCCAAGGCGTCTACCGAGCGATGGGCGACGGGCAAGCCCCTCGGCATATTAGATGGTGTCCCAATAGGCGTCAAGGATGACCTCTCGGTGAAAGGGTACATTGATCACGACGGCATGGCTTATAAGAAAGGTGTTCCATTCTTCAAGCCAGCGGAAGAGACCGTATGGCCCGTGCAGGCACTTCAAGATGCCGGCGCCGTCGTCATTGGAAAGAACAGAATGCATGAGCTGGGATCAGGTGAGACTCCCCGGGAGCCTATTCGGCGTCTTTATGCTAACAACATTGCGCAGATACCAACGGTCTAAACGTGAGTCCGGGTTGAATGTGTCACTAAATGTTGGAGATGGAGCTAACCATGTACAACAACAGCCTCACCAAGGAACTCCCACGAATCATCTCAACAACCAATACTACCCCGGCGGCTCGTCTTCCGGCGCTGGCTCCTCACTTGGCGCAGGAGTCATCCCAATCGCCGTGGGAACCGACGCCGGTGGCAGCGTCCGTTTCCCGGCCGTGTACAACGGCGTGTACGGCTTGAAGCCGACCCACCACCGCACCCTCGAGATGAACAGCACCATGTGCGTTTCCGGCCCCATGGCCGCCAACGTGGCCGACCTGACCATTGCCTACCGCATCATGTCGCAGCCCGACCCCAAGACGTCCATCCAGAGCAGGTTCGCCGTGTCACGGCCGCCGGCCGCGGGCGCCAACAAGTACGTCGGCGTCGATCGCGCCTGGTGGAGTGCGTCGGACCCCCGTGTCGTCAGCGCCTGCAACAAGGCCCTCGACCACTTCACGTCGCTCGGCTACGAGCTGGTGGACATTACCATTCCCTACATTGACGAGGCGCAGACCGCGCACGGGGGCGTCACGATTGCCGAGATGACCGAGGCCGCCCGCCGCCGGGGCGGCGACAAGACGAGCTGGACCAGCCTCGTCGGCCCCGTCAACAGACTGGTGCTGGCCCTGGGGCTGGAGACCAACGCCGCCGACCTCCTCAAGTTCAACTCGATGCGGACGCTCATCATGCGACACATGGCGTGGCTGTTCCAGAAATACCCCGGACTCCTCGTCCTGACCCCGACCGCGCCGTTCCTGGGCTGGGAGAAGAAGGCCTCCCACGCCAAGCACGGCGTCAGCGACGGCGACAAGACGTTCCTCAGCATGATCTACGTGTTCCTCGCCAACATTGCCGGCCTCCCAGCGCTGACGGCGCCAATCGCCTACGCCGACCCTGACCAGGGCGAGGGCAAGGTGTGCATCGGCATGATGGCCACGGGCGAATGGGGCGCTGAGGAGGCTCTCCTTTCCTGGGCGGCGGATGCGGAGACGTACCTGCACGACGTCTATCCTGAAGGACGCAGAAGACCCAAGACTTGGGTCGACGTGCTAGGTCTGGCAGCAAAGCAAGGCACACCTGAGTAGAGCAGTGGCCGAGCCTGGCAGAACGCATTTATGATGGACAACTTTGCTAGCTATCCGCACTCTTATTCAGCATGCATTATATCGTCACATCTTGTTTCATGTATTGGATTTCGACATGGAATCATCGTCTTATTAAAACTTTTTTTTTGTCGGGTACTGCGGCATTATTTTGTCATGTACAGTGTATTTCATTTATTTAATGAACTGCTGGGCCATGTTGGCGAGGCCACCGAGGCCGCCACCACTCTGCTGCATCTGCGACTTGAAGTAAAGCTTCATGGCAACCTCGGCAGCCTTCTGGATGACGGAACCCTTGTCGGCATTGTTTGCGACGCTGCCGTCGGCCGCCTTGGAGTCGAAAAGCTAGATTGTAATGATGTGGTTAGCCCCTTCCTGTTCGTTGCCATTCTGTCCTTGAAGATCAGGAAGATGATTTACCTTGCTGGCTTCACCCATGGCGAGGCTGACAAAGTCGTTCTTGTTGCCGCCCTCTTCCTTACCACCAGAGGTGAACTTCTTGAGGGCCTGCATGGCCGCGGCGGTACCCATAGCGTTGACGCTGGAGTTGCTGTCGCCCTTGTTGTATACCTGGTCGTGCTTATCGGCGGCGTCTGAGAAAAGAAGCAAAGTTAATATCAGGACTCGTCTCGAATCTTTCTGTTCTTGTTTAATTTGAGCGTAAAGTACCCTTCTCGTCGACATCGCCGTTCTTCAGGTCATCCTCCTTGTGGGTAAGGGAGCTCAGGACGCTGCTGAAGAGGTCGGCGCCAGCATTGTTGCCTCCACCCTGGTGGTTGTCGCCACTGTTGTTGTTGTTGTTATTGTTGTTGCTGTTGTTGCTATTGTTGCTGTTGTTGTCTGGAAAGAAACATGTCAGTCGTTTTATCCAGTTTAGCTCTTTGCAAACGGCTTGCAGTTTCGCAAAAGATTATCGGCGGCGGTCGATGCTGATCTCAGCTCCGTCGCCTTGGGAGGAGCGGGTTTGCGCTAGCGAGGGACCGTAGCCCGATGAGGGGTAATCATAGCTCCATGAGCTCTGCCACTTACTCTTAGCAAGAAAGTCCTTGCCAGCGCTGATGAGGGAATCCATTTTGAGATAATTTGCAGAGGGTATCAATGTGAAGCAACAAGAGCACAGATCAATAAGCTAATGCTTGGGCAGACTGATGGTTCACAAAAGTTTATGGGGAGAAGAAGAGAGAGGAGCGAGCTGGGCAGGGCGGGGTGAGGAGGGGCACTTATTAGTATTGTATGAATACTTAGGGAGGGCCCTGATGAAGCTAATAGATCATTCATGCACGTTTCTCTACATCATAGCTGGTCAAACCTGTCCCCTGAGCTGCTGAAAAAAAAAAACGACCCGGTCCTGTATTAGCTTGGCAACGCTAGCACGGGAGAGGCGACGCATCAGGCGGGGTTGTCTCCTCGCTCGCACCGCCGGTGGATGGATCCCCGGCGAACCAATGAATGAGAGCTTGGAGCTCCAGCGTGTGATGGAAAAGGGCAGAGGGATACACTAACGGCAAACAAAGAGCTGCGAGGACTGCCAACAAGAGGGCCCGGCTGCGTCTCCTACAAAGCAGGGTAATAATATGTGGGCTTTGATGGGGAAGCGAGAGGTGACGACGCCCGAGGCGAGACTCGTTGATAGACCTCGCCAGTAGATGATAAAGAAGCCAGTTCTGTAATCATCCCAGGAGTTGGCATGCCAACCCGTGTGACTTTGATCTGTGTGCAAGTCACAGTTCCATGTGGCAGGCCATCGTGGAACCAGAATACAAGTACTTGAACCGCGTCGTGGTTCTCTATGAGCCTCTATACTTGAATGAATGCAACGGAGAAGGCTGCCCAACGTGGGGTCGTCAAACCTTGGCCCGCCGCAATCTACTTTGCAAAGCTAGTATCAACAATCCTGCCTCTAGCCAGATTGCATCGATGCAGTGCCCTTGACCAATGCGTAGCTTTCTCAAGCAGCCCGGACCAAGTGGTCAGCCATCAGCTAATAATAAACTCGGGCCCTGTATTCGGAACCGGGCCAAAGGGCGAGAGCAGACAGAGAGTAGTAGCCAATCCTAATGTGGTGTAACTAGCAGCCGCACATGTTACGAGCAGCTCTCTACGCTACAAGCAAGAAAGCAGGTGAATAAGCCTATTGAGAGCTGAGCTGCGACTTTGGCAGCAAGGACTCTGAGGATAGAGGAAAGGCTGGTTAAAGACTGCGCTCTGCCCGCCAACCTGGATCGAACGCACACCTCGGTGGTGGTTGGGTGGCGATGCGGACTGTGCATGACGGGCCTTGGGGTCTGCATCTGCCTGCAACAGGACAGGTTTCACTGTAATGGCACTACTATGAAGCGTTATTGGTGACAGCGCTGGCAACTGAGGCCATTCGGAACGACGCTCTATATTCGTCGCGGTGCCAGAAAACTCTCTCCTAAATTGGGCACCACAAGTGTTGTTGGGCTGCCGTTTCGCGCAACCGTGGGCGGCGCCGACGCCGACGATCGGCCGCTTGGCTCCGACTCTCGACTCTGCAAGCCTTTCTTACTGGGATTGAGCAGGCTCACTTTCGACTGTACCCCACCATGTCGGACGACTTGTAGCTTGTCCTCGAACAAAGCGTTTCTCCTTTTCCCCCAAATTAAAAAAAAAAACGCCAGAATTCTATTTTTTTGTGACGGGCTACGGCTACAGCTGTTGCAATTCTCATGTCTACGGATATAGAAAAGGAACGGATAGCCAGGCGACGCCGAGACAAGGTGCAGCTGTCGTGCAACCTGTGTCGCAAGAGGAAGCAAGTTGCTTGACCCAAGCGTGGACTTCACGTCGCAACAACGCTAACTCGTCGTCACGAAAATTAGACTGCGATGCAACCGCGTCCAGCCCTGCTGGAACTGCTCGTCGCGCGGTCTCGCCTCCTCGTGCACGTTCCCCGAGAACAGCGGCGTGCCCTCCGCGCCCGCCAGCACCGCCAAGGCATCCAGCTTCCAGGACCGCATCAACCACCTCGAGGGCCTCGTCGTGCAGCTCCTCCAGCAGGACAACCATTCCGAAAAGGCGCCGTCGTCGCCCCGGCTATGCGCGAAATGCTCCGGGCCTCTGGCTCTGGCGGACCAGCCTCGCCCGCCTCCCGACCCTGCGACCGGTGATGGCCCCCCGATGGCGGCCGCCACGCCTTCATCCACAACCGCGGTCGCGTCGCCGCCGCCGCCGCCGCCGCGATCGTCATCACACGGGCTCGACATAGGCAAGCTGACCATTGGCAGCGCCAAGAGCGCCTACGTCAGCAGCCCGCACTGGAGCGCGGTGCTCAGCGGCCTGTCGGAGCTCAAGAGCTTCTGGCCGGCGGCCGACGACGACGTCGACGTCGACGACGAGGGCGACGACTTTTTCCCCGGCGACCAGAGCGACAACCAATACTACAGGAGCGATTTCGATAGCCACGAGTCGCCGATGCAGGTGCCGACTGCGACGCCAGGAACGAGGCGCTTCCAGCTCCTGTTTGGTGGGCACCGAGCGCAATCACTCGAGGAAATTCTGCAGGCGATGCCGTCTCGGGAGGTTGTGGATCGGTTGGTCCTGTTGTACTTTAACAACATGATGCTGCCACGTACGCTTCAGATCTTTGACACGGTGTTTTTGGTCGAGATATTTGCTAACATGGCCTCACCTCTAGTTGCCGTCATACATTCGGGGAATTTCCTGGCCCAGGTATGAGGAGACGCAATATCACACCCCAAGATCTACATCAACCTATATCGGAACTAACACTCAACTCTTCTAGTATGAAAAGTTTTGGAAATCACCACACGAAACGCCAATACTCTGGATCGCCATGCTCCTCGGCATAATGAGCGTTGCCAGCCAAACCGAAGCAGCGTGGGCCCTCTACACCTACGGGCCTCCTCCGTCCGCTTCCGGCCGCCATCCGTCGACGGCGTCTCAACCGTCGCCGCAGCCGCTCTCGTCCCCGTTCCCGCTGCAGACGCCTCCGTACGTGGACCAGGTCGTGGCGTGCCTGATCCTCGGCGAGTACACCAAGGGCGGCGCGTACGCCATCGAGGCCCTGCTGCACTACCAGTTCATCGAGGTGACGAGCTCGGCCGACGTGCACGCCGACGCGTGGCTGCTCTCGGGCGTCGTGACGCGCCTCGCCTACCGCATGGGCTACCACCGCGACCCCTCGCACTTCCCGTCCCTCGGCGCCTTCGAGGGGGAGATGCGCCGCCGGCTGTGGATCACCGTGCACGCCATGGACACCATGATGTCGGCGCAGATGGGCCTGCCGCGGCTCATCAAGGCCGGCTCGGCCGACGTGCGCCTCCCGCGGAACCTGCACGACGCCGACATCGACCCGGGCTGCGCGGCGCTGCCCCCCGAGCGCCCCTGGGCGGACCCCACGCCGACGCTGCACCTCATCGTCAAGCACCGCCTCTTCGCCGTCATCGGCACCATCACCGACATGAACATGAGCGTCGGCCCCGAGTGCCCCGCGCCCACGATTGCGCGCGAGAAGGAGCTCACCCGCCTCATCCGCGACACGTACGACCAGATGCCCGACAAGTGCAAGTTCCACAGCATGCTGGGCTGCATCGCCGACAAGGCCGCCGACATCATCCACCGCATCGGCGCCGGCGCCCTGCTGCAAAAGGGCCTCATCGCCATCCACTGGCACCGCATGATGGCCCGCGACGCCCGCGACGAGGCCGAGCAGCTGCGCGGCGCCTCCCCCGCCGACCTGGCCCACGTCCGCCAGTCGTACGCCATGTGCGTCCGCGCCGCGCTCAAGGTCCTCGGCTTCCAGGCCACCGTGGAGAGCGAGTCCCGCCCCGGCGGCGGGCTGTTCCCGCAGCGCATCCAGGCGTCGTCGGTCATCAAGCACGAGTTTCTCATGAGCACCGTCCTGCTGTGCCGGCACATGTACCGCGTCGCGGCCGGCCCGTTTGGCTCACCGCTGCTGGACGTGGTCCTCGAGAGGGGCGGCGAGAGTCATGGTGGTAGTGGTGATGGTGATGGTGATGGCGCGAACGACGGTGCGGACGGCACGGCGCTTCCTGAGCCGCCGGTTGTCGAGGCAGCGCTGCGTCGCTCCCACAGCATCTGGCAGAGGGGAAGCGCCGTGTCTTCCGAGGCGAGACGCATCTCATCCATCCTCGACGCGCTGTTCAAGCGTCTGGGCGCCCAGTCTCCCGCTCAGACGGGCGAGCCAGTCTTGATGTCGTCGTCGCCGTTTGACGGCATTGACCCGGGGCTTGCCCTTCTCGACGAATTCGGACTTTTGCATCATTTACAGGATATGAATAACTGCTTCGATATTTAACATCACTTGCTTTTTGCAAAACCATTTCCCTTTATTATTATTTTTATTCAAGATACCCAGGTATGTGTATACTAAATATCTTATTAAAATGCTTCTTGTTGGGTTTCCTCAAGGGCTAGATCGTGTACTGTGCCACCTTTTGTTAAAAACTGGCAGAAGAAATCTTCGCAAAAGATAAATGTTGTTGAAAATCAATAGTCTCAGGCCGTGATTCGTATACGCCGGCCGTAAATTCGTAAGCATGCATCCAGGCACTACTTTGGTATAATGTAGTGTACACCAACGCAATAAAACAAGAGAAAAAAAAAGGATGCACCGATGCATCTTTTGCCAAATCATTGCGCCAAAACCCTGTCGCTTGTGTAATGGTTTTCATTTTCGCCCAAATAATGATAATCCTTTTTTAATTGTCGCTTTCGTTTGCCAATCCAATGGTGGCAGTAGTAGTCGCAGACGTCTGATCGTGGGATGGTCATGAATCGGAGTCATGTTGCTGTGTCAGCTTGCAGGGCCAAAATCTATTGATGGCGTCGGCTGGGAACCGCTGTTTAGCTTGCTGCGCTTCTTCTCTTTCTTCGCCCAGCGAAGACCGCAAGCGTTGCATAGGGTTTTGGGACCGCTTGGTCCCTTGCGCCATTCGGGAGAATCAAGTGTGCCTGATGGTGAAATGGTTAGCTATTGGATAGGTCACGAGGGTAACAGCATCGCCATCATGTTCAAACGTACCACAGTCGGTGCAGACGTATTCTTCAGACACCTTGAGCTTCTTTTTCTTCTCGCCAAGTCGGCCATCGCGGTCCTTGGGAATCGCAATGCCGGCGTCGCCCTTGATGAGCGCAGGGCTGGTGTTCCCCGTAGTGATGCCATGGCTACGCTCACCTTCGATGTAGCGCAGGCCGGTCAGCATCTCAATGGTCTCAACATGAGAGGCCCCCTCGTAGCGCGCCATTTTATCGCGCAAAGAATCCCGGTGAGCGCCTGCGGCAGCACCTTCCAAATTTTCTCTTGTGAGCGCGCCATTGAACATGGAACCATCAGGCGTGCCCGACATTGCTGTATCACCGTGGCCGGGCCCATGCAGTGGCGTAGAGGCCGGGCCTGTGAACTCGGAGGGTGCCATGTTGGATCCAGTGGCTGCCGACTGGCTCATGGTTTGCGACAGCTGCTGGCGGGTCTCGTCGGCGTCGGCCTGCTCCTCGCGCTGCAGCTCAGCTATACGGCGCTTGAGACGTTCATTTTCAATCTTGTGTTCGAGGAAGGAATCGAGGAGAGCGGCGTTTCGTGTGGGGTATGGACGCGCAACCATAAAAACGGCTTGGCAGAAAGGCGACTGGTTGCTTGGATTGGGCGCAAACTTGGCGGCGGCGATGTGGGCGTGGCCGACAGCCTCGAAGATGGTGTACATGCCGTCCTTTTTCTTGAAGCGGTAAAAAATGCGCAGGGGGTTACCGGACGCAATGCATTCGTTGAGTTCAGCGACAAAAACGCCCTGATCGTCGGGGTGGATGAAATCCTTGAGAAGGACATCGCGCAGGTCGTCGTCGGAGTAGCCTGCAACGTCGGCGACGCTGCGAGAGACGAACTTGAGTCGGCCGTTGGCGTCGAGAATCTGTAGCCAGTCGCGCAGCTCTTCGACAATTTTGGCGGGCCAATTCCGGCGCTTGGTGAACTCGTTGAGGGTGCTCGTGCCGGGGTTCGTGAGCTGCATGGGCTGGGGAGGGCCACCGACGGGGGGAGGGCCTGCCCCGGGCATGTTCTCAGCGTCAGGGCCTGCCCCGGGCATGTTCTCAGCGTCAGGGCCGGCCGGGACGGCGGGGTCGGCGTGGCCATTGCCCATCATGGTGTCGAGAGCAAAGTCGGGGTTGAAGGCGTCGTCAAGGGAGGGGTCGGCCGAGGCGAAGCCGCCCATGCCCAAGTCGGAAGTAAACTCGCCAAACAATTGGGCATCAGCAAAACGCATGGCATCGTCGCCATCGAAGGCGCTGGGGTCGTCAGGGCCTGGAGCGACGGAGGACATGATGCCGGGATGCTGCGCACCGGTGGCATCGGGCATAAAGTTTAAATTAATGTTCTGGAAGGCTGAATAGCCGTTGGGTGGCGGCGGGAGTCCTTGGGACATGGTGTAGGAGCCAGCCGCACTGGCAGTAGCATTTGGCAGGCTGGTTCGTGTGCGCACACAGCAGTTTCTGGGCGGCCTTTTGGTGTAGCTTTTGGGGTGACCGGTGGGGGTGGTGGCCAGAAGCGGCGACCATGAACGAGAGGCACCAAGCTAGCGGTTGTCGACGGCGGTTGACCGTGGGTAGGAGGCGGCGAATACAATTTGTAGTTGTCGAGAGGTCAAACGAGTCCAAGGGGCATGGGATGCAAGCGAAGAGACGGGTTATGTGAGGGATGCGCAGGCTTGGTATCGAGAATGAGCAATGAAGGAAGGAAGGGGAAGGTGAAGAGATGAAGAGGTGAAGAAGTCCTCACGAGGCGGAGGCGGAGGGGAGGAATACTTTTGGGGAACAGGCATTGGCAGCTGTCAGTTTCTTCGAATTTGTATCGGTAGGTAAGGTAGGTACCCAAATAAGTAGCGGTTTGCCTAGAAAGGTTACCTCTAACTACCTACTCTCTACTCTGGGCAGGTAGGTAGTTGGTGGTAGGCAGTGGATTTACGCTGGCAGTGGTATCCTCTTTGATGAACTAGCACTACTAGCTGGAAACGAATGATAACAGTTAGCGTGCTGGAAGAGGATGGTGGGAGATTCCTTGTGAGGGATGTCTAGATGTGTCTATGATGCTGTGTGTCTGGTAAACCTTTTTGAGCCTCAACAGTCACGTAGCAATGGCAGCAGTCCCAGGGTCGGGAGAGGGGGGGGGGAGTGAAGAAGAAGGAGGACAGAAATACGTCAAAATATTAAGAAAGAAAAAAACTCTTGGGGAAACCGGATATGCAGGTGCAATTCCAGGGTTTATGTCGCTGAGGGGTCCAAAGACTGCCGGAGCAAAATGTCCTAGCAAAAAAGTGGACAAATCGTTTACAGTGGCGGTCCTTGTCTGACCAGGACAGTCTGAGGTACTTTGTGTGAAGTGTAGGTAGAGGACTTGTTTGTACATTGAAGAGGGAGTACAAAAACGAAGGAAGCAAAGTGAAGCGTCCTTGATCAGGGCCCGTCAATGATGCGTCTAATGAGTTTGTCTGATCTACTTATACTTTGTACCCAGGTTATCTGTAAGTAGGTTGTTTGCCTTATTATAACACCCCAGCAAGTAAAAGTGCCTATTCTTTTCAGGGCCTTGGCCAAGTAATAGTGGCATGTTGGTGGCCGCCCTAAGTATGTACCTACCTGGTGAGTGCTAAGTACTTACGTTCATACGCTGAATAGCATTCTATTCCCGATGATACGTTTACTTACTTACTTGGCCATATTGTAAGAATTAGAGGCTCGCATTACATATTTCAGTTTTTCCTTGTGAAAAAAATAACAATTAAAAAGATCATTTCCAGTGGTAACATGCTTACAAAATACACCAGAATTCAGTCAAACGTCAAAGGCCATGTCAGCAAATACCTCCCCTGAGCTAGATGCCTACTAGAGGTACTTGGCAGGTAACTAACTTGGCCCTGTCAACTTGGACTGGAAATTCACCGGGCCGCTCGGCGCAAGTAGGGAATTGTGCCGTGTGGCGCATCGAAAAGTAGCTGATTGGCATCCCGCGCCCATCGTTTTTCCCTGCCAGTTGCCAGTTGCCAGGTAGGCCAAGCCCCTCCAGCCACAACTCAATCTCCAGCCACTCATGAATGCTACACAACCATGCTCCTCATTTCTCATTTCTCACTTTTCTGCTCTCCTTGAGGCTGCGTCAGCTCTTGTCTCTTTTGCTACTCTTTGAAATGGGGAGGGGGATTTGCCTTTCTTTCTTTTCAACCCCCCCCCCCCCCCCCCCCCCTTCTTCGCTTTCTCGCCATTCTCTCATATCCGCTCGTTAATAATCGAAAAGAGGGTGGGGGGGGGTCTTTGCTGTTGGATTGTCTGCTAAGGGGCTACCGAGTACTCACTGTGCTACTTAAGTACTATACACAGCCAAGCATGTACTGATAGGCAGCTGCGTCGGCTAACAATTAGGTACCAACCTTGCAAGTAACTAAGCTGCCAACTGGTACCTAGATGGGTATTTTAGTACTCAGTAGGTACCGGTAGGTAGCATGAGCCCACGTTTTACTGTTACACGTTCAAGCCACCACAGCAAACCTGCATTACTGGTACTCAGTACCTCCTCAAACTTGTCCCGCTCTCTGCTCCTCCTCCTCCTCCTCCTCCTGCATCAGCCAATCGCTCCATGAGTGCAACGTCTGCCACAATCACTAATCCAAATCACGCCGCGCTTTTCGCCTGCCGTGCCCGCTTGTCTAACCACTCATCCACTCGGTTCTCGACTCTCAACCCTCGACTCGCGCTTTCGCTCTTCCTTCGCTCGCCCTACTCGCAGTCCAACACCATAGCCGGCCAAGTAGCCTAACTTATAACCTAGGTACTTGCTTGACAGCTCGCTCTCCTGCGCGCCCGCTTCTCATGCTTGATTACGCCACCCCGGCCCATCCTTGCCTTCGACCCTTGCCTTGCCGTTGCTTCTCAATACCAGTAATAGTATATCATACTGATCCTGGTAGACGCTGCCTGATCTGCGCCGCGCCATATAATCCTAGCAGGATACCTTGTAAATCGCCATGGCCTCGTGATTGTTTCATGACCAGGCTGCCGTTGCACAGCATACATAGTGCCCTCGCCCCTTGGCTTCCTCCTTGGCTTCCTGGTCCAGCGTGGTGATGAGACTCTAGATGTGACGCCCGCGTGCTCCTGCTTTCAGCCTTTGGCTCTCCCACCATCACAATATTGTCGTTGCCCAGCAGCCTCTCCTCTACCTTGTTCCGTCCGTTTGTTGCTTTGGCCAATAATTCGCCCACGAAAATTGCGGCCACGGGTGCGCTGCGAATCACTATAGGGAGTCCACCCTCCATCGCTGAAAGTTTGGCTATCTTGGCCAAATCAGCCTGAAGGGATATGCGTGGCTTCTTACTCCACGCCATGAGAGTAATAATAGTAGTAATGAAGAGAAGATGCAGATTTGTAGTTTCTCAAAGAAGAGCTGCGCAACTTCTGCTGTTCAGGTCAGCCCCTCACGCAGCCGCAATGCTCCTACACTTGCTCCGGATATCTCAGGCATCTGTTTGTCCATCCTCATCCACGCTATACCTGATGCCATCACGTTAGTGTAAACCAAGTACGTCTTGCTAAGCGTTTGGGCCTCCAGTGCAGTGTATTCGTTAATATGTACACATATATGTGGATATTTCTATAAATATCCATGTTGCGAATAATTTACCTCGAATACTTTGAACTGGACGCTTCTAGGTATCATTCGCCACAAGAGCCGGTAGCACGTGAGCACGCATCACTGTTAACGCGTGGCCGTAGTCCGCACCGCGTTTTCTGCCTATCTCTAGCTACCAGTAACTTGCTTGCCTAGATCTGACCCACACCAGAAACCACCAGGTCAGTCATTAGTTAACTATTCATGCTTCGTTGCCAGCTCCCGTTCTTGGATGCACATGGTGTTCGCCCCTCCAGGCTCAGGCATTGAAAATGTCGCGGATTGAAAAACTTTCCATCTCCGGCGTCCGGTCCTTTAGCCCGGCCTGTCGTGAAGCCATCCAGTTCAACACCCCGCTGACCCTCATCGTTGGCTACAATGGTTCCGGAAAGACTACAATCATCGAATGCCTCAAGTATGCGACAACTGGTGAGCTTCCGCCCAACAGCAAGGGCGGTGCATTCATCCATGACCCGAAGGTGTGTTCTCCTTCTTCGGGCCTCCTGCCAATCACTAATCCATGGGTAGCTGTGCGGTGAAAAAGAGGTCATGGCTCAGGTCAAGCTTCAGTTCCGCTCCATCAACGACCGCCAACATGTTGCCACCAGGAGCTTGCAGTTGACAGTGAAGAAGACGACTCGTTCGCAAAAGACACTCGATTGCTCCCTCGTCGTGGTCAACAATGGTGAGAGAAGCACCACTTCGACAAGACAAGCCCAACTCGACGAGATGATCCCCGAGCGACTTGGTGTTTCCCCTGCTATTCTCGATGCCGTCATCTTCTGTCATCAAGACGAGTCTCTGTGGCCTCTGAGCGAACCATCGGCCCTAAAGAAGCGATTCGACGAAATATTCGAAGCACTCAAGTACACGAAAGCCATCGAGAACCTCAAGGTTCTTCGAAAGAAGCAAGTGGAGGAATTGGGCAAGCTTCAAAACGACGAGGCCCATAACAAGGTCAACAAGGATCGAGGTGAACGGGCTGAGAAGCGCATGACCAGTCTCCAAGCCGAGATAGAAGCCGCTCGCGAAAAATGCGAGGCAATCACGGCAGACATGCAAGACACGCAGGATAGAATCAGACAGAAGCACGAGCAGGCTACCAGCTTCCTACATATCGTGCAGAATCTCACCAATAAACGCGAACAGCTCGAATACCGGCAAGAGGCGGTCGAGGAATTACGGCAGACATTTAACGAGCTTTCCGAGGACGATGGATCTCTGGAACGTCAGCTCGTACAATATCAGGAGAGTATGCGTCGTCAAAGTGAAGAGGTGTGCCGGAACAAGACACAACACACCGAGCTCCAAGAAGCTCTTGCCAAGTCTCGCAAAAATCTTTCCACCAAGCTTGCTGAGCATGGTAAACACCAGTCGGATAAGGAAAAGAACGAGCGCCAGATAAAGATGCGAATGGAAATGGTGCAAGAGGCTGCCCAGCGGCATGGATTCCGCGGCTACGACGACGATTTAACAGATGTGCTGATCAAACAGTTCAATGAGAAAATCCAAAAGCTTCTCACTGAGAAAAAGCGAGAACTGGAGCGTCTGCAGAAAGAAAATGCGGCGGAGCTTGACAAAGCATCCACTACCATTTCAGAGCTTGAGGGACAAAAGGCTGCTCGAACACAAGATCGAGTGTCTGCCAAGCAGAGACAGGGCGTAATAGAAAAGAGAGCGACTGTGCTGCAGAACGAGGCGTCATCAATTGACGTCGATGAAGGTTTAAAGGCTGTTCTCGACGGACAGTTGGGCGAACTGGCAAGCAAATTTTCCCGAGCTCAGCAAGAGTTTGAGACGGTAGCTTGGGACAAACAGATTTCAGACGAGAACACAAGACTCTGGCAGCTCGAAAGCGAAAGTGATAAATTAGGAAGAGAACTGATCGAATGCACCCGCCTCGCGTCCGAACGAGCCCAGCTAGACTTTAGAAAGAAGGAGCTTTCTGATCGCAAACTCAAGCTCGCTACATTGACCGAGACCTGGACACCAAAGTTGAACAACGTCATTGGCGGCGACTGGTCCCCAGAGGACCTCGAAGCCAAATTTCAAGCCTTACTTGCTGCTCAGAATAAAGCGCTTCAAGAAGCTCGCCAACACCAGGAGCAGGCGCGTCAAAAGCAAGCTAGGGTAGACTTCAAGCTCAAGACGGTCAAGGAAGCCTACGAACAGAAACAGGCAGACCAGGACGAGTGCAAGAAGCGAGTCCTCGCGGCGCTTCAGAACGTGCGAGATTCAGCCGCGATAGAAGATTACACGGAAGAGGTATCGGCCACAGAACAGCAGATAGAGACTCTGCGAGATGACCTCAGTCTCATTGATGCCCTCAAAGACTACTATTCCAAATGCAAACGGGCACTTGATGCAAAGAAGACCTGTCTTCTTTGTGATCGGCACTTTGACGACAGCCAGGCTGCTAGCATCGACAGGTTGCGCGCCAAGATAGACCGACACCTGAACTCCAAAACGAAGGCCGAGGCCGAGCAAGATCTAAGCGAGGCTTCATCTACATTACAATCCCTAACTGCCGTGCGAAGTCAGTACGATACATATGAGAGGCTAGGCAAGGAACTTCCTCAGTTGCGTGATGAGCGTAAGGCTATCGAAAGCGAGTATGAAGCGACCGAGAGGCTGCTGGAGGAACACGATGCCGCTGTTGCTGCTGAGGAAGAAAAGCAACGAGATATGGATGACATGTCAAAGACTGTCAACAACATTTCCCAGACACTGAGATCTATTTCAGAGTCTGAAGGCCAAGTGGAGCGCATTGCTTCCCAACAACAATCCGCTAGTACAGGCCGCAGCGCTGACGAGATTCATGAGCTCCAGGGCACTGTTGCGGAGCAGATGCGTGCGTCCAAAAATCGAGTGGCAAAACTCACAAACGACAGGCAGCGAGCTCGAGACCAGATCAATGCGCTCGAATTGGAGAAGAGCGAATTGCGAAATAAGATAAGTCTCACTTCAGGTCAACTCGATAAAAAGAAAGATCTACTAGATCAGATACACCGACTCAAAGAAGAGCAAGCCCATCAACGAGAAACTATCCAACGTGCGGATGAGGAGCTGGAGAAGATTGAACCTCGAATCACGGAAGCACGTTCTATCCGCGATGAGACTTTGAAGCGCGGGAGGGCAAAAGAACAAGCCATTACCGAAAATCGAGACTCTGTCGCCACATCAATCAATGAACTCAAGATGATTGAGTCGGATATCCAAGACTACGAGGATCGCGGCGGTGCCTCCAATCTGGCTTCTAATGGGAGGGCCATTGCGACTCTAGAGCAGAATATCACAACAACAGAAACTGAAATCGCAGAGCTGACGCAGCGAACAAACAAGCTGGAGCAGGATATCGACAATGGCGAAAGCACAAAAAGGAATATCAATGACAATCTCAATTATCGCAAGCACCTGAGGACACTAGAGGTTCTACGGGAAGAGATAGGTGATCTGGAGGATCGGAACGCACACGAAGACTACGAGCGCTTGCAGAGCGAAGCACGCACACTTGAAAACCAGTCCAATAGGCTCTTTGCCGAACGAGGGTCGGTCATGGGAACGATGAAGACCAAAGATGAGGAGCTGGATCGTCTTCTTAAGGAGTGGGAAATGGATTACAAAGACGCGAAGCAAAAGTACCGAGAATCGCATATCCGAGTTGAGACGACCAAGGCCGCGATTGAAGATTTGGCGCAATGCGGCGCGGCCGTGGACAAGGCCGTGATGCAATTCCACGCGATGAAGATGGCCGAGGTGAACCGCATTGCCGGGGAGCTGTGGCAGAGTACATATCAGGGCACCGATATTGACACGATCCTGATCCGCTCTGATAACGAAGGCACTACTGGGCGACGCAACTACAACTACCGACTGTGCATGGTCAAGCAGGACGCTGAGATGGATATGCGCGGGCGCTGCTCGGCGGGCCAGAAGGTGCTGGCAAGCATCATTGTGCGCTTGGCGCTGGCCGAGTCGTTTGGCGTCAACTGTGGCCTCATTGCCCTCGACGAGCCCACCACCAACCTCGACCGCGACAACATCAAGAGCCTTGCCGAGAGCTTGCACTCCATCATCCGCGCCCGCCAGGCCCAGAGCAACTTTCAGCTCATCGTCATCACCCACGACGAGGACTTTTTGCGCCACATGCGCTGCAGCGACTTTTGCGACAGCTTCTTTCGCGTCAAACGCGACGAGAAGCAGAACAGCGTCATCTCACGCGAGAGCATCACCAAGATCTTTTAACGCGTTGTTCTTTCACTCTCGTATGTATGTGCGTGCGTGCATGCGTGCTCGCGTTGTTGTCTGTAGTGTTCTTTATGATGGATTGTACATTTAGGCTATCGTAATGTGTAAATGAGATATATATCACCAACTACGTTTTTTCTTGATATCCCGAGTAAAACACTCGCCCGCTGCTGTACACGCGAACCATGTGCATACATACGTTCACCATGAAGGCCAAAAAAAAAACTTGGTATAATCAATTGTGTTGTCTTGAAGTTGTTTGCTCTCCTTGGTATCAACAGGTACATTTGAAACCCCCCCCCCAAAGACTTTTGCGAGAAAAAAAAAGGCCAAATTGCAAAGAAGAGAAAAATACAGTATACAGATGCAACGTCCCAATGTCTTGCTTCGCGCCAGGGAAGAAAGAAAAAAAAATCAAGTAGACATGTTCAAAAAAAAATTGAAAGGGGAAAATAAATAATAAATAGGGGACCCATCATCACAATCGTCGCTTGGCTTTTCCTTTTTTTAAAAAAAATATGTTGTTGTCTTGATACGCCTGCAATATCGTTATTCTTCCTTCATCTTCTTTGAGGGCTCGCTCTCTGCCGCATCCTCTGCCTCGCGCTTCGTCCCCGCGCCCTCGGGACTCTGCGGCTCCTCGTCGGCCTCGGTGGTCGTGGCGGCCGCCGCCTCCTTGCTGTCCCTGTCGGCCGTCTCCTCGTCCTCTGGTGGGGGTCTGTTTTGTGAGGGGTGTTCTTCTTCCTCTCGCGGTCTGCCGACGGCGGCCGCGACGTCTATGCCTTCCATCTCGAGGCCGCCCTCGCCCATGGAGCTCGTCGTGGCTGTCTGGGGGCCCGTGTCGCCCACGCCAATCTCCTCGGGCCCGCGGGCGTGCGGTACCTCCTCCTCCTCCTCTGCTTCCTCCGCTTCGTCGTCGTCTTCGCCTCCCTCGAGGGCGCTCGCGCGGCGATCCTCCTCCATGGCCTGATGCTCGTCGTCTTCGTCCTCGTCGGACCCGTCGCCGTGGGCGCCTGCCTCGCGCTGCGATTGGAGCTGGTGGTGCTGCAAGGCGTGCTGCGGGTGGGCCCCGTTTCGCGACAGTTGGCTCACGGGCACGACACCGGCGCGCTGCTCCTGCCGTAGAAGTTCTCCTTGCGTGACGCCGCGCGCGTGTCCCGTTGACGGCACGCCGTTGACACTCACCGACACCGTCTCGATGCTACCCATGCCATTGGGGCCGTCAATCGTCTCGGTGCCCTCGCTGTGAATCTGCGCACCGTTGCTGCTGCCACCGGCCGTGCTTCCGCCGCCGCTGCTCGTGGACGCCGCGTCGCCACTCTCCGGGCTGCGCCGCGTCAGCCAGGGGATTGGCGTCAGCAGCGCACCGCCCAGCGCCTCGTCAGAGCCCACGGGTGCAGGTGGCGTGTGGTTACTACTGTTCGCAACGCCGTAGACGCCCATCGTGGGGTTTCCCCAGCTCACTGAAGTCGCAGGGTCCTTGCTGCCATCAACGCCGTTGATGTGCATCGACGACATGTCGGGGATGGCAGGCGGCAAGGGATACGTGTTAAGCCCCGAGGTGACCTGGACAACGCGATCGACAGCGTGCAGGTACGTGGCCAGGGCGCGGTAGTGGGCGCGCGGGTGCAAAACCAGCTCGGCCAAGCGTTGGAGCGTGTGCGGCGGCGCCTGAGTAAATGTCTGGATGTGGCTCTTGATGTCGCCGAGCATGGCGGCGAGCTGGATCGGGAGCTTTGGCTCGCCGCTGCTGCCGCTGCCGTCGTCGGCCGTTATCGATTCTGACGCGGTGTTGCCGGCGGCAGGTTCTGTCTGTGCGTTTGTGTGTGTTGATGCTTCACCATCTGGCGTCTCTGCGCTGGCCTCATCGGCTTTTTCCATGACGGTATCTGCATCATCGCCCGTCACCGCTGCCTCTGCAGACTGCTCCTCCACCTCTCCGGCCTTCTTCCCGCTATCCTTGCCGTCGCCGTCGTCAGCAGGCACCGGCGCGTTTTCCTTATCGGCCTCTTGCGATGAGGGGTCGGCCATCGGGGACGAGGACGAGGCATCACCATTGTCGAGAGATCGTCGCAGTTCGCGCGGCGGAGGCAGGTCGGGGATCGAGAATTCCGTGTGCGCAATCTGCCGAACGGGAGCGAACCGCCCCCATTGTTCATTAGCTACTTGCAAACCCTTCCTCTCTTGTCTCCCCTCCGTTCAACAAACAGATGAAGCCCAAGACTCCAAAAGAGGGGAAAATACCTTGTCCAGACGCGCGAGTATATCAATCTGCAACGCAGGCCAAGCGTCCCTGTTCTCTCTCTCGCTCGGTTAGCAAACAGCGACGGGTGCGCGCGCGCGGTCGAGTTTTCTCTGGCGTTTCGTGTGCGGTGGGACTAGAACGTACAGTTCGAGCGTCTCGCCGGCCGCAACTCTGGCGAGCAGGTCATTGTCGCCGTCGACGGTCATGATGGCCTCGTCGCGCGCGCAGGAAAGGGGAAGGGGAGAAGAGTACGTATGGGCGTTGCTGCGGATGAGTGAGGTGCGAGGAGAAGGAAAAGGACCGGAGGATGATTGTCGGGTGCTGCAGAGAGCCATAGCAAGTGGCGTGCGGGCGGCACGCGATAACCTTTTTGGAGAAGTGAGCACAAGTGGTTTGGGTGGAGCCAAGACGGGGAAGGGCCGCGACGAGTGACATCTAAGCGCCTTTGTGTATCACCGAGTAATCCCATATAAGTTATCCATGGTGTAGTGTGTGTGTGTGTGTTTATTTTTTATTCTTCTATAATAGTGATAGATCGCTGGTAATCTCCCTGGAAAATAGAAATCAAAACAGTGCACAGGAGCGCGCGCTCGCCGTACACCCCCCAACCCCATACGTTAATTATTAGTCCTTCTCAATGCCTTGGTACATCCACCTGGCCGGATCAAACACAACCTCAAACTGGGTGCCCTCAAAGGCGCCAATCGACGCGCACAGGTCGTGGAAGCCCTCGAGGCCGGTGACGGGCAGGTCCTCCTCGGCGTCCGTCTCCTCGTGCAGGTTCCAGCCGCCGGCCTCGACGCCGTTGCGCGTGAAGAAGATTTGCACGCGCGCCCTGTGCGCCGCCTCGCGCGACGGCGAGAGGCGCACGCCGACGCCGTACGTCTCGCCCGCGCGGAACGCGCCCGTGAAGTCCTTGCCGCCCCAGCGGTCGTTGACGTAGCGGTGGCCGTCGTCGCCGTGGACGGCCAGCGAGCCGCGGTGCCAGCCCGGCAGCCGGAAGCCCGGGTACGGCAGCGCGGAGAAGCCCAGTGCCACGTTGACCGAGGAGTAGGAGGAGGAGGAGCCGCCGCCGCCGCCGCCGATCTTGACCTCGTAGTAGACAGTCTTGGTGCGTCCCGTGCTCGTCGGGTCGTGCTGCTTCACGACGTACAGCGGCGGGTAGCTGATGAGGGTGCAGTCCCGGGCGTCGTCCGCGGTGCCGACGGCCCAGACGCCGGGCCCTTGCCAGGTCAGGCGGCCCTTGAAGCCTGCCGGCTCGACGAGGCGGAAGTTGTGGCTCCGGAGCGCCTCGGCGCCGGCCGCGTCCAGCTGCATGGGCTGCGTGAGCGGGTACTGCGCGCACCAGGCCTCGCCGGCCTCGGCCTCGGCCTCGGTGGCGTTGTGCGCCGGCGAGCGGTCGTAGCCGCTAAAGATGGCCGGCGGCGGCGGGAATAGCGAGGTGTCCGGCACGGCCGCCTCCCAGTTGTGCTGCTGCTGCTGCTGCTGCTGCTGCTGCTGCTGCGATGACGAGGACGACGGGCCATCTTGCGGCGGCGCTATCCAGGCGGTGTTGTCGCGGCCCTTGTGGGACGGCGGAGGGCCGGGTGGTGGCGCGTACTCGTCGCCTTGTGCCTGTTGAGGCCTGTGCGATGGCGGAGGTCCGGGAGGAGGGGCATAGTCTTCGTGCGGCGGCGGCGGCTGCTGCTGCTGTTGGCTGTGTGAGGGTGGCGGGCCGGGAGGCGGCGCATACTGCTGTTGCTGCTGGCCCGGTGCTTCGTAGTAGGCGGCCGCCGAGCTGCCCGCGCCGGTGTTACCGGACTGGTTCTGGTCGGGGCGATTGCCGTACGGGTTGTTGCTGGCAAAGGTGGACGTTTTGGTATCGTTTGCGTTGCTCTGATTCTGGTAGTTTTGGACAGGTCGTGGTGGGGGATCGTCAGATTTTTCATTCTTCCCTCCGAAACACATGATGACGCTTCTTTCTAGGCCGGTGTTTGCTGCCTGTTTGTTGCTAAAGGTTGTTTGAAGCCTCGTAGCAAAGGAAATCCGCTGGCCGCTATCTTTTTTCGCTTCTTTGTCGGTTTTTTATGGCGCGCTAATGCAGAGAGTGCTAAAAAGAGAGGTTAGGGCACTCACAGGATCTGCGTGGCTAGAGGGGGGAGTTTGGGAAATATATACGAAAAATAAAGAATGAGGTTGAGTTAGTCGCCTTGGGTCGTCGGCTTTACAATGTACACAAAGTACTCAGAGGTAGACAAGGCTCATTAGTGTTGAGGCTGAGGCCGCCAAGCTAGCGCCTCGTTGTGGCGGAGTTCCCCCGGGCGCGGGGCACAAAGACGCCACCAAAGCCTGTCTGTGTGCCACTAACTTTAAGTAAGCGGCAATGACATGTACAATCCAAATCACATCACTAGCGGCGGAGGCGGCTTCAGTGCAGCATTTTGACCAAGTAGCAAAAGCTTGCGTGTTTATTTATTCAGTGATTCGTTTATTGCATTTTGTCCTTTATTCAATCTTCAAAATGGAGCTCGAATCTGCGCAGAAAAAATGAAACAAGACAGGGAAAGTATCTCTACTCGCGTGAGAAATGAAAAGGGAAGTCATCTCCATCTGGATGTATCCATTGCCTCACCCAATGATTTCATCTTTGCTTAACTGCCCCAGCTACTCGCTTCGTCGGGATTGGGGTAGAAGAATGCCACAACGGCGATGATGACGTAGACTGCACACAGCAGTGCTCCTTCGAGGTAGTTGCTGCGCCCATCCAAGACGAGAAAGTTGACAATAAACGTCGAAACAAAGAGGCAGACAGTCTCAAAAAGCGTAAAGTAGAGTGACATGTCACGATCCATGATCCAGCCCAAAATGACAATCAATGGCGTGACAAACAAGGCAATCTGGATAGAGCTGCCGACAGCGACACCGATAGCCAGGTCCATCTTGTTCTTCATTGCGACTGTAATGGCAGTGACGTGCTCAGCGGCGTTGCCCACAATCGGTAGAATGATGAGACCAATGAAGATTTCGCTGACGCTGGACGACTCGCCAGTGACATCCTTGATGGAATCCACGAGGAACTCCGCACAAGCAGCAACCAAACCAGTAGTGATGAGGAGCAGGATGATGGCCGCCCACTTGGTGAGATGGCCATCATCATAGGTCTCGGGATCGGCCGCTGAAGGAACGGTACCAGTGCGGAAAGTTGTCAGGGGAACTTGGGCGGGGAAGAAGCCTCCAGGGGCACGAGCAAATTGCTGAGACTGGGAAAGCCTGTCGGGAAGCGAGTTGGTGCGGCGAATTCCGTAACGAACGCGAGGAACGGGACCGGGGGCGGGGGCGGGAAACAACTCTGCAGGATCAGGTTTCTGCACAAAGACCGTGGGGGCGAGGTTTCGGACAGAGATGGTTCGGAGAGCTTGAAAGGTAGGGCGCTTGGACGATGCGTGTTCCTGGGCGGCGGCGTCGCCCGAGGTTGGAGGCGCGACCGGCTTCTCGCCAGCAGCGACCACAGCGTTATTGGGCAGTGCAAAGTCGACGCGTTTGGGCTCATTATTATCATTGCGGGTTGGGGCGACAGCGTTATCGGCGGGTTGACCATCGCCAGGGAGTTCATTACCACGGTCATCACCGCGACGAGAAAACTTATGACGCCTCTTGCCAGAATGATGCTTGCGACGGCGATGATCTTTTCCATGCTTGTTCGGGATCTCGTCCTCTTCAATGGCCTCTTCCGTATTGTCTACCGAAGGCATTCTGGGGAAGAAGGGAGGTTTAGACAAGGATGTTTCTGAGTGCCCTATTTCGTCTTGAGGACTGGTGTTTGCGGTTCCGAGAGAGGAAGAGCCGTCTTTGTCATAACCGTCCTGGGAGGCAGTGGAAGACTTGGTGCGGCGGCGGGGGCGTAGAACCTTGCGCATCCTCTTGCGTACAGTGTCTCTGGATCGGCTCGAGTCGTCCGAGTCGGAGCTGGACGAGGAGCTCTCGTCAGAGCTAGACGAGTTGAGCCAGCCGGCAGCGGGACCAGGGATGGCCTCGGCGTCGACAATGTGCTGGGGCGTTGACTCGTACATGTAGGCATGGGATTTGAGCTGGAAGAGCAGGTAGAGAATGTAGACCAGTAGTAGGATGACACTGGTGCCACGACTGATCTTGAGGGAGCGCTCGTCGGCCAGTTTGTCGTCCTTGAAGGAGGCATGAAAGGCTGTGGGTAGAACCAGGCTGATGACGCTGAGACTGAGCAGACAGGCACTCATTTGAGTGACGGTGCTGTTGTAGACTTGCTCTCGGAAGCGGAGACCGCCGAGGAAGAAGCCCATGCCGAGAATGAGGAGCAGGTTGGCAAGGATGGAGCCGAGAAGGGAAGCCTGGACAATGCGAATCTCGTTTTTGGAGAGGGCAATGATGAAGATGATGAGCTCGACGGCATTACCAAAGGTAATGTTGAGCAGGGCACCGAGAGCGTCTCCCATGTTACTGGCGACAGACTCGGTGGCGTGGCTGAGGAGACCGGCGAGGGGCACGACGGCGATGCAGTTCATGGCAAACACGATGCCGCCATTGATGCCCTTGATGTTGGCAACAACAATGCCGACGGGGACAAAGACGAGCAGCAGGTTCATCCAGCTGTGGGTGGCGACGAGCCAAAAGGTTCTACGAGCTTCCTGGACGAAGGTGCGCTGGCGAGGCGGGTCCATGTTATCGCTGACATGAGTGCCATTGGCGTCGTCGGTGTTTTGTCTGTTGAGGGTGTCGAGGGCGTGTTCTTTGGTGTCTAGGACAGGCCCCTGACTCTCGTCTTGCGGTGATGCGACAGATGAGAGATTGTTGCTAGACAGAGCGCTGGGGGAGCGGCCGTCGAGGCCGTGTGGGAAGCGAGAGACGGCATGGGAACCAGGGACAGGGCTGGTAGAAGCGCGTTCGAGGGCATTTTCCTGGCGAGAGGAATTGGATGCGGCGGTATTGGCGTTGGAGAGGGCCGACGCGTCGGTGCTTAGTGAGCCGGGCGACGGTTGGATGCGGCCGGAACGTCGAAGGGACGGTGCCGAGCCGAGAAGTCCGGGGTTGGTGGTGGTTGCAGAGGTAGACGGTTGGCCATCTATATCGGGAGGGACAGGAGAGTCTTCCTTCATCGAAGAGGCTTTGGGGAGGAGAAGAAAGGAGAGGGCGGGT
Source organism: Cordyceps javanica (assembly GCF_051103115.1). Lineage (NCBI taxonomy): Eukaryota > Fungi > Ascomycota > Sordariomycetes > Hypocreales > Cordycipitaceae > Cordyceps > Cordyceps javanica. The sequence goes on from NC_139296.1 coordinate 2,748,617, forward strand.
AGCTGTTGGTGGTTGAGAAGGGACGAGGTGGATGGGACAGAAGAGCCAAGTGAGGGAGCGAGGTCACTCTACAAGCCGCAGCAGACAGAAAAGGGGAGCACGAGGCAGCTACTCTCTGTATTAGGAGCGTGTATATAAAAGATTGATGAGGCGCACAATGTTGCAGAGGGAGAGGAAGGAAAGGCAACAGGGACGGGAGGGATGAAGAAGAAGCCAAGAGGCCAAGGAAAGCAAAGGAAGATGCGATGTGGGGGATCTAAATAGACAAGGTTTCGAGGTGTCAAAGCCAAGCCAAGGCAGGAGGGAAGGAGGCACCTGCAGAGGTCGACGCTAAGACTTTTGGCTGCAAGGTACACCCCTTGACCCCAAGTAGTTGGATGGTGGTGTGTTGTGATGTCAAGGGCCGGTGAGACAGGGGACAAGGAAAAGAAAGAAGATGTTGATCAAGATGATGTAACTGTCAAAAAAAAAAAAAAAAAAAAAAAAAAAGGCGAGCAAAAGAGAGAGAGAGAGGGAGAACAAACAAGATGAGAAAGCAGACACTTTCCGTCACGACCATACTAATGCGGAGAGTACGTGTACTTACCTATCTGCCAGTGTGGCACCGGGAATGACGGAATGTCAGCTACTTGAGTCCGGGTGAGTACTAAGTCCGTACCTACTGGTACTCGCACTGAATTAGCAGCCTGAGTGGCGCATCAAGTAGTGGCCTCCAGCGCCACCTCGCAAGTCCCGTAAGTACCACGTACTCCGTACACGCACGTCAAACCTGCTTTTGCCCGCTACTTAAAATACAGTCGTGGTGGTGCGCCCGCCGACCAACCTGCAACTCAAAAGGCTAGCCATGTCCTACAAATTGCTGGATGATGGCGAATTTAAACATGATCCTTGCTGACTGGCTCAGCCCAAGTCCCAGTTTACGGAATTGGCAGGATAGCATAGCTGCATAGGTAAGTACTTACTGAGTAGAGGCCTGGATGCTTGCTGCCTTGCTGCTGTGCCACACATCTGCACCGCCTCATCTATCTTGGTCTGCGCGCTGACGTGATTTAAGCTTGATTCGCTCGATTCGCTTGCATCCTGCAGCTAGGCACTCCCCCCCTCGTGCTCCCCCCCCCTTCCCATGCCTGACCAAGCTGTATCATTGTTTATTACTTGTTTACTTTTAAATAGAACCAAGTGTCCCTGCAGCCTGGTCATTAGCAATGCATCCTTCAAGAAAAAAATGACGTCGTCGTCGACCACGAGAAGCATACAAGCAGTGAAGCACTACTTGGTACCTAGGTATACAACAAGCGTCAGCAAAGTGGAGAGCCCAAAAAACCGGGAACCTTGTTAGTGTGGGCTCGAGCCAGTGCAATCAACAATCAACCAGTCAAAAAGAGCATGTCAGAGGCTCTTGTCACGGGCTAGTTATCACTATGTTGTAACTGGTTTGTTAGTTGTAACACGGGCCCATCCAACTCCAGCAGCACCTTTGCGCGTCTATGCGGCAAGGGCAAGGGCAGGGGCAAGCAAGTCGCTATCGGACACCAAGAGGAGCCCGGCCCAAGAAGCCAGGCGTCGTTGGGTTCACTCACTCGCCGAGGCCGGTGTCTTCCTCCTCTTCTAGCTCGCCAAAGAAAGAGGACGCGGGATTGGAGTCATACACTCCGTCGCACACCCTGTCGGACCAAACCCGCACGGTGAAGAAGAACAACAACCACCCCCCCTCCCGGATGCAAGTCGAGAAAACACACACACACACAAGACAGAATCACACGTGTATCAGTAGCCTTGTCTTGCCGTCGTGCGAAACCCGCCGCCAAACCTCGACACACCCCTTCTTCTGCGGAGTTGTCAAGGTGGTTGCCGGCCCGTCCGGCATGCGTCACGTTGCGACCTAGACACGACTCGAAAACGACAAGGTAAGCAACAGCTATCAATTTCATCAAGTAGAAACGAAAAGGAAGGAAGGAAGAAAGAAGCTCAATACTATTTCAATATTTCTGAATATCACGTATGACCCATGTAGTTTCCGCCCGTGGTCACCCACACACCTCGTCATAGGAAATATTCCTTCCGCCACATACACGATGCCTACTCTCTCGCCATTCTCTTCGTTTTCCTCCCTTCTCTCTTCCTTGTATAAACTCTCGGCATCTATTGAGGCGTCATTCAAACCGGCTTCCTGAGGACCTTTTTCTCATGCGCTCGGTCCATCTGCAGATCACACACCACGACTCCTCAAACTTTATCGGAACACTTTCCCCACGTCTATCAAGTGTCACCCACATCGGCCACCCATCACGCCAACCTGGCAACCTGGCTACCGCCGAGACGTCACCATGTCGTAGTCTGCACATCCCAACTCAGGCGCATTCCCGTGTTATCTCGCTTCTTCCCCTCCCCCGCCGATACAAGGCCTCGTTTTTTCAGCCATCTCTAGTGTCAGTCCCCAGGTCTCTCCCCCCCCCCCCTCCCCCCATTCCTATCGGTTTCCTGTCACGGTTTCCGCTTTCGACCTACAAGCACGCGACTACATTTCAACCACCACGGTCAAGAGTCCACTGCCAAAAGCAAAAGATCAAAAAAAAAACACTGCACAACAGCTTCGATTTCAGTGATCCTCTTTCAGATGCAGAATTCCTATAACATTACAAGGCGGACAAAAGGACAGACACCAACGACACCTCTCAATCTTCCAAGTCTCGGCCTGTGTAAACAGCAAAGGGGCAGAAAACGGGCAAACAAAAAAGGGACCATGGGAACTTTCATTCTTCTTTTATCATAAGACTTGACCCTATCGCATCGCTAATGCTCACAATATTCTCAAAATCAGGTATAGAACCATGCGTAATTGAACAAGCACAACCATCTTGCGGACAGAGAGGGGTAAAAACAAAAAAAGGAAAACATCAACAGCCAAAAATGGAAAGAAAAAACAAAAAAAAGGCATCTCATCCTCTCACCTCTCCCTCATGCTGATTGTATCACTTCTCTTGTCTCTACGTTGCTTGTAACAAAAACAATTGCCAAAAATAATTCAGAGGACGCATGCTGGAGAGGAGAGAGGCCGTAATCAGGAACAAATAGACAAAGCCAAAAGAAAAAAACACAAGGAGAAAAAGAACACAAAACCACAAAATGCAGACAACCACCTCGGTTCACATTCGATACCCGCAGGCATCGCCCACCGCTCTCCGCCCATTTGCAGACTGCAGCGTGCGTGAACCCCGGCGCAACATAGGAAATGCCATTTAAAGAACCACCCGTTAATAATATGAAAATTCCAAACCAAATTGGAAATGGCCATTGTTATTCTTCCATCCGCGCCTTCCATCTCGACTTTCGCATGCATTTCTCAACACAATCGTCCGTAGCTCATCGTCATGCCCACTATAGTCGAGGGTCATGTATGGCCCTTTGTCATTTGTATATATGTACATCGTATCGGGGGGTTTATTGGTAGTCGTGGAGAATCGCGGAACTCAAGGCCGGGCGGCCGTGGGCCGGAGCTGACAGCCCGAACTGGCATGTTGGTAGCCAGCTCGTAGGCATGGTGCTTCCAGCGACGTTCACGACGCTAGATGGATACTGCATCGAGTTCTCGAGCCCGTGGATGAGTTCGTCGTTACCGATTGGTCTCTTCTCTTGCTCACTCGTCGCCGCCTCTAGCCTTGCCGCGTCGTCGGAAAAAGTCCATCACACGCTTGGCCGCACCGCTGCTGCCCTCGTGTCCCTGAAATCCGTCTTGTTCGTAGGCATCCGTAAATCGCTTGTTGCTCTTCTGGAGCGTTCCACGGTGCGGGTGCCCACCGCTGGTTCCGACCCGACGGCCATCATAGCCTTCTGGCGTGTGTAAGCCGGAGCGGTATGACCCTACTTGAGGCTCCGTGGGCGGTCGCCGCATGTCCGCAGGCGATTGTGAGCCGGTCCTGTATTGCGATCCTCTTCGAATGTACGTAGGAATCGCATCGACGCTGCGCCCGTCCAGCTGCGCGGACTGAAACCGCTGATGGTTGGGGCTGGAACTGGTCGGTGGCTTCGCAAAGTTATTGTTATTGGCAGGTAGCTCGTCAAAGAATGGAGTGCTGCCTCTGGCATCGCCTGGAGCTGTCAAGTTTCGCAATTGATCAGCTCGAGGATCCTGGATTGGCAAATCGTTCCGCGAGCCCGCATCGGATGGAGTCGATTCGCCACTGTCCTTGCCCAAACCAATCGCTTTGAGGGAAAATGATGCCGGAAGCAGAGAGAATCGACGCTTGTCCCTCTTTTCTTCGGAACCTTGTGAAGGCGCAATGCTGCCACTGCGCTTCTTACCGAGACCGAGAGAAAATGAGCGGCGACCGCCGGAGAACTTGGAATCCATGGAAGCTCGACCAGGCTCCTCACCAGCCATGTTGTTGGCGATGCTGATGGGAGGATATTTCTTCTTCTCCGCCATCTGAGGCTCCGGTCGCTTGCCCTTCTTGCCAAATACTGAGCCGCTGCGGCCCAAAATCTTGGAACCGAGATCGCCCAGTGTGCTCGAGCGCTTGTGGCCACGGACCTCACCAACAGGACGAGGAGAATCGTTGAAGCCAGATACGCGCGCAAACTTGGGTGGCACAGCCACACTATTGTGCCCTGCCAGTTCGTCTTCAGGGTGAGCTGGTTGCTGAATGCGGCCTTGTGCATTGGTGTTCTCGACAGTGGGCGGCGCGGGCTGACCGTAGTTGAGCACTCTGGATTGCAGGCCCATGGATCCAGTAGATTGCATGGAGCCTCCTGTCTGGGGTCGTGCGCCTGAGCCCGAAGCGGCCAGGTAAGCATTGTCAGCTCCGACTCGACCCTCTCCGCGCTTGTCAGAGGTTATGGATACTGGAGGCTTTTGCTGCCCAGCACGGCTGTACTTGTCTCTTGACCCAGGTTCAGCAGGTAGGGGCTTCTCGTGAGGCGCAGAATATGATGTGGCCGCGAGATCCCGGCCTTGCTCGTCGGTGCCGCGCTGGGTCTGTGTCGTCGGTGCGACGTATTCGACCTGCACGGTGCGGCGTTTGGCATCTTTGGTCGAGCGGTGTGTAGAGTCGATGGGAGAATCGATTTTGGCGTGAGCCTTGGAGAGTCCACCGACGGCAGGCTGAGGGGATCGCTGCTTGGCGGCCTCGCGAACCGATGCGCTGCGCGTCATCATGGGTGTGTCAAAATCCTCAATGCCAGTGTTGCCATTCTGCACGTCCAATGGAGATGTGGTTGAGCTCGTAATAAACTCTACGACATGTGCGTATTCGCTGAGCCAGCTGTGCCGTGCAACCTCAAACAGGTCAGCACGCTTTCGAGGGTTGGGAACGAGTATTCGACGGAGAAGGTCGCGAGCATGCGGAGTAACGTATTCGGGAAAAGTGAGGGGTGTCGTCACAATATATTTGTACAGTAAGTTGATGTTGTCGCCTTCCGGATTGGCAGGGTCGTCGTCAAAGGGTAGATAGCCAGCAAGCATAGCGTACTGAATTAGGTTAGCATTGGACTAGGCGGCATCACACGCCGAACACATACTAGAATAACACCGCAGCTCCAAACGTCAACCTTGCGGCCAGTATATAAGGAGTCGCTGACGACAAGCTCGGGCGCAGCATAGCAGGGAGATCCGCAACTGGTTTGCATGAGGTCGCCTTTGCGCATGCCGTTGGACCGTATCCTGTCAAGGCCCAGGCGCTTGACCTGTTCGCGATCTTGCAGATTGAGTTCCTCTTCTTCTGAGAGATCCTCATGAGGGTCAAATGTGTTGGCAAAGCCGAAATCGGTAATAATGATGTTGCGATTACTGTCCAGAAGCAGATTTTCGAGCTTGAGGTCTCTGTGGACGATGCCCTTCTTGTGCAGATAGCCGACACCAGACACGAGCTGAGCAAATAGCCGTCGGGCAGAGCCGTCTTTTAGATATCTGTGGTTTAGAATGTAGTCGAAGAGTTCTCCGCCGGACGCATATTCAAGGATTATTCCAATGTATCTATCGGTCTCAACCATGTCGAATAATCGAACAATATTGGGATGGTGGAGGCCGCGGAGAATGGTGACTTCGCGTCGAATTTTGGCCAGACGCGACGGGTTCGATCCAACAGTATCGCGCTTGATTAACTTGATGGCAACCTGCGGTAATATTGTTAGTGATTTTGCCGGAGACGACGGGTGCAATGGGACTGTGTAATGGAACATGCCTGAACGCTGCTGTCTTGCTTCCAACCAAGCTTCACCTTGCCAAATTCACCTTCGCCGATGGTGTTTCCGAGAATGAAGTCACCGAATTTCGAGGTCCTGTGGCTTCTCGGGTGCTCTTGTCGCCGGCGACGCTCTTCTGGAGATCCCGAGGGCACCGAAGGGGCAGGCGCGCTGTCTCCCGATGGGCTTGGACGGTAACTCGACTCTTCAGGGTTTGTGATGATCCGACCGAGGTTGTCAGGTGTTTCGGTGGTACGTCTGGGAGTCTCGGTCTGATGCGTTCGAATGGGCATGGCGGTCTCTTGCTGGCGACCATCACGACTGGAAGTTTGCCTGGAGGCATCCTGGTGGGCAATGTGGGAGGGCGGCGTGCGACGAGCCTTGGGAGAGTCATAGTGGCCATTTTGATCAGCGTGACGATGATCGCTTCTGTTCGACTCGGGGACCTTCTCAGGGGTGTATCTGCGGGAGGAACCATTCTGGTGGCTGGACGAGGTCCGGGGCGGTGCCGAGGGAGCCATGCCAGATGAATGGTCGGAGGACCCGGGCTGGGGGCTGTTGTAATTGAAGGCGGCGTTGGTGGTAGATCTCGAGGCGAGGGTAGTGGTGATGTCGTTGGGATGAGCGGTTGCGCCCGAGCTGGTCTTGCGCGAAGGCGGGCGACCCGAGGACTGAGATGCAGGCGAGATGGGATGCGAGCCGTAGGTTTCCCGGGTCGGAGAAGCGTGCGCAGGCATGTACTGACGGCTGCTGGGTGAGGGAAGAGGCGACGAGGCCAGGACGGAGGGTGGTTGATGGCGAGACGTCTGCAGGGCGGCCGACATGATTGTCGAGGCAGCGGACGAGCGGCGTGGAGAGGAGACGCGCAGGACGGGGCGTTGTTGCGAGAGGAAGGGAGCGCAGGGACAAGGCAGCAAGGAAAAGAAAAAACAGACGGAGACTGAGATTGCCGTGTCTTTGATGAAGAAAGGAATCGGCCGAGAGGGGGGCAAGCTGCTCGTGGGAAGACAAGGCCGGGCGTCTACCGGCAACGACTATGCCCGGTGTGCAGCTGGGCGGTTAGAGTTGAGTTGATGCGATATGATTTGGCGCTGAGGATCAACAGGAGAGGAGAGCCTCAGGGAGGACAAGGCAGGTAGGGAGGGCTCCAAGGTGATGGGACCAGCAGCTGGCGTTTTTCTCTGGGAGGGCGGCGCCTTTTGGGGGGCAGAGTTGATGCTAAAAGCAGCAGTTCCAGCACGCTTTTTTAGCGGTAAACCAGGTACCAGATTAAAAAGTGGTCCCGCAAGTGCTGTGAAGGGCGCTGAAGCTCCCCAAGGTAGGTCCCTGCTAAGTACTAAGGTAGGTAAGGAAAGGTTCCTTGGAAACCAGGTACCTAGGTACGACGCAGGTAGATAGACACCTTGGTGATGTTCCCCGCAAGAAGGCAAGTAAATAAGTAAGTAGGTAGGTACCTAGGCTAGGCAAGCAGGTGCCTTTCTGATACCCAACTTAGTACTAAGTAAGTACTGAGAAAAGTGAAAAGCACTTCAAAAGTCTGAAGTACGTTGAAGAGGCGGGCAGGTACCTAGGTAAGTAAGTACTAAGTAAGGTACCTTAGGTACTCCGTAAGTAAGTACTGGCTGTACTAAGAACTTACTGTAAGTATCCTGGGCTGGGCTGGCTCGGCGCGAAGTCGCGGCGACGAATCAATCTCGCTCCTCCACCACGGTATCCTTATGCGAGCTGTCAGGGGTGGTGCCAAAAGCGATGAACGTTGCAAACAACAACAAACGACGCCCGTGGTAGAGGCGGGGACAAGTCAACGCCCAGAGAACAGGCGCATGAATAAAAAATATATATATAAATATTTATCTCTTCAGCGCATGGCTCGCGCGCGCAACGAGCCTTTTACTGTGTACCGGGCGGGCGCGTGGTTGGTGTGCGATGATACTGTTGCGCAAGTACCTCTTGCACCGATTGTCGGTCTGTTTCGTCTGGGGCCTGATGGCACACCCACGAGTCGCTCTCAGCTGTCAAATTCAATGTGCCGGTTAGTCCACGGAGTAACTTTTTTTTTCTTGTTTTCTTCTTTTGCTTTATTAATGCAATGACAGCACCAGCAACAACCACCACTCCAGGTGGGCTCGCGTTTGGGGTTTGGGGTGGGTGCGTGGGCGACGCGCGAATTGAGAGACGAGCTGCCAAGGGGAGGGGAACAGGCGATGGATAATAGCAGGGAACGGATGGTAGATGACAAGGACTGACAGGGAGGATCAGGAACACGACACACAGCGCGCGCCACGCATTGCACAACGCCAGTGCGTCGCAACAACCGTGAGATTAGACCCGGGGCCACAGCCTTCTTAGCGTGCAAGCTCCGCGCGCGCGCGCCTTGGGGGAGGGAGGGGGACTTTCTTGAGGAAAAAAGAAAAGAAAAGAAAAGACGTACATGTCAGAGTACCAAACTTCCAGGCTTGATCCGGGCCAGTCCGTCACTCGGACTCCCGAACACGTGGAAAGGATCCGAGGCAGCTTCGGGGGCACGACCTCGCGAGTTTGTCAATGTCGCCAACGGCGGTCGACGTCTTTCCCAGAGACTCTTCAAAGGCTGACAGAAAAAGACCCGAGAACTGAAGAGATGGGGTGGATGTTGGCGAGACTTGCACCAAGAGAGGAAAGCACCGAAGGAACAAAAAGGTCGCAGGGGCGAGAGATAAAGAGAAAGGGAAGAAAAAAAAAGAGGAGATCAATTCAAGGGCGAAACGGGAATTCAGACCATCGCAAATTGCATTATCATGTAGCTCCAGGATACTTGTATAACGCATGTACTGGCAAGTACGTACGTAGCTATTGAAACCAAAGGCGGAGGGGGACCATTGACACGACATTTGGCCATGATGCTTCTACAGTTGCTCAATGGGTTGCTATCCAGCATCTTGGCACATGTCACCTCACTCTGTTCAGTGATTTTTCTTTTCTTTTCTTTTTTTTCCCTCTAGAGGCGACAATGGCCAAGACATATACAATAAGAAATGGGATGCTACCATCACCGCTGAGCCAAGCCCATTGAAAGTGGACGACAGCCCTGCTTGGGTAGCATCACGGAGCCGTGCACCGAGTGGGCCGGGCGGCCCTGTGCTCATCTCCAGCGTCTTTTCAGGTACCATCTGGAGTTTGCCTATTGTCGGGCTCTTTGTCTTTTGACCTTGTCCTCCTTGGTGAATAGGTACTCGAGACAAGCTCAGCGCCAAAGACGCCGGCATCGGGTAGGTACTAATACATGTACTTGCAGGGGAGAAGAAAAAAAAATGATAACAAATGACAGAAAGCCTTCAAGTACCCGAGTTACTTACCTACCTACCTACTTATTAGGTACATACGCGCGTCGTCTTTGTCACTTTTTCTGTGAACCACCCTCCTTTCGGGGCGAGGAGAAAGGGTGGAAAGGAGCGGCGCGACCTTGCGTAAGTATGGTCCCGGCCAAAACAGCGGCCAGCCGGTCATCATCAGCCCGAGCCCGCTCTCAGGTATTTGCTCCAATAGACAAGAATCGCTGCCTCAACTGTCAGCCGATGGCGTTGTCGATGGTTTCTCCTTGTTCTACGTGACCCCAGCCAGCGCTGTCCCGTCGGAAGCCAGCCAAACGCCATCTCCAAGCTTTGTCTCTCGTTTACAATGTCTCTTGCATCTCCTTTCAAACAAGATCAAATTACTGAGTACTCTGCACCAAGTTCGACATCTTGCACTACCGGCATCTCTCACTCACATTGTTGCTTCTTCCAAGCCCTCGTGGATATCCGACCGACATCCTCCTAGTAATCTTTAGCCGGAGAAAGAGAGAGAGAGGGAGAGAGAGAGAGGCCGAAGGAGGGAGGGAGGCAGGCAAGCAAGTGTAAACTGAACTGCCGTGTCTGATTTCCCGTCATCCACTGCACTGGTAGCCAATTCCGCCTCAAGATTCGTCTCACCCCCATCTCTTTTTCTGCACCGCTGCCCTCGTAATCTATGTGATCGGCAACCCAATCCCACTCGTCCGTACGCGACAGGGCACCTTTCTACTTAGAGGTCGCCCGGCCGGCCGCGCCGCTGTCGAGGGCTGAGATGCCGTGGCTCATTCATTTACCATGCGGTTTCACGTCGGCGCCGCCTCCCCCCCACAGGCTATTGCCGTTCTTCCCTGGTGCTGGCTGCGCTGGAGGTAGTTAGCGCACCGGATAGCACCGGATTCAATGCCCTCGTTATTGCTGTTGCGTTTTTACTCATATTCCTATTATCATAGTCCCGCGTTTACTATTGGGTACGGGGTCATTGGTTAAATTGGTAATACCTGTCGGCCATGCCGTGCCCTTTTCCTCTCCACACAATGATGGCATGGTGGCTTGGCGCATGGCACAGGAAAAGGAAAATTGGCAACGAAATATGCCTTGCTATTGTTTTTCCAGCTCTGGGTGGGACGATCCCAGCAAGGACACACAGATCTCTACCTGGCTAGGGCGCCCTTCCACGCTTCCTTCTCGAAGCCGTTGCTCGTATGTGCCTTGGACTGCGAGGCTGTACAAAAATCAGCGCTGACGGCTCTCAACCACCGCCGCGGATCGTAGTCTATGCGAGGGCAATAGTCTGAGATGGGTCGTCGAGTGTGGCATCGTCTGCTCATCTGCCAAGGCCAGCCAGGAGTTCAAAATGAAGGCTCTGTACTCCGTACTCCGTACGCAAGGGAGGCTGCCCTCAACCATTGGAGCTAGTTCGAACCATCGTCCTCCCTTGGTTTGGGCTCAAATCTACCCCAGGTGAGAGAGATGCATAGAACCAGATTAATAAGGGAAAAAAAGAATTATTCAATATGGGCTGTGAGTTGCTCGGCGATCGGATTGCAATATCTCACTTTGCGTGTTTGGCACCTCCAAGACGCGTCAGGTGGAACACGAATAACTAGTTGACTTTCAGATTTTGAAATCGTCCGAACCTTGAGACACAATGATCGACTCGGCCAATCTTTCAACAGCCCTGGCAGTCTGGGTGAGCATGATGTGAAACTGCCCGCCATTGTCATAAAGGTACGAATAATGCGGAATACTCCGTACACGGAAGCACAAACCAGCAGACGAGCCTGCATAATAACTACCTGGCTGGGCAGGGATCCGCCTTGTCCAGCCAGAACAATGGCAGCTCACAACCAATCAGTCAAGATATGTGCTGCAAGATTGATTCATGCTCAAGGGGAATCAAGTGGATGATGCTGATGCTGATGATGATGATGTTGACAATAATGAAAGGCCCTCGCGACACAAATCCACTCCAGGTAATGGCTATGCACTGATGAATCTCATTCATCCGTTTGTGCATTCATTCGCTGCATTACTCCCGGTGTCTTGTTTCGTCTAGAGGACAAACGTCAAAGCTCCCCAGGGCCGATTCCAAATCTGGAAAAAAGAAAACAAACGTCGCAGAGACACGGAAGAACCACCGAGGATAAGAAAGAAAGAAAGAAAAAAAAAGCAATCAATGTCTTTTTTCCTGTTTTCGGATTCGACATGGCATTTGCTTGCTTGCTTGCCTTGCCTCGCCCTGCATTCGCCCTGTTTCTTTTCCTCTGCTGGCGTTCTGGGCACAAGAGCGAATGTGGTAGGTAGGCATCGCCACCGCTCTCGTTCCCCCCCGCCTCTCTCTCTCCCTCGACACAAAGACGGCAATTGGCCTCAGCGCAAAGGGGAGGACACCCCTCCCAGAAGAAGAAAAAAAGAAAAGCCGACGGGAGGCGCTGTAGAAAAAAAAACAAAGAGTAAATATTCTACGTCCACGTCACGATCCACAGACGTCCCTTCACGCGCGACGCGTATTGTACTTACTTCGTTGCGTTTCGTCTGCAATCTTGGCCTCGGCCTTGTTGCGCAACGAAGGACAGACCGAAAACTTGCACAAGCATACCCCCCCCATCAACGGTCCGCAAAATGACCTCTAATATTGGCAGAGCCATCGTGTTTACGTCCGGTATGCCCTTACCAGGTAGACGTCAGGGTAGCCGCCAATATCACTTGGACCTAACCTATACTTGGAGTCATACCACACGTCATAGCGACCGGCGTTTCTGAGGATTATGACGCAATGATACACGTTTACAGTAGCCAAAATCTCGTATTTGCATTGTCGGCTTGTTTGTGCATTATCTACAGCTCGTCATTATACCAGTCGTATCTCTATAGCTTAATGGAGATATTGCAGTCGTCCAGCACAACTGCCAGTATGCTCAGTGCGCCGGTGTAGGCCAGCATAATGGCCATTGTTACCACCGGGGACACGTCCAGGGTAGGGACCGTCATGTTCACCAGTCCCGTCAAGAGGTTCGCGACAAGGAACAGACCGAGGCCGTTGCGGTTGAAAGCCCGCATAAGCTTGCTAGTGGCAAACTCGTAGGCTGCCCGCTCTGACTTCCTGTCAGTCGCATTGTAAAACGCAGGAAAGAATATTGTGTCCAGAAAGCAGTAGCCGAGCACAAACACCGAGTTGAAGGCCGCGACCCAAAGCACGTATGGCAAGTTGGCCAGCCGCCTCGATACAGTCAAACCTAGCCCATACGAAAAGCTCGTGGACAAATTGTACAGCAGAACCCAAACGCCGGCCCACACGGCCATTGTCATTAGCAATGTGTTGCGCTGCACGCCGGCGCGAGCATCACCTCGCGGGTTCACTTTGCGTGGGAGCACGAACAAACCCAGGTTCTGACCGGCGAGAAAGATGGCCAGATATCCGAGAAAGCTAAAGATGCCCTCACGGTTCATCGAGAGCAGGTCGACGCGGGGCGCTGTCAGGATGTATGCTTCGAGCTCCGTCTTGTTGAGAGCAAGCTCATACAGGCCGGAGACGATCATGGACAGCGCCGCGTACGACGGAATGAAGCGCAATATCTCCTGGAACAGAGCCACAAAGGGCGGCAGGAAGCCCAGGGTAAAGAAAAAGTTCCAATGTACACCATATTCGCTCGTGTGCTCGGCGTACTCGAGCCCCTTGACGCTCAGGAAGCGAACGAAGCCGAGGATCAACAAGGGAACCGAGTGACGGAGCGACCTGAGCAGCCGAGTGAACGGCGACAGGAAGCGGCCGCTCGCCTTCTCCTTGAGCACCGGGCGCGCGGCCATGACGCCGGCGGTGAAGACGTAGGAGCCGACACCGAGGTCCATGAGCGACGTGCCCCAAGTCTCGACCTTGGCGAAGCGACGGGGGAACAGGCGAAAATCGACGGCGAGGATTGCGACGTAGGTGATGATTTGCATGGAGCCGCGGTACGTCGTCAGGAAGGGCTTGACGGGCACGGGGTCGAGTCTGGTCGCGTCGGTCGCATCGGTGGTGGTCGGCGCGGGGGGCAGGGCGAGTTTCTTCCTGCTGGGCGCCGAGGGCGGCAGCATGTAGACGAGGGCCACGGGCGTCGCGAGGAAGATGCAGAGCAGGAGGGGCGAGCTGGAGTAGAGCGTGGTCGCGAGCAGGACGGCGCAAACGTTGAGGCCGTAGTCGACGAGGTGGCCGAGAGCGCTGACGGGCTGGAAGAAGGAGTGGCGGGCCTGCAGCGCAGACCACAGTAGCACGGCAACCTGTGACGGTTTGTTCTGTCAGTACTGAATTGCATCCACATGTCCCTTCCCGGGTTCGCGGCTCTCGCGCATATTTCTTGGCGGCCCTTCCCGAGACTCCCGTCCCCAGCTGATGTCTCTACCGGTTTGCGCTGTCCCGTGCGGGCAAGCAGTGTTTGGTGATGGAACGCGTCTCGGGAGCCAAGCACGTGGAAAATGGCAGTTTTGAAGAGAGAGAGGGGAGGGAGAGAGACGGGGAGACGGAGATACAGAGGGAGAGAGACAGAGAGAGACAGAGAGCGACAGATAGTGACAGATAGTGACAGAGAGAGAGAAGAAGCACGTACCAGTGCAACGGCCGTGACATTGTTGATCTCGGAGACGGGTCCACCGGATAGATTTGACACAAAGTCTTCTTTTCGCTGTTTGTAGGAAGTAGGATTAGACATTATTAAGGGTGCAAGGCAGGTCTTTGTACGCTGCCAAGATCAAGGTAAGAATGGGAACAAAACAAACGACAGAGCCAGAAGTGAAGAAAAAGGGGGGGGGGCTGAACACCAGGTCGTGTCACAATGGCAAAGCAAAGAGAAGACGAGAAATATAAAAAAAGACAGAGACACAATGACGTGGCAGCTTCTTGGATCCAGACACGTAGGTAATAAGTGAGTTGAATAGAAAAGCCGCGAGAGCCTCCAGAAAATTATATGGGGAGGGAGAGGCTGGTCAGGGTCATGGACGGATGGACGGAATGGTACAACCAAAAGACTGCACAGCTGGCACTTTGGCCAGGTACCTGTTAACTGGCCTGCCAGCTGCTTCGCTAAAAAACACAAAGTGGGCCTGACGGATTTGCTCGTTGGTCATGATCCCGTCCGATTGCCCAGTTTTATATCGCGGCTCCCAGCGTCACCACGCAGCCGCGGATGCCATTTGCCGTTCCGGAATGAATGCACACAGAGGGAGAGAGAGGTCCGGCCATGATTGACTACAACAAACCCCGGACCGATGCATTTGTCCCCTCGAGCGCGGGCGGGCGCCGTCAGCGTCCTGCATCATCACACCCACCCTGACCAACTCACTCCATGCCTATTAGTGAAGCTGCGCCGCCGCCGGGCGTGACAACTTTGCCATTCGGGAGGAAGAAGGGGAGGAAGGGAGAGGGGAGGGGAGGGGGCTTACATGCTTCTTTCAGCTTCGCCACCCGTTTTCAACCTGAAGCACAAAAAAGAACAAAAAAAGAATGCTTCATGTAGAAGACATGATACCACGCAGCCTTGGTTTTCTTTTTTGTCTATTTTTTGTCTTATTTTTTTTCTTTACCATGTCAAGGGGAAAAAAAAAGAAAACGGCCCTTTTGGACCCCTCCTTTGACTCGTCGTCGCCGTCGTCGCCGCCCCCTTGTTCTTTGTCTGCCGTTTGGCTCACTCAACTTACGCCACACCGGACGCACAGGACACCGGTTGGGCAAAGCAAACCCCATCGTCACAGTGGCCACCTTCGTCACAACCGGCTGCTTTCTTTGTTCTATCCTTGATCTTTCCATGTCAGGGAATTGTGACCCAAAGACTACATGTGGTGGCTGTATCCGTAAAGTCTCATCACATTGCCCTTTCGTCTGCCTAGCTGGGGAGGCTGTGACCCGTTGCCGGCTACCTGGCCCGTTTCGGCATGCGAGGTCTAAAACATGTTTTTCAGAAAAGAACTCGTGATTACCATCCCATGTTATATAAGAATGTGTGCCAGAGCCTGTTTTTTATTCGCTTTGGTTTGGTCTGCTGTTCGTTTTTCTAGTCAAGCATTGCGGATCATTTTCGATCTCTATCCATCCTCTTGGTTCAATACTGCGACTGCTTCCCACTTACACGCAAACCCCAAACTGCAACGGGACAGTCTTGCTTCCTCGACGTCCACCTATTTCAAGATATGCTCGCCCAAAGAAGGTCGCAGCGCTTGAACCCAGACAAGCAATCCCATCGGTACAGATACCCGCCTCGCTCCCCAGATCATTCGAGTGACGACGACATGGACACTGCCACGCAGAAGCTGAAGCCGCCCCGGCGATCCAGCCTACCCGGGAGACGGAACAGCCGCGCGGGCAAATCTCGGGCCAGCAACAAGTCTCTATCGATAATCAACACGGAGAAGATCAGGAGCCACGTCGAACACGAAGCAAGGAATGCGCCCAGAAACGAAACCCTGTCGGCAGCAGAAGAGTCGAGACAGTTGAGTTTCCAACGGCATGGCGAGGCCCTGTGGAAGAAGGGCCCTGAGAACTTGGGTAACAGAAACATGCCTCACGTCGACATTGAAGCGCTTCCACTCCCTGCGACGCCGTCCTCGTCAGACCACGACAGCATCATCGCTCAAGCCGTCATTCACTCCCAGCGCAAGAACTCGGTCGGCCTACGCCGCAAGTTCGACCTAGACCAGGTGCATGCGACAATCCCCGAACCCGCTCGGTCACCCTCAACGCCCGACTTTGACCCCAAGAAGCTGCTCTCTGCCATTGCAGACACAAACGAGACTCCGGCACCCACAACATCCAAGCAGCCTGTTATCCCAATGCGTACGTATACAAGACTCACGCCAACATCAGCTTTGTGTATATCCACATGTGCGTAGGAGAAGCACATATACTAACACCACTTTCACATAGACCTTCAATATGCAAGACATTATCTCCCCATATTGGCCTCCATCATCATGCAGGGCCAACATTACTACGGTGGTACGTTTGAGAGGATCGAGCTGCCGATGCCACATCCGACAGCATGGGCGGAAACGGTCGCGTGGGTGTACACTGGCGAAGCGACGCTCGTGACTGACCAAGTTCGAGAGAATGTCAAACATTTTGGCGGCCGGCTATGCGAAGAATGAAAGAATGAAAGATTGAAGGAAAAAAGAAAAAAAAGAAAGGAAAAGAAAGGAAAAGAAAGGAAAAGAAAGGAAAAGAAAAAAAACATAACGACAACAACAACGAATCTTCAGCCATTGGGCTTTTCATTGAATGAACGCAGGACAAAGAATAACGACAAAGGATTTCTGGTGTGGTGCGTCACCACTTTGATATTTGTGTGAATGAATATATGACAACCGGTAAATGAAGCGGGGGACAGCGTCTTTGTTCCTTCTTTCACTTTTTCTTCTTCTTTTCCCTTCTCTTTTGTGCTGGAAGCTTACGAGTACAACGAGTCAATATATCTTGAGCGCTAGAATTATCACAACACTTTTTTTTTTTGTTTTCTCCTTTGCTTTTCCTTATTTCCTCGTTTCGTACCCTGTGTGTATGTGCGTGCAAGTGGCTGTCTTCATTGCTGTGGTGCGTCACTGCATGTGATAGCTCATGTTGGTCATTGGCCCTCCTCCGGTCTCTGTAGGTAGTTGGAGCGATGCAGCCTCGATCAGCCTGCCCATCTTGGCATTTTATTTTTTGAAAAGAAAAAGAAAAAGAAAAGTGTTGATAGTAATTTTCGAGGGATGAGTGCGTATGACGCCACAGTCTTCTGCAGGCTGATTTCTCTTTTGTTCCCACACACACACACTTACACACACACAATCATGGAGAGCTACATGCAATCCACACTTCGCCTCGCGGCATCTCGCATGCAAGCCAAAAAGCCGTTGAAAGAAGCAAAAAAAAAAAAAAAAAAAAAAAAAGAAAAGGAAAAGGCAAAGGAAATTAACACATGGCAACAAAGGCAACGTCCATAGACGAGTCGTTTCCGATATAGCTGGCGCAGCAAGAGGGTGTGGTGCGCGTCCACTACCAAAACTGTCGCCAAAGCGCCCTGCATATCAAAGCAAGAACAGCTCGTATTGACGAACATTGTGTCTCATCACCCCTATCTTTTTCTTTCTTTCAATTTTCTTTCAATTCTCTCTCGGTTTTCGTCTATGCAACATTACGACACTGGGCGTATCATCTCATGCAGACTAGTCCCCAGAGAAAAAACAAAAGGAATAATACACCAGCTGCATCCTGGCGGCTCCATCTGCTCAGTCTTGTCGGGGAAGTCGCAGGAGTAAGGCGTGCAGTAGCGAAATCTCACGATGCTAGAGCTAGCCTGGCCCCGCGTTGCATCTGTCAGCACAAACGTAACCCGCCCTGTGGAATAAACTCCGAAGTGAAAAGAATTAAAAATAAATAAATAAAAAAGACCAAAAGAACCCTTTTCCCCCCACCCCTTCCTTCTCCGGAGACTTCTCCGGCGCAGCACGATCAAGGGCTTCCCGGGGAGGGAGGGAAGGGGGGGGGGGGAGTGAGTGGGCGGATGCAAGACCCGAAGGCCGTCGGGGGCAAGGTGGTTCTCTTTCTTTTATTGTGATCCCGGGTCATATGGGCTTCGTCGCAGCACCTTGGCTTCCATTGTTACGGCTTTTCCTTCGTTGGTACCCGGGAACATGTTTTGGCGTCGTCGACGGTCGTCATCGAGAACAAAGAGCTAGACATTAAAAGCAACAGAAAAAAAGAAACAAGAAAAGAATAGATCAAAGGAACCCCCCCAGTGGGCTAACTAGCTCATGTAAGTCCAGTGTGACCGTGGGGACTTCACAGCCACCGGCGGCGGCGCCGCGCATGTGGCTGCTGCGGGATGGAAAGAGTGCGCGCGGCATTGGCAACTGCGCCATTCGCTTCAGGTAGACAAGAGCGAGAGGGAATGAGGACAAGGAGGACAAGGAGACGGATGGAGAGAGAGAGAAAGAATGAGCGAGAGAAAGTGCAAAGAGGCAGCCATGTTTCGTTGTTCTAAAAAAAAAAAAACAGGACAGTCTTTCTTTGTTCCTTTGTCTTGACCACACCCTACGAGCACCCGCACGCCACACCTGTATGCAAGCATGGAGTTAGTCAAGTACTTACTGCGCGCCGCCGGAAAGAGAGAGAGAGAGTTGTGATGATAAAATAATACTAATAATCCAAGTGACGGGCAAGATGGAACAAAGTAAGTACCTCACAAGTACCACGCCGCGTCTTCCTTGAAGAACCTTGTTCCCTGTCACCGGAGGCGTAACATGGGGCTTCCTTCACACCACACCCCCTCCCTTCGACAGACAGAGGGGGGATCATGATGGGTGTGTGGCGGC
Source organism: Cordyceps javanica (assembly GCF_051103115.1). Taxonomy (NCBI): domain Eukaryota; kingdom Fungi; phylum Ascomycota; class Sordariomycetes; order Hypocreales; family Cordycipitaceae; genus Cordyceps; species Cordyceps javanica. The sequence goes on from NC_139296.1 coordinate 2,767,426, forward strand.
GTTGCTCCATCTGCACCAAGACTCCATCTAGGCCCTCTACTAAGTACATAGTCAATCTTTCCGTCCTTCTTTTTCGAATGCTCCCTCTCTGTGTCTCGCTCCCCGTCGTCTCATTGTTGCAGAAAACAAGGAGAACAAAGGCCAAGAGAAGACCACCAGAGGCTGGGGAGAATGAGCAAGTGCTAAAAGTTGTCTCGTCGACTGACCGACTACTCAGTAACTCGGTAGTCGAAAGAAAAAAAAGCCAGAGAGCGCGTGCCGCTCTAACGTGGATGTCTTTGGGAGTTTTGCTCCAGTTTCTTTCCCGTTTTTTTTTTTGGCCTCAGCTATTCTCATGATCCTTATCTACCTGCAGCACTTGGACCGAGAATGACATGTTTCTTTTGTGCCCCCCCCTCATACCCTCGGGAGGCGTTGTTGTGGTTGTTGTTTTACCGGGTCTCTACTGATGATACATGAGAAGAAAAGCCACCCTCCTCCCCCCACTGGTTTGGTTTGGTTTCTTTGCTTTTTTTTGTCGGTCGACCCTTGCTCCATCACGATTTGAGAATATGCAAAACATGCACTGGGCTCCACGAGTTTACCCTCTCTTTCTCCATCCCTACCTACTTACCCTGTTCCGCCCTCCTCTTCTCCACCCCAGGGGGGAAGGGGTGAAAAGGCTGAAGACGTCTTTTGTTGCGGAGAATCAGAAGCGCTTGGACGGGAAAAGACGGTAGCCCCTTTGCAACGGCCGTAAGTCTTTGATGAATCTGCGAAGCTTGCATGACTGGGGCCGTGCAGCCAGTTTCTAAAAAAAGAAAGAAAAAAACGAAAGCAGAGAGAAAGAGAAGGAAGAAAACCAGCGAGAAAGAAAGGAAAAAACAGATAATCCATGTCACGGATGTGGTTGTGAAATTCGGACATGTCACACGCTCTGCGGTCGCCGAGTGGCGTTTCCAACCTCCGTAGCCGGCGCCGCCGTCTCTATCAAAGAAAAACAACTTGGGGCTTTACGACGAGTTCCTCGGCGCATTGTGGCTGGCCACTCGGCCAAACCAGACCAGAGGACAGATGAGCACTGCCCGGTTCAAAACAGTCGCCCGTCGTGTTTTTTTTTGTCTTGCTGCTTCCTTGTAGATTACATACATGCATAGCAAGCACATCATCTTCAAGGTTGCAGAACAATGACGGGAATTTCGGTCCGGAGGCTCCCCTCTTTCACCAAGAAAAAAAAAGCAGAGGAGAAGAATAAAAAAAAAGAAAGAAAATGACATTGGCACTAGTGTCCTTTCTAACCCCTGATCCCGGCTCGTTTCTTTTTTTTGCTTTTTCTTTGCTTCTTTCCAACGAACCGCAACGTGGCCCTGTGGCGTCTATTGAAGACCCTGGTTATTTGCTTTTTTTTCTCGCCTTCTTCTGGTCTTGCCGAAGAAGCTGATTTGCATATGGGCCAACGCATAATGCAGCATTGCCGAGGAAAAAGCAAAGACGAAATTAGAAGAAAAAAATTCATTTGCTTGGCTTGGCCGACGACAATGCCCCTGTTGCGCCAGAGAAGTGCGTTTCTGAGCCGCGGTAATCCGTTTTTTTTTTTTCGGTTTTGCTCAACCCTCTATCGGGGCTCACTGATCAGACACAGGACGAGAGGGAGGGCACGGATGGGGTTTTCTTTCTGGTTGCGGACCGCGCCGCGGGAACTACCGCTTCCCATGTGGAGATGACAACTTTCGGTAATGTAGTTTGCTTGCTCATCTAGCGTAGAGCAAATTTGGTGATGCGCATGTTTATACACGATCAAGTTGAAGACTTTGTCGTGCTCGTTGGCACTGTCTCCAAGAGCGAATAGTTGGAGTTTGCATTCGCGCATCGTATACGCTAATTGGGCAAGATACGCGCGCCCCAGAAGGGGGGGGAGGGGAGAGAGGGAGAGACTCAGCGAATGCAGCTCGGGCCCGACTTTGGTCCAGCCCCCAGCCAGCATGCGCCGTCGGGGGATTTTCCTTGCGGTACTGATAGGTGTCCTCGGGAACAGAGCGAGTTGACTGTGCCATGGTGGGTTTGTCGGCCAAACCCCGTCTCTGAGGGCGATGGCCAGCTGGCCTCCCCCCCCGGCAATCCTCTATTCCGGGGTGGATAGGTGGATAGGAGAGGAACTTTACTCCCCAGTACTACTATTAAGTAGTACTTCTGCACTTGGTGACTAGGGGAGGGGAATCACGACATTTCTTCAGATGCGCCGCGATGTGGGAGGGGGGACCACAGAGGGGGGGAGCGGCTGGACCGGGGCGTTTCTCATTGGAGAGCGAGTAGCGAAATAGCTCGCTGTGGAAACACGACCCGCGAAGAAGAACGATAACCCACCTCGAGCTCTTTTTGCGTGTGATTCCGAATTCGAGAGCACGTTGCTTGGCTGTCTTTTTTGGAGGAAGGGTAGCGAGACCCCCCTCCCCTTCTTCCCCTACCTGTCAGTAGGTGCCCCCATCGTGTCCGCGGCGCCTGTTCCTTGCAGGCTGCAAGCCATATGGCACCGATATTGGCTTTCTCGGTCAAAACGCTGACCCTCAACAATACTGAGCTCGCAGGAACAAACTGATGCTGGACCCCTCCGACTCCCATTTTCGTATAATGGGGCCGTTGTGTATAGTTACGGACCGGGGCTACTTACAAGGCGCAGCAAACATGACAAACTAAAAAACACATCATGTGGCCCCAACCAAGATTGTCCTCTTAATCTTTTACTCTGTACGGAGTAGATCGGCGACGCTTTAGAGAGAGAGAGAGAGAGAGAGAGAGAGGGAGAGAGAGATCCTCGCCGACCAAGTCACCCGAAAAAAAAAACAATATGTGCGTCGTATCAGCGAAAGAGGGGAGCCAGGACGATAACCAATTGCCAACAGTAGAGATTATAACTAGATAACTTGACTAGCACAATTCCCACCACACCTGGCGCTTTATTTATTACGCATTGCGCATTACGCACTCCGCATACTCCGCAATTACGCATCACGGAAAAGAGACGAGTACAATTCATGGTGATCCAATTCATCAATTCGTACTGGGTACATGGACTCAGGTGAGAGGCCAAAAATAAATCATGGTAAACCCCCCCAACAGAGAAGTTTTTCTTAAAAAAAAAAAAAAACACCTTCCTCTGCCGCCTTGTTCACGCAGGAGAAAGCTCCACCACGTACAAGGGGGGGAACCTTGCCTGGCTGCCTGGCAATTATTGATGACTTTTGGGGCTTCGATTTGTGGTTAGCCGACGAGGGCGATCAAGGTTGCTGCAGCCAATTTAGGAAGGCGATTGGCATGGGTTCGCCCATGCTACATGGATGTATGTGAAATTTAATCATTCTCATTATTACCATTAGTAGGATTTTTAGCCTTTCACGTTCTTCATGCCATGTGCCCATCTCAATGACAGCCTCCCTCCCCCCCCCCCCGGTATTACGATGGGGAGAAGGGGGGGGGGGGGGGGGCAGGGCATGAAAAAGAAGGGTCAGCGACATTGCAGAGCCAAAGATGCAATCAAAAAAAGTAAAAGCCCACTCGATGTTGTTGTTGTTGATGCTGCTGATGTTGTTCTTTGTTGGGCAATACTAACGGTTTCTTGGCATGGGAATACAAACGAGATCCCGGCTGCGCCTGGAAACTCGTCTCGTCTCGCGCACAGAGTACTTACAGATGACCGCCATCTCTACTTACCCCATGCCTTTACAAAGAACACAACAAGAGCTCCAGACTCGCCTTCTTCTCTCTCCTTGACGCACCGAATTTGGAAATCGTCTCCGCGCCACCCAAGGACAGGGTTCTTTTGCTCTACGTATTCCTCGCACCCAAGTTTCTGCCTCTCTCTCTCTCTCTCTCAATGGACAAGGTCCGTTGACCGTCGTTTACTCATGACTCTGACCATCTTCTTCTCTTCTTTTCCCTTTCTCGTTTACATCATCCCAGCTGGGGGGCCCTGATGCCGGCAACGCGCAATGGCTTTCCGTAGGGTAGTATTCTGGCCCATCCATGTCCACCGGCAACAATGGATGGGTACTGGTAGATGCAAAGCTCCTTCTGCTTCTCGCAGTCCGGGGGGGGAAGGCCTTGTTAAGCGTGTCGAGGTGACAACGGCCGCAGCAAGTCTGCATCAGAACCACCACAGGGCTACGTAGCGAGCCAGAACCGAGCGAGACAAGCCCGTCAAAACAAAAGCTTGTCTGCAAGCCATCATGGCACCAGAGTTGCAAGCCTCATCCCGGCAAGCCTACACACACCCCTGCTCCATCGAGAAATTATTGGCTTGCATATTGCTCCATGAACCTGCATGACAAACTGTAGCCTGCAAGAATCCTGATACTGGGGCCGAACAGGCAGGCTTGCCCACACCTGCCAGAAGCCACTAACTAATCAGAAGCGACGGCTTGCAGGTCATCCTGCGTCATGGATCTCATTTGCACCTCATTTACTCCGGAGTCTTCGATCATCGCTCATTGGAGCTAACGAGAGCTACAGCCAACAACACGAGCCGTACTGATAGTTGAGTGAAGAAATTCATCTGTGGACGGTGCCACTGACACTGGTCTTGATTACTCGTACAATGGCTGGCCTTTGCCAAGCATGCTACTCAACCCGACAACAAGCACGCACGTATTCCCCTGCCGGCTCAATGCCTCTTTGTGGCCCGTGGCATTCCTCCCAATTAACATCTTCCCCCCCAAAGCATAGAATCCATGCGTTATCTCCCAGATATAGACATCCATCCTCATTCACAATCAAAACTAACTTTTCAACATCCTCACCTCTGTAGTCTAAGCTTGACACACTGTAGAGGACTTTTCGGCCATCCAACTGGCAAAATAAACAAGAAAAAAGAGAATCCAAATTTCGTTGTCAAATCCGAAGCAAACCTGATCTTGCTTTTTTAAAACCCTTTTCCTTGGAGAGTGCTGTGTACCCTCTCGAGGTGATGCATGTCGTTGGTGGTACAAATTCGTCAGAGGAAAGACGTAAAAGCAAATCAGAAAAAAAAAAGAACCGAAAAGACACAAAATAAGAGAAGACTGCCGAGCAAATGGCGAGTGCCAGGTCAAACTGCCATGGGCTCGATCAAAAGATAGCTAGTACGACGACACCATGGTATCGCCGGTGTAGCCCATTTTCCCATCGCGAAAGGTACTGGGAACTCGGATGGGATAGGAAGTGCTAGAGTCGTAAGCAGCACGTCCTCGCTTCTCCCAATTGCCATCCTGCTCGTCCTGACACTGTACAGATCGTCCCTTGTGACGTACGTATCGGATGAGAGAATCAGATCCTGGGGGTGTCTTGAGAACGACCGACTGCCGTGGTGCGGGGGCAAGACGCTGCTCGTCGTTGGTGTCGCCATCGGCTCTGCTACCCCACGATGTCTGACAGGTGGCTGTTAGCACTGGAACCGGGCCCCAATTGGGATGGACGAGGGAGACAAACACATACCATGTTAAGAGTGACGAGGGCATAGAGCTTAATCAGGCCGTGAAAGTAGCCAAAGAGGATAGATAGAGGAAGGTAGCAAACGTCGGCGGGGTTGCGGCGAAACAGACCCATGAGCTTGACAACCTTGGTAAAGGCGAACATGAAGATGAACTGGGCCCAGAATGCAGACTGGCGACTGCCAAGATCCCACTCAGCCGTGGCCCACCAGCAAGCGGCGAGCAAAAGCGGGTCGACGGCAAAGGCGAGCGAGGTAAAGGTTGCAATGTGCAGGGCATACGTGCACCATGGCTGCTGGCTGCATAGTTGGAGAAGTTGACGTTAGCGGCATGCAGGTAGTTGGGGCCGGGGATCGACATTGTGTGGTTTGGCAACTTACACCCAGATGTGCTTCTCGCGGACGAGGCTGGTCCAGTTGCTACGCCAGTTGCTGCGCGCCCAGCGCGTGCACTGGTACAGGAACTTGGGGCCGTTTTCCAACGTGGTTTCGAGCTCACACTCGCGCTCGTACTGGATCCACGTCTTCCACTGGTGGCTGACGAGCCAGCGGGTAACAAAGTTGTCGTCGTCGGCGTTGAGAATCCACTTTCGCCATTTCTCGTTCTTGAAGCCGTGCAGGAAGTCGTGGCTCTGCAGGATTTCCGACCGGTAAGCGCCGGTGCGACCCGACATGCATGAGGTGCCGCCGTCCATGTTGTGCGTGGCTGAAATCTCAAAGTTGCGGCGTTCAATGTACGCAGCTCCGAGCCAGTTCCACATGCGAGCAGACAGCGGCGCATCCCACTCGCGCCGAACCCGTTGGTTGGTCCCGACACCACCCATCTTGGGGTCCTCAAAGGGAGCGAGGATCCAGGGCATGAGGGTGGAGGGCCAGGTGACGTCGTCGTCGGCCATGATGGTAATGGGAGTCTTGACCTGAGGTAGGGCCTCGCAAACCTGCAGACGCTTGTTTGCAATGGGAGTGTCAAAGACACGAATGGCAGGATAACCGAGAGTTGCAACAAGCCTGTCGAGAGCCTCTCGCTTATCGTGCGTGGTCACCAGGATCAGCTCGGCCGGCTTGCAGGCGAGAATGCTCTGAAGCGAAGGGCGGAGCTCCTCAAACACATTATGAATGGTTGGGATAACAACAGTGACATCGTAATTCGTGAAGGTCGGCTTGGATGCAATGGGCTTTGACTTGTAAGCCCAGTGGCTAACGCAGTGAACAATGAGGCGAAGATAGCGATGGACCCTACTGTTGTGTAAGTCGGCGTAGCCAACGGGAGAGGGCAGTCAACTTACCACAGAACCCAGAAAACAACACACCAAAAGGTGGGAGAGTACCAAAAGTCAGTAGAGAACCATGACCATGCTGGAACGGTGAAGAATGGCCTGATTAGATGGTCAATGTTGATTTGCTCCATGGTGTCGCGGGGCCTTGCGTCGGAGTAGCGAGGCTAGCAATGGCGCGCGAGATGACAGAAGCAACATGCGTTGGGTAAAGATAGCAAGAACAAAAAAAGGACGACATCAATGGCCTTGCAAATAGCAAGAAAACAAATCCGAGAGCTTCTGGTTTTAATAGCTATGAGCAAGAAAAATTTGCAGAGGTTGTTTGCGGTTGCAAAAGCTAAGCGAGGCGAGCAGCGCTTTCGGACAGCAAACGGCAGAACGATGTGAGGAGTAGTAGCGAATTAAGCGACTAGACCAACTCAAGACCCAACAATGCGATTTAATTAAAGTCTGGGGAGACTGTCTGAACCAGGAGTAGTTTTTTCTTTGAAATGACCGAGAGGATGGTGGTAAAGAGGGCAAACGAAGGTAGGAGGTGACGCTTAGGGAAGTGAGCAAGTGAGCGATGGCAGAGAGCGAGAGAGCGCGAGACGGCCGTGACGGAGGCAGGGACGGACAGGAGAACAAGCGGCGACAGGGCTAGAGTACAGTTCAAAGAAGCAGAACCATGACGCGAAGGACACCGGGCCAATTGAAACGTGGCGAGAGAGAGGATGATATGGGAGGAGGGAGGAATAGATAGGACAGGGGACGTGGGAGGATGAGCATCACGTTTGGAGGGCACTGGGATAACGTTATATAAGTAGGTAGTCGATGGTCAAGGCAGGTCGATGGCGGCTTGCTGTTGAGGCAGGTTTGGCATGGCAGGCAGGGCGTGGGCAGAGAGGCCCATGTTGGCAGGGCCGGGCTGGGGGTGAGAAGCCGAAGGTCCTGTACCTAGTATGCATGAAGATGGGGAACGGAGGGGTCCATGGAAACAAGTGCAGGTGTGCAATGTCACGTCTGGAGCTCTGGAGAGGGAGACAGATAGAGTGAGAGTGAGAGAGGAGAGCAGTGGATGTATCGCAGAGGGGGGAGGTGGAACGGATAGAGAGAGAGAGAAAGAGAGAGAGATGGATCTGGGCGGCATTGGTGGCTTAATTTACAAGCTATTGGTATTATTATTATTATGATTTATTTTATTCTTTTTTTCGGGGGTAGGCTTTGCACGTTGACCGTTGACCATGGCCTACTTAATTACCTAGCATGAAAAGACAAAAAAAAAAGTTGGAGCGTTACGTTGGATGCGGCGTTTTTATTTTTATTTTTATTTTCATTTCAATCTGTACAACCCTCTTGGGACCTTTTTCGACTCGTTTTCCATTTAATTTACTGGCATATAGATTATCCCATATACTCAGTAATTATATATATGTACCCGGTATTAGGCCTCGGCCAGCAGCTGCTCGGGGCACCTGCCACCTGCCACCTGCCAACGGACGGGCTGCTAGCGTGTCACCTTGCCAGCGCTCAAATACAACAAAGGGACAGAGAGCCCATGGCAGGTACCCTGACTGTACCCAGCCAGCTACTACTTAAGACGGCCAGACGACCAACCAGCTGCTCGGACTAGTCACCTTTAGTAGATACAGGTAAGTGCCTAGCAACTTTATCTGAGGTAGCTGTTGTAATCCGTACACGAACTCGTACTGCTCTGGTTGTGTTTGGCTGGGCACATCGATATATCGACGCCCATGGCTATACTAGAATACGATATATTGAATACGTACCTGCGTACCTACCTACGCATCAACTGCCTAATTTATCTATGCAAATTCAGTCTTGAGCATCTGCTGCGTACCAAAGGCAACGTTTGGGTAGGCAGGAGAGGCAACCTGCTACTTTAGTAGGTAGGTACTAACCATGATCCTGAGCTACTACCTAGGTACCTACCTACTACCTACCTAGGTACTAAGATACCTACCTGCCAAGCACGTACCACGGCGAGCGAGCACGAGCACGGTGCGTGTTTCCACAAAGTATACCTGGGCCGTAGGGTAACATCACCTACTTACCTCCTAAAAAACGAACCAACCAAAGCAGTCCAAGGCACTTGCGGTATCGCGTGGTATGGGTGGGTAGATTGCGGCGCAAAGGGCACCAAAAACAACGCTATTTACCGGCAAGTCTTGCGCCAGGCTCCATCTGCAGGCGCGCCAGCTGCAATCGGGTGCGCCCAGTCAGTACAGAGTACCAGAGCCACTGATGGATGGCACCTCTTTTACAGATAGGTTGGTAGTGAGTGTACTGATAGGTGCCTACCTTAGAGGTACTACTAAGTAACCCGGGCACCTGCCCTCCCAACCTACCTACAAATGAAGAAACTTGGCCGACTCTCTTACTTACCGTTCCTAACCAAGTACAGATTACACTACTTAATTGACCTATACACTTTAATTCGTGTCCTAGGTACCTGCCTACACCCCAGTTACTTACTGGGAGCCTTAGGTAAGTAGGTACTAATAATTACTTGGTACCTTAGGTAGGCTGCTAAGTAGGTCGGTAGCACGCGCGCCTTGGCTTGAAGGCGGGCCTCCCAGAAGCGTCCAAAAAGCGCCTCCCAAAGCCTCTCTTCATCAGCCTCCATCTACCTACTCTAGAGCTGCCCGAACAATTTTAGCTACCCTCCTTCCTGCTCGCCTCGATCCTCATCGACCCTCCTCACTGCAGCAAGTCCAAAATACTACCTACTTGATGTACGCTTTGGAACTTGGTCACCACTCCGGGCACTTGCTTGCCCTGTTCCTGTTTGCAACTACCAACTACTTAGGTAGTTAACTACCTAGCTGGTACTCTCCATGTACCATATAATCAGTCTACTTACGACCTACCTTCGACCGACTCCACCGAAACCTTCTCGCTCCCACCTCAGTCTCGCCCCCCGCTTCCTCTCCTTCTTCGCCGCAGCCTCTCACCTGGGTCTCTATTTCTACGCCTCTCTATTTCGACGCCTCCGGGCCCAACAACTCTCCTACGCTGCAGGCCTCACCTTGACCATCGACCTGCTCCACCAACCTGACAACCGTCAGATCCATTCTCTTTCTCTCGACCCTTGTTGCCTCTCCTGGCTCTTGTCCATGCCTGCGGCCGCAGACACCTCTACAACGCTCGGCTCCTCCTCACTCGGGAGCAGCCAGCTGCCCGACTTCAACGTCTCTTGGCCTGCCACGCCTGCCTCCTTCGCACCCTGGTCCCGTCGTGGGGGGGTGGGCAGCATCAGCTCGCCGAGCGGCCTTTGTCAAAGTTGGAACCCCCCAGCCGCTCCCCACGTCGCCCTGGTTGGCTCAGATGCTCACAGCCTCGATCCTGGCAATCATCTCGCTCTCGCGAATGGTCCTGCCCAAGCGCCCAGCTTCCAAGTTCCGGCGCCTGCTTGAATTGCTTGACCACTCTCACCATCCTATCACTGCGCCGTGTTGCCTCCCAAGCCGCATCACGCGACGCAAGACACTTTGACTCTGGTACGGTGCTAATAAAAGCAGGTAGGGTCTAGCCTCTAGGCCGTGTTTGAGCTTGTCTGCCAACTACTCCCACGCTTGATGTCTACACTGCGTCGTTCTCGATGGACACTCAGTTTTCTCAATTCTCGAGCCGAGTGCGACAACTACCAGCATCTACTTCGTCATACGCTGCCACACACTCCAGTTTTCTCTGGCCCTACAAGCCGACCTCTACTAATGCTCTGCAGCTATCTGCAGCTCCATGTACCTTTGCAGCTGCCGAGTTGCTTAATTCACCTGCGCCTGTCTCTCGGCAGCGTCACTCCACCCCAAGTAACACGTCCCCGCCACTGAGTACATCAACTACAGCTTGCAGCGAACCCTGTCTCGTCCGACAGCTGTCTAATGTGACGAGAGCATCGACGTCGCTTACACCAAATCTCTGTGGATCATAATAAAATTCACGACCTTTGGGCATTAACTCTTGGAATTCCCGTCACCTGTTGCCAAGGGAAGCTGTCTTCACCTTGTCCATATGCAAGCTCCGCAGCATCCCCCAGGAGCGCCAGCGCGTTGCCTGTGGAATGCAATGGTTTCCAACCCAGGTGCCAGGCACCAGAGTCCCTTTTCTTTGCCGGCCAGGCGTTGAAACACTGAATGTGAAAGGATACCTTCCGATGTTGATTCTTCGCAACCCAAAAACTAGCCGCATAATGAGCGCAGAGGTACTTACTTGACTGACTGAGTTGTCGAAAACCCAGCGCACCACAAACATCTCGAAATCACGATGATCATAATTATGCGCAATACCAGTCACTACCACAAAGCATAGTCGCATCCTTGTTGCCCCTGCCTTCCACTGCGAGTGGGGTTATCGGTTGGCCATTTGTGAACAGCCCAATACAAACAAGACAACTGCCCTTGGAGTCTGAGGTCGGGCCGTAGCGGCGCTAGCATGATACGCCCGCCAACAAGATGGACTTACACCCCGACCAGATTCCGCAGTGGAGTTCACGACGACTGATGAGTACGCGCCCACATCAGACTGCTGCCCACTCCGGAGCTTTGATGTCGGGGCATCTGGAGAATGGATCGTTGTCAGGACGGAGCACTCCATTAGGCTTGCTTGTAGGTGTTACCCCCAAGGTGTGAGACACTGGTGCCAGATTGGAGCAAAGGTCAGCCAAGGTGACTACGATATGGAAACACACTAGTCGTCACTGAAGAAAGCATCGCTGCCAACCAACGCCCTCCGTTGGTAATAGCTCGCCTCGGTTGCATATAGTCGGCACTACTATTAGCCTTGGAGCAGCTCCGAATTGCCTAACTGTCCCACAGCCCTGAACCGCTGAAAAGCTGTCGCGGTGGGGATCTTTATCCTGGTTGCAGGGGTTGACGGTGACCTGCGCTACCGGATGCACCTCGATCAAGTTGGTAAAATAGCCGTGGCTGTCCTTTGTTGATTTTTGGCTCCTCTGGGTCTGGCTGGGTCTAGCCTTTCACCTTTCACCTCTACTTATGTACATCACCTACTGAGGAGCTTGCCACCCACATTTCTTAGAAGACACTTTGGGAGTTCCAACATGCGCCGCACTTGTCAAGTTCGCCACAACTTTTGAACAGTAGGACCATGTCTTTGCTCCTCACCCGGAGGACGTGGGCTCGTGGGCATGGAACCGGCTGTGGCCACTATGCATCCCTTTGCATATTGATCAGCTCCGTCTGGCCTTTTGTTGCCCAATCAATGGACCATCTTGCCGTTTCTCCAAGGTAAGAATATCCACAAAATATTGCTCATAGTGCCGCTCATTCCTACTCTACAAAGTCACTGTCGCTGGGTATATGACATTAACCTTGTTCCGAGACGGCTACAAGCTCTGCTTAGCCTGTAGCGTGTATGTCGGGGCTATCAGTCTTATGGTAAAAAAAAGTCACATGTATTTGGAAACCTCGCGGCATCACATGTCCCTAATGCAAGTCAGCTCCGCTGGTCGGTTGTTTGGCGTCTGTCCGGGCAGGGACAAAGCTGGGTATGCATCAGTGACGGGCAGGCTTAGCAAATCACCTAACCGCAAATTAGGCGTGTCGCACACTTGGTCTGAATGCTGTTTGGCTGCGTTGCCGTTATCTTCCAGATTTTGCAGAAATGATCGGGGTTCTGGTGGATGTAAGTGTACATCCAGTTTGGCCAGTGCAGTAGCCCTGACACTAGCGGCACTAGTGCTTGTCATGGGAGGCTTTTTGCTCTGCCAACTGAGCGTTCTGGCATGTCAAAGCACTGCAGTGAGCACAGCAGCAGCCCTCCTTTGATGAATTGACCAGGGGTTGGTGTGTGAATGAGAATAGAGTGGCTGAAAGTCAAGGCGCGTCGACGGTGTAAGGCCCGTGAGACCCAAACCTCTTCACGACAAGAGACACACACTGGCCATCATACTATGGAGACGAAATCAATTTGGAGCAGGACAAGTTTTGCCAACAGCACGGACGGTGGGTCTAGATCCCTCCCGATTTGATACTCTGACACTAGTTAGCGAACAGGTGTTGACGAACTTCATCACGACAGCCCGGCGCCGGCAAGTCCCATCGACGAACTTGAAAGATCGTCCGACTTACGGCCGTTTTGCTGATGTGGGCTGACTTTTGAACGCCTTTGCAATTTTCTTGTGGATATTCAAGTTTAAGATGGATCCCGAACAGGCGAGCCCATCCAGGAAAACGGCCAGTGGATCGTCAAAGGAAGGCATGCATGTTTCCTGCATGCAGAGCTACGCCATTCGGAGGCTTGCGCTGAACCCGGAGCCCTGATATCTCTGCCAATCAAGTCCGCTGCCGATGTTAGCTCAGCTTCTTCTGTTGGCTTCCTTTCTCCTACAGGGAAGCTGCAATCCAACGCCGAGAGCCGGCCATGAGCACCATGCCGTTAATTGGGAATGATCTTCAGCAACGGAAATGAGCACCGCAAAAGGTATAACCGTTCGAGATAACGCTCCGCAGTATTACCCATGGAGATAATCTATACATGCTGTGACCGAGAGATAGTTAGATAAAGGTGCCCAAGCGTGGCGGTTGCAAGTTTCAAGTCATGTTGATAGGGTGATACATTGCCTCAGTGGCACAACAAGGTGGACGGATCGTAGCGACAGTTTGCGTAGACTCACACAGTCAATAATTACCGACGTTCCTGTTACAGGTCCCTCATGGCATGACTTTGCCGGCATGGGGGCTCTGTGCGGTGAGAAACATGTGAGTACCTGGGACCGAAGGTCCCTCCTCACCGCCAAAGTACGAGATGAGACTTCAAAGGCTGGAACAAAGCCTCCTCCATCTGCAGGAAGAAACCCGGCACAAAGATGGAAACACGAGGAGAAGCCGGCAGCTGCCTCTCGACAGTGGCGAGATCTTCCGCCCGGTGGCTTGATCCATAGTTGTGGTTCTCGACATGTGCTGGCAGCGGGCGTTGATCGTGGCCCGTGGATGATTCTCGTGTTGGTGCGCTACTTATCATACACGTTGTCCTCATGCATTCTCTTCCAATACTGCAGACAATTACGACAGAAACGATGCTACATGTAGACCAGAAAAGAGAGAACCTCCATAGCACGACACGCAAGCTACCTTGCCGGCCTGGAAACCTTTGAGTTCAAGTTGCCCATGTTGGTGTTAGAGAGGCTTATGTGTCTTTGTGTCTGACATGTGAGAGATAATGGAGAGAAACATTCTCTAATTAGCGCTGAGTAGGCGCTCGTCCTGTTGGAAACGCTGCTTATGGAAGATCTGCCTTGGTCAGTTGTAGATTCGTCGCCGAATCATCAACATAACCACACCTATCATTTTCCTGGAACCAAAGATTAGAATCAATGCGAGTGACGGAAGACGCTTTCATTCAAGGGAAACGGAGCTTGTGATCTTAAAAATTACGTTAAGCGTAGCGTGGCTTGGGCAGCCCACGATGCCCGCTTGTGCCTCTCTGCTCAGCGCTTTGCCGTTTCCTTTCGATCTAGATTGAACCCCCGAAGAACACGAGAAGCACACCTATATGCAAATGGATCAAGAGCGCTTTCAGCCTTGTTTCTGGTCCCCAACGTGTTATGTGTGGATGTGTGATTCTTGTCCACCTTTTCAGCGGCTACCGGGCTGGCTTGTAGTCGGGGCTCGAGGTGAAGAGTGAAACAAAGAAATACTGGAGGCTGACACACGAGGAGCATTGAGCATCTCATAATTGAGTGCTCGAGATCAATAACCATCGATGCCGGATCATACGTGTAAGCTGTCAGCGCGGAGACCAGCAGACCTTGGAGTCCCGATAGGGCTGGCCAAGAGGCTTTCCACGACAAGACTATCCAACTATGTGATTTCGCAGACCGGACACAGTCATAGCCCTGGAATGTATTCTACTGCATGACTTGCCAACACAGTAAAGCCAAACGTCCAGAGTGCGACGCGGAAACTGACGGACAGTCCAAATGCAACCGGCACGATCATTAGACTGGTATTTTGCGGCTAATTTACCACGACGATGTTGAATTGTCGTTGTATCTATCATTGAAGCTGAGTAAGGACTACAGTCCCGTCCTCACCATCGAGCGAACAAATGTGTTGGACTACTCTCTGGGTCTGGCTTCGAGCAGTGGCCACGGCAGCGGTGGCGACGCTCCGCTTCCTCGACGGCCGATGATTTGAGGCAGACGCCCCATGTAGGAGAAAGAATATTCGAATTGTGCAGAATTTCATGGATCCTTGGTGCTGATTCCGTCTTCTTTGTTCCACAATCATGCAACTTGACATCACTACTTACTGAAGGAGGGAGCCGGGCTCGCTTGTTGTTCGCTCACCGCGGCACTAGGAACCGACTGTCCAGCACGCGTGCTTCGACCAGTGCTCGGGCTCGAATCTTCTTCGCTGTCATTATCCCATTACGCATCGAGCATACGTTGGACTAGCCCACGTCGAGTACGGCGGGGAGTGCGCTTTGAGGTATCGGGCTATCGAGGGCGTGTTGACGGCGTCGCGAGCTCGTGTTAGGAGGAGTTTTGTTCTACATGTTATTAATAGCATTCAACAGTGAAGAATTGAGAGGAGAGAAGGAATATACGAAGTAGATCGGAATATTTGGGGAGGCGAGTAACACTCGACAAGTCCCTTGAAATATCGCAGGACTGGTAGAGCCACCGGATGACTGGCGGTGATTGAAGAACGAAAGCAGGCCGAATTGAGGCTGAGAGGGCGCGTCGTACTGAGGCCGCGAGGGAAGGCCAAACAAAGAAGGCGAAGGCGTAACAGGAACACTCGTAAGGCCGAGACGGGAAAGGCTTTCGGGAGTGCTTCGAACCTCACGAAGCAGAGTGTCCGCAGAGCTGGGAGTGCGATAGGGGCGGGGTTGGCTGGTCATTGTGGAAAATAATCTCGTGAAAGACTGCAAGGGTTGTAGACGAAGAAGAAGCAGAGATGAAGCACGCTCGATTCTGGCCGGAAAGCAATCTTATGGGCACGCGGCTACAAACGCGTTGTTTGCCTGCTGACTGTTTGGCATCGACTCAATCATAATATGGTCGCCTGGCAAGCAATTCACGAACAACAGCTATTCTGACACCCCGGGAAAACGCAATTACTACAGATCCTCGAGTACAAGCATAGGAGCAGAACACACTACCACGCAAAGAAACACTGGTTCTGAAATGGTCGGATCTCAGCCGGAATGGCATATAATGAGAAGCGTAGATGATATTTGTATTCAGAAAGGTATTTTGCCATTCGAATTTTGACGAAGACTTGGCCGAAGAGAACTATACGCGGCTCATCCGCCAAAGGCTCATTCTGCAATGGACGTTGACCAATCGATTCCCAGAGAGACTGGGACGAAGCTAGTGCACGCTCGCTCTTAAAGAAAAAAATTCTTCCTACATGACAGAAGAATTATCTCAGAATGTCAGAGTTGGTTCGAGATGTACGAGAGAGCATGTAGGGCTGGCAATCGGACCGGGGAGACACGAGCTCGGCAGGTGTGTTGGTTGAATTTGTTTCACGATGGGTCGGCCACAACCGGATCAAGAGAGCAATATCGGCATGGGATGCTACACGTGAGAGACTGTTGGAGCTTTTTGAGAGAGAGAGAGAGAGAGAGAGAGAGAGAGAGAGAGAGAGAGAGAGAGAGAGAGAGAAAGAGAGAGAGAGAGAGAGAGAGAGAGAGAAAGAGAGAGAAAGAGAGAGTCGTGGCTGCTGAGACGAGCAGTTGGAGGGCGAATGCTCATCTTCGCTTCTTCAAGACGTGCCCAAACGGATGATCATCTCTTATGCTGCAGTGCAGAATGGCAGCAGGTTTGGGAAATATATTGGAAGCCCGCCCCTTACTCACTTTTCATGTAAGACGGAAGCAAGGCAAAACTTGGCCTTGACTTTTCTTGTCATGTTAGTGACGGGCTGCGTGCTCGAGGTCTCTGTGACGCAAAGTCGTCAACAAAGGTCGAGCTTATGCCGACCTGAGGAATATGGACCAAGTCGGGAACCGGGGATTTTAAGATTTTGCACAAAGGTGTTGGAACCGTCGGATGTTGACACCAAAACTTTGGAGGCTTTGGACATACAAAATTGCAAGGCCATGACGCAGGTTTCTAGAGGCAATGGAGTGGTAGCCGAGGGGTACCGGCATCTCTTGCAACTACAGGCAATGTAGTTCAGCCAACAGAAGCTGGTCTTCATCCTGGTCGAGTGATGCGACGCCGCGATTATCCGATTGCTACTGCTGCTGAGCAAACGCACGACATTCCCTCGCATCGGGTCTTCCAACTGCTTAGCGTGAAGCGGCCAAGACGCCGAATCATTTGGCAAAGCAAAATCTCAAGGACTTGGGAGGAACCTCTACGCCCATGATTGCGTCTGAGACTGGCCTAGCATTGATTGTAGGCGTCATCATGTTCTCGCTCCCTTCTACCAAACCCGTGACTTGGTGAGCCTCGCGTGCTCAGTACTTAGGCATCAACCTGAGATGTACCAAAAGCTACGTCATGCCATTTGACAGGAGGGATCCATCTTGACAACTTTAAAACCCTTTTTTTTCCTAGTGGGATAGAGGAAATTGACGTGGCACATGCAGCGATGCAAATGGTTGTTGGCGGCGCCAACAGATGAATCTTATAGTCCACCCACATTTTAGTTACGTCAAGAATACTAACTAGCTCGCCCGACTTATTAGTGCATTTTGCAGGCAGCCTCAAATTGAGAGGGCAAAAAGAAAAAAGACGGTAGCAAAAGAAGATGGTTGCAGGCGGTGGAAGGACACGCAACAGCTGGTGCCAGTGATGACTCAGTACGGGATGCGAGTTCTATAAAGCCCAACTCGTATCCTTGAGGCGGAATGCCGCGTTTATGTATATATATAGATTGGGCTGTCGCATGAGTAGAAGCAAGCTAAGACGCCACTGGCTGAACCGATGCGACGCAAACCACAGGACGAAGAAGCCAATGGCAGACGCTTAACAAGGCATGCAGCAGTCTTTTCTCTCTCAGTGCCTTTGATACTATTTTTTTGTGGGCAGTGTAACTTTCAAGTTCTTGGGCTAAGAGGTCAGCCACCGAGGCAAAGGGTACACGAGGCTACGTAGTCGGGCTGTGGCATTGTTGAGGGAAATCTCTCCGCACAAGAGCGGGTATAACGGCAGAACGGGGCACGTGCAATGTGACGCCTGAGACGGGAGCCGTGGGGAGGACGAGGCCACAGATGGGTCTTATGGGTTTTACAGTGCTGAGTGCTTTGAACCTGTTGTTGTTGTTGGTGGATGACAGGCAGGCAGGCTTGGCGGAGATGGCGGCGGCGGGCGGAGAGCGCTGCCAAGCGTAGGCATGGAGACGCCGAAGAGGTGGAAAACCAAGCCGCCCCATCTGAGCGGCAGCCAACGGACAGCTGGGTTGATAAGCAGTGTGCGGTGGGGGGGCGTGCTTTCGGCCTTTGCGAGGCTGTTTGGAGAAGAAGTATGCGATATGCTGCTGCGTGGTGATGATTTGGGGGAGGGGGAGGGAGAGGGGTGGTGAGTTGGAACAAGTTTCGCTGCAGGCTTTGCATTGAGCCTTGTCCAACGCTCAAGGAGGTGGTTGAGCGACTTTTGACGGCGTTTCAAAGAATGCTGCGGTCGGGCAATATATTCTTCATCCCATTTTCGCGCAGCACATGTATTCCCACTCCTCCCAATCATCAAAGAGATGGACTTGCGCAGTCAAGAGGGGCGCATGGGCGCAACGTGCTCGGCGGATGTCACTGCGAGTACTGACTGACTCTAAGTACTGGTAGTAGCGTGGCACTCAGGGCACTGTCAGTGCGATGCGAGCGCCTGTCCAAAGGTGCAGGACCGGGCGTTCCGGGCGGATCGGCCAAGGATTGCAGGGGCAAGGGGGAACGCGATGACAGTTGAGAGCTGAGCGACTTTTTTTTTGTTTCTTTCGGCTCCTTGAGTAGCGTATCTGATCAACTGAGGTGCATTGCACGGCCGCAGGCGAGTGGTTTGAAGTACCTGCCTGAGTGGTCATCCCCCGGGATGGGCGCAGCGGAGGGCACGTCGGTCAGTGGCAACGGAGATGCGCGTCCTGCTTGTGGCTGAGGCGGGATGCTACAAAGAGAAATGGCCCGATAAGTACGGAGTACTCCTCCGTACGTACGGATAACTACTTAGGACCAGCAAGTATGCAGTCGCGAAGTCAATACACGCGAAGAACAAAGTAGGGTGGGGGAGGGGGGCGAGGCTTTTCCGGTTCAGCTTGGCGTTGGCAGGCAGACAAGACTGGGCAACTCTCGGGCGCCTTGTACTTACTTTATTCGTCAACCCCCAATGAGATGATACAGAACTGGCCTCCTCAAACTTGGACGCTCGGTGGTGGCGCTGGGCGTCGCGAGCTAGAGTGTATAATTTGCTAGTACCCAAGATTCTGGGCCCAGATGGCGCGTCCTCGGCCGCGGCGCGTGATGAGGCCAAAAAGTAAATTACTCGGTTAGGTCCATAATACCTCGTTGGTGATGGGACGCATCTTGGCATCTTGAGCATTAATGGGTGACGACAGAGAAAGCGGTGCTAATTCTGATTTTTATTTCTTTATTTGGTCATGACTGGCGTGGCCTGGCAAAATTCAATGTATGGTTTGAGTACTGAGGAGATGATTGTATTTGTACGTTGAACAAAAATCATGATGTATGTGTGTGAGTATGACGATGTGAGTTGTGTGCTGGACTCTGTGAGCTTGCATAGTCTGTGTGAGTGTGTGTGTGTGTTTGATGAGTGTGTGGTGCTGTAATGATTGTCGAGAAGCGGGGAGGGAGATGGCAAACGCCGAGTGGCTGCACCATAAGGCGGCGCAGCAACAAGCTAGCCATGGCATTTAGACGAGCCGAGGAAAAGTATCGTAAGTGATGCAAGCAAATGGCAATTGGCAATTGGCAATCTACTCGGTCCGGATTATTCGAAACCAGCAACAGTCATGAATACTGCGTGCGACTTGGTTTCTTCAGCAGCAACAAGGAGGGGCAATGGAAGGGGGCGGGATTGAAAGAAGATGCAGGGAACGGCAAGAGGCGGAGATGAGGTAAGAAATGACAGGCGCGAATTTTGAAAGCCGTTTGCCCCTCTGCCCTTGTACTGGTAGAGAAATTGGAGAGAGATGGGAATTTTTGATGGATTGGACGGGGCCGGTTGCGTCACTGTGAGATGAATAGTGGGAATGGAAGACAGGGAAGTGTGCAAGGAGGCAGCGGAGGGAGGGGATGAGGGGACATGGGGGACATGGGGGATGGGAAATTGGGAAACGGGTAAATGAACTATCCAGTAATTGGGGGCAACTAAGTAAGATGAGATGAGATGAGGCCGCCGAACGCAATGATTAAGTAAAGGGAGGTATACCTTTGAGATGTGTTTTTCTTATAGACGGACCGGGCTAGTATAGGCATGGCACGGAGAACAGATTAGTTCATCTGGATAGGGTGAGTGGCTTGGTTGGAGCAATAGATGCATGTATAATTGGATGAATCTGACCTTGGCCCAAGGCAACTTACTGCAAGTACTTGATGCTGCTGCTTACAAGTAATAAGTAGTGAGAAGTAAGTACTTGCCTACCTACCAAAACAAAGGTACCGCGGCGCAGCTACCAAGTACATACTTACTTGGAGGCTTGGTTGGTTGCTAGGCAGACAACAGCAGCAGCGCCACGGACAATGCCACACGACGAGTAGGTACTTATCAGTAGCAACCTAAGTTAGCAGCAAGACTAGGGAGGCTTAGTGCACGGCTGAGCCCGCGTGTGTCTTGCGCAAACTTGTCCGCGAGTAGGGGCTCACCGTAAGTAGTGGTGGTTTACGTAGGTATGCGCCGCATTTATCAGTAGGATTCGTATGCATTACCTAGCTACACAGTTACGAGGAACAGAGAAATGCCAGTCAGCAAAACCAGTCTACCACCAACTACCCAGCACTGGGCCAGCATATCCAGTGTCCGTCTGTGCCCGGTTTGGTGTTCCGGATGATCCGGCATTTTCTGAGTACCGCTCTGTCCGCCAGTCCGCCTACCTGCCTGCCTTCCTAGCTGCCTGGCTGCGCTGGCGGCTCATCAGAGCGTGCATCTTCAGGGGAGGACAGGCAGGGGTGGACGCTTTCAGCCTGGGCTCCCGAGAATCCGGTTGCGCTGGAGAGGGCAATTTGAACGAAATGGCACGGTGGTGGGTGGGCGGATAGATGGATGGATGGATGGATGGAAGCGGTATTTCGCAGAGGGAGCCCATGGGTAACTCCGTAACTACAGTAGCGCCCAGGTAGGTTAGTTGGTCGGTTGCAGGCGGACCTTTATCATAATACCTAACACGCTAGCCTACTTGGAGAGGGGGGGGGGCCCTGGGCGCGCCCATCGGAGCCGCCAACCACGAATGCGCTCATTTACTTGGTACTCTGGACTCGGGGGATTGACGACAAAAAAGAGAGACCTTGTCTCACATACTCCTTACTGAGGTGTGTGCAGATGTCGTTGAGCATGTCGGATATTTTACGTTACAGAAATCTATCGAGGTATCGAGGTACCTTGGTGTGCGTCGACAAGGGAGGTACTTGGCTAAGTACTTGGCTGGCCATTTACAAACCTTGGCAATCCACGGAGTACTTATCTCTAGGTAGGTTTAGTATGTAGGCAGGTGGCCAACTAAGTAAGTAGCGTGCGCCTCGAGAACAATGGTTTGTGCCGCTATTAAGTTTACTCAAGTAGGTACCTAGGTAGCTAGCCAAGTACCAATAAGTGGTAAATAGACACAAAAAGAGAGAACGACAGAGAAAACGATAGAGAGATTGCCTCTTGGGCCAGCCGCACCACCCAGCTGTGGCACCCTGGTAGAAACAAATACTGAGTAAAAAAAACAAAACGAGCTGTTGCCCCTCTTTGTCTTGTTCTTCTTTGGCCTTTTGAACTTTCCCCATGCTGATTCATTTTACCCGTCACTGTCAAACTTTCTCCATCCCCCCCTCCTTGTCCCCCCAGTTCCTAGTCTAGCCTGTCTCTCACCCACTCAGCCCGCTGCCGCGCCACCTATTAGTACTGATAGGTACCTGTTATTAGTTAGTGTAGTTTACGCCTCGCCTACGGATACTTCTCCTGAGCTTATGGTATTTATTTTTATTTTTATTTATTTTATTCTAATCCTTCTTCCGTGTCATCTCTTTTAAGCCTTATTTCGTTTCCTCTTTTCCTCGTCTGCCTCTCCGCGTGAAACCTTTTCTTCTTCTTCTCCTTTTGCTGTCCCCTCTCCCTCCTCTCGCAACACCTCAAAAAGCTGCGCCTCGTCTTCGTCGCCGTCGTCCTGCAACTAAAACGACTGCTTCTGCACAACAATCTTGCTTCACTCACCGTTTCTGCAGTGACCTGCTGCTGCTTGCTCCCCATCTACCTTACCCACTCGACCTGCACGCTGCAACCACACCACCACACCGCATCGCCTGCGACAACAACAACAACGACCTACTTCCCACACTGACCCTCTGTGCCTCTCTGTCTTCCCCGGCCGCTTGTTCGCTTCCTTCGGCTCGCCTCTTTACTTTTCTTCGTTGAATAACCTGCCCGGCTGTTGGCCAGAAGGGGTTCTCCTCCTTCTTTTCCCAAAGGTTTCATTTCTACGTTCAGCCTCGTCCTGCCATGGCATCTCTCTGAATTTCTTATCCAACAAACGCCCACGCACGCACGCTCCTCTCATCCTTGCTACTGCCAGCCTGGCGTGCCCTTTGCCATCGCCAACCCGCATCCACGGCCCGGTAGTAGCAGCAGCACCGCAAACCGCAAACACTACGCCAGCCGCCCGCTGCACAGATCACCAGCGTCTTGCCCGCCATGGCCTCCCTCTCCCAGCAAAGATACCCTTCTCGTCTCTCTCATGACTCGACGCACCCCAAGATTAGAAGCCGTACCATCGTCAAGCCCATCCTCAAAAAGCTCAACTCCCACTCCACTTCTGACAGAGGCTCCTTTGACCTCGATCCCGCCTGGGACGACCTACCATCTCCTCTCGGCTACCCATCGGCTGACTACGAGTCTCTCTACACCGACGCCACTACGCCTGCCGCCCACGATGTCTCTTCTGCTGCTCCCTCCTCAGTGAACACCCATGGCGACTTCTTCAGGGCTCGAGACGTCAGCTTCTCTACCTCGTCGGCATCTCTCGAGTACCCTACTTGGCGATCCAAGAACAAGTACTCTCATATGCGTTCTACCAGTGGTACCTCGCATACCTCGTCTATTACCACAAACGTCAGCGCTCGCAACGGCACCTTTGTCCATCCCTTTCAACAGACGCCCAGAACTGCCACACCCTCCCTGTCATACGCCAACTCTATTGCTTCCCTTGACATATCCGCTCCTGGCGCCCGCGAGTATGCCTCCACCATTACCGAGGACGACGACCTCATCTCACCCACCACAACCGCCATCACCACCAACCTCCCACCGCGTGCCGCCTCCCTCACCAAGTCATCCGCCTCTTCTCCGTATACAACTCCTTACGCTCTGAATTCTCGCCTTCGTGGTCCCTCGCTCGACGAATCTCATCCCTCTCCGGCTCTCTCAGACGACACTCAGACGCCGAGGCGAGTCACTGCCAGCCGCTCCAACTCTGCCACGACGGCCCTCTACGTGCCTGAGCCGTCCCCTCCCGAATCTGCCCTGTCTTCCACTACTCCTCTCCAGATGGCGCCTATCTCTGCCTCCATGTCCACCTCGCCAACCCCGACCTCATCCTCGCCCTTGTCTCCTCTGCGCAACTCTCTTGACATCAGCGGCTTCCGCTTGCGCTCCCGCAGCGAAGTCGACACCCGAACTCACCAGGAGCAGGTCCGCGAGGCCCGTCGCAAGTTCCAGGAGAAGGAAAAAGCCAAGGAAGAGAAGTACGCTCGTCAGCAGCTGCGCCGTCGTGAGCGTGGTGATCACAACCGAGATCGCGCCAAGATTCGCAAGAGCACCACGGGCTCTACGTCGACGGCCAAGTCCTCCGCTATCAGCAGCCACTATGCCATCAGTCAGGACGGCTTCCACGAGGGATCTAGTCTTTTTGCCAACACTGGCGCCTACGACCAGGCCACTGCCGGCCAGACCCCGGCCAGGGCCGACGAAGTCCAGTTCCAACGACATCAGCGTCGCAAGACAGCCAAGCACAAGACCAACGGTGCCTGGACTGCATTTATGCTTTGGCTCAGAACGCGCTTGCTTAGACTGGGTAAGCACTAGGAGGCGCCCATTCCAAGATGTCCATTATCTATTCCCGAGTCATGACAAGAATCTGCCTGTATCATGTCATTGAAACGAGTATCCTCGTCTTCATGATCCTGACAAAGAAGAAAAAAAGCTTCATGAGCACCAACAATCCCCATACATTTCTCCAGGAAGTGCAAACAGCCGCACACCACCCTTTGCGATTTTGTACTGAGACGATGAGTCAAGAAACATCATGGGCATAACCACCCTTCTCGAGGGTTCAACTTCAAATCGGGCAAAGCCACGACACTCGAACGCCGTTGTTGTTCAACCCTCTACATCACATCTGTTTTCATGCATTCTGGCCTGCGTTAGCGTTGCGAATTTTCTTTGCCTTTTTCTTATACCACGGCCTGCTTATTTTGTATACTTGGGTCTTGTCTCCCAGTTGATACCTGCTTGGCGTTTATGAAGGATATGTCCAGCATTTTGCATTTTCATCTCTGAGGCTGGTTTTTAGGAGCAACTTTGCTACTCTCTTCTCTTTTTTTCATGGCGGTACAGACACTCACACGCACATGTCTGGACATGGAGTTTTGCCTTGTGGTGTCTTTAGGATTTCGAAATGAACAAGAGATAAATACAAACACATGATGACTCTCTGTGACGCATGGATGTACGTGCTTGTTGACCAAATGACGTCGTTTTCTCTCTGCACTATTGAAACTATAGTATACACGCTGCTTCTTTAAATCTTGGGGCGCACGTCCGGGTTGGACCACCAAGGATAGCCAAACGGCCGCTGATTCTCCATTGTGCCCGTAAACTTGGGGGGTCTCTTCTGCAGGAAGCTCAGGACGCCTTCGGTCGAGTCGGTGTCGGGGCCCGTGAGGCTGTGGAAGATTTTGCTCTCGAGCAGGTGGGCCTCCTCCGGGGACTCGGGCCCGCGGTACATCATCTCCTTCATGACCTGCGTGGAGACGATGCTGCAGTTCTGGGCCATGGCCTCGGCGATGCGGAGGGCGGTGGGCAGCACCTCGTCGGGCTCGACGACCTCGCTGAAGAGGCCGTCGAGGAGGCGGTGGGTGGCCGGGTAGACGGCGCCGGTGCTGACGAGGTGCATGGCGCGCGAGGTGCCGACGAGGCGGGGGAGGAAGAAGCTGCTGCAGGCCTCCATGCAGAAGCCGCGCTGGGCGAAGACGAAGCCGCACTTTGCGCGCGCGCTGGCGACGCGCACCGTGGCCGGCAGCGTCATGGTCATGCCGATGCCGACGGCGGCGCCGTTGACGGCCGCCACGATGGGCTTGCGGCAGCGGTGCATCGCCAGCGACACGGTGCCGCCCGAGTCGCGGTACAGCAGCGGGTCCTCGACGCGCTCCGCCGCCACGTTGAAGTCCATGCCGGCGCAGAAGAACTTGTTGCCCGCGTCGGCCGACGTGAGCACAATGGCCCGCACCCGCGGGTCCGCGGACAGCAGGTCGTACGCCGCCACCAGCGACGCCCCCATCGTGTCCGTGTACGCGTGCCGCGACGCGGGGCGGTCGAGCCGCACGATGACGACGGGCGTCACCGTCGCCGAGCTCGCCGGGTGGTGCGAGAGCGAGATCTCGGGCAGCGCCAGGGTGTTGTAACTGTCGGGGAAGGAGGGCGCCATGGTTTGCCGGTTTGTGTGTGTGTGTGTGTGTGTGTGTGTGTGTGTGTGTGTGTTGGTCTTGGGTAAAAATGCGGGGTGATGAAATGCAGCCGAAGAGAGGAAGAATAAGAACAGACAAGGGAATAAAACTTCTATTGGTTGAAGAAATGTATGGTTTTGTTCCGGGATAACGAGGTTGGTTAGTATAGGCCCGGAGGTCCAGCTAAGTATAATATGCTCCGGCAGGTCGCCTATATGCCGAGGTTCGGCACGAGCCAAGCGCGGCAGCCATTGGCTGTTCAACAAACGTCGATCTTGACCAAAGGGCAGGAGGTTATGTAGACTATGCCGTTTGGAGAAAATGGCTTTATTAAAATCTCGAAAAAAAAATGCAACAATCTGGCATCTCTGTTGGATCCTCTCGCTCTTGCATTTTCACCATCATTCAGGTATAAGTGTACAGTGTCCATCTACAGTCGCTTTTCCTACTCACACGGTACGGAGCAAACAGAACTCCCCCCCAAAGCTGCAGGGATTCCCGGGCTGCCGCGTTGGAGAAACTCCACCCGCCAGCTGAAGAAAGGTGTGGTGGTGGCTCCAATTAAACGTGTGCATCTCACAATCCTCCTACAAAGATTTTGGAGAGAACCTTATCCTCCCAGTCCCAAGCAAATTAGACAAATAAAGCGGTGGCCATGCATCTTGCACCTGGATCATGGTCTATGACTGGGACGCGCACCAAGAAACATGTTATCAGCTCTACATCCAAGAGGGCCGGCCCCTCGAGGACATCATGGACCACCTGAGGACGGTCCACGCATTCTGCCCTAGGTGAGTGACTCACACACGCCGAGAAGCACGCACGCAGCCCAGAGAGGGGAAGCCATCATTATGACAAGAAAAAAAAAGTGCTTCATTATACTGGTGCTTTTGAATCTGCCAGGCCTTTTTGTATTGAGTGCCGAGACTGGCTCATTAAGCACAAGGCTTTGGCAATGTCCTCTTACTCTTTGAACTACGGCCCCTCTCCCTTTGATCCGTAGTCTTCCTCCCTCTCACTCTCTCTTGCTGCCCGTTCGACCCAGGCATATATATCATGTGCCTTTTGCTCTACGCATCTGACTAAATCTTCATCATTTCGTTGACTTACACATACGGGGCGTTATTCGGGGCGGGAGGGGAACAAGCGACAAAAACGCAACGAGCCATTCACCCCCTGCAACTTCAACTACCACTACTACCGTGAATTGCCGTGTGTCTTGTCCCCTTTCACTCCGGAGGAGCTCCCTTTCTTCTGTAGTAAGCGAGCCTTTCAGACGCAGTTTCGACGCTGGAACTTTCCAGCCAAGCAGCGGCCCGCCCACAAGAATGACCGCCTGGTCGCCCGGATCAAGGAACTCTGGGAGAAGAACCTGCCGCAGCGGGAAATGCTGCGCGTCCTCAACGAGGAAGACGGCTACGACATCAAGCCGCGCGAGCTCATGCGGGTGCGCACCAAGAATCGATGGCTCCTTCGCGTTCCCAACGTGACGACGGCGGATGCTATGCTTCCGGGCCTGCCGGACAATGGCGAGGACCATGACAACGATGACGGGACTGGCGACGACGACGACGACGAAGACAGTGGACAACGTTTGGACCTGACTGCTCTTAACCATTCCTGTGCTTCTTCCACACGTAACAGTAGCGCCGACATGGTTTTGCAGGATAGTGACGGCGCCAACGGCACGCCCGTGGCGGCTACCGGCGGGAGACGGTCCCGACGTCGCGTACGACCCGGAGGACAAGATGCGCTGGCGCTCCCGACGACGGCCAGCGGCAATACACGCTTCCCTTCTGAAATGACTATTGACGAAGCCCGCGACATCCTCAGCCTCGACACGGCCACATACCGTACGCTGCGGACCAACTTTCAGCAGATCTGCCACGAAGACAATCTCTCACGCAAGACGGAGGCCGGACCCGAGCGCTGGGCTGCCGCGAAGCAGCGCCTCGTCGGTAGCTTGACGGCTCTGCAGCGCATACTCTGGGCCGGGAGCAGCAACGCCGCGGCTGTCGGCGGCGCCGCGCACTGCTTCGACCAAAGGCAGCTCGCGCTCGATGTCATCTGCACCGACGTGACCAAGCGTCTGCGCACGCTGGAGACGCGCATGACGCTCGGCGAGGCCAAGGCCGTGCTGGGTGTCAACCCGGCCGAGTCGCGCGACATGCGCGCCGCGCTGCACGCCGTGCTGTCCGAGGCACGCTTCGCCAGCAAGTCGGACGCAACGCCGCAACAGTGGGAGGGGCTCAAGCGGCAATGGGCCCGGCGCGCGCCCCGCGTGCGCGCCATACTCGACGACAACAACGACGCATCCCCATCATCGGGTGGCGCCGACGACGAGGTCAGGGCCAGGCTGCTGCGCGCGCTCGAGACGGTCGCGAGCGACGTCATGAAGAGACTGCGTGACCAGCGTCGGTCCAGACAGTCGCTGGCGGCGGCTGGGAGCGACGGCAGCGGCGGCGGGAACAGTCAACGGAGGCAGCAGCAGCAGCAGCAGCAACACCACCAACAACAGCAACAACAACAAGAACAGCAGCAGCATCAACATCAACAAGAAGAGAGTCAACAGCCTATGAGCGCCACATCACAGAGCTCCCCGAGCACGACGCATGATCAGATGGATATAGCAGAGAGCTTGGCAGGCAGCAACTTTGACGACTTGTCGGAGGTCTCGCATATGACGTTTGGTAGCCCCAACGGCAGCGCCGATGGCATGCATATGTCATTGGCTCTATCACAGGCGTCACCCTTGACGGGCGACTCATCGCAGCGGCCCGTCCGCGGCGTTTTGAATGCCATGAACGCGGCCGCGATGCACCTTGGCTCGTCGCCAGGCCTGGGCCCTGCGCTGCTTCTCTCGTCAGGAGACCAGGCGGCTGCTGCGGCTGCAGCGTTCATGGGCCACCACCCGACGACGTCGTTCTACGACCCGAGCGGCATAGCAGGCTCTTCTGTAGCTGTCGCAGCGGGCGCGTCCAGCAACAGCAGGAGCAGCAACATTGGCGCCGTACCGGCCTGCGCCGTGTACCTGCGGCTGCACCCGTCGTCGAGCTTCATCACCGGCACGGAGCTCTGGGTCGCGACGCTGGGCCCGCACGCGTCGGTCCAGGAGCTGCGTGAGGCGGCCGTGGAGCGATTTCCCGGTGCGGCGTGCGTGCGCGTCGAGGGCATCATCAAGGACGGCAAGGGCGGGGAGCTGCCGCTGCAGATCGAGCAGGAACAGGAGCTGGCGGCCTACCTGGCGCACATGCAAGGAGCGTCGCCAACGTTCAACGTGCAGCTGATATGGAAGGGCACGTAAGGTAGTGTGATGCGTGTGCGTGTGGTTGGGAGGAAGGCAGACTTGCCCCTCCACAGAGGCTGAAGGGGGGGGGGGTTTTTACATACATGGACCGATGGAGAGCGAAAGCCTCGAGGTGGTTTGCTTTTTCTTTTTATGAATAACGCCATGAATGAAGATGATCTGGCCTCTAAACAAGCCAATGCACATTGTCTTGGCCTTTAGCAACTCTGTCAAATCTAGAACAAGCGTTTGCTTCTGCCAAGCGACGTGGGCGGCGGCAGAACACCGCTGGCGCTTACGGCCTACAGCTCAAAACTGTCTCCGGACAAGACGCCACAGTGACGATGAATGATCTCTTTGGTCTCGTAGTAATAGTGCTAAGTTCTAGAGCGTCAGCGTCCATGTACTTTACAAAATTGCCGGCAGTTTGACAATGTTGGGCAGCCATAGGCGGTGGTGGAACCCCGAAGCTGCGTCCGGGCCGGAACTCCACACTCCACTCTGGAGAAAGCTTTCGCAGCGCATCTCTGCCAAAAAAAAAAGTCCCTTTCATCCGTCATCGCCGCCAATTCATTACCCGGGCACTCCAAATACAGCGCTTCGCAGTCATCGGAACCATCAAAGGGCGCCTTTTAAAGATTGCCGGGGTCGCTCCCCCTTTACATATTCTCGAAACTCGGAAATCGATTGCGCCCGGCTCCAACACTTCGTTCTCCTTTCCCACACCACCCTCCTCCTCCACACAATGGCGCATCTACGAGGCGGCGCCGCGCTGCGAAGCGCCCGCCAACAATTACAGCTGCATAACACGGCCATGAAGCGGTCGCCCGTGATTATAGCACGCTGGTACAGCATGCAGATCGAGCCGGAGCACCCCAAGCCCCCGCGGCAGGGGAACTCCGCCAAGCTGGGCCGCTCGTTCCAGGGCCAGGTCATGGGCAGCATCGGCGCGCGTCTACGCAGAGAGCGTGAGCAGCGCGCGCAGTACGAGCAGTGGCGCAACACAACGGATCCAGCAAGGAACTGGATGATTACTTTCTGTATGGATAGGACCACCTGAACCCCCTTCGTTTCCCGCAGTTGCCATGTCAAAGTTTGCTGACCAGGACCAAAAGTCTTCCTCTCTAGCATTGGCATCGCGTACTGGCTGGGCACATACTGGCCGCGCGAGCCCGAGCCCTCGTCGACGCTGCCTTTGCCCAAGTCCAAGATTCCCAAGCACAACACCAAGCTCGAAAACATGCAGGCGGCGTGGGCCGACTTTGTGCGCGTTCTCGGCAAGGAGCACGTCAGCACGCTCGAAGCCGACCTCGAGCAGCACTCCACTGCCGACTGGTCCTCGCACCGACCGCATCCCGACGAGCGGCCGTTCTGCGTCGTCTACCCCAGCTCCACTGAGGAAGTGTCCGAGATTATGAAGATCTGCCACCAGCGACGCATCCCCGTCGTGGGCTACAGCGGTGGCACCAGCCTCGAGGGCCATTTCACACCAACGCGTAAGGGCGTCTCGATCGACTTTCGGCGCATGGACAAGATTGTGAAGCTGCACAAGGAGGACCTAGACGTGATCGTGCAGCCAGCCGTCGGCTGGGAGCGACTCAACGAGCAGCTTGGCGAAGACGGGCTGTTCTTCCCGCCGGACCCGGGCCCGGGCGCCATGATCGGCGGTATGGTCGGCACGGGGTGCAGCGGCACCAACGCCTACCGTTACGGCACCATGCGCGAGTGGGTGCTGAGCCTGACGGTTGTGCTGGCTGACGGCACCGTCGTGAAAACGCGCCAGCGTCCGCGCAAGAGCTCCGCCGGTTACGACCTTACCAAGCTCTTCATCGGCTCCGAGGGTACCCTGGGCCTCGTCACCGAGGCGACTCTCAAGGTCACGGTCAAGCCCGAGTCGACGAGCGTCGCCGTTGGCACGTTCCCGACCATCGGCCACGCCGCCGGCTGCGTCGCCCGGGTTGTCGGCCAGGGCGTGCCCATTGCCGCCATCGAGATCCTCGACGACAACCAGATGCACTTCATCAACGAGGCGGGCATGACGTCGCGCGCGTGGAAGGAGGCGCCCACGCTCTTCTTCAAGTTTGCCGGCACGCCCGCAGGCGTCAAGGAGCAGGTGGCCACGGTGCAGGCGCTCGCGCGCCAGGCCGGCTCCCAGTCGTTCGAGTTTGCACGCACCCAGCAGGAGCAGGACGAGCTGTGGAGCGCACGCAAGGAGGCCCTCTGGAGCACCATGGCCGTCATGAAGCCCGGAGACCGCGTCTGGACCGGCGACGTCGCCGTCCCGATGAGCAGCTTGCCGCGGCTGATTGACGAGACCAAGGAGGACATGCGAAAGAGCGGCCTCCGGGGGTCGATTGTCGGCCACGTCGGCGATGGCAACTTTCACTGTAGGTTTTTCTTATCTTTTGGCAGACATGATATCTTGAATACACGTCTAACAACCTCTTCAGCTATTCTCATCTACAGCGATGCCCAGCGCAAAAAGGCAGAGACCGTGGTGCACCGCATGGTGAAGCGTGCCGTCGAGATGGAGGGTACAGTTACGGTAAGCAAGCCTGACGTGCGACCGATTTTCAGCAGCTAATACCTCGACAGGGCGAGCATGGCGTGGGCCTGGTCAAGCGCGACTACCTCGAGCACGAGCTCGGCGTGACCACCGTGGATACGATGCGCCAGATCAAGAAGGCTCTCGACCCGCTGTGTCTGCTCAACACGGACAAGGTCGTTCGCATGCAAAAACCTGGCAAGGGTGACGAGGTCGAGGAGTGGTAAAAAAAAATCATGATGCTTTCTTTTTCATTTTGGAAACAGAATGATGTGTTGATGCAATGTATTATAACCTCTCTTGCTTGGATGCCGGCCGGCTAAAGAGTGTTCTTTTCCCCGCCATACGTCTATAGATAATCCCAGACATGTACATCTACTAGTTCGGAAACGCCGTGCTCTCGTGCTCCTCCAGTCTCCTGGCCTCGGCCACCTCGGCCAAGACGCGTCTCTGCTTGGCCTCGACGCGGTCAATGGCGTCCATGCCTAGCGGCAGCCGGAGCACCCTGCCGAGGAGCGGTCCCCCGGCTCCGGCTCCCGCCGACAGCCGCTCCTCCCCGGCGACGACCTCGTAGATGCGGTCGGCGGCCTTTTGCGGGTCGCCGCGCTGCGTACCCGTCAGCCGGTCAAACATGTCCATGGTCCGGCCGACCGCCGTCGTCGCCCCTGCCCCTGCGCCGGCGCCGCCCCGATACGCTTCGGGCAGCGGCGCGCGCGGCGTCTGCAGCGCGTGGAAGAAGTTGGTCCGGAACATGCCCGGCTCGACGAGCAGCACCGTCACGCCAAACTCGGCCACCTCGGCCGACAGCGCCTCGGACAGGCCCTCGAGCGCAAACTTGCTGGCCCCGTAGAGGCCCCGCGTCGCGCCCGCGTCCTGCCCCGCGCCGCTCGACATGTTGACGATGCAGCCGCGCCGCCGCGCGCGCATGCCTGGCAGGACGCCCTGCGTGGTGAAGAGCGGCCCGTAGACGTTGGTCCGGAACTGCAGCTCGGTCTCCTCCTCGCTGTGCGGGGGAAAACAGGAAGAGGTCAGTAGCTGCGGTGTGTGTGTGTGTGTGTAGACGCGGTGGTCGGCTGGGACGAAGAGAAGGGGAAAAATGGGCGTACCTAAACTGCTCAATGGCACCGAGGATCGAGTAGCCGGCGTTATTGACCAGTACGTCGATCTGACCGTAGATGTTCTCGGCGTCCTTTACTTTGGCGAGTATCTGAGCCTGCGAGTCCGTCATGTCCAGCTCGACGACGCGGCCGCCGGCAGAGGTGATTTGCCGCACGGCGTCGGTCGACTTGGCCGTGCTGCGGACGGTGCCAATGACGCGTTGTCCGGAGGCGAGCGCTCTGAGGGCAAGGAGAAGGCCGAAGCCGCTAGACACACCGGTGATGAACCAGACTTGCGATGCCATTTTGTTTTGTCCTTCTTGTTAAAGATACTCGAGGCGGAGGGCGGCACGTTGATATGATATAAGTCAGTGGCAAAAGAGAAGCAGTTCGGTGTTCAAAAATGATATTGATGAATCATGGAGGTTTACAGATCGGGATGGATGCTGGGGGTGTGGACATAACGGATATAAGAAGAGGCTATTTCCATGCCCAGAAACTGTTGATGTACTTTTTTTTTTTCACCCATGACTTTGTTGGTGGGCTTGTAGCCTGATTGCGAGATCTTTGATGAGCCATGTGGGCATCTATTGTAAACTATCAACGTGTCAGCTACTTTGTTATTCTTTGAACCAAGACCTCTATGCCACTTTTCCCGGACAACAATCGACCCCGGCCTCTGACACATGGGTAAAAGCTCATCTTTTTACACAATCAAGTCTCTTCTCTCCTTTCTGTACTGGTACGGCACGTTATTTTCCGGTCCCTGCAGACAGCAGATTTGAGGCAATTACACCACATCCTCAAAGAAGTCTCAGGTCTGTTATACAGCTGGCGATTGAAAAGTAGCCATACTTCAGTATACGTACCCAAGTCTGTTCTTTACTTCGCGGCCACTCTTCACTGGCAAGCCCCATTGTTTGGAGAGCTACTTTGAGAGAAACTGCATTAACTTCGCATTCGGTGGTGAGTTTGATCGAAATTGTAAACTCTCTCTCGGCCTGTTTGCTGTTTGCCGCTCGCCTTCGCGCTAGTGGCATGTGAAGAAGTGGCATGTGAAGAGAAAAGGGGGATGCAAACGCAAGAACTTGTAAACGCTGAAAGCATGATGTGGCACGCTTCCTAGGCACTCTTGGTTCCTCTTCTCTCAAGCCATCAGCTGCGTTCAGAAAAAGCTTCGATGTCTTTGGCTGCCGAGTTAAGCAATCAGCTTGTCAGGTATGTTTGCAGACTACTTTCCTGAGATTCGGGACTTCTCAATTGATTCTATGAGAGGAGCTGTCGAGGACCTCTATAATGGCGATGACAAAGGTGCGGCATCAGCTTCTGGCGGGGGGCCCTTCGACCTAGGGCGCAAACAGGCCGCTCCTCCCTCACGCCGAGTTGCGTGTTTCTGCGGACCACATCTGATTCAAGGTCTTCACAACCTTGATGAAAGCAAATTTGATGCATAACCCAGAAACGCAGCCGATACCGTGAGCCTCCTCAGCGCGATTATCCCCGGTATATCAAATGCGAAGACAGTCACCGCTGTCAGAAATCGCGCGCAACCCATCTCTTTCCATGTAGATATTGAATAAGTGATAACTATTGTCTGTAAAAAGTGCCCTATTTTTTACCGCTACTGGAAACGGCTCGTACTTTTGGCTTGCCCTTCTTACTATGTGTCTGGATTTTGGGTCGCTGCAGAACGGCGCTTCTAATCAAGGCGCTTTCCGCGCACTCAGATTGTGCTGGATCAATTTTGCGACCTGCATCAAATCACTAACCTCTCGTTGCCTGCTTCATTGCATCTTTCTAATTTCATTAACTTGTTTGCTTGTTTTTTTTTGTTCAAAGTGACCAGTGAATGATGTGCGGGTTGACCGAGTGAATCGCAAACGAAAGCGCTCCTCACGCCTCGTAGAGCGTCGGTTGCCTCGTACTTGTCTTCTCAAATACTACCTTTACAAAACCTCTCTTCTTTTCATTCAATCTGCTAGACACGGAAAAATGACTCTGCTAGTGGAATTTATAACAAACCTTCGCCAGTAAGCCGCACGCTCAACGCGAATGACTAGCTGAAGACGCTGACCTTGTAGAAACCTTGCCGATGGTGTCTTCGTCGACTTCCACCTTCTTTGTGAGGGCGCAATGATTGGAGTTCACAAGATCGTCCTCTGTTCGCACTCACCTGTCTTTCTAACTGCTCTCTCTCGGGCTCTAACAAAGTTGTGGCACCGTCAACTGACATTGCACTAGCTACTGACAAATATAAGGAGAATTACGCCGGTGTGTATGAAATCAAAGAAAGCCACTGTGCGTGCGTCTTGAGAATGGTTGAGTTCATGTACACAGGCTCGTACAAGGCTCCAGTCAAAGTTTCAAAGGTCGCTGGGGAAGAAAATTCCGATGTCATATTTCATGCGAGAATGGTTGCTCTGGCAGACAGATACTGGATCCAACCTCTTCATGACCTCGCTTTGAGTGCTTTCAGGATTTCTGTTGATTCAGAAGAGGACTCCAGCGCTCTGCTTCGATCTGTGCCCGGAGTATACGAGATTGATGCAGAAGGAAGTGTTGAACTCCGTCGCATCCTTGTCGAGAAGTGTGACTCCCATTTTGCGAACCAAACTGATAGCAAAAGCATAGAAGATCTTTTAGAAGAGGTTTCGAAGGCAAGTCCCCAGTTTGCCATAGATCTTCTGAAAGCCAAGTTTCGCGCCACTGGGTATTCTGAAAGGGGTTACTGCTATTTTTGCGGCTAACATTGAGATGATGGTCATCAAAGATGCTTTACAGCGGTTGCAGACGTCATAATTGATCTGAGATGCGCCTGCGGCTTTCTTTTAGGAACGCGCGTCGCAGGAGTTGATAAAAAACTTAGCCGAGAAACCGTTCGAGCTTTGCAGACAAGGCAATTGATCGTTCATTATACATTACCCAAAAAGAAGAAAAGAAAACCCCAATTCTCTGGCTTTCCCAATAACCCCAGAAGCTAGGTTACAGCATATCTGTATCGATTACGGGCCTGCTTTTTCCCCCAGTGCCCCTGAATACGATCCAGCAGAGTCTTGTTTGAAAAAACATCCCCTATGGCATCAAGTAAAGACACTCCTCCCATACCTGTTCCATTCGCCATCCCCATGCCTACTAAACCACTTTTGATAATGCTTGTCCCAGCCCCGTTGATCAGCGCAACCAGCGGTATCTTGGCACTCAGCACCCTTTTGCGAAGGAGGGCTCCCAAAAAGTCAATCTTCTCTCCGTACATTGTGAAGCTGGTGACCTGCAGCTTCAGCGTGACGTGTCCAGCTTGTAATTGCGATGCCTGGCCACGGATAATGCCGGCGAGGTTGCTGAGAATGGTTGGTATATCCACCAGGCCGTCAATGTACACATGGGTAGCCCCCGGTACCAGACTGACATTGTACGCCAAAGCCTCTCCGATTTTGATGTCATTGACAATCAGATCGACCGTCACGTTGCCAACCTGTACGCTTATAGAGCTTGGGTTGGAAAAACTGATGTTTGCCTGCACGTTCTTGTTGTCGA
The DNA here is from genome assembly GCF_051103115.1 of Cordyceps javanica. NCBI lineage: Eukaryota > Fungi > Ascomycota > Sordariomycetes > Hypocreales > Cordycipitaceae > Cordyceps > Cordyceps javanica. The sequence goes on from NC_139296.1 coordinate 2,803,451, forward strand.
CTGGTGGTAGAACGAGGTTGACTTCATTTAGTGTGATATCGCTAAGCCCACGAAGACCATTGATTTCGATTGGTCGCTCGAGGTTAAAGTTGTAGCGGAGCATTCCGAGGAAGACATCAAGGCCCCTTACGCGCACGTCGAAAGGGATCGTCTCACTATCGATGAAGCGGTCCGCCCAGCCAACGAGTGCGTCCGAGTCATTCACGTGCAACACTCCTTTCGTGATGTTGATCTGTGTAGCCGTGTCGATTGGGAACCCTTGAATGTCCGCGGTGAGCACAGTTGGTGGCTGATCTTGGGTGGTGTCGTGAAGCGTGAACTCGAGGTCACCGACCCTGGCCGCCATGGGTGACGCAACGGATGCATTGGCAGCAAAATCGATTTCTTTTGAATTTCGAATAAATACCGAGGCATGTTGCACTAGAATATTGCGAGAGTTGATGAAGCGGGCGATGATGAGTGGTATGAAAACCTTGAAGCTGCGTGGGGGAACCGTCAGTGGGAGGGCTACTTTCGCTTGGCGAGTTTGACCAACAAGAGGGGCAAAAGGATAGCCAGTCCCAGGACGACTCCGACGGCATAGTATTTCCAGTATTTTTTAAAGTGGCCTTTGTTCTTTTTTCCCCTGTCGTCTTTAGTCTCCTGTTTTGATTCCTTTTTGGATACTGGGCCAGCAGAAGGCGACTCATTGTCACTCGGGCTTTGGCTGTGGTTGCTCTGAGAATCAGAGTGCTCACTGCCACTGCCAGATTTGAGAGGTTTTTTGTCTGTGGATGGATCGGGTTTCGACATGGTGTGCGAGAAAAATCAGATATATCGTGGATACGGAGAGCTGAACATCCGCGAGCGCTGCGCAGATCATCCGACTTATACACCAATGTAATATCATGACTATGATGAAAAGAAACATGTGATCACGGCTATACAATCATGGTATTATACTCTATTCACAGCATCAAGAGACGGACACGGGGTATCGACGAGGTATGTGAGACCGATATAACCGGCCCCAGCACGGCGGAGCCTGTACCCAACACGTTATGTGCGGAGGCTGGTGCTGGACTCATTGCAGCAAACGCGTAACAATGAAGTGTGATAAGGCGGCTTGTCATCTAATCAGTGACTGACTAGGCTTGAGAGCCGGTGCCTTGGTCTGTCAGAGATGGAGCAATATTTCCGCAGGAGTGGGCAGTCAGTGAGGCCAGGGCGTTGGTGCCGGAACGGAGGCGGAATTGACCAACATGCAGGAACATAATAAAGGCGTTGATTTCCTTCTTTTTTCTCGGAAGCCGGTCGTTTGTGGCGCCTTGGTACTAGTCTACTTTTTGTTGGGGCGAGACGCTTTCCATGTTGAGGCTCTCACGACGATCGTTCAAGGAGCATACTCGATTGAAATTGCGCCAAGCCATTGCGCAAAGATGATGACGAGACATGAAAAGATTCAAGTCATTGGTCAAAGCACATTCGACGCAGAGAAATGTGAGAGATTAGTATTGCGAGATGTGGTGTTGACCATATCAAAGCCGGCACAAACCGTCTCAGGCTGGAGTATTTCGTTTTCATTAGGCGGATTTAAGGTTCACCATGGCTCCCGCTCATAGGATGATTACGGTATACTCCCGTGGCCGTCCAGATCTGGCCGCGATGCTAGGGCTGGTCGGTGCTGTCGACCTTGCCATATTCGTGCCTGGTTGCGGACTTTGAGTACGTACTGTATTGGATGACTGGGTCATCAACTTGGCGGGATCAACCAAGGGGACTGTCTCTCATCCTAGTTTAGTGGCTTGCGTGGGCATGGCTGGCTGGATGGTTGGCTGGATGGTTAGCTGGCGGGCTGTTGATGTCTTTGCCGAATATTTCTTGCTTAATAAGAAAACTACTCAGTATTAGCGTCGTCCAGTCGTCCAGGTTCAGACCGCCCCACCAAAACGCCGCCCAGCCAGCCAACCATACAGAGCCGTCTGTCTGCCTGGGTCGTCACTGTCCCGTCCGTGTCATGTCATGCGGCTCTTTCGCATGGCAGCGGGGAATAGCGTCGCCTGCTGTCTTCAGCTCGTGACGCCGCATCATGGTCGATTTGACTTTGCTCAACCCATCCCGCCTTCACATGTCACAAATCTCACTCCATTCCTACTCTCGCATCATCAACCCGATTTCTCCATAAACACGAATCGAATACACGCGTTGATGCACCGCACGAAACCCGCGGCTGAAGCTTCGCTAAGCTCCCTGCCCATCCAACCCCGCCAAACGGCCGCTCGCGCGGCAAGCAACTACTAGGTACCGATCGACAAGCATGTCGCTATTCAGCGCACAGCTGCATCCCGGGCGCGCTTTGGGCTTTCTAGGTTCGTGAGTCGGGTTTTCGGTAGTGTGCATCGTGTCGGGCTAACTTGCGCCAGTCCTCGGTGCCTCCCTCCACGATGTTCTCACACGGCTCAAAGCCGAACCACAGCGGTTCCCCAAGATCGATGTTGTGCACTCGACAGAAAAGCCCGTCAAGGACCCAATATGCATCTTGCTCCCGCAAAACGGCATGCGACTGCGCTTTGATGGCCCCGAGCAGCGACTGCGACTCATCGAGATTACCGACTTTACCAAGAACCACATCACGTTCAAGGACCGTGACCTGGTGCGACCTCCCAACAGTACCGCAGAGCCCAGTTCGCCTATTCCGGGCGAGTCCTCCTCAGGCCCGACATTTCGGCACATATACCAGCGACTACTAGGTCCGACCTATGCTGGCGAGTTCATTCCTTCGTCAAGCGGCGGCCAGGGTGTGGGCATCTACGTGCTGTCGTATCCGGGGGTGGCTTTCAATTTTCCGATGCCAGCTTCAGCGTACTCCCCTGACAAGGACGTCGTATCGTTGCTATCATCCTCATCCAGCCAGATCGCCACGTCCATGGCCGTCTTCAGCGGAGAATCGTGGGCCGACGCGAGACCCACGCTGTGGACAGAAGTATTGCCCAGCGTCAAATCGTCGACCGTCTTTCCCCGGACCAAAGATGTGTATCCAGACGAGGTATCCCTCGTTCGAATTCATGGAGGAGGCAAGCTGCAAATGCTTCGCAAGTGGACCAACAGCGGCTTCTGCATCCAGCTGGGTCAGACTACCCCCCAAGAACTGGTCATGGAGCTGGGGCCCCCAAACGCCATCTATCGCAAAAATGACGAGAAAATGGACGTTCATCATGGACGGGCAGCAGGCGCCTCGAGGGGTAGAAGTGATAGCGCCAACCTAGGTCGCGCAGACGAGACCATGACAGACACCGATCAGTCGTCGATGAACACGGGCTCGGACGACTCGGATAACGAGGAGTCGGTCGATGAAGACAGCGCAGGCAACCCCTCGGGGGAATGCTTTTACAACTACTTCCACATGGGCTTCGATGTGCTGCTCTCCAAGCCAACGGCGCCATCCAAGGCCCCGCCTGGGCAGCAAAACGGGACTCTGGATACCATGGCAGTCAAGATGCACCACCCTGACCGGCTGGTCGTGACCAAGGTTGTGCTACACGGAAACATTCCCGGCTCATACGAGTTCAACCGCCACAGGCGTTGTCGGTGGGAGATTGCCTACCCCGGGCGGGAGGACCAGGTGGTGACGTCGGAGCTGGAGTTTGAGCACGTCGAGGCGCTGATGAACCAGACGTGGGAGAGCGATCTGCCCAACGGCAAATCCCAGGCGCGACATCGGGGTATGGTCCTTAATCGGGGCTGGGGCAACAGTCCGGGCAGCAGCTGCGAGTTTCTGGGCGGGTGGGAGGAGAGTGGCGCGCGACGGGCGGAGGCAAACAGTGACTCGACGACGACGCTATACGGGTTCCCGGGGCTGGTGTTTGAAGTGTTGAAGAATGGATATATCAATACCGTGACAATTTTCTGAGACTGGAGTTATAGCTATAGGTTGGTTCAGGGTCGGGGAGCTGCAGACTTGAGTGGGGGTGCGTTGGCGGCGCGAGCATCCTACATTTGCTGTTTGGATTATCAGAATTTTTAATTTTTTTGGTTTGGCTTGGCGTTGAGGCTACAGATGAGTTTTTGTGTACTACATTTCCAGCACAGGCATGGGTAGAATATTGGTACACGTCGATTTTTTTCTTCTTCAAGATTGATCAGCGGAGATGATTGCCCTAGTATCGTACATATCGTATAAGCCGACAAGATAGGTATAGAGGCCGCACTCCTTATTACAACTGCCGGGCACATGCCGTCCAAGTAAAGTTTTCGCAATATACTGGTACGGAGTACTTGCGCAAGGCTATAAGTACTCAGTAAGTTGCTGCAGGCCGATGCGGTACACGGTACGCCTATAGGAGGGAGGCATGGAGGGTAACGCTAGGATTACCTGAATAGGCAGCTGGGAATGGCTGCCTCCGGCTTTAATTCCGACGGGGCCGTGGGTACTTGTGCCGGCCGTCGTCGGCGTGGCGCTGAGCTTGCATGACTAGGCCGCGCCCGTTGACTCTTCAGTTTCCCGCGGGCTCGGGGTTTTGCTACGTCGAGGGCAATCGATGGCATCACCGAGTTTTGATTGTAGTGAGAATGTCTCAGCCTATTTATTGCTAACACCGTCGTCTTGTCCCTTTCTCGATGCTGAGAACTCCGGCAACGGCGTGCAAAATGTGGCTGCCCGCGGCGGGCGCAGTAGCCTGTGGAAGTGGCGACGCCCCTTGATATAACTTTTCCTGACTCGGTCGATTAATAAAGCTTGTTCCTCCGTCATATGATAATACCAGGGTCGCATGAACCCCGTCCTTAAAAAATCACCGAGTTTGCTTGTTAGAGATAGATGGATTTTGGTATGGGAAGCAGAGATAACATAAAACGTCAATTACGAGAGAGCAGTGTGAGGGCATGCTCTTTACTGCTTTCTCCTAATTAATAGCCAGTGGCGTTACCGTTGTCCGCCACACTTTTGCCTCTCCCCAGACGCTGGTATCAACAGGCCAACACATAGTCAAAAGGCCAAGTCATCAACTACTTGCCCATCGAATACCTCCGTCTATACCGCTATTCATATACCCCGGATTCTGTATCAACATCATTGTACTGGTAAAACAGCGCCAAAAAAAGGCCGCGTTGGCTCTCAGGCTGCCAAGTGACATTGATTTAATCGCCCCCACGGTGCATCCACTCCGGCAATACGCTACCTTAGCCCAACTCGTCTTGCATCCCGGTGACTAATTCAATCTCTTTTTTTTTTTCCTCGTCCTCCTCGTCCTCCTCCTGCTTTCATGCTATCACAGATGTTTTGCTATTGTTCTTCTCTTTGAAATTGGCGAGAGAACTCTGCTCGCCTCCTGCACCTCTGTTCTAACGTGAGGAGTTGTTACGCCATGCAAGACGATTGACCAAGTTCAACAACTAGTTACCTGCGCCAGACGGAAACTCTTCCACATTGAGAAGCCGGGGTTTTCTTTTTTTTGTAAACGACTTCGGGCGCCGCCGCCGCCGCCGCCACAACCATGTTCCCCAAAACCAAGCATCGTTTCGACGGTGACGGTGCCACGACCAACACGGATCCAGACCAGGAAACCGACCACTACACGACGCCGCCTCAGACACCCACAGCACCCGCGTCGCCGACCCACGACGAAGAGACAAAGAAGCCGCACATCGTCGAGACATCCTCCCACGCTGCCGTCGCCGCAGCCGCCAGCGGCGGCGATGGCTCGTCATCGACGCCCTCGACGCCGCCCGACAGCGACGGCAAGGCACCCGAAGAAGCGGCGGCGGCAGCAGCAGCAACGGGGGCGGCGCCCCCCGAGGCCCAGCGCACCAAGCTCGAGACGACGCTCGTCATGGCGGCGCTCTGCATCGCCCTCTTCCTCGCCGCGCTCGACATGACCATTGTCACGACGGCGGTGCCGACCATCTCGGCGCACTTCCAGTCCACGTCGGGCTACGTCTGGATCGGCAGCGCCTACATGCTCGGCAGCGCCGCGCTCGTGCCCACCTGGGGCAAGCTCTCCGACATCTTTGGCCGCAAGCCGATCCTCATGACGGCCGTCGTCGTCTTCTGGGTCGGCTCGCTGCTCTGCGCCCTCAGCACCAGCATGGGCATGCTCATCGCCGCCCGCGCGCTCCAGGGCGTCGGCGGCGGCGGCACCATCGTCCTGCCCAACATCTGCGTCGCCGACCTCTTCTCCGCCCGCCGCCGCGGCGTCTACTTTGGCTTCCTCGGCATGATCTGGGCCGTCGCCTCCGCCATCGGGCCCATCATCGGCGGCGCCTTCACCCAGCGCGCCTCCTGGCGCTGGTGCTTCTGGGTCAACCTCCCCTGCGGCGGCCTCGCCTTCTTCATCCTCCTCTTCTTCCTCAAGCTGCACAACCCCCGCACCCCCGTCAAGGCCGGCCTGGCCGCCATCGACTGGGTCGGCAACGTCCTGGTCATTGGCGGCACCATCATGCTGCTCATGGGCCTGGAGTTTGGCGGCAGCCAGTATGCCTGGAACTCGGCCACTGTCATCTGCCTCATTGTCTTTGGTGCCGTCACCATTGCCATTTTCCTCGTCTACGAGTCTCGCGTCGCCAAGTTCCCCGTCATTCCTATGCGACTCTTTAACACGACGACTAGCATCGCCACATACGTCACCTCGTCGCTGCACGCCTTCACCTTCATCTCCGGAAGCTACTATTTGCCGCTGTATTTCCAGGCAGTCCTCGGCGCCAACTCGCTGCTCTCGGGCGTCTATCTGCTCCCCTTCGTCTCCGTCATGTCGCTCATGTCTGCCTTTGTTGGCTTCTTCATCAACAAGACTGGAAAATACAAGATCGTTATTACAAGCGGCCTGGCCTGCTCGACTCTCGGCTTCGGCCTCTTCACCTACCTCGGTGATCGCCCTCACTGGGAGCGCATCGTTATCTTCCAGATGATCGCCGGCTTGGGTATCGGTCCCAATTTCCAGGCTCCTCTCATCGCTCTGCAGGCCAATGTTGCACCTAGAGACATCGGTGCCGCCACGTCTAGTTTACAGTTTGTGCGCCAGCTTTGCACAGCTACGTCGGTCGCTGTAGGCGGTGTCGTCATCGCAAACAGAATGCAAGTCCAGCAGGGCCACCTGGCGAACGAGCTGGGCTCAGACGTGGCCCGCATGTTCGCGGGCACCGACGCGGCATCCAACGTGGACCGTATCAAGACGCTGCCTGTAGATGATCGCCAAATAGTTCGGACGGCCTACTGGAACTCTATCCAAATCATGTTCGCCGTTTTCACTTGCAGCTGTTTCCTCGGATTCCTTGCCAGTTTCCTGATCAAGCAGAACACTCTGTCGAAGCAGCATACCGAGCACAAGACCGGTCTACAAACACTCAAGGCTGAAGAGAGGGGAAAGAAGCAAAGCAACGACGAAGAGACTGGAAATTCTGCTGCCAACATGACGCAGACAACTGAAAAGTAAAATTTGTTTCCGATATTGCATTTGGGGTTTTCAACTACATATATCCGCACCTGGTGATTCAACTCGGTGCATTCGTACAAGCATGCTGCATTTGCACTGCATTATAGTATAGGAGCATTTGATTTAGGACTTTTGTATTAGCACCATAAGCAATTTTGAATACACGTATATAGATACTACTGGTCCACTTCTAGCGAGCTTCAAACGGCTCGAGGCTTGCGCAGGTTGATGTACGAATAATTGGTATCGAGGTTATGCGGCAAGAAGTCCAAGATTGGTCAGTAGGAGCGCATTAATAGCTTCACTATGGAACAAATAGAACACAACACTTGATTGCTTGCCATGCGGCACAACAATTGCTCCCTGACTTGACGTCACCCAAAAAAAGTTACTGGTATAGGGTAGGCTGCGGCCACGATGCTCGCGTGGGTCGCGTCGCGCGCTTTGGTGAAGAGACATCAAAGCTGGACATGACCTGTTTGTTGAGCACTAACCACTTCAGCCGTAAATAAAGAACAGTATTATGAACAGCTGTTTCCAGCTGATATCTGTAGCAAAACGGATCAGAATCAGTGCTTGTGAGAACGGTATTTTCTGCTGCTGTATCTAAATGGTTGCCCCGGAAACGGGCCTAGTCCTTGTTGATGCCCACCAAGTCGCTCGGCCCTAGCATTGGCTTGTTTGTGCAGAAACACAGAGACAGAGAGGGTGCAGCCAAGACCACAACACCCATGACCGGCTATCTACTGCAGAAAGCCCCTCCCCGCCAGTGCGCACACTGATCGACCTACACCTTATTCCGCCCTTTGCATGCCGGGGGTTATATCAATGCTCTATCTAACCTTGACATATTGACCATAATATTTTGAAACCGGAGCGCGAGCAAGAGCGTAGCAACACAAAACAACAAAAGCTTTCCGCCGTCACGAACCCTCACTCGTCATCCCGCCCTCCACCTCAGCGTCCCGGACGCGCCGCAATCCGGGACCAGACAAGATCAACACATCCAAGCTGGCTCATCTACGACAACGCTCCGACCGGGAGCCAAGCCGGTCAACCATGAGCTCGAGCGTGCGATCGGCTGTTTCGAGCCGCGCCAGCGTCCGCCAGACGGTGAGAACATCGACCGCGCGACACGGCGTGCGCGCCGGCGCAGCCTCGCCCGCCGACTCCCTCATCTCCAACATGGCCGCCGGCGCGAAGCGCAAGGAGCGCGACTACGAATTGGACACGGGGTCCCGCATGAGCACCTTTGGCGGCGAAGAGACCAACATTAACGTCGTGGTCCGCTGCCGCGGTCGCAGCGCGCGAGAGGTCAAAGAGAACAGCGCCGTTGTCGTCAAGGCCGACGGCGTCAAGGGGAACCAGGTCGACCTCTCCCTCGGCCTCAACGCCCTGAACAACAAGACATACTCGTATGACCGCGTGTTTTCGTCCGCGGCCGACCAAGCGATGGTCTTTGACGACACGGTTCGACCCATCCTCGATGAGATGCTTTCCGGCTATAACTGCACTATTTTCGCGTACGGTCAGACGGGCACAGGAAAGACTTATACCATGTCTGGCGACATGACCGAGACACTGGGCATGTTGTCAGACGAAGCCGGCATCATCCCGCGTGTGCTCCAGCAGCTGTTCAGGACGCTCGAGCTCGACGACACGGAGCACTGTGTCAAAGTATCATTCATCGAGCTCTACAACGAGGAGCTACGCGATTTGCTCTCTGTCGAGGAGAACGCCAAACTCAAAATCTACGACGACGCGTCCCGAAAAGGCCACGCCGGCACCATGGTGCAGGGCATGGAGGAGAAACACATCAAAGACTCTAGTGAAGGCATCAAGGTGCTACAGGATGGCAGCTTAAAACGCCAGGTCGCCGCGACTAAATGCAACGACCTCAGTTCTCGAAGTCACACCGTGTTCACCATCAGTGCATACGTGAAAAAGATCAACGAGAACGGCACCGAAGATCTCATTAGTGCCGGCAAGCTCAATCTCGTTGATCTTGCGGGCAGTGAAAATATTCAGCGCTCAGGTGCCGAGAACAAGCGTGCTGCTGAGGCTGGCCTCATCAACAAATCGCTGCTCACGCTTGGTCGTGTCATCAACGCCCTTGTCGACCGCAGCGCACACATTCCGTACCGAGAATCAAAGCTTACACGTCTCCTCCAAGACTCTCTTGGTGGCAGAACAAAGACTTGCATTATTGCTACAATCTCACCCTCAAAAAGCAACCTCGAAGAAACAATATCGACACTAGAGTACGCTTTCCGCGCAAAGAACATCCGCAACAAACCACAGCTCAATGCTATACCCAAAAAGACACTCCTGAAAGAATTCACTGCTGAAATCGAGAAACTCAAGAGCGAATTGATTTCTACCAGACAACGCAACGGTGTTCATCTGCCTCCCGACGTGTATGAGGAGATGACAGCGCAAAGCGAGTCACGAAGAATCGTGGCCGAGGAGCAAGGCGCCAAAATCGAAACACTCGAGACTAATCTACGTAACAAAACACAAGAATTGTATTCCTTGAACGCTTCGTTCATGGGACTGAAGAAGGATCACGACGGCACCCGAACCCAGCTCGATACTACAAAGTGCCTCCTCCATGAGGCAGAGATGGTGCTCAAAATGACCCATCAATCACTCGCCGAGGAGACGGAGCTACGTAAAGCTCACGAGGCCACAGAAGAAAAGTTGACCAAAATCGGCGGCGAACTTATCCACAAGCTCCAACGGACCGTTCATGACGTGAGCGGACTGCATGCGAAGAACAAGCGAAAGTCAGATCTGCAGTCCATTAATAGGGCTGCCTGGGGCACCTCCCAGATCCAAGTCTCTGACGTCACATTCATGGTTGAGCGTCGCGTTGCCGACTTCCAGGATGAGCAGCGCCAGCACATCTCCAGTATTTCGACACGCATGACCAATTTTGTCGAAGAAGAGCTCCAAAAACTCTCAACTACACAGGCTTTCCTAGATGAGCAGCTCAATGCCTTTGCCGACTCGAAAAGGATTATGCTTGAACAAAAACAAAAATCCAAGGACGAGATGGACGAGGTGCTTGAAGAAATCAATGTTATACGCGACAGCGTGAAACAGCGCGTGGGAGAGAGTCTGCAAGTCATCTCTGGTGCTGCGGAGAAGATTGCCGCTGATGTAGTCGCCGAGATGGGTAATCTGCATACACACCTGCACAACTCGTATTCTTCTCTTGGCAAGGATTTCAAGACCATCTTTGAAGATCTCGTCAAACACATCACAGCGCAACGCAGCGAATCGGACAACCTTCGACGCCAGATTCAAAATGCAACAAATGCGGCTGTTCTGCAGAGCTCCAGCACTTCGCTGCGTATCCAGGAGGTAATTGGGGAAGAGCGTCGGCAAGCCGCAGAGGATCGTCAGAAACTGCTTGCTCAGATCACAACGTTGATCAACACGCAGGCCGAAACCCAGGAATCGAGATTCGCCGACAAAGCCTCCCAGATCCAGAAATCGGTCACAGAATCTAGCAGCACACTGGAGCGTGCCGTCATTCAATATAACGAGGGTATGGACTCCTGGGATGAGAAAGAAGGCGAACTTCTGGAAGATGTCAGGAAATCTCGTGAACAGCTCAAGACGAAACTCAAGGATGACTGGAACATTGCTAGCGAGCAGAGCACTGCAATTCAAAATACGGCCCACTCGGTGCACGCCGAGACCGTGCGTGTTGTCGATGAGCAGGTCGAGGATCTGGGCTCCAAGATGCATGCTCTAGACGACTTTGTCACTCACGCTCGCACAGAGAATACGACACATCATGAGAGCCACGGACAGTTGGTCCAGTCCCTGTCCAACACCGTCGAGCAGTCTTTTGGCAATATCTCGTCGCACTTCAAGTCCACTTTTGACAGAGTCAAGAATGTCGGCGAGGAAATGGAGCTGGACACGAATGACATGCGCGAAGCTGTAGAGCCGCTCAATTCGCAGCTGTGCCAACCTTTAGCAAACCTGCGAGAGGGCATCTCCAGCACCACTCTTCAAGAATACCAGCCAACAGGTGACACGCCCCAAAAGGCTGTCTACCAATATCCAACCGTTTTGCCTCGAACCAATAATACTACCGATGCAACCTTTGACGAGGAGGACGAGCGTATGCCAGCATCACCATTGGTGTCAATGGATCGCTCGGTGGACCAGGACCAGACCATTGTCTTTGCGGATCTGTCGTCGCAGTCGCAACAGCCGGCCCCTATTTCAACCAAGGCAAGCTCCTCCTCGCCACGCCCGTCTTCTGCCAAGTCGGCAGCGACGGCTCCGGCCCTTAGCTCCAGCGATGACGGCGTTACTGACAAGACCCAGCTCGGTGCGAGCCTGCGCGAAGTCAATCCCAATGTGACATCAAACCTGACGGCTTCGACGCCCCTGGGCTTCGAGCCTCGCGCCAGCACCATATCCATGCCTGCTGAGGATGCGACAATACCGCTGCTCAAGCGCAGTACTAGAACTGTGCGCGGAGTGGCGGGCGTTAAGAGGCCTGGCGTGGCCGCAGAGGGGCGTGAAAACTTTCCCCCGTCGGCCTTGACCGCGGTCGGTTCCAAGAGAAAGAACCCACGACTCAAATAAACACGCTTTATAACTACAATAATTGGATACACTAATATTCCCATCATCTGGCAATGCTTTTGCTCAATCGAGAAAAAAGCAAAACACCTCACGACCCCCCTTTGCCTACATACTACGCCTACTCTAGTCGACTCCCACACTTGTAAACATCTTACCATTCTCATCACTGGCGGTGGTAGCATCTTCACTTGGCTCTTTTTTTCTGTGCTGGGAAAAATGGGCACACGTTTCTTTTTTGTTCGCACGGACTCAAAGCCATAGTTGCTTCTTGTTCAGTTCAAGGGTGGTTATCTTCATACACAAATGCTCACGGGGTTGGGGACTTTTGACGGTTCGCTTTTTAGGCAATCACTTCGGCTGTTCTTTGCTGCTTGGGTTTATGGGTTGTATTGCCATTAAGAAGACACAAGAGTTGCTACGCTTTTTTCTAGATACCCCCCCTTTTTTTTCATATACGTTCACACACATCAATCATTGTCTTCTTGATCTGCGTTTAGTTGAATCTTTAGTTGGCGGCCCTGTTTGTTACTGTTTGCCTGCATGCTGTATCATGAGGCCGTCATCGTGAAAAGAAATAGAAAGCAATGTACTGCACTTGCAAGTTGAAGGTTTATATATATATATTTTTCACGGTAGACTTCTTTATATGTACACTTCAATCAGCCGGGTAAACCTATTATACCGGCCGAGTCTGACCAGTAGATCTTGACGCTCAGGAAAATCTCGAGCGTAGCTCATAAGCCATTTCTCTATTCAGATTCATCAGAAGAAGCTATACCGGCCTTCTTCGTTGGACGGCCCGTTGGCGGCGTAGCTGACCCCGGGTGGCCCCTCCGCTTTCTGCTCAGAGAGTCCTCGCCCCGCCAGCCCTTGCCGGGATTGATGGTGCGTAGGAAACCGTCAACGTGGACAGCGCCCAGGGTCTCGTCCTCGCTGTCCTCGGCCGCGAATGCGTTCTCATCGTGGCCGGGGTGCACGAGCCGCATGTGTCGCAGCAGGTTGGCCCGCCGCGCGAAGCCGGCCGCCGCGCGCTCGCACGAGGCCACCGAGCAGAACACGATGCCCGCCGATGAGCGCGACCGGGAACGTGATCGGGACGAGCCGCCGGAGCGCGACGGACTATGCGACGAGGTCACGGCGGCGCCGGGCCGTCCCCTTCGTGGCGTGTCCGGCGCGGCGCTCGCTTCGCGGCTGGAACGCGCCAGCGATGCCTGGCGAGACGCGATGCGGCGCTGTTTCAGGCTAGCTGCGCGCTCTCCATCATCGTCACTGCCATCCCCGTCGCTACTATCGCTCGGGGATGGGGACAGACGGATGCGCTCTGGCTGATACGTGGTGGTTCGGACGCTTGCGCAAGCCCGCGCCGCCGGCGCCTCCTTGAGCCGCGTGAGCGCCATACTCTGCCCGAAAAGATTTGCACAGCGTTGTGCCGTGCGCTCAACGACGTGCGGCGGGAAACCGGCAAGGGCGGCGGCACCGACAATGTCGCTCCAGTCGCGCAGACCCCAGCGGCGAATCTTTCTCTCCGCGTTGGTCCTAGATGCCGTGTCATCGCCCTCGCTGCCCATGTGGTCACCAGCTTCGCCGTCGTGGGATTCGGGCTCTTCGGATACCGGTCTGCTGGACAGCCTGCGCTGCTCGCGGGCAACGCGCTCGTCGCCCTGCCGCAGCCATTCCTCAAAAGCCGCCTCGCGGTCCTCTTCGGTCGTGGGCAGGCGTCTATGGCCGCGTCTCGCAAGGCGCAGCTCCATCTGCTCTTTCGTTTCGCCTTGCTCCGGCAGATGAACCGTTTTGGGCCTTCCGCGCCGTGACTTTGACCCGCCAGGAGATGATGCGGAACTAGGCAGGGGAGGCAGTCGCGGGCGGCCGCGGCTACGCTTTTGTCTTGACTTGTGAGAAGCATCGGATTCCTCCTCCGTCTCCGTCTCGGAAGAATCAGATAGATAGCTGAGGCCAGCTACGCGCGTATTGTGTAGAATGGTGAGGGTTTTGTCGACCTGAGATAGGATATGCTGCACGGATGGCTTCAGCAGAGATGTAGATAAATCGTCATCCGCAGACACGACAGGGTCGAATGTTTTGTGAGCATTCTTGCCGCTCCCTAAGGGCTGCTCATCGTCAGCAACCGAAACGCTCGTAGCTTGTTTCTCGCTTGAACGTAAGGAGAAGTTCACTGCTGATTCGTCAGAAGACGACTCATCGCTGTCATCGCCTAACTGAGGTGAGGTCGGATTCTCTATGGACGGCTCAATCGATTGAGGCGGCTTGCGGCGCGAAAAGCGTTCCTTGGCGATCCGTAGAATGGTAGCCTGTATTTCAGCTCTTAGCTCGGAGCTGGAAGTAGCTATTTCTTTGCGACGAAAGGTGAACTGATCATCCTCGTCGCCTTCATCTTTGAACAGGCCCGTGTGCGGCAGGTCCTTCTGTCGCATGGGCCATGCCGTCCACATCTTGGGCGGCGCCCACACCCTCTGTTGCCCATCATCCTGCAAGTACATTAGTAGATCTGTATTGGATTACAAGTCAAACTACCCAGTAACATACAGCTTGGGTCACTAGGTCTCTGGCAGCCTTTGGATCTCGTGCACGTTTCTTCAGCGCAAAGGCGTTGTAGAGGTGCACACCGAGATCCTCATCTTGCAACTGTTTCATAGAGCGCCAAAGCAGGCGCTCTTCTTCAGTAAAATGGCGCCATGTAGATTTAGAGCCTTTCCAGCGATTTGGTCTGTTTTCGTAGAGCTCCTCGGAAGCAATGGAACCGATCTCATCGCTGTCAAGATCCCAGCTTGCGTCAGCTTGCGACATGATGACTCGCGAGCCCGTCACACGCGAGGCCCTTGTCGACACACACACACACACATATATCAACCGTATTAAGATTTTATAATTCAAATACCTGTTTTCTCCATTGTAGAGAGAGTCGCCGCTGACAACTCGTGGCTATCGGCGATGAATATCCTCGGTGGTGCAAAGTGAGGGTGTGGCAAGCTTTGCTGGCCCCACGCAGAGGAAAGCTGGAGGAATATGTTCTTAAAGTCAACATGCCAAGTCGCCAACCCTATACATGCGACTTGGCTGCTGATGGATTCACAACTCAGTACACGACGTTTTAGCTCGATTTATTTTCAGACACTTTCATGAACCGAGTGTTTCATTTAAGACAGTTAATCTATGAATTTTGCTATATAACAGAAGAGAAATGCAGACCCAATTACGCCGATGCCTTCTTCGCCTTTTCTTTTTCCAGTCTTCTTCTCTTGGCGCGCAGCTTCTCGTCAACGGCGCTCTTCTTATTATTCGTGTACTGCATCTGTTCAAAGAGCTTGCGCTTCTTCTTGCTCAGCATACCCTTGGCACGCTCAAGATCCTCAGCTTCTTCACGCGACTTCTTGGAGTAGGCCTTGCGGGCATCCGCCTTCGCTTTGGTCTTGGCATTGACCTTCTTGGAGTTGAGAGAGGCGCCAGTCATCTCAGCTTCTAGCTCCTGTTGACGCTGTGCGGCCTCGTCCTCATCCTCATCAGCTTCTTCGTCGTCTTCCGCATCGTCATCCTCATCATCGTCATCGTTGTCCTCATCGGCGACGTCCATGCCCTCAGCAGTCTCATCAGCATTGGCATCTTCAACTTCCACATCGCTATCGGCCTCAAGCGCCTCATTCTCGGGCTCCTGCTCCTCGAGAGGAATTGTGGGGTCGTATGCGCCTTGTACGTTCTTGACGAACGGACTCAAGTGAGGAGGCAGAGAGGCGCCGGGAGCATACATATGCGCCTCCTTCAGCTCACCATCATTGATACTGTCCCAGATCCACTGAGGCTGAACGTATATACGGCCAGGAACGCGCTGGTTTTGTGTCAATTTTTGAGAGGTCTGATTATCTTCACCGTCGCCTTCCTCAGCAGTGGCAGCCTGCACGACAGGTCTGTCGACGATATGGTGAGTGATGGAGGGGTCCAGCTCGTTGGTAGTGTAAGCACCGCCGCCAAGGGTGGCATCCCAGCCAACGCGCTTGCAGCCAAAAGCCTTGAGGATAAATTCAAGAGGTTGGCGGGGAGTCTCACGCGAGAGGTAGAAGGTGAAGTCGGAGAATAAAGCGCCGTGCCCGCTGCCACCAGCGGCAGGCTGCAGCAAGACATCACCGCCAGGTGCAGTAGGCTCAAACTTGTCGAGAGCGCCAGAGTTGTCTTCGTCCTCTTCCTCAGTGACACCTTTAGTCTCGTTGCCGTTCGTATCGGCAGAGGTCAAGGTCTTGACAACCTTGTTGACAGCAGCCTGCACCTTGGGGTCGGGGCGGTGGGCAATCTCCTCCAGCTGCTTCTGCTCCTCGCCGCCGACCAGCGTCTTACCCTCCAGGGTAAAGGCACCAAGCTCGGCGGCATTTTCGTCCTTGACCAGGTCGAACTTGGGAGGGTATTTGAGGCCAATTGAGGTGTATAGTCTGAAGTTGATGAAACCGAGGAGGGTCATGTAGAACTCGACAAAGGTACCCATGATGCGGAAATCGACATCGCCAACGACGCGCTGAGTGAATTTGTAAGGAACCAGCCATAGAACCTCTTCACCTTGAATGTTGGCCTGATAGTAGATACCTTTGATGGAAAGGAATGACTTGGTTAGGCTGCGGGAAACGATGAGATAGTGCTGGAACTCCAGGCAGAGTCTTTCGCATCTGGCAATCATCTTGGCTGGGACGGTGGACGTGGAAGGCAAGTTGGCAAAGAGGAAAAGCATGGACAGGCAGTCATCGAGGTCCCTTAAAGCATCGACGAAAGTAGGGTAGCGTTCGCGGACGACATGGTCGAGAGTGTAATTTGGCTTTCCAGTTTTCTCAGGGCGGGAGGCGTTGCTATCGAGACGAGCGGCATCCTTGACATCACCACGGCCAAGAGCCTTGGAAATCTTCTTTTCAAGGGCTTTTGTGTCTCGAAACTTTTGCAGCAAAGGCTCGTGCAATAGATACTGAATGTCCTTGTGATAGTAAAAGGTGGTGGAGGCGGTGGACGACTTGGAGACCTTCTTCTTGCTGCGAGGCTCGCGCGGGTAGATGCCCTTCCAGATGCAGAGCTTTCGAAAGTCGGGGAGGCTGATTTGGAGTTTTCGGATGGCCTGGTTGCGAGTAACATAGTTTTTAGAGGCGCCGGAATCGCCTTTTCTCTTGATACGAGCCATTGTGAGCGGTGGTTGTGGTTGCGAAAACCTATCCTGGACAACCTTTTTGACGACTGGCGGGGCGCAAAAGTCGCAGTCTGCACTGTTCTTGCCGCTCCAAAAAGTTCAACTTTTTTTGCCAGAAAATTTCGTGCCGGTAGACACCGCCTTGGCATGCATCCAAGATAGGACAAGCGTGGTGTAGTCTCTGTGGCCGGAAGGTGAGATATCACTGCTCTGGTGTGAGATTGCTCGTACAAAAAGATGTGAATAAAAGCCGGAACGGGGGGAATTCCCGAGTAATGTATAGATTACTACAAAAACTGGTAGAATTTCAAGTGACCAAAATTCCCTATGTATCTTCGTCAATGGCAGCTGTACCAGCTGCGTGATGGGTTGTATGCCCCACCATCTTGCCAGTTGGGATTGGTTAGGAAACAGAGCACCTTGCCTCGTATTTCAGACCGGGTTCCTGAGCTCTGTATATTAACTTGGCTGGAATACATATACCTCAGGGATCATCTCTTGTCTTCCGTGGCGTGGGCAGAAACTTTGAAAAAATAATCGTTCAATTCACATGTCCATCTAACTCGTCATTTTTCCGAAAGTAGCCCTTCCCTCCTACAAGGCAGCCTGCTGGGGAACGCGACCCGCTAGCGCGATGGCTCTCTCTGGCAGGCAGGGGCCAAGTGGCCTTGACACCCATCCAAGAAGTTTCCGAGCTGCTTCCAGGCCGACCGAAGCCCCAAACGTCGCCGGGGATCATGCCATGACCACAACCATGGCTTTACGGAACAAAGCTGGTATCTTTGTCGGCGCTGCCTTGTTGCGACTTGTCCTGTTCGCTGCATTCCCCCGCCTGCCGGACCTCTTGACTGGCCGCGTTGAGATCTCGACCCCCGTCACCAGCTTTAAACGATGTGCGTTACTGCCGTCTCCCTTCCCCGCGGGCGCGCCGTTCAAGCACACGCGCGAACCCAGCTTGCCACCAGCTTGCCACTTGATATCTGAAGCTAACATGCCACCTCTTTGTAGTGCAAGAAGGCCTCTTCTTATACAACCATAACGTCGATCCCTACGATGGTGGCGTCTTCCACCAGCCGCCCCTCCTACTCCCCCTCTTCTCCCTGCTACCCGACGTCAAGCAGTGGCCAGTCTTTACAGCAGCTCTATATATCCTCGTTGACTTGCTGAGCGCCAGCGCGCTCTCTACTATTGCAGACTCGGGCGAGGCCGGTCAAACGAAGCTCTATTCCTCGCCGCGACGAGCCAAGACCACCTCGGGCGTGTTCATTGCTGCGGCGTACGTTCTACCCACTGGCCCGGCGTCGCATCTGCGTCTTCTTCCCCGAAAACAAAAGACTGACCTCGATATAGCTTCTTGTTCAATCCACTTACCATTGCTACCTGCCTCGGCCGAACGACGAGCGTCTTCACAACATGTGCCGTCCTCCATGCCATCGCCAAGGCACTCTCCGGGTCCCCCTTGAATGCCATGGTTGCCTTGGCCTTTGCCTCGTATTTATCAATGTACCCTATCTTGCTCCTCCCGCCGCTTATCATCCTCGCATACGATCGACAATCCACTAAGCGCGCAATTGCCAACGCGCCTGCCTTTACTGCCACCTGCCTGGGCACTGTGGCCGCCGTCCTCGCCATACTGTTTGGCATGTCGTTTGCGCTCACGGGCAACTCCTGGGCCTTCTTCGCGCGCACCTATGGAATTCAACTTACTCTATCCGACCTGACCCCTAATGTCGGTCTGTGGTGGTACTTCTTTATCGAAATCTTCGACCCCTTTCGCGCTTTCTTCCTCGGAGTCTTTTGGCTGCATCTTGGCGCCTACGTCGGCGGCTTGTCGATACGACTGCGCAAGCAGCCTCTCGCGGCGCTCTCAGTGCTTGTGGGAATATTCGCCATTTTTAAACCGTATCCCTCCATTGCAGACACTGCACTGTTTCTCGGCATGCTCCCGCTGTACCGTCACCTGTTCCCGCTGATGCGCTACAGCTTTGTCGCAGCGTCGACTGTGCTGTACTCGTCGTTCTTAGGCCCTGCATTTTATCATCTATGGATTTATGCGGGAAGCGGCAATGCCAACTTCTTTTACGCCATCACCCTTGTTTGGAGCCTGGGCCAGAGTCTGCTTGTCAGTGACTTGGCTTTTGCGGTGCTGAGGGATGAATTAGATGTCGAGAGACCAGATCTGATTGGCAAAGAGATAAAGCAAACGTAGCGGCAAGGCACGCTCAGCATGACATTATTAAAAACACTTGAATGATGTAAAAGACAGATAGCATGGACAGCCGTGATGCGTGTCAGTCGTCGCATTTGTAAGAGTACAAGCATTTGAGAGTATTGAGCAAAGTATTTTGTCTATCCATCAGTGTGCGTGAATTAGTGTACATATTATACATAAATAAAATGGGTATAGGCTTTTGTATGATCAATAATTAGGCATAGCACCACGCTCAATCAATCTCGGAGTCAATGTCGACAATTTGCCCACCAACCCCGGTACTCGCAGAATTGGGGCTCGCCACAGGCCGAACAGGGCCAAGTACACTATCAAGCATGGAGCCAAGCTCGCCAAACTGGCTGAGACGCGAGTTGCCGAGTGGGTATGAACGCCATGTCTGCAACCGAGCGCCAAATGGAGCAAGGCTGCGATACCAATACACAAGGTAGCCAAACGCAGCGCCGGTGAAGAGCAGGCCAGCCGCTGCTGAAATGCCCCGTTGGTCGATGCCGACAATTTTCCTTTCGCAGCGTCGACGCACCTCGCTAGCGTAGTGCTCGCCGAGAACAGGCGTGTGCCGGATGACGGAGTCGAGGACTCTGCTCGCGGCAGAGAGATAGCCGCGCTGAGGTGGAGCAGCCCAGACAGCACTGCCTGCCGACGGGAGAGCGTTTGCTAACACATCGTCGACGAACAGCGTGATGCGCGGAGCATGTTCTGCTACCCAGTCCTGGAGGAACGCGCGCGGCACAGGCGTCTTCAGCATCAACGCGAGGTAGCCAAAAGCTAGGCAGTCCAAAGAAGTGAGCCCTCGCCCTATACCATGCTGGGGGAAGAAGCGGGGCGGCTCGTCCGTTTCTGATAGGAGATTTTCCAAGGTCGCAAGGCAACTCTCGGTCAAACTAAATAGTCGAATAGCAACGGCTTGCTCGGGGGTCATCTCCTCCTTGACAGTGTTCTTATGCTTGGACGACCCAGGTAGATGCTTGCGGAACGTTTCCGGCAGTGCATCCCTGCCCGCTGTGAGATGCAGGCCGCCGTGGGGATCAAAATCCGTATCGAGCTCTGCGAGCCCGAGGTGCTCGACGCGCTGGATGGCCTCAGCGCGAATCAACGTCGGCACAGTCCATGTGAGGGGGAAACGCAGTAGCGACGAGTACGCAGGCCGCGTCACAGCAGACCAGTTGGCTGCCGAGACATAGAGGGAGAGATCAAGCAGGGCCGAGGCGTGGACGCTGAGGTAGGCGCTAAAGGCAGTGGCGTCGGCGCGCTGGCCGGCATCCAGTCGGCCATCGAGGTCGTCAACGAGTGACTTTGAGCGGAGGTATTTCACCACCGCAGAGTAGCCGCTCGTCCACACCCCGTCATGATTCAAGGCAGGGAGCAGGCCTACGCGGATGGGGGAAGCAGAGGAACGTCAGCAGGGGCAACTTTTTCTGTTTCATATATGCAGGCAGGGTTGAAGGATTGCAGCAAAGAGAACGACGACGGCGGCGGCGGCGCCTACGCGGAAGCCGGCCGGCACCCAGGGAGGGTGTGTAGATATAGAGCAACAGGGAGGGGGAGAATGTAGCATACCCGATGGGCTTACGGAGGCGTCGTTGCTTGGAACGACGCGGAATCCATCACCATCCCTGGCGGCATTGTAGAGATATGTGACGGCAGCGATGCATTCAGCGTCAATAGAAGGGAGCCCAAAGACTGGCCCCCAGACATGTAGCTCCAGCATCACGGACTAGCGCCCCGGGTTTTGTGCTGGCTGTCGTGGATGAGTGCGTGCGACGGTGAAAGGATTCTTTGATACGCGCGGATGCTGAACAGGGGATCTGGCGCTTTGGTGGTTTTTTAGCGGGGCCAACGTCTCTGTAGGCGCCCGGCCCACAACAAACAGGCTCCTTTGCATGGCAGTCATCCTCAGTGTACCCCCCTTGGAATGGGGTATGCGTATACTCGAAGCTAAAGCTGCTTCCGATTCTTCTACGTTGACAGTGTGCATTCCATTTTGCCGATGTGCAAGGACGTACCAGTAGGCCGCGTGACCGACCCCCTAGCTTCCCTGCTTCCTCTCGCGAAGCGTGGTAATTGTGATGAGCCAAGAAAACAAAAAATTCTCAAACAAGAAACATTCTGATACGTTTCTTTCATTACGCTGAGTCACATGTGTGAAATCAAAGCGGGCCGTGAGGGCTTTACGTTTGCGATTGACATGCATCGAATACGTGGCATCCTGGATTTCACATACACCGGCCAAAGCCCCCGGTCTGGGTGAACAGTCGAAGACTTGGCACCGTGTGGATTCAGCAAATCCATCTGGGAATTCTGTGATATAGCATGTACCTCATATGCAAACGTGCGAGTACTGAGTGTGCCGGCAGAGTGCATTACTTAATCTTATCTCAGGGTTGAACTTTGCCCAGCCAGCAGTGGAGGCGGAGAGGAATGTCTCTGAAGAGCTTTGGCGCACGAGTGGACAACACTATTGCAAAAAAGCCCTGTTGGGAGTATTGACTGAAGGGAGATTGTCAATTTTGAATTCTCTACCAGGCACCGCCGAGTCAACACGGAGCTACAGACTTACACGGCGGGCCCATACAACGCAAAGGCAAACATGTATTGACAATCTGTTGGCCTTGTTTCCCCTGGAGAATTTCACAAAAATATACCCCAAACGGACCGAAAAAAACAAGTCACTAAACTTGGAAGTAAATCCTCCAAATTTGCCCCGTGCCACCACGGTTTCGGGATCGCTGGCGGGTGTCTGGCAAAGATTGCCCGCCGCCGCGGGCTCCACGTGACGCACTACGACCGTGAAGGTTTGGTAGTCAGACGTCCAGCCAAAGTTCACGTCGATCGGGAGGGGGGCCAATCTTTATGACGATTATTCTTCATCGAGTGAACGAGCTTGCGTCAAAACGTGAATCCGGGAACCGTGACTGTGAGGAAGAGTATCGGCTTACACATTCCTTCGAGAGCTGCGTTTGTCTGCTACCACCAGTCTTTATCCCGGCCAACAAACCACCAGAGATATAAAAAAACACTCAAAGACGGCGCTATTCCTTTAAGGAGTGCATGTGCAAACGTGATTTCGGCCACTACGAACAATTACGTCGCCCCCTCCTCCCCCGAACAATGAGGTCCCAGATTTTGAGATTGACTCTGCCGGCAGAGGATACCATCTCCGTCGGCGTCTTTGATGAGTTGCGAGAGGCCGTGGCGCAAGCCGGCGCACTCAGCCAGTACTATGGCTATTCCGTCCCCATGCGGCACAAGCCCGTGCCCAAGCGGAGACATGAGATCACCTGGATCATCCGTGAGTTTAACCTCGTTGTTATGTAGATTGAGTTTTTATTTCCCCGTCTCGGTAATGTAACCCCCCCTCCCCTTCCCCCAGAAAGCAACAGAAACAGGAAACGTTTTGAGAAAACAAAGACTTACCAGTATAACCGATCTGGTGTCCCCCAAACTAGAATGGCCGAGCGAACCTCGTTGGGACGCAGCTCTGCGTGCTTCGCTGGAGGAGCTCGTCGACGGCACCGTAGCCGACATCACCGTCGAGACGAACGGCAGCAGCAACCATGACGACCTGCTTTCGGGACTTGATGCCCCGGTGTGCGAAGTGGTAAGTAGTGTCGCAGCGGCCCTCTGTTGAAACTAGCGCGACAGACGTTTTCGCCGAAAGAGGCCGTGCGGTGCTCCAGTCGACGGGCGGCTAACCCTCTTTTTTTCTTTGTCGTCTTTTCTTTTTTTTCTTTCTTTTTTTTTAAATACTTGCGGGAGGGGCTAATAACGGTCGTCTTTGATAGGTCGTCTTACGGTTCAAGCAAGGCACCCCCGTGCTAGATGATGCCATCCGTGAATCTGTGCACAAGTCGTACACGGACTGCTTCGAAGCGCTGGGCTTTGTGGGCGGCGACTGGGGCTTTGCGACCAACACAACGCTGGTCGAGGGTGAGAGGGCGACTCCTCCCCTGTCGGCGGCAACCGTCTGCCTGCCGCAAAAGGACAGGCTGCTCTCGGTTCTGCTTGTCGGGTGGGAGAGTATAGAGGTATGTAGGGTCTGTTGGCCGGGGGGAGGGGGGGCTCCGGATTCGCTTTCGTTTCGTGCATGACACTTGCTCCTCTACTTTTTCTTCTTGGAACTCCTCGGGGTTTCTGTTTTTTTTTCCCTTAATTTCAGGAGAGAAAAAATGTATATCTCATTTTGCTAATTGCGGATTGGAAATAGTTGCACGAGGATTTTACCAAGACGGCGCTGTTCGCCGAAGAGCTCGGCAAACTTGGTCCACATGTGGACAGCAGCAGTGGCGCGTGGTATGTCACTCTGCGCAAGCACGAATCATAGAACCGAGCCAGGCAGTGCTTTTTTTTCTTTCACAAAGGTACAAGGTCGGCATGTATCTCTTCTCCCTTTAGCCATTGGAGGTTGAGGCAGGAAAGGAAGTAGGAAAATAGAAAAGTGACAAAGCTTAATAGATGGACTCGCTAACGGCTTCTCTGCCGAGTCATGGTCTCTTCCCCAGAATAAATTTGTTTGTCACTGGGATGGGGAGGAAAACAGGAGCCAAGAAAGAGTAGCGCCGCCGCCCCGAAGTTCAGCTCACGCCGAGTCGGCGTCGCCCGGCGAGTGGCGGACAGGGCGAGACATGACTGGGCGGCAGTTGGCAGTGAAATCGCCCGTGTCACGGACGTAAATGTCAAACTTGTTGTGCTGCTAGTGTTGAGAGAACAGGAGAAACTCGACGTGTTTTGGCCACTGTTCCATTTGTCTCTCTTGTTGTCCTTTTTCCTTTGTCCTCGTCCTTCCTTCCCCCCTCCCAAGCAAGGTTCAGATCGGCTGGTTAGAATCAAAGTCTATCGGCATCTTGCTTGTCCAAGTTCTTCGGGTGGCTGCTTATTGACAAAACGCATGCTACCCCGGGTATTAACTAGTTTGTTAGTCAGCGCAGGTTCGGACGAACCATGCTGCTCGAGCGAGTCAGGCCAAGCCCATGTGGGTGGGAATGGCTTGCCCTGAAGATCAGCTGTCCCAAAGCGGCCTTTTACGCAGGGCAACCAACCTTCCTTCTGTGGCAGGACGGATATGATCAAACGAACGATGGAATATCGAGCGTTTCGAGTAATCTCGCTAACAAAACAGCGAACATAGTTGGATGCTGGCCCCCTTTTTTCAGCTTGGAAAGGTTCCCTCCCCCCCCTAAAACCACATAGCTTACCATTAGAACTGGGTACTTTTCTTTTTCTTCTTTCTTTTTTGCCACTTGCTCGAAGGATCGAGAGAGAAACACTAAACTAGCCAAAAGAAATAGAGACCAAAAAAAAAAAAAAAAACGCCGAACCCGAAGACAGTACGAGCACATTTTGGCTCAACAGAGACTAGCGGGCCAATCCAGGAACACGAATCAGGAACGAAGAGACTAAAAAGCAGCCCAAGTCCAAAAACGTGGCCAAAATCTCAGGGGAAGAATTCCAAGCTACTTAGACTCAGGAACCGGTTGGAGAACAGAGGAAGGCTTATGTGGAGTTGGTTGCGGTGTATCGTCTCTTGACGTTCTGGAAAACCTGCATTACTTGGCTACCGACTGTGCGGTGGGCATTTTTCTTCCTTGATCTCGCGAAATTCGCAGAGTTGAATAAGAAGCGAATTTTTTTTTCTCCTTCCCTCCATTTTTCTGTTATACCGATAAGTAGTGTTATGGGCCCTCCACATGTTGACTGATAGATTTCGTGGTCGCCGATGTGGCCAATTTTTTTTTTCAAGGGGACCTTGTCACCGTGGTGGACTTTTGCTGCAGGCAAGGAGATTAACACATGTTGGAAAATTTTCAACAGACCTACTGGTACTCCATACATCGTGAGGATTTTTTTTCTCATTATCTGGTATTACTCTCGGTATTAGTGGCCAGAAACTCCAACCCCCCCCCCCCCGGCATATCTCACGATCCTGGATAACTGATATAGGCTGGAACCCGAACTTATGCAATCCCCTGAAATAGCATGTTTAGCTTCATTACTGCATCGCAGTAGTGGCGGCCGGGGGGGCGAGCGTAATGCAGTTAATTCATGTAATAATAAATGGTACTCATCATATTCGTAATTGAGTGAGCCAAAGTTGGAGCAGGCCCAGCGAGCCTAGATCACAAAAGTTCAACCGGCCGGCCAAAAGGGGGTTGAGGATGAAGAATAGGGGCCCCAGAGAGAAACATGACTAGACTGTGTTGTTGCGCAAAAGTCCGAAACATGTGTTCCCCCTAATTTTTCCTGGTGTTTCCTTTGGCACTGCTCGTTGCGTGTGTCAAGGCTGATTACTTGACGCAGAAGAATAAATGATGTTTTTTTATTGGCTCTGCTAGGATGTATGTGTACGGATACTTACAGAGTAATCCGTACAGAGTAATCCGTACTCCTTACAAACCGGAGTATATGCTGTAGAAAAGGGCAGCATACCACCAAAGCAATCCCTGCCTTGGCCCGATAGTACGGAGTAGTCACCGCAAACTAATGACACAAGATGGAGCGGTGCCAATGGAGTGAGCAACAGGTACCGCGACGTCATCGATCGACGTTTTGGAGGGGAGAGGGGGACGGGGCCCAGGGGGGGGATTTTCGCTTTCGTTGTCGAGAGTCTTTTTTTTTTTTCTTCCTCTCCCCTTTTTCTTGTTGGCCAGCTGTTTCCGACTTGAAACACCCGGGTTGCCGATGGGGGGGAGGGGGAGGGATAACGTAGTGGTGGCGATGCCGTATTTTCCCAAAGCGCTGAGACAAACCGCCAGATGTGCTGCCCGGCGGCGCAAAGCCTCATCACAAGTATCAGCATTGACCCCTTTGGGCCAAATAAAGTAAAACCAGGGCGCTTCCTCATATCCGATTCAGAATCTCCGATGCGCCGCGCTGGCGGCGCTGGTAGACCGCACATTTCTTAATTGCCCTCTTTCATCCCTCTCTGCAGTCCCAGCTCCTTTTTAATTCATCATCAGCCCGGTGGGAAGTGATGCACGACCTTGCCCCCCCACCGCGTGCGACCATGTTTCGAACCACAGAGCGGCAAACCCGGTCTTGCTCAGTCTCTCTTCCCGGTGGTTCATCATTTTATTACTGTACTACAGCGTACAAGTGCGGAACTACGCCGTACGCCGTACGCCGTAGCCTGTCCAAGCAACATGGTCGAGACACTCCGGTGAGGCGTCTGGTGTTGTGTTCAATTTCGTCAGAAGAGAGGGCAGGGCTCTCTCTCTCTCTCTCATTTTTTTTTTTGGAAATCCCTCTGTCTGCTGCCCCCCTCCCCTTTCCTTCTCTCTTCAAGTATGCCTCTTGGCGGCATGAGCCATCGTGACATTGATCCCAGAGGAGAGAGCCTGCCTGCCCGCTTTCAGCGTCGTAGAGTCGTAGCCTGCCCGTGGCTTGCAGGGCTGGTGGATGAACTGGTCCGCCCAGCCAGGCAGCTAACCGGCAAGACCGGGCTTCCTGATTTGCTGCCTTTTTTTTTTCTTTGCCGCAAATGGTATCCCCATCCTCCTCTCGGCCCCCCCCCTCTCTCCTCGTCCAGTCATTCGATGTCTGGTCGTACTTTTACTCAGTATACTGATGCCACCCCCGCGACGCTCCGCCAGCGCGCGGTCAATTCGTCCTAATCTGTTTCCGGTAGAGGGGGAGGGGAAGGGCGCTTGTCTTTCTTTTGTACTTGTTTTAAATATTTCTTTTCGGGACAAGATTGGCACATTCCATGGGGGTTTTTTTGTTATCAGACCAGTCATCTTTTTTTCTTCATTTGCCTCGGGCCAAATGATAGATTCGTCGATCCCAGTACGACCAAGGTGCAAGTTTGGTGCGGAAGGGAGGGGCAGACAGATCGACGGGCCTGAACTTTGTTTCTGCTCCTTTCCTGGATAGGTGCAACCTGAGCACTGTAGTGGGCGCTAACTTTTGCGTACCTTGCTGAAAGGAGAAACAACAAAAGCAATCATCTTGATCAAAAAAAGCAATATGTGAACCATCTAGCAAAGGCGTCAACGCTGCGCTGTGCCCTCTCTTCCTCATCCCCTCCCACTCTCCACAGCGGCTGCATGCAAGCTGCAGACGGACCGGTCAGAGACATGGCTTGACTGTCTCGCGGGGGATGGCCAGGCTCGGGCTGGGTGAGGCTGACCTGTTCGGATAGCAAAAGAGAGGCACAAATCCCACCGTCTCGGTGCAACAATAAACGGACGAGAGGATTGCAGGCCACCAGGCCGCCAAAACAGGCCGACTTATACATGCAGCATCATATAGGCATGGAGCTACGTGGCGAGGCAGGGTCGTACTGGTAAAAGGACAAGCATTGGAATCTTGGCAAGAAAAACAAATTCAAATAATTCTATATGCGCGAGCGAGATGTAAATCTCACATTTGCCAACGTCTACACCGAGTGATCAGTGGAACAGGTCTTTGTGCGAAGAAACTGTGTTGGAAATTTCCGTATTCTATATGTCCCCCAATGTGTGTATCATGAATGCTTTCCGGTATCGTGCAAATGCCTGGGTGCAAGGCGGGCCAAAAGGGCGAGCCTTGGGAGCCAGGGTGTCTAGTAGTACAAGCGTATAATGTGTAAATCCTCCTCCCCCGATGATAGCAAAAAAAAAAGAGAAGGGAACGTGCTGCTCTCCTCTGGTGTATTATGCACGCTCCTCGTACAAATCTTGTGTTGAAAAGAAAAGAAAATCAGAATCAAGCGCAAAAATCAATGCGAGACAGCCAACAAGGCTTCGAGCCAGCGAAGATGGTGAAAGTGTTGAAGAAGAGCAGAAAGAAGAATCACCCCTCCCAACCACGGCTGTCTTCGTGACAAAAGATCGAGGATGTGGCTGGCCAAATCGAAGATAGGCCAGGCAAGAGAACAGGCAACCTGGCTCTGAATGGCAGGTACGAAGGCCGCAGTCAGCGCAGGTAGGCAACGGGTGACTGGACGAGGAGCGTTGTCCGTTGACTTGACGAGAGAGGAAAGTCGCACGTCAGGCAGTGGGGGTCTCGCGAGGGCAGATGACCAAAAGATGCAGGACAAAGAGACAGCGAGGCGTCTGCAGCCAACGAAGAGGGGCGTTGATGCCGCGCAGCAGCCAGGCTGAAGGCATGCATGCATGTCCATCTGCAGGTGCAGACCCGCAGATGCGGTGGCCGAGTCGAGGGCTGATCAAGCCACCAAACATGACGTGGTGTTTATCAGTATGCGAAATGAGTCTTTGTCATGGGCGTTTGTGGGGAGGGGAATTCCGAGTAGAAGTCCATGTTTGTAAGTTTCCGAAGCGTAGCCGAGTCGTATCGAGATGCTAGAAAGCGAGTCGTGATGGCCCTTTTACTTTGGCAGGGGAGGCAGAGGGCGACTGGGAGGAGGCCCAGGGCACGGAGGAAGGTGAGAAGGACGCTGAGCGGGCATGTTGCAAGGTAGCTGGATGGCGATGGACATTTAGATGTGTAGGTGGTGTTGCGTCGGTGGTGTGTGTATGCGAACGGCTTGTGCA
This sequence comes from Cordyceps javanica, assembly GCF_051103115.1. NCBI lineage: Eukaryota > Fungi > Ascomycota > Sordariomycetes > Hypocreales > Cordycipitaceae > Cordyceps > Cordyceps javanica. The sequence goes on from NC_139296.1 coordinate 2,832,344, forward strand.
GAGGTTCGCAGATAGTGATGTCGCAGTGTGGTAGTGCTAGTAGTAGCAGCGGTGTGTGAGTAGCAGAATACTCGTACAGAGCAAGGTTGGTGTTGTTGCAGGAGGTAGAAAGAGAACAGCTGCGCAGGTAGCAGTTATATTCCTTTGAAGAAGTTGTAAATTGTGAGGTGTGAGTTGTGTGCGTTGTTGTATCGTGAACGGTAGGCTCAAATGTTTGATGGAAGTGGGAGAGGGAAGCCTTAAGTATGTATTCAGCGCTGTTTGCAAGATGAGCCAGGCAGAGAGAGGGTGTGCCAAAAAAAAAAAAAAAAAAAAAAAAAAAAAAGGAAGGGCCAAAGTGTGAAGAGTGGTCTGACAGGGGAGACCCCAGGAGGAGGAAGGGGGGGTGTACAAATTTCAATGTCCGGAATGACGGAGTGGGTTGGACGCCCTTTTCGCTCTTTCTAGGGAGGGGGGGGGGGGGGGGGGGGGGTCGGTTCTTTTCCTTTTTATTTAATTTGGTACGAGGAGAAGGGGGGAAATCACATACGCAGGTAGGTTGGCATGCAAGTACTTACCCAGCCAAGTCCGGCTCAGCCCAGCGGCCACAGTGCCCATCAACGGCCTGGCAGCATAACAACGTGCACTCCAGTACCAGCTCCAGTGGCACCCCCAGTGGCACCCCCAAAACGCCCACTGTACTTACGACTGGTAATGATACCTAAGTAACCTTATTACTCAACCAGGAACCGGTCAGATGTCAGCCTGGTACCGCCTCTGCAAGTACCATTTTCTCATTCTTTTTGTCCTCCCTCCCCTCCCCTCCTCCTCCAGACCGCTTCCAGAGAGCGAGAAAGGGGGTGCGTACAGGGGCCTGGGGGAGTGGGAAAGGGGGGCGTTCAGCATCATTTACTGGTACAGACGCCGCCCGACAGGCCCCCGGCAGACACCCCTCCCCAACACCTTTCGCCCTATTTTGCAGAGGACGCAGTAATAAAACATCAATGATGCTGTTTGTATGACGGCTACGGCCAAGTAACAGTGAGTGCCCACGAATACAATGCACTCTTGAGGACACGCGACGTCTCTGCGTCTCTGCCGTGTCGGCTGTGTCGGCCATGTCGGCTGCCGCGCTGCCCGTACCCGTTGCTGTCCTGTGCTGTGTGCTCCCTACTTTATCTATGCGACAACTGATAGTCTGATGTTATAGACATTTCGTCGTACATACCACCAGCTGTCGGTGCAGGCATTGATCACCATGTCGTCCTACCGGGCGGTACCAACCAGTGGATTGACCAGCCTAGCGAATACCTGCCTTGTTGGGAACCTACCAACAAACTTCTCAACTGCTACCTGTAACAGGCTCGAATCTTGTAAACCGCCCATCACCTTGCCCCCCATTTCCTGCGCTCGACAGTTAGTAGGTACTAATAAGTAAGTAGAGTCACTAGAGTCACAGTGACGCAGTGCTCAGAAGCACCTGTGGGGCCTGGGAGGAAATTGAAACAGGCGCTATCCCCACTAAGCCCACCCCTTGGAGACGCAGAAGAATAGCGAGGCGAGGAGGAAAAAAAGGAACGAAGCCTCACATAGTGCAAGTGAGTGCGACCGCAGAAATCAAAACACAATAAAAAAATGATTATGCTCCGTAATATTAGCATGACACAAAGGACAATAGAAAAAAATAAACATGGAAATTACTACTATTAATAAAAATTGTGATAAACAAAGTCGTCACCACGTCTCGCATTGTCCGCAACCTGCACCAGGGGCCTGGCCGCCCGCAGGCTGGCACCAACTTTCGCACCGCGGGCCCAGTCATTACTCAGTGAAGATTTCCTGCTCAGTACCTTCCTACTCAGTACCTGCGATACTTACAGCGCTCTGACGGACATGCTGATTCATCGTCACTTTCTCCGTTCTGCCCCTCCCTCTCGTCCCTCCTCTCCATCTCACAGAGCGTGCTGCCCGTCATACCAGTAGAACGTAAGTAAGTAGGCATCCATTCATATCCATACTTCCGTACGCATCTGGTACTACAGCAAGCCTCAAAATCATACTATTGCGCCTCATCTCCAAGACACATCAGCCCATGTCCTGGGTGCGCTGAAAGTCGCAGCCACCAAATAAGAAAATACACAAAGCAATTAACATTCCATCATACGACTAGCAAGAGGAGAGACCATCAGATTTACCAAGAATCGGAGCAGCACATGTGTCATCTACTCGTCCGTCAAACGCGGACCTTACCCCATGTGACCTCTTGCCTTTGACGCAGAAGCAGCCACGACAAGAATCAGCCAACACGTACGAATTACACAGACACGTACACACACATACACACAGGCACAGACAGTACTCCGTACGGATACAATGTATCAGGATTCGTTATTCGCCTCTTGCTTTTTCTTCCCTCCCCCCGTCGGTGCGGATATTGCCCGTCCATCTCGCTCGGCCGTGTTCCGTCCGGGCGCGCGCCGCGTCACAATGGTCCAAGACAGATCACCCAATTATTAGCCACCTTCCATCGTGCCGCCCTGAGCGCCTCAGCCGGCCACACACCACAAATAGATCCATGGAACAAAACACCCAGGGGAACGGGGCCTGCCAGTCCGGTCAGTGTTGCATCGGTGTGCGGGATCGCGATACAGCCCTCGATACCCTCCTGACCAGACAAATTAACATTGGCATTGATTGCCAAGGCCTAGGACTTGGACTTTACCTGGAGCTTCGGCTGTTGCAAGGAGAGCCTCCGTCCTGATGAGCAAACAAAGACACGCGACAGTTGCAAGAGCGTCGCGCGCCTCGAGAAAAAATCAACCCCAAAGAGAGCCCAGGCTAATAGGGGTATAGGCTCAGGTACCATTACAGGTAGGTGGGTTTGCGCCGCACGTCCGGAGCACTACTTACACTGGGGAATTGACCCCGACCGCGTCCCCTAACGAAGCAGGCAGGAGGGCAGGTTTTCGACCGAGAGGCCGCAACAAGACATGCATAGTGGAAAGGAGAGCAATCAAACCCGCGTTAATACAAGAGACATGAGCCAGATCGGGACAGCGGGGAGGGCAGGCTCCACGAACATCATGTCTCTCATCATCTCACCTCCAGAAAAAGGGGCCCTGTTCTGCGTTACAGGGTCAAAGGGTGACATGACCGTCTGCGTCAAAGCCAGTGGATAAGAGTTCCGAATCTCTGGTCGGCGAGTCCTGTAATAATTGCACCTCAAAGTGAGATCCAGCGTGCGACACCCCTGGCTAACACGCAAGGAGTTTGATTGCCTGTCCACTTTGAAGCTTCTCTTTCTCCACTCATGGAAGCTCTGTGGAAGCTCTGCCTTCGCCTCCTCAGTTAAGGCCCCAACAGCTTGGTCCATCCCCCCACTACTGGAGCCTTGACGACCCTACTCAGTAACCTGACACATCTGGAAAGGGGTCTTGGTTTTCCGGCAAGGCTACTCAAGACGCGAAGACCGGCAAGCAAAGAAAGGTCCCCTGTGGGGGTGACGGTAATTTGTCTTTGATTCGCTGAGGGGCTTGCCTGACCGCTGCATTGGTACTGTCATCAGTCGTAAGCATATTGCATAGTAGAAGAATATTTTGACTTCTGTTTGAGTCGGTGATTACTTGGCTAGTGCTACCTGTATAGCCCAAAGTGCTGAGCAAGTCGAGGCAGGGGCACTCATTTCACCGCGCCAAGGCTGACCGACGACTAGAATGACTGGATAGACGAGAGCCTCTACGTCAGATTACGTTATACTCGCTTCGGGTCATATTCATCTTTCTGATACTTTGGCCTGAGTTTGTTTCTCATCAGCCGATATCCGACTGCAGATCTACCGAAAATATCTACTAGATCACCTGAATGTTCTGATGGGCCGAAGAAGGCAGAGATCCATAAACTGAGAGGAATCAGAAGAAGGCCATCACAGGTCAAACAAGACAATGAGGAGGTATGCGCCTTTCGGCATGTGCTCGTTCAAGCCTGGTCACATTCGGTTCCAGGAGTACCAGGCAGACTTGATCCGAGGCAGGGGTCGTGGGCGGGGGAGACGCGAAAATAAAATGTGGCTGAGAGTCGGCGCAACTGCTACGGAGTACTTGGTACAGCAAACCGCATCAAACAGCACCGGTATGTAAGAATATTCTGGCTATGAAATCAAGGACAAGCTAAGGGGTGAGCGAATGAACAACCTTGTGTATACCAAGATTGCCATGTTCCGGGGAGTTGCTCGTGTAGGTCTCCGCAGGAATATGAAGAACGGGAGAAATGAGGACGAAAGCAACAAAGAGAAGTACAAGTCGAAGCGGCTGATCTGCCAGATTGTCCCCAGGGAGCTTATGCACCTCGCTTACGGATTACAGTGACCTCATGTCAGGACATCGACTGATCGTCTTTGGGGTATTTTATTCGTCAGTCTATAAGTTTTATAGCATTATCCCACTTGCAAGTCTTTAACCGCCGGAGAAGTGTTTCTAGACTCTGTTGATACACGACAGTGTCAACCAAATAATCGCATCTGTGGCCACATGTCCGAGCAAGCATTAAGAGCACTGTGTGCTACTCTATTACTCTTTCTGACTCCCTTTTGCTAACCCGCTGTGATAAACACTCTAACCGTTATTCGCACCTTGTTGAGAATTCGAAATTCGACATTCGAAATTTGAAACAAGTGAGGGGTCGGCAATCGGGCAACAGAGTTGGCACTCGTGGCTGCAAAATCCCACTATTTGGGACTCGGCGATGGCTTCACCGCTTACAATACGCTTTTTGAGTTTCTTGGCGGGCGCTCTTATTTGTCGGTCGCTACTGCTACAAGGTCATGTAAACCGACAAAGTTTAAAAATTAAACGATAGGATAATCTCGGCTGCTTGGCGGGATAAGCCGAACGAGATGGCGTTGGAAGTCGGCTTACATTGTCTTATGCGGCTCAAGTCAGCCCGCGCCATGTTGGCATCATGGCAACAATGGGAGCTCGAAGCAACAGTTTTTTAGACTTTGCCAAATAAACTCTACACCATCTGTGAGAAAGATGAAACGGCAGAGATGGCGAGGGTCTTGAAAGCCGTGGGCCCTTTGTCCCAATCCAATCACTCACGCGTCGGTGTCAATGCGGCAGCATCGAAAAGCGGAAGCTGTCTTTCCTCTCTTCGCATTCAACGACCAAATGTACCTGACCTGGAAGGGATAAAAGGCAGATATGCCGCAAAAGTGAAGCATCCTCGTGTTGACGAGGCCCCATCCCAAATCCTCACTCCTTCTGTTTCACGGCGAGGCTGAAACTGCCGGGCCAGGCCAGGCGGTCTTGCACGACCTGAAGACTCGGCAGACTCGGAATGCAGCCTCCGAGAAATCAACCGACGAGGAGAGGGAGGCGAAAAAAAAAATCAAGTCCAGAACCAGCTTAAGAAAAAAAAAACAACGCATTCGACATCTTTGCTCACGCCTATTGGCTGGTCACTACCAGGTGCGGTCTGCCAAAAAGCCCGCTCGCGAAACGGAGCTTGAGCCGCACCTTTCATGCCGCGTCCCTTAGCAAAAGCCAATTCTTCTCCTACTTCGGCGACCAATCTCCATAGGGCAGAAGAGGAAAACATACATATGCACAATGCACGCGATACAGAGCCTTAAGAAGAATTCGCAGCATCACATCGCGAAGAATGAACCTTTTCAGCCCTGGCTAGTTCAAACACGTACAGACAGGCATGCGCACGCCTTCACCAACTAATAACCCACACTCACATGCACAGAGCTTCACTCTCTCTTTTTCGTTTTGGTTCTCTCTCCCGTCGCGTCATCATCGTGACCCATACAGATGACAGGACATGAGAAAAAAAAAAAAAAAAAAAGTCCCCCCCTGTTCTTGTTGGCGTCTTACACGCATCAGCGCCCAACCGAGTCCCATGTGGCCTCGTGCAACCCCGCCATCGTTTCTTTCTAGTATGCAGTTTGCGTTTGCCTGATACTGCTAGCCACGTATGCGGCCGCTCATTCGGGCCTGGTCCAGCCTTATTACCGCCTGGCCGGAAAGGAGGGGAGAACGCTGTTGTTATGGTGATTGACTGATTATGACACCATCTCAGTCAAATACGATTTGGCCACGCATCAACTAAATAAATAAGTCTTGGTCGCTGCAAGGCGCTCGCCCATCTCTTCCACGTTGGCATGGCGGTGTAAGTACTGGCAGCCTCTCGTCTATCAGTAAGCGGATGTAAGGCCGGCTCGGCCTCATCATTGGCTGCACCAAGTGTGCCCGCATGTTTACAGCTATTGTCCAGTTACTGAGTACAGGCAAAAATTCCACGTACAAACATGACTTCCAAGGCTGCTTGGAGGAGGGAGACATGATATGCAACAGCATCGATGGGCCACTAACTTGGTTCACGTACACGCCCCCCCCCCCTTGTTCTGCCTCGTCACAGTCCTCTTTTCATTTGCTGGCTTTTTTTGTTCACACTTTTGTGAGTCACAAGGTTTATCTAATCCAAGTATTCTTCTTTTTTGTTGAAATGATTACACCATGGTCTCCGCGATCTGGCATCAGGCATCACGAGGCGACTCGGATGGGGCCACCAAGACGAACCGGCAGAACATTTTTGGTGCCCAACAGATTTGATTACCGAGCCAAGAACCACATGACTGGCGAGTCGGTGAGACACGGGCAATTGTCAGGTTCGTTCAAGCTTCGGGCAGCGCCAACAATAACAATAGCAGCATGGAGGAGCGTTCGCTACGACTGGGCTTCCAGAAGGGTCGGCCGTGTTCTTTTATCCCAGTCACTGGTTGGGTAACCCGTCCGTCAACGGTTGCGTCGCATTCCTCAGTCCAGAGCTGCCTTTTCAGACGAGATTGCAATATATTTTATCCATGTACAGGCCTTTCTCCCCCAGGCTTCCCTGCGCGTGCGACAAGGGGGAGGGGGGGGGGGGGGGTGAGGGTATGGTTTACTGCTGATGAGATGGCCCACCACCCGCAAAAACGCATCTCGTGAACACTGGCAAATTTGAACATGATTTAAATAAAACCCTGGTGGCGATGACGCAGGAAATACGAAATCGGGCGGTAAGGTAGGGGGGGGCCGGCTGTCCTTGCTGTTGGGGCCACAGCCCCGACCGGCTGCTGGTATGAGGTCCAAGTAATTACTTCTTTCCGTGCTAAATTATCTTTTTGACCGCCAACACACAAGAAAAAAAAAAGCATGATATTTTTAGCGCATCTGTAATTTGGTGCAAAATTACGCCCCGGATGCTAGCTATAATACATATGGGCCGTGATATCGTCATAACATCATGGGCAAGACTCGGCCCGCCAAGCGTATAACCACCGTTTCTTATTAACATCCAGGTAGATAGTACATAACTTTTGTCGTTTCTTTTCATCTCATCCTTATTAGCTGATGACGCGAATTCTTGCCCAGTTCCATCAATAGCGCGCGCCCCCCTCCCCTTTCCCGCCACGGCGCAATGTAATCTCGCCAGCAAAAGAGGTTGCTAGTGTTGCGCACGTTTTTTTTTTTGGCACTTTTGATGGCCGTCGCTTTTTCTTTTTTTTTTTCTTCTTTTCTTCTTTTCTTCTTTTCTTTGCTTCTGGCTGTTCAATAATAAACTTTGCCAATTTCGACTCAAACCCTGCGCCTCATCTCGATCATTACTGGTACGAGAACAATAAAAAAAAAGGCGATACCGGGACCCTGGCTTGTTGTGGCTGTGCTTCTCGAGCATTCACATGGGTCAAGTGTTTATTTACGAATACCTGGCATCCCCGGCCCCCCTTTGTAGATGGATTCAATGGGCGTCCAGGATGGTTGATGAGATTCGTCAAAGCCCGCGTCCTGTAGAGGCACCCCCAACCATGACAAAATTTATTATAGTTTTATTTTCATCTTGTCTCATTGAAGACCTGCTTTGTTTTTATTAAATCTATTTTTGCAGCAAGCCCGGGCCAAGTTGCCCTCAATTAGCCTTTGGGGGCCGAAGACCAGCCACCTTATTTCGGAGCAATTCTCGTCTTCGTCTCGTCTTGTAAGTTGACCAAGCCCCCATGCCTATTTTGGTGCTCGAATGCGCCCAAACCTTGTCCGCAGGCCGATACGAGTACTGGTAGCCAGCCCAGAGTACGGACAGGTGGCCCTGCACATGTTTTTGCTCGTCTAATGCGTCTCTAAAAACATGGAAGGGAAACAAAGAAAAAAAAAGCAAAACAGGAAGGAGAGATAAGAGACTCAGAGTAGAAGAGTTACAGGACAGTGGCCCATCTATTGTGTACAACAACGAGAAGAGGGAAATTACCAGGCAACACGCTGACTTTCCATATAGCCAAAACATGGCTGTGTTTTACACGGACCTGATGGTCCTCGGGGCAAGACAGCCGTCGGCCTGAGACCGTGAGGAGCCCTTCCTCGTACCAGTAAGCTAGTGCTTCGATCTGAGAACTTTGGGCGGGATAAACCCGGCAGGGCATAATTTGTCTCTGCTGAGCAATCCCGGTCCGAGAGAGAGAGAAACGCCGCGACCCGGCTCCCTTTGATCCGCCCGCGCGCAAGTTGGCAGCCAAACAAGGCAGCCATAAGCCACTAGCTTATCCCAACCGCACGGTGATCGGGCTTTTATTGATGCGCCTCTCGCGTATACAGAACAACTTATTTACATGAACAAAGGAAAAACGCAAAAGCCACGACGGCGCCCCCAACTACATATGCTCGGATGTCTCAGAGTTGGGGGGGTGTGAGTTCAGCTTGGCTTTTAGACTCGGCTTCGCGGAAACACTCGGACGCGCACGATTGGTTTCTCTTTTCTTTTTCCTGTTCTGGTCCATCGACTGTTTGGCATTCTTTGTTCTTTTCTGCAGAATACGAACACGTCTAATAAACACCCTTCTCTGGCCCATGTGGGAATGGCCGAGACAATAACGCTGCCCGCCGCTGCGCGCAACTCAACGGTTCCGCTCCCCCCATCTCCTTCACCCTGCCACCGCCGCCCCATGAAACACTCTGGCACACTTCTGCGCCCGTTGGTGCCGAGTTGAGGTGTCGCTTATTGTACCAGCAACCAATGAGACGAGTTCCCCTCAGCTGATGGCCAGACGAGGCGGTAGATGGGTTGTAACTTTTGTAAGCACAGTGCAACCCTCCCACCTCGTTGCCCCATCCCGAGAGCTGGCTTGCCGGTGGATGCGTGATAAGCTGATGACGACAGGACGGCTTGGCCAGTCTGGGGTCGCCGTAGAAAAAAGGCGTGTTATCAAACGGATGTGCTGGATGTGTTCATGCTCATTGTTTCCGATTACGGATGACAAACACGGTAAACTTGGCTTGCCACGTCGCGCCGCGTACGCCTAGCCAAGCCACCAACATTGGCTTTTGTTTCGCCGGGAGGGGTTTTGGCTCCGGACGACGGGTGAATCAATAGCCATTGATCATGAGTGATGTCTGCCTCGGCTAAGTACGACCTTGTTTTTACCAAGCTAGGAAGACGACTAGTGTGCCTGGACGGCAAAACTGCGTAGAACGGCTATACCGCCACAAGAAGAAGTAACTATCTCAATAGTCTTCAGCCAGTTTCAATGGCGTGAGGCTGCCTAAGTAATAGTACGGCGGATTGACCGCTGCGCCTGAACGGGGCATGGGGGCAACGATCCAGAGAGGTCCTTCCCACGTGGATGTCAGGGGTAGGTATTGCATACTACATAGTACTATTATGCCTGTCAACGACGCGTTTTTTTTTTGCTGTTGCTGCATGCTATCAGTACGGCTGCGGCGTCGCTCTGACAGCCTGCTGCCTGGTTCTCTCAGCCTTCCCGGCGATGGCGGCGCAGGGGTGCAATGGGGGTGTGCCTCGTAATAGGCTGTTCGATGAAGATACTGCGGCGGGCATCACTCAATAGGCTATAGCCACCTGTCAAGCTCGCGCGGCCCAGGAATTGCTCTCTTATCCGCACGTCGCCTGCAGATCCAGGCGGCCTTGCCATATTATGGCTGAGACAATTGATTCCATACTGGACTGTGGAGCAAACCGCTTGCCAATAGTACAGACTGGACAGCGTTGCAGTACCACTGGGCTCGTATGATTACTCAATGATCTGGTGTGGGTAGCGTGCGAAGCGCCCTCACATCGCAGCCGATGCCTACAGATCGTCCAGTCCATGGTCTGATGCTGCAAGGGAGACATGCAGACCAGGACGGGCGTAAGTAGTCAATCTGACCGGCGTGGCGGTCGCAGTTGTCTGGGGTAGTTTGCCTCGCCGTCTCTGACTTGTGGCCCCTTCCCCCCTCCCCGGCCCGAAGCTCCGCAATACTATGAAAGTTAGGTCCCAAAGAAAGAGAGAGCGAAGCGAATCGCCCCGGCGCGCCAAAGACATGGTTTTGGCCTATTTGCTCGGGCGCGAGGCGCTGCTTGATGCTTTTGCAGGGGAGGGCAGGGCAGGGGGAAACGGTGCGGATGGCGCGGGTTGATAGGCCCTTGTCAGTGGCTTGCCTGGTGGTCACGAGAGCGTGGTGAAATGGCAAAGTCGGATCGTGTCCAGTTTTGAAGATGATATTGGGCTGGCGCAGTATGTGACACACAGTTAAACGTGTCGTGGAGCGTCGCATAACGGCCCGATGAAGGTACTTTGGCAGCAAGTACCTACGCTGCCCTCCATGTTGTTGACCGGGTTGTCATGAGGATGTTGCATGCAGTACGTATACAAAGCTTCACGATCTGCAGCAGTGGGTGTGTAAATAACAGTCAAAGACTTAGCAGAAAACATGCCAAGATGCCTAATCGTGAGCGTATTCGTCGTACGATGGCGTGGTATAGGGCTGGCTCCTCATCCGGCATCAGTCTGGGATTCATGACTGTGTTGTGAACCATCGCGGCTCCGCGATATTGCTCCGGCTCGCATGAAAAGATATCAAGTAGTGGCATGTTCCCTGGACAAATTGCCATCTCTCTTTCATGCGGCAAGAGGCGTGCATACACCGACCAAAGCACGGTTGGGGTAGGTTTCGCGACCTCGATTCTTCTTGTTGTCTCTTTGAAGAGCGCAGTTCTCGCAATGTATCAGATTTTGGTAGAAGCCCAACCCATCTTTTCGCAGGGGGGGCATCCATTTTCTTTCATTCACCCGTCCAGCCCAGATGCTTCGCCTTGCTCCATTGACCAACAGCAGAGAGCAATGGCGGAAACCAGCAGACATCTTGAAACAGTAGCATCACTTTTTAACTTTTATAGAGCTAACCGAGCTGCCCAGCCTCGTGTCGGAACGTATAGCTTTCCACCAATACCGCTGTCTACCGCTCGGGGCCGAGCGCGTGAGCGGAGAGAGTAGGGCTAGTTTAATGATTGCGAATCGGTGTTTCAACTAGTCATCACGCAAGCCGCCTATCGGCCCAAACGGCGCACGGCCGAGAGGCATCCAACGCAGACCTGTGGCCGACGGAAATAAAAATCTGACAAGAAACTATCCTTTCTTCGTGTGTGTAATACAGGCATCTTCCCTGCTCTTCATTATGCCATGCCAAACGGTCGTCTCAACACGTGCAATCCTGCTCCGTCATCGTCAGTGCGTTGCTTCGTGGCCGCGTCATCCAACGGAAATATTTTCCAAGCCGTTGGAATTCTCTCAAACTCTTTTTCTATACGCCCCCTCCACTTCAGGCCGGAGGATGCTGCCAACTATGATCCCAAATAGCCCTTTGACAAGTTCGTAGTTAGTTCATCACCTTGTTTTATGCGAGACGCAAGCTTGGCTTACTTCACTATGCCGACGAGCGCTAGCAATCCAGCATCAATGCCGAACGGAGTATTAGTTGGCAAGTACAGTCGTATGTAGCTGTCATCTGTATGGTGTGATGAAGGAGCCTCGGCATGCGCCAAATCAACCAGGCGCGAGTCGGCAGTTGTTGGCGTATGGATGATGATGTCGCGGACTCTGGATGATGTCCGTCATACTTCGTCAGCAGGTATTTGGGTAGATGTAATCCAGTTCTCCATCTTTGCTTGCCCAGTGGTCGCATTGATGCCAGGCAGAGACTGTTGATTAGCCTTGGGTCCAGCATCGCGCCTCTTGACAACTAGACAGAGCACGCGCCCGTAGATTGCGAAGCCCTCGTATGAGACATCCATGGCCAATTTCTTCTTGTCGTCACTGGAATCATCGTCAGATTCAAAGCCGGGAATCTCGCGTCTTCGTTTGGATGGTGGCTCCTCGCCGCCTGAATCTAGCTCTATAGCAGATCCCTCAGCATTAGCATCGTCACATCCCGAGGCATCTGCATTGAAGTCTCGGTCACGCTTAGCCCCGCCCCGTGTGTCAGCATTCGGGATGGCCGATAGATCAAAGTTTTCATCGTCATCACTTTCCTCCTCAATACGTATGGGTGCAAAGTCTGCGTCGTCTACGCCGACTGGCTGATCGTTTGTCTCGCTGATCAGTTTGGTGGTATTCGACTGCATCATTGACGGGCCCTTCTCTCTGAAATTTTTCTTTTTAGAAAGTAATGAGTGTCGAGTGCTCGTTTCAGTCAGGAACATGGACACCTCAAAATCATCTGCAAGCCGCCAGTCCACGCTGTCAGCTCTCACTTTCCCGACCGATTTGACCGTCAATGTATCGCCAATCACCCAAGCATACCTTGTATAATGACATCTTTCACTCGAGACCTTTTGGAAGGCTTCTTCTTCATCCTTTCTCGTTCCCTTTCCTCTCGTAGTTTCGGCAGCACGAGGGGGCGAATGGCTTCAATCACCCGCGCCAAAGTCTGGTGCCTGGGATGCAACAGCCAGGATTGAGCAAGCGCCGGGCTATCGAGATAAATCCGGCATTCCAGAACAGAATATTTTGTAATTCTTAAATATCGTCGTACGGGAGCCATCGAACTGCGATTTCCTAGCCAGAAAGCTTGAAATGTGTGAAGTTGACGCGAGGAAACCGTCGTGAATGGGTGACATCATTGTCAGCCCCACTGTGCATGTTCAGTCTAGGGTAGGTCCCTATTCAGCGAAACAATTGTCTTCGGAAAAATATAAGCGCCATGTTAAAAGATGAGTTCAGCGATGTTATCCTGGTGCTTGGGGATTCGATTCTTCCATATAGATATAGGTCGTTTTTAAATCTTAGAATAGCTGCAAGGCTGCGTACGAGTCCCATCTTCGGGTTCTTTGGAGTGTAACCTGATTCTTAACTTACCCTACAGCTGTTGAGATCAAGTCCCTCCCTTACATCACACAGACATGTGATGGTACCATGGATTTTGGGCTGATTACTTACAATTTAACACGAAAGCGAGCTTCAGGGTTACCCAAACTGTCCCAAATACTCAATAATAATGCTGCCTCTACGCCCATGTCTGGCCTACTGCGTGATGTCCTTCACCTTGTTACTCGTCTGGCTTTCCATTGGGTTGCGTCAACAGCGGTACCACTACACAAAGGTATAGGCAAAGTCTCTAACGCATGCCGGCAGAGATAGCTTTCCGAGAGCTCTATGGCCAGAGAATATCCTACAGAAAAGTGTGACAGCCATGAAGTCCGTCTCTGTTTGTCGTTTGCCTCGATATTAACGGTTGATATCGGACTCATCCTACTTACAGATAAGATAAGCCCATTGACATTTTCCACTGACAATATCTTGCAGCTTCTGCAGTAGATAGTCTTCTTACTATTTGAGATCCTGCATAAGTACGACCTCGTGTACAATATCAAAGTTGTTATCTTGTGCAATCTAGTATAGTTCTGGGCTGCCTTGCTGTTGAGGTGGTTATATCTTGATGTTTTGCAACTTGTGCATTTTCGATGCGAGACTGTATGATGCTAGCCCGCGTCGCCCAAACGATACAGTCCTCCCAGGCTCAAGAAGGTATCGGTTGATCACAAGTACATACGGTTAAAGTCTCAAATTTATTGAGGCAAAACGGCGAGAAGCTCCATCTCTAGCAAGTGCTTGCCTAGCTTGTACTCCTGGTCCGGAGTAGGCACACCGACATATGTCCATCCAAGATACTGGTTGCATTGATCGCAGTAGAATCGCCGCGCAGTGTTTTTGCCAGTCGTCATTTGCCATTCTTCTGGCTGGCCTAGAGTGACACTTGAAACCGATTCAAATAGCGTCGCCTTGCCTTCGAATCCGCGGAAATGCTAGAGACGAGGTGATCGTGTAAGCTAAGATGACAAATGAGAAGCACCAAACGACGTTCTCCCTCAACATTCAGAGCTTATATCCTAGCCTCAGAGACTGCATGGCACCTACGTACACTGCAGATGATGTCCTCTCCTCTGACAATCAAGGCTTTGCAATTTCGGCATCCGTACGTGAATGGTGTTTTTTTCGATGTCTTTTTGATCTCAGTCATGGTGGTGTATACTCTGAACCGTAAAATTCCAGTCTGATGTCTAGCAGAAGTCTAGCAGAATGATATTGAAGAGATGTAGAAGTTAGTATTTCCATGCCTAGCTTCTTGCACCCAAGAGCGGGGGTTACAATAAGCATTGTGTCTCGGCCGATCTAGGCAGCCACACATGGGCAAACGTTTTGCCGGCGACTTCTACCTGATCTGCGCTTTCAACGTTGAAGGTACTGTGCGAGACAGAAATTTCACTTTAACCTGCAAGAAGGTTTGCGGGCTGGAGACAAATAGTATAGGACCGCTGCGAATTTTTGCCTCGTGAGAAATCGCCAGCGCAAACGTGAAGGTGCCGTGTGGACAGTGCTCAAACAACCGGACATCCCTCTGTGGGAGGAAAGCTCAAGAAGATTGCTTGAAAATTCCGAGATTGGGAACCGCTTGAACCTTCTTTACTGGATTTATTCTCTTATCTTCAAGACAGTGCTGGAAGTATCTTCGGCGGATTTCCTTTCGAAGCCAAGTTCTCTGACTTGATAGACTCGAGATGCGCTGCCAAACTCCATGAGACCCACCCCAATTAGAAAAGTCCCCCAAAACTTGTCGCTCCCATCTGCGACAGTTCTTTTCGAATACGCTGCATTGGCGGCTCCCAAGGCATGTGGTGGTCGTAAAAATGTCGAAATCATGGAAATCGACCTTGAAACTTCCACGATCGACTTTCCCGTAAGCCTTGATGCCCGGCGCGACACCTCAGCTACAAAGCTGCGTGCTGACATTTCCCGATCTAGAGCGCGACCGAACCCGAAGCTGCAGCGACAACATCTACTGAGTTGCTCGGACGAATTCTATGACTGGCAATCGTCGCGACCATCTGAAGGCGAGCCTTTCATCCTCCACGATGGCCCTCCGTATGCAAACGGCCCCCTCCACACTGGGCACTCGATCAACAAGATACTCAAGGACATGATCATACGGGTACAGGTCCAGAACGGTCGGCGCGTCATCTACCGTCCTGGCTGGGACTGTCACGGTCTGCCGATTGAGATGAAGGCCCTAGGTACCGCAGGAACCAAGGGCCTCAGCTCGGTGCAGGTACGAAAGCAGGCGCGGAAACTGGCGACCAAGACAGTCACCGAACAGATGAAGGGCTTCAAATCCTTTGCCGTCATGTCGGAGTGGGACAACAAATGGACGACTATGGATCGAGCATTCGAGATCAGACAGTTGCGTGTTTTTCAGAAAATGGTGCGTCACGGGCTCATCTATAGAAAGCACAAGCCAGTGTACTGGTCGCCGTCCTCTGGCACCGCCCTCGCCGAAGCCGAATTAGAATACAAAGACGACCACTTGTCCACGTCCGCTTACATCAGATTTCCTATCACGTCTGACTATAGCGAGATTTTGGACCTAGGAAGTTTTAATGGCCCTCTCTATGCTGCGATTTGGACAACGACGCCGTGGACACTCCCGGCAAATAAGGCAATTGGCGTTCACAACGACCTGCAATATGCTGTTCTACGAGTAAATGGATCCGGACTTCTTGTTGCATCAAGTCGTATCGAAGCTGTCCGTGAACTGATACCAGAAGCTGAAGTCGTGGCCGACTCCATCCCTGGCTCGAAGCTGGCGGGCTTGCTGTACCGCAACAAGTTGAGAGGCAAATCGGCCCCAGTGCAACCTATAATTCATGCCGATTTCGTGTCTGCTGATTCGGGCACTGGTCTGGTGCACCTAGCGCCTGGCCACGGACAAGATGATTATGAAATCTGCCTCGCGCATGGCATTGAGGCCTTTGCGCCAATTGACAATGATGGCCGGTTCACAGCGGAGGCATATCCCGATGACCCGGAAGTTCTCACCTCCGCACCTTCGATATTGGAGGGTGGAAGTTGCTCCGTTCTTGATCTTGTGGGTGAGGATGTAATTGCCATTCGCGAGATACAGCACAAGTATCCCTATGATTGGCGATCCAAGAAGCCCGTTGTCATCCGGGCAACGGCACAATGGTTCGCTGATGTGGGTAGCATCAAAGATGACGCGTTGAATGCTCTCAAGAATGTCAAATTCGTACCTGAGAGCGGTAGAGTACGGTTAGAGAGCTTTGTCAAAGGGAGATCCGAGTGGTGCATTTCGCGACAACGGTCATGGGGCGTACCAATCCCGGCGTTATACAAGAGCAATGGCGAAGCCGTCATGACTGCTGAAACCATTGACCATATCATCAGTGTAATGCAGGAAAGGACCTCGGACGCATGGTTCTCGGATAGTTCGGACGACCCAGCCTGGATTCCGGCGTCCCTACAAGGCGAGTATCGCCGCGGCACAGACACCATGGACGTTTGGTTCGACAGCGGTACTAGCTGGGCAGAAATCGAGAAGCAAGTCGATGTCTACCTGGAAGGCTCAGACCAGCACCGAGGATGGTTCCAGTCCAGTTTGCTAAGCTATATCGCGGCGCAAAAAGCGGATGGCAAGCCGGCAAACAGTATTGTAGCCCCATTTCGAACCTTGATCACGCATGGTTTTACTCTGGACGCGCAGGGAAAGAAAATGTCTAAATCACTGGGCAACACAATATCCCCAGAAGAAGTGATGGATGGCAGACTCCTACCATCTGCGAAGCGCAAGGGGAAAGATACCGGACAGCCAGATGCTTTGGGCCCGGATGCTCTACGCTTGTGGGCTGCAAGCTGTGATTTCACTACCGATATCCTCATCGGCCCGACTATTCTGCAGCCCGTCCACAACGCGCTTGTTCGATATAGGACAATTCTCAAAATGCTGCTAGGGTCGCTGCACGAATCTAGTCGACAGGCTCCCCTGACAAAGCTGGACCACATCGCTCTTCTGCACCTCTCGACGACGATGAAGCATGTGTGGGAGGCGTACAACAACCACGAATTCCACAAGGGTGTTGGCATCCTGAACCGCTGGGTCTCCACAGACTTGTCGGCCTTTTACCTGGAAGCTCTCAAGGACAGGCTCTACTGCGGCGACGGAGGAGGTGCGATCGAGCCCATCTTGGTCGGCATGCTGAGAATGCTGGCTCCAGTGACTCCTGTGCTGGTCGAAGAGGCCTGGACCAACCGGCCTAGCTGGATGATGAGTGACGATTCAATGGTACACCCGGCGAAACAGCTCTACCAAGCACCGGTCATCAACCCTTCACGTTTAACTTGCGAGAAGGACAAGCTACGTGAGGACATCCCGAAGCTCTCTGCCGTCCACGAGGCTATCAAGGCGGGGCTGGAGCCTGCGCGGCTGGCCAAGGAGGTGGGCAGCTCGCTCCAGTGCTCGGTAGTTGTCGTCACAGAGGATGCCGGCCTGCTGTCGTGCTTGGCGGAATACCAGGATGAGCTGGATGCCATGTTCGTGGTGTCGTCGGTTTCCGTCAACGGCCCGCTGCCAGAGCAGCCACCGGCGTGGCACTACACTACGAACCTGCAGGAGGACAGGTTCCGGGGGACTACGGTTCATGTCCTGCCGCCAGTGCAGGCCAAGTGCTCAAGATGCTGGCGATATCAGGCCGAAGAAGAAGAAGGGCTGTGCGGGCGATGCGAGACCGAGGTAAAAAAACACGAGGGGCAGGCATAGATAGATGGCCTGGACAGACGCTCGGTGTTTCATTGCCGAGGCGAAAACTTGGACATCATGTATACTAAATGTAGCATTTATAGAATTCATCCCAGGCGTACTAAGTAGAATCTTGGAGGTTGTCATTGAAGGCCAATTCAATGATTGAGGCCAGTGAAGGAGGAGGCGGCAGACGTGGCGCACAACCTCCCCTCTGTATTACAAGCTCTAGTTGACCAATCTTCACGAGTGATTCCACGAATTGTGAATGTTTCGGCAATCAGGATCCAGGTGCTGTTGTCTTCGAGGTTGCGAATGGCTACATAGTCTTCCTCCCCCATCTCCTTATGGGTGGGAAGGATCAGCCTGCGGCTCGACTGTCGGATCCGAGGCCAAGCCGCTTCCTAGTGGAAGCAAACTGCAAGGGCAAGCTTACGAAAGATGGATCTTACAGGCGGCGCGAGCACCGGTGATTCCGGGCTGAGCGTTCCCATGGCGGGGAGAAAATGTGTGGTCAGATGAAGCGCAACGGCGCGCGGGGCCGAGCTTTGAAGGTTCATCGAAATTACGGGAAAGTGAGGAAGCAACAGCCAAAAAAAAGTTCCAGATTCAGGGTCCAAGGCCCAAGCTGGAAAGCCCACTCAGACAGACCTGGGGGGCAAGAGGGGTTAGGTTAAGCTCTCCGTGCTAGCGCCGTTGAGATTTCTGCGTTGACATTTTCCTTTTGTCGTATCTTGGGCGTTTAGAGGGCGGGCTGTTTTCATGTCTGCGGAGTGCTGACTGCCGGAATGCTATAGATATAAGTAGTACGGAGTACTGGTAGCGACGAAGGATTTTGGGTTGCAATCGTGTTGGGATGTTAATAGGTACTTAGCACCGCAAGTTGTCAAGGATTAGGCACAAATGCCGAGCGACTCATGTTCGAGAACTTTCCAGACCGCGTCGAACAAGAAGAAAAAAGTGGCGATAGGCGCAAAGGGGACTGAAAGCTGCAAACTCTGCAGACAAATATTGGCAAGGGATGGAAAAAGGGTGCCCAAAAATTAGGAGACATGAAGTGGAGGTATTGGTGAAGGATGACAGGATATTGACGAGGTTGGAGAAAGTAGAGAAAATAGTCGATCGCCGGGTGAGCGAACAAGGCCTCGGGTAAGTTTGCAAAATATCATGGATGTGGGTGCTCTATGCCAGAATCGGACAGGGACTGTCATATCGTGCAGCATCTGGGGTCCACGAGGGGGGGTGTGCCTTCAACCTTGTGAGAAGAGGTGTGTGCTGTGGCTGGTGACATGGTTATCTTGGGGGAGAGTTGTAGAACAAAAGAGCTGGATGGTGGTCTGGTGGATATTGTGGGAAAACGACAAAAATTAAGCAAGAATGAGGGGAAATGATGCGGTAGGAGACAGCTTAGCAGAATGAGAGGAAATATTTGGAGAACTGTTAGCAAGAAGTTTCAGGCGGGCGCGCCGCCACAGGGCCCGAGGCGTGCTTGTTTTGGTATGAGGCTCTGACAACAAGATTTTACTAGTGCAAGAGCCAGTCAAGTTTTTTTGTTGTTTGGCCACTGGCTCATAATAGTGTCGCAGTGATGGCAGGTAGACCGCGCCGCAACAGGCAAGATTGGCACGGACATGGTAGGCGCCGGCGAGAGAGGAGGAATAATAATAATATGAGAGTCGGTCGGGATTATGCATGAAGAGGGAAGAGACGACTGTAACGAACAGTTGCATTGATGGGTCGGGCTGCGTGTGCGACAGCAATTCAGAACTCCGGCAACCTTGACTAGCGCCGACAGTTGTATCTTTTCGCCTGGCATTGGGTATGAAAGCGACTTTTGCATTTGCATGTATAGCGTTAAGTTGGTTCATGTGTGGTGTTGTTGGCCGACTATAGATGGAAGACGGTTGACAACTCTTCACGCAACCCAAGAAGATGCACAAGGGGGGAAATCGACAGTGGGTTTTTGGGCTCTTGGGGCAAGAGACAATGTGCCCTGTGCTTGCCCTATCCGCTGCCAGCACTGTTCCCAAATAGGGCATCAGAATGCATACCCGCTGACGGAAGCGCACTAGTGAGCTGTCTCTTGACCTTTGGACGGGTATCCATACCGAGTTGAAGTTAGGAATATTGGGGAATAATGGGGAAATGGGATGACGAACTAAGCTGCGTCGGTAGTGGCAGCGGCACGGCTTGCAGGAGGCTCTTTGGCCTCAAGGCTCTTCCCATCATTCCCGCGCAACTTCCGATCCACCGCCGAAATGGAAGCGCCCCATCTTTTTCAAGTTCGAGACCGAACCAGACTTTGTTCCAGATGGATTGGTGATGGAGTCAAGCTCGAGCATGGTGGCCTCTCGCCGGCGGCTAGCAGAGTAGATGAGAAAGACCAAAGGGTGAGGACCCCTGAACTGGGGCAGGAACGGCCGTTGCGTTGTGACTTGTCGCGCTATTGCCCAGCATCGGCGCAGTTTGGGGCCACTATCTTCCATAAAGAATGAAGGAAGCAAGAGCCTTGGAGGGCCGTTTCTATAGCCGCCATCGCATGGGTGAGCATGCTCTGGTGATGTGGCGAAACCATTTTGTGGTAGCCGTCTTCGTTGAGCCTCATGAGCGACAAGATGCGAATGTCCGAGCAACCAAGCCGTAATACTGGATCTCGCATAATGGTGGCGCGAATCGCATCCTGTCGTGCTTTTTATTTTTTATTTTTTATACTTTTGCCTTTTGGGAGCAGCAGGTCGTCATGGCAAGCCGGTGCCACTTGATGGAGCAACATGAAATCATAGGAGCCACATGCGGCCCGACACCAGCGTGTCTTGCACGCTCATCAATAGCTGACACGACGTGCCATCGAGATTCAAGCGTCGACTGTAGCTGTTCTGCTTCTCTTGTTGGATGTGATGCGTTGCCTAGTGCATATAGGTTGCGGCTTGCCCATACAAGTCGCTGATGCAAATGTGATGCTACTGCCAAGATGGTGGGAGGAGCCTCGCCAGTTGGTGGGAGGAGACAGCAGGGGGGGCGTTTCCATTGTCGCGCTGAATCATGTACTGGTAGTACGGTGGTGCCTGACTAGAGGACCAGGTATCGTGAACCTCAGCCTCATACTTTCGTGTCCGTGTGAGTAAAACAGCGCGGTCCTCGGACATTCCGGTCCTGTACCCCTCCCATCAGCAAGCCTCTCACGGGTGGTCGTAGTCAGGGAGGCGGAGAAAGAAAATGAAAAAGAGAAACACGAAAATAAAAAAATCGACGAGATGGGCTGATAGGAAAATGGGGAAAGTTCATGTGCAGTGGCGCGACAGGATGAGCGTTGATCACGGCAGTGTTGCAGAGTTATTAGGCTGGTGAAGCAGTTTGGGGACCATCGTGTGTGATTACCATGGAGTATTGTAGCTGGTGGCGATGGAGAAGTGCATTTTTTCCCCCGCTGATGGATCCTTTCCGCACGCGGCGCGAGCTTGTACTTATGGTGTGGTGGTGGTGGTGACCCGACAGAATTTTCTAATAATACCAGGAGTACGGATAGCAGTTCCGCTAACGGCGAGCCGGACAGGCAGCCTCGAGCCACAGGAAAAAACCATGGACCGTCTTCGAAGGACGAACTGGTAGTTTTTCGGAGGGCAAGGCAGGCAAGGACACTCATTGTCAGAGCGACCGAGTATCTCATCATCCTGACGCCGTTCCTGTACCGATATCGCAGCAAACGCAAGCTCTCAGCTTTCAGTCTGGCAACCAACGGCTGGCAACTGACAGCTGACAACTGGCAGCTTACAGCTGGTCGTTCGTTGTGCTGCGTTTGCCAGCTGTCACCACTACAGACAGACAACACGCAAGCACAGCAAACCAACCAACCAACTGGCCAACCGGAGCGCAGGCCTTGATTGCCAACTTGCGAGATGCTGGCCGATGCTGGAGCTCGACCCTCTCGGGGTCCTTTTTTCCGCCCCTCCACACCTTTGCTAGCTCTTTAACTACCATGATGAGACCGCTCCAGTCATCCGAGCGAGGGTTGCACGCGGCCGTTTCGATCCGACTTGGAGTTAAGCTCACGCCTTTGGCCACCCCCGTGCCTTTTTTTAAATTGATTTTTTTCCCTTTATTACCTGTCTAGCTCGTTCTCCCGTGAAAAAAAAGGACCCCTTTGTCCCCAGATCAAGTGACTATCTTACCTCTTGTCTGAAATAAAAAAGAGCTTATGCCCTCCCATCCGCCTCCCACCATGACCAAGAGACCAGTTCTTTTACTCTCCATCGTCTGTCGAGACGGAAGCTCTTCACGTCCTCCTCACTACTATCACTACAGCCATCTACAATACCTGCTCGCTCGTTGATCGGCAGCCGGTATTCCCATAATCGCTAATCCTGACGTCGCTATTGACAAGTTGACGCCCTTTGGTAGCCTTGCGCTCAACCATTTGTCATCCTCATATACTCAGCACGTCATTTACACGTCGCTCGTTTACATGTCCTTGAGATAACCGAACCTCGTTATATATATATTTATATATACACCTTCATCTCTCGACACGATTTTCATCAGACCAACCGCGCAAACGCATTTCGACTTGGCTAATTCCGCATCGATTCTACAAGCAAAGTCAGGACCCTAAAAACAGAACACCAAATGCCCGACGCCAATGACCCTACCGGCCGGGCGGCTGCTCGCTCCAAGGCGGTAGCCGCCCTTAAGCCCACCATTGATGTCATTATCGATCGCCATTACAATTCCAAGGTTTACACCTCGGGATCCGTCATTGCTGGCCGTGCCATTGTCAAGACGGTTCGCGATATTGCCTTTGACCACTTTGACATTGTCTTCACTGGCATCGCTGCCACTCGCCTCGACTTTGTCCAGCAGTACCCTTCCCACTCCTTCCGGCCTTTCTTGAAGCTACGTATGCCAATCTCAGAGGACGACGTCCCCGAGGACCGCGTCTTCAAAGCCGACCGCACCTACACCATCCCCTTTCACTTCGTCGTCCCTCACCACCTCCCCATGGGCGCTTGCAAGCACCAGTGCGAAGCCGGCACCGTCCTCGACCACCACCTGCGTCTGCCTCCGACGATTGGCTTCTGGGGCGCCGACGACCAGGCACCCGAGATGGCCCAGATCGAGTACGCCGTAAAGGCCCGCGCCGTCAAGCAGGAGCAGGGCATTCCAGCCTCCAAGGTCATGGAAGGCCAGCATGTCGTAAAGGTACTGCCTGCCAGTCCCGAGGATGCACCGCTCGACATCACGTTCCGTGACGAGCGCTATTCCATGGTCAAGACCAAAATGATTCGCAAGAAACTCTTTTCCGTTAAGGCAGGCAAGCTGACGGCCGCTTCGACTCAACCCGAGGCCGTCATGTTTACCGCCGATGGTCGTGATGCCTCCACATCGGCCGCGCACATCAATCTCGAGTTCGTCCCTGACTCGGTCGACAAGAAGCCACCCAAGATCACCGCCGTCTCAGCCAAGCTGCTGTCCACGACCTACTTCGGCGCGGCCCCCGTCAACTACCTACCCAATCTGGGCCCGCGCACCGCCTACCACAGCAACCCGTGCCTAAACTACACTACGACGACCAACATCTCCAACACCACTGTGGATAAGATTGCGTGGTGCCAGGAAAAGGTTGATGCGGGCCGCCGTGACTCGGGCTACTCGAGCTCCCACTTGTCGCCTGATAGCGACGGCATGGCCAAGGGCGGCGGCAACAAGAAGACGGGCTCGCCCATTAAGTATGTCGCCAGCCTGGACATTCCGTTCACCATCACCAACACCAACCGCAAGATATTTTTACCCACCTTCCACTCGTGCCTCATTTCGCGCACCTACGTCCTGCAGCTGTGCCTCCACGTCGGCCCTGCCAACAGCACCATGACACTGTCGGTGCCGGTCCAGGTCGGCGTCGAGACAATCTACGACGACCCTCAGGGTGGTGCGCTGCCCACCTTTGAGAGCGTCATGGCCAGCGACGAGGAGGCCGCGGCCGACAGCTACCTGCGACCGCGTATCCGCCGCGCGGCCTCGGAGGACGCGCCCCAGACCAACTCACTTTTGCCTGGCTACGGCGAGTTGAGCCGCAGAGCGGCCATTCCAGTAGCACCAGTTGCCTAATTTCTACAATGATACCCACGACTTGTCATTCATTCACATCATCGCGTTGCCTGCTTGGTTCATTTTCTGTTCTTGTTTGCGTTTTTTTGTCCAGGCTTGGATCATTTTATTTTTCAGAGAAGCATGCCAATGCTAGTTCTAGACTTTCTCAAGCGTGTACGCATGGGGGACATGGAAAATGTCTGCAGAATTGCGGTGGTTTGTTTCTACAAGAATCATTTTGAAGGTTACATATAGCACATACTGCAAGGATATACACTTGCTAATATAATTACAAACATACTAGCTCGCAGAAGAGCAAAACTCAAGGCGCGTGGTTTTCCCGTGACATGCTCTTATCATAGTCTCTGACATCTGCAGATTGCCTCATCGACTTTGGCACGCACATCACCACGCTAATAAATCAACTGTCGATCCATGCAAGCTGGTTTGGACGCAGCTTGCGAGGCGTGGCAAGGGCGCCGCATGCGATTGGTCTAGTGTTGGGCCCTGCATTGGGACCTGGCGGCCTGGCGGGCAAAGCTTGGGTTCGGCCGCTAAAAATAAAGATTCCCCGTAGCTCAAGATCCTGCTGTCCCCTAAAAGTACCTATCGTATCCCAACAGACTCTGCCGCAACCGAGCGCTTGGTCAGAAAAGACAAAATGAGTGAAAAGAAAAAAAGAAAGAAAGAAAGAAAGAAAGAAAGAAAGAAAGAAAGAAAGAAAGAAAGAAAGAAAGAAAGAAAAAAAAAAAAAAACCCTGCCCGTTCAGTATAATGCAAAACTCTTGGCATGTTGAGTTGGAAGCATAGCAACTGCAAGCACAGGTAGCCAGGTCTGGTATTGGGCCGGACAGTGTCTTGTCGTCCAGGTACCTGGTCCAACATAGACCAACGCACCACCATTAAAGTCACCCACCCGCAACCCGTCGCAGCGCCTCACAGCTCCGCCACTGGGCCCTCAAAGATCCGCCCCGCCCCTGCTCCCCCGTATCGCTGGCTCAAGACAGATGGATTGACCTACTTAACAGTTTGTTCATTTGGCATTAGCCTCGTTTGTCTCACTCGTCCTTTTGTCTTTTTCTTTTCCTTTCCCTTTAGCCCTCCGACACAGTTCCACAGCATCCTCTCAACACAACCCTTGTTCCCTTGAGATCAACATTGTTGCAAGACGCATCTTCTTCGGTTGTCCGTCTCTCGGTTCTGCACCCTCGTCGTAGCACTCCATCATCGTTGGGAGCCCCCCCTTTGCTACATGGCCATTAGTGCCAATTACACTCGTTTTACCGCAAGATTCAACCGCAACTCTCACAGCGAATTCCAGGGGCTCAGGTCTTTGCCTTGACCCGGACATCACCTCTCCACGATTGAAATCGACCTGATACATTGTTAATCCCGGTCGCCTTCGTCTCCGTCATCCGAATTTCGAAACACCCGAGCCCAGCGTCCGTCCCCTGGTGTCACACGACCTGCCTTTTCTATTGTGTACCTGTACGGAGTACCATGGTCAGGATACCAGCTTCCGGCCTCGGCGGCCTGGCGTCCCTGTTGCTTTTGGTTTCTGTAGATGCCTTTTATGTTCCAGGTATGTCGCACGCCCCCCCGTGATCCCGTCTCTGGTTGCGTGATAGCTGACTTGTAGCTAGGATACTCCATCAAAACTTACAAGCCTGGCGAATCGATTCCTCTCATGGTCAACAAGGCTTATTCTGACAGCACCCAGCTTCAATATGCCTACTACGAACTCCCATTCGTATGCCCTCCATCCGATCATCCCAAGTCGGTCGGTGGCCTGCTAAGCGGCGGGAACGTTCCGCTCAACCTCGGCGAAGTCCTTCGCGGCGATCGAATCCGAATATCAGACATTGAGTTGACAATGAATAAGGAGACAGAGTGCAAAGCCCTCTGTACCAAAGAGCTGAATGCCAATGATCTTCAGCGTGCCAAGGAGATGATCCGTGACACCTATGTGTCTGAGTGGATTGTCGATAACCTCCCCGGCGCCACCAGCTTCGTTAGCGTCGACAAGACACGCAAGTACTATGCTTCAGGTTTCAAGCTGGGCTACCAGGAGGAGTCCCCGGCGACGGGTCAAACCCACTACTACCTGAACAACCACCACACGATCGTCATCCGCTATCGCAAGGCCCCCGGTAAGGCGGGTGATCGAGGCGAAAACATTGTGATCGGCTTCGAGGTCTATCCTAAGAGCATTGGAAGTGGTAGCAAGCGCGATGCTGATGGCTGCCCTATCGATTTGCAGCATGTCGAGCGGGGGCTGGAGCTTCATATCGGTCCCAACAGCACGATTGAGACTGCGCCACGTTATGGTGAGGGGAGTGTGCGACAGACCGAACAACATTCCGCCGGCGCGATTGAATCTGGTACTCTGACGGTCCCCTATACATACTCGGTCTACTTTAGAGAAGAGAACAACATCGAGTGGTCCCACCGCTGGGATTTGTACTTTGTCAACCAGGAGGACGGCGCCCGTATTCACTGGCTTGCCATTATCAACTCGCTCATCATATGTAGTATGCTGACCGCCATTGTCATGATTATCTTTGCGCGTACTGTTCACTCGGACATCAAGGGTTACAAGGAGGCGCTCGAGAGTAAGTCTCGTGGTAAACGGGTGAAAAAGGATTCTCCTCCGGGACTGCTGGACCAGGGGACCGATGGCCTCGGCGCTGATCTCTCCGATACCGAGGAAGCTCTGGAAGATATAACAGGCTGGAAGCTTCTCCATACTGATGTCTTCCGAGCACCACAGTATGGATACTTGCTGGCGCCGCTCGTTGGCTCTGGCATGCAGCTTCTCTTCGTGGCCATGGGACTGGTGCTACTCAGCGCTCTCGGATTTTTGAACCCCAGCTTCCGCGGTGGCTTCATCAGTGTTGGCGTGGGCTTATTCGTCTTTGCTGGCGTGTTTTCCGGCTATTTTTCAGCCCGCGTGTTTAAAAGCTTTGATGGCAAAGACTATCGCAAGAATGCTATGGTTACCGCGCTGCTGTTTCCTGGCCTGATGTTTGGGCTAGTCTTCATCGTCAACCTGTTTGTTTGGGCGCAAGCCTCCAGCACCGCCATTCCTTTTGGGTCGCTCGTGCTGATTATGGTCTTGTGGCTCTGCTTCCAGGTACCACTAGTCTATGCTGGTGCGTATTACGGGTTTGAAAAGGCCGGCGGGTGGCAGCATCCGACCAAAGCTACAGCTATCCCCCGTCAGCTTCCAAACCACGCCTGGTACAGCAAGTCGGTGCAGGCGGTGCTGCTGGCGGGACTCATTCCGTTTGCCGTCATCTTCATCGAGCTTCTGTTTGTGTTCCAGTCACTGTGGCAGAACAAGAGTGGCTTTTACTACATGTTCGGCTTCCTGGCGGTTGTGTCGGTCATTCTGGTCGTGACAATTGCAGAGGTGACGGTCGTGACGATATACATTCAGCTCTGCTCTGAAGACTACCATTGGTGGTGGCAGTCGTTCTTCGTGGGCGGCGGCAGCGCCCTGTGGATCTTTGCGTACTCTGTCTGGTATTACATGTTCAAGCTGCACATCACAGGTTTTGTGAGCAGCATGTTGTTTTTTGTGTACACATTTATTGCATGCTGCGTGTATGGTCTACTGACCGGCACAATTGGCTTCCTTAGCGCCTATGGCTTTGTGAGGCGTATATACGGGTAGGTTGACGTGGACGAGATGATGTGATGCCATATACTGACCAGGTCGCAGCGCCATCAAGGTCGACTAAGTACCGACGCGTATCTTGTTTCTGTCTTTTACGAACCGAAATGATCTCAAGCGCGGGGTCTCAGATGTTTGCAGTTTGCAACGGCGTAATACCCAGGGGGGGGGCATGCATCATTTTCTTTATGGGAGGCACATCCATTAAATGCGACCGCGCAAGGCAATCTTTACCATTTAATCTCTTTTTGTTTTCTATATAATACTTTTCAGCGAATAATTGCACAACTTGACTTTGCACTTGAGGTCTTTTCCGAGTTGACCGACTTTGAAGACAAGACGGGCATCAGGGCCGCTCATCCCACTCGCTTCCCCCACCCCGAGAAGCCAGCCAGCCCAATAGCGCACACCAACCAGGCAAACTAGAAAAAGCTCGGTCTTGTCGGAAGACTAATTCCGCGCATTTCCATTTTGAAAGCTTGCCCGTTGGCTTTTTCGCTCTCTTTTGCGTGACGGCCTGTGGTGACCTCTGCTTTGACATTGGATGAACGTTTTGCGCTCTTTCGCTACCACTTTCTGCCCTGACTGACATTGGACGGACGCTTCCCCGCAGTTGCCATTTTGTTTGTACCCGGGCTGCGCTGGAATAACTCTAGACCAATCATTCTGTTCTTGGGGCTGTGATACCTCCGGTATTCAGAGCTTCTGACAGGTCTCTCGGACTGCTTCTGTTGACTGCGAAACAACGCACTTGCGCAACGACAATCATGGACATCAACGAGTATAGAAAGCAGGCCAAAAAGGCTGTTGATGAGAGTATGTGAAGCCAACAGGCCCCTTGCCATCCTACATAACTTTGCAACGCGCCTCCGGTGGAGGGGAACCCTGCACCTGTTGTGTTGTCTCGCAACCTTGCCCTTGCCTCTTCTCTCCGGTTGCAACCTTGCAACCCCTCCCCCACCATCATCTCACCCACGAAGCGGCGCGGGCCGCGTCGCATGAGCGCTCGCTCTCGTTGCCCGCCGCGAAGCCAAATCCTGCCAGCAAGCTAACAAATGCGTCCCCTTTCGCAGTCGCCGACTACTATGAGTCGATCCCGTCGCGCCGCGTTGTGGCCGACGTCTCGCCCGGCTACCTGCGGCCGCTGCTGCCGGACGCGGCGCCGGCCGAGGGCGAGTCCATGGAGGCCATCGCCGCCGACATCCAGAGCAAGATCATGCCGGGCATCACGCACTGGGCGCACCCGGGCTTCATGGCCTTCTTCCCGTGCACGGCCTCGCACCCGGCCAACATTGCCGAGATGTGGTCCAACGCCTTCAACGGCGCGCACTTTAACTGGATCTGCTCCCCGGCCGTCACCGAGCTCGAGACGGTCGTCATGGACTGGCTGGCCAAGGCCCTCGCCCTGCCCGCCTGCTACCTGAGCGGCGGGCCCACGCACGGCGGCGGCGTCCTGCACGGCAGCGCCTCCGAGGCCATCCTGACCGTCATGGTCGCCGCCCGCGACCGGTACCTGGCCCGGGTCACGGCCCACCTCCCCGACGGCGAGGACAAGGAGGAGCGGCTCTGGAGGCACAGGAGCAGGCTCGTCGCCCTCGGCAGCGCCGGCGCGCACTCGAGCACCAAAAAGGCCGCGCAGGTCCTCGGCGTCCGCTTCGACACCGTCCCCGTCGACGCGGCCGGCGGCTACGCCATGACCGGCCCGGCCCTCGCCGCCAAGCTCGCCCAGCTCCGCGCCAAAGGCCTCGAGCCCTTTTACCTGACGGCCACGCTCGGCACGACGGACGTCTGCGCCGTCGATGATTTTGCGGGCATCGCGGCGACTCTAGCCCAGGACCAGGGCAGCAAGACCGATACCACCACCACCACCACCAACGGTGCCTCCACCAACGGCGATGACGCTGCTGCTGTCGGCACCGCAGCAGACGAGGTCTGGGTGCATGTCGACGCCGCCTTTGCCGGCTCCGCGCTCGTCCTCGAAGAGTACCAGCACCTGACGGCGCCGTTCGCCGCCTTCCACTCCTTCAACTTCAACCCGCACAAGTGGCTGCTCACCACGTTTGACTGCTCCGCCGTGTGGGTGCGGTCGCGCGCCGACCTCATCACGGCGCTGAGCATCAAGCCCGCGTACCTGCGCAACGAGTTCAGCGACTCGGACCTCGTCACCGACTACCGCGACTGGCAGATCCCGCTCGGCCGCCGCTTCCGCTCCCTCAAGCTGTGGTTCGTCCTGCGCAGCTACGGCATCGCCGGCCTGCGCGCCCACGTCCGCCGCGGCATCGACCTCGGCCGCCTGCTCGGCGACAAGATCGCCAGCCGCCCGGACCTGCTGGCGCCGTTCACGCCCGCCCGCTTCGCCCTCGTCTCGTTCCGCGTCGTCGGCCGCGACGAGGCCCAGCGCAACGCCCGCACCGAGCGCCTCTACGAGACCCTCAACGCCTCGGGCCACGTCTACCTCACCAGCACCGTCGTCAACGGCACCTTTGCCATCCGCGTCTCGACCAGCACGGCGGCCGTGCGCGAGGAACACGTCCAGGCGACGTTCGACCTGATTGTTCGGGAAACGGAGGCGTTGCTCGCCCAGGAGGGCCAAGGCACAGTGAACCAAGTGGATCAATGAAGTACAAGACGTAGCTAGAACATGGCGTCTTATAACATGTCTGTATATACACATTTCGAGAAATCATGCATACACATTAGATGTATATAATGCTTCACTTTGCCGAACTTTACAATAGTTGCTGGACGAAAAGGTAACATATTAAGATGACATGTATTCAATGCGCGCTAATCGTATACTATGCAATAATTGTGTCCCCCGTGACCAATGTCTTCATATCTATATACTTGCTCGCCGGCGCGCTGTAGTACGGCGCATGGATTGCTTTGCTTCGGCTTCCTCCGACAAGGGCAGTTTGCCTTGTTCACGCAGCTTTTTCATAAAGTCCTGGCCATACTTGTATCCGAGACGGTACAGCTCGTCAAACTTGGCAAAGTCGAGTGTACCATACGCTTCAATGGGAGGTCGCATATAGATGCATCCTTCAATCTGCTTGGCGCTCTCGAGCGCATCAATGCTGGAAACGTATGCAAGACGTGCTTGGATTTCGGCCAGCGTAGGCGGGTTGGGATGCGACGAAAACGGGTTCCAGCGATTGAAAAATGCCCACATGCCCGAAAGTGAGTCGCCATACGTCTGTGGTGTGTCATCATCCACAGCACCGACGTCAATAGCAAAGATGCTCGTGACACCAAGGCCTCTCATGTGCGAGACAGTCAAGTTATCGACGTAGCCACCGTCAAGCAGCATACTGCCCTCATCGCACAGAGGTGGAAGAAGGCCAGCGAGGGACATGGAGGCGCGGATGTATCGCCATGCGTATCCACTGGTATGAAACTCGTTTCGACTCTTGGTGATGTTGGTGGTGTTGCAGTAAAACTCGAGCCAAAAGTCTTCAATCTGCGTCTTGCCAAAGGCCTTGAAGATCCCTCGATTGAACTCGTGGCCCGTGGTGTATGACGCAGACGGGTAAGTCAGGTCAAGAGCAAAACGCCATAGACTGGCCATGCGCCCAGCAAATTTCTTTGCTAGACCAAACATGGGCACAACGTCGGCATGGCGTGCGTACAATGCTCCCACAAAGGAGCCTATAGATGTACCTCCTACAATGTCGATAGGAATGCCTGCTTCTTCGATAGCCCTGATAATACCAATATGAGCAATACCACGTGCTCCACCGCCGCCCAGGACCAGGCCGATGGACTTGCCGCACAGTCGACGAGCTAGGCGATGGAAGTCGCTTTTCATCGGCGAGTCGGGAATGTAGTAGCGCTGCGCCTTCTTCGTCGTGTACTTTTGAATCTCAGTCTGCAGAATTTGCAGCTGTTGCTTCAGGGTCTGGCCAAGTTTCTTTGAAGTCGGTATCACCCTCACTTCGTTGTCTGTGAAGGCCATTTGGATGTGAAAATGGCCACCATTGATCCACATACGGTTTCTAAGCCAGGATCTTGTCAAGCCTGGCTTTGAAAATCGTTCAGCGTGTAGCAATACCAATGATTTCCATGCAGTGGACTTCATCCCAAGCATGAACCGCTCATATTCGCCAATCTCGGGCGACCCTACCGCTAAGCCAACTAGAAGGATGCTGTCAGCCTGCGCGATACAGGTCTGCGTCCAAGGCGAGTTAACACTTGTATCTGTCGTAGAGACGTTAGCGTCTGTGCAAAAGTAGGATGGTTATTACAGAAGGGTGTATGTTTCAATCGTATCAGGAAAAAATTAGAGTTAAAGAACCAGCAGCGGCGTTGCCTTTGGCTTAGGATTGCTCATCATGCGATTGACATAAAACAGAAAGAACAAAGAGGAGAATTCTTACCAGCCACGTAGACTACAAGACCGTACTTCTCTTCCAAGTCGGCCAAATATTGAGACAATCGTAGCTTTCCGATTTTGCTGAAAGCATGCTTGCCTAGATGGTTCAAAATGGCGGCTTGATTGAGCGATGTGGCACCATTCGGTGTACCCATTTGAGAGAGAGCGTTCATGAGTTGACTGGCAAAATCAACAACAGGCACACCTGCAGTGATGGGTAGAATTGCGACAGTTCGTAGATTCATGGTAGATTTGCCATGGTTTCGTATGGCGCCAGAGCCAGCGTCAGCACCGAATAGATTCATCGGATCATCCACCATCGCTCTCATACGCGCTGCAATGATTTTCGAGATCTTGATAGTGATGTTAGGATGCTCTTGTGCAAGACTGTTAAACAAGGTGCGTGGAAACTTGACAATCTCGGTGTCTCGAATCGCGTGTAAAGTTCCAGAGCGAGCGGTTTCTGTGAGCACTTCAAGCTCACCAACACTTTCGCCTTGACCATACTCGGCTTTTGCTTCGACGCCGCCACCCTTTCTCTCTTCAACTAGTCGAAGGCGACCGTTCAATACCACATAGATGGCCTCACTTTCATCACCATTGTGGAAAATGACTTGACCTGCATTGACTTGAACCCATTCCAGGGCAAAGTCAATATGCAGAATCAGACGTGGCAGGATGCTGGTCAATCGCTTTGCCATAGTGAGAAGAATGATGGGATATCTATCAATAATTCTCTCCAATGACGCGCGTGGAAGAAAACCAACATAGACATCCGTCTTTGCCACCACATCAATGTAGGAGCGATAAGACGAAACACCGCCGATATAACCAGCGATGCCACCGGGCTTCACCCATGCAACACTGCGGCGACGGCTGGCGTGTTTCTGAGTCCCCGGACGCTCGTGGCTACCGCCGCTGCTGGGCCTGTCTGGGCTCTTCGTCTCTGGTGTTTTCGGTCTGGTCTTGTGCAATATTTCTCGGGGAGGCTCTTTGCTGGCGCCAATGTCCAAGAAACCATCTACAACATAGTAGATACCAGGACTTCTTTCCCCCTGTTGAATGAGGACAGATCCTTTTGGAAAGAATACAATTTCCATCTCATTCCTCATTTCTTGCGCGAGTATATAAGCACTAGGAGTGCCGTGCAATCCCACATTGCTCGAAGTGACGGACTCAGTCTCGCCGTCGATCGAAGTCTCAAATGGGCCCATAAACCCGAATGCATTGCTCGGAAAGGCTGCTCGTGCCCGGCGTTGGTCCATGTAACCAATGCGCGGAGATGTTTCTATCGATTCCGGCTCTCTCGAAGTTGTACCACCACCATCGAGACCAAGTGTCTTGAAAATGCACTCTAGTATACAGGTCCGAAATAGGTCGTCTTCTTCGGCAAGGTCTCGTGGGTCCACGGAGATTCTTGCATGCTTTTCTGAATCAAAGGGATTGAAAGAGCGCTGTGCAAGTGGCGTTTTGGGATCCAGACCCGATGGTTTATGAACGTTGCGAGCCTGATTGATATTGGCTAAAAGGTCGCCAGGCTGGGGTCGATGCTGGTGGGGGGTAGCCTCGTGCGCTGGGCCGGCATTGCTAGACATGGACGACGTGCGTTGCTTTGATAAGGCATGCATCGCAACTTCTTTACGGAGGGTCGTACTGGAGCGTCGTTGATGGGTGATGGTCGAGTTATGCAAAGCGATACCCTTTGATTCCGCACTGTCCTTCATTCGCTCCCTCTCACGCTTGAATTTTTCTTTAAGTCGTAAGAGGGCGTCGCCTCGTAATACGTTCGGAAGTTGACAGGAGGTATATTTCAGAATATTCTTCTCTGTCTGCAGAACTTCCCCAGTCAAGCCCAGATAATTGAAGGCGTGGGCCAGAGTCACGCGATGAAAGCGAGAGAGAATAACTTGGACAATGTGGGCTGTCGCCTTTGGGTATATCTTGATGAGTCTTCGAAATGCCTGAGCGGGTATAATTGCAATTGTAGTGTCGACCGTCGCACGAGCAATAATGTCGGGATGAACAGACTGCGAGGCACGACGCTTCGGGGCCCTAGGTCTCTGCGGCGGATGGTGAATGACAGGCACGGCGTCATTGAGAGACATCGGGGGAATGCCAGATCCAGCAACTCCGAGGGCTACCTGCGCTTTGGTCTCAGGGTCGGACACGATGGCACGCCTACCAGACCTAGCGTTGAGCTCCGGTGTATTTGGCATTGATGCCGGGATGAATGGGCCGGAATCTGTGCCCTCCTGGTGCGGTGCTTCTTCCTCATCCACGATCTTGAGATTCACGTCCTCAGTGAAGAGAGACATGATTGAGAACAACGAAGACATGGGCGCACCGTTTTTGACTTCGGTAAGGAGGTGGTATTTTTGCTGACCCCTGGCCATATACTCCTCGTCCTCAGACGAGTCATGACAAGATTGATCGGCTGAAGAGTTGCCAGAATGGCGGGCGTCTTGGCCAGTCTTGACAAAAATCTCGACCAGGCCGTCAACAACAATGCAGAAGCCCTTTTCTTCCTCTAAATTGATGGTTTCACCCGCAATCAGTTTCCGGGTTTGCATGCTACGCGTCAACTCGTGGAAGACAGGTCTTTCAAGGTAACCAAAGATCTTGATGGCACTTAAGAACTCGTCCAGATAGTTTGACAGCCCGGATTTCATACCCTCCTCGTGGGTATCAGGAAAGAGGTCGATGTCTGGCTCCTTGCGTTGGGGCTCGGGTGGTAGTCGTGAATACATGTTGAGAATGCGATATCTCACAACCCAGCTAACAGCCGAAGCAATTGCTACCAGAATGAAAATACTGCAAGGTGTTAAGAAATGATGGCAAAAGACAAGGGCAGTTTGAGACATACAGTGTGGTCGCGTTCATCGTCACGGTCCAGCTAGCAGAGAGAAGAGCGTATAGCAAGCTTGGAATGGTGATGGTGACAATGCGGATGGACCAGTAGAGTGCCATGGACACGAGGTTGATTGAGGTCAGGATGATCCAGCCAAGGATGCCAAACCAACCAAAGCCAGCCTTGGGGGCCACCTCAACAGCAGAAGTGCTCATGGTGGGCATGTCGACAGTGAGACTGCCTGCCAGTGTGGCAGCAGTGGTCAAGTCGGACGCCATGGTAGGTTATGATCTCCGACGCGGTGGCAGAGCATCATGCAGGTCGGCATGCCAGTCAGCGAGAGAGCTGCGTGGCGGGAGTAGAGCTGAGGAGATTTTTGCGTGGGTAAGGGAAAATTACCTACTTAGCTCGGGGAGCTTTTGAGAACTCATCTTATTAGCAAATCCAGCCCGAGGTTTCGCCGTTTCAGCGGAAGCCCCCACCAAAAAGTTGGGCAGCTTTTGGAGGGGCACGCGCTGTAGTTCTAGGCGCTCAACTGCGTCGCCGATTCATTCTCTGTAAGCTTCCATCGAGATATCATTCTCGGACAATAGCCTCGACGAGGGAACAAGTGCTAGAATAGAAAAAGCCTCCTCATGCCTTTTGCTCAGCTTGTATTAGGCAGTCCCGGTTCGGGCAAGAGCACTTACTGCGATGGTAGTACGTCTCAGGCCCCCCCCTCGTGGCAAACATCACCAAGTGCTAACCTTTGTAACAAGTGCACCAGTTTATGGGCGCAATCGGTCGCGCATGCTCCGTCGTGAATCTCGATCCGGCTAATGACCATACCAATTACCCCTGTGCTCTCGATATTCGAACCCTCGTTAAGCTTGAAGATATTATGCGAGAAGACAGGCTCGGCCCGAACGGAGGCATTCTGTATGCTCTAGAGGAGCTAGAACACAACTATGAATGGCTAGAAGATGGCTTGAAAGAGTTTGATCAGGATTATATTTTATTTGACTGCCCTGGGCAAGTCGAGCTGTACACACATCACAACTCGCTGCGTAACATCTTCTTCAAGTTGCAAAAACGTGGCTTCCGGGTACGTTGCATAAATTCTGGCTGACCTCGCCGCGACGTAGGCTAATAATGTCCAGTTTGTTGCTGTCCACCTCTCCGACTCGATCTGTCTCAGCCAGCCCTCCCTATACGTCTCTAACGTTCTGCTTTCCCTCCGCGCCATGATTCAAATGGATATGCCGCACGTCAACGTGCTGTCCAAAATCGACAAGGTTGCTTCCTATGACGAGCTTCCCTTCAACCTCGAATACTACACAGATGTCGATGACCTCACATATTTGACACCCTATCTTGAGGCCGAGTCTCCCGTATTGCGGAGCGAGAAGTTCGGGAAACTGAATGAGGCCATCGCAAATATGATCGAAAGCTATGGGCTGGTGCGTTATGAGGTGCTGGCAGTCGAGAACAAGAAAAGCATGACGCATCTTCTGAGGGTAATAGACAGGGCCGGTGGATATGTGTTTGGTAGTGCTGAAGGTGCAAACGACACAATTTGGGCAGTGACCATGCGGAACGAAGCGTCCCTGATGGATGTTCCAGACATTCAAGAGCGATGGATAGACCAGAAAGATGAATATGACCGGATGGAACAGGAAGCGGAGGAGGAAGCTCGTCGTGAGCAGGAACAAAAGGCCATGGACATGGACATGCAGCCGCCCCAACCATCAGCACCGAGTAACCCTGAGATGGACCCGGACTTTGGGGACATGTCCGTGCCATCTGATAGTGGCATCAAAGTAGTTAGGAAGCAATGATACCCCGTCAGTCGTCGTCGCTGGCCATTTCGACATCTTCATCCTGGCATCCATCCTCTATGTGGCTGTTGACTGCATCGACAGGTAAAAATGCACTGAGCGAGCTGTCATCTTTTGCCGCTAAAATTAGAGCCCGTGCTTGGCGAATTGCTTCTTCTTCTGCTTTTCGTATCGTGCCACTGACTCGCACGACACGAAAGATACATGAGCGCCCGTCCTTAACCGGAATACGGTCCATGAGAGTCAGTGCCGCCCAAAGCATGCGATAGTGCTCCCTGTGGCATCTGAGAATGAGAGTTGATGTAGCCAGGGACATATATTTGACTGAGCTTTTATTAGACGTGATTAAACAACATGCTAAGCATGAACGTATTGACAAACCTGATAGGTTTCCACCAAGTGCTCCTAAGCCATGATCTCCAAAAAGCAGAGCGACCTCATTGCGAATGGCTTTCAACAGGAGCTGCGCGGTGAGATTTTCCACGGTGGGTTGATGTTGCACCACGAAAGATGGAACAGAAGATTTGTGCGCGATAGTAGGCTCTGGTGGGTAAAGTATATTGACAAGGAGATACCTTTCTTTTATGCGAACCATGGTGACGAGTTGAGATTCCTTCAAGACACTGCTCGGTAAGTAGTAAAGCTGATGTGTTAGAGTTCTGTATGAGCAGTACTTGTGGCCGCGCAGCGCGAACAGCGCAAGTGGGGCGGCTGGGCGGCCAGCGAATATGATTTTCGCCGCCTGATTAAATAGGCGCCTCGCTATGAATACCGAATTGAAAGTTTTCTAGTTCAAATTTATTCAACTCTCATCTGGAAAGAAGGGAGACTGACACCATCAGTTTACTGGAGCTAGATGATCTTTATTCTTTCTGGGACAGAAGGAAATAAGATACCGAAGAACAACCTCCGTCAGTGTGGCAACGTATAAGCGATTATCAAAGTGGAGCGCCTTGTGTCGGTAGGTACTGAGTAGCTCGCACTGCAACTTCGTGCCGCCCATTCAGTAGTCGTTCTAACAGTATTGAGCTCGTCTGACAGATTTCCTATAGTTCGCTATTGGGATAGTCGGGAGAGATCTCGTAATATTATCATCTCTGTCCTATCCGGAACATCTGCGGGAGTATATGACCTACTGTTGAATGAAGAACACACACGATGTACATATATAGAAATGCCACCTTTGAATTCTAATTAGTCTTCCAACTACGGGCTCCTCGCGACTCAGAGATGTGCCAATAAGTACGGCGTGGATTTTATTCGGAATCTACCTGACCTGGGTACCTGTAACTAGGGATTCAGCAGCCTCACTGAAGTGGCCAGGTGGGTCCCAGACCACCGCGATCCCCCGCCGCACTCCGACCTCTCTAACTAAAGCAGTTAACGCCTTGCCTCAACAAAAAGTCTATTCGAGAATTCAAGACATCTTGACGAGGCATCCATCGAGTGTGGAGTGATCAAAAGCAATTCAATCTCACAGTATGGAGGCTTCACTGACTGCGGCTATCCTAATCGTGTCCACCACCGCGGCGTTAGACCCGTCAACTGATGCCTCCGCCGCCGTCCTCCGGGAGGTTTTTGCCTTTGACGGTGCCGGGAAATGGACCATAACGGACCAAAAAAACGTATCTGACAGCGTGATTGATATCCAGAAGCAAATCATGCAATGGACAGATGGTCCCGAGGCGCCAAATTTTATTCTCACCACAGGAGGCACCGGATTTGCTGTCTCTGATTCTACCCCGGAGGTACGAGCTATGACTCCCATCAAGTAAGATCTTGTCTGCTGATTAACATGATCAGGCAGTTGCAGTTTTGCTTCACAAGCAAGCGCCCGGTCTAGTTCATGCTATGCTGTCTACATCACTGGCTGTCACCCCTTGTAAGTCTACTGTTACCGTCAGGTCAGGCACAGCTTCTTCTTGCTAACACTCTGCAGTTGCTATGATGTCTCGACCTGTTGCAGGTGTGAGAAACAAAACCGTTATTGTAACGCTGCCGGGATCGCCAAAAGGAGCCAAGGAGAATCTGCAGGCAATTATCAAAACCTTGCCACATGCCTGTCTTCAAGCTGCTGGCGCCAATTCAAGACAGTTGCATTCCGGCGGCACAAAGCAGTTGGAAAAAGAAGCCGGCATCATTGAAAATGAGCATTCTCATACTCATGACCATTCTCATCATCACGAGAATCATCCTCATGGGCACGATCATAGCCACAGTCACAGTCACAGTCACAGTCATGGACATGGGCATGGCAATCTCGTTCGTCACACGAAGCCAGGTTCTAACCAACTTTCTAATGACCCATCTCTCGGGCCAACACGCCGTCATCGGGAGTCACCGTATCCTATGGTTTCCGTCGATGATGCACTTGCCATGATTGATCAATTTACACCCCAGCCAGAGACTTTGCACTCCAAAGTTGATCAGTCGATTGTCGGCTCCGTAATAGCTGAAGATGTAAAGGCACGAGAAAACGTCCCTGCCTTTAGGGCCAGTATTGTTGATGGCTATGCAGTTGTTGCCCCGGCAGATGGCAATTTGAAAGGGGTATTTCCTGTCGTCGGCGTTTTGCACGCCGCACCAGGAGAAACCGGCGCTCTCAAGGAGGGCGAAATTGCAAGAATCACAACGGGAGCACCGTTGCCTCCAGGGGCGACTTCCGTTATCATGGTCGAAGACACTATCTTGAAGAGTATGACTGATGATGGAAAGGAAGAAAAGGAAGTAGAAATCCAAGCTGAAGGCGTTAAAGAAGGCGAAAATGTTCGTGAGGTTGGTAGCGATGTCAAACAAGGCACTACCATCTTGAGCAAGGGAGAGCAGATCTCTGGCGTTGGCGGCGAAATCGGCCTTTTGGCCTCTGTCGGAGTGGCTGATGCTACTGTCTACAAAAAGCCCGTCATCGGTATTTTATCTACAGGCGATGAGATTATCGAGTACAACCGGCCCAGTGCACTGCAACTTGGCGAAGTGCGCGATACGAACCGCATCACGCTGATCTCGGCAGCAAAAGAATGGGGTTATGATATTGTTGATTTGGGCATTGCGAAAGACAAGTCAAACTCCCTCGAAGAGACTTTGCGCTCCGGTCTGCGACAGGCCGACATGTTGATTACCACGGGTGGAGTTTCCATGGGTGAGCTTGATCTTCTTAAGCCGACTATTGAGCGTTCTCTTGGAGGAACCATCCATTTTGGCCGCGTTGCGATGAAACCTGGCAAGCCAACTACATTTGCGACCGTTCCGGTCAAAGACAATGCCGGCAAACGCCTGTCTAAAGTGATCTTCTCACTCCCTGGAAATCCCGCTTCGGCGCTGGTAACCTTCCATCTCTTCGTTCTCCCGTCACTCCACAAGCAGTCTGGTATTTATCCAGTGGGCCTTCCCAAAGTGCCCGTGGTTTTGGGCCACGATTTCCCCATGGACCCTCGCCCGGAATATCATCGCGCTGTACTTACTGTTGGGCCGGATGGCCAGCTCATAGCGAATAGCACTGGTGGACAGAGAAGCTCGAGAGTGGGCAGCCTGCGGTCTGCAAACGCCTTAATATGTATGCCAAGTGGTAAAGGCAAAATGGAGAAGGGTGCCAAGGGTCATGCCCTCCTGATGAGTGCAGTTAGGAGCTCATAGAATATCTCTAAGCCGCTGCACTTGAGAGCAGAGTACAAAGCAACCACAGCGAGTAGATGCGCGACTAAGACTGGAACGATTATCTTCTCATAGTTTATTGATCTTTGCGCTGATGTACATGTCGGCTAACCCAGGGATATAATATTACACCCGGGAAGCGTAGTCTTCCCTGACCGATCTTTCCTAACGCCAGACCACGCGTGTTAGTCTAATGCATATATTTTCTCCACTCATTATTGCTACTTGGACAGCATGTGAACAAATTCGATGTGCTGAATCACTACCCGGATCCTGCCTCTTCAGACATTCTTGCCAAGTTGAGGGGCCTTTTGCGCGACAAGAAGGCCAATGATGAGACCGAAGAGACCGAGGACAGAGCTGAAAATCTCGACGACAAGAATTTTGACGAAGCTATATAATCTGTTAGCATACGAACTCCGCCATGGCATATCCATTTGGGTGATCCATACAGTGTAGCATCGGCAGCATCGGCGAGAGCTGCACCACTGCCGTTGATTCCAACAGCAACACCGCAGACGAGATTGCACAGGCCGACAGTGAGACCAGCCCAGAAGACAGCAAAGCCAGTGTAGTAAGTATCGGCGGAGTATAGGTTAGGGCCGGAGACCTCGTCGATCTTGGAGGAAAAGACAATGGCCATGATGACACCGTAAATGGCGACGACTTCGCAGAAAATGATCGAGATCAGGTTCTTGGTTCGGATTCGAGGGGCCTTCACGGCCGCGCCGAGAATGGAAGAGCCGGTGATGAAAATACCCCTATATACACCAATGCTTTAGTAAATTGTAGTTCCCAAGGCAAGTTGAAGCATGCTAGATATCGCGGGGGGAGGGCAACGCACCAAGCCGCGCCAGCTACCGACAGGCCGATGCAGAGGGCAATGCCAAGGTCAGCCCATGTGAAGGGCGAAACGGATTCGAGGAAAGCTCCGACGTTGAAAGATTCACCACTGCCGGTAAAAAGCATATCTAGGCGACGACGTCAGCGGTGATGAGCACGACCCGGGGTCTGGACTTTAGTGCTCAGTCCATCAAAGCGAAAGTCATACATAATCCCACAACGGTCAGAAACGACCCTATGCCGCCTAGTCCATAGTAGAGACTCATCGCGCCGGCTTGGTTGGTGTTGGAGTGTGACGACAAGGGCGTTGCGTCGTTGTAGAGGGCATTGGCTTGCAAGCTGTCGGAGCTCTAAGTCGAGTCAATCTGGCGCGACGCCAGTATGGCCGCTCAGACAACCATCATTCTGGCAAGGCACCCACTAAACATTGGTCGACGTCACATGACGAGGGAGGCCGCAGCGCTTTGGGCGTGCGCCATGCGTGCAAGGGCCTTAGTCAGCAGGCGACTTCACCATCTCCATCTGTGCTAGGCATCGCTATGACTTACTGCTTGCACCTCTATCTTAACAGCCTATTTACGAAACAGGCTGATCTCACCAAAGGGAAATAAGATCAGCAAACGAAATTCAGCGTCATGGCAAGCGGTTCACAGTCATTCTACGAGCTCTATCGGCGGAGCAGGTACGGAGGTCACCTCCCTGCGGCGGGTGGAACTCTGGCTAACCAGCCTTTTGCAGCATCGGCCTCGCGCTGACGGATACGCTGGACGACCTTATTAGCGAGTCTCGAATTCATCCACAGCTGGCCATGAAAATTCTGGGGAACTTTGACCAGGCCATCACGGAAGCACTCCAGAAGAACGTTCGGAGCCGTCTACAGTTCAAGGTGAATAGCCGAGGAGCTTCCCCAGGAGTGCCTCTCCGGTGGAGAGGAGTTAGTCTGCGAGTTTTGCTAACGAGCCGCGTTTGCCTTTTCCATGTAATAGGGAAGTCTCGATACGTATCGACTTTGCGACGAGGTGTGGACATTCCTCATCAAGAATGTCACCTTCAAAATGGACAACGGCAGCCAGACTGTGCAGGCCGACAAGGTCAAGATTGTTAGCTGTAATGCTAAGCGACCGGGAGAGGGTCCCTGAATTCCTGACAATGGTGACATTTTCGTCTGTACTGCCCGATTCATAAGCTTCGGCTTTTTTTGCATCTTATCCGGCGTTTTATTGGTTTATTCCTTTCTTCATTGGCAACGAAACTTGGGAGGTTGGCGCAACAGTTACGGTTTAGAGTGTCCCAGCAAGTAGCAAGACGGGTGCCGTTGGGACGCGCGGGTATGATATCAGTAGAAACAATTTTGCCTTTTCGTGAAGCTTAAAAAGATCAAGGAATTAATGCAAGATACGATACACATTTAAGTCAAGTCGATTGCGTCCGTAGTAAATCTGTTTGCTTTAGATTGGACGTTGGCAGTGGGTTGGGACAAGAACCCCCCCCGCTGAGGCCACTAGCCAATCCACAGAAAACTCCCCGGCGCATCCATTGACGTTGCCGGCCCCTATTATCCCGCGTCATTCCTTGGCGAAAACGAGTAGACTATCGAGTACTTATATCTTGGTCGCCTCTCTAAACTTAAAATCCCCGGCAATGGTCCGACAACGTCGTAAACTTGCTCCAGACACGATCGCGTCTGAGAAGCCAACAGCTGCGCGCGCAGAGCCCAGGATGACGGGGGCACGAGCCGCCACTGAAGAGCCCGCCACGGCTGTACAATGGAGCACACGAACACAATGGATCTTCTTTGCGATTGCTAGTGGCGTCTGCGCGGCCTTTAATGGCGCCTTTGCCAAACTGTAAGTCCAAGCCTCTGAGCGTGGTGAAGCTGGCAAATGTTCGACATGTCGGTTGCTGTCCCATCATCGTTCCAGTCTCTCACTCTTGCTCACTTCGCACGTCTACTCACACCTCGCAGCACAACAACAGAACTGACAACAAGACTCTCAAATGGCATATCGAATCTTGTGGGGCTGTCGGAATACGAAAATATCGTTGAATATGCTGTGCGGGCTGTAAGTGCCGGCGCTATGAAGACGGGATATCGCTAACCACAACACGTATTCTTACCCACGCAGATGTTTTTTGTCCTGAACCTTGTGTTCAACGGCGTAGTAAGTCCCATGGCTCTTGTTCAAAGCCCCAGCGTATTAATCACATTCCACCCCAGATGTGGTCCCTATTTACGACAGCCTTGGCCAGAGGCACATCGGCCACGCAAGTCTCCATCATGAATACCTCCACAAATTTCATCGTCACCGCGTTGCTGGGCATCGCCGTCTTCTCTGAGAGGCTGCCGCCGCTCTGGTGGGCCGGTGCGTCTCTTCTCGTGGTTGGCAATGTCATCGCCGGACGCAAGAACGACGGCGAGGAATCCGTTTCTGCTAGCGCTACCTTGGAAGCAGAGCCGCTCATTGTTCAAAGCGGACTTGATGCGGCCGAGGAGGCGGAAGAAGCCGCGTACAAGGATGCAGACGATTTGGATATTCCAGACTTGCCAGTACAATAACCGGACCTTTACATATTCTAGATCGGATAGTAATTCATTACGAGCGTCTTATTAAAGTCTCATTCACTCATATTTGATACAGCTGATATGCGTAACTTTATGATCGTCGCCTTTCCATTTCTAAACCCTCATCGCCAATGTCCTCATCGCCGTCTAGGATGGCACCGCCTCGATTCCTTGTTCTCTCTTCGTCGAATTGTCCGCTAAGGCGGATCCTGCCCCCCGAAACGCTCCATATGCGATCAGATATCCAAGTGCTGGCACGCCGAATGACACCCCATAACTGCTCTTGCCCTTCTATAATGTGCTGGTCATCCCTTGGGTTTTCCTCGGCCTCTACTTTGAACTGGTATTTGAGACAGTCTTTGACCGTGACCAACCCAGTCAGCTTGCCGCGATATTCAATCAAAATAACACGGGGCCCAATCTTGCGGAACAACTCCATGACTGTTTCGAGCGGGAGTCGTGGATGAGCGGTGACAGGTGCGGCATCAACGTAACGGCCGAAGTCTAGATGCGTGGATGATATTGGCTCCGTGTTAGCAGTGACGGTTGCAGGAAGTGAGGTCGGTGAATTGACTGGAGGCGGTGGTGTAAAGGTGCATCGCGCAGACGGACTCAGAGGCCGCTCGCGGCGCATACGGTCGATAGCGTATCGCAGCTCCGTACGACCAATGTAACCAACCAAATTCTTGGTATTGGTATCAGTGATGATTGGGAACCCTTGATAGTTATCATCGATCAAGAGCTGCTCAACCTCACTCAGTGTTAAGCCGCTTGCAGGAAGCGAAACAACCGAAGAGCGCATGACCTGTGAAACTGGCACACCAAAATTGTGGTCTTCCTTGTTATCCAAAAATGGAAATCCGTTGAACCAAATCATGCGATCAGCGATCCCACCTTTACCAAACAGCTCGCTAACGGCTTTTGTGACACCAACCACAATCATGGTGGGCAAGATGTAGGTGAGAGCGCCGGTAAGCTCAAACATAATCACCACGACTGAGACGGTGATGTGCATAATGCCGCTCAGCGCAGCAGCCGCGCCC
This sequence comes from Cordyceps javanica, assembly GCF_051103115.1. NCBI lineage: Eukaryota > Fungi > Ascomycota > Sordariomycetes > Hypocreales > Cordycipitaceae > Cordyceps > Cordyceps javanica. The sequence continues at coordinate 2,877,114 of NC_139296.1, forward strand.
AGGAATGCATATGTGCCTGGTGTGATGCAAGGCTCGTCAGGCTTGCAAGCTGCGAAGAAAACGCTAGTCGGGTTTGCTTCGTAAATTGCTTGAACGATGATACCGACTGTTCGGCCAAAAGACGCGCCGATAGCCATTGAAGGGACAAAGATGCCGGCAGGCACCTTGCAGCCGTACGAAATAATGACGAGAAATATTCGCAAAACAGTAGCCAGCACGAGTGACATGATATTCCAGAGCCGCTTATCCGCATCGCAGAGGCCCTGATAGTCTTCCCCTCCTTCGCATTCGAGGAAGAGGATTTCCATGCTCTCCGTCATATCAATGCGCAGGAACACGTTGGGATAAGCAATAATAGCAGTTCCAGCAGCTAGCAAAGTAGCTTCCAGAATCGCATAATTGCCGAGGTACTTCTTTCTGAATGCTTGCGCGCGTAGATTCCACTTAATGACAAATGCGCCGTACAGGCCTCCGAATATACCAATAATGATGTAGAAGAAAATTTCGAAGAAGTGCCAGTCGCGGTCATATTTAACCTGGAACATGACGAGCTGTCCGGTTCGGAACGGGTTCATTGCCGAGAGAACAGCGGTAGCAACGAGGGCGCAAAAGTAGCTGCGCCACAAGGTCTTGAGAGGAAAGTAGCTGGACATTTCCTCGAGAGAGAATAGTACACCTCCGATAGGGCTGCCAAAGGCGACGGCCACACCCGCAGCAGCGCAGGCGCTGAGGATCTCTCTCGTCTTGGAGGCATTATTCCTGTATTTCCGAAACAGTCGCGAGATGACGTTGCCAGTGCATACTGCATAGTGCACACTGGGACCTTCCTTTCCAACCGAAAGCCCAGAGGCAATGGCCAGTGGCAAGCAGATAGATTTGATAACGAGTGTCCAAAACCCGAGGAAGCCTTTCATAACGAAGCCTGCGATGATGCATTTGATCTCCGAAATGCCCGAGCCAGCTGCATACGGCGCAAAGGATCGCACCAAAGCAGCAGAAACAAAGGCGAACATAGTCTATACTTGTTAGCGGCGCACTGTTGACGCTATAAAACTCGACCGAACATACCCCGAACGCCAGGTATATAAAGTAGTTGAAAGGTCCGAAGCCGGTCCATCTGTGCCATTGGTCGCAGCCTACGCAGGGTTAGCACCAAAAGATGCGCAGGTCCGTCTGCTCCGAGATGCCATACCGTTATCTTCGCCCCAGCAGCAAAAGTTTTCGTTGAGATAAAATGCGGTCGTGCAGTATCCAAGTTTAATGTCGGCTAGCCATTCGGTGATGATGTTCAAGAATGCCGCATTCAGCCCAATGGCCGCACCGATAATCGTGACGACAATCCATCCTTGCGCAGCGTCATATGACCGCGACAGCCGATAGCGCCAAGTCGTCTGTCCCTGTGCGTATAGGCCGGCTGCGCGTCGTTGTTTCGTTTTTCGTCTTGCTTGCTCACGAGCAGCGTCCTGTACCCAGTCTATCGTTGTGAAGTCTTCGTATCGCTTGATTTCGGCAAGTTCGTCGGCGATTTGCGCCTGCGCGGGTACGGTGGCACTTATGGCCTCGCCCGATTCAGCATGCGACACTGCAAAGGAGATCCTGGAGCTGATCGACGACCGCCGCCCAGGCTGCGGCCGGAATGAGGTTGTCGGGGATGTCATCTTCTCGACAGCTCGACCATTGTTGCGGGGCTATTTTCCACGAAAAAAGTAGTTGGGCGTGGATTGAATGGATAGGAAGTTCGTTTCTGTTGCACTATCGTACGCGCCGCACTTTGCGCCGTATCTGCAGTAAGTTGTGACTGGTAAGTTGCGTGGCTGGGACAACTGGACTGACGTAGCTTGTAACCACCTTAGTAGGTAGAAGTAGTCGAAGGTCGCGCAATACAGGGGCTTCTAGCGAGATGGCGGTTGCTGCTCCGCACCACCAGAAGGACCCACGCGCGCCAGTGCTGGGTGGGTGGTTATCTGGTACGCGTAAAGTACCAGATGCTGGCTTCGGCTCTGTCGCGAGAGATCGCGTCAACCAACTTCTCATCAGCCTCGGACTGTTCCCCCGCGCAGACTTACGGCTATTGCTTATTCGTCCTCCTGTCAGACAGAATATACTCTGCCATTTTCATTTCAGCACGATATACAGCGGTGCAGCCCGGACGACGGTTGTCTGTTTTCGACACGCCACATCACATTCATTCATCATGCCTTACAATACGACAGCTATTCCGCCTCGAAAGGAGCCTACTGGACAAACTCAGCTTCCTTGTTAGATCTCATCGGGAATGACAAAAAAAATTCCCAGTCGCTAATTTCCTCTAGTATCTCGGGTCAAAAAGATTATCGGCCAAGACCCCGAGGTAGCCATGTGCTCCAACAACGCCGCTTTTGTCATCACGTTGGCTGCAGTATGCCTATTACCGCAATTATGGACGCCGATATATCGACACACTCTCTAACATTTGCTAGGAAATGTTTATCCAACATATTGCCAGCGAGGCGCATACTCAAGCCAAATTAGACAGAAAGCCGCGTAAGAATGTCCAGTACAAAGATGTTGGTAAGTTGCAACTGGACAACCTTGGTCGCATCTTGATGTACAGCTGACATCTCCTGTCTTTTCTAGCCAATGCAGTCTCGCATCAGGACAGTCTCGAATTTCTGGAAGATACAGTTCCCAAGACGGTGCCTTTTAAGAAGGCCATGGCTGCGGCAAACGCTACTCAAGCCCGCCTTCGGGGTGAAAATGTCACCTCGGAAGAAGGGCTTCAGTCTACGCAAGAGCACGCAAACGGGAACGGCGGCGTTTTCGTTAATGGTGATAGGGCTACATTTAGCGTCCCTCTACGATCAGAGGACAAGTACGACCCGAACGACCAACTGGAGCTTGAGATGAGGCAGGCAGCAGAGCCTAGGAATCACGGGGTGAGAATGGGTGGTCAGTAGCGAGACGCTTGGAATTAGTCAATGTATGTACTCCAATCGTGGAATCATGGGTGGAAAACAGGGAGTATTCATTTATTTCTACTCCCTGAACACAGGCTCCCTGACCACGGGAAGCAGCAGAAATCCAATAACACCACAGGTTGTAGCTTTTGCCTGACCGAACCAAATGCATGTGGAACCCTGAAGTAAACAAAACCATCAAGTGAGCAAACCAAGTTACGCCGTCTTACTCCTCCATAGGATCCCCGAGAACGCCAGCCGGCAGCCGCCCTTCATTCAACTCCTTCTCTAGCGCGATAATCTCTTGCAAGCTCGTTGCCTTCTTGATCCGCTCCTGAAGTCTCTTCTTCTCTTCATCCGTCAATTTTATTCTCGATAGCCTCGAACGTGGCTCTGAATCGCCGGCGGTCGGTGCGTCAAACGTTGTTGTCTTTTTACCCATGATCTATGCATCGACAGATGTTAGAAACTGCACGCCATGTCATCTCAAAGGACGGCTCACCTTGGCAGCGAGTGCAGTCGGCTCCTCTTCTGTACCAAACAGCTCGCGCCCGTTTTCCCGCTCCGCTTCCTTTACCTTCTGGTAGTCGAGGAAGCGTACGGATGGGCATTTCCAAACGACCCAGTAGCGATAATTCTGTAGACGGTGGTTAGACGCACTCCAACAGCATCGTCACAACGATAATGCTATGCATACCTCTCTTTTGGTAACAGGGTTGTCAACCAGTACGAGATGTGTCAGACGGGTCATCTTCCCCAAAATATCTAGGTCTGCTAGCTCTGCAACATTGTTGGATGCAAGAACTAGGTTCTTCAGGTTTGGGATGGACGTCGCAATGGTTGGCTGGATGCTAGCGACCCGGTTGCGTGCTAGCAGCAGCGTCGTTATTCGTGGCGATAGGGGGAAATTGCCGAGAACTTGAATATCGTTATCGGTGAAGTCGATGGAGTCATGAGGCTACAAAAGCAACATAATCAGCGAGGTAGCACTCAGTGGTAAACGTGAACGGCAGACTCACCCCGGCGGCACCCAGGTTCTCAATGGCTGGAATGCGGTGTCCTGCAAATGCCAAAATAACGAATGAATATACTCTGTTCTCTGGGCTATCAAGTCATGTAGTATCTGCTCTTTTCAAACGCACCTCGAAGGTCAAGCTCTCGCTCCTTGAGAGGGTTGAGGTAGGAAAGGGAATCCCGAATGAGGTCTGCTGTAAGCCTCATCGTGGTTGTTTTTTACCGTCTGTTCTGCTGTAAGAAAGTCCGAGTATCGATGGGCCTCGTTTGGCCGTCTCGCTGCAGGGAGGGGGAGCTTTTGCTGCGGTGCGCGCGTCGTGGCTGAGATTTTCGAGGTCGTTCAAATCCGCAAGGCTGAGCAAAGCTTTGGTACTGGCGTCGAAAACTTTGGCGGGGCAAGCCACGGGTTGATCGCGTCGGCAATTTTACACAGCAAAGTAAGCACCCAGGTACCCTCCGATTCTACTGACTTGTATAATTTCTGGAGCAAAGAGGCCATATAAGTATCATTCCAGTATGAATTGTAAAAAGCCATCATTCCTCCACATGACTGCGATCGACCTATCGTCTGTCTCTATCGGGTCACGTGACTGTACACAATTGAAGCTTGTGGTGACATTTAGTTCGCTGCTGCTGGGAGAGAAACAAGATAAAAGACTAGTGATGTTTCTCTAGGCAGAAAGGCCCCGGGTACTTCAATCGATTTGAATAGATACAGCATGTTGTTTGTTTGACATCAGCGTACCTGCATTTGACTCTGGCTGTTGGTTTAGTAAAAGATAGGAGCGGAAGCCATCCACCTGTTGAGCTGATGATCAACTTATTCAGCCATTGAAAAAAGTACTAGATGCTTTGTTCCTCCTTCGTTTCTTTTCTAACGAGGACCTATATTTACATTTTCATCTTTGTGACGCAGAGTGTTCCCGCCCACGGAGGCAGCCCATTTTAGGGACGCAAATCTATCCGAATTATTTTGTGCCAAAAGCAACCGCCCACAAACTCCGTCCATTAATCAAAATACAATGCTTGGTGGTATAGCGCCTGTTATCCGCGGGAAATTTGTGTAGACTGCGTGACCTTGATTTGGCCAGATGGCAGCTCATCCTCATGCATACCTTCGCTGTGGCCCGCATTTGACACTTCTGTTAAAGTCTTCCCCTTGTGAGCATGCATGACATCTAGCTCCCATCGCAGGTTCTCCTCGCTTTCTGATAGTTGTCTAAAGCCAGCGGGAGCTTTAGAATTCTTGCTCATACTGAGCGATGAGGTACAGATGGAGTTTTGGGTATGGGACGAGACTTTGCGATGTGATAACCTCCCCCTTGACGTTCGTCCCGCCGAACCTCGAGAACCGCGCCCAAATGAGTTAGACCATGACTCGACGGTTCGGTCAATTGCAGGTCGGAGCAGGGGTGCTGTCGCAACGAGAATGGCCACGCCGGATTGTACCAGGCCGATGATGGAGATTGAAACGAAGTTGTAAGTCATATCGGAAAAGTCGAGGGTGAAGACGCTGTACAATCGAACCACAGTAAAGGCAATGGTTCTAATCTTATGTTAGCTGCGTTCGGTATCGATGGCGCTCGCGGACAAGCACTTACAGTAGGCCAGCGCCGAACATACAGACAACAGCGATCTTGTAGGTTCTTCTCATTTTGAGGCCCCATAGCATCTTGACAGGGAGCGCGATAATCAATATATCGGTGACAATATCGACAATGCTAACAGCAGAAAACAAAACGGTTTGGTTGCCGCATGACCCTCGAGCGTTCGGATCCCAGTTCAGTGTAATTGGGCGACAGATAAGAATGCCCGTCAGAATGGTTTGCATCATCCAGCCAAAGTTGAGAACCATCAGGCAGTATGGGATCCAGATGTGGGAAACTTCGAAGAAGATGCGCTTTATCATCCATGTGATGCTCATTTTCGTACATCCAAGAGTCAGCGCGTACAGCACTTGAGCGGCGAATGTAGTTTGAGAGAACCGCATCAGGTAATCACCCCCCGTCAGTTGCGGAAGGTGGTTACCCGCGCCACCGAGGATCACCACTACTGATCTATTAGCAGCTAAGCCGGATAGTTCATTCCTTCATGTTCAACGTACTGCACATGTAGTTTATTCCGAGGCCCCAGAAGAAAAGCTAGCGAAAGCTCATGTCAGCGAAAGCCGGGTGTGGTGCAATCAGCTACTTCGACGTACGACTGCAAGGTAACATAACAGGTCTTCGATAAGCAACGCTGAAACGCCTCTTATTTTCCTAGTCCAAACCCGCAAAATCGTCCACAGTGTCGCAACAACTGGCATTATGACGGCTGTAGCGATGAGACCAGCGCCGGCGGATGTGATGGGCGGGTGGCGCTGTGTTATCACAGGACCATATGGGGTAACGGCGACCATGGCGAAAGAAGATCGAGGTGCCACAGCGGGAGTCGATCAAGGTGTGGTGTAATGTTTATTCCGCCCGGCAATCTATAATGACCGTTTCCGTCGTCGGGCGGGCTTTGGCTCAGCGCTGCTGAGCCATCGCAACTGCAAGATGTTTGTTGAATTACAACTCTCGATCTGGGCCGGGGTGGGAAACCACGAAAGGGCTGTGGGCGGGCGCCGAAGAATATATATGGAACCAGCCAAAGGATAGTAGGGGAGAAACGTGAATGCGCCTGGGACTCGGTGGTAGATGCATATAGTCTGTCCGAGTCCATGTCTCACGCCACAGCCTGCTTGCAGGCTAGTTGAATGGGGATTGACGGTGCCTTGCTCTCCCGTTTCTGGTTCACTCGAGGGGCTGGTATCCGCTCAAGTAAGTCACTAAGTTAGTGGGCAATCTGATCTACTGAGCCGAGTTCCTTTCAGGCGGCTTGCTCAGTCAGCTCTCGAGCCCGTAGCTTGTATCGGGGCAGAAAGCTTGAATATTCTGGGTTGAATTCGTACTGGAACTTGGAAGCGACGGAGCGCTGTGATCAGCCCAACTGGAATATACTCCTCGCGCCAACTACCATCAGTCGCGGACACCAGCAGACCAGTTACCCAATGATGGTACGACTCTTCCCCCTGTGACCAAAGCATTCAAGCCAGTATTTCTTCACTGCTGGCTCCGAATGCTGGCACCTGCCTAAACTGTAGCAAGTGCCCTGGCAAGGATTCCTGGCCAGTCTCCGCCAGCGATAACCCTTGTATTCAATCTTTCCCCCAAGTTTGCGCTCGGGACACCAGGACCCCAGGAGGACGAGGAGGGTCGGCTTTTTCGCAAAGAGAGCCAAGCCAATCGCCCTGGTCTGTTTAGGTCCATTGTCTGTCTTCTACGGATGACAGCTCGAGTCAGTGCATGCATCAGTTGGGAAACTATCCTCGGAAGCGCACTAGCGGATTTTGGCAGTATCCGAATGCATGCGTACCGCCGCCATCTTTCGGCAATGTTAATAGTAGGTTTCAATGCAAGCCCATGAGAGATGTAACCCACTATCAGTAGCTTTGGTTGAAAAGCAAGGGTGGCCGGCCCAGGGCACACTGCATTCTATGCGGAAACTGCTGCCTCGCTAAGTAAGCAATGAATAGCTATTTTGGTACCCGGTATCAAATATGTACATGGGCAGCAAGGTAGGATGCTTCTTTGCCTTGTATAGGGGAGGTCCAGTTTTCATTTTCGCTGCTTACTGAGTACTTATAGCATTGCTGGCTTAGTTATTTTATTACCATCATCGCTTCCCTTTTCGTTAGGCTTGAATACTTGAATCCTCCCGGCTCGCCAACTTTGCCATTATGCTCCAGGCCCTTGCCCTCTTTGTACTCCAGTCCTGCCACTACCTGTAACATCAACACATTAACGGCAGCTTGGGGGGGGCGGTTGTATTTGGCCCCCGGCGGCCCACCCAGTTGCAGCCGTATCATCCCACGCCATGCCCAAAGCGCGCGCGGTCTTACCAGAGCACGTTGGGACACTTATGACCTGTGCTGTGACCGAGTACGGAGCACTGAGTAGTTAGTTATTGAATTATGTAGGAACCAGGATGGCAAAAAATCGCCCCTCTTCTTGGAGGAACAGGAAACCATGCTGCTGTTAGTGTCACTGTCCCGGTTTTGAAGAAATCAATCAAGCCGGCTCCTGCGATATCATTGTTGGATTTTGCTCCACGTTTCGCCAGCCATCGCTTACTTTATCTATTATGCAGCTTTGAGACAGAAAAATAAGCAGGCGACAAGTCCAGGCAAAAAGAAGTCCGAAGACAAGATTAGTGCACCGGCTATGCACTGCTGCCGCTCGCGAGTCACCAGCCCCGCCAGATGTTGAATTCTGGAAGAATAGAACGTAATAAAGAAGCTTGTGCAAGATGACCCGCCACTCAGGCACCTTGGCGGGGATAGTCTTGGCCTCGTGGCATCCCAAGATTCGACACATCATCCGAGCACATCCCAGGCCTAGCAAGTGATGATCACGTAATGTTACGGGCGTCAAGTTCGAGTTCAAGTTATTCTTGAGTCAGAGGCGTTATGGTTTGTATCAGTGAAGAAAGTCCGATTAAGACTCGGGCTTCCCCAGATGTGACGACAGCCACTCAGCCACCACCCGCAGCCACCACCCGCAGCACTACTCCGTACTATCCCACAAGATACCTATAGGTGAAGATTACTGGGGCATATATATGTTGCCTTCGCTAACAGCATTCATTCCCTAACTACTCGACACTACCAACCCTTGTTAGCCACCAGTACTCGCCCATATTGCCTTGAGACTCTGCCTCTGCTTGACCAAGACTGAAGATGTGCCCACTTCCTAACATCTTGGCTCCATTCTTGTACTCCTTAATCCGCTACATGTCCGTAGTCCGGTGCTCCGTTTATCCATAATAGTGTAATGCGCCACGTCTAGCTAGTTGATGACTGCGCTTCGTAGCCTGGTGCGCTATATCTGGGTGTCTCATTCCTGAGGTTCCCCGCGGTGCATCTGCGTCTTCTTGAAAGTTTTACATGCCCCCTAGAGCAGGAAATCATCCTTTTGTCGAGCATGCTTTGGGACTACATTTTTGTTGGGGGTGGCCTTTCGGCCTCCGTTGCCTCCAATCGCTTGCTCAAGCACAACCCGATGCTCAAAATCTTGGTCGTGGAGGCTGGTGCCAATGCGAACCAAGACCCGAGCGTAGTCTATCCCAACTCGACCAATCTTATGGGCGGCGAATACGATTGGAAGTACAAGACTGTTCCACAAGTTCACTTGGGCAAGCGGCAAATTGATCTCCCTTGCGGCAAGGCGCTTGGTGGTGGCACCGTTATCAACGCGGGTGAGCTTCACCCTCAACCAGAAAAGCCTTTTCGTGCATTGCCGTGAAGGGGGCCCATTGGTAAAAACACTATGCAGTATTACTGATCAGCGAATTGGCGCAGGAGGATGGAGCCGCGGTGCTAAGCGGGACTACGACCTTTGGGCAGAAGCTGTTGGCGACCCTCGTTGGAGCTATGACGGCCTGCTTCCCTATTTCCGCGAGACTGAGAGGGTAGCCAACGTCTCGATAAATCCCGAGCAACACGGTGCAAATGGGCCAGTTTACATTCAAGGTGTCGTTTCGACTGAGCGCGAATATCCACTGCGCGAAATAGTACTTGACTCTTGGAAGGACGTCGGAGTTCATGTCTTGCCGTACTTGGACGGGAATGCCGGGGAGCCAAATGGAGTCGGCGACTTGTTTGAAAACAGACATGAGGGCCGTCGCCAGATCGCATCCGTTGTGTATCCTCTCGATGGGGTTCATGTATTGACTGAGACGCTGGTAGCCAAGGTCCTTCTAAATACCAACGCGAACATCCATAGGCCTCACCGCGCTACTGGTATCCAGCTTGCGAATGGGACCGAGATCGCCGGTCATGAGGTAATTCTCTCTGCCGGAGCTGTGCGCACTCCTCAAATCCTGATGCTCTCTGGTATCGGGCCTGCCCTGGAGCTGGCCAAGCACAATATATCCCCAAAGGTCATCGCTCCGGATGTTGGACAGCATTTGGTCGACCACGGGCTTTTTCCTGTGATGTGGAAACTCAAAGATCCCTCTGCTGGATACTCGATCGGCTCAGGTAATCCTCTCTTCAACGAAACTCAATATGGCTGGGGTACGCCTGCCGATTTCCTCGTGTCGGCCGGTGTCGAGGATAAGAAAGGTCTTGCAAGTGCCATTGAAGAGGACGAAGGACGCAAACCCGACCCTAGGACACACCCCCTTCTTGATCAAGAGCGGACATTTAATGAGTATGTCATTCAGTATGCCGGTCTACCAGATGGATCGACCATAACATCGGCCACGATAAATCTCCTGCCAAGCTCGCGGGGTACCGTAAAACTTGCATCTTCTAATGTTCAAGATGCCCCATTGATCGACCCCAATTATCATGCGACAGCCGTGGACAGATTTGTTGCGCGGGACGGAATGCGACGTCTGATTGCGCTGACTGAGGGAGAAACCCGTCTCGGCCGCGATATCCTTGATGGCGATGCTGGCGCCCCGGGATTTGACAAGCCTTTCACGACAAATTCCACAGATGACTACATCGAAAAGCGATTCGCCGCTGGTCTGGGGTGAGCTGAGCAATGACACAGTTTTCATCAACGCAAATTTGCTAAGAACTTGCTAGATCAACCTACCACCCCATGGGCACGGCAGCTATGGGCAAAGTTGTCGACACCAAGTTGCGAGTGAAGGGGGTAGCAGGACTTCGTGTCGTCGACACGTCCGTTTTTCCTGTTGTAATCACGGCCCATTTGCAAGTCGCAACCTATGCAATGGCCAACGCTGCGGCAGACATCATCTATAGTGACCGCAAATGCTATCAATGAGGAGCCTTGCTCAGTTCAAGTGGGTTTTTTCGGGCGGGGTTTCTCAACTTGAATCTTCAAAAAGTGATCGTTCGCATCATGTCAGATGTGCGGTAAAGGCCCCTTTTGGAAACACCTCTTGATTGATAGAAGCCCAACCCATCTTTTCGCAGGGAGGCATTCATGATCTGAAGCTGCTGTTCTACCTACAACCATGTACAACAAGGATGACACAGATTCAAGGTCGACGTAGTTTAGTGTTACGAAGACCCTCGCAAATGCCAACATCTGTTGGGAGCTGAGCCAAGTCACCTGTCGCGCTATGAGTGACACCGTGCAATGCACCTCTGTCAACCAGACTTGTCTATATTGGAATGACCACAGCCCTCCGCGCTCAACCTATTCGATATGACTCGCGAGACTGCTTCATGCTTGGTCAGTAAATGAGTACCCGGATTGCCATCCACGCATGGTGAACTGGATTGCCATTCTCGGCATCCGAAGGGCTTCGTATTGATTTTCGGAACTTGGTGGGTGGAAACTGTTAGTTCGGTGGGGGTCAAATTGGTCTTTCCGGGGACCAGCGGGAGGCCATCCGATTAGTTACATTCTCCGAATCCATGAGGTTAGGCTTTGCGCTTGGCCGCTCGGCAACAAAAGAAAGCTGCATGTCCTTGTTGAAAATGCCCGCACGATACACCGCATGACCAGTCGTTTCCGCCAAAGGCAGAAAGTCCCTCCAACTTCCACAAGGTGGTGATCAACGTCATAGGCGGCCCATCGGTCCGAATTTGCGGCATTGGTCCCCTTGCCCTTGACCATTAAGCCGCCAAGAACGTCCATGCATCACCGGCCCGGTAACTGGTTTTCCTGTTTATAACAAAGGCCTACGCCGTTCCGTTGGCTGCGATCAGAGAGCATTCCGTACACAGGGCAGCCGTCTTGCATCATGAAGTACCCTTTGAGCGGCGTTGGCCTAGCCGGCCTTTTGGTCCCGGCAGTTGTCGCTGGTCGAGCCACCTCGCCAGACGTGTATCCGACCCGTGAGTTAATTTACTCTATAAAAACTGTCTTTGGCTTCAAAAGTACTCTACTGATAAGATCTCTTCTGTTCATTTGTTGAATAGCCCAGGGCAAAGGCGAGGGGCAGTGGGCCGCTGCCTACGAGAGCGCCCGCGCTTTGGTTAGCCAGATGACACTGGATGAGAAGGTGAACATTACCCGCGGCTTCAAGGCGGACAACATCTGCGCAGGCACCACAGGCTCTGTGCCGCGACTCAACTGGCCAGGCATGTGCCTGCATGATGCCGGCAACGGCGTAAGGGCGGCAGAGCTTGTCAACGCGTACCCGTCCGCTCTACACTCGGGCGCAAGCTGGGACAGAAACCTCACACACCAGCGCGGCTTCCACATGGGGGGTGAATTCAGAGGAAAAGGTATAAACATTGCACTTGGACCCAATGCTGGCCCGCTGGGACGTACACCTCTCGGTGGTAGAAATTGGGAAGGCTTTTCTGTTGACCCTTACCTCTCGGGCCAACTTAATGCCGAAACCATTACTGGTATCCAAAAGGCTGGCGTCGTTGCAAACATCAAGGTACGCCAAACAGCGCGACTGGAATGAATCCTGAGCTGATACGATAAAGCACTTTATTGCAAATGAGCAAGAAACATATCGCCGCCCGTACTTTGGAGTAGAGGCTGCTTCCTCCAACGTTGACGACAAGACATTGCACGAGTACTATCTGTGGCCTTTCATGGATGGCGTTCACGCCGGCGTGGCGTCTGTCATGTGTTCATACAATCGCATTAACAACACTTACGGCTGCGAGAACAGCAAGCTCATGAACGGCGTGTTAAAGGGCGAGCTTGCCTTTGACGGTTTCGTCATGCTGGACTGGAACGCCCAGCACAACCTAAACAGCGCCAACGCCGGCCTCGATATGCTCATGCCCATGGGAGGAAGCTGGGGGCAGAACCTGACCGATGCCGTACACAACGGCACGGTAGCCGAAAAACGAGTGACAGATATGGCTACCAGAATTATCGCATCCTGGTATCTCGTCGGCCAAGAGAATTTCCCCGAGCCTGGTATCGGGATGAAGAACCTCACCGAGCCTCATGAGCTGGTCGATGCCCGTAGCCCTGATTCAAAGCCCATCATCTTGGAAGGCGCCATCACGGGCCATGTGCTGCTGAAGAATGCCAACAATGCGCTGCCTTTCAAGGGCAAGCAGAAGATGCTGTCAGTCTTTGGGTACGATGCTGCCCTGCCAGAGACAAAGAACACAGACGTGCTCTTTGAGCTTGGTTATTACTCTTCGCAGGAGATGGCCCAGGCCGTCTTGGGCACGGAGGCACACTTTGACCAGGCTGCTCGAGGCGGCACCATCATCAGCGGAGGGCGTGCTGCTGCCACCGCGCCGTCGTACATCATCGACCCCCTGAACGCTATTCAGCAGCGTGCGATGCAAGACGACACCTGGGTCAATTGGGACACGAAATCCTTTGACCCTCCCGTCAACCCGGCCTCGAACGCCTGCCTCGTCTTTATCAATGCCATCTCCACCGAGGGTTGGGATCGCGAAGGTCTGCACGATGACTTTAGCGACGGCCTCGTGCGCAACGTGGCCTCCAAGTGCGCCAATACCATTGTGGTCATGCACGCGTCTGGCATCCGCCTCGTTGACCAGTGGATCGAGCATCCGAACGTCACCGCCGCCATCATCGCCCACGTGCCCGGCCAGGACAGCGGCCGCGCCATCGTCAAGCTGCTGTATGGCGAGGCAGGTTTCTCGGGCAAGCTTCCCTACACAATGGCCAAGAACGAATCCGATTATGCAGTCTATAAACCTTGCGGTCTCGCGCACAAGGGAGACACAGACCCCCAGTGCGACTACACCGAGGGTCAGTATCTCGACTACCGCGCATTCGACGCCAAAAACATTACACCACGCTTCGAATTCGGCTACGGCTTGAGCTACACCGCCTTCAATTACTCGTCCCTTTCCATCTCCGCGCACGGTGTGCGCAAATGTCTCAGCACCAGCTTGACTGAGCTGTTCGAGGTCGTCGCCAGCGTACAAGTCAATGTCGCCAACACGGGCGCTGTAGCTGGCCATGAGATTGCCCAGCTCTACCTCGGCATCCCCGGAGCTCCGCCAAAGCAACTGCGTGGCTTTGAGAAGCTCGGCCTACAGCCCGGCGAAACCGGCAGGGTAACTTTTGAGCTGACCAAGCGGGATCTGAGCCAGTGGGATGTTGCGTTGCAAAAATGGGTTCTGCACCCTGGTGACTACAAAATCTACGTTGGTGCCAGCAGCAGGGACATCCGTCTGTCCGGCAACATCGTGGTGAGCGCATAAAAGAAGAGGCGGACGTTGATGAGGAGAATTTACTATTTATATATGTGCCTAGCGAGCTCGGGAAATGATGAATAAAGCTCCCCCCTGTCAAAATCTTTGGTCGTAGGGACCTTTATGTCACTCTGATGAGTATATGAAACTTATTCCTTTGGATGTTCCTCGATTCCCTCGCGAAGAATCTCGATTTGCTTCCTGATTTCCACCCAGAGCTTGAGATGCTCCAAGTCGACATCGTCATGATTAGATGGGTCAACCACGCCAACCCACTCATCAGCCAGATCAACTGTGGCGACGCCGGGCTCATCGTCACTAGAGCTTGCGTCGTCTCCATTGGCGCCTTCGTTGCGGGCGATGGCAAGTAAAGCTGCGACAAATGCCTCTTGCATGTAGGCAAAGCTGAAGTTGTCGGTGATCTTGGCAATTGCTTCACACAGCTTATCAGGAAATTCGATGGACTTGTTGCTCGCAAGTTTAGATTGCCAGAAATGGCAATAGGCGATACGCTCCTTGAGATTTGGGTTGGGAAAGAAGTACTTGCGATCGAAGCGCGAGGGACGTCTCTGTACATTGTATCAGAAGTGAAGCTAGTAAAGGCTCGAGTCTGAACTTACAGCGATGCCAGGATCAAGGCGATCAAGGTGGTTGGTGCTTCCAATCATAAAGATGCCGTCGTTTGACTGGAGGCCATCTACCTCATTGAGAAAATAGCTCCGCACGTTATCTGAGACGATGGAATCTAGGTCTTCAAAAACCAGGTAACAAGGGGCAAACTGTCGAGCGAGGGAAAAGATTTTCTTGATAGAATCTTCTGGGCCAAGGAACTGCAGCACCCGTCAGTATAGGAGGATGGCAAGTTGGTGGGCTCGTCAACTTACAGACGCCAGAGTTCGCACGTATAGAGTAGGGACTTCGGGGGTAAGTTTGTACAGCGTGTGCATCGTGGCCTTGATAGAGATTGTCTTTCCGTTGCCAGGCGGTCCGTAGTAAATGATGCCTCGCTTCCACGGAACTTTGAGGTTCTGGTACGTGCTACGCGATCGGAAAAACGACAGGTGGTCGTCGAGGAGTGCCTTCTTCATGTCTTGGTCAAGGATAACGGAATCCCACGAAGCCTTCATGACGCTGGCGTAGAGTCCGGCATCCTTTCGCCAGAAGCCACCGTCAAAGACCCAAATCTCGTCGTGCAGCACACTGCCCCAAGCACCAGCGGCCCGGATGAGCGCGTCGGTTTTGGCCTCCTCGGTAGAAAGGACGTAATATGTGTCTTCAATGTCATACATGCCATCCTGTGCCTTGGCCAAGTAGACGATGAACTCGTGACCCTTGTGCTTGTAGAGGAATTTGCCAAACGTGGGGACGCGAGCGACGACACCGCTGCCGCTGCCGCGCTTCACCGGCGGCACAAACATCTTTTGTCCGAGCGACGCCGGGACGCCGCCCTCGCCCGTGTCATCTTCGACCTCGGTAAAACTGGCCAGCCCGCTGGAAGCGTACGCCAAGAGGTCGGCGGTTCGCGCGGGCACGATGCTCAGATGGAGCGCAGGGTACTGCCTCTTCAGCGCTGTCGCGAGCACAGCGTCCGTGTTGTTGCGCTTGGCGCTGGAGTGCTTGAAGTATTGCCGGGCAGCCTCGCTGTCTGCCGAGGGCCCGGATTTTCTGCTCTCACTCTTTTCCATGCTCTCACTGTGATGAGGCAAATCTTTTGCAATGTTTCTCGATAAAGCTGCAAGATGGACGGGGATGGGAAAGTAGATGTTGATGCGTGGTTGATCAGGAAGCTTGGAGCCCGCCAGCGCTGACGTCGCTAACCCCTCTTCGCCGTAGCCCAGCCCGGTTTCCAACCTTGTGCACGACTGATGCACTTCCTGCGTGTGACATTTACTATGTCAATCAGCCGGTCAAGATGAAGGGTTCAAACTGGGAAATCGAGCCTCTGGTGGTGCGCGCCTCCTCCCAGTCCTGACAACCAGTCTTCACCGCCATGTCAGCAGGTGTTGCGGCTAGTTTCATTGCGCTCCGTTGCTTTGCAGATGAACTTGCGAGTAACGGACATCATCTTGAACGGTCATTGTATAGTGGTAGCAATCTACGAGAAGCGATAGCTATACTGAAAAAAGGCGTTTCATCTGCGTAGCTAATCTCATTACTGCGTCTCAGTGCCGCGAATGTTGGCGACGATTTCCTTCCAGACGTCGAAACCAACGACCAACTCATCGTGGCCAGACCCAGCGACAGTTTTACAGCTGAATGTAAAAGCATCGTCAAACTCACCCGACGTGCCCTGCCAGCACTTTTCCACGTACTGTCGTCCTCCTTCGCCGACAATGTTGTCCGTTGCGGCAAAAAAGGCCATGACCTTTAATTTCGCAGCGGAGACTCCATCCGCGTCATTTCTGGCTCTCAAACGCTCCTGTTCGGCGACCTCCTTCACAAACACTGCATAGTCGTCGGCCTTGCCCCAGCTGCCCTGCGCTGCTTTGCGTGCGCAGTGGCGAGCTTCGTCGCTCGAACCGGCAGTGTTTTCCGAAAATATGTGCTCGATGGTCTGGAGCTGCAGAGCACCCTGGATCTTGGTCGATAGACCACACTCCTGCTCGAGTTTCAGGGAGTTCTCCTGTGCCCAGCTCTGGACAATCTGTTCCTCTGCTTCCGACCGTTTGCCCATTCCGAAAGCGTTGAAAACGGCCTCGCTACTCGATACCGTCGACAACATGCCGCGAGCAGCGAAGCGACTTAGCCCATTAAACAACGAGTACGCAGGAGAAGGAATGTACTGAGCCGCTTGCATCATTGTCATCTTGGAGTGCTGGGGGTCGACCCATGGTGCTGTTCACAGGTGAGCAATTGACTCCATCTCGTCATCTCATCGGCGCACTTACCAAGCAACACAGCCATTGGTCTGTCAGGATTCAAAAGACTTCTACATCTGTAGAGTAAGTTGAGCGCGTATACAGTCCCAGCACAATGCGAAATAATGGTAATGTGAGGGATGTTGAGATGGGCCAGTAACTGTGGCACAAGCTCGACCCAAATTTCGACGCGTTTCTCTACAGGAACCGCCGTAGAGCTGCCAAATCCCGGCCTGGGTATGGAAATTAGCAATGGTTCGATCTTTTCATTTGTGAGCTTATTAGAGTATTTGTACCTGTCAATAGTGAGCACACGTATTCCCAAATGTTTTGCCAGAGCGTGCAAAGATACTCCCACGTATCGGGAGGCGAACAGGCCAGGATGAAATAGTACAACTGGTACCTCAACGGCGCCTTTCTGTTCCTCCTGCGACACGCCAACGTCGCTGTAGCTGAAAGTCAGATCACTATGGCCAGCTGTGGCCGGTATGGTGAACGTTTTATGGAAGCTAGGCTGCGAGATATACGCCGCCGCTTCAGCGCGTGCAGATGGCGGTGGCTCTTGCGCCGCCATCATTACTCGGGTTTGCGTGAAGTGCTCAGTAAGTTTCACTTGTATCCGCTAAAGCTTTTAATTCCTCGCTGTTAATGCACAACCTGAGCCGAGTGCCGAGTCGTTGGCTGGAGCAAATAGTTGTCGCTGGCATGATGGCGAGGAGCTGGCTACTCTCCCCCGCCGCTAATTTTCCAAATACAGATAGAGTCTGTTTGTTTTAGTGTCCTGAAATTTGTTTTCGGGCAGTGGCCACACCTATTTTTGGATGCGCGGAGCACCCCCTTGATCGTACTCAGTACCTCTCTGGGGTTTGTCCGAAGGCACTCCCCAGGTGACTCGATCACTATAGCGGGGTATCGTTTTAACCAACGCCCGCATATGTGTCAAATTACTGCGTAGCTTGTGGCCAATCTAACATATCCTTTTTCCTAAAGCTTCATTCAACCATCTGGAGTTATACAATCATGCTTTCTTATCTATTGAACGCCTTTACGCCCTCCACTAATACTTCTGTGCTCCTTGTCCTTGGCAAGTTTGGGTCCACGATCCATAATCTTCATTTCCCATCCGAGAACGGCGTCATTGAACGCTTCAGCTTCACAAGCCCATCTACCGCCTTTCGCTACGGCGGAGCCACGGAGCAGGCCCGTGAGCAGATTGGCACAGTCACACTTCACGTTGGAGATGGCGAGACTCCTGATAGCTTCCTTGACGACGTTGAGGCACGGATCCGTAAGCTGTGGGACGATTCCTCTAGCTCGAGCCTAGCGCAGCAGCAAACGGGAACCGTTGGTATGACTCAACTCGTGCAGGACATCCTCAAGCCAGCAGCGAGGGATGCAATCGACGAAAGAGAGACGCTAGAGCGGTCCATGAATGCGACGCAGGCATACTCGGTTTATATTATCTATATAAGACGCCCAACAGCAGGGACGATTCTGAGAGAACCAACTAGCTTTCCTCCTTGAGTTGTCTTATGCATTATCCCGTGGACAAACGCTGTAAGGAGGCAGTGCTCACCATTTGCTCACAGAACAAATGGATGAGTGCTTCCGAGACAGGCGCAAACTATATCTCTTGGCATAGTTGCGCTTATACAGCATCCGACTAAACCGCCCTCCGTGACAAATATACTCGAGTCAGGGTACTTGAACTCCCAAACAGGTTTACCAAAGACGCGGCCATTCGCTCCTACCGACTCTTTAGACACTTCAGGCGGAATAAACGGTACACCGACCACACCACAGAAGCAACTTTCTGTATACAGTCGGCACACGAAGATAGAAACCGCACACAAAACATGACACCAACCCAACTCTGCTGCTCAATGACGCTCATAAAAGTACTACATGTAGAAAATCATTGCTCCGCCAATGCTTCTCGGTCAAGCGGGCACCATCTTAGACTCCGTCAGCAGCTTTTCGCGATATTGAGGCTGAAGTAGATGTAGGGAAATAGCCGGTCTATGCAGCAGAACTGTATAGATAGAGACAAGATGGCAATAGGCAACAGCATGTCAATTTGCCCCTACTCGTTCGAGAGCTTGGCCTCTGTAAGGGAGCTACTTTCAGCAGCTGGTACGATAGGTCCGAATTTAAAAGAGTGGCGCTGCTGGATAGAACGCATGACTTCTCTAATCAGAAATTTTGGCCATCCACCAGCGCAGATAGCGAATTCTACAGTCGTAGCGCGAACAATCGAAACTAGCGATACACGTCTCGTACGCGTTAGAAGCGATCAACCATCAGTCTCAACTTATATACTTGGTTGTTTCACTAATTCTCCCGACGGTGTGAGACATATTCAAGTAATCAGCTTTAAAAACAACCCATCAACTACCGGTCCTAGTGTTTGTTGTCGAGGCCATGCCTCCGCAAGGACATCCGTAATGCGAGCCATTTAGCTCACGGTCAACCAATATCCTGTCTGTTTTTCTGTCCTCTTCATCTGATTAGGATAAGCCGTACGGTTCGAGCTCCAGAGTGGCTACACTTTAGTGGCCAAAACGTCCAACAGCTCCTTAAACAATCGTCAGACTGAGGTTCCCTTTTGCCACAGCGTATCCGCCAAGGCAATGTCATCAACGCTCAGCGATGTATATTCACTGCACATTGCGCTCATTTCGATATCAATAAGATCTGGTGCGATGCTTCACGTCGAGATACGGCACGCGCCATCTGCCCGACAATCATACCAGCAGACACAATGGCTACCCTATACGGAAAATGAAGTAGAGACCCGACACCAGAGTGTGCGATTGGAAAGCATGTCCGAAAACGCACCAATGCAAGCATATGAGGACATGTCACTGAAGTCAACGAATGAACAACGCTCT
Source organism: Cordyceps javanica (assembly GCF_051103115.1). Taxonomy (NCBI): domain Eukaryota; kingdom Fungi; phylum Ascomycota; class Sordariomycetes; order Hypocreales; family Cordycipitaceae; genus Cordyceps; species Cordyceps javanica. Next base: position 2,896,966 of record NC_139296.1, read on the forward strand.
GTTGATATTACAATAGTCATCTAATCCTGCGACAATTCGTTTATTCAGATGGTTAGGGATGCATCGTCGCTCGCACATTCGGACGAACAGCAACAGCGTTGCCCGCAAGCAATTATACAATATAGCAAAGTATCAACCCACAAGAAAAGACAATGGTCAAGCATGTGTACACCCTGGCAAGTTGAACTAGTAAGCAGTATTGCCATGCGCTGACAGCTCAGCTCTCCCTGGTGAGATTTTTGCAATCTGCTAGTGCAACACTACCCATGCTTATGCAACTTACTTTCTCACACATTCAGACCCTCTCAGAATGCGAAAATAGAGAGATACCTCAAAACTTCAAACATTATCCAAATACTTCATTTTGTAGCTGTTTTCCGTTAATTTTGGAGTGAGGCGCATGCGTTGCGCGTGCACTACTCAAACCCGGTCTTCGGGATTCAGTTCTACACCAATGCCGCCAACGTTCTGTTTTAGTTTTTTTGTGACGAATCAAGCCCTTCCGCACCGGCTGTCGCATACCCATACGGAGGCCTGTGAGACAAGCGCTGATGGCGGCCAGTAGCATCGGAAGTACAAGCCACCTTTGGGGCTACCGCTTACTGCATGCTTGCAGCGCGTCCGTGAGATGATGTGGAGCTGCTAGTGGGCAAGTTTGTGAAGTCGTATAAGTTGATTCATTAATTAGAAGTCTAGAAGTCTGAAGATGTGGTCTATTGATCATTAATTCGAGCTAAATTTCGACATGATACTCCGCCCAAGCAAGTCTGTCGCTATTGCGAAATACCCAGACCCAACAAAGCACCTAGACGCCAAGCAATACAGAACAACGATGTAATAAAAAGGAGAGAAAACGCAACGCTTGTCTATGCATTTTTTTGGTCAAGTCAATGCCATCGCTGATAGCCTTTTCGGGCGAATCAAGCTTTGCTCATGTAGCGAGACTTGGGAGCGCTGCTCTTGAGAGGCGTGGGCGGGTACATGTAGCCGACATAGAGGCAGATTACCATGAGAATAATCTCCTCGAGGACCGACATGCACAGAAAAATGGTAGGATCGCCATCGAATATGCTGAAGCGCGGATCGTTGCCAAAGTCACCAATGCAGGCGTAGACCATGCGGACAATGAGGAAAGGCCCACAGACGTAGATGGAATAGAGAGTAATTCTCTCGTTGCGGGGCAAAAGGTTGACAGAAGCCGTCAGCCAGCCGAGAATGCAGAACATGAGTCCCAGGCAGGCAACAAAGAGAGCGAGGGCAATCTTGAGCAGAGAGGGGATGGTGCTGTTGTCGACAGCTTGGACGGCACCGCCAATGCCGACACCCAGACCGGCAAGACTGACGAGATCGACGAACAGGAAAATGTGCTTGGGGAGAGTCAAGACGGTTTCGTTGACGCGGCGGAGAAGACCAACGGCGGCAAGAGTGAGAGGCGCAATTCCGAGAAGATCGCAGGTGAGCTTCGTGACGACGATTCCGCGATCGTTGTGGGTCATGAGGAGGAGCTGGCAAATGGCCGCAATGACACGCAAGAGACCGAGGATGAGCAAGAAACGCCAGCAGGCAGAGACTGCCCTGATGCCCTGCTTGAAGCAGAGGACGGTGGCAAAGAGAAGACAGGGAATGAAAGCAACCAGTTGCAGGACAGCAATGCCGTCACGGTATGTGAAATTGACCATTCTGGAAATGATGTTTGACACCAGCCAGTCAGTCAAGTGAGGGAGTCGCCAAGACGCTTGGCTGTAATGGAGCCGGGAGAAGAGAGTTATCTCCGTTGAAGGAGATCGAAAGATGTCGAGGTCAGGATCGAATTATGCAGCGTGGTAAAAGTATTGGTCTTTCTTCTCAGTGAATTTGAGGAGAAGACGGGGGTAGTGTTGACAATGCGAGGTGATGACTGCAGAGTGAGATTCTAGAATCGATAGCGAGGTAACGTCGAGTTTATAACTAATCTTGCACCACCAAGAAGTTTACGGACCAGACAGCCGGATAGGCCAGAACATTTTCCGTATTCAGCATGAAACGCCCAAAGAGAAAGGCTACAAGTAGTGGTAGCCTCGCGCGTCAGTCGTGCGTGCCTATGCACGGCGACGAAACCCGGACACGGTGGAGAGCGCGAAAGGGCGAGATGGCGCTCGCATACGTAAGTGCCCACGTCTCAGAATGCGCCGTGCTAACCGGGTGGTGAGCAAGGCGAACCATAAGGCTACTCTGGGGACAAAGCCCAGCCCGCTACCTTTCTTGGTGCAAAGCTATTCGGCTTCAAGGGGTGATGCCGTGGCGGGCACACAAAGACCCTTGCAGGCGTGTGCCTGTCCTCCCCCCTCGGGAGGGCACCCGATGCCGATATCTGATCTGCCTAATAATAAACGGACCAAAGCATACCTGAACAGGACTAGCCTTATTCCTCTGCGCCGCACAAGGCTGCCCAAAACCGAAAGCCGTCCCGTCTCCAGGCTGTCCCATTCGGGTAAGATTTCCCGTCTGCACCGATTTCCCGCGTGCCAATGACGCGCAGGCGTTGTGGCAGAGTCAAACTGGCTTGAAAAAAAAAAAAAAAAAGAAACAAGCGCAAGGCCGACATTGCGGCGCTTCGAGGCCGAGTTTGCCCTGTCACTGTGACATTCGCGAACGCAACGGCGCATGGAGTTGACCAGACGAGTTACCGAGTCAAGTCAGGAAGTGCATTGCACCATCATCTACGAAATTACAACGTGGATTTACGAATACGGAGCACTCGCATGCCAAGAAGCGCCTTCCCACACGGAGCTGCTACTCATCACTTGGCGATGGCGGTAGTAGTCGGCCTACGTGGTAGTCTTCTCAGCCCTGCGTGGTGGATAATCTCTGCTTTTGCTTATGACTTTCCGTTATTAGCTCAGCTGTTATTGTCGACCCTTGCGACGGATGCCTTTGGCCGCCGCACCTTCGGAACTGATGGCGAACTAGCTAGTGCTAACCCACGTTGCAACGACTCGGACGACAAGTTTCGTGTGATATCGTCAAAGGCACCGCCGACAACCCCCATCATGCTAGCGATTTTCTATACATGGGTATCCGTGGAGAAGGGCAAATAAGAGCTGCGAGCGTCCCACTCTCCCAACTCGGGCAACAGCCTTCGTGCTTATACCGTCTCACCTCTTCGCCTAAACCCATCCGGTCCCCCAATGTAAGCAAGTAAGCCCGGCAGCGACAGGGCCCAAGAGCGCTGCGCGCGGGCCGGGACACACTCCTCATAGGGCGAGCATCGATGCTCCCCCCCTTTCCCAAGTGCGTCTAGAAACGTGTATGATAGTCGACATAATTGTGGCTTCATTGCGACATTGATGGATCGCATGGTCGTCTTACAAGACACCAGGGTGGACAAGCGTATTACGGGACGCTAAAAGCGGAAGTGCCGCGAACAAATAAAAAGACACTGGGCTGCTGCGCGTGAGATGTGTGTATAGCTTAAAATAATTTCTATTCATTTCTGTTTGCAAATGTAGAGAGAAGCTCGCTACATCTACTTTTGCTTCTCTTTCACCATTTTCCGCTGTGGTCTGCATTTCACTCACACTCTTCTCCCGACAGGCCTGAGCATCATCTTATCAATATCACCAAGAGTGAGCGCCAACCCTCACGCGGCCCCCCTCCGCAAAAGTTGGGACCCAAGCCTCAGTTTTAGAGCTGATACGATCAGGTGATCACGGACGTCTTTTATAGCCTCCCTCAAATCACAATGGCGGTCTCAGAGACCACAAGTCTCCCCCGCACGAAGCTGCCATTCTTCGACATTACTTTCCGCAACCTCGAGGATGGTCACTACGAAGCCCCTTCAGACTACAATCAAGTATCTCGCCAAGCCACACCGGTTCTGGGATCCAAAGATGCCTTGCTAAAGGCCTTTGGCACGTTTGTCCTGGCTGTGTCTGACTTGGAAGACGGCGCCTTCACAGCCGATGTTGGCTCGGAACGTGTGTTGGTGACGGCCAAAGGCCCCGGCATCAACGAACAACTGCGATCCTTCTCTTCTGACAAGATAACTATCGTCTCCTCCCCGCTCACGGAAACTATTGCAGACGGGCATCTCGATTTCGAGATTCAGATCATTGGACCCGAGAGCGCCTCGAAAGTCCCTAAACAGCTGTCTAGTGTAAGAACAAACGAGGGTTGTATACAACCACAGCCTGGAAGGAACTGGGTTGCCCCTCCTCCCGTCCCCAACGCCGTTGCCCACCAGACTTTATGACAGAAAGACATCTATAAGTGTACTGACTCCCCGTTTCCCCTCTAGACGCTGGTCCTTGCTGTATGCCCTACTGAAAAGGGCGACGTTGCCGATCTGCAGCTTTTCGTCGACGTCCGCAACGGCCATGCAGAATCCACAGCACACCTCCTCGAGCTCGCTGCTCGCTATCTCGCTCCGCAGTCCGACAATGTTTCCAATCCGTCCCTGAAAAAGGCTGAGCCTTTTTCGTGCCGCCAAAATGGCCCGCCCACAATGATCAGCCGCCCTCCGCTGCTTAAGAGCGATCTTAAGCTGTTTAGTAGCGAGGCGGATTGCCCTGCCCTCTTTCACAGCGCTTTCGAGCGCCGCGCGGCCGAGTTTCCGGATAATTCGTGTATCGAGTATATTCCCGACGCCTCGGGCCAGATCGAGAAATGGACGTTTGGCGAGATTCACACTCTGGCCGAGAACCTGAAGCAAGAGCTGCACATCTTGGAGACTAATATTGAGTGGAACAAGCCCTTTAACGGTCAGCGCATTGTACCTCTGTACCTGCCTGGCTGCCCCCAGCTATATGCCGGTTACATGGGTATTATGAAGGCTGGTTGCGCGTTTTGCCCGCTTCCTCTTGACGCGCCTCCCGAGAGAGTCCAGGTCATTTTGGAGGACATTGAGGCCCCGGTCGTTCTCGGCCTCGGAAGCAACCCCTTCCCTGGCCTGGCCATTGAGGCCGCCGAGCCTCACATTGCCGAGTTCCTTCGCAACATGACTTGGGTCGACATGGCCAACCTTTCCGCCTGGCGTGCAAGCAAGCCCGCCGAGTCTCTAGCACCCATCCAACCCAGGGAGCCCAAGGAGGAGGACCTTGCCTACATTCTCTATACCAGCGGTTCCACGGGCAAGCCCAAGGGCGTTCTGATCTCTCATATTTCCGCATGCTGCGCCATTGGTGGTCACGATGAAGCTTTCCCTCATCTGGCCGTTGGCCCCGAGCTGCGTTGGCTGCAATTTGCGATGCCGACCTTTGATCTCAGCCTCATTGAGATCTTCGTAACGATGGGTAATGCCGGCACCCTCTGTGTTGCTGAGCGCTCGCTCATGCTCACCGACATTGAGCGAACCATTAAGCTGTTCCAGGCCAACACCATTTTTACCGTGCCGAGTCTGGCCACGCTCCTTCGTCCCGCCAAGGTGCCTTCGTTGACAACTCTCGTCGTCGGCGGCGAGCTGCTCAACAAGTACACTATTGATAATTTCTCCTACGACTCGCCTCGCGGCCCCGGTGAGCCCCAGCGCCATCTTATCAATATTTACGGACCTACCGAAGCCACCATGGCCGTCGCGACCGAAAAGTCCGCCGTCACGACTCGTGGCTCCATCATTGGCGACTGTCTGCGCTGCGCCGGCATCATCATCGTGGACCCCAACTCGGACGAGCTGATCGAGACCCCCTCGCCCCTGACCGGTGAGCTTGCCATCATTGGACCCCAGGTTGGCTTTGGATACCTGAACCGCCCCAAGGAAACCAATGCCGCTTTCAAGGACGGCAGCCATCTGGGGCTCGGCCCCGTGTACAAGACTGGCGACAGAAGCCGTATCGTCTGGACTGCGGACGGCAAGCCCAAGGTCGAGATTCTCGGCCGTCTCAGCATGGAGCAGGTCAAGCTCAATGGTCGCCGCGTCGAGCTAAGTGAGATTGAGTCGAGCATTGCCAAGTCGGAGCTTGTCCGCGAAGTAGCCACCGTTGTTCTTGGCAAGGCTCAGCTTGTTGCCTACCTCTCGCTTGCCGACACGTCCGACTCGGTTGAGACTCGCGAAGCCGCCATCGCCGACTGCCGCGACGTTGCAAACCGTACCATGCCAACCTGGATGCGACCAAGCGACTACACAGTCCTAGCCGAGCTCCCTCGCACAGCTAGCGGCAAGGTCGACCGCAAAGTGCTCCAGAAGAGGGCGCAAGAAACATTTGGCGCGTCTACGCCTTCTCCTGCTCCCGAGGCTACGAAGATTACGGTGGACTTTACCAGCGAAGAGAGCGTCCGCGCGCTCATTCTCAGGACCATTACTTCCGTCATTGGCGAGACGGCCGCTTCTGCCGATGCTACGACGCCGCTGTACACCTGGGGCATCGATAGTCTCCAAGGCATGCGCATCCTGCAGGCCCTCCGTGAGTACGAGATTGAGGGCCTCGCCTTAAACGACATCATGGTCGGCAACAGCCTCGACGCTCTCACCAAGCGCATCATCGAGTTGCACGCCATCAAGGACGCCGACGCGGGCGATGCCGACATGGACGACGGCCCGATCGAGATTGAGGACGAGGAGGAGCTACTGTTCCTGCCGCTCAAGGCCAAGCTCAAGCACTTTGAGGCCGAGTGTCGGCCACAGTGCGCCGAGGGACTCGGCATCCCCGCCGACGAGATCGAGCATGTCTTCCCCTCGACTGGCATGCAGACCCGCATGGTCGCCTTCTTCCAGGAGTGCGTCGACGAGCTGGGCCTTACCAAACCGTACATTGAGCACTTCCCCTACAAGGTGCCCACCGACGTTTTTGACCTGGACCGCTTCGAGGCGGCCGTCCTGGCCGTGCTCGGCGAACACGACGCCTTCCGCACCGTCACCTGCCCCGTCGAGCACCCGCTCACGCCCTTTGCGCAGGTCGTCCTCCGCAAGGGCTCCGCGCGCTCGGCCCTGCCCGTGGTGCGCATCAGCTGCTCGACGTACGACGAGCGGCCCGGCAGCCTGTGGACCAAGACGATTGAGCAGGCGCAAAAGTCGGCGTACGAGGTGCTGAACCTGGACCAGCCCGGCGCCGTGGTGACGTTTGTCTACGACGACGCCCGCGAGCACTGCGTCATGGTGTGGTCGCTGTTCCACATGATCTACGACGGCGTCAGCCTCGAGGTGCTGCGGCGCGAGATTGCCCGCGCCTACGCGGACCCGGCCACGGTGGCCGGCATCGCGGCCAAGTGCCCACAGGGCGTGCGCCTGCCCATCGAGGCGCACTACAGCGGCGACTGGCTGGAGACGAGCCTGTACTGGATGCGGGAGCGCGCCGGCGCCGGCTGGTTCAAGCTCGGCGAGCGCGCCCTGGCCCCGCGCGGCGAGTACCCGGAGTCGTTCCGCAACGGCGACGTCGCGTGCGAGACGCTCCTCTCGAGCCTCAGCCTCGACGACCTCAACGAGCGGACGCGCGCGCGCGGCCTCAACTCGTCGCTGGCCGTCGTCCAGGCCGCCTACTCGATGGCGCTGGCGCAGACGGTGGCCAAGCTCGACGGCGCGGCCGGAGCCGCCGCCACCGGGGACGTCGAAGTGCAGTTTGGCACCGTCATCCACGGCCGCCAGACGCCCGCGTCGCTTGACTGCGTGGCGCTCATGCTCGAGACGCTGCCCGCGTACATCAACTACAAGGCGGCGGGCCCGCGGATGACGCACCGCGATGCTGTTGCCCACATGCTCGCCGAGCACGTCGAGCAGATGCCGCACGCGCAAATGCCCTGCACCACCGTCGACTTTGCCAAGACGGGCCGGCGCCTCGACAGCTCCATCATCCTGCAGGCCTACCCCAAGCCGCCGGCGCCGGCGCCGTCGAGGGACTCGTCGGTGGACTCGTCGGCCGCCGCCATGGTCGACGACCTGCCCGGCTTCAACCGCGAGGAGAACCTCCTGCCCCCCTGGCAGGAGACGTTCACCGGCTACCCGCTGCTCATGGAGCTCTGGCAAGGGTTCGACCGCCCCGGCGAGAAGCTGCGCATCCGCTGCTCCTACGTCCCGACCTGGCCCGGGTACGAGTTCATGTCCAGGGAGTGGGCGCGAGGGCTCAACGCCGCCCTCGAGGCCAGCCTCGTTCGCATCCTCGAGCAGCCCGACGCCCAGTTTGACCTCGTGGCGCTTGTTCAGCCTGGTTCTGCTGCTAATGGCCTTGGTGGTGGCGCGCCGGCGGCCGAGCCCATGGATGTCTCAGCCTAATAAGACACCAAAAAAAAAACCCTCTCGCCGTCCTCGACTGTGGGAAAGGCGAGGATGACGGAGCTTTGCATATTCCTTTTTTGAAACGAATTTTTCTTTATTTTCCTAGCATACACGACTTGTCTTTCTTCTTTTCTCTATCACTAGTTATCAGCAATGGCCATGTTTTCTTTTTCTCTCTCTTTACGCTTTGACGAATATCAGAAATCAAATCGTATGTTCTCAGGCTGCGATGCTCACCAGCTGTTAGCGCCGCCAATAGCTTCCCTCCCCCCCCTCTCCTGCCCAAGTGTGCAGGGATCGACGAAGCAACCTCGCCGATCCTTTTACGCAAATGGTAACATGGGCCGCTTGTTAGATGACCCATCATGTACAATGCAAGGCACTTTTTTTGTTACTAGAAAATTGAATCACGCATTTGAAGGCAAGTGTACATGGACTGTTTTTGAACCTTGTGCTCGAGTTTCGTAATTCTAAAAACGTTCAAGGTTTTTCATGACAAGAAATTGAAGATTCGTGAGAAGTCGCTGACAATGTAGATCCAGGCCCAACAGGCCTAATAAGCCGCCACTCGCTAGCTAGCCCAGCCCCAAACGCCATAGTATGAGTATATACAAAATAGTCTATCATTGAAAAATGGGCAAAAATCAAGTATGTAAAAGAAAAAGAGAGAGGGAAGTTGGAAGAAAGGAGACAAAAGACTCTATTTTAGAGGAGGACGGAGATTGTGATGTTCAATAAACTTGGCAAAATCATCGGCCTGCGTGAAGCCGGCCTGTGTGCTTATGCGCTTCAACTGGTTCACCGTCCAGGCGCGAGTCTCGTCCGTGAGGCTATGCATGCAGCCGACGGTCAAGAGCACCCAGGTGGCAAAATAGCAGCCGGCGGCCGAGCCCGTGTAGCCACTGACAGGGTCCGAGGATCCAAAGATGGATGTGGGCGAGTAGGGGGGGGAGGTGGCATCGCCAACGTCGATTCCAGAGTCCGACGTCGCCACGGGAGTCATGCCCTTGGGACGGTACATTTGCTGCTCGTGCTGCACCTGCTGCTGGGCAGGCGATGTCACGTAACCCATGAGCTGGGGCACCGAGGCCAGCAAGTCAGCACGGATGAGGGCCATGGTCTTGGAGACGCCCTGCAGGCGGTCGACGTAGTTGTTTGAGAAGAACCAGTTCGGGTCAATGTTGGCGCCGCGCAGCAGCAGATATCCGATGGCGTGATTGGCCAGGATGCGGCATGTGCGCATCCTATTCCAGACATTGGCAATGTGAACGTCGTGATACAAGTGGTGCACTTCACCATGGAAACGTGTCGTGTCGAGAGTGGCGGGAGGGGAATTGGGCATGACGGCGTAGCACCACTCTGGGGGGCACTCGGCAAATCTGCTTTCCAGGCGGTAGTCAATGTCGAGCGCCTGCGACAGGTAGCGCTCTAAATCTTCAATGGACAGGTTTGGCGCAGCCTTTTTATTGGACGATGAGTTGGAGGAAGTCGGCGGAGACGATGAAGATGAGTTGGTAGGGATGATGGCGCCGGGATTGTGGTTAATGTAGCTGTAGCCACCGGGGGAGATCTGGTGGTAGAGGTCGAGGAGTTCAACCATGGCGCTGGCAGCAATCCAGTAAGGATCCGAGACGGAGAAGGCCTTGGACGCCTCAGTGCGCAGCATGCGCAGGCTGGAGGGCATGGGAATGCCAACGCGCAGGCAGTTGGTGAGGAGCTGCGTAAAGACATCTTTGAAGATTTGCAGGCCCGTGGGGGTGGTGAACTGCGCCTTGCCACGGACGTTGAGCAAGGAGACGGCACCGTCAATGTGCTGCTTCCAGCCATCCAGCGAGGCTTTACTAAACTCGTAGAGTGCCAAGACGAGCACGGTGACAATGGTGCTGTCGCGGCGCGCGGCGACGGGATCAGCCAGGGCGCGGTTTACACGCTCCATGGTGCGCGTGTACATCATGATGGAGCGGCACATGAGGTCCGTCTGTTTGGTGGTGCGGGCCAGGCCAGCAAAGCCGACTGCAAGGACGGCGCCCTCGAGCAGCTCGTGGCCCTCTTCGCGCGCCAAAATTGTGACGACATAGTCGAGGAAACCGGAAGAAGGACCTGACTGGTGCACGACATAGTGTGTGAGGAAAAAGTCGAGACCAATCATGTCCAGGGGCAATGACAGCGGGCGCTGGATGCTGCCCTCGTGGCTGGAGCCACCCGGCGAGACGGCGGCGGGGGCAAGATCCATGCCAGCCGAGGAGGCACGGCCAGCAGCTGCATCGCGGGGCACGTCAACGGCCGAGGCGGCGCCCGAGTGGATGGCGCTGGCGCTGGTAGAATCCGTGCCCGTCATCATGGCATCGGAGCTGTCTGTGGAGAGGTTGAAGAGGCCGCCGTCGGTGTTGAAGGGGGTGTTGAAGCCGAGAAGATCAAAGTTGAACGAGTTGTTGGCAAACATGCCGTCGCCCATGTCGCCAAGCATATCTTCGACCGTCGACATCTTTTGGGGGGCGAACTGGTGGTGCGGCGAAGGTTGTGAGCGAGGCGCGGGGGCCGGATGAGGGATCGGCGAGCGCTGGGCCGAAGAGGTTTGTGACGGTTGTTGAGAAGCGGGAGCGGAGCGTTTGTTGATTCTCGAGCGAGCCTTGTCAATGACCTGGCTGCTTTCGTCACGAAAAATCAGGCTCGAGGGGTCGCGGTAGCCTGGGCACTTTTGGCCCATGCGACGACACTGGCCGCATTCCGGGTGAGCTTTGTCGCACTGGATGAGGGGAGCGTGTTAGTCGATTGAAGAGGCTGTTGTTTCTTGTGCTTGGAGATTGTTGTCTCGCAGAGGAGACAATCGATATGCATGCCGTCGTCCTCGCTCGTGTTGTGCCGGCGTGGCGGCGGCGGCTAGTGAACTAGCCAGTCGGCTGCAAACAGATGACTGCTTTGTAGTGGTGGCATCACCAAACAAACAGCATTACAAATGCTCGTTATAGCCGAATGACGCCCGTGGCCGGCGACACCACCGACAGCAGCGACAGCACGCGAGTGAAGCAAGAAAGAAGAGGGGGGTTACCAGTATGGTTCGACTTACTCGTCTCTTTTTGGCTCTGCAATTATTGCAGCTTGTGGAAGGCCTGCCGCAGTAGACCATGATTGGCAATGGCCACGGCGATGGCGACGGCGTTTGCGTCGAGCGGAGAGAATAGGCAACCCCGGGTATCTGTGCGCCAGCGGCCGGAGAAAGGGTAGCTGTGCCGGTTGGAGAAGATGGGAGAGGGAGGAGACAAGGTAGCAGCAGAGGACGAAGCAAGCAAGCAGCGAGCAGAAAGCCGTTGAGTTGGAGAAGCGGGATGGAAAGGCAGGGTTGAACAAGGAATAGATAGACCAGAGTCGCAGCAGAACTCGAGACAGAAGCCAGAGCCAGGGTGAGTGGGGATGGGAGATGGAGGGAGGACGAGGAGACGGGAAAGTAGACGGAAAGAGGAAGCGTTACGACAAGAAAAGTCGAGCGGGAAAGGCAGTATCTAAATAATGACAGAGATGAAGAGGGCAAAAACGAGCCAACAAGGGGGAAAAGGGCAAGAAAGAAGAAATATTGTTATTCGCTAGTTAGGTAGGTAGTTAGCCTACCTGGTATTTGACGAGTGAGTGAGAGTCTGACAAAGAAGAGAGAGAAGAGAGAGAGCGAACGGGCGGGCGCGTGGGTGAGTTGCAGTGTGGGTGGGCAAAAAATGACGGATGGTGGTGTGAATTGATTGATGATGACTGCTGAGAGAGAGATGCAAGATTTTTTTTTAATTCTTTTTTATTCTTTTGCGATTATTTTCATGCTTTTCCCTTGTCTTGTCCTTGGTCTATTTGATAATCATGAATTCCTTCTCCTTTTGAAAAGCGTTCCCTGATGACTATCAGTTAGTAACTGGGCACAAGTTACAGGGCCCTTACCTGAGATACCTAGAAATAGCCCGCCAAAGGTACCCAAAACAATCCCCAAAGCCGCCGAGGCAGCACTGTTGTACAGGCTGTTTAGGTGGCGTGACGTGAGCTTGTTAGGTACCTGGCGCTGTTGCCTAGGGCTGGTAGTTACCAACCATGCATGCAGGTAGGGCTTTTGATCAGCCTCGACGGACTAAAAAAAATAAAAAATATAAGGTGAGCAGGCTCGTTGGACCGGGATAACAAGGTGAGCACCAATAATCATCAAAAAAATTACCATACTGGGGGCATGCGCTGGCCAACAAATGCCAGAATTTTGGGCTCAAATCACCCCAGGCCCAAGGCAGGGGGGGAGGGGTGTGTGTCAAGGTGTTGAAGTCGAGTGCAAATCAGGCAGATGGTTGATGCCGTTTTTCTTTTGCATCTTTCAATTCATCTTTTCGTCCTACATAGGTATCAACTTGGCAGCCAGCTCGCCACGTGCAGAGGCCAAGAAGCTGAGACGGACAGACGAGACGGACCAACCGAAACCATTACCTCTTTTGCATCACTACAGTACAGCTACAATACGAGTCTTGCCTTTTGCCCTTTTTTTTTTGCTCTATCCCACATCACAAGAGCAAAATACGAAATCACATCTCATTTCACACGCCCTTTGTTCGCTCAACTCGCTCTCTCTCTCCGGCTAACACGGCACCGCAACGGTGGGGATCGTCTTTGCAGTCAGATCTTAGCCTGTCGGCGCTCGCATGCACCCCCCTCCCCCCCAATCAAAGAGGGAAACCCTGCAGAAGAAACCCTGGGACGGACGGTGCTGGCCGTGTCTTCGCTGGGCGCCTGGAGAGCGGGGGTTGTGGCGTGCATGACAGTTTTACTGGTAACACCGACTCCGGAGTACCTTGCGTTTATTTCTTTATTATACCGTCTTTATTTAATTTTATCTTTATGTTTTGTTTACATAGCTGGTAAGAAGACAAAGACGCACCGATGGCTTCCATTTCTAGATAGTGGCCAAGTCATCCGTTGGTTGTCTGTTCTCTCCCAACCCAAGCCACCTACCTACCTCCTCCGGGCAACGGCCACCCGCAACCTCCGGTCTCCTCCGGCAACTTCCGGAGAGCTCCTCGCCGGGCCATGGAATAGCGCCAACGTCCACCGCCAAACCGCCCGCCGCAGGGTCACTAACCTACCGCTAACACGCCGTCTAGGCAGAGAGGTGCCTTGTCATTTTATAACTAATAAGTGCTTGGAGGAGCGACCGCTGGTAAGTACTTACCACGTCCTCATTCTCCTCCTCATGCTCCTCATGCTCCTCCTCATCATTTCCATCATGTATCCTGCCACCCCAGCCAAATTTGCTCTCACCAAAGCTACCCTCATCTAGCCACCCAACTCACCAACTTATCAAATCACCTATATTCCAGCCCCCAGAAAATCTCTCATCAGCAACCAGCTACGGCGCCAAGCCATTCGACCACGCGCCGCCCTACTGACACCATTTTACTAGTAGCTAGTCCCATGCCATCACATAGTTATAGTCTCTGATTGTAAACCCAACTCTCACCACAACTCTCACCGTTCCTAGCCGTACCTTGACTCCGGCGACCAGATATTATGCGATCCCCGAGCCTAGACAACCAGCTAGTAGGCGCACACCGAGCGACCCCGTCAACCACATCTACTGTCGATATCCCATTCTCTCACCTCCTCGATACAACTTGCCCGACTGACCAACCAATCGACCCTTTGGCCTGGACCCTTGTGTGCCTCTTGGCCGCCCCCCCTGCTCTCCCCGATTTGTCCTGCAGCCCATCTATACCGCATACGGCCTACGAGCCAGCCCCAGCTAGCGAGCCATCCAGTCTGACGTCCTCTCCGTTCCTGAGACACTAGCCCGACCTCCCCTCCATTATTACCAGTTGTCAACCACATGGCCACTGTCCATCCAAACACGCGCCGTCGAAACTGTCACTCTCTCGCCCGCCTTGCTGCCACACTCCTCTCTTCTCGTCCCATTTTGAAATGTCACTATCCCGCTCCAGCGCCGCCGCCGCCACCCGATCCTGGGCTCTTGCAGCCAAAAGACTGGTTACCGGCCATTTCCTGTTCCTGCTGCTCAGGCGCGCGTCCACGCTCGCGCTCGCCTCTTGCTTGCCACAGACAACCTCTTGGCCGCCATCCATCAGCAGCTTGTTGTGTCACCATGTCTATTGATCATCCTTTATCTTCCTATTCTTCTTCTCCCCCTCTTCTTCCTCTTCTCCACAACCCAACAACCAAATCATGTTGCATCTCAGAGCCATAGTCTCAGAGCCATAGTGTTGAGGCATCCCCATTCACTCCGTATTCTCTTACACAAAAATGATGAAGGTCCTGGACAAGGAACAAAAAGCACAGGCTTTCTCGACCTTACTGCTGACTACTCAGTACCTTGTCATTCCCCGAGTCTCTTGGACCCCCTTTGAACCACTCTCCATGCTACCCATAATCGTCGTAATAATGCGGACCTGCTCATCTGCTCTGTGCACGTCGTGGTTTGTCATCCCAGTGCTCTCTCCCTCCCTCACCACAACTTTTCCCACCAAGCAGGCAGCCCAAGCGATCTCAGCACACTCTTGGTTCGATCTAGCCTAGTGCTCTCCTCTGCCCTCCCCAAATTGCCTCTTCCGGGTTTCCCGCTGCAGCCACCACGCTCAATTTTCCGATCGGGTTTGCATTGCCTATTATCGTCACCCAATCCCGTTTTCCCGCATCTACAGAATCTGGTCATAATTGCCGGTGTCAGCCTCCCCCAGAACTGCGCCCAAAGACATGCCAATCGCTTGCTGTAGGTCTCTTGTGTTCTTACTTGCCTTGTTGGGCTCGCTTCATACGTCTCTGAAGCTTCCTCGGTGAGGCACGCACGCACCACTGTCCCGCGGCCCGGCGGTTCTGTGGTCCCAAAGTAGCATAATGGAGTCTCAACTTGGACAACTCGGACCAGTTTGCCGTTGCATTCTCCAGTAACAGTCATAGGATTATCCAGTTTCCCGCTTCAGAATTGAGCACTACCTTGTCTCTGTGTCAGAAGTCTTTTGTATATTATAGTCTGCTTTGGTCCTGTTTGAACACATCGTTTTGTTTGCACATCATCGCTTGCATCTACAACATCTACACATCCAGATCAACTGGCACCTTCACGCACATCAAAGCATAACAGTTGCTCTCACATACTTTTGTAAACAACTATACAAAAGACACTTATATACAGCTCCCTCGCAGTCTTGTTTCTCTGCCTTTGAGCGCCTTTCCCTTCTGGTTTTGCGACTTGATTGCATCAGCTACCTCTCTAATATTCCTCTCTTCCCTTTTCCGACCTCTACAACCCACACAATTTCACAATGGCCGCTCAAGTCGCTATTCCCAAGACCCAAACTGCCATCATTGCAGCCGACGCCGACGGTACGCTCAAGATCGACAACAATGTGCCCGTGATCGAGCTCGAGCCTGATGCGGTCCTCGTCAAGACTGCCGCGCTCGCCCTGAACCCCGTCGACACCAAGATGTTCAAGGGCTTTGCCGCGGAGGGCGCCATCCTCGGCTTCGACTTTGCCGGCACCGTCGTCGCTGTTGGCTCTGCCATCACCAAGGACGTCAAGGTTGGCGACAGAGTGCTTGGCTCCGCCGACAGCATGGACTGTAAGCGTCCTAGCGGTGGCGCGTTTTGCGAGTACGCCTCCACGCCGGCCAGTCTCACCCTCAAGCTGCCCGACGACATGTCCTTCACCGACGCCGCCTGCATCAGCACCTCCCTGGCCTCGGCCGGCATGGCCCTCTGGTTCAGCATGAAGATCCCCGCCACCATGGCCAGCCCCGCCAGCGGTGATAAGCGTCCCTACGTCCTGGTCTACGGTGGCTCGACCTCGACCGGCACCATGGCCATCCAGCTGCTCAAGAACGCGGGTCTGCGCCCCATTGCTACTTGCTCCCCCCACCATGACGAGTTCGTCCTCTCCTACGGCGCCGAGAAGGTCTTTGACTACCACTCCCCCACCTGCGCAAAGGACATTCGCGCTTACACGGGCAACGCGCTGGCCTACGCCATCGACTGCATCACCCTTGCGTCTTCGATGAAGATCTGCTACGAGGCCGTCGGCCGTGCTGGTGGCCGCTACTGCGCCCTCGACCCCTTCCCCGAGACCCAGGCCACCCGCCGCGTCGTCAAGCCCGATTGGATTCTCGGTTCTACCGTCAAGGGCCGTGGCTCCATGTGGCCGGCCCCCTACGGCCGTGAGCCCGATGCCACGGCCCGCTCGTTCTGCGAGGACCTCTACGCCGCTGCCCAGACTCGCCTGGATGCCGGCGAGCTCAAGAACCACCCCGCCCAGGTTATGCAGGGCGGCTTTGAAGGCGTCCTTGAGGGTATCGAGATGATTCGCCGCAAGGAGGTCAACGGTTTCAAGCTGGTCTACCCTGTCAACTGAGAAAACAAAAGAGTTTCTCGGCCGAGCCCGGATCAAACACACGGCGCACCATGACTACTCAACAACCTACGAAAAAAAAAAGCGGATTTGATATTTTTTCCTGATTTATCCTTGAACATCATTATACTATTACGACAGAGAAGGGGGGGCCCAGTGAAACGCTCTAGAAGTGCCGGCACCAGCTGAACTTGTGCTTACATTGGTGCCGTTGACTGTGTGGGACGCGAGGTTGAACTTCTTGCTGCGCAACGACAATGACAATTGTCGAAAGCCAGACCTAGCCATACATTTCTTTTTCGGGATCAGCAAACGTGGCGGATGAGCATTGTTTTCCATTTCCTGTTTTGCCCATTCTCTTGTCGATCTGATTACCTGCTGCCAGCCATGACTTTTTCACGATTACATAGATTTGTTACTTTGCCTATTTACTTTCAATCTCAGCATCACTCATTCTTCAATTGCTTGCACCTGTCTGCCATCCCATGCTGCATCAATGCATTTCTGACACAATCGGTTGAACTGTAATTGTTGGCTACTGAGCTAGCGTCGGGCAACTTTGCCCACAAGCAGCTTATTAGTGTCGCATTCCGAGACAATGGCCATGGTTCGATCTTAGCTAAGATTGCCAGCGTGTTTTAAACCTACATAATTCTGCACAAAATCTTGCGGGATGATACACGCATTTCCTTTTATGGAATTGTATCACGATGGTGGCTTTTGAAGGGCTTAATCCTACACTCCAAGAGAGTTGAGATGGCTCTGACTGCGGGTAATTATTTCGTAGCCCTTTCAGCATTTGACGGTTCAATTTCCGCTAAATGAATTACAGAGGGGCTGCAATTTGGCGACATTTTTGCCCACAAGGCTGAAATAATCAACCCCTGTCTGGCCGAGAAATGCCGCCCAGCAATAGTAGCAGCAGCAGCAGCAGTGAGCACCGCGATAGGGCAGCAAGTGCACGAGGCCCCCTCGTTAACTGTAAAGAGTATAACGTGGATGTGCATGGACCGGGTGTCTGCATTCTTGGGCCTCCACTGACCATCAGCGGATTGACCAAATACCCCAGCGCCATGTAGGGTACGACGTGACAAGACTCTTGACGACTCCCCAGCCCTACAGTGCCGTTGAACTAGACTTTCGGTCCGGATAGCGCTACTTCATGATGAAGACGTGTCGAGCCTCCATGATGCCATTCAGCTTGCAAAAGTCGTCTTGCGGAAGCGCGGACTCTCCTTCCTTAAGCTGCTGTGTCAGTCCAGCCAGATCAGCCAATGCGCTGCTCGTAGAGACGTCGTGTTGAAAACGGGAAAAGGGTGTCGATGTTGACAACTACCCGGCACTTCTCTGTCACGATCTCACAGTAAAACTCATACCAACGTTTGCAGGCGCCACATTCACTGTGGCTAAAGGTTTACGTTCATCACTGCAGCAATTCGCCCGAGGCGGGCCGAGACTGCGCATCGCAACTCTAACCCGTCGCAACATTAACCATCGCTGGAAACGGGACAATGGCGCCCCAGTCTCTTGGTGCCCTCCATCTGTCAGTTTGAAAGCTGTGCTTATTAGTCAACCTGAACGTGGCCGGCTGTACGGCAACCGTCCTCCACAAGTGCTGACGGGCACATACCCGGCGTGGCGCGTCTCACCCAGTCAGCAAAATAAGGACACCATGCGCGACATGGGCAATGTTACAATGCCATTTTCTAGGTTCACGCAAAGTTGAGAGTTTATTTTTAATTCAATTTGTTCTTTCCGGGTTCTAGAAGACAGTCTATTGCGTGCCTCGATGTCCGCATCCAACCGCGACCGTAATCTTCCCTCGCTGGCTGGTTGTTCGCAGCCTCTATAGACTCCTAATAGAAACAAACCACTCGGTTTTTTTTACCCCTCTCATCCCCGTCGCAGTGTCAGTCAGCCTAAAAGAAGCACCGTATAATCTATCCGTACCCCGTACAGAGTACGCAGATGCTATCAGTAAAACCGACCTGACAATCTGCATGTCTCGTTTCCACGTGCTGAACACCAACCCTCAACCTAGTCTAGACCCTTCGCCGACCTGGCTGTCGGAGTGGCCAACGAGCACAATGGAGGGTAAGTAGTTATGCTAGCCACTCGACGGCATCGCACAGACCATGGATCCCCCGTCTCCCGAATTTGCCTTCTTGGCCATCTATGCCCTTGACCCGAAAAAGCAGACGCCCGATACCCCTGCTCACCATGCACCGAGCTAGCACGGCCGGGAAGGCGCTTTTCCCACACCTTGGCAGCTAGTCTGGTAACCAGGGCGCATCAGATCGGTCCCATAGATCTGGGGATGTCATCCTGTGCCTCCACGCCCCATCCTTGTTGGTGACCCCTTGAGTATCTGGCTCTCGCGCGCGGCGGACCCATCCCAGGTAAGCGACAACCCTTCAACCCCCCCCCCCCCCCCCCCCCAGCAACGCCATCAGCATCGCTGACTTAAGCCTCTCCGATTTCCAATCGCGGTAACCAGGACGCCTCTTATCATCTAATACGGCAGCAAATACCGGATACGTCATAATTCAGACGGACAGAGCCAATGACCTTGACGCCCTTGTTCCCACTCATACCCCTTCCCTCCCCTCCTCTCTCCAAGCATGCACAAGATATCGATTTGTGCATGGAGCTACTGCCACTAGCGGCCACTCATGGCACATGGAACTTTTCTTCCGTCCTTCTCCTGCGTCTCGGGATGCTATTCATGGGCTCAGGTCAACCTAGCCAGCCCAAACGGCCGCCACACCTCTACGGTTCTCGCCTACACCTTGGCTGACAAACTACCCGCCTACGCCCTTTGCATTGGCCCGTTGGCTAAAGCCTCTCCTCCTTCAGGTCCCCTTTTCTCTCATACTGCCACCCCCCTCCCTCAGCTTTCCCACCTCAGATCAATCTTGCTTAGCTACAACGTCTGGGGCAGAGGTTCGTGAGCCTACAGATGCTGCACCCATGCACCTGCAGCTTCATGTAAGACAATCTGCCGCCTTTGCGACGGGCTGATGCGACCATCCCACATTCTCAGCACGTTTTCGCCTTTTGCTCTCCACTACTTCGTTCCCCATTCTCCATGTCGGGTAAGCTCTGCTCAGGGAAGTTGGCCCTGCAAAGCTTCTCCAAAACGGCTTCGGCACCGTGATTATGGATGCCCACGGCCAATCAGCGCTGCCATGGCAAAGCCCAATAGCTCCCGCACGCTCAAAGGTATGATTGCCATAGTCTCCCATCAGACCTAGGCCGGAATAGTACATTTCGTCAGATTATCTCGGGATGGCATGGTACCTATTGCGGTTCAAAGCACCACGGTCGACCGCTACCCACGCGGGAGCGAGAGATGGCCTGCAGTAGCCTTGCCTGATTCATCAACCAGGTTCCCAATAACGGAGCTCTTCATCCCAAAAATATGGGCCTGAAGGAGCTGCACGGCGAGGCTGTAACCAGGATAGCGGCTTGTGAGTCCATCGCCATCGTTACTCTGCCGGCCCTACCACACCACCACATGCAGGACCGCCTCGCCTCTAGCCAGCCACCTCCCTTGCTGGTCGACGTGCGCTTATACGCCTAGTATCTCACCAAAGCATTTGGTATGGGCCGCTCATCCGGAGGCTCTCACTGCGCGTCTCCATACTTTGCACTCAGCGCAGCTTCACGCAACATAAAGACCTTGGCCTGGCTGCTTCTTGGATTCCAGCTCCAAACTATCACAGTCACCCTTCCTTTCCGTGAAAGCCCTATTCACTTTTCCCCTTCCTCCTAATTGATTTGTATCTATCAAACTGAGAAATTCGAGCCCTATTTCTCTTTTTGTTACTTACAATCATACCAACGACTTTTGTTTATACTATTCTCTTCATCAAAACATTTTGTCTCTTCTCTCTCATACCATACATACATTCGGCCCTTGACAAAGACCAATATCATCTATAGACCAGCAATTTATTACACGACCTCGGACTACCAACGAACCCATTCTTCGACAATTCATCACGATCTACACAATGTCTTCCCACCAAAACGAGCCCATTGCCATCATTGGTAACGCTTGCCGATTCCCCGGCGACTCTACTTCTCCTTCCAAGCTCTGGGAGCTTCTGAAGCAACCTCGCGAGGTCTCACGCAACATCGATCGTTTCCAATCTGCTGGTTTCTACAACAAAGATGGCCACTATCACGGTGCTAGCAATGTTCAGCACTCTTACCTCCTGAACGAGGACCCTCGCCTCTTCGATGCCCAATTCTTCAACATCCCTCCTGGCGAGGCCGAGTCTATCGACCCGCAGCAACGCATGATTCTCGAGACTGTCTACGATGCCGTTGAGACTTCTGGTCTCGTCCTGGAGAATCTTCGCGGATCGAACACTGCTGTCTATGTTGGTGTCATGTGTGACGATTACGGCAACATTTGCTACGTTGATCAGGAGTCTATCCCTACCTATGCCGCAACTGGTACTGCTCGTAGTATCCTGTCCAACCGTGTTTCCTTCATCTTCGACTGGAGAGGCCCCTCCATGACCATCGATACTGCCTGCTCTTCGTCCCTGGTTGCCCTCCACCAGGGTGTGCAGGTCCTGCGCAGTGGCACTGCTCCCGTGGCCATTGCCGCTGGTGCCAACCTGATCTTCTCCCCCAACATGTTTATTGCTGAGTCTAACCTCAACATGTTGTCGCCCACCGGCCACTCTCAGATGTGGGATGCCAACGCTGATGGATATGCCCGTGGTGAGGGTATCGCCGCTGTTGTCATGAAGCGCCTCTCTGATGCCATTCGCGATGGTGACAACATTGAGTGCATCATCCGTGAGACTGGTGTTAACCAGGATGGTCACACTCCTGGTATTACCATGCCTAGCCAGGAAGCCCAGACTCGCCTCATCCACGAGACTTACGCTCGTGCTGGCCTCGACCTTTCCAAGCCCGAGGATCGCCCTCAGTACTTTGAAGCCCACGGTACTGGTACCAAGGCCGGTGACGGCGTCGAGTCCAAGGCCATCTACAAGGCCTTCTTCCCGGAATCGGATGACAAGCACGACACTCTCTGGGTCGGCTCAATCAAGACCATTATCGGCCACACCGAGGGTACTGCCGGTATTGCTGGTGTCATGAAGGCCTCTCTTGCCATTCAGAACAAGACCATTCCTCCCAACATGCACTTCAATACTCTCAACCCTGAGATCACTCCATACTACGGAAAGCTCCAGATTGCTACCGCTGCTCAGAACTGGCCTAAACTGGCTGCTGGATCGGTCCCTCGTGCCAGTATCAACAGTTTCGGTTTCGGTGGCACAAACGCCCATGCCATTATTGAAGCTTACGTGCCAGAGGCGCCCAAGGCGCTTACTCAGGCAGCTCCCGCTGTCGCCAACCCACTGGCTCTGACCTTCTCCGCTACGTCTGAGAAGTCTCTCACTAGCTTGATGGCTAACTACCTCGAGTATCTCACTGAGAACTCCGAGGTAGATATCGGTAAGTTGGCGTGGACCTTGCACGACCGCCGTTCTACCTTCACATACCGTAGCTCGGTTGCTGCTCAGACTCAGGATGAGCTCGTTACCAAGCTGCAGAAGGCTGTGGAGGATCAGCAGTCTGGAAACTCTTCCGCTGTCACCCGTGGTACCTCCGCCAAGAAGAACCTCCTCGGTGTCTTCACTGGCCAGGGTGCTCAGTGGGCTACTATGGGTAGAGATCTCATCTTATCCTCCAAGTTTGCCGAGAACATCATCGATAAACTTGAGAAGTCGCTCGGTGAGCTGCCTGAGAGTGATCGCCCATCTTGGTCCCTCAAGGACCAGATGCTGGCCGACCCCTCCAAGTCGCGCATCACTGAGGGTGAGTTGTCTCAGCCCCTCTGCACTGCCGTTCAGGTTATGCTGGTCGAGATGCTCAAGGTAGCTGGCATTGAGTTTGACAGTGTCGTTGGCCACTCCAGTGGTGAGATCGGTGCCGCATATGCCTCCGGCTTTATCAATGATACTGATGCCATCCGCATTGCGTACTACCGTGGTCGCTATGCCTACCTGGCTCGTGGCCCTGAGGGCCAGCGTGGTGGTATGTTGGCTGCTGGTACCACTCTGGAGGACGCTCGCGAGCTCTGCGAGCTCCCTGCTTTTGAGGGCCGTGTCAGCGTTGCTGCTTACAACTCTTCTTCGTCCGTTACTCTGTCCGGTGACTTGGATGCTATTGAGGAGGTCAAGGAGGTTCTTGAGGATGAGAAGATGTTCAACCGCCAGCTCAAGGTTGATACCGCCTACCACTCTCATCACATGATCCCTTGCTCCAAGAAGTACTATGAAGCTCTTGATGCTTGCAAGATTAACATCATGACGCCGTCTGGACGTACCAAGTGGTACTCTTCCGTTTACGACGGCAAGGTCATGGAGCCTGTCGATGCTCTCAAGCATCAGTACTGGGTTGACAACATGGTCAACATTGTTCTGTTTGCCACTGCTCTTGGCTCTGCTCTCAGGAACTCTGAGCCCAAGCTTACCCAGGCCATCGAGGTTGGCCCCCATGCTGCTCTCAAAGGCCCCGCCTCCACTGTCATTGAGGAGACCATCAAGTCGACTATTCCCTACACTGGCACCCTTGCTCGTGGCCAGAACGACGTCAGTGCCATGGCTACTTGCTTTGCCTATCTATGGGCCCAGTTCGGCCGCTCTTCTGCCAACTGGAAGGCTTACTACGGCCTCTTTGCCGACTCTACCCCCAAGACAATGCTCAACCTTCCCAGCTACCCCTTCAACCACGAGCGTCTCTTCTGGTACGAGGCCCGTAAGTCTCGTGTCAACCGTCTTCGTGAAGATCCTGCGCATGTCCTCCTCGGTACCCGCACCGACACCATCAACGAGCGTGAACTCCGCTGGCGCAACTATATCCACTCTGGTGAGATTCCCTGGCTCCAGGGACATAACATCCAGGGTCAGACTTTGTTTCCCGCCGCTGGTTTCCTTGTAATGGCTGTTGAGGCTGCCCGCATTGCTGGCCGTGCTGAAGCCATCCAGGCTATTGAGCTGAAGGACTCGGCCATTCACCGTGCCCTGGCCATCAGTGAAGACAAGGGTATCGAGACCCTCTTCACACTCTCCAACGTCACTATCAATGAGGCTGACGACGGCACTTCCGTTTTGACCGCTCGCTTTGCTTGCGATGCTTGTCTTCAGAAGCAGTCTGACAACTTTGTCTCCATTGCTAGCGGTGATGTTATCATGACCTACGGCACACCCTCCTCGTCTGCCCTTGTTGAATACCCCAAAGAGGAGGGTCTCGGCATGCTTGACGTCGATGCTGACCTCTTCTACGCTTACCTTGCCAACATCGGCTACAACTATGCCGACATGTTCAAGGGCATTACCTCGCTCCGCAGAACCACTGACTTGGCTCAGGGTGTCATCACCACCAAGGTTCCTGAGGCCCTGGCCGATGAGCCTATTGACCAGTTCCTCCTCCACCCATCTACTCTCGATGTTGCTTTCCAAGCCATCTTCGCTGCCATCTCTTTCCCTGGTGACGGTGCTCTCTGGGCCCTGCATATTCCCACAACCATCCGTCGCGTCACCATCAACCCGGTCGTTTGTCCCATGAACGGTGGCGTTGATGAGCAGGTTCGCTTCTCTGCTACCTCCAACCGTGCTGACGACGGTACATTCTCCGGATGTGTCGACATTTTCCCTGTCCACAGTGACTATTCTCTGTGCCAGGTTGAAGGTCTTGAGGTCAGCCCCGTCTCGCCCCCTACTGCAAAGGATGACCGTCCTTTCTTCGGTCAAACCAACCACTGGCTCAGTCTCCCTGATGCCGACGCCTTTGCCACCGCCCTCCGCATCTCTTCTACCCAGGAGGGTGAGAAGTCGCAGCTTGACCGCCTTGCTGTCTCCTACCTTCGCAACATCCTCCAGTCTTCCAGCCACGAGACTGATCAGCTCAAGTCGTGGGCCCAGACTGTCCTCGCCAACCTCGGCAAGAAGGCTTCTCTCCCTGCTATTGAGCAGTCAGACGTTGCTGTCCAGGACAACTCCGCTTACAATACCAATTTCAGCATTCTGAAGACCATTGGCGCCGGTATTGAGAATGGTGAGCTTCCCCGGGGAACTGACGCTTCGACTCTTCTCAACACCTTCTACGAGACTTCTCTGGGTGCTGCCGAGGCTCGTGAGGCTCTTGGTGTCCTTGCCCAGCAGATTGTGCGTCGCTACCCCCACATGAACATTCTGGACCTCTCCAGCGGTTCTGGTAGTGTCACCAAGACCGTCATGAACAAGATTGGTGCTCTCTTCTCTGCCTACACTTGTACCAATGCTACCGATGACCACTTTGCTCAGCTTTCCAAGGAGCACCCTGCCATTTCGACCAAGACAATCGACTTCGCTGAGGATCTTGAGGAGCAAGGCTTCTTTGCCGGCTCCTACGACCTTGTCATTGCCGGTAACGGTTTCCACAGCATCAAGGACAACGTCGACGGCATGCAGAAGCTTCGCTCTCTCGTCCGCCCTGGTGGCTACCTCCTTGCCCAGCAGATCACCAACTCCGATTCTGCTCATGTTGGTCTGACCGTCGCTAGCGTTGCTCTTGAGCCCGAAGAGGTCAGCAGCACTGCCTCCCTCGTCGCTGACCTCGGCGAGTACGACGAGATTTTCCGCACGGCTGGATTCTCTGGCATTGACACCGTCACTCCCGACTCTGCCAGCCCTTTCACCGTCTTCGTTTCTCAAGCTATTGATCAGCAGGTTCTCAACATCCGTGAGCCCCTGCAGTCTAGCAAGGTTGACCTCGAGAACGTCCTCCTCATTGGTGGTCAGCGCTTCCAGGTCTCTCGCATGGTAGACACCATGAAGAGACAACTGGCTCCTTTCGCCAAGAATGTTAACACCATTCGCTCTCTTAATGAACTCGACGCTTCTATGCTGGCCACTCGCCCTTACATCATCTCGCTGACTGAGCTTGACGACCCGTTCTTCGAGAACCTTACTGAGACCAAGTGGGAGGCGCTCAAGACCCTCTTCTTCCGTTCTCGTTACATCCTCTGGGCCACCCAGGGTGCCAATGGCGATGCTCCTTATGCCAACGTTATGAAGGGTGTCGTCCGCTGTATGCTTGTCGAAATTCCCCATCTTCACGCCCAGATGTTCAACATCGAGGGTCAGCTGAAGCCCGAGCAGCACTCCCAGACTATTGTTGAGTCTGTCATGCGTCTCCATATCTCCGACACCTGGAAGGACAAGGTCCCGGCCTATGACCCCCTCTGGACTGTCGAGCGTGAGTACATGCTCAAGGATGACAAGCTTTGGATCATGCGCTACGACTCCGAGGAGAATCTTAACGCGGGTTACAACGCCCTCCGCCGCCGCGTTGTCCAGGACGTTTCTACTAAGGACCAGGTCGTTGCTCTTACCCCTGAGAAGCAGCTTCAGCAGTACCGCCTTTCTCCCAAGGCCACTGTCGAGATTGAGGGTATTCCCAACAGCACCATCACCGTCCACCAGTCCCTGTCTTCTGCTATCAAGGTAGAAAACCTTGGCTTCATGCACCTGAGTGTGGGCAAGGAGGCTGAGACTGGATCTACTGTCATCGCTTTCTCAGAGAAGAACCAGTCCTCTCTCACGCTTCCCAAGTCTCGCCTTCTCGCTGTCGACGTTCCTGAGGGCAAGGAGCGCAGCCTTCTGGTGGCTATTGCCTGCAACATGCTTGCTTCTGACCTTCTCGGCAAGGTCACTGCTGGTGATCGTATCGTTCTCCACGAGCCTCCCACGGTCCTGGCCAAGCTTCTGACCGAGCGTGTTGCCAATACTGGTGTGCAGCTTCTTTTCACCACTACCCGCAGAAAGGCCGCCCTCCAGGCTCAGTGGAAGCATATTCATGCCTACAGCACTGACCGTGACATGCGCCAGATCACTGCTGCTAACACTGCTGTCTTTGTTGACTTCTCCAACAACGAGAAGCGCCGCGATGTTGTCGAGCACCTGACGGAAGGTCTTCCATTCGGTACTCGCAAGTACGAGCTTGGTGACTTCTTGCCTTCCCGATCTATTCTCTACTCAGACAGCTCCGAGGAGCAGGTCAGCGCTGCTCTTGAGAACGCCCACTCCACTGCCATTGCTGAGCGCAGCTCTGTTGCCTTTGACACTGTTGCCAACACCCGCATTCAGCAGATCGCTGACGACGCTGATCTGGCCGAAACTCTCACCACTGTCGATTGGACTGATGCTACTCCTTTCCCTGCCAGTGTTACTCTCGCCATGGAGGAAGTCAACTTCCGCCCTGATCGTACTTACTTCCTCATTGGTATGACCGGATCTCTGGGTCTGTCTACTTGCGAGTACATGATGGAGCGTGGTGCCCGCTTCTTTGCTCTGTCTTCTCGTCGCCCCAACGTTGATAAACGCTGGCTCGACAAGGTCAGCAAGCAGTATGGCGCCGTCGTCAAGGCCTTCCCTCTTGATATCACCAGCCGTGCCAGTCTCCAGAAAGTGCACGATGATATCAACGACACTATGCCTCCTATTGCTGGTGTTGCCAATGGTGCGCTGATCATGCGCGATGGTCTCTTCATGGAGTCCAGCTGCGACACTATGAATGAAGCTCTTGGCCCGAAGGTTGCTGGCTCCGTCTTCCTCGATGACCTCTTCTACAACACCAACCTGGACTTCTTTATTCTGTACTCTTCCCTTGTCTACGTTACTGGTAACATTGGTCAAACCTCTTATGCTGCCGGTAACGGATTCATGGTCAGCTTGGTCCACGGCCGTCGTGCTCGTGGCCTCAATGCTTCCGTCATGAACCTCGGTGGTATCAGCGGTATCGGCTACATCACTCGTACTGACCACGGTATTCTTGGTAAGCTTGACATTCTTGGATACGGTATCATGTCCGAGCTTGACTACAAATACTTCTTCGCCGAGTCCGTCATGGCTGGTGCTGCCGATTCCGGCCGCAACCCCGAAGTGTCTGCCGGTCTTCGATATGTCAACAAGACTGAGAAGAACCCCCCCAAGTGGGTTGTCGATCCCAAGTTCTCTCACTACGTCATTGACCGCACTTCTCGTGATGGTGGTGACAAGGGTGGCGACAGCGCCATGTCTACCAAGGCCCAGCTTCTTGAGGCCACCACCGAAAAAGAGGCCTTCAACATCATTCTCAACGCCCTCATGGCTATGCTAGGCAAGAAGCTTGATCTTCCGCCCACCGAGAGTGTTCACTCTGACGTTGCCATTGTTGAGATGGGTGTTGACTCTCTTGTCGCTGTCGACCTGCGCTCTTGGTTCTCCAACGAGTTCGAGCACGACATTCCCGTCATCAAGATTCTCGGAGGTGCCACCCTTGCCGACCTGGTCGAGGACACTGTTGCCAACATGTCTCCTGATATCTGCCCTAACATTAGCGGTGGAGCTGGCGACGATGCTGAGGCTAAGCCTGAGGCTGCTGTTGAAGCCCCCGCCACTACCACTGCTGCTGTTGAAACTTCAAGTGGTGACTCTGCCTCCTCCAGTGATGAGCGTGAGAGTGCTACCTCGGTCGAGACTGTTCCCACTCCCGCAGTCAAGCCCACCAAGGAAGTCGTCGCTGCTTCCGAGCCTACTGTCGCTGTTGTCCCCAAGAAGCACTTTGTTCGCGAGGAAAAGATGACCCACGGTTGCTCTCGCTTCTGGTTCCTCCGTCAGTACCTGGAGGATTCCACCTGCTTCAACGTCCTGGTTCAGACCCGTCTCAATGGCAAGATTGACTCTGCTCGTCTCCAGGAGGCTGTCCGCAAGCTCGGTGCCCGCCATGAGTCTCTCCGCACTGCCTTCTTCGTCTCTGAGAAGGGTGAGCCTCGCATGGGTGTCATGTCGGACTCGCTTCTCCGCCTCGAGGTTGACAAGATCCAGGAAATCAGCCAAGCTGAGAAGGCCTACAAGGACATGATGGGCTACAACTTCGATATTGAGCGTGGTGAGGTTATTCGCATGCGCCTTCTCTCCCTCTCTGAGACCGACCATGTTTTCATCTTCGGTGTCCACCACATCGCCATGGATGGTTTCTCTTTCAACCTCATGATCCGTGATCTCGACATGATGTACCAGGGAAAGCCTGTTCCCCAGATCCCTGCTCAGTTCACCGATTTTGCCATCCAGCAGCGCCGCGATGTCGAGGCCGGCCGCATGCGCAACGACATTGCCTTCTGGAAGAAGACCTTCTCCAGCATCCCTGACCCTCTCCCCCTCTTCCCATTCACCGGTGTCGGCAACCGTATGCCTCTGGTCAAGTACGAGCACGAGGAGGTTGAGCTCAGCCTGGACGCCGCTATGGCCCAGAAGATCCGCAACCTCTGTCGCCAGAATCGCTGCACCACCTTCCACTTCTTCCTTGCCACCTTCCAAATCTTCCTTTCCAAGTGGCTCGAGGTCGATGATCTCTGCATTGGTATCGCTGATGCCAACCGCAGCGACATCAAGACCCTGTCCACCATCGGTTTCCTCCTCAACCTTGTGCCTCTCCGCTTCAGTGCTCTGAACGGCAAGGCTCCCTTCTCCAGCGTTCTGGCTGCCGCCAAGCAGACTGCTTACAACAGTCTGGCCCATTCCAAACTTCCTTTCGACCTCCTCCTTGAGGAGCTCAACCTTCCCCGTTCCTCTTCTACTAGCCCTCTTTTCCAGGCCTTCCTTGATTACCGCCAGCTCGCTGTCAAGACTCCTCCTATGCTGGAGTCCAACGCCGAGGGCGAGCAGAACTTTGGTGCTACTTCTTACGATGTCATCCTTGATGTCACTGATTACGCCATGGCTGACATTAAGATCAAGTGGCAGACCCAGAAGGCCCTCTACAACACTAAGCATACTGAGGCCATGATGGAAAGCTACATGAGCCTTCTCAACCACTTCGCCAACAGCGCTACTTCTTCTGTCGAATCCGCTCCTCTGTACCGCCCCGAGGCTGTCAAGGCCGCCGTTGAGGCTGGCCAGGGTTCCCAGTTCGATGCCCAGTGGCCCGAAACTCTCTCCCTGAAGATTGATGAGATCTCTGCAAACGTTCCCGAGAGTGTTGCTCTTGTCGATGCCTCCAACAAGTTCACTTATACCTCCATGAACCGCCTCATTGACCAGATCACCGACGAGCTCATTCAGGGTGGTGTCAAGCCTGGTGACAAGGTCGGTATTTTCCAGCAGCCGTCTAGCCTTTGGATCAGCTCTCTTCTCGCTGTCTGGCGTGCGGGTGCTGTCTATGTACCTCTTGACCCCCGCAACGGTGTCCCTCGTCTTGCTTCCACTGTCGGTGTTGTCCAGCCCCAGGCCATCATCCACGACAACACCAACGCCAAGGACATTACTGCTCTCGCTGCCCCGGCCAGTGCTAGCATTATTAACATCAACGATGTTCGCAAGAAGAATGCTACCGTCGCTCACCGCCCTAACCTTTCCACTGGTGACTCTTCTGCCATCATTGTCTCTAGCTCTGGATCGACCGGTGTCCCTAAGTGCATTGAAGTTCGTCACTCGAGCTTGATCAACCTCTTTGAAGGTGATAGCAAGACCTGGAAGCTCGGCAGTGCCAAGGTGCTCCAGCAGAGTGCCTACAGCTTCGATATCTCTTTGGATCAGATCATGACTGCTTTCGTCAACGGCGGCACTCTCTACGTCGCCTCCGAAGAGGAGCGTACCAACCCTGAGCTGATTGCCAATGTCATTGTTGAGAACAACATCAACTACACCACCGCTACTCCTTCCGAGTACTCTAACTGGATCGGTTTTGCCTCTGACACCCTTTCCAAGGCCTCCAGCTGGCGCATTGCCAACGTCGGTGGTGAAGGATGGAACAGCACCCTGCGTGACTCTTTTGCCAACCTCAAGCTTTCTGAGCTCGTGATCCGCAACAACTACGGTCCCGCCGAGGCCAGTGTCTGGGCCACCCGCCACCCCATCGAGTATCCCGGCAAAGGCACGCTCATCCCCGCCGGTCCCGCTCTCTCCAACTACTCCTTCTACATCATTGACAAGAAGAACAACGTTGTTCCCACTGGTGTTCAGGGTGAAATCCTGATCGGTGGAGCCGGTGTCGCCGTCGGCTACTACAAGAACGCTGAGCTTACAAAGGAGAAGTTCATCACTGACAAGCACGCTACTGAGGCTCATGCCGCCAAGGGCTGGAACCGGGCCTACAAGACTGGTGACAAGGGCTACTTGACCGAAGATG
The DNA here is from genome assembly GCF_051103115.1 of Cordyceps javanica. NCBI lineage: Eukaryota > Fungi > Ascomycota > Sordariomycetes > Hypocreales > Cordycipitaceae > Cordyceps > Cordyceps javanica. The sequence goes on from NC_139296.1 coordinate 2,927,698, forward strand.
GTACTCTTATCGTCCAAGGCCGTATCAGTGGTGACACTCAGATCAAGCTCCGTGGTTTCCGTATCGAGCTTGAGGATATCGAGTCCACAATCGTTCATGCTTCCCAGGGCGTTCTTACCCGTGCTGTCGCCAGCGTTCGTGGCGATGGTCCTGCTAGCTACCTCGTCGCTTTTGCCGAGTTCGCTGACGGCTACCCCGCCGAGGAGCAGGATGCTTACCTGTCCAAGCTTATTCCCAAGCTGCCTTTGCCTCAGTACATGCGTCCCAACTTGATGGTTCCTATTGCCGATATTCCGGTCAACTCGCACAACAAGGTCAACCGCCTGGCTATTGCTACTCTCCCTCTCCGCACTGCCTCCTCTGACAACAACTCCAACACCGAGCTCACGGAAACTGCCAAGACCATCCGTGACATCTGGGTTGACATCCTGCCAGAATCTATCATCCAGAACACCACTCTCAACGGCTCCAGCGACTTCTTCGTCCTCGGCGGTAATTCCCTTCTCACTGTCCGCCTCCAGTCCCGCCTTCGTGAGATCTATGGTGTCTTTGTTCCCCTCATTAAGATCATGGAGTCTTCCACTCTTGCTGGTCTCGGCAACACTCTCGACGAGCTCCTTGCTAACACAGAGATCAACTGGGATGTTGAGACTGCCCTCAGTGACGATATTCTGAGTGTCACTCCTGTCAACGCCAATACTACGCGACCCAAGACTTCGGGCCTGACTGTTATTCTCACGGGTGTTTCTGGTTTCATTGGTCGCCACCTCCTCCAGCGCTTGATCGAAGACAAGAACGTTTCCGCCATTCACTGTGTGGCCGTTCGCAACATCGAAATGGACAGTCCCTCCCGCCAGAAGATGAAGGCTCTCATCTCCGCCACTGATAAGGTCCAGCTTCATCCTGGTGATCTCTCTGAGCCTCGTCTTGGTCTCTCTGACGCTGAGTTTGAGACTCTCTCCAAGAAAGCCGACATGATTGTGCACAGTGGTGCCAACCGTTCTTTCTGGAGTGCCTACGACATGGTTCGCGCCCCCAATGTGCAGTCTACCAAGGAGCTTGCTCTGATGGCCGCCATCGCCCTCCGTGACTCTAACAAGGTCGTCCCCTTCCACTTTATGTCTGGTAGCGAGGACGCTGGTATTGAGCCTTCTACCGATGGTTCCAACGGCTATGTTGCCTCCAAGTGGGCCAGTGAGCAGTTCCTTCAGCGTTTTGCCGACAAGCTTGGTCTCCCCGTTCACGTCCACCGTCAGCTTCCTGTTCCCGAGGGCCGCACCGCACAGGGTGAGGAACTCGACAGCATTCTGCAGGAGTTTGTCGATGTTGCTGCCAAGATGCCTGAGCTACCCAACCCTGACACATGGCGTGGATACTACGACCTTATCCCCGCCGATCGTCTTTCTGATGATGTCGTGGATCTGGCCATGTCTGCTCTGGTTTCTACTGATAACACCTTCAGCAAGCACTCTCACTACAGCTCTGTCCGCATGGACATTGGTGAGGTGATCAAGAAGATTGACTCGCTAGACGAGTACAAGAACACTGACCGCCCCTTGATTCCTGCCCACGTTTGGGTTGGCAAGGCCAAGATTGCGGGTTTCAGATACCAGTTCTCCACCATGAAGATGTCCCTGCAAGATGCTGAGGGCAAGAACATGGGTTTCCTTGAGCGGTAAACAACTTACCCCTCCAAAAAACAATTTCACTTCTACTCAGATTGTCATCATGAGGCATAAAGTGCCTATTCACACCATTTCTTCTCTTTCTTTTTTTCTTTTGTATCGAAGCGTCATAGATTTTCTGACTTTTCATGATTGCATGGCATATATGCATTTATTTCCTTTCTGTTATATAAGATGATAGTACAAAATACAAATCATTAGGGCTCAACCTTTTTGCTTACCTTACCGGTGATTGTAGTTGTGTGAGAAACTTTCGAGCTGTAGCCAAGTAGTAATGCAGACAAGTCTGATACCTAATAAGCGAGGTGGAAGAACAAGGAGAAAAGAGAAAACAATGCTAATCGTATCTTTTTTGTGAAAAAGTACGGCAACTCAAAAGCACATCGTCTAAAAGTGTGGTCGAGTCGTCTGATTATTTTGTCTTGTGCTGAATCGGAGCACCGGGCACAGTCACCAGTATTCTTCATTTTCATCAAAGCCAGCTGGCCTTGTCTTATATTAATTGAGCACAACGGGAGTTGGTAGCGGTGAGCAACCGCGTCACCGAATTCCGGTCGACGCAACACTGCTACAATACATCCTGTCGGTGGTTGACGACGCTGGTGGCTGAGCAGGGTCATCCCGCGTCTTCGACGCAACCAAGCAATTAAAGAAAATTCTTTCACGGCGCGAACTCAAACCAGGGATTCGTAACCACAGACCCACTCCTTCCATGAAAATAGGGATTCGAGGAGAAATCGTCATGTACGACCGGGATTCGGGAGCGTTGCCGCTAGTGCAAGGCACCCAGAAGCTGCCTCGCCGGGACTCGCGCTACTCTCACCCATTCTTGGCTTGATGTATTGCTTGTTGTAGTGGAGTAGATCTATGCGAGAATCGAGAAGTAGCACAAGGGTCTAAAAAAGCTGTCGTCATCGCGCGGGAACGGGATTCGGGAGTGGAGAGCTAAGGGTATGTGGCATTCATTCTCAGTGCGGGCGACCCCGGCCACTTTGCAAATCTAAAAGACTAAGATGGGACTATTGAAAAAGAAAACGCTCTATATCATAACTATCAATCTGTTTTAGGCCATGATGTAAACAAGAAAAAAGATTCGCTCCCTCTACTGGGAAACCTCGCCGGCGCCAAGGTAGTCGTAGATGATGGTGATCTCGACGTTGTTGTCGGAGCCCTCGGTGGTGACGAGGACGCGACGGGCCTGGTACCTGACACCCTCGACCTTGACGAAGCCCAGGACCTGCTGGGTGACGACGCCCTTGGAGTCGATGTGCTCAGTCTTGAAGTGGAGAAGCTCCTCGGTGCCCTCCTCCCAGCCGCCCTTGAGCCACTCGTCCTCGAGCTCCGAGATCTTGGCGACGCGAGAGCGACCGCGAATGTTGCCGAAAAGGGTATGGTTGAGCTCAACGGGCTCCCAGTTGAGAACACGCTTCTCGATCGCACCGGGCATGCCGCCGCTGGGCTTGTTCTCAATGTCGAGGAGGATGTTGCCGGAGGCGTCCTTGGTCTGGGTGACGATGAGGGTGACGGTCGCCATGGTGATGACCTTGCGCATCAGCCAGTTGACACCCTGGGCCTTGAGAACGGCATCAGAGGAGTCGGAAAGTTTGGCGTTCTAGAAAGCGCGGAGATGTTGGTTAGCCATGTTGCATGCGGTCGTCAGTCGCGAGGACTAGCGAGCTGCAGGTGCGCCTTACCATGATCCAGTTGCCATTGAGGTCAAGGACGGTCTTTTCGGCGGGGGCAGCCATTGTGAAGGATTTTTGAATAGATGTATTATTAAAGTGAAGAATAGAGTGTGTTGTTGTCGATGCTCGTTTTGAGGCTTGTCGTGGCTGAAGATGTTGTCGATGATGATGAATTAAACTTGTGAAACTCTGGATAGTCAGACGTATTTATCTTTTTTCTCCTTTGCATCTTTTAGCACCGGACAATCTCAGTATTACCCTAGCAGTAGTAATTCAACCATCTCTTTCTACTATAAGCAAGCTGGTGATGATTATTCCCCAGCGTTTTGCGGCCGGTATGGTCTGCACGGGTCAAGCTGACAGGGCTGCTAGGAGCGGGATTCGCGCACGCTGGTTACCTAATTAGGCAACTGGGTCCGGGGCCGGGAATCACATCGGCGGACATCGTGCATTCCATATTAGGACTAGCGCCCCGGATCCGAAAGGGGTATTCACGCCGTTCGGCAGACGCCATCCGGGCAGCGCCACTATACTGAGCGCCTTTTAGAAATTCTCCCTGTGCCTCGTTCGCTCCATTTCGCTTGCACCACCCCAAACCCGGTCCTGGACCCTGCGACGCTCAGAATCCCATGTCACAATGGGTCCTCGTTTGGGTGACGCAAGGCTCTTTGAATCCCGGTCCTGCATCCAAAACGCGCTCGTAAGGCTGCGCGATGCAATTTCACGTCCACCTCCATATAAACAGATCGCTTCCCCCTCCATGTCCCAAAAAAGAAGAAAGAGTCCTCATCACACTATCTTTTTTTCGTCATTCATCTTGAACCTCGTTTCTCTCAAGTGACTTGACTTGGAGTTAATATTCCCAAAAGCTTCTTACTCTGAATCCCTCCCCCCAATCCACCTCTGCCTCATCTTCGCAGCGCCAGAGCGGGGCCAGCCTGATCGCACCAGCCTAACGAGCTCATCTCTTCATTCCACCTATAATATCAACACCAGCCAACATGTCCAAGTCTGCATACTACTCGCAGTCTTCTGCTCCCCCTCAATACTCCCAGCCCCCTCCTCAATACTCTCGCCGCCAACCGTCCTCGTACGAGCGTGACGACTACTACGACGAGAAGCGCCGCTACCAGGAGTCGTCTCGATACGGCCGCCAGGACAACTACGACTTTGCTCCTCCCCAGGGTCCTCCACCTGCTCAGCGCCGCTACGACGACTACGCCCCCCCTCAGGGTCCCCCTCCTCGAGGCTACAACAACGGCTACGATAACGGCTACGATAACCAATACAACAACAACCAGCAGCAGCAGCAGCTCCAGCCGTACAACAGGCGGTCGCAGTCTCCCCAAATGGCTCCCGGGCCCCTCTCTCTTCCGGTAGTCATCCCACAGCAGCGCCCTGGCTCGCCAGAGCGTGGCTTCATGGCTGCGTACGCCCCTATGCTCGAATCCGCGGGCATTGACCAGCGCACCTTCATGTCGTTCCTCGATGAGTTCAACACTGCGGTCCAGGGCAACAAGTTCCTTGCCGGTGTTCAAGTTGTTTCTTTCGGTGTCGGCTTCACGCCCGAAATCATCACTACCTGCGTCGCCACCGCTGTGCAGATGGGTGCCAACGTCGCCAACAGGGGCTACGTCAAGCACAAGACCAACTCGACCCTTGACAAGTTCAACAACGAAGTCTTTGGTCCCCGTGGTCTCTTCTGCATGATTATGAAGTACGACCCCATCGGCCAGGACCCCGTGCTCGCCGAGAAGGCTGCTAGCAGCCCCTTGAACAAGTTTGGTGGCAATGGGCAGAAGAGCTGGCTCAAGGACCCTGTATCTGGTACCTCTGAGGGTATGCACGGTCTTCCTTCCGCTGTTGCCCCTCTCATCTACATGGACGATCGCCGTGCCCACAAGGAGTACCTTGCCGGCGATGGCAAGATCTCTCCCGAGCGCAGCCCCGTCGAGAAGCCGACCACCAAGCAAAAGGCCAAGAACGCATTCGAGAACTTCAACGACTACCTCGATCGCCGTGCCCGTGCCAAGTACGCCTCGGAGAACCAGGGTGATATTCTCAACACCCCTCTCACCAAGGGCTTCTCCAACAAGTTCCTCGACCCCAACTCCTCCATGAACAATGGCGGCCTCCTCGGCTTCATCTCTGGCGGTGCCTTTGCTCAGGATCCGGAGACGCGTCGCCTCAAAAAGCTCAAGAGCATGGCTGAGGAAGAGGAGCGCCTTTACCACGAGTACCAGGAGCGTGTTGACCAGGTCCACCAGCAACGCCAGAGCACCCGTGAAACCGAGCGCCAGATCAAGTACATCGACCGTGACTACCAGCCACGCTTCGCCGAGTTCCGCCAAAAGCGCAGAGAGCTCGAGATGGGTCCTGAGCGCTCCATCAAGGAGAACATTCTCTACCTCACCATTGTGAACCGCCCTTCGGACTCTCAGCTGGCTGCCGCCACTAACAAGATCAACCACGGTCAGATCATGGCTGGTGGCCCACAGGGCCAGGTCTTGTAGAGCGATAGATTACACTGATTCATTTATACTCGTTTATTAGCATGTACAAGAAACGAAATAGCGCAAATCTGATTATGAGCGGGCGCGGGCGGCGTTTTGATGTTGATGCATATTACCTCATGAACTATATAGACTATTCTTTCTTATTTCTCAAGATAATTTACACTCTTCTTCACACCAGCTCTTCCATTAGCGACAGTCAACAACCCTACATCCCAAATAATTCACACTCTTCTTTACCAGCTCCCCCACTAGCGACCATCAACAGCCCTACTTCCCAGATAGGCAATTATCTTCGGCAGAGCGACACGGCCCAACCTGAGATCTTTGATCTGTACAGGTGCGCGGCATTGCCATGCATCGGGCGGAATTCGCCATTCGAAGCAGCGTGGTGCAATCAGAGTGCTTTTAATGGGGCTTGGTGCTTAGAAGAGCAATCTCTAGGTGCCGCGTTTTTTCTTACGCCTTCCACATTCAGAGTCTGACAAGCCTTTCCAAATAAGGAAATGAGTTCTGTTGAGTACTTTGACAGTAGAAAATACTGGTCGTGATCCCCAAGTCAGTATACATTCATTGCTTAATGGCATCCCAGATAGTATCGAGAATAACCTACATGCGCAACTGATGTGGTTGTCATTGTGGTTTGTAAAGTGGTAATTGATTTTCATCCGCTGTTCTAAAAAATAAAACCCTAGCCCATCCATCTCTGATAAGAAACAAGAACAATAATGATAAGGTAATGAGTGCTCCTTTGAGGGAAAATGTAGTAAATGTGGTGTTCGTTAAATGTAAAGGAATCAGTTCGTTGAAAGCAGCTCTGCTGCAGCTTATACTGCCTCGTGGAGGCGAACCTTGACACTCTCACCAGGCTGACTGACCAGGGTAAGACCCCAGGAGACCTTGTTGCTGGGGTTGACTTCCTCAAGACCGTCGAAGCGCTGGAGGAGTCTGGCAAGGACATAACCAGCTTCGGTAAGAGCAAACTGCTGGCCAATACAAATACGAGGGCCGCCGTTGAAAGGGAGGTACTCCCAGCCGCCCTTGCGGCCCTCCCAGCGGTCAGGGTTGAACTCGCCGGCGTCCGGGCCCCAGATATCGGTACGGCGGTGCAGAATGTGGGCATTGTAAAGAACTGCCTGTCCCTTCTTGACATAGACGGGACTCTCGGCATCGGGACCGCCGCCCCGAGGCAGGCTGGTGTCGCAGGTAGCATAGCGGGCGTTCATGGGCAGCGGCGGGAAGAGGCGGAGGACCTCGGTCATCACGCGCTGGAGGTATGTGCACGCCTTGAGATTGGCAAAAGTCAGGTTGCGCGGATTCTCGTAGTCGCCGAAAGTCTCAATGATGTCGCGGCGAAGGCGCTGGAACTTGTCGGGGTGGCGGGCGAGGAGCATCATGGTCCAGGAGAGCAGAGAAGCGGTGGTATCACGGCCGGCGAGGAGGACATTGAGCAGTTGCGCGCGGAGTTCCAGCGGATCCTGGGTCTCGGCGGCCATGGCGTGCAGGAAAACGTAGTGCTCGCCCTCGAGAGCGTTGCCGTTGGCGTCGAGCTTCTTCTTGCTGGTCTCACGCAGGGCGCGCTCGACGCACTGATCGACGAAGCGGTGTACCTCCTTGCAGCAGTTCTTGAATTCGTCTCCGTTGTACAGGAACTTGAGGAAGGGCGTGCGGACGCGCTGGGAGAGGTACCACTGACCGCGGTCAAAGTTGGTGCCGAAATCGGTGCCGCGGGCGGAAAACTCCTTGTCGTTGTTGGCGTTGTCGAGAGCGACGAGCTGGGACTTGCAAGACTCGCCAAAGAGGAGCTCGGTGGCGGAGTCAAGCGTGAGGCGGAAGAAGATGGTCTGGATGTCGACTTCGGTCCAGCCCTGGTCGTTGACCGGTGGCATGACGTTGAATGCGTTTTGGACGTGAATCTCCTCGAGGCTGAGGTCACTGATCTGGTCGCGGGTGAACTGGGGGCGGAGCATAGCACGGGAGTGCGACCAAGCAGGGCCATCGGTAGTGAACTATGTATCATGCAGTCAGAATGAGATTCCGCGGTCGCAGCTTTCGCAGTAACTTACAATACCGGCGCCAAGAAGAGGACCCATGCAGCTCTCTCGCTGGGCACCAACACAGAAGTCCTTGAACTGGGTGGCCAGGATAGCTTGGATGTTCTTGGGGTCAATGGTCAGGATGTTCTCAACCGCGCCGGTTCGCAGGCGCATGGTGGTGACATAGTTGCCGCCGTTATCCTCGCGCATCCGGTTGACACGCTCTTCGGTGAGGGCGGGGACTCTCTTCTCCTTGTCGGCCTGGATCATCTCGAAGAGGGAAAGAATACCGAGGGGATCTTTGATGGGAGCCAGCGGCGGGGGCTTGCAGCCCATCTCGCGAGCATTTTTGGCGTGACGCAGGGACTCCGTCACCCGTCGAAGCACAAAAGTGACGACGAGGAGGCCGATGAGTATAGTAGTGAGCCCCATGATGAGAGGCACGTAGAGGTGACGGACGAAAGGCGGGAAAGGGAACGGAAGGGAACAGCTTTCTTTTACACCACCTCGCTGTCCAGTCCGGTAGTGAGCGAATTTGTTTTCAGCAAGTTATTCCGTCCAAGGTCCGTACTTTATTTTCCGCTCTTTATCGTCTCTGGCAAGACTGGCAGAAGTTGGCGAGGATTATACTATACGATCAAGACAGGTCATCGGTCATCCGGGCCGCGAGGTGGCAGCATGTTTTAGCTAAATAGACCGACAAATTTTTGTACATGGGCTCATTCTTATTCACGATAGGCAATGGTTCGTCGAGGGTGCTCTGGATCGGGGGCGGGAGCAACTATAGTCTGACGTGATGACGCATGGCGTTGTCAGATTGCGGACGATATAAGAGGATGAGAAACGAGCTGGAAAGAGGGCACCGTGTGTGTTCAAGGCCAGGTCAGAGGCTACCAAGTTGGGCAGCTGAACGTAGCAGGCGTTCAGGCCCCTGCGCAGCGGTGCCTGGATCGAGCAGACAAGACTCTCTCTGTAGGCCACGTTTTTTTTTTCTTTCTTTCCTTTTGCCTTTTGTCGTCGTCACACTTTGTGGTGACCCTGCACCAATCCCGGTCCAACTCCACCGAAACCCGATGGCCCTCTCCCCTCCCCATTCCCAAGCCCCCTTTGCCGCTGCCGCATTGCCGCACGATCTCTGAAACTCTTGCGCAGCGGAACCTCTGGATTCTGGTGCGGGAAACTCGTCCCGATTAGGCAAGCTGGCGTTCAGTAGGGTGTCGCCGGGAAAGGTCACGGCCATGTCGATCGCCAAAAGCCCGCTATAACCGAAATGCCCAAGGCTTGCAAGAGACAGAGACAGCAGGGCTGCGCCGACCGAGAGGCCAGCCCTGCGGAAAATGCGGGAAACTCAGATGAAGCCACAGAAGACGGTAAACGGGGTGGCTCTACCTTATTTTATCATTTTTATTTTTTTTCTCCTCCTTTGTAATTGCCATCCGCCTCATGCTTCCCCTCGCATCACGAAACTCTTATGTCGTAATCTATACTCCGTACTGCCACTGTCCTTCTGTACTATCAGTAATTACAGCTGGCAAATCCTTTTTAGGTGCCCCATGTTCTGCCGTTGAGCGCCTCCTGCCCCCAATTCAGGTTGCTGTCCTCGGGGCGGCGAGAAATACAGTGTCCCGTCCCCCGCGCTGTATGCAACAACGCCCGCCAAGTTTAGCTACCACGCCGCTATAACTTGGGCGGTCGCTCCCTGCTGGCTATCATACAAGAGGCGGGCCTCCCTACTGAGTACTAAACTTCAAGACCGTGAACTTCAGCCAGGCAGCCCGACCCTTGGCTGGACCCACGATCCAGCGATGGCCGGAAAATTCGTCTCCTGCCACCATCAAGATCCATCCATCCGCACACCGAGGCACCGTTCCGCCATATTCTCCATCCGATGGTGCTGCATCGAGCCGCATCCACCTCTCGAACGCGACGCTGACTGCGCCGTCTTCATCGCCTCCCAATTGGTCCGCCGGCGCACGACACTTGCTCGCGTGCTTCCAAGGGGGGGAAACGGCTCCTTAGCGGCCTACTTGTCTTGTGAACCATGGCCATACCAAGGAGGGTGTCACGACTGCTCTTGCTTACTGGAGCCGCCCTTTTGATCCTTCTCATCGTTCGCCTGCTCCCTGCCCACGGTGGTGGCTATATCTCGAGCCGCGTCATCCCCCAGCGGCCCAGGGTCTTTGAAGGCTTCGACCCCGTCAACCCCAAGCAGTTCCATCCTGCCACGTCCATCAAGCCCTTGCCGACCGGCTCACCTCGAAAACTGCCACGCGTGCAGGCTCCCGATGAAGCGTTCAAGCAGACGCCCGAAACCGAGAAGCGTCGACAGGCTGTACGCAAGACATTTGAACGCAGCTTCGATGCCTACAGAAAGTATGCGTGGATGCAGGATGAGGTGACTCCCGTGACGGGTCACGGCAAAGACACCTTTGGCGGCTGGGCCGCGACATTAGTAGACTCGCTCGACACGCTATGGATCATGGGTTTCAAGAATGAATTTCAGCAAGCCGCAGAAGCCGTTTCCCACCTCGACTGGGGCCATACCGATTCGACCGCCATCAACATCTTCGAGACAACAATCCGCCATCTCGGCGGCCTGCTGAGCGCATACGACCTAAGCGGCGAAAGGATGCTGCTTGACAAGGCCCTCGAGCTCGGCAACATGCTCTACGCGGGCTTCGACACCCCCAATCGCCTGCCCGGCTTCTGGCTCAACTTCCGCGAGGCCGCCAACGGCCAGCTCCTCGCCGGCACCGCAGACCCGTCCGCCTCGCCCGCCTCCCTGTGCATGGAATTTACCAGGCTATCGCAGCTCACCGGCGACCCAAAGTTCTACGACGCGACCGACCGGGTCACGCGCTTCCTCGAGCGCGTTCAAAACGACACGTTGCTCCCGGGCATGTGGCCCACGGTGCTCGACTTCCAGCACGAAGAGGCCCACGACAGCCAGTTCACCCTCGGCGCCCTGGCCGACTCACTCTACGAGTACCTTCCCAAGATGCACGCCCTGCTCGGCGGCCTCGACGACACGTACGAGCGGTTGTTCCGCATCGCCATGAACACCGCCGAACCCCACCTCATTTTCCGCCCGATGCTGCCCGGGGGCGAGGACATACTCTTCTCCGGCGACTACCAGGCGACGGGTGCCACCAAGCTCGTCCCGCGGAGCCAGCATCTGACGTGCTTCGTGGGTGGCATGCTCGGCCTCGGCGGCAAGCTATTCGCCAACGAGACCCAGGTCACCATCGGCGAGAAGCTCGCCCGCGGCTGCGGCTTCGCGTACGCCGCCTTTCCGACGGGAGTTATGCCCGAAATATTCACCTTGATGGCTTGCGAGCGCCGCGACATGTGCGCGTGGGACGAGCAGGCGTGGGCGAAGCACGGCGACGAGAAGCTGCCCCGCGGCTTCGTCAACGCCTGGGATCCGCGCTACTTGCTCCGACCCGAGGCCATCGAGAGCATCTTCATCCTCTACCGCATCACCGGCCGCACAGACCTACAGGACCTCGCTTGGCAGATGTTCGAGGCCATCATGAAGTCCACAACGACACAATACGCAAACTCTGCCATTGCAGATGTTCGTGCCGAGGAGGAGACGAACAAACTAGACTCGATGGAGGTATGTGTAAGAGTGCATCCAACTCCCTCTCTTCACCGTTATTGTATTGTCATGCATCTGGTGCCACGTTGAGTAAGGGCTAACAGGATTGGTTTTGCAGAGTTTCTGGACCGCCGAGACGCTGAAATACTTTTATCTCATCTTTTCTCCCCCGAATGTCATCAGCCTCGACGAGTACGTCTTAAACACAGAGGCGCATCCCTTCAAACGCCCGTCTTGAGAAACAGCCGGACGATTGAAAGAGGTGGGGGTATACGACAACAACGCAGCAGAGCTGCGACGCCGAAACCCATCTAAGAAACCCATGATGGACGTGCCGTAATGATGCAACAAAAAGAAAGTCCACGGAGAGAATGCCGTGGCTTGTACGTTAGAAATAAGATGACGTATTGTACTATTCAAGCACACGTGCCGCATCCCTAGACGGCCAGTCACCCTTTTCACGCGACTTTTATCTGTCATCCTCATGAAACAGTTGTGCTAGCGAGCATGGAGGCTACATACGAACGTCAAGCCACTTTACTGTTGAAATTTTTTAATCTATCCTTCGTCATTTGATAAATTCAAGCATCAGCGCGTGATGCCATCCTTGGACCCGTGAGGCTATGTTGGAGCTGGGAGCTGGAGTTTGAAGAAGGCGCCATGCCAGACCCCTGCCGCGCAAAAAGAAACTAAAAGAGAACCACGTCAGGACTATAATTATGAGCTGAACCAAACCCCTCCATGTTAGTAGCCAGTTGTAGTGCGACGAGCAGCCTCCCTAATTTTTTTCTTCTTGACCCGGCTGACAATTCTGCCTTGAGAGCTCTCTCCGTTGTGGCATCCCCCCGCCATGGCGTTGCCATGCGGTTCCATGTGGGCCGATTTCTGAAGTCGTGAGGATGGATCAAAAGCCGTCTGAACTTGGGACGCTGACGATGTCCTTTTCCTTCCGGCCCGGGCCTTTCACTTGTCCCGGGCCAATTGATTCGTCGGGCTCAGCATTCGCTCGAACCAACCTACCATTCAGCCATGTGCATCCCGTGCAGTGTATGGCAGCGAACCAAGCTGGCGGCCATCACCTGGCGGCCTAGGATGACGTCTACACACAAGTCAACTGATCTCAGAAAAACTACCAAGTAAACGCCATGTTTTGATAGCAAGCTGAACGCCAGAAGCAACGTGTACGGGTCATATAATTGCCCGTCTTGGCCGCGAAATGGACACCGGGATCCTGCTAAATTATCTGCAAGCCTCGTCGGCAAACTTCCTCGTCAGATGACGGTTTTCAACCTCCGTCCGGATAACTGACATGTGCAAATAGGATTGCCGAAGTGTTGGAATGGTAAGTTGGGTCACTGCAGTCGTCTTTGAGACACAATTGCAACCATTCGTCGGGCCGTCCGAGCATGCCCTCGGCCGTAGTACGTAGGTGTTTGAGGGATACGTTCAGCAACACTGTTGACATTCACACACCGCTCCGGTTTTTGCGGTCTGGCTCGCATTGACCAAGTCATTGTTTATTCGGTAGACATACTCGTAGTCGGCATCGCCATAGGCCCACTGCTGCTCGCATACTACACAAATCACAGGCGCTTGCTGAAGGTCAGTAATGTCGAGACAAAATTGGCGCCAAGAATCCGGGCTTGTTGCTGGGCTTGGAGTCGGTCATAGCCCGTTTGAGGATGTGCAATCAGCTTTGTCGCGCTGTCTTGGGTTGGTGACAACAAGGCTAACTGCGATCGAGTTGTCAACGGACCTGAGTATCGTTTCATACCGAACCCCTACAAGGGCCATACTCAGTAGTAGACTTGTGGTGTGCGTGCAGCACAGTCGCAGGGATCACAAATGGGGACTGGTCATTGCCCGACGCTGGCATAGGCCTAGCCAGAAAAGAAAAATACGCCAAACATGTCGAAAGCTCAAAAAGCAGCTCTTGTGCAAGGATACTGAGTACAGACCGAGCAAAATGCAGGCGCAGTTGTAGCCAGGGGCTAGGGCCATCTTGGGCCGATCTTGCGCCCGTTCGTACGTTTATTAGTAGAGCTGGACTGGGGATGAGTCAAGTGAGCCTTGAAGCTGCTGTCATTGAGCAGGGAGGGCCAAGGTGAGGATGACGCTCGAACCGCGCATGGCGACAGAAACCCCCAACCCCCCTGGGCCCAGTGCCGATGGCGCAGCGGTCCACGAATGAATGCGCCGCAGAGCGTGGCTGGCAGGGGTAAGACGGCAAGTAGAGAGTTATCCGCAATTTAGAAGGCTCATGGAACAGGCTGTGGAAGCTTCGCCTTGCAGGGTTAATAGGATGGTGTGGAGTTGGCGACGGCACAGCCTGGTCGTGCCTGATAGTTGGGATGCCTCGGTGCGACCAGGCCGCCGGAAGCGACGGCGTTGGGGCCGGGAAAATAATTGAATTGTTTCCACAGAGTCAGGTGGAAAATGCTGTAACTCGAGGCGCATGCAAGAGGAAGCCTTTTTGGGTGTCTTGTTTCAGTGGGTGGTGGGTGAGTCGTTAGATTTGCCCTGTTTGTCTGTCTAAAAAGGTATGTGGCCAATGAGGAGCCTCGGGGGCGTTTTCCTGCCTTGTAGGGAACGAACTGAAGGAGGGCGAGATGTCAAGCTGACTAGAAACGCGCGCGCTGCAAGACGTATCGCGTTGATTTGATTGCTCTGATCTTGTATGGGGATGGGGATGGGGATGCAGCTGGACGAAAAGGGTGCGCCATGCACTTACTCCGTACAGACGACGGACAGACAGGCAGACAGGCAGGCACGTAGGCACGTAGGCAGGCAGGCAGCCAGAAAGACAGACAGACTGACTGACTGACTGACTGACTGACTGACTGGCGGCCCGTCGGCTCTGGCAGACGGCTGGCAAGTAAATCATTTGATGCCTGAGGAATGATAAACAGGTACACAGGTAGGTACCTTGCCCGCTCCTCTCTTCTCCAGCGGTGGTTTGCTATTTGTGCTATACATTATGAATAGCCATCACTTCATCAGGCCGGCGCAGGCCATGGCGTCGGCGGATAGACGGACCTAGGGATATACTGGTAGCATGCACAACGTACCTGCCTAGGCATGTACCTGCACCTGCATTGCAGAAGTGGGCAGAAGCAGGGCCCGCCAGATATGCCGGTGCAGGCGCATGTCCTTGCAGGCGTTCGCAGCCAATCTACCAGCTTTATTACTGGGCATGTACATACAGACACACCTCAAGGTGGGCGGCCACCGGCAAGGCTCCCCTTGTCAACAACCGGTGAGCCAACGGGCTTTCTCCTCTCCTCCCTTCTTCCGCTTCCTTGTTCACAATACGGATTGCACGGATCCATCATCACGCCAGCCCTCTCAACCGCGGCCAGGCAGCTGACATTGCCAGCGCTCGCCTCACTTGTTTCCCTCCGGGGCCTATCCTTCGAACACCCAACGCTGCTCAGATATCACATCAGCCAGCCGCCCGCCCAGGCCGCCGCATCTATCTGTCCGCATCCGCTTCGTCCCAGAAAGTCTGACGGACGCCATCAGCCAAAGCCAAGACTCACCACAGTAGCGCTCGCGATGGCCATTTTCCCTCCACTTGCTGTGGGCCGTCGCAAGGATGAACATGGGTAGTCAAACATCGCCGACGGTACGGATTACCGTGGTCGACAAAGTTGGTCAACTAGTGATAAGCCATTCTGACTACCCAATCTGCCCAACACGAACAGAGTTTCTACAACCCCGGATACATTCCCAGCTACTTAGCCAGCTTGCCAGCATGGGTCAATCCACGCCTCCACGCTCCCAGTGACCCGACCACACCAAGAAGCAAGCCAAGCGGCCGCCAACAGCCACTAGTGCGCGCTCTCTCTTGCAACCCACCCATAGCCACGTTTCCGGGACCTTGGGTGGGCTTCGGGCCTCTTTGCGATATCCTTTTATTTCGTCCGTTCCGTTGGGCGTGCTGGGAGTTCTCCCTGCCCAAGGCAAGGCTGCCTGCTCTTGCCTGCTTCAGCTTCTCCCCGTCGTGCCTTGGCTTGTGCGGGACAAAACTATACAAGAACCTCCCAGCCTGGACCATTTGTCACGTATCTGAAATATACTCGCACAATCGACCTTCACTTCCTGTTCCGGCGTCCTGCGTCTGTCCTCTCCGCCACCATTGGACCTGGGCCGACCCTTGCTTGCTTCCGCTTCAACCGGTCTGCTGCCATCAAGACAGTATTACAAAACCGGTCGGCTGCTTCATTCGTAGCCAAACCCACGACGCACTGTTCTCAAGGCTCCTGGCCTACGTCACTATTTCTTACAAGCCTTGTTGCGCCACGGTCCATATTGCTCAGGAACCTTGTCCATTCGTTTACTCCATATCAGACCTGTTTCACCTTGGTCATATCTGGTGGTCTCGCCTACTTTCACGCCGTTCGCGACTTCCTTCCTTGGCGCCATCTTACAACCGCCTGGCAGCCACCTTCGCACGGCACCAACTACCCGTGCTGGAGACTGACTATAAAGAGCGCAACCCATCTGTGTTAGGTCTAGCCACTGTCTCGACTCACAAGCTACTGCTGATTGCCTCTCTCCTTTATATCCTGTTCGTCTTCCTAGAACTCTCTTTTCCAATCTTCTCTGCAATCTGGCAGGCACCTTGCTTCAACATCATGTCTGTCTCCTGTGTTCACTCTTTCACTCTGATCAAGTCAGACAGCACTTTGATGCAGTGGGTTTGCCAGTTTTGCCTCTCTGGTCCCAGCCATATGATCTATGAGTGTGCGTACTGCAAGCTGCATCTCTGCCATATGTGCACCGATACTGCCTAAGGCGTTGGCCCCAAGCCAACCTAGATGGCCAAATCATGCACATGCATGTACCATGGCAAGGTACATCACGGTGGTTGATGCTGTTGTGCTTGGATCATGTCGAGGTAAATGACACTTATAGCTATTCCTCATGGGGCATGTGCTCACAGATCATCATACAGTCTCGGTATTTAGTTGCCCCTGGATAATGCACGGCATTTCCTCAGTTTTGTTATGGGACTTGTTGAATCTCGGTTCTTATTTACTCCTGAGACGGGCGTTTTGTTTTGATAGAAATTAGCTTTTGCTACATATTGACCCTCGCAGGGTCTGGTGTTTCACCTAGAAACGATAGACGGTTTATCTAGCATGAACTCGCAAACAAGAAACGGCTCGAGCTGTGCAGCTCGCCTGAATAATTAATTATGTTTTCTTCTTCGTCACGATTTTGTGAGTTTTGAGTCTACAGGTGCTATGTTTCCATTTAACAGCATCGTTTGATTGTAGTTTTATACTGACTTGTTGCTCACGCTGGGGATCCAGGATGCTGCTACAACCATGGCTTGAATGGAATCCGAAACAAGTCGGCTATTGATCTACCCCTCAACAGACCTTCTAGAAGGAATCAAAATGAGGGGCAGTGGGTGACACAACGATGCTTGACGGATCAAGTACTATTCCACACCTGCTTGTTTGTCTGATTCCTATCGCGCATGATTCCTCCCCCCCCCCTCCCCCCTCTGTCTTCCCCTTGCTCGTCCTGCATCGATGAGGCGGACGGGCGCTTTGTGTGCTGCTGCTCTTTCTTTTGTCGCACGCTTACCCATCCCTCTCTCCCCTCCGGTTCTATCTCAACTCGGTGATTGTTGCGATTTTTGGTTGTGGTCGCTGCGCCAAGTTGATTTCCCACCCTCCCTTGCGGTCGACCTATGGGAAGCCGTTCCCGCCTTGTCCAAGCGTAAAAGAACACTTCTAGAATGTCACACCAGCAGTCACGGGACTGCAAGGTACCGTCACGTCTAGATGGACGTTTTCTCATTCGGGAAAACTAGACATGACAATCGCCAATTCCACTGTGTCATGGCCGGCGGTGCCTTTCCCACCACAAAGCATGTCTTGTTTTGTTTTGTTTTGTTTGGGCTCTATTGTGTAGATTTACTTTTCTTATCTTTCAAGAAAAGGTTCTTGAAAAGGTTTGTCCTGCTTCAGCTAAGCTTGCGTGTCACAATCGTGGTCAGTGATGGTCCATGCCGCTCAGTAGACTACGTGACGATCTAGGCACCCCTATCACGAGGACCCGTCTATCCAAAAGAAATATGTCAATATTAGTATAGAGTGTGAGTATTTTAAATCTCGTTGCACAGAATATGCAGCTTCTTCTCTTCTTCGCTTCTGCCAGGTGTTGAACGTAAAAGGACCAAACGTGCTTTGAAAAAAGAAAATACAACCCCCCCTAATCAACAGTCAACAGTGCGCCTAGCATCCGTCTTCGCTCCTCCCAGTCCCTTGCTACGCAGCATAGCGGTAGTATCTGGCAACGCTGGGGACCTTTGGTCTCAGGGGCCAGTCCCAGTGCGGCCGCTCCTCGGTGCGCCTCGTCACGGCTATCTCGTCGCCGACGGCGATGCGCAGCGACCGGACGCCGTCGTCGAGGAAGCCGTAGCGCCCAAACGCGGGCGCGTACTTGTGCCCCTGGTCGACGCGGCGGTCCCGCATCAGCACCTTGAGGATGGTGCCCTGCTCCTGGTCGGCGCGCCCGTAGCGGCCGGTCCGGTAGTCGACGTTGAGCGAGGTGCAGCGGTTGCAGAGCTTGGTGAGGAGGAGCGCGGGCGCGCCGTTGAGGGACAGCGCCGCCCAAAAGTCCTCGTCCCACGCGGCCGCGCCGTCGACGACAATGTTGGGCCGGAACTTGAGCATGTCGACGTCGCCGCTCGCGACGCGCGCGCGCACGTTGCGCAGCGACGCCTCGGTGGCCACCAGCAGCGGCGCGCAGTCGCTAAACGTGAGCCAGTCGGGCTCGTCCCGGTCCTCCGGCGGCGTCCCCGTGATGTAGCTGGAGACGGACGAGAGCCAGCCCTTTTGCGGCGCGGGCTCGTCGGGCTGCTGGGGGTTGCGCGGGGAAAAGGTGCCGAGCACCGGGCGCCGCTCCCGGCCAATGTAGAGGAGCGTCGTCTTGAACCCGAAGCAGGCCGTGAACCAGTCGTCGTACTGCGGGCCCATGCGGTACGCCGAGACGATGCTCTGGTGGAGATTCATCTCGGCCCTCTCGAGCCCGTCCGTCCCCGGCTCTACCGGAAACTCCAGCACCGTGTCTTGGAGAGCGTGGTGGGCCACCACGGGCTCCTCCGGGCGGCCATACCGGACACGGATGGTGTGGTCGACAATCTCCTGGTGGAATAGCGCGCAATCTGCATGCTCCGACATTTGTATCTTGATGAGCTCGCCGTCGGGGCCGAAACGGCACACCATGAAGGTGCGGTCATATTGCAGCCCCTGGCCTCCCACCTCTGCCGTGTCAAGGCGGATGCCGCAGAGCGCCTTGACCGGATAGACGTAGAGCTATACGCAGATTCTTAGTTAGCCCCATTGTGGTGAGGACTAGCCCGAGGTTATCGCACCAACGGTGTAGAAACTGGGGGGGCGATGAGGAAGAAGTACAATACTCACAGCAGTTACTTTCATATTTAAACGAGATACAGACTCGTCTTGTTTTCTTTTCCAGCACAGTGTGGAAGGAAGGAGGGAAGGGGGAGTAGGGCGAAATCGGGTTTTATACGACACATACGGATGACTGAGTTGGGCATCATCCGGTTTACGGCGGGGCGATGCAAGGCGCGCGTCAATACGGACTTGGATGTACGGCGTAAGGCGTCCAATGACGCGATCAACACGGTCCAGCCAAATAAGAATCAGATACATACTTTTTAGTCTAGTTGCGACCAGAGGCTGGTATTCACAAGCATGATGTTTTACGCTGCTCGTACGGCAAACACCTGGATCCTAGCAGATTATGACCAAGTTGCGCCCAGCACGGTGGTTTTGAAAACTTGGTCCTCGTCAGTCATGAGTGGAAGATCAAGACAACCATTCGGCTCAAGAAATTTTGTACAATTCCGATGTGCATTTTTCATAGGCCCCTCTCCGTAGTATTTGCAACCCGGCCGTCTCGGTGGTTCCGGCATCCGCTTCCACCAGCCGTCTTCAGCCTCCTCACCCAACACTAATGATCCCCTCACTCCTCATCGTCCTCGACAAAGATTTCGAGCGGGATCGTGCATACGACACCATAGTGCGGCATGTCCACGGCCTGCGCGACCTTGAGGTCCCCGGCCACGGAGCACAGCATGTAGGCCTCGGAGCGCTCGAGGCCCTTTTCGGCGCCGAGCCACTCGATGGCGGCGCGGAGGGCCTTGCGGGCCGCCTCGCGGAGGTCGGCGTCGACGCCCATGACGGCGTACTCGCGGCCGCGGTCGGCGTGCGGCTGGGGGCCCTCGGCGGTGAGGAAGTGCGGCGCGCGCACCCACGGCTTGCCCTTTTCGAGGGTGAGGCGCAGGCGGGCGCGCATGGGGGTCTCGATGGCGGTGCCGCAGACCTCGCCGTCGCCCTGGGCGGCGTGGCCGTCGCCGCAGCTGAAGAGGGCGCCGGCCGTCTGGACGGGCAGGAAGAGCGTGGCGCCCTGCGTCAGGTGCTTGCAGTCCATGTTGCCGCCCCAGTCGTAGGGCGGGATGGTGGACAGCGGCTCGTCGGTGGGCGGCGCGAGGCCCATGACGCCGAGAAAGGGCCGCACGGGGACGCGGATGCCCTTTTTGAACTCGGCGTAGCCCCGGTCGGCGGTGCGGGCCAGGTCCCAGATCTTGAGCGACGGCTCGGGGAACTCGTCGCTCAGCAGGCCGAAGCCCTTGAAGATGGCGGTCCAGCCGTAGGCGCCGGGCTGGAGCTCGAGGACGTCGACGCGGAGCACGTCGCCCGGCTCGGCGCCCTTGACGGCCACGGGGCCGAAGCCCGGGTCCACCGACTCGAAGTCGATGTGGTCCAGGATCGTGTCCTGGTTCTCGGGCGTGATCTGGTTGTTGCCGCCGTCGCGCAGGTCAAACGTCACCTCGGTGCCCGAGGCCACGGTCAGGGCCGGCGCCAGCTTGCGCGACCACTTGAAGTGGATGCTGCTCTGGGTGATGTGCGGGTGTGCCATGACGAGACGAGAGGTGTAGTGGGGGGCGGGTAAGGCAGCGTGAGATGGCGGAGAGTACGGCTAGCTATCAGATAGAGGAAGAAGAAGAATAAGCCACGCGGAAATGCTCGGTCGATGGGGACTGCGACGGGCAAGTGAGGAGAGGAAGGTCTGTGACGCAAGGCTGAGACGTTGAAAATCTGCATCAGAACCCAATAATGAACAAGCGTCGATAACAGCAGCCTGACTCTATTGTCCCCACCTCGAATACTTCCCAAAGAGGAACCTTGTGCGGCAAGAAGCGGTCCTTCAGGTGGCACAGTATTTCTTTCCGTCCAGTCATCAGTCAGGCGATTACAGGGATCTATTTGCCAGAATGTACTCTACCCCGCGGACGGGTTGAAGCTCGGTAATGAATACCGCTGTCGCGATTGAGAGAACGAGCTGCCATTGAAGCTTTACACGAAAACGGGGCAGACATGAGGTATTCGTGTGACTGTTGATATCCAGCTATAACTATACGACTATATAACTATCAGTACTCCGTATAGAAGGTTTGTTTTGCGGGTTGCGGCAACGCAATTGGCCCGCCACGCGCACTGGGGGACCGGGGTTCATGGTCAAGAACCAAAACTGAGCAACATTCATCAAAACGGAAAAGGATCGTTCCTGACGACTAGCGCTCTTCCAGACAATCAACCGCAGCTTTAGACGGCTTCGATACTTGTAGCACTGGCGATGAAAATCAAAATCGACTTTTCAAAGAGGCTCAGGCTCAAGAGAGCAGCAAGCTAGAGGCGATGTAGACATCAGACTCATACGTGTCAAGCAGCCAAGTATAGAAAGTTGGTCGGTAGTACATGTTATGGTCCGATCCAAGGCAAGACTACTACTCTATGGTACGACCTCGAGGTAGCATCCGGAGTTTTGATCAACTAGTTGGGACAAAACACGCGCAGTGCAACGGCAGTCGTCTCAGCAGGTAAACAAAGACATGATAAAACTTGTGCCGTAGGAGGCCCAGTCATTGTAGCCAATCTGGGGAGGAGGCATCCAAGGGGGTTCGTTACGGCAAGCACTAACGAGTTGGTTGGTTGAACCAAGCTTTACCCCGCGTTGTAGATCGGGTAGTTTTGATCCAGAGCTTTCTGACGCACCGGCCCATTCTTGTTGGAGCGACGAGAAAGGGGGGGCTCCCTCTTCTTGGACTAGATAGATTTTGTGTTTCGAAAAGTAGGTCGACATGAGACGGTGTGTCGAGACGAGGAGGGACGAGGAGGGGGGGGGGGACATCAAGTCTGTGACGGAATCGTTCCATGCTCGCTCAGTGACATGCCGGGAGGCGTCTGATGTACATGAGCAACCGAATCAGCCAAAGTTTCTGTAGTTTGAGAATGGATTGGCGGCAACGAGGGCCCGGTTTAGTAATTCAACAATGGGCAGAAGGAAAAGAGGCGTATTAACCAGCGTTTCTCCGTGGATGACGGATGGAATGTTTCGGAGGAGGCTGATTGACAGAGCGTTGATAGGCCACAACGGATCCGGTTGGGTAACTACGAGGCCGCGCAAGAAAGTCTGGGGAAATCGTCCACACGACCGCAAACACCACCACTGCCACAACTCTGTGTTGGATGGCGTGCTCAGTAGCTAGCTAGCGGTAATCAATGCCGTCTCTTCCGACCAAAAAGACATTCGGAAAGCCGGTGGGCACGCGAGAACATGGGCTGGACCGCCTCATCTGCCAAAACAGCCCACAGCTCTCAGCTGAGGCGTCCAAGTGTGCGTGTGTGCAGTGTGCACCATCTTTGGTTTGTTTCCAATAGTCCGTCATGGTGGAGTCTGGGATACGCCACGGTCATTTTCTGCTACAATGGGCCCCAAGTCCTCGGGGGCGGGTTCAACACTACTTAGGAATTGGATAACTATTAGCAGTTGGCTAGACAAGAAGAGGCAGGGGGGCTGCTCGAAACGCCAAGCTTGTTACCGTGTTGGCAGGCGAGTCGATGAGTCGGCCTTGAGGTCTACTTGGAAAGTGATTGACCAGGAGAAGAAAAGCTTCGTCGGCAAGGATATAAACTTGTGCATTGCTTGAAGAAGTCGTCGTCGTCGTCGTCGTCAGCGCAGCGCAACATTTGAGGGCTGAAACGGCAGGATCGCGACTCCGGCTCGAGCGCATCAGAGGCAAGCAAGCAGGGATGATTGCATGTTGGTGATACAGTCGCAATGCCTATTTGGAAGCCTGGTGAAACATGGATGGGATGCCTGTCTTGTGCCTCTTTGCCTCTTTTCTTTTTCCTTTTTTTTTTGCCTTTGTTTTCCGATTATTCTCTTTGCCTTGTGAGTTTGCTTGATTATGCCAACCTTGGGACGCATCGTTCATTCAAGTCAAATACCACGTCGTATTGCCAAGCGCACCTATTATCAGTACATGACCATGCGGCAGACTCGAGCTGCACGATTGATTGATCGCGTGCTCGTCGCAACTTTGGATGCGTGTCGCTGCATGATTTCGTTTTCCGGGACAAGGGTCTGGACTCTATTCGACTCCCTGCGCGTGGCCGGGCCAACCAACTGAAAATCAGAGCATGGCACCCGTTAGTTTGGGCGGTTTTGCGCCGCTAGCAAGGGGGAAAGCTATTTGAGCAGGTGGAACACTGGGGTTGTTGTTGGAGAGTTGAAGGGCCGGGGAGGTAAGGGTTGGAGTACTATTACAGATTACGAGGTGCTGAGTAGGTCAAGGATTGGCATAGTGTGGGGGTTTTTTTTTTGCGATTGCTTCTGAATGGTACTTTAGGTTCATCATAGTCGAGGCTGGAGAGTGTCGCCCTGCTACGGATTACTCTCAAAGGCTTCTCTGCTCTCCGAAGACGTAATAGTACTACTGATACTCAGTACTTGAAGCTTGGGAGCCAGGGGTTGCTGATTATTGCGCAGGTGTAATCTGTACTTGGTAGGGGCAAACGAGGCTGCGTAGGCCGGGAACACGGCTCCAGAAATAGTCTGGAACCCGCTGGAGTGGGTGCGAGACGAGAAGCATGTGGATACCAGCAGCATAATGGCTTTCTTGGTTGATTTTAACACGGCGTCGTCAGCTCTCTCGAGATTTTGATGGACACCTCGTCCTGACAAACAGTACTATTAGTAGTATACTGAGTAGTTATGTAAAGCGCAAGGGGGGGCCGACGGCGGCGGCGGGCCACAGACCGGTGCCGCGGACCAGCATGACAATAGTGACAGCGGACCAACCTCTAGCTGGCTGCAGCATCAAAGCATAAAAAATCCCATATTATGCTCTTGTTTGGCGCGCTCGTGTGACTCGGTCGTTTGCGAGGCGGCGGCGGCGGCGGCGCGAGCAGGTCCTTCTCTTGCTTCACGCCAACGCATGTATGACCGAGGTTACGAGATGTGCGCATGATTGACGTTTTAAATAATAAAAAAAAAAAAAAAAAAAAAAGAGGAAAAGATCAAGTAAAAGGGAAAAGGGCGTGTTCGAGAAAGCAAATTTGTCTCAACGTGGAAGAAAAGAAGAGAGGTGGGGTGCAAAGTTGTACTTGGGCGGGGACGACAGATGTCGAAATGCTTTATTACGCGGCGATCGTCAGAGTAGGTTTGATCGGCAACCAACGACGCTGCAGCTCGGTCAGCTGGCGCGGTAATGGGATGATGTGTGAGGACTGAAGGGGGGCAGGTTTATTGTTTATACTTGATTGTGTTTGATTGTATTGTACTTGAGTACGTGCTTGTGTTGAGGGTATATGATGGAGGATTCCCCATCGTAATGCTGCAAGTAGGACTCCAAGACCGTTTGGGCGAACAAGAGTAGTAGCACAAGCCGGCAGGTGTGAATGGGATGATAGCGTGATATGCGTGAGTAAGTTGGCATGGCATGACATGAGCAGGTAGATGTGTATCATGGTGGTGAGGGAGGGGGCAAAGGTTTCAAGCAATGCCAGCCAACGGATAAGCTAGTGGCATGCACACACGGATGTAGATGATGCACATGCACGACTCGGGCGTGGTGGTGGCAGAGACGACTTTTTTTTTTATTTTTGTTCCTCTCCTGCTTTGCATGATGTGTATCTGTGTATCTATGTATTTATGTGTGTGTATATGTGATGTATGGTTCTGTCATATATCCCAGTGATGTCAGACTGCAGCAGATGATGTTGTCAGTTTTGGTCGACTATCCAGGGCAGAAACCCGTCTTTGCCACAATCATGATGTAGCAAAGAGAAGGAAAGGGAAGAAAGAAAAAAAAGGGTATCCATCCATCCATCCGTCTGTGCCATCTCTATCCAACCCCAGCCCGTGTGGCCGTCCCCGGCCTCCACCGAAAGCGCATGCATCCCACTGATAGCCCCGTTGATAGGCCGTGGAGGTGACGCCACCAGAGAGCCTTTTTTTTTTTCATCAACAGGTTTGCTCTGTCCATTTGCCTTTGCCACAAAATAATAAAATTTTGAAATTTTGAAAAAGAAAAATCAGAGAAAGAAAGAAGAACAAAAGAATATGACGAAAAGAACAAAGATGAGTTGGAAAAGAAAAAGAAAAAAAGCCACTTGCTCTTGGCTGTGCATCATCCCAGCCAAACCCCAAGCCGAGCTGCCCACCAGACGCTCGAGCAACAGCCGCCGCCACCTCACAGGGAAAGGTGCGCACGTTTTTTGCTAAGCTATGATTTGTCCTTTGTTTAAAAAAAAGAAGAAGAAGAAGAAGAGAAGAAGAAAATTGAAAAATTGAAAAAAAAAATCCGACGAATAGAAGATTGCTGACATGTCTTTGAAACAGCACGATTTCCCGCCTTCCAGGCCCACTATCCGGGTTAGCAGGGAGTCCCAAGCACGCCCGTAGGTATCAGTACCAGTAGCCCTAGAAGCATGATAGAGTTGCAAACAGACGGCACAAGATCCTCTTCCACTTCTACGTCTACTTTTCTTTTTTTTTACACGAGCTGATATCTCAGTCAAGTCCAAGTCATTTTCATCAATTTTTCCCCATCTCCATATCTTCTTCGTCGTTCAAAGCACTGTCAGACCCCCCCCTCCCTCCTCACCCCCTCCAGCACGCATTGGACCCTGTTGCTACCCAGTTGCCAGCCAGTCGCCCAGTTATGGGTCTTTGGCGGCCCCGTTGAACGCTGGCTGGACCTTGTGATTGCACCAAGTTGCTTGGTTATTTGGGTGTGGAAAAGGGTGTAAAAATAAAAAATAAAAAAAGAGAGAGAGTGCAAGTATTGGAATACTCCAAATACCCTTCCGATTACCCTACCAAGTCCAAACCGCACTACCAATGCTGGTTTTTTTTTCCCCTTCGCCCTGCTTTGCCTACACCCAACATCAACCAACCAACCAATCTCAACATTCCTCTCTCTAGCCTGCCCTTTTTTTTTTCTTTCTTCTTCTTCTCTCCTTGTCCTTTCTCCTCATTTCTTCCTTTTTCCTCTTCCTAACCATCATTTCACATATATCCTCCCCGCTGTTACAAATGCACTCGGCTTGTTGACCTGATCCCGTCTCGTGCAGTACTACATGATACCCTTGTTTCGAATACCTACAGACAAAACGCACTCTCCCCCCGGCCGTCTCGCCCTCACCCTCGCCCTCGACTCTTCTCACCTCGCCACCCTGTCAATAATAACAATCATATAATCATCTTTATTTATACCCCATCTTGCATCTTTCGATTCCTCGCTTCCTCTTCCTCTTCTTGCTGTTCCCGCAATTCCCACCTCGTCCATCTCCATTTCTCCACACCCATCACACCCATTACACCTGACCCAACAACATGGAAGACAGAGGGACCCCCAGGGTCCGCGAGCTCGACCTGCGCGACTGCAAGGTCAGTTCGACTGTAGACGGCATCAATGTCGTCCGAGGCCTTAAATGCAGTGCCGGTACGTATTATACGCAACGCGACCTGCTTGCCCCCGAAGCAGGCCTGCCGCCAAGCACCTTGCAACCTTGCACAACAAGTCGACTAACAGCAACAACCACTGACTATTACTATTACCAGCTTTCTTCACCTTCTTGCGAGCCAACCTCGCCCTCAGCTCCTCCATGATGGCCTCGCCTGCCAGCACACCTCAGCTCGACCCAATTAGTGCCCCAGCCGACTCGAACCTTGCCATCTTTCCAGCGACGCCTGCAGCCCTCGCCGCCATCACCACCACTACCGCTGCCGCCACGCCCTCCAAGCCGACGTCGAGCTCCAGCGCCCCCAGCACGCCCGGTCTCGTGCCCCTCGACGACATCCCCGACCTGTCGCTCGACGTCCTCCGCACCGAAGACGAGCAGAAGGAGGGCCTCGAGCTCCTCGCCGGCACCGTCGCCGGCATGCGCACCCCCGCCACCGTCACCGTCATGTCGCACCCGAGCTGCCTCGTGCCCTTCACCACCTTCCTCTCCGTCATATACTACACCCGCTACACCATCCCCGGCCACTTCAAGGTCACGGCCTGCTGCACCTACGGCTCCGTCCTGGTCTACGTCCTGCTCATATGGTGCCTCGCCCGCCCCTACAAGACCTTTGCCAAGGACGTCAACCGCGCCTGGCTCGACGAGGAGGGGCCCAACCGCGACATCATGGTCGGCGCCCGCGGCAGGGACAGGAAGCTCGCCGGCGTCGTCGTCCTGCGCCTCAGCCCCAAGCTCGTGCCCACCGGCGGCCGCCGCCGCACCCGCAGCCTCTCCTTCAAGGGCGGCCGCGGCCTCATCCGCGCCTGGGCCGTCCGCCGCAAGTCCCGCGGCCGCGGCGTCGGCAAGGAGCTGCTCCAGGAGGCCGTCCGCATCACCAGAGACCGCTGCGGAAAGGACGCCGACATTGGCTTCGTCCAGGACCACGCCCACAGCAAGCTGGTCTTCCACAACATGTTCAACGGCTTCTTCCACAAGGTCGAGATTGGCGCCGACAAAGCCCTACGCACCGCTGTGAGCGAGTGGTCTGCCACGAAGAAGAGGAGGAACAAATAATTCCAACATCAACCATTTTGGACAGAGTTTTACATTTACGCGCCTGCTTGTTCTTTTTTTTTTCTCGTTTTTGGATACCACATGATACCCAGCATAGCATGAATTCAGTTGCATTTTTCTTTGCTTTTCTTTACATTAGTGTACTGTGTCCAGGACGGTAATTTGCTCTCGGATCTCGTCTGACTTTGGGTGGTATTCTGCCATGCAAGTTGCAGCAAAGGAAAGCTCTCTAACCAGGGTATGCGACTGATGACCGATGCGTAAACACTTGAGCAAGTATATCTACAAAGAACGACCGAGATGTACAGTCTCCCCTCTGCACATCCAGCCCTTTGCCGTTGGCATCTCTTCAACACTGCGTATACTGTACGCGAACAAACAAAAATGCCGTACCTGTCCTTTTTTTCTCGTTTTCACACACTCGACACAAAGTCTCATTTCTAGCGGCGGCGAAGAGTTATCGTGTCGCCGAATCCGTACAGCGTCCTGCCCATGCGATGCAAGGCATGAACAACCTGTAGCCGAGAGAGAATGAGCAATGTTTAGTTGCAGACCAGTAGTGCAGAAATAGAGGAGATGAAAATAGACAAAAGAGTCGAGAGTTCTTACATCCAGTGTCGTGACAGTTTTTGCCCCTCTGTGCTCAACATAGATGCAGCAAAGCTTTAGAATCTAAATTGTTGTATTAGCCGTTGGCGATTCATCGTCATACACCTCTATTTTATTTCTTTTCCGGCCTTTTATTCCTTTGAACTGAAAAGTGTTGGCATACCTCTTCCAGATGGGCACGGAGGACTTTGCGCGTCTCCTGATAAATCTCTCCCGAGATTCGTTTCACGCCACCACGGCGAGCAAGACGTCTAAAACACAATAAGCCAGGCAAAGTTAGCAACTTGCTTCCGTGGGATACCAACTAAATTGCCTTCGCAGATGCAAAGGAAGAAGAAAAGAAAAAATTCACACGTACCGGATCGCGGGACGGGCTATAGACAGTCCATTGTTAGTCACAAATAAACATCGAGGACTAAGAAAGAATTCGAGGTGGAAAAGGCAACCGTACTAATACCTGAAATTGCGTCTTTTAGAATCTTTCTTTAAAGCGACACCCAAAAATTAGCAACTTTCAGCCTTGTACCCAAAATAGCACTTTGAGAAAAGCAAAGGGAGAAAAAAGAACAGGAGGAGAAGAGGAAGAAGAAGAACGTACCGCGAGCGTCGCACGCCAAGGGTCTTTCCCGCCACACCCTTCTTCAAGTTCAGCGGCCCACCACGAGCCGTTGGCTTTTGTCGAATACGGTTCATTCTTCTTCTGCCTTTTCTTTTTCTTCTCTTTTCGTTTACGCTCTCGACTAAGGAGCTTCGAACCCAGATTGAGCCCGCTTCGGGCAGCTGCAGAAGGGGGCCGAGAGAAGCGGAGCAGCACAGAAATAGAGAGACAGATATGCTGCTTCAATGGAATAAGGCAGGATGATGAACCTTCAAGGACCGCGCGCACGCAGTATTATGGCACTCTGTTCGTGCGGGTAGAGAAAGGACAATAAAAGGAATAAAGTTGAATGTTTTATGCAAGAAATAAAGTTTCTGAGACATCTGAGGGATAGAAGAAGAAGAGGGGCAATTAAGCCAGAGAGGAAAAACGAGTAGAAGAATGAAACCCGTCGGCAAGGCCTCCTCCACGTGGCGGAAATAGTGAATGCAAGGTAAACTCAAGCACAAGTGACGACACTCTCACAGAACAGAGAGGGAAAACAAGCGCCAAGAAGGAACCCCGTCTGCAAGGCCTCCACGTGACGGAAGCTGTGAATGCGAGGTAGACTCAATCACAAGTGATGACAATCTCACATCAAGCCGGTCGAGTGCCTAGCGATGCATTCGTAGAGGTGCGCTCACGGTCAGGGATCAAGTATCATCAGAGAGAATATAACGAGTGTCAATAATGGTCTATAGTGCAGGCAATTACCCGCCACACATTCATAACGTTGAGATTTTGTAGCCATCCAGTAGCCATAGGCCGGGTCATAATGCGTACTGGTGGAAGAAAAACAAAGAGAGTCAAGAGAAAAAAATAGAAAATAACAAAATACCATCAATCCTTACTCCATTCTTTTTTTGTTTTTACCTGCAATCCACGTCAATCAAGCCTCGCCGAGCTCATGTTGACAATTTTTCTTTTTTTCTTGTCCGTCCCCCATTCTTTGGTTGTCGTTGCCGTCTTGACGAGTTCATTATCATGGTATCTACTCCTCAACCCCCATCTTCCATCCCTTCCCGGACGCCAAAATATTCCCGCACATTCTCGCTATAATAACACACTGGCCCGACCAACAGGAACATCCGACAGCTTGTAGTCGCATGCACCCTTCGCCGAGCCATACAAGGAAAGAAAACAGTATGCACTAGTAAAACAATAGAGGTGTGTGACGCAGTGGCACGGCCTCGGATTCCAAATGTCAATGTCCTGTCAACAGCACGCCGACAGTGCGCCGACAGTACGCATTTTGAATGAATATAGGTATACGCAGAGCAGAGTGGCGCATCAGGGTGATGTGTCATTGCCTCATGCAAAAGCCTCGACAGCCACGGGCGCAGCCGCAGGATCTTCCGTCGTTTCCTCTTTCACGCCTTCAGCAGACTCTTCAGAAGTCTGTTCAGAGGTTTGTTCGGAAGTTTGTTCAGAAGTCTGCTCAAAAGTCTGCTCAAAAGTCTGCTCAGAAGCCTCAGCGATCACCTCTTCCTGAGCCGTATTTGTGGGCTCCGCAGAGGCAGGCGGCTCGACCCGAGGTTTCTTGGCTGGGCGCTCTGGCTCTTGATCGGCCGCTTCCTTGGCTGCCTTGAGCTCCAACTCGAGTTCGTCCAAGCGACGCTTCAGATTGTTTTCGCGTCTATGGCTGTCTTCCAGCTGGTCGCGGAGTTGCGCCTCGTTCAACTGTGTGGTTTCCAGCTGCGTGCGCAATTGGCTCTGCTCGACCCCGGCAATTTCTTGGCCATGCCTTGCCGCCGCCTCTTGGTGCTCTAACTGGCTAAGTCTACCGCGGAAGAGCTCGTTGATTACTTCCAGTTCACTGACGCGCGTCTTGAGGCTCGAGTTGTGTGCAATGAGCTGCTCTTGTGTTTGAGGTCCGTCAGAGCCACGGTCCCCATGAAGCGGCGACCCATTATGAGGGTCACCATTGAAGCCGGACACAGCTTGTTGGTACGTCGCATCGTCCACCATAAAGGACGAGAGGGAGTTGTTGTACATCGAGGGGGTGCCATTTCGGGAGATGGGAGAGTCGAGTCCGTCGTTTCCGTTGGCCTTGGAGCGGCGCATAGCCTCGGCCGCTTGAGCTGCGGCATGCTCGGCACCGTTCGCATCGCTCACCATTCCGAAGCCCTGGGCTTGCTGCTGGTAGAGTTGATCAGTCTCAGATCTTCGGTCGCGTTTACGAACATGTGGCGCGCATACCTTCTTCTTTGATACCAGATCAGGGCGCATGGTCTTGACGCGATTGCGGCTCTTGATTACATCCGTTTTCAAGGAGGCAGGCCGCGGACGGCCATGCAGCTTGAGAAAGAGACCACATGCGTTGCAGAGCACAGAGCCAAACTCGTCGCGACGCCATAAGGGTGTCCGTGAGGTGCCGCAGTTTTGGCACGTAGGCTGCGATGAAGCGTTAGTTGCCATCATTGTGCCGATTTGTATCTGCGATTCTGAGGTCGCGATAGGAGGATGTAGCGCCCGATATAGTATATTTGATATACTATCAGGAATCACGATAAGACGGGCGGAATAGGAAAAAGTTGGAGGTTGCGCCGTCACTGATAAGCCAGATAACCAAAAAAAAAAATTTGATCCACCATCGGGTCGACATGGCTTATCTGACTTGAATAGGGCTAGCGCAAGCTCTTATCGGTCTTGTCTCGGCCTAGCGCGAGAACAAGACGGGAGTGGAGCACGTGATTGCACCTTATCCAGCCGACAGCCATCAGCAGTCTCCATTGTGACGCTGCTGATTGGTCGTGCAGGGTTCAAAGTTTTTGGGCTCTTGGGAACGCGATAGCGATAAAGGGGATAGGCGGCTTGTTTTGCCGGGTATGCGACAGGATAGATAGAGACGGGAATAAAGCGTATCAGATGTCAAGGAGAGATAAACTTACCATACCTCCCGGTCCGCCACTGGTAGCTGCGGGAGAGCCTTCCATGTGCACGGCAGGCGGAGGCTGGGGCATTGATGCATCTCTAGAGATAACCGGTCAGCGCGCCCTTGCAATCGCGTAGCGTTATCGCAAGGCAGTGACATGCCACGCTCGCTGTTGTGAGAGATACGCCAGGTATTTATGCGTTGTCCCATGTCGTGACCAAAGGATCGGGCCGAACGTACCTTGAGACTAAAGATGCTGTACTGCCGTTCGCATTGCTCGTGGCCAGCGACGCAATGTTGGGAAATGGAAGTTGAGAGAGCGATGCGGGCTCTGGCGGGGACGTTGAGCTAGGTTGTGAGATGTCCTCTGCCGTAGCAGTCGCGTGTAAAACTCGTGCTTCGGTCTCCATTGTGTTGTCTTTGGGAGAAGCAGCTGGCCAGGCGCAAGCTACCACTTCCTGTCGTCGGCGTAGTCGCTTCGAGGGCTGGCCGGGTCGCAATAGACGGTGTAGGAGCAGTCGCAGCGGCTTTTGCAATGGATTTGTGCAGTATCGATCGCACGGGCAGCGCGACGAAAGAGTCGGGTGTGTATACCCAGCCCGTGTCGGTCAACACTGGTTGTGCAGTTGGCTGTCGCAACACTTTCTGTGACGACCGAAAAACAGGGATGCGATCGAGTCGAGCAAATCGAGCGGTAACGAGACGGTAGATCAAACTTGTCGCAATAGCGATCAAGAATCCCAAAAGCAAAGTAGTTGGGATGAGTAGATGCAAGTGGTAACGCTCGAAAATGAGGTTGAGCAAAAGAGGGAAACCATATGTTGCACGAGAAGTAGGCGCGCAAGCAAGCGTAAATCTTTGCGTGAGCATAAGGATCAGGTGGCAGCAAATGACTGGCTTGGGCAGATGCACTTTTGCAGAAAAGACAGTGGCTCAAACCTGAACCAAAGCGCTGCGTCTCGCGCCTCATTGGTGGTGACTCGTGAGTGGCGCTAGCAGGCACCCAGGTACCTTGTACTGTGCTAAGTACCTACTGAGTAGTAAGTACTGACGCCGTGGGGCTCATTTTAATAAGTCTGGCCTACCCTGGAGAGCACATCGCCGGTTTCGTCGTGGTTCTTACGGACGCTCGTGGCACAAGTTTGAAGTTTTATTAACTTTGTGACATTTCCGATCTGGCTACTGTGACCAGGTCAAAGTTTTTCTTTTTTTTTTTTCCTCTGCAAAAGGTGCAGGCTGCCGCTTTGTCTGCTTTCCTCTACATTTCAGCGGCAGGCTGATTGTATGCATGCTGTGGAGGACCTGCTACCTACCTAATCTGTACGATAGAGTTCTCCCCCTACGTCACCTCCGAGCTGCGGAAGCGGCAACCTTTCAATCTTGCGCAGATCAACAAACTATCCACAACTACAAGTCATAATAATTCAGACAAACCTAAAAAACTATTTCTCAACTTTTCAACCTCAATATCTAATCCCACGCTTCCGCTGCTCCTACAACCTGCCATCGCGCTCAAAACCGCCACCCCACCACACCCACTCTTCTTGGGCAGCTGCCCCTCCGGCCTTCCAACTCCAGCGGTGTAAAAGTGCAGCGGCTATTACCGACTAGGTCGATCTGGATTTGCTACAAAGATCTTTTCTTCCTCTCTCCTCAACTTCCCTCTTGATTCAAGGCCCATCCTATCCTACATCTAACCTATTCTGCCCGTGACTCT
Source organism: Cordyceps javanica (assembly GCF_051103115.1). NCBI lineage: Eukaryota > Fungi > Ascomycota > Sordariomycetes > Hypocreales > Cordycipitaceae > Cordyceps > Cordyceps javanica. The sequence continues at coordinate 2,960,967 of NC_139296.1, forward strand.
ACAACCTAGAAACTAGTCATGTTCAACTGGGTTCAGCAACAGTGAGTCGCAGTCGCCTCGTCTCCTTACATCACTTGCCCCTCCTGAAGCTCTGCTTCCCAGCGATGACCGCCAACGAGATGACCAGCTAATCAGCAAACAACGTTGTCTGTAGGATCGCCAATGTCGCCGGCACCCAAGAGCCCATCTACGGCCCCTCGGCCATTCGATCGGTAGCCGAGGAGGCCAAGGAGACCCCCTACACTGAAATCGGCCGCAGCGACCTGACATGGAAAGAAATGGAATGGACCAATGTCGAGACACAAACCTTTTACTTCTTCTCCGACGAAGGCAGAATCGGCATGGCGCAGGTTATTTACAGCAACGTTGCGTAAGAAGACACCACCATAAGCCTAACACCCCCTCTCCCCCAGTTTATGCACCACTACCGGTTTTGCTAACGGGTCGCCACCAACAAACAGCGGCATCCGCAAGACGTGCCAGTTCAACTCTAAAGTCTTTTCTTTTGACGAATCGAAGCCTCACTTGTGGTCCTCGACACCGCTCAACAATTTCGAAATCAGCGAGGACAAGACTTCGTTTTACGCTGACGACTGCGCCCTCGAACTGTCCGAGGACGGCAACTCGTACACCATCAAGAGCCTCAACGACGAGCGCGCCATCGTCAACATCAAGATCACCAAGACGGCGCCCGGCTTCCAGGCCGGCAAGACTGGCACCAGCAGCTACGGCACCGATCCAAAGGAACCCTGGGGCTGGATGCGCCACGCCTTCTGGCCGCGCTGCGCTGTCGAGGGCACCATCACCACCGAGGAGGGCCCCGTCGACTTCAAAGGTCGCGGATTCTACAGCTACGCCCTGCAGGGCATGAAGCCACACCACGCCGCCGCCCGCTGGAGTTTCCTCAACTTCCAGGGCCCCAGCCACTCGGCCATCATGATGCAGTTCACCACCCCACCCTCGTATGGTAGCACCGTCGTCAACGTCGGTGGCGTGGCGGCCGACGGCGCCATCGTCGGCGCCGGCTGCGACAACACCGTGACACACACCGCCATCGAGGCCGACCCGGAGAGCGGCTGGCCCGCCCCGACCAACGTCACGTTTGCATGGAACGTCAAGGACAAGGACGGCAACCCTGTCGAGGCCGAAATTGACGCCGCGCTCGGGAAGCGCCTGGACCGCGTCGACGTCATGGCCGAGGTCCCTGCATTCGTCAAGCGCATTGTTGCTGGTGCCGTTGGAACCAAGCCTTATATTTACCAGGTATGTCTCCCCGACGTGGAGGGTGTTCATGCGGGACCTCTCTGCTAATGAATCAACGTAGTATGGCGCCAAAGCCACGCTCAAGCTCAAGGTTGGCGGCAAGGAAATCACCGAGGAAGGCCATATCTTCAGCGAAGCCACCTTCATCTCGGACCCCGAGACACCGTCAGAGTAAAGCAGTTGATTTGGTTTCTCTTTTATTAGAACTTGGATACCTCGTTACCCTTTTTTACACGCTTCAACGAATTTAATACACGGGCAGCTCGAAGGAAGGGTTACATACGTCAGCATTGGATATGAATTGGTCTCGCAGCTCACGTCATGGCACCTGTTCTTTGTAAGATACAGCTCACATATTATACCACCTTTTTAATACACTCCGCACTCTCCATACTACACGCTTCTTCAGAGTTCGGACCACATCGTGATGGCTGTAAAAGATATTGCTATATTATAATGATGGAGCGGCATTTCTAATAGTATTGCTCGCCAAGTTTGACGGCGCCGAGCCTTCCAACATCCCGTTTCATTTCGCGTATACATTGTGCTTAGATAGTACACAAGAACCAGCAACAGTAGACTGCTCGCTTACCGATTCTTCTTGTCGTCCGCATCATCAGGCTTCTCTCCTGCTTGCTTCTCGGCCGACGACGAAGCGCCCGCTTCCCGCTTCTTCTGCTCCTCCTCCTTCTTGAACTCCTCTCCAATCTGCCAGATGGCCCTGTCGAGCTCCGTCTCCAGCTCTGGGATCGCCAGCGAGTCCGTGCACGTGCGGATCTGCGCGTGCGTCAGGAGGATTTCCTCCTTTGCGTCGGGATCCGGATTCTTTGCCACAGGCGACTGAGCATAGACCAGATCAAGCGCCCTCGACGGCGAGGGCACCAAGAGCTTGTTCTCGACCAGCCATTGGATGTGTTTGCCGCCGGCAATGGCGCGCCAGTTGGAAAACGCGCGGTACACGAGGTAGAAGAAGGGAAGATTTGGTATTCTGTTTTGCAATTGTCAGCATATCGAGAGAGAGAGAGAGAGAGAGAGAGAGAGAATGGTGAGGTAATCGACCGCAAAATCAAAACGTACACTGGGACAAGCGCAAACGGGAGCGTAATGGGCATGCCCACAAAGCACCACATCATCTGCCTGCGGTGAATCGCCTGCCGCTCGGTGGCGAGCCTCTGGGCCAGGGCCTCGACGCGGTTGCCGGGGATGACGGAGGCCGGGAAGACGACCTCGACCTTGCCGTCGCCCTGGAGCTCCTCGGCGCGCCGGCGCGCCGACAGCGGGGGCACCGACTTGAGGCCCCATTCCGGGAAGGGGATGCGGCGGAAGGCGTGGTTGCCGTAGTCGACCACCTTGCGCTGCCAGCCCTTTTCCTTCTTCTCCCAGCCGGCCCACGTGCGGGCGGCGAAGGCGACGCCGCGGTCGAGGAGCGACGCCGCGGCCTGGTCCTTGGTGGTGATGCTGAGGCGCTGGGCGTAGAGCAGGGTGCGCCGCGTCGAGACGGGCACGAGAAAGAGTCGCATGGCCGGCGGTGGTGGCTGTGAGTGATTGGGCGGTTCGTCGTGCAAAGATTGGGCCCGTTGAACACTACCTGGGCCGCAACACGCAAGACCCGGGGCGCAACGGGGGTTGATGCTTCAAGGCGTGTTTATATATATGTATTTATTTATATTTAGCGCAAAAGTTTCTTGATATTTGGCGTGACTTGCGCAACGCGAAATTTCTCAGAATGAAGCTCGACGGCCTAATGTCGATTTTGTTCTCGACAAGGGAAGAAGCGTCGGGATCGATCGTCGTGGGCTGGATTGCGCCGTCGTCGCCGTCGTCCTTTACTGCGCCATGGTAGCGAAAGGTCGAGAAGAGTTCTATTTCGAATCAAATGTGAAAAAAAAAGTAATGAGAAAATCTATAGACGTCAATGCAAATATTCACAAGCAGCCACCCCTTTTTTTGACCGTAGGAGGGAAGCAAAGAAAGAAACTAATTGAGGAGAAGAAGAAGAAGAAGAAGGAAAAGAAAGAAAAAGAAGAAACAAGGATGACCGGACGGCAAGTCTACGTAATGGAACCACCCCCCAAAGCCCAAAGGGCTGTTCATTTTTCCTAGTCGTTTCTGAACTGGGCTATTTCCACTTTGGCGGGATCGACTTGGGAAGACAGCGGGTCGCGGGGGTGAAAGGGGAAAAGGTCAGCCCGAGCAGCCATTCGCTGGCGCACATGGGCCTGTTGAGCCGCCTCAGTGAACGCCCGTGCTGCACCAACTGCCCAGTTTGAGCCAAAATTTCTCTCAAGTATGCAATTTCTGATCCAATGAGGGGCAATCACTACAACGCGCAGGGAAACGTATACCACCTGTTCGCGTAGTCTGTGTACTGGTAGAGCATCAGCACCTCATACCTTAGTAAAGCTTTAGGAGGTAGGTAGGTAGGTGTAGCTGCTGCTACTTACAGTAGGTGCCTATAGCAGGCCTACTTGCCTACACCACTGTAATCGAAGCTCCGTCATTGGTAGTGGCATGTGGGACCAGCGATCTGGGCGTCCCGTCATCAAGTCTCTGAACCAGGGCATTGATTAATTTAATTTACAATAGAGCTACAATGAACTAGTTGGTCTTTCGTCTTCGTCTTCACCGCGCAGCGCAATCCTCGCTGAAGCCGCTGCGTCAAATCGACCACTGCCCACCCCCCGGCCCCCATTTACAACGCAACCATGGCCGATGCCACCAGCGCCACGACGGACGCCAGGGACGCGACAACACCGTAGCCCGGAGCGCTCAGCGCCGCACCGGCGCTGCCCTTGCTGGACGAGTTGCCGCTGCCGCCGCCGGAGCTGGGCGCCAGCTTGGCGCAGTCCGTCTTGCCCGAGCCCTTTTGGGTGGTGGCGTTGCCGCCAAAGGAGCACGAGTCGGAGGCGTCCGAGTGCTTGGCGTGGTACGCGCCGAGGACAATAGCCAGCTTCTGCTCGTCGGAGCACATGCTGTACGCGCCGTACTTGCCCGTCGAGGGGTCCCCGGTGATGCCGGCGCACACGGCGCCGTCGGCGCAGGTGTAGTTGAAGATGGCCCCGTAGGCCGACTTGTCGAGGTTCTTGACGGGAACGCAGGTGGAGGCGTTGGCGGCGCACGCGCACGCGGCCTCGTTGGGCGTCGGCGGGAGCGTGCTGGCCTCGGCCTCCCAGCTCGAGTTGACCGACGGGCAGGACGCGGCCTTGTTGGAGGGGCTGTAGCTGGACATGGAGACGCCCTGGGGGTCGACGGCCTTGATCGCCTTTTCCAGAGTGTCAAAGTCGTCGAGCTTGGTGACGGTGCTGTCGCTATCCGAGGCTTTCACGAGACCTAGCGAGTGCGTGTAAGTGACAGGAACCGATGTTGTAGTTGTGGGCTCCATTTTTTCTCTCCTTGTCTTGCTCTTCGTCTTCGTTCCTTCCCTTTGGGTTGGATAAAAACATACCGTAATCATTCTCTTCCTGAAAATACTCGTACACGATGCCGCCGCTCAGAACATCCGTCATGTTCTTGGTGTACAGGGCACCGGTTTCCTGCCACTCGCGCTTGGCGGCGCCGCCAGGCTTGTTGCAACCGTACTCGGCAAAGAAGGCGGGGACGGAATAGGACTGGAAAAAGTCGAGGATGCGGTTGTAGCCCGACGTCTCAAAGTCGGAATCGCCGCACCACTCGTACACGTTGTACCCGTAAAAGTCGACGCCGGTGGACTCGTCGCCGCAGTTCATGTACTGGGCAATGGTGTCGCGCAGATCCGACGAGTCGTCGGCGGCGTAGCCGATGCCGGTGTGGTACTTCTTGTCCTTGACGTACTGCTTCATGTCGCGGACGGCGGCCTTGACGTAGGCCGAGGCGCCGGTGGTGCTGTTGCTGTTGGTGACCTCGTTGCCTACGAAGAAGCCCGCGACATTGGGGTACTTGGCCATGGTGTCGACGACGCTCTGGAAAAAGGTGAAGAGCTCCGTGTTCCACTGGGGGTCGGCGCGGTTGATGGAGATGGTGGGGTTGCCCAGGTCGGCAATGACATAGATGCCGGCGTCGGCGAGCATCTGCATGCAGTCATCGTGGTTGCCGGTGGGGTCGACGCCGTAGGTGCGAATGAGGTTGGTGTTGAGAGAGACGAGGTTGGGGATGTCGCGCTGGCAGTTGGCCTTGCTGACTAGAGAGTCGATAAAGGTGGCGTTGCTCTTGGGGGCGTCGCTGCCGCCAGCAGATGAGTCTTGCTGGTAGGCGATGCCGCGAATAATGAACTGCGTGCCGTTGGGGTAGAAGAATTTAGATCCCTGGATTGAGGTCGGGTTGTTAGTCTGGCGCAGCACGGAAATTCTAGCATTTTCGCGCAAATCTCAGGGACGCTGGGCAAAGAAGAATGAGGTTGTACCTTGATCTGGAGCGAGGGTACATCCCCAGCCAAGGCGGCGCCAGCGGCAGCGAGGCTGGCGATCAAAGTCTTGGCAGAGACCATCTTGGCGATTTCGAGCCGGGATTTGGGGTTATAATCAGAACGAAGAAGAATCGAAATTCGATATCTGCGCCGCGCAATTGGAGCAGAGCAAGCTGCGACTATTGGCACACAGCGCGTCAAACGGCTGACTGATGATGGGCGGCAGAAGAGCGGCCGGACTGGAAAACAAACACAGGTGCCAAACGGTCGCAAACGGAACTCAACTGCGGCGCAGCAATTGTAAGAACGGTATCGGAGCGAGTGGATTGAGGAAAAAAAAAAAGGCTTAAAAACGTCAAGTTCTAAAAAGCGCGCCAGAAAGAAAACAAGGAGCGAGTGAATTTCTCTGTAGCAGAGCAACGAGTCTGGCGATGCTGTGGGGGTTTTTACACAAGACAACAAGTAGTGAAAAAGGGCAGGGCAACGCGCGATGGCACTGGTATGGGGATCAGCAACATATTTATTTTCTCTCCCTCCTCCGCTCTCACAGGTCCCCCTGATTCCAAGTGTAGAATAAAGGCTCAACCACACACATCCACCAGTGGCGAAAGCCACCGCAAGATGCTAAATGGACAGGCACAAACTAACCGGGGCGGCGGCGCGACGGCGGCGGCGGCGGCGGTGTTGAGGTGCCATTTGCATGACAGGCCGACTTATCCGTCGTGCCCTTGTCTGGAAGCCGAGTCCTGTTTCTGCAGCGGGGGTCGTGTGGAATGATAAAGCGGCGACAGATCCAAAGTTTTGCCAAGCCGGTGTGTTGTTGTTCTGCTTGGTCTGTTCCGGGGTCTCTCCATGGGGCGCAGGGGCGGCACTGGAAAGTTGCCCTGGTCTGCGTCAGCCCCGGATAGTCGGCATACGCGTCGCCGCTTTTACCTTCAGGTCGTCTCGTTACTACCCAGTAATAATAGTCTTCTTCGAGGCCGAGATTTTACAATCTAACTGTTTAGGGCACGGGGGCGGGTTGCCGTTTTGCTGCCATACCAGCAAGTACGAAGCTAACTGGGCTAACAAGTCGGTTACAATGCTTGATGCTTACTCGACTGATCAGTGATTGTACAGTGTATGGGGCCTATTGATCATCTAGCCGTGGGCCATCGAAATCCACCTCCCACTTTTCCTGATGCTTTCTGTCTCTCTCCATCTCTCTCGCATCCTTTTTTCCCCTCGAACGATTTTAACCAAAAGTGGATAATACCTGCCTATAACCATGTAGTCTCCATCCAGATGACCGGAAATAGCATCGAGCATTGGTTTGCGACAGTCCCTTGGTAGGTGAGTTGCCAGCTACCTTTGCCTTTCCATGTACTATCCTCAATGGACACTGCACCTTCATACATGTCTGAGCACTCAGTCCCGCCGAGACAGTTATATTTCCGCTTTTAGTATTGGGCGGGTATTCACAGTGTGATCCACACAGAAGCTGTACCAGTAGTACGTTGCCCCATGCCTCCGGGTTCGCCTTGCCCGGCCATCCGGCTCCGTACATTAGGCATAAGAACGGCCTTTCTGACCCATCGACACTGTTGTTTAATACCATGACTTGCTGTCATTCAGAGGGACGTTGTGAAATCAAGTGGATTTTCTAATCTGACAGGTACCCAAGCCAACTATGCACACTCAGTAGGTCACAAGCACCTGCGATAGTGGGCGACCAGATAGTTAACAAGAAAAAAAATCTGGCTACCAATATACACTCCGCACCCTACGACGTCTCTTCGGCGGAGCAATCTGCCGAGTCGCACTATAAACACCTGTTAGCTCGCCGCAACATTCTCCCTCTCGCCTGTTCTCTCAAACTCGCTTCAACTTGTACTTACGCAGCCAGGATACGCCAGCTCAGGGTTGCCAGGAACCAGCTTGCAGGCCGATCCGGGAGGAATAGTAAAGGTCGCGCAGCCTACGGCCACCCAAGAACCGTCGGGGTTTGGTCTAACATCAACACACTCGCCTTCCAGAACGGGGGGCGGGCTGGTCTTGGACGAGGCCAGCACGGTGGCAGCAAAGGCGACGACGACGGCGGAGAATCTCATGATGAAAGAATCGACTGCGTGAGAAATGATTGTCCTTTCTTGCTTTTTTTTGTTGACTTTTTTTTGTGTTCTGCACTCTGTTCCTGTCCGAAGGCTGAGAGACCTGTGAGCTCTGGGGGGTCTCACCACAGCTTTATATAATCGACGCAGGACCAAAATAGACCTCGGACCTCATGCGCAAAGACTAGCTTCAACAAGGAAACAAAAAAAAGGAAACACGGCTCGCTGCCGCTCATTGCTCTTCTTTCTCTTTCAAGCCAAGACGTGTCAGGCGATGTCCTCGAATACGAGGCTCACCTGCATATACGTCGGGGGCATGTGTCCGTGCCAGAGCCCACCCAACTCCCAAAGAGCCAAAAAAAAAAAAAAAAAACCACCGAGCTTTCCATTGATTGTGACGCAACTCCTCCACCGAGCATTATTTCTTGGCACCTGAAAATCCGTCAAGGTGCAAACATGAACGCTTGGGACACCAGAGAATCGAATCACCAACATGTCATCATTGGCGGGTCAATTGCTCCAAACATTTCCTTGGCCTTTCATGCCGAGTTGATACAGATGACTACAGGCTGAGGCATCTGCAGATGCGCAGGTATGCTCAAGTTCCAGCTCTCCGCCATCCTCGGATCGCCTCCCGACAGCCACCCCCGCCACTGCCCTACCGACCGTCCGACGGCGTGGCTGGCTGGCTGCCCGTACCCGAATTGAGACAAAAAACGGTGCTTTGTGCCCATGGTCTTGGGGCACTCACCCATCCAACAACATGCGCCGTTTGAACTGCATTCGAACTACGCGGGGTACCGGGAAAGGAAAAGAACAAAGATGGTAAAAAGTGAAGAAAGACGGCTGCGTACCTCTGATTGCATCAAAAGATCCATGCTTGTCTTAGACAGTGCTGCTTGTCTCTTTGATGGCATAGGCGGTCAGTCTGGCTGGCAAGCTGGTTCTTGCGCGCGCCGCTGCCCCTGCGATGATGAGAAGCAAACCAGCCGGGAAACCGGAAGCATTTCTTGTCCATTCCTGATGATCGAATTCCGCTCTCTCCATGTCCATCTCAGCCCAACGTACAAGCCTCTCACTCGTAACCCAGCAAAGAGAGGCGAGTCACCGCCATGATATCTGTCGCCCGTCGCCCGTCGCCCGACCTTGCCGTCTTCCTACAAGTCATCGCCCCCTCCCCGTTCGCCTCTCTCCATTTGGACGCGTCTGCCCTGCAGCTCAGCCGCCATGTGCGCCTACCTCGGGGCCACAATCCCCGTATGCGTGTAAGCGGAGCTCGGTGGTCCCGGCGACGAAACGGCGAACGCGGGCGCGTGATTGAGCGCGGCGCACGGTCAGCGGTGGCCGTCCCTGGGTGGTGGCGCCACCCCGGCCGCAGATCATGTAGCCGGCGTGCATCGCCGTTCAGTCCACGCCCGTGAGGCGACGGGTCGCCGGGGGTGTCCATTTCTCCAGCCACGGAACGTTCGGTATGAAGCCGCCGCCGAGTTCGGTCATGGTCAAAAGTCCGACGCGAGCGCCGCTGGCGCTGAACAGAGTCGGCCCTGAAGGGCATCGCATTCCACGAGGAAGCCAAATCATGGTATGGAACGAGCTCCGCGAATGGCCCGTGGCAATTGTGCTCGAATTGCCTGTTGAAAGGGCCGTGCCCACGCCAAATGCGACTGGCTTCCATCTTTGCAGTCGCCGCGGCCATAAAGTGGCGAGTGTTTCTCCAAAGCCCGCTTTGGGGTCATGGCAGGTGGCGATTGAAATACTCTACCAGCATGGTCGTATTTGGATGGATGTTTGTTTGAAAAGAAAATCGGCAAGGCAGCCACTTTTCGAACCCATTGGGAATGCCAGATGGTATGTCGATGCCAAGTTGATCCAGGCGGTCGTCTGAGAGGAGCCCTTTCGAAAAAGAGTACAAAGAATAAGGTTTGATGCCCCAAGCTGTTTGTCAATTCCATTTCATTCCCGTCCCGCTCACATGCCCCAATTGCTCCATCCCAGTCCCCTGCGGTCCAACCCCACGCAATTTCTTTTATGAAATTCCCCGAAATCGTGACAGAATCTAATGACAGCGCTAGCAAAGATCTGGAATTGTTCTTTGAATGCGTCTACAAATATCATCGTATAAGTCGTACTTCATCGTGACGGCTGAACTATAAACAAGTCTACGGTGAAGTGAGGTCTCCTCACCTAGTAGAAACACTATAGTACTTAGCTGGGTAAACGCTGCGCACAACATGCAATGCGGGTAGTATGTATGGGTGGTGCCGTCGAAGCGCGCCCGTTTTCAAACATCAAAGTTGAAGCAACACCTGTTGTGGAGAAGTGTCTGGCATCAATAATCTAGATCAGATTGGGTGCATTCAAGAGATGCCAACTCGATTGACAAATCTGATGCACTGGACACGCGACATGAGCGTTCGGAAATTTCTGGTTGTACTATATGTAAGCAAATAGGTCTCTTGCCCTCAACAAGTTCGGGCGGATGGTTTAGTGGTATAATACTCCCTTAGCATCCATCCTCCAACTGGAAGATCCCGCTTGGGAGTGGTCCGGGGTTCGATTCCCCGTTCGTCCAATAAAGGTGGTTTGAATCCACCATTCCTTTTTTGCATTGGCTTTTTTTTTTTTTCCCGCCCACACCTCTCAACTCACTCCGAATGAGGTGCATGCTACTTATATCTTACGTCGTCTCTTTTCGAACTTGCATACAGGTGCTCGTTGATGAACAAAACCTACCTTGACCAATACGTCGTCGTCATGTTTGCAGCTTTGCTATGATAGAGGCCGTGCCACAAAGTTGCTCCGAAAGGAGATTATTTTTGCTTCAGCCACATTCAAACACGTTCAGTACTCTGTGCCGAAATTTGGGGTATTAGGATGTAATTACTATTCTATCTGGTGATGCGTATATGTATGGAGAGTTTATTCCTTTTTTTGCTTCTGATCCGGCGTCGGACTTTTTCTACCAGGCGACGAGCCTTTGCCCACAATCTTCTCCGCCCACTTCCACGACGACGGGCTCAGATTGCTGTCGCTTGGGCTGCCACCTTGCTTCTTGTCCCCGGCGACCGGCTCTGCGGGTTCTGCGTCGCTGTTGTCATCGCTGTCGACCCAGTCGCGCTCGCTCCACCTATCCGAGGCTGCGCCATTGGCGTGCGAGGTGGAGTGCCCGTCGCTGTCCTCTGGGCTTCTTGGCCGTGGTAGCTCTTTGACGGCATCGCGCGACTCGGCATCATCATCTTTATCATCAACGGCGCCATCGATGACTAGTGTGGCCTTGAGCTCCTCGCTCAATTGTTTTGTCTCGCAGCCGTGTGCATCGGGCGGCTGATTCGCGTCCAAAGCACGCTCGCCTAAATGGTCGTCCTGCGTCGCCATGCGTGCGATAACCGAGTCGCTAAAGTGCACGTCTACCATGTGTTTCATGACTGGCCATCCGTAGGCGTTGGCAAACATGCGGCGCACAATAATGTTGTTATGGGCGTCAGGTTCGAGCTTGACCAGAACCTTGCGCCAGGCGAGGCCTTTGTGATAGCCTCGCGCAATCTTTTCCTCGACTCGCATGCTGGAGCCGTCGACGACTTCGTTGGGCTGCTTATCTGGACCAGTGTGCACAGTGTCGTCGTACTCTTTGACAGAGGCCAGTGAGTCTTCATGGTTGATTGTCGGATATGGTGAAGATGAGCCGCTCTCCGTTGACTTTTGTGATTGAGACGACTTGAACGTCTTCCTCATGAGCGAGGACGTAGCACGGCGTTTCAGAGGCGGAGGCGGGATATCGGAGGGCTGGTATACTCTGTCATGGAAAATGGTTCTTGGCCTCTTTGATGGATCAACCAAGAAGTCGACATCTGGCATTTTGGGATTCAAAAGATCACCAGCCGACTCGAAAAATGTTGTCTTGGGAGGTGCCATTACGCCGCTAGCTTCACCCGCTTCGAATTCATGACCAGATGTGGCCTTTGTCGACTTGGACACATCGGATGTACTGGAGCTCGGAGTTTGAGACTGCGAGTCGAATTTGATGGTCTGCGCTCGCCGAATCATCTTCTTTTGCTTCTTGGACATGATGTCCGGCTTTGGCGGCTCGCTGCTCCGGAATAGGTTGAAAAAGCTTGAGAAAGGACTTTGTATGGACGACGCACTGGGGGATTCTTGATGTTGACTACCTTCACTAAATGGTGTCGGTATAGAACGTAGACTGGCCCTGTCGTCCTCGTCCATGGTATGATCGCCTGGTTGCGGCACTTGAAGCGCATTTTCTTTCGGTGTAGTAGAGCCGGACTCTTGGCCCGTTTCAACAGAAAGTTGCTGCCTTGATTTATTGGTGGTGGACATGCTTGAACCCATCAGTTCAGCCCAACCAAATCCAACAACGGTCTCAACCAGGCCGGCGTCTCGACGCGCCTTTTCAACGCGGCCTAGGCCCTGCCAGTCCAAGAAGAGAAGGCAGCTTGTCCTCAGTGGGACGATGCCATCGTTGACAACGTTCGAGTACGTAGTTCTGTTTCTGAATTTCTTGAGCGCGGTGTGCGCAGGCCCCGTAGGCAGAATACGCAGCAAGGGCTTCGAGTCAGGTTGGCTGTCACCGTAGACAGTCTTGTGTGCTGATTCGCCGAGATTGCCGACGATGGCGCCCCAGCCGTTTCTTGCAATGGTGGGAGCTCTCCAAGTCAAGCCCAAGTCCTTGCCGGTTCGCCCAACGAGACCGAAATCTAGTGCGAACTTGACATAGACAGGGTTTTCGTTACTCAGACCAAGAAACGGAGAGGCTAGCGCAATGAAATTGACGGGGTGAATCAGGTCGAAAAAATTGGGTGAGTGCTTCTGGATATACGCAACAGCATAGGTTTGGACGAGGCCACCGAGAGAATGTCCAATGAAGCTGATGCTGGAAATCGTATAAGGTCGGCGAGAACTGTTGCTGGTGGTTGTCTTATCTTCTGATATCTTGCTATGTTTGTGCGCTTGCTTGAAAATATGCTGTTTGAGCATATCCTCGTTGTCGAAGCTCCGTATCAAGGTCTCACCGGAGGATTTACCGAGAGGGATGAACGGTTGATCCGGGTAGGTGATGGACAAGACATATCGTGCGAGCCGCTTACCAAGATATTTGATTCCCTTTTCTGTCTTTGTCGCGTTACCTGAGAATCCGCGAACGACAACTTGTTCGTCATCATCGTCCTCGGGTGCATCGACGGGTAGCCCGGCCTCGGACCTTTGCTTTTGCCGCCTGGCCCGGGCATCGATCTTGGCTTGTTTTGCCGCGGCGTCTATGGATTCCTTCATATAAAGCATATCTGCGCCGAGATTGCTGTGCAGCCCATGCGTGAGCAAGACAAGGTGAACCTTCTTCTGCTTGCGCACTGGTTCGTCGTCAACAGTTTCGGGGTCACCCGTCTTGGCCATGCTTTCGACGGGCTTATCGGCGCCCTTGTTTTCCCGCGCACGCTTTTCGCCCAAATCATCCCAACCTGGAAGCCGAGGCGTGTTCCACAGGGTCGCGGTGTCCTCGACCTTTAGTTTGACAGCGCGGGAGAAGATACCCTGAGGTTGGGCTGGGTGATGGCCATCCTTGGCGCCTATACTCTGCTGATGATCAGTCAGCTTGCCGGGTTGCATATTCTGGCTGCCTTCCGCAGAGGAGCTTGAAAATTGGTTGAGATTCAGGGATTTCTGGTCGCGGCCAACAACGACTTCGTATGAGACGGCAGCGGACGTGGAGAAGATGACCTGGGAGGAGATTTCGATGATCCAGCTGGTGCATTCAGCACGGTGGGAAGCGTCCTTGCCAAAGGTTGTGCCATTGCCACCGATACCGGCGGATTGTCTTATATCGTCAGGGACGGTGAGCTCGCACTCCCACGAGCCGCCGGCCTTGACCATGGGCTGGAATTCGGGAACTCCATATCGCTGGGGATCGGGGAACTTTTCGTTGGGCAGAAAGTTGGCGGGATAGGCGGCAACGGAGAGGGTATAAGGACCGTGAACAAAGGCGGCGCGCAGGGCAATGGCCGAGGTGTTGCGGATGCGGACGTAGAGCTTCTCGGGCGAGGGCAGGATGCGGTCCTGAGAAGGGGTATAGGTGACGGTGTAGCGAATGACCTCGCCGATCTTGACGGTGCCAACCTGGTGTAGGAGAAGCATGGCCTAGACGCGGACAACCGCGAGGCGGAAGTGCTAGGGTTTCGATATGCTACTCGAAGGGTTGACCGGAGGCGACGTGGTGTCGCCGGTACGGGCTACTCGGCACGTGCGTGCTGTAGGTGGGAGGTTTGGTGCTATCGGAGGTGATGATGCTGCATCATATCTTTGAAGAAATTGCGGGGGGGGGGAAGAGCTGTGCTAGGGTTGTCTGGGGGCCCGATGCTGGAGAATAGGAAAGCGTGGGGAAAGAAGAAAAGAAGAAGGGAGAAGAAATTCTAAGTGAGGCTGCAAAGGGAAATGAGATGGTGATGGACTGAATAGTTGGAGGGGCATGGCACGGATCACGGATGAAGCGGGCCCTCGTGACCGAGCCTGAAGGCTAGAGGAGTTGGGGGAGTAGCTTTTTGGGGGGGGGTCTTGGAGAAGCTAAGGATATTGTTACGGATTATAGTGATAGGAACTTGCCTCCCCAGGCAGTCTATAGGTGCATTTCTAGATACGGGCAGCCTACCTTAGTACCTACCTAGGTAGGTACGGAGTACTGTAGGGACCTTTATCAGGCTACAGGTACAGCCACTGTCCCGCTGCAGATGGCAGTGGGCCCACCGTCCATAGTGCCCAGGTATAAATGTTGGAGTACAGCAAATTTCAGGTTGGTTGTCCACTCTTGACGGGTGATTTAGCGGGCCCGGAACCCCCAACAGTACCTGCAAGAACCAAGGCCATAACGGATTTACCACTATAGACCCCTAGAAGCCTGCTGGCATGTACTCAGTATCCCCCCTCTAGAGGTCCCCTGAACTGAGGCCGCCAGCGCACCGACCAGCCAGCCAACCGTATCAGTAGCCTGTACTTGGGTACTTGGGTAGCGTGTAAGTAGGTAGCTGGCTTGGCGCTGCCAACCAGAGCACGCACCCCTGCACCCTGATAAGTGCTTGCATGTAGTGGCTTGAACCACCAAGCCAGTGGCCCCAACGGACGGCTCCTCTCTTCCTTTTCCTTCAAATCACCGTTTACCACTGCTGGTGCGACACTCAACTCAAGTTACACCCGACTGTCATGACGTAATTATTCACATGCCAACCTGTCCACTCTCTGTTGCCCATCGCCCGCTGCCCGACTGCCTGCCTGCTGCTCACGCTCCTGCGATCTTGATGTCACGTATTCTCAGCACCAACGAGAATCACCACCTTCGATCGTAGTCTACAAAGCCACACTCATACCTGGCGTTTTGATATTAAAAATAATATTTGCTGTTACCCTACCGAATTGATATCCCTTCCATCTAGATGAATAAATATACATGCCTCGAGGCTTTCCTGGCTTTCCTGGAAATGCTCTTTTATGTCATGGCTGTTCGCTCACGTATATGCACGCAAACACCGATGCAATGCCGTATGCAGTCGTCAATCATGAAGAAAAAAAAAAAAAACCTCCCAAACCTGTCAATCTTCACCATCAACCCCCGCACTCTCTTAAACGTGTCCAATAACCGATTCGCCGTCTGGCACGCCCGGCTCGACGTAGCCCCTCCACTCCGCCACACGCCCCATGCCCCGGTCCTTGCCGTTCAAGCCGGCCATCGCAGAGCTGCGCGGTGGCTCGACGCTCGCTCGCCGTCCCCGGACCGGTCCGTGGATCGCTGCCTCGTCCTCGTATCGTCGAGACGTCCGCGCGGGGACGATGCGCTCTGACCGCGATCGCTGCGGCTCCCTCCTGTACTCTCTCTCGTCCATGGACCGCTGGTGCCCGTACGAGCCGCGTCGCAGCGGCAGGTCCTCGTACCCTGGCGAGTATCGCAGTGGAGGCGCGACTGGCGAAGGCTGCCGCCCGCTCCGGCTTCGCGTTGAGTTCTGGCGCTCCACAAAGCTCGGCAGGTAGCCCCTTGCTCGGTTGACGTCCGAGAGATATCCGGCGCCTCGGTCAAATGACGTGGGCGGCCGTGACGGAAGCGGACCGTGATCCCGCCTGTAACTCTCATTCATGTGGTGTCCTGCCGTGTTGCCGAGCCCCGTGACGTTCCCTATCCCCCCCATCATGTCGTAATCGTCATCATGCTGCATGTTTCTCGCGACCACTCTATCGCGAAGCTCTTGCAACCGACGCAACCGCATTTCCTCACTATACGTTTGCGGATGCTGTCCCTCGTAGCCCGGTATGTTCATATCCAGACGATCGGCGCCCGTTGCGTTATGGTTAAACCATGGGCAGTTACACCCTTTCCATTTCACGCCGCACATCATGCAGAATTCCGCCCCGCACCGACTATCAACAGTTAGCCGACTGGGCACACTGGCCAGACCGTCAGAATCACTCACCAAGTCATGTGGTTGCAGCCTTCACGCAGCTCGACCACGGCCTTGCATCGATAACATCGCTGCCAGCCTGCGTCGGCGGCTTGGTCGAGAAATCTGGCCGTATCCTCGTCGTTTGGACACTCTGCCGATGAATGATATCTCCCGCTGCATGAGCCGCACACTTTGGTCTTGCAACGTCCGCAGCGCGCTACTTTGCGACCATTCTCCCTCCTGATCGAGTCTGGCATGATCCACTCGCCACATTTGCGAGATGGACAGTAAATTCGGTTGCGCGTGCTGTACTCGGAAAACTTGCGATTCCATGTCTTTTTGAATTCTGAATCAAAGAGCTGATCAACGTGACGAAGTGGAATATGCTCTTGACTGCAGCAGCGAGGCGGCATGTGCTGCGGATCGGTTGTCGACATGCGGAACAGACGTTTGAGACAAGAGTTACACATTCTATGCCCACATTTGAGATCGGCGCTCCGTGATGACGAAGTTTCTTCAAGACATGCCACGCAAGCGACCGGTCTGCTAGGCTTTTCCGACCGCGATCTTCTTTCTCGTCGGGGCGGCTTTTCCGGCGATGGCGCGCGAGTCGAAGATCCACCTCCAAACCACCGACTGAAACGACTCGTTGATCGGCTTCTTCTTGAGGATGTCGAGTCTCTGCGTGAGGGACCCGGAGCATAGGCGGCTTCTGCAGCCTCCCTCTGACTTCGGGAGCTGATGGGTGGTCGCGAGTCCTCAATAATGTGACCCGCATGGTGCCGACTTCTCCTCGAAGACTCACTGCGCTCCGGTGTCCTTGATGAGCTCGGCCGGCCATATGAGTCGCGATCACTCATAGACCGTCGCTGCCTCTCAACATCCTCGGCGCTTATGTAGCGACTTCGCTCTCTTGAATGATAGCGCCGTTCCTCTTCGTACGCCGGCGGGTAGTCGTATACCGAGCCTCGTCGTGATGAAGAATAAGTACCCAGCCGGTCTGAGTAATCGCGTGCCCTGCCTCTATCGTCCTCGTATACGTAAGAGGACCTCGTATACGCGTCAGACGGTTCTCGAATTGTCCGAGCAGGCATGATCCGGAGCGTGGCGTGTGAATTGTCATGAACATGTGGCGGGTTGCCTATTTATTTCTGAGCGTAAATAGGCTGCTGTGCGACAGGCAAAAAAGCCTCGGGCGCTGCGTTGTACGGCCGCCCCCCAAAGTGATCAATAGGTGCTCGTTTCAGCCTGATGAAGATGCCTTCCAATGCCCAAAAAAACTGACGGCGAAAAAAAGCCACACACACTAGTTTGTCAGTAGTTACAGTATGTCCAATAGTGTCGCACCGCGGGGCACAATCGCTTTTAGAAGTGGCGTTGTCTGGTGGCTATGTGGTGAATGGCTGCGCAGCTGTCATGCAAAAGGGCGGGAGGACACCACGAAGAAAAGTGCTCTGGGTTTTTGTGACAAGACCGCTTCTGGAGTTGAGACAGTGTAGTCGCAAGCTGATGAGGCGGGAGATGCGAGCAGCCGATGCGTATATGAAAGCTGCACCGTCAGCCTGTCCACCTGGGAACTGCAGCTCGGGAAACGGGATTGGTCGATATAGCTGACAGATGCCCAGATCTGTTGAGCCCACGTTCGGCCCCTGTGCTTGCGCAAACTTGCTGACGCTGCATGTACCACTGATGGTCGGTGTGTGATGCGAACAAAAGGGGACCCTGTCGTTTCTTCGCCCCCGCGTGTTGGAAAGACGGTGGAGTCGCACACGAGCAATGACAAGAACAAGACACAACGAGGTTGACCAACAAGCAGAATTCCTTGCGAGAGGAAAATAGAGCCAGAAATAGAAGAAAAAAAAAAGAAATCTTGCTCGGCGCTTAGGCTGGTCGATGGCCCAAGTCACAAAATTCGGTGGTTGGCTCTGAGAACCTGGCCTATGCGTCACGTGGCTGGGGTCTGAGTGAGACGAGATACTTTTTTGGCTGTGAGACGACGACAACGGCGGAGAAAAAAAAAGTATGCCAAGTTGCGGGCACAAGAAGAACAACGCAGAACAATGGGGACCAGCGGCTGGTCCCAGGACCCAAGTGGCCCCTGACGAAAGAATGCAACGGGGATGCGACCGCTGATTCGACGTCGCCGCTTGGCTCTCTCAGGGAGTCAGGGACTAGCAAGGGCGGGAGCGGGATGTGGCCCCTTGACCGAATCGCCTGGACAAGCCAAACTCGGCAAGAGGACAACACAGGACGAACAGCACCAGCGCGAGACTACCTAGCTTTCGACACGCCGTGGGCGTCATGCGTGGTGAGCGCATGCATGACCACGCCACTGTACGTGGGAATGGACAGACGTGACGTCTGCGGCATATCAACCGATCCATCATCCCTATTATCCCTCCCGTCCTTTTTTCGTCCGGATCAGACTACAAAAAAAAAAAAAAAAGCACGGAAGCTTGCAGCCATCTATTGCGATCCGTGTATCACAAGCGGGCGAAATCTACAAGGCGTCACATGTGGCTGAGACAGTCGGTTATGCATGACGTCTTGGGCTTCGGTGTAGAATGCTCGAATGCCACTCGCAGACCAAGGCAAAAAAAAAAAAAACACACGCATATAAACCATCAAAGCAAACCGTTACTTTCATAGGTCGAAAAAAAGGTGATGGAGTCTAAAACTTGCAGGTTTCGACCCCCCGTGATCGTCCAAGGAAATGCGTCATTTCACCTGCCCTGATTATTTGCTTGTCTCTTCTTGCTCCTGTTGCTTCTTTGCACCAGTCATGATAACCAATGAAAGCAGGACATATCTGCCCTCGCACATCATCTCGTTTTCGATCTACCTCTTTTCTGCTTTCAAATATCATTATTCAAAGTACTCATCGCCAGCTGCAGAGTCGCTTCACAGTAGCTATACCCTTGATCGCCTCTATTCCGTGCTACTGACTAAACGAGTACGACAACATCCCAAATGTAAAACTGTGAAAAGCTCTTCACTGCGCACATGATACGTCGTCAGCCTTCCAGTGTAATCGAAAAGAACCTTGCGTTCAGAAGCCGTATGCATGCTACACCAATCAAGCCGTGACAGACGTGCCGCCTCTGCTTTCCACCTGGGCCTCGCCGCGACTAAAGGCCATCATCCTTTTGACCTCCCACTCCCAGGCCGTCAGGTCCGTATCCTGGACCTGCCGCGCGTCCCGTCTCGTCCGCGGCCTCATGCTCGCGTCCCGCTCCGGCCGGAACAGCATGGCCAGACTGTAGCGGTCGACGGAGCGCTGCTCGCCCGGCGCGTGCCGGATGCGGTGGACGTTGCTGCGCAGGGCGCCGCCGGACCACTGCACCATGGCGTCCCCCAGGTTGACGATGAGACAGCCCGGCCGCGGACGGACCCAGCGCCAGGCGGACCCATCCGAGGCGGACCCGCCCGGGTTCAGGATCTGCAGGCCGCCGACGACGTTGGCGAGCAGGGTGATGGTGCCAAAGTCGGTGTGGTGCGTCATGCTCGTGCGCAGGTCCGCGTCGTCCGGGCTGGCAAAGGCCTTGATCAAGCGGATCACTGTCCCGGACGGCTCTGTTGGCCGCTGAAGCGCGGAGAATGCGTCTTCTGGCAGGGACAGGCGCTTTGCGAGTATCCGATTCAATGCTGTCGCAATCTGTTGCCCGTAGTCGGCGAACTTTTTAAAGAATTCGATGCGCCGGGTTACAAAATCAGGTAGCGGCTGCAAGTCCGTGGTTCCCATTAGGCCGTCTTGGCCCAGGTTGAACCACTCAAACCTGTCGGGCTGCTCCGTTTCTGTTTTTGCGATGCCTCGCGGCTTGAAGCTTTGCCATGGAAAGGGTATAAGTGACATGTCCCACTGACGTGATAGCGTAATGATCACGCTACATACCCCAGAAAGCTTTTTGGAATGTCATGCAAGTATTCGTTCTTGACGCTCTCTGGCAGATCAAAAATGTCTTTGCCGATGAGGAGGAGCTCGTCAATGCACTCACTCATGGCATCCCCTATGCTGTCGCCGCGCAGATCGAGAAAGAAGAAACCGAGCTCTTCGCATGCTGCCAGGGTCTGCCGCTCGACTACATCGTCATTCTCTCGCAGGCCTGAGAGCGATATCGTGTTCATCGGAACGATGGGGACATTCTCGGGAAAGGGAGGCACATTCCTGAATGACTTTGCCGAAGCCATTTTCATCAGCAAATCTCTATCTTTACAGTTTTGATGTATTTGGGAGATTGATGGGGCAAAAGGCGCAAGGCAGGCAATCACTGTTAGATATAGTTGGTGGGGTTTGGCCCGGCGTGAGGCCTAAAGGGGAAGCAGCCGGCACCCAATCCCCAGAGGCCTTGTACTGTAGGGCAGCATAGACGTGTACCAATAAAATCTCGATTATATATTATATATACGCCAAGGGAAAGCACCGTTGGACTTGACTATTCACTGTGTACTGTATTCTATGTACAGGCTCGGCCTCGGCCACTGAGGAGCCGTCCGATGCACTCCGACAAGGCTCGGTGCCTCATCTGCCGCACGTGTTGTGCCAGCAAGAGTCGGTACTGCTGGTCCCACGCTGTGTGGTTCGGCTCAATGCCTCGTCATCAGCCCTTCCGCATTGATCCAGGGGGACGCAGGTGCCGGTCTAATTGGGAGAGCGGTTAGTCTTGATCGCGGGAGGGTTGGTGGGTGGATGGAACGTACGCCGTCCCGGAGGTAGCCTGATTGGCACCAGCATCCGCCGCCGCAGCGCACGGCGTCGCAGCTGCTGTTGGTGCAGCTCTCGCAGACCGGCCCGCAGTCGTGTCGTACCTCATTTACCTGCTAGCGTGTCAGCGCATGCAATGTAACCGGCCTGCCGTTGTCTTTGCATAGTCGCTCGCTTACTCCGCAGTCCTGCGACCAGACGCCCAGTGTAAAGAGCACAACGGCCAAGGGAAGATAGCCTCTCATGATGATGTGGCGAGGATAGGGTCAAAACAAAGATTCAAGAATATGAGAACGTTCTATACTGTGTATCTGAGAGTTGTAGTCTATAGTTTACACGCTGTAGTTTTGACTGCGAGTTTGGAGAGTATTTATACCAAGCAACGGTGAGTGCCATTTTCGACATCTTCTTGTCCCTGACGTCCCTTCGGCGCCATGTAAGCGTGCAAGGCGACGAGGCCAGCCAGTGAAACGTCGTGTTGAGCATTCGAGGCTCGAGGCTGCTCGAGGCTGCGGCGTGTGGCTTTGTGGCGAGTCTCGGCAACGAGGCGGAATTTGTTTTCTGCAGCCAGATTGAATGTGTTCATCCATATTTAACTTTCTGTTGCCTAGAAAACTCGCCGTTGCCGCCCACTTGAGACATGGCTCGGAGGCCCAACGCCCGCATCTGGCGCTTTTCCGCGGCGATTTTGCGACCAACGCTACGTATACGTCTGCACTTCCATTTAATTCTTATTAGGCCCTTGAAGTTATCCGAAACTAACGCGCGAGTACATTAAATTGAAGGAATCCAGCTCTAAAGTGAAAGTCGAAGTGTTTTTTTTTTTTTTTTTAAAAAAAAAACTATCAGACGACATTCAAGTTGCTCGCTCTGTTGGCTTGTTAGGCATGCCCTCGCCCGGAACGCGGGCTCTGGAAATACAGTTGCCAGACTGACGGATTTGTGGAAAGGATATTGGAGCCTCGATCATGAGCGTGAGTTGTTGTAGATGTTGGCTCCGCCGACGTTGTGGTCCGCGCAACTCTCACAGACAGGACCACACCTTGGCTGGGATTGGCTGCCTTCGTGCAATACCAGCTTGATAGCTGCTTCATGTGACGATATATTTGACAAGCGTTCACCCGAGTCACTGTCTTGTGACTGTACCCCGAATTCATGACGCATCGCAACAAGGCAAACGTGGGTCTTCGTGAATACGACTTTGAGCACGTGCGGAATAGACAAGACAAGTAATACACCGAGGAGTATTCTATCATTAATATAGAAAAGAATCCTTTGGCGGAGAACTGGATCCATTATTCATGTTTCGGGTCTGAGAATGAGCGTTTCCGTTGCATACGCCGGCGTCGCAAGCTCCAGCGACCTCCTTCACCGGCAGTGAGTAAGCTCTTATGAAGCCAGCCAGCCAAGCCTCAGTCAGCAGTTGCCTTGCCTTGTGACGACTGTTTTGAGAGTGTGTGAAAAGCCAAACGTGGAACAAAACGCGGAAATATTTTGAGCACTCGGAGACTTTACCAAAACTGTAGAAACCATGCGCCAGGAATAGGTACCCGCCCTTGGGACGAGGTTGTCTGGTTTAAAGCTGTCGCATGGTTTCGATAGTCGGCTCGCGCATTTCAGCCTTTTCACGCGCAGGTCGGTCCGGACCCATAGGGGAAAACGGGCAGGAACGAGGCAGCCAGGGTCTGGGCTGAGCTGAGTCTCATTAGGACAAGGCTTGGCTACGCCAAGCCTTGTCATTAATATATGTCAAGTCCAGAACTCTGATCCCGCCCAGTAAGGCTTAGGTTCAGCATGGACTCACCGGCCTCGCCCTACCCTAACGCAAGTCTGGCCCGGAGATGCACGCATCGCCCCAGGTCGGGTTCGTGCATGGGTTGATGAAGTCATGATCCTTGCCAGGTATTGCTGCTTGTTCATTCCGACACGTCAACTCGGCCTGTTTCACTTCAGCTGTCTGTCAAGTCTCGTACATATTGCGCAATCCCCAGACATTACCTGAAATACGAGACAATTCTCTGCCATCGCCACCTAGCTACTCTGTGTTTCCACGCTCAAGAATGCACGTCGTCGCATCTCGGCCTCCTTGACAATGTCGGCCGCCAGATTGATGCTCGGTGCAAGGACGGCATAGCGACCCATTTCGTCTATGATATCTTGGATAATCTTATCCAGAGCCGCCCTGTCTGGCACAAGACTCAAGACCAGGCCCTGCAAGGGTGGCGACATTGTTGCACCCATGATGAGCAAGGACTGCGAGGCCATGGACAATGCCCCTTGCCATGTATAAGGCATGTGTCCGGCGTGACTGTAGACCGAGTTAAGAAAAAACACAAACAAATCCACAAACTCGTAGCAAGCTGATAGCGAGATTGAGAAATCAGGGAACAAAAAGAATTACACGACTTACTGCTCGGATACATGCTCCAACTGTCGAACCGAGGCATCGAGGCATTTCTGGCAGCCCTCGCGCACAATGGGCTCCGAGATTGCGCGCGCGTCCTCCAGGACGCAGTGTATGTACGGCCGATAGATGATGACCTTGCACGCGTAGTAGCGCAGCTTCAGGACTGTCTGTATGGGATCCTGGAGCGGCACGCGCGCAAACGAGAACTGCAGCGACGGCGGCAGGCCCTCGTACCACTGCGTGAGCTGGTAGTCGAGCTCCGCCACGACGGGCTCCAGGTTGCTCGACTTGGTGAAGCCGCCGTCCGAGTAGAGCAGCTGGCTGACCCTGTTGAGCAGCCTGCGCAGCGCAATCTCCGCCAGAAAGTACCAGAGCTCGTCCGCGGCGACGGGGTCCTCGTCAGCGCCCCCGTCGCCGTCGCCGTCGCCGACGAACCCGCCGGGCAAGCCGACCTGCTCCTCAAACTGGGCGACGCCCGAGTGCGGCAGGTCCAGCTCCGCCAAAAGGTCGCTCTCGAAGAGGAGCGTGTTCCAGTAGATGCGCTCCACCAGCTCGGCCTGGTCGGGCGGGACGCGGCCCGGCGCCATGAGCAGCAGCTGCAGCTTGGCGCTGGCGCTGCCCAGCAGGCTCCAGGCCTCGAGCGGGCGGGCGAGGTAGAAGAGGTAGGCGGCCGCCAGCAGGTGGCACTGCGCCGCGACGGCGCTGCTGGCCGTGAGCATGCCGGGGAGGAGTGCGTGCGCGGCCGTAAAGTACGGCATCCCGGGCGGGTCCTGCCCGCGCGGGCGGCGCGAGATGTGGCCGCCGAGGCTCGCCTGGCCGAGCGCCAGTACCAGCAGGACGACGCAGCTCTCCGGGCCCTCGCGGAACCCGTTGGACAGCGCCTTGCGGTACTGCGCCCTCCACGTGTACGGGTTGACGCACGCGTACCAGACGTTGACCTTTGCAAAGTACGCCTCGACGTACGCCTGCGTGTTGGACAGGTCGACGGCCGGCGTCTTGGCGAGCAGGGGCAGGGGCTCGCGCTCCATCTCCAGCTGGACAAGGATCTGCGGATCGTACTGGCGAGGGACCAGGTCTCGAATGAGCGGCCACTGTAGGAGATGCAAGGCGGCGTTGGTGTGGCACTTGGGCATCGTCGAGATGTTTGTTCCGGCCGCCGCGCCGCTCGGCCACGTCCCCAACCCGCCGCTCCGGATAATGGGAACGGGGGCTTCCGTGCCATTTGGCGTAGTAAGCGGCCCGTTGGGGCTCATCGAGGCGGCGGCGGCGGCGGCGGAGCCGCTGATGGCGGGAGATGGCTGCGACGGGTTCGTCGCGTTGCTCCCCCGCGACCGCTGCTGCGACATGTTTGCCTGCAGCATCCCTTCGATGCGGTTGAGCTGCTCAATGATCATCTTATCACCAATGTCGAGCTTCACGCCAGGTTCGCGGTAGACGCAGTTGGCACCGAGCTCGGCGCACAGCTTGCACTTGGGTCGGTTGCCGTCGCAGCGCGACTTGCGTGAGCGGCATACCTCGCACTGACGACACAAAGTTAGCACAGAACCCTTTTGCCCATGCATGTGACATGCATACCGCAATAGTCGCTCTCCTCCGCGGATAGTCCACCACTCCATCGTCGAATCGTCGCTTGAGCGGGTTCGAGCTCGAACCATCATCCAGATCATCCTCGTCGGCTCTCAACAAGCTGCGAATGGTGGCACCTGGTGACGAACGCTGCGCCGCCGACGAGGCTGCACCGCCAGAAGCACCACTTGACTTGCGCTTTGCTTTCGAGACCATGGCTTGCCCTGCAACAGAGTCCACCTCTTGCTAGCTCCGCGGAACTGCGACGGCCTGGCTCTCCACGCCCAGCAACGGTCAAGTTGCTTGAAGCCTAGCAAAGGCACGTATGCCCTTTGCCGACGGTGAGGAGCAACTGGCTTGAAGAAATATTACTGTGAATGAAAATGGGAGCATACTCATGGATGCTTGGCCAAATGGAGCGGAGCAGAGATGGGCAAAATCGTGGCCAGGTTGCGTTGGGTGTCCAGTTTCTTGGATGTGGGTACGCGGGAAGCCCGCCGATGCGGGTGCACTCCAGATCGAGGGCTCTTGCGCAACACTGAAATATTAGATCTGAGATGAGCTAATCGATCCGAGATAGTATTGGATGTGTGGAAGGCGATGTTTGATGCCTGGTTCGTGATCAAAACCCGGAGGTTTGTCGAGATAGTGGGTCAGGCTAGGGGCGCAGCTGATGAATTGATGAGGCCGCTCACGGGGGTGTGCTGAGAGTCCAGTACTCGACGAAAAGCGCAGCACTGGCCGGAATTGCTCTGTTGTTCTCCACGACTTGATTTATAGGACGATGTAATTTTGATAGTTATTGATACTCTAAGATTGTCTTGAAAAGAAACTGATGTATACATTCATATGCTCGTGTCTGATGGGGGTATATGTACTCTAGATTCAGGCTACACTGTGTATCCTGCCACCGAGCCCAGGCAGTTTTTAGCAGTCTTCCAGCCCATCTCTTTGTGTTCACCGCGCCCTTTTTCTTTGCCATGGTTCTACTCGTCAAAAATGACCGAGGTAATCTCGCCCTCAATGTTGGCAAAGGACTCAAACTCGCCGAGCATGCCCGAAGCCGGGTCGCGCTTGATGACGACGACGCGTCCGTCCTTTTGCATGCCAACGGCGACCCTGGTGCCGGCCTTGTTGACGGAGAAGTGGCGGGGAAAGTAGCCACCGGCGGCCACGTCCTGGAGCAAGTTGAGCTTGCCGGTGCTGTCGTCGATGGAGAAGTTGATGATGGGGTCGGAGTTGATTGGCGTGCTGCCGTCGTCGAAGCTGGGGACCGTGGTGCTGTTTTCACGACGCGAGGTCGCAATGAGGAACTTGTTGTCGGCCTGTTTGTTGTTGGTCGAGGTTGCACTCTTGGTTAGAAAACAAAAAACATTTCATGCTTATCACGGGGAGCCTTTTTCGTTCTTTCATTCTTTCTTTTGGTCCCTCATTTGCTTGGCAGAGAAGGGGGTTTTACTCACAGAAACAACAATTTCGGAAGCGGCAGCGGACTGGGGGACGGGCTTGCCCTCGCCGTGGACGCCAATGTCAAAAATCTCCTTGAACTGTATGCTCTTCTCCTCGTAGGTGACCTCGTAGCCGACAATGGTGTTGCCGAGCTCGGTGATGAGGTACATGAACGTCTTGGGGCCCTTGACGGCAAAGGCGACGTGGCGGGGGCCGCTGCCGGTCTTGGCCTGGACCGGCGGCAGGGCCGTGGTCTGGAGAGACTTGGAGTCAAAGGAGAAGACGCGGACTAGGTCGGTGCCGAGATCCGGCACGATGAGGAAGCGACCCGTGGGGTCGAGGACCGTCTCGTGCGGGCGCGGCGCGGTCTGTTCGGGCTTGGGGCCGTGGGGCTCCGTGAAGTTGAGGTTGTCCAGGTTTTTGATATTGGACGGGTCGCTGACGTCCCAGGTGCTAAAGGATGAGCCGCCACTGTGTGAGACGAGGAGCGTCTTGTTAGTAAACAAGGAGCCGAGGATATACACGTATATAGTGAGAGAGAAAGAGACGGAGACGGAGAAAGAGACTGAAGCAACCAACGGCTACCGCACTCGTTCAAACAGGCACAATAGAATCATGGGAAAAAAAAAAGAAGCAAAAACAAAAAAAATAAAACGTACTAGTGAGCCACGGCAAAGCCGCGGTTCTTGCAGCCGTAAAAGGAGCCGCTCACGGGTCCGGGCGGGGTGGCGGCCTTGCCGAGGGGCTCCAGGCTGCCGTCGGCGTGGGTGCGGTAGGCCGAGAGGGAGCCGCCGGGGCCGGCGAAGCCCTCGTCGATGCAGTAGAGGAGGCCGCCGGCGTGGTTGAGCGTCAGCCACGAGGGATTGGGCTTGCAGCCCTGGTTGGAGCCGACGGCCTTGATGACGGGGACCTTGCCGCCGTTGGGGGCGGGCGACGTGGCCGACAGGTCGAGCGTGGTGATGGTGCCCGCGTACGAGGTGACGTAGAGCAGGTCCGATGCGGCGACGAAGCTGCCGGTGCCGGCGGCGAGCAGCAGCGCGGCGAGGGATAGGCGAGCCATTTTGCGATTTGTGGTGGTGGTGGTGGTGTTTGTTGTTGTTGCAGTTGTTGTCGGCGGAGGAGGAGGAGGATAGGGAGGTGATGATTCACCACAAGGGAGAGAGAAAGAGAGAGAGAGAGTGCGTGTGTGTGTAGTAGAGAGAGTGAGAGAATGAGTCAACGAGGTGAAGCAAAGCACAGCTTTGAATTCGCAAACGAGATATCTGGGAAAGAGAAACTCTCCCATCTGAGCGGGCGAGGGTCCAGCTTTAAGACAAATCTCACCATTGTTGACGACCCCCCCCCCCCCCCCCCTCTCCATGTCAGGGTGTGATCCGTCCGTCCCTACCAAGTTTGAGCAAGCCAAAAGAAAGAAAAATCATACATCTAAAAATAATAAACAATAAATAATAATATCGATAAAATGACCAGCGCCGCAGGGCGAACAAAGGTAGATGTAACCAAGGACCGCACCATAAGTTACCATTCACCACTCCCCATTCCCCATTCACGCGCCGCCGGGGGGGTCATACTAGGCGCCTGCCTAATTTGTGTAAAACGATCAGACAATTTATCCGCTAGAACGAACTCTTCTTTGCTTCTTCAACGTTACTCTGTTTTGCTCACCACCACCATCAAGCCAACCCCCCCCCTCTTATTCCCTTCCGTCCCCGCCTCCGGCTCATGGATGCTGATACATGGATGGGCAGATGGGCATCGCCCTATCCAGACAAGTTGCGCTCACCTTTTTTTCTCTCCCCCTTGTTTCTTGTTCTTGTTCTTGTTCTTTTTTTATTCCATGTCGTCCACTCATCGAAAACAAACCAGACTTGCCAAGCCAGCCAGCCAGCCATTCCTCCTCTTCTGGACGGACGGGCTTATGCGCAGGTGGCTATGCGCGAAATGTAATTTGTAACCCCCCCTTTCTCTCTCTCTCTCTCTCCCCGTCCCCTTGTCAGATCAAGACTGAATGGTTTTCTGCATCTTTCTTCCATCTCAACTTTTTCTTGTCTAAGCCTGACACACGGAGCTGCAGCACCGTCGCAGGCGCGCAACCTCTTCTTCCCTCATTCCCAGCCAACCAAACAACAAAAGCCAAAGGAAAATACATACAAAAAAAAAGACAGAAGGAAGATGCCAAGACTTTCCTTTTATGCCGACTGGACCCCTTTGTAATGTCCCTATTGTTTTGATCGTATGTTCATTCATCGGTTGGGTGGGGGGGAATTGTTGATTGGTTCTTTGTCGGTTCTTTTTATTCTTATTTCTTGGTCCGTCCGTCTCGGGCAAAAGATGCATGCAGGCCATCCCTGCCGCAAGACTTTAAAACAGATTCCCGCCAGTCGGGGGGGGCTGTCCAAGTTGGGGGCGTCTCGCCTGGAAGCTAACCCGGTCGGATAGGACTCATAGGAGCAGCAAAGCTGACAGTTTAATCCTGGGCGATTCGCCGCCCTTTCTTGCCCATCACTTGTACGACACTCATCCCGAGCCGGTGTCTCCCGGGCATGACACCCTGCAACTTGCAACTTGAAACGCCAACTATATTTATGCTCCCTCGCCCCCTCAGGGATTCTGCAGCTGACCTTGTCAGACAACTCTCTCTTCCGACAACTTTAATCTCTTACCTCTCCCCCTTCCCTTCGGGACGAAAGCATCACCTGCATAAATCCTGCAACGAACAAAGGACGCCGACCGCCGTGCACGAGAGTGACGCGGGCTTGCTCAAAGTCAACAGTTTGGTCCAATCCCCTTTCCGCGAATCCCGCCCTGGACCACCACCCACCTAATTTGGCGCAAACCCTCTTGGAGAGAGAAGGCGGGAACAAATCATCTCATGTCAGGTTCGGTAATGTGCGGCAAGTGCCATTGTTACGTGTCAAGAAGCTTACGGCCTCTTTTTCTGCCCACTCAACACTGTTGTTGCATTTGCCCCCCACACATCGCCAATCGTGCCCCCTTTCGAACATCTAGATCCCCCCACCGATCGCACCTCCAACTAGTACACTATATCAGTACTCAGCGCTCAGTACTCAGTGCTCAGTACCTACTCAACACTCAGTAACCTATACACTACAGGCTCGTAACCGCTGCGTTGTTCTTTATACACACTTTTCATTCTATTCTTTTGGGTATCCTATCACATAAAATGTAGCTCATCCATCTCCAATTCGCCTCTCCCTCCCTAACTCCGTATTTTTTTTGGTCTATGCTTCCACACTGATTTATCCTTTACTCATTGCAACTTAGCCAATCGGCGTCGTGGTGCCCTTGGATCGGGACAAACTGTAGGGTGCCTATCAAAAAAAGCAAAGAAGAAAAGAAATCTTGCAGTTAGCGCCGGATCATGCATTTCAACAAAAGCATGTCATCGCAAGACACTCACCAAGACTTGTTTCGCGTTGCAAATTCTCCAAGCCAACTTGCGCACGTTGCGATCCGCAAGAACAACGGCCGGCGCAAATTCGATACCAAACATTTCACGTACAGCATACACAATTCTCTTTGCGTACTTTCCGTCTCTTTCAACATGGCTGCCAAACACTTGTGTCTCATCCTTGGGAGCAATCTCGGGGTCCCGATCCAAGCAGTTGCGCACTACCGGCAGCAGGATCGACTCAACAGCGCCGGCGTACATGCCCTTGGCGTCTACGTCCACATCCTCTTCATCGAATTTACCTAGTGCAATCTCAAATGGCTCCGAGATCGCCATGACTTTGTGGTGTCCGTCGTGGTGGTAACGGAATTCAAACACGCCCTGCGTCCACCAGAGCTTGTCGCCCTCAAAGACGACTTCACCTCCGACACCGTCAGCATCGCCATTTTCGCTGGCGATCCTATGTTGGGCAACGATGACATTGGCATCCAAGCTGGGGTTGTCGTAGCGACCGGCGTTTGTGGGCACCCACCGACCTAGAGACGACACTTCTGTCACTTCTCTGGATCGATTATCGCTGACCATGTACAGACCGATCCAGTCCTTGTCACTGTGTTTAGCTGGCGCGGTCCACTTCACTCTGAGAGGCGCGCCGTATTCAAAGGTCATGGTCTTGACCTCCTTGGGGAACCGGCCACTGAGACCTTCTTTTCCGGTCGCTCGCTCGTGAAGCGAGGTCAACGTAGAGGGCTGGCCTTCAACCTTGAGCGAAAATAGCTTGGGGTCCAGGCCCTCGACGTCGGACGAGATGCGGGTAAGAGTCAGCCTGGCAGGTGCCATGTTGAATATGGCCGAGGTATCACGGACAATAGTCTTAACGCCAGAAGCAAACTTGGGTCGGGCAGTGTCGATGAAATCTTCGACAAACTGAGTCGTATCGTCCAAGACCTTATCCATGCTCTCTTGGAGCGTCTTGACGGGCGGCGGCAGTGAGCGCTTGATAAACTTGGTCAAGCCTGCTTCACTTCGGAGACCTCTACCATAAATCTTTTGCATGTGAGGACGCTCGACATAGGAGATGAACCAGATGGTCATCAGCTGAGCCGTAAGAGCCATGACGAAGATGGCGCGGCTCCAGGTGATGAGGGCGGCACCCCACAAGCCCGCAATGCCAAAGACGCGTTCTGGGTTATTAACGAAGCGGTAGATGGAAGTGTAGGTCAGTTTTGCTTGGTGATCGAAGAAATAGTCACCGCAGAACCATCCAAACTCGCCAAGGGACTCGTACACGCTGAAGGCAGACCAAAGCTGCAGTGCAACCAGGCTAGCACCAATGACATGCTTGAGCAGCACGAGGCCGTAGCCCCAGTCTGCAGGGAACGAGTACATCTTCCAGCAAGCGGCAATGAAGGAAGTGTTGGTCATGATCATGCTGATATGATGCATACCCTTCCACTGTCGCCAAGCCTCCTGGGCGGTCTCGCCGTACTTGAGAAAGTGGCGCGTCCAAAACTTGGACTTGGACTGCTGGTCGAGAAGGACGCCGAGACCAACGTGGTACCAGGTTCGCCAGAGTAGAGCATGCCCGACAAACACGGCCTGCCAAAATGGAGTCGAGGCGGTTGCCAGCGCCAGAGTGGCGACATAGGCAGGCATCAATACCACGGCACAGTCAGGGACGCGGAACAGATCCATATTTGCGAATCCGACAAGATTATGCACGGCGTCGGGGGATTCCTTTGACGAGAGCAAGACGGAGTCATCGGATGTTGACTGGGCGGTGGGTTGTCCGGGCGTGAGCTTTGCGCTCGCATCTTCTAATGGAGTCGGCGTGTTGCGGGGTGGCGGGGGGTTGTAGGTCTTTTCAATGTGCGGGTTCTCAACAACGACGAGGAAGGCAAACTGGGCGGCATGGGCGGCTATGGAGATGAAGAGGACTTCATAGCTGGCAGCCATCATGGAGATGCCATAGTAGCCAGCGTAGCCGATAGAATACATGGGGTGGGGAGCCATCTCGAATACGCCGTCAAAGGTCAGGTCTTGGTCAATGAGATAGAAAAAGTCACCCCAGTACCATGCAAAGTCCTTTACGACTCTGTGGGCGTCGAGTTTCACCCAAAGATTGAAGCCAATTAGAGCGATACCCATGATCCAGCGGGCGATGCCGACGAAGACGTTTTCGGCTTCGGGCCTGTGGCCGCAGACAATGGCAAAGAGACAATATGACACAAAATCACACATGAGAATCAAGTCTACGACCCGTCGGAAAACCAGCCAAGTATTGTACTCAATGGGGGCCTTTTCGAAATCGTAGTCTTCGGGGATCTTTGCCTCGAGCTCCTTCTTCAGCAGGTGGTAGAGCCATGGTCGCGGGTTGTTGCCGGATTGGGGCTTCTCAAAGAGTTTCCAGCGGATGGCCCAGGTGACGAGACGGTTGTAGTTGGATTGGATATGCAAAAGAACGCCAATGCCCACGTTGTAGGATGAACGCCAGAATAGAAAGACGACGGCGAAGACGGGCTTTTTCCAGGCGGCAGGTAGCATGTAGGCGGCCAAAATATGGAGGGCGAGTATTGCGATGACGACGAGGTCCGAAAGATTCTTAGGCTGACGCGGGTCAAGAAGCTGTGAAACCATGTCGTGGGTGGTCGGAACGACGAAGACTAGAGAGGCAGTTGAATTAGCTCACGGGGAGAGCAGATGGCGGGGAGGCGCGTGGTGTAACCGCAATGGACGTACTGGTTCCGTCGGGCGTCCTGCCATACATCTTTTGGGGTTTGACATCAGCATGATCGGAGTCAAGATCGTCGGGCACGGACGAGCTGCCGTGATCAGATGGCGCCGCCGGGGTGCGTTGAGAGTCGACGGCGGCATCATCTCGGTATTGCTGCCGCTTCCGCAGCTCAGAGGGCGTAGTAGCGGTGGTAGCCATTGCAGGCGATTGGGGTTGAATCCAGATGGCGACAATGAGCTATAGACAAAGGTCGAAGGGAGAGAGGCCACTATTTGAATGAAAGGGAAGAGGCCAAGTGTGCGTTGGGGCAAGGAGTGGACGCGGAGTGGAATGCGGATTCTTAAATACGGCGTAGGCTCCGCGAGCAATAGGATCGGCCATGTAAATCTGCTGGGGGCGAGCGGTGCGAGTGCGAGGCGTCCAAGAGAGAGCCGGGGGCGGCGCACCACCGTTACTTAGCCGCAACGTCACGGCTCCGCTGGGATGCTCGAGGTGCAGCAGTTAGTGCCGGCAGAGGACAGCAAGAGTAGGGCGCAAGGTTCGGCTTAAAATCCGTTGATCTGAGAGAGGTTTTTCTTTTTCTTTTCCAACCACTGGCGAGAGCAACGTTGAAACGACAATGACTCGCCAGAACGGACGGACTAGTGCACTGCGACCTGAGGAGAGCAGACGGGCGATTAGAGCGACAGAGACAGCGACAACGACGAGAATGACAGCGACGGCGACGGGAAACGACAGAGTGTTGAACCTGGCTTGCGTCGCGCGACAGTGACGGGGTTTGTGAGATGAAAATGGTTGGCTGGCTGGCGGGCTAGCTGGATGGCGGGATGAAACTGGAGAACAAACGAGGGCGGGCGGGCAGCTTGTTGGGTGAGAGGGGCACGATGGGGGGGCAAGAGGGGGGCATGAGACAGCATTATTACTGGAGGACCATTATTATTATTATTTTGGCGATTTTCCGAGGAAAGGCAATGCGAGGCTAAAAGACATGTGCAAGCATGAGTGCGGCTTATAGTGTAAGAGGCTGTAGACAAGCACGTATGGGGAGGCGCGGGCACTGGCGGCACGCCCTGGGATGGTGGGGAGAGGAAGCTGCTAGGATCTTCCCGGGGTACCTAACTGTACCAGTAAGTCTGCAACTACTAAATAACCTACCTACCTACTAGTAGCCAACTAGCCAACTCAAATTCCAGCATGGGTTTCAGTGGGCAGTGGCAGTCGAGCAGTGAGGCTGCCACTATCCGTACTAGCGTTGCAGACGCCACATAGCCCCCCTTCCGGTCATGCACAGCGCTGCAACTGCAGCAAGGTGACTGGACAATAATAAGTAAACTGAAAGCAACCTGGCGCACTGCAAGGTGGCTTGCAAACAGCGTTCAATTGCGGCTCCTCGTAGTACTTACTCGGTACGCAGATTGTCCGGCACAGACTGGATGGGTCACTGAAAGATCAACCATAAGATGAACCACCGACCTACTAGCTAGGCAACTAGGTAAGTAGGTAGGTAGGCAAGTACTTTACATAGCAGTAATGGAAGCATGCCGCACGCCCGAGGTTATGCAGCCACGTTGAGCGTGTTTCGATGCACCACCAACTCGGAGCATCTAGCACCGTCTGTAACCGTCCCTGCCTGCGTATCTAGGTAGGTGCCTAGATACAGGTAGGTACAACTAACCCACCTAAATTTCCTCTCCCATACAAGTAAGGTACTTACCAGGTAGGTACCTAGGGTGCTCTGTGGGTGGCTTTCGCCCTGGCTGACCAGGCCGATGCAAATGGCTTCATCTCAGGTACGGATTAGTTACAGAGTCCAACAGACACAATTACCCCAAGGCGGATAGCTAGGTAAGTAGTAGGTAACAAGTAGCTCAATCCTTCTCCATGCCCACCACTTACTCACTTACTGAGTACTGCATTGCCTAGGTACCTAACCTTGCCTACCCGGGTCCTACCAAGCTGACGCATTGTACAACGCTTTATTATACTTATAACACGCACTGCACTGCAACCCCTCCCCTCTCTGTCAACTCTCAAAGGTGTTGCTCAAAACTCCCACCGACATTCCTCATTGCCAATCTACTCTCATGCCGCAGCACTGCATGTCCCGAGATTGGCCCTCCGTTTATCCGTCCTCACTAACGAATGAGTAGCCACTCTCTCAGGCGCTCTCTCAGTTTCTCTCTACCTTTCTCTCAGCCTCTCCTTTCACTGCGGCATTTATCCTGTGCGGGTACCTGCACGGCGAGGTTTCCAATCCGACACGGCACTGTCCCGACGTGGCTTGACACATATTAGTATTCAAAGGCGACCTCGACCATTACTGCACATAAATCGTTACTCACTCTTTCTGCACCGCGTGACGCAGCTCCTCATTTGGACAAAGTCCAGATGCACCTTCCGTAATCGGTTAGTCATTTCTATTCATAATATTATCTCTCCCAAACTCTCCAAACGACGGTGGTGCTACGTGGCGCCGTCCAATCTGTCTGCCCCCCTGCGTGATGGCTCGTTGCTTCGACGATCAAAATGGGAAACCCGAAAGTTTATTAGTCGTACCAATCAAAGTAACCACCCAGTTGACATGCACAGAAACTCGCTGCCCATGCGGCTGCAAGCAAACACAAAATCAACTCCAGCTTCATATTCATGACCCCCAAACACTGTGCCTCTACTTAGTCGGCTCTGACAGAGCCTCCCCAGGCGCATCCCCAGAGTGGGAACAAACGTCAACCCTGGTTCAGAATGTCCCTCTTTCACATGCCAATTGTTACAATCTACGTTCAACAATTCAGCCCGTCTTCCCAACAAAAGAATATCGGAGCTGAATTCGATCGTAATTTCCTTATGTTGCTCATTTACCGGCACGCCGTGCACCTCTTGTGCCTTTCGGGTGGGGGACTCGGCAGCCCGACCTCAATCGGTGCGGCCACGGCGCCAACCGCCATCTCACACATGAATATGAATCACAAGTACGGCACAACCACGCGACGTTGAGGTAAAGTCGTAAATTCCATTACCATGTCCCCCATGAACACTTCTAAAACTATAATGCAATCGTGTACTTTTACTGGGCCTTCTTGGCAAACTCCACACGCAGAATAAGATGCTTGAAACCGAATCCGTCCATCTTGTTGCACGCCTTGACAGCATCGCCCCGGTCCGCGAAGCTGATAAAGGCGAACCCCTTGGCCATGCCGGTTTCTCTGTCCTTGGCCAGGAATACTCTGGTAACGCGACCAAAGCGCTCGAACATGTCGCGAAGCTCGCCCTCCTCGGCCATTTCCGAAACCTGTAGTCCCATCCTGTCAGCATTGTATCCGCGTCGACGCGGCCGTCAGTTGCGCCGCCATGCCTGCTGCTACTTACGTTGGTGACGCGCAGCGTCGCGAGGTCGTCTCTCTCGCCGTACTTGGAGCCCGCCATGGCGCTCGCCGAGGCGGCTCCTCCGCGCAGCGCGGGAGGCACGTAGGATCCTCCCTTCTTGGCCCCGGCGCCGCCGGCCCCGGCCGGGGACGGCTCGTCGCCCATGCCCGCCGCGACGTCGGCGGCGCCGTTCTCGCCGATGGGGGCCATGGTGTCCTTGTAGGGACATCTGGCTGTGAAATGCTCGCCGTTGCAGATACGGCACTTGACCTTCTTGTCCTTTAGCTTGTCCTTCATGGCCTGCGCGTTGGGGTCGGCGCTCTCGTCCTTGGCGTCCTTGCGCCAGCTGACGCTCGGGCGGAAGATCATGTTCTCGGCAATGGACGTCGTGTCGGCGGCCGGGCCCGCGCCGTCGTTGGCGCTGGCCCCAAACTTGCCCCAGCTCTTGCGATCGGCCACGCGGGGGTTCACCTTTTCCGTGTGCGTGATGTAGCGGATGCGGCGCGTCGTCTTCACTTTTTGGCCCTCGTCGTTGATGCGGTATGTGATGATGGTCTTGGTGCCGTCCTTGTTGGCGATTGTCTGGGGTGCTGGCAGCTCGGTGCTGGTCTCCTCGATATCATCATCGTCGGCCCAGTCGTGCCTGGTTTGATGATGGTGGGGTTAGTCACTGCCAGTTCTTCTGCGCCATGCCCGCGAGCCTCCGGGCAAACTCACTTGGCCTTGGTGGGAGCCGTGGAAGCCATGATTTCGGTATTGCGCGCGGCAGCTATGCGGTAGAGCCTATGTATCCTGCTTCACAACTGCGTATGGCGTCGGTTCGAGGGCGGCGTGAATATATTCGACTGCTTCGTGGGGTTTCTCAATCAACGCTGAATTTACCACTTTTTCGTGGTGCGACACTAGCCACAGTGGGGCGTTGGTGCTCTCGCCACAACTCGAGTGTGGCGAACGCGTAGCAGGTCACGTGGAGCCTCGCTGTGGAGGGCTCTTTGTTGTAGGCGGCGCTGGTAACAAGTAGGGATGTATCCAAACATGGGGATAATATCATTTTAGACGCTGTTTGTAAGTTTTGGTTGTTTTCCTTCAACAAATTTTCGTGATGAGCTTCGCATGAGATGGATTCTCCTTAAATTAGCAGTTTGCCTGGAATTGTGAATGATTGCCTCGGTTGGGGTCATGTTTAAACTTTCACCAAGTGCTGGTGACGAAGCTCGCCTCCGTTTAAGCCGCGGAGTGGCGGCGACGGACGTGTCTGAAGGCCGGCAACGACCGTCATTCAGCATTTATTCTGATACTTTATTTTCTGACAGAATGGCTCACCTCGAGTATTAAAAACTGATTCTTTCACCACTGTTTTTAAAAGCCGTAATGCGCCTAGTAATTTCGAAGACATGCTCTTGGCAGCGCCCAACGTCCCCAGGAGTGACTGCCAAGTGTGCTTGTGGTGGGCAGCCAAGGGTGGCGCAGCGAACTCAGCGTCTAAAATGGCCGCTGCGCAAGCCCGCCACAGTGTGGTGCGTAATCTGGTCAACCCGCATCCGTCCTCTGCCGTTTCAACCGAGACGGCGCGGGTTTCGCTTTAAATATTCATCAACACCCTCCACTCGCCCAAAGACCTGTCTTCCAATTCTACACGTATCGTCCACCAGCTGAATCGAACCTATATCCTCGACATTTGCTTTCCATAGCTACTATCCGCCACCGCGACCGACCTGCGACCGACCTGCGCTATCCATAATGTCTGGCAAAAACGAGGAGCAGCCGCCACCCTACGGAGGTCCCCCCAATCCTCCCAAGGCCTCATACCCAGGCGCAGGCCCGGCACAATCGCCATTCCAACAAAACGATCCTTACGCGCCTCCCCAGCAGCAGCAGCAACAACAACAACCATATTATCAGTCTGGCCCGCAGATGGGATACCACCAGCAACCACAGGGACCTTACGGTCAACCACAATACGGCCAACAGCCGTACGGTCAGCAACAATACGGTCCCCCACAAGGACAGTACCAGCAGGGACCATACCAGCAAGGCCCTTATTACCAGCAGCAGGGATACCCGCAAGGCAATTTTGGGAACAACGATAGGGGCATGGGTGGTGCCGCCACGGGCATTCTGGGTGGTCTAGCCGCCGCCTGCGCGTGCTGCTGCTGCATGGATATGCTCTTTTAAACGTCTTTAATGTTCCGGACGTTATCACGGAGGGAACTCGAAGGCCGAGGACACCATTGCGCCGGTATCGTAACGCGTTGTATCGGGTTTCGGGTATGGAAAGGGGTGACTGCTTTTTGAGCCCGGAAGGGTTGCTGGTCGGCTGGTCTTTGTGTTTTTTTCTGCGGGCGTTGGGGAGGACCGAAAATGATTCTCCGCATTGTATTTTCACTTTTTTAGACAGTACTAATATCCGTACAATTTTTTCTTTGTCGAGCCAGGTCGGCTTCCACACACACTACGGAGCGAACGTGTCGGCTGCTTCAACCCACGGCTTGATAACCGAATTCGGTTGTTCAGTACCATCGCAGCAGGTGAAAAAGCTACCCAACTAGGCACTCGCACTGCAGCAGGAGTGCCGTCGCCAATAGAGATCCCCCCTGTCGCCCTTCCAATACTTGCAAGTTTCAAAGCGGTTTGCTCTCAGCCAGTTAATCACTGCCAGCAATAGCTTGCTTGGTGTCAGACATATGTGGGGGTCACGGCTTTCAGTGGCCGCGTTTATAATGTTTCAGAGTTGGAGGCCAATACAAGCGCCAATATACCCTTGGTCATGAAAAGACAAAGATGCGAAGCGAAAAAAAAAAGACAAAGGAGAAAGAAAACAAATATCACATGCGGCAAACGTTCAACGGCTGAAGTGAATTACTCGGTAGCCAAAAGCAAGATTCCAAGTCAATCAACTTTAGCGCTGGTGGTCGCAAGAATCAAGGCACACGGCCCAATAGATCAAGCCACAGCCAACCACTGCCGCCTGTGACATCACCAACTTCAGGGGGTCCCACCAGACTTAGTCCAGTATGCTATGTTGATGGCGGGTCGCTAACTAAATTGATCTACCTAGATGGGCTTCCCAGATGTGTACCCGTTGTCATGTATCGTCCCTCCTTTCCACGTTCTTTTCCCTTTTGCTCTTCCTTCTCATCACACTCCTTTGCCCTCGAGCTCGTTTCCTCGCGCGCTGGGCTGCACTTCGTTAGGCAAAACAGCACGAAATGCCTTTGCACTACCTACTTGAAATCTGAGACGACCGACCTCATCGAGGTAGGGGCTTGCAACCGGATACGAGCTTCTCCCCTCCCTGGAGGACTTTCGCCTCTGTCCACAATAAATAGTTCACCTCCACACGCGGCGAAATCGAAAATTCAACACAGCATCTCATCAAAGGGCATACTTGCTTGTTCGCGCCCTGGGCGGCTCGTCTCGCCATGGAGCGGGTGCAACTACGACTCGTTTTCTCTGCTGTGGGCATTATGCTGTTTGGGTCGGCCTGGCTGCCGCCCTCTCAAGCCATGGCTGCTTCGAATCCTACGCCTGTCGACATTCGCCATCTCAGTATCCTGTCTCGCAGAAATGAGACTGACGCGCCCTCGAAGGCCCAAGGGCAGTCAGGTATTGGCATCGTGACCTTTATCACCTCTATTGCCACCGCCTTGATCATTTTTGGCATTCAGATGTCTCTGTTTGCCCTACTTCGCAACAAGCTGGCGCGCATCTTGTACTTCCCTCACATTGACCCCGGCTCTCTGTCACTGTACTGACATGTCCCAGTAAACCAAAAACATACCTTGTACCCGAACGCGAGAGAACCGAACCACCTCCAAACAATTTTTTCGCAATGATCAGAACTGTCATTCATTTCAAAGACCGAGAAATCATCAAAAAGTGTGGTCTCGATGCCTACTTCTTCCTCCGCTATCTCAAAACCCTTCTCATCATTTTCATCCCGATTTGCGCCATCGTTTTGCCCATCTTGATCCCGCTCAACTATGTCGGAGGCATTGGAAAGCGAATTGATATGAGTTTCGATAACAATACCGACAACGATAAGAATGTAACCGGCCTGGATACGCTGGCCTGGGCCAACATTCGTCCTGAGAATACAGGCCGCTACGCCGCCCATCTCGTGCTGGCCATCCTGGTGGTAATATGGATCTGCACCGTCTTCTTCTTCGAGCTCAAGGCCTATATTAAGGTTCGCCAAGATTACCTTACCAGTGCAGAACATCGCCTGCGAGCGTCCGCTACCACTGTGCTCCTCAACTCAATCCCTAAGAAGTGGCTAAGCGAAGACGCGCTCCGAGGACTTCTCGATGTCTTTCCCGGCGGGGTCAGGAATGTGTGGCTGAACCGCGACATGACCAAGCTACTCGACAAAGTGAATCTCCGCGAACAGATCCATGCTTCTCTGGAGAACGCCGAGACTGAGCTTATCAAGACAGCCAAGAAGGCTCAACTGAAGAAACAGAGGAAAGATGAGAAGCTGGAGCGCAAAAAGATGAAACTTGGAGCGCTGAGTAAAGAGGAGAAGGCCGCCAGAAGTGCGAAGCGAGATAAAGAGGCCAAACAGCTCGCGGATAGCGGGGCGGGTCAAGGAGCTGGCGACAACCATGACACTCCCCACACAGTCACGGCTGGTGTCGAGGAATCGGCCATGGAAATCGAAGAAAACGGACAGCACGACCACGGCAAGGCTCGAGATGAAGGCCGTGGTACCCACAATCCTCTGGCCGGACTGACCAAAACTACCTCGAAAGTCGCCGGCGAGTTGAAAAACGTAGCTACCAAGTCAGGCAAGGGATTCGAAGACGGACTTGGAACCACACATGGCTTCGCACCGGTATCCCCAAGGAGCAAAAATGGCCCATCTCTCTCTGCTCCGCGCCCCGGAACTACCGACTCTCGCACAAGTCATTCGCCTGGCGGCTCCGTTGTCTCTGTGACATCCACCAGCGCCATTCAGAAACAGGACGGCGTAATCGGTAATACCGTTAGGAAAGCAGACGAGCTCGATTTCATAGATAATCGAAGAAACCGCTTCTGGCAGTTCTGGAAGCCACCTTCGGGTGGTTATGCTTCACCAGTCCCCCAAGCAACTGAGGCCGAAGATTACATGACTGCCGGTCAGAAAAAAGAAAAGACTACCTGGCAAATGGTCAAAGGCTTCATTCCATTTATTGGCGATGAACAACAAGAAATCGAGTATCCGGAGGCATTCGATGCAAAGCATGAGGACACCGAGGAAGAAGACGCGGAATGGCGTAAGTATCTTAAGAAGAAGCACCGCCCTACGCACCACCTCCCCTTGTTTGGCGTCAATTGGCTTTTCGGTATTCCCGGAATCACGAAAAAGGTCGACACCATCTACTACTGCCGAAAGGAACTTGCTCGTCTGAATCTTGAAATAGAAGAGGACCAAAAGCATCCTGAGCGTTACCCGCTCATGAGCTCGGCGTTTGTTCAGTTCAACCACCAGATAGCAGCACACATGGCTTGTCAGAGTGCCGTCCACCACATCCCTCGCCACATGGCACCTAGGATCATCGAAATTTCACCGCGAGATGTTGTCTGGGACAATATGGCTATATCTTGGTGGGGGGAGGGCCTGCGTGGCTTCATTGTTATTGGAATTGCGTGCGCCATGGCATTTCTTTGGGCTATTCCGGTGGCTTGGACAGCTGCATTAAGCCAGCTTGACCAGCTTATCCAGGACAATAAGTGGCTAGGCTTTCTCAAAGCGAACCACAACATCGAGAATCTCGCCAAAATCATTGCAGGTGTGTTGCCGGCCGCCCTCTTGGCACTTCTGCTTGTCTTGGTGCCACTCATTTTGAACTTTCTCGCGGGTATTCGAGGAGCAAAGACTGGAACTCAAAGGGCAGAATTTGTCCAGTTCTTCTACTTTGTCTTCTTATTCATTCAGGTATTTCTTGTTGTTTCGATTGCCTCTTTTTTCGCTGCGTCTTTAGACAAGTTTGTGGTCAATATCAAAGAGCAGCTGGGGTCCGTCCAAAGCGTACTCAACCTCTTGGCGAATAACCTCCCAAAGGCAGCAAACTATTTCTTCTCTTACATGGTGCTTCAAGCGTTGACTACAAGCTCTGGTACACTGCTGCAGATTGTTTCGCTCCTCATGTGGTTTGTTATCGGACCCATGTTTGACAGCACCGCACGGAACAAGTGGGCGAGAAACACGAATCTCAACAACGTGCAGTGGGGAGCTTTCTTCCCCGTGTACACGAACTTTGCCTGCATCGCAATTTTTTATTGCGTCATTTCGCCTCTGATTTCCATCTTCGCGATTGTTACGTTTGGGCTCTTGTGGCTTGCGCAACGCTATGCAATGGTCTACGTGTATCGCATGGAGCACGACACGGGCGGCGTCTTATATCCACGCGCCATCAACCAAACTTTCACCGGTCTGTATTTCATGCAGTTGTGCATGGCGGGGCTCTTTCTTATTGTTAAGGACCAAAATAGCAAGCGCCCCTGCATTACACATGGTGTCATTATGTTGGTTGTCATGTTTTTGACCATGATTTATCAGTATCTTCTCAACAAGGCATTCTCGCCTCTATTCCGTTATCTTCCAATCACATTTGAGGATGAGGCCGTCCTCCGTGACGAGGCATTTCAGCGAGCCCAAGACTCTCGTCTGGGTGTTGACGAGGAAGACGAGGCAGACGAGGATGAGGAACTCAAGGAAGTCCTTGACTCGCAGGAGAAGTTTCCCTCTCAGCTTGACGGTGAAGGAGGTATTGAGTTGGACACCATGGAACAGCAGCGTCGCCGTACAACCGGTTTACTTGCCCTCAAGCCGGTCAAACAGGTTGGTACGTGGGCTGTGGAAGGTGGCAAGCACGTGGGTGGATGGGCGAAGGGCGGAGGCAATCAGCTATTGCGTCTGACCAAGGTCGACCGCAACTCTCAAGCCGCACATTACCGTCGGCAGCAGCGTCAGAAGGACCTTGAGGCGCAGCGCGCAATGGGCGACGCTCTTTTCGGCGGTGTTCACGACGAAATCGAAGACCTCACGACGGACGAGAGAGACATGCTGACGCGACACGCCTTCCTGCACTATGCCCTGCGCGCCCGCCGCCCGGCCGTCTGGATCCCGCGCGACGACCTAGGTATCAGCGAAGACGAGATTCAACGCACGCGCGCGTTCAGCAAGCATATCTGGATCAGCAACGAAGGCACAGCGCTCGATAGTAAAGTGCGCGTGATCTACGGCAGGCATCCACCTGACTTTTCTGAGGTTGACTTGATCAATCTATAGCGAAAACACGTCGCAGAAACCATCAAGCTAGGACAAGGGCGTGGAAAAGGCTCTTTTCCTTTTTGCAAACATATCATCCACTTTCTCATTTAGATTTTTCTTCACATTCAGAGTGCACTTTGGCACTTTCGCGCCTCTTCTGCGCCCCACCCCTCCCTTCCTGGGTTTCTTTTATCACATTAGATCATGGCTTTGCGATTTTTTTTTTCTCTTCACTTTTTCCAAGGCGGTATTTTCTTTATAAATTGTTTAAGACCTGTTTTGTTTTTCAGCATCGTTAGCGAGGAAAGTAGCCGGCAGACTGGATACGCTAGGTAGGGGTGGGTAGATGAACAAGAACGGGGACGGCCATTACAAGTAGATGATGGCTTGGGTGAGAGATGTAAACAAATCTTCGATAGAATGACATCATGTTCAACAAGACTTGGTACATTGTGTAGTGATGGAGCCTTGAATCAAGGAAATTATCTAGAATCTATTGATG
This sequence comes from Cordyceps javanica, assembly GCF_051103115.1. Lineage (NCBI taxonomy): Eukaryota > Fungi > Ascomycota > Sordariomycetes > Hypocreales > Cordycipitaceae > Cordyceps > Cordyceps javanica. The sequence continues at coordinate 3,004,523 of NC_139296.1, forward strand.
TGTAAACCCTGTATAGATGCATGCCGAATAGCCCACGCATACTGTATGCCAAATGCTGTAAAACGCCAAGTTGCATATGAGAATAAACTGCTGTAAACAGACTTGGCCGCCCAAGGAGCGTTATGCAGGGTGTATGCCGCTCATGATGTTCAAAGAACCAAAAAGAAAAATAGTTGTAAAACAATCCAAAAAGGAGTTCAGTGAAAGAAAAAAAAAAGACGCCAGCCTTCAGACGCCAAGAAAACACAACCAAAAAAAAAAAAAAACAATCGCCATGCCAATTCCACTGACGGCGTCAAAATGCTTGCCCCTTCGTTAATAGTCATTGTTCTTTTTCGATGTCGCAACAACGTCGTCCATTTCCTTTTGGAGAGCGTCGTTGAAGAAGTCAGCATTGTCGAGGTACAGGTGGTGACCGGCTTTGGGCACGATGACAACCTTGACGCTGCCATTTTCGGTGCGCTTCTCCTCTTCCGTCGCGCGGGCGAGTGCGTCAGCCTTGGCCTTTTTCAGCTTCTCCTCTGCTGCGAGACCACCAGCCACGTCCATCCAGTCGTTCTCGCCGTACATGAAGACGATGGGGTAGCCAGTCTCCTTCTTGGCAGCGGCGGAGCTGCCACCAGGGGAGGGGAGAGGCTGGCGACCGACTTCTTGAATGCGGTTGATGACGGGGCGGCGGGCGTAGGCACCAGGGGCGAGGATGTAGGCGAGGGCATACTCGCCGCTGCCCTTTTGCTTGAAGATGGAGAAAGCATAGTCGTGGAGAGCCTGGGCCTCGGGGCCGGGCAGATGGTTGAAACGACGCGAGGTCCAACCGGAGACAAAGCGTGGGCCGAGGGGCCCCGTCATACGGATAATGCTAAAGGGCGAGACGTTGGCATCCCAAAGCCAGACAAGCCAGCTGGGGATGGGGCGCTTGGGTGCGGTCGGTGCGCTTCTGGCTTTGCTAGAGGCGGCGGCGGCGGCGGCAACCTTGGCGGCCTGAGCGGTGTTGTGGCCGTTTTCGGTGACCTGATTCTGATCTTGGGTGAATTCGTTTTCGAGCGTGGACTCGTTGGGGTCGGGCATGGAAGCGTTGACGGCGTAGGGGTCCTCGGGGATGCCAACTGGTGAGGCGAGAATGAGCTTCTTGAGATGGCCGGGGTACTTGATGGCGTAGGAGACGGCGAGGTAACCGCCGAGGGAGTGGCCGAGCAAGGTGAAGCGCTCAATCTTGCGCTTCTGCCGCCACTCCTCGAGGGCGTCGACGAACCAGTCCTCGGCCTCGATGACCTGCTTCTCCTTATCCTTGGCGCCGATGCGGAAGGCGGGTCGGGACGAATTGCCCATGCCGAGCATGTCGAGGGCGTAGAGCTTCAGGCCAGGCATACGGGTGATGGGCTCAAGGTTCTTGTAAAAGAAACCAAGGCCGGCGCCGTACCCGTGAACAACGACGAGCGTCTCCTCGGTTTTCTCGCCAACCTTTTCAACGCAAACCTCGTTGAGAGCGCGATTCTTGCCGGAAAGCTGGACCATGCTGCGGCGCCAGACGCGGGTACCGAAAGGGTCGGCCTTGGACGAGGCATTGGGGTTGGCGGCGCTATCAGCAGCCTCTCGCAGGGTCGGGATGAAGGATAGGACTTTGCGCTCGACCATAGGTGGCGTGACACTTGTCCACTGGCAGTACGTGTTAGCAGCCGAAGCGCGCGCATGGAGAATTGAGGGGAGGGGGGCGAGGCTTCATACCCATTGGTAGGCGGCTTCCTTGTAGCCAAGAGGGAAGTATACGGAAGGGGGGCGCGTCTCTCTGTTTTGTTTGATCTGAGTGGTGTCGTCCTGCTGCGCGCGGGCAGAGCCATTTTCGGCGGCCATCTTGGCAATCTTGGAGGATGTAGGAAAGGACGAGGCCAAGGTGATGCGCGAGCGTTGGAAAAAGACGGTAGCCTTTTGCTGTTTGAGCATTCCGACTCTGTTTGCGGGAACAGGGCTGCGACGGGGCTTTTAAACAAAAGCCCCAGACAACAGCGTGTCCCTGATTGCGCAAGCTCTAGGAAGCAGCCGAAAGGCAAAAAGTCCACCAGCGGAGAAGCGCGGGTGGTTGATTATGGCCAATTCAGGCGAGTCGGGGGGGCTGAGCCGGTGAGGTGTAGCACTATCCCGGAAGGAAAGCGGCGCTGACAGGGCTGGAATTAGGCTGGAATCGGGGTGCGTGAGGCCGTCCACGCGTCACAAAGCGTAATTGCGCCGGGCGAAAGGGGGGCGTGTGTGCGTGGTGGTTGCGGATATTCTAGCAGCAAAGCCCGCCCGGATTTAAGAGACGTATGGTGTGGCGGTGGTAGGTTAAGTCAAGTAATGTCGTGGTGCTTGGGGTGGTGCAGGCGCTGTGTATCGGAGTTTGCGACGATCCGGTTTCCGACGCTACGGCTCGAGGCGGGATCAAGGTTTGCCCATGGTAGGTAGGGCAGGACGAAGACGAGGACGAGGATGAAGGGGCGAGTCGATGACGGAGGAGACAGGCAGCGACGAGGCCAGGGCGGGGCAAGGAGATGGATGGAGTGACAAGACGACGAGGTGGCAGAGCAGGCAATTGAGATGGGTTGAGATGAATTGAGATGGAGGAGGGAAGAAGGGATTGGTATTTAATTTTTGCCGTTTGCCGTATGCCGCTGGGATCGGTTGGGAGAGCCGAGATGGTGCCTATTTCGATGACGGGTGCCAATACTACTCACCTACGGATACAAGAACATTTGCCTGGGTATGCGTAGTTTAATAAGTAGAGAATAGGTACATCGCTGGGTACCTACTCAACTCTTATTTGATTGCCACCGTTTTGCCTCAAAATCAAAGGTAATAATAAGGGGGACGAGATGTACCGAGGGCCAATTAGTAGGACATTCATTGTAACGTGGCTGATGGGCTGGTTGGCAACTAGCGAGCGCTGAAGGCAGTAAGAAACTCTGGGGCTGATGAGAAACGAGAGACGCTGTGGGTAGTTTTAGTTGGGGCACGTTGAGCTTGTATTTGCCCCCAAAAAGCCCCATTACACATCATGAGAACGGAGAGGCCCCGCCGGCTCGTCAACTGGAAACTGGCTTACAGTGGGCTTTCCCCAACGTGCTTGCGTGCGTTGGTGCCGCGTGATGGGTGCTGAGATACTTACCTACTTACCTAGGTAGGTTTTGGAGGTGCCCAAAGGAATAATCAATTATTTTTTTGGCCGAGAATCACCGCCACTATAGAATCATGTATGGGTCATTTATATCATCTGGGAATGCACAATATTTCTACTTTTTTACATTACAAAAGCATACTATCCCAACTACCCTATCCGTACCTAGGTAAGGTACTACACATATATGCTACCGCTCACTGGGTTATCACTCCGTCATGGCGGGGTCAATGACACTGTTTTCTCACTGTATTCCGTAGCCTGCCAAGTAATGCACCCTCCCGCCATCGACAAAGCCTCGTCCTCCCACTCGCTTTTGCCCTGTATCAGTACTCCGTACTCGGTACTCAAGTGGTCTTTTCGTCGTGACCTTGTCGTTTCTCCCATATATCATATGACGTCCACATGTTCCGATCTGGCATATTTGTGCCCTCCAGCCTCTCTTCACTCAGGTGCTCTATGTATCAAGGTACCTGTATAAATAGGTACCTAGGTCTATTTGTAGGTACCAAGCCACCTTGGCAGCCATACAGCCTCGCAACATCCGAGACCCACCATATACGTCGGTCATCCATCCCTCATCTTTTTCTTCCCTTGTCCGTCTCAAACGCTACCGAGAAACGACCACCCACCCGATTGCGCTTTTCTCCATCGTCCCAGGCGACTCCTACGGCTAGATGCCTGTCGACAAGCTTTCCATCGCGCCCTGGAGATCGACCCCTTGAACCCCGATTCTGTCAGCCTCCTACCCATTAGCACCTGTCGCGTGCGGGCGGCGGCGCGCCAGCCATCATACAACATCAGCTTGCCGCTACTTCCAGTGTTGACGGAGCTGCTGGCGCCAATCATCACACGCAGACATATCCTTGTCACCGCCTCGATACCCAAAGTACCTCTCCCCCGATAGCGACATCGATCGGTATGCCCATGACGGAAGACATTGACTCCATCGTCAAGGGCGCTCCCGCGCCCTCCCCGGCCATCAAGGCCGCTGCGGCCACCACCGGCACCAGTCCCATCCTCCAGGAAGATGTCAAACAAGGCGACCCCTTACACAACACCCCCAGCTCGCCCTCGATGATCTATCTCAACCTCCTCATCCTCGAAGCCTCTCTGCGAGCTCAATTCCTCGAGCTACGCGCCCGCCGTCGCCATCATACCTTCTTCCTCACTCTCCTCAGCGCCTGGGTCTGCTTCTTCGGCTACAAGCTGTATTTTGCCCCCCGTGAGGACGGCCAGGGCGTCGGTGGTTCCATCTACTGGGCCGTAGAAGGCGCTCAGAAGGTGTGTTTCATGGGCGGCATCATCACCGCCGTCCTCGTATGGGCCACTGGCATCTGGGAGCGAGGCATCCGTTGGCCACGCCGCTGGTTCGCCATCTCCAATCGCGGCCTGCGCGGCTTCAACTGCAAGTTGGTCCTCATTCGCCGGCCCTGGTGGGCCGAAGCTCTCTCTTCGGTTGGCTTCTTTCTCACCTACGGACTCTTCTCCCACACTGCCAGCTCATCCTACCGCCACGTCGATCCTTCCCTGCTGCGCGAGGTCGAAAAAGAGCTGCAGCTGTCTAGCGACGGTCAACACCCGACATTGATACTACCCCACCACGACGACGTCCGAGGCGGGCATGAGGAGGATCTCGCTCCCGGCGGTGACTACGTCAAGCTGCTGCTTCTCGCCAAACCATTCTCCCCCACCTTTCGCGAGAACTGGGAGCTGTACCGAACAGAATACTGGGATCGAGAAAATGAGCGGCGAGCGCTACTACGAGAAAAAGTAAAAGAATATGATGTCAAAATGGCCAAGGCTCAACATGGCTGGCTCTGGCGGCTGCCCTGGAAAAAGGCGCAGGTAAAACGCCAAGAGACGCCCAAGGTGCTTCACAAGAGCCACATTAGCACCGAGAAGCTGCACAAGCGCCGCAGCAGCAGCGTCCGCCGAGGCTCCGTCAGCTCAACACGGAGCGGCACGCCGTCCTTTGACCTCGACGACGGCCACCCGACGACGCGCCGTACCGGCTCCATCTCGAGCCTGACTGAGAAGCGACGAAAAAAAGCCACGAGCCTACCCAAGTCGAGAAAGCAAGGCTCAGAGTCCCGGTCCGTCACACCAGACCTGCCCCCCTCTCCACTTTCCGGAGACGCGGCTATCAAGAGAGAGAGTACCCCGGACAGTGGTAGAGTGCTGCGCAGTGCGAGCGGCACGCCTAGGGAAAAGACCCAGGCGAAATGAAATGACCCTTGATAATGTGGATGTGTGTTAAATAGCGACTGGTGGCGTCAAATCAGATCATACTTTTTTCCTATCCGGCACTTTTCTTGCCAGAGTCGTCCGTGCTGTGTAAATCGTGAATTCCAGTTGACTCCTCGACAAAAGTTAAGCTACCAAGGACGAAATTGATGTGGTACGAATTCCGTACAACAGAAAGTCCATCCCTCATCTCACAAAGATGATGAACGGAAACGCCGTTTCGTTCAGTTGTGTCAGTATGCAAGTCACCACTCCATCCAGCCAGCACCAAAAGCAACTCAGTTAGCATCCCCCACCCATGACTGGTGCCAGTGAGATTTAAAAGCCATCCTACAGCCACCGTGACTCACAAGAGATCCCAGAAAGGAAACTCCAGCTGGTCGCTGCGAACCGTCATTGGGCCAAGTTACGATGCCTGCCCCCGCGGCGCCGCAGATTCATTCTTGGCAATGAAGATGATTGACGACGCTCAGGCCATACAGTGAGTGACTCAACGAGCGACGATACTAGAACGTAATATTGTTTTTTTTTGTTTTCAAATGACAAGATGATATTATCTCAAAGATTTTGGGGCCCAAAAAAAGCCAATTTTTTCTGGAGTCGGCGTTTTATAAATACTAGCTTTCATCACCGGGCAGGTATCCCTCCCACGCCCAGCAACACCACACACCAAACATACATACATCATGGCCGGCCAACCCGCCACCCTCGAGGTCTCGCACCTCGACACGCGCCTCGCCTCCACGACGCTGCCCATCGTCCTCCGCACCACGCAACCCGCCGACGCCGCGCGCTTCGCCGCCATCCTGTCGGACCCGGCCAACGGCAGCGACCCGCACGCGCGGCCGCTCGACGCGGCGACCGCCGCCTCCATCATCGACAAGCAGCGCGCCTCGGCCGCCGTGCCGACCGTGCTCGACCGGTCAACCGGCAGGGTCGTCAGCGGGCCCGGCCGCCTCAACATGGTGGTCGAGCTCCTCCGCCGCCGCCGCCCCGACGACGACGACGACGAGCCGCCGCTCGTCATCGGCCTCGGCGGCTACGGCGCCATCAAGGACTGGGTGCGCGGGGGCGCGCCGCTGCGCGCCGGCGACGTCGGCGCCATGATCGACCCCGCCCACCGCGGCAAGGGCTACGCGGCCGAGGCGATCCGCCTCGCCGTCGACTGGGCCTTCACGCCGGCGGCCGAGGGCGGGCCCCAGCTGGACCTCGTGACCATCACGACGGGCGAGGACAATGCCGCCATGATCCGCCTCGCCGAGCACAAGCTCGGGCTCAAGGGCCGCGGCACGCGCCGCGCCTCGGAGGAGAAGGGCCAGGAGGGCGTGGCGGAGATGTATTATGAGCTTACGAAAAAGGACTGGCAGGACGTCAAGGCCAAGATTGGTGACACCGGGAATGCTTGAGTGTCAGTATAAAAACGAAGGAATGTATCTGCCGGTTCGCCCCACGTCATGATATATAAATACGGCAAACCCCGAGAAGAGGAATAATAAAATTGATTGAACCACATTCAACGCTTCCCGGGTCCGGTGATTCGTCCTCGCTTGCCCTTGTCCCAAATCAAAATAATGATCGAGTCCAGCGCCTCCGCCCCCGCCGCCGTTGGAGCTCGCTTCTCTGGCACGTCTCTCTTGACATAGGCCTGCCACACGACGCCGTAGTCGTCCACCGACGAGTCCAGCAGATGCCAGACGTTTCGTGCGCCCCCGCCGCCCCCGCCTCGTGCGCCCCCGCCTCCGGGCGCGAGCTGCAGCTGCGCCGCGGGACCCTCCCTGGTCGCGCCGGCGGCGGCCCGCAGCTCGACGTCGCGCTGGGTCGGCAGCGGGTTCAGGTACTGGCTGATGGACACGCCGTTGACGAGGACCCAGCCGTCGCGGAACAGGAACCGCTGCAGAAAGCAGTCCTCGCCGCACGCGTCGGCGACGAGGTGCGCGCGGGCCGCGTCCAGGTCTTTGCCCTCGGGGCGGCTGCGCAGCGCGAGGGGCCGCCGCCCGTCGCCGTCGCGGGCGTCGGTCCAGAACGACTTGCGGTCCTCCGCCGTGGGCCAGTCGAGGCCCGGAAGTGCGTCCATGGGCTGCCCGCCTCGTGTGCTCAGGCACTCGTGGAAGGTGGATGCCCATTGTCGTGCGGGCCGAGACGAGCTGCCTGACACACGGCGTTCCGCGCAAGCGAGCGCGATATACCTGCCCAGGCCGCGACGTGACAATATGACCACACCGCCGCCTCCACTGGCTGATGGTGTGCCGTTGTGGTGCCCTTCCCAGTCTTCTCGGTGACCTGGGGCGCCAATGTACACTTGGTCTTGTGCATCGAACATGCCCAGCTTCTGCTCCAGACGCGACAAGCTAGGGAAGAAGACGTCGTCGTCAATCAGGGCGAACCAACGTTTGCTGGCGTACACGGATGACAATGCTGATGCGTACGCGTGCAGAGCTCCAGCGAGCTGCGCGTACCTCGACGCGGCCGACAGCTGCTCCCCCGAATGGTACACCGTGGCTGGAATATCCATCTCCTCGAGGGCACTCTTGATCTGTCTCATCTGGTCGCCGTCGGCACTGGCCAGATTGACCACCAAGTGCGCGCCGTTGCTCCCCCGCTGTCCGTCCGTCAGCCACCGTTGCCAGCTCCTCAGTATGGCACGGTCGTTCTCCATCAGTCGCTCGTACGTGGTGCACACACCAAACAGAAAGCGTGAAGCGTCAGATTGTCCCAGGCTCGAATTGCGCGGCGACGGCAGCGTCAGCGTCCTTGACGTCATTTCTGCTGATGGGGGGTGCTCGCCGCGGGAGTCAAAGACTTCCGGCTGTGATGGTCGGAATATATGAGGTACGCGCGTGAGAGATGTCCATTTCTCTTGGCTCTGTGTCGACAAGATGTTCCATGCCGCCCACTCGACACGCGGTGAGAGGTCATGCTTGCGAAGCAGTTTATGCAGATAGTCGTTCGTGTCCACGGTCAGCTCGCCGGAAATTCGGTCTTCCTGGCTGGCAAGTAGTAGCGACACTTTCCATGTCTGCAGCAGTACCAATGCATAGAAAAGTACTCCAGAGACGATGAGCATCGATACCAACATCTTCGATGCCGAAAAACATCCCGCAGCTAGCCGTGTCATGGCTGCTAACGTCGGCAGAGACTGCTAACAGTGCTAAGAGCTAACAGTTCCAAGAGGCGGTCAAGTAGGTGGTTGGATTGACCAGAATGCTTCGGTAGCGCACACATCAAGAATTGAATCGAGAGGATGGGGAGAAATCAAATATGTATAAATGAATGACTTGTCGTCAAGCGAGGGCAGCATCAGAGCAAGGGCAGTACAAAAGGAAGGGCAGCATGAGAGCGAGAGCGTCATGCTGGGAGGCTCCAATAACAAGTCGACACAAAATTTAGCGCTCACACTCCTCATGCGAAAGAATACGACATTACTCTATCTTGCGTGCTACGAGTCACCCTTGCTTGCTTGTGAAATCATGCATGTGCCACGGGCTGCAAGCATCAGTAGGCAATTTGTAGCCATTCCTGGTCCATTCTGAGCTAAAATCCGACGTCTGCCAATGGCCTCTGTATCTACTGACATTGCAGGCCGCAACGAATATTGACATTTTGCATTGCCGCCGATGGCGGAAAGAGTTTCCGTGGTGTCCTTCTGGTGCTAGGAAACCACGTGTCGTATCGCCGTAGCTAGCAAGCCTGGAGCCAAGGCGAGAGTCGAGACGATCCGCATGGGGCTTACGCAGCTCGACTGACTTGATCTCCTCAATCAGCCTCGTTGCGGCATGCTTCCTATAGTCACTACTCTAATAAGGTGCACACTATTCTCCCATGTAGCGTTGGAAGGTCAAAGCCGTATTCATATAAGGTTAAACAATCTCTTCTTTATTGAAAATTAGAAAGCCAAGTCGCGCCAGGAAGCTTAGCATTCTAATGTCGACTAGCTCACTGCCAAGGTCGACAATGACGCTCAAATCCCTACTATAAAATGCCAGTGTTCACCTATACTGCCTACTGACCAACGGAGATGTCACTGGTCCCCAACAGTAAAGCTTCGCGATTTCATCCGGTTTCATGACGGGCCTGTCCGCTGGACTGGGCTGGAAAGTGCCTGTTGCGAAGGATTGGGCGTTATGTCAACTGCCACTTCCAACGCGGGAATGGGATGCAAAGTGACCGAAGAGGGTAGCATTCTTCTTCGGCTGCTGGTTTCAGGTCTCAAGTGTCATCAAGCTTTATACCAGTCAGTATTAGCCCACATGGTGGAGAAAAATACGGATATACATACCACCTACCTACCTGGTTCTTATCAGGACCCCTGATTGTATATAGAGTCTATGAGCGAGTCACTTGAATTGTTTTGGAACTCGCCCACAGCCGAATTACAAAAAAAAAAAGATTGGAAAAAGGGCTCGACTTCGCCTATCTTGTGGTCCCTGCCTAGATTTTGATGCCGAGTCGCTGACTCGATTCTACACATTGACTCGGCCGCTCAATGTTCAGTGAAACAACAACCCTAATAAGCCTGGTACCAGAAGTTTTATGCTACTGAGTAGCAAGGGCTCAATCTCTACCCGCCGAATAACCTATTGACCAGGCCAGGCCTTGACCCGCTGACCTAGCGCGGTTTTCAGGCCTCTGCACTCTGCAGATTACTGGTAGGGTTCACAAAACGAGTTGCTGACTCGTACTTATCTGCGGACTGACTCGAAACGTACTTTGGTGGTTACCCACGTGGTGATCCGTACTTGGTCTGTCAGTACTTACATTGGAGTCAGTCATTCAAATTCAGGGTCTTGGCGTGGTACGTAGCCTAGGGGAGGGAGCTGCAAGGGGAGGCAGGTGTTGGATGATCTTGGTGGGTTGGGAGCCAAGTCGATTTCGTTTCGTTCATCACGTCGAGCCACTCACCGTACCAGTGGCGCCTTTACCAACAGCTACACAAAGCCCGCACTCATCGTACCTTGTTGCAGAAGTAGACGGCCCGCCTGACCGAAGCCTTCTTTATCAACCGCAAGCAGAACAAGATCGTCCTACGGCAGTCGCGGACCTCTAGACCTGCCGGGTCCCGAACCTGGATCCGGACACCCAGATGCTACTTTACAAGATCATCATTCAAGTAGCCTGTTGGAGAGATTCACTACAGCGCGGGGCAGGTCAATCTGTATAACTACTGGTAATACGCGTGGGACTGACGCCACTAATTGTAAGCCTGGGGTCCTAATATAACCACAGTCTCCTCTCTTGCCCTATGCTATTCACGGCACCTAGCTGTATCAGTAGCCTATACCTATCACTTAGACTATAGCCATCTTTGAAACTGCAAACTACTGTACGGAGGAGCTTTTCCCCATTTAATAAAACGAGGCTCTTTGCGCACCCGTGGTCTGCGTCTGCATGCAAGCGCCAACTTCATCACGGCGGACTGCACGTCGGATATGATCATCAAGAACTCAGTTAGCTGTGGCTACATTTCATAGTAGAACCACAGGCTCGCCGCCTACATCTGCAACAACCTCAGCCCGCAGTAGAAGACGTACGCATGTGACGTCGAGAATCTGATTGGCGTCTGGATCCTCATTGAAGTCGCAAGTTCAGGCGGGAGCTTTCCAGCACTAACCCGCAGCCCATACACCCGAGAACATTTTCGTGCCGGTGGTCACACTGACCAGTGGACAGCATGCGCCGTTGGTGGCATCTGTTGCCGACTTATTTGAACGGTATGATGCACTTCATACATGCGCTTTTCTATTGTGAAACTAACTTGCGTGCAGAGTTTCATGATATAGGCTCAGAAGGAGGTTCATTCTTCGCAAATCTAGCTGCTCAGTAAACTTGTTGCTTGTCCTTTGAAACCAAAATTCACCCTGAGGTGGCGTGCATTCGCTTCTATAACCATGACGATAACGCTGATAAATTCAAAGATGACATCGAGTCCAATTGCACAACATCCAGGCATGAATTGGAACGAAAATCCTGCAGTGTTAATGCAGCTTTGTCCATCGCCGCCGAGAAGGGGCAACAGGCCAAGGCTACTATCGTCGCGGGTTCCAAAGACGCATGTATAGACAACGTTGATCAGCCGAATTTTGGTGCACCAAGTGTCACTTGGGAGGATTGGCTTTGGTATCGGACGAGTCATTCGGTCCAGAACCTGCAGGAGTAGCATCGCCCGGCTCGCTTGGCTTGGGGCCACTTGGTGGAGGCATTCGTCGGACTGGTGTTGTTTGGCGCTGGCGATAATTGTCTGGCAAGTTTGCAGAGATTGTGGCTTTGGCATCTTGGTACAAATCAAAACATTCCGCGATAATCTGCTCCAAAGACAGCTCCGCCGGAGCGATACCCGAATCTAGAAGCTCTTTTATGTGGTCCTCCACTTCCCTGAGCTCTTCCATGTCCTTTCGATACCGATCGGGGATACCGCTGTTGTGGAGAAAAGCCAGAATGCCAGCACTGACAGTGTTCACAGCTCCAAGAACTGTGATTGGTGTACCATCTTTGACAGCAACGGAGCCGAGCGCCGTGAGTGTAGCAGAAATACAAAGCTGCAGTAGCATAAATGCCCACTGCATCAATGTCGCGGCGTAGAATAGGACCATGCACCTGCTACGCCGCCGTACGACATCGCGATAAAGCCCATTGGCCATGCCACGGGGCGGCCACACTATCGAGAATGGATGCACAGGTCGAAGCTGTTCCAAGTCCTTTTCTCCGTGAATTCCACCAATTCCACGCGCAACAACGCTCTATTCATGTGGCGTGAGGAATCTGTGTGGTGGAATCCTGTGAGTGTGATGACCAGATGACGGTTCTGAGCCGGTCGCAGGACGAGTAGAAGATGACCCATCAAGCCGCGGAATGAAGTCGCCTCTATCGAAGAGTACCTCATCTGATGCTCCGTGAACCGGTGAGTCTGATTTTTCGTGTGCAGAAGAACCCAAAGTCTTTTGATTAGCCATGCTGACGAACAGGTACAGGTATATTCGAGGTTATAGTATAGTGCGTGCGTAGTGATGACAGTGTTAGCAAGGACAGAATATCAGGTTGCCTAAGGTGATTGAGATGAAGAACGGAAGATAAGGTTACTAAAAATGTAACAAGATGACGAAATATTTCAGAGTCAGAAAGAGAAAGAGCATGGCTATTTTTTTGGTAAGAGACACTGCCTTTCCGCGAAAGATGTAGTTATGGGCCATCCTTTCAGTAAGTACTTAGGAAGGTCGCTGTCGCTTCTGGTGCAGGTACTCATTGTCCAGGTCACTACCTACCACACCGCCTTATTTCTAGAATCGGCAGAATTTCAAAAAATTCACGACTCCATCGGCTGCCAGTAATTCACTTCGGAACATCGCAATTCATACGCGCCGCCATTGTCTCTGCATGCTGCAATTGCTTGCGCTGTCTCGCATACCAGCCTGCCGTATCGCCCTGCGATCTACAAGCCGGTCTCCCACCCTCACACGGCATCGATCTTGTCGATATTTTGCGACAGCCATGACCGGCGACGCGACCGAAAATACGACTGTAGAGGTGGACGGCACGCAGTTTGGCACGGTGAGAGAAGGTCTTGCAACAATCCTGATCCCGCAGGGCGGCAAAGTGGGAGAAGACCGTGGTGAAGTGCAGCAGGTCTTCTACAATCCAATCCAGCAGTACAACCGCGACCTCTCCGTGCTTGCAATCAAGGCGTACGGCGAGGAGGCTCTGGAGAAGAGGAAAAATCGCAAAAAAGCAAAAGATGCCAAGCATGGGAAAAAGCGAAAGAGAGGAGACGAAAATGGCACCAAAACAGAATCGTCCGAACAGCCAGAGCAGCCAGAGCCGCAGACAGAAACTGAGGCTACCACAGAGGACCAGAATGCTAGCCAGACGACGAAACCTTCTTTCCAAATGCTAGATGCGCTTTCGGCTTCAGGTCTTCGAGCACTGCGGTACGCCCGCGAATTACCATTCGTTACCTCCATCACGGCCAATGACTTGTCGGCGTCTGCCGCCAAATCGATTAAGCAAAACGTCAAACACAACGGTGTCGAGGACATTGTTTCTGTGACCAATGGCGATGCTCTGGCAGTCATGTATAGAACAATCGCAGATGCTCTCGCAAATGGCGAGAACAATAAGTCATGGAAGAAGTCATCCAAGTTTGATGTTATCGACCTGGATCCGTATGGGACGGCAGCTCCATTCTTTGACGCTGCTGTCCAGGCTGTGCGTGATGATGGCGGTCTACTATGTATAACGTGCACGGATAGTGCTGTGTGGGCTGGCCATGCGTACTGCGAGAAAGCTTTCTCCCTCTATGGCGGTACCCCGATCCACGGCATGCACTCCCACGAAGCCGGGCTACGGCTGATCATCAATGCAGTGGCCACGTCGGCGGCTAGATATGGACTCACTATCGAGCCACAGCTGTCTCTCTCCATTGACTTCTACACAAAGGTCTTTATTCGGGTCACAAAATCTCCGCAGGCTGTCAAATTCCTGGGTTCCAAGACGATGGTTGTGTACAGCTGCGATAATGGCTGCGGCGCCTGGGAAACCCAATACCTGATGCGCGCCAAGGCTGCGGTCAATAAGAAGGGCGATGGGGCGTATTATAAATACGGCATGTCCCTGGGAACGGGAGGTTCATTTTGCAAGCATTGCGGCACCAAAATGCATGTCAACGGTCCCATGTACGGAGGTCACATTCACTCGCGGCACTTCATCGAGAGGTTGCTCAAGCAAATACCAGAGGCCGACAAGCAAGTCTATCAAACTCTGCCTCGGCTACAAGGCATGCTGCAGAATGCGCTGGAAGAGCTGATACCCAGTCCGGAAGAGCCAGCTCCAGTCGAGCCTCGAGACAGGGACTACGCCAAGATTGACCGCTATCCATTTTTTGTAATCCCCGGCAAACTTGCGAGCACCGTTTGCTGCGCCACCCCGGGTGATGACCATTTCAGAGGAGCTTTGAAGCATCTGGGCTACGTGGCGGGTCGTAGCCACTGCAGACCGGGAAGCATCAAGACTGACGCTCCATGGTCAACAATATGGTGGATTATGGCAGAATGGATACGACAAAAGGCACCCGTGAAAGCTTCGAGGTTCAAGCCGGATACGGCGCCATGGAGGCTTTTAAGGAGCATTGGCATTCTTCAGGAGGAAGGCGGTGCTGGTGTCGAAACGTCGGATAACCGGTCTGATGTAAATATGGAAGGTGTTGATACAAAGGCGAGAGAGGGTAAAGAAGCCGGTGCTGAGAAGCCGGTGCCGAGCGATACAGAGACCCTCACCGAAGCAGACTTGCGGAAGACGCTTGTTTTCAACGACGATCTTGCTCGACTAGGCCGAGAGGGCAAAGCACAGAACCTTGTTCGCTATCAGATGAACCCCAGGGAGAACTGGGGCCCGCTGACGAAAGCAAAGAGCAACTAAAGAAAAAGTACATAATAAGCCATGAATTGAAAATAGAATTACGGCAGCAGCCCCGTCTGATGCGCTTCTGCTTCTCCGATAGTCATTGTGAATGCGATAGCGCCGGCCTGCCCATGCGACTTTTTTTTTCGCGCAGAGTATTCCATGTGCTATTAATTTCCTTGTTCGCCCAATCAACCCCGACCGCACAGACAACTTTTGCTAGATGAACGAGGCTGCAGAGGCGACGGATAACGCAACGGCGGCTCCATAAGATGCAACATGTCCGCCGGCAGTTCAGACCTTCCTCCGTCTCACAGCCTGCCTGCTGTGGGGTGCAGCCGCTGTATGACGTCCAAAGCCTGTTTTCAACATTACAAATTCAAAACATTCGCAACCTAGCACTGGTTCTTTATTGCTTGCATTCTCCTACGTTGCGTTGACTCTCGTTATTATTTTTTTGCATTTTAGCCTTGCTAGCCTTGATCGGATCGCTTGAATGCACCGCGCCGTCCAACTACAGCCCCTACACGCATAATGAGTGACTCTTCGCCCGACCTCCTTCACGCCGAGGTCCTCACGTTTGACGACGATGCCGGAACCGTAACGGCCTCTTCGCTTACGGCCGACGTGCCCGCGAGCCCCCCTCTCAAAGTCGACCAGTTGGTAGCTGTCCTGCAGGCGTCACCAAGCGCTGAGTCGGTCCTCATCGGGCTCATCGAGCACACCGGAGCCGCTGCAGAAGACGGTGCGCCGCCGTACCGCCTCGTCGCCATCCAGACCTGCGCAGACATGCCGTCGCAGCTCGCCTTGGTGCCGCGCGTGGCGCAGCTGCCGATGCATCTAGCCCACGGTACCGTCGACTACGTGCTCTCGACCAAAGCCGGTGCGGGCCGCGCGGTGCCGTTCTGGGAAACGGTGCTGCACCCGCTGCTGGGCTTCGCCGCCCAGGCGCTCACCCAGGCGACGGAGCCGAACCGCGTCGTGGTGACGGAGAGCGACGACAGCGTCCGCGAGTACGCGCGCGGCGGCCAGCACGCCGCCGACGGGCAGCCGCGCACCACGGTGCTGCTCAGCGGTGACGGCGGCGTCGTGGACCTGCTCAACTCGTCGGCGCCCCCGCCCCCGCCGGCCGAGGGCGAGGGCGAGGCGGCCGCGCCCCCGCCGACGATTGTCCTGATCCCGCTGGGCACGGGCAACGCGCTCTTCAACTCGCTGCACAAGCCGCTGTTCACGGGGCCGTCGGAGCTGGTGCTCGCGCTGCGGACGCTGCTGCGCGGCGTCGCGGCGCCGCTGCCCACCTTCAAGGCCTCGTTCCCGCCCGGGTCGCGCACCGTCAAGTACATGAGCAGGGACCACCCGACGTCCGGCGCGGGGACGCCCGGGGAGGTCGCCGCCGCCGAGGCGCAGCTCTGCCGCCAGGAGACGGACGTCGGCGCCCTGTACGGCAGCATCGTCGCGAGCTACGGCTTCCACGCCAGCATCGTCTACGAGAGCGACACGCCGGCGTACCGCGCGCACGGCGCCGCGCGCTTCGGCATGGTCGCGCAGGAGCTCCTCAAGACGTCGCACCACTACGCCGCCCACGTCGCCGTCCGGCGGCCCGGCCGCGACGGGCGCGGTCTGGAGCCGATCCCGCGCGGCGCGCACGCCTACGTGCTCGGCACCCTCGTGTCCAACCTGGAACGCACCTTCACCATCTCGCCCGCGAGCCGGCCCCTGGACGGGCAGCTGCGGCTCGTGCACTTTGCGCCCCTCGGTCCGGAGCGCACCATGGAGGCCATGATGAAGGCCTACGACGGCGGCAAGCACGTCGAGTCCCGGTGGGACGACGGGCAGCGGGTGTACTACGACGACATTGACGAGCTCACGATCCGGATCGAGGATGACGAGGAGCGGTGGAGAAAAGTCTGCATCGACGGCACGATTGTGGATATCCCCAAGGGCGGCACTGTGCATGTGCAGAGGGAAGAGAAGAGTCGGTTCAACATTGCGGTAGACTCACACGTGGTTTAGAAGATGTAACTTGGAGTTGGGGGAATACACATGAAGGTCCTGGCGTGCTGCCGGTTTCCGGGTCCTTTATTACTTGTAAATATGTTAAAATGCGGCACATCAAGATGCAAAGAGAGACCGAAAATGCTCCAAAGTAGAATTACAATGCGGCAAGATTCAAAGGATTGTAAATCTTCTTGTTTCCCCCGCCTGCGACTGTTTCCACGCACACACAAGTTACGTCGCAAGGAGCTTTTTGACTCGCCTCTCCATGATATTCTCAAACTCCTCGACGCCATTCTTGAGAACCGTCATCTCGCCCCCCTTGAGCCTGTACATGACGCGCCTGCGAAACGGCTTGTCGCCGTCGTCATCGTCCTCGTCGCTGCCTGCGCTTCCCTCGTCGTCCTCGTCGACGATGCCGTCAATGACACCGCGCATGAACCACCTGTCGTGGCTGACGAGCACGACGGCGCCCTCCCAGCGCTTGAGCGCGCCGCGCAGCGCCGTGACGGTCTCGTAGTCGAGGTGCGTGGTGATCTCGTCGAGGACCAGGCACTGCGGGCGGCGCCACAGCAGGCGCGCGAGCTCGCAGCGCACGAGCTGCCCGCCCGACAGCTTGGCGACGGGCACGTCGGAGGCGAAGCGGCCGGGCAGGCCGAGCTCGCCGAGCAGGCCGCGGATCTCGCCCTCGGCGAGCTGCCCGTCAACCTCCCTGGTGAGCAGGGCGAGCGCGGTGAGGGCCGGGTCGTCGCGGCCGAGGGCCTTGAGGGCGTCCACGGCGTGCTGCGAGTAGTAGCTCATCTTGAGGCGCGGGTGCGTCGTCATGGTGCCCGTGGTGGGCCGCGCCTCCTCGACGAGCAGCTTGATCAGCGTCGACTTGCCCGCGCCGTTGAGGCCGAGGATGCCGACCCGGTCGCCCATGCCGACGGTCAGGCTAATGTCCTTGATGACGAGGGGCGACCTGGGCGAGTACCGGTAGCTCGCGTTCTCGATCGAGATCAGCGAGCCGGGAAACCGCAGGTCGGGCGGCGTCGGGAGCGTGAGCACGACCTGGCGCTCGTCCGCCGCAATGTCGATTTCTTGATGCGAGGTGTGAAAGAATCCGGCCTGGTCATTGAGCCTGAACCGGTGGCCCCTGGCATTGACCTGCATGCCCCAACGGTCGTCCAGCTTCTTCTGCCGCGACTTGGCCTGGCGGATCTTGTTCTGGTCGTCGTTTTGGCGGCCGGCTTTCATGTTTTGCGCAATCGTTTTTTCAATGTGCGCTTTTTGCTTGTCCTGCGCTTCCTTGACCTTGAGCAAATGCTCCTTGCGCTCGGCCTGCGATACTTCAAAGGTGGGAAGGTCGCCGTGGAAATAGGTGAGGTCTTTGTCCCGCAGGATGAGCAGGTCGGTGCACAGAGTGATGAAGTCGCGATCGTGCGAGACTAGAATCAGCGTCGGCGGCTTGTCGGAATCTTCCAACGATTCGAGGTATTTTTGCAGCCAGATGATGCCGAGAAGATCCAGGAAATTGGTCGGCTCGTCTAGGATCAGGATGTCGGCCTCTTGGAGGAGCACCGTGGCGAGGCTGGCACGCATGTGCCAACCACTTGAGAGACTGGAGAGGGGTTTTTCCATGATGGCTTCAGTGAAACCGAGACCAGTGAGGATGCGTCTAGCCTTTGTTTCGATTTCACTCACGCGGCTAGGTTCGACTTGGATTTGTAGGTCGGCGAGCATGTCGGCGGCCTCTTGCGTTTCTTCCTGGAGTTTTTCGGCGGTGATCTCTTCTGGGGGCTGGTCTACTTGCTCCTGTGACTCGGCGACAACTTTTTCAATCGCGACGAGGGCCTTTCTAGCAGCCATGCCACGCGCACCGCTGCGAAGCCTGGCGTCCTTGTCCAGCATAAAGTGGCGCTTCTGTAGACGGTCATGCTTGAGGTTGCGAACAGCTCGCACGGGCGCAAAGGGGTCCGTTGAATTGATGCCATCAGACAGGGCTTGTGCAGGTCAGCATGTGGTCCTTTCCCAGTGGTGAGGGTTGGGCGGCGAGCTCGCGTACTCTGAATATCTTGCTCAACAGCGCTACGAGAAGTCGCCCGTTCAATGACTTCCTGCCGTGTATTCATTTGGGTTGCCGATTTCTCGGGTGCTTGAGACTCTCCATCATTGAGCTTTGTCTGCTGCAGAATAGCAATCCTGGAGTCTTCGGGGATGCCTGGGATGAGCTTCTCCGCGATGGCTTTCAGGAGAGCTTAAAAGCGCCCGGCTGTTAGTGGGGTGAGGTCGCACGACAGGCGGCACATACTGGATTTTCCCGTTCCATTTCGGCCTACGAGAGCATATCTGTGGCCTTCCTTTAGGCGCAGCTTCGCGCCAGACAGGATCTCTAACCCTTCGCTGCGGGCCTTGGACTTGCCCTTTGCGGGCGTGCCCGATTTGGAGCCG
This sequence comes from Cordyceps javanica, assembly GCF_051103115.1. Lineage (NCBI taxonomy): Eukaryota > Fungi > Ascomycota > Sordariomycetes > Hypocreales > Cordycipitaceae > Cordyceps > Cordyceps javanica. The sequence continues at coordinate 3,023,730 of NC_139296.1, forward strand.
CCAACAATGGTAATATTAACGCCATCGATATCGAGCTTTTTTCGGGCGTTAGCAATATCTGTATGTACCATGTGCGAACTTGAGCGTCATACTTCTCGATAATTCGCTCTGTCAATGTGAAAGCGCGTCTGTTTTGAGGTACAGAGGATGGTGGCGACGGACTCGGATGCCATAGAGGTCATGTTGGGAGGTGGCAGCCTAGCTGGATGGTGCGCTCGATTATCTTTTTCGTCTGTCGCGGCTTGTATATAGCTCTTTCTATAGTGTCCAAAAGAGCTGTGCGTGTTCAACGACGATGTCAATGGTTTTGTGCGAATGCCGGCTACATTTATACATTCCGTGATCAGTAGAGGCCAGCCGTAGCGCTGGTGGGGTCCAACAGGTAACCCGTTTGGGAATGCGAATCGCGGAAGGCATAGCCACCGAAGAAGCTGAAATTAGAATCTTCTGCAAACCGGCTAATGACACTAGCATTCATTAGCTGCGCTGGATGACAAGATCTTGATCTGCAACGAGCGGTTGAATGAAACCCTTTTCTGGGGAGCGATGCAGGGTAGGTCGTCACTGTGGAGTCGGCGCAAGACGGGGTGACTCACGCCGACGCCGACTGACACAGTATTGGAGTCGCAACGACTGGAAAGAAGGAAGAAACAGTTGCATTTGTTGATATCATGGAGAGCACTATCGCTATAGTAGAGAATCTGTGCATATATATCGCTTGAATTCCGGTGGGAAATAGTACTACGGACGCATGGCTCCTCTACTTCTCTATAGCAGCGGTTACAGTGGCTTATAGCGCTGTGAAGAACTGATTAATCGCTATTACTGACAGCTCGTATCATCCCAACGATAGACCAGCATTGAGCTTGATCGCTGGTCTATAATGTCTAACCAAGTTATACTCGGTTCGAATGAGTGTAATGCTTGCCAGTCTTGGTAAAATGGCAGAAGCTATTGAATTTTTCTGTAGGTACTGTTTCGGCGACACTATACAAGCTGTCTCTTCTGGCCATTGCCCATGAAATGCGGCGTCAAGATTCATACGAATATGAGCCAGAATCAGACGCCTCAGCATACTTGAGCAAGACTACAGACATTGCAGTTTTGTTCATCGTGCGTGCTGCCTGTGCCCGTCTCCTACTCTATATGGAGTTGCACTTCTCTTACATCAATGCAGTTTCTGAGTCCTCATGACGGAACGACTTCATTTCGTCGTGCAATAGTCCTTGGACACAAAAAGAAGAAACCGCATAGAATTACTAGCACATGAGTCGGTTCGGCTCATCTCCGAATACAACATTGCGTGATCCCAAATGATGGTCTTGAGAACCATTCGCCTCCAGCGGCGGCGGATTTCAGTAAAGTTGCGTCGTGTGGAACATGGTGTCCAGCGATACAGACGCCTGCCGCTGCCGACTAACACGAGGTAGTCAAATTACGACCCGAGGATAGTGCCGTAGAGTCTCGTGAAGGTGCGCTCGCAGCTGTTCCAACTTGTTTTCAGAATGTCACAGCAATATCCTAATCCGTCTTGCAAATGGCTCGCACCTCACCACCACTTTGGACTGCGTTTCCTCCGCCAACAACTTGAGGGGGGGAGTTGGATATGTATTTGCACGTAAAGTAAGAATTCCTGACAGCCCTATATTAGAGCAGAAACTTGCCCCTCAAAAACCAACCTGGTAAAGGCGCAGGCGTACCGAGCTTGGTGCGAAAGTATAGGTGTGTGGTACAGAGGTGCTTCCTGTGAAAGAGATGGTTAGCTCTCGTTGGGTCAGATCCGAATCCTCGTCCGGGGCTTATTTCTCGGGCAGTAGAATGCTCCAAAAATAGTTGCAAATAACTAGGATCGTCGTCAACGATTATGCAGGAGAACAAACAGTCCATCGTGATCCGAGACAACGGAACATCACGCTCTGATCCACCTGGCTTATTATATGCCAGCCTCGCCGAAACGCCAGCCTCGCCGAAATGCCAGCCACGACGAATATCTCTCCGATAACCCTACCAGTAGTCTTGACTGGAACTGCACTCAACAAACTCCGAGGGCGCATGCAAAGCCAAGGTGTCGTGCTCACTTCGTCAGACCCCAGAAACAGGGATCTGGACAAAGAGCCAGGTCCGCGTCGGCGGTGTCTGACCCGAATGCTTAAATTTAGACGCCTCTATGACGGGTAGATTACGTTCGGGTCTCGAACTTGTTTGCCTTTACGCACTGGTATGGATTGCATTTCGTGACCGCCTGTTGAAGTGGCCGTGCAGTTCTCCTGACGGTCAACCGGCAACTTCGACGACGAGTAACTCGTAGTTGCAACTACAAATTGGGCCGAATCATTTCCAAGTTGAAGTTGTGCAGCTTTCGAACATGACATATTCGAAAAATTCTTTCCTCTTTACCTCGGAACCATGCCTCACGGCTATACTGCACTTGTCCTCGATCTCGGAGGTGTTTTGTTCAGCACACCGGACGTGAATGTCGGGCTTTCCAAGCGGAAGCTTGCAAACGCCCTAGATTCACCCGCATGGCACGACTATGAGCGGGGAATCCTACCGAAAAGCGACTGCTACGAGAAGGTGGCCACAGCCTTTGACCTAGACCTGGGCGCATGGGCCGCTGCAATCCGCGCTCTCACAGAGGGGCAGAGAGCCAACGAGGAGCTCGTATCTGCCATTCGCCAACTCAAAGCGGTATACACTCTCAAGGTGTATTGCCTGTCTAACATTCCAGGCCCTGCACTTGAAGAGCTCAGCAGTATTGCCGCTGGATGGAATATATTTGATGAGCTGTATACATCTGCAGACTCAGGGTGCCGGAAGCCAGACGCGGCGGCGTTCAAGAACTTTCTACAATCGTCCAAACAGACAGCCGGCTCCTGCATTTTCGTGGACGACCACTTGGAGAATGTCATCGCCGCCCAAACCCTCGGGTTTCGCAGCCTTCAGTTCCATGACACGCCGACGACTATTCTAAGCCTCTACAATTTACTCGGCGACCCGGTGGCGCGCGGTGTGGCATTCTTGAAGCAAAATGCCCAGAACCATTATTGTGTCACAAACGACGGCGAGACTCACAAGGACAACTTCTCCCAGCTGTTGATTCTTCAGAATACGCAAGACAGGTACCATGGCACGATTTCAACAGTGTAAATGACCACTAACAACTGCGATAGAAGCCTGGTCCATCTCGAACACAGTGGCAGTACGTGGAACTACTTCATCGGGGAGCCTAGGATGGTCGAAACGCGGTATTTCAACGATGCCGACACCACTTCACTGGCCATGGTTCTGCTCGAAGATATTTCAGAAGAAGAGAGAGAGAACGCGATGAAGGCCATACTCGGAAATTTAAGCCCCGAAGGCTTGCCATATGTAAGTCCAGTCCTGCTAGCGAATATGCTGTTGTCGTCCGACTCATTGCTCACAATGGGCCAATGGGGAGCAGACATGGCTTGATCCATTGCGGCCGCGACTCTGTCACTGCGTATGCGCCAACGTTTATCGCTTCTTTCACCTCAACGGCCGCAGTGACAGCTTACCAGCAGTGTACGACTACCTTTGCCGACTGTTGCGAAGCGACGCCTTTGTGCTTGGGTCCCGCTACTACGAGAATCCAGATTGGTTTCTGTACATCCTATCCGACCTGTGCGCTAGGCGGCCTACCGACCAATCACTGCAGGAACTGAGGGATTTGCTCGTCGAAAAAGTCCAGAACCGCACTGGTTGCAACCGTGACGTCCTCGGTGCCGCGATGCGACTCTTGAGCGCCCAGTTTCTCGAGCTCGGGAACGCGGCCGACCTGGCTACACTCCTGGACGCGCAGCAGATAGACGGCGGCTGGGAAAGGGTGTGGTTGTGGAGGTGCGGAAAAGAATCCATCAAGATGGGTAGCCGTGGTGTAGTGACAGCAATGGCGGTCAAAGGCATACGAAATGCAGGTCGGGCGAGTGGTGCTCGCTAATGCAGGATTCGCAGACTGTAGAGCAGTAATAAGAAGCTTCTGACAGAAAGCTACCGGTACGTGCGCCGCAGTGAAAGTAACCTTAGTTGGTGCTATTGCGCCTTCGCTTCAAAGGGAGAGCCAAGGGAGAAGTGCCAAAAACTTGGAATTTCTAGATATTAGAATCGTTATGTATCTCAAAGCTCTAGAGATGTTAAGATTCATGCTTAAATAAGCATATCAATTACCTATGGCTAAGTGACCCGTAACTGTTTCGTATATTCCTAGTAACGGTATTAGATAGCTGCCTTTTAGGTGAAATGACCATCGTAGGAGGCGAGGACCCTTCGTTGAGCAGAGGCGAGAGGCAGAGATCCTCCAGGGCAAGCTGACTGAACTTTGGTCGGATTTCGCTGAGCATGCGACTTCTTCAGCGGCGGCGAGATCAAACAGGTTACGTATTATTTGGTATAGACGCTGCCCTGCAGGTATCCGCGCCCTTTCGACTCGCTCCATTGTTTCGACTGACGCTCGTCCACTCTGCGGTCAAGGCTCGCTCGCATCATTTTTTGCAAGAGGTCTCACGACTCCACTGTGTTCTTGGTACCTATTTACTTTTCCAGGCACCCGAGAACTTTGAGATTGGGGTTGGTGACCCACGACAGCTCTCAAGTCAAACCCCAGGTTCAAAGCAGTGGAGCAACAAGTCACGGACGATAAGCGTGAAGGAGACATGCCTGCGACGTCCCTTGGAGATTCAATTATATTCAGCATGCTTTTGTTTCGAAAGCTGCCTCGTGTATTTCGTTCTATGCGCAGCGCCAGGGGATCGTCAATTCATTTCATCGTTCGACCGTGATGAAGCGCCCTCTACCACCCCTGGCAGCAGTAATGTGTCTCTCTACAGAAACCGCCATATCCGCTGCCTCTTGATGTGCAGCTAGGGTGGAAGGCTCAGCATCGGCTGCCAGTGCCCAGCCCATTTTGAGGCGAAGAGTAGTTATCTTGCCCCAGTTGTTGACCCAGTCGATAAAATCATGTTCATCCTCGAGCTTCAGGGCCTGGAACCAAGAAGCGCACCCTGTGAGATCTAGAAACTCTAGAGTATAAAGGCTTTGGCTCAACTTCTTGAGCACAAGCAGCGCCTCGCTCCAGTCATGGTCGATCGAGTGGGAGTAGTAATTTGTCCCGCCATATGGGATGCGGTGTCCTTGCGGGGAATTCACAGTGGCAAATTTGGCACTTTGCAAGAGACAGGGCTCGGGCCAGTATGCTAGGCTGAGATGTGTGATTGAGCCGAGCCGAGGAGCTAGGGTGAGAAGGTCCCGCCACGATACATTCTCAGCGTGCTCAGGGTTAATCGCCAGAGAAACGTGAGTGAGGTTGGGAACTAGTGCGTAAGAAAGGCGAGGAGTGGGAGGAGCGTCCACGCTGGCTTCCCAGGAGTCTTGAGCCTCATCTGGGAGCGACGTAGTTGGCCGAGCAGGGAAGAGCAGTACAGTCACATCTCTCAGGGTCAACGATCTTCCCAAAGCTCCAGTGAGGTCCAGAGCAGTAATTTCGCGGTCAAAGGCTGAAGATGGAGGTAGGCTCCCTGCGTCATGGTTGCCGTTGTCGCCTTGGCCGGGCCGCAGGAGCAGGGCTTTGATGTCACCAAGAGCAAGACCGGTAGGGCCATAGATGGCGAGTTCCCTCATCAAAGCTGGTTTAAGATGGCAGGGTACTTCGTACAGGTAGTGCTGGTCATAGACACGGTGGAATGCCCAGTTGGAGGCGACGTGAGCGAGGACGAGGCCAATCAGGCTAGTCGGCGCGGGGACATGCAACCCTGGCAAGGACACACTGGCCAGCGCATTACGAACAGCAGATACGGACTCGGATGCGGACAGGGGGGGTATCTGTTGGTGCTGGGAAGGTGACGTCCAGCTACGTGGAGGAGGGGGTCCCGCGGGGAGACGACGGCCATTGCTGTCGAATCTTGGTCTGACGGCACGCCTGGGGCGGGGGGCAGGGGTCTCCGGAATTTGCAGAATATGCCTCAGAGCCGGGGGCACGGTCGGGATATTGGCATGAATAGCAGAAGAGTCAGGGGGAGCAGCCGTTGACGAGGATGCGAGAGATGCGTGGCGTAGCTGCGTGAGGAGCTCATTAACGGACTTGTGAGGCTTGTCTGTGGTGGTGGGGTGGGACAGGCGCAACCCGGTGGTGGTTAGCTAGGGACGGACGAGTTGGAACGACGTTGGCCTAAGCTCTTGTGTCGCAATGACTTGGTGGTTTCCGGATCTGCACTCACCCTTGACGGCACCAGAAAAAGGCGACAACGCCTGTGGCGATCTGAGGTAGGAGATGTGTCTTTTCTTAGGCATGCCCGGGGGATTCGGATGTTGAGTGCGCGCAGTCCGAGATGGACGGAAGCTGAAGGAGGAGGGGCCGGGAAGCACAAATAAGTCCCCGCGTGGAGATGGAAAAAGACTCTCTCGCGGACTCTCTCTGACTGTTCTGTGTGTGACTGTGCTGTGCGTGACTGCGCAGTGAGGTGATGACTGTTGGGAAACGGCGAGATGGGATGACTGTTTGACTGACTGTGGAGGCAGGCGATGGCGATGGTGTGAGGTCAGCCAGGCTAGCTCCCCACTTTTGGTGGCGGCAGCCTTGTTGGTGCTGCTGATATTACCAGTACTCCTAACTTGGGTACCAACTAAGCAAGGTACTGGGTAAGGTGCCTACTAACCTAGGTAGATAGGTAAGCACTCAAGACTTACCTAGTGCTCGCTACCTAGGTAGGTACTGGTAACCTCAGTGCTTCTAGGGTAGGTAGGTAGGTACCTAGGTGGCAGTATATTGCTCTCCGATGGTCCGCTCACTCGTCACCATGTCTCCATACGACGTGCCTTGATTCATTGGCAATCTACCTATTCATATTGAACACTAGTTCCCGTTTTCTCATCTCCTCTTCTGAATTTAGTGCCTTGTCAAATTCTCCACCTACCACGGGCCAACATTGTCGACCGGCTAACAAACACTCACTGTACTATAGCGAGGTAATAAAGTATACCCAGTACCATTGAATCTCCAATGCAACGCTAACAGACGCAGGCTTGGCACGGGCCCAATTTTTTCTGTCGCGACCAACAGGCCAACTCAATACTACCTACCTCTCAGGAAAAAGCAGGCACAGGTAAGTACTGTTCAAGTAACGGCTAGTCGAGCAAACGGGCTTGCGTGCTTTGTTACGCTACTGCAACCGCCACAATGGTTCCCTGCGCTCTGCCCTGCGATGCGGTCTTAGCGCCGAGAACCCCCGCCTGGTTGGCTGTATCCAAGTACTTACAGGTACTAACTTAATTAATCGCAGCCTTCCGCAGCACTCGATCATGAATACCAGCAAGGTAGGTACTTTTCTCGCCAGGTACTTTGCACCATGTGGTCCAGGATTGTGTCATATAGAGCCAGATTTATAATCTCCTTATTTTGCCCTCATTTTTCCCGTCTTTCTTCTTCTCGTTTACGGCCTGCAATAGACACCACGTCCACCTCCCACTTCAGGTACCTACCAGGCTTAGTCATGGCTCCCAATAAGCGCTCCCCTGTTTGCTCTTTCAACCGTCCGTCCCACTGTTTCTTTGCCTCATTCATCCATCAGCGTGCCGCTAATTTATCCCAGACATCCACTACCCGAGGAACCACGGCCCGGCCATCTTAAGTGCCAATTCTTTTTGCTTCTTTATCCCCGTGGACGTGCTATTCCTGTCGCCGAACTGAACCCCGGCCCGGCGCCGTTGAAACAAAATGTCACAAGACTTGCATTGTATGCGGCGCGCACCCCGGTCTTGTCTCGCCCTGGCGGGGCATGCATCCAATCTGCCCATTGATCGCTATCCCACAAGCGCCTTTCCTCTCCTCCCACTTTTACATATTGCTTGTGCTGCTCGCGACCCATCGCCAAAGTCGACAAAAGCCACCCGATAGTCGTGCGACGGTCCAGGGTAACAAGGAGAGTCGCAATCCTCTACGGAGCAGACGAAGCGCCACCTTCCCTTTGGTCCCGCTTCCACCTTCAATCACTCGCGCCCGCCGGCTGATACTGTACCACGAGGGTCGCAGGCGTCCCTTGTCTCTGTTCCATTTTCGGATCCCGCATTGGGATTGCCATTGTGTAGGCAGAGTGGTGACCTCGAACAGTTCTCAGCCGCACCTCTCCCGCTGGCCTTATCCTCTTCCCCAGGCCTTGTCCCCCTCCCCGCAGCGACACTAGGCACAGTCTTTTTGCAATGACAGGCTTCACAATGCAGAGCTTCAAGAACCCATTAATTACACCGTCTCTACAGCCCCCCGCGATCTTGTGAAAGATACCACCAGTGCTACAGCACCCTTGTTTGACACTTAACAGTCCTAGGGTTAGTGGACTCGGGCGCTGCCAGACTTGCCACACAACCTTTACTTATACCGGATCATCAAGGAAATCCAAAGCAACAGAAAGAAGAGAAAATCGAAAAAATCTGGGTTTTCCAAGTCTCGGACAAATGTCCATGACAGGAAACTCGAAGCGAAGCGTCATTTTTCGTCAAACTCTCTGTTGTGTATCCCTGACAAGTCGTCTGGTCGTTTGCTTGCCAGTACCTCTCGCCTTTGACACTGCAGCATCCAGTCCTTGCTTCAACATCCACCGCCCCCAAAAAAGACATAAAGGCAATCACATAGCTGGCGCCAACATCGGGTTGCACTGCTTTGGCGATACCGTGATAGGGAACGTGCACGTCCGCTGTCCGATATCGCTGTAGGTCCGACCTGAGTGTATTCAGTGTAGCCTTGAATCCCCTTCTCAAGTACGACAGACACCCTTGCACAAGAGAATGGGTGCGTGAGACACACCATTATACCAACTTCTCAGTGGCGAGCGGACATATCTGCCTAAACAAAAGCTAAGCCATTGGCCGGGCCCAATACCCCAAGGCAGGCCACTGCACATCCTCCTAGGGTTGCTCCCACGTTCTTCCCGACTTTTTTGATCAGTATCATCACTGTGCCTTCATCAAAAGTAAAAGAATACGAAAAAAGCATCCCCCGTGGGAAATGAAACCAATCGAGGACCGACATGTAGTGGGAGGCTTCGCGTTTCTTGGTCTCTCCTCCCAGAGGCTAAACCGAGCAAGAATATCTCTCCCGGCAGAAAATAAGAGATGGAATTTCCCACAGGCCCTTCCCCTGTAGTCTCGGGCTACTCCGGCCTGGTCGTACGAGCCAGCAAGCAGAAGCCTCTACAGTTGGTTTTGGATTGCCGTGCCTCCGATGCTCTGGCCACGCACACCCTTCAAGCCTAATTCATACGTGTGATATGGCGAACGCATGCCTTGGTCACTTCCATCTCTCTTCGACTGGTGCTACGATGGGTATTGTGGTGCAAGAAAGAGCTTGCCAGGTTGTCTGACAAACACGGTATTGTGAAATGTAGGCGATCTAGCGTATCAACGCACCCATCTGGCTTGTGTATGGCATGGGCAGCACGACTGTGGCCATCGCAGCAGAGTTGGGCATATTCCGTTGCGATGACGTAGCGCACTCGATAAGTGTCAGGTGTTTGCCTCTCACAAATGCGTGATGCAGTTATACGGCCGATTTGTTCTCTGCCGGTCGTCTGACCCCCCCCTTCCCTCCGCTTCACTCGTTCACATCTTTGTGTGCATCACACCAAAGGAAGCCACCAGTTTTCCCGGGAGAGAGATCACAAGCATCGAGGAAACCCGCCCTCCCGTTGTCTGAAATTCATTGTTTTGAATTGTCAGTAGTCAAAGTGCTGCATTTGACTAAAGACGCGGTCAACCTAGACCTCAGACTCCCCAGGCTGATTTACGTCGGCGGTACAACAGAGGCATGTTGGGCTGCATTATGAGATCCAATAAAGGTAGACCTTGCGGTAATCCTTGCGTCTCGGACAGCCATGGGCCTGATCGCTACAACAGTCGGGCCTACACGGCAAAGTGTGCATTGCGCAGGGTCTGATGGGGCTACAGAATATGCTTTTGGGCACTTCAGCCAGCCATTGAGCTGCGCAGCCATAGTTTCGTGCGACCACTTCACGATACTGTAACCTAGAAAGCGGAGTGTTGCACCAATACAATCGCATTGGCACCATCACGGCCCGCGCAGAGCCCGGCGCGTAAGTTGGTCACTCAAAGTTTTCCACCCATGAGGAAGCAACAAGGTGTCATGAGGATGAATGGAAAGGTTTGTTCTCGCCTGGGCAGGTCTTTTTGTTCGTCTCTTCTTAGTGGCCCCGGTTGCGAGGACCGTTTTGGCACAAACCGCGCCGGAAGCCATTCAAGCGCCGAGCAGAGCATACGCAGGCCGGGCGAGTCCAATGACTTTGCGCTAGCAATCTCGCCCACATTGGCTTTGACCAGCCCTGGCCTTGTTCCGATGTCTTGCATACTTTTGATGTAGAAATCGGTCGTGCCTATGGCGTACGCCCGTTTGTGTCGGTGGCGGCCGGGCCCTGCATACTGTAAACCCAATATATGACACTGCGGTGAGTGATTCAGTCTGTCTTGCAGTTTTACGAACCGGACGAGAGAAGCAACTACGGTGACACATCGTATAAGGTACTGCTTTGCGGTTTCTGCACAATTCAGCCAAAAAGATGGCCCGTGTTTTAAAGAGCGAGTTGGGGCAGCTCTCTGACCACCCCTGTCGCCACATGTCCCTCCCGTCGTCAAAGACGACGAGTAGTAGCGCGCTGGGGCTAATCCCTCGTCTGGGCACAATACGCCGTCCTGTTGGCTGCTCGAGCTCCGCCAGAGCGACTGCCACTGCAAGTCAAGCTGGACGTATACCCGCTGTCCGGCTTTGATTCATGGGTAGTGGGGGAGGTCCGGCCACTTGCATGAGCAGCGCCGGGACGCCGTCGACGAACTCGTCGCGCGATTCGCAACGAGCAGTGGCCACCAAGGGAAGACCGGGGGACCCGAGTGGACTTTTTTTGATTAAACGGAACAAAAAGCCGACTCGTTTCCATTGAGCTAGACCTGCCTCTGGCGCGTGATGCTCGCGCGAGGAAAAAAGACCTCTTCGATCGCAAAGACGAGGCAGGCAAATATGCGCCGTCTCGAATCGGTTGCACAACTTGCTTGCTACCCGTGTCCTCCACAATTTTATTTTATTTTTTATTCAACTCTTTTCTTTAACAAGAAACTGATAGTGGCTGAGTTCTAGGCCCAATCTTGTCCAATTACGAGGAATGGGCGGTCTCGAATGGAGAAGAGGTCTTCCCGTCGGGATGATCATACCCCCCTCCCACACCTACTGCTGCTGCTGCTGCTGCTGCTGCTGCTACTGCCTGAACAGTGGAATAGATGATTATTCTTTGGTGCCCCGGAGTCGTGGTTCTGATCAAGTCAGTACAGCCGTGATTCACGGACCCTGCGCGTCATGCAGACACCCCCCCTCCGAGCCTCTCTCTCGCTCTGCTCCCCCCCCCCCCTCTCAACCTGCCCAGTTGCAGCATCACATGGGTCCCCGTCTCTGATTGAAATAGTCCCTATCTTGGTGGAGGGTGCATCTTCCGTCTGCTGTGATAAAGAAACGGGGTAGAGGAGAAAGCTCTCCCAATCTCACCCCTCTCACGATGGATATATAAATCCGCGCTTGCCCAACATAAAACTATTTCCTTTGAACCATATCATCCAACAAGTTTTCAGCCTCGAGACAGTTTTCATACACCAAAGTCTTATATCTGAAGCTTTTATTCCTTCCATTCCCCAATAGCGCCGTTCTCTGTGCTTCGTTCAGAACAAGATCTCGTCTGTAAGTCGTCGGTTCCCACCAACACTTCCCCGCACCGAGTCCGTTTGCAAGCCAAACGGGCGTCTTAATGCTACACCATAACTTCATCCTGCTTCCTTCGCTCGGGGTACTCGCACTTTTGTGTTTGGGGGACTGCACATTTATGAATGCAATCGACATTTCGTTCTCTCCGGATGCCGGCGCGTGCACAACGCTGCATGGCCGTTACATCTCCTCCTGTGCTAACACAACGTGCCTCGTTCTAGTCCAATCCGATCGCACCAACGTCTGAACACACGTGTAAGTTTTAATCTCTTTGCTTTAGATCCAGAACGTTGGACAGGCTCGACGATCACTACTATGTGGTTTGTTGGCTCTACTCCAGAGCAGCACGCTACATATAGTCTCATCTTCGATCGAGTCCAAGAACCGGCATTGGAGATGGAAGCACTTGAGAGACCAATAACTTACACACTTGAATAGTCGACTCGTTCGAGATCAGACTTTGATCCCGACTGCGGCGGTGACGATACCCAGCACTGTAGGTCCATCTCTCCTCGGACCACTCAAAGCTTGAAATGACTAACAATTTTAAAGGCCAAGTTCGTTCACCGAGGAATCCGTATGCATTCTCATCAGACCACGGTAAGCAATCAGCAATGAACCTGCCTGCTCTCTCTTTTGTCCGGTCCGGATGCAGTGTCCGCTTTGCACACACTGCTGCTCGCGACTTGACCACCTCGGGCACAAGCCGGCGTTAAGATAACTTCTAAAGTTGTCTTGCCGGACAAGAGGATACAGTTCTGTAAGTACAATCAATGGCTATTCTGCATTACCCTCTCTTCATTCCTATCCTTGTCTCTCCAACTCTGCTTCAAGTCGTCTGAACTTTTGCTGCCCACACACCACCCTCGCAACCAAACCAGCCGTGCCCAAGCCAATCGCTGGCGGCAAGCCAGCAAGGCCTGACAAGAGGGGGGGGCGATCTGATGCAGGCAAGCCCATAAAGACTCTCAAGGCATTGTGGCTCTGGTGTAACATGCGCGGAAGCCTGCTTCGCCTTACGCAACCGCGCCGATGTTTGCATCAGAGACTCTGTGCTTGAGGAGCTGGAGGTGGTAGAGCCACGCCCCCATACCCGTGTCCTTTGTGTGGCGGATAACCGCACACCGTCGTGTCTGACGCGGGCTTCGGGTCCCAGAAAGTACTCGAATGTACAGTACCTTGACTGGGCTGGCTGCTGCAAGTTTGAGTTGGGCCAACGAGCAGGATGCGCGACGCCACCAAGCCATGCCATGCAGCTCCCCCCATGCATGGCGAGGCTAGCGTCTGCACACCCGAACCAACCTTTCCATTCAATTTCCCTTCTGCTCCAAGGACCTTCGGACGCCCAAAGAGTTTACTTGCTAATGCATCTCCGACTGCAGGGTCCGCCTGTACCAATACACACGCCAGCAACGAGCCTGCCCCCTCCCCTACCGGAAAGCAAATCTCGCCTTGGGGCGTGCAATGGCGACACATTGGCTCAAGTACAGAGGAGGGGGCCATCAGGATGTCGCACTGCGCCCGCCAGCACAATTGAGAGAGCATGGCCCTTTGCACAGGTACACGGTCTAACAACTTTTGCTTTATAGCACGATTACAATTCCTCCACCCCGGCGGCGGTAAGCGGGGAGGTCGAGTACTTGGGAGCCGCAAGGTAAGCTCCATTCCTTTTCTTGGCTCAATCGGCCCTCTGGGCTTGACACTCCCACCAAGTTGCTTTATTTGTCTCTCACGGTGCTCTCTGATTTTCCACAAACACACCCGTCCCATCAACGGGTAGTCTGCTAGGAGTACCCCCCTGCATCAGACCAGGCCAGCGCCCTCACCATGGAGTCACCTTCATACGTCTTTTGCTCATAATACCCTCTCACCCTCCCATGATCACTCTTCTCATTTCCAATGCCCACATACCGGCATTGTCTCCCCATCATCCTGGTATGCGTACGAGTTCTCTTGTGCACACTCACCCAATCATTGTATACGCAGTCCTGCGGGTCGTGTAACTCTGAAAAACCGAGAGCCTGGTGTCCTGACGCATAAGGTCTTCGTGTGACTTCAACCTCCCTGTATTTCTAGCTCACAAGCCCCCCCCCGGCAACTGCGCTCCTGATCGTGAGACTAATGGGTGTTATAGATATAGCCACAGTGCGCCCACGCAGCCTGGCTTTGATATCCCACCAACGGATATCAACTCACACTCACAATTTGTTAACCCTGTGAACGCTTTTCAGCCAAGCACAGCCATCAACACTGGGCACAGTGCCTACTACCCCGGCCCTCCACTCGTCCAGAGTTCGTGGACAGACGGACAACAAGTCTCGAGCCAGTAAGTACCTACACAGCTTCTTGATTCCGGTATTCATCCGGCAAATTGGTTCACAATTGTTGTTGGCTGGTGGATTCTTTTTGTTTTTTACGTGCGTTCTAACGGTCAAATCCTCCCCTAGACCAACTGCTTCTTCTTCGGTCCTTCCAAGCTATCGTCATACGCAGCCTCATCATATGAGCACGCGAGAAAAGTACGGCACAGAAACACCACAGCACGGAAGAAGGGCAGAGGCAATTCGGAACAGACCAGTGACCTCAAACTATCACACAACCGTCATGAGTGGAGGACCGGGTTACGGCGCCAATAGGACCATGGGCGGCTACCAGAGTTCGCGGGTTAATCGTGACATGGAGATATACTCCACGCGCGCACCTGAGGACATTGTCCTGCCAATGGGCATCACGGAGCAACTGGGTGAGCTCGAGTACGTGAAAGAAGGCCCACAGGCCAAAGGCGTCGTCGTCGATGTGGAAATTTTCGCGCAGATTCACAAGAACTTTTTCATGGGCGAAAAGTTCTTCACATGCTATCGTAGGAACTACTTGTCATGTGCCTGCGCATTCGAAATGTCGCCAAACCCAGGGGATATTCCGCTCATATTCACTCCCATGGCAGACATTAGTCGACCAACAATAATATACGAGTTTGCCATGGGCATCTCGGCGATTGTGGCCGATCACCATCACCAGGAAGTGATGATCATACAGCACACCCCGAAGCGCGACAAGGGGCCTATCACCCTGCCAAAAAAGCAACGCATGGCGCCCAGAGGATCAGCAGTACGATATTTCAATCCAAGAGGCCCAGAGCCTCCTCCTGTTACTAAAAGCACTACTGCTGCTCCTGCCGCTACTGCTCCTGTCGATACTGCTGCTCCTGCCGCCGCTGGAGCTTCTACCGCCGCCGCTGCTACTGCTTCTTCCGAAAAAGAAGCAGACAAAAAAATGGAGGCCGAGAACAAGCGCAAGGAGGAGTATCTTCTCAATCGTGAGATAATACCGCAAGAGCATAGCTTCGATCGCCTCCAGTTCAAGACGGCGACGGCCAACAACGGGGAGCGCAGAGCCGGTCAGCAACGCTACCAGCTGGTGGTTGAGCTGTGGGGGAACCAAGGCAGTGCCGAAGAACCTAACTGGATCAGAATTGCAATCCAACGGTCGGCGGACATTGTTGTGCGAGGGCGATCCCCCGGCCACTATGCCAAAGAGAACCGCAAGAGCTCAGGTAGTGGTGGTGGTGGTGGTGGCGGCGGACCCTCGTCCCACGGGAACTACGGCGTTGGAAACGGGGGCCCGGCCGACTATGCCAATGCGTCCATGTTTGGTGCACAGCACCCAAACAGCTATGGAGCGCCCACCCCGTATGACGACCGGGGCGCCGACATGTACGGCGGCGGTGGCCACACCCGTCGCGAGATGGCGGCCTACTCGATCGACAACAACAAGTCCTACGATAGCACGAGGATATTCCCCTCGGCATTCACGAACCCGACTGGGTACGCGGACCCTAGCATCTACGGCCAGGGCGTGCAGACAGTAGGCGTGTCCCCGATGGAGCTGTACGGGAAAAGAGGCGAGCCAGACATGGGTGTCTTGCCGCGCCCAGAGCCCCAGATGCGAATGGGGCCGGACGCGCGCTGCAACGTCAGCACCACCACCACCACCCCAATGACGGGCGTCGTCCCCAGCGTTCTGCCCCCGATCATGCCCTCCATGGTTAATTCGGGAGGTTTCATGCAAAATTCATGAAAGGAAAGAATGGAAGGGGGTCCTTTTCCCTTGAGCTTGGCCGAAGGCGGCTTGACGTCCGTGTCCGGGAAGACGCATGAATTGCCGAGGGGGGGTGTGAACAAACCCTTGCAGACTGTCAATTCAGTCCCAAGTATGGCCTCCAAACCCGTTGGCAGCTAGCTGTTGGTCCTTTGAGGTTGTGGTAGACGGAGAGAGATGATGGCATCTGCTTGAGAAGTCTGTTTTTTTTTACACTTATTTTTTTGCGCACCTTCTCATCCATTCTCCTCTCTTCTCATTCTCTCCGTCATGTTACTTTTTCATATTCCTTTTCTCTTTTGCATGGGCGAATACTCCCCTTTGCGATGTTTTGAGTACATTTGACAAGCAAAAAAGCTGCAAAGTCTGGGACGCATGGGTTGGTGCGGGCATTATACCAAAGTCCTCAAACAGCATGGGCAAAGAAACAACACAAAAACAGTGTCAGATTCGACAGCCCTCGGCGTTTTCTTTTTTGTGGCCGGGGGGTAGGGGTTTCGCCGTCATCGTCGTCGTCGTCGTCTTTTTTTTTTAGCACAAGCCCGCCTGGCTTGTAAGGCTTTTCGTCCTTTATTCGTTAAGTTATCTTTTTCCATTCTTCCTTAGCTTTGCTCTTGCATTCAACGGCCGATACCATATACACCGGGAGTTCTTAATTTAATTAGAATATGACACAATTCTTTCAAAAAAATCCGCAAATTTGCTGCCGTGACTCTTGTTTGCCTTTTCACTAACTACCACCTCGCCATGTCTTTGTCGACGGCTCTTTTCCCCAGCGATAGTAGCCACTCTCTAGCGCCTCCCCTTGTCACAATCGAATTTCCTGTTTTCCGTCATTCTCACCGACCCCAAAAATCCCCGGGCTTTGTTGTTATGTGTGTGTGTGTGGGTGGGTGGGTGGGGGAGGGAGTGTCTCTTTTTTTGTTTTCCTCCATTCTCCCTCTCTCTCTCTCTTTCGCCACTTGCTGCCTTGTCTAGTCTCTCGTTTTAGTGCAGACGACCGCCGTCGCACAAGATGTGTGCAACGAAGGTAATCGACAATCACTTGCAGAGGCTTTTGTGGCGGGCGGACGGGCGGGCATGGATGAAGAGAGGACACGCAAGATGTGTGTGAGTGTTGTACGCCCGGCCCGAGCCACCACCACCACCACCACCAAGCTGGAAGAAAAAGCCCAAGCAAACAAAACCAGAAAAAAAGAAGGAAAATGAACGGAGAATGTACCTTTTACTGCGCTAATTTGTTCTTTCAAGCGGGGGAGAAACAAGCTCATATTTCTTTTTTCCCCAATTCTATTTGACCTCCGTCGAATCCACCAAAGATGCTGCTGTGTGGCTCGGTGTAGCAAAGCGAGGAGAGCCAGAGCGAGAGAGAGGGAGAGAGAGAGAGAGATAGAGAGAGAGACCGAACGTTGAGCAGGGTTTGACTTTGGGTGGCTGGTTGCTTTGCGTTGCGTTGCGTCGCGTTACGGTTCTGACGTGCGTTGCAGCGCTGGCCGGATTTACAAGTACATGGAGGTTTTTTTTTTTTTTTTTGGAAAAGTGTATTATTGCTTTTTACTTTCATCCATGGATTCTCCAAAGCAGTATGGGTCGCTTGCTTGATTCCCCCCCCTGTCAAGTCTAATAATAATACCCAAATGTCTTTGATGTTCGGTGCTGCCCACTCACTGCTCTACTTTTCTGTAGAGTTTTTGGTATAGACGAGATGCAAGCACACCCGGCGGAGTGCAACATTTTCCCCATCACCTTTTGTCGGTGTATAGGACAAAGAAAACGGCAAAGGCCCGAGATTTGGGACCACCCCCTCCATCGGCTGCAGAAGCACAAGAATCATGGGAGTCGGTTTACATGCCGCACGGCTGGCCACGTCTTTGGGCATCTCTCTTTCGTACTTGCCCGAATCTTGGGAGATTCAGGCTGCTAATGAACCGGCCGCTTTATTGCAAAGCCAAGCAAAACAGCCAATTCCAACCAGAAACACAGTGGGCGAATGTGACCGTCGTTTCTCACACAGACTAGGTGTTTGCACCTAATCTACTGTGTTCAAAATGTACGTACTGAGTAGAGTTGGGAAACAAAGCGCCTGGAGGATACCAACGTATATCCACGCCCCCCCCGCCTGGCCGCCGGCACTCTCCAACTCTGACCACTTCCCCTGGCATTGGTACGTGCAGCCCTGCTGCATCTTGCATGACTCCTGCTGCTGAGGTGTGGTCCTCCCTCATTTGTCATGCACCGTCACGTTAGGGGCCGAGCATCTCGGGTGGGACGGGCAGGGAAAAGGAGCCTCTATCCCTCTCTGTCAATCTCTGTGTGGGCTCACAAGAGTGTGAGAACAAATCGTCACAGATCCTAACATCGGGCGCGAGGATCGAGGGGGGAGGCTGCCGAAACGACCTGTCGCATAGCACAAACAACGGTTTTCTTCTTTTTATAGAGAGATCAGGTTCTCGGGAGTGTATGACAAGTGCTGGGAAAGGATACTCGTGGTGGGTAGCGGAGCTGCCTGACATCAGATCTCTCTTGTGTTTAGGCATTGAGCAGACGCCAGCACGTCGAAATTGTCATGAGGAAATGGCCCGTGTGGGGAAGCATTAGGAGCTTCTTTTTCTTCCCCCTCCTCTTCTTCTTTTTGTTTTTTGTTTTTTGTTTTCACCCCCCATTTTATTGTCAATATTCTTTCAGCGACGTCTTGCGCGGCTGAAACCTCTCTACGTGGGAGAGGCGGCTTGAACGGATGCAGCTATGATGACATGGCCATCGGACAGGCTGTTCGGCATTGCAATTCATTTGTCCGAGATGCGTGCGTGACCATCAAAGGCTTTCTCGTGCTACGATGCAATTAGGCATCTGGTGCGCCCTCATCGCGGTTCTAGTCTGGGTGATATCGGCTAGCGATGGGCTTCTAATTTGCATCCACGCTGCAACAAGGTCATCTGGCGCAAGTGCCCGAGACGTGAAGCTATCGTGCCAGCGAAGCAGTGATGCTGGTGGTTCCAACTCTGTCGAGTAGAACTGCCCTCAGCTACACCCTCACTCGCAAGGCTGATTGCTGCCGTTCTGTCCTGAAATTCCCGCGGCCCCTGTCCTCGAAACTGGAGGAGCTTCTGTCTCTAGCATGATGCGGGCAGGCAAAGCACAGCAGGCTATTACGTCGAGAATCTTGGTACCCGGGGTTGCACAGCATGTAATCTACCGTCATCAGAGCCCTGCTTCGCTTCGTCTGCGATGCGTTGGCAGGTGATCACTGAGTCAGGCTGTTGCAAGTTACACCAACCTCGGACTTCGCGCCTACCCAAGAGGTCCTTCAATCTAGATGCCATCATGCTCGTCTCCGCTGGAGTGTTTTGCAAGATCCGTGTCCGACCCAGACCCGTCGCCCTCGCTCTCCAAGAGTGACTCCTTCCAGCAAAACGGGTTCGTGTCGGTACCACGGCTAGCTGCATTGCAAATAGCGGTGCTGCTGCGCCCGCAACGCGTATTTCAGCTCGTCACACCGAGTAGAGAAGAGCAGCAAGGGCTTGGGGGGTTGGGGAGGGGTGGCGAGACGGAAGAAGAAAAGGGCTAAACCTGCATAATTGACTGCCTATTGTAGTCTCTTGCAGATGCAAGACTGCCTCGCGCCCGTTTCATTGGGCTGAAGGGAAGAAAGATTTGGTGTGAGTGGGACAATCGACGCCGTCGGTCTGCTTGAGCGGCAGTCGACCCTCAGTCGACCAGCGGGCGTCTGAACGGGAATACGTTCTCCACCGGCCCTGGTCAAAGTTTGGAACTGACGAGAGCTCATGGGTCAAAGAAAAGCTGCAGATCCAAAGAAGGAGACTTTACGCCCTTCCACGTGTTGATGGTGTTACACGACTGGCCCAGCCCTAGCATCCAGCGGCCACTGGCCCCTCACCGGGGGGGGAGGAGGATGTGCTTTTTTTTTTGAGATGAGATTTAAATTGGGCACACGGCGTAGGAGCAGACTCCTTGCTCTGTCCCCTGGTCCTTGGTCTCTTGGTGGCTGTTGCAACGGTTCGCGTGCGCCATGGTTCAGCGTTTTGCACCTGGCTGAGGGTCTTTCGTGGAGGAAACCTCCTTCGCGCGGACTTGGCACTACTTCGTACCACGGGCACATTTGCCTAATCCAGAAGGCAGCATCAAAATGTCTTGCGGCGGGAGCGTTGTCATGGCGAACGCCACCAGCTTCATGACCTCCAGGCGGAACTGCACCCGCGGCCGCTTTCGCAAAGGTTGACGCGAGGAGGACATGAAAGCGACGATATGCTATGAGAAACCAGGGAGAAGGATGCCTGGGGGATCCCGGGTCCGAGGTTCCAGAACCGCATCTTGTACAAGATATCCCGAGACCTGTATGCACGAGTATAATGAGATGAAAAAACCCCGACTTTGAAGAGAGAGTCAAAGGAAGTTGCAGACATGACGCCGTGTGGCGCCTTCTGCGCATGCAACCAATTCCAGCCACACACAACGACTAAGCCTCCTCCCCGCACACCCTAGTCGGCCGGCCAGTCGTCCGGCCTGTCGGCCGGCCTTTGACGCAACCCCGGTCAAGCCTCCTTATGCAGGCCTTCACCGGTGATCAGCAACTGACCTCTGATTCGTCAAATCCTACAGCCAACTGGTCCGGATCGTCTGCCATATTGCCCTTTTATTTCTTTTTTTTTTTTCCCTCTTTTTTTTTGCGTTTGTTTTAAACGTACCGGGCCCACCAGCCGGAGGGCAGGCGGCGGAGACCAGGGAGGGACCCTGCGATTCCATCAAAGAGCGCAATGACGCCAGAACAATGCACGTATGTAGGTCGTTTTTCTTTTCTTTTCTTCTTTTTTTTTTGCTGTGCCCTCTCCACGGAGAAAGAAAAGTATCGGTGACAAAGGGCAGCAAGGTCTAAAACAAAGCCCGCCGCCCCCTTGGCAGGTGCTGCCCGCCCCCTCCCGCAACCCCCTCTTTGGGAGAGCCAGGAAAGAAGAGAGGGGAATTCTGACGGCGAAGGGCGGAGAGGCAGAGAGATGATGGGGAGGCCCCTGGAAAGAGGGTGTGGTTGTAGATGAACTCAAGGGAGAAGGAGGGGCGTGCTGCTAGACGCAAAGCAGGCAAAACGGCGATGTCTGTCGATGGCCTCTCGTATCAAAGAGATGTGTCAGGAAGCAAATTCGCCCCCCACGGCTTCATTCCAGAAACAATATTTCCAAGTCAGCCGGGATGGGGGGGCCTGATATTAACCCGCGGCCGGCGGAAAGGATACATAATTAGGCGCTAAAGGCCCTTCCCGTTGTTGCTCAAGTAGACATGATATCTGTGCGACACACCATGAAGGTTTTTTCGGCCGTATCTATTCTACAGAGTTGAAATATGGACGGAATACTCCGGACATGAGGAATAACAAGGCTGCGCCCAATATTCTCGCACTCCGAGCAGGCCGTTACACAGCATGCGCCAGCTCCGTGGTAAACCTGGTTCTTCCCTGTCCACACCTCACAACAGGTTTAGCGATAGCCGAACATCATAATGAACAGTAGTGAGGTTTAGCTTTGCATCATGAACCCCAATAAGCAGAATAAGAAAAAATAGATAAAGACGGATGAGATCATCTCCGGCCGCCACCGAAATGAAGGGGAGCAGTGACCATGACGCAGAGACCGCGGAAATCCCGCTCCTCCTCCACGACGCATACCACACACCCATCTGTTCAGAAAACGCTCATGGGAACTCCAATGAACCGGCCGCAAAGTATCTTTTGAAAAAGGTACATGAAATGACTTGAAATGATTGAACCCCTCGTAGACGCCGCCACCCACACACCTGCCGGGCTGCCTGCCTGCCGAAAGCGATGCCCGCCAACTAGAGCGGGTTCTTTCTCTCCGTTGTAGATTGCAACGCCACTTTTGGCTTTTGTTCTTCCCAGTGTTCGCAAGCAGACGGCGCGGTGCGCGCTCACAGAGGCGTTCAGACAGACGAGACGATCACTTTCCAAAAGGGCCTAGACCCTCCTCCAGATGGCATCCGACATGGTAGCGACGGCCGCCATCGGCTCCACGTCGTGGACCCGGACAACATC
Organism: Cordyceps javanica; assembly: GCF_051103115.1. Classification (NCBI taxonomy): domain Eukaryota; kingdom Fungi; phylum Ascomycota; class Sordariomycetes; order Hypocreales; family Cordycipitaceae; genus Cordyceps; species Cordyceps javanica. The sequence goes on from NC_139296.1 coordinate 3,045,650, forward strand.
TGCTCCTCCCTGTACAGCGGCGGCCACGGTCGCCGCGGTGCCCCAGGTGCGCGCCGCGGGGTCCTCGACGCCGGTCGCCTGGCCGACGAAGGTCTTGCGGCTGGCGCCGACGAGCCAGGGCAGGCCCTCGAGGCCGGGCCAGGCGCGCAGCTCGTCGAGGCGGCGCAGCAGCTCGAGGTTGTGCGCGGCCGTCTTGGCGAAGCCCAGGCCCGGGTCGAGCACGATGCGCCAGCGCCGGATGCCCGCGGTCTCGGCGGCGGCGACACGGGCCCGCAACTCGGCGGCGACGGCGGGCACGACGCCGCCGTCGGGGTAGTCGGCGAGCTGGCTCATCGTGCGAGGGGTGCCGCGCATGTGCATCAGGCAGATGGTCGCACCCAGGCGGCCGACGGTGGCGAGCATGTCGGCGTCGAGCTGGCCCGCCGACACGTCGTTGATCATGTCGGCGCCGCGCTCGACGGCCTGCGCGGCGACGCCGGCGCGGTATGTGTCGACGCTGACGACGACGTCGCGACACGCGGGCATGCTCCGGATGAGCTCCACGGCGGGCAGCACGCGAGCGGCTTCCTCTTCCGGGGTGACTTCGGGGCGGCCGGGCGCGGTAGACTGGCCGCCGACATCAATGATGGTGGCACCGCCACGTACCATGCCGAGAATGGTCTCGGACAGGTCAGCTGCCGCATGCTTACCGCCATCGGAGAAGGAGTCGGGTGTGAGGTTGAGGATGGCCATCAGACGCGACGTGCGGTTGGGCGTCAAGGGCGTGAGTGGTGCGGCGCTGGCGGAGAGGCGGGTGACGCAGGTGAGAGGCTCGCCGACGGCAAGGTCGTTGAGGTAGTCTTGAACGAGCTTCCAAGGTTTGGAAGGGTCAATTGACTTGGAGGGGATGAGTCTAGGAGAGGGCAGCTGTGTCAGCGCGGGCAGAAGAATAGACGTGTATTGAGGAGAAACCAACTCGGATAGTGGCCGGAGAACGAATTCACGTTCAGGAATGCCGATATGAGGAACATTCAATCTATCATTTGATATCCTCTCATCGCCGTAGAGAAGAATGTCGAGGTCAATGTTTCTCGGGCCTTTATCGATGAGCTTACGACGGCCGAGGTCCCTTTCTATGGACTGGAGCTCATCAAGCAGAGCCATTGGCCCCAGCTCAGTTTCAACCTGGGCCAGCAATAGCGCATTAGTTGTCGACGTAAACTAAAGAAGCTTTCGATCAGGTTTGAGAGGATGCCGTCTCTTACGAAGAGAGCCACGACGTGCGCGGCGGCAAACGCCGGGCGCCGCCCCCCTTCACGTCAGCCGAGCAGACACACACATACCTCACAGACGCCGTTCAGGAAGCGGTCTTGATCCGTCACGTACATTGGCTCCGTTTCCCAGAGGCTGCTCGTGCGTGTGACCTTGATGCCGCGCCTGTCCATCTCGTTGCAGGCGCGCTCAATCTCGGCAACGCGATCCCCCAAGTTGCCGCCGAGAGCAATGTATGCCGTCGTGGTGCGCTTGGCGCCTCGGCAGCCGCATCCTGCGTATGATCGGCGGCTATGTCTCCTTCCAGACGCCGCAAGAAAAGGCATCTCAGTCAGAGATGGACGAGAGCACGCGGCGGTCGATGGAAGCACAGCAATGCGGGCGGCTCGGGAGGAGGTGACGGTGCGAGGCGCGCCGGCACAACGGCCAGCGTCGACGCGGGCAGAGGGCCGAGCAGCGCGGGCGAGCACTCCCGAGACTAGCCTGGGATGCATGATGGCGGGGGATATTAGACGGCGACGAGTCCCTGGCCGCGCGTTATGGGCGCATCGCAAGTCTGTTGGATGAGCTGGTGGTTGAAGCGGCCGGCGACTGCGGAGCAGGAATTTTTCTGGAGGCGCCAACAGGCGGGCGGCAAATGGCCATTCTCCGTCTGGACGACGGGGTTGTGGCAGGCCAAGTTGCCACAGAGCCCTTGCACTTTTGCCCGGTCGTGATCATTTACATTGTATACAATAAAAGGTCCTTATCCGTGTTTCCCATTGCCTACTGCCAGCAGAAAGACGAGCCGCGCGCTGTCTCAATACCGCCGGCGCAAAGCCCGCTGGCTGCGACTTGAGTCGGTACTTGCATAGTGCGTGACATTTGGGTGCAAAACAAGGTACCGCGGGGCGCGGGCCAGGCAGAGGCCGCAGAGCAGCCGGGGAATTGGCGCTACGGGCTCTGGTGGCCTATCACGAGCCAGCTCAGATGCCGCCGAATCCTTGCTTGCGAATCACGGCTACAGGTACGGAGTAGAGAGAGAACACACAGGCAAACAGATGCCTGGTATCTCGAAAATGGGGATATAGTTGCGACGATCGGGCTCGCGGATGCGGCAAGTCCGAGCGGACGTAGTCGGCGAGACGAGATGCGGGTTCAAAGATTTGGGGTAGAAGGGGGAGGGGAGGCAAGCCGGGGAGACTTGTTTATCAATCAGTAGGTAGTACTCGGTAGCGTGGGCGGCCGATGCATGTAAATTCAACCGGGCCAGTCTGGCCGTGGTGGGTGAGTTGGATGACGGTGGATTAGCTACCTTGTCGGCCTGATTCGCCTTGAGACGGGAGATGGGATGCTTGTGACAGCGCCATGGCCGCCGACCGGAAGGGCCTGGGTGGTAAGTACCTACACTGCTACAGTATGTACACAGGCAAATTAGTCGTGTGCCTGGGGAGATATAACCGGCGGCAACCCATCCAAACTTTAGTGGCTATATGTGCTGGAACGAGGGGGGGGGGGGGGGGGGGGGCGGGCGGGGAGCAACGAGAGCCGCTGTTGGGTAAATCTGTACAGAGCAGCTACTGCCCCGCGGGGTGATCTAGTCGGCCACCTAGGAACCAACTTCAGAACTGCCTTGCCACGGTCAGAGAGTGCTACTGATACCAGTAAAGCAGGAAAAGGGAGAAGAGAGGAAAAGTCACAGCTCCTGTAGTCCAAACAATGAAATCGAGGCTCACAATAATAATCAGAATGCTACTTGCCGGACACGCTCAACCGTCTGCTGATTACTCTACCATTCCTCTACTTGGCCCAGCCCCATGCTCCATGCTACTTATGCTCCATGGACACCAATTCCGGTCGTCGCGCCGTCGCTGTCCGCCGTCCCTCGGCATCTGTCTTTTCTACCCCAGATTGTATGGGGGCTTTCTCACAGGTGCCGCTACTGCTGCGACTACTACTTACCAAGTACTGCTGGTACTGATGTTACTGGACTGCTGTTGCTACCCACCGAGTATCCGTACTGCTGCCCTCATCAGGCCCCCGTAAACCCGCTTCCCCACCCTCAGCTCCCCCGTACAGTGGCTTCAGTCGCTGCCCTTGGCGCCTTTACAGTGGTCTACCGCCAACTGCTCAGTACCTGCACCAAAACTCCAACTTGCCTATATCCTACAGCGCTCGTTGCCCCACTATTCTCCTTGTGGTGGCTGCCAACCTTCCGAGCTCGTGCCTCGGCTCATTCTGCTTCCCCGGCGACACTCCGCGCATCCAGAAATCCGTTATTAGACTTGCCGCCTGCGCCTCTCGTCTCATTCTCTCTTCCCTTCTTCTCCATCCATCTTTTCTTGTTCATACATCTATCCCTCTCCTCCCTTCTCCCTCTCCAAGGCAATCTTGACACCTCTCGTCGTCGTTGCTTCTCCCTCCCTTCGTCTTCCTACAAATCACACACGTCATCACAAAGACAACCATTCACAATGGCTTCTCCTCGTACGTTGTCGGCTCCATGCCTGCCGAGCCACCTCGGCTGCCTCCGAGGCCTCTCTACTCGGCTCCCAAAACGTTGCTAACCATGGCTTTCTCCTCTCTACAGAGCAGATCCGCACTCCCATCACCGATCTTTTCAAGATCAAGCACCCCATCCTGCTTGCCGGCATGAACGTCGCTGCCGGTCCCAAGCTGGCTGCCGCCGTCACCAACGCCGGCGGTCTCGGTGTTATTGGTGGTGTCGGCTACACCCCCGACATGCTCAAGGAGCAGATCTCCGAGCTCAAGGAGTACCTCGACGACAAGAACGCTCCTTTCGGTGTCGACCTGCTTCTCCCCCAGGTCGGTGGTAGCGCCCGTAAGACCAAGTAAGCAAAGACAAAAAAAAAACCCAATCCGCACACCAGCAGCCCGCAAGACGAAACACTCCAGTCTCTACGCCAAAGCCTCCTACGCTAGTTCAAGAGCCCAGTCACATGCGCATGCACTCGACTGCGTGCGCGATAAGTGTGGCTGCATAAGCGCAAGGCTGAGAGAGGCTGGTGATGTCACAAGACGATACGCTTAAAGTCAGCCAGCATTTTACTAACATGCATTTCCTCTGCGCAGCGTCGACTACACCAAGGGCAAGCTCGACGAGCTCGTCGACATCATCATCGAGTCCGGCGCCAAGCTCTTCGTCTCCGCCGTCGGTGTCCCCCCCAAGCACGTCGTCGACCGCCTGCACAAGGCCGGTATCCTCTACATGAACATGATTGGCCACGTCAAGCACGTCAAGAAGTGCATCGACATTGGCGTCGACATCATCTGCGCCCAGGGCGGCGAGGGTGGTGGCCACACCGGTGACACTCCCACCACGGTGCTCATCCCCGCCGTCGTCGAGGCGGCCAAGAACGCCAAGTCCCCCCTCACCGGCGGACCCGTCCAGATCATCGCCGCCGGCGGTATTCACAACGGCCAGCTGCTCGCCGCCTCTCTCATGATGGGCGCCACCGGCGTCTGGGTCGGCACCCGCTTCATCCTGACCGACGAGGCTGGCGCCCCCAAGGTCCACAAGGAGGCCGTCAAGAACGCCGGCCACGACGACAACATCCGCACCATCATCTTCACCGGCCGCCCTATGCGCGTCCACAACAACCCCTACATCAACAACTGGGAGACGGAGCGCCAGCAGGAGATGAAGGAGCTCGCCGCCAAGGGCACCATCCCCTACGAGGCCGACCTGGACAAGTTCATGGACGTCATCGACTCGGGCGACCAGAAGAAGATGGGCGAGGCCGCCAAGAAGATTGGCATCGAGGCCCTCTCCATTGACGAGGACGACGACCCCATCGACGCCTTCCGCCCTCTTCTCATGGGCAAGTGCGCCGCCGTCGTCACCGAGCAAAAGTCGGCCCGCGCCGTCATTGACGAGTTTGTCAACGACGCCGTCTCCTGGATGCAGCGTGGCAACAAGATGATTGCCAAGCTGTAAATTTGCATTTACAAGATTTTCAGATTTTAAAAAAACGACGGGTTGGAAGCATCTCCAATGATTTGGCCTCGGCGAGAGTCAGAAAGAGTAAAATCACTCCTGGCTCGGGTCTCTGGATGTTTTTTTTTCTATTTTATTTTTTCCTTTTGTCATATATCCTGTAGATTAGAAAGCATCTGAATAACGAATACAAAATCGGAAAAATCAAGACTCTTCACAAAGAAGAAAAAAACACATCGGACATGAATTGCCGTCTCTCCTCCAACTTGTCCGTGTCATATGCGGCCCGCTTGTTCGCTGTGATGGCACGTTCGCTCCTCACTGCCATTATTTAACATGTGATGCCGCCCGCCGCCTCCGCCGAGCCCATGTTGCCGAACCCCCCCCCCCCCCCCCTTGTCCCTTTTTCCCTTTTCTTTCCCCACACACAAAGGTGGCCACTCCGGAGTTGCCACCGCCCACCATCTCGCTCGCTCCGGGCACTTTGCCTTTTTCGAACACGGTTACCTGTGACAGAATGTTGAAGAAAAAAAAATAATAGTGGTGCGAAGGGAGGGACACATGGTGGGCCGGGGGGGGGGGGGGGGGGGCAGGTCAGAATATGGGGGAAGCGGGAAAAAAAGAGACAACTGGCCTCTTCCAAAAGCGCAGGCCAAATCGCCGAACCCTGTCTGTCACTCGTAGCCTTTTTTCGCTCCGAGGCATATAACCGTCATCTTGCTGCACCACCACGACATGAAACCTAACAATAGATGCCAATCAAAGCATAGTCTGATCGCAAATAAGACAAAAATGTTTTATCACGTTTTATCACGTCTTTAAAAAACAGTGCTCGGCTGTCACTTTGGCACTCCAATCAACTGATTTCATACGTTTTATTCAATGCAACACCTGCTTCATAATCACTTTTTTATATCTCCCGTCATCGTGTTTTCCCATTTCCAGCTCGATAAACTGAGAAAGACTAAGAAAGGATTCACCAAGAAAGAAAAGGGGAAAATCTTGCAAAATTATGAAAATGCTGCCGTTGCGTGTAGATCAAACTCACCCTCCGTCAGCCCCGATACCTCTATTGCCCCCAAGCCTTCCACTTATGTTATAGGCGCGCGTGCTCCCGCCTTTGTAATAATCCTGGTTTTTCCTCCCATTGACACACCTGAAATTTCCAGCGTCCAACACATGCTGCCGATGCAGCTTAGTTACCGAGATATTGGCGGATAGCACCTTGCAGGCGAGTCGCGCCCTCGCCGACCAGGTTGCTCAGATTCTCCAGGTCGTCGCTGGCCGTAATGCCAAATTTGCGCACAAAGTCCTTGGCAGCCGACTCCAAATCTCCGTACTCTTCCTCGGGCTCGTTTTCAGGGCGGCCAAAATAGGCGTTGGAGGAGATGGACGTTGCACCCTCGAAGCCTTGCAACCGCGTCTTGGCTTCGGCTTGCGAGTTGGGGTCGTAGGCTCCCTTGCCAAAGTATTCGTCTGACGAGATACCCTTCTGTGTGCCGAATTTGCTGCGGGCATAGTTATCAGAGTCATCTGAAAGTAGAAAAAGGGGTTAGCCAAGGCCCTTCAAGCGCAAAAGCTTTGCACTGCGTCAACTTACCAACAGCCTTGACAGGGCCAACAGAGCCGAAGCCACCGGCGTTCTTCTTCGTCTCCTTAGTGGCAGCAGCAGCCTTGGGGCCACCAATCTGACCAAAGCCAAGTCTAGCCACACCCATGCCGAGTCTTTCCACCTCGGCGTTCGACTTTTGTCGGGTATGTGATGAGCCGCCGCGCGCAGGGCTGACAGGAGTAGGTGAGATAATGGTAGCAGCGGAACCGGAATTAGCAGGCGCCTGCTCTTCCTCTGCATCAGGGTCGTATCCTAGCTTGGCGATGCGATCAGCCTCCTCCTTGGCCTTCTTCTCCGCCTCATCAAAGTCAATGACGTCGCCGGTGACCTTCTTGGCTCCAAGTTTCGTCGTCTTCTTAGCACCGAGCACGTTGGTCTTGCGGGTGGCGCCTGTGGTCGTTGTCTTTCTCAGAGCCGCAGAGGAGGTGCGACTAGTAGCGGGCTTGGCGTCCGCGGCAGCATCAGGCTTGGCCAGAGGCGACGCGGATCGAGAGCCATCCTTGGCAGCGTTGATGAAAGGCGAAGGCGTGCGGCCAACAACAGGAGGTGTGGCGGTACGTGAGATTGGAGGAGTAGGGCGCTTGATGGCTGGCTTGTCCCACGATGAGAAGAAGTCGTCGTCTGGCTCTCCGGCCGGCGTCGCGGAGGCATCATCAGCACCATCCGTGATGACGACCTCTTCGGGGTACGTTTGCGCATCCTTGGCGGCACGTCGCTTGAGCTCATCTTTGTATTTAGTGGCGGCATTGGACTGATATTTCGTTTTGGGGTCCTTGCTGTTGAGGGCAGCAGTACCGCCATTGGCGCGGAAGAACTTGGAAGCAGACTCATTGCCACCAACCTTCATCAATCGCAGCTGTTCCCATTGCCATTGATCGAGGTTCGTAGAGCGAACAAAGGAGATGTGGACACCGAGATTGCGGTGGTTCGAAGAGCAGTCGAGACACAGATAGATGCCGAAAGGTACAGATGTCCAGGTGGGGTTGTTTTGCCCGCAATCGAAGCAGGTCTAGTCGTAAACAAGAATCGTTAGCCATGGTTGCCATATTTATCTCTTGAGATGGAAAAACTACGGACCTTATTGGGCAGCTTGGACTTGAGCTTCTCGAAGATCTTGTGCGACTGCTGCTTAGTCGCTAGGCCACTCATCTTGGCGAAAGGAGAGCCTGAGTTGTTCGGTTGCAAACACTCGATCCTAGTCTGTTGAGCCGGCAGATGTGTGCTTGCGATGCTACAAGATGTGAAACGGGCACGCAGTGATCAAGGCAATTCGTTGGTCGCGCGTGGCGGACTGTCAGGACGGGATAAGGAGAATGGAGGTGAGAGCACGACGACAGGGAGCGGGCTATTTTGGTAAAGTGGCATGAAAGGAAATCGCCCCCCATCATTGGATGAGTGTTGGCCTACAACCCCACCCTCGAATTCTGCCGAGGGCGGTGGCGCGCAACAACCAGAATAGGCCTCGAATCAAACTGCAAGAGTAAAATGTTCCCAAGTTATTGGTAGCTGTGCGGTGCTACAACATCTAATGGTTTTTGCGCGCGCAAATTGTGTTTGAGGACATGTGCGCAAAAAATTGGACATTATGAAACCCGTCACCTCCCTTGTGGCCCTGCGCCCTGCGGCGAGCTTCCTCAGTGCCAACGGCGTACGCGTCTCGACAATTGCTCGATCGTACGCGACACAGAATACCCAAGGATCGACGCCTCTAGGACCGAAAAGACGAGGAGTGACGCCCTTCAACGATGATGGATATGTCCCATGGACGGAGCTTTCCATTCCCGAGAAAGCAGCTCGCGCCACTCAACAGAGCTTCAATTTTGGACTAGTCCTCGTTGGTCTCGTGCTCACAGTCAGTACTTTGTCAATTGCGAATTTCGCATCCTCGGGCCTCGCTGTGCATCGACACTCATCTTTTTTGGATAGGGCGGAGTTGGGTACCTGTTGTGGACAGACGTATTTTCGCCAAACAGCAAAACGGTGCAGTTCAACCGAGCCATCGACAAGATCAAGAAGGATGAGCGATGCATCGAACTTTTCGGCGATGCAAAGAAGATTCTCGCTCACGGCGAAGAGACGAACAATAAGTGGCAGCGCGCGCGACCTCTAGCGTATGTTGAATGTGACTGGCCGGACTGGGCGCCGTGATGCGTAAACTAATGCGGTTTCGCAGATCATCAGAGCGTGTAGATAAGCAGGGAGTCCATCACTTACTCTTGCACTTTCACGCGAGTACTATCTCGTCATCTCTTTAGCCTCTGGTCTAACAATGTCACAGGTCGAAGGCCCTCGCAACCATGGTGTGGCGCAAGTCCACATGGTCAAGCTTCCCGGACATTCCGATTATGAGTACAAGTACTTGTTTGTCGATGTCAAGGGCCACGCGCGCATCTACCTAGAAAATGCCGATGCCAACAGGTTTGACGCTGGCAAGAAGTCATTCACCATGTTTGGGGTCAAGTGGAACTGAAGCAGCATATGAGAACTTGTCTCGTCGGGTTCGCGTTTGCCCGTGGCCACCGACGACAAGCTCCCCTGTACAATTTGTATACTATTCCGAGCATCATGAGCAAATGCAGTATTTTGGCAAATCGGCATATGGGACGACCAGAGAGGAATCGAGTGAATATCATACAGCCAAGGCACTTTCTTGGATCGCCTCACATCAATAGGCCATCGCCAGATGCCACAATTGCCTGTGAGGTGCATTTTCTTGGTGTTTTAATGAATGTTAGCTCATATGACGTATGTTGCGCTTTGGAAGCTCTATTGTTGTGCCCATTTTGGCTCCTTTGGGCGTGTGTTGTCGATAGCCACAAAGGAGGTTGAATAGGATGTCAATAGAATTTCCAAAGCGCAACATACGTCATATGAGCTAACATTCATTAAAACACCAAGAAAATGCACCTCACAGGCAATTGTGGCATCTGGCGATGGCCTCAATTGGGGGCACCCACAACAATTTCAATGCTGATTTCCGTGCACATATACACGTCGGACTCTTCCTGTTAACACTTTAGTTGTAATTTATACAACAGCAACAGGTGGGAGAATGAATAGATACCCAAACGGTTCCGTCAGAGACAAGAAAGGTAGCTATCATATTGTCCCAATCGTGACGCGAGCCACTAACATGAAGTTCTGCCGACCCCATCGAAGACTATTGATTTTCAAGGACGCAGACAGATGGCCAGAGCAGTTGAACTAGTTCTTTGGCAGTCGCCGACTACTACGGGAGTCTGGTGCCCAATCTAACCCGGATGCCGTGTGACAATAGGGGGAGGGGCCATTCTGACGCTGTTCGCTGTTGGTCTGCCACCAACAGGCGTTTACCCACATACATGGAGGAGCATCGAGTCAAGACTACAAAACACAATTACCCTGTACATCACATGTCTTTGTTTCACGCAAAAGCCGCCTGGCAATTGAATTCCATTCTCCACGGTGGGGATTTGAATCCCCCACGCCACCCCCCGAAAGGAGCATCTATGCTATCGGAGATTCGACTACCTCTGACGGCATCCGAGCAAAGTCACCTACAGCACCGAGAATACTCGGGGCGACGGAAACCGTCGGAGGGTGTGAGAATAAAATCAAAAAGTAGGCACGATGGACGCGGAGTATGAGGCTCTGCGATAGGGCCCCAACCTCCTCCTCCTCCCCCGGTCCATGGAGAGATTTGGAGAGCGGGGAGGACAGGGGATTAGATGTTGACTGGGGGTTTTTGCGAGGAGAAAACTGGAGAGCGAGAGAGCGAGATACTGAGTACTGAGAATGAGAGTTGCGAAGATGGCATGTGAAACTGGTCATTGCGTCAGGAAAATGAAAAAGCACAGAGATACGATCCCGCCGTGCCCGCCATGTCAATGCCACAACCCCATTTGCGGATAAGACGGCCGAGCTCTCTCTGTTGGGGAACCGGGGGGCGGGTCACAAGCCTAGCGAAAAGCCTTGTGGCGATAGCCGAACGCGATATGGGCCGTGTACATGCTCTCTGCATTGCCCAAGGTTTGTTTTTTTTTTTTCTGGAAGGGGGGGGAGGGGGGCTTTGTTGAGCCTCATTTTTCCATGTTTTCGATGTACCTCGGCTATTGCTTTGGGCTCACACCAACAGCCTTTCCCCCTTCATCTGCGGCCAACGGCCACAACGCACGGCCCCCCGCAACCTAACGCCTTGTTGCTCTTTTCGGTAATTTAACCCCCCCCCCTCCCCCAAGGCGGGAAGGCTACTTAGAGAGACCTGGAAGGTTTAAAAAAAGGCAAAGAAAAGGAAATAACCGAATTCTATCTGATACTGATAGTAGAGTTTCTCGCGCCACGTGCGCCCGCGTTCCAAAGTAGTATTGGCCAACCGCCGGACTGTAGTCTGTCACAGACAATAAAGACGCCGAGCTAACCCCATGGGTCGACAAGTCGTTACTTTTAGATGAGTGAGGTTGTAGGGTGGCCAGTTGAGCCGAGGCACACAAAACGTCAAACACAAGTCCATGATCCCTACTTTTACGTGACTGCGATGGGGCAGTCGTGGGAAAGCATTCTGGTTCATCAGTACACACGCAAAGATACCGAGGGAGCCTGATGAGCTTTACAATGCTCAAAAGATTATCAACGAATTCCGCTGCTGCTCATCAAGTCGCAGGCTTATCGTAGTGATGCTTTGGCTCTTTGTAAGCCGCAAAGCCTCTTGCTGGACATGTTCAGGGGGCCAGGGGGGGGCGTTTTGCTGCTCGGCCATGATTCTATCAATACTTGTGTGTTGGTCATTGACATGTATAGGGTCGTGATAAATAAACGAGCGACAGCCGACCTCGTTGCGGCCCGAACAGCCCCAAGGAAAAAAGATACATGTACATCGGCGATTCCAAGTACTTACTGCCCGGACTTTTTCTTTGGGACACGGTCTGTGTTACAGCTCTCTCTGGGGCGGCGGCGACGGCGGGGTGGATATCTACAGGGTACGGCATCGTGAGGTTTGCAAATGGCGTCAGGATACTCATCCATCGCCCACATGCTCGTGTCCTTGACTCGTTCGAGGGCTCCTCCCCCACGGCAACGTCAAGTCGGGCATGTTTGTACTGGCAAGTCCAACGTGCCACCCTACGAAATGTATCCCTGAGTCAAGAGTGCTACATGATGAGTCCTCGCAGGAGGGGGGGGGTCTCGTTTCAATGCCGCAGACGACGGTAGCATTTGTTTTCTTGTTGTAGCTTTTTTTTTTGTCTTCGGGTGGGGGAGTTGGAGATTCGCCTTTGCATTAGCCATTCATCAAAATGCAGAGTAGTCTGCCGGTAGATATACAGCCAGAGAGATGCAAAGGTACTGTGCGCAAAGTCGTCGGCCATGTGCAGCCGAAACGACGTCAAGGAGCAACGTACTGCTTGACAGGTGGTATTGAGGCGGTGACAGTATGAAAAGATGAGCGGAAACCTGTACATTTTTTAGTTGCAGCGTCGCACTCGGAACCGCTCTACCCTCGGCGGTGCGGGAAGTAAGTAAGTAGCTCTTCCCCCCCCTTTGAGTGTTGTCGCCATCCATCGATGGGACATTTTTCGCCATTTGCCATTATACTTTCTTCACCTCAAACGTTTGACTAACAACGGTGTCACTCACCCGCAGCAACGTCGCGCTGCGTTGCAACCTCCCCCCCCTTTGCCCCCCCCCCCCCCCCCCCCCCCTTCCCCCCTCCTTATCCCCCGTGCCGCCTGCATAACCCACACCACCACCACCCACCACCACACCTTGCACCGCGGGGCGTCTCGCCGGCCGCCTATAGCGAATATAGTGCTATGCATCGGAAGATCGAGCGGGATTCACGCAACAGAGCAGGGTAGATCAGGCCATGCATACGCAGGTTCTCTCCTTGCTGCCCGCCGCTGCCCGCGCACGCCGCCGCCGCCTGCGCACGCTCTCCCGGGGCGGAGTCATCGCCCGCCGTCAGATGGCAGAAAGCGAAAGGAATGGACATGAACAAGCCCACGGACGGACGGCCTTGTTCTTTTGAATGCAACAGCGCCACTTGACACTTTTTTTTTTTACTTTTTTTTTCGTTTTTTTTTTTGCCGTTTCGATACTCAGTACTTGCGAGAAAGGGCCTGATCAAGCACCTACCTCTTTTGGCGGTACCTTTTTCTTGTTCCTTGTCACGATGCTGCAGGGCTGGGGCCGCGCGCCGGCCATGGAACCAAGCAAAATCCATCGCCTGCCTGCCTATCTGCTGCAGGGGCCTCGTTCATTTTCTTCTCATGTGCCTACTTAGCAAGCGTTTTCTCAATCTTGCACTCGGGGTGTGCTATTTCTTTTTTTTTTTTTTCCTTTTCCCCTTTCTTTCCTTGCACGTTTCGACGCCTTTTTCCAACGTGTACCACAAAAAGCGGTAGCCTCGCCGCTCTTGTTCCGTTCTCGTAAACACATGCACTGATATATATCGCGACCCCCCCCCTGGACTCCATCTCCAAGCCATGCCGGCAAGGATTATGTGATGGGTTAGGCAAAGGAGCGCAGTGGCGTCGTGCTTTCCAGCAAGCCTCTCGCTAGACAGGATTTACCCCAAGATACGTATCAATCAGGAAGGAGAGAAGAGCCTTTCAACCGCAGTAGTGCGGCTCCTCTCGCAGCGCCGAGCGGCGCAACGGTGGCACGCTATTTGCGCAAGCTGAGTAGATGGGGTGTGAAGAAGGGACTATTGCTCTATCATCGACTATTATAACACCATACTTGGTTGTTTTCCTCCATTCTCTCTTCTCCTACTTTTTCTAGACAATGTACCGCTCATCGTCCCCGTATTTAATAACTCGCATATGCAGGTTGTTTTTCCACGGAGCAGCTCTGTACGGGTGTGTATGTGTGGCCGTCTTTGCCTGAACATTCCGAACATGCCCAAATCATGTTCCGAGAATCTCCGATACGGCGAGTCAAGAAAAGGTCGACAGCGAGGGAGAAGTAGAAAAGGTAATCTGCAACGGAACCATTCCGGGAAAAAAAAAAGAGAAAAAAAGAAAAAGAAAAAAAAAACGAGACCCCCTTCATTATATTTTTCTCTGTCCTGCAGCAATTCTAATAAGCGCTGGAACGAGTCGTGACTCGATCGCTGGAAGCATGGCCTCTTACAGCGCCATCAATGGACTAGGCGCGGACAAGCCACCGCGGAGGGCTGAAGGAGCAAGTCCCACGAGGGCCATGGCACCAAAACGTTTCGTGGTTTCAAGTAGGGGTTCTTTCTTACCCTGCAGCCTGATGACGAGTCAATCAATACGAGAATACTAACCGCAGCGCCCAGGCTTCGCTTCTTTACAAACACACACACACACACACACTGGCCCGTTGCAACGTAGCAAATGGCCCTGCCGAGAAGCGCGTTTCCCCCATCTAAATAATATTAAGCCCTGCTCCTTCAAGCTGGCCAATCAAATAATGGGTTTGCCCCCCCCCCCTCCCCCTTTGGGGCCAAGGCCTTGTAGCCGTTCTGGGTGACACCGAGATTGACTGGTCTTACATACCTTGATGGCGTCGTGCGGGATAAGCAAAAGACGATGCACCAGCACCTTTGCCGTGTCATGACAAGAGGCAATGAGCAAGGGTCCTCTTGCAGGTTTAATGTCGCAGTGAGGATATTATAATCCGTACTCCGTACAGTCACGACAGTCAAACTTACGATGAAGCCCCAGTAGATCCTTACGCATCGTAAGTTTGTAACCATGCAAAGCCGGTGTGGGACAGACTGTGACCTCTTTCTTAAATTCGACATTTGGGGATCCAAATTGACGTCCCCCCTTTTCCTCCCTTAGTCTTATTAACAAACCCTGGGAGGGTTACATTCATCGTACAAAACCTGATCCTCTTGTTATATTGACAGCCCACGGTGAGCGGGCGTTGCTGCTAATAGTACTGCTGCTCCGTACGGTGGCAGGCAGGCCAAGCCTTCGCTGTACCAGGGCTCATTACCAGGGCAGGATCCAATAGGGAACGCAAGACTGTCCTCTGCTGGGTTCTCTCTCTCTCTCTCATCGATACGAACAGCAAACGTGGACACAAAAAATTGCGCCTAGAATCAATCCTAAAGCCGCATCCAATAACTGGGGGGGCGTGCGTGTTCCTCGGGTTGCAGATCACCAGCCCAGGAGAGAGAGAGAGGAGCTTGGCAGGTATACGCAAATGACAACAAAAGTCAAAAAAGAAATAGAACAAAAAGTCCGGGGTTACTTTTTATTTCTTCGGCTGAACAGCGAGAGCCCATTTTCCCGGGGGCGGCGAGGCGCAATTTCTCGGTCAAGCCGACCAAGTTACTTACTTTTTAGCTCTTAGCTCCTAAGTAGCTCTTGGCCCGCGGCTTTGTTTGTGCCTCGCGAGTCTTGGGCCCCAAGATGACAAGGACCGTCCGGCTAGCGTGTATCTTGCTATCTTAAGGACCATCTTTTTTTTTTTTTTTTTTTTTTTTCAGATAGCTCGTCCAAATAATAGTTACTTACGACGACGAGCCGCCAAGTCCACATCGTCCATTACACCACACCCCTTCCAACCGGACTTCAATGGGCTCAACAACCACGGGCCCGGGATATTTGTCCGCCCACAAACACTTATCGAAACTACCCCCCCCCCCCTTTTCCCCCTTTTCTGCGGCTGTTGCTGCTCTAATCTGGCAGGAGGAGTCATCTTTCATGTTCCACCCCCAGGAGGGGATAAACGACAAAGTTCTTTTTCCCCAGAAACAACTCCGTTGGGGTTAATGGGGTTCTTTCGTCTGGGGACCTTTTGTCTAAGCGTCATGGAAGAGGAAGGAAGATGCCTCCTCTCGGCACGCCCCAGATTGATCAATAATCTCAACCCACCCGTCATTTCACATGTTTACGCCACAATGAGCTCGTTATTTTTTTTTAACCTTTGTCAGTGTCTTGTCTCTTTGCTACTGATACACTTTTGTTGCAACGGGGGGACCATCCTACTGATAGTTTATCGCCATCAACCTTCCCCCCCTCCTTTGGCCATCCCCACCCCCACACTTTGTATCTTTCGTCTTTCGCCCTGTTATCCGTGATAGCCGCACATGTGTAGCTCTTCTTGGCTTTTGCCAATCATGATAAGACGGCACTTTAGTGCAAAATGAAAATTTCTTTTTTGACTTTGTTTTTTTCTTTTGGCAGACCAAAGAAAGCCACGTGTCAAGCAAGATAGGCACCAAGTCCCCAACTCGGGCACGGACGGGTTACCCTCTCCGTCAAGCTCAGTACTTACGGTACGGGCCCCCGGAACGAAGGGGAGGGAAGCTTTTCTGATGTCTGCATCTTTTTTGGGATTGACCCTGTTGGAAATCTGTATATTGTTCCCATTCGGGCAATGCTAGCCCCCCCCCGCGCCCCCCGGTAACGCTCTTTCAATGCACCACCACCGTCACCGTCACCACCAATCAGGGGTATCGCTGCCCGACAGCCAGATTGGCAAGAATCAAAACAAGGACTAGTTACCGAGCGAGGAAGCTGACGGCGGGGTCGGAAAGTTTGCACCCATTCTGTCAAAGGACAGGAAGAAGAAAAAGAAAAGAAAAGGGTTGAGAGGCCCCACGACCGTACCCGTGGTCCCGTACGAGCTACTCCGTACTCCGTAGATGAACGGGAAACCAACTTTGTGGCTTGCAAGGGCCAGTGTAGGCAGGGGTTCGATGATAATGATGACGATGATGCCTGCGAGCGAATCAAGACTCGCTCGACGTCTCGCTTCACTGGCATTTTGTTGTTTACGTTGGGCAAAAGAGAGAGAGAGAGGGAGAGAGAGGTGGCTTCCCCAAAGCCACACACGGCAGCAAATTTGTAGCCAAACTAAGAAGCCTGGGCGCCGCCCCTTTCTGGCTGAAAGAAGAAGAGAGGACAGAAACCGGGCGACTAATAAGACGACGTGATGGCCATCGCCGACCACTTGGCCGCGGGCGCGCCGGCTAAATCAACCCTTTGTCCCTCCCAAACAAGGCGCTGTTTAGCCTATCCGAAGCCGAGTCCAGTGACTGACTACTGCTTTGTTGTCGTCCCTACATGTAACTCCCATGGCTTTTTCGGGCGAGGCTGGGATGGGATAAGCAAGTTAGTAGGCTGGGCGTACTTTTTTGATCATCCTCAAGTTTGCTGGCTACGGGCTTGGCTGCTGCGCGCCGCCGCTGGGGGGGGGGGGGGCGCAATGCAGCTAATAAGCTAAAAGCTCTGCTCAGGAAGTCTTTTGCCTTGCCTCGAGCTAATAACGGTGCATCATCGTCAACATGATACCAAGCCACGGTACAGATTACAGAGTTGGGGTAGGAGGAGGACAGCGCCGCCATGGATTTCGGCGGCGGCGGCGGCGGCGGGCGAGGGTAACTGGCGGTCAGTCTTTTGCTTCTTATTGAACTAAGTAGCAAATTCACCACGACTGCCTCACCCATTGTCCTATCAAAGTCTTGTAGGCATTCATGTGCTTGTGTCGAGCAGCCAAATAATAACAATGTGTCATTTACTCTTGTCCTCTGCGGTTCAATGGACGTCTTCCTTGTCAAATGACGACACTTCTCTCTCTCTCTCTTTTTTTTTTTTCTCATTTACATGTATCTTTTTGACGCATCATTCGGCTAGAGCTTTATTTGAGACATGCAGCCGCCACAGCCCCCAAACCAAAAAAAGACGAAGAAAGAAGAAACAAACGAAACCCCCACCACGGGCAGCAAAAGATGCAACTCTCCTCATTCAACCATCAAGGAGGTCGCCGAACAAGTTGCATCCCAAGACATGAGAGCAGGGGGTTTGAGTCTTCTTCTTTACTCTTCATATTATGTAAAATATTTGCAAAATCGGCAACTGTAAAGTCTCTCTTCAATAGACCAAGGAAAATACCTCGGAAAATTCGAATGCCGGCAAAGCTGCAAGCAACTGTCCAGAGGAAAAAAAGTTGGAAAAATGGAATTAAATAAAATCAACCTGTCGGGGGTGTATTACAACTAACAAACTACCTACGTATGCCATGCAGATGTACCCCGTCCTTCTAAAGCGTCATATTAGTACGATCCTCCAACAAGGATACGTAGGCAATTTCCATCGTGTAAAGAAAAGAAAAAACACATACGGCCGCTGAATCATGTCGGCTGCAGCGCCTACACCAAAAAAAAAAGACTGCTTCCCGCCCCCCCCCCCCCCCAAAATATCTCCTTCTCTTTCTCCTACACTTTTTCTTTGTTTCTTTTTTTCTCCCTTTCTTCTTCTTCCTTGGCCCTCTTCAGCTCCCTCACCGACGGCCGGGGATGCAAGCCACAGTGCCAGTTGCAACCCCATGGGCAGCTGGGGCTTGCATACCGCGCCACCTCCGCGTAGGCAATGCCGGAGGATGATAAGAGGGCATGAGGCGGCGGAAGCGGGGGAAGGGGGGGGGGGGGGGGGGGGAAGGGCCACCAAAGCTGGCAGCGAAAAGGATGGGGAGAAGGAAGGAGAGAGAAGGAGAGAGGGCTGGGAGGGAGGATTTGCCAGGGACAGAGGAGCGGCATCAATCAAAACCATGTGCCATATAACCCGGCGCCTACTATGAACCGCCACGCATCGACGAAAAAAAAAGAAAAAAACAAAGAAAAAAAACTAGGCACGAATAGGCGTCCACATCAGACCTTGCATCTCATATGTAGTAGCAATCAGAGCAACAGGCCGTCCTTTGCCTTTTCTCTCTCTCTCTCTCTCTCTTTTCCCTTGTCTATGCGACAGCCAATTCCGTTTGGCCGACAAACACAATTTCTACAAGTTCATTTTTTCATGTAAGAAAATAGCATGCCTTGTCCGAGTGGCTGGCCCTGAACTGTGCAAGCTCCGAAGCAAGCACTCGGCGGCCGAGACGGGGCAGAAGTGAGGCAAGGCAAGTAAGGACAGAGGGGGGAGGGGGCTTTGCTAATAACAAGGACAAGGCATAATATGCGCCAGTTATTGACATGTGTCTCTGCACACAAAAGTGCAAGGCACATGTATATATATATATGCATCAAAAAGACGTTGGGCTAAATAGTCTCTTGTTGGGGATTTTTTTTTTGGTATTGTATTTTCTCAAGCGTTCCGGCTTAACCCATGGAAAGCCGCGTGAAGCTTGGGCTCTCTGTCTCGTCTTCTTCCCTTGTTTCCCTCCTCCTCCTTCTTCTTCTACTTGTTCCTTTGTTGTTCTGTTCTTTTCCGTTATACCCTCCCTTTGGCAAACAGCGTCGCGCGTACGTGGAGAGTCTTTGTTGTACAAGGACAAGGGTAAAATGTAGACCAACAAGATAAGAAGAAGAAAAATAGGCCTTTTTTTCAATATTGGTAAAGCCCTTTTTTTTTAAAAAAAAAATCTTCTCTTTTTCGCATCTATCAATAAAGAAATCGAGTAAAGGCGGAAGGGGGCGAGTTTATTTGATTAAATTTGATTTTCACACATCTTTGGGCCGTGGCGCTTGGCATGGCTACTTCGGCTGAACTCTGTTTTTTGCCTTGCCCATACATACGTCTAGACCGATCCGTCCGCCGATCCAAGTTGAAGAACTTGCCCGCGACGCTAATCTCCACGACAAAACGTTTCGTGTGCGTGTGCGTGTGTGCGTGTGTGCGTGTGCGTGTGTATGAGGCAAAGTTTCTTTTATCAGTGTTGTACAATGGCCGCGCGTTGTCGTGATACTCCATCATAACCTGGGTAGGCACCGACCGGATGCAAAATACACCCAAAAAGGTAAATGCACCATTTGGAGGCGGAATCACGTTGTTTCGTCTGCAAAAGTTGGATCATGGAAATGGGGAGCACCCCCCCCTGTTTTTTTTTTCTGTTGGCCCATACAAAATAAATGAGCGGCTTGTTCTTCCAACGTACAGAAAACGTAATACATTGGGGATGCCCAGCCGCTCGCCGATGCTCACGCGTTTTATTAGTGTGCTGTATCGCTAGGCACTTACGGAGTAGAAAAAGACAGGTAAGCAACAAAAAAGACCGGTAATAAATGACGGAAGCCAAAATTAAAATCACCAAAAGAAACCATCGAGAGATAAAAGTATAAGAGAGAAAAAGAATAAAAAGAGTAGCACCACAATAGCAATGGTGCAAAATTTGTCCTGTTTTTTTCCCCGTCTTCACTGGCCCATCTCGGGGTGTACAACCCCAAGTTACCTCGCAACAAAATGTGCCTTCAACTACTTTTTTTTTTCTTTTAATCTTCTCTTACATCCGCTCGCTGGCCTCCGGTCTCCGGCAGCCGTTGACAAGACGGCGCGGGCAGCAAGGCACACAAAGTCGCAGCCTACATTTCATGGAGCCTGAGCCTGCCCGCAACCCGCCTGCCATCGGCTCAACTGTACTGAGTAAGAGTTAGATAGATAGGTAGTGTACTCCGTACTGCGTATCGCCAAGTAATAAAGCCCCCCCCCCCCTCTGCTGCTCCCTCTCTTCCCTCCGTGTCCTACTCCCGTGCCACCGGCGGTCCAACTCTGCAGTCCGGTTCTGAAGTCCGGTTCAGAGTTCCCCATACAAACCCGCCCCCGATACCACTGGATGTACTCCGTACCTATCAACGCCATCGACGCTATCTGTTCTGTTCTCCCGGCTCCATTGCCAGACCAAACGATGAGGGTGGCCTGTTTTTTTTTCTTGTCTCTTTTTTCATTCTTCATCTTTGTTTCTTCTTTTGCACTAGATTACTGTTCCGTAGCCCATCTTTTCGACATCCAAAGCCCGCACACCCCCCCCCCCCCCCCATCTACTTCACCGCACAACAACCCCCCCCTTCCCTCTCTTCATGGCCGCCAGGCGTCTAGACTTGGACTCGTGTTACAGGTGCCGAAATAAAGACAAGGCTAGCTGAAAATAAGAAAAAAAAAACACGGAAAAAGAAGCACAAAAGTTTAATATAGGCAGAGGCGTCGGGACTCTTCTCCTCGGCCCCTCCCCCTTCCTTTTCATACGAGAATGAATACTTGGACCAGAAAAACGGGCGCCGCAACCCTCGGAAAAACTGGACAGCAAAATGACGACATGCAACGAACGAGTGGTGCGCAATCGCTTGGTGTGTCAAATGGACTGCCGCCATGCCATGGGTTGCCATGGGTCCGACCGTCTGACCTCCACACTGGCACCCCGTGGGCTGCCCACGTTTTCTACTAGTCGCTCAATCGCGCACATGCTCAGCAGATGAAGCTGAGCAGGGCGAAAGTGGGTTATCTCTGTGCCGGGGTCAACTGTGTGTGTGTGTGTGTGTGTGCGCGTGTGCGTGTACCTGCTTGGATAAGGGTGGCTGTGTCATCCCCAGGCGTGCGTGTGTGTGTGTATGTGCTTGCGTGCTTGGAGCCGAGAGATGAACTGCCATGAGTCGACGAGTCACAGACATCAAACAACCTAATCTTTTTTGTCATGTGTATATTCTTTGGCTGCTGGACGCTTCCGACATTGGTAGCGTTGAAGTTCATCTATGTAAATAAGGTAGTCCAATAATTATCCCTCCAAAAATAACAGCCAAGCATAACAAAAAAAAATAGCAAATAGAATCAGTACGCCGAGAAAGTGGTGATGTCTAATTTGGTTCCGCTCCTAGTCCTTTCAAGTCCATTTTGTCCCAATGTCTTTTTACACAGGAAATGCGAGTCTGCAAAAGCAATCAAAAAAAAAAGGAATACAAAAACAAGAGGGGAAAAAAAGGCCAATTCAAAAGTAAGATTTGTACTCCCGAGAAGTCGCTGCCTGCCTCTGTGGCACAGCCGGCACAGAAGGGAGTTGGCCATCCGCGTACACCCGTAAACGCCAGTGTCTATCCTTTAACCGTCTATGTTCCCAAGTCATAAAGTCGTCGCTGCGGCGCTTGTGAAACGGTTCCTAAGCGCGATCCATCAAGTCGCCGCCGGCGAGACTGCCAGTGGCAGAGCTGCGGCCGCTGTTGGCATTGTAACCCTGCTCCGAGAGAAGGTCCTGTACAGCAACCTTGGGAGGCTGCGGCACGGGGAGCTTTCTCTGGCTGCCGTCTGGGCGGCTGAGGATGTCAGTCAGGGACATGCCCGTGGGGCGCTGAGCACCACTCTGCTGGAGAATCGGAGGGAAGGCGGGCGTCTCCAGATGAGGCTCCATGGGAGCCAGGGCAGGCGTGGTGTGCTGTAGAGACAGGTTGCGCAGGCTAGGCAGCTCGTAGCCCGAGAAGGGACGGAGGCGAGGCGAGTGGGCAGGCGTGGCAATGGGCGTGTGGTCGGGAGTAGGAGACAGAGAGTCATGAGAAAAGGTAGGAGAAGAAGGCGCGGTAGAGTTGGGCGAGTTGGGACGGGAGCGCTTGATGTGGCGGAGGGAGCTGTGGTAGTGATCGTCGCTGTGGTCCTCGCCCGAGTGGGATCTCGACATGTGGTAGGAGCTCAGGCCGGCAGGGTTGCCGCGAGGATGGTGAGGCGCGTTGCTGTAGTAAGGGTGGTGGCGCGCCGAGTGACCGTGACCGAGATTCTCGCGCTCGACCTGGTGGGCAGCCTTGGCGAGCATGGAAATGTCGCCGTTGCGGTTGTAGAGGTGAGTGGCCGAGTGAGGCGAGGCAAACGAGGCAAACGAGTGAGGCGGCGATACGTTGGGCGAGCCCAGGGTCGAGGTGGGGGCGGACCGAATCGTCTTGGGTGCGGGAGGAGGAGCCATGAGACCCTCCGAGTGCATGTGCTGAGGCAGGCCGTGGTGGACGGGATGCTGGTGATGGTGGTGGTGCTGCTGGCTCTTGTTACCACGGCGAGAGTTGGGGTTGTTGTGGATCCTCGAGTGCCTGGTGAGCTCGTCGGAGCGAGAAAACTTCTTGGAGCAGCCTGGGAACTGGCAAGCGTGAGGCTTCTCGCCAGTGTGAGTGCGAATGTGTCTGGTCTGGTGCTCTAGGCGGTGGAACGCCTTGTCGCAGAGAGGGCACTTGTAAGGACGAGGCAACTCGGTGGTGGTGGTGCTCTCGGCCGCCTGCGAGGAAGGCAGGGGGCCGTTGGGCTTGATGACGCTGACTGCGGCGGTGGCCATGTGTGTGTCACCTCGATGGAGGATGCTGCTTGGGTTAGAACCAAGGGGTTGTTGTTGTTGTTGGTGGTGATGGTGGTGGTGGTGAAGCAGATTGGAGATTTCAACCGCCGACTGTGCTCGTTGCATGTGATCGATGTGCGGCGAGCAGATCCGACGTTTTGCGGGGTGGGCGAGTAGGCGGGCGAGGACGAGAGAAGAGCGTGCTCTCGAATGTCGAAGCAATGCAGAGTAAGAGGAAATTGGATTATTGTAGTTGCGTGGGAGATTTGTTTCGAGAGCGTGTGCGAAAACGAATGTTGCGGACGATGGTGCAGGATGAGTGAGATGCTGGTTGCAAGTTTGGATGGAAAGAAACGGAATCTTTTTTTTTCTTGCGCGAGGGGATGGGGGGAGAGGGACGGGTTATAAAAGGCGGGTTCGGGGGGGATGACGGGTACACCTGAGCGAGTTTGCAGAGGTACCTCGACGGCTCAGGCTGGGAGCAGGCACATGCTTGCGGCCCACTGCATTCGCTGAAGGAGCCCTACAGCGGCCCTAGCCAGGCTTCGGCGGGTGGTTCGAGGGAAGGGGGTGAGCTAGAGGAAGGCATGGCGGGCAGTGAAAGGTACTTGTCGGCCTTTGAAGTCAGGTACCTCATATTTTTTCTTCCCACTTTGCAGGCGCTGGCCACGCCCCTCCCTCTAAGCCACCCTGGTCGCACACCCCCCCGAATCACCCCCCTACGAGCCCAAAAACCGGGGCGGTAGTCCTACGGTATTCGTCCTTGGCTGTGGAGTTTTAGTGCCACGCACCGCTGTCCGAGACAGGTGGTCTGGGGGAAAGGACAGTCGCAATGTGCACCGCCCCGGGGGGTCTGGGGGCCCTGGGGAAGCTTCTTCACCCGCTGATGGAAGAAAAAAAAAACAGCGGGCGGGGAGGGCCTGATTGCGCCAACGCCCCCCTCTCTCCCCTAGCACAGCGCCAGCCAGTGAACCTGACAAGCACGCCAGAAAAAGCCCTGATGAAGGGGACCCGAAAGCATGAAAAATTCTATCCGACACGCCCCCTCCCCCCCTTCCCTCTCCCCTCCCTCGTGCTTGCCTGCTACCTGCCAATCCCCCACCACGGACGCTCTCCTTGGGGCTGCCCCCAGTGATACTGTCCCCCCTTCGGCACTACGGCGGGATGCTTGGCCAAGGGGAGGATTCTCAGGTGAGATTTCGCAGGCCCTTTCTCCACTGGGCAAAAAAAAAAAAAAAAAAGGAACCCAAAAAAAAAAGACCTCCTTGGTCTGGCGTACTTTGCCAGGCAGCAAGGGCGGAAGAAGCGGAAGGCGGAGCAGGCGCTGGCAGTCGTGCTGGGCTGATTGGCGGCCGCCATTCCAGCAGTACGGAGTACAGATTGCAGATTGCAGATTACAGCACATTGATTTCCATCCAGGTGGCCGCTACCTACGTACTCAGTACGAGTCACACAAGTCAGGTACTCGGCACACGGGTTGATATGCGTGTACGCAGATGGCTCATGGATTGACGTGGTGGTATGGATTCTGAGTACATGGCTGGATGGTGGTAAACGAATGGAGGGACTGGATGGTTGCGACGGATCACCACGACCGACTGCTGCTTGCACGCCTTGCACGCCTTGCGCGCCCTGCACACCTCGCAGGCTGCGCAGCACAGCAATCACGGCCAGTCGAAAAGGGAGACGGCCACGCTGCGCTTCTGGCCTTTGTCTGGCGGTTTCGGGTCTTTTTGCCTCTTTGGCCTAGGATTGGCGAGCCCATGGGGAAAAAGATGCCCCCCCCCCCGGTTGCGTTGCATACCAGTACTTGCAGTCTCGACCACCGGCTCAGTACCGAGTACGGATACTACTTAAGTACTGACTGAGGCTACTTACCAGCAGGCAGCCGAAAAGAAGTATCTAAGTACTTAAGTAGTGAAAAGGTACCTATTACTTAATCTGTACTCCGTACGGATACTCTGAACCCATCAGTACTTACTGGTATAAATAATTACCAGTAGATGGCAAACCACGCGGTCATCCAACTTCAACACATTTCCGGTCGGTACCAGTCAACCCAGTCTCTACCTACTTACCTACTCAGTTCCTACCTGGTTGCAGAAATGCACCTCCAACCTCTAATATTAGGTGCTGCCTCGCAGGCGCAATAATGAGTTACAGTCAATGTGCAATGCGATGGAGAGGGAGGAGGAGGAGGAGTCTGCCCGAGACATGCTTGGTACAATGCCCACAGCGGCCCAGCAGTGTAAGCCCTCTGTACCTTATCGGTAGCTTGAACAGCTTACCCCGGCCTAGTCCCACCCCTAAGTACGTACCTAAGGCAGGTACTGATAAGTTGGAAGCTGAGATACTGGCAGTACGTGTCCCCTACCTAGGTACCTGCTACTTAATGATCCGTCCACCCTCCACATAAGTACTTACTGAGCAAGTTCGCTGCCACCGCCAAGGTAGGTAAGTAGAAATGTACCTAGGTGCGTCAAGCAAGCCACCAAGATAGCCAGATAGTGCCCTAACCCGCCTTCATCCGCGCCGGGCCATGGGCAACTGTTCCCCGTTCCGTCCAGTGCACCAAATACCTCCATCGTGTTACTCTTTGTCTTGTCAAGACTCATGGGGCCTCGAAACGGCAAGATGTGAAAAGGGGAAGGAAGAAGAGAGAGAGAAAACAAAAGCGAAAAAAAAAAAGGAAAAGAAAGGAAAGCAATTACACATGGAAAAGTAAAATGCAGGGGATTGATCGGAGCTCGGCCCGCGGCCATGGCCGGCAAGACATGCTACTGGTGCGCTCTGGACCGCCGATTTTGCCCTCCTCGTGTCCCGGCGCGCCGGCCTAATTCATTCATTCATTCCAATCTATCTGTACCAATTAACTTACTTGACTGCTGGGAGATGAGCCCGCCAGTGGACGAGGGGGGGGCGGAACATGACCACCACCAGGTTGCATTAGAAAGCCAAGGGAAACACGGGAAGGAGAGGGAAACTACTTACTTGGGGAAAGAGAAAGAGAAAAAAAAAGTAGAAAAAAAGGACAAGACAAAAGGCCCTCATCATCGTTCGGTAGTCATAAATCTGGACCATGACAAGGTTGTATAGGCACTAGTTGGGCCATGCGTTAGCGTTGTGGTTGACGTTGCATGACAGGACGATGGATTGGACCAAGTTTCCAGCCTGCAGGAGGTCGAGTTTTATTTCTCACCAGATTGACTACAAGGGGTGGTTGACTGTTGACTGGTAAGTAAATCAGCCATCATCACTTGCATCGTACCAGGCAACGGGCATGTCACCAAGTATCACGTTTTTTTACCAGTCAAACTAGCCCGCGGGATGCAAAGTAACAGGCACACAGCGTTGCATCATCTATGTAGCGTCATTTCTTCTCGCAGCTACCGATTTACTATGGACGGCATTCGGATAGTTGTTCGTCGACTTTTTTTCCCTCTCTCTCTCTCTCTCTCGCTCTGTGTGTGCATCTCCGTCAGGCAGTGAGGGATCCGGTACCTGCTTGCTTGCTGGTGGTGGCAAGCGGCCGTAAGTACTTGGGGTGGGCGTCTGCTTCGAGGTTCCGGCGCGGTGATGGGGTTTTTGCCATTTGCCGTGAGCTCGTATCTGCAAAAATAAAAGCAAAATCCAAGTCGTAAACTCCGCAGAGGAGGGGGAAAAGAAGAAGTAAAAAAAAAAAACACGCAAACAGACGTGCCGGTTTTTTTTCTTGCCAGTACTCTTCTATTTCCATTTCTATTTTTAATCGTCTTTCAAGCAGACTCATCATCATGTCATCTAGACCGGCACGCCGTATGATTCCCCATTTCAACTCTCACCAGTATACGTACTATTTACCCTTGGCCCGCGCCCACCCCCCATCATCGACTGCACGAGACCGCCGGCAGCCGAGCGTTTTGGATTCAAAGGACACTACTTACTCCGTACCTATATTATATGAAGTAACCAATCTGTACGGAGGTAGTGCTGCCCCCCCCCCCCGGGTCTGGCGGGCGGCAGCTGCCCCCTCCCCACCAGCACATCTTGGGAGCAAATCGAGATGTACATGCTGATAATAACGGAGTTACATGCCACAAATTTGCGTAGTCAGGAGAGCCAAGCATCAGACACCAGCAAGAATGTAACGCGGCGATACCCACCTTGTAGTGGAAATCGAAGCACTCTCTCTCGAGTTTTTTTTTTTTTTCTCTTTTTTCTCTCTGTTCTTTTTGGTGCAGTCTTTGCTAATACACGTTGAAAAATCAATAAATCGAGGCACCCAGATTCATTCCGTCCAACTATTAAGTAAGTATAGTATCAGTAGCAACTACTTGTCCTTTGTGCCCGTAACATTGTCAGGCCCCCATGCTTCCCCTTCTCCTCCCTCCCAAGTACGGCCCAGGATGCGAGTTAATGTGGGGTCTCGTTTGGGCCAAAACCTGGGCGTCCTGTGTGTTTAACATGTACAATGGGGGGGACGACGTATTGCGGGTGTGATGGGATGCATATGTGTGTGTGATGGGGCCTGAAGAGTAAAACCCGACTCGTAAATGACAGCTGCTGTGTGTGCATGTTTGAGAATAGGCTTTGTGCGTCGAAGAGAAGAAGAAGTAAAATTGTGCAAATATGGTGCACAAAACACGAGTATGACATCGACCTGCTCTGCTCTGCTCTGCTCTGCTCTGCTCTGCCCTGTACTTGCGGATTACATCCGGCTGCTCACCATATCGTCATTCACCCGGGCCTGCTAGTTTTGCAACAGTTTCGATTAAAGAAGAACATTTTGTTTTTTTCTTGATAATATAAAAAAATTGAAGAAAAAGACAGCAATTTTTTCACCTACTACTGAGTACCGGTAGGCTACAAAAAAAATCCTTTTCAAAGCCATACATTGTTGAGACTCTTTGCTTCCTCTTCCCCCCTCCCCTCCCCCTCTCCCAAACTCTAGACTTTGCCCAATGTCTCGGCTGTTGGGAGGCGCTCTGCCCATTCAAACATCGATTTCACCCAAGAAGAAGAAATTTTTTCTCCAAACCCGAATCCGGAACCCTTGACGCCATTCTTTCGGTCAAGGCAACTCTCTTGCGCAAAACTCCTCCTTTCTCTCAACAAGCCAGTTTTCCTTTCCTCTCTCCTTCTCCCTCCTTTTCACAACCCTTGCTTTTTTAATGACCGCCTCGCTACATGTCGCAACCCGACCAAGTGGTACGTACGAGCCGATGAAAAAAAATCCAAACAAATAAATACCAAGTAAGTAAATACATGAATACTTGAATAAATACCTAGGTAGTAGGTAGGTGGTTCCAGACCGACAAACCGGCCAGCCACAGACGACGCCTTTTTTTGGTTCAGCTTTGTGCCTCTTTGTCTCGTTCCTTTTCTTTAGCTTTTGCTTTTTTCTTCTCCTTTTCTCCATTTCCCCCCCTTTTTTTAACAAACTTCTTTTTTAAGATTGGAAATGTCTTTGCCTGTAGTCTGGGGTCCCCGGATACTCCAGCTTTGAATCAGCCCTGCCTTGCTAACAGACACCGCATACCGTTCATTGCCCTTGCGCGGGGGGGGGGGGTGTCTGTTCTCTCTACCTTCTCGGTCAGTAAAATCTGTAATTCTATGCTCAGTATTCAGTACACCATTTGTACACGCCGCCCGGCAGCACATGCGGACACATTCATTAAGGGTCGGCCGCCTTTTTCTTCCTTTTTCCTTTTTTTTTGCATCTATCTTGTTTGCATTCGTCATTTCAGACAGATGAGCAAGCAAAGACAGCACTGCCCACCTCTTTGTCACACATGGCGTTGTCTGACCCAGCAGTGAGCAGGGGGGTGACGACGCTGCTTGCGGTACTCAACACTGGCAGAGGAGCTTCAAGGTCGTTTCTAGCCTTGCTTTTTCTTACAAAAAAAAATGAGAGCATTTAGTTGTGTTATCTAACTGAATCACCAGTCGGGTTCGCCTGTCAAAAAAATAAAAGAAAAAAATAAGATAAGAATCCAAAAGCCAGAGTCAACCTGCCCTACCCCAGCTTATAGTCAAAAGCTAAAAACAGCGCCCAGCTCACGCAGCGTAACGACGCCAAGCTTTTGGGCACTCCTGTTTTTTTTTTTTAGAAAAAAAAGAGCCAATATTTCTTTTTGTCTAGTTAGGGGGCCAGATGTGCATCCCCTAACCTTATTTGGCATTTCCGGGGCGGGCGCAAGATCTAAGATCTACTAGGCGGCACTACTGCCACTCCCTGGTCGCCCGTCTCAAACCGACGCGGCCGTCTGACTGGCGGGGAACTTCGGCATCCAAACCACACCCTGGTCCCTGCCCCAGCCTGCAGCGGCGTCCTTTCCAGCCAGTCAATGCTCCTCGCGGCCTTTGCTGCCCCCCCCCCTTGCTGGAGCTCGGCTTCTGCCCATCAGCCAGATGCCCTGTGGCGTTGCGGACAGTTGGATGGGGAGGGAACCCGGGGGAAAAGAAAGGCTCGGGGCAAGGTGAGACAAGGAGAACCTGGCCTCTTGTCTCTTTTCCTAGTTGATCCAACTACTGGTAGCTTTTCTTATGTTCTTGTCCAAGCGCCGGAAAAAAATAGGGAAAATAAAGGGGCGGGAAGCCGCGGGCCAATGCAGTGTGAAATTGGCTCGCCGCAGGACAAAGGGTGATTGATTGATGGTGGACAGGCCGGGGCAAGGAGTAGCTTTTACTCGCTCTCCCCAGCAATACAAGGATCCCTTTAGGGGATAATCTGGCCTTGACGATTACTATTAGTCGAGCTTCTCTAATCCATACCACATAACACGACAACTAGTACTGACTCTACTGAGTACAGACAAGGTCGTCCCCCCTTGCCACGTTGGCGTTGTCATCCTCGCCATGATACAATGCAGCCAAAAAAAGGCTGTAACGTAATCTCGGCCCTGACTCGCATCACTTGCTGCTAGGTGCGGCGCTGGCGCGGCCACCAGATTTCTCTTAGCAACAGAATACACCAACATCAGCACATCATTCATCCCGCCTTCCTAAAGAGTGTACGCGGAGGACTGCGGAGAGGGACGGGGCAGGCCGCAGATCAAAGTCTGAGGGGGGGGGGGGGGGGGGGGGGGGGGGATTCGACGATACAGCACTATCTTAGAGCTAGCGTTTTCGTCGTCGAAGCCAGTTCGCGAGTCCGGGGGCACATGGAGCCCCGAGCCAACGTAAGAGGCAGAGGGATCAAACAACTATGTATCCAACTCTGGTCGAAGCCCTTTGCCCAATATGCAAGGCGAGGAAGGGGGGACCCGTCGATATGGAAAGGGGGCACTGCGGGCAGAATGCTTGCGATTGGCCCGAGAATAACATGAACATTGCTTCGTCGTCATGTATCGTGCCCAAGGGCCAGGGCATAATAGTAGCTGCCTTGCCCCCCCCCCCCCCCCCCTCGGGCCCTCTCTCTCGCTGATGACTCCATTTACCCGCGCGCGCCCACCAGGGACAGGACATTTATTATTTATTATCATTAACAAGACATGGGGAAGTCGACAACGAATCATGCAAGGGCAGCCAAAAACAGGCCGTCGTACGGGTCACGCCCTTGGCAGCGTCTACGCATAACTCATACTCAGTACGGCCACCAACACACAGGCAGCAGACAGCACTCACAGCTCACTCGATAAGAAACTATTGTTTGGCTTTGTTGCCAGCCGGGAGGGGGCGTTTGGTGCCACCTGGTCCAGGTCGCGGCAGAGCCTCGAGTCAAGTTATGGGGTGATGAAGTGGCCTAATAACCTACCGAGCCTACTTACTTAGGGTAGCGTTCTCAAACGGCCCCCGCGATGCTGTGCCTCACATTGCCAAGCAAGAGCCAACACGCGGACAATGTCGACAAGAAACTGCTCCATCTGCCTTTGGAGGGAGAGGAATGGGGGGCACTTTTTTTTTTTTTTTTTGTGCCGCGTCATCTATCATGACTTGGTGTTTTAAAGACGCAGCAGCAGTCTGCCATTGGGTGCCTGTACCATGATTAATCAATCGTAAACCATGATGAAGGAGTCCATACTGAGTGAGCATGGCCTACTTTGCAAAGTCCCATCCCGCGCTGTCGTTGAATTGATGGCACCACGGGGGGTATTGTGTGGACAATGCTCTGCCTCCTCCCCCACCTCAAACAGGCCCAGCGCGGAAGAGTTCCAAAACTATGTCTGGGGAGGGAGGAGCACGTTTTGGCAAGACTTAGTCGTGCCAGCGCACGGAGTACAGAATAAGTAAAGTAGTCAGTGCACAAGCCCAGGTACATATCCAAGTCGGGACCCTCGCGGAATGGCAATGCCTTGGCAGGTTGACCCAAGTTCTTTGCCCTTCTAGAGCCTGTTTCGTGATACGTAGGCAGAGGGGAGAAGCCATACCAGCCAGTCAAACAGTATACCCACACACTATTGACCAGGAGACTCTCCATATCTCTCTCGCTCCTCTTTCTGTCCGTTGCAGCCCAGAGCGGCGCTGTATACCTGTCACACCACAACTTTGATGCATGTCCCGAGTTATTAGTTTACTGTCCCCCCCAACAAGCCAACATCACCGTCTGATTGGCGATCCGCTTCCCCTTCTACAGCGGTCGGCGGGCGGAGACGCGGGGGGGGGCCCTCTCCGCTCGGTGCTCGGTATCCGATCAGCTGCTGCGGAAAAGAAAGTTCCCAACCCAGGGAAAACAAGGAAAAAGAAAAGAAGAGCAATGCGTGCCTGCATGCGTGCCTGCAGGCACGCACGCAAGCAGGGCAACCAAAAAGCAAGCAGGCAGGCTGGCTGGCAGGCAAGCAAGCAAGCAAAATTAAAAAAAATATATGACAGCTCTCTCAGCGCAGGCAATGTTTCGCGGCTGCCTGCTGGCACCCCTTTCCCTTTCTGCCCGACTCCGCTACTTAGCCGACTCGGCGGCGGCGGCGACGGCGGCGGCGCCCAGCATTTCATGCCGTACTCAGTAGCAAGCTTTCATCTTTTATTAGACGAAAGATGACGGGATTGCCGGTTTGCGAGGCCTTTGTCCCTTGTTCTGGCGGGGAGTGGGAGGGGGGGAAGAAGCGCGGGGGGAGAAGGCTCGTGTGTGCTTATTAGTGGTTTTTTTTTGTTGTTCTTGGTTTATTTTTATTCTCTTCTTCTCTTAGTACTGTAATAAAGCAGCAGGGGCGGCGACCAAAAGTTGTTTCTTGGTCCGTACCCGGTGCAGGGCAGTGCCACCGGCGGAGGTTACAATGCCATCACCGCTTTGTTCTGAGACGGGCAACCACTTACCCCATTCCCCTGGTCATGTACCTTGCTACTTTTGTCACTTTATGATTGCGGGCTGTCAACGTTTTCACTCGGCCTTGCGGAAAAGAAGAAGAAGAAAAAAATGTTTAAAAATAAAAGCACAAATGATTACGCCCAGAACCCGACTTGGCCGCACCAATCAACCCCACGAGCGCCGGTGCCAGCCGCTCATTAGAACGAAACGATCGACCCTGAGAGGGGAGACAGAGACAAGTCTTCTCTCACGTCTCACGGCCACGCTGTCCGTCAGGCCAGGCACCAGATCCGCTCTCTCTCTCCTCTTCTCTTGTCTTCCCCTTCCCAGCCGAGACTGATACTTCAGTAAGTACACCCCAGTCGGTCTGTTTTGGTCCATCTTTCCCCTGGACGCGGCATTGATTGATTATTGGCTCGCTCAACTCCAAGTATAAATCGAAATTGCGGCTACTTGACCCTCATTTCCTCAGCTGGCCTCGCATGTCCGCAGTAGTATTACGGGGCGCGCGCCCCAACACTCTTATTACTGCTTCCCTTTCTTGCCTTTGTTCCTGCTATCGAGTATGGATATGGAGACACGGTTTTGAATGCAAGGCGGCCTATCCGCCGCAATTCAAAACAAGAAATAGCCCTCGCCCGTCCTTTTTTCCTGGCATTCCCAGGGACCGCGCGGGCTCCGACGACATGGGGCTATGTGGAAAGCAAAAGCGGTCTGAAAAAGAAAAAGAAAGAAAGAAAGAAAGAAAGAAAGAAAGAAAGAAAGAAAGAAAGAAAGAAAGAAAGGGTTCCAAAAAAAAGAGAAGCGCAAAAAATAAATCTCTTCACTTTATAAATTATTCTTATTCTCATCTTTTTTTTTTTCTCCCTCTCTTGGAAAAAATCAAAATCACGGCTTTACTCGGCGTGAAGCACCGAGAGAGCCTTGTGCAGCAATCTGCCATCGCAGCATGAACCCCATTCTCTCCCCGTTTCGCCCTGTTTCTGCGATGGGGCGAGATGGGGCAGCAAAGGCAACGATGCTGCAAAAATGAATCTTCCGACATCCATCAACCAGGGGCGGCTTCGTACTCGCTCCGCGACCCAGATGCCAGCGTTGGCAGGTGTGGGTACTCAGTAAGTACTCGCCCACCCGAGCGAGACCTTGCTGTCCACCTCTGTGTCCTCTACGAAGAAAATATGAGGGGACGAGAAAAAATAGGGACCCATCGAAAGGCCAAGATCACAACACAGGAAAAAAATTCGCCCCATGAGAGTAGGAGGGAGGGGGGGGGGAGGGGGAGGGGTGTCAAAGGACACACGATGGAGTCTTTTGCGTTGACGATGGGGCTGCGTCTTTTTGCTGTCGAAATGCCTCAAAAAAAAAAAGAAAAAGAAAAAGAAAGCCCGCACGCTCCCCGCAGGAATGCAGGACTAATCTTGAAAATGCGAAATCAAGGAGCATGTAAAAGCTTTCTGCATCATGCTAATGCCCTTGAGAGTATATCGAGCCCTTTGACTGGCCTACGGCTATCGAGAATCGAATGTTCGGGAAGTGATCCCCTCGGTGGCTCTGGCAATGCCCAGTATGCAGGATCGACATCTCTCTCTCTCTCTCTCTCTCTGAGCAAGATGCAGAGACTATTCCCCCTCCTGCAGTGTAACCCCGAAAGCTCCGCACATCTCATCATCATGATTGCACCACATTACCCAAACGAAATTGGAGGTTTGTGTTGTGTCGCCCTCCCCAAGGTGTACTTGGTTCGCCTTCGGCCCCCTACTATTGCCTATTCAGTCGGGGAGGCAGGCAGCACATACCGAACACCATATGCAGGATGCAGGGCGGGAAGAAAAGCTTGGCACTGAGCGTCTTTTCTGTTTGGCGGTTCTGTCTCTCGCTCCCTTGCTGCTGGGTGGCTACCTAACTACTGGATGCCGTCATCTGTCGGTCAAGGTTAACTTGCCTGTCAGATCGGCTCGGGCGGCGGTACCTGCAAAGTCGAGTGAATCAAACCCCGGCAGGTAAAAGAGAGAGAGAGAGAGTGTGTGTGTGTGTGTGGTGAAAAACTAGCACATCCTGCCCCATCTTGGGGCATTATTCTCGGCGCCATTTCGTGACCCTACCAAGTATGCCATCTCCATTACTCGTGCCCAAGGTTGCAAGAGCAAAAAAAATTAAAAAATTAACGGGGTCTTGTCCCAAGCCACTCGGCCAGACCGCTTATACGGGGTGTGTCTCTATTTACTGGGTATGAAGGTGTTTTCTTCTTTTTTTGGGCAGACAAGAATCACGATTTTTCAAAGACCAGATGGAAATCTCCGTATGACTGGCGGACACTTGATGAAAACAAAATCATGCGACGCCACTGTCGCTTCCAGATGCATTGGAGATGGTGACATCGGCTTCCGGTGCGCCTTAAATACGGGGTCGATCAACTTTGTGCCCCCCCCCCCTTCCTCATTCGCACCCCCGGGAGGAAGCTGTTCACGCGTACGTAGTGTCACACTCTCTCTCGTTACCATGGCGAGGAATTACTTTGCCAAAAGCACGGGTGCTCTTTATGATGCTATTTGCGAAGCAGCGGCGGAGGACGCACGGAGCTCGTCACACGAGGGGGTGACTGGTGCCAAGTCGGAGCCGATGAGACTATCTTTGGGCAGAACACTGTCTTGCCTTGCTTATCAAAGTGCCCTGGAACCTTTTGGATAGAGAAAGTGCCGTTTTGGGTTAATCGTTTGGCCAGTGGCTAGCCAGCCAAGTGTAGCTCGGAGTTATGTATCTGGCCGCGCTCCACGGCGCCGACAAGCACCGTCCATCCGGCGCCGTGCCGTAACCGGATACACCTTCGAGCTACCCTAGGTTCAGCTGTCAAGACGATTTTCACAGCATAATGCAGCATATAAATACGGCAGCTTATTTTTCCTAGACCACTACGCGGCCGAAAAAAAAAGATCACAAAAAAAAAAGATTAAAAAAACTCTCTTCGCTAGCGAGACCTTCGCGGCGTCCTAAGCTCTTGTTGCGCTAATCCGTAACTTCTCTACACCTCGTCGAATCATGTCCCTCCAGGCCGCTCATCTTCGCGTCGCCCGGCCCACTGACGACATCGACGCCATCATCCCCTTCTACCGAGACGGGCTGGGCTTTGAGGTCCTGTTCCGCTTCGGGGAGCACGACGGCTTCGACGGCGTCATGCTGGGGCTCCGCGGCGCCGCCTACCACCTCGAGTTCACGACCAAGCGCGGGCACGCGGCCGGCCGCGCCCCGACCGAGGACAACCTCCTCGTCTTCTACCTCCCCGACGCCGACGAGTTTCGGGCCGCCGTCGCGCGCATGCGGGCCAACGACTTTGCTCCCGTGCCCAGCTTCAACCCCTACTGGGACCAAAAGGGCACGACCTTTGAGGATCCGGATGGCTATCGGATCGTGCTGGCCAACATGGCCAACCCCGCAGTCTAAAAAAGATGGGACGGAGGGACGGAGGGACGGAGGGAAGGGGGGGGAAGAGGGGGGGGCTGTGGGCATGACGGGAGGGGAGAGCTTCGAGCACGGAAAGAGTGTAGAAGAAGGGGCAGGAGAAAGAAGAAAGTTCCGGGTCATGGTGCTGAAACTGCGTGGTATGTAGTTGTACAATGGGCCAACCAAAAAAAAAAGATTCAACAGTTACATTCGTCTGGGGTAAAAAGCTTCAGATAACGCCATTTTAGTTGCTGTTCGCGGATCGGCAAGCCACCATTACTAGCTGCAAGGCGACAAAACTCAGATTGAACCCCGGTTTTTGATGGCCGCCTGCCTTCGTAGCATTACACAATACCTCAATGTTGCATGTCGGCAGACAGACTGAAAGACCGCAACGTGTTATTCAAAAGGCCGTCCCGAGATTTTCTCCTAACCAGCTTGTTCGGCGCGCCCCCTCGCTTTACGCGTCCGCCGAGCAGCACGCCCCTCACATCTGTCGTATCTATACCCATGGTCCTGTCTGACGACATGTTCGTGCTTCCGTGATGGAAGAAAGGGGGGTTAACCCTTGCTTCGTAATGTAGGCTCGACCCTGCCGAGGCACTTGCGACTCTGCAACAAAGCCGCCTCCAAGCGCACAGTCTTGTTTTTTCCGCTTCCGACCTCGCCTTGTCGAGATTACAAGTCATTATTGCGGAAGGGAGGGAGGCTCCGACCCTGTCGAACACGCGGGTTTCATCACGCGTGCGTCTCGACTCAGTTCGTTGCGGCTTGGCTCTGCAATAAAAATAGGATTGTATTTCATGCACTGCGTCTCTGTCTTGTTCTGCCGAATTTTCTTTTTCCGAAACTGCAACCTCCCCCCCCCCCGGTTTCTCCGGCCAACGCCATCAGGCTCAAAAACTTTAACGGATTAGAGTTGGTTCGGCGTTGTATGAAGTCATTTCCCTAACAGCACGCCACGATGGACAAAGCCGCTAGGATTAGTGTTGGATGGGAAGGAATTTGTGGAGGTACAACTCTGGCAACTCATTCCAAGGAATGCCTGGAGAGCACCCTTGAGGAGTCTCCCGTAGACCTTGATCTGTAAACCTGGTTGCCGCTACAGCTACTTCTTATCAGTCCAACTTATTAAATTTTCCGAATCTCCCTCTATAATTCCGTACTTGATGTTTACCTTGCCAAGTATATGCAAAGCCTGTGGCGTGAATGTTCCACTCGATATAATGCATTCTGCTGGGATGGTCCCGGATTGTTACATCTAGCCGGTGGCAAAATTATTCTTCCTCAACAGCTATCCACAAAATAGTTGATAATACGGTTGGTATTTACAAAAGTTGCGTGGATGGCCCAGGCGGCCACCTACCCTTGAGCTGTGGGCTTCAAATTGTCTCTCAACTTGCTGTAAGCAGGACTACTATTGACAGATGTCATGCAAAATACGCGGTGGAGCATTGTGGCTTCCATCCGGCGCCGGATAAAGATGTTTTGACGTCATGATCGATTTGCTGACATCTAGGAGTATAGGTGACATAGTGGAGGACTCGTCTCCTTGCCCTCT
Organism: Cordyceps javanica; assembly: GCF_051103115.1. Lineage (NCBI taxonomy): Eukaryota > Fungi > Ascomycota > Sordariomycetes > Hypocreales > Cordycipitaceae > Cordyceps > Cordyceps javanica. The sequence continues at coordinate 3,082,638 of NC_139296.1, forward strand.
GTTGTGATTACTATTCGAGCAATATCCCAAGAGCATAGAGGCAAGCGGCGCTGATAGCGCCGTATTTCATCGGGATTGGACTAGTTGTTAAGCTGCAGCAATTTACCCCTACGGGTAGTAATTGATATTCGAGTCGATCTGGATTCGATCTGCGCCTGTCTACCAGCAATACTATAATCTATCCACCACCCTCCTCCGCCGAGCGCAATGGTCCCGGTGTTGGTGTCAGAACAAGGCCAATGGGGCTATGATGAGTACAGTGCGCGAGCCGTCGAGGAAAATGATTAGGATGCTGGTGTTGCTGAGGATATGCTGGACCATAGCTGTTCCAGTTTAAACTCGTTGTCACTGTCTGCAGTGTCGGAGTGTGGTGCCCTTGGAGAGATACTGATACACGCCCCTATGTGACCATGTGAAAGCATGAGCAGATTATAAGACACCTACCAGGATAATTTTGGAGTAAGAATGCAGTGTGTTAGTCACCGCAAAGATTTCTGTAGAATGACCTCCAGCGTTGGTCGACGACCAACAGTCACTGACTGGATGCAGCACCAACCAAAAATCAAGGATGACGGCCTACTTCGAGGCATCATCATGGATTTGGCTCACAGTCATGAACAAGACACCAGCTAAACTTGAAAGCAAAACATGTGCAAAGAGGCCGACCCAGCTCAGAGGCATGTCCATGGGCGTGAGGTCGTTCTCACTTGGCCCAACTGTCGGGTGATTATGGCGGCCGAGCGAAATACTCAAGTTGAAACGAGCCAGACTGCTATACCCGATTTCACCTTCTCAGCTCACAAGCGAGTGGTTCGAGCGGCCAATCTGTAAATGACTTGATACGGCTGGCCCGACCGAGTCACTCAGTGAAAGACAATGAATTTTCACATTTCGTGTTCGATGCTGGCCCCAAGGCCATCAGAAGATTACTAAACAACTAGATGTAGCTCATCGAGCAATAAATTTGACTCTGCCTATACCGAGCTCTTGTTTCTAGGGGAAAACAAGATTATTTACCTGCTATGAACGAAATTGCACATGAGTAGCAAACTGAGTAGCTGCAGGTGGTTATCCGTTCGCTCGTGCTGCAGAGGCACAGCGTAACCTACGCAGAAATGAACTAGACAGAAAATTACAGCATAAATGCATAGACAAATCGGGACATCCACAAGTACATAGTATGCAGACGTTTTAACTCGTTTGGAAGAAGGAGAGAAAGATTGATGTCTTGGTGGTTTGAAAATCACGTGATCAACGTGACAAGTTCGCGACTTGACGCGTTGATTTCAATGGCATTCTCAACAACTCGAGACTACCGCGTAATCAAGACCATGTCGCCAAAGAATGGACTATCACTCAATACATGGCAGTGACATAGCCAGTTTTGATATAGCAAATACACGTATGATGGGCTGCCCGTTACCCGCATGGCTCGAGCTAGCTCATGTCTGACTTGCAAGCAGATCGCCTGCCAACTGTATCAGCGTCCCAAGTACTAGAAGATCTAGAGGACAAGGGATCCAACTGTATCTCCACGGGTGTTAAAGCCTTGGATCAGATCTTGGCACCTTCATCGCTCTCCTCACAAATATATGGTGGCGGAAACCCGCAGCCCGGTGGCATCAGACGCGGGCAGGTGACAGAGATATGGGGTCCTCCAGGAAGCGGAAGAACGGCTCTGGGGTGAGGATATGCTGATCGATGTGATTATAGTAGTCATCGGCTAATTTGTATGCAGAACTCAGCTGGCCGCCAACGCCCTCATCAATGACGATGGTGTGGTCTGGATTGGTACGTTTTTGCCCATACACGTACAAGAGATATCGAATGCATGGGACGCTAATTCATCCGATACTGCAGATTGCTTCCACAAGACACCGGATTCGAGGCTTGCGGCTGCTTTGGAAAAGATGCAGCTGGGCAAAAAGGGGGATGCTACAGCACAGGCTTCTACCTCAAACGGAGATCGCTTCACTCGATACTCTTGCTTTACGCTTCCTCATTTCTTGGCACTCTTGTCACGTCCGTCTAGTACCACTATCCCAGCAGGTACCTCTTTGATAGTCATCAACTGCGTCTCTGCCCTGATAAATGCGGCGCTGCCTCGGGCACATGTCGCAAAGCAGAGGACCAAGCAATCGCAAGGTATGCAAAATCGCGTCCACAACCGGCTCATGCGCTGACCGAGCCACCCAGGCCCAAATCCGTCTGCAAAACGAATGCAAGCTCTCCAGGCAATAATGTCGCTCCTCAATAAGCTTGCTGCAACCCGAAACTGTGCTGTCGTTATCCTGTCCCAGTGCGCGACCAAGATGCATTCTGAGCGCGGAGCCGCCCTTGTGCCGGCGGTAAACGCAACGGTATGGGAGCAAGGCATATCTACGCGACTTGCGTTATTCAGAAACTGGTCGTGGGAGGACAGAAAACCGCACAGCGTCTTTTTGGCGGGCGTGCAACAGCTGGACGGTCGCACGATGATGGACATTGTCGACAACGCATCAGCATTTACAGTTGAATCGGTCAGTACAGCAATGCTTGGGTGCTCGAAGCTCTCTCCTCAATTTGCCGGTACTATACTAATGCAGAGGCAGACGGGTGTGCGCGATGTCGAGTACGAGGCGAGTCATCCGATGGAAATGGCGGCCGCTGCGCAGCAGAAGCGCAAAATCGGACAGACGGAGCTCGAGGTGCCCGATAGTGAGGACGAGGACTACGGCTGGGCAGACGAAGACGAAGCTTCCTTACCGGCACCGCCTCCACAGTGGCAGGGTAGCGAGGACATCATCTTAGGACAAGACGTCGGGCAAAGCGAGGATGAGGAGGAAGAGGAGGAGGATTACCATAGCTACGACGAAGCCGAGGGGGTTGAGGAGGCTGAGGAGGCAGATAGCAGCCGGGAATGAACTAATTCAACGCGATAGAAAAGGCCTCGGCATGGCATAATTGGGAGCTTCGGTGGTGCTTTTTGGCGGGAATGAAGGAAATGGGGATGTTGACCCCACCATTCTCATCAGATTTGAACCCCCCCGCCGGTCCGTTCTTGTACCCGAATACTTTTCCCTGTGCAAGACATTGAGGCGGGCTTATTTTGATGGAACCCGGAAAACCAGGGGAGGGGGGCAGGGTGGCGGCTGGCCTCATTTGAGCAAAGCCGCCGCGACCCGAACTCGAATTCGAGCTGAATTGGTTGTTATCCCCGGTAATGGTAATGCGAAGCATTTGTCTGGCCGCCACCAGTGACAATACATGGAGGGGTAAATGGCTGTTCCTCAGTAAAAAGCTTGGGCAGCAAGGAGGGGAGGAGGGGTAAATTTGTAGTTGTTAATAAACCCTTTAAATACCCGCTTGATTGTGGATGGGAATGAGGGGCCGCTATTCATTAAACGGTCGCTCAACACCACCACATTTACTTTTTTTTTTGTTCTTCTTTCTTCAACGAACAAGATTCATCTCGGCCGTCTCCACGCAAACTCGACTACACAGCTGTCTTTCGTTTGGTCGTTTTGCTCTGCTTGATTCGAGCCTATACCCGCACGACCCCGCCCTCTAGCGACAGCATTCAAGCTTTGCGCGTGTGCCCATTGTCCCCCGACTTTTGCTTCGTCCACACCGACAACCATGTCTACCACGACAACCACGACAACGACCACGGCGACACAGTCCATCACCGCCGATACTATTCTCCGCTTGTTTCCGGACATTGACACCACCTCTGAGGCGCTGTCCGGCCACGATGAGGAGCAGATCCGTCTGATGGACGAGGTCTGCATCGTCCTCGACGAGAATGACCTGCCCATCGGCCAGGCCAGCAAGAAGCTCTGTATGTGCCATCAGTCGCCCTCGGGGCTCCAAACACTCCCTCATCACAAGGGCCCGCCCGCTTGAAATGGCGGCGCAGTCCTTGCCAGTCCATATCGTGCTCCCAATTGCTGACTCTTCTCTCTCGCCCTTCAGGCCACCTCATGACCAACATCGACAAGGGCCTCCTACACCGGGCCTTTTCCGTCTTTCTCTTCAACGACCAGAACGAGCTCCTCCTCCAGCAGCGCGCCTCCGAGAAGATTACCTTCCCTGACATGTGGACAAACACCTGCTGCTCCCACCCTCTGGGCATCCCCGGCGAAACGGGCTCGAACCTCCCCGACTCCATCATGGGCGTCAAGCGCGCCGCCCAGCGCAAGCTCGACCACGAGCTGGGCATCAAGGCAGAGCAGGTTCCCATCGACAAGTTCCGCTTTCTGACCCGCATCCACTACAAGGCTCCGAGCGACGGCAAATGGGGCGAGCACGAGAGTGAGTATCAGTCGCGGTTCTCCCTCTGCTTCCCGAGATGCAGGCTAACTAATGGTGCCTAGTCGATTACATCCTCTTCATCAAGGCCAACGTTGACCTCAAACCCAGCCCCAACGAAGTCCAGGCCACCCAATACGTCAGCCCCGATCGCCTCAAGCAGCTCTTTGAGGATCCCACTCTCAAATTTACGCCTTGGTTCAAGCTCATCTGCAACTCTCTCCTTTTTGAGTGGTGGGCGCATCTTGACTCTGGCCTCGAGAAGTACATGAATGATGAAAAGATTCACAGAATGTAGAACGATTAAATAAGAAGCGCGTGATTGAGCGACTGATTGCTTCATGAGGAAAATCTTATATACCACCACTCGCGGAGAGCGACCCTCATCTTAGCTGGCATCATGAAAAGAAGGCTTGATATGAAGAGGGAGAGAGCCAGGTCCTTCCCTGGCTGTTACATATTTGAAGTACAAGCACCGTCGATTAACTGAATACAATGAGTTTGGACGATTCGTTTCTCATGAAAGACGAGGACAGTGCTGACACGAAGCTAATCCGAATAGCTCGGGGGAGCTTGCTGGTTCATATAGTGTGCCGCTTTTAGAAAAAAAAGAACCTCATACACCGCCTTGCAAATGTCGATATTCCTCTTTTTCCAATCAGATTCGGACCACAGGTTCGCCAGCAGAGAATCCAAAATGACAATGGTCATGAACCGGACGTAGTGGTCCTCGGGCGACCAGCCGCTCTTGTCCGGGTGGTAGACGAGAAACTTTTGCGATCGCGCGTTGATGGCGTCCTTGGTCGCCTGCGCCATCTTGCCCTTGTCCGGGTCCGGCCGGTCGGCAGGCACGCGCGCGAGCAGGTCTCGCTGGAACTCGCGCCACGAGCCCTGCACCGGCCCGCTGCGCAGCCACTCGTGAAACTTGCCGGCGTCCTTGAAAGGGAGCAGCTCGAGGATGAGGCGCTCCCGCTGTTGCGAAAACGGCGACGTCTCTGGGAGGCCGCCGCCGCCGCCGCCGGGGCTCTCCATTTGCCGGGGTGGCGGCGGCGGCGGCGGCGGAGCGGGAGGAGAGCCGGAGACGGAGACGCCCATGGTGCGCTGTCGGGTAGTCAGTCGGGGCGGCGCAGGTCTGCTTTCGAGGGTCTCGATCGAATTGAGCTGTCGGTATTTGAATGACGGTCTGCGACGAAAACAAAGGCACATGTGGTTGCGGTTCTCGGATTTCCGCAAATGTGGCCCGAGATGCTGGTATAAGTAGCAAACCAAAAAGGGCACCGCCGGGTTAGATGACGACAGGTACGCGAAGGAAATCCTGGTTCTTCACCCTGCCTCGTGTGCCTCAAGGCAGAAACCAAGGTTTTGAACCGGGCCACCTCCCAGCATGCCTTCCCGGACGAATCCATGTATCAAGCCCGCCGCACCAGTCGTGATAGGCAGCCGTATAAGCCAGCCTATCAGCCCACGGCAGGCTGTTTCCGCATCGTAGATTCCGCTCATTTTGTGTCCTAATTCGGATATAGTGCGAGACCCTCGCCAATACCGAGCAGACATACGTAATCCTTGCCCTCTTTTTTATTTCTTCTCCCGGTCACGTCAATGTCGCTTTCTTTATTCGGGCAAGCTGTGTGTTCAGCGCTTGGTGGCTGAGCCTCCCCCGCGCACTAGTTGCCTGCTGGTTACGCGGCCTGCTGCAAGGCTGTGGCTTTGGTCTGATTTTTTATCAAAAAATTTAGAACCTAATTCCGTATGTGTATTTGTGCTATGCTTCTCCATCCTGAGAACTGCACGACGAAGCTTCACTGACGGCACACTACCCAAGCCATAATGCGCGTGTGCTTGCGACAGAGACTTCTCGGTGATGAGCGGAAAGTTGGGCTGCCAATCAGCCATTGAATGTTCTGGCTAAAATTTTGAGAATATCTCAAAAACATTTCGAAAAGAAGATTCAATGCACCTGATTTCTTGCGTTGTCTCTGTCTAATTCAGACAAGATTCAATGACGGATCCGTCAGCTGAGTGCTGCCGTGGTTCGTCCAGTATGATTCTGTCACTGGATTTAACTGATTAGTTGTTTCTTCTTCAGTATACACAGCGAAAATATGTCCTTCATTGAATATATCCATCGTTCGTCGCATCAGCAGTCCGCAGTCTAGGCTGGGGCTACATTAGAGTTCGGAAAAGTTCTTGAAAGCCTCGGCTGCAGTCGCTAGGGCAGGGATCAAGAGGCCATACCAAACTCTTGGAAGCATTGCCGATGAGATGATCATTTTGCACCTATGATCGTTTCTCACAGCAAGCCCTGCCGCACCAAGAACGGCAACAAATGCGATGCAGACTCAACAGCTACGAGCTACTATATCTACCCAACCCGATGCGAGGCTATATATGGAGTATAGGCTGACTTGAGTACGTGACACACCCGGTAAGAGGGCTAGGCTTTGTCTCACTCTCAATGTGCATCGTCGTCATGAACGAGGCCATGGTCATGGTAACGAACAGCACAAGGCCGGCTGCGATCCACCATTAGTTGTCGGATACGACCATGATAATTGTTGCAAGTCGCTCGGCAACCATTCTAGGTTTCGACAAGGTTCCTGTTTTGGATGAGGGCAAAGTCGTAGACTTCGGCTCACCACTTGACTTGTACGACCGAATGGATATGTTCTGGAGACTTGCGCATCTCATTTCAATGAAAGCAGCTTCGGCTGATAGGCTGCCGGTTTGAGTTCAAAGTTCAACTGTTGGCGTGACTGAATGGAAATTGCACATATCTGTGCCTCTGCTCCGGACAGCCTCACCACAAAGTTCGCGAAGTAACCGTGCATCAAATAATTGTCACACATTATGGGTATGATTTATTGCGCAAGGAAGGTTCGGAAAACAAACCAGAGACGAGAATGTCTTTTTTTAAAACTAATTTGGTTCAAAGTGTCTCGTTTGCAATATGGGTCTGTAGATTGTTATGAGTGGCTCACTTCAATTGGTGCTCGGTTGCCTAACTACTGAGTACTACCCAACTACCTTAGTTTATACGAATGGACAGCAAACGGTTGACCCGTTTTGCTTGAACCCTCACATCGTTCATCCACACCCGAACCCACAACTACATCTGCCATCTCCTCGTATTCCTCTATCACAGGATGAAATGACAAAGTTTCTGATAGACCAGTGATTGCCATCCCTTCGCAATGCCGGCGGCGCTACGCGTTAGGCTGGTAGACCTCCCCGACGATATACTATTGCTGCTAGCAGAACTCCTTTCCGATACAACCATTAACAGACTCCTGCAGACATGCCGCCGCCTACGGGATGCGTTGGAACACGCGCTTTACGTCCGTAATGCGCGCGAAAGAAATTCATCTGCCTTGCAGTGGGCAGCTTACTGCGGCGTAATGGGCAGCGTCAAGAAAGCCCTCGCGGCCGGGGCTGACCCTAACGCCACGCGCCGGCGGTCTGGCAATCTGCGCCCGGACAATTTTGCATTCGACATATATTCCTCGTCTATTCTAAGAAATCTCCCCTTCAGTGCTTCACTTGCGGCCGCCGCCGCTACTGGAAGGCTGGCCATTGCATCTGTGCTAATCGAGGCGGGTGCATTGGTGGACGTCAGGGCACACGGCTTTGACAGTATGCCATTGGTTGTCGCCATTCAAAACGGTCATTTGGATATGATAAAGCTATTAGTTGCTTCAGGAAAAATCGATATAAACTCTCGATTTTTCCTCCAGCGCGATTGCAACCTGCTTAATTTCGCAATTCCACAAGCAAGTGTTGAGGTCGTCCGCTATCTACTAGCCACGATCAAGCGCCCGGACGCCGGCCCCGACGACTGGACAACTCCTCTCATCTCTGCGATCCGGAGCAATAGAGTCTCTGTGGTCCGCACACTGGTCGAGTCGGCGAAAATCGACATCAATAAACCTGATGCCGACGGCCGTACCCCATTTATCTGGGCTGTCCGCCTCGCCACTAAATATCCAACCATGGCACAGCTACTACTGGATTCCGAAGAAGTCGACGTCAATGCAGTTGATAGGACCGGGAGAACAGCTCTATCCTGGGCAGCCGGCCTCGGAAACGAGTCAATGGTTCAGTTTCTACTCGAAACGCTGGACGTTGACCCCAATCTGGCCGATGCCCAAGGCACGCCACCTATCACGCATGCCCTCAAGGTGGGGGAGATATCGGTAGTGAAGCTTCTAATGGCATCAGATAAAGTCAGAACCGACGCGAGTACATTGTTCCGTATTGCATGCCAGCACAAGTCGACTGATATAATTGAGAAGCTGCTAGAATTAGATTGTATCGAGCAGAGGACCACTGATGAGATAGGGAGCACTTGGCTTCATACTGCGGCCACTTATGGCTGCACAGCTACCGTGAAGCGTTTAATACGGCAGCAAAGAATGGATATCAACCAACAAAGGCTTGATGGTGCAACCCCCCTTATCTGTGCTCTTCAGGAGAAACAGAGGGCCACTATTACTGTGTTGTTGCGGGCTGGCGCAGATGTCAATATGACAACTACAGAGGGCCGCTCTGCTCTCTTCTATGCTGCCCAGAGCAGTAGCGAAACCTTGTCAGAAGAGCTGCTGAAGCGGGGGGCCAAAGTTGGGGCGGTCACAATCACTGGCGACACAGCGCTACACCATGCCTGCAGAAACGGGATGAACAAGGTCGTTCAAGTCTTGCTCAACTATGGCGCGGACCCAGTGCTCCGTGCATCCCATGGCGGGACACCTCTTCATGCCGCGTGCCTCGCACGCTGGGAACAGACAGTGCGGATGCTGTTAGGTGTCATACCACGCTCACATCCGATATTGAGAACTGGCCGCACACCACTACACGATGCATGCCAAGCTGGCCATACCGGCATCGCCAAACAACTCGTCGACCACGGGGCTGATCCGCTAGCAAGACTTGACGACGGAACCACGCCGCTTGAATATGCATGCTCGGGCTTCCCTCTTATTGCCAAGATGTTGCTAGAGAAAGGCGCCGACCCGCTTCAAACGTCTTCTGCAGGCGTCAGCCTTCTTTACTTGGCATGTAAAAATGGTACTCCCAAGGTTGCAACTCTTCTACTTCAGCACGGAGCCAACCCCAATGCTGTCGAAATTGATGGCACCACGCCATTCCTCAAAGCTTGTCAATGTGGCAATGTGACTGTGATTCGTGCGCTACTGAAGTATGGGGCAGACGTGACTTCCACCCATTACAATGGTTTCACTGCGCTGCATGAGATCTGCCGAGGCGGCACTGATGAATGCGGCTTGGAGACAGTAATCAAGGCCATGGTTGAGAAGGGTGCCAATTTTAACGCAAGCACGCAAGATGGCCTTACACCTTTGCATGTGGCCTGCCAGAATGGTCGATTGGGATTGGTGATGCCGCTTGTTGAGGCGGGTGCCGATACGCTCGCAGAGCATGTCGATATCCTAACATCACGACGCACAACTCCAATTCACTTGGCGTGCCGTTTTCCCCCCGACACCGCAGCACTTAATATTCTACTTCGCGCAAGATCAAAGGTTCCAATTACAGAATTTTGGAAGTCGGGATGGACGCCTCTACACGAAGCTGCTGCTGGAGCCCATTCCGCTGCGGTGTGTTTGCTCCTGCAGAATGATGTCAACCCAATGCTATTGGCAGATGATGGAAGCACAGCACTACACCAAATCTTAAAGCATCCCCGCCTCGGAAGGACCCTGTTTCAGAAGTGGGCAAGCCAAATTATATCAACACTCATGGGAACCGGCAAGATGGATATCAATCACCGAGACAACGAGGGTAGAACTGCGCTGGGTCTGGCTGATGACGCGCCTGAATCCCTACGAATTCTTATGGTTAAATGGGGAGCAAAGAAATAAGATATTCAATGAGATTCAGTAGACAAATGAAATTCTGCTGGCTTTCACGTCACGGAAATCCCACCGCAGAATGAGTATGCAGCGCCCCCCCCCCCTCCCCCCACTCCAAAAACCTTCAATTTAGGCGTCAAACTTTTCGCCTGCCCATCTGCTGTAGGGAGAGTATGAGGTTTCAGGATTCCTACGAAGTACAATATGTGTTCGTGCATGTGAGCGCTGTTCAGTAGGAGCCGAGAAATGACTAGTGGATCACTGCCCTCGGACTGAGAATGAGAAAATCTTCAAGAAGAAGATTCACGTACCATTGTATCCAAGAATATGTTCACAAAGGTTTATGTGTTTTTTTTTTGAAAAATAAATAAATATAAGAAAACCACAGCAATTCCGAGCCTTGGTGTGCTCTACCCTACATGTCGAAGTGATTACATAATCACACGTACGTTTTGGCTTTCTCACAGTCACTCACTCATAACAATAGAATCTTGGTTACATCGCGACAGTCATCGTTTGTGCTGCCAGTTCGGTTCCAATTGCCAACTCTCATCTCTTTCGGGAGCTGTATACTATTACTCGCCAAAAATAAGCATAGCAGGTGCAATTGGAGGAGGAATGGCTCTGTAAACGGTGGGCCGATTTGAGCACAACCCGAGAGCAAGCGGACAAAGGTACGTGACCTAGGCACAGACGTGCTGAATTCATTCCATCTCATCACAAAATGCCTTCAACTCAATCTATGCCCTCTAAAATATGAGTCATGTCTCATTTTTCTCAACCAGAGGTGCTGTGGCTATAATATTTGCCCACCAACTATCCGTGGTCATGGGTAACGTGTGGCCCGTTTGCAAGCCTTGTTTTGACATGGCGAGAGCATCCCTCGGCCCTACCTTGCACCGAACTCGCCGCCTACATCGCAATCTAACCATGGTAGTAGTCAGAGGATAGAAAATGTCGAAAGACGCAGTTATTGTTGTGCAGGGGCTACCGGCTGAAAGCAAACCCGACAATCAACCTGTTCCTACTCTCGCCCCCGAACCACAGCCAATACCAAAGCCACGAGCAGTACCAGAGTCAAAGCTAGCGGCGGCCACAAAACTGATCGAGCCGAAAGCTAATATACCGGAGTTTTCATGGCTGTGAGTTCTCAGAAATCAAATTCATTAACTGATAGTTGTTGACGGTCAGTGAGTAGGAAGCCGCATCCGACCTTTGTAATACTACTGATTGGTCCAGATGAGCAGCCGTTTGGCCTGCAAAAGGACTTTTTGTGCTACCGCAGTGCGTACTACAGAAAATACTTCGAAGAGCACAAGGATGAGGAGAAGCTCGAACACATTGTCAAGCTGCCGGACACGTCGGTGCAGGTGTTTGGACTGGCACAGCATTTTCTCTTTACAGGGGACGTTATTGCCGACCTCAGAGTAACACCGTCCTACGAAGCGCTGGTCAACCTGTGGAACCTGGGATACAAACTCGAGATTGAGGGACTGTGCGACCGGGCGCTGGATGCCATGACAGAATGCAGGAAGATCACATCGCGGATACCCTCAACGCCCTTGCTGGTGCAAGTCTGGAAGGAGGCCCCAGAAGGGTCGGCAATTAGGCAGCTTCTGCTCTCGTGGACGGCCGAGTATATGAGATCCTCGGCTGCGAGGGCCGAGTTTGCCAAGTCGCTGCCGCAAGAGGTGCTGAGCGAGCTGGTCGTTGCCATGAGCTCGTTTGAGCGCAATACCCTCGGCGATCGATCACACGGGATAGCTTCTAGGAAAAACGTACACTATCTAGAAGCGGTGGATGGTGAGGACGCCCTCGCCAGCTCCAAGCGGAGCAGGCGTGTGAGCGCCGTGCCTGCGCAAGCGGCGGCGGCCGGTACCATCCGCGCAGACTCGGCGCCGGTGCCCAAGAATAAGGGAGCGGCGACGGCGACGGCGACTGCTGCTGCGGCGCCCAAGGCGCAAAAGAGACGATCCGCGTCGGCATACCTCGAGGGCCGCACCTTTTCCACGGCGTCCAAGCTGGACTTTTGCGCGGACCTGCTGACGCGCATGCTGTCCGGGCCGGGGTTCTGGACGCGCCTCGTGGGCCCGTTCCGCGACCCCGTCGAGCCGGCCGAGGACGGCGTGCCCGACTACCTGGACAAGGTGAAGCGGCCAATGGATCTGATGACAATCAAGGGCAAGATGGACCGCCGGGCGTACCGCGACGACGACGAGTTCGCGGCCGACGTGCGGCAGATCTTTGACAACTGCTTCACCTACTGGAAGCCCGGCCAGCCCATGTATGAGGCCGGGGAGCGCCTGCAGCGGACGTTTGAGGACAAGTACTCTCACATGAACAAGTGGATTGCCAAGATGGGAGGGGAAGAGGGGGAGTGAAGCAGGAGGCTAGCGACAGGATTGGTCCAAAACCGTTTGGCTCGAGTTTTTTTTTTGTTTCTGATAACCAGATATGTTTTGTTTGCTTCTGTTGTTGGTTTGTACTATTACGACTTCCCTGATATGGCTGGGTCTAGCCGAAATGGTCGCATGAGCGCCGAAAGTATGCCATGCTTGAGTGAAGCCGTCTTTTCTACATGCCGCGGACCAGCCGTCCAGCATTGATATAGTCTAGTTTTAGTACCCGAATGCTCAGAGAGGCATTATTACATTGGCAAGGTAAGCCACAGTTTGCATGGCGCCCGGAGCGAGGCAATTTACACGCTGCGCAGCCCTCGTGCCCACGTGCCCCAAAAGCCGAGATGTTCGGAGTACATGTATGTAATACTATCATCATCACAACCAAGTTTGTTTCATTCATAATCTCGCCTGGTAAAAGTGTCGTTGAAGAATTTCAGCGTCCATCAAATGATGCAACGCTGTGATTACCTAGGTAGTTGATAGGACGAGGGTGAGCAAATACATGGGTAGTGGTAAACCCCTGATGAGGCAAGGGAAATTGGATGCGGAGTGTTGGGCGGTTACGGCCGTCCAATCTGCGACCACCACCAACAGCAGGACTTTGTGCGGCTGCAAGACGCGATGGTACCCCACGAAATAATGAACAAGGGGGGGGGGGGGGGAGATGAGCAAATATTGAACTTGTCTAGTCGTTTGAACAGATTGCCCTTTTTGTTTTTCCCTTCTCCCCTTTGGTCGTTTGGGCTAGGTCCTGCAGGGAGCCGGCCGATGACCACTCGTGACAAACACACGTAGTGAGACAGGGCCACGCGTTGAACTGTTGAAAGGGATAAGTACTGGATGTCCGTTGGGAAAACGGACAACACAGGTACGTATCTCACTCAAGACAGGCACTTTGCGAATCAATGAAGCCCCTGCAATGTCGCAGCGCCACAGACACCCGACAGGAACGGCCTCCCAGCCTGTCAGCCTATTGGACCCCGGCCCTGACCCGGGAAGACCTGGCCGGCCCATGGGGGCACTACGGATGCTTACGGCATTTGTGTCTAATAATAATTGACAGGTGATCCTTCGTTTACCAGTACGGAGTATCCGTAAGTATTGAGTAGCACTGAGCAGTACGTAGAATGCTTGTAGCCATCGACGTGGCTAGTTTCGAATGACTTTCAGTGCGCGTCTCTTCATAGGATGTAAGCCAGACTATTGGGTAGGTAGCAACTAGTGGTGTGTCAGGCCATTGGGAATGGTGGTGTATGACCAGCGCCGTCATTCTCCAGTTCATTTTTTTCTGTTGGTCCCCAGGTCGACGAGTCTGACTTGAAGCGTTCTTGCTTGGGAAAATCTTTCAGGAAATTTTTTCCAAATTTTCCGCCATTCTTCTTCACCGCACCAAACCTTGGGATAGCCGGCAAGTAAGTAGTGGGGGGATCAGCTCGGCAATGTGCTTGTACATGTACCGGCGGGTTTAGAAAAGAAAAAACTTCACACCAAACACTTGGGGATGGATGCCAACATGTCTAGATGACGAGCGGCAGCGTTTTTTCTCTCCCTCCGTCACTCCCTCTTTCTTTCTCTCTTCTTTCGAGAGCAACTGAGACAAATAGGGTCGCTAGTCGCTACGCATCGTCACAAAGACAATGGGTCGAGCGTGGCATGCTCATGAGCTATCAATGCGTCTTTTTCCCGTCAAGTAAAGTGAGATAGATGAGAGGGCGCCAAGATTGGAAGTGGAATGATGGGCAACTTTAGGCGTGTATCAGATACAAGGCGTGGCTTGGGCGCGGGACTGTGTTTGTTTCGCCCACTTGGTTTAGCTTCAACATGATGGCAGCTCAGAAACGTGACAAGGCATGATGGGGACGCGAAAAAGGCGGGCAAAGCACAAATCGGGTGATGGGCATGATGCGATGGATCTCGAGGATACCAAAGAAGGGATCGGTGAGGGGCGAGCAGGCCTGGAAAAATAGAGAGTGTATCGGGCAACTAGGTTGGTGCGCATGAGCATGAGCATGTGAAACGAAACGGGCGTCAAGTCGGGTATCAATGCGCGTGCCAATGCGCTCTCTAAATGGAAGATGGAGTAAATACTTACCCAAGAGAGGACATGAGTGTGACTAGGTCGTGGCAAGTACATAGAGTGAGAGGCAAACTTTTTTTTCCCTCTTACTGTTGCCGGTAAAAAAAGTGAGAGAGACGGGGGCCAGAGTGACGTTGAGGGGCATGCGACGGGTGAGTGCCGAGTGAGCCTGAACCTGGTGTGGTGTGTGGGACGAAGAATGAACCGAGGGGCATGGGCCAAGGAAAAAGAAGCCTCTGGTCCGTTTGTTACTTGAAGGTATCGTCGTAGTGGAAAGGGGAAGAGACAGTACTGGCGCAAGACCCGGGACGCGGTGTTGGAAAAAAAATCTGCAGGACGATTAGTTAACTCAGATGCCGCCCGCTGCTGGGCAGGAATGGGTTTGTCGCGAGTGGGTTAGGGCGAGGCTCGTCCTTTGTTCTTGATCAGGAACCTAATGAAATGCGGCGGTGAAGTCAGTAAGTAGTCTGTAAGTATCCGTACTTACGGAGTCTCCGTACTCGGTACCGATTACAGATTGGTTGGCGTCTACTTACTCACCAGTATGTACTTACCGATTCCTACCGAGTAGATTTGTCGCAGTCAAGTTGCAGTGGAGAGCATCCATGAGCTGGCATACTCAGTACTATTAGAGAGGGCCGGGAGCCAAATAGGCTTGGCTCTGCAGCCAAGCTTTTGGTGCGGAGGCAGATGGACAATTGACACTGTATTATCAGTATCGAGTAATTTGTACCCTGTTTGCCTGTATTCTACTTACTTAGTATGCCGAGGATTCGAGCAACAGCGTTGTCACTTCTTTGGGGGCCGTCACTGGATGTGGCTGTGCTGTTGTGGGGCAAGTACCAGTAAGTCTCGCCAGGTGCCGTTCAAAAACGAATAGGTAAGTAAATGAGCCAGCTTTGGCGGGTTGAGTCGGCGCTGCCCTGTTACTTTTTCGTTATTCTTGCACATCCACCAGCTCGTCGCCAAATGGTGGTCCATCATCACGCATGCTACTTCAATTTGGCCACCGTGTGCTCTACGAAGTTGATTTCTCGTCAATGCTATGATATGCGGTTTAACTCAAGCTCCACGGCATCGACGGTTCCTGCATTCTAACACACTTTCAGCCTTGTCCCGCATAAATTGGTGGCACCAGAGCACTGGCATTGGTGGGAATTAGGCGTTGCTACTGAGTAGGTACCTACGTTGGGAATAATGCTCTTGCACGAGGTTCAGCCCTGTATAGCGATAGGCATAGAAGTGGAATAGAAGCAGCAAACAGTATTCTATTGAAAAAGCCTCTGTTATCTTAAATCATATCAAAATTTCTTTACTTATTTAAAGTTAATCTTTACTTATACTCTATCCTCTATCGAGTACTCTATATCCTACTTAAGTAGGTACAAGCCCCAATATCGGCAAAATCGCCGCTAAAGGCCAACTCGGACAGGTCAATCTGGGGCAGGTCATCTCTGACCTCCGCGACTTCACGACTTCAGACAGTGGCTTTTCCTCCAAACCTGGCCAGGAATCAGCCAACTTCCAGTCGGAGGGATGAATTCCCTGAGTATCCTTCAAGCCCATGACCGGTGGTGTTCAGAAAAGAGTAACCGTGATTCCAAATGTCTCTATTGGAAATGGCCTTGATGCATTTCGGTCTATATATCGTGGGCGCTTCGTGCGCGAGGCCCCTGAAGCCGTGGGAGGCCTATTCCAATGTCGACCCAACGACCCCACTAGTTGTCAAAGACTTGTGGCAATATACTCCGTACAGAGCGCGCAGATGAAGGCGAGATGCTTCGTGAAGCGATGGAAAACGGTGTGGTTAATGTAGTACTATCATGCCACTGTTTCTGTGGACGGCGCAGTCGACAACGTCTTGCAAAACGTTCGCCACGGGCTCAGCTTTTTGGGTGATTTAAACTCTCGCCTAGGACGCACGAGAGCCGGCGCTGCTAGTACTGCGACTACGCCACAACGAAGCCGAAGCGGGAGTCAGCGCCTTAAGCGACCATTTAGTGGAACAGATTTGCCTGAACCGCCAAACAAGCGTTCTAACTCGGCATCACCCATCAAATCGAGTACCGCGGCCGGACAAGACCGTGCTCACCGAAGACTTATCCTTTGCGACTGCGGCAAGCCTATTCATGAGGCGAGCTCTAGAAACACATTGCTTATGGCCTTTGTGCAGTGTATAGAGGGGCACGAGTCACTCCTTAAGGCAGGCATTTTGCATCGAGATATCTCCATCAATAACCTTCTCATCAACAAGAATGAAGACAATGCTTTCTTAATCGACCTTGACCTGGCAATTAAGCGGCGTCGGTCGGCAGCCTCTGGAGCAAATGCAAAACTGGCGCACGCGCGTTTATGGCTATTGGGGCTCTCTTAGGTGAAGAGCATTCATTTATGCACGATCTGGAATCATTTTTCTGGGTTTTAATTTGGATCTGCATTCACTATGATGGCCCGGGCAAGGACAGAGGTTCATCTGGGTTCGAGCGTTGGTATTATGAACCAGACGACGTATTGGCTCGATTGAAACTTGGCACAGTCGCTGACCAGAGCACTTACTTGCAAACAACGGAAAAAGCCTTCTCGGCATATTATAAGCCTCTAAACTTTCTGTTAAATGAACTTCGCAAGCTGGTATTCCCAAACGGTCGGCCATGGAAAAGGGACAACTTAGACTTGTATTCTACAATGAAGGCAACTCTGGTCGAAAGTCAACAGGCCAAAATTGTATAATAGTTATTCAATGGGTTTGTAACGACGCGGAAAGGGCCCCGAGCGCCTGATACGCAGTCCAGAGTGACGAAAATGGCCCTCCGCGATACACCGATGACTGCCGACCTTGTCCACAACACCACTCCAAGTACTTACGGTACTTGCGGTACTTCGCTTGTACAGCTGCGCCACACCAGCCACAGCACCCACCCTAAGTAGACTCACCGCCCGTTATTTTGGTTTGCGTTTCAGAAAGAGTGACACCAAATACGCCTTTTAGTGTAACGACCTATTACAATTTACCAGTACTGAAAAGAGAGCAGTCAGTAAGTAATAGAGTAATAGCCATACCTTGCAGATGCAGGTACCAGAGACGTGCAGCGTGCTGGTTGGCTCGACGACATTACAGGTGTGGCAGCAGCAGCAGCTGCAGCAGCACTTTCCTGTCTACTGGTAGTTCAGGAACAGGGCTAGCGGTCGGCTAGGTCCACCAAAAGAGCTACCTCTGGCCAATGAATATGGTGGACATTGCGAGTCTAAGTGGATCTCGGGAAATGAGCATGATCCACCAGTTGGGGGCAAACAGAAGATGAAAATTGAAAAGGAAAAAAAAAGGAAAAAAAAAAGGGCTGAACGCTTTCCCCTTGACCCGTTTTTTAATCAATGCTTCCGCAAGTACTGGGGTACTGGCTGACCTTCCTCCCCAGTCCCTGCCATCCGCACCGACCACAAGAGAAGCTGGCGATAAGGATGGCCACGGACAGGAAGCGCAGCATCAGGTCAGATAATCGTCGTCCTGGCGCTGTCACAAAGAAAACTTGTGGTGGATGGAATGCATGACTAGCCAAAAGAAGTACCACCAACACGCACAACTTTACGCGAATCATGAGTTTTCGTTTTTTTTTTCTTTTCTTTGTGCCATTGTTTCTGCTGCAAGTATCCGTACATACGGACAAAAATACAAATTGGGGCCTCATATGAGCAAGCTGGTGACTGATGACCACCATCTCCGAGAGTGGGATCGTCGTCGCTCCAGTCTGGCAAGTACATGGGCTTCACTCTACTTACAGTAGCGCAGGCACAATCGTCAGCTTGTCTTCGGGTAGCTGCAGCTCTTCAAGGCACATGAGCACTAAACAAGAATGCAGCAGTGGTTGGATTGTCAAGAGTGTACCGAGTAATACGCGCCGAGTAAGTAATCCGTACAGATGGCAGATTACCGATTATAAAATGCTCACGACCATGGTGTGCTCACGACTCGCCTGTGGGACCGCTAGACTTGCTACTTTGCGACTTGCTTCCCTAGGCCAGGGTCACGAGTAAAGTGAGCTGTCCGTCTTGCCGTTTAGATGCGCCGCTTGGCTGTCTGGCTGCTTTGGTAC
Source organism: Cordyceps javanica (assembly GCF_051103115.1). Classification (NCBI taxonomy): domain Eukaryota; kingdom Fungi; phylum Ascomycota; class Sordariomycetes; order Hypocreales; family Cordycipitaceae; genus Cordyceps; species Cordyceps javanica. Next base: position 3,101,362 of record NC_139296.1, read on the forward strand.
TTATTAGGTAGTATAAGTAATCTGTAATGTACTTGAGTAGTCCTCAGTAACAGTCGAGTGGGCCCGCGCTTTGAGTGGACAAAAGTGGCCCTTGCGGGCGGCCCCTCCTGAAATGGATGGTCGCCGGGATGGCCCTCAGGCACCAGGCACATTGGTACCTACATTGGTAAGTTAGGCACTACCAACCAAGTTACAGCACCCAGGTATTCCGTCCACAAGGGGAAATTGTCTACTCACACCACCCACGCCACGCCCCAGCTACCCTCCATGCCCCCCCCCCCTTCCAGAAAACGCCCTTATACACATCTCACCCGCCCGTTTGCTTTGCCTCCCCTTCCTCTTCCATCCACATCACCAACCCTTCGTTCGTTCGTCCAGCTCATCGCCTTTGCGCGGCTACACAGCCTTTCCTCTTCTCACGCGTCTCTTCAGACCAGAGTATTCTTCAATACTCGTTCCACTCCTTCACAACAACAACTCACAACTCTTTCACACGGCTGTGTCAGCTAATACACACTCGCTACACTTATTCGCGCCTCGCCTTCCCCCAGCAACTCACGAAAAAGCAAAGATCAACACTTGTTCCTTCAAAATGCACTTCACCACCATTGCCACCGTCGCCACCATAGCTGCTGTTGCCGCCGCCGAGGCTCAACCCTACCGTCTTGCCGTCATGCCCGGACTGAGCCTCATGCGCCGCTCCACCTCTGGTTACAACCCCGAGACCACCAAGTGCGGTGCCGGCAACACCTGCGCCGAGGCCTGCGGTACTGGCTTCGCCGACTGCCCCTCCAACGATGGCGTCTCTCACTGCTACAACCCCGGTGCCAAGCAGAACTGCTGCCAGGACGGCTCTGGTAGTACGTGAAACCCCCTTTCCAAGGAGAACGGCGCGACACTGCATCCCGCGTGTCGTGTCGCATCCAAACTCACCCTCCAGCAGCCCTCGTTTGCTAACCAACAACAAAAGACTCTTGCGACGACGGCTACTACTGCACCCACGACCACAAGGCCCAGACCTGGTGCTGCCCCAACAACCTGGACCTCGCAGCTTGCGCCGCTGCCTTTAGCGTCTCTGGTGGTCTTGAGTCTGCCACTCCCACCCCTACTCCCACGCCCACTCCTACGCCTCAGCCTGCTCCCGCCAAGAACACCACCACGGCCGTTACCACCACCAGCCCGGTTGTCGTCACCGAGACCCTCGACCTGACCACCACCATCTGCCCCTCGGCCTCTGGCACCGGACACCCTGTCCACCCCGGCCACAACACCACCGTCAGCATCCCCGTTGTCCCTACCGGTGTCGTCCCTACCGGTGGTGTTCCCGTCAACCCTCCCGTCCTTCCTCCCGGAACCAACGGTGCTGCCGCCACCAGCTTCAGCGCTCTCCTCCTCGTTGCCGCCGGCGCCATGGCTCTCCTGTAAACGGAACGACGGCCCCGATGAACGAAAGAGAAAAGAACTCCTCGACAGTGGAGGCGTTGTTTCCCCCCTGGTGGTTTACGGCACGTTTTGTGCTCGGCGCAGCCACAAGTTTACGAGTTTCATGACAACACAGCGCAGCTGAATCAAGGCGGGGCGTGGCCATCTGTCTTTTCACCATTTGCTCTGCTCGAGAGTGTACCTGGTGCTGGGCATTCTTCTTCGCTTCTGTCCACTTGTTTGGATTTTTTGGCTTCTCGTTTAACCCTTTTATTTTTCTTTTACCAAGTGCGATGCTTCCCCTTCTATTTAGCGACTCTTTTACCGGAGTTGCACGGTTTGGTGTAAAGCCTCTTAGTTTTTTTTTTCTCTGGACGAATATCGAGGGATTTTGCATTTTTGGAAGATGTAAAGGCAGATTTAGGAGGAGAGGGAGGCGTCGAGTGACAAAATGTTGGGCACTCGACATCCGTATATTTTTCATCTCAAAAGACATACGTTGCTTTTCTACCTTGTTCCCCATCTCGTGCGTGAATCTAGCTAGTACGTCGTCTTTTTTGCTCCGGCTTCACTCGTCGTGTTTTCTCGGGTAAATGTATTGCAAGACGTCGTTTAATCGGACTTTATATAGTTCTCGTCATGATATATACCCTGTTTTCCCTTGCTTGGACCACAAAAACCGGAGATATTTATCTTGCTTGGCCGCCGATTCGGCAACCAACCCCAGACCCAACAGCACTGCCACAACCCCAGAGTGGCCCAATTTCGGCCGTTGAATACGAGAAAAAAAAAACACTGAGATTTCTTTTTTTTTCCTTGCTGCCACCGCGCTTGGCTCGTCTAACATGCAGCTGCTCGATGAGTCCTTTGGTCACTACTTTGGCCACGGGCTCTGTTGATGCTTCCGCCCACAACCAACAACAACAAACAACAGACCAAAGTCTCGTACCCCAAAACACAAACCAAGGAGTTTCTTTTTTCTTTCTTTTTTTTTTTTGCCTTTATGTACTCCTCTTTGCTTTTTTTTTTTTTTTTTTTTTTGCTTTTTTTGCTCTTTTTTTTTCACCCCTTCGTTTCCTTCTTTCTTTTTCTCAGTCACTCTTTTTTTTTCTACTTCTCTTCACTCTTCCTTCGCGACTGACACCGTATTTCCTATTTTGGGTCCCCGTTCGCGTTCCATCGGCACGCGCTAAAATCTGAATCACAACAAAAGAAAAACACGATTTGATGGAGACCACTCAGATGACCCAGATGATCAGATGACTGGAATGCAAATTGGGCACAGCTCGATCTCAAGGCGGCAGGGCGCGAAAACGCACAATAAGCAGCCTCGAAAAGGAAGCCCCCCGCATTCCATTGCATCTTGGATTTCTTTTCTTTTTCTTTTCTTCTTCTTGTTCGCGTTTTTTCGTGCTGCATTCCACGAGTGTCGCCGATGGACCACATACACGGATTCTGGCTCTCTGGTTCAATCTCGTGTTTAGTGCTATATGTACACCACACCGCACCTCTCACCCCCTCCTTTCCGACGCGGTACGACATGGCGTCTCGCATTCTTTGGCAAAGGGGGGCCTCGATCGGGACCCAGAAACCAGCTGGTCCCTTGTCTTTTCGCTCATTCGCAATCGTTGACTACTTGTACCCCTACAGCACCCGGAATCTATCTCGCCGTGGTTCCTCATTCGAGCGGTCAGCTTCCGCATCCCCAGACCAATGCACGCATTAGTCGTGATGACCCCGGCACCCATGCAAAAGGGCAAGCGTAGATGAAAGAGAAAAGAGGGAAGCTAATCGGGCGCAGACCAAGCACATCGAGGAAACTCGAAGCAAGTTCCATCACCTACGACCGAGGCTAGATGGTCTGCGGGCCTGCGAATGGCCAATGGTTACCATAACCACGGCTGTGGCGGATTGAAGGTTGGTACAGTTGACCGCTGGGCCGGATAGGCTTGGGTTGACCATCGCCATTGTAGTAAGCCTAGCATCCGTGAGAACACATGAACAACCAATTGCCACCCTGGCTTGGTTTGCCCAGCATTTCCATATATTCAACGCGCTCGTCGGAAGAAGAAGATGAAGCGTTGTATTGAGAATGGCACAGTGTAAAGATATAGGTATATATATGTCCAGCCTGCCCATCCCTTACTAGCAACGCGTCGCATATTTATTTCTCCCTTCAATGTACACGTTTTTTTCTCCCGTTTGTTAGACGGTTTCGTCGAAGGCTTAGTTGCCCACCGCATCGGGGACCTTGTTCTCGTCGAAGCCGTGCTTGGCCTTGAGCTGCTCGACGAGAGCGACGTAGCGCTCCTGGGCGGTCTCAGGCGAAATGCCTTCGTCGACGACCTTTTGCCATGCGTTCTTCTTGGCTTTGCCCTATATTCGTCGCCCTTGTTAGTGGAATTGCTTCCTGCAAGGACCTTGTTTCTCTTCCCTGTTCCTGGCGCGCAACGTAACGATTGCTTCGGCTACCCGTACATCTGCACCAATGATGGCTGTCATAGTGTGCGGGGAGATCGAGCCGCGCGGCGGGGAGGAGGAAGAGGAAGAAGAAGGGGGCGGAGTTTCACGGAGACTTGCCTTCATGTCGAACATGCCGGGAGCGGGCGCGCTGGAGATGTCCTCGGCGTTGCCAACCTTGTAGAGACCTACAGATGCCCAAATGTCAGCTCCTCCCATCACACAGCTCGAAACTTGATTCATCTCGAAGCTTGATTCCGCGTCCTCTGGCAAGTGCGCCATCATGTCTAGCACAAGGCGGGGTAGGGGACCAAGGGGAGGGGGCGTACCGTAAAGCTCAAGGAGCTCATCGTTGCTGGGCTTGGCAAGGAGCTTCTTGGAGTCCTCGGCGGCCTTTTGGAAAGCGGCAGACATGATGAATGATTTGGGAGATGGTTAGGGCTTCAGATGACAGGGTTTGGAAGGGTCGGGGTTGTTTTTGAAGAGAGCAGCTCCTGGAGGGGCTCGTGGCCGAAGAGTTAGAGAAAGGCGGAGGAGGGGAGCTGTGTGTGGCTAGGTTGCGGGGCTGTGATTATGAGCAAGTGCTATCTTACCTTACTATTTAGTATGCTCAACGCTGAACGAATCAAATATTGTATTTCGCTGGCAGGTTTTTCCTTTTCAAAGCCGTCTGGTCAAGAATATATCGCCTGTTTTTTTTTTTTTCCTTTCTTTTCCTGGGTTTTTGGAGACATTTTCGCAGGCTTTTCGCGCAATGTGGCCACCGATCTGACGAGGCCTTCCACCGTCTGATGTCATGCCAGTTTATTAGTTAGTGCGCGTCACGTTGGGTGGCAGCCCACCAATCTTCACATGACCTCACCACACAGCCACCGACCTGCGAGGCACGCCTCATCGACCATGCGCGCGTCCTTTGTAAAACGGACAAAGCGGCATCGCGCGACAGGGGACGTGGCTTCATTCCAAGACATTTTATGGCTCCAAAGGGTTCGTTCTTTCTGGTCCGCGTCACAGGAAAGCCACATCTCCAAAGGCCACACAGTGCGGGGTGGTATCTGAGTAGCTACCTATAGATTCGGTAGGCAGGCAACTATTAGTCGCTCACCGCTTGAGAATTGTGTATTTGCATGTTTTTGGAAAATGGACGATTGTGTATCATGTATAGAAAGCCAATACAATACTGGTTTTTTTTTCTCAAACTGTTTCATACATTGCCGCCCATCTGAGCCACTACGCTCGCATTCAACGGCGATAGCTAGGCTGGATCGGAGACTCTCGGCTCGTACCGTTAGTATGCCGCTCACAACGCCAGCTACATTATACTGCTTCACCAAGTAGTCCGCCCATCTTGTTTTCCGCACCACTTCTTCCTTTTCTTCTTCTTCTTCATCATCATCTTCACGCGTTATCTTGAAGGAGCCTTTACCATGACTGGCAAGACAGTAGTGATATTGGGCGGCTCGATTGGCGGCCTGGGCGTGGCGCATCGGCTGCTCAAGCACACCCTACCCAAACACCAAGACCTCAAGGTCATCCTAGTATCCAAGGTCAGTCCGTCAGTCCCCGCCCACGGCGCAACCGTCTTCTTCGGTCCTCGTGCCGCAAACGGCGGCTGCTGAGAATAGTTTCAGAATAGCCATTTCTATTGGAACGTTGCCGCAGTCCGCGTCATCATCCCCGACCTGCTCCAAGATGACGAGCTGCTGCAGCCCATCGGCCCCGGCCTGGAGCAGTACAACACGGCGGCGCACCCTGCGGCCGCCGAGTTTATCTGCGGCGCGGCGCAGTCCATCGACACCTCGGCTCGCTCCGTGGTGATATTGACAGCCGGCAGCGACGGCGCCTCCACGCGCCGCACCCTCATCTACGACCACCTCGTCATCGCGACCGGCTCGCGCTCCGCCGTCCCCGGCATGCCGTGGAAGGCTGACGGCTCGCATGCGGACCTCGTCGCCGACATTCACCGCGTGGCCGCGCGCGTGCGCGCCGCGGCGCACATCGTCGTCGCCGGCGGCGGCGCCACGGGCGTCGAGGTCTGCGGCGAGCTGCGCCACGAGTTCCCGGACAAGCGCGTGGTGCTGGTGGCCGGCGGGGGCGACGCGCTCGTCGGGGGCGACGCCACGGCGCCGGCGCTGGAGCGCGCCCTGACGGCCATGGGCGTCGTCGTGCGCAAGGGCGTCCGCGCCGTGGGCACGCGCGAGGGGGTCGACGACGGCGACGGCGGCGCCGGCAGGACCGAGGTCACGCTCTCCAACGGCGAGACCATCGTCACGGACCTGTACCTCCCGACCGTCGGCATGGCGCCCAACTCCGAGTTCGTCCCGGCCGAGCTGCTCGACGACAAGAAGCTCGTCAGGGCCGACGAGTACATGCGCGTTCCGGGGCCGGCCCGCGTCTGGGCCGTCGGGGATGTGGTCGGCGGGCCCGGCGCCGGATACCTCATGACGGAGGCACAGGTACGTTGAAAAAAACCTCTCGGCACCCCCGTGCGCAGCTGCTGGCGTCAAGATGGCTAAAACAATGTGTTCTTTCTTTCTTTTTTCCTTCTAGGCAAGCTGCGTGGCCAACAACATCACCGGTGCCTTGTCTGGGAAGGAGCCGGAGCGCCGAGGGTCGGTGATGGATATCGTACTCTTCTCTACGGGACGCTCGGGCGGCGTCGGACGGTACCGCTGGGTACCTATACCATCATTTGCGGTATGGGTTGCCAAATCACGGACGCTCGGCGTCGAAAGAACCCCCAAGTTCGTGGATGGTTCCATGTGGTAGCACTTGACGCCTTGCTTTTGCATGTAATGATAGGGACTGTGGTGACGGTAATGATGAATGTAGGATGAATATGTTATTACGAAAGGACGGCAGCTGCTGTCAAAAGACTCGTATGGCAGCGTGTATACCCGTCTAGCGTCTCTGCCTTCCCTTTCTAGTCCCATGTATTCTATCTGCTCCTTTCTGTCTCAATCTCCTGCCGTATCTGCTCCAGCGCTTGCTCTCTCGATCGAAGATGCGTCTCCAGACCCTCAACTTGCTCGCGCACAGTTTGCAGGTCCTCCGATATGCTCTTGAGCCCGGAGCCCTCGGCGCTTTTGCCCGTGCCCTCCTCGAGTTCGCGCAGCTCTCGGCGCTTGTAGTCGAGGAGCTGGTCGAGCTCCTTCTTGACAAGGGCGGGCTTGGAGTCGCGAGCGCCACCCTTTTTGCGCTCCGCAATCTCCTCCACCTTGCGAATCTTGTCTTCGAGATCCGCTAGTTTACGCTTCAGCCGCACTTCCTCCCAGTCTTCCGTCTTCTCCGTCGAAAAGTCTGTGCCGGCCGTCTTGAAGCCGCTGCGGCCCAGGCGCGTCAGGTACTGCTCTCCAAACTTGGTCTTGCGGCCCGTGCTGGTCGAGTCGTCGGCTTTGTTCGCCCAGCGAGAGTTGGCGCCCGTGTTTCGTTGGCTGTCGAGCTGGTAGTCGATCTGGTTACGCTCAAAGCTGGAGCGCAGCGACGCCGGGATTGTGCGCGGGATGCGGAATCCGTCGTGGCGGTTGTTGAGGATATGCAGAAACGCCAGGCAGGCGTCCTTGTTGATGGTTGCGTTGGCAGAGGGGTTGACGAGGTTCCATGCGGATCGAATGTCGGTGTCAGGAACATCCAAGGACTCGTACAAGTCTCCGAGGGCATGGACTGAATGGGGTTAGCTGCATTGATGCACCTGATAGGGAATCAAAGGTTGAAATGCCTACAGTCTACTTCGCCGCGCGCATCGCGCGACTCTTGGTAAATTTGTTCATATTTGGTCTTGTCTTCAGGTTTCATGTACCAGTCAAAGCCGTCTTTCAGACCAGCCGACTCGTCATCGTCGTCGACTTGCTCGAACTGGGGCTGACTGCCGCTTATGGCACGCGTGGCCTGGACAAGATGCGCCTTGGACTCAGGGACCAGCCAGTCTGGCAAAGTCTTGGGGACATCTTGGTACTCCTAGAAGATTTGGCACGCTCATATCAGCGCACTGGCCGTGCCGGGAGAGGGGGATTGGAGCAAGCATCAATTGAGGACTTACGCCGTTCAAAACGTCGAAGATGAGGCGCATCGCAACGCAAAACTCTTCAAAGTCCAGGTTTCCATCGTTGTCCACGTCGGCCAGATCCCAGATCCGTTCCAGCTGGTCATCGCGCAGGCCCGAGTTCTTGAGGACGGGTGCGGCCTGCTCGCCGGTGAGGTACTTGCCGCCGCCCGTGCGGTCGCAAAAGATGTTCCAGTAGGTTTCAATCTCCTGGGCTTCTATTTTGGGCGCCATGGTGGCGGAAGAGAGGGGCTGAGAGCGGGCAAGGGCCACACGGAGCTCGGTGATGACGGAGGAGGTCGGTTGGCGTGCGGGCGGAGAGAGAGTGATGGACGTCGAAGGCGGTGGCAAAGAGCCTGGCCGCCGCTTCTCGGTGGGTGAAGGGGCACGATCGATACTCTGGCTTTTTCTTTCCGAGATGCAGGCCCGCCAGGTGAGGTGGAACGTGGAGGCAAAGGCTGGTGATGAGGCGACAAAGGCAAAAGGGTCGCGGCTGGTAGTTGGCGCCAATGTCACTGAACGAACCAGCCAAGCCTCGCTGGGTGTGGAGGCAGCTCTCAACCACTAACAACCTCTGCGCCCCGCATATTAGCCACTACTGAGTACCTATCAGAAGCTGTTGCATAATACTCTCTGTACCTATGTGTCGACCTGATATTGGCGCTATAGAAATCAGACCAGGAGTCGATAGAAGAGCAATACTAGATTGATGCCGTATTGCCAGAGTCTAGCTTCCATGCCTGTGCGGTGGACCTGGGACGCAGTGAAGCTTTCGCAACGCTCATTGTTCCCGTTTGTTTGGATCAGTCGCTTGATATCCGTCAACACCTTAAGTCCTAAGCCAACTCAATTTCCGCATAATAAATCATTGCAACATTCTAATATGGCGAAATTCAACCTATATCCGAAACACCGCGTATTCTGTACAAGTTTTCTTGCCCACTGTTCCTCCACTACCCTGCAAACCGCCCCAGACCGCCTCGCTAGTATTCCAGAATTGCCCACGTCTCATCATTTAGCGTCGTATAGATCAGACCCTGGCCGAGAAGCTCATCTGCCGCCGTCAAGACGTCGCGCGTCGACATGCCCGTCGAGCTGGTGACGATGTTGATGTCGACGCCCTCGTTGCTACCCGGCGCTGAGCTCAAAAAGTTGAACATCTTCTTGGCACCAGGCGTGCACCGCGTCAGCTTGCTGGCGTTCTGGCTCGCGCCGCCATCGTAGCCCGCGCCGCCGTCGACGAACATGGAGTCCCCGTTGGCGCCGCCATTCTGCTGCTGTGCCCCCGCGCCTCCCGCGCCGCTGAGCGGCCCGCGGGTGAAGAAGAGGTGCACGTATGTGGCCTCGAGCATGTGGTAGTTGACCTCGTTGAAGTCGGCGACGGGGCGGATAACGTGCGCTCCGACGTGGCGCTTGTTGGAGAAGGACTTGAGGCGACCCCAGACTCGGACGTGCGAGTCCAGTTCGTAGGCATCTGGGTCCTCGGGCTTGTCGCCGTCAATCCACTTCTTGACCTCGATCTGGCCGGTGCCGTCGTCAATCTTGAGCGTGATATTAGTCGCTTGCGCGTTAACGCTGCGAATCTGCCCGACAAATGTGACTTGGGGAGCGGAAGCGCCATCAATCTTGAAATCGCCCCCAGAGTATCCCTCCTCGGCTTCGATAATTTGCTTCACGGTGACGGGTCGTAGTGATTCATCCTGATAGGCCTGGGTGATGAGTGGTCAGTAACAATGTCATTCTTTTTTCCTGGGGTGCTCGATCCACCGTCTCGCGATGCAACGCTCTCAACGGAGACAATTTCCCGGCCTGCTAACGCACCTTGCCACCGCTCTGACTACCCTGCTGGGAGCCATCTGCCATGAAACCACCCGAGTCGTCGCCGCCCTGGGCTCCGTAACCGGTTTTTGAGAATCCCGTGTATGCTGCTACAGTATTTGTCGTGTTAGTATTCCCCAAGAGTCCTGCTTTGCGACGGGGATTGGGGCATTCGTACACATTATGGGCTGCGAATGGGTTGTGTGATGACGAGCGTGCGAGAAGGAGGGAGACGCGTTGTGGCGCGCTTTCTGGCGGCCAAGTTTAATGGGCTTTTTTTTACCCGACCCCCTCTCATCCGCCACCAAGACCACCACGCGTTGCTGCTTGTTGCCCCGCGGCTCAGTGGGGTCCAGGTCAACCGTGAACAATTACACTCTGTCGCTACGAATCCTTCACATCATGATAGCGTGCCGTGTACCTCATGAGAAACAAATACAATTTTTGGTACCTATAAAACAAAGCTCTATGCTAAAGACTCGACATGATGCGTAGGCATTCTTGTCAAAACATCAAAACTACCAGTTCCCAGCTTGCCCAACCGGCCCAACACTAGCCTGCCACTGGGCGTCGTCAAATCATCCCAGTCACCGTCCAGTACTGCATCCTTGAGGAACGCGAGCGTCGTCTCGAAACTCATCTTTGTGAAGGGACTTACATTGCCCTTTAGTCCCATGCGGCTAAAGGCTGTAAACGCTCCATTTCTTGTCATGTAGTCCGCAATCAGGTTCAAGTGGCGGTTGTCCACCGAGATACCGTGACCACCGAAGACGTCGCCCAATTCCCGTACAATGCTGGCTCTGCATGCCTCGACGCCGTACATGGACAGGACCGCCGCAACGTCGTTTGTCTGAATTTTATCGGGGTCGATGTACTCGGCAAATGTCTGCATCGCATGCAGATTCACTCCCGATGCCTGAATGGCACCACTGACGTATGTGCAAGAGCCAACACCACGAATCTCTCGAATCATCGTTTTGGTGATAGCACTCTTAACCAAGTTCAGCATCAACAGCTTGGGGGAGTTCGAGTCAAGCTCGATTGTGATGTTGCACCACGCTCCGCCCTTTTCATCGCACTTAAAGTCGGATACCTCTGCGAAATTATTCTTGACGCGCTCTGCTCGGGCCGTGGTTGTAGGTTGAATGTTGTCTTCGTCGTCGTCATCCTCGCTGTCATCCTCTGCAGGCGCACCATTCTCAACGCCATTCATTTGCTCGTCGTCACTTTCGTCCGCGGCGTCCCGACTCATAGCCTGCTGGATCGCGTCATCCTCGTCGTCGTTGTCACCGTACGACACCTCCTCCCCACGGTTTGCTCGTTGCTTAGCGCTCGTGGCATCGCCATCGTCGCCATCGTCATCGTCATTGTCATCATCATTTCGGCCCTCCGTATTTGTTTCCGCCGATGCCACCTCCACGACACCAGACCGAACACCGATTTCCGGGGTAGCCCCAGTGCTCTGGCCGCTGCGCTTCTTGATCTCCTTCTTCATCAACATGATGACTTGGCGCATTAGCTTCTTCTCAATCGAGTTCATGACATCATATACCGTGATGGCATATGTTGGGCAGTATTCTTCAGATGGGAAGAACTTTATCTTGATTTTGTAGATCTTGGCCTGGTTATAAATCTTCCCGCGGCCGACTTGCTCCTCAACAGTAATGTCATCTATAATGTACCCCAGTGGTGTCTGACTGATCTTCTTCGTGAACAATTCCGCTTGGGCGGGCGAGATATTTGAACGGGGATAAAGAGTCATGGAGGGCGTAGAGATAATTGCAGAGGCAGTCATGAGAATTTCTCGAAGTCGAGGAATACCCTGTGTCACGTTCTTGGCAGCGTGACCAGCCAAGTGAAATGTGTTCAGCGTCATCTGAGTGGAAGGCTCACCGACAGACTGGCCAGCAACGATCCCAACCGCCTCACCTGGTTCGACGAGAGAGCGCTGGTACTTGAGAGCGAAGAGGGTTTCGGCGTTTTTGCGGTTGAGGGCGACATTACTCTGTGCTTGCTTTTGACTGCTCTTGTCTCGGATAAGGCCGTTTTTGTTTTCTTTGACATAGCTTGACATAGCCTCATAGAACAGCTCCGACATGGCAAAGGTGTTGGTCGTAGGATTATAGGAGCCGATCAGAGGATCTTTGGAGGTTGAACCCTTCGACTTGGCGTGTTTCACAGCGCTCTTCATATACTTCATGAACGCGTCTCGATTGGCCGTGAGTGTTTCAACTACTTTGGTATCATACTTCAGCTGCACAACTTCCGAAGCAACATTCTCGAGAATGAAGTCAAAGTTCTGCAAATATTTTTGCTTTGTGACGTCGAGGCCATCTTCACCATAGAGGAATTGTATCACGGAACCATCCGCATCGCGGACCGAGGCATCATAAGACACCATGAGACCTTCCAGTCCTTTGATGACGCATCGCTGCAAGTAGCCGGAACGAGATGTTTTAACGGCTGTATCGATAAGACCTTCGCGGCCAGCCATATGATGGAAATAGTACTCATGAGGGCGGATACCAGTCAGGAATCGGCTGCGAATATAGCCCGCTGATCCGATGTGTGTCTCGAATGGTTTGAAGCAAGGAAGGGTCTTTCCGCTAACCATCAGCGGCACACGTCTGCCTTCTAGAACCTGCTGACCCAAGTTGCAAGAAATGAGCGAGGCGTTGACTCGAGAACCCTTGGCACCAGACGTAGTCATGGCCTGCATTTGATTCTTCGGGAAGGGCTTCTCCAGGCCGTTGGGGATGCAGGCCTTTTGGACGCTGTCGGTGATGTCTTTTGTACCCTGGTTCATCAATAGATCAAGACCTTCTTGTTTCTTGTCTTCGCGCAAGACTTCCTCGAGACGTTCTAGCAGAAGATTATTGGCTGGATCTGAGTTTCCAGGCAGGGAAACATATTCAGAAGCAATCTTGAGACCCATCTTGCTGGCCTGCTCCAGCGCTTGTAAGCGAGCCTTTTCACCGACTTCTGTAAGTCGTAAGTCATCCATTCCGCAAGAGAAAGCTCGCATGTTCAGTAGTCTCGTTAAAAGTCTACCCAAGCAACTCAACAGCTTGCTGGCGATAGCAGAGCCATAAACTTCATGAGCAGCATGAACAAGACCACCAGAACTTTGTCCAATTTGCGACTTGTCGAGAATGCCAGTTATCAACTCGCCGTCTTGCACTCGCACAACACCTTCTTCCGATTTAGGACCCCACTGTTCTGCTTTGAGTTGCGTATCTCCATGCATCGTCAGGCCGCCGCAATTAGCAGGCTTGAGGTTTTTCAGTATTGTGGTAATGACCTGCTTTCCAGTCCACCGAGGAACAGGCTTGATGATAGCTGGCGGTACGAGCTGGAGTCTCTCTGCTAGAATGTGGCCACTCTCGGGTCGCAGGGCACTGTAGATTAGAGAGTGGTAGTCGCCTTTGGTGAAAAAGGTATCGCGATTGCAAAGAGCAATCGAGACTGAAAGATGATCCTGAATAAGGCCTCGAAGCGGTTTTCCTTGGGTGCCAGAAAGATATTGATGATCGGTATCGGCAATTTGAAGCGCCTCTGCACGCGCCACTTCATTCTGAGGAAAATGCATGTTCATTTCGTCACCATCAAAATCGGCGTTATAGGTGTTACAGTTGGCGTAATGCATTCGAATCGTCTTTTCACCCGGCAATACTCGAACACGATGTCCCATAATTGACGGCTTATGCAGTGTTGGTTGACGGTTCATGAGCACGACATCACCGTTCGTCATGTGGCGATGGACCTTTTTATTTTTCGTCTTGGGAGCGTTTGCATTTGTAGGGGCGAGGAGTTGATTTGCGAGCGAGATGCGATCATCAACAGACTTGTTGCGAAGATTGACAATTTGGCCATTCTCGTCCTCAATTGCAATGGCGCCTGGCCATTTGCTCACACCGTTAATGACGGCTTGTTGCATATCTCTAAAGTTGTGACTTGTAACAGGCTCCGGATAGGTCAACTTCTGAGCAAACACAGGGGGAACGCCGATTTCATTTGTGTCAATGTTGGGATCAGGCGAGATGACACTTCGCGCGGCATAGTTGACTCGCTTTCCCATCATATTCTTGCGGAACAGACCCTCTTTCTTCTCGAGTTTCTGCTTGATGCCGTCCTCGAGGCGCTTAGCGGCGGCTCCCTGGACGGGATTCTTGTTTTTATCAATGAGGGCATTCACAGATTCTTGCAACTCTACCCATGCAAGATGCAGTGCTGTCATGTCCGAGCTGCCATTTTGCACATTGTTGTGCAATTGAGCAATCTTGCCATTGCTGCGCAAGATGTTCTTATACAGACTGTTTTGCGACGCCTCCGATATCTGCGAATCACCAGTGCGGGCCTCAGGGCGGAATCGGTTCGGTGGAACGAGGAGCATGGTGACAAAAAACATGTCGGGGGTTGTTCTCGTAGTCCTCTTCGTCGGTGGTTTAGCGTTGTACAGAAGTGAGACGAGGTCCTGCTCCTTGTTGAAAAGCTCGACCAAGCGAGCATGCACTTCCATAGGGCTAATGTATCGTTGCTGAACGGCAGGGCGGCTGGGTTTTACAGTCGTAGGCTCTTCTTCATCAGCATCCAGCATCGTGGCATCTTCGCCTGATTGAGACTCGTCTTCACTCGACTCGTGAGTGATTCCATTTGGTTGCGACTTTTTAGCCACTGTCTTTTGATAGACTCGCGACATTGCGTCGCCAAATTTTAGGTTTCGCTGTGCCATCTTGGCCTTGTCTTTGTCTGACAGTGCCTTTTCGAAAATTTTGACAAAGGAGTCCTTGCGGTAGGTCGGGGAGATGCCGTTGCAACTAACGCATTCACGCCTTTTTGTCACATCGGCGAGGAATTCCTTGATAACTTCGCGACGCATCTGCCCAGTTCCTTCATGCTTGCCCTTCTTGATGTCACGCCTTGTCTTTCTGCCCCCGCGTAAGCAGAGCTGGACGTACTTTTCTCTTTTGCGCGTGACATTATCGATGGAGCTGGTCTCGTCTTCAGCTTCACTGCCGTCAAGCTCGAGGGATACAGAGGCTTCAAGGTCGTCGGATATGTCGGTTTCGCCAATCGCACCAACAATATGCGCTTCGTGAACAAGGCCGTGTTGCAAGAGCCGGAGTTTGCACATGTACTTATGCAGGTCTTTAGCAGAGAGTCGAAATCCTTTGCAGTAGAGACAAGCAGCTCGGAGAAGGTGGTAAGCCTGATCCAAAAAGATGGGGTGGTAGACAGGAACGGGCAGTTTGATGTGGCCCGGGTGGCCGGGGCAGTATAAGTGGTTCAGATTGCAAGTTGTACATCTATAAGACAAGTGATGATTAGCTGGGCGGAAACACATTGTAACGCGAAAATTTTTCCTACGGTGAGTCGCCCCATGAGCCCAGAGCTGGGTCATAAAGACCGCCGGGAACAGGATTGAGCATGCTATCGAAGGTGCTCTCATTCTCGATGCGTTTGACCGAGACGGCTTCGATTTCGGCGGGGGAAAGGAAAGTGAACTCGACCGACTCAACCTCGGAGGAGATGGGTTGCGAGATATTCATGCCGGGCGATTGGTTTGGGCCGCAATCGCTTGCGGCGCGGTTTATATCATGAGCTTGCCTGATACTTCACAGCCAGAAAAAAGCGGTTGGCGAGCAAAAGCTGTATATACTATTGCGCTTACAAAAACTTTTGGGCGGTCATGGCCGGCAGAACACTTGCTGCGGGTCTGCCTGCGTTGGTGGCTGTTGGCGGCAGAAGTACACAGAGGGATGTACCGACGGGAATAAACTGGCATTGCTAAAATGATTTACAACAGTTTCCGCAAGGGTTTGTATTGATCTATGTTGCCATGTTTTGGGTTTCTGAGATCTTTTGCCAGAGTATTGTAGCCTCTGGTACCGGATGGTTCTTCCTGTCATGGCAAAATGATACCCACATGCGGTATCGAAGTAAGTAGATGCTGTGCTTGTTTCTCTCTATCAAGGACGAGAACTATGACCACAATGGTGGTGTTCAAAGAGGCCCCCAGCCTATCAAAATGCCAAAGTACCTGGGTGCTGGGTAAATGAATCACATCGCCCTGCGTTGCTGCGCATATTTCACCATATACTTTGGTACTTGCAACTTGAGTAGGGCGAATGTAGGGTAGCCGCCTATCGAGGTAGATAAGGGACATGGCCAAGGTTGACTACTGCATGCTCAAAACCAGCCAGAAATTACTTATCGACCACTCTCCTCCAGGCGCGTGAAGAGCGGCAAACTTGGACATTGACAGCAGTGCATGACGTGTGCGAGGCTTGAGCACAAAACGAATCATCGAGGGCTGTGCGAGAAAACTCCGCCCGGCATTCGGTGTTTAAAAATGGCTGCCGTGAATAGTACGAAGTAGCTTGACGCTACCCCGCTAAATTTAGCTGCGATGATCTGGGCGTCAATGCTGTTCTGATCGAATGGTGTGCCGGTACGGAGCAGGAGTAATCTGTAGATAATCGGTGATGATAGTGCATTGATAGAGCAAGTTATCCGACGAAAATTCTACGACAAAGGCAGAACCATATCTTGGCCACAGTTCCCGAGACATGACAGACGCGCGTGGTGGCACAGAAAACTGTGCTGCACACGACTTGGTAGCATTGAGCTGGCCTCTGCGATTCCGGGTGGGTGCCAGGTAGGAGACCAGATGCAGTGCGCATACCCCGCTTCTGATTGTACGAGACCGGAATCTGGAGCCGGGGAATGATGTGTCAACATTCACGATTCGCCATGGGCTTTATCTGTATGATGTCGGGATATCTTGGGACCTGAAATCGGGTCTACATGGTTAGCAGCGAGCACATGTCGATGGCGAGAGAGGGCACGTGACTCGGCTATGCTGGCACTACTGATACGACGCTGGAGTACGTGCGGTGGCGCTACAAGCACTGTAAATAGTAACCCGCGAGGTAGCTGGACGGCTTTGACGAGCCGGCATCATGCACTCTCCGGATCACTGACGTAGGGTAATAATTTGAGAACTTGAGCGTTTGATTCAATGGCTGGAAAATCTTTCATTATTTATTTTTTCATTTTTGATTTGAGAAGGATCAAGAAAAGCGAAGAGGAAAAGAGAGGAAGGCAAAAGTCCAGAAGGACAGAAGGACAGAAAGAAAGCAATAAAGTTCGAGCTGCAATTGTGCCCACGTCGGCGTCGTTGCCTCGCCGCAGGTAAGCAAGTAAGTAGGAAGGTAAGTACCTTCAAGTTTGTACTGGGTATATTTCCTAGGTACGCAAAGTTGTAGCCTCGGTAGAGGCGCTATTCTCCACACCTCCCCCCAAAGGCTTCCACCCAGTAATCTGTCGTGCGCTAACAATGGCCCAAGCCCGGTGCCCGCCAGCACCAGCACGTCGCAGGCCGCCGAGGAGGTACTAACTTGCCTACCTGGACTGATAACCCCGGCACCTCAGGATCCAGGTCCCATACCGGCCATTTCGGCTGTCTCCCACCTTAAACTGACATCTGACCGCACCACCCCAGGTCCCGCCTTTGTTATCTGACATCAACTCTTCAACTACTTACTCCCTGACGACAAAACAGATCAGCTTCATCTTACACTGTTGTATATCATATATAGACGCACCCAAGTTCTGACCTCCCTCTTCTACGACGTTGCAGGGTCCACGTTACCTCCATAGCCCAAACTCGCCACACACGCTGCCTGCTCCCAGCACAAACGCTTCGCACTCCCCGCCATGGGCAAGGCGCAAAAGATGAATCTACCCCTGATACCACTTCCTCGTGATACCATCCTGCTGCCAGGTTTGGTCCAGAGAATCTCTGTCACGTCCAGCCGCCCCGACGTCGCCGCTCTGCTCGCACATGTCTACGAACGCGCTGCCTCAAAGGGCCCCGACGGTCGCATTGACAGCGTCCCTATCGCGTGTGTTCCTGTAAACTCTCCCTTTGTCGGCCCCAACGGCCAGCTTCTCATCAGCAATGGCGAGGAGGTGGACACAGCTGCGATCGAAGAGGTCAACCCGGGCTCCGCAAAAAAGGGCGACTTGTACCACTTTGGCGTTGCCGCCAAAATCATAGGCATCGATGGCCGAGGTGCCGGTGAATTTGCCTTGCGTGTCGAGGGAACCTCGCGCATCCGAATCGACTCGATCATTCGGGAGCGCCCATATTTTGAGGGCCAAGTAACATATTTCCATGATGACAGTGAGTATTCTGCGCACTACCCCCACACTCCGTGCCTATGCTAATGCTTACACTCCCTAGCCGATATCGCCGACAAGCAGCTTCAAGACCTATTTGCTCTACTCAAGGCCCAGTCCCGCGAACTTATAACGATTCTGCGAATCTCCTCCATGCTACCGCGTACCAAGGCTGGCCCTACTCTATCCCCCACCGTCACTAAACGCCTCGAGCTGCTCATCATGCGCAGAGAGATCAAGGAGGCTGGTTTGTTGGCTGACTTCATGGCAAATCTCGTCGAGGCCAGCCACGAGGAGAAACTTGGTGTCCTCGCTGCACTCGATGTCAAAGTCAGAATCACAAAGGTCATTGAGCTTCTCGAACGCCAGGTTGGAGGCATCAAGAACAACTTCAAAATCACAACATTTACGTCTGTGCCCGTTCAAATCCTCGACCGACTCGGCGAGAATCCCGTTCGACGGCCCAACTCTCCCCAGCACCTGCCGGGCATGTCATTCATGCCGCCACCCGGTGGTAATATGCAGGGTGGCAACGACGGCGAGGATCAAGAAGCCAGCGAGATTGACGAACTCAAGAAGAAGCTGCAAAACGCCCAGCTCCCGCCGGAAGTTTCCAAGGCAGTGGACCGAGAGCTTCGTCGCTTGCAGAAGATGATGCCTATGAATCAAGAGTACCAGGTTACTCGCAACTGGCTGGAGACCCTGTCGGAGATTCCCTGGGCGGCTGTCACGGATGACAGGCTCGGCCCCGACACGTTAACGCGGGCGCGGAAGCAGCTGGATGGCGATCACTATGGTCTTGAAAAGGTCAAGAAGCGGCTTATCGAGTATCTTGCCGTGCTTCGTCTGAAGCAATCCATCAACGATGAGGTTGACCAGAAGATGCGCTCGGAACAAGCTCTTGTTCACCAACCTGACCCGAATACTGAACAAGATCACCAGCACTCCGATGCTGAGGCTGCTCAGCTCCAGGTCTACAAGTCGCAGAAGATGACGGACAAGTCTCCCATCATGCTCCTGATTGGGCCTCCCGGTGTCGGCAAGACCAGCCTGGCCAAGTCAGTTGCCACAGCCCTTGGCCGCAAGTTCCATCGCATTTCCCTCGGTGGAGTCCGTGACGAGGCCGAAATTCGTGGTCACAGACGTACGTATGTCGCCGCCATGCCCGGTCTCATCGTTCAAGGTCTGCGCAAGGTTGGAGTTGCCAATCCAGTCTTCCTGCTCGACGAAATCGATAAGATTGGCATGGCCAGTGTCCATGGCGATCCGTCAGCTGCTATGCTCGAGGTTCTTGATCCCGAACAGAACCATACATTCCAAGATCACTACATCGGAATGCCCATCGATCTTTCCAAGATTCTCTTCATTGCGACTGCGAACAACTTGGACACCATTCCTGCACCTCTGCTCGATCGTATGGAGATGATCTACCTACCCGGATACACAACTCTGGAGAAACGTCATATTGCGATGCAGCATCTTGTTCCCAAACAAATTCGGGCCAACGGCCTCTCCGAGGATCAGGTCATCTTCAACGAGGATGTTGTGTCCAAGGTTATCGAGTCATACACTCGCGAGGCCGGTGTGCGAAACCTTGAACGCGAACTTGGATCCGTTTGTCGGTCAAAGGCTGTGCAGTATGCCGAGGCCAAGGATGGCGGTCGCCTTGAGCACTACAAGCGTGAGCTCAGCGTGGAAGATCTGGAAGATATTTTGGGCATTGAGAAGTATGAGGAAGAGATTGCAGAGAAAACGAGCAGGCCTGGTATCGTCACTGGCCTCGTTGCATACAGCACAGGCGGCAATGGGAGCATTCTCTTCATCGAGATCGCTGACATGCCTGGAAGAGGAACTGTTCAGCTCACCGGCAAGCTCGGCACAGTTCTGAAAGAGAGTGTCGAGGTGGCACTTACTTGGGTCAAGGCACATGCGTTTGAGCTTGGCCTTACTCACGAGCCCTCTGCTGATGTCATGAAGAATCGTAGCATTCATGTCCATTGTCCCGCGGGCGCCATTCCGAAAGACGGGCCAAGCAGTGGCATTGGACAAGCCATTGCTCTCATTTCTTTGTTCTCTGGCAAACCGGTACCTCCCACGATGGCTATGACGGTACGTACAGTAGCGCCCCCTTTTAGTTATGCCACAAGACGTATACTGATATGGAAAAATCAACAGGGCGAGATCTCGCTGCGTGGTCGCGTGACTGCTGTCGGGGGTATCAAAGAGAAGCTCATTGGTGCACTCCGGGCTGGTGTGAAGACTGTTATTCTTCCTGCCCAGAACAAGAAGGAGGCAAAAGACCTTCCACAAGAGGTCAAAGATGGCCTGGAAATTATTCACGTGAGGTAGGTCGACTCGCGCGCATCGTGTGCAGCTCTACCATGGACTATTCATGGATACTGGAGAATGATTCAACTAACACGCAATGTCTGTAGCCACGTTTGGGAAGCAATTCGAGTCGTATGGCCATACTCGCATTGGGCTGGAGATAACCATTTTGCTGGTATCGAAAGCAGACTGTGAGCATACTGAGTACACGGCTGTTTACGGGAGTGAACCTTGGAGAGTGCGCCGGCCTACGGACTGTAGCTTCAAGGCTACAAGACTGTTGTGCTTGTATGATGGATGCATTTGTTCTATTTTTATTATTCTGCACGGGTGAAGTTTTGTCATAGCGATTGGATGATTTTTGGTTTTTTTTTCAGCTGGCTTCCCTGGTTTCCAGAACATGGTGTCTTGCTTTACCGCATCTTATCGTAAATTTAACTCTAACATATGATCACAATGCCGGGACAAGTCCGAAACTACTTACTAGGTAGTATTCGTCTGGGTTGCGGTGTCGCAGTACTGAGTACTTCACAGAACACACAACACACAAGCCACCACAGCTTCCCTGTCCCGAGACGACGAATGGTTCATGCAGGGTAGCACGTGGCTCTTGAAAAAAGTACTGGTAAGGTATTTTCGGAAGCTTTCCGCGAACCTGGTTCCGTCAGCCGCACGTCCTGTTACCAATGTATTTTGCCCTCTTTGCTCCCCTTCCAGTTGGCTGGCCCTCCCTGTCAACATGGACCGGGCAAGCAAGGCTTCCAGGGTCACTATGCCAGAATTAAACCGCTGCAGTTGAAGCACACGCACGGATCTTGCCGAAACCGCCTCTAGTGAACAGAAAACGAGAGGCTGGGGTAATTTGATGTGGGTGACTCGCGCCATGATGGGTCTTGTTTACCGTTGTCGGTGTACTTGGTAGGGAGGGGTAAATGACTGCTGCTACATCTGAATCGCGACATGTCTGGCAAGCTATTTCCCTCTATCCATACCAGTACCAGTAATGACACAGCAGTGTGGACTATATTTTGACTCGAGTACCGAGCTGCAGCACATTAATGTGAGCACACCGGGATGCATGGTAATTAATTCTGCATCCTAAATGCTGCTACCAGTACGTGCTGCTGCCGGAGAAACGCAGATGAGTGGGTGCCACGGCGGTGGAGACGAAGCGAATCATGTCCACGGTGATATCGACTGGGACGCTTCCATATAGCCGTCGTTGTTATGTTGCCGCGTCCCGTAGGGACAAGACATTGATTGTCTTTATTAGTTATACTTTACAGCTGCATTTTACCCACTGTTGGCGGGTGACGATGGCCGGCATGCAGCCTACCCGCACACGACTAGAAGCAATCCGTGGAAGATTTTCTGGCCCAGCAAACGCACTGCCTCCGTTCCTTTTTTTTCCTCGGCAAATAGGGTAATACGCTCTCGCGGCCGTGGTGGCACACATACGAGACTCCTTGGGCAACACGGGATTTGTTCGTCCGCAAAGGTCGTATGACGACCACCTGTCACGGACGTGAAGGGGAGGGAGAGCCTACAGGGTTGGGCCAATTTGAAATACTGATATAGCAACGGCACATTAAGAGAGTAGCAGAAAGTGCGTCGCACAATATTCGCTTCATCGCTTCGCTGTGGCGCAGCACTGGAGTATGAACCGCTCAGATCCCCCCCCTCCCCGGCCGGGCCAACGTCTTCCCCCCCCCTCCCAGCCGACCGGTGGGACAACGACACCTCCTCTCCCCTGCCTAACCACCCCTTGCCTGATTGCTTCTGGACGCCGAGTTCTGTCGTAAAATTTGGCCTTGGATAATGGTCGAGTTGAGGGAACATGGCGGTCACAGCTGCTTCTCCCGCGAGACTCCTCCGTCGCCGAGACATTAAGCCCTCTGTCTGCAGCGGTCCATATCAACAATCCACGACGCAGGAGAGAGTGCAGCACGCCTGAGAGCTGCGCTGCGAGAATGCTGCATCGTTTCACCAATACCAGTAAAAGGCCTCCGGCTACTTATGGGAACCGCCGACCGCCCGCATATGTACATCCTACTTATGTGCATGCGCTGTGCCAGTGTTAGTACTGATACGTCCCATACTTACACTTCGCATGAAACGGGTACAGCAGGGGTCCATTAGAACAGAATGACGAGAAGAGGGTTTTTTCTTTAATGCCGTAGGATTTAATGTTTGTCTTGGTATGGCTATTTCGGCAGTAGTCAAGCAACAACACATCCCAGCCCGAGCCCTGATAGAACCAACCCTCCAGTAACGGGACCGAGATATGCCAGCAGCGGAAATTCAACGGCCCTGTCTACGCTGTGAGCTCTCACAAGAAGCGAAACCCTCGGCAAAGACAAATCTCTACATAGCTGGAGAGACCCTTGTAGGAGATTTTGACCGTTTCCAGACACAACGTCATAGCTAAAACTGCATTGCGGAGTCTGAATTTTTCCAAGGTGACATCGCCAGGACGGGCAAACACTACTCCGGAAGAAGAAGAAGAGACATTACAAATACCACAACCAAGTCGGCCTTTGAATGTTGTGGCAGTGCGTGCGATTCGCACGATTCGCGGCATAAGTACACAGTTGCACGAAGCAGGGGTATACCAAACGGAGAGCTTGTCGCGAGACGAAGTCTTCATCCGGTTGTTGTCAATCGGCAGTGATTTATTAGCTATTTACGGCAGCTACTTACTTCGTTATGCGATGCAGACTGGAATCTTCTAAGTAAAGCTCAAATGTTTGACACCCAAAGCTACGTCCCAGGCATGAGCGGTCTGGTGAGGAGAGTCCACCCACATCTCGGTGCCCATTGTCTGCGGTACCGAGCTTGCTGACGTAGACGTCGGAAAATTTACTGCTCAGGGGACGGATAGCCTGTTCGAATTGGAATCTAGAAGAGGGTGGCACGCGTTAAGTACTCCATAGCATGCTTGACATTGGCATGATGGCGGTTGGGCAGCAGGACAAAAGTTAGGGTCGTGTGGCCTGTGCTTCTTCCTTCGGTCTGAGTACTGATAAAAGCCGCCGACAGCCTACAGGGCATAGCTCATTCTCGTACGATGGCTGATCTTGCCCCAGAAAGAGGCCAAAAAAATAAAAAAAAAACGAAGCAAGAGACCTCGCCGGGGCCAGTCGGGGCGAAGCCCGCTTTTGAGCAATTTCCTCCATTGCCCGCTACATGTCAGTGACGCGCTGGACGTCGACTCGGTTGCGGGCTGGCCATGTCCCGTCGTCGAAGGGGAGGGGGTCCTTCTTCCCTCTCACCTGCCTGGGATCATGCTCTGCAGCTCGGGGAAAGAGAAAACCGTTGTGGACGTAAGTTACCGAGTATTTAGCTTCTCATTAGCGCCCAGCCTGGTCCACCGACCCCCCCCTCCCCCTCCCCTCCCCACGCCCCGAAAATCATGCTAGAGCGCGTACTATCCCGTGCCTGTTGTGATGGGGATCTTTACTCGATGGCTAAGATTGCAGCAAATGCGGCATGCCAACCAGGAAGACACCCGGCGACCAGGGCGTTGCTGGTCAGTGGTGGGTAAGTACTGATAGTCGCAAAGGGGGACAAGGATGCAAGTGAGTTGTTGACTCGGTACTCGACCAACCATTTTGACTCTTGCATGACATGTTGCACTCTCGAGGCTACGAGAGACAGTGACGGTGCCTTGGCGTCCTGCTTGGGCCACTCGGCCAACCATTAAATTATAATAAGCGACAACTCAGACGACCTCTGCCGCCCTGTCATCGCTGTCGCAGCAAAGCTATAGCTGAGGGTTATGGCTGCTTTGCTATGCCGAAAGGTTATTACAAGGTGCCCATGAACTCTTGTACGAGCGAAAATGGGTTGCCTTATACGACAATTTCTCTTTGCGAAGGGGGGTCAATCGTTGGAGCCAGCGATACCTCACAAGTAAGCACACATGTTGGACGGAGAGGCAAGTGAGCAAACCCTCATGGCATGAGTTTCAGTACGGCCTGTCAATGCGTCGCCTCAGCTGGATGGTGGATGGTACAACGGGCTCCCCAGCATCTACAGTTGTGAAACAAGTGATCGGCCGACCTGTCCAACACGCTTATGTTAGGTCCCCGACGGAAGATAGAAGGCGGTGCGCTTCGATACTTGGCGCCCAGTCACTCGCGAATTTATAGCCAGTTTGCAACATCGTAACCAGTTACGCATCGCAAATAATGCTCATGAACAAAGGATGTGAGTGGAATGTCGACAAGGCAGTGAATGCCATCATATTATGCTCAAGGGCTGGGAGCTTGTACGGATAGTTGCATTTAGACCATTGCGCTGAACAAGAATAGTGACAAACCGACAACTAGTATAAAAGTACATGTCTTTTTGTGTTTTTTTTGTGTTTTTTTTTTCAATTCTTTTTCTGAAAAGCTTATCTGTGAGAGACAGCCTCCCCTACTGGCGCGGTTACTAGACTGGAATAGAGTCGCATTTACTTACAGAATGTTGCGCACTTGCACACCAAATGTAACATTGCTGGGAAGCGGACAGGCCAGTCACCGCTGCCTTGTCCGCCTTCTGATCACGAACCCTGTCGCAGCCATTACCGAGCTATGGTAGCAAGGGGACCAGTACGTAGACTGTAGATGTATCCAGAGCACCCAAATTGGCTCCAGCATTCATCTGATGCCTGTACTAATAATAGGCATTCACAGGAGAGAAACGAGAATAGCAAACTGCATTCATTCCGTCCTTCGCTTTCAGTGGCTGTAGTCGTTCAACGTGGATGCCGATTCGTAAAGCTGTGGTAGGGGTCTGTTTATACTTTTCTGCTCTTCAAGGTTGGTGGAAACGCAATCGCCGACTTGCCCACTCTCCAACGGCAAGGTCCAGGGTCTCTCCTCCGGCGTGGTGGGTTGATCTTGGCGTCGCACCCCTCGCAAGAGGCGAGTCAAACATGCTAGGCCGAAAGTTTGAGGAATGACTCTCACAGGATTGACAGGCACGGGCTGGGTATCTCGTTTTGCTCGAGTCGCATTCGGGGAGTAATATTTTCTCCCGGACTTGCGAGTCGCTTGGCCCGAGGCTGGGCCAAGATGAAAGAAAGGCCGGAGGTGGACGGCTCAGCACGACATATCCATCATGGCGAACCCGGTTAGAGTGAGGCCCGGATGCATAGTCGCGGCGTCGCGGGCGGTGGGTGTACTGACCGCGAAAGAATGCCATATCTGGGCGGCCAACGGCCAACGCGAATTCGGAAAGGGCTATTTTTGCTGACCGATGCTCCAGCAGCAGTCCCGGTCTGTGTCCAGACATGTAGAATTACGCGCCCAGGTATGTACTGTAACTTAGTACTGATATGATTGGCAGCTTGGTCAAGGGCGAGCAGCGACAGCCGAGCCAAGGTCAGACCCTCGAAGACATGATCCGTAAGTAATCAAGAGCCTGTAAGTACGGCTTTTGTTGGTATAAGGTGTGGCGGACTGGTCCAGGCCCTTGCCGTTTCTCGTTTCACACGCTCTCGCCATGTATTCCCTGTTCCCTCGACCAATACGTGCAGTCATGAACGGTGTAAGCGTCCTGCAAGTAGAGCCTGTGACGCAACTTCTTTCCGAACCGCCGTCGTTGGTGAAAGCTTGTATCTCGGGCGGGGCGAAGGGCACTTTTCTTCTCAATGCGTAAATACGGGTGGTCTCCAGATGCTGTTCGCCCCAACCTTTGTGCCTTCATTGGTAGCGCAACGCCAAGTGATTTCGACCTGGCGTTCGGTAACAATTCTTCTTCTTTTCCGCCCAGGGGGCGTGCATTTCGGGGTGCACATTTTGCAACCGGAGAAGTAGCTTTCGGTCCCCCGTATGGATGAAGTTTATACAGCGGCCTCACCCACACCAACTCACTCTTCCGTGGGACACGGCGCCGCAAGTCTATTTTACCTGCATTGTCGACGCCTGACTAGCAGCACAGGGTGTGCTTGTTGCTACAGACACTTTACCACGCCAAGCTGGCATTGTAATCCGTACTATATTGTTAGTTCCGCATTGATAGGGGCAAGTGTGGTCCGCAATTCAGGACGCAATGCAGGCCCTGACTCCAGCCGTACGCTTCCATGCCGTGGTAGTTAATCTCTCCTTCGCGATGACAATGCCATAGCAGGAGGCATGTGCCGGGTAATGTCACTACAAATTACAGAGCAAGGTTTTGTCGCAGGCCGGAGGAACCCAAAGTACAGAGCATAGTACTATTACAGAGAGCATGGATCTGCGGAGCCAGACGCGACTGACAATGCAGAATTTCCCTGTTCTGCCTACCAGTACAGGTGGATGTCGGAGAAATAGCCAGTCAGTTGGCACTACTCAGCAGTCGTGTGGCTTGGGTTAGCCTTTGTTAAGCGTTACATAGAATGCCCGGTCGTCTCGTGGCCAAGGTCAGTGTGGTGAGATTCCCACACCTCTTCACCAGCCTTCGGAAGGCAGAGGGGCTAGACGTATAGCGTCTCACCGCCCGTCCGCCTGCTGAAATGAGCCAGTCGATTCATTGCACAGGTAATGCCAAGCGACGCGCGGAGGAAGTTACTTGGGTGGAGGTTGCAGTGTTGATGATAGTGGTACACCCGCGAGGGCGACATGTCCCGAAACGGCTTGAAGAGCATCTGGCAGATGCCGGAGAAACTCACAAACTCAAAACTGAATACTGTACCAGTACGGATGAGCATCAGTGTAGTGTGCCATGTGCATTGATTGTCTTGTTTCACAGAATGAGATTGAATGCTAACGTAGCACTGTATCGATTTCCGCCCTGAATGTGAGCTACGACGCCGGCTCGGTGCTAGTAGTTAAGTAGTCTATTTGCAATACTCAGTAGATTTTTAGTGTCCTACTCCATCGCTCGTCTCATCTCAGTAGTCAGGAAACCGTGTGTGCAGTGATGCCCCTACCAGGCTACCACGGACACTAGCTGCATCTGGCGCAAGCCCACTGCTTTCATCGACAACGTTTCCTAGCAAGTCCATTTCCCATGAACCCCCCCCCCCCCCCCCCCCCCCCCCCCCCCAAAGTTACCCTCGCCGTTGGCCATGGTCGCGTTGCCCGGCGTGTCACGGCCCCGCGCAGCTTGCGCTTTGATGGCGGGGTTGGGGGTTGAGAGATGGAACGATCTACAGGCTCAGCAGATTTATGGACTGATTTTTCGAGCTTAGACTCTCGAGAAACGGTCAAGCAAGCCAGACTGCGAGAGTGTTGATCGTGGGCAAGAGAGATTGAGCCGTCAGACGAACTACTGTTCAACTTGGCGGCTCCATTTCGCCCTCTGCTTGCCCCGTCGTCTAGTGTTTCATTGCAGCAGATCGCCTGTACAGAGCCCAATACTCCCCCTCCCTGTGCGTAGATCGCGCTATGGGGCTACCGAGAGGCTTTGTGTCAGCCGTCTTTGTCAAATAGGAGGCTTGTAAGGCTCCCGAAGGAAAATTCTGCCACTCGCTCAACGGCTTACGAGGGACCATAAAAGCCCACACTGTAGCGGGCCGCTTCACCACCAAAAATGATGATGGTGTCCGATAGGGATCCCTGAATTCGTTGCCAGCCAGCCTACCTACCCTGCCCTAGTTAGTATCCGTATCAGTAGTCGGTGCTGCTATTGTTGGCAGCTGGCTCATCATCAGTCACATACAGCGACTCTCCCTCGCCTTCGGTAAGTGATGTTTTGCCACATGACCTTTTGC
Organism: Cordyceps javanica; assembly: GCF_051103115.1. Lineage (NCBI taxonomy): Eukaryota > Fungi > Ascomycota > Sordariomycetes > Hypocreales > Cordycipitaceae > Cordyceps > Cordyceps javanica. Next base: position 3,129,297 of record NC_139296.1, read on the forward strand.
ACTGTCTCTCACCCTGACTCGTTGGCGGGAAACAATACAGAAAATGTGAGTGCCGTTCGGCATACAAGCCCTACCTGAGACTGGCAAGGGGGCCGCATAATCTGGAAAGGCCAGCTTTTATCATCCTAGCGCCCCTGTCGGCCAAGGAGGCGTTCGCTGTTACGTACAAGCCCGAAAATGCCACATGCCCGGCTTGTCCTGGTTCGATTGCGAAGCCACCAGGACCCATCTTCCCCGAGGCAAAGACGCATTATGGCGCGCGCTAGGGGCTGGAGACAATCTCGGAAGTTATTAATCGAGAAGGGTCAAACAGGATGTGCTGCTGGGGTTCACGCCAGGGCAGAAGCTAAGTTAGTTAGCATACCAGTAGTCCGTAATCCGTACTTGCTACGGAGTACTACTCAGTAAATAGCGTGTATGCGCTGGCCCGTTTTTGCATCGCTGGTGATAATAATACAACCATGATAAGATGGTGCCGTGACCGTCTTCTTAGCCATGGAACGGCCTTGATTGGTGCTTAGCCTGTTCGCCTCTTGCTGGGACCTGTGCAGTTCCTGTGTGGCTCCTGTGCGGCTCCTGTGCGGCTCCTGTGCGGTTTGCTTGCTGGCCAACGCAACTTCCTCTCTCTGGTCGGGTCTTCTTTTGAATTCCGAAGGAATCGGACACTCGGCGACTATATGGGAGCCATCACGACTCATGAGCTCCTCCTTGGCGTCAGAGTCAGAACTCGCCTTTGGGCGTGTGTAGAAGTCATGTTTGGCATGGTACCTCTGTAAACTGTAATCCGCACCTTGCCGCACACTGACTTCCAGGCGTGGCTGGCTGGCTTTGCGCCGTCTACTCAGTATCTCAATACTTGGACCACTCCCTGTCAACCCCCTCAACCGTTGTGGCGTACAAGGCACGCGTCCGTCGCCCGACAAGCCCGCAATGGCATGTGCCGGGCTTCAACAGAGCCAAAGTTAAACATTTGAATAAATGACAAGCTCGTACCATTGCAGACATGGGCAAACTATTTTGTTCCGATTGTTACCCTTCTCCCCTTCTCCTCGGATACTAAGACACTGAATGCCAGTGGGGAGCAAGGGCGGCGACCGGACGGATACTCGGTAGACGGTATTGCCAACTAACTAGTCAACCCATGTGTGTTTTGGGTCCCCCAGTCCTTTCTCCGTCAGGCATGACCCCATTGTCATTAATGACAATGTGGCTAACAGACTAACAGGCAAACAGGCTAGCAGTCAACGTATGTGCCAGTAGCTGCCAAGTTGGGCAGTTGTGCACCAACCCTCCCCCCGGCCAATGTGCCAGGGCCAGTTCCCGTAACGAGAGTCTGGGCTTGTGATTCATGTCCAAGAAACACAAAAGCAGCCCACATGGGGTGGCCTCAAAGGCCCTGTCCCCCGTACTCCATAACTGTTGTCTTTGGGAAGACGCCCCCCGTAGCAGATGCACCCACGCCACCACGGTATTATAGGTGTGGTGCGGTGATGCCGTGACAGTACTCCATAATATGATGGAGTGCAGCACATATTGGAAACTGCCCGAGCCCGTCTATTCAATCATTTCCCTTGTCCTTCCATTAAGCTTCTTGTGCATGACAAGGCACAATCCGCAACCGTTGCAGACCCTTCCCTCCTGCCACCCATTACGGATCCAATTCACCTCTCGTCCTTCTGGAATTCGGTGGTTGCCCGTTGCTCAAGCTCATGCCATTTCTTGGCCGTGGAAAAGCCAGAGGGCCAAGAGTTCTCACAAGATCGCCATCCACTATATACACTTGATCCCCTCTCCACCCAACCGTCTTGGAGCTTTCCCGACCTCAGTCGTCGATCGGTCCTCACTTTTATATCTATTGGGCACATTCCTTTTCGAGTATTTTGCTACAAGCATCTTTGAGATATCTTACAAACCTAGATTAGCGGCTGAATCCTTCGTCTCCCACGCTTCGACATCTTGCCGACATTGGAGCACCGTCGCTCCTTGGCCGCTCTCCAAACGTTCCTGGTACCACTTTGCCAATTCCTCTGAATAATACTTTCCTGAGAGCCAGGCGCAGTCCTCCTCTCGTCGCCAGACAGACTTTAGGTACTCGAGGTTCTTCACGTATGTGGCATCGGTAATGTCTCCTACTCAGTAGTCCTCAGCCTTGAGAGAATTTCCTCCTTCCACGCCGCTTCCCAACTTGTTCGTTTCTCGTCAGCAACCCGAGTTGTACCGGTTCGAACAGCGAAACAAAACCAAGGGGAGGAATCCCTACCTGGAGGCAGCAACCTGAGGGAACTCGCTGGCTCTGAAGGGTTACGCATGCCACCGCAAGCTAAGCCCGAGACCAGAGACATTGGCCCCATCTGGCGCGCTTTCATTCTAGAGTCACAGGATCGGCCCTTTGTTTGCGAGACTTTATTGAGACATATCGGGCTCAATTGATCGCAGATATTTGTCTTTCAACTTTCGAATGGGACTGACGGAAAATACGCCCCAGTCATATTACGCGCCGACTAGCATCACCCGGAATAGCAGTGATTTGAATCATCCTGAAATACCGCGCTAGCGCAACCTATCGAATAATCCAGCTGTTGCATCCAGGTCTCGATGATATATCCCCGGCACGCCACGGGTCCGTTTTCGACTTTCGTTTCCAACACGAACGCGGCAGGAAGCCAGACAATTGTACATCCGATTGGAGCGGTTCCGAGTTCAGCAAAATAGTTTGCCACGGTCTTTACTGTTGAGAAGACTACCAGCTGTCTGTTACCTCTTCCAAGAAAACATTGTTCCTGTTACAGTCCACGAAGCGACCTGAACAACCGAAACAAGGCAGCACAAAGTTGCACGAAGATATTGAAACGGCCAGTACCACCAGGAAAGCGGTTTGTTTCAACCAAATTCCCCTTCGACTTCTCTTATTCGTGTACAAGTACGGAAACTCTGGGGAGTGAACACGATCAATTTCAGCTTGCGACAGCCACGCAACCCGCAGAACTTTCGCAATTTTCCATCGAAGCGCCAAAGTTAGCTCGCATAGTTGCTGGCTAGGGAACCAGTCCTCCGATTGTGACTAAAATATCGACATTCACCGCGAGTGTTGTAAAAATCAGCTTGGTGGACAGTTACAAATCTAGCAAAACACGATCTATAGCCCACTCGATGCTCTCTGTCAGCAGACCCGTGGAGAGTGCGCCTTTCCCCCCGGGCAATCGCCACGGCGTTCCAAGCGGCTTATTCCATGAGAGGCAACTCTCTTTGTATCCGTCAAGACAAAGAGTAGAACAGGTTGTCAGACACGGAGGATATCCATCACCGCCTATGTCTGGGACCCCACCATTTCAGCCGTCACGGGCTGCTCACGATTTGTGTTCTTCTGGTAGCAGTCCCCTTCACGGAGTATCATCAGATGCTTTACGGGCAGGTTGGTCGAGCGAACAACAAAGGGAGAGTGTTTCAAATCGACCCAGAAGCTTGCTTCCACCATCGAACACATATCCACAGGACACTTCCCGTGGAGTAGATATCCGTCGCTCATCAGGGCATCGACTGCCGCCGCTGTTGACTTACAATTCACCCGAGTCTATCGGCAGTTTGCATGGCGCGTCAAGAATGCCATATGACTCGGCTGCATCATTAATAACTCCTCAGCACTCTACATCGCAACCCCACAGCTCTGTGCCTGACTCCAGTGTCCGGGCGCTATCTCCAAGATCACAGCGCAAAACGAAAGGTCATGTCGCTTCAGCATGTGTTCCTTGCAAGAAAGCGCACCTTCGCTGCGATGCACAACGTCCTTGCGCTAGATGTGTCTCCCATGGTAAGGAAGATACTTGCGTTGATGTTCGACACAAGAAGCGGGGGCGACCTCGTCTGAGAGATGACCGCGAGTCTCGGATGGATGCCACCCATTTTGGCCGCCCTCAAGATGGCAACGGCGGAAAGGGCCCAAGTATACGACCTGCTTCAATGGGACGACTTCCGCGCTATGATAGCCCCAGCAGCACTCCTAGATCTGCCCCGGGCTCTGCTTTCCCATCTCCCGAAGCTCCAGGAGCCCAATATCTATCCCGTGTCGTCTCCGCCGATTCAAGCTTCCGTAGAGACGGACAATCTCGAATGCCAGCTGAAGCACCAGTTCTCTATATGAGAACAAATATGGAGATAGTTAAGGCATCTTCATCGTTTTCAGAGGCCGTCGGCACCAGCACTTTCGTTGGAAGGAGCATCATGGAGATTGTAGCGCCCGAGACGTCCGAAACCATGATGGAGCTTTGCACTGCTATGAATGCCGAGCAGAAGAGAAGAGAGCCGACATATCTGCCGCCAATTTTTGACAAGGGCAATGAAGCCGCACGCGCCTTGAGCTTTGCCCCAGAATTTGTCAATCGTCTTGAATTCAACCACCGAGCGTATGCCACTTTCAGAGCTTACGATGGACAGCCTCGGTCATATCCCATTCGATTTTGTCTTCTCAAGGAAGGGTCATTCTTCTTCATCGCGGCTCTGCTCACTGGTCAATCACGTCCCCACTACCAGCATAGTATTCCGCACTCCCACACTGCTAGGCATACGTTACCACATGCGTCATCCATTTATGGCGCTCCTGTACCAATAGACTCCGCTCGCCGCCAATTTGGCGAGAGCTCGTCGGTTCTACGAAGAGAAGTTGGAATCTCAAGACAGTCGACGCCTCAAGGAAACTCACCCCACAGCACGTACCAATCCATCTACTCGCCTTCGCCACGCGGCGGCGAACCAAGCAGACCGACTCTTCTGCAAATTCCTCGGAGTGAGCTGGGGACCTCTACACGTACCCGACTGAGTGACTCTCAATATACACTGCCTCCAATCCGGTCGTTCGCAGAGCGAGCCCGCCATACGCCAGAAAAAGACGACAAGCATGGACGACTAAGCATCGGAGGACTCATCAATAATACAGGAACTTAATTGAAGGCATGGTATTCAGGGGAACTACCCATTTGACAATTGTATGATTATTTAGCCATGAGAGCGCTGCTATCAGCCGGCGCCATGGCACAAAGAAGGGATAGTGTAAACTTGTTTGATAACGTTAGACTAGATATCAGATATTATAAAAATGCTATATTCAAAGGGATTTTTTGTAAGACCTTACGTGCACCTGATAAAAATGAGTGGCGCCTCGGGACTGAAGGTGTGTAGAGCTCCGTCACGTGAAGTCGTGATGTGTTCGCGGTGCGGGTCAAGATGCGATCACTGCCGAACTTCGCGTTTGCCACGTAGCCCCCCCAATCCCCGGCGACTGGCGTGGCTTAACGCAAATGCGAAATTTAAGGCGATTGAACCAAAATTAGGCCAGGAAAAGCCGGCGGTGCTGGAGTTATGGCTGATCTGATGGATGTCGACGTTGTGGCTGGTACCAAACGAAAGGCAACTACTCAAAACGATGAGCCTGCAGCGCCACGTCGGATTCGCGTAAGAAAGCTCGTCTGTTCAGTTTCAAGCTGAGTAAACACTGATCCTCAAAAGGCTCTCGATATCGATGTGGTGAACAAAATTGCCGCGGGTGAAATCATTGTTGCACCAGTCCACGCGCTCAAGGAGCTTCTAGAGAATGCCATAGACGCGGGCAGCACTGCACTGGAGGTTCTCGTCAAGGACGGTGGCTTGAAGCTCCTTCAGATTACTGACAACGGGTCCGGAATTCAAAAAGATGATCTTGCCATTCTTTGTGAGCGTCACACGACGTCAAAAATTGTTGCCTTTGAAGACCTCACGGCTATATCCACCTACGGATTTCGGGGAGAGGCCCTTGCAAGCATCAGTCATATCGCGCATCTCACAGTAACTACGAAGACAAAAGACTCGGCCATGGCCTGGCGGGCGCATTATTTGGATGGCAAACTTGTGCCTAGCAAGCCAGGTCAACCAGCGGAGCCCAAAGGCGTCGCCGGCCGCCCCGGGACCCAAATCACGGTTGAAGACTTATTTTTCAGCATACCTACGAGGCGCAAGGCCTTCCGGTCATATGCCGACGAGTTCAACAAGATTATAGACATGGTTGGGCGCTACGCTATCCACTCCGCCGGTGTCGGGTTTACCTGCAAGAAGGCCGGCGAATCATCGACAAGTCTATCGATACCAGCAGCCGCGTCTGCAGTTGATAGAGTGCGCCAGATATACGGCGGAGGCGTTGCAAACGAGCTAGTGGAGGTATTTGCTTCGGATGAGCGTTGGGGTTTCAAGGCCAGTGCGCTGGTGACAAACGCCAATTACCATATCAAAAAGACAACTCTGGTCTTGTTCATCAATCACCGTGCCGTGGACTCGACCAATATAAAAAAGGCCGTGGAGCAAGTATACTCGGCATTTTTGCCAAAAGGCGGGCATCCTTTCGTGTATCTAAGTCTTGATATTGACCCCGCACGAGTCGACGTAAATGTACATCCCACCAAGAAAGAAGTACATTTTCTCAACGAGGATGAAATCATTCACGATATCTGCAATGAGATTACCGAGGCCCTCACGGCAGTGGATACAAGCCGCACATTCAAAACCCAGACGCTAATTCCGGGTGCGCGGCCTGCCGACCTGGCAGCAAAAGATGGTGAACGGCCGGCAGATACAGTACTGGCCAGTGGGAAACGCGTGCGGCGAAACTCGAATGATCTGGTTCGTACTGACACATCTGAGCGCAAGATTACCAGCATGTTTACCCGAACAGAATCGGGCGAGGTGAGCGGCAGTGGCAGCGGCGGCCGCGCGGACGAGCCCATGGCTGTGCCTGAGCCTGTTGACTACGAGACCGTCGACCGCGAGTACGTTTCCTGCGCACTGAGCAGCGTCAAGCAGCTGCGCGCTGAGGTGCGGGAGAGTATCCACAACGAGCTCACGGACATCTTCACCACGCACACCTTTGTGGGCATCGTGGACGAGCAGCGGCGCCTGGCGGCCATCCAGGGCGGCGTCAAGCTCTTTCTCGTCGACTACGGCCACACATGCTTCGAGTACTTTTATCAGCTTGGCCTGACCGACTTTGGCAACATGGGCGCTCTGCGCTTCCGCCCGCCGCTGGACCTTGCGGAGCTGCTCTCGCTGGCGGCGGCCGAGGAGCAGGCGCTGCTGGGTGCCCGCGACGACGAGTTTGACGCGGCCGCCATCGTCGCGCGCGTCCGCGACCGGCTCATCGAGAAGCGGCAGATGCTGCAAGAGTACTTCTCGTTCGAGATCTCGCCCGCCGGGGAGCTCGTCGCGCTGCCGCTCCTCGTCAAGGGCTACACACCACCCATGGGTAAACTGCCGCGCTTCCTTTTGCGTCTCGGTCCACACGTCGACTGGAGCGGCGAGCGCGCTTGTTTCGAGTCGTTCCTGCGCGAGCTGGCCACATTTTACGTGCCGGAGCAGCTCCCTCCGGCGCCGGTGCCGGGCTCCGCGTCCGACGCGGACGCGGACGCAGACGTGCTGCCCCCAGAGCTGCGCAAGCGGCGGCAGCATGTGCGGTGGGCCGTGGAGCATATCTTCTTTCCGGCGTTCAAGACTAGATTGGTGGCAACGCGCTCCCTCATGGACGGTGGAGTGCTGGAGGTGGCGAGCTTGAAAGGCTTGTATCGTGTCTTTGAGCGTTGCTGATGGTGGATTTGTATGGGAGAGTAATTTTGTACCTGCTGGGATGCGTGGCGCCTTGATGGATCTGTTGGGAGGATCTGTTGGGAATATGAAAATCCAATACTTTATACTAAAAAGGTGCGTGGCTTGAGGACGGGTGATTGAATTGATCAGAGCCGGATCCAATAATGACCGATATATAAACTTGAATGCTTCTATTGTCTCTTTTGCTGATATTTTTTACATGTCCTAATTTTTGGGGTTGTTCTTGGCCTTGTAAGCGATGAATCTTTGCAAGTTCATGACGGCCTCATCGGCCCGTAGTCTCAGCTCGGCCTGAGTTTTCTTATCTACTGACTTGGCCATGGTGCGAACCTTGTGGATGGCTGCCTCAAGATGTTTCGCAAAGTTGTCTGCCCAGAATACGTCGGCGTCGTAGGCGTAGGCCTCGTCGCCGTAAATGTCAAAGAGCTGGTTGAGCGCCTCGACAGCCTCCGCGGCGGGTGTTTGCGGTAGGGACGAGACGACGGTGACGAGGAAGGTGCCGAGTTCGCGGTTCATGTCTGTGGGGCACGGATCCAGCGCGAGCTGGCCGACGACGCCAATACACTTGACGCCGAGACTCTGGAATGGGTCCTCGGACCGTGCCTCTTGCTGGGCACTGCCCTTAGTAGCCTGGTAGAGTGTGACAAATTTGCCCTGCTCGCCAGCCTTTAGAGGTGTGTTACCGCGCAGGGCACGGGCAATGGCCCAGGAAAGACCAGTCACCTGTGTAGCAAGACCAAGATCGGCTGTATCAGAAGCTAGAATCGGAGAGACGACTCGCTCCCAGACGGACTTTGCAACCGGTGACCAAGCGGCGAGGATACCGGCGTTCTGGGGTTCGGAAAAGTCCACGACCGAGAGAGACCATGCAATGTTGTTGAGGGCGGAGAGGGCATGGCCCTGCATGGACATGCCAACGTCATTTGAAGGTTGGGAAGAAGCGATGCGTATGAGCTCGGGGAGCGCATATTGTAGCAGAGCTTGAAGAACAGGGAGATCGTCAATATTTTCGTCATCATCGCCACCAAGGACCATATCCATGTCGGCTTGTATTTGTTCATGGGTCATCTCGTCATCATCTTCCTCCTCACCCATCCCTTCATCGCCACTCTCTGATTGGACGCCATCGTCAGCTTCGTTCATATCTTCGTCGTCGCCTGCGTTGTCTCCCTGAGAGGGTCCTCTGTTCGTGCCTGCAACTTTGGCAGCTTCCGTGGGACCACCCATAGCAGCAGTCAAACTGGTACCGATAGAGGCAAGGGTCTCGAGGGCAAGCTGCTGGTACTGAGCCGGGTCGGACCAGCTCTCGCCAGCCGGCGGCGGCTCATCGGCAGAATAAGAAGACAGGACTTTGGTGAGAGTGGGTATCAAGATGGACTGGTCGCCCGGGGTTGGTATTTGATCATCCTCTGACGTGTCCAGCGAGGCAAAGAGGTTGTGCAATACAGCACAAGCCAACACGCTCTCACCATCAATTTTGTCTTTGAGAGACAGGAGCGTCTCGAAAGTACTGTTGCCGGCGGTACTGATAGCCTTTGCCAACTTGTTGTTATCCTCACACAGCAACATTAAGCAGGCTAATGCATCGGTCCGAAGCGTGGACACGCCATCTGACCCGCCTGAGATGTCATCGTGTCTTGTAATGAGCACAACGAGGAGCTGTGTGAGCGTTGTGTTCGATGCGATGGCTTCGAGGATATCGTCACCGGCCTCGGCCAGAGCTGTGAGGAGAGATAGGAGAGAGGCAACGATGCTAATGACTGTGTGCTGTTCAGCCTTTGGAAGTTTGGAGAAGTCGGGTTCGGTGGCCGTGATTCTTTCTATGAACTAAAGGTTCAGTTAGCGTAGACGGCGCGGACGGAGATGGTGATGGGAGTCGCTCACTTTCTTGGAAGCGTATTCAATGGCCGTCAGCACATCGGATCTGAAGAGATGGATGCAGAAATCGGCCTCTTCCTCTTGCGCGAGCACCTGGAGAATTCCCCATCCTGCAGCGCGACTCTCAAGGGCCGTGTCGGTGATGGTTTCGCTAAGGACGGTATGAACAACCTGTTCGCGAAGTAGCAGCTTGCGACACTTGGTATCTTGGATGATGTTTGAAATTGCAGAAGCAGCTGCGGTGCGCTTCTTGGTATCGGTGCTCTTGAGGTCCTTGATGACGGGTAGAATCTTGGTCTCGCGCAGGGCAGCGAGCTCAGGGTCTGAAGGCGGCTTGACTTGCTTCGCAAGGGGATCTTTGCGCGCACCGGCGCGATTGCGTCTAGACTTGGCCATGGCGAAGAGGGCGTCGATTCACTGTTTCCAAGACCTGTCTGTATCAGCAGAGAATTGTCCCTGGGATTGGAAAAGAGCAATCAATAGTGGGCGGTGAATTGATCTCGACCGACGACGAAGAAAACAAAATTCTTGTCGAGGGTGGTGCTTATTGCCCCACCAAACCTTTGAAAAATGTTTTATTTTATTTTGCTTTATTATTTTTCCGCTGTTCCCCTGTCTGCCCCTCTCAAGAAGACCCTTCTGTGGATGGCGGTCGGCGCTGCTCCACTGGAAGCCCTCTGTGTCCTTGGTGGCTTCAGCGGAGAGACTGCCTGACAGGGGCACAGGTTAGCATCACAGCGGGGAAGCGGGAGCAGCTACAGTGGAGATGGGCCGCTGGAGAGCAGGGCGTAGGCCGACCCACAGCACCTAAACTTGCCCTATAAGCCTACCCAAGCGCGCCCAAGCCCGCTAATAAAAGCTAACGTGGCGCGCACCAGTCCATTCAGGGAAGCTACCACATAGTCCGCCAAGAACGACATTTCATCCTTTCCCCCCAAGCTACTTCCACAACTTCGCCTCTCGACGATTCTGTCGTGAGGCAGACTACAGCACTTAGCTCCCGGCCTTTGTTGCGCGTTAGGGGACAGGAAACGGATCTGGTTCTCGTAAAATCGCCGTTGCTTGCCATCTTACCCGCTACGACGCAATGTGACATACCTCGGCCGATCAACACCTGCATTCACAAACGACGTTGAGCCTCTGCGCTTCCCACGAGGCGTCATGACGTCTTCATTCAACCATCACTGGTTTGCGCGGAGAGAGAGCCTCGCCAAAAAAGACGACGATCTAAAGCTTCCCCATCACAATGGTCCTAACTGGCAAGCTCGGACACCGCGCCGACGCGGGCTCCGCTACGCCACCTACTTGCTTGTCGTCGTCTCCTTGGTCTTTCTATTTCGCCATATGACTTACTCACCCGAGGAAGACACTGTACGCCCATACTCACAGGATCGGTACAAAGACCAAGAAAAACCGGGCGTGCCGACGCAACTCACCGCGCCAAAGGCAACGCCCAAGCCCCCAGTCAACGCCGAGAAGCCTGCCGACCACCCTTTTACCACCCCCGCCGAGGACAGCTTGCATGGTGACGCGAGACAATTCAAAGGAGCTTTGAAGTTTAGCGCGCTCATTGCGACTATTCGTCGGCAGATCTCGGCTCCTTTCGAAGCCGGCGTCCACACCGTCATGTTCGCGGCATCGAACGTGCAGAGCGCAGCAACCGTTCTCCCAATGGCGTGTGAGAGAGCAGGATCCCAAAGCGATCGCGTCTTGTTTGCTCTATTTGGTGATAGCGATATCAAGTTGGATAATCTACTGAAACTCAATGGTATTCACGAGTCTTGCAAAATCATGACCATAGGTGAGCAGACGACTTTCCACCAGCACGACCACTCTAACAATTGCTACAGATGCGCGCGCTGATCAAAGTCGTCGATTGAGCAATTCCCGCTTGGCGTTAGCTAATGCACGTGCAATGTGTAAGCCTCACGGCCACAAAACTCAGCGCTGATGTCGTCTAACTGTTGCAGCTTTTATCACAACCTATTTGAGACCCCTCTCTGTGATTGTGGATGGCTCCTCTACCGAAGATCGACCCTTTTTGGACGGAATCAAGGATCAGATGACGGATGCCCCTCCAACCACTCTGATAGAGCTTCCTTCTAGAGCTCAGTCTCGTCTCTCATGGATGTCCCAGCTGGACGCCGCTGCCTTAGCAAGTAAGTGCTGATGTATCACGGCCCATGGTGGCGGTGCAACAAACAACGGCTGACTGATTCACGCAGAGTGGAATGACGTGCATTTTGACATTTTGATTCATGCGCCACCTACAGGGACCGGAAACCTAAAGCGTCTGCTACGATCACTTGCCGCGGCTGACTTGGCTGGCCACAGCATCCCTCAGATCACTGTCGAGCTACCACCGACTCTCGATATCTCGCTAGAGAGGTTCCTCACCAGCTTCAAATGGCCCGCCCCCAGGCTCGCCGGTTCCAGTCCAAAAATGCTGACACTACGGCACCGCATTCAGAACGAAAAACCCAGCGCAAGCCAGAGTGTGATTCGTTTGCTTGAGTCGTTTTGGCCAAGTGAAAGTACCAAGAGCCATGCTCTCATCTTATCACCTCACACTGAGGTATCTCCACAATTCTTCCACTGTATGTACTGATGATTACCACTTGTCAAGCTACTGCTAAATGCGAACAGACGTCAAATACGCGCTTCTCCAGAGGCGATATGGCACAACTGCAAACGATGATGAACTTGCAAGACTCATGTTTGGCATTTCATTCACTGTTCCAAAGACTCATATACACAATAGCAAGCCGTTTTCTACATCGGATGACGGCTCAGCTTTTGTATGGCAAGCACCCAGCAGTGACGCCATGCTGGTCTTCGGTGATAAGTGGGTTGAACTGCACGGCTATGTATCCTATAGTCTACAGGCACAAAAAGCAGGCACTGCACTGCCCGGTCTAGCGCAGTCCAAGGAAGTTTCAGAGAGTAAACCGGCCTGGCTGGAGTACATGCTGCAACTTTGTCGGCTCCGCGGCTATTTCATCGCATATCCAAGCAAGAAAACGGCAGATGTCATTGTCGGGGTCTATGCTGATCTACCCGATGCGCCCGACGGGCGCGATAAGACTGAAGCAAATGCACGACTTGAAGTAGAGAGAGGTAGCAGCTTCGATGCCGGATCGCAAGTGGATATGCTGAACACGTTGGCCGACGGTGGTGCCCTGCCAAAGCTGCAAGCACTTCCAATTCTATCATGGGATGGCACAGCCAGCACCATGCACGACATCATGAAAGAATCGGGTAAGCAAACGGCCGAGTTTCGACGAGAGGTTGGAACGTGCAAAGACACGGAAGCCGATGTTGGACGCGACAGGTTTGCCGCAGATCTCTTTTGTGCGGCAATGGGGGATAAGAGTGCGTGATCAGCCAAGGACTGAGCAAAGTGTTAGTTTGTTGTCGAAATCGTCTTTGAACGGCTTGACATTGTAAATTTGATCATGTCTATATTTCATTAGAACACATATACATGCATTGTACGGCGGCTTGTACAGAGAGAGACTCGATATCATCTAGTTTCCCTTGCAGAATCCCTCATTGTGTTGATGACAAGAAGGACAACGCAGGTGCCAAAGATGCAAGCCGAGAGAAAGCCGAGTATCTGTGGTTCAGCACGTAAGCGTTTGGTGATTGAGGTGAATGATGGGGTGATTGGAAGCCTACAGTTTGCGTTCTCCATCCAGACTGCACAATGGCAGCCCGCTTGCTATACAAGTTGACGGTTCCTATGTGTTGAAATGGTAGTCAGTCAGCACCACGAGCCTCAGACGAATAACCATGGGAAAGATTACGTACGTATATAGTTTGAGACGCCCACTGCGAGGATGAGCACTGCCAAGGCCCAAAAGGTCGCACCAAGCGGTTTGGCAATCTGCCTCTCGAGCGACGTCGGCTGTTGCTTGAGATGGAACGACAGTGTCATGGCCATGGACACGATGGCCATGAGCACCGACAGCCGCAGATACGACAGAAATGCTGCCAGTGCCTGGTCAGTCACACACTTTTACATTCAACCAGATGAGGTGTAATTGATTTTTTTCGCCCACGTACTGCGTTCGTTGGCGCAGTGGTCGCGCGCGTCGCTGCTCTCATTGTCAAAGAGCAGCGCGCCGAGGATGGGCCAGCGAAAAAAGGTGGATGTGCCGGCATGTCCATGTCTGTAGCGGTATCAGTAGAGTTCTCTCCATGTCTCTCTTTTTTTTTTCCTTTCTCAAAAGCTTGAGCGAGCACTCGCTGTCTCACAGTCTCAATCCGGAACCAAAAGTGTGCGAGCGGCTCTGCCGTAAGGGAGGGGGAGGGTGGTTCACATTTTTTACTCACCCGATTTGGCCGACCTGGACGGGCTGGTACAGCGATGTGATTGGGGCGCAGAACCGCGTCGTCTGCGCCTCATTATCAACTTGACGAGTTTCCGACATCAGTGACGGACGGGCTGCTGGCTCGCTCTCGGTGCCGGGGAATGTGTTTATGTACGGCGGTTGTGGAATTTTCGAGGCGTAAAAAGCTTAATTAGTAAATTGCGACTTGCTTTGGTCACCTGGCAAGGTCATGATCTGGCGGGGCTGCGTCATTGCGACTCGCAAACGGGCGCAGTAGCGATGACCATGTATAATGTCGTCAATTGGAAGAAATCAAGAGGCTTTCGTTTTCTTCTTCTTTCTTCTTCAAAGAAACAAACCAAGATGCTTTTCTGGAGGCTGAGCTCTAAATACTTGCCAACAAAGCCGCACTCAGCCATGCCTTATTACTCACCTTACCCATGTACGTCGTCGTTTGTTGTTGGATGTGCTAAACACGTAGAGTACGGATGTACCTACCATTACAACTTTCTTCAGCATGATTCTCCCATTCATCCTCTCTCATCGTCCAAGAACATGTTTCCAAGACAGTTTCCCCGCATCAGCTCCGTCGTTTTCGTTGGCCAAAGTGGCGCCCGCGTCAGCACCACAACAACTGGACCTAAGCAAGACCGAGCTGAGTTTCGAGCACAGCAAAGATTTTCCGAATTTCAAGCTCAAGTTCCATGATATTCAATCTAGTGACTGGGCTGACACATGGCCGGACCGGTAGCCGTACCCCCCCGTATCCCCGTGAAAGCCGTTCGAATCAAGCCGCCGCCATGCAGCTCTTTGCAGCTCGCGCCATGATACGCCAGCACTAGTACACTTACAGTTATGCCGAGACGACCATCATTTGTGTATATAAAAGGATGGCTGGAGCCGTAACCTATCTCCTCTCATGTAACGTTTCTGTGTCTTGCAAACGGAGGCTTGCCAGAGGAAGCTCCCCAAACTATGAGACTTTTAGCAACTCTGTGCGTCGGCGCAGGCCTGCTCGCCCACGCCGCTCCCACATCTACGGACGGCATTCGAGCCCTGGCAGATCGCTTCCTAGACGGCAAGGGAGACACCTTCGAGTTCACCTTGTCCGGGGATCACGACAGATGGTCCCGCTGGAATGCGCCGGTGAATGACAACTACACGGTAGCTGCGAGCGAAAATGGCAAGATTCGTATCCACGGCACCACTCTGAGCGCCCTGGCTCGCGGGTATGCCGACACATCCTGGAAAACAGTCCCGAGTCAAATCTAACACGGATCCAGGCTGCGTCACTATGCAAATGATGTGCTTCACGTCGACGATTTCTGGTTCTTCGACTGGAGTCAGAAGCTCCCCAACCGCTTGCCGCCGCCAGCCAACCCCATTGCCGGCTCCAGCTCTGTTCCGTGGCGGTATAACCTCAATACCGGTAAGGCCTGGAAAGCACAGCTGTCAAATCGGCGTCCACTGCTAATTGTGCCTTGCTCGCGTGTAGTCACTTTTGCTTATTCCTTTGCTTGGTATCAATGGAGCGACTGGGAGAAGTTGCTGGACTGGGCCGCCCTCCACGGCGTCAACTTCCAGCTGGCCTGGGTGGGCTACGAAAAAATCTACCTCGACTGCTTCCGCCAGCTCGGCATGGAGGACGACGAGATACTGGCCTTCTTCACCGGGCCGGCCTTCCAGCCCTGGAACCGCTTCGGCAACGTCAAGGGTGCCTGGGGTCCCGAGGGCCGGCTCTCCACGGCGTGGATCGACCAGCAGTTCGCGCTGCAGAAGCAGATCGTCGCGCGCATGGTGCAGCTCGGCATCACGCCCATCCTCCCGGCTTTTCCTGGCTTCGTGCCCGACGCCTTCCCGCGCGTGCGGCCCGGCGCGGACCTCGTTCGGGCACCCGCCTGGGGCGGCCTCCCCGAGGACAGCAACAATACCCACGCCCTGTTCCTCAGCCCGCTCGACGACGCGTACGCGGAGCTTCAGAAGCTCTTCGTCGAGGCCCAGATCGAGGAATACGGCAACGTCACAAACATGTATGCCATGGACCAGTTCAACGAGATCAACCCCGTGTCGGGCGAGCCGGCGTATCTGGCCGACATCTCCAAGAGCTCGTACGCGGCGTTGACGGCGGCGAACCCCGCCGCCGTCTGGATCATGCAAGGGTGGCTGTTTTACCTGAGCGAGGGCAACTTCTGGACGCAAGACCGCATCGATGCGTACCTGAGCGGACCCGAAGACAGGGCCGGCATGGTCATTCTCGACCTGTTTAGCGAGACGGCGCCGCAGTGGCAGCGAACAAGGAGCTACTCGGGCCGGCCTTGGATCTGGTGCCAGGTGCACGACTTTGGTGGCAACCAGAACCTTTTTGGAAAGATCACCAACACGACCGTCAATCCCATGGAAGCGCTGAAAGAGTCTGGCTCCATGGTGGGACTCGGCATTGCCACCGAGGCCTACGAGGGAAACGAGGTGCTATACGATCTGTTCTTCGACCAAGGCTGGTCCGAGACGCCGATCGACACCGTTTCTTACTTCCACGACTGGACCGCGCGGCGGTACTCGGGCGTGAGGGAGCTGCCGTCTTCACTCTACAGGGCGTGGGAGCTTCTGCGCTCCACCGTCTACGACTACCAGTCTTCCGCCCTCATCGGCGTGCCAGTATCCGTCTACCAGCTCGAGCCCAACGTGACGGGCCTGTACAACACGACGACCGGCAAGCCCACCGCGCTGCACTACGACCCGGCGGCCCTGCAGCGTATCTGGGGCCTCTTCCTGGCCGCCGCCGCCGAGCGGCCGCGTCTCTGGTCCGAACCCGGGTTCCGCCTGGACGTGGTCGATGTGACGCGCCAGGTGATGAGCAACGCGTTTGCCGACCTCTACCTAGACGTCGTGTCGACCTTTACGCAGCAGTCCGCGTCGTCGTCGTCGTCGGCGGCGGCGGCGGCAGCGGCGGCAGCGGCGGATGTGCGCCGGCACGGCGACCGGATGCTCGCCTTCCTCGGCGACCTGGACGCCCTGCTGGCGACGCAGGACCACTTCACGCTGCGGCGATGGCTGGACGCCGCGCGCGCGTGGGGGGAGAGCACCGGCGCGCTGGCCGACGTCGCGTACAATGCGCGCAGCCAGGTCACCATCTGGGCCCCGGGGACGCTCCTGAGCGACTACGCGGCCAAGGCGTGGTCCGGCCTCATCTCGACGTACTACAGCCGGCGCTGGCGCATCTTTGTCGACAGGCTGGTCGACGCGGCGGCGGGGAAGCAGGGCGGGAAGCTGGATTTCCAGGCGCTGCACCGGGAAATCCAGGAGTTTCAGACGGCGTGGCAGGTCAAAGGATACGAGGTGGAAGGCGAGGATGTGGCCAAGAACGTGGCAGATGTACAAGACGTTGTCGAGTCGATCAAGCAGCGTTGGGAGGATATTCTTCGATAGTCTCGTCCAGTAGAAGAACAATACCAGACCTCTTCTCACGGTGATTCGCGGCAAGTCGGACAACAATGCCGTTCCCGTCAGCAAGGCTGCTCCGTTTTAGGACCTTGTCACTCATCCGTAGCGGCGGTCTTCTCAGAGCCTTGTTTCTCAAGCGGGGAGTTTTCTCATTATTTCGCCCGTGATCCAGGCCCCAAAATAGCTAATAATCACTCAAGGCAAATCCACAGAAATTATGCCATCACATTAGTCCACCCTGCAGCCTCGTTTACCAGAGAATGCTTTTACTTGCGGCGGCATCTACTTCTGGAAATCTCGATGAAAAGAGGCGCTCGTATTCTCTGCGGCTTGCTTTGAGAATGATGGCGAAGTTCACAATGACTTCTAACAAGACAATGTACCAGTAAGAGGAGCATTACCCCCGGCGCCACAGCCTGTCTTGCGTTGAAATTAGACTGGGTGAACCGGGGATGAAAGGATCGCCATGCGCCGTTCAGACATCGTTTCTATCCATCTTGTTTTCTTTCTTCTTTTTGCTTTTTCATGCGCGGCCCAGTCTATATTTCGCCAAAATCTAGCTCTATAACGGAACCCTGGCATTGGCCGCATCCCACGCCTGCAGCTCTACATCTAGTCATCTGTACTGCCAAGTAATTGTCCATGCAATCCTCCCCAATCAGGCAACCCCCGGCCCCAGCCACCTCGTAGCTCGCCGGCCTTACTGATCAAGATCCAAAGTGTCAGAAATATGCACAATCAAGTGCCGAATGCAACACACAGAGCGAAATTGCGTGGATTTCAAGAAGGTATTAAAGATCCGGCGGAGTTCGGTGGACGGACTCTTTCTGTAGTTTTGGCGGCCATGTGCTTGTTGGAAGGATTCGACATTTCAACATCATGCTTGTCAAAACATCGACTTTCCGCAGCCACCCACACCTCACTGAGCAGATCCTTCAGCTCGAATTCGAATTGGACAAGGTTCTGCGCACCGGTGACCCGTCCCCGGCGACATATGAATCAGGCTGCCCATTGAAGTCTGTGCATTTTATAGGACTGATCCTAACAATGTTCGATGTGGGCTGACTGGGCTAGCTGGCTGACTCGGCGAAACTACTGCGACGCCGCCACCGCTATTACAATTAGCAATGCCCGAGCGAGGTGTAGTCCCAGAATTTCTTTTCAAGATGGAAACGAGGCATTGCTCCGTCTTCCAAGGATCCGGAAATAGCACAATGGGGTCCCGCATATAAAGAGCAGTAATCTGCCACTGCATCCGGGCGAGTTGTCTGGAGAGGTGCAAGTCCAGATTTTGTGTAAGTCACGCGGTGACTTGGCCTGTAATCATGCCGTCTCGGACCAGAACCTCGCTTTATGCCATCAGCCTCGCTGCTGCCAGCAGCATTGTCCATGCCGCGCCGTGTGACATTTACGCGCGAGGCGGCACGCCCTGCGTCGCCGCGCACAGCACCACCCGCGCCCTCTACGACGCCTACGCCGGCCCTCTTTACGCGGTGCGACGCAACACGGACGGCCGGGTGCACGAGATCTACCCGCGCTCCGCCGGCGGCGTCGCCGACGGCGAGGACCAGGACCGGTTCTGCTCCGGCGCCGTGTGCACCATTGCCACCGTATTCGACCAGTCGGGCCACGGCAACGACGCGACCAAGGCCATCGGCGGCCCGGACTACATGAAGGGCGAGGACACGGGCGACGCAGACTGGGAGGCTGGCGCGATGGGCGCCCCCGTCACGGTCCGCGGCCAAAAGGCGTACGGCGTCTTCGTGCCGCCGGGCACGGGCTACCGCACCGCCGCCGGCAACGGAACCGCCCGCGGCGACGAGCCCGAGGGCATGTACGCCGTCGTCGACGGCACGCACTACAACAACCGCTGCTGCTTCGACTACGGAAACGCCGAGACCAGCCTCACGGACACGGGTAACGGCCACATGGAGGCGCTCTTCTTCGGCAACACGGGCGGGCCCGACGGCTCCGGCCCGTGGATCATGGCCGAGATGGAGAACGGGCTCTTCCTGACGCAGCACGTCAACGAGCGGCCCCCCGGCAAGGAGATCCGGCACCGGTTCGTCACCGCCACCCTGCGCGGCGAGCCGCACCACTGGGCCATCCGCGGCGGCGACGCCAACGCCGGCGGCCTGCGCACCATCTACGACGGCGCCCGCCCGCCCGCCAACAAGGACGGCGCGTACGACCCCATGTCCAAGGAGGGCGCCATCGTCCTCGGCATCGGCGGCGACAACAGCCACACCTCGCAGGGCACCTTTTACGAGGGCGTCATGACGTCGGGCTACCCGCGCGCCGACGTCGAGGACCAGGTGCAGGCCGACATCACGCGCCAAAACTACGCGCCCGCGAGCCGCAACAGCGGGCCGGCCGTCCGGGTCGGCTCGACCGTCTCGTTCCGCGCCACGACGTCGTGCTGCACGACGCGGTACGTTGCCCGCGACCCGGGCTCCGACGACGTCAGGATCGACTTTGCCAGCGACGACGGCCAGAAGCAGCGCGCGCGCTGGGTCGTCCGCCAGGGCCTCGGGAGCAAGGACTGCTACTCGTTCGAGAGCGCCGAGCGCCCCGGCAGCTTCATCCGCCACAGCAGCAACGGCCTCGTCGTCAACGGCAATGACAGCTCCAAGCTCTTCTCCGAGGATGCCACCTTCTGCATTCAGGCTGGTATCAACGGTCAGGGCGCCACCATCCGCTCCTGGAGCCAGGCGGCGCGCTACTGGCGACACTACGACGCCCGTGTGCACATCTCGTACCCTGGCGGCAAGTACAATTTTGACAGCAAGAACTCATTCAACGATGACGCCAGTTTTGTCATTACCAGTGCTGTTTAATCTGGCGGATATCGATAGCTCACTATGAGGAGTCGGGTCCAATGTAAATAGACGTCTTTGGTATATTTTCTTGAATAATCGCGATGATGGATATAGTCAGGAAATAGTATCCTTTTGTATCTAGAAGCTTGAGTATGAACGTCAATTTCTTGAGTTTCAACTTGGCATGAATGTGATATTGTCCGTTTTCTTTTTCGCAATGTCCGCATAATAATGTACAGTAGCAATGCCACTGTGACCTCTATTCAGAAGCAAAGCCCCATATCGAGTGCCACCGGCTCTCGTTGTTTCTCAAGGGGCCATCGAGCCGACCGAATCGCGCTGGTAGGCCGGTATTGGCCTCCGGCAGGCATACCCATTCACGCACGCAGTCAGGCACTTCTTCCTTGATGTGGGCGATGCAGATGAGCGCCTGCTGCTCCGTCAGCCCGCTCACAGCAACATTGCCCGTCTTTGTGAGCTCGCTATCCACAATGTTACCGCCAACAATGTTTTTGGTCTCGCCCGCGGTGAGAAAGAGGCTGCACTTGTCACGCACGGCATCATCCATGCCGCTGAAAGCCTCATCCAGAACGACAATGTCGGCGCCCTTGATCATGGAGCGGATGAAGAGTGCCACCCGCTGCGCACTGAAAGACATCTCGCCAAACATGTAATCATCCGCCCACTTGAGGTCGTCCACCTGGCCATTCATAGTGCTGGCACTGCTGACAGGTCGCAGCTCCGGCGCAAACCAGCGCAGCGCAGCATCAACCTTGCGTTTGGAGGCCGAATCTAACTTGACCTTGGTACCAAACGTCGGTGCCCATGCGTTCTCCACGATTGCTCGGATAGAGTGCCCACGCGGCATGTGCTGATGCACCTCGGGGCTCGAGTGCCCAACGCGTGCCTGAATGTCCCAAAACGTGAGTGGTCTCTGACCGGAGCCAGGTTCGGGTATGCGCGATCGCCCAAACAACTTGATAGGCTGTGAATATGTCTGCGGGTGGTCAGAGCTGAGCATGGAGACAATGGTTGTCTTGCCAGAGCCGTTGGGACCGAATACACCCCAGCGCTCACCACGACGAACGGTCCAGACGAGACCCCGCTTCTCTTTACCATGGACCTGCTGCGACCAATTTCCTAAAACGATCTTGTCCTTGTAGCTGATTTTGCAGCCATCCATTTCTACCAGAGGCTCGGCCGTCGAAGTGGACTCTTGTATCGTTGCGTCCTTGCTGTTCGTGGTGGAAGTAGGGCCAGTCGATGAAAGAACTTTACCAACCTCGGCCAGAGTCTGCAGCGGCATCTTCTTGTCTTCGGCCAATGTACCTGTCTGCACACCTTGCACATACTTGCGCAAACCATCTAGCACAACATCCTTTGGGCCCATGGACCCAACCTGGCAGTCACTGCGCAGGTAGATCAAGTGTGTAATCCACTCAGGCAAAGGGTCCTGCGGCCTCGCACTAAGCACTAATCTCGGGCTCGCCTTTTCTGAGAGCGACTGCAGCAACGGGCTCAACCCCGATACCGTCGGCGGGTCCAGGCCCATGAACGGCTCATCCAGCAGCAGGACCTCGGGCTGGGTCAGCAGGGCCCGCGCGATACGCGCCCGTCGGCCCTGTCCGTTGCTGAGAAATGTCACCGGGAGATCCAGCAGGTGGTGCAGCTTCAGGTCTGTGACGACGCGGTCCAGCAGCGTCTGGTTGATGGCGCCATCCTGGCCGTCGAGCGACGTCTTGAGCGGATTGAGCTCCGTGTTGCCGAGCAGGAAGTCGCGCAGCGAGAAGTCGGTGATCTCGCGGTGCGACTCGTAGCGGGCGGACAGGAACGCCGAGGTGGTGGCGGCCGATGGCGAGCCGGCGAGGCCGCCCGCCTGGTCGGCGTCGAAGCCCACGTACTGGATGGCGCGGATGGGGCTCCGGAGGCGCGTTGGAACGGCGTCCGAGGACAAGTACGGGTAGGACCGCGCCGTCGGCGGGTCGCAGATGAAGCGTCCACGGAGAGCCTGTAGGAGCGTCGTCTTGCCGGAGAGCGAGGAGCCGACAATGCACCAGTGCTGCGGCGCGGCGGTGCTCGACGGCAGCTCAAAGGTGATGTCACTGAAGAGCGGCGGGTTGGGGTGCCCCGAGAGCGCGTTTGGGTGCTGCCTGTAAAAGGTGCCCTTTGCAATACGGACAATGGGCAGCCGCGACGATGAGGGCTTCATGATGAGCCAATTGAAAGCATCTGAACTGATACGTTGTTCGGATTCGGTGTTGTCAACGTTGTGTGGTTTAGATGGGCGGTTGGCAGCTGGCAGAGAAGTGGGTTGACTCAGGCGCGGTATCGGAGTCGTGCTACAAATCATTTACACTCACTACTGAACAAAACGGCTTACATGTCAGAAGTCACCGCCACGCAGCAAACAAAGAAAGTCATAAAAATTGGTAGGTTCGTTATTCAATTTGTGCATTCCATGCATGGAATTGGATGTCAAACAAAAATTCGTCTCGTTAGTCTGGCTCCTCGTGCTCTCGGTATCTCACTCTGATGCGGCGGCAGACGTTGTCGCAAAAACGACAACAGCAGTTAGTGTATAGATGCCGCCAAGCACTAGATACGGTAGGCCGGCCCACGCTGTACCGAGTTCTTCACCAACTTGGAACAGACACTTGGAGAGTGGCACACCCAAAAGGCTGCCTACGCTAGCGAGGACTCTGGTCGTAGCGAACAAGGCCGCGAGATGACCCTCACTGGTCAGCTGCGATAAGAGGCCCAGCATACCACCAGAATAGGCGCTGACAAAGGTGTACAGGACCAGAGCTGCTATCATATATCCGATCTTGGGAGCCAGACCAACCCCGAAGAGTCCGACGGCGGCGACTACAAGGCCCCATCGAACAAACATTGCGTCCTTTCGCCGTGCTGAGAAATTGAAGGAGAGCAATGCTTGTGCAGTCAGAGGCAGAAATATTGCATTGAGAAAAAATTGCGAAGCAGTCTCTATGGTATGAATGGAGGTAACCTGTAGATGATGCGGTCAGTCCCCCCAAATGCGTATATCTGACATTAGGCACGTTGCGCAGCATACCTTGTCGAAAGCCATCTGGTAGCGATAGCTGGTGTATAAAAGTAGTAGTTTTATAGAGTGCGAGCTTAGTGCCACCATGAGAAGCGTAAGCAATAGGATACCGAGCTTTTTGTCGCCCCAGAAAAGAGCAGCCATGGCTGTGGTGATCCCTTTGTAGGCAGCCAGGATGGCAGAGCGCATGCTTTGCGTAGTGGTTTGGGCAGCAGGTTCTTCTTCGACGGCTTCTTCGTTGTAAGAAGTCTTGTTTAAATGGACTGTTTCGGGTATGCAAAAGGCGCATAAGACTGAAAAGACGAATGCGCCAAAGGCCGTGGCCAGTACGGGCCACGGCCCAAACTTGTCCGTAAGAAACCCGCCCAGCTGTAAGCCAATCTCAGTGGCGAGTATGCTGGCCGCTACGACATAGAAGAAACTGGTTGAGCTGCGAAACAGTATTAGTGTTTTTTTTTCTATGGTACAGGCTTTGGTCAAGTTACCGTTGACGCTTTGAAGTCACATCGGTCAGGATTGTGCATATGATGGCGAAAAAGGTACCAGAAAAAAGTTCAAACGATGTTGAGAGCCATGTCAGTCTGAGCGGAATACCATTTGGAAATCCATCTGTTTCAGTACTTTGTTAGCCTCTGACCTGTCTCAATCAATCTACAAACGGGCAGAAACCAACATATCAACATTCTGGAGCCGGCGTTGAGCGCGCCGCCCACCAACGCCAGCGTGAGAAACGGTCGACGGCCCCATCGATCGGCCGCCACCCCGACGGGAATGGGCGCGGCAATGCCAATCAGCGCCGTCAGGATCGCGTCGCCAAGCTCCAGAGTAGAGAGTTGCGTCAGGACGGGAAATTCGTGGCAGCGCTCGTCCCCGGCCGGGTCCGAAACGTCATCGTGAAGGCGACCGCAGATGGCGGCCCGGCTCAGGTCCTGGGCGGCCAAGGCGGCCAGCACCGACGCCACCTGTTGTGTGACGGCGAGCAAGAGGCATACTGCGGTGATCTGGACGGCGCTCGGGGTGACATTGGTGACGGAAAACGAGCGCGCGTCGCTCTCGCGGCTCTGGATTCGCAGCAGCGGGCTGCGCTCCGAGTTGGTGGCACGCGACATCAGGAGCGGAGGCGGCGGTTGCGTGTAGTTGGGGCCTGCAGTATAGGTGCTTTTTTGTGCAGTCTCGGTTTCGAATCAAGGTTGAATTGAGAATAATGGAAAGAAGAGAAAGCAAAAACTGCCAGGAAGAAGAATTAGCGAGAGCTGGCCGAAAGGCTGCAGCAGTCATTGGGACGACTAACACGAATAGAGTGTCTTTGCCCCGCCATCAGGCAGCGCCATTCGCAAAAGTACTCGGCACAGCCTGATGGATTACTCGCAACGAAACCTGATTGCAGCTTGTTGCCAGTGTAAAATAGATTTTGAATATTAAGGTGCTCCGGCTCGTGTGTAATTGGGGTAGGTTGGCTATTCTGAAAGGTTGAAATAAATGCAAATACCACTCTCGTCTCTCTCAGACGGCGAGCCCATCAACCAGTTAACCCATTCAGCCATCGGTCATGACCTAACGACCCCCTCTAAAGTCGAGGCATAGTCTAGAGGCATCTGCCTACACGAGCTGTGATGTCGCCAAGCCCAACTACGAGGATGCACCGTCCGCTGTGAATAGCCTGATGTTGCGACCTCGGGCTGCGTGTTGGAAGCGCTAGCCGGCCGTAATACTACCAACAACTACCAACTGTGCTGTACCGGCTTCAGCAGTGCAGTGGCCTTTTTTTTTAGAAGAGAAAACTTTCTGCCATCAGGCTCGTAGTATTTCTCTCTTTGATAGATGGCACTGTTTAACTTCTTTATTAGTATTTTTTCTCCGTTCTAGCCTGGTGCTAATTCGAACGCCATCACATCATGCTTGTCAGACAGACTGCATTGAATTACGATACGGAGATTATGGGCAATGTCTTTTTTTTCTTCTCAAAAACGACACTTTCTTTCGTAATTCTTTCACTTTTCTCTTTCATTCTGTTCCGTTTTTATTCCATTCTTATTCCATTTCTATTTTATTGTTGTTGCTATTACTTTTTTCTACTTTCCAGCTCAGCAGCTTCCAAGACATCCGGCCCGCCTTACATTCTGCATTCTTAGATCCAACGCATGTGGGGCGCCAACTCTCCAGCTCGGCCTTCCATTGGCCAGCTCTCCTGTACGCGAAGCTCGCTGGCAGCCTGCCAGATTCCAAGCTCCCTCCGACGACGACGACGCAGGCAAACCAGAGCTGCATCATCAATCATCGCCATCGCGACATCGACGACGACGACGACCCGAATATCCTCTCCCGCACCAAATTCCTGCGACGAAAGATTACAATCAACCCGAACAACCAAAGCGATACATACTCACAAACCTCCTAGCGCTCGCCCACAATGGTAAGCTCTATACCTCTACGACCCTCCGTTTTCCCACGGCACCCATCGTTGTTCATCCCGGCCTGCCCACTGCCATCCCACCACTCTCCTCCCTCCTTCCTAGCTATCCCGACCCCGGCGCTAACCCGAGATTTCCTTTGCCTCTTCTCGTCAAACAGTCGATGCGCTTCATCCCCAGCAACCAGGCTGCCAGCAGCTACTCCCACACCGGCGGCGCCAGCCAGCAGGCGTCGACGTCGGCGCCGTCGGCGCCGGGCATCCACGACACGCTGCGCTACGGCGTCGGCCCGTCCGCCCACGACGCGCAGTCGACGCGGGCCACGTCGGCCCACCCGCTCGAGGCCCGCCTGAAGAACTGGGAGGCCGCGCAGGAGGCGGTGCGCATGGAGTCGCTCAAGCGCACCTTTGGCATGGGCGAGCCCATCCGCCGCGGCATGGAGCTCAAGATTGTCCGCGACGGCGCCTGGCGGCCCATGGTCCTCGGCACCGGCCTCGCCAGCGTCCACGAGGATATCCTGCGCGGCCGCGAGGACACCATCACCTGGGAGGACGTCTTCACCGGCGACGAGTCGAGAGGCGTCGCCGGCTTCCACGAGGAGATGGAGAAGAAGTGCAAGGTTTAAGGAGGGCGTTTTCCCCGGGGACCCAAAGAGGGCGGTGGTGGCGGTGGTGGTGGAATGTGAGATGCAGCAGCCAAGAGGATGGATTTGGCCCTGGCGGCTGGTTCGGGCCAGTATTTCATGTACAACACGTAACTTTTTGTTGCGACAATGATGAGAATTGATAAATATCATAGCAACCACATATTTGGAAACACTTGTGACCGGTTCTGGACCAACTTTGTTGCAACTGTGACGTTAAGGACCAACATTGACTTCACGTTCTGCTAATGATGGCCTGGCAGATTTGTACCTATATAGTATCCTACTACGCTCTCAGCAATCGCAGTGTATATACCTTGCCATGACAAGCAAGCAGCCTTGCCACGCCCCCGAAAAAAATACAAGAAAATATACAAGGTGCGGGGGAACGCGCATGAAAAAAAAAGGGCTCATAAGAACAAAACAAAAGCAACGCCGGGAATGAACCAAACAGAGACAAGAAGAGAATACCAAGTTCAAGACTCCCAATAATTCCCAGTCTTTCAAGCAATAAATGAGAGCTCCTCGCCGCTTCACGATAAGCGACGTATATGATTGTCCAAAATGTGTATGTAAAAGGAATGACGCAGGTTGTATATGTTTGTGCCCAAAGGAAATAATGAATGTCGTCAGAGCCATCTTTTGAGTGTCGTGGCTATTGTAGCCTTTGTAGTTTGTTTAGTGGTGCCGTGTTCCTACAGTCTCAAGACTGCGGCCACGGGAAACGATTCGCATAGCATAGAGCGTCTTTTTCGAAGTATTGGTGAAAAAAACTGTCCTCTCGAGGCCTCTTGGCTGCAAATTCGATCGTCTTGGACGGTGGTTGTTTATAGAATAACACAGCAAGAGCCTCCGGTTCTTGAGCGCTGACCGTCACCGCTCCCAGCGCCGAGGCTCTTTCCGCCTGGCTTGGTCTCTTCCTCGTCTAGATCCTGGGGGCGGATGCTCATGTGCACCACATTGGGAGCTTCAGAGCTGAATTGATATTCTGCAAGGCATCAAGTTAGTCAATTTGCGTGTGCAGGTTTGCTTGTAGTGTGGGGCGTACTCCTGAGTGGTTCCTTGTCATCCAACAGCTTGCCAAAGTGAATAAGACGAATGCTGCTGGGGCTGGCAGGCTTAGTCTCCCAGTCGCTCCGCCATTCTCGCAGTATTAGCTCTTTCAGCGTGTATATACTGATGCTGAAAGGATCAGGATGGTCGTGCTCGGTTTGCTCCGGCATGGCCACGTTTCTTCGAGAAAGGTACTTGGCATCGATTCGGTAGGGATGTCGACTGCCAGAGGTCAAGAGCA
Source organism: Cordyceps javanica (assembly GCF_051103115.1). NCBI lineage: Eukaryota > Fungi > Ascomycota > Sordariomycetes > Hypocreales > Cordycipitaceae > Cordyceps > Cordyceps javanica. Next base: position 3,156,801 of record NC_139296.1, read on the forward strand.
GGGTGATGTTGCACACAGGGGGGGCACCAGGTTCTGCTGAAGTGCCAGAGTTGATGTGCTCTTGCGCGGGGCCGATGGCATCGTCGGCCTCCTTTGCAGGCGGTTCCGGGCCTTTCTCGATGACGTCGCCCGACTTGGCCGGCACCTCGGGCGCATGGGAAGAGGATCCGACTGTTGCAGAAGCGGCAGGCGGTTGCCCGGGGGTCTTGGTGGTGTCGATGGCGTCGGGGGCTGGACCATCGGCAGGCGGAACGTTCTGCGCGGAGCTTGTGGCTTCGGTAGAGCGGCGAATGCTCTCAAGAGGAACTGAGTCGGCGGACTGGGCAATGACAGGGGCGGCCGGCGCGAGGGCACCGGCGGCCTTGATTGGGGTCGTCTCTGCGGCGGCGGCAGCAGACATGATGAATGGCGGGCTGGGACAGATTGGCGCGGCGGTCTACAATGCTGCGACGGGTGGAAGATGTGTCTGATAAAGGGGTGAGGCGGAGATTGCCAAAGAGGAGAGTCGCAATTCCAGGCCAGCAGTCGTCATTCACAGAGCGCCTAACTCTTTCAGTAGAGCCGGGAAATGGACAATCGATTTTCGAGAGTCGTCGGTGTTAAAGGGACTTGTTGAAGATGCCAAAAGCAAGCCGCTTGGGAGGCAAGTCGCAGGACGGTTTGACCACGCGAGGTGGAGACGAGGAGAATGCGGCTGCGGCGGGCAGCCCTGCTAACTAATAAGTACCCAGGCAGGCTACCTCCTTCCCCGACGGACCAAGCGTCAAGTAGATTCGAGTGTGGGTGGCGTTTAGCAAGAAGTGAGGGTGTCAATTAGCAAATTTTGAACGGGCTACAAGACGGGCTGGACGAGCTTGAACGACGGTCGAGGCAATGATTGAAATGGAGGAGAGAAGGGGAGGAGAGCAGGAGCGGGTTATTTTGAGCAGGTCGGCAGGGAAGAGGTGACCAAGAGGGGGCCAAAACGGACCAGCCTTGGCCAGGGCTGCCTCCAGAAATGAGGCGCAGAAACAGGCGACCAAATGGTAATCCAGACGGCTGAGCGGTCCAAGTACCTACTTATCCGCCTGGGTGCTCTGCTATACCGTACTGCACGCATTTCCAGATACATGGTGGCTAGTTGATAGCAATTGGTATGATTAGTATTACTAGTATTCTTATTGTTATCATCATTACCATCATCCCTCTGACAAGACGTCGCAGCGAGACATGGACTGAAGTTGGCGGGGGTGCAGCGCCCACTAAAGGTACCTTGGCTGAAGCTGTAGGTACCAGTAAGTAAGTTGCGGTTACTAACTGAGTGAGGGCCAGTGAGCACTGAGGAGGGACCGACACCAACTGGTGGCGCGCCACAACCTTGCTTGCTACCAGGTAGGTACCCAGTACCTTGCCTATATTGAGCGCTGAATCGTGAGCAGCGACGCTTCTCCGCCCATCCATCTCCAGCGTTTGTTTCCGGCCAGCCGGCCTGATGTCGGGTTGCCATGAGGCTTTTCTGCAAATGAAATTGAGCAAGGTTTTCATTTGTCACTTTTTTTTTTCTCTCCTAAAACCCCCCTTATTAGACCGTCGCGCGGCATAATCGGCCTAGATCGCCCGATGCCATCAGTACGCAGCCAGCGTCCAAGTACTTACCAGGACAGACAAACTCAAAGGTACTTGACCCAGTAAATAACAACTACTAGCATTCTGCTCCAGCTCCCATGCTCTCCAAAGTCCTGATGCGTGTCAAGCCTTTCTACCCTCAAGCATAATTGGCACCTTTCTGGTCAAAGTCGGATATAGCGTGTTATTGGTATGTTTGCTCAAAATTGAGCAGCCGCTGTTGGTACTACAGCTATCAGGATCAGTCCTTGCTTTCCGCTGAGAGGTACTTACGGATTACAAAGGCTAACCTACCTACCTCAACGTAGGTAAGTAGTGGAGCCTTGCCCTTCCGCCCAGCGCCTCCCATAAACCCACACTATAGGTAGGTAGGTACACCGTACGATTACAGGTCTTGTAAGTATGGAGTACCTACCCTACCTATCGTCACTACACATTCAGAATTCGCCTCCTCGCAAGAAGCCTCTTTCCGCAGCTGCCGGGTCCAACTGTTGAGTAATTTGAAAAACGAAAATTCCCGATATAAGTCCGAATTCTTCCATTCAGGACCATGGTCGACCGCTACACTACCCAAAACGAGAAATACTTCTTACCAAGGACAGAGCATGAATGCTGTCTCCAAGTGCAGGCATTTACCTGTCTGCACCCCGGTCGTTTTTTTTTTGCCATCACAATCACAATTTACACTTTTCGTAAATGCAACGGCGGGCAGCCCTCGGCATCTTCCCGACTCGCCACGGGCATGCGTATATCCTTGGTACCACGCTTGGCCATCAACTCAAAACCCCAAAAGCCCAGACTTGGCTAGCGACTTGGCGTCGCCCGTTGCTCTGCAATGGTACTCATGACGAGGCCAAGCTGAAATGTGCACCTACAACGAACTAGTCTGGGCTCATCGGCGTCGTTCCGTTCAACCACAAACTACCCCAGTGCCGTCCCTCCTCTACAGACAACTACCTAGTTGCCAGCCGAAGCTTGGGTGGCGGCCACCTGACTTGCGAGCCACCACCACCCACCACGCCGATCCCCGCCAGCTGTCAAACTATGCAGCCACTGGGGTGCCTTGTCGATAATGGTCCTACCAGGACATTATTAGATTGCATGCTGCACATAGTGATGCAATCTGATTTGCTTGTTTGCTAGTCTTGTACATCCTAGTGCATCGGTCAAATTCCTGTGCAAGGCAAAACGGAAACAAGGCGCATAATATCGATTCCAAAATCTTCTTTTTGATAGTAAGTAGACTTGCATTTCGCTAACCAGAGTCTTGTTACAAAGTCTGCCCCGCCTCAGAGCATGAGCAAGTCGCCGTTGCTTCCGGCGCCCTGCGTCGGCTGCATCACTGCCTGTGGTGCGTGCGCATTTACCACATAGCCCGTCACGTTGCCGCCGCCAAATAAATCATCACCTCCGTCCATCCTCAGTGCTGCCATTTGCTGTGGTGCAACGCTGTTAAAGTATGCGACCGCGTCGTTGATGGCCTGCTGGTTGCTGTTCCCGCCGGCAGCGGTGCGACTTCTCAGGTCAATATCCGTGGGCTGTCCGCCCCGGCCAAACATGCTAATCGTCTTGTTGGTATCAATGTTCGTCGGCAAGTTTGGCTTCCGCAGTGCCGGTGAATCAGCCAGCTTCCGCACTCGCGCCGAGCGGAATACCGTTTGAACAGGTTTGAGATAAACCGTCGCTAGCGTGCCCACATTGAGGCACATTTCCTCGAGAATAGCCGGTTCGAGTTTCTCGGATTCGGCCGTGATGGGGGGCTTCTCACCCATCACAATCTGTTTCGCCAGGCTGACATCAGTAGACAGCAGTCGCCAGTACATGTAGGCGCGGTCTCGTAGGTCGGGGTTGTCTGTTTCTTCGGTGGCCCATTTCAGTACTTTGGGAACAAGCTCCTGTCCTCTCGTAGGTCTCTGGATGAACAACTTCACAGTAGCTGTGAGCAGAGCCAATTGCACTTCCACCGGCTCCTCTGTGAACGCGTACAGAAAGTCATCCAGCAGAGCATCGCTGTTCTCAATGCGATCCGCGTATTCTCCAATAACCCACACCATGGCTGCTTTTGCTTCTGGTTCGTCCAGAGAATCCAGGTGCTCGCACAGCGTGCTGATGATGGATTCGTATTGGTTGGGGTATCGGCGAAAGATGTTCCTAATGACGACGGTCGCTTCTTGGACAATGTACGTGACCTTGGTGGCCACAAGCTCGAGGAGCAAGTTAATGCACCTGGGCGCAGCAGGCTCAATCTTAATGGCCAACTTTCCGATGGCTCGCACAGCCTTTCGCACAAAGTGAACATCAATTTCGGTAGCATATTCACGAAGTTCCGTCAATACTTCATCAATATTTTGCTCGTTGGCAAGCATGAAGATGAGTTCCAGCTTCGTGACTTTGACATAGATTGGGTCGTTATATTTGCAGAAAAAGACTCGGATATCATTCTTGAGGACTTCGGGTCGTCTCTGTAAGATGAGTAGCGCATTTCGAAGAGCGAGGTATTGCACCTCAGAACCTTTTGCAAGCAGCGTCACTAGAGGTGGCGATAGTTTGCGACAGAGTGCGGAGATTTGCTTGTCGTCGGCAATGTAATTCATCAGGTAGAGGATAACTCGGATGCAAGTCAAGACGACAGCGGAGTTGGAATGCGAAAGACGCGGGGCGATGCGCTCTGCCAGGAGAGACGCCTCGCCAGATTCTTGGGGTACATATGACATGAGGGCTTCCAAAATATACGTCTGGCCCCATCTATGGCAAGGGTCAGCAAATGATGATAGCCACGGCAACAAGAAGCATACTCTGAACAGTCTGCCAAGATGGCAACCATTTTGGAAGCGTTGCTGTAGTCGATTGTGAGTTTAATGGCGTCACTCCTCTCCCAAATGTCCATGAGCGCAGCCAGTGCGCTGGCCACCACTGTCGGATTATCGTCCCGCAGCAGGGCATTGAGTCGCTCGATAAGATCAGATGATTCAACTAGGGCTCGGTCGTGGTCGTACAATTTAGCAACGGAGTAAGTTGCAGTCTTACGCACGTAGGGATCCGAGTCTCGCAGCATATGTTTAACGATCGGAACGGCCGCCTCCACAAATTCTCGCACGTATATATATGACATGGTTCGTAGGGCGAGAGCTCGTACCAATGGGTTGCTGTCTTCCATATCCTAAAGTCAAAACGTTAGAGGCTAGTCGCAGGGTAGCTGGTCGAGTAGACTCACAAGTTCCAATACCGGAATAGCTTTCACCGCGATCTCTGGGCGTACACGAGCATAATTGACGAGATAGAGAAAGCACCTGTGTCTTGTCAGCAAACGTGTACACGGACTGATTCGCGTCAGTAGAACCAACATTTTTTTGATCTCCAGACTTGGAAGATTCATGCATCCTATGACGTCGGGAAAGAGCGCAACCATGTCATTGTTGCTCATAGTCATGTTGGCAACTATTCGCTTCAGGGCAATCTTCTTCATGGAATAATTCTTATCCTTCTTGCCGCCACTATTCAGCTCGAGGCGGAGCTCCGCAACTTTGCCCTGTCGAGATCTTAGCTTGTCGAGCGTCACCGGCGGGTTGTAATACAGAAATAAAGCCATGGCACAGGATATCGATGCAGGGGCCCTGCACAGCGGCCTACATGTTCCAAACGATGGCGTGCAAGGGATGGCGAGAGAGTAGAGGGTATAGAACCGATACAGCTTCTAGCGACCAAGAGATCGACGGCACCAGGCAAATGATGGATATGTGACGAGCGAGGGCAAGGGTAATGATTATAGGCTTACCCGAGCGAACAGCTTGGAGTCGCCAGCGCCATCCTTCTTGGAGGACATGATGGGCGACTGGTATTTGTAGCCCCGCGCGTGCAGCGGGCTTTAGGCGACCGGGACCAGGACAGCTGTCACGCGATGAGAGGCTGGTGTGTGCCTGTTCCCTGGGAGAAATTGGTTTGGGCGGCGGCAGATGGTCGAGGTCCCCTCACCCCAAAAGGTGTGTCGCTTTTAGTGCAATCAGCGATGCGCCGCTCTGTTGTAGAGGAGGGGTCCCGCGACGCAAGGGGCGAGATGCGGTTTGCGAGCAGGCGGCTGCCCACTTCAGATGGGCGATTCAATGACGTCGCTCGCTCGATGGGATTCGCGCGGCCGTGAGATACTTGCGGGATGCCGGGGATATGTTGATGCCAGCGTCTACACTCTCGTCATGGCCGGATTGCCCATAGAAAAGGGGACCAGCCATCAGGTTCTGGAGCTACTTTTTGGTACGGGGCCGCGGCGCAGCATTACGGGTAATCGATAAGGCCGCTCACTGGCCAAGGTGCCTGGTAGTGAGCAGTCCATGTCTGTCAGAGCATCGCCGCTGCTCAGCTAAGCTGGTGGGCCGCGCTCTGCCAGCCAGACATGCAACCCCAACCTTGCTTATTAGGTCCCTTCGATTCATCCCGCTACAGTACGAGCTGTGCCCATTCGACCTCGCGCATCACTACCAACATGGTCTCAAGTGCCGATACAGTTCCCCGATGGGTTCAGCAGCTACGTTCGCCCCCGGCTGCAAAGACCAAGGCTCCTGGCATCGTTGACCCGCCCGGTTTTGCTGGCTCTGGTGGTAACAAGGTGCGCTACCCTCCCCCCCCCTTCCCTTTCGTGGCCGGCAACCAATCGGTGCATCCAACGTTGCAAGGCATGCTGACCAGGGTTGATAATGGCAGAAGCAAAAAGATTCCAAGACTGCGCCGCGAAAGCCCCCCACGCACGATGAGATGGACACCCTCAAGCTCAAGAAGGCTTGGGAGGTGGCTCTCGCTCCCGTCAAGGCTTTGCCCATGACCTTCATCATGATGTACATGTCTGGCAACTCGCTACAAATATTCAGCATCATGATGGTCTTTATGGCGTTCAAGAACCCCGTCATGGGTCTTGCCAACACCAACCAGGCCTTCGAGCGCTTCCAGACCGAGACCAACGCTGCCAAGATTCTGCAAACCAAGGCTGTATACGTGGTTATGCAGCTTGTGGCGTTAGCCGTGGGTATCTGGAAAATAAATGGAATGGGTCTTTTGCCGTATGTATTTGCACAGTTAAAGACCAAACATATACGGTATGCTAACGGATTCTAGAACAACGCGCTCAGATTGGTTGATGTGGGAGACTCAAAGGGAGGTCGTGGAGCACGCCATTCCGGCTTTATAATAATAAATCTATCTGGGTTAATAATCATGTCTAATGATCTATCAATGCAAGAAAACTATGCTCGGTATTGAGATGAAGTTCGATTTTCCCTGCACCACGAACTGCACAAGTCTGCTACAGCGATTCGTCGAGCTTTCTCTGCTCTTGCCGTTGACGCTTCTCGGCGCGCCATCGTGGTCCGGCCTTTTCGATGAATAGAATCCACGGGACGCAAGCAAACATGAGAAGTGCTAAGAATGTAAAGCACCATCCTCGCCCCATGCCGTTGAGCATGTAGTCTATGACGGCAGTTGCCGCCGCACCAAACAGGCACCGCACCAAATTATTAGCAGCCGCCGCGCTGGCCGGTGCCTCGGGAAAGAGGTCGACCATGAGCGTTGTGATCATGTTGAGCGAGGTCGGGATCATCATGCCGATGATGAAGACCATGACAAGCGGCACCGCTACCGATGTTTCGACTTGCAGTGCCCATCCGTATCCTATCAGCGCGACCGCACCGACCAGCATGGACGGATAAATAAGCTGCAGTCTAGCCCTTTCAATGGGAAACTTGTCGCCATTCTCTTTGGATTTGAGATCAAACCCCACGTTGTGGGCAATTCTGCGATAGTTCCAGTTCTGCGCGTAACCCTGCACAACCGACGTTACACAGCAGCCCAGCCCGTACGGCAGATAGCAGAGTCCCACCTGCAAATCGTTATAGTTGTATATTTCTTTGAGGAGCGTCCCCATTGTGGCGGCTACCAGGATAAAGCAAAGATAGATCACGGCCGCAATCAGCAGGATGGAGCCCATTTCCTTCTCAAACACCATGGTAAGCGTGCCGAGCGGGTTCGGGATGGAGAGTCTGGGCCTCCGCGACGCCGGCATCTCCTCCTTGGGCCGCCGGTCCCTCGCGCAGGGCACCAGCGGGCGGTTCCACGTCTGCGCGGCGTAGGAGCCGTTGCCGACGACGTTACGTCCCGTCTCGGGCGCGAAGAGCACCCAGGGGACCAGGAACGCGGTGACGAAGATGGCGAGGAACCAAAAGATGGACGGCCACCCGAGCGTCTGCGACAGCACGCCGCCGAGGAACGGCCCCAGCGTGGGCCCAACGTTGATGGCGGCGCCCAGATAGCCCATGTACTTGCCGCGCGTGGACCGCGGCGCCAGGTCCGCGACGACACCGTAACCCAGCGCCAGCGTGCCGCTGCTGCCGGCCGCCTGCACGCACCGCAGGACCATGAGCGCCGCGTAGTCGCGCTGCAGCGCGAGGCCAATGTTGGCGGCCAGGAAGACGAGGAAGGACAGCGCGTACGCCGGACGCCGGCCCGCCTTGTCGCCAAAGTCCCCCAGCAGCGTCGGCGCCACGCCCTGGAACACCATGTACGTCGTCAGCGTCAGGTTGATGAGCCCCAGCGACACGCCGAGGTCGCGCGCCACCGAGTCGAGCGCGGGGAAGTAAATGTTGGACGTCATGGGCGACACCATGCTCGCAAAGGACACCATGACCGTGATGCCGACGCGCGCCCGCCGCGAGAAGACGGTGTACGGCGCCGACGCCACGCGGGAGAGCTCCACCGAGGCGGCTTCGGTTTCCAACACCGCCGAGCGCTGCGGCGCGTCGCCGGCCGCTTCGGTCACGGGCGCCTGCACCCAGACGGCGTCTGCGTCGTTTCCGGTGGTTTGTTCAGACTGTCGCAGGTCGACTGGCGGCTTGCAAGGGGGTGGTGTGGCGGCGGCCGACCGATCGGAGGCGGCGCCGGTGTCAGCCGGGCTTTCATTTGGAAGACCCATTCTGCGGTGATGCACGCTGCTATGCTTGCAGCGCTCGCTACGATAATGGCATTGAAATGAAAACTTTGCGTTTAAGAGAAGGAGGTATAAATAGCAAAGAGAACGGGAAGTCTGCGAGGAAAGAGACCGGCACTACTACTACTAATAAAGAGCGACATCGGGATTGTCTTGAGCAAGGCCCGGTCCATGGATTTGTGGGCAAAGTCCACATTCGTACATGGTCGGCGGCGTCTCAATTGATTATTCCCTTCGGCCGGGTGCTGATATCCGGGCAATCAGTGGGGGGACTGACAAAACCCCCAATGCAGCAAATTGCCAAAACTTGGGCAAATGTGGCGCCTGCGATTCGCCGGGGGAAGAAAATGGCATGCGCAAAATGTGACTCAATTTTCTTCGCACCTGTTTCATCGACTAGACGGCTAATAGAGGGGAAGGCGTGAACATCAGGCGGTGTCAAGTATGTCTAGAAGCGCTGCTAAGACGGCGACTTGGGCGCGCAAGACGAGGCCATTAGCCTATTGAGTTCCGGTCTAAGCATGCCACTAAGTAGCAGAAATTGACGACAAAGGTGGACGAGTTTAAAGATTTCAAGACGACTTGCATCGACATGACCTTGTATGCCGAGCAGAGTTTGTAATTTGTTACATTTTGTTTCTGTTTCCTCAAGTGAAATGGCAAGAACTCTGCGAGGTCTCATGATATTAACCACATGAGTAGCCCGTCGCTTCGGCCTACAATGGAGCTGTGGTGAGGAAGACGAGCCGTGCGATGAGCTGATATTCGTAGGCGGAGTCTCGCAAGTTTCGCTCGTCTAGCCGTCACTTGGTCCGTACAGCAGACACAGGGAAGTGAATGGTTTCAACCGCACTTTGGAGGGTTGTACAATATAGTGTTTGTTCCATGGTTCTGCCCGAGTGCGAAATCCCCGCAAGACAGCAATGCCTTACAGTCGGTTGTATAACAAAAGCAACGGCGTAGAAGTCTCCATAACGCAATGCATGTGCGGATCCGTCGCTCAATCTCTACGCCAGAGACTGCTAAGTAGACGATCCCTGAGAATGCTTGTGAGACTGCCAGCAGCATAGGCGGAACCCATATTCGGTCATCGGACCGGGGCTCCGCCACACAAAGAACGCAATTAGATGGGCCTGCAAATAGTATCATTACTTGATCAATCGCGAGGAGGAAAATGGTAGCCATATGTCATCAATCTAGAGTCGTGTATTTCGTCTTGGATTAAGTCATACATATCAACCAGCCGTAGCCAGGCTGTGAGTAAATCTACTGAATATTTGTAGGGATGACAGAGATTCAGAGACTGTATTTCCTACATATTCATTCAGGCCTGATAACCAAGGCCTCATGCGAGTGCTGTCTGTTGTCTGTCTGTTCATAGATGTTGCAAAAAGAATGCAGCCGACATGTGGCCTTTATACGAGCAACAAATACAAGAGAAAATCACAATACCCGATTAATCCTTAAACCTAGAATACACACTCACAAAACGCCAAGTACTAAAATCATGTCGCCCATGCTCAAAGCCTGCGAGCTTCCAGGCTCTTCTGCGCAATTTCTTGTTTCCTCTGATCAGCGTATTGTTTACGAGTCCCTCGACTCTACTGGAGTTGGTGCAATTCTTCGCTTTTTAGGCTCCTTTGTCTCCTCTTTCTCGCTGTCCGTGGCGTCTCTCTTGTTGCCAGCCATTGTGTTGCTGGGCGTTTCTGGTGGGGTCGTCAAGGGAACACCGGTTACTTTGCTCGAGTTGGTGGCGGCCACGGCAGGCACAGTACCTGCTATAAGGGTAGGATTACTCACTACCCCGATAGGCATCGTGGACGACTGAGTTGCGACGGATGACGTCGAATTTGATCTCGCTGGCGAAGGTGGCCTCTGTGAAGTGCCACCAACAGAAGCTGGTGGCGACGGCGCCGTAAACGAGCTTGTCGAATTGCGGTTCTGATGATGCGAGCCACTAGGAAAGGGTGAAGGAGGCGCAAAGGCCGTCGTCGGTGTGGCGAGAGGAGTCATCTGATTGGAGCCTGGTGCACCAGCCTGGATCTTAGCTGGTGGGCCGACTTCACCCTGATGAATATCTCCCAACTCTCCAGGCGCAAAAGATAACGTCGAGCAAAAGCCATCAGAGGATGACACAAGCAATGTGAGTCCGTCGTTAGACCTATGGGACTGCTTGTTAGCCTAGTAGCAATGCTGATTGAGAAAGATTTTCTTACCAGGCGAGGTCAGTAAAGGTCGCACAATGTAGATTGCTGACAACACAGATTGGTGTCTTTTGTTGTGTATCATATAGCAAAACAGAATCCTGAGTAGCGACAGCATACACCATTCTGTATGGCAGCGAGAAGGCTGGCTTGGGACCTGGCGTCGCAGCACTTGCTTCTCCGCCGGTTGGCTTAGCTGGTGTTGAAGTAATGTCGGCAACAGAGGCAGGAGGCGGTGGTGGTTCCATAACCGGTGCCGGTGACGTTGGTCGCGAAAGAGGCTCCGGCAATGATGGAATGTCATCTTCCGCAGAAGACGTGTCGATGGTGATGTGCTTGGTCTGTGGCGGGGTGGTTCGCAGGGAGTAGAACAAGGGAGAACATTTGACCACGACAGACGGCTTTTTGTGTCCCGGAAGATGTGCAACGGGTGGCTTATTGATGCCTCCTCTTGTGTAAATATACACGGTATTAATGACCTCGTATTTAGGCTTTGCATCCTTGTCCGTCTGATGCTGGTTCTGATATTGGCCCGAGGGTGTGAGGAGCAAGCTGCCATCAGGAGTGAAGGTGAGGCGTCGGAAAAAGGAGGTCAAGGTCTCATTCGCATAGAGGCTTGCATTCTTCATACCGAGTCCAAGAAGCGTAGATGGAGGGTGCGGCTTCGGGGACGCTTCCATGGGCATGACCGCGGGGAGTGGCAACGAGGGCGCGGGTGATGCAGATCGACGAGAGGAAAAGGAGGATCGGCGACTGTGGCTAACGACGCTTGGCGGGTTCATCGGCAGTGGGAACGATGTCGGCGTTCCTGGTGCTGACGGGACTGGTGATCCGACCGAGGTATTCGAGTCGACGACGGACAGCTGAGCTCGGTGTCCAAAGTCGGGAGGGGCCGGGCTGCTCGAGGAGATCCGTCTCGGGGGCAGGTCAGCCTTGATGTGGCTGGCAAGTCTAGGTGGTTTGTCTTCTTGGCTGAGGGTATATTGTCCATCTTTTGTTTTGAGGGAGTATATATGAACCGATCGATCGGACGACTGCGTGGCAATGTATTCGTTCAACGGGTCCCATGTAACGCCTTGGACGTAATGGCTGTGTTCCGCTATTTGTCGGACGAGGATTCCTAGGCGGCAGCATCAGTATCGGGGCGGTTTCATGACGATTGGTCTGCTGACTATGCGGGAGATATGCATACCAGTTGTGGCGCTGTAGATTCGAGCTATGTTGTCCATGCTACCAATGATGAAATGGGCACCATCGGGAGACCATGCGAGGTCGTAGATTTCAGCGCCGCTTGAGCGGCACATGTGCTTTGCACGCCAGGATTCTTTGTCATCGAGGCCATCGGATCCAAAATTGGACGAGGTTAGCTCACTGGGAACCCAGAGAATGACATTTCCGTCGTCGCCGGCCGAGGCGAGTAATTCGCCTATGGAGTACAAGACAGGTCAGCGGGCACCGTTCAGTAGAGAGAGCAACGCGACCACGAGCTATCTGAGAGCTAAAACATACCCTTGGGTGCCCAGCGGACGACATTGACGGCCTGGTTGTGCTTGGAGAGGGTGGACAGGTATTCGACCTTGCGATCGGTGCCGTTGGAATCAACTTTCCAGATGCGGACGTGGTTGTCACCACCGGCGGTCGCGAGACGGCCCTTGCCGCCCGGCTCGAAGTGAGCCGAGTAGACGGGGGCGTTCTGCTCGTGCCAATTGATGATGAGGGGTGTGGCCTTCATCTTGACGACAGAATGCTACGGCAGCTCTGTCGTGGGTGACATGAAGGGGGGGGGTCTCGGGGTCGATAAGCAGGAGGAGAGTGACTGTCCCAGGCCAACGTTTGTTAGGTGGGCGGGCGGGCGGCGTAGAAGAGGAGGTGGCAGCCGAGAAACGCCGCAGGAGAAAAGGCTGTAGCTATCGTGGCTTGGGATTCTCGGTGGCTCAAACGCGAAATCGAATTGTAGTTTTTTTTTTTTTTTGTCTTTACAAAACGACAGCAACGAGATGCTTGGAAATGCGAAGATGCAGCAACCAACCGAAGATGAAAGGGCGTTCAGGTCAGGCCAGGTTCGTAAGTTAGTAGTACGTGGGGACGGAGCTGGGACAGGCCTGTGGGTGCAGCACGTCCAGCACGCCACGCCTCGTACAGTACGCCTCGCCCAGCGCATCACGGCACCGACTTGGCCGCGTTTCAGCGGCATCCAGCGCGGTTTGGCGTTGCATTGGTGACCTGTTAGCTGTACAACCGTCTACAAATTAGTGGCGACAGGGATTCAGAATATCTTACCAGTAGTAGCATAGGTAGGTACTTACCTAGGCTGTCAGGTGCCTACTGAGTACTTATGCATGTATCTCCGATACGCAATTTAGTCACGGCACCCTGCAGCTACTTAATAAGAACTCTTTACCTTGGCAGGTATTCAGGAACGTAGTACAGAGTAGGTACGGAGTACCTATCCGTAAGTAGGTAGGTAATCAGCTAGAAACTGAATGAAACGCGGCTCAGAACGGAGGGGCTCCTACTTATTTGTGCATTAACAGTGGCCACAACCACGTAGAAACGACGTCTGGTTTGGCCGCGGCATAACCAGCATCGAACCTGCATGAGATATGCTGTTTGCTGCCCTGATCATATCTGGGTCTAGGTACGAAGTTGAAACATGTGTTTGATTCTGTGGGGTAGTTTTTCTCTCGTTTTGTTGAAACTGCATTCGGGCGTCGCCGAAAACCCGGGCAAAAAACTACATGTCCTTTTCCTGCACCACCCAGCACAATTCAAGTTTCTTTGATTGTAAATATATCCCTCTCAATCTCGTAGCAAGACGGTAAAACTATTCACTCATATGTGCAGGCAACAAATCAATTGGTCATGAACCTAGATAAGGAGCTCCTCCTCTTCAACTACTCACAGGTCGTAGACCTCATGATAGAGATTTTTCTATCCTACGGGGCTGGCAGCAATCTATCTTGGCTATGCCGACGGTTGGCTACATCCATGCGCTAAATCTGGCCATCCCAGTCAGGATCCTCGCGGAGTGCGTTTACTCTGTCCTTTTCTTTCTGTATTCTTTCTTTCATCCCTTCATCTGCATAGTGGAACGTTTTGCCGTCAAAATGTCCCAACGGGATTCTCCCTTTGCCTGTATCGTATGTCTCGTCCACACTCGTATCACTCGAGTATTGAGATTTTTCAGGTTTGTATACTTGGGCTTGAGAATCTTGGTGACCATCAATGGGCGCATACATTATGGCGTCTGTGAGACCCTGCAATTCAGGGTAGTTGAACGTGTCGAGAGGCCCCTCCTCGGGTCTTCCGAATGGAAAAGTTCGCTCCCATCGGTCATTGTAGATGTTGTGTTCGAACATAGCATCCCAGTCGTCATGACGCATCAAATTATCAGTTTCGCAGAAGAAAGGAAACCCATCTTTCCACTGTTTGCGAAAGAATCTGAGCTGCCGCTCGGGTAATAGTTGTTTTAGTTGCTGCTCTCGTTCGTCTGCCTCCTCGGCTATATCAGCGAGACGTCCGCTCGCGAAGAACCGCTTAATGGCGCGCATCTGCCATTCAAGAGGCATCCACACGCGCCGAGTCCATTTTTTTCGGCCCGAGTGCAGCCATACACTCTTTGCCTAAGTAGTTCAGAAGTGAGTTGGGCGGTCGCGAAGAAGATGACGACAATAGATGCGGAAGCTTACCTCTGTTCCAGATTCACCCCAGTCAAAAAGTACTACCCCGCCGAATATCTGATCTTCGGCCCAGAAACCAGCCAGCTCGGAGACACCATTTGGGTACTGCTCGTGCTGGTCATAATTGATATGGCAAAATAGAGAGGCCGGTGGCTTAGGACTAGGATACTCTCGTGCGCGACGACCAACCATTATCACGGCAATACTGTGGATTGCCCGGGCGACAAGCTCGATCAATCGGAGCAGGAATGCGCCACTGTCCAATTCCGCATCTTGGAACGATTGCAACAGCTGGGCCGTATGAGCTTTGGATATTCTCAGCTATAATGGGCATGAGAGACGTGCCGATGCTTCAAACTGTAACTGTGCTACGTTGAAATTGGCGATCAACTCTTTTGCGTTCTCCAGTGATCCAGGACAAAGCTGGGTGTGCTGTTCGAGGGGTGAGCCCTGCAGATTGTTTGCACTCAAGCAGTATCTGATGACATCGAAGAGCGGCAATCCATCCATCAACTGCGCAAGGGTTCGAAGAGCAATATCCGTGGCGAGCAGATTTGCCAAAGCCCTGTCTAGTGCCTGAAAATGATCAGAATCCAGGAGCTGAGGGGACGTGTTGCCACCAGAAACAGGCAAGAAACTTATTGTAGACATTGGATAAACGGTTCCGTCGTTTGGAAAGTGCAAAATGGCTCAGAGTTCTCAATAACGCGGCTGAACAGTAGCTGCGCGTGCTTTCTTCAGAGAGATCAGTTTGGTCACCTACCGAGAGCTGACGTGCCCTAGATCCAGAATGTTGGCACAATTTTAGAACGATGACGACTTAAAATTCTTCTCGAACACCACTGTCTCAGATATATAAGCGACTGGTCGCAAGTGATGAAGAAGAGATGCTACTCACTAGAAGATATGCCTTGGAGTTGAGGTTGTAGGTTGGGGGTTCGGCGCTTATTTAAAACAAGATCCAACCACGGGGTCAGGGACGGGGCTAAGGTGACGAATCGAACAAAATGGAAAAACAATAAGTATAATTGTAGATACATACATGTAGTGTTGTACAACTGCACCAAACCAGGGCATAGCAAAGCGAGGAACACAAGTGCTGTGGCAGCCGCGGTCTGACCAACTCGAGGTGCGGCCGTGTTAGATGCATCTAATCGTCACCCTCGCGCATGCACATGCCCTCCAGACAGGGCTACGAGAACATTCCAACAGGACCAATGGTCAAATTAAAAACCAATACCCATATACATCGCCAATTGTCCACACAACCGGTGAACATGCCCCTGCACATATTCTTGAATCGCGTCTAGGGTAGCCACGTAAAGGGATGGTATTGGAGTACTTCAAGCATCACGACCAGGTCAAAAATACAGTATAGTAAAAGACGATTGAGGTTACCAGAATCGACGGTGTGCTACTCAGCCCAGGCAGCTGCAGGTTTAATTCAGCCGCAGATTTAATTCAGAGAGTCCAATTGATTCAAGCTGCCTACTTGGCGACAGCTTCCTTGTCGGGAGACGATCCTTAGGCAGCCATCATCTGGGGCTGACCATGGCCAGGCAGCCAGACAGATGAATTCTGCACTGCGATCTCCTAGAGCAGCCTAGCCGAATCATAGATTTTGACGAGCACGGCTGTCGAGTCGATCTAGCTGTCGTTCCAAGAACATGCTGGGGGAGCAAGGGGGCTAGGGGGGGCAATGATGAGGCGTCCCCCCACCACCCCGAGAGAAACTAGATGCGTGCAAATCTACGACACAAAAACGCAGTCCGGCGAGCTCATACCAAGTACACTTTACGTCGGAACGTGAGTCACCCCGCGGGGTTGTGGCGGTCAGGAAGTGGTTTAGCCCAGCTTGTCACCACTAGCGGAGAATGAATGGGTTGCAACTTTTGATCCGTCGGAGACTGATAGAAATAAAAGTGGCCAAAGCAAAGCGACGAAGCAGAACTGATTCATCACGAGTGTCGGATGTTTATTAGTCGAGTATTGCAAAGTGATGCGGACAGGCAAGAAGACGCTCCCTCACGAACGTACCTACATATGTAGGTATGTACTTGCCTGCCTCGCTATTATGTACTGATAACGGTAATTATAAGCCTGGGGGTGTTGAAGCCCAGGCACCACAGCAAATAACAAATAACACTGTCGCGAGTAACAAAGCTCCCGGCGTCTAACAGTCCTGGGTACATGTACGATTGTTGGGAGTTTTTTTTCTCCCTTAAAAAAAGACACATTTGCGCAACAGCAAGACGACGACAACGGCCACACCCCCTCCCCAGCTTCCAAAGCATCACGAGGCTTTGATGCATGCACACGGGATTGGCTCGAGATCTCCCCTGTGCATGAGCGGGCTGAGTAACTCGCCGAGAGAGGACGTTGCGTTTTCTTGCGCGCCAAGTGAGTCGGGAAGAGAGAGAGAGCCTGATGCAAAGCCGCCCACAAAGCCAACTAGCGCATGCACCAAGTACTGATTATCACGGCCGAAGAATTGAAAAGGGAAAGCGTGCGGTTCAAGGGTACACGCTTGCACGCCTACGGGAAAAGTGAGACCGCCGTCGAGTTGTACTGAGTATACGGATAATGACAGACCGAGTACAAGTGGGTTTTACGGACCTCGACCAGGCCAAGCCGCAAAAGGACCTCGCCGAAATCTCATGCATCTCATTTGCACCCAGTGACTGTGGGTACGGCTGTCGAGATGGCAAGTGACGAGAAAAAAAAAAGAAGGCAACAAGCGCGAGAGTATCCGTACATGGAAATTAACAGTGGTTGGGTGAGTGGGTTGGTGGGTAGATCTACGCACTGGCAGGCTGTGAAGAGAGGAGAAAGATGTCTATTGACGAATTGGTCATGTGAAATCGTTCAATTGAAAGCAGAGCACGCCATCTAGACAAGTAGTTTGTTTGTCCAACGGCGTTTGCTGCATACTGCAAGTAGTTTTTATTAATACGGGTTTTGGCAGGAAACGGTCATGAGAATCTGCTTATTACTAGGTTGGGCGTGCGCCGGGTACGACTTCCAGGGCTTGCCGGCTTATCAGTATCTGGTGCGGCAGCAAGGGCGGCGAGACAGTTTCCGATCAAGAAGGAAGACATACTTAGGGAAAATAACGGGTAGCCTTGTTGGTAAAATGAGATTAAGAAAAGTCTTGGGCTGGCGCAAGACAGGGTCAAGACGCAGGGCGTGCGCTCGCATACTGGTATCATGCTCTTCGTTTGCTAGGATGACAACAGACCAGAGACAAGAGACAAGTCGCAGAGAGAGAGAGAGAGAAAGGTCTTGTTGCCACCCCCCCTTCTCTTACATGGGGGTTTCGCCTTTCACTGATACACAGAGCCGCCGCCACAAGCCAATTGCCCACCGCCCATTGCAATGAGCCCCACGTTTCAACGCCCGCCTGCCTTTTCCAGCGTGCCGGCCAACCATCAGAGTTTTGTGACTGGATGCGGGCAGCATGGTTTTACCAGTAGGCGGGCTGAACCGGTGCCACACTGGAGCTCTCGTTCGACTGGGTGGCGAGCTCGCGTTGGGGCGTGCTTTCGGATATGAAAAGGAGGAGGAGGAGGAAAGAGAAAGAGGAGGAAAGAGGAGAAAGAGGAAGAGAAATAGAAAGATGAAAAGAAAGATGAGGCTCGCGCAATTGACATATCAGCTGCCGATACTCTGCCCTAAAAAGGGCTAGTTGCAAAGTCACGATAGTTTTTCCTTTCGACAGATTACGGAGTACGGGTGACTTGGGTGCTCTGTGTATAATTTTAGAGTCATATGGCGGCTCCACCAAGCCGATGGGGTTTCTCAGCCGCGACAAGGCAGCAAGTGACTTTGGGGAGCTTGATATGTAATGTCGTGTCATTCAAAGGAAAGAGATTATCTCAAGGGAAGGGGGAGAGAGAGAGAGTCAGTCAGCCGGCGGGACGGACACGGACCCAGCCCATGTCTTGCTCCTTGGCTGCAGTCATGGCCGGGATTGCTGCCGAGTAGGCAGCACGTTGTGCAAAGTTTCGTACATGAATTGGCATTGTCAGAAGGGTGAAACAAAAAGAAACAAAAAGAATTCGGGATAGCACCTTGCTGGAATGGTGCTGCCTCGAGGCAAGGCAAAAGGGTCATCTCCGGCCATCTCATCCCAAACACATATAAAAAGAACGAAGAAACTGGAGAGCTGCTAAAAAAAAATAGTTGGCGAGTCACGCCGCCATGCCGCCATCCATCTTGACGGGTTCAGGACGAGGCGCGCCGGTGTCAGCCCCATTTCAGCCCGCCCTCTCCGCCGATGGACGCCGGAGGAGGACCAGCCCCGAACCCCAGGCCTCTCAATTGGTACTTGAATAGCTACTCCGTACTTGGCCAATAGCTAGGTAGGTATGTGGAGGTACTTGCCCCCCCCCCCCCCAAGTCGAAGGGAGAAGTGGAGGGGTCTGGGCTGGGGCAGGTCCCCTGGCTGGCCAGCACTGCAGATAGGGGGGGAATTTTTGTGCTCGTGAGCAAGACGGACAATGAAGATGATGACGATGTGGATGATGATGTGTCTGCAAGTTTGTGGTCCGGCGAAAGCCAGTCCCTGCCAACTGCCCGAGTGCTAATTTTGTGCGCATTACCGCTGATATCACTGATACCACGACCACCCTTACCATCACCGCCAGTGGTGACGAGTGAGCTCCCCACACGGATACCTACTATTACCTACCAAACTACCTAGCAACCTAGGTACTGGTAGCTTCCAGTATCAATTGCGAGGGCAAGGTAGTTTACTTAGTAGGTGCTCAACTTACCAGTAGTACTGAGCAGTGAGCATTGAGTACTAGTAGCATCAGCTATCAGTGCGCTCAGCACCAGGCAACCAGGCTTTGCCACCCCACTTTAGTGACTAACTTGCCCGCCAGGTCCCTGCCGGCCGGCCCAGCCGCATGCATGTATTTCCTCCACGCAATTGCTTGCAAATCGGTACTTTTTTTTTTCCAATTCTTTTTTTTTAATCACTCCCGGGCTTGTCATGTATTCATTCATCTTCTGCCCCCTTCTCACATCTCGTCTGCCTACCAACTAGTCTGTTTTAGCTCGTTTAACTACCCCATCTCGTAGCCGGTGTACTTACCGTATTACCTTCCCTGTACACTCTAATCTGTACCAGTACGGATAAGTACCGTACTTATTCGTTCAACGCCTGGCGGGCCTCGACTTTTTCTCAACAGTCACCAGGCTGCGCCGAGTGCACGTCATAAGACTCCCTCCCCCCCTGTTACGACCCCGGACATTTATCCTCCGGGTTCTCTTCTTCTTGCCTTTTTTTCTTCTTCTTTGTGTTGTTGTTGTCTTGTTTGGTCATCTAGATGAGCTTCTTGTACCGTTGCTCCCCATTGCTGTCACCGTGAACAAGGGATCAAAAGAAAAGAGAAACAAGGAAATTGAGCAAAAAAAAAAAAAAGAAAGCAAGACAATTCGACAAGCCATCTTCGAGTCCCGTTTGTCTTGCAGTCCTTGCTCTCTCTCTCTCGCTCTCACACAGAGCTGCACGGCCACGCTTATTAGCAGGTCGGACCCGCCGCTGCGAGCCTTCGGCCTTGAACGTAACCCGAACCGTGACGAAGAGGAAAAGACACCCGGGCGGCTGACCAGCACGCCTTTTCTCCTGCTGCGTCGTCCTCGCCCCAAAGACACGTCCTCGCAAGCCAGCCCTCCCGAGGCCGTCTTTTGTTTTCTCGCCTCTGCCCGCCCTCGCATCATGGACCACGACCAGCTCTTCAAGGCCTCGGCTGCCGGTCTCGCTGTTGCCGCTCTCACCACCCTGCCTGCCCTGTCCGCCATCGTCTCCCAGGTCCGATCCCGCGCGCCCAAGGACAACTTCTACGAGGATCACGACGGTGTCGCCACCCCCGAGTCCATCGCTGCCTTTTCCAACAAGCCCAGCAAGTTTGCCGTGACTTTTCTCGCTGCCGCCACTGCCGCCTTGTCAATTGCTCTCGCCGTCTTGAACACGACAGGTACCTCCCACGGAAACTTGTTCCTCTCCACCTGGCTCACCACCGGTGCTTGGGTGAGTTTGCACACCTACCCAGCTCGAGTCTTCTTTGACCGACTCTCGGCCGGCTTCCTTGCATTCCCTCCCCAATGTTGCTAACCGTCGCCTCCTTCTTCTTTGGCATTGCTTCTAGATCCTCATCTTGTTGCAAGCCGCTTGTCTCTGCGCTCATCACAACTTCATCAAAGTCTATGACATCGGCCTCGGCATCTTCCTCGCCTCCCTCGTAAACATCATTGTCGCAACCGCAGAAACCAATCATGTTGGTCAATACCAGTCCCTTCAACACAACATCACTCTCATCCTGCGCATCTCCACCCTTGCTTCTGCCGGCCTGCTCGCCGTCGCTTCTACCCTCATCCCTCGTCGCCCCGACGTCTTCTACAACAATGAGCCCGTAGATCGCAACTTTAGCGTCCATGCTCTCAGCAGATTCACCTGGGGTTGGGGCCGCAAGACCCTCGACCTGGGAGGCCAAAAGGGTGACCTGAAGCAGACCGACGTTCCTCGCCCCCCCAGCTACGCTAGATCCAAGACTCTCGTCGAAGCCTGGGAGAGCTTCAAGTTTGGTGCCGGCCTGCTCCGCAACCTCATCCGCGTCTACGGCTGGCGCTTCGCTATACAGTGGACCGGCACCCTCTTCCGCGTCGCCGTTGGCATGATCCCCTACATCATTCTCCTCAGGCTCATCCAGAAGCTCGAAAATACACCTAGAGATGAAATGAGATTTGGTGATTTTTGGCTTCACGTCGTTGGACTCGGTCTCTGCGGTATTAGCGAGCAGTGGCTTGATGGCTACTTGAACTGGTATGCTATTGTGGGCATGGGCATCCCCATGTCAGCTCAGCTTTCCGCCCTTGTATTTGAAAAGTCGCTCCGACGCAAAAACGTCAAGACGGCCGAGAAGAACCGCGATACCGACGGAGAAGCCAACAAGGACGGTGAAGACGACAAGAAAAAGGATGCCAAGGATGCCAAGGACGACAAGGCCGACGAAACTGTTCTTCGCTCGCGACAGGCCATTGTGAACCTTGTCGGAGTTGACTCGAGACGCATTGCCGATTTTCTTGCCATGCATTTCATCATTATCAACGCCGTTTCGAAGCTAATTCTCTACTCCGTCTTCCTCATCCAGCTCATCGGTTACCAACCCTACTTGGCTGGTGTCATTGCCTGGGCCATTGTCTTGCCGATCAACATGTACGCCTCCAAGATTTATCTCAAGCAAGAGGACAAGCTTATGAAGATTCGCGACGAGAAGCTCGCTATGATCAATGAGGCTCTCCTCGGCATCCGACAAATCAAGTTCTCCGCCCTGGAAAAGGAGTGGTCCGCTCGCATCATGGCCAAGCGTGGAAAGGAACTCGGAACCATCCGCTACATCTTCGCCATCGACCTTATTCTCTTCACCTGCTGGATTGTCAGCCCTATTCTGCTCGCCGTCGTCTCGCTCGCTGTCTATGCTATTCAGAATGGATCTCTGAAGCCTTCTACCGCCTTCGTCGCTATCGGCATCTTCAAGAGTCTAGAAATGAGTCTTTCTGTTCTACCCGAATTCATTGGCTATGGTCTCGACACCCTCATCTCGGTTCGCCGACTCGGCAAGTATCTCGAGGGTCCCGAGATGACCGACATTATCACCCGCGGTTACGATGCTGCTCTCGACAATGCCTCCATCGCCTGGCCCGTCGACGATGAGGTTCCAGAGGACGAGCGCTTTGTCCTTCGCGACCTGAACCTTTCCTTTCCCCAGGGTGAGCTTTCCGTCATTTCCGGCAAGACTGGTACTGGCAAGAGTCTTTTACTTTCCTCTCTCATCGGTGAAGTCGACTTACTTGCCGGCAAAGTCATCATGCCGCGCGCACCACCTCTGGCCGAGCGCAACGACAGCAAGGCACACAAAGGCAACTGGGTTTTGCCCGGTACTGTTGCGTACGTCAGCCAGAACCCCTGGCTTGAAAACGCTACTCTCCGTGACAACATCATCTTTGGTCTGCCGTATGACGAGGAGCGTTACAACACCGTGGTCGAAGTCTGTGCTCTGCGCAAGGATCTCGACATTCTCGAGGATGGCGACCAAACCGAGCTCGGTGCCAACGGTATCAACCTGAGCGGTGGCCAGAAATGGCGTGTCACTCTGGCTCGTTCCGTCTACTCGCGTGCCGAGCTCTTGCTCCTGGACGACATCTTCAGCGCTGTTGACGCGCACGTTGGCCGCCAAATCTTTGAAAAGTGCATCGCTGGCCCCATCTGCCACGGTCGCACCCGGATTCTCGTCACTCACCACGTCGCTCTCGTCGAGTCCAAGACCAAGTACCTGGTCGAGCTCGGTGAGGGCACTGTACTTCACTCTGGACTCACCAGTGACTTGGCTGAAGATGGTACTCTGTCAAAGATTCGCAGCCACACCCAAACCGAGGCCGAGATCCAAGCCGACGAAGCCGCCAACGCCGAGACCATGGTGAATTCAGAAGAAGCCTCTGACGCCGAAAATGAACTGCAAAAGGTCCCTTCCAAGTCGGCCAAAAAATTCGTCGAGGACGAAAAAATCGAAAAGGGCTCGGTCAAACGCCATGTCTATGCCACTTACATCAATGCCAGTGGCGGTCTTCCTTTCTGGATTGCTTGTGGCTGCTTCTACATTGCCTATGAGGCTGGTAATGTTGGTCGCAACTGGTGGCTGCAGATTTGGACTGGAAAATCCGTCGACAAGTCTGCTGATAACTCGACCATGTCTATCAACACCTTTTCCTCGCACGGCACAGCTAGCATGTTCTCGCTGCAGCACGGCAGCTTCCATGCCGCCGCTGCACCTGTCGCTGATAACGACCTGCATTTGAGCTTTTACCTTGGAGTCTACGCTGCTATTGCTCTGGCAAGCGGTATTGTTGGTTCCATGCGTATGCTGTGGGCTTTCACGATGAGTCTCAAGGCCAGTCAAAAATTGTTCGAACAGATTCTCTTCACCGTCGTCCGCACGCCCCTGAGATGGCTAGACACTGTTCCGGTCGGTCGAGTTCTCAACCGCATGACCGCTGATTTTGACGTCATCGACACCCGCCTGAGCTTTAGTATCAGTTTCTTCATTGGCAGATGTCTTGCCATTATTGCCGTTTGTGCCGCTTCGACCCTAGTCACTCCTCTTGTTCTTCCTCTCGCGCTACTGCTCATCATTGGTGCCGCCTTTATCGGTAAGAAATACATGGATGGTGCCCGACCTATGAAGCGTCTTGAAAGTAATTCAAAGTCACCCGTCTTTGAGCTGTTCAACACCACGCTCGCTGGTGTCTCCACCCTGCGCGCATTCCAGAAGAACAAGGATTACATCAAGCGTATGCACTATCACCTCGACACTTGGAATACGAACAAGGTTCACTTTTGGATTTTCAACCGCTGGATGGGCATCAGGATGGCTGCTATTGGCACCGTCTTCACTACCTGCGTCGGCGTCGTCATCATCCTTACCAAGACCAACGCTGCAATGGCCGGCTTTGCCATGTCCTTTGCGCTTGATTTTGCCAACACGATTCTTTTCGCTATCCGAGCATACGCTGGCTTGGAGCTTGACATGAATGCGGCTGAGCGTGTCGTCGAGTACTCTGAACTGAAGATGGAAAAACAGGACGGTGTGGAGCCCCCTGCTGCCTGGCCGACTTCTGGCACTATTGAGATGAAGGACGTTGTCGTGGGTTATGCAGATGGCCTGCCTGCCGTCCTCAAGGGCGTTTCTTTTTCCGTCAAGAACAACGAGCGCGTCGGTGTCATTGGCCGTACCGGTGCGGGCAAGTCTTCCATGACTCTCGCTCTCTTCCGTTTCCTGGAGGCGCGTTCCGGCTCCATCATCATTGATGGCCTCGATATCTCCCAGATTGATCTTCACAGCCTACGCTCGCGCCTTGCCATTATCCCTCAAGATCCCGTGCTATTCTCCGGAACCGTCCGCTCCAACCTTGATCCTTTTGAAAGATATACAGACGAAGAGCTGCGTGAATGCCTCCAGCGCGTTCATCTCATTGACTCACAACCTGTCACTCCCGCCAACGAACCTGCGTCCTCCTCGAACTCAACCGTCGCGCCGCAAAACACCAATATCTTCCGGGACCTCAACAGCGGCATCTCCGAGTCGGGTGGCAACCTGTCTCAGGGACAACGCCAGCTGCTCTGTATTGCTCGTGCCATTGTGGCTCGACCCAAGATTATGGTTCTTGACGAGGCCACCTCGGCCGTCGACATGGCCACGGATGCACTCATCCAGCGCAGCATCCGCGAGGAGTTCGACAACAGCACCCTACTTGTCATTGCGCACCGTCTGAGCACTATTGCAGATTTCGACAAGATTCTCGTTCTCAGCGAGGGCACCGTCGCCGAGTATGGCAGCCCCAAGGAACTTTGGGAGACAAAGGACAGCATCTTCCGCGACATGTGCGAGCACAGTGGCGAGAAGGACAAGCTGGAGGCCACCATTCTGGGCAAACAGTAGTTGCTTCTGCCGTGACTTTCGGCATTGTGGAAAATGACGTAAAATTTGCATATCTTATAGCATGATTCTTTCTGATTCTTATTATTGTTTATATTATATTACTGTATCTGTTGTTGGCGTGTTTATCCTAGTTCTGATTTGGGACTTTTCTCTTCTTGAGAAGAAGATTTCTTGTGACAAAAGAAAAAGGAAACAGTACGAATGAGAAACGCGATTTCGCGATTAGTGGACGAGCAGATGAAGAGGGAGGGGAAAAAGCTTTTTTGTTTTCATGCTTCTTTCCTTCATGTCCATGTATTGGAAAAAACTATCTTTCTCGCTTGGCGATAAAAAAAAAGGGAACGCCAAAGACCAAACCCAAAAAAAAAAAAGATTTGTCGAGGCTCGCGAGCCTGCAATTTTATTACAATCTTCGTCATGACTACCATTGTGGGGGAGGAGATCTATTTTTGTATGCAATGTGCATGTAGCCCATGTATGTACGTATACTGGTATTTTCTTTTACAATGCACCTATGCACATGCATCTACGCACATAGATATACAGATAGGTCGGCCTCTAGTAATGCGAATCAATTCTTTAGAACAAAGCCTGGCTGAATCGCTCGACATGTGACGGGAACAATGGTATGAAAAGTTACGTATTATTGTCTTAGTGTGTAGTCTATTATTGTGATATTTACCCAAATCATTAGATTGCCGTCGGTAAGCCATGTGTTCTGTATGCCGTACGCCGCCAGTGTTACCTCTATATACCGAATTGACTCCCATCTTGACCCGCCTTCATGAGTCTGGGTCGCGCGAAACCGTACTAACATTACTTGCATGCGCGAGCAGAAACTTGCAGCATGTCAACGTCAGCTTGCATGCCTTTGTCCAGCCGTCATCCTGGGCGATGCCGAGGCGGATGCTGACGTCGTCAATCTTGTCGCCATCGATGCGGTACGGCAAGCTGAGCTGGCGGCCGGTGTGGGCCGTCTTGCGATGAATGTGATCGCCGAGCTGGCGGACGAGCTCGAGGAAGGCCACCATGGCGTTGTCGAAGCCGCGGTGGAGCAGCCGCAGGCCGAGGGGCAGGTCGCCACCCGAGCTGTAGAGCTCAAGGACGTTCTTCTTGGGCGCGGGGGGCGGGCGGGATGCGGTGCGCGTGTCGTGGCCACCGATACGGCTGGCGGCGGGGCTGACGGCATCGAATCGGATAATCTTGGACGTGCTGCCCATGGGCTGCGGCTCGTAGCCCTGAAAGCGAAACTCGAGCTTGTCGGCGACGGTGACGAGTAGAAGCAGCGCATGTCCCCAGGCGGCGTTGATCTCTGGCCAATCGACGGGTTTACTGGAGAGGCGGCCGAGCCGCAACCCATTGATGGTGGCAAAGCTGCCGTCATGGCTGATGCAGAAAGTGTCATTGTAGACATTTGTTCGTTGCAGCTTCTGAAGCAGCTGCGAGTCGTTACTGTATTTCGTATTCACGCTATCCCTCTCTGCTTGGAAGTCAGCCATCTTTGCCGCAAAGGCATTGCGCTCGCCCCAGAAGGTAGCCTCTTCCTTGTCAAGCTGCCGCGACTCGTCCTCAAGCGCGAGAATCTCTTCGTCAAGGGCGTCCTTTTCGGCCTCGAGGCGTATGAGTTCCCTCATGGCAGCCGCTTTTTCGCTTTCGGCTTTTCTCTGTCGCTCCTTGGCGGCCTTCTTGTCGGCCTCGCTCGGTTGTGTCGCGCGAAGCTCCTTGAGCTGCGAAATATAGATATCACGTGTGCGGGTGGCCGTATCGAGCTTTTGCTGTAGACCGTCGACGAGCATGTCGGTGCACTCGATACATATTGGGTAATCAATATCGGAGCGTGCCGTGAGGATCTCGAATAGACGATTCACACGGCCTATTTCGTCATCGCGTGTAGGGGTTGTGTTATCGGCGTGGATGGAAGCTGATCGTTGCATCTTGGCCGGCGACTGAGAAGATGCACGGGGCGAGTGCTGTTGCTGCTTCGGTGACTGTGCTCGATCATTATGATGGCCGAGTTGTGATTCGGACAAGTATATAAAGGACATGGCTGGATCTCGTGGGTTACCACCATGATGCCGTTTGAAGGTCGGTTGCGTGCTTGCGCTTTGCAATGCCGTCTCGTAGAGTGATTTTCGGGCGGCGTCTCGCTCTTTTGTTTGTGACTTGGCCGGGAATTGAACGACCGTTTGTTTGGGAGGTTGCGGTGAGGCCGAAGCTAGGGATGGGATGAGCATTTTTGTCGGCCATCGGCTGGTGGTCGCGAGGAAGCGTGTTGGGACATACAAACCAAGAGATCATAGGCAGCGGGATTCAAGTCCTGGAGGGAGCCATCTAGCTTGAGAGGCTGGCGACATTTTTGACAAAACATGATTCTCTTTGTAAGGCCGCGCTCATGATGGAGATGAGACAGAGGCACAGGCTGTCCGGGACGGTGAGTTGAGCAGTTGAGTGCCAGAATGACGTTGTCACGAGGGTGGCTGTAGAAAGAAAGGTACCTCGGGGTACGTAGCTGTAGGAAGGAAGCCAACGTACCTAGCCTAGGCAGGCAGGTAGGTTCCTACCAGGCGACAGTGGGGAGGCTTTCTCAGGTACCTACCTAAAAGTACCTGTGCTTGATAAGGTACTTACAAGTCCATCTTCCCAGGAAGCTGATTTACATAGCGTATCAGTACATTGGATGTTCGGTATAGATAATGGCGAGCGGCAACACATAGCAATTGTGTAGTGTCTTAAACGCGATCGTCATGGTATGAACATGATCAACACCCTAATCGTCAGCCATCAGCAGTTTCAGTTGTGCTCTCCAAAGGGGAGCTTCCTCTGCACACTGACCGGGGCTGTCTTTTAGCGCTGGATGCGACGCGGTTTAAGTACCAGTCAGTGTCTGGGCACAACAGCACTCTACGCGTATCCACTGCCAGAACGCGGTGGGCCGCAAGGTAAACCCGTCTAGTTACGGGACTCTAGTCGTCTAGTCTATTGACATTACCAAACAACGGCATCTGCACACCACTATCGCCCATTTCTTTTGTTTCCCAGACGAGACGCTCTTCGCGACATATACAACTCGAGAGAACGCCCAGTATACGGAAATGTCGCGAATCGCCACTATCGACAGTGGAATTTGGCGCATCACATAGCTCCTTCTGACCTCTGACCTGTGGATGGATGGTCATGGACTACGAGCCTGTGCCAAAGCGGCGGCGTACGGCCTCTCCACCGCTTCTTCAAGCATCAAATAGCAACATACCGCCTCGAATACCACCGCCAGTAACAAAATCACCAGCGGGAGAAGACGACAAAACATACCAACAGCACTTGGAGCGAGCCTTCGCCGACCCCCGCTTCCGTGCAACGCTTGCCCAGATATTCGACAAGTATGATGGCAAATCCGCTCAGCCAGACGAGGCTATTGACCCAACACTCTGCGGAACATCGACGGGAGACAGCTACCTGGCACAGTCTGACGGCTTGGTTGACAACGACAACTTGCCATACCACCTGGACACGCGACGTTGCGAGCCCAAGGATGATGACGCTGAGACGGCCGACTATGAAGTTGGGCGGCTGAATGAAACCCACGGCCCTTGCGATCCTCGAGCTGCCCCTCCCGGGTATATGCCTACCTTCTCTGGTGGCGAAGTGCACCCAAATTTCATGCAGAGCTGGTATGGCAACCCGTTTCAAGCCCCGGGCCCCTATCCCTCGCCATGGGACGGCTTCTCCGGTCAAATTCCAATGCCAAATGGTCCCATGGTGCCAAATGGTCTTCCCATGACCACTGGCTCTTGGATAAGCCCCGACAACTTTGTATGCAACCCAGCGACGTGGCCACCTCAAGCGATGCAACCGCCCCCAGTGAATTGTCAAATAGACCCCGCGTTAGAGATATCGCCTCCAGCACAAGAGAAGACTTCCAATGGGACGTCAAGCGAAGAAGAAAGACGGAAAGCCGCACAAGCGGATGAGAGCACCGACAATTGTCCTCCAGAGATGATAGTGTCTTTCGATGCTTTGGGCCGCAAACGGAGGCGGAGGCTTGCGCAGCCGCGATTTTCCAAAAACGGCAAGCGATTAGGTCGACCACCGAAACCAGCCGGAGCGCCCGGTGTCGCTAGTGAGACGGCTGCCTACGATGGCGAAGGTGAAGACGAAGGCCACGGTGAACTACTTGATATCAAAAACCCTGCCGGTGAATTTTGTGATGAGGATGATGATACACTTTGGAACGAGCTGGCAGAAGCATTACAACTCGCCTCGAAAGCAACGTCGAAAAAGAGAAATAGGAATGGTACCAAACCGCCACAGAAGGGGGAGCACTCCGCAACTGAGTCGGACGGAGCAATTGAGATGGACAAAGACAGTGGACAGGCAGAGATCATGCTACGAAAGATACAACAGGAGCTGATTGATAGGGCTGTTCGCCGCTCTACCATGGCCAAAGAACACGGTGACGACTCCGATGCTGCCGCCGAAGGTCGTAGGCGGTCGGGACGTGACCGGAAACCAGCCAATTTTGGTGAGCAAGTATCATGGGACAAAGTCTCTGCGGAGCGACGCACCAGTTATAAAATCAAGATGCATCTACGAGCCTTATCCGTGCAAGCGCGACAAGAAAGAAAAAAGAAGGAAAAAGAGGAGGCTGAAGTAGCGGCGAGGCAGAAGGAAGAGGCCGAGAAGGCGAAGAAAGAGAAGCAAGAAGCAGAAAAACTGGCTGCTGCTGCTGCTGCTTCTGCTTCTGGGAAAGGCACTACCGAAGAGCCGGGCGAATCAATGCCATCTACAATTCCGGATTCCCAAGATACAGTGATAAGTTTACCAATTCGCACTACACCAAAGAAGCCGCAGTCAAATCAGATTATGCGCCAAACCATAAAGAACCATGTCAACAGCGTGGTACATTTTGAAGAAGATGATGAAGGGCTATCAGACAATGACACACCAACAGCACCCGCAATCTTCCCCCTCAAGAACCCCGTACTTGCCTTTAAGAAGCCGGAAATACATGTGCATAGCTTCTTGGGGGAGAACTATATAGACACAGTCTACGCACTTTCTGATGACGAAGCCCCAGCGCTACTGACTTCTATGAAGCGAGTTTCGCTAACAAAAAAGCAAAAAATCTCGCGAGTTCCGGTGGCCCTCGCTCGGCCCAGGGAAACATTCAACACGGAAGAACAAGATTGCCTGGAAGCTGCTGAGCAGACAGTTCCCTCTGGAGGGGCAGAACGCCATGCGAGCGAAGGGCCCGCTTCGAATATTCCTATTGCTACAAACACAATGTTGGACCCCCAGATGGACACATCAGAAACTACACAGGTACCAGTCTGCAAGCCGACAGAACTGGATAAATCAACGAGGCCATCCATCACCATTCATGGAGATGGAGATGACAGCGGAATTGACATTCGAAGCGAACAAGCACCTAGTGAGCAAGCGGAAGGACCAGTACCGACTATTTCGGTACCCGCGAAGCCGCTCTCTCAAGACCACGATCTACTCGGGACCGCAGACATACTAGACAGTCTCGATGTGATGTCGGGGACTGAAGACAGTCCTTCTAGCCCCGTCAGCGACTTCGCTTTCCCAACGGACGACATTGAAATAAACGACGTCGAAGCTCCTTCGACCACAACTAGTTTGATCTCTTCAAGAAGGACTGATGAACCACTGCTGGTTGATGACGATTCCATCAATGAAAGCATGGACATCTTTAAAGATGTTGCGGCGGATATTCCGCTCGCAAGTGATGAGGAGGCAGAGATGGAATACAACGAATCTCTAGAGACGACAACGAATGTGTCTAAACAAAGTCATGCGCAGGACAATGTTGTTGAGGGAGAACTGCGTCATGAGCCGCTGATCACTAAAAACAATTTCACTAATTCAATATGCCCCCCACCAAGGCCCGACGAGTTCGGGATGGATTCAGAAGAAGCTGCTCGGCCACTTCCTCATCCAAATTTACCCGCATCGTCGTCACGACACCCGCTGCCGCAGCAAAACATATCGAGGCGGAATGAGAACAGGAAGTCTCTGCCTTCTTGGACCTCGAAAGCTTCCACGCCAAAGGCAACACCAAAGGAACCTTCGCCTGGTAGCACAGGAGCACGTTCGAGGCTGCCATCTTCGAGCTCGTCACGAACATCAGCGCCTGATTCCAAATCTAGCAGTCTCAGAAAAGGCTCTTCTTCCTCACGCCGTTCTCTTTTGTCTCTTATCGGTGGAGGAGAAGATGATGTAGAAACCCTCATCAAGGGGAAATACACCACCTCGGCAGCAAAGTCCACCCACACCGTCATGCCAGCGCGTTCTATCGCGTTATCGAAGGAGTCCAGCGCAACCCCCCGCAGTACTACTTCCCGCCGCAGATCGCAGCCATCATCGTCCTCTTTGACACGTTTGAGCCTAGGCTCCTTGTCATCGCTCTCTCGAGACAAGCCAAGAACCAGCAGAGAGCGCCAAGAAGCAAAAGAACGCCGGCGCAAATCCACAGGTGCGACTTCAAGGACAGTTGTTCCGGCGGAAAAGAAGGGTACCTGTGGCGTTGACGGATACACCTGTGAGCGAGACTTTTGTTTCACCTGTTTATAACAGAGGACCCATCGCTCGGGCAGTTGCTCATGACAGAACGGCAACTTTTTTGTATTGAAGCTTGGGGCGGTTTCGGATTGTATATTTTGACATCTTGGCCCGGTTCTTCTGTTCATGGTGGACTATATAATGAAAACGAATGAAGTAAAAATAAACGTAATATCGAATACCATTCTTAAATCACAAGCATGGGGAAGCGGATGGACTGATATTGCTATTCAAGATGTTTTGGTATTTTTATTAGAGATTTCGCTGTCGTAAGAGGAAAATTCATGACTGAAGAAAGCGTGAAAGAGTAAGCGAAATCACAGTTGGGGGAAAAGGATAAGCCGCATTGACCAAGGACTGCAAAACAGTAAACGAGA
The DNA here is from genome assembly GCF_051103115.1 of Cordyceps javanica. NCBI lineage: Eukaryota > Fungi > Ascomycota > Sordariomycetes > Hypocreales > Cordycipitaceae > Cordyceps > Cordyceps javanica. The sequence continues at coordinate 3,188,718 of NC_139296.1, forward strand.
AGCAAGCAAGCAAGAAGAAAAATAAACACCAGGATTCGACTCTTCATGCATTTGGAATGGTAGCGAATCAGATAAAGACGAGCCCCCACCATCCAACTCTGGTCCCCCTCTGTTCCGTTGTGTTCTTCTGCCATGCCCGAAATAGTGTGAACTAGCCAGCTAGGCCATGACTCCCTGATTCCTGCAACGCCAGAAGAATAGACCAAATAGAAAAATCAAACAAGTTCTTCGCAAGGCGGAGGCAAGAATGAGTTTCTCACGACGTGTTCTTTGCTATAAGAACGTCCTTTCAAGAAAGAATAGGACTGTTATGCAGTTGCCTGTCTTCTCAATCCTGCATGTTTCGCTCCAGATTCGCGTCAATTTGCCCCCAAAACAAGAAATCCGGTGTTTGTTTGTCTGCCTTATGTGTTTATCTGTTCCTCACCGTAACACGCAGACGTGCTCCAGTTTTGTAATGTGCTCGTGTCGATGGAATGAATAGCAAGCTATGTATCTCTTATTTCCCATTTATTTGATTCGTGAAGAGGAAAGCTAGGAGACGGTGTTGTGGGTTACAGAAGAGATCGAATGCTTCTGCTCACTGGTTGATAATGAGCCGGCTGCAGGATCAAGTACATGTTATTCCTCGTGGTGGGTGGCATGCTCTCTGGCAAATGCCATGTACTATCCCAAAGAGGAGCAATTGAGCGCGCATCATTCAAGAGGTCTTGTACGGTGCGCCGTTGCTTGCGTTCGCGAGGTTATGCTTAAACACATCGGGGTCGCGAACCGGGTCAAAGTAGGCGTGGCCCTGTGCTTCCTTGGCGGTTAGACGTTCTTGGTGGTCGTAGCGTAGTAGCTTGTCGAGGAAGTCGATGGCCTCGTTGGACACGAAGCGCTGGTTCTCCGACGTGACGAAGCTGTGCCAGGGTTTCTTTTGGAACCGGCCGAGGATGTCGTCGTATTGGGCGTCAAGCTCAATCTCATACTTGTCAAGATACTCGAAGAGCTCATCGGTGCCGAGCACCTTGGCAATCTTGACAAGTTGGTCTGTGTTACTCTGGCCGTGGAAGAAAGGTTCCTTGCGAAAGATCATGGAGGCAAACATGGCTCCAAGGCTCCACATGTCGAGACTGTAGTCATATTCCTGAAAGTCGACCAGCAGTTCGGGTCCCTTAAAGTAACGGGATGCGACTCGGACGTTGTATTCGGTAGAAGGATGGTAGAACTCAGCCAGACCCCAGTCAATGAGACGGAGCTGAAGATAGGGTTAGCAAATACAGAACGGCAGCTTACGACGCATGTTTGCAGGGAGCTTGCCTTGCGGTTCTCATGATCAATCATGACGTTGTGGGGTTTGACATCGCGATGCATGATGCCCTTGCTGTGGCAGAAATCCAAGGCTTTGAGGAGCTCAAGGATATAGTAGCGAACATCGAGGTCATTAAACTTGGGGTACAGATTGCGGAAGTCGGTGTTGTTGACGTATTCGAAGATAAGAGAGGGTGTCTTGCTCTGGTGGCGATGGTGGTGGCTTGGTTAACTTGGGAACGCAAAAGGTAGCGGCTGGTCGTTGAGATTATGCCCAGTATCGGAGCTTACCTGCGAATCGCGCACGACATCGAGCAGCGCAACGACGTTGGGACCGCCTGCGAGGTTCTGGAGAATCTTGATCTCTCGCTTGATCTTCTTCTTCTTAACGGGCTTCAGGACCTTGATGACACATTTCTGGTAGTTGACAATGTTGATGCCCTCGAAAACTTCCGAGTACTTTCCGCGACCTAAAATGCAAAACCAGGAACATGTCAAAAAATGGTTCGTTTCGGAATTTTTGCGCGTCGGCCCAGCGCACGCGGGGTTTATTTTATTCTTATTTTTTGCAATTTTGGGGGGGTTCGTCGATGGACAAGGGAGGGAAGCGGCGTACCGATCTTGCGAACGACCTCGTAGTTCTCCAAAACGCCCCAACCTGAGATACTGAGTTAGCACAAAGCCTGGGTCACGTCGGCATGGCGGTGGAAGACGGTGCAACGTACTGATGTTGACGCTGTCGTAGTCCCAGTAGCTGCGGGGCATGTTGGAGTTGACATCTGCGTAGACGCGCGCCATCGTGGGCGAAGGAGGCGGCGCAGGCGGCGCGACGCGATGGAAAGGCAAAGGCTGGTGAAGGGTGCAATGGCACGATGAAGCAACGATGGGCAGGCGAGGGGTGGCGGCAGGATGGCGAGGCGGTGATTCGGCCAAAAACACAGGGTTGTGTTTGACGCTGGGTGGTATGGTCGGGGTCTGGAAGCGGGCAAAATCTGGATTAGCGGGCTGGGTTGGCTGGGTTGGGTGGGATGTGGACGGCGGCCAAAAGCAGGCTTAGAGGCGAGCTGGGGAGCGCCTAGTTTTAGAGGCAGGAGACTGGGAGGACAGACGTGTTTGCACCTCACATATTGAGATGGCAAGCGCTTTTTACGAGGGATACATTCAAGGGCAAAATTACACAGTTCATCATATTCATTGGTTTTCCTCGCGGTGCAACATGAAAAAAAAAATTCAAATCCTCCAGCTGACAAGGCAGCATCACACGTCAATGGCCATCTTCGGCCAACCCGAAACTCCAACCCCATACAAAACCTACTCGCACGTTAGCGCAGCTCTCCTCTAAGCAGCTCCAACATAAATCATCGAGCATTTCTCTGGCGTCAGAGAGAAGATTAATGTCTCGTCCTCTAAGCATCCTCGAACCTCGCCATTGGTAGAAGCCATGACTCCTTGGCCCTTGACGCTAATCTGACTAAGGATGACGATACAAAGGTTTTCATCATACGCCGTTTAACAAAAATGAACAAGTCAACAACGAGAAAAGCCAGCTTACCTGATGACCTCGAGGGTATTCATAAAAGTCATTGTCCTTCATTAATCATAATCGAGCGAGTCCAGTCCTGCTTCTACGACGTCCCATGTCCGTTTCCGCAAGTCAGGCTTCGGTTCTCGTCTGGTTTGCTTGTTCCACGTCTTCTTGCCCTTCTTTCCGTCTCGTGCTTTGTTGCCACCGGTGGAACTGGGCTGACTACAGCATGTATGCTTCTCTTCGCGGGAGTTTCCCGACTGTGACTGCTTCGATGCTTTTTCTTTGGCGCGCTCAAGCTCTCGAAGCTCCGAATGGCGAAAGATTTCGATTTGTGCGTCTGTCAATGTACGTTTCACACCATCTCCATAGTAGCCCAAATCGTCCTCGTCTTCAAAGTCTTCTCCAGCTTCAGCGTCGACACCAGTCGTGTGAGGGTTTGGCGAAACAAACTCCTGCTGGAAGTGGCTCACTGCTCCGGTAGAGAAGTGAGCATCATGGAATGCTACTAGTTCATTCTTGCCCAGTTAGTTTTCGAGTCTCTCCCAAAAGGATAGATTAAATGGCAAGTGGCTTACAGGTAAAACATTCGGCACTTCAAATGCATTGCTCTGCTGCGCATCAAAATTTGGCATCCTGCTGCCGCTGCCGCCGCACACATTCCTGGGTTGCTCACAGAGGAGCCAGCCAGGAGAAAAAAGACTAATAAGCAGCCAACGAGAATTGTCACGTGCCCCACTTTGAATAGCAGACGCGACGTGGTGACTGACCAGGTAGCTGTGCATACGAAAAGGTCCCAAATAAATGTTTGGTAATTTAGGTACAGATGAATGGATATTCTTCATCAGGTACATCTTCAACGCAAGGGATCAGAAAGTAAGCCATTATGGCTGTTGGTGCGGCACGTTGTCAGCTGGACTTGAGCAGCGCCAACGCGCTCTCGAAAGCCCTGACAACTTCGACGTCTATCGCAAGATTAGCGGGCGAATCCTATCAGTGTCCCTTGAAAACAACGAACAGTGCTTCTGCTTCTGCGACAGTTTCTCCTCGGACAGGTTGACAAAGCGTTGTCTAGTCTGCAAACGCTTCACAGCTCGAACGTCATCATGGGAAGATGCAGCAGTAGCCCAGGCTCGGAAGTACTAACGACGGGTCAACTTTCAGCTCATCCGTACACATTCTACTTTTCACGTACTTTTGATAGTGACTCTGCTTCCTTCAGGATCTCTGCCTCCTCCTCGCTTGCTTTCTGCAGAGCAGCCTCATAGCGAGACTCAAAGTCTTCCCAGTCGAAAGCATGCAATTCCTCCAAGGCTTCTGGCGATGGCGGATCTGGTAGCTGATGTCGCGACGTTTCCGACGATTGGCTCTCAGAAACCATTGCATGGTTCATGTCGATATGCCCATTGGTATGACCGTTGATGCGTGGGGGGTCATCCTTGTCCGAAACATGGTCTTCGATGCCGTTCGGTTCACCTGGAGGTGTTGCCATATTAAGAATTGATGGAGAAGAATTCGACACAGGAATCTTGTTAGCAGCAGCTCGGCTGGAGGGGCCGACGATGATAGGTCCAGCGGCACACTAGATGGGTAGATGCGTTGTAGTGGACGAAGGGACAAAATCGCGACGCGATACCGCCTTCCTTGTCTGCGCAGCCCATGTGTCGGTGCCTTTAGGTGCCACGGTACCTGTGACCAGCCCTGCCAACCAGCTAAGTAAGGTACACACCTAGGTAGGTTAGTAGTTCTTCATTGCGCCGCTCAAGTCCCTGCCTTTCAGCAGCCTCGGGTACAAAATTTAGCACTGCACTTGCTCTGATTCTCCGTTGACGGCGCTGAGCGAGACCCGCACCAGGTCGAGAGGCCAGTAGTCCAACCCCAACTTCCGGTTGAGGTACCTGAACAAGCACCTTCACCTGTCTAGGTACCTACATGGGTCGAACCTGCTTGGTCCTAGGCTACCATTCATCAACCACGTTCATCCGCGCGTGACATTGAGACTCATTCAAACGAACATCATCTGCCCGCTTCCGTCTCGCATCACCAGCGCTTCTGCTTTTTTAACCTCTGACATCTCACTCTGTTACTATGCACATCGCAAACAGATACAGCAGTGATGCAGGATAAATTTTCAGCCCCCATATCGCATCCTCAATAGCTCATGCAGCAACAGGTACCGCCCGCAACATGAGCTGCTATGTTTGCATGCGTGGCCATGATGCCCAAAAGTTGCCGTTTCTTTGTCCTGTGGACGCTAGAAACTACATATACAGCGATCGCATCAGAAACTCGCAGCTCCTTGTTGAAAATGAAAGTCTCCGCAGCGAGATAAATACCCTAATGGACGGCACCGAGGCCGTCGATACCAGCGCAGCTGCCCAAACTCTAGCCGACGCTGGCACCAGGCAACTTCTCGACTCAGCAGACAGGGTTCGACGGCAGATTCGAGATGCAAAAGAAGAAATACGCCAAAGAAGGGCCGCCATCTCTGCCCGCCGCTCGCAGCTCGCAACTGCTTCTCACGGCGTCTCCGATTGCCGCCTCAAGGACCAGCGCGACGTGGAAAAGTCGACGCAAATGTTCAACTTTCGCTGGTCTCAAAGCGCAGAGGACATGGCCGGCACCCGTGCCTTTCTATGCAGAGAAGCTGTCAAACTCTATGGCCTGAAGAGAACGAGAAAGGGCGGCTCTGGCCGTTATGAATATATGCTTGGCAAACTTCCTGTCGTCGATTTACGAGACATTGAATGTACCTTATTTACAATCCCAATTGCCCAGTAGTTCACGTCATGCTAATCTACGCGCAGCACAAACACCAGAAACCATCTCCACTTCACTTGCTCATACATCTCACATTTTGATGCTCATCGCTCACTACCTCGCTGTACGCCTGCCAGCCGAGATCACCCTTCCTCACCGCGATTATCCACGACCGACCATCTTCAACCTCGCTGGCTCCTACCATCACGGGCGTGTCTCATTTCCTGGAACACCAGGCGCCACCACAATACTAAATGAATCACAGCAGACAGATTCTGAGCATCTACCGACACCCCGCCCACTGTACATTGACAAGCCGTTGCGTCAGTTTGCAAAGGAAAATCCCGCCGCCTTTTCCTTCTTTCTCGAAGGTGTCACTCTACTTGCTTACAATATTGCTTGGCTCTGTTGTTCGCAGGGTGTTTCAATAGGCGACAAGGGCTCTTTTGACGATATTTGCAATATGGGCAAAAATCTTTACGGCCTTTTCGTCAGCTCATGTCTTCAAGGGCCTCCGCTTACAAATGCGACAACTGACGACAAAAAGCCAACCTCAAATAAAGAAGAAGCCACTCCGAGCTGGATAGGCCGTTACTCTCATGGCACTACTTTTTACGCTCTCGCCGGGGCCGACGGCACCGAGCTGGTCAGGACTTTCAAACTGCCCAGTCCAATGAAGCTTGCGGACAAGCTAAAGAAGAAAATCCTGGGAGAATCATCAGCACCTGACTGGGAGCTCTTGGATGACGATGCTTGGAAAGTAGACGATGCTGCTGGAGTTCACAATGGCAAGGAGCTGCCTACTGTTGAGCCACAGCCGCCGAGGGCAGAGTCCAAAGGGTGGATGAAAGTCAAAAGCAGATAGCTAGACTACTAAATGACGCAATGATAATGATACAAAGGTTTAATTCAAATATAAGGCAAAGTTCGATTTATGATTTCCTGGGTATCTTCCGCTAACTCCAAACACAGCCGAGCAAAAATAAGCACATAAACAGACAGATGATTCCTTCTCTTGCGCCTAGCCGCTGGCACGAACAGCAGATTCTGCTCCCGGCGCATGGTTGCCTCCAGGGCCGTCGAGTTCTCGGAGTACTCCAGGACTCCAAATCACCCTGATCCTACACGCCTCCCACCTGCTGCATGTTAGCCATGCCCACGGCCGCCGCCACCCAGAAGGTAACCCCCAGCCAACCTCCGTCGGCCGCCGCGAGCCCCGGCATCGGCTCGAGCCACTCGATCCGGCTCAGGCACAGATCCAGCTGCCGATATCCGTACGCCTTGCGCCGCGACCGCGGCGGTGACTTGTTGACGTGCGACTCCCTAGGCGTCATTTGGAGTCGCTGTCGTCTCGTCGCGCCACGATCGCTGGGCGTTGGCCGCCGCGATCGCCAGCGGTCGATCCGGACCCTCTTCTGGTCCAGCATCCGTCCCAGACCACCTGGTTGTGGTCGAACGAGCGCGTCAAACTCGACGCCGCTGTCGCTGTGGCGGCGCCGGTGCCTGTGCGAGGCCGATGTGCCCCCCGACGACGCTTCTGTGCTTGCGAGCAATGGCGACAATGCTGTGCGCGGCGTCGAGTACCAGCTTTGCCATGGTTGTGGGCGCATGCTGCTGTCTGAGGTAGCAGACTCCGGCAGCGCCATAGGTGCTTCTGGAGCTCCGAGCTCGATGTAGTATTCGGGGCCGTCCAGATCCATGTCCATGGTTTCGACGGTGGATGCGGTAAGGTGGTCGTACGCATCCACCTCGTCTTCATCCCAAAGGCTGTTCCAGCCGTTAAGGAGCCGTTCGTTTTGGAAGCCGCCCGATAGTGCCGCAGTCCCTACACTCCAGTGCAGAGCAAAAATGCCGTTTATTTGGCCCATTTTTTGCTCTGTTTATCCTCAACACGCAAGTGTTTCTTGAAGAGGGGGGCCGAGATACCGCAGTCAAATGGTACTCGAAGGGGGAGTCCTGCAGTACCTAGCAAGGTGGTCAACCGAACAGTTCATCCAGGAGGCTGAGAACAGCAGAAGCTGCTTTCAGGCGATGAGACACGGACGCGAGACATGTTATTGATGTAGGTATTGAAGGGGGCAGGTGTGTTCTTGCAAACGCAGGGCGAAACAGAAGGTGCAGAGGTTTGAATGCATATCAAGGCTGGTGTAAGTGGCTTGTACATACGTCGTGATCGAAGAGATGCCGATCCGAGTGCGAGTCACAGCGTTTGAATTGAGCGCTCCGTTTTGATGAGGATGACTGTATCGTGCTGATTCAATGTCATGCGAACGGAGCGCTAGATTTGTTTGTATGTATAGAGGCAAAAGAATAAAGCGAAGTTTGGCCTCCGGCGGCCGCCCTTGTCCTTTATATACATTTTGGGGGGGCAACGAGTTCCCAACTTCCTCACCCGATCCTGGCTTGTGACCCTTCTAACCCCTCTCTCGTTTCATCTCCCGTGACACTGGAAAACGAATAGTTCCAATACTGCGGCGTACAACGAACAAGGCCTCTCTGCTGTGTTGCACTGGCCACTCGTACGGTACGACGGAGCCAGCGAGGCACAGTGAAAATGCCTCATAGATTGCCGGGGAGGACAGAGAATGGCCATCAATTCGAAGCAGAACGGTCCATGCCATGGCTCGATTTCGTGCTACATATGGTGGAAATGAAGGCGGCTACGCCTGGGGAAGCAAGCCTACGGACATGATCAGACTTTCCAATATAGTCTATCAGCACAGCTCTATTTGCTGATCAAGACGTTCATCCCATCAATAAATAGTGTGAGAGAATCAGTCTTGATCAGTTGCTTTCACATTAGATTAACGGCATCGACAACACGGTTCACATGTAGTTCGCAGTCTCGTGCTACGCCAGCACACTGATTGCTTTGTCGGCACTGGTTAAAACATAAATTCGGTTGCAAGAAGCAGATTAGGCTGAAGAACAAGCGCATAAATGCTGCAAAAGCAAAAACTCCCCTTTCTCTGCGATGCCCAAGAATTCGAAGCGCCATCCGATGTCGATTGATATCCTATCCTTTTTCCAAAAACCCTCATTCTAAACTGTCGCACTTAGGCCACAGTACATCACTCTGGCTTGAAGCTACTGTTTCCTGCCACGAGCGATTAAACGCCGATGCAACTCGACAAAAATATCGCTCCAGTTCTCCTCCATCGCCCCCATCTGTCGTCCAAGTCTTGATGTCAAAAATTCCCCGATCTTATTCACGTTGAAATGCTCTCCGTAAACAACTGTTACTGACGAGGTTATATCCATATCCAGTCCCTTTGTCAGGTTCTGGTTCTGGAATTCCAGGGTCACTTGTACCCTGGTACGCAGAGGTACTACAAGCAGTGACGCGACAACTTCGATGCTCGAATCAGACGTCTTCCGAACCTGCGTTGGGAATGTGGAGTTGACGCGCCGGATTTGAGACGAGACCTTCGTCGCTCTATCCCACGATTGTTGCACGACGTTAAGCAGCTCAGGAATGGAGGTAGAACTCTGTTGCAGCGCTCGGATGTAGTCCCGAATACACTGTAGAAAAAAGTCCTTCTCAACTGTGCGCGGCTGAGGGTCTTTTTCTCGGCAATCAGCAATATACCACAGGTCGATCTGTGAGTTGGGACCGCCCGGTTGAAATGATTTCACATCAAACACAATCTCAATCTCACGCCTGTACGCCATGGATAGAGCCGTTCCGTTGACTCCAGTCACCGCCCATCCCATTTTTTTTTCAAGTGCATTCACCCGCCCTACATCAGTCGTGTTAGCAAACGTATATGCATCCGGCCTTGAAACACCCCTCACCTTTGAGACTATTGACCTCTGCACTACTCCAGCCACGGCAATTTTCCCTGACCTTCTCTGATTGTGCGATGTCAGCTAGGCAGCTAACTTTCCTAGATGACAATGATTCACTACTAGCTTGGGCGGCTTCCATCTGCGGTCGTAATTTGGCGATGAGCTCCCTCTTCGCTTCAATATCCTTGTCCAGAGAAGCGAGTTCTTGGCGGGCGGAACTGAGTTCTTCGGGATCGCAATCGGCAATTTCTCTAGCGGCTTCTTCGAGAGTTTCGCGTTCCTCCTCAAGTGCATCATGGCTTCTTGTGAGCTCAGGTAGTACTGATTCCAGCATATCCATCTGTTCTTGCATGGCCTGGTAATCTCCATCCATGTCATTAGATATCTTTACCAGTCCTTCTCTGAGACCTTCCTGGAGTTTCATTCTCCATTCATACCACATTGCTTTGCTGAGCAGGCGAGCATGTGTCTTTACGTTCTTGAACTGGTTATCCATCAAGGCCTTGACATCGGGCGCAGCAGTGATGTACTCTTGAAACAATGGCGGATTGTCTTCAAGAGTATCTGCCTCGATCTCCTTGACCATTCGTCGGCCTTCCGATATATATTTTTTTAGTTCGCGGCAAGAATGTTGATACAGTTCAAGCATAGGCACAGTGCACGCACTCGCTACCACGCAGCGTTCCAATGACATGTCATCCTTGCCATCGATAGTAGTGCCATCGTGCAGAGTTCCTGGAGCTGTAGTGTGTCGTCGTTTCGTCGTTTGTAATTCCATGAAGCGAACAGAAATCATGTTTAAGAAATCCTGTAGATCGATTCGATCGCTGTCATTTTCCGCTAGGTGGCTCCTCTCTGGAGGATCGATATTTGTTCCATGTACAGTGTGATTTGTTCTCATATTTAACAGTGCCTCTTTATGAGGCGTGGTCGCTTGCGTGGCTTTCAATGGCGATGAAAGACTGTGGTGCAGATCGGGTGCAGCGATCTTACCACGAAATCCAGAGATATCGCCAGATATGCCACCACTTTTTGTTGGTTTCTGTAGTCTAACATTCTTGACGGGACTACCTTGATGACCACGGAGGCGCTTAACACCGTCGTTGTCTTCTGCGTCCTCATCGTCGAGCTCTGCAGGCCGTTTACCAAGCAAGCCTCTAGCACTACCAACGTGTAGACTCTTGCGTCCGTTCAGTGGCTTTCGAGTGGGACTTAGACTGTCAATCATCTCTCTCAAGTTGAGAGTCGCATCCTTATCCTCGTCATGGCGACTGAATCTCGGGATCGCACGCTCGCGTTCTTCATCGCGACTTCGCTCATTGTCAACTTCTTTGGAGAGAGCTTGGGGGTCTTCAAATGAAATCAAACGGCTTCCAGGTATAAATTTGCTTGCAGAGTCCCCGATGGAGCTTCTGCGGTCAAAGACCTCGGTAATTCGCGGCGACCCCAGGCCATTTCGATCAGCCCCAATGCCCGACACTCGGCGACCCTCCGGCGTGGCATAGTTTCCAGAGATTTGCTTCATCGATTCGAGATTACGACGAGGCACTGGCGTTACATTGCTCGAGGTCTTCGCTGGTGAAGCAGAGGGAGATTCAGTGGGAGATTTGGCAGCGCTTAGCCTGCTTGATCTCCTCCGCGCAGCTGTTGGACTTTGAGGGCTATGGCCATGTGATTGGCGCGCCGCTCGAACGAACTGTGACGGGGATGGCTTCGCTGGAGAAAGTGATTGTTTTCTGGTTCGTGTTGTGCTCTGCTTTTCCGAGCTCGGCATTTTACCTCGTAACGGAAGCAGTTCGGCGCTGAGTTTGGGGCTTTCGGACACAGCATTGCGAGACGATCTTCGCCTTGGTGACTGTTTCGAAATGACATCCAAAATGCCAATTCCGGAACTGTTCGGCTTGTTTGCTTCTTCTACCATTATTTGTCTACCAAGGCTGCGTCGTCCTTGGCTATTCAAAATACCTCCGATGGCTGCAGTCATGTCCATGCCTCCTGTGAGGTCCATATCAGCACTTGTGTCATCGTCACCACCTTGAGAATCGTTTGCGTTATCGTGAGCAGGTTGTTTGGATAAAATGCGCCCAACGCTAGCTGTCATATCCATAGTCGCATCTGCTTCTCCCAGCTGGTTGAGAGTCTGTCGGCGCGCGACGTCAATACTTTTACGTTTAGCGTTGCTGAGAACACCCCCCATAGCCATTGTAAACTCCATAGACATCTCTTCGTCACTGGCGCAATCATCTGTGGCATCTCCATGGCTAACGGAACGGATCCCACCCAGCGCTGCTGTAAACTCCATTGTCGCCTCATCTCGTTGGGGGGTGTCATTTGGCACGTCTCGAATAGGGCTGCTTTCCGGAGACTGCGCAGGCAGAATGCCCCCGAGAGCCTTGGTAACATCCATTGACATTTCCGCCTCGTCTTCAGACTCACTTGCTTCATTTGGTCTGATGATGCGTCCCATGTTGTGAGTTATGTCCATTTCGATTCCAGCTTCAGTAACCTCGTCATTTGAATAGCCGAGGGTCGCACCCGTGGGCTTCGAGCCGTTTTCTGAAGCGCTCTGCTTTTGTGTATCTTTCCGGATCCATCCAAAGGATGGAATGACTTCTTCATCCTCATCATCCTCGACTTCTTCAGCCTCTTCACGTTCCTCATCGTGGTAGTCGTCAAGACGCTGCGTGCCTGCTCGCTCTGCAGCAAGTCTGAGTGCCTCCTCGAGTGTCGAAGATTCATCATCAAATGGAGCTGAGCGATCTGATGCAACTGTGGTTCCAGTGACTTCTTCTGTATCGATTGTCATCATCGTTCCATCATCAGAATCGCTATTGGACATTTCATCTTCCTCCGCGTCCTCCACTTCTTCCACGCCATCTGCGGGCTCTGAATCGTCGCTGCAAAGAACAGAAGTTGCATCATCGTCATCCTCGTACCCAGTCGTGTTGGGTTCCGAGTTAGGCCGTTGCTGAGGGGTCGCCTGGTAGTGACTACCTGTAACATTTGACGAGGTACGTGATGTATAGTCGGTCGAGGCGGTCGAGTCTTGCATGTCTATATCATGAAAAGTGTGAAGGGTAGCTTCTGCAGCGAAAGAGACTCTTCGGTTCGCGAGTGATTTTCGCCGAGCATCTCGGCGTTCTTGCTCCTCACGTTCGCGGGCTGCCACTTGCTGTTCGTCTTCGGTACGCAACGCTATCCTAGATGCCATAAACTCGCTACTCTTCGAGTTTCGAGGAGACCTTCGGCGTAATGTATCATCGCTTCCGCTAGATGCTCGCTTCGTGGGTTTCAGTGTCGGAATCTCAGCAATGGCCGACACACGCGGCTTGAGAATCGATCGAGGGGCGGCAATTGACTGAACAACGTTAATTTTTATGCTTCGGGGGTGGAATTGTGCACATACTGCTCTCCTATTTCCTGTTCCAGGCTTTAGACTATCCAGACCACCCGGCCCTATGCTTTTGCTTCTCGATTTGCGACTGGCAGCCAGCTCGCTTGCGACGTCGACTGTCGCATTCTCTTTATCCCTAGCTTTACGTATATCATGTTGTGATCCAAACGATTTTCTCGCGCGTCTTGTAGCAGGCACTGTGGCGTCACCAGGTGAAGACATATTGGCGACGTTATTACAAGATGCAGGTTGCAAACGCGCCGAACGATGTGCATGAACGACCGGCCAAAGTCATAGTAAGCTGCCAACCGTCTAAGTGACGTTTCGCGCCAACCCGCGTTTGTTTACTTTCGGCCCGCTTTGGAAGTATGAAGAGGTACGTACCGATTCAAGGTGGGGGGGCGGTTTGAACAGGAGCAATCCACCCAATTCCGCAACAGCTGTCGAGTCACGTGATGATATCGTGCCTCGCTTCATCACGTGGGGTGATGGATCAACCAATCATAGCGCTCGGCTAGCCAGCCAATCTAAATTTTGCAAGCCCTAAGGTGCGAAGAAAGTTGCAAAAATTGGTGCGCGAATGCCCTACACCTCCATCCAGCGCAAATCTAACGACCTTGTTCTCCCCCATCCCCAAACGACACGTCCTCTTGTAACGACAATCCCCAGGCGCAGGATCATTCAAGATGTGAGATTTACCGAACGAGCGCACGGCAATTGTATTCGCAACAACGTTTTACTGACTTATTCCCACCTCAGGGCGACCGAGTTGACCGTCCAGTCGGAGCGTGCTTTCCAGAAGCAGCCTCACATCTTCCTTAACTCTAAGACCAAGGCCAAGAGCGCCAGACCCGGCAAGAACGGACGACGATGGTACAAGGATGTCGGTCTGGGTTTCCGTACCCCCAAGACCGCCATTGAGGGCAGCTATATTGGTACGTGCGACAGCAAAAGTGCCGGCTTCATTTTCCACGACGAGCGATGATGGCGAGCGAATCCAAAACAACACGACACATCGAACCGCAACTCTGGACTATGGAGCGGAAATGGAAATGCAACGTCGATTGTATGGTTCGAGCGGCTGTACTAATTCTGGCAATAGACAAGAAGTGCCCCTTCACTGGCCTCGTCTCCATCCGTGGCCGTATCCTCACCGGTACCGTCGTTTCCACCAAGATGCACCGTACCGTCGTCATCCGCCGCGAGTACCTTCACTTCATCCCCAAGTACTCCCGTTACGAGAAGCGCCACAAGAACCTCGCCGCCCACGTTTCTCCCGCGTTCCGTGTTGAGGAGGGTGACCAGGTCACCGTCGGCCAGTGCCGTCCCCTGAGCAAGACTGTACGTTACCGATGCAACCGTTCGAGCAACGCCGCAGCCGACGATCCCGAGTACTAATATGGCTGTGATTAGGTCCGTTTCAACGTTCTGCGTGTTCTTCCCCGTACCGGCAAGGCTGTTAAGAAGTTCTCCAAGTTCTAAAATATTTTGGGCTTATGTTGTGGCATTTTTTGGCGTGATAAACAACAGAGGGATGGGAAATTCCCGCTGTAGGGTTGGGCACCGGAAGTTGCTTTACACGATTGTATGGTAACTGCAATCAAAAATTAAAAAGATTAACGAATGGAATTGGATCATGTTCTGTGACAATGGGAGCGCACTCGATGTGACAACTGGCAGAAATGCCCGAAGTTGGCCGAGCAGGGGAATATGCGATAACCTCGACGACAACTGAATTTCACAATTGCGACGCATTGTCAATACACTTGTAAATTCGACTTCTGCGTCACTGTCAATGGGTGCAAAAAGAACCACATCAGCCTTTGCCCCTTGACACTTAGCAGCGTATTTGTGCAGCTTAGAAATTTGAAAGCCGCTTTGTCAAATCAATAGCAACTAATTGATGTCGAGAGTTTGCTTGCCATTGAGAATATTCCGAAGTGTATACACAGATGGCCGTGTACAGTGCGTATCACAGTGTGGGTAAAATCCATACTCCTGCCTAGATATAATCTAGACTCCAGACTTGCAAGCGGGTGCTCCAGCGCCTGAGCAGACCTGAGTTTAACCCGCCCCGGCATTCGCGATGGGCTGGCTGCCGTCAATATTCGGAGGAGGGGGCTCGAGCGACCCCCTTAGCAATCTTGACCCCAAGCTCCGCGAGTTTCTAGACAAGGAGTCGCCAGTCAAATACACCACGTCAAACGGAAAGCCCGTAGGGCCAGCTCCCTCGACCTCTGCGCCGCCGCAAGACAGCACCGCTCCCGCGGCAGACAGCGCAAAGGGTGGCATACCTTCAGAAAGTCTATACCAAGATGGACGCTATGCGCATCTGTGGAAAAATTACCGACCGCTCGCGCAAATCGAAGAGGAGACCACGACGGAGCAAGAAAAGCTTGTGAAGATTCTCGATGGGTACAAGGAGCGCAAGCAAGCGATTGGCATCGCTGCCATGGAGAACTGCGCCATTCAACAAGAAGAATGGATCAACTGCATGAAGAACGGAAGCTGGTCCGATCAACTGCAGATGTGCCGCCACCAAGTTCATCGGTATGAGCGCTGTTATACTATGCAATCGGTACGAGACGGCCCCGCTACTTGCCCACATCAATTTTCAGAGCACGCAACTGACCAGCTCTATTTACTTGTTCCTTATAGAGATTTCTTCGCGCACTCGGATACGGCTCGGTGATTGACCGCCCCCCGCAGATCGAGGAGGACATACAGATGCACGCCGACAAGCTGTTCAACCGCATGCTGGACCACGAGAAGGCCGTCGCCAAGGCCAAGGAGGAGGGCTTACCGATCCCCGTGTTCGATTCCGTCGTTCCCAAGCCGTCCAGGCCGATACCAGCGCCCGCCGAGGATGTCGAGAAGACGTGGCACAACACCCTGGCCAAGCTGCCCGAAGACGAGCGCGAGGCGGAGGAGGCGGCGCTACGGGTCGACTATCAGACCAAGGCGGACGTGGCCAGGAATATCAAGGATATCATGGACGCCAGGAAGAAGGAGAGAGAGGTGCGTCAGGCCGCAGGAGAGGCTACGCTGACCGACACATTGTCAGCGCTCTGGAGCGGTGGCAAGGGCAGCAAGTAGAATACCCAGTTTGCGGACAAAGGAACGCCAAAGTAATGCGCCAGCCAAGAGTAGTCATTTCCGAAGAAGGCCGGAGTGTAGAATATATGTATGTACATTATATGAATCTCATGCGAAATAATGAATGAATCCGTTTCGAAGACATCGTAGGAAGCTGTGTACTCAATTTGAACTGTGGCCCATGTTGACTGGCTCACGTACTATTTCTTTTTTTTTCTCGGTCGATATCATAGTAGTAATTAGGCAACGGTCTTCCATCAAATACCACAGGATCCCGTGGTCTAGTTGGTTATGGCATCTCGTTAACACCGAGAAGGTCCCCGGTTCGAGCCCGGGCGGGATCACGCTTTTTTGCCTCCAGAAGCACTTTCTGATTGTATATACTTTGTTTTTTTTTTTTGTTATCTCTTTGTACAGAACCTGTCTCGCGCGTATTTGCTTTGAAGCTTCGTACTTTTTTTTCGCCAGCGGTTCACAATAAGAAAGGTGCATGTTGGACAACGTTTTCCAAGCAGAGCATATTGTGGACAGGGACTTGCTTCGATGGTTACTATCGATCTCTAACTCCAGGGCCCTCGCTGATGGGGTGAACAACCTGGTTTTCGGGTAGGCGCAAGATCACATGGCATGGGACAAAGGACACATGGAGACATTACTCACCATGCTTGCCTACACTATGGGAAAGAAATCACCGGTTATAGCTATGTTTTTTTCTACGCGTTCCACCCTACCCTACACCTATGTGCCCACAGGGACGGTCAAGGTGAGCGACCAAATGGCCAGCGGAGTATGTCACGGGTGAAACGAATAGCCAGAACCATAAAAAAAGGGTGAATGGAATTCGGATACCTGGCATCAGAGAGCCCGTAGTTGTTCGATCTAGGAACTGGCCCGGCAAGGGTGAGCAGAGGATGTGCTGCAAACCCTTGTTAATACATGCATACACATGTGTATAAGGCGTTCCAAAGAGAAGTTGAGCACAACACATCACGGAGGAAATGTAAAACAGAAGAGACGCGAAGGAGAGAACATACTCCCAAGAGAACAAGTGATCAAATTGCGCCCCCCGAGCCCCCGAATGTATATTCCCAGAAAATAATAAAAAACCCTTACCCTGCGCCATGATGCATGTGTATGTAGTGTATTATTGGCGAGACAGTCGAGCGGCTTTGAAGCGGCTGACGCGCTCGCTACCGCCCTCGGTCTCGTCGAGCGGCTGGACAGGCCCCTCTTGTTCTTTCAGGAACCCCTCACCATCGCGCCGAATAAAGCGGCTGCGCAGACGCTGGTGCTCCTCTGCAACGCCCATGTGGACCATGTCGTCGTCGAGTTCGCTGGGGTCCGCGGGCCGTGACACGCTGCCCTTTTCGACGAGAGTGTCGGCGATGGTCTTGCCTTCCGGTCCAGTGGGGACCGGCCTCTCCTCTCGTTCGTGTTTTGAGAGAAAGGATGCGGGCACGTCAAAGGGGCCCTTGGGAATGCCCGGTGATGTCTGCGCGCCGGCCACAGCCTTCTTGAATCGCGACGGCCGTTGTGCTGGCGGGGTCGCTGTAGGCTTGGATGTCGGTTTTCGCTCCACGATGAGGTCACTCATGGGCTCAACTACACTTGTACTGTCCGACTTGGATTCAGTCAGAGTAGAGCTTGGTTCAGCCTCAGCAATATCAAGTTCATTGGCGAAGCGGACACCCTTTTTAGGCCCCTTCTCGGAGGAACTCCTCTCTTTGACAATTGATCTTGTGGGTGCGGCGGAAGCGGAGACTGAGGGTGCATTAGGCTGCGATTGAATGCGTATCCGGCCAATACCTTCGCCGTCATCGTCGTCTGAGTCCCTCTCCTCAGCTTCTTGCTCTAATTTCTGCGTGAAGCGAGACTTGACACCCAATTTGGTCTCGAGCTCCAACATTCGTCTTTGGTATTTGTCAGTAATCATGCGGCCCGTAAAACGTCCGTATTTATCCTCTTCCTCATCATCGTCATCATCGTCAATCTCGTCGCCTTCCAGCCATTCCTCATCGTCGAAATCATCATCATCATCGTCGTCATCGTCCTCTTCGAGGTTGAGTTCAGCCACTACGGCGCCCATCTCGCCCATGCTATACTTTAGCATCTGCTGACGAAGGGCTGCATCGTCGGGATCCTCATCTTTAGGGATCATTGCAGGTTGGCTGCTTATCTTTTCCTGCTCTTTTGCGGTCTTCATGATGCCGTCAACGCGCTGGGCCATCCGTGAGACCGGAGGTATCACCTCCTGGGCCGGCTCTGGCTCGGCGGGTAGCGGTAGAGACTCCTTGACTTTCTTTGTGGACTGGTTCTGTGAGAGGTTGGCGCTGCCCGAATCTTGCTGTGGCTTCGAAGAGGATGCTAGGGAGGGGGAGTCTATGCCAGCCTTCTCAAGTGCTGCCTTGACGCGGGGCAAGGCCTCGCCGGGCCTGTTCAGGCGGAATGACAGAACGTTGCCCTCTTCATCCAACTCTTCGACGATTTCAGTGATGGGAGGGCCATTGTCGTCGACAGCACCCTGTTCATTGGAGGCATCGGCATCCATAATCTCGAGTTCGATCTTCTCCAACTGTGTCTGTAAACTACGAACGTTTTGGCCGACATAGTCTATGCGTCGATCCAGGACATTGACGATTTGGTCGCGAGAGCGCTGTTGCTGACCAAAAATCTCATCAAGTTCCTTTCCAACGAGAAACTCGCCATCGAAACCATTCCGTATCTGATGTAACTCCTCAACAGTCGGAGACTCAGTAAGGGCTTGCACCTCTTCCTTCAGAGCTTCGTACTCGGCATCCCACGTCTGCCAATGCTGTAGACTCTTTCGTTGCTCCTCGGCCTTGTCCTTGAGACGCGCAATATGACTATCCATATCGGCGAGCGTCTCGTGAACGAGAGGCGCTTGTGAGGCCGCCGCCATGTTGCGTAAAAAAAAGCGAATAAATATTCAGGCGTATGTCAGAGCTTCAAGAATCGAAGAAAAAAAAATATGCTTCGCTCGCCAGCTTGGTGGGGGCCATTTTGGTGTTGCAAAAAGCGGATCGCGCTGCCGCCACAGCCTGTGCCAGCCAGGCAGAGCAAACGAACATGAACACTACTCGAGAAGAAGTAATGCGTGCGGCAAAGCAGCTCCAAGGGTAAACAAGCATCCTACAAAGTATGGGCATGAGAAGGATCATCATTATACAATGCCATCCGACGAACCAATGACAAGTCGTTCTTTTTTATTAACAATGTCGACTGTGGAATTCACGGTCAGGCTTTCAGCTGCCCCCACGCCTGGAACGCCTCCCAAGTCCGTCTCCAGGCTAAAGGTGAAGCAAGGCTGGTGCTTATAAGACGATGGAATCGCCAACCTTCTAGTATCCCCTCTTCCTATTCACTTTTTCCGAAGCAGCTTCCTATCCAACATGGAACCAGCCACAGAAACACGTACAGTAGAGGCAAAATGCTACTGTGGCAGCGTACACTTCACAGTCGACATCCCAGTTGCAGAGCTGCCCCTCAAGGCCTACTTGTGCCATTGCAGCATATGCCGCTATAATACCGGAACTTTGGCAAATATGCATGCCAACCTCAGCGAAGGTGTCGGGCCAAAGTGGATTGCGCCCTCCAGCATTGACAGCCTGGTATCGTACCAGATACCTAATGTCGGATACACTCCAAAGTCGTGCTCTACTTGCGGCTGTCATGTGGGCGCCGTTGGGAATGATGATGGGGGATGGACGCTGGCAACATCAATATTTAAAGAGCATGGTGGCAGCATTGTCAAAATCACCTCACATGTCTTTAATAAATCTGCCGGAGACGGCGGACTGGCCAGTATCCTAACACACATGCAAGGCAAAGCTCTCAACACCTGGAACCCAAAAGACGACCAGCCCAACGCCGCGACCCCGAAGCCCAAACCTGAAGTTGGCACTGATGGAAAAGAGAGACTTCGGGCTCAGTGTCACTGTGGCGGTGTCTCCTTTACCATTCCTCGGCCGACCAAAGAAATGGCAGAGCACGACTACGCAAAGCGCTTTGTGTCGCCGCTCGATCCGACGAAGTGGTACGGCACACTCGATACATGCGACGACTGTAGGCTCATCAATGGAGCACCAGTCGCGTCTTGGATTTTTGTGCCCACCAATGTCATCGAGCCGGTTATCGGCGAGGACCTCAAGCTCGGTACGATCAAAACGTACAATTCCTCGGAGGGTGTGACGCGTGCCTTTTGCTCGGTCTGCAGCGCCACTATATTCTTTCTCCAGCATAACCGTCGCTACGATGGTGTGGCCGTGGTTGACATCTCGACCGGGCTACTGAGGGCGCCAGACGGGGCCATGGCGGAGAGCTGGATCACCTGGCGGACCCGACTATCTTTTGTAGGTGACGGTCTGGCATTTGATGAGGATATGGCCGAAGGCATAGCTGAGGGGATGAAGAAATGGACAGGCGAAAGAAATGATGGAGTGGTTTTGACGGCCGAAATATGATTCCTTAGAGGACGACTGTTCCGGGCGCTGAAGTGTAAGTCGGCGCCATTGAAGATGGCAAGGTGTTTGGCGTTGTTACTGTTGATGGAAAGTAGAGGATTTACCTGGCTAGTTGACAGAATATAGCCAAACGCTTGATTTTCTTTGATTTTCTTTGATATTCTTGTTCCATGTATATTGAGAGTGACCAGATCCGAGCCTTGCCGAAACGATGGAGGAAAACATAGTTACCCTAGTAACTGCACGGCGAGTTCCCATCGTCCCTCTGAGAAGACCAGGGCAATTCCAAAGTGTGCAAAAGACTTTTACATATTTGTTTTCGATACTCCGCTGCTTGGAGTCTATCATGATGCAGCTAGGTGCCTCCCAAGCAATGCCCGTGACCCAGTAGCCTTTACACGCTGCCACGGGAGCTGCTTTCAGCCACCTTGCCAACTTGCTTAGGGCATTAATTAGTAGGCCCCTTCAGGAACAATGGTTTTGTTACTGTAGGTAAGCTGGTAAGGTAGTCGCTAGGCATGTACTAACAAGATAGTTGACAACTGTTACGTAGCGAATATTCCACTTGGAGCATGGCGCCGCCCGCTGGGAAAAATCATATTATTTTACTGGCTGCAGCGTTCGTTGGTTTTCATGGAAACGAGCCGCATATTTTTTTTTTTGCGCAACTTACATTGTATTGCTTTTCTTACCTTGATCGCGATACTTTGCAAGCTACTAACAATTACCTCGCGCAAGGAATTTGTCTTGGTCCTCTACTTACTGTTAGACCTGGCGCAGTTGTCTTGGGCCCTTTACAGCGGCGCGATCCCGCTAAGTACCTGCTAACTAACTGCACCGAGGCCTCAACTGCACCCGTTTTAGGCCGCTGCAGCTTCAACCTATCTTTGTGAATAAAAGCCCGCACACTTTGGCTGTCGCAGCAAGTAGGCCGAGACTCGCACGAGCAGCCGCCCTGTTTCGATGCAGAATGTATCAGGTCGACCATTCTCTTTCATAGTCAGGCACCTCTTCGCCTCGCGACCACCGCCTTTGCGCACAATGGCGACATCGGCGACACCCAGCCGATCATACAACGTGAGTAAAAAACTTTGCCGTATTGCTTGTGAGGAACCACGTGCATTTAGCTGACATGAACGCTTTCAATAGGATGCGATTGACGCTCTCAATTCCCTGCAGACACCTTTTGAAGTAATCGAGGCCCGACGCAAAGCGGGCGTCAAGCCTGATGCCGCTTCTATGAGGGAGATGCGCACCTATCTCAGCCGCATAGGTTACTCGGTATGACTGACCCAGTCGCCAGACTCTCCGCGCAATGTTGAAACTTACTTACGCGTCCGCTAGCCATCTGATCTAGACCGACTCAACATCGTTCACGTGGCCGGCACCAAGGGCAAAGGCAGTACATGCGCCTTTGTCGACTCCATCCTGGCCGAGTACCGCCGGGCTGGGAACACTCCCGCCAAGACCGGCCTCTTCATCTCGCCGCATCTTATCGCTGTGCGGGAGCGCATCCGCATCAACTCGGCTCCCATCTCCGAGGCGCTCTTCGCTAAGTACTTCTTCGAGGTCTGGGATCGCCTCGAGTCGTCCACGCCGCAGCCCGAGGACGGCCCGGCGGCAGCATCACCAGCGCCTGGCAGCAAGCCCATATACGGGCGCTACCTCACGCTCGTCAGCTGGCACGCCTTCCTGCAGGAGGGCGTTGACGTGGCCGTGTACGAGACGGGCGTCGGGGGCGAGTTCGACGCCACCAACGTCGCGCCACGCCCGCTGGCCGCCGGTATCAGCACGCTCGGCATCGACCACGTCTACGTCCTCGGCGACACCGTGGCCAAGATTGCCTGGCACAAGGCCGGCATCATGAAGCCGGGCAGCCCGGCCTTCACCGTCGAGCAGCTTCCCGAGGCGGCCGAGGTGCTGCGCGCGCGCGCGGCGGAGAAGCAGGTCGCGCTGACGGAGCTGCCCATCGACCCACGCCTCGAGGGCGTCCGGATCAAGCCCATGGCGACGTTCCAGAAGCGCAACGCCTCGCTGGCGATTGCGCTGGCCGAGACGGCCTTGGAAAAGCTCGGTGTCAGCATGGACAAGGGCGCCGACGGAGAGAGCCTCCCACGGGAGTTCGTCAACGGCCTGGAAAAGACGAGCTTCCGCGGTCGGTGCGAGGTCAAGGCCGAAGACAAGATTACATGGCACGTGGACGGCGCGCACACGGCAGACAGCCTCAAGGTGTCTGCCAGATGGTTCGCCAGCGAAACGGAAAAGAGGTATGCCCTGTCCCATGCTTTACCTACGAAGTGCAAAACACACTGACGCCGATACCTCTCAGCACCGGCCCACGCGTCCTCATTTTCAACCAGCAAGGTCGCGCCGAGGCCGTCGATTTTCTCGCATCCATCTGCGCCGCCAACCAGAAGAAGCCATCGCCGCCGTCCTCCTCATCCTCCTCCTCCATCGGCTCCGAGGCGCGGTCCTTTGATCACGTCATCTTCTGCACCAACGTCACATACGCCGCGACGGGCTACAAGCGCGACTTTGTCAACCGCCAGGTCGACCCGCGGGACGTCGCGGGGATGACGGCCCAGCGGCGCTTCGCCGAGGAGTGGGCGCGGCTGGACCCGGGCGCCGACGTGCGCGTCCTCCCCACGATCGAGGAGGCGCTCGACTGCGCGCGCCGCCTCGGCGACGGCTTGCCCGAGGGCAGCACGGTGCAGGCGTACATTACGGGCAGCCTGCACCTGGTGGGTGGCGCGCTTGGTATTCTGGAACAGGCGGATGCGCTGTAGTTTGCGCGCGCGTGATGAGCAACGTAGTCGGGTACATTTGCTTGCAAGTGAGAAGAACTATTTGGCCATCAACATGCATGTATTCACGTGTTCGTATTACAATTGACTGTCGGGCTCAATGACCCGCATGATACCCCCTACGAGATGTAAACTCCCAGTGACCAGCACCTTTTGCTCCCTGCCGCGGCCAGCCGTCGCCATCCTTCTGACCTGCGCCACTGCGCTCTGCACGTTGTCAAAGACACGTACATCACACCTCGGTGCGAGCGTCCTCATGGTCGCCGCGAGAGCCTCCTGCACGCTCAAATCGCCATCGTGGTCCGCCGCCGCCTGCTCGTTGCGCGTGAAAATTGCGTGGGAAAAGACATTGCCGCCGCCCTTGGCCGAAGCCGGTGCTGCCGCTTTCGTCGCCGCCGTGTCCGCGAGGAGGTGCGCCAGCAGCGCCGGCGCGTCGCGCTCCTGCTGGTTGAAGACGAGCGTCACCGGCCCGCCCGCCGCGGACCGGCGGCTCTGCGCCAGCCACCGGGCCACCTGCTCGATGCTGTCGCGCGTGTGCGCGCCGTCGAGCAGCCACTCCACGCCGTGCGCCGCGTCGCGGACGACCTCGCAGCGCCCCCGCAGCGTCGCCTCCCGCAAGCCCCGGATCGTGTCCCGCGGGAGGCGCGCTAGCGCCTCGGCGGTGCCGGCCGCCTCGTCGCGGGTCCCCAGGTGCTGCTGGACGGCGAGCACGGCGAGCGCCTGGTTGCTCCGCTGGAAGTCGCCGCGCAGGGCGCTCTCGACGCCGCCCCAGGCGCGCACCGCCGCCTCGTCCACCTCGACGAGCCGCGCACCCCGCTCCGCGGCCCGCCGCCGCAGCACGTCCAGGACGGCGGGCCGCTCGCCGCGCTCGTCCGACGTGAAGGCCGTGACGCCGCGCTTGAAGATGCCGGCCTTGTGCCACGCAATCTGCTCGACCGTGTCCCCCAGCATCGCGACGTGGTCGACGCCCAAACGCGACACCACCGCGGCCGAGACCGCCTCGGGCGGCAGCACGTTGGTCGCGTCGTGCTCGCCGCCGATGCCGCACTCCATGACCACGTCCCGCACGCCCGCCTGCAGGAACATGTGCCAGGCCAGGATTGTGAGGAACCGAAAGTAAAAGGGCTTCGACGACGGGCCCTCGGCGAGCTCCCGCGGCTGGCCCTCGGCCACGGCCGCCGCCGTGAAGCGCTCCCACAGCTCCCAGAAGGCGGCCGCGAAGGCCGCCTGGCTCACCGGCGCACCGTCGATGGCGATGCGCTCCCGCGGGCTGACGAGGTGCGGGCTCGTGTACGTGCCGACAAGTCGCTGCCGCCGCCGCTGCCCGCCGCCGCCCTCACCGTCACCGTGATCCTGCCGGTACGCGGCGCGCAGTAGAGACGTAGCAAAGGCGCATACGGAGCCCTTACCCTTGGTGCCCGCGACGTGGATGTGCCGCATGGCGGCGAGGTCGCGCGGCTCGTAGCCGGCTCTGCGGAGCCAGGCAATCATCTCGGGAATCGCCTGCGCGTTGAGGTCCCGGGCTGGCGGCGTTGGCGGCGAGGGTGACGCCGCACCGTCGCCATCTCGTCGTGGCTTCTCGAAGAGCGCAGTGACGGCGCGGTTCGACGCCAGCAGATTGAGCTTGGCCAGGGCGGTTTCATAGTCACGCGGGTTCGCGACGGCCGACGAGCCCATAGCGCGCGAGGTCTTGAGTCTGAGTAAGGGAGCAGCGGTGGTTCTGCTCCGTTTCGCCGCGCAGACAGCTGTCGCTACGGCGTGTAGGGAGCTGATGCAATGCTGCGCGAGGCCGCGGGGCGGCGTGTGCATCGCTGGGAAGCCAAAGTAAGCTATTATTCTCGGCTGCTGCTGCTCTTGAGCCTGTTAAATTTGCCGTAATATAGTATGGCGTTTGCAGCAAAATTAGCTGGGTTGTCAGTTGCAAGGTCAAAGTAGCCGTGAGGGTTGATCAATATGAAAAGCGCGGGCGGGTCTTTGGTCAGACAATGACTGATTCGCTGTAGTGTAAATGCAGAATAACCTAGCAACGATAGCAGCACGACACGCATTTAAGTAACCTAGATATTGTGCTTGATGCATTCGGATGACATTGTGCAATTACATAAATCCGAATGAACTTTCAAGACGGTCTATTGATATATCTAATACACAGGCCACAGGCCTCCTAGACGCATCTCCCCGAAAACAAATGTACACCACAAAGAAAACAGACGTATTGTTTTTGGTATGCTCCCATCTTTTAGTCTACGCGCAGGCTTTGCAGGCGGGCCTCTGTGGCAATGACCTAGAGAAAAATTCAAGGTTAGTGACGCCCAGCGGCATGCCGATTGCAGTGAGTCAACTTACATCAAGAGCTTGTTGCACCTCCAGCACCTTGCGGACCTCCCCGAGCCAGTCCCGGCTGAGAGTCTTGGCCCAACCGTCGAGGCCGTTCATCTCACGGGCGGCAGCGTCCAAGTCGCCCTCCTCGAGGAAGGTCTGCGTCCGCGTCAGGATGCTCTCTACATCGTCACCCTCTGCTAGGCCCTGCTTTTTGAACATGAGATGGCTTAGAACCCAGCTGGAAGCGTGGCTCGCAACACCGGCATCATCGGGTAGTAGGGAAGCCTTGCGGACCTCGCCAGCTACACGACGGAATCGATCAATAAGATATGAGGGCGAGGAGATACCCTTCTGGTAGGCAGAGGGGTTGATTGAGGAGATGGCAGCATCAACGACATCGTCGTTGGAAGCAATCTCCTTGAGGGCGACCAACTCCTTGATGAAGGGCCTTGGGTGTGTAGCACTTTCAAGCTTCGCACGGACAGCCTCAACAGCAACGTGAAGCTGCTGAGTCTTCAGGTTGGTGTCAAGAACACTGTTCCAGCCAACGGTCAGCTTCTCCAGGTCAGCTACAGCAGCCGTGAGCTCCTTCAGTTTGCTTAAGCGACCTTCGCGCTCAGCCTCAACACGGTTCTGAACTTCCTTGACAAAATCCTTCTTCAAAGCGACTGCCTGCTCCAGAAGCTTGGTCTGGAGCTTCTCCTCATTCAGTTTTTGCTCACGTTCAAGTAGGAGCTTGGCACGCTGATCGTAGGTGTCGCGGACCTTGTTCATCTCCTCCTCAAACTCTTTGCGCCATGACGCTTCCTGCTGAGCCATGGTGTTCTCAACTCGCTTCACGAGCTCGGTGGCAGCCTTGTCAAACTCGGCAATCGTAGACTTGACCTCACTGGCAGCCTTCTTCTCCACACCAGTCTTGAGGGACTTGAGTTTGTCGCCAACTTCGCCGACTTCGCGCTTTGCCTTGGCAATGGTGGTGGAGTATTTGCCATGGGCATTGTCAGCGTTGATGACGAGGATCAGGTCGTTGAGCATGCGGACAAGATCCTGGACGATAGGCTCCTTGGCGTCGGGAAGGCTCATCAGGTCAATGGGCTCCAGGGGAGGGAAGCGAGAGGGCTCGTTGACTTCGGGAGCCTTGAAGTCTTTGGATCCTTTGCTGGCGACAGACGCAGGTCGAGCCTCGGCAGATTTGGCCTCAGCAGGTTTCGCTTCGACAGGCACAGCCTCCTTTTTAGGAGCCGGGTCAGACTTGGCGGCTGGCTTCTGGCGTGAGGAAGAAGCAGACGTTGACTGACGGCCGACAGGCTCACCGCTATCGGCAACTCGCCATGATGCACCGCTCTGGGCTGGGATGCGCACATGCTCGCCGGAGCTCGGGGCAGGGCGCTCAGAACCAGCCCGGTGGGCATTGGGGAACTTTTTCTGGAACTCGAGCTCCTCAAGGTACAGGACGGCCTGCTCGCCAAAGGGCACAAATTCGGTGAAGATGTCGTGGAAGGTGTCGTTGATGCGCGAGTACCAAACACCGCCTGCGAAACCGAGAACGCCGAGGAGGATCAGGGAGGTGACGAAACGGCGGAGGCGGGCCATGAAACCCTTTTTCTTGGGTGGTGGAGGAGGCGGAGGAGCCGACTTGTTACCGCTGCCGGCGACTTGAGAGGCAGCGGACGCAACGGCAGCGGCTTTTTCGGCGATGTCCTTGGGCACAGGCGGAGGAGTCAGAGGAACCTCATCGATGCCGACCTTCTTCTCAATGGTCTCCTCGGCGGGCGCGGGCGAACGTTCGGAGCTTTTGATTTCGGAAGTCGGGAGGACAGGCGGCTTGGGGACGTTTGGGTCAATCTTCTTGTCGGCATAGTATCTCTGCTAGCTCGTTAGCTTTCGGAAGGAAAAGAATTGTCCGAATCTCGAGCTCGACAGTCGGTACGTCGGCGGTCTCTGGACAGCAGGCAGGTCGTCGGGATACCCGGCGGGCGGGAGGGCAAGAAAGCTCACGTTTTGAAGCAGAACCGAGCGTCGCGACGCGGCGGCGGGCCATTGGCGCCCGGCAGCAGCCGCAATGGGCTGGCCGCTGAGCAGCCTGGTTGACCGGAGCGATGATCGCAACATTGGAGATGCAATGGCCAACGGGGGAGGGTGTGCTTGAGGAACGAGATGCTGCTACGGCTCCGGGCTGCTACGCAGTGGACAAAAACGCTCAGGGCAAAAGTTCGGCTAAGAGCTCGGATCGCGCTAAAGCGGGCTGGGCTGGGACGCCGCGGCAGGAACCGGGAGTGACGCAATACATCAAGGTTGGCCGTGATGGGTGCTAAATTTCAGAGCAAGTGCTGGTATGACCATATTGATGACAATTTAGAAAGACACAAAGGTACATCGAATATTTCATTGATTTCGTCTATTACGTTTGGTTGTCGCTTGTCAAGCTTTCCGGGTGGCTTGTCATCATTGTGGCTAGCTGTCAGTGGAACATTCACAAGCTTGTACAAGTCCTGCACTGCTGCGCCTTCACAGTTACGTGGTTGACCAGAAATACGGAACTGGATTCTCAAAGGATTAGGCAGCGACTCGGTGACAGAAGACTGCTTAGATTGCTTGTGTCGCAGAAGGAAGGTTTCCATGTCATATTCTATGCATTAAGATCTGATGGTACAAACTGAAGTACGTACATGTAGACCGCTTGCCCACCAGCCTGGTATATACTCGGCCGGAAGCCTCGTAGCAAACAGGTTGCTGAAGCCCGTTGACGGCGGTAGCCGTGTAGTAAAGCAAGAGTCGCAGACCCAGGCTAGCTGCCAGAAAATCAACGTCGATATTAAATAGACCAAGAAGAAATAAGAACCATCAAGCGAATTCCAACAAAACCCAGGACTCCAAGAAATATACTGCGCAAGCCCGAGGCGAGAGGGACGAAAAAAAAAAGTAACAAGAAGGCCTTTGCCAGATCTTCACGACATTAAGTCTATTTGGGATGGGAGGGCGGCGAAGCCTAGCCCAATGGTGCAGTCGTCTCTGTTGGCCGGATACATGTTCCACCATGAATTTGCAATTCAGAGGGCCAGAGCGCTTTAACAGCTGCAAGGGCCGGCAGCGTTGGTGTTTGAGTTTTCGGGGGCCAAGCTGACGCCGGGACGCTGGCCAGGACGTGCATGTCTGGGGCCAGCCTGGTCGAGGGGAAGCTTCTTGGCGATGGCAGTAAAGAGTTCGGGGACATTCTCAGCAGTTTTGGCTGAGGTCTCGAAGAAGAGAAGACCGGCCTCCTTGGCGTAGGCTTCAGCGTCGGCGGTGGGGATGGCGCGCTTGTCAGGCTGTTCCGTGACTAGATCGAGCTTGTTGCCAGCGAGGGCGATGATGATGTTTTCATTCGCTTGGCGTTGGAGTTCCTTGACCCAAGCTTTGGCCTTGTCGAGGGAAGACTGTATAGTGGAGCTGGTCAGTGATATATCCGACATGGCCGAAATTTGCGAGGAGGCAAGCACGTACAGACTGTGTGATGTCGTATACAACGACGGCGCAGTTGGCGTTGCGGTAGTACATGGGGGCGAGCGATTTGTAGCGCTCCTGGCCAGCAGTGTCCCAAATCTCAAACTTGACAGTGGTGGTCTCATCGAGAGAGATGGTTTGGGTGAGGAACGCAGCGCCGATGGTGGATTCGCGGAAAGAGTCGAATTGGTCCTGAAGAAAAAAAAAAGTCAGCGGATGCAAAGAGGGAAACAGGCAGCTTGCAGTCGACGTCTTACCTTGACAAATCTCAAAACGATGGAACTCTAGATTCCTGCGATGTTAGTCTGGGTACTTGGACGTAGATGGCTCGGGCATCCTGATGGGACGCAGTCGTACCTTTCCGACGGCGGACTCTCCTACACACCCGAATGATTAGCGTTTCCTGAGCTCCAGGAGGATTTCCTGGATCAAAACATACCGAGTAGAACTAGCTTAAACTGAGCAAAGCGGTTATTGGAGCCGCCGCGCGCACCGGGGGGTCCTCTGGAGGCCATTATGACTGTATTTGGTGGTGGGTATGAGGGAGAGACGGATGAGCGAGCGAGCGGAGGGACGTAAAGGTCTCGTCAGATTTGATCCAGCGGTAAGGGATGAAGTCGGTGGAAGCGTCGGACAAGGCAGTTTCTTAGATGCGGCGAGACGAAGTTGGAGCCGTGCGTGCGCAGTGGTGAGCGCGGCGGGAGATGAAGCCGTTGGTAAGGGTGGTGGTGGAAGAGTTGATGGTGGGACGTTGCAAGTGCTCAGTAGTGGATGAAGTCGGTGGTTCGGTCGTGGTTGATGAGAGGCGGCACCACGTCAGGTTGGGGGGCGGGCGATTGGTGGCGGTGGTTACGGCAGCAATACCTAGGTTGCCAGGTAAAGTGGGCGGTCCAGCGACCGCATTGTGCCAGCAGTGAGCACCTGGTTCGTTGCAGGGGCAGATGTGGTGGGCAGCAAGACAAGCAGACAAGGCAGCCCGTGATACAGCAGTCTTTCAGGTACCTACCTACCTGGTAGTTAGCGCCTCGACAGTCACGTCAGGTGACGGATAACAATGAAGATTTTCTCAGGAAGCATCTCATCATACGCCGATATTGTTCTCGAGAGAGACTGGAGATCTGTTGCTTCTCCTATAAATCGAATTTGATCGCATCTATTGTTTCAGATTCTTGGCCTCTTGCATCATCACATGGAGCTGACTGTGATGACGAGGCGTTTTAGGCAGATGCTTTTAGCCATTTGGTACTCCAGTTGTCCAGGTGTCCAGCTAGCGTCCACAAATGAGCCCCGCTTTCCCAGCCGTTGTCGACTTTGTGCTTGTGTGGCAAGTGGCTACCCTATATAGTTACAAGCAAAGTACAACTTGGCCATACCGTGGTCCTTGCAGATTACTTACACTTATTATTGTAATGACAGACAAGCTTTTGTACGTCGGTAGTAGCACAACATGTAGTCTACATGCCAATCCTCGGCAACACCTGCATATCAAAAGCAGTTCTATTATTCTACCAAATCTAAATTTCTATCAGTCTAAATGCGAAAACATAAAACGCCTTTCTCCTTTCCATGCACATCATAGCAACGCTTGATTCGGCACCAACATCCCTTATAGCTTGATCTCAGCTCGCACAGGACCAAGACCGGCCTGGATGGCCTGCTCGCTGAAGGGATAGTCAATGTAGCCCGTGGTCACCTTGGGAAGGTAAAATGTCTTGCGGTTGTACTCAGTAAAAGGGATCTGATTTTTGATGCGGAATACCAGGTCGGGGTTCGAGATGAAGGGACGTCCGTAACCAACAATGACATCCCATTCGGCATACTCCTCATCGACCGCCGGAGCGGCACCCTCAAGATCATATGCGCCGGTGACAATCACGGGGCTGAAGTTGTCCCACTTGCGGAGGAAGTACTTGAGCGACTTTTCACCATTGGCAAAGGGGTCGACCTTGTGAGGTCCGATGAAGAGGAGGACAGGGTCGCCACGGGGCTCCACGAGCGACAGGTAGGCAAGCTTGTGGCCGCGGGCCTTGATCTGGTCCAGGATGTAGCCGGTCTGAGTCCATGTGTCGGAAGACACGGCGCCTTGGAAGGTGGCGAAGGGGCTGAGACGCAGAGCGGTGCGGTCGGCGCCAATCTCGTCGCTGACAGCCTTGACAATCTCGAGAAGAAAGCGGGCGCGGTTCTCGACGGAGCCACCCCACTTGTCGGTGCGGTCGTTGACGCTGTCGCGGGTGAACTGGTCAATCAAGTAGCCGTGGGCACCATGTATTTCGACGCCGTCGCCGCCGGCATCGACGACGTTGCGGGCCGACTTTCGGAAGTCGTCAATGATGGCCAGGATCTCGGGCTCGGTCAGCGGCTCCGGAGCGACGTCGCGGCCGGGCATGACCTTGCCGGAGCTCGAGTTGTACTTGAAGCCGCGGCCGGCGACGTACTTGTCGTCGACGGCGCGGCCCTGGTGCCAGATCTGCTGGTAGACGACGCCCCCCTTTGCGTGGACGGCGTCGTAGACCTTCTTCCAGGCCTGGGTCTGGGCGGCGCTGTGCACGCCGGGCAGGTTGGGCTGGCCCTCGGCGGCCGGGGAGATGCCGGTGGCTTCGGTGACGAGCAGCGTGCCGGGGACCGAGGCGCGCTCGGCATAGTACTGGGTCATGATGTCGGTCGCGACGTGGTCGTCATCATTGCGGAAGCGGGTCAAGGGCGCGAGAGCAATGCGCTGAGAGATGGTAGTGCGGCCGACCTTGAGAGGCTGCCACAGCTTGGATGAGGACGAGGCTGTCATTGTGTGAAGCGGAAGGGGGGGCGGGTTGAGAGACGTGTGTTTGGCGGTAATGAAGAGGACGCTTTGTGAGTTGAGCGGCTGTGAGATGGGAAGAGGCGATGGCACCGCCGGAGCGACGAGGGCTTTTATAGTAACTTGAACTAGATAACACCATTGTAGTGGATCACGAAGGAAGCGTGTGTATCGGCGCTTGAGGCCCCAAGATCAATCTGCATTATTAATCGTTTCTACTGTCGTGCTTGCGGCATAATGTGGTGTGGGTTGTGCGCTGGTACGTTCTAGAGGCCCGCGGACTTTGTTGAGCCATCGGACTGGAAGACAACGGAGGAATATTATGGGGAAACCCGTCACTGATAAATTATTAAGTCGATGGATGGATGATGGATGGAATAGGTATGGGGAGTTGTCAATCTCTAGACCAGTAAACGTAGCGAGTTTTTGAACTGAGCCGAGGATAATCTGTTCAATCTAGGATAGGCGTTGTGCCGCCTCCTAGTCAAAGTTGGGCGAGCCTGTAATCAAACGCCAATATTATCTGTATCTAGATCCAACCATCACTCCAGAAGTGTTCAGCCAAGACTAGCTAGCCTCTTTGTATTTCCTTGCTTTGCTTTTCAAACTGCGCATGCCCGACTTGTCATTGAGCCGCGGCGTTTGGGGGCAGATGCCATGTACTTGCCATGTACTTGGGCATGTACAAAAAACCTACATAGGGGTTCGATGACCAGGACCAGTCTTGACTTGAAGCTTTTACGCGTTGCGGATTTGGCGGCCTTTGGTAGCCCTTGGCGGTCTTTTGGCATGCAGATAACTATTATCAGTAGGTGTGTCTGTCTGCCCGACGGCGTTTCAACCGCTCCACAGGCAGAGATGATTGCAAAAGCGGGCTGACAAATGCGATTTTTTGGCGGGTTTGGGTTGCGCCAGAGGAACTTTAAGTGGTGCATTATTCATCTGTTGCTTATTCAACCTTATTCTCGCCTGATACTGACAAGAAGAATTAAAAACAAACGTTTCCCGATAAGGGAATATGTTCCTTATTGCCGTGGGCCCTGGATCGAGACGCGGCGCGAGGCGAGTCAAAGATCTCAAAGGGGGCTGACACAAGGCCTGCATGTTTTGGGCCCTTGCAGTTGGTGAGTTGAGAGGGGAAGCATCCGTAGTCTTATAAGTATAGGTAGGTACATAAGATAGGTACGTAGGTAGAAAGCTTGGAGCACACCTCTTTTGGCATGCAATCGGGACGGGCATGTAAGTAAGTACTCCGTAGGTACGGAGTATGTATGTGCTGAATCTGGCGGGGTAACTGCAAAACTGCCCAAATCTATTGCCATCGGCCTATAGAGCACAAGATCCCCCCCAAAAAAGGAAAAGAAAAAAACAAAGGGCAAAAAAAGTAAATTAAAGAGAATTATTCCACAAAAAAAGGTTTCCACGTCGGTTAAAAATTAAGAAGAAAGTCCTTCGTAGCTTCCTCACAGCATTAGTTGGACCTTTTCTCTCCAAGTCTGCTCACCTACCTACGTACCTTGCTTTAGTACTTAGCTAAGTTACCCAGTTGCCAGTGCTCCTCGGCAGCCGCGAGCGACCCTTGAGCGCTGCCCCTCCCCTGAATGCCAGTGAGTCCCTCGACTAGTCCTCTTTGGACTACTTAGCGTGGAAGCTTTTACAGCGAGCAGTGACGTTGACGGGCGCGAGTTGGAATCGGAAGCTGGCAAGTGGGTATCTACCTAGGTCCCTCCCACCTGGGCACCTACTTACTGCAGGTTCTTAGGCAGGTTTTAAGTACTTAGAATACTTAAAACTGGCCACGGTCTTACAGTAGGTACCGCATTCAATCTCCAACAAGACGACACATGAATAAATACAATGTTATAAAATGCTCCTCGTTGTGTGACATCTCAAACTACATGGCAATCAATTTTGACATACGGAGTACTTATTCGGCATTTGAGGCGCAGTTGCCAGGTACCAAGGCCACTACCTCCAGCACCGCCCCTGCACATACCCGCCAAACACTGCGGCGCTGAGCGCTGTAAACACCAACCGAGCCCACTTCAGATTGGCCTGCTCCGATCAGCTTCGCCAGCCCCGTTGGCCTCAACTTTACCCGATCTTCCATCCCGCCATCTCGCCATCCAACTCGTCGGCTACCTTTTCGAGGACCGCCTTGCCCTCTTGCATCGCCCACCTTCCATCCAGGCGCATTTGTCGCGGCCCTCAGTACTCGAATCGCTTCCTGCCCGCCGCCCGCCGGACACCATGGCCCCCATCACCGGGCCCCTGTTCCCCTACCGCGACATCAACCTGCGTGTTAGCAACGATGCCTACACCTTCACCTCGCCCTCCTCTCCCAATGCCCCGGCATTAGTTCTCGACCGTCCCACCGGTGATGTCAGCTTGACTGAGCCCTCTTTGCAGTCCACGAAGCGCGCTACTCGCGTCTCTAGCATTGCCGGCGTTCTCGGTCTCATTCAACTCAAACTCGGTCCGTCTGCGCTCCTCCCCCCAGACCGCCGACTCGTCTACTTGTCAATTTGTTAACAATCCATTCCCTGCAGATAAATATGTCGTCATTATCAACAAGACCAAGCCTGTCGGCCGCCTCAAGGGCCAGATGGTCTACAAGGTCCTTACCGCCGAGATACTGCCCATGCGCGAGCGCCAGATTCACGATCCCGACGAGGATACCTTTGTCCGCCTCCTCGATACATTCCTCCAAAAGGCACCCCTCTACTTCTCCTATTCGCTCGATCTCACAAACTCGTTTCAAAGACAATCCCACGCCGACACCACCAAGCCCCTCTGGATGCGCGCCGACGACCGCTTCTTTTACAACAAGTTCCTTCAGTCAGACCTCATCGACTTCCGCAACCTCGGCTCCCGCGCCCAGCCCGGCACACAACCCAGCATCGACCCCTTCATCCTCCCCTGCATGTTTGGCATGTTTGAGAT
Organism: Cordyceps javanica; assembly: GCF_051103115.1. Lineage (NCBI taxonomy): Eukaryota > Fungi > Ascomycota > Sordariomycetes > Hypocreales > Cordycipitaceae > Cordyceps > Cordyceps javanica. Next base: position 3,223,402 of record NC_139296.1, read on the forward strand.
GAAGCAAACCTCATTCAAGGGTATCCCTCTCAGTCTTACTCTCATCTCCCGTCGATCCAGATACCGTGGTGGTACACGATTCTTCACCCGTGGTGTTGACGAGGAAGGTCATGTCGCCAACTACAACGAGACAGAACAAGTCGTTATTCTCAACGAGACCAGCACTGGTATGGGCGGCTTCGCTGGCAGCACCGATATGCAGAGCGGCAAGCTCGGTGGTGCCGACGGCAAGGAGATGCAAATCATGTCCTACGTGCAGACTCGAGGCAGCGTTCCCACATATTGGTCCGAGATCAACAGCTTACGTTACACGCCCAAACTGCAAGTCCGAGGCACCGAGACTGCTACCGCTCCCGCCGCCCGCCATTTTGATGAGCAGATTCGCATCTACGGCGACAATTACCTGATCAACTTGGTCAACTCCAAGGGTCGTGAGCGCAATGTCAAAGAGTCATATGAACAAATGTGCGACGCGCTCTCTAGAGCCGGTAACGTTTCCGACGCCACCAGCGAAAAGTTTACTGTCACCCCCAGCAGCAGCAGTCGCAACCAGTTTGACAAGATCCATTACGTCTACTTCGACTTTCACACCGAGACCAAGGGCATGAGGATGGACAAAGCTTATAACCTGGTCACGCGCATGCACCAAGAGCTTGAAACACAATCGTACTTCCGCGGCGTAAATATGCCCGGTGGTCTTGATGACAAGCTCGAGGCCCGCAGTCTCCAGACCAGCGTTATGCGCACCAACTGCATGGACTGTCTTGATCGTACCAATGTTGTACAAAGCATGTTTGCTCGGGCTGTGCTTGACCGAATTTTCAGTGAACTTGGCCTCATGCCGCGTGGTGCTTCCTTCCGAGACCAAGACCCTGCCTTTGAGTTCCTCTTCCGCAATCTCTGGGCCGACAATGCTGATACCGTCTCCGGTTCCTACTCCGGTACTGGAGCTATGAAGACAGATGTTACCCGCACGGGCAAGCGAACCAAGCTCGGCGCCCTTCAAGATGGACGTATCGGCATCACGCGCTATTTCCTCAACAACTTCCTCGACGGTCCCCGCCAGGACAGCTTCGATCTTTTCCTAGGTGCCTACCAACCCGGCAAGTCAGGAATCGGCCTGGGCCGTATATTCGTAGACAGACGCCCCCTCCTTATTCAGTCGATCCCCTACCTGCTCGCATTTAGCACATTCATTGTCTTTATCGGCATCTTTACTAAGCGTGAGGCGGATGCCAAGGTCCTGCCCATGCGCATCTTCATTCTCTTCTGGACCGCCGTCGCTGCCTGGTGTGTTCACTTTATCCTCGGCCACGGCATGCTTTACGTATGATTCTCCCAAAACTCCTGGCGCTGTATTAGCTGAACTAACAAGCATCTCCATAGGTTAATTGGCCCACGCTTAACCCTCGTCCGTTTGCCACGGAGGGCTACAATGAGCACTACTCGAAAGCGCGCAAGGACGCAGTGCTGGGCAGCTTTGTTGCACGACATGAGCGCGGTCTGAGCACCGCACGTTTCCTTAGTGCCGAGGAGGGCAAAAAGAGAATCGAGTAAAAGAGGTATGGGGCCATGGACGAAAAAGTTTACAGTTTTTCGTGTAATTTAGATCTACTATCCTTTATTTTGTCTCCTACTGTCGTTTTAATTACATGAACCTGCCTGGAGTGATCCTTCCCAAACATGAGAGGCAACCATCGCCGTGTCCATGGGGGCCTCTGTCTGATTGTTTTGTCATCGTCTCAGGGTAATGTTTGTAAATGTTGATTTTGCCAGCTTGTAGAATATTTTCAGCTGCCAATTTGGACGTGATCGGCCAGTCTCTCCGCATCGGACGGAGACTTGATGCCTTTAACAACGCATCGTTCATTTGTCATTGCACGCCCAATGCTGTATACGACTGAGCAACAGTAGTAGGTCAAGGTTTCTTGTATTATGCAGGGAGCTCACGGTAATTGAGCGCCATCTATTGAGAAACACAGAATTCAAATGCACGTAAACAACCATGATCCTCGAGGAGGCCGGAACGAAAATGTGTTCAAGCACTTTCATGGTCGTGCATATATGTCAAGTGTGCCGATATAAACAAAAACTGGTAGAAGATTACAAGGAATATATTGTCATTGGAGTTTACAAAACAAAAATCCAAGATGGTAGCAGAGCCGGAATGCATGCCAAAGCAGGGTATCAATTGTCGCTTTCTCAAATGCTTTGATCGATTGTGGCAGGCAAAAAAAAAAGTACAGAGTTTTGAAAAAAAAAAAAAAAAAAAAAAAAAAGAATCCAAGCAAAGCGTGGTTGGCGCGTAGCCTAATGCGTTTGAGCAGACGAGGAAAGAAGCAAGAGAGAAGAGGAAAAGAGGAGAGAGAGCACCTTGACAGCAAGTGTCTACGCAAGCCACAGCACCCACTTGACACCGTGCCAGATACCTTTGCCGATGCCGAGAAACACGCGGAGGATCATGACGACGAACCAGACGTACCACATGAAGCCAACGACCAGCCACTCGACGCTGAGCCAGAGGCCGCGCCGCAGCCAGCGCAACCTGCGCCGCCGCCTGCGGAGCATCTTCTCAATCGTGTCCACGACGTGCTTGATGCGCAGCGGCTGATCCAGCGCTAGGCTGCGGCTGGCCTCGTCGGCCTCCTCGACAGCCGCCCGCGTCATTGGCGCCAAGTCGTCCGCCACGCGAGATCGCACGGCCCCGACGCGCCGGTGCAGCTCCGGCCCGGTGTGCGATGTGAACTTGTCCGCGGCGACCTGCCAGCGCTGCCCGAAGATCTGGATGGTGCTGGTAAGCGTCTGCGCGGCGAGCGGGTAGACCTCAGCAAACGGCACGTCTTGATTTTGCAAGTGCTTGCTATCCGGGCACAGCTTGGCGATCCCGTCCCAGTCAATGTTGGCGACGTTGACACAAATATCCGCACTGTCATTGCGAAACGGCTTGTGCGTTTCTTGTGCGCGCCTGCTAATCTCCATGGCCTTGATACCCGAGCTCAGGATCAAGGTTTTCATACGTGCCATCTCACGCCTCGACAGGTGACTTCGTTCTACCTGCCGGCCGCCTTGGTCCGCAATTGACCACTGGCGACTCTTGGTCCGTTCACTGCGGTCAAGGCGACGCGCAGCGGAATCTCCCAGAATCGCATTGAGTTGGAGGTCAGTTTCGTGAGCTTGGAGGGCAACATGGTCCTTGGTTGATTCGAGCTCCGAAGCATCGGATTCTTCTAGGCGGCCTGATGCTTTGGGAGGTGGGGATGTTGACTTGGACGGGCGTCGAACTTCGGTTTGAGGGGGCTTGAGTAAATCAATGCGCGAAGACTCGTTGCTTTGGATAATGCGACCAGTCCAAGTTGCGGATTTCTTCATGCCCGTCTCATCAGAAGTACCAGGCGCGTGTTGAAACTGCGGCATAACATCGAGAAAGTGTTTCGAGTCCTGCTTCTTGTGTTGATCCTTCTTGGAGGGACGGCGAGACAAGGAGATAGAGGCGCGCCTCCGTCCTCTGTTCCGTTCGCTGTCGGAGTCATCTGTAGAATCAGGTTCCTGCGAGTCTCCAAACTCCTCTCTTTTACGTAGAATATCGCCAATGCGAGAGACACCGCCGCGTAAGACTGTGTCAATACGTGGGCCTTTAAATATACCACGAAGACCAGAATTCGGGTCGTCGGCGCGCTGGAGTAAGCTTCCCATGCGGCGATGGCCTTTGATAGTTTCTCCAGCCAGGGGTGCCGATGCATTCCTCGCCAGTGATGACTCCCCATTACTAGGCGGCGTGCGGCTAGCGGCCTCTCGTGCGATTTTGTCAGCTCTATTGATTGGAACTGCATCTCTGTCCGCAACAAGCTTTGCATCCGAGTTTGTGTGAGATTTGGTTGCATCTTTTCTGGAAGGGGATCCTGAGCGGGTCCACGGAGCTGGTAGTTCTGGTGACACAGACTCGAGTGTAGCCTTTCGCGAGGGCTGCAGTTCTGGCGATGTAGGCAGTGACGCATCGTCATCCATCGATCTAGGTGCTCGGAGATAAGGTCCTTCAATAACCGGGTCTTCGGGATGGAAGCGAGAGGAGGAGGTCTTGTGTATCTTTTCGAAAGTGCCGGTCGGCTCATGGTCGCTCATGTCCATCAAAGACCCTCGACGACTGTGAAAATAGCTGCCTGATTTCGAGCGTACGTCTCGCTCTGGGCTCGTCATACTCGGCGGCACAAAATGCTCAACTCCCGCAAGCTCCAGTATATCATTGCCGTTGTTTTCCTTTGCAATCATATCGAGCATCTGTTTGTGCAAGATGTCGCCTGGCTGGGCATCCTTGCGTCCTGCCCGCCTTCGGGTATCGCGTAACGTCCGGTTGCGTGCCTCGTTCTCACTTTCAGAGTAGTCGGAGGCGGAATCCATTTTAGAGCGAGGCCTACCATGAAGATGTTCAGAGACATGCCAGTGACTTGGGTCTTTCATGTGACTGAGCTTCTCTCTAGCGCGTTCAATGGTAGGCTGACGATCATGTTCTAGGCCGTTATGCTTATGTACGTGATTCACATCGGAAGCGTTCTGAAGCCGCTGAACGGCATCTGGCGAGAATGGCACAATGTGCCTTGGCTCATCAGTCTCCCGCGACATGGGGCGAGAAAGTTCCCAAGCAGGAGGAAATATCCGACGCCAATGGCGGTCTTCGATCAGTCCCTTATTTTGATCCTGTTCAATCCAGTATGCATCGGCGATCATGTCGCAGGGCTCAATGAACCAATCTACGCGGGGCCGACGGGTTCGAGCCGTCTTGGTCAGAGAATCAGGCCTGAACTGCGTAGCCGATTCCTCAACACCAGAAAATGGCACCATACACGCTGCCTCATCTTCCGGTTGTTGCAGAGCAATGTTTTGTTCGCACTTTTCAACCCAGGACTTGACGCTGTCGACTTCTCCGAACCCTTGGCGCTCGCCGTCGATAATTTTCCTTTCACGAGCTCTCACTTTTCGATTTCGGATATACTGCAGCGGGTTGTACTTGCGTCCCAGTTGTACAGGGCCTGGCGTCGCAGTCCAGCTGAAGCCTTTTGCGCCGCCTGCTGGGGATGCTGGTGGGCTCGTCGTGACGCTCCGCAAGTGCGCCGGCTTCAAAGGCGGCAAGACATCGAGAAGTCTTCTGTACTGGGCCATGAGCTCTAGCTGATCTTTCGCCTTCTGAGCACGGGCCAGGGTTGAGGCGGAGAAGTGGTAGCGATAGAGATCGTCTTGTCCCGGAAAGTTGGAATGTAGTGGGCTTGACACTGACAAGCCTGTACTTTGCCTCGGTATCATGCTGTGTCCTGGACGGGGAGAGATATTTTGAGAGGAGCGACGTTGCTGTTTGAGCTGTTGGCGAAGATCGTTAGAGGCGGTCGAGTCGGGGAAAGGCAGAAGATTTGGGGGAGCGGCACGGGACACATGTCGACGAGAGGCAATACGACGAGATTCGCTCAGGTTCAAAGCCATGTTCACAATCCGAGTAGAGTCCACGTCTACAGAAGCTGGAGCATGGCTGTTCTGCGAGGATGCAGGAGACGACTGGTTGAGTGAACCGGTACTGAGATTGTTGGCCGCTTCGGGGGACGGCGTGAGAAGCTTGCCGGCAAGCGGATCAGACACTACTCGCATGGCTTTTTCTCGCAGAGCATTCGATCGCGCGGATTCGGGAGTGTTGGAGAGCGAATCGGTCGTACCACGGCTATGACTGGCGGTGGTGGCGGGTTTCGGGAGACGAGAACTGTGGCTGCGCTTGACGCCTCCGCCATCGAGCAGAAAGGAGCCGCCGGGCTTGTCTCTACGCTTCCTCCTCATTGTGTCCTGCCGCGTCGGCCCATCTGTGTGATCTGCGGCGAGCCTCGACTGGTAGAGCAGCAGGCGCTCGCGCGTGAGCTCTGACGCGGCCGAGTGGCCCCCGCCGCCGTGGCCCCCGCGGCCTCCGCTGTCGCTCGACTCGCCCGCCGTATCATGACCTTTTCGATGGTGTGCATCAGGTGTTCTTGGAAGTTGGCGATGCCCGGAAGAGTCTTGGGCGTGGAAGTCCGCCATGGCGTGGAGGGGTCCTAGCACATGCTCCGGCGAATAGGGGATGTGGACGACGAGCCGGGAATGTTGAGGTTCGGGCGGACCTTTGGGCTACGTTGGCAGCCGGCGCATGACTTGAGGAGAGGCAGAATAGAAACTCGAGCTGAGAGTGAGAGTTTAGACGATGGGGAAAGGGGCAGACAAGCGATGGATGGCGGATTCACATAGATGGAGCTGAAGGGCTTGAAGCTCGAGGGCGGGAGTCGTCTTGCTCCAAGGCCGGCTGGCTACTTAATAATGTTAAAGAGCGGAGGACAAGGCAAACATGTGCCAGGACGGAGGTTGATGGCGGTACTTATACAGTACCTTTTCTGCCGGGCAAACAGCGGCATTTTCAAAGTATATCTAAAGTATTTTGCTTGGGGGTGCGCAGTGTGGCGGTAACTCGCATGGTGTCAGGTGCAAAGGAGCTAACTGAAAAGAAGAAAGGAAAAAGAAAATAAATATAAGTAGATAAAAGTAAATAAAAATAAAAATTTGGTGAGGTATCACACTTGATCTCTTACAGAACGTACTGGTAGACTGCGATCTATTACTCCGTACTGAGTACTTACTCTTCCATGTTTTCCAACTTGGCCGGAACATTGGGACGCGGGGGACAATCCATCGACGGAAATACTATCCACAGAGTGAGCGGACCAGCCAAGGACTTTTACTTGGCTGCTTACATCGCGATCGCTTGTATCCGTACTCTATCGTGTGGCGGAGGCGTCACGGTAGGTAGGTAGGTAGGTAGGTGGGATCAAGGGCTTTAATACAGGTGACTTTTTTGACGTGGAAAGAGCATGCATAGCAAGTACGGAGTGCATACGGAGTACTCCGTACATACGGAGTAAATCGTGTTGTAAGAATGATGAGTCAGTGCCAGAGCATGGCAAGGAATGTATCAAGAGGATTCAAGACCAAATGGGCCCCGTCGAAAAAGCCACTTGGCCCCCAACGACGATAACTGGCGGCTACTCTGTACCTCAACTTGATTTCTTCTTCAAGTTACTTAACCAGCAGGCAAACTACTTACTGCTGGGTCCTGATAGTTGTGAGACGAGCCCTTTCGTACCATGGTGATCCATGTACAAACTACTGGGCAAAATTCGTATTTTACGCCGGAAAGCCCTGAAAATGGATCAAAGTGGTCGGCTTCTAGAAAATGTAAAGACGGCGCCACTCAACTACCGAGTACCATGCACACCAAATCAGTACTTAGAGATAGTCTTGTTTGCATAATGTACCCTCTCCACCCTCATACCTATATATCAGGCCAAGTCAGTATGGCCATCATCCTGATTCAAGGTTTGCCAAGACTGTACTCACACAACGGTTTTTAATAGCACAGCACATCATTCGCATACTGTACTTCAATGTCGACGTGGCTTCCGTCTCGGAATCATTCCGTTGGACGTCAACGGCCCCTTTATCATGCATCATGTTCCAAATGACTTCCAGAAGAATTGGATGCCTGTAGACAACTTCAGTTGTATGACATTGGGCAGCACTGTAATGCGTCGCGTTTCCCTTCCCGTGAGAGCCACATTGATGACCTGCGACCCAGTTGGAGTTTACATGTCAAGTACATAGTACTGATACAGATTAAGTACTGAGTAGGACTCGTCAACTACGCAGTAAGAACAAGGGCCCCATTGATGACTTGCGACCCATCAAACACGAAACCCCTGGCCAACGTTGACTCGCCAAAGCCTCCCTTTAGAGTCTACTTGGTATCAGCACAGGCTGATTTCTTTCTGCGCAGCATGGCACAAAATAGTACATGTCCTAATGCCGTCGGCGATCGAGTCATTTGCTACCACAATGATTTCAACCGGATTCAGAGCTGGTAGCATGCCTGAGAATCACAATGGGATACTTACCATCGGGACGGGACAAGAGTGGCTGTGCTTCTGAGCATATACTCGGTAGAAAAAGGGCTGCCATCGTCAAGGGACACGGCAGATACTCGGGGAGCCTTGTCCGTAATATGATGCGACTTCATCAACCTTCGTGTCCGAGTCAAAAATTCCAAGATCCACTTGACCGAAATTCCCAGGCTCGATACTTACAGAGTACTCCGCACACTCTACCCCTTCGTCTCATGCTTCGGGATTTTTTTTTTTTTGGTAAATAAATACTTACTTTACCAGTCAGGTTCAAAAAGCACAGAGTGGCCGTTACGAAGTGTCTCCACGTCGCTGCCGACAAAAACAGTGTATATATTAGCTACTACACCCAAAACAATTTCCAGCATGTCCTCTTTAGATTTACTCTCCGAAATTCGTCAGTAGAGACGGTTTCAGAATGGCATTTCCGGCCAAACCTCCCGTGCTGCCAATAAGCTACCAAATGAATGCTGCAAAGGGACTCATTCCGCGGGTTGGCCACGCGAAATTCTACCTCACCGCGGCTTTCATCTTTATCCTTACATTGTTTGGACTTTTGAAATCCGAAACTTACACATCCGTTGGCACTATACCATCGTACACGGCCTCTTTCCAACGGGGAGCGTATGGCGACAGCTTGTCTAAGCATGCACACAATGAGACTCTCGGATTCGAAAAAGTCTTCTACCTCAACCTGCCTCAGTACTATCCGACCTCTCACGTGCTTACGGTGACGAAACCGAGTTGCTAATTTTGACGCTCGCAGCCGGTCGGATCGACGAGATGGCATGGCCATGTTGGCCGCTTTGACAAATATACGTCTGATTCGAAAGGAAGGGGTACGTGCATATATTTCTGTCCGCGATTTTGTGTTACTAACAAGTGTATTTCAGGTGAACGGCAGTACGATTCACGAGAAAGCAAAACCGGAAGGGAGCGGGAGTTTAAGGCCTGAGCAACTCGGCAGCTGGCGAGGCCATGCCAACGTTTGGCGCCACATTGTCGAAGAAAAAATTCAGACCGCTCTTATCTTGGAGGACGACGTCGATTGGGATGTCAAAATTCATGACATACTCCAGGATATGAGCATTCAACTCAGGAAGGGTCATCTAAGGAGACATAAGCCCACGAGATATGAGGCTGCTTATGCCCCTTATGGTACACAGCATCCCCTATTAATAGCAGCCCACGATCGGATGGAAACTTTGGAACTGAATCATCTCTAGGCCTCGACTGGGACCTATTATACCTCGGTACCTGTTGGAACGTTAAGGGTGAGACCCGCCCTGCATCGCACATTTATGAAGATCGAAATGCGCCAAATTCAACAGAGTGAGTCATTGTAGAATTAGCCAACTCATCAGGACATTGGCAGTGAAAGGGATCACATACTCACCGATTGTTCACGTTCAGTTTGCTGACGCATGATGACTAGAATGGACAATAATTTTCCTCAGGAGCTTGAGTACTGGGGAGCTGGTGCCTTGAAGAAGCCTCGCGTTCGAGTGATAGCCCCTTCTTGGTATCCCGTCTGCCTCACAGGTTATGCCGTGACCTTGGAAGGAGCAAGAAACTTGCTGTACCAGGTAGGAAGCGGAGGCGGGTTGACAGCGCCTACTGATCTCGAGATGATCAACAGGATTCAGTCAGGGCATCTCCGGTCTCTGACGATTGTTCCACCACTGATCACGCATTGGCTTACCGGGACCGCATCGGATAGTGACACCTCCCAGCTTACAGATGACGGTACTTTGCCGAAAGGCAGCAACAACTTGCGATTCAGTGGCAGGAAGGCTTTACACGAGGCGGTTTACAGGGGCATCAACCCTTGAACCAAGGTTCAGGAATATTTTCATCACCTGTCCCCCTTGGGGCCATCTTGTATTAGCAGTCCGCACTCAGAAGGTTATAGCATGGCTACGTGCAGTGAAGAGTGCATACTGCATTTTAGATCAACATAGAATATTACGTCATGTATTGGATGCGGTAAGGCGTAATGTTACGGGCCGCTAACGTATATAGCGGCTACTATAGGTGTTCCTCCCACGGGCTACCATTCTTCGATCTGTTCCATCGCTATTGCAAAGTGGTCCATGGTCCATTTAGTGCCCTAGATCGTTCCATGTAGTCTAGGAGGAATAACAGTCAGAATTTCCCGACATCTTCAGGTCCGTCTGCGCTCACGATGCGGAACTAAGAGGATGAAAAGGCGTGTTGAGCAAGAGCTTGACCCCCGTCTGAACAGAGGCGGAGGGACCCAGAACTTCCCTCGGGACGCATTCAAAGATGGCCTTGATACAGCCTTGATATATAGTGTTTGTGATATCCTTTCCGTGGCCAAAGTAGCTATGCGGGCGAGGTGTAGGAGTTTGGGTTGTGAGATGGCGGGGAAGATGGTCAAAGCATGCAACGAGGGCCATGGGGGTGGTTTCTATTTCAGAATAGCCACTCTACTGTCTTTAAGCATTCTGAGATGCGCCTCGATGTGACGAGTATCACTGGCATGCCATGAATTTCGCGCTGGGTGCGGGACAAGTGCGGTCCTTCCGAAAGTCGAACTCGTTCTAGAAAATCGATACCTGGCGGGAATATTGCTTTTACGCCGCGAATAGTACGTCAAGATGCGGGGAGTCCGAATTGTAAAATGGGACATGCAAGCAGCGACACACGGATTTCGTTTTGTCGTATGCATGCTGTGTCCGAGTCGAGCAGAGCTGGTTCGAGGCTTCAGCTCGCCCTGGCGGGATTGCTCGAGGTCACACGGCCAATACATGAAGCCAAGAAACGTTACATTACGAGATGATTGTGACAGGCCGTCCGATTTTCCTAGCCAGCCTCTGTTCGGAGTCGCCGCGCGACATCGAGTCGAGGGCAAACATGCAGAATGTAGTCAGTCTCGGGTGCTGACGGTGCTGTGGCTGGCTGTGTCTGACTTGGCTGCAGATACAAAAATGGTGTACACTGAAAACGGACTCATCCTGCGTGTGACTGTAGCCAAGCTGAGCGATAGCTATCCGAGACTGTGCTTTCCAGGCTTCACCTGAGCATCAGGAGTGCAGGGCTTCGCCGACTCGGAAGCCATCGACATTTGCAGCAAGTATATTTAAAGCCATTGGCGTATTCAATGGATAGTGACGGGTACCGAGCCACGCCACCAACGCAATTGCAACTTTACTTTGACTTATTCTTTTTTGCTGCTAGGCAGTTGCCAATAACATGATACATCAAAAAACAGAATATCCGCATTATGTCGATAGCACGGTGCTATTCGAGCATGAGCAAAGCGAATCGACCTTGGTAGTCTTGTCAGAGTGGGCTGCAGTAGAGAGATACTCACGCCTCGGTTCCGAGACATTGGCCCTCTACTTCCCCGAGAGTATGAATCTGCAGTACGACAACGAGGTGGAGCGGCAGCTTGCCCGGGACATACAACAATGGCCATTCTTTGCTCTTCTCCCGGGAAAATTGAAGCAGCTTTCCGTCCACCTGTCCCATCTCTGCTCGTACAAGGCCTCTTTGAGCTACGAGCGAAGGGTCCTCCTGCACCACCACGTGTCGTGGATTTTCCTCATGGATCAGGTTACGGAGATGATGCCATTGTACGGGCTGCACGACACTGCAGGCAAGGCGTACCTCGAAAATCTCAAAAGTATTGTCACTGGAGGCAATACAAACGACATGGCCCAGTTCAAGGGTGAATGCCCGGCAGAGCTCATCGACGCGGCCCTTCTGGCGCAAGAGATTCTCGCCGAGGACCTGATGCCCTTGAAGAGAAGACTGCTCTCGCAGCAGCACGTGAATCTTTGCAGCGATCTTCTCGTTCAATTTTTCGATTCCGAGTTTGATGAGGGGACAAAATTTTGTACCGAAGCCTCGTCGCAAGAGGTGCTCCGAACAAGGGCCATCACGGTGGGCGGTTTGATACCCATGGCCCTCACCATGTCGTCCGCTCAAGCGGAGCAATGCATGCTCGATACCTCGGAGATGATCCAAGCGTCGGTGCTGATGATTCTCATCAACGACATCATCGGTCTGTACAAGGACCTCAGGGCCGTTGAGCAGCAGAACGACGGCTCTGCCTACTTGAACCTCGTCCGGGTGGGGATACGGGAGCAGAATCTCACCGAAAAGGAAGCGCTGAGACTGTATATTGACAAGCTCAATAGACTGACTTGGTCTGTTGAATTTTATCAGCTCGCGTATCCGTCGTCCCGACACGGTCTGCAGTTTGAGTGTCTGAGACTCGCGTTCAATTACCTGGACTACCACCTTTTCGGAATCATGGGCAAGCCAAACAACCGGTATGGATGGAAACACAAGTATATTATCTGACGTCGCCAGCTAGTTTCCGGCTTCTTTGGGTTGCTACAAGCCGGCAACTTCCGGGCCAAAGCCGCGAGCAATGTGACTGAATAATGACATTGGACGAGTTTGAGGCTCCTGAACCCCACCATCTGTATAACTTCACTATTCGTGATGACAATGCAAGAGGTTGGCGTTGTCCTTTGTTCAAGCGCAATACACATATGCTACGGGCTTGTACGGTTTTGCCAAGCAAAGACTACGACTTTCCTGTCGTCATCAAGTCCTGCACTACATGTGCTGGGGGGGAAATACGTTTTTAGACATGCATGGATGGTTATTCAGAGGGAACGTGTCGATCAATCATGATGGTTACTTTTTTGTTTGCAAGTACATCGATTAAACTAGAGAATCAATGCATATCATCACCTAGCTTTGCCGGGAAGCGCACCAAGGGACTAGCCCAAACGTGTGCTTTCTGAGTTCGTGATTGTGCCGCGTAAATTGGCGGGGGGGGAGGGGGGGTTCTTGCAAGATAGACGCTTCACAAGCGGGCACAAAAAAGAAAGAAAAAAACCTCTCGGTTTAATAACATGCGCACCGGCAAGAGGGAAGCCACCCTCGGCAAAGTGGTCCATCGATGCTGGTGGCTTGCCAGCGTGGCCCGAATAGTTGCCCGCACTGCAAGCACAGAACAACCGCAAAAGTCAGCCAGCCAGTGTACGTCCGTGCAAGAGCATCGAGAGAACAGTCATTCTAGTCTTCATAGAGAGGTAACATACCATTGCATATTGAAACAGCAGTCGCGACCAATCGCGCGCGCCCGCATGACACGGTTTTCATGCGGGTCGCTTCCGCCAAGCGACGACGTTTGGGTTCCTCTCTGTTCGTGATCAGTCTGAAGCCGCGGCGGCCAGATCTGCACTAGAAGACTGCCACCAACAGTCATTGCAAGCAAGAGCTCTGCTGGCGCTTTGACAACGGCTTTCCGTAGCAAGGTGATCAGTGGCGGCGCTTTGATCAGCTCCCTGGGTCGGTGAATCTCGGCATTGGCAACACCAGCAGGACCGGAAGGTCGTACAGCAGAATCCATTCTACAATTTACCGATGTTCCGGACTAGAAGGACCGACATCGTCATTGCATATACTTTAACGAGATGCATCATGAGCTTGAGCTGCATGTAGGCATGGCCAGCATTAACATGAGACGAAATAAGTCATGTTGGTCCATTCGGTCCTCAACGACAATGCGCGGCAACCAATATAAAAGCCTTGCATCTTCCTCGCCTCTCTAGAAGGTAAGGGCGTCTATCTCTGAGGACATTATCTCATTCCATCACTCTCTGATTCTCTGCTCTTCTCAGTCCACGTTTGTATAGTCGCTGTGCTGATACTCCCCAAGATTTCCTCTCGCCATGAGGTTTCTCAGTCCTTTTGCGCTGGCCACCCTAGCTCTCACCTCACCACACCCCCAGGAGATACGCAGGACCAATAGTCCATTGGAACTCCGCATTGAAATGGATGGCAATTCCAAGGTCAGGGCCGTCCTGACCAACAGAGGCAGCAAGGACCTCCACCTCCTCAAGACGGGTACCCTGCTCGGCAGCGCCCCCGTAGAGAAAGCCAGAGTCTACAACGGCAGTAAGTGGAAGCAAGGTCTTTCCCTCCCCCTTATTGTGTCATCGTATCCGTAACATGCTGATCTCGTTTCTATCGGCCTTCCTTTCAGAGCAGCCGTACATCCCGACAACGCCGTCGAGTTCAATGGTGTCCGCCTCCAGGTCGCGACGTCCGAGCTCGGCCTCGCCGACTTCCACACGCTCGGGGCCGGGGATTCGGTGACGACCGACTTTGACCTCGCGCACATGCACGACCTCTCCGCCGGCGGGGAGTACCACGTCGAGCTGTCCGGGGAGCTCCCCACCGTGGCGGTCTCGTCGGGGGAGGTCGACGGCTCCGTCGCGTATCACTCGAACCGCCTGAGCATCCGCGTCGATGGCGTCGCGGCGGGCCACACGGCGTCCTCGTACCGGAGGGGCCTCGAGCGGCGAACCCGGGTCCAAGGGGGCTGCAGGGGCCGGCGGCTGCAGACCACGCAGGCCGCGCTGGCCAGCTGCGTCAAGATCGCCACGGCCGCCTCCAAAGCCGCGTCCGGTGGGCCCGCCAGCAAGATGCACGAGTATTTCAAGGCGGCGGACAACGGCACGCGTCGCGTCGTGGCGGACGTCTTTGCGCGGATCGCCAGGGAGTGCGGCACAGTCAACGGCGGTAGATCGGACTACTACTGCAGAGACAAATACGGCCATTGCAAGCCCACCGTGCTAGCCTACACAATGATGGAGAAAGACGCCATGTGCTACTGTGAAAGGTACTTTCGAACGCTGCCAGCGCACACGAAGAAGTGCCACGGACGGGACCAGCCCACGACGAATATCCACGAGATGACACACCTGAGACGCATCAAGGGAACCAGCGACTTCAACGGCTACGGTTACGGGACTGTCCAGAATCTAACTCGAGAACAGAACCTCAACCATGCGGATACGTACACCCTCTTTGCCCTTGCTATCGAGCTGAAGTGCTGAGTAAAATGGGGTTCGCGATGCGGCTCCAGAAAGGCTAGAGCAGTGGGTGGTTTCCTCTCGTCATCGCTTCAACAGGCTGATGCCGCTCATGCAGTATTCAGGTTGGATATTTTTCTTTGGTATTTACAGTCAAGTTTTTAGTATTGAAGCAATGTTGAGAAAATGATTATATTCGCTATCCGAGTCTAAATGCATTTCCAAGTTGGTTACTTTTTCCCCGACTACTAGTCCCATGCAATGAGAAAATTATTGCAGCGGCTTATTCATGCCATGAAATATAGAGCATGATGCCGGCGCCCAGGGCCATGGCCGCAAACTGGGTGAGCGTCTTGCGCAGCTCTTGCATCTTGTTGGTGCCCGTCTCGAGCAGTTCCGGGATGACGGCGACTGTGCCGACGTAGAGAAATGTGCCGGCCGTGAATGGGAGCAGCATGTCGCCCCAGGTCTATCGCCGAGTGTTAGCAGACGTCGACTGATTTCTTAGGAGGAAGGGGTTGGGTTGAATTATGCTGGGACAACTGGCGCTGTGTAATCAAGACCACACATTACGCAGGCAAGGGGTGGCAAGTGACTCACCAGGCTGGTGCCCCAGAGACCAGCATTGCGAGGCATGCCCGTCGTCTCCTCCACGCCGGAGCTGCCCAGCTCCTGCACGGCGATACCGATGAGGGTGCCGAGGAAGGCGCCGATGGCGGTGACAAACTGCGAGCCCATGGCGGCGCGCTTGGAGAAGCCGGACTGAACGAGCAGGGCAAAGTCGCCAACCTCGTGGGGAATCTCGTGGAAGAAGACGGCAACGGTTGTGGTGGCACCAATGGTCGGGGAGGCATAGAAGCTGGCGGACATGGCCAGGCCATCGGTGATGTTGTGGGTAAAATCGGCGCTGTTCGAGACATTAGCATCAGGGGGGAAAACGGAAGGGGGTTGGAGGTCAGTATTCAAAACCTGCCGATGCTAAGATGACTTACATGAGGTTCAAGTAGCCGCCGAGCTTGACGCTCGGGTTAATCTCCTTCTTCACCTCGACAGCGGCAACCACCTCGTCGGCCACCTTTGCGCCCTTGCGCGCCTTGACACTCCCATCGGCGGCCGTCGCGGCGGCATCCACGCCGGTCGCCACGCCGCGGCCGTCGTCGGGCGTCAGCGCATGCGAGTGACTGTGGCCGTGGCCGTGCTCGCCGCCGCCGCCGGCCGTGGCGATTCGCAGGCCCTTATCCATGGCGACGAAGACGAGGAAGCCGACCATGATGGCGAGGCCGAGGATCAGGTTGCGGTTGGGCTCGACGAGGACAAAGGTGGCGCGGGCGGGGTCGTCCTCGCCGACAAAGATCTCGGGCAGCAGGTGGAAGAGGGTGTCGCCGAGCAGGCCGCCGACGGCAAAGGCCACCATGACGGACAGCGCGGCCGGGTCAATGTCGGTCGGGCACAGGGCCAGCAGGAAGTTGGGCGGGCCCGAGATGTAGAGCGTCGCGAGCAGCGCGTTGACGGCGGGCGAGCCGGGGAAGAGCACGGCGAACAGGCGCGTCGTCAGCGACGAGGGCTGCGCGTCGTGGTGCGCCGCCTTGGCGGCGTTGAGGTGCTGCACGATGGAGCAGGTCTGTTATTTTTTTTCACAGCGTTCAGGTCAGTCGTTGCTTCGGGAAAGGGGAGTTGGGTGGCGCGTGCAGTCCCTCTCATCAACTGCCTCCTACTCTCGCGCACGTCTGCAAACAACTCGCCGCCTGCTCACGCGACCTCCCCGCTTCGGACCAACAACCACAATCACTGCACCGCAGAGCTCCCTTTCTCTCTCCCCGCCATCTCGAATTCTTTCCGAGTACTCCCACACGTCTGTCGTCATCTCATTCGTACCTGAAGTTCTTCATGGAGCTGTTCCAAGCTCAAGCTCTCCGCCGCCTCGGCGGCTGTGACGTTCTGTGGAGCTGCATACACACAGACGGCCAGCACGGCCAGCACGGCCAGGCACAGGGCCCAGTTTCGCGCTCGAGGGCTGAATGCCATGCTTTCCGATTTCCACGTGTTCGTAGCTTTTGAGTCAAGTGCTGTACGATGAGATGATTGATGAAATGCCAAAAAGGAAATTGTAGATGTGGCTGTGTCCAAGGCCGAAAAAAAAATTCAAGAAACGTGTCGTGTCACGCAACAAGGGGCGAGTGAGATGGGTTAGGTGGCTCGGAAAAAGGCCACCAACAGGGCGCGCAGGCCAGCTGAGTTCCAGCTTTTGGATCCTTCTCGGATCATGGCTCGGCTCGGCCGCAACGTCAACCAGGTCAGCCCACAACTGAGACAGAGCTACACAACTTTAACACAGGTTAACAAGACGTCAGGATTACACAGTGTCACCATGTTGCATGTACAATTATCTCGATTCACAACAGTCTTGGGTCATGTCAATGAGTGTTATTATTCCGTGTATCCAAGTAATGCATTATCCAAAAATTCCGTTTTATCGGTCCATACCCTTTTTTGAATCTAATTAATCCAGAAATCAAATCATCAAAACACGTGAGCGCAGAGAAAGTAAAAGCACCCGGGATAGCGTCATGTCGCGACGCTACAATGTACACGGTCGGTTAAGCCACCCGGTCTACTTGGCAGCAGCCAAGGGTACAGCCCGGTCCCTTAAAAGGCAGCAACAGCCACCATAATGGCGGCAACGGCGGCACCAAAAGAGTTGAGGCCGGCGGCGGCACCCGTGCCAATAGGAGTGGGAGTGCTAGAGCCAGAGGGAGGGGCAGACGTGCGCGAGGGAGCAACGCCAGTGCCAGGAAGACCGGTGTGAGAAGGCACGATACCGCCAGTACCGACGGGGCCGGAGCTGGAGCCGGAGCCAGGGTTTGAAGCGGCGGAAGTGCTCAGGGTAGAGACACCGGAAGAGGCAGAAGAGGCGGGAGAGGCCGAGCCGGTCGTGGCAGTGGCCGAGGTCTGGCCTTGGCTGCCCTGGCTACCAGAGGCAGAAGAGCTGGACTGCTGGCTGGCGCTGGAGGAGGAGGAGCTGGAAGAGCCAGAGCCGCCGTCGGTGTAGCCGTCGCAGGACAGGTCAAAGAGGGGCTTGGTGCTCAGGGTGTTGCCGCCGACGATGCCGAAGCTGGGCTTGTCGGACTGGCTGGGGCCGCCGTCCTGCATGATGAACCAGAAGGTGTTGACCTTGCCGAAGCGGGGGCAGCCAACCTCGCGCCAGAAGGTCTTGGCGTTGTCGATGCTGGCCTGGGCCTTGTTCTCCGACTTGCCGCTGACAGGCCAGCCGGTTTCGGTGATCCAGAGGGGCTTGTTGCCGGTGCCAGCGTTGGTGTTGTCAATGGCGGCTTGGAAGAGCTCCTTGGCGTTCTCGATGCCATTGGACTTTTGGTTCTCGTAGTAGGGGTAAGCGTCCATGCCGACCCAGTCGAGCTTGTCACTCAGCTCGCGGTTGGTGGTGTTGGCGTAGGCAGTCCAGGTGTCGACGTGGCCGATGGGAGCCTTCTCGAGGCAGGTGCCCTTGATGGCATCGCGGACCTGCTTGACGTAGTCGACGAGGACAGCGGGGCCGACGCCGGGGTTCTCGCCGGCAGCCTGGCCAATGGGCGAGTCACGGTAGAGATCCTCGGAGCCGACAGAGATGCCGGCGACGAGGCCATCGAGCTTGCCGCAGTACTGCTGGGCCGTCTTCTTGAGGGCCGAGATCTCGTTGTCAAACTGAGCCTGGCCGGCCGAGGCCCAGAGGCCGAAGAGGAGGCTGGTCTTGGTGCTGATGGCGGCGGGGATGGCCGAGATGGGGTCGCTGACGGTGCCGTCCTGGATCATGGTGTAGAGGCGGCCCGAGTTGAAGGCGCCGTTGGTGCCCTCGAGGCCCTGGGCGTTCTTGAACTCGGCCTCGAAGCCGGCCTGGTCCCGGCCCTTGCTCTCGTAGTTGAAGCCCTGGAAGGCGGCGCTGGCACCGGTGATGGCGGTGGCCAGCGCCAGAATGCTCGAGGACGAAGGCATCTTTGATGTGTGTGTATTAGGTGGTGTGTGTACGTGTGTGAGAGGCGGGCGATAGCGACTGTTGTGGCGTATAAGACGTTTTGGAGACGTTGGGTGGTGTGAAAGACTAGGAGCGACTGTATGCAGGTCAAAACACTGCGGAAGGAAAAGGGAAAAAAAGATGTAAAAGAAGACAAGTATTGACAATACAGACAAGAGATGAGAGAAGAAAAAGAGAGAGAGAGAAGAAGAAGGATCAGAGAAAAAGTCGGGATAAAAGAATGGGGGGGACAAGTCGGGTAGAAAAAAGGAATCTGGGCGAAGCATCCGAATCGAGAAGGCTGAGTGAGCGAGCGAGTTCCCTGTTTCTCGGGGGCGGCGGCGGCAAGTGGAACGAGGGCCAAGGCAACGTACTGGTAGCGCAGCGCAGCCCAAACACGGGAAGTAGAGGTACAGATGGGCGAGGTACCATCAGGTGAGCCCCTGCGGAAAGCCCAAAGTTTGACAGCGGCCGCCGCGGCCAAGAAGCCGGTGCGTGCAAGCTCCAGCCGGCGGCGAAGAGAGCCTGCACAGGCCTATTCACAGGCACTTGGGTAACGAACTTGGCGAGTACAAGACAGAGCCGTCGCTACACGAGCCCAGGCGGATGTTGCGTACCAAGTGATGCAACAGACGGTCGTGAGGTACAAGCACTACAAGTATCGCTACCCGACTCAACCGCCCACGACTTTTGCTCTCCCCTTCTGGTTCGTCGAGCCACCAGCAAGCCCACAAGTCCCAAGTCCACCCACAAAGCGCCATCTCCACTGTACTGGTACGCACATCCACTAAAGACTGCACTCCCACTTCCTCATGCCCCTCCAGGCTCCAGCACCACCCGAACCGCCTGTTATCCCGCAACTGTCAGGTCCCCCCGCTGCCCCGATCCCCCCCTACAGTCATGGTGCCAGGGGCCGGGCCTCCTGAAAGCACCTGGTACCTGCAGCCGCACACCCATAGACAGACTGGGGTTGACTGGATGGTGCCATGTTTCTTTTTTTACACTTTTTTTTTTTTTGGCCTCTGTTTTTTTTTTTTTTTCCTTTGCTCGTCGGCTTCGCCTTGGACACTAGCGGCGACTGGTAGAATTTTCAAAACTAAAAGGAATATCCTTGCGACAGCTGGAGTGTGTGTCCGCAGTCTAGGGACTTGTAAACAGATCGTGGGCTTGCATTTCTGCCCAGGCCACAGAGAAAACAACACTGGATGCGCAAAATAAAACAACAAGAAAACAAAAAACAAAGAGGCACCTTTGCTGCTGCGTGTCTCTGGCTGGTTGGACTCTTGCCACTTCTGCATGCCTCTGCTCCCTCCCACCACTACCACCGCCAGAGAGCTCTACCAGTAAATAGCCCGTGGCAAGGAATACGAGCCCCAACACGTCATGGCGCCTCCCTAAACTCCACCCGTCGCGGCATAACTGAATCCATCCATGGCAGATCACATCACTCGATTTTTAGCCTCGTGTAATAATATCCCGGCCGTGACATTCATTCCTCCAGAACGCAGTTGCATGTGGTGGCACTTTGAGGTATACAATGAGTTGTGACGCTACCAGTACTTACTTACTACCCCAGGCAAAGCGGCCCTACCCTGCAGCACCATAGCCGTTGCAGCAGTTGCAGCTAAGTACTCATAATGATCAGTCTGCACTTGAAGCTGCGCATCGATTAGCCGAGTTTCCAAAATGAGAGATCAATAAAAGTTTCACATCTAAGTATTCCTCGGGTTTTTCCTTTGAAAATCCAAAGTTGGATGGAGCCCTCGTGTATGCTGCTGTACTGTACATGGCCACTGTAGGTATGCACTGCACACTGCACTCACATACGGCCGGGCAATTATTACAAACCCACTGCCGTTTATGCGATCCTCACCCAAGCCCAGTGGCCATCTCATTCGCCCAGTCAATGCCGCGCAACGGTCCCACCGGAAAAATAAAAAGCAAGTAATCATCTTGGACCGAAAATCAGACGGCTAATAAGCTTGGCAAGTACTCAGTAGTATCAGTAGCCCAACCCCGTAAGCATCGATCCCGCTTCCAGGTCACCATTTCACACACACACGCAATAAAAGTTCGAGACTCTTCTCCTCCACACATTCTTCCTGTCGTCCATCCCCACCACCCTCTCGTCAAGGTTCGCTTGGCTGGCTGCGACTGCCCACCACTGTTTGGCCCCTGTTCGGCCACTGCTCGGCCTCTTGCGTGGCTCTCTGGCCGCTTGCCAACCGTCTGCTCCACTGTCCACTTGGTGCCGGTGCCGGTGCCGTTGCGCCAACACCCACTCTGATGAAGTATGTACATACAAGCAGCCAGGAGACGGCAAAAAAAAAAACACAGCAAAACCCAATTGCCGCACACTGACGCGTCACTGAGTCGTATTACAAGTAGTATCCCTCTATCGAATCTGTACGGAGGACTCTCCCGCCCTATCCTATCCCACCCCGTTGCTCTCCTCGATCGCGCACCTTCTCAACTCACGGTTTGTTATACCTACTGCTCGGTGGCCATTCTTGGTTTGATCCATCATAATACTCCGTAGTGAGCCCCATTGTCCTTGCCATTCAGCTCACATCCGCCGTATAGGTGGTTTCCTGCAGAGTCATGTACATACTTTGATTTACCCGGCACCACCAGCTATCCCTTCACTGGAATGGGGTTGCCCAACAGGGCCCCAGACCAATCTTATTCAACGTCATGCTCCATCAAAACACACAAATCCCATTGTTTTGCCGAGCGCAAATTTACAGATTGGCTATTGCTTCGTTCCTCGTCCAAGTAGCTACATATATATACACATTCCTGCACTGGAGCCCGCACGAACTCTAACCAGCAACCATCCAGACAACAAGTCTGTACTTCGCCATTTTTTGACATTTTCATGCCTGCATGCATTCATCTCAGTAGCCACACACCGCCTAAACAAATCCACGAATACCTCGCAGCGTAGATCTCTTCTCCTTTTTGGGTTTACCGGACGACCCGCCGCCGTCGTCCTTGCTCTTGTCTCCCCCATCTCGTCGCAACCGACTGTGTAAGCCTGCGGATAAACACATCGTCAGCTATGCAATTCTACATGAAAAAAAAAAAAACCATCGCCCATGACTCACCAAAGTGTCTCTGCTCAGGACTTCGCGGCAATCCAGCCGCTTCCTGACTCTTACCCTGTGAACTCGGTATCGCAGTCAGAGCTGCCCCGATCTTGGGATCCAATGGCGGCGTCACATGGTACGGGTTCGCATCTGCTAAATCCGATGGACCGTGTGCTGCAGCTCTCATCATGACAGGACTGGCCGATGTTGACAGATAGTCGCTGCCGTCCCGTTCCCCCCCCACAGACGTGTTGATGGGGGCCGGCGTCGACGAGTTCATGTCCAGTAACGATGATTGGAGTTTTGTATACTTGCGCTGCAAAAGATCAAACTGCTTCTGCAGTTCTGCCTGCTTGGCTCGGCTGCCAGCCAGCGACGATTCGATTGCCAAGTCAGAGTTGGCGCCCGGCCGTGATCGCTCTTCTTGTGCCGCCGACAGCTGCTCCTGCAACATAGCCAGCTGGCTTTGGAAGTGCCTCTTGGCTCGCTGTACCTCAACTTCTTGAGCTGTCAGCTTCATCTGCAGCTCCTCCAACCTGTTTTGTGTGTCTATTGCCCTGTTCATGGCCTCCTGCCTCTCCAAGTCTTTGGCTTGGAAATCCCGCTCCGACACAGTCAGTCGATTAACCTCGTCGCGCAGTCGTTCCAGCTCGTCGCTGTGAATCCCGATAGACTGCACGTGCTGCTTCCAGTTGAGCTCTTTCACCTCGGCATCGCACAGGAGCACCCGCAGCTTGCTGCCCTCCTCTTTGGACGTCGCCAGCTCCTTTTCGAGCCTCTCTACTTCTGCTGCTGTCTTTTTCGTCTCCTCTCGCATATTCTTCAACTTGTTGTAAAAGTCCGTCTCCCACTTTTTTGCCATGGCTCGACTCTTTTCCGACTCCTTTCGTACTTGCATCTCTGCCTTTTTGGCCTCCTCATATCGGTTTTTGAGGTTGCGGTTTGTCATGAGCAGATTTTGCGTTTCAGCCTCTGTTGCAGCTTCCACAACTTGACGTCGTCGCAAATCCCCAATGTGTGTCATGTGCTGCTGCTTCAAGAAGCGCTCGAAGCTCAAGTCATTCTCTAAAAGTAGCACACGATGTTGGAGCTGAATCACTTGAGTGTGGGCATCGGCACTAGACGGTGGAATAGCACCAGATGTCGGCGGCGGGGCAGGTGGTAGCATCACATCCTTCACCGATCTGTCTGCATTCGAGTCGGGATGACTCAGAGCCAGTGAAGCGACGCTATCGTTTGCGAGTGACTGATGGAGCCCTGACTTGATTGTCTTGTTTGACTTGATCATGTCTTGCAGCTGCGTGTGCGATGGTGATTGTACGAGTTGAGTAGGGCTTTCCGTGTGTCTGGTTCGGAGGTCGCCCGACTCTCTATTGGATGGCTGGCTGGACTGAGACCCCCTGCGAAGCATCATAGAAGGAGCTCTGTCGCTTGACACAGAGTCCGCGCTGGAGAACTGCGCTTTACGCCAGTTGTCCACTTTGTTGCTGCTAAGAAGAGCTGGATCAGATGTCACACGCTGAGGGTGATCGGAAGCATGTGGTGACGAAATGGCATCGGCCGAGGCAATAGGCGGTAGAGCTCCATCAGTGAATGGGTCAGCCTCTGTGGTCGTGCGAAGTCCCATACACCCAGCGACGACCTCGGCGGCTTCACACTTCATCCATCGCGCGAAATCCGTCTTCTCGGATTCAATTGTGAGTGTGTAAAAGTTGGGGTGCAGCACATGGATACTGCAGAACTGCTCTGAATAATGCCTCATCTCGGTAGGCTGCACCTCAACGCTGCTAGAGTCCGAGGTTTCGGCGTGACGAAGATGGCGCTGTGGTTTCCGAATATAGTCCATGAAATTGATAGGGTATAAACCATATAGTACGGAAAAGTACTGGCCGAGATGGCCGATATCCAAATCCTCAGACTCTGGCTCGTAGACGCATGATTCCCAGTTGGCAGTGTAGGCGGCATCCAGCGAGGGCATCTCAATAGAACCCGAGCGTTCCTGTTCCCAAAATAATAATCGCGCGTATATGTTAAATAGCGTCGGTAGATGGGGTACTAGATCACTCGGCATGTGTGGCAGTAGCATGATGACAGCTGTGAGGGCTGCCGAGACCACTGTGGTGGATGTATCGAGCTGCAGACACAGCAACAGGCTTGCCCAAAGCGGCGTCTCGAGAACTTGGTACAAATGTGGTGGCTGACCCTGAATGAAGGCGCAGAAGAATCGCAAGAGTGGCTTTCGATGCTCTTTCTTAATAAAGAGTTTGTTAAGGGAAGCGAAGAATTCCTGGTCAAAGAGTTAGCAAAGAGGTCGGCGACTGTTGGGTGATGTGCTTAGACCAACTTTTGGCTTTCGTCTTCCAAATTGACCGAGGGCTTCTCTTAAAAGCTGCTCGTTGTGCTCAAGAGATTTGTTGCCCTCGATGTGAGCAGGGTAGAAGTTGTCTATCCAGATAGAGAGGAGACGGTCTATGATGGGATTGGATGTAGACTCTTCCTCGAAAGAATCCTGCAGCTTTTCGGCCAGAAGAGCTGTGTTCATCATTGCCGAAATCGTTTCTTTGACAACAGCCTTGTCTAGGGGAGTATTGTCGAGGATATGTTGGCAAGCATCAAACCAGAAGAGTACCTTTTCTGGGCTCTGCAAGGCCATTTGGATGCGTCGCAGCACGGCCATCCACGGCCCAGTCGCGGGTGTGTTGCCTCGGACATATTTCTCGAAGATGGCGACAAGGTCTTCCTGAAGTCGATCGGCGACGGCGTCGTCGTAGGTCTCGTGCTTGTCGAGGTAGGCGTCAATTGCAGCCTTGACGTCGTCCGGCAGCGGCAATGCTGGCTCTACAATGTAGGCTGTGATGATCTTACAGAGGTCCTTGACGGAGCTATTCGAGTGGGCCCGATCAGCGGACTGCAACAACGCTGGAGGGAGAGAGGAGCGGGGAAGGGGAGGTGGTGATGATGGCATACCTCGAAGAAGCCATTCCGGGCAGCCGCAGATTTTTTTTGGGCTAAATTGTTTGCTTGCTGCGGGCTCAGACGAGCCCGCACCAGATGTGGCCGTGTTGTCTGGCAGCCGGTGAGAAGAAAATAATGGCAGGGAATGGATGAGTTCCGTGATGTAACGGCTTGGTGACACGAGCTCTGTACAGACAATGTGGTAATGGCAAGCAAGCGTGGTCCGATCTTGGTGACGAGGTCAGGTTAGAGTCCCACTGGAGCTATGGAGCCAGCATCCGGCTGGCGTTAGTCACGGCGGCGCGATCGCTGGCGAGAGCAGTGGCAGCAGTGGGTACCGTCAGTCGCGGAAGTCGTGGGTACCCACTGAACATGCCTGGCCATCGGCGGTTGTTTATGTAGCGAATACTTGCGTCGGCCCACTGCGCAGGAAACTGGAGCCCCTAAACCCCGCATCCAGGGCGCATGACCGACCCCACGGCGTGAGGACAGGTTCTGAGCAGACCATGTTGGAGCTTGGTGGTTGAGTACCGAACGCAGGTTGTACCAGTACGGAACGCGCAGCGTACCATCACACCACCGGGGGAAAAGACGGTGATGCGTTGCTGGCGGAGAAATGCTCGACCATGACATGAATTGAACGAAAACAGGGTAAGATGGCCAGGTGAAGTATCTTGGCTACATCACTCGTGGAAAGTCCTCGGGCAAGCACCCTGGCACTACCTAACCTCATGACCCGCCTGCCTTGGTAGGTCCCGCATGGCTGGCTGGCTGGGTTGGGGTGAAATTTGGCTTTGTGCTCTGCCACCACCTAAGTAATCAAGTACTTGTGTGCTTCGCTACCTACTTAGGTAAGGTGGGCAGGTAAGTAAGTGACACCTTGGTAAGTAGGACCGCAGCCAGACGAATGCAGCGGTGCGTGTATCACTGGCATTGGCCCAGACACCACCATCCTACTAACCTACCTAAGTACCCGGCTTCTGGTACAACTGGCTGGCCAAACGCGGGGTAAACTGACATGGCATGCGTGGCTGGTCTCTAGTAGGCCCTTGTCCTTGAGCCCTGAGGCACTCCAAAGTCACTCTTGGGCTCTCATCTGGCGTGACTCTTATATCATCCCCCTCCTCCTGACCCCCTCATTCATCTTCTTCCTCCTCCTTCTCCATCATCGTCTATCCATCAAAGCTATCAATTCATCCTCACTTTTCCATCTATACCCCCTTCAACCCATTCCCTGCTCGCTCTACAGGCCTTTTTCATCCTCACGCTCTTTGTTCCACTCAATTGACTCGCGTGACCACACCACACCTCACTACCCCTCTCTCTGTCCTTAACACAAGCACAATTACAATACCGTCAAGATGAGTGTGAACAAGAGCTCTGCAGTGGCCGATGAGCCCATTGATGTGCTCATCGCTCTGCACCCCAAGTTCGACATCCTCGACCTCACTGGTCCTATGAAGGTCTTTACCACGGCCGCCCACGACTTCAACGACGAGTGTAAGTACCTTGCCCCCAGTCGTGTCTGTTGTGGCGTCTGCAGCAGTTTGCTGACCCCGCATCCGCACCATAGCCAGCAAAGCCTTCGAAGTCACTATTGTAGGAAATGAACCCAAGGTTCTCTCCGAGCAAGGAGTCATTATAGGTTCTCAAATTACCTTCAAGGAGGCACACGAGCGCCTCGAGGACTTTGACATCCTCGTCATCCTCGGTGGCAACTCGGAGGAGATCCTCAAGACCGATGCCCAACCCCTCGGTCTCATCAATGACTTTGCCGAGCTTCAGAAGCGCGACCCCGGCAGAGAGCGAACTGTCCTCTCTGTCTCTGGCGGATCTCTCTTCCTTGCCCGCGAAGGCATCCTTTCTGGCTTGTCTGCCACCTGCCACCCTGACTTCATGACCAAGTTTGAGAACGAGTGCAGCGACGCGGCTACTCGTAACCTCCAGGAGCGCACCGACGTTCTTGAGGACGCCCGCTACGTCGTCAACAACCTTCGCTTTGACCTCGGCGATGAGGACGAGAACCCATACATTCGTCGCAAGTCCGATGCAGGACGCCGACCCTCCCAGACGGCTCGGTAAGCCCCACCCCTCGCAAATCCGACACCGCATAGAAAGATGGACTCATATACTAACAAGCTCCTGCAGCAAGGGCAGCATGTCATTCAAGGAAACTGGCCGTCGTGAGTCGATTGCCCGCCGCGCTGCCATGCGCCTCGGCGGTCTCCGAGTCATTACGGCTGGAGGCAACAGCGCTGGCATTGATGCAGCTTTGTATCTTGTCAGCGCTCTTGTTGATGACGGGTGTGCGGCGGAAGTCTCCAGGCTCATGCAGTGGAACTGGAGCAAGGGCGTGGTTGTCGACGGTCTCGATGTCTAATTTTTGCATAGTTCATTGTATTATAGCCTGTTGGGAGTATGCACCCCTCTTGGGCTTTGAGACCTGTTGACCATACCGCCAGTGGCAGATTGAGTGCTACGTCAGGTGTGAGTCGTATTGCCATCTACTGGATTTAATGGCAATACATTTCTTGTGCTTTTCTTCCTAGTTAGTCGAGAGCAATATATGTACCATCAAAGGAACAATACTTGGAGCCCCTCACAGACTCTTTGATGCATGCGTCCGCCGCCCCACCAGGCAAGTTGCGAGGTGCGGAGTCGTGTGCTCTCCGATGAGCATCACTGTGTCAACGTACCGAGGGAGGCTATCCGTATGTGCAACTTTGATGATACGAAACCCTATGAATAGCTGCAGTGAATCGCAACTTGCACATGGTTCACAATTGAACCTGCTCAAGTTCCTTTCAACGCTCACAGCCATCCCACCTGCTGAGCTCGATCGCCCACTTTTTAGCGTGGGGACAATTCACAGTGACCCAAATCCCTGCTCCAGTAAACTCATCTTATATTAACGCCCCAAGCTTTGCCCAATCGCGTCGCGATTAGCTAAAAGCTTGACCTCGTGCCAGCACAAGTCCATCGCCTTTGTCTGTGACATTGTTCAACGCGGTCGCTTTTTCCATTCTTTCACAAACATATGCTACAGCGAGAGACAAAATCATGAGCTACAACATCTTCATTTTGACATCATAAATTATTTGGTCCAATTTCTTCGCTTTACGCCCGTCGAGCCGCATTGCTCGAGGCTTTCTGCAAACAGCGCTACGATACCTCCAAGGCAGGGAACGAAGTTCGCCATTGCTGCGAATTGATTCCCGACTCGCAGCAGGTATCATTGTGTCGCTTGAATCTACGGAACACACCAGTCTGCGCATCGATGCGCGTCTGTCTATCGACAACAACCGCATCTTCAACGCTGACTTGCTCGTCATGACGGACTGGGCCAAACTCAAGGTCGTTGACCTCAAAGCGGAACTGAAACGACGCGAGCTTCCGCAGCATGGGCTCAAGGCCGAGCTTGTCGCGCGACTAAACGAATCGGACGCTGGTAAGGTGTCCGCTGCGGATGAAGCGCCGATAATTGCGGACGTCGCTGAAGCCGCGCCGCCAGCTGAAGACGCCACCGCCAAAACAGACGCGCCAGCGGCTGACAGTCCCATACCGGAAACGATCACGGAAACAGCCGAATCCAAAGAAGCAAATGTTTCTGTAGGATCATTAAGCGATGCTGCCGAGACAGCTGCAGGAACGCTACCTGCAAACGCTGACGAGCAGTCCTTACCTGCGACTGATGTGCCGAGCGACGGATCGCAGAAGCGCAAACGCAAATCAGCGACGCCGTCACCCGATGCGGAAGAAGTCGCCACCAAACGAGCTCGAGCCCTTCCAGAGCAAGAAATACAACAAGGCCATGCCGTCTCCGCACCTGGCAGTGAGGTGACTGCGCCGGCTGAAGAGTCAACATCCCCCTTAGAGGTCGAGCAAACGCCGTCGCTGGTAGCAAACACGGCAACAGCTCAACCTCCCACCCCTCCCGTGGACGCACCCGAAACAGATGTCGCTCCTAGCGTTGGTAAGAACAACAACAACAACAACAACAACAACGACGACGACGACATGGGCATGGACGTTGACCACGACGTGGCGCCGGCCGTGCACCCAGCCACCGCGGCGCTGTATATTAGCAATCTCATGCGCCCGTTGCGTCCTGCTGACGTCCAGGCGCACGTATGCGATCTGGCCTCGGTTGCCGCAGGCCAGGCAGCTGACGACAGCGTCATTGTCCAGTTTCACCTGGACCAGATCCGCACGCACGCGTTTGTCGTGCTTGACACTGTCCAGGCCGCGTCGCGCGTGCGCGCGCAGCTACATGACCGTGTCTGGCCCAACGAGAGCAACCGCAAAGCCCTCCATGTCGACTTTGTGCCACCAGAAAAGGTTGACGACTGGATCGCAATGGAACAAAGCGGCAGCAGCAACAACGGAGGAAGACCAGGACGCTCGACGGCGCGTTGGGAGGTCATCTATTCCACAGCGCTAGATGGCGTCGTAGAAGCCCATCTGCAGCAAGCGGGCGGTCCGGCATCGCGTCCCGGTCCGCCGCCTCCTGGCCCGATGAGCCAAGCTGGCGCGACCGACTTTACTGCTGCTCCTCCCACCGGTCCTAGAAGTGACCGCGAGCGCGGCGGCGGCCGCCCACTGCCTCCTCGTGGTCGTCGCGATGGCTACTCTGGACAACAACAACAGCAGCAGCATCAACAAGCCGTCCAACCGTCGCCCAGCGAGCTAGACTACGAGCTGCAGCGTACCCGCGCCGGACCGACCATCACGTTCCAGTTTGTGTCGGAGGCGCTCGCCCGGCGGCGTGTCGACAATATGCGCGCCTTCTACACCAAGGACACGCGGCGTGTGCTCGGCCGTGAAATCAACCGTTACTCGTTCGAAGAGGGCGACGGCTTCGTCGATCGCGGCAAGGAGGTCTTTGAGGGGATACGCCCGCCACATCGGGAGCGTGGCGGCGCTCGTGGCGGTCGCGGAGGAGCCAAGTTTGGCGGTCGCGGAGGAGGAGGTCGTGGACGTCGTGGCGGCGCTGACCGACAGCGAAGCGATCGTTACCTGCCTGGGTTTGTCGGTGGCGGTAATGGTGGTGGCGGCGGCGGAAGCGGACGGCGATGGGAAGATGATCGGGACCGTGAGCGTGACCGCCGCTACTGAAGGACGCAAAAGGCGACATGCTTGATTCTTCTTTTCTCAGCTGTAGGTTTTATGAGTCTTAAATTTTTTTCTTTCTGCATGTTTCTATGGTTGGTTGTCTGTCTACGGACCTGAAAGGAGGCGTTTTATGGGGGGTGGCCTGAGGGAAAAGGGCAGGGTGAAATCTTGATACTACGTTTTGCTTTTCTCGACCAGTCATGATCGATTTATAGAGTTGGTCCCGGAGACAACCATTTTCAGAATTCTTGAGAGGAACGCGACCTGAAGCAGAGTCGTTCTAATAACTTGGAGTTGTGGCCTGAAGCAGCCAAATTTTGAGCTTGCCAGTTTTGTGCAAAGACCCCCTCGCGCTGAGATAGCCACATCGGCCAAGTTGAGCGCTACAGAAAAAAAATACATAGCCTCACTGGGTCTTGATGTCTTGTCCATTTGGATATATTTTCGAACTAAAGCACCCCATTTTTTTTGGCAATATTCTATTTCATATCCTGCAACTCTCCTATTGAACTGTCCACTGTCGGATTAAAAATTCTCTGACGCTTACGCGGCACTGGCGAGAGACTCGGGCTCTACACCAACACGCTCACGGCTCATGACGTCGAGGAGGAACTGGCTAGGGCGGTTGTCCTTGTAGACGGTCTGGGCGCTCTTGGCCTGGCGAACGCTGTCGAGGTACTTCTCAAAAAGGTACGAGCTGTCCATGGGTCCGCCCTTGGCCTCGGGATGGAACTGGGTCGAGAAGATGGGGCGAGACTTGTGAATCATGCCTAGATATTCAGTTAGCTTCATATACCTGTTCCCCGAGCAAGTTTGCAATGCATACCCTCGTTGCTGCCGTCGTTGAGGTTGACAAAGTACTCCTTGAACTCGCTAGGCAGGGTGCTGGCATCGATAGCGTAGCCGTGGTTCTGGCTGGTAATGTGGCACTGGCCAGTGGTCAAGTCGAGGGCGGGAATGTTGTGGGCACGGTTGCCGTACTTGAGCTTGATCGTTCGGGCGCCAACGGCGAGAGCCAGAAGCTGGTGGCCGAGGCAGATGCCCATGATGGGGATGGAAGAGGTCTCCATCAAGCGGGCAAGACTGTAGACAGTTTCCTGGCAGTGAGTAGGGTCACCGGGACCGTTGGAGATGAAGACGCCGTCAAAGTGCTGAGCAACTTTGTGGATCGGGTAGTTGTAAGGGAGGACGGTAACCGAGGCGCCGCGGCTGACGAGGCTTCGCATAATGTTCTCCTTTACACCACAGTCGATGAGGGCGACGTGTAAGTCTGCGCCAGGCGATTCAACAACAAAGGGGGCCTTGGTGCTAACGCGCTTGACCAGGTTGATCTGGCCAGGGTCGACGAAGCCTTCGTCTTCATCAGCATCGTACTCGTCGCCGATGGAGATTCTAGCAAGGGAGGAACCCTGCTCTCGGAGGAACGTGACGATTTCTCGGGTGTCGACTCCAGAGATGGCAGGGATGCCCTCGCGAGCACACCACTCGCCTAAACTCTCAACAGCAGTCCAGTGGCTGTAGTTGAGGGCAACGTCGGAGACCACAACACCCGCACACTGGATGTGTGGGGACTCAAAGTACTTGAGAAGGTTGTACTGGTCACGCTCGTTCGAAGGGACTCCGTAATTGCCAATCAGAGGCTGAGTGAAGACGAGGATCTGACCGCGATAGGAAGGGTCGGTCATGGACTCGGGGTATCCAACGAGGGACGTGGTAAATACAGCCTCGCCAGAGATGTTAGCATTGGCGCCAAAGGCCTTTCCACGGAAAATGGGGCCATCCTATAGACGAGAGGGTTAGCAAGGCGACAAGGCGGAGGAAATATGGGAGTCGGGAGAAGCAGTAGACATACGCGGATAGTGAAAGTGGCGGGTACAGAGGCGACCGGGGTGGTTCCGGCTATGCCACGCTGGGGCATACTTCTGCCTTTGCTACCAGTAGAGAGGAATTGAACTTGAACCGGCATGAACTTGCTGCGGGCCGGCATCGCCACTCGGGCGGCCGGTTTGGCAACATGGCTTGTCAGGCGGGCAAACATTTTGGGCGAAAGCGTTTAGATTTGCTTGAAAGCCGGGTTCCAGATCTGTTTCGAAGGAGGGGTCTTGTTCATAATCTGAGGGCGACGCAAAGGGGTCGGAGGAATCTTGATGGGGGCCGCGCAGTCTAGAGGAGAAGGAGGGTCAATTATTAGCATGGGATTGCGTGCTGACGGCGCGAGGCGTGATGCGTGATGCGTGATGTTACATGGAGAGCGGTGTGTGCATGCAGGTTAGGAAGTTTTGGGCGGAGCGACGTACCGAGGGCAGCGGCCACTTGTTGAAGCGATGTGAGTTATGGGACAGCGGGAAAGGGTTGTGGGTGCGACAATCAGTATAGACGAGCGAGAGAAAAAAAGATGATTGAGGCCGTCCGGAAGAGAATCGCGGAGGCGGGAGATTAAATTGTTCTGGAGGATGAAAAAGGAAGAGTTGGCGGCGGGCGAAAGGTACCGGTGCGGGCAGTTTTGGTGGTGCGTGACAATGACTGGAAGGCGCCCGAGACCGGCGAGTGGATGAGCTTACCTACCTACTTAGCAGTAGAGTCTAACCTGGGCGGGCTACCCCTCTGGCAAGGGTGTCCTGTGACTGGAGCAAAGGGACAAAGGGAACGGAGTAATCCGTAGGGTAATCCGTGGGCAGATATGGGGTAACAAAAATAAAAGAAGCGATGGCTGCGGTGGGACTGAATTGATGAAATGGAATGCGACTCTGCGATAAAATAAGTTTCAAGTTTGTGAAAAGAAAGTGCCCGAGTTAAGATGTAGGACGTCTGCTACTTAGGTACCTAAGGTACCTAACTACTGGTACGCGGTAGGCAACATTCATCAAGTCTCAGTAGGCTGGGTAGTTAATCTGTAATCTGTATAAGGAGTGAGTAAGACAATCACTCAACAGTAACTGTTCAGGGCCCTTGGCTGGTCTTTTGGAGGGGCCGCCCACTGCAAGGTAGCTCTTGTCGCAGACTTTTTGGGCACTGAGACGAGTGACTCTGGATTGCTGGGACAGCCGGACGGTATCGGCGCCTTTTTTTTTTCTTCGCACTCTTCAATTTTCTCCCCCGGGGGGTTTCTTCTTTTTTTTTCTTTTGGGCTGCACGCAAGTAGTCGGCACACTAATTTACTAAATAAAGAGAATGCGCCCGTCTTCCATTGGCTGGTCTGCTCAATAGTTCCCTCTTTTCCTACGCCTTATCTATGTCGGCTCCACTATAATTTTTTTCTTCTTCGGCAGAGGGACAGCCGTCGGTGGTCGTCCGGAAGCTGCACTTGAGGCCAATTGCATCTTGCTCTGTGTATAATTGGATCTATATACTCCGTAGGTATCCGGGGTTTACAACGGCCCTGGTAATCATGTAGGACATGATGAGCGGGCGGTGGGAGCCTCTTGTGTCTGGTTTCGGTCTCAGATGGGTGCCGATACGCCGCAGATGCGAGACGGGATCTCGGTAGGCTACTTATTAATTAGCCAAGCTGGACTTATCTTGGGCACAAGACAAAGTACTTCTTGTCTGGCTTTATTAACAAACTAACCGACTGAGCTTACGATTGGACGAGCCGACGCAAGCTGAGTGTTGATTGCAGCGCAAGGCCCTGAGCGGTTGGTAACGGCTACCAGTTTTACTCTGCAGTGTACCTCTGATTTTAAGGTACCTACCTAGTAGTCAGTAGCAGCTGCGCTGCACTACCAAGGACAGTGACGCAATCGTGTCAGCCATGGCTCACGAATATGTTTCTTCTCTTCAACACCCCCTTTTGCAAAATCATCTCCTCGAGGTAAGTATCTGCACCCGAACATCTTCAACAGAACTCGTACCCCAACCTGGAAACGCAATGCCATGCGGAGTCGCAGTCAGGCAACCAGGTGCCAGGCAAGGGTACCTTGGTGGCCAACAACCTTTCTAGGTTGCTAGGTACCTACCTAGTACCTAGTGCTACTTAGGTAAGTAGTTGCCCAGGTGCCAACTTACCTACCCAAGAAATGCAACATTTGTTGGCCCGTCATGCAACAGCACAGGCGCCGCAAACGCAGCTACAAATCGGTGATTATAATAAGTAGATACCGAAGCAGTTCTTGTCCTGGACCATTGAAGGTCAATCGCTGCTTTGGTTTGGCAGCGCGCTGTCCCGACTAACTCACGAGAAACCTGAGTCTCCAACGACGCCCCAACATGACTACAGATCAACGATGTCTCCTTCTTTTTGTTTCCTCACCCAATACCTATTTATATCCCCCTGCAAAAGAGATGGCCTTCATCTACCTGTACGAACGAATACCATGAACCCTTGCAACGCCTCATGCCAACAAACAGGCAACTGCTGTGGCCTGTCTTGCCTGTACAGAGAGATTAAAAGAAAGTACTCCGTACAGTACGGTGTACTATTTGGCCGTGTAGCGACTCCAGCCTCCAGGGCCTCGCATAACAGGGCTCGTGGAGGCTCAACTTGGTCAAAGCTTTCGAATTGACCAATCAAGATCCGTTAATGCCCCCGCCGACGCCTACCGAAGGAGGGGCCATTCCCAGTCCAAAACCAGACAACCGCAGACCGCAACTGGTTGGTGGTGGGGGACCAGGAAAAAAAAAAAGTTGACAGGCCCGCCATCGCGCCAACCTCTCTTTCTCTTCCCTTTTTCTTTTCCTCTTTCATCCTGTTCAAAAATCATCTGCCCTCATACGACTCTCCTCTTCTATTGTCGTGGCAGATGACAGCGAGGTAGCTAATTGACTTGCTCGAAGGACCTCTGGAAACGAGTCGTCTTGCCTGCTGTCGCTAGCTCCCAACTGCTGTACCTCTACAATCTGTGTCGAAACCCCTCCAACACGTCACTGTTGAACAGGGTATCGACTTCTCAATTGCTGCCTTTCTGCACGCAGCTCTCGCTCTTTTCTTCTTTACAGGCACAACGCCTTCTCATAATCTCCCAATTCCATAAAAATGCCAGTCAGCATCACGGCTCCCGCCACCGCCCGCTTCCGCGGCTGCGACGATGATGGCCTGGTCTGCCTCGAGACCGAAGATGGCTCCGCCTACCAAGGCTACAGCTTTGGTGCCAAAAAGACCATTGCCGGAGAACTCGTTTTTCAGACCGGCATGGTTGGCTACCCTGAGTCTGTCACCGACCCTTCATACCGTGGACAGATCCTCGTCATTACTTTCCCTCTGGTTGGTAATTACGGCGTGCCCTCTCGCGAGGCTGTCGACGAGCTGCTCGGCGATCTGCCTGCCCACTTCGAATCGTCCCAGATTCATGTTGCGGGTCTGGTCGTCGCCTCGTACTGTGGCGAGGACTACTCCCACTTCCTCGCTCAGTCCTCCCTCGGCTCTTGGCTCAAGGAGCAGGGTGTTCCCGCCATGTATGGCGTCGACACTCGTGCTTTGACCAAGAAGATTCGCGAAAAGGGTAGTATGCTAGGAAAGATGCGCCTCGAACTCCCTGGCACTGCCAATGGCACGGCTAGCGATGAGCGCGCTCACACCACACTCGACGCTTTTGAGAAGATTGAGTGGTCCAACCCCAACGCCGATAACCTGGTTGCTCAAGGTACATTTCCTCGCATCGCCCCCCATTCTCGTACTTGCAGTATGCTAACGATTGGAAATTACAGTCTCCGTCAAGACTCCCAAGCTCTACAAGCCCCCCGCGTCTTCTGTTCGCAAGCACCCCTCCGGCCGCGCCATCCGTGTTCTTTGTGTCGATGTTGGTATGAAGTACAACCAGCTGCGCTGCTTTCTCAAGCGTGGTGTTGAGGTTATGGTTTGCCCTTGGGACTACGACCTGACCAAGGCCGCTGACGAAGAGTACGATGGTCTTTTCATTTCCAACGGCCCTGGTGACCCCGCAGTTCTCGAAATTACCGTCAAGAACATCTCTGCTGTCATGCAAAAAAACAAGATTCCCATCTTCGGTATCTGCTTGGGTCACCAGCTCATGGCTCGTGCTTCCGGTGCGGCCACCAAGAAGATGAAGTTTGGTAACAGAGGTCACAACATTCCCTGTACGAGTCTCGTCTCGGGCAAGTGCCACATCACTTCTCAGAACCACGGTTTCGCCGTTGACGCCGACTCTCTACCCACTGACTGGAAAGAGCTTTTTGTCAACGCCAACGATGGTAGCAACGAGGGTATCATGCACGTGGGCAAGCCATATTTCAGTGTCCAGTTCCATCCCGAGAGCACTCCTGGTCCTCGCGATACGGAATATCTCTTTGATGTCTTCATCAACACGATGGCCAGCTGCGCCGAGAACTCTTCTCTCCTGCAGTCTCCCGTTAGCTTCCCTGGTGGTGCTATCGAGGAGAACGAGAGACTCCATCCTCGTGTCTCCGTCAAGAAAGTCCTTGTCCTTGGCTCTGGTGGTCTGAGCATTGGTCAGGCTGGTGAATTTGATTACTCTGGCAGCCAAGCTATCAAGGCTCTCAAGGAAGAGGGCATCTATACCGTCCTTATCAACCCTAATATCGCCACAATCCAGACCTCTAAGGGCCTGGCTGACAAGGTCTATTTCCTGCCTGTCAACGCCGAGTTTGTCCGCAAGGTCATCAAATACGAACACCCTGACGCCATCTACTGCACATTCGGTGGTCAGACTGCCCTGCAGGTTGGTATCCAGCTCAAGGATGAGTTCGAGGCCCTCGGTGTCAAGGTTCTTGGCACCCCTATCGATACAATCATTACCACCGAGGATCGTGAGCTCTTCGCTCGTAGCATGGAGTCCATTGGCGAAAAGTGCGCCAAGTCTGCCTCTGCCAATAATGTTGAGGAGGCACTTGCCGCCGTCAAGGACATTGGTTTTCCCGTCATTGTCCGTGCCGCTTATGCTCTCGGTGGTCTGGGCAGCGGTTTCGCCAATAACGAAA
Source organism: Cordyceps javanica (assembly GCF_051103115.1). NCBI lineage: Eukaryota > Fungi > Ascomycota > Sordariomycetes > Hypocreales > Cordycipitaceae > Cordyceps > Cordyceps javanica. The sequence continues at coordinate 3,260,276 of NC_139296.1, forward strand.
AGGAGCTTCTCGATCTCTGTAACAAAGCTTTCGCTGCTAGCCCTCAAGTTCTTGTTGAGCGTAGTATGAAGGGCTGGAAGGAGATCGAGTACGAGGTTGTCCGTGACGCTCAGGACAATTGTATCACTGTCTGCAACATGGAAAACTTTGATCCTCTTGGTATTCATACTGGTGATTCCATTGTCGTCGCACCTTCACAGACTCTCTCGGACGAAGACTACAACATGCTCCGTACTACTGCCGTCAATGTCATTCGCCATCTCGGTGTTGTTGGTGAATGCAACATTCAATATGCTTTGAACCCCTTTTCTAGGGAGTACTGCATCATCGAGGTCAATGCTCGTCTTTCCCGTTCCTCTGCTCTGGCTTCCAAGGCCACTGGCTACCCCCTGGCTTTCATTGCTGCCAAGCTTGGTCTCGGTATCCCTCTCAAGGAGATCAAGAACTCCGTTACAAAGGTCACTTGCGCCTGCTTCGAGCCTTCTCTCGACTACGTCGTTGTCAAGATGCCTCGCTGGGATTTGAAAAAGTTCACACGCGTATCTACCCAGCTCGGCTCTTCTATGAAGAGTGTTGGTGAGGTCATGAGCATCGGCCGAACCTTCGAAGAAGCTATCCAGAAGGCCATTCGCTCTATTGACTTCCACAACCTGGGATTCAACGAGACCAAGGCTCTCATGGCCATTGATGACGAGCTGCAGACACCCTCTGACCAGCGTCTCTTTGCCATTGCCAACGCCATGCATCAAGGCTACACGGTTGACAAAATCTGGGAGCTCACCAATATTGACAAATGGTTCCTCCGCAAACTCAAGGGTCTCAGCGACTTTGGCAAGCACATGTCCCAATTCACTGCCGCCGATGTCGCCAAGTCTCCTTCTCTGCTTCTCCAGGCCAAGAGACTCGGTTTCTCCGACTCGCAGGTCGCCAAATTCGTCAGCTCCAACGAGATGGCCATTCGCAGACTGCGTCTCGATGCTGGTATCCACCCATTTGTCAAGCAGATTGATACTGTTGCTGCCGAGTTTCCGGCTTTCACGAACTATCTGTACCTGACATACAATGCCTCCGAGCACGATGTTAGCTTTGACGATCACGGCATCATGGTCCTTGGCTCCGGTGTCTACAGAATCGGCTCCTCTGTCGAGTTCGATTGGTGCTCTGTCCGCGCCATTCGTACCCTGCGCGCCACTGGCTTCAAGACTGTCATGGTAAATTACAATCCCGAGACGGTGTCAACCGATTATGATGAGGCCGATAAGCTCTATTTTGAGAACATTAATCAGGAAACTGTCCTTGATATCTATGACCTTGAGAGCGCTTCAGGTGTTTTGGGTGCCATGGGTGGTCAGACACCGAACAACATCGCCCTACCCCTCTTCCGCGCTGGCGTCAAAATTCTGGGTACTTCTCCTGAAATGATTGACAATGCCGAGAACAGATACAAGTTCTCACGCATGTTGGACCGCATTGGTGTCGATCAGCCCACCTGGAAAGAGCTTACCAGCTTCAAGGAGGCCAAAGCTTTCTGCGACAAGGTCTCTTACCCTGTCCTTGTCCGTCCTTCTTACGTACTTTCTGGTGCTGCCATGAACACTGTTTACTCCGAGAAGGACCTGGAGTCGTATCTCGCCCAGGCTGCTGAGGTCTCCCGCGAGCATCCCGTTGTCATTACCAAGTATATCGAGAATGCCAAGGAAATTGAAATGGATGCTGTCGCCAAGGATGGTACCGTCGTTGGCCACTTCATCTCTGAACATGTTGAGAATGCTGGTGTTCATTCCGGTGACGCCACACTCATCCTGCCTCCCCAGGACCTCGAGCCCACCACCATTGCTCGCATCGAGGACGCCACCCGCAAGATTGGTGCTGCTCTAAACGTCACTGGTCCTTTCAACATCCAATTTATCGCCAAAGACAACGATATCAAGGTCATTGAGTGCAACGTTCGCGCCTCTCGCTCATTTCCCTTCGTCTCCAAGGTCATGGGTGTTGATCTCATCGAGATGGCTACCAAGGCTATCACCGGCCAGCCATTCCAGGAATACCCTCCCACCGACCTCGCCCCCAACTGTGTCGGTGTCAAGGTCCCTCAGTTCAGTTTCTCGCGTCTTTCTGGCGCTGATCCTGTGCTTGGTGTTGAGATGGCTTCCACTGGTGAAGTTGCCTGTTTCGGTGTTGACAAGAATGAGGCGTACCTCAAGGCTCTGCTCTCCACCGGCTTCAAAATCCCCAAGAGAAACATTCTGCTATCTGTGGGCTCGTACAAGGACAAGAAAGAGATGCTTCCTTCGGTACAGAAACTCCAGCGTCTTGGATACAAGCTCTTTGCTACAGCTGGTACCGCTGATTTCCTCCAGGAGCACGGCGTCCCGGTCCAGTACCTCGAGGTCTTGGGAAGCGACGAGGACAGAAACTCCGAGTTCTCCCTCTCTCAGCATCTTGCAAACAATATGATTGATCTGTACATCAACCTGCCGTCAAGCAACAAATATCGCCGTCCTGCCAACTACGTCAGCAAGGGTTACCAAACCCGCCGTATGGCTGTCGACTATCAAGTTCCTCTGGTTACCAACGTCAAGAACGCCAAAATTCTTATTGAAGCCATTGCCCGCTCCTTCGAGTTGACTGTCTCGGGACGCGATTTCCAGACTAGCCACCAGACCGTTGTACTTCCTGGGCTGATCAACATCGCCACCTTTGTCCCTGGCATCGTCTCTCCACACAGCGCTGACATCCAGATCGTGAGCAAGGCCTCAATTGCCGCTGGTTTCAGCATGATTCGCCTTATGCCTCTTGGTGTTGATGGCTCTATCACTGATGCCATTACGCTCAAGGCTGCTCAGCAGAACAGCTCAGCTGGAGGACACTGTGACTTTAACTTCTCCATCTCCGCAACAAGCAACAATGCTGAGCAGATTAGTGCTGTTACCGGCGAGGTCGGCTCGCTTTTCATCCCATTCAATCACTTGTCTGGTTCTGGTAATATCAGCAAGGTTGCTGCTGTGACTGCTCACTTTGACGCTTGGCCCACGAATAAGCCTATGGTCACAGATGCCAAGTTCACCGATTTGGCTTCGATTCTGCTGCTTGCCAGCTTGCACAGCAGACGCATTCACGTCACGTCCGTTTCTACCAAGGATGACATTCGCCTGATTGCTCTCAGCAAGGCCAAGGGTCTCCAAGTCACCTGTGATGTCTCCATTTACTCGCTGTGCCTTTCCCAAACGGACTTCCCCAGTGCAGATTTTCTCCCTACAGCTGAAGACCAGGCTGCTCTCTGGGAGAACCTGGAGACCATCGACGTGTTCTCCATCGGTAGCTTGCCTTACCAGCTGGCCACCTCACTGGGCCACAAGGGCGATCCTGCCATGGGCATTGCGGAAGCTCTGCCTCTGCTGCTCACTGCTGTCACTGAAGGCAAGCTTACCATTGACGACATTAAATCTCGTCTGTACACCAACCCCAAGGAGATCTTTGAGCTTCATGAGCAGACAGGCACTGCCGTGGAGGTTGAAGTTGACCGTGCCTTTGAGGTTGTCAAGGGCTCTTTCTGGTCTCCTCTTGAGGGCCGCCGCCTGCACGGTTCTGTTCGCCGCGTCACCTTCCAGAACGCTACTCTGTGCTTGGATGGTGAGGTACTTGACAAGCCCCCAACCGGCAAGGATATGTCTTCGCATATGATGATCCCTCAGACTCCTGCCATGAAGCCCGCTACTGCTGTTGCGACTTCGGTAGAGAGCCCCAAGGCTCGCCAGCAGGCTGCATTCGGCACGCCCCGACCTTTGGGCCGCCTTCGTGGTGTCACCTCTCCCCAAGCTCTGCCTGCTCAGGGCCCTCGTGGGGTTATTGATGATCTTGGCCTGCCTCTGCAGCTACAGCCTGCAACAAGCCCCTCTGTGCAGAAGCTCCTATCACAGCCTTCCTCCTTCAGAAATGCACACGTGCTCTCTGTCAAGCAATACTCGCGAGCGGATTTGCACCTATTGTTCACAGTGGCTCAGGAAATGAGACTGGGCGTTCAGCGTGAGGGTGTCCTCAACCTTCTTGGTGGTCGCGTTCTGTGCAACCTATTCTACGAGCCGTCCACCAGAACGTCGGCTTCGTTCGATGCTGCTATGCAGCGTCTGGGTGGCCGTACCATCAATATTGACACTTCCTCATCTTCCGTCAAGAAGGGTGAGACGCTGCAAGATACCCTCCGGACGGTGGCTTGCTACAGTGACGCAGTCGTTCTGCGCCACCCTGAGGAAAACTCTGTCAACATTGCTGCCAAGTACTGCCCGGTTCCTGTTGTCAACGGCGGCAACGGTAGCAAGGAGCACCCTACACAGGCTATCCTGGACTTGTTCACCATCCGTGAGGAACTGGGTACCGTTCAGGGTCTGACCATTACCTTCCTGGGTGATCTCTTGTACGGACGACCTGTGCACTCCCTGGTATACCTGCTCCAGCACTACCAAGTCCAAGTACAGCTTGTTGCCCCCAAAGGTTTGGAGCTGCCAGCCCAGGTTCGCGACCAGCTTGTTGCGTCTGGCCAGCTGCTCTGCGAGTCCGAGACTCTCACCCCCGAGATTCTGGCCCGCAGCGACGTTCTTTACTGCACCCGTGTGCAGCGCGAGCGTTTCGACAGCGAGGAAAAGTACCAGCAGGTCAAGAACTCATATCGCGTGGATAACGCCACTCTGAAGAGCGCCAAGAGCTCGACGGTTGTTCTTCACCCGCTACCACGCAATGAGGAAGTCGCGGAGGAGGTGGACTTTGATCAACGCGCGGCGTACTTTAGACAGGTAAGTCCCAACGAGAAGCCCCTGGCAGACTCGCGTACTAACACATGCTTTGCAGATGAGATATGGCCTTTACTGTCGGATGGCACTGCTGGCTTTGGTCATGGCCAGCTCTTAAGACGAGCTGTATATTAGCTTATAGATGTCGTCCATTTTGAAACGTTTTCCCATTGGCTGGAATGTTCTTGAGAGCATGTTTGCTTTCGTTGGGCTTTTCCTTTGGGTAGCGTGTGTTTTCTCATTTTTCTTGTTCAAACACATAAAACGGGTAAAAAAAAAGTTGGAACTGTTTGCTTTCAGGTTTTTTCCCTTCTCTCTTACATTATCTCATATTTACAAGGCGGAATCGTTCTTTTTCATGATACCCCGACACGGGGCCAGCCGGCCGTGTCCCATGGCGTTTTTGGGTTTGATCATTGGGAATCGTAGCAGCGGCCTAGATTAAAAGCAAGGCCTGCGCAAGTATGCGTGCGTATGTCTTTCCACTTGAGCGTCTGTTGCGTTTATTTGGAATTCTACGTTTACGTGTGATTTGTGCGTATATGTATTATTATTCATTCATTACGTTTCCCTAATTTATTTCTTCTCCGTGTGTGTGTGTGTGTGTGTTGTGTATATGTGTAATGGTACTCGTACATAAATATGGACTGACTGACTGACTGGTGACGGGTGCGCGGGTCATTTGGTGGGGACCAGAGTCATGTTTCAACGACATGATCAGCACGGCATTGCTTTGGTTCGTCCATAGCGTGTGGTGTTCTTGAACTGAACAGTTTTAAATATCATTTCTATTGCATTTGCACCAGCCAACAGGATCATGCAATGCACATATGCAAGGCTCGCATACTTCAGCCATGGTACTACAGGTATTTTTATTGCTTGCGTTAAAATCTTTATTCCAAAACCCCCTTCCCTTTGTTACAGAGCGCCAAGCTCCTTGAGCTTGCCAACCAGGCCGTCGACGTCCTCGACCTTGCCGCCGCCTTGTCTCGCGGGGGGTTCTAGAATCAACAAATGTTAACGAACTGCTAGTTTTCCGACATTGACACCTGTCCCTGGATGGCTTTGATGGAAAATAAAAATAAAATAAAATAAAACTCACCAGTGACCTTGAGAATCTTGAGGCGAACCTCGTTACCGACGCCGAGGTCGCCGAGCTTGACCTTTTCCAGCTTCTTCTTCTTGGCCTTCATGATGTTGGGCAGGCTCGCGTAGCGGGGCTCGTTGAGGCGCAGGTCGGTGGTGATGACCATGGGCAGCTTGGCGCGGACCGTCTCGACGCCGCCGTCGACCTCCTTGGTGACGGTGACGCTGTCGCCCTCGCCAAACTCGACGCGGCTCGCCTGCGTGGCCTGCGGCCAGCCGAGCAGGCCGGCCAGCATCTGGCCCGTCTGCCCGGCGTCGTCGTCGATGCTCTGCTTGCCCAGCACCACGAGGTTGCTCTTCTCGCGGGCGGCCGCCGCGGCCAGCACCTTGGCGACGGCCAGCGGCTCCAGCTCCTCGCCCTCGGCCAACTCCACGTGGAGGCCGCGGTCCGCGCCCATGGCCATGGCGGTGCGCAGCACGTCCTGCGCCTTGGCCGGCCCGGCCGACACGACGCAAATGTCCTCGACGCCGCCCGGGCTGCGCTTCTTCTCCCGGATCCGCACCGACTCCTCGACCGACAGCTCGTCAAACGGGTTCATCGAGTGCTTCACGCCGGCCGTCTCGACGCCCGTCTGGGCCTTGTTGACGCGGGGCTTGACCTGTGCGCAATTGAAAAGAGAGAAGAAGAAAATACGTCATTAGCTTTCCACGCTGTTTCCAAGGATCCGTCCGTCGACCCGACGAAGAATAGTTCAAAGAAGGAAAAAGGAAAAATCAAAACTACTCACCGCATAGTCAATCACCCGCTTGATTGGGACTAGGATTCGTAGTGAAGACATGGTTTGCTTGTCGATTGAGGTCTCAATGCCCGCGCGAACAAGGTGCAAAGAGTGGCTTGTATACGAGGTTGTGAGGGAAGAAAGAAGCCGGCTTTTGGCAGGTTAGCTGCGAGTACCTGGGCCGGCTCTGTTTGTCGCTGCTGGCGCTACCCACATGAATCCGACACATGCCGGCTTGCGCCGGCTGCACCAATCTAGGCGGACAAAATCTCTCACGTGACTCCGGACAAGTCACCGACCATCGGCGCCCGACCGGAAATCGATCTCTGAATTGATCGAGTCCAACAGAGGTAAATCTGTCTGGTAGACGCATTCTCTCACGCTGATGGATGAAAAGTTTCTATATTGAAGAAAAAAAACTAAAAAAAAAGAGGCTCTATAGCAATTTGCTCAATGCAACTACCCTTCCCAACCAATAACACGCCGTACACTCCCATGCAAAACGTTAAACGGGCATTATCCGGGCAACATGCGGCAACGGACAAAGATAGAAAACAGGCAAGATAGCGAAAAAAGGAATCAAAATCTGACACCGCTCAACATGTTTAGTTCACCAGTCATCCCACTCGTCAGTCTTTTTCTGTGCCGCAGGTGCCGTGCTTCCCTTCTTGCCCATTCCCATAGCGCTCGTGCCGATGGAGCTGTTAGTCTGCGCCGGCTTCGGGTCTGCGAGGCTCGAGAATGAATCCCAAAAGTCCTTCTTGCTCTCGTCGAGCGGGGCCTGGCGTCTTGCCCCGTGCCCCGTCTCGTTGCCCTCGACGAACCGGTTAAACCCCTCCTGAGCATTCTTGCCGGCCAGCTGCGCCTGCCTAGCAACTTGTGATGCGGCAAGCTGTGCTTGCTTAGCAAAGTCACCTTCGGCAAACTATGATTTGAGGGTATTGTCAGTAAAAAAGAAAACACCCTTGGGTATTCTAGGCAGCAGACGAGGCACTTACCTTGGTTGCAGTGGGTTGTATGTATCCATCATTGACCGTCTTGGCCGTCTTGGTTACGGTAGACGTGAACCAGCCAAATCCCTTTGAAATGGCGGCAAAAGGATCCTGCTGCACATCCTCAAAATTGGGCAGTCCATTGTTGCTGTTGCCGTTGTTCGACGCCGGCATGTTGCCAAAGCCGGCGTACTTGCCGCCCTGGCTCGGGGGCAGGCCATCGGGTCGAGAGGCATTGTCCGCGCCCAGCTTGGCAAAGTACTTGTCATCCACCTTGACCTTGCCGCCAGACTGCGCCGGGCTCTGGCTGCGGCTATTCCGGTGGGCGGTGCCACTCAGCGGCGTGCCGGTGCGAGATGACGACGCGCCTGCGCCCGCCGTCGTGGCCGCCACGGTGGGTTGCGCCGGCTTCTTCTCGCCGGGCACGTAGTCCTTGCCCTCGACCTTGCATGTCAGCCGCTCCTTGTACTCCTCGCCGACCTCGCCACTGTAGCGCTCCGCAATTGTGGCGTCGTCCCACGAGATGCCGCGCATCTGGGTGTCGTCGTGCTCGTCGAAGAAGCTGCGCCAGTTTTCGTTGCCACCCAGCCGCATGCGCTCGATCTCACTCGCCTTGAAGGCATCCATGGAGATACTGCGCACAAAGGAAATATGAACGCCCAGGCCGCGGTGGACACCTGCGCAGGACAAGCAGATGAAGACACCAAACTTGGGCGACGCCCATTGCGGGGATGGGGCGTTGCAATCGCAGCAGATATTGTTTTTTGATTCTTTTTGGATCGCGGCCAGCTGCGTAGAAAGAGGCATCAGTCAAGCCGGCGCATGCTACAGCTAGGAAAGGGGGATGGCAGGCGGCATGCGACATGTGTCCTCACCTTGGATCGTGTCTCCGGATCGACCTCCCACATTGCCTTGGACGCCATTCTGTCTGGTTATACGGCGAGAGAGGTGCTGAATTTGGTTCTCCTTTGTCGGGCCGGATGTGCAATGCCACTCCCTAGGCTCAACTCGCGAGTGCTGGCAATATAGAGGGAGGAGGATGAGGTTTGTGCCTGCACTATAGCCCCAGATTATTATGGGACACCAAGGGATTTTACAGGCGGGGCAACCGCCGCGAGCCGCCTCTCTACCAGGCAAAAAAGGGAGAGCTCAAAGTTTACACACTGATGCGTCTGCCGCATCTCAAACGCATACGTACAAACACAAAATCATTGTCATTCACTCATATTAGTCAATTAATTTTAACTTCATCAGTCTTCTGTCCCAATAAATTAAGAGCAAGAACTTCCAGGAGCAGAACACATCATAACGTTGCAAGGCTTAGCTGTGAGAAACATCTATGCCATACTCATCATGCACCAATATCGATACGAAATCGCCAGCAAAATAATTGTGAGAGCCACCCATTATCAAAGCGTCCCTTGAGGTCATCACAATCGTACGAAAAAAAAAAGAATATTGCGTTGGAGAGTAATCATATTTCGTCGAACTTGCGTGCCACATCGTTGTTGCGGTGCTTATAGGCAGGGCTAAGATACTAGTGTGCCTTGTGCCTGTTTCTTTAAGCGGCGGCAGTTGCAGCAGGAGCCTCAGTAGCAGTGGCGTCCTTGCTGGCGGCCTCGCCCTCGGGGGCGTTGGCCTCCTCATCAGTCTTGTCAGGGCTGTCGATAGCAACCTTGACAGCAATCTCACGGCCCTCAATCTCCTTGCCGTTCATTTCGTTGACGGCCTTCTGCTGCAGCTCCTCGGTAGCCAGAGTGACGAAACCAAAGCCACGGCCCTTGCGAGCCTCACCACGAGCCTGCAGCTTCTTGATCATGAAGCGGGGGATGGGGCGCAGAGCAATTTTGGCAGAGGAAGGTTCATAAGCCTTGAAAAGCTCAATAAGCTGCAGTGTGTAGTGTAATTAGTCGTGTGCCTTGCATGTTGAAGGGATGTCTTTTTTTTATCTTCATACCTTCTCCTCGGTCAGGTCGTAGGGCAGATTGGCAACCATGACCTTGGTCTTGGAGGCAACGCCATCGGCCGGGGGGCCACGCTCACGGCGCTCACGGGGCGCGCGAGGCTCTTTCTTGGAAGCCTTGTTTGTCGTGTCAGTTGCTTTCTTGTTGGTAATGTCTTTCAGTGGCTGAACCTCAGTAGTGGTGGCTTCCGCGTCGGCAGCAGGGGCAGGAGCGGCAGCAACCTCGGCAGTTGCAGCAGCGCCAGCAGTTCCAGTCTCGCCGTCCTTCTTCTCCTCGCCCTCCTATCAAATGGGTTAGATGGTTTTGCAGTCAAAAAAGCAGCGGTACAGAGTAACTTACGGCGGCGCGGCCACCGCGGCCACCACGACCACCACGGCCGCCACGTCCACCGCGACCACGGCCACGACCAGCAGCACGGCGGCGACCGCCCTCGGTACCGGCACCTTCGCCGTTGGCAGCTTCAGCCTTCTCACCAGCGGGCTCGGGCTTGCGAGCGAGCTGGACGGAGACCTTGCGCTCGAGAATCTCCTTGCCAGAGAGCTCTTCGATAGCACGCTCAGCTTCGGTGGGTGTCGAGAGGTCTACGAAAGCGTAGCCAACGGGACGGTCGGTGCGGGGGTTCTTGGGGATGGAGACAGACTCGCTGGAGGGCAAGAGTTAGCATTTTAGATGGGAAGATGGACACAGACGATGCGCCGCAGGCAAGTAGCCAGATTAGCACAACGCAAACGGGCGGGGGGTGTCAGGCGTCGGGGCTGGGGAACAGAGCAACCAACATACACAAGATAGTTCTTGAAAAAGTCCTTCAACTCTCCCTCAGTTGTCGGGTAGGCCAGGTTGCCAATGTACAGACGGCGGCCCTCTGCGGCGGAGGCAGAGGCAGCCTCGTTGGCGGCGGCCTTGTCATTGATAGAGGTGTTGCTCAGAGTGTTGGCAACGTCATTGACGGCGGCATCGGTAGCCTTCTCCACGTTGGTAGCAGACATTTTTGAAGATGTGCGAGATTGGACGGAGATGGAATATGCGTGGTGTGGCTTTGGAGGTATGAATGACGCTGAGAACGATTGCGAGGTTGACGGGGGTTCAGATATCCGGCGGAGGGCGGAGGACGGGAGTTGAACTCTGGTGCAATGAGGGGGAGTTGGTCAGGGTAGCTTGGTGCCCTAGAATCGGGTTGAGAGTATCGACAGACGACGGTGCGTTGCGCGGAGACACAATTTGACTTTTGTTTGTGATGAAGGAGAGGGAAAGGGGGGGAGGCGGCCACGTCTGGAGGAGAAGGCATACTAAATAATAATTTTTGCCACGGCGGCGCAGAATGCAGGTGCGGGTGGTGGGTGGCCCAGCCCAGCCCAGCCCAGCCCAGCCCAGCGAGCCAGCAAACAGGTCCTACTGAGGTAACTTGCCATTTGCCTACCTACTGTAAGTAAGGTAGTCAGTGCCTTAGTACCTAGGTACTGAGTACGTGGGCACCTACTATACCTACCTACTGAGTAGAGGTACCTACCTAAGTACCGACCAAACCTACAGGCAACGGTACCTGTGGTACCCAAGTTACCTTACCAAACCAGTGAAAGCCGGCAAAAACCCAACTATCAGGCTTCTACTTACTTGGTAGTGTTCACCAACGTACGAAGTACTGACTTATGAATGTGTTGAATCATAAATAATTCACAAATACTCAGTAAGTCGGTAGATGCAACAAGGTTGCTAGGTACCTATGTAAGGGGGTGCCACGGTGCAGTGGGCGGGCAAGCGGGCAGGTGCGTGAGCAGGTTGGTGAGGTGCAGCCTGCAGGTACCTACCTACCAAGCCTACTTTGCCTTAGTAAGTACCTACCTACCTCTGGTTACAGTGTACTTACCGCAGCTGCCATCCAGGGGGCGCCACAGCCGCTCCAGCTCCTTGCAAATTTACGCCGTATTACCATCATGAAACCACAACTCGGTGCTACACTTGCCAGGTGATTGCTACCTCTACCAGTACCCTACCTTGAATAGTGCAAGTATCTTAGGTAGGCGCAAAGACGTGTTCTACGAAGGTACGTACCCAAAAGATCGACCTCCCTAAGTTATTAGGTGGTATTTCGACTCTTAAATTTCAGCCAAGCAAATTACGAACTCTGCTTTTTAGGGAGTTGCGTGGTCATGCTAGGCACCTCTACTATAGGTCAGGCTCAATAACAGCCACATCCATCCCCACCTCTAATTAAGAGCTTCACGCGACTAGCCACAGTCAGTGGCCAACTCTTCATTTTGTGTATTCATGCTTTTACTATCAATGCTTTTCAGCATGATTAAAAGAAGATGAAATGAAGCGAAAATTCAAGTGAGCGACACTGTACGAGTTTTGTTTCAATAAAGGCTGTGTTTTCTTCTCCCAAATTAGCGCCTCCATCAATACTCACACTCTGCCGTCACACAACTAGCATCCGCCCGTCACGTGTTCCCTGCTCCAACCAAGGACACTGCCAGATTCTCTGTCTGCAGCCTTCCGCGGACAAGTTGCTACTTACTGGTATTGAATAAGTATCCCTTCCGGCTCACCGCTACTAGGTACTTATCAAGGTAGGCATCTTGGGTAGCAAGGTAGGTACCTAGGTAGGTAACCTCTGTTTCTATTTCTCGTTAGGCGCGCTCTTCCCTCCCTCCTCGTCCTCCACCACCACCGTTTCCACTCCCGCCTCACACCGAATGAGCAATTCCTGCAGCCTGGTATCACCCTTGTACCTCCTCAATGCTGCCTCCTTCCATTCTTCCCATGACAGGTCCGCATCCACGCCGCACGTATCCCGTAAGCCTTGGAACAGGCCCAGAAACCCGTCCCAGTCACTCAGATCGATACCGCAGCAAAACGCAAATAGGTGCTGCGCGCGACCGTTCAGCACACACTGCGCCAGCAGATCGTGGCCTTTTTCCTTCAACACCTGCGCAAAAACGGCCTCGTCCGCGCCAATGGTCCCCTTTCCGGCATAAAATTCGGCGACGGGAAGCAGTCCAACCGGCGAGTTGAAGGCCTCTGCTGGCGCGGCTGTGTGTGCCCACTCCCAGTCGATAACACCCGTAATATTGAAACTCTCGTCCACCAAAATGTGATCCCCCTTGTCATCGTCGTGCTTGAGATAAAACTTTTCCTCAACAGACGCGGCCGGCGTTAAGACGGGCACCAAGTCGACCAGGAACCGATGCAGCAGATACGCTTCCACCGGTTGCGCCGCGTACATTTCTTGCGCCAGGATTCTGTCCAAGATCAACTGCAGGAGCGATCTGCGGTACTGCTCGGCAGAGTGGAAAGGTTGGCAGGTCTGCAACCGCCCCCCTGCCATGTTTAGCAACGATTCGTGGGCAAAGCCGCCGATCTGCGAGCTTCCGGGCGTATCCAGAGACCCCAAGGCCGGCAGCGGATGCTTGTAAATCTCAATCAGTATATCCGCAAGTTGGTCCATGACTTTGCGCCTCTGGTTGGGATCTGCTGCAGGCCAGTCCAGTGCTTTGCCGGCAAGCTTTTCCATCAGAATGTACCCGACTCCGACCGGGTTGTCATCACGTTCTAGGGCATACCCGTACACTCTGGGCGTTGGCACGGTGGTCTGTTCCAGAAACAAAAGAGTGGCCACCTCGCTCTCCAAAACATAATCTCGCGAAGCTTGGGGGGGTGTTTTGGTATTAAATCGACGTATCCGGGCAAGCCAAACCACATTGTCTGCAAAGAGAATCTCTACATGATAATTCATGCCCCCCATGTGGGATCGCCGTTTCGCCGAGTCATACTCAAACGGAGCAACGGAGCACTTGATCCCTTGTCGCAACTCTGACGCCCGTGCTGCTAGAGCGTCCACGTTGATTTTGCTGAAGAGCCGGCACAATTCGTCTTCCTCTGCTCTGCCAAATGCCGGGTAAAAGAGGTCTCGATCCTTTCCATAATCTGTTAAAACTGGTCACGCGACAAGGGGATTGAACGCACTTTCCAAGACGGACAGCTGTGGGAATCTGGCCGGAGATGCTGCGCGCAAAGATGGCGGTTGCAGAGCACGCAATCTCCTTCATGTCGCACACCCGGCCTGGCGCAATTTTCGATATCGCAATACCAGAGAGGCATGATTCGAGTTAGATTCCTGACTGGTGCCCGTATTGCTTTCCGGGATGGAGATGATCGAATCTCGTTGTCGATGTGTGTAAGTGCCAAGTGCGAATTCGGCAACTGCCACCTATTTATATACCTACCCCCCCTGCGTTTCACCCTCCTCGGAGATAGAACCACAAGAACTTGTACAAAAGCAAACTATCCCGATCTGTCCTTGACGACAGCCTTCTCGGGCGACACCGAAATCAAATACTCACATTCACGCATGCGTGAATGTGGCGTGTAACACAGGCTGGCGAGATGGTGGGACATCTAATCCCTGTCGCGTTCGTTGGTCTCCGTTGCCTCTCCGCCTTCTCTTCTTTGTAGTTCTGCTCGCTCGCATTGATTAATAGGTAGTGAACCAGTCATATTGGGCCATTGGCGGTTTCTATCTCAGTGCCTCGTGACGGAAACCTTCCATCAGTACGTTTTGCCGAACGCCCGCGCGGGGTCCCGCCAAGGCCCTATTTATATATACACGGTACTCATCAGCCGATCAAACAAAGAACCTAAGTATTTGTCAACCGTCATCTTGAGCTTAATTTTGCGGCTGGTCGCTCGATCTCGGCTCTCGGCTACGTCATGGCCAAACCCAGTAGCTTGTCACGGAGTGTGGCCGCCATCGGATCTAGACCCGTTTTTTTCTCTCAGGTAGCCAAAGGCCTGGCGCTTCCACGAAGGTGCAGAAATTCTCGGACACAGCAGCTGCCGGCTGTACGACGACCGCTCGCCAGCTCTTCCGCAGCCATTGCTGCTCGTATTCAGGCATACCACCTTATGGACATCTTGTCAAATTCACGCATTCGGGAGCGCTAAGAAGCCTTCTGCCCGGCCCGGCGGCGCAACGCATCTCGGACAAGATGGCTGTCGCACCGCCACGGACCGTCTTGATCCTCTACGGGTCTGAGACGGGCAATGCGCAGGAAATGGCCGAAGAGCTGGGCAAAACGTGTCAGCGTTTGCATTTCCAAAGCACCGTCGAGGAGATGAACGCCGTGGCCCTGGTTCGTCCAGCTCCGGAAAACCACCTTTCGCATCCGCACTCACTAACCTGCGCACGTCACGCGCCATAGCCAACACTGTTGCACAATGAGCTCGTAATCTTCGTCGTTTCTACTACCGGGCAAGGCGACATGCCACATAACTCTACGCATTTCTGGAAGAGGATGCTTCAAAGAAGACTGCCGCCGGACTGCCTAGCGCCGGTGCAATATACGTGTTTCGGGCTGGGCGATAGTACCTATCTCAAGTACGTTTCATACGCTGGCAGGCTGGAGCCTCATAGATGAGCTGCATGTGATTAACACGTCAGCGTTAGGTTCAACTGGGCTGCGCGCAAACTCATTCGGCGTTTGGACCAGCTGGGCGCCTCGCCGTTCTATGAGACATTCGAAGCGGATGAGCAGTTTCCGGATGGGTAGGGCTGTCTCCTCCTCTCTTCATTACGACTTCGTCTGCTTACATTATACAGCATCGAAGGGTCGTTTGCGCGCTGGTCCGATGGCTTCTCCAAGTATTTGCTGGAGAAGCACCCGCACCCGGAAGGGCTGGAGCCGATTCCCCAAGATGTCATTCTTCCACCACGCTGGTCGCTGGAACCTGCCCTACGCGACGTCGAGGCTGCAACCCCAGGACCACCGGAAAATGACAACTCGCTCGCCACCTTGTCTTTGGCAAACACGCCCCCCATAGATCTCCTACCTGTCCTCGAAGGCTGGACGGCCACTCTCGCTGTCAACCGGCGCACGACGCCGGATTCTCACTGGCAGGACGTCCGCCACGTCTCTCTTGATGTGCCCCCTCGACCCAAAGCCGCCCCATTGCGGGACGGCGGAGCGGCGACTGAGGTTCTTCACTGCAAGCCGGGCGATTGCCTCACAATCTACCCCAAGAACTTCCCCGAGGATGTCCAGAGGCTCATCGTCCTCATGGGCTGGGGGGCCGTTGCCGACGCGCCTCTCGACCTGTCGTTGTGCCGCCCGCTGCCTCGTGGCCTTCACGCGCCGCCGCAGACGACCCTGCGCGGCTTGCTTCTCAATAACATCGACATCACCGCCATCCCGCGCCGTTCGTTTCTCAAAAGCATGTCCTTTTTCTCCACCGACCCTTACCATAAGGAACGTCTGATTGAGTTCACCGTACCCGAATACGTTGACGAGTACTTCGACTACGCCACGCGCGCCCGCCGCACCATCATTGAAGTACTAGAGGAGTTCACCTCGGTACGCCTCCCTGCCGCACGGCTCCTTGACATCTTCCCGCTGATCCGCGGCCGCGACTTTAGTATCGCCAACGGCGGCGACCAGCTTCGCCCCATGTCACAGGACCCTAACGCTGCCACGCGTGTCGACCTGCTTGTCGCCCTGGTGCGCTACCAGACCGTCCTCCGCAAACCCCGGCAGGGTCTCTGTTCGCGCTACCTGGCGAGCCTGCCTGTTGGGGCGCGTCTTACCGTCACCAAAAAGGACGCCCAGTCGCCCGTGCATGGCGCCGCAAACGCCCGCCGGCCTCTCATCGCCATGGCTACAGGCACTGGTGTCGCGCCGGTCCGCAGCCTCATTCACGAGCGCCTGACGCATGGTGGTGACGGCAGCAGCAGCGGCGGCGGCATTGGGCCTATGCTGCTTTTCTTCGGCAACAGAAACCGCGCGGCCGACTATTTCTACCAGGCCGAGTGGGCAGCTCTAGGCGGCGAGACAGCCCGTGCCACTTGCTCCACGGGGGAAGAAGCAGGTGAACCGGCCACCGTTGAAGACGGTCGCCGGCTGACCGTGTTTCCCGCCTTCTCGCGCGACCAGCGCGAAAAGGTGTATGTGCAGGACCTCCTCCGGCGCGAGGCCGCCGCGCTGGCGGCACTCATCCCGCAGCGGCCCATTTTTGCCGTCTGCGGCGGCTCGTCCCGCATGGCGGAGGCGTGCCGGAGCGCCGTCTGGGATCCGTTTCTGGCGGCGGCTGGCGACGACGACGCGGCCAGGCAGGAGCGAAGGAAGATGCTCGACGCCGTGACGTGGTGGCAGGAGATTTGGTAGAGGGAAACTATCTCGCCCGAAAGATGATGCAATCTAAGAACAAGACAATATTGATGTACTCAATGGATGTGTCAAATGTAATTCATTTATTTATTTTGTCCAAAAAAAGTTGCTCGTCTTCAATACATCAAATAGACGCAATAGACGCAATAGATATATCGGCACATCTTTTTTCGCGCACTGTTGTCCTAAGAACATTTTACAGCGCCATTGCACCAGTAAATTAAGTTCGCGCATTCTAAGGATTTCAGTTTCTCAGAGTCTAAAGATTTCTTTTTGTGTAAATCTAGAGCATTTAGTTGCTCTTGCTAAGATGACTTGAATGTGGCTAATTTCCCACTGACCATCGCAGGAAAAAAAAACCTCCGTGTATTCCGATACCAAGAAAACGAAACATAAAACGAGGCATGTCCTTCTCTTGCTGCGTGTGAAATGAAAGTAAAGAGTGAAAGAAAGAACAAAGGTCGAGAAGAGATTGTGACTCGGACACGAGCCTCATAGAGAAAGATGGGCGTCGCCGCCATACAAAAAAAGCAAATGAAAAAACCGTACATGATAGCGTGCTTCGTTGAACATGCTGGTGAAATAAATAAGGGATATCGATGCGAGATAGTCAGAGAAACCCACAGAAAAGATCAACCAAGAAAAAACAGCAACCATCTGACAAACGCCAAAGCGTCGTGGCGTGGAAAAACAAAATCATAAATGGGGAAGATCCAACAGTCCATTCTCTTATTGCAAGCATGGTTATGCAAGAAAATGTGCAAATTGCCCAGAAACGCTACCGCCCAACTCCAAATGCCAGGTAAATACTCCATTGAAATCAAAACCAAAACAATTTTTGCTCGCGAATGTATTCATCGCGCAGCGGCCGAGATGGCATCGGGTGAAAAGTGCAAAAACACAAATACATGCCTCGCCACATTGTACACTCTCTTTTATTTCGGACCAGCCCTCTGTGCTTCCGAGAGACTATCGCTCCTCTTCCCAGCTGTAGCGCTTCTCTGCCATCTGTGGAACGTGAATGAGATCATCGCCACCAATACGCCCACCGCTACCGTGAGATTCTGAGCCACTTTTAGCGCTTGTAGGCGAAATGCTCTCTTCTTCTTCCGTTCTCAAAGGCAAGACAGTGCGGATCGTGGGTTTGGTAAAAGTTGGTCGTTGGCCGGTGCGCCATGAGTCCTCTTGGGTACGCGAGGCAGACATGAGTGACTGGCGCGTCATCTCTTCAACCATGGCGTCTTCCTCATCAGTATAATTACTACCGAGGCTGCCCGTGGAGGGCCGGTGATGTGAATGATGAGCTGGCCCTGTCCAAGATTGTCCCTGTGTCCCAGGGGTATTGGAAAGCATACGCTGCCTGAACAAGGAGATGTTTTCCGGAAGAGGACCCAAGCACACGACCTTGGAGGGCTCAATGGGTGTCCTTTGGACGGAGGCTTGTGGGAGAGGGAAGTTGACTTCACGAGGCTGCGGCTGTTCATTCGAGTGTGATGACGAGTTGGAATTGGATCGACTGGCACTGCCTGTTTCACTTGTTGTGGCGTTCATCGTGTTGGAGCCGGCGCGACGGCGACCCGTGGAACCAGACTGCGAGGAGGCCGAGTTGGGATGCAGCGATGCAGTGATGGGAGAGGGAAGATCGTTGGTGTTCCAGTCCGTGCGAGGGGAGACTGGTGAGGGTAAAGTGGCCGGAAGAGAGTTGGTCCCTAGACCTTCATGCGACCGCACCGGAGACACGTTATGGTAGTGGTATGTAGGTTGAGGATGGGGGATGGAGGTGGTCTGGATCACGTTGGTGTCAATTTCCATGTCCTTTTCGCCAGGCATGATGCCATTCGCAGGAGGAGCATAGGCCGGAACAGGGCCAGCAAGCTGCCGGGCAAGCTTGCGTCTAGCAAGCTCGTAAGCACTCAAGTTTTGCGAATCGTCTGTCCCCGCTTCTGTATCGCCGAGAATGGAGTCATCGTCCTCGTTATAAGCGGCGAGCTCTGCTGGGGGTAGCGGTGCTGGCAGCTCGTAAATCTCTGAAGCCGGCGCCTCCATGGGTGCGCTCATATCGGTAGCAGCGGTAGCCCGTCTGGAGCGCTTTCTCCGGACGATCTTTGATAAGATACGAGAAACCGGAGTCATGGGGGAGTCGGGAGCAATAGTCGATGACGTATCTTGAGCTTCCACTTCCTTGGCCGCGGCCTCACCTCGTTTCTTCTGCTTACGACGACGGTTCCAGCAGCAGAGTGCAGACACAAGCAAGGTGCAGAAAGCAACTACTCCAACGGCAATTCCAATCATTTGGGGAGTCGTCAGACCTCGATGATCTTTATTTGGCGGAGGTCGTGGATAGGGGCTGTTGCTCGGCTGCTTGATCGGCATGAGTTTAAGATTGGTGTCCGGGTCAGGAGGGAAAGCGGCCTGGTGCAGACTGAAGACGCCAGAGTCATATTTTGTGCGAATGTAGGCTTCTTGCAGAAAAGAACGGCCAATAATAGTATTGCTGCCACCAGTAGCTTTACGCAGCATAAAATACGGTACGGCCGGCTGTCCATACTTGATGGCTTCCTTGGCGAAGGGATATTGAAGCGATCCAACAAAAGCCTTGATTGGAAGTGTTATATTGACGACCCCTGGAGCGTTAAGTGGAAGCCCAAAGTTGTCGTTGTTATCGATGCTCGCAAGACTGAATGTAAAGGAGTAGGCGTCGGAGCTGGAATAGTCCTGATACTGGCCGTTGGTTAATGTGTAGAGCTTGTATGTGTCGTTGTAGGTGAGGTTGAGGGCGGATGCGAAGGATTCGCAGAGGCTCTCGGGAAGCCATAGATAGGGGGTAGTGCTATCAATGAGGGCCATAAAGGTATCGTTAAAAGTAGACAACGTGTTGGTTGAAGAAGCCCAGCCATTGGGCTTCTGACCGTTGTACACGTTGATGCTGCGAACGCTGACACGGGGTGAGTTGTCGGATTGTGTGATTGTGAAGAGCGTATCGTGGTCAACCAAGCGTGCGGCGTCGTAACCTCCCAGAGTCAGGGAACCAGGCATATTTTTGTAATTCGCTCCAGCCGTGTAGCCGTAACTGTAGCTGGGGATCCAGCCAAACGTCTTGACGGCTTGAGTAAGCGCTGACTCGCCGATATTTCCCTTGAAGCGGCCTTGAGAAATTCCGAGACCGAAGAGGCCATTGAAGTAGTCGGTTGTGTTGTACGCAGCGATGAGGACATTGCTCATGCCGAAGGCGATATTGGTGAAGCTGCTCCAGGCGTTGATGTTGTCGACACCGTAGGCACCGTTGCCTCCGTAGCCTAGATACTCCAGGCCGAGAAAATACTGGCCCCAAGAGGTCCATCTTTTTGAGTCGCCGGGGGTGTAGATGCCACCTCTCGCTGTCATGCAGTGTTGCTCTTCTGAGGCAAAATGTTAACCAACGGACTGGCGCGCGCGCTATAGGTTTTGCAACGGCGCTGGAAGGAGTGAGGGTAAGCCGTTCAACGGGCGATGGCGGGGGGTGGCAACGTACTATTTTGACATCCACCAGGACCGACTGTCCATAATTCGGAGAGGGAAGTGCTAGGTATGAGATTAACGAGGTCGGATTGGGTGCCAAGGAGAAACTGGGCCGTGGACCAGTTGCCGTCAATGCCAAGCCTACATGTCACAGAGGGTCAGAGTCTGGTCACCATAGGTGCCGGGAGGGTTGAAGATTTCAGATGCACCGGGGACGGCGTTGCAACGTACCAATCTCCGTAGGGAATGGAAACCGGAGCAGGAGCGTACGCCGTGACGCCGGTGGTAGCGGCGACAGATGCTGCGGCGGCCATTCGACTTATCCGCATAGCGTCGCCGGGTGTCGAGCGACACAGTGCTGAACAAGGTCGCTCTCGGCGAAGCGGACTCGGAGGGAGCCGACTCGCGAAAAAGAGCGCGAGCGACTTGAAGAGGTCAAGCGACGGAGTGTCGTCCAAGTTGCACAGTCGGATGCGCGGGATCCATATGGGGGAGGGTTGTTCAAATCGCTGGGCCGGTTGCACGGCAGGTCATGATCGGGGCGGCGGCGGCGGGCAGTCAGGGAAATGAGAGATGCGATATGGGGTGGTGGTGATGGTAGTAAATCGGTCGGTAGGGCAGGGGGCCAATAGGTTCAGGTCGAGAATAACGCGTCCGCCCAAAGAATGAAGGGGAAAAAAAAACCGCCGCCAAGAAATGCGAGATGCCCAAAGGTTGAAGGCGAAGTCGGTTAATTAAAAGTTGAAGAGGGAAAAAATTGGTCGGATGAGAGGAGAAGGAGACAAGATTGGCGAGGAAGGAGGGTGGATGGATGGATTTGGATGGGACGACGGCGGAAGAGGGAGGATGGAGGATGGCGTTTCTGCTGGGATGGGCTGGCCAGGACAGTCAGTGGATGAGACCATGTCTGTGTCCGGGGGAGAGAGAGCGAGCGGCCCAGGGCGCCAGAGCGCCAGAGTGCCAGAGGGCGAGACAAGGACAAGAGGCCAACCAAGTGCCAGCCAGGTGCCAGCTAGGTGCCAGCCAGCCAGCCAAGGTGCTAAGTAGGTCCAGCGAGCCCACTGGGCAGAGACAACAGCGTCGCCGCTATACGATCAGATGGGGGGAAGAATACATGTACCAGACTACCACATCAAGCAGCAAAGCTGCACAATTGGACGCTATCGAAGTACATACAGGACCGCCCCCTCCCATGTGCTGCTGCTCAATCCCCCTCCCTTCCAAGTACTAAGTAACGTAGCCCACTGAAAAAAACAGGCGGCGCTGCGGGGACGGGTCTCAGCGGGCAAATCACCACAGGAATGCACTCCCTCCGCCACTGGTGTCCTCCAGCACAGTGAGTACTATGGCTTCCCCGCATCCTTTCCTCTCAGAAAAGTACTCCGTACGGAGCACAGATTACTACTGACCATTACATTACCTACCAATCTACGAATGTATCTCACCTGCTGCGTACTGCAGATTACGCGGCGCCTCTTTGTACCTTTCTTTCTTGGCTAGCTGGTCATGCCTGCCTGCCTACCTACCTACCCAGTACCTACCTAGATGGCTAGGCATGTACCTCACTTGGGTAGTCAACGTCGTCCCACAAGCACCTGTAGCAGCCAAGGCGCTCTGCTCCATACTTTGCCCACCAAAAGCCGCGTTCCAGGGAGAGCACACCAGCCCAGGCCAGATCCCGTCGCCGCTTTAATTTCCTTGGCCACTTCTTTGCCAGTTAGCTTATTAGCAAGGCAGCATGGAAGAGGAGAAGAAAAAAAGAAAGCAAGACACTCATCAAGTTGAGTCAAATTTCACCTCTGACCACATTGTTGCCAATTTCCACAGTCTCACCTTGTTTTGTTTTTTTCCTTTCCGGGCTCTGCTTTCGCTCGCATACCCGGACTCTTTGGCCTCTCCGTCCCAGGCGCACAATACTGGCTCGTTAACGAGTACCCAATAGACCGCCACTGCCCTCGGGCCTTGCATTACTTACCTCGTTTGCTTTTTATTCTCGTGCCTGTGCCTGCATGAGCTCAAGATCTCGCACCATCATGACTCTCGAATTCAACATGAGGATTGGTTGAACAGCTTTCTACACAGCTTAACACCCCACGTGCCGAGCTTTTGGTCCGCGAACTGTCCAGGTCAGCAACGACCATAAAAAGATAAAAAGACCCTTTTCGTCACAGAAACAAGGCGCAAGCAGAACGCGACCAGACCATTCTTGGTTTCTCTCTCTCTCTCTCTCTCTCTCCGTACCTACTTACACGCTACTCCTCCCCCACTCTGTCTCTCTTTCTCTTCGTCCAAACTATTGACCAAGCAATGCCGTTTGAAGCCACGCCGCTGGCCTGTCGCTCATCCGGTTCTAGCAATACGCCCGAGTCGATCACGGAAGCCGAAAGTCTAAAACCACGATCCTTCCGCTGTCCAAGTAATGCTGCGAGGACTAAAAAAGAAGCCACTTACAATGCTGCCCCGTTTGTGGCGACAAAAGAAAAGGTTGAGGTATTTGTAAAGTAATCTAGAGTACTCATCGAGAGAAAAGCAGCACCTCAACTAGGCCTGATGCGGACTGCAATGGCTGCCACCCGCATACCAGCCAGAGGGCAAAAAGGGCTGGGATTTTGTCTCTCGGCCAGCGTCCTGGATGTACAACATTACTGAGTACTCACTGCTGGGTACGTGGTAGACCTTGCCACCCCCCCCCCCCCTTGTGGCTTTTTTGGCAATGTTCCAA
Source organism: Cordyceps javanica (assembly GCF_051103115.1). Taxonomy (NCBI): domain Eukaryota; kingdom Fungi; phylum Ascomycota; class Sordariomycetes; order Hypocreales; family Cordycipitaceae; genus Cordyceps; species Cordyceps javanica. The sequence goes on from NC_139296.1 coordinate 3,283,261, forward strand.
ACTCTGATAGTTCTGCATCATACTCTATTCATAAACTGCCCACACACAAGCGCCTACACACACGCTGCTGCTGCTGCTGCTGCTGCTGCTGCTGCTGATGGTGCTGGTCTGGTGATACAATGCCATGCCACGCGCATGCGTTGCAACGCGGGCCGGCTATACCCCTCACGGCTCTTGTGCTCGTACGGGAGGGCAGCAGGGCAGGCAGCAGGCAGGTCTTTGCCTGAATCGATCAAGTTTTGTAAGAGGTAGATGAGTGGGCGCGCGACAGCAGATCCAAGTCTGACGCTCCGGGCTACATTCGAAAGAGCACTTTATTCCATGCCTTTATACGAGCGGCATGGCATCTGCTACTAACTTGATCATACGTTTGGAATATATAGTCCTTGCATGCAGGCGCGCCATGCCAGATCGCCGCGGCCATTCGTCATTGCCCAGCCTGTCATTACGCGGTAGCCTTCCATCCCAGAGAGCTCGTCGCCTGGCCCGGTCAACGTCGCAGGCCAACTTTGCTGGCCTGACCCGTAAGGATGGCATGCTCTCTCACCCCTCTCCTCCAGCCTCTGGGCTTGCCCACCACACAGCCAGAGTCAAGTTCGGGTCAAGCGAGCTGGAACCCGAGGCGTGTTTTGCCATTTCAGTGTCGCAGAGGCCCAGCGAGCCGCTTCCAACCACATGGTCGAGTGTCTGGAATGCGCACCTCTTTTTCTCTTTTCTGACCGACCTTTTGCTGATCCTGGTGGGAGCGTGTATCAGGATGACTTGGACACGGTAGTTTACCCGTTAGTGCCCCGCGGGAGAGTGTTGCTCGTTCGCTTGTCATGTACAGACTCGGTAACTACCAGTAGGGAGCGAGAGAAAAAAAAACGGGTTGCCAGGTGCCAGATGCCAGGGTGGCCGCCGCCAGATTTTGTGTGGGGGATGCGGCGGGGGGTTCCTTATAGTTGCTCCAGGCAGGCAGGCTAGCCGAGTAGTACCAGTAACTACATGTTGTGGATTTCCGTCCATCGCTTTGCCAACGTCGAATTGGCTTTCCGTTCACATGTCTTGTTCTCTTGCCAATAATATTTCGGACATCGTAATCCTGATGGACAGGTCAACCGCGCGAGTCGTGCGAGTCAAGGAGATGCGAAGATCGGCCCCAAGGGTTCGCGACCCAGGGGTGGGCCAGGCATACTTACTGAATACTGGGTAGGTAGATGTCACCATGTTTTTCGGAGCAATTGTTCGTCAGGCGAATGGTTTCTCGTCGCGTTTCCCCAGCTCTAATCTATGCCCTCATAGTCATCATCATAATAAACAATAATGATAATCACCTGTACACTTTTCTGTCTCGACGACCAATGCTGTCTTGGTACGGGTGTCTTTGTTTCGGACGGGCCGCTGCCGAATGGGTGGTAGACGACGACGTGTGAGAGCCGACAAAGGTCGTCGTCGATTCTTGTCACGGCCAATAACAGTAAATTCTGCGACACATGGCAATGGGCTACTTACATGGCATGATTGCCCCTTCTTTTTCTTTTTTTTTTATGCAGCATAAAACAACAACAAAAAGCAGTCTGCCCTCAGCATGCATGAGATGCATGAGCATGAGTGCATGCGTGGGGGAGGCCACACTATTCATATTCTCTATTGCTACCGGTACAAGAAAAGCTGCAGCGTGGCGTAGCAACTGTGCGCTGGTCAACTGGAGTGCATCGTCTACTTACTCTACTTACCCCGGCAGCAGCAGTCGCATCAGACCAGGATCATTACATGGCAACAACGTTGAAACGATGGGAAATCTCCACTGACGCGTGCATCAGTCGGGGGGGCAAGGGGGGTGGATGGGTGGCAGCAAAGCGATGGGGCGAGACCAGTTGACCAGGTCCCTCCATGCCTCCCTTCCCCGCCGCCCGTACGTTCCGGCTGGTTCCTGTTTCTGACACCAATTCAAGTAAACTGACAATCGGGACAAGGACGGGCGCGCGTGGGGGGGGGACGAGACCAGGCGAAAAGCAGCAGGTCAAAGCCCACGAGGTCATGCCCTCCCGACCAGCCGTCAAGCCGAGAGTGAGAGTGGCTGCTTGGGCCGCCTGCCGACCGGGACCGGACGACCAAATATGGCTGTCCAGTGCGCGCCGCTCGTCGACATCATCGTCGTGGTCGTCGCCGCCGACCTCCGCCGACCTCCGCCGCCGCCGCCGCCGCCCCCCCAAACCAACTTTGTTTGGTTGCCAAGAGCCTTGCCCTCTGCCACCTACCGCATTGGTGCCAGAATGTACCAGCAGCCAGTAAGGAGTTGGGCCACAGGATGGGGGTGTGGGTGGTGGAAGGATGCAAATGCAATCTGTGGCCGCCGCAACAACGTGGCGGCCGATGCAATGCGGTAGGTGGTTAACGCGATGACAGCCAGCTCGACCTTGGCGAGCGGACATGTATGAAATGGATAGGGCGACTCATTGCACTAGGTAGCACCTAATAATTGTACTGGGTATGATACCAGACTGCATCATGATTAAAGTTGTACTCCTTTTTTTTTCTTTTGACACTTGAATTGCGATACGTCTTTTTCCTCTCTACGCGATAGTGATGATGAAGTTGGAAGAAAAAAAAAAAAAAAGGAGACTATGCCTGCAAGGGTGGAAATGTCTTGGAGCTATCCATGTTCATGGCGAGATTTCCTCGTCAGCCCGGCCCTGGTCGCGCGATTGAGTGTGGTTGTTATTGCCACTAGATTATAATGCGAGGGGGCGGCAAGACATTTTCGAGGCGCACGCACCATGACTGCGCATGTTGAAATGAGGGTTGTGGCGGTGGGAAATTTGGACGAGCGATCGAGGCTGCTGCGTGTGAGACACGAGCTGCGCAGCCTCCCCCCACTGGCATGAGAAATGGAGTCATTCCTAGGGAAAGAAAGAGAAAAAAAAAAAAGGAGACGCGACGACGAAGCTCATTCTCTTTCCTTTCTTTTGTGCTCTTCTTTTTCGGCTCGGGTGACTGGGGAGCCGTGGCCATGTCAGATGCTCGATGGGTACCCCAATTGCAACCTCGGACCACGCCAGCATTCCAGTAGTTGGCGGGCCCCCCCCATCCCCGCCGAACATGGCACTGAGTGTAAAAGAACGGACGGGCGTGGGCCGGGTGATGTGTAGACTATTACAGAATAGCATGCACAAATTGGCAGGTCGTCTGTCCACGACTACTTAGTAGTTGTAGCGACTAGCAGGATTTTTTTTCTTTTGCCCTCTCCGTCAAGGTTATAATGCGCGGAGTAATGACCCGAGGCGGCAAGATCGTATATAGGAGTCGCCAGCCGGGTGGGCTCCACAGCTCTAATACATAGGTACTCCGTACCTAGTGATAGTTGATAGTGTGATTTAGCACGTACAGTATAAACACTGTGTAAAGCACTGTAGAACGACTTCCTGGAGGTTTCCCTTGCGCGGTAGGGCTTTGAGACAATTCGCTTCTTTTGTGTTTCTTTTCTTTCTTTTCTTCTTTTTGGAGAGACAAATGCCACAGTGGTGAACTCTTTTTTTTTTCTGCCCTTTTCTTGGACCGGATTCTGTCCGTTGATTCGACGGTTGTCCCGGGGAATTCGCAGCTACATGCTTCGTCGCAATATATTACGAAAGAATAACACCCATGATAGGAAATGTGTAGCGACGTGCGGAAAACATGCTCAACTCCATTTAAAATCAAAGGAAAAGCCAAGGTAAAAAAAAAAACCTCAACGGGATCCAATGGGTCACGTCGAAACCAGGTAGTCAAGCGCGGGCAGCTGTGTCATTGTGTGTGGTGTGTGTGTGTGTCAGGCTAGCTGAAAGCAACATGACACATGGTCAACGGCCCATGATTCAAAAGCCCGGCCTGGCCACAATAGGAGGAGGCAAGGCGGCACGCCGCAAAAGGCAGTGCCGACTACTTGCTGGTACAACTAGGCTGACTGGCTGAGGTGGGTTGACGGGTTAGTACCCGTCCGCTAATCAGTATCCAGTGCAGATTAATCCGTAAACATGAGCGATGAGGCGTCGGTAGGTATTTCAGCAAGGGGAGGGGCCAAATCAGGTGCTCAGTACTGCCAGAATATGCCTGGCATGGGAATAGAGATATGCCCGATGGGTGGTGCGGTCTAAGTACTGGTCGTGGCGAGGTAGTAATTACGAGGCAAGGGAAATCTCAATTGGTTGAGGTGAGAGTTTTTGGTGGCTGAGAATAAGAATAAATACGAATCGAAAATGGCTGATGGCTGATGGCTCACTCAAGTGAGTACGAATAGTCGACGAGGTGTGTACTTGGCTGGCAACATCTGTACCTGCCTCGTAGCAGTATGCGGCTGCACAAGTCAAGGTGATGGAGATGCAAGGACGCAATGCAATGCTTCTTTCACAGCCGCAGCATACCAATGCGATGGAAGCATTGTATTATGCATGTTTTCATGTTTCGCAAGTACTGGGTGTGGTGCTGGGAGAGTGTGTTGCGGCATTGCGGTTATGGCGCATCAGGTACCACTACAGAGTAGTGAAGCCTGTGAGTACAGTACTTGCTGAGTAACTGACTGAGTACTTGGAGAGTCGAGACGAGAGAGGAGCCATTGCCAAGACAGGACAAGACGACGACAAGGAGCTCAACACTTGTACCCAGTATGATGAAGCTGGAAGCTGCGAAGAGGGGGGGGGGGCGGGCAAGAAGATGGTCAGAGACGGGTCCCTTGTCCACGGATCATCTTGCGTCGCATGCCCCTCGTGCTGGGCATACTGGCACTTGCCCTTCTAAGCTCATGGCTGCTCACCGGTCTTGTCCCGAATAGTCAGGTAGATTTGGTGGTGCAAAGGCTAGGCGGTCCTCTGCCCCTCCCACTATCAGTAGCCTTGTGCCTCGCAACCTACCTACTTGCCTAGCTAGGAACCTACTTACCTTGGTAGTGGTGGTAGTGGGCGGCGTGTGGTGGTGGATGGTTGTGCGTAGCTGAGTAACGTGGTACGCGAAGGACGACCTGTTGTGACTGCATGTCATGACTTGAATTTTGCAAGAGGAGAAAGGAAGACAGCGCGGACTACGGAGTATCGAGTACGGGTTTCAGGAGGAGAGTGGGAGAGAGTCATACTGGGCTGTCAAGGGGGAAAATAAAATTACTTACTCGTACGGCGGCTGTTGAGATTCTTTTCATCACAACGCCTTCAGGAGGAGTAGGTACTTGAAGGCAGGTACAGCAGCTGAGCAGGTACCGAGAGGCTAGGATCAATAGGTAGGTACCGAGTCCCACTGAAGCCAGGGCCTTTTCCCCATGCACGCGGGCCTCCGAACCGCCACAGCCCACCTGCTTTACCTACCAAGTACCGTAGGCTGTAAGTACCTTGCCTATAAACCACCGTAAACCACTGGCAGGTCAGCCACAGAACCACCGAGTGGTCTGACCACTGGGTACAACCGCCAAAAAGGCAATCGAACCAGTTCGCAAGGTTCTGGTTCCCAAGCCCCCCCCCCCCCACTAACTGCTCACCAGCCCGCTAATACTCCGCCTGAGCCTGTCGTCTACTTAGCATTGTGCTAGTCCCAGCGCCCTCCCCAGCGTCCTGCGCCGGTGCCAGGTCTGCCCCAGCTGCCATCGTTTCGTTTCCCTGGTCTGAAGTACCTAATATTCCGTACCGCCTATCGGGTTGATTTTTTATTATTATTATTATTATTTTCCCCGTCCTTGCTAAGTATCCGTAGCGCCGCTTGACTTTCCCTGCTTGCCTGCTTGCCTCCCTGCCTGGGCCTCGTCGCCGTTCGCCCTAATAACTGCTGGCTCGTCTGGCTGGTCCGGCTCTCATCAAATCTCCAATCATCCCCCAGTCACCCTCCTTCTCTCTGCCTTTTGGCTTGGCTCTTGGTTTTCTCAACATCTCGGTGCTCATCGCTCAGACTGAACCTCGCCTTTCTTTCTATTACCTCCTTTTCGTCTCGACCTTGTCCGGCCGCCTCTTCCAACTCACGCATCGTTTGATTTGCCTCTGCCTTTTGCCCCGACAGCCGACAACCGCTTCCAGCCCGCATTTGTTAGACAGTGTGGCTCTCCATTGACGAATTGCACCCATCACTTGTCTGACAATTCGCTGCCACCACGCCTTCACCGCACCACACCTGAACCGCCACCACGGGAACTAACGCTGCTGTTTGCCGACCAAGACCGCTGTCATCACATCACCGTCGTCACATCACTCTGAACTTCTTCTTGGCCCTCACGACTTGCCTGCTTGCGCCCCCGTTCGCTCGCTTGCCTCGCCGCATCTCGCCTCGTTGCCGTTGCTTGTACAGCCAGCCATGTTGCCCACCTCCGTATAGCCTGCCCAGCCGTTCTTACGTCCATGTAATGATAGTCGCAATCTATCCTCTTCATCTTCACGTCATCCGTCTGCCCTATCGCCGGCCCAGAGTTGTCTTATGCGCTCGAGACGTCTCCAGCCAACGCCGCCATGAGAGTCGACGCCCCCTTGCTGTTCGCTGCAGCCCTCATCGCTTCACCCATATCCGTCATTGCGAGGAATGGTAAGTTTGCCCCGCTGCCCGCTCTGCGCCAATCATTGGAGAAGTTGCTCCCTCAGAATAGCTCTGTTCCCGGGGCTCGCATCGATATGCATGTGCTTCAACCACCTTCAAACTTGGAGTTGCTGACTCCTCATCAAATAGACGGTCCTCACATGAGTTCTCCCCCCTACGCCATTACCAACAGCTCCTCAATTGCGATACACCCCGCACCAAAACCGAGCAGCAAATCCTCAACAACCTCTTTAATATCATCCTCCCAATCTTCATCTAATGACGCCGCTTCTTCAATACGAACACCATCCCACACTAGTTCAGAAACTTCTCTAACAACTACGTCAACGGCATCCACAACACAGTCGAGCATATCGATTACATCTAATGCGTCCAGAAGCTCGCAAACGTCTTCCTCGCTGCCCTCGTCGGCCTCGCATTCTACCAAGAGTCGCTCCTCGACGCCGAGGCGCAAGACGACAACGCAGCAGACGATCCCTGGCAAGGCGTCATCCACCTCAGTCTTGCTGTCAAACACAACTTCAATAACAAATGTTAACACGACCACTCCAACAACGGGCTTCAACATAACCACCACAGCACCGACAATGACTACGACCACGAACCTGAATTCCACCTACTCCACCACTCAGATCACAGATATGCCGCCTCTCCCATCGAACCTCCCCCCTGGCTACACCATAACCAGGGTTCCTTGCAACTTGACTGCGACTCGCACCGCACATCACAATGGAACCAGGACAAAGACACAGCAACACTGCAAGAATGGCAGCTCTATTAGCATCGTGCCCGCTTGTACCCCATTGCCCATGTTGAGAACATACACTCACTATCTCGTGGTACATACTTCCACTGTGACGTTCAAGGGCCACAAGTCAGACTATAAGCCACCATTTGCTCCCATTGCCACACCAAACTACTGCGATCCCAATCTTTATCCCGCCATTCCTCGGCCGCCCCCTCCGGGCAAGACAGCTGAAGGCATCATACGTACACTGGTGACGGAGACCTTCACTATTGACGGACTCCCCGTTACTGCGCAGTTTCCGATCATCCCACAAGTGACGCCAAACGAGCACGTCCCTGTAACCACTTTCATCACCACAGACAAGAATCCTTCTGTTGTCTTTACATCCGACCCGATCCCTGACTACAGTCAGACTTGGACAGATCACGGTGGCGAGGATCCTCATACCCCTGTTGGTGGTGGCGCGCCTGCTCCGGAAGAGACCTACACGATCACTGCTGGTCCGACTTCTGTCGTGATCAATACTCAGACATTTACGGTGCCCCCGGGAAGCAGCTCTGTTGTCACGCTGGACAAAGACGGTGGAGTTTTCACTATTAATCCTACCGCGGTGGTTGCCCCCGGCGCTACCATTACTCGGCCACCATCGGTAACGGGTCCGTCCTCATCAGTTTTGGCTGGCATCCCAGTCACTTCCGCAGGCCCCAATCTCCAAATTGGCGGGGGCACGTTCCCCATTCCCACGTCCAAACCCAGCATAGTCAACGTCAACGGTCAGGACGTAACCATCGGTCCGACTGGCGTCACCATCGGCGGCTACAGCATGGCTTTCATGAAACCAGAGCCGTCGGATGTCATTGTTGCTGGTGGCGAGATGCTCACAGCTATAGGCCGCAGCGTCGTTGTACTGCATTCCATCACTTATACGTATGGAACAGGCATCGCCCCCATTGTTCAGGTCATCAACGGCGACACGGTCTCTATTGGGCCTACTGGTGTGGTTGTACATGGCTCGATGCTTGGTGGAGCGACTGCCCAGCCTACCGACACCGAATTCGAGATTGTTGGTGGCGCCACCATTGCGAAGATCCCTCCTTCTATGATCATTGTAAATGGAGAAACATATGCGGTCGGCCCCGGAGTCAGCAGCAAAACTCTTGTGATTGGCGACCAGACCTTGACCATGGGACCTATCGGTCTCGTCATGGCCGCTACCACAATCAAGTATCCATTCGATGCCTCTGTCACCACCACGATCGCAAATCGTGCTGCTGGCGAAACCATGCCCCAAGAAACTGGCAACGGGGAGAAGGACGCCGCTTACTCACTACGACCTGACCTCCGCGTCGGTATTTCGTGTCTTTGCATCGTTTTTGGCGTTTTGATTCTTGGCTAGACTCAAAGGATGTGCTGAGGCTTGGCATTTCATAAAGAGATAGCGTCGTGTTTGATGATTTCTACTATTTTCACTTCTGTCTACATATTATTTTTTGGGGGGCGTTGGGCCTTTTCACGATACAAGGTCTCGATTTTGGTTGTACTATTTACGTCACTGCAATCACGGTATATACAGAGAGGCAACAGAACAAATCATTCGGAGTTTTGGATCATTTTTTGTTTCTTGGGAGCAGCAACGCCACTGATTATGTATGTGAGCGATTGGGTCTGATTTTGTGTTGGGCGATCGGGAACCCTTCTGTTAATACTAAACAGAGTCTTTGTTCTTTCAAAAGCGCAGCATATAAAGAATTTCAAACAAATTTGATATACAATGCCGTCTAAAGTTTCCGATGTACAGCGGGGGATATTACATTCACCGAATAGCGGGGCAACAGACAGGCCGAAATCCATGCCAAAAATTGAAAGACGTGGCGGGCAATTGCGTACTCAGTACCTAATAAACGTGGCGTCCATGCTGCGTCAGAGCTCAGACACTGAATGGGCACCCACACATTATTACTACTCCCTGAGTTATGGCGTAAGGGGTCATGCACAACTCAGATTCACAAAGAGCACAAATGAGATCGATCAAGTAAAGAATTCAATAAAAGGCTGAATGATGCCAAGTCTATGGACAAGATGCATAGGTTAGCATCAAGGCAGCCAGCCACCCACCGCGTCCGGTTCAGACCCTGAGAGATGCCAACCGTGCGGACGTGAGTGCGAGATGTGAGAAGTGTAATTAAATAGTCGCTCGTCTATCAACGATGCATCAAGAAAGAAAAAAAGAAGCCTCAGCAAGCATACGAGTAATGTAATGTACCAAGTTTCGAACCACTCGAGAGTCCACCCACCCTCTCTCCCTTTCACCATCTAGTCGCGCCCTTGCCTTTGCTGCTGCCTTGGCCAATAGCCAGCGGCGGAAAATCCTGGCTCGACTCGGCAAACGACTCCCGGCCACGCTGGCGACTATGCACTTGCTCTTCCTCCTGCTGTAAGCTAAGGCTGACGGCAAACGCGAGGTCTGCATCAACATCTGCGGAGCTGTGCAGGGGTATCTGCTCACTGCCCGAGGAGGAGCCCACGACGGCCTCGGACGCGCTCTTGGCAACGCAGGGCAGGACGCGTGGGGACAGAGTTGAGGTCGCCGACGAGCTTTGACGACGGCTACCACTTTTCTTTTTGCCGCCCTTGGTCTTGGCCTTGTAGGTGATGGGAAACTCGAATTCGTCTGTGCTGCTCCGCTGGGGAGACTTGCCACGGTCGTTGACGCCTTCAAGTAGCGACAGGCGTATAGCTTGCTGGATCTGCTCCTCATACTCGTCTTCATCGTCGCTGGTCAGGTTCTGCTGCAGCGGACTGGATTCGACGAAGCTGGCCTCGGGCGTCGTTGCGTCTGCTGTGCTGTGGCTTGTTGTCGAAGCCGTGTCTGCGCCACTAGTTTCAGCGGCCGAGTCGCTGGCCCGTCGCATTTCGTCAGCCAAGAAGCTCTCCTCAGAGACCATCTGCATATACTCGAGGGCTTCCTGTTCCGTGAGGTCTCCAAGGGCACCAACACCAAAGCGTTTGCGCAGGCGCGTTTGTTCACGCGCCCGATGCTCAATTTCGTGTCTCAATTCTTCCTCCTCTTCCAGGATATAGCCAGAGACATTGCTGCCGAACCGACGGCCTGCAGCGCGGCCCTGAGCGTCAGGGTGTCGCAGGCGTCTCTTTCTGCCTGGAGCGCTACCCTTGGAGCTGTACGACCAGTAGCGCATAAAGGCGCCAAAAGCTACTACGCCCCGGAGAACTGTAGGGTCAGAGTCCAAAACAATAGCACCCACTGCAGTATAAGTAGCAGAGGTTAGAGTAGGGTTCATAGTCATCATGTAGCGAGGGACACGGCCATTTGACCGAGCATTCAGAGTACGAATCGGCTCCGATGTTGAGGCGAGAGGATCCCAAGCCTGAACGAGACCGTCGCTGCCACCATGGACCAGATACAAGGCTGAAGCTGCAAGGCACGAAATTGACGGGGACTCCGTTTTAATGACGCGGCATGGCTGGACCACCTCTGGTCGGGTCTCTCTGGCATTCCAAACGATAACACTGCCGGAGTCCGTGCCTACCGTGAGAAAGCGGGCTCTACGACCAGGAATTTCCTGAACGTCTCGTTCTCCATCTCTGTGATCGGCTATGAGGCTTTCGTTGGCGGTATGCAGAGGATCCTCCCCGAGAGTGAGGGTAGCGAAAGCCGAATTATCAAGAGCACTGGCTGTAATTACCTGGCTATCGGGTCCTCTCAGCTCGAAAGGGGCAGCTCGCCACTCATCCATAGGGGCAGAAGGGGCCGTTGGTGAGTGGGGCGTCGGTGGCGGCGATCTCGGGGACTGCGGCTCTGGAGTGCTCCGGATGCCAGCCTGCCCAAACAGAGACGGAGGAATGGCTGGCACAGGCTTGGTGGCCCCCGGGGATGCAGGCCGCTGAACCGAGGTTGATCGGCACAATCTAGTGATGCGAGCTGCCTGACCATGCCCGCAGTCAATGACAAATATACCCTCTCCAGCCTCATGGCCATCGTCATTTGCGAAATCAATCTCGAGCCTGCGTTGCATATCCCAGCCAATGCAGACATCAAGGAAATGACCAGGCTGATAGCGCATATACGTCTCAATTTCTCTTGCTTCGGCAGCAATCTGGTTGTCACTCAAGTTCATGACATTGGATGGAGTTCGGGGCGAGTAAGTCCCGCGAATAGCATTGAGGTCTAGCTCATTTGGACGTGCGGCTCTGCGCGTCTGCTCAACCAGGTGCCAATATGCAGAGCGTCCAGCAAGCCATGCATTTACAAGAGCGTTACCTGCTGACTGCTGAGGTGACACAGGTTTGGGGGTTTCGGTGAGATAGAATACCTCTCCGAGCGCGTTCAAGGCCACAGCCCAGACTCTGCGCGACAGTCGACGTCGCACAGTATAGTTGTCATCGACCTTGATGGATACAATAGGCACGCCGGGGCTGAGCACCCAGCGCGCGGTCATGTCACCGTAACTATACCTCGGGCCACTCGGATCAGATCCGAGAGAGTAAGCAGTGAGGACACCAAGAGTCGAGCCAGTCAACATGCCACACATGGCCGAGGTCGTGGCCGGCACCGCAGATGATTTGGCAATCCAAACGCTGCTGATGGCCTCGACGATTTCAGGGATGCGAGGAATATCGGGTCGCGACTCTTCAGCATTTGGCTCAGAGCCGAGATAGCGTCCTGCAATTTCATTGACGCTGCGAAAGTAGGCACGGCCGCCTGGAAAGCCCTCGCCGGCGATAATCCCGTAGAGCTGACTGACATCCATACTGTTGTCTGTAGCTGCGGGGCCGTCGCCGAGGCCGTACGGCTCAAGGCCCGGAGTTGCCTCTTCGATTTGGACTGCAGAGTAGCTGTCTTTGAGGCCCCAGCTTTCGATCTTACCCGTAGTAGGGTCGCTCATGGTGGCTACACCGACGGTGCTGGAGCCTTGGATGGCGCGAGGGGCCTTCCTTCCATTATCAAACACGGCATGGACATTAGTAATGAGCCAAGGGAGCTTCGAGTTGTATGTCAATACAGCACTCGACTTCTTGCCCAGCTGACTGGCGCGCATGGACGAGCCGATAGCACCAGCACTGGTGTTGGGCTTACCCTTGCTCAAACTCCGAATGAGCCTGGTACGAAAGACGTACTCACTTCGCCAGCTAGCGAGCGGCGTCAATCTGCCGAAATAGCGCGTCTCGGATCGCACAATGTCGGAGGCAGGCTCAGACCAAAGGTCGGCGGAGGCCTTGGTAAAGTTGTCGTCGAGGCTTGCATGGCCAGGAAAGTAGCGCAAGAAGGCCAGGCGCCAGATGTGCGGGGTGGTGGCCAGCACATAGAAGCGTTTCGAGACAAGGGCGACGGCACTGTGGGAGTCTGGGTGCAAATGAGACAGGATATTGGTCAGGATCTCTGTATCCAAGCCAAAGGTTAGAATGGAGATGATGATCAAGGCTGGTTCCATTGGAGGGCAGCAATGGGGCTGTAGTAAAGTGCTACTGACCGTTTGGGATGTCTGTCAGGAGAGTCCGTCCGGGTTCTCCGGCGGAGCGCTTGATGACCTTGAAGCCCAGTGCCTGCTTAGGATTCGGCGGGGTCAGCGCGTTTTCGTAGTCGGCAATCCTCTGTCCAGGGGCAGAGGCGAGGGGGTTGCCATGACGAGTGGCTCTGGCATTGCGAAGCCTCAGTCCGCGTAGCTTCTCGTCGAGCTGCTCGGCATCGACGCCGTCACCGGCCGAGTCGCGTCGGCAAGGACGCGACGGGGACGAGCGGCTGCTGGAGGAGGCGGCAGAATGCACTCGGTAGAGACCGACGGATTCACGGTGAACGGGGCCATGTTGGAAGTTGGAAGATGGAGCGGCGGCGTTGTCTGGGGGGTTGCTTGGTTCTAGTGTCGCAAGGGGCTCTCGGGGCATATAGCTAATAGTATGAGACGAGGGAGTAGTTGGACGGCTGTGCACTATTGTCTTTGCACAGTCGGGGCGGCAGAGCGATGGACTCGGCGGCTTGGGGGGTTTGGTAAAGGATGTAGTCTTTTCCGAGATGGAAAAAAGACGCGAGAGATGTGCTAGGCGCAACGGTAGAGAAGGATTTGGTTGATTGTGAGTCACTTGGAGGATGACGATGGAGAAGGAGAGTCTAGAAAACAGGGACGGACTGCAGGTACTGAGAACTATCAGTAGGTACTGGGAGGCAAGTAATTTACTAGTTATATAGCGCGTCCCACTTTGGCAGGTACATGGAGTCGCTATAATAAACCTCCCAGTAAGCCAGGTACCCAGCGTTCATGTTTTTTTTTCTATTATTAGGCGGCTTTTTGTCTGTCTCCTGTTTTTTTTTCCCCAATGGCAACGAACCGACATCATCCATTGAACCTAGCAATGACGCACAACATTCGCTGCCGCACCACCATCGTCTTGCCAAATGCAGACGGCGGGTATTCCCCTCCGCGGACTTGCTAGCGATTCGCCCAGCAGCATGCCCTCCACGACTATCTTGATAGGTCCAGCATGCGTTGCCGAGTCCAGCTTGCACCACCAGGAAGAAAACGGCCCATTCCCGCCTCAGCGGGGCTGCCACCGCGGGCGTGTCGCGACATGCACCAGCCGTTGGTGGAACAAGCATCCGACCCCGCGGCGGGGTGTGCTAGCCATCATCACCAGATGCGACCTCATGATCAACTTACACCCGTCTTCATTTCGTTGCATGTTCTAGGGCTTTGGGGGCTGTCTGTCATCGAGTACGTCTACAGAGCTACGCGGTGTCCCCTACGTGTGTGCTTTCCCCACAGTCCATCGGACTCGCGAGAAACACGGCCGTGGTAAGTCGTGTCAATTCAGGAAACCTTTTAACCGTGTTGTCATTTCTCTTGCAAGATGCGACGTCATCTTTGCTCATCACACAAGCAATGACTCTAGCGCTTTGCAAGTGTGCATCGCATGGGATCGCGGCACATTCGTCAGATGGCTGACGAGCCCGTAAACCTGATGAGTATGCATATGGCTCGCTGTAAGCGTATTTGTTCTGCAATACTGAAAGACCAGGATGTGTCTGAGCTGTCCATCAACTGGCGGCCTTTCAAAGACCTTTGATCGTACCCAAGTATGATAGCTATTCACCCTTCTGCCCACGCGGTTGCCAGCCGACACTTTTGCCGCACAGATACATCATGAATCTTGAGTACATTGGACGTAGCATAGGAAACAAAGATAGGTTTTCTTTCCACGAGATGCAGAGACTGTCAAGGAGCACTGCAAACGCCGTTAGAGACCGCGGCTAAGATCGCTACGATAGACAGGCGGTGCGACGCTGCTCGATACCTACTCTTACTGAGCGTGGTTCAACATAGGTACTTCCTATATCCTAGCCCTGGAAACTTCTTGGAGATCCTTTAGTGTCCCAACCGACCAACAAATGTTCCTGTAGAGTTGCGCCAATGTAAGATCGCTCATTGTCAGTGCTACGAAGCGCCCTTCTCTTCCTGTCCGGCTTCCAGCTTGCCGAAACGCTGCGGATGACGCTTACTCTCGGGACCGACAGAGCCCTCCACACGAGTGCCGTATTTACGATGGCGGCCATCACTCAATCCTCGATGCCATGCCACTTCTTGCAGCCCTGCGTCTTCCTCCTATAGCCGACGGCGCTATCAAGTGTCGGCCTTTAGCTTGCGGCGCGGTGATAGCGCACGCTAACTCCACAAGTTGGCGACGACGGTGGCAGTCTAACAGCAACCGCAGCTCGGCTTGTCAGATTGTCAAGCCAAAATCATCATTTTCGAGCAAGATGATTTCTGCTTCCAGTCTCAGTACTTCCCATCCCGAGTCGGCTCCGCTCGCACAGCCGCTGTCTCGGAGTGTTTGCTCGTTCGTTCAGCAGCGAACAAGTATATAAGATGGCTGCCTCTCAGCAACAGGGTACGGGAATAAAAGAAGGTCTATCAGTCCAATAGATCACGGCGAAAGAAAAAAATTCACTCAAATACGCTGTTCCTATTTCTTTTCATCATAACTAAAGATGACTGGCGTCAAAACTGTTGTCATTACCGGCGCGACACGAGGCATTGGCTACGAGACAGCCAGGGCCTTTCTGGAGTCTCCTAATCCGTACCACATCTTTCTCGGCGCTCGATCCCTTGTCAGCGGCAAGCAAGCCGTTGAACAGCTGAGATCGGAATGCTCATCAGCTGTCAACAGCGTCGAGGTGCTGCTGATTGATGTGGAATCAGATCAGTCCATCGAGGAGGCCGTCGAAACGGTCAAGACCAGCCGAGGCATCGTCGACATTCTCATCAACAATGCGGGTATGCAAAACTCCTCCGACGCCCGTGTCTCCTCCTACCCTCTCTCCTGACAGCACCCGAGCTCGTTTCCTGCCATCTGACACTAGCAATGACTATACAGGTGCGGCCTTTGACTGGGACGCCGCAGACGGCAAGACCTCGCTGCGCGCCTCCTTCACCCGCGCCTACGACATCAACGTGTCCGGCGCGCACGTCGTGACCTGGCACTTTGCGCCGCTGCTCCTGGCCGCCGCCGCGCCGCGCATCCTCTTCCTCGCCGGGCTGTCGCACCTGACGCTGGCGGCCGCGCAGGACATGTTCCCGTCCGGGCCCGTCGCGGCGGGCTGGCCCAAGACGGTCGCCTTCGAGACGGTCGGCTACCGCTGCTCCAAGACGGCGCTGAGCATGCTCATGCTCGACTGGCGCTGGAAGCTCCGCGAGGACGGCGTCAAGGTCTTCAGCGTCAGCCCGGGCTTCTGCGTCACGGGGCTCGGCAACCACGGCGAGGACGCCATGCGCGCCATGGGCGCCGCCCGTACGGCGCGCCAGGGCGCGGCGACCATTCTCAGCGTCGCCGAGGGGCGCAGGGACCACGATATCGGTCAGATTATTGACGAGGAGGGCATCGTTCCGTGGTAGATTTGGAAGAATAAAAAAAAAAGGGGGGGGGGACGGGACGCGCCATCGCGGGACGTGTCTGACTTGCTCACCGGCGTGCAGAAGTGGCTAGCATACCTGAAGCATCGCGAATAGGCAACAAGTCTCTCCTCTACATGGCTCAATGTATGAGATGGTTCCTAAGTAGTGTGTAAAGTACGGAAAGATGCCTCGTCAGGCTATTTTCAATTTCGTTTTGGTCAATTGATGACAATTCGGTTGCTGGCTCTTGTGAATACCGATGCGTTGTCCAAAGCTGGAAGATTCTTAGTGTTCGTACTGTAGTTTCGTGGTCTCCTGGTAGCTCTCCATGGCAATCAAATGTGAGCGTTATTCCAGCCATTTTCTCCCAAGGTAACTCATGACACCACAGGAAGTGGGTGAATATTTCTGTGCCTAAGCTTGTCTTCGATGCCAGGTGTCGCTCAGAACTCATAAATTACAGCAAATACGAAGCAAAGGGTTTCTTCGCACACCGCATGCAAGCGCTTTTTTTTTTTTTTTTTTTTTTTTCATATGTAGACTTATTTCGACCTCTTCGGACTGCGCCCTCGAATTGGCGGCATGCACACTCACCGAGTCCGGAATAATCCCCCCCCGCCGGAGACTCTCCGTTGATCATGGCTCTCCGTCACCTCTTCCCACAGCACCCACCGCGGGCGCAGCCAGCCATGCGTACACCCCCCTCCTCGTGGCTTCCTTGCATCAGGTCATAAGTACTCTTGTGTCCCGGCAGCTTGGGCAGCAAAGTCACACTAAGATGCGGGGTGGTGGGCTGACGAGTCGCAGCAGAACGGCAAGCCCTGACTGGTGCAGCAGTAAGCGAGAAATGCAGCCTGGAAATCAAAGAGAGTGGTCTGAGAAGCAAGGAATATAAAAATGAAATGTCGTCACCCTGCGTTCTGAAATACTGCAAAGAGCCCTCGAATATGTGACGGTCCCATGTCATGACTACGGCGCTGGACGGGGACGGCCCGCAGCGGCTACGACGTGCTGTTTCGGGACTCTCTCAACAGGGCTTTTTGTTAAATGATGAATAAGATACTTATGCCTCGGTTCCAGAGTGACGGGACAGCACCATCCATATTAGTGAGTAGTCACAGACTCCCTTGCTCGTGGACGGGCAACTGGTCACAGGAAGCTTGGTCCGCGATGGGCTTGCAGAGCTAATAACCCATCATAGCGGCGGAAACTAGTTGCTGCAATGCAAAGCACAAGCCCGGTCGCCTTTTTTTGTCTTTATTTCCTTTTTTTCTTTCCTTTTTTTCGTTTTCTGTTGCTGAGTAGTTACGCGAACTAACTGGAGGTAGTAATAATACACCGCTCAGATTGAGCACCATGTGGAATATCAGACCCGACCCGGTGGCATGGACAAGGGTCCTTCGAGCCGACCAAAAAAAAAAGCAAACCTGGTACTGCGTAGTCCGTACTGGTACTGAGCAGGAGTTGCCGGTCCAAAAAAGCGCAGAACAATAAAGGGGGGCTTGCAGTATCATGACAGCTGTGGATACGCCAGCGTGGCATCGGACCAGTTGTTCGGGAGGGGACACCGGGATGCTGTGCAGGGTCGAATAAAACGCTGCGTACGGAGTATTGTCATGGATTTCGTATCTCAGTGTCTGCTTACCAGTACTCATGAATCACAGAGGTCCGTCTCTGCATATTGTTGATTCCTTCGTCTTTACACGGGAATAGCATATACCTGGTCAAAATGTAGGCATTAGACGTTTCTCTACTTCTCTTGTCCATTTTCAGAAGCTACTAAGTAGATCGTGGCATCCAGACAGATATTGCATCTCTGGTCATCTCCCGGTGCTTCTCGGGTGGGCAGGGTGGTCCTATAACAGACATCCATCTGCAAGCCACTCGAGCCAGGTCCTTGGTTGATGAGCGATAGTTGCTTGGCTCGGTATTTCTTTGACAGGAAAGCCTTGTGTCGATCCTTGGTCTTGTGTTCTTCCTAACACGACGGTTGCCGCTCGTGGCTTGCAGCATGGCCCGTTTTCGCAGACTTCGCCTGGTGTACTCCGTCATGTCCGCCTTGTCCGCACTGGGTGGTTGCATAAGTACTTGTTTGCCAGTCAGCAGTGCAGTCAGTACATGGGCGCAGGGCCGTGTGAGAGAGTAAGTAACTGCGGCCAAAATGTATATATATCAAGTGAGACACAGTGCAGCAGCTACGAACAACCAGAGCCAGGGTGCTTGTAGAGTTGCCTCTGAGGTGCACCATATATGAAGGCCAAGCCCGTCCATCCCCCCCCCCCTTTTTCCCCTGTTTCGGAGAGGCCAGCAGCAACAACGGCGTATACAATACTTAATCCGTAGTTTTCTACTTAGAAGCCCTCACTACGAGAGGTACTGGAGAAAAAGTGTGCAAGACACAGCGCTCAAAGTAGCCTTCAGACGGCCACACAAATTCCACAGTATAGGTACTTACTGCTATAGGGTCTACTGGCGGGAAGCACAGCATTTGCAGATTGGACACGTCAATCGCTCTCTCTGGTGTTCACTTGCGACTGCGGTATATGACTGGGCCATGTGTGTTGAATGAAGCGTAAGTAGATCTCGGCAAGCAAGCTACTTACCATTCGCTGCTGTTGTTGAGTACCCAAACTGCCTGTCAAGACTCTGGGTCACCACGGCTGGCAGTCAGTACTCAGTATGCAAGTGTGCGTAACACCTTGTTACGAGACAGGCCAACAGGGGCGCATGGGCCGCGCAACCCGAAAAATCGGAAACAAGATGGCCTGTTTAGCCAGCATTTTCAACGGTCAGTCTGAGATGACGATGAGCGGACGGCAAAACGAGAAACAAGAGGCCCTATCCGCTCGTGAGCCTGAGAGGGGGCGTGTGGTAGTGGCGGTGGTGGCGGCTGTAGCGGCAGGTTGATAATGCTAGATAATGATGCCACTAGGTTACCCCCCCCCCCCCCCCCTTACCAGTATTCGCTTTCTGGAGCCTTGTCGACCGTAACGTTAAGGGTACGCATTAGACAAAGTGTACCAGTACATAACGTGTTCCAGTATGTACGTGGGCTGGTACGCGTGCTTCATTGTTTGCTCCTGCAGCTTGATGTCACTTTGAATGCTGCTGCTAAAGAATACTTATCCACTGAACAATTTGGGCAGGCCGCCACAGAGGAGCGTACGCGGCTTCGCTGCTTGGCAGCGAGGAAGTTGGTTGGGTAACAGGGGCTTGTGAGCGGCCAGGTTACTCAGTAGGTGGGTGGCTAGGTACTCTGTAGATGGGGTCCCTGTCGTGACCCTTGGGCTCTGGCAACAATCTGCGGAGTTGAATTGCGTGCCTGGCAGTCTGGCAATCTGGTTACCCGCCAGCCTTACTCCATACTGAGTAGGATTTACTGTCGACGGTCTCAAGGAGACCGAGCAGTAAATGTGTGGCGAGGCTTTCTTAGAGATGGCGCTGACATCACCAACGTGGGCTAGCGAGGGTCAGCAACTGTTAGACAGTGCTCAGAAGCGATATCAGCCGCTTGAGGGGTATGTACTGGCCAGAGAGCGGGCTTGATCGAAGGCCGTTATGTCTATCCGTACTGCATGGTGTTTTCGAGGGCGCTACCTGATGCTCGGGTCACAGGGCGTCGTGGGGGTTGGCATTCCACTGGCGTGTCCACCTGTCTTTGACGGCGAGACCTGGCTAGTACTTAGTTATAGGCCTGACTCAGCTTGACAATTGACAGCTTGAAAGCTAACTTGCTTGACAGGCAGGCAAGACAAATTGACAGCCAAGACAGGTCGACAGGCCTCATTCTGACATGGTGTGATAGGTGAAATTTGTCTTGGTTTTTACTTAGTTTGTAGGCTCCCCCCCCCCCCCCCCGGACAGCGACGATAACCGGGGAAATGCCTGCTTCGGAAATTGAGAAAAGGGGAGCGGAGCATATGGGAGAAAGCTTTCTACTTACTACTGAGTACCAGTAAGTAAGTAACGAGTACGGAGTAGTCAGGTTGTTTCTTTTTTCATCTGCTGAGGCATTGACTTGGGCACATGCAGCGCCAGGGTCAACCCGACGCTGTGGTCCAGCCGCTCGGACGAGAAGATGTACGTACAAGTACATGCAGGATTGTGGCGACGAACTGCAGCTATAAGTACCAGGAGTATGATCGAGATGGTGGGCCAGACTGGAGCGCGGCGGTGGAGGAGACATGTTTCCCACCGCGGCGCGAGCTGGCACTCGTCACCCTGTACTGGTTGTCCCCGGAGCACCGAACAATTCAAAAGAGGCACGACAGGCTGCCCGTGCTTGCTTGCTGCATGCCTCCGCTGCCAGGCTGCAGCTGACAGACGGGGGCGTCAGTCTACGGGCGAGGGTCGAGCTGGGACGACAGGGAAAGGGCCGAGTGGTACGGCTACCAGTAATATGTACTGTGTGCTGCCGCCTGGTCTTGGATAAGCACAGAAGTACTTGGAGGAGCGGCCCGGTGGGCAGGCGATGGATACTGACTGGCTGGCCAGTGAGGAGTGCAGAGAGAATGAGACGAGGCGTTTGCGGACCGACCCAGGAGCCTGGAAACGGGCTGGACGCTGGAGGATGGTGGGGGGTTGATGGTGGTGGGTGGCATGGTGGAAGATGGTGGATGGTGGATGGATGGTAGATGGATGGAGGGGGGCCGTGGATGGTGGATGGTGAATGGGCGGATGGTGAATGGGTGGTGATGAATGTGGGAGCGAGGACAAGGTGGCAAGTGACAAGGGAAGTGGGGGGAGCCTAGCCCAACTAATAGCCTCATAAATCCCATGCAAATATTACCTCTCACTTGGTTTCTGTCTGTTCCTACTCAGTACGCAAGTGCCTGACCATCTGTCATTTATAACATCTAATCCGTATTTCGTATTTCGTATTTATTAGTTAATATATATGGATTAATTCATGCCGAACCTACTGGTAGATACGTACCTTGATCAGTCCCGCTATGTACATACTTATGGTTGACGGGTCGTCTCATCTACTGATACTTTATTGGTAGTCCTGACTCGTTGCCCACCACCTCTACCGGTACTGTGGTACCAGTATCCAGCCTGTGCTTGCCGCCATTCTCTCATTTTGTTTTTAACCTTGTCGGAACCTCTTTTCTAAAAATCGCTACTCCGTAGAATACCGGCTTGAGATCTTCAAGATGCGGCTGTCCTTGATACTGGTCTACCACGAGCATGTACTTTGCAGACACCCTCGTTAACCTCCGTCGACCATGGCCTCCTACCAACCATCGCCATCACCATCACCATCCTAATCGGCCGCTTTCCCGTCCCTCGCCGCATCTTGCATTCAAGTAAATTGTTTTTCAAATTGTTTTAATCTTTTTATTGCAACCCACACTCCCTTGGCCTTGTGCTCCTTATTACTCCTCACACCCTCGTCAGCTCTCCTCTCCTCCCACACACTCCCACCCCTTGTCACGCAACCCGCCACTGCCCATCCATCATCCCTACCTGCATCACAGATCAGTCTACTAGGTCGTCAACTAGTTGCTAGTCTACTACGGATACATGCCTTGACTGCCAAATCCAGGTAGTTTTTTTGCTTCCTCCACCGATAACCGACACCTTTTGTTTTAGTGCCAGAGCAGCCTCTCGCGCCCCCCTCCCCTCCCCTCCAAGGCATTGCTTCTTCCGCGTTTTCCATTTATCAACTCCCCACTACCCACCCACCGGCGACCTCTTGCCTTTTGTCTCGCCTCATGCTTCTTTCCCCCTCTCTTACATCCATTCGCGTTCTTGACCCGATACGGAAGCAAGTCTTTGGCCACAATCACATCCAACCGACTCACCTTGCACTCATTCACTCCCTCGCTCACCCTCACTCACTCAGACCGTGCTACACACCTTGCATACTACATCGCCCCAAGTACAACACGGAACCTCAGCAACCCGTCGCTATTGTCCCGCGCCGAAATCAGCCTACTGATGAAAAAGCCTCGGGTTTCTAGCCATCAACTTGGAACCTTCGCATCTGCCTGCCTCATACTTTCCTTCACGCCCGTTCGAGTTGGGTCTCTGGCATATCTCATCGCCACGCTCCCAGACCGAGGTTGTCCAACTAAAGTACTCTTTTCATAAACAATATTACTCACGGCACCATGAAACCCTCATCAAAGGGCTCCTCGAAGCCTTCTAACTCCTCAAGGTTAGTCTAGCACCCCGCTTGTTCATCCAAGGTCCTACACGTCCATCTTCAGCTAGCAACTCTCACTGACACGATCCCAGCCGTGACACCAAGGGTCCCATCTTCACAGTCCCCAAGTCAGAAATCGTTGAGCAGCGCGGTCAAGTCATCTCCACGCGCCTCGGTATACCGGTTCAGACTTGGGAGATGAGAACCACGCAACCAGATGAGACGGTACTTCGCCAAGACAAACCACTCCGTCTCCGTATCCGTTGGTACTGTCACCGTTGCAACGGTGAGATGACCTCACAAGGATGCTGCTCCAACTGTGCCCATGCCCGCTGCAGAATATGCACTCGTCTACTTGGAGATCAAGATGTCGATGACGATGTGATTGGCATGAGACCAGCCCATCACCGCCACCAGGCAAACGATGAGGGTTACATTGCCCCCGATGCCGGCGCTATCCGCCAAAGGCGCAGCAACACTGGTGGTCCAGATCTGGTTCTCAAAAAGGCTCGTTACCGAGTGAGGCGAACTTGCCATGTCTGCCAAGCCGATTTTGCCCAGCTCAGCCAGACGAAGTGCGACAAGTGCGAGCATGTTCGCTGTACAGACTGCCCTCGGGATCCGTGAGTCCTCCAACGCTTCTACTTGCTAATAATTCATGCCGAACTTTCGAATGTTTTGAGAGCTGACAAATATGCAGGCCGAAACTTAGCAAGTATCCGTTCGGCTACCCTGGTGACGTATTTGGCCCCAACAGTATCCCCTACTACGAATGCGTCAAGTGTTGGGCTTTATTTCCCCCTCATACGGACAACGGCACGCCATGCAGGCGGTGTGGTGAAGAGAAGTCCGACAGATCACCCAGGGCCCAACCACGTGCTATCGACCCAGACTACGATCCAACCTTTTTGATGAAACTCGAGGCGAAGCTGGACGAGCTTCAAGCACAGTGTGATGATCCCTTTCTAGATCAGTAGCATTGAACCGCCTGGCACCGGGGGGGGGGCAGTATTGCAAAATCGTGAACCACCATCCAAACGATATTCCCGCCCCCTTGGAACTGTGCGCTAGAGAATTTTTCTCCCTTGTCATTTCATATTTCGGACACGCTTCCGTGTCCTATCACGATTCATGGGTGCGACGATCAGCTGTTTTTTTAATTGTCCCCAGACGGAGCATGCGCCACATAATTTGGACATGAAGGCCGTCTGTTGAACGTTTTTTTTACTTTTCACAAAGAGAAAAGAGAAAGGAAAAACAATTCTCTTCATTTTCTAGACACTTTTTTCGGCATCGGTACACGATCTGTTACTGTCAATGTCCAATATGAGCAGTTGGGAGTTACGGAAAGGGCATTCATGCATAACATTTTTAGAGCGGATGGAGCATATGAGCAAATCTGCAGTATATACATCTTTGCATAGACGCATTATTGATGCATGCATCATCTTGGTCCATTCTACTACTCTGTCTCATTAAAGAAAGGATCTGAAAAAAGCTAGAGGCCATTTCTTCTGCGCATGTGCCTTGAGTCTCGTCGCAAAACGAGACCGGAGAAGACGCTCCCAGGGAGGGGGTGTGCGAAACTCTGCGGAACACGACCACTCGGACAAGAACCCCGCACAAAATAATGAAAATAAAGAGAGAGAGGGCGGGAAGAGGAGAAATCGCGATAGTAGGTCTCAAAGTGAGCAAAAATGCGGCAGCACATATTCATTGCTTCGTGTGCTGGCAAGAGAAGCAGGGAGTGGAGGGAAGAAATCCAAGCGCATGCATCTGGGTAGCTGGGCAGGGTTTCTTCCCTTGCTCAGCCCGGGACGCCTTGGTTCGACAGGATGTCGGTACCACGCAAATGGTAGAATGTTTGAATGGCTCCGGGTACGCATATCCGCGGGGGAGAGGGGGGAGGGGGGGGGGTCAAAAGAATCAGGAAGTTGGGGATGTGACAGAACTCTGCCGTCGTCCGAATCACGTCTCTCGGAGGCTCGTCCGGGCGAGGCGTTTTCGGGGCGCCACGCCACGTGTATGTATCTGTGTCGGAATCCCCGTCTGCTCCCTCTCTCTCTCTCTTCATTTCTTAGACTGTCCAACCCCCCCTTGCAAGTGCATCGAATGGTGCACCTGTCTTGTGCGTTGACGCTGGGCAGCTCCGGGCCGCATTGCATGGGCCAGAAAAGGAAGAAGCCAATCGAAAGCTGTACCCCTCTGCTGGTAATGAATGATGGATAGATACCATGCCGCCCTCTTTTCTGTTCTCTCATGCATCCGCCCGGGCGGTCCTGCCACCCCTCAGCGCCCTCACTGTCTCCCCTTCTTGGTGGCGCACCAAAACATTGAGCTTGCTCCGAAATTAAACGGCTGGCTTGGCCATTCTTCTGCCGTCTGCCAGCATATGTACGCGATGCATCATTTTTTTTTCGGGGGGCCGACCTTCTCTTCCGGGATGGCACCACTCTCACACAGCTTCTCTCCCTGCACTCGATCTCATGGCCATCTGTCATCTTGTTCACCAATTGCCAGCATGTCCGTTAATACTACTCAGTAATAGTAAAACTCTAGTCGTTTAGTTCTTTTTTCCCTCACAGCGAGAAAAGAGACCACAAGGTCCCTTGCTTACATCTAATAGTACAGTCTGTTGCTTCCCTATTTCCAGCAGCCTTGCAGATGAACGAATGCTTGGAGCAGCACCGCTTGTCCCCCTGCATTGGCTTCCTCATTAGCATACCTATGCTCGCCGTACATCTTCTCGCACAAACGGCTCGAGATTCAGCCTGACACCTGCAGGTACACTCGTCCCCAGCGTGTCCAATCTGTTGAGCTGTCGACCTAGGTAGCGTCCCACGCCGTCCATTCGGCTGTTCAGATAGGGGTGCTGATCTTCAATCTGTCTTCGCGCCACAGCGGCTTCAAACGCAGATGGGTTGAGAATGGGCATCACCCGGTGCGTCGGGTACAAACGACCACGAATAGATTTTTCCTTCAGCCGGACGCCATCGCTCACGATGACCCAACCGTAAAAGGCCCCAGGTTGCACCTGGCTCCTCCAATGTGACTCATCACGCAGAGCAACGGGCAGTTGCTCCATGGGAACAAGCGTCGAGGGGTCTGCTCCCGGATCGGCACGCTGATAGATAGTCCCACGGAAGAAGACTGCTCCGGGAAAGTCGCCAGAGGTGTAAATGAATCGTAGTCCCATCACAGCCAAGTCTTCGGATACAACGCTGAGCTCCGCCGGCAGATTTCGTACTCTCAAACAGTCGCCCACTTCAATCCGCTCGGCGCCCAGGAAACATCCATAATATGTGACTGTTTTAGCGTGTACGTTTTCCGACATGGCTGACCACAGCGAGTTGGACCAGTCCACTTTAGACGCAGCCATCTTGGATGCGTCAAGCAGAAGCAAATCTCGCTTAGACGGATCCGCTCCAAACTCGCGAAACTTATCTGCCCACGGTATCTCGTCGAATATTTTGTCATTCAGTTCTTGAATCGCTACTGGGGGCACACTGAATGCTTGGAAAGGTCGCATATCCTTGTCGTGCTTGGCCACATTCTGTTGCGGGATGAGAGCACTGCCTAAAGGTAGCAACTCGTGAACCCCGGGCTGCTGTGAATTTTGTGCTGCGATGATACCCAGACGCCATGTGTTGCCATTTTGGAACCACACCTGTTCTCCCACACGGAATATGAGGGGCGATTGTACCGACCACCCCACATTGCGCTGTTGCTGTGTCTGCTGCTGTGTCTGCTGCTGTACCTGTTGCTGTGCATGTTGCTGTGCCTGTTGTTGCGCCTGTTGTTGTGCCTGTTGTTGTGCCTGTTGTTGTGCCTGTTGTTGTGCCTGTTTCTGTGCCTGTTGTTGTGCCTGTTGTTGTGCCTGTTGTTGTGCCTGTTTCTGTGCCTGTTGTTGTGCCTGTTGCTGGGCCTGTTGCTGGGCCTGTTGCTGTGCAAGCTTGTGTGCCTGCTGCTGGCTTGCCAGATGTGCTTGTTGCTGTGCCTGTTGGTCGGCTTGCTGATGCTTCAGTTGCCCTTGGCCCGCTACTGCTTGGGCTTGGACTTGGGCGACAGTTTCCGTGCCCGGTTTGAACTGTGTTGGCTGCGGCTTTGGCACAGATTCGGTTGATCGAAGTGGTGGTTGCCCGGGAATCGTCGGCAATGGCACTGGCGTAACTTTCTGGTGAACCTTTTCCGGCTTCGCTGGCGGCATCGTCGGTGTAATGATAGATGTCTCTTCCATAGATGCGGCAAGCTTTGCCATGTTGGGTGAGTTGCAGTGAACACAGCAGCAATCTTTGTACTCCTTTGATGAGGAGAGAAGCCATATCAGATGCACCGCGAATTCTTGAGGGGTCTTGAAGAGCTTCGATTTGACAGGGTATCCAGAGACCCAGATATGCTTTGACTTTTCATAAGGCCAGTAGCCCCGAGGAAACTCTACAAGCCATGAATTCCCTTCTAATTGGTTTGTTAATATTTCTCTGTTATGTGTGGCACATTCCGTCTTCCCGTTGGCTTACCATCGGGATTCGGTGACAGCTCCATCTTTAGGAGAATTCCGAGCTTCACTTTCCATTCGATATAACGAGGGTCGTCATCGGTCAGCCGTATCATTTGTGGCTTCGCTCTAGGCGTCTTGTCTGTTGCCTCCTTGACAGGTTTCTTTGGTGGAGGTGCCGTGACCGGCCAATAACCCAAGCCCGTATCCGCGCCATCACTTCGCGCAACGCGCACGATGTCGAATTCTTTTTGGTCTGTCATGCTCTGCTTCTATCGGTAGGCTGCATGCGCGTCTGAGTAATTCCAACGTCTTTGGCTTCACGACACTGCTTTAGGTCGGGGGCCGTCCTCACTTCGGCCAGAGACAAAAGCTCCCCAGAAGAAAAGTGAGTGATCAGAATCCTATCCCAGTCAATTCAATTTTACTGGTCTACGCGCCCAGAGTGATATATGCGCCACAGAATGCTGCCCCTCTAGGTCGTGTTTATGAGATGAGCTGTGCTTGGTTGCTTGAGGATACGACGTTCTAAAGCTCGGCGACGAGTTATGCACCAATAATGCTGAGTCAGCATTCGACGACGGATTACCCTGTAGATGCGTCAACTTTTCATGTGCTCCCCCAGCGGGAGATGTTATACTATAAATCAGTGGAGTTTGACTCTGGCTGGGATCCTAATGTGCTTTGTACCGGGTTTCGCGTCGGAAATATTTCGTTAGCTGTGTTTTATTGTTGCTCACCGAGCTGTTTGGCTATAAGTTACATGCGGGAGATTGATCGTCTTCTGGTGGATCTGTGCGGCAAGAAATAGTGACAAAGCCTGGGTGTTCAAATCAAAAAAGAAGAAGAAGGGAAAAAAAAAAAAGGATAGAAAAGAAAAGATTTCAGCAGATCATACAGTACATAGTGAGAATTAGATCCAGAATGGCAATCTCGCCGGCACGGCCATGGTGACAGTGTTGATAGTTGGCTGCGGAAACACCACACGCACCGCCACAACCACTCTAACGCGTACAGAGGACGCGCCAAGCTGCCCCTCCATTCTGTACATGTACAGTCGCACAGTTTTTTTCATTGGCAACAGCAGGAACGACACAATTCGGCACAATGGACGTCGGTAGCGAAACACAGTACAACAATACCAATAGGGCCTTTCTGCAGGCCATGATTGCGAGAAGTTCCATGACCTACCGTGAATCGCGCCCTATTATCGCCGCGATCCTCAACGCCGAAAATGATGGTGACCAAGTACGTTCAGAACAAGTCACCGAACAAGTGTTCGACACGTTCATGGGCACAGCCAGGGAATCCGCATCTCTATTTGACTACGAAATACGAAGAACGCAGCACCAAATCACCAAAGAACGCGTCTATGCATTTGTCAATACTGCCTCTGATCCCCAGACGCAACTTGCGACAACGTTCAGCCATGATGAGCTCGCGTTTGTTAAGCGAGCCCTGGAAGCCATGTTTGATAAATACAACACGCCACGAATGGAAGTCATTGCCCTCACCGACATGCAAGCTGTCAAGCTCGCGAGACCGAATCGCCGTGAGAGCGCTGTCAACCGAAGCGAAGACGAGCCAACACAGTCACAAGCGACCTCTGACAAGGGTCTGAAGCACAGTGAAGTAGAAACAATGCTCGGCAATCTTGTTGGCGGCGGATGGTTCGAAAAGAGCAGAGAGGGATTCTATTCACTCACGCCGCGCGCGCTGCTCGAGTTGCGTCCATGGCTGGTAGGCACATTCAACGACCCGGATGCGGAGGGCGGAGAATGGCAGCGAATCAAATTCTGCGAAGCCTGTAAAGACATTGTGACGGTGGGGGTGCGGTGCACAGATCCCAACTGCATCGTACGAATTCACGACATCTGCGAGGAAGCCTTTTGGCGGACGAGACGAAACAAGACATGCCCCAGATGTTCAAGACAGTGGACGGGAAACCTGTACGTGGGCGAGCGTGCGGTAACATCTACACAGGCATACCAGAGAGGCCGTCGTCAAAGCGGCGGTAGAAGAGGTAATCTGGCGGACGAAGTAGTGCTGCAAGCCGTGGCTGAGTATGAGACGGAAGACCAGGACCAATGAAGCTATGAAAGGAGCAGCTCATGCGCCAAAGTAACTTCGATATCCATATACCATATGTAGATAGTGATACCCCGCGTAAAGTTTGATTATTACGGACCAGATTCATTCATTAAGGTAGATGCCATGGCTTTCTTGCTTCGTGCGTACATACAATGAAATTCCGTAGCCCGACGGTGATTTCTGGGTGGCTGGGCGAGGCTTGTCGAGCTGAGGCGAGCGTAGCTACCTGGCTGAAGACGTCGTCTTGCTGAGACAGGGACAGCTGCGATACACTAGCTATTTCCTTTTCTTCTTCTTCGGATGCAGTTACTCAACAAACTGCGAGGGAGCTATCACTAGTAGCCTTTCTTGGCATCCTGTTTGGGAAACTGGACTGACTGGTTGACTGACTGGGTACGATCACAAGCTTGTGGAGTTCAGCGGGAATGGTGGCTCATGACGTCGCATCCTTTGTTGGTGGCGGTGTCAGGGCGGCCTCTTTCCCAACAGGGCGCTAATACGAAATTCGAGCTCTAGCCCCGTACATTAACTAACCCACGTCACGGTGATCGAATTGTCTTTTTACTCAGGCAAACCTATTGCATTGCTAAGAAACACACCGAAGTATCCCCCAAAACCAGTGCGCTGAAACGCCGTTGGGCCTGCGCCAACCACGATGCTCGAATACTTTACGTACAAGAAGGTCAAGAAGCACAACGCCGAGAAGAAAGCCAAGCAAGAAGCAAAAGCTTCAGCGGACGATTTTACGACGGCCGATGACATCGACCACAGAACGGCAAAGCTGCTCAAGGGCAAGGAGCGCGACGACGGTAGCGGCAAAGTGGACGTCGTGCTCCACGAAGACGATGAGCGCTTCATCGAAGATCTCCTAGCTGAGCACGATGGCCCCGCCCCGCCACTGCCGCCTCGGGTCAACGTTGCCGATATCGACTGGCCCTCCGATAACGAAGCTGCGGTGACGGCCGAGGCGGCCAAGACGAGCGAGGCCGCGGCCAAGGAGCAGCCCAAGGCGGACAAGAAGCCGAACCGCCTCTCGCTCCTCTTCTCGCGCCACAAAAAGGCCGAGGAGGGCCTCAAGCCCGAAGACGCCAACCTGACCGTCGCAGAGGCTGAGCGCGAGAAGAAGGACCTCGGCAACGTGCTCGACCGCCTCAACCTCACGGCCAAGAACAACAAGATTGTGCCCGGGAGCGGCGGCGGCGACTCGGCCGCGCTCCTTGCCAAGTTCACGCAGGTCTTCAAGGACCTCGTCAACGGCGTGCCCACCGCGGTCGACGACCTGACGCACCTCATCGAGGACCGCGACGGCACCATCGCCAAGGGCTTCGACAAGCTGCCCTCATCGCTGAAGAAGCTTGTCACCCAGCTGCCCGACAAGGTGACGGCCACCCTGGGACCCGAGATCCTCGCCGCTGCCGCCAAGAGCCAGGGCATCACAGCCAGCACGGACGACGGCCTCAAAGGCACCGCCAAGAAGATCTTCCTGCCCCAAAATATCACTGAGCTGGTCACCAAGCCCGGCGCCGTGGTGGCCATGCTGCGCGCCATTGTCGAGGCTCTCAAGACGCGCTGGCCGGCCTTTATCGGCATGAATGTTCTCTGGAGCGTCGCGCTGTCCCGTAAGTGTTTGCCTGCTATCGTTTCATCCATCAAAATTCCCGCCCTGCTAACAGTCGGCGAATAGTACTGCTGTTTGTGCTATGGTACTGCTACAAGCGCGGTCGCGAAACCCGCCTGGAGCGTGAAAAGACGGAGATGACGACCGATGATGCGATCGATGACAGTCACCGCTTCGAAGAGCTTTCAGACGACCCCATGCTGCCCGCACCATCCCGTGCAGAGATAACGGCCCCGGAAGAGACAACAGCGGCCTCGTCTAGCCGGGAGCTGACTGAAGGAGAAGCAGTGGCAACTTCTAGCAAGGCAAGATAACTTGTCCTTAGACCGACCTTGATGATTTGTTTATGACGCTTGATGAATTGAAATAACTAATGCCACATACCAAGTTTTGCAAATGGAGAAGAATATCGAGCTTAACGTGCACAAAAAATAGCTCATTGTGCCATGAACATCATCATTCGTGAAAAAGTGACTGCAACTGCAACGTGCGTGCTATATAGTCTGACTGTTCAGTCCTCCTCTACCAGTTCTTTAATTTCCTCGCGACCGGGGACCATATTGACTGCTTCCGTCTTTGCATTCTCTCCCTCCGAGGCTGAGTCGTGACCTCCATCTTGCATCCAGAAATCCACCTCGTCGATAACATCGTACACAACGTCCTCCGCCACCTGCTCCTTGTATCTGTCTGATACAGGCCGTAGTTTTCTGTTTACGGGCTCTGTTTGCGTGTTGTCGAGATCAGGAGGTGGATACCAGAAGTTTGGCCCAAAGTTGACCTCTGCTGCACCGCCGCGGAATATACTGATGGCTGGGTAGTACCCGAGCATGCCGTCATCGAGACCCTCGCGAGCACCAACCTGTGGCATGGGCCGCGAAGCCGGGGGCAAGAAACCTAGCAAGTTCTCAAACGGCGTGCCCATCAGCACACCATTCTTATACACTCTGATATAAGAATTTGGAAGGGTTCGCAGAGCGGGCGTGGAGTGCGTCGGATGAGGTGGGTGCGAGTTCGCGCTGGCCGCGGTAGATGGTGATGGATTCATAAGATCCTCCAGCTCTCGCGTGGTGTGATACTCAATTTTCTCAAAATAAGTGTGTGCTTTGAAGCGAATGGGCACGCGATCGCGGACAATATTTGCTCCTTCGGCCGTCGGAGGCGGGGGTTCGTCAGCAGCATCAACAGCAGGGTGGTATTGTGCAGCCATGATCTTTCGTTGTAAGCGCTCGGATGGCAGCTGAATTTCTAACCCGATAACATCACCTTCGCGGATGCCCTCACCCGCGGGGAAGAACTCTTTTGGGCGGGACATGTGGACTTTTTCCCCTGCTACGTCGCGGATGCCGTAACTGTATGCGTCAAAGCCAACCGGCGCATCCAACGATGCTTCACGTCTTGCCCAGCCCATGCGGACATGCTTACCACCCTCCGGTCTTGTCTCTCCTGGTGGCGGGGGACGTACCCCTTGGGTGATTTTGCACTCCCAGTACCACCTGCCCTCTCGTACAGCAACATTGGCGCGTGCCATACGGAAGCCTCGATCAGTAGTGACTGTGCGGGCCGACTTGTCAAAGAAGACATGTGATGCAGCATCTTCAAAGCTAAATCGGGGGCCGAATGGTTCTGGCTCGGTCTGGCGATAGTAAATCATCGAGGGGAATCGCGGGTCTGCTATGCAGTGTGTGTATCGAAAGTTCTTTTTATTGGCAACGCTGTAGCCATAATTAGTTGCTAGGACGGTGAAGAAGGCAGCCTGCTAGGTCCTGACGCGACTTACTGATCGGATGTTTCGAAGAATTCTATAGCATCACCTTCACACATGATAGCCTCATGGTGTAGCGTAAGGACAGGTCCTCTCGGTGGATCAAAGTCGGAGAGCTTTGGTGGCGCAAGCTTATAACGCAAGGGGCCTGATTCGCCTTGCTCGGCTTCTCTTTCGGCGGCTTTGGGATCGGGGGTCGGAGGGATACTATCACCCTTAGATTCGCGCTTCTTGAAGGTCTCCTTTTTCATTCTGCCAGGTTTCGAACGAGATGCTTGCCCATCATCGTCGGTCTGCGACGGAGGATCCGCGAATTTCACATCGGGATTCAAGGGCGACGGCCGCGCAGGGCTGTGGATTTCCTCAATGGCACGCTTTTGAGGAATTGAAGACAAAACGGCTGTGGATGTAGGCTCCTGTTTAGGAGCCTCCGAGTCAGAGGTCATAATGTGTAAGGTAGAGGAGTTGAGCAGCAAATTGATGTACTGATAGATGGGCAGACTAGACGCGGTTGCGCCGTGCGTTGCACCCACACCAACTGCGTCGTTAGTAAGGAAGCAACTTGGAGCCTACCAAACCCGGCCCACAGCCTCCACAATATTGTCAATACACATCAGTTTCCGCTTCTCATTCACATCGCGAACTACTAACAGTTACTCGTCGGCCCTATGACCTGGGGCGATTTTCTTGAACTATTAATTTAAGTATTATCATTATTACGCCTCAACAAACGCACCTGGGCCGCGCCCACAAGCTCCCCACCCCAGGGCCAAACCCAACAAACACAAACCTCGACCAGTAATTGTACAAGAGCACCGGCCTTCATGAACAACCCTATCATTTTAACTTTACACCAGCCCGAGCATCAAACCACCGGAGAGTAATCCGTACAGTGTACCATATTACACGCCCAAAGAGCGCCAGACGCCTTAGCCTGATAAGGAACACCAAACAGAAGCCAAATAGCGCCAAAGATACAGGCCAATTAGGCGTGAGCGAGCCACCGGCTACGGCCCACAGCCTCCACAGGGTACTAAGAATTGTGGCGCGACCAATAGCAGCCAGGTGAATACTAATAGTTGGCAGGTTGACAGGCTCGTCAGAAGCCATCAGCTCAGGCTTGGAACCCACTGCATCCTGACGCTCCAGATTACCGGATCTCGTCCCATCCTTGGTGCCTGCGAGAGAAAGTAATCGAGGCTGCGTGAAAGTCGACATCCTGGGCGAACCAGAGTACCAGTAGCCAGGTAGCCCTGCAAGAGACGCCGCAGCAGGTAGGGTGAGGACCGAAAACAGCTCGCCTCGACTTTGGCGCCGTGCAGGCTCGATCCGTTGACCGCCACCGACTCGGACCTAGCTGCGCACTCGCTTGACTTTTGGCAGGCGTCACGACCACCTAAAATTGGCCACCCGTCTGAGCCTGTGCCGGAACTAAGCAGCTGCGCCGACCGACCCAGGCAGACCTGTTTTCATCGCGGCCCGTTCGGAGGACATTTGCTCTCTCGCAGCCACAACATTCCCATCAATACGGCCAGCTCAAGCGCATTGGGACCCTGCTATTGCACGCTTATCACAGCCCTGCGCCTTGTCACGCCATATACCCTACCTATTTTAGCCTTTGTCACATCCTGGTCGTGGGGGACACGTCAACGTCGGTACTCGTCGTTTGATTTTCCCGACGCCCAACAGCCGCCACCTGCCTTGGTCTGAGCGGCAGGATTTTCACATCGAATTCTTTTAGCCTGCTTCAACTCGTACATTTGCATCTTGGCAACCTCGCGGAATCTGCTGCTTCGCTTGCGCCGTTTATGATACTACGTCATTTGTCGCCGCTCACCAACTACTAACTCCGCCATTCTCGCAACGATGGCGGATGCCTCACGACCAGCGACAATTGTGTCGCAACCGCGAACGGCTTTGCCGTCGCGGCCTATTTCCAGGGGTCGCGATGGCTCTACTGCCACAAGTTCCTCCCGACCATCACCAGATGGTGACGGTCAACGACATCCCTTGAAAACTGGTAGCAGAAGCCCAAGCGCAACCAGCACCGCCGAGTCATCTTCCAAAGGAACTGGGTCCAAGAAGAAACAACAGTCTGGTTCCTCGTCGGGCCATGGCCAGGTCTGCAGGTACGCCACTTGCCCGTAGCCAAAACGACTAATATCGAAGCTGACATCAGGAAAAGCAACTGTGGAACGACAGAAACACCGCTATGGAGAAGGTCACCTCAAGGCGCAACAATATGCAACGCTTGTGGGCTCTACTTACGAGCCAGAAACTCGGCTCGACCAACGAATCTGAAGAAGCCACCAAAAGTAGTATCTGCAGAACCGCCCCGGGCAACCACACCGAAAGCTGGCGGCTCTGGGCAAGATTCTACGCCCAAAGTGGCTGGTGCCACCTATGTTGCTGCCGAAAAGACGCCATCGGGTACATGCCCTGGCGGTGGACGTTGTAATGGAACAGGTGGTGCAGAGGGCTGCAATGGTTGCCCGGCATACAACAACCGCGTTTCGAAACTGAGCATGCTACAAAGGCAAGGAGGTGGCTGTCAAGGAGGAGACGATGCAACAAATAATGCGCCGGCACCCATCGATATGAATGCGCTTCAGGCACAGCAGAACCAACAATCATCCGTGATAATTGCCTGCCAGAATTGTGGCACTACAATCACACCGCTGTGGAGACGAGATGGAAATGGGCATGTCATTTGTAATGCGTGCGGTATGTAGCATAGAGGTCTATATGGTATATATATGCTAACGATGGGTGTTTGCAGGTCTCTACTACCGGCTCCATGGGGTTCACCGGCCAGTTACGATGAAGAAGGCAACCATCAAGAGACGCAAGAGAGTGATTCCTTCAAATCAGGAAGAGGAAGAGGAAGACGGAGATGTGGTAATGGACTCGCGCAGCAATGAGACGACACCCGAAAGAGGCACCATGAATGACGATGGCTCTATTAATCTCGGAATACGACGCAAGCCCGAAGACCCTGTATCGATGGACTTGGACTCGCCACGACATGAAGCGAAGCAACCATCGCCCCTGCCAACACCATTGCCACCTGCGTCAGACTTGGCAGCATATCGCCAAGGAGCATCGTCATCCCGAAACGTACAGACTTCCCTGAACGACGAAAACCGATTACCACCCCTCACATCAATGACGGCAGGCTCCGACAGACAGTCATCTCTTTCGCCTTCTTCATTCATATCGCCTCGGCGAAAACGATCCTTCTCCACAACAGATTCGGTTTCTGTCGTTGGCACGGAGGGTGGTTATGACAGTGCCAAGCGCGTGTCTTCGATTAGGGATATTCTGAATCCAACCGCGGGCTCACATCAAGGAAGAGAGGGAAAATCTGAGTACTCGCTTCCACCACTGCGATCTCCTGGTGAAGGATTCACGCCCGTTAACCGGCCAAGTGCCTATTCTTCACGCGATGGCACCCCGATACATGGTACTCATGAAAACGACCAAAGAGCAGAACGCACGCAGCTTCTGGAAAGGGAGACGGAAAAAATTCGCGAAATGCTCGCTGCAAAAGAGCGCGAGCTGTACAATCTGAGATCTACTTGACTGAACACTGGCGAGTTACATGGCGAAGCGATGAGTCGATGGACACAGAACGATTGATGAACTTTCCATTCTAAAGTACGGATATAGGGATAAAGGTGATTGAATGGCTTTCCGACAAGGAAGGTCGACGGCGCTTTGCGATACTGTTTCTTTTCCTCTTTATCATAATTTGCCTAAAACGATGCATGCTTGGAGAGGATTTGGGCAACTAAATGATTGAGAATGGGCGAAAATGAGGCCGAAACGGGGAAAATTGGAGATATATATATTACTTTTTGCCTCTATTTTAGATAAACAGGAACATACTATGTTGGTCCATGGCATGAAGAGGTAGCGTGCTTCTAAAAGGCTCTGGACGGTATGACGTAACACTGATATTCGAAGCATGAAAATAGAACATTGAAGAAGCAAGGTTTATGCTGCAGACGCTTGCAGAGTTTAACCACATGGGGGAGAAGGAGTGTCAGCGGATTGCTTGAAGGACACGGGCCGTGAGGTGAAGAGCTCCGATGATGCTGCGAGGTCGAAGAAATGCGGTGCGAGGGTCCGGGCATGTGGATCCCTGGACCGTCCGCCAGCTCGGCAAAGGCGCGCAAGTACGAGTAAGCGTGAGAAAGAAAAAAAGGTGCCTGTGAGGTGCAAGGAGAGGCTAGTTCGTTTCAGCCGCTCCACGGCCGGAAGATTCCAGAGCCTTTACGAAGGTTCGCCTGGGCAATTGGCGCTTCCCCGCGCCGGGTTGAGGCACGGGGACGGGCTTGTATTATTAATGCAGAGCAGCCACCACCAACTAGGTAAGTAGCCTGAACAGAAAGACGGAGATCTCGACAGTGTTTCGTGATGCACGCCGCGCTACAATCCTGATGTTCAATCAATCAAAATCGAAAAGGAGGTACGAATATACATAAGAGGGGTTTCTGAGGAAATTTTGAATCCAGCTTGCTGGTGGGAAGGCTCAGAGAGACTCGAGCTTGCATGGATGAGTTTCCGTCGGTGAATGGCATGAACAGGCCGAAGCCGGCTTCGGCGTACGGCCAGCGCCAAGGCTGAATTGGCACAGGCGAGATCAGTCGCCGCGTATGATTGCAGATAGATAATAAACTATCAAAGCACGGCTCGAGTCGAAACGCCATCCTGGGGTCGTGCATTGCAGATCGAACGGGCGTGGGGGCAAGTGGGAGTCATCTGAGCATTATGCGTCTCGGCCTGCGTCGGCGCGCGTGGTGAGAAAATATCCGCGACTAAGCTATCAGTTGGGGTTGGAGTAAAGCTTGTTTTGAATGACACGACAAGGTTGGATGATCCGCGGAGAGTCCATGCCCGGGTGGAAGCCGCGTGGTGGGGGAGAACAACCGGACCGACGACCGGCCGGCCAATTTGAAGAAGTCGGGGGAATGTGATGGCGTCTTGGAGAGGATTCGAGAGGAGGAAAGCTCAGCAATAATCGAAAAGGCTAAAAGCTTACGGGGATAAGAGTGGAGGGACAGTCTGTAACTGAATCAATCAGGCGGGGAGATTCGGCTTGGAATGGCTATTACGACTGTTGCAGAGCGTTGGTTTAACAAGCAGGAATCAGACGATGAATGCAAATAGTGTCTTGCACCCGAGTGCCTGTGTATTATACAGGATAGAGGGTGTTTTATTAGTGTAGTGAGTATGTTGTGTTGAGTTGCCGTGAATGACTGGAGCCGAGGCTTGCTCCAAAAAGAAAAAGGCTTGTATATTTTGTGACGTGACTATGAGTTGAAGTTGAGCAAGTTTCAAATGCATGATGAGGGGTGCCAGTAAAAAAAACAAGAAGAACGAAAACCGAGACTGTATAGATATAGACGGTGTCTGTCCATTGCGTGCTGGGTTGTGGTGGCCAAGCGAGGCTACTTGTCAGGTGCTCGTGCTGCGCCGCATGAGAACGGCGCAGGCTGGCGGTTTATTTCCATTCGGGGGAGAAGGCGAGGGAGCGCGCAGTCAGACGTTATTACGTAGGTTACGGGTCGGCAGACCAAGTACGGAGTAGTTATGAACAGTTTATACGGAGTACGAGATGGGTGCATTGATGAGGGCCTGGTAACAACTAACAAGGCGGCGTCCGGCCGCCGCCCAACATGTCAAAGCAAGGGCGCAGAATTGACAAGTTGGGCTCCACAGTTGTGCAGCAACGGGCGGTGCGCCAGCTGTCGAAAAGGGCTGTCGAGGGAACCTCAGTACTTACGCCAAGGACCGGCTCCGGATCGGACTGGCTCCGCTTGCGTGACTCTGGCTAGCAAGTAAGTAGAGAGTGTGTTGTTGCATGATGCATCCAGTAAACCTCGAGTAACTATGTAGATACGTCGTAGGCAATTTGTAGGCAATTTGTAAGTAGGCAATTTACAGGCGTTTGTAGGTAGATGGCTACCCAAGTAGGTAGAGAGAAACTTCATTCGACATGTGCCACTTCAAGAAACACAAGTATCTGGCAACGTACCTTGGTACCATGGTACCTAGGCACCGACTGAGCAAAAGGCCCTATGGCTCTGAAAATGACACCCCAACAGCCAGTACACAACGCTTCTCCAGCGCTAACCCACCCCCTGCGCAGCGCCCATCCCCGCTACCTAAAATCCACTATTATGCTGGCCATCTGTCCTCGCGTGCCCCAAAATTGTGCTCGTCGCAACAAAACTCACGGCCATCCTCCGTCCTCGCTGTCAACGTCTCTTTCATATTCACATCAGCATTTTGAACTGTCGAGGACTTGCTTGATTTCTTTGACGGAGATAGCTCGAGTTTTTTTTTTCTTTTTTTTGGTCTCTCTTCATCCTCAAGTCTACTCAATATATACGTCCTTGCCGCTTATATATATACAGGCAAGCCGTTTCCCACTCTCCGCCGGGCACTGTACCTCTACGCCCTTTGCACCCCATCGTTTGCACCAGCCATCCATCTTACACACGCTTTTTTGACGACAAGCGCGCGCCCTTGGGGTGCCATTTCGGATCGTGCCTCGCAGATGAGCCGCTCCTTACCGCCTCGCCATCTCTCACGCCCTTGGTAGAGCTTCCGCCCTCCCGGTGAACACGGCCCCCGGCTTGCCCGTTCGTACGCCGCCCCTCATGTCCGGCCCCATGGATGAGTTCGTCCACTGGGACAAGGCCGCTGATGCCATTGGCGGCACCGCCGACTTTCAGCTTGACGCCGAGAACCTTGACCTGGTTCTCGAAAACGTCGACGAGGATGACTTTGGCTTCTCCGCCCTCCAGCACTACTCTGGCGACGCCAACCTTGATCTCTTTGACATACCCGGCACCATGCCCGGCGCCATGACGGGCACCACGCCCGACCCCATCTCCGAGGCCTGGTATGAGACGCCCCAGGCCGCCTGCGCCCACTGTGCTGCCGGCGGCTTTTCCTGCAAGAAGATCCGCGAAGGTAGCTACAAGGGCTATTGCACCAGCTGCGTTGCCCTCCGCGTCGAGTGCAGCTTTGCCGGCGCTCTGCCCGGCACCAAGGTCGCCGCCGCCGAGCCGTTCGCGGCCTTCCCTCCCGACCCGTGGCCCGTCATGGGCCAGCACCCAAACACCATCCACTCCGACTTTGTCAACCCCATGGCCGCAACTGCGGCTGCTCCCGCTACTCACCCTGCCGAAATCAGCGGCATCATCGCCCCCGTCCCGGTTGCGCCGCCCAAGATTGGCGCTCGCTTCTCTCGCGAGTCTGTCCGCATCCTCAAGAACTGGCTCTCCACCCACACCAGACATCCTTACCCCAGCGAAGAGGAAAAAGAAATGCTGCAGCGCCAGACTGGGCTGAACAAGACCCAAATCACAAACTGGCTTGCCAACGCTCGCCGCAGAGGCAAGGTCCAGCCCCCTCGATCAGTCTCACCCAACATCAGAAACTGGTCCACCGCCGGCTCCATGGACATTCCGCCCCGCCGCGGAACACCTGCTCTCGAAGCCATGAACCCCCTCCAGCGTTGGCAGGTCTCTCCCCCGGAACACGAACCTGCCTCGGTCAGCGCCATTGCAAGGGCTGTCACCGCTTCGTCCTCTGCCCTCTCTTCGGGGCTCAACTCACCATACAGCTTCAACTACACCGACGACGGCTCCAACCGGTCACTTTGCAAAGAGTCCTCGGCATCCAGTGTGGGAACTTCACAGTCTAGCAATGGCTCTTTCGGGTCGGCCTACTCTCACGGCTCCAGGCAATCCTGGGGCTCCTTTGGCTCGGCGCCGTTCAACAGCCGAGGCCGCCGCCGCCGCCGCCGTAGAGGCGCCACCAAGCCGGACGGCAACGCTAGCCTGTCCGCACCGTTGAAAACCTTCCAATGTACCTTCTGTACCGAAACCTTCAGAACAAAGCACGACTGGCAGAGACATGAGAAATCTTTGCACTTGTCCCTTGAGCGGTGGGTCTGCGCCCCTGGTGGTCCCCGTGTCTTGAACCCGGAGACGGGACAGATGTCCTGTGTCTTTTGCGGCATCGCCAACCCGGACGACGCGCACATTGACTCGCACAACCACTCTGCTTGCCAGGAGCGCGCCATCGAGGAGCGAACATTCTATCGCAAAGACCATCTGAACCAGCACCTTCGATTGGTCCACAATGTCAAGTTTTTGGACTGGGCGATGAAGCCGTGGAAGATTGCGACGCCAGAGATTCGCTCACGTTGTGGGTTCTGCGGTATCGTAATGGATTCTTGGACTATTCGTGTAGATCATCTTGCAGAGCATTTCAAGACTGGTTATTCCATGGCTGACTGGAAGGGTGACTGGGGTTTCGAAGTGCCCGTTCTCGACATGGTCGAAAACTCCATCCCGCCTTGTATGCGACCGTTGAAATTTCCCATAGACAAGATTCCGACGTCTGACCTTTGGTAATAGATCTTATTCATCATGAGCGAACCTCGCCTATACCCTATGTTGCCCTCCAGTCTCCGCCCGCATCTCCGCGTAATGCGTACGAGCTCATCAAGCTGGAACTAGCCCACTTTGGTTCTTCATACTGGGAACAGCACGGAAAGCCCCCGACCGACGACGACCTCTGCCTGGAAGGATGCCGCATCATTTTCGCCTCCGAATTGCTCTCCATCCAAGGCATCGCCACTCAGGTGTCCTGGCTTCGTGACATTGTCATGAACGATGAGGAGCTATCCCGCAAGGCCAAGTTTGGGCCGCTTCGCCGCGCCGCCGAGCTGCAGAGCCTCAAGATTAACGGCAAGGACAACCTTTTCGAGGAGTGCCCGATGGAAATCCAGCTTCATCAATTTGTCAAGGCAAAGAGGTTGCTGGGCTTGATTGCCATGGACGACGAGTTGCAGGAAGAGGCCTGTCGAATTGTTGGCCGCGTCGAGGAAATGTGCACACATCCTTCCGAGGCTGTTGCCAACTGGCTGCTCCGGCTCATCAAGCGGTCGACCTCGTGGCTGTCCTCCTTCCGCCGCCGCGCGCATCTACCCCGGACAGAAGACATCAAGAGCGACACCATTCGCTCCAAGGATCTCACCTCCATCGACTCGACAATCCACAGCTATTCGAGACTGGAATGTGAGCTTGGCGACTATTTGAAGGCTCAGCGCAATTTGGGCAAGGAGCCCTCGGACGAAGATCTCCAGCGTCAAGCGCGTCTCATCATTTACGAATTCGATGACGGGTGGAACCAGACGGCAGCCGATAACGTGCAATGGCTTGATTCTTTCAAGGAGCGACATGCGCTGGCGGAGAAGACGCCAGGCGACACAACCAAGACCTCCCCAGAACTGTCTGACCAAGCTACAGCCGTGGCCTCGCCCGGTTCGCAGTGGGCATCGCAAAGCAAGAGGCGACCGAGCGTCGGGAGCAATGCCAAAAATGTGGAATTTCTCCAATTCAGCAAACCTAGCAATACCCCTTCATTCTTGAATGACGCCAACTGCTACCGTCGTCTTGCCAAGGAGCTGAAGCGATGGGTCGTCTCGGCCATGTCGCCCAACAACCCCAATCGACATGTTCCGAAAGACGAGGAGCTCCGATACCAAGCACGGTGGATCATCTACGATGACGACGATCCTTGGAACCAGACGGCCGCCGACAATGCCGAGTGGCTGCAGAGGTTCAAGCGCGACGTTGGCATCACGACGGACGGCGGGCCCGGCCTGCCAGAGAGCTACAGCTGGGCCATGGAGCAGGGCGGCACCGGGTTCGCGCCCCCGTACGCCTGCCCCAAGTCGGACAACATGGACGCGTTCGCCGACGCCGTGCCCGTCGAGATGCGCGACGGCGCCAAGGCCTTCATGGCGGGGCCGACGGCCGCCAACAGCTTCCTCGACACGCTCGCCGAGCCGCACACGAGGCCCGCCAAGGTCTTTTGCTCGCGCGAGCTCGAGGCCCGCCTGCTGCGGTACGCCCAGGGCCACGCCCTCACGCACGGCAGCGTGCCGGGCGACGCGGCCCTCCGCGCCGAGGCAAGGCGCATCCTGCGGACCGACTACACGGCCGCCGACGACGACCAGCTGCTCGGCAAGTTCAAGGAGCTGCTGCGCGAGAAGATGCCGTTTCTGGAACCGCACATGAAGCAGCCAACCACCGGGCCCGGGCCCGATGCTGCTGCTGCTGCGGCTGCGCCGGTGGCGGTGGCGGTGGCGGCGGACGACACGCTCGCCCTGCCAACGGCGCCGGTAGCGGCTGACCCGGACCTGGACATGCTGCTGCACAGCATGGACTTTGAACTCGAGCCCGATTTCATGAGCAGCGCCGTTATCGGCATGGATGGCGAGGATGGCGGTGCGCCACTGTTCTGAACGGGTTTGGGTTATTTTGTTGTTGTATCTTATTTCTGTTTCGTTTCCTTGTTACCAACATTGATACCAAAAGGAGGGATGGCACGGCGTTTGTATGCCGTTGGGTGTGGGTAGCTTATCACGGACGGATGCATCTGCAGGATGAGTTTGTAGTTTTTCATCGGCATTTGTTCCAAATTGGGGCCCCGGGTGCGCCTTAACAGATTGACACATTTTTCTCAACGTCGCATGTTTCTCAATGCTTTTGCGGTGCATATATCTTTATATACAATGGACAGTTTCAATTTGAAGATAACCGAGTTATCCTTGTTTGATGTGAGGGTAGCTTGTAATTTCATTGTCCTGGTGTTTGGGATCTACTTTTGAGTGCGTAAAGTAACTCGCGTCATAATGAGAACATGGGAAATATCGAAGACATATCTTTCCAAGGGATAATGATCAATGATAACTTGACAGCTACACACACTGTAGGTAGTTTGCGGTCTGCGAACATGGCGTTGGCACGCAACTGCGGCCAGCACACCGCGCCAGCAAAAGACCCTACTTCCTGATAAATACACTGAGAGTCATAGCGGGCAACTTTGTAGGCAGGACGATTGCAATGTCGAGCATCTTCTTCGCATCAAATGTCCCGTAGCAATCTGGCTTGGGCAAGCGACGGCGAGCACATAAGCTGCAACCTCTCTGTCAGCCAACAACTGACCTACAGTACTCAAGCTTGCCTGCCACAAAACTTCTCGCGTGAAATTGACATGGCTTCCGCCGCTAGGTTCTTGTAGCCAAATAGTGTGCCCACGTCCCAACAGAAGCGGGCTCGTGTAGCTCAGTTGGTTAGAGCGTCGTACTAATACCTGGCGAACATCGTCTAATATTGGTAATGCGAAGGTCGTAGGTTCAATCCCTGCCATGAGCATTGAGTTGCAACAGTTATTTCTTTTTTGCTCTGGTCGTCTTTTCTCCCCCGCTGCGGCGCGCCAGTTAGAGAGGAGACTGGCGAAACGGGGCTGGTTGGTGGATCGCTTGTGGGCAAGAGGGCAAAAAAAAAAAAAGAAAGAAAGAAAGAAAGAAAGAAAGAAAGAAAGAAAAAAAAAAAAGCCGCTGCTAGTAGATACTGCAGTGAACGACAATCGACTAAAGGTATTTTTTTTTTTTGGCAATTTTCTCTCCTGACATGGTGTGAGAAAACTGATGAGGCG
Organism: Cordyceps javanica; assembly: GCF_051103115.1. Taxonomy (NCBI): domain Eukaryota; kingdom Fungi; phylum Ascomycota; class Sordariomycetes; order Hypocreales; family Cordycipitaceae; genus Cordyceps; species Cordyceps javanica. The sequence continues at coordinate 3,327,083 of NC_139296.1, forward strand.
GGACTGCTTGCTTTTGAGTATACGGACAAGTTTTGTTGAGTCTGGCTGGTGTACAATGTCCTTTCCTACAACTTCATTATTGCACTACCTTTTCTCTGAGGACCTGAAGAGGCAGGCAAAAGACTAGTAGACGGATGCATTAATGTGTTGACCGCGTACTGGTTGGTTGCGGGCTTGGCTCACGCCTCATTGCAGGATCTCATATGCCTGCTGTTGCGGACCAATCTGCAGACGAGTCCCTCGGAGGAGTCGAACTGAACAAAAGAATGTCTCTGTCTCTTGAAAAGTATCAAAGGCAACAAACCTGAGTATATACTGAGACATGTAGTTCGATATTAGGTAGCACGGTCTCTGAAATCCGGAGAGCATCAGAATCGAGAGGTGAAAGCATTGCTGCACATTAAAGCTCTGCAGTGTTCAACTGCTGGACCAGAGGAGTTGCTGTTGGCTCATGTCCCAGCAGATCCCTCAATAGCTGGAGCAGATCCGGGTGGCTGCCACCATACTCCAGTACGCCTGTCCTGTAACGCTCCCAGGCATCTTTGCTGCTCGGATCCCGCGAGAAGACATTTTTGAATAGCTCCGTCGCAAATATCAAGCAGCTATTGGAACGCATCGATTAGCAAACAGTATTCTCGTCGGCGCAACAAGGGTTGATTTTACCATGGGTAAGAATAGTAAGCCATGTCGTAACCACCGACCAGATGATGGAAGCTGACCATGTCGGCCCCTGCAGCGCGGCACTCGGAATAGTCAAAGCCCAACATGTCTGTGTGGATATCGTACCAAAGCTGTTGAATATTGAGTGCCTTCGCCGCCTCTGCTGTGGTGGCACTGTGTATGGTGAGATCAAACTGCGAAATGGCACTACGCACTCAGTCACTATTTGCCAGTTTGCAAACGAAGTTCGACAATGTAGAATGGTAACCTACAGCTGGCCAAGAAACCACGTCGCCTCATTGGCGAACCTGTATTTAACTCTGGCCTCAACCATCTTGGAGGGGATACGGCGTGGAGGCAGATCCGCACCAGGATTCTTCGCTTGCCACTTGGCGCGATACTCTGGCCGTACATGGGCGTAGTGCGTGCTCAGCGAGACGAGCACCTCTGGCATCCAGCACCAGTTCTCCAGCATCAAGCTCGGCATCTCCACGAAGTCTGGCGGGAGATTGGTCCCGTGAAAGCGAAAGTACTTGGTTCTCGAAATCAGGTTGTGGATGGCGTGGCCGAGCTCTGCAACGAGAATGGAGTGTTAGATGCCGTGGCTACGAGAGGAGCCACCAGTTAGACTCACCATGGAATACGGTAACCACGTCTGGGTGCTTCAAAAGTGCACACCCTGTATCATCCGGAGTCGGGAATGCACTCATGAGTATGGTGGATGGGTACTTTCGCGACCCGTCTGCTTTTTCGAATCCCTAGAGCAGCATGAGAAGAAGATGATCAATAGTAAGAAAACGAAAAAGACTCACGTATTCCAGAGTCACGTTGTGCGCGCCGCGGAACTTGTTCTCCCGCCAGAACAAGTCAAAGTACAGGTAGCCCACGAACTCCCGGTCTGGACGGCGCACGTCCCAGACCGCGAAGACGGTAACGCTTTCGTGCCAAATCTTATCCTTACCAATCTCGTCTTTCGGAACCTCGACAAAAGCGAGCCCCAGATATGACTCGAACACGCCCAGCATCGCGGCCGGCACGATGTCCACGGGAAAGTACTCTGAGAACGCCTCGGCGTCGTAGTTGCGGTCCGCCTGGACGAGTCTCTGGTAGTAAAGCCTGTCCCACGGCGGAAACGAGGAATCCACGGCGTCGCTGTCGGCGGTGAGGTCTCGGCGACGGCGCTCCCGCAGGACGGCCAGCTCGCGCTCGGCACGCTCCTTCAGCCCGGCCCTCGAGCTGTCAATCAGCTCTTGCACCTGCTCCGGCGTCTGCAACAACCTGTTCTCCATCTTGAGATGTGCGTGCGTTCGAAATCCCAGGAGCTGGGCTTTCTTCTGTCTTCTCTCCACGATCTCTTGCATGAGGAGAATGTTGGCTGAAAACGCCTTTTCGTTTTCGAGATACATCTTGCGTCGGGTTTCCGCGCTGGTCGCATTCGTGATTATCGATCTCTGTCCGCCGTTGGCAAATGCGACAAAAATTTCCTTGCCACGCTTCGTTTCAATACTCCTATTTTTCTCGTGCTTTTTGAAGCGCTCCAGGTCTGCCGCTGGAGTTCCCTCCAGCTCGTCTTCTGTGAACCAAACGCCACTGTTCTCGTGCGCAATGTTGTCCTGTGCCTGAACGCATAATTTTTCTAGTGCGAGAGTCTCCTTGATAAACTCAGCTTTGGCGGTTTTATCGAGAGAGCCGCAGCCAGCAATACGACACTGGATAATCGCCTTGTCCAGCAATAGCTTGGACTCACGATCGAGGCCATCGCCCCTCTTTCGCGCTGCTAGCAGCAGCTCAAACAGTTCCTCGTTGGCTTCCCAAGAAGATTCATGTTCAATGATAAGGCGTCTGGCCTCCGCAACGGCCTCTTGCGTGGCCAAGTCGGATGAGCCGTACTGTTGCATCCAAATGGTGCCCCCGTCTTGATGAATTGTTGCATCTTCGGCTTTCAAAATGGGCCGCATGACCGTATCAAATGTCGCGTCCTCGATAGACACATTTTCAATTACCTCTTCTTTGACGCTCTGAAGCTTCGAGATGATGATTTTCATCTGTGGGATGATTTCTTCTCTCGTCCAAACATGGGGCAGTGGCTGTGGCGGCTTGAGCAAAGCCGGGCATTGCTGTTGGTTTGTGACGGACATCATTGAGCAATTGCGTTTCTAGTTCAGATAAAATCTAATTATGAATGATTGTAAATCCTTTGGAATAGATGTTTCAGCTACTAACCGGCCACTCAGCACGATTTTATGGAAGAACACTGTGCCAATCAACATAATCTGAACAAGCACTGTGGCGCCGTGGAAGGCCACGAGACCATCTGCATGCAGATGGCGTCGAGAGCGCAGCCTTACTGAAAGATTTCTAACACGGCCTTGCATACCGTTGCATAGCAAAGGTTCATGATAGTGAGAATGGCCAATAACGACATCGGACAGAGTTCTCGTCTGGTGGACAATAGCGAACGGTTGATAATGTAGCATCCGCGTGACCCATTGTTAGTTGACTCTATAGCAAGCACTCAATGATGTAAGATTATATGCCAAGAATCTGGATCTTATTCTCAACTCAGTACTCTGTATTGATTCAACGGACCATGTACACCTCCTGATCATCAATGAAGTGGACAATCGTTACACCTGAGGGTGGAACAGCGATGAAATAGTAAATCAAGCAACCAATGAAGAAATGGAATGTGAAAAGACCAACTAAGCTCGTGGTCTCTTCAGGTCATGCGGCAAGATAGCATTGACAAAGATGGTTAGGCGAAGGAATAAAAATCGGGGACGTGCAGATGAGGCTGCATTGATTGCAATAGATATACAATAGCCTATGAGGAGGAAATAAACATCTCGGAGCCCAAAATTATGCTTTCAATAGCGCAAATGCTTTATAGATGCAAACCTGGCGGCGTCGCTTCACTGCACAATGAGACTCGATTAATGCCACTGTTGAAGTGTCTCGAGAGAGTTGGCACAAAGAAGTGACCTATCGGCAGTGTTGTATATGCAAGAGACATCTTGTTCCACTTTGGCCAATTGATAATGAATTACGTCTACTATTCAGTAAGATGTCTTGAAGATCATCTGCAGTGCAGTGAGCTCGGAAATTTTGGGCGACGTGATGCGCAACCTTACATTACAGGCTGAAGCTCGGCGGCTTGGCCGTAAAGTAGACCCTGTCTTCTATTGTACCTTTGAATATAACACTATCATATATACCCAATCAGGATCTGTCCCATTTTCGTGTACCTTCCAGCTTGTCAGCTGCAGCCTAGAGAACCTCTGGGTTGCCCGGCGCGGCGCCTCTCAGTTGGAAGGTACCAACGAGCCATGAAACTCAATTGTTCGGAACGGCCCTCTCCAGCCTTTCGCCACCACACAAACACTACCACGCATAGATATACCTTCTCGACGAATCGTCAAAATGGCCTATCGATATACTCTCCCAGCTCAGCGCAGCCCTTATTCTTACCGACAACGTGAGACTGCCCTCCGCAGCCAGACAATTTCTAACGCTATTGCACGCTCTCCTGGCCTCAAGAGAACAAGTCTTAATGTACATGGATCTACCACCTCGAGAGATGCCTCTCTCAGCCATCCTCCATGGGCTGAAGAGCTTGATAAAGAGAACATCAAGCTTACAACATATCCGGTATTATCGGCAAATGTCTTCGAAGAGGACTGCCAATATGACCCTGCCGATCCGACAACTTGGGGCATCAGACCTCTTCCACCACTGCCCTACAGCAATGGCTCAGATCTGGATAGAACCGCTTCAATTACGTCTAAATCAGATGATGATGCCGCCATGCTCCAGAGCCCAGTCTTGCCACCATGTACCGAGCCAGCGACAGCCTCCAAAAATCTCGCTCAGATAATCGGGGATCACTTGCGAATTGATGACGAGCATCCAAACAGTACGCAGCGGCGCACTACGTCATCCTCATATCACCAGCCAGAAAGCGAACCATCTCGAGTGCAATCCCCTACCCCAAACGGCAATGTCAATATGCTTAGTGTCACGAACCTTGCCAAGTATGGCAAGACAAATGACAGGCTTTCGAACCTTCGTTCTGGATCTCCGTCATCAGCAACGGGCGAGGTAGGTAGTGATCCACACGACGACTCGTCTTCGACAGTCAACGATTAGCAGACACGGCCTGGCAAGATAGTCGATCCATACACTTACCAACGCCAAACTAGGCGATATCGTTTCGCCAGTTCTCCTAGTGAAGAGGCGATAATTGGCCATGGCAGGGGATATGATGGAGTTGATGAGACTATGGTGTCGAGCCGAATCAGCCTCTCATCTTCCCCAAACCCGTCTGTCAATGGCCGCTCTCCACTTCGCAGAGCTAAACGTCGTGCGTCTCATTTCTCTCTTCGAAGCTTGGGTAAAACGTTCTCAAAGAGGCCACACCTCAGACTCAGAAAGTGGGCCAACTCGATCTACCGCGAGAGCAGCCGCTGCTTGAGTCTCGCAAAGCAGAAGATTCGGCAGCGTACAAATGCTGATGGCCGAGACTTGCCTACCAAAAGGACACAGCGGTGCCAGAGTACGACAGAAGAAACAAAATGTCTCAATCAAGATGAAGCAAAATTAATGGAGACCTGCGAAAAGCACGATCGATGGAAGGCGGGAGTTGCCAAATACCGTGCATCAAAGTGGACGAAGTTTCGAAATGCGTGAGGAGTTTGTGAGCTGATTATGTATATTATTAACTGGCAGAGTTTGTGAGGATAAGTCATGATGATGCATCCAAAAGTGTCATATCCAACATGCTTAGATACAGAATAGAGAACGAATAAAGTGAATATTTCCACTCGGTTGGAGTATATGACCATTTTCTGCATAACAGTAGCATGATGCTATCATTAAAGCATATACCTGAAGCTGCTACTAGGGCTCTTGTACGCTGCCGAGCCAACCAATCTCTCAGCCTCATCATGATCCTGGCCCACTGCCCCCAGAACGCGACCATATGGGCTATTATCTTCCTCCTCAGCAAGCTTGCGGTTTAGACGCTTCAAGTAAGATCGAAGCACAAAAGCACAAACGGCAGCTCCGAGAAGGACAGCGGCACATACGCGGTGTCCCGTGGTATAGTATGGCCCATCTCGATCGGGATAGAGCCTTGTGCCAATGAGAGTGCCAAGTTGACCAATAAACTGCATCAAGGCAAAGGTAGCGCCGCGACGTGTCTCATCGGGCTGGCTATTTATGCCCCAAGTGATGATGAGGGTAACGACGTTAAAGAAGCCCATGGTGGCCGGATACACGGCTAGATATCGCACCCAAGTGGGCAGGCTGAGAGGCTCGGCGATGCCCAGGATGAGATAGCCCGACGCAGAACAGAGGGCATGGAAGACAATGGGGAGTGTACGGCTACTACGGCGATCGGACATGTGCGCAGTGAAGAGAACAATGACAAAGGTGATGAGATATGGGGGTGCGGAGAGAGCCTGCGCGGAAAGACTGCTATACCCCATACTGTGGATGATTTTGGGGAGGAATACGGGGAGCGAGGAGTAGGCCATGTTGACCATGCAGAAGATGGCAGAGGCAAGGATGGCAATGGGGTCGAGGGCGACGGCGAAGACGTTGCGCCACGACAGACGGTGCGAATCCTCCGGAACGTCCGTTGTGTCGGGCTTTTCCTTGCGGAGGCGGAGCGTCGCAACCCTCCTCTCCCGCGTCGTTAGATACGGCGCCGACTGCGGCGTGTCGAGGATCACACCCCACGCGACCACGCCGGCGAGGACCGACGGGAGCCCCTCGACGAGGAAGAGCAGCCGCCAAGGCGCGACGGGGCTCAGGCGGGCGAAGCGCACAATGACCCAGGCGAGGGTCGAGGCGAAGGCGCTGGCGAGGGGCGCGGCCGAGATGAACATGGCGACGCGGAACGCGAGCTCCCGGCGGCGGTAGAAGAAGCTCAGATAAAAGGGGACGCCGGTGAAGGCGGCCTCGGCGACGCCCAGCAGCGCGCGCAGCGCCACGAGCGCCGGGTACGACGGCGCGACGGCTTGCAGCGACGCGACGACGCCCCAGGCCACGACGGCGGTCGAGATGAGTATGTGCGCCGGGTAGATGCGGTACAGGATCGACATCCACTCAAAGGTGCTGTACGTGATGTAAAAGGCCGTGAGCGACCACTCGTACCAGCTCGCGCGGGGTGGTGTCGTCTGGAGGTCCTCCTCCATGCCTGCGATGCGGGCGTTGCCAATATCTAGCAACCAAAGTGATTAGCCAGGCTTTTGATTTTTTTTTTCCTTTTTTTTTTCCCGCAGATGGTACGCAAAAAAGCAACGCACTTGATCGATCTACAAAGCTTAGCAAGAAGAGCAACGAGACGAAGAGGACGAGCTTGCGGTCAAACTTGCGCCGCACTGCCACCTCCTCATCAGGCGTGTACAGCTTATAGCTGCTGTTGCTACCGCGTCTCGTCCTCGTGCTGCGCGTCTTGCGCTGCGCCGGTGCCGCCGGTGCCGCCTCGCTCCGCGAGTTGCCCGCCTGGCCGCGGCTCAGGCGACCACGCATGCCGCGCAGTTGGTAGGCTTCGGCGCCGCCCACCTCGGATTGCAGGTCCACGGCCTCGTCGTCGTCGTCGTCGTCGTCGTCGTCGTCGTCGAGGTTGAAGAGGTCATCATCACTGTCGTCGAGATCGAGCTCGGCACCCGTCTGGGCAAAGGACGGCGAAACCTCGCCTGGCTGCGGCTGGGCCGCCATGTCTGACCGGTTGTGCTCTTCTTCCTTCCCCTGAAGCGAGGGCGAAAGTCCAGACCTTGGTCTGTCTTCAATGGTACGCGCAATGATATAATTCGCTGACCGATGTCGATACAGTCAATGATGAAAATCCGAAATCGCAAAATATATACATGCGATTGGCGTGAAAGCCAGCTGAGGCGTCGAGTCATCCAACTGCGGGAGAGATTGTTGTTAGCGTTGTCGTGCCTACTAACGGCTGAAAGCAAAAGCTCCGCACGTGACGATATCAGGTGCCGATCGAAACGATCTCTCCGAAATGTTTCTTTGCTTGTCAATGATATGCTAGAACTTCATCCATCTTCGGTCGGGAACTCATTGCTGGCCAGCGGTAGTTGAGATGGCCATTAATGATTTGTCTCGTCCGTGGATCCTGATCTCCCAATGGTGGAGCGGCCAAGCATCAGGACTCGTAGACTAGCGCCAGGCTGGCAACTTTTATTTGCAGTCATGCTACTTTTCGATATGGCCTTGCCATTATTACTTGACAAAAGTAATGGAACACGATTCACAAAATTGACGCTGGTCGAGTAGCCGTAGGTTTTACGACAGCAAGCTCGATACCTGCTTGGATGGGATACATACTGGAGAAATGCTGTGTGCAGAGAGGAGGAAACATTTCTGGATATGATTAAAGAACTGATTGACCCAAACATAAACGCGATCAAGATTAAACACATTCATCGTTACACATAGCACGTCAAATATCAACCGCACCACCCATTCAACTCCCTCGAGAAGTGGCAAGCAATCTTCTCCACGCTCTGCAGAACCTTTCTTGGCGCATAATGAAGACAAATTGTAGGACATCTCGTAGACACGTAACTGGTGGTGACATTCACCTGACCTGTTCCTGGGTCTGGTCCTCCTTTTTACTGAATAAGCGGCGCAGTCCGGCTTTTGATAGGCGATGCCTGAGAGATGGCCGACGAGCAAGCTTAGGGCCGCCATCTTGAATAGGATCGTCGTCCGGGATCGGTGGAGGCTTCAGATGTGAGTAGTCTTGACTCGCCCATGGCTTTGGCTGATCTTGTGAAGCCCGAGTACTGCTGACTGTTGTGACTGACTCGTGTTGTGCCGACTGGTTGGTCATGGTCGTCATCGGCCGTTGTGTCTCGCCCCGCTGCAGCTGCAGGTCCTCTGATTCGGAACCTGTTTCGGACTCGTCGGCCGGGTATTCGCGCTCGGGATCGTTGCAGACCACCACGTGCCAGCCGATATCCGAGTCTTTCTGCACATTGTCGCGCAGCGTCCAGAACCAGTCATTCTGGCCGACCTTGCTCCCCTTCTCGTACGCGGCCATTTCGGCGAGCACGTCGGCACCGAGGTCGACGCGCACGACGTGGTCGGCAACGTACGCATACGGCCTGGCGGGGCTCACCGTCTCGTCCGGGTCGTACTCCTCGAGGAGCTTGACCGGCGACCACGTATACTGAAGGACAGGGTCGTGGGCTATGGGCACTCGCGATGGGGGCTGCGCAAAGTTGTCATCGTGATGCTGCGCGGGCGCCGCCGTCCGTACGGCGTGCCAGGGGTAGGACGCCGCTTCCGCTTCTTCGTCGGAGATGTTGGGCAGAAAGCCAAAGTTCTTGGTGAATTGGTCAAGGATCAAGGTCGCTGTGGTCTCGCCCATGACCCAGTCGGGGGCGGCATCTTCCAGGTCGTTGAGGATGACGAAGATGCGCAGGTCGCGGCGGTGCCATCGGAAGCCGTGGCAGAGATAGGTCGGCATTGTGTGCGTGTGCTTTGTCTGGCGCGAAAACCCCCGTATCGCCCTATTACCGCGCCAGACGACGCAAGCATCCAGTGAAGCGGCCGATGGGAAGAAGTCAGTGACAGGAAGCGAGGCTGCAAGGCACAGGATTGTTGGGAGAAGAGGCTGCGCTGGCTACTATGGCTGCGCTGGTTTTTGGACCAGCCCCGTTTTGCCGCGGGCGATCACACTACCGGCGTCTCAAGTCTAAGAATAGGCCGCGTGATCCGGGACTAAGGTGACCCTGGAGTTGCTGAGAAGATCCAGTGGCCGGAAAGATGGCTGCCTGTCGGCAATCGATAGGTCTAGCTCACAATTTTGGCGGCGAGGTTGAAGTAAGCTGGCTGGTGGTGAGGAGGGGATGGCAGATCTGAGGCGGCATGTGGGGTTCCTATTGTGAAATTCCCGATGGCTTCCTCCACATGCAAATCTTTATTGGGTTTTCAGAATTAGTGGTTCAAAGAGCTATTTTGCCTTTCCTTGATGCACTGAACAATCTGATTCTCCAGTTCGCCTGTCCGAGAGACCCGGTATGCCGTTCACGCCGTTCCCGCCGTTCCCGCCGCCGTTCTTCGCCATGGTTAGGGCCTGAAGATCGGCACCTCCAATTCCACAATAGCACATCAATCCAGTCCCACTGCAACGTGGCCGATGCGGCGATTTCGATTTGAATTCTTATTCCATTCCTGATGGTGGCGGCGGCTCTGCACCTCGTGTGCTCACTAGTCGGCTTGGAGCAGCCTCGACGCCCAGTCACCAGTCCATCTCTGCGCCAATGCTCTCTTCGCATTAATTCAACAAATCCTTCGAGCTGTTGAACCAAATCTGAAAACCAAACCAAACCACTAAATCGAACGATTAAACGAACAAAGGATCTGCTGGAGAATCAGCCCCCACGGGCCTTGTCTCATCTGGTGCTGGCATGCCTTTTTGGGTCAAGTACAGGCACTAGCACAGAGCCTACAGACGCCAAAGACGTTTCAAACCGCACAGCCTATGTCATTAGCAGCTTGCCAACTACCAAGCTTACCGACCTTGTTGTGATGGGACATGATTCCAATACGGTTTACAAAGTGATCAGCGTAAATATGATGCTGCTGCCCGCAGGCCAGTCCCGCATGGATGTAACCGCTCAATAAGCAGGTATACCCGGCTGAAGCTTGCTACAAATGCCGAGCCAACATCAGCACCATCTTTTCGTCTTTGAGAAACAAGAAAAAAACGTCCATTGATTGGATTCTCTACGCATCATGCGCTGCCTAGCCTTGGTAGACGTCGCCTAATTGACTACTGATCGGGTCTCCAGGTCTCTGCCAATATGAGAGGATTTACAATGTAAGTAAAGCGCAAGGTGACTGCAAAGATGAATTGGCGACTGGAGTCTACAATGATGTAAGCGAGGATCCGAGCAAGTAGTCGCGGCTGGCACGACAAGGCACTTTGCTGACTTATTGTTCTCGACAGAAATGTCCTGCTGTGGCGACTACTTGCAAAACCTCGTAGTGGTGTATCTGCCAGGGCCTGGGAAATTCTCTGATATGGACGTCGACTGCGAAGGCGCCCAGGGCGGACCGCAAGATGGTGGCCGCTGCGACGCCTTCACCGATACACAGGAGACCACGGCCCTCAAATGGGTGATTGAAGGGTATGACGTTGGTGTTCGCGACCTAAGTCCGCACGAGCACGGTCTCCTCGTTTTTGGAAACCCGGGTACCAAACCGGGCTCGGAAACCTTTTCGCCGCGTGACGTGGGAGTTGAGCCCGCCAGCTTGATGGCTGTCATCTGCCGTTACCAACTAATATACATGATTGGCCTCGTATCTACCCAATATGACTAATGTGGCGAAGTGTAGTTCTACGGCATATAGGGTGACTCGGATACCGACGATGGGCCCAGGCCAAGTGTCAGCGAAGTCTCCATCTCCCTTGGTACCGCATGCTATGGCAAAGATATGCAAGCCGGCACAGGCTTCAACACTAGTCACACCGTTCGCGACGTTTTGCATATTGCCCCCAAGGCTGTCAACGCCGTCCCGGGGCCGGAACGTGGCAAGCTGGACGGCGGGGAACTTCGGCGACTTCCGCGCTAGCTTGGTCGAGCTCGGCGACAAGCCTGTCGCGCGGTTGAGAATGGCGAGAACAGCTGCTCGTGACCTGGCCACCATGCTGGGGCGTCTTGGTCCACGGGTCAGGACTGCTCGAACCAGCTAATATGTGTCAAGCGCTCGTGCTCATAGACTCACAAGGAGAAAAGAGTGCTATAGCCTCGGGGTCTTCGCCCAACGCTGAACTGCTCTGACCATGCTCGCCGTTGTCAATGACTAATGCGGAACTCTACGCGACAATTGTGGCAAACAACTGACACGTACAGCCACTATGCTCGGCGTGGATGAAATGCGATCTGATATTATCAGATCGGTGTCTCATGCCAGGTAAAGTAATACGAAGCGGTGGAGCGCATTCGCCGATTGCCAAAGGCCGATCGTACAAGGCCAGAAATATGGACCATCATGGCCCTTGCAAGCTGTTGGCAGTTGTGCAAATACAAAGACAGCTAGCTAGTCATGGTTATAATTACGCATATTTATCAATAGACTTAAAAAAGGTGTCGAATTGGCCTGCTTTGGGCCCGTTTCCACCTTGACATACTTTTGGCCTGGGTTAAACTTCCAATTCTGTTTCTGACAGCCATTTTAAATACAGAGTCTCAGATGCCTGCTTTTTTCAGAGGTCTCGTCATCGCCAGTCATTGAATTTGTCGTCGTTCACCAATCATGTTTCAACGAGCAGTAAGGGCTTCACAAATCTTCGCGCCACGATTGCCTTCCATCTCCGCCGCAAACCGTCGCAATCTCCATGAAATAGCCTCAAGGCATTGCAATACACGGCTAGGTGCCTTGACGAGCTGTTCTTCAATCCAATTAAAAATCAAGGGGACTGCTTCTCAAACACCGAGGCACGCATATTCGACACACACTACATTGCCTCAGCAATCGGCCCCAGTTGACGTTGTGAAAGAATTACAGCCAGTCATACATCACATATTCGAAAAGGTCACCGGAACCTGGCAGTACATTGTTGCTGATGCCACGACTGCTGTGGCAGCCATCATTGACCCTGTCCTGGATCTCGACCCATCAACGCGAAAGTTGGGGACCGAATCGGCGGATGAGCTTCTTTCTATAGTCCAAAAGAACGGCTACAAAGTCGAACACATTTTAGAAACGCATATTCACGCCGACCACGTTACGGCCGCGGCCTATTTGCAGCACATGCTACGTGATGAAAACAACCGTGGACCGAGTATCGGTATCGGAAGGCGAATAGAGTCCGTCCAGAAACTGTTTCAAAAGCTGTACGGCATTCCTGAAGATGAAATTCAGGAAACGCATCAACGCCATTTCGACGATGACGAGATCTTTTACATTGGTAATCTCCAGGTGCAGGCCATACATCTGCCCGGGCACACCCCAGACCACATGGGATACAAGATTGGAGGTCAGAGGTTCAAAGACTCGGAAACGGTGACATGACTAACTTTCGGTCGCACAGACAACATTTTCTGCGGTGATTCACTGTTTGCGGCGGACCTTGGAAGTTCCCGTTGTGACTTCCCCGGAGGCAGCGCCAAGGATCTTTACGAATCAGGTCAGAAGCTGCTCGGGTTCCCAGACCACGTTCGAATATGGTCCGGGCACGATTATCCTTCCCCCGAGCGCAATGAGCCGGTGCCTTACCAGAGTGTGGGTGAGCACAAGAAGAGCAACAAACACCTGATGGGTGGAATCACACAGGCGGATTTCATCGCCATGAGGGAGAGTCGCGACGCCACTCTGGCGGAGCCCAAGCTTCTTCACCAATCGCTACAATTGAATGTGCGGGGCGGAAGGCTGCCGAAGCCATCTTCCGGGCATAGCATGATCCAGATGCCCATGACTGCAGCCAACGGTGGATGGTAGATTGGAACGGGAAGGTTGTACTTTAGCCATAGTAATTGATACCAATACGCTCGGAGCCTCGAATGAAATCCGGCATGCAACAGCAGAGCACAAGACACACGCCGCTTAAACTTAAATATACCTGATTACATAGAACTCTGCATGTTATGTATCTATTCTGGGAAGCTCCTATCTTATGTATCAAGTCCTATTTCATGTATAAGAGGGTGAGGAGTCCTACAACCTAGCTCTCTTATTTCTATTTTATGTAACTACAGTTACTGGTATTGACATTCCCTACTAGTGTCTAAATTGATTGGTCGTGGCAGACAATCAAACTTTGTTCTCTTGCTTTTTCTTTCCATTCTGACCAGCTCCCGTCATAGAGCCTCGTCTTGACGCTGTACCCGCCGACCTGGAGCGCCAGCCATAGGACCGACGCCGTCACGCCTGTATTGCACGATAGGATTGCTGGCTTATTCTCGTCAACGCCGGAGTCTACCAGAGCGGCTCTCATTTCTGGCGCAGAGAGCAGCTTCTTGGAGGCATCCATCAGGCGAGTCACCGGGATATTGAGCGCTCCGGGTATGTGGCCGGCCCCGTCAGCTCTGCCCCCAAAGCAATCTTCGGATCTGGAGTCAAGAATCTGGTATTCACCACCTCCGCTCAGTACTAAATCGCGAAGCTCGTCAAAGGCAATTGTTCTTGCGGCGTCGGTGATCCGGTAAATGGGAGTGGCGCCGCCGTCGGGCTTTGCCAGGGGCTGAAGTGGTGCGGAGCTGCATGGGTAGCCATCCTGAATGTACTGCCGAAAGCTGTTGAGTACCCGTACGTTTCTGAGCCCAAAGTGCGCCAATGTCCAAGCCACTCGCGGGGCACAGTATATTCCTGCATCGACTGTGTCATATAAAATGAGTACGTCGTCAGCGCCGACGCCAAGCCGTTGCATGGCCGCTGAGAACAATTCGCAGGTCGGAAGCATTACTGGATAGCTAGAATTCATGTCTCTAATCTCATCTAGATTGAAAAAGCTTCAAACGTCGCGGCAAGTGTCAAGTTAGTAGCGGCTCCCCGGCATCGTGGCTAGACTTGATGCCACTTACACGGAATTGGGAAGGTGGCAGCGCTCAAAGGAGGCCAAAGCTGCGCTTCGCCCAGCTGCGATGCAGACAACTTTACTGTGAGTCTCAGGTGACATGTTCAAGATGTTGTGTACTTCTGCAGGAGTTATCAGGATTGACTCGACTGCATCTAATGAAACGGTTGCCATTTTGAGTGTGGCGCATAAGTAACGATGGGAGTTAGCTAGCTACCTGGGGAGACGTGCAATATGCGGCCTCTACACTACGAAGCCACCCGTCTTCCTAAATATAGTAAGAGCGGCCAAGTATCTTACATTCGTCGTGCCTGTAAAAATTAATCATGCCATTATCGGAACTTCGCTACAGAGTCCGAGGCGCAACAGTTCAATCGCCGATTGCCCTCTGGTAGGGGGCCAGGGGACCGCATAGCCTTGGCCAACTACGGCCTGCGCCGGCCAGCCCGAATGGCTCCGGGAACCTGGAAACAGGCAAATTTCCGAAGGTGATTCGATCATTCCTGATACGTCCTTCTTGAATACTTTATTAGCCCTTTTGAAGCATGTATACATCTTTGCAAGCCAAAAAAACATATTGAGCCGCAACGTCCCTCCGGTTTCCAGCGACGACTCTACTTTTCGAGTGACGGCATCCCCCCAACATGCAGGTCACAGGCATCAATGGCCGCGCCGTACGAGCGTCCCGCGGCTTTCTCTCCAGCCGCCAAAGCAACAAGGTAGCAAGGCAATGCTTTGCTACGAGTTCAAATGTGATTGCTGCGAGTGCAAGGAGCCACAGAGTCGTTGTGGTGGGAGGCGGTTCGGCCGGCTCCAATGTGAGCCATCAATTGCTTCGCTCGGGCAAGTATAAAAAGGGCGAGATTGCGGTCATTGACCCGGCCGAGTGGCATCACTATCAACCGGGATGGACGCTCGTCGGCGGCGGCCTGGCGAACAAGAATGACTTTAAGCTGCGGCTGGCGGATATCCACGATGCAAAACTCACCGTCTACCGAAACCGGGTCGCCGCCTTTCAGCCAGAGGAGAACCATGTAACGCTTCAGAATGGGGACAGGCTGGAGTATGACCAGCTCGTTGTCTGCCCGGGCATCAGCACCAACTACGACCAAATTCGGGGCTTGCCGGAAGCCCTCGCTGATCCCAGCTCGAATGTGTCCTCCATATACAGCTATGACTACTGCGACAAAGTGTTTCCCAACATCAAGCAGTTTCGGGGCGGAAAGGCCATTTTCACGCAGCCCGTGGGCATACTGAAATGCGCCGGCGCTCCGCAGAAAGCCATGTGGCTCGCGCTGGACTACTGGAAAAGGGCCGGCCTTTACACGGGCGGCGGCGACGGCTCCTCTCCGATCACCATCTCCTTTGCGACGGGCCTCCCCGTCATGTTCGGCGTGCCAAAGTACAGCGCGAAACTGAAGGAGCTTGCCGAGGAGCGCGGCGTCGAGGGCCTCTTCCAGCACGACCTGGTCGAGGTCAGCGGGGACCGGCGAGCCGCCACGTTTGCCCTGGCCGACGGGTCTCGCACGACGAGACAGTTTGACTTTCTGCACGCGGCGCCCAAGATGGGCCCTCACACGTTTGTCGCCGACAGTCCCCTCGCCGACGCCGCGGGCCTCGTCTCGGTCGACCCCGCGACGCTGCGGCACACGGTCTACGGCAACGTGTGGGCGCTCGGGGACGCGTCGAGCCTGC
Source organism: Cordyceps javanica (assembly GCF_051103115.1). Taxonomy (NCBI): domain Eukaryota; kingdom Fungi; phylum Ascomycota; class Sordariomycetes; order Hypocreales; family Cordycipitaceae; genus Cordyceps; species Cordyceps javanica. Next base: position 3,342,984 of record NC_139296.1, read on the forward strand.
CGACCTCGAAGACGGCGGCGGCGATCACGGCGCAGGCGCCCGTGCTGGTTGCGAACCTGCTGGACGCGGTGGAGGGCAGGGCGCCGCGGGCGGCCTATGACGGGTATACCTCGTGTCCGCTCATCACCGAGTACGGCAAGGTGCTGCTCACCGAGTTCAAGTACGGGCCGGAACCGAAAGAGACGTTCAAGAAGCTGCTGGGTGTGGACCAGATCAAGCCGAGGAGGGCCTTTTATCATTTGAAGAAGGATTTCTTCCCCTGGGTGTATCGAAAGTTCATGGTCAAGGGTGCGTGGGCAGGTCCAAAGGGCTTCATTCGATAGCGGCATGGTCTGTAAATATTTGAGGCCGTGTGTAAACTAGTTTCTTTTCGATGTCTATGGCGAGTCGATTTCCATGGCGAGTAGCCATTTATTAAGACTCTCGTAAATCTATAACTGACCCTTGGCGTCCAGTATGGTTCTAGAAGAAGAGACGGTGTAATGATGATGGAGCAATCAGCATTTCCTTTTCTTGAACCGAGTGAATCGCACCAAAAAAAATGCCGTGTCTGCTGCTAAACTGCTTGTTTATGGATAAAAGTGTCGCATGATTTTGTGATCAGGTGCCTATGAAAATATGCGTCGTGACTCGCCCATGAAGAAAAAAAATGTCAAGTCGTATAAGGCGCACCTGAAGTTGTGGAGTGTACGGAGTACTACGGAGTATAGGCTGCGCACCAATACATTGATCATGTACGAAGCACCACCAAAACAACACCAGGTAACTGACTGTCTTGTCGTTGTGCTCGAATGGCATTTCAACAGAGAGTATGGGTAGTTGAAGTACACCTACATGTAAAATCAGATGGCAAGGCCTCATTGAAATGTCATGGAACTCGCCGACACTGGTGGGCCGGAAAAGCCGTTGCAGGATGTGGAGCAACCCTCGTACAGGACGAGTACAGGGCTGCTTGTCGACTATATTCTGTCCACTCAGTCCAAGAAATATAACGCGCCATATTATTCGTTCTAGAACTATGATTAGCAATAGGCGTATGTTGCTGACAGTATATACGAATCAAGGTGCTTGCATGCTAGCCCTCGCCAAGGACAGCTTCACCTGTTAGCTTCTCAGCGTGCCTGTCGTCAGTCGCGCAATGGCAGGCTCTGTAGCCTGTACCGAATGTCGGAGATCACACCTCAAATGCGATCTCCAAAGACCAATCTGCGCCCGGTGCAACACGAACCGACTGTCGTGTACATATATCCCCTCTCGGCGCGGGGGGAGGAGGGTACCTCGCGACCAGGGCCTTGCGACGGACCAGCCTCGTACCGCCACAACGCCGGCCTCGCCAGCTTGGGCAGCGTCGACGGCAGCTCCAGCCATCGGCCAGTCTGAAGGTCAAGATGGCGCAAGCAGCAGGCGGTCCCCGGCTGCGAGCATGAGCAATTTCGGAAGCGGCTACGCCCCCGGGAGCTTGACAAGCCACAGACCATCATCTACCGAGAGCCCGCCACAACCCTACGTCCCGGAAGCCCGCCTCGTGCATTTATACTATGCCAACTTTCACCAGGCACATCCGATCCTTGTTCCGGCAGCCTTTTACAATCGCCAGGAGAACCCCGACTACCTGCATCAAGTTGTCCGATTCATCGGGAGCCACTACTCAAAAGTCCTCTCCGGAGATGACTTCCTGGAGCAGACCACGTTGCTCCTGAGCAGGGATGAGAGATCGCCGACCATGGTGCAGGCACTGCTTCTCTTCTCCATCATGATGTCTGCGCGGAACAACAGGAACGAAGCCGTCCTGGCAATGTCGCGCGCCGTCAGTCTCGCGCTGGATCTCGGCATGTACCGAGCCGACTTCGCCCTGCGCTTCTCCGACGGCTACGAGATGCAAAAGGAGAGTCTGCGCCGGACTTGGTGGGAACTCTTCATGTGGGAAATCTACCTGGCCCTGCCCGACTGCAAGCTCACTCTGCGATGTAGCGACGTTGTGAGCGAAGCGTATCTGCCTTGTGAGGAGGCCGCATACACATCCTCTGCTTTGCAGCCGATGCCGACGCCGCAAACGTTTTCTGCATTCCGCGCGCGATTGTTTACTCTAGAAGGCGATTCTGACGATAATAGCGATACGAAACAGCAGAAAAAGAACCATTGCCCATTCTCCTCGTACAGCTACCGTATTGAGGCGTTTCACATCCTGGCTAGAGTCATGGTGCTCAACACGGTCCACGAGACACACCCCGACCACTTGCAGAGCATTGTCAATATGATTGTCAGCTGGAGCCATCTTCTGCCCGTCGAAAAAGTTGATGTTGTGGACAAGTACGGCAACATTGATGAGATGCTGTTTCAGGCACAATTCATTATCCACTACGCCTCTGCGCTCCTTCACCTTCCTCGAAGCAACCTGAGACCCAAGTTTCCCGGGTTTCCCAGCACAATCTGCCCTCAAACGCCAATTCGGCTATCCCCATCCCTAACGAGACACATCCACGACGTCAAGGCCATTGAGGCGTCGAAAGAGCTGTCAAACCTGCTCTCCGTGCACTCCAAGCCTCACGGATACAGCCCATCCATGATTCCGGGGGCAGTGCTGAGCGGCCTGGTCCAGCTGGCCGCGGCCGACTTTCACGCCTCGGAGTGCTTTGAACACCACCAGAACAGGGCGATTCTGGTACTTGCTACCCTGAGCATTCTCAAGATGCAGTGGATGACAGCAAGAGAGGCATATTGCCATGTCAAAGCGACTGCTGCGGCGAACCTGAGCCCGGCGGCCACATGGGCCACTGCTTCTTCTTCTGTGAGCGAGCCTGCCACATTGACACAGTCGGCGCAGGCTCAGCGACCACCACCAGAGGCGTACACCAACCTAGAGACGCGTCTGTACGATGATTCAAATGCTGACGCGGAGTTCCCCCCCGCGAACGCCATGGAGACAGTCATGAGCGCTTCCAACATGGATCCGATGGACAGGATTTTCATGGCCGGACTCTTGTCACCTCATATAGATCAAACATGTGGCGAGCCATTGGCACTGAATCAGTTTGCAAACTTTGATTAGTGTTATACGAACAGCGCTCGTGAGCCAAGCCCTCGGGCCCAAGACTTGTGAAATATGGAGGCGCTTGATTCAATTCCTCACTGTTGTGTTTATACGATAGAAATTCGCACAGTGTATTGTATTTTTAAACAGCATAAATGTCTCCTCAATTAAACTTGATTAGAGTACTCGCGCGTCCAATGGTAGCATCTAGGGTGAAGCTGTCACTGCAGTCCCAAGTCGGGGTGCTAACAAACTCCGGCTTGGGATTTTGGCTACTTGTCTGAATTATCGTTGTTATTTCAGGTGCTCACAGGGCAAGCTCGGGTAGCTAGATCGAGGTCCGACCTATTGTTGAAGGCCCGAGTGCTCGGTGTTTGAACCAGGTGGGACTGGCCAATTCTACTTCGCCTTATTATTTTAACATAAACCCTCGTCGGACTATGCCGTCTACCACAAACTCTTGTACACTTACCTACTGATTCCTTATCATCCCTGTCTGAACCAACGTTTTTTTTCTCTTCACGAATCCTTATATCATGAAGCCCTGGTCACGGCTCGTCAGCCCCGTGTACAAAAACACCGGCTCGGTAGCGCGCGACCATCTCGCGTCGGAACGCACGTTTCTGGCCTGGGCCAGGACCGGCCTCGGCTTCCTGGCACTCGGACTGGGCGTCGAGCGATTCTCGCGCTTCGAAGCCGTCACCCTCCAGGGCAACGGGCCGCGGACGGCGGCCCACGGGGAGGAGACTGCTGCTGCTGCTGCTGCTGTTGCTGCCGCCGCCGCCAGGGAGGAGACGGGCTCGAGGCTTCTCGTCGGGAGCCTCCTAGCGCTGGGCACCGGCTGCATGGCATACTCCACGAGGCGGTACTTTTCGGTCCTGCGGTCCCTGGAGAGAGGCGAGTTCCGCCCTGCGTACCAGGGCGTCGCGGCAATGGGTGCGTTGCTGGGTGCTCTGGGAGGGGGCGTGTCTACGAGGATAGCGAGCAATTGGTTCGAAAGCAAGGATACCACCATCAAAAGTGACTGAGCTTTGATGCTTTGATTTTGGATATTTGGATGAATGTGCCATGCTCCCCAGCATCGCCTGTCAGCTGTACATGTAGATGAGAAACGACGTGGGGCGATATTGTGCTCGATTGTTTTGCCGGCGTCGTCTCTCTCTTCGCGTTTGTTATTGAGCACGTATTTATCTGTCTTTTTAGCTCTCTGCTTAGACTCTGGTACAAAGCTTTTTTTTGATCCGTTTGCTCACCGGGTGCTGACACTCACTCTCCGGCGAGTCCCGCAAAGCAGTTTGTACACGTAGACCCTCCTTATACCAAGTTCCGGCGAAGACGATTTATACGTACGATAGGCTCAACAAAGGTGTACTTCACTTTCGTGGTTAGTTACAAACACCGGGGTTCAACGTACCTGCGCTGAAAGCAGTCCAACCTAGCCTACACAATAGCTTGAGTACTGTATTATGAGAGAGTCAATATCGGGAACAGCGTTGGTACCGCAACAGCCAACTCTATAGGCCACTTAACCTTCACCACCCAGCTCATTTGCTTGCGAGGCCACTTGCTGTATTCATGATTGCAACACTTGTCTGAGTTTTCTCGGCATCTGAGTTCGAGTGGGTCGTCCCGAATTCGTTCAATTATAATACTCAATGAAACGTCTCTGGAATTGATATACAAGGCCTGGCATGGTGACAAGCCTACCTCAGCAACAGCTTTCCTCGGAGCTCCGCTAGTGCCCCTGCTGGGCGAGGTGCAGTCGGCGAATGGGGCGACAAGAGCCCGTACAGCTCCGACTCGGGTGCGGTAGGCATCGATTCGGAAGCCGAGCAATATTCTATCTATGTCGCTCAAAGAGTGAACAGGATTGGCATTTTGGACCTTGGTATTTGATGCAGGGAGTATCTGAGGGGGAACGATTCTATGATGGAGGACCTCGGTCAATTTCATACAACAAATCAGCATACTTCTATATGCTATGATAGCTTGCGGTTTATGCTCTGATTTTTTACAGGGAATTGCCTTTTGTGATCGTGGTATTTTGGTGAGCAAGCAAGTCTGGGTGCGGCGCTTCGATAGCTACACAGGAATCGACCTAGAGGCAATACAGTGACCGTATTCAGCTAGGTATGCAGAAAAGCCAAATTAATATTCATCATATTATATTTGACAATGAGTTGACTATTCAAGCCGTCTCCTTCATATCCATTCTAATTATACATGCAAGCCGCATATCCAGCGACCAGAGACGCTCGCCCGAGCCTGTCAAATCCGCAAAGGCGTCCGAATGGGCAGCGACAAGAAGATGATCCCGCTACCAGGTGCGGTCTCTGCAAGCTTGCCGCCCCGGATATTCGCCTGCAGCGCCGGGTGCAGCAGCCTCGGCTCCTTTAGGCCCGCGTCGCGCTCCTCGCGCCAGCGGACGTACTCGTCCGCGCTGGTGCCCGCCCTGACGTGCTTGTTCCTCTCGCGCTGCTCCCGGACCGTGACAAAGGGCATCGGGCCGCGCCCCGAGTCCGCGGGCGGGTAGTCGTGGCCGGTGTACAGGCGGTAGTGCGGCGGCAGCGCGAGCAGCGCGCGCACCGAATGGTACAGCGTGGCGGCGTCGCCGTCGGGGAAGTCGCACCGTGCGGTGCCGACGTCTGGGTTGAAGATGGAGTCGCCCGTGAAGACGTTGGGGCCGATCCGGTAGCCGCTGTGGTCCGGCGTGTGGCCGGGCAGGTGCAGCGCGACGGCCGTCATGTGGCCGACGGCAAAGGGCTCGTCGTCGGCAAAGAGCTTCTCGAAGGCGCCGTCCAGGTCTGCTTGCGCCACGCCATACCGCGCCGCAAACGTCTGCTGCACCTGTCGGATGCGGTGGCCGGTGGCCGTGGGCGGCTTCGCGCCCTGCACCTGTTGCAGCTGCTGTTGGAGGTATGCGGCAGCGGTGACATGGTCGGCGTGCGCGTGCGTCTCAAGCAGGAAATCGACGGTATAGCCGTGCTCGCGGATGACTTGCAGGAGCTCGTCGGCGGATTGAGTGGACAGTGTCAAGCTTACCGGATCAAAGTCAAGAACGGGGTCAATGACGACGGCCTGTTTCGTCTCCGGGCAGGCCACAATATACTGCCATGTGGCAGTCACCTTTTCGAAGATGGCATGGATGATGGGGTCTGGGGACATTTTAAGTAGCTAGAAGAGCAGAGATGATGCAGATAATAGAGCCTTTGAGAATGTGGACGCGTGCCGTCCGAATGAAATATATAGGCCAGAGCGTTGAAAATGCCGGCCACGTGCAATACGAAAGTTCATTACCAGACGGGTCATGATGAGTAGCTGAGAGGATATCATTGGCCATCTTCTCGCATCTGGATATGGTACGGCCAAGTGTCGACGTGTCCGGCGTCCAATGCTCGAAGTATGCCTCTCCCGCCACCTCGCCGACGCTGCCCACTTATTCAACGGGTGCCGAATGACCATCTCGCCGACATTCCCCACCATCATCGGCGGAGAGGCTGAGTAGGATCTGTGAAAAAGGACCAGAGCTATGCGCAGAAAAGGTTGCATGAATTCTGAGGGATGTGGGAGGTTCTGTGCCGGAGTCTAAGCTTGAAAAGCTTTTATAGATAGCATGGAAAGTGCGTACGAGGCGGTCATCACCCACTGGTGCGTGTCTCGGTGTTTTCACCCATCTACGAGAGACCATGTCATCTGTATACCTGACCCTGTGAAGCCACATTGTGGATGGTATGTTTTTTAAAAAGGAATAATGTATTTTCGCTTGTCCTGCTCTCGTGTCCATTGGGGAGCTGTGCTGCTCACTAACTCCTCGCAGGACGCAACCATATGAACCAACTCCAATCATGTATAAGCGGCGACGGCGACGGGCATGGGGGTATCGTTGAGATATGTATCCGTTATGCATGCCCAAAGCAAAAAAGAACAAAAAGAATAAAAGAATGCTGGAGATAGCAGGACGGTAGGCATTTCTATGCCATACCACTGCCGAAACCAAAAATAAAAGGAAATGTGCATGATCAATGTTGGTTGATCATGGGTCTACCCGCCGCCGTGCGCCTGACTTTTCGTCATAAAATGCATGCATGCATGTATCCAGTGTAACTTTTTGTTGAAAAAGACACCGACTCCTATTTTTATAATAAGAAGAGGGGGAGTCACCAGGCCTGTATATAGAGACAACAGACAAGGTAGGGGGCCCAAAACAAAGAAAACAAAACAAAAATAGTTCTGCGGAAAACCGCCGCAGCGTCTCAAAAGTCTGCTCGGCTGTATTTCCAGCATTTCTCAGGCTATGCGGCAGCCTCAGCCTGCGCAACAGCTGGCTTGTCGGCCTCGACAGCAACAGGAGCTTCGGCCTCGACATCAACAGGAATATCGAGACCGTCAACCTCTAGATCTTTGAAGAGCTCAAAGATGGTGGTATTATCATGGAAGTCGTTATTCACAATGTTGAGAAGGAACCAGTTGTCCATGACATTCTCAACGAGAGCACGACTGGCTGACTTAGCCTCGAAGCAGTGAGCCCAATCGACTCCCAGGCGGAAGGCCTCGTCACGCCAGGCTAGGAAACTGACACTCTCCACGATGGTGGGCTGCACAATCTCTTTGCCCGGGAAGACGCCCCAGGTCACAGCGTTCGGGCCATCGGAGGGGGCATTGGTCTTCAAGTTACCATCCTTGGTCACAGCGTAGTAAGTGAGGGATGGGTTAGCGTTGACGAGATGAATGACTTGGTCGACGATTTCAGGGGAGACTAGCAGCTCAACATAGCCTTTCTGGTAGACGTAACCATTGGCTGGGCCCCAGCCATGGACGGGGTGAGATGACTTGACACCATCGACGGCAGGCTGAGAGTTGATAGTTAAGAACCCACGCTGGTTGAGTTCAATCAGGGAAGGCTTGATAGAGTCGGCCTCGCTGGTGAGAGGAGCCTCACTCCATGGCAGAGAGTCAATATCCTGGTTCAGGTAGCGGACAAAAGTGTTGGCAATGTCACGAAGTGACTTGGGTTCACCCCACTTCAGGCGGTTGGCCTCGTTTGTACCGGTAAGGCCAATGCCGTAGGCGTCGAGCTCACCAAAAGCAGGAGAGCGGGAGTCACCCCAGCGGCCGTTGGGAAACTCATCCCAATCCTGGGTACGGAGGACGTAGGACTTGTTACGGTTGCGCCAGAAGATGGGACGAACGTCCTCGTCACGGCGACCAAAGCCCTTAGAAGGCTTCCAAGGAAGGGCCTGCTGCAAAGGTCGCTCGGCCGAGGGGGTCCAGCTGAGCTCCTCAAGGACCATGCGGGTAGCCTGGGCGAGATTCATGGTGTAAAAGTGCATGTGGTGAATGCCAGCAGCCATGAGCTTGTGGCACATCTCGACGACTAGCTTCTTGCCAATCTCACGGACGGCAACATCGTCGTTCTTGACAGGCTCCAGCACGTCTAGCCACTTCTGAGGGATGTTGCAGCCGGTGTGCTTGCAGCGACGGAGGAAGCTAGCGTAGGTAGCAATAGGCATGATTCCGGGAAGGATAGGGACGGTGATGCCAGCGGCACGGACCTTGCCAACCCAGCGAATAAAATTTTCGACATCGTAGAACATCTGAGTAACAATAAAGGTGCCACCGAGGTCGACTTTGTACTTGAGGTGTTCAATCAATTCATCTTCATTGTCGTTGTCGTCACAGCCCTCGGGGTAGCCAGCAACGCCGATATCAAAGTGGTCGCCATAGTTTGCCCGAATATGCCTGACGAGATCACAGGCATACTGGAAACCATCTTCGGTAGCTGTCCATTTCTCTTGAGCACGAGGGGGGTCGCCGCGGAGCGCGAGAATGTTGGTGCAGCCAGCTTTGTATGCCTTGTGGAGGGCGTCGTTGACCTTTTCCATACCCATGTCGGTGCAGGTCAAGTGCATGCAGGTCTCGAGACCATAGACGGCCTGTGCTTGCAAGACCATCTCACAGGTGAGTTCAGCCACCCGGCCACCAGCACCCCAGGTAATGTCTATGAACTGAGGACCAAAGTTGTACATACGGTCCATGCGGTCGTAGAGGTTCTGGACACCCTGGGCGGTCTTGGGCGGAAAGTATTCGAAGGAAAACGAAGGTTTGCCGGACCTTTTGGTCTCGGCAAGAAGATCCTTGACGTGCATGGCGGCTAAAGCTGTATGTAGGAGTGACAATGGAGGTTGAGGTTAAGTTTATGTCGGGCAAAGGGCGGTGGATGGGTCGCCTGGAGTATTTATACTGGCCGAAGAACTCGCGTCGTCATGAGGGGATTGAATTGTCGACTGCAACAGTGCCGCCTAAAACGTCAAGCGAACGAGACTTGTGTCAATAAGATTGGCTGCCAAAGAGGGCGGTAGGGCGTGCCATGAAGGAACTTTACGGACGCACAAGAGGTAGGCAGAAGGTGGGGGTAAGGCTAATTGACTCACTGGTATACTGGTGACGAGGAGCAGCGGCGAAACAGGAACCCAGTGAAGGGGCCTAGGTAGAGGATTGATTCGGATCTGCTGCCGACCGTTTTGAGATTCGAGCCGGGCAAGCAAAAATGAAGCAAGAGGAAGGTTTTGAGAAGATGGAAAAGAGTCGAAAAAGAAGGACGGCGGGCAGTCGGAGCAAGATATGGGGACGTTGTTACTCTAGGCGGGTCAAGGCTCGCTGGCGGCGCCCTGGGTCTGCCCCTCCATCCATTTCATCCCGCGTCCATTTACGGAGTACTGGTTAGGAAAACTATTTGCTGGCTACTGTTTATTTTTGCAATTTTCGCTATTTTTTTTTTCTACTATTTTTGTTTCATTCTTGTTTTACCCCCACCCCCGAGAAGAAAAGGCAACGAATAATTGAAGAGAAAAAAACCTGCGGGTGATGGCACCAAAATAGCCCGATACTTATGGCCGAAGTGGCCATCATTTCTGGGCTTTGAAAGATGGGCGTCCAAAAGTACCTACACAGACATGTTCCTATTTCCCAGCCAGTCATTTTCTCGCAGAGGCAGCCTCAGTAAGTACCTAGTACTTACCCAGGATGCCAAGTAACTGGATCACGATATCTGCTGCGTACATGCCTAGGTAAGTACTCTACTTACTTACTTAGGCACGCCAAAAAAAAGTCTGCAGAGAAACGGGCCTGCTTGAGAGTCTTTTTTTCTTCTTCTTTTTCTCGGACCATTTTTCTTGGATTTGGCACTTTCTTTCTTTCCTTTCTTTCCTCTGTCCCCCCTCCATCGTCTTCCCCATATCCCTCCAGAAACCCCGCCAGCCCGCTACTTAGAAGTTTGTTGGGCAGGTCTCGAGTACTTACTAATTACGGGCACTCCTACCCCATGCGCCCATGTACCTAAGTAGCTTACTGGATAAGCAGGCATGTACTGGGTAGGTAAGTTCTTCCCAAGTACCTAATCTAATACGTAGGTACTTACCCGTCACAAGCCATTCCAGCGATCATCCAACCGCCATGCGGCTACCAACCTCTTCTCCCCTTAGCACAAGCTATTATATATTCTCAGTACTACCTACAGCTCAATCCGCCCCAATGCTCGCAGGCTGTAGCCAATCTTTTCATATGCCACGCACAAGATCCGTCACTACTTATCCATCCGCATCCACTCCAGCAACAACCCTGCGTTACGCCGATGGCCCGACGAATGGGAGTTCCTCCCAGCAATTGCGCAATCGATGGGGCCTTGCTCCATTGTCCAAGCCCTGAGCTACGACGGTCCTCTTCAGCCTCCTTCCGCAAGTTAAGAATTTAACACGAGTAGCTTCACGATGAGCAAAAGTATGTGCTCAGCAGTGGTTTCTGCTGAATCTACTTCGAAATCATCATCATAGTCTCCAAGTTCGCGCCCGGCGCGTATGCTCTCACGCCCATTTCCTTTTTCAAAGCATCCAAACCCTGTACCTCGCCTATGCCCTACAAAGCTTCCTCCTCAACGAACACGGATACGAAGGTTGCCTCATCCGCAGTCACCTAATCACGCCTTTGCCTCGCAGGCTGACTTACTGGTCAGTATGCTAACTTATTAATAGGTAGTTTCGGCCATGGAATAATAAGATAGATTGCAGCTTGCAGTCTACGTACACATCAACGCCACGTTGCACCGCATCCAGACCCCGTAGGCTAGCGGCCAAGCAGCCAAGCATCCTAGCCTACCATCCCGTTTCGCTTTGGTTCCACGTATGGTACGGAATCATTAGGATTCAGTTTGTCTTCGCATCGTGATTTCCACCCTGTACTCAGTATTGCATCCTGCCTAGAGCCATCTCACTTCCAGTCTCTAATATACGCGGCTCCATCGTTCAGCCTCTGGGCTTTCGCTTTCACCGACTTGTAGGAGCTTTTAGGCCGAACCGTTGAGGCTACTTCGCCTGCATGGTGGCTGCATGCAATACAACACACAGAGATTCACACGCGAAAATTACCCGTAATGCTCTCGGTAGACTTGCAATGCTGTGGCTCAAGCCTGACAGTCCCTATAGTGGTGGGCAAAAGAATGTCCCATCGTCGCAAGCACTCAGATGACACTAAGAAATGGCATAAACGAGAGACAAGATAACAAAGAAAGGGATGAAAAGCTTAGCCACAAAGTATAACGTACAAGTAGTTTTTCTTGAAATGCCAGCAGTCACTACTACGCAGTATTGTTGAGGTCATCCTCCACCAATCAGCCAATTGCTCTGTCCCGGAGGCCCCTCTAAGCGTAGTGTTCATTCTCACTGGGGATGTCATGGGACGATAAAAGCAAGAAGAATAATAATAATTTAATAAACGGACAGAATGATATTAGACCTGTGATATCAGTGAAGATTAACCTTTTTTTAATATACAGCCTACTTCCAAAATGCCTCATCCAGCCTCCTCTTCGCCAGCTGCCTTGATTGCTAGCGGTGGCGCACCTCGCAGCCGTCTCCAGCGGTTACTCGTTGTGATGATATCCCTGTCAAATAAGAACCACCATCGCTGGAAGAAGACTTGCCCTACCTCCCAGCATGCCGCATCATATGGGTCATCTCCGTATATCCTCACACCCTCCGAGTTGTCCTCGATATCATAAGCCAGATTCGCCAAGCCCATCGGCCCGGCCGCGCTTGGCGGCCGTGACCCTTCAGGAAGAGAGAAAATCTGAATCACCTTGTCGCGCACGCTCGGCCATGGCAGAAAGTCCAAGAAAGGATGATGAGGCATCAGAATCTGCGTCGCTGTGGGCTGCCACGTCGGAGGCAACTGATGAGCCGGCGTCCCACCTCCTCTAGTGAACGGGGATTGCGAAGTCAGACTCCATACGTCTTCCGGCGAGCCAAGACGCTCGGCTATGCGCAAAAGCCCTTTTAGAAGCGTCAACTCATATACGGGCAGAAGATAGCTGTCGGAGAGGCTGCCATCAGAATCGACGCTGCTGGGGCTGGTACCAAAAGATGGTGGCGAGCTAGCATTTGACGACGATGGGAGAAATTCCAGAGATGTTACGCCGCCATTGGCAGAGTTAAAATTTGTGGGAAAGGAACACCATTCGCCGTCCGCTTGTGCAAGATTTAGATCTTGATTCGAATTGAGAAGCAGCGGTGCCATTGGAATGTCGATCGAAGCCGGCCAGCCAATCTCGATTCCATCTAGGCCGCTGTCCTCGGGAGCATCAGGGACACAGCTCATATGAACTTGAGGTTCATTCTCTATTATCTCCTGTTGTGAGTTGTGAGCATCCTCATCCTCAGGCTCATTCCGAGACTGTTGGTTTAGTCGACGCTGTCTCTTCTTCTCACCTGAGCCAAAGATTAATTCAGGTCGGTCATGGGAGAGCACGAGTCTTACGGTATCTCCGTTGAGCCAACACATTCAAGACACGCTTCCGTTCAGCAGCATCGTCCTCAATCTCGGGCACATCAAGTTGCGGCGGCGCTTTGTATGCTCGTTGTCGTGTGCGAGGTTGGCCACTTTGGTGGCGTGGCTCACTCATATCTGGGGCAAGGATGCGGCGATGCAGACACCAGCTAGCCAAATGCGTAATAATTGAGAGTCATATACGACAGACCCTGGGATTTCCGTGCCGGTTTTCGAGATTTCAAAGACAGAACGTAAGAGTTAACGCTGCCATGGTAGTCGACCAGCCGCCGGCTCAGCTCCCCGCTAACATAACGCTTACGGCGCTGGTGTGGATTCGCACTATGCAAGCCTTACGGATACTAGATACCTGACACTTGGTGTAGATTACGTGATTTATTTTGTACTCATTATCAGACTTTTTGGAGCTGCACCGTGCGCCGTGCAATTCGTGATGCCTAGTTGGAAGCCCTGTTCAACTTGGAAGATGAAGAACACATTCTATAACTACATGTCACATAATATGTACCGCGACCGTTGCAGTGGCAGTAGGATAATTTTCAGCAAATCATCACTATCCCCCCTTGCATGGCGCCTATACAGCTACGGTGCGTACTCGGCGGCCTTGAGTGGCCAGCCGGCATAGCTACATCACACACATACCTGTACTCCGTGAGAGCAGACGCATTCTCGCCAGCATCTTTACAGCACACACGAGCGCTCTAGTCACTATACATTCTCCCCTTGATGGAATTAACGAAGGCAGCATGGATCTGCTATCGGCCCTAGCTTCGCGACCCGCACCACCAGAGATACCACGGGACAAGCAAATCGCTAAGATCGAGCGCGAGTGTAACGCCTTGGCCAGGCGATTTGAGCGACACGGCCGAACAGCATGTCTCACTCGTCGAAACTAATCCTTCAACAAAGGGCGACTACACCAAGTGAATAGAGCGACGATTCGCAAACGAAAAGCCCATGAAAAATACATAATTGACAGTCTCTGCCTTTTCATGGTATCAGGGGCTTTACAATAGGCCACGGTAACATCTTCACGACCTACTCGCACTATCCACACGGTCGACTGTGACGCCTATTTCGCCTATATGATACTCGCAGACATACGTGCTGGGACACCGAACACCAAGGAATGGTTGCCGGCGGCTAGCTGTTGTAAAGTCCCGGGTGCGTACGGCGGTGCCTGCCGGGTAGGCTCCGACCGTTCAGGACGGTGCAACGGCATCCAGACGGACGGAAGTGGGACTTCTCGGAGGAACAGTAGGTAATTGTTCTGGAGGTGAATACGACGTTTGCTCCGCTGAGGTAAAGCTAATGAAGGGCAGATTGATAGTTGGGTCGGGGACGACAAGTGAGCATCGGCTGTCGTATGTTTTTTTGCCTTTTTTTTTGCGACCTTCTTTTTTCGATTTCGTTGTTGGCTATTCTAGCCCACGATAGAACAGATTCTTGACTCTCTTTCGGTGGCTATATTAAAGTCTAGCGCGTGGGGCTACCCGGTAAAGGTACTTAGTGTTTGAGAGCCAAGCCCCGTGCCGTCCGCTGCCGTAAGTACCTGTCAACTGTCTGCTCTCAACGGGACAACGCTAATGATTTCCGTCGCGTCTCCAGACTTATTAATCTTCTACGAGGTGGCCCGGGCCAGAGCAACCTCATCCTTGTCACGCAGCTCTTCGTCCCTTGTGCAACGTCGCAACTCGATTCCGCCCATCGCACGACTGTCAGCAGGATCAAGTTTTTCACGACTCATACCCTCGACGACTCCGCAGCAAACACCCACGTCAAATACGCTTGCGCGCCAGCCCATGCGGCGCTCCTGCTCAATATGCTGTTTCCCGAGGAGGACGCGGCGCAGCTAAAGACTTGGATAGTCAAGCGCATCGAGAACACGTACGTGCTACCAGCTTTCTCCTGTACGGAGTGCTGCAGCCCTGTATGCTATTGAAAGGCCTCAACTCACGCAGTCTACGATAGATCCGATGCCGACTCCGACGTGCTGGCAGACTACGTCATTGCTTTGCTGAAGCACGATGGCGATCAAGCTGCCATTCGGAAGCTCTGCGAAGAGGAGATTCCAGATTTCTTGACCGAAGGTTAGTTTCGGACCTATTCGTCGGCTACACTCGTCTCATCAAGCTTACAAACAATTTCTGGGCTACCTACAGACTCGAAAGCATTTCTCGACGATGTCTTCCAAGCCATCACTCATAAATCCTATATGCCTGGTGCGCCCCCGGCGCCAAAGCTGTCCACCACAAACGAGACCAAACCTCTCGCGGATCTGCCGCCGAAACCATCGAACTCAAAGAAACGCGGCTTCGACCACGGCGTAGGAGATGCGCACGACCATAAGAGCTATGCGCAAAACGCTGAGCGAACATATAAACAGCCTAGACGAGGTGGGCGCCGTAATGAGGGCTTTGGTGGAAACATGGTACCAACCGGCATGGTGAACGGCATGATGAACATGCCACCCTTTGATTCGAGCAATCCCATGGAAGCTTTTATGAGAATGCATGCCATGGGTATGCCGTTTCCTGGCATGCCGGACTACACCGGCCCTGCGGTGGTCGGCAGGCAGCGCAAGCGTGGACGATGCCGAGACTTCGACAGTAAAGGTTTCTGTTCGCGCGGAAGCACCTGCGTCTATGATCATGGTCAAGAACCAGATACCACTGGAGGTAAGTGTCTCACTAACGCCATTTCAGAATCGGACGCTAACGAACGCCGTCTCAGACTACAACATGGGCGATGGGTATATGGACATAGCGCAGATCATGTCCCGTGGGCCACAGTCTATGAGTGATGCGCCTCGTGGCGGCCGAGGTGGCCGCGGAAAAAGAAACCGCGGGGGCAAGGGCTCCAAGAGTGGAAGGGCAACATTTTCTGCTGAAGGGCCCGTGAATGACCGGTCAATATCGACGATTGTGGTCGAGAACATCCCTGATGAAAGCCTTTCCGAAGAGCAAGTCCGCAATTTCTTCTCGCAGTTTGGCAACATTCAAGAAGTAACAATGCAACCGTACAAAAGTCTTGCCATCATTAAATATGACAGCTGGGATGAAGCAAGTGCGGCTTACAAGTCCCCGAAGGTCATTTTCGACAATCGATTTGTCAAAGTTTTCTGGTACAAGGATGAGATGGACAGATCAAACCAGCGTGGCTCAAGGTCTGGCACCAAAGGACCTGCAGAGGGCTCCAATGGAGGTGACGCTGGCCAGACGCAAGAGTTGGACCCAGAGGAATTCCAACGGAAGCAGGAAGAAGCACAAAAAGCATACCAGGAAAAGGAAAATAAGCGCCAAGAGCTGGAGGTGAAGCGCCAAGAGCTCGAGAAACAACAGCAGGAACTCTTGGCAAAGCATCGTGCCGAAACGGAAAAACTGCAGGCGAAATTATTGGCCAAGGCCGGCGGCGGCAATGGCAGCGGAACAACCGATGAGGATGGCACACCGACGGGACCTGCAGACATGCTGCGGGCGAGACTCGCGCTTCTTGAGCAGGAGGCCAAGATTCTAGGCATTGACACAGAGAATCCGAGTAGCGAGGACGGTAGGGGCATAGGAGGTTTCCGTGGTGGCTATAGAGGGAGAGGTCATCGTGGCCGGGGTGCCTTTGCCAGGGGGGGATATGCACCACGCGGCCGAGGGTCTCTTCGAGATAACGGCGCGCGGCATGCTGCGTATGCGCAATTCTCCATAGATAACCGGCCGAGGAAGGTGGCCATTGCGGGCGCTGACTTCACGTCCAAGGAGAAGGATGAGGCGCTACGTCATTTCCTGATTGTAAGTACTGCAAGGTGTACGTCGATGCGTGCTTCAGGAAGTCACTAACATATCAAATGCAGAGTAATGGCGAGTTCGAATCGGTCGAAAATGGTGCCGACAAGACGACGGTGTCGTTTCCTGATCGCAGGACAGCAGAAAAGTTTTACTTTTCCTTGCAGGGCAAAGAGCTGCCCGGAGTTTCTGGCAATCTGGAGTTATCGTGGGTCAATACGCCGCTGCCACCCGTCGTTACCGGAGGCACATCTTCATTACCAGCCGGCCCGTCGGCCATTGGCAAGGTGACTGCTGAATCCGACGGTGTCGGGGAAGATTTTGCGAGCATGGGAGACGGAGGGGAGGCATACACAGAAACAGCGATGGGAAGACAAGAAGAGCCCAAACGGGAGGTGAATATGGATTACGAGATGCCAGATGAAGAAGCATGGTAGCTCAGGCCGGTAAGGCTGTGTCTTGTTTGACGAGCTTACAAAAAAAACCATGTAAATAGGCTTGCATAGTTCAGATGGATAATATTGCAACAAGGATGATGATTGAGCATATGTGTTATTTTCATGCGTTTGACGTGCGGCCCATTCCAAATGGAGAATGTTCAAGGACGTGGGTAACGGTGGTGATAGTTTCAGTTCGCTGCCTGCCTGACTGAAAATGTACCTGGCGACCTGGGTAGGTACGTATCTACTTACGATACGTCCAATCTGGTTAGCGTATTTATGGCGGTCTATCAGTCACTGTGCTACGATGCAGCTGCTGGGTTGGTAGGAGGCAAAAAGCAACACCGTGTACAGAGTAGTTTATACTTGGTAAAAGTAGCGAGAGGGAGAGACGTGCATTGGTGACTGGACCAGTATGAGGGCATGGCAACGGGCAAGTGGCGGGACAAATGCGGAGAGGTAAAATGGAACCTAGGCAAGCAAGTAGATGATAGTGGCTGACGGAGCATCAATGCCTTGGTACGGAGTACACACCTGGGTACTTGCCACGCTCCGAGGGGGGAGGCAGGGTTGGTGCCCTGCCACTGGCTGCAGCTTAACACCGACAAGATGCCGTCAAGGAATTGGCTGGCAACTGGCAAGCTATCGTCTGTCTAGACACCAGACACTCACTGCCTTTTTTTTTGGAGGGGCAGCCAGCAGGCGGGGTTTCGAGCTCATGCTGCCCCACCTTCCGAAACTGAGCTGCTAGGTTGGAGGTACTGCAAGGTAGGCAGGGAGGTACGGGCCTCGCCGTCTTCATTGCGCCCTGCCAGTTAGTACCTGCCCATCCAGCCACTGGAAGAGCTGTACTGCCTGGGGCATCAAGCATTGGAGTTTCCATGGAAGCCCCCATAGGTATTGCGGTATGGAACCCTTGACCAAAGAAATTTTATCGCTCATTTTGCAATTGGGCTGGCCAGCTTTTTTTTTTCTCGTCTCGTTTTTGTGGGTGCTCTCTGTCCGCCCCCCCCGCTTCGATTGGCTGCATGTTGGGAACGGCTTACGCTTGTGCCAAAAATGGGCCGCACAAGCTGGCGGGGTGAGTGTCTGAAAATGCGGCGCGAGTTGCCTTTTTTTTTTCCTTTTGAAAAATGAGAAGAGCAGTTCTAGTATTTTTCTGAGCGAACAGAAGCAGGAAATTCAAATACCGTGTCCAAGGTCGTACATGTTTGGTTGTGATTCAGAAATAGTTGTTAGTCAGTCCGGCGCAGTCATCGAGTGACTCTTGTGGCTTAGCAAGCAGTGACGGCGAAAGCCACAGAAGACGCATGGAAGCTCCCTACCTGACAACCCTATAGCAGGGAAGTCGGGTGTCCCTCACTATCTCCGTGAAAGCTACAAAGGTACTCAGTATACGGAGTACTCAGATTGCAATTTGGCACCAAAGGAGACAGCTAGAGAAAAAGACTGGTTTTGGCTCGTCTCGCTCTTTTTTTAGTGGGTGACTACGGTGGCGGCATCTGTGTTTGGCCGTCGAGTCCTGAGCCCCCCCCCCCTCGCTCCCACTTCTTCGCCCGTCGCCTAAGAAACTTGCCTCCCCCTCCACTATTTTTCACTCTTCACCTTTTCATCCTCTCCCATCCTCCCCTCCGATTACAACAAGGGACGCTCAAAGAGTGGCAGTGATCTGGTCGCTGTCTCTCCCATCGTCACTTTTGAGTCGCTTTTTCCTATAAAAGAGTCCTTCCACCCAAGAGGCTTCGTTATTCAAACGTAGTCGTCTTCATACCACGCGGGGTCAAAAATCTTCAACCCCGCTTTACCCTTTCGCACCACCAAATTTTTTATAGGCAAGCTCAGCTTCCAAAACCGCAACCATGGTTAAGTAAGTCATTTGTGTCATGCTGTTGGTTTTGTCTTTGGCATTCGTCGAGTCTCAATCCGTACCTTTCCATCGTAACGGTTGTACATTGCGGATCTGAGTGGCGTTGGAGGCGTCGAACTCCCAAAACACCAAACGAAAAAAAAATCCGAGTCTAGTCCGCTCCGCCTGCGAGCCTTGGAATCCACGTTACGGCTTCATTGTACATTTTCCTGATGAAATATCCGCTAACCATGCTCTTTTCAAAGTTTCACCGTCGACGAGGTCCGGGCCCTCATGGACAAGCCCTCCAACGTCCGTAACATGTCCGTCATTGCCCACGTCGATCACGGCAAGTCTACTCTTACCGACTCCCTTCTCGCCAAGGCCGGTATTATCTCCACCGCTAAGGCTGGCGATGCCCGTGCCACCGATACCCGTGCCGACGAGCAGGAGCGTGGCATTACCATCAAATCCACTGCCATCTCCCTGTACGGTCACCTCGAGGACCCCGAGGACATCAAGGATATTGTTGGCCAGAAGACCGACGGCCAGGATTTCCTGATCAACCTCATTGACTCCCCCGGTCACGTTGATTTCTCTTCCGAAGTCACTGCTGCCCTCCGTGTTACCGACGGTGCTCTCGTCGTCGTCGACACCGTAGAGGGTGTCTGCGTCCAGACCGAGACTGTCCTTCGTCAGGCTCTTGGTGAGCGCATTAAGCCCGTTGTTGTCATCAACAAGGTCGACCGTGCTCTTCTCGAGCTTCAGGTCTCCAAGGAAGACCTCTACCAGACCTTCTCTCGTACCATTGAGTCCGTCAACGTCGTCATCTCCACCTACTTCGACAAGTCTCTGGGTGATGTTCAGGTCTACCCCTACAAGGGTACCGTCGCCTTCGGTTCTGGCCTTCACGGCTGGGCTTTCACCGTCCGTCAGTTCGCTGTCCGTTACGCTAAGAAGTTTGGTGTCGACAAGAACAAGATGATGGAGCGTCTCTGGGTAAGCTTCAGATATCACTCGCAACTAGTCAACGAAACAATTTTTGCTAACAAACTGCTCAGGGCGACAACTTCTTCAACCCCCACACCAAGAAGTGGACCAAGACCGGCACCCACGAGGGCAAGCCTCTTGAGCGTGCTTTCAACCAGTTCATTCTGGACCCCATCTTCAAGATCTTCCATGCTGTCATGAACTTCAAGACCGATGAGATTAACACTCTCCTGGAGAAGCTTCAGCTCAAGCTCAGCCCCGACGATCGTGCCAAGGACGGCAAGCAGCTCCTGAAGGCTGTTCTCCGCACCTTCCTCCCCGCTGCCGACTGTCTTCTGGAGATGATGATTCTCCACCTTCCCTCGCCCATCACTGCCCAGAAGTACCGTGCTGAGACTCTGTACGAGGGTCCCATGGAGGATGAGGCCGCTATCGGTATTCGTGACTGCGACCCTAAGGGTCCCCTCATGCTCTACGTCTCCAAGATGGTCCCCACCTCCGACAAGGGCCGCTTCTACGCCTTCGGTCGTGTCTTCTCCGGTACCGTCCGCTCTGGTCTCAAGGTCCGCATCCAGGGCCCCAACTACACCCCTGGCAAGAAGGACGATCTCTTCATCAAGGCTATTCAGCGTACTGTCCTCATGATGGGTGGCAAGGTCGAGCCCATTGATGACATGCCTGCCGGTAACATTGTCGGTCTGGTTGGTGTCGACCAGTTCCTTCTCAAGTCCGGTACCATCACCACCTCCGAGACTGCTCACAACATGCGCGTCATGAAGTTCTCCGTCTCCCCTGTCGTCCAGCGTTCCGTCAAGGTCAAGAACGGTCAGGATCTCCCCAAGCTCGTCGAAGGTCTCAAGCGTCTGTCCAAGTCTGACCCTTGCGTTCTGACCATGACCAACGAGTCGGGTGAGCACGTCGTTGCCGGTGCCGGTGAGTTGCATCTCGAGATTTGCTTGAAGGATCTTGAGGACGACCACGCCGGTGTTCCCCTCATTATTTCCGACCCCGTTGTCCAGTACCGTGAGACCGTCGCTGGCAAGTCCAGCATGACTGCTTTGTCCAAGTCTCCCAACAAGCACAACCGTATCTACATGACGGCTGAGCCCATCGACGAGGAGCTCTCCCTCGCCATTGAGAGCGGCAAGGTTGCTCCCCGTGATGACTTCAAGGCCCGTGCCCGTGTTCTCGCCGACGACTTCGGCTGGGATGTCACTGATGGTCAGAAGATCTGGTGCTTCGGTCCCGACGGCAACGGCGCCAACTTGCTCGTTGACCAGACCCGTGCTGTCCAGTACCTCAACGAAATCAAGGACTCCGTCGTGTCCGGTTTCCAGTGGGCCTCTCGCGAGGGTCCCATTGCTGAGGAGCCTATGCGCTCTATCCGCTTCAACATCCTGGATGTTACTCTCCACGCTGATGCTATCCACCGTGGTGCCGGTCAGATCATGCCTACTACCCGTCGTGTCCTCTACGCCTCGGCCCTGCTTGCTGAGCCCGCTCTTCTCGAGCCTGTCTACCTCGTCGAGATTCAGGTTCCCGAGCAGGCCATGGGTGGTGTCTACGGTGTCCTGACCCGCCGTCGTGGCCACGTCTTCAACGAGGAGCAGCGCCCTGGTACCCCTCTCTTCAACATCAAGGCCTATCTCCCCATTCTGGAGTCTTTCGGTTTCAACGCCGATCTGCGCCAGGCCACCTCCGGCCAGGCCTTCCCTCAGTCCGTCTTCGACCACTGGCAGGTCCTGCCCGGTGGCTCTCCTCTCGATGCCGGCTCCAAGGTCGGTCAGCTCGTCACTGAAACCCGTAAGCGCAAGGGTATCAAGGTGGAGGTTCCTGGCTACGAGAACTACTATGACAAGCTGTAAGCGATCTTTGGGTACTGATAGAATCATGGATTGTGCCTGGGGTGTAATCCGCGGAATGGCGGCCAGCAAAATTTATGGACATATGTCCAGATCCTTGGGTAGATACCACGGGGTGCTTCAAGGGGCAAAAAGTACATGCTAGGTCGAGGCCATATCTCAGAGAAAGCTTGGCTTGGCTCTTTTCGTTTTATCTATGTAGTTATGTCGTCTCGAATGAATTGAAGCAAATTAAGAATGAATACCCAATCAAGTAAAAACTGTTCGTGCTGTCTGATCCACTAACGACTATTTGTAGTAGCATGAATCACCTTGGCTGTCGTATACCTAGCCTCCTGGGGATGCTCACCTGCACTGCAATGTACGAGCGCTTCCCCGCGCGCGGCGGTATGCCGCTTTGAACACGTACTGAGCCTTGATGGTGTTTCTGGTTTACGCTTCTGATACATGCATCCAGTCACTCAATCAACACTCAACTCGCAGGCTGGTCAGTTGTCTAGGTAACAGGTGTGATTCGGTACACAGTTTTATACTCGAGAGAATTATGAAAAAATCTACTATCCGCGGGAGATGGAGTTACGTCTCGGCATCTTTACAACGTGGTCTTCTCGCGCAAACATCCCCCACCCCACCCCCGGCAGGTTCCCGACCAGTGTCAGCCCTTTGTTCACCACACGCCCCGAGCCTCGTTTGCTGGGGCCTTGTGCGGCCCGTTTCGGCTGAGGCTGTCGTGGCCAGTCTTTGCAGACTCGCTTGCGCCGCTGGTCGCGCGCCAGGGGCGTGAGGGGGGGGCAAAGGGTCTACTTGTTGGTCTGCTCACGAACCGGTGGCGTCGGTTAAGATGCAAGGGTTGGGCAGCTAAGCTATTGTTGAGATGAAACCATTCGGCATTCTGCGCGAACAAGGAAGAAATCGTCCCTGCAGAAAGACCTGCGGTTTGTGCGGCTATAGGCAAACCCGATCTTCCTCATTGCCACGCTACATGCGTGCTCATTTCTTGGTCTTTTATCAAATATCACATATGTGAATATATATGGCCATTCTTGTTGTTGTCGCTTCCTCAAAGAGTCTCGAACGAAGAGAAAAATACATATATACCAAACTACCAGGGTGGACATCATGACCGGCCTTGTCGCCGCCCTGGCCGCGACGACCGACAGGCACTTTATTGCGCGCAACGCCGACGACCGGCGTCCACCAGCCACGACGGCAATGTCTATGTGTGCAGCCGCAAAAAGGGCTCCTGCCAGACTCCTCCAAGTCATGTGGCCGGCGCTCTCGAAGCGCGAATGCGCCGCGGTCCTGCGCGTGTGGACCGACGACGCCAGTAACAACGTCATCGCCATCGCCGCGCGATGCGACCACGGCGGCTGCACGCATCCCCATTACTGATCCCCGCAAATCCCGCGGTTGTGTGTGTAATGTGCAGGGCGGGCAGGACGAGAAGGGAGACTGTAAAGCCGGGAACAAATGTCGCAACTGATGATGTCTGTTTTACAATAAGTCGGGCGCTGTGAAAAGAAAGGAAAGAAAATTCAAGATCATAACGATGATATTAATAAATTAGAATAAAGAGTAATGATATAGATATAAAGGGTATGGAATATACATATGATGCATATACAAATATATAGCGCGCAATAAATCTTTTCCTCAAGATGAGCCTAGAATACGTTCATACGCATCCTCGACTTCTCCCGCCAACTCCAAGAGCGCGACAATGGCAATTTGGTGCGTCAGATTAGGCAGCCTGTCGCGCTGTAGACCGATCCATTCGAGCGGCGGCGTCGCCTCGCCCATGTCGCGCAGCTGCGGCGTCTCGATGATAGGCTCCTCTAACGCGGTGTAATTGTATTTGGACTGTGGCACGTTAACCTCGGCGGTGATCTTGCCCTGCTGTGCCGGCAGGTCTTCGTCCTCGTCGTCAAAATCCTGGTCCAGAAGCCCACCGCCGGCATCGAGGCTTTCCATGCTCTTCCTTCCTGTGCCGGGACTCGGTACGCCGGTGATCTTGACCGCCGTTAAGGGCAGGTGGCGACCCCAGACCTGCTCCAGGGACTTGTTGTGGTTCGCCAGCATGCCGCGGATGTAGCTAATACGGGAGTAGTTCCAGCCGACTTCAACTTTACCCTCAAAAGCGCTTTTGAACTTATAGTCAATGTGGTTGGTGTTGGGCGACTGCCATGTCTCCATGACAGCCTCTACACAAGGCACTTTGAGAATCGTACCGCCGCGAGAACCCGTTGATCTCTCCACGACATCCTCGACGCGCATCTCGCTTAGTGTGCGGGGCGCTTCCACGTTACGTACACCCGCCAGGCCAACGCGTAGCTGTCCTAAGGTCATGCGCAGCAGACTATGAATCTTTCGCTCCTCCATGCTGGCTGCAAACCTCGCATAGGCGTCAAGTGCCTCCATCTTGAATACTTGGTGATCTGAGAATGTGCTGGGAAAAACACCGAGATTCAATGCCCGCAGTGTTACGACAACGTCCGTATCCAAAGAAATAGGTGACTTGGACATGGTGTCGTTTTCTGGAAGTTTGGGCATGGTACGTCGCGGTTGCAAGCTGCTTCGCCCACCAACCGACTTACGGTTGACGAACTTCTCAATCTCTTTCAGAGATGCCTCGTAGCTTTCTTGGTTCTCTTGCACGAGCTTCTTCAGTGCCTGATACGCAGCCACTCCTTGTGCAGCTGAGGATGTGGTGCCGAAGAGCTGAATCGCATCACCATTGAAGATGGCGACAAGGCGGTCTCCACTGCCGTCTCGAGTTTCACGAACATTGTACATCAAAAACTCGAGCGAGGTAATATTGCCGACGAGAAATGCCTGGTAGTCGAAAGCTGCCTTGATTTGGAGAGCTTTGAATGCCAATGAAGCTTGCACAAGCGGCGTTTCATTCAAGGCTTCCTCACGTTTCGGCCACTGAATGGACGTTCGGAGTCGAAAGTGCTGCAGGGCAATGAAGCCACTTAGACGGCCGGTGGAGTCTATACCGATCTTGCTGAACCCCAAGCATAGGTTCTGTTCCCAGTCGGAAGTCTTTTTCGAGGAAACCCAGAACTCTTGAATTTGAAACACAGATTTTCCAATAGACTGTCCAAGATCAATACTGACATCTAGTGCTGCAATCGAAACGGTAGCAGTCCAGGGGAAAGCCGCTGTGGCTGCCACTTGCTGGTATCGCTGAACTAAATGAACTTGGGAGGTCTCAGTCTCCAGCTTTGCCACTGGCGCTGAATCAGCATGGCGAAGCTCCTCTGGATACCAAATTTCTCGGAAAAGCAAGAAATCCGGGGCCTGTCTTGCGTTGACGGAAATCGCCATAGGGCTGACATTGAGGATGGCGGAAACCCCACTTACGCCGCTGACATGCTTGCTGTTCATGAGAGAAAGTGTGACTGTGTCAAGAGCAAAGCTCGCTGTCGCTTCTCTCGAATACACATGCTTCACAGATGCCTGAGGGCTTGTCAAAACTCCAGATATTGCGAAGAAATCCCCATGCTCCTGCGAAGTGATTGTGTTGAAAGTCAGATAGAAGTGATCGAAACTTGTGGTTGCAGCAACTCGCGCGATGGGCTGACAGCTCAAAGAAAATTTCTGTTCGCAAATTCTCAAGCCCAGGTTCAATTTTAAACGACCAATAACGGTGCGCGGATCTGCAGTGAGAATATTATCCTCTTCGCCGGTTTTCTGAGACTTGAGTTTCGGTGGCGCTGGTGCTTCTGGTTCCTCGTCTTTATCGCTCACGACCTCCTTGATATTGGACATGATATCGAGAATCAAAGGCACAACAGAGGGATACAGTATGTTCTCAGATGCATCGATTTTGACTTCGCCAAAAAGTGACGGGTCTTCTTTACCGTCATCGCGAAACTCTCCCTTGAACGCTAATCCGGGACTGCGAAGAACTGCGCTGCTGCCAGAATCATCAACATTGAATTGTCCGTATTTCCCGCCAAGAGAAGGTCCGTTTTGACTTTGCGCCGCGTCACTGCTTGACACATGGACGACAGCTCCGGCAAAGTCAGCGTCTAGCAAGAGGCTCTCAAGTCGCTTATTGCCCAGGAATGACTTCTGCTTGATAGTCGGGGCCTCAACAGCTTGTTTATTGGTCGCGTCTTGTACAGTATCCGTTGTCCATTGTGCAGAGGCCTCTTGTACATTCTTGGCGGATAAGGAAATTGATTGTACCAAGTTGGCAGCAGGTAAGATGAAAGCTGATGTGAGCCTCAGATCCAGTGATTTTCCCACTGCTTGAAATGCAAGACGTCGAGCATCGGCAGTTGATATGTACGCAACGTTGAATGTGACTTCAGGGAGGAGTGCTGAATGAAGCGATCTGGTTCCGGTCTCATGTCCAGGGGGCACCATTTGTAGTTGCAGGTCTTCAATGGTCAACCGAGCAGATTTCTTGGTCCGTGTGCCAAATTCGATCAAAGAGATGGAGAAATGGAGATCTTCTTTATCATCTGAAGTATGATCCACTTCTTTGGCAACATCCCAGCTGGCGCGAATGTTTCGCAGCTGGAATCGGTACACCACAGATGACAGGACAGAATCGAGCAGATCCTCTTCGTCTGGTTGAGATGCCTCGTCATCGTTGATCGAGATGCGCGGTTTGGACTGCCTCAACCTGCGTAGATATTCCAGCTCGCGTGACGTATCGAGATCCTTGATTCTAGAACTCATATAACCCAAAATGTCGATGACAGTGGAGACAGTTTCAGGTGAAAGTATAACGTGAAGGTCATCGCTCATGAAATTGAAAATCCATTCGTCCTTGCCATCTGGCGACCTTCTTGAACCTGCGTTGACGGTGAAGCTCGCTCCGAGATTACCGCAGGACCTGGTATTGCCTTCGTGGCCGCGACGTACATCGAACCCGATATTCTGCAGATTCAGACTTAGCTCAGGATATCTCATGATGACACCTGAAGAAGGGTCTTTATTTGACGCCTGTAGGCGGAATTTGTCAAGAGCGAATAGCAGTTGCGCGAAAGGCTCCTCCGGCTTCCTGGGAGTTGTCTTAGTAAGAGCCTGAAATCCGGCTAATGTCAAATGAATGTCATAGACAATAGGCAGCTGGGCTATTTTTGAGTTGCTTGCTTTGCCTGGCACTGGCTGTAGCTGCCTCGGCTCGGAAAGCTCACCCATATGCTTTTGAATGGATCTCAACTGCTCCTGAATGTCTTCGATTTCGGCGCTGATTTGCGGTCGGTTCACAGCTGTAAGCAAGCTATATATCGCCGACGCATCAAGACGAATGACTTCGATTGACGTGAGTACATTGATTGTACGCTCGAAGTCCCCCATGTGAGTCGTAACACGCCCGTTTGTCGGTGGCATTTGCAGGATTGAGATGCTTTGGAGCTTGTTGTTCACGTTCATTTGAATGTCGTGGGAATTATCCTTGATGTCAAAATCGAATACAAGCTCCTTCCCATGGTTGGCCGCGAATGCTGCCCGCGCCACGACTCCGGATACCTTGTAGGTCAAGGACTGAAGAAGCGGAACGCTAATAGAGTACCCATCCAGAAACATGACAATGTTGATCTGTACGCTTGAAAGTTGATCCGAAATGTCTGTAGACTGCGTCTTCTTTTGGGATGTAGGAAATTGCTTTTGGAGCTGGGCTAGCTGTGCGCATTCATCCCTAATAACAAGATCAGCAACCTCTAAGAGGCCCATTATATCCTGTTCAACGCTAAAAGACAGACCGCGGCTACTAGCAGCCCCTTTGATGATGTGGACGACTTGAGGTCTGACTTCAGGAGTCTCCTGAGAGACAGTCACCGACGGATACAATAGCTGGCACGTCCATAGGGAAGAAGAATGGCTATGCATTCTCGAGGTCACGGCGTCGCAATTCACCATGAGGCTGCTGAACGCTCTGCCACTTTCCAGTCTATACAGCAGTGCCGAGGATTTCAAGCCGCTCAGAACATTACCAGCACGAAGATTGATGGTTTCAAAGTTGAGGGAGCCTTTTCTGATTTCAAAACACACGTGCAAGGCCATGCGACTGGCTCTCTTGTCGACCAATTTCTCCGTTGTTTTTTTGTTCGTCACGGAAGTCTTTGGTTGACTTCGATTGAAAAGCTTCAAAACTGTTTGGCCGAGTTCCAAGAGTTCCCAATTCAGATCCACTTGCACTTGACAGCAGGAAACATCCACTGTATTAAGGAGTTCATCTGTGGCGTGAGTGCCAAGCTGTACCGCGAGTGAGGCATCAACCTTGCGCTCGAACCTGCTGGTGAGATCTTCGATAGCAACACGATTCTGCTTCGGCCCAGGGTCAAGAATGAACTGCAATTCACCAAGTCTGCACGCGCTCAAGAAAGGCGGCTCCTCACCCTGTTGTGCGGTCGAGATCTTCATAGTTCCAAATACCCTTTCAAGCAAGACGGTCTGTTGGGGATCTTCGAGGTCCCAACTCCTCCACTGCTGAAACGCTTCTATAACATCTTCAGCGGCGTTTCGGGGAAGCTGTTCTGTTCCTGTAATGCAAGCTTGTGTAAGACTAATTTTATCGGCTTCCGGCAATAGTGTCCAGATTTGTCTCAGTCGCATAGCCAATTTCCAAGAATCAACAGTCCTCAAATGCTGATCCACGGACCGAAGTACTGCTGAGGGCCGAATGAGAAAAGGAGGGTCGTTAATTGACCGGCCCAGTTCTACTAAACGATAGCAGCAATACCGAAGACGGTTTGCTTGTCGTGCCGAAGAGTCGGCAAGGAGATGCGACAACACCGAGGCCACATTTCCTGTACGGTGTATCAAAGCAGCCAAATACTCAACATCGCCGGAAGCTGTGCTACCGACAACGGAGCCGATATCGACATCCAGATATGTCACGTCCTTCGATCCCATAGACACCAAAACCTGGTCAATCTGCACCATGACAGCCGCTTGATTTTTGGCAAAGGCATTCAGCCTCTCTGTTGCTGATAGTTCGGCATTTCTCATTCGCAGCTGTAGTGATGTTCTAGATTTCTTGTGCATCGCTGAATCGTCGCTTCGTTCCAGAACGTTTCGAGTGACGAGGCTCACGTTGGATAGCTGCAGATTATAACGGTCCGTTTCTTCAGATGAATCTGAATTGCCCAAAGTCGATGTGTTGAAAAAGCGAATATGCGCCGCAGGGAGTCGGATAAGCAAGTCGGTGATGTCACCCGCGGCATCACTGCGTCGCTTCGCGCCGAAAATTTCTTTGACAGAGTCCACTTGTAGGCTATCGAGTATATCTTCCGGGTTACTCGGCTGCAGTATATCCAGCAAAGAAGTCACATGCTTGACGGCCTGTGGATTCACAAAAGCATTGATTCCAGACGGTATCTCCACGATGACGCTAGAATATGCGAATTCTTCGCTAATAGTCTGTGGATCAATATCGGATAGCTGAGCTGACGGGTTTCGGAATGGATCGTCCCAATCAACATCATCCTCATCCAATGTTCCCAGCTGATGCAGGTCGGGCTGAATGCCATCCATGGAGAAATGAGGTGTAAAGTAAGGGCTGGAGAAGGTGACGGCCGGCTGGCGATGCCTTATATCTCGCGCTGCACTCGTTGAAGTGGCATGATTCGGTCGCGGTAGCTGCCTTTCTAAAACTCTTTGCTGTGATGGCGACCTTTTACCTTGCTGAGCCGTTGTACCTGTCCGCCTTACGCTGCTTCCACTTTCAGAGCTTGCCAATGACAAGAATGAGCTTTGACGTCTTAGTTGACGAGAAGAACTGGGCGGTCGAAAGCTTTGTGTGGGATCATGTTCGGCATCAGCCTCGTCAACAGGGTATGGCGGGGGCGGGGCGCACTGAGCAGGTACGTCTACCTGTTCCGGCATGAACTCGTCAAGCAATTCGTTAGAAATCAGGAATGGCGTCCTGTCAGTGCGCTGATCTTCTCGTCGTACGAGCTCCTGTTGCATTTTTCGTTCTTCTGAAAAGTGCACTTTGCGCCCGATTGAGCCAAGTTGAACATCCATATGTAGATATGCCTCTGTCTTGACAGGATGTCGATGGCGAGACTTGTGCTCAGCTGCTGACTCTGCATCAACACACGATATCTGTATATTCGGGATAAGTACATTTGCCCGTTTGGAGTAATGGGATCGAGCCCAGTCATTGCTGTTCACGTCAATAGCTCCTGTTGAAATCAGGAACGCGGCATCAGGTAGATGAATCCACAGAGAAATAGTGTCGACTTGGGCGCGGATAAATGTGATATCGTGAAAGATGAGAGACGAGTACGGTACCAGGGCATTCTCAACATCATCAAATGTGAAGCCAAACGCAGATGCGCCCTTAGTGAGAGCTGATAGAAATTCCGCATTGCAGCCACCGCGAACTGTGCCAACCGAGACATCCCAGTTGCAAAGATATGTGGGCTCAGCAGGTGGCAAGCCAAACGCTCTATGGCCAAAAACACGTACACCATCGACAAAGAGTTGCGTGTTCGAGGTTGATAAGCTCGGAGAGTCTGTATTGTCACCGGTGCCGAGAGACAGACTAAGCGGGCTCAAATCCAGCTCCAAGTCCATGTAGTAGTTTGTAAACCGTAAGTCAACGGCTAGGCTCGCAAGCTCCCCTTGGATATAGCGTTTTGCCGAGTAGAGATTTGTAGGTATGGCAACCTGAGGATCGTCAACTTTGACAGAAAGGATTACGTCCAAGTCATTCGACTTTTTAATGGGTGCTTTCGTCTGGCCATCTCCGTCGCCATGAAGCTGTGCTTGCAGTTGCTCCTGATATTCGTCGACTGTACGAAAATGTACAGTTTCACCAAAATAATTGTCTTTTAGCATCATCAAGTAGCGTATAAGGAAACCATACAGAGTGACGTGAGGAGATTGGCCATACACATTCAATATCAGGGTGTCTGTGTTGGCCGTTGAGGTTGACGAATTGTATTGGTAGCTTCCCGAAACAACCAGGCCTTCGGCATTGCCCAGTAAGCTTGAGTCCAGAAACGCTGACTGGGTATTCCATTGGGGCGTTCGCACGGATAAAGTGAGCGTCTCAGTTCGAATATCAAAGGGAATAGAACTTTTGTCTGGCATGTATCTGTCAAGAGGTATTGTAGCTTCTGTGGTTAAAATGGGGGTAGACAGAACGAGGAAGTTATTTTCGTCATGTGCTGTTGCGTTATCAATTATATTGCCATCGTTGACATTGATATATGCTTGCAAGTTCCGAAGTTTCAAGTGCAAATGATAGTTGAACGGTGTGAATACAAGGTAGTCGGAAGGCGGTCCACTAGCCCAGTCATTGACAAGGTCTATTAGGAGAAAAATGTGGTCGCGAAGCAGGTATAGTCTCATATCATCGGAGATCAAATTGAAGTGCCAATTGCGTGGCGTATTCCAACCAAGGGGATTTGCTAAGTCACAGACAATTTTTTGAGGACCAGACCGCCAAAGAAGGTCGTGGTTGACACTACTCCACAGTTCAGAAGTTGGCAGATCAACTCGAAGAGTGTTCTTATAGCCGCCAGATCGAGCGAGCATGTCCATTGAGTATTCCATAGAAGAATTGACAGGCATTTTGAGTTCAAGCCATCCCACGGGACGGGTTTGGTTGACATCTGTTTTGCTCTTCTTCTTGGCCTTGTTCCGCTGCTTTCGTTTTGTAGGCCCTTGCTGATTGATAGGAGGTTCCTTACCACGCCAGCGCCAATTCTTTGACTCTTCTCGGATAGGGATTCGCAGTGTAACCGTATCTTCCAACTCGATCAACAAATTGAATTCAGTGGCAACTCGCCATTCGCCTGGCCTTAGCGGCTTCGCAGGCGTGGCGTCTTTGGCCAGTCCAGGCAAGAAAACGCGTTGCAAGTCCGCCCGTTGTCGATCAGCCCAAGGGCCATAATTCATCGTACCGCCTCTGATAGTAAAGTGCATGCCCCACGCAGGCGCGTCGCCACCATTAATATGCAAGAGAGAGTCGGGGGTATTGGGAGCAGAGTCATGCTGTGTGACCTTGCCCACCGCATCCCAGTACACTTGCAGATGAGCAGAGGGTGAGTCCATGACAGTCGTGACAGCAGCATATTCCACAGAGTTCCATCGAGCTTTGTCGTCTTGGTCGCGATCATCCAAATACCGAGTAAGCCCCTGCCAGCGATTTGAGATGGGGATGCGAGAAGCCCCAGAGCCAAGGTCTGCGCGCGAATCGGCTGAAAATGACTCGACCGATCTTCTCCAGTAAGGGACCATATTTCGTAGAGATGAGACGAGTTTACGCCGTCGGTGCCGAAACCACGTTTTTCGGGTTTGCGAATCGAACTGGATTCCAACCTCGCGTTCTTTGGTGGCGCGAGTGGGCTGGTCCTCTTTGAAGTCATCATTGTCCTTGATCTCAATGACCGGGTGATCGAAATCAACGTCAAAAAGCTGACGGTAAGGGTCCGGAGTGCTGGCCGCTCCGGCATCAACATCGCATGTCAGGCCGTTTGCCTTGATAATTAGGATAGCCTTGGTGTTGTCGTTTCCCATGACAGCAGCAGCAGTTTTGCATTCGATATGTATGGGAAGCCACTGAAGAATGAATGGCATCTCTAATTCTGCGGATCCAGTGGCAGCTCCATCAGCACTGTCAACGTCTTGAGAACTGCTCTGGCGTGCAGTGGTGGGTCGCCCGTTTCGAGAGGGGGGGAATATTTCTTCGAGTTGTTCCAATCCATGCAAATTCCTCTTGCGCGGTTTGCCTGTTTGACTCATCTTTTCTTCGTGGACATCGTTGGAGGAGGATCGTGTCGTATCGGTTTGCTTCAGACCAGCCAGGACTGCTTCGTAAGCTGGGCTGCGATTGTAGACGAACCATTCCAAGCCGACCAGGCTGACGTTGATGCGACATGGAAGTTGGGGGTTATTGTCGCTTCCGGATGGATGCGTTCCTTGTGATTGCTTGCCGTCGAGCACGTCGGCCTCGCGCACCCTCCGCAGCCAGTATCGCCATGTAAGATCTCCATGTTGGATGAGGAAAGATTCGTTGACGCCGTGATAACGCAAGCCGGAGAAGAAGACTCTGCCGGCGAGAAGTGACACCTGGAGAGCTTGAATGTCAATGTAAATGTTGTATCGGTGCCACGTCCATGCTCGAATCGCGTAGGAAACTATCGAGCCGAAGAGGCGGTTGAAGTAGAGGAGGAAGAAGATGGAGAGCAAGCCAGAGATGAGCAGGAAAATGAAGAATTGGCTTTTGACTGTTAGAAGCGTGAAAAGGTAACAGACAACACAGAAGTATGGCTCACTAATCGAAGTCCGGAGGACCTGCCTGCCTGGGTACGAATGCCTGCTCCCACGCGGACATGACGGGGCAGCTTGCAGATAGCTTGCCTGAGCTTCGATGTGGTCGCACAGAGCAATGAAGTGCCTACTGCTAGGTCATGCGAGTCGCGCGCATCATCACATTGAGCATACAAGGGCGGGCTGCCTGTCAGTGTGTGGGTGTGTGGGTGTGTGTGCGTCCCTCGGCAGAGGCGTGGAAATGGATGTTCACATCAAAAGCATCTCCCTACCGAAGTCCAGATAGGTAGGCGGTTAGTACTCCGTAGTAGCACAAGAATTGGCGGCGTCCATGGCGACGCTACTGCACAGCAGTGGAGCCGGATTTGATCTTGGAGTAAAATTGTTAGTTTTCTAGAAGATTTCGGACCACATAGAATGATCATAGCAAAAACATCAAAAATCGATGGATTATTCATATTCTCAAGATACAAATGTGATTATTAACTTACAAGTATTTCAGCTTTGGTCTCTATGGTTTGAGTGATGAGCGCGGAGGGACGGATGCGGTAAGTCTGTGGCTGCTCCCAGTGGCCACGCGTCAAAGCTATCTAGGTACCTAGGTACCCTTCTCTCCACTAAATACAGTGCATTTTCGTAGCCTTATAGGGCGCCCCAGAAGCAGACAGTGCTGTGATTGACTGTTGCGCAGTCGGCTACCTCCTTGTAACTTAGGGAGGTCCCTGTCTAGACACCCATTGTAGTACCACGAATCCAGTGCGCGAACAGGCAGAGAAGTAGGTACCGACACAAGTACCTACCTACGTATGTGTTTGCCCTTTTATTTACTACTTAATATGTTACCCCCAAGTCGTGTACCCCAACTTCTGGGATATCAAGCGTAAGTAGGTACCTACGTAATGCAAAAAAAGTACCGACTTTACTGGACATCAGCGTTGCGCTCATCTCCAACTCGACTCGTCACGCTTTCACGCTTTCATACAGCTCGACATACTTTCCCCCCAATTCTGTCCTCCGCATTTCGTCATCGCCCCTTGCGAGGCTCGCATAGGCTCTGTCTAAATTGCGCCTCTCGGGTACCCTTATCGGCCCCTCAGCCTGCCTCTCTGCGCTACTCAGTCCCCAAAGCCATGATCTAATACTGCCTTCTTCCTCCACCTCGACTCATCTTGTCCTGCTTCTGGCTCTGCTTCGGCGCCGCTATGGACGCCCACAGCCATGCCACCTCTAATGGAGGAACTGGGAACAAGTTCAAGGGGTACACGACCATTATAGCTGGTGTGGCCTCCATCATCGCCACCGTCGTGTCTGTTCTGTTCGTGCCTCGCCGCCTTGCCCAACGCATACCTAGACGCTGACCAGCCTTTTCATTTAGCTCCATATGGCTTCAAGCGAAGAACTATCGCAAGCCACTGCTGCAGCGCTACGTCGTTCGAATCCTCCTCATGGTTCCGATCTACTCGATTGCGTCTTGGACCAGCATGGTCTCGCTCACAGCCGCTCAGTTTGTCGACCCCGTCCGCGACGTATACGAAGCCTTCACAATCTACACATTCTTCCAACTCCTAATAAACTACCTTGGTGGGGAGAGATCCCTGATAATCATGACGCATGGCCGCGCCCCTGTACAGCACCTCTGGCCTATGAATCATGTCTTGCCAAAAGTCGACATCTCTGATCCCTACACCTTTCTCTCCATCAAACGTGGCATTCTACAATATGCCTGGCTCAAGCCTATCCTCGCCATAGCGGCCATCGTCATGAAAGCTACCGGGACATACCAAGAAGGTTATATCGCGGCCAGCTCTGGCTACTTTTGGAGTGGCATCATCTACAACATCAGCGTTACGTTGAGTTTATATTCGCTCGGCCTGTTCTGGGTTTGCATGCACCGAGATCTCAAGCCTTTCCGACCAGTACCCAAATTTCTCTCCATAAAGCTCATCATCTTTGCTTCCTACTGGCAGGGTTTCTTCCTGTCCATCCTAGTCTGGCTCGGAGCTATCCCGGATGACGTCCAAGGCTATACTCGCGATAATCTAGCGGCCGCGATCCAAGATTTCTTAATTTGTCTCGAGATGCCCATTTTCGCCGTGGTGCACTGGTATGCTTTTTCGTGGTACGACTTCGCGGATAATAGCATATTGTCTGCCCGTATGCCTCTCACAAAGGCCCTTCGCGATGCTTTCGGTCCGAAAGACCTCATTGAAGACTCAAAAGAGACGTTCAAGGGCGATAAGTACGGCTACCGTTTTTTTGACTCTGGCGACAAGGTCATGGCGCACGCAGACTCGCGCTCGCGATTTGCCAGGCTCGATGAAGGAATGCGATATGAGCGTGGTGGAAAGGGAAAGTATTGGCTCCCCAAGCCTAACGCTTCTACTTCATCACCACTGCTAGACAACGGTGAAGGCGGCTCGTCTACCCAAGATTCACAACGAGATGGCTCCATGGGCACATTTGACGAGCCCGAAATTGACCCAGACGACGAGCGTATGTACGACCAAGCGCGTCAGCTGGAATATGGAGATTGGAATGTAAGTTGGCTATCATGGCCACCTTTGAAACGTGCAAACTAACAGCTCTCAGTATCCCGTCATAACCGCGAATGAGCCGTTGAGGGATCGATATGGCTCTTCTTTCAGCAGCCGCGGAGTTTACTCACCTGGTCCACGACTAGGCACGCCGCAGAGGCGCAGCCCAAGTTCATCGGTAAAGCCTGATAAGCCGAATTCCCCGATACGAAAGGACGGTCCTCAAGGACCACCAGTCGTTGCCGTCATCAAGAAGAAGAAGAAGCCAAAGAAAGTTGTTGTCCAACATCCAGAGCCCGAAGCAGAGGCACTACTAGCAGACACCGACTTTGGCGCTGGACCAGGCGCTCCTCAGGCCCAAGATGGAGCAGCAAGCCCGTTTGCCACTGTTTCGCACCAAGACAATGCTACCTCTGCAGAGAACGATGATGAGAACATCACACCGAATTTGAACATACATGACAGCGAAGAGTTTCGCAATGTGTGGGGGAACGGCTGATGAATATGAGAGTGCTCAAATGGTATTTTGATGATGAGATAGCTCGTCAATCCGATTTCACAGCATAGCGAGTTTCGGGACTGTTTTTTTCCTAGGCGCAAGCTTGGTCTTTGGGTTTTGATGTCGGAATAAGTAATACAGGCCGCTATTAGAGATGTTTCAACCCACGTTGTGAAAGATGGTGGCCCTCTCTTGAACGAGCAATGATCAGCTCTCGTAGTGGTGCCAAAACAGCACGCCCACGCCTTTTGCAGCCTCGTCTCCATTGCCGCAGCTGAGTCTGGTAAACGTCGCAATCGAATTCTGTCACACCCCCTTGCCCACCGAGTTATATCAAGGCAACTTCCCCCGCACTTGTTATTCACACCTCCACACCACCCGCAATGGCCTGCCCGCCGACACGATAATGGAGTACAATTTTGTTGTCGAAACTCGAGATACATTGCCCAAGCCTGGTAGCTCAACGAGCGTCAAGCCTTTTGCCGTCCGTAAAATTGCTTCACGATCAAAGATATGTACGACAAGGGCAAGGACGGGCTGCCTCACATGCCGGTATGCAACCCCACTCGGCCTTCTCTTCCAGGGCCGCATTTATCATTCGTATTCCATTCTCATCATTCATGCCACATGTTTTCCCCCTCTTTTTCCCATTGATTTCTCATCAGTTCTCAGGGCACGCCGAGTCAAGTGCGATGAAGCAAGACCACTCTGTCAGCGTTGCAAGACTAGCAAATTTACCTGTCGCGGGTATGAGCTCCCGCCACCGAGCGGCGATGGCGTATATGCCGCAGTAAGTGGCGTCGATATAGCTGCAGTCAGACGACAGCGGCAGCCGAGATCCAGCGTTTGCGTTGAGATGGAGCCTCCTAGCTGGGACTACATCGAAGCAATCCGGTACTGTAAGCAACTCGCTCGCAAAGCATGGGTTTGCTGCTGACACCGATCGCTCTGTGGTCAAGCAGATTTTCAAGTCGTCAGGCCCACCCGCGTAGCTGCCACGGCGAAGCAGTTCAACGACCCTCCCTTTCACGCACCAGCCTTCAACCGAACAGCATTCCTTGGTCAAATCGTCTGTGATCAGATCTCCAAGGCGTCCAAATGCCGCGGCCGGCTTTTGAAGGCCGGTGAGGACCCGGCCTTTGAGCGGTCCTGGAACCTGTACTCACGCAACATGGTCGATGCCATTGAGAGAGTTAACCAGAAGATTCGAGATGAGGCGTTATACCCGGATGAGGCTCCAGCTTTTATGGCAATTCGACATTTGCTTGTACTCGATCTGTACCTGCGAAGGGTCCTGTGGCGGGCTCATCTGAAAGGCTTTATTGCCTATCTTCAACATCGAGGCGGTGTGAGTGAGGTGCTCAAATTAAAGGATGGGCCGCTCTATTTAAACTTCGCGATCGAGTACGAGACATTCTCGACCTTGTCAAGAGATTTTCACAGATACTAATGGACTTAACTACACAGAAACATTATTCACGCGAATACGACCAGCCCTGCAAAGCAACAGCTAGAGGGCCTCGAGGACTTTACGGACGAGCAGCTCAAGGGAGCGCTTAGCAACTCCTGTTTTGCGCCCTGTCCCCAGGACCTATATCCCCTGTTCGTCCACATCACGAGGCTGCGCGTGGCCGTCGCCTACAACCGGCAGCCTCCGAGAGGCAGCCTGGCGCTACAAGTGCAGGACATTTTCAACGCCACATGGCACTTCGATGCGGATGCATGGGCCGAATCAGATTCATGGAAAGGCGAGCTCGAGGTTGGACGCGTCATGGGTCGCGTCTTTCCGGTCGCCATCCGTCTCTATGGGATCTTAACACTGCCGCGCTTCGCGATCGTCGCATGGGCGGTCTCTTCGGCGGACAAGAGGGTAGCCTATGTGGCCCTTCCGGGCGAGAGCATATTCGACTCACTCCGGGTCCGGCACAAAAGGGAGATATTGGCGCTTATCAGAAGGCATTGGGATATCTTGCAATACAAGACCTCCCTGGTATGGCCACTGCTCGTGGCCGGTGTGGCCGCAGT
This sequence comes from Cordyceps javanica, assembly GCF_051103115.1. Classification (NCBI taxonomy): domain Eukaryota; kingdom Fungi; phylum Ascomycota; class Sordariomycetes; order Hypocreales; family Cordycipitaceae; genus Cordyceps; species Cordyceps javanica. The sequence continues at coordinate 3,381,071 of NC_139296.1, forward strand.
CGACGGCCCTGCGGAAGATCGCAAGTATATCGAGGAGTGCTTACAGGCCATTGTGTCAATGCCAATTACCGCTTGTTCCTTTATCACTGTCATTGACAAGCTCCGCGCGTTTTGGGCCTCTGGTAAATCAGAATGGGAGGATTGTTGGGATGAGCCAACCGTGGGTTCTGCCTAAGGTAGATACCTGGATGTGTGCTGTCCATTCAACTACATGCAAACTGCACACTTGTAGTTTCAATCAAATGTAATTGATGGGCAGAAACGTCTTCATTCTTGGTGCACCTGAGATGGTTTTATTTATTTGCTCTATTCGGGACTCCAAGAAGTATTTGAACCCAATGCTCGAGCTCCAACCCGCCGGAACCCATCGTAATTATCTTGACGTACTTTGCTGGTTAACCTGCTTCTTCAAGAAGGCTTTAGCTTCCTTGGCGTTCATGCTTCCAGGACTTGGGGGCCGTTCGCCGGTTGTCCAGCTGGTCGCCTTGGGGCCGAGCACAAACTCGAGCTTGCCGCCGTGTGCAAAAATGTCGTACCAGCTCAGCCAGCTCTTTCTCCACTGCTTTCCATTCAGCTTGAGAGACTGGACCTGGTACGCGTCTTCGGAGCCGCCCTCGGTCGTAATCTTCAAGGTCTTGCTGCCGCCAAGGTCAATGGTCAGGTCGGAGAACCAAGGGGATCCGATAAAGAAGGTCGTCTGTCCGGTCATGGGATAAAGACCAATCATGTTCCACAACAGCCAGGATTCCATGGCACCGGCGTCGCTGTTGCCCGGCAGGCCGTCGCGGGTTGGATGGTAGTAGGATTTGGCAATGAAGCGGCTGCGCTCCACGGCCAGGTCCTGGCGATTGACAAAGTTGTAGAGGTACGGTGTGGTGAAGCTCGGCTCATTGCCCGGATTAAAGAGCGTGTGGCCGAACGCGCCGTTTCCTGAGAAGATCCCCGGCTCAAAGGTCTTGTCAAGGCGCTTGACAAACGTTGCGTCACCATCGCACAGTTCAATAAGCTTGGTCAGGTCGTGATGTGCGTTGAATGAATATTCCCAGGGCAGAGCTTGGTAGTAATGATCGCGCCAGTAGCAGCCGCCACAAGACAACGCATCTTGAGGTATGAACCCAGACGCGTTTCGCGGGCCAACAAAGCCTGCGAACCCCAGTGCTGTCATGTTGTTGTTCCAGTGGTTGCGCCAGTTGTGAGAGCGGTTGAAATATCTGTCGAATTCGGCGTCTTTTCCCAGACCAGCAGCAACGCTAGCCAAGGAAAAGTCATTGACTGAACTATAAAGGGTTACTATCACATGGTCGAGCGGGGTGTAGTACGGCTTACTATTCCACCGCACGACTGACAGATCTCGAAAACGTAGGGGTGATGTAGCCGAGCATTAGCCAGTCGGGAAGGGCGCTGCGGCCTTCTCGGGTAGATCCGGTGGGATCGCGAGAATCATTGTTGTTCGGCGGCACCGTCTCGGCATTGTTTACCATTGAGGCAAAAGCATCGTCCCAGTTGACTTTGCCACGCACATCCTTGACGTAGGCGTCCGCAAATACGTTGTCCGAGTTGGAACCACCTTGAACGGCACCGTTGGAAAAGGACGATCGCGCGTCGGAAACCCACCCAACATGGCGCCAAACGTCAATCATGGATCGAAGAAGCTCTTCGTAGTAGGCGGGCTGCAGCACGTGGAGCAGACTGGTCGTGCAGCGATACTGTGGAAACCCCCATGAGTTTTCAGTTCTAGTACATCATAGAAGGTTTGCTTACAATGTCCCAAAACGTAAAAATATCATCGTAATACGGCTCATCGGATTTCCAGAGCGGATTCTCGCCGGTCTTGTTCTGCGGTAGCAGGTGCATAAAGTACAGCGCGCTGTATAGCTGGTTGAGTTTGGTGGTGTTTGTTTCAGTCGTCGTGATTCTACTGAATACTTCCTTATTCCATACTTTACGTGTGTCGGCTTGAACATGTCGGATTTTTGTGCCACGCGGAATCTCCCTCGCCACATTATCGCAGGCCTGTTGACTTGAAATGAATGAGACGCCCACCCGAGACACCACCGAGGTTTGGTTGAATGTAAATAGGGCGCCAGCACGAGGCGCTTGTATCGTGTCTTCACGTTTGCTCTCTCTGGCCTCGGGGCTGCGAAAGACTTTGTGTGTGGCGGGTGCGTCAAAGTGACCGCAAAAGTAAACGGTCCACGGTGCAGCCCTATTCCATCCCTTTGTAATTGTCAGCGTCTGTATCTCACAATAACGAGCAATGTTCCTACATTGTCGTATTTACCAGAACCAGTGTAGTACAGGAAACCTGGTCTGTCAGCCTCGTCCAGGACGGTGATGTTTCCGCCGAGATAGTGCTGGCCTAGTCCTTGCCCACGATACGACGACAAGACGTGAGAGACGTCGACCCAGATATTCAGGGGTTTTCCGCTTTTGGGGAAAGTATACTGAAGCAGGCCAGCTTTCTTTGTTGCTGCGAGTTCAACCGTGGTGCCCGATCCAAGCTTTGCTCTATAGTATCCAACTTCGCTGTGGTCGGGTGCAGCGCGAGTATCGTTGGTATTTTGGGTGAAGGGGCTCGTGATGTCGCCCACAACAGGCATCTGCGACACCACTCCATATTTGGGAGCGCCACCAGTGCCGCTCTCGTGGAGCATTGAGAAGCCAGTAAAGTTGCCATTGGGAAGGTAGCCAGAATAGGCGTCGGATCCAGAGTATAGATCTGGGCCGAGCTTGACCATACCCAGGGGGCGCGAAACACCAGGAAATGTATTTCCTCCTCCAATGGAGCCTGTCTGTCAATTTTGTTAGCATACACCGCAACACAATTCGTACTCATGGGGGTATGGAAATGTATACATCCGTCAAAGCGAAGTTGGAGAGGTCCATTTCCACGGCAGACGCTGTGGCCACAACGGCCGCCAAAATCGACAGTGAAACGAACGTCATTTTGTTTAGCAATGAGAAGGCTATGCTTCTCCCTGTACTGTCTTTTGCCTCAAGATACGAGAAAGCGTGATCTGTCAGACGAAGTGCGGAGAGTACCTGTTGAACAGCCCGTAAAGGCACTAATGCGGAGCTAGGCAACTCGCTGTTGAAAATCATCGTCCATCGCACGCTGTCAGCATGCAGCTGTGAGTGGACGAAATGGTCGGGTGGTTCCCAACGGGGAAACTTCCGCAAATATCGGGGAAGCCAGGACAAGAGATTTGCGGCGGCGAACAGCTATACCCTCGGCTAGTATTACAGAGACTGTTATTAGAGATTGAACAGAGACAACCACGGTGAAGCAGCCAAGGCCAACATAGGGAGAGGTTTTGAAAACGAATAGTACATGATAGAATTCAGAGTATTCATAGGTCCTAAGGAGCGATCCGGAGACGTGCTAGCGACTCGTCGAACTTTGCCCAGGCCTTGTCCGAGACGGTCGCCATAAGCCAGTAATTGTCACCATGATCTTTACCAATGATGTAAAAATTATCAGTCGCCGTGATATGGCCCTTGACGACCAGATGCAGATAGTTTACCATGGTTCCTTCAGGGTTTCGCCTCTGCGCGTCGTCTTGCCCGCGGCGGATGACAGCTGGGCTGAAATCTGCCGTCTGCACATATGATGCCTTGGTCAAGTTGTTTGTGAAGATGACGCGCGAATGTGGCGTCTCCAAAAATTCAAGCTTTGGGCGCTTCTTCTCCCGCAAACTGTCCCTCACGCGTCGTAAAAGTAGCGTCAGTTGCGCTTCCGAGGTCTGTGCCACCATTTGACGCCTACTTTCAACGGCAATTTCCCCGACAGACGAGCCCGCAACCTTGGAAGTGAGGTGACAGAATGCTGTGCTGACAATATTCTGAAGATATACACCCCCGCTGCTGGCAAGGCACTGCAGCCTTCCTCGCCCGTTTACCAAGTGCATTACGGTTACGGGGTGCGTCTTGGGCTCGGCAGAGGTGATTGACTTGACAACCCAGGCTGAGAGGACGTCGCCTTCAGTGATGAAGGTGCCACCTGTTTGCTCGTTTGCTTCGAGATTGATCTGGTCCACTGCTGTTCGCGGTAGAAAAATTGTGCGGGTATCTCGGGGTGTGTAGAACAGCCGGTGCCATAGAAAGAGGGCAATAAAAAGAAGTAGTTCCAGGCCAGTCAGAAGCTTGGGGCCAGCAAAAGTCTCTATCGCAGGATGTGTGTCGGTGTCGAGTGCATCAAGAGCGTCCTCTTTGGCTCCTAGAACGGCAGGTATCTCGTCATGTTTGCCCGCTAGCATTAATGACCAGCCCTTCAATAGATGGGTGAGCCCAACACCATCGAATAGCGTATGTGGCCAAATGATGGAAACGAGGGTGGCGTCCTTGAATGAAGTGGTGAGCAATGCAATCTGTGGCGCCTGCATTGCCATGAATTGTTTCATGTGAGATGGGAAGCCATCTGGTACAGATAAACTTCTAAAGTCTTTGTCACCAGCGATAGACTGAGAGTAGGCCGAATCGCGAGGTTCCGGGAGGTGCTTGGCCAGCTTATGCTCACTTATGCTCATGGTTGAAAAGTCCTGTTTGGTAAAGGCGACAGCTGGCTGTTCATCAGTGAAGCATCTTGGGACGCGCAGCTTCAATTTTCCATCAGGCTACTGCAGTATCAGCGTGTATTCCAGCATGGAGATGAAAATGACGAACAGTTCTTTGAAGGCGGCCGCCAAGCTTTCGCCAATCACCATGTTCGAGCAGCCGCGTGAGTGCGTGATGGAGTTTGTCCACGTCCAAAACATCATTAAATCTAAAGAGCCAAGAAACGAACTTTTCGTTCATCGAGGCGGCATCTCCCAAATGCACTGGATAGACATCGTACTGATGCTCTGAGGGCGTGGACATTGCCATCTATTTTCACGAGTTGGGCGGAAGCAGGCTCTGGCTGACAATTTGAACAAACAGTTGGGCTGAGGAAAGAAGAATATGGGCGACCGCAAAAGGTGATGGCTCCAAAAGCCGCCAACTGTACGGGGTATGCAGGTAGTATACCTCCCTTCCCCAGCTGTATAGAGCAATTCTGTGGGAATCGGCACTAATCAATAACTAGCAATAGGAAGTGATCCTCGGCTGTGCACGTCTATGTCTCTGAGTGTCTCAGGCAGGTCAGAAATGTGCCAGTACCATGCCACACATGATTAGGAAATAGAGGAAAATTTGAGAAGCATGAAATCTCGCCATCTTGAAAAAAAAAAAGGCTGAATTTATACAATCGAGCTACATGGCGTTCGCTTCTCACTCTGATTCGCGACAAGACATGTGTGTCCATATTCGTCCATCAATAAACACGTGCGCGGAAGCGGTAGGGAATACGAATAATAAATTGACAATTCGTCACGTGTCACTTGTGCGGCCTGTAATGACGAAATACATTTCCTTTATAGTAGATATTTCACTCCATCCATAGGCGTACCGTGTACGGAGGTCAACGGCTGCGACTGAGTAGCGATCGATACAGCCCAACTATCAATAGTCCTGCCGTCATTCTATCTTAAGTAATTAATGGCAACCAGCGCACCATGCAACCGTGCTGTCACCACAAATGCAGCACCAGGTAGTGCAGTCCTCGACTCCATCACGCATCTCAATAGTGAAGGTACCCCGACTCTTTACGCCGGAAGTCATAGGCTGCGCGGCAACGAGGCCGGCAAGGACAGCGACGAGAGAAATAGACAATTGCATTGTGTCTGACGAAAAATTAACAACGTGAATTTTCGTTTCGCAGGAGGATCCAATTACTTAGTCTATGAGTGTTTGTAAGAGAAGGATGGGTGTGTGAGGTGTTGTGATTGTTAGGTTGATGGCTTGAGAGTGTTACGAGTTGTCTCTTTACTGGTACTTGGTCAAGTATTTATACATTGATCGCGACCGGGATTGAACGTCCTCCACGAGGTTCCGTGTGCGAGGTTCCGTGTCTTTAATTTCCAGTTCTGGAAAGAAGAGAATGCACGAAATATGAGTAAGCTTAAGCTGACAACCACGGGGATGCTCTCATGATAGCCGGACGCGCAAACACAGAGATGATCAGGTACTGAATAAGCTTAGTTTGTATCGGGGTTGGGGGAGACGTTGCCGTCTGGGGAAGCCTTTACCGTGGATGATATTTTGAAGCATGATTATTCCCACCAAGTCATAGATGCTCACCCAACATCAACTCGCTAGCCAACCCTGATTACAGTCAGATTCATGGACAAGAAGCTATCCAAGCCCCCATTGGGATACGCAGATTGAAATTTACATGCATACCGTACCCGACCCTTCTCTAGCTACCACGGCACTCTCTCGACAACCGGCGCGGAAAGGGGCGCAAGGGAAGAGGGCAGAAGCTCCATTCAAAGACCGTCTACAGAGTACCTACATGCCTACCCTACACCATGGCAATTCGCACTAGAGACGCATCGCCCCACCCGATCGCGCGGATCAAAGTCGCCCCGCCCGGCGCATCAAAAATCTCCCAAGGCCCCAAGTCGGTGAAAGAATTTTGTCGGTCAACGCGGGCAGAATCACCATCTGGGCGAATCTGCCACTACATGAGCTACACCTCCATCTCCGACAGCTGTTTGCGCCTTGTGCCTTTTCGTCGTCTTCTTTTGGGGGACGGCTTAGATCACTCCTGGTGCACGTTCTGGAACGGCACCGGGAAGCAGCCCTGGCCATTCGCCTAGTTATCACCACCCTGGAGCTGGCTTAAATACACCTTGCAAACCCAACCGCCACAGGCGCGTTGCGTCGCCATGGGACGAAAGCCCAATCCTCTGATCCTCGAGTACTTTGTCCGTGGAGCCAAACTCAACGACAACAGCAACCGTTACCAGCACACCTGCAAACGATGTGGCGAAAATTTTCCCAAAGGCCGAATCGATAGCCTGACGACTCACATCACCAAGAAATGCCCCGCCATTTCCGACTCGGATCGCATGCGAGCCTGCCTTGAGCTGCATGGCATTACCAGTGCTCGTGCTGCCGCCGCCGAACGACAGAATAACGGAAATGGCCCCAGAGGTGCACGCACTGTTGCTTCCACCGTCTTGCCACAGGAATGGAGTGCCTTGGAGACATTGGCTGAAGCTTCGCGGCAGGTTGATCTTAACGAGAACAACCGCGTACAGGCCAAAGGACAAGATGCTCCCAGCATCACAGATACCACGCATGTAAACGGAAGATTTGAGCTACAAGAACAGTTTACCCTCGACAATCCACCTGCGGGCTATGAAGAGCGCAACAGTACCTCAGCCAATGGCAAGCAGGCTACCCCGGAAGCCGAATCTGACCAAGGACATGCTTCAAAGCTTGACTTTAGCTTGGATGCCACCCATGTGTCGCCCAATGGTGTAGAAATGTCAGCCGAGGAGAGGCTGCAAGCACTTCTACCTGCTACCGACTCCTCACCTGACGCGTCAAACATTTCTGTCGCCGTTGCAGCAGCAGCTCGCTTAAACCCGTCTTTCCTTGACCCCCAATTAGTTGACAGCGAAGTTGCCTCAACCGCACCATCTGCCACTGAAACTAATAATATAATTGATGTTTCGTCCCCTGTCACCAACGACGCGAGTGCCGCGCAGCCTTGGGGCGAAATGACGTACCTCACGGCCACCGCAGCTGTTCCGCTTCTGGCGGACCATCAAACGCCACCTGCGCTTCTCAATCGGGGCGGCGTGCGCATGGATACTAGCGATACTTCTATTCTTGGCAGACCTCGGCATTCCCGATCCAGGTTCACACCAGCGCGTCGCAAAGAAGTTCAGGAGGTCCGAAAGATTGGCGCATGCATCCGATGCCGCATTCTTCGCAAGAACTGTGGGAAAGGAAACCCCTGCGATACGTGTAGGAAAGTCTTGGCTCCACGTGTATGGCGAACGGGCTGTGTTCGTACGCGACTACACGAGCAGCTTGACCTATACTCTGCCGGAGTCCAGGTGGTGCTGTCTCAAAACCGTATCAATCTCTTGAAAGAGCAACTGCAACTCAACAACAATGGAAGTGTAATCGAGGTTTCCCATTTTCCGGAAGCAGAGAAGCGCATCGTTCTTGGTACGATGGAGGCACTTCTAGAGCCAAATGAGAGTCAGGCAGAAGCCCGAAACAGCACGGAACCATTCCGACAAGCAATCATGATTGACCAAGATACGGAGGACATTCCTAGTAAAATTGAGTCATATATGCGAGATGTCCTGCCACTTTTCATCGAACGAGAGCCTTCGAAATTCACCCGCATCACGCTCGAGACTGCTCTAGAGCAGCAAGCCATAGAGGAAGATGACCTCTTGAGCAAGGCCCTAGAGTTATGGGGCCTCGTCGAAAGCATAGACCGCGAGAGGCAGTGGACGATCTTGGAGCGCCCCGCTGAAGAGAATGCCGAAGCGCGCTGGATTAATGAGGCGCAAAACGAGAACGACGCGGACATTTATACAATGATTTGCATGCAGCTCAACGCAGCGGCGGAGCGCAAAGCTAATGGCACCTCCAAGAGTCTACTCAACCACATGGACCGGCTGCTCACAGACAGCAAGACCAAAGTCGGCTTCAAGATGTTTCTCACAGCACTCATCTTTCTCAACTGCGTGGAGAAGTCGACGTGGGCATTCAAGGCCTGGGAGCAGGACCACCTGCGGCCCGGCTGGCCGCTGGAGCGCGACCCCAGCGTCTTTGCACAGCAGGGCGGCAACCTTGCCGGTCTGCTCAAGATGCTGCTCGCTATTCGCAAGGCGCTGCCTCAGACGGTGCGCGACGAGAACGGGAAGCTTGCTGCCCAGAGCCAAGACCCTGACATTACCGCCTACTTTCAAAAACTTGATTTAGAGTGTGCGTATCACCTGCACTGGCATTTTGCCCGGGAGCCTTGGACCGATGAACATGTTCCTTTACTGACAGGCGTACTCTAGATGACTCTATCGAATCTCGGCAAAAGGGCTCGCAGTTCTCCCCCGCCGACTCTCGTTCCCTGGAACTCATGTTTTGTTCTCATCTTATTCTTCCAAACTCACCAGCATAGATCACTGCCTTTCCTCTCAAACAACAAAAATGACGGCTATTTTTACGACTGTGAAGGATTTATTTTTACTACTTGCTAAACTTTGCTCTGTTTTTACCTTGGAAGACGCAGTACGCACACACGCACACACGCATACACAAAGGACAGGGGAATTGGGCAGGAAAAGGGGGCTCGGCGTTAATGGACAGCGAAAAGTATTGGGCAACCAGAAACAATGATACATGAACACAATTTTACTCCTCTGGGCTTTCGCGTCAATGCATTGCGACCTATAGATCAACCAGTGTCTTGGGGCCAGAACCCTCGGTGTGTTGCATGAAGAAGCCACGAGTGTTTCATCTTATCGTATTGGCATTTGGCCTGTTTATCTCGCCTATCTCTAACAGATTGTATCTGAGCCGTCTCCAATTTGCCGTCCCTTGAACCCCAGAGCTTGATACCGATGATTCCCTGACACATGAAAATATAAAACAGATGGACCAGAAAAAACAAAATGCAGCAAACAGGACGGTCAGCATCGAGAGTAGATTCTCTAGCCTGCAGTCGCGCTGCCCCCACTGCTGTATCCGTCCGGCTTGCCCGATGCGGCTGCGGCTACACCGGCAGCCCGCTTCGGCTTTTTGAAGCAGGCAAATTCGTTTTTGCTGTTTTCCCGCAGCTTCTTGAGCACGTTGCGCATCTCGGGTAGTTCACTCTGTAATCGCGCGCGCGCATCATTATCTGTACGTCCGTCCAGCTCCTGGTAGATTTGACTCTGCAGCTCGGAGGCGCGGTCTGTCGTGTAGTGGCTAAGAGTTTGCGCCACAAACTCAACATCAAGCGTCGCCTGCATCAGTGCCTCGAGACTGTATTTAGGCCGCGTACGGAAAGTTTCAAGTAGCTGCAGGGATGTCTGTTCCAGCAAGAAGCTCAGAACTTGGGGCGTTAGAGAAGGCGCCGTCGTAGACACTTGTGAGTGTACGAGCACCAGTGTTAGTAAGGCCTCGTAGATATATGGTTTGGCTGCGGTAGGTCTCTGATTGGGTTTGGGCACCCAGCTTGATGAGGCCAGGCCGGTCTGGATAATGTCTCGAAGTCTCTCAATGGAGACTTTCGTGTACGACTGGAATAAGCGTGCATCAATTTGGCCCAGCACATCTTTGATAGTCTTGGACTCATCAGTCAGCTTGACAGAGAAGGCATTCTCGAATTGTGAGTTTAAACCTGGAACCACTTGAGACCGCAAAGCCTGCAGATTGCTGAGAGTCAGAAGCATCCTGACATTGCGGTCGCCGGCATCCAATGTGCTTTTGTCGACCGACGAGGTGCTCGCATACATTGTAGCAGCTTCCGACCAGTCCTCGTCGTCAGTCTTTTTCAAAGACCGCTCTGCATTCTCTACCATCCCACTCAAAGCCTTGTACAAAGTTGTAACGTACTGACTTCGAACCATCTGAAGCAGCTTGGGTGGTGGTGGTAGTACAATGCTTGGCGCGCCTTGCTCTGTTGTTGCATCTGCAATGTAGAGAATCTTTTGCATACCGGTGAGAAGCGTCCCTTCAAATGTGGCAAAGCTAGCCGGCATCCTGGTGACATCGCCCGCTTCACTCGAACGTTGCCAATCTTCCACATATTTTATGTTTTCAGCATCACGATTCCATGCTGCGCAAAGGGCAGTAACACAGCGTTCTCGTGACGCACCAATGAGAAGCTTCAGCCTATCCATTTCTTGGTTGGGTCCGCTGGCAGCAGCTACAGGTGCAATAGTAGCCATCTCGGACGCTCCTGATCCCACTAGCGCGAGCATTCTGGACAAGTAATGCACTCCACTGAGCGAGTTCGACCAAGGGGGCCAGAATGCAAGCTTTTCCCATGGCTCCCCCCTACTAGGAGATGGAGGCGGTAGGTTATTGGGATCAAAGTTAAAGCGTGGATCACGCAAACCTGTCGGTGTTAGGGAACCAGAAATACCAGCACCATTGGGTCCCGGTGAATTCGGGTTGGGAGTTAAAGGCGATAGAAGAATTGATATGTCTTCAGGTGGAAGCCCAGCAAAGAAAGCGTATATGTGCTCTCTAATCTGCTCGACAAGCTCCCTTGCGCCTCGCGACAGTTGGCCAACACGTTCGGTTGACAATTCGTGATGAACTTGAGACTCTCCATTGTAGCCAATGGGTAAAGTTCGCTGGGTCTTTCCATCAATGAAGCCTTGGGCAAGCGACCAGAACTCGACGATTTCACCCATCATGCCCTGTGGGGAAATGAGATTGCTCAGGAAACTGTACATCTTCTCCCAAAGCTCAACAACCTCGGCCGAGTCATTGACTGGGGCTTTGCGGTCGATCGCTTGCCTGCTGAGACCGTTCAGGTACATGCCAGCTTGCTTAGGTGTCGGTTTCTCGCCAGCGGCTAACCTTCGTCGCAAGACTTCTATTTCTGTCTTTTGACGATCTCCTGTCACCTGGATCTTGCTTTTCAAGTGATCATAGCGACTTATTAACCAAACCCAGATTGGACTTTCCTTGACTCCAAGCTCTAAAAGCAGACTGATCAGTTCAATATGTTGATCTTGTACGCGGCCAGCCGCGGCACTCGGTTTTGAATGAGACGAGGAAGAGGACAATTTCTTCCAGATCTCGGTCTTGAACGACTCCACTTGGCGGTTGACATCATGCCACATGCGAGATGCCAAAAGAATTTGATACAGTTGTGCGTCGTCCGGTGTTGCGCCCTTTAGTTGTTTTCCCAAGTGACGTGCCTGGTCCGCAAATGTTCTCGCGCGGTTATAGCTTTCGATCAGACTTTCGTAATCTTTGCGCTTGATGCTATCCGCGATGCTTCCGCTCAGATCGACGTATTCTCTGAACTTTGAGAGGTGAGTGGAGACAACTTTGAGATGTTCTTCCTTTTCACGGCCGCCAAGCGCAGGACCCCAGACTTCTTCAGCTCTGGCAGAAACGTCGAGGAGTGGAGCCTTGATGCCGAGAACACCATATTCGCTCTCCTTGGTCAGGGCATTCTTCTTTCTATTGTCAGATACCGGAAAAGCTAATTGGTTGTTGAAAGCAAGCTTGCTGCCGCTGTTGCGAAAGCTACTGCGGCTTGCGTGTCGTGAATGCGTTTTCAACTGCGGCTCCTCGCCACGATACTTCATTTCCTTGTAAACATTATCGATGGTCGCTTTAGCCTTTACGAATCGTTCAAAGTTGGATTCAACGAGGACCTTAAGAGACGCGGACTTTTGATCAATGGACGCAGAGAGAGCATCCAGTCCTTGCAAGAGGCTCCGCGTGTCTGCATCGGAGTGCATCTGGGAGAGAAATAGGGCAGGTGAGAATGTAGTCGATGAGAGAAGAAATCGGTTTCCTAGTCAGCAAGTGTTAATTGCACGGTTGTTCATAACGTCGCCTGATGTAGATGTTACATACGAAGGCGAACATCGTCCTGCATCGGGAGCCCGAGGTTCTGTAAACTGCGGACGACACTGTCAGACGAGCCCAGTGGATCTGGTTCATCCCTCTGTACGAGATTATTCATCCCTCCCTTGCCACCAGCAGTGTTCGAAAAGCTGCGCCGGTCATTGACAGCAGACTCAAGAGCGTGATATCGAGAGGTTCGCTTATTGTTGCCCCATGCATCTGACTCGTCCATCGCCGCATCTTCGGCATCCTTCTCAGATGGCCATTCAGATGGGTACGACGACGGGAGTTGGTAGAACTCCAGCACAGTTCTCTCGAAATCAGCCATCGTGATGGGCTGGCACTGATGACGTGCCCAGTGACCGACCGTTCAGGGGATGGACCCCTAGTCGCATACAGTCGACTGACAGGAAATGAGAGGATGATGATCGCGAGTAAGTCGTATCTCAGTTCACGCAGAGTTCTAGCCGTTTTATTGCTGTGTTTCCAACATCTGAGCCCCGTCCGTTGGTTAGTCGTCGCCTTTCGAAGCTCCCACAAGCGACCAACCGGCAGGGTCAACAACGCGCGATGACCGCAGAGCCCACCTCAAGCTTCACCCCACAGTGCCCCTAGGTGGGTGTGGCTGGGGCGGTGGATGGTTTCATGGTTACATGTGGCTGGTGCAAGTCTCGGTGTCCTCAGGCGCATTTCCGACGGCTCCGAGTCGGGCGGCCGGAGTTCCACTTATTCTGTTGCGCCCATAGCAGGGAGCCCCGGTGGCGCAGTTACAGAGCCTAGCAAAGGGCCGAAGATTTTGGGTAAAAAAAAACTGCAAGTAGCGGCAACTGTGGCTAGTGCACTCGGCCAAGCCGCAGCCAAGCCTGCCTATGGTTCCTGGTGCTACCGGTAGTAGTATGCCATAGTATTGACGACCTTAATTTTTTTTGTCCACACCTCCCTCTTCCTCTTCTCAACCTGCGTCACTTCTTTTTTGCTCCGTCTTGTGCATCTGTTCTAGCTTGCTGCGTGTTTCTCTGGACAGATATACTTGTCACATTACGTTCACAATGCTGGCCATTCGCTCTCTCTCCACCAGGCAATGCCTGCGCGCCGCTCCCCGCGCTGCCACCTGGTCTGTTGCTGTAAGGACGAACGATCAGCCACCGCAATCTAATGTTGGCTGCTAACATGCATCAATTCAATAGAACCAGCGATTCTACTCTTCTACTGGCGACCGCGTCGCTAAGTACGAGGGAACTAAGGATGCCAAGGTATGGCTCTCTTCGCGCCCGGCCCAACCCAACGAAATGCGTCGCTGCTGCGCGACATTGTCGACGTGCACAGCATACACACTCGGTGGTCCAGCCAAACTTGCTAGCTGCCAAGCTCAAGCTACAATTACTGACATAGTATACAGGGCAACTACCTCGTCTCCCTGATTGAGGGTGACGGTATCGGTCCCGAGATTTCCGAGTCTGTTAAGGACATCTTCTCGGCTGCCAAGGTCCGTCCACTCCGGTCACCCGCGCCAACATACCAACAGCATCCGCTAATGCTCTTTAATAGATTCCTATTGCTTGGGAGCCCGTCGATGTTACCCCCATTATCAAGGATGGAAAGACCGCCATTCCCGATGCTGCGATTGAGAGCATCAAGAAGAACAAGATTGCTCTCAAGGGACCTCTTGCTGTATGTACACACTTTACATCTGTCACTTCGCAACGATCTGATCATTTCTCCTGCAGACCCCCGTGGGCAAGGGCCACGTCTCTCTCAACCTCACCCTCCGCCGCACTTTCAACCTCTTCGCCAACCTGCGCCCCTGCCGCTCCGTTGCTGGCTTCAAAACCCCCTACGATGGCGTCGACACAGTTCTGATTCGTGAGAACACCGAGGGTGAATACTCTGGCATCGAGCATGTCGTCGTTGATGGCGTTGTCCAGAGCATCAAGCTCATCACCCGCGAGGCCTCGGAGCGCGTACTCCGCTTCGCTTTCCAGCACGCTCAGTCTATTGGTCGCACCAAGGTCCGCGTTGTTCACAAGGCTACCATCATGAAGATGTCTGACGGTCTCTTCCTCAACGTCGGTCGTCAGGTTGCCAAGGACTTCCCGGATATCGAGTTTGACGCCGAACTTCTCGACAACACCTGCCTGAAGATGGTCACCGACCCCAACCCCTACAACGACAAGGTCCTCGTCATGCCCAACCTGTACGGTGACATTCTCTCTGACATGTGCGCTGGTCTAATTGGTGGTCTTGGTCTCACACCCTCGGGCAACATTGGTGATGAGTGCTCGATCTTCGAGGCTGTCCACGGCTCCGCCCCGGATATCGCCGGCAAGGGGCTCGCCAACCCCACTGCCTTGCTTCTATCCTCCATCATGATGCTGCGTCACATGGGTCTCACCGACAAGGCCCTTCAGGTCGAGAAGGCTATCTTCGACACCATGGCTGAGGGCAAGGCTCTCACTGGTGACCTTGGCGGCAAGGCCAAGACCAGCGAGTACGCCTCTGCCATCATCAGCAGACTGTAAATAGATATGCGGACGATTCCCACGGTTGTTTAGTTGCCCCTTTTACATTATTTTCATTTGTTTATTGATGAGACCTTTCTTGTTGGACCTTGGACCTCTTGACCGAAAAGGAAAATACCGGGTTGAGGGTAGGACTTCAGCTAGAATTTAGAGCGATCCTCGCAGGATTTTTGGGTAGATGATTTGACTCGTGTACCAACAGCGACGGCGACGGGAGAAGGAATCCGGGTTGCAGAGCGAGCGAAAGCTATAATCTGTGTCTGTATAGCCAGACACGTATCTGTGAGTAGAGCGCTAGACTTTGGATTGGAGAAAAAGGGAAGGAGAACGCATTAGAATACCTATATATGCCCGATTCACCCAATTTGCTAAGTTACAACCCGAGCAAGCAAGACTGCAGAGTTATAGACGTCTAAAGCCATACAAATAGTAAACATGACGGCAAGTCGAGTTTCGCCGCAGCTAGTACAAGATCCAAAGACACATTTGGACCCAACAAATTACCATAGTAAATAAACAAAGCAGCCAAGCAAAATAAAGCTTCATCCAAAAACTGACCAAGAGTGGACGGGAATTATTGAAGATGCCCTGTGGATGCCCTGTGGTAGAAGAAGAAGGAGAAGAAGAAAACACCGTAGCCCAGGAGAAGCTGGGCGCCTGTAAAACAATTGTCCAAGAAACGTAATCTGCGCCAGAACTTGCAATGATGGAACCAAAATGACTAGAAAGCATAGTCAAAGTGAGAGGGAATTATAAAAGGCAACCAACTACAGCCGTCCGCTGCGAATTTCCTTTTCAAAAATCTTGATACCCCATACGTCATAAAACTGCATGGGTCCAACCGTCGTATAACGCAGCCGGGATCCATTGTCGTGAGGGCGCTCGTCATCGCTCTCGTCGCCGTCATCGATCACGTCCGACGGCAATGGAAGGCTATCTTCGCTGGCATGGCCAGAGGAAGGGTGCGAGGGATGGTCCAATGGCCCCGTAGCGTTGAGCTGCTCAGCCCGAGAAAGTCTCGGCTGGTAAGACTCCTCATCTTCAGACTCACCCGGTCGCACCACCCGATCAACGCGGTCATCTTCCATGGCGATCCACTGCAGCTTCATCTCGGGATTGTGAGACAGGTTGTCCACCATGAAGCGTAGCGTCTCACGAACGACCCATAAGCAAGTATCGTTGCTCTTGAAGTGCAGTATATTGATTGCACGCAGACTGACCAGCTCATGAAAGTACTGCATGAAAACATGCTGGGGTTGAACCTTGATTAGTACTTGTCGGATAGCTCAAGTTGATGAGAAACACTTACCACTGCGTTTCTATTCATGCTTACCGCGAGCTCTTCTAGTTGTGTCCCTAGGCTGCAAATCATGACCATTGTCTTTTCATTGGCCTCCCAGTTGGCCTCCTTAGACTCGTCTTTAATCATCAGGCGTTTGAGGGTGTGGATGTGCTTCTTAAGCACAAATCGCCGAATCAGGTCAATTGTGACGGAGGCTCTCGGAGTGAAGCTAGCAGGAAGGTGATCAACACTGCGCTCCAGTAAAAACAGCTCATGAAGTTCCTCCAGGTGAGATACGAATGTCAAAAATGTCGTCGAGACATTGTCTGTGAAGATGCTGCGGAGGGGCAATGGTTTCACGGCGTTTTCTTTGATTAGTGCTTTCCAAATGGGTGCCTGTCCGCCGACGTTGAGCAAAGTCAACTCTCGCAATGAACTGAGATTCAAAGCTCGGCAGATGACCGAAGCTTTGACGGGAAGTAGATCAATTTTCAACACTTCGAGAGATAGGCCTCTGGTGCTGCGAATATAGTCATTCAGCTGGACTTTTTTATTTGTAGAGACAATTTCTTCAGAACGGCCCCGAGGAAAAGGCAATTGGTCGCGACAGCGTTTACCATCATCTTCCACGGATAGATACTGAACTAATCGAGCCGATGACGACTCTGCGGTGCACATTCCATCTCTGTCACCGCTTGTATGATGTAGCCCAGCCTCAGAAATAGCTTCGCCGACATCATGGCTCTTGAAACTGACATCTGCGGACGGTATATCACCAACCTTTTGCCTTGTCGGGAGCGTCTTTGAGTTGTCCAGCGAAGTGTCTGCATCAGCATTTCCGACATTCTCGGGATTCGCGGAAGTAGACGTGGACTGCGGACAGGAGCTGGGTCGTGTTTTGTCTTCTTCCCCAGGATTGGCCTGATTCTCTGCTTCCTGGTTCAATTTCCAACCTGGCATATCTCCAGAGTCGACGTACTTCCTTGCAGCCTGTTCTATTGTGTCCAATATTTCCTGGTGGGAAGCCGAAAACTCCTTTGAGTCATTGAGGAGGGTTAATAGTTTTTGTGATATCTCAGTGAGAGAGGTGATGAACGCTTGACCGGGCGCAACTTCCGGTGAAGTATCCGTGGCGGGCTCTGCAGGTTTGGTATTGGACGAATCCAGTCTCATCTGAGGCCTCTTCTGAAGACAGGGTTCGATACCCAATATTTTACCAAGAAGAGTCTCCTGCTTTTTCCACTCCTCCTGAGCTCTGAAGTTTCGCACTGGTTCAACTGGTTCAAAATTGGGATGCTGGCTATTTGAGGCATTGGGAAAACCCTCATCCAGAGATTCTTCAGCGTCGGATTCATGTGAAGCTCTTCTAGCTTGTGATGCTAAAGACCGAGATAGGGACAATTTGAGCTCGGTCAAGGTTGAATGGGAATGCTTGACAGAATCTGCTATCTCCGTTACGAGGTTCATATCATCTATGTCCAGAACAGCCAAGGATCTGAGATTCTTGAAACCAGACAGTCTCGCGACATCCTGTGGCTGCTTTGGAACGCGGCTCTTAGATACGGATCGGGATCGTGTGTGTGGTTGGTTCTGCGAGGCATGGTACGAAATTGGATGCGGCGAGACCATAGATGAGTGTATGGGCTGGTACGTTGAACCCGACCAGTGCGAATGACCATACACTGGGCTGGGCGGCGAGTGATAATGCTGATGGAAACTGATAGGTAGTGGTGGTGGTCTCGAGTAATACGAGTCGCCAGCCTGCATACGGATATGCAGGGTTCGAAGCGACTCTAGCTGTCGCAGTCGCCTATATACCGGTCGACTGAGCTCGATTCGCACATTCCAGCTGTGAATTTCACCGTCAGGAGATGTGCATGGGATGGGGGAGGAGAGCTGTAGGCGTACCGAAAGGACTCAAGAAACTGTGCTTTCTTGAGTGTTAGAAAGAGCAAAGTATTGAAAAACTTGCCACAGCTAGATGAATATAAATACGGCTGGTAGGAGCGCTCTCCTTTGAGACCAGAACTCAAAGTATCCATGGAGAGATCTCGCAGGTGCCTGGCATAGTCATACTCGCTAGTGGTGAAGGTATCGAGGCCACCAGCGAGGCCATCTACGGGGGATTCGAAGCTGAGGTCGTCATCATCGGGGAATATGATGTGAAAATCGCGGTAAAGTATAGCAGAAGCAAGATCATGAAAGTGTTTGGAGACGAGAGCGACACAGATGAGGTCACTTTGAGAGCACTGGCACGACAGAGTTGAGCCATGATAAGGTTGAGCGCCGGTAGGACATAACTTACATAAGAGAGAATGTCTCGCTGAGTTTCTATTGGTAAGTCGATAATGCGAAAAACGGAGCTGGTTGCGGCAGCAGAAGCCTCGTCGCCGCCAGCAGACATTGTGACTGATGACAGATAGTCACAAAACGTCTATTAACTGGCGCCTGGATCTACCTGCGGAAGACCCAGGCGGGGTGGAGAGGGAGGGGTGGCGGGGGCTGAAGAGACGAGTTGGGTAGGAGAGCAAGACGAAGGTGAGGTCGTCGTCAGACACATAGGCTACTTGGAGAGCCTATGATTCATTCACCAAGAACAGCTTTGGAAGGACGACGACGAGGCTATTCTGCTTGGTGGATAGTGGACAAGCGAGGTGATGGTGATAACGATGATGGTGATGATGAAGGAGATTGGATGGTAGGCCGAAGCGCCGGGGGATGGAAGCGGCGTAAGAAGCTCTACTAAGTACCTAGACTGTGGGTTGACAGCGGGGTTAGCCTGCTGCCTGGTACTTATTAGGGTCTGGGGAGGGGGCCCTAGCAGGGGGGCGAATTGGGGCGAGACGCAGGTTAGCGGGGTAAAGGGCGGCTACCAGTAGTTGTCTGTACTAAGTAATGGTAATGAAGGATTAGCAGGCACGCAACACGGCAGGTTGGTACTGGTCCTTGTTGAGGCGGCTATTTAGGTACGGATTACATTTGCCTGGGTGGTTGCTTGTCTCGGGTGATTTGTCGCCTGTTCCATCCATTTTGATTCAATACACTATTATAGTTACCCTATCAGTATTCCTTGTTTACTTTTGCTATTATAACGGGAATATTTCCTTTCAGCTGTTTTCATTTAGTGTCTTGTATTCCTCTTCAGTCCCGCAACTTGGATAGGTTCGGTACTTACAGATAAGTACTATAGCATTAGCTCAGGTAGGTACAGTACCTACTTACTTACTGGTAGTAAGTATTTGTAGATATGAGGTAGATACCTACCTACCTAGGCACAGGTAGGTACCAATATGTTTCTCTTATTGTGTCCCACCCTTACATGGGAAGCTACCTACTGACACCGGCCAGGTTAGCCGGGCGGATAGCAACCGTGCTGGCAGGTTGAGACAAGGGTTGTGCTACCGGGGATCATGGCCACAAGAAACGGTCATCCGTCTAAGTAGACTGCAGATTTGCTCAAGCCTACACACGTTACGGCATTATGGACAGGACCGTCTTGCACCCTCACCGTCCAGAGAATTACACTGAGAGGGTGGAGGGGTCCATCCCAAGTCTTTGGATATGTCTTTGGATATGAGTGCCGCTAGGATGCGCTATAACATGAGGGAGAGGCACTTCACTACCTACCTAGGTACCTGTCTAGGTAGTACCAAGTACCCCGTAATCGACAGCCGCGTTCGCCTTTATAGAACCTCTTGCAGTTCACTCATGGGTACATTTGGCAGGTACCCAGGCAGGAGGAAGGTATTTTCTCACATGGATACTGGCAAGTTTTTTTACACGGATGCATTCTTTAAGGTATGTTGCTAAAGAGAACTGATATAAAAAAATCTAATATGTGCCCTACGAGCTCTGAATCCTTACGACGTGCCTAAAATATTTTCCTTAAAAAAATGCCGTATTCAGGTTATGTCAGAACCCCCCCCCCCCCCTCTTTCGCCTAGGTATCAATGGACCAAGTGGACGTCGAGTTCCTCTCAGCGAATCACCACCTAACCGCCATATAAGGTAGTTGTCGCTGGGGCTTGCCTATACCAGGCGCTATAATAGGAGACACAGTGATCCTGGTAGAACTTCCAACAAACTTGCCACATTATCGCTACCTACCTACCGCTCTGCCGCTGCACTGCTCTTCAAATTTCACTCTTAGCACACTATACACCATGAGGAGGCCTCGATTCCCAGCTAGTCATTGGAGAAACGCCATGGGCTGCTGCTTGGACTTGCCTCTCGACAAGTTCAGTAAACGAAGCCATGGACTGACTACCTACCTACCTATCAAAGGCAACCCACGCTAATGCTGCCTTTTTACTCCGTAGAGAGCCAACCACTCCACTCTTGCAGCCTGCTCGAATATTGGCGCATTGAAACGTGCTCCCAGTCTGGTGGATGACAATGTTCCCCCATCATCGGATACATACATATAGCTACCAGTACTTACCTCCCCATTTTCTTTGTGGGCATTCATTTCATACCAACCCTATGATCCTGTCGTGCTGCTTTGCTGCAAAGCTCCTCTCCAGCCACCAGCATCCATCCCCCAGGACTAGGTATCAACTGGCTACTTTGTTGCACTGCCCCACGCCAAACATACGAGGACAGATTCATATAGCCTTGGCCACTTTGCCACTCTCATCAGCCACTGAAGTGGTTCCGTTCTTCTCTGATCTGATTCTCGAAGCTTGACGGAGCCGAGTTCAATCTCGAGAATCAATTTTAAACTTCCATCGCGGGCCATGGCTGACGCCGAGAAACCCCAGTACACTACACTGGCCGAGAGAATCGCTGCTCTTAACAAAAACAAAACCTTTGCCGCCAACGGCCCATCAGCGAAGCCAGCCAGGCGTGCACCACCGCCTCCTCCGAGCCGCACCCAAACGGGTCTTGAGGATTCGACGCCCACAACACCACCTGTCCCTACCCGGCCGGCCAAGAGCAATCCTCCTCCCCTGCCCCGAAGAGACACGCAAACCTCACTCAACGGTCAGGATGTGACTCGCCCACCCTTACCGTCCAGAAAGTCATCTACGCAGCAGCCCCCTGCCCTGCCTCAGCGTCAACCCTCCATACAACCGAATGGCCTTCTAAATGTTCGCCGCGATTCGACGTCCTCCGAGGTGTCGCAAAATTCGACCAAGTCATCCAAATCCGCCGGACAGAGTAGCTGGTCTACTACTAGTCAAAGCTCTGCTACTACCGCTCCAAGAAAGCTGCCACCAATCCAAGCTCAGGAAACGCAGAAGCCTTCGACAACACCAACGCTACCCCCAAGGTTACTGGTCAGAGGAAAGGGACAGGATGCAACCCCAGCGAGGCCACGCATCATGGGGTTTGGGTCATCTCAAGCTCCAAAGCCCACCGCCAATGGACAGAGCTCTACGCAGGACGTCTGCAACAACCCAAAAGCATCGGACGGACCGCCCCCTGTGCCGACCACCACTCGCCCTTCGGCAGCCCGGGTCAGAGAGGCAACGTCCAGAACTGCCACCCCTGCTCTCCCTGCAGCAGAGTTGAATAATTGCTTCGCCTGCCGAGACTGGAGTGCACCAGATGCCGTGGCAGCACAATACCCAAGGCAATCCGTCCCTCGCAACGACCCGGTTGGCTACCTCGCTCATAATCTGTGCTCGCCTTTCCCTTCATATAGCGACAAGGCCAGAGCCATCTTTACCTGGTGTCATCACAACATAGCGTACGACACCGGGGCGTTCTTTGGCAACAGTGTGCAGCATCAGACCGGGGAATCCACCATATTCAGCGGCCTTGCTGTGTGTGCGGGCTATGCGGAAACGTACAAAGCCATTGCAAACCGAGCTGGACTCGAATGTGATGTCGTCGGCGGTCATGGCAAAGGATTCGGCTACACCCCGCTCAAGAACGGTGAGCCCGTTCCACGAGCAGACCCTAGCGGCCATGCGTGGAATGCCGTTCGGATTGACGGAGGTGGATGGAAGCTCCTCGATGCCTGTTGGGGCGCCGGCAACGTAGACGGCGCAACGCAGAGTTTCAATAAGGTCTTCGCACCGGCTCAGTTCAATGTGAACAATGAGCAGTTTGGTGCACGGCATTTTCCCGAGAACCCGAAATTTCAATACCGCGAAGATGGTCGCACTGTAAGCTGGGAGGAATACTATAGAGGTCGCGCGGATGGCGAACCGGTAACCATCTTCTCGAATGCTGCCGAGGAAGGCATCAACGAATCCAGCATGGAGCCAGCAAATAAACATATCCAGGTGTACAGCGGCCAAGTCATTCGATTCCAGTTCTGCAAGACCTGCCCGCATTGGAAGTCGGAGAAGAACGGCGTTGGCAAACCGCCGCTGTTTGTTCTTAACATACATGGCCTGGACGGCCGCAAGGATGACATGGTGCCTATTGAAACCGACGGCTATTGGCACTGGATTGATGTCAATGCCCGTGATCTCGGGGCGCCCGGTCAGAAGGTTGAAGTAATGCAAATCACTTCTGTTGATCACAAGGATGCTCGTGGTCTCACTGCCCGCGATTTCTTGGCCGCCAAGGGCAGGAAAGCTATGGCGTTTTCATTTTTGACTCAGTGGATACTTCAGTAAATCAAATTCGAATTGGTTCTGCTTCTATTCGTCTCTATCAACTTGTTTTTCTGTACGAGTTTCTGCGAAGCATACTCCCTTGGCGTTTTTTTTTTGCATATCTCGATCTCCGGCTGAACTAAGCCAGTAAATATTAACGAAGCGGCGTTCATCGATTGGGTTATTGGCATAACCTTCAAGGTCATTCGATACATATTTAGCATATCGCGCGCGCATTTCATAATGAATGGACGGTTGCGACGCATGAGTGCATCCAAGGCAAATTACTTTTTTTATTATCATCATGTGCGATATAAACAAGTAGGGCTACAAGCTACTGTAGCAGGTATCATTGAGGTGGAGTGATGGTTCTCTCATCACCTTTGGGGGCTACTTAGACTTTAAGTGGCCAGCGCTCCCTCATCCATTTGCCGTAGCGAAAGATGAGAAACGGAACGGGCACAAAAGCGAGCGAGATAAATCCCAGCAGTGAGGTACCCCATCCGAGGCCGAGGCTACCGTACATGGCAGGCGCAGCCAAGGGCAAAAAGGCACCGATGGTGCAGCGGATCACGGCAAAGCCGGCCAGGGCGCTGGCGGCGTACTCGGGGAAGGCGTCGATGATGTAGGCGTTGGCTGGAGTCCAGACGCCAATGATGCCCGCGGAAAAGGGGATGATGCCAATGACGGGCACAATCCAGTGCACATGCTTGGCCGCCGCCCAGCCGTACCAGAAGAAGCTGATGGGGATGAGCATGGCAAAGTATGTGCAGTAGGGGATGCGCATTTCGGGCTCGTAGATGCCGTTGTTGGCCTTGGTCATGCGCACGACGGTGCGGTCCGAAACGATGGCAAAGATGGTGATGGAGATCATGTAGCCAATCATGAGCGAAAAGTACGGCAGGCCCGAGACGCCGAGCGACCATCCGTAGTTGCCGCCAAAGACGGTGGGCATGGTGTTGAAGAGGAGGTAGAGGCAGCCGTAGTTGAATGCGATGTAGACGGAGATGCTGAAGAGGATGGCGGAGCGGAAGAGCATCTTGATGGGGCGGGTGAGGCCGAGGAGCAGGAGCTGGCGCTTGGTCAGGACGGGCTGGCTGGGATCGACGTAGCAGCTGCGCAGCTCGGGGCGGCCGAGCTCCCTGCGCAGCCTCTCGGTCTTGCGGCGCATCAGCACGCGCGCGTTGGTCTCCCTGTTGCCAAAGACCATGCAGGCGACGACGATGATGCCGGGGATGAAGGAGATCCAGTTGGTCCAGCGCCAGCCGATGGTCTCGGCGACGAAGCCGCCGACGACGGGCGCGAGCGAGGGGCCGAGGATGGGGCCCATCATCCAGACGGTGGTGGCCTTGCCGCGCTCGCTGATGGGGAAGAGGTCCGAGATGATGGCGCCGCCGACCGTCTGGCACGCGGAGCCGCCGACGCCGCACATGAAGCGGAAGAAGATGAGGGTGTCGATGGACGGCGCGAGCGCGCAGCCGACGAGCCACAGGCAAAACACGAGGTTGGACGCGATCATGATGACGTTGCGCCCGTACATCTCGGACAGCGGCGACAGCACGAGCGGCCCGACGGCGTACCCGAGCAGGAAGATGCTGACGGGCATGGCGGCCAGCGTCGCGCTGCCCACGCCGAACTCGGCCTGGATCTGGCCCAGCGCGGGCGCCAGGATCGACGACGACCACGGCGTCATGAAGGTGATGGCCGACAGCAGCCAGATCATGAGCCACTTGCGAAACGCCGCAAAGTTGAGCGGCATGGCCGGGTCCTCCTGGCTCTCCCAGCCCACGACGCCGCGGTCGAGGTCCATGAGCGGCAGCACCGGCGGCGGCAGCTTCTCCTTGGTCTTTTGTCGCGACAGCCGGCTCATGACGCTCCGCCGGCTGGCGTTGGTGTTGACCTTTTCCACGTCATGGCCGAGCCCTTGGAGCTACACGCGGTGTGTCCGTGTCAGTAGGCTGGGGTGACAAAAGAGCGGCGGGCGAGCCAACGTACCTCTTGCGCCTCGGGGTCATAGTCGAATTCATGAATCGGCAAAGGGTGCGCCTCTGGGCCCTTTTCAGGCACGAGCTGTGTGTCGACTACTGTCGATCCTTCTGTCTCGTCTCCCGAGTGTGCAGTACTGCGATCCCTTGTCATGGGCCGCTCATTGTCCAGGTCCCCCGCCATGCCTGGCGAGTGCAGCTCCGTGGGGAAGCTCTGATCGGTTTGGGGTTTGTGTAAGTCTGCGGCGTGCCGGGAATAGCAGCGCAATGTACAACTCGTCGAGTCAATGCCTCCGTGCAGGTATTCGCCTTTCGCCTTGGACACCTTGAGCGGACGGCAACACTAGGATCAGAGATGAAACGATGACCCGATGGGAAAAACGGACAAACAGAAAAAGTCAAGGACGCATGGGGCATGCGAAACTAGTTAAATGCGACATCAATGGAGAAGGTTCGAGCTGACAAACGTTTCTGCGCGCCTTGCCGCCATGTCATTCGGGTCAAGGTTGTCCGCTGTTTTGTTTGTGTCTGGCCTATATCCGGCCGCCTCTGTGGAGCATCTCGCTGTTTCGGCCTTTCGCAGATTTGCAAGCACCAGTCATATTTCGCAACCAGCGCCATACTTGAACATGGGGGGTTGACATCGGTTGGCGTGGGTTGGCGTGGGTTGGCCAAGCCCCAGGTTTTAGCACGCCGGTTGAAGACACGCCATTTGCAACCCCAGCCCAGGTCTGTCACCTGTGTGCTTACGCAAGATGGGAAAGGCGCAACTACCGTGTTCATATCGGCCGTTTCGGCGTATTATTTCACACTTGCAATTATTACGCCACGGATGTACGGATATACAGATAGCATTGTGCTTGCTAACACCTAACACCGTTGGGCGCCAGTCCGACCCAACAATGTTTCCCCGGCGATTACCAAAAGCAGCAGTTATCATCAATCGGCCGACGACTCTCGGCCGACGCACACCACGCCTTGCGTCGTGATTAAGGGGGAGGGGGCGCGGCATCCAGCAGTTTACTTGCAGCTTTTGGAGAGGGCCGCATGGGCGTTCTTGAACTGTCCTGTCCGATACAGGAGGAGTGGAGGAGGATGCTGGGTGACATTCCTACTGCAAGACAAGCAGCAACTGAATCATCGGTGCCAGCACTTGAATCATGCATGCTTCTTCAACCCCAGCGAAAGTGGTAACCCGAAGGCAACGCCACCTTGGATTACAGACACACGGCGGACATCCCACACAGAGAGGGGCGGAGTCTTATAAAGCCCAGCAGGTAAATAATAGAAATGACAGGTCGTACTCTAGGCGTAAAGTACAATGTATAAAACACTACTGCTTCATGGCTGCGTGCCCTTTACTTGTCAGGCACCCGCTCCACCAGACTGCCAATTTTTGATACAGATTCGATCGGTAGATGTTCTTCGTCCACTTTTGTTGACGTTGGAGAAGCAGATAAGCATATCTGCCCTCCTAATACATAGTGCAGTCAGCTGGTTTCGTCCTTGTGCCGAGCCTGAGACGTTTCTCGGTTGGAGGTCCAAATGAATGAGACAGGCAGTCTGTGATTCATGGCAATTTTGTTTTTCCCATTCACGAGGTGGGATATCGTAACGGCGGAAAGCCTTCCGCCTTGGTGAAGCCTCTGCCTCCTTACACTTGTCTCGCCGAGCCCCGCCGGGCGTGGCTTGGCGGGTATCGTTCAGGGAGAGAGGGCCATGGCATCGAGCCGTCCTATTTCCTCCGGGATATCTAGACTGAGCTGTGAAAGCTCGAAAATCCCATACTTTAATCTCAACGTGTTTCAGAGAGCTCAACTCAGGAATGAATTGGGAGTAGTGGAAGCAGCTGAGCACGTTGGACAAGCTGCAATGTGAATGGCTATGGAGGCTTGGGCGAGACCTGTGCCATCCATCTGTATGTACAGTTTCAGATCTGCTTCTAATGCGATGCAGTCTACCCGCCAAGGTACGTATCGGCGCCCAACGTCGAAAGGTTCATGGCGGACGCGGGGGTGTTTGTTGGATAATGCGTCGACCGTGAAGCAAGTGGGGGTCTCTTGGATTCATATCATGTGTCATTCTCCATCATGTCAAAGGCGTCAAATGAGAGAGCTGCTCTGCTACGAGGTCTGCGCTGTTGTTTATAAGCAACGAAGAGAAGCAAGACTGCTTTCCTGCTCTCCGTAGCTCACGTCTGGCTGCAGACAGCATGGCATGCTCTTCCCCCGACAGTACGGACGGCAGACGGCTTGGGTGGGTGGCGGTCGTATCGGAGAATTTTTGATATGAACCGATGCACGGCGAAACCTTAGCTGACCGTGTATACAAGAACCTACCTAATTGCTGCAACCGGAGCCTTGTGTGCCGCCCTGGTCTCCCCAGACTCGGAGCAATAGAGATAAAGAGAGGCGGGGCGAGGCTGCAGCAAGGATGGGGACGAGCGACTCTGCGTTCCCCGGGTCTTCTCTAAACCTCGAATTATTGATAAAAAGATGAAAGAATTTCTCGAGTACTACGCTCTTAGATTGAATTAATACACACAATTAAATACGAATGATGCATGCGTGCCGACAATTCTAGCGCAGCGCACGTGATGACCAGCGGTTACCTAGGTACTTACTCCGTAGTTACTTATGATGCCAACAGTCTCGTCATACCATCATACCCAACAATCCATTCTCTACATTGAACTGCATATACTGTGACTCCAACTCACTCCACCGCCCCCTACCTCACTTCCTTAATAAGAACCGCCGTGTTTGACTAAATTGCCTTTTTTTTTTTTTTTCAAAAAAACAATTCTGGGGTACATAGCCGGCGACCACATTATGCGGCTCCTTGCCGCCAAAGATTCCGGCCGAGTTGCGGGACTTGATGAGCTGCCTGATCGGGCCGTGACGTCGACCGCTCCCAGCAAGCGAGTGAGGCCGCTAACAAAGGCAAAGTGTGACAATTGCCGGCACAGAAAGATCAAGGTACAGCGTTTTCTTTCACCTTTATCATTGCTCCTCTTCTTCTTTCGATTTCGTCGAGTAAGCCTAGCGCTTCTTGCGGCTGGGCCAACGCTCAGAACGTTACCAACCAACCAACGCGGCGCATTTGCATTTTCAATGTTTCTTGTGGTCTGGCAGGCTCCTGACCGCTTTCTATGATAGTGCGATAACAAACTTCCGCGATGCACACGATGTATCAGGAGCGATCTGCCTTGCCAGACGTCCAAAAGGGAGCTACAATTTGTGTTCTCCAGACCCTCAACCGCCGCTCACGGACCAACGGTAGCTCACCAACACACCCAAATTCTCGCCCGGGTCCCAGCAAATCCCTTCAGTGCCCCCTCTCTCCGCCGTACCGCCGTTGTGGATCGATGCTGCTCCTCTCTGTTCCCAAGCGATCCAACTGGGTGGACGTCTGATACCATGAGCGTCCTGAATGTTCTTCAAGGCAGGGAGAGAGCTGGCGACGCCGTGGCCATGGCGGCGTCTTACTGCCTCGCCGTGACCCAGGATTCCAGTCTCCGCGCGTACAGCCTGGAGGCGTACTGTAGAGCCGTGTCGCAGATGAGAGCTCTGGCTACGGATTTTAAAAAGAATTGGAGAAGACTTCTGGAGTCATCACTGTTGCTGTTTCTATACGAAGTATGTCGCCCTTTCTTCTTCCGTAATTCCACCTTGTTTTCTTTTTCTTTTTCGGTTTTCAGTCTAACAAACATCTCTCCTTGGCCGTTGTCGTGCCAGACGAATCTTGAAGAGGTATGTTGCCTCCTTTCTTCCCACCCGTAATTGCCAGCTATTATATCCCTGCTTGGCGTCATCATCCCTTACCTACCAAGTGTGGTTGGCTTACATGAGTAAAGGATAACAAGTGCCCGGCAATGACCCGTGGCACCAGTAGTCATTTACAAGGAATGACTTCGGTCTTGAAACTGGTCGGCCCGACCGCTTTTCAGGCAGAACCATTCCACAGTCTGTTTCTGTGCGCCAGGTTTGCTCTTGTGAGTGCCTCTATGCCCAGAACATCATTCTGGCTATTGGAAAAAAAGAATATACTGACCGGGGTCGATATTGCTGGCCTTAGATATACCAGACTATGAGGCGATGGGACCTATCGTTTGTATTGGAACCAGGCTGGCTCACGATTCCTTTTGCCAAAATTCCAAAGACTTTGCTTCACAAAGTGTTAGATGTCAGGGGGCAACTACTCGTAATCAGGAACCGTGTTCCCATGGACTTCCAATCAGGGCCGCCGCCATATCCTCACTCCACAGGATTCTGCGAAACCTGTCACGAGACGCGCTGCCTGCTGAGCCAACTCCATGGCCAGCTTGACGAATGGGTCGACGAGCTGGAAGAGCAGATGCCGCATCTGGTGGGTGTGGCTACGGCCGAGGACGGCCGCACCGCGCTGAGCAAGCCCGCATTCCGCAACCCCGGCGAGACACAGGCGCTGGCACAGTACTGGGTGATGCGGCTAGCCATCTATCTCACGACCTGGCGGCTGTCAAAGATGCCGTCAGATGCGTGCCGGGCCGGCGTGGCGGAAGATGTGCGGCGCCGGGACGAGACGTACATTGGCGCGGTCCGGGCAGCTTTGCGCACTGCTGCGTACTGCATGGGTCCGGGCACGGGGTCGTGGCATCGTGAGATGTGGGTGGAGCTGTCTGACGACATGAAGCTCTTTTGTGATAAGAGAGGCGGCCTGGGTGAAATTCAAGAAAAGGTTTTGCGCCTGCAGGAAGATGTCAACTCGGGCTGGGAGGCGCACCGACTGACGAGGGCCCTGGTGAACGAAGGCGACGATAGGTATTTTGTATAGAAGCGACTGGCTTTGAAATGCCATCACTAAGTTATCAATATTCACCTATTCTAATGCGCCCACCAAACGCTCTGCTCCAATACAGTGAAATTAACTGCTAGTCTAGGCATAAAGAACTATGATTAGAAACGTGCGTAGCGTCACCAGCTCTTGACACATGTTGGCGACCCTCTTTTTTTTTCCATCCCTGCATGTGCCACGACATCCAATTCAAATCACTTCACAAGTCCAGGTCGTCGCCGGGGCAGAAACGTACGCGGCGCATCTTTCTCCGTTGAGCTCTTTACTCTCATTCATCTCCAGGAGCATCAATTCGCCATCTTACGACTACTTGCGCGCCCAACTCCCGTCAAACGCACGCCGGACCCCCCCCCGTTTGTCCCACCATCTGAAGATGCGCCACATCTAGACAAACGACGACGACCATTTGACATAGCAAGAAGACCTACGCACTGGTTCTTTATTATTGCATTTTATTTCGGCAAACTTATTCAGAATTTCGATATCAGAAAGCATAACGAGAAATCTCAAAAAAAAAAAGAAAAGCAAAAAGCCATGGCCGTGCAAGGCTGGTCGGCGACGTCGCTCTCGCGCGGCGAGACCCTGACGCTCCTGACCGTGGCCGGCGCCTCCCTCGCGGTGCTGGCCAACACATTCCAAGGCGACGGCGAGCCGCTCATCGCGTCGCTGGCACTTTCAGGCCTCGCGTCCGCGCTCTGCTACGCCATGATCCGCTGGTTAGGGCCAACGTTTGTCAGAGCCGGGTTCCGCGGCCGGGACCTGTCCAAGCCGAGCCGACCGGAGCTGCCCGAGTGCATGGGCGCCGTCTGCGCCGCCGTCTACCTCCTCACCGTCATCGTCTTCATCCCGTTTCCCTTTTACAAGGACATTGTCGCCGCCACGAGCGGCGGCGGCAACCGCGACGTTGTGCTCAAGGCCGAGCACGTCAACGAGGGCCGCTTCCTGCACCGGTTCCCGCACAGCAAGGTACGTTGCTTGAGAGAGAGAGAGAGAGAAAAGGCGGCATAGCAAAGTCTCTTGTTTCGATTAAAAGCTCCTCAGAACTGACAACAAGCTTCTTGTCTTTTTTTTTCCGAACCCTTCCAGCTTGCTTCGTACCTGGGCGCAATCATCTCCCTACAGACTATTGCTCTGCTCGGCGTCGGCGACGACCTCTTCGACATTCGCTGGCGGCACAAGTGGTGGATCCCCGGCCTGGCCTCGATCCCCATCCTCGTTGTTTACTTTGTCGACTTTGACGTGACTAGCATCGTCATCCCTTTGCAGCTTCAGCCATACCTCGGCGAGCTCTTCGACCTTGGCCCGTTCTACTACGTCTACATGGCCTGCATCGCCATGTTCTGCCCGCAGAGCATCAACATGCTAGCGGGAATCAACGGCATCGAGGTCTCTCAGTGCGTCGTAGTGGCCCTCCTCCTCGCCTTCAACGACGTCCTCTACCTCGCCACCCCTTACCCGCATCCGGCTACCGACTCCCATCTCTTCTCCCTCTACTTCCTGCTGCCGTGGATCGGCGTCTCCGCCGCCCTGCTCATTCATAATTGGTACCCCGCCCGCGTCTTCGTCGGCGACACCTACTGCTACTTCTCTGGCATGGTCTTCGCCGTCGTCGGCATCCTCGGCCACTTCTCCAAAACACTCGGCCTCTTGCTCGTCCCGCAGTTCTTCAACTTTGCTTACTCGACCCCCCAAATCTTCGGACTCGTCCCCTGCCCGCGCCATCGCATGCCCCGCTTCAACGCCCGCACCGGCCTCCTCGAACCCTCCGTCACCCCTTGGTCCGCCAGTCGCCAGCCCCATCCGATCATCGCCTTGGGGCTGCGCCTGCTCGCGCAATTTCGCCTTCTCAAGGTTGTCACGGACGACGAGGGTCGCTTTGTCGAGACGAGCAACTTTACACTGCTGAATCTCTGGCTGGTCTGGCGCGGACCGCTGCGCGAGGATCGGCTCGCGACTGAGATTACCCTTTTGCAGCTCGGCCTTGGACTCTTTGGCCTATTTGCCCGACACAGGCTCGCCCTGCTCGTCTTTAAGGAAGATAATTGGAGTACGGTACAGCATTGAGAGGGACTTCAGACAAGGACAAAGTAGAAAAGATGTACAAATATTCTTATGTGTAATCACCAGAAGGAATTACGTGCTGTACCACTCTTTTCAGTATTATCAAATCACAATGATACCCGCAAAGCAAGAATGATATTGAATGTTTTTGTATTCATCTCAAAAAAGGACAACTGTCCCATACATGGGACATTTCTTGCCTCTTCATCTGCTAACACATGGAAAAGGTATCAATCCCGGTCCGAAAAATAGTATGCCTATAAATACAACCAAAAGAAAAAAAAGAAGTGACCGGCCCACGGGGCATTCCGTCAACGGCGGTATCATTTAACCGACGCCGTGCCCCCTGTCTCCTATAAATAACACGCCTCTCCATTTTGGCAAGAAGAACATATAAAAAAGACAATGAAGAAACATAACAAATCGAGCGATGGATTCGAGCCCCTAAATTGATGAGGGGCTCAGTGCCACACAATCACTATTCTGTCCGTAGAAAGCAAACCATCTCCAATCAAGCGCCAAAAAAAATCCTTCCATTTTGCCCCCTTAAACGCCTCAAGCAGTGGTATAATCCGCAAAGTGTTGTAACCAGCAATCGCATCTTCATCATGCAACCATTGCAGCAGCAGGGTTGCTTTCCACATTATATATACACCACACAAATTCCTACGCTTTCTAGATGGCGCCGTTCGTGTTCGCGCTCGGTAGCGCTTGAGCTTCCTCGATTTTTTCGATACTTTGGTGTTCAGTCGTCAGTTCAACCTTAATATCCTCTGGGCTTGAAAGAGTTGATTTGAGTGACCCAGGCCCACCAGAATCTTTGGTGCCGCCCTTCTTCATGCGGCTCTTGGTGTAGTCGCTTAAACTAAGCTTCTTCTTAATAGGACTTTGTTTAGCGATCGCACCGTTGATGCCGGATTGCTGGAAGGTGCCGGGTATGCCGTTGGGTGTGAAGGGTGACAGGGCCGCCGATCCTGAGACTGGCAAGGGACTTGCAGGCACGGGTACCGACAAGCCATTGTTGTCAAAGGTCGGGACTGGTGGCATCTGCACGCGCAAGTCAGGCGTCTTGATCTTGCTAGACGTGTCAGCCGTGCCGTTTATTCCCTCTGAGGGGGGCGCGGGCGCGTCGGGCATTGGTGCATCCAATTGGGACGACTCCGGATGTGGGCCCTCTTTCGTCTCCAATTCTGAAGGAACCTTGACAGCAATGTCGATATCCATTGACGTCTGTGGCGCAACATCTGCAATGTTTGGTTTCTGCTCCGACGTGTCCTCAGCTTTGATACGGTATCGATTGTTGAGCAGCCGACGAGATAATGAGATGATTTTCTTCTTGGGAGCCGGCAAGCGACAGGGCTCGCTGAACCACTCGCCCTCAACGGGGTCCGTTTGAACTCCTGCGTCACAGTATGACGGCCTAGAACCGGAGGACGACTGACGCGGCCGTTGTACCAAGGCGGGACTCTTGAAAGGGTTTGAGGGCAGGTTGGGTGATAAAGAGCTAGCCGGGGATCCAGTTTTACTTCTTGAAGTGCCGGCATCGATATAGCCACCAGAGACTGAGGAACCGGAGCGAGGCTTAGATTTCGAGGAGGACGTGCCATCAGAAATACGCTTCTTTTTTCTCGGTGGAGGTTGCTGCTCCATACGACGGAATGAGTCTTCAACCATGGCCACCTTGCGCTTGTCGCGGTCCGTAGGTTCGGTAAGTATTCCAAGCTGGTCAAATGAGCCCTGTCTCACCGGTGTTGGATCTCGACTTGGAGGCTTGCTGGTCAAGGAAAGCGTTTCGAACCTCGCGTGGCTATCGGCCGCTTCGTCACCATGGCCCTCGCTCGCAGCGCGACTGTTGGTGGCGTGTCCAGTGCTGGTCGGAGACACAGTATGGTTGCGGGACTTGCGCGACTTTTTCTTGTTCGGGCGGCCACGGCCACGCACGTGGAAGTAATGTCGATGGAAGCGAGCAAATGCGCAGTTGTTCTCTAAATCACAGGCACATCCACCATATTCCGAAAGAATCCGATCGATCCAGTTGGAAATGGCAATATATTCCGACTCTTCCAACTCCGTTTCATCTGGTGTCGTACTCTCGTCTTCGCTCAGTCCGAGCAAATGGAGCCACCTTGCACAAACGCTCTTCTCCAACCGAAAGTCCCATGGCAATGTGATTTGTTCGTTAGCAGCAATGTAACGGTCGCTAACGAGCCAAAAGTGATATTCGGATCCTCCGGACAAGTAAGTGTCAAGTTGGGCGTTGGGCTTGCAACTGCGGCGCACATAACGCGCAAGAGAGCCTTCCTTTCTGGTGTCAATATAGAGTGGTAGGACGGGATGGAAGAAGACAAAAGGCAGTGGTGATGACAAATCGGCCCATAAGTTTTCCGGGTTCGCGCAGTAGTCCTTTTGGAAGCCAATCTCGCCGTTGAGTTCAATCAGAGGCACGTCCTTTTCTATGGGAGTAGTGGACTTAACAAAGCGCCATCGCAAGGTTGTGCCAGGCTCGAGGGAGCGAGTGGCGTCCTTGACCTCGAGCTTTGGTCTCTTGTCATCTGAATTGGACGGCTCATCTTGAAATACATCGGCATGCGTGCGACCGACTTCTTGCTTCATCGCATCGGGCTCTCGCAACCAGCGCGACAGAGCAGTGGGAATAGCCAGACTGGCAAAGGCATTATTATGGGTATCGGGTACGTCGTGTTCGTTGTAAAGGGAATAGAAGCCTGCCGAGTAATGATGGATCTGAAAGTCATCCGGAAGATCGGGGGGAGTGGTGGCAGGACTGGGAGGGTGCGCGGGATTCGAGCGAGGGTTTGCAAGGGAGGGACTGCGCTTTGGTAGCTGTGAGCTGAGAGATTGCGAGGTCTTGTGTGAGGATTTTGGTTTCTTGGCTTGGCCGTCGGCAGCTGTGCTGACTTGTTTGCCGACTTCATTTGTGCCGTTTGGCCCAGGGTTCAAGGACAATTCGGACGGCTTTGAGCGCTTCTTGCCGCTCTTAGTGGAGGGTGGCCTCTTGGTTTTCTTATCCGGCGAATCCTCCTCTCGCACGGCGCCATTTTTCAATCGCAATGTTCGCTCAATGGCCTTCTGGCGATTAAGGGGACGAGGCTTGCACTCTGCACAGGAGTGGGCAAAGTCCTCACGAATGGCCTCGTCCCTGTTGTTAGGGTAGAAGCAGTCAATGTGCTGCCACGTGTCGCATATTTCACAGTATATAGTGTTTCCGTCATCGTCAGAGAAGTTGCAGATACACTTGATGGTGTAGGGCTCTTCCTCGCCAATCTCAGCGCTGGGCTGAGCGTCCTCCTTGGCAGGGGGGGCACTAGCGGGAGAGGTGAGGGAGGTCTGACTAGGAGCCGCGACTTGCGTTGGCAGCGGTACAGGGTTTTCTGTCATAATCTGGAAGGAGGTCATAGAAGGTAAGAGTTGGTGAGATTGTGGGAGGGACGTCATTCGTCAATCGAATTACGGTCGCGGTCTTGACAGCATGGCGACGCCTTGGTAGACGCGTGCCAGGGGAGTCGGTCGCTTCGAGGGTTCGCCGCCGATTCGAGAGATTCGTATTTATTGCCAGCGAAGCCAGCTCTGCGTCGATGGGCTCGTAATTGCAACCCGTTGTGGCGACAGAGAGAGAAGGGAGCGAGGCAACCGTGAAGCCGCTGGCAACAGCCAGAAGAGTAGCAGGGTCGCGCCGCGCTTCGGCAGTAAAATAAAGCGAGAATCTAGCTCAGGGGACCAAATCGAGCTCCAAAAGAGTATCATGCAACGCGTCGAGCGATTGTGTGGCGGTAGGCGCCGGTCGGGCGAGAAGGCAAAACTCGACAACGAAGCGGCACGAGTGCGGGAGCGAGGGAAGAGACTTCGAGACGGGGGAGGCAGTTGTCGCAAGGGCAAAAGAACAGAAAGAAGATGGGTTTAAAAGGTATTTGTCAAGAGATCTCAGTGACAGGAAGAGAAGCGCGACGATATGACGAGGTAACAATAACGAGGGAGAGAGAGGAGGGTGTTGAGAAAAAGTCGTGATTGAGGACGAGTGCAGGAAATGGGAACGGGGAGGACGGCCAGGGAGGAGCGACAGGAAAGCGCAGAACAAGCCGACCAGGTCGCCTCTATTGCTGCAAACTAACTACTTTGGCAAAATCCCACCAGCAAGAGTAGCGGCGCCCAATGAATGGCGCGCTGGTGTGGGTACCTGGATACCTCACACCACTAGCAGGACAGTGGGCTATTATTATTATTTTATTTTATTTTAGGGGAAAAAAGACTGTTTTGGGGAGAAGGCGCGAGGGCATGCAAGAAGGCGAACCGGCACAGAGAGAGAGAAAGCGAGAAAGAGTCAGTCCGTCCCGCTGGCTGGCTGGTTGGTTGGTCGGTTGGTGGGCGAGCGGGCGGGCGGGCGGCGGTGGTGGTGGTGGAGGTGGTGGTGAGTCGCCTCAGCTATCTCTGCACGCAAGGCCGGCTGTTGGAACGCCCTGAGACTCGCCCGTCCCCTCACTGGCAATACCTGGACCCAGCAGACCGGCACCTGCTGGGTTGGAGGAGGCTGCGCAGGCTGGTGGTTAGGTGCTGGTGGTGCTGTTGTGCTGCGCCAGTCATGTAGGTAGGTAGGTCGGTAAGTCTACTGGTAGGTACCTAAGTAGGTAGAGGTAGCTATTACCTTAGTACGTAGGTGGGCAACGGGCGGGCTGATTGCGCAGTGCCGCCCGTGTGCAGCGCTGCGAGTCCGGTGCTGTGCTGTTCCAGTGTTTTCATCAGGCAGGGACCCCCCTCAAGAGCGGGCTAGCAAGGCGCAATGCCGTCTCTGATTTGCTGAAAGCACAAAAACCAAAATGGCGCTAGACCTATTTTCGAATAGATAGTGGGAATGCATGGGATGGCTCCGTATCATGTGCTATCTCACCTCGACTCGCTCGTTATTCGCCCGCTCGCCTCTCGTCCGTGTGCGTGTGCGTGTTGCGTGTGAAAGTGTCTGGTCTCTAGACTCTACTGGTACATATGGCATGGGCCATGTCTGTTGATGCCTCAGGCCCCACAACTGGCGTTCTCTCGTTCGGCACCCTACCTATGCACGGTGGCTGCACGTCTCGGCGCTCTGCCTCCTGTCTCCTCCTCATTCTCCCCTCTTCTGCGACCTGAGCCTCCCTTCCCATACCTATGGCCCGGCTGCGGATGCAACTCGAGCCGGTGCCTGTTGTCGTTGCGGCACTGGCTGATCACTGGGTGCGACTACGAATATGCCTCCTTCTGCCGACACGAACGTTCTCTACTTTGAGAAACTTGCCTTCTCCCACTATCTTTCCTACAGCAAGCAAGCAAGGCACGCCACCCGCACACCCGCACGCGCGAATGCAGCAGAGACACCGCTGAGCCGGATCAGGAAGCCAGTGAAATTGCTTGTCCACCAACGCCGCCAGCCTAGCCCAGCCCAGCCCAGGGCCCCCTCATGTTTGATGTGCGCTGGCGAAAAGCAAGTTGCGTCGAGTCGCGCGCGCCATCCACTCGCTACCTACTTTGCGTCACTGTGTGCCTGCCTCCATACTTGCTCGTTACAGCTCCTTCTGAACTCTCCCGCCTGCCCTCTGCATCATATCTATGCATCTGTATTACGGTGGGTGGACGTCACATCCTGTCTGCGCCGACAAATCTGTCAAGCAGCAGCCTCTCCGCCTCCGCAAAACATGCGCGCCACACATATGGAACATACGCCTCTTCATAGCCCGCCCACCCGATTGTTTTCCTTACTTCTTCAGCTTGTTTGTTTTCGAGTGTTGCGACACCGTTACCTCAACCACAGTTGCTCGGCGCGCTAACTTGCAGGGGCCCGGCAAAGGGGGGCGTGTCGCTGGTGGGGGTGCTAATGTGCCATGCTAATGTGCTAGAAGGTACCCAATATCCATGATGACACAGCCAGCCTGGGGCGCCACCCTTCTCGGCCACCATTCTGCGCTGTCCTCCTCTTTTTCGTTCCGTCATCCTTCTTACCCTTCCCCTTCCCCGCCCGTCGCAGCCGTTCACCTATAACCATGGCGAGCCTCCACGATTTAATCTCGCCCAGGTGTCTGATACCTCTTGCTTGAAAGTAGAGGCAATGCAAACAGTACTGGCGAAGCCCGTGTGCGAAGCAGACTCGAGACGAACCGCAAGAATTCTGCTATAGTCGACTCGCCACATCGTCATTGCTTGTCGAGCCTGCTGGCGTCGTTACCAAGCGAACCTCGCAGCGACGCGGCAGACCATAGCTAGTGTCAACGTGGCAAATTTAGCAGGTCGTCGCTGCATTCATCTTGCTCCTACAAAATCGTAGACGGAATCGAATAGTCATCGCGAGCGCTGCTAAAGTGGCCAACAACCCAGCTTAGCCAAGCTCCAGAACGCGAGGATAGATTTATTATGCGAGGGGTGAATAGAAGCGGAGACACAGCCACGACCACAACAACCCTTGATGACTTCGGCCTGGCAGCAATCAGTCCTCCCGTCATGTTACTCATGACTCTGTTCCTCACTCAATATTCTGTTGTTGGCAACGCTTTCTTTTCCCTTGAGTTTCCCTTGAGTCGCTCTTTCTACTGCGAGACCTCTGCCCTGCTTTCCAGCGCTGATACCTCGTGTAGTAGAAAAAGCTCGTCGCGCTACAAACGGGTTTATCGAGTATTCTGTAGTCAGCGCCAAACGTAATATCTGACCCGATCGAGTTAATAATACTTCGAGCTTCGTGCCGCACACATATCCCAAATTGTATTGACAAAGATTGGCAAACCACAGACCTCGTTTCCATGACATTGCACCAGCTCTCGCTCGACAAAATAAGCTCGCCGTCCACTGCGATTCGTGTCCCTTCTGCTCTCGGCTTGGCACAAAACACTTGATTATTTAGAAACATACCTATAGAATTATCTAACCGCTGCCACATCCAGTCGTACATAACTGTTGTTTTTGTCGAAGCTCACCTTCGTCAGAGCTGGCTCGTCGCGCCATCTCCAAGCCCTCTACGTGTTCAGAGGATGGTTGGCCCTTCACAGCCAACAGATGTCCAATTCGGCTCAGCTGAGGTAGATCGATGGCATACCACGAGGCTCTGCACTGTCGCACGTGCTACCGTCAAATATCGATCTGTGACTCCAGACCCAAATAGTCCTTCTTCATGCCGCAGCATATAGCTCCGAACCACAATGAAAGAGAATGAAAGCAAAAATTACGCCCCCAATGGCCCCGAAGGACAATTGAGCATGAGTCGACGCCGCGATGTGCAATGCAGGCCTCTCAGACTAGTGCCTCGTCTTCATGATCTCGAGGCACTGGAACAAGGTAAGTATGAAGAAGAAAGAAGAAAAAAAGTTGAAAGGGCCAGCGTGCTTGGCGATTATATAGGCACTATGGGGCCCGTGCGCCTTTTCGCTGCCTGGGGCTGCGATTCCAGGCAACAACAGGAGGCGGCAGCGTCAGCCGCAATTTCCTTGTATATAAGGCACTGCGGATACTTAATCTCGAAGTACGGATACAAGGTGGTGGAAGGGCAAGCTAGAGCCTTTCTCCCACACTACGTGCGCTCTTACACTCAATGATGGTTTGGGGTGTCGCTTCATGTAAAAGAAAAAGCTGCATTCTGTAAAACAGCCGCCAAGTGCAACAAGTATATCATTGGCTTGCTTACTCCGTACATTGCATTACACCATAATAAACGCCGAGTGACAACAGTGGGCGGCCTCAGTCCTATCGGAGTGGAGCCTAGGTCCCATGACGCATCCGGCCCAATAACCAACCAGCCGTTATGGCTCGCCTCGTCCAAGCTCAACAACAGTACCCAGTATCGTCATCTCACTACCATCGTTTCTCGACGCAAGCTGTATCATCTGGCCGTCCCTTTCGACATATCGCAGCACTTCCGCCATCTCCTACATCAATAGACGTCCCTGTCTTCACTGATTGCCCGCAATGAAGTTCTTCACCGCTCTCGGCCTGCTCAGCTTCTGCCTCACGCCGGCAACGGCGCTGAGCATCTTGGACGACGGGACCAAGATCCCCGGCGAGTCGCCCCTCGAGCTTTGCCCGGGTGACCACAGTGCCGACCTCATCACCATCAAGAATGTCGACCTCGCCCCTAACCCTCCCAAGGCGTACGTCTTCTCCGGCTGGCTCGTCCACCCCTCCCATGCCATGTGTTTTGATGGAGACCTCCATCTAGTCATATGCATTCGGGAACAGTGAATTTTTTACGTGCTAACATTACATCAGTGGCCAGGAGCTCCTCATCAAGGCCAGCGGCACTGTGAAGCAAACTATTGAGCAGGGTGCCTACGTCAAGCTCACGGTCAAGTACGGTCTTATCAGGCTCCTGACTACGACCGCCGATCTTTGTGAACAGGTTGGAAACGTCGATCTGAAGTGTCCTATCGAAAAGGGCGACCAGACCATCGAGAAGATTGTCAAGCTTCCTGTCGAAATCCCACCTGTACGTGCGGCTCCTTATAATCGGGATCCTGTACCTGGATAGCTAACATCAATGTCAGGGAAAATACACCGTACTCGCTGATGTCTACACCGCCGATGATACCCAGATCACTTGCCTGACTGCTACCGTCAACTTTGCCATCGGTGGATTGGGTTTCTTCAACGAGTTGTGATGTACTATCCGTTACGTTAGATTAATGTGCCTCATGTCAGCGAGTTCTGTTTGCACCGGCCGGTTACCCTAGAGCCTTTTATCATTTGCGTCACGATCTTCCCATATAGTCTGCCAGTAATTATAGTCTGGATTGTTTGTTCAGGATGCTTCGCGATGATGTAGTATCGCATGTACAACAACGCAATCCACTACGTTTTAACGCAGATTCAATATTGTAATCATAGTATTTAGGCCTTAACGTACGTCGCTAGGAAAACACACGCAGCACGTGTCAACCTTGCCACGCACACCTACTCGCCGAATAGGCGACGCACACGTCTCAATACGCTGTCCTTCTCGGGGTCGTACGGGTGGTCTTTGCTGGGAATCTCAAGAATTGTAGGAAAAGCCGCGGTGTAGGTATCGATGCGATGACGTATGCGGTCGGCAATCTATCAGGCTACCGTTAGCAGTCCACTTTCCCCGACGGGCCCTCTGTTGGCAGTGTGTCCATACATGTTGGTTGATCAAAACGATGCCGACGTCCTTGCGCTCTTCGGTAAATCGTTCAAAGGCGGATTCGATGGCTTGGTTGTCGGTCTTATTGTCGACGACCAGAAAGTTCTTTTGCCCATCGCCGCCGGTCGTAACATGCTGCGAGATCATTAGCAACCGTAAGGCGATAGTCCCAACACTGCTTATCTGCAACTCACTCCGATGCCAGCGAGCAGCAATCCTGTAACAGAGTCCTGTCAACCGTTAGCCATGCCCCGTTCGCGAGGGTCTCGCCCATTGGCGCAAGAGCAGTGGTGTACCTCGTCGCCAATC
The DNA here is from genome assembly GCF_051103115.1 of Cordyceps javanica. Lineage (NCBI taxonomy): Eukaryota > Fungi > Ascomycota > Sordariomycetes > Hypocreales > Cordycipitaceae > Cordyceps > Cordyceps javanica. The sequence goes on from NC_139296.1 coordinate 3,422,137, forward strand.
ACAGCCAGGAACTGGCGGTCCTTGTAATCGGCATGTGATGCCATCTTGGAGGTCCGCTGCACTGGGTGGTGTTGAACAGGGGAGTTGGACGTGGCAGAGTAGAAGTGATGCTGCTGTCTCGAGTCTCCACGGCTGCAGCCCACCAGCAAGCGGCCTCAGAGCCACCGACGAGCAGCGCCCCACCAGCATTCGAGCTAAACTGGGAGTAGCTGCCGCTTTATGTGGCTGGCATTGGAGAGCCGTCCACCACACCAAAAGCCGCTCAAAGTGATTTAAAGCGGCGAGTACATTGGTGGTGCCTGACAACCAGCTAGTCACAAACAAAACAATCAGAGCTCTTGCAACGAACCACGACCTGGACAGAGGCCCCTCGCCAACTGCTGCTCGATCACACTCGCTGACCTTCCGGCAGACAACCGATCGCCCGTCTCGAGTTAGTGCAGCCGCCAACGCGCGACGCGCGCATAATAGTTGCAACGATGCCTCGTCTGGTGCGCCGCAAGCCGCTCCTTCAGCGCCTCTCGGCCGTGCTAAATCCCATGGACTTTCTGCTTTGGTTGTCGGAGGAGCTGGAGACGCGTGACTGGGATTCCGAAAACGTGGGAACGCAGCTCGGTTTGGGCCTGAATTTCGTGTTTCTGCTTGCGCGCGCAAACTCTCGCTCGGCATCGCCTACCGATGATGTTTTCGGCGGCGAGGACAAGTCGCTGTGGCTGTCCATTGTGGTACGGAGAAGCACCGCCTGTGACAAATTTTCCTATTGCGAGGCTGACTTTTTTTTCCTACCAGGTCAACTCTATTGTTTGGAGTCTGGCCATATTTTCGGTCACGAACGGCGTGTACACTATGATGCGCACTCGCAAGTATAGGATGTTCGGGGCCAACATTGATGTGCAGCCTGGCACACCATCGGCTCGCAGAGTCCAAGTCCAAGGCTCGCCATCTTCCGCTTCGCCTCTTCGGTTACTTGCTAGCATGATCACACCTGACACGCCGGAGAGCAGGGCGCATCCTGATAAGAATCGCGATGTGTGGGAGCTCTCAGTGTGGGATCCTCTTCCAATATCGCTGCGCTTGTTTTGTTTGTTCGGGCCAGCGCATGTATTGGTATATATAATGTTTCTCCCTCTGCCATCGCTGGATCCCCGCCCCAGCGTTACGGTTTTCAACACATTGGTGATCCAGGTCATCCTATCCGCGCAGCTGTTGCTCTTCTTCTCCAAGTTCACGCAACAAGCCAAGGACAACTCCATTATTCAGAAAGAAGTCATGCGCGAGTATGACACCAAATTTGTTCACCCATTGATGCACCCTGTCGTCCGCGATGTAGGTGTTCAGGCATCTACGGACGCCGAATCAACTACCGAGGATCTTGTCCAGACCGGCACGCCAACTACACTTATTCGACGCTCGTTCAAGACGCACAAGAACCCACACATTGACGAGGAAGAGTCTACACCATCTCAAGCCAGCTTTTCAAAGCCAAATTTATTCACGCCATCCGGTCGTCGGTCGGACTCTTTCAGCCCCATGCCGTCTATTCGGAGCTCAGGCCTTCGCAATAGCATGCCTACGCCTGGCCGGCTACCGGCGTCTGTATCGACTAACAATCTTGGCATGCCATTCTCATCGGCTTTATCGGGCGTCTCTACACACGAGCGTTCGCCATTAAGGCACGCACACAGCCTCAATAATCTGAACACTCCCCTACAGCAACAGTCACCACGCACGTCCCGAGAAATGGCAGCGTATGAGCAACGAGTACGACCAAGTAGCCCACTTAAACACTCGGAGAGCCGGAAGTCCTTTGGCGGGACGGCATCCGACATACGCGCTGCAGGGAGGTTTACACAGCAGGAAAGTCAGCGGCCAAGGTGGTAGTGTCATTTACTTTAATTTCTAATAATTGAAAGGTCAAAATTACTCTCTGTTTCCTAGTTGCTAGATGTACTATGTTGAATTATTGCGTCTGACTATAGAGACGGAAAAGTCATGCGTTACCGGTCCAACAAAGTTGTCCGACGGGGGTCTCGGTGCCTGCCGCACGGTAAACCTGGCAGGTTCGATGAATATTTCCATCGCGTATTGATGCGCCTTGCCAAGTGCGCCAACGACACTATACATGGTATTATTGTAGCTGTAGATGTATTTACAAGTTTTCCATCCTTGTGCTTGGCTCATCGGTCATGTAATTCACTCCTTTTAAATATTGTCCCAGTTACTGGTTGCCTGTTTTCTTTACCCGCCGTTCCTGCCGGCTGCTGGCACCGCTACGAACAATATCCATCACCATGCCGCACTTTTTGGGTTCAAAAGTTTCACCCTCCGCACAGCTGTCGTTGAAAAAACATCAGACACATCCATACGGAGATTCGAAGAGTCACGAAGAAAAGAGGCGCAACGCATCCTAGGGTGGATGGGCTCGCCACATATTCCCTAGCAAACGGCTCGAACGAGGCGGTACTCTACGAGCCAAAGGCTTTTGGGAAGCTTCTGAATCAAACCGCAACACAGCAGAACATTCGAGAGACAAATCCATTCTTGCAGGCGGCTCGTTTAAGGGAAGCACACACTCGGATACAATCGTCCGCTGGAATACGGCGAAGGAGCTGCCAAGCAAGGCGACCCCAAACAATAAAAACATGCCGGTTCCTCCGCACATGAAGCATGACGTGCGCTTCAGTCTCCCAGAAATGAGATTTAGTGACCACGAGGATAGCCTTGATTGGTTACAGGACGAGGAAGAGAATCAAGAGACATTAGCCGACGAGTCTCGCCTATCCCGTTGTTACATATCTACCGCAAGAGCAGACTCGATCGCTACACATGTTCTGGACAGCAGCCTTGCGAGAGCGGACCACGTTCTTCGGTTAAGGAAGCAAGCACGACGAGAGAGAAGAGCTTTGAAGGCGAGCGGCGATTATCTTGGGGTCCAGGGAATCAATCCTGGGACGGGTCGAATAGACGTCGAGACCCCAACGGATAGTGAAGAGAGCCAACCGGGTTTGGAGGCTTCAATGGAGGAGCAACTGCGACCGAAACGTACGGTCGTGACATTCGACCCGAAGATCGATGAGAAAGAACGGAAGAAAATGCTTCTCAAGGCGCGTGAAGATGAGCTCCGTCGTATGGAAAAGAGTAAGCAAGAGGCCGAAGAATTGGCCAACCAGCTCATGTGGCGACGATACACCAAGGAGTGGTCTATTGTCAAAGATCCAGGAGCCGGTAAGCTGCCGTGCAAGCAACCGAAATCACCAGCTGGTCTGTAGAGTCACCTTATCCAGATAACCCTCTACTGACATGTATACCCAGAGCTTTCAACTGACCCTCCAGTCGAGGTGACTGCTAGCCAGCTTCAGACAAAACTAATTAGTTTGGACGATTCACAAAAAGAGGTGGGCTCTGGTGAAAGCCTCGATTCGGCCGGCCAGAACGACAGGGAATCATGTGGCACTGTAGTGCGCACTCCACGTCAGCGCAGTTTCGCAAACGTTTCCCGCGCAGCATTAGAATTGTTCGAGAATGGAATAAGCTTTGATCATTCCTTCCGGTCCAAGAAAGCTGTGCACGGGGCATCTTCAGAAAGTGAGTCCTCTGGGGGGATTTCACCAGCCACCAAAGTCCAGGCAGGCCCAGCATATGACGCAAACTTGAAGTCGCAGCCTTTTTTAGGGAACTGCGACAACAATCCAGAGGACCCCGGAGGCCAAAAAACCAAGCCCAGACACAGGACTTCCACTCGCAAAGCTTTCCGCGAGGTGACCAATTCACTGCGAACAACAAAGAGCTTGAGCAATATTCTCATGACCAGTACACAGGCTCGAATACAGACCATGGCCAAAAGACACATAATGCGAAAAGAACTCGCAGGCTCCCCGGCAGAGCCACATACGATCGGCGCATGGGTAGAAAATGTAGACCAGAAACTAGAGCAAGCCAAAACCATTCCCCCGAGCCTTCCAACAATCAAGCACGAGGAACCTCTCCAGTTGATGGACGGCGTGGGAGATGGATCGACACCAGACAAGAGGCACGAGGAAATGAGAGTGATGAGGATGGGGTTTCTAGACTCTACGAACGACGACAAAGAGAACTGGGAAGGTCACAATCTGGACGCTCAAAGAGGGGCCAAGAACGAAGTACCGAATACCATGAGAGGAACCGCAGCAAGGGACGAATATGCCTGCACACACACCACCATCACTACTGGATCTATTCGACTGAATGCCAACCCATTAGAGGGCTGCAACCCGCTGATAGAGACAAAGCCAGAACAGCCAATAGCATTCTACCCGGAGAGGAGATTGAACGGTTCATCGAAAGGCGAGGACACGGAAGCAGCTATACTGAACGATATCACTTGCCCAGTACCAAGGAACATCCCGAAAGATGTAAGACCGTATGCTTTGAAAACTACGAGGGTCCCCAATCGACTGCAGTTGCGCCAGAAAAAGGTCGACACAGAAATTCAAAGCACCGAGCCGAAGCTTTCACCAACCAGTCACAGCCGCAGTCAAGAGGGGGTGAAAGGTGCACCAAAGACTATCTTGAAATTAACGCACGCAGAAGATCGAAAGAAGAAAAAGAAGAAAAAGGCCGCCACGTCTGCAGATGCTGTTCTGAACAAACAGAAGCAGGCGGAACGAAGTTACTGCGAGAGATGCAGCGAACGTCTGCAAGTAGGTCTTTATGGGCACTTGAGCAGCGACATGAGATGGTATTGACAATATAATAGATACCAGGAAGCTTCCCAACGCATCTCGTCGAAGACGACGCCATCGCAACTCATACCGCTGACGCATATGCGGCGCAAGCAACGCAAACAGCCGATTTAAGCGCGATATTTGATTGCACTCTTCGCCCTTTGGTAGCAGCGGTAGAGATGTATTGCAAAATTGTGCGGCCAGTTTTTGATCCGTACTCTTCCCTTTGGGAGCGCAACGCAAAGAAACAAACGACAGTCTTGGACGCGGTTGTTTTGGTTCTGGCACTCCCCGGGGCCATGGTGGTAATAGCATTGGTGGTATGGGGGCTTCACATTTTGACAGCGGTAGGAAGTTGCCTGCAATCTGCAGGTAGAGCAGTGGCAGGCAACGTTTTTTTACTGTTTGGATGGTGACTTGCGAGGGGATACCAAAATTTGACTCGATGGTGAATGTGAACTGCATCGAGTAGAGTTCGGTTTGAGAGCATAAATGCAGGACCAAATGTGGGATGAGTAAGCGACATGATGCATGAGGCGCAAGAGGAATAGTTTTAGACAAAATTCAATACTCAGAATCAGCTTGGTCTTCCTGGCAATGTGATGGCGGCGGTTATAACTAAAGCATACCGGCAAGACAGCACAGGACTTCGATAGTAGAGTAGGCCATATGCCGACTTTAATGAATTGCCAGGTTTCCATCATGAGGGTGAATGTGGCATAATGGCATGTGATATCTCCTGTTCGTTTCTAGTCGGGTATTTCAACTACCCATCTCGGTCCTTGGCCGGATGTCGTTGGCAGTCCGGAGTACGCGGAGTGACACGAGTTAAGTAGGTACCTATAATGGCTGCGCCGGCATTACAATGTCCATTTATAGTGGCAGGTGGCGATCCACCAAGACTCGCACAACCATCGGTCAGGCTTGTACGGATAGCGTTGGACGACTTCTCTTGGCAATCTTGTGCGAGATGTCATCTGTCAAATCATGCAATAGTTTTCATAGTACTCAAGGCACCATTCTATATCAGTGATACTTGAAAAAAAAAAGAAGAAGAAGAAGAAGAAAGCATGCTCTCACGAAGAGCGAGTATCGGAGCAAAGTACTCTACTACCCGACGGGGCATTTACAGTTACTGGCACAGCGACCAAGTGGATGTTGCCAGGGCCGGGGGGAGGGGGCGGGGGGCCTACCTTGTAGTAGGTACCTTAGTAAGGAGCCTTTCCACCACCAGACTACTAACCAATGCCGGAAGCGCATTAGCAACGACTATGAAAGCATAGGTGTAGTGCTCGATACAACCAGCAATTGGTGTGGGCCCTCAGCCCTCTGCAACATAGCAACGCCGTCACGCCAAAAAAAGCCGCCCCGCGAGTTCGGAGCGCTTCCAAGCTGGGCTCCGTCATCGGAGCCGATGCCTTTTGCGCTGCAATGGATTTTCATAAAAGAGCACCAGAGCCCTCTTCTTGATCCTGACCCCGAAATCTGTTTTTCATTGATCTTGAGATCATACCCTTTTTTTTATTGCCAGCCATTGATCGTTGTAGCCTACAGTCGGGTTTACCTCTTACAAACGCCATCACCTCCAATCGCATTCCATCCACGTTCCTACTAGGAACTGCAACTACACTAGCGATTCCCGACATCACCAAAATCCCCCCTCCCCCACCAAAACTCTCATCGTCTCTCCCTCCATCTTCCCGTTGCTCCATCGAGATCCTCTATTCCTGATCTTTCCTTCCCATCTCTCCCCCCTAATTTTTCTTTCTTGTCCATCCTGTTTCCGAGATTCTCACAGCCAAAATGCCTGAATCCGTATCAAAACCGCAAACACTCTACGACAAGGTGCTCTCCAAGCATATTGTTGATGAGAAGCTTGACGGCACTCTTCTGCTCTATATCGGTACGTCTTCCCCTCCTCGCCTCTCATGTGTGGATGGTTAGATCTCAAGTTAACATCTCCTCCCCTCTCAACTAGATCGTCATTTGGTCCACGAAGTCACCTCTCCCGTACGCTGCTCCCCTCGCGCGAGATCTGTCGCTCCTCAGCTCCCAATCGGACGATCGGGTAAAACTAACAATACTCCAGCAAGCTTTTGAGGGTCTCAAGAATGCCGGCCGTGGCGTCCGCAGACCGGACTGCACCTTGGCAACCACCGACCATGTGAGTCTCCTCGTAACTTGTTCCGCTTGGGACACAAGGAACGGCACTAATTTGACCCTCCTCTCCGCAGAATGTTCCCACCACTTCACGCAAAGGCATGAAAGACATTGCCACCTTCATCGAAGAGGACGACTCCCGCACACAATGCGTCACCCTCGAGGAAAACGTCAAGGATTTTGGCCTGACCTACTTTGGCCTCGGCGACAAGCGCCAGGGCATCGTGCACGTCATCGGTCCTGAGCAGGGCTTCACCCTGCCCGGCACCACCATGGTGTGCGGCGACTCGCACACGTCCACCCACGGCGCCTTTGGCTCGCTCGCCTTTGGCATCGGCACCAGCGAGGTCGAGCACGTCCTCGCCACCCAGTGCCTCATCACCAAGCGCAGCAAGAACATGCGCATCCAGGTCGACGGCGAGCTGGCCCCCGGCGTCAGCTCCAAGGACGTCGTCCTCCACGCTATCGGCAAGATTGGCACCGCCGGCGGCACTGGCGCCGTCATTGAGTTTTGCGGCTCCGTCATCCGCAGCCTCAGTATGGAGGCTCGCATGTCCATCTGCAACATGTCCATCGAGGGCGGCGCACGTGCCGGCATGGTCGCCCCCGACGACGTCACCTTTGAGTATCTCAAGGGCCGCCCTCTGGCGCCCAAGTTTGGCTCCGACGAGTGGAACCGCGCCGTCGCCTACTGGCGCGCCCTGCAGTCCGACCCTGACGCCAAATATGACATTGACGTCTTTATTGACGGCAAGGACATCATCCCCACCATCACCTGGGGCACCAGCCCCGAGGACGTTATCCCCATCACTGGCGTCGTCCCGGACCCCGAGACGTTTGCGACCGAATCCAAAAAGGCCGCCGGCCGCCGCATGCTCGAGTACATGGGCCTCACAGCCGGCACTCCCCTCGAGGAGATCCCCATCGACAAGGTCTTCATCGGCTCCTGCACCAATTCCCGCATCGAGGACATGCGCGCGGCTGCCAGTGTCGTCAAGGGCAAGAAGATCGCGCCCAACGTCAAGCGCGCCATGGTCGTCCCTGGCTCCGGCCTTGTCAAGAAGCAGGCCGAGGAGGAGGGCATCGACCAGGTCTTCATCGACGCCGGCTTTGAGTGGCGCGAGGCCGGCTGCAGTATGTGTCTCGGCATGAACCCTGATATTCTCTCCCCCAAGGAGCGCTGCGCTAGCACCTCGAACCGCAACTTTGAGGGCCGCCAGGGCGCGGGCGGCCGCACCCACCTCATGTCCCCGGTCATGGCCGCCGCCGCCGCCATCGTCGGCAAGCTCGCCGACGTGCGCAAGCTCTCCACATACACCGCCAGCCCGCACGTCGAGGCCAGCCAGTCCCCCGCCGGCAAGCCTCACGTTGACGAGCGCGTCGCCAACGACGCCGCGGAGCGCGAGGCCATTGCCGACCAGCCCGAGGACAACTTCCCCCACACCAACACCGAGGCGACGGCGGCCGGTGGCGGCAGCAGCAGCGGTGGTGCCGGCCTGGCCAAGTTCCTGACGCTCAAGGGCATCGCCGCGCCGCTCGACATGGCCAACGTCGACACCGACGCCATCATCCCCAAGCAGTTCCTCAAGACCATCAAGCGCACCGGCCTCGGCAGCGCCCTCTTCAACGCCTTGCGCTACGCCGAGGACGGCTCCGAGAACCCGTCCTTTGTCCTCAACAAGGAGCCCTACCGCGGATCCAAGATCCTAGTCTGCACTGGCGAGAACTTTGGCTGCGGCTCCTCGCGCGAGCACGCCCCCTGGGCGCTCCTCGACTTTGGCATCAAGGCCGTCGTCGCCCCGTCTTTTGCCGACATCTTCTTCAACAACATGTTCAAGAACGGCATGCTGCCCATCGCCGTCACCAACAAGGCTGACCTCGACGCCGTCGCCGCCGAGGCGCGCGCCGGCCGCGAGGTCGAGGTCGACCTCCCCAATCAGCTCCTCCGCACCGCCGCCGGCGACACCATCTGCCGCTTCGAGGTTGAGGAGTTCCGCAAGCACTGCCTCGTCAACGGCCTCGACGACATTGGCCTCACCATGCAGATGGAGGACAAGATTGCCGCCTTCGAGCGCCGCATGACGGCCGACACCCCCTGGCTCGACGGAACTGCCTACCTCAAGCGCAAGGGCCAGGGCGGTAAGCTCGCCGCAAAGGCCGTGCCCGTCGCCAAGACGAACCGTGGTGAGCCCATCAACGAGCCGCTCGAGTGGTAGCGAAAACAAAACAAAACAAAAAAGACATCAAAAGGAACAAAAAAACATTAGGTGCAGATAATGTCATTGGGAAGGAGTTGAATGATTTTTCTTATTTCAAGTTTATATGAATGGAATGAATGCCAAAGCTACCCAAGCACACAACCGTACAATGTGGAGGATAAAAAAGTCGAGTGCTGGTATCAAACGGCTATGCGGGCTAAAGTCGCGTCTAGTGAGAATAAATAACTGCTATAGCGCTGTGTCTGGTACTACAATTAATCTCTTCGTGCTTCATTTCATAAGTCCCCATACCTCGATAGAAAACAGTTTGCCAAGGGCATGAAAGGTCAATTCCACCAAAAACTTACACTGAAGCTGACACTCAAGCTTCGGACGTAGTGCCACCACCCCACGGGTATAAGTAGTGTATCGCCTGGCTCTAAAATACACTCAAAGTACTCGACGTCCTCTAAACTTTCTTGTACTTCTCTGATAAAATCGGCGGCCTCGTCAAAATCATCATCGCACTCATCCCAGCCCTCGATCAGGCCAAGGTCAATGGCGCTTGTGTTGCTCATATCGACGCCGTTTACATTTTTCGGCATTGGCCGCATGTACTCGTCCGCCTGGGGAGGGTACAGCCTCACGTATTTTGTGCCCACAACTTGACACAAAAGGTTGTTGTACAAGTCCGTATGAAGGGGTGTGGTGGTGCCGGCGGGGCCGAACCAAGCATTGAGCTCCGGCTCTTGGAGCGTTGGTTTGACTTTGGCGGGATCGAAAGGGTGAAAAGATGGAACACTGGCCCAGCAGAAATCGGGGATCATGATGTCTTCACGAAGTGCGGGTATTTGCCGAAAGAGGTCATGCTGCGCCAGGTAGCCTGGCTGTGGAACAGATTTGTTGGCGTCGGTACCCGGGCTATCCGCGCCACTGCTTGTAGTATCGCCACCAACGATGGTCCTGTCAATAAATCGGACGAGAAACTCTTTGAAGGGTAGAAGTTCTTGGCCCCATCCAGCTTCGGCGTAACTACGCCCAATCTCTACCGGCACCAGTCGTCGTCCGCCCAATGTCTCCTGAAGGAGGTAGCTCGGCCGGACCCATTTCTTGTCCAGTAGTGCAGGCCAAGTATCTTTCGTCAAGTCTGTAAATACAATAGGTTCGGGACCGACTGTGCCTGTGGCCATGGCAAGTGCATGCCCTTCTCTCATGTGCCTCTCAAACTCGTCGATATTCCAGCCTTGGTGTCTCTCGCATGGTCTCGACAATCCCGGGCGACCATTCGGCTCCAGTTCAGAAAACTCCTCTTCAAAGTTGAAGATCGAAATCGGCCTCAAGACTTGATCAATCTGTTTTATGGTCCCTTCTATCCATGCCCTGTCGAGAATGCGGCCTCCGCCAGCTGTGATGATGGACTGGTCAAGCCTCGCTACTACCTCGTCCAACGCCTTCAGAAAAGCTTGCCGCTGCTCATGCGGCGTTCTTTTGTTCACCTCTTTGAGTAGAATGTGAAATGTGGTGAGGACTTGTGCATCGGAGTAGATTTGTCGCCAGTAGGACGGCGCTTCGTCGAAGCGATAAGCGTACAGGCGAGCGTGGCTCGCAAACTCGATGTCCTTCAGCCGGCGGGCAACAAGATCGTCAAACGAACCGACCTCGTAGGTTCCGGCAATAGCATCTTCAAACGTATCCAGAAGGTAGTATGCTTGCCTATTAAGCAGGTTCTGTATGGCTTGGCGTTCGAAGTCTTCAATCCCACCGCTGATCGGCTGGCCATCTGAATCGGTCGTTTCTTCATCCGTTGCTTCCACGAGCTCTTTTGTAGCCTCATGATAACGATCGAGAAGCCTTTTAAAGGCGGGTAATATGAAGGGATGGTAGCTCATGACGGCATGCTTGATGCTCGTTGCTTAGCAGCCCAAGTGCTGATGTGTTGATGAGATGAAGTTGTCAAGTAAATGTCCCCACTCCGTTGAGGAAAGCTTGGTGGTTTGCGCTGCGTCTTGTTATCAGCGGCAAGCGCGATCTTTAGGCTCATTGGGTAGGTATAACACACCTACTACAGCATAGGTAAATCCGTCAACTAAAGCGGTATTATTTATTTAGCTTTGACTATCATCTTCCGTAGCATCCAGTTTCTGGCCGTCTCTCCGCGCCTTGGCTCCAGCTTTAAGCAGCTCCCATTTCTCCCTATACTTTTCTAATGTCTTTTGCATTTTGCGGTTATCCTTTTCAAGTCGTTCCATTTGCTTTGTTGTTGCCACCAGTTGCTCCTCCATCTCCTGGCTCTTCCGTAGCATCGCCGCAGCCGCGCCGTCGTCTGGTTTTGCCGACGCATTCGGTGAGGAGGGTCTCATCAGGCGATAGCTCTCTGCCAGAGCCATGGCGGAGCTCTGCGCGCTCGCTTCAAACGTATGTAGTCGCTTGGACAGCTTATCTAACATATCCTTCAAGGACTGGTTTTCTGTATACAGTTCTTCGATAGTATTGTTGAGCTGCCGTTCTGTATGCGATGATTTGCCAACCCGCCGTTTAGCACCTGGCGATAGGGCGACGGGAAGCTCGCGTGCGTCTACAAAATCATCGTCCTCCTCTTCTGCAATCGTGGATTCTATGCTACCATGGATGGAGCCTCCCAGGCGGCGCTTCTCCTTCTCAGCATAGCTAAGAATGTTGGCATACGACATGGTGTGCCCAGTGGTGGGTACGACGTAGAAAGACTCGTGAGGAGCATGGCCCTCACGGGCCAAAACACGCATCGTAGCTTTGGAGTAAATTTTTGACAAATCTGGTTCGGCGCTTGGGGACGGAACTGTTTTTGGTTTCCGCTTTGCTTGTGCCGGCTCGGGCAACTCTTGATCCGATGTGATAGACTCCTCTTGAATGAGCGGCAGGCCGGCAAATGCCAGGGGTGCCGAGATTTTATTAATGAGGCTACCAAAGGTGTTATAGAATCTTGTGTAACCAGCGTCATCGGCATTCGAATCCGTGATTTGCTGTTGCTGCGGCGTCGAGGAGGATCTCTGGCGAGCGTCCGATTTTGACGACTGCATGGGCGGCACCCAGGTCGGCTTGCCAGGCTGGTGGTCCATGAGAGTCTGCATCTTGGTCTTGGAGCCGTCCCGGCGCGGGTGCGGGTCGACATTGCCAGGCGCCTGGTCGTTGGAGACACTGGGGCTCAGCGGCTGCCCGCGATACTTGGAGCGGATGCCGCGCGCCGAGGCTAGGTTGCTCGCAATGGACGATGACATTTCCCGCGCGGCATGACGCCGCTGCTGCGCCAGTCCCGGCATGTGAGCCGATGAGGTGGACCTCGGCGACGTCGCACCGCCTGTCGAGGACTTTCTGCCCGCATGGGCAGCCTCGTCGCCGTCCTTTTCGCTGACGGCCTTTTCGTCTCCGTCGCCCTCGCCACCGGCGTGCGGGTAAGCGTCAGGCGGCAGCCGAAGCAGCTCGGCGAGCCGCTGGTGGTGCGCTTCGAGGAGCTTGAGAGTTCGGAGGGCCTCTACGCTAGATGTCCGCTGTGCAGCGTTGGCAAACTCGCCCGCGGCGAGGGTGTGCTCGTTGATGGCGACGGTGGTGTCGGCGGACTGGCGAGTAGCGACCGCGGCGGCCTGCGCGTGGTCCTGCGCCTTGACAAGCGGTGAAGAATCCATGAGTATCGGGTCGTACAATTGTTATTCGCTGGTTTCGCGGGGAATCTAACGCTCGGCCGTAGGCGCACCAAACACCGAACGGCCCGCAATGTTGGTGACGGAACAGAGAGGTTCACGGGACCTTTGACGGTCACGGCCGCCACTTCACAATTTAGCGGGGCGCTGCGGCTCCGGCAATCGTCCCGCGCTAGCGTAGATGTGATGTACTCACTTCCCCAGCTGCAACCGTTTCAACAAAAGGCGGAAATGAAGATGACGGCATATTTTGGCTTGTTTGCAGTGGGTTTTTTTCAAGCTTAACGGAATGATTTTCCGGATATTTCGCATATTCCGGAATGCGCCTATGATGGCAAGCAAGGTGCATGTTAATCCAAGTAAATTGTACACATTTATAGAATACCAATGTCAAAGAGCCATCCTGTATCGCCGTTCTAACATGTCCACACGCCGACAATACCATTCTGTCTTCCCTCTACCATATAACCGTCCTTTACACGCACACGCTCCACAACAGAGGTCTTTCTACCCTCCTCGGCCGCCGTGACGCCCGCGCCGCAGTCCCATTGCCGTCCCTCTACCTTATCGTACACCTTGACAACATCCTCGCAAGCGGCGCTGACAATCCTTCTCGCATCAAACATCATACTCGTAATAGGGTTGTCGTATGCATATGCGTCGTATATGGACCCAGTTCGCAAGTCCCAAATCTATCATTCGATTAGCGTCACTGCTTCGGAACGTGTCGCATCGCCAGAACTTACTCGTATACTCCTGTCCAGACTTCCAGTCACCAGATGCACATCGTCAAACTGGAGACATGTTACGGCTCCGGTATGGCCGACAAGGCTTCTATGTACCTGTCCGCTGCGCAGATCCCACAGACGCACCATACCATCCGCGGTGCCACACGCCAACGCCGACTCAAACACCTGTAGGGCGCCGACAAAATCGGCCGAGCTAGAACTTGAGCGACCTGTAGGTCTCCAGGCGGCATCGGAGGTGCTGGGGTTTGCAGAAGCCTGTGCGGCCGCCCACATGACATCCAGCGTCTGGATACAGCGGCCCTTGTCCAAGTCCCAATGACGCAGCGTCTTGTCAGCAGAGCCAGAAATTAAGGTGTCGCCGCGGAAGTGGAGAGCCGTGATTTCTCCAACATGTGACTGCAGTGTAAAGAGCTCGCAGTTGTCCATGCTACCTTGAGGTGGCTCAACAAATTGGTCGTTGGGGTTCTCAAAAGCGATGGCATCCTCATCCTCCTCGCCATGCCCGGCACCTTGTGGGTCGTATTGTGATTTGCTGAGGTCCCATAGCTTGATGGTTGCATCTACTGAGCCAGTGGCCAGGATGTTGTCCTCAACCTGTAATGTGCGGACGGATGCATTGTGGCCTTCGAGATGACCCATGCAGCGACCGGCATTAAGATCCCACACACGAACCGTGTCGTCAAGGGCAGCAGTGACCATGACTCCAAATGGCGCATCAAAATCGAGGGTGGTGATTGTGTCCTTGTGTGCTCGAATCTCGCGAATGTTGGAGCCGGGTTCAAAATGTTCATGCAGGATGGGCATAGATTTGCGGCGGCGAACCTTTTTGGGCCTTTTCGTCGGTGTGCCGGAGGATGAGCTGGGAATTTGATCGTAGACGGATTGCGACATGAATTCGGGGTCGTGATCGTCAGCATCGCCAACGAGGTCAACTTCATCTCTTGTGGGTGTGTTCTTTGCAATTTCCTCAGCTTCGTCAACGAGCGCCTGGGCGGCCTCGACTCTTCCCTCGACATCAAGAACTGTAAAGTGTTAGTAGTTCAGGGTATGCATACGCAGGTCGGACTGGAGAGCGGCTCACTATCGTGCTCGAGGAGAGCCTCTTCTTGCTCCAAACCTGCTAGTCTTTCCATGATGATCCGGCGCATTCCATGTAGATTAGCAATTTTATTGTCGATTTCGCGGATCTCGCTGCTGGCCATATTTTTACGCACGGCCAGCAGGTCAAATTCGTGCATCATGGCGGCCTTTTCCTTCTTGGCTTGGCTGAGTCGCTGCGTCTCGGAAACGGACGTGCCATCCTCGAGCAGCTTTCTCCCTCTGGAAATGCGTCGTCGATGCTTCTTGCCCTCGTCTGTCAGCTCGGGGAAGCTGGCCTGGAAGCCTTGGAAGAGCGAGTAGCTGTTGTCGCTGTCGGGGATGTTGGAGAGGAGGTGATCGGGGAGGGTCGTCAAGGCGCGGTGCTGGATTTCTACTCGGGAGAGCTTGGAGCGAACCATATCGGTGGGCGTGGTCCTTGCCATGGCAAACATGCTGCGCTGGACCGTTGGCCGCTTGAGCTGCTTGTGCACCTCGGCCATGGCGGCCTGGTAGTGCGTAGAAGCACCTTCGGCATTTACAGGGCCCATGAGATGGCTGGCGGTGGTTGTCACTTTTCTGCTGAAAGCTTCGAAGCCACGAGTCTGTACACGGCGGCGACAATAAGGCGGTGCGTTAGCAAAACAGGGTGCAAGCTGCGGACGACGCCGCCGCCGCCATCACACGACACCAGGAGGCGGTGGTGGACGGCGACGCAGTTTGGTGTCGCGTACCGAGATGAGCGACTGGTCGTCGTCGGCGCCATCATCAGCGAAATCGTATTGGCTTTCCGGATCAGCCATGGCTCAGGCCGTCGAGCTTGAGCTGCAATTGCGTCGTGGTCAATGGCTTCGAGGAAAGCCGTCGGTGGCGTACGTCAGAAGGAGTTTGCGACCCAGGGTTGCTTTGCATTTGAGCGCGGCCCGCCTGGGATGCGAAGTGCCAATGGGAGGGCCCGCATGGAGAAGGGGGGAGCCCAGGATGCCTTGTCGGAGAGCGCTGTAACCAGTAAGCTAACTGCGCAACCCGTGCCTGGAGTGTCACTGGCCGAAGCTTGATTTTAAAGGAGACCAGTGCTATAGCTATTGTGGGGCAGCCTCTTTATAGCGGGTGGCTTGTTCGGGTACGATGGCGTTTACACGGGCCAAATAGCGCACGTTGCAGTTCTACTATGCTAAGCATATATGACGACGTGAGTAAAAAAGGTCTCAGATTGAGAGAGGATACTCGATGTTTTCATGACAGTTTGGACAGACCGAGATCATCTGTAGTGTACGTGGTTGCTGCGTCAGCAAACATCCTTGCTCAACAGGCAGTGTACTACATACTGAGTATAAGAGACGGAGTAGCATCCGCACTGCTTGCATGGAAACGAATAAAATCAATGTAGTAACAAATTGTCAAATTCTCATTTCTCCTGACTTTTGAGATTTATTCCATGTCAAGTCCCTGTAGGCCCCTCCACGTGTATCGTCGCTCTCTTCACTCATAGACACTCGCAACGCGTAGATTTATTGCACGGCGGCAGATTTTGCCAATTATTTTAGCCATTTCCGCAAAGAACTCTGGTCTCTTTCGTCTGGAGGACTGTATTCTGGATACAATGGTGCATTCAGGATTGAATTTATGGGCGTTGTTAGCATGCCTCCCAACAGGGCCGGGCTCCAGCAACTGACCCAGGGATACGGTGCACGTTGGCAGGCACAAAAACGGAGTCCAAATACATTCTTCCAACTCGAGTCGTGGTGAGAGGCTCCTATGCTCGCTCGAAGCTGATGCATCAGGTCGACGACAGTATGACTTGGATGTACCCGGCCCGCCCACGGGGATTTTTTCAGCGGACAGCAGCGCCTACGGAAAGCCAATTTCTAGCGGTGCCCCCCACTAGACGTCCTCGATCCACCAGCATCTTGGCGCACATCTGATGCAACATTATCTTTTTATTAGCGGCATGCGGCCGATGCTCGGAGAAAATTGCCCCTCCAACATCGACCTGTCGTTGCCCAACTCATTGGTGTCTCAATTCCCTATTTCCAACCGGTCAAGACAATCTCATCGCCCTCCATGGATTCCTTTGTCGATCTCAACGATGGCTCCCAGGCATTGGACCTGTCACGCATCCGATACCAGCTCATGTACGTGTGCTAACGCTCCCTCTCACAACTTGATGCCTTGACTCACACCGGCTGGTAGTCGTCTGGAAGATACCATCATTTTTGCCCTCATTGAGCGCGTACAGTTTGCCCTGAACAAGGTATGATTGTACAGTCTTCTCTCCACACCGTGGTGGCCAGAGCACGATGAGTCGCTCATACAATATCCCCGGCGCAGACCATCTATATGCCCGGCGCCCTCGACATTCCAAACAGCAAGCTCAGCTTCTTTGATTGGTACCTGAGCGAGCAGGAGAAGCTACAGTCCCTCATCCGTCGCTACGAGTCCCCTGACGAGTACCCTTTCTTTCCCGAGGCTGTGCAGAAGCCCATCCTCAAACCGCTCAGCTACCCCAAGATCCTCCATGACAACAACGTCAACGTCAACGACAAGATCAAGGACTTTTACACGGACAAGTTCCTCCCCGCCGTCTGTCCCGACTTTGGCCATGGCGACCGAGGCGAGACGCAGGAAAACTACGGATCGGCCGCCACCTGCGACATTGCCTGTCTGCAGGCGCTGTCGCGGCGCATCCACTTTGGGAAGTTTGTCGCCGAGAGCAAATTCCGCTCCGAGACGGACAAGTTTACCGCCCTCATCAAGGCCGGCGACCGCAAGGGAATCGACGAGGCCATCACCAACCGCGCTGTCGAGCTGCAAATTTTTGAACGCCTGCGTCTCAAAGCCCGCACTTACGGCAAGGACCCCGGTCTGAAGGATGGCTCCGAGTCGCATATCAAGATTGATGTCGACGCTGTCGCCGCCATGTATGAAAAGCATGTCATTCCCTTGACAAAAGAGGTGGAAGTAGAATACCTGATGCAGCGCCTGGAGCCGGCTCCATAGTCACGAGGACAATGAATCTGAAATTCATGCGTACCCTGACATGATGATATATACAAAGTTTTGTTTTCTATTTTATTTTATTTTTCTTCCTATTGGCCGGGGTTTATATAATCGTTGACTGCCTTGATCGCTTCCTGGAACTTGGGGGCTTCGATAAGGATCATGTGTCCTTGGGCCTTGATTCCCATCTCCTGAAATGCGCGCTTGCTGTCGGCAACAGCATCGCCCTCCTTGGTATAGGAGAATCCACCAAAGGCAGAGGCATATTTATGCAGCACTTCGTCTTCGGGGTGGAAATAAAATGTGGAAGACTCCTCCTTGGCCTTTTTCTTCTTTCGGTCCTCAATGTCGAGTGTCGACTCGGCTTCAGTATAAGTGCGCGTCAGAATCAAGTAGTGCGAAAAGTCGTACGGCTCCTTGTCCTCGACAGCGGCCTCAATCTCGTCGATGAGCATCGAGTACAGTGGCGGAGCAATCTCGGAGGGCATGTTGATGAAGCGCTCCGAAAATACGAGGCCAACATGCTTGTTGGCATTGATGAGGTCTGCGACCGGGGCCAGCGACGGGTTGGTGCCGGCTTTTTGGACCAAGTACTGCAGAACATCCTTCATGGTGTCGGCATCTTTATGCACAGCGGTGTTCAATACGGATAGCATGGCGTATGCGTCGGTATTTTTGCCGTCGACCTTGACGGTCGAGCCGATTGTCGGTTGCGACAAGATGAGGTCCGTGAGGGTCGACATGTTGAAGAGGTTGGCATCGACGTCGAAGAGCTGACGCAGAAGAGACTTGACTCCATGAAAGTCAATTTCGGGATCGTAATTGAACCATTCGAAGTCAACATCAACCATGTCAAAGTCCTATAAGCACCCAAGTCAGAAACAGTACCTAGTTTAGTCGAGCAGTGGGTAGTGCCGGCCTACCTCCTCGTCACTATCGTCCTCGTCCATCTTGTCGGCAGCCTTGTCAGGACCGCCAGAGAGTCCGTCCTGTTCCCTAGAGCGCTTCTTTCCCATGATGAGCTAATTTGGTGTATAATAGGGAGGAAAACGGTGCAGCGTGTGTAGGCGCAATTGTTGAAGAAGAAAATGTCAAGGGCCGGTCAAGCTCAGTACAATTTTTTGGCTGCCCCGCACTAGCCTTAATCGGGACAGTCGGGATGGTGGCGGCGGCCGAATAAAAGGTCGGCCGCGAGCTAGGAGAATAGACAAAATACAGAAAAGTAGACAAACTCAGAAAATGAAAGAGATCTATATTGTGAGAAAGAACGGCTTAAATGGATTATAGAATGGCATGCAGGTGTCAGGTTTTCTAATCACCCACCGCAGCCTAAGGCGTGCAACCACATGCCAACATAGCACTCACTATACCTAAGTACTGAGGTATCTTAGTTACTATCAGTAAGGTATAGGTACCAGGCTCTCTGTGACAGACCGCCAGGTCAGAAAGCTCCGCCGAGCGACCCGCCTGCAGCTCATCCCATCCACCACCAAGTCGTTGCCAACCCGACCAGCCTCTCAGCTTGCGTCACGGAGCACCACCACTGGGGTCGATTACCAAGATCGCACACGCCGGCACGCATTACTGCCTGTCCGCTTGCTACGCACCAGGCTGCTTGCCCAACTCGTCCGATCGGCGACGATACAATCTTCTTCGTCTCACCGCGCACTGACGTCGACAACTCCGCACCAACGCTCCGTCATCATCAAGCCGTCCGCTGGCTCCGTCAGTGCCATGGACTACAGCGCATCCATCCACGAGTCCGACGATCCGGTGGGAGCTTCGCCCTGGGGCAACTCTCCCACCTCATCACCCAAGAGGAACCCGGCTCCTTTTGCCAGCCTTCCTCACGAGAGCTCATCGTCGTCGTTTCCCTTCTCGTCGCAAGACTCCAACGGCCTAGGCAGCCCAGCGCTCGGCGCCGAGGGTTTTCCGCGACCTGGGACTGCCACCACTGCCTCGGAAACTGGGGGTGAGGCCGACCGCGAAACTATCGAGGGCCATGAAGAGTCCGAGGTCAGCCAGGCGATTGATTCCCAGCCCGCGCCGCCAGTTCCGCAACACCACCAGCCGCCACAGCACCCTGGCTACGCGCCGCAGGGGCACGACGCTGAACCCATCCGGGGTCCCATTGCTCCTCCCGAAGGACAGGTTCATAAGCCGCTGCAGCCTCAATATAGGTTGCAGGCCAAGATTACCGGTTTGGAGCGCACCGGCAAGAAAGACCCGCTGCTGCGATTTGACGTCTACGTATGTCCTCGGCGATTGACTTTACCTATAACCGACTGACCATTTATAGACCAACCTTCCTCGATTCCGCACATCCCAATATCGTGACGTTCGCCGCCTGCACTCCGAGTTTGTAAAGCTTGCCGAGCACCTCATTTCCGCCAACCCCGATGCCTTTGTACCTGCCGTTCCCCCAGCTGTCACCTCGGCCGGCGCTGGGACCGACGAGGACGAGACCCGAGTCAAAGCTCTGATGCAGAGGTGGTTCAACTACGTATGCAGCAGCGAGACCTTGATGAGAGACGACGAGATGATACTTTTTGTCGAGTCGGACTTTGGCTACAGCCCCTTAGTCAAGATGAAGCAACCCGCTACAGGTGTTCGCAGAAAGATTCTCAAGCAGTTCGCCCCGCCACCCGACGATACGCCCGAGCTCGCCGATGCACGCCCTGCCGTCAAGCTCTTTTACCTCGGCACCATGGACGCCGGACACAAGGTTGATAAATTGGTCAAGGCCAGGCGAGGTACGTGCCACAAAGCGATGACGACATGTACAGTACTGACGGTGCGCTCGTAGGACTTGGCCTTGCTGAGTCTGATTTTGGAGTAAAGCTCGGAGGGATGCATGTGCAAGAACCCCACCCTGGCTTGGCCAATGCCTACAGGAAGCTGGGCAAAGTCATCCAGAATGTGGGAGATTTCCACGCGGCGCAGGCTACCGCCGAGGCATCTACAATTGGCGACCCATTCCAATATCACTCGCAGGATGCCTTCATCGTCAAAGAGACCCTGACAAACCGGCAGATCCTCACCAGGGAATTTATTCAGGCACAGGAAGCTACAAGGAGCAAGCTCAATGCCGCTGATCGCCTCAAGACCAGCAGCAGCGTGCGCCGCGAAAAAGTTGACGAAGCGATTGCAGCTCTAGATGATGCGCGTGAGACGGAGGCCTACCTTTACAACAAGACCCACAGGGTAACGCAGAACTTGCTCCAGGAGCGCCGCAAGTGGTTTTCGCGGACATCAACCGACTTGCGCCTGAGCATTAGGGAGTTCGTTTTGCGTGAGATTGAGGCTGAGAGACGCACACTGTCCGTGCTGGAGAGCGTCCGCGCCGACATTCGCGCCATTGACTCGTCGGGTGGTCTCAGCCGACTGGGCCGCGAATCGCACCCCGTAATCCGCCGGACCAGCCTGGCCGCCAGCCAGGGTCCTAAGGGTGACGCGTGGAGCGGTGTGCCGCGCCGTGCGGACGCGGCGAACCGCAGCACCTCGTCGAGCTTCATGGGCAAGCTGCCCGAGGACAGCGAAGCGGATGACGTCCAGCATGACGCGGGTGCCGCCGGGCGTGCCAGCTTACCAGGCTTGGCCGAGGAGGAGGACGATGACCGTATCGATGCAAGGAACGCGGCGAGTCGCTTGGCCACGAGCACTTTCTAAGGGCACGGAAACGGTACAGAATTTGTGACACATGTTCATTCTTGCAGAAGATGGGTTCCAGTCGAGAGAGGGCGACCTCCCTCACCCAGTGTTAATTAGCCACAATCGAAATGTTTGAAGACGTGTGATGCGCTCGGTGTTGACTTTTTGGGATGTCGGCACCTCAATCGAAATGTTAGGACAACTACAATGTCGTCTTAGTCCCACTCCGACTGGACTTTGTAACCAGATTCATCATGCAGATCACCCATCTGCCCTGATCGCAGGCAGGGATCTCACAGGTTATAGATAACGCACCCTAAGGCTATATTGTACAATGGACGTAGACAAACCTATATGAAAAAAAAAGAAGAGGAGAAAAAAAAATATCAAGTATTGGTGCGTATTGCGTGTGTTACGACTATTTGCGTGCCCTCATCATCCTTTAGGGTAAGTGCTCGTGATGAAAGAAGTTGCGGTGGAGCTAAGGGGTCAGAGAGTACGACTACATAGGTCAAAATAGCTTCGTTGTTTTCAACAACTCGCGGCCATAGATTAGCTGGGAGATCGTCAGACTGAAGTTGAACTTCAATCCTACGGATTTAGATACCTATCTGAAGGTCGTGTGTTCGAGTCACACTGGCCGCAAGTTTCTTTTTTTGGCGGGGGTAATTCCCAAGTGGGCCGGACGCTGGCTACCCTCTTCTTTTTTTTCCTCTCGGCGGAGCAGCGCGTCGGTTGGGTTGTACCTGGTGTTGGGCAGAGGATATGCGTAGAGTCGACACGATGCCACGACATATTTTTGATACTTTTTTTCCTGTATAGTAATTTGCACCAAATTTCAACAGCTACTTGACATAGACAATTCGAAGTGCCATGGACATTGGAAGATCTTACTACTCTACGAGATGCGCGTCTACATTGAAGCTGGTGGTTTACTGACTACCTATTGAGTCGTTCTGACTTTCTAGCGGGACGTCGTCTTAGAAGAAAAAAAAAAAAAAGGAGACTTGGAGGAATTCTGTTGATTGGGTGATGTGTGGCACAACCGCCTGGCTATTGGTTTTTGAGAGGAAAAACACGACTTTCCCAGAGACACGAGTGACTGACATAATTTTGAGTTGGTTTTGGCGCCTTTGGAAGCACCCTCCACTGCGTCTTTACCAGAGATGTGCTCTGACATCAAAAGCAGACTAGCGGAGCCCGACCACACGTATAAAGAAAAATAAGCCGCTCGGAAATAACTCGGCGGCCATAGATTAGCTGGGAGATCGTCAGACTGAAGTACAACTTCAATCCTACGGATTAGATACCTATCTGAAGGTCGTGTGTTCGAGTCACACTGGCCGCAATTCTTTTTGCCCTCCTCCCTTAATTTTTTCCCCGATATGAGCAGCTCCTTTACTTATTAACCTGCTCGGAGCGGGTTGCGTATTTGAAAAAAGTTTGCCGCTCGTGTTGACCTCCTGTCACATACCAAACAGATGACCGACTCTCCAGACAGCCGAGAAAATGATTATTATATATTCGTATTCATGTCTAAAATGTATGTGCCGTATTACCAAACCAACGCTTCGTAACTCATGACTAGATAAAAACAGTGTCAATCACCAAGTCGCACACTTCGTCCAGCGTGGGCAGCTGTCCGCGCCGTAGCAACCTGCGCAGGCCCATGTCGTGGCTCTTGTTAATGTAACCCGTGGCCAGGAAGGCCTTTTCGCTCCCGGAGAGCTCCCTCTTCTCCATGTCCTCCCACCTGCGCTCCGCGTCCTCTCGCGCCTCGCGCAGGATACGGTCAGTGTCCTCCGACTCCCACAGGTTGCAGCGGTCGCACTCCTTGCAGGGCCTCGGGTCGCCGTCCGGGCGGAAATGGTCGCAGAAGTGGCGGTAGCCCTCGTCGCCGAGGTCGGCGCGGCAGACGTAGCACATCTTGTAGCCGCACGGGCAGGTCAGCTTGTTGCAGCCCGAGTTCTTCACAAACGACGTGTTGCACCGGGGGCACACGCGCTTGACGGCCATGCTCATGGCCTGCTCGACCTGGGTGCGCAGCGCGACCAGCGACGACTCGTGGCATATGTGGATGTCCTTCCAGGACTTGTGGCACGAGAGACAAGAGACGCGTTTGCATTCGGGACTCTGGCAGGTGAACTTGAGACCGCGCCGTCGGCGGCTGTGTCGGCCGACCGCCTGCGCCCAGTGCTCCTGAAAGAACGGGGCCAGCGGGACGCATGCAGCCACGACCGCGCACAGCAAAGTCGCGAGGAGGATGGCCGGAAGAAGAAGAAGTAACGCGATGCCCGTAGCACCGAGGAACAGCATCTGGTAGCCGCTGTCGAATCGTATGCGTAGCCCTGCCTCCTCGGCCGGCAGATACAAGTCGTCGATTTCCGCATAGTTGCAAAACGGGCAGCGGATGAGGGGTAGTTTCGACTCAATGAGGCCATGGTCTGCCAAGCGGCGGTCCAGTTTGAGGAGCATGTCGGCACCACCTCTTTGCTGCATCATGGCTTGCTGCAGCTGCTCGTAGGGGACCTGGCCGGGACATCTGTCACCCTCAGTAGAGAGGCACCTGAGTGTCCCCGTCTCGGCATTGACGCTGCTCTGCCAGCCTTGTCCGAAAAGCGCTTCTTTGATCGAATGCTGCACGCAGCTGTAGCAAGTCATGTGCCCAGACTTGGTACACGAAGTCATTTCTTCAAACGGGGCCGTTGTGAAGCAGCACCCGCACTCATACGTGGCCCCTGCCTCCTCTGCCTCCTGCTGATTGAGTGTCTGGGCTATCTTACGGTCTGACGCCTCCTTGGCCTCTCTGTCCCGTGCTTTTAGCGGCACCACCAGCGTTTCGTAGAGTTCCCTGTCGAGCTCAGCGCTGCCGGTTGCGCGAATGGTCGGTATGATGGAGCCCTGGCCGCTCGACTTCCAGACGACAAGCGGGTGGTTTTCGGCCTCTCCGGTGGCTATCGGCTTTCGTCGAAAGAAGATGGAGGATATCGTGAACCGCCAGGACTTGGACGAGAGCGTGGCGAGGGTGCGGCGGGATTCGAGGTACGAGTAGTTGGACTCGGCGAGGACGCCGTCAATCGTGGAGCGGGACAGGCCGCGGAACTCGTGCCAGGCGAGAGCGCGCACCGCCCTCTTGTACTCGGGGCTTCGGAAGGCGTCGGACCGGGGCACCGCCGGGCCGGCCGGGTCGTCCTTGTCGGGGACTCGCCAGCGGCCCTTGACCCATGTGACGCGGTTCTTAAGCAGCGCATCCGCGACGAGGGCGAGCCGCGACTCGCCGTCAAAGTTGGACAGTAGCTCGCGAAAGACCTCGATCTGGATGTCGGGGAAGACGGCGGCCAGCGCGTCGAGGCAGCTGTTGAGTTGGTGCAGGTCGGGACGTTCGGGCGGGACGCATGGCAGCTGCGCGGCGTCGTGGATGTACTCTGGCAGCAGCTCGGACTCTGCGTGGGCAGCCTTGGATCGGTTCGCTGACGCCTTGTCGCTAGACGAAAGGATACCGAGCGACACCATTTTACGCGTTCATGGTTGACGAGAGCGAGGTTGATGGCGGAGTTGAGTGTTTGTTGAACGGGAAGACAGCGTCGCGAATGTCGAGCCCACACAAGCCTCACAAACCCGCCCCACACGGTTGCAACAGCTTTGCCCCAACAATCATGGGTTGCGTGAAATGTGCAGTGTATTCTATCTAGGAATAAAATTACATGCCGCTGAAAGTTCAAGACCCTAACCCTTCTAAATCGTCTATTTCGATATCCATGACAGGTTTCTGGGCCCACACGTCGGCCCAGTCCATGTAAGCGTGCAAAGTGTGGTCATGTACAGAGTCGAGAACTTGCTGGCCCAGCTCGGCGGCCTCATCCTGGTCTAGTCCGAGGATGTCGTACTTGGCCAGGACGGCCAGCGCAAAGTCCAGAACAATAGTTTGCTGGAAGAGGCCCATCTCTCGCGCATCATGGTCGCTCGGCCAGCGACCTATGGGAATCTTGTTCCGGCGCGTTGACACGTTGACGAAGCCGGCCTCACGGAGTAAGCTGGGCAGCTCCAGCGCAATATGCAGATTCCACTTATATACCTCGGTGAACGGACCGTCGATCAGATGGTAAAGTTGATTTACGGGATGGTCCTTGCCGATGGTACCATCCCTAGAGTAGACTTCTGCCACAATGTCATGGCATTCGATCCAACCGCCAGGTTTCAGACGACTGACAAGTTAGCCTTATCCCTCTTCTGAGAAGAGCACGTACTCGAAAATAGTTTCAATCATTCGCTTTGGATCGCGAATCACTTGCATCAGGAACCGGCAGTGTATCAGATCAGCATCGTTGTAGATACTGGTCCACGGGCGGTAGTCATCTTCGAGGTCCTCAACGCGAAACTCAAGATTTGGGGGCGTCCAGCTTGGCTGGATGGCGGAAATATCAGATCCAATAACTCGGGCGCTGGGATACTTTTCAGCAACTGTCAAGGCCAATCATGTCAGCCGATGGTGGTGTCAGTGGGTTACAGGCCTCACCTTCCATAGCCCACATGCCAGTCCCGGTTCCGAGATCGACAATCTTTTGGGGAATGCCACAGATTGGGGCGGCAAAGTAGCTGCCTTTTAGAATGTGGTCAAGGAAGAGCCTGTGTTTGATGCCCTCCCGAAGCTGCTCAGCTTCGTCGTTAGGAAGCCCGTAGCGATCCGAGACGACACCTTGATAGCGGCTTTGGTGGTCAGCAGAGCCATGATTAGCAGATGGGTGAAGCATACCGGCCGTTTTCGTAAAGGTTGAGCAGCCGATTGGTCTTGATTGAGGTGAATTCTGAAGCCGACAGCGACTCGGTGTAGTCAGAGGTCGACTCAAAGTCATAGAAACGATCCATGGCAGTGTCGGGTCAGGGACTGGTGCCCTGGGATGGAGTGCAGCAAAAACCAACACTTGACGGCATTGAAGAGTAGTAGTCTGGAGCACAAGACTAAAAAGCACCAAGGCAGCGAGTGGGAGAGGCGGGAGGGCAAGGTCGAGATGAGACGGACCACAATAGTCCTGGCTAACGGGAAGGGCCAACGATGGCTCGGATCGTGAGTATGTTGCTGTTGGTCTATCAGAAATCTCCAGAGAAGCAAGAAGGAAGCAAGGAATGTCACGGCGCCTAATGGCGTGACGATGCAGAAATCGGTAGCCTTGGGGCGAATGACAGTTCCAGAAGCGGAAATCGCTACCACTGTTGGGGCCGCTAAAGGCGGATGAAGGCGCTATCATAGCGTGCCGACCGTAGGTGGCCGCGCTATGATGCAGTGACGGAGCGAGTCGCCACAATGTTGGGCGACAAGTTTACCGATTTCTGAAGAGTAGACAGGAAATGCTAGCGGCGCGCAGAGAGGATGGTACTGGGCCGTATAATGCATGATAATGACAGCGTTAAGCGCAACTGGACAAATTGGCAAGCCGGGGTTGGACGTTGGACGTTGCTGGACGGGTATGGAGAACCTAGTTACTCGATGGAGTTTGCAGTTAGGTGCTGCGAATAGAAGCAAGGGGGAGTACGTACTCGGAACAGAAAGAGGTT
Organism: Cordyceps javanica; assembly: GCF_051103115.1. Taxonomy (NCBI): domain Eukaryota; kingdom Fungi; phylum Ascomycota; class Sordariomycetes; order Hypocreales; family Cordycipitaceae; genus Cordyceps; species Cordyceps javanica. The sequence continues at coordinate 3,448,902 of NC_139296.1, forward strand.
TATGTTTCTTTCTTCATGCAGCCGAAAAGTCACTTGTCTCATACATGCGCTGCCATGCTGCCTACGTTTGCACGCACCCATATCATGGCGCGTAGCGTGGAGGTAGCTATGACATGCGGCCCGACAAGCTGAGAGTATTGAAGTTTGCTCGACACCCCCAGAATACGAGTCACCTCGCAAAGAGGCACGATATCTGTTCAATTGCTTGGTTTTTTCTCAATTGATTGATTCAGCCATGTAGCGTTGGTGTGGCTTGTCCTGACTGCCCCACAACCTGTCGCTGGCATCTGCTGTGTGCTGCCCATTAAACTCGTCGACGCGGGTCGAGCCGTGGAGCCACAAAGCGCGTCTTGGACAGCCTTGTTCCACACCGCGTCCGCCATCAACACCCACACCAGTTTGCATTACTTTTTTCTTCTCCAAGCATTGATTTATGCTCACGCGCGCAGAAGGAGGCTGCCATTTTCTTGCCGCTCACCATTTACTCTGCATAGGCCGAAACCGTTATATCTACCGCATCTTCGCCCGACACAGCCGCATGCATTCACAGGCCGGCCGGTCCGACCAGTACATAGACTCGCGCAGCCATGTACCTACCGCGCTCTCTAATCTCCAAGCTCTATATTCATCTGCAAAACTCGCGGCACCCGCTGTCTCCGCCCGTCCTCATTCTCGTCGCCCTCGAGCCCGACGCGCTCTGCGGCTGCCGCATCCTGACTCGCCTGCTCAAGCATGACTACATTCCGCACAAGATACAGCCCATCTCGGGCTATGCCGACCTCGAAAAGGCCGGCAAGGAGCTTGTGGTGCCGATGATGCAGTCGCAAGGCGGCGCCGGCGGTCTCGTCGTTTGCTTAGGCGTTGGTGGCATGGTTGATCTGGGTCCGCTGCTTGGTCTCGAGCCTGAGGGCGAGGAGAATCCCTACAGTGGTGTCGAAGTCTGGGTGCTCGATGCTCACCGTCCGTGGAATCTGGCCAATGTGTTTGGCGGTTTCCCACTACAGCCCTCCTCGAGCGAAGTGGTGTCGTATCAGTCGCGCAGCCCTGTTGGCGTGACGGGTGGCGGGATCGGACGGGCTTACAACTCTGATCGAGGTGGCATCGTCGTATTTGACGACGGTGATGTCGAGGAAGATCTAATCGCCGAGCGTGATGCATATCTGGCGTTAGTAGACATGCCAGATATAGAGAACGACGGAAACGACGACTACGGATTGAGCGATGACGATGACGACGAGCCTTCAGGGCCCCGAGCTCTTACCGGACAGAAGCGCAAAAGCTCGTCTGGTAACTACGATGGACTGAGCGACGACGAAGATGACAGACCTCACCAGCGGCGACGGAGTAACTCGGTATGTGAACACGCTCATTTCACAGCACAGTAGACTAACACCTTGAAAGTCAAGCCCTATTCCCGTTTCACCGGGCCGGCCGGCACGGGGGGGGCTGGTGTCGCTTCGAGACCCGGAAGCTGGACTATCCAGCGATCCTATCGAGCCTCCATCTGGCGCACAGGAGCCACCCGGTCCGTCGGCTCGCGCTCTTCGACGAAAACTTTTGCGAATGCGAAGTGAAAACGAGTCGGTGCTACAGCAGTACTACAAGATGGGATCATCATTTTCAGAACCAATTTCGTCCATGATGTACTCGTTAGCGTCGGAGCTCGGTCGTGAGGACAACGACCTTTTGTGGTTGACCATTGTGGGAGTGACATCAATGGAGTTGTACGGAAAGTCGTCGGCGGGCGTGGCCGCGCCGGTTCGAGGCTCGGACAAGAACCGGCCAACAGGGTGGATGGGAGTGCGTGGCGCACGCCTACGACAGTTGTTAAGAGACGAGGTGCGCCGACTGAACCCCCCAGAAATCACCAACGGACGCGTTGCTCCCGAGAACACGGGCGTCATCCCGACCACGGCCCGCAGCCCCGAGGACACAAGCATCAGGCTGTCCCCCGAGCCGCGCTTCCTTCTAATTCGCCACTGGAGCCTATACGACAGCATGCTACATTCTCCATACCTGTTCTCGCGTTTGAAGACGTGGAGCGAGACGGGGATCAAGCGACTGCACAAACTCTTGGCCAAAATGGGTGTCAGCCTTGCGCAGTGTAAACAGAGCTACACGCACATGGACATGATGCTGAAACGAGAGCTGAGAGCCAAATTGCTTCAATACGGCTCATTGTACAATCTGGAAGAGATGGTGCCGGCGGTGGACACGGACGGGAAAGACCGAGCAGGCGCAAAAGACGGATGGGGGTTCGTGCGGAGCTGGGGCTGGCGCGCAACACTGTCTGCACAAGATGTTGGCGTGGTCATCGGTGCGCTGCTCGAAGTCGGCAAGCACGCGCAGGCCTTGGATCTGGCTTATGCTGCCAGCCAAGCCGGCCGCGAGACGGAAGACGATGCGGAAGTGGCAGCCCAGGGCGAAGAATGGATCGGGCGATTCTGGGAAGCCTATGATGCGCTGGAGAATATCGAGGCTCTGAAAGCGGGCCTCCCGACGGCGCAGTTTCTACATCGAGCCATTTACAGGACGGGCACCTCACTGATCAACAAGAAACAAATCAAGCATCTGCGAGCGTTTCGGCTTTGCGTCGTCAAGGATGGCCCTGACGTGTCGCTCTTTACTCACCCATCGGCGTTGACAAAGCTGTCACTGTGGATCGGAGAGGCACTTGCCGAGCAGGAGAGAGAGGCACAAGGAAAGCTGTCGCATGGCGGTCGTGGAACGCCGTTGGTGGTAGCCAGCCTTCATGAGAAGCGCGGCGTATACGTCGTGGTGGGCACGGGAGGAGGGGGCGGGCCCGACTCGACCTTCATGGCAAAGGAAGCGGCAAGACAGCGCCAGCAGGCCAAAGAGGCCAGGCTGAAGAAGAAGGAAGAGTCTCGGCGGGCCAAGGAGCAGGTGAAGGCGCAGAAGAGAGCAGCCAAGGAAGCGGCCGGAGAGGAGGTGGATGAGCTGGAGACTGAGTCGGAGGGCTCGGACGGGTCTGAATCGGATGACGATTCAGACGAGGAGGAGGAGGCGGCGGAGCACGACAAGGGTTACGGACTGAACCGATTCGGCAGCGCGTTCCAGGAAGTGGTTGCCGAGACTAGCGCGCGCGTGAGGATCGACAGCTTCGAGCACTGCGTGGTGGAAGTGAAGAAGGAAGACTTGGGTGGCTTCCTTGAGAGTCTGAGCATGAAGGCGGTTGTTGGATAATAAGTCATTGAGGTATACGAGCACAGCGAGTGATTTTTTTTTCCTTTTTAGGGTTTCATGAGTGGGATGGAGGGTGTCTTTGTAGTTCTTGGAGTGGTCTTTTGTATTTTTTTAACGACATGGTCAACGGCGCGAGACGGGAAACATTGTGTGTATTTGAGTGTATTGTGTATTGGACGGCTTGCATGACCACGATGCAGGGAGTGAGGGGGCAAAAGGGATTACGGAGTCTCTGGGGTTTATTAGCACATTGAAGCATGAGCAGTAGTACGGGCATTGATATAAAGGAGCAAGATCAATAATAGGAATTCCCAGTATTTACATAATGGGATGACGTTGGTTGGTTGGTTGGTTGGTGGAGCGTGCCGCCGACGGAGCCAGATCTTGCTCGCCCGCAGCAGCCTGGCTGGCTGGCTGGCTGGGCCGTGGAGAGCCCCGGGTCCAGGCAAGGCGCTGCCGGCTCAGTGACAGCCGAGGAAGTCTCTTGTTCGTGCCAACGGACAGCCGGAGATGGACACACCCCAAGTAGCCAGACCGTGACGTTTGCTTTGGAGGGAATTTTCTCTTTGTGGCAGATATGTGTAGTTCATTCAATCAACAGAATTCTTACGAGTCTCCTTTTTTTTTGTTTCTTTTCTTCTCCTTTTTTTTTCACCCTCTTCCTCTCCGAAAAAAAAAAATGCCCAACCATATACAAGAAGCCCTGCCCCAATGTCCCGCGACTGTCCGGTAGGTCGGTGACCGGCGACCGCCCCCTTCCATTGTTTGCCGAGAAGTGGCTGTCATGTACTAGTTAATAACCTACTTGCCTACCTACCTACCTACCTAGCCAACCTGGGGAAAAAGGGCCTCACAAGACAGGGCGCGCTCAAGGTTTGCGATGCATGCCTCAGCCAATTGCAAAGCCACACGATTCTGCGGGCTTTTTTATCATTCCTTGGACGGAGGATCCCCTGGCCGTTACATTATGCCTCTGCCACCACAAAACTTAGTAGTACTGAGTAAGTTAGTCTTGCAGGTTGCAGCCAAGCCCGCGCCTGACTGGCTGCTACGTCACAATCCCCCAGGTACCTATCTCCCTATAAGTTAGTTACCTGCAAGTAAGTAGGAGGTACTCATCGCACTAAGCCGTTCGGCCGTTGTCGCTGCAGCACCCGGCAAACGCGACCACACACACACGCATCTTACCTTACCCTTCCCACCACGGGTTTTATTTCCCTCCTCCTAAATCTATTTCCCTCTTTTCCCATTCTTCACATCTTCCCTTTGCCAATCTCCTTTTTTTTCTTCTTCTTTGCTCTTCACGCGCTTGGACATATCCCGGCTGCCTCAGTACTTACCTTATTATCAACCGCCCCACGTTACCAAATAGCCTCGGCCCCAGCACGAAGAAGCCCAGAGAGACGGGAAAATCTGGGGAACTTGGGACAAACCATCTCGAGCTTGTGAAGAAGAGAGAGAGAGAGAAGAAGAAAAAAAAAACAACAGCAACGATCTCCCCCCACCAAACGTGCCGACCGACCTCAATCCCTCCAACCCTCTCTCCTCTCCTCTACAAAAGAACCATTCCACAATGCCAACATCAGGTTCCTCGTCCGCCACCACAGAGGCCGTCGCCCAGATCGAGCAGAAGCTGCCCGACCCGCAGCAGGTCAAGGCCAAGGCCGCCTCGGGTCTGCTCAACCAGCTGCGCGACACGGGCGCCGGCGCCGTCGGCGGCGTCTGCGCCGTCGTCGTCGGCCACCCCTTTGACCTGGTCAAGGTCCGCCTGCAGACGGCCGAGCGCGGCGTCTACTCGTCCGCCATTGACGTCGTCAAGAAGAGCGTCGCCCGCGACGGCCTGCGCCGCGGACTCTATGCCGGCGTCAGCGCGCCCCTCGTCGGCGTCACTCCCATGTGTGCGTTCCCCCCTCCCCCTCCCCCTCCCCCTCCCCTTCTTCATTCGATGCCCAATTCCTCCTACTAACAGCCTCTCTCCCTCCTTTCCCGCGCACAGTCGCCGTTTCCTTCTGGGGCTACGGTGTCGGCAAGCAAATCGTCACCAGCGTCTCCAACGTCGGCCCCGAGGGCCTCTCCATCGGCCAGGTCTCCGCCGCCGGCTTCCTCTCCGCCATCCCCATGACCGCCATCACCGCCCCGTTTGAGCGCGTCAAGGTCATCCTCCAGGTCCAGGGCCAGAAGCCCCTCGCGCCGGGCGAGAAGCCCAAGTACAACGGCGGCGTCGACGTCGTCCGCCAGCTCTACAAGGAGGGCGGCCTGCGCAGCGTCTTCCGCGGCAGCGTCGCCACCCTCGCCCGCGACGGGCCCGGCTCCGCCGCCTACTTCGCCGCCTACGAGTACATCAAGCGCACCCTCAGCCCCAAGGACCCCGTCACCGGCCGGCCCACCGGCGACCTGAGCATCGGCGCCATCATCGCCGCCGGTGGTGCCGCCGGCATCGCCATGTGGATCCCCGTCTTCCCCGTCGACACCGTCAAGTCCCGCCTCCAGACCGCCGAGGGCAACGTCACCTTGGGCGGCGTCATCCGCGAGCTCTACGGCCGCGGCGGCTTCAAGGCCTTCTTCCCCGGATTCGGTCCCGCCCTGGCCCGTGCTGTGCCCGCCAACGCCGCCACCTTTTTGGGTGTCGAGCTGGCTCACAATGCCATGAACAAGGCCTTTGGCAAGCCCGAGTAAATGTTTTTCCTTTCTTCTTTTGGTTTTCCACGGCGGAGTATCGGGGCCTGTTGGGATCGTGCGAAGAAGCACTTGCGCATATATCTAGACATAGACAAATCAAATTTTACTGTGGTACCTGTGTAGTACCGGCAGCACAAATACAGTGTGCCATTTCCTTTTGACTATGTGACCTAACTGGTCTACTGTTGGCAAATGAGCTCTGTGCAATCCTATCAAACGCCGTACCATGTATTGCTTGCTTCGCGTCCATCATGACATCATGAATCCCTTTGTCCCTTTACATTAGCAATTCGTTTGTGCCAGACAGTGAAAATGTCGGCGTGCCAGGATGCTCTCCGTGTCTCTGTTGCGTGTTCTTGTATCCATCCACAATGGCGAATTTCTTGCCCACTTCCCGCACTTGTCCAATGCTCTGCATGAGGGTGCTGAGCAGATTGATAGTCTCAACATTATTCTTCTCCGAGGCCATCTCATGGTAGAAAGATTCATCGTCCGAGGGTATCACCAGTCCGAGGCGCCCGGTAAGAGCCTTGATCTCTCGCAACACAGTCAACGAAGGTGTCACTGCAGATGCATCAGTGTCCATGGAGCCATCGTCTGCGGCCTCTTTGCTCGTAAAGGAAGCTGGGATACTCTCCAGATATGTAGTGAGAAGTTGGATCCTGGATCGAAGCATCTTGACGGCGTTGGCTTTGGCGGTGAGGGCAGCGAGAGTCTCCTCCTCTTCACGCGTGAGCGTAACACCAGATTCGTCCTCATGAATAATATCGGCGGCTTCCTCGCTTTCAACAAGGCGACGCTTTCCCTTGCCGTTTGACTCTACAGATCGCGATGGCTGTGCGTCCTTGGAAGCGACAGCGGCAGCATTGCCTCCACCACTCGCGATATAGTTCATGCTAATCATTTCTGTTTCGTCCGTCTCAACAGAGTAGGGGACTTCCCGGAATCTTAACCTCAGTGGTGGTTCTCCATCGTCCATCTTCTTATCTTCGCCATCGTGATCGGTCCTTGATTCGTCCGCCTCGTAGTTGCTTTCGTATATCGTGAGTGGCAGCTTGCCACCGACAGAGTGGCATAAGATCTCCTGAGGTTGGAAGCCTAGAAGAATGGCAGACTCGTTCCAGCCTTGTAAGATTTGGTTGTGGATAGGTAAGATGGTCGGCGTCGGTCCATCTGCAGGGAGCAACGTGTACCAACCGACAAAGTCGAGATGTCGATCCTTGTGAACGGTAATCACTGTAAAAAGCGTTAGTGGTGAAAGAGATTTTGGGCTCTAGAATATATTTACTTTGCTCCAACCTCGCAGTAAACTTGGAATGGTCGAGCAGGTAGCCGCCCTCTTCATTTGGTGCTTCCACGAGGTGGCACTCGAATGCATGCTCGATAGTAATTTCACGGCCATTTTGCTGGCCAAGAAGAGCGCCTATTATTGGTATAGACTGCTCGCGGAGAGTGTGGCGCGTAATATAATCGGAAATTGTAAGAAGCACCAACGGGTGCAGGACAGCATGGAGCTGTGAGCTCTTCTGGCTCGAAAGGAGCGGGTTGGGGCTGTCAGCCTCCATTATCGTTGGCGTCGCGTATCCTGCTACACAGTTTCGATTTTGGCGCCACTTTATCTCGGACTGGACCGGTAATGGCAGAGTGACTACTCTGTTGGGAGCTCGGTAGATGAAGGAGTGAAGACTGATGATGCAGATGCTAGCCCCGCGCAGTTGCCTTGCGCTGGGTATGTATGAGGCCGAGAGTGCCCCACCAAGACCAACGCTTTCAGTATTACAGTAAAAGGACACGCACGAAAAATATGAAGCATGTGTATTTTTATTTTGACATTTCCATTTTTCTTCAAGTTCTATAGAGTCGGGATTCAAATAAGACAATAAAATAAGCACGCTATGCAATAATGCTGAACCCCCGCCCAACGATGCCAGTGTTTGGCTTGGCTACATTGTGGTATACACTCTCATCTTTGTAATTAGTTTTTGGCCTCTCTTTGCTCTTCAGGATCGGCAGTCTTTGCTTGTTCAGTCTTCTTGATAGACTTCCACTCGATGCCAAGGGATGAAAGTAACTGACAAGCCGTGACGGCTAGGCAGACGATGAAGATGCGCGTGACAGCATAATTGTACGCATCTACGACATGGCCAAAATATTGCGGAGGAACAACATTGTGCAGTTCTGTGGCTCCGGTACTGAGTATCTTGGCAGTGTCCAAGCCAGGGATCTTAGATAGGCGAGAAACTAGGCCGGTACTCAGAACGGTCTGGCCAACAGATATGAAGATGGCACCGCCCAGCTGCTGGGCGAAAAAGCAAATAGCCATGCCCGTGGCAACATCCTTCTTGTCAACGGTGGCCTGGACTGCCAGAGTGGATGCCTGTAGACCGAGGCCGACGCCAAACCCAGCGAGAAACTGGTAGCCGATCCAGTGAGGCGAGCCGGTCTGGGGAGTAAAGGTGGTGAGCAGGCCCTCGGCAACAAGCAAAATACAAGGGCCAGACATCATGGTGGGAATGTAATAGCCGCTCTTTTGCGTGATAATTCCAGACATGATGGAGGCAACAACGAGGCTCAGGACGAGCGGGATGGTGTAGATACCAGACTTGACAGGCTCGACACCGTGGGTGGTTTGGACTAATAATATGTTAGCATTGGACATGCGAGATGAGTTGGAAGGATACGTACACCAAAGGGGAATGTAGTAGACGAGCATCATCATACTTCCTGACATAAACAGCATATAGCAAGTGGCAAAAGCCATGGTCCGCTGCTTGATCAGGTGCCAAGGGAGAGAGGCCGATTGAGGCAACTTGTACTGGACAGCAGCAAAGGCAATGGCACCGATAGCGAAGCAGACAAAAAGGACAATGATGCGCCAGTTACTCCAGGCGTAGGTAGATCCACCCCACTGAAGAGCAAGAAGAAGGCTGACGACGGCAGGGATAAAGATGGTTGTGCCGAGAGGATCGAGTCTGACAAGTTTCGTCTTTTGAGGCAGTTCCATCATTATTGTCTTGGGAAATTCGAAAAGGTACAGGAAGATGAAAGCAACAACACCGACGGGCAGGTTCATGTAGAAACACCAGCGCCAGGTAGCGCGCTCAGTGAAGGCGCCACCGATCAATGGCCCAGTGACAGAGGCGATGCCGAAAACCATACCAAACATGGACTGGAACATGGGACGCTTGTGGAGAGGGACCATGGGAACAATGGTCATCATGGACCCGGTCATGATGCCAGCAGAGCCCAGGCCAGCAACCGCGCGGCCAACGATGAAGACGGTAGACGAAGGCGCGGCACCGCAGATGGCGGAGCCAATCTCGAAAAGAACGATGGAGACCAAGAATGTCCACTTGAGATCGTAAAAGCTGTATATGCGGCCAAAGAGCAGCTGGAAGGCGGCAGTGGTCAACATGTAGGCAGAGCCATACCAGCCGATATCGCCTTGGCTCTTGAAGTCATCGGTGATTCGAGGCACGGCCGTGGCAATAATGGTACGATCGAGGGCGACCAAAAACATGGAAGTGAATGTGGAGAGCAGCACAAGCCAGAATTTGAGCGTCTTGGGTTTGTATAGCTCGTCATCTCTGGTAGGGACCTTTTGGAGAGGATCGGAGCTGGCGTCGAGCACGGGAGGCTGTTCCTTGTGGGCCTCCATCGTCGTTTGGGACGAGAGTGTGTGTTGCGAGTGCGCAGATGAGATGGGTTGAGTGGAAGAGTTCATTGTCAGGGTAAGAGCACTCTGGCAACGAAGGACAGTGGCGCAAGAAGGTGATTTTTAGGTTGAGACAGAATACTGCCCGTGCTCGGGAGTCGTGGTTATATATATCTTGTGTCGGTCAAGTTGCCACGCGGGGACTTGAGCGGTGTCATATCCGAGATCCCTCTCTCGGTCCCATAGCAATCTGGTACATGACTGAAAGAAGATTTTCGCATACTTTTTTTTTCTTCCTTGTTACAGCGCTAATGATTACCTAGAAAGGGGTAGTCGTGACTGATGAATGCGGATCATTGCAGGGCTGCAGCATCGTGAGCTCGGGTGCGAGGGATGACTTTGGTGACCGATGGCGCTAATCCGAATTGGGACTTGTCGGCGGGCGCTGGGGCTCCCCGCTCGGGACCGAAGCTGACGGTTCGCACCCGGCTTCAACTCGACTTCATTTCTCACCAACCCGCTGCCAAGAAGACTGCTCACGCTAAGCCGCATATCTGCCATTGTACGGATACAGATACTCGCGTACCCATCAGTTTCGGCTTCCATTTGACAAGGATCCCGCTCCAGCCAATCGCAGCTGCTGGCGTGAACGTGGACCCCGTTGTCAGAGTCACCATTTTGAGCACTGTCGTACGCAGTCTTCAGCCTTATGACGCATGCTGCTCGAAACTGGTGTACCTGAATTTTTTGCCAGTACGGTAGACCGTCTATCTGTCCGGAAACCTATGTGCTCTCTGCCCCAAGTCCGCCAGCTTATACCGCGCGTTCGCCTCGTGCCAGCTGCCTGCTAGCATCGCAGCCCCCCGAGGTGATAGACACGCCCAACCATGGCTTCGCAGGGCCAGCCCCCGGCCCCGGGTATGGGGCCACCGATCCCACAAGCAGATTTCTCCGCCATCAAGTTGACCCGCGGCACCAGTTGCGTTCTGTGCCAGCAGCGCAAGGTGCGATGCGACAAGCAAAAGCCCTGCTCCAACTGCGTCAAGGCCGGCGCCGAGTGTCGCGTCGTACCGCCTCAACCACCCCGCCGTCGCAAGAAGCGCCTGCAGGAGAGAGACCTCCTGGAGCGGCTCCGGAAGTACGAGGACTTGCTACGGCAACACAACATCAAGTTTGATGCGTTGGATCACGACAACAAGTCAGAGGCTACTCACGAAGACGTGGAAGAGTTGGAGAATGATTTTGAAAATCTCAGAACGAGCCCATCCGAGCGTGATTATGTAGCGTCGCTCCACGCGCGTGGTGCAAGATGGAAGCTTGGCTCTTTCCTCAAGCTGCACAACAAGACAGTATGGACCAGAGCTCACTGTTTGGTCATCGTATTCTAACAGCTCATAGTTCCACGGTCATGATCGTCTCTTGAACGACTCATCGGATGACGAGGCCGACTACCCCACCGTCTACAAGGCATTTGACAAAATGTTTACCAATCAAAACCCATTCCCTTTTCTCATCAGCGACCAGCAGATTGCGCTTTCTGACTATCGCCCATCTACGATCCATATGTTTCAGCTTTGGCAGGTCTACATCGACAATGTGAATCCTCTGTTGAAGCTCACGCATGTGCCTACCATCCAGCAGCAAGTCATTGCTTATACTGGTAACCCCGATGAATCTCCGAAAAATATGGAAGCGTTAATGTTTGCCATTTTCCTGATGGCGGTATCGTCTCTTGATGAGCAAGAAGTACAACAGCGCCTCCAAGCTGACAAGCAAGAGTTGCTGGGCCAATTCTTTGCAGGTCTGCAACAGGCTCTTATCAATGCCAACTTTATGCGCTCCTCTGACATTGTCACCCTCCAAGCCTTCCTTCTTTACATGGTAAATACATACTATTCCACTACTTGCTTTCTTTTCATGCTTACCCTTCATAGTTGGCCATTCGCTGGTTCCTTGATCCTCGACACGTCTTTTCTATCATGGGCATGATGGTACGCATGGCCCACCACATGGGACTGCATCGGGACCCCGCTGGCCAGGGCCTGAATGCCTACGAAAGCGAGCTACGACGTCGTCTTTGGTGGTCAATTGCAGCATATGATCGGCGTATCGGTGAAATGACCGGTGCCGCCGTGACGGCGCTGGCAGTAATTAATGACACCCGTATACCGCTCAACATCAACGATGCCGACCTGTACGTCGAACAAGCGGAAACTCCGACGGCGCACAAAGGCGCGACAGAAATGATGTTTGCACTCATCCGAGCAGAGCTTGCCATGGCAACGCCAGAGGACTGGGACCGCGACTTCCAATCGCCACAGCCTACTGATCAGCCAGCTGGCAAGGTCTTGGTCAGACTGCTCGGGAAGGACAAGAAGACGTACACGATCGACGGCTTCTGCGCGCATATCGAAGGGACATATCTAGTTCACTGCGATCCCAGCATTCCCTTCCACTTTTTTACGCTCATAATGACCCGTCAGGCGCTTAGCAGGCTGCGTGTCATGATCTATCTTGTCCGGCTCGCAGATGGACACACCTCGACGACAGACGAGACCGACCGCCAGTTCTTATTCGTACAGGCTACGCAGATGCTGGAGCACGACAACATCCTGCAGTCCCGGGACAATCTCAAATGCTATCGCTGGTTTACCCACCACCACTTTCCCTTCCCCGCCTACATGTTTCTCGTCAACGAGCTCCGGTTCCGACTGCTTGGCCCCGAGGTGGACCGTGCATGGACGAGCATCGCAACCAACCACTCGCTGCGCGGCATGATGCACGGCCTGCACTCGCCCATGCACCTAGCCTTTGGTCATCTGTTCGTCAAGGCGTGGAAAGCACGCGAAGGAGCGCTCTTGGAGCAGGGACAGCAGGCCACGCCTCCTAATTTCATCGTCGTGCTGCAAGAGTTTGTCGAGAGGAGGCGCCGTGCTAAGGCGCAGAATCTGCCCGATCCCCTCGAGGAGCCACCCGAGGTGCTGACGGTCCCGAAGCCGTCGCCGACGGCGTACAGCACGCCCGGGTCGCATAGCGACAGCGGCATCGGCAAGATGACGCCGATGATGGCAAATTCGCCCACCGGCGCCCCCATGTCGCAGGCGCCTCCGCCGACCACCAATCTAGACGACACAGACATGGACTGGTCATATATTTTGTCAGGATACCAGGACGGATCCATATTTCAAAACTTCAATACCTTTCATTTTGGTGGCGACCCCTCGGCGGGTATGGGCGGGATGGGTGGCATGGGAGGAGGTATGGGGATGAATATGGGTGGAGGGCCAAACATGTTTGGTAACTGATGTGTCTTGGTGCATCCATGAAGACAGTGACAAAATTTGGTCTGTACACGGCGTTGTGGTGTTTTTGTTTTCTGCGAGAAAAACCCTTCTCCGCGTGCCAGCTAGCACGGTGTTATATTAGAGACGCCAAGAGGGCAAGCCTCACTCTGCTCGATGATTGATATATAAGAATAGTGCAAAAAGAAATGAACAAAAAAAAGTGAAAATTTGTTTCATCTGGAGTTCAGTCTCTTAATATGCCAATGTGTACCACAAATCCGGCACTGGGCCGTAGCGCCTCTGGCAGCTTGTCGTCTGGCACGCGCCAGACGCGAAACACCTCGAGAAAGGCCGCGAGCCATGACCGGAACACGTCGTCGTTGCGCAGCTGCTGTGCCACGATGCACAAGCTCGGTCTCTGCCCCTCGTACTCCTCACTGCCCTCCTCGACCTCGCGCCTCCGGCACGCCTGGGCGCATGTCTGCACCAGCGGAGGGATCAAGGCGTAGTTGTACACGCAGTCGACGGCGAGGACGGCATCAAAGCTGCGCCGCGCTGGCGGCTCGTCCGTCTCCCAGTCGAGCGTCTCGAATGCAATGTTACCGCTACCGCCACCGGCCCCGGCCCCGGCCCCGGCCCCGGCCCCGGCCCCGGCACTGGCAGCAGCAGGAGGCACCGGGGGTCTGCTCTTGATCCTGCGGGCGGACGAGGCCCGCGACGGCGGGGTGAGGAGGGAGGCGTTTTCGTCGAGGTTGCGCTGCACGAGACGCTGCACGTAGACCTGGTCGGTCAGCGTGTGGGAGGCGACGCGCGGGGCGAGCGCAAAGGCGTTGAGCGGGGAGATGCCGCATCCAAGCTCGAGCACGGCCGAAGACCGCCCGAGAAGCGGGAGCGGCGGCGGCGAGGCGAAGAGAAAGTTGGACGGGGTGGCGAGCCAGTCGGCAAAGACGGGCGATATCTTCCACAAGACTGGGGGGTTTGAGCCGCCGGCGAGTTCCCAAAATTAGCAGATATGAAGAAGAAGAAGAAGAATCTATTCCTGAGAGAAAGAAGAACCAAAAACAGTAAACAGAAAAAGAAAAAAGGAAAGACAAAAATATATGTAGAGAAAGAATCTCGTTGTGCCGGGGGGAGCGTGGGCGTTGAATTTACCTGCGCCAGTGGTGCCGCCGGCACGGTTCGAGGACAGCACGCCGGGAGACTGGTGGATCGTGTAGTCGACGCCGCCGACGCACGCCTCGACGACGGTGGCCTTGGGGTCGACGAAACCCAGGTTGGAGGAAGGGATGGGCTGCGAGTAAAGCCAAAAGGTCTCTGATCCGAGGGGGGTTGGGTTGGGTGGCGGAAAGGTCTTTGTTAGCATGGGGGGTTTTTGTTCGAGTTTATCATGAAGCGCCGCGGCGCGCGGATAGTAATGGGTCAGCCTTGCCTTCGTCGGCGTCTTCGAGCTCGCGCCCCAGTAGGAACTCGAGCAGCTCCGCGTACGCCATGTCTGCGCAAGTGTGTGTATATGCAGGTTTGTTGAAAAGGGCAAGAGTTGGCAAGTAGTAATGTGCAAGGCGGCATGACCCACAGTAAGGTTCTAGGGAATTCTGGACGTGATGCCGTCATTTGGGCAAATAGAAGTACGCTTTCTGTCCGATGAAACGGACGTACATGTGGTGAGTGAGTGTAGTAGCATTTGCGGCCTGCTTGGCTTCTACACTCATTATAGAGGCTTGGCGAATGCCATACAGTTTCGTTGCCAAAGAGTCAAAGTGGCAAGAAATCAGATCAACTCGACTATTGAAACCGAGACACGATGCATCTGCTTTGCAGTACTTTTTTTTTTTCATTCTCTCTATGTACAAAAAGTTTGCAGCAGACTGCTTCTGCTTACACGAGTCCGTCGTAGAGGGAGAGGGCAGAGACAATGGTCTCATCGCGTTTGCTACCCTCCTTAAATTCTTCAATATCCAAGCTGCCATTCTCATCCTTGTCCATCATGCGGAAAATTTTGCGGACGCGCTTCTCGGGAGTGTCTTCGTCTTCGGGGAGCTTGACCATGGAGCCGACCTCGGGTGGTTGTTAGTTGACGTTTTGCAAGTTTCGAGTGGGGAGAGGAGTTCGCCTTTACCATTTTGTAGATGGCTTCAACGATTTGAAGCATCTCGTCGTACGTTATCTTGCCGTCGCGGTCGATATCGTAGAGCTGAAAGGCCCAGTCGAGCTTGTCCTCCATCTTGCCCCGGCTAGTAACGCTCAGGGCGCAGATAAACTCCTTGAAGTCAATGGTACCGGAGCGGTCGCTGTCAAAGACGTTGAATACGTAGTCGGCGAACGAGCTCGGGTCGCCAAACGGGAAAAATTGGCGATAGATCTTTTGGAACTCTTGTTTGCTGAGCAGGCCCGAGGGGCAGTCCTTGAGGAAGCCTATGGTCTGTATGTTAGAGCTGTATGCGCCCGGGACCAAGTTGAAGCCGCAACGTAGTTGGATGGGTTTGCTGAGCCCTGAATCCCGAGAATGCGATATGGGACGGATCGGTGACGCCTGTTGTGAGGCAGGGTACGGTGTGCGCTATTGTCACTTACCCTTGTACCATTGCTGCAACTCCTTCTTGTCGAAGTGAGTCGACTTTTGCAGCTCGAGAAGCTGCTCTTGGGATAGCTTGGACTGCCTAAAGGGGGGCGCCAAGGGACCACACACAGGCTGAGGTTAGCGGATGTTTGCTCTGCATGTTACGTGCATATTGTCTCGGCCAACGAGACTGCGAGAGTGAGGTCCACGGCGGTTAGCAAGAGGAGGGGGGCCTCCAACGAGTGCGTGGCGCACCTCTGAGACAGGGAAAGGAGGACGGGAAAGATGGTCCCTGAGGAGTTGGAACATCCTTAGGCCATCACCGATGGCGTTGGCGGCCGCGCAATGTATGCGGGGGGGCAGCGTCATCGCGGGGTGAGCTCTCTAGAGCGGACAGGCAGGAAGGCAGGCAGGCAGGCAGGCAAGGCAGGCTGCAGGGCGACGATGAAAGATGGCGACGACTCACGATTTTCCCATGTCTGGTCTTGTCGGATCCGAGGTCGCGTAGGTGCAAGAAGATGTCGGTCAGCGGAACGGCGCGCGAAGGAGTAGGCAAAGCCGGCGCCTGTGCGGCAATCGATGATGGGATCGGATTCAGTGAGGTGCGGGCTTGGTCTGCGCGATGCATATGAGTCTTGAGGGAAACTGGGATGAACGGCGACGACATGTAGTGGGGGTTATTTCTACCTTTTAGGGACAAGGCGATGTCAGGACTGGAAGGGTTCGTGGTGTCGTAGAGGTAGATGGATACGGCGACGGCGGCGGTGGAGGGGTCGGCTCGACACACGAGGGGGGGGGAGGGATGCTAGGAAGCCGATCGGGAGACGAAGAAAGCAAGACGCGCTTGGAAATGCGAAAGAGGAAAAGAAAGATATTCGCTACAGGGGTCGTCTGATTCCCAAGAGATCGGATAGGTGTGGACGAGGGAAAAGGACTTTTTTTTTTTAGAAGGGGAGCCGGACTGATGTGGTGGCGGAAACGATTGCGAAACAAGAGAGGGGACCTTTTGAGAGTGACCTTTTGAGGGTTGGTAGTGGTGGCGACGGCGGCGGCGCGTGGAGTGCGGGCGCGCTGCGCTTTTTAGCTGGGGCCAGGCAAGCCAGAGCCAAAGGTTAAGTTACCTAGCTTATTTACTTAGTACTCGACTAACTTATAATTATAACTTGGTGATATACCTGCCTACTTAGATAGGTTACCTAGATAGGTAGGTACCTTTGGTATGCAGGTACCTTGGTTGGGTGGGAGGTACTTGATTACTTACCCAGGCGTGAGGGGGGTATTTTTTCTGGGTCTGACATGCTCTGAATAGCATCATTTTTTAACCATATTTCTTGGGCATGTTGTAATGATGAGAAGCTCCTGGGACATGTGCCCAACTTGTTGAGATGTTCTAAAAAAAACAAGTTCCAATCAGTAAAACTTTCCAACATTTATCAGATCAGATCAACATGCCAGAGGCCATGCCAGAAGATACCTACCTCATTGGTAGGGACCTATAGTATCTACTTACATAAGTAGTCCACGCCACAGGACCAGCCAAAAGCAACGTGTCACAGGCGTCGAATTATCATGTAATGAAAGCTGCCGCCCCGTCCAAGTGCACTCGGACTGTGTGGCGTTTCTTGACACATTATGTCAGGATTTAGTCAGCGGTGTCCTATGTACTGGTAGCGGCTACAGCGCCGCCAGTACTTACACCCTCTACCTCAGTACATTCCTAGGTAAGGTAGGTAGGTATAGCACCCCTAGGAGGCAGGTATGTATGCCCTCTAGGTGCAGCATACAATATTCCTCTACAGCGCCCATGTAACTCTAAAGCACCCGTATGAATGTCCTCTACAGCACGTGTATGCATGCCCTTTTGCAACACCAGTTTACCCTCTACAATTACATGCCCGTATACCCTCTACAGCTACTACGTACACTCTGTGCCTCTGCCGAGTACAAGGCCCGTATGCACTCCATAGCACCTACTTACATGCCCACACCGACACAATTAAAGTGCCGGCCGCCATCAGGAATAGCTGCAGGCGATGCAGGCGATGCAGCGATGCAGGGGGTTTATTAGTGAGATGGCTATAGTATGCTTTTAGGGTTAGGGTAGCCGGCGTAATTCGTCTAGAAACGCCACATGCTGGTAAGTTGTCTAATCAGTGCACTTGGACTGGGCCCAGTACATGGATACGTCTCCGAAGCTACCGAGTCTGTCTCTCACCATATTCCCGCGTCTCTCATCTCACGGATCTTACGCCTCTCACGCATTCCGCTTCTCCTACTTCTCCCTGTAGCCCGCATGCCTCGGTTGCTTCTGCCCCGGACCCGGTTCCACGCGAACTCATGCCATTACCTCAGTCATTCAAGACTACTCAGTTCTCCAAAACTCTGAAGGTGCTACGGTGGGGAACGCCTCTTGACCCTTACATGGCCTGATGAAAGTCGTATGAGTTTTAGCAATTTTTATGGCAATTACGGAGACGGGCCGCGATGGAGCCCTGTTTGGCCCTTGCACAACGCTCCGCGCCAACTTGATTGATGTGCCGGGGAGATTCTATATATAGGACCATTCCGGCCGTTTTGCCCATAGACGGAAATGGTCGCTTACAGAGATGCATGCTTGAGGGAAGAAATCTCTGCCACCCTCCTTTACTTTGACTTTTTTTTTCTTGTATTTTGCTTCTCTAAAGTGTGAGCTTCACAACCAGCAGAAACACCGACAAACCCGCGACGTCAAGCCATGAAAGTCATCATTGCGGGTGCCGGCGTGGCAGGTCCAGCTGCCGCCTTTTGGCTTGCAAAAGAAGGCCACGAGGTCACCCTCATCGAACGATTTCCGTCACTTAGAATCGCTGGCTTACAGGTTGACTTGCGCAATGAAGCCATCGAGGTGGTTCGCCGGATGGGTCTGCTGCAGGCAGTCCGTGAACGGTCGGTCCCGGAGATGGGCACCATCATCGTCGACTCCAAGGGCCAAGAGAATATTGTGCAAAGAAAACTCGAAATCGAAACCGAAAGTGGCGTGCAGGGAAAGACGAGCGCCTACGAGATTATGCGCCGCGACCTGATCGAAATTCTCTACGACGCAACAAAAGAAAGCGTTACCTATCGATTCGGGCTTTCTGTCGACCACTATCGAAACATCAAGGGAGATGACAACGATGAACAGGGTCACAAGACGGACAAGGTGGAGGTCACTCTATCTGATGGTAGCAAGGAGACGTACGATCTTTTGATTGCGGCAGACGGGCAGGGTTCCCGCATCCGCAAGCACATGTTCTTTTACCGCCCGGAGGAAGATCAATCACGATGGTTGGGCGTATTCTCCGCCTACTACACATTGCCGCGAAGGGACTACGACACCAGCTTTTGCCGCATGTATCATGCGACAGAGCGGCGGCTGGCCATGACCCGCTGGCACAAGCAGGACATGGGACAGGTATACCTCATGGCCATGAGCAACACGGAGCGCTTCCGACGAGCACTGGACCGAGACGTGGCCAGCCAAAAGGATGCCTTTGCGGCCGTCTTCCGGGGCATGGGCTGGCAGGAGGAGAGGATCCTGCACGCCCTCACCGACGCCGAGGACTTTTACGCCGACGAGATGCTCCAGCGGCGCAGCACAATGTGGTCCGACGGCCGGGTCGTGCTCCTCGGCGACTCGGCATACTGCGCGTCCCCCATCGCGGGCGTCGGGTCCAGCATGGCCCTCATCGGCGCGTACGTGCTGGCCGGCGAGCTGGCGATCCACGGCGACAAGGACGTGGGCGCGGCGCTGGCGTCCTACCGCGGCGTCATGCAGCCGCTGGCGGAGCAGAGCCAGCGGCTCCCCAAGCGCTCGCTCCAGGCGTGGCTCCCGCTGTCGTCGTGGTCCGTCAAGCGCCTGCACGTCGCGGAATGGGTCCGGAGCAAGGGCAAGGGCGCGCAGCCGTGGGCCAAGAAGGCGCGCGACCAGCGCTGGCTGCTGCCCGACTACCCCGAGATGTGCTGGCGGTCCCGGTCGTCGGCCTGGGCGAGCCTGCCGTCGACGGCCCGCTCCTCGCTGACCGAGGACTCGCGCTCACGGTCGCTGCGGTCGCCGAGGGCGTGCAGCTCGGCGTCGTCGACTGTGACGGATGACATGTGGCTGCCGTCGCACGAGCTGCGCAAGGAGGAGCGGGTTGAGACGGTGAAGCCCGATTGGCCCTTGGCCACGATCCCGTCTTGCTCGAGTTGTGAGAACTGTTCCAGGAGAGTGGACGTGTAACTAATAGACGCAAAAGTACATGATTGAGCGGACCATAGACAAAATCTCGCCTTTTCTTCTTCTTCTTTGTTTTAAATACTAGGAAATCTTATAGATAGTCTTCATTTTCTTCACCCTAATTCTAATTTAGCAATGATTTATAGATGCTGTGTGCTCCTCGCAGCATCTTTCCATACCAGTTTAGGATTGGCAGTGGTCGATGCAGCTTCAACTTGGCACACTCGGCGCATCTGAGACAAGACTGTCTAGTTAATTCCTACTATACATAATTCTAATTGAACCAAGTTCTCTTTTTTTCTTTCTCCCTTTACCTCGAAAGTGCTGCAATGCGCAGCGCAAGGAGATTTGGCCCTGCCTGCTCATGCCGAGGTGACGTGCACCAGCCACAGCGCTGCCGCCATTGTCAGCCACATCAATGACGACACCCATAATTAACACCAACATTGCCTCGATTGAAGCTTTGCACCTGCAACTTTCATCAATCACTCCGCCTTGCTGGCCGCAACACTTTGTTGTTCCGCCAATGATTCGATGACGTGAGACCTCATTTCACTTAATCTTCCCGTCTTTCTTTAAGCACCTTTTCCCTCCGATTACTACCCTCCTATATCCGTGCCAATTATACACTCCTCCTCTCCTCGCCTCTAATCACAATGGTGGTCCAAGCTACCATTGCCCGGATATCCTCAGTTGCGCTGAGAATATCTGCCATCTTATTTTTCCGATTTGTAAGGTCTCCCATACTTATTCCCTCATCTGACCAAGTTGATTATCTTGTTAGCTAACCATCACATCAGTTTCCCGTACGCGTCCTGATGACTAGATAGATAGGGGGCGTTCTGCGCTAACATCCACAGGCTCATTTCCCGACCTTTGTCTTTGCCGCCTTTGCCATCTATGTCCCCGCATTCTTGGCCACTTATCGAGCAGGCCCTTCGCTGCAGGTTGTCGATGATGAAATTGATGTTGTTGTAAAAGAAGTCACGGTCTCCCCCAATGATGGCAGCGCTCCCATCATTGCCGACGAAGTCGACGTACAGGAAAAGGTGCTTCTTCGTGAGGCGCCCGTTTCAAGCTGGAAGATCCTCGCTTATGGTGCACCGAATTCCCAAGCTCAACTCTCTTCCATTCTAACATTTCTCATCAACGGCATTTTTGTCGCCCTCACTGCCGATGCCTTGTTTCGAGCCCGCATCCTTTACCCTGCTGACGATCTGTCATTCGTCCGGCTGGGTTACGTTTCCAATGAGGAAGCCAAGATGCTTCTTCGGGAGCCTGACCAGACCAAAATGCCGGTCACGGTCGAGATTCGCATTGCTGATGCCCAACCTCCCTTCGAGGACCCCATCTGGCGTTTGGCCGGTGGACTTGGGTCGACCACTAGCGAGAGTGATTTCACCGGCATTGTGACCATTCCCCTCAAATTCAAAAATCCTCGCTGGTACGAGTATCGGACTTCCAATAATCACACCGGACGCTTCCTTTCTGCCCCACGTCCTGGCCATCTGTCTGATAAAATGGGTGGCAAGTTTACTTTCTTGTCTACTTCGTGCATTCTGCCGCGTTTCCCGTATAATCCCCTCGACCACGCTCTGGCCATCCCTGGCCTACGCCATCTTGCCGACAAACTTCCCGAATTGAGCGCCCAGTTTATGTTGTTCCTTGGGGATTTCATCTACATTGATGTGCCGAGTCGCTTTGGCAAGTCTGTCGACGAATACCGAATGCAGTATCGTCAAGTCTATGCCTCGCCGGACTGGGCGCCCGTTGCCCAAAATCTGAGCTGGATCCATGTCCTTGACGACCACGAAATCTCGAACGACTGGGATGCAAGCAACACTGGAGTATACCAAGCTGCCGTAGAGCCATGGGCCACCTACCAGGCCAATGTGAATCCACCCAAGGCTCTCCGCGCTGGTACAAACAATGTTCGCCGTAAAGACTCCACCTGGTACACATTCGCTCAAGGCCCGGCTAGCTTCTTCCTTATGGATACTCGTAGCTACCGCTCGCGCAACAAAGTACCTTTCGAAGACGACGAGAAGACTATGCTCGGTGCAGAGCAACTAGAGGACTTTCTCGCCTGGCTGGCGCGCACTGAGCCCCGCGGCATCAAGTGGAAGATTGTTGCTTCGTCTGTTCCCTTCACCAAGAATTGGCCCGTCAATGTCCAGGACACATGGGGCGGCTTCCTTGTTGAGCGACGCAAAATACTGGAGGCCATGTGGGATGCTGGTACTCGTGGCATGGGTGTCCTCATTCTTTCCGGTGATCGCCATGAGTTTGCCGCTACGAAGTTTCCTCCCCCTGCAGACTCTCGGTGGCCTGCTTCCGCTGCTGCGCACGAGATTTCCACAAGCCCTCTCAACCAATTTGCCTCGCCGTTCCCAACCTATAGGCAGACTGACGAGGAGGATGTCAAATTGAAGTAGGTGCTCATGCCATCTAAATTCGCGACTAGAAAACTGACTCTTATTTCGCAGGTATATTCCATCCGGCTCTTCCAAATTTGGCGCATTTACTATTGAGAACATTGATGGCGAAAGTTCTCTACAATATCAGCTCTATGTTGACGGCAAGGAAGCATGGAACACCACCCTTGTCGCCGCTGAACCTGCGCGTGCTCCTTCTAGTTCCATCTGGGATTTCCTCAAGTTTTAACTCATCTTCTATTTTCTGTTGCTAGGCTTCGACATCTTCGCGTGGATCTAATGGCGTATGGAGTCTCTTGTTTACCTCGGGTGCCCAATTCTATTTTGGAGGCATTGCAACTTAAGCAGAGTCTAACTCTATTTTTATTTGAATTTAATGCTTGGTCGATACTGAGACTTCGTATCCTCCGAAACTCTTGTAGCACCTGATGCACTCGAACGCCTTCTCATTACCGCGTAAAAGTTGGTCCAACAATTCTATAGATCCAGGGTTGGGGTTATAATCCACTTCATGTGAGCTCACCGCCTTGGAGAACGCCCCACTACGCAGAAAATCTCCGGCAAAATCGACCACGGCAGCATTTTTTTTTCTAGCCGGGGAGTGTAGTAGACGCCATTTGCTGTATCAGTACAAATATTGACACCATTCACAATCAACGGCAACTTGCACAAATTCAGCATGGCCGGTCCTTATAACAAAAAACGCTCCAGGGGCGGTAAATTTCAAAAGCCCATGAAGCGACAAAAGCGCGAACGACGTGTGCAGAAGGAATACCATAGCAGCACAGAGGACGAAGAGGATGGAGAGGACCAACAGCAAGACTTTGACGCCGTCAATCTTCTCGACTCGGACGACGATATTCACAACGCCAAGGCGGACGACGGCGGCGAGGAGGACGACGGTGGCAGCGCCATGTCAAGCTCAGAAGACGAGGCTCCGCGGCAGAAGAAAGCCGGCGCCGCCAAGGGCAGTGCGAAGCTCAAGGCGAAGATGCCCAGGAAGCTGGCCACAGACGATAACAGCGACGTTGAGGAGGGCTTGCCCGAGGCAGGCGACGATGACGAAGCCGAAGATGACGAGGATGTGAATGACGAGTTCGACCTGGGCGACGACGACGACGACGATGATGAGGAAGGCGGCTCCAGAAAACCCAAGAAGCGCAACGACCCGGCAGCGTTTGCCACGTCGCTGTCCAAGATTCTGTCCACCAAGTTGTCAACGTCGAAGCGCGCCGACCCGGTCCTGGCCCGCAGCGCCGCCGCGCACGAGGCTTCGAGGGCGGTGCTCGAGAGTGCGCTCGAGGCCAAGGCGAAGCGGCAGCTGCGGGAGCAGAAGCGCAAGGCTCAAGAAAAGGGCCGCGTGCGCGACGTACTCGTCGCCCCCGCCCCGGCGGCGGCGGCGGCTCGGCTGGCGGACGAGGACGAGGACGAGGGGGCAGAGGTTCTGGCCACAACGACGGCCGATATCCTGGCGGCCGAGGCCAAGCTGCGCAAGGTGGCGCAGCGGGGCGTGGTCAAGATGTTCAACGCGGTGCGCGCGGCGCAGGTCAAGTCGACCGAGGCGGAGCGCGCGACGAGGCAGGCCGGCGTGATCGGCATGGGGCGCCGCGAGGAAAAGGTCAACGAGATGAGCAAAAAGGGCTTCCTGGACCTGCTGGCGTCGGGGGGCAGCGCGCTGAAGAAGAGCGCGAGCGCGATTGAGTAGGCCTAGAGGAAGGGAAGAGAGGTTGGTCGTGAACACGCATATTGTATATAATGAAGGTTGTCAATGTTCTTTCGGAGCCATATCGGTAAATAGAATCTGGGAATAAATGGATACTGGAGCCATCTTGGTCATGAATGGGTGCCGTAACAAAGTTGTGTCTTGTTGATGGACATGGACGCGGCTATGTACGGCTCGAAGCAACGAATTATTCATTTGTAGAATAGGGAATCTCTTTTTAAATATATCTGTTACAATGCCCCATATGCACATCCCATTTTATGCCAGTTGGATTCGTCATCCCACTTGCTCGTTCCGTCTCTCAACGACTTATCTGTTACACTATTGTACAAGATTTGTTTTGCGCCCAATGCGAATGTGGAAAAAAAAAGAACAAGAAAACACGAAGAATCCCCACAATGAAACAATAATTAAAAGTTTTTTTTCTTTTATCCGTTCTCCCCTTCGCCCCCCCGGTCCGTCGGGCTCGGAGGCACTATTGGAAGTCGCTGGCCTGCAGGTTCCGGGTCATGGTGGGCAGCTTGACGACGAGGCCGTCGAGGTCCTTTGTCATGATGACCTGGCAGCCGAGGCGGCTCGTCTCGGTGAGGCCAAAGGCCAGGTCGAGCATGTCGTTCTCGTCGTCCTCGGGCTCGGGCATCTTGTCAAAGAGCCCCTCGTCGGCGACGATGACGTGGCAGGTCGAGCAGGCGCAGGAGCCGCCGCAGGCGCCCTCCATCTCGAGGTCGTGGGCCTGCGCAATGTCGAGCAGGTTGTCGCCTTCGGCGACGGCGAGCTTGTGCTCCTCGCCGTCCTTGTCGACGAACGTGACGTAGAGTCTAGCGTTGGAGAGTTAGAGAGAAAGAGCAGGCGATGAGCGATTGGGGGTTAAAGGATTCGCAAGTAGGAATGGTGGAAGGGGAGGGAACCCCTCCGAGGGGGGGGATAGAAGATGAATCTAGCCATCGCCAACTTTTAAAAATGATATCCCCCTCCACGCCCCCTTGTTTCAATGGATTGGATTCTTGAAAGAGAGAGAGAGAGAGAGAGCAAGAGGACAAAAGAAAACTCACTCTTCACCAGGCTTGGGCGTGTGGACGTGGCCGTGGCGTTGCACCGGCGTCGTCGTAAATGCGCGCATCGTCAGCGCGGCCCAGGCCGAGGTCGCTGCCGCTGGCCGGGTCGGCAGGTATGGGGACGACGACGCTGACCGAGGGGAGATGGCGACGCGGGCGGCGGAGGCGGCGGCGCAGACAGGTAGGCGTCGGCTCGTGGCCGCTGATAGCCTGGCGAAGCTGGTCGTGATTGTCCGTGAGGCCGACATGGGATGTGGGTTAGAGGTAGAGAGGGAGGCGCCGGGGGAGGGGGGAGGGGGGGGTGGGCGGATGGATGGGAGGTCGTCGACGCTCGGTAGCAGGTTGCTTGATGAAGGCGGCGGGTTTTGCGACTGGGGAAGAGGAGAATCAGAGAGAGCTTCTGGGTCATCCAAAAAAAAAGGCGTTTTTTTTGGCCTTGGGTTCAGCTTCTTTGTTCAATTAGCGTCGCTGCCATTGGCTACAGCCTGACCACGGTCTTCCGTACAATATAAAGTGGTGCGCGCTGGCGCCCCCTGTGGCTCTCTGCCTCCCCACCTCTACCTATCCCCCCGGAGAGGCTCGATGTCCGAGCCTGAGAACAGCATCCTTCTGGGGTTGGCGTGGAGTCCATTTTTGAATACGGGCTATACTGATATAGACTTGTGTTGTGATATATTTCTTTTTTTAATTTTCTTCTTCTTTTTTTTTCCAGCAAAGAAAGTCGCCTTTGTTCCACTTCATCACGTCTTTTACACTATACTCGTCCTCTTATAACTTGGTTCCTCTCTCTTCTCTCTATGTACATACATGCCAATGCGCCAAGAAGTAGCATCGGCTTGAATCTCCAGCTACTTTGGGAAAATGCCCGAGCATGTCAACTCGGCAACTTGCTCTGAGATAGACGCCGGGTCGTCTGCAAGGTAGCAATGCATCAGCGCCGTTGCACCCACACCAGGGGCCACCAAGTCAGTCACTAAGTATCCAGCCGACAGAGTAACAACCTAACTAGTATACACGTGCTCGGTCTTCAGTTTCCAATTCTGCAACAATTCAAAAAAAAAAATTGGTCTTCCTACCCACTTGAGAATAATCTCAAGACCTCGCTTAGCTCTCTTGTGCGGACCTCGGGTCTTTTTGCTGATACGTTGCCTCGCAAACCAAAACCCGGCACGCTACTCAGTATGGAGGCGCTTCGCCTTGGCATGCCGCGAGCTAGCATGCTTGGGGCATTTGATCAACTCTATCGCCATACCTTATTTCTACGCAGGGGTCGCTTGAGGGGGAATCTCCATCCGGAGCATTCTTGTTGCCCCTGTTGGGAAGTTGCATAAAGGCTGGGCAAGCCTCCTATTCCCGCCTACCATGCTAGTCGCCTACTCGTCCAAGCCTCCCCCGGCGGTGACCTGCGGAGCGGTGGCCGCGCACGAAACGCCCTTCTCGATGCCTCTGCCAAGCGTGTCTCCAACAGCTCTCTCTCAGCTGTCCTGCTTCTTTAGGCAGTTTCCACGAACAAAACAGACTTCGGGGCGGGTATACTTGACTGTAACTGGCAGGTGACGATTTGACGACCTCCCAACTGGTCGGTGACTGTGCAATCTCGTGAACCGAATATAGGGTCATGAAGAGATTTTCAGGTTTCATTATCGTAACGAGTACGTATTGCGAAGCATTGACCCGTCTCGGCAGTTGGATGTCGGGGCCTCTACTCTGAGAGCCCGTCATGTTCAACATGATGTATATAAACCGCTGCCGTGCGCAGATGCATTCGGATTCTACAGCATCTCCAGCAGCAGTGTGTTTCGCAAACAGGCCATCACAACCAAGCAAACCCCTTTGCTCTCTTCTCTTTTCAGAATGCTTCTTTCTACCCGTATCGTGGCGGCTCTGGTGGCAGCCATGCCTTTCGCTGCCGCCCTCCCGCAACAGCCTCTCGACGACGACTACTGCGCGACCCATGCTGGCCACGACGCTCTCGCCCTCCGCGCCAAGCTGGCTGCCGGTGAGGAGTCCGTCATGCAGAAGATTGCGGATGGCAATGCCAATTTCATGGAAGCCGCCAGCGTCTTTCCCGGTGACAAGGTCGAGGCCAGGGCCGAAGGCGCCAGCGCCGCGGCCATGACCTTTAACACCTACGTCCACATCATTCAGAGCGCTGCCGGCACTTCTCCTGCCAGCGGCTACATTTCGGTACGGCGAGAATAGCATTCATCATGTCAAAATGTTTAACGCGTGCTGACGTTGTTGTGCCAAAAAATGTAGAGACAGCAGATTGATGCGCAGATGAGGGTCCTCAACCAGCAGTACGCCATCGCCAACGTGAGCTTCAACTACGTCAACACCTCGTACACTGTCAACAGCAGGTGGGCAAGCGCCGCCTTCCCGGGCAACGCCATTGAGCGCGAGATGAAGCCTCGCCTGCGCATCGGCGGCCGTCTCGACCTCAACCTCTTCTACATCCCCGGCTGGCGAGGCAGCGGCGTCTGCCGCTTCCCCGACTGGATCGGCCGCAACGACGAGAACCTGTCCATCGACGGCTGCATGTCGGCGAGCGACTCCTTCCCCGACGGCAGCCGGGACCGCCGCGGATTCCTGACCGTCCACGAGGTCGGCCACTGGATGGGTCTCTTCCACACCTTCCAAGGCGACTTCGCGGGCGAGTGCAACGAGGTGGCCGGCGACTACGTGGCCGACACTCCGGCCTCGGCTGGCCCCAACCGCGGGTGCCCGGTCGGGACCGACTCTTGCCCCAGACTGCCTGGTCTTGACCCCATTGAGAACCACATGGACTACACCAGCGAGTGAGTAGACTGCTTGCTTTTTTCCCCTTGTTTTCGTGTCACACTTGCAACTACTGACCGCCGTGGTAGATCTTGCAAGACGGGCTTTACCCCCGGTCAGGCCGAGAGAATGCGCCAGATGGTTCTCATGTTCCGCTACGCGAAGAACTAATCATTCCAAACCGGACATTTCATGAATCCCACTTTGATCCAAATCTGGCGGAGATGATGAGCTATGTTTGGGGATCAAGAAGAGGGGTAGATGTGTTGATTGTACAATATATTTGAATATGTACTACTGAGAGGATCTACTAGTTGGTGATCTACATAGCGGGTGTTTCAGAGTGGGATCAATTTAAACTTGGGGTTGGCATTAGCATTCAATCGCCATCGCTTGTTCGGCGACTGTCCATCTATTCATTCATTACCTCGTTCAAGGTGCAGTTACAGTGCCTGCAACATCTTTTGTTCAGACAATGGCAAGGGGAGTGACGACAGAAACATGGCGCAACATAGCATGGTAGCTATACATTACAATGTATACCCTACGTATTGTTTATATGTATGATAACATCGCGCTATACAGCATGATTTATTCTTATTTTATATAGTGGACATTCAGGCGACAGGGGTTGTCGCGTCCAGTAATCCGTCCTGAGAAGTAGTTCAAGTGTGGCTGGTTAATAAAAAGACGCGCCCCCAAGTTATTTATTTAGCGGCTCCGGCCAGCCGCCCGCCATATTCCCGACTTCGCCACTGTATGATTTCATTTCCCTTGGGACGGACGGGTGCCACTTTCAAGCTTGCCTCTTTTTTTTTTTTTCTCTTCCCTCCTCATCCCTCATTCCCCCATCCACCACCGCATGACTCTCCCATCGTCTCCAAAATGACGAGCCATGGCGATGGGGTCAATCCCCTGCGACCGTACTATATCCGGCCCTCCATCGGCGAGCGCGCAGAGCCCGCCGCTCCCGGGCCCAAGGCCTTTTCGTCGGCCTCGGCGCGCCACGCGACGACCACCACCGCCGCCTCTTCGGTCGTCGCCACGACGTCGTCCCGCTATGCCAGCCGGGCGCGCGACATGTTTGGCGACCTCGACTACAAGGGCTACATGGACGATGATGGGCCGAGCATGGCCCGCAGCGCCAAGGAGCTGCTCGACGATCTGGTCTGGAAATACACCTCGGTCCTGATGGCCCAGCCGTTCGAGGTCGCCAAGACGATCCTCCAAGCCCGCAACCAAGACGAGAACGCGTTGCTCTCGCAGTCGGTGGAAGCAGAAGTTTTTGGCGCGTCCTTTGCGAGCCAGGGCCTGGGCCTCCCCGACGTATGTATTCCTAATAATCAATTCCCCTGACGCTGACCCTGGGTGACTTGTGCTGACCGATGGCGCCCAGCACGATTCCGACTCGGAAGGCGATGAGTCTACATTCTTTACTTACAATGGCCCCGATACGCCGGCAAGCACAGTCCGAGGCGGCTTGACCGAACGCCGTGCCTCCCCGCTCACATCTCCGAAGCCCGTCAAGCGTCGGCAGCCTGTCGTCCCGGAGCACTACATCCCGCTTCGCCGACCCGACTCGGTCACCGAAGTCATAGGCCAGCTATGGCAGAAAGACGGCGCCTTTGGCGTCTGGAAAGCGTCCAACGCCACATTTCTGTATACCGTGCTGCACTCGCTGCTGGAGAACTGGTCCCGCAGCTTCCTGAGCGCCATCTTCAACGTGCCGGACCTCGGCCTGAAGGAGGACATGGACCGCATCATTGATATCGCGACGCCGTATCCGTGGGCGTCGCTGTTCGTCGCCGCAGGCGCGGCCGTCGTCACTGGCCTTGTTCTCGCGCCCCTCGACCTTGTGAGGACGAGGCTCATCATGACGCCGAGTAGCAAGGGGCCCCGCCGCACCCTGGCCACGTTGCGCTCTCTACCCTCGTACTTTGTCGACTCGATGCTCGCCATCCCCACGATTCTCAACTCTCTCGTCCATCCGCTCATCACGCTCTCCACGCCTCTCATCCTGCGCACCAAATTCCTGCTCGACAACCAGGCCTCGCCCATGACCTTTTCCGCTGCCAAGTTTCTCGCCTCAACGACCGCCATCCTCATCAAGCTGCCGCTCGAGACCGTCTTGCGCCGCGGCCAGATGGCTGTTCTGTCGAGCCCCGAGTACATACGCGCCCTCGCCGGCAAGGACCTCCGCATGGACACCATTGTCCCCATCGGTCCGTATCGCGGCGTCCTCGGCACCATGTACCACATCACCTCCGCCGAGGGCTCCAGGACCATGCAGTTGCAGCCGCCCGCCAAGGCAAACCGCAAGGCCGCCAAGTCCCGGCCCCAGACGCCGCTGATCAAGAACGGCCAAGGTCTCGACGGTCTGTGGCGCGGCTGGAAGGTGAATTGGTGGGGTCTTGTTGGCCTGTGGGCTGCCAACGTCATTGGAAACGGAGGCGACGGAGAGTTTTGAGCCTGGCACTCGAGATCTCGGTCCTGTATTATCCCCTTTCCTTTTACCTCTTCTTCTTACTGCCTTTGTGGTAGACCATTCTATGGCGAGGCGTCGCTGCTTCCTGTTCTTTTTATACTCTTGTTGCGTTGCGGATTTACAAAATCTCTCTCCTCTACGACGAACCTTTTTACGACAAAAACCGCTATGATATCCATCTCTATTTTTAACCCCAAAATGTACAGTTACCATAATACAGATTCATTAGAAAAATTTATTCCTTTTGTTCTGTGCGTCTTATGTCTATATGCCACCTGCATAAGGTGAAATGTGCGAGAAGAATTAGAAAGGGCCATCCTACTGAAACTGGGGAGGCTTGGACGTGTCAACCTTCTTTATGACGCGCGCCGGGTTTCCCACAGCCACAGACTGGGGCGGAATGTCCTTTGTGACGACGCTCGCGGCGCCAATGACGCTGCCGCGGCCAATGGTCACGCCCGCCAGGATCGTGACGTTGCCGCCCAGCCAGCAGTCGTCGCCGATGGTGATGGGCCCGCCGCTCTCAGGACCGCGTGTCCCGTTGCGGACGCGGTAGTCGACCGGGTGCGTGCCGGAGTAAAAGTGAACATTGGGTCCCGCCATGACCCGGTCCCCAACGGTGATGGTGCATGTGTCTATCCAGACGCTGTTGCTATTGATGTACACGTTCTTGCCGAGTCTGAAGACGTCAGCTTGAATCGTCTCGAAGACACACCGCACCAGGAAGCTAACTTTATATTGTAACCGTAATCAATCTTTCCAATCGGTCGGTCTACCCAAGCAAGGTCCTGCAGGAGCTCCTCGTCTTCCGGCTCGGTAGCGGCTTGCGGGGGCAGAGGTGTCTCGTCCTGAACGATGCTAAAGGTGCGTCAGTATTCGATGGTGCTTGCGCATCAACGTGAACCAACTCGTTCCACATCTCTGCCAGCTCCCGTCGCGAAGCATCCTCAGCCCTGTTGAAGCGCTTATAGGCCTGCTCAACCCTCTTGCGGGCCGCAATCAGATCTGGCGTGAAGGCGTAATACAGCTCGCCGGCGGCCATTCGCCGAAGGTTCTCCTTCGGTTCAATAGGGTTACCATCTGCGGATGTAGCTGACATTCTGAACTCATATACAAGTGATATTGAACAAAATTCTATGATGATGTAAAGCAACGGTGTCTAGTCGCCAAAGCCGAACTGGTGCTTTACAAGGCTGTGGGGCATGGGCAGGTTGGTGTGTGGGAAAGACTCAAGAGATTGTTCTGCTTTTCAGGAATTATAATGCTAATTTCAACGGCGAAATATGATCTTTCATACGACAAGCTTACAAGGCCCTATTTTGCTTTTCTACTTTTTTTGCGTCGAGCACATGCCGCATAGCGTGTCTCTGAAGCCACCACGAAGGGTAAAGTGGGACAGACGCGAGCTCCAGACCAGAGCCAGAAAGCGAGGATAGTTGAAGCGAGCTGATTCTCAACATATAATAAAAATTTGAACCTCATAGGCTGTGCTACTCGCGTAGATATACATGGTCTCTGAAGAAGTCTCAGTTTGATTTTGAGTTAAAATTTGAGGGCTGAACATTCTGTTCGGCAATCACGTGCCACGCAGATGTCTTATCAAACTTATCGCGCGCGCCAGGGGACTTTAAGCCTCCTCAAGAATCAACAACATTACCCTACCTATCGAGACATTGCAGCGCGCGCAACAATACGGTAGGCATGTTAGAATCTTAACGAATTCTACAGGCTGAGGTACACATGCGGCACAGCTGCAGCTAAGACCTTGGCTCGCATAGTTGTTGCGGACAATGGCATCCATGGACAGGACACCAAACAGCAAGCCCAGCACAGGCGCCGCGCCGCGCAAATACAAAGCCTCCGACTTGCCCTTGCCCTCGGCAACGCGCGCAGCCATAGAGTCGCTGGCTCACGCATTCAAAAAGGAGGGCGCGTACGACGACATTCGCAAGCACGTGTGGGAAAAGTTTGAGGCGAGCGACTACGAGGCACAGGTTACCAAGGCGATCCTTGAAGTCGCTGACAAGGAAGTCGAGCGGAATCCGCAGCAGCTCCTCACCCTCGATCGACGCAAAGCCGCTGCCTTGATCGATGGCGCCCTCGAGCGCTCCGGCGTGTACCACAAAGCCGAGGAGGTGCTCGGTAAGCTGATTGACGTCGGTACGATTGAGGAGCGCATCCGCGAAATTCGCCGCGCCGAGCTGGGTCCCGAGGCCGCCGAGGCCGAGCGGCTACGTGGTGCAAGGACGGACGAGGACTACGCGGCCGACACGGCGGCCCGACGAGCGGAGCGCGCCCGCATCAGAGACGAGCTGCGGCAGAAGGAGGAGGCGATTGAGGAGGAGAAGCGCCGCATAGCGAGGGAAGAACGCAAGAGGGAGGAGAGGGAGCGAGAGCTTGCAGAGATCAAGCGACAGGGCGAGCGTGACGAGCGCAGGCGCAAACGCGAAGCGGAACGTGAAGAGCGTGAGCGACTTCGTGATTTGGAACGAGACAAACGCCACAAGGAACGCGAGCGCAGAGAGAAGGACCTAGACCGCAAAGACAGAGATCGAGACGATGACCGAGATCGAAGCCGCGATCGAAGCCGCGATCGAAGCCGCGACCGCGACCGCGACCGAGATCGCGATAGAGATAGAGATGGAGACAGGGATAGAGACAGGGACAGAGACCGCCATCGTGATACGGATAGCCGAGTCAGGGAGAAAGAACCAAAGGAGCTGTCCAAAGAAGATCTCGAGCGCCTGGAGCAGGAAGCTTTGGATGATTTGATTCGCGAAAGCCGCTCCACGCGTAGCCGGCCCGAGGTTGAGATTGACTCAGCACTGGCGCCGCCGCCTCGCAAAACGGCTCCGGCCTCTGCCATCGACCCTATTCGACGCGAGTCTGGTCGTGGATCCGTTAGAGCCGACTCCAGGACACGCCGCGACAGAGGGGACTCATCCGCGCCGCGCGACGAGCGAAGAGTGAGCCGCAGTGCCTCCCGCGTGCGAGACAGAGACGCCGACAAGAGACGAGACAGGAGCAGTGAACGGAGCCGCCGTGATCGCCGCTCCATCTCGCCTCGGCGAGACCGCAGTCGCTCAAGGGCACGACGCGAGAGGTCCCGATCGAGGCCCAGGCGCGACGACCGCGACCGCGATCGCGAGCGAAGCCGCTCGCGTGCAAAGATGCCGGATAGAAGCCGCTCACGCCGCAGGGACCGCAGCAGGTCGCGCGTCAGGTCACCGCCGCGCCGACGGGAGAGAAGTCGCTCACGCGACAGGCGAGATGACCGCAGCGCCCGAAGGGATCGGTCCTACTCGCGCAGCCGACGTGATGACAGCCGTTCGAAGCGAGATAGAGCCCGCAGTAGGAACCGCAGCCGTTCACGGGACAGGCCTACGGCGGACCGTTACGATCACTACGACCCTAGAGCGGCCGCGGCGCGTTCACCTACGCGTCGCCGGAGCAGGAGTCGGGATCGTGATCGGGACAGAGACAGAGACAAGGACAGGGATAGAGACCGCGATCGCAGAGATGACCGGGGCCGGGACCGGGACCGGGACCGCCGGAGCCGCTCCCGCTCGACGCATCTACGTACTGCCTCAGCAACACGCGAGGAGCTTGAGGAGCGAAAGCTCGAAGAAGTCAAGAAGCGCGAGAAGGAGGCGAAAGCATATCTCGCGGCACAGAAGGATGCGAGGGCCAAAGGCCTGCCCGTTCCCGGCGTCGACGATCGGAGGCGCGATGACCGTCGGTCGCGGAGTCGCAGCGCGGACAGGGGTGGCTTCCGTGACCGTGATCGTGACCGTGACCGTGACAGGGATAGGGATCGTGACAGAGATAGGGATCGTGACAGAGATAGGGATCGTGACAGAGATAGGGATCGCGATAGGGACAGAGACCGTGACAGAGACCGTGACAGAGATCGTGACAGAGATCGGGACAGGGACAGAGACAGGGACAGGGACAGGGACAGGGACAGAGATAGGGACCGCCGTGACAGACGAGAGCGAAGCTCTTCTCGCCGTCGCGACCGGCGGGATCGCAGCCGAAGCAGACGGCGAAGCCGCAGCCCATAGTTCTTTGGCATTGGCTAGTTTATTTCTATGTAATAACACGACTGGCCACCCATGCCTGCCATGTCGTCCGTAACTTGACTGTGTGCTTTGGAAGACTGCTCGCCGAGACGGTCCCAAGGAGGACATGCAGAGCGTACTTTAGGATAGATACTTAGGCTCACCATGATTGGAACTAATAGCTTAGGAAATTTGTGATTAGTTTCAATACTTTGATATGGATTTGTGATGCAACTTTTTCCTACATTACACTTTCTGGCTACCAGTGCTGAGTCGAGAGGGGTAGTCCGTAGTGGGGGATCGTCGACAACGCCAGAATTACTAACCAGGGTCAACCGGATAGGCTACCAAAAATAAACAAGCAAAAGTTTGTGACATCACAAGGAGATGGCCGAAGCAACTTTTTCCTCCTCTTCGTTTTTTTCTTCTGAAAATCGCTCTAATGCCTGTCAAACGCGCCGCTATGCCCGCTAGGCGTCCATCGTCTCTTATCAGTGATGTCATTTTGTGGTGCTGTTGTGGACTTTGCGGCCTGTCGCAGCAGCGAAAAGCGGCTTACCCAGCACGGCAAAGGTACCTAAAAGTAGAGCCTAGAGGCCTGTCCGGCGGCTGGCGGCGAAATCGGCCCTGAAGATTTGCGTGCGATTCATGGTGCCTCCCCGAGAGCCAAACACGATGAACCAATGGCCCGCCCGTCACTGCCGGTCGAACGCGATTGCAGCTATTGACTTGTAGCCCTCTCTGCCTCTGCCTTATTGTTTTCGGTTTTGATTCCTTTCGTGAGATTTGTTCTTTGCTCCTTCGACATGCCCTACCTAAGTACATCTTTTATCAAGTGAATTGTAGCCAGTGGTTGTCAGAACGACCATGGTGGCACCAGCAAGCCGGCATTGCGTCGTTTGCTCCACTTCTGAATCCAAACTCTCCAAGTCCACTAAAACTTTTTATCCCCTCACGTTGCAGCTCCTGTCCTCCTACCCCCCCTCGCCACCTAATTTTTGTCTGATCTTGTCTCCTACATTAACCGCTCATTCCCGCCTGAAAAAAACCAATCCTTCTCTCTCCTCTTCCCTCAATTATTCGCAATCTTACATCACAATGGCCTATACAGAATTAGATCAGCTGGCTATCAACACCATCCGTCTGCTGGCGGTAAGCTATCTCCCCCCCTGGCGCAGCAACATGATACCCCGCGGTCAGCACCCCGCGACAGCACCCCGCCATGATTTTGCTTTCAGCGCTGGCAACCGTTATTCTCACCTGGAAATGATGCAAATGCATCGCGATTCAAACAATACTAACGTAACCGTCTTATTTTATTAGGTGGATGCCACCTTCAACAGCAACTCCGGCCACCCGGGTGCTCCCATGTAAGCTCGCTCGCTGCCCGATTAGCACCTACGGCATTTGTCGTCGTGCCGGCTTCCCAACAAACGAATAACATTTTGCTAACCGCCACGTCACAGGGGAATGGCCCCCGTTGCCCACGTCCTATTCAACAAGTTCATGCGCTTCAACCCGCAGAACCCTTCATGGCTGAACCGTGATCGTTTCGTCCTATCGTAAGTTCCGGCCGCCCCGAGACCATATCGAACTTACCCCAACACAATCCAGCAACGGCCACGGCTGCATGCTTCAGTATGCTCTCCTTCACCTTTTCGGCTACAAGCTGTCCCTCCAGGACATCAAGGACTTCCGCGTGAGTATTTCCTCCTTCAACCCCTCTCTCATCACTACCCTACCAAGAGGCTAACAGTGAATTTAGAAAGTCGACAGCATCACCCCCGGTCATCCCGAGGCTCATGATACCCCCGGCATTGAGGTCACCACCGGCCCCCTAGGCCAGGGTGTCTGCAACGCCGTCGGTCTCGCCATGGCTCAGGCCCACTCTGCTGCCGTCTTCAACAAAGATGGTTTTGACCTCCTCAACAACTACACATACTGCTTCCTCGGCGATGGCTGCCTGATGGAGGGTGTTTCGGGCGAGGCCAGCTCTCTGGCTGGTCACCTCCAGCTCGGCAACCTCATTTGCATCTACGACGACAACCACATCTCCATTGACGGTGACATCAACTGCGCCTTCACTGAGGACGTCGCCAAGCGTTATGAGGCCTACGGCTGGCACGTCGTTACCGTCAGTGACGGTGACAACGACCTTGATGGTATCGAGGCTGCCATCAAGGAGTGCCAGGCTGTCAAGGACAAGCCTTCCATGATCAAGCTCCGCACCACCATCGGCTACGGCTCCCTCAAGCAGGGCACCGGCGGTGTCCACGGCTCTCCCCTCAAGGCCGACGACATTGCCCAGGTCAAGAAGAAGTTCGGCTTCAACCCCGATGAGAGCTTCGCCGTTCCCCAGAAGGTCTACGACCTCTACGGCAAGCACTCCTCCGAGGGCGCTGCCGCCGAGTCCGAGTGGAACCAGCTCCTCGCCAAGTACAAGGAGAGCTTCCCCGCCGAGCACGCTGACCTGGTCCGCCGCCAGTCCGGCGACCTCCCCCAGGGCTGGGAGAAGTCTCTGCCCACCTACACCCCGGCCGACGATGCCGTCGCCACCCGCAAGCTCTCCGAGACTGTCCTCACCAAGATCGAGGCCGCCGTTCCCGAGCTCTTTGGTGGTTCCGCCGATCTGACTGGCTCCAACCTCACCCGCTGGAAGGACGCTGTCGATTTCCAGCCCAAGGCCAACGGCCTCGGTGACTACTCCGGCCGTTACGTCCGTTACGGTGTCCGCGAGCACGCCATGGGTGCCATCCTCAACGGTCTCGCCGCCTACGGCACTATCCTTCCCTACGCCGGTACCTTCCTCAACTTCGTCTCATATGCCGCCGGTGCTGTCCGCCTGTCGGCTCTGTCTCACTTCCGCACCATCTGGGTTGCCACCCACGATTCCATTGGTCTCGGTGAGGACGGCCCTACTCACCAGCCTATTGAGACTCTTGCCCACTTCCGTGCTCTGCCCAACTGCATGGTCTGGCGCCCCGCCGACGGCAACGAGACCTCCGCCGCCTACTACGTCGCCCTGACCTCCAAGAACACCCCCAGCATCGTCGCCCTGTCGCGCCAGAACCTTCCTCAGCTTGAGGGCTGCACCATTGAGAAGGCCTCCAAGGGTGCCTACGTCCTGCAGGAGGTTGAGGGTGCCGACATTACCCTCATCTCCACCGGCTCCGAAGTTTCCATCTGCGTCGACGCCGCCAAGGAGCTTTCCGAGAAGCACGGTCTCAAGACCCGCATTGTGTCCATTCCCTGCTTCGAGGTCTTTGACGCGCAATCCAAGGAGTACCGTCTCTCCGTCCTGCCCGACGGCATCCCCATCCTGTCGGTTGAGGTCATGAGCACCATGGGCTGGGAGCGCTACTCTCACGAGCAGTTTGGTCTCAACCGTTTCGGTGCCTCTGGCGCCTACAAGGACGTCTACAAGAAGTTTGAGTTCACCCCCGAGGGCATTGCCAAGCGTGCCGTGGCCACCGTAAACTTCTGGAAGGACGTTCCCAACGTCCGCTCCCCTCTGAACCGCGCGTTCCAGCAGCTCATCTAAATATACCACAATACAATGGG
The DNA here is from genome assembly GCF_051103115.1 of Cordyceps javanica. Lineage (NCBI taxonomy): Eukaryota > Fungi > Ascomycota > Sordariomycetes > Hypocreales > Cordycipitaceae > Cordyceps > Cordyceps javanica. Next base: position 3,486,616 of record NC_139296.1, read on the forward strand.
ATGATGTCTGAATGTTGAAATAGAAGGAAAAAGAAATCATGAAAAATCAATCGGAAGCTCGTTTAATGACAAAAGAATGGGCTTACTGAAAGCGGAACAAAGTCTGTAGTTGCTTAGCTATGTCTGTTTATGTTAAGAAATCGATATACATGCTTGTACTCTTTCGTGGCGTGCATATGGCCGTGATGGTCCGCGGTGCCATTTACTTACTCGTCTGAATCCAGGGCATAGCCAAAACACAAAATTCGTCGGTTCACAACCATTGAAGCGGATGTGAGCGAAAACCGAAAGTATTTACGAGACTTGGCATGTAGGGCGCTCGCGCGCACGGTTTTGCGAGACCACAAAGTCTCCACGACAGCAACCCGCAACAGCCAAAGTATCAGTTCACGAGATGATGCTGTAGCACAGGCAGAATGAGTTGATGAATTCGGTCTCGTACATCCTTTAGCGATAACAGCTACTTTTGAGCCTGCATACCACGTGTCGAGTAAATTGTCGTTGCAGTTCGTGGGTTGACTCGTGCCAAGTCGAGGAGGATGCTGGTCCCTGCTTGCTTGCACGGTTTGAAGCAAAACGTGCAGGCTCAGCCCCCGAGTATTGATGCCAAGAAAAAAACGCACCGTCATGTTTACTTGTTCCCCCGGGGTAGGACGCGGTCGGACGTGGCGCGGGTTCAAATAGATAAAGTGACGTTGCCAGCAAATGGTTCGCGAGAGCTCCGACACTATTCCACCCTGCTCCATGCTTACTCTTGACAGACGGACCCAATGACAAGAGTAGCATTCTGCGAACTTGACTAGCTACCGAATCTCGCCATTTTAAAAAACAATTAATGGAGAAGGAAAAAAAGGAAGAAGAGGAGGAGAATAAAGTAAGGATACAACAAGTCAACAGAGACCTTGTCATGCATGCGTGACTACACACTGGACATGATAGTTACCCTATACCTATCCAAGCGGCCTACGTGCCAACGGCCAACTCTGTAACTTGTGATTGAGAGGCACGAGCTGCGTAGTGACGAATTTCGTCATGTCAAGCTTTGCCGATACTTGGGGATAGTCTCACCCATTCAGGCAAACTGGGTTGTAAACGGTTCATAAGGAGCAATTGACCGGCCCGACTCCACTTCAGCTCGGATAACTCAGTGGTAGAGTACGGGATTGCAGCGAGATGATGCTCATCGGGCGAGTTATCCTGAAGTCGTCGGTTCGATCCCGGCTCCGAGCTTTCATGTGTCTTGAATTTTTTTCCATTATTTTTTTTGCTTCTGCTGCAAAGTGGGTGGGTTGCGAGGAGTTTGTGGGTGGAGAAGTGGCGGAGACCCGTGGACAGTAGTAAATCGGGGGTGGGAGGCCTTTTCTAGTCGCCAACGCTCTGAAAATGGTAATAATGGTTCAATCTTACGTTGGGGATTGTTTCTCTGTAGGAATCGACGTGCCTGTTGTCTCTGCTCCATAGTCCGTCTAGTAATCGTCGTCGATTCCTGTTTCGATGGGGGGTGGCATTTAGGTTGTATCGGGCCGTGTTGCCCGTCATGAGCTCCGCTACACCGGGTCCGGCCCCTCGGCGCTGTGCGCGCGGAGAGCTTGGACAGCTATTTTCGGATGTGTCGCCATCAAAAGTCTGGAAAAAGAAAACCCGCTGATACAACAGATGTAAAATACACACAAATATATATGTTCACGGAGAAATGCTTATCAGGTCACCAAACTTGTACCCGGGGAAGCGCTCTGAATCCTGGGGGATGGTAAGTGCAAAGTTTATCAGCGTAGTTAGGCTCTATGTTCGTTTTTGAGCGCAAGACTGCAAGCTCAATCTCCCCATCACTTCCACCAAATCCTGATCTGGTCCGAAAAATGGGTGTCATGCTCCAACCATATAGATCAGAGACCGTTGTCACCTCGCTTCATACCAACGACCGTGTCGTCTGCGCTGCGACTGGTCGCGACTTGACGCCACCTATATAGCCTATATTTGTGGCGATCTTATCAAGCTCGGATAACTCAGTGGTAGAGTACGGGATTGCAGTCATGTGGGTAACCACTAGCAAGATTATCCTGAAGTCGTCGGTTCGATCCCGGCTCCGAGCTTAGAATTTCTTTTTTCTTCTTTTTGTACTTTTGCACTTACAAAAGTATGTATTCGTCACTTTCTTTTTATTTCTATGCTCCTTCCTTGCCGCTGATAGCTCTCTCTCGTTTCTGTTCAATATTACTTTTCCCCCTTAGCACGACAATCTAGATAGGCTTTGCTTACTTACAATCTGTGCCATTGTTGTTTGAGCTAGACAGGGCACAGCTGAACAGTTGGTTGGACTGATTCGATACGCCACATCCAACAACTGCTGCTCTCGTGCCCAGAGGCCAGGACAGGCTATGAAATTTTCTTTTCCCTCACTCCTACCTAGGGCCTGCACCTGCCACCGTGCAATACTGTACATGCGGATACATGGAGCAAATGATCAACCCCTCCGCAAAGCCCCATTTCGATGCAAACCCGGGGGCATGGCAACTGCACCGACCCACGAGCTAATAAGGCAATGCAACTCTGCCCAAGCCCATATGCGGCTTACATGACAACCCCCCTTCCCCTCTGGAAATATTTCTACTGCATATCAATGAAAGACCGTAGCTAGTGGTTTGCCTCGTGACCTATTTACATTCAATAAAGCCACCAACTCTCCCTCTCTAGCATCGGTGTCAGGCCGATGGCAGACCATCTATCCCGCGTTCCATTGTAGCTTTGCGGCCAAGACATTCAAAAGTCGCCAAGTCTGCTGCTCTCTGTCAAGCTGCTCTTGCCCCCGTCCTCTTTCTTCAAGTTTCGATCCTAACTACCATCCTTGGCCTCCTCTCCTCCCCCCCGGACGTCCACAGCTTGGGACGCCGCTCGCTACAAAATGCTGCTTCGCTCAGCGATCCTGTTCGCGGCGGCCGCCGTTGACGCCGTTGCGGCCAGCGGCTGCTCCGGGTTCGCCGGCACCTGCGGGCGGGCGTACGCGCGCAACGGGACGTCGGGCCGCCCCGACGCCGACATGGTCGTCTTCGCGACGTACTGCCTCGACGAGGGCGGGAACCGGCACTACAACCCGGCGGTGCTCATCAACGACTGCCTGGCGAATACGTTTGGGCAGCTGACGGGTGGGACGGGGTATGGGTTTCCTTTTCTCTTGTTTGCTTCGTTGTTCAATGGTCTCTTTCTTTCTTTCTTTCTTTCTTTCTCTTTGTCGTCTTTCTTCTTCTCGCCCTCTTGTTGATTTTGGGAGAGAGAAAGAGGGCGAGGGAAAACAGAAAAAGTGCTCACTTGTTTTTTCATGAAACACTGACATTCCGCAGATTCGCGCATAGCTGCCGCGATTTTGGTATTGATCCGATTGGGGCACCCAACTTTTTCCATGCGACGTGCGGGGATGGCCGTGGCAATGAAAAACAGAGCCAGATTGACCTCAGTATGTCTGACTTTCTCAATGTCTCTCTGTTTCTCTCTCCCTTCTCTGCTCTCTCTTCCCATCCCCCCTCTCCCAGCCACTCTCTCCTGCTCTCTGTCTCTGTCTCTGTCTGTCCCGTCTCCCTCACACTCTTTCTACCCCCCGGTGCTCCATCAGCGCTAATTGCTATAGATCAAGTCTTATGCAATGTCAACGGCAATCTCGCTTGCAGCCAATAGCACGTTTTGCCCATGGTACATTTTCTTTTTTATGTCTTCATCTTCATCATATTAGCCATATATATAAAGCAGTCTACTTCTTCCACGTTTCAATACATCGCTTGTTTCCACATCCAAAAAAAAGAAAACCGTTAATTTGAACACCAAATATCCAAAGAAAAAAAGACAGAACAGATTCCCATGTATTTTTTAGAATCCAATTGCTCGCGTCTATTTCCCACCCAACGCAGTGCCGCCAGGGATGGTAGTGGGCACCGAGCCTACCCACATAAACAGTACGGCCATGATAAAGAGGAAGCCAAAGACGGCGCTGCCGAGAACAATATAGCGCTTGGTTAGCAGGCCGCCGCGGACACCGTCGGCAGAGCCGGGGACGGCGCCGTACGAGTTCATGGTGGCGGACATGTAAGCAGATGAGTTGTTGTAGATCTTGACAACATTGTCGTAGCCGAGAGAGTAGTAAGAGAGGCCGAGGAGGGCGATGCCGTAGCCGACGGCCTGGAGCACGGTGATGGGGGTCTTCCAGATGACAACGGAGACGGCGACGAGCAGAATGGCCTTGAGGATGCCTGTGAGAGTCAGAACGAGACCGGACGTCTTGCCAATGAGGAAGACGCTGGCAATGTTGAGCATAAAGGCGACGCTGGCGTTGAGGAAGAGCATGGTGAAGCCCGTGTTGACGAGGTCCTCGTACTTGAAAGTGCCGACCTCGGTAAAGAGGGCGACGAAAATGTTGAAGAAGGCGCAGACGGGAGCGTAGTAGTAGAGGGCGACAAGGGGGTCCATCTTCATGCCCTCGGCAGTCAGCATGACCTGAATCATGACGAGACGAATGGCCTCAAAGATGATGCCGAGCATCTGGTAAACGAAGCCAATTAGGGAAAAGTTGATCTCGCCAAAGCTGGCAACGGCGACGCCGACGACAATGACGAGAATGTTGAGAAACTTGGCGAGGTTGGGCTCGGCGACGCGAAAGGCCCATGAGGTGAACAGGACGGCGACAGGGGAGCCGGCTTTGAGCATCTGGGTGAAGGCGACGGAGAGGTAAAGGTAGACGAGGTTGGAGAAGACGAGAGAGCCGGTGTAGAAGAGGCCAATGGGGACAATGGTCCGGAGGTACATGCGGCCGTTGAGGGGGAGGGACTTGCGGCTTTCAAGGAGGGTCGTGGTGCGGGCGAGGATCTGGGTGGCGGCGGTAGCAAAGACGAGATGCCAGCATGTCAGGATAATGGCTGCGGATGTTGTTAGCACAAGGTCGGGTAGCAGGTCGGCATCGGCTGCGGAGGCAGAGGAAAAACGTACGGTATCCTGGAGACGAAAGGTTAGTACATCAAGACGGAGAGTAGGACAAGGAGGGGAGCTCGACGCGACCCTGGCGCGCGGTAGACGTACGAAAGCCGGCCGTGTCGAGCAGCCATTTGTTGAAGAGAATGGTGGCGTTGGAGAAGACGATCCAATTTCTAGCAAGAGTGTGCGTGTCAGTGCTGAGCAAGCAACAAGGCGAAACGGCGACGCGGAGAGCGGGCGTACAGGATGAAGAGCGACGGGTGGAGGCCCGAGGCAGCACCCGGGGCGGGCGACTTTTCAGCCGTGGGGAGCGGCGAGTCGCCGGACGAACGAGGCATGGTGTGCAAGCCGAGGATAGGATAAGAATGTAGGAGAGCGAAAAAGATTTAAAGACGGTCGGTCGTCGGAAGCAACACGGAAGTCTGGGTGGTGATGGCGGTCGAAGTGTCGCGGGTGTGTGGTGATGATCTGCGAGGGTGCCAGCTTTTTTTTTTCCCCGTTTGGTCTGTTGCGCTTGATTGATTGCCAAGGAAATTGCGCGCGGAGTGCGATAGAAAATGATCGAATTACAGAGAACCGGGAAAAAAACAGTAATGATGGTGCAAAGGCGTCCGGAGATGAGAGCAAAAGAGGCCGAAACGAATGTAAGTAAGAGAATAGAAGAGGCTGAGAATGGAAGAAGGGAAAAGGAGATCAGACAGGAGGACGGCGGCGGAGGCGGCGGCGGTGGTGGTGGAAGGAAAAGGGAAGGAAACCGTATTAGGGCTAGTTGGAGGAGAGCCGGTCGATACGACAGGCTACCTAATAAACGTGCATACGGAGCACTCGGGTGACGAGAGCTGATTTCTTCTATTGAAAAGGGAGAGACGGACCAAGAGAGACGGACCAAGAGAGACGGACCCCTGAATCGAGGCTGGCATGCTCCTTGGGTAGGGGACTTGGGCAGGTAGGCAGGTACCTATCAGTACGTGAGGTCTACTTAATAAGTCCTGGACCGGACAAGCTGGCCAGAATGATGAAACAAAAAAAAAAAGGCGACCAAAAAAAGGCGACCAAAAAAAGGAGAATAGAAAACTGAACAGAATTACAGTGATAGGCTGGCAATGTGGAAATGTGGAAAGTACCAACACGCAGGCACGGCCCTGGTAACCTTGCAAGGCTGTGTGGCGTCTTTTCTCTCGGTATCTACCTCGCTAGCAGTAGGGGTAGCGAGCAAGGCCCCCTAAGTACTTAGTTTGAGTACGGAGTAGGAAATGGGAAACAAGAATGAGCCAGTTTTGTTCTCCTTTTTCTTCTTCTTTTTCTTTTCCCCTTTCAAATCGTCCTTCAATAGCCTCAATTGTCCGCAAGCGTGCCATTGTCACCATGAGTAGTGATATCAAGTACTAACAAGACCTGTTCCGTGTCCGAGCGGCGGAAAACATGACACCTTGCAGCCCAGTTCAAGGGTTTTCGGGTATTTTCAGGGCCCTACAGTATCAACGTATTGGCAGAATTTGGCAATCCCTCCTACACATACTTAGCAGTAGCACGCTTTGACCCGTCTCGAGCCCAGCCCCAGCCCAGCCCCAGTCAAGCCCCAGCCCCAGCCTCAGCAGCTATCAGTACTTGGCGCGCCACAAATCTGCTCATCACCCACATCATACATGTACTTATTGGACGATCCCTTAACTACCCAGTACTTAAGTACTTACCTGTAGTCTACCTAATAAGTAAGTAGTTTTTGAACTTATTGCTTATAGGCATAAGTACATGCAACTAGCTAATAAGCTTTCAGCCCTAGACACTACCACGGCGCCACGTTCCATTATGCTTTCACTTCCGATCTTTCATGGCCCATGCCTCATCGATAGTTGACCCATCGCCTGTCGTGCATTCATCTTCACACCATCGATGACTGCGTCAGTGAGCATGGTTCGTGCCGGCGACGACTTGGCAAGGGTCGACTGCGTACTTGCTGCACCTCCCTACCTTGACTACCAAACTACTCAAGTCCCTGTCCAGGTACCAGTACGTGCAGATCAGTCGCTACAAATACTTGGCACTTCACAATTGCAGCGTGATATGCACCCGCCTCAATACCCGTATTCAACATATTATCCAAGTAAGTGCTTAATAAAGATGCCCATTTTCGTATTGGTCCTTCGCACGAGGCCGTGCATCGATTACGAGTTGCAGTTTCGCAGCTGCTACGGCAGGGCATTTTTCTTGCCTTTTTACGTGACAAAAAGTCAAAAGGATTAAAAAGAACAGCCCAGCCGGCAAAGCCTCTACGGGTGGGAAAGCTGATATCGATTGAGAGATGACAAGAGCAGAGACGGACAAACCAGAAAACGTGATGCATCCTGTCAAAGAGGTGCTCAACTCTCAAACAACTAGATACACTTGTTCCCGACATACAAACAAACGCAGAAGAAAAAAAGAAAAAAAAAAAGACACACACACACACACACACACACAAGTTTCAACCTGCGAGGTGAATAATGAAGCCTTCTCCAAGGACCACTCTTGCAGCTCCGTATGCTGTAAGACAGGCGACACGCAGCACCCGGATCTCAACACTTACAAGGTGGGATGCACCGTGGCGTGACGTGCATGTCGTAGCCTTTTGGCCCCCCGCCCCCTCTTCTTCTCTTTGACCTCTTTTCATCTTGCTTTCTTTTTCTGGGGCCGATGGGCGATTTATTATTATTATTATTACAGGACCCGACAGCCGTGAGGGTGGGTGGCATGCGGCCTTTTCTACTCTGTAGTACCGTTTCTTCTGGAGGAGGAGGGGGTAGGACGATGCACAAAGGCGCGCGCGTGCACAGCGTATGAACGCGGGCAGGGCATCCTTTAGACACTTGTTGTTGTTGAAAAAGTGCTCGGCGGAAAAGATGCGTCACATAGATATCGGATTGGGGGTTGGTCGTTTTAAATTACCCGGTGCCCGCGTGCTGCTGGTCGACACTTGTAGTCAATGGGCTCGCACCTTGCAGAGCACCTGATACGGAGAGCCTCTTTGATATGGGCTGCCATGTATCAGAATAGTTGGACGATTTGCACCCTGGCGCTTGCCTGGCGCTATTGTAAACCAAAGAATCAGCTTCTCTATAAAGATGAGCAGTTTAAATATATATATGTATATATGGTTTGGTGTGTATATATATGCTGCTTGCTTCTGCTCTTCCACTCCCCTTCCCTCTCACTCAGCAACAATATACTTTTATTTTTCACGCCGTCATCTTTTCCCATCAAAAGAGTGCCCAAGTTTCTTCATCATGACTCGCTTCGTCACTCTTGCCGCTTCGGCCCTCGCCACCGTCGCCGTCGCGACCAGCGACTCGCCCACCACCTTCAGGACCACCACGCCCACCATCACGCTCGCCAGTACTGGTACTGGGTCCAGCGAGGTCCCTACGCAGACCGGTATCGATCCGGGATGTACGTGCCCCCCCCTTCCGTTTGCAATAAGATCATATTCGAATGCACATGTGAAAAGAGAAGACCAGGGGTGAAAAAAAAAGGAAATTACTAACGGTTTCTTTGCAAAAATTTCTAGGCACCAAGTTCCATCAAGTCACGGCCGGAGAGACATGCGATCCCATCGCCGCGGCGGCTGGTATCCAACTGTCCGACTTGTAAGTGCCTCTCCAGGCTGTTGAAGCTGAGTGTGTGTGTACCACCGTCTAATACTCGGACTCGTAATAGCTACAAGTGGAATCCTGCCGTCGGCCAAAAATGCGAGTCACTCTTACTTGGCTACAATGTCTGCATTGGCGCTGGCGCTGCAGGCGGCAGTACTGGTGGTGGTGGTGGTGGTGGTGGTGGTGGTGGTGGTGGTGCGGCTATTGGTGGTGGCGCTGCTACCAGTGGCAGTGGTGGCGGCAGCGGTGGTGGTGGAGGTTCTTGCGCGTCGCCCACCCCCCCGCCTCCTCCACCCAAACCCCCAGCCGACGAGTGCGGCACTCCTCCATCCGGCGCTGCTCCCAGTGGTGCTGCCCCTAGTGCTGCCCCCAGCGCCGCCCCCAGTGCTACCCCCAGTGCTGCACCCAGCGCCGCTCCTTCTGCCCCGGCTTCCGACTCGAGCTGCGATTAATAAGAGCAAGTGTCCAGCCCTCCCGCAATTCGCTATCGATTGAGCTCCTACGATGGGAAAGGGAGGACAAGAGCGACAAGAAGAAACTGAAAGTCGGTGTTATTTTCAAAGCTGCGGCTTCTATCCGTATCGGGTGTCTACAGCAAGCTTAGTACCCACGGACACAGCTGGTTCTATTCACAGAGTATATATGCACGGTGTAAATTAGTCATGCCTAGCAACGGGCACGAAATACCAAGAACACGAAAAAAAAAATATAAAAAAGAGACCATATTCAAGAAACTGCGTTTATTCTTCCAAAATAGCAACCACCGAAATGTCATTCCCCTGCAATGCCGCATCAAACCAACCCGCCACCCCCTGAAGCTACTGGCCTGTTTATTGATTCTCCCTGTCAGGCACTCGGGTTCGCCCACGTGGGCCTGTCCTCTACGCCAATAAGAAACAACCACCGTATGTGTTGAATGACAAAGGCAATGGTCCATCAAGGTATTAGGCTGATATGCCAGTAGCTCATCATTATTAGCCGTGACCTTGAGCTCTTTGCATTTCCACTATTATGCGCCATCTAAGACGGCCGCCCGAAATGGCTACGACAACTTCATCACACTTTAAGCGGGTGCATGTATAACTACTAATGTGCATCATCTCTACTCTGGTAGAACAACTATCAACATGGAATCCTCGCATGTAAAATTTTAGCTTGCCTCAGTTTGAGCTTTGGTTCTAGGCCGAGAACCTCACCAACAGTGCACGGAGGTCCTCAAACCGCAATCCATCCTATTAGGGCAGTTCAATCCTCCGACAGCGTAACGCCACACACCAAGTACGAAACTCCCAAGGTCAAAACATGCAGAAAGCTCATCGCCTGCTGAACTTGGCCAGGATCTCCTGTCCACTGTTTCTATGGCTTTTATCAAATAGTTGAACATGCCATCGACACAAAGCAAGGTGCCCAGCTAGTCGGAGACTAAGCAATAGCCCACGAAACAATCCAATGATAACTCGGCCACTTCATCCGTTCATAACGGTTTCTAATCACATCTTTCCCCCAGAAAATGTCCTTCGAGCCTAAATTAGACGCCGCCGGCCCTTGGGAGATTAGCTTGATATCTCTGCGGAAGGCTGCCGGGTTTCTCACATGGCCACTTCGGAAGATTGTATGCGCCTTGGTTCGGTGTTGCTCAGTATAATACGTGGATGCATGTTCGGCGACCAACTCTCTAGTCTCTCCTTGGCATTGTTACAGCTCTGATTCTACATTCCCATCCAAATCTTGTAGTTATCATCGACTATCGCTGATTGGTAGGGATGTTTATCGAGCCATGCCTCAGCTGCCTCTTTGTTGGCAAATTTGTCGAAGAATTCGTCTAGTGAGCGATTCAAATCTAATCAAAGTTAGTGCCCTATAAAAAGCCGGTCTCATGCAAGAACGTTGGGTGTACCTTGAAGGGAAATTCCATGAGAAGGCTGCAAGCTGAAGCGGGCAAGATATTCATGTATGAGAATCAAATTGTCTGGGATCGATGTTCCTAAGAACCGTCAGAATTATGCCCTTGCGATTGCGCAGTATAGCCGCGCACCCTTGGGTACAGTGAAGATTCGCGGCGCGTCAATGATATCGCCAGCTTCTTCACGATCGAGAAATTCGTCATAGTACCTGCGTATATACTCTTGCATATCGAATGTGTTTGGAAGCATGACCGCGCCATTAGACACTGTTGGTGAGATTAGTACTCGGTAGCTTCACTGGGATGCTGCAGAGACCGGGGCGTACCAGCGTTTGCCACTCCCGGATAAACCAGTCCATCAGCAGCTACCTCGACTCCTTCGTCGTGTAGATCATGAGGGCGACTGTCGTTCTCCCTTTGGTCAAATAGACACGACTTCTGATATGGCCTGTAGTAGCAAAGTGAGGCTGGAAAGCGAGAATATATAGCTCGAACAGAAAAGCTTCGTCGCCGGCATTTATATAACGGGGTTTTAGCTGGAAAGCGCAGTCGATTGATGACTCGAAACATTTTGCATGGAAGCTGATTGCTTTGAAATGACAAGTTTGGCAGCGTAAAGGTATGTGACTTTATCCTGAGGCTCATGCTGGCAAGGAGAAGTGGAGAGTATCGAGCTACACCGTACGGCCAGTAGCTGCACAAAAGTCACCAAGACAATACTTTACCAGACGAATCATACCTTTCACAGTCTATCGGAACCTGAAGGATAGACAATAAAGACTGCTTTTTATTATGCCATGCTCCAATAATTTTCGAAACACAAAGAACACCGTCTCAGCTATGCAATATGGCCAGTCTATCTGGCACTCCATGGGACCATCCTCCGCATAACGCCTTCCTTATTTATAGTTCGTCCCGAAATGAATAGTACAGTTCAAACTCCATCAAGAATGTTGATCCGTCTTGCCGCTGTCCTCAGAATCGCTGTCTGGAAGAGACACCGACTCTGCTGTCCCCACCGTCGTATTGTCCGTCTCTGTCGCGCTGCTATCCGACCGGTTGTCGTCGGCGTCCGTTTCTGTCGCCGTCATGGACACCGATCTCGTGGCGTGTGCCCCTGCACCCCCAAAGTCGGACTCTGACGGGGATTCGAGCGTCGTCGCCTCGTATCGGACACTCGTCGGCAGGCTGGCCTCGGCGTCCTGCATCTCGTCCACCTCAGCGTCTAGTACCATGCTAGGGTCAACGCATTCGTAGAAGAGCATAAATACGCCGGGCGACAGTGACATAACCGTCTCGTCACTGACTTTGCTGACATTGTGATCGCTCATTCGCCACCATGTTGACTCGTTTGCCATGCCGACTTCACTCGGTTTCTCGGGTTGGGCCGCGCCATCACTCTCTGGACCAGCAGTGCCCGTTTCTCCTGCTTCTACCAACTCATTTTTGAATACAACCTTTTGGTCTCCATCTTCGGGGGCCTCTTCCTCTTGCTCGGTACATGCGTTGTGCCCGCTGGGTGTGGCCTCATGAATGGACATCGTCTCTTCCGATACGGGTACTGTTGATCCCTCTGAAGTGTGCTCTGCCATTGCTTCTGCAGCTTCACCCGGTCCCTTGTTCGGTCCAAATCGTGGGTACTTGCGATAGCATATATAGTGGCCGTTTTCGTGTCGACCATAGTGAGTCACTGCCGCGCGCAGCTCGTAAATCGGACCGGAAAGCCGCGACCGACCGCTGTCTCCTGCAATTAAAGAAGCCATAGAACCAGTGGGCCACAACTCCTCCCCATCGGCACAACCAGTCTTGCCGCTTGAACTCCCTAGACACCACGGGCCAAGGTCGAGCGTCATGGGAAACTGCACAGGTGCCGAGTTCTTGATCATATCAAAAGTGGCTGGATCAAACACAGACCGATTCATATGTACGACCAGTGACTGCGGTGGGCGGCCAATCACGATTTGTTTCGTTTTTGTCGTCGTGACCTTGCTCTTGGGGAGGATCTTGCAGGCCTCGTGAAGTGTCTTTTCGTCAAAGTCGTCTTCCTCCAAGGCATAATTCACAGCCTCCAAGCGCTGGGTCGGGTCGGCCAACTGCGCCTCTGTCATATTGCTCTCCTTCATCTTTCTCAACAGGCTTGTCAAGAGGTCCTGTGTTTTCAAGAGCGTGCATTTAGGGCATTCGACACCTTCAATGGCCTCAACCTTGGTGTAGGCATCTAAACGCTCGTAGAGATCATGTTGATGTTTCTCAAGTCCGAGGCTTAGCGTTAGGCAGTTGAATGGAATCATCGAGATTCCGTCTGAGTGGCCACATCGAATACATGCCACTCTTTGCGCGAGTAGGCCCTCCAGAGGATTTCTTATCAGCTTCATCTCCGACAATCTAGATTCCGGGGTAGCGCTTTGGTATCCGCTGTCATCACTATGCTCACTCGGCGCCGCTTCATCTTTGACCACCGTGTCACTCTCCAGCCCGTGATGTGGTCGACTCTCCTGAACAGCCGTTGTCACGCCCTTTTCTATGTCGTCTAATATTTTCGAGTAATATTCTTGCGCATCCTGTTGCGTCCATGTGCTCATCGACTTCAGGACTCTTGGGGTCCACAACGTCTGCCCGTTATTCTCAAGGTCGTTAAGGTCAGATATCAGTGTTTTTAATGTCTGAGCAACGCTGCCGTTGGATTTTTCAGTATCCAGATTTTCGAGGCATGTTGCCAAAAACTCCGGCATAGAATCGAGAGATGACAGCCCCTGTAAAATGCTGTTCTGGTAGCACGAATTATCTATGTTGCCCAGGCCTGGTGGCCGATCGGATTGTGGCTTGATGCCGAAGACGCTGCTCGTGGCCGAGAGCGCGCGGCTTCTCGCCTTCAAGACTGACGCCATCATACCCCCACGGTGGTCTAGTCCTATTATTCGGCGCATCGCATCGCTCTTGGCTGTATGTGTGTTGCCGCTGTTCATCGATTTCGACGGGTTTACCCAGTTGTCGAGGGCGAATATCAGCCGGGCAGGTAGTATAAAGACGAGCGCTTCCAGAAGGATGTTGACCGCTGATGTCAGGAGCGCATCAAGAGTTGTCTCCTGGCCATACGCTCGGTAGAACAGAGTGGCCGCGAGGAGCAGCAGCGAGATACTCCAGCCTGACCAGTGAAGCTTATCCCAGAGTGTGTCGTTGGGCGTTGAGAGAAATCGTCGGTGCGCCGCCACGCGATCGTTGTAGAATTTGACGAGCTGCTCGTCTTCGGAGATCATGCTGCAAGCAAGGACCAAGTTTCGCGGGTATTCATGGAATCGAGCGCTCTTAAATTGTGCCTTGTTTGAGGACGCACTAAAGGCTAAAGCTGGAGTGCCATGACAAGGTATCGCAATACAGGGGGAAATTTGTTGGCGCCGACAGGTGTCCTCTTTGAGATATCCTTTGTTGCGAATACTGATTCATATGCGATCGGGAGTGTGGGCAGTGATAACCTTACTTTTGTTCTTTGAGGGTGGAAAGTTTTGGGGAGAAGGTAATTGGCCGTCGAGTTGGTCTGTCCCTCCCTGGAATAAAGTTGCGACGCCAGAACTTTTGCAGCCTGCGCCGCGCTGTGGCGCTGCCTGCTGATTCTGGCGCTGGTCTCACGTGCGAGCTGTGGCGTTGTTTCTGATGCCGCCAGTACTATAAACGACACTCGCCGGCCCGACAGCCCACATCATCCCTCAATCCGGGGTACATGACGATCAAGCTTCATGACATCAATTCGATTAACTAAACACGGCGCAATGAGAACAAGCTTGATGGGCGCGGCTCAGGCCATCCGGTATCTACTGCATATGCCTAATGCCGCGGGGACTGTTGCTAATTATGCTCAGCCTGAGAAGTACTCTTACACGAAGCTGGGTGTCGGCAGTTAGCTCGGGCATTCGGCCCAGGGCAAAACTGTACTCGACAGCGCTGGAATCCAACACGAGGGGACTACTTCTGAGAAGCGCTGAATCCGGTAAACAAGTCAACACACTCCTGTAAGTAGCGTTTCTAGAGAATATGTGCCATCTTCGCTAATCATGATGTAGCTCAAAGTTTTGGCTCCGGTAAGCCGCGCTTTACAGTTGCCTCGCCAAGGCGTGCTAACACAACCCAGAGACAACTGTCGCTGTGCTTTATGTGTCAACCAGGATACAATGCAGAGGAATTACGATACATTCGGAGTGGGTGATTCTACCTGTACAGGGCGAGCTGTACTGACATGTCTAGATATCCGCAGAAATCGAACCAGCGGAAATTTCGCCCAAGAGCGACGGTGTAGAGATCACATGTATGCAATAAAACTTGTGACAGACAGGAACAAAATTTCCACAAAAAAGCTAATCAATGCAGGGAATGACTTACACAAAAGCTATTACCCGTGGTCATGGTTTTACGAAAATCTGACTGTCGGGACAAAAGGCCGCCCGCTGGCACAAAAGTAAGTGCGTGAGAGGTAACGTCAGCTCGCTACGAAACCCTGACAATTCGCAGTGAAAAGAATCTCTGGGGCGCGAGCATTTCAAGCAAACCCCCGGAAGTTCCCTTTGAGTCTGTTGTAGGAGCCAAAGACCTAAGTGGCCTGGCTGATTTGACGGACAAAATTGTAAGCCCCGGTTAAACCACAACACAGAAACATAGACGTCTGATACCGGCAGCGTGCATACGGCCTCTGCTTCGTGACAAACACCCCCGCGACGCCTGAAGCTTCTGAGAAGCTGCTAGAGACGATCGGGCCCATCCGGAATACGCACTACGGAGGATTCTACGACTTTATACCTGACCTTGCCGTGGCCGACACGGCATACACGAACCTGGCGCTCGCAGCGCACACTGACACGACCTACTTTACAGAACCCGCCGGTTTGCAAGCGTTCCACCTGCTCTCGCACACCCCGCCCCCCAACCAACGTCCTGAAGAGGCCTTGGGCGGCCAGTCACTGCTCGTGGACGGTTTCCGCGCCGCGTCGGTCCTGAGGCAAGAGTCACCCGAAGACTTTGAAACGCTGCGACGGGTAAGGGTGCCGTGGCACGCGAGCGGCAACCAAGACGTTGCGATCTGTCCGGACCGCGCGTACGCTGTGATTGAAGGAGACTCGGATCTGCACAGAATCCGTTGGAACAATGACGACCGAGGCGTGATTCCGTTGGACGTCGACGTCAATGCGTGGTACAAGGCGGCACGCAAGTGGAACGAGATTCTGACGCGCAAGGATAGCGAGTATTGGTTCCAGCTCACACCTGGAAGGATGCTGAGTAGGTCTATTGGTGGTAATGTGCATTCGAATGAGCGGCTAATTGAATAGTCTTCGACAACTGGCGAGTGCTCCATGGGCGAAGTGCGTTTGAAGGTCTGAGACGCATCTGCGGCGGCTACAGTAAGTACCCCATGCTGAAGGAGTCGAGGAGAGCATGCTGAGATTCTTTCAGTCAACCGGGACGATTTTATTTCTCGGTGGAAAACAACCAACTTTGATAGAGACGAGGTCATTTCACACAACATGCAGCTGCGATAGCGATAGGAGGTGTCATTCGCGGAGAGGCTTGAACGCTGGTCACGGCGGATATTCAATTGTCACCAAAAAAAAACATGGAAGAAAAAAAGTTTTCTAGAGAAATATTGTTTCATGTTGCTTTTCTATATATAGAAAAATAGGAATGATCCGTACTTTGCTGCCATCTTGGCACTTGGAGTCAGGGTTGTGATGATGGTACGGCGGGAAATTAAACATGGGGGCGCAGCAATTGCGACGCAATGTTGATTACGAGCATGAAAGGTAAAGAAGGAGGGTGCTTTTTTTTGTCTGTGCAGCCAGCCAGAAACTTATCAAATCAATGATGTTGCGGTGATACTGCAGTGATGCAGCAGTGATGCAGTAATTGTCTGTTGAGGACGAGCCAGCGACTCAGCCAGCTTGTGAGCTGTGACGTAGCTGTCGATGGGCCAAGTAGCTAACTCGGTACAGATTAAGGAACTTGGCGTACTGGTACTTAGCTAGTTGGGTAAGTGCAGGAGACAACACAAAAGTGGCAGCGGGTTGCGAGGGAATCGCCCATCAAGTATGTGTGGGGAATTTTAGGATCGCGTCAGAGGCACAAAGAGTGCCACATTTCTTTTTCCTGGTCAAAGGCAACCTTGCTTAGATGTGCTCTCTGTGTAAGTACTTGAGTGAGTTGTATGATCTGATAAGTAAGGTACGTACCTGCAATGGAAAGGACCTGGTGTGTCCGCAACGCAGCGCAGCATCCCGGACAGGGGTAGCGGGTATAGGTTATATATATTGTGAAAGAAGGGGGGGGAGTTCCTTTTGCTCCGCCAGGTCTATTTTCTATTTTTATTGTTAATTTGCCGATTTCAGAACATATTCTTCGCAAATTCGAGTGCCTCGTATCTTTGTTGGAAAGCGGGGCAGCGAGCGGCCTCTTTTGGCGCGGGGCACAAGGGTTGGAGGAGAAGATGGCTGTGCAGGAAACGGGGCTGTAGAACGATGTGGCAAGGGGGAAAATAGGTCGAGTCGGTAGTAGGGACTGATTTGTATGAGGATTCATCAACTCAGTTGCGAGAGAAAAAAAAAATAATTGGGCGAGGTGTGGTAGGTCGTCGGATACCTTGGGGTGCTACTCGGAGTAAATGTACGTTATAGCTATGTAGGTTAGTACGGAGTACCTAAGTAGGTACTAATTGGAGCTCCGAGCTTTCAGATTACCTACACTGACGAATGAGGGGTGCCTTGATTGGGCAAAATATCTGAGCTGGCCCGACGTTGCCTGCCTTGTTACAGCGCGCGCGCCAGACAAGGGCACATGCACAGGCGCAAACTGATGGCAGGGAAAACAGGGCATGCCATTCCATTCTACCCGCGAGCATCTCGTTTAATACCAGCGCATTGTTGTCGAAAAAACCTGCTGAATCCAGTCCAAAGGATTCGCTACAAGCATCTTGTCGTGCATTGTTTCTCCCGCCTCCTCTGCCAGCCGCCCTGGTTCGTTCTACCTTCACGCTCTGCACCCGCCCACCTTTGCGGACCCGCCACCCACCCCGGAGCTGCAGTATCTCTTCTGCAAACCTTCGCCACGGAGAACCCTGCCTGACCACTACCAGTAGTTCATCATCCTGCATCATTTCGTCTGGCCCGTCCCTCGCTCACCCACGGCCGTTTCCTCCCCCCAAACCCCCGCCAACGCATTCTGCCGCCTCGACGAGTCACACTCGAGGAACCGCTCTTGGTTCTGCCCAACGCCTGCTGAAAGGAGCTCTCTGCCTGCTCTCCCAGAAATCCACTTCAGCCCCTCACCGCCGAGAAAGCGCGGCTATTCGATCCTGCCAGAAAACCAGTCTTGCGACACGCCTCTCTGCTTTTCAATCGGGATTTTTTTTCTTCCTCCTTCCCCTTCTTCTATTCTCACACTCTTCCGCCCTCCTTCTCCTTCGTCGCTACCTGTCTGTTCTCTTTCCCCCGTCCCAGTCGGCTACTGCCCACCGCCGCAGCCATGGACGCCGAAAACACCACCGTCGAGGATCGCCGCAACCAGCAGGTCGACAATGCTATCCGCGCTATTCAGCAGAAGAAGCCTGTCCCCGAGATCGACTTCACGATTCACACCATGGAAGATGGCACCCAGGTTAGCACCATGGAGCGTGTTTGCAAAGGTACGTCCGCTCTTGGGACCTGCGCAGTGTCTCGGGCTGTCCCGTTACATTCATACCTTGCGCTGCAAACGGGTTGAAAGATAAAGAACAAGAAGAAAAAACAGCCATACTCCGCGCGATAAGTCCCTTGACTGTGATGCTAATCAGCTTGTGCCTCCTGCAGAAGTGCAAGCACCAGCCACCTCCAAACCCACAGACGAACAATTCTTCTCAGACAGCACTCGCACCAAGCCCGACATTCACTTCCTGAAGCAGCACTTTTACCGAGAAGGTCGTTTGACCGAGGAGCAGGCTCTCTTCATTCTCAAGACCGGCGCCGATGTACTGCGTGCAGAGCCCAACCTGCTCGAGATGGACGCACCCATCACCGTCTGCGGTGACGTCCACGGCCAATACTACGACCTCATGAAGCTCTTCGAGGTCGGTGGTGACCCTGCCGAGACGCGCTACCTCTTCCTCGGCGACTACGTCGACCGTGGCTATTTCTCCATCGAGTGTGTCTTGTACCTGTGGTCCCTTAAGATCCACTACCCCAAGACGCTCTGGCTGCTGCGCGGTAACCACGAATGCCGGCACTTGACCGACTACTTCACCTTTAAGCTCGAATGCAAGCACAAGTACTCCGAAGCCGTTTACGAGGCCTGTATTGAGGCATTTTGCTGCCTGCCCCTTGCCGCCGTCATGAACAAGCAGTTTCTCTGCATCCACGGAGGTCTCAGCCCCGAACTGCACACCCTGGATGACTTGAGAAATGTACGACGCATTGCCCTCTCCCTTACACGCCCATGTCGAACCGTTCCGCCAACTAACTCGTCTTTTAGGTTGATCGATTCCGGGAGCCCCCAACGCAGGGTCTCATGTGTGACATTCTCTGGGCTGACCCGCTCGAAGATTTCGGACAGGAAAAGACGAGTGACTACTTCCTGCATAACCACGTACGAGGATGCTCGTACTTCTTCTCATATCCAGCAGCATGTGCCTTCCTCGAGAAGAACAACTTGCTCTCCGTTATCCGTGCCCACGAAGCCCAGGACGCTGGCTACAGAATGTACCGCAAGACCAAGACGACGGGCTTTCCTAGCGTCATGACCATCTTTTCCGCACCCAACTACCTCGACGTCTATAACAACAAAGCCGCGGTACTCAAGTATGAGAACAATGTCATGAATATCCGCCAATTCAACTGCACGCCCCATCCTTATTGGCTACCCAACTTTATGGACGTCTTTACCTGGTCTCTGCCTTTTGTCGGAGAGAAGATTACAGACATGTTGATTGCTATTCTCAGCACATGTTCGGAAGAGGAGCTCAGAGAGGAGACGCCCTCATCGACTTCGCCGGGCGGTATCTCGCCACCTGTCGTTTCGACTCCCGACGACCCCACCTCGATCGAATTCAAGCGCCGAGCGATCAAGAACAAGATTCTTGCCATCGGCCGCATGTCGAGAGTCTTCCAGGTCCTGCGCGAGGAATCGGAGCGTGTCACTGAGCTCAAAACTGTCAGTGGCGGCCGTCTGCCAGCCGGTACTTTGATGCTCGGCGCCGAGGGTATCAAGAACGCCATTAGCTCTTTTGAGGATGCTAAGAAGGTGGATATACAAAACGAGCACTTGCCTCCCAGCCAGGAGGAGGTCACCAGACACCACGAGGAGGAGAGAAGTATTGCTATGCAAAAGGCCGTGCACGAGGCCGACAATGACAAGAAGCTGCACCAGCTGTCGAGAAGACTCAGCACGTACGTATTCTGCACCGAACTTGAACCGTCGTTGACTAACTCAAAATTGATAGTGACCGCAAGCCCGCTTCCCGCTCGTAGAAATGGTAGGCATGGAGCATGTAATGTTGAAATACAAGGTTCGAACGCTGGGATGGAAGGCTACATTCGGTATTGGAATAAAGAGTGCGCACAGTCATCATTTGAAATGGCCCAGCAGGCTGGTTCCGGTGCAAGCACATCAGGGCGCATTGCGCGGATCAACATATATACCAAGAGGAGAACATGACGAACAAAAATGGAAGGGTTATTTATATACGCAGTGACGAATCCCGATATCCTGCATGAAAGCAGTGTTTGAACACACTGTCGAGATGGGAAGATGGCTCTTGGGCTATATAGTTTAACGAGCATATACGAGTACAATGAAGATTCATGATGCTGGTGGTTACAGGTTTTTCTTATTTGAAACAAAAAAAAAGAAGACGGAAAACTGTATTTACAAGCGCATGTAGCTGGCCCGGGACTCTCAAACTCCAACCGTGACCTGGTTCTACACCCACCATACATGATGTCCCCATTCCACCCTTGTGCCTCATCATCATCACCACTTGGTCGCCACGGGCAAACATGAACCACGGCGAAGTCGGCTCGCCTTGGATCAACTGTATTATCTCAAGAAGCCAGCAGATTGTGGAACAGTGTACATGGTGCCATACGCAGAAAATTAGTTGAACCTCTTTAATCATTCTAGGGTTGTGTTATTTAACATGTGTCTATATTCTAAATTCGAGGGCCGATCAAACTTGGCACACTCCGTCTCACCCACGCACCGACGTGCAGAGGTGGCGGTAGGTCTATGCCACCTTCTCATAGCACTCCTTGATGTACTTGACAGGGTCATAGGCAAAGCACCAGTCCCGCACGCGCTTATCAGCAAGGCCGTAGGTGAGGCTCTCCGTCGCCAGGGTCGCCTCCGAGACGTCCGAGTCGTGCAGCCCGTCGGCCCGCATCGCGGCGTACACCTTGTCCCGCGCCGCAGCGTCCTCGACGTGCAGCATGTTGCCGCCGTGCAGGCTGGCGTCCTGCACGATGTGCACGCGCTCCTTTCTGGCGTGCTCAAACACCGTGAGCGCCGTCTTGAGCTTGTCGTGGTCGACGGCACCGCCGCCGCTGCCGCCGCCGCCGCACGTGGCGGGGCAGGCGAGGTCCAGAACCGTCACGAGAGACACGGCGTCCTCGACGGCCATGCTGACACCCATGGACAGGTAAAAGGCCATGGCGTGCGCGGCGTCGCCGACCAGCGTAAAGCGGCCGGCCGGGTCGGTCCAGCGCGGGAGCGGCGGGACGGCGTGGACGGGGAAGTTTTGCATCCTGGGCAGCAGGATCTCAATCAACCGCCGCACCCTGTCATCGGGTTATTAGTCCTTGTGCGGGCCGACATGTTGGGTTCGATGCCGCCCCTCGCGAATCAACCGCAACAGCATTTGGGGGGTTTTATTTTTCGTACCTGGGCTCAAAGTCCTTGACCAGGTCCCTGGCAAAGGCCCTGTATTGCTCCGGCGTAAACTTGGACATGTCGATGTCGTCCGGGTGCGAGAGCACCACGTTGAACAAGGTCGCTTCCTTGATCAGATACGCCATGACTGACTTGCCCGGCGCGATCCACAGGTGGGAGCTGTACGTCTCTAGGTCAGCAATGTCGGCGAGCAGCGGATCGGCCTTCATCTGCGCCACCTCCGCCATGGTGCGGAGCGCGGCCAGCCCCGTCGGCCGGGTGGCGGCGTTGGCGTCGCCGAGGAACTCGCGTCTCGCAAAAGAATTTATGCCTAAACAAGCGGCGCAACCCAATTCAATTAGTAACCTGATCTTTACGCCGCGTCCCCCCCTCCCTCTCATTTTGAAGAAGCCGGGGCCTCACCATCGGCGGCAATCACCAGGTCGGCCGCGACCCGGGTCCCGTTGTGCAGGTCCACGGCGCCGTGGGCAAAGTCGTAGCGGGCGACCTTGCTGTCGAGGCGCAGCTCCGCGCCGGCGCGGACGGCATGCTTGTGGAGGAGGTCGTGCAGCACGGCGCGGTGCACGACGATGTAGGGCTCGCCGTACCGCGCCTCCATGGCGCCCGTGGGGATCGCGGCCAGGACCTCGCCGGAGCGGAAGTCGCGGACGGACATCTCCTCGGGCACAATCGACGCCGCCATGATGTCGTCGCGCATCCCCCACCGGAACAGGTACCGCATGGCCAGCGGCGTCATCTGCACGCCGGCGCCCAGCTCGGCCAGCGCCGGCGCCGCCTCGAGCACCACGACGCGGTGCCGGGACCGCGCCAGCGCCAGCGCCAGCGACAGGCCGGCGATGCCGGCTCCCACGATGATGATTTCCATTTGCTGTGACGTTTTTGGGTGCGCGCGCGGGGGAGAAACTGCTGGACGGGACGGGACGGGACGGGACGGGTCGGCTTGGACGGTGAGCGGGAAGTGAGGGGGGTTGATGGAACGCGGTGGTGCCAGGCTGTGATCGGCGGGCCTCGCCGGTAATGGTATCGTCAGGTGGGCCATGGCCGCCGTCGTATTGCGTAACGGAACACGAAGGGTGTCAATCTGCGGACCCGGTGTTGAATTTCGGGAGAGAACGTACAGACAGCCGATTCTAATGCCGCGGTTGGTGTCTTGACCTTGACTGGAGCCCTACCAGCTCTTACAATGACCTCCTTGATTGTCGACCAAAGGAGATTCTTTTGAAGCATAGATTTCTTCCAATACTTCACAAATGAATACTCTCGAGTTTTTAGGTGCCAAGGGAATTATTCTCCATGTCGTCAGACAGGAAAACTGATTGAGGAGCAGTCTGCTCACAAAGAGACCGCAGGCTATCTTCGCCGTGGGCACCATTCAAGTCATTAGCCGCTCCTCCGCCCGCTCCAACGGTCGCTGGGAGGCTTACGTGCAGTCCATGATGAATGAAGATACATCTTGATTTGCGACTCTGGAATCTCTGAAACAACGTAAAACCTGACTTCCGACGGTGGTGTCGGGGTCCTTGTCAATGTCCCTGTTCCAGATCACGAGTGCCGGCTTTCACTGCCGGGTCACGGGTGGGTAAGACGACTTTACGGACATGCACGTCAAGCCCGAGAATACCCTCCACTTATGCCGTAAGATTTTTGCACCTGCACGAGAATCAATTGACTTTCACGGCATCGATTGCCTCAGCGGCGATTAAAAGAGAGGCCACCTGAACAATGGCCAAGCTTGGCCCTGTCTAGTGTAATGAGGGTTGAATCATTTGGGCAGAGAACATATGATCTATGCTCGCTGATGTCAAATTCCAGTCATGCGCCAGATCTGATATATTCAGCAGAGAAGAGCCCGCCAGCGTACCGTAGTTGCTGGTACTTTTGCTCGTCGAGTGTGAACTTCGCATACTAGATACTGCTACTTGTGCTCGTGCTGGTCAAGCCATGCCTTTACCGTTTGAGCACTTACAATCTGCGCCTGATCTTGACCTTGAAATCAACCGGTTTAACAAACATATAGTTCTCGGTTCTCCATTCTGCATCTCCATTGACTGCTTCAAAATCATATCTCCTGACGAGCTGTGGCACCAGCTTCGAGATTTCGAACATGGAAATGTGCCGCCCGATACACGCCCTCGAACCTAGTCCAAACTAAAATTCAGTCGGTCAGTGCTGCATTCGAATAGAGATTACATGATGGTTACTCACCGGGAAGTAGTAAGCTTTCATCCTCTTCGCCTTGTCATCCGCCACCAACCACCTCTCCGGGCGAAACTGGCAGGCGTCTTCTCCGTACACAGCCTCGTTATAATGTGCACACCAGTTATTCAATCCAATGGTCGTCCCATGTGGAAAGTGTTGTCCGCCCAGCATAGCACCACCTTCCGGTACGTCTCTCCAAAATGGAAGGCCTGTGGCTGAGTGCATGCGCAGCGCCTCTGTAATCACAGCTTGCAGGTACAGCATGTTCTTGGCGTCTTGAAACCGCACACCTCCGTGGTCGTCAATCTTGCCGTCCTTTTCCATTTGATCTGTCTCTTCCCGCAGCTTTGCCAGCGCGGACGGATTTCGCATCAAGTGGTAGAAAATCGCGGACAGTGTGATTGCCGTCGTGTCGGAACCGGCCAAGATGTTGGCCAGTGACATACTCAAGATGTGATCCTCTGTGACTTTCTCGGGATCTTCTTCATTCTGGGCCAACATTTTGTCAAGAAAGCTTTGAGGTTTGTGCTCGTCAGACGCCATGTTCAGTGACGCATCTGGTTTGCCTGTGTCGGCGGCTGCTGCCGCCCTCTCCGTCCGACGCAGCCTTACACGGTTTTGCACGAATTTGAGCACGTAGTCTCGGCCCCGAGCACCGCCGATGCCCAACCACGCCGTGATCCTGTACAACAACGGGTGTGTCTCTGGGAAAATACCGACTAGTGCTCCATACACAAGGAGCGCTTGCGATGCCTTGAGCAGCCCAGCTACATCGTTGCCGCCGTCCAGAAACCCAAAGCGTGCCGAATAGGTAATATCACCAATGACATCAAAGCCGTAGCACTGGAACCAGTGCATCAGATCAAACTGCGTCTCCTTTTCCGCAAACTCATCAAACCTCTGGAGAAGAATATCCGCACATTCATCCGTATATCCTTCATATCTCACTAGACTCGTCATGCTATACAGTGCCTGGTGACGCCTCCTCGTCTCCGCATGCCGCTGTATCGACCGGTCTGTGAACAAAGTCTCTCGCTCGGCGCTTGGATGCTGCCATGCATCATACCATGACGACTTTGGCATCTTGGAACCCACGTTGTAGACAGTGCCTACGGCTTCTGGCATATCGATGCTGAACATGTCCGGGGCGATCCGCACGATCGGTCCGTAGCGCCGGTGAAGCGCGATATTTTCTGCCTCGAAATGGCCCTTTAATACGCGAACAAAGTACCATAGTCGGGTGAATCGGGCAAAAAATGGCCCTGGAATGGAACGCAGCGGTGATGCCACGGCCCGGGCGACGGTGGTGGCAATGACGCCTATAAGTGAAAAGCCAACAATATATAGTAGCAACATGGCTGGTGCTTCAAGCTGCCGAGATGTATTTATTATTCAATAAAAGTGATCAAGTCGGGATGGAATAAAGCAAAATCTCTTTGTCGGGTTTGGAACAAGAGTCCCGTGTTATAAATACCAAACGTCTTATAGGTCATCAGGTTATACGACGACACAGCGAAGATGTCACCATGTATCCGAAGAACTCAACTAGGTCTTTCGGCCTTCGAGGTCCCGGAAATTTCTCTTTATTACTCTTATTACCCATCTAGGGGATGATAGATAGTACGACACGTCACATGCGACAGCAGACTAGTACTTGTGATTGGACATTTCGCAATCCGTTCTCACAAGGCAAGCTGCCAAGCATACGGCGAATAACGCAGTTATAATCCGCTCATGCATGAGAGATTTTATTCGGACGCCTGTGCTCAGCTTTTCCGCTCTGTATACTACTTCTTCTTTATAAATCATGGCCACAACACTAGACGCTTGGAAAACGCGATAATCTCTCTCCTCACGACTCGAATTCGAATAGCTCTATGCCTACTTCCGTATCTAGAGAGGTAAAAATGTCGCTGAACATCCGCTCCGTCACAGATAAGCACGGAGTCAGGGCGGACAGTTAACAGCCCATCCTCCAACCCTGTCGTAGTGCCCCATTTTCGCGCATTGTATTGGAAGCAGGTCGCGTTTCCGGCAATCACCTGCCCACCGATTGATTACAGAATTGACATGTCGTAATTTTCTCTAGGCAATATATACACTGAGTCTTGCTTATATCGGCTTATTAATGAATGGCTCTCGTGGTTGTTGAACTTGGAGCGCTGAACTCCGTCTGGTCGCACTCCGTGTTGATGAAGATTGGGGTTGAGGTGATCATCTGATGAACTTGAGCTCGGGCAAGATAAGCCGCCCTTCAATGCAAGGTGACTGTGAAAAGTCTCGGCCGCCCATCTCCCTGAGAAGAGAGCTAGGTCGGATGTCAACACGCTGTATAAGCATGCGTCTTTGTATGGGGGACCTCTAGTAATCAGTGTACTGGATCACATCAACTCGGGTTATCGCCCATGAGCTTCGGGTCTACGACAAGAGAATTCAGTAGAGCACAATACAGCAAAACTGGATTATAGCTCTAGTTGCTTGAGCGGCCGACTCGAGCTGCATGGACAATGGCCCTTACAATTGTCGCTGACGTAACTACAAAACTTTTTGAGCCAGCTCAAAAAGATCAAAAAAGGCTTCTCTTTCTTTTTCAATCTTTCTCAGTCCCAGTCCAACCACCAAAGTCCTTCTATCATCAGGATAACGTAGTGATAAGTAGCTCGCAATCTGTGCCGCGTAGAGCTGTCCGATAGTCTCGCGTTCTTCTCCGCCTCCGCCCAACAATGTCGTCGGTGTAAGGTGAGTAGATGGGAGCAGGCCGTGGCTCGCACTAGGTAATGTCATCTCGACACTGCCAGCAGCAGATGGTGTTAAGGGAACTTGAACCTGTAGGGGCAATCAGTCGATAGGTCACAAGAATAGGTCAGTGTACATACCCATTGTGAAAGCCTCCCCTCTTGGCTGATCGTGACCAAAATTCGATCGGAATAACTCGTCGAAGATACTTCGGTAGCGATTCCATTTACTTCTCCAGTAATCTTTTGGCTCTTCGCCGGATACGCATCTTCCGTTGCTATTAACGCTGTCATCTTGCCGTGCTTTTGTATTTAAGTCGAAGTCCCGGGTAAGTCTCACCTTCAGATCGCTGGTGAGCGTTCACCGCCCCGCACTAGTCCCGTTCGGGTTGCAACTTTTTGCGGTCACCAGCGGCAAAACTGGGCTCCACCTAAATTTCTAGGTAGTGCCGGTCGGCCATCCAAGTAGAGAGTACTGCAGCTTGAAAAAGTTTTGCGCAAATAAGTCAGGGAATGAATATCTGTCAATTCGTGCGGATATGGCAAAATTCGTTCCTAGACAGCGCAAGCACAAAGTGCTTGCTCGTGAGCGAGCCAAAGAAAATGGCCGCCACGATGTCGCGGACACCAACCAAGAAATCCTCGACTCTGCCGACAAGCAGGAATGGGCGGACAAGCGTGCACGTATGAAAGACGAATTGAAACGGGAGGCCGGAAAAATGAGCTCGAAGAAATCCAAGCGTCTCGAAAAGTACATTGACACCAAGCTGCGCAAAGACGAGAACCGAGAGCTGCTCGCCAAGCTGGCATCGAGAAGGGTTGACACGAGTTTGTTCACGAGCAGCAAGTCTCTGGGACAAGGTCGCGAGACAAAGAGGCAGAGTCTGGCAAGAGCGCTGAGAGAAGCCAGGGCAGGGATCGAGGATGGGGAGGAGCTCTTGGAAGAGAGACGTGAGGCGGCCGACGACGACGACGACGACGACGACGAGAATGAGGATAGAGCTGCTGTAGCCACAAAGTCAGCGCCTGTTGCGGTGTCACATCCCGAAATCAAGCATGCAGAGTCCGAAATTCCCGCTGCACAAGTACCGACTGTTGTAGGCTCTGGCTTGAAACGACCACTGGATGTTGACGAGGACGGAAGACCGGTAATTCAGAAGCGGCAAAAACGAGGTGGCATCAAATCCAAAATCACAGCAAATGTTGATATTCCGTCGCTAGATAGCGACAGTGAAAGTGACGAAGAGGAGTGGGGTGGTATAAGTGATGATGACGATGGGTTGCAGAAGGACTCAGATGATGATTCCGCCGAAGAGGACCCAGACGAAGAGGATGACAGCGACGACGACGACGACGACGACGAAGATGATGATGAAGACTCAGACTCAGACTCAGACTCAAACGAGAAATCAACTGCAGAAAACTCCCAAAGATCATCCATTTTTAAAGCCTGGGCCACACAACAACGGAATGAAGCACTTGGCTTTAATCCAAACGAACCGACAACGAGCAATATGGTGATTCCGAAGCCGGCGAATTTTGTCCCTCGAGCTCCTGAACAGGAGCCACTACCGATGGAACTGCAGCCAACGGAAAATATAGATAGAAAAGCGTTTAGTGTCACTGTCACGAGGATGCCAGAGATACAGGAAGCTCGTTTGAAACTCCCAGTCGTTTCCGAAGAACAGAGGCTTATGGAAGCCATTCACAACCACAACATTGTCGTAATCTGCGGTGCCACAGGTTCTGGCAAAACGACACAAGTGCCTCAATTCCTGTACGAAGCTGGCTATGGAGCTGCGGCGTCGGAGACACCAGGCATGATAGGCATCACACAACCGCGCCGAGTTGCTGCTGTCAGTATGTCCAAGCGTGTAGCCGAGGAGTTAGGCGACCACTCTTCGGCTGTCGCCTACCAAATTCGATTTGAAGGAAGCGTTGACGACAAGACAGCTATCAAATTCATGACGGATGGTATCTTGCTTCGTGAAATCGCCCAGGACATTACCCTCAAGAAGTACTCAGCCATAATCATCGATGAAGCTCACGAAAGAAGCGTGAACACGGATATTTTGATCGGAATGCTGAGTCGAGTCATCAAGCTCCGCGCTGAGCTGGCAGAAGAAGACCCTAAGGTCAAGCCACTGAAGCTCATAATTATGTCGGCTACTCTCCGAATCGAAGATCTCACCATGAATCCAAATTTATTCGTCACTCCTCCCCCGGTGCTTGAGGTTGAAGGCAGACAGCACCCCGTCACCATGCACTTTGCTCGCAAGACACATCACGATTATGTTGAAGAGGCATTTCGTAAAATTAGCCGTGGACACAGGAAACTTCCGCCTGGCGGATTTCTCGTATTTCTCACTGGCCGCAACGAGATCCTACAGCTTAGCAAACGGTTAAAAACGGCGTTTGGTGGCCTGAAGTCAGCCGAAGGTCCCAGAGTACGGATATCAGCTTCCGAGGCACCCCTGGAAGTGGAAGACCTCGATCTCGGCGATGTGGACAAGAACACTCATGATGACCTCGACGAGATGGTATCGGATGGCGAGGATGACGAGAACGAATTCGAGATTGAAGATGAACAAGAAGCCGCCCCATTGAAGGTACAGATTCTGCCTCTCTACTCACTACTCCCTACGCGAGAGCAAATGAGGGTCTTTGAGCCCGCACCTGAGGGTACAAGACAAATCATCCTGGCCACCAACGTGGCGGAAACCTCTTTGACCATACCCGGAACTCGATTCGTGTTTGACTGTGGCCGTGTCAAGGACCGCAACTACGATCGCCAAAGCGGCGTGCAAAGCTATGATATTGGTTGGATCAGCAAAGCTAGTGCGAACCAGCGCGCGGGTCGTGCAGGCCGTACAGGACCTGGCCATTGTTATCGACTATATTCCTCTGCTGTCTTTGAGCGCGACTTCCAAGAATTTGCGGACCCCGAGCTTCTACGCATGCCGATTGAGGGCGTCGTTCTGCAGCTCAAGTCTATGAATCTGCAGAACGTAATCAACTTCCCATTCCCCACGCCGCCAGAGCGACATAGTTTGGCCACGGCGGAGAAGCTATTGGAATATCTGTCAGCAGTCTCTTCCAGCGGCCAGATTACGCAAGTCGGACAAACGATGTCTGTGTTCCCGCTTTCTCCTCGCTTTGCGAGAATCCTGCTTGTTGGGCACTTGCACGACTGTCTGCCATATACTGTTGCACTGGTAGCTGGCCTGTCTGCCGCTGAAGTGTTTCTACCTGAGGCGCAAGCCGTACCCGCCCTTGCGACTCAGGAAGATGACGCTATCCGTACCAATGCTGACATTGTGGCTGAGACGAAGCAAGTGAATGCGCGCCGCATGTTTAATGAGGTACATCGCAACTTCTGCTACCTGGACGACAAATCCGATGCCATTAAGCTTCTGCAAGTCGTGGGCGAGTTTGCCCATGAGCCGACGGAGATCTGGTGTGACAGCCACTTTGTACGCTTTAAGGTGCTAAAGGAAATTCAGCAGCTGCGCAAGCAAATCACAGACCTGTTACGCATGAATATACCATCGTTTGCCAGCCTTCAGTACAAGGACAAGCTGGACGCGCCATCCGCAAAGCAAGTATCTGCATTGAAGCAAATGGTTTCTGCCGGCTTTATCGATCAGGTCGCCATCCGGGCTGACAAGGCACCTGTTCCCCTCGAGCACCATCGAAAACCGAAGCGCGCAATTGACGTGCCGTACGTGCCTCTGATTCCTTTGCATGGCGCATCGAGCGCCGCAAGCGAAGAAGGCCTTGTATATATTCATCCAACATCACCCATGGCACATCTGAGCATCCAAGAGTGTCCAGAGTATATTGTCTACTCGTACCTGCAGCGCGCGACGCCGGCTGGGGATGGGACCAAAAAGCCGAAGACTAGGATGCATGCCCTTACCGACATCTCGGGCGGACAGCTGGCAGGTCTTGCCAAGGGAACGCCGTTGTTGACCTACGGCAAGCCTATCAAAGAAACCCGCGCACCGTCAGCGGCCGTGGATGGGGGCACCACGCGCGAGTGTTGGGTGAACCCATATCTGCGGGCAGAGAACACTGGAGGCCAGGGCTGGCAACTGCCAGCCAAGAAGGTCAAGCAAAGGAAGATTGCCGGTAAGGGCTGGGTGGTGGAATAAGCAATGTGCTCTCCCTGACAGGAACATTGGCGGGGAATGATGCGGCTAGGGTAGAACCGCATGAAGGATCATGTCTGTGGGATTCAGCATATTGCGTACCGGATGCATATTCAGCCGCTTGCATTTTTGTCTATGCACATTGACGTACCTCTCGGGAATTGGGAGTGTAAGGAGTAGCAGCCTAACAATGAGCGGCCGTCTATTTCACGACCGTTGGTGCTAAAGCTATTGGTGTAACTTCTGCGACGTGGCAGCAACAGCAAAGCTGCATGATAGAGAAAAGTTGTCATTTGTACTTGCAGCAAAAGGAAGCCACCTCTGACGTGTCTCGATCCCACCCACCAGTTGGCCCTAAAATATTGATTCCTCCGTGCGTTCCGTTATACTAGGAATGCCATATAGCAGGCCGTGCGGGGATGGGTGGTTGAACCCTTTGGCTAGATGCTTTCCAGAGGGGAAAGGTTGCATTATTATGCACGTCCTTTTTTTTTTTTGCTTAGTCTATTATTGAGTGTCAAATCATACTGAAGCTACATTTTTCTCTTTCACATAACCATCGAACCGCAGACGAATCTGGCTCTCCTGCGGTGCTGAGGCGTACAAGACGATAGTCTGCATCTTGTCTCAAACACGCTCATTTCAGTCTCAATCGTGCAGGGTTTTGGTTACAGCAGGCTACCAGCATACCTACTTTGACGGCGAGACCCGACTTAGACGCGCCGAGAGCCGGCTAAAAGCTCCTCCCATCCTCCCAGGCATCACCGCCAACACCCGAGAACCATGACGCTGTACCCAGGCGTGGCTTTTGTAACTGGTGCAGGTTCTGGTGAGTTTATTATGCCTATTCAATGGGGAGTTGCAATACGACTCTCATCTGTGATCTAAGCAAACCACCAAACATGATGCTGGAGCTAAGAGAATCGAGTCGTCATATTGGAACTAACACAAGATGATCAGCCGCTAACTTGTTCTGCAGGAATCGGCCGGCAGACTGCCATTTCATTTGCCGTGGAGGGATGCACCAAAATCACCATTGCGGACACCAACAACGACGGACTTGCGGGCACGAAGCAGGCCATTGAAGGCGTCTCCCCAGATGCGAGCGTCCTCATCGCTCAAGTAGATGTTCGCGCAGAGCAAGACGTCGTCAAAGCCGTATCGGACACGGTTGGGCTATTTGGACGCATCGACTATGCGGCAAATTGCGCAGGTACGAAATTCCAGCCGACGCAAAAAAGAAAAAAAAAAGGACAGCACAAGCAACGAAAATGTAGCAGCTAACAACGTCCGTAGGCATATACGGCCCAGAAGCAGCCTCGCCCGACGTCGACCCGTCAGCCTTTGATGATGTATTTGCCGTGAATGTGCGTGGCTTGTGGCTCTGCGCGCGGGAGCAGACACGCCAGATGAGGACACAGGAGCCTCTGCCGTCGCATGACGGCAGACCAGGCTCGCGCGGCGCTATTGTCAACGTGGCGAGCAGCCTTGGCATCTCCCCTATTCCGGGCAAGAGTAAGGACGCTTGAGAAGGAGACGCGAACAACAAGTAGTGGCCGTGCGCGCATGCTAACTAACCCGCGCGTGCAGCACCGTACGCAGCGTCCAAAGCGGCTGTGATTCAAATGACCAAGTCGGATGCTCTCGATGTAAGCACAAGGAAAAAGAAACAAGAGAAAAAGAAGCAAAAGCATCCTTCCAGACGCGTCTGGCGTTGCGCTAGGCTAATAAGGCGATTCACAGTGCTCACCATATGGCATTCGCGTCAATGCCGTTGCCCCTGGCATCACCGAGTAAGGAGACTCTCCTTCCTCAGACGGCTGGGCTTTTTGAGCTAACACCGCGCAGTACACCCTTCACCGCAGATATCCCCAATGACGGCGTCGCAGTGCGTGGTATGCCCATCCCGCGAAAATCCACGGCGCAGGAGATTGCGGACGTGATCCTGTTTGCCGCCAGCTCCAAGGCGTCCTTCCTGCAAGGCGCCATCATTTCTGCAGACGGCGGGCACACCATATAGACCTTTTTTGCTCACTTCTCTGTTGTAGCGGAAAGGGGGGTATCATTAAATATCCGAGCAACTACTCCGTATCCTGTTCTCGCTAACCGTAAATACCGAACCTCGAAATTAGAAAAAAAGCAAAAGAAACCAAAAAAGAGAATTTTGTGGACGCCCAATGCCATGTGATTAACAACACGTTACCAGCACTCTTTGCCTGCTGATGTTCTTGTCACCCTTTACGCGGCCGTAGGCGTACGCGACCCTGTGCCGCCGAGCTTGCTCTTCTTGCGCTTCGGTTTCGGCATCGCGGACCGCGGCGCCTTGTCCGCCTTCGCGCCGTCCTTCTTGTCGTCCGCCTTTGTGTTGAGCCGTGGCGGGCCGGTCATGGCGCTGATGCCCGTGGGTGTCTGACTGCTGGCTGCCGTGCGCGGCGCCATGGCGGGCTTGCGCCCCGTCGACGACAGGTGGAACTCGCCCGGCCGGCCGGTGATGGGGTTCTCGTCGACGTACTCGCCGCCGTGACGCATGTGCACCCAGAACGCCTCCTCGGCCGAGCGCTCCAGCGACAGCTCCTCGAGGTTTGACGGCGCGGGGGTGCCCTTGCTGCTGGCGGCGGCGGCGCCCGGGGCGGGTGTACCCTCTTTCGACGACTCCTGCATGCGAGCTCGCGCGGCCTGCAGGGCGCCGGCCGGCCCTGCCGCTTGCGCGCGGGGCGGTTTGTAGCTGTGGCCGCCGGACGGGCGCCATGTTCGAGCGGATTCGGCGGCTGGAAGGGCTTTGGCGATGGCGGAGGATATCGACATCTGTCGGGCGTTCCATCGTTAGCTGTCGCCTGTTCACACAGAGAGGGGAGCCTTCAAGGCAGGCATGTTGACCTACAATTCGCGCCGCGAGGATATCTGCGAGCGTTGGCGCCATGTAAATGTTTTCGTTGACCACAAAATAGGACGCATGGACCGTAATTTCATCCGCCTCCTGGTAACGTTTTCGTCTTGTCTGCTTGCGAATGACCCAGACGCCGGTACCCATGCCCGGCCCCGACTCAGCGGGCTCTTCACCGACAATGAACTCGAGCCCAGACATGGTCTTGAGCCGCCCCTCGAATGCCTCGCGGGTCTGGATAAAGTGGTACATGGACATGTTGT
The DNA here is from genome assembly GCF_051103115.1 of Cordyceps javanica. Lineage (NCBI taxonomy): Eukaryota > Fungi > Ascomycota > Sordariomycetes > Hypocreales > Cordycipitaceae > Cordyceps > Cordyceps javanica. Next base: position 3,520,229 of record NC_139296.1, read on the forward strand.
TCATGGCCTGGCTCATGATCACGGCATTGTTGGAGGTGCGCTCGAAGAAAGGCGACTCGGCAAAGTAGAAGAGAATCGTGTTGGAGTGGAGGCCGCCCATCTGTTGAATGAGAAGTGGCGAGTGCCACTGAATCTCGTCGAGCGGGGGATCGGTTGGATTGTCCATCTTGAGCGGCTGGTTAGCTAGTTGCAGCGTCGAAGCTTGGGCGCGCGATGCCAGAGCGCGAAGAGGCTCCAAAATGCTTGCATGTGCCACGCACACCCCACCAGCTTATGTAGTGGGTGCCGGACACTACCAATTTACAGCGCGCTGCGCGGAGTTATGGCCACGGATTTGATACTGCCATGCTCATGAGAAAAACAAAAGTCGACGAGATAAATACTATAGAGCCAAATTTTGGGATAGCGAAAAAAAACGTGGTTGCATTCTGCTGAACAATAAGCTCTTTCAGACTCATTGTTGTCTTGCACAGTTGTTTAACTAGAGGTCACTGAAGGGCTATCTATGGTCAGTTTCTGTGATTCGAGAGCTCACTTCTTGGGGGGTAAATTCGCAACAAAGGAATAAATAATAGGCGCTGTATCAGTGCTTCTTTTTCTGCACTTGGTAGTATTCATCGTAGGAACCCTTATAGCCCATCAGCACACCCATGACAGTGGCGATGTACATGAGTGCAACATTGATTGCCAGATTCAGAGTTTCCCATCTCGAGAATCTGAGTCCTGGAACCATGTCGAAGTGATAGAAAAACATGAGTAGCTGGCAGATGCTGGGTTCTAAACTCTCTCGATGACAGTCGGCCAAGTAGCCTAGGATGTTGCGAAAGAATCGTTCCTCAATTTCCGGCTGGCCCTTGTCAAAGTATACCTCAACAGCAAGGGGATTCTCAAGACTCTGGTCCCCCTCGAACCAGTGCCAGGCGCGAGCCGGGATCTTGATCTTGTCTCCCGTCTTCAAATGCACATCGCGATTCCACAGATGCCAAGTCCCAGCACCCCGCGAAACGCGGAAGTATTCATCAGCAAACAGGTGATAGTGCGGAGGTGGGTAATAAAGCGTTTCCTGTTGGTGATGCTGAGGGTCATGGATGGGAAAACTGTGCACACTAAAGTAAAGTCCGCGTCGCCATTCGAAGTTGACGGTGAAAGTCCGATCCACGGTATCCGGCAGTGTGAGTATCGCCTGGTCCCAGCTAGAGCTCCTTGAAGGTTGTTGAGCCCGTAGAAAGGATAGAGGGGCTAGAACCATTTTCCCGAGTTGGCGATGACAGTAGGCGATTGTGCGTCTATTGAGAGTTGTTGTCGTGACAAAGAGGAAGTTATCTAGACCCGCCGGTTATGCCACGCCCGCAATATGCACCTCAATTGTCTGACTCCTGACCAATGAAATGCTCAAAAAGAATCCTTGTTTAGGTTTCCAGACAAATTGGGACTCTTATTAGCAATAAACGAGCTTTCTTCAGTGACCAATGCACGATGAGTAGTGCCGCTGTTGGTTTCCAAATTGATAGGATCATGTGCTCTCGGAGACTTCAGTCGTAGTTTACATGAATTCAGTCGTAGTTTATATGAATACATAAAGACGCAAAAGGTATCCTGATCCCATTTTGAGGCCTTTTCAATGAGTCGCTGAGTAGTAAAGTAGCCTTCAATCCGTGGGGCAGTTGACAATCATGTAAGCACTTGTTGCAGTAGCTTCTATTTCCAATACAATAATCCGTAGGGCACAGGCCATTCAAGATTGCGAGGCGCAAATGGGTGGGGATGTGTTTGCGGTGGTTTTAACAGAACATATACACTCGCATGTGACCTGAAAACTACAGTCTAGCCTGTGGGCATAGCATATTACAATATTTCTATATGTACGTCGAACAGATGGGCATGGTCTCATCTCTAGCGCGTTGAGACTCTCGCATCTGATCGAATTCCCGTTAGTATCTGTGGAAAGATCCGGTTGTTCTATTCTCCACCGTCATATACAAATTCCGTTTCTCAAGTCAGCACGCGGCTTTCGACTACAGCCAGAGCAGGCGTCTAAGACTGGGTTCAGTGGTGAACAATGCGTAACCGTGCTACATTGACCTATTTTTCGAAGCTAGGATACTGGATACCGATGATATCACCATATTCTTTCGGCTATCATGTTGTTGGCTTCACGACTTATACCGAGCACTCATCTTCTCACACTAAATACGACGCTTAGCGTATGCCCTGCAATTACGGTCGTTTCCCGTAGATGTAATCAGGAGTTTGCAGCTGAATTGAAGTGAATTAAATTAGAACTTTAGACCTATTTTATCTAGTAAAACATATATGGAAAATTGCTCTGTAAAATGAAGGATGCGGCTCATGTCTTCGTAGCACTTTGCTATTATAGTCGTCCATGAAAGTCGATGACTAATCAATGGCGAACTATTCCTGGTGATCCTGCCACAGCGCCGCAAGCTTTACCTTTGCGCAACAGTAATCAACAACCTAGAAGCGGCTGTGCAGTTGCCTACATTGAATTTCACCCCCGAAAACCCCCTTCTTCGCGATAAGAAACAAGTTCGACCCTCGATTATAGAGGTCAAGGCCGAGACTATGGATCTTCTCTCAACGATCCGAAAGACAGGCTCACGTGGAGGCGTCAACTTTAGCTGGGAGGAAGTTGCCAACTCATCCCGCCGCGAAAACTATCTTGGCCACAGTCTAAAGGCGCCCGTGGGCCGCTGGCAACAGGGCAAGGACCTCAACTGGTATGCCAAGTCCGGTGCGACTGCCGCCAACGCCGACGAGACGGAAGAGGAGCGCGAAGCACGCGAGCGCAAAGAAGAGCTGCGCAAAGTCAAAGAGGCTGAGGAGGACGCGATTTCGCGCGCCCTAGGGCTACCTGTCAAGCAGAGGGATACGACAGGCGCTAATTCAATAGAAGTTGCCGGTAACAGACAGATTGGACCAGCTTCCGGGCCTGGCGAAACCGAAAAGCCTAGCGCGCGTCATGACGCCAGCGACGAGAGACGACGGCAAAAAAAGTCACATCGCCATCGTGGCGATGGAGGTAGACGAGACCGAGATTCTCATCATAGGCGCCGGAGCCGAAGCAGAAGCCATGATCGCGATAGGTCGGAGGGAGAGCGTCGGCGTCACAGAAGTCGCAGTCGCGACCGGGACCACCGAGATCGCAGACAACAAAATCGCGAGAGGGAAGATAGGCATATAAGGGATTATAGACATGACAAGGACGATCGGCACGGGAGGCATGATGGAGTGCGCCAGAGAGATCGAAGCCGTAATCGCAGCCGGGACGGCGGGAGACACGGACATTCGGGTGACAGGCCGAGACGCCGCAGCCGCTCCAGATCTCCCAGGCGCAAGCATAGTGATGATGCTTACTAGTGGTGGTATTGCTCAATTAGCTCAGATTTATGATACCCTGAATTTTCTATATCGAGGAGTTTTTGCTTCCTGTCTTGGCGGTTGCGCGCGTGAGCACCAGTAAAACCCCCACTATATCACTCCAACGGCCGCTAAAAAGCAAGGCGAACCTTTCATCTGCCCAGAAAGCCACCCTAGGAAATATAGAGCTGGCAATAACACCCTCCTAAGAAGCGAAATATTCTGAAACTCCCAAGATGGCGCGCCAGCCTGTCCTGACAGTCTTTGGGGGCACGCGGATTGGCAACAGGGAGCTGTTCAGACCCGAGACTAGTTTGGAGTCGTTCTTAGCTATCCTTCGTTCGCACAACGTCACTACTATCGATACAGCACAAGCATATGGAAACTCTGAGGCTACTCTCGGACAAGTACTCGCCGGAAACAGGTTCGCACTGGATACAAAATGGAGTCCTTCCTCCTGGACGGAGACGATGCCGTGGGCGACCAGGGCTCGCATTATAGATACGGCCGAGAATAGCATTCAGAGGTTAGGCGCGGCGGCAGGCACGTTTTATCTGCACAAGATGGATCGTCTTACCCCGTTCCCCGAGACTCTTGCAGCAGTGAATGAGGTTTACCGGCGAGGGCACTTCCGCCGGTTCGGCCTTTCGGGCTTTCCGCCCAACGACATCGAAGCCGTCCACGACCACTGCGTCGAGCAGGGCTACCCTGCTCCCACCGTGTACCAAGGAAGCTATAACCCCCTGGGACGTGAAAAGGAGACGATCCTCTTCCCGACTCTCCGAAAGTTGGGCATGGCGTTCTACGCCTTTGGCCCGTCGGCCGGGGGCTTCCTCGCGAAAACGGTGGCGCAGGCGGAGCAGATGAAGAGCGACATGGAGTCCGTGTCGGCGACGTGCAAGCCCTATCTGCGCGCGCCAAAGTACCTGGCGGCGTTGGCGGAGTGGAATGCGCTCGCGGAGGCCGAGGGCTTGAGCGCGGCAGAAATGGCGTACCGATGGGTGGCGCATCACTCGGCGCTGGACGGCGACAAGGGCGATGCGCTCATCATAGGCAGCAGCAGCCCCGAGCAGCTGGAAGAAACACTGGCAGGGATTGAAAAGGGGCCTCTTAGTGATGAGGCTTGCGCTGTTATCCAAAAGATTTGGGAGAGTGTGGCAGAAGCGGCCGATTGAGTCTGGTAGCTTGACAAGCCCGGCCTTGCCGAACCTCTTGGCATACTCTCAATCGATTGTTATATCTCTTCAGGTAAGGACTTGTACTTTACTAGTATAGCGCTCCCAGTATAAGGAAAATGTAGATATGAAGGAGGACTAGCATTATTTTACGTAAATTGTCTACCAGAGGTAGTGGCAGTCTGAAGTTCTTCAAGTCTCACTAGCCAGAGCCACAGGTTACCTCGCTGTCAGATTACTTTTTGTTTTTCTATTTCCAACTGAGTGTGAAAGATCCAGACTGGCCCATTCTGTAGCAATAACGGCCTAAGGTCCGAATGAATGACAAGGATAGCACAACCTTGCCCCTATAGAGAGGCGAGTAGCGATCTCACATCATTTCCTCGTCCATCTCGGGTCAAATTCTGATCAACCTGTTTGGAATTTCTGTTACGAGCACACATTTTGGGACGACAAAGTTTCGATTAAGACACTATTTTGGACGTATTTATATCTAAATTAAGGCCCTAAAAGTAAATCCCCCACACCAGGTTCCACGATATATACAGAGGCCATGTTCGCTTTATTAGCATGTATAGACAGATCGGCCTTGATCTATCAAATCGAAGCGTCTCCGTAGTCTTTTCTTATAATTGAAGCTTTGCCTCCACCTTGCCTGCTGTTCGACCAACACTCCGTCTCTCTTTTCCAACAGCACCATATTAATCGCTCTGCTCCTCGATAGCTTTCCTCTTTGCCTCCGCTTTGGCTTCGACGACCTGGTCGTGACGCTCAGGTGGGAACTTCATGCCGCGATCCTCACCCTCCGGCGCCGCGCCCGGACCCCAACCGCCCACGCCGTAGGCTGCGGCGGTGCCTCCGAGCCCTGGTGCGCTGCCCATCGCGAGGGTTCCGGCCAGCTGGTTGCGGCCGACGCCGGGTGTTGTTTCTTTGAAGGTGTCAAACTCGGCGCGGGTTTTGCCGGTGTACTTGAGCAGATCCTCGTCGCTGATGGGCTGGCCGCGAAGTTTTTCCTGGCAACGCTGCCAGAGGCCCTTCTTCTCTTGTTTGTCTTCCGCATTCATCGTCGTGCGTTTCAAGTTGTATTATTAGTTGCAGATCTCGAGATGAAGACGAATTTTGCCGGTCGCTGGGGGCGTATAGCGCAACGGGCCGAGTATTATAAGTTTCCTTCCATGCATCTGAGTGGCGTTTTCAGGTACTTCAGACAGCGGTCTTTGCCGCGGACATAAACATTGCGAGGTTTCCTGGCCGTTGTGACCCCTCATAGTAGCTTCGGTCAGCAAGTCACAAGCCAGAAGAGCTGACTCCGTCAAGCTCTGTTGTAGAACTACAATTGATCTGCCAAGCCAATATTCGGGTAGAAGGGCCGATATCTATGGGTCTAAATAGAACGGGGTCAGGGCAGGCTGGGGAGAATTTCAATCCTCTGTATGGGTAATTCATTTATTGTACATGATTCTGAAGTGGCAAGGCAGTGTGCTTCGCTGAGAAGATCCATCAAAATCATGTCGCCGGATTTTTCCCCAGAGTGAACCCTTCATTATGGTGACACATAAGAGCCACTTTTACAAAAGACCTTTAATACATCTTTGCAGACTACGGAGCTGTGTACGGGTCTCAATAATGAGAATATTGTATCGAATACCACATGACCAATACCAGCTTGGCTCCTGAACGTCCAATTCCTAGCCAGTACAGTAGCTAGCACGGTAACTAGTGTGCACACATTTCATAGACAGAATAAGAAAACGGGTCCTTTCATGCCTTAAATTTACTTCTTGCTCTAAAGCCAATTTATGAAAGCGATCACAATATACTATGCTATCGTGTTATGCCATCACACACGGCAGCACATCTATTTTCAAACATGCACAGACATGCACAGACATGTTGAGAGGTATTACAGGTTCACCTTCCTATCAAATATAGCACTGGACCCTGTCCGCGTTGATCGGCTCTTGCTCACACCCACAAACGCACCGGATCTCAATTTGAGCTTCCGTCATTGCGGGCAGAAGCCTTGACTGCAACAGGAAAGGGTCGGGCTGCTTCGTCTTGAACTCTATACAGAACACTTGGCTATCAATTGACCTTGGAATGATACAAAAATAAGCAGGCGCACGCTCAATAGTTGCAAATATATTATAGAGCACCACTATTAGCAACCTTCTTGTGACGGAAGCCATGCCACTACGGTGTCTTCTGTTCCTTACTTTGACAATCGACACCTCACAGGCATGAGATACATGGGAGAAGTAATGCGGCATTACTGCAAAGGTCTTCAATATTCAGCAAAATTATGGCTCTCGTTTGTCAACTCATGCAAGTGTCCACCGTCAGGAGGAACTCGACACAGCTTTCTCCGGAGGCAAAAGTCGGCAGTGATGTCAACGGTAGACCGCGTACTGGATATACGTCGACTCTGCGATACAAATACGGGCTGTTCCGTCAAGCTACTCGACATTTCATCTCTCTAGAGATATCTCGCTGTCTCATCCTCTTCAAATACAGCAAGATATACCACTGCCCTTACGGTTAAGTATGAAGCCATTACAAACTAGCCACATCAGTCAAGACAGCTAAGAACATATCCACCCGAAGATAGAAAAGCCGCCTGACAACCTCTTTCTTTTTCCACTCGAAAATGAAGCTCGAAAGTGTTTTGCTCACGGTCGTTGGTGCCGTGGAGGTGCTTGGAGCACCAAGCGTTGAGTCAAAGAGTCTCGCGAAACGTACTCCAATCGGAGTACCCAGCGCCGACATCCGAGCATCATGGTATAACAAGTCCCTGACAGCTGTCTGTGGCCTGCAGGCCTGTGATGTAGCCGACTGCATCTATGTTTGGGATGATGAGACAGGCTGCCACGACTCTGTTGAAATTGGTGGCATTTGTGATCTCACCATGCAGTTCGACCTCGGGCAGACACACAAAGGCGTGTGCGGTAAGGCATGGTCCAAGCAGTGCAGCTACACAAACGATTATTATGCTGCCTTCATGTGGAATAATAACTATCAGCTTTCGGCGGTGACGGTCAAGAAGAGAGATTTTCCGGCTGGACGGGCGGGTCAGCATAAGTCGTGCACCTATGGAATGCGTCTCAGCGACAGCTACCACGGCGACTTTAGCTGTGGAGATCTGCTCAATAGCTACAGAACGATGCTGGATAAGATTCCGTACGATGGATGCTAAGTCCAATAACCTCTTTTCTTGTCATTCGCTGGGGAATACCAGCTTCGATCGGAAAATTGGATCAATTGCAGTCGTTCTGAAGATATGGGGAGGCATGGATGTTCGGCTGTTTAATTTTACTTTTTCCTGTTAGGGCATCCATTTCCCTGGATACCGCTTTAAATTTACACAGGAGGCGTATTGCCTTTCATGAACTGTGGACGAATTACGCTGTCATCGTTGTGTCTGTTGGGGTTCTCTCTTGGCCGGTCCGCAGCCAGAGAGGCTCTAGTGCCGGTGTGCCCTGGCGGAAATAGATTCTTATAAAGATGGTGACGCTAAAGAGTAGCAGAATGCATGGAATCAACCGCCAAATCTTTTCAAAGCAGTGATTTGCTTGGTGATAAGCTTGTCAGCGCGCCTTCACTGGCAAGTCTCCAATCTACTGGTTGTGGGCCATACTTTTCCTTGTATAGTGATGTCTGGCCTCCCCTGACTTACGGCATGAGGCTGCTCTAAGACAGCTTAGGTCGTCCAATGATCCGTGTTACTTCCCGGTGTCTGGCTGGGATAGTGAGAGAGGTAAAGGGAAGGAAGGGAAGGAAGGGAAGGAAGGGAAGGAAGGGAAGGAAGGGAAGGAAGGGAAGGAAGGGAAGGAAGGGAAGGAAGGGAAGGAAGGGAAGGAAGGGAAGAGACATCGAGAGAATGAGGTGCAGAACAGTTGCGAACTGAAACTGTATCTGCAAGGGTTTCAGCAGACGTTTAGATTATCTATGAACCGCCATAGCCATAATCCAACAAATGCACCTTTTTTCTGAAAGAGACACATTGCTTACAGAAAATACAAAAGGAAACACAATTACAGCAGCTCTTTGCATGAAATACAATGGCATTCTTATTCGTGCGCGAGAAAAATAGACGTCATAATAAGTGTTCTTCGTACAAAACATTATGCATAGTCTGCAGTTACAGATCCTTCAGAGCCTTGAGAAGTCTGGGGTAGTTGGGGGTTCCCAACCCGGTGACGGGATCCCAGCCAGGGACGGCAGAGAAACCGTTGTTACCGCAGTCACTAGGCTGGTCATCCCCGCCAGGTCCACCCAAGCGCTGATCACCAGATGTAATGTCGTTGAAGATCTCCGGGTGGGAGTAGAGGGCGGGGTTGAGGAAACCGAGAGGTTTCTTGCCGATGGCAATGCGCTCCTCGTTAACACGGGTGATCATGGCAGCAACAATAGGTGCGGATTCAGAGGTACCACCAGTGCTGACATCAGCGCCCGCGGCGTAGAAAGCGGTGTTATCACCAATGGCAGAGACATCGGGGTAGCCGCGGCCCGCGCGGTTGTAGATGCCGCCGTTCTCGGGGATGGTGCCGTTTGTGGTGGTGTAGTACTTATAGCCAGGGTCGTGCTTGGCGAAATATCTATCATTTTGTTAGTTGTCACAGAGTAGAATGAAGCATGCAAAAAGGCTTACGCTGCAACAGCATCCTTTTGGTAGTCGGGAGTAGGGTAGATATTGCTGAAGCCACCACCAGGGGAAAACGACTGAGAAACAACCTCGGGCTGCTTGTCTTTGATGGAAGCGCCGGGGGGGATGACGGTAGCACCGACACTGGTAATGTAAGGGCAGTTGGCAGGGTAGCCTGGCACAAAAACGTTTCCGTTCTTGCCCAGACATGAACCGCCTCTCCAGGCAACACCATCGTCACCACTGGAGAATAGTACGGAGACACCCTGGAGACCGAGTTTCATGAACTCGTCACATTGGCGCTGTTATTTGATTAGAACTGGCCCTGGTTTTTCAGTCGAGAGTACTTACCTTTTCATAATTGAAAGGGAAGGCATCACCATCGACTTCACCCCAGCCATAGGAGATGGAGATGACGTTTGTGGGCTTAAACTTTCCAATATCTGCAGGCCTACTGTCCCCGTCAACATCGGGGTCATCTCCAGTTTCGCCGTCGGCAGTATAGTCAATATAAGATCCGTCGATGGCGTCGAGAAACTGGTTCAAGAGACCATTTTTACCGTTGACGTTATAGAAAACGGCTCCCTGAGGGTATATAATGGGAAAAGAGGATTGGATATCTATTTCAGCCTCCTCGTCAGCAGTTTCGGGGTCCGGGTCAGCGCCTGAAGCACCATCGATCAGGGCATTGACGGGATAGGTGCCCTGGGGGATTCTTGGAGCGTAAGTCTGCCAGTAGTGGTCGAGATCGGACTTGGCGTAGTTTGTGGACTGGAAGGCGAAGATGCCCAGCTTGTTGTTGGGGTCACTCAAGGTGCCATTGCTGATCTGGTAGAGAGCCTGGATGCAAGCAGGGGTAATGATCTTGTCGCAATGGGTGAGGTCGCCAGGGTCTTTCTTGATTCTGTCGATGACGGAGGGGGCGAGCTGGGTCTTGCGAACCGGGAGTTTGCCAGGGGTATCGTGCTTGTTGTTGGCTACACGGCGGGAGATGTGAGCGACACCGGGGTGAACAAACTCCACATGCTCGGCAATTTCAGCAGGCAGGCTATATTCTTCAGTGCCAATGGTCTCGATATTCTTGACGTTGGCGTTCCTGTAGACGTGGTATTTCGTTTTCAGGATCGACTCGAGCTGCTTGGCGGTAGTCTTGAACTGGACCCAACCTTTGCTGCGTGGGACCTTGATAGACCCACTGGGAATGCCAGAATCAATGAGCCACTGCTTGACAGCCTGAATAGAGCTGTGCTCGGGAGCAAAGAGGTCAATGACCTGGTCGGCGGTGTAGTGCTTGCCGTAATTGGCCGACTTGGGGTCAGAGCTGCTTGCGTGTCAGTGACTGTTGATGGCAGACAACGTCTATATACTCACACTTCAAAAAGCAATTCACCGCCCTTGTCGATGTTCCTCTGCTTGAGAGCGATACGCACGGGCAGCTCGGTGTCGGCTTCGGCAGCACGCTTGGTGAAGACGGAGGAAGCGAGCTCAGAGCGACGCTCGTGGACAATGTGGTTATCCGTCAGAGGGGCTGCAACAGCGCCAGCAACTAGACTACCGAGAAGAATGAGTTCTGCCTTCATAATCTATTCCGTATTTGTATATATAATAGGAGAATTTGGATAATGATGGATGGCTCAACTCATTTTGATCGGGGGAATGTAGCATGTTATATACATGTTGCTCTCTAGGCTCCTTCTGGAAATGGCAGGTGGTATATGAGTCGGATAAAACAGGTCAAATATGCTATACGAAAGTTATGTGAGCTCAGAGATTTATAGAGCTGTATGCTGCATTATACTCTGAAAGGCAGGCAGCTTCCATTTTGGCCTAGCCGTTGTTCACCAAACTGCTTTGTTATTCTACCGTTCTTCCGATGCTTGTCGTGACAAATCCATGTTCGGCTGGGAATAAAACTCTTTTTGAAGGTTTATGCAAATGTCGGCATACTTTCTCTAACAAGTCGCAGACTTGCGATCCGCCGCCATCCAGGTATATGCGCTGGCGGCACTTCTCAGTAACGTAAAGCATAGTACTAACCTTCCTGATTCAGTCTCCTCTTAGTGCCGGAACGTAATACAGATAGACTGAGCATGTTTTTACGGCAGAGTTAGCCGGAAATCTGAGCCTCTTACGACATAACGCGGACAACGTCGCGCCTCGGTTACCCACCGGCCGAGTAACAACCGGGCGCAGAGGAGATGGACTCGACTGCCCTGGACGCCACCTCGGCGCGACCACAACGCGACACAGAATATAATTGATCATTACCCCGTGCTTTGGTAATCTCTGGTAGGGCTCTCTATGCATGGTCATCGGTTGCACGGCAGTGTGTTTCGAGTCTCCTTCCAGATCGGGCAGGACACGAGGCTGCACACGACCGTTTTTGTAGCATACGCGGTGGGGTTGGGCGAATTTCTACTAAAAAGGTTGCAGTATTATTGATACCGGTCCCAGGTCTTGCTCGTGGCATCATCTGAGCTTAATATGTCGTTCCGCACGATGTTCGCGGCAATTGCAAACTGCCTCGCATCAAGAGAAATGAATAACTGTCCCGCTCTGGTTGAGCCTGATTTTGCCGACGGGAGACCTGCGGATCCGGATCTACGCGGATTCCGTTGGCGAGATCCGTCGGTGATTGAAATTGACTATGACAAAACGCACAGAGCGACGTTGGCGCTACGATAAACTGGCGGTACGGCATTGTAATGTAATCGGGGGGCTCCGCCGTGTTAGTCAACGTCTTATCAATCCGAATGTGCCTTATCAATTGCATTGTATTCCATGTGGAAATCCGGAACTTGGTCAATCTTGCAAGGCCAACTCGGGGCTTTCTGGTCCAATAATACCAGCTTCGGTTGGCGAGTTTGCGGCACCGGAACAGCAGCACTCGGCCAGGCCTACTTGTTGCTCTCTGTAATTACCCTTGACCACAGTTAAATTCAGGCTCATTCAGCAACCTACAGTAACAACATTCGGCGTCACCTGCTGTGACCGCTTGTACATGACAAGAAGTACCGATGCGGGAATAACGAGAGCTTTCAGAGTCAGCCCCGGGCAACGGATATTTTGTCGAGTAACTGTGGGATGGTATGAGCACAGCGGCGTATAGCCTTTGTTTTACTTTAACTTGTACTTGGCGTACCAAGGGCCTGACCACTCGCTTTGGTGTTATGTTGTACTTATAACAGACCAGCTCGCCCTAGTTAAGCGCTGTACCATGCATGAATCATGTCCTTGAACTGCACGGGTGCTTTGTAGGAACAGTAGAAGTATTCTCGGTCAAGCGTTCGATCAGAAACTTTTCAGTCGTCACCTGAATATTATGTGAATTTTCAATTCTTTCAACTTCCCGATTTTCCCCATGAGACGGAGAAGCATGACCTCTTTCCACTACCTTGGTTTCTCGGGTTTTCTTGGGTACATGGACAATGGGGAGTGACAAAGGCGCACGAAGTAAGTAGAAACAGGGGGCTTTTCTAGAGTGGATCCTGTCCGGTGGCGGCTCGGCACTGTAGCGCCGCCGTTGGACAGACCGAGTCCGCCTTGCGTTGACATCGTTCGTATTCACGACGTTTCTTGCACAAGGCAGATCGTTGCTTGGTCTTGCTTCAGCCTCAGTGTGTCTCTTGCATCACATGCACGATTGGCCACAATCTCTGCCGCCCTCATTTTGCACACCCGATGCCCAAGACGTGACGGATTGTTTGCCACATAACTAGAAGCTACCAGGACCGCACTCGTCACCACTAGGCTGCCTATTTACTCGCCAATCAATACTGTTGACACGTCCCGGACCATGACCATCTAGGGCCATTTTTTTACTCTTTTCTTGTTCTTTGCATAGCATAGCCTCGCGGAATGGATTATTCGAATTTACGAGCGGCAGCCCTGCGCAACGCAGAGGACGAAGAGGCCGTTACCGTCGACACCAGAGCCCTCATCGACAAGGTCCTGGCGCGCTATTCCGGAGAATGGACGACTCTCCGGGAGCTGATACAGAACGCGGCGGATGCGCAGGCCACATCCGTCACCGTGACATGGGAAACGCTGCCCTCGACCAGTGTCCCCATGCCCACCACGACCGACCGATCCGACCAGCTGAAACATGTCATTGCAAACCATACGCTGCGGCGCCTTGTCGTCCAGAACGACGGCCAACCCTTCAACCAGCGTGATTGGGGCCGTTTGAAGAGAATCGCAGAGGGCAACCCAGACGAGACCAAGATCGGCGCCTTTGGTGTCGGCTTCTACAGCGTGTTTGCCGACTGCGAAGAGCCGTTTGTCAGCTCTGGGAGCGAGGCGATGGCCTTTTACTGGAAAGGCAACTCTCTCTTTACAAAAAAATCCAAGTTGCCCGAAGAACAGGCTAGCAAGTTCACAACTTTCGTTCTCGACTATAGAAATACTACCACGCCCATGCCAAATCTCCTGTCTGTCGGCCAATTCCTGGCTACCAGTTTGACATTTGTTGCACTTCAGAAGATAGAATTCAAAATCGACGACTACACGATCCTCGCTCTCAGAAAAAAGACCTCACCTGTTGTCGATCTCAGTCTACCAAGAGATCTCGTGCCAAAGACCAAGGAGGGGCTGATGAAGGTGGTAGGGGTTGATAGGACAAGCACGCAAATCGACGCCTCCTTTATGAGTATCATTGGCTGGAAACCACAAAGTGCTGCTGCCTCCAAGGCTACAGACCCATACAACTCTACCGAACCATCCTCCTCACTTCGCTCATTCTTCTCTCGTCTAGCAGCAAACGCTTCAGGGGCGAAGTCCAAGGCAGCAGCAGAGGAGAACAAAGTACAGAATCTCATCTCCGAGGATGTCACCAAGGTAAATACTTCGTCCATATTTCTTCGTGCAACCTCGGCCAGCGTACAAACAAGTGTTACCTCTTCCTTTGCCTCCGAATTAGAACGAGCTACAAAGAAGCCACCGCCAGGCAAAACGAGACTGTCAGTTCTGACTGCTTCGTTTGACGAGGCCGCGGCTTCGCAGGCTGCGTCGTTGCAAGACGGAACCGGTGCTGCCACCGACGTTTTTGCCTCGGTCCTGCCTAACAAAAAACCCGGTGGCCGCATCTTCATTGGCTTCCCCACAATGCAAACTACAGGAGCTGGAATGCACTTATCTGCTCCGTCTGTAATCCCCACGGTGGAGCGTGAAGCAATCGACTTAAATGCGCGATGGGTGCGGACATGGAATGCCGAGCTTCTCCGAGCCGCCGGCATCATTGTACGACTAGCATTCGCCAACGAAATGGCCGACCTGCATAAGAAGGTCATCAGTAGCGTTCAACAAGGCGCGAAAATCACTGAGGCAACCATCTCCAAGTATTTGCCAGAAGCGCTTCACATCCTCGGCACGTATTCCTTCACGGACTCCACTCCAAGCTCTCAAGTCGGCCAGATCATGGAGGAAGCTTTCTGGACTTGCTTCAAGAAGGCTTCAATTGAGATGTATTCGACAAGGGGGGTTTTGCAAACATCTCAGGTTCGCCTCGGAATCGAAGAGCTCAATGCTTTTGTTGATAGCATTCCCGTGGTGCCAAAACAGATGTCAGAAGTCCCTTTCGTTAAGAAGCTCATCGACTTTGGCCTACTAACGCCCATCAATGTTGGCGACATAAAAAAGGAGCTGGAGGTCAAGGCCTTGAGCAAGGCGCAAGTCATCAGTCTAATCACTTGGCTGGGTAAGAAGACTGTAACTGGAGAGCTGGACCCCGCCAGTCGCTCCGCACTGTTGGAAGTGGCCGTGGCTGCAGTAGATGAGGGTGGCAGTGGCGCCGTGATAGCGTTGGGTAGCATTGTGCACTACCATAGCCTGGCGCGGATACCTGCCAATATGCCCATACCTCCTACTACGATACCATTCTCATTCATTGTCAACTCTAGCGCTTCTGAGCTGCAGGCTTTGGGGTGGGAGCCCCTCGAAATCGTCCCTTGGTTACGATTTCTCATCGAAACAGCAAGTAGTAGATCTGAGGAGGAGAGCCTCACCAAGTCTCCCAAATTTGCTGTCCAGGTTTTGGTAATCTTATCCAAGAACTGGGATACATTGAGCAACGCCAGCCGCAACACGGTCACGGCATTGTTACAGAACAAGACAGTCATGCCAACAAAATTAGGAATGAAGTATCCTGCGGAGGCCTTCTTTCCAACAGTCAAACTCTTTGATGACCTGCCCGTTATTCAAAATTGTGAAAAAGTCAAGGAGAAGTTCTTGGTCGCCATCGGAGTACGAAAAACGCTTGACCTAGAGACAATTTTCACCCGGCTCCTCAACACATCGGAGAAGGGACAGCAGCAGAAATGGAGCCACATGGAGCTGATCAAGTATCTGACTTCGGTCCAGGCTGATATTCCCTCTGCGGATATGAAGAAGCTCAAAGAGTCAAAGATGTGCCCAGCTGAAGCTGGGCCAAAGGGTATGGAACCAACAAAGGGCACCGATACCCTTTTTAAGCTCAGCGAATTGTTTGAGCCCCAAGAGACTCTTCGGGCGCTCAAACTTCCGCTACTACAGTGGCCTGGGCCTCCCGGTAGCTACCGCAGTAATGGTGCTGAGGCATTGTTCTTGAAAAGCCTAGGTTTGCGAACTTTTCCTTCCGTTCCTGAGTTGGTAGAGATGATGGCTTCCAACGATGCAGCGTTGCGGGCAAACGCCATGACGTACTTCATTACCAACCATCATCTGAATATGTACGGCGCTTTCGATATGAGTACTTGTCGCAAGTCGATCATTCCGTTAAAAGACAGCAACGAGCTTGTTATGCCCTCAGCTTGCTTCACGAACCCCCGCGCCACTGTGCTTGGGTTCTCCGTGCTGAGACCTGATTTACATGACCACGCCAACAAATTTGGTGTTGCAAGAGATCCTCCAATGCTCGAGTGTGTCAGCCGTCTCCTTGCGCGTCCGCCTCGGGACCATCAATCTGCAGTCACAGTATTTAGCTACTTTGCATCCCGCCTCAGCGAGCTTGGCGATAAGAATGTTCTCAGGCTTTGCAACGCTCCTATTGTACCCATCTCGCGCTCGAATGCTGGGGCCACTACCGAGAAAGGCGGCAGCAACACTACTTTCATAGCACCTGGTCGGACGTATCTCGGTAGCTCGCCGACTTACGGTGCCATTTTCGACTTTGTGGACTTCGGTAATAATGCCAACGCCTTTTTGTTCAAGTGCGGTGCTAGGAATGAGCCGACAAAGAAGGAAGTCGCAGAAATGGCGTGCAGCGAGCCTGCACGGCTCCTTTCCGCTCTCGGGAATATTGAGAAATATCTGAATCTTCTTAAATCATTGGCGGAGGAAAGTCATATTTTGCACCGTGACAAGGCGCTATGGGGGCGAATGCAAAGCTCTAGATTCTTGCCAGCCTACAAAGAAGTTACGCCGTCAGCGAAAGGTAACCTCATTGATCTTGAAGACGAAGTGGAGCCCGTGAAGCAATATCAATTTGCGACGGCCAGCCAAATCGTTGTGCTGGACGATATCGTTAGCTATCGCCTTTTCAAAGACCATCTTCTTTGTGCTCCTGAGGAAGACCTGCTCGAAGACTTCTACATCCAGCTTGGCGCACACAGACTGAGCGCAATGGTAGAAGAGGATCTCCGCATAGGCGGTCGCGCTGCCAAAGATTCCATTAGCCAGCGCTTGCGAAGACACGTTATCGAAAGAACCAAGATTTTCTTATATGAGTACGCCCACTACAGACGAGATTTTATCAAGCACGATGCAAAGTGGCTTGACTCAAATCTAGTCGTTGAAGTCGTTCGCTCTGTCGCGCTGCGAAGAACTTTGAAGGGCCAGAGTCAGTCGCACGCTGAACGTCGCTCTGCTGCCGGATCTTACACGAAAGGAGCATGGATTCTCTACGTTGCCGATGATTCGAAGCCTGACATGTATCAAGTTGGACAAGCCGTTTGTCAAATGCTGCTAAAGCGCCCGAATCAGCAAGCATACCTCTTCTTTGAGCCGTTTCTAACCCTCGATCTCTACGCGCTGCGGGACAGAGGCTACAACGTTGATCGCATCCTTCGCGTTAAAGCCGCAGAGGCCAGAATGGCAGAAGAAGAGAAGCGCAAAGCACTCGAGGAAGAACAAAAAATCATGCGCGAGCGGGAGGCGACGACGGCCAATGGGAACATGATACTGGAGCCAATGGCTGCGGAAGCAGCCCGTAATGTCCCCGATGCTCCGGGTCTCCCAGCTGCTCCATCTACCCCAGCTCAGCCCAAGCAGACACTTCCCGGCGCTTGGTCGTCTCCCGAGGACAATAACCCTGCGCCACCCAACAATGGGAGAAAGAGCAGAGGCTTGTTCTCCAACTTGACAAAACGTCTGGGCTTCGATTCCCCATCCGAGGAACAGCCACCACCTTATTCCGAGTCGGAGGAGCGGGACAGACAGAAGGGCCTCCACGGGAGCTCCCCTGGTGGTATGGATACTGGCAAAGTAACCAGTCCTGCTGTAGTGCAGCAAAACCTCGCCAACGCGGTCAATGCCACACGTGCACACGGCTCCAACTCTGTCTTTTCGCAGCCCGATGTCAAGGAAGTCAAGGAGCAGGCCACTTATTGCGACGAGAACTCAGCGAAGGATATACAGTACATCGCCAACGCGCCAAACGGGCTCAAGATTTACACAGCACGAGACCTGTCGGTCGACCCGCAGCAGTTTTTGTCTCACCAACGCGACGCTGTCAACAGCTTCGCCAACCTCCTAGTAGACGTAGGCCGCGTGTACGGGCTCTCATCAACCGTGCTGCATATCTACTACGACGAGCGTGGCAACACCATTGCCTTCAACACGGGTGGCAGCATATTCTGCAACTTGCGCTTCTTCTTGCAGCTGCACGCCGCGCAGGTCGGCGCCGAAGAGGGTGGCGCGGGCTGGGCAGATGCGGCGACCTGGTGGTGGGTTGTGATCGCGCACGAGCTGGCGCACAACTTGGTTGCAGTGCACAACTCGAACCACAGTTACTATACCGAGTCGTTCATCCAGCAGTACATGAGTCGCATGGTGACGCAGATTTCGCAGTGGACGCAAGGGGCGCAGTAGATGGGTGCGAAGCTGTATGTCACTAACAGAATCTGCGTCCTGTATGATTTGATATTTTGAACATGAGTTTTGTAAATTAGATTTTAATTAAGATTATTACAAAAAGACCATATATATTCTCCTGCCTGTGTACTACGATAAATCGTTTGTACGTTGGTCAGTTTCAAGGCGAATTTGTACATGTATATGCAGTAACAAATGCCTGAGCAAAACACAAAATCTCTGGTAATTTATGTAGCTGACCCGAAACCATGATAAGACAGTTCAAGTTTTTATTTCCTGTTTTTGACTGGCTGTCGGTTCATGTACTGATTCTTGCTTCACTCTCGTCAGTGTACATGGGTGGTATCACGTGCAGCTCCACGTGATCCAATCAGCGACGAGCTGTTTAGTCTTATCCCAAGAACCTCGCCGGTTCGATCCCTACCACTCGACCTCGATTCGGATCAATTGCCCGCTCACCTGCTCCCGAGCAGCACCAACGTCGAATCTCGCTTGACAAAAGGCACGGCTTCTACTTTGGAGCCCCAGAAACTTGTCGCTCCCCGATCGAGCTGTACCAATCGCCCACCATGGTCCACCGCATCGCATTTTGGAGCTGTTTCGGTATGTATATGCTCCAACTACCCACGACCACGGCGCCGCTGGAGATGGACCGGATGGGTCACGCGCGAATTTCGGTTGTAGTCATTGGGACAAGAGCGTCAGGCAGCCTAGGTAGCTGCTTGGCGAATCTTCCACGGCGCGCCGCCCCTCTGACCAGCTAGCCAGCCTCGACTCATCCATCCTCCGCTGGTGCTCCAGACCGCATTCAATACAAATAGAATCGAACCTTTGCTGTTGCGGAGAAGTGCTGACTCTGCAAAATGATAGGTCTCGCCGTCCGCTTCTGGCAGGTCGGCATCGAGATGCGCCCCTTCTTCAACCGCTCCTCGCTGTGGGCGTACCCCGCCTACGCCCTCGGCGGCGCCAGCTTCGGCTACTGGCTGCAGGGCGTCGACGACCGCCAGTCCAAGATCCTGAGCGAGCGCAAGGCGTTCCTTTTGCAGAAGCGCGCCCGCCAGGCGGAGCGCCAGGCGGCCGCCGAAGCGTCCGAGTAAAGCGCACACACAAAACCACGAAACAAGAAAACAGAGACAAGCTGTTTTACGATTGACGCGATGCCTTCCATAAAGAGCGGGAGAGGCTAGGTCTCGAGACAAACAAAGTAGCATAGAAAGTACAGCGGAGGCGTGGATGCAAGCGATGATGCGCAGATTCTTTTTGACTGGCATTTGTAAAAACTCCTTCATTTTATACGCGAGTTGGAACTAGTGGGGGACGAAAACTGTATATACCATTGATTGGGGCAATTTTTTCTAAGTAGATGGAAACCGAGAAGGGTCGTTCGGTCGGGATTGACACGCATTTTATTTTGTTCACTTACTCAGTTCCGGTGACATTCACACATGGTGGATACAAGACATCATGGCTGGTGGGTATAAATATTCATAAATGCTGGGCTCTGTACAACTCCCTACTATATTTTCGGCAGTGGCCAGCCCCCGAAATTTTTCAACGAATTACAGCTCCTCCAATTTTCTTAGAATCGCTGGCACAGACTTGGCCGAGCTGTTGCCTAGCTCCGTGACGACCATGGAGATGAACTTGTCCGTGGTGGTGTCAAAAAGCAGTCGGAAGGCGTCGCTCGAGTTGCGTTCCGGATCAATCTCGTTGTAGGTCAGCGAATCAGCGGAGACGCGCTCGGTAAAGTTGATGCTCTCGCAGAGGACGACGACGCGCAGGCTGAGGTCGCGGGCGACGGTGGCGATATCGCAGGTGCCGGCGCGGGCGTAGACGGCGCCGTTGCTGAACATGGCCTCGGCGGCGACAAGGACGCAGGTGGCGGCCTGCAGGTTGGTGCGCAGCGCGCCCAGGTCGTGCGAGTAGGCGACCGGGATGCCGGCGGCTGAGAGGCGCTGCGCGTGGGCGAGGCCGACCCTCTCAAAGGGGTCGTCGACGAGGACGACGCGGAACCGTTTGCCGTCGGCGCGGGCGCGCAGCAGAGCGCGCTCAATCAGATGGTGCCGGGCATAGGTGACGACAACATCGTCGTCAGTCAGCATGTCG
This sequence comes from Cordyceps javanica, assembly GCF_051103115.1. Lineage (NCBI taxonomy): Eukaryota > Fungi > Ascomycota > Sordariomycetes > Hypocreales > Cordycipitaceae > Cordyceps > Cordyceps javanica. The sequence goes on from NC_139296.1 coordinate 3,540,596, forward strand.
GCGGCGGTCTTGACGATGACCATGTCGGCGAGCGTCACGCGCTCGTTGATGTACGTGTCAATCGACTCGCACAGGTGTTTCTTGGCGTCCGCGTCGGGAAGGTCAATGTCAATCTTGGAGATTTGCAGCTTCAGCCAGCGGATGGCGTTGCCCATTGAGAAGCACATGGGCCGGCACGCGTTGAGGTACTCGATCTGGTTCTTGAGTACTACAGACGTGAGGTGGCGCGACAGAGTAGCGCCATGGGGGGTTGTGTATGATTCAATGACCTATCCGTGTTAGCGAAACGAGCTGTTACTCGCTGTCTGTTGCGACTTTTCGGCAATGAATACCTTCTTGAATGCGAGGAGCGTTGCTTCTGCTCTCGTGATGCTGTCGGAGATGGCAAATGTGCTCATCTGCTGGCCCAGCTGCAGGATGACCGAGTGCACGTCCTTGTCTGCCTGGGTAATGTTCATTCGCTTCGCCATGGACAGATGGCTGAAGCACTCCGGCACCGTCGCCTTGGGCTTGGGCGGCGTAGTGGGCACCAGTCTAAGTGCCTGCTTGTTGCCATGAGAGCTTCCGCCGCCGTCCTGCTTGCCCTTGCCTTTGGCGGCCGCTGCTGCAGCCGCAGCTGCTGCTGCACCTGGTGGTGCGGCGGCTGTCTGTGCTACCTTTGCCTGCATACGGCGCGCGGCTTTTTCCTCCTTTGCCTTCTTCTTCAACTCAGCGCCGGACAGCTTCTTCTCGCCCGCAGGCGCGGCGCCCGCTGCGGCGGATCCTGCGACGGGAGCATCTTTGGACTGGCCCTTGGCCTGGTCGTTCTGTTGCGCTTTCGACGAGCCAGCCGCTTCACCTGCACCCGCGGCAGGTTTGCCCCCTTCTGTCGACATGTAAAAGACGCGCGGAGCTTAAATTTTGTAGGCGATATTCGTCGGGGCGTGGGCGGTATCGTGGGGTTGCAGAAGTTTGCGTAACGAGCAGATCTTGGTCGTTGGACGTGGTATCTAGTGAGAGGCGTTGAGCGCGCGTTGCTCGATTGGAAAAAAATCAACTCAATGTGACTCTCAGTCAAGATTGACCTGTGTGGTTGTGGCAGGTAGCTGTTTTGAGGATGTAGACGTGAGAGCAATGGACTGAGTCACTGTCAAGGGCCAAAAAGCATATTGGTGGCAGCCGAATGGTGCGCGACTGGCTTCCCCCACTTTGGCGGGGTGGAAGTACCTGGCGCTGGCCGCAAAACAGCTCTGACAGTGAACCACGACTGCGAATTAATGCTGCATCTCTTTCGATACGTTTTTCAGGTCCTTGTCTCGAATTGTTTCTGTCCGCTGCATTTTTACAGGCCGCACGAAGTTGACAATTGAGTCAAGTTGCAGCAGTGCCGTTTCGTGGAGCAGGGCCTTGCAGTTGCTACATTGTACGGCGTGTGGCATTGATTGTTAAGTTCATAATAACCTTTACATTTTCTCCGAGTGCCATGCCAGCTTCGAAGGCCTAAATCGTTATAAAAAAAAAACGCCGCTACCTCCTAATTTTATGTGAACCTTGAATTGAAACATGACTTTATGCGCTCAGAGTACCCTTAGTGCTCGGTACCTCCCCTTCTCTTCCCTTGACATGCGACGCAGCGTGACGGATGGCTACCGCCATGGCTTTGAAAGCGCTCTCGGCGCGGTGGTGGTCATTAAAGCCGTGTAGGCAGTGGACGTGGAGTGTGATGTGCGCAGCCTGGGCAAAACTTTCGAAGCAGTGGGGGACCATTTCGCAGCTCAGCTTGCCAAGGAACTCGCGCTTGAGGCCCAGGTCGATGACGGCGTACGGACGGTTGGATAAGTCGACGACGGCGCGGGACAGGGCCTCATCGAGGGGTGCGTAGGCGTATCCGAAGCGTGCGACGCCGACTGGGGTGCCGAGGGCTTTTTTGTAAGCGGATCCGAGCGCGATGCAGACATCTTCAGCCGTGTGGTGGTCGTCAACTAGGCCGAGGGCAGCAAGTTAGTAGATGTGATGAGAAAGGTTGGGACAGGTCGGTTCGGACGAACTGTGCAAATCGCCTTGGCAGTTTATGGCCAAGCTCCAGCCCGCGTGTTTGGCCAGGGCATGCAGCATGTGGTCGAGGAAGCCAATACCCGTGTTGAGGGCGATGGTCTGGGACTTGCTGCTCTGGGAGGCGTGGGCATCTTCGGACTTGAGCAGGCGGGCATCGGTCTCCGGGGGGAATGAGCCGCCGTCAATGTTGAGGGCAAGCTGAATCTTGGTCTCGTTGGTATCGCGGGCGAGGGCAGCCCAGCGAGGGGCGGCGGGAGAGGCCATTATGTGTGTCGTCGGTTTGTGAGCAAAGGAGTTGTCTATGTGCGTAGCATCAATTGTCGCTTGCGGTTATCTCCGAGCAGAACCAATTGATTGTCGCGACAGACGGGGACGTGTTGATTGGTGAGGAAACGTATGGAAGGGCTAAACTTTTTTGTCCGTCTTCGGAGCTAGGTGCTTGACGACTTGGCTAATAAAAGGAACTGTAACTACTTATGAGTGGCTGCACTGGCGGTTATTGGCTGGCTGTCCTGCGCAGATCTGGGCCACTTTTTTCCAACAGGGTGAAAAGCTGGGTATGTGGATAACTTTTGTAGGAGGCCATTGGCAGTATCCGCACTCTATATATATGGCCTACTTGGAGGTATCATGTCGCTTTTGGGGTTGTTGCCTCTTAATTTTCCATATCCCCCATGGCAAAATAGTACAGTACCTAGGTAGCTCTTCTATTTAACCGGCACTGCTAAGTTTTACGTGGCAAAAGTTTTCAGTCAGGGTACCTAATTAGTAAGTACTAAGCTTGGTGGCGACGAGGCTGCTGCATCTTCGGAGACAAGGCAGCGAGAGCAAGGGAGTGGCAGCAAGTATTTCAAAATGCAAAATTCAAAATGCAAGAAAAAGAAAAAAAAAAGGAAAACGCTCAAACTTTGTATCACGCCGAGTATCTACAGGCAACGCATTCGCTTCGGTGATGCTGTTGTAGTACGTGTAGCACGTCCCTAGATTAAATACGTACATTGTTAGCGAATAAAGTACTCCGTATTGTAATGAAACAGTCAGCACCTCAGCCTCAACGCAGCAGCCACATGCTCAAGGTTCGCGTGGCGTTGGTCCGTGGCACAGTAGCACCAGACATCCTGAAACTCTTTTTCCTCACCTTGCTGATGCTACTCGGGATCGCCAGCAGTCCTATATCTTTCCTCATCATCTCATCGTTTTCTCTTCTCTTCTTCCCCTTCCTCATCATGACCACCTGCTCTTCAGCTTTCTTTCTTCAATGTCGTTTCTACCCCCTTCCCGCTCGTATGGTCTAACCATCACTGGCGCCCTACTCGCTATCCTGGCATACTTTCACAGCCTGCCTAGCACAAAGTTGGTCCCGTCTGATCTGGGGAACCGCTCCACCTCCGCCATCGTCCTGGCATCCATCTCCACCCTTGCGCGTTCTTCGATCTCTTGGTTCCATCAGCTCATCTCGTCGTCGTCGTCGTCGTCGCTATCCCCATCATCCTCGCCGTCTTCGTCGTCTCCTAGCATGGCCGTCATCACGCGCCCTCGCAGGCCCAGTGTCGCTGGCGACCTCCTGGCGAAATTGCCCAATGCTGTCGTCGTCAAGATCTTCGAGGCCATTGCCGACGTCTCCAAACACGACATTTGCACCGTCTCACGGCTGAACCGTCACTACCACACCTTGGCCGATGCGGTTCTCTACAAGACAGTTCATTTCCTTACGCCGGAACTCCACTTCATCTTTGGCCAATCTCTCGGCCGCCGGCCTCGTCGTGGTTCGGCGATCCATGAAATTAAGCTCGCCTACCCGGCCTCGCAACTCTCAGACCTCGTCTCTCAATTGCCAGTCAGGCATGCCAGAGACAAGTCCTTACCCTTTGACAGCTTGTCCCAGACAATCTCCACAATGTCTAACCTCGTGACTCTGGATATTGCCGTGCCTGAGGCTCTGTTGCACGGTATCGGTCAGCTCTTCAATGGTCCGTTCGACTTGGCTTGCTTACAAACATGCACCCTCTTCTATCAGTGTCAAGATGATCAATTTTGGGATCTCCAGGAGAACATCCACATCTTTGCCCATCCTACCCTGGAGACTCTGGTGATCAAAAAAGCCCGCCTGGGTGACAAGCCCTTCGATCTCCCAGAGCGCCCCGAGGAGACTGGTCTCAAAAGACTGCATTTGATCGACTGTGACATTAGTGATGACGGTTTGTTCGATCTGATGCATTACCCGGCCGGACTGGCAGAATTTGTCATGACGCAATCCCCAGATCAGGAGGCAGACCTGCAAGAGACGTCAGACAGTATCAGAGATTACATCATTGCTATTGAACCTCAATGTCAATCTCTCGAGACCATCACCGTGGATCATCCCTTACTTAGGGATCGCAGGGCACTGTCCCTGAGAGAATTCGCCAAACTAAAGACCCTCCGTCTCAACTGGGATCATCAACTGTTTGGACACTCGTCAAAAAAGCCTCGTCTCACCTCCGTCGGCATGCCACCAGAACTTGAGACCCTTGAGTTCTTCAATCAACTTGGCACAGACGAAGAGGTCACGGATCTCTTTGTGGCGATGCTTCAAAACTTGAGCGTCATGGCTCGCAAGCTGACGCATCTCATTGTCATGGAGAGCGAAGAGGACGAAAAGCCGGTACCGAAGGAGATAGAAGAGGCGTGCAAGTCCCAACCACAGCTCCGCGTCGACATTATTGGGAGAATGGACACGGTGAACTGCGGAGACGAGACACTCGGCTGCGACGTATCGGATTCCGAATGATCGGACAGATCCGCAAATTGACGACAACATTGGGGTTCAATATTAACACTCAACTAGACCATATATATGGGGTTTACAAGTATAGACGCAAGCAACATAGACGACATTACGTACACAAACTCGTTGGAGAACATGATTAAATATAGACAGCGACTGGAAACTTACAGCGAAGGTCTTGGATAGACTTATATAGAAAGAATGCGGAAATATAATAAATTGCCAACACTCGCAACCTGTGCCGAGTACACTTCTTTCTTGCGACGCTGTTTCTCAGCCCGGCGCCGCAAGGCAACCACATGTGAGGGGTAATTGCCATGCTTTCGTTTTAATGCCTACCGACAAGCAGCTAGACCAAGTCCCAGAGATCCGGACTGCGGTTCGCAAAGGGCTTCAATATACTGAAAGCCAGGGGTTGGAGCAGGTTTTAGTTGCGCACCAGCAGACTATTATGAGCAATAACAAGATGGTGACCATAGGCTCATGTGATATTCTAGTGGTACCCAAGCCGAAGAATGATTGACTCGAGAGCACGTATTCCATTCAAGAGCAATGAGTAACTTACTCTCAAAAGCAAAGCTCAGAAGGAGTCGGGGCATACTTGTAATTATCCATATTGAGCTCTGCACCCCAGAGCATTGGGAAGCAGTGAGGACCTCCAAGTTGATTGGCATTTACAAATACTTTCGAAGCAAAAGTATCGTGGTTAACCATTATATGCAGTGAAATGAAACATATGCTTTTTATTTTTTAGAATCGAAACCCCCCCAAAATCTACAATACTGGTCAGTGGTGGCGGTCCTTGGTTGCGCCAGCTGGTGGTGGGGTAACTCAGGTACCTGTTTTCAGTTTACAGCAACAGCAACCACCGGCGCGGGTCCTGGCGCGTCTCCAAACAGCTTTCATCACCACGTCTACCCATACCTCGGCGGCCATGCCCATCGACGCCGTTTTCGTCAATACAGCTGTACCTTGTTAGCGATCGCATCATCAAGGCATCTCGCAATGCCGTCCTCCGCCATGGAAAAGTTTCTGCGCGACTGGCGGCAGGATGCCCTTAACAAGGCGCAGCACGACTCGGCCATCTTTATCGGCGACAAGCTGCTCGCCATGACCAGTGGGCATCCATGATCTTGCTTGATTGCCCTATACACTAATCGACTACCAACAGATGATGATGAAGACGCCTTTTGGCTTGCCCAAGTCCATTTTGCTACTGGCAACTATACTCGCGCGCACGCTTTCCTCACCAAGCAGGACTTGATCAACAGAAATCCGTCATGCCGATACCTTGCCGGCCACTGCCTCATCAAGCAATCACGGTTCGAAGAAGCCCTTTCGGTACTCGGCGAGCGAAACCCGACACATCTGATCGCCAATGGCCAGAGCAATAAGCGCAAGTCGCAGCAACGGAGCACGCGCAAGCGAGACGAGGCAGCCGCGCAGGCTGACGAGGTTGAGGAAGCCAAGACGCGGCGCTTCGAGGCGGCCATGTGCTTCCTGCGTGGCATCTGCTATGCCAAGCAGAACGCCTTTGACCGCGCCAAGGAATGCTACAAGGACGCGGTGCGAATCGACGTGCAGTGCTTCGAGGCCTTCCAACAGCTCATGAAGAACTCGCTGCTCTCTCCCGACGAGGAATGGCAGTTTCTCGACAGCCTCAACTTTGACGCCATACAAACAGAACCTGATATCTCGGCCTCGCAGGAGGCGGCCGAGTTTACCAAAATGCTGTATACAACGAAGCTATCCAAGTACAGGAACCCGGCTATATTCCAGTCGGCATACGACTCGCTCTCGACGCACTATAAGCTGGGGGATAACCCAGATCTGCAGCTCGCCCGAGCGGACCAGCTATATACTCAGTGTCGGTACGGCGAGGCACTGGAAGTGACCAAGACCGTGATTGAGGGCGACAAGTATAATTTCAATATATACCCCGTGCACCTGGCGTGTCTCTACGAGCTAAAAAGGAAGAATGAGCTGTTCCTGGTGGCACATGACCTGGCGGATACGCACCCGGAAGAGCCTTGCACTTGGTTGGCTGTAGGCATATACTATTTTGCGATTGACAAAGTCGCAGAAGCAAGACGCTACTTCAGCAAGGCAAGCATGATGGATGCGCATTTTGGGCCGGCCTGGATCGGGTTCGCGCACACATTTGCCGCCGAAGGTGAGCATGACCAGGCCATTTCTGCCTATTCGACAGCGGCGCGACTATTTATGGGAACACACTTACCACAAGTATTCTTGGGCATGCAGAACCATGCACTAAATAATATGTCGCTTGCCGAGGAGTTTCTTAAGACCGCTTATGGACTGTGCAAAAATGACCCATTGCTGCTTAATGAATTGGGCATCGTCAGGTATCATCAAGATCGGCCAAAAGACGCCGCGCAATTCTTTCGAGCAGCTCTCGAAATAGCAGGCGACAACGGAAGCGAGCCCGCGGCATGGATAGCAGCACGGACAAACCTGGCACACTCGTACCGGCGCTTACGCCACTTCAAAGATGCTTTGGATCAATTTGACGAGGTCCTACGTATGGGAGGCAAGGACGCGGCCATCTTTAGCGCCAAGGGCTTGATCTTGCTAGAGCTGAACCGACCAGAAGACGCGGCCGTGGTGCTTCATGAAGCGCTTGCGGTCAATGCCCAGGATAGCATCGCCACGGAGCTCCTCAATAAGGCGTTGGACGAGTCCACGGCAGAAGACGCCGACGAGGACGAGACGGATGGCATGCTTTACTTTGAGCAGCAGCTGGAGCAGCGCAAGGCCGAGGCTTCGGACAAGATCAATGGCCGGCGAACAGGTCGCAACATGATGGACAAGGGTAAGGGGCGGGCCTTTGGCAATAGGCGTAGGACGCTGTTGGAGGACCACGACGACGACGATGATGGAGAGGCCGGGACGAGTATGATGGACATGACGGATGATGAATAGAATCGACGTCATTTGCGATTGAATCAGGCTTAAACGGACGATACCTCGAAACTCGCAACGCATTTTTTTTCGGGTTTGCACAGCATAATGGGGCGTTGATTGGTGGGTTATATAGCAAGTTTCTTTTACGTTTATACATTAAGACTTTACGATTTGTATACTGTTTTCGGGTAGCCCTGTGTATGATTACACCGGACTTGGCCCTACAAGGCGCTTTCTGGTCCACTGAAGGCCGCCAACACTACCACCTGTGGAGACTAATCCTGGCCGGTCGCACTCGCTAATTGGAATTCACAGGGCGCTGATTGGGCGGATGTTAGTGGCGGATCGCGAGGTACGTATGCCCTGGGAGAAGTGCACTGCTAGGTATTAGTAGGCAGGTAGGCAGGTAGGTATACTAATACGTGAATGACAGCTCAAGCTATATAAACCAGATCTTACGAGGAGCTTGCAAGCCCTCGAAGCGGGGAAATGAGCTGAGACTCCAAACAGATCAACTTGACTCTGCAGTCAACGTCATTAACAATAGCAGTGTCAGCAAACCGTCATTGTACATAACAGACATCACGGATAGGAAATATACAAAAACCACAACATGTCAAGATACTTTCCTCACACTCCCTACGCAGAGGACCAGCCTCTTGCGCACACCATCCTCACCACGCACGTCGCGACACGCGCCGTCACCCTCGGCACCCTGCTCGGCGTCACCGTGACCAGCGCGCGCACCATCATCCCCGCGTTGCGCCCCAAGGCCTCGCCGCAGCCGCCGTTCGCCGCACGCATGCTGCGGTCCTGCGCGGGCAGCATCGTCGCGACGCTCGGCATCACCGGCATCGGGCTCGTCGCCCGCATGTGGGGCCGGGAGCACATCGAGTGGCAGGACCGCAGCTGGCGCCTGCTGGAGAACAAGGGTCAGCTGGAGACGGACGACTGGACGTATGTCGGTATGGGCGCGGCGACGGCGGCGGCGCTGGTGGTGATGTCGAGGACGGCCACGGCGGCGACGGCGGCGGCCAGCGGGGGGGCCGGGAAGCCAGTCGTGGCGACGCTGGGATGGAGGGGCGTCCTGGGGGCCGCAGGCCTGGGAAGCGTGGGTGGCATGATGGGGTATATGGGCTGGAGATATGGCGTCAACGGGGGCAAGTTTCCGGAGAAGCTGGCCAAGAAGGAGGAGAGAACGGGGCTGTGAAGGCCTACGGGGAGGAGTGCATGTACATGCTTCAAATGCTGCTCGCCTCTCAATTGTATTTTACTAGTTCCCAATTGTATTTCCAAGACGTCACAATGAACAAGTGTTTATGGTTCATCGCATCAAGTAACATTTCTCATAAAAAATCGTGGTTTAATCAGATGTACATGCTATGCTTTTCTCAACACAGGCCGCTCTACAGCTTGGCCTGCGGCTCCGCCAACTCCTCAATCTTCTGGAATCGGTAGAAGTAATCGAGGCTGTCTGGGTTCAGCAGCGTGCCGCTCGGCTTGACCGTCTTGCCGCAGACGATTTTCTTGACAGGCAGTTCTACCTTTTTCCCATTGACAGTGGTCTACCGGGGTCAGTACACACGACGTACGCGCGCGGTCCCATCATGGGCAGATTTCAAAAAGGAAGGACGTACCGGAATCTCGGGAATCTCGAAAATGTACTTGGGCACGTGTCTCTTGGTCAGGGCGCGCGCAATCGTGGCGCGCATCTCGGCCGCGAGCGCCCTCGTGAGCGACCCTGGGGCGCGCATCAGCACGAAGAGCACCACCTGCTCGTCGAGGTCCTCCGGGCGGCGCTGCCCGACGCATATGCTGTCGGCGACGTGCGCGGCAAAGTGCTTCTCCAGGACGGCGTAGATGTCGGCGCTGCCGAAGCGGATGCCGCTCGGGTTCAGCACGCCGTCGGACCGGCCCTGCATCAGCAGCGCGCCGGTGCGCGGGTGCACCTGGCAGAAGTCGCCCTGCGCCCACACGTGGTTGAAGCGCTCGTAGTAGGCGGCGCGGTACTTGGGCCCGGGGGCGGCGGCGGCGCCGCCGCCGTCGTTCCACAGGTAGAGCGGCGTGTTGGGGAACGCGGCAGTGGCGACGAGGTCGCCCGACGTCCCGGCGGGCACGGGCCGGCCGTCGCTGCCGTCGTCCACGTCATGGTCGTAGACGGCGATGGGGACGCCGAGGGAGCCGCCCATGCACCCACCGCGGTAGAGAGGGCTCAAAGGGTTTTCCATGACAAAACACCCAGCCTTGGGGCGCTCTATATCAGCGCATGTGATGGATTACGGGGGTTGGGAGGGCGGGGGGGATCTAAACAATGAAACTTACAATATCGGTGCCACCGCTGATATTAGCCAGCTGCGTGTGCTTGTGGAAGCCTACGTCGTAGAACCAGTCAAACATTTGCTCCGGGAGCACCATGCCTGTGCATGTCACCACCTTGAGTGTCGAGACGTCGGCCATGTCGCGCGGCGCGAGGTTGTTCTTCATGAGCTCCCCCATCCACCGGGGGCTGACGCCGAGCACCGTCACCTTGTACTTGGCGACGAGGCGGACGAGCACGCCGACGTCTGGCTTGAGCGGGCTGCCGTCGTAGAGGATCGAGCGGGCGCCGCCGATGAGGGCGCCGACGCCGGCCATGTACATGATCCAGCCCGTTGTCGTGTACTGCAGCATGACGTCGGCGGGCTCCATGCGGCGGTGCAGGGTGCCCTCCTTGTGGCCCGAGAGCAGCATCGGCCCGACGCCGTGCACGATGGCCTTGGGCGCGCCCGTCGTCCCCGACGAGTAGTACACCACCATGGGGTCCTGGAAGCCGACGCGGACGAACTCGGGCGGCGAGGCGTGCGAGGCGCCGGCCGCGAGGAACGCCTCCCAGCGCTCGACGCGCTCCATGTGCGCCGTCGGATACGCCGCGCCGTCGAAGCGCTGGACGGCAATCATGGCCTCGAACTCGCTGCACTCGGCGACGAGGCCCTTGAGCATGCCCGCCATCTTGTCGCGGAGGTCGATGACGTGCCCGTTGTACAGGGCACCGTCGTCGAAGAAGACAAACTACGACACCGGTGCGTGAGCGTGAGCGTGAGCGTGAGCGTGAGCGTGAGCGTGAGTCCGGGAAACCCCCGGATCGCCAAAGCTTTTCGCACGTACCTTGGGGTTGATCTGCGTGGTCCGCTGCAGCAGGCCGTTGACGCCCATGTCCGTCGAGCTGCTGCTGAAGAGGCCGCCGAGCCAGGTGGCCGCGAGGAAGACGAGCAGCGTCGTGTACGAGTTGGCGCCGACGGCGACGACGCGGTCGCCCATCTGCACGCCGCGGGCCTCCATGGCGGCGGCCAGGCGGCCGGCGTCGCGCCGCAGCTGCGCCCAGGTGACGTCGCGGGCCTCGCCGCCGCCCTCGCGGACCTCGGTCAGCGCGACCTTGGCGTCCTCCTTGTCGAGCGTGCCGCGCGTGCCGGGCCCGTGCTCCCCGCCGCGCTTGTAGAGGTAGTTCTCGGCAAAGTTGAGGCGCACGCCCTCGAACCAGCGCGGCAGGCCGTCAATGGGCACGGCCTCGTCCACCACCCGTGCGTAGGTGCCCTCGTGGATGGCCCGCTGCGAGTCCCAGACGGCGCCCCAAAAGTCGGCGCGCTTCGAGCAGGACCAGGCAAACAGCTCGTCAAAGGTCTGCGCGGACCGCGGCGCAAAAAAAAAATAGCTTCTGCGTGAGCCTCGGGCTTGGGAATGAAGGGGATCTGGTGGGCTGCGTGCTTGCTTACCTGCATGTTCAAGCCGAAGCGGTTGTTGCAGTTTTGCATAAACTGCCACATCTCCGTCTCTTTCGGGTTGGGATGCTCCCAGAGCTTTCGGGGCATGGTTTGCAGATCCATTGTGTTCTGGGTCTATACGACAGGTGGTGAGGATGTTTGTTGCAGGCAGGCTTTGCCAGCTCCGAGACAGTGTTATAAAGGAAGATCGCCCGCCTATTGTCTCCGATTCCGCTCAGTCCGGGGTATGTATGTACTTGTCCGGGGTTAACCAGCCTCGTTCTCCGTCTTCAATGCACTAATCCGTACGGAGTAGTTAGTTACGATTCTCCAGCCCGCTGTGGCACACAATAATTGCACAGGGATCCAGTCAAATCGCCGCTTGGCTTTAGAAACGTCCGCTCCCGAGTAGTTAGTCCGCTTGGCAGACCAGGCTTCAAGATGGTATCAGTTGATATCGGCCGCCTATAGTTTCTCCATGCCGCTCGGTCCGGCATACTACTAGGTGATTCTAACATTGTTCTTTTCCGTCCACATTGTATTATCAGCGATTCTCCCGCCGGCTATAGCACGTGGTTTTTTACGATAACCAAAACAAATCAATACTTTACTTTTTAACAATACGCGCTCTAATTTGGTCTTTTCGGGTGGTTGATTGGCTTTGCTAACCCGTTTCCAGCCGATTTGCGGCGCCACCGTGACGTCGCGCGGCTTTCAACCTCCGCGTACTACCCTACTGCGTCGACTCCCGATCAGCGCTGCTGCCAAGCCCTTTATTTCTACTGCTTTAAGCCGGCAGGCCGTCGAAAATAAATGCTCCTCGTTGAAATCAAAGTTCGTCTTGTGTGCAGTACAACTGGTCATACGATCAACTTCTGCATCTTCAGCCGCAACACTCCCATCTGTCACGAAAAGCTGGAGCCAATGATAAACGCCATTTACCATAAGCCATGGTACTTGTGCGAGGTTTTCACTTTCATGTTAGCCACGTCTTACTACCGAGTACCACATAAATTACATGATATTGCTCGGCGACGAGCCTCTTATTAGGCCGGCCGATTCCACTTGTATCCACCGAATACCGATCGCTCTTCCCACCGAGCCGGGCGCAGGGCACAGGAGTGTGCAGAGGAAGTCGCTTCAGACTCTCCCGTCGCATTCCTACTGAAACTAAACATGCTCTTCTACATTTGAATCATGCGTACCATTGCTCGTCTCCGTACTCGTGGGCGGTGCTGCCTCTGGCTTAGACTCCGCCGATTGCTTCATCAACTTGTCGAGGATGTGCGCCGCTTCCGCCGCAAATCTAGACTTCATGCGAATGCGGGCGCCGTATTTGTAAAATATGAGAGGAAACGGTATGCAAGCAAGCGCAAGGAAGCCCGGAATGGACCCCGCCCATTGTAATCCGAGGTTCTGGTACATGTCGATCGTGAAGAGCGGGAAAGCGGCGCCAAACACGGAACGCATAACTGAGTTTGCAGCCATAACTGAGGCTGCAAAAACGACATCTATGTAGGGCCTTCATTAGCAATGTACCAAAATTTCAGGATGAAGAAACGACGTACAGGAGTCAATCAAGTAGTTGAGGAGAGACATGAACACCATGACCAAGCCGCAAGCAAAAAACACGGAGCCAATAATGGGCACTATCCAGTGAATGCTTGGTTGACTTGTCCAGGCAAACCAGAAAAGACCTATAGGTATGAGGAATGAGCCGACAATGGTGGACCGGAGTCTATATTCAGGGGGGAGAATCAGAGTATCCTTCGACTTTTGCGCCTTGATATAGTACTTGTAGTCGAAATATGCCGCTACGGTAGCCAGAATAACACCAATTGCAGTGCCAACGAACGCTACACCACCAAGACCAACGCCCCAGCCCCGAGCGCGCTGGAAGACAATGGGGTAGGCCGCAAAGTTGAGGTACATGGTTCCGTAGATGATGACGACGTAGATGGAGGCAATGAAAACGATGGGTTCCCGAAACAGAAAGATCCATGGCCGCGTCAGCGCGGCTCGAAGCTTCTGTCCGGGTGTGGCTGGTGGTTGGTCGGCGTCGAGGGCAGAAATGTGCAGCTTGCCTGTCAACGTGGACAGTCGTTCCGCGCGCTGGCGGAGGAGCACGGGCGTATACGTCTCACTGATGAAGACGGTTCCTAGGATGGTGATGACGCCAGACAGAATCGCCATCAAGCCTTGGAGCCACCGCCATCCTTGCGCCTCGCCGAGGAAGCCGCCGATAATGGGACCTGCGCTTCTGCGTTAGTGTATGGACTCCAAACAGATCGATACCACAACAGGCTCATACCCAGCGCCGGGCCTAGAAACGGTGCCATTGCGAAGATGCCCGTCGCTAGACCGCGCTGCGAAGCGCTGAAGATGTCGGCGATGACGCCGGGGCCGTTGGTCATGACGGATGCGCCCGTCGCGCCCGCAAAGAAGCGGAGAACGAGCAGCGCGGCCATTGAGTTGGCGCATGCGGCGCCGACGGTAAAGACGGTCATGCCGGCAAAGGAAAAGAAGAAGACGCTGCGGCGCCCGTGGATCTCGGACAGCGGCGCCCATAGGAGCGGCCCGACGGCGAAGCCCAGTACATACAGGGAGACGCCGACAATGGCAACCTCGCGAGATATGCGGAACTGTTCAATGAGATCTCCTATACCGCCATTGTAAGCGGAGCTAGAAAATGTCACAATGAGGGCCGCAACGGCGACGAGTGCCGAAATGAGCCATCGCTTCGCCGGCGCGAGATTCATGGGGTCGTATGGATCATTGCTGTCAAACTTGACGAGGAACGGGGAGATTTCCGTCCCTTGGCCGTTATATGATCCAATAAGTGTCTTTTCAAATTCGACTTGACGGGCGGAGAGGCCGTCGAGCAGTCGCTTGTACAGGGGCGGCTTAGAGTCGCTGTCCTGGACCGTTGTCGATGAAGAGTCCGATAGCTGGGTGTCAGACATGATTGGATGTTGACATATCACAAGATATCACGGGGAATATTGAAGCTCTGACTGCGGCTACTTATACTCTTGTGTTCGGAAGTTCAAGCAAGCTGAAGTAGCTGAAGAACTGTTCTCGGGGAATCGCCGCGGCGCAGCCTCGTTATGATTTCAGTATCATGGCGCATCCAGTTTTAATCCCTGACGATCCATAATATAGAAGAGCCGCATTGCAAGTCAGTTGTCCTAAGACTGGCATATGGGATATCCGGCATACTGTTCAATCGGCATTTCGGCAATATCCTACCAGCGCCACGCCAATAGACAAGGTACGGGAAACAAGCTGGATACGCCAAGAAATTCTGGGGAAAAAAATGTATCAAGATAAATAGCAACACTAAAACTCAATAAATTATCCGAATAAATTTAACCTTGGGGTCTGGCGCAGATGGTACGTCGTGTGAAATGAGGCTGCGATATCTCCGAAACGCCGTTATCAATCACCGCGCGCCGCCAAAAAAGGCCAAAGAAGGCCACCAACGCCGCGCTCTTTTCCAACCTTCAAAAGACTGTCCAGTTCTCTAGCCTCCAAGGATCCATACACCGGATAGAAGCTCTCAAAACGCCGAGAATCGATGGCCTCTATAACGCCCACAAAGGCCTGTGTGCCTTGCCGTGTCCGCAAGACCAAGTGCGACGCCGCAACGGCCGGCCTCCCGTGCAGCGGTTGTGTAAGCCGGGATTGTGCTGAGAAGTGCGTCATCGTAACACGTAAACGGAGGAGAAGGTTAGCATCATTTTTTATGCTCTCATTCGAGGACGCAACTGTCCGAACAGAGTAGCCGGACGGACACTCATTAATCCATACGACAGGCCCGGTGAGCCGGCGGATAACGGCGCCGCCACGCCTCGTGCACAGCGCCAGGGTCTCACTACGACTGTGAGTCGGCGCGTCGCATCACAGAAGTGCACGCATTTGCATGCATGGATGGATAGACAAGGATGGTTGTTAACAGTGGTTTCAGGCAACAATCCCGTCCAGAACACAGCCGCCCGGTGCCGCGTCGCTCGTCTGGTCTCGCAGCCCGGAGAGCTCGTCGGTAGAGAAGCGCCAGTCGCTCTCGCACCTGCACTATTTTCACATCCTGAAAGAGGCCGTCGACGACGGCGCGCTTGATGACCAGGACGACAAGACCGGGACCCCGTTTGACCCAGCAGACAATGACGTACAGCCTTGGCACAAGGTCCCTCAGTTGGACGACATCGACAAGGAGTTCCTGAATAAGAAGGGGGTATTCGACTTGCCGCCGAAGCCATGCCTGTATGATGCGACGCCGCCGCCGCCGCCGCCCCCCTCTCCACCTGCGCACCTTCACTGACGTGCGCGAGATTAGCCTCGCCTTTGTTAGCAGCTACTTTACCATAGTCGACCCGTACTCGCCCGTCGTTGACAAGACCGACTTTGTCCACGCGTTTGAGAGCGGAACGTGCTCGCTCTTCTTGCTCTACGCCATGCTGGCCACCACCAGCCTCTACGCGCCGCGCCAAGTCCTTGAAAAGTGCGGGCTGGCGGACCGGTCGGCGGCGCAGGTCACCTTTGCGTCGAGGGCGACCCTGCTCTGCGACTTTCAGGTGGAAAGCGATGCGCTGGCGTGCCTTCAGGGGTCGCTCCTCATGACGAGAGTCCTTCCGGAACAGCAGACAGACAAAGACTCCAACTACTGGTTCTACAATGCCCTTCGCCTCGCCAGCAAGCTTCAACTCTATAGTCAGTACGTTGCCGCGTTCTCTCCCCCCCCCCCCCCCCCCGTCTTGGCCCACCGTTTCAAACTAACATGCATGTGCGTGCAAGTCTGAACCGTAGTGGCAAGTCCGACCGAAACGCCGGCTTGTATTCGAGGATTGCCTGGTCCCTGTATGTAAGTTGCGGCCTGGAGCTTGCTCTCGCGCGCGCTGTGGCTGTCGTTTGCTCATCAATTCAAAGTGCCGCCATGTCTTTCATCTAGTCTCTGAGTTTCGCAATGCCGCCTACCTCAGTGGTCTGCCTGTCATGGAAACAATCAAGACGAGCGACTGGGGCGTGGAGCGAATCCCACGAGAACACCAACACATTGTACCCCCCACCAGTAGCCAAGAGAAAGCCTTGTTCCTCGCCATTTGCAAAATGGGAGCAATATGTAAGCCTGTGAATCACGCACGCAGTATTGCCGTGTTATAGAATCTCACCCGTGTCCCCCCCCCCCCCCCCCCCCCCCCCAGATGGCGGTATATTGTCGACTATTGTCCAGGATCCGCATGTCGATCTTGCGCAGCTCATGCGGCCGTTGGATATCTGGCGCGCGTCGCTCGCAACGCAGCTGCAACTCTGCGACCAGCCGCCGAACAGCAGCATTCACTATCTTGATCTGATGGGTGGCAGTTACAGATACGAAGCCACGCTGTGCCGCTTGATACAGCGCCAGCTGCGGTCTGTGGACGCACCAAAGAGCAACTCTGCCAAGCAGAGACTCCGCGCCGCCATGCTGGAACTAGACGGCATCACAGGAAAGCTCCTGGCCAACGGCATGATGGACAAGGTCCCGATATCACTGTAAGGGTTTGCCCCGACGAGGCCGCCTATTTGGGGAGTCACTAACGAGATTGAAAGAATGACGACGATCCCGGCCCTCCTCGCGCTACATCTCGAGGCCGCCTTGGATCCATCAGAGTCCGAACTCGTCCGTTCCATGTCTCGCATATCCATCAGCCAGGCCATGCTGGCGCTGAACCAGTTGCGCGAGATACCGGCGATCAAGAAGGCGATCCCTCTTTTCGAGATGATCCTCTCGCGAAAGAAGCTCTACGACAGCGCCGCAACGTCAACCGCACCACGCGCATCCGCACACGGGCCCCAAGGCGGCGGGACCAGCACGATGCCACCACGGACGCAGCCCAGCACAGAGCTGCACGACGCGTCGGAGCAGTCTTTTGACTCCTTTATCCAGGAATTTCTAGAGTACGACGCGCTGGATAAATGGGGTTTCGGGCAGGTAGACTTTTCGCGCCTCGTCTAGCTGTTGCTGGACCGGGCCGGCGAGTATGCCAAAGCATTGCCTAGCATGTTGGTCATGGAGGGCAACGGGCTACTTAAACACTGTCCCTAGAAAGACACAACGACCCCAATTTGAAAGCGTACTTCACATGATTCACGATTCGTAAAGCTTAGAACACAATTCATGCTCTCTTCATTAAGGAATTTTAATATCTGTTACAATAACCCATCCTTGGGGTAATATCCTCCATCGTTAACTCCATGCCATCTTTTTGTATAACGTATAAAGAAAAAAAAACACTGACGAGGGGGAAAGAAAACAAGGCCACTTCCATAATCATCACCATAACCATTATAAAAGAAAACTCGTAGGCAATTACTTGCACATCAGCTATAGATAGGGCATCCACAGGACATCGCACTGCGCCAGGTTCATCGGGTTCACGGCCTGCGCAACCGCGTCAATGACCGTTTGATTGGCAGGCAAGTTGCCCGACGGATTGTGAGCCAGGCTTGCGGCGCGCTTAACGATCGAGTCGCTATTGACCTGCACCGTCTCGCGCAGTTGATTCTCGGAGATGCCAGGGCGGTGGCTACTCGTAAGCCAAAAAATCATTTCGTCACGCACAAAGAGCGTGAGGGCATGCTCGAGCTCGTCCTCGGGCTCCGTCAGGCACCGAGCAATAGCCATGACGGCGCACGCAAAGATGCCCTCCGTGGCCAGCGGGCCCATGAGGGTTTGCAGGTTGGGCGTGAGACGGAACGGGACCGGCTCAGGGTTCTGGAAGAAGGGTTTGTGGGCTCCCATGAATGACATGAGCTCAGAGCCCCAGATATTACCCGATCCGCGGGCAATGTTCATCTTGGCAGGGTACCGGTTGTGCATAAAGAGGATGTACGTCATGAATGTGAGTGACGACAGCTGGTACGAGAACTGCCGACGGAACAGCCAAAACTCGGCAAATTGAGGAAACACCTTCTGGAAGTAATCCAAGACAACGGTATGCGGAACCCATTTCTCCTGTATGGCGTTGAATACCTCGAGACGAGCTGTTGGAGTGAGCTCTGGCTTGCCCTGACCCTTGTTCTCGAGCACGCCGCGGAGTTTCTCCAATGTGAACAGCACAGGCTCGTCCTTTTGCATGCCCATCCGTCGGCAATGGTCTTCGTAGATGCCATGCAGCGTAATATACGACGTGTCCTCTTGCACGATTCTGATGTGAGGAGCAAGCGGGACCATGAGCGGCAGGGTGAACTGCAAGTCGCGGCGACGACTCTCCTTCTTGCGTCCCAGTGTCTGGTTGAGCTGGCGGAAGAGCTGCAGGATTCGCTCCTCACGGCGGCAGTGCCGTGCAGCTGGGTGCTGAACAGCCCACGAATGAACACTGCCATCGTGGCCACGCATCTTGAGACGGCGATACGAGGCACTGATTGAGCGCACGAGGTCGACATTTGGAAGGAAGCGCTCGATGCGAATAAAGTCCTGGTTCTTGTCCTTGTGCTGCAGATACTGGCCTGGTACCTCGACTTCATCAAACTTTTGGTAGCGGAACTCGCTCAGGTGTGGCGAGAAAGCTTCGAGGGGTGTGTGGCAGATGCGGCGATCCAGCTTCTCCTCGAATTTGGTGCGCCAACGACGCAGCTTGTGGATGTATTCGTACATTGTCGGCTTGACATCCACAAAGTCTGCCTCAAACGACTTCTTGATGTGACTCGGCAGAATTGTCTCCGCAAATCGCGTGATGTTGGTCTCCGTTGCCGAAGGGAGTTTGACGCTTCTAGCAAAAGACGGGGGCGTACGACTGACGTATGTCAGTGCATCGTTGAGCAGTGCCACGATCAGTCGGTATGCATCCTCATCTGGCGGGCATTTGAAGTGCTTTTGAATCTGGTCCACCATGGTCTCCATTGACAGGGCCAAAAGAGGGAACGCTGTTTTCAGGACCGACATGATCTCTTCGGTGAGCTCCCACGGGGGCTTCTTCCCATTTTGACCAGCTTGGGCAGCCTGAGCAGGCGTCTTCGTGTCAGGTCCGGTAGCGGGGGTGGAGGCTGCGGCCGCAGTGGCCGGTGTTGCTGGCGTAGGGGCTGCGTCACCCTCGGTCTTGACAGCGGCGTCACCATTGTTGGCAGTACCAGGACGAGATGCGTTTTCAGGCTTTGGCGTATCAGATTTGGACACAGAGGGCGAAGCGCTTGCCTTGTTATTTGCCATCGACTGCTGTCTCTGGCGCGCCTTCTCTTTGGCCTCCTGGTTCTTCTTGATGACCAGCATATCTTCTCGGTTGGTGCGAAGCTGGAAGTACAGTGCCTGCGGGTAAGATTTGGCGATGCTGAGGAGAATCTGGTAGACGCGGGGTGCTTCCTTGTGGCCCAGGCCAGTGAGGAGCTGCGGAATATACGTGATCCAGTACCACACCGGGGTTTCGCCCTTGAAATCGTCGAAGCCCATCGCAATGCTGCCCTTGCTATCGTCGAGGCTCAGCAGCCACAAGATACGAGCGAGAAGCTTGCGCGATTTGGCATTCTTGTAGCTACCAGCAGCTTGCAGGTACGAGGTGAGGGCTTGTCGGGCAGCATTAATGTCAGACGATGTTTCCTTTTCCTTGAACGATTCCTTGAACTTGCGATCGTTGAAATAGCCCCATTCTGCCCATGCTTTGGCCGCGCCAATATCATAATATAATGCTGTGCCGTAGGCCGCATCGGCATCGTCTTTTTGCTTCAGCTTCTCCTGGAACATGCCCTTGAGAGTGTAAAATTCTGCCTTTTGCTGGGGATTGAAGTAGTTGAGGTTGGTGTTATTGATCACATCTAAGCCGCTGTTGAGTTCCTCGGGATTTTCGTAATGGCACTTGGCTTGCTCGCGAAGCTTCAGGAAGGCTTCTTGGATCTCGATATTTGGCAGGGTATAGATGCGGCTCAGTTGGTTGATGCAAACCTCTGGCAGATTGTGCTTGCGCGCAACGTGGGCAAATCGGTTGATAATCCAGGCAGTCTCATGGTAACCGCGGTAGGCAAAGGAGGACGCGCCGCCGCCATTTTGCGCTCCCTGTGGGGGTAGCAGTTGCAGGTATGTTTGATTGATGAGACCGAAAATGTGCTGTCGCCATGTGACGAGATCCTGCCAAGCAGTAATGTCGTCCCAAACGTTGGGAAGACGGTCACGCCAGGCACCCAGGAGAAGCTTGAGCTCTCCAGACTTGACATCGAGGTTGGAGGCATTGGTGCTCGCCAAGCTCTGGCAGATAACACTGGCATCATGCATCTCAACAAGCTCCTGGAAGTTCTGCAGCAATGGTATATGTGCATTGGTCAGTCGATCGGGTAGCTGGTGCCACTTGCGAATTGAAAGCTGAATCGCCTCGTCGCAGACACGACCAAAGTCGGTAAGCGACTCCTGCTGGTTGTGGTACTTGAGCAGAGACATGAACGCCTGGAAAAAAGCGCGACGAGGCGTGGGCGCGTCCATGACGCCCTTGATAATATTGTCCAGAGCTTCACGGTGTTGCTCGTCTTGCCACATCTCGGTGTTGCGCCAGGCGCATTCCAACAGCAAATCTTGAAGGTTTTCATGCTTGGCGAAATCTTGTAGAACCTCCCACTGCTGGAGCTTCTGTGCACAGAGAACCCAGTGGTCCTCCCAGAGCATGTACTCTGCTTGCGAAAAGGGAATGACACCGGTGCGGGCCTTGATTTGTGCATTCTCGTACAGTTTCTGGGCCTTATCCCACATCCCGTTTTGTTCGTACGACAGCCCGGCGTTTGTCTCCACGAACTGGCAGCGGCGACGCCATGTTCCATAAAATAGATCGTCTTCTTGCAAGGACCCGTACAGATCGAGCAGGGCATCCAGATTACTTTCACGAACGAGGGCCGTGTCACCCATGGGCTTGATGGCAGCATTCTCTAGCTGTATAAGAGCGGCATACCACGCATCATACGTCTTGGCCTCGAACTTTAGGACGTGGGGAGGCAGCCTGCAGTCTGGCCAGGTCTTGCCGGCTGCTTCGACAAGAGACTGAACAACATTGGGTCGCTTGTCAATCTGGCGACTATGGTAGTCCTTGGTCAAGAGAGCGACAATACCTCTCTCCAGGTCGGGACGCTCATCACGAGCCGTAGCGGACCAAAACATGGGGAACAAGGCCAGCCAGAGCTGATGGGCGAGCTGATTGTCAGCGTGCTGCAACTGCGCTAGTGGTTCGATGACATCTTTGACCTTGACTTCGCCCAGCTCATGGACGAAACGGCGGTGCTTCAACATCAACTCGTCAAACTTGTCATCCGACATAGAAGTGGGCTCACGAGTAGTGTCCTTTGAGTAAACAGCTGCGAGCTGGGATGCTGAAAGAACCCGGTAGTCTTCCGAGTGCAGTTGGATAGCCGTGTTCATCTCCACAGCTCCAAATAGTAGCTGCGAGGCTTGCGCAAGCCAGTATGAATCGGCAAGGGTGTCCCAGTTCTGTGCAGTCAAAATGTAGGAAAGGCGTACACTCGCAGTCTTGGAAAGACTCTTATCAAAGATTGCCATGAAACGATTGCGCATCTCAACATCGGCGGCTCTGGTCCCGATCAAGAATGCATGCTCCATGCGCACAGTAAGCTCCGTTCTAGTAATCCTAGGGTCTTCGTAGATCTTGATCACAAGCTCCAAAAACTTGGACAGCATTGTAGGGTCTTGTCTGTGCTCAAAGCAGAGCATTTTATGAAGAACCGCGGTCTTCTCCTTAAGTGTCGGCCACGTACCTTCAACACGAAATACCCAGCTCTCAACCATGTTCAGAATCTCCGTGCAGAGATCAATGTGCAGTGATTTTTCCACCAAGGTCGCCAAGACGCTAAGGAAAGGTCGTCTGTTGTCTCCCAGCGTCTCCATTCTCAACGCAACTACTTGGATTTCCTTGATCATCAGTCGAGTCTGTAACTCTAGCTCGTACGCAGGAAGCTCGCCGGTGGTAGCAGGAGCGTCTGGAGCACGCTGAGCTCCGTTAGCAGCATTTGACAGGGCGTTGTAGTGCTGAACATGTTCTCGAGCATGTTTGCTTTGAAGAGCCTTCATCAGAGAGGGAATATGCTGATCAATAACCGCGGGCTTGCGATCTTCCAGGGACCACAGGATGTTGACCCCGGAAAAGTACGCTGCATTGTTCATTTGTTCAGTCGCGATTTGAGATAGGTAAGCAATGATCTCAGAAGTCGGTGCCTCGGGCTCGCCATCAGCATCAGCGTCCTCCATGGGAGTGTCTTCCGGGACGGCATCCAAGACGCGCTTGACGGTGGACTTCAATTCACGACCATCGTCATACTTCTTGTCTTCAAGATGCAAGCAGTCCTGTATTTCGGGGTTTTCGGACTTGAGACACTTCTCCAGGACTTTCTGCACAGCGGGAATATTCTTCTGGATCCAGTCATCAGACTTCGCATTCAGCAGAATGCGAACAACTTGCAAAGTATTAATGATGCTTGTGAGAAATTTTTCATCATATTTCTCCTTGTCGGACGGGTCGGCGTTGAGGATAACCTGTGTCTTCTCACTAGCGAGCATAACGTCCGTGACGTTGGGGAACAAGTCAAGCTCCAGGTCGCCCCAATACTGGTGCTGAACCAAGTTATGGAGTAGCGACATGGCCTTCTTGCAAAGCTCTGTAGATGTCTGCGGTACTGGCATCGTAGTGGGTGTCGGCTCTCGCGGTTTAGCAGAAGGGAGCACATAACGCTCATTGAGTTGGGCAATGAACTCAACAAGGAATTTAAGCATCTTTTGTCGGAAGCCCGGAGGGATAAGATACTCCGGAGTAGCCTTGGTGAGTGTGGGCGAAGCTACTGGTTGATCAGTGTTGTCGAGCTTGCGCTTCTTAGAAACGGGTGAAACCGAGCCGGAGACAATGCCAGTCCTTCCCTGCACGCGCCACTGCTCCCAAGTCCACACCAGCCACATCATGTTCAGGGCCAATTTCTTATGCTCATGGGAAGGATTGGGTGGCGCGGCCACCTTGCGCAGAGAACTAATGATAAGAACGGTGTACTTATCACGCGCCTCGTAGAATAACTCTGGATGTTTGACGAGAAACTGGAAGATGCTCATCATTTGCTGAACATTGTGACCCTCGTCAGCCAGGATGCGGCGAGGTGCAACTTGCCAGGCAGGGAACTTCTCGGTCGACTGGGTGGCGCACCGCTTAGGAAGAACGGGTGCAATCAGTTCGAGGGCCTGTGTAACCAATGCACGTCCTTCGTTCTGATTCGTCTTCAACAGAGATAAGTACACTTGATTCACAATCTTAGTAGGCGTTTCGTAGTGTGCAATGAAATAGCCGATGACAACGTAGGCGGCGTGCTTGTTGATGATATCCTCGAGACGGATAAATGTCCAGCCAAACTTGATAATATCCTTGCGAGCTTCTTGCAGGGTGGTGTAGTAATATTTAACAAGCATTGCCGAAAGTTGGAGGACCTCGAATCGAGTGTGATCAATGCCAGCTGCATCGTCCGAGGCCATATCTGGATGGACTTTCCAGATTTTGGAGCTCACAGCGTCGATGACGGACTTGTCCATGAGGCGCTGGGATTTATCTTGCTCTGGGTGATTCCAGCGTCTCATGACATCCATTGCAACAATCGGATTGACGATGTTGTGCAACAAGAAGTATTTAGTCTTGTTGGAACCGTTTCGGGCAGAGTAGGCGTCCAAGCATCGAAGAACTGTGGTTTTCCAGAACTCGATGGAGTCGCTGGAGATGACATGTTTGTATATGAATGAGAAGAGAGCCTGAGTTGAGCGCAGCTCCTCGGAAGTGACAGGCTCGATGAGGCTGAATAGTGCATCCAGGTCCTTTGGAGATCGCTCTAAGGTCTTGACTAGAACATCCATAAGCTGTTCGGCCGCTTGGTGAGCGGGGAGGCGCATTGCAGCAGGGCATGTATAGCTGCGAAGGTGACTCTCGAGATCTTTACCCATTCTCTTCAACCAGACAAGGTGCTCCTTCTTGTCCATCCATACGCATGCATCGGAGTATTGCGATAGCGAATGTAGTACGTGAATGGTATTAACCATGGCGGTGAATTTCTTCTCATTATTCTGACCAACAACCTCATTGCACTTCTTCTGAAGGGTTTCAAACTCCGCAGCGGCAACCTCGCGCATCGGGCCACTGTCAGGGTGCAAAAGCACTTGGGCAAGAAGTCTGCCGTACTTGAGCTCATCAATCTTGCTGATTAGATAGCCCCACACCTCCTTGGCATACCTGTTCATATACAGATACATAGGCGCCCTGAAGGGGCTTTGGTGTGTCCTTCTGAGCCGATCCTCGAGTTTGAGAAGGCAATCGATGAGTCGGTCTTTAAAGGCCTCAGCCTGAGTAGGTAACAGATGGAATATGTGCAGAATTGCAGCAATGACCTTCATCTGGGGGTTCTGTTCGAAGAAAGTAAAGGAAATCTGCTGCCATGCGTTGGGGTCAACGATGGAGTCCACTTGATCTAGCAAGCGCACTCCGATCTCCACCTTGAAGTAGCTTGTGAGAAGCTTCAGCAGGCGCGACAAGTTCTCGAGTCCGTTGACGTTAAGGCGCTTTGGATCCGACAGACTTTGCAGAACCGGGCGGAGGCCGCCCTGAAGTAGATCTTTGGGAAGCCTCCTATCAACGAGCAGGATAGACCTCAGGGCATCGTTGGCCGCGGCAATGGTGGGCTTCGAGTCCGAGTACAGGCACTTGAAAAACACGGATAGAATCTTACCCTTGGTCGGGCCATTAGCAAAGTCTTCAAAAGACATAGCCGTACTCAGGAGCTTAATGCAGGAAATGCGCAGGTTGACAATGTGCTCATGAGTGCGGTATTCTGCCGGCTTATTTGCCAAAGACTCGTCACTGGCATCCGCAAGAGCAAGAGACTCCATGAGCAGTCGGTTGAGGTTATCGTCAAACTTGACCCAATCGCTTTTAAGACTCATATGGTACGTCATAGCGTTGATATATCCAATCTGTATAGCGAAGGGCAGGGCGCGAAGCGGCTTGGCGTAAATCGGTTGCAAGAATCGATCCTTGTACGGCTCAACCAGCTCCCAAACCTCGCAGCTAGCAGCCTTGGCAATGAGCTCGAGGGACTGCCTCGCAGTATCACGCACAAACTTGTTCATGTGGAACAGCTCATTGTTGAACTGCATACAAATTTGCGCAAGGCGGGGCTGTTTGACTAGGGGCTGTCCCTGTTGTTGTTGGACTGGTAGGGCATCCTCCTTCTTAATGTTCTTGGTGATGCGGGTGAGAAGCACTTCCAGGCTGGTTTGAGCAAGGCAGCGCGTCTTCTCAGGCAGATCTGGGGGCATGTCCTTGATGACATACATGAGTGAGCGAATGAACTCCATCTGTTTTGTAGCGACCCATTGATCACCGAAATCGAGCTCAGTAAGGAGGAAGTTGATGCCAAGACTGCCTCCAGCCTTCGTAAACCACTCCTCCTCATAGCAGCTGTGGCAAAAGGTGCTGCTCAAATGGCTAAACAGAGGAAGACGGCCGACGTTATCGGCAGAGCCAAACACGATGGCAGCGCAGTGGAAAAGCTCGCGGATGGCATTTTGAGCTGCCTCACGGACATCGGGGTGGTCAGAGGCCAGTGATTCCACAATTGCATCAGACAGCACACGCGTATCAATAAACAGCGGTCCCTCGCCAGCCTTGGGGTCAAATGGACTTGTGTTACGCTTAAAGTCAACAAGCGACCTTCCAATCTCAATTAAGGCAAAGTGTCTGCAAATGTCTTGCATGAAGGCGGATGCACTCTCTTTGAAATCGGGAAGCGAGTAGGCAAACATGACGGCCTTCAAAAGACGCTTCGTTATCTGATCTTGGTCATCTTTTTTCGGAATAGATTTGTCGCGGCTCGAAATCTCGAACGGCGCAAAGTTTATGTCGAGCTTGCGAGAAAGCAAGTCCTGGGCCTGTAGTCGAACGACACGGGGCAAGTCTTCTGGTAATTGATCGTAACCGATGCGCAACTTGAGTTGTGTCTTGATGAAGTGCAGCGCTTGGCCCTTGTAATAGTCCTCGTATTGTTTGGTCTGGACACCTTTCCCATTCTTGACGATTTCCATGAGCTTTTGTATAGCAAAGTCGATACCCAGGTCGGCAGGGAAAGCTCTGTCATTCTTAGAACCAATCAGGCGAACATCGAAGCTTGACGAATCGTCTGCATATGTCTTGTAGTCGAGAGGTACAGCCGCTGTCATGAATTTACGGTTTCGTCCTCCCAGTTTGCCAAGAATGCGCATTGTGGTGTGTGCGTGGAAGTGGTTGTAAGGATGCGGTCGCAAATGGTCAAACAGCGCAGTCATGAGTTCGTCGATCACTGGGGCCATGATAGGATCCAGATAATCAGTGGTTAGGTTGTCGACACAGAGCTCCAAAGTACGAAGACCTTGCCCAACCAGATCGGTGCCAGCGCGAAGGGCAACCACAAGCGGCCTCATGAGGAAACTCAAGTGTGGCAGCAAATGGCTCAACCGCGCAGGAACAGTCAGGCACAACTCAACATATAGGTCCCTCTCTGCTGGTTTACGCGCGGCCATCAGAAGGTTGTTGAGAACATCGAGTAGCATTTCCAAGAGCGGCAATATTTGCTTGTAGAGCTGCTCAAACTTGCCACCTCCGATACTGCGGAAGAGAGCACGAAGCAGGAGGAAGTAGTTGATGGGTTCCTCAGCTTTGGTCGAGAGCTCAATCGACTTTGTAACAATGTTAACCACGTGTGGGAGGAGAACCTGCTCGTTCTGGCCAGCAAATAGAGTCACAGCCATAAAGGCCAGCTTGAAGAGACGAATCAAGATGGAGGCCTTCTTGACGTCGGCCGAACCAACTTCGTCAATTCGATCCATGAGAAACTGCAGTAACATGCCACAAAAACTGGGCGACGTCGCTTCGCTGGCTAAGAAAAACTGGGGTATATGTAAAAGCGCGGTATGCTCGAAGATCATATCGTACAGATGCGGGATCTCCTGTTGAAAGACCTCGTGGAAGGTGGCCGGGTCGATGCAGTGGAACACGGTAGCAAATGTCTCGAGGAGATCCTTTTCTTCCTTGGAACTCGACACCATGTAGAAGTTGGCCATTTGCTCAACTGGTGAAGAATACTGCGATTCCATCGCAGGCTTTTCAATCTCATAATATCGGAATACGTAGGCTCCTTCGCGAAAGAGCTTTACAATAACCTTGACCTCCTCAGCTGTGAATCCATATGCTACTTCCTGCCAATGCGAGGGTGCATTTGCCGGATCAATGGGGGTGCCCACGTTGCATGTTCGCAGCTGATAAAAGGTATTTTTTAGCCCGTTCATGAGATTTTTAAACAGAAACTTGTTGTCGACAACGGGATCAGAGCCTCTGTCGCGCGGGTGCGAAGTCTTGATCGGCATAGCGGAGAAGATGTCAATTTCGTCCCAGTCGGGTGGATTCTCTTTGTTTGCAAGGTACGTCTCTGGTGCGCTATTCTCCTGTTGCTGGTGATAGAGCTTCGACAGCTTGACGGCGTTTGGGTACTGGCGATTCATAGAAGCAAACTTGTCCCCAATCGCGTTGAGAATCATCATGAGATAATGGCGTGCGTCAACCTTGTTAGGAAGCTTCGCAATGCATTCGGCCATGTTGAGTAAAAGCTTCGCACTCATTGTCTGGAAGCTGGTTCCGGGGAACGGGTCCTGCAAATTCCTCGTGTAGACTTCGACCGTTTTGCGAATCTGCTCCGGGCTCAGTGAGTCACGCACGTGGTGGATTAAATCCGCGAGCATGCTATAAGCGAGAGGTCGCATCGTCTCGTACACAGTCAGTCCATCACCAGTCAACGTGCGCTCGTCGAGAAGCTCGTCAATTTTGGGCAAGAAGATTTTGCGACAGTTGTAGTTGATGATGTGCCGGATAGCAATCAGAAGCTCCTTGCGCGTCGCGGACTTCTCCTTAGGACAGTCCTTTAGCAGTCGCACAACGATATCGGGTAAGCTTGGCAAGAAATCTGTGAGTTGTGATGAGTGCGCTCGAAGCAGGTAGGCTAGAAAGCTCATGGTCTTGACCTGGGCAGTGATGAAGTCACCAAATGCCGCACGGTTCTTGATGGCAGGGCTGACGCCAGTGTGGATTTTTCCCTTGGCCGCCGCATCCGCATGCGCCTGCTTCTGCGCGCTGGCTTGAAGCTGCAGCGCCGACTTGATGAGGGGTACGAATGCCCTCACATTTTGCGGGACAGTATTGCGGTAGACCTGGAATATTGATACCACGATAATCGGGCACTCTGATAGAACTTTGAAAGATTGCATTCCCTTCAAGAGAGGGCGGTTTTGCTGTTGGGGGTCCGCGCCGAGTTCTGTCACGGACGCAACGGGCGATGCTGGCCGAGGAGACTGAAAGTTTTGCGAGCCACCGGGTGTGGATGGCGCGCCTCCAGCCGCCGAGGGAGGCGCGGCACCACTGTCGAGCTGTTCGCGCACGACCTTGTCCATTTGCTCAAAGAGCTCCTGGATCAATGACAGGAACTGCTGGACCTTGCCAGTCAGCACCTTGTGCTGGTGGCGCATAATGTCGGATGTGATCTTGACGCATAGCGTGGCATTGTCTTCGTTGTCGGTGCGCACAAGCTGCATGAGGAGATCGACGACTTCGACGGCGTACGGCTCGAGCGGCTCGGCGGGCGACGGCGCGCTGGGCAATCTGTGAAGGACTTCGAGGATACAATTTCGCAGTTTCTTCCCGCATGTTAGCTTGTTTGCGCATTCACTAAGGATGGTACGGTCCGACGAACCTGCTCTGGCGAGTTGCTCTGGAAGATGCATGGTCCGCGCAAGATGTTGACAAAGATGGGCATCAACCTCTTGAGGAAGGGGGGGTATATGGGACCATTTGTGTAGTGGTCGAGTGAGTCGCGGAGCGTGGTAGCAGCTTCTACCTTGGACTTGGTATCTATAAAATTGAAGAAGAAGAAAATTAGTCCGTGTTCACAGCGTTGCCGTGGCGCTCTCGCAGCCGGCCGCAGGCGTGCATGAGCAACCAAGTTGGGACTTTCATACCGATTTCTGCGCTGCTTAGTCGCTTCACGACATCGTCTATCGTTGTCCCTGACATTTCTGCATGATAAGCACCCCTAAGACGCGAAAAGTCGTTCCATTCAAGGGGGCAATGCCGTGGGGGGAAAACGGAAGGCGGCTCTGCGCGGCCGTCCGTGTGAGAGGCAGCTCCAGTCCTAACTTTTTGTTTTCTGCCCAACGAGCTCCAAAATGTATTCGATTAATATCTCAGCGGTATGTATATATACTTGTATATATCCGGTGTTTCTTTTGGCTCGACAAGATGAGTACGAGGCGTCGTGGTGGTGGTTGCGCGCAAAGAAAGCCTCTAATGGGTAGTACTGGTGGGATGTATTGGAAGGGTCGTGGAATTGATGGTCGCGTTGAAAATCAGTAGAGACCAGAGGTGCTGGGGGCTTCGGCCGCCAAAACCAATGGCGCTAGGGGCTGCAGGAATAATAATCCGGCGCTAAAATCGGGCACACCCGCACTTTGGGGGTGGATCTAGTATTTTGCGGGACGACAATATATCATCTATCGATAAGATTGCATTCATTGCCTTTTTCATCACTAACACGTACTTACGACCTCTGGTATACAGATCAACGTTCCGCTCGCGGTGTGTTAAGATCTGTCATGGTCTCTCCGAGTTTCGGGGTAATAGTTTCAATGCATGCCGATATTGTACAACAGCGACCATCACAGTTGTACTTAGTGCATCCCAACCCCACCATCGGTTCGAAGCAGAATTTCAGATACAGCGCGACAGCCTGGAAGGGCTGTAGGGGCCGGTAAGTAAACGCTCGAGGCTCAAGCTGCGTGTCTGGTACTATATCAGCTACGAAAAAATAAACTAGGGACAGCGATTCCCTATGGCAACTGCACAAGATACGTAGCAGGCGGAAGCAATGGTGGAAAAGCTGATCTAAGTCCCTGTGTTTTACTTCCATATTGTCTTTTATCGAGTCCTAAGACAACGCAGAGATGTCTGCGGTCTGCAAACACGTCATAATTAGTTCTCTAATTTTTACAAAGGCTTATACTCGCAGCACGATTGTGGGTAGTACGAGACGGCCCGGCCCCGTCCCCCTTATACGTCGTACTGAGGCGTATGCCTGCTTTTGTGTGAGGACAGAACTCAGATTCGAACTGTGACTGAAGCACAATTTTTTTTCATTTGCTCTAGTCAGCACGACAGCGACGCCGTATAGTATCTTTCTCCTCTACACTACCAATGCAATATTTTATTTGCTCAAGTAAACGCCTGGTCATTCACCACGCGCGCCGTCCATCTTTCTGTACAGAATATCCACCAGCGACGCTGCTGAGCCAAGAATAGAACACCAACTGCTCTTGGAAAGTAACTCGCGAGCAATTACAATATATCCTCAAATATCGTGCTAATAGAAACGCAGTCTTTATTTCATGGCAACGGGTGCTGTAAGGATTTTGAGGAGGTTGGTTCTCGGACTTTAGCCAACTGAAGCCCTTCGAGGCCAGGGGATTTCGTGTGAATCGATAGTTTAGAGTAGTAGCTACTTTTTCTGCTTAAAACTGCGATTCTACCGGCTGATCCTACTTCGCTCAAGGCGCCATGGAAGTTGCTGCCGGTTACTGTTGAGATCGTCCCCACGCATCACCCAGTTTCGGTACAAAAACCCTTTTCCGGCACAAGACCCGGCGTGTTGATCGGGCTCACCAAAGGTTTTTTTTTTTGGTATAAGTTGCTACGAAATGAAGAGTAAGTTGGAATGCCTGGGCCTACCAAGTACGAGAAGCGCGCCATATGGCAGGATGGCATATGCCCTCGACCCTGGTTATCCTCCCGTGGCCTTCAATCCGGGACATACCACTTCATTTGTAGCCTCCCACTTCGCGTCCAGAGCCCAACATCAGGGCGAATCAAGTATGGCGATTACTGTCGATATGACAATCTTACCTTTGCCAGACCTGTATATCAAATTAGCCGCCCATGTGACTTCGCCGGGCGATGGTTGACGCACCTTTTCTGCTGGCATTAGCCTGGCAGCCAGTGCTTCCTGGATTATTTAAAGTGTCTTGGCCCTACAGTGTTGTCTTGCCGCCTCGATTCGTGCATTTTGTTAGGCTGAATCCATGGTAAGAACTGGCGCTCAAGTGGTGGCTGAAGGACTTTCGATGGAATCGAAGGCCAAGGAGATAGATGGCATCATCTGTTCGTTGGGATGGGCCTGGAGCCAAGTTCATCAAAGCGTTCACCACTCTGTCAAAGTCGCAGCTTCGCGCAGCTGCAGAGATGGGATGTTCTCCTGCCCTCGTCTTGATCACGCGGGGGGGGTTGGTGCGGGACAGTGTCACCGATGGTGGGATCGATGAGACAACTTTGTGGGGCATGATGCGAGGCGCGCGTATCAGCTATCCCCAGTTCTTGCTTCGTATCATCGACTCGGAAGATGGATTCGATTTGGCTGCGGCGAGTTTGCTCGTCTCCGTCAGAAAGCTCAGAAGCTAGCCGGAATGC
Organism: Cordyceps javanica; assembly: GCF_051103115.1. NCBI lineage: Eukaryota > Fungi > Ascomycota > Sordariomycetes > Hypocreales > Cordycipitaceae > Cordyceps > Cordyceps javanica. The sequence continues at coordinate 3,572,581 of NC_139296.1, forward strand.
CTTCTGCGCGTGGTGTGGGTTCCCGTACTGTTGATGCAGTTGTCACAGCCAACATTGTCAAGGGCTCCGAGGACAACGCAAATTGCGACGCGTCATGAGGACACACAGAGAAGGACTTGCGGGTATGTGCACATGATCGAGATGAAAAGAGCAGGGAATGTGAGCCGCACGCCTGGAGATTAGCCGGACCAGAGGAACAAATAATCCGAGTGCGCTAGTGCTAGAGTCGACCGGCAGTCTAGACATTGCACGGTACTTTGAGGCTGCCTGCATATGTTTATTTGCATACAAGGCTGGAGGGTTTCAGCTACGCGAGCTACGGATCCTCGTCACGATACCGCCAAACTTGAGGGCATGACAGTTTGACGGCAGCTAGAGGGGTAGTAGTTGGATCGTGTGTGATCCGAGACCATTCGAATGTCCTGTCATTCGACATGTACTAAGTAGAAGAGCTGATAGCCCGACCAAGCCGCGTATCTAGAGAGACAATCGCATCGAAGCGGCGTGGTTTAAAGGTTGTTTGTTAGTTTAGGGTAGGACTTGGGACAAGTTGGTGTGACATGGCCTGGAGGGGTAGCGCGATCAAGCAAACAGAAACAAGACAGACTCGGTCAGCAGTAACGAGAGCGGCGATTGACTGGATTGGGGGCTCTACTTGGCCGTCATTGGGCTGGATTGCATCGGGGTTGAGTGCGAGGCGGTCCACCGTACGAGGTTGCTCAAGAGGCCGGTGAGAGCATAAGTATAGCGCAGATGATTATACAAAGAATGGCACGGAGGCATGGCCAGGGTATGAACAAGGTACTGGTAGGTATTCAAAAGCTAAGTAGTAAAGACCTGGAGCGGTTAGCATCGATGCACGGAAGATGGCCCGTGAGGTCGCGGAAGCCTGCTTGCCAGCAACTGAGGTGCGGGTGACCAGTGAGCGATGGAAACGGGCTGGACAATTCCTCGTCTGATGGCAGCTAAGTATAATTGATGTGGGAAATAGACGAGGCCGGAAAAAAAATGGCAGGGAAGGAAAAAGTGTCTTGAAAGGTTAGTGGTTGGGCAAGCGTGCCAGCAATGGCCAAACTTACCAGATAAGTACAAGGCCCGTTGAATATGGCCGGGGGAGCGGGTGATGTATCCGTAACTTTTGTAAGACTCAACCCGCACTGGTAGTCGCGTACTAAGCAATTAAGGTAGTTTGGTACGGAGTGGTATGGGAAGTACGGATACTAATAAAAGAAAGGTGTGGATCGGCGCCCCTCCAGCCCCTTTGATTTCGAAGGCTGTCCAGATTAAATAAGTAACTTGGCTGCTTGGGTGAGTGCCTTGGTAAGTAGCAGGCAGTAAGTACTCGGTACCTGCAGCTACTGGTGCTGGGCCACAGATTAAGTACCTTTTTATTGGCGACTGGTAATAATAAACTTTGGCGATGGCAGCCTCCACCTGAGGCTGGGCAGGTATCCCAATAATACTGAGTAAGTTACATATCTTAGGAGCGGCAGGCCAGGCTGGCACTGGCAGGCTACACTTGCAACATTGACACGTTTATCAACCTGTACTCGGTGCACGGATGAGTCAATTACTTATGGCCAGCTGTTTTTTTGTCCTTGTCTTTCTTTCCTTCTCCTACCTATCTATCAAACGAGGGTATACTTACACTACCTAAAGAGCGGTTGTGCTAAGTAGGTACTTAGCTTTGGACTGCGAGACCAAACCGCGAGCTTACCAGCCACTTACAGTGGTGATGATAAGTACTCGTCAGACACTATTCAAGGAGAAGAAGAAGAGAAAGAAAGGGAGAAAAAAAGCAAAAAGCAAAAAGCATAGACTAAGAGCATGACATTTCATTTCTTTAAGTGAACTGGTAAATGATTGGTCGTATTTTCAAGTGCATCTTTGCCCCGGTCAGTACTTGCAGCATGCACAGAGAAACAGCTGAACCTCTAAATAGCACTCCCGACTTGGTATCCGTACAATGTATCTGTCTCCAACAAGAAGTCAATGCTCGATAAAGACAGCATCCGAGCATCTTGTCTACACCGAGCAATAAGTATTACAGATAATGGCAGTGCCAGTATGTAAGTAGCTAAGTTAGGTAAGGTAAGCCTCTACTTACGGAATATCCGTACCGTAAGTACCTTGCTACTTTGGCACTTTAGGTGCACTCGGGGCTCATGACAGCTTCCATGCACCAGGCAAACGCACAGGCGGCTCGAGCGAGAGTTCGAAACTCGAGAAACAAAGGGGAACGGGGAAGGAGCCGGCAAGCCTCGCTATTTGTTGACAGTTGAAAAAATCTGTGGCGGGTACTTAAAATAGATAAATACTGAGTAAGTAAGTAGTACGTACTTACTGGTACTTAGCAAGTCGACTACGTACTTGGGTAGGCACCTACATCATTAGTACTTAGGGAGTCAGAGATAAAGATGTCTACTGGAAGCAATACTTAGGTAGAGAGGTAAGTAGGTGAGTGAGTACCTGTATCCGTAGCACCTCCCTCAATGTGACATTGGGGCCGTCCCTGCCGGTCGGTTCTCTTTCCTCCCCGGCGTAATTCCACATAATAAGTATCCGTCAGCGTATAGAACATGGGTTTAATAAGTATTATGTTCCGTACCTGCATACCACCAGTAGCTAAGAAGTAAGGTACTAAGTAGTAGTGACTTGGCTGTGGGAGTTTGTGGCTGGCATCCCAGTCACCGTCACCAGTTGGCAACTTGGCAGTTGACAGTCCCCTTTTTTTGGGGGGCGGGGCTGGGCGTCGTTGGTTGTCCGGTACGTACTGGCCCTCTCGCCAGGTTTTTTTATGTTGGTATCATACTTATAAAATTCACCTGGCCATGCACATATTGATATATCCATGCCCCGGTGTTCAACAATTTTTCTTCTTTGTTCATTCACTTTCAACTTGTGTGCTCAAGTACTACCAAGGCAGATTCTCCCTCGCCTGCTCTCCTGCCACCTTGTTTGCTCACCTCACGCTAGCCGACTCCGTGCATCGTGCGTAGCCAAGTACTTTTGCCTAGTAAAATGGGGCAGGCGTGACATTCAACATCTCCGTAGAAACTTTCAGACTCGTCTCCTTTTGCAAGTACTACTTACTTACCTCCCCAGTAGGCAAGTACCTGAGTAAGTACTTATCTGTAGGCAGCCAGATAGGTACTTACTTACCTAGGACTTTGCATTGCTGGGCGTAGGTAGGCTAGTGGAGTAGGCATCCTCTAAGTAGGTACTGTTCAGGCTTGACCTACCATTAAGGTACCTGGTCGCGACACACTTCCACACCAACCCCTCTGGAATTTACCCCAGCCGCCGTTCCTTTAGGCCAAACCGCGAAAAAAAAAAAGGCAGACACAGCGACGACAATTTTACCCTTCATCCGCTCACGACCAATCGCCCTCGAGTCAACGCACACCCTTGGGGGCTCCCAGCCATCTCCAATCTCGAGTCCCGCACCGGTTTTGATTTTTTTCTGTCTTTGTCGATATCGGACACCTCCGTCAGGCTTCCTACCGGAGCTCCAGGCGCGCGCGCTGCTCTCTCTCCTCTCTCTCTCTCTCTCTCTTTCTCCCCCCCTGGCTGGCTCTCCAATCATCTCGACTGCCAACCCTGTTGTACGCCACGTCCGACCAACTGCACAACTGCACAACCGCATCTCGCCATCGCTTTCTGTCCCTTTTACCCGGAACCATAGTCGTCTGCACCACCCGTTCAATCGTCGTCAAATCGCTTCCCATCGCTGCGCCGACCCTCTTCGCCTCTTCCCCGCCGGCGCGCGGCCCCTGATTGATCATGGCGTTTCTCTTCAAATCCAAGAAGAACCAGGATCGCGCGCTGTCCAGCCGTGATGGCAATGCTCCTCCTCCGACTGCCATGGCCGGCGCCAATGCCCGCGCACAGAATGACAAGCACAGGGCCACCCCCACTGGCAGCCTCAACTCAGAAAATGATGCCGTCACCACCCCGGAACGGCAGGTCACATCTGCCCATAGCCGTCGCGGCGGCAGTGTCGATAACAACAACACTCTGGGAAACCCTTCCGCCGATGTCGCGGTGAGTCCAATTGCCCTCTCCACGCTACCTGGTCACCACCAGCTCTCCACCTGCCTTGTCCCAAATTCTTCCCAAATATACTATGCTGATGCTTCATCTCTCCCCCCTCTAGCTTCGCAACGGTCCGCCACCCACAAACCCAAACGCCTCACTATATCCGTGGTCTCAGCGCCGAATTACCTACACGACGCAAAATCCTAGTCCTTTTCCCCGATATGGCGCCGCCGTCAATAGCGCCTCTTCCAAGGAAGGTGACATCTACATGATGGGTGGCCTCATCAATAGCTCTACCGTCAAAGGCGATCTCTGGATGATCGAGGCCGGAGGCAGTATGTCCTGCTACCCGCTATCAACCACCGCCGAGGGGCCGGGCCCCAGAGTTGGCCACTCCAGTCTGCTGGTTGGCAATGCCTTCATCGTCTACGGTGGTGATACCAAGATCGAGGATGCCGATGTCCTCGACGAGACCCTCTATCTCCTCAACACATCCACGCGACACTGGTCGAGGGCTCTGCCTGCCGGTCCCCGCCCCTCTGGTCGCTATGGCCACTCCTTAAACATACTCGGCTCCAAGATATACATCTTTGGTGGCCAGGTTGAGGGCTATTTCATGAACGACTTGTCCGCTTTTGACCTGAATCAGCTTCAGATGGCCAACAACCGATGGGAAATCTTGCTTCAGTCCGACACGTCTCCGAGCATCCCGGCTGCTCGAACAAACCACACTGTCATCACCTACAATGACAAGATGTATCTCTTTGGTGGTACCAATGGCTTCGAATGGTTCAACGACGTTTGGTGTTACGACCCGCAGGTCAACAAGTGGTCGCAGCTCGACTGTATCGGCTATATCCCTTCTCGTCGTGAGGGCCATGCCGCCGCCCTCGTCGACGACGTCATGTACATTTTCGGCGGACGAACCGAAGAGGGCACCGATTTGGGTGACCTCGCCGCCTTTCGGATATCCTTGCGACGCTGGTACACCTTCCAGAACATGGGCCCTTCGCCCTCGCCAAGGTCAGGGCATAGCATGACTACGGTTGGCAAGTCCATCGTTGTGCTCGGTGGTGAGCCTAGCACTGCTGCATCCACCGTCAATGATCTTGGTATCCTCTATGTTTTGGATACGACTAAGATTCGCTATCCCGCCGACGCTCAGCAGAACTCGATCCGTCCACCCCAGGGCGCGCGACCAAGCCTCGAAGCTGCCAATCGTCAAGCTCCCGGTATCGCCAATGCTCCTCAAGACCCCAAACGAATGACAGAAGGTGCAGCTGTAGGTACAGTGGCTGGTGGTGCCGCCGCCGCCGCCGCCGCCACTGCTGGCGCCGCGGCAGTTGTCACTAACGGGTCAGGTCCTATCTCCAGTCCCGACTCAAGCCGTTCGCTAAACCCGACCAGCCCCGAACCTCAAGGTCCGCCTGGTGCAGGACCAAAACTGCCACGTCCTGCCCCTCCTCCAGCCGCCTCGCCCCCCCAAGCCCCTACTGGTGCAAAGTCACCGCTGGAGGCTTCTTCCGTCGCGCGAGTCCGCGGCGCCTCTGTTGATCGCCCTGGGGCCGGTTCACCCAAGCCTGGCCCCATTGACACTCCTGCACGACAACTCGCTGCAGATCCTGAAGGTCCGGTTGCTGCTGCTATAAACGGTCAACGATCACCGCCCCATGGCTCAAGAGCAGCCAGTGCTGCCGAGAAGACACGCGCTCCTCGACCGTCACAAGGTTCTATCGACAGTACGTTGGAATCATCACGAGCTAATCGCCCGTCGTCACCACCTCCCCCGAATCGCCAAGGTGGCAATTTGGTGTCTCGCCGCTCGTCTGGCCGCAACTCGCAGACGGTTGCCTTGCTCAAGGAGCTCGACGCTGCCCGAAACAAGAATGCTTGGTATGCCTCCGAACTTGAGCTGGCTCGAAAAGGCGGCTATGTTGCAAACACTTCCAGCCCAGCCCTCGACAAGTCCTCCGAAACATTCGATGATGAAGACAGGCCTCTCATCGAGGCCCTGCTGGCCATGCGTACAGAACTCGCCAACGTCCAAAGTGCTGTCGATAAGCAGGCCGTTGTTGCTGCCAAGCAAATCGCGGAAGCAGAGAGACAACGAGACGCTGCAATCCAAGAAGCCGTGTATGCCAAAGCCAAAGTGGCCGCATTTACCGGCAGCAGTGCCTCTAGCACGCCACAGCTCGATGGGGAGCGCGATGAAGTCGGCCGTGCCGACGGCATGAGCAAGAAGTTGGCTACAGCACTGCTCGTGCAAAAGGAGCAGCAAACTCACATTGAGAATATGAGGTCGGAGCTAGAAGCGGAGAAACGCGCGCGCCAACTTGCCGACGAGACTTCCAACGCTGCCGAGAAGCGACTCGCCCATCTCGAATCTTACAAGCAGCAAACTTCGGCCGAAGTTGAGCGGCTCAAGTCTGAATTGCATTTGTCACAGCGGGAGGCCCGTGAACATTCCGTTTCTGCCTCTGATGCTGTATCCGCGCTGGCTCTGCTCAAGGCCGAAAAAGAAGAGGTCACGAGCAAATACAACGATGTTGTTGGAACGTCAAAGGGTCACGACGAGACCTTTACTTCTCTGCGAGCTGCGATCAAGGCTTCGGAAGACGGCAAGTCACATGTAGAAAAGAAACTGGCAGAAGAGCGCACTGCCCGTGAGAAGCTGGAGACAAAGTTGAACAAGCTTAAGATCGAGCATGAAGCCCGCACAGCCGAGCTGGTTGCCTCCACCCAGCGGTTACGTGACGCTGAGGAGCTGGCAGAGAAGAACGCAAACGAGGCGCGAACACACCGCGCGGTTGTCTTATCCGGACTCGACAAGATCACTCTCCGTGACTCGCCCAAGTCAAACAATGGAGCGACTGAGCGATCCGTGGCTCTGCAAAATCAAATCACCAGCGCCAATGCCCTGGTCAAGAAATACCAGCAAGAGCTTGATGCAGCTGCCGATAAACTTCGAAGTGCCGAAGAGCGCATTGCCGGTCTGGAACAGTATCAGGAGCAGTCGAGCCGTGAGGGTGTCTCCATCAGACGACAGCTTCAGGCTGCCATGCGAGAAACTCAGAGCCTACAGGCTGCCCACTCCGAGGTGAAGAATCAACTTGCTGCCCAGCAGCTGGAGACGAATGCCATGACTGTGCAGCACACTGCACTCAAGGACATTCTCAATGAGCGCGGCATCAGCCCTACAGCTGCTGTGCGCAGTCGCGGACTCGCCAGCCCTCGCACGACTTCACCAGAGCAAACCCGTCTGCGCGAGCTAGAGGCTCAGCTAGCAAGCTCCCACGCCTCTCACGAGGAAACGAAACAAGCTTTTGCTGTGCAAGCTCAGGAATCTGAATCTGCCTACCGCGACAAGCTTACTCAACTTGAAAATGACTATCAGTCCGCTGTACATTACGTCAAGGGCACGGAGAAGATGTTGAAACAGCTTAAGGAGCAGCTACAGCGCTACAAAACGGAGAATGCTCGCCTGAAGTCCGACATGGAAGCGATGGAGGACCGGGCGCAGAAAGATGAGACCAATAGCCGAACCGTTGAAGCACCCTCTGAATGGCAAACTGAAAAGCATAGCCTCGAGCACAAGATTAGCGCTCTACAAGAAGAGCTTCGGGCTTCGGGCTCGCAACTGGAAAAGAAATACGCGGGCGTGAAGAAAGAGCTTGCTGATCTGCAAACTGAGAAAGAGCACACGTCGAAGCAGCTGGCCACGCATGTCAAGGATCTGGACCAACTGCGCTCCGAAAACGCTCTGCTCGAGCAGCGCGCTACTGATGCTGAGCAAAAAGTGTCCCTGTTGCTCGACCAAGTAGAGCACTCGGTCGACAGCTACCGTCGCCGCAGCCGTCAGCCCAACATGACGCCTATTGAGGTTGGTGGCTCCAATGGCCTGGGCGGGTTGGGCCACGCACGTCAGGAGAGCTCCGAGGCAGAGAGCGTGTACGGTGGTGGTGGAGGTCACGGCAGCACGGATGGTCGCAACAGCGCAGCCCTCGACAACCTCGCCAGCGAGCTCGAGACCCTTCGCACCCACTGGGAGGCCACCAATAAGAACTACCGTCTGAGCAACAACTTTGACTTTGATCCGCCGGCCGACCTGAAAAAGGACGACGACGGCATTCCCGGAGCGGGTCTCAGCGAAAGCCTGGCTGACTGGCGCAAGAAGCTGGACGCGGAAGAGCACGCCGACGGGCGCAAGTCAAAGTAACGATACGAAACAAACGATTTAGAAACTCTGGAAGTCTCGACAACTCTCGAGCCCTGGCGTTTCCTTCCTCGACATTAATGAGTAAAGTGCTCTCAGTTTTTTTCTGTCTTCTGGACTGGGAGACACGCTACGTATTCATGAACGCATATACCCGCTGCTTTCATTTACTGGTCTTGCTGGATAAAATACATTTGGGTTGTTTTTCTTCTTCTTCTGCTTCTTCTTTGTTCTTTTCCTCTAGGGTGTTTACATGCCGCTCTTTTTTTTTCTGCTTTCCATTCTTGAACCTTGTTCTTCGGGGATTCGATTGTTGATTGTATCGAGGCCTGTTCTTTTCTCTTGCAAATTTTTCATCTTTTGAATGTCCTCTATGAGCGGGGGAGAGAAAGCTGTATGGCGGCAAGGGTCATTTGGTTGGAAAGAAATTGACAAAAAGAAGGGAATTCTGGGCGAACCATGGTCATCTTTGTCCATCGCTGCACTGTTGTGCCTGCTTTCTTGGACCCTTTCGTCATTGCAGTCGCATTCACTTTTTTTTTATCTTCTGACTTTTTGGTGCTGTACTCTGCGTTTCTCATTTCCTTTTTTGTATTGTTCCCCCTGTTGTCTCTACTATGTCACGGTTGTCTGTCTAAAGTTTAATTTTGTACAATGACAAAAAAAAAGCCGCAAAGCCAATGATTGGATCACTTTATTTTCTGTTCTCATTGTTGCGCTAAACTTGAATTTGTTAGTTGGAATCATGATAACTACTTGGCGTCTTTCGAACACCGATGAACATTCCGTTCCCGAAGTTCTGCAACGTATCAATGCGTTCCCTCTCCACCCTCTTTCCCCTTGCGACCGATGCAAAGCCCAACTTGTAATCTATACATTGATAGTAGATTGAATGTTCCGGACGCCGAATATACAAACGCCAAACTAGGTGCAAAGACGTACAAGTATGAAAAAGAAAGAGGCCCTCGCCAAAACATAAGCTCCCTTGCTTATGCGCTTCTTCTCCATGACTAGAACCCAGCACCACCATACACCCACCTAAACTAGATAATGAACGGGCTCGCATATCCTTCACGCCGCTGGCGTGGCCATGCCTCGCATGACAGCCAGGCACTTTTGAAAGTCGAGCTTGCCGCCGTCGCGGGGCATAAACTCGCCGCTGGCGATGCACAGGACGCGCATTTTCGGGTCATACCGCAGGCCGGGGAGCAGCTTGGGCGTGATTAGGAAATACTGGCTCGTGTGTTCGCGGCACGCAATCTCCACCATGCGCTCGTGCACCATGCGCTCGTTGCGCGGGTCCATGCCCTGGTTGATCTCGTCGACGACGCGAAAGGGGGACTGCGCGAGCGACTGCAGCGCCATGAGGTAGAAGACGGTCGACACGGCGCGCTCGCCGCCAGACTGCCGGTGGGCGGTAAGCTGTTGAAGAGTCTCGCTCTCGCTACAAGAACATGTCTGTCAGCCATTGGGACCCTCCTGGGAGAATGCGCAACAGAGAGGAGGAGGAGGAGGAGGAGGAGGAGGAGGAGGAGGAGGGTCGGATTACGTACCGGAAGCGAACCATGATATTCAAGGCCCACTGATCAAAGTCCTCGTCTTTGTGGATGCGCACCTCACCCGAGCAGCTAATCTGCTCAAAGTTGTACGCAAAGGCGCTGTTGATCTGCGCAACCACCTCGTCCAGCTTCGGCTCAAATTTGTTCATGAGCGAGTCGTGGGCGGCCTTTAGCTCTGTTGATTTGTTGTTGATGCTGTTCATCTTTTGTCGAAGTTGCTCAATCTCTTGCGCGCGCTTTTCAAACTCACGCAAAATGTTGGGGTTGGATGCGTGAATGAGCTCGAGCTGCGCCTTTTCCGCATCAATCTCCAGCTCAATGTCGTGCTCTGTCTTGCCCTCTGCCATGTCTTGCAGGTAGAGGCGGCGGTCCTGATGCTCTAGCAGCAAATCTTTGACTTTGTCGGACATGTCTTTGCCTACGGTGCGTGCCTGGTCGGCGATACGATTGGCCTCTTCTAGTTTCGCCCTTTCGGTCGCCAGTCGCTCAACAATCTTAGCATTGCGCTTCTTCAGACCATTGACATCCGAAGTGGCTTCGATGGAGCGAATCTTGGCCTCGATATATTCCCGGTGTGCCTTTTTCATATTGTCCAAAGAAGCGGCATGACGCATTGCAGCATTGTATTTGACCATGACGATCTTATCCAAATCGTATTGAGCCGCATAGATCCGGTTTCGAATTACCTGCATCATCTGTGCATTCTCTTCCTTTCGTCGTTCCTCGGCATCTATTACTCGGCAGTTAGCGTCAATCGCGGCTCTGCGTTGCCATAAGCCCTACCGATTTTTTCTGGCAGTGATTGCCACCTTTGATACTCTTTTTGTAGGGCGCTCTTTTCGCTTTTCAGGTCGTCCTAATTGCGTCAGCCATTTATCATTCTTCAGGAACACGAGCAGACACACAATTTTGGCGTTTATAGCATGCTTCTTCTCATCGAGATCTTTCCGTTTGGCCAAGATCTCAGTGTTTTGTTGCTTGAGTGTCTGAAATTCTGCCTCCGCCGCCGCAAGCTGACGTGTAAGCTCCGCCTTTTCTTGCACGTCGACAGTTTGCGAGGTCCAGAATCGTCCAGGGTTGATAAATTTGCTAATAGCAGTCATCGCCTTGCCGCCATACTCCTTGCGCCGACGGAGAGTAAACAAATGTCTGCCAGCAGCCCATTGCGTGACGTTGCCACTATTTGCGAGTTTATTATATTGAGCATTGTCATGCTCCTGTAGAGTCAAGCCAGACTGGTGAATTCTCTTTTCCGAGCAAAGCATCGCGATGACAGGGTCGGGACCCTCCAAATAATCGACAGCAAAGCCGTCTAGGTTGAGTTTCACGGCGTCCTCTCTCGACAGTGGAGGCTGAAAGTTATTCAAAGAGTGGATGCTTGAGCGGATAACAACTGATAGACTCATAACGCGATAAAGCTGATCAGACAGTTTCTTGAAGTCGCTCCGCGTCTGGACAGTGAAACACGTAAAGTCGTCCATTTGTAGTAAAGACTGGACCTGGTTGGAATAACGCTCATCTTTAATTGAGCAGCAGAGCATAGGAGGACCGAACACTTCCTTTTCAAACTCACCCATGTGTTCTTGTATCCATTCCCATCCTCGTGCAACTTCTGGGAAATTTTTCTTCATCATGTTCAATTGTTGGCCTTCTTGCGTATCGAGTGATGCCAAGGACGATGTCAAAGTTTCCATTTGCCGCTTGGGATTTCGTCCCTTCTCTTTTAGGCTGTTTAATTCTGAAGTGAGCTCGCGGTCCATGGATGCTAGCTCGCGTAGGTTGTGTTCCTCGGCGCGGATCTTCTGATTCCATTCGCCTGCACTGAACTCGACTGGACGATTCTTCAGGTCGGCTTGCAGCGACGTAAGTTTGGCCCGCGCAGAAGCGACCTCCTTTTTCCTTGCATCAAACAGTTTCCGCTCGGCAGCCATCTTGTCATTGAAGGCGTCGATTGATCCCTGTTCATCTTTTACCTTTTGGTCAAGGGCGTCTGAGACGTCATGGCACTGCTGGAGAGCTCTTTCGTTGGCCTGTAGTGTGGACTTGACTCTGTCTGAGTATTCTTCTTTTTTGTTCACAGCCTGCAGCGAAGGTCCGCTTTCGTCCTCGAGTCGCTTTAGAGAATCTTGGGCCTTTTTCTTATTCTCTTTCGCCGCTATGTATTTATTCCGTGCTTCTTGGTATCTGGCCAAAACCTTCACTATATTCAGGTCGTCTAGTCGTTTTTGAATTTCGCCACGCTCTCGAAGTCGGTCAACGTCAGCTTGCAATCCTTGTTGGCGAGCCTCGAGGTTTTCGAGGGTTTCTGCGTCGTTTTGGCTGTTTTCAGCAAGCTCTTTCTTTTCTTTAAATATCTCTCGAAGCTTGTCCTGCCAAACAAGCATTTCTTCTGGCGCCGCGGCACGGATTGTTTCGTGAAGCAGCTCCACAGGAGTAGAAGCAGCGAACTCGACCACTCGCTCTTGGGGCAGAAACTGGCACAGGTTGTCGACTTGGATCTTGAGTGACTTCATAAGATCCTGGATTTTCTTGTGCGTGGTCTCCTTGCCGTTCAGCCACCATTTTTGGGTATTTTGATCTCGGCGAATCTGGACTCTGACGACGTAGTTGTGACGGTCGCTCGGTTTTCTTTGCAGCTCGATTTCGATGGTTGCCTTCTCTCTGCCGTGCTTGACGAATTCTTTAATCGAGCCGGCACGCCCTAGGTGCTTAGGACTATAGCCTAGTCCCAGGCAGATCGCACATACGAGCGAGCTCTTGCCAGTGCCATTGGGGCCAATGACCATGTTCAAGTAGGGGCCAGGAAAGAACTCGGCTTTTTCATATGTCACAAAATTTTGAACACAAACGCGCACAATAGAGCCTGGCTGGAACTCATCCACACGGTCAGATTGCGAGGCGGCATTTGTGCGGCTCGCGCCACCATTCACTTCATACTGCGACAGCTGCGTCGATCGTCGAGGTCGCTTCGGGGGGTCGGGTGTATGGATATTGTCCTCGTCGGATTCATCGTCGGATTGAATACGACGGCGCCTGCGAGATCTGTCCGAAGTCATTGCTCGAAAGGGCGCCTCATGCGCTGGCCGACAAGAAATTGCCAGGCGACTCCGGATGTGTTAATTGATGTTGGGGAGGGGCCATCAAGACGCGCCACACGCGTTTGCGAGTTGCACTTAAACGAGATCCCCACCACAAGCTGGCTGTGGGTGTGACAGCCTGCTCAGTAAGTACTTGGACAGGACAGGTGATGTAGGACTAAGTCATTGGGAAAATCTATTTCAAACTTTTCGATTCTCTGCACTTGACGAGTTTCCATCGGATACGGCCTTGCTGATAATTAATCAAGTTTGGGAAACACCGACCGAAACTGTTGGAACGCGCACATAGCAGGCGCATAATGCTGAAGAAAACAAGCAATCATGGCGATGGCCTCCATTCAAGTGGTATTGCAGCGCGACTCTATATTCTAAAAGCGTCACCTTCATTGCAGCTCTCAGCATTGATTATATCTACTGGGCGGTTACAAAAATATGGGCGCCGGCCAAAAAAATGCGTGATCTGGGAATCGAACCCAGGGCTCCCCGACGTTGCTGATGGCAACGGAGAATTTTACCACTAAACCAATCACGCTGACTTTTCTTCGTGGCAAGCGTCGCACTATTAACATACAAGATGGTTCAGCTGCCGTGTTGCTACCAAATGAACACTTCGAGGACTGCGTCTTCCGAGATCTCGGCTCGCACGGAAGAAAAATATATCAAGTGGACAATGCAAGCCATTTGATTCATAATAATCCAATAGCTAGAATTATGCTGTAGATCTCGAACCCCACGTTCAGCTTAGTGTGCGCGCTTTTCACAGCGGCCGGTAGTAATTCTAACCCAGCTGGCCGATCGGAGCCTGTGGATGCGATTGGCAACCTCTGGTTCATAGACACCAGAAACGAAATATTACGAGAATTGTGATCAAAGTGAGACTATTTCTCCGACAGAGAAAGGTTGAGCTGGCCCAGCTGCCGAATTCGCGCTTCTCGGGGATGCGGGTGGCCTCCCTTGACTGACATACTTTATTGCGCCAGCGACCTTTCACTATCCCCATGCGCTGTGGTGTACACTGAGACTCGTGGCATGTTTCTACAACCTAAAAAACACTGCACTGGGAAAGGATTAGGGTTTTGTCGTCACGGGGCGGCAGGACTTTGTCTATGTTAGGAAGCGATTAGGTATTGTGGTTGGGCTCCTCCGTCTATCCCCGCCTGAGTATGAATTATATTCTATATTCACAAAACAGAAAAGATAGCGGGAGACACAGCGGGGATATCTTCAGCTTTAATTTTAGTTTGGAAATAAATTGCCGGTTGGATGAGCATGAGGTCGGTCGCAGGGCGCTAATAAGGGGGGAGGGACATGAAAGCATGAAAGGCTTGGTCGTGGATTTCCGCGCCTTGAAGGATGGCGCGCCTCTTTTGCTCATGGTCAAGTGAGCTAGGGGTTGGTTGTAATAGTGTCAAGGCATTATTCGTTTTGATCGGTGATGGTGACCGTGACAAGCAATGGCGCCGTGCATTATTATTATTGATGAATAGTGGCAAAACCTGGCAACCTGGCAACCCGACTGCCCAGCTCGGTAAATTGGCAGGTCGAATAGGCGAGGTATGCTGCAGCGAGGGACTGGCCAGGATGGTCGGGCTGTTGGAATGTGACAAGATGGCTTGGTCTCTGCTTTTCTCTGGTAGATGTGCGAATGATGATACGAGTAACCCCTACTAGATATGTAGTCAGTCGATGGGCTGTCGGGAATTCCATTCCAGAGCCACCGCGCGCCGCGCCACCCAACGAGCCTCCCTTGAAGGTGTGGCACTGCGAGGACCTGCCCAGCTGCCTGCCCACAACACCATGGTGCTGCGCTGTGTTGATCATCGCCGCCACTCACAAGTAAACATTGCATTCCTGAGCTTCCAAGCCGCTCGCTTTTCCTTGGGAGTCTGGCACGTTTCGCCTCTGCCGGTAAGCCCAACATTGTGTGATTTCATTTGCAAGAGAAGCACAGCTGTTTCCACTCTTCCTGATCCGCCTCTCCAGTCCTTCTCCTGCCGGCCAGCCCTCCGTTTGTGCCCTCGCCATCCTCTCCCTCGTCCTCTTTTCCTTCTTCAACCACGTTGCCGCAACGGTCCATCGCTAAGTTTCTCTTTTGTTTTTCTTTCCCGCCTATCGTTGTTTTTGGGCTTTTTCGGTTTTCTTCCTCCCACAGACGCTTGATTTGGCTTTGCAACTGCTCCTGCCCGACTCTGTCTTATACGCTCGACTCCCCTCGAAGCAAACACTTGCTCCAATCGCCTATTACAACATACCTCGACAGCTACCGTTTCCGCCTGTTTTGACACTGGAAATCCCTTCTGGCCCGAATCGACAAAACAAATAGATTCTGAATTCGACCCCGCTTGGTTAAATCGCCTATTATTCTCCAGTATTATGTTCTAGCTTCTCTTACCAACATACAAACGAGAAATGGCTGAGGCTGCCGTTTCCGCTGCCCGCTCTCCGCTGGCCGAAGCGGCCTATCGCATTAATTCACCTATCGTTTACCCAGATCAGCCTCTGAACAAACATCGGAATCAAAGAAGCGAGCATGAGAGCACACCCGAGGCAGTGGCCTGCCACCGCGCGCGACAGGTGCAATCTCCCACGACTAACCGAGTCGCTCCCGACGCACGCGTGTCCGCCATCATGAACGAGCACCAGGCAAGCGAAGAAGATAAACGCATGTCGCAAGCCTCGTATGCATCTACCTCGAGCAGTCGCAGCAAGCGAAGCTACAAAACACACATTGGCCCATGGCAGCTTGGACGCACCTTGGGCAAGGGCTCTTCTGCTCGTGTGCGACTTTGTCGTCATAACATTACCCACCAGCTGGCTGCCGTCAAAATCGTCAACCGACGTATGGCGTATCTTGTCCAAGATAGCAGCTTAGCTGCACTGAGCAAATGGGACAGCCACCTTCCCGAGCCTTCAGACGGCCATATGCGTGTTCCCATGGCCATCGAGCGAGAAGTCGCAATCCTTAAGCTTATTGAGCACCCCAACATTATGAAGCTCTATGACATCTGGGAAAATCGCTCCGAGATGTAAGTTGACAACCTCACAAGTATACTCAATCTGATACTAATGTTGTAGTTATCTTATTCTCGAATATATCAACCAAGGTGATCTTTTCACATTCATCAACACTAAAGGCCGTCTATCGGAAGAACTCGCTATTTTCTTTTTTCGACAGATGATAAGTGCCATCGCTTACTGCCACTCATTCAACGTTTGCCACCGCGATCTGAAGCCGGAGAATATTCTCATCACGGAGGACCTCCAAATCAAGATTGCTGACTTTGGGATGGCTGCGCTTCATCAGACGGCTACCCATCATCTTGCAACCGCCTGTGGTAGCCCTCACTATGCTGCCCCGGAACTACTTAAAAACAGGCAGTACCGTGGTGATAAGGCCGACATTTGGAGTATGGGCGTGATACTCTATGCTATGCTCTCTGCGACCCTTCCGTTTGACGATCCTGATCTGCGCGTCATGATGGGCAAGACCAAGAAGGGGGTGTATGAGATGCCGAAGCATATCAGTCCCGATGCCCAAGATCTCATTCGCCGGATGCTGCAGGTGAATCCCGAGCGTCGTATCAATTTGCAAGACATTTGGAACCACCCTCTGGTTCAAAGGTACAGCTACCACGACGACTTCGGTGACCTCAGCAGCCAAATGCTGGGCAAAGGATTCAAGTATGACCCTGTACCTCGCAACGAAATTGATCCACAGCTACTACGACAACTTCGATCCATGTGGCACATGTTCAACGAGCAAGACCTTGCACATAAGTTGACTAGCGAAAAGCCAAACGACCAAAAAGCCTTCTACTGGCTGCTACATGACTATCGGGACAAGCAACTCGAAGACTTTAAGCCAGAGCTGGCTCATTCGATGAGCGATTATCATCACATGAAACCTTCAATCTGGAAGAAGCGTGTATCAACCTGCCAATTCTCGCAGCCTCGCGCAAACGGACACGGCCGCTCTATCTCACGTTTCACTGTCATCTCTAACGCTGCTGAGGGCGATACTGCCACGGTAGTCAACTATGACCCATATAGGGCCAGCGGCAGACTGCAACATTGCGACTCTAAAGCCAGCCATGCCAGGGTCGCCGTGCATCGCGACAGTGTTTCGTCCCCTGCCACCCATGCTCGGGCGCGAAGCGCATCCAACGCAAACGTTCGCCGCGCTGGGGCTAATGCAGCCAAAAGCGTCGCATCCGCCAAGCTGGGATCTGCAAAGGGCTCAGTGGCCTCGCTCAACAGCCGTCAAGGCACCCCTTCGCGCAGCGGCCCTGGCCTTCGGCACAAGCGGGCTGTCGATTTCACCAACCTGCGCAAGCGCTCGAATTCGACTTCAAATGTGCAGAGTCCCGATCGTCGACCCGGAACAGCTTCCTCTGCTATGCATAACGGGACCAAACCTCTTCAGCGTGTACAAAGCAACATACCTGCCGTACCCAAAGTGCCTACCGTGTACAAGCGTCCCCAGTCCGATACCCCTCTTGTAGTCAAGAATGCCTCTACTCTTTTCCGCGATGAGCTTCGCAACTTTAGCAATGACATTGCTCGCAACTGTGATGAGGCTTTCAGAAGCACTTTGATCTACGAGGACTCCGTGATTAGCGAAGGTGACAAGAAAAACCGCGACTCGACTCCGTTTTCATTTACCGCTGTGAGTCCATCTGTCGCGACTGAGGCCACTGAGTTCTCGTCCAAGTCATGGAATCACCATCCATTACCTGCTCTGCCTGCTGAGGACGGCACATTGAGTGATGCAACCACTGCTGCTGACTCGCGACCCGGTTCCGGAGAGGGCTTTGGAAGTGGCAACGAATATATCATCGATGGAACGGAGCAAACATCTATTGCCTCTGCTATTCCTCGCCAAGTCGATCGGCGAAGTGTATCTGCACCCGCCGCTAATCCTAATGGCAAGAAGACATCGGTGCTGCCATCCATCAATGAGAACTTTGGTGTCAACAATTCCACAAATGACAAGTCGCGAACTGTCTCAGCGCCTCAAGCGGCATCGAAGCAGATGAATGTGTCAGCCGGAGATGTGGATTACCTGAACAGTACCGAGAATACCATTCGTATGGTGGTGGATTCCCCTGCTGGTCAAGTCGATGCCAAGGCAGCTGATGTGCCTGTTGTCAAGAGAAAGTTGACAAAGGAAGAGCTGGGGCGCAAGCTTCATCTGCACATCGCATACAATGCGGATCGTGCTAGTGAAGCCGGGCCTCACTCTTCGGGAGATGACCCTCTAAGCAGTGGCGGTGTTCGCAGGATGCGATCTTGGTTCAGACGTGTTTCGAAGACAGACTCTGAGCCGGAGACGAGTCCGCAGAGCACGGAGAGCCAGAAATCGCCGGCCACCTCCCGCAGTTCGCAGGAAGCACAGTCAGCGGCAAACGATACATCTTCAAAGAAGCGCGCGTTCGGCATTCCTTTCTGGAAGCATGGCCGATCACAAGAGCCAGACGCGGCTGCAAACACCGAGCATGCCGAGAATGAGAGGCTGACGACTACAACTGACCAGGCGCGCAGAAAGAGCTCAGCCGTCGCAACTGTCAACAGCTCTGGATCAGGCACGCAGCGTGGCATCGAGGTTAAGCAGAATTGGCTGACACGTCTTTTCCGAGTCAAGCCAGCCACCAGCTACGTATGTATGAATACATCTCGCAGAAAAGCGCGACAGGAAGTGGTGATGCTTCTGCGGGAATGGCGACGCTACGGCATCCGCGACATCCAGGTGGACAAGCAACGCAATATCATCTTTGCACGAGTTGCAGCTAAGAACTGTAGGTGCTTACACCTTGGTGTAAACTCGAATATTTTACTTATCATGTTGCAGATCTCAATATCAAAGAAGTTGCGATTGCCGCCGAGGTGGTGACTGTGATCGAGCACGGCAGACGCCAACCACTGAGCATTATCCGATTTACACAACAGCGTGGAGCAGCCAGCAGTTTTCACCGGGTCGTGGATACGATCCGGATTGTGTTTGACGATCGAAATCTAGTCGTCACGGACCGAAACAAGCAAAAGATGATGATCAGCACTCTGGCATCTGTCAACTAATCACTCTGGGCAGTGAAGGCTCTTCCTCACGATGCTGCGTTAAGTCTGGCTTGATTTCGAGAATTCGTTCTGTTTTTCTTTGGCGTAGTGCACATAGTCCTAAAAGGGGACAACCACGCATTCTCTCTCTCTCGCTCTCGCTCTGTCTTTGTTCTTTTTTGTTTTCTCTTTTGGTTGTGGGCCTTTGTTGTTTTTGAATTTTCGAGTTGATGGCTTTTTTTCCGGTTTGATCCTTGAAGCTAATAATCAATGGGCGGAGAAGCGCGCCTTCATGTAGCTGTGGAAGCTAACAGCCAATTTCTTGGCCTTTTGCCTCGTTTCTTTGAATTTGTAGGAAGGCGACAGCCCTAAAATTATTGTTTTTGACTTGGTTTTTTTTTTCTTTTTTGGCTTTGAATCGCCGTCAAGCCTTGTTGGATGAGTGAGAAGAAGTGATCAGGGAACAGAGTCTGCCTGTCGGATACATATACATAATGCGGCGTTGAACTGGAAGCATGAGTCAATAAAATTCGTTAATATGGATGGCTGCAACTTGAAGACTCAAACTTGACACTTCACGCAACACCTTTGATATGACCCTTGTACTGTTTTCTAGTCTCATATCACGTTGCGAAGCTCTAATAATGTGCCTGAGCTGTAGTGATGGCTCTAGACAAAAGCATAGTGCTCGTCATTGAAGCTGGCTGCGTGACTGTTGATGCTCTAGAATTTTTTTGCTGTCCCGGATTTCTTGTTCTACGCACGCGTCCACCATTTTCGATGTTGCATGTGTATTGAGCACGTACGTTGCCCACTTGTTACTATGATTACTGAGGCCGAGAGACTCCGGTTGTTCTCAATACGCCTTTCCAGTACTAGGATAACATGTGCAGACCTATAGCGAGGATCAATAAACCGGTGTTGTTTGTTTATGATCATGTGTGTATGGCCAAGTACATCGCACAGCAGCAAGGAAACCAGGGACGGCCCCCCGTGTGAGCACGGCGCGGCGGGAATGTGCGTTGCTCGTGGGCTATGATGAATGGGCTTCTAAATTTAGTCTCGTGCGTTGGCATGCAATACAGACAGAAATCCACATTGCATGGAGCGCCGCCGAATGATTTCATTGCGATAGTCTGGGAAGAAGGGGGTTGCAGTGCGTAAAATGGACACGAATATAGAAAGACACTGGGGGGGGGACTTGTCGACGTGCCAAAAGGGCTGCACAAACGTCCGACGTAATTAGCAGATGTCAAGGAAATGCGTCATGGCAATAGCATGTTTATTCTGGGTCTGCAGACTAATGCACGATGGCAGCAGCACAGCATCGCGCTGTGGGAAAGGCCGTCCGAACCGGGCTTTATGGCGTCGGAAAGGACCGGAGTCAAGGAGCGGCGCTGGGCGGACGCCAGCGAGATGTGGAGCAGACATGCCAGGCCAATGTGCCTCGGCTCTTGGGAGGAGAAGTGACGTCGTGAGGGCCGCCGGTCGGTCATGGGGAACCCTGGAGGAGGAGGAGGGGGGAGGCGTAGAGTTTGGAAGTCTGGCGCGTGCCTTTTTTTTTTTTTAATTGCATTGTATTTTTCTGGGGGCGTGTAGAGCTCTCCGGAGAGACCAAGTAGAGAAGGAGAGAAGAAAGTTGCAGTCGCCGTAGAGGATGAGACGTGGTTCTATTTATACAGGGCCACACAGCGTCCGCGCTTACTGCGAAAGCCGCCGAGAAACACGGCGAGGGCCTGTTTCTGCTGTGGCGATATTACTACAAGGCGCATGTTGGAAGAGTAATACGCCCACTGGGATTTGCTAGTAAGGCCAGGACCTGCGCTTGAAGAAGAATAAGCAGGCAATTTAGACGCGATGGATGGGAAAGAAAATATAAATGCAACGTGCATGGCCCGAATCGAATTTGTAGCTTGTCATTTCTTGCTATTCAGCAAAGCGAGATAAGGCGTCGAGTAAGTACAGCTTTGCTCCCAACTTCTCAGGTCACTGCAAGCCAGAAGGCATACACTATCGAAGTAGGTATCTATCTGCCACTGCGCTCGGAACTCCGTGCCTGCCGCCCCCAGTGCTCCGAGCCACATGTGTGTGAATGGGATCGGAGATACGGAGCATACTTTCTTGTCGCCCTTTGTTTGTTTGGGAATTGCGTTTTTGGAGTTTCCATTACCTCTTAACAACTCGTTTCACACCTCTGTGCGGTGCGCCATCGGAGCCTGCCTGCCTGCCTAGCTGTGCGGGCGGCTGTGGTTGTCGTACAGGTCCGTCGGTGTGTGTCGGCCGGGGGGCGCCGCGCCGCCGCTGCGGTGGCTAAAAAGTTATTCTGGACGGCAAACCAATGTTAGGCTTGGTTCGCAATGCACGTCGCTGCTGAATCTGCCGAGGCCCTGGGGCGAAAAGTAGTGCGAGGGCGCCCTACGCCAATCTCGAAGCATTCCGCTACTTACCAACTTGGCCATCTACAGGGAGCGGCCTCTGGTGAGCAGACTTTGTTCTTGTTGCAACAGAGAGCCTGTAGTTTACCAATATCGTCCGGTTATACAAGCCGGACAGCATCGTGCAGTGGACGCTCAAAGCTAGAGCTACTCGTAGCCTCCTAGGAAGACGGTACATCTTGACGATTTCGCTTCTGGGCCATAATTAACTAGTGAAAACCGACCTCCCCCCCCCCCCCGCAGCTCAAACTAGCAGCGCCTGGTAAGTAATTGCTTTACAGGCAATGTAACTGGTCGGAGCCAGTTCTCCTCTTCCTCGCCTTGCAGACGAACGCAAAAGGGTTGATAGGCGAGTCTGCAGGATGCACATGCATTGCCTTTGCAATATACGACGGCAAACTACTCCGTACCACCAGTCCTGTCACATTTTCCGCTTTCTGTTTCTTGCAGGGAACGGAGAGAAGAAGGGGAAAAAGAAAAAAGAAAAAAAAAAGGTCCTTGGCTTTCAGCAAACCGGGACAAAAAAAGAGAGAGAAAAAAAAAGGCTTCGCCCTCGCCCTCCATCTCCCCCACAGTTGGTTGGCGCGCCCGCCACAGGCGGCTCAAAAACTACCTAGTTAATAACCTACCGAGTACCAGACCAAACTCCATCCACCCGAGCATGGACCGATGGGTGCCGACGTACGGAAATGCGGGAGAGGGGATGGATGGGTGGCGGCGAGGCGAGGCGAGGCGAGCGGACATGGAAATCCCAAGTGGCATTGTGGTCATTATGTGTCATAGTTGTTCACGCCCAACGTCTCCTGCTAGCTGAACCGCTTGCTGCTCTGTTCCGGACGACGGCGCCGCGTTGCTCGATGCTGCTAGTTTAGTAGCCGGGAGGTTTGAAGTTGAAGCTTGTGAAAGGATTAAAGAACGGCTCGTACCCCCCTTTGCCGTCATTGAAAAGCAACCGCAATAAACTCGTTCCTCCTTCTTCTCTTCCCTCCCGAACCCGGTCTCGATACTTGGAAAGACAAGCGCATCCACAGGACTTTATCAAATCAAATCTTGGAAACTCTCAAGGTATGCAATGCAAGAGCCAGTCGTTTCTGACTTTCTATCACTGCCCTCCCCCCCTCCACTACTTACCCCGGCCCACTGGAAGCCCCGGCTTTGCGCACCGACGTTTGTCTACCTACTTGGGTGGCTACTGGGTAGTCACTGCACAACGGAGATTTGGCCTCGTGCGCCTAGACAATTCTTTGCCCTGCTGTTCAAGCAAGTGGAAAAGACGGCAACGGCTAACAAGAAGCCAGTTTGGCCACGGACGGTTCGAAGAAAAAGAAAAAAAAAAAAGGACACATCGCGCGCAAGTGCACAACTGCAAGTCCCGGCGACGAACCGAGAACGACGGGATAACTTGAACAAGTCAAAAGCGCACACATCTGCTCCTCCGGCCCTCTGTTCTGGCGCCCGATCCAAATCTCCACTTCCTGTGACGCAACGGATTCGCTTTGGCTTTTTGGGGTAGTTTTGGCGCTATCCGCTTTCCGAGCCATACACACACACCACCCCCCAGCCCGCAAGGAGAGCGACTCTCTCTCGTCCCCCCAAAGGCGGCCTTGTCCAAAACCGCCCGCCCACTCAGTGCCTTGACACGTGAAGGGGGAACCGATTCATTCATCGCAAACGACATACCCAGAGGGCGACAAGATCCCGGGACAGCCATCGGCTCTAGAACCTTGTTATATACGTCCAGTCCCCCCCCCTCCTCCCTCTTCGTCCTCCTAGCGGTTTGAAACTTGCTTCGCATAACCTCTTTTCTTCCCCTCTACTCTTGCATCTTCTTTGCATTGTTCCTCTCTATACACGAACAGCAACTAGACATTGTCCTCGTCTTGCATCTCACTCTCCTCTCTATCTCTCTGTCTCTCTCTCTCTCTCTCACACACACACACGACAGGCACACTCACACCACCAAATCACAATGGCTTCGCAAGATACCATCCTCCAGGGCGTCAACGTCCTCGGCAGGGTCGACCAAGTCCACAAGAAGATCCTCACACCCCAGGCCCTCACATTTCTCGCCCTGCTGCACCGCTCCTTCAACGGCACCCGCAAGAGCCTCCTGGAGCGCCGCAAGCTGCGCCAGGCCGAGCTCGACCGCGGCGTCCTGCCCGACTTTTTGCCCGAGACCAAACACATCCGCGAGAATGCCACCTGGAAAGGCGCGCCGCCTGCGCCCGGCCTGGTCGACCGCCGCGTCGAGATCACCGGCCCGCCCGACCGCAAGATGGTTGTCAATGCGCTCAACTCGGAGGTCTTTACCTACATGTCGGACTTTGAGGGTAAGTCTTTTTTTCCAGTTTTTTTTTCCCGTCTTTTTTTTCCAGTCTTTTCTTCTTCTTTTTTGCCTTGTCACGATATACTTTGTCTTCTTTCACTTTCATATACACCCCATCTCTGTGCTGGCACACGATATTGCCTGTTTTGGCGGTTCTGGCCATGCGCATCTACTAAGCCTATCCACTACAACCCCGGTTAAGCTGGCCCTACGATGCGGCTCTGTTTAACGGGTTTTTTTTGGGTGGTGGGTGCGCGTGAGCTATCTAGAGCTTGCAATTGCAGCAGTGGGAGGTGATTTTTTGAAAATTTTCTCCCTTCTTTTTTTTTTTTCAAAAACCTCTTCCGGCCACTCTGAAACTCAACCTTGCTTCGCTACTCCCTGCCCGCGGTCTCAATGCCTCGGGTGCAGGCTCTCCCTGCCCTGCTCGGCCCGGGTACTCGCGCGCTGCTCCGAAAATATGTGGGGCGTGGGGTACCTCTTGGGCCGGGGCAAGCCAGAGAGCTTGTGACAGCCCAGAACAAGCAAAGCCGAGCCACGGTTTGGTGAGGCCAGAGCCTGGCTAGCAGATGAGCGAGGTTGGTCTCTGGTCTCAATGGGGATTGACCCGGGAATCGTGACTCTTGTTTCCTTTGTCCTTTATTCTTTGTCTCCCACGTCTCCACCACCGCGCAAACATACACCAGAACCATGACTGACGTCACCGCCCAGACTCGTCCGCTCCCACCTGGGACAACATGATCAACGGCCAGGTCAACCTCTACGACGCCATCCGCGGCCAGGTCGACTTCAAGCAGGGCGCCAAGGAGTACAAGCTGCGCACCGACCGCAAGCACCCTACCCTCATCGTGCGCCCCCGCGGCTGGCACCTGGAGGAGAAGCACGTCACCGTCGACGGCGAGCCCATGTCGGGCTCCCTCTTCGACTTTGGCCTCTACTTCTTCCACAACGCCGTCGAGTACCAGCGCCGCGGCTACGGCCCGTACTTTTACCTGCCCAAGATGGAGAGCCACCTCGAGGCCCGCCTGTGGAACGACGTGTTCAACCTGGCCCAGGACTACATTGGCATGCCCCGCGGCACCATCCGCGGCACCGTCCTGATCGAGACCATCCTCGCCGCCTTTGAGATGGACGAGATCATCTACGAGCTGCGCGACCACTCGTCGGGCCTCAACTGCGGCCGCTGGGACTACATCTTCTCCGTCATCAAAAAGTTCCGCCTCAACCCCAACTTTGTCCTGCCCGACCGCTCCGCCGTCACCATGACGGTCCCCTTCATGGACGCGTACGTCAAGCTGCTCATCCAGACCTGCCACAAGCGCGGTGTCCACGCCATGGGCGGCATGGCCGCGCAGATCCCCATCAAGGACGACAAGCAGGCCAACGAGACGGCCATGGCCAACGTCCGCGCCGACAAGCTCCGCGAGGTCCGCGCCGGCCACGACGGCACCTGGGTCGCCCACCCGGCCCTCGCCACCATTGCCCTCGACGTCTTCAACAAGCACATGCCCACCCCCAACCAGCTCTTTGTCCGCCGCGAGGACGTCCAGATTGGCCAGAACGACCTGCTCAACATGAACGTCCCCGGCAAGATCACCGAGGAGGGCATCAAGAAGAACCTCAACATCGGTCTCGGCTACATGGAGGCCTGGATCCGCGGTGTCGGCTGCGTCCCCATCAACTTTCTCATGTAAGTCATCTTTTTTTTTTTCAAAATTAGTCGAAACAACCCCCCGCATGCTAATCATCGAAAACAGGGAGGATGCTGCCACCGCCGAAGTCTCGCGCAGCCAGCTCTGGCAGTGGGCTCGCCACGGCGTCACCACCGCCGAGGGCAAGCGCGTCGACAAGGCCTACGCTCTCAAGCTCCTCAAGGAGAGCGCCGACGAGCTGGCCTCCAAGGCTGGCAAGGGCAACAAGTACCACCTTGCCGCTCAGTACTTTGCCGGCCAGGTCACGGGCGAGGACTATGCTGATTTCCTGACCAGGTATGCCGCTCGCCAAGAAGACTTTTTGGCATCCCTGACCCCGAGTCTCCCGTTTGCTGACTTGAGAATTCATAGCCTTTTGTACGATGAAATCACTGCTCCCGGCTCCCCCGCTCCCGCCGCGAAGCTATAAGCAAAGAAGAACCGATACCAAACCCAAAAAAAGAAAAAAAAAATACCGCATCATCAACGCCATACCCTTCTACCTCTCCTGCGACCCGACCGAGGCGTCGTTTCCTGACACATGCAGCCTGTCTCGGGACACAATTGTACACCTGATACGAATTTCTTTTGAACTTTACGCACTGGATCATGGTTTCTTGTTTGATTGAAATTTTCCTTTTTTTTTTTTTGCCCCTTGTCATCTTGTGAATGCAAGACAAAAGACTGGACTCGCAAAAGGAAGCTGTAGTAGCTTTGAATTGACAAAACCTACCTTGACATGATGGCCATTGATTGGGAATTCTTATGATACCAGAGACTCGAGATTTTCTTGTCTCATTTTTTCTTTTTCTCTCTTCTTCTTTTTCTTTTTCCAGACTTGATTACTTTGATCAGTCGGCGTTGAAGGATTGCATTGGGAAACAACTGGACTAGTTTGAGGCATCACTACCAGCAAAACGATTTTCGCATCACATTTGTGGGCGACGCGATACAAGCACGGTATCGGTGATTTTGACATTTTCTTCTTTCTTCTTCTTTAAAACATGTAAGCCCATGTTCTTTCAGCGAACAAAAATTTGTCCCGTTCCGCAGACGGGAATGCAAGACGGAAGTATGCGGAAACTAGAACTTTTGCGCCCTATGCGACCAATTCTGAGTGATTTTTTTGGCTGCCGGGCTCGAAGCCTACGTTTTCCGAATCGGTCTTGTATTCCGGCGCAACCCAGCCAGCTCAACCTTTGTGCCGGGCCAGCCGTGCAGCATGACGACATGTGCCCAGTTCCGTTGCTCCGGGACGGCCATCAGGATATCTCGGCCGGTAGCAGCACGCTGTAATAGAACCTCTTTTGTATAGGTAGGGCAACTGCATACTCGGGGGGGGCGAGAGTAGTTGTCCAGGCCATGCACACCAGCTGCTGACCTACTAGCGACCCAGTGGTAGCCCAGTAAATTAACAACGACTTCGGCTGACAATAGCTTTCGCTGGATTAGCCTCGGTCTTGGTGGAGCAGAGCCTCTGTGGTTGCTCTCCAAGAACCCCCCCCCCCCCCCCCTTGCGCCCGCCCGCCGTTGTCTGTTCCGGGCATGTGCCAGTAACGGCCGCTCCTAGCAAACGGAGTCCAACTTATAGGTAGCTTGAGCCGAGCCACGCCAGCTCATCCGTTGTACTGGTAATAATAAATGCTCATCGTCCCATCTCACTAGATAACGGGACCCCTGTGGCTCTGGACGTTTCTAGATACCCAGGTCTTGCATCTCTTGTTCCTTTCTTGCTTCCCCCCCTCCTCCGTCCATTCTCCGACCTCGTCCGCCATCCCAACAATCCTCCACAGCCAACCTCGCCATGACGCAAAAAACCGTCGCGCCCCGTCAGTCGCTGTCGGTGGTTGACAACCGCACCGGCAAGTCGTACGAGGTGCCCATCAAGAACAATGCGGTGCTGGCCACCGACATCAAGAAGATTGCCGCGCAGCCGCAGGACGGCGACCGCCCCGAGGACGAGACCTCGCAAGGGCTGCGCGTCTACGACCCCGCCTACATGAACACGGCCGCCATCCAGAGCAGGATCACCTACATCAACGGCCAGGAGGGCATCCTGCGCTACCGCGGCTACCCCATCGAGCAGCTCGTCGGCAAGAGCAGCTTCCTCGAGACGGCCTACCTGCTCATCTACGGCCAGCTGCCCACGGCCTCGCAGTACGGCGCCTGGCAGCAGGAGATCCTGCACCACACCTACATCCACAGCGACATTGAGGGCATGTTCAAGTCCTTCCGCTACGACTCCCACCCCATGTCCATGATGACGGCCGCCTTCGCCACCCTCGGCGCCTTCGCCCCCGAGGCCAACCCTTCCCTGCAGGGCCAGAAGCTCTACACCGACGCCGCCTCGGGCAAGAGCCCGGCCGCGCTCAACGCCCTCGACAAGCAGATCCTGCGCATCATCGGCAAGGCCCCGACGCTCGCCGCCGCCTCCTACCGCATGCGCCAGGGCCGTCCCTTCAACCGCCCCGCCCAGGGCCTCTCCTACACCGGCAACTTCCTCTACCTGCTCGACAACCTGTCCGGCCACGAGTACCAGCCGCACCCGGTCCTCGAGCGCGCCCTCGATGCCCTCTTCATCATCCACGCCGATCACGAGGTAAACTGCTCCACGGCTACGGTGCTGCAGGTCGGCTCCTCGCTCGTCGACCCCTACAGCGCCGTCGCCGCCGGCTGCGCCGCCCTCTACGGCCCCTCCCACGGCGGCGCCTCGGAGAGCGCCATCCGCATGCTCATGGAGATTGGTAGCCCCGAGAACGTGCCCGAGTTTATGCAAAAGGTTGAGAAGCGCGAGCGCGTCCTCGTCGGCTTCGGTCACCGCGTCTACAAGAACGTCGACCCTCGTTCCAAGGCCATTCGCGCCCTCGCCGAGGAGGTCTTTGCCGTCACTGGCCGCAACAAGCTCCTCGATACCGCCATCGCCCTCGCCAAGTATGCCGGTGAGAGCGAATTCATGCGCAGCCGCAACCTGTACCCCAATGTCGATTTTTACTCTGGCCTCATCTACCAGGCCATGGGGTTCCCTCTCGAGTACGTATTCCGTCAACCCAACGCAAGATTGCATTTACTGACGTTAAATACCACAGCTTCTATCCCGTCCTCTTCGCTGTCCCTCGATGCGTCGGATGGCTTGCTCACTGGCGCCAGCAGATGCTAACCCCTACCGGCGTCAAGATCTGGCGACCCCGTCAGCTGTATTTGGGCGACGGTGAGCGCGATTACCTGGATATTGAGCGTAGACTGGGCGATGCCAAGGCTACCGTTTTCGACTCGCCGTCGCAGGTTCATCACGGTGGTGACAGCAAGCGTAACCAGCTCGCGACGTTCCGCGACGAAAATGGCTCGCTCGTCAAGCCGAAGCTATAGATAGTTTGGGAAGTGCAGAACTGACATGTCACGATTTATAGAATTCCTCTTGTTGTAAAACAAAATATTGACTTGTGTATTTACTGTTGTATGATTTGTACAGCTGATCTAGCAGACCTTTATGACAAATATATACTCTTCACTTGGACTTTTATGTCATGGCATTCAAGACGGCAGGCTGGCAACGAGGCGGTCACCAATGGCCTTGATGCTGTCCTCGAATTCCTCGGGGCTGCCTGCGGCCCAGTTGGCGCCGTCACGACCGGGGACAGCCTCGTCGCCGGTGAACGCGAGATACAGGACGTCTTTTTCGTCGTGGCCCGCGTCGCCGTTCAGGCCGTCGTTGGGGAAGCACAACTTGGCGAGCGCCAGGGACGCCTCGCCGGTGGACGTGAAGCCATTGGTGTCCCCCCAAACACCGTAAAACTAGAAATGGCGGTACGTTAGCTCGCAATGATACAGCAACAACTTGATTGTTCAGATTTGACGTGCCACCTGGTTGTTGCACACGACTGCCATGACGCTCAGAGGCCGCACACCGTGGTCCCGGGGCGAGAAGGACGGGCTGCCGCCCTCGTTGCCAAAGACGACGTAGCTGTGCAGGTTGGCGTCGAGGTCCCGGATGCCATATGTGCTGACCGTGTCGACAAAGGCCGTCTGACCCTGGCCGGAGGGGTCGTTGGCGCAGTCGCCGGCCGCGTTGTTGGCGCCGTCGCAGTCAATGTCCATGTTGTCGTACTCGCCGTCGGGGCCTTTTAGGAAGATGGCATTGGGAATGTCGCCGCAATAGACGGCGCCGGTGCTGAAGGGGCCGGAGAGGGCATTTCCACACTCGCCGGACTGCATACAAGTGAAATCAGCCGTCAGTCCATTTATTTATTTACTTATTTATTTGGTCAGGCTGAGATGTTGGCTGGACATACAAGGTGGGCTTGGTAGAGCGAGCGCAGGTTGTCGGGCAGATCGTAGGCCGACGCTACGGCACCGAGGGCGGCAATAGTAGAAAGATTGACGAGCATAGTGACAATAAAAGTCTTTCGGGAGATTGGCGGTTGCTTGCATTGATTGAAAGGTGTATAAGAGAAGCAGGGCCAACGGGTATATATGCAATCCCTCGCCCCCCCGCCTATTTTCCGGTGCAATGTCCGGTGTTAAGATTATACAGGCCCTGTATTACAGTCTAGTACCTCCGGTGTTGTTTGCCGGTGTTGACCGTGAACAATGTAACCATCAAAGCCATCAGCCGTGCCAAATCGGGCAGTCGGAGCGCTGATACAGGGCTACGAGTATTAGCTCTTATGCGCTAGGTTTATAATTGAGACGGTCCTGTAACAAACAGTGTGGTCCTCGGAAGAAATCCACGAATACTTGGATGAAGATATGCTGATCAATGGAGAAGTTAAGCCTCTTTGTGGCTTGCCATGGGGATCACATTATGGCACTGGAAATGAAGCTTATCATGTAGCCTTTCGGGGTCTCGAATACGATGTACCACATACTACAGGGGATAAATTCCCAAGTTATTTATGGTTTCCATTCGCCAGATATGTAATCGCAAGCCGTCTGCTCATCCCGACAGTTGGTAGCCCAGACGAAGTCATGATTCAACAGAAAAGGGAAGGTGAACTGCACAGTGAAGCTACACTAGCACGCCGAGGTGAGACAAAATCGCAGGAAATCTACAAGTAGTTACAGCTTGGCGCGCCCTCATCCATTTGTGACACAATGAAGCACCGGAGCCGGCCCGTCTGCCCGTGAGGTGCTACCAAAACTCATTCTCCGGAGATACCCCAGCGGAGCGATCCTATCGGCAACGTCATAGACAGCTTGGGGCTGCATCGGCCATCTACTTTGCACCTGAAAATTCACTACGACAAATGCCACAGTCATAGATAGTTGCTCGTGCTGTCACAGATGCGCCATCTGGGGAAATAGCGCTTCCCCGCCTCTCCACGATCCCAAGTGGGTGATCTATACAGAGCTCCAGCTCGCAGCGTCGCACAGACGGAGCCCCCGGATGGATTGATGGTGGCGGATCGATGCTTCACAGGTCATTCTCAGCAGGGCGACCGAGCATCTAAAAACCACGGTGGTTGTCTGATTTTGTTGGAAATATGGTGCCACGCAATCAAATTAGTCCACTAAGAATGATACCTCAGATTTCTCTAGCGCTGCACAGTGCGCACGTAAGCCACGCACCCCAATATAAGCACAGTGCCAGCGTTGTCTTGCGTCCAACAGTCTCAAAAAGGCTCTCGGAAACCGGTCCCGCGGGGCGCACGACGAACGATAGAAAAAAAAACGGCGTTAACACTACAGCTGGAGAAGACTGCTGTCTCTCCATCGATCGAGAACAAAGAGTAGCAGAGAGGGGCGTCACCCACAGCGAACCATGGCCAAGAGCCGCAAGCACGAGCTGGTGGACAATGGTGGCGAGGGTGGCGGCGACGGGTACGGCGCCTCGATGCGGCTGCAGCAGGCAGAAAACCTCGAGCGTCGTGCGAGACGCTTCATGTACGCGGCAGTCGTGATGGTCCTCGTCTCGCTGCTTGCGCTCATGGGCGCAACGGTGGTCCGACGACCGTCAATGCTCGAATGCGACCAGTTACTTTCGCCATGGTGTATGTTTGCCCGTACTGGAAAGGGAGGTTATCGCGGTTTTCTTTTACGCAGTTTTGCTGACACTCGTGCTGCTCGCTTTAGCTTCACTATGGCCGGCCGTCAAGTACACCGAAGGTGATTTGATCAACTTCTTCAATCACACGTCGATATATAGAGGACCTCCGACGCTGGAACGAGAAACTGCCTGGAATTCGCTGTGGTATCGTACGTGCTTTCATACTCGACTCGCTGCTGAAACATGCCTCTAATGTGATGCAACGCATTTCTAGACCACGCAATGCCAGTCAGCAAAGAGGGCATCTACGCCCTCAACAAAACCAACCCGGACCTCTACTACGAAGTCATTGGCAGCGACCCCGCTGAGCCCACCTACGGTGGCATTCCCGAAGTCTTCCACCAGCTTCACTGCCTGGTACGAACCTCTTGTCGCTGTCATTCTCCTCTTGTAACGTGCGACTGACTCTACTCCCAGAATCTCATTCGCCAACATAGCTGGCCCATTGAGCAGTTCTCCAAAGACTGGGGCGACCTGTACCCCGACTTTCTCTGGGACAATCCCGTGCTTGGCCGCATGCATGTCGATCACTGCTTCGAGGCCCTGCGTCTGGCGCTCATGTGCACTTCGGATATCACGCCCGTCCTCAACGAGCACTACGACGACC
This sequence comes from Cordyceps javanica, assembly GCF_051103115.1. Lineage (NCBI taxonomy): Eukaryota > Fungi > Ascomycota > Sordariomycetes > Hypocreales > Cordycipitaceae > Cordyceps > Cordyceps javanica. The sequence goes on from NC_139296.1 coordinate 3,604,645, forward strand.
CCGACTTTGACCGCAAGGCCGACTTCAATACACACCACAAGTGCCGCGACTTTGATAGCATCGCCGAGTACGTTGAGGAAATGGGCTATGATCTGCCGCCCCCCAAGATTTTCACCGACGAGGATGCACATGAGGGGAGACGTTTCATCACGCCGGTCAAGCCGAGGGAGAGAAAGTGAAGCTCGAATACGAAAGCTTGTATATAGGCAGCATCGCCACCCATATGAACAATGTATCGCATTAGGATAAGATGCGATTTAACCCGTCCACTGTCTCTGTGAGCTGTTGCCTTTCGGGACAATCTTCTGATCTTCCAACTGTGGCGGGCTTCATATCAAACAAACACGCAAAACAGAAAAGGCCCAGTTATATAACTCTTCAGCAGTTGTTTATATCACAACTCAAACATGAAATCGCAGTACTAGACATCACATATTTTGCTGCTCACTTGCACAAGCTGTGCCTTTGTCGCCTCCATAATCCTGTCACGAGCTCCAGGACTGCGACGACCCCATACACCCCAGCAATCACGGCTACATCGAGGACCTGATCGCTCATCGGATACTTTGATCCCTTGCGTGAGATGCCTTCTCTATCTAGCCCAATGGCTTTCACGATGGACATGACCATGCCTCCGAGCCATACCACCATGTTGACAAACAGCCATGCAGAGATCTTGCCCGCAGCACCTCTAGACCAGTGCAGAGTAGCACCCATGAGTAGGCCAACATAGGTAAAAGGAAGAAGCCCGATGCCAAAGTATATCAGCTCCAACCTCACAATCTCAAGCGTGTGCATCAAAATATTGCAGATGATAAGAATGTAGTAGACTCCAGCGACGATTCGATATAGCCATGATTCCTGTTGCAATTTGCGTGGCTCATCTGCGAGAAGCCCTGCGATCCGGTGCTTTGGCATCAGGAGGAGGACGACGAGCGCGACAAGCGCCGCCCAGACGGGCAGAGGAACTAGAACGACATCAACAAAGCATGACGTGGGAATTGGCGAAGACAGTGAGGAATGTGTGCTCTATATCGCTGTTAGCCACGTCAACTCCTTCGGGACAGGCAGCTGCTCGCAAGCAGTGACACCTACGAAGCTTTCAGCGCGATTAGAGCAGAGCATGATACCGCCGCGAGGAGATTCGCGACTTGTCTTGTGCTCTGATGGATAACTCGGGCGTTATCACGTCTAACGTGCCCTTTCTCTTGATATCGCAAATTCAGCGCAAGATGATTCGAGAGTGATTGTGATTGTTTTTTACGTTGCGCTTCTGGGAAACGCCAGGGGTCGCGCGAACTGCTTCATCTGCTAGCGCTCGGAAGGCCAAGGTGCCGAGCCGCACTAAGGGCCATACAAAATCGACTTACATGAAACGAGCGGCTACACTACCAAGAAAAAAAGAGGCGACAAACCTGTTCTTGTTTTCTTCATAGCATTGTATGACTTATTAATGGGTGCCACTATGCCTTTTCAAACACTGTCCAGGCGGAGGAGTCGACAGATTGCTGCTACTCTCCCATCTTGATCGCTTCCAGCCAGACTACCTGGGCTATGAGATATCTAGCTTCATTTTTCACAGCTTCAACTGAAGAGGATCGGAAGCTTGGACTCGACAGTTGCGACGGTTGACTGGAAAATTGAAACAGTGAAGCGTGCGGGAGAGGCATACCAGGCATCCGTCATGAATGGAGAATAAAGACGGGCAGCCGTTACATACATGCACACGAAATAATATGCTAAATTCCACCTCTGCGCAGGCATTGTTGCCGTCGACGACTGCAATCGTCAGCTAATCTTTTCGATCTGAGTCAAGACCAATTGCGTAGAGGGAGGGCTGAGGGAAGGCTACAGTATGCTGTGTAAATGCATGCCAGCAAGTTTCTCTGTTGGAAAATGGTGGTCATGTTGAGCAGCAGACTCAGACATGAAAGCAGCACCTCTGAGATCAAATGTGAACTTTGAAGTAGAGGCGAGGTGGAGTTTTCCCATTGTGGAAGTTCGTCGCATCTTCTCATGCGAGCTCTTTGTCAGAGAGAATCTCGTGGTCTCCCGAAACGACTCCATCATTTCGGAACAGTGATGGGCACGTTTCTTCCTCTATATTGGAAGACTTCTCGGGTCCTTGCGTTTGTGAAATTCACACTGGATTTTCGGCAATTCATTTCTCACCCAAAGGCTTCCTCATGGGCGGCGAGACTCAGTTGCAGCGATCAGAAGATGGCGGAAAGGCTGACTGCATGCCGACTTGAGGCAACGCACTGTTATCTGTCGGTGGGTTCTAAATGGCAGAGTACTGATGACTTGCGGCAAAGACTAGACACAAAGGTCTAAATATTGACGTCTATTGCGCTCTCATTACCCAACTCTAAATTCCCACTCCGTTCGTTGCAAGTGCAAATACGTGCAAGCCTACGGCGACAAAGCCAGCCCCCACAGAACGTGAAAGCAGAAAGAGAGCAGAAAACTGTGATGGGCCATATATCCTTATAGCTGGTAAGTATCTTGCAATCTTTCACAGTTCTGAGCTTTTCGAAGAGAAACACCGTCACCTTGGGAGAACTGAACGTCGGGTGAAGTTGCGAGAAGTCCTGTATTCGCTGAGCCAAGGCTAGAAGCACGTTTACTAGTGAATGGTCTCGTATGAGATGAATATGGACATTGTAGGTTTGAAGCGTTTTTTGCGGATGGGGAAATCTATCTGGGCACAAATGCCTTGTCGCTAATCAAGGCTTCAACGGATGGTACTTAGGAGTTGATGAGATACTTATGCCTCTCCACTCTGCCACTGATTTTATCATTGATTGAGTCTTTACATTGTAATCATCAGTGGGTATCCAAGATGCTCCAAGTGGTACCAAGTGTAATTCTCTATGGCGGTAGACTTGAGAATAGCATCACTCATCTGTCCAGGCGGGCGGAAAATGCTACTCAGGGGTGTCAACTTGGCTAGGCATAGGCCAAAACTTTATAGCGACGGCGCTGGATCACTAATTTGAAGAAGGCCAGAACGGCACATTGACCCGACTGTTTCTCATCAATGGGGGGGTGCATTATATTCTCGGCTCGTCAGCGGGAAAGACGATCACACAGATTCATAATCACCAGACAGCACCACTCCATTTACCACGCTCTCTTTATGACGTATATAGAATGAGCTGTCGTCGAGGAGGCACGTCTTTTCTCTACATAACCCCCCCCTGGACTTCTACGAGATTTATTGTAGTAAAAGCGCCATGCCTGTAGGGTAGGTCTGGTCCAACGGAAGCTCGGTGAGCGACGGCAGTGCGCAACACAAGACACAAGCTGAGAAAAATGAGAATCTGGGGCCGCTGGGTGTACAGGTCACGCTAAAATTGGAAGCGGTCAAAAAAAAGGCTTGGGATTAGCATTGCTTATCAACAAAGTGCTGCTTGTTGAAGGCGGTGGGTGTATCGGGCGTGTTGCATGGCACGGACTTTTGCGCAGGGTTTTTCAGTGTCTTGTTCTCTCCTTCTTCCTTGTATTTTTTGTTGATAAGCCATTTTCATATCGGCATACGCCTGCTCGTCTCACCAGCCCAGCTTACGCCAACCGCGTCATCTGCATTATTCAGTCACCGGGTTCAGCCTTGACATCATGGCCACATAGCCGGCGCCAGTCCATGACCCGGACCGGCCGAATGCCTCGTTGGCAGGGCCCCACAAAAAATCAGAGTTCCCAGTGCCTGCCTGCCTGCCTGCCAATGCCCAGCTGCCTTGCCTGATTGCCTGCTGGCCTGCTGGCCTGCCTGCTCAACTGTTGCCTCCTGGAAAACCCCCGCTAAACCCCTTTTGGCGGCGCTTGGCCCGAGATTTTTTTTTTCCTTCGCCCGGCCCATTTCTTTTCGCCTCCAATGACTTGAGTGCCCGTCCCTTTTCTTCTCACACAAAACCCAAACCCCCTTCACCCCCCTCAAAAAACATCTCCTCTCCTCTCATCCTTGTCATTTTTTCTCCTCGACACTCCTCCTTTTTTTCTTTGGTCTCTCCTTTGAAGATATTGTGTTTCTTTTGAAGAAAGCAGCTGGCACTTGTTTCTGCGAGTGCTGCCCTGATCTAAAATTTTACGCGGGACACCTGACGGAATAACATCGACTTCCGTTTTCTTTCCCTTTCTGAATCTTGTCTACATATTGGCCTGTCTCTTCTGTTCGACGCAGGTATCCCGAGTTACTCTCTTTGAAGATCTGAGGGTAATATTGTCCGAAATCTATCCAACGACGTTTACTTGAACACCGATTCGAACTCATACGAGTCACCTTGTCGATCCCACACGTGAACATGGCGGACCAGCTCAACATGAACGGCCTCAGCATTGCTGACGGCCAGCAGAGTGCTGCCCAGCAGCGCTCCTACATTCCTCCTCACCTGCGTGGTCGCGGTGGTGCCAGCGCTGGCCCTCCTCCTGCTGCCCCGGCGGCAAACGGTCCTGCCCCCGGCCCCGCTCCCACCAACGGTGGCGGCTCTTGGTCTGGGTATGTTAGACAGTTGGAATCAGTATCCTTTCGGCCCTCTTTACTAACCCTTTCACAGAAACCAGGGCGGATATGGTGGTGGTAGAAACTACGGCGGCGAAGGCGGCGGCTACCAGGGTAACAACCGACGTGGTGGCTGGGGCGGCCGTGGTGGTTACTCTGGTGGCGGTGGCCACGAGGGTGGCCACGGCGGCGGCGGCGGCGGCGGCGGCTATGCTGCCCGTGGCTCCGGTGATGGCCAGTGGCGCGATGGCAAGCACATCCCCGGTCCTGCCAATCCTCGCGTTGAGCGTGAGCTTTTTGGCACTGCCGACGACCCTTCCAAGCAGCACACCGGTATCAACTTTGAGAAGTACGACGACATCCCTGTCGAGGCTTCTGGCCATGACGTCCCTGAGCCTGTTCACCAGTTCACTTCACCTCCCCTGGATGAACATCTTTGCCGCAACATCGAGCTTGCCCGCTACAAGATCCCCACACCTGTTCAGAAGTACTCGATCCCCATTGTCATGGGCGGCCGTGATCTGATGGCCTGTGCCCAGACCGGCTCCGGCAAGACTGGTGGTTTCCTTTTCCCCATTCTCGCCCAGTCCTTCCTCAATGGACCGTCTGCCATCCCCGGCAATGCCCCCGGCCAGTTCGGTCGCCAGCGCAAGGCCTATCCTACCGCTCTTATCCTAGCACCCACTCGTGAGCTGGTTTCTCAGATCTACGATGAGTCTCGCAAGTTTGCCTACCGCTCTTGGGTCCGTCCTTGTGTTGTGTATGGTGGTGCCGATATCGGTTCTCAGCTCCGTCAGATTGAGCGTGGCTGCGATCTGCTCGTTGCCACTCCTGGTCGTCTGGTCGATCTCATTGAGCGTGGCCGCATCTCGCTGTGCAACATTAAGTACCTTGTTCTCGACGAGGCCGATCGCATGTTGGATATGGGTTTCGAGCCCCAGATCCGCCGCATTGTTGAGGGTGAGGATATGCCCGCCGTCAATGATCGCCAGACGCTCATGTTCTCGGCCACCTTCCCTCGCGACATTCAGATGCTTGCCCGCGATTTCCTCAAGGACTACGTCTTCCTTTCCGTTGGTCGTGTTGGCTCTACCTCCGAGAACATCACTCAGAAGGTTGAATACGTCGAGGATGTCGACAAGCGCTCCGTTCTCCTTGACATTCTCCACACCCACGCTGGCGGCCTCACCCTCATTTTCGTCGAGACCAAGCGCATGGCTGATTCCCTCTCCGACTTCCTCATCAACCAAAGCTTCCCTGCCACCTCCATCCATGGTGACCGCACCCAGCGTGAGCGTGAGCGTGCTCTCGAGTTCTTCCGTAATGGCCGTTGCCCCATTATGGTCGCTACTGCCGTTGCCGCTCGTGGTCTTGATATCCCCAACGTCACCCATGTCATCAACTACGACCTGCCCACTGATATTGACGATTACGTTCATCGCATCGGTCGTACCGGCCGTGCTGGTAACACTGGTATTGCTACTGCTTTCTTCAACCGTGGCAACCGTGGTGTTGTTCGCGAGCTCATGGAGCTGCTCAAGGAAGCTAACCAGGAGGTTCCCTCATTCCTGGAAGCTATTGCCCGTGAGTCCTCCTTCGGTGGCGGTCGCGGCGGCCGCTCTCGTGGTGGCGGTGGTGGTGGCGGCCGTGGTGCTGCCAACCGTGATTACCGCAAGTTCGGTGGTGGTGGCGGCGGCGGCGGCGGTTTCGGAGGCAACCAGGGTGGTGGCGGCTTCAGCGGTGGTCAAGGTGGCGGCTACAACGGTGGCGGCGGTGGCTACGGCGGCGGCAATAGCTACGGTGGCGGCAGCTACGGCGGTGGCGGCGGTGGAGGTTACGGCAACCCCAGCGGCCCTGGCAACCAGTCCTGGTGGTAGACGATGGCGTCAGCCATTGTGTGCTATCGGGTCAGCAAAACTGGTAGCCGCAGCTGGAGAAACCTCGTGGATTCTCTGCTAGACAGTGCTCTGTCATGTGCTTTCTCAGACTGTTTCGGTTCCACACTGCGACAGTCTGCATTGATTTTTCTTCTTCGTCGACTTTTTTTTCCGCCATGTGTTTTATTTTTTAACGACCTCTTGGACGCTATTGCATTTGATTTTTCTTTCTGGCGACACGGCGGCATCATGACCTGCGCTACTGAGTGACGGTTTTCACTCCTTCTTAGCGTTCGGGTTACGGTCCCGGGGCATTTCACGACACGTATGTGATAGATTGCATTTGTTTGATTTCAACTTCCTCCTCGCTTGATACCCATAGACGGAGACGTGAGGAATTTGAACAAGGACACGCCGGCAGAGCGTGGTGCGACAGAATCTGGCAGAGACAGACTAGATTCATTTTCACGGCACTACGATTTGCTTTTTTTTGCTTTCTACGTTGGGAAATACCCCCCTCACCCGAGGAAACATGGCTTTATTGGTTTCCTCATTTTCATACGAGAGGTCATGTTCTCGTCGTGCTTTATAGACAAAAGTGGATTACTCGGTTTTCCGGTCGGTATGTGCTTGACGCTCGGCCACGGCACAAGAAGGGATGCCTGTGGAAAGGGATTCTTATGTTTTTTTAAGAGCGATAAGCATTAGACTGGAGCGGTCAACATATTGGTTTTCTGTGTTTCAAAATCGAAGAGCATGAGAGCGTGCATCTCGACAACAAAAGTTCGATGGATTTCGGTTGGGATGGCATGGTAATATATGTTATTGCTCTTTGACAGTCATGAGGACGTGGGGCATGAAAGGTTTTGACTTGGCTGGAGAAGAAGATGAAGAAGAGGGGACGGCTTGCCAAGGCGAGGGCCTCTTGACAGAAGAGGCCGCAGACGAGACTTTTGTACATGGGCTATGCCCCCGTGATAGACAGACAACCAGAGTGGACTGGGCAGTCCAGGGGTAAAAAACAAAAAAATTCGAATGTTTTGTAATCTGTACTCGCAAATCAATTGAGCCGTGTGTGTATGGCGTGGTGATGGTATTATCCTGAGCGACTGTGCGCGATGTCTGCCCGACTGTAGTAGCGATGCTCTTGCCTTTGCTGCCAACGATGATGCGTCTCGAATTGTAGTGCCCGATCTTGAGTCAAGGAACTGAACTTACTACCAATGTTGATATTCTTAATATTAATATTGATATTGATATTTTAATCAATGTTGATTACGAATTATTCCCGGTGCCAGAGTTGCCACTTGTTTCGATATGCTTGGGGACGGATCGCCCCGCTGGCCGAGCTTCGGACGGCAACTTGGGAACCTTGAAACCCACTGCAGCGGACCTGAAGTTACCTAGGCGCTGGGGTACTATTAGTACCAAGTAATAAGGTGGGAAGGTAAGCAAGCTGCGCGTCCGTCCCCGTTGCCGCCAGAGTAACTTTTCCCCTCTCTCCATTGCAAAGCCTCGAGAAACTCTCCCGACACGAGATCCTGGCACAATATCCTGGCACGACACATTGCTGCCACTTTCAACAGACTATAAGCACTGTCAGATAGCGTACACCTGCTGCCGCCTCTTGGGCACCCTAGCGACCGACACAACGCGAGAGCGAGTGGCGCGGAAATCGCAACACACACAAAGTCTGTTAACAGATCAGGATGAGCAGCGTCCTCGAGACGATCGATGCCGGCCTCACCGGCCTCTTTGGCCAGTGGAACGGCTACTCGACGGCCTTGGTGACAGTGCTCGTGGCCATTCTCGGCTACCGCATTTTGCACGCGGCTGACCCGGATGTGCACCCGATTTTGCTGGCGCGCCAGTCGACGGCCTCAACGGTGCGCAACGAGGGCGAGAGCGCTATATACCGTTCGCCTTTGGCGCCGCACGGCATGCCGCTCAACGCCGGGCTCAATGTGAAGTCGGCCGGTGCCTCCAAATGGTCGCGCGGCCGCGATGGCGACCTTCGCGACGTCTGGCGCAAAGTCGTACTCGGTGGCGACGCAGGTGCCAAGGGCAAGCTTCTGACGGTGCACGGCTCGCAAAATATCGAGGAGCATAATCTTGGTAAGACGCGTGAGAGGCGGCGACATGAGCGCCGCGGCGTGGCCGTTTCGATATATTTCTGGCTGCTGACCTGTATGCAGACGACGTTACTAGACAGATCAACCTCATCGGCCAGCACATTACCGAGCAGGGCGGTATCCGCGTCGCCATCTACCTCCCCAACTCGATCGAGCTGCTCGCTGCGCTGTTCGCTTGCGCATTCAGCAAGAACCTGACGGCGGTGCTCATTCCCTTTGACGTGCCCCAAGACCAGCTCGTGTCGATGCTGCGCCGGTCCGCCGTGGACACCGTCATCACCGCCACCGGCGAGTTCCCCTTTGACGCCGTTGTCAAGGCGTACCAGGGTCTGCGCCAGCTCATTTGGGTCGTGGACCAGGGCAGCGCCCACATGGACTGGAACGAGGTCCCCGAGGGCATTGGCAGCAGCGTTAGCGTCGCCACCTGGCAGGATATTGTGCGCGACGCCCCCGCTGATGCCGGCCGCGAGCTCCCGGCTGCCGCCACGGATACGGGCGCTGATGCCGCCGTGGGTGATCTGGTCACCTTTTGGCAAAGTGGCAAGCCCGACGCCCTGCAATTGGATATGGTGCGCTTCTCGCAGGCTAACCTGGTGGCCGGCATTGCGGGCCAACTCGCCGCCATTCCGACCAAAGAGCGCCTCACTAACGCCGACTTGTTCCTCCCTGCCTCCGCCCTGACCAAGATCAACACTCTGATCCTCACGCTGGCCGCCCTGTACTCGAACGCTTCTGTTGCGCTCAATGCAGCTGCCGGACCGCGTGTCGTCGATCTGACCGTGGCCACGCAAGGCATCGCGCCGACTGTCATCGTTGCGGACCCCGCAGCCCTCTTGCAGACGCATTCACGCGCCATGGCCAAGCTCCCCTCGCCGCTGGGCAAGCTGGCTCACTCGCTGTCGAAGCGCAAGCTGGTTAATGAGGGTATCATGGCCACGGCCAACGTGCTATCTGCGTTTGCGGCGGCCGCTAAGCCTGCGCTGGGTACCACGCCGGGTCAGCTACGATTGATCTACACGGCTGATCGTGCGGGGAGTCAGCAGACGCCAGGTCTGTCGCCGGCTGTGTTGACGGATCTGCGCATCCTGACTGGCGCGAGGATCGTGTATGCGCTCGCGGCGGCCAAGGTTGCAGGCGCGGTTGCTCAGACGGCATTTTATGATTACCGCGCCGAAATCGGTGATGTAAAAGGACACTTTGGTTCGCCAACGAGCAGCGTCGAGGTGATCCTCAAGGATTCAGGCAGCCATAAGACGACGGACGAGCAGGCCGAAGGCGAAGTAAGCTATTCTCAACCCCTCCGTGCTATGAGAAATGTACGAGAAATGGACTACGATTTGCTAACCTATATACGTGCAGATTTTCGTCAAGGGTCCCTGTGTGGCTGGAGGCGATGTCGGGCTTGGTGTTGTGGGCATCATCAGAGACGACCACACTTTGGCATTCGCATAAGCAATCTCGTCTACGCGCGCTTTTACTCCAGGTGTCATTGTTTCCGCTTCTTGCAGGAGAATAGAAATTGTAGCAAATGTCTCGACATCGAAACCAAGTGTGAATATATTTCCGAGGCACTAATGCGCGTTTGATTCCATTGATCAGCCCTTGGGACAGACAGGAATGCTGCCGGACTGCCTTTGCCGATATCCACTATTGACAGCATAATAGGCGTCATTGCAGACTTCGGATGGCGCGGGTTCCTGTCTTCCTTGTCCTAGAACGTCCTAGTATTGAACAGTAAGCTTCATAGATGGGGGGTGGATGCTCGGCCACTTTGCACCAGTCCCTTTAGTATTAGCGAGGCGACGAGTCAGTCCAAGAAAGCCCCCTGAAAGCGAGCGCGATGGATGGATTGCGACGGGTTGCCGCAATACGCAGGAGACCCGAGTCCGAGGGAGATGAGAGCAAGACCTTGCACTGGTAATGACGGCGGCGCGAGCTCCCGAGCCCCGACTTAACTACCGACTGGTCACACTTGGACCCTGGACCCTACTTAGATAGAACCACTGTGAGAAATCCATCTCTACCAGTATGGGCCGCAGGCACAAAAGCCCGCGCGACGCAACCTGCGAGTAGTGGGGAAAAGCAACGGCCATGAATTAGACTGGGCAGGCGAATCCCTACTCAGTGAGTGGACATCTTGGGCCCTGATTCTGGGCCTGTGTGCCTCAACCCATCTCTGCGGTCTGCTGGTACTTGGTGATGAACTTGTCAACTACCTCCGCGTCCACTGCTGCATCTGGCGATTAGATCATTAATAAATTACCATCTCGTGCGGGAGTTACTGTCACACTGCTGCTCTTACACGCGCTCCTGCCGCCGGGCGGGCGGCTTCCAAAGCACCTGCCAAGTGACTTCCGTGGGGAAAGGAAGCTAAAAGGTACAAAGAGCATCGATGCTTTGTTAGTGTATTTGGTGTGCCCTCTTTGTGCCTCTATGTACCCGACTATCGACGCTGCCCAGACATCCATCACCCACTCAGTCGAGCTCTGTTTTTCTTCCTCAACACAACGCCTCTTACGCCCCTTTTCAACTCATCGCACCCTGTGGGTGTGCCGGAAGAAAAAAAAAAGGCAAAATGAAATTTGGCCTTGCATCGTCACTCTGACAAGGGCCGCCACCGTCTTTTTCTTCTCTTGCTTTCCAGAAAACTAGGGAGCGAACAAGCGAGATAGTTGAGCAGAAAAGGAGTTCTGTCAAAGGCCGACCAGGAACGCATAAGAAAACGGCTAGGGGTGTGGGAGGACCGCCCCCAGCACCCAAGGACGTTGTCCATATATATGAAAAAGTTTACCAAGATTTTGCCCCGGCGCCTGCAGGGCCGTGGCGAAAATGGTTCTGGCAAGCAAAAGGGTTTAGCTGGCCCAGGACTGGAAAATGCGCGCGACCACCACCAGCTCACTCCGCGCAAGGGAATCCCTACGAAGAGGCCGACCAGAACTGGGGCTAGTCGGATTGTCGTTGGGGTGCTGTCAGATGCGAAGAATGATGCGCGTCATGAGCACGGAAATGGGACGGGTGCAAATGCAAAAAACGGGCATTCTGTTGGCAAGGAAAATGAAGATGCGGCCGACGAGGCTTCAGGCACCGGATCGGAGGCCGCCGCCGCCGCCGCCGCCGCCGCCAATGGACATGGTACTGCCGACAGTGCCCAGCTTCTATGTGAGCCCTGCGCAGCGATTGGGTTCCCAAGACTTTTTGACTGGAAACCAGGTGAGGCAAGACCGTGGGTGCCGCTGGCCCATACTCTCAAGGACGAGTCCAACTGCCCGTACTGTACCTTCTTCCAAGCCATGATCGGTCATATACCTGGCACCAGCACCGGCACCGGCACAGAAGGGTCGGAAACTCCCATCACTACCGAGTCTCTCAATCTATCAGACACGGAAACCCGCCAACTGTCCGCCACTAGCACATTCACTCCGTACTTTCGCATCAGACACGCTTTTGAGCGACTCGGCATTAGCCAGAAGCATGAGCTTGGCCGGGCGGTCTTGTTTGAAGTGACGACGAAGAACAAGTCACTTCCCCGTGGCTATATATTGCGCGCCGCCGACGATGACACACACGTCGACGGTTACTTGGAATCATCTCGGGAGGACGGAGCCGGAAGCGAGACCGGGACACAATCCAGCCAGCGTTCATCGCACCAACCACCGTCTACCCTATTACGGGGCCGCACAGTTCCTGCGCTACTCGATGCCTCTTTACCACGCTGTTGGATCGACTATTGCAACGAGAATCACACCGAAGAACGCTGTGCCGTTAACCTATCCGCTCTGGGCAAAGCACCACTGACTCTCATTGACGTGGAAAGCCGCAAAGTCATTGCGGTAGCAGATCTGAAGATGCAAAGCTACGAATACGTTACACTCAGCTACGCACTAGGTGATTCCGAGCTGGAGTCTGTTGGCGAGCCCATCAAACTACCAGCAACATTGCCAGCATTATTTGAAGACTCGCTCACACTAACCCGTTCATTGGGATTTCAGTATTTATGGATCGATCACTATTGTCTCCCCCCACGAGAAAATAAGCTGGAGAGAAGGCAGCAGCTGGACTTGGTCGGAGAAGTGTTTGCGCGGTCTGTATTGACCCTGATTGTGGCGGCTGGCGACGGCATTGCCCATGGCATCCCAGGTGTGAGCGTTCCCCGCGATCAGGACCAGCTTTCGCTCCAAAATGAAAGCGGTTTGTTCACGACCTCGCTCTTGCGCCCTGATGTTGAAGTTGCCGCCTCTCGATGGGCAAACAATGCCTGGGCACTGCAGGAAGGTCTCCTAGCACGACGACGTCTCATCCTCACGCCCTCCCAGGCCTATTTTCAATGCGGCGCGCTTCACTGCCACGAGAGTATCAGTATACCACTCCGTCTTGCCCCAAGCTTCAATCTAGGACGCATCTTTCCCCCGGACGGCATCGACAGCACCGATATTCGAACTCTAATAGGAACATACATGACACGTGAACTTTGTAGGTCGCAGGATCGCCTGGATGCGTTTCGTGGACTATCCCGGGCGTATGCAACAAAGGACAATGCTCGTATCGATACCTTTATGGGGCTGCCACTTTTCGACCCCGACTCTTTCACCAATCTGAAAGTTGTTAGCCAGACGGATCGTCTGGCTATCGCGATGAGCTGGATGTGGTCGGGTCGATTTGTTTCGTCAAGCCGAGATGCCAACAGCGATTTGGAGCCCTGCTACCTTGAAAATCCTGCCCATTTTCCTTCTTGGACGTGGCTATCGTGGCGCATCAGAGCGGACCAGCCTATTTCGCAGAGCGGCCATTCGTTCTGCATACCACACACGAGTGATCAACCCTTAGCCGTGGCCGACGGCTTATGCGCGCCTCCTTGCACAGAGATCTCTGTGGGCTTTGCGGACGGCTTGCTGGTTTCGTGGGAGATTGACGGCGTAGCCATCTCGCGCCGTGCGGAGCCCATAACCTTTTTACGCATCAAGACCTTTTGCTTTGACATAAAAGTTACAAAAAAGGCTGATGATTGGCAGGTTAGCGAACCTGCTGATGTGTTCGACCAGGCGGCACGAGAAACTATACTCCTACTCGTCCGTTCCTCTCACACGCACGCCAATGCAGACTCTGGCGCAGCCGCCGAGATTTCGGACCGGGAATTTACGGTTACCGCCATGCTTCTGACGGGAAGGAATTGGCGTCCCACTGAGACCAGTCCGGAGATGAAGGCACCGATAGTCGAAGCGGAGCACCACGTCACAGCACTCCTATGTGCACCGAAATCCTGGCAGTCGGAACAGCCACTTGTGCGACTGGGAGTCTTTGATTTCAAATTGACAGAGTTTATAATGAAGGAATGCAAGGGTGAAGAGGATGGTGAGGCCACCCTCAGCGGCATAGCCTCTGTCTCGGGGGAGAAGATGAGCCTTGAGACCAAGTTGCGAGAGCTTGACCTTTACTAAAGGCCGGGATAATATGACTTGAACAAGGACGTTGTATTTATTTGTTGTTCATTGACGCACAGCATTGGGAGCCGGCGCACAAAATAATGGAGGAACCAAAACAAGGATGGCCTTTTGTTTTTTTTTTTTTACTTTTGTATCTATATACATGTATACGTTACCAACGCCAGGTCGCATAAAATGTATATAGATGATAAATGAACATACGCTACTGGTCTCGATAGAGTTAGACGAGGTAGATTTTGCTCGGCCCGAAATACATGCCAAAAACTGTTGCTTCTCATAGATGCCAAAGCTCTTCCGTGGCCCATGTTGGAACATGTGCCAATCAATGCAAAAGGCAAACTTTATGTGTGTTTTGAGGACCAGTCTTGCGGGTGGTGGGTGTGAGTGACTACGAGGAGTGTACTGCGTGCATCTGGTATGCGGCGAGTTACGTACGTGTTGGTGCATCGAGACGCCATGGGACGAAGCTCTGGCAGCTCAAGAAAAGAAAAAGAGAAAACAAGAAGAAAAGAAAAAAGAAACACTAGCTTGATTGCATGTCTATGGCGGCCCTCGTCGACATGTCGTCGTGCACCCATGTCATGATCCGGCTGCCGACGTCGCCCACGAGCTTGTCGTAGTGCGGCCCCGGCGCAAAGAGCCCGCAGTGCGCGCCGACCTCGTCCACGTCGGCCATGTACACGTCGACCCATGTCGGGTCGCGCTGTCCATTGTGCCTTCTCGGCAGCGAGCAGAATTTGCGCAGCTTCTTGGGCTGCTCGTCGGCAGGATGTGGCGGTGTTTTGTCCTGGGCATTTCGGCCAGACGCAGTGGCGACGCTTGTTGATGCGGACTCGGTGGCCGTGTGTTTTGCGCCGAGGGCTGCTTCCGCGTCGTCACGGTGTTTTTGCGCCTCTTGCGCTTCTCGAAGAGACTGTTTTTGAAGCCGCTGGGCTTCTTTTTCCGATTTCCTGCGACGCTTTTCGAGAAGCTTCTCTCGTTCGCGGATGGCTTTGTTGCGGTCCTTGATGGCTTGCTGGTAGGCTTTCTGCTCCCGCTTGGCCTCTTTTTCTGCCTGCTTGCGGGCATCTTTATCTGTGTACTTGGTCAAGTCGGGGGGTGTAGGCTCTTTCGGGTCAGGTGGAATAGGTGCGAGATCTAGGCTTGGCTTGATTTCCGCCGCTGGAGGGACATCAGCCTCATGAGGTTCCTCATTTGCTGCCACGCGACCCTCTTCTTCTTCGTCGGGTATTGGGGTAGGGTCTAGGTGCAGCATAGACACGTGGCCATCGTTTTCGGATACATGGTCATGATCCATTACTTGACTCTCCCGCGGATTTTCAACTGTTGGAATCTCGTCTGACCGTGGACTGGTCTCGTCCGCCTCGTAAAGATCTTCACCGTCGAAGATGCTATCAACCGCAGCCCGGCCCGAGCTCACTGGTTTTCCGGAACCGGGACAGAAATCTGAGTCTGTTTGATCCTGGACTGCACAGGACTGCTCCTTGTCTGCCTCTTGTTCATCTAAGCCTAGTGTTGACGTTGAAAGGCTGGCGACACCCGCCGAGTCGATCTGCGGTGACGGCTTGGGACGGCCTGGCGATAACGTATAGTAGTTGACAAACCGAACACGTCTATGCGCCGCAGCTGGATGGCCTTCGGATATTGCCTTGAGCTCATCGACATCTTCTAGAGCTCGTATGCGTTTGTAACGTGAAGAAAGCTCTGGATAATCAGCCATGCAGCCACCAAATTCTAGGTGAGAAACAATGTGATTGCCTATCGCATTGAATATGCCTTCGGTCTTGTGCTTGGAAGCAAAATGCCGGAGTCTTGAGATAAGCGGCTTCTCCCTGAATGGAAGGTCATTGAAGTAGGGAGGGTCGTATAACTCATTGAGCTGGGCTGGTGGTGGAGATGATGTTGTAGTGGCATTGTTAGATGTAGTATCGGAGAGTGGTAGCTGCAAGTCGCTCGTTGACGGGTCCACGGTAAGAGAGGTTTCGGAAGACTCGGTGGCATCTTTGTCGGATTTTGGCGTAGGCTGGAACAAGCTCGACAAGCCGGACACTACTATTCCGGGGTGAAGGCCCAGAAATGGCGAATCTAGAGACAACGTACCTAGAATGCGATGCTTGAATGGTTGAAGGAGACGGGTGCTGCGATTGGGCTGGATGGCATACATTAGTGTACTCTTGCGCACTGCCCGGACATGGGAGGATTACCATCAGAACAACCTCAGCAGCCAGCAAGCCTCCCATGGAGTGACCAACAAGAATGACATCAGTGGTGGGAGACACATGGGGCTCGAGCCAAGCACTAAAGTTGTCCCTTGCAACTTGTATGGCTCTGTAGGTTTTATAACGGGGGTATATTTTGGAATGAACGAGGTGAGTTTCGGATAGAAGCTCGGTAAGAAAAGCATGTACGTGTGCCGGGAATGACCGAAACGACTGGTCATTGCCATAAAAGCCATGGATATATATGACGAGGAGCGAGCGTCTGGTATCAGATTCTTTGGCTGGTGCTATCAGTGACTGAGATGATGATGTTCGGGGGTCCGAAGCATGCAGATTGATGGAATACGCATTGCCAACCAGGGATGGCGACAGGAGGCCGCCATATCCATGTTGGGACGGGGACGACGAGGCCTGCGCGGGTTGTCGTCGGGGCGGCAAGGCAGGAGGCGACGTCATGTTGCGCTTAGAGAGTTGGAAGCCGTTAAGTATCGAGTCGAACTGGCTGTACTACATACAGTGCTACTGAGACATGACGAGGGATGCCCCTATCGGCAGGTGCATACTCAGTACCGCTGGCTGGGATGTTGGGTGGTGATGACGTTGGGCGCAAGCAAGGGTACAGAATGCAGGTGGCTCCCCCATTGGGTCCCCGGCCTGTGGCTTGATTTTTGCGCTACTTGGAGGTAAAGACAATGGCGCTTGAGGATGGTGGTGAGTATCACAGAAGGATCTCTTTGATGATGGAGAAGAGAAGCGCCATGGACTGGCCGAGATTACTTTTTGCGAGATTCTACATCTGGATGGTGACGCGCATCGCTGAAATAGCAGAAGAGTAGCTGAGCAGCTGGTGCTCTCAGTCGTGATGAGCTGATAAGTAGAGCGAAGCTGTGGCGCGAGAGTATTTGGGCTGATAAATGAGATGCAGTGTGGCACAGGGCTGGCGGCTGCCTGTAAGTACCTAGGCTATTGTGGTACCCAAGCGGTTTTTTTTTTACTTATTGCTGTAGCTACCTAGGTATGTACCTTGCCCTACCTACCAACCTACCTACCTAGGTACTTGCCAGTATAAGTAGATTACTGAAACTTGCCAAGTACTTGCCTTGAATGGATGGAGCTGGCAAAGGGCAGCGCGCGTGTTTGGAACCGGCGTGGGCAACCCATAGTAGATTATGAATTATGAATCAGGGGCTATGCGAGATGGCATAACGCTATGCAAGGCGAGTGGCATGAGGTGAGGAACAAGGCTCGAGTGTGGTCGGCTTCATCGGGGTGAATAAGAATAGTCGTAAGTAAGTACTTAGTTTGAACAGCAATTGTGGCAATAGTACTCCGTAGGAAAATAGGATATAATACAGCGGCAGGTGTACTGGTCTGATATGGGTTGCAGAATAGGAGGCGGCAGATTGAAGGGAGCTGACAGTCTGGGTATAGCGGAGACAGGCACTTTATTCGGAGGGGGTAGGGCGCAAGAACGCGTGTCGACTGGGTACACGTGAAGATGCTAGAATAGTAATTTCGAGAGCATCTATCCGTACCTGGCAGGTACTTACTTATTGCTTAGGCGCGTTCCGAAGTGCAACGCGGTTTGGTAGAGACGGCCGTCGTGGAATGTGGTTCTGGATGGTTTGTGGCTTTTCATTAGCCCGACCGAGCCAGCGTCACAGGGAAGAACGGAACGAGCAGCACCAATACTTCAGCCGCAGTCTAGTCAATTTATTGATTGTGTGTGATTTTTTTTTGGGGGGGGGGGTGAGAAACAAGTCTATACTGGTAGCCTCGGTCGTGATTTGACAGCGGGTTGTGCAAGGTGGGGAGAAGAACAAAAAGAAAAGGAGAAAGGGGAATAAAGAGAAAGAAAAAGGAAAACTACGGACAAGCAATCCGTACTAACGAACCGTCGATGGCTGTTTGTGCTAAAGATGATCTCTGGGGCGTTTACGAGAACAAGAGAGATGAGAGGAGTTGACAGCCTGGTAATGTGTTTGAGAGGCTCGGATACGGATGAGGAAGCGGGGAGGGGGGAGGCAGAGGCTTGTGCGGCAGCCAGCGAATTGGGAATGGAATCTCTTTTTTTTTTTTCCCTCTTTGGCTGGTTGGCTGGTTGGCTGGCTGGCACGCTGAGCCAAAGACTGGCTTCCCGTATTAATTCACTTGGCATTGAAGCTAGGCTCGTTTGACCGGGTGTCGTGGCAGCGTCGGCTTTTATTGGCCGTGACCCTTGCAAGCATCTCCCTTTTTTGCTTCTGCGAACGGAGCGCTCCGTACTCAGTAACATGGCAGTATGGCAATATGGCCAGATTACTTACCAAAGTCACATCTTTGAGTACTTACACAAGGCCAGCAAACCAGTTGACCAGGTCGTGCGGGCCGTGGTGCGTGATTGAGTGTGGGTGGTGCGGCAGAGGGGAGCCTTTTTTTTATTCTACCAGTATAATCTATTTTCATTGTTTTGATGGGGCTTTAGGAAATGAGGGAATCCTTTTTTAGAAGCCCCTCCCCCCCCCCCCCAGCAAGCCTGGTTGGTTGGTGCCTGGCTCTCAGCACCAGCGAATGGTACGAGAAGGGGAGAGTGAGAAAGAGAGAGAGGGGACAAAGAACAAAGACGAAAAAACTCGGGGACAAACAAGACTGACAAAGAGTCAACAAAGAAGAGGGTGGTGAGATGATGGGAGAGCTAAAAGTGCAAGAAGATGAGCAAGATGTGAAGAGAAAAAATGTCAAGGCTTCATTCAGGCCCGTGCAATCAAGTATTAGCTGGCTGCCCATTCCGTCCACACACATAAGTACCAAGTACTCCGTACCAGTACACACAGTTCCAATAGTGCCCACGGCCCGCTGCCCACTGTCTGTCCATGTCCACAGCAAGTCTCGGCGTGCCATTGTCATGCGTATCCGTAGTATGTACCTACCTTTATCAAGCAGGCCCCCAACTTAACCGTATTTCGGCTCATTGAAACGAGGTACTTCGTGTCCGTCCTTGTTCCGACCAGCCAAGTACATGTTCCGTGTCCCGTGTCCGTGTGCCTAGCGAAACAAGATGCCCAAACAGTACAGATGACAGCCTCGAATACCTATGCGCTGCCTCTTCTTCAGGCCAGTCGGTGGCGGGCAGGTTCATCTCGAGCGCACGCTCATACCAGGAGCCAGATGCGTTTCCCATTCCCGGTTCTCCATTCCCACTCACCCACCCTCCACTTATCAAGCTAAGTAGGCACCTCTAATTAACAAGTACTGAGGTACCCAAGGTAGGTGCGCAGGTGCGGTAGCACCCGAAGAGGTACCTAAGCAGCTAAGTTACTACTTACCTAAGTCTTATGTTGGTGCCTGGTAGGCACTCGGCTTGGGTACCTTGCTTGCTTGCCTGCCCTCTGCTCCCACTCCCCGTTTGTTACTAACCTAACTTACCTTACCTACCTAGGTACCTTTACCAGTACCCTTCCCTTTCTGTCCCTTTTTCCTCTTTTCCTCTTCTCTAGCCTCAATCTCGACCTTTCGCGTCCGGGTTCGCTCGTCATGTTTATGCAATTGACGTTGATGGTAGACTGCTAAGGATCAGTCTTTTTTTTATTTCGTCGCCATTCGCTCCTTTATTCGATTTTTTCTTTCATTTCTTCTCAGTGCTATTCGCCCCTCGTCCATTCAGCGACCCGTTTCAACTAGCGGCCAACCGGTACGACGACTCCAAACAAGAAAGGAAAACAAAGAAAAAAAATCACCCAACACTCGCTCGCAAACTCCATCGCAATACGGCACCGAGAAAAAAAACGTCCATCTGATTTTTTTTATATTAAGCTACGCAACCCATTAATCAAGTAGCGTTTTCTTTCGATTCCCGCCCCTCGACTTCCAAGGCAGACTACCTCGGCGCGGCTAGTCCCCGACTGAGTCGTATCCAGCGTCGCTACCGCCACACGTCGACGTCGTCAACCACTCCGCCCTGCCTAGTTCATGATGCCCCAGCCGCGTGTCGAAAAATAGAAACACCCGTCGTCGTCAGCCAAGAGCCCCCGCAGCCCGTGAACACGACTGCCTGGCCACCGCTGCGCCGCTCTCTGACGAATTGCCCGTCATGACTAACCGTCCTCGCCGGCCTTCACTCCTTCAGGCCCGTGATTCTAATTCTGTCCATCCTTCGCCGTCCTCTACTTCGGGATCCCACACTCGCTCTTCTGTGCATTTGCACGACCATCGCCACGCTCACTCCACACATGCGCATGACCAACCCGGCCACCAAGACGTCACCGACCACCACCGCGCCGACGAACAGCACCAAACTTCCTCTCTCAGTGCCTCACCGCCCCTGGTGTCCGAATATATCCTCACCCACTCCCATCAAGACAGCAGCGCCGCTACCAGTTCCTCCGAGTCCATCACCACCCAGTCCCGTCAAGACGGCAGCACAGCCAGCAATTCCTCCTCGCTGGACGCCCCTACCCACTCCGCCGCCCTGGAGACTTCTCTTGCGGCCCGCACTGCCGATGCCACAGATGCCACATCACCTTACGTCACCCAGGTCGTCCAGACCATTTCCATCATCCAAGTAGTCGACTACTCTGGCTCGCCCATTTCGACTTCTACCCAATATGCCACCCCAAATACCGTCGTCGTCGACCCAGGCACGGGCGAGATCATGTCGCAGTCTGGTCCTGTTTCGGCCACGGACCTGAACCAGAGCAGTCTTGTTCCGGGCTCGGGAAGCGCTTCATTGTCCACGCTAGCGACCACGACCTCGACGTTCTCGCAGCCCAGCTCAGCTCTCATCTCCCCCTCGCCACTCTCCGGCTTCCCTTCCTTGTCCGATACGAGCAATGGAACTGTCTGGGGTAACATGACCCTTGCCAGCACCCCATCTAATTCAAAGACCAGGCCAGCCTCATGGACCCAGCCCACCAACCACACTACATCTTCGACGCAATCCAGCTTTCGAGCCTTAACATCCTCGTCTGACAGATCAACAAGCACGTCAACGGACACGTCAACGGACACGGACACCGAAACATTGTCATATTCATCTACCTACGGCTCGACTCCAACCTGGAACTCTCCGACGGTCATCCCCACGGTCGCCGGCAGCGCCGAGACTTCTTCCACCTCGTCTGCCTCGGGCAACGATCCGCTGACGACCCAGCAAAAAGAAATTGTTGGCGGTGTAGTGGGAAGCATCGCAGGCGTGGCCTTCCTTGCCCTGCTCGTCATGCTCGCCCTACGTTACAAGAAGAGGAAGGGGGGCAGCGAGTCACTTCCTAGCAGCACGGAAGCTCGAGGTCTGGCAGCTCTGCCCGCTCCCGGAAGCCATGCTACCAACGCCATGGCTGAGCGAAACGCTGCCGCCTCATCGTTCAACGCGGCTTTTTCGGCATTGGCCAACAAGAACCAATCAAGGCGCGCCGCAGAGGTAGCGCCCGATATGCCTGAGGGAGCCTCCGGTGGCGAGCGAGGCTTCTACCGTGTGTCGGGTCGCAAGCTGCCATCTGTCCTCTACACGGGTGGTGACGGGTATTCGGATCCACGCGAAAGCACCATGAGCGGGTATTCACAATCCTCCGAACCCTTCAGCCGCGGTGACGAGCCCTTTGCACTCGGCAGTCCTATGCGGCCGATAAGCGGTATACCCATCATCCGATCGGGACCTGCACGGACGCCAGTGACGGAAGCCAACCCGTTCGCCGACCCCGCGGCATCACCACCCATGCCGAAAAGCGACTCGCCACCCAGGCGCCCTGGATCTAGTGGCAGCACACGAGGATCCAGCTCCCGGTTTCAGGAGGGCATATCATGATTGATTTCTACAAGTGGCTACGTACCACGAGCATCTTTGTGTTCCCTCGTTCTCTCCGTTTTCACCATCTTCTCTTCTTGGACCTGTATATGGTTTTTACATTTATCACTATCTTTGGTGGCAGTCTATGCCAGCATATTCTTGCCAACTGGGACAGTCTTGGATATTACTGGGCCGGAAATTGCCTTTGGATTTACCTCTTGACTATTCTCTTTGGTCTTTTTTATTTCATGTTTCATCTTATTTATAACTCGGCGTTTGCATAGGATGATGGGCAGCGATACCGAGTCCCAGCACCTATGATTGTGCAATTTTTTTTCTGCTATAATGTATATTTTGTCTAGTAGCAGCAGCAGCAGCAGTAGCAGCAGCAGCGGCGGCGGAAGAAGAGAAAAATTACATAGTTGATAAAGGACAGAAATTCAAGTTTTGTGTAATTGCTGTGCACTAGAGATAGAGTGAAGCAGCCAGCATTGGGGTCTGTGGTGTGGACGGGAGTCCGCTGGGCTCTGCGACGTGACAGAGATGATGTAACTGGAATTGCAAATGCAGATACTGCGGACTTTGCGATTTGGAGAGCTTTCCGTTTGAGAAGAGGCAAAGAGTGATGAAGATTAAAATTACGTGGATTGCTGGAGACGGAAATTTATGCACATGTTGGTTGTCTCTCGGCATGGTAGCCGGGCGTGGGCCTGCCTGGCCCGTTGGTTCGTCGACAGGTGGTACAAACTATATGGCAATCGGGGGTTTTTTTTCTTCTCTACTTTTTCTACTTTTTCTATTAATTTTTTTTTCATTATTTTCTTTTGCTTAGTTTATATGTCCCCCCCCCCCCCCCCCCCCCCGCGCGCGCGCGAGGGATGAAAGGAATGGGTAGACGGACGAGAGGAAACAAGGTTTACCCGGACTCTGCGCGTGTGATTCGGATGCGTTTCAGGCGTGTTCGGGGATCGGGACCAAACGGCTGGACCCTTGGGGGGGGCGGGGGGCAGCTTTGGGTCGATGGCTCTTTTCTGTCAATGCCGCGTCTTGTTGGCAGGGTTGACAGGACTGACTGACAGCAAAGATGGATTTACGGAGTGGTCGGGATGGATGGACTACGATCAACTCGAGCAAGAGGCCGGGGGAGGAAAAGTAAAGAAAGGCCTTGAATTTTGCACAGCCATGTTTCAAAAATTGCTGTCAAGGTTCTCTCTGATGGGAATGTATTTTAATGCACTAGCCATGGCGGGCTGGCTTTGCTATTAAAAATGGCAAGAAAGCTATAGTTGGGAGTTGCCATCAGCAAGTGGTAGGCAACAGTTTTGGGGGGGGGGGTTCAAAGGAAAGAGTTGAGAGTGGCTGAGAGCGTTGCCGCTGGTGAAACAAACGTCTGAAGTAGGGGGGGCTGTTGTTCTTTTCTGACCCAGTTGCCCAGCTTTCTCTCTCTTCCTTCCTCTCTCTGTCTGGTTTCTGGTGGTGGCTTTTGTTTGATGTGGAATCATTTTCTTTCCAGAAACAGGCAGGAGGAAGGGGGGGGCCGGCTATGGAATCATTTTCTTGCCAAGTTTATGCGCGCAAGAAAGAATGAATAGGTTGACGTTTGTGAAGGAGTGGATGGAAAATTGTAGGCCAGAGAAGAAAAAAAAGAAAAGGAAGAAGTAAAAGTGGAAGAAGAACGCGGTAGTTGTAAGATTTGGACCTGCCTATTCCAAATACGAAAACAGATTAGCTTCCTACGTAGATTTTTTCCACGTAAGGTTTATCAATGAATCAATTGGCTTCGATGAGAGGGAGGGGGATGGAAGTAACAAAAGCCTGGCCAGCACAAGGGTAAAACAAGAAAAGCTGTCACTGTACTTCGTATAATCTTTCAGTTTGGCTGCCTTGGGCTAGCAACTAAGTAATAAGGTAGTTTGTTGTAGTTCGGCGTGACGCTACTAGATCTACTAGTTAACTAGCGGGAAGGAGGAGGGGGGACGCTATGAGGCACTCTTTAAGACTGAGTCGTACTCGTATAAGTCCGGCCCGTGTACTTTTTTTTTTACCATGGACTGTGAGCTTTCAGCCTTTTTGTTCTGTGTTTTTTTAAACAAGAAATCAATGAATGAATATCAATACATGTATTCTGTTTTGACTAGGTCATCTTGATGCACAATCGACAGATGAGCAATTTCAAGAGCCAACTGGGTCAGTCTGGCTGTGACGTAGCATTCATGGCCGGACGCGTCTCTTGTTCAGGTATCATTGATGCATAATGCTTGGCAACGACGAGGGAAGCAAGGTAGCACCGCAGTGTACTCGGGAATGTAGGCGTGTGTGTAAGTGTGTGTAAGTGTGTGTGAGTGAGTGAGTGTGAGTCTGTGTCCCACTTACTCACTCACGCACTCTCTCTCCATCTCTATTTTTTTATTAAAAAAAGGATTTATTAACAACGGCCACTTGGGTGGGCTGACTGGTCTGTAGAGAAGCGGGCAGGATCGTCGATGGGTGTGTGTCCTGGAACTGGAAGGTGGGCGATGGGGCGGCCTGGGTGGTGGCAACTTACAAGGCATGGATCGGAGGCACATGACGACGAGCTTGGCTGTTTTTTTCTCTTTTTTCCCTTTCTGATCTCCTCCTCCTCCTTCTTCTTCTTCCTCCTCTTTTCTAAATGCGTGTCTCCGAGACCGTCATAATGTATCAATTGAGACAAAGGTGAAAAAAGTCAATTGCCATTTTGACGAATGAGTTGATTACCCACGGCGATAAGGGCCAACGGAGAGGATAAGTATGTAAGTACTCTAAAGCAGCTAAGGTACGGAGTACCCAGCTATAACATGTGTGGGGGCACGTCGCGGGGTCGAGGGGGGAAGGAGCCAGAGACCCAGAATACAAAGGTATCCAAATGTCAGCATTTTACTCAATGGCAATTACTACTAGATTTGAGGACCGTGCATGTGAAGAATCTCGAATTGCTGGGCATCGCGCTGAGGAGGTGGAGGACTGGGTGAGCCGGGGGGGGGACGGCTTTTACACTACCAGTATTATCAGTATTTCGTCATTGAGAAACAAGACAAGGGTATAATCACTAATCAGCCCTCTTGAACCCCTGTGGGCAGCACCAGGAGCAGCACCAGTAGCAGCCAAAGCGGAAAAACGGCTTCGAGTAGTCTCATCACAAATCTCGCGACAAGGCGTGACCGTTGGAGTTTCAACATGATGAGTAAAGGAACAAAAGGGAAGAAAAAAGAAAAGGAAAAAAATAAAAAGAAGAGGAAAGAAGATAAGAGAACAGAAAATCAAAGAAAGAACAAAAAAGAAAAAGAAAAAGAGCCAAAATTCGCCCACTCTTTCTCCCCCTCCCCCCCCCGTCTTTCTTCTGGGGGTTGCAGTTGGGCATCTACATTTCAAAGGGTCAACGGGTTGGTGTGGACTCGCTATAGCATAATGGTTCATGGTTATGCAAAGAGGCTGAGCTGAGAGAAGGGGGGGGGGGGGGGAGTGAAGGGTAGAGGGTATTGGACGGGGTAAAAATGATGATGTATAGATGGCTGAATAGATGAATGAATGAGATGAAGAGAGAGAAGGAGAGAGAGAGAGAGAGAGAAAGGGGATGAAAGAAAGGTATACATTACCGTTTCAACGTACCTAGCTACTTGCATGTCTATGTTCTACTTACTTGGATAACTACCAACCTAGGTAGTACAGATTATTGCGTCCTTTTTCCCTCGAATCACGATATTGGTTAGCCATCTCCAGTGAGTAGGTAGCTGGCGGCAGCTCTCTCAAGCTTTGCAGCACCGAGCTCCGTCTGGCATGTGTCAAGAAAAAAATAAGATGAGACAGAAGGAAAAGAAAAGAAGAGGTCGTTTAGCGTATTTGGATTGTGTTGAATCCCGCCAGTTGTCCAGCTGTCTAGGTAGGTAAGTAGGTTGGGTGGACAAGTGACTTAGGGTAGGTCCCTACCTACTGATAATAAGGTACAGATTTGGCCTGGTCATCGAGGCTTCCAGCTACATACCTAGGTAGGGATTACTGAGTAGGCGGTAAGTAAGTAGAAGGTAAGCAGTTACAGGAGGCCCGCCCGGAACACTCGGTTTTCAGTGGCGCGATTTCGCCCAAGAAAAAAAAAAAAACCGCCCCCGCGACGCTCTCTCCTCTTCTTCTTATTCGTCTTCTTGTGCCCTTTGACAGGGACTTGCCGAACAAGTTACCTACCTGCCAAGGCACTTTTTTTTTTTTTTTTTTCTTTGCTGTCAAGATGCTCATCGAAGTATTAACTTGCCCCATCTCTTGCCCACCATCCAAGTATACAACTACGATGTACTGGTAGAAACAAGCAATGCACCAAATATCACCCTGGTTTGCCTTAGCTCTCTCCTCCTCCCCAACTCTCCAACTCGTCCGCTCCTCAACTCCTCCTGCTCCTAGGTACCTTGTCAACTAGTTTACTCTCCTCCCAGGTACTCGCACTCCCTTACTCCCTCACTCCTCCGCTTTACCTGCCCGCTCTGTCCCCTCCGCCCTTGAACCGCCCCCCCCCCTCCTCTCTCAGCCTCCGACGCTTCGATTCCCAACTCCGGTCCGTCCGCGTCGTTCTTCTTTTCTTACTCCTCCTCCCCATCCACTCTCTTTCCTTCTTCCATTCAATTTGCTTTTCCGATTTACCTTTTTTTTCTCTCCTCTTTACCATTCCACTCCCCCTCAAACACAACCGTTCTTTCGCAAAAGAATTCCATCACGGGGCCTTTCCTCAACAAGACCACCGTCCCTCGATCCTCTCCATAGCCTGTTGCCTCCACACCATCACCACCCGCCTACCCATTACCTGCCATTCGACAGACCGGCCGTCCGAGACCGCACTATTTTACCTACCCAACTGACTCGAAAAAGTCTTGCCGCCGCCGCCGCCGCTGTGCCGCTTGTTACATTCCCTCCGCTACCTACCAACCAAGCAAATACACACAGACGCAAAGACCAATCTCGATCTACCATCGCCACCACCACCACCATCACCCATCTCCAACCCCGCCGCGCCGCGCCGCGCCGCTGCTCTTTCTACATACATCTCGCCATACATCACCGCTACTACCTGTCGCCTGCCTCACCACCCGCCCCCGGCCGCGCATCGTAACTGCAGCCTGACCCGCTGCTCCCCAGCGTCCCGATCATGGACCACATGGGCTTCCAGATGCCCGGCTCCGGGCCGCCATTGATGAACCAGCCGCCTCAAATCTTTGGCTCTTACGCCCAGGATGGCATGCCCAACATGGCCCACATCCCCGACATGACTGCTCACATGTTTTCCGATGCCCAGCTGCTCATGGAAGACACCACCGACGCCAAGAGACGTCGCATCGCCAGGGCAAGTACCCGTCTACCTACCTAGCTGCGTCCACCCATGCCGCATTCCCTGTCACACGACCTGTCGCGCTGCACACAAAAGCTCACCTTGGACTGACAACCCGCCCAATAAACAGGCCTGTGATATGTGTCGCAAGAAAAAGATCAAGTGCGACGGCAAGCTACCTGCCTGCACAAACTGCACCACTTACAAGACCGATTGCGCCTTCACACAGGTCGAGAAGAAGCGCAGCCCCCCTAAAGGGTAAATTCCCCAAACCACCA
Source organism: Cordyceps javanica (assembly GCF_051103115.1). Classification (NCBI taxonomy): domain Eukaryota; kingdom Fungi; phylum Ascomycota; class Sordariomycetes; order Hypocreales; family Cordycipitaceae; genus Cordyceps; species Cordyceps javanica. Next base: position 3,632,180 of record NC_139296.1, read on the forward strand.
GATGCTCTCTGGCAACCCGAATTCGACGCTGATCAGCCTCCCGCCTCTAGCGCCAAATACATTGAAGGCCTCGAGAACCGCCTCGGTCGAATGGAGCAGCTGCTTCGCCTCTCAGGTACCTCTCATCGACGGCGCATAGTCGCCGCCCCTCTCATCCCACCTACATCGGCTCACATCTACTACCCACAGGTGTATTGAACGACGACGATCCAGATGCCGACCTCGGCGCTCTCGAAAAGAAATTGCAGGAAAAGTCTAGACAAGCCTCCCTCGCCATTGGCTCAAACAGCCCGCCAATCTCCCCTCTCCATGTCGACAACGCTACGCCCCAAAGCTCGCTCCCCTCTCCCGGCAAAGAAGCGGCGGACCAGCGCAAGTCTGCTCTGTCCGCCGAAGACAAGCCCTCCAAGGAGAGCGACGATGAGGGTCACGAGGAAGTCGAGGCTCTCTCGGAAATGATGTGCTCACTCGTCACAAACCAGAGCGGAGAAACTCGATACATTGGTGCGTCTCCTCGTATCGACTCGCCGTCGCTGTCCAGTGCAACTAATACGCTACAGGGTCATCCTCCGGCTTTTCCATATTTTCCCCCAAAGGCATCCAGTGGGTCAACACGAGAACCGGCGACGACTCCTTCCAGGAAATGATTTCTGAGGTCTCCGTCGACGACCACAAATGGACCAACTGGAAACCTGAAGTCTTTGGCGACTTGTTTCAGCGCCCCGTCTTCAGACCCCTTCCGCCCAAGCAGGAGGCGCTCTCACTCCTCACCGATTACTTTGAAAACTTCAACTGCATGTTTCCCCTCTTCCATCAGCCCACCTTTATGCATCTCGTCGAGCGCCAGTATTCTTCCAATCCTTACCAGGGTTCCGGATGGTGGGCTAGTTTGAACTGTGCTCTGGCCATTGCCCACCGCCTGCGCGTCATGAGCAACCTCGTGCCTCAGGAGGAAGACGAAAAAGCCTGGGCCTACCTAAAGAACGCCATGGGCGTCTTCTCCGAATTGACCATGCGCAACACAGATCTTCTCTCCGTCCAAGCCCTGCTAGGCATGGCTCTCTTCATGCAGGGAACCCCCAACCCGCAGCCTTCGTTCTTGCTCATCGCCGCCGCCATCCGCCTCTCCCACAGTATAGGCCTGCACAAGCGTGGATCCGGGTTCAATCTCAATCCAATCGAGATAGAGCAGCGGAAGAGGGTCTTTTGGATCGCCTACATGCTTGACAAGGATCTTTGCCTGCGATCAGGGCGACCACCCGCACAAGACGATGACGACATGAATGTTGATTTGCCAGATGCCGACCCAGATGACAATATTGGAAACATCCCCCTGGCTGATGGCAAGGGAAAGATGAACCTTTTCCGCGTCATGTGCGAGTTTGCCGTCATCGAAAGCAACGTGTATAAGCGCCTGTACTCGACCAAGGCTACCAAGCAGTCTGACGGCGAGCTCCTCAACACGATTGGTGAACTAGACCAACAGCTTGAAGACTGGAAGGATCGCATCCCAATCGAGTTCCGCCCCGAACACGAAATCAAGGCTTCTCACACCCCTCTGATCTTGCATGTTGTCATGCTGCATTTTGCATACTACAACTGCCTCACGACCATTCACCGCATGTCGGTCCACCACGGCTACTGGACGAGTCGCCTGGCCAATTACGCCATCCAAGGCCTCAACGCCCGACCCTTGAACCCCCGTGTGTTTTCTTCTGCTGCTCTCTCCACAGCGGCCGCGCGAGCATCCATCTCTCTATTGAAATACGTGCCTCAGGGCGACTTTGCATGCGTCTGGTTCGTGACCGTATTTTCTTAACAAAGCGTAAAGTTGCTAACCACAGTACAGGCTCATTCTCTACTTTCCCGTCTCCGCGCTGGTAACGCTCTTTGGAAACATTCTTCAAAACCCGCTCGATGTGCGCGCCAAGAACGATACGCGGCTCATGGACTTGGTCGTCACCTTCCTTTCCATGCTTGGTCAAGAAGCAGAGCAAGGTGGTGTCCACCGCATGCTGGGCGTCTGCTCCGAGTTTGTGCGCATCGCCAAGCTCGTCATTGACAAGGCCGAAAATGACCAGTCCTTCCGACGAAAGCGCCGCACAGACGGCAAGGTCAAGGCCAGCTCCAAGAACCTCGACACCTCCGAAGTTCCCATCCCGACCACCATCGAGGAGCTGTCACCACCAGTTCGCACCCACCGCTCCTCGTCGTGGGGCCCTGTCGCGGCGACATCACCTGCCGATGACCATCGCTCACCGACTAACGGCAACCCAAACCATGATGCACAGGCGCAGGCGCACCACCAGTATCAGCAGCAGCAGCAGCATCAGCAACATCAACATCAGCAACAACAACAGCAGCAGCAGCAGCAGCAGCAACGACAACGACAGCAGCAACAGCAACGACAACAACAACAACAGCTTCCTCAAAATGGTGACTTTGACTCGTTCAATGGTATGAGTGGCTTCCCCGGTGACCCATCAGCCATGTCCCTGGATGCGCCGTTTCACCAGCCTTTGCTACCGCAGGACCTGTTTGCGCTGCCCATGACTTTAGATTGGAACTGGGCTGAGATGAGCGGTGGCGCTTACCCGTCTGTCGAGAATGGCAACTTTGGTGATTTGCCGCCCCAGTAATGAAGGAGGTGGGCGAATGTTGCAACGTACTGCAAGACAGATGGAGGCTGCAATGAAAATGAATTGGATATCAGAGCCTGGTTGGAGTTTTTTTATTTATCTATTTCCCTCTTCCGTCATGTATAATGTTGTTTAAGATAGATTATCGGAGCGTTGACGATCTTTCCCCTCTTGTTTTTGAGAAAAGACTTTTTTAATTCGAACATGAACTCATTTGAGATAATGAAGAGTATTACACGTCAGTCGAGGGTAGGAACGAGTGATTGGGAAATTCACATAAATTGTCACAGATAGACCAAGCAACGCAACAACATGATTTGAGCCCTAGTCCACCTGGCTTGGAAAGATTGGGTTTCGACGACTGTCTAGAAATCCTCGAGCAGTGTAGCAATCACTCAAACACCACCGAGCAGGACGGCATTATCCACTCATGCACAGACTACGAGAGTTTAAGGGGGAAGCGCGGCCTTCTCTTTTTTTGGAAGCTTGCTCTTTTTATATATGTCTGTCTGTCTGGAAGAAAAAATAATCATCGTGAAGAGCATGTGCAGGTATCTAAAGACTGGGAAAGAAAGTAAAAAAAAAAAAAAAGAAAAGATGCACCGAGCAGAGAGCCGGCTAACCCATCGTCCCTATCACCATCCTACCCTCGAGCACTGAAAAGGGGGCGATAGCTTCGGAAGACTTGACGGCGAACAAGAGGTGATTCAGAAGACACCAGGAGCAGATTGCTCAAGTGGACGCCGAAAAGTGAGGGCATACAGGCGACAAAGAAAGAAGGTTGAAAAACAGTCAGCTTTCTGGTGTAGCAATATTAAAAAAAAGAAGACAAAAAAGACGAAACTGTGGTACAAGCCCCGGGCAACAACAAAAAGATTCAAACGTCTTTTGTGTGAGGCATGGCTTTTTTTGTCCTTGAAGACTGCAAAGTTTTCTGTGTGCGTTGCGTGCATATATACATATATGCGCGTATTGTTACCCAAACCAGGCACTGATGGACACACAGACACGCAGGCACACACCAAAACCAAAAAGAAAAGGGGAGAAAAGGAAAAAAAGGAAAAAAGGAAAAAAAGCCGTGATAAAGATATCGATGTTGAGACACACTCTTTTTCCCCTAACGCCATGCTAGTAAGAAAAAAAAAAGAAGAGAAGAGAGAAATGCAAAAAAAGAAGAAGAAAGTTATGGAAACATCAGAAAGCAACCAGCCTGTCTCCTGCCATAACCTCTCAACAGGAGGGCAAGAAATAGAAAGAGGATCATGGTTGGCGTGACAAACAAAGAAACTTTGCAAGGAAAAACAAAGCCAAGAGTGTGAACCAGCTCAAACCTCTAAGAAAAAGCAAGAAAAAAAAACAAGGTAAAGGCCGTGAACTCCCCTCATGTTGTCGTGAAAAGAATAACCCTGTACAAAACACCGCGGTCAAGACTTGTCCCGCATCCTTTTTTTGTCCCCCCCTGATTGTATTTAATGATGAAAGTGAAAAAGTTTCGTGTGATGATATGAACGTATTTGCAGAGCAGAGCAAATGTGGAAGGACAAGTCGTGGTAATAAAGGAAGACGAGTGATTGAAGACAGCCCGTCTATGCACCGACCATGCCCGGCCCGTAGCTATGCTGTCGTACCGGGGGGTATGGCGGGGTGGCTCCTGAATTCTGCTCGTGTTTATTAGCAATTATAACCATGAGCGTTAAGCCAAAATGCTGCTGATCGTATGCCTACCTTTTTGCGACGCTTCTGCCCGCCCTCGCCCTCTCCCGTAGAATATCCCGTGTCGGCACCGCCGTCGTCGTCGGGGAATCCTTCGCCGTAGCCTTCGTAGCTGCTATCCCCATACGTCCGTTTCTTGATATTTCTGCGCGGCCGCAATGGGTCCGAGCCAGGCGGCCCGTTACCCCGGGGCCGATCCGTAGCGGACGGCGTCGTGGCGGCCGGCGTACTTGGCGCCGTTGCCTTGGAGAGGCCTGAGGGTTTGCTCGTCTCTCCGTTGTTGCCATGATTCGTGTTGTTGGGGGCCATGTCTCCAAGAACAGAGGTGTCCCAGACAGATCGTGCAATGGGACCCTTGGAAAGTGTCATGGCGCGGGCCAAGCTAGCCATCGTAGCCTCGGACAGGCCGTCGCCAATCTCGCGACCCTTGACCTGGTGCACATTCCACTCCAAATCAGGCACCTGCAGCATGGCCATGAAATCGGATGGCGCGTCCTCCTTCTTCTTCTGTACGTCAAAATGTCCCGCAACGCCGAGGCGCTTGATATGTCCCTTGTACGTTTTGCGGAGGGCGTTCTTCTCACCGTTCGGCTTCTCTCGGGCCACTTCTGCCGCTAGGTCTGCCAAGTCAAACTGCTCGTACAAGTCCCCGGTCAATAGCGGGAACTGGTCCTCGTAAGCTGTAGCGGAACGGCATTGTCAACACAAGGATTCTTCACTGTACAAAAATTTACCAAGCAGTAATCGCCCCTGGCATCTCACCCGAATGCGGGGGGCAGGAAAAAACTTGCGTAGCAAATGGGTTCCTTACTTCTTTGGAGCAGCATGTACTTTGGCCCGACATCAAGATGCAAGTCCTCAATGCCAAGCCGATGGTCGTATTGGACCTTCTTTTGGTCACGTTCCCCGACATCATCGAGCGGACGCTTCCGCTTGTGGGGGAACTCATCGATCATCGCAGTGTCGGACTGATGGGAAATACTGCCAGTGACGCTGTGTGCGGGTGTAGGAAGCGTGGTAGGACCCGTGGGAGCCGGGTTGGCGGTGGCCATGGAGTCGGGGTGCGTGGCTGGCGATGGTTGCGAAGGACTCTGTGGGGTCTGCGGATGGAACGACATCTCGCGGTTTCTCGGTCAAATTTCGCCTCGTGGGAGAATGGGAGGAGCAGAATATCGCGAGGAAGGCGTGATGGGTTCGAAAGAGAGATGGTGTCGCGCCAAATTTGCCGGCTGGCAAAATCGGATTGGACTAGGCGAAGCCTTCCCTTCAGCTGTCGACCGTCATACACTGCTCGGGGTTTCCGTCAGAGGGTCGGAGCCCTTTTCGGGGGTGGGTGGGATAAAAAATGCGATGGATCGAAAGAAAAAGCCTCAGATAACCGTACACTGACGTTTCCTAGCCCAAGATCGATGCGTTTCGGCGCAGGTGAGCGCGACACAGAGCGCAACCAGAAAATGGCGTTGAATGCGCGGTGGGCGTAGCGGTTCGTCTCGTTGACGTGGGGTTGGCGGCAGAGGCGAACACAGGAGGGGGTAACGATTGTGAGGGTTAGGTGCAGAGAGTTTTTCTTCGGTTCGTAGGCGGCGCGGCGTCGTGACAAAGGGCGTGATGCTCGCGACGGCCAAGGGTTGAGGGTTGATGACAATATTATGGCAGCGTCGGGCGACGGACGGAGGCGGAGATGGGCGGCGAGCGAGGGAGCGGCTGGCAGAAATATGTAGCCTGAAATCTAAGGCAATACGTTTGGGGCGTGAGCTGAGTGCCACAGCTCCTTCAGTATTACCACACCTGTGAAGCACAGTGCGATTTATAGTGGGGGCTGTCACAAGATCCAACTAATCCCAGTGATGGATAGTGGATAGTGTGCTAGGGCTTTTGCTAAAGACAATGACGGCTCAGTTGCCTAGATGAAATGATGCGGTATTCTCACACCGTATAGTCACACTGTACAACACCAGGTGTGCAAAAAATACGGCTTGGTAGGATCACGTGATACGTCTGGTCGGGCCCGCCCACCGTAGCCTTTTCACACCTCGGCGATTTGCTGGGCCAAATTTTCCTTTTCTCTTCTTCTTCATCTAAACAAAACCAAGACCGCCCACACTATTTACATATTGTCAGCTCGGCATCATTTTTCCTTTGCTGCTGGCGATTGCGATGGCCCGGTCGAGACCGATTAACCTTGCCTAAAACCATCATCACGAGGGCCCCTCGTGCGGCTACCATGAAACGATGATGACCTGATGCAAGTTACATTACCTCTCATTTGCATTTGTATTATTTTCGACAGCAGTTGAAGCAATGGGGAACATGTCCGTTTGTTATCGTGCTCGTTCGTTCATTGTAGCGCGGGATCGTAGAATCAACATTCCGGGCCGTGTATGGATATCATCAGATCCATGCGTCACGCGGCGAGAGGTGACGGACGGTATGTTCCAGTCTCCCTTTCGTATGAAGCCTTTAATCCGGCCTTGATCTTTCAATGATGATCCATTACATCTGGTAAACCTATTTGCCTTGTTCGTCGTTGCTGCCCCACGAAAATGGGTGCAATAACCGCTTGGCTGCAGGAGGACAATTTATTCGGCAAATGAAACTCTGAAGTCAATATCCACCCCATCACTACCTCAACAGACCTGTCCTTGTAAGTCTTGACTGACAACTGACAGTTCTCACTGCCTAGATACTGCATGATTTAGAGATCCACAGCCGCACAGGCCGAATTCGCAAGCACCAGCGGTCAACTTTTATACTCGAATATGCGCTACATATATATACTGCCAAAGCCCAAATGCTTGCTTCTCGCCGAGCAATCCTGTTGCTTCTCCTGGGCCCGGAACCTGGACTGGTAGCTCCGATATATATACAAAGAAAGGTGATGTAGATGAAAGTAAGATGAATAAAGAAAAGAATAAAGATGGTCGCATGCGTAGATGGTTGGAAACAGTCGTCACGCAGATGTCAATGCGCTACTCCCGCTTGGTGCCATCAGATTCCTCTGCCGACTCTCCATACGGCAGAACACTCCCGGGCCGCGAAAATTGCGCCGACGGCGTCTCAGATGGGAAAAATGCCCGCTGTTCCACGCCCTCGCTTGTTGCTTGCGCGGGGAAGGGGTGAACAGCCGTGCCCGACGTGTCGCCAGAGTTGTACCCAAACTGCGGCATCTGATCCCGTGGCTCAAGCAGCCTCGTACTCGGCGCGCTCAAACCGCCTGGTGCGGGCAACGGCGACGTGTAGCTAGGCGTGTACGTCGCCCCTGCATGAATCGATGCCGTCGGCCGTGCCATGTCCGTCCGGATGGGAGACAGCATCGGCTGCTGCCCCATCTCGGTGTACCCAACGCGGCCCTCGAGCGGGAATGGCGCGGGAGGTGCTCTACTGCGAGGAAATTGATCGTGACGGGGCCCCATGTCACCTGTGGCACTTGACGGCTGTGTCGACGTGTCACCTGAATGATAATACAGGCGTTAATCATCGTTGCATGCTACCATATGCTGGCTAGTACCCACCGCCGTAAAATAGGGTATTGAGGCCCATTCCTGATGTCGAGGTCTGCAGAGGCGGTGCTGGGCCTTCGCTCCCGTGCTCCGAGGCGGGGTCTTGCACTTCGGCCACGTCACCGAGCGCGCTTCCTCGCCAGTAGACAGACGATCCCATGGTAGACTGCAACGAGGCGGACCGCCCTCTTCCGAGAGGGTCAGCTAGCCCGGCTGGTCGCAGTGGTCTCGGGCCGGGCCGGTGGTCGCCTTCGTTGACAGGGCTACTTGTAGATGAGCCCTTGGCTTCGGCGATGCCAACCACAGGTTGTCTCGCCCCATATGTGTATCTGTCGTTTGGGCCAAAAGCTGGAGGCGACGAAAGCATTGGGTTCGTCTCCAGCATGCCTGAGACGTGATTCTGGCCAAAGCCGATGCCACCAAATACCGGCGTTAGACCGGTCGATTGCATCGGGTGGCCCTCTCCTTCGGTGCGCCGTACATCGACCATGAGAGCACGAGGGTGCTGAGCCCCGTACATGTGTGGTTGATGGTGGCTCGAAGCGTGTGGCAGCGCTGAGTCGTAGGCTTGCACCGCGCCGTAGGGGGAGTGCAGCGCTTGGACGTTGTCGAAGTTTTCTGGTACTGCCCTCATTTGTACTACTCTCTCGCGATCATCAGCGTTGAGTCTCTTTATCTTGGCGCGTCTACAAGTCCTGTATGTTAGCAGAGCTGGAAATGAACGCGATTTTGCACATGCAACCGAAACGGACCTGTTCTGGAACCAGACTTGAACCTGTCGTGGGCTCAGCCCTGGAATCTCTCTGGAAAGTCGATCTCGATGCGCAGCATCAGGATGAGGTTGCTTTGCAAATTCGCTCATCAGAAATCGAGTTTGTTGATGTGTGAGTCTAACCGTCGGTTAGTTGACAGACGAGCAAAGGCTTCGGTGTGTGCTAGAATACCTGAATCGTTTCATCTTCCTCCGCGAAGCCAGCCTCTCCGCAGCAGTCTGCGGCATCCCTTCGGACTCTCCCTCAGCAGCGTCTCCGTCGTCAGAGTACTCGTCGCCTTCGCCATGTCCCATCCCCAAGGAGGCTGGTGCAGTTGGGCCTCCCGCACCACCAGCACCATAGTGCCCCATGCTACCATCGCCTCTTGCATCTAGTCGACTCTTCCAAAGATGATCTGAGCTATGCATTCCCCTGTAGCTGGGGGGTTCGGTTATGATGCTCGGCGCAGATGGTGAAGTCCTGGTACGGAATCGAGACGACCCTGGGTCGTAGCCATGACTGTAGCCTTGGTATTCCCCAAAGCTATGCCCATGGGCGGGAGTCTCGTGGCTTTCCGCTAGAGCATCAGAATTCCCTTTTTCCGAGGCGGAGTCTTGCGCTGTCGGAAAGAGTTGTTGAGGGTGACTCGTCCCTCCTCGTTGCAGGTACATCCCTTCCTCCGGCCAGACTGGCTTTGTTGAGGACCCTATCCCGTGCGGATCTGCCATACGAGGCCGTATTTGTTCTGGAAACGATGGCGAATACTTTTCCAGAGGCCACTTGTGTGCAATAGGTTCGCAAAGTTGCGTCGCAAACATTGGTATTGAACAGCAATCGAAAAATGGAAACGAAATCAGATGGACCAACCGACAAATGAAAGAAAAAATAGACGATGATATTTTGCTTCTCTTGAATGGTTTGAGTTGGGCGATTAGATGGTACGAAGTTGATGGTTGAAGATCTTCAAAGAATCCGCTGCAGCATCGTCTTTCGTGGCTCTCGTTTCGTTTCTCTGATAAAGCCGACACTCTGCGACGCTGAATCGCGCTTTGTGCTACTACCAAGGTGGCGGAGGCGCTGCCAGGTAAATCCTTCGATCAAACAACCGTTCTCCTTGAAACGCCAGGTCTTCTGGAGAGTAATCGTCGCTTCGATACGCGCCAGGCAATAGGCAAGTTCTGCTCAGCCGGAAGGGGAGCGAGGAATCGGGGACGCAGCAAGACGAGAGACACCTTCTTAAGCGGTTTGAGAAAAAGTGTAGATGGTGATATATCTACCCCTGGAATAAAAGAAGCAGTCAGGCCATGGGTCAGCGTCGGATTGTCTCCTCTGCACCAGCAGATTGCACTGCTAACACCGCACACGCGTAAAGCAAGGCCGTCTTTTCCCAAGTCCACACGACTCAAGAATCGATGGAACAGGTCAAGATCAAAAGGATGGCTCGTTTGGAAGCCACCAGGCCTCTCTTTCACAGTTGGAGATGACCGTAATGCTATTGCTAGGGTTAGGAGGGCAACGTCGGCAGCCACTCTGGAGGCGGGCTTCGCTGGAAAGCAAAAGGGCGGGTCAGCCTCTTCTGGGCAGCAGGGACGCTCTTCTAAACGCAAATTAGGCAGTCCTGAAAGCTTGCCTTGCTTGTTTTAATTTATACCCTTTCCCCAAAGAACAAGGATGAAGATGGCGGTGGAGAGTAAACTTGTGGGGGAATGGCCTCGAATGCTTGAAGGAGTGTTGCCACTGGTACGAGACTTATGCATAGGCCTTTTAAGGCTGCTCGACTCGATTCGAGGCGCTCAGTTGTTAGTAGATTGCAGCCAGCCAGCCAACGGGTAGGTGAGCCAGCCCACCCCGGGATAAAACTCCACTGAGGCACAGAAAGTCAATGGCGAACAAGAAAGGACGCCTTTCCGTTTACGAGAGAGGAGGCGTGTGTGATGTCGGGAGGGAGAAAGAGCAGAACTTTTGCTCTTGACGCCCAATCCACCAGGGGGCGGCTCTCTTGCGTACGCTCTTGCTTGGCCTGTGTGCCCGGCGCCGTCATGCGAGGCGGGTTGTTAGCTGAGCGGATGGAACCGCAATCCGCTATCCTGATCCAGAGTTAATAGGACGAGACAAGTGCGATGAAGAGCTGTCCGCAGCCGCCAGGTGCACCTTGGTTGTATGACAAGTCGCAATTTGGGAATGTTGATGCCGCCTTGGTCCGACGAGGCGGGAGGAAGGGTGAACAGGCCAGGCCGAAGTGTCGCCTTGCTCCAAGATCGTCACTTGCCTTCCCTTGAAAGAATAGTAATTTCGCAACAAGGTAAGCAGGTAACAAGGACTACCAGTATGTGAACTGAGAGTTCACGCAAAAGCAATGCTAAGATCAAGGATGGAACCACCACGGAACAATAGCAGCGATATAATTAGACTATGCCACCATCCATGGTACCTCCGCATCAGAGCTAGGCTGGCCCTGGGAAGGTTCAGCCAAGGAATCAAGGCATGGGAAGATGGAGCAGGATCCATGTTTCTAGGCTCACCTCGGCTGAGGCAGCCGTTCTAGCGGCCCATGCCATGTTATTCTGGACACATGGCCCAAGGAGTGTATGCACGTACGAGTACAGTACGGTGTGTGGCCAGAAGGCATGCAGACAACATGTAATCTGTACAAGGGCAACAAATTTGCCCAAGTTGCCGTATGCCAGACCAATGAGAGTTGGGCAGCTTGCAGGAGAACCCATTCTGTCACGCAGGGTATGGAGCATGCAACGGGTCGCATGGGGCGTATGGGGGAGGGGTGTTTGATTCGGACCCTGTCAGTTCATTATCAGTAAAATTCCGTTACAGCATTGCACTAGAGCTAATTTGGAGCCAGTCCTTCCTTTTGGGAGCAAGGATATTGATGAAGGCCGTGGCCGTTGGTGGGGGCCAACCACGCATGGGTGCGGGTTGCTCCAGTAGTTACTCTTCAGAACGCTGCGTGGCTTGTCATGGAGGCGTCAAAGTGCATCGGGTTCTTTGAACTGGCAAAGCCTTGCATTCCGTGATTGTACTTGGTGATGGAAGGTGAGTGAGAAGAGTCCCGTCTCACCCAAGCACACACGACGGCAGCAGCCTGGGGAAATGCTAGAGTTGTGGACCGAGAGGCAAGGCCGTGAGTGCAAAGACTACGGCCAGGCATCTGTACGAAAGCACATTGTTTTTCTCTTGGTACAAGTAGGCCTGAGCCTGGTTTCCAGAACGGGCAGCAAGAGTCGCCAGGCTCTGGGTAACCTATATTGGAGAGTCAGATGAGATAACGCGGCGTAGTGGCAGTCCAATGCGAGATCCAATGGCGCAGAGGAGTCACACCCACATCCGCATCCACAGTCAGTGTGGTCAACTTGGAGCATGAACCTAATTCAGAAGTAGCCCGCCGCAATGTCCGAAATTCTGGGCCAAGTCTGGCTTTCATCCGGTTCCCGTCTTCACAGGAAGCTGACCCGTCCCATGACTGGCGATGGCCGCTGGCAGCCGCAGACAATGACCAGATGGACTATCAACCCAGTCCCCGGTCAAGATCCCTGCAAGAAGCTAGGAGAAATAAAAGGCGAGGGGCTGCAGCAGCAGCAGCAGCAGCAGCAGCAGCAGCAGTGTAACCATGCAAGTCCAGTTAGGTTTGGTAGAAGGCAGTGGGGCATATGACAACGGAGAGAGGTCTCGTTTGAGGGCTTCTGCCGTGGCGTCTTGGAGACGGAAGGCAGGTAGGTAAGGGATGTTACCGGCGAGGTTCCGCAGAAAGCTGAAGCTTTGCCGCCTCTGTCAGCGCCGCAATCAACAAGGCCGAAGTGTGTGTTTCTGCAACGCCTGAGAGAGAGAGAGAGAGAGAGTATCGAGCTTTCAGCTCGCCGCCGCCGCCGTCGTCGTCGTCGTCGTCGTCGCCGTAGTAGATACTTGCAGTGTCAGATTCAAGCCGTCCCGAGTTGCTGGCGTTTGTGCGGCTGCCATCTCTGGCCTCAGCTATCCGACAGCGATGGCATAGAAACGTGCCACGCCACACGCAAACCAGTTTGAGCACGCCATGGGACTGGTACTGGGGCGCACGACGGCCGACGCCCGCGGGTCTTCCGGCTTAAGCTTTGTTTGAGCTACTGGCGGTTTCATCGCGTTGGTACTCAAGCCAGCTGTTGCGCCAATCGGGCGCCGGGGTGCGTCCAGGGCGGAGCGAGGACACGAGGCGACGGGCCTGGAATGGAGTGGAACGGCAACCACAGACTCTCAACACCTTTGACAAGAGAGTGTGGGTTGTCTGAAGCCCTGGACGAGCTGGATTGGGACCAAAGTTCTCTCATACTGCCGGATTCTAGTGCCAGTGCCAGTGCCAGTGACAGTACGGAGTACTCAGTACCAGTAAGCTAGGCGTTGGACCCGCCGCAGGTCCGCCCGTCGACGGCTTCTCTCGCGTGCATTGCCTTGTGGGCTCGAACCGGATAACCTCACGCTAGGAGTCCACTTTATGGGGGCGTGTGGCGTGTGGTAGTCCTTCATTTCTTTTTTCTCGTCGTCCCGCCCGTTGCCAGTCAAGAGTCCACTGGTGACCGGGGTCGACGAGATGGATGGGTGGGTGGCCGGGGAGGGCTCCTTTGTGGTTGAAGCCGGGGTCTTATTTTAAACCTGTCCGTCTCTGGAGGCTTGCACTTGGTGGAGTGGAGCGAAATGCGCCCACGGCTCCTGCCAAAGAGACTGAGAGACTCTGTCTTGACAAACTCCTCTCTGTCTGACTGGTCGACTGGCCGACTGGTCGACTGGTGAATAGAATGGTCGCCGCCTTGGAGCTCCTCATCACTGTGACTGGACTCCACATTGTATACACTCTCCAGTCCTTCGCGACGGCTTCCCCTTCACTGGCCTGACCTGGCAATGAGATCGAGAAGCACGCCATGATGTTTCAACTGTAGCACAGCGGATCGCCGGTCAACCTGGCCGGCCGGACGAGTCTCTCGCTGTGTTGCAACCCTCGGCTTTTGTCGCTGGCGTGCTTCTTTTTTTTTTTTCTCTTCTTCAAAAAGGGGGTCAATGGTACTGAGTACTTATCCCTATCCTTGGGCTTGACCTGCGAAGCCAGAATGTGGCCATCGCCCATCTCCTCCCATGGTCCTTTGACTTTATTATCAGTACCAGCTTGCTCGGAGGTTCAAGCGCACAACAGGGTAAAGCGAGACCAGGGGACAGCCACAGCTAAACAATTCCCTGGGCTTTGGATGCCGACAGAACTCCCAGCCACTTACGGCGCGTCGTCATTGACTGTTGCCCGAAATGCCACCCACCCGTCGCTGATCTTTCATGGGAACATTCAACGCCAAGGAGTGACACCCTTTGTCATCTAGGCATTTCGACACAAATTCAGCAGGACCACCGCCCGTTTTGCCGTGCTTGCCAGCGCGCCCCCTGTTCGGTCCAGACACACCGACTACTGGCCGGTCTCTCCCGTACGGGCGCGGAGCACCACAGTCTGGACGGTTCTCTCGCTGGCTTCGGCAGGCGACGTGACCAGGTGGCCTCGCTTCTGGCCGAGGTTGAGAGGTTTGTGCCACGGTATCGTCGTTTATCAAAGCCCCAGACAAATGGCGACAGCCATGCCTGCATCTTGTCCCAGAGACGTTCCCGCAGCTCATGTCATCATGTCACTTGTGACACGATGGCAGTTGCGACATCAAGGCAATTGTGCCTGTCGGTAACAGGCACGGCGCATAGAGCTTGGCTGGAGGCGTCCACAACGCGTCGCATTGTCCTGTACTCCGTAAGTACTTGCCAGGCATGCACATAATTTGGTCGCCGTGTCCAACCGGAACAAAGATACCCATGAGCAGGTGGCCCAGCAGACACCCTCCACAGCCCGTCTTACCGGGGGCAATCAACGGGAAGAGGGGGTGACGGCAACCACATGGCAGCAGGCTGCTGTCTCGACATTCAACCCATGGCCGACTTGCTTTCTTTGTTTGATGTAACCATTGGACCCAGCGGAGTAGTAATCAAGAACCACAGAGCCTTGTTATAGTTCTCTCTCGCCGTTTCAAACACCTTGTGACACAGGATTCCCGTTCCCCGAGTCTCTGGCCTCTCCTGTCTCGCCGATGCAAATTGGCATCAGAGATCGCATACGCAATCCAATATATCTTTCCGATTCTCCTCTTCCCATGGTTGGGGTACTGCCGCCCTCTCCAGTGTGGGCAAGACATACTTATTGCGCGCGCTCTGGAGACAAGTGGTGTGCGGCACATGTGTGCCCCCCGCGATCCGTCCACACAGAATCAGCCCAGTTTCTGCAGGAAAAGGGGCCTGTGGGAGAGCCGACCAATGTTGCTATTGGGGCCAGTTAATTAATATATACCATGGTTACCTTTACTAGGTCCTACCTTGCAGGTAGCAATTCCAGAAGCAGAAGGCATCACGTCTGTCGTGGGGGCGTGCGGCAGCCGCCCAGCCAAAGCCCGGTCCCGGGTGGCAACCTCATGTCTACCAGTACTCCGTACTGAGTACTTACTTTACTGGGTAGTAGCTATCCATCATGACATCCATCTGTCCCCCCTCTAGCCCCTGTCCAGTCCACCACACCGCTTGAGTGATCGATAGGCATACCGCACACACGTGTGCCGTGTCATCAAAGTTGAGGTTTCTGGCTAGACATGGACTGCTGGAGAAAATAAATTAAGTGGCTTACTACTGGTACTCAGCAGTAGCGCACTCCATGCCTTTTTGTCGATTCCGGCGCTGTCAACGGCATGCGGCCATCGCAACACTGCAATTCGTTTCAACATGCTGGTCGATTGGGTGTTGGAACGGTCCTGCAGTGAACCTGCCCAATCTGGCAGTGAGCTCTTGGCCTTCTGTTCTGGGCTAGGTCCAATTCATGCGTCGTGGTGAGTGGAAATAAGTCAGGGTGATATCCTCGTACAGCTTGGTCAGTTCCATTCATGCTCATGCGCCCTGTTATTACCAGCAATAACGGCAAGGCAATGCATCTCTCTTTTTTAAATGAAATTGAAACACATCTCAATAGAACATAGTTATTTGAAGCTTATTAAGGGGAGACTTCATTTTACTCACACCGCAATCGCTACAGAAGATCCAAATTGAACTGATATGCAGATGTGCCATGAACAAATTGTCGTCCCGCCAAGGGAAACTTTTTGGCATCCTCTACGTACCCCGCGTGGCAGCCATAAATAGTCCACAGGCAGTCTCACTTTTATATTATGGATACGTTGGACTTGCACAGCGCGCACTGTCTCGTTCCCTAGCCTGGGTCAGCTGGCTAGCGCACAGCCCACAGCCTTCCACATGGCTTCGTGGCGCTTGATTCAGGGCCCTTGGACTCTCCCGTCACTTCTGTCAGTTTTGTAATTGGCCTGACTGATCTAGGCTACAGCCGCCCGTTCAGATAGCGGTGCGTTGCAGGGAACAGGGGAGTTGGGGAGTTGGTGCCGGATCTGGACAAGTTTACCGTGGTGGTGGTGACGCCTTAGGCCTACAGGTTATGCGTACTTGTGGCGACGGCGTCATGTATGTAGACCACAGCTATCAGAAAAAAAAAAAAAAAAAAGTCCCGATGACCCGAACTAGTTCCGATTCTGCAGGTGGAGATAGTCTTTGACTTGCCTGGTTTTCGAATCATATCTATTTTCTCTCCGGCCGATGACGCCCCTTTTGATTTGTGTGCTGTGACCCGCATGACGGCGATATCATGATTCTGTCACGTTGAACGGGCTGAGACTACCGCCCTCCACTTCCTGCCAGGGGAGCAAAGAGGCCCTCTCACTAGATCAGTCAGACAATCCTCTCTGTCTTGCTTGTTTTCTAGAAAGTCCAGGGAGTGAGTGTCTCAGCTCGGCACTCTATAGTAGGAGTTCGTCGCAAAGTAAAATGTGAGACATGACAAAGCAGGTATAAATACTCCGCGGGGGTCGCCCTGAGGATAGCTGCGTTGCGCTAACCTTACGCAACCCTCGACCAGGGATTTAACAGAGACAAGTACTTATATATATGGGCATAGAAGGCCCAATAACATGCGTTTAGAAATGTGATTACACGGCCAAGTATTGAAGAAAACTGTAGAAACTCCTGCGAGGTTTAGCTACGGGTCCTTTCAAGGACTATCATTGATCATATACCAAGAGCATTACCATGGCGCTGCAACTCATGATGTTGTGGCGTACTGTGAGTAGTCCTGGTCAGTGTTGGTTTCTAGCGTGACGCATCTTTGTTGAAAGCGATCTTCATATGTATACAGATTCTCGAGTTAGGCGGCATTGCACGCGCGTTCTATTTTTACCAACACAGTTCCTTTATAGGCGGCTACTATTTCCACATTTCGTGCGTGCGAACGAGAGGACCATCAGTGCAAGTGTCCAAGTGAAGTCCAAACTGGCTGGACGACTCGATACAGAATACCAATTATCAGAATCCGCTCTTCCAAGCACTGCGCATCCGGAAAACGTGCGTTCTGGAAAGTCCAAGTTTCCTCATAATATCTGACGAGACCTCTCTCAGTGCGTATAGGTTAGGTGAAGTCTGAAGCTTGAGCTAGCGGCGACCTAGCCGTGTCGGCGACATGATGAAAGAGCACAAGCCGCAGCCGCAATGCCTTATTGCGTGTCCTAATATTCATAGATTCAGCATAGCCTCGTCAATTCGTGGCTTTACCGGCCATTGTCTTTGCTCAACAACCCCCGTGGTGGCTGATGTTTAACCGTTTTCATCAAAGGTTCGGCTATATGGACGGCAAGGTGGACGGGCCTCGGTTCCGCGCGGGGGCGGGCGATGCGGCGCTAGATGACGCGCTAACCCCCAGAAAGCTGCCCAAAAAGCATCTGACAATCGGCTATAAGAGCAAAATCCTGGACGGTCGTCATCCTTCCCCCTGCCTTGCCTCTCGATCAAGAGTCCCTTTCACATCCAGAAAAGCATCGCCCATCATGAACGCTGAGTACCAGAAAGCCCTCACTTCCGCTCCGGCTGTGCTGCCCTTTTCCGAGCCCCCGTACCTGGCCGGCCTGCCGTCCCCGTACCACAGCGAGTCGCATCGCCGCTTCCAAAAGGTCGCCCGAGCCTGGATCAGTGAGAACATCACCAAGCACGCGCTGGAGTGGGAGCGCGATGAGAGTGTCCCCGAGGATCTCTACCAGAGATGGGTTGCGGCTGGCTTCCTCCCCGCGACCTTGCCCGCGCCGCTGCCGGTCGACTGGCTGAAGCGCCTTGGCATCCACGAGATGCCCGGCGGTGTCAAAGTCGAGGACTGGAACTACACCCACTCTGCCATCTTTGCTGACGAGGTGAGTTGAAAGATTTGACCGTGCGCATTTCTCCGCATCTCGTGTATAGACTGACGGGCGGAAACCTCGCTGGATAGATGATGGGCTCCGGTCTTGCTGGTCCTCCTGGCTCGCTGACTGTGGGTGTTGCTTACGGTCTGCCTCCCATCTTCAAGTTCGGCAGCAAGGAGCTCCAGGAGCGTGTCGTCCCCGAGATTGTTTCTGGCAAGAAACGCATCTGCATTGCCATTACTGAGCCCGACGCTGGTTCCGACGTCGCCAACATCACCACAACCGCCAGAAAAACGCCCGATGGCAAGCACTACATTGTCAACGGCCAGAAGAAGTGGTGAGCAGCGACAAGATTTTACTCTTTCGAGCAATGGCCAGGGATGTGATCTCGCTGACTTTTTCTTGATGCAGGATCACCAACGGAGTCTGGTCCGACTACGCCACCATGGCTGTCCGCACCGGCGACGAAGGCGCTGGCGGCCTGTCGCTGCTCCTCGTTCCCCTCAAGGGCCATCCCGGCGTCGAGATGCGCCGCCTCAAGGTTGGCGGCCAGATCAGCGCCGGCACCACCTTTATCGACATGGACGAGGTCAAGGTCCCCGTGGAGAACTTGATCGGCGAGGAGGGCCTGGGCATGACCTACATCATGACCAACTTCAACCACGAGCGCATGAGCATCTGCATGGGCGTCGTCCGCCAGTGCCGTGTTGCGCTCAGCACCGCCTTCGAGTACGTCATGAAGCGCGAGGCCTTTGGCAAGACGCTCATCGACAACGCCGTCGTCCGCCACCGCCTCGCCGGTGCCGGGTCCCAGCTGGAGGCCTACTCTGCCTGGGTCGACCAGCTCGTCTACCAGATGGGCAACATGACCAAGGCCGAGTCCGATCTCAGGCTCGGCGGCGCCGTTGCCATGGCCAAGGCCCTCGGCGGCCGCGTCTTTGACGAGGTCGCCAGCTGCTCCATCCTGCTCTTTGGTGGCAACGGCTACACACGCAGCGGCCAGGGTGAGGTGGTCGAGAAGATTTACCGAGAAGTCCCTGGTATGCGAATCCCCGGTGGCAGCGAGGATGTGTTGCTCGACCTCGGCATTCGTCAAATGTTGAAGATCTACCAGCTTCAAACGCAGCTCCTGGGCAACAAGTCCCGCTTGTAACTTTGTAATCTACCACAATCATATTCCTCAAAATAGTACTTGGAAATCACGAACTAGAGCACATGCGGGCTTCAAAGTGAGAATGCATCATGTTTTGACAATTCATATTAAAGCAGCGCTTTTATCTTGAGATATCCTGATACAAATGACACGCATGCTTTGCTGGTTCAGTAATCATAAAAGCCCTTGCCACTCTTCTTACCGAGCCAGCCAGCATCAACCATCTTTCCGAGAAGGACGCTGGGGCGGTACTTGGAGTCGCCAGTCTCGTTGTAGAGAACCTTCATGATTGAGAGACAAGTGTCGAGACCAATAAAGTCGGCGAGTTGAAGAGGGCCCATGGGAACGTTGGTGCCGTTCTTCATGATCGCGTCGATGGAGTCGCGGTCGCCTACGTTGGTCTCGAGGCAGATGACGGCCTCGTTGATGTAAGGCATCAGGATGCGGTTGGCCAGGAAGCCAGGGGTATCTGCAGAGACGGAGGTGATCTTGCCCATCTTCTTGCAGAACTCGATGGCGGTGTCCAGAGTCTCCTTGCTGGTCTGGAGGCCGCTGATAATCTCAACACCCTTCTGGATAGGGACAGGGTTCATGAAGTGGGTGGAGACGACGCGGGACGAGGCCGAGGTGTCGGTAGGGTCGGTGGTAGTGGCGGCGGCAATCTTGGTAATGGAGATGGAAGAGGTGTTGGTGGCGAGAATGGCGTGCGAAGGGCAAATCTTGGCAAGGTTGGCGAATATGTCAAACTTGAGCTGAGGGATCTCGGGAACAGCCTCGATGACAAAGTCGACGGAGGAGAGGTCCTCGACCTTGGTAGAGCCGGTCAGGCGGCCACGAATCTCGGTAGCCTGATCCTTTGTGATTCTCTCCTTGGCGACATCCTTTGCGAGGAGCTTGTCTAAGATGTAGTGTAAGCGAGTGGCCTTGGAGCTCGGGGCCGACAAAGTCGTTGCGTACCGGCGAAAGCGAGACCCTTGGACAGAGCCTTGTCGGACGCATCTACGATTGTGACCGGGACATTAGCCCTCTGCGCAGCAACGAGAGCGATTCCGAGACCCTTGTAACCCAATTAGCTGCTGCAGTTCTGTTCTTCAACCTCGTTGATTCTCGTCACATGCGGGCACGGTGCTTACCATCTGGCCGGCGCCAACGACGCCGAGCTGCTTAACCTCCGCTGCATACTGGCGACGGGTGGTGCTGAAGCTGCGAGCCTGGCGGGAGACGTGCAGCGCACGCATGCGCAGAGTTGAGGCGGCCATTCTTGCGGTTTCGGTGTGAATTGGGGTGGTCAGTGATGATGTTCGGATGCGAATGGCTAAGCCGATGTTTGCTGGGCACGGGTTACGGGTTTGAGGGCCAAGAGCGGCGGGCGTCGCGGGTAATCTCGGCTTTCACACCGTTGACAGTAATTTTCGCGGGGGGGAGCAGTCAGTGGCTAGCCGATTCCGAGCTCCAAAGTGGCCGCCGACCTGCGTTGTTAGCTACCTACCTACTGACGTTGGTCTGGCAAGGTACCTACGAGGGTACTTAGGTACCTAGCATTAGCAGGTGCCTCTGTAAGTACAGATTTTTAGCACGTTTGAGACGCCAAAAACGACCCCAAGGGAACCCCGCTCTCCAAATTCAGTGCCTTTTCACAGTGGCCCTAAGTACCTTAGTTACGTAGGTAGGTAGCTGGTTATGCAGCGCTAAAATGCCTTACGGGTGCTGTCCGGGGCAAACGCGTCTTGCTCTTTTGGTAGCTAGTGGTGGGCATGTACCTCTTTTGCTCGTTTGGGCGACAAGGTACTTTCCCAATAAATGCCGTTGCTACTTAACGCAACGCTGCGACGCGTCTCACGCCTACCGACGCGTAAATTGCTCCAGACTGCAAGCCAGGCTAGACAGTTACCACAAACGCCGCCCATTGTCGATACATACGATCCTCTGTTTCGCGGCAAACACCGTTCATTATGGAGCTGCCGGACGGAGGACACGACATTGTCCATCCTGAAGTCAGAGCGCACATCACCAGTCTTATTTCCGCCGTTAGTTTTGCCTCAACTTCTCACCTACCCGCTCCTGTACTAATTCAGCGTCTGCTAGCTCGGAGGAATCAGCACCGACGACGATGGCCAATATCAGCTTGGTGACGATGCTCTCGAGGTCTTGCGCGACATCAAACGATGGATCCGATTCTATGACGAAAAGACGAACCGAATGGATGTTGCGCGATGTCTCTACGAGGGCAACATTATACAGGGCGACCTGATCCCCATCCTGGCAAAATGGCCCGAAGACTCGATGGACAACAAGTTCAAAAGCAGAATCGTGCTGTCCTGCTTCGAAGTCCTGGTTCCACTTACTTGGCCAATTGACCAAGACAAGGAGAAGATGACCGTCAACCATCACAGACACATTCCCGTCCTCGAACTTGCCCAGTTGCAGTATAAAAGCGCCATCATAAACTTTGACGGTGCCAGACTCTTGCACTCGGCCGTAAGATCTGCTCTCCCCTCCATGGCCATGCCCATTTCCGATCGAACCCCGAGAGACCAGGGCATCATCAAGCTCGTTCTCTTCTTCCTGCGAAATATGGCCATGATTGCGCCGTCGCCTGGTGTCAAGTTTGATGGCGACGAGACCCAGATTTCTCGTTCCACCACGATAGACGCCTTCTCCTACCAAGATGTCTTCATTGTTCTGCTCACCATCGCGTCCAACATGGGCGAAGATTTCAGAACCGAGGATACAACTGTCATGGAAATTTTGTACCACCTTGTGAAGCAAGTCGATGTTGACACGCTTTTCATGGATGAAAGCCAATTGAACAAGGCCAAGGCAGGAGAGCTGTCGAGTCTCATGAAGAAGGAATCTGCCATGCTCCAGGCATCCAATAGAAAGGGTCCTACAAGGCATAACCGTTTCGGAACCATGGTCTGGGTCAAGCGAGAAGACGGCAAAATGACGTCCCTATCAGGACAGGATGCGCTGGCGGATGCCTCGGCGAGAAACAAAAAGATGGATGACAGCAAGACTTTCCGCCCTGCTCGGCGGGGTAAAAAGGAAAATAAGGACGAAAAGGACCTGGGTCTTCCGACAGCTTTGACTCCAAGCGCAGCCAAGCAGCTTCGTGCATTTGTGGAGGAGTTTCTCGATTCCGGCTTCAACCCCTTGTTTCTGCATATCCGCAAATCTATCGACCGGGAAGCACCACATATCATGGCTTTTCATAGGCGCCAGTTCTTCTACCTCATCTCTTGGTTCCTCGAAGCAGAACGATTGCGCCGCAAACGCAGCAAGGGGAAGGGGAAGGGCACCGCGGAGGAAGTCAGCAGTTTCAATCTGATAGCGAGCGTCTTGAATCAAGAAATGTTCATTACGCTCAGCAAAGGACTTCACGAATCGTACGACTACAAAGATTGGCATTCGCTATCCGCGGCGATGCGCTGCTTCACTCAAATTCTGCTCACAATTCAAGAAATGGCGGAAGAGGGAACCGAAGACGATCAGGAAATCGCAGAAAACGTTTTGAGCCGTCTCTTCTACGAAGAATCGACACACGACGTAATAGCCAACATTGCACGAACGTACAAAGACCAGGGCTTCGAGTACCTCGATGCCGCCACGGAATTGGTACATCACTTCTTGCGTGTTCTAGAAGCATACTCAAAGCAAAATTCCGACATGCAGATTCGATCCAGGAAACGCGCGCGGAGAAAGAAGAAGGCGGAGACCCAGCAAAACGGCGTTGACGATGAACAAAACGACGACTCCGAACAAGATGAAGCAGCTGTGGAGCGGACCTCAAAGGAACGGAAATTCGACTTCAACCGGTTTACATCACGTTTCACACCTCAGGGCGTGGTAGATACGTTTATCGCGTTTACCAAGTACTATCGTGAGCTCAACAATGTGCAACTCAAGCGAGCGCATCGATACTTTTACCGATTAGCGTTCAAGCAAGATATGAGCGTGATGATCTTCCGAGTTGATGTGCTTCACATGCTGTCAAACATGGTCAAGGGCCCGGATGCTTTGGATACGTCTTCAAAAATGTTCAAAGACTGGGAAGAGTTGATCAAACAGCTTTTCCGTAAATGCTTCAAGAAGATTGCAGACCGCCCCGAGCTTATTGTTGAGATGCTGTTTAGCAAGCTCCCTGCGACTGCTTTCTTCCTTGAATATGGCTATGACAAACAGACGTCTGCCCTCAGGGCACAACCTCGCCCCGCTGCTGAACTAGTTTTCAAGCACACCACCGAGCATGATCAACAGGTCGGCATCGCAGTCGGCGCTTTGCTCGACAAGAATGAAGCAGATCACGTCCAGTGGGTAAAAAATGTTCTGAACACTGCAGAAATTGAACGCCGCTCTTGGAGCAACGCGAATGATGGACTGCTCGAAACAGAGACACCCTCGGATGATGCCGAAGCGGGCGAGATGCCACAAGAACCCAAACTCCCGCCAATATTTACTGTTCGTCCGGATAGCGCCGCGAGGCGATCGGCGATGCTCAAGAATCCCTATCTGCGCCTCTTGCTGAACCTCGCTGGTGCGCGGCTCCTGGGCCCTGCAACTGAGGAGACACTGGATTCAATCTGGATCATCCCAGCTGAAATCACCGCAGACCAGCTGAAAGATGCGCTTCACTATATCAACCAAGCAGAATTTAGTCCGCTCACATTTGAGGACGGAGCTTCTGCTGAGCAACAGCTGAAGCGCAAGACGGTCCCGCGTAAGAAGGCGGCTTTTGATGACGACAATGCTGATGACGATGACGGCCTCGATGACTTCTTGGATGATGGTGTCATGTTTCCTGCAGGCGGACCAACAGCGCGACGAGTGATTGACGAAGCGAAGAGGCCCAAAAAATCTCGGAAAAAACGAAGCGCGTCACAGGAAATTGACGACCAAGAACGCGAAGACCGTGCTCGTAAGCGGCGGGATAAAGAAAGGGAAAAGGCACTCAAGATCAAATCTGCGCTCTACGTAAAAGCCGGAGACGACGACTTCGACTCTGACGAGGACGAAGCATTCTTTGCGCGGGAGCGTGCCATCAAGTCCCGAGCAGAGCAGGCCGCCAAGTCTGCCGTACGAGGCTTTGCGGACGATGATGACACTGCGTTTGTGCGCCGTGCCGCAAAGCGCAAATCGAAAGCGCTACTGCATGACGATAGTGGTGACGAGGACGAACTCGATGATATCAATTTCACGCAGCACACACTTGGCAGCCAGATTACAGCAGACGGCAGTGAAACCGAAGATATTGTCGAGGACGGTAGCGAGAAGGAGAGGCCCAAGAGACGAAGACTTAGTCCGGCCACAGAAGACGACGAAGACGTGGGTATGGGCGGTCTTGATGACGAAGAGGCTGTCGCCTCCGAGACTGTGGCAGCGATCGCTGAGCGCAGCGATGGCGAAGAAAACGGTACTGCGGTGCCAACTTCCACAGCCCGGAGGGCGCGCGTCCGAGGTGGCTTCGTCATTGACAGCGACGATGATGAATAAGAAGAACGTGCAGTTTTCATTTTCTGGGATAATACCAGGTCGGGCGTTTGGGCAACGGGCATACTCCCCATTGAGCGAGACATTGTTAGGGCGTAATTGTATACGGGGCATAGAACGAGCGGATGTACAATGTATTGACTATATTAAATAGCATGGAAATTGTATTAGATGAATGTGATGATGACTATTTTGAAGATGGGCCACCTGCACTGGATAAACGCCATGGTATCCAAATGTGACATCAGCCACCAATACTGCGAGGCAATGAGACCAGTCTCAATGCGTGTTGATACACCCGTTTTACCTTTGCGTCGCGCTTGGTCTGCGCCCTGCGCTGCGTCTGGTCGCCGTGCTCTGCCCGCTGGGCATGCGGCCCAGCTCGGCCATGTCTTCCTGGCTCTTGCGTGGACTGCCCGGGCTCGCAAAGACGCCGTCATGGGTCACGCTACCCCTGCGGCGACGGAACGCGCTGCCAGGCCCGGGCGAGACGTCGTCGCGGCTGCCGGGACGCATTACACCATGGCTTCGGGAACGCTGCGGCTCGGCGCTACCATTGCTGTTTCGTGGAGTGGCTTCGCCGCCGGACGAGGCGACGACGGCGCCGCCCCAGGCGCCGCCGATGCCCTCCATGGTGAAGTCGGACGCGGTGGGGGCGTCGAGCAGCGCGAGCTCCTGCTGGCTGAAGAAGCGCGGCAACAGCACGGCGCGGATGGGGATCAGCGCGAGGATGAAGACGGGGAAGCCGACGGCGGCGACGGTCTGCGTAATGGCAAACGTGGCGGCGAAGCCGACGAGCTCCACGGCAACAAACCACCATATGGCGGCACGGCGCTCGACAGCGCGCAGCGGGGCGGCCGTGGGCGTGAGGTGGCGGTCGCGGGCGAGGAACATGAGCTTGGTGGTGATGCCGTTGGCCTCGAGCGCTTGAAAGCCCATGATGAAGAAGAGCCCGGCGAGGACGCCGTGGGGGATGAGGTGGAGGACGACGAGCAGCGGGCCCGTCATGGTGCCGAGGGTGAGCAGACCCTGGGCGAGGTTGGAGACGCGCTGCTCGACGACGTGGGTGGCCTCGAAGGCGAAGTCGCCCTTGTCGTTGCCCTTCTCGTCGAGCTGCTTGACGGACCGCGTGACGCAGAGGGACTCGGTGTGGAAGGGCGCCTGCGGGATGAGCCCGTTGGGGAAGGGCAGCCCGAGGAGACCGGCAACACCAGTGGTCAGCCCCAGCAGGAACAGGTCCCAGTGAAAGCCGGCGGGTTTGCGGAGAGGAAATTCGCTGCCTTGGGCAATGAGCGACGAGACTGGAGAGGGGAGCTGTTGTTAGTACAGATATAAAGTATAGAGACGGCGACTGGGAGGGGGGCTTCTCGTTTTGCCTTACCATTGTGGTCGAACCAGAAGAGAATGGTGAGCAGAATGGCAAAGGGCAGCGCCGTGAAGACGTCGCCGACGCTGAGCTCCCAAAATTTGACGACCCAGCTGCGCTGGATGGTCGGCTCGAACGCGATGCCGGTAGGCAGACGCTGCAGCGGCACTTCCTGCATGCGGCCAAAGTGCACGAAGCCGGTGAAGAAGACAATCGTGAGCGGCGTGCCGTAGTCCTTGAGGAAGACGCGGACCTCGTGGCGGAAGAGGCTGCTGGTGCCGAGCTCGGCGCAGATGTAGGAGACGATGAAGACGAGGAGGGCAACAGCAATGGAGAGGTAAAAGTCTGCGCCGTGACCGAGCCTCTCGAGGACCTGCACGCCCTTTTGCAGGTAGATGCAGGCGACGTAGAAGCCAAAGATGTCGCACGGGAAGCGCGTCACCCAGCGGAGCCAGTTGCACGAGTTGGCGACGGCGAGAATCCAGTGCAGAATGAGGGACCATCTGGGGCGGGGGCGGAAATGAATCGGGTCAGCATTCGAACTGGATGACTTGGTCTCGTCCGTGTCAAAAAAAAAAAAAGACTTACATGCCGATCCAGCCCATGAAGCCAAGGTAGTCGACGCCCGTCGGATGCATAATGTCGTAGACGGTGCTGCGGTTGGTTAGCGACACAATGCGCTTCTGGTGCGAGATGGGGAGACGCTGAGCCGCGTACTAGTTGAAGACAGTGATTGGTCCAGTCACGCCAACAATGACGAGTGGCTGCGCAGCCGCCAGAGCAAATACGACGGATCCAAGAACGGACGATAGCAGCACCTCGTTGACGCCATAGTTTGATGCCGTGTTTTGGAACATGTCCAGGGAAAAGGCCAGAGCGGGTAAGATGCTGCACGTGAACAACAACTTTAGCACATGTAGATGATGCATATGATTGAATAATTGGGAATGGAATCTCGCTTCTCCCTTACTTGGCAAAGTACATATACACCGTGGCCGGGACAACGCGATAGTCCCAAGCGTCTGTCCAGTCGCTCGGATAGTAGGGCGTGCGCCGGCGAAGGTCATTGATCATGCCGCGAAAGGGATGAATATGCCACCATGCTGCACCCTGACTCTCCTTCTTCTTGGCCGTCGCGGCTGTTGGCATTTGCGGCGCCTGCTGTTCAGTCACTGGGAGGACATGGGCCTCGTCGGGGCCATGAGCCGTGGCAGTGGTGTCCATGACGTCGCTGTTGAAGCCCGTCGCTGTGTTGCTGATTGAGGTCTCTCAAACTTGACAATGAAACGGAGAGTAAATAGGAACGGTCGGAGAAGCCAATTGGTCACGTCTTCTTTTTCTGTTGTTCCTCTCTTTATTGAACAGGGCCGTCCCTGGAAATGAGCGGCATTATAGCACGTCCGTCCCCTGTCGAGGTCAGAGGTCGCGCTTCTCAGGGTCGCGCGTTTGGGCCGGCGTGACTCAACAAAGGCGGGACAAGAGAAATAGGTAGCGGGGCTATGGGAATCGTATGGGCCAGATCGAAGAGACGAATTGGCACTTGCTCTATGGCCTGCAGCGATGCGACTGCGATGTACGGAAAATGAAGGCGTAAAGTGGGAGGAGATTAAGGTTTGCTGCGCCCGAGAACTGCCCTAGCCTACTGAGTAGGCTCTTGGCATGAGTCGGCACTTAGTAAAGCGCTGGTGTAGGCGGCGCGACCTCTGACTCAAGCTCAGGCTAACACTGTGATTCGCTCCTCTACCTTGTAATCAGTCAGGGTGGCAACTAATACATGAAGATTTTCACCCGAGAAAGTCGTGCGTGAGACATTTACATTTATGACAGTCTTGAATATGGAAAAGAAGAGCCTCTGCAGTGAGCTGGAAAGGCATAATTCCTGAGCTCCCTAAAGCCCTCGCTCCTTCTCAGTAGAAAAGTAGTATGGCCCGCGTTGTAACGGCTATCGGCACATTGCCCGAATTTGAACAGACTGCAAAGAAATTCTTCATTATTATTATTTTCAGATAATTTCTATTTGTGTTACAGGCATCCAGCGCATCTGTTCGAGAATCACTACCCAGACGTTTCAGGCAACTGTCAGTTTGCTTTATTTGATGCCCCTCATGAGGCAAGAGACCAAAACTTGTGTAGATGGAGGTGAAGACCACTAAACAGTTGATGAATGACACTGCCGACTTTGCAGGCACTGTGCTGCATTTTGCGAGGAATTGAGTAAGTCAAGGCCACAGCTTCCCCATGTATCCTCGGGATCGCCGTGGAGGAGCACGACTGTGGATTATCGAAATGGTCTTACTCTGGATAGATGGGCCAAAAACTCTGCCTTTGTCATTGAATGAAGCATGTCGAGGAAGCATGCTTTATTGAAAGTCTCGAGGATTAACATCACTCCCTTATACTGAATGATGCCCATCCCACACAGCCTCCGCATAGCGAGAATAAATACGGGTAATATCTAATAATATACATGTTTCGTTTTCGTGGCGCGTCAAGTTCATCGCTCAGTTTCGTCCTCCGACTCCATCAGCTTGGACGGCAACAGTGCCGTGCTCAGTACGCAACCCAAGGTGATGCCACCAGCCAGGTACAAAACAGCATTCACGTCACCACCATCGCCGTTCTTTGCCCTGCCATACAAGCTCTGCGCTATCAGGGGACTGACAATGCCGAACAATCTGCCCCAGAATCCTGCGATGCCGCACGCGGCGCCACGTATCGGCGCCGGGAACGCTTCTGGTGTCCAGCCGTACAAGACGGCGTTGAACATGGACTGGAAGAAATACTCGAGCGTAAACAGTCCTTCTCGTTTGGCGACTGAGTCGACAGTTGCCAGCAGAAATATAGATGTGCCCATGAGGGCCGATGAGAATACCATGGTCCACTTTCGGCCGAACGCTGGCACATTGTACATGAGAGCGCCGGCAAAGACACCGAGAATGCCCGGCGCATATGTGTAAATGTAGGCGGCATAGGTGAATTTGAGGCTCACATTGGCGGCGCCATTCTTGAGAGCGAGGATTCTGGGCAAATAGAAGCCCGCGACGGTAAACCCAGAGAAGTCCATGGCATACGTCAACCACACCAAGATGGTCAATCGGGCCATGCCCCAGCTACTGAAGAAGACTTTGTAAGGAGACAAGGCCTTGGCGATTCTCGCATATGCACTGTTGCGATCATCCGTTCCCGGGATCAAAACATCAGACTGAGAGCTCCTCCTGCTGCTGATTTCCGTCTCGTAGTCGCGCTCAAGCGTCTCAAACACCTCGGCCGTGAGACGACAGTCGCTCCCCTTGCCGCCCGTAATGTATCGCATGGTGGCGATGGCCTCGGCGTCGCGGCCCGAGTAGACGAGGAACTTGGGCGTCTCCTTGAACGTGAAGACCAGGAAGCGGAGCGCAAACACGGCCAGCGAGAGCGCGCCGGTGGTGAAGAGCACATAGCGCCAGCCCTTGTTGCTGTTTCTCGCGCAGCAGCGCGCGCCGGCGGCGGCGGCGGCGGCGGCGGCGACGTCGACGTCGTGGCACGAGGGGAGCGGATCCGGCTCGGAGAAGTTGGGCGAGCACGAGTAGTTGGGGATGAAGCCAAAGGCGATGGCGCTCGAGACGATGACGCCGAGCGGCTGGAAGAGCGACAGGCACGCGAGCAGGAAACGGCGGTTGCGAGGCACAAACTCGAGAAAGATGGCCGAGTCGACCGGGATGTTGCCGCCGACGCCGAAGCCGACAAAGGCCGTGAGGACGAGAAAGGTCGTGTACGTCTCGGAAGCGCCGAGGCACAGACCAAACACGGACGAGACCAGGCATGTCAGGTTAAACGCCCATCTACGGCCTGGTTCATGGTTAATATTACCTCGCCTCGTTGCATTAGACAAGAACAACGGCCGGCGCGCGCGCGACCGGGGGGCGGCTCTGGAGACGTACCGATGATATCCGCCATGAAGCCCCAGAAAAAGGCACCGGCCGTGAGGCCAGCGTTGAAGCTGGTGGCAATGTTGCCCGACCTGCCGTCGCCAAAGCCCAGCTCCTGCTGCAGCGGGCTCAGGACGAGGCCAAACGCCTGCGCCCAGAGGAGGTCGATGAAGTAGCCGCAGCCGCAGAGCGCCCACACGCACCACTGGTACCGGCCCATGCCGTACGAGTCGATCTCGCGGTTGATGAGGGTGCATTTCCGCTGGTAGAGCGACAGCCCGCGAAGATCGGACAGGTCCATGGTTGATGATGGCTGCTCGACAAGGCCGACAGAAGCGGCCGAGTCTGTCGAGGTCAGAGTCTTTGTCTTATACATTGCTTTTTTTTTTCTTCTTTCCAAGACAAGGAGCCGCAGCCACCAAATGGGATTTTTTTTTAATTCAACGATCGTGGAAGAAAAAAAAAAGAAGCAATCACGGAAAAAAAAAAAGAAGGCGATCATAGTAAATGTCATGATCTATGCTCCTTTATGTATGACGTGGGCGTTGCTGCGCTAGCTGCCCAGCCGTCCATCACGGGCAGGCGTCATGCATTCGGCACGCTGGTGCGACGACTGGAGATCGAGAAAAACAGCAGCATGCGATCTTCGCATTTTCTCTGACCGATAAAAACGCAACCGGCGATGGGGAAAAAAATAGTTCTCAGCCTTTGACGGAACCCGCTAGCTTAAAACGTGGCACGCAACAGCGGCCGTCTGGAAGACGGGAAAAAAGTAAGCGTCACTCGACATTGTTTGGTGTGACTAGCATTGTAGTGACTTTGGGCCATCCTTTTTTTTTCTTTTTTTTTTCATATGCTTTCATTCTTGATATTCCCATCATTACTATGGAAAATTCACCTTCATCTATTCATCAAATTCTTGGTCGGCCTGCTCGAGCCCGCCCATTCGGCTATCGTTGCGTATACTCATTCTTGTCATCTTAAAAAAGGCCCCCCCGTCTTCGCTCGCTTTCTGCTGTAGCTTTAATTTTTGGAAATTATGATTAAAAATCTGGCAAAGACGTTGGCTGACCCTATAAACCGCCCTGGCAGCCCAGGAGCAACCGTTCCGTCGTCTTGTTCAGACTATTACAAATAGCTTGCATCCTACTTTCATAGTGCGCACAGTAGTCAGGATGGCCGTGGAGGCCAAGAACATGGCGCCACACCAAACAATCAGTCCGGTCCAGTTCCTAGCGTTGCTGCTCCCGAGGATCGCGCCTGCTGCAGGACTACCGATCAATGCGCCGACGCCGATGATGGCAAAGCTCATCCCCAATCGTGTTGCCCATACGCTCTTGTCGGGCGAGAGGCTCGTCACTATGGGGATGGGGAGAGACACGTATGGTGCAGAGACGAAGCCGTAGATGACGGTGAACGCGACGACACCACCCGGGGTTTTGATGCCCAGAAGAGCAAAAGCTAGGGCTCCGGAAATCAGCCCGAAGATGATCTGTACGTTCATGAGCCCATAGCGTCCGGCCATCCAGTTAGGGATCAGACGGCCGAGAAAAGATCCGGCATTCAGGATGGGGAGGAGGTAGTCGGCAAGATTCTGGTCCATGCCAGCCACCTCGGTTGCATATAGCGAGATGTAGTAGTAAAATACATACAGTCCTAGGAAATTGACAAAGAAACTCAGACAAGCAATGAGGTAGGGCATGTCCTTGAAATGCCCGAGGTCGATCACTCTTCTCTTCTGTGGATTCTTTGCAACTCGTACGCGCATAACGGCAGCGGCGAAAACCATGGTGCCGAGGACCATGAACCCTATGATCCGTACCGTCCACGGAAACCCAATCCGCACGGATAGACGTTGAAGTAGTATAGGATATACGACTGCACCTGAAGAGAAGACGAGGCGTCAGTCGCAACAAGTTCCTCTCCCTCATGGCTAGTTATCCTATCGCGACGTTACCAATACTCGATCCGCTCACTGCGATGCCGATCGCGAGAGGGGTGCGCGCGGAAAACCACTGCGACACGACCGACGACGCCGGCAAGAATACGAGGCCGAAGCCGATGCCTGTCACGATGGTCTGGGCCAGGAAGAACTCGTAGTATGCGCGACACAGGCTGACCATCATCAGGCCAAAGACTGCGACGCCGGTCCCGACGCCGAGCAGCTGGTGGAGATGCCCCGCGTCCAGCAGGGGGCCGGTCAATATGCAGACGAGGTAGCAGACGAGAAACTGGGCGGAGCCGATCCAGGCAATCGTCGAAGCGGACTTGTCCTTGAGGAGGCTCGTCTCGTAGATGCTCTGAAACTGACTGTACGCGTTGAGCAAGCCGAGGACGTTGAACGTGATTGCCCAGGCGCCAGCAACCTGCATCCAAGCCATGAAACCCCCATCCGGTGGTGCAGGAGGTTGTGCATTATCCTCTTGTTCCTCTGAAGACGACACGTCAGGGGAGGGTTGTAGCGTGCTGCTGCTGTCTTCCCCAATCATCGATGGTTCGGAACCGTGTTCTTGTCTCTTGGAATTCATCTAGGAAGATTCTTACAGCTTTGGATAGAATAGGGGGGCCCAATTCGACCGACATGACAAGAAGAAAGGGGGAGGGGGGTTAAAATAATACATGGTCGAAAGATGTTGAGGATCATTGCGATACTGCCAAGTCCGCGTGTTCTTTCGGATAAGTAAAGATTCCACATCATGGCTCCATAGGCGTTGCCTACTAACTACTTATCCAATAATTCAGTTGTGAATACAATTAATCAGCGCGTCAATTGGTGCATTAATCAGCATGTCAACCAGTGTCAGAACCTTGGTCTGGACAAGGCTGTAGCCAGGTTACAGAATGTCGAGGTTGTAGATCAGCGGTCGGGCTGTGAGCCGCTTCTGATCTGCACAAAAGAAAAACAACGCCTCTTCATCCCGTTGCGGAGTTCCATCTATGAACTGATATCTATGAAGCCGTCACTCGATCCCAGGCCGCTTCATGCGCGGGGATGGACGCGATAGCGACGTTCCACTGATGTCTCGTACATTTTGGCAGAATCGCGTCCACTGGTCTATATTTGAGACGTATTTTGAACAAAAAGTCTTCTATCTAGCCTTTAGAGTACATGTTACAAAGGATGAGGAGTTGGCGCAACCACCAAGACGCAAACGCCCCGAAAAAAAAAATACACAAGACATGGGTTTTCTGGTTGTTTTAGAAAGTTCCCTTACTTTCCCTTCCTTTTTGTAGAGTTGAGAGGGTAGTAGATGATGAGCGCACAAAGCCCTGCACACATCCAAATTTCCCAACACCGGCTTGAAACTATGCAATAAATAGGACACAGTAGCTCATTATAGCCTGCTCTGTTCCGATCTCGACAGCTCCTTGAAAGCCGGCGAAGGTTGTGGGGAGTCACCAGGCGCAGGCGAGGCGCCATCGTCGGGGAACGGTGGCGGCGCGCTCTTCTCCTTGCTGCCACCAAAGTATTTCTCGAAATCTTCGTTGTCCTCAAACGGCCGCTTGCCCAGGATACGCACCATGTCGTCACGTACGAGCACCTCTTTAGTGAGGAGCTCCTCTGCGATGAGGCCAACCTCCCTCTTCTTCTCTATCAGGAGATCCTTGCAGCGCTTGTAGGCCTCGTCTACGATTCTGTGCACTTCCTGGTCGATCTGTTGAGCTGTAGACTCCGCAAACGGCTTGTGCATGCGGTTCGGGTCGTTATCGAAGTGAACAGGGCCGACGACGTCGGACATGCCCCATTGGGTGACCATGCTACGCGCCATCTGGCTGACCTTTTTGAAGTCATCACTTGCTCCGGTCGTGACTGTAGGAAAGTGGAGCTCCTCCGAGACACGTCCACCCATGGTCATGGCCATGCGGTCCATGAGCTGATTTGTGCTCATGAGGTAGGCATCCTGAGGCAGATACTGGGCGTAACCCAAGGCACCCTGTCCACGAGGGATGATGGAGACTTTCAGCAGGGGATCAGCATGTTGCAAGAACCAACCGCAGATGGCGTGGCCGGCCTCGTGGTAGGCAACAGTCTTCTTCTCCTCAGGCTTAAGCACCAGGGACTTGCGCTCAAGACCACCAATGACACGCTCGATGGCGCGCTCAAAGTGCTCCATCTTAACTTCGTCGGCGTTGGCGCGAGCAGCGATCAGGGCCGCTTCGTTGACAACGTTGGAGATGTCGGCACCGGAAAAGCCAGGAGTGAGTGTAGACAGACGTCCAACTAGGTGTTCAATGTCTTCGCTGGTCACAATCTTCTTGAGATAGACTTTAAAGATCTCTTGGCGCCCGCTCATTGTAGGGCGATCCACGTAAATGTGTCTGTCGAATCGACCGGGACGCATCAGCGCCTTGTCCAAAACATCAGCGCGGTTGGTACCAGCAAGAACGACAACCTGCTCTCTGGTATTGAAACCATCCATCTCTGTCAGGATCTGGTTCAGAGTAGCTTCACGCTCATCATTGCCTCCGAAGCCCTTGCCGCTGTCTTGTCGCGCTCGTCCGATGGCGTCGATTTCGTCAATGAAGATGATGCAAGGAGCGTTTTTGCGGCCTTCAGCAAAGAGATCACGGACGCGGGATGGACCGACACCGACAAACATCTCTACAAATTCGGAGCCACTGACACTGAAGAATGGCACCCCAGACTCACCAGCAGTGGCTTTAGCGAGCAGCGTCTTACCAGTACCGGGAGGGCCAGCAAGAATAGCGCCACGAGGAATCTTGGCGCCGAGCTTCTCGAATTTCTCGGGTTGCTTCAGGAAGCTGACAAACTCCATAATTTCTGTCTTGGCCTCCTCGAGGCCAGCGACATCGGCGAATTTGACCTTGACAGCGCTCTCGGCATTGAACTTCTTGGCCTTGCTCTTGCCAAAGTTGAACATGCCGCCAGCACCACCGCGACCTCCCATAGAGCGTTGTGTGTAGAGAATCAGACCGATGAACAATAGCGTGGGACCAAAGGCGAGGAGGATGTTGCCTATCGTGCTGCCACCCGCCTCGTAACTGACGGGAATGCGCTCACTTTGGGGAATGCCGAGCTGATCCTGGGCCTCTTCCAACTTCTTCTCAAAGGACTCAACAGATCCAATGGAAAAGACATATTGTCTCCTATCGTCGCCTTGATCAGCTGTGGGATGAAGTTCGACGCGAACTTGGGAGCCATTGACAACAATCAACTTCTGAACGAGGCCCTTGTCTAGGAATGCTTTACGCATCTCTTGCCAGGTGATTTGCTTCTGAGACATGGAGCCACCGAAAGAATCCAGCGAGTACATGATAATACCGAGAAGAAGGACAGTCTGCATCAGGCTGATTCGAACGTTGATCGTTTTGCTATTTTCATCGCCCGGGCGTCCTTGATTTTGGTTCTGGCCTTGGTTGCTGGGATGTTGTCCAGAGTCGCCAAGTTTGTTTTGTGTGAAGGTGCCAGTCTGACCTTTTTCTTTCTCTACTTCCCATGCAGCCAAACGCTCGGCCATGGCGAAAACACAGCGCATGAGACGACCCTTGTCCATGATGGACAAATTGCCGGGGCCCTTTCTTAGCTTGGCGAGAATATCTCTTATTTCTGCAGGGGCTCCAGTTTCTTCGATGCCCTTGAGTATTTCGTCCAGCTGCACTCTTTGAGCCTCGGGGACTACCTGATAAAAGACTTGCATCTGCTTGATCTCATCTTTGGTCAAGTAAATCCAGCCGGGCAACAAGGGGAAAGACTTGGATGCCTCCTGCTTGGTAGCATCTTCCTGGACCTCGGGCTTATTCTTCTCGTTTGTGTTTTCGTCTTTTGGCTGATTCCCATCCTTTCTGGGCTCTGGGTTATTCTCGTGGCGAGGAGGTTCTGAGGAGTAGCATCGCAGCTGGTTGGCGTGGCTATTTCGCAGGATCGGGACGGCGGTCGCTCGGGAGAGTGAGGTCAGACGCACGCCACGCTGCACACTAGCTCTCTGCGAGACTCGCAAGAGCCGAGTCAGCTGGCCTGATTGTCGTAGGAGGCGCGACATTTTGGTGATAGTTGCGCAGTTTGCGGAACCACCGGCCGGGTGACGGGTGAGCTGTTTGAGTGGTTGAAGCTACCTCATGAGCTGCGTAAGTCACTTGTTCAACGACTCAGAGAAGACTTCTGCGGATGATAGACATCCAGTTGTTGCAAAGTCAAGCAATCAGGTGTTGGTTGAGTGGAATTGGCGATGGAGGTTGCTCCAAACTGGAAGCTCGCTCATGGTATGGGGCAGCGCATGCTCAAAATTACATGATGTTCACGTGACTCATCAGCGGCGGACTTTGCGTTCGGCACCGGAGTTGCATCACGAAGCAGGGCGGTTGCGAAGAGAAATAATTGTTAGATATCATGATATTATATATATTTCAATATAACTGGTCTTGAATTATTTGTTCTGATTTCCAGGTGTTTCTGCTCTGCTAGTGACTGCGTCTCCAGCGCCACTCATTCGTTACACACTACCTCTCTTCAGAAGGCTGAGAGGCGCCAACGCTCTTGATCATTATCGATCGGGCATTGCCACTGCCTTTAATTGGGATCGGATGAGTCTGGCCTTGGTGGGATACAACCCCAATTTTCTGACAATAACTACTGCTTTGCACATCTGGCGTGTCGCGCCAAATCTCAATGGTAGAGACGCTGGCGAGCGGGTGAGCCAGATAATTCCTCGCCACCCGTAGGGCCTGTGGTTCGTCACCGATTTCCAATAGTAGCAGCTTCGGCTTGATACGGTATGCGATGTCGAGCAGCCTAGCGTAAAAGACGTCTGAACTTTGCCACCCTGGTGGCGGCTCGAGATGGGCGCCAGGCACCAGGGCTAACGCAGGCTCAAACTTGCGAACGGAATGGCCGAGCTGGCCGCGGCCGCTGTGCCAGACGTCGAGGGAGATGTATGGTGGATTCGAGGTCAAAATGTCCCAACTCTGAGAGAGGATACTTTTCATCTCCGAGTCGCTAAAGATGTCGCCTTGGGTGATTTTCACCTGCTTTTGGCCAGGGACAATGTTCAGGTGCCCTAGGCTGGCGTTCGCAACCAGATTTTCTTGTGCCAAATGAACGGCTTCTGTCGAGACATCGACACCTTGAACCTGCAAGGTGCTGAACGAGTGCTGGAGCAGAGAAAATAAAAGTAAAGGTATGCAGCCGGTGCCGGTGCAAAAGTCGAGCACTTTGAGCTCCTGTAAGCCCCTCGAATGTGCGAGACGCTTCGCCATGCCCGCGAGATGATATGTATAAGCCTCCGTTTCTGGCCGCGGAATGAGCACACCAGGCCTGCACTTGATTTCCAGAGGGCCAAATGGTTGCGACTTTAGGACATATTGAAGCGGGATGCCCCGGCTCCTCTGGCGGCAAAGCGCAAGTAAGCGCTGCTCTCGCTGCGCAGGCTTGGCGGTTAAAATGACATGCTCCCTGATCCAGCGCAACTCGTTGAGCGCGAGGGGCAAGCTCTTGCAAGCAAGAAGTAGCGTGGCAGCATGGGGCGAGTGTTTTGCGGCCTGCCGAAAAAGCCGAGGCGGGGTTCGCGGCATCGGCTGCTAAGATGATTCCATTGGCGTCCACGAAGCGCGTGTTTTGTTTGATGCAAGATTGCTGTTGGTTATCAGCCCCTTGGAAGATTTGACTCGAGTTCTGCGCCCCACGTCAGCATTTCATCCAACAAGACGCAGTATGCAACTGATATCGAGCACAAAACATATATATTGAGGATGTTTCCAGTCACGGGTCTTTTTTCTTTTTCTTTTCTTTTCTTTTTTGGTTCCCACTCATGTCAGGAGGTTTCCAGCTGTTTAAAACTATCAAGGTAGAGTATCAAGGTCGAGTATCCGTACTTGGCGTCACCAAAACACAGCGAGAGGCCCAAGATGACTACTTTCTCATCATCTTTAAGCCGGCTTTAATCCAGAGCGCAGATGAGAAGCAGAACGCCGTTTCCCAAAAGACGCTGCGCAGGATGTGATAAATGCGGTTGTCTTGTAGCTTAATATATGTTACAACATAGGCGAGGCGGGTGATCAAGTATCCGATGCTGAGAAAGTTGAGCGTCGAATTATCCAAGCCAGCATAGTTACCGGCAACAACTGCAGCAGCAAAGTAGCCCAGAGTCTCGAAGCTGTTGTCCGATGCGCCTTGAGCGCGAAGGACGCGGGCTTTGGTCTACAACCCGCCGGGGGTCAGCGTGGGGCCATTGGGGGCATGGAGGAGACGCTTCTGGCTACGACGCTCCTATATGCAGCTTACCTCTTTGTCAAGTTCCTCTGATCCGGCTATCGCATCGTTGAATCTGCGGGGATAGGCGTTGTCGTAGTGCTTTCGTGCATTCAAGATGGCGTAGCCATGCGGGCCGATACAGGTACCCAGAAGCACGGCGGGCAGCTGCTGGGAGTAAGTATGCAGTCACATTTTTTTGCATCAGATGATATCATCGGTCATCTTACTGTAAAGAAAGAAAGATTTGGGGTCGACATTCCGCAATTTGTGATGCACGGGCGGTGGAAATGGCTATGCATATGGTAAAAGGGGATCGTTGCATCGCTACGGTAAGGAGTCGATAACCTTTATAGATGGACCGTGCTACGCTAAGCCCCCGTTAACGCCGATCCGAGGCCGTCGCCAAGTCAAAAGTGCGACGAGGACCAATTACATTTCGGGTTGAGACTTGGGCGAGCGGGCTATTGGCTTGCTCTCTCATTCATCCGACGGGATATGCTCTGCGATTGAACCCCATACAAACAACTGTCCAGCACAATGAACACATTAAGATCTTTACAAGCCTCACCGTTCCTTGCTGCTACGAGTAGTTGAGCCAGCTCGCCCTGCGGTCAACTTTCGTCCTTGATCAATTGTCATGCCAACCGATGGAAATGCGCAATCTGATTTACCCGTTGCACAAAATGGGACGTGATACATAAGTATGAGACCCTTCAGGGTCTACCAACTCGTTGCGCCACTAGTAGTAGATCGCTGCAGTGGCTCGTGTCTGCTGTAATTTGTGCTAGTACAGTGGTGTTCCACACACTGTAGCGACGTCCAGGAGGTGCGCCGTGGCGCAGTTTAGCCGATTTTTATCCACCCTTTCAAACACCTAATCGCGACTCAGTGAGCCGTTGATTGCGCACTCTGAAAACCTACCAAATTTGGCGTCGACATCGCCAATCCACGAAATTCGAATTGGCATTGAGCGCAGTCGTGTTCAATAACTCCCAATTGTCCTTGCATTGAGAATTTGGGCGCAAAGCACCAATTCAAACCGTCATACACTTACCACCTACCTTGACCTCACACGACACACGACTCTCTGGTCAACTAGCCGCCACCATGAACGCGCCTGATCGGTAGGTTTCTGCGCATCGACGGAGAATTCCAATTCGATATCAGATGACTGGTTTTGAAAATTGCGCCAAGTTCTATACTGACCAGGCCCCAGTTTCGAACTCTTCCTGCTCGCCGAGGGTGAGAAGAAGATTGAGGAAAAGGTCTACTCTGGTGAGTGCATGCGTCTCTGTCTGACAAGTGTTGGGGGAAAAAAAAGCTAAAAAAAAAAACCACAGGCATGTCCAACACATCAGATTTCTTGCTTAAAAAGGAGGACCATACCCTTGGCAACCTGCTCTCCGAGCACCTCAAAATGCACCCCAACGTGCTGATGGCTGGCTACAAGCGTACGTCCCCCTAATGTACCTCTTGCCACAGCTATTTTCATGTAAAATTGCTAACAAGTCGCAGTCGGTCACCCTAACGTCCCCGAGTTGTTCATCCGTGTACAAACGGACGGCACGGTGACCTCCCGCGACGTCTTCACCGCCGTCTGCGAGAAGCTCATCAACCAGCTCGAAATGTTGCATCAAAAGTTCACCCGAGAATGGGAGCTGCGGCGCATTGCCAACACTGGGAATCAGGCGAATATGCAATCCAACGGTCTGTAAGGAGGGGCCTGTGGTGGCAAGGTTATTCAAGGCGTTGGGGTGTCCTCTTTATCAATACGATCAGGTTAATAAACACAAAAGCGGCGTTTTTGCATATGCTTTCTTGCACTTGACTTTGAACATATACTGCATTCATTCATTTCTTCTGTTCGATCCTTTTTCTGCATAGTGATGTCTGCCAGATGGCGCTCATTTACCTGCAAGCGTAACTGCGATGCTTCTTGGCATCTTGTTCTTTTGCTAGCAGTAGCTGAATAGCAAGGGCGTTTCAATTCATCAGCAATTCATTAGAATCTAGCAGCTTCAAGTGGAGCCGCGTAATTTTCGTCGTCCCCTCGTTTCAATCCGTACCAATCCATCTCAATCAGGCCTCGCCAGGGCCCTCGCCACCGGGGATCAGCTAGACAAGCAATTAGTACTGTCTTCTATACTCGAGTGCCATGAGTCGCATACCATGCAGATATTATTGCCGTTTAACAGAATTTTGGACAGCTTTGTGTGGTTGCCGGTGTAGTCGCTACAGTGGTCAGTTTGGTTTCATTGTTCGCCCAAATAGGTTTCCCTACAACTCTGTGACATCCTCTAGGACCATGTCTGAAATTGTTAGTGTTACCTCAGATAGGCAGAGAGCCAAGAGAGAGAGCCAAACTTACTGACATAGTCGTCGAAACCAACAAGGGTACCACTAAACTCTGTGTCGAGAGTTAGCATGTCTCCGGAAGCTCAGCCTCTGGTCCTTTCGACAGAACTCTCACCTTTCTCGCCCTTCATAATGACCCAGATTCTCGATCCGACACACTTGTCGATGAGTTCTTCTCATAATCAGCTTCCGCATTCAGAGAAACTCGATATCCTTGTCCACTCACCGAGGGGTAGTAATTGAGAGGCCATATCGAGCGATTTGTGAATGGATGACCCCTGGTCAAGTTGAAGTAAGAGGGACTATGAAGGAATGACGCCAACGTAGATTTTTCTGGTCGATGAATGCGAGGCTCAGTTATATCGTTTGTGCTGTTCTTCAAACAAGACTTACCAGGAATCACCAGTAGCCCACAGAGTTCTTGAGCTGGCGGTGCACGTGCTCAAACGCTGCTGACTAAGGACATCTATGGTGGCTCGCCCACTGTAGGCAGGTACCTAACTAAATACCTTATAGGTACCCAGGTAGGTAGTCAGTGGATACTGCCGTGGTGCTGCCACTGAACCACCCGTCGACGGTGCTCTTCTCGCCCAGCCACCGTGAATTGCGGTCGCATAACGGGCCGCCTGGGCCTGCACTGTTACCATTACCCGCATTGCTGCCTGGAAGACCAGCGCTTCGCTGCGGGCAAGGGACCCGACAATGGTTAGGTAGGGCGCTTCTCAATGGGGCGTAATAATAAGAATGCGCGTGCTGCTGCGCAGA
The DNA here is from genome assembly GCF_051103115.1 of Cordyceps javanica. Lineage (NCBI taxonomy): Eukaryota > Fungi > Ascomycota > Sordariomycetes > Hypocreales > Cordycipitaceae > Cordyceps > Cordyceps javanica. The sequence goes on from NC_139296.1 coordinate 3,673,311, forward strand.
TGCTGGCGGGCCGTTCTCGTCAAGGCAACACCACAGCCGGAATATCGACATTGAATGCAGCCAATACCCCGTTCGGCATGAACACTGGAGCTCGAGGGCTAACGTTGGGCGCCGGCCGCCCAAAGGCCAATCTTTGGAAACCAGGCACGGGAATTCGATTCGCACCAGAAAGCGAGACTCCGCCTCTGTATCCCATGCTGGATTTTAAGCGCTTCTTCCAGTCCCAAGAAGCCACCACTGCAACAAGCTGCGATGGTCCGCCCAGCGCCCCCAGCACGCCACAGCCTCTACAGGCCTCTGCGACACCGGACAAGGCACCTCCAAAGCGGTGCCAGGAGAAGCAGCCAATATCGTCTGTCATTACTGCGACTAGGGTTATAGAAGTTGCTAGCAAGACGGCCCTTGCGACTTATACGGTGCGCAAACAGCCGACTTCGCACCCAACTGGGTGCAGCTCAGCCAAAGAATGTCGCTCAACTGTTGAACCTCCAGTCACGTCTCTGGACTTTAACATCTCCAAAGAACTCTTCCAAGCTGCTCTTGATCAGCCCAAAGACAGCCCGGGCTCCTTTTGGTCTCACGCCATGTACAAGAGCACCGCCGCAGATGGCACCACGCAAAACGTCAAGGTGCACTACTGCACCAGCAAGCACACCATGGAGCACATCTGCCAGACGTACTTTCTCAACGAGCCCGTCCTCGGCTTCGACCTCGAGTGGGTGGCGTACGCCCGGCGCGGAGGTGGCCCCCGGGAGAACGTGTCCCTCATCCAGATCGCCAGCCCCAGCCGCATCGGCCTCTTCCACGTCGCGCTGTTTCCCAAGGACGACTTTGTCGCGCCCACCTTTCGCGCCATTATGGAGGACGCCGCGGTGGAAAAGGTCGGCGTGCACATACAGGCCGACTGCACGCGGCTCCGAAACTTCCTCGGCGTGAAGACGAGGGGCATCGTCGAGCTGAGCCACCTGTACAAGCTGGTCAAGCACGCGCGCGACGAGCAGCGGCGGAAGCTCATCAACAAGGTGCCCGTGGCGCTGTCGACGCAGGTGCAGGAGGTTTTGAAGCTACCGCTGTTCAAGGGCCAGTCGGTACGAGGCAGCAACTGGTCCAAGCCGTTGACGTCGAAACAGCTCACATGTAAGTGACTCTCTCTCTCTCTCCCTCTTTCTCATCGTGCGTGTTGCGCGGCAGCCGCTGAACTGTAGTCCAGATTCTGCCGCCGATGCCTATGCCGGTCTCCAGTTATTTCATGTCCTGGAAGAAAGACGACGCGCCATGGATCCCACGCCAGACCGGCCGCGTCATGCCGAGCTCGGGCTTCCCATTCCGATCCCGCCTACGCCGGTTGTTTCTGACGCCGAGTCCGATGTTGATTCGGATCTCGAGTCCGTAGAGGGCTCGATTGGCTCAGATTTTAGCGATGGCTCCATCGAGGAGGCGATGCTGGAGCTGGCTGTTGCAGCTACTTCTGCCAGCACGGCACAGTCTTGTGCCAGAACCGCCAATGACCAAACCGCGGCGCGCGACGTCAGGGTAGAGGCTGCCGAAGCCAGAGTGGCTCAGCGGCGGTCTACCCGGCCCGGCGGCCGCTTGCTTGCAACTCCTTCATCGCTCCGTGCGTTCTATATATGGCAGACAAACGACGACCTGACGCCGGCCGATGTCGCCGGTCTGCTTCGTGACCCGCCTCTTCAGACTGGCACGGTCATTACATATATTCTCGATGCCATCCTGGCGGAGAGGCTGGAATACCCAAAAGCGCGCCTGCGCAGGGAAGTCTTGTCACTTCTGCATCCTACGCTCGCCGGTGGTAAATACCGCGCCGTTGTAAATCAGTGCTCGCAGGCGGGGACATGACCTTTACGACGATTCGATAGATATAACAGCCATACACCAAATAGAACGGCACACATTGTGTACATGCCTCAATCTACTCAGGGCCTCACTTGGGTTCATTGACACGGGATAGTAGCGTAACCTTGAAAATCAATTTTTCGTTGTCCTGAAACCATCCATAGTTCTATGTACATGCATCTTGTGTCCCTCCCGCGTCGCATCGTCTACTACTCCGCCAGCAGGCCCCGTCCCCTGTTGATCTGCACCTTCTTGTCCTCGCCGGCGCTCACGATGCCCCAGGTCTTGTCCCAGGCGACGCTCAGCACCTTTGCGCCGTCGCCGGCGGGGGGCAGCTTCTTGCCCCTGAGCCACTCCCTGGCGATGGTGTAGACGGGCTGGCAGACGGTGCCGCCGCCCTCGTCGGCGGTGCCGGGGCGCGCGCTGCTGCTGCGCAGGTCCCACACCCTGCAGGTGCCGTCGTGGGCGCCCGAGACGAGCGAGTATCCGTTGTCGGGCGAGGCGGCGAGCGAGACGACCATGTTGACGTGGCCGCGCAGCGTCATGGCGGCCGTCGCGGCCGCCGACTCGCGCGGGTCGAGCAGCGTGATGTGGCGCGCCGAGGAGCCCGCCGCGACGAGGTTCTTGTCGGGCAGGGCGGCGGCGCACAGCAGCGGGTGCATCGTGGCGAGGCGCGCGACGGGCCGCTGCGTCGTCAGGTCAATGGTCCTGACGGTGCGGTCCTCGGACGCCGTGTAGGCGACCGTCGGGTCGTGCGGGTGGAAGAGGGCCGCGGTGACGGGCTCGTCGTGCGCGGGGATGAGGGCGAGCGGGCCGCGCTGCGCCGTCGTCGCCGCGCCGGCGAGCCTGGCCTTCTTGGTGGTGTGCGCCGCGGGCAGGCTCTCGGGGTCGGCCTGCGGCGCGGTGCGCTTCGACGTCGACCACAGGCCGATCTGGCCGTCCGACGAGGCCGTCAGGAGGCGGCGCGTCGAGAGGCTCGCGTCCACGGCGAGGACGGCCTTGCCGTGGCCCCAGAGCTCCATGTTGGGCCGCAGCGAGCCCGAGAAGCCGTCGTCCGACTCGGCGTAGTCCCACACGACGACCTTGCGGTCCAGGCCGGCCGAGGCCACCTGCTTGGCCGACAGCCACCGCACGGCGTTGAGGCGCAGCGAGTGGCCGCCGCCCGCGCCCGCCGCCGACGTCGCGACGACCTCGCCCTGGGGGTTCCACACCCGCACGAGGCCGTCGTACGAGGCGCTGACCACGCGCTCCCGGACGGCGCCCCCGCCGTCGCCGACCCGGCCCGCCGCCGACGTCGCCGACAGGCAGTCAACGGCGCCGACCCAGTCGTCGTGCTCGAAGCTGGCCTCGTACGACGGCGGCAGCAGGCTGCGCACGTACTGCAGCGTCAGTGTGCTTTCCGAGGAGAGGCCCTCGCTGGCGAGGTACTCCTCGATCGAGGTTGTGAGAAAGGTGCCGTTGGCGAGAAAGTCGAGCGGGATCGGAGACGAGGTGTCGAGCATGGACTCGGAGTTGAGGATGCGAGAGAGGCCATAGCGCTTGATGTCTGTGCCTTGGTCAGTCTGATTTTTTATCCCCGTCGCTCGAAGCAAAGCTCTGCGTTCTGGCGTTGCGCATACCGGCTGGGACGAGCAATTGTCGCTTGGCTTCGGGAAGCTCCAAGTCGGCCTCGTTGGTGGTGAAAACCACCTTGACCTGGGCGGTCGAGGTGTCCATTCTGGCGAGTAAATTTTCAGCGCTGCAGTTTTATAGAGCTTCTATCCAATCATGTATTCTTCAAATCCGGCATCGAGGTTCGAAACGGCGAGGTTTCTGCTGCGGAGGATGGGCAAGGAATCTATCTATCTGCCTTTATGTAAATTTGCACACCAGAAACTAAAAAAAAAAAAAATTGGATGCCGCTGGTTGTCAGCCTTGCGCCTGGGCTCCACTGCGGGGAGCTGCGAGTGGTTGTCCAAGCCAATGGAGTCTGCGAGGCTGAGCTTGTCATCAGTCAAAGCCTCAAAGGCGATTGATTATTGACGAAAAAGTTCATCACAGTCATTCGAGTAGAATATCATGTATTAGACAAATAATCGTTTATTATGCAGTTCCCCCGTGTCCTGTCAAGTCCACTCTCCTGTTCTCGTCATCTCATCCTATTCAAGCTTGTTGTATCGTTGCCGAGCCTTGTCCTGTACAGAGCTTACATACTCTGCATATCCTCCTCGCGTTTGACGGCCTGCACGTTCAGCTGCGTCACCCAGGTTCCCCCCCTCGGCACCGAGACCTACACCTTCTTGGTATGCATTCGTCTCGATGACCTCGGTCCGTCCCTCGCCATTCGCACCCAGTCCTGCGCCCGCGGTCCAGCCCATTTTTGCGAGCAAGTTTGCGCCCTTGGATGCGCTGGGGGTAGCAGTGGTAGTCGGAGCTGTAGAAGCGGGCTTGTCCTTTGATGGCTCGTGCTGTGGTGTTGGCTTCTTCGGCTGTCTGAACGCCTCGCGGCGCTCTTTGGCACGGTCGCGATACTGGCTGTCTGCGGTGGCAGAGTTATCGCCTGTGCTGCCCGAGTCAGATACCGCACCGGGCTTTCCATGTTTCTGTAACCGCTTGTCGCGCACAGCGAGGCGAGGTAGTGCAGCCTTGACTAGCTCTGCATCTTCCATGGCCGTCTTGTGATTCCGCGATCTCTCGTGGATGTTGACCTCGTCGGCGGACTTGTATTTCCGCATACAAATGAGACACATGAGCCGGTCTCGATCCGTGTATAACTCGGGTGCTGCTTCTGTATTCTTATCTGGCAGAGGCGCCGGTGCATCTGCCTCAGCCTCTGCAGGCTGTGCATCTGGTTGACCAATCAATTTGGACGTAGAAGAAAGCGATATTTTGATAGTCGCATTCGCTGATGAGAGCTTGGACGGTTGAGACCTGGAACTGTCTGTGGTTGTAGATGGGCCTTCTTGAGACGTATTCTGCCCACGAATTTCATCGTGTTTGCGCTGCCACATTGCCATTTTTCCAGCCATGGCGAGCGGCTTTTTCGCCGAATTACCAAGATTGCTGTCTGCCTTGCGCTTCTTTGCTCGTTTTGCCTCATCTTGATCTTCAGCGGTTATCTTTTCTTGGATGCTGGCAGGGGGCTCAGGCGCAACCATCAGCTGACTGGGGTAGACATGGTCGTCCCTGTAGCGCACGCGGATTGATGGGTTGAAAAGTGGATGGAACGACATGTCTTCTGTTGCAGAGGTTGGTTCTTGATCGTCTTGCAGAAAGACTCCCATGTGAATCGTGGAGATGGTCACTGCACAGCCAGCTATGCTAAAGTTTCGGGCCATGGTGAATTTCTTCACGGCAGACGCAGCATCTTCCACGGTCCAGAATTCGGCAAACCCGTATTTGAAGGTTTCTCTGGTTTGCGAATCACGCATGAGAAAGACTCGGTGCAGTGAGCCTTGCGAGGCGCCATAGCCCTGCCCTGTACTGGTTGGGGCGGTTGACTTGAGCTTCGGTGCATCGCCACCTGTTTTGGCGGGTCCCGTCTTCTCAAGTTCGAGCCTCTTCATCTCCCGAGCAAGCATTTCTTCATCTACAAATGACGGAAGGGGAAATACCACAAGAATCTGGGAGGGAAAATCTGCCGCATCTGCGGCGCCGGTGAGGCTCTGTTCCCAGTGGACACCAGACGGGTAACACCCGCAACCTCGACAAACGCTTCTAGTAGAAAAGTTTGAGGCCTCGCACTTTGTTCATTAGCAGATGGCTTGCCAAGTGATTTCCCATCTTAACATACCTGAGGGCAAACCCAGTCTGCATTAGGAGCCCGCGATTCAGCATCGTCTCTGGGTCGTGCATAATGCAAGTACGCATCAAATTGGCCGTCTGGTGCCTCATCAGTTGAATGTCTCAAAGTAATAAGAATTTTTGGATAGTGCTCTTGAACAAAGTCAACTGCACGATCGATATGATCGAACTGAATAAAGGCACGCCGATGACCTGGGGCAGTTAGTGATTGACATGCGCGTCGAGGATCTGACGAGTACACACCTTTGGATGAGGGTATGCGGATATCAAACGATGGGTTCTCTGAAGCAATTGAATTGTTCAAGAGACTTTCACGAAGCTAGTTGTTCGCTCTGAATTAGTCTTGAGATCATCTCGCAAGCATTGCTGGACAGCATGGCGCATATGCCAAATGGCAACCGGTTGGGAAATCGTGGAAGCATCGTAGGCGATAGTCTCGGTGTCCTGATTCCTTGTATAACGAACCTCATTTTGTGAGATGCTACGTGGGAGCCCCTCGAGAATCACAGTGTCTGAAGGTCGGCCAGGATCGCGACCAGGGCTCCGGGAACGGCCGCGATACCTCCCCCGGGAACGTGAGCGATGTCTGGTGTCGTCTTGGTCACCTGATCTGCCGCGATTCGAAGCACTCCTTTCATTGTCGTAGCGCCTGCCACTGGAGTCGTCGTGGTGTCCGTCGTCGTACATGGATTCATAGTCGTCCTGTGTATATTCTCGCTCCCTGTGGTCGCGGCCATAGCCACCACTGTCGTTGCCAACTCGGCCATGATTGCGTGGGTGTTCCTCATACGGTGTATCTTGTGGCATATTTCTCTGCTGCCAGCCAGTTTTCCTTTGTAACTCTTGCCTGGGAGGAGATCTCGATGAATCTCGCCGTCCTGAGGGGGGGAAGTTAGCACACGGTGCTCGAAATAGCTGCTCGCCTGATGCTGCGTGGTGTAGGTTCGTCGGAGATGGTAAGATTGGTCGAAAAAGAAAATCTCCGGCGAGAGGTTCAGGTTAGGTGTTTACCCTGCCGCGGTCGCGAGTAATCGTCTCGTCTGTCTTGGCTGTGCCGGTCGGACGCCCGATCCAGGTCTCGGCCGTCTCTGGAGTGAGGGCGGCCGTGAACAGAGTGACGCGCGTCGTAAGCGTCACTCATAGTGGCGGTTTGTATTTGGGGTGAATGCCAGTCGCACTGGTGGTGGTGGTGGTGGTGTTGCTGCTGCTTTGTCTCCGTTTGTGATGAAATGTTGCTACAGTTGGTTGGTTGCTGATGCGAAGTTGTACGTACGTTTTAGCGCTGCAGCCCGGAGTGGAGATGACCTTGTGTTGCCGGCTTCTTGGGGCAGATTGCCCACTGTGGAATGCAGACGTAACAAAGAGACTTGTGATGTTTGAAGAGAAAAGAAAAATCAAGTTTGGTTTTTCTTCCAAGTTCCGTTATCTGCACTAGTCTTTTTCCTTTTTCCCTTTTTATTTATGTGTAAAGACAAGGGAAGTAAAGGTTCCACGGTGGGTTGATATCAGTTTGTCGTTTGGGAAGCGAATGCTCAACAGAGTGATTGCCTAGGCACGCCTTTTATCGAAGTTAGATGACGGCTGGGCCATGAAGCTTTATGAATGATAGTTGCTCAAGTTTGGTCACTTTTACACAGGCATTCTCGCACATTGCTCATTCTCTGCGAGCCAATATGAAGAATTGTCAAAATTAATAAGATTTGTATCAATTCAATAGGAAACACGGGAATATATTTTTTCCATCGAACTGTTAAATTTTCAGCATTCGTACTCTCTAAAACCATATACGCCTTGTAAATGAGTTCCTGTAAATGCAGGGCGGGGAAGATGTTGCAGCACGGCAGCTCCAACGCTGGCCTGTCGACCAACGCATGGCACTTGAGCAGGTAGCTGATCATATCAAGGCTTTTTGGGGGAGATGCTGCCAGGTCACGCTGTGGGATGAGTCGGGGGCCGGGGGGCGTCTGTCAGGAGCCAGATGCTTCTTCTGGGCGGACAAGCCGTATGAGCGTGCCGTCATGAATAACAGCCCGTGCCGTGCCGATCCCTTGCTGTACCCGGGTTTAAAACGCATCGCGGCCACGAAAGAAATGTATGGGAAAATAGAGAAATATAGGGAAAGAATATATGTATACATATATATACATATATATACATGTGACATTTCAAATTGATAACTCTTCTCCCTTTCTCTGAAAAATTCGTTCTGAATCGGAATTGCCATGCGTCTTGAGTTGTGTTGGCTCAATGCCTATACTTAACAGGCGCGCCCTATCCGGCGACGCGGGCGGCGCGCCCACCCCTCAGTCACTCCCCCGGCCGGTGGAGGGCCGGCTGACCGAGCGAGGGGCAACGTGGCGGGGCATTTTGTCTCCCAAACCCCCCCCCGTCCTTGTCCGCACTCTCTACGCAGTACGCTTCCACCGTTTTATTCGCTCGTCCAGCTAATTCCCCAGCCATACCCCCGAGCCATGGCCGCGCAGCAGGACTCGGACCCGTGGCAGGCCTCGTCGGACGGGTGCCACGTTGCGCTGACGCACGCGCCGCTCTCGGCATCGGCCGTCATGGACCTTGTGCGCAGTCCCGCCGCCGGAGCCATTGTTCTCTTTGCCGGTATGCCTACCTTTGTTACTCGAGCGTCTTTTTTTTTCTTTTTTTTTTCTTTTTTTCTTCTTTGCTTGCTTGCTTGCTTGCTTTACTTTACTTTGCTTTTCCCCTTCTTTCTCTTTCTCTTTCCCCCGTCTTTCTTTTTTCCCCTCTCTCTCTCATGTCATCTCGGCTCAAAACGCTCATCGTGCCCAGGAACCACCAGGGACAACTTTGCCGGCAAGCCCGTCAAGGAGCTGCAGTACACGGCGTACCACCCGCGGGCGCTGCGGTCGATGCTGGCCATTGCGGAGGCGGTCCGCGCCGAGCACGGGCTGCACGGGGTGGCCATGGTGCACCGCCTCGGCAGTGTGCCCATCGGCGAGGAGAGCATCCTCGTGGCCGTGTCGTCGGCGCACCGGCAGGCGGCCTGGCGCGCGGGCGAGGCCGCGCTCGAGCAGTGCAAGGCCAAGGTGGAGGTGTGGAAGCGCGAGGAGTTTGAGGGCGAGGAGGGCGTCTGGCGCGCCAACCGGGACGGTGCCGTGGGCGCCAAGGTGGTGGAGTGAATTGGAACACTGCTTTTTTTAATAAAAAAAAAAGATAAATTGAAATAAATCAAATACAAAAATGCTCGATAAATCATTTCCTACGCCTTCATGCTTTCGTCAACATGGAACAACAGGCCCAAGGCCCCTGTGCTCCCTCCCTTTCTATTACACGCCGTTGCTGCAACCAATTGACCACCCAACCATCCATCCATCCATCCATCCAACAGCCACCACCTTATATAGTTGCTTCACATTGTGCACAAGTCTCCTCTCTCATTCGTTTCCATCTCTCAGCTGCGTCATTCGCCCATTTATATATTCATCTCATTTTCGTCATTTATTTTTGATACACGGGCGGAGGTTCCTGCAGGTATTGAAACGGGCACGGCGGCGGGTGGCAGGAATCGCCGCATCGACCAAACATGACTACGATTGGTGTTGTTAGTGACGAATGCGCAAGAAGAAGAAAAGAAAACAAAAAAAGATGAAAAAAAAGGAGACAACGGGGAGTTTGACAATAGATTGGCCACATACTAATGTGTTTTGAGTAGGCGTCGGTAAAGGTAACGTCCACGCCTAGGCCCTGGACGTCAATGTCGTCGGTCAAGGCCGAGGGGTAGACGACGATGCCGTACTCGACTTGTAATACACGCCAAAACTCGGCCGGTAGTCTGTGTGCTCGTTTTCCATGGTCAGCGTCTCTTTTTTTTTTTTCGTCTTCTTATTCATTTCTTTCTTCTTCCTTTCTTTTTTTGTCCTTGCTTCTTTCTTCCTTTTTCCCTTGCTTCGTCTTCAACAAGAAAACGCACCTGTACTGTCCCCGCTTGATGCAGGCGTGCACAAAGAGGCACAGCGTCTCGAGGACGAGCTTGCCATCGTCGACGGCCTTGCCCAGCTGGGCGTCGTCGAGCTCGTAGACGCGTCGCAGGCGCTCCTTGGAGTAGAACATGGCAATGGACCAGCCCTTTGAAATCTTGTCGAGGTCGTCGCGGTCGCAGCAGCATTCTTCCATGATTTATGGTTTGTGTGGTTGGAGAGAATTCTTTTCCTTTTTTTTTTAATTTTATTCTTCTTCGCCGTCGTTATTGCGGGGGCATGCGACACTCTGCTTTCGTATTGTCGGACAGGATATGAGAGAAAGATACAGAGAGAGACAGACGGACAGAGAGAGAGACGTAATCGAGTAAAAGAGACTGCCAGCGCAATGTAGCGAGGAGGAGGATGTCGGAAAGGTAAAGAACAGGAAAAAAAGAAAGAAAAAAAAAAGAGAGATTCAAAGGAACCAGAGCAAGCCAAGGAAAAATGCACCCTTTTGTCCCGGGACTCTTTGCTCTATAAAGAGAATGACAAAGTTGTCCAAAAGGGTTCCCTTTTCAAGATGGACGGGTACCAAATCACCACAGCACACTGCAACACTCGTCCCGCACGAACTGCTTCTGGCCATCAGGGTGCCCGACAGGGCACGTCATTCACCATCGCACATTTGCATCTGGATTAAAGTGGGATTCTGTATCATCAAAGATTAAAAACGTATGCCTAGAATAAATAGATTCAAGAAAATCCGCAATATGCCAGTGGTCTTGTGCTCAACATAACCCCCTCATGCTCTCATAACGTAACCGACTTGGTATCTCAACTCCATGTAAAATGGTCGGCGACATCCCCATAACCTCCAGAAGTGCGCCGTAGCCCACATGCAAAGTAGCTCTCCCTCCTCTGTGTATGCATTCACATTATATACAAATATATTTCGGGAATTGTCCTGGAAATTGTCACAAGCTCAGTCTACTCATAGAGCCCCGACAGCAGTGGCGGCAAGCCCCAGCAATACGACAGCGGCCGCCGCCGTCGTCGCCGAAGGCGGGCGGACAAGGCCGGCAGCGCTTTTCTTTTCATCATTCTCGGCAGGCGCTACAGGCACAGAGTTAGCGTGGTCATGTTATACAGTGTGGGGGTGTAGGGCAGGAAAACGTACAGTCCATGCCCTTGATGGCAGGGATGGCGCTGTTGGCCTTGAGCGTGACAATGTTTGTCTCATTCGACTTCGGGTACGCCTGGGCAATCGAGACCTCCTGGCGGGCCAGATTGTAGACGACATAGGCGGAGCGCAGGAATGTGTCGCCGAGCAGGGCGTACTCGGGCCCCTGGGAAGAGCTGCTACCAGTGCTGTAGGGGTCAGACTGTTGGGGAATCTTGTAGTGGTCGGCACTGGCGATGCCAAACATGCAGACCTTGTCCATGTTCTTGAACCGGCCCCCCAATCTCGGATCCTTGAAGATGTCCTGGTGGCCCTCGAAAGAATTGATAATCATTTCCTTGAGGGGGACGGAAATGGTCTTGCCGTCAAATTGAAAGTTGAACTTGGTCTTGGTGTCCTTGTTAGCGGCAGCGCAGTCGATAAAGGGCGTGGAAAGGCTAGGGATGGAGAGGACGCCGAGCTTCTCGTGGACGGGGTCGACGACGCGGCCAGGAAGCAGAACCAGGGTGGCACCAGTGTCGAGAATGGCCTTGGTCTTGAGGCTGGGAAGAGACATGCCGTCGACGGAGAAGCTGCCGAGGTTGACGGCGTACGAGGTGACGTTATCGGAGCCGTGAATGTCATCGGGGACCAGAGGGAGGGTAGCGAGGTCGCCAAAGTACTTTTTGGAGTCGATGCCGCCAAAGAGAAAGCTGCCATGGCTCTCGGTGATGGAGTCGAGGTAGAGACTGAAGGCGGCGGTCTCGATGTGGCCCTGGGAGACGAGATTGTCGACAATGGTAGGATACTCCTTCCTGGCGGCGACGCCGACGCTCATACCGAGACCCATGAGGCCGGTGGCAGTACCGCTTTGCCTGGCGAGGCCAAGCTGCTGCTGCTTGATGGTGATGGAGTCACCGATGGTGACGGTGTCGTTGAAGTAATCGCCCGAGGAACTACTATTGTCGAGGTACTTGATCTTGAAGCCATTTCTGATGGTGGTTTTGAAGGTGGAACTGGATTTGGGGTCGACTGTGGGGTGATTTGTTAGCCATGAAGATGGATATCGACTGCGAGTCGAGAACCCAAAACTATTAAAAAAGGATAAAAAAAGACGGGCCAAAGGTGGGAAAAGCTCTGGGTGCCTGGGACATACACTGCTTCAAGCAAGAAGGAGGAAGGCCAAGTTCGGGACGACCTTCTTCACAAAAGTCGATTCCCTTGAGGTTGACCCAGGTATCGCTCGAGCCGGTGTCGAGATGAAACGACAGGACCTGCGGGGGGGTGCCGATGCCGAGGTCGCCGTAGTAGCCGCCGCCGGTAACGTTGTTGATGGCCTGGAGTTGGACAATGGGATCGCTGCCGGCGCGCCGGTGAATTTTGAGAATCTCTTGCAGTTCTGCGGGGAGCTGCTTTCGAACATCGACGCTAACGGTACCGGCGGTAGTGACGCCCAGCAGGGCGGAGAGAGTCAAAAGGTTGCGCATTGTTGCAGAGGAAAGGGAAATGGGCGAGAGAGAGCGAGAGAGAGAGACAGAGAGAGGCAGGAGAAGAGAGTCTGCGCAGCGGACGGGCCGTTTTGTTTGGGCGGGTTGAAGGGAACGGCAGCGTCCAGCTAGGCGCGTAGGAGGAGGAGGAGGAGGAGGCAGTCGTTGGAGATGTCGACAGTATGCTCTGTTGTACTGATTCGAATAGAGGAAGAAGAAGAGGAGGAGGAGGAAGTACTCAGTAGGGGAAGAAAACAAGTACAAACAGGAGTGTGTGTGAGAGAGAGTCGGGAGCTACCTTATTTAGGTAGGTAGGCTGGGAGGCTGATAGGCAGGTAGGTACAGATTAGGCTGGCAGGGACTACTTTTATTTTATTTTATTTCTCCAAGATGAATGGTAATTAGGCAGGCGGGCAATTTTCAATTTTTGGGCTGAGGCGGGTACAACAAAGGAGGTTATTTTTGGGTCGGGCGGGCGAAAGGCGGGCGAGAGGTGGGCTGCAAGCACATGGGGGGGTTACAGGCGTGCACGTACTTGCTTGGTACTCGGTAGGGTTGGCCCAAGAAGTTGGCATAGGCAGGCTGGCAGGTATCCTATTCGCATCGATACTCGTTAAGCAGCCAACAACCAAAGCAACCTGGCCACGCCCGGCAAGGCAAGGCGATGCAGGTCGGTTGCCTTTGTGCCTCGATGCTCGACTACGGATCGTCAGTGCTGCTGCCGAGACGCTAATTAAGTTGGGCGTCCGTAGTTGACTACTAAAATCACTAAAATCACTAAATCGCCCGTACTGTGCAGTTCGGTGCTCGGTACTGGTCACCGGTGTGACTGGTTACTGGTAGTACCCGTCGCAACGTCTCCAGTCCATTCATTCTTTGGGGGGCTGGCGCCGTCGTGTACAGCCTTGTCTGACTGGGGAAGAAGAAAGTTTATGGGTGGGCAGTGCTGCTTGGCACAAAAGAAACGTGACTAATAAAAAGAATAAAGAGAGAGAGAAAAAAAGGCCCGCTGGTGGCGAGCATGCATCATCCGCCACATCGTCGGCTACCCCCCTTGTAGGTACTTGGTGATCATCACCCCGAGATCTGCTACGGACTCGAGTCGCAGTTTGTCCATCAGTCTCGTTGCCGCCCTCGTTCTGTTATTTTACTGCTGTCTGCAATGCCGTGTTACATTCCCAGCCAACTAGACTTAAAAAAATGATGATTGCACTTTCACACACACAAAAGAAGAAGAAAAAAAGATCCTCCCAGTCGGCATAATTAAAAAGCCAGCTGAGAAAATGCCAAGGCCAACCATGCTGTTATTGTCCGACACAGTCCAAAGTTTACTCCGTACATCACACACCTTGGCAGTGGGGGGGGGGGGGGGGGGGGGGCCCGCTGTCGAATCAATTTGCCCCCGGGTTGGGACGAGCAGGCTCTCTCGATGGCACCCTATACTCACCATTGCCATGTAATAATGCCCTGGCCGTTCTCGCCACGTGCTTCCTGATGGCGCCTCAGCCGTCATCACTGCGTGCCTGTACAGTACATTTGAATAGACGTACCCAATCTGAAGGTCTTTAATACAATGTTTCCATGTCTGTCACGAACACCGACCAGGGTGTGCATGCATCTTGGCGCAGATATAGCTTGGTGGAGGTCCGCCAGTTGACACACGGAGGGATTCTTTTCAACATTGGTTTGTTGCCCTCATTAAACCAGCGAAGTGCGGGAGTCTACAATACCGGCCGTCCGCAGAGACGCATTTCCAAGATACGAAAATGATGGGCTCTCGGAGCAGTCTCTGTTTGCAGTTGCAGCCGACTCAAACTCCGTTTCGCAGGTTAGCAAGACGAGCACTTCGACGAAGGCTTCGAGTGTGAGGCCCGTCCCTTGTTGCACCCGAAGCCGCATTTTCACTACCGACTCCTCCTCGCCTGGACCTCTTCGATTGTGACTGTGACGCGGGGGGTACGAGCTCTTCCTCGTCATCACGCCGTCTCTTCTTCTTGCTCTCTCTCGCACTGTCGCCCTTGGTGTTCCTCTTCGCCGTCCCTCTCTGCCGGGACATTTCAGCCTCCATCAGGCGCGCTTCCCTGATAACCCACTCCACCCGATGCATTTGGTAAAAGGCAGCTGCTTGTTCGCGCTCGTGCGGTTTCGTCTCTCGAACAAAGTCGTGGATCGAACTGTTGTTGCTCGCATCCAGCTCTGCTTGGGTTGCTTCCAACTCCTTGGCTGGGCTGACAGTCTTGGCACGCGTACGCCCCCGAGGCCGTGTGAAACTTGAAGCCACTGGCCTGCTTGATTGCTGCTCCAGAGATTCTGCAATGGCAGCCAACAACGGCTCCAGACACCACTTCTCAAAGTCGAGATACTCGAGCCAGTTGGTCCATACATCCTGTTTGTGTGGATTATTCATCAGCCGAGGACGTCGCGTGAAGTGGTGAGGTGTGAGACGTGTCTGGACGGCGTTCTTGTAGACAGAGAACGGCTGACCGTCGGGTAGTTGTCGGGATGCTGGCATGTGTTGCCACCGCCGCCGGACGGTCTCGTTGAACGAGGGGGCCGACGCCATCGCTTGCGCACCTATCCCTTCGTATATGCGCCTGTTTGCCTCGAAATACGCAGAGAAGCCCTCCTCGCTGTCATCGAGCCCTCGGTTGCTCCATTGTGATTTACGAAAGTTGCACCGCCGCGCGAATTGCCCCGAGAAGACCGTCTTCATCTCTCCAGCTCCAGTCTCTGTGTCCGGGTCGTCGCTGAGCCATGGAAGAAGAATGGCCTTGGACCTGGTCGTGGGCGGGTCGAAGTGTGGGCGAGGAGAGGAGACGAGATCAACATAGCAAATGGTCGACGTGGGGTGGTCAGCACAACGCCAAACTGCAAATTGAAGGTTAAAAGTGCAGGGTGACAAGCCACGGCCGGCCCGTTTTCCTACCTACTGCTCAGACCCCAAATATACTTAGTATAGCCACCAACCTACCATGAAACAACTTGCACTCCAGTCTCTCTGATTTTTATTTCCAATTCTCCCGGAAATCAACCCCGAGTAAGAAAACCCTCCGCCCTATCAGTCATCAAGCACTCCACTCAGTACGGATACTGACTACATTTCATCATTTCGGTACCCGTGCCGCGCCCTCGCCCTGCTGCCTGCCCACCCCCACCCCAAACGTTGCGACCCGCCCGCCAGGTGCAGGGCTGACTGACAGACGCCGCATGGCAGGCCAGGCTGGCCGCATTTCCGATTTTCCTCCCCCATGTTTAATATTAGACTTGTCAATATAATGATTGATGAAAGAAAAAAAAAACAGGAGAAAGAAGAAAGGATCCACAATCATCTAACTTCCCATGGCCCCATCCCGACTACGGAGTACCAAAAGCTATTACTCAGTACACAAATTGGCCCCGCGGGTTTGCCCTCCGCCCGCCGCCCCTGGTTATACGGACAAAGGATCAATCTCCATCTGTAAGGTTTCCGTCACTGAGAGTCATGACCAGCCGATCAAGGACGTTGCCCAATTTTTTGGGTCTTTGCTACTTACTCAGTACAATGTAACCCCCCAGTCATCTGTCCTTCAATCGTCGTGTAGGCCTTTTCACTGGAGTCACATCCAGGCCTCGCTCCCCATCCCCGTCGCACAGACAATCGCTGGTACACAACATATCAGATGAACTCATGCACTAGGAGCTTAATTTTATTTTTAATTCTTCAGCTAGACGTATGACCAATTCCAGTGCATTTACTTTTTTTTCCCCTTTTTCAAAAAAGAAAAAAAAAGTTGAAAACTTACTCACCCCTGCCCTTTCGTAGAGCTGCACGAAAAACCAACTGTAGGAGTACCTTTGCTGTCCATGCTGATTTCATCACTTGTACAGGAAGTGCGTGTGAATCTTATATGCAACACTGCTTTGACGCGAGGCCAAAATGTTAGACTCGTAACAAAAGACGGAAAAGCGCTGCCGCCAGCCAGTGCGAAAAAAAAAAGAAAATAAAAAGGAAAAAGCAATCCCTCAGTCTACCAAGCTGGTAATGTACTACCCATTCCATCCCCTATAACCCCAACCCTCTTTATAATCATGACTGGGTTTTTTTTACATCTATTTTGTATCTATTTTGTTTGTCTCTTTTTTTCTCTTCATTTTTTACATCTTGGCTCCCTTCTCCCGACCCTTGTTGTCAAGCCGGACCACGCCCTCCTGCATGCAGCTCGCCAGCAGCGTCCCGTCGGCCGCGAAAATCTTTTGCAGCACGAAGCCCCGGCCGTCGCCGCTCCAGGGGCTCTGCATCTCGCTCAGCATCCACTCGTCGGCGCGCACCCGCCGGGGCTCGTGGAAGTAGATGCTGTGGTCCAAACTGACCATCATGCCCAGCTTGGGCCGCGCCTCCCACGCGGCCACGTAGTCGTCGCCGTCGCCGCCCTCGTCACTACCGCTGCCGCCGCTTCCGCTGCCTCCGCTGCCTCCGCTGCCGCCCGTGAAGCCGTCGCTCTCCAGGATATTCATCACCTGCGTGCGCACATTCTCCGGCAGGTCCGGCACGTCGGACGGCGCAAACGGCATCCGCCACAGCCGGTGCAGCCGCGACACGGTCCCGATGAACCAGCTGTCCGACATGTACGCCAGCGCGTTGAGGTGCGCCTGGTGCCCGCCGTCGGGGGAGATGCGGCCGCGCATGCGCGACCAGCGCAGGTGCCGCCGCTGGTCCATGGGCACCGACTTGTCATCGTCATTGACCTCGCCCCGCGGCACCGTCAGCGACTGCACCGGCCCGTGCCTCTCCCACTCGGCCTCCCCGTCCCAGTCCTCGGGCGGCGCCGTCACGCCCGCCGGCAGCGCCGCCGCGTGGTGCACCTGGCCCTCGCCCGCGCTGCCCTCGCGCGTAAACGAAATCGTCGTCGTGAAGATGCACCGCCCGCGCTGTCGCGCCTGCACCGTCCGCGTCGCAAACGACCGCCCGTCACGCACCCGCTCCACGTGGAACAGGATCGGCGTCGTCCCGGACCCGGCCAGCAAGAAGTAGCAGTGGCACGAGTGCACGAGAAAGTCGGCCGGCACCGTCTTTTGCGCCGACGCCAGGCACTGCGCAATCACGGACCCTCCGTAGATGCCCCGCGCCCCCGGCGGGTGCCACGGTTCGCGTGTGTTGGTAAAGATGTCCTGTGAGTTTTGGTGCCGTGGTTAGAAATTGTTCAAAAACAGGTGCATGTTTTCTCTCTCTCTCTCTCTCTCTCTCTCTCTCCTTTCGAGTCTGTGCTCCATTGCAACAGTAAACAGCCTTGGCAGTGCGGGAAAACAGTCAATAGAGGCCGAAACACGTACAGGTCCCAGGACGGCCAGCTCCGTCACCTCCAGCACATTTTCAATCGGCGCCTTGTTCGGGTCCGGAGGCGGTGGCCGTAGCAGCGTTGTCCGCTCGTCCCACGGAGGTTTCGTATCGGGCATGCTTTTTTTGTGCTTGTTTGTATTTGTCTTTTTTTTTTTTTTTTGCCTCTAGTTACGAATCGCTGTCGTAAAACGGCCAGTGCATGTAATACCACCAGGTGATGATGATTGGCTGGCCGGCGCTTGACGTGTCGCTTCGAAGAAAAAATGGGTGTTTAAAAAAAAAAAGAGGTAAAAGGACGAGAAATAATATGGTCGGCTGTAGTTTGTAAGAGCGATGACGTTATTGTGCAAGTGGACAAGAGGAACAAAAAAAAAAGGGATGATGTGAAATTTGGGGCGGGCCGAGCTTTTTGGGTTGTAGCAATGCCACCATTTATTTGTCGCTTGATTTAGCCGAGGCACTGACTGAAGACCGACGGACTGACTGACTGACTGATGGAGATGGGATGCTGGTTTCGCCAATGGCTGGCTGACGGGCCAAGTAACTAGTTGGTTGGCTGACTGGCTGGCAGCCTAGTAGGAGTGCCCGGTTTGCCAATGATCAAGACCGTTATTTATCAGGGAATCATTGCGACACCAACAGAGCTGAGAGAGCTGCCCCGAGTAACTGCCAACTACTTACAGTACCTAATAAGTGCCAAGTTAGGTAGTTGACCTGATTGTCAAAACTGGGCCGGCCTTGTCGGGAAACCTGCCGCGGACTTGCTCCTTTCCCTCGGTTCTGGGCGGGGCCGGTCGTCTCGGCCATTAGTTATTATTAGTATTAGCAATCCCTCTTTGCGTCTTGCTTGCTTGTTGGTGCACTTGTTTCCCCGGACTTTTTCATGCATCAGCCACCAATCAAAAGCTAGCTATGTGCTCCTCCCAGCTTTTCTTGCTGACGTTCCATCTACAAAAAAACTCCGTTCACCCTGGGCCCCCCCGACGGCCGCACGGGTACCTGGATCCCGCCTTTGACTGGCCAGATTGACCAGCGCGCCACGCACACGGCATGCAAATAGCAGTCACTTTGAATCAGTAATTGGTCAACAATGCCACCCGTCTCCTCTTTTTTGATTGATAACCATGCATGTCAATTGCCATCTACTGCCATCTACTGCCATCTACTGCTATCTACGCATGCTCCCTGTGTGCTAGCTAGCCTCTCGACTGCCATCACATCATACCCTACTCTTCCGCAGGCTCTGCCTCGTCCTGAAAGATGGGCTCCAGGCCTGCCCAGACATCCGCATCACCATCCGGTCCGGCCTTTTCACGCTTCTTCCAGTACTCGTGGTTGAACTGCCAGTACGGCTCGCCCGTCACCTCGCAGCGTGCTCTGCTGAACCATGCCGGCGTAAAGTGCTCCCCCTTCTGCTCACGCTTGCGCCGCCGCGCCCGCTGGTTCTCCTCCAGTCGGTTCTTCTCCGTCGCCGCAAAGTCGTATTCGCCATCCTCCATCGCACGCTGGTCCGGTCTCAGTCGTGAATCCGTAGGCGCAATCCACTCCCGTAGCTTATCATCGATGTGGTTGAATGTGAGCACGAATGGCGTCAGGTTGAAGGGGATCCCGGTAGGTCGCTCGTTCGCCTGCCACACCAGGTACGCCCGGTTCGGGTCCGTCATGCCCCCGCTGTGGACCTGTTCATCGCTGCTCCCCTTGCCTGAAGCGTCGAGGTTGGCTTCGTAACCCGGCGTCAGGCGCGCGTACAGTTTCGAATTCCATCGGCCGCCCATGCTGAAGCGCACTCCACCATCCGCATCCATGACCTTGCCCGCAACCTGGTATGCACTAGACACCTTCCAGCCCCGAGGCTTCATCTCGAGAATTGCAACCTCGCCTGTTGTCCAGTTCTTCACCTCCATGGTGCCATAGTGATCAATCGTAGGATTGCCAGTGATGATGCCAATGACTGACGAGGTGACCTTCTTCCACGAGTAAAAGTCTTCCTTGCCACCGCTTGTAGGCCTGACCCTGAGGAACCAAGTGCCCAGGTGGGCGACGTCAAAGGACTTGCCATAGAACTTGGACTTGACATTCGACTCTCCCCAGTAGGTCCAGTTGGGAGATTCGGCCCACGCTGCACCTATGGGCGGGTGGTGGCTGACCTGCTCCGTAAAGAAGCGGTAGTTCTTGTCGGGACGAACATATTCGAAAGTCTCTCCAAGTAGAGGATTAAAGGGTTTGGCTACACGTCCAATACTCGACGCGTATTCACTAGCAGCAAACGCAGCGACGTAGATCAGACGCTCTAGGGAGTCGGGGCGGGAAGCCGCCATGTCCAGGAGGTCAGAATACTCCATGTCCTCGCCACATCGGTACAGCAGGGACGTGGGCTCGTTAAAGGACACGGGCAACGTCATCTTGGTCATGTCCTTGCCAATCATCGATTTGAGAATACCCTGTAAAGTGTTAGACTAGCGTCACTGTTGCAGGCCTGCAAAGAACTAACCCATAGAGAAATTTTGGGACGATCATCCGCGTCCATCTTGAGCCGGTGTCGGATGCCATTCTCATAGCCCTTGAACGACGGGCTAAGATCCATGCTGGACGAGACCACGGCTTGCGGTTCGGTGGGCTGTGACTCGGGAAGCTCGGTGACCTCCACCTCACCAGAATCGACTGCATCAAAGAACTCCTCCCCGTCGTCGGAATCAGAATCGGAAAAGTCCGCGACTTGATCGAGCGCTGTCTTCTGCCGCGTGATGCTGCGGATGCCAGGCGACGTAGGAGCGACCTGGACATCCTCTAGCGCCTTTTCCAACACGGGAGTTCCCTCCAGGGGTGTGCTTCCCTCCATGACTTCACGTAGAGCCTTCTTGGTAAGCTTGCGCTTCTTCTCTGATTCATCCACGCGGGCTTCGAGAACCTCCTGTTCACGTGCAACCTGAGCCATGCTCTCTTCCCACATCTGCCGCATATTGGTTTCGCGCTCAAGTTTGTATTTCCAAAATGCATCACGATCCTTGGAGATCCTCAAAAGATCTCCAATGAGACCCGTCATGCTGCGAATAGCTGCGTCGTATGTTGAAAGAGCCTGTGTGACCTTGGTATCGGAGAGGGGGGTAGCAGGGCGCTGGGACAGCTCAGCCATGAGAGCATTGTGAACGCCCGTCATTGTCTCGAGCTGCAGCTTGGCAGACTGCGCGGTAATGTTGAGAGCGTCCTTGGTCGCCCTGGGGTCTTGGCGTACGCTATGTTCGTCGTAGTCGTCGTCGTCTTCCTCTCCAATCATCACGGCGGCGCCATCGTTAGCGCGCGACACTCCACCATCGGTTGTAGCATCCAACGCGTCTTCTTCGTCGACACTACCAGTAGTACTCGCTCTGGTGACATCATTCTTTTGTGGGGAGAGCTTGGCGCTTGAGACTGAGCGCGTCGGCAGGTGGGAGCTACTTTGGCGGCGATCGGAGATGCTCGCACTCTCGCTATGTGATTCCTGTACCGAAAGGGCATTGGGATCGGCCTTGGCCTGACGGAGAAGCTCGGCATTTCGAGCTGTCTGCTTCTCCTCCTCCTTGGCCTGATCCTTTGTCCACTGGATCGAGTTGTTGAGGGCCCAGAACCAACGCTTCGCCTCGACTTCGTGATTAGCTTTGAGCGTGTACTTGACCGAGGACTTGCCAATGATTTCAAACTTGGTCTTCTCATCGGGGCTCATATGAAGTCTAGCGATGCGCATATTGATAGCGCCACGACAAGCGGAACCGGCATCATCCTGATGCTTGTAGTAACTCAACACTCCATCCTCAAGAACAAACCATCGCAATTGGTAGCCCTTGCGGTAATTGGTCCATTTCTTGAGGTAACCCTTCATCTCGCGGGCTTCCTTGCCAGCTACGAGCTCGCCACCGGCACCGGCAGCTGCGCCTTGTGTTGCAGCCTGACCGAGTACAGCCTTTTCCTGAATACCCCTCTGCGCGGCCACGGCAGCGGGAGACTTTTTGAGAATGGACTTGATGGAATCGTCATGGGAGATGGACTGCGCCAGCTTGCCTTTGCGGTCACGGCGAAAGGGGTCGGCGCCATGGAGAAGCAGGACTTGAATAAGAGCGATGTTCTTCTGGCGCGCAGCTTCGTGGAGCAGGGTGCCGCCAGTCTGCAGAGTAGCAGGCTCGGACACGAACTCGGGGCTATTGATGTCAAGCACAGCCTTGAGGCGAGGCTCCTCAAGGACCTGCGCTAGGGTGTCGTAGTCACCCTTGGCAATGAGCTCCTGAACCTGTCGTACTTTTGAGTCGGTATAAAGCGAGCGCGACAGCTGAAGAAGCTGAAATATTTCGGGGGTTTTGGCGAGATCGATGGGGAACTTGCCCTGTAGGTTGACGAGGGCTTCGTTGATGCCCTTTTGCTCAAGGAGAAGCTTCACAGCGGCAGTGCGGCCGTGGCTAGCAGCAATATGAAGGGGGGTATTACCGTCCCGGTCACGCGCATTGACATCGATCATTCCGGCTCCATCAGACAGGACATATTCGATGACGGGAAACTCGGCGCACTGGATGGCGAGGTGGAGGACGGTTGTATCGTCAAGAGCTGGCGGTGCGGTGGTGGCGGAGGTGGCATTGGAGGATACGCTGGCGCGGCGGGCGCCATCAGCAGACTCGCGAATGATTTTTGAAATGGCAGCCGTGTCGCCGTTGCGTAGGGCCTCAACAACGCGAAACTTCCTGACAGACTGCTCAAGGCTGGGAACCTTGTCATGAGCGGGGGCTGCCGGCTTCATGACGGGCGGCGCTTGCTGCAGCGGGGGCTGCTGCTGCTGTTGTTGTGTTTGTTGATGTTGGGAGGGTGTTCTACTCAAGGAGAGCTTGCTTGTGTGAGAGATGGCGCGCGAAAGAGGTAGGATCGAGGAGGAGTGCTTGGTAGGTGCTGCGCCTCCAGCAGTGGAGCGAGAGTCGTCGGAGCCCGACTCTTCGTCGCGGGTGTCTCGTCGTCTGAGCAAGGCGAGGGCTGCCGAAGATCTGGAACGCTTGTGCGTACTATTTGATGGAAAAGAGAAGGGAAACAGAGTCAGCCTTGCGATCGGGACCGGAAAGGATGAACGGGGCGGGGGAGAGACTATCAAGGCGGGATGGCGATTGAACGACCACTTGAGCAGTGTGGTCGGTTGGTCCACTACGCGCCTAGGAAACAAGCATGTGGACTGACGGAAGGGGACGAGAGTTCAAGTAACCGAGGAGGGTCAAGTGCAGCTGCTCGCCATGGCGAACCTGAGAAAGTCACGTACCTATCACCAGCGTCCGACATGTTGAAGTCTGATCGATTGGCCCTGTATTTGCTTTGTTGGGCTGTAAGAGCGATTGTTAATTTCACCGAAGAATTTTGGTTTAATTTACTGCCCCTAATTTCGCAGCAGCCCTTTTGGAGGAGGGGGGGGTGTCTCTTTGTCGAAGATGAGGGGCAGCGACCAGGCCAGGTCAGGCCAGGCCTCGCAGGGCCAGGAGCTACTTAGCTCCCTTGCGGAGCTGATGAGCTGGGTGCAACAGCTCGAGGCGGGCCGAGGGAAGGCGGTCTGTCGTGCCAGGAACGCTAGGTACGCATTGCGCCCATGATGACAGCAGCGCGCAGTGGGACGGTGGAACAAGGAATGAGAACAAGACCAGACAGGGACTGATAAGAACTGACCTGGGCGGGAATACTAAGGCAAGTACCAACAACAGCCCAGAGCTGGCTGGCTGCTTGGTCTGGCAGGAAGTGGTGGGCCAGAATGGTGTGGATGATGGAAAGCTTAAGCAGCGGCCAGGCTAGACGCACAATCAAAGAGGTCGGGTAAACGCTGAATGGTAAGTTTGATGGCGGTACTAATGTAGACCCTGTGCTCAAGTAACCGGCTCGATATCAGTGAAGACGACGACGACGACGACGATGATGGTGATGGTGATGATGGAGGAACTACGGTGGTGTGTGCAAGGCGGAGGCGGGGCGTTGAGGTACTCCAACTGGCAGCATCACAAACGCAGCAATTTCCACCACGACATTTACACCACTCACCACCACAAATATCAGATCATGCCGAATTCTGACGGTCCCGAAGACGTAACAGCTCGTTGTTCGACAGCAAGTGGCGCAAACTGGCGCACACTGACGGCCTCTTGGGGATCACTAACTACTACTGCGTACTGGCCTTGGGGCGGCGCTGGTCACAGCCAAATGCAGCCACCCCTGGCACGTTGATGCGTAGAGGCTGCCAGCGCCGCAGCAATGACGTCTGCTTCCTGCATCGTTCGGCACAAGGCTAGCCGCTTTGGTGCAGATACTATGCCGATCATTGGTTCGCACAGCACGGATAACCACTGCAACTGTTTAGAGTTCAGGTACTTGGCATCCCTTGGGTAAACTCGCTGCGCCCGCAGGCGAAGCCAGAGAAGCCCAGGTCCGACGTGGGGGTTTGTAAGTTTGCACCATGCAACTTCAATCGACCAACCACCCAACAGTAAAAATCCCGAAACTGTGAAAACCTGTCATTTGCTCATCCAGATCTGCCAGATCCTTGCTAATCGGGTGGACCATGTCAGTACACAACGCAATACTGCACTGTCGTACAGCTGGTTGCCGCAATTCGCTCGCTGCTGATGACGACCATGGCTTTACCGCGAAAAAAAAAAAATGGCCACAAGCATTTCTTCTGTCAAGTCTGCTTTTTCTCAAGCGGCTCTTGACATTCTCCTATTCCGGACGGAATACAGCTCTCTCTCTCTCTCCGCCTTGCGAGTCTCAATCACGAGGGATGTTTTTCTCCTCAGCCCTCATTTTCAGCTTCATCTCCGAAAGAAAGGTGTGCTTCTAAACAATATCTAATCCATGGCAGGCTTGGGGATATTAGTAAGTCGTCAAGGTAGGTAGATGGCTAGACAACCCCATTCTACTACAAGTCAAGATATAAGATTGTTCTCTCACTCGGTTTTCCCAGAACCGCGCTCATCATGCCTTTTCTTCCAGCGAACCAAGTATGCGGTAGAAAAAAGTGCCTTGTTGTTCGGTTTTCATTGTCGTCTGGGGGATGCAAAAGCGCCATGTCGTGCTGCTCTCTCAGATCCATGGAACAAATCCACGAATCTTCGTTCATGAACACGAGGGCTCCCGATTGATTCACCTCGAGAGTTTGTGATATTTCCATGGGCCTCGTAGCCACTTCACATAGCTTCAGCGCTTTGTTTCCATCGTGCAGACCTCGAGCTGTTTGGTTCGACGCAAAGCCGGATGTCGACGTGAATGCTCCATAGACCCCCGTAACAGCTTCCTGATTTGGTTCGCTGGGATAACATGTTGATCTCTCCGCTCTTTTCAAGGCTTCGATGCAACATAAGCCCCTCGTAGGATTTAACAGCTCCAATATAGTGTATGTGTTTCTCCCATCGAGCACATCATCGCCTTTCTGGGTTGTGTAAAGTCCCTCAACGCCTCAGAAATCTCAAGATCGAATACCCCAACTTCAGATAAGTCGTTCCACGCCAGAATTTTAACAGTGTAGCCGCTAAAATATGGCAAAACACATCTTGACTCTCTGGTTGCACCGCAGGAAGTACCCGTATCTTATCCTCAACGATCCGGCGCAGATCTGGCAGTGTGTCCTCTTCGGCGATTGCCAAGCTAGAAAATGAGATGCTAGACATCCAAATAAGTGCCTGGCTGATATTTGGCGTATCGTGACTCGGAAACAAAATTTTCATTTGGGTTTTAGGATCGAGGCTGGGAAGTAAGTATTGTGTTGAAGAAGACGCTAATATTTGAGCACTCATCCAGTGCGTCGATCACCATGTAGTGTGATGACTGGAGTTTCTTCAGCAACCCAGACTGAAAGATCATCCTCCACACTGTGCGCTCATCCATGTGCGTCATTTGAACGCCGTCGGCCACCATTTTCAATAATTCTTCGCGGCAGCCTCGTTCAACATCTGCCATCTGATATGCCCAGTATCGCAGGCAGCCTTGAAGCGTAGACTTCCGCTTGTCTCCATGCTCGAAGAAAAAGAAGCTGCATGTTTTCTCGGCTTGGTGTAAATGTTCAATAATGAAGCTTGCAAGGACCGACTTTCCACTAGCAGGTTTTCCCTTGATCCATAAGATTGTTATGTTCTGACAAGTCATCATTCATCCAATCGACGAAATCCTTTTTGCTCAAGATCCAACCACAGGATGAGTGCTGGCGTAACTCACATAGCCGAGAAAAGTCATCGTCTAGAACATCTGCAGCTTCCAGATACTTGCCCAGTTGCTTCATATCGCGATGTTTTGTCTCCGCATCCGACTCTTGAGGGGTAACCGATACGGTGGTTGCAAGGGCATTGGCCAATAGAACGTAATTGGGATCCAATGTTGAACCAAACTTGCATATGGAGCGATGATCTGCTGCTTTCGGCACCTGGTTCTCCTCGCAGTATCCCGGTAATGCAGACTTTGACTCAACAATGAGGGAACCGAACATTTTCATATGCTGCGTCTCGTAAAAAGACCACAGGCTTCAATTCGAGGAAACATGTCTGAAATCATCGTTGATGACTTTACTCGTAGAGGATTTGGGGTCCAAATCGCCAACGTACGGTCGGTCGTGGGCTACCCGCAAAATGTTTTTGAGAAGCTTGGCTGAGTCGGCACCGCGATGTGGCATCGCCAGAAAGTAGATTGCCACGAACCTATCGGCAAGAGAACCGTGTATTGCATCATGCTTCGCCAAGATGAAGGCCTTCTTTATCACGAGACCGCCCAGACTGTGTCCAATAGCAACGATATTGGTATCAGAGTTTGCAATATAGGGCGAGGTGCTGATGGCTGCTAGGAAACCCTCACCGAAGTGGTGGATATTGAGGCAGTCTCCTTTTCCTTTGCGATAGTCGGAACTGTACCCGTAGGTGTGTATCCGTACAGTATTGAATGCGGGGTCCTTTGGAAGCCATTCTTGGGGCCAAAAGTTTACGCCCGATGCGTTCCATGTCTTCTTTTAATCCCCGCCGAGTCCATGGACAAAGACAAAGTCGAATGTAGGGTTATCAAGACAGTGTAGCCGACTCAACCCCAGGCTTCCAGCCGACTTTTCTGGCTCAGGCCACCAAGTATGCTCTTGAGCTTGATCTTGTACGTGAAAATAGGCCTCCAGAGATGACTGGGCTGGGGCGACTTGAGGCTGCCTGCGATAGATCCGAATCGGTGCGTTTCTGCCATCGGAAGCACTGGATTGGCGATATGCCACTGTTAGTCGCGCTGTTTGCCAGAAACAAGATCAGGGCATCGATTTACCATGCTGCCTGAGCTTAACCCCAGTACTCATGCGACAGAGCATGGGCCGTGCCTGTTAGACAAGAGCTCGGTCATAATCGCGTCTTGCGTTGCGTATGGGCCGAACATAGCCTGGCTGCCTGGGTCGCACAACCCCCGCTTGAGCAATCACCACTGCCATCCGCACGAGACCTGCAAACTGCAGCCAATCAGCTGAGGGCCTTCAGCTGCGAGGCTCTTCCTTTTACGCAAATTTTTAACCCGTCGCCATCATACCACTTTCTCCTTCTCTCTCCTCGGTGTATCTGGCAAGCACAGACCAAGATGCAGTCTCAAACGCGCTATCCCGCAATCGCTGTGCGAGACCACGAAGGCTTCATGGAACTCGCGCTAGTAGAGGCTCAGAAGTCGCCGCCCGCTGGCAACAAATTTTGCGTCGGTGCGGTGCTCGTGGACGAGGACACTGGTCAGGTCCTGTCTACCGGATATTCCCTCGAGTATCCACGCGACTACAAGGGCGACAAGGGGACGACACACGCGGAGCAATGCTGCTTCATCAAGATCTCGGACGAAAACAATCTCCCGGAAGCCCTCATCCATCAAGTCCTCCCCCCCAACACTGTCCTCTACACAACCATGGAGCCTTGCAATGAACGATTGAGCGGCAACACGACGTGTGCAACACGGATTCTGCGACTCAATGGTGCTATCAAGACGGTCTATGTTGGTATTCGAGAGCCGGGTACATTCATCGCCAATAATGATGGGCAGAAGAGGCTAGAAGACGCCGGTGTCAACGTCGTGTATCCTGTCGAACATTGGCGTGACAGAATTACTGCTATATCTACGGCGGGACACTAGATCTTGTTCTTTGCCACACAGTAGGCTGTAAACCTCACATCTTTGGGATAAATCAAGGGTGGTCACAACCAGAGTTGGCTTATATGAGAAATTCATCGTACCTTTGAAAAAAAAAAAGCGTTGCGGATAGCTGGATGAACTGTAGCAGCCGCCGAAAGCGCAAAGGGCTCACACCCCCGCATCTCACCCGTGCGTGTTATCCGACTGACAATTTTTCACCCTGCACTGATAGACGGAACCACTGGAAATGAATTACCACGGCCAAGGAGAGTTTGAGTTTGGTGCTGGCAACACCAAAGTTGACCCGTCTGTGCAAAAAGGTCGGTATTACCTCCGTCTTTTTGCCTCAAATCGTGTTCAGAGCCTAATGGGGGGGGGTTCATAGAGCTGCCCTGTGATGCCAAAGTCACTGCGACGGAAGGCTTCAATGTCAGCTTTTGGGCCAGGACAGGTCGCATTGACGTTGAACGAGGCGACGGCACATCCCAATCGTACTTTATCAAGGTAATATCGACGGATGTAGGTAGGAACATGGTCATGGGCGAGTTTGAATCGATGAAAACGATTCACAGTGTCG
The DNA here is from genome assembly GCF_051103115.1 of Cordyceps javanica. Taxonomy (NCBI): domain Eukaryota; kingdom Fungi; phylum Ascomycota; class Sordariomycetes; order Hypocreales; family Cordycipitaceae; genus Cordyceps; species Cordyceps javanica. The sequence goes on from NC_139296.1 coordinate 3,701,533, forward strand.
TGCCGGGCTTTGTTCCAAGGCCCATCGCTTGGGGGCAATACGCCACGATACCTGACACGTATTTCTACCTGTGCGAGTATCGCGAGATGATTGACAACATGCCCGATCCCGCCGATTTTACTCGCTTACTCGCAAGGCTGCATCAAGATGGGGAGTCTCCCTCGGGCAGGTTTGGCTTCCACACGACCACGTACGCGGGCAATCTTCCTCAGAGGGTCGGGTGGGAAGACAGCTGGGAAGTCTTCTTCGCCAAGAGCATGCGCTATGCCTTGGATCTGGAGATTGAAAGAAACGGCCAAAGTGCACAGCTGTCTGCGCTATCCGATAAGCTGTTCGCCAGGGTGATTCCTCGCCTGCTACGGCCGCTGGAGAGCAACGGCCGATCGCTGAGACCGTCGCTGGTGCACGGCGACCTGTGGTATGCCAATTCCGGGATAGATGTCAATAGTGGCCAGCTTCTCATCTTTGATGCGTGCTGCTTCTATGCTCACCACGAGTGTAAGTCGGCCTTCAGCGTACATGCAGCATCCAGCAAGCACTAACGTCGGTCACCCACTTCTCGGCACCACCCACTTCTCGGCACCCTTTTTACACCAAAAGTACCACTTTTTAACAGCCTATATTATAGTAGAAAAAGTATATAAGTAGTAAATAAAATATATATTAATTTCTTTATAGTATATCCTATATAATTATATAAAGACTACTAAGAAATAAAATTATAGGAAATTAGGATAATTATATAACTTTTTTAAAAATAAATGTTAAGGTTTATTAGTATTTTACTAGTAAACCTTAATACTTTTCTTTTACTTTTTACTTTTTAAAGATAATTATTAAAAATATAAACTAAATATAATAAATTATTATTAACTATATTATATATTATAGATTAAGAAAAATACTAGATTATATTATATATAATTAATTATACTTAAAAAAGAAAAAAAAGGGAAAAAATGAATTTTTAAAACTTAAATTAATTCTTATAATTAATAAAAATTTAATATATTGATAAAGAAAAATAATAAATTTAAAGAATTAGTATAAGAACTATCTAGAATTATTATACTTCTAGGGCTATTTTATTTCTATATCTATTTAAGATATAAAAAATAGGTTTTTTTCTATAGATTTTTAAAGTAAAGGATTTTCTTTATCTTTAAAAATCTAGCTAAAATTAGGTTCTGTATAAAAAAGTATATAAACTTCTATGTATATAGATTAAGTAAAAAATAATATTATAGTATTTATTATATATTTAAAAAAGAATAGGTAGGGCTAATATAGGTATTTAAAAATGTAGTGTTTTGGTGTAAAAAGGGTGCCGAGAAGTGGGTGGTGCCGAGAAGTGGGTGACCGACGTTAACTAACGGTTGCGGGCTTTTTCCCAGACGAATTTGGGCAGTGGCGGCCACCATGCAACAGGTTTGGGGAGGAGTACATTGCAGCCTACATTTCGCAGCAGCCAATCTCCAAGCCAGAGGAGGACTTTTTCGGCCGACTGGATCTCTACAGACTGTGAATTCACCTTTGCTCTTCTCCCTTTTTTTCCTCTCGTTGGACGTCTACTCACAAATTGTGTAGGCGGTTCGATACCCATGTGTCTGCTCTATTTCCTGCGAGTGTTGACCTCAGAAAACAGTAAGGTACCATGCCCTTTTGCTACAAACCCTCCACTTACGTTTTAGGGTCATTGATGTCATGCGAGATCTCGTCGAAAGATATGGAAGCGATTCCACGAAAGAGGAGCAGGACGACATGTCTCAAGCTACATCGCTTTACCCCGGCACCTATACAGTCGATCATGATAAGATGTTATCATAAGCTCAAAGCGCTTGTATTTCTACATTCTTTTTTTTTCAGCTCCCGTATATATATATATCTATAGAAAGCAAAGCAAAGCAACATGGCTGTTATATCAGAGCTGCTTCGAGAGTTTTTTTTTTTTGTCTCACCTCTGATTTACTTGTAGTTTGCTATTCCTTTCATCTTCTATCGGATGAAGCCCTTGGGACCGCCCCAGTTGCCCTTGACCATGTGATTCTTGTACACCCACGGGAAAAAGTCCTTCTTGAGGTGGTAAAAGGCGCGGTTCGGGGTCGCCTGGTCGATGCCGAGGCCGGCAAACGTCTCCTTGGGCTCGCCGCCGTACTTGAACTCGGCGAGCAGCACCCTGCCGTACTCGGTCGTCAGCGGGCACGACGTGTAGCCGTCGTACGCGGCGGGCGGCGGCGCCGCCGACCGGCCCTCGAGCGCGCTCAGCAGGTTGGCCACGACGACGGGCGCCTGGGCCGTGACGGCCGCGGCCGTCTTGGCCGTCGGCAGGTTGGAGGCGTCGCCGAGCGCCCACACGTTGGCGTGCGTCTTGTGGCGCAGCGTCGCCTGGTCCACGTCCACCAGGCCCGCGGCGTCGGCGAGCGGGCTGCCGGCGACGAAGGCGTGGGGCCCCATCTTGGGCACCGCGTGCAGCAGGTCGAACTGGCGCGTCGTCTTGGAGCCGTCGGCGAGTGCAAAGACGGCCTTGTCGCCGTCGACCTCGACCAGGTCGTGCTGGAAGAGGCCCTCGACTCCGCGCTCCACGCGCAGCGCCTCGAGCGCGGCGCTGTACTTGGGCACGCCGAACATGGCGGGCGTCGCCGTGGCAAAGGTGATGCTGACGTCCGACGTGCCGCCGCCGCCGGCCTTGTACAGGCCCGCGCGCTTCCAGTGGTCCAGGGCCAGCCACATGACCTTTTGGGGCGCGCCGGCGCACTTGATCATGCCGGCGGGCTGCGTGAAGAGTGCCCTGCCGCTGCGCAGCTTCTCGACGGTGCCAAAGACCTTGTCGGCGCCCTCGTAACCGTAGACGGTGGAGACGGGCAGGGCCGGATCCGCCAGCGCCTCGGGCAGGCCCTTGATCTTGTCGTAGTGGATGCCGATGCCGGGGCAGACGACGAGCTGCTCGTACTGCAGCCTGTCGCCGCCAGACAGCGTGACGGCGTTGTCCTCAGGGTCGAAGCCCTGCACGCCCTGGTGGTAGAGCTTGAGCCTGGGGTCCAGCACGTCCGTGACGCGCATCCGCAGGTCGTCCTTGTCCTTGAGGCCGCCGCCGACGAGCGTCCATCCGGGCTGGTAGTGGTGCCACTCGGCCGGGTCGACGACGGCGATGTCGTCGCTCGCGTACCGCCCGGAGCGCAGCAGCTGGTGGCTCACGCTGGAGCCGGCCGCGCCGGCGCCGACGACGACGACCTTGTGGCTGCGGGACGCGGTGGCGACGGTCGCCAGAGTCCGGGCGCTGCGGGGGAGCGTCGCGGCGCGCGATGAGCCGGCAGCTCGCGAGAGCGCAGAACAAGCACGCATCATGATGACTGTTGGGCGCCCGTTGCGCGAGGCGTCAGACCGCTGTTGGGTTTAGTTGGTCGGGCCGGCACGCGACAGCACGACTAGTACAATGAGACGCAGAGGACCAAGAAAACGAGATGAAGTTGACCTGACAACGCGTCCCTGGTATGGCCAAAACTTCAAGTAAGGTGTTGATTTTGATACATGTTACGGAAACAGAGAAACATGGCCATATTCATCCGATACCTGCAGTCCATATTTTTTTTTTGGCCGGTCTTGCCTTTTTTCGTGGCGTCGTGTATCAATTGCGTGATTTTAGCATCATCTCCACACCATTGAGACAGCGATGAACCGTACGGCTCGTCGGTGTTGCCGGAAATGGTGATGATGAAGGCTTCATGCGCGATTGACAGCCATTACTTGTAATTTGTATATTTTGCGTCTGCTGCGTGAACGACGATGGTGATATGCGGTGCTAATGGAGCGGCCAGACCAGGTACGCTACATCGGCGACTCATGTTTTCCTAGAGCTATCGTGGAGTCAAGATCTAGTGTGGGTAATGAATCGCACTCCTGCAATTTCTCCAAAAGGAGAATAAACAAGGTTTGCCTAGTCTCGTCTTGGTCGTTCGTGCCCCTCAGAGCTGTTGTTGACTGCCGATGATGGGCGTCCCGGTCAACGGGCGATCTGCCCAGAGCTGTCGACGAATAGGTAGGCCGTCCGTCCTCTCTATTCTAGAGCGCCTGTGGTCGAGCATGAATCGATACTCTACTCGGAAACACGACGTCAACGTTGTTGAATGTGCCAGACTGAGTTTTGGTCCCTGCGCATCACGCAAACGTCAATCTCCACCCGCATTTTGTCAATGCTCTCTCTCCGTATACACCGTATTGCAGATGAACGCGCTGCCACTAGTGCTTCGAAAGGGGTAAAAAAACAAGGAAACTGGTAAAAGCTAACGGATTGTGCATGTATATGATACAACCAAGTCTCTCTCGTCATTCGGTGCTTCATCACTTTAGAAATTTTCAGCCTTGCATCAAACAAATCGAAAGCCCAAAAAGAAAAAAGGGTGCGCCTCTCACAACATGTCAACAACACCACGCCAATTCAAAATCAATCGCAGCCCATTCAGCCGGCACTACACGGTGCTCGACCCGGACGGCCAGCCGCTCTACCACGTCGACCAGTCCCTCTTCACGCGCGACAAGGCCGACCTGACGCTGCACGCCGGCAGCGACGCGAGCGGCGCCGTCGTCGCCGTCGCGCACCTGCCGCGCTTCTCCTTCAACGCCCAGATCGGGCTCGGCGACCCAAACTCACCACCCACGGCCGCCGGAGCCGGGGCCGGAGCCGGAGCCGGGGCCGGGGCCGTCGTGTGGGAGGAGCTGCGCCGCTCGTCGCGGGACACGTCCGCGTACGAGTGGTCCATGTCCCTCCCCCCCGCCGGCGCCGGCGGCGGGAACGGCGGCGGGAACAGCAGCGAAAAGAGGACGTTTGTGTGGCGGCGCACGCACAGGGTCAGCGCCCACGGCATGAAGTCCTCGCCGCTGTCGATGCGCGACCTCAAGCTCGTCGACGTCACGACGGAGCAGCAGCAGCAGCAGCAGCAGCAGCAGCAGGTCGTGGCCGTCTTCACGGCCCGGCGCGGGTGGTCCTCGTGCGGCGTCCTGCAGATCGACGTCGAGTACGGGCCGGCGTTTGACCTCATGGTGACGGCGACCATGCTGGCGGTTTACGAAAAGGCGAGAAAGAGGAGGGCAAGAGCCGGTGCGGCAGGTGGCGGATAATAAGTCAATTCGATGCAGGGACAAGGCTGGCCGGTAGTGTTTTGTCCCGTAGGCCCCCCCCCTCACTCGCATAGGGCGGCTATTTACCTCATGTTTTCATCCCTATACCAAGTTGTTTTGCGCGATTCAATACGATATTATTTTGGTTCCGTTAGATAAGGAGGTCATGATGCTTAATGATTACCATCTGATTTCGAGCATTCTGATAACAGGTATTTGTCGACATGTGTGTGACCTTGCATGAGAATGATCAAGTGTCGCCACCAAATGGAGGAGAATCAACGGGCCAAGTAACAGCAATCACGTCATGTTCAGGAATGATTCAACAAGCAAGCCAATCGTCTATATTCGTACAAGTATCAACAGCTCTACCTCGTCCCCTTTTAGTTCAACGAAACTAGTCATCGCTAATCATCATCCTGTATCGTGTCCAGATCCTTGGACGATGCATGCAATTATTAAACTTTGTGAGCTTTTTTTGTCGGTCCAACCCAGAAAACCGTGGGCAGCCTGATGCAACGGCAGAAAATGCGGTGCGCAGGATTCGCCCATGTTCTATCGAGCGCGCTTGGTGAATGATTGGGGGGTAACAAAAGGAATTGCACCAAGGCGTTGTGGTATCGCAGAAAAAGCACCGGTTGCCATGACTCCGTTCTCCACTCCAGAATAAAAACAAAGTGTAACAAGAAAAAGTGCCATGTCAGGAACAAAGGGAATAGATAAGGATGCTGAGTATGACGAGGAAATTATTGCCGCCGAGGCGCAATTAAACCTTTCAGCACTTGTATGCACCATTTCTGGTATTATAGTAAAGCATCTTATCAAGCTCTAGTTCAGGATGCCCTCCCAGATACCTTGGCCATGACCAAGGACTGAGCCAGGGTTGGCAGCCTGGAAGCCGTTTGCGGCCTCTGTAGAGCAGCACATCCTCTTGCGGGAAGAGGTCATGTTCCACGTGGCCTGAGCCTCAGGGGCGGGGTAAGTACCATGGAGGAGATGACGGACATTTTCCTGAAGACAGTCGTCCATGAGCGCAGGACGGGTGCGTTTGCGACTGAGACGAGCAATCGGCGTCGAGTCCGCAGAGTGGAGATCCTGGTGGTGGAGGTCTTGCAAGGCGCGGGCAGCGTCACAGACAGGATCTCTCATCTCTTCAAGCTCTTCTTCGCGTCTAGCCAGAGGCGTGTCCAAGGACAGGCTACCGAGCTTCGTAACCGGGCCGGTATACGATTCGGGCGAGGACGAGAACATGTGCTCGTCAAAGTCCTCGGGAACGGATGGGACGGTCGGCTTCTGGCAGCTTCTCTCACTCATCGCCTTGACCGCACGGAATCGCGACGGAGCCGCCAACTTGGAGTTGAGGGTCGCGCTAGCGAGGGACGAGACAGACGAGATGGAGGAAGAGCGGGAAGAACGAGAGACATCCGATATCATGGACTCGGGAGACGAGGCTGTGGAGACAGAGTTGGCAAGAGAAGAGCGTCGAGGCGGGCAAAATATCTGCGGAGACGATGTCACCGAGATGGGGAGGCGGTCGAGGTGATGAGTACTGGTGACCGAGTTGGCTTGAGCCATGGCGAGGCACATGGCGCTGGGCTTCTTGTACGGACCCGCACTCACAGCAGGAGTGCAGAGGCCGTTGGTCTGCGGAGTCAGACGGGGGGTTGGCAGAAGACCAAGAGCGGGAGCGAGGCGGCCGGTAGCGTAGGCGGGGGTGCCCAGCGGCTCCGCAACCGCGACGGGAACCGAGGTGAAAGCCTTGGGCGTAGTATCGACGGCAGCGACGAGGGCGGCGCGGCCATCCGCGGGAGGGTTCAGGATGCTACGGGGAGAGAGCGCACAAAGATCGCTGCGCTTGGGACTCGCCAGAGGCAGCAAACCATCAATGTTGGTTAGCTCCGGGTTGAGTCTGAGGATCAGGTTCCTCCACTCAATGCCCTGCTGGGACACGCTTTGGGCGGCACCGGGCGAGGGGGGCGAGGGAGGAGGCGTGTACTTGAGAACAATCTCGGTCCAACGCTGAAAAACGTCGTCGGCGATATGCAGCTTCCAGTTGACAGCGAGGAGGAAAGAGATTTCGTTCTGGTTGATTTCGTTGGTGTTGAGGCCTGAAATCTTGCTCCAGGCGCGAGCGGAGTAGTTGCGGTCCTGAAGGTACTTGGAGGCGAGAATCAAGGCGGCGAGGAACATGCGACGTCCACACTGGAGGGCTCGGTCGGCATGACGGTCGTCAGGCTGCTCCATGGTGAAGTTGTACTTGGGGACATAGGGCTTGATGAGAATGAGATAGTAGAGGGCAACCTGCAGGGTGGAGTAGCTGGTGCGCGAGCGGCGCAGAGTCTCCTGGATGAAGGTGCGCAGAGGCAGGACTGCCTTGCTACCGAGCTCGGAGCGGCATGCCGCGGAGGAGAGGGGCCAGATTGCCTCGACGATTTGCGTCGACGAGTCTGTATGGGTGATTGTGTGAGAGGAGCATTCTGGAAAGAGGCTGCAAGAAAACGGGTTGCGCAAAAACATACCAACAAGAGAGTCGACAAAGTTGACCTTGCGGTCGCATTGACGGACTAGGGCGGGAGGACAGACAGCTCGTGCGCGGGATCCAGGACCAGAGCGACGAGGGTTCTGGCGCAACTCTTTGGGGAGAGCGTCAGAAACGACGGCCTTGTTCAGGGCCGATCGATAGTTGACCGTCTGGGCCGGGGCGGCGTGCTTGCGGAAGTAGGGGTCGCAAGAGTCGGAGTCGGAAGTGGAGGAAAGAGAGGTGTCATCGGAGGATTGGGAGGCCGTGTCAGACCAGGTGGAGTTGGTGGTCGAGACGGAGGATGTCAGGATGTTGTTATAGGTGGCGTATTGGTTGTGGATGGAGACATAGGTCGGCGAGATATCGTTGTCGACCTGCATTTTGAAGGGTGATGTATATAGTATTATGAAAGGGGGGCTTGAAGGGCGTAGATGGGATTTTCAAGCCGAGTATCGTATATATTCCAGTCGCCGTCTGGCTATGTCAAACCAAGAGACGAATCGTTGAATTACCGTCGAGTAAATGTCGGAGGTTACCGTGTCCAAGTAGAGCTAGCCAATGTCGAAGTTGCGCAGATGCAACTCAGACAAGAGCTAGTGTCGAGAAGGTGTGATGTGGAGAAGAGATAGCTAAACGTCGAAGCCTGTAAAGGCTTTCTTCACAATAACGATGGAACCGGTAGACGAGGCAGAGACGGCGACTGGGATAGTTGTGTGGGATGCAAGAGGCATTTCGTCAGGACTGTATAATCTGAAGAAATGGAGGTTGGGCGACTGTTTAAATCAAATCAACCATTTGACGAGCCGAGGTGACACAGAGAGATGGAGAGAGAATGAGTATCGAGTCAGAGGGTGGTGACGCAGTGTAGGCGTGTGTGCGTGCGTGCGTGTGAGCGTGAGCGTGTTGTCGTAGGGTGGCGAGCGGAGTGAGTGGTGGTGAGTCGGAAACCAAAACCGGGGGGTTGGTTGGTGACAATGAAGTCGCGACCGTTTGGTGATTGATATGCAGGTACGGGATAGGGTGATGTGCGGCTGCAAGGGGACGGGAGAGCGCCGACAAAGAAGGTATATAACGGAGGGGAGGGAGAGACGGGTAAAGATGTGACTCTTTTACCGTTTGGTAGGCCAGGCGAAGGCGAGGCCGATGGTGACAGCCTAGGAGGCGCGGTGCCGTGTGGGTACTGGAGGCTGTGTGACTCTTTTTCGGGCTCTCTTCACGGGGGTGGCGAAAGAGGTAGCGAAAAACAGGTGGTGTCTGGTGTGGTGGTGTGGTTGGCAGTGGCCACGCGGGAGCTGAATGTGCAGGCAGAACAGCACCTAGCAGGCAGACAACGGGAGAGGGATGATTGATGGCAGTGGGCCACAGGCGGTTTCGGAGGAGTATGCAGGCGGGAGGGAGGGGGCAAACAGTGAGTGTCAGCGCTGTTCCCGGGGGGGCAAAAGAGGCAGAGAAGGCTAGCCTAGCAGGGAGGGGGGAGGGAGCTGTGCAGAGGACACTAGGCACCTATTAGGCTGCTGTAAAGTGGTCTGGCTGCTATCGGCAAGAAATCGATTGTGTGAGTAACACAGCGAAAGCGTAGGCTCTGAATCTCGCGGATGGTATCGGTATGACGAGAAGTCGGGCAAAAATCGATCTTGATCCTTGCTGCTTTTTGTCCTTCCTTTCCTTTTTTCTGTTTTGAGTATTGACGTGTGTCGGCAAGATAGTCAAATAGATTGTTTGTGCGCGGTTTGCTAACAAACAGTCTTGTTCGTTTTTTTGCTGTTTTGTCCGGTGTGCGGTCGCAAGGTACAAGTGAATGTCGCTGCGAGCGTGGCGGAAAGTCGGTTCGAGTGGGATCGAGAAAATAGAAATGAATAAATAAATAAAATAGTACAGTATAAAAAAAGAACAAAATAAAATGTCGAGAATATGTTAGAGTGATGCGCCGTGGAGTGGAGAGATGAACCAAAGCAGACTTCAACGAGTCGCTGGTCGTTTACAGGGCGAGTTCGAACTTCATCGCGACGACGACTTTGCAGTTCGATGGGAGGAGGGAAACGAAGAGTCACGACGAGGGTCACGGCTTAGTTTTGAGGAACGACGGAATGAGAATGACAAAGGTTGGGTGGGAGTAGGGGAGAAGGGGAGGGGGGGGGGGGGGGCAAGAAGTGGGTGTGGGCGTGTGGTGCGGCGAGGCAAGGTGAGGTGAGGTGGCCAAGTAGAAGAGGTACCACCAGTATGATGGGACTACGAGTGAGGTACCTACTTACCCGCACCCGGGCACAGAGTATCAAGAGCAGTAACCTGGTACTTACTTACTGATACTCAGTAGGTAGGATGAGTGAGAGAGACAGAAGAGGTTAGGCTGGCTGCAAAGCCAAGAAGAGGCCAGAGAGAGAGACTTGGTACGGCGGGCGTGGCAAAGGGCCGTTTTGCCTCTGTTTTTGCAGGGCAACTTTCTGATTTCTGCCAGCTGGGAGAGAAGGAAGGGAAAGGTTGAACAACTGGCAGGGGGGCGGGAAGCGCCAGACTCCCCTTGATTCAACTTGGCTCAACTCGCTACGGCGCCGCGGACAGAAACGGACTAGCACTGGAACCTACCGCCACTCGATTGGCCACCGAGGCCACGGCGGAGCCTAGTGGCTCCGCCAGTGGAGTGGGGCGCAGCGCGGGCCCTGCAAAGTGGCCAACTGGGCGTGGCTGCGATGATGCACCGTGGACAGGGCCTTGTGCCATGTACTCTGTACAGATTAGCAAGTACAGATTACGGGGCTGGGAGTAAAAGAGAGAAAAGAAGTCTGTAAGTAAGTATGGATTACTTACGGATTACTCTGTAGTCAACAGGCGGTGCTGCCTATGTGGCTCAAGCGTCGCCTCCCCTCTCCCATTCACTCTGCCCGCCACGCTTGCTCCAGAATACTTCCAATACTTGCTGCCTTGTCAGAGCCGGCCGAGTACTTAGGTACCTAGGCACTTAAGCAGTTTATTATAAGTACCTAGTACCCAGTACTGATAGATGGCAATCACAGACACAGACACAGAAACACGTTAGCAAACTCTCGTCACACCTACCTTTTCCCCTGGATTTTTATTCGCCATATTTTCCTTGGCGCTTTCCTTTTCTTTTTTCTTTCTTTTTTTGTCCTTCTTTTCCAGTTCTGCTTCCTGAGCCAAAGTGTCTACTGGTACAATTGCGCTTTTTGTCACAGCCCATCAACCCACATCCCGCCCCCCTGCCAGCCTGCTCAGCCCGGTGGTCAAAGGAAGAGAAGGAGGGGCAAAAGTGCTTTTTAGCGTGTCTCTGGATTCTGCTTGGGCGCCGAAATGGGTGGCGGACACGACGAAATCTTTATGATTGATTAGGCATGGCCATCTAAAGAGAACCATATTTGCAATGCTGGGGAGGGGAGGCCGGGGGGGGATCATGAGTCGACAGCCCAGCCCAGCCCAGCCCAGCCAACTTGCACATATTACACACATACTGGTACACGGAGTACACACACTTTCTTTCCCGCCGTTTCCGCTGTGGCGAGGGGAAAAAAATGACTGCTCTCATCACGACCTCTACTGGTACCGGTAAATAGCATTCCCCGCAACCTATATTGCAGTTCGCATCATCTTATTCACTAATGTGGCCTGTTTGTCGGGGGCCCATGTAGAATCGCGTCACTTTGCGTAGCAGGCCACACAGGAGAGACCATCTGTGACAAGCTTGGCTTTTGCTTGGACTTGATTTTTATTACTTATCCTTTTGGTACCAAATATTTGTTGGGAAAAAAATGCAAACCTGAAAACAGACAGGAAAGGGTAAGTTAAAAAAAGGAAAAAAAAATCGTCAACCTTCGCCGCCACCGCGTTTGGCTTGGCGTCATGGGATGGGAGAAGAAGACAAGGACAAAGACCTTGCTTGCTCTTGGCCACATTGCTCGGCGATGCCTCTCGTCTCCTCAAAGCTTCCACTCCTCCGTCATGGTACATGCACGGCAAGTCATGTCAGATGCACCAAGCAACTACTTACCGGTACTTACTTATCTACCTCCCGATCTACTGAGTATTTAAACCAGTAAGTACGCGGATGCCGCCGCCGAATCATGTAGTTTGGGTTGGTGCCTGAGGACGGGATTATTTTTCCTCCTGGTCCAGTTTCCGTCCTTGGCCAATGCAACTGAGTAACCAGTACTTACTTAGGTACCTAGTAGGCTGGCAGGCCAAGCATCCAAGTACGGATGCGCCTTTGGTGGGGGAGGGTCGGACCTCGGGGGCCTGGGCAGAATCACCCAGCGTCACCTAGCGACGACAACAGCCTCTGGAATATTCGCCCCCCCCCCCTGTAATTTGCCACAGTTCCCTGCCTGCAACCTCGCTACCCTGTACGAGTCCCTTCAATTAAACCTGCACGCCGACACAACGGCTGCTTCATCTGTCCTGCTTTGGCGAAAGAAAAAAAAAGTCATCGAGTTTATTGCATTAGACCGACGTATCAATTTCAGGGGTGTGCTCACAATATTGACCGACTTGCTTCCAAGTCTCAAGTAGTCTCCAGGTACTTACATAGCAAGCCACACGTTCTCTGGTGCGGCCAACGCCGAGGCATCGTGCCTCTCCACCCAATAATTCTCACATTGGACAGCCGAAGCAGTTGACCAAGAATGCCTCCACTTAGAGCTCTGTTAGTAATACCTGATGGTGAGTGGTTGAAAGACAGCATGTGGGCCCAGAGATTGACCGCCTTCTGCATTTGGCCAATCTCCTCCGTGATGCCGGAAGACTGCGTTTGCGAGATGAAATAGAGTTTCGAGCATGGCCAAGCCAGAACATTTCTGACGGCGTCTTGAATAATAAGGACAACGCGTGTTCTTTTCCATGATTGTGGCTTACCATGGGGAGGTGGGCTACGGAGTACACGCATCAAGCTTGTGCGGCGTCTACATGCTCTACTGAGCCGGCGTAGCCGACTGACTGACACGCTTCTCGCAAACGTATGCTCGCCCCAACAGGTTGCTACGAGATAACGGGCATCGATGATATCCCTATAATATAAGCTGCCATCGATGGCCCACGACAGTCATCCTGTCGCCTCCTTTTCATTGGGAATCTCGCCTCGTGGGGTAAGAGGTGCTATGTTTACTGAGACTGGCAGTGAACTCCCTCGGCATTGCAGCCACAGTCTAAGTAGTCCCGGCGGCTTGGTTGTCACGGCCTACTTACCTATCAGTAAGTTAGTAGGTAAGCAAGTTACTCATTGCTACCCAGGTAATCTGTAACTACCTACTAAGCTTGCTAGCTACCTGCCTCCCACTTACTCAACGCCGAACGGTCACCAGTCACCTAGCAATAGGTAAGTAGGTAGAGGCCAGAACAGGTTGCGTTCTTGTCACATCCGGACAGCCGGAGTCCACCCCCTGCCCGTGGCGAACTGGGCAAACTCCCAGCAGCACATACAAGGCAACAGCCCACAGTCATCCGTGGATGTATCGGGAATGGCGACGGTACACACCCACTTGGGCACAATGTCCAACTTGGCCTCCCCCGGCTCGAGGCAACCAAGACTATACGTATAGTTGCCTGGCCAAGGGGAAAAAAAGAAACCAAGTCACATGGACGATTAATGGAATCAGCACAAATACTAGTAGGTTGGTTACTCTTTTTTTAAAGAATGCAAGAAGAAGAAAGACGAAAAATAAAAAGCTAAGCTGCATGTAGGCTCGCCGTCTTTGCTAGCAGGCGGAATTCAGCTGCCGCCTGTTCAAGGCCTCTCTCTCATATGTCGCCTTGGTTGCGCCGGCCCAAGCTCGCCGGACCTGTTGCGCACTGCATAATGTTTCTGCTGCCAGCGGCTGTGGTTGGTTCAAACTATCGACTTTCTTGTCTTTTCTTTCTTTCTCTTTTTTTTTCCCTAATATGCGACCCGTACTCAACTCTGGGCCCTCTTCATCTGCTGGCAAGAAACTTATTCTTACCGCAAGCCAGATCTGTAAGTACTGAGAGGGCACTTGTGTGTTCCTTTTGGAGATTCACCGAACCCCGTTGAAAAGCCAAAAGCAGCCGGCCGTTTCCTCCCCCGGCCAGCTAAGCACAACAAAGTTTTCTGGCCGGCCATCCGTCTTGGCTGAATAGGATCAACACCCCTCCCCTATGTACTCCCAAGATGCTGGACCGAGACACGATACTTGCCAAAAATATCGCCTGTTGCTGCTGTTGCTGCTGATGCTGCTGCTGGGCTGTTGCTCCCTCCCGATGACTCAACGCAAGTCGGTGGCGCGACTCTCAGGGACGAAAAGGCCGGACTCCCCACTCACGTCCTCCTTCAAAGCCCCCCCCCCCCCCCCCCCCCAGGCTCCAATAGTTACAGTTCGCTTTTGGTGGTGATGTAGCTGCCCAGACCGCGCCCGCTACTTAACCCCCCAATCCTGGTTGGATTCAGGCTCGCGCCGCCCGGATGACCGCCTGCCTAGGAGCAATGCCCAGCATATTTTTGAAATCACTTCAGTTAAATAAGAAATTCACGATGACGGGATACCGAATCACCCGCTTCTGCCGTAGGCTCCCATCCAACCCGCCCCCCTGGTCATGCACGTCATTCTCACCTCCTCGTGGCCCGTTACGCCACGGGGGGAGGGGAAGGGGGGGCTGAATCATAATGAGGGAGAAGAATCATCCGTGTGGCCGGCAAAGGCTTTTTTTTTTCCACTGGTGAACAGGTGGTCACTTGCGCCGAAAAAAAAAAACACACAGCTCTCCATGTAGCTGCAGTGAGGAAAAACAGATGACCGCCGTTGGCTGTATGATCGGTTTTGGCTCCAATCTGACGGACGGTGATGGTGGTGGTGGTGGTGGTGGTGGTGGCGGCACTTGTCCACTGTACTTACAGCTTCACTGTAAAACCGCAAGCCTGACGGACGACCTCGAAACCTATACTGCTTGGGTGTGTGCGTGTGTGTGCCACCTTGATATTTATTAGCCCGCAACTTTAACTCTCTGTACTGGTAAAGCTTTTATTATCGACACCCACCAAACGGCAGGCTACATGGCTTTTACATGCCGTAAGTTGAGCAAACTTTTGGTTAGAATATGGTTTTATTTTCTTTTTGCAAACTTGTAAACATCCCGGCAAAGCCAAGCCTTGCCCAGACCGAAAAAATAAACAAAAGCCAAAAAAATAACGCTCAAAGGGTGAGCCAAGTAAAGAGTGAAATGTGAACAAGTGTCTGATACCTGCGATGCTGCTTCGGCCGAGCTGCAAGAACCGAGCGCGTGCAAAGGACCGGATGGCATCCAAGATATACCCGCCCGCCCAAAGCCAAGAAAAAAAAAAAACGCACAAATTGTTGGACAAGCGACTTATATTAGTACTTGCACTGCTCGTGCGTTGACCTGGGGGGATGGGTGTTCATGTCCAAATAACGAGCCCCGAATGTTCTCTCGGCCGGCATTCTTACCGGCCCCTTCCTTGTCCAAAGCAACCCCCCCCCCCTTCCTACTTATACTGTCATTCCGAGAGCGGATCGGACGAGAATAGGAACTTGAACATGAATAATTGTCGACATTTCAGTAGGAAAGAGATGTTGGTCCGATCCTCGGTGGGTTCGAGATGGATGCGGAGCCAAGCGTTGCCGAAAGCAGAGAAATGAAGAAACGCTTGGCTCCTCCGACATCGCCCGCCCTGGCCACGCCAGGCAGGCAGCAAACCGGGCGAAGAGCTCGCTCATGAGACGTGATCTTGTGAGACGTGCGCTTCGTCCAAGTCAAGAGTCATCGTTTAGGTCTTTTATGTGGATTCGTGTTACCTTTTTTCTCTTTTTTCTCTTTTTGATTCTCTTCTCACGTTCGCTACCATAAGTAAAATGTGGCAAAAGCCAGGTTGGGGGAGGGGAAGGGGAAAGGCAACTTTTACTCGCGACGGCAAGCGCGCTTCTTTTCATCCTGCCCTGTGCAGCTTGGGCACATTTCAGCTTGGGCACATTTCTGGTTCAACTGTTGTAAAGTGATTCCGGTATTCACACGATAAACCTGTCTTGGAGCTATACATAGAATACACACTTGGCCCCGGAGGTCCCTGGTCCCCTTCTGGCTAGGACCATATAAGACAAGGCGTGAGTGATGTGTTGAGACACCAAGAGCGAGGCAGGCAGGCAGGCAGGCAGACTGACCAGGCACATTAACCGCCTCACTTTTTTTTCTCTCTCCTTGTGCAACATTTGAGCTGAAAACGTTCCCCTGGCGGCAACTGCTTCTTCTTGCGAGGGCTGTATCTGCGCACAATCCCATCGGCATTGGACAAAGCCTCGACTGATTAGTTGTGTAAAGCCCCTGCTGCCGCTGCTGCTGCTGTTGCTGCTGATGGCTGTCCTTGCCCGCAAGGCTGGCTTTCTTTGCAGCTTCATCACATCCACCAGCGGGCCAGCCGCAAACCAGTGCGTGGGTGCTGCCTAGAAAACATACCGACATGCATGTCCGTGTTGCATGATAAGCTCACGCCTGGAACCGGGTGAATGGCAAACAGGTTGGACGAGCCGGGCTGACCACAGTCACCATCTCATCCATCATCAATCACAGTGGCAACTATGCACCTTGTGCAATCAAACGTCACAGTTCAATCTCATTGTAAATCAAACGTAGCAAATCCTAAACGATACAGCACTGCAAAGTCGCATACAGATTATTCCTTTTTTTTATCACCTGTTTCCCAAGTTTCTTTATTCCCAGTAAAGTTCATCGAGACATCTTCTTCACAGCAAAAGCCGCGACATCATGTAACCGTGTCAAAGCCAAGATGACGTCGTCTAAGAAGCCATGTACGTGCTGGCATCGACACCCTCCTTGGGAAACTCACTATCGTCTTGTTAGCATAAAAGTGCCCTTTCATCGTGCAATGGTAGTGTAGTAGTGCTTACGGAAGAGCGACCTCGAAGCGCTTCTCAATCTCGCCGAGAACCTTCTGGTCATCTTCACTGCTGATAAAAGAGATGGCGAGACCCTTGGTACCGAATCGACCGGCACGGCCGACACGGTGAAGGTAGGAGCTGGCATCGGCGGACAGGTCGTAGTTGATGGCCAGGTTGATACGCTCGATATCGATACCACGACCGAAAACGTCGGTGGCGACGCAGATACGCTTCTTGAACTCCTTGAACTCCTTGTATCGGCGAATGCGCTCCTCCTGGCTGACGCCCGAGTGCACAGCAATCGACGGGAAGTTGCACTCGCGCAGCAACTTGTCCAGCTCAGTAGCGCGAACAGTGCTCTTGACAAAAATGATAACCTGGTTGAACTGAAGCTCGTCGAGAAGGTCATTGAGCTTGCGGTTCTTTTCCTTCTCGTCAAGCTTGATGTAGTACTGCTGCAGACCGTGCAGCGTAAGCTTGGTATCCTCATCAACGTAGTGCTCAGTAGGATTCTGCATAAATTTCTTGCAGATGGGTTTGACCTCCTCCGACAGAGTGGCCGAGAACATCATCACCTGTTTCTGGTGGGGAGTAGCGCGGAAGACGTCTTGGACATCGGTACGCATATCTGTGTACTGTTAGTTACCTCTTCACATCCGACATGTTCGGCGTTGGCTTACCAGGCTGGTCAAGCATCTTGTCGCACTCGTCAAGAACAAAGATGCGAACGCTGCCCAGGCGGAGAGCCTTGTCACGGACAAGAGCCTTGAGACGACCGGGAGTGCCAACAATGATGTGAGGGCAAGTGTCTTTGTTCTTAAGAGTCTCCATGTCGGTCTTGATAGGGGTACCGCCGTAAAAGACACCAGTCTTGATGTCGGGCATGTACTTGCTGAAACGGTTGTATTCATCGCGAATCTGATAGGCCAGCTCACGAGTGTGGCACATGACCACAACCGATACCTCTCCATTGACAGGCTCGACCTGCTGCAGGGTGGCGAGAACAAAGACGGCAGTTTTGCCGAGACCTGACTTGGCCTGGCAGATGATATCACCGCCGAGGAGAGCCTGAGGAATGCAGGTTTGTTGGACTGTCGATCGAGGGATGTTAGAAATTTGTCTTGCTAAGTGGAAACGAAACGAGTGGCGTGTGAATCAATGATAGGTCCGTCCATCGTCGCAATGCAGTCGCAAGCATGTAATCGCATGCACAGCCATACAGGCGCAGTCCTGTTGGGCACAGACACCCACAACCTCGTTCGAGGTCTTGTAAGCATGTCTGGCTTTCCATGTACTACGCCACGACCGATGTCAATGAGTCATTGTGCATCGATCAAGGGAGCTTGCCTAGCCGTCTTTCACCAACGGTCTGCTTGGCATCTCCTACCCAAGAAGATTCGCCCACCAGGACTGATTGTGCTTCGCTTGCATCTTTGTCGTATACAGACAAGGACGGCGAGAGGTATCGCTCGATGCGCTAGCGACTGCTGTTCAATAAAGATGACGGCCATACTAGACGGTCTCCTCATGAAGTTGCGCGTTCGTAGTTCAACGGACCGGGGCCATATTTCAGGTACACCAAGGTCCGGGGCGTCGATCCAAAAGGCTTCGAGGCTCATGCGCAGCCATCCACAGCCTTGCTTTCTTCCAAGCGCGACCGGATGACTCAAGCCATTGTGCGCTGTCCCGAAGACGCCAACAATGGCTTAAGTTGCTGTTACGCGCACATTGCGAGATGGACGGACTATTCCCTTTTCCCGTCTTCACTCCCTTGTATCAAGAAGGGAGAAAGACGCCAGGTCAAGGAGGAAAGGGGGAGGGATGGAGGGATGGATGCTTTGTTTGTGGGTAATTAGAATGTGTGCGATGATATCAAGACTGACCCTCCGATGGATGCTCGAAACCGCAGTCTCCGATGGCGCGCAGAAGCTCGGGCTTCAGCAGGAAGTCGCGAAAACCGGTGGAGTGAATGCCAACATAGCTACCCTTCTTGTCAACGTTGCTGTTGGCGGCGAGCTCGCTCTTCTTGGTGCCGGCGTTGGCGGTCTCATTGGCGCCGATTTCCTCGTCGGAATAATCAATCAGATCCTCCTCGTGAGACATGATGGGCGATGTTTAGTGGTTGTGTGTGAACGAGTAAGGTCCTCGGTTAACGAATCCAAAGGCAAGGGCGGAAGAGAAATCGACAAGCTGCGTTCGCGCAAAGGATCGTCGAGTCGCTAAAAAGGCGTGTCGTCCAGCGGCGCGGGAGAGTGGAAAGTAGAGAGAAAAGCCTGCGTTTGGCTTTTGCTGTTGGTGGCGACACGTGTTGTTGACAGACAGGAGGGTGCAAAGAGCCTGAGTAGTGGAACAATACAGAAATAATGAGACGAGACTAGAAGGATTGGAAGAGAGAATAAATGTGTCTGGTCTGACGGACAAGCAGCGCGCGATTCCCTGGCGAACTTGTTCTGAAGACGATGGCTGATGGAGGGGATTGGGGGGGGGGAGCCTGTTAAGAGCATGCAAGGGAGCAAGCTTGCCTTGGGCGAGCATGGGCCACCTAGAACCAAGTCACGTGATCAACACGGCACGAGTGCGGCCTAGTGTTTACACTGTGCAACGGCCCACGGGACGGGTGACCGAAGCGCGCTAGGCTGCGACGGGCAGAGTTTGCGACCGCCCTGTGTACGGTTGGCTAATAATTCCGCTCTCATTAGGAATCAACATTGCAATCTTGGGCGGGTTACGCAGATCCTGTCTGGATTGCTCGAGGTAGAAATGGCCAAGGCCAAGGCGCCACCCGGAGTCCAAAACAGACACATCTACACCAGAGCGTCCTACCTGTACCAAGCCGCAGCCTTTCTCGCGACGGCTTCCCTACAGCCTCTGAGTCGCAACGCGCCCGATGGTGACGGCGCGAAAGGTCTAGCAGGCACCGGGTCTGCAGAAGCCCCAAGTCTGACCCAACCGGCAAGAGACGACGACGATGACGACGACGCCGCCTTGCCCAGCCAGACGCAGGCGGCACGCACCACCGCGGACCAGCAGCCGCAGAACCAGGAGCAGCCGCAGAAGCAGCAGAAGTCGCAGGAGCAGCAGGAGCAGCAGCAGCAGGAGCAGCAGCAGCAGGAGCAGCAGCAATGCACGGCCCTGCGAAACATGTCCCGGAGCCTCCTCGCCGACATGCGGGCCGTCACGCTCAAGGTGATGATCCGCCAGCGCCCCGAGATGAAGCGCACCGTCTGCCGGTACTGCGACGCGCTGCTCGTCGAGGGCCGGACCTGCGACGCCGTGGTGGAAAACGCGAGCCGGGGCGGGCGCAAGCCCTGGGCCGACGTCCTCGCCGTCCGCTGCCGCACGTGCGGCGGCGTGAAGCGCTTCGCCGTGGGCGAGCCTCGGAGGAGGCATCTGCGGAGCAGGAGCCTGCGGGTGGTCGGGGAAGATGCAGTGGCGGGCGCCACGGCGGCAGCCCAAACGAGCCAGCGCGAAGCCGCGGGCATGAGAGCATCGGAGAGCTGATGAAGGGCTCCCCCTGTCGAATGGGACAAGCCCCCCCCTGCCTAGGAATAGGAATGATACCCGGCACACAAGGCCACCATGAATATACATTGTTAAGCGTAAAACTTGCCATCATTATTCATTATTCTATACACGGCATCCTTTTTCCTTCTTTTCTTATTTTTCTGCCGTATGCTACTTTCCACCACCCTCTTTTACACTTTCTTCGCCTAGCACCCGACTCGCTGCCAT
This sequence comes from Cordyceps javanica, assembly GCF_051103115.1. Taxonomy (NCBI): domain Eukaryota; kingdom Fungi; phylum Ascomycota; class Sordariomycetes; order Hypocreales; family Cordycipitaceae; genus Cordyceps; species Cordyceps javanica. The sequence goes on from NC_139296.1 coordinate 3,721,768, forward strand.
GAATCTATATCGTATCAATAATCTTGCTTCCCGCCTTTTTTTCTCTCTCTCTTTCAATATAATTTTTGCCTGAAACACCCGTCATAATGACAAATGAGGGAAAGCAAACAGAAGAAGAAGAAGAAGAAGAAGAAGAAGAAGAAGGAATAAAAGGGCAAAAAAAAAAAAAGGGCAAAAAAAAAAAACGTTGCACAACTTACAATGCGCCGTGCCAACTGCCTAGACCCCTCATCGCCTCCGCCTGCACGCTCGTCATGCGCAACAGATTCTCCGTGTCCGAGAGGTTTGCCGAGAGCTGTGCGAGCTGCGAATGTAAATGGCTCTAAGTCCAGAGACAGAGACAGAGAGAGAAAGAAGAGAGTTAGCCAGCTCATGCCATCTCGCCCTCTTTACCATGCAAAATAGATTCTTCTTTGGGAAAGCGAAAACGAAATCGAAAAAAAAAAGAAAAAAAAAAGAAAAAAAAAAGAACAAACAAACAAACGTACAAGTTGTCTCGACTTCATCTGTCCACCTGCGGCTGCAATGGCCATGCTTTGTCGGTTCCCACCACCGCCGCCGCCGATATTTCTTGTCGCCATTTTCAGAGGGAAACCAAGCTCTGTGATGGTGTGAAGTTGGACATAGATGGGAAAAAAAGTTCCCCTCCGACCTTTTTCTTAAAGCCAGCCGCTGGTAGCAATTGTTTCGAGATACCACGTCACAGTTGCAAACCCCCCTTGACAAGGACAGGTGACAGGTGACGACAAAATTCAAGAGAGACTGGTCTGGTTTGAAAAAGAATGGCGACAAGGTATTCTTGCCAAATTCTTTATTTGTAATTCGTTATTTGCAAGAGCTGCTCTCTACAGCACCAGATGCCGCGTCAACGCGTCACAACCTTTCGTAACAGATGGCCACAGCACGAGAGCCCACGTGACCCGCACACTTGGTGCGCGTTCGAGCCAGTGACGGACGGATGCTGCAGTCTAAGTAGGTAGCTAGATCGGTACGCACAAATAACTACATGCTCGCTACCCATTGTTGCCGATGTATGAAAAGTGATAAGTTCAACTTCGAATTATTCAAATGAGGCACCCTATTATCTGGACGCTCCAATATTCGCTGTCTTGTGCATTTGTATACCACAAGTTTTGTCAGACCCAACGGACCGCATCGTCCTTGAGATCAAGTATCTCATACCAACTAACATGACCATTTTCCCTGCCAAATGCCCGTTGCAACACTTTGTTTCAAACGGCACAAGAGGTTGGCATATAACCAGACAGTATTATAAAAAAAACAAACAAACAAGGAAAAGGATCCCCAGACTATAATATGTGTGCGTGTGTTGGTGAGTAATGAAACAAGAAAAAAAAAATGATGCCTGTCGTAGTTCCTAGAGGTGCGCCGATACCGTGGCATGGATGCTGGCCTCGTGAAGGAAGCTTCAAAAGGAGAAGGAGAAGTAGAGAAGAGACACCGAATAACATCATGCCCATCGACACTTTTCCCAATCTATTTTTCGCGCCGTGCGATATTCTCAAAGTGTAGCGACTGTATACCTGCTCTCCAAGGCCATGGTAGAATAGGTGAGCGGTATAGGCAAGCAAGTGCGGGCCTTCAGGTGAGCTTGGTCCTTGATGAAATCGGCCGCTCGATGTTTTGAAATTAAAGAACCAAAGTTCTTGCTCGGATGCAATATTATCAAACCGGTTGGGCAGTTGCTGCCGTTCCTTCTTTCAGCCATATATACAGGACTCGGCAAAGTCCACAGGAAAAACCAGAGGTCGTCTGATGGTTTGGCATTTTTCGCTGTTGCCAAACCAAACCCAACTCCAACGCTGTGTTATTTTTTCGCAAGTGTAAAAGCAAAGAGGAAATAAAGAAGAATGATCCACGCCTCGTCAGGGCCCAACGTTATCTTCACACGCAACTATCGGTCACGTAAACTCTGACATGCTTCCTGCAGCACTTCCATCATCGTCCGATTTTTATTAGTGGACGCTGGTCGCTGCCGGTGGTGCATGAGGGAGGCTCGTCTGGCTGCTGCGTGCCGAGTTTTCGGAGTCGATTTCACCACTGCCCGCGCTAGCACTCGCACTACCAGTCAGACTTCGCACATTTCTAGTCTTTGGTGGATGGAGGGCGCTCACCCCAATATGCTGTTCAACTTGCTGAGGTGCAACTGCATTGCCTTGGCCGGGCGGATAGCGAGGAATCGGCTGCCGAACGCCGTCGGGCGGAGAAGGGCGGCCGTTCATGGGAGGGCCGTATCCGTTGGGTGGTGAAGGTCTGCCGCTACCGCCGCGTATCGAGGGGCTGTAGGGATTTCCCGGAGATTGGCTCGCGCGACGTCCGTAGTTCATGCCCGGAGGGCCACCGGGAGCCTGGCCGTATTGCAGCTCATCAAGTCTCGAGGCCGTCAGGGAGTTGGCTCGGGAGCCGCTGTTCATGGCGCCTCGGTCGACAGTACCATAGCGATTCGACGAGCAGCTCATAAGTGGATCATCAAGGATATTGTCTGTCATCATAGGTATCGCTGCAATCTGGCTCGAACGGTTTCGGCCAAAACTAGGTCGGAACCGGCTGCCGCGGGAAGGCGGGGGTGCATCAAACTCAGGGTTGCGGCGGATTTGGGATGGAGGAGGACCGGGAGCTTTACGATTTTTCCGCGACGTTACGCTCATCATGTCGAAATTGTCGGCATCGATAGCAGGCATGCCAGGACCCACGGGGTGGTCGAAATAGTCGTCATCGTCGTCGTCATCAAACATCTGAGTGCTGTGGCGCATGGGATGGGGGCCACGGCGCGGGCCCGGAGGGCCCGGAGGGCCCGGAGGATGACCACGTCGCATACGCATCTCATGCTCCTTCATAGCCATTTCTCTCTGCCTGACCTGCAGCTCTCTCTCACGTAGAGCAATGTCACCATTTTCAGCGCCATAGTTTTGCTCATGGCCTTCGGGAATGTCGTCATAGAGGACAAGATGAGAGAACTCTTCCAAGTCATTGCCATCCATGGATCCGCGTCGAGAGGGAGCCCGGGAGCCCCCGTTCATGTGCTGCGGCGGGCGATTCATGCCGTTTGGGCCGCCATTCATAGGAGGAGGTCCACGCCGCATGGGGCCGGGCGGACCAAAGTTGGAGGAGTTGCGGGGACGGACCTGGCGCGGTCCCATGCCGTTTCCATTGGGCATGCCGCCCATCATGGGGCGATGGCCATTCTGGGATGGCATGCGTGGAGGTTGGCCAACGGTGGGGGAGCTTGGAGGCATAGCGCCTTGAACGTCCCCATTCTTGGGGCGGTTTCTATTAACCACATTCAAGTTGTGCATGATGGCATAGAGCGTCTCAATTCTGGGAACGGGGACCTTGGCTTCATGAGCCAGCTTTATGGGCGACCCCAAATAGGTCTCGATCTCCATGGGGCGTCGAGCGACATAGTCTTGCCACATGATGCTGTCCGGGAGGTTTGCCTTTGTCATGTCGTCCATTATCCTCTGTTTGAAGTCAAGATCGAATTTGCAGCCGTTGGTCTCGGCAAGCACCAGTAGCTCATCAATGATGCCGGTAATCATGTCCTTGACGCCGACCTTGTCCAAGAGTAGAGCGTGGTTGGGCGTTTCGAACAGTACGCTGACAGGGTGGAAGGCAATTGGGCTAGGAGATGGCAACATTAGCGGACATGGCAAAGATGCGGAAGCGTCAAGAGTCAAGGACAAAAAGAATACGTACCCGATAACGCGTTGATATTGCTGCTGACGAATGTTGGGCGACACCTTGCAGTCAACCTGGCCGGTGCTGAGAGTCATGGCGAGAGCCTGCGCCATGTCCTCTTGAATGGCCTGGGGGATATTGCTCTGCTTGTTGGCTGGGCCAACCCAGATATCAGTCGAACCTTTGTGCTCAAATTCACTTGGGCCAAGCTGAGTAAGCTCAGCACCAGATACTAATGAGAGAACGACATTTGTAGGATAACGCTCTTCGATGGCAGCTTCGACGCCGAGTGTGTGTGTTGTGTTGACAAGAATGCAGGTGTGTTGGGGAGTGACGACGGAATCAATGACAGCGGCCAAGTCATAGACATCGGGGAGAGCCTTGACGCACAAGACGACGTAGTCGAAAGGGCCATCGCGAACAGTAGAAGCGTCTTCGGGGTTTCGAACAACTGGAGAAGTAGCATGTTAGGTTTCGAATCGAGAAAACAAAAGGGGTCGTCCTCTCAGGCTCCAGAGATCGATGAGATACGCACCATGTCGCGGTTTGAAGCGTTCGTTGCCGAAGATGGGCGACCTGCGAATTGTCAGCAATGCGATCACTGTTGAATGGAAAAATAGTGTCGGCCGGATGTGCCGGGCACCATGACAGTAACCTACTTGAAAGAGATGCCATATTGAGAAACATGCTCGTATCCCGATTTCCAGACTAGCGTGACATCGCAAGCGTTTGTCGCTTGGAGTCGCCAAGAAAGAAAGGCAGAGACTGGATTTCCGCCGACTGAACATACTTGCATTAGCTCATTGTTGCTCATGATGGGCAGAAGCGCGCCGTGGCGTGGCGGGGAGCAATCGCCTGGCGCAGGTGATGCGAAGGGAATAAAGTGAAAGTCTCAAAGACCGACTCGCGAGGTTTGTCGGATTGGGTGCAGAGAAGGAAAGGAAGTGAGAGTGAAAAAGGAGATTAAAAGTCTGGAGAGTAGAACGACTGGTATGGAAATGGTAGGCGAGAGACAAAGTGGGCTGGAGAGAAAGTAAAAGGTTGCCGCCCCCAAGACAAAGAAGAGAGTGTGGTGACGGTGTGAAGTTGGGGCTGTTTAGTATTCGCCAGCAAAGCAACCGGGGTAAGAGTTGCACGACAGCGAGAACAATGCAATGCAGCAAAGATGGGAATTTGGGGACTGAATGTAGGTTTTTTTACTTGGGAGGGGGGTGGGAGAGGGGTGGGAGAGTTGGGCTTGGGCTGATGGATGGACGAACCTGAAAGAATCTTGAGACGGGGTGTCATAGGTGCCATGGTTTAGTAGGTATGGCCCGATGCGGCCTAGCAGACTAGAGTTGGCGGCCAAGCGTTCAAAGGTCCGAGTTTAGTTTCTTAGCTCTCGCAGGGCAGAGCTAATAAAGCAGCCGTCCAACAAGGGAGCAACTGCGTATTCGGCGGCACAGAGTCGACCGCGGGGAAGAGGTTCTCCGGACCAAGGCGACAGATCCTATAGGAGGATAGCTGGAGGTGTCAACTAGCAAGCAATGAGGCAATCTCGGTAACCGGTCGAAGGGGGGGTGTATGATTCGGCGGCGATGGGATCTGAATGCGAGGTGCCAGGGGCGGCTGAAAGTGAGCGAGCCTGCTGAGCTGGTCTGGTAGACTGGGAGGGTCGGCAAGCGATGGAGCAGTAATGGCAGGGGGGTGTGAACTGCGACGGTCACAGGCTGAGCGTGGTTGCTAAGTACTGATAGGTTGGTAGCGTCGACGGAATGTGGTGGTGGGATATCGTCAAGGTGTGTGACGGTTGCAAGGTGGGCCGAGCGCTGAGAGCCAAGAGACGCGTGGGGAGGAGATTGGAGATGCAGGGCGGCCGAGCAGGATAGATGAACCCGGAGCAGAGTAGAGATTAGCAGCGACAAGAAGGCAGTGGTGGTAGAAGAAGCAGGCTCGAGGGGGAATACGGCAGCAACTTGGCAATGCTTGGTGCAACGGAGCAACGTCGAACAGTGTGTTTTCCGGGACGGTAATAGGGATTTTCAAACGAGTGACGGGAAGAGGGCTGGTATGAGAGACGTGGGACGAGCGAGAGTACCTAGTCGCCGACGTGGTTGGCCAGAGCGGGTGGGCAAAAACTGTGACGGCGTCAGAAACCAAAGGGTGCTAGGTTGTTAGGTTGTGGTCGTAGTACAAGGAAAGGTGGGAAAGAGGGAGGCGCTGGAACACAGTGACGGGGCCAGGGCGACGAGCCAGAGTGAGAGCGTCGCGAAGAGAGAGAGGCAAAGAGGGTGAGAAAGAGAGGGCAGGTGGGGGCAGCCAGGAAAGGCCAGGCAGGGCAGGGCAGGGCAGTTTGAGTTTTTCTTGCTGAGATGCAATATGAGAAGGAGAAAGCGTGGCCGGCACGGCGGAGCGACAGAGCCACAGACCAGGATGTTCAACGAGGGCCAGCGATGGTGGGACGATGCGAGTGGGCGGACGGGGGGGAAATGAAGAGGAGGGGAGGGGGAACAGGGGTCAAGGAGGATTTGCGGGAAAAATGTCTTTGAGGGGTGCCAGAATCTGTCTGGGTCATGGACATGGGCGAGGAGAGAGTCGTGGGCCGTTGGTTGGTAATCCTTGCCTGCTGTACTGGGTACTGAGTAGAGCTGCAGCGCTGCAGTGCAAGGTCAGCCAGCCAGCCAGCCAGCCAGCAAGCCAGCGTAACGCAACGCAACGCAGCAGGTCCTTGGGGGAGGGGGTGAATTTTCCTTGCTTTTTCCTGTCGCTCAGCGCGGGCAACTGGACTATTTGGAAGGGGGGAGGGAGAAGGGGGGGGTATGATTCCTCCGATGGATGGGCAAGTTGGTATATCAAAGTAAATAGGGCAAGCAGGGAGACGGAGAGGGAGTCCAGTAAAGGTCAGCGCAACGCGTGCTGCAGAAGCAGGCAGGTAGGCAAGCAGGCAAGCAGTTGCAGCTGCAGTTGCAGCTGCAGTTGCTGCTGGTGCGATTACTGCCGCTGCTGCTAATACTGCCGCTGCAACTGCCATGTCGACAGGTGGCTGGGACTCTGCTTGTACCTCGACAGGATCCATCCGTGTTTGTACTAGTGGCAAGGAAATTTGCCAAAACAGCCTCAACACGTTTTTTTTTTTCGCAGGATCTGACCAGGCGCCCAAAAAAACTGTACTTGGTACCTGGTACCTTGCCAAGGCATCTTAGCAACTTAGGTACCGGTTGCAAATCGCTAGAAAGGGGCGCAGGCTGCGGGTGCGGGTGGCACAGTGGCACTGCAACTGTCATGTCCCACTGTTAAGCCCTGTTGCGCTGAAAATAGGCCTTGCCTGTCCTGTCTGGGCAACTGGGTTGCGGAAACCGCGGCTTGGAGGGGGTGTGCCAGTTTCTTGTACTGGGTACTCAGTAGCTTGCTGCCAGTAGCTACCCAATGCCAGGCAAGGTATGTATGTGCCTTGGTGGTGTCTCTAGAAGGATGCAAGGATAGATGCCTTACGGTACCAGTAATGGTAATCCGAGGTGCATTGCAATGACCAAATAAAGAACAACGGTGTAGAGTAGAGCGGGCAACGGGCGAGACAAAAGACGGTTCAATCCGTCGCTCATCAAGTAGTCCATCTCAACCGAGCAACTGCTTGCGACAACAAACCGAGGCTGCGTTCAACAACCTCGACGCGTACTGCGCAGGATCGACTTGGAGGAATGGCAAACCCCCCGTCTGACAGACCCAGTCTGACATACTGTAATCGAAACGGGAATAGAAAAGAGAGAGCCGCCCCCCTCGCCCAATGAAGACTTTCACCAGAGTGGGCGAGTTTGACGACTCAGTCACAGCCCTCTTTTCAATAACGGATTGACCGGAAGCTCAAGAGCAAATCCTCATCAGGAGTAGCGCCGATTGAGGATCCGCCTATCCAGAAAAAAAAAGAACAAAAGCCCCCCCATATTTTTTTGTGAAAAAAAAAAATGAAGGCCGTCGCTTGTCTCTTTGCGAGCTCCTCAGGACACTTGTCATTGGAGTGCTCTCTCTGCTTCGCCAACACTCCTCGGTATATGGCGCGGGATGGTAGCGCTATGCGATATGCTGGAATGCTCTCTCACTTGAGTTTGCATGCTTCTCGTTATCCTGTGTCCTTGCTTTTTCTCTTATTTCGCTCGTTCGTCCCTTATTTTTTTTGTGCTTTATGCTTTGGTGTGGTGGTGTGTGGGTTCGGGAGCGGACAGTGGGTAAGAAACAAGTTAGCACTCACCCGTAGCGCTGTAGGTTAAACTCTGTAGGCAGATGCTAAATCAGGCACGCAAATTCCCCGGTGCTGCAAAAGCCCCAACTACTTGGGTAGCTGTGTCGAATTTTTTTTTTTTTTGAGATTTTTTCTTCCGAAAATTTGGTCCGGATGGCTTGATCGGGTCAGTGGCGGACGAGCTGAATTATGGTTCGACGGTCGGCGCTGCAGGTCGGTCGGGTTGCCAGAATATTCGGGCGTAGTACGGGAATCGAGAGATGTAGATAGGCTATCGTTGGAAATGGCGACCGGAAATTCCAGCTCTGGTGAACTACCGAGCGGAAGCAGAGAAACCGGGCAAAGGAAATGTCCGTATCCTGTCTGTTTCCTTGGCTCTTGAGATCGAGCAGTTCGACGAGGACAAGCCTTCGAGTGGGCTGTGATTGCGGGTCCAACCTGGGGTACTGTGCTGTCGAATAATGTGATTGCCAATGTCGGAGTAATAATAAGGCTATGCGCCCGAGTGCGGCTCGGTTTCGAGTAGGAGCAACTTTGATCGCTCAAGTTACGTAGTGTCGTTTGGTCGCAAGGGAAAAAACAGCTCAAATATCAGACGATGATAATGATGATGATGATGCGTGTGGTTGCACGTGTCGTGTGTTTGGTCGGGTTCGATCACTCGTCAAGGTCCTGGCCGTTTCTTGACTGTCCGATTCACCTGGACTTTACTGACGATGCAGCTGGATGAATCGTCAGTTCGACATGGGATGACTGATGTTTCCGCAAAGCTGATGGGAGTTGCGACAATCTTCAGGGTTTCTTCGAGGGATGACAAACGCATCCAGAGGATGTGTCAGGGGGAAACTGAGGAGAGGGTCGTCGGGAAGCGAAAGAAACGGGCAAAGAAAATTGAACCCAATCAATGAATCAAGAAGCCGAAAGAAGCAGAAGAAAGACAGAAAAAGAAAAGAAAGAAAAAAAAGAGAGAGCAAGAAAACAAAAAAAAGAGAGACACAAGGCAAGTATGGGGCAAAGCGTAGAGGGTTTAAAAAAAAAAAGACCGGCCAAGCCACAAGTGAAAAATAGCGACAAAGACTACAAGCCCGGGCCAGAATACGAGGTTTTCCTACGTCAGGCTCCTGCACGTAAACCCGAAGGGGCTTTAAAAAGTGACAAAGAGCTAGAATATCATCATGCTTGCCGGGTCCGGCACCCTGCTTGGCCCACGGCAAGGGATATCGGGTTGGTAGATATTGACGAGCACCCACTAAAGCTGGGGAAGAGGGCATTTACTGGTACAAGAACCCTGAGTTTGAGTTGGAGCCAAAACCATGCACTAGCCAGCAACCCTTTTTGCCTACTAAGTTACTGCTTCTGCCTACCGCTCGCTCAAGTTGGATATGAGAAGAATGGAAAAAAAAAAACCACTGTCCTTCTCCGCTTGGACAAATCATGGCACCATGGCGTGACTTTGCGTCCGAATCAACCATGCATGGCTGCCCAGGCAGGCAGCAGGCATGCGCTCTACGATTCCTTTTTTTCAACTTCCAAGGGTCTGTTGATAGAGGCCTGCCAAGCGTCCCCATTGTGCCGTTCTCCCTCCAATGTCGCATGTTCCGCCCCGGTTCCCCCCCTCAGACAAATCGGACAAGGGGGGGGGGGGGGGGAAATCTAGACCTTTGCTTTTTTTTAAACTCAACGTTATCTCGTCGATGTAGAACGATATCGGAAAGGGCGAACCAGACGGGAGACGTAGGACAGGCAGCCCGGTGGCACGCGACCAAAAGAGAGACCAAGATGAACGGTGTTGGGATATGGGGCAAGTGGCGAAACGACGACCCAGTTACCACACGCAACAACAACAACATGGACATGGACAGGTTATTCAAACACCGGATATAGAGTTTCGTTGTTGCTTCATCACAACAATGAGCAACTCTCGGCTAGATCGTCGCGATGCTGCGGGAGCGGAACGGGAGTGGCTTTTCCTAGCCAACAAGACAGACAAAACAAAAACAGACACATGGAGTGCGTATCGAAATCACCAGAACGAATGGTCCCGTCCGGCTCTCGCTCCGAAAGGAGCTGGGTCCGACCTTCTTTTCTTCTTTTTTCTTTTTTATTTCTCTTCCGCTGCAAGTCTTGTCGATCGCACATGTTGCGTAGACAGAACAAGATCTTGTCTCTCGTCGCCAAGCCAAAAGACCACAAGTCGTCAGTCCAATTCGCCTCGGATAGAAACCGGGGTTGGTGCGGGCTAACTTGTATTAGTAAAAGGAACATCTGCCAATGGCCGGAAAAGGCATGGCCAGCAGTTTTTCTGGCCATGTGTCCCTTGCCAAGCAGGGCAAGGCAAGCAGGCAAGGCAAGCAGGCAGGCAAGGGAAGCTAGGCCAAGGCAAGCAGCCAAAGCCAAAGCAAGCAAGCAAGATGGCAAAGCAAGCAAGGCAAGCAAGCAAGCTTGTTGCCGTGGGCCAAATGGGGTGCCAGGGCGCCGCCGCCGAAGCGGCATGAGCGGATAATGAATGCCATCTTCGTGGGGCAGGCGACGCAATTACCCACTCAAACACGACGGAGGGGTGTCATCGATTGCAGCCTCGCGTTGAATATTACATGGGGCTTTGGCCACTGTGTGTGTTTTATTTCATCTCATCTTGTTTATTTTCCCTTGAAGCGACTGCTTCACATCGGTTTGGCCCCCGGTGCTCAATCCAGTGGCCTGCTGAGGAACTACACTGTCATGCCAACGATGCAACCTATCAAGTCGGCGGCTGCGACTGGTTGCCCAGGCTGCCCAAAACAAATTCGTCAGCAGCAGAATTGCATAACTTGCCGTCTTCGCCACTTATCAGTCATGTACGAATACATATGCAGGCACACGCTAGAGCTTACAGGCCGCAGCTGCTGCTCGCGGGAGCTTGCGGAGAGTCTCCCCCCACGAATGCTGTTTACCAGTACATTGACAAGAGACCACAGTATTCCGCGCCCTCGGCCACGAGTAAACCTTTTTTTTTTTCGTGTCGTGCCACGGATAGCAACCAACACAGAAATTTTTGCACGCAGTGTTTTCATGTCGATGTCAACAACACCCACAGGTTTCATCAGCAGAAACGAGGCTTGTACTGGTAAGTAGCACAAGTACTGATAGCACTACTGTGGCAGTGATGGACGGCATCTGGTATGGAACCGCCCCGCATATGTGCGTGTGTGGGCGCAAGGTCCCGACGCGTGCAGCTCAAGACAGACCTTTGGCAGCAATTCTCATAATTTCGGAGAGCTTGGCCAAGATAGAACCCAGTCCCCATTTGCCGTGCCGTGTCGTAAGTGGTAGGCAGCTCCGCGATACGAGAGCGTGCAGGCTCAGAGGCGGCAAGATTTGCTTGCATTTCACCAATCACCAAGGAGGCGTTTTTTTCTTCATTTTTTTTTTTAATATTTGCAGCGCCTGCTCATTCTGCAAAAGATGACCGGGAAGGGAAAAGAGTACCTGAGCCTTTTACCAACTAGTCAATAGTTGAGTTACTTGATAGTTGGTCCATCCCGCCCCCCTGCGCCTTCGCGGGCGCCACTACGGGCACAATAGTCCGGCTCTCTCACCCTGGCGCAAAAGAGTTCGCGGCGGCCTGGTCCGAAGTCTTAGCCAGTGGGGATCTTTTTTTGATGTACAGGGGAGGGGACGGGGGGGCAATAACTAGCAGGAAGAAACAGGGGCGAAAAGGTACGTGTACGGTTGTGCTTTATTCATTTATTTATTTTAGCCTGAAGATACGTCTTGTTCCTGCTTGCTTGCTTGATGGATTGATAGTGAGATCAGCAGAGACATTTCTTTTACCCTCGAAAGCTTCAAATTGCAACATGAGACTTGGGAGAGAGTCGAAGCCCACCTAGCCAACCCTACCGCCCACTCTCTCCCTGTAGGGTTGATATACACTGCCTTGTACATAGTAGATGAAAAAGAGGGCGGAGCGGAGGCTGTGCCCGTATCAGTAGTTACTACTGGTAGTTGCCAACTTGCCTGTAGGACGTGAATGGGTCTATTGAGTGAGTAGGGCTAGCCTGGCGAGGTTGCCGGCAAATGCCCTCCCTCCCCTTGCCCCTGCTTGGATGTGTTGCTATTTCCGGCCAAAGTAATGCTGGGCTTCCGTGCCAAGTACTCAGTACTCACTACCTGGCAGCCTGGTTGTCTCTGCTGCCCGTTAGCACGGCAACGTGTCGCCGATGTGGCCATCCGTCAGTACCGAGATGTTGACTATAGATTGTGCCAGCCTTCATGCTTTGTATTGCCAATATGACACCACAATTATTATTATTATTTTTTTCGTGTGGCTGATGAACTGCACAGGCAGTCATTATTGCTTGCCGCAAGCAACAGCATGTGGACACGGGTGACTCGTTTTGCGATTGCGTTGATCATCTTTCCACCTGGTTGATTATTATACAACAACTCTACGCTCTTTTTTGCGTGTGTGTGTGTGTGTGTGTGTGTGTTTTGCTACAATGGACATGTTCTTCATCCCAAAGTTTGTAGTGGACACATACTAGAGTACATTTATTATTGCTCGCAATCAGTTCTATAGGCTTGCGATGCGGTCCAACCCGACCCCAGGGGTTCCTGTACAATTCCAGTGCATGACGCACATCGGGGCTGGCATGTGCCTACCAGAAAACGAGAAAGAGATCCCAGCAAGGACGGCGACGGGTTGGATGTGGACAAGACAGTCAATCTTGGCTCGATTCAAAGGTGCAACCTCGCAGCAGTCGTGTTTTGCTAGTGGCCGTTGCAGACCAGTTGACCAGATAGACAGACGTCCGCGTACAGAGTATGCTGTCGGCGATTTAGTAGTCCAAGTCGACTGGGAAAGGCTGATTGTCTTTGGGGCTGAAAACTGAGTACGGATACATTACCAGCTGGCCAGGCTGCTTGGTCACCAGACTGGCAGGCCATCTCGTCATTCGAAATTACTTGGCCTGCATGTCTACAAAGTAGATTCGACATGGACGCCTGTCTCATCCAATCTCAGCCGTTGACACATTTTTTTTCTTCGTTAATTTCCGATGCTGCACTGGAGACGTACATCTGTCACAGAACAGTTATCCGTCCATGTCCCCCGGGCAATGTCGGCGCTTAATTTAGCCCTCTGCGCCAAGTGCTCGCATTGATATCGAGGTTGGGGAGAAATTGGTTCTGAGTGGCTACAGGCTGCTTGCTCCTTCATCTTACTCAGGCACAGAAACGGCAGAAAGCACGCCATCAGAATTGAGTACCTTGCATCAACCAAAAAAAAAAAAAAAAAAGCCCACTCACTCCTCACACGCCACCAAATCCTGCCTCCAACAAAACGACCCGACCCCTGTACCCGCCCGTTACAAGTACAGAAGTTTAATAGGTACTTATCGTGCAAAGGCCGGAGACCAAGGCCATCCAAAATTCCAACGGAGCGACGAGCGGGGAGATGGAAAGCTCCGGTGTGATGACGAGCCAGCCTTGTTCACTCTACATGTATGCTGTGCCCGTGACAGTCATTGATGAACAAGGGACCTGAAAATACAGGCCGAGAATGTCGATTACGCTGGAGAACTGGGTTTAATGGGACATCCATCGCAGAGATGGGAAGGCAAGGGAAAGAAAAGAAAGAAAAGAACAGAACAGAACCCCCCCCTCCTGATACCAATTCCGCACAGAGCAACGGATTTACAAGCAGCCCCAGCGCACTACGCACACCCCATGCGGCGAAAACTCAATTTTTCCTTGGTCGCTCCGTGGGTGAGGAGGGAAATGCCAGTACCTTTCTCAGCCTCCATGTCTTTATTTTTTTCTGATTATTGCGGACCTGACAGGTACTTTTTACTAGGCAATGCGGCCTGGTAATCTCGTCATGTACATTACACCCGTAAGACGACCGGACGGCACGGAAAGAGAAGGAGAAAAAAAAATAGGGGGAGGAGGAGGAGGAGGAGGAGGAGTGGAAAGCAAGAGCTTCATTTACTGGTTCGTCCGTCTTTCTACTTATAGCAATCGCGGAAAGAAAGGAAGGGCCTTGCTTGCGGCACGGACGGTCGCGTCCGCGCCTTGGAGGAGGACGGCGACTTTGAGGGTCCAGTTCAAGAATACACAGCCCAATGAAGACTAAACAAAGAAAACGCGCTAACAAAAGGGCGTTTTGGGCCATTCAGACAAGTCAGCCACCATTGATTAATATGTGGTTAGCAAATGGCACCATGGATTGATCATGGCCTCTCCCCCCCACCGCAAAAGCCTGTTCCTCACCAGCACAAGCCGCGGCATTCTCGTCTGCCTAGTCAGTAATCATGCCTTACTTTCTACCTGTCAAAAGGGGAAATACGCGGATAGTAAATTTGCCATTCTCTCCGTCTGTTTAAAGCCTAGATGCGAATACCCACTCCTCCTTGCCCTGGTTGGGCTTTTTCTCATAGATGACCAGGGGTCAAAGTGGCATGACATCATGCTCTTTTTTCTTTTTTTTTCCTTTTTCTCTTTCGAGAGATTAAGAATCCCCCGTCTCCGGCTACTTTTCGGATTTTCATTGTACGGTACAGCCCCGCGTCTTTCCCATGTGTAGTGGATAGATGGACAAGTTAGAGCCCGTGGCGACAAGGGCAAAGTTTTGGAACGAACGAGGCGCTTTCTTGTCCATAAAAAATTAATTGAAAAAATGTTGCACACCCCCCACCTCTTGCCATTGCTCATTGCTTTATCGGTAGCTGCGGCCTGCGCATCTCGATGCATCTCTCGGAGGCAGCCAAGTCCGGACGGGGCTCCTTGTTGATGTTCGCCTGGTCTTTTTCTTTTTCCCTTGTTCGTCTCACTTTCTTCACGTTTTTTGCTAACGGGCAGAAAATAAGGGGTAGAGAGGTCTCGAGGAGGGGTCAACCCCTTTGTCTTGCCGTCTCCTCTCTTTTCTTTCCCTTTTTCTCTGTGCGTGTAAATGCTCAAAGATGCGATTGGCGAGACTAGAGCACTTGGCCAATCACCTACCCTACAGGATAGACTAGACAAGCAAAAGTTGGACAGTACGTTGTGGCGCTTAATTATATCGTGGAACCTAGTATTGTTGTTTGCTTCTGGCTTTGATAGCTGAAGACGGATACTAATTCCGTGGTAACGCTATCAGTAGACATGATTATGCCGTCAATCCGCAATCTCAATGCATCTCATAGTCTCATGTCAACGCGGGAACGAGGGCAACCACACATGGTTCAGCCTCCTTATGCAAATGACCCAATCCGAAACAAAGTTGTCATCGATGGAAAACTGTTTCCTGCAACGGGCGGATGAATATCGAGGGAATGATGACTGCCATGTGACAGCGGAATAGGCTCACTCGACATCATCATAGCCGACCCAACCCGTGGAGTATTCATCCAATCGACCCAGGCTCCCTCCCCGCAGACAATCATACACCCGTCTCCAAAGGCACGGAGAGCTTTCCTCTAAAACTCACCCGCCAGATAGTCCCACTCCGCAACGAAGCTGTCCTCAAAGTCCCTGCGGTTCTTTTGCGGTGTCCATCCCAGAAGCTGGCGCGCTCGCGACGCCTGCGTGCGCGCAGACGACGAGAACCCCAGCTCCGCCACAAAGGGCGTCAGCGTCTTGCCCAGCTTTGGCGAGGCGGCCTCGAGCGTCTCCTCGCGCACCTCGGCCGTTGCCAGCCGCCCGACCTGCTTGCCGGCGGCGGCGACGCGCTCCGAGACCTCGCGCCAGGAGTGGTGGCCCGTCTCGTTGAAGTAGATGCCGCGTTTGTTGGAGGGCGGCAGGTCGCCGGCGCCGGCGCCGCCGGGGGCGGAGGCCCCGGTGACGGCGAGCACGCGCGCCAGCAGCAGCTCGTACAGACGGGCGAGGTCTTCAATGTGCACGTGGTCCCAGTGAGCCTTGCCGGCGCCGATCACGGTGGTGACGCCGTCGCGCTGCGCGGCGCGGATGATGGCGTCGATCTGGATGGAGGTGCGGTTGAACAGACCGCTGCCGATGCCGTAGATGGTGGGTGACATCAGGATGTAGGTGGTGATGCCCGCATCCTCCCCCTGCTCGAGAACCACCAGATCGGTGGTGCGCTGCTGGTATGGCTCGATATCCTCGCGCTTGCGCAAGTACGCGTAGATGTCGTCTTTGGAGTCGTCAAACACGTGCGTCTCGGTATATCGCCCAGTAATGGGACGGTCTCCGATTGACGATGTACCAGAGGTCTGCACCAAAACCGTTAGTGATTTCGATGTCTCTTGACGGACGCTGCACCGCGGAATAATGGACCCAGGTAAACTGACATGAATGAGGACCGACTTCTTGCCAGTAGCCTTTTGCCTGTCTGCGAGGCCGTTGATGATCGCTTCGGCGGCCTCGGCGTGGAAAGCGGACGCAGTATTAATCACAATGTCGTTTTCACTAGCAACCCGTCGTGCAACATCCGTGTCGTCGAGGCCCGAGAACACGATGCCGTTGACGCCCTTGGCCCTCAGTACATCGGCCTGCTCTTGTTGGCGCACCAGCGCTGAGATGGACAGGGCCTTGACATCAGGGTTTGGCGAATTGAGAAGGGTCGACAGTACGGAGCCACCACTGCCAAGGCATCAACGCTGTCAGTCAAAAAACGTTGCTTCTGCAGGCCAGAGTTCACCACTTACACGTATCCAGTGGCACCGGTGACGAGAACCTTTGTGGGCGACATGTTAGCAAGGGGAGACAGGGCTGAATCACGAATTGCGAGGGAAAACTACCAGAAACTGTTTCCACCGAGAGCTAAAATTGGGAGTGCCCTCGGTATTTATGCTTTGCCAGATAAAAAGAAGCTATCCTGTAGTCTAGCCCTAGACCGCTTGAAACTTTCCATGGCTCTGGTAAAGTCATAGCGGAGCTTTTCTCTCCGGCACGGTTCTGAATTACTAATGTCGCCATCCGCCGCGCTTACAAATGGCGACTTACCAATGCCAATGTGGTTTAAGCTCATGTAGCTGAGTTGACGGGATCAAGAAAGAAGCAGGAAAAAAATGGCACAAAAGAGTTTTCCGCTGAGTGTTAGATCCTGCTTATTCCCGCTCGTCGATTGGTGGCTCTTCCTTCTTGTTGTCTGTCCCCTTCCAAGGCTCTGCTTGGTAAGACTTGACTCATACTAGAAGATTGGTAGTCCTGAACGTAATCATACAATGTCAATTGAGGCTTGAAATAATTCACGGAAACCCTGTTCCAGTGGGCCTATACAATCTTGGATGACATAGGTATTGCAATGCTCCGACGGACTGAAGTGTTTGTCTAGGTTCCGTAGTTTTTTTCGCCAAAATCAAGCAATTGCATCTTGAACATTATTCAATGGCCGGGTCAGTCACTCTATAAAGCCCATACTCCGAGCTGGGAAGCCAAGTATTTGAGTTATACGATGCCTTCAAAGACAGGGGGGACGCGCCGGCTGTGACTCTGCCGTGGCACCGGATGCCTGGCCTAGGCAGGAGATGGCGTAAAATTTGCAGATACAAGACACCTTAAAGGGATCTGAATTCGCGAATCACAAAGATGAATATAGTATGGAAACGAGCAAGGACTAGGTACGGGGATCGAGCTGGTTAGTCTCGTCTGCTTGTACCATAGTAATCTAAGGCAGCAGAGACTCGACGCGTCAACTGTACGAGAGGGTGACAGCAGAGCCGTGGATGCTACGAGATGTAGCCAGCCTCAGGGGCGTTCACCAGTCTTGATTTAAAAGGGAATAGTATGGAATACAAGACTTGATATATCCCTTCACTCAAGGCAGCATCCATGGACAGGTCAAGCGTGGAGTCAGTTAAAAAAAATGCACCCTGACAATACGCGGCACCACTTCTAGGCGTCGCTGTTAGTATTGATGGACCAAAAACGTTTTTGTGACGATGCTGTACAACCAAAAGACGAGAAATTAGTTGATTGTAGCTCGTGAGCCAAGTCGCATATGAACATCCACACTGCGTCACTTGCCAGGCACTGGCGACACCACGGATCTCGCAAGATGGGATGATGGTGCCTCATGAAGAGCTGTAATTTGATCAATTTGTGATGGGCGGCTCTCGGGAAGACTTGAAATGGTCGCAGCAGGGCTTGGCCGGGCAACGTTTGGTATGAACCGCGATCAGGCGAGGCACTCCCTACGGCCAAGTTGTATCTCACTATCTCAGGGGTAGCTCTAATTACGAAGGTGTTTACGGCTTATCCCACACCATAAAAGTGTTCAAAATAGAAAAAAAAATGAAATTGATCAAAAAGTTCAAGTATCTCCCCATTTGGGTTACAATTATAATGAAGAATGATGCAATTCCAATCAATACATACCTCAATCATGAATCGTACCCAAAATAGCAGCACGGTGACCAGATAATCTCTCAAGCACATCCATCTCGTGAATCAAATTTTATTGATGTATGATTGCTGATCTTCATCTCACACGGTAACTCGTGCAGGTGCTTATGCGCACCATGGGATTCCGATATGAGCGAGTCAAGTGTGTGACGCAGTTTACGAATGATCAAGAGCTAACTGAACACAGCTAAACCTTTGTCTATAACGAAAAGGGCCAGCGGTGCCAGCGCGGTCGACAGCGGCCAAAATGGCCAGCATGCTCACAGCATTGATAAGCAGGCACAGGAGGAGCGTGTTGAGCGGCGCCCCCGAGCTTGTCACAGAGCAGGCCGCAGAGGACCCGCCCCGACGGCCGAAGAAAAGTTGAAAAGCCGACGTAGGACAGCGTCGCCGGGCCGGACAACACGCCGCGGGCCACCAGCCGGCCCTCCGCCGGCGGCGCGCGCACTCGGGACGGTCGAGACGAGCTCAACCGAACGTGGCGCTTACGGTGGCCGTTTTCTACTTGTACTTGCCGTTTCGGTCAAGTGTGCGCTCGGGGAAAAGAAACGATACGATGAGCCGCGCAGAAAAGGAAAACGCCGGCCGGTTTCTGCTTTTGAAGAATCTACTGAAGCAGAGACGGAGGGACCCTTGAAATGGCCGGCAGGGCTCAAAAACCTGGTGCTTCCGGGTTCCGCGCCCTTGGATGGACAAGATAGATGGATGGGTCTTGCCGGTGGCCGAGCGCCTGCTTGAGCTCACGCGCGCCAGAGTGAGTTTGCATGTGTCTTCTAGTATGTGTTTCTCTGTTGTGCCAATTGCGCAAGGTCGCTCGGCTCGTCTAATCTGCTACATGCCTTATCAAGCCCAATGCTATTTCAGCGAAAGACATCATCGTCCATCACGAGAAGTCGTCTCGGTTTGACCAGAGCAAGCAGATGGCAACGGGTGTAAACGGTTGACATTGCCCGCCAGCTTCTCGAGAGCGAATTCGAATATGGTCTCTTGATTGTAGTGTATTGCATGCCGCGAGGCTGTATAAAACCACCCTGGAGGTTGCCACACCCCCTGACCATCCGTAGACCGGTAGTGTGACGGCTGCATCGGGCATGCCGTCCCGGAAGCCTAGATTCTGCTGCGCCCGTGTCTCGCTGAGCCTCTTTTTACCGAATGCTGGGGGACCTGACATGGAATTGGGAAAAAGGGTCGGCCGTGTCCAGAAAAATCAAGGAAACTCGATCAACTAGCGCGTCGCCACATCCCAACCCTCCACCCTTTTCCTTCCCGAGTTTGGGCTAGTTCCTCCGGCGAGTGTGCGCCGCCGTCGGCTGCTCGACCCTGCAAAATGCACAAGGCGCAGGGCCATTTTATCTTTCCCCTTCCTCTCTCTCTCCTTCTCGCAGTTTGAGTTTGGCACATATTGAAAACATATCCGAGGCCCGGTGAGCACAGAAGAGATCTACGCTCTCTTGGAAGCATAAAGGCAAACAGTCTTACACCAGCGCTTCTTATCTTCTCGGGTGTTGCGACAGACTGCTGACCCAAGTTGCAAGCAACTGCTCGGGTGGACATCAAGTTGCGACGACGTATAGACAGACGCCCGGTTCTGCGTCAGTGTGATATTTTTCATCGATACAATGGCCAACGACAACAAGTCATCAGACAGCGAGGGCGACTACACGCTTCACTACTTTCCCTTTTCATTGTATTCGCTCATGGTGCGGTTCGCACTCGGATTAGGGAGACAGCTAAACAGTGAAAATGCGCCTCGAGTGCAATTGAAATTCGTCAACCTTCAGGCGCAGGAGAATTTAGGAGAAGAGTACCTGACCAAGGTGAATTCAAAAGGACAGGTATGTTGGCAGCTGCGTAGCGGGGGAGGAATTGCGTGAGAGCGCCATATGAGACGGCGAGAAAATGTAGAGCGGCGCCTTTACTCACGGCTGTTTTAATCAGGTGCCTTCTCTGACATCGACTCTGCTTGCATCGGGACTGAGTGACAGCCAGCAAATCGCCAAGTGGCTTTGCGAGAAGCAGCCCGAGCTGGTTCCGGCTGCGCACAAGGAAACCATTGACAAGTTGATGGAGAAGATGTATAGCTTTCATTTCAAGGCGCTCAATATACCACCGGAAGCAGCGGCCAATGGTATACCGAACGTTGCTGCTGCGATGCTCGAAGATTCCAGCATTTCAGAAAAGCACCGACGAGCCCTAGAAATCAAATCCATCTTGTAGGTATCTCGGTCCGGGGGCAGCCCCGGCCACCGTGTTGCTCATGGGAGAGGGCTGGTCATATCACGCTGGCAAGAAGCTGACACGAGCGACAGTCACGACACGCTGCATAGCAGGACGATAGAGGCGGATCACATTGCGCAAGTAGAGACGCACGTGTCTGGATTCATGGCGGAGCTAGCGGAGATGATCGAGGAGCACAAAACGGAAGGATCACGGTGGATCTTCGGGCAGCAACCGACGATTCTGGATGCGTACGCGTCGGCGCTCATGATCCGGCTGCTGGACAATAAGCGGCAGGAACTGCTGCCGGCCGGGGTCCAGGAGTATGCAAAGGCGGTACAGGCATCCGACGAATGGAATCAGATCACGCATGGGCGACCAACGGTATATGACGCGTCAATGGGCCCTGCAGCCGACTTGGATCCCAAGTGAGGAGAGGACGATGGGCCGAGTACGGAGTAGAGGAGGAGCATAAGGCAAAGAAACCAGCTGATGAAGATATATGACGGATAATGAAAAATAAAAAGGGAACGGGGGAGTATTGCGGGCACAGATAGCAGGGCAGAGTAGAATCACCTGGTAATCATGTTTTAACAAGATGCAAGAATAAAAGCGTGGAGTAATAAGTAGTGGCATGGGTGCTGATCGACAGGAGCTGCCCGTCACATCCATGCATAGATGACGGGCGTCGCTCAGGATAGGTAGTTTAATGGCGGAAAGAGGGGCTTGATGGCTGCTGGCAGTCATGTCTACTCAGTAGAGTCGAATGCAGTCTGGCAATGTATCTGTTAATGAAAGTCGCAAAACAACAAGAGGACATGGACCAGACAATTTTACGGATATTGCGGCGAGGCACAACGGAGACAGCCGCGGAGCCACAGTCGGGGTTCATTCTCGGCTGCCACTGTGACTGGCGCAACAAAAGGGTAAAAAAAAAAAAGAAAAAACAGAGTGCGAGATGGAAAACAGCCCATGCAAATGCGGTTACATATTGGCACGGAAATTTTACCATTGGCTGTTGATAATGAGTACTTATTAGCCGTGGCGGCGGAGGCGGCGGCGGCGGGCGGCGGAGGTAGTGGTGTGGTGTGCTCTTGTCGAGAGGGTGTGATGCAAAAGGACCCAAGCATGTTCAGCTACGCTCATTTAGGCAGGTCAGCGAGGAAGGGGTCCGGGGCTACTCACTCACACTGATACTGCTGTACTCTGTAGAAGGGATGGAGCGGGCAGAGCCACGGCTGTTACTAGGTTGCTGGGTAGATGGGGAGGCATCGGAGGCACAGTACTCCGTAGGCTGGGGATGATTGCTGGCCTGTGAGGATAAGAGTCAAGGGGGCATGGCTTATCTGTGCCGAGTACGGATACAGATTGACAGAGTGATTAGTACCGAATCAGACTTGGAGAGTGCGCGGCGCAACAGAAAATACTGAGTAAAAAGAGAGGCGTTGTTTAGCGGCGACGCCACCAGAGCACAGGGCACTCACTCACTCACTCATCACATTCACTGCACTCTTCTCGTCACTCACTCACTGACCCGCTTGCTCACTCAACTCAGTGATCTGCGCCATTGCGGCGGCGGCGCATGAGACCGCCGGCACGGCCTGAGTATCCCATGGGCCATGGGCATTACGGAGTAGATACCAATGTATATAATGATCCGTAAGATACGGGGTATTCGTCCTGGTAGCAAATACACTATAACTTATTACAGATTACATGCTACTGATACTCTTTAATAAGTCATCTAGCCTGGTATCTGCCGCTGCTCTCCTCCTTTCGTTGCCGCGCTGGTGCACTCACTCATCACTGTTTGCTTCCACTGCAGACAATACAAAAGTTCCCTCGTCTCACTGTTGATGCTGGCTGCCCGCACCGGACGGCCGGCCTTTCCTCCACCTTGCCTTGCAACTACTGATACGAAATAAAATTTCCATGTCCCTCACACGAGCACCACCACAGGATTTTTTTTTCTTTAAAAAAGGTTGGCATTTCAGCGGCATCTCCGCCCTGCCCTGTCAGCCCCCGGTACCTACTACTCAGTACTCCGTAGAGTTAGTATCAAATGAACCCTTACAAAGCCGGGGCTGGATGGTGCTCCACCCACTGAACCTCCCCATGCCCCCCCCTCCCCTCCCCACTGCCCAGCACGCCAAACTCGCTCTCCCCAGGTTGTTCAGGCTCTCACTCTCTCTCCCCCCCGGCCTGTTCCACACAAAGGCCTCGACTCCCCCTCTTTCTTCAGCCGTCGTCCTCTTCTCACTCAACGACTTTCTCTCAAAGCTCTTGTCCAGCCCTGCCCAGCAGATCAAGGGCGACAAACGGTTTCGTGTTCCCTTTAGGTCCCGTTGCTCGCTGTCATCGTCGTCGTCGTCCTGGACAGCATCTTGAGCATCTTGTACATACCTAGACATTTTGGTACCCCCGGCCTTCTTCACTTCCCTTCTTCTCAACGGCTGGGCCGTGCCCACACCAGGCCTGGCCTCGCCTCCGTTCCCCGCCAACACCATCGCCAACACCATCGCCAACACCATTGCCAATACAACTCGTTCCGATCTCCAAACTTATACCAAAACCCAACGCCTTCGCCGCCGTCGCCGCCGTCGCCGCCACCATGGTCCCTAAACTCTTTCGCAAGCGGCACGAGGCCGAGGAAATCACCCCCATCCCGGCCTATTCTACCGACCTCGACGTCGCCGGCATGGAGCAGCTCAAGCACCTGCACGAGTTCGAAAAGATGCACAAGTTTGATCCCAACTTTCCCATCGACGAGCTCAACGACCTGGATGCCGCCATCGCCACCTGCAATGCCGAAAAGGGCATTGAGATTGAGCACGCTCTCATGGAGGACAACAGCCCCTACCCCGAGGTCCGCGCCGTCGTTCGCAACTACGACGTTGATGTCCCCGCCAACACCGTCCGCGCCTGGGTCATCGGCATGTTCCTCTGTACTCTCGGTTCCGGCATCAACATGCTCTTCTCTCTGCGAGATCCCACCATCACCATCAACACCTATGTCATTCAGCTCATCGCCTACCCCATAGGTCTCGGCTGGGATCTCATCATGCCTGACCGCGTCTGGAATGTCTTTGGCCTCAAGTTCAACCTGCGTCCCGGCAAGTTCAACTTTAAGGAGCACGTAGTCATTGTTGCCATGTCCAATGTAAGTAAAAACACTCATTTTATAATTCACGACCCTACCTGCCAATGATTCCTTCGTCGTTGCTCACCCTGTCAATTATTAGGCTTCCTATGCTGGTGGTGTCCTCTACGCCACAGACGTTCTCCTGACCCAGCGCATCTTTTACAACCAGACCTTCAGCATGGCCTTTCAGATGCTCTTTGGAATCACCACCCTCTGTACCGGCTATGGTCTTGCCGGTCTTGCCCGTCGATTCCTCGTCTGGCCTGCCGCCATGATTTGGCCTGCAGACCTCGTCAACTGTGCTCTGTTCTACAGTCTGCATGACCACTCGCCATCCGACCCGGCCAAGACGAATGGCTGGTCCATTGGCCGCTATCGCCTTTTCCTCATCATCGGCACCTCGGCCTTTGTCTGGTACTGGTTCCCGGGCTGGATTTTTCAAGGACTCTCCTACTTTACCTGGATCTGCTGGATCGCCCCAAACAACGTCGTCGTCAACAAGATTTTTGGTGCTGCCCACGGTTATGGCCTGATGCCCATCACCTTTGACTGGACTGTCATCAGCGGCTATGTTGGCTCACCCCTCATCCCGCCTTTCCACGCCATTTTCAACGTCATTCTTGGTGTCTTGGCTACCTTTGTCTTCCTCTCCTGCGGCATCCATTTCAGCGGCACCTGGTTCTCCGACTACGTTCCCGTGCAGGCGGGCGACTCATTTGATAATATGGGCAAACCTTACAATATTTCGCGCATCATTGATGCCGATTTTCACTTCAACGAGACCGCGTACCACGAATACTCCCCACTCTTCCTTCCTACTCAATTTGCGCTCGCATACGGCACCTCGTTCGCCGCCGTCTCCGCAGTCCTCATTCACGTTGCTCTCTACCACGGCAAGGAGATATGGGCTCAGTTCAAGATGGCACGTCATCAGGAGGACGACGTCCACATGCGTCTCATGAAAAAGTACCGCGACGCCGAAGACTGGTGGTACGCCGCCCTTTTCGTTGTCATGATGGCCCTCTCCTTTGGTGTTGTCGCCGGCTGGGACACGGGGTTCCCCGCCTGGGCCTTCGTCGTCTGCATTCTGCTACCTATCATCTGGCTCATCCCCATTGGTCTCGTCCAGGCCATCACTAACATGCAGCTTGGCCTTAATGTCTTGACCGAGTTTATCATCGGTTACATGGTCCCCGGACGCCCCCTCGCTATGATGATGTTTAAGAATTACGGCTACGTCTCCATGTCGCAGGCCCTCTACTTTGCCCAGGACCTCAAGCTTGGCCATTACATGAAGGTCCCTCCCCGAGTCATGTTTGCCTCGCAGCTTATCGCTTCCATCTGGTCTGCCATTGTGCAGATTCTGCTCATGAACTGGGCTCTTGTCAATATTCCCGATGTCTGCTCTCGCGACCAGAAAGACAGGTTCACTTGCCCTGGCGGACGCGTCTTCTATACGGCCTCTGTTGTCTGGGGTGCCATCGGTCCCGCCCGCATCTTCAGCAGTGGCGCCATCTACTCGTCTCTGCAATGGTTCTGGCTGGTCGGCGCCGTGACGCCGATTCTCACCTGGTTGTTGGCCCGCCGCTGGCCTAAGTCGTTCTTGCGATACATCAGCACCCCCCTCATCTTCGGTGGTGCCGGCCAGCTTCCTCCCGCCACCGTCTACATTTACCTCTGCTGGGGCATCGTTGGTGTTGTCTTCAACTTTTTCATCAGACGCCGCTACACTGGCTGGTGGCTTCAGTACAACTACATAACCTCGGCTGCGCTCGACTGTGGTCTCATTGTCTGCACCCTCGTCATCTTCTTCACGCTGTACTTGACCAAGACGATGGCACCGCAGTGGTGGGGCAATGTAGGGGCATTGCACACTCTTGATCATCATGGCACAGCGATTGCCAAACAGCCACCGCCCGGCGAAACATTCGGTCCTAGTAGTTGGCGTTGAGATACGCGCATCTACTGACTCGCCAATGATCCGTGATGCGATGTTGATTTCCATGAAAAATTGTCGATATGAAAGCGTTATGATGGCATCCGTATTTCGTTCTGTATAGTTGCGATGGAGTATGGGCGTATTGATTTCTGCATATTTCTCTTCTTTGGATACCTAGCATACAATGAATATGAATGCACCTAATTTGAACCATTTTCTTTTAGTATTGTGTTAAAGTCTTGTTGCGTAGGAGTGTTCACTGCAACGCTATGTTATCATTTGCTGGCATCAGCGCCAAACAAAGACTACAGGACAAGGCGCCCAATTTGGTCTAGCGCAAATCCGCGCAAGGGTATGGTCACGTGAGACCCTCGACGAATGGATGTCAGGCGAGTTTGGCATGATCAAAGTTAGGGCTCGGCCACCCAAGGCTCCCCGGGCAGACGCAATTTTAGGTCTTCTTTTGTGGGCGGTCAACCCCACTCTTTTCGCACCTGCCGTCCACCGAAAAAAAAGCCCTCCTCACTCGTTGCCTCTACCTCACGACCCAAATTTGCAGTCTGGTTCTATTCATCCCACTAACGACCATAGCAACACCGACAAGATGAGTACGTTTTTATCGCATGCGAATGCTCAGTGATGTATTGAATCGGAGAAAAAAATCGACGAGAGAATCCGTAATCCCCTTTGGCAAGGTTTCTGCTGTGCTGCCGGGGTCGAACGAGGGCGAAGCAAGGCCAGGATATTGAAGACGACGGAGGAGAGGCCAAGGAACAGCTACTGCGTTGCGGATTTGTTGTGTCCAAGACTGAGGAGACATTTGTCATGCGGAAGCATGGCACGCGACGTTGCACGGCCGACCGGCCCGGACACGGCATCAATTGGGGAACGGCTCTCGTCGATTTATTCTCGCTTCAATCCTTACGAGCATTCGTTCCTTATGGAAGAGACGGCATTGAGGCTGACTGTTATCTATAGCCAAGGGTACCTCCAGTTTCGGTAAACGCCACAACAAGTCGCACGTTCTGTGCCGACGATGCGGTTAGTTTCCCCCTTCTATCCATCCCCTGGCTTCAATACGAGACGGAACTCGATTCGGCACAAACATGGTCACGCGCGACGCCTCTGCTTTTTGGTCATCGATTCGGAAATGCTCATCAGGGATACGTCCATGCTCAAACCCTCACCCGCTTGCGACGCTAGATGCGCCGGCAATACGTGTCTATTCGAGCTCTAGATAGGAGCAGAGAGACGATTCGGGCTTGACCAGAGCACTGACCTCGCGCGTCTGCCATTGAACCGACTCTTGAGATGTCTCGACCGAGCGTCACTCAACCCGTCCACGAAACATCGTATGCTGACTTGCCCTCTTCTAGGTCGCCGCTCTCTCTCTGCCCAGAAGAAGGAGTGCGCTTCTTGCGGCTACCCCAGCGCTAAGATCCGCAAGTGTACGTTTCTATTCTCATCCTCATGTCCTACGCACGGACCGATGTCAGAAAGACGGACGTGCCGGAGTCTCATACAAGACACCCAAGCTAACGCATCTTTTCTTTTCCTGCAGTCAACTGGAGCGAGAAGGCCAAGCGCAGAAAGACTGTTGGCACCGGCCGCACGCGCTACCTCAAGGACGTCTCCCGCCGCTTCAAGAACGGCTTCCAGTCCGGCCAGCCCAGCGGCGCCCGCGGCTCCTCTAAGGAGTAAAGATCGTTTTCATATGTCACTGTCACAAAACGATTATATCAAAGCGAAAAAAAGATCCCGACCTCCGATAGACTGGGAAAAAGAGAAATAATTCACGACCTTTTTTGTTTTTTTGGGGAGGGTGTTGAGACGATGCGTTGGCATGGATTTTGGGGAGTCAGAGGCTCTCTCGATTCTTGAACGGTCTGCCTATGGGTTTTCTATTTACCTTTTTCTTCATGTTGATTTCTCGGAGTATAAAAAAACAAACAACAACAAAGAAACCAACAATGCATTCCAAACTTGAACCCGCTTATTGACTTGCCGTCCTCTACTTTGTTTGCAACGTCTCGCTTCGCGAGAAACGCGAGAGTGACAAGACTTCTCCGGGGGAGTATAAAGAAGGGGGGTCGGCTTAGCTGCTAAGCAAAATTGATAAAATGGGAACGGTACTCCTTATACTGGACCTTGCCGTGGAGTTCCTTGTCTGGTTCCTTGCGTAAGGGAACAGAACTTGAACTGTCGAATTTCGTCAACTACCGCAACGCTGAACCCGTCAGAGTGGCAAGGAGAAGAGGCAAAATACAAAGTAAAACATGATGCTTCTTCACACTGGCCATCCCGCCTCATTGACATTGAGGCCTCAGCGCTCGCCCAATTTCTTTTTGCCGTACACTTTATTAAATCGCAATAGAGAAGATGCCGTTGTATTCGACCCAATGTCTCAAAAAAGTAAGCAGAAAAAAAAAGATCAAGTCCGTCAACGTAGAATCGCCACCATCTTTGAGCACAAAAGAGGTTGCCATCCGTCCCCTTCACCAGCGTGCGCGCAACTGCCACGACGCCGCGGTCAGCCTTCACGCACCTCTCTCAAAGACACGCACGGTGCCGTCGCCAGAGACGTGGTACAGAAGCTCATCCTCCTCCTGGGCGTCGCCGTCGCCGCCGCCGTCGCCGGCGGCCCGCTTGGTCGCGACGCGCAGCACGCCGCTGACGTCGGCCGCTGCGCCGGTATCGAGGCGCCGCAGCGAGACGACCTGGTCGGCGGCGTGCGCCTGGCCTAGGACTAGGGCGGCTTGCTTCCGCTCTAATCCCGTCGTCGTCGTCGTCGCCGCCGTCGTCGTCGTGCCTTGCTGCTGCTGCTGCTGTTGCCGTACCGCGGCCCGTATCAAGGGCTCGTCGGCGGCCAACGTGACGAGTGTAGAATGCGCATTCTGTAGGGCGAAAAGAATGAAACAGAAACTGTGTTAGCTCAGGCACAAAATTGGAAACTGCATATAAGTGTGTATATATATATGTGTGTGTGTGTATGTGTGTGTATAACGCACCTCGCGCAGGCGCATGAGCAGGCTGTCAGCGTCGGAAAAGGCGCTGCTGCTGCCATTGACAGGAATTGTCGTCGTCGTCGTCGTCGCGACGTAGGCGTCGAGGCCGTCCAAGATCAGTGTCTTTTTGGACTGCGGTGCGAGCCGCGCCATAGCGGCCTCTACCTGCGTCTGGATGGCGCTGGTCGTGCCATCATCGCCCACGATCACGCCGTCGTGTTCGTTGCGGCCTGCTGTGCCCGCTGGCGGCGCGTAGAGACTCGTGAGTCCGTCGACGAAGCTGAAACGTCCGCTCCTGCGGAGGGCGTCTAGATCCATGCCCTGAGCAGACGAGGAAAAACACACAAGTTAGCGTTGTAAGCCTTCTCTCCTGGTGGTATCCGAATCATCCGGGAAATCATTCGACAACTGTTGCCTTGTGGCTTCTGGAGGCTCACACACACACCCTTCTACAAACTCTCTTTCACATGCTCTCTCACGCCTCTCTTTCACACACACACACACACACTCTCTCTTACTCTCGTTTTCTCAACCCTCTTACTCTAAATCCTACCCCCAAACGGACCGCATGTGACAAAAAAAGAAAGAAGAAGAAGAAGAAGAAGAAGAAGAAGAAGAAGAAGAAGAAGAAGAAGAAGAAGAAGAAGAAGAAGAAAAGGAAGCTTACCAGTCTCGCGCACCCATCAGCCCAGAATCTCGCATCGCGCATGAAGCTCACCAGCACAACCCCCGACCCAACATTTTCGTCACCGCTCACTCCCCGCCCTCCTCCTCCACCACCACCTCCTCCTCCCAGAAGCGTGTAGAGATAGCGCAGCACCAGCCAGTTGGCGCTCGCGCCCTGCACCCATGTGACGACGGTGAGGGAGCCCTCGTCGCGCGCGAGCGGGCCGCGCGCCACGTGCGGCTCGAGAAGCGCGGGCATTCGGGATGACGATGAGGATGATGACGACGGTGCCGGTGCCGACTGCTGCTGCGGTCGCCGCGCCGCCGCGGCCGCGGCCGCCGTCGTCGTCGTCAGTGGTAGTGGTGGTGGTGGTGGTGCGGGCGACGAGGCGGACATGTTTGGTTCTTTGCAAAACAGCAAAACACACACACACACACACCACTTTCGTCTGCCTGCGGACTCTGTAGAAATTAAACGTATGAGATTATAGAAAAAGAAAGGCAAGAGGGTGAAAGAATGCTTTGCCAAGTAAGATTCTACATGTAGCGGCTACCTTCATGTGCTCTAATAAAATGTTTGAGTGGTGGGGGCGGGGACGGTATAGCTCGCACTGTCTACACGGCCAATACTTTCCACCAGTTGGCACTCTGCTGATATCGATATTTTACGGGTAAAAGCAGATGTTTCTTGTACATTTTGCGGCAAAAGTACTTTCAATGTTTTCAACAGGTCGTCTGGTATTATCGTCTCTTTCAAAAGTCGTCGAGTATTCATAAGTCTAGCCAAAACTATATCAATCGAGGGTGCCCAACCATGCAAGACATTTCCATGCACAGAAACAAGAACAAAACAAAACAACCGTGTTGCAAAGACAACACATCCCATAATGCAGTTGGCGATGATAGGTTATGCACAATTAAAAGTGGTCTAAAACAAACTAAAACTTCTCCATCAGGTTCTTGCGAACCGTCCACATGCGTAGTCGCTTGCCATAAATGAAGAGAGGAATCGTAAAGAGGAGAAGAATCAGCTGAATGATACCAATCCAGATATACACCATCTTTGGGCCGTCATCGGCCAGCCAGTGGCTGACAAAGAGACTGAAAACTAATCCATGCAAAACGTTTTTGGAAAAGTTGAGAGTCACAAGAGCCTCACCCGCGTACTGGCGGTAGCTGTCGACGCAGAACGTAATCGACGTCGTCGAACCAAGGGAGCAGCCAAAGGACACGACGCCAAAGAACACAGTTGGAACAATCCAGTGGTCTTGATCTTCAGCTGACCACCCAAAGCCCATCAAGCCGATGCAAGTCGTGATGAGGATGGGAATAGTCATAACCAGTCGAAATTCTGGCTCATAAAGGCCACCGTTGCGGCGTGCCATGGCCTTGACAATAATGTCACTGATTTTTCCGGCGACACCGGTTCCGAGGATGCCTCCGACAAAGGGGGAGACATACACCAGTCCTGTTTGAAGAGCAGTAAAGTTGTACGTCTCCGGATTGCGGTAGATGATGGCCATGGTTTCAGATATGACGATGAGCCAGCCGATGGAGCATGCGTAGACGACCGAGGACCACAGAACAGCGGGATAAGCAAAGAGCACAAACGGTCGGACAAGAACCTTGTGCCACTTGTCGCCATTGAGACGTCCGTGATATGGTTTCAGCTGTTGGACAAATGACTGAGCAGGCTGCTGGCGTAGGTTGTGAGTATATTGGCGGATTTTCGGAGGAGAAGAAAGATTCGTGGCCGAAATAGTTTCCCCATCTGCAGCGTTCTGGCCAGAGAAATAGTCACTACCAGATGCATTGCCAATACTACCGCGACCGTCTGGTGTTTGCAAATGGCTCGAATCCTGTGTATTTTGGTGGCTCATTCGAGTGATGGCCGAGGGGCCCGTCCTGGATCCGTCGGCGGCAGATGTAGTAGGTGCATGATGAGGCTTCGAAACAGTGATGGATGGCTGCGTATCCTGCTGCCTTGATCCAGAGACGTCGCTTTCCAGCTGCTTTTCCACATCAGACGCTTCAGAGAAGCCCACATGAAGATTTTTGTGGTGAACAGTTGACGGACTAGCAACAGGGTCGTCTCGTAATTGATGCTCTGTGGCAGGAGCGAAGCCGACGTGCTGATCACGGTGACGGTCTTCAGCCCCTGGAGAATGAGGCCTCTCCGAGGACATGGCTGGGGCCGGCGGCACGGCCATCTTGTGCGGGCCGTACCGAGAAGAAATGCGGCGAAAAAAGTTTGGTCGACTGGATGACTTTCTTGTCGGGGTGCGATCCCAAAAAGTCTCGGGAACAAAGAGGAACAGCAGGATACCTGCGAGCCCAACTATCATGGCCATGATCCTGTAGTTGGTCAGCTCCGTCGTGTTGTTCACATGACATGGGCTCAACTTACCAAAAGACCCAACGCCAGCCGAAGCGGCCAATGATGGCGGCGCTGACGAGTGGTACAAGGTTTTTACCACCGAGAAGCAGCAGTGTGTAAATTCCGATGCGAAACGCACGCTCGTGGAGGAAAAAAATCTCGGCAATGGTTGCAGACGGCAAGCACTCGACTGGACTGATTGCGACACCTTGGAAAACGCGGGCGGCAATGAGGGAGGAGAACGAGGGAGACCACCCAGCCCAGAGCGACGTCCCGATGAACAGAACGGCACTAGCAAGATAAACGGGACGTTTTCCGAAAAGGATAGCGGTCGGGGATGCGAATACTGAGCCAAGACCTAGACCCATCATGTAGAGGCCTGTGGTGAGGGCGACAGTTTCGACCTCGACGTTGTATTCACGAGCGACATCTGTGAAACCAGCAGCAATGAGAGGAGTGACACCACCGCCGAGCATGCAGTAGAAGCCGAGAGACAAGAGAGCAGTATCGCGACGCCAAGATGGCCAATTGAGGGGGTCATTGACGGAATCCTCGGGCTGGGGATCCAAGATGATTTCGCCATTCTGGGTCGTCTTTTTCGCCTCCTCCGGGGCCGGGACGGACTTGTTGGCAGGCGTGCTAGAAGCGCTATGCAGAGGACGGGTACCGCCAGGGGTCATGGGCATATCAACAGGGAAGCCAGCAGGAATGGACGAGTGGGAATTGCGAGCATGGATGTTGCGTAAGCCGAGGGGCTCATTGCGATGGGCGGCAAGCAACAAAACGGAGCCTGACAAGAATAATGTTAGAGGGCATTACAAGGCGGACGGTTGAGGGTGGTTGAGGGAAGACGCGTCTTACCTGGAACTTCGACGGTGTTGGGGTCATTGAGAACGCCCATACTCCATTTCGAAGTGGGTGGCTGGCTGGTCTCTGAATCATTGGGGGCAGAGCGTCTGGCGAAGAGATGACTCAGGACCCAGCGGCGGCCGGGGTCAGAGGGTTTTTCACCGGACACGGATGGGTCTGACGAGGACATTGTTGCGGCGATGGTGAAGAGTAGATGAGCCGACAAGGAAGGACAACAGGAGCAGGTTGAACAGCCGCGGAGGGGTCGGACGGAGAGAAAGAGTCGGGGCCTCTCTGAGAGGGGTGGATGAGGAGATGCGACTAGAGGAGGGAGAGGAGGGAAAGGAGGAAAAGATATAAAGACGATTTGCTGCGAGTGTGGCAGGCAGGGGAGGCGAGAGAAGCAGGGCGATGATACGTATGACAGTTATGAAATGCGTAGTGTAGGTAGTAAACTCTCTGCTCTGGGCGTGGGCGGAAGATGCCGAGCCGGCAGAGGCGAGAGCGGTAACCTAGGCAAGCAGATGAGGTTGAGAGATGATAATGATGACGATGATGATTGAGAAGAAGAGGAGGAGGAGGGGGGAGGAGGAGGAGGAAGTAGAAGAAGCTGAAGAGAGCAATGAGGAAAGTAGTCGATAGGTGGTGGTGAGTAGTCGGGCAAGGTTCAGTCAAGGTAGGAGTTGGGGCGTGAAGCGGAGACCAACTAGTGGCAGGCGTGGCCGAGAGATGCTGCAAGATGGAAATGTATAATTGTTAGGCTTGAGCTTAAAAAGAAAAGAGGGCAGGAAAAAAAAAGGGAGCAAGCATGGCAAAAGGCTAGTCAAAGCTAGTTTGTTATGGAGAAGAAGTGACAAGTTCAAGGGTTGTGGATGAGGTGGATGAGGTGGGTGGCGGCTGGGGGAAGGGTCATCTTGGCAAGCCACTGCGACCAGTGCGACGATGAGGCGCAACAGGTGAAGACGAGTGAGTCGAGGGCGGCGGGTATAAAAGCTACCAGTAGTGAAGATGACAGGCAAGGCGGGAAAGAGTTGCAGGCAGAGAGAGAGACTCACAAAAGGGGGTTGAGGGTGCGATGAAAAGTGAGTGAAGATGAGGAGAAGACAAGGCCTGGTTGGGGGAAGCAAGTTTGTCAGTACGGATTGGAGATGATGGGGTTGTGATGATTTGTAAAGGGCTGCGGTGGACGGGCATGAACGAGTCGAGTGAGTACCTTGTCGAGTTGGTAGAGGTGGTGTGGAGGCGAGCCGACGAGGCTGTACTGATACCGAGTATTGATATCTTATCATCACTACAAGTATCCAGGCGGGCAGTAGGTAGAGACAGCGAGAGAGATGAGAAACAGAGACAAAAACAGAGACAAAAAAAGGGAGACGTGGAGCGCCCATGTGTGAGCGAGGACAAGGCAGCCAATACGATGCAATATGTTGCGGCGTGGCGACGCCGAGGCGGGTCGGCGGCATGGAGTGCATTTACATGGCGCATTCGTATATACGGATAACGGTAGCAAGTACGGAGTAGTTGGTTGGTACCTACGTTGTGGCTGCATTTATTATTCATTACCTACAATATGTATCATGTATGGGATGCATGGGAATGATGGCGAGTTTTGTGCGGGAGCCATCTTTGACGTGCAGCTGAAAGAAGAAACAAGTGATGAAAGGGAAAATACACGAGCAAGAATATGAGATGCAAAGGGAGAGATGGGGATTGCAACAGGATAGTATTTAAGAATCAAGACTAAAAGAAAGCACGTAAGTGAATACCATCAGCCCTCCAGACTGAAAGATTTATCTGGTGGGCTAGTATTTCCCATAAGAAATACTTTCTTTAAAATAAATAAATACTACAATTCCAAACTGCCAGAGCGTTACTCAGTAATATATAAGTCCAGCCAGCAGATGCAGTCGAGCCGACCAGATTTACCTGGACGCTATCCGCATCACCATCCACATCATCCACCACAGCCCATCCACATCACCATCCACACTAATAAATACCCTGCAACCCATGCCATCCATCTGCATGCATCATGT
This sequence comes from Cordyceps javanica, assembly GCF_051103115.1. NCBI lineage: Eukaryota > Fungi > Ascomycota > Sordariomycetes > Hypocreales > Cordycipitaceae > Cordyceps > Cordyceps javanica. The sequence goes on from NC_139296.1 coordinate 3,756,234, forward strand.
ATGTACTGAGTATACGGATTATCTAGTTACGGCAACATCTCGGCATCTCGTGTCCCTAAACCTGTCCCCATGGCCTTGCATGCACGCTTCCCCCTCCCCTCCCCCCCACCGCCATTGTTCAGCAGACCCCTAAATCATCATCACCATTCGCCAGCCCACCGAGGCAGCCATGACGTCTCGGAAAGGACGAGGCATATGGATTTGCATTCCCCAATTGTTTATTAATATCTTGTCCAAAATTCAGTAAGCTCCAGGTCCGCAGTAGATGGCTGGACGTCTGCAAACCTTGCTTCCCAAGTAGGCGGATAAATACGTCCTACCAATGTACCTCTCGCAGCCTCAGGACGCAACAACTTGGGGACAAGTCAATACCAAATGACCAATTTACCCCGCCTCATCACGGTATCAAGCAACTCGCTCACATCTCATCGTCGCCTTGAATCATGATTCCAGCCAACAACAAACAATAACAACATCAACATCAACGCCCACGCTTGCGTTCCAGCCCCCAACATTATCTATGAGTAGCAAGCCTAGGCAGCGCCCTCTGAGACATCAACAACCACCCCTGCCCTCCCCCAAGAGCCTCGACGTCGTTTCCTCTCAGCCGACCACCGACCCTTGACTTGTTGTCAATCCCTCCCTTTCCGGCCGGATCAAATTTCGTCGGCCTCGTTCCATCTCCAGCTCGACCTCGTTCCATCTCCATCTCGACCTCGTTCCATCTCCATCTCGACCCTGGTTCCATCCTGGTGTCCATAACCATGCCGCCCACCATCAACACCATCAACATCACCACAATCACCACCACCACCAAACCCGCCCTAACCATGCTCGCCGTCTCCGCGCGTCGATCCGCCTGCATCACGAGTCGTCGCCCAATCCACACCACCGTCCGCTTCTCTGCATCAGCCCCCCCGCCTCCACCATCTGCCGGGCCTGCTTCTGAGTTTATCGTCACCGCCCCCTCCGCCGCCGCCGCCGCCTTTGCCGCACCCAGTCGTCCTCGTCGTCTGACGCAGCGCCAACCCCGGCTTCGTCCCGCGTGGTCATGCCCGCACACACATCACCATCATTCCTACTCGGGCCATGCCGCCGCCGCCTTTTCCACATCCGTCTCGCGTAACGCCAAGAACCAAGTCTTTTCCCCGTACGTTAAACTCGTCCTCTCCTCCTCTGTACTCACTACCAGTACCTCTTTATGCCATCCATGCCTGGTGACTTTTTCTTTCCTCACGGGGTTTCCTATGATTCTTTTACGACCACCCCTCCATTTTTTCCTTCAACAACTTCCCTTGTACTAGCTTGACCCCCTCTTCTCACGCCACACCTCGATTTAATCTCATCTGACCAAGTCACTCACTCTCCGTGCAGAGTTCGCAACAATGATACTTTCCAAACATATCTCGCCTCGTCTTCCTCGTCGCGCATTCCCCTGCTGACCTTTTGGACCGCATCCTGGTGCCCAACCTGCCGCACCGTTGAGCCCCTCATCCGCTCCCTCGTCGAGTCTGGTGTTGGCGAGGACCTTGGCGGCGTCACATTCGCACCGATAGAGTTTGACAGTCCAGACATCATGTCTGCAGGCTCCCAAAGTCTCGCCATGACATATATGATCACCTCCATACCCACCCTCCTCAGCTTCGACGCCGGCGAGGCCCAGACCACCACCAAGATAACCGACGCCAGACGCATGGCGGATCGTGAGTTTCTCACCCAATGGATCCAAAATGAAGCTCGTCGCCATGGCGGCCGTGGCGGCGGCGCCTCCGCTCCCTCGTTCGGAGGCTTGTTTCGCGGACCCAAGTAGACAACCCGCCGCTCTTGATCGCGCTCTCAAAAACCCCCTTCTCGGCAACCTCCCGCGTCACCAAACAGTATCAAATGGCTTGACATAGCCACCAAGTGACCGAGTAATGCTGCCATGGCCCCCCGGTTTTATAATTAGTCTCTTCCACATGCAAACAAACGCATAAACCACACTTCTAGGTTTCCTTGTCAATGCCACATCCTTTTAAACATCCGCACTACGCCGTTCCCACGTCCTTTGTATGCACGTCTACATCATCACGCAGCAAATGGGGCACGCTAGCTCTCCACCGCCAAGCCGCCAGCCATTCACCAAAGCCGTACCCGAGGCAGGTAGCAAATGGAGACATCATCATTCACGACTTGACATCCAAGACTTGACATCCGAGACTTGACGGCATCTGCCACTCGGCGGTATCTAGTACTTGAAAATATAAGATTTGACGGCATCTACGACTTGACGGAATTCACGACTCGACGGTATCCTTGACAACATCCACGACCTGATGACATCTACGACATCCCCTCAACACAGTTATCGCAGTGGTCGAGACTGCGTGTTACCAGTCCATTGATAGACGTCATCCATCGCCTTCTTCCATTTTCCTCTTCGACAATTCTTCCATGTACAAACATTACCCAGTCACTGGACACTAACAAAGTCCCAATTACGAGCGCATCCACCATCTTCATTACGACAGCTTTCTACCTAGTCATCGAGCCCTTTTGAAAAATGTTCACTCCGTTGGAAAGGTGACATTGCCAATCCACTCCCGAAAGAGGGCGTCGTAAGCTGCCGGGCGCTCCTCCTGAGGCCAGTGAGCGGTATCAATCGTCTATCCACCAACTTGTTAGCAAGCTACGGTACGTCGCAGACGCGCAAAGCTTCACCCACCGCATTGTAGTGATTTGTGAGGAACTTGTACGATCCCAAGGCCAAAGCAACACCCGCCCAATCAGCGACGGGATCTTTGGTAGGGTACAGCACAAAGGTCGGCTGCGACAGTGTATAGTTGCCCTGCGCCCGTTCAAAACGCCAGGTGTCATAGCGGTTGCGACGTTGGTATCCGTTGAATGCTGATGGAGACACGCAACGAGATTAGCAGACGGATCACACATCTCAAGTCTCATCAACCCGTCGGTGAACGAAGATACAGAATCGAACTGGAGGAGCGCATACTATTGTAGAATCCCTGTTTCTGGTAAGAAGCTACCATGTAATCCTCCACCACCTTGGACATGATACCCGAGGCCGGAATGTCGGTGCGGCCTGCCTTTTGGTTGGCCATGCGCCACGCGCCGAGGAAACTGGTCTGATCTTTGAGAAAGGAGTCGGGAACTTGAGAGCTGGCAATCTGCGCACACGAACGAATCGCGTTACGTGGATCGGCGTCCATCTCGACGGCGCCGCCGGTCGCATTGTTGGACAGGTACAGCTGGTACCCGAAACCGGCTGCTAGCTCAACCAGCTTCTCCGTAGGCACAAAGTCGAACGCGCTAGAGACGTACTATTCACAAAACAAATCGTTAGACAAGGGGAGCCGCGTCGAGATGGGCTTGAGCGCATCAAAGGGAAAAAAATGAAGCGATGGAGCGTACCGGCACGACGGCGTTGAACACGCCGATGAAGCGGTCCGGCCGGCTGCGAGCAGCTTCCCAGCACACCTGCGCACCGAAATCGTTGCCCATACAGACGCCCGCCTTGACACCGGCATGGTCCATGACGCACATGAAGTCATTGACAAACTATAAAAAGGGCTACAGGTCAGCCAGCTTGCCACAAAGCGCCCGGAATATTGGCGAAATAGGGCCCAAGTGCAGAGGGAAGATCGGCAGAGAGAAAAGAAGAAGAAAAAGAAAAGAACCCACGTCGGGCATGGTATTCGACTCAAACAGGTCACGCGGATGCTCGGAGTCGCCGTAGCCGCGGTGTTCGGGGATCAAGAGGCGATACTCCTTACCCAGAGTCTGGATCTGGTTGCGGTACGTCGTCCACAGCGAGGGCCACCCGTGCGACATAACGATGACTTTGCTCGCATTGGGGTTGATGTCGAGGTAGGCGAGCTTCAGATCGATGTTGACCGGTGCGAGCCCCCCGCCGCGGTCGACAGCCGGGCACCGGACGAAGCGCTTCTCGTACGATGACGGATCAAAGCTAGATGTGTTACTATTGTGTGAGTTGGACGGGGCCGCCGTCGCCGCGACGACCAGGCTGCTGCTCGCTGCTGCGAGGAGCAGCGCACGTAGTGGCAGATGCATGATGCAAAGAAAAGAGGGATATCACAGCAGCACAATGTGTGGATGTCAGACTTGTATAAGGAGAGGGAATACCAAAAGATACGAGCCCGTCGCCACCCTGAGAAGAGCTTTTACTGAGTGCCTTTTATACATCTCAGCTTTCTGCATTTACTCGAAAATTGATCAATCGCCGGCCCTGTTCTTGCGGCCACGGACTCTTCCAATGAAGTAATAATCTCCGCAACACCTGGACGCGAAATTGCGGCCTCAACCTTTTCCCTTGGTCCTCGCCACATCGGCACCGCTCGTGAGATGCAGGTCGGAGAATCCCCAACATACGACCCGAGCTGCCAGGGCCGAAGACTGGACCACCCGAACCAGTCCTGGTTAGTGAGGCCGGCCGGTCGGACGGCCTTTACCGTACTTTTGATTTCTCCGAGTAGATTTAGCTCATTGGTGGAATACGGGTTACCAGCATTAGACACGCCGTGGTCAAGTTCCCGTTGTTTTCCAAGCCCCCGCCCCCTTGGGGGCCTTTAACAAACTCGATTCGCCGGGCTGTCCAATTCATTTCCCGATCTCTGCTGATGCATCGCTATTGGCGTCAGCACTAACAAGTGCGATGAATGCCGCTTGCTTCACTGTACGGACTAACTAGGGCATTGCAAGACGGCAGTAGAGACACAAGAGACAGGAGATTTTCGTGACAGATTTCTCGCACGCTTAGTGAATCCCCGAGTCGGTCAGTCCAGTATTTCAAAGTGACGCGTGACGCCATGCGACCACCAGATACTACCCGGTTCAACTAGCGCTTCACTTCTAGGTCCGGCGCAACCAGTGTCTTGCCGAGTATAATTCCGTTACGGCTGCTCCGCAGGACGGATGGGACATGCCAGCTTTCTTCCCGGGCCAAAGAATTACAGAGTAGCATGTCTTGACCTTTGTAGCGAAGCCTTGAACCAGAATTAGAGTTGCTGTATCCTTTGCGAGCCCGTTTTACAAGACCTCCCATCACACCCGATAGACCTGCTGACCAGTGGCCACACAGAAAAATGTAACGCTGCAACCACACCTGCAACAAGCTAAATCAAAGCATTGTTCTATTCTTCCCAGCCAAGGAAAGCCTAGTAGACTAGCCCTACACTCGATGCCCCTGATGATCTTGGTCACAGCGTCGCAGAAATTATGTTGCCGTGGATTTGTGAACCTCTTTACCTGACCCGTTGCGGTCGCTTCCGTCCATCGACCTCCAGACCAAACAAGAAGGGCAGTGAACGGCACAGGCGAGACTGCAGCGGGCACTGAATATACTTTTCTCCGCATAAAGGAGCTCTCTAGTAGTAGTAGCAGTAGTAGTGCTCTGCCAGCCAGAACGTCGCACCTTTACGAAACCAAGTTCAGACCTGTGCCAAACGCTAGTCAGGAAGTCGGTATAGAGTCTAGATGCCATGGGACTTTTGTGCGTGACGGCAGGTTCGGCGAAAAGAACAATCTTCTAGTGCAAATTGGGCCGAGAAACCAGAGAAATGGCAAGTTCCAGGGACATGAGACGAGTAAACGATGCTTTGATGCTCAAGCGCACGATCCCATGATACGTGTTAGTGAGGTCCCGCGGGGAGGATCGCGTGGTGGGCAGGGAGCTTGGCACACATCGTGAGAACGGTTTGCGCACATGCGCTGGAGTTTTATCGTGTGCAGTCTACTTGGCAAGGGGAGTTTTCACGAAGTTCCGTGTATTTAATGTGCGAAATTCCAGTCTGAAAACAAGACCATGTTGCTGCATTCGACTCATTCATATCTTGTCCCAAATCTGCCAATATGCTGCGGGTCGCGCTGCTTCTAGCATCCCTGCCAGTCTGGCAGCAAGTGCTGGCTGCCGGTACTAGTTTCCTGAATCATACTGAATTGCTTTCTGGGGTTGAGAACCCAGACTGGTATGAGCAAAACATCCCGCTGATTGACATCCCGAGCCCGCAGATCCAGGACGTCTACTACTATCGCTGGCAGACCTACAAGGAGCACCTGGCTTACACGGGAGCCCAGCACGGCTACCTCGCCACCGAGTTCCTGCACCCGGCCTCGTACGGGGCCCCGTTTGGCGGCATCGTCGCCGCCGCCGGGCACCACATTGTCGAGGGCCGGTGGGTGCGCGACCTCGGGTACGGCCGGGACCTGGTCAACTACTGGCTGGCCGGTCCGGGGCAGCTCCCGAAGCCGGCGACGGAGGAGCTCAACAAGGACACGCACGACTGGGCCCACGAGTACAGCTTCTGGGCGGCCAGCGCCGTCTGGAAGCGGTACCTCGTCACCGGGGACCGCAACTTCACCGCGGGCCAGCTGGGCAACCTGGTCCGGCAGTACCGCGGCTGGGACAGCCACTTCAGCCCCGACCTCGGGCTCTACTGGCAGGTCCCCGTCTGGGACGCCACCGAGTACACGGCGGCGTCGTACGAGTCCCCCGGCGGCGACCCGTACCACGGCGGCGCCGGGTTCCGCCCGACCATCAACGCGTACCAGTACGGCGACGCGCGCGCCATCGCCGCCATCGCCGCGCTGGTCGGCGACGCGGAGGAGGACCTGCAGGCCGAGTACGAGCAGCGCGCCGCGTCTCTGAGGCAGGCCCTGCAGACCCATCTGTGGAACGAGGACAAGAAGTTCTTTATGCACCGCGACCGCGACTTTGGCCGGAAGCTGCTGCAGGATCGCGAAATCATGGGCTTCCTGCCCTGGATGTTTGCCATGCCGCCCGGCAACTTCTCGACGGAACCGTTTGCGCAGCTGACGGACGCCCGCGGGTTCCTGTCGACGTTTGGGCCGACCACGCTCGAGCAGAGGAGCAAGTGGTACATGCACGAGGCCGACGGCTGCTGCCGCTGGGACGGGCCCTCGTGGCCCTTTGCCACCTCGCAGACGCTCACCGCGGTCGAGACGCTGCTGCACGAGTACCACCGGCAGAGCACAATCACCCCGTCAGACTATGTCGCCATGCTGGAGACGTACGCAAAGACGCTCTACAAGGGCGGCAAGCCGTACGTGGCCGAGGCTCACCACCCCGCCGAGGACAGATGGATCTACGACGGACGCGACCACAGCGAGGATTACAACCACTCCACATTCGTCGACAATGTGCTCGCGGGACTGCTGGGGCTCCGCGGCCAGGCTGGCGACACCCTGGTCGTCCGCCCGCTGGTGCCCCCGTCGTGGGCGTACTTTGCCGTCGAGAACGTGGCGTATCACGGGCGGAGCGTGACGGTGCTGTGGGACGAGTCGGGCACCCGATACGGTCAGGGAAAGGGCTTCAGCGTCTTCGTCGACGGGGCGCTCTCCGCGCATCGCGACACGGTCGAGGAGCTGACGATCCGCGTGACGCCCGCCATCCCGCGGGCCCCGACCCTCAAGGTCAACATTGCCGCCAACACGCAGAACGACGCGCGGCTGTCCCGGGCCTTTGCCTCGTACACGTCCGGGTTCGACGACCCGATGCGGGCCATTGACGGCAACGTCTGGAGGACGGCCGTGCCGTCCAACAGCCGCTGGACCTCGTACGACAGCCCCAACGCGACGGACTACTTTGGCGTCGACCTCCGCCGGACGCAGTCGCTCTGCGACGTCCGGCTCTACTTTTACGACGACGGCGGCGGCGTCCGCATCCCGGACCGCTACGACCTCCAGTACTACCGGAACGACGACGACGGCGGCGGCGGCGGCAACAGCAGCGGCACGTGGGAGACCGTTCCGGGCCAGCAGCGCAGCAAGGCGGCGACGCCCGGCTCGTCCAACGAGGAGATCCGGGTGACGTTTCCGGCCCTCGCCGCGTCGCAGCTCCGGGTCGTCGCGCCGAACCCGGGGGGATCGGCCGGGCAGGGCTGGGGCCTGTCCGAGCTCGAGGTCTGGACGGCGGCCCTGTTCCACCTGCGCGGCGAGCACAGCGGCAAGCTCATGGGCGTCGAGCGGATGCTCGGCACGCCCGGCGCGCGCGTGCAGCAGTACGACGACAACGGCACGCGGGACCACCACTGGCGCTTCGCGCCGGCCGCGGGCGGCTGGAGCACCGTCGAGAACCTCAACAGCGGGCTCGTGCTCGCGGTCGCCTCGCGCGGCGATGACGGCGCGAACAACAACACGAACCTGGTGCAGGACGACTACGATTACGACGACAATGGCGAGGGACCCGCGCCGCGTCAGCTGTGGAAGGTGCAGGCGCAGGGAAGCGGCCGCTTCCTGCTCCGGAACAAGGGCAGCGGCCTGGTGGCGGGCATCGAGGCCAACTCGACGAGCAACTCGGCCAACGTCGTGCTGCGCGAGGACGACGGGGCCGAAAGCAACTTGTGGAGTGTTCTACCCGCCGCCATCGAGGGTTGCTGATGTCACACTTTTCCATGAGCAGTAAAACAAGAGGAACCTTGAATGCATGGTCCCCGTCCGCCAAAACATAGAGCAGCAATAATAAGCTGTCGGCACAGCGACGACAAACTTCAAAAGCCTTGCAATGTACGAACTTTGACACCACCCTACATTACATGGTGGTCCTCAACTGGTGACCAAAGTGGGAGCTCTCCAGCGATGGAATTAAATCCAGCAACTTTGAATGCAAAGTCGAATGAAATGAAATGAATTGATGCACTAACTTTGAACTTTCAGCAAATGGAAGGATGTCGAGGTGGAGACTGAAGTGTTGGAAAGCTTGTTATAAAGCGATCTGTTGATAGCTCTACAGCATGACTTGTGCTTACACAGACACCCCAAAGGCCTAAAGTTCAGAGGACAAGAAGATTACTGATGAATTGTTTGATTGGAAATAATCAAGTAAAAAGCCAATCCTCAACACCAGATGTCAGAGTCCACAATGCATGTTGAAAGCATCTCCAGGCTGTCCAAAGCGAGTCAGTTGAATGACCTTGTCCTCGATTCAAATAGACTGAGAAGACGTTTTAAACCATCGTTAAAAAAACCTTCAAGGAGGCCCGCTCTCTCTAATTTTCTCCATGACAACTCTGGCTAGAGAATCCATCGAGTCGTGGGTGCTGAGCTTGTCCAGGATGACTCTCCCGTTCCAGTCCTTGACGCTGATGTAGCGAATGTGTCCCTCGACCGAATGGTTCTTGCTCTCGAATGTCATGGCAAAGCGCCAGTCGGCCTGTTGAAGGGCCGTTCCCAGACGGACCGTGTTTTCGTGGCAGCCCCTGGGGCCCCAGATCCTTTCGCCCTTGAAATTGAGTGTGCCCGTTAGGGTGTGGCCTTCCACGGAGTGATCCTTATTCTCGGTCCAGACTTCCATTGTTGTTGCTGTTTTGTTGGTACTGAATGGAGTTAGCAGGCAGGAAATGCTGCTTCGTGTACAGTATGCTTCTCATACCTGTTTGGGTGCTTTGGTGATGAATGTGAAAACGTCGGTTCCGGCAGCTGAGGTGAGGAAAGAGATTTAATGGTTCATCGTATTCATCTTGAGATCACAGACCTTTTATACTTTTGATTCAGGCGAGAGTCGACAGGCCAGGGTCAAGGTGGACTTCCCGGCTGACAATGCCAAGAGAGGGGACAGCCAGATGGCCACCAACGCGTTCCGATGGCAGACTATCATCGGCAACCCCGTGTCTTCTGCAGCTCTTTACGAGGTTCAGTACAACAATGCGAGTAACGTTGGCGGCAACTATGACGTTGATGCGAATGCTGCTGTCCGGCCCGCCACAACCAACTTGCCGCTTTGTGAATGACTCCGGCAGCAAGATGCTCATCACCGGCAATGTCAGCCCATCCATTGACGAGGCGTACAGGTTGACGGATCTGATATATGATACGGCTCTTGATTGAATATACGCATCAGCCCATGCGTAACAGATCCTGCGAGAAGCAGGGCGCATGCAGAGATATGGGGAACATGACTACATAACAAGGCTCTATGTAAGACAAGGGACACATGAGGTACAGATACCGGTAGTTGCTATCCTGGCTAGACAATATATTGCGCTTCTTCGGATTGAAGCTAAGCGAAGTCACATTTCATTTTGTATTAGTTTTAAAGATTATGTGAAGTGCTGACCTTTGTCTAGCGCCGCAGTCGAGTCTGCATATTCACGACTACAGCTTCGCCGCCAGTCCTTGTTCCTTCTGGAGCATCAGTCCAATAAAATACATTCCACCTCCTCGCGCGCGCGCCGTAGCTGCACAAACCTTAACTTGTATAAATCCATCCAGGCGACGTCTACTTGAACTCTCGATACATGGAAGGGAGCGTCAAGTATCGGGCAAGGTGGGCCAGCAGAATATCACATTTGAGGATCGCCCGCTGGAGGCCTGGACAGCTATGACTGGACATGCTTCATTTTATGGCTGGCTGAAATGCGCCCGATGATCCCGAACGCTATACGGAGTTTCAGCGCGGGGCGGGTCGCCGGGATGCCTCGACGTGCATGGTCGAGTACCGCCAGCGATCCAGCTGGGTTCGTTGGGGCGTGTCGTTGCATACAAATTCAAATGAAACTGAAGAAAATCCACTGGGCTCGGTCGGGTCTGTATGCCCCAGCTGGCTATTTCTACAAGCTCTGTCCATCTTTTGGCCGGCACAACTCGGAAGATGACTTGGGCCAAAGCTGTACCTCCTCCCTCGGGCACGGGGCGAAAGGCGCTCTCTACCCAAGCAGATACATAAAGATTAAGCCGCCCATTTCAAGTCGTTTGCCAATTGATAACGAGTCTTGTGGAAACAAAGGTCGAACCAGTGAACACATGCATCACCGTTCTGTAGGATGACAGTAAGACGGATATAACATAGCAGCTCCCTCTTAGTTTCTGCTACACAGATGGCGCCGATAATCGGCAAACACTCATGGTTCGAAGCAAGACGTGCCGGACTAACGGTAACAACTGCTGGCCATTGCGTTTGCCACGAACGGTAACTGCAATCCCACTGGAAGACAGCACCGCAAAGAAGTACAGGTCTTGCGTCATATCGTTCATATTGGCCCGGAAGATCTAGCGCGATTTCACCTTGCGACATTGTAGGGTCGCAGTTCAGCGATGCCCGTCTTACAGCCAGCCTCAGCGATGCATGTCTTACAGCCAGCCTCAGCGGCGCACGCTTTACAGCCAGCCTCAGCGATGCACGTCTTACAGCCTATCACAGATCATAGGTGATGGCTTGATGTTATATAAATACTCTTCTGCATGTGATAGGATTCCCTATCCCCCAACTAGTAAGTGCCCTGGCACACGGTCACCTCGGCGCTGAGTGGCCGCGCCGTATATCACAATATGTTGCCAAAGAACGACTTCCTCCACGAGCGGCGATCGAAATGTCCCATCGACACATTTTTTATCATGGACGAAAGTGATTCCGATCAAAGCATAGGCTTAGCAATAAATATTCATGGTCCAATAGGCATACAGCTAGCTCCCACTAAACGTTTTCATCGCGCGAGGTAAAAAAGAATTCTTCCTCCGTATACACTCGAAACCGTTCTGCATAGACTTGGACCTTGTCGAGGCTGATTACAAGTCTTACCTTGGGACGCAGATCATGATAGTAAGGGAGGGTATTGATTCAAGGGAAAGAATGACCAAAAAGCACCGCAAGCCGGCGCGGTACCAGATTGAAGAGAAGGATTAGTCGTGCGAATGATACCGTGTATCAACAGTTATGATTCCAGTTTATCTTGGCACTGCCGTGATTTGCTACAGACACTAACTATCTTTCAAATGAAATGTAGTTACAGAACAGGCCAGCAGCCCGCTTTCATGCATGGGAACATGAGCAGCCCAACCCCGCACCACAGCCTAACCAACGTCTTCAGGGCTTGATTCATCCCTCGTAAGAAGTTGAATCTGCAGAAAAACAACCTGGGTGTTTTCCGGTTGAGAAATCCAGACTTCAAGAGACGTCTCCTGACTCGGTATATAACAACGTCTGGGAGTTGGCGACCCGGCCAGACATGGCCGTCATGGCAAAGGCCCGCCGCATGATGAATGAAGCCGACGGGTAGAACTCCATTCAGAGTACGGCAGCCGGGCTTTCTTTCTTTGTCGCTGGTTTGTTCTTGTACCTGGCCGGATTCAACTGCGGCATTGATGGTTGCTCCTCCGGCCCAGCTTTGCGCGTGGACATTTGGTTATGAAGACTTCCCACCAAGACGCATCGATCCAGAGCGCATCAATGTCGAGCGCCGACAGGAGAACCTCGAGAAAGGGCAGATCCATGTCGACATTTGTGTTCAGGCTGGAACTGGAAAATCATTGATTGTGAATGCTCTCCGTGGCGTCTCGAATAGCCACCGAGGAGCAGCGCCGACTGGTACTACAGAGACGACAACAACTAGGGCAACTTGCCTTGCCCACAAAAGCATATAGTCAATCCCCATTCATGATATTCTCAGAGGTGGAACTCGACGTACGTCGGCAAAAAAAATTGTTAATAGAATCAGAAATTAAATTGTTCGACATTCTCCTGCTGGTGCATTCAGGTCGCTTGGGTAGGGTAAGCTGATGGCTATCGTCCATAGCACTCGTCAAGCTTCTTATATTTTCGTTGCTAGGCAGCTTGATCTCGATTGAGCATTCGAGTTATGCAGCCGTTCCTCGTTGTCAGGTCAAAAGCCGATCTTCTTCAAGACAGTGATTGGAAGAAAGATCAATTGCTCCGTTCTCATCAACACCCAGGCACCAAGGAAATGCGTGCTTTGACAAGGAGGTTCCATGGTAAATGAGTTAGACTTGGCTCACTTTCTGAGACAATCTGGAAAGCTCTGGGGCTCAGGTAGGTTGAAAACGGCAGGTATATTCATGAGCGGTACATTGGGCATCTGGAACTGCCTGATGAGGAGGTAGTAATTATCGTGACTTGTGCACACATCGTGCGGATTAGATCGAAAAGTCCCAAATTGTGATTACGAGTTACCTTGCTGCTGTATTACGAGACTGAAGTGTCAGGAGACTGGTCTGAGAATTAAAACGACAAGGGGTGGGGGGAGGGCATTCATGAAGCTCAACGAGGAATGACGTACGTCGTGTAGCATATTATTAATATACAATTTTGCGAGACGTTTGGCCAAGCGCGTAAAACAGAGAGAAATAGTTTCAAAATGGAAGACCCATAGCCATGGCTTTGTCTTGAGCTAGATATCACGTATCCACTGGCTCTCCATGCTTTGTGCCACCACTTTGCCGCCTCTCTAGGTGACGCAGACCGGCACTCCTATGCTTTCTTTGATGTCTCCGTGTTCTTGCGACGCTTTGCCCTTTGTCATCTTCGTTGTCCGAGTCAAGGTAATATATACCACTCGCTAAATGTTGTGCAGTCCAACTATCATCGCAAGCTTGCCGGCGCGTGCTACTTTAACAAATCAAACATGGTGACATCAAACGGGCGCTCTTTGGTCCCTCTCGCGCCCAAAGACGTGCTCTTGCGAACCGTTGGCGGAGTCGCATGGCCAACAGGCAGCCATAGTGGCTGCTGCTGGCATTCTTGAGTGACTTGTCTCTCGGGTATAAGTTGGCCAGGATTCAACGACTTTCGTCTCATCAAAACTTTCATCCCGGGGGCTGCAACGAACGATTTTTCCTCGAAAGAGACTCCACGCGCAAATCATCAGCATCGAGCGCCCGTCAAATCGTCTCATTCGCGCTTAGTTAATCAAGATGGAGAGGCTTCCGATAGAGCTTCGTGATCAAATATTTCGGGATGTCTTGTGCGTCGGAAAGATTGACCCGTGGGGACATTCTTACTTGGGACCACTCACGCCAGGCTTACTATCGTTGAATAGAGGCATCAGCGCTGAAGCCCTCGATATCTTTTACGGCAAAAATTGTTTCGATCTTCGCATCTTCAAATCGAATCACACTGCGACATTCATCCACAATATTGGTTCAAACGCCAAAAAAATCAAGGTCGTCCACATCGATGTCAACCTCTGTCCTGATGACTCCGGGCCAGACCAGGACACCACAGACCTCATTGACCTATTACGAAAATCTTGCGAAAATCTTGAAAAAGTGATCGTATCAATGCCCGAGAAGTGCGGCCTAGACACTGCAGCAGCAGCTCATGTCGTTTCGAAAATCCCCAGGCTTGGCGACATCGAAATATCTATATACAGTAAAGAGCACAACGGTACGGAGACACTTCCCGTCGAGATGAAATTAGCGAAGAAGCGCGTGATGGATCAATACTCGGGCCGAATCTACGATGAATATTGCTTCGTATGCAGTTGCTTGAGGTCCAGCCCGGACACTGCCCCTGATAGACACCCGCACCTATTGGAATCACTTGCTAGGAATGGGCAGTTTGATGCATCATTTCATCGGGAAATCCACTTGATGATTCTCCGCGATGCCAAAGACATGAAGGAAACCCGTTACCCTGTATGCGACAGGACGATAATCAGCGCTAACGGAAAGCTCCGCCATGTCGAATGGGAAGACTTTCCCATGCATTTTTTTTTAAACGACCCTAATAAGCCGACCAATGCTCTGGGAGCAACACTTGCCCTGGTTCTGGTAACAATGGATATATGGACTGAATGGAAGCATAAAAGATTGAGCGATGACAGATTCGAACCGGAATCGCGTGAAGTCTTTTCGCGTCGCGACATCCACTCCACGTTTCTGTCTGCAGTAACATTAGACTTTGAGGGTATGTGTCAACAGATCAGATCAATCAGGATACTCGATTTCTTGGAAGAAAGAGCCGAATATCAGGAATATAAAAAGGAACAGGAAAAGGACACAGCCAGGAATGCAAGCGAGGAATACAAAGGAAGGAAGAAACGGAGACGGAAGCTGGTGAGAGTTGGAGGGGAAAAGACTGCAGGAGGGAGACGCAAAAGAAGCAGCCGTAAAAGTAGTGGCGCTTAGTCGGTTGCGATTTCAATAAAGTTATCGTCGAGATGGAGAATGTCTTTAATTCAAACATTGATTTAGCAGTTAGGTAACCGAATTAGTAGTTATATCCGAACGCGTATCCCCTATTTCGCTTATCCCAGCGAAATACACTGCTTCTTTCATATAAAAATACGTCTTTCCACAAGTACAAAAAGGATGCCGACTCTTTGTAGGCGTGCACATGAAACCTCGCGGCACACGCACTCCTCTATTGGACCAGCACCCGCCACCAAAGGATTGCTGTGCGAGTCGGCTGAAGTACTTGTACAAACTTCGCACCCAGAGTAGTCTACCCGAGTCGTTTCAATGTCTGTCGAGGCCGCTAATGAGCCATGAGGAGAACGGTTAGCTCACTGGCCGAATTTGGATTGTATCCGGGCACGTGCGTGTTTACACGAGCAATTAGAGCACCACGCGAAGAGACATTGCATTCTAAGAATACCTTCTAGCAAGACTCAGCTCGCACTTCTCAATAATGCGGGACATATAGAGGGCACTATTCATAAGGCAGACACCCATCACATACCATAACAGCCCATGAAGTTGAGCACCGCACACTAAACAGTATTTACGACCTATCAAGTACGAACTCCAAAGTATTTTCATGGCCACAATCCACGCTCACGTACGAGATGCCAAGGTACGAAGAGAAGCAGCATCAGATCTCCATAGAACATTGCAGAATAGCAGCGACCAAATCCAGCAATAAGTGCAGCCAGCACGTCCGTAAGACGATGAGCCGACCTATCAGTCGTTCCTCCCCGTGTCTAGATGCGACGAGCCTCGTTTAGAAGCCATTCATATCCTGATAGCATAATCTAACTTACAAACGGCTTCTATTAGTCCATTTAGCGTGGCTTGTGAAGGTGTAGCTTCATGATGTTCTTCCAGTCGCAATCGAGTCAGTATAGAGCAAATGGAGAATGTAATACCGCCAGGCTTCTCGAGATCCAACGACTTTGAACCAGCCACACGAACGCATACATCTCCTAGAATCCTGCGAAGGGTGAGGTTAAATCTAGCAATGCTATCCTCTAAATGCATAGACATGTGAAATGAGCTACGGCGATACTCGAAGGGCATTAGTTCTGAAGCAGCTTTAGTACACTTTTGCCATTGCTAATCGCCAACCCCGAACTTCATATCAAAGTGCTTGTTTTTTTCTAGTCTAATAGAACTCGACGCCACTGCAGCAAGTGTTGGATGCGATACATATTTGATAAAATAATGAATAAGAGCTGGTATTTGCCTAGAAACTATAGATGCAAACGGGCTCATGTTGCGCGTTTTCATCAATGCATGACTTTGGACAGATGTTCTATTACATATTAACCATTACTTATCACCGATATCGACGGGTAGCCTACCAACCGCCCAACGCTTGTGGATTTCAGTGAATTGTAATGATGTAGTGACAATCTTACAAAATGTTGGAGGACGAAACAACTCAATGCCGAAACTACATCTCGTCTAGCACGTGGCGGTGGCGAGGCTCGGAAGGGAGGAGTAAAACGGCTTTTGCCACTCTAAAATTGGCTGCTTGACTAAATCGAACGTGTAACCATTGAGTAAACGATAGAAAGGACACTTACCTAAAATCGAGCTTGTCAGAGCAACAGGACCAACCCCGTTCGACAACATTTTCGAATAAACAACGCCCATTAACTTGTTTAGGAAGGTTCCTGTCGATCCACTTGGGAATAATCAGATTTGGGTATTGTCAAGGCACGCCAAGAGGACACAAAGGTTGGACTAAGATGGCAGAGTAATTGCCGAACCAAAGGCCTCGCAGCTTAGGTTAGCGCGGCGCGAGGTGGTAATATTGGTAGACTAGTTGATCAGTTGGCAACTGAGCATCCACGAAGTTGTCTGAATTTGCATCTTCCAGTGCCGAATTGCAGTTTAGTGTTTGTACGTTGGCTCGGTTTGAAAACGTTGAAAGTAAATACTGTTACATGCCAACATGATGAAGCCGAATGGAATGAATTACGTTGAAGCCTGGCTGCTGAAGGCGCGTAGCAACCCAACTCTTGGCATTGCAAATAGTAACTAGATTGGATGAGATTCCATATGTCATGGCATGGGCTTTTACGTCATTCACTTTCGTGATCTGGCCTCGATCCAACGCTGCTCGCCAAAGCTGTCCGGACGACGACTCCCCCAAGAACGGGCGCAATCGGCGTCGAGATAGAACTCAATTGCGTTGTGGAGAAAGGGGCGCGCCCCAAATCTAACCCCAAACTTCGGAGGATTTGCTACGGTGGTAACGGGGGTAATAAAAACCTGTTGGTTCATATCCGCGCGATAGCCTAAATCATGCATAACCGCAACCCCGACATGCCGTAACTAGCTGGCGCGAGCGACCAGGACTGCCTCGTACGGAAGTGATCGGCCAACGCTGACTTTGCGCCAAGACGTGGCTGAATCCCTAGTTCATCGATGCCAAGACGACGCTATACAAAAAGGGAAACTGTAGAAACCGTGGAAGCGCTTTGATGGCGTTTATGGTCTAGACTTTGGGGGTCGTGACTGGGCCGTAGGTTTGCCAGACGGGAGCGCGACCAAATGACCTTCTCAATAAGGCGAAGCGCTGATAAGCATCATGAACGAGGCAGATAGTCTATCGCGGTAGCAATGACCACTGTTTCGTGGAGAAGCTTCGCTCGCCGAATTGCGAATATAAATACAGACTTTTTGCCCGCTTCGAATTGATGACTTGTCTCAGCAATCCAGGTCCCAACAGATCATCGCCAGTACAGCCCCAGAGCTTCACCCAGGTTTCCATTACCCACACGCCACATCATCATCAACATGCGTCTGTCTGTTCTCCTCTCCATCTTGCCTCTGGCCACGGCCGTCCCCACGGCCAAGAGATCCGAGCCCGCCCCTCTCCTTGTTCCTCGCGGCGTCAGCGCCCAGAACCTGGTTGCGGACCAGTATGTCGTCAAGTTCAAGGAGGGCAGCGACCTTGCCGCTGTCGAGGAGGCCATGAAGGCGCTGCCCGAGGCCGCCGGTGAGGTCTTTAGCGAGGTTTTCAAGGGCTTCTCTGGCCACCTTGATGCTACGACCCTCGATCTCATTCGTGACCACCCGGATGTAGGTTGCCCGGAGAATAGCCCTCTCTTTTCGGACCATGGAAACTAATGCCCTTTGCAGGTCGAGTATGTGGAGCAGAATGCCAAGATGGAGGCTTTCGCTCCCGTCACCCAGAACCAGTCCCCTTGGGGTCTCTCTCGCATCTCCCACAGAAACACTGGCGCCACCAACTACATTTACGACTCCACTGCTGGTAAGAACAATTGTTGATACGGGGCAAATCACTGCCTTGCCCGACTGGCTGAGAACTTTGTACTGACGTTGCCATACTAGGAGCCGGAACCTGCAGCTACATTGTCGACAGCGGCATTGACGCTTCCCACCCCGTAAGTCGAATTCTCTCAGACGTCAAGCCTGTGGACAGGGTCCTGTTCTACGGGCACTCAATCGACGATTGAAACTGGCAATCTAACCGAATGCTCAGGATTTTGGCGGCCGCGCCAAGCAGATCAAGGCGTTCATCGGCCAGGCCGGCGACACCTGCGGCCACGGCACCCACGTTGCGGGCACCATCGGCAGCAACACCTACGGCGTGGCCAAGAAGACGTCGCTGCTCGGCGTCAAGGTGCTCGAATACAACAGCTCCACCGGCAAGTGCCAGGGCCCCAACGACGGCATCATCCGCGGCCTCGAGTACGTGGCCCAGGACGCGGCGAGCCGCAACTGCCCCAAGGGCGTCGTCGTCAACATGAGCCTGGGCGGCGGCTTCTCGCAGGCGTCCAACGACGCCGTCGCGGCGCTCGTCCGCAAGGGCTTCTTCGTGGCCGTCGCGGCCGGCAACGGCGACGACAACAACATCCCCATTGACGCGCGCAACGTCTCGCCCGCGTCGGAGCCGTCGGCCTGCACCGTCGGCGCCAGCGACAGCAGCGACCGCATCGCCAGCTTCTCCAACTACGGCTCCGTGCTCGACATTCACGGCCCCGGCGTCAACGTCGTCAGCACGCGGACCGGCGGCGGCACCACCACCATGTCCGGCACCTCCATGGCGACCCCGCACATTGCCGGCCTCGCCGCCTACTTCATGGGCCTGGGCAGGTCGGCCTCGGGCATGTGCGAGTACCTCCAGAGCATCTCCCTCAAGGACGCCATCTCGGGCGTGCGCTCCGGCACCAAGAACCTGCTCGCTCAGAACGACCAGGCCAGATAATCGCCAAACAGCCATAAACAAGCCAGTATGGGTTACAGAATTGTCAAATAGTAAAAACTCATATACTGCTATACATACGAGAAAATGAAATGTTTATATTACACCAATTTTACAATGCTTCCAAGAGACCTTGTGAACTGTAACACAAAGGATTATTTTCATCAGGATATCACATTTTTGTCTTTTGATACCCAAGTCATGTCGCAAAAGCGATATTCGTAATATAGTATACTTGGTTCACCAGGAAGCACGCTGCAGCATTCTCTTGTTCAACTGCTAGCTTACAACCCTAACCCGAACCCTAATACTTTCAACAATGGGCCGGGCTGGCCTTGGCAAGACAGGTTGACAGGTTATCGCTGTCCACTCTCAAAAACTGTAGAAGATGTATAATATATCAATTGAAATAATTTAGATTGTGAAGGAATGAATCGCATTGAGGCGCGCCGGATCCCACCTCTTTTTTTTTGGCGAAACTTGCTTCAGTGTATGGATAGTTCCAAGACCTTTGAGCTCACTACGCTTACGGCGAGAATATCCGTATACAAGTGATCGAAATGACATATTGGTAAATATATAAACATGTACTCTCGAGAACCATGGAGAATCAGCAATTCAGCGTATATACATCTCACGGACATGCCTTTTACATACTTTACTTGTTTCCCTGGCGAGGCTGGATGGGACACTCAACGTGACATTCGACCACCCAATTAGACCATCAAAATCCAAGAACCAAAAACAAGTCGCAAGACCCATGTGGCCAGGCGTTGATATTTGGAAATATCGAGGCTCCATCCTAAAAAGTGCTAGGCACTTCGGCCTGATGGTCTAGTGGTATGATTCTCGCTTTGGGTCCACAATTATGCGAGAGGTCCCGGGTTCAATCCCCGGTCAGGCCCCGAATGATTTCTTTTTTGCTCTCTCTTTTGAGGATGGTTTCATTTTTTTGCTACGGAATGAAAGAGAACGAGCTCATATCACCCGGCCAGGGTTTGCACGTGGAAAAGTCGCGGAAATAAAAGGAAAAGAGCGCGGGGGTGAAACCGGCAAGTCGTCACTGGAGCTTCTGGTTGGTCGAAAAGGCTGTCTTCAAATGATTGATTGGCTGTACTGGGCTGATACGGAGCTGTGCCGCCGTGGATGTTGATAAATGGCCAATAGAAACGGGGGTAATGCAGTGCAAGCCTTGCCGCCTTTTTCTCTCCTGTTGTTTCTTTTCTTTCTTTCTTTTTTCCTTTTCTTCTTTTCGCGGGAATTTTTCTTTCTCTGTTTTCGCAGCATACTAGCCAGCTTGGGGTTGGCCGCAGTCGTGTCGAAACCATCACGAGGCTCTCCACCTAGTTAGAGTAATAAGAGGTATTGAGCTGTTGAATCAGCTGGACAATTGCATCAACATCAAACCGCCCCCCTCGTGCGTGCCAACGTGCAGACAGACACCCTGCAATGTGTCGCAGAAGGCCCTCGTGGGTGCAATAAGACGCTCGGGCGGGGCCTGATCGTCTGAAGGCATTGTGGCTGCCGCTAGTTCATGTACAACGACGGGGGACCATGTCTGGGATAAAAAGAGGTTGCCGTCCACCGTTTTGCCTGCGGTGGCAGAGTAGGTTTTTTCCTCCTTGATTCAAATTATTCTACTTGCCTAGTCCAGCTTCCACGCTACCCGAGACAACAAGCTGCAGCTATACTTGGGTGAGTGCATTCTGATATGGCTGGCTATTGAGGCTGTACAGGCCATTGGTGTGCCACCTCAAGAGTGTGGCTTCCGTTTGTGCGCCAACCAAAAGAGAGGCAGGTAACGTGCAGGCTGCCTCTCTGGCTTGGGCAGAGGCCCGACATTTCTTCTCCTTGTACTCGCTGACCGTTTTTCCAACCTTTTTGTCTCTATCAACATCGGCAGCTCCAAAATTCTATTGGACATTTTACTCGCACCAGAAGCGTTTCCAACCGTAAACACACACGCTCAAAAGGCTTTTCCGCAAACGCACACATCAAAATGGGTGGCATTCGTGAGTCTTTTCCCAGCTCGACCCTTGTCCCGGGAGCCACTAGGCAGTTACTGATGCAGCCATTCTCCGAAGCGTTCGGCGCTCTTGAGAACCTCAAGAACAAGGTCCAAGAACTCATCAAGAAGAAGCTCAACAAGAACAAGACCCAGGACAAGCCCGCCGCGACCGAGACTGCTGCGACTAAGACTACTGCGGCCCCTGCTGCAGCTGACGCCACCAAGACGGAGGCCGCGGCAGCTCCTGCTGTGCCAGCTGATGCCACTGCTGCCCCTACAGCTCCTGGTATGTTTTGCCTGATTTTTGCTGTCGCAACTCAAAACGCCCTTTGGCGATGGCTTTGAGCTAATAATGTGGACGCCTCAGCTGCCGATGCCCCACAGGCTACCGAGGCCGCTGCCAAGGATGCCACTGAGGCTCCCGCAGGTATGCCGGAATCTACTGACGAGGAATCCTCATGCCGAAAACTAATCACCATTGACTTTAGCTGCTGCCGAGGCCACTGCCGTCCCCGAGGCCGCCGTCCCCGAGGCCGCCGTGCCCGTCGAAAAACCCGCCGCTACCCCCGCCGCTACCCCCGCGCCCGCGCCCGCTCCTGCTCCCGCTCCCACTGCGGCCTGAGGCGGTCCTCGATCTCGATATCATGGTCCCTGCCCCACGGCCATGACTCGGTCCAAGACGACGCACAAGTGCGCACCGCGTCTCGCTATCTCGACAACGCTTCTTGGTCCCACGCTTTCTGTCTGTGTTTTGTTTGCGAGCTACTGGATACCCGCCACGCTGCACTGCAATGATACCCTGCGCGTTGGTATAATGAGTTGCCTCGACTGCTATATTCCCACTAGTTATTCTTTTGCTTTTTAGTTTCCTTAATAATCTTTTTCTCAACAGCGTAAATCTAGTATTTTCTTGCCCAAGAGTTACCGTGTCTATCTATTTAGCCCATGGAGCCTTCGTCGCCGGCATCCCGCCTGTAGTTCCTGCGTCTGGTGGTGGCCCAGGGCGCTGTAGAGGCGGCGGCATGCGGGCTGTTGACCCAGCCGTTGTTGCAGATATTGACGGCACCCGCGATGTTTGAACCCATGGCGCGGTCGTGGTCGCAGCGGCAGCCGACGGACCAGACTGTGCCGCCAGGTTTTGCGCGTTGGGGTCTCTATTCCATGAGAAGAGAGAGCCAAACGGAAAGTGCTGCACGACGGGAAACTTGGACAGCACCTCTGCATTATACATTTTGATCATGCCTTTGTTAATCTTGCCCCAACCGTCTTTGACACCCGAAATGTCGAACAGCATCGGGCTGTGCTCCCAGAACGGGCCCTTTTTTATGTCGTTGATGAAGCCGATGGCGGAAAAGTACATGTTTGATTGGCGGTTGTCCTCGACAACCAGAGCTTTTGTCACATCACCCGTCTTGGGTGCGCCTCTGACGGAACCCTCCAGAGGCATGGGGTCACTCTCGTCGATGGGCCGTGTCAGCTGCGCAGAGCCGAATATGTACGGTACAAAAGAGTGGTCGTCCAGCCCCCATACCCCGTGAGAGCCAGCCGGCTCCAGCGTGTACGTGGTGATGAGCTTCCGGACAAGCGCCAGGTATCTATTTTCCCCAAGGTCAGCCTCTCCATGCGTGTCTCTCTCTCTCGCTCTGTGCTTGCACCTCTTGAGCGCTGGGTCGGATCACTTGCGGTTCAATAACAGAAAATACGATTTCTCGCTCCATCTCCGCCTCGGGCTTGTCGGTGGTAAAGTGGCCGAGCTTCCACAAGCACCCCAGGAAGGCCACAAAGCTCAGCTCGTGGCCGGTACCGTAGTCGAGACGCTGGGCGCTGCCGAAGCCGCCTAGCAGGTAGCTCGCGACCTCCCTGCGCGCCGCCTCGCCGCCGCCCGCCGCCACCGCCGCCGCCATCGTCTCGCCCAGAGCGCCCCTCGTCAGCATCGCCTCGGCCTCGTCGCCCAGCAGCGAGTGCCACGTGCGGAAGCTCAGGTTGCCGAACCGGCGCGGTCCCGGCGCGGGAGGGGCCCGCTCGATGAGACGCTCAACGTCGGCGAGCAGGTCCTGGAGCGCCGATACGGGCCTGCTGATGCTGCTGTGCTGCTCCTGTTTCGAGGAGGAAGAGGAGGGCGGCAAGACAAAGGTCTGAGGCACGGGTGTGTCCCTGCGCCGGCGAGGGCACACGGCGTGGTTGAGCTGCATGATGAAGACGCCAATGTCGCGGTAGGCCAGGCTGGTGAGGAACTCGGGCACGTCGCTGCTCTCGTGGATGCGCTTGACCGGTGTGGTGAACTCGGGCAGGGAGGCGCGGTCCAGGACCTCTAGCCTGAGGGGCATGACGGACATGTCTTGTACCGGGAAGATGATGCTACTTTTGTTTTTAAACCAACGTGATCGTGGTTGATGCGAGATTAAGAGAGGTTCGTCGATTCAAAGTCGTGGTTGGTTGTTCTGTTGTGGATATGCACTGTGGGTTCGCTGTAGTTAGTCATCGTAGGCACTGAAGCACGGTGCCTAGACGCTGTTACAAGGGGACCACAGCCGCTGATTTCCCACTACATGAATCTCGTTGGGTGTAGAATTTTTTTTTTTTTTACTTCCTAGCCTTTTTTTTTCTTCTTGGAGCATCTTTAAAGCGTCTATAGTTTAATCGCGAAATCGGGCAGCAGATTGGTGCAAACATGGCGGGCAAGCCGGCTCGAATGCTTAGGCACCCGGACGGACGGACGTATGGACTGGCCCACCCGGAGACGGCTCCGAAAGAACGTCAGTAGGGTTGAATCGGAACATGCTCTGTTACACATGAGAAGCACAGATTTACAGGGAGCTTAGTCACATAAAGATACGGAATGCGTCGCATTCAATCAAAATTAAAAGGCAGCTACAGGAATGTTGAAGAGTAACAAGGCATATAAAAATGGCCAGTAAGCCACTTGATAAAAGCTTCTTGTTGCGTAGGCCCTCAGTAGCTATATGTATTAGTTAGATTATGATGCGGCTACTAAGACCGAGATTGCTTGTTCTGGGGAGGACCCTGAAAACTATCACTCGCGGGATAGGATCGCTTGCCTTTTCTTGCGGTTGCACCCCGCCAGTTTCTGATCATTACTCGCAATGCCATTACTGACTGTCTAGCACGCATTTCTTTGTGAAGCCGGCGACGTGGCATACATCTCTGAGTTTAACCAGCCAAACCGGGGCCTTTGGAACCCGGACACTACTGTACAAGAAATGGGACATGATTCCTAGATATCGAAATCTGGTGGCCGCCGGGAAAAGGCCCACAATCGGCCATCTGACGCTTAGAACAGTCGCCAGTCGCCAGTCGACCTGAAATATGGCATCGACGCTTCTGTCTTGAGCATCCATTTCGCCCCGGAGGGAGGCTGTCACCTCAGCAGAGCAGCATGCTACGCAGAGGGCGGGACAAAGAAGAGAAGGGACGAGAAGAGAGGGTGGGGGAGCAATTAATGTAATCCACCATCAGCAAATCATGGCAGATGATGATATGATATATCATTAAGCATTGATCATCCATCTGTGTTCCAATGTCCCACTTACACTGGCCCGGATAACCATATGCTCGGGCCCTCGTACGCCGGCACACGGCGGCGGGGATCTACACCACAGGTGCCTAGCAGGTAGCGACCCTCTCTGTACCCGTATTCGATTGCGTTAAGCTCGCCTCAAAATGAGAGATCGGGTGGCCGGGAGGAGGTGGACTGAGAAACGACGACGAATCGTGTCGTATGGCAGCGGAAATGGCCAGTGGGTGGTATTCAAGCGCCGCGCCGGCCCTGGCTCAGACAATACTCAAGCCAGACGAACAGCCGACTCAAATGCAGCCAGAAGATATTTTCCCGGCATAACACTTAAAGAGCCAGCTCAGAAGCATTACCATCAAAGAAGAGCTGCGACATGACAGACATGACCGTTTACGATGCCGTCGTCGTCGGTGCCGGCTACAAGCACTGGGGTCCAACCCGCCCCTTCGAGTCTGAAGCCCTTCCGCCAGCTCGCGGACGGCCACGTCCACACGGACAGGATCGAGAGGACGACGCACGACTTCCTTGAGCAGGCTGTTTGCGGGATCCGCGGACGAGGTTCCCGCGAGGCAGGTGGGATGATGCACGCGCCGCGCCACTTGCTCCGCCCGGCGCGGTCGGGATTCGCGAGGGCCATGGGAGGATGGGCTTCGCGGGAGCGGACGTTGCGGCCATGAGCCCCGGTACGACTGACGGCGCCGCGGCGGCACGTCAGGTTGAGAGTATTCTGGTGGGGAGGTAGTAAAGAAGTGCAATGGCACTCGGCCTTTTGCTGTGAAAAAATACTCTTCAGGATTGTATTTGAGATGAAGGAAGGTAAGAGCAAAAATTACTACATATGCATGCATATAGACGCCATTGAACTCGTATGTTTCGACATGAAAGGCATGACAAGTCGCTATTGCTTTTGTGGCAAAGGAAGCGATGATCGCCCCGGAGAGTAGTCGCTATACCAAAGACATTTTGCATTCTATGCCCCTACATGGAAAATAGGCCAAGACTGAAGAGAGCATCAACTGTGGCAGATTGTCATGGGATCTATTGCTCTACAGCTCGCCTCCTAATATAAGATGTCGCCACCATGAACCAAACTCCGCCCAGTCTCGACTCTTGCTATCATTCCGCTCTCGTGCATTTTTCTGACCAGCGAAAATAGCATGCCGTCACATCCCCGGGCTGCCATCAAGTCCACCGTCACAGGCAACTGCTCCGTGTGGTTCGTCACCTTGGACTCGTACTCCATCTCGCCAATCGGAATGACAATGTCCGGGACCTCTGCCATGACCGAAATGCGGCTCGTGGAGAAGGCGCCGGGGGCCTGCGGGCCGGTCCAGTAGGTGTCCCTGTATTTCGGGGCCGGCGTCCGCGGCACGTACACGAACAGGTCGCTCGAGCAGCTCGCATCGTCCCGTCTTTTCAGAACGTTTCCGTTGAACCAGTCCATGAAGCGCGTCTTGTTCGCGACGGCCTCCTCGAGCGTCGCGCCGGAACCGTCACCGAGCGCCCAGCGGCGCAGCGGCGCGGGGTTCACGTGTGGCAGTCGTCCGTCGTAGCGGGCCGCGTAGTCTGCGTAGAACGGATCGCGCACCAGCCTGCCCTGTTCCTTGGCCGGCAACACCTCGTACGTGCTGTTGATCATGGTGAGCAGCGGCTCGGCGTCGGGGCTTGTCCGCGCCCAGGTCTCGGTCAGGTTGAACTCGGAGACGCTGGCGGACAAGAGCTGCGCCAAGCTGCTCAGAAATGCATGCAACATTTGGTCAAGCTTCTTTTCGGTGCCGGTAGGAAAGCCTGCGGCGAGGATGTGCTTGGGATAAGTGGTATAAGTGGTCATTTCAGGCTGATAGAGAGCAGCTGCGGCGTCGCACCAAAGAATGGGATCGCGAGCCAAAAGTCCAGCGGTATCGAATGTCGGAGAAAGAGGCATTGTATGATCCAATGAGGCTAGTCCATGGCCTGGTAGAGTTAGCACGTTGTCCGAGAACGTAAAAAAAGTATTCCTCACTTGGGCGGTTTCCGTATATGCCTTGTAGCTGGCTGGGGCTGCGAATGCTACCTCCCGTATCCGATCCCAGTGTGATATCGAGCCACGGATACGAAGCTAGAAGAAATGTCAGAATGAGCTCGGATAGCTTCAGACTCTTCACGCACCTTCTCCTGCGGCCGGGCCTGCGGACGAGGATGACGGATCGAGATACCCGTCGCCTCGCGGATTGAACGGGGCCAGGTAGTCAACCCAGTCCGCCGTCGCCGTTTGCCCATTCGCAAACTGGCTCGTCTTCATCTTGCCAATGATTACCGCACCAGCATCGACAAGCTTCTGAACAGCGCTGGCTGTCTGGCTGGCCTCGGGGTACAGTTGGTACCACGCGCGGTTGCCGTTGGACGTCTTGAGGCCGGCAATGTCGTATATGTCCTTGACTCCGAGACGGACGCCAGCAAGCGGCTTTGCCGCACTCTTTTTAAAGGACAGACGGGACGGAACAGCAACGGCCAACGACTGCCCGGGTACGTTCGCCGGCAACACGGCGTGCGATCCATCTGGCGCGGTAATGCTCGTCTCGCTGAACGCGCCGGCGAAGTCTGTGTACAACCGGTACGCTGGGTATAGTGCCCCAGAATGCGATAGAAAATAAGGCCCGTCGGGTACGGTGCCATTTTTCGAGACTTCCCTCACCACTGTCGTCGTGTTGTTTAATGAAATCGGCTGCGCACTACTAGTGGCCGACTCTTGCACCAGATACACGACTTGAAGCGGTCAGCAGAACTCGAGGCAGCGTGCCAGTGCGACGACGTGCCTTTCAAAAAGTCTTTCTGGATGACATCGTCATTGTTCAAGAAGTTTTCTGTAATTTGAGAAAGATGTGACTCGCTCAAAGATTCGGCCCTTGTGTTGACCACGGTAACTGGAACAAGGCCATCTGCATCCGCAACGGGTGTATTGCTGACTTTGCCTGCCTGCCATGGCGGAACAAAGTAATGGATGCCACCGATGACGACGGTGCTACCAGTCGATATCACCCGCGTGGTGGTGGCAGCCACGAGATGCAGCTGCCCTAGAAGACGCAATACCTTCATGTCGCTTACGCAATGCGTGGTGTGGTGCGCCGGTTTTGCTGTAGTGGCATGGGCACTTTAAGGTAGAAAAAAACATGCTTGTGGAACTGTATAGAATCTGCACGACATCAAAGTTTTCACTTCATTTATTTAGTCAGGTTGAACTTTCTTTGATTTGCTTATAGCAGCACTGATATGGGCCGGCAGGTAGAAATCACATAGCAGCCTCATCGCGCTAAGCAATTGATCATACCCTGAGAGTTACGTTACCTTGCTTATTTGAGAGGTTCCCTATGAAGATCAAGAACCCTGAGAGCGACTTTAGCTATCCACAGGACTTAGTTCACGGGCTGACACCGAGAGGAACCAGAATTGTTCCTTTGCAACTGCCGTGTTGCCGTGGTACCGCTTCGACTTCCTCCCTGGGCAGGCAAATGGATCTGAAAAGGATGATCCGTAATCGGTGGTTCGACAAACTTATCAATCTCTAGTTAGCATGCCCCCCCTGGTCATGCATGGGCTGCATTGTGTGGATATCGTCATGCCCCAGTTAGGGACCATCAGGGTGACCAGACAAATGCCGGTACTAGGACCCATGCCCATGCGCAGTTAGCTAGGATCTATGCATATAGTTTACTATTCGACGAAATAGTGTCAGGGCCGAATGAGACATATTTCGGGGACCAGAATGACTTCATGGGACTCTTGAATAGAGATTAGGCTTATATTTAGAGTAACGCTGTGCCATGTCATATTGGCCGTCAAGCATACGGGCTCAGTAAGCGCAATGGGCAACTTCCGCACGGCCAGCATACAGCTGGTGGCTGCTCTCGCGAGCATTGGTTCTGTCAATGCCAAGCCTCTCTCCGGAAGCACCACCGGCTCCGCCAACGAGACCTGCGGACGTCCTCTGCTCCAAGACTTTGACTCCTTGGGCGCGTGGTTCCAGGGTGTCGACGCCATC
This sequence comes from Cordyceps javanica, assembly GCF_051103115.1. Lineage (NCBI taxonomy): Eukaryota > Fungi > Ascomycota > Sordariomycetes > Hypocreales > Cordycipitaceae > Cordyceps > Cordyceps javanica. Next base: position 3,784,957 of record NC_139296.1, read on the forward strand.
AACTGCACGTCCATCCCCCGCCGCGACAATGTCACCATCGCCATCGTCGGCGGCGGCGTCTCCGGGCTCGCCACGGCGCTGATGCTCGACAGCGTCGGCGTGCACAACTGGGAGATTGTCGAGGCCAGCGAGCGCGTGGGCGGCCGCTTCCGCACCAAGTTCGTCGGCGGCACCGGCGAGTTCGCCGAGATGGGCCCGATGCGGCTGCCGTGGAGCGTCACGTACAAGAGCGACAACTCGACGCACGAGTACACGGACCACCGCATGACGTTCCAGCTCGCCGACACGCTCAACCGCATGAACGGCGACGACCCCCGGTACAGGATCGACTTCATCCCCTGGATCCAGCACCACCCCAACGAGCTGCTGGCCCGCGGCACGGGCCGCCACGCCGACGGCCGCATCCCGACGCGCGCCGAGGTGGCGGCCGACCCCCGCCTGGCCAAGCCCGCCTCCATGGACACGGCCGAGTACAAGGAGGTCAAGGCCGAGATGAACGCCCTCCTGAAGAGGGAGGAGACCCTCCGCTTCATCCAGCGCGACGTGTGGCGCGCGCACGCCTGGGCCATGGGCCAGGGCCTCGACGACCTCAGCGAGCAGGCCTGGATGCGCGTGAGGCTGCACGCCGGCGAGAACGTGACCGACGCCATCTGGACCGAGACCGACTACGACATCTTCTGGGACGAGCTGCACCACAACTCCAACCTGGCCCAGGACGGCTCCGCCGGCGCCCTCGGCGAGACCGAGTGGAAGTGCGTCGACGGCGGCTTCAACCGCATCACCGACGCATTCGTCCCGCACGTGCGTGACCGGCTGACGCTCAACCGCAAGATCCGCAAGATCGAGCCCGTATACGGCCACGACGGCGACGCCGGCAGCGGCAGCGGCCGCCAGACGGGCACCCGGCTCTCCTGGTACCCGAGCGTGACCAACCGCACGCTGCTGCACAAGGACTACGACTACGCCATCGTGGCGGTGCCCTTCACCATGACGCGATTCATGGACCTGCCGCCGTTCTCGTCGGTGCTGGGTCGCGCCATCAGCGAGGCGGGCCTGCGCTTCAAGTCGGCCTGCAAGCTGGCGCTGCTCTTCTCGGAGCGCTTCTGGGAGCGCGGCGCGCGGCCCATCCTGGGCGGCTACTCGCAGCCCGCGTCCAACGCCGTCGGCGCGCTCTACTACCCTGTCTACGGCCTCAACGAGACGGCGCGCCCGGGCCTCATCACGCAGTACCGCGGCGGCGACTGGAGCGACCGCTACGTGAGCTTCAGCGACGACGAGTACGCCCAGACGGTGCTCGACGCCGTCGTGAGCCTGCACGGCGACCAGGCGCGCGACTACTACACGGGCCAGTACGAGAAGCTCTGCTGGCTCGAGGACGAGCACACGGCCACGTCGTGGTGCCGCCCGGACATTGAGCAGCACCGCCTCTACATTCCCGCCTACCACCGCACCGAGTTCAACACCATCTTCATCGGCGAGCACACCGCGCCCACCCACGCCTGGATCAGCTCGTCGCTGCACTCGTCGGTCCGTGGCACGGTCCAGCTGCTGCTTGAGCTCGGCATGGTGGATGAGGCGAAAAAGGTCAATAGAGAATGGATGGGCCGCTGGATTTACGGTGCAAAGACGGCTTCAGAGAAAAGTTGATAGAATTCGGATGAGGTGGGATACTTTTGAGTGCGGTAGACTAGCTCTGGATGCAGCTGTAAAATAAAATGCATCATCTCTTGAATATTTGAGTGAAATTTCCATGATTCGTCAATGTCTCGCGAATGATACTAAGAATGCACAAATATAATCTCGATGGTGCTATATTCCGCTCATGTCCGGCCAATGTTTCTTGGGCCATCAGGCCCCTCCTCGAGCCCGTTGCGTCGTTGGGCGTGGGGTCGCCAGCGCCAAAAAGGACGCATGAAGCTTGTGGCTTTGTCGCCGTTCTGCAGAATGTCCGCGGCGTGCTTATCAAATGTCAGTGATTGGTTTCATATAAATAGCATCATCATGTTCATGATACCTTTCCGAGCACAGGTAAAAATTTGGCGCCGTGGCCGCTGCCGCCGGTGCAGACGAAGAGTGAGTTGTTCGTGTAAGTCGGGACATGATCGATCTGTGTCGCGTTAAGACTAGAATTTGGTCCACTGCGTCGCTAATACGCACCACGAAAGAATTATCCAATGAGTCGGTGTACCAGCAAAGCTTGGTCGAATGGAAGGGGGATTCATCAAAGTCGGCCAAAAATATCTTTACAAATTGGCGGATCGAGTCTTCAGCTGCATCGGGAATCGTGCAGGAGTCTTTGGCTGACATCGGGATGGACCACTTGCCATCTTGTACGAATGGCACGCCTTCTGGTGCTGGCTGAAAGTTGGTAAACTGCAAAGAGATTAGCAAATGATATGGATATCATCATAACTACTGACCTTGATGCCTCGAAACCCAATTTTGACTAGACCATCTGGAGTTCTTGGGAGGACGTAAACGCTGCCAGTGTCTTTTCCCGTTTTGTTTCGAGGAGTGCTCTTCCACGTAATGACGGGAAAGTTTTCAGGGGAGTACTTCTCCCAAAGATCCTTGTTCTGCTCATCGATTTTGAAAGTGGCGAGACTACCAGCAGATGATTCAAGGTGCGTCGACAGATCGGGGATGAGCTGCGTGGTAAATGAGCCACCTGTGAAATGTTAGAAGGTTGAATAAAATTTCCGTTGCACAACGACTCGCCTGCAACAGCCACTACATCAGCCTTGTGGGTGACGCCGTCTTTGGTCTGTACTCCCACAGCCTTTTTTTCGTTGCCAACTGCTTCCTCTAAGATGGATTCAACGGCGCCATGCTCGTTTCCGAATATGAACTGGACGCCAATGGAGGAAGCTAATTTATGAAAGTATAGGCAGGCATTTGAGCAGCGCATGAAACCACCAAGAGAATCCAGTACGGCTTCATAAGTTCGTGCATCACTACTGTCCGGAATAGGAAAGTCAAGGAGCTTGGCATCCCAGCCTCCCGCCTTGGCACGTTGCCTGTCTTCCACGAGGCTCTTGACAAATTGGGTGTCACGGATGCCATCGCGTTCCATGTTGGCAAGGGTCTCCTTTTCCAAAGCCCCGAGCTCTTCCGAGGGCTGGACACGGAGCATGCCACTGGGAACGAACAGCTCGGCGTCAGAAGACTTGTTGATAGCAACCCATTCTTGACGACTTTCTAGTGCCAGACGTTGGTAATGCAGCTTTGTTCCGTACGAGGCGCGAAACTAGGTCACGTTAGCATTTACAGCCATGGGGTGCTAACACTTGAAGCTCACAATCTTGTTGTGGTCCACAGACGCTGCCTGAACATTTTCGTCGGCGACAGGATCGTACTGGGTCTCATCGTAAGGATGACGATCGAAGACAGTAACAGTGTGGCCTAGACCAAAGAAGGTTCGGGGTGTGAGCAGTGGCAACATGAAGGGTCGCCAAAGGCTCAAGACGACTTACCCTTTTCGCGTAGCGCAACGGCCAAGGAAAGACCAAAAATTCCAGCTGAGAGCAATATCAATTAGTCACACTTTCTCATCGTAAAAAAGGCTTCGAGGGAAAACATGGCATCAAGGGGGGCCTCGCGTGACACGTACCACCAACCACGGCGATAGACTTGGTCTCACTCATTTCAGCAATAGAGGGACGTTGCCGCGGACCAATGAATAGTGGGGTGAAGGAGGGGCTGCAGCATAAGCGTATCAGGATTTAAGAGCAAAAGTAAGGGTAAATGTATTCGATCCTTATTTTCGGAATGGCGACGACTGCTGGGATTCGCATGGCTTTTGATTCGAGCAGGACGACGACAAACACGAGGCTGCGGGGTTCGGCCGCGTCCCGCTAACTAGGTGCCCTGTTGCTAATGTGCCCAGCCGGGAGAGACCGCCATGATCGTCACATTCGGCTGCCAGGTTGCGGGTCAGAAACACTATCGGCGAACCTTTATGGTTAACTTTAGCTTTTTTTTTGTGGTGCTTTGTACCGTACCGAGAAACATTGGCCGCGGATTGGGCGACCGAGAACAGGCTCATTCATGTTATTGGCCGAAGAGGATACCAGAAAAACATCCCGCCTTGACCAGCGGAGGAAAACCCGCGTTAGTCGTTGAGGCTGAACAGGATCAAGGATGGAAGAAGAATGTATAGCCTAGTGCCACCTTGATGTCTGGTGTGTTCTCGGACACATACCACGTTGGTTGCACTCTGGTAAGCATTTGGCCGTTCAGCTCCCCCCCCCCTCTTCCCCAGTCCCTGGTCCCTAATCACCGGAAGTGTGAGCTTGTGGCAATTATCTGAGCACTTTCCTGACTAGCTGATGACCGAGGCGAATGGTAAATGGGTAGTTTGGACGAAACTGTAACGCCTGCCAGCAGAAGGGCGCAGATTTCGCATAAAGGCTGGCTTGTCTCAGTGCCTTGCAGCGGTCGGATGCAACCTTGGCAATACTCAGTACCAAATCCTTCCCCGCGAGAAACCCTAGAAAGATTCCATCTTTCTCTTTTCACCCGTCTTTAGTTGCTCCAGGCCCTATTGCCGTGCGTCTTATTCACAGCGCCTACCAAAATGGCCGACAACAAGAAGGAGATGCCCAAAGGCCCAAGCGAGGTCCTTGAGCCCGTCGAGGATTCCGGCTCCGACGTTGGGTCTCCCAAGAACACAACAGGAAACGAAGTCAACGCCGTGACCGAAAAAGACTCCAAGGATGGCCGCGCCCTGCACTTTGTCACTAGACGTGACATTGATGACACGACCCTCTGGTACAACGAGCATAAGCCCTCTGCCCGTGCCCTCACACCGCACGAAGCCAAGAAGGTGACTCGGAAGAATTTTTGGTTTCTTCTGATGCAGACATGGTGGGTTGCGTTTTTGATCCATCTGGACAAATCGACGCTCTCCCAGGCCAGTACCATGGGAATTCTACAGGATGTCAACATCAAAAAGGACCAGTTCAATCACCTGTTCGTCATCTTCTTTGCCGGCTATCTGATTGCCCTCTGGCCTGGCGCGGCTCTCGCGCAGCGCGTTGGTCAGAAGCAGTTCATCGTCGGTTCCTTGGCTATATGGGCCCTGCTGCTGGGGATGCATCCACTTGCCAAGAACTACCCGCAGATGATCGCGCTCCGATTTCTTCTTGGCATGGTAAGCAACTCGCACATGTTACACAAACTCCCAAGTCTCAGTCACTAACTTGTAGTTGTTGCTTGGCAGGCCGAATCCCAGATTGTGCCGTCGACGACAGTCTTGCATCAGGCCTTTTTCCCGCCCAAGAAGAGCCCTTGGGTTCAGCTGTTGTGGTGGGCATCGGGCAGCTTTGCCAATGTTCTCCTCACCATGGTCTCTTACAGGCTCATCCTCGACGACAACAACCATTCACTTGCCGGTAACCTCAGTTCGTGGAAGTGGATGCACATCATCTGTGTCATCCTGACATTCATCGTCGTCATTCCCCTCACCATTTGGCTGCCCAACTCGCCCGTTGAGGCCAAATGGCTAACGGTGGATGAGAAGATACATACGATTGATACGATTCGTGCAACGCATGCGGGAATCAGCAACAAGACGTTCAAGTGGTCGCAGGTTCGCGAGTGCTTCACTGATCCCAAGAGCTGGCTCTTCATGTAGGTCCTGACTTGTTGGGTATCACTAGACATTAACGAGCTGACGACGCGCGTGTAGTTTCCACATGTTCTTCAACGAGCTGCCCAACAATACCTCGCAGCAGCTTCCGCTGATTCTGGTTGGATTCGGATTTACTCCCGCGCAGAGTGCTCTGTTTAACATTGCCAAGCCGCTGTGGGGTTCGTTTCTCATTCTCGTATCGGCGGCGATGCTGTACTTGACAGATCTGGGTGTGGGCTACACCTGCGCTATTTCGTACATTCCTTGCTTCGTTGGGGGCTTGATCATGCTGACTGCACCATGGTCCAACAAGATTGCATTGGTAGTTGGTACGCAGATTTCGACGTTTAAACCGTCGTACCTGTTGGGCCTTTCGTGGGCTGGCACGACGACCATTGGCTACACCAAGAAGCTTTATGTCATGTCCACATGCATTGTCGCTGCCTCGGTTGCCAACATGATTTCTCCCGAGTAAGTATCAACAAAGTTGGCGAGGACGAGACTCTAGTGCTGATACGCAGACGTCTAGATTTTGGCAGTCCAAGTACAAGCCGCGCTACATTCTGCCATGGGCGTTCATGACGGCCTTTTGGTTCATCTCTCCCATAATGTGTCTCATTATTCGATTTTACCTGCAAAACGAGAATAAGAAGCGTGCCGCAATACTTGCAGAGCGAGGCAGCGACAGCGACAATGATGTTCTCGAGGTGGGCAGCGAGATTGTGCACCTGAAGAATGACGATCTCGACTTGACGGACCGTCAGAACCTGCGCTTCGTATACCCGCTTTAGATGGGCGACATGTATGTAGTCAAAGGCGAGACACGGTGCCTAGTACTGGCTCATATGCCGGGCAGATTGCGTGGGAAGCGGACGGAGGTGGGAGTCATGGCGACGGACAGACAATTGAGCTCCGATGCTGAGGATGGAAGCGGGCTATACCGAGGGAATGCCGCAGGTACCTATAATGAATTGACTGGCTGTTCCGAGCTGCACGATGCTTTTTGCTGTTTGGATGTAGGCAGTAAGGTATCTTCCGTTTGGTGTTTGTCCTCTGCTGATGAGAGGGCGAAAGCTTGGCGGTGGTGGGGCGACGCCGCAGCTGCTCTTGATGTGGCGGACAAACGGCGCTGTGGCTGATGATGGTCAGTTGTGCTAATCAGTAGCTCAGGGGAAGAGAGGCGTCAAATTTCCACCGAATCAACATGCACAAGATGAAAAGTCTACCGGTCGCTAACGGTGCTGTTGGGTTAGGTACGCAGGCATTGTTGATGATGTGTAATTGCTTCATGTCCGGCAAATAACGTTAGTACTTGGTGGATAGTAAAGCGGGTTACGACGGGTTCCTGACTACCCGGAACTTTATACGTTTGACAGCTTGCATGAGGCAATGCGGGAAGACCAGTAACATCAGACGCAGATGGCCCCAATGAAGCAGCGTAGGTGTGGCTGTCGGCTTGCGTGTTTGCTGATGCCAAAAGGTACACTGCCAGATCAATTCACATCATAAGTACTTATTGTGCAAAGAGAAAATATCGGTCAGTACGGAGTACCAGTACTGATACGACGTTGTGGCCACGAGACCCCTGATTCGTTGGTTGAGCTAATAGTGACACCCCCGGTTGTTTAAATTTGAGTGAACGGTACCGTGGTCTTTGATTGGCTTTGTCCTCTGCCTTCTCTTGGGAATTTGCATTTCTTTAGTTTCGTTTGGATGCCATCCTGAAACCGCATGTCTGTGTTCCATGATTCTGTCCTGGTCAGTTGGTGATCCAACGACGCCAGCCCACTGTTTGGGCCTTGTGGTGGTGCATCTGTAAACCGGATGCCAGTGAGGATGAAGGAGCTCTGAAAAAACAACAGATGTGAGTTTCGACTGGCAGGTGATTGGTACAGTTGGCGAGACCAAACATCATTATCAGGAGGTCGTAGAACTTGTACTCGGGGTTGGCAACAATACTTGGGTAGAAAGGCAGGCAACTGGTAAGTACCTAACTTAGTACGGAGTACGGATACTGAGTACCTATGTAGGTACCTAATGATGCTGGCGGGCGACCCCTAATAAACCCCTCTCCCTCCACATCCACTAACCACATGCCACCTTGCCTCCATCACCCACCTAAGTTCTGAGTACTTACTGGTCCTGGTAGTTATTCAATACCCAACTGTGACTTGCATACAAGGTATGACCCTGCCTTATCTGGGTAACCTCAGGTAAAAACCAGGGTGTTGCCTGGTACCACCGCCTTTCCATAGGTAGACCGTAAGTCCTTGGAGCCTGTCCTGAGTGTCCTCCCACCACTAGCTCGGTACGTACTAGGTACATACCAAGCCAGCTAGCTAAGCTAAGGTAGCTCTCGGTTTTCCCCTGGTCATACAAAAGAGGGCCCTCATAATATATTTCCATTGCTTGGGCCAACTATTGCACCGCCTATCCTCGCCCTTCTCCCCCCTCTTTACATCTACATTGAGCATCTTTTTTATTGTATTTTCGTTTCTTTGATACCCTGCACTGCTGCATTGCTTTGGAAAAGAGAAAAAAAAAAGTGCAGTTCTGTAGCATCCTAGCCACACACTCACCATGTCGAGTAGTGCCGCCGCTCCCAAGACCGCGTCGCCGCGCGCTCCTGGCACCGCAACCTCCTCGAGAGCAACGGCGGCTACGGCCACTTCTGCTTCTCGCCGTCCAGTCACGGCCACCTCGACGGCTGCCTCCGCAAAGACCACCGCCGCCGCCGGTCTCGGAAAGCCCCCTACTCGCCCACCCTCGTCGACCACGGCCACTACCGGGGCTGCTCGCCGCCCAACATCCTCGTCGACCACCGCTACCCACCGCAGCCGCGCCAGCGTCAGTGCCAGCGAGGATGAGAGGAAGCCTGCCACCTCCACCCCTACTTCGAGGCGAGCCAGCACTCTCGCCAACAGCCCGGGCAAGTCCGCCACTGAGAGGAAGCCAGCTGTCCCTACTTCGGGCACCGCTAGGAAACCTGTTGCTACTGCAGCTTCCACTGCCAGCCGATCTTCTCTCTCCGGAACGCTGGCCCGCACCACTGCTTCTCGGTCTACTCCCACGGCCGCAACGTCCACCGTGAAGCCGAGACTTTCCACCGCCGGAGGCGTATCCTCTGCTGCAGGACCGCGTCTGGCTGCCCGTCCCGCTTCGCGGGCCGGCACCCCCAGCGATACATCTCGAGAGCTCGAACAGCTCAAGACTGAGCTTGCTTCCAAGGAAGCCGAGATTGCTTCGCTCAACGACCAGATCAAGACTTCTGAACTAACCATTGCCGAGCTCCGCGATCAGACCGACAGGCCAGCCGAACCCGTCGAGACCCCGATACCTACGCAAGATGATGATGCTATCTCTACGCTCAAGTCGGAGCACGACACCACTGTTTCAGCCCTCAAGGCTCAGCTTACCGAGGCCCTTGACGCCCGCCAAGCTCTCGAAGTGAGCTTGGAGGAGAAGACCAAGGCCCTTGACGAGGCCACGACTACTCTCGCGCAAAATCAGTCTGCCTCTTCAGACCGCGATAGCGCGCTGGCGGAGCTCAAGTCGGGCCATGGGGCCGCCATTGCCGAGCTGGAAAAGAAGATCGAGGAGCTGACCGCTGCCAACGGCGATAAGACCAAGTCCGATGAGCAGCTGGCTGCCCTTCAAGCCGAGCTTGACAGCACCAAAAAAGAGTTGAGCGACGTTAGGTATAGCGCCGAGCGAGCATCCGACAGCGTAACCACTGAGCTGCAAAGGGAGCTTGACGCCAAGACTGCGGAACTCGCCTCCGCAAATGACGCCCTGGAGCAGCTGCAGCAAAAAAATAGCGATATCCAAACATCGCTCGCTGACAAGGATGGCGACATTGCAAAACTCAAGACTATGCATGATGTGCGCATGAAGCAGATTTCTCAGGACTATGAGAACGAAATTGAAAGCCTGCGCGGCGATGCTTTCTTCAAACGCAAGTACGAGGAACTTGAGGGACAGCATGAGACCCTTAAAGCCTCTTCCGCAGAACTCGAAGAGCAGCATGCCGCCCTCAAAGCATCATCGGTCGAAGTTGTTGAGACGCACGCCAAGGAGCTTGCCGATGCAAAGGCTCTACACGCTGATGCTATCGCTTCTTTTGAAACCAAGAGCGCCGAACACCAAAAGGCGCTCGATGATCTTTACGAGAGCCACGCCAAGGAGCTCGCCGGTGCCAAGGCCGATGTCTCCACTGCCAGCGAATCCCACCTTGAGAGTCTAGAGTCTCTCAAGACTGCACACCAAGCTACACTTGCCGAGTTGCGCGATAGTCACGCCAAGGAGCTTGAGGCCGCCAAAGCTGATGCCTTTTCCGCTAGCGAATCCCACTCTAAAAGCCTTGACACCTTGAAAGCTGAGCATGAAAATGCTTTGATGGAATTGCGTCATAGCCATGCCAGTGAGCTCGAAGCCGCCAAGACTGAGGCTACGTCTGCCGGCGAATCGCACACTAAAAGTCTCGATGCTCTGAAGGCTGAGCACGAAAACATTCTGACGGAATTGCGTAGTAGCCATGCTATTGAGCTCGAGGCCGCCAGGACCGAAGCTGCCTCTGCCAGCGGATCGCATCTGGAAGTTATCGAAGCTCTCAAGTCTGCGCACCAACAAGCCATTGATGAGCTTTCCGAATCCCATGCTCAGAAACTCGGTGTCGTCGAGGCCGATGCTACCACCGCCAGTGAAGCCCATAAGGACAGCCTAGACGCGCTAAAGACTGAGCATCAAAAATTCATCGACAATCTTCGTCAGGCTCATGCAAGTGAGTTGTCTACAGCCAAACAAGATGCAGAGGAAGCTGCTCGTGCAAACCACGTGGACAATGTTCGGGACATCAACACCGAGCACGAGCAGAAGGTCAATGAGTTGCGTGCAGCTCATGCTACGGAGCTCGACGCTGTCAGGGCTGAACTCTCCTCTGCGACTGAATCTCACCGCGATCTCGAGGAGCTCAAGCTCCAGCATGAAAAGACACTGAGCGAGCTGCGTGACAGCCATGCCCAGGAGCTTGGTGCCGCCAAAGCTGACGCCTCCTCCATCAGCGATACCCACCTCCAGAGCCTCGAGAAATTGAAGGCTGATCATGCTGAAGAGCTCCTTGCAGTCGAGTCTGCACACACCAAGGCGCTTAATGAGGCTGATGCAAAGCTGCAGACTCTTCTAGAGACTGTCAGAGCTGAGCATCAGGGTAAATTTGATCAGACGTCTGCAGAGCATGAGCAACAGCTCGAGAAACTCCGGGCACAGCACCTGGAACAACTGGATCTCGCCAAGAGTGACACTGACGCTGTACACACTACAAACATGGAGCAGCTCAGAGCAGCCCATGCACAGGATTTGGATAACCTCACGAAGGAGAAGGCTGAGCTCAGCGAGAGACTCTTGGCTTTTGAATCTGACGCTGCCACTTTGAAGGATCAGGCCGGTAAGAAGCACGCCGAGGAGCTAGCCTCACTCAAGGCCGAGCTCGAGGCTGCTCAATCTGCCCTCGATGACGCCGAGGCCGGTGCTTCAAACGCAATTGAATCCGCGCGCCTAGAACTCGAAGAGGCACACACCAACGAGGTTGAGAAGCTTATGAACATGCATCAGGATGCCTTGGATGCCATGAAAACGCACGGCATCAATGCGCGCAAAGATCTTGATGAACTGTCGGCCTTGCACTCAAAGACGATAGAGGATGTCATGGCTGAGCACCGCCAGACTACTGCCAGCCTCGAAGACAAGGCTGCCGCTCTCACTGCATCCAACACTGAGCTGCAGCAGGGCTTGGAATCAGCCAAGGAAGCACTGAGCAAGGCCCAAGATGAAATCGAGGACATTAGCCAACAGCTTGCCCATGGAAAAGTGGAGCTTATGACTGCTCTTGCTGAATTGGACGCTGTCAAGAGCGCCAAGCCAGATACTTCTGTCGCGGACTCATTGAAGAAGCAGATGGAAAGCTCGGAGCAGGAATTTGAGGCAAAACTCGCTTCTGCCGCCAGTGAAATCACGGACAAGCAAACTCAGCTGCAAGAAGCCCTCGAGAAACTCAAAAAGTCTGACGAGACGAGCCAGCAGGTTCGACGAGATCTCGAAGCTGCTCGAGAAGAGGCCGCGACCAAGGAGCACACGGCCAAGTCTGACTACCGCGATCTGAACGATAGCATGACCGCTCTGGTTGAAGAGGCATCGAAGAAGACCAAACAGCTCGAGTCAGAGCTAGAGGAGACCATTGCCAAGCTTGAGTCGTCGGAGAAGAAACTTGAAGAACTGAATGCTCTAGTCAATGTCAAGGACGCAGAGTTGGCAGAGGCAAAGGTAAAGTGATATGTTGAGAAGCAAATATTGAATGTGCAGTGCTGACAAGAGGAAATAGGCAAAGGCAACACCTAGCAAACCGAAGGGCCTGGCCGCCAGCAAATTTGCCGGCGCTGGCGATGAAGAGAAGGAAAACCTGGCGACGGAAGACGCTTCCTCTCAAGGTGAGGCCGACAACGATCACTCCTCGCTAGCACTGGCATCGGTACGAAGTTCCCTGCTTGATCCAGCGCTCTCCCGAGGTGCGCCTACAGTTGACGATGGTTACTAATTCTGAGGCGTGCAGCTCTCTAGGGCCCGCGTGACGGCCAAGCAAATCGATTCTCTTGACCGTGAAATGAGGGATCGCAACCTCCAGTAGGCATACAAGACCCTTTCCAAGAAGAAAAAAGAAGAGTTCTATATGCTAACAGATAGCTAGGCTGTTGCAATCTATCACCAGCCCTCAGTCACAGAGCTCATAAACAACGTGTTGGGCTCTCATGAGGACGTAATAGGAGGGCTTTCTTTTGTGGGCTGGCGCCACGCATATGAAATATGGATGCGGCGAATTGGTGCTGTTCCTTTTGTCAGGCGCGCGTAAATGCTGTCTTTTACCTGTAATCTTTCCATCGCTTGTGCGCGCCCACCTCTTGCCTTGCCGAGCGTGCTTCATATTTTTGCTATTGGGCACGACTCGGGAACACGGAGTGACGATACCCCATGATATTTAGTATTAACCCTTTCAAACCCCGTTTAACCCACTGTTGGTGATTGCTTTCATGAAGTAGTAGCTTGTTTCCTTATTCGGTTAGGATAAGAGTACGTCCAAGTATCGATCGGCTCGCGGGCGAGCAGGCAGTCTTGTACAGGGCCTGACTGGCCAAGCAGGTATGGTCCCCAGACACATTGGCATGTCAGATGCGGTGTGAGATTTGGAATATGTTCCGTGCTGGAACACTACGTCAAGATGGCGCGGTTCGAGAGCGCGCGCGGCTCAGGGCCATGGAGCCGGGGGGTGGAGGCACTGACGGAACTGCTCAACGAGCTGTTTTAGCGACGAGGGCGAGAAGCCGCGACAAAGGGAGACCTTGTGTATGACCCAAGTGAAGCATGCGGTGACCCATTTTCTCTCTGTACAAGTGCCCATCATGTCTTCATTTCAATCTCAATCTACGTTAGTCTCGCGTCTTTAATGTGCATTTCAACATTTAGCTTGTCATGATTGTGCTGTAGCTGGATCAGCTCGTCTAGCAGCGTGCGACCATAAGGTGTCGTGTGTGTACGGGACATAAGAGGACATACAAGACATGGCCCATGCATCACGTACCGCAAAATCAACGAGCGGTTCATAAACTGGATTATTCTGGCTCTTTTGATGTATTTATTTTTGCAATTTCGCAAAACCATCTCACTCACAATTTTGATGCAAGCCACTGCCGGTGGACAGATGCCCGCGGAGGGTCTCTCAGAGCAGGGCTGAGCTCCGATGCATCCGTCATATAGTTGTCATTCATTTCCCGATAGTATAACGAGTTGTCTGAGATGAATAGTCCGGATGTCTACCAGGGTCTACCTAGAAAAGCAAGGTAGTTGGTCAAAGCCCCGCCTCATCCGAAGCAGTTATATTCGTATAACAGTCGGCATGAATTTCGCTACGAGTGGTATAAGCATCGGGACCAGTACGGAGTACAGCAGCCTACCTGTAATGAGCGGATCCTATTATCCCCCACTATTTTGTAGTCGATAGGCTTCGATTTGACATGATGGGACACTGTAACGTATTTTGAGAGCGCCACAAGCTCCGCCGCAACAGCCTAACTACCGTAGGGTGGCATCAAATAGCTGCAAGTGCCGCAGTATTGTACTCGCGAAGTCTAACAAGTCCTTTATTACATCGCTTGTAGTCACCTTCCGAGGCGCATGTTAGATCTCTCGGTACGGCCGTTCTGTTGAAACCCTGTTCCCCCATCGACATGGTCCGCGTAGAGAAGGCATCAAAATGAGCAAATGCAGTGCCTCCTGGTAGCGGCTTGTCGTCCATGTTCGCCGAAACTCTTCAATGATTTCGCGAAAGTAAGAAATCTCCCGCACCTCGGACCAGGAGCAGGCAGCTTTCCCGGATTCATCCAGGACCTTGTGCTGCGAGACCGTGAGCGAGGGCACGAAAATGGGCCCATCCTGGGTCTCCTCGGGCTTCAGATAAGTACGCCTGAACCACGGAAGCAGCGGCCGTGTCAATGGTGTAAGTGGACCAAGGCTCCCTGCATGCACCTGATAAAGTTCACAAACGGTTCAAAGGTAGTCGCCCACCTGCAGCGACAGATGGACAGCCCAGTACTGAATGACTGGCAGCGTCTGGTACGTTCTGACCTATATACGACGAAAATAACGAAATCTGATTGCAACTTTGTCTTTTCATCACCATTTATATAAACTGCAAGCTAGTTTGACTCTATACCTTATCCCCAGATCTGTCTTTAAGCTCGCCTTTTGGCGCACAAGTCCCTTATTAATACAGACTACCAAAGCACTGCGTACTTTCAATCAATTCACATGCTAAAGCTTGCCCAACTCTGAAATATTATACGTCTTGCGCAAGAAAATACTTGCCCAGGATCCTCAGACGAGGCTACGACACTTACAGTGTCGGTTGCCGTCTGGTGTGGTGGGGATTTCATCATCCACTGCACCTCTAGGCACTACCATTTAGCGACGTCTTGGCCATCATTGAAGCCAGTAAGTATCAGTAGATCTTGCCCGGGCGGGAACAAAACCGGGGGCGGTGGTGCCAGGAGAAATCGAAAGCCTTGGTTGGGCGCAAACATTGAGCGCATTGGCGCAACTGTGGCGCCTGCAAGAGGCTATTTAAGGGGTGGCAGAAGGCAAGGCAGCCTATCAGCGACAACTCGTTGCATCATCAAGTCGCAACTCTGTTGTGGGTGCTGAGCCGCTAGCAGGGGGGAGGCGAGTTTCCTAGTATTTTCTTTATTTTCACCCATCGCTGACGCCGAGACTTGTTGTTGGTGGGAGGCAAAAATTAAACCCGACCAGCGCCGTACCTACATGGATGGCACCGTAGATGGATGGGTAGAGCAATCCAAACAAGGACAAGACATGCCATCATTCTAGAGGTGCAAGCATATTTTTGCGCTTCTTTTTATTTCACCCCACCCGTCATTGTCACTTTTTTTTCATTCTATTTTCTTCTTTCCATTATAGAAAAATCCCGTTCCGTCCTTTTGCTTGGTGCCGGCCAAACTGTTCCGGTTCGAAAACTCCGTTTGGCCAGGTTATCCGCCCCCCACGTCTCCTTTTCCTTTCCTCCTTCCTTTCCTCCCTCGAGCTTCCAAATCCTCTCAGCATCAAAAAAGGCAATCTCATCGTTTCGGTCCCTTCCTAATCGACCGCTGCCATGCCAGAGATTCGTCGCGGCAGCTCCGTCCACGGGGGCTCGACCCCGACGTCTCCCGCTGCCGCCTCGACATCTTCCCAGCTGCCGCCTGTTCCGCGCGTCCCGATCGCCCAGCTTCCGAGCAACGACGAGACGACGACGACGACGACGACGCGAGAGGCGCCGCCCATTTCCAATGCTATACTGCGATCAGCCTCCATTGACCACCCAGGCGGCGCCGCAGACGACCGGCCGCCGCGTCGTTCCATCACCCTCTCCGCCGTCGTGCGGCCGAAGCGTCACTCGACCGACGCCAACCGTCACACCGTCACCAAGACGACGTCGCCGCCCGCTGCTGCTGCCGGCGGCACCGCCGTCAATGATCCGCCCCCGCGCCGCAGCCTCTCGTACGCGCGCCGAGAGTCCGCCAGCGCCTACTACGACTCCCGCGCCGCCACCCGCGCCGAGTGGCAGCGTCGCGCCAAGACGCTCGAGGAGTATTACGACGACAATCCCAGCCTGCTGCCCCAGCTTCCCTTCACCTGGCACCACGGCTGGCGCCGCTGGCGGCTCTTCCTCTTCGCCTTCCTCGTCTTCGTCGACGCCTGCGCCATCCCCATCGCCCTCTACTACGGCATGTGGTACGCCGGCAACGTCGAGGGCTACATCATCTTTGCCGTCGTCACCACCATTTGGGGCGGCCCGACCTATCTCGAGTTTGCGATCCGTACCCTGCGCCTGATCAAAAAGGAGCGCTTCTATCGCCCTCTAGGAACGAACAGCAGGTGGTGCTTTGACGTCGTCACCTACACGTCCGTCATCACCATCACCGCCGTCACCGCCCTCTTTGTCGTCGGTAGTGTACCGCACATTGTCTGGCTTCGCGTGCTCTCCATGCCTGCACCCGCAATCCTCTACTCCATCGGCGGTGTCATGATCTTGATCCTGCTCTACCATCAGATGGGCTGGGTGGCCCCCTTCCGACTCAGCTCTACACCCAAAGGCGGAAAGGTATGTGTCATGGTCGACAGCTCAAAGTTGTGCCTCTATAGCTAGTGCTGACTCTTGTTTGCCCAGGTGCTGCCACCCGTGTATTACTTCATCGAAGACGTCGTTGCCGTCAATGCTGGTGCCGGTCGTCCCTTTCGCGAGGCCCTTGCCGCTCGCTATAAAGCCAGTCCTCGCTTCCGTCGCATGCTCTACATCCAGTCCATTTTCTGGAGCATCCCGGCCATCATCATTGCCATCCCCCTCACCGTCATTGCCGTCATTCACCCCGTCCCCGCCACGGCGGCGTATGGCATCTGCTGGGCCGTTCCCTTTCTCTGGATGGTCATCTGGGGCATCATCTCCGTCTTCTGGTGCAAGGCCGACATGGTTCGCGAGCGTCTTGAGTGGCAGGCCGGCAAGGTCGACGGTGCCAGCACCCCGATGCCACACACGTCACCCTCCACAACGCCGCCGCCAGATAAGGCGCAGAGAAGCGACACCACTACAACTACCACCGAGGAAGCATGATTCTTCAGTTGTGCGTTTCATTGTACAATTTTGGTCGCAGGGACGTATCTGTTCAGGGGCCATTCTGTTTTGAGGCTTGAAGATTATTCCATCGTGTGTGCATTATATACCCTCGGACTCGGAGCATTTTGTCAGTCTTTTTTGAATTCATGAGCCACGGAGTTTTGACATTTGGCCCAATCTTTGTTTCATAGAAGAATTGGAAGCATAGTAATCTATACTGGGAGACGAAAATATGCGTTATAATATAATATACTTTTTGATTCACGTCGAATTGCATCCATATGTGTTGAGAGCATGATAAATCATATCATGTCGTGGTCAATTGAGCCTTGGTCATAATGAGTGCTGCATGGATTTCGACCTTGACAATGAGAACTTCCACAATCGTCTATGAAGGCATCCGTCCTTAAGACTATCAAGTATCAACCCAGATACCAAATCTTCCTCTTACACATGACTTTCGTAGAATTTGCCAATAGGTGGGTATGCTTCCAGAAAAATAAATAAATAAAAATATTACCGAAACAAGCATGCAAACATTCATTTCCTCAAACAGTACTTGGGATAGGGTAGTTCACGCCTGCAACCAGGCAGCCACATGACCCCGTTAAGTGCAAGTCCTCAACCGCAGCGCAAACGGCTAGCGTTGCGAAAAGCTGCCTGCGACAAACATTCAATCCAGCGACACAACTCTTTTGTACCCTCACAACCGGCGCAGGGGATATACAAGCGAAAAAGGAGACGAAAGCAACAAACGGCCAGACTCTTTTTCCCAGCACCCCCGAGAACCACAAAACCGCAGCCATGGCGGAACAAGCGCCCATCTCCACGTGCGTGTCATTGCACCCCCGACACGCGGCGCAAGTGAAGGGACGATTGTTGTCCCGGACAGAGCAAGGCTAACCACCACCGGGCGAAACCCCCCCCTTCCCCGGAGAGCAGTGTCTACGTCCAGAACCTCGAGGAGCGCGTCAAGCCCGAGCCCCTGGCCAGCGCGCTGCGCACCGTGTTTTCCGAGTTTGGCCAGGTCGTCGACGTTGTCGCCAAGACGAACCTCAAGGCCAAGGGCCAGGCGTTTGTCGTCCTCGACACGCCGGCCGGCGCGCGCGAGGCCGTCGACGAGATCAACGGCTTCCCGCTCTTCGACAAGCCCATGCGGCTGGCCATGGCCCGCTCGCGCAGCGACAAGACGGTCGAGATGAGCGGCTCGCCCGCCGAGCTCGAAGCGCACAAGCAGCATAGGCTGGCCGAAAAAGGTAACGTGTTTGCGCTGCCCCCCGAGACTGTCACCGGAAGAGGGGGAGGGATCTTGTGTTGATTTGCGAGGAACAATGGTCTCGGACAATGGTCTCCGCGAAAAAGGAACTAGAGAAATCATGCTAACCATTCTTCTTTCAAACAACGCAGAGAAGAAAAAGGCTGCCGAGGCCGCCGAGGGCCCCAGGCAAGGGAAGCGCGGCGCGGGCACCGGCGCCGACGGGCGGCCGTCCAAGATTGCCAAGCCCTCGGGGCTCAAGTCGACGTCGGTCGCGCAGGCGGCCGTCATCCCCGACGAGTACCTGCCGCCCAACAAGATCCTGTTCCTGCAGAACGTCCCCGAAGAGTACGACGTCGAGGCCCTCACGGGCATTTTTGGCCGCTTCGACGGCTTCCGCGAGGTGCGCCTCGTGCCCGGCCGCCGCGGCATCGCCTTTGTCGAGTACGACGCCGAGCAGGGCGCCGTCGCGGCCAAGGAGAACACGGCGGGCATGGCGCTGGGCGACAGGAACATCAAGGTCACGTACCAGCGGCAATAGAAAACGGCCGGGGGTGCGCGGAATCTGTAATTTTAGCGTGGTTCAATATAAAGAAAGAGGTGCAGAGCTGGCTGTGTGGCCAATATGTACTGTAGAGACAGGGCAACATTTGTTACGTACAAGACGCAAATAATGCAGCAATTTGTTCTTCCATTGCCAGTGCACTAATTGTATGCGTTTTCAAATTTTCGGTGGTAATCTATACCCATTTTAACCTTGAGAGCTCCTCAAAGCCGGACAAAGCACAATGAAGTAAGAAAGATGGACGTTGTGTCCAATAAAGATGATGCTAATTCAACTATTATCAAGAATCTACTATAACAACTGGTCGCAACAACCCGGGCTTGGTGTCTCAGGTACAAGGCGATTTGCTCACCGTGGACAATGCTCTGTACTTTAAAAGATGACATCATCGTCCTCCTCGGCTGCCAGAATATCTGCAGGCTCATCTTTGGTAGCCTCGTCCACGGCGTCGCCCCCTTCGGCCTTGGCTTGCGCCAGGCGCTTTGCCTTCATCTCTGCATCGGCAGCAGCGTTGTCTCGTTGTTTCTTGTTGGCGACCTGTATTTGGTTAGACCCTGCAGTGGAAGCCCGCCGGCATGTTTGAGATCACTGTACCTTCTTCAGTCTGTAAAACTCCTCACGGTCAACCTCATCCAGCTCGGAGTTGATGTATTTAATGGTGTTCTCGGTGCGGGGTATGATGACATGCTCAATAGCATTGACTTTGTCGACTGTCAGCAGGGCGCGATTGCGAAGCGGGTGCCGTTTTCCATCTCACCTCGTCTGTTGACGACCTTGATGACCTCGTCAAGGATGACAAAGGCCGTCTGCAAGCTCGCAAGTTCGACCAGAGCTTCCACTGCGCGGGCATATGTTTCGCGGCAGCGCTGCACTTGTTGACCTCCCTTGCCAAGACCTGTAAGACCGAAATCGTTATTTCCTTCAGTCAGATAGCTCTCGAACGCGGGTAGCAAGACACCGGATACGTTGTCTTGGCGAGTTCGCAGGCGGAAACGGGCAGACTTGGCCGACTCCTGCACCTGGTACCCAATATCGCCTCCGACGGCGTATGTGACCTCGGCTAGGGAGAAGGCGGCAATCTGCATGACCCGTCCCATCTTGCGCTTGGCTTCGTCTATTCTTCTCGTGATCTCTGTCGTGCATCGCATCATTAGTAACGGGATTGGATCGTAGCTGGCTTCGGTCAAGACGAACCTCGGAAACGTCTAAAGTGGACCAGTCAGTCAAGGTCCGAATCAACCACCGTATCAATGACTTGTCGCGGACACTCACTTTGTCAGGGCTTCACTCTTTCTCTTCAGCAGACTGTGGCCAGTCTCAGCTCCCTTGAGCTTCGCCTTCATGATACCCAGCGACTGCCGAGTCGGGAAGACTGGCTCGCGATCCTGCACCAGTTCTTAGTATCTGCTCATACTCGTCGCGGCACTCCAAACCACTCACAGATGCGCCAGACATGTTGGAGAATGAATGACGGGGCGCCTAGGGATAGATTGACGAGAAGCAAGTGACAACGTTCACAATGGACCTGATAGCAAGCGAAGCGAATGGTCTTGGGAGGCTGTCGGACCCGCCCCACTGCTGCCAACGTCACAGCTTGCCAGGTCCGGCCAGCCAGCCAGCGTATCAGTAGGGTGCTTCACTATTGCAATACTGAGTACTCCGTACGCCCACACTCCAACATGAGGCCCCGCATTAAATGCAACTAACAATGCCAGCGATTTTGCTAGGCGCCAGCAAGCGTCCCATGTTTGCAGCCAGCGCCAGCCTCTTTTTCACACGACGCGAATCGTGCTCAGCAAAAGCTTCCCCTTGTCGACAATCCCGGAGGCCAATGCCATAGCCGTGTCGTGCGTCACCGCTCTGAGAATCGAGAGCGCACGATCAAACTCGATTCCTGACCGTGCGGCACCAACATGCACTGCAACGCCGCATAAACTCCTGCAAAGTTCCCTGCACCAGCTGTGACAATATTCGCCCTCTGTGCTTTCCTGTGGCACCGAACGCATTATTTTCAGCATGACAGCTATGGTAGCAAATGGACAGGCGCATCAGCGCCAAAGCCTTCACCTTGTGGTAAGTCTTTTCACGTTTAGTGGGCATGTGACCTGAGACTTACAGCTCTGCAGACAAACGAGGACTCTGTCTACGAACAGGACATCATTCGCGACCCGTCGACAGTCAAGCCATGGCTTGTGTATATCGAATTCAAGTCTCGCTATGGAAACGCACACGAAAAGGCCTTTGTCATGGCGCGCGCCTGCGCCCAACTGCCGCGATCGTACAAGCTGTGGAAAATGGTGAGTTTGATGGCGTCGCCATTGTCAAAGCTAGAAAATCCTGCTCATGACTGACAAATCGCAGTACCTAGAGTTCCGTGTTAAACATGTTTCGAAACTGAACTCTGCCATGTTCAACAACGAATACAACAAGGTCAATGCACTTTTCGAACAGGCTCTCATTCTGCTCAACAAGATGCCGCGAATTTGGGAAATGTACCTCTCTTTTCTAATGAAGCAGCCAATCGTGACAATTGCCCGTCGAGTTTTTGACCGGGCCCTGCGCGCGCTTCCGATTACACAGCACAACCGCATCTGGGCACTGTACATTCCCTTTGCGAACGCGGCGTCGGGCGAGACCGCCGTCAAGATCTGGCGTCGCTACATGCAGGTGCACCCGGAGCATGCCGAGGACTTTATTGAGCTTCTTGTCAAGAACCGACTGTACACCGAGGCTGCGACGACGTACATCAAGATTCTCAACAACACGCGGTTCGTGAGCAAAACCGGCAAGGGACACTTTGAACTGTGGAACGAGCTGGTGGAGTTGCTCGTAAGCCATGCTCGTGATGTCCGAACCGGCCACGAAACTGGCATCGATGTGGAAGCCATCATCCGCAGCGGAATCGCCCGATTTTCGGATCAGCGAGGCAAGCTCTGGGCCGGCCTGGCAACCTACTGGATCCGATGTGGTAGTTTTGAGCGTGCACGCGACACCTTTGAAGAGGGAATCACCAGTGTCATGACGGTCCGCGACTTTACGCTCATCTTTGACTCGTATGTGGAGTTTGAAGAGTCTGTGATTGGTGCTTTGATGGAGATGGCGACTGCCCGCACCCAGAAAGGCGTCGACGACGAGGAAGCAGACTTTGAGCTGGACATTCGCATGATGCGGTTCGAGCACCTGATGGACCGACGCCCGTTTCTCCTCAACGACGTGCTACTCCGACAGAATCCTAACCAAGTGCTGGAATGGGAGAAGCGAGTGGCACTGTGGGGCGACAACAAAGCCGAGGTCGTGCAGACTTACACAGACGCCATCGCGAAAATTCAACCCAAGCATGCCATCGGCCCGTTTCATCAACTTTGGACTAATTATGCAAAGTTCTACGAGGCAGGAGGCGATATCCGCACTGCCCGAGTCATCATGGACAAGGCTGTCAAGGTGCCGTTCAAGTCGGTTGCCGAGCTTGCAGATATGTGGATCGAATGGGCAGAGATGGAGCTACGAAACGAAGACTTTGATGAGGCTGTTAGGATCATGGCCAAGGCTGTCCAGGCACCGAAGCGATCCAACGTGGATTACTTTGACGAGACGCTCTCACCGCAGCAGCGTGTTCACAAGAGTTGGAAGTTGTGGAGCTTCTACGTGGACCTTGTCGAGAGTGTGTCGACACTGGAAGATGTGAAGAAGGTTTACGAGCGCATTTTTGAACTGCGCATCGCCACGCCGCAGACAGTGGTCAACTATGCTAATCTACTGGAGGAGAATGAGTATTTCGAGGAGTCGTTCAAGATTTACGAGAGAGGGCTGGACCTGTTCAGCTACCCCGTGGCGTTTGAGCTGTGGAACATGTACTTGACAAAGGCCGTGGACCGCAAGATTGGGATTGAGCGACTGCGTGACTTGTTCGAGCAAGCGGTGGAGGATTGTCCGCCCAAGTTTGCCAAGACGATCTACCTGATGTACGGCAACCTGGAGGAGGAGCGAGGACTGGCACGGCACGCGATGCGCATCTATGAGCGTGCGACCAGAGCCGTCTCGGACGAAGACCGGGCTGACATGTTTAACTTTTACATTACCAAGTCGGCCTCCAACTTTGGCCTTCCGTCGACGCGGCCTATTTACGAGCGTGCCATCACGGCACTGCCAGACGAGGAGGCCAAGGACATGTGCCTCAAGTTTGCCGACATGGAGAAGCGCCTGGGCGAAATCGACCGCGCGCGGGCCATCTTTGGCCACGCGTCGCAGTTTTGCGATCCTCGCACCAACGCGGACTTTTGGAGCAAGTGGGAGTCGTTTGAGGTGCAGCACGGCAACGAAGACACGTTCAAAGAGATGCTGCGGATCAAGCGCAGTGTGCAGGCGCAGTACAACACCGATGTCAACTTTATTGCGTCACAGGCGCTGGCCAAGAGCCAGGCGGCGGCGGCGGCAGCAGCAGCAGCAGGCCGCGAGGTGGACGGCGAGACGCAAGACGCCATGGCGGCGCTGGAGCGACAGGCTCGGGCGCCGCAAGGGTTTGTGGCCGCGAGCACGGGACCTGTGGGGGGTGGTGTGCAAGATGACAAGCCGGCCGTCGCAGCTGCTAATCCAGATGCGATTGACATTGACAGCGGCGATGATGAGTAACGTGGCGCATTTTTGTTTTGACAAGGGAGACATTTTGATGCTTGAGTCAGGAGACTGACTAGCACCTTGAATCTCTGCAAGTTTTATTCCGTTTTCCTTTGTTATTTGGTGCTACCAAAGATTTGTTTTTAGTTTTTCCTTGGTTATTCCATGGACATTCTTTGAGGGCGACCAACTTGCCCACAGTTTTCTTTTTTTTTCTTCTTGCCTGTCTTTTTATACTGCTCGATTGTGTTGTCTCGTTGAACTTTTTTTCTTCTTTCTTTCTTTCTTTCTTCTTTTTTACCTCGTTGTATCGTGGGAGCATTTGATGCACTTGGGTTTTTTTCAATGGTTATTCAGTTAGGAGGTGCAAAGGGAAGAGGCGATCTGGAGCTGGGAACATATAAACTAGAGCATCATCACCGAGGGAGAATAAATATATGAAAAAAATAAAATAAAATAACACCCGGTTTTTGTTTCGTGCCGTGTATACTATGACATGAAATTGGCTAAATTGCAGAATCAAGTAATGTGATGTGTAAAGAGTACAATAGATGAAAGATGGTAGTCAAGTAAATTGGGCTGTTGAGAATAGTGCGAGCGCAGCACTAAAGCAGCAGCAGCCTTGTGAACTTGTTTTGCTTTTTCCTTTTTTTTTCTTCTTTTTTTTTTCTTCTTCAACTGGTATGCGTTCCGAGGGCCGCTTGCTCATCGTTCTCCTTGCAGATCATCGGACAACAAATCATCAGTCAAGGACGATTATGAATTTTGGTCCTGGCCATACAAGATTGTGCACTGGAGAGTCTTGCTCCTTGTCCTTTGCGACTACTTGCTCTTGGTCATCTCGGCAATCTTGGCGTGATACTTTTCTTGGTAGTTGCGGTCGACGTGGCCGTCGCGGGAGCTGGGGGTGGCGTAGATGGAGCCCTTTCGTTTCTGGAAACGGCTGGGAGGGACCTTGGCGGCGTCTGGATTGAGAGTTTGTGAGCTTTTGATTTTACTTTTTAAAAAAGAAGAAGAAATTAAAAAAAAAACAAGTAAAGGAAATCGAGAAAACAAGTAAAAATCAAATGTTGAAAGTCTTGTGGTTGGAAATGTGGGAAAATTGATGGCAACTTTTCAATGGCCGTCGAGACCAGTATATACCAATAGCGTATAGCAGGGGGATGGGGGAGGATGATTCGTTTTAGCGCCTGCAATTAGGTGCCAAGCTAGGGGGTGCGGGGGCGGGGACGGGGGACCCTGTGCTGGAATATAGCGTTTTCGGTACTTTCGGTACAGCGGTCTTTCAGCGGGGCGGCAAGGCGGCCTTGTTGCGTGGGTGGGCGGGGGAGTGTCTGTGTGATGGGAGGGAAAAAAGGAGAAAAAAAAGGAGAAAAAAAAAAAGGAAAAAAAAAATAATCTTGCAGAATGAAATTGAGAGATGCAGAGGAGATAAAAAAAACCCACCCCATTCGTCGCTCATGCGGCGGTCTTGCTTGGGAACAGAGGCAACCGGAGACTCTGTGAGCACCACTGGGGTGGTTTGGTCGGTGATGGTGGCTGTCGTGGTGGCGTCTTCGCTGGCCATGATTGCAGGTTGTGTTTTTCTGATTCTTTCTTTTTCCTTCTTGGTGCAGAGGATTTGTTGATGATACGGAGAGGTATTGGTAAAAAAGGTGGTTTTTTTCTCTCGCTTTTCAAGTTGGAAATTGGGGCTTGATCGAGTTCTCTACCAGTCTGTCGAAATGACGACTTTTGATATCTGCTGCCTCCAAGTTTCACCCGTGTTAGTCAACCGACGACTTGACCGCGCAACAGTGGGATCATGTACACGCCTTTGCCAGTTTTTGGTCCAAATTGGAAATGAAGAGAGAGAGAGAGAGAGGTGGAGAGAGATGGAGCGAGATGGAGAGAGAGAAGGGGAATGGAGAGAGAGATGAGAGAGACAGAGAAATGGAAATGGAAAGAAATGAATTTCAATTATGGTCCAGCCAAGGATGAAATAGGCAGGGTGTGACGAAAGAGACATTGCCACCACAAGATGGGCGGGCTCTTTTTATATTGGAATGACCTCCTCTACATACACACACTCACACACTCACACCAAATCTTGAATCCCCCTCACCTCACCTCACCTCACCACTAATAAACACCCATTTGCATTTGCATTCACGTACACGCCACTAGCCTCTCTCATCCATCCATCCTCCTCATCACCCTCAATCACACGGTACAATGGCTGTGCCCTCTCTGGTTCTTGTCTCCTCACCCCCGCCTCATCGCACTAGTTTGGTTTGGAGCAAAACGACGCAACCCTTTTTGCCACACGAATCTGGCATGGCCTCATCCTAGGTAGGGGTGTGTAAGTGTGAGTGTGTGTGTGGGGAGCTTTTATTTTATTTACTTATTTTTATTTTCAAATTCCTCACACTCACTCACCTGCCACTGCCTCACTGTTAGTCAGTAGTTAGCCCCAAGAGCATTGATCAAACCACCAGCTCAGCCCAGCGCAGCCACCCTCCTTGATCCCCGCCGTTTCTCTTTTTTTTTTCTTTCTTAAAACAAGTTAAAAAAAAACGAAACCCTGTTCGCACACGCCTTGCCATTGATGTGATTGGGACGGCTGCTTGCGCTCCTCCAGACCCGAGGCGCGATCTCCTCCTCCTCCTCCCCTCCCTCTCTGTCTTATAGTTTTGACGTCACGGGCCAAAACCTGATCACGAACCACTAGTTGGCCAGTGATTTCTAACCAATTTCTTCAACCCCATGATGAAAGGGCCTTGAAGGGGGACAAAAAGAAAAAGGATGGAGGGATGGATAGGAACGGGGGATCTGCTGTGATGCTGCACCATCATTTGTCCGTCTCTCTTTTTTTATTTCTTTCTTCAACTTGAATAGACTTTTTCTATTCTTGACGACTCCAATCACTCAAGCTCATCATGGCCTTTGCGCCGCCGACTAAAGAAACTCTACCGGCAGACAGACAGACACATTACATCCTCAACCCAACATCAGCCACAACTTACACGAGTTCTCGCTGAGAGACACCACCACTAACTACCTCGCTAGGCTGCATCGAGAAACAAAAAGCAAAGTTGCCATTTTCTTTTTCCTTGCTTCGCCGAAACGGTATGCCGGGCTTCACGGGTCCCGTCGCCGCAGCGTCGCCGCAGCACCGCACAGGCGGCCTCTCTCTCTCTCTCTCTGCTATGCGCGAAATTTCACCCTTTCTTATACGTTGGAGAAAAAGAACGCCGTGACCCTTTTTTTTTTACCTTGCTTTTTGCCTCTATTCGGATAGCTCTGCGCCGGCGCCGGCGCAAACACCCCCTCCCCCCCTTCATTTTCTGTCTGTCCCATCGTTCGCTCATCGGCGGGCGGGACGTCATCGCGCCAGGCCAATTTTGTCTATAGCTTCAATCTTCCCTCCCCTCTCCTTTGAGTGAGGTTTTTTCTATCAATTCTGGCCGTGTTCATTTTACAAAAAAAAAAAAAAGCATTGCTTTTTTTTTTCCCTTCCCGTCCACCAAACTAGAAATATTTGGAGACGGGTAAAATTCACGCAAGTCTTGTCCCGGCCGGCTTTCGCCCGCGCCGCTCTGGTGACGGTGGCGCAACCGTAGGGCGACAGCAATGACGATCCTCAACATACACAGTTCATGGTCTCGTGATGGACCGCTGGGAACCCAGGCACGCGCTCTCTCTCGCTCTTGGGCCTCGACGAAAAAAAAAAAAAAAAGAGTTGATAGTCTAGTCTACTTGGTGGCGCAGCGGCCTACAACACACACACACACACACAAAACAGCGCAGAATTCAGAAGCTGGTAGATAAAACGTTTGAGCTGCCGAGAGAATCGTTCCTGCTGACGATGGGTCCTGGCTGGATGTTTATCGGGGCCCCCTTTCTGCCGAGAAATCACGTCTCCACGACAAGAGTAACATGGCAGCAGCGGTAGCCACAGATGCCAGATAAAGGGCTGCGCCTTGTCCGTTGTCTCTGCTGACGACGGCTGCTACCCTCACCCATCACTTGATGCCATTCTGAAATGACATCTATGATCCATGGTGTATGCCGCACTCAATCAACCCCCCTCCCCTCTGTCGAAATATGTAGTGGTGGTGGCGGCGTCTTTGCACAAGCCAAGTCGTCATCGTTACCCCAGGAACCGTCCAGACAACTTTGCACACGATACTCACCTTTACTTTGTAAGGCGTCACCCTCTTTTCCCGCTCCAATATCCCCATCGTACAGAACCGAACCTGCAACTAGTTAGTACCACTCACCACCCAAGCGTCGTCGGGGAACAAGCCCGCCAAGAATGTCCAGGCCGGCAGCATTGGGCCCGCTGCAGCCCACTCCGGCCGGACTGCTTCGCCACGGTGACGAGCTTCTTGTTCATTTTATCCTCCCCTTCTTTTTTGGGAATAGCACCCTATGCTTGCATTCGATACCCAGAATTCATCCTCTTATCGCACGACGCGTGTCTTTTCCCCGGGGGCTCACGCCTCGATGCAAGCCACCGTTACGTGACTGAGATTAGGCCTTGATGGGAAGAGCCAGCTGGTTTTGTAAGTAGATGAGTTTGTATGTGTGTCTGTGTCTGCTTGTGTGTGCCATCCCGCCCGCCCCGCCATCCTCGGCAACAGAGTGAGATGTGA
The DNA here is from genome assembly GCF_051103115.1 of Cordyceps javanica. Taxonomy (NCBI): domain Eukaryota; kingdom Fungi; phylum Ascomycota; class Sordariomycetes; order Hypocreales; family Cordycipitaceae; genus Cordyceps; species Cordyceps javanica. Next base: position 3,812,872 of record NC_139296.1, read on the forward strand.
GCATTCTTCAACATTGTGATAGACCAGATACAATTGGCCCCCGGCCCCGGCGCGCCTGTTGTCTTGCTTGCCCGACCCCAGCCCTGCATTTGCGTCGCTCTGCACCTCTTTCGGACGGTAGATGCCTTCTAGCAACGCTCCAACAGTTGGGCAGGACTGAGAAGCGGCTCGAAAAGAATAAAACTAAACGCAACAGCCCATGCCATGGCTGCTCAATAATGAAACGGGCCTAGGACATGGCTTAAAACTACGAAGAGTGTTGGAAGAGAAAACAGAGGCGGCTTGCTTGCGGTACGGCAGTATTCCCACTTCTGTTTCTCATTACAGAGCAGTGTGGAGGGTAAGAACGAGAACTGTCCTTTACCAGGCACAAAAATATGCCAAAAAAGAAGCTGCTTTCCCCCGCCGATCCTCCGACCAAGCACTGATTGACTTGCGGATTTGCAATTTCCAACTCCTTTTCGTTACGTATACCAACCCTTTCACCTCCTCCGTTTGTAGAATCTCGATGCCTGTGTAAGACATTGATGACACCCCATGGTCAACCATCGCTTCGCTGTGATACGCCAGCTCCATGTTGTTGTTGTCTCGTTCGGAGCCCAATGGGGCTGTTATGCAGCCAGGGCGCTCGCATTGTTTGACCGTGCTATACGTGGATTTTGTATCTGGATCATTTCTCTATTCTTCCCAATATTGAGCGGATACTGTCCCGTGGCGTGTTCTGCCCAAGCTTCCTGCACCCCGCCATCTTCGCTGTGCCAGCTGCAATAATACACAGCCGAAATGTCCGGATCGGGCACCGGGCATTTGCACGCGGGACAAATGCACTCGGAGATGAACTATTCTGCCTTGGTTGTCAAGGCTTGTACAAGCTACCTTTCCTCTGCCCCGGTTTCTTATAATCTACAGTGTTAAAGAGAGCATAAACCTTGTAAAAGTTCCGTCTCAAATCCTCATCTACTGCCAGATACAATATTGCATGAAACGAGAAACATCAACTGACAGCACGCATGGCAGAAATTAGCCAAAAAAAAAAGGTCCGGAAATATCCAAAGTCTTGCATCATCAAGACGACCCGCAGGCACGCTATTCTCTAGAAGTCTTTCACCTCGACCCATTCTCCATTGGTGCTTCGCCGGCGCATCATGCTAAATAACTGGCCAGAACGAAACTGCAGCACGAATTCGGTCGACAGGAATGACTCGCGACGGTGGGAAACAAGCAGGACGGTGCAGCCTGCAAAAGCTTGGTCAATGATCCTGCGCATGTCCCGCTCCGCCTCCAGCGTCAAGCTGCTCGTCACCTCGTCAAGAATCACAATCTGGGTACGCGCCACGGTCTGGTGCAGGATGCCGCGAGCGAGGAACATGAGCTGCTTCTGCGACGCGGAAAACGCCATGGCGGCGTACTGAGCGTCCAGACCACCGCCGAGGTTCGCGTGGTCCCAGAGCTCGACTCTTTGGAGCACGTCAATCATCTGGTCGTCGGTGGGCTGCGCGCCCTCGAACGGGTAGACGTTGAATCGTAATGTGGCTCTGAGTCGGAGGCCCTCCTGGGTAATGGTTGTGATGCGTGAGCGAAGCAGCTCCCGCGGAACATGGCGCGTGTTGCGGCCGTCAATGCTGACACTTCCCGTGTGCTCTACCATGCGAAGAATGGTGGACAGCATTGTTGACTTGCCACTGCAAACAAAAGCTTAGCCGCCGCGTAAACATTTGCACTCGTCAACGAGCAACTACTGACCTCCCAGTGCGACCCATTATTCCAACCTTTTGCCCAGCTGGGATAGTAACAGTCGTACTTTGCAGAGCTGTATGTGATCCGCCATCCGTAGTCCTGCCAAGAAGCAGTTAGCATACATTTTAGCACCCGGCGCTGGCGTGAAAATGACTGACTTGTACGAGGCAGACACAGCGTTAAAGTCAATTTGTCCCTTGGCGGGCCAATTTTCGGGCAGTGGCGGTCCAGAAAGAGTATCCTTCTCCTGGGGCGTGCCGGCCACAAACAGCTTGATACGGCGAACGGCGCCCAGACTTGTTTCGAATGCCGTCCAGGTCTGGATAAATCCCGTGGCGGTGCTGCTGAAACCTATCAGGCTGAGCATAGCAAGGCCAACCGCGGCGTCTGATGTAGCGCGGGGAAGGCGAAGCGATAGGCTGATGAGGACAAGGCTAGCGACGGTCGAAGTGAGATCCATGGTCAGTGTCAGCCACCGTTGAATGCAATACAGCAGATAGGTCGGCTTTTGGGACCGGTCTAGCTCTGCGTAAAGCTTGCGGCGAAAGCTTTCCTGCCAACCAAAGCTACGGACATGGTGAATCCCTTCGCTCGTTTCTGTAAACCGAGTAAATAGCGACGAAGATGCCTCGAGCTCAAGCTGCCGTAACTGTCTCGAGCTCCGCAGGTAGAAGAACTGTATGGCGGATAGGACCGTGAGGATGAACAGCATGATTGGCACCGCGTACGGGGAGCCGGCGGCAATCATGCCAATCTCGACGAGTGTTGTAAAGGTCAAGAAGACAAACTGGTTCGCGAGAAGGGCCAACTTGGACGTGACCAGAGTGATGTCTTGGCTGAACCTGTTGAGCAGATTTCCAGAGTCCGTATCGCTGATGAATTCCGGCGTGGCGCCCAATACCGCTTTCAGAAGCCTTCGATGCATCTCCTTGGCGGTTTTCGGGAAGACGAAGCGAAAGTAAAACGCGCCGTTCAAAACGTTGAAAACGACGGATGCCACTGCAAAGACGCCGTAACCTGTAAATGAGAGCCTACTCTCGGCGTCTCTCACGAACCAAATTCGCAAATAAATGACTAGAGCCACGGTAAGAGAAGCCATTTAGTAGTCTGGACGAGAAAGACGACGTACCGGGCAGCCATTCGCCAACTGCTGCTATCATAGCAATGAACATCCAAAAGACGACAGCCAATATCCCGGCCGAGCCCAAAAAGTATTTATAGACGGATAGATCACCGCCTGAACCCTCATCCTTGGGTTGGGGGCCACTGTCGTCTTCCTTGACATGTACCTCGGGTAACTCAGTATCTACGCCCTCATTAGCATCGGTTCCAACCTGCTGCCGGCCATCAGCAGCACCACCAACTGCGGACTCATCATCGCTGCTCTCAACACCAGCCGACGACCCGTCTGACTGAGTGTCGTGTTGCTCCTGCACGCGGCCATTCTTGGAAATTTGCAAGATTTTGTCTGCGTAGTCCAGAAGCTCAACTATACGATTGGTCAGAGACTATTTAATCCATCTTGGTGGCCGGAGCAGTACAATACTCACGTCGGTTTGTTGTGATAATGACTGTACAGTTCCATCTGCGGACGATGCCCTGAGGACCAAAGAGCCGAGTATAGATCTCGCCCGCCGTCTCTGGGTCCACGGCACTGAACAAGTCGTCTACAATGATAATTTCTTTCTGCGCATAGGCTGAACGCGCCAGGCCCTGTATCGACCATGAGTCAGTAGACTGTTCAAGCGTGATTTTGCCCTTCATCTTGACAACATAAAGACTTACCAGACGTTGACGCTGACCTCCACTGAGGCTGCAGCCTCCGCTTCCTGTCCGAGTCTGGTCGCCATCAGGCACTTGTTCAAAGTCCGCATCCAGAGCGCATGCTCGCACCACCTCGTCGTAGAAGGCCGGGATCAACTGACGGGCCCCTAGAATAGCTTGCTGACAAGTCGTGTTCTCTATCCAAGTTTCCTGACCGCAGTAGGCAATATCAACTGAGCCGGCCGATACAGTTCCTCCGTTCAGCTCCACCTCGCCCAGCAAAAGTTTAAGCAACGTAGACTTGCCACAGTTTATAGGACCCCACATCATAGTGTGCGATGACCATGGAATTCTAAAGGTCACCTCACGAAGGACAGGGCCTGTGGTGGGAGACGTGACAGAAACATCGGACAGCTCAAAAGCAAACTGCTTTCGCTCAGCAGAAGCTGCAGGTGCCGGAGGCGCGGATTTCTCTCCATCAGCAGCCACGTCCTGTCGCAAGGGAGCATCACGGGGATCAGCTCGGTCCGGTTGTAGGAGAAATCTTTGGATCCTTGTGATGGAGGCGAAAGCCGCAGACCATAGCGTGACCGACCTGAATAAGTCGATAAGGGGGTTTGAAGAGATTGCTAGCACAGCTAGGATAGCGAAGACTTCCGCGACAGACATGGGATGATCGGCGCGGGTCCAGAAGTACGCACCCGCGAAGACAATTGCTGGGGTAATTGTGAAGTTGACCGCACCTATTGGTTTGAGTGAGTAGCGGAATGAAGAGATGCGGCATTGATAGCGTACCAAAAGAAAAGACCCAGAGAAGCGAGTAGCGCTCTCGTAGAGAGGTAGCAATCTCAACCTCACGCTTATGCTCAATGTATTTCGAAAGGGCGCCCGACAGTCCCATAGACTTGACACTTTTGAGTTGAGCAAGCATATTTGACGTTGCGGCGACACGTTTCTCGGTTTCCGCGTTCCAAGCGGCTCGGGCGCCAGATATCTTTTTGCCAGTCAAGATAGATCCAATGAATGTTACTAAAGGAGTAGGTCAGTCTTTAAAAGTACTAGGCGAATGAGAGTGGCATTTATACATAGGGTAGGCAAGATGATGAGAAAACAAGCGGCCCCAATAAAGGTATACAGCACCCAAATCCCCAAGGCGACTTGGATTATACACGAGCAAGACTCGTAAGCTAGTGAAATGATGTCTTCGGTGCCCGCAACGTCTGTACTCATTAATGTGACGGCATTTCCAGTCTCTAGTGCTTCAGCACTAAGTCGCTGGGTTTTGTCGTATATAGCTGTTACGAGTATGCCCCGAACGGACGTAACAACACGAAAGCCCCAGTGCTCATAAATGGTTCTCGTAATCTGCAAACATGGTATTTTGTGAGAAGAGGCGTGTCTGGCTGAACATTGCGGTGCAGACTTACAGCAAGACCGAAATAAATAAGGCCTCCAGCACCAATAAGACCGCTAGTAGAGTTCTGATCCGCGTGTTTCTGCCCTACTGCCTCTACTGTTCGAAGCAGAAGAAAAGGTTGCGCTATAACAAAACCAATGAATAGGAGGCGGGGGAGGAACACTTTGTAGAATTGCCACTTCAAAGTGTGAAGCAAAGCTACGAGTAGAGCGAGCCGTGACGACTTTTCGGCTTGATAAGGTCAGCAAAGCACAAGACGAGATGCGGACAAAACTGTACTTACCTTTACCCCAATGCGGCGAAAATCGATCAAACAGTCTCTCCGATGCAAATTCGTCACCAATATCAGGCAGGTTATCGAGCGTAAAGGTATTACTCCAACCAAAAATAAGAAGAGGATTTAACCAGATAAAAAGAGACCTGTTCCAAAAGCCAGAGGTGCTTTCGACAGAGACTCTAGTCTGGTGTTCTCGCGACACAAAAAGACTGCGCTTCGGCACTTCTTCCAGACTGATGAGTATAAGCTTCAGAACGGCAACGCAAACCTGGAGAGCGGCAATAGCGTCAAGGTTGTCTCTAAGAAAATAGGACCTAGCCATGGTGATGTCGAACAACATGGTGATGGAGAAAAATATGCTTAAAAAGGAAGATGGCCGTAGCGAGTACATGTGCGTAGTCGCAATGATGAACATGGTACATATTGAAGCGACAAGCGACATGGACGAGGCAGCAACGGTTACAGGCGCGCGAAAGTAGTCTGTATTGTGCCAAAGCGCAATGGTGGTAGCCTGCATGCCGACGAGCGCAAGGCCACACATGATTTTGCTCGGCAGGAGATTTCCTGGTCTGACCTGGCGCTCAGCACATGCAAGGCCTTTCACGTAGAAGGGAGTAGCCAACACGAGGAGGCTAGCCGGAACCAGCCCGAGCATGGTATGCTCGAAGAGGACGGTGAAGTCAAAGTGGCCAGGCAGCTGGGGTCCAAAAAGGACATCTGACTGGAACAACGAAGAAGGCATCATGAACACGCCTGCCTCGGTGGCTTAGGAATTGGGGAAAGGAGTGCAGCGTACTATCACGCAGGATGCTGCCGAAACACAGCATGGGAATCGCACGTCGGAATTAGGACATCTGGCGAAAATCAAGGAAGCAAAGCAGAGAAGAGAGGCGGCACCTTTTGAATCGCCGTATACAATAGACAATCTCCCGCGGGCGAGCCACGCGCCATGGATCTCGCGACGAGGGGTCAGCGCTACGATTGGCCAAGAAGACGGACGGCCTGAGATGGCTGCATGTGCAGCGAGTGCGCGCGCAGCGTGTTTAATGTACAATGACTGGGCAGCAGGCGTGTGCATGCTTGGTACATTCACAGCATAGTGATTTTTAGGTTCGTGGAGAACGCACCCGTCGTTGAGATGATGGGATGGGAACTTTTGTCGGACGGACGTGCTCCGGCAACCCTGTGACGACCTTGCATTCCCGAGCATACAGAAAACAGGGTTGCAGGCGGATTGGAGCGCCCCTCCCCCTCACTGTTCCTTCGGAGATGTCTGCCTATGAGGCGCGGAGAACTGTTCTTGGCGCCCGTCACTATTGAATGTGGAAACCGGATGGTGACATGCGATGCGGTCCGACAGTGAGCAAAGAGTGCCTTGCGTCCCTGGACTGGTGCTGCTCAGATGAAGAGGGTTTGCTCATCAGTTTCAGCGTCTCTTTTCACGCCAAAGCCCTGGCCAGTGTTGGACGGCTGGCCGTCGTAAGTAGTGTACGTGGTTGGGTGGGCAAAAGTAGCTGTAGACAATTAAGAGTGTGGCTTGCGCTATATTAGGTTTCGATGTGGATAATAATAAACGTATGGATGGATGTCTTTGGATTCGTGAGAGCTTTCCTCGCCATGTGTCTCGTGCGGCGCAACTTGACCAACCTTTGTCTCAACACCAGCTATTCGGGTTGACAGAAAGGAAACACGCCACAAGCAATGCATCAATGTTGTGTGCTAACCCTTTGGAACTGACAAACTGCCCCTTGTCGAAGAGAGGCGAGCACGTATGCATGTCAGTAGTGAGATCACAAGGCCGTGTCCCCTCTCAACCCGATGCAACATCTGGCCCACTCTGATGAGGCTGCCGGGGGTTCGATATTGCTGCACGGAGTTATGGGGGGTAACTAATTAGTTATTTATTGCATAGCCCTAGACGGGAGTATCGGTACCGTTTCCTAGCAAAAGTTCCTCTGCAGTGAGTAGCTACGTAAACAGTACCAACAAATTGGAGTGCCACACAATCCGTTCAAGTTTGACAGGATGTGACGTCTGGCGTTTATGACGCCACGCGTCCATTGGCAGAACTCATTTGTTATGTTATATAGTGACCGGCCAGCTGACATGCCGCAGAAATCTTTCTTCTCAAATCATCTCAACGTATTCTGCTACCCGGCGGCGTGTCCCATCTCGCATCATGACGATGATTATGAAGCTGCTTATGCACCTTGTAGCTTGCGTCCTTTTGACGAATTTTGTGGCTGTGGGCTTACCCAGTAAGTGACAACAAGGCCGTGAAATGTCTTGTCCAGAGTGTGCGAGTTTCTGATCCCTACTTGATCCCGACAGCTACGCGCCAAGAACACAACTTGCTGCTTGGTGGGGGCATGAATACCATCCACAAGCTTGAGGCTGGCGCTTATGAGCTGGAAATTGCATCGGCCGAGCGCGGTTCGGTTTTAGGAAGCAAATGATGTCTTTCAATGTAGAGAGGTTCTGATATCCCTATACATTGGATGGCTTGGTTTCGCTGTGGTGATGCCTCACGCACAGTGGTAGAGATCAAAGTCGGCAAACATTGTATTTGAACTTGGTGGATTTCGGCTGCTGACAGTTGTGTGCAAGTTTTGTGCCCATTGTTATCTAGGAAATACTAAGAGTTAGGTAGTAAGAGAAGGCACAAAGTATCTCGAGCCCAGGAAAACGCCGGAAACGGCCAGAGCAGGTAGATTCGTATGGAACGCAGGGCTGTGCGATTGTCGAGTTAGTCTATGAGTTTGGATACCATGGCCACTGCGGCGTCGTCCCGCTTATCCGTTAAAACTAATGCTCTATTCTCAAGTTGTCGCATTTTCAACTTGATAAAACCGTCCATGGTAGCCACCTCGCGCTCGCTCAAAATATCAAGTCTGGCGTGATGGTCACCCAACTCATTGTGTCCGTAGCTGCTAGGGTCAATGAACCTCCAGAATATAAAGTCGAATACCCAGCTGTTTTTAGCTGCATAATTGATCAACCAAGATCGATCGTCCCACCTCCTCCGCATTTGCTGTGATAAAGGGACGGGGCTGGGGTAGGCGGATATCGAACCACCGGTATGAAACATCTTCTTCTCCTCATCCTCTAAAACGCTCAGAAAAGTATTCAGTCGAGGCTCGTACGCCTCCATCCATGGTACATAACCCCCAGGCCAATATTCTGGGCTTTTCAGTAACAGCCACCATGGCGGATCCAAGGAAAATTGCGCCGGCGCAGCGTAAGCAAATTCCCAGTCTATAACACCGACCACTCGAAGGTTTTCATCGATCAAAACGTTGGACGGGCGCAAGTCCTCAGAGTACAATCGAAATTCAGCGTCGAGTTCATAGCCACCACCAGTTTCCAACTGGCCGCCCATTACTAGTCGTTGAAACAGCCGACGTGAGACAAATTTATCGCGCGCATCGTCCTCATCTAAGATGGCATCATTGCGCTGCAAAGCCGCTTGTAACATATGCATATCGGCCATTGCGGAGTACCATTGCTTAGATGAAGTGTAGGGCTGTGAGGGAAGGAATTCCGGTGGCACACTAGCGAACTCGACTAGAGAGTTCATATTTTGGATAAGAGGCCGGCCAGAAGCTGAGGTTGGGCCATGCCTGCCCTGGACTAGCCCGCCCTGGACTAGTGAACCAATTTGTGGAAATGATAGTGTAGATAGCTGTAGTAGAATGTTCGCCATCTGCCCGTAGAGGAACCTAAGTTTAGGTTCGCTAATATTATCGTCCAAGGTATGGGGTTCGTCGTGTGGAAGAAGTGGATCGTTTAAAGCGTCAGATATAGTTCTTTCATGATCTATATAGTCCATAATAATAAAAGGACCAAGACCAGTAGGATTTTCTGCACCAGTTCCGTGGTGATATATACGTGGCACTGGAATCGTGGTGTTTGTAGCTACGTAACGCATAGTAGCCACTTCGTAGCTAACCTTCTCCTCAGGGAACTTAACAATGCCTATCCAATATTAGCAGTGTTGAATGTGCCATTGGTAGTCCGTGAACGCAGATTACCTTTGCGAGGAATTCTCATCAATGCCGATGAGCCGTCCCTGAACTGTAACCGAAAAGCAATGTTGTATCCGCCTCGAATCGGTCGGTGGAGCTCCATCGGTACTCCAGGCCTATATCTCATGATCAGGTGGGCAACTGCACGGTAAGTTTCCGCATTGTGTAGTGACCTCTCCCAATTGTCGGCGTCTGTGTCACTATTTTCCCAAGCAAGGTCGTCCTTCTCCATACGGACGTATCTGGGCTTGAGGCGCATGGTGTTCATGACCGATGAGCGGTGTCTGGCTAGGACGCAAGAGGCAAAAACAAATCTCTGCCCGTCTTAGGTGACGTACAGAGCCCGTCAGGGGTTTCAGCTGCCACGGCTTCCGCAACAGGCAAGGCAAATGCGCGTCGTGAGCACCAGGCGACCCCGCGCACGCTCAGCATCAGATAGGCCGCTTTTTCCAACCGATGCGGCTTAATCACTGCGAATGCAAGCGAAACTCGGCACATAAGTTTTGAAGCCGAAATTCGAATAGTCGGATTAGTCAGGGACCAGTGCGTACTTGCCCTTTATTGACTTTGACCAAGCGGCGTTATTTGGTGCTGTCGTTACTTGGCTGCCGAACAGTCAAAGGCAAGGCCAAAGAAGAGTCAACCCTATTCTCTCTGGAGCAGCTATAACCCTAACCCTACTTACACTTTAGCATCTGCCCTGTCGGCGCGCCGTGAACATGGTTCTCTTGGCCCAACCGTCGACGGCTGCTTAGGCTAGATGGGCACAAAAGAAAAGACAAGAAAAAAAAAAAAGTAACATGTATAGATTCTCCTGCATTTACATGTGGCTGTTATGAGCGTTCGACATGCACTAATCCTTTCAACATTGGCGCACCTTTTTACCAGCTCATTCTAGGCATCTTGGTGCTCCACCAGGCAAGACGACAAGCGCGCATATTTTCAAAGGCGCGATTGTTACTCATCAACGACACCGCAAAGAGTCACAACTTCAGTCATACACTCGCACCGACCTCAACCGTTGGCCGCAGCCTATTTCCAGTCATTGCAACGCAAAGAACCCACTCCCCGCAGTCAGTCCCTTGGGGACCTGCGCAAGTACATCAGCATACCAGCACAGTAGCGGCGGCGCCCATCAAGTGATTCATGCTCCTGTGCTGCCGCCTCCCCCTCCGTGTCATGAAAAGGAAGCTCGACGCCCTACTTCACGGTCCGTCTCACGCCAAGATGCCCATTTCCACCAAGATCCAGCTCGACCCGCGCGAGCGCCGTCTGCGCAACCTCCTCGTCGACGTGGCCCAGTCCATCGACGGGCCGGAGCCCGTTGTCCTGCGCTGGGCCGGCGGCTGGGTGCGCGACAAGCTTCTGGGCTCTGCGAGCCACGACATTGACGTCGCCATCAACAACATGACCGGCGGCCAGTTCACCGCACACTTGCGCGAGCACTGCCAGAAGCAGGACGTCATCGCGGCTCACAACCTCGTGCAGGGGGACATTGGCAGCCCGCACACCGTCGCGCGTCAACCCGACAAGTCCAAGCATCTGGAGACGGCCATTCTGCGCCTCTTTGGTCTGGATCTCGACTTTGTCAACCTCCGCAAGGAGACGTATGCCGATGACAGTCGCAACCCGCAGATGGAGTTTGGCTCCGCCGAGGAGGACGCCGTTCGTCGCGACGCCACCATCAACGCCCTGTTTTACAACCTCAACACGGAGCAGGTGGAAGACTTTACGGGCGGCTTGGCTGATATGGAAAAGAGAATTATTCGTACCCCGCTGGAACCTCTACAGACCTTCAAGGATGATCCGCTACGTGTTCTGCGTCTGGTGCGCTTCTCGAGCAGGCTAGACTTTTCCATCGATCAAGGGACAAGAATGGTCATGGCCGATACGACTGTGTTGGAGGCATTAAAGGTCAAAATCAGCCGCGAACGTGTTGGACAAGAGCTCGAAAAGATGCTGCAAGGTATGATCATCATGTTCCCGGATATCCTCAAACCCCAAGATTGACAATCATCATAGATAACCATCCCCGCTTGGCACTGCAGCTCATTGATGACATTGGCCTGTACCACGCCATATTCACAGACCCCACACGCCCAGATCTGCAGCAACCGGACATTACCAGATGGCCAGTTGCGTACAATGGTCTCGATGACATTCTCCAGACACGAACGCCAGGATCCATTGCTGCCGCTCTAATCCACACCGACGAATACCGCTGGATAGCATGGAACCTCGCTGCCGTCAGCCCATGGATGCGCGTGCAGGACCCGCCTGGGACGAAGAAGAAGGCCAACGCCCTGCCCCCCGTCGGTGTCATTGCGCGCGAGGGCTACAAGGCTGCCAACAAGCTCACCGACATCATGGCCGCCTCGCACCGCCACCTCGACGAGATCCTCAGCCTCAAAAAGGACGTCCTCGACGGCGCCGCGCACATCTGCGAGCGCGACCGGTTCGGCATGGCCATCCGCCGGTGGGACGCGCAGGGCGGCTCCTGGCGACTGCAGGTCCTCGCCGCGCTGCTGACCGAAGCACTTGAACGCCTGAGCGTCTGGCCCGGCGCTGGCGAGGAGGGTGTCAGCCAGGCGGGCGCGCACGCGACAAAGCGTGACGCCTTCGTCGGCGAGTGGCAAAAGTTCCTCGATCACCTCGTCGAGATTGACGTCATGGACGCGCCGCAGCTCAAGCGACTGCTCGATGGCCGCGAGCTCGCCAAGGCGCTCGGCGTCAAGCCAGGCAAGTGGACGGGTCAGGCGCTCGACGTGTGTGTGGCTTGGCAGCTGCGGAACCCAAACGAGACAGACCCGACACCTGCCATCGAGGAGGTGAGGCAGCGGAGAAAGGAACTGGGTATTCCAGATGCTCAATCATGAAAGACAGAAGGGGAGACGACTCGGCTGCTTGCGTGTTTGCACAGCTTCACCCAGCACTGAGAAATTTTTCATGTGAAAAGTTAGACCATATACCAATCGTAGAACCAAAACCTATGAATTATGAAAAAAAGATGAATTTTAACAGATCCAGGTTTCCTGCACTGCAAAAAGGAGACCTCAATGTTACTGATATCAATCCGAGGATAGCCAGCGTCTCGCCACTGTGCGTGTATCTGCGCCGCACCCTATTTCGCACTATGCTCTTACCCTGCGCCGCACCCTATTTCGCACTATGCTCTTAAGCTCCAGAAGCTTCGGAAGCTCATCCTTCACTTTTATACGTCGCCGCTCTTTCACCAAAGCTCCCCATCACGAGCTTGACAGGCTGTATTGTTGGAAAATTGACCAGATATAAGAATTGAGGACGATAAGAGAAGTTGCAAGGTCTGGTGGCGCCATGGCCCGAAGCACAAATGGCCAGACCATGAACACAGACCAGTTGCTCGGTAGCGACAACCGGAACCGAGTGAAAGAGCTTGGCAAGGGTAAGGCAGTTCCATAAATTTTCGGATTTCGAAGCTCGATAGAGGACTAATCCCAAACTCTATGTAGAATCATTTTCAGCCGAGGATATTCTCAAAAACCTTGCGTCCGGGGACCGTGTATGTTTCACTTGTTCACTGCGCACTACTGGCAACTGACTGACCGTCGGGATAGTCACTGCGACGGGATGCGGCATTGTCAATCTTACAGCTTGATCATGGAAATACATTCAAGTCGGAGACCACTGCAATCATAGATGCGCTTGCAGAGACCCTGAAGCCGCCCGCAGCTTGGGAGGGCACCGACGCCCTCGCCTGGGCAACCTGCGCCGAGGCAGCTCTGGCCGCTCTGCACACTCTAGCTGATGCAGGGCTGGAGGGCGTGAGCGATGACCTTTTGCGATCACTGATCCCGTTCGTCGACGCCAGCCAACCCTGGTCCACCACAGCGGCCGCCTCCACCGCGGCGCGCTTGCTCGACCGATATCTAGCTGGAGCGCAGAAGAGGCAAGAGTTCATCACTAGGGACCTGCTTCAACACTACCTGCGGCCAATCTTCTCCAAAAGCTCAGCCTCAATTACAGCGCAAGGCCGCCCGGCGCTATACCGCGAGCCGCCGCCTGAAGGGAGCTTCCATGCGCACAAAGCCGCCTGGAAAGAAGCCGGACCCTACGTCGTCACCGTCTTCGACTGGGCCGTGGAAGCATCCGAGGTAAAGCATCCCCGCATCCCCCACATGCTATCCTCTGTCATGCCTTATCACTGAACGCGGTGTGCACAGACTACCACGATCAAGCAGCACTGGCCCCTATATGTCCCCGTGCTCGTCACCCTCGCAGAGGACAATGACGTCGCCGTCCGGCAGCGTGGCATCGACATCCTCAACCGCTTCCTCGCCAAGTGCCCCCGCGAGGTCCTCCGCACATCCGGCATCGACTCCGTGTTCGAGGAGTCTGTGTTCCCATCACTGCTCTTCCTGCCGACGCTGACGCCCGAGGACGAGTCCGTCGCGCTACTGCGCTCTGCCTATCGCACGCTGCGCACGCTGGCCGTCGCGGCCGACGCCGACCCTACCGATCGCAATCGGCGCGCGCTTCTGGACAAGACTCTGCGTGAGGGCGTTTTGGCGGGTTACCTCCACGCATCACAGCACATCCGCGTTGTCGAGGTGCTGATGCGGGTGACGGCGCAGGTTGTCGAGGCGTTGCAGGTTTACGCTGTTAAGCACTTACAGGTACGTGAGACTCTTGACGTATTCTCATTACTACATGTATGAAAAAAAACCGTGGCAGAAACGATCGCTAATACTTGTGGCAGAACTTGCTAGATCTATTTGCCCCTGTGCTGGCAGATGCCTTTGCGTTGGCCTATGTCCCTGCTGTGGTCGCCGCGGCACAAGCGCTAAATTCTACGATCCTCAATTGCTGGCCGCGTATAGTCGGCACGCCGCACGCCGAGCACATCATCAACATTGTTTGTCGATGTTGGGTTAATGTACATGATTCTGATGACAGTCGTGGCAGCCCCGACCTGGAGATTCTCGGCCAGGAACTGAAAAAGACGATGGCCTTGATGGCATCGTTGTGGAGGGGGGTTGACCAGGCGCTGCCGTTGGAAAAGTTTGCTAAAATTGTGCAAATTACGCCAACTCTCAAGCCGCTTTTTGCCCCATTCCAGCCGGAAAAGTCTATGGCTTGAGGGCAAATACACAGGCTCAGTCCAAGGGCTGCTGCTTGAAGAAAGACTTGCCCCTCAGCCACTTCCTGTAGGCCTTGTACCTCTTCTTTGGCGCATCCTCTTCCGTCACCGTCAGCGGGTTCTCTCCAATCTTGAGCAACTCCGCGTAGAGGTCCACTTCTTCCTCGCTGCCGCTGACTATGAGGCCGCGATCCTGCCACCCGCCATGGATGTAGTCCTGGTACTCGGACGAATCCATGTCAACGGGCGTGTCGCTCGACACTACCAGCGGCAGGTTTTGCGGATGGTGGATGTAGCGTGCGTAGTCATCGGCCTCGTGCTGATCAACTGATGGGTTTAGGGAGTCCTTTACCGCCTTGGTGAAGGTCCACTGCTCAGCTTTTGATTTTTCCAGAGCTGTCGGCTTCATCTTGGTGGCCCCGGCAATGTCCAACTCGTCAACTGTGTCCATCGCGTTGATCAGACCCAGGGTCTTCTCCTGCGCCGGATGCAGCCAACGACCGAGCGACATGCCCCTGGGTGCTGCCTTGTCAGAGGCTATGGAGGGCGCTCCATTGTCAGATATGGAAACTTGTGACAAAGGCGAGCTGGACGTCTTGTTTGGATTAATGGCGCTCTTCCTGGCCGCCTTGCGCTTGTCAGCCTCGACGTCATGCTGCTCGATGCGCACACGAAACGGGCTGAGGTCGTATTTCCCATCCTGAGTGGATTTGAGGGGGATGTATTTGATGGTCGAGTTCATTTTGAAGGCAAACATCTTGGGAAAGGATGATAGCGTCGATGGGCGGTAGTATTCTAGCCAATAATCGTCAAAGAATTCAACGGGCTTCGGCACAGGCGCGCTTCGTACCGGGACCACGGCGCTTGCCGCGTTCCTCTCCCGTAGGTGCGCTGGATCGAACCAGTGTATATATTTTCTACTGTTGCTCGGCGTCCAGTCTCGCGGATTCGAGTGATGCAAGTAGTAGTCGGTGGTGAGATCCCACAGCATCGGCTGCCCTGCCCTGTAGATGTAGTTGCCCAGGAACAAGTTGTAAGCCTCTTGGCGCTGGTTATCGAGAAATGAATTATTATAGTAGCGCTTGAAACTTTCAATCATGTCGCGCGAGTGACTCGTCCACTGGTTGATTTTGCGGTACGTCTCCATCGTGTTGACTAGCTGGGAGCCGCCGTACTGGACGGCAATTGTGTCACCGTGATCGTGCCACATGTGCGTGAACAGATTGACCGCGTCCGTGTCATACTCGATGGAGGTGTCTTGGAGAATTCCAAGCGCATGCAGTTGGTGTCCCAGGGCACGCTTTCCAATGACAAACTGCGCGGCATTGGTGCGGTCCAGGCAATCGATGCAGTTTGTCCGTGCAACGCCGTTTTGCGCCGCGAGGGGGACCGACACGCCGTCGCCGTTCTGGAAGAAACCCGTCGCCTCGAGAACGCTATCGGCAATCGTTTCCAGGTTTCCGATGACATCACCACCGCGGACCTTGGAAGCACGGCTCATGTCCCAAGCCTTGTGAATGATTTTCTTGCCGTCCGGAAGGAACTGGTTGAGGTAGTCGATGCAGTAGGTGTATTCGTCGAGGAGCTTGGACTCTCGTGGCTGTCGTTCCTTGGCTTTGATCAGGTTGAGCACGTAGATGGGCGCGCCGTATCGCTGGAAAAGGTCGTCGAAATGCAGGGCCGCAGCACTGTAGAAAGGGTCGACGAGGTTGAGCTCGATGGGCGGCTTTGGCGTAACGCCGGTGCTGTCTTGCGTCCAGTGAAGAGGTATGCTGCCTCGATGCTGCACATATGATGTATATTGTGGGCTGCAGTATAGGCGTGGCCCAGGAGCATGAAACGAGGTGGTCTGGCATTCGGCCACGATTTGCTCCGTCTCGACGTCATTCGCGACGTAGCCCAAATCATTCGCGCCACGCTTCAAGAAGCGAGCACCGGCAAAGTGACGAGATCGCCTGGCGATAACAGTAATATACGCCGTGCGGCCATAGATGGACAAGGCAGCCTGGTCGACATATCCATGAATAATCGGGCGACACCAGTCAAACGGGTTCTTGATGACAGCCGCAATCGGCCGCAACAGATAGTTGTTCCACACGAACATGGAATTTAGCTCCCCATCTGTTTGTGGAACGATACCCTGTGCGATGCAGGCTCTCTCTCGCATGATATTGCGCTGCAGTGTATGCGTGACATCGTAGGAGTAGCTGTAGTAAAACGATCTTGTCAAATCTAAGCTGTTGAAGATGGACAGAAAGCGCGTTTCCTCGGCACTATTGTTCCTCGCTTCCGGCTTGGACGACTTGCCCGTTGCTAGCGGGATGAGCTCCGTACCCTCGACCTGATAGATGTAGTGGCCACCAACCATGGCGACGGTGCTCTTCTTCGTGATGAGCAGCATGTAGTAGCAGCCCGTGAAACGGATGAAGCCCAGCAGGCCCCACGTCGTGCAGCGTAGTTTGATGCCGCCGGTACCCTTGTTGCCGTCGTCGATGGTATCGAGTAGCTGGTTCATCTCCTTGAGCGTGTAGACAATCTTGTCGTCCGTCATGCTGGGCTCCTCGCTGCCCTCAGTCGTGCGGTCAATCTTGAGGATGCGGTACCGCTTCTCGCTGACGTCAACACCAACCACGTAGTAGCGGCTAGCAGTCTCGTACAAGCTGAACTTGTGCATTTTGTAAAGAAGTCTGTCGGATGTGGGCTCGTCGTCGTCGTGGTCCGCGCCGTGGCCCTCGCCGCCGTTCTTGTCCTCGCAACGGCCATCCTCGGAGCGTAGATCCCCGCTATCGTGCGTTGACATGCCGCCTGATGGCTCTGCCGCTCGAATGCTCGGTTCAGGGCTTGACGTGCGCACGAACGGCTCTGCTACGGCCGGGTCGCCATCGTAATCATCCAGGGAAGTGGCCCCTCCGGTGCCGCCAGGACCAGGTGCGCCGGTACCGCTTTTATCTGTCGACTTGGCGTTTTTCGAGTCTTGATTCGTATCTTCTGAGTTTTGCAGCTGCGGAAACGTAGGGGAAGGTGGCTCCTCGGTCTCGGCTTGAGGGGTCGGTGTCTGTGGCTCGGCGGCGGGCGGATCTGCTAGAACTGCAGCGCTTGGTGAGCCAAGTGGGAGCTCCGCCATGATAGGCGACGCAGAATCATGAGGGCATGACCTGCCGCGTAATACTGTCTGTATAGATCCTGAGTTTGAGCGAAAACGTGTGGCGATCGGTGACGTGCTCGTCTTCGTAATGTCACCTGCAAGGTTGGAGCTTGTGACCACGGGAGGCGAGCTGTTGATGTTGGTCGCGCAACTGCCCCACCTTGTCGAGCTGGGTGTAAGTGAGACTCACAATTACTATATCCAGCAAGCGTCACGGCAAAGACTGCTTCAAGTTGACTATAAGCAAACTTGTGATACTTTTCGATGACATAGCTACGGAATAGGTGGCAAAAGAAAAAAAAAATCAAAATTCAGAAGAAAAGACGCCCTTCCTAAATGGAGAGTAAAATCACCATAAGCTGAAGTTGGTAAACCCATCCGAGTCAACTACAATAGGTTCGATTTATTATTTATGAGAGGCCTTGATTAAGTCTCTGAAACGAGATCCTTCTTGCTGGGAAAGTGTCGCAGGATGGCCGTTCTCGACAATCTCACCCTTTTCCATGACGACGACCTTGTCGAAATCCATAATCATATCCAAGCGATGGCTTACTGCGACAACTGTATACTTTCTAAACTCACGCTCAATCACCTCTTGCATGATGCGTTCAGTCTCGACGTCTACGCTCGAGTTTACCTCATCAAGAAGCAAAATACCACCCTCGGACTCAACAGAACCTTCGTCGATGCCCTGGTCTCTCGCCCGAAGGCGCCGCCCAAGCACAGTACGACCGAGCGACAGGAGCTGTCGCTGCCCAGCACTGAGAGTCCCGGAGCTCACGCAGGATTTCAGACCGCCTCGCGCCTGGACGAAATCCCAGAGGGCAACCACTTTCAACACCGCTGTGCAGTCGTCGGCTGTGGCGCGTTCAGCTGGATCCAAGTTTTCCTGAAACGTAGACCCATCTGGCAAGAACACTGCTTCTTGCGGGATGGATAGAATACGCTGCCGCAAAGCACAACGCTGGATGCTGCTGAGAGCAATGCCGTCGACGAACACGCCACCAACCGAATCTGGGACAGGATCAAGAAGCTTCAGCAGTAGGGCAACGAAGCTGGACTTTCCGCTGCCGGTACGGCCGCAAACGGCTACTTTCTCGCCAGCAAGTATGTTCAGATTGATGTTTCTCAAGGCTAGGTGAGAAGCGTCGGTAGTTTTGGACTCGGCCACTCTATTTTTCATGGGATTAATGTCGGGCTCATCCCCGCAGTTAACGTGACACTTACTCATAACTCGCAGAAACGCTTTCAATCCTGATTTCACCCTTCCGAGGCCAGTCTGGGGCGGGGATCAGGACCTCATGTTTTCTGTTTTCCGGCTGAACGGTTGCGCTGAACGTTTTGAGCCGCGTAACCGCGCCCATGGAGGTCTCGAGGCGCGTGTAAAATTGGACAATCATCGTCAGGCTCTCGCCAAAGCTCATCAGTGTCACCATGGACGCGCCAGTAAATCCAGAGCTGGAGTGCATACGCGTAGCGAGTGACGTCAATGCCATCGCTAGGACCGCGACAACAATGCCAAGAACGAGCGTCAGCCATTGCTGCATCATGGCGAGCAAATACGCCGGGCGTTGGCTAGCGTTTAGCAGATGATTATTCCTAACGATATTTTCCGGAACAACGGCAAATGCGCGCATGCTAACGACACCCTTGATCGTGTCGAGAAAGTGTGTGTATAGCGGGCTCTTGGCCTCCAGATCGAGTAGTCGCATCTGTCTAGATGTGCGCAGATAGACTTTTGCCAAAAGAAACAAGACTATAACCAGAAACGGATATGTGATGGCAATGTAAGGTGATGCAGTAAGCATGACGCACGCCTGACCAAGCGCTTGGAAGAACTACGCCCGCTGCCAGTTAGCTTGAGCATTAGGCGACGTTGATGCGTGGACCAAACCTACCGCGAATAAGCAATTGATCAAGGCCATAGGTAGCTCAGTGTCGACGAGATTCAGGTCCTGGGAAAACAGGTTGGTGACAACGCCAGTATCTGTGGCTGTGAAGAAAGAGAGCGGCGCACCAATCATGGTGGTGATGGCAGTTTGATGAAGATTTGCACCCGCACGCTTTACACCGATTACTAAGAACAATATGACGGAGATAATGAGACAGGCCATGGCAGCAAGCATAAGCGCAGCGTACACAGTAGCATAGTACCCAAAGGAATGATGTATGAACCCCTTGGTGGCGTCGTCAGACCAATACTTGAGCCAAACGTTGGGGTAGCTATCAAGAACACCATAAGCTGCGGTAAAAGCAATGCCGGCAGTCGAGGTAAAAATACCCATACTCGTAGCATAGTGTTTGTACATGGTAGAATCACCTCGTTGGCGCGTGAGATCTGCACCCATCTTGTCGTCGGCCTGTGTTGTGATTGCAACGTCGACCTGGGGCAGCTTCACATCCACTTCAGCCTTGCCCGACGCGACTGTTTCCTCGGACCCTGCTTCACTGGAAGATTCTGACCCGACGCGGAGGCGATTTACGTAGCTTCCCGGATCGTCCACGAGATCTGCAAAGCTGCCTTGCTCTGCGATCGTTCTAGCACCAAGGGCGATGATGTGGTCGGCAGCAGGCAGGTGCCTGACGCTATGCGTGCACAGGATAACTGTAGAGCGCCGCCTACGAAGCAGGCCAGCTGGTCCAAAAACTCGACGGAACACAACATCTTCGGTATCAGCATCTAGCCCGCTGAACACGTCATCGAATACTAGAATTGCGGTTTCCAAGTATAATGCGCGGGCGAGAGAAACGCGCTGCCTTTGGCCACCAGAGAGTGTTATACCGTCCGAGCCGACATTGGTCCTGTCGCCTTGCCGAAGGTTGTCGATATCAAAACGAAGAGCAGTCGCTTCAGTTACTTCACTGTAGCGTTCTGCGTCGAATTCGGAGTGGCCAAGGATGTTGTCTCGGATCGAGCCGTTGAATAAGAATGGCGACTGATCACAGTAACCAATCTGTGGACTGCCAGGTCTGAATGTCACACTGCCTTCATGATAGGCCGACTCACCCAGTAGCGCTTTGCAGAACGTCGACTTGCCGGACGCGACAGGCCCGACTACAATGACCAGAGACGATTGAGGTATTGCGACATTGACATCCTGTAAGACGGGTTTGTCTGTTTCCCACCCGAATTTTCCGTTTACAATCTCAATAGCATATCCATCATACATGGATTCTCCTTCAGAGCTGGGTTGATCGTTTACGGAAACCGTTCGGTAGTCTTCGTGTGTCTCACGCGCAAAGAAGTCTTGGATGCGGCCAATGCATGCAATAGCACCAATAAGCAGGGGAATTTGCTGAAAGACAATGCCGAGAGGCAGGGTGAGTAATACAAGATAAGACAAGCTCGTAAAAGTTCTCGTAGCATCCAGAGTTCCCTGTGAAAAAGCAAGTGTCAGTGGTGGCGAGAGAACCATTGGGGCAAAACCGAATGCGACCGCAACGACTGTGAGCTGGCGAAAGAGCGATCCCGCCGCGAGCTCTTCCACCCTGAGTTTCTGTATAAGAGCCTCAATTGTAGACGAAAGACCTGATATCTTGAGGTTCTTCATGTGGCCCACCGTCGTCGCCGTCAAGCCCACGCGCTTCTCAACGCCCTTCATCCATACCCTCTGAGAGGCACCCGTGAAGCGCGAGACGAGAGTGACGCCGGCGAAGCTGACGAGGACGATGCCTAGCGGCGCGAAGAAGATGCGGCCCAGCTGCCGGTGCAGCATCCACGAGGCGAGGCCGACTTGGGCCAGGCTCGCCCATATGTCGTGCACCGCCTTGAAGCCGTCGTTGATGCGCTCCCAGTCCGTGCTCATCAGCGTCACGGCAGCATTGTCGCCCGCCCGGCCGTCCGGTAGTCTGGCGGAGTGGGCGTAGATCTCGGTGACGAGCATGGCGCGTGCCATGGCCAGCATGCGGTAGTGGTAGTACCAGTAAAAGGCGGTCGAGACGGCGATGCCGGCGTAGATGAAGAACGCGGCAGCCACGAGGCCGTAGCTGATATTGGCCGGCACGACGGACAGGGACAGCGCGTCGAGCAGGCTCTCGATGAAGAACGGCTGGCTAAACGTGAAGCCGAGGAGGCACAGCCGGGGCACGATGGCGAGCAGGATGGTGCCTCTCATTGTCCACGCCAGAGCCTTGAGCAGCGCGAACCTATCGTCTTTCAGCGCGGCAGCCCGCAGATTCCCGACGAATTTCGCGTGCAGGCGCCCGCTGTCGAGCGCGCTGTCGAGCGGGAAGAGGTCGTCGGCGGTCATGACCTTCTTGTAGCCCACGAGGAAGATGCCGCTCAGCCAGGAGAAGACGCCGAGCGAGAAGATGCCGCTGGTTTCCTCCGGGCTGCGCTCTTTTCCGTTGAGCTGTGCCCATTTCGCTTTGTTCCGCGACTCAAGTATAAGAATCACAAGCTTTACCACGACCGCGACGACAAAAAGGGCGCTGTACGCGAGCTCAGGGCCGCTGTGGTGGGGGTTGCCCGAGGAGAGCAACAACAGCGTTCTCGCCTGCGCAACGTCAAGGATCAGCGTGACGAGGACGTGTAGATTGAGAAGCGCAGACGGCCGCAAACTCTTGCCGTGGTCCACATAACTCAGCAATACCATGAGCAGGGCGGCGACGAGTCTGAGAGAAGACGAAGCCACAAACGTCTGTGTCGTCAAGAGGCCACCGCGGGCGGCGACGATGAGCAGCGCCAGCTCGATAGCAGTATACACCGCGGCGATAGTCTAGGATAAAGAACAGCCGTGTCAGCTTCTCCATCGACATTCTCCAAGCTGAACTCATTGAGTTTCTCCGTGTCAGCGCACGGGTGTACCATACCACCTTGACAGCTTGAAAGACGGGAGCGGCAACCACAACCGGCCGACTAGCCTGGAACAGCGCTCTCCATAGCGAGGCGACAATGAAGATGGCTGAGGGTATTATCGAGAAAAATACTTGTTCGAAGCGGAGGTTGAAGTCAAACTGTTTCTCGTTGATCTGGAACAAGCTTTGGCTTGCCGACTCGGCAAAGGACATTTCTTTGGCTCTTGAGGCTTGCACGGAGTTGTGGCCGACGTATATCAAACAGCGATTGCTTCATCAAAGCAAGATTAAATCCTCAAAGAAGCTGAGAAACGGCTTAGCAAAATAGACATACCCCCTCAAGAGGGGGGAGAACCCAAAAGAGACCCATTAGCTTTTTCCAAAAGCCGACGCTTTCCATTACAAGGCTCATCGACAAAAGCCGCTCTCGTGAAATTTCGGCACCTGCTCCAATTTGGTGGGTTTCCTGCATGAGATGGAGCACAACGCTATTATTACTCAGTTTGGGATATTGGAAAGTTCCGTAATTACAGCAAAAAAGAGCCGAGTTTGCAGGGTTATGGCAAGGGTCTTCCTTTGAGGCTCATCAAGGATCCTCCCGGGTGCATCATCGGCTCCAGATGGGCGGCACCAGAACAGAAAAACTGGCCCTTCACTAAAAATGTCCAAGTTTGTAAACTGTAGTTTTGTTCAGCTGATCGTTAATATCGAAGCCATTGATAACAGCCAGTGGGCAGTAACAAGCAGCCATTCCTGGGCGAGGATGTCTTCTAACCATTACAAGTCTCACTTCTATTCCTTCATTACATAGCTCTAAACCTTTCCTTTTTTTCTCCCCTTCTTTCTCCCCACTCCATGCTATTTTGAAATTTCAAGCTTACGAGGAGTGACAGTGCAGTACCACTACTGCAGCCAACCTAATATGCACAGAAATTCAGGGCCAAACCCAACTAGACAGAATGCGAATGAAAAAATGGGCCGCGTATGTGTTATGCACGCTTTTATAGCCCGTAAAATATTAAATCGCCTCATTTCAATCCACACCTTGCTCCTTCTCACCCGCCTGCTCGATTTGCGTTTCTTCAGCAGCCGGTTCCTCTGGGGCGGCTGTCTGGCTTGCGTCCTCGGCAGCGGTCGTCTGCCCCTGGGGGTCCGGACGCGGCAAAGTATCCGCGGATTCTCTAGCCACGGATTCGTCTGTACTGGCCTTTGGCTCTGGTTGCGGTTCTACTGGTGCGGGTGCAATCTCGGCTCGCAGATCCGGCAAGAAACGGTCCACACGCTTCCAAGTTTCATCCCAGATCTCTTTTCTCGTAGTGTCCTCGGTGGGGGGCACCAAGACTCCATTGCTCTCCATAAAGAGAATCACGTTTTTGAGGTTTTCTCGAACTGCCTCTTCCTATAAAATAGTAAGCATATTGCATGCTTTTGCAACTCATCATTATACTGAACTTACCAAGGTGTCTCCTTGGCCGCTATTCATGAGACGATCCATGATCTCGATTATTTTGGTCCACAATGGAAGGAGCCCTTCCCATTCCGCGAGCAAGGTCAGATAGTGCAGAAAGACTTTGCAGAGAAGTGACGTGGCCTGCACACGCAACTTGCTCATGCCCTCACGATCGGCCGAAAAGACCTCAGGCTTCAGCAGGCGCAGAATAAGGGGGAAGAGGACCTTGCTGAATATGGCCGTCCACTCCTGCGGGTCGCTAGTGGTAAGCTCCGCCGAGAGGAGTGAGCGGTGCAGCGAAGAGAATGCCAATTGACGAACTTCCCGGCATGGATTTCCACATTGATGCATCAGAGACTGAAATATAGGCAGCCAGTAGGTAGACCAAGCTTCACCGCTTTCCAGCTGTGACTGCTGAATCAGCTGTGGTACGAGTGTTGTCATGCTGTAGAGGCTGTCAATAGCCTTGCGGCCGCGCTCAACCGCGGCGCTGTCAACCTTGGCTTCTCTACGAGGCTGATCGTGTCGTCGCCGTTCTTGTTCTACTTGCTTATCCGACGCCAGTGGGTTCGCGCTTGAAGCAAACTGGTCGAGTAAAGCAACAGCCGCCATGTAGTTATCTGCCATGATGGCTGGCGGCGAGCCTGAGGTCCCCTTCTCGAGAATCTCGAATACCTGTGCAGCAGACTCGCGACTGGTGGCGAGGACGCGCAGTGTTGCCCAAAAGTCAGGCGACGTCATCATTTCGCTTCGCAGCGGACCTGGCTCCTCGGTACACGCAGCTAAGCCATGCAAGATTGTACTCGAAGTCTTGGCGAGGACATCCTGAGGCAGCCCCGAAATAGTGTGCAGCAACCTGGGAACATTGACAATATCGTGATCGTATCCATCCTTTAGTATGCGCAGTGCGTAAAAGACGGCACGTGAAACGGTAATCGCATGCCACTGAGATGAGTGACGCAAGATTCCTTGCACTGTGCGAAATACTTGCTCCGCGATTTCGTCAACCGACTCAGGGTCTCTAGTGGCCAGAAGTGTAGAAAATTCAAGAATGTATGCGACCGAAGGATCATACTTGGGGGGTCCAGTAGCTGCAGCATGGACAGTAGGGGGAGGGTTCGGCATATTGTCCTGTTTCACACTCATGATTGTTGCGCTGTCATCGTCCGGAAGCTGCTCCAAGAGACCAGAAACAATCAGTTTCGTAGAAGCGACCGGTAACTTTGCGACATTTCTGAAAACATCATCAAGCTTGCAAGAATTGATACAATCGACTGTGCATAGCGTGCTTTCCAACTCTTCATCAGACGGCTCGGGAGGATCGTCTGCGGCATAACTAGAGATGTATGAGGTGAAAGCGGAGAAAAAGCCAGCATCAGACGTCCGCACTCCACGGTCAATAACTTGTGACGGCGACTGCAGAGGAATGACGGGCAATCCGAGAGCAGGGAGGCTAGGTGAGCCAAATTGGGATGTCAGCGAGTTAGAAAAGAGATTGACCCATATACGGATGACCTGTGAGTTGCATCAGCCTACATGTTCTGCATTAGAATGCAAGATCGGAGACTCACATGTTTCCAGCTATTCTGTATGATGTGCTCACTGCCAGTTACAACGCGGAAGAGAACGAGCGTAGCCAGCTGCGCACGGAAATCACGGCCGAGCTTGACCGCCAGCTCACTAACCATGACACTAGTCTCGCCTACCTGTACTTCCGTGTTCAGTGCTGTGTTGAAAGTGGTGTCTGTTGCTAGGGTCGTCATGTAGCTGAGACAATACACAATCTGATCGAGGGCTTCCACGTTGTTGTACTTGGCCGCAATGCGAGCGCATTCGTCAAAACCAGTCACTATTCTGGCAAAGACAGCGTCATCACTGGCAGACATGAAGACGTATGAGAGTGTAGAGACAATCGGCTTCCATGTTGCTGCAAACATGTCGGCATCATAAATATTGGTGTCGCAGACGACAAGATTGCCAGCTGACTCCGTCTTCAGTAAAAGCTCTCTCCAGGCGTAGTCAAATGCGTGCTGGTTATCGTGCTCGTCTGGCAAGATGATTTCGTTTGACTTGATTGACTCGTAAATGTCGGAAAGATATTCAGGCGAAAAGTTCTTGCCATCATTAACGCCACGTAGATTTCGAGAGAAGTCCTCAACAGTCATGCGTTTGTTCGCCTTGAGCGTTGGGTTATGCTGGTCGGTATTCAGCAAGATGATCGCATAACTCAAGACGTAAGCGGCATCCTTGTTGGCAACCTGCTCGGGTGTATCGCAGGTGCAGTATTTCTCGGAGAAGCTTTCGACAATGTTGGCAATCAGTTGTGCCTCGCCAGGAAGACGGAAGGATTCCAACAGCAGCCGAAGACCTTCGTCAAGGCGCTTTCCAGAAAAGTCAAAGAGATCCAGGAATTCCTTCAAAACTTTTTCATTGCCCGTCTTGGAGAGATATTCGCCGAGAACCGACTTGGATACTCGTGACGTTTCTTTCAAGAATGCGGCGACTTCTGCGGGGTCTTGCGCACTCTTCAAAATGCCCTGTGCCTCTAGATATCCAAGACCATTCTTTGGCTTTTCATTGAACATACTCGTACCTTTGATGATAATCTTCTTTCTTCGGCGTTGCTCTCGAAGAACATCGGGATGGGTGTAGCCCTCTATGACAGGGTCCTTGTCGAGTCTCTCAGCGACGAACTGGATGTACCTCAAAAGTGCATCGAGGCACAGAGGCGGGACGCTTGTAGTGCTCCAAGTGGCAGAGTCAGGAAGAGCGTTGCGGGAGAGCAACCCAATCATATCCTCACACAAGTCGGCTCTGTCCACATCGCAGTCATAGTTGACAAAGAGCTCGGCCACAAAGGTTGGCATGCGCGAGAGAACGCCAATACTCTCAACCATAGCCTGCCTAGCATCCGGCTTACGCGATCCACCTTCCATACCAAGCTTTTGTCTATCTTTGATAGCGACCGGCGTGGCGCGGCCACTACCGGCTTGCGAGGATGGCGGCTTGACAAGCTTTGGCGTTTCGGGAATGCCTGCAAAAAGAGAAGCTTCGATACCCGTATCGCGAGGAATGGGAACAGTAGGGTGCAGGCAGGCCACCAAGTAAGAGAGGAAGAGCTCTTGCTGCAGCTTCAAGACGCCGCGACACGTAGCAAGCATCGTGCCGGCAACAATGAGGGACTCCTGAAGGATGGCCATGTTGTCCGATCGTACTAGTTGAAAGAGATAAGAACACAGTTTATCTTCTGCAATAGTTGCCAGTGCGGGGTGTCGGGCAATGAACGGCCCGGCCACTTCAAAAGCCACATGGATGATTCTGAGTGCCATGACTCTCATAGTGTCGGTGTGGTGTCTGTCATTCGGGTCCAGGAAGTTGACCAGCACACGGAAAAGCTCGCGGACAGAGGGCAACGAGTAGGGTTTCAGATCCATCGACTCTGAATCATCGCTAGACTCAGTTTCGTCGTCGTTTTCAGGCTCGGCGGTCGGGGTATCTTGGTCGTCGTCTTGCGCTTTTGTCGCTTCGAGTTGCTTCTCGGCTTCGTCAGGTACCGAGATCGACGTCGAGTCGCGTTGTTCGGGAGTGGTGGCGGATGCATGTGTCTCCATATGCAAGTTGTCATCTTTTGGGTCGAAGGCGTCGGAGTCGTCGCTGATTTCAACGTCGAGGTGTTTCACATCCTCGAAGATAATTTGACACATTCTGACCATGGCAGCCTCAGCTGTCCTGCGCAGAACGGGCGAGAAGCGTGGCTGGGAGCAAATGGCAAGTCCACGGCCCATCATGTCACAGACGCTCTCATCACTCAGGATGTCTCCACCAGGGCCGGACATCATGTCCTCCATGAGGTTGAGGATCATGAGAAGAACGACTTCTCCCTGCGCCGAATCGCTTACATCGAATTGACAGTGTGTTACAGCGGAGGAGAGTGACTGCATTGCGAGCGCGAATCGCGGCGAGGTGGCGCAGACAAACCCGTAGGCCAAGAATTTTCGGAGAGCTCCGAGGGCCAGAATCGTTATTGGCGCGGCGGTGCCCTTTGCTTGAATGACGAGAAGGAATGGGGCGAGTAGTGCGGGCGCATCGAAAGTGCAAATATCTACACAAATGGCTGGTCAGTACGTTGTGACTCTTGGTCGCAATAAGCACGAGGTCGGTTTTCGTACCTTTGACGCCGGCAATATCGTGACGCAGGGCGCCAAACCCCGAGATCATGGGGTCATCTTGCATGCTCTTGCCCTTTTGCCCGCGAAGACCCCATCTCGTGTTTATTGTGAGGTCCTGGGTGTCGGAGCCAGCACCTCCTATCTGAGACTTGCGCCTGGGCTTGGGGCCGGAGCTTGGCGCACCGAGGTTGATGGGGTTTGGGTTGCCTCCGAGAATGGCGGACACGGACGAGTGTGGCGAGCGGGCGTGCTTCTGGATCGCCGAGGTAATGGATATACATTCGGAAATGACAAGGGAAACGGGATCGACGGCGACCGAGACGGGGCGGCTCCGATACTGCATGCGAGGTGCGTCGATGTGCAGGATCTCGGCCTCTAGAGGCGGTTCGGCGGGGAGGTTGAGCCCCATGGCGGCGGAGGAGAGCTGAGCATCGTGGCTCATGATCTGATCTTATCAAGCGACAAGATGATATGATGCCGTGTTAGCAACGCTGCGGGAAGGGTGCGAGGCGAATTGCCAGGTGGCCACGGTGACAGGGCAGGATCGTCGGCGGCGAGCCAAGACCAACGGAGTCGGGTCAGGGGCGGGGGGACAAGGCAGAAGAAGCCGACGCACCAGCTATCGAGATGGACAGAAAAGACACTGTCACTCTTGAAGCATGAGAGACGTGCCGCAAATTGTGTTGGGCACCAATGGCGGGTTGCTGACTGGCGATGCCTCAGAGAAGCTTTCTTGAGCTGGTGTGCATATAGTAGACAAGTAGGTTGGTACCTAGGTTGGTAGGTGTGCCGTGGCAGGAAGCAGGTACAGTTTGTACCTTGTTAGTATATAGGCAGTACTTAGGTAGTGAGTACAAAGCCGCTGGCAGCAATTGGCCGCCCCGAGGCTCCACTGGATCGGCGGAGTCTCATCGACAATACGTGTTAATTATTTTGTAGGCGCCTGCACCTTACTAACAAATGGTCAACAGTGACCAGCGGTCGAGGACACGCCGTAGTCCTGAGGTTAATACCCCAAGTCTACAATGAATATTTAATCGGATCAAGTCTCTTGGAAGACAGAGTGGTAGTTGAATTTTGTCTCCTTTTGACAATGTCTTGTCCTGCGTCATGCGTCATGTCCCTGCTGGTGGGATGCTGGCCGGGCTGATTCAATCTAGACAGTTCACCTCGAGCATCACCACTCACGTAGATGAAGAGAAAAAAAATCGTATTCAAATAGTCAGTCTGGACTCTAAATTTCCAAACCCATCTCGCCATCATCCTGTGTTTTTGTCCCAAAAAACGCCGCTAGAAATAGTGAGCTGTAGGCAGAGTCTCAGGCCGTCTTCATGGCTTGCCAGCCGCGGCTTGGACAAGTGCAGGCCCCATCGCTCCAATGCGAAGATATAGTACTGTACAAAATAAAGAATATCAGAAAAATGAGGACCAAAATGAAAGAATCACCAGCACATGCAGTGGCTTTTCAGAGGTTCCAACCTCGTCCCGTCTACCCATGATGAACCATCTTATCGCTCCGTCAATATAAAGACACCCTTCATTTGCCGCCAGCGGCATCCGCGGCCTTGGCAGCGGCACCCTTGGGCTCTTCCCCTGCCTGGCCAGCCTTGCGCTGAGACTCGAGATTTTGCATTTGAGCCTTGTCTTGCTCCCACTCGCTCTGACTGTCGCCGAAAGTCTCTTTCAGCTTCTGCTCTTTGACTCTCCTCTCTTCCTCTTCCTGTTCCTTGAGTTTTCGCTCAGCCTCCATTTCCTGTCCAACCTGTTAGTCACTACACTGACAAAAGTGTCGAATCATAGATATATATATATATATATATCTATTCAGTGTACATACCTCCATGTGCTTAATATCGTCCACACTAGGCTCGTAAAGATGCCATATGGTGTAGTGAGGCAGTCCAACCACGGAAAACTTCATCTTTCTCGCCATCTGTATGCTCGGTTAATATGACCAGGACAGGACCAGAAAGAAGCTCAAGGTGTCTTACCTTGCCGAATCCTTCGGTTTCAGCATGCTTCTCGAAGCTAAAGGCCGGGAAATGGACACCACTGCGGAAGACCTTTGCCTTGGCCAGGATACTGACGCCACCAACACCATCAATCTCCATTTCCATATCAGGGTCACCATAGGGATCACGGAGATAGGCAAGGTGGGGTCGCCAAGTGGCATATTCGGCATATCCCTCGACGATGACAGCATCTTCGTCCAAAGTGTCGGCCAGTGCGAGTGCCGTCTCGGATTCTTGCCACGAGTTCAAATCGTAAGGCTGTTCGCCGCCAAGCCAGTCCGGCAGGGGTCGCCAAACGTCTGAGTCATGGTCAGCGCCGGTATGTCAACTTCAAGGCCAGAGGAGACTCACTAGGTACGATGACATCCTTGTTGTGACGCATCAGATCTTCGAGGATGGTGAACGGAGCCGTTTCTACATCAACATCTCGCCAGTAGACCCACGAGTGGTAGGGTCGCAGAGCGGCACTAAGAAGCCAGTTTCTGGCCTGGGCCATCAGCTTTCTACGGCTAGCCTGGGCGGCGAAACCGTGTCGACTTTCGACATCCTGATTGACCTTTTGACCAAAGTCCTTCTCGATTATAGAAATCTCTCCGTAGGGCTGTCTGGGGTCCTCGTCATTCTGGATCGAATTCATGTTGTCGACTAGAAGCTGAAGTGTGTTGTCCTTGGAGTCGGAGACGAGGAATGCCAGATCTATGAGGTTGTGTGGATAGGTAAAGTTGCGCAGGTGCGAGAAGAACATGGGCAGATGCGCCGAGGCGTCACGGAGCGGAACGCAGAGAAGAATGCGCTCTTCTCTCTCCCATCCTCGGGCTGTCCCGCCAACATTGTTCAGATCGTAGTATCGTACGGTTTCCAGGTCGAAGTCGGGATCACCACCGAGAAAGCCCAGCGACAAGACAGACGCGAGGGAGACCGACGGTCCAAAGAAAAGACATAATGCTGTGACGAGAACCGCTGCAATACCGATGCGAACAAGAAGCTTTCTGCGGCGGCGAGAAGCGGGGCCTGATGCGCGAGGCTGGAATCTGTAATCACGACGAGAGCTCGTATCAGTGTGCGTGCTACATGCAGAGGGAGGTGAAGTCGCTGGAAACAATCGCGATGGCGCCAACTCAAAGAGGCTCACGCACCTATGCGGCGAAATATCAAAAGTATCGCCCCTTGGGTAGCCATTGGCAAACCCTCCGGAGTGGTGTCGAGGCATCATGGCGACGGCTGATCCGGTTGTTCTACGAGGTTCACGCGCAGGGATGCGTGACTCGCTGTGTATGCTGGTGCTTGGCGTCAAGAAGATTGAAGGTCAGTAAAGGGGGCGCGATTGTCTGATTTCAATCGTGGCAGCTTTTTGCCAGGTGTTGCTGCACTGCGCTACTGCTAACAATTTAGTGCCGCCCCTGCGTAAAGGGCTAGCGGCGTAAGGGGCTTGGGGGCGAGGAATGCTGTCGGTACCCACAGCCTCGTTGGATGTACCTTAATAGTGTTCGTATACCGCCAAAAGTCCTTGCGCGAGAGGACCATCAAAAGTAGACTCGCATACCCCTCAAGTACCTGTGGCCGACAGGTCTTTTCTGGGCAGCCCCTGGAGCAACACGAAACAGGCGCCAGGCCGCATGGCAACCCACTGACAGACTGTGCAAACACCAAGTATTGATCTTCTGTGCTCAGCGCTTGGTAGTATCACGGGTGCACGGTTTGCTTAAATAGCAAAATGGTTGGAACAAGTTATCATGGCCACTCTTTAGTTCAAAAATGGCGATCAGTTGCCCACGCTTTACAAAAAGAAAAACATGTGAGACGCGTGACCATTCCATGAAATTGCCAGATCGCCCACGGCTCCCATGGCAATTACACCTGTCACACAGGCCAAGGCTACGAGGACCAAACACATGTTTCAAACCGCAACTTTGTTCTTCCCGATATGGGCATCATATGTACTTACTTTGGTGTCGATACTCGCAAGACTGGCAATCTACAAACTTGGTACTTGGACCTATTTACGAGTCTATAGCCTTAGCAGTTAGCAAACAACGACTATCACAAGGCTGTACAATAAATCATGTGCGAACACTTTGATCAGACAAGCCGATTTACTCAGCCATCCCAGCCGGCCCGGCGCAGCAATGACCCCAAAACGGAGTCAAGGCCAGACCAGACACGGAAGTAGAATTACGCCAATTAAGCAACTCCACAACTTTCTTCGCAAATCCAAGGATCTACTCCAGTGCGGGAGGGCTAACTCGGCCAGGATGGATTAGTAGAATGGATAGAACTTGTTGTCATCAGGTCGTGCGACGGCTGCTGGGGAGAATCTGCATCTGGGGTTGCCTACCTAGTATGGCGATTACTCAAGTTCAAGCTTCGTCTGGTATTGTCTGTCTCTTCAGCATGGTTAGCCAGTGTCGAAACAGGGTGGTGAAAGAAAACGGTAGAGTAGAAGGACATCATCAGAGATCTTGGTTTGGTAATTTAGGAGTCATCAGGGAGTTCAGAAGCAGAACTGAATGAAAAGGTTTCTCATCACGGACGTAGCCGGTAAAGTGTGGCAAAAGAAAAATAGAAACAAATGTTCAACTTACCAAAAAGAGGGAAAGCTGTGCACCAAAAGTCAGGTACACGCCGTTACTTGCCTTCCGGTACTGCCTCGACGATTAGCTTGGCTCCGTGTACATCGCAGTAACGAGCCGTCTAGCGTGCGCGTCGAGAGGACCGTGATCAGATGGTAGTGCATGTTGTTCAAACGCTCAGGTGCTCGCGGGAACAGTGGTGATAATATCATCATTTGGTCTCGAGACGTTGCAGCACCAGAAGCTGTTGGGTGTTTTCGAGCTTACCGTTTCAGTAGCAGCACATTGCGCTGATCTCGGTACAAGCAGCAGAAGCTCCTTTATTCACAAGCTACCTCTCAAGCTTCAACCAGACGCTTTCGTAGATTGTCTGAGTAGCTAAGGAGCATGTAAATTGCAAAAGTTGCTCGAGCTTGGAAGAGAGAAAGAGAGAAGGAGAAATTTGAGCGCGCTCCTCTAAGTAGCTCGAGTATGGCCGTGAGTGGGGCGACTCGTTATGTGCATGGGCAAATTTTTTGGCAAACAGCCGCCCCGCTAACTAGATGCACTGTTGCTTGGGTAGGTAGAGAGCTTCACGGTTTCTTGCAGCTCGAAGCATTCAATTATATCGATAAATAAGCCATGGCCGATAGAAGGAGAGTAAATGGCCCTTCGGGCACAACGGTTCCTCCCGTTTATGACGACGATGACTTTGTTCCGAACCGAAGAAGCCGGGCCGAGAACGGCATCAGAGCTATCTGTGAGTTTTTTTGCTGTAGGTGATGCTTTGAACAGTACGTTGACTGTATCAAGACTTAAAAACCGGGGTCACCCCTTCTGCATCTGGTTCTGCCTACCTGGAATTTGAACCTAGACAAGGCTCTTCAGGGTCCGGTATGAAGCTCACTTGCACAGTACATGGCCCAAGATCATTACCTCGATCAGCTCCGTTCTCGCCTCACATGGTTCTATCAACACACGTCAAGTATGCTCCGTTCGCAACAAAGCAACGGCGTGGCTACCTGCGTGACTCCAGTGAACGAGATCTCAGTACACATCTCGAGACGGCCCTTCGTGGTACTTTGATCGCTGATCGCTGGCCCAAGAGCGGCGTGGACGTTGTTGTTACCATCATTGAGGGCGAGCTCACTCGCCAGGCCGCCCAGGACCAAGGAATCGAGGGCTGGGAAATGATGAACGTCTTGAGCGGCTGCATCACTGTCGCCTCTGCGGCCATTGCCGATGCCGGCATCGACTGTGTTGACACGGTGGCTGGAGGTGTTGCCGCCATGGTTATTGAGGACGAGAGCGATGAGCATACCGTCGTCCTTGATCCCGTACCCTCTGAACATGGTCAGGTATTGGCAGCGTGTTGTGTGGCATATCTCCCTTCTCGAGACGAAATCACAAATCTCTGGTTCAAGGGGCGCGTGCAACCGTCAGATGCAGCAGCCCAGCAGCTTCTTATATCGAGAGCGGTGCATGCGAGCAAGGGCACGTGTCAGGCTATCTCGGCATCGCTAGGCGAGGCCATGACAGCTCAATAACAAGCTTGCTTGCTCGAATGCCTCAGCTCACATCTTTCTTGGCGGGCGTTGCTACCACAGTCTGTAGATA
This sequence comes from Cordyceps javanica, assembly GCF_051103115.1. Lineage (NCBI taxonomy): Eukaryota > Fungi > Ascomycota > Sordariomycetes > Hypocreales > Cordycipitaceae > Cordyceps > Cordyceps javanica. The sequence continues at coordinate 3,846,947 of NC_139296.1, forward strand.
TACCCAATAGTCTTCAAATCCTGAGAGAATACAGTGTACAATACCATACGCGAAGAGAGGCTTCAAGGTGTGCCCTTGACGTGATACATATCAACGCAATTACGCATGCATCTTTCGGATGATTGGCCAGGCAACAAAGGGAAAGCTGGCCCGTAAAGGATCATCGAGGTGACCAAGAAGAGGTTCATCTCCAGTATTGCGATCTTCGACTGCAACATTAACGAGGGGATCACTTGGCGTATACTGTTGAGGGTGTCTACAACAGCCTCTCGAAGAAGAATAACAACTATGAATCTGCCGAGTAACAACGCATCTTCTAGGATTATTCTTTGTTAATGATTTTAAGCTTATTCTAGCTATGTGATGAGGCAATATTTAGATAACCTATATAAAGTTGAGATCAAATAACAATAGGTTAGAACAGTACTTTCATACGATACGTGTAATAATTGTCTCTTGTATTTTGTAATAATAATAAAAAACATAAAGTCAAAAAATCGTGACTTTTCTTATATTTCCATCTATATTTATACGCTCCGTAGTTAAATTAGTATCTTATTTCGCCATCGCGTTCCTATTAGCGTGCGAGTAAGTTGTAATGCACCCACGTCCATTTCAATACCTAGGTACATGAGCATGTACCAACGGAGGTACCCAAACGGCGGTACCTACTTACCACTTTTACCTCAGGTTGCCAGGTACCGTGGTACGTCACAGCAGCGGACTAGTTACCTACAACAGCGCAGTATCAAGTCTACAAGCACACGCGAGCCTCTCCGGCTCCCCATTCACCTCACCACTCGCAATTAGGCTCGGCCGCTGCGGTTCTTCGTCCGCCATCGTTTACTATTATCCCTCGGCCTTCACAGAGCGACCATATCCTCCCTTTCCTCCATCGACGACCGATTTATCGCTTCCGACAGCTACACTGCGGCTGGGCCACGCCGCCCGGCCCCGGAACATTCACGTTCGCCCAACGGAAATGGAGGAACCGCATCTTGTGCCCTCGGCTCCTGTCGCCGGTGTCGCCAGCCTGGGAGGATGGTCCAACCTCTCCGCCTGGGCTACCAATATGACTCGCTATGCGCCGTCGTTTGACGATCTGGTCTGGGCAGGACCCCGGATTCTGGAGAAGCTCGGCTCTTACCTTAACCTGGCTGACCAGCCTAATCTTGCGCCTAATACCGACAACAGCTTACTTGGGACCACCTCTGCTGCCACATACAACATTATGGAAAGCAACACATCTCCCGCAGCGGCGGTGCCTGTACATGATTCTCCGGCATTTCTATCTCTGGAGAACGCACGCAGCTTGGGCAGCGTCTTCTCCTACGCTACCAGCCGGTGGGCCATGTCCTGCATCGCCATGGCACTAATACTCAACCGAACACACATCTTTGCTGCGACTCGTCGTAGACTACGTCTACAGTGGAAGCTAAGATTGCTGCTTCGCTTCCTCCCCATCGTCCTCCTCGTGATGCAGGTGCGCCGCCTCCTCATGTCGATGCAGTGCCAAACCTCTGCCAACTTTGCGGAGCTTCGATGGGGAGACCCTACTAAACACTCACGCTTCTTGCATGCGCATACAAACCACTTCTTGAATACCTTAAGTTCCATTCTACTTTTCGGTGCGACGGATCAACAGTCCTGTGCAGCTATCAATATGATCCCGGTGGCGGACCAAGCGAAGCCGTCCCAGTTGGTAGGGTCGCTCTCTGCCATGTGGCCGCTGTTTGGTACATTTTGCCTCAGTCACTTCATCGAAACCGTGTCTTGCGCGGTCCAAGGTAGGACCCTCTCGGCGGAAACGGGCATGACGCTGTTCGAGCAATCCCTCGCATTTGCCGAAGCCGACGCAACCATCAGCAACCAGCTTGCACAACTCAATTGGGACTCCAAGCCACATTCAGAATCGACCGATTCGTCGTCCGCTACCGGCGTGGCGGTCAACCTCCTCACGAAGTCGATGCTGATTAGACGGGTCAACACGCCTCCTGAGGTGCTTCTCGTTGCCTTCTTGTCATCCATGACGCATCTCACAAGCCATATCCTCGGGTTATTTGACCTACAAGCCAAGTATCGGCTCGTCAACACTGGCTTCTGGGGTATTTGCTTTATGGGAAGCATTGTTTGGAGCGCTTTTTCTTTTGATCTCGAAGATCCTACCTCTCAGGGCCTCTTACGATTCCCTACCGTTTGCATCATTGGCTTTGTGCCTCACGTTTTGGTGTTCGGCGGCATACTACTATGTTTCATCATATACGGTCTTGCTTTGCTATTATCTGCACTCTCCCCGCCGCCTAATCAGGAGCGCTCTTCAATGTCATTTAGACAGCGACTCATTTATGCTCATGAAAACATGCAAGCAAATGTCTCTTTTGCAGAGGTCAGAATCACGAGAGACATGGACTTCTACACAGCTCTTCTGCGTACCGGCTTTGCGGCTATCACAATGGCTAGCGAAGCTGTCTACCTGAACGAGGACAACGGCGTAAATTTGAAGCGTCATACATGGCTCGAGGAGGCTCGCTACAGAGAAGCCGAAGAGATGCAAAGACAATGGGTTGGACTTGGTCATGCTAGTTCACAGTATGATCGCATTGGAGCCATTGGCCTGATACCCGTCAAGGACGGCCCCGTCGTGGCCCCAAATGGCTATGCTCGGGAAAGGGCTGCACAAAAAGTACCCAAGGGTCGTGCGGAGCGAAGCTTCCGAGCCGGTGTTGGTGCAGCAGATAGAAGTTCAAGATGGGTGATGGCACTCGACTTTTTTCTCAGCATATTCAAGCTTGTCGGGCGTGTCTCTGCTCTTTTGACATTATGGATGCTTAGACTTGTCCGTATCCGAAGGCCACCTGGCTGGCTCATGTGGCTCGCAGAGAGGTCAAAGACGACGAAAGACAAATCAAAGCCGGCTTTCACAAGCCAGCATTCAAGCCGCACCATCTTCATCAGTCGCAATGGGCGCATTTCTAGGAGCGAGGGGATTGATGTCGAGGCTGAGTTTAGACGCATCGGACACAATGTCAGTGAAGAGAACCTTGATAAAGACTTGTACAGCTACTTCATAGAAGGCGGATGGTGGGGCTCCGGAGACTCCAGCGGTGATTATGCCCCCAGCCATGTCGACGACGAGGACTGGGACACCACCAGCGTGATCTCTCAGTCAACCTCGGCGGCTGACAGCGATGTCGAAAACGACAGAAACCCTTGGGAGCCGGCTGATGACGAAGAAGACGGCGGCCAAAAGACGCCTACGCAGCGATCGCCTCGCAGGACACGCGAAAACACGCCCGTGGCCGACAGCCCCATGGGAATGTCGGATCTCGCCCGCCTATTGCGTCCCACGAACCGAGAGGAGCGAGAGGAAGCTACCACACTTGCAGCGCACCTCGTCAGCGATGGAGTCATGACGCGAGGGCGCTTCCGCCGCCTCGAGCAGCTCCGCAGAACTAGCATCCTGACGAGTCCGCGCCGCCCCGGCGGCACACCCACCGCCTCAGACATTGCCACACCGGCGCCTCTTCCCATGACCGTGTCCAGCGCGACCAGCCGCGACATCCGCACTAAGCTTGACTCTGACGAGGAGGAGGTGCTGCTCGAGCAACTCTTGCTGTCACGCCGCGAAGAGGCCGCCCGGCCGCCGCCGCAAACGCCAACCAGAAGCACCGGCCCCGTCGCCGCCGCCACCGCGTCGTCAGACGTCGTTGCCGCCAGCGGCAGCAGCAGCACCGATGAGCAGGGCCCGCTGTGCGTTGTATGCCAAAGCGCCGCGCGCACCATCATCGTGTGGCCCTGCCGCTGTCTGAGCCTCTGCGACGACTGCCGCGTGTCACTGGCCATGAACAATTTTGACAAGTGCGTGTGCTGCCGCCGTGATGTTCTCAGCTTTAGCAGAATCTACGTTCCGTAGAAGCAAGAAAGACAGGAGAGAACACTGGAAAACAATGCATAGTGGCTGTATTTGTTCATCGTTACGGATATGCTGGTGCGACACAAAGTTACTTGTTTACTCAGAAACTAGAGACGGGGGGGTACATTTGTATATGACGGAGGCGGCTACTCTTCTCTTTGGAGACGACTGTTGCAACGTGCCCCGGATAGTTTGATTATTGATTGGTACGATTGCAGTAGTGTTCTTTTGGTTGCATGAATTTTCAATTCAACTCTAAGGGGTATTTTCTCTTCTAAATTGTCTCCTGTTCTAAAACACGCGTCACTCGCAACGGAGGTCGGGAAAGTGATAACATCGCAGAAACCATTGTGTTACATGGCGGCCCATTCCAAGCAAAAGGTCCTGACCTGGGCCTCGGAGCGTCGTCCCTCTTCCGCCGCCGCCACCGGTGCAGAACTGGTAGCAGCAGCAGCAGCAGCCGCCGCAGGTTGCTCGCCACCAAACAGGAACGCCTTCTTGACGGCCGTTGCGAGCCGACCACAGGCCACAATGTCTAGAATGGGGATGGGCTCGTCCCAGCCGTACTGGCTGGCCATGAAGTGCGCGTGGAAGCGAAGGGGATCACCAGGATATACGCTGTACTGGGCGCCGAAACGCAGGCCGGGCGTCATGTGGTAGCCGTTGCTAAGCAGGTGCCTGCACAGCGGCGCGGCGGCCTCCTCCAGCGACAGCTCATCGGCAGGGCGACGCTCAGGGAGGGCGTAAGCGGGTACGAGGTCGGTACTGGACGTCGGTGTCACGCCAATTGTCTTTACTTGCGCCGGCACAGCTGCGGTGCCGTCGGCGTGGTCTAGCACATCTGCGGTGCTGACTGCCGCCGCCGCAGCAGCAGCAGCCGCCGCGGCGCCTTTCTTGTTGTTCCCGCGCTTCAGTTTATCGGCCACTTCGGCGGCGCGCTCGGCGCTGCGCTGGGCGAGCGCGACTTGGGCAGTTTCTTTTTGCTTGCGGAGGGAGTCTATATACGCTTGCCGCCTGGCCGGGTCCCGATACGATTGGAGGGTGTCTCGGTGCGCGGCGGCGCCATCTACGACATACGCGGCGCCTTGGTGCACCAGGGCCTCGACCTCTTCGGGCCGCAGCTCCAGGGGGAGGCCCAGAAAGATGTTTTGCGTCGGCTGCTGCGGCGCCGTGCCGACCAGCACGCCATTGGTGTTGACCTGCCGGCGCAGCACCGCCGCCGCCGCATTGTCGAAGACTAGGTAGCGGCCGGCGATGCGGGCGACCCGCACAGGAAACGGTGCCTCCGAGGCAGCCATTCGTCTCTGGAACAAAAACCAATGCCATGTTAGCGGGGTGTTTCTTATTGAGCGCTAGCAAGAGATTTGTAAAAGTAATGGTTTGAGTGGGAAAGAGTCATAAGTCGTCTTCGTAATGTTTGAATGTGTCGTCACAGAAGTTCAGTGGATTGACAGATATTCAAGGTGATAATCATGTAAATCCCGGATGTACAGGATGAGAGGATTTTGTGCAAGAACGATAAAGATATCGAAAGACTTACCCTGTGCTCACCCACGTCCTGCGCGTGTGTTTATCGTAGGATTGATTGAGAAAGAAGAAAGTGCTGAAGCTGTAGGTGAAGAGCTAAATTTTTATTTGGTGCCGGAAGTGGATATGAAGGCGGCCTACCCTTCTAGGCTCAATATGCACATAGCGGGGCGATAGCGTATATGTCGGCAATGACTATGACGGTTGGCAAGAAAGAAACTTTTTAAAATTCAAGTGATTTTTTCTTCTTCTCAGCTTCGGCAGCTTCTTTAGCTTGCTGTTCATCTTCTCCCACTGGGGGAAGGCTGTACGGCGTGATGATGAGGCCAGTGGAGGCGCTAAGCTTGAACGACAGGTCCTCGCGGCGCCAGCCTTCGTCGAGTCCTCCTCCTCGTTCGTGAAAGATTGGCAGACTGTGCACCCGCAAAAGGCCTTGTGCCTTGTCTTCACTGGTTGGATCGCGGCTGACTTGTATCTGGTGGCCGAGCGGCACCAGCTCGAGCACACCATCGCAGAGAAGCTCGGCCCATCTTGTGAGGCCATTGGCTCTGGGATACAGCGATATTGGCAGGGTAATGACCGCAGTCAGTCTCGTGTGGTACTGGCGCAGAAGACCTCGGAGACCGTGGAGAAATTGCAGCACCTCCTGCGGGTTACATGCGTAGGACGGGTACAAGGTGGGTGACAAGAGGCTGGGAACAACTACCCTATGGATAGTAGACGGCGGCGAGTTGAGCAGTTTTGAGGCGACTGACGCTAGAAAATCTCGAAAGAATGTAGAAGACTGTGATAGAGTACTCATAATCGGGGATCCGAAAAGTTGACCCTTGATGTCGCTGCTTTGCAGCTTTTTTGTGAGGTTAAATGTGTGACAAAATGGTACAGCTGCGTCATGTTGCGGTACCGCAGTTTGCGTGGGCTCTGCAACGGATTAGCATGATGAATGTCTACATCAGGAACTGACGTTTGGGCTTACCTCGAGACGGCGAGACTCTGTTTCCCAAAGTCTCATACCGCCAGGCAATCTTCATTTTGCTGTCAGAAGACGAGTCGGCCCTGGCAGTCTTGTCTTTGGTCTCGCTACCCAGGCCTGGCAATTCTCGGCGCCAAGAATCGTCAAAGCCAAGGGCATGAACGTAATGACCTTGGACCATACCCTCAGCAGCATAATAACGCAGGAGCATGCCGCCGAAATCGGTTGTGCCTGTTTCTTCTATGAGAAGCGAGGTGCCCATCGGTAGGCCAGCGTGGCCCGCCAGCAGCTGATCCAGCGACTGCGTGCCGGATGAGGTAGTGAGACGCCCATCGTGCGGTGATGGACGAGTGCCGGCGGGGAGGGACTTTTCTACCTTGGCGACTGTCGGCGTTCGGGGATTCCCCAAGACGACTCCGCGCTTGCGAAAGGACATGATGAGCAGTGCAAAAAAAATTTGAGCGCTTGAGCGTTGCGCGGCCGCTGAGGGAGGACAGTTGCCGAGACAATTAAAGCTGAAACACGCACGCTTGATGTAGAGGGAGGACACACGCAAAATACCGTCGAAAATGTGCGGTCAAGAGTGTGAATGGCGCCGATGCGTCCAGTTTGTTTGAAGGTAGGCTTATTGACTTGGTGAGTCGTGTTGGTGCCCACTCAACCTCACATGGAGCGGGTATCCAGTAGTACAACTGCGGCGTCGCAATGGCCTTCTGGCTAAAGTAAGCAGGAAATAAGTTTATGTTGACATTTTTTTAGAACTACGTGTTATTTATAAGTTTCGGCACGATGTCCATATCTTTGCAATGATTAGAGGACGGCTTGCCTGTTGTGGAGGAGGACAATACGACCATCTGTCTGGCCGTGCTAAGCTACAGATGAGTGAGAGTTATCATGACGACAGCACGAATGTATGTTTTAAATACGGACACAATGATATTAAGATCTGTCCTGACTATGTTTGAAAGAGATAAAAAATTAATACTGCTCTATTGCTAGAATAAAACCGCTTTTCTTCCACCTGCCACTCGTAGGGAATTAATTATATGCACTTATCGCAGTGCCACCCATCTACCGCCTTTGTTCTGCCCCTCTGATTATTTTTCTGCCGCCTCTAGCAGCTTTGTGCCGACGGCCTTTCGACGACTTCGAGCAATACAGAACAATATCCCAAGACCTACCTACCTACCCGAAGACTCAATTACCGCTGCACGCAACCTCTCCTTGTCGACTTCCCATCTCTCGCAAATCTTTCTCAAACAAACACGCACACAAACACACACACAAACACACATAAGGAACCATGTCTGGCGCCGGCGCCGGCGGCGATGCCACCCTCTTCGAGGAGAGCTTCACCATCACCGAGTACGACCAGTCCAAATATGACCGCGTGGCGCGCATCTCGTGCACCTCGAGCGACTCGCAGACCGTCATGGTGCTCGACATCAACATGGAGCTCTTCCCCTGCGCCGTCTCCGACTCGCTGCACGTCGTCCTCAGCACCACCCTCTCGCCCGACGGCGCGCGCGACGACGACAAGGGCTGGCGGGACGTGGGCAAGGGCGGCGACGCCCCGGCCACGCTCGCCGACCTGTACGACTACGTCTGCTACGGCAAGATTTACAAGTTCGAGGAGACGTTTGACGGCGCGACCATGTGAGTAAGACCCCGCACAGTCGCACGGCTTTGCTGTCGTGGTCACTGTGCGAGGAACAAGACGTTTATTATTTTACGTGCTAACGTTTCCTCCCCCCTTTCCCAGCAATGCCTACGTCTCCTTTGGCGGCCTGCTCATGTCGCTGCAGGGTCCTGTCAAGAAGCTCACCCCTCTGCGAGTCGATAACGTGTACCTTTTGATTAAGAAATAAAAGCGACGCTCAGACTCACGACGAGGACAAGATTCTTGCAAAAAAAAGAAGCAAAACAGAAAGCGAAGAGAAGAAGGCAAAGAGAAAAAGAATAGCGGCGTTATAATTTGGCATTTCGGGGTCTATTTTTTCAGCATATTGGTTGCCTGCCTCTTCCTACTGATTAGACGAGGCGGGCTTTTTTTTATCTACATTATAAAAAAAAATTCTTTCAATACCAATCGCATTTCATAAACTTTTCTTTTCCCCGAAACCTCAAGCACCGTGCCAGTTTTTCCAATGCGGCCCCGGGAACGGCAGCTCTCTGCGCATCCTTCTCTGGATCTCCGCCAGCTGCGGCTCCTCCTCGGCCGTCAGGATGCCGCGGCGGATGAAGAAGTCGAGCATGACGACGGCGCAGTTGGTCTTGTACTCGCCGGCCGCCAGGTCGCGCTTGACGGTGTCGACGTCGCAGAGGTAAAACTCGTCGACCTCGCCGTCCTTGGGCCGGGGCACCACGTCGGGCGGCAGGCGCAGGTCGTACGCCCACTCGACCTCGGGGTAGACGAAGCCGGCCTCGCCGTTGTTGGGCCCGTCGGTGACGTACATGTAGGTGATGAGGCCGGCGGGCGCGGCGCCGGCGCGGACGACGGCTTCCGGCAGGCTCGCCTCCTCGTCGGCCTCGCGCACGACGCACTCGAACGGGTCCTCGCCCGTCGTCAGGCCGCCCGCGACCGTGTTGTCGAGCATGCCCGGGAAAGTCGACTTGGTGGCCGCGCGCCGCGGCACCCACAGGCGCAGGCCGTGCGGCGCCGCCGCGTCCTCGACGTACGCCGTCAGGTGCACGCCGTAGCGCACCACGCCCAGGAGGCCCGCCGCCGCCCGCTCCACGCTGAAGAGCAGCTCGCCCCCGCGCCGCCCGTGCACCGGCCACGGCTCGTCGCGCCAGCCCCGGAGCAGCGGGAACGCGTCCTGCTCGCGCAGGTGCCGCGTCAGCGCCGCGACGGCCGCCGTCCGCGCCGGCTCGCCGTCGAGGTCCTGGAACATGCGTAGCGTCCGCGCCGCCCGGTCCGCCTGCATGTTGCCCGTCAGCGACGCGGGGAGCCTGGCAAACGCATCGACGACTCGGTCAAGCACGTAGCCGATCGGGTAGTCGCCGTCGGCGTCGCGCCAGAGCAGGGTGAAGAGGCCCTGGCCGTTGATGGTGATGGGTCCATCCCCGTAAGGAAAGCTGTGCGAGTCAGCACCAGGTCCGACTTTGTAAATCTACATGTATTATAGAAACAAATAAGACATGATTGGTGACAAAAATGTGGTGGCAGCAGATTTCACTCACCCATCCGTATCATTCACAAGATCTAGGTTGGACTTCGTCATGGCAGTCTGCACTTGGCTTTCTATGTCGCTCCTCTTGGCGGCTCTCGATAATTCGTGGTGGGAGGTTCTGTGTAAATGGGATGGGAATATCCTGGGCAAAAATACTTGCAAAGACAGATTAAGACTGCCGAGGAGTCAGTGATGGGAAGTCTGAGGAAAGACAGTATCTAGCGCAGAGTCAGGCTGAAGTGGCACGGAGTGGAGCTGTGAAGCTGGTGCTGCAGAGCAAGCCCGATGCCTCACCATGCCGCCAGATACGCGTCACAGCAGCATCTTTTGATAGGATCAGGGAGATGATCATTGTGACGAAGTGTTCACGAGTCACAGCCTTTTCATTGGCGTGGTCAGGCTCATAGATATAAAGATTCTCATTTAATCTGCGACACATGATGTCAACGGAGATTTGATAACTCGATTACAATCTTGTACGGCTTTTTGACTTTTAAATGCGTCGTAAATCCATGACTACATCTTGTTCATTCTATGAATCATAATTTTGCAAACTTTTTCTGCGACAAGGTTTGGCTTGTCTGTTGACTTGAAACAACATGGCGCCAGTTATTTGGCTTCTTCAAGTGCTGTCCAGGTCTGTTGGAATTTTTTGGCTTGAACTGGGGTATACTTTCGCGCCTACGGCTTAGTTGAGAATCTTCTCAGTGCATTTGATGCTTATAGACGTTAGACTTGACTTTGCCCATTCAGGCCCTCTTCAACTTACCCGTATTTCTCGTCGAGCTCCTTCATGATGGGGGTGTTGAGCTTGGAGTTCATGGGAGCAAGAATACCACGCTCAGAGATGGTACCGTTGAGAACCTGCTGGACAGCTGTTGTTTTTTTCTGTGAGTAAAAAAGTGCTGAAGCGGGAATTGGGAGTGCTACATACCAACAGCGCCGGGAATACCGACAAGCTTGGCCATGGCTGAAGGGCCGCCGGAACCAATGGGAGCACCATACTCGCAGAGGGTGGAGGAGATGGTGTTTTTGCTGCCGTCCTTGTTCTCAACCTCGAACATGTGTTGGAGGAACTAAAAAGTAAGCATTCATCTTCGTCTCCAGCATGCACCCTGAACTTACGACCATGTCACGCTCGCCCTCCTGGAAGGTCATTTTGTCCTCAAGGGTAGCGCAGAGCGTGTCGAGAGGGTTACCGCGGGGGGTGATCTTGGTGGTGGAGAAGATGCCGACTAGACAAAGGGCAGGTTAGCAGAGCTCTTTGGAAAATGGGGTGACTACATACGCCACTTGAGGTCCTTGATCAGTTGGCTCTTGACCTCGGCAGTCTTGAAGGTCGTAGCCTTGGCCGAAATGGCGGCGACCAGGTCATCCTCGCTGCTGGACTTGGCACCGGCAACCTTGGCAAGAGCCTCGTTCCAGGGGATAGCCTCGTTGAGGAAATCCTTGGGTTGGTCGTCGAGGAAGCCAATGTCGACAAGGGTCTTGATGAATGGGGGGAAGCCGGCGTAGCGGAGAGTGCCACGGACGCAGGTTTGGGCCTCGGGGATGTGGTAGCTAGCGCGACGTGTTAGCCAAGATTGCTGGGGGAAGTGAGTTGCTCGGGCAATCTTGTCTGTACATACCGCTCGAGGTAGCCGGAGCTGTCACGGTTACCATAGGCTACAAAGTTGAAGCCAGTGAAACCGGTGTGGTAGGTCTTGGCCGTGTCCATGAGGTCGAGGCCCGACACCTCGACAATCTTGCCGTCCTCGACGTACTTGGCGTTGTTCTTGAGGGCGAGGAGAACACCGCGCGAGCTCCAGCTGAACTTGTAGCCGAGGGGGTTGTCGGAGTTTTCGGGGGCGGTCAGGCCGCCGCAGAAGCTCTTGAAGGAGAGGATCTTGCCGCCGGCGTTGTGGACGCGCTCGATCAGGTCGACGGCGTAGAGGTGGTCGATGCCCGGGTCGAGGCCAATCTCGTTCATGACGGTGATGCCGGCGGCCTTGGCCTCGGCGTCGAGCTCCATCATGGCCGGGGAGACGTACGAGGTGGTGACGACGTGCTTCTTGGCCTTGATGGCGGCCTTGATGACGACGGCGTGGAAGGTGTAGGGGATGAGGGAGACGGTCAGGTCGTGGGCGGCGACGGCGGCCTCGAGGGCGGCCGTGTCGTTGACATCGAGGCTGACGGCCTTGGTGTTGGCGTAGTTGCCGGCCAGGGCCTGGGCCGTGGACAGGGTGCGGCAGGCGACGGTGACCTGGATGCCGGCCTTGGAGAGGACCTCGACGGCGGGAGTGGCGACGAAGCCGGAGCCGAGAATCAGGACAGACTGAGACATGATGCGATTGAAATTTCCGTTGCAAGAGAGAAAACAATGGGTTGATGTCGGAGCTGAATGGGAGAAAAAAAAACGAAATCAAAACAAGTCGGGAGGAAGAAGAGTGAAGGAAACAAGAAAAAGGTGTTAGTCGAGGAGGGGCAGATTCACTTGGTTGGGCCATCTACGTAGTGCGAGGGGCACAGTTCCCCACCAAGGCACTTCCGGGTTCGGCCTTGCGTGACGGCGAGAAGGTCGGAGGGAAGTGCGAGATCCAGCCGCATGCACAATCGGAGCAGTGCAGCCAACCAGCCAGCCCATCCACAGAGATGGTATGGAGAGAATCATTGGAGAACGCAAAGACTCGACTTTATTCAGAATGGACAATCGATCCATTTGGGTTCATTTGGGTTCATCTCGGTCCCAACTTCTCTTGTACTAGTCTTGATCCCACCAGCTTTGGTCCATCCTCCTCTTCACCAACCCGGATCGATGCAGCATGTGCTCATTCTCCCTCTTGGATACCTTTACAACGTCGTCTGCCTCGTTCTAGTGGCTGAGCTTCTCTGATGCGTCCATGTCGGGTCCTTCACTTGTGACGCTGACGGCACTAAGCTAAATGCTGTTTGCTTTTGTTTGCCTTCCATAATGCCACGGAGACGTCCACTGGGAGCGGTCACTGACTCGTATTTGCACTTTGGCTCAAAGCATAGAGTCGGCGAACAAGCCAGGCAAGAATACTTGGCCAAACGAGTCCTGGCCACCGTAGGCGAGGTTTACCGCCCCGAATGCATGGGCAAGTCAGGTGGGCTTGCCATCGGCCTACGCCCTTTGTGATCTGACAGTCAGCAATTGATGGAGGGGAAGGGTTGCACTTTGCGGACAGTCTCGCAGTTACAAATCGGTGTCTGTTCTGCCTCTCCTCGCCTTGCGGGAGCCGCTGAATGAGGCCAACTTCATCGGCCGGGGTAGTGGCACTGGTCTGGAGCTTCTCGACGAGTCTACGAGCTCGGTCGACGCATCAACCGATCGAAGATTATGGAAATTATTACGAGCGAGTTTCGAGCACCACTGTCAGCATAGTCTTCCCTCGACTCGGTGTCGTGAACCTGTTTGATCGGGGGTGCTCATCGTGGATCGCGGCCGGCTTTCCGAGGACGGGGGGCCCACCGCACATACCGGCGAATACCAGTATGGAGAGGACCATGGTTTGCACAGCCGCCGTAGTCGGCAAGTGAGCGGCCAGGCGGATGGACGTAGCGGGATGGTTGTAGCTGCGACGAGATGTGAAGCCGTGTGGCCTTTTCGTAGTAGATGGCCGCTGCGCTCCACAATGCTTGTGCGCGCAACAGAGTCCATGGAGACGACAACGCAGCTTACTGTAAAGATTGCTTTGACGGTTCAAGGCAAATTATTACAATGTGCCTCAGCAGACATGTATTTGATCGCATACCCTTGTGTGGCGCAATACGGACGGCTTGTACAACCCTAGCTGGCAGAGCAGAGGCATCTGAGATGACGCGGACAGCACCATGGTCTGCTCCAGACCAACAGGCATCTTTGATATTCTCCTCTCCATAAAGTGCACCAAGCTGCAAGTTTCGATGACACAGACGGGCCTTTTGACCCGTTTTCCGTTTTCTTTTGCTTTCTTCCTAGTCAATCTGGGGTTGCAGCTAGTTACCACCCCGGTCGAGCCCGGATGGTACTAGATGCTTCCCGCATCTAGCTCAACTCCCTGCCCCCGCACCTTAAAAAGGTCAAGAGAAAAAAAAAAGGAAGAAAGGAAAAGCTACCCCTCCAATCGTCATAGCTCTCTCTCTCTCTCTTTGTCTTCTTTCCTCTTCATTCTTGCGCGCGCACGTCAACTACCGTTTCTCCTCCACGACTGCTCCCATTGCAACTTTTTTTTTTTTTCAACTTTACAGCCTCAAAAACAAAAACGGCCACATTCAATTGAGAATTTGGTTCCTTTTCTCGCCGCTCGGAATTTCAACCCCCCCCCCCCGGTTCCCCCGGTCCACGGAGACTCGCACCAGGCCAATGTCCGGCACGCCGTCGTCGCCGCCGCCACCCCTGTTCGGCCTCATCCCCGCTGGCCTGCCGCTCATCACCGAGCCGACCTCGACGCCGTCGCCCACGTCGCTCCTCTACGCGCTCCCCTCGCCGCAGCAGCTGCAGCAGCAGCGCCGCGCCTTTTCCCACCTCGTGCTGTTCCTGCTCCCCGGCGTCTCGCTGCCGCCCGGCACCGCCGCCGCCATCTACCTCTCGACCGCGGCCCAGGTCGAGCAGGCCAGCAGCGGTACCGGCACGTCGTCGCCGTCGCCGTTTCAATTTCTCGGCGCCATCGGCCCGGGCAAGGAGAGCGCCGTGTTCAAAGTCGGCGGCGGAGGCGGAGGCGCGTCAGATCAAGGGGCACAGAGCAACAACAACAACAACAGTGGACTGGTGATTGGCGTGTCCATCGAGCCCGAGGCCGAGGTGGCGCAGAAGCTCCAGCAGCTCGGAGCAGGCAAGAGCGCGTCGTCGGCTTCTACACAGCAGCAGCAGCAGCAGCAGCAACCGTCGACAGTGGTGTTGGCGCAGCGCATCATACAAAACGCCTTCAACTTCCTCACGGGCTTCAGCGGCACCGCCGGTCCGGGCGGCGTCGAGGTCGTGCCGCTCAAGGCCTTTGAGGAGTGGTGGCGCAAATTTGAGAACCGCGTACGCAACGATCCCAGCTTCCTGGAAAAGCAATCCGATTAGAGCTCTCAAGTTTTTTTTTTTTTTGGCACGTCTTCATCCTTCCATTTTGGCGACGTGAATCAATCTGGTGTTTTCATATGGCTGGGCGTTTTCTTGTTCCTTCTTCTTTCACTTATTCACTGTATTTTGTTTCGTCTTGTTGCTTTCAATATACTTGTACGATTCGCAGCCAACGGCCGGGTCGCCGACTTGTTGCATTGTACAATACGGCAATCTATGTACCTAGACCTCCTTCAAATTCCACACACGCTCTCAATTCGCGCACTCCAATATAAGAATATAGAAATCCAAAACCTTGCCAACAATCACCCACGACAGTCCCTGCCATGAATTACGATGATAGCCTGTGATATCAGTCACGGGCTGCGGCATCTTTCCCCCCGAATACAACGCCATATTAAGAATATCGACAAAGAAGGTGTGCACAAACATCTGTCCTGCTCTAGCACATGAAAAAAAAAAAAGGAAAAACGCCGACGCTTTGGATGTAGAAAATCAAATACCATCCTCAAATGCTTCATCAGGGTCAAGCGACCAGTGTGCTCTTCATTCGCGTGGGGCTAACGTTGCGACTGCGTCGTCCGGCGTTCAGCATTTGGAGACTCGGCCCGAGGCGCTCTCGGCTTTCTGTTCGTACCACCAATCCTGTGCGATCCATGGCATGCGGCATGCGGAAGTCGTCAAATCGCTCCAGGTTCAGCTTAGGCGTCACGAGCCCAGAGCTTCTGCCACCCTTGGAGCTTTCCGTACTATCAGAGTGATCGTTTTCGTCCGAGTCGACGCCACCCAGCTCAAATTCGGGAGCTTCGCCCTCTTCCAAAACACGCTCGTATGTAATGGTTGGGCGTCGCAGCAGCGTATCGATGAAGCCACGGGAACCCTTTCCATTTCTTCGTGAGCGACGGGCCCAGGAAAGGAACTTGTGTCGCCGGTCAGGCTTTCTGAACCAGTACGCCAGGGCCATCAGAAGTAATAGGAATGTCAAAAACGGCAGAACGGAGCCCGACGAACGATGCGCGTCGTCGTCGTCGTCGTAGTCATCACTACCTCCCAGCTTGGGACCAATGGGGATTGGCACAGATCCGGCGTGTTCAAAGTCGGTGGGGACGCCGGAGCCTATGTTGCTGCCGAAGCCAACAGGAAGCTTGGTATCACGGGCAGGGATTTGCCCAGTGGCATATAGAACCATTTTGCCAAGCGTCCAGCTGACTTCCATGTCGTGGATGGTGTCGACAGGCTGGAAAGGGTCGCGGAAGCCCTTCTCATCAGCGCCGGCACGTGTGCCATTTACGGAGCCCTCAACGCCGATTCGCGGGATGCCAATCCCATCGTGAAGCATGTTGATAAGCCACGACGCCTTGAAACAGGCTTGCTGAGCGTTGGCCAACTTTTCTTCATTTGTCTTCTTACGGGCAACAACGTCGCCTTTGATCGACAGCCAGTCTCTACCGCAGTATTCGAGCACCTTTTTCTGGTAGGTGGCCAGGTCGTAGGCCACGTCCTCCTTTCCGAAAACACCATGAGTCGTGTGCCAGTATTCCGACACACCCACGAAGTGGTTGATGTCGAAATCAATGGCGGGCGCGTGCTGGCCGTTGAGCAGGCAAGGGGAGTCCTCGCACGGCTTTTCCTTTCCTAATAAGGGATATGTTTTGCGCACACACTCGTCAAACTTTCCTGTGCCAAGAAGGACCTGCTGCTCGCTGCTCGCAGAAGAGTCAAGGATGGCTCCTTTGGTTGTCGTTCGCAGACCCCGAGGAAGACAGGGGTCCGGTATCTCGAGAACGGTGGTATCATACTCGTCCGTCAGCTTCTCGATGAAGCGCTCCCGAGCTTTGTTTGCACCATAGCCGAGCCAGGTAGATGTAAAGACTTTGTATTCGACAGAAGAGCCATCGAGCTTGCGCATGCGAACTAATTTCAGATCGTCGGCGTGTTTCTTGGCTTCTGTGGCATTAGGCGCAAAGGCGATTTGGGCCGAGGCGCCACCCATGTCGAGGAAACCATATGTGTGGTGTCCCTTGCTGTGCTGGTGTTGGTCAGGTTGTTCAAAGCCGCCGAGGAGATAGTTGGCGGCGATCCAACCGTAGAGGCCTTCGGTCTCGCCAGGAATGACCTGGACGTGGACGTCGCAATCCGGCAGCTGAAATTTCGTATTGGCTCGGAAATAGGAGCAGACGGCACCGAGAAGAGCCTTTTGCTTGTGTTCGGGTAGGAATCTCACACCAGCTGTGGCCATGAGGAAGATTGGTGTTTCGGGTATCTTGTGTGAGGGCACTTTTTTGAGGGCCACGTCGACGAGCTCCTTGAGGTGATCATGGCCGACCGAGTCCACAGAGTCGGCAAAGGTTGAGATTCCTGGATGAATTTTGTGGTTTTTCTTGAGATGTATCTTCGGTAGCGAGCGTACTTGGTCATCATCGTCGTCATCGTGTTTGGGGGGTGCCGAAGGGTTCCTCCATTTGTAGACGTAGACGCGCGTCCCCGAGGA
The DNA here is from genome assembly GCF_051103115.1 of Cordyceps javanica. NCBI lineage: Eukaryota > Fungi > Ascomycota > Sordariomycetes > Hypocreales > Cordycipitaceae > Cordyceps > Cordyceps javanica. The sequence goes on from NC_139296.1 coordinate 3,864,074, forward strand.
ACCAGCATCGAGAACTACGCCGTATTGGGCTGCGTTTCCGGGGAATTCAACGGTCAGCGCTATGTTTGAGTGCGGAGAAATTGACGAGAAGAAGATAAGGGATGCGCCCAGGGGAATGGGGGGTTCGGATTCTTACAGTTTTTGCCGTGTTTACCCATGGCGTAGATTGGACCTCAAGGGCATTGGCGTAAATGTGATTGGGGCAAATTGTGGAGGAGTGTGCGCAAAAGGGTCGAATGTTCGGTTGAATTATCGATTAAATTAGCTCAACGGGGGAAGGCAATTATTTTTTTGTTTGTATCGTCGGCGTCCCTGTCGTGAAGAGGACAGAGTCGTATGTTGTCGCCTGTCAGGGGCGTCGGGGGGTCGCTGGCTATAATGGGGGGACACGACCAGCGCAAAAGACACGACGAGACACGACACGAACAGACAACGAGACGGGTTTCACGACGCGCAATCGCAGCGAGTGCAATAGGATAAAATGACCCCAAATGTAGAACGAGTGTTGCCGCAAAGGGCGTAAAAGAGAGTCGCAGCCTGGCGAACAGTGAAGAAGAAGAAAAATGGACGAATGAAGCGATTGGGGGGTTTTTGCAGGTGGAGGAAAGCTGGATTGCGCAGGCAAGCAGGTACCAGGTTAGATAGGTACCTGGTAACCAACTGGCCCAACTGGCCAAATTGGCGGATTGGCGGATTGGCTGATTGGCTGATTGGCTGGCTGGCTGGCACGAAGCAGCCACACAGAACGACTACGTATTCATTTTACGCCACTTTTTTTTTTCGTTCCCCCACCGTTACCGGACGGACAAGCAATGCAGGCAACCCAGTCAGCCTAGGCCGGATAAATGCAAAATTACCACGCAACGGTGCAGATCCTCTTGCCTACCCGGCGGGGCAACGTGGTCTGATTCGGTGGCTGAGAGCAGCCTCCTAAAGTGTTTTAGCGCTGTGCTAATCCTGGCACCCATCCCGTGTCGAAATCCTCGTAATCACAATGTCGCTGAAACCATGCCCCGGCTGGCTTTGCGAGCCATCCAAACTTGTTCATGGCTCTTTTTTTTCTCTTTTTTCTTCTTCTTCTTCTTCTTCTTCTTCTTCTTCTTCTTGTCCTCCTCCTCCTCCTTCTCCTTCTTTTCCACGTTCCATGGGAATAAAAGAGTGTGGCGTGCCTTATCGCGGTTTCAGAGCGTACATGCGCACCGGAAGAAGTCGTCTACAAGACTGCAGGGGGCTGACGCGCTGCAAATCTGTCCGCACTAGTCTTAGTCCTGCCTGTTCAAACAATGCTCGAAACTTTTCGTCTCGTCTGTCATCATTGTCTGATATTAGTCAAGGCTCTCTCGCATCTAGAGGAGAGGCTTTTCATACCTTGTGACGCTGCTGTCTGTCGAGTCAAACATGTCGTCCACGCCAGTGCTCAGGTTTTCCTTGACAATGATCCAGCCAGTCCCTCGCCTCAGGACCGTCTTGCACACCTCGAGGTACTTCACAACCTGCTCGTCGGTGAGGTGTCCCAGACACCACTGTGTCCATATGAGATCATACTCGTCGCCCTCCGCAGGCTGCCATTCTTCTAGCCCGACGTTGAAGATATTCCTTACGCCTTTGATACTTTTCAGCGGCTCCGTGAACCGCGCAATGGGCTCCACTACGTCAACTTCCTCGGCGATCGATAGAAGTAGGTCTTTTGTGATCCGTCCAATTCTGCCCATGCGCACGCAAGTCAGCAACAGCATCGCAAAAATTTTTCCCTCTCCTCTCTTTCGAAACCCACGTACCCTGCCCCTGCGTCTACGGCGCTCTTGACAGTGCAACGATCGCCTTTGATGCCAATGTTGAGTCTCGCCAGGAATGACCGGGAGCCCAGGATATCGGTCCGCGAGATGTGGCTGTACGCTTGAAAGGTCGGTATGCCGCCCAGCATGCCATCGGTGCTGGCTTCCGCGTTTTCCCAATATTTCCTCCCCGCCTGTGTATCGATGAGGCCATCGGGTCCCGACTGTTGAGTCGGTACAGACGGCAATGCCTCTTTGGTACTCTGCGAGTGTTCATTCATACTTTCAGACCCCTAGCGCTGTGTGACCCTCGCAAGTCCGTCAAGTATTCCTGGCTTCGGTGAGGCATGGTACAAGTTTTTTCCGGCCAGGCCTGGGCAGGACACTTGATTGCCGCGCCGGGAGGTTGTTCCGAAGCGCTAACAGCGCTGTGTAGGCACGTTGGCACGGAGTTAGTACCTGCTAGGTACAAACTACCTAGGGTAGCACCAACCCTAATATTGTACCTTAAGTACGTAGCATCTAGGTACCTACCTACCTTATCGAGCTGAGTCCGGAGGCCTTGCCAGCAATCTTACAAGTCAGGCTGCACATGTTGGCCATTTTATGGCTTGATCGGGCCCTGGTAAGGAGACACCAATTTGGCTGGAGGATTGTATATGCCTTTTACTCGCTCTGATCGTCTAGCAGTACATTTCTTCTGCTTCTAGTTTTCTCAAACTTGATTCGCAAGGCCAACAAACGTAGCCACCCCCGCCCCCATGCACACGGGGCCCCTGGTCTTTGTTCAATAAATGCAAAACTATCTATATTTAGTCAGAAGAGTAGAAGCGGCCTGCCAATCATGACTGGCGCAACGGCCTAACTTACATCCGTGTCGTTTTCGGCTGATACCGAGCCGATTGGCGATCTAACTCCCTCTGGGGAAGTGTTGAGCACTACTCTGGCGTTACATATAATAAATGATACGTGACCACCCATCAGCGACAGAAAAGCGTCAACATTGAGGGGCTTGCAGTCGGGTCAGTTTGTTCAACATGTCTCTCACGACAGCAATCAGTGGTTAGCTGGCGTTGTCTGCAAGCGGCCATGAGGCTGCCAACCCAATCCGCGTCCGGGCCGACGTGCCCAACGTGTGTCGCCTTTTCATCGCCATGATCAGCAAACAGAAAGCAGAATCTAACATTGCATTAAATCGCATTCAATCTCGTACCACTGACCCAGATTTTTATTCCTTTTCGCTTCGAGACAAACACAATCTCGCCGGGCCATGCAAGGTTACTCACTCTCGTTTTACTCCGTACTAGCCTGCGCTTACCCTACACTCGAGAACGCGACTCTCTTGCCTAACAAGAGCACGTCACTCCTCAATGTGACTGCAGTTGATTGAAGATGCTGGTTCATTCAGGAGAGAACAGACGATAAACATAGCGTGCCACAAGAAAAGAGGAACGGAAAACGGCACAGTGCAATACAACCAGCCAGTATCGACATCTAAATGTTTCGTATCCCCATGAAGCTATCCGTCGCATGCTGCAATCCACCGTTGCTCATCGCTTGACTGACCTTGATCCCTGAACTGAGACCTCCAATATGCTTGCCTGCACCAGTGAGCTCAAGATGCCTCCTTTGCTCCGCAGTGTTTGGTGCATGTCCCATTCCCAATCCGCGCTCGCCGTCCAAGACTCCCCTTGCTCCAAATCGCGAAAAGGTCGGAGGCGCATTTGGCACATGTCCTAGAAACAGCATCAGCCTTCATCCAGCCATCTATAACTAGGGACAAGTATAGTACCCGTTACAGACCCGTCCCGTCTCCATGAACCATGGCCCGTGTCCATCGGACCGCCACGGATACCCCCTTCGGATGTGCGTCTCGGATCGGCATCTGCGCCATAACCGCGAAAACCCGCGACACTCCCCGGCCGTGGGTTCGAACTATGATACGTTGCAGCGTTTTGTGGCGCAAAATGCCTCGAAGATGGCTGCTGTTGGAATCTAGAATCGATAGCGTCTGTGGCGGCTCGCTGAATGTTGCCCATCTCCACCGTGTGCCGAAGCTTGTCGTGCAGCTCCTGCGTTTGCAGCAACTGACGGTTCTTCTCCTTGTAGGCTTTGGAGAGCTCTTCATTCTTCTTCCTGGAGTCTTCGTTTTCGGTAGTCAGGCCGCTAATCTTGCGCTGCAGCGTCTCAATCTGCGCGTTGGCCTCGTTGACCGTCTGTTCGAGCCGGCTGTTGAGCGCCGAGTACTTCTCCGTCAGCGTCTTGTAGAGGTACTGCTGGTAGTAGATGTTCTGCGTCGTTTGGTATGCCCAGAAGCTGAGTGCGCGTCCGGCACACTCCATGATGATGCTGGGCGAGAGACCGCTGAGTACGCTCGTCTTGTACGCCTCGGACGGTTTGAGGTTCGAAATCACGGCGTCGTCGGGACTGCTCAGCTGCGTATCGCAGGCTGGACATGGGACTCGGTTCTGACGATCTTTTCCGGAGAGGCAGAAGCGAGTTGTGCACTCCAAACAGAAAATATGGCTACATTGGCGCTGATTAGCACCGGTTGGCAACGGTGCAAGGTACATGCCGCATACCTACACGTCGTGACTAATGCACGATCGTTAAGCTCAGCTCTGCATTTCAGATTGTTACAAGTCAACGGCAGGTCCATAACGTCAATTGCGATGCGATTTCTCGCAAAATCTTTGTGCGCTGGTGAGCAGGGTCTGTTCGATGCGCCGGCGCAGCGACTTGATCTAGGGGAGGGTCTTCTCGGCAACCAGTCGCAATCGCGCCTCCTATCTCTGTCTACCTTTGGCTGACTACGGCACACCTCGCCAACCTGCTAACCTCATCATTTTGCTAAAGATCATCATGACTGGTGCGCCTGGTGTCCACGACGTTAATGTTCTCAAGTCATGTCTTTTGTCTTTTGCCCCAATTTGACCAAATCTATCCTGGTCTATGTACGAAGTACCTGGCAGCGACTCTCAATGCCGTCGAAAATACAGGTATTATCTACCGGTATATATTGTTGAGTTACAACCTTGATCACTTCCTGGGCCACCATGCCTCCAAGGACAGCTGAAATGTTGTGCATTTCGCCTCCTTCAGCGCGTGCTACTTCTTCAGTAACTTGCTTCGTTCTCTCGTGGCCCTGTAACGCTGGAGCACGAGCGTATATTGCCCTTTGCAACTCTTCCGCAGAGGGTGCAAGTACATCCGGGGCAAGGCTAAGCGCGAGATATAACGATATCAAAGAAGACTGCAGCTCCGGGCCTGCAATGGCTGCGATTTCGTCTTGGCTCAGCTCATTCGCTACGTAACCCGCATTAGCTGACGTCTGGTCGATAGCAATACATCTTGTACACACCAACAATGTCTTCTAGTTTTGGCACATTTTGGGCAGGATTGATGAGCTTAATGAATCGTGCATTCTTGCAAAATTGCTCCACCTCGGAGGGGTCAGTCACAATGTCACCCGCAAGGCTCTGAGCAATACCCAGGACCTCGCTGGCATCTTGACGAGCTTTGCTCTTGTATATGCTCTGGAGCTGGATGTATACGCTCGACTGTGCCTTCATGTCGGGAAGTCCGCCAGTCACAGGCAGTTGACCATGTTTCTGATAGAATTGGGACACTGCTTCCGCGACTATCCAAAACGAGGATTTGGTCTCAGAGAAAATCAGTAAAAGTTGCGCAATACATTTATATGGCTTACCTTATTGCTGTCGTCATATTCGAATACCTCGCGTAGGGAGCTAGGCAGGGACTGAGGTGTTACGTGCTTCATGACAGCACCGACTGCCTCCTCAAAGTTCTCCTCTCCTCCTTCTGCATTGTTCCTACGCATACCGTCGGAGACAAGGTTTCGGAAAGCAATCTTGTCAGAGTAGGCTGTAGGTAGTGCGCCGTCATGATTTCGTTTCCAAGTCTCCAGGTAGTGCAGCAAAATAGCCACAAGGGGCACATGGCCGTGCAGATGATCGTCCAAACCGTCGAGGTCCCTTGTCAGTTCTTGCGCAAACTGTGATAGCTCTGGCCATGGGGTGAGAAGTCGGAGGTCGGCAGTTGACGTCTCGTCGGGGTGCGTGTCTACAACTGGAAAGACACTGGTGAGTGCGATACGGAAATAGCCGTAGAAGCCCACGGAGCGCATGGCTACCAAAGGGATTCTGTGAAGAAGACTGTACTCTTCAAGTGTCTGTATTGTCTCGGATGGCAACGGTAGCGTGTATAGTATTATCGTATATGGAGTCGCGTTTGAGAGCACCGCTTTAAGGTCTGACTCGCCCTGGCCTGAATGTTAGCTCACGCGAGATTACTGGAAGTGTAGCAGCTTACCGGTGACTTGGGATGCCATTCGCCTGAGACTTCAGGATTGAGCTCGAGAAGGTATTCGGTGGTACACTGGGCGCGTGGTTTGCCGAGACTTGACTCGTCAAGAAAGAAGTTGACGCCAAGATCGGCGTCCTCTACGACAGCATCGTCTACGATGGTGAATTGGCCAATTCCTGTAGCGACAGATCATTAGTGGCCGCAAATGCAGCGATTGCGAGACCTCTTGGGTGTACCTGGGAGGACGAGGTTCTTGAGCGTTTCGACGCCTACGGTGCCAGAACCGGAGTTGACAAGGAGAATATTGGATGACTCGAGGGCGGCTTGCCCCGAGGCAGCCCACAGACGAAGTTGTCTATCGTACTTCCTCTCTTTATCCGTTGGGCCCCCCTGCAGAGGTGCCTCCTGCGACATTTTGATGTGAGATTGGCTGGTATCTTGAATATGCTCTCTCCGATGGTAGCTCTAGCTGGCGCGGCGTATGCAACAAGCTAACCCACCCCCACCAACCCAAAGTGAGCACAGTGCCAGCCTTGGGCTGCTGGTGGCGGATGATTGCGTTCGCACAGTGTTGCTCTGTTGCCTGTTTGCATGCTCCTACGGCCTATGTGAATATATAGGTATGTATCTGGATAGAGGCCGCAAAGGCATAAAAGTGTGAGCGCCTTCAATTGATAAGTCTGCGCCGTTTGCGCGGGACTCATGTGAATGAGGGAAGAATTGGTGGTGCATGTCAAGAACCTTCAACGCCCGACGGGCAGTTGTCAGGGGGGACAGTGCGGGTACAGTAATTGGGTACGAAAAAAAATGGACAGTGAATCTTTCAAAAGCAATCACACCCGGTATTTAGTGCTATTATCTCTCGCGTACGGAGCACAGAGTTAGGTTTGATTTATGAATTTGCCGTCTACTCTGTGATCTGTACAGATTGATACCTGGTTGCTAGATACCTAACCAGAATGTCGGATGAAGTGTCGATACCCGTGCTTAGCGGCCGCAATGGTGGGTTTGCTTTATTAACTATCACTTACTAATATAACTAATAAGTTACAGTCCCATGTTTCCGCCGCCACCCGCCGCCCGCAACCACAACAGAGAGAAGCCACGCAGACTCCCTGCATCAGGAATAGCTTGGCCGACGGCTTTGTGTGAGGCACAACATGTCAAAGACTTGCAGCTCACAAGCCACTCAGAGACGTCCGTTTAGCGAGGCAATGCAGCCACGGCCCATCACAGTGGCTCCAGACCCTGTCTGTACCCAAATATCTGACGTGAAATGCGTTCGGTTCCGCCCTGGAAGCGACACCTTACCGGCCGTCTGCTGCAATCGTACCTAGGTAAATGAAGACGGAAAACGTCTCTTCCTCATCTTATCTACCAGTGTGCACAGCACTGAAAGGCGTCAGCGGTGTGTTGGACAACACGGTACAGCGTCGCTTGTACATCTCGTACATGGCCAATGGTGGGCATGACAGGCTCGGGACCCCAAATCGGAGCTATCGTTGCTATTACACAAGCACAGTGACAGCACCATCCCCCCTAGCATACAGCCGTCATGTTCCGGTAGGAGAGCAAAGTTGGCTGATGACAGGCATCGCTGTCTGGTTTCCGTCTGAGGCTGGTGCAATGGAGCGCCACCGCAGCATGGGTAATTCCTCGCGATGCAGCAAATGGACCCTCATGGGTCAATAACAAGACGGCTTGTCTCCGAGCCCCAGTCTGCTCGAATATACTTTCTCGACCTGCTCTGGCCCCGCCATTTATCATGGTCTGGTCGGTCTCGCTGTGCGTGGTGTGCTCGTGCTCGTTCGGCTGCGACATCAAGCCGATGGGACTTTTGACCCCATTATCCTGCACTTGCAGTTGTGGCGGGTGCAAGTTACTGAGCATGTGCGTTGCAATCTGGCGTCTTTGACTTGTAGACTTGCTAGACATATAGGTTGCGGCTGTTGCCTGCCCACATTCTGATCACTCTGCGTTGGTGATTTTAATGCAACCTTCATCTCTCGCTGCTGCGCCATCGCTTGGATGCTTGTGGCGTTCGCTTGTCACGCTGCCAGCTGCCAGCTGCCACTGGCTTGTATTAACTTCGGTCGCCGGCCGTCGGCAAACGGAGTTGGAAAGAGGTGCCTTCCTCATCATCGATCCTGAACTTTTCTCCTAACTCTTCGCTCTGTAGCCGGGGGAATCGGCTGTGCTGGCTGCTGGTTGCTGGTTGCTGGCTGCTGGTTGCTCGGTTCTCGTCAAGCATACTCGCCTTTACTCGCCCCAAATATTGCTTGCTCTTTCTTCGACACTCGCTATTATACGACTTTGTTTTGGATGTGGCTCTCGCCCTTTTCACCGGATTTCTTCACCTCTCATAGCTGCAGTAACATAAAAAAACACCACGGCCAACGAGGCTAACCTCTCGTCTCTCTTTTCAAGCTTGTCTACGGACAGATTACACTCAGCCCAGACCAAGATGGGCCCCCCATTCTTTAAGAAGCCAGAAAAGGCACCCTCAACCGAAACAACTCCCATCAAATGCCCTTTTGATGAAGAGCCAAAATCCTCCTACCAGGAGCCTCCGTCTACTTGTCAGGTATCTCCTGCGCGCTTCTGGGTTCTCAGTGTTGGGTACGCGCATCATCCATTAGAAATAATACCCCGCTAACAAGTCATCCCAGTCTCTGTCTTGGATTGTTCTTGTCCATCATCGACTCTTCTATTGTGGCAACAGCTCTCTACACGATCGGAACCGAACTTGGAGACCTTCGCACTGTCAACTGGATAGCTCTCGCGTACACCTTAGCTTATCTCGGGTTTGCCGTGGCCTTTGCTCACGTCTCGGACGTCATTGGCAGACGCGATGCATTTCTTCTAGCATACGTCCTATTTTTTGCCTTTTCTATGGCCAGTGGCTTTGCACAAAGCATCCCTCAACTCATTGCCTTCAGAACAATACAGGGTATCGGAGGTTCTGGTTCGTCGCTCACCCAACCTTTCTTTGCACATGCTCGCTACACTATCTGACGCTCGCCAGGTTTATACTCCTTGAACATGATTATTCTCCCGGAAATATGTCCTCAAGACTATCTCAAGTTCATTGGTTCTTTAATCGGAATGGTGATTGCGGCCTCTGGCGTTCTTGGACCCGTTCTGGGTGGTCTACTTACCCAATACACGCGGTGGCGCTGGATCTTCTGGATCAAGTAAGTCAAAGTGCTACCAACTCGATATTGCATGCTAACTTAAACAGTGGCCCAATTTGTGTGCTATCAATGGCCATATTTCTATTTGGCTGGCCAACCAAGGGGCAGCGCAATCCTGCAAAGCGACTACAATGGAAGAATTTTGATTTCCTCGGCACCATTCTCATCATCGCCGCCTCTGTTTTGGTTGTATTTGCTTTCCAAAACGCCGGTACCACCTACTCCAACATTTTCAACAAGTCTGCCTTCATTGCTCCGATTATCATCGGCTTGCTGTGCTGGGCTGGTGTATTTGTGTGGGCTTTTTTGGTGAACAATGGACAAGTCGGAAAACACCTTGTGCCTGCCCTTCCTTTCAAATTATTTCGAAATCGACACTACACCACCGCAGCCATCGCAACTTTGCTTATCAGCTATCCTTATCTTCAAATACTCTTCACATTCCCGACTCGTGGTCAGGTTGCAAGCGGCAAATCCGTTCTGGTGAGCGGCCTTCAACTTCTTCCTATGATCGGAGGTTCAGCTCTTGGAAGTATTATTGCCGGCATTCTCAATGGAAAAAAAAATTTCCTTTCTGAAACTATTGCCGGTGGCTGCTGCCTCACTTTGCTCGGGTGCGGCCTGCTTTCTACGGTTCATAGCAGTGCGGATGATGCCAAAGCTCTAGGTTTCTTGGTGTTTTCTGGGCTAGGATTCGGGCTATCTACTGCTGCAGCTACGATGCTAGTTAGCTTTGAGGTCCCGATTGCTGACTCCTGTAAGTATTATCCCCCTACATTTGTGGCCAATAGCCTGACTTGAGGTCTACAGCCCCGGCCCATGGTATTGTGGCACAAATGAGAATTCTTGGCGGAAGCATTGGTATAGCTACCGCTTCTATACTTCTTCGAAATCAAATAACAGAGGCACTGGGTGGACAGGTTTCGCCAGAAGATATGGGAGTTTTCAGTGGACGATTAGAGGACGTCGATCCGGAAAAGCAGCTTGCCGTTATAGCAGCATACTCGGCAGCCTTCCAAACCGGCATGCGGATATCTACCATCATTGCGGGCATTGCAGTACTGTTTTCCGTGCTGGGCTTCCGTCAAACGCGACTAGATATGAATGAACAGCGTGCCAAACTGTTTCGTGAAGAAGAGAGCCGACGTGCCAAGGGCGATGCTCTCATCAGTCCGAAGAATAGCACGACAAAAAAGCAAGATGAGGGTAAGCAAAGATAACTTACAAACATGTCCGACAGATGGTATGGAGTAGACAGCATGGCATGCACGCATGAATGCCGGCTGGACAGCAGGGTTGGATACGTTATGGAGTGAATGGAGCAGTACACTACTCTTGTTGGCACGAGTCTGGTTGTTGATTTAGCATATGTATCAAATAGACTTTAATTCATTCTTTACGCCATTTATTTTCGGAAATTAGAGATGCAGTGCTTCAAACGAGTTGGACAGGCCTGAAGCTGTTGTATCTGCCCTCGGCGGCCTCGCCATCCATTATGCCGTGTACGTAGGCTTCGCCGATGAAGGTATATTGACCTGGCTGGTTTGTCGGCCGAAGAATGTAGGGTGTGCGGCCGCCGGCAAAGAGCCATACCTGGTCCCCCGGTTGCGCGACACGCGGGACGAGGCCGAGATAGCCTTTGGCCGTGGACATGACGCGGCGCAGCGGCCAGACGCACCACATGAAGTACTCGAACGAGTTGACCCCATCGTCGCTCTTCCCGTCTTCCTCGTCCCTTTCCGCAGGCTCCTGTCCGCTATCGTCTATGGGGGTAGCAATCTCGGCCGCGCCGTCACCATCCCGAGCTTGCTCGTCGACGTAGTTGGGTTGGCCTTCTCCGCAGCTACCCGCGCTGACCGCCTCTGCCTCAACTCGTTCACCGCCCTCATCTTCGTTTGCCTTGCTTTCCCGTTCCTGTTCATGCTCTCCTCTCTCGGCCACGTCCTCGTAGTCGTCTTCCCCTCCACTCTCCTGCCCTCTCGATTCTTCTTCCGCCTCCTCCTCCTCCTCCTCCTCCTCCTCGCTCTCATTGTCCTTTTCCTCCTTGGCCTGCTTCACCGCGGCCAAGACATCCTCCACGTCGGGAAATGAGCCAGAAGTGTCTTGGCCAAACACCTCACGTAGCCAATCTGCCGTCGTCGGGTCCAGAACGCCGTCATCATCGCAGAGTTCGCGGTCCACAAGCTCGCTCGGCAGAGCAGTCTTGATGTAATCGGCAAAGTCCTCCCCAACGGGGTCTTCGGCGTAGCTGTAGACTGTGAGAGGGAAGGACCGTTTCAGGTAGCAGTTTGCGCTGAGAACCTGCCACAGGGCCTCGACGCGGTCGCAGCCGGTCGGGTAGATTGGGTCAATGGTGGCCATGGTCTTGAGCCACTCCATGACATTGACCGTGCCGCAGTAGCAGCGCGTCTCGTCATGGCGCTGTATCTCTACGTTTGTTATTGTGTCCACCATAAGGGCATCGAGCCACAGTATATCCGAGTCGAAGGGGTAAATGTGCGGCACGGTCGTGCCGCCGGCGCGGAATCTGGTGCTGAAGAGGCGCCTCGTGGATAGAGGCCAGTGGAACGACGGCACCCAGGACGGCAAGTCATCCGGCCGGGGAAGCAGGTTATGAGTATCGGCGAACGGGCGCACCCAGCACCAGCCGTCGTGACACTCGCTAATGTCCTGAACAAAGGAAAGAGCCTCGAGTGGTTCAAAGTCCTCAATTTCGCCGCTTCTCCAGTCTTGGTAGCGGTTGTCTCCCTTCGCCTGAACATACGCCTTGGCGACCTGTGTGAAGACCTCGGTTATGGACTTGTGATAGTCTGCAACAATGGGGGTGTCACCCGGAATGGGCTGCGAGATACCCAACAGTGCAAAGATTTTGTCGCGGGGATCTGTGGCAGCAAAATTCCAAGTCAGGGCGATGAGTGTCGCGAGAGACAGCTTCGAATGCCACCAACTGTCTTCCATGGCCACGAAGTCTGGATTGTTCTCTCGCAGAGACTGCAACTGCGTCGTCACAATGGTGTCCTCAAGTTTTGTGCGCCGCGAGTGTAGTCGCACATCAGCCATCGACCATGCTAAAGTTCCCATGTCGCCGTAGCGATATTTTATGAGGGGTGTATTGTATCTCATGCCGACATACTCGAAATCGATGGCGGACTGAAATACCTGGAACAGCGCAGTCCACGGAAGATCGTCGCCTCCGAACATGATACGCACGTTTCGCGCCAGGGCGACTTCCTGTAGAACCCATATTCGGTGAAAGAAGGACCTGCGGACAAATTCCAGCACAGTGGTTATACTGGCGGAAGAGAGTATGGTTCCATTCTGAATCTCTTTGTCGTCGTCGTCGCTCTCCCCATTCCTTCGACGTCGATGCCAAGCTTCCCAAGAGCGTTTAAAGCACTCGGGCGAAGAGGACAAGATTGTCGGCAAAGTGTGATAGAGCTCGCCTGCAGCCTCGGAATCAAAACCACCGAGCCAAATGATGACCGACTGAGCTTGTCCGTATATCTCGGTCATCATGGAAACCTGAATGTTTCTCTCGAGCAGATCCCTCTGGTTAACGCAGATTGCGTCGATCCAAATGGGCATGGATCTACGGTGCTGCACTGCCGGGCCCGAGACTGTCGCGGAAGTTTGCGAAACGTCCTCGAGTATGCGGGCAATGTCGAGGTAGCGCCTGCGTTTGCGCTGCACGCAGCAGTCCAGAGGCGTGCGGTCGGTGCTGTCGATGACGGTGCGATCGGCGCCATGAGCGAGCAAGAGCTCGACAATCTCCAGATGACCATTTTCTGCGGCGTAATGCAGGGCAGTCTCACCAAAACAGTCCGAGTTGTGTACATTGGCACCGTGACGGATGCAATCCTCGACATCGTCGTATCTGCCCTCCTCGGCGGCCTGGATGATCCTGGTCTTGTTGTAGGGCTCATAGCGCGAGTCGACCTCGAGATCGTCAGACCACTCGTCTACCCTGAGTTGGCGCAGGCTATCGTAAAGATTCTTTGTGATGAAGAACAAGCGCCCGTTGACGGCAATGGGCCACAGGTTGTGCGGAGCATATGGGTCCTCGCTGCCGTCTACACTCTCGTCTAAAGGATTTGGGTTCCCCCAAGTGTAGGAGAGGCAGTTGAAGTCGGGCTTGTCCTTGAGGTCGACGGTAGAGAGCTTGCAAGACAGCAGAGTCACGCCACAGACTGTAGGGGACGCCTTGGCGAGCGGATTGCGCACAGTCAAGAGGCGAATACTGGTGGGAGTCGGCAACGGATCGTATTGAAACGTGGAGAAATCGAAAGCAGACATGCTGAGCCGTGCGTGGCAGGCAACGCCTGTGTTTGGATGGGATTCATGGCGAAGAGGAGAAGCCTAGGGAAAAAGAAGACAGCTGCTAAGTAATAAATAAGCGGCGTGTGGAAGTTGCAGCAGGGTCCCCAATGGGCTAATAGCAAGAGGTGAGAGGAGAGGCCTGCATATCGCACCGCCACAGGCAAGGCTGGAATTTGAGGCGGCGGAGAAGTGGCTAGGCGTTTTCACAGAGCAATTTGCATCTGATGCAAGGTGATCGCTAATATTAGATTCGGCGCTTGTCAGAATTTGTACAATGTATGCAGAAGAGGGCTGCGATGGAAAATCAATCAAACGCAGCCGTTTCGGCAGACTCGGCGCGACGGGGTGTGGTTGAAGCAGCGTGGCATCGGGCACAACGGTCGGCTCTGCGCCACAGTTGAAGCTCATTACTAGGCGGCCTCTCTGTGCCAAAAGCTGGTAAACATCAACGTTTCCTATTACGAAAGTGTCATGCAATTGAAATGAGTCAAGAAGAACAAAAGAAACAATGGGCAAAAACAGGGGCACAAGGTACGGCAAAAGATTCAGTGTCCGAGATAAAATGTCCCATATAATAGAGATCACTACGTACTTGGCAACGTTATTATTAGCTCTAGACCCCGAGACTAACAAGGAACTCAGAGCTTCGACTCAGCCATTACATCATAGCAATACATACCAAAACTCAATGACAACTCTGTTTAGTAAATACGTTGTTATCACATCGACAATTTGTCACCAAACCCCGCCCTCTCCAAGGTAACTAACTACCTACTCCAAGCTTGGCTGCCATCGCCAGCAACTTCAAGCACTACCAGCCGACGGCCCCCACACAAAAGCACCAAACCGACGGGCGAACCTTGATCGCATCGACTTTCTGACCAATCGATTCTAATCACCTCTGAGCCGGCACATTCTTCCTCCATGAGCCTCTCATTCTATTCGATCCATCGCTTCGCCGTGTGCCTCTCCCGCTCCCGCAAAGCCTCTATCCCATCTCTCGGCGTTGTCTCGTCATCGCGCAGCTTACTGTCGACATCCCCCTTCTCCTCCCCCTCCCCCGCAATCCCGCAAACACCGCGAGTTTCCGTCCTCTTGCAACCCCGACCGCGGCCCGCACCCTTCCTCGCCGCCAATCGCTGCCGACAAGACTCGTCGTCGCCCGCCTCCCGACTCGCCAGCACCGCGCGCACAATGTCTACTACCGCCACCTCGCAAGTCGTCACCGCCACCGCCGGCCAGCGCCTCGCCGGCAAGACCATCCTCATCACCGGCGCCTCGGCCGGCATCGGCCAGGCCTGCGCCCTCGAGTTCGCCCTCGCCCAGCCGCGCGACCTGCGCCTGATCCTCGCCGCCCGCCGCGTCGACACCATCCGTGAGATTGCCGCCGCAATCACCAAGCAGGTCGGGGACGGCGTCAAGATCCTGCCCCTGCAGCTCGACGTCAGCAAGCCCGACGAGGTCCGCACCTTTGTGGACAAGCTGCCAGAGGAGTTTAAGAATATCGATGTTCTCATCAACAATGCGTAAGATCCTCCCCCCCTACTCCCTGGTGGCCCCCAAAACCCGCAAACACTCGTGGATCCGAAAAAGAAAAAATATCAAAGGAAAAAAAAAGAAATTTCCAAGACTATACAAGCTTACAATGCAAGCAGTGGTGGTGTCCGTGGTGTCGAGACCGCAGGCAACATTGCCGAAGCCGACATCAACGTCATGTTCGACACAAACGTGACGGGCCTCATCAACGTCACACAGGCCGTCCTGCCCATCTTCTTTGCCCGCTCGGATGGCGGCGCCGGTGACATTGTCAACATTGGCTCCATTGCCGGCCGCGAACCCTACGCCGGAGGCTCCATCTACTGCGCCACCAAGGCCGCCGTCCGCAGCTTCACCGACAGCCTGCGCCGCGAGACCATCAACACCAAGATCCGTGTCATGGAGGTTGACCCTGGTGCGACCGAGACGGTACGCAATCTTGCCTTTATCTACTCTGATAACAACAACCTTTTTTTTTTCTGCACGGGGCTGACGTCTTGCTAGGAATTCTCCGTAGTTCGCTTCCGTGGCGACAAGGCCAAGGCCGATGCTACGTATGCGTAAGTCTACAGCCTTTTGAGGCCAAACTCTACATGTCTTCTTTTTTTTTGTTCCCTCCTGTTAATCATATAACCATCCATAGCGGCATGGAACCCCTGACCGCCCAAGACATTGCCGAGGTCATTGTCTTCAACGTCACACGCCGCCAGAATGTCGTCGTTGCCGATTCCCTCATTTTCCCCACGGTTCAGGTGAGCCAGTCTTGCGCTGTTATTTGACGCATCCAAAATTAACAGAAATATGTGTAGGCCGGTACTGGTCCTGCCAACATGTACCGCAAGACCGCCTAGTAAGTTTCGTCGCAGACAACCAGGACTGCGCGGGGGTGGTAGCAGAAAACAAGACGAGAGAAAAATAGAGCACACAACCGACATAAATTATAGACACGTGAGGAAAAACGTCATCTGGTCGAATTGGTAGGACATGTTATTGAATACAGCTATGAGAATAAACCAGATATACAAAGATAAAAACTACGATATGATGCACGAGCTTTTTGACATGTTCGAAAATTTCTCTTGCCCCTCACCCACTTGCCCGAAGGCAAGGCCACCAAAAAAAGCGACCAGAGTAAGGGGCCTTCTAAGAACGAGAGTTCAATCTACCGATGTTCCGTTAAGAGCCCATTCTGAGATGAATCGGGCCCTTGCTGCCGAAAGTGGCAGCACCACCGGGGTGTTTTTTTTTTTGGGGAGGGTGCATGTTTGCGTAGTGAGGGTTCTGGGACTCTTTGTCAGTCCTTCCTTTCAGAAATCTACGCAAAGGAAAGACTGCAAAAGCTCGCAGATGCCCTCTTCACGTAAAGAAGAAAAGAAAGTCACGGGGGTTGGCGACGGAGGGGAACTGCAAAACACGTCATGTTTGCCATTCTACCTGCTGCTCGCCCGGAACAAGAAAAAGAAGAAGCGACCCCAAAAAGGACAAGCAGCTACTGCAAATTACCTTCCAAAGACGCCACGCTCAAGTAAAAAAAAAAGCAATCGAGATATGATGAAATCATGGCCTTTCAAATCAATGTGAGCCGCCGTTATGCAAATGCATCGTCACATTCTGCTAGTTATGCAGAGCGACCCTAGTCAGTGTGCTGGTATAGAGGCGAGATCGACTCTCCGTAGTGATTCCGTCGGATAGCCTCCGAGAGCAGAATCGACAGGTCGAGGATGACCAGCTTGGTGATGCCCTTGACGCGGTCCTGGCTAATGGGGAAACTGTTGGTCACGACAATCGAGTCGATGCACTCGCACGCCTGCAGTCGCTCCAGACAGTCCCCTCCAAACACGCCGTGCGTAGCAATGCAGTACACCCTCTTGGCTCGGCCTCGCTTGACAACTGTCTCCGCAGCGGCAATCCACGATCCGGGCTTGTCAATCATGTCATCTACTATGAAGACAGTTTTGTTCTTCACATCCCCCACGAGGGTTATCATGTGTTCTGTCTTGGTGTCTTGGTAGACATGATCCTCCTCGTCAGAGCTAGCAGTGGGGTCACTGCTTCCGCCAAGCGCCTGCTTTTCAGGAACGAAAAAGGAGGATGCGCGCGACATGGCCATAGGATCTTCCTCAGCGTCGCTCTGTTCTTGCTCGGGAGAGGGAAAGTCATCCTCGACGACGTGTCCATGAACAAGTCTTCCGCGAGTTATCTCCTGGGGCCGGTGGTCATCGTAGCCATCTTCATCCTGGGCAGCTTGGCCGGTCGAGCTTGTAGACGGCGTGGTGCTGCCATTGCGGGTTGGCGTAACGTTTCCGCTCGCGAGCCTCGCTGTGGCTGCATGGGATCGCTTGGGGGACCCTTGCGAGTCGGCCGTGGCGACCGCTTGCCTAGCCTCGGCTTGCTGAGAGGCAAATACCTCTTCGGCATCCCGGTTGGGGCGGATACTTGCCGAGGTTGATGTCTCCAGAGCCGGCGTCCGATCTTCCGTATCAAAGTGGTTCATGATCATGCTATGGGACATGTTGGTACTTCGCTTACGGTCCGTCGTCACCATACCAAAGTTGAGCTTGAGCGCGTCGGCCAGAGACGTCACACGCTTCGTGCCGCCCGCATTTTTTGAAACGACGACGGCCTCCTTCCATTGTGGCACGTTGCGGCGAATCCATCGGGCAATGATGGGCTCTGCATGCAGGTTGTCAACCGGACAGCGGAAGAAACCTTGCATCTGTTGTGCGTGCAGGTCGACCGTGATAACGTGCTTGACACCAGCAACGTTGAGCAGGTTCGCCAACATCCGGGCGGTAATAGCACCTCGGTGAGATTTCTTCTTGGACTGCCGACTGTAGGGGAAGTACGGAAGGACCGCTGAAGACAAGCAACTGTCAGCCAAACAAAGCTCCCAAGATCAATCGCAGCAGTAGTGACTCAGCCCATACCTGTGATCTTGTTGGCCGAGCCGCCTTTGCAGGCATTGATCATGATGAGCAGCTCCATGATGGAGTCGTTGATCTTGGGGCTGCCCGACTGGACGACGAAGACATCCTTTTCTCGGACGCTGGTGAGAATCCGTACGCTTGTCTCGCCCTTTGGACCATAGGAAGTTAGCCTCGCCGTGCGTTTCCAACCATCGACGGTTCAAAATCGGCCAGGAAGCTCACATTGGAGAATTGGGTCAGCTCTGCGTCGGCCAGCTGCATACCCAGGTTCTCACAAATCTGCTTTGTGAGAACAGGGCATGAATTGCCCGCGAAAATGAGCGTGTTGCGCATTGTCTCTCTGTTCAAGCTCACGCCATAGGCATGGACCGACACAAGAAAGCTAGACAAAGACAAGAAAACTTGGGCGGCAGTTTTTTTTTTTCTGCCACTGAACCTTGACCCGCCGGCTGTGATGGGGCACTGTGCGAAAATACTGCAGTGCACGTTGACGATTTGAGGCACTACGGGGCCATATGCTCCATTTTAGCCCGCTGGGCGTCTGGTTATAGCATCCAAAATACAGTGCTAATTAGCCCCCGCTATCGGTGGGACTGTGGCTCACGAGCCCTGTTAAATAGAGAACTTATTACGACAGCACGATTCAGCTGCCCGTGATAGGACAACTGAACCGGGACTCTTGAGATACCTATTTTTTGGGCAGCCCCAAGATAGACACTGAGGAAACACCAAAGTGTCATGTGGCTTTTGTAGGAGCCAGCCCTTCTCTACTAACACCGGGTGCCACTCCCCGATTTGCGACCGACAACTCTCTTGGCCGCGCAGGACCGCCGCCTCACGTTGCGACCAGGGCGCATACCCTTGCCTTGTTAGGCTGTCTGGGTGGCTGGCCATGGGCATTCCGCATCTCATCTCGACATTGGAGCCATACGTGCAGCATGCAGTGCTCCAGGATGTGGACGTGGTAATCGATGGGCCCGGCCTCGCGCATCATATCCTACATGTGTGCCGCGTCAATGGCGTCGATCACCCTTCGTATCAATTATTGGGCGCCACTGCTGCAAACTGGCTGAATAATCTGGCCTCGCAGAATGTAGTCATGTAAGACGTCACACTGGCTTCATCGCGGAAAATGGCTGCATGTAACCCCCCCGACGCCCTTGCTGACTGGTGCTATGTAGAAGGACTATTTACTTTGATGGTTATCTGCCAAGCAGCAAATTGCCAGTTCGGATGCAAAGAGCTGTCAAGAGCACATCTCAACTAGCGTTGTTTCGTGGCTACAGCCCCCGTGGCTGTCCGAGATACCATATAACTGAACCCCTCGAGGCCAGCTCCGTAGATGCCTTCAAGAATGGCAGGCCCAAGAACAAGCCGCTCGAGGCACCAAGCTTCCTGGTGCCTGCAATCATTGAAGCGCTGCAGCGCTCCGACAAGTACAGCCCCGTCGTCAAAGTGGTTCCTGGTGAGGCGGACGGCTATTGTGCGAAAGCCGTGGCAGAAGCCGGAGGAATCGTGATTACTTCCGACTCTGACCTACTTGTACATGATCTCGGCGCGGGAGGCGTCGCGCTGCTGCGAGACATCTACCGGGACAATGACGGCGTTGTGAGAGCGGCTGTATATCGTCCGCGGGAGATTTTCCGCACGCTCGGACTCTCTGGCATCTCGAATATTCGTCGCTTCGCCTACGAGCGTTCATGCTCGGTGCACACCACGACTGCCATGCTGGTACGAGCATGCTCGGAGCCCGTCAGAGACAGGCAAAGCTATACAGAGTTCTGCATTCAGTATAGCGAAGAAGAACGAGCCGTTATCCCAATCTTCAGCTCGGGAGACACGCTTATGCTCGACGAGCTCGACCCGCGCTGGTCGGAGCTGCTTTTGGAGATGTCGCAACAGCCATCAGCTGCGGTGGCCACTACCTTTCGAATGTTCCTCCCGGTACTTATTGACAACCCTGAAAAGGGCACAGCGTGGGAAAACAGTAGATATATCAGACAAGTAGCCTACTCCCTCGCACGGAGCATGCTTTCACCCGCAATCTGCGGCCCCGTACACGAGTATCGGAGGGTCCAGACACCAGACCAGAGCGGCCGCCAGGTGCCCCTGCTCACCCAGTCGTCTATCCGTTCGCAAGTTTCAGAACTGGCAGACACTCTCCATAGTCTCGCCAAGCTCCTGCCGGGGAGCCGGGACTCTCTCTACTGGCTGCTCGCGTACGCCGTGCTCGACATTCGCGGTTCAGCGGCAGACGCGAGGTCACCGTTCGCCGCGGAAGTGCTGCTGCAGCAGCAAGCCCAGTGGCCGAGCGAGAGCGCGGCGACGGTCGCGTGGAGCTTTGCGCATTTCGTGGCGCAGCTGCAGGCAACGTACTACTCGCTGCGCATGCTCCGTCAGCTGGTCCGCGCGAGCCCGCCCGACGCAAAACGAGCCGCCGGCCCGGCGGCACCCCTTTCGCGGCTGGTGGAGGCGCTGGATGCGCTGCCGCCGCTGCAAGACTCGCCGGGCGTGAGGGGCGTGAGTGAGATGCTCAGCGCGACCCCGGCGGGCAAGATTCGACAAGTCCTGGCCCATTTCGTCGAATTGCCAAAGTCGCAGACAGAGTGCAAAACATCCGGCAAGCGGACCAAGAAACAGAAAGCTATCGACGGCGGGGTCTCGAAGAAGTCGACAAGAAACACAGCAACTAGTAACATGTTTGACTTATTACCGATGGAGTGAATTGGTATGGTCGCTTAAATTCACGTGTTACTGCAAACTATTATAGAATGAGATACCCCAAACGTATTCACCTCATATGCAACCACATTATATTATGCATCTGGCCTCGTGTGTGACTAGATTCTCTTCAACACTGCTCATTTCCAAGATAGAGGTAAACCGTACACTGCAACTCCAAGTCATCTTCCGTAATCGTCCGTCATCGTCCAACCGTGTATCTCATAAAGCGACCGTAGAAACTGAACACCCTCCTGGTTGGCATCTTCCAACAGGTCATCGTGTGGCAGCCCTTGGCCAGCAGCCTGGATGATTCTCCAGGCTCTGCGGAATTCATCTCGGATTGACACAATGCCGTTATGTGTAACGGTGCGGGCGACGTTGTGCTCAACCTCAAAGGGATCTTCGATTGCGAAGAGATAGCGAAGTCGTATCTCTTTGACAGCTGTTGTCTTTGGAACCGTGCCCACTTGCTCGGGTGTGCCATCTGCTGCGTTTGCCGGGGGCCTCACTGACGATTCATTTGGATCTTGCGCTTGATAAACAGTTTTTGCGCCAGTCCAGCCCTTGTCTTGTTTTGTTAGAAGACCACCGCGGGATCGCAAGCTGAGCACATCTCGTCCCCAGTCGAAGCCGCGACCCGGCACAGTGCTCAGAGCGCCGTTTTGCGCATAATACTCGAAAAACCCGCGCAGGAGATACCCAATAGCTTGCCCGTTTTGGTTTATTTGGTTCGAGTGAGCCAACTGAGTGATAGCCGCTTCATCGCGCCAAAAGCTCACGTTGTAGCCCTTGCAGACGGCAGGCTGGTCTGGGAGACCTACTTGTTGCAGATTTGGGCAAACGAATGGCGATGCAACGTTGACGAGGTAGTGTAGCACCATCAACACGTAACCGTAGCTGGATAGTGTGCCTCTATAACCCGAGTTGATGCCACGAACCTTGGCCCAGTGTTTGACGAACAATACCATTGGCCGAACTCGCGGGTCTGTATAGGCATAGCAGCGAAGGAGAGTCGTATTCTCTAGTGCGAGATGGGCAGAAAAATTGATGTCGCACTGAACACCAGCACCATGCTTAGGAAACTCCAGAGGATCGCGATACCTGTCACGGGGCTGATTCGGGGCTATTGTGTGAGGATCGGGTATAAATCTGATCCTGGAGAATAACTGGTTCGTCTCGTCGTCACCGAGTGAGATGACGAGAGCACGAGAGCCTGATGGACCTACAGCTTCCACCAAGGGGCCCCGTAGAAGGTCAATGCAGCGGCTTACGTCCGCGGAAGCGGCACCTTCGTACAGCTTTTTGTTCAAGGCCCTTTCGAGATCTGCAGCTAGCTGCAAGCACCTGTGCTTGCAGGCGATGACGTCCAAATCCCAAGCACCGCTTGATGACTGCCAAGATCTGACGTCGTTACGGACGTCCTCGTGCAAAATTCCTGAAGTATATTTGTGAACAGCTTCCCGCTTGAACTCATCGGTATTATCCAGCCTGGATATCTTGAGATGTTTGATGATGGTCAACATCCGTTCATAGTACTGCGTCACAGATTCCTGTTGGCTTTGTTCAAACAGTAAAAGTTGGAACGATGGGAGCTTCTTGAGTCGTTCAAGAGCAAGTTGGAGCTCTTTCGCATAAGAGATGGGATCCTCGCCAAAGTTCTGCCTACATTGCAGCTCGTGCCAGAGACCGATATATTGCTCGCTGATGGGATCGAGTGCAGCGAGGGTGTAGGAAAGCGGCCAATTGTGCCACAATTGGATGACCTGTTCACCTTCTACTTGAACAGATACACCAAGCAGTGAGCGATTATGTGAGAGTCCGGTAGCTGTCTCGAATGCAAGAGACGGATACTTTGTCAAATTATGCCGAAGAGTTGCGTCGGCAAGACCGTGAACGAAAGCCCGACAAACTTGGTTCAACACCATCCAATCGTACGGCGTAAAGTCTCGTAAATTAGACAAGGTGACGTCGCGTCCGCCCGCCTTGCGCAGGACGCGTTTGGCCAAGCCGTGGTAGCCAGCGAGGTTGTGCTTGGATGTTTGCCGAATATGGAACTCGTGTAGCTGTCCTGATTCATCTGGAATTTGAAATCTGGACAGATCTATGGAATCGACGTCTTGTCCTTGTTCTGTAGATTCCTCATCCTTGGCCTCGAGGTTTTGGCCAAGAGCTTGCTCATCCTCATCATGTGACTCGTTATGGTCTTGATCCAAGCCAGCTTCCCATTTTTCTCGCTGAGTGAGAAGATCTTTCAGCAAACGCTCCGGAGGAGATTCACATAGCTTGATAATAGGGACTCTGGTACGACTAAGCAGGCGAGCCCCGATACCAGCATCCAGGAATGCCTTTTCGATTAGTCTCGGGATCGGCGATCCTGCAGCATCCGGCTCGATGTGCGAGAGGGGAGATAAAAGGCCAAGGTCCATATCAGAAGCCTTGGTTGCAAAGCCAGATGACAAACTACCAAAGCACTTGAGCTGGACAGAAAGCGGCGGAAAATCCGGGTTGGCATGGGTGCTCCGTTCGTGCTCTGTAATAACCTGACGACAGATTGACTCAATACGTTGACGAAATGCTTCTTTTTCCGCAATTTCTGACCGATCGATCTCGGAGCTGGCCAAGGTTTTAAAGCAAAGCTTTTCAAGAAGCGTAGACTGGGAGAGTATTTCCTCTTGGCTGAAGGGCGATCTACCGTATCGATGTCCATGCATACCTGAGTTGTGTCGTGGGCGATTTTCATTTTGTCCATTTCGATGAGGCTGTGGTTGATGGTTTACGTAGCCAGAGGGGCCATGCAGAAGATTACTGCCACCATGAGGAGCGGCAAGGCCATCATTCCAAGGGCTATGGTCTTGCTGGTGAGATCTGAAGTGGCCTGGATTGGAGTGAGGGTGCGACATGGTGTGCTGGTGGCGCGGAAAGGGCGCGTGTTGGCCGCCTTGATTGGATCTCTGGTCATGTCCACGCCACTTAGGCGATTGGGGCGCGGGTCGAGTGTCAACGGGGATAGATAGTTGGGAGCTCATCTGCCTTCTCTGCGCCTGGTTTGGTCGTTTTCGGCCAGGCGGTTTCTGCTCAAGGTTGCGCGCTTCATTCTGGATCGCCGCTGGCTGGACAGGCCCTGGACCAAAGCCAGGTGGTGGTAAGCGCACTGGTCCGCCAGCAGCGGCGCCAACAGGTCGTGGAACGGGGCTTTGTTGTGAGAATTCGATCGGAGCCCCGGAGGGGTCACCCAAGGCGAGCCTGTGAAGGTCATCTTCCAATCCAGAAGCTACGTAGTTGCTCCTCGGTGTCGTATAATTTTTGCCCGCATAGGAAGACATCGCGGCGAGGTGAGTTAGAATGGTAAAGGCACATTCAACACCAGAATGCAATGCGTCTGTGTGAGGGAGGCTACGTCAGACTGAGCGACTCAGCTTGCTCGGGGCACAGCGTCTCTATGTGCAGGATCCGGCAGCAAAGAGTTTCAGGCGCAATCTGGCGTGGAAAGATGCAGCAAGGAAGGGCTCAATCCAGGCACGAGCGCCATGGGGTAGCTTGATGAATTTTGCCGGTGGTGATAGAACGGATCTGTGTCGCGCGCTGGAGAAATCCAGGCACCATGCAATGTGACGAAGACGGCGCGAGCTAGAGACAGCTTAGTAGGCCCCACCACATGGCTCTTGCAAATCGAATCGAGAGAACGAAGTAAGTAGTAACTATGTAGTGCGTGGCAGATGCGAGCGCGAAGGAGGCAAGGAAAGATCCGAGGTGATTTGCGGGAGCCGGATGAATGCTTTGTTTGCCAGGGATGGGTTGGTGTGGGAGCTGGGCCCCGGCAACCAACGATTCGAATGCAACACGGTGCTGTACCTGGCGCGGTTTGCTCAAGCGTGTCTCGGAAGAGCGATGCAGAAGACGGGTTGGACTGAGCCAGGCATAGTGATTACGCCATGACACTTGAGAATTTTCTTTCCGTAAATCCGGGACTGCTGAGGCCCGCCGTGGCTATTTGTATGTATGTTGGTAGGTAGATAATGAAGTAGCTGAAGAGAAGACGATGCGTGAGGAGAAGCGGCAACTGGGGTGGTACTTATCACGTCGTGTAAACTTCAGTGCAGTCAGAAGTACCTCTCCAGGATGGCTGGTGGTGATGCGCCAGAGCAGAGTTGGCGTGCTATCAACAGCCCTGTATTTAGTGGGGCCAGCACCAGAACTGGTTCTACCTACAGTGGGGTGTGACTTGCTACCAATAAGTTATAAGGTACCTACGGAGTAGGTACTGAGTAACTACCTAGGTAATAAAAGCTAAGTAATAAGTACAACTTCTGCCATCTGCCAAGGCGGCAGCGGGTGTTTTCTGACATATACCGAGCATCATACTTATAACTATCTTTTAAAAAATTCATTTCTTGGCATATTGGAATTGACTCCCGAGCCAAGACACTTGATGCTGAAAGGAATCAGCCCCGGCCACGTACGCTGGCTAGCCATACCAGCGTCATAATTAATACTATTCATCTGCTCTACGAGAGCAAGGAATCTGTGAGAGACGGCCACACCAAGACCAGCATAAATCGTTTTATCAAGCCCATATTGGGGCCAGCCGCCAAATCACACAAAAATCTGTAATTTCTGACGGATTTTGATTTAAAGCTTATTGAGGCTGTTGGGGACTTCCATCAACTATTTGGCACCAGCTTTGCTCATTCTACTCATGTAGTGTAAGAAGCAGTCTCTGTCTATTACCTGGCCACTCTAGATAATGCGAGACGGAGTTGCCTTACCCCTTTTGTCGGCCGTTGATGGCCATGTGGGCGATCCATGCTCATCCCCCGTGCTTATGGATTGAACCTCGTGGAGCAAACATCATATCATCTTCAAGGGGTGTTGTAGAAGCTCCGAGTTTGGCCGTGTAGTTGGAGCCAGAACTCGATAATAAACCGCCAAGTAGACAGACAGATGGCGCACATGTCAACGCAAAACTCCCGGGTGAGTTGCGTCATGCGAAAAAGAAAACGATAATCTGTAGACGGAATATGACTGTGCCAAGTTTGATAAATTTGGGCTAATAGACATCTGACGACGAAATATAGCCCAGCAGGCCCAAACTCGCCTTGGTCTGATGAGATCTATGCTCGACAGTAATTTGGTTGACTTCTCATTCTGCTACAAGTTGGCACTGCGCCATCGCGAGTTCCTTGCCTTTGCCATCCTCGCCACAATCTTTGTCAGCTTTGCCGTGACTAGAATGTCTCCTGTGCTGACATGGTCGCTTTGTACTCGGCGTCCCACTTGGCCTCGTACTCGGCCATTGCGTCTCGGGCCTGCTGCCGGGCCTTGGACTCCTCGAGGTCGAGCTCGGCCCGCCTAGCCGCAATCTGAGCGAGGTTCTCGTCGAGCGAGGCTTGGCACTCGCTGGCGATGGACTCGAGGCCGCGCATCTGGTCGCGGAGCTGCCTGGCGACGAGGCACACGTTCTGCGCGTAGACTTGAGCGGGCGCGAGCGTCTCGGCCGGCAACGACTGCATGATGCCGAGCACGGCGCGGATTCCCTGCCGCAGCACGTCGTAGGACAGGCGGCGGCGCTCAACGGCGGCCTCGTGCAGAGCCAGGGCGCAACGCGCGCGCCAGTCGCCGAAAATATGCGCCGGCAGGGCCGAGTCGTCGAGGCCGCTGCTGATGGCATCAAGCCAGGCGGGGAGGCTCGCGGCCTCGGGGCAGTCCCATCGGCGCTCGCGCAGGAGTTTGGGCCTGTGACTCTGCACGACGGCGAAGCAGACGGCCTCCATGGCGCTCTGCACGGCTAGACAGACGTGGTGCTGCACCAAAAATGGTACGAGCACGGGCATCCGGGGGTTTGCTATGGTTGACTGTCAGCAATGGCGCGTGTTCCTGCCGTGGCAACAAGGAGGGACTCACAAGGCGATGCTTCAATGTCCTCGGATAAGAGCCCCTCAACCAGGTTCACCTCTTGGCACTTTTCGCAAACGGGGGCTGGCACACTAGTCTGCACCGGATGCTCGATACTCCTTCGCGAGGTCGCGATGGAGGGTGAGCGGCCGGCGCTCCTCTCCCAGGCCCTGATTTGCGACACTGCCTCATTGTTGACATCAAGTGATCGACACTCACAGACGACTCTGCGAACCGACTTGATGTGCTGGTTACTCTGCAAGAACTTTTCCAGGCGTCCTCTCAGTTCGTTGTCTGATATCTTGGGATCGTGATGGTCAAAGTAGTTGAGATCATGCAGTGCCGTAGAGACCAAGGGGCTCAACAATTTGCTATATGTAGAACCGGCGGCGTCCTTGTCCGGCGTGTTTTTGCGTATGGCTGCGCGGTGGGACGCGCTTTTACCCGAGCGGACGCTCATGTGAATTGATATCAGGCGGTCCGCTGCTTGAGGTTGTAAGTGAGCCGCCGAAACCACTCCAATAAGGGCGGATTATTCAGAGCCAGGATCATGATGCATCTTGAGAAATGCGTTAGATTAACCGTGCCCGCCCCCACTTTTAGGCACATTATAACAGTTAAAACCAATATAAAAATAACAACCTTTTTAGTCAAAAGCGTTGCATTAGCAAAAGTAGTAGATATGCTGCTTAGAGTACGGAGTAGACGAGTATATACTGAGGTGACTATTTAAAAACACAGAATGCATCTTGTATTTTTAATCATCTTAGAACAAGTTCACATACGTATATCAATATTATACCTATAATATCGTTTAGTTAGAGAAAATATCTAATAGGGCGAGCTATATCCGCAAGCTAGGCCAAATCAGTCACTAAACTTCTTCCTTGCAAGTCTCAAGGCGTGGAACATGGTCAGCGCTCAGCTCTCGCCGCATGCGCTGGCCCCCCAAAAAGCACACCAACTAAGTAACTTAGCTCCAGCGTCATCGTGTTTGCTACCACACGTACTTCTCTCAGGCAACCACCGTGATCCTTCATCCACCACCACGCGGCCAAACCGTCAAACTCGTATATACCACGCAGTGATATCCGAGGCATCACTCCGTACAGCTCAATTGCCGTCGTACAACCACCACATCGCGCAGGCGGTGCGACGCTAGCACGCGCCGCTACGGGTCCACGTGTGAGCGTCTGATTCTGCCTGCTGCTCAGCGCAATCACTCGGCGACGCACTTCACTCGCTATTTCCATCACTGATTACGACTTTCATCGTTCTCTGCAGCCAAAATGAGCGCTCCACCGCCCAAAGCCGCAAATGGGCCCCCCAAAAGGAAGCCGAATCCTCTGCGCCCGATGCGCCCGAGGCCTCGCCCGACCCCCTCTGCCACTGCCAAACCGCCAGGACAGAAGCCCTCGTCAGCGACGATAGCCGCTGGTCCTTCACGAGCAAACGCGCCGAATGGTAATCGACAAAGTCTCGAGGAGCTGCGCAAACAGTATGGCGGATGGTCCGAGCCGCCCCCACCGTACCAATACACCGATATCCCAATCATGACGACCAAAAAGGCACTGCTAGACGGAATTCGCTATCATCTAATGAAGCTATCTTCGACCAAGTCCGATGGGAAGCCTATCGACCCGACCGATCAAGACGAGTTCGCGCGGCCCGTAACCCTGCACCGGCGAGACGCTCGTCTACCTCCGCCAGGGAGAGTGGTCAAAGAAGAACTACCCCAGCGCCCCCCGGTTGATGAGCAAGAAAAAGAGAGGCTGGCACAGATCAAGGCGGAAAAGGAGGCGCAACGTGCCGTTAACCAAGCCAAGATCGCGCCTGTCGCCAAAGAAGTGGTGCCCAAAAAACCAAAGAAGCAAAAGGAGGAGCGGACAGTATTCAACAGAGGGCCACGCACTGCTGCCGCGAAGAAGGAATCCGATTTACGTTATGAAGAGGCCTTACCATGGCATCTCGAGGATGTCGATGGCAAGAATGTTTGGGTTGGCTCTTACGTTGCGGCCCTCTCCGAATCTAGCGTTGCATTCGTGATTGACCAGTCCGTCTTCCGCATGGTACCGCTGGAGAAGTGGTATCGTTTCACGGCAAAGCCGCACTTTCAAGCATTCACTATTGATCAGGCGGAAGAGTACATGAACAGAAAGGTTGACGTTGGTAGATGGGTAATGAAGGATGAAGAGAAGAAGACTGGTCAGCAGGATCTGGCAGCTACGCGACGAATGCTGTACGGCTCGGGGATGATCAAAACTGAAAGTGATACCTTCAAGGCAGCGTCGCGGGCAGAAAAGATGGAGCATGACGAGATCGACATGTCTGGAGACGAATTTCAGGATGACGATGAAGCGCCCATGTTTGAACGCAATGATGACGAGGACACAAAAGATTCCAAGGACCGAATCCGACGCGAACAGCTCGGTGCTAATTTGTTTGGTGATGGAGATGAGGGCCAGGTTGACCAAGAGCTTCAGCAACAGCTGAAAGAGGAGCTAGAACGCCAAAAATTTGGCAAAGCCACCCGAAAAGCGCTCATCAAGAGAGATCGCGAAGACATATATGAAAGTGACAATTCTGAGGACAACCCTTGGAGCAGCTCTGTATGCCTTCTGTCGAACCGCATTCTGTTCCAACAATGCTAACATGTTGCAGTCGGATGATGACTCCTCGGATGAAGAGAATGAGGATCAGAAAGAAGACGAAAAGAAGGATGGCGACAATAAGGACGAAAAGGACGACAAAGGCAAGCCCAAGGTGTCAGGCGCGCAAGGTTCTACCACACCACAAGGCAAACACAAGCATGGGGACAAGAAGGGCAAGTCTCTGAAGCGGGCAGGATCCCCTGCACTCTCCGAATCTAGCGGCAACGAGTCATCACGTAAGAAGATGAAAAAGACGGCAGTCACAGCACCTGGTAGTCGCGCCGGAACACCCGTTCCCGGCGCTGCACTCAAGAAGAAGCTTGGCGCTGGATCTACTAGTGATGGTGAGGCCACGGCTGGTGAAATGTCAGACGGCGCTGGCCCCAGAAAGAAGATTAAGCTCGTAGGTAGCGCCAAGGGGACGCCAACCGCGTCTCGGGCTGGAAGCCCTATCCCTGCTGGTAAGTCTTGTGCCTTGACGGCTTCTCTATCCACTTTGGAGCTGACTGGTACAGTAGGTGCATCACCGCCGCCCTCGTCTGCAGGTATAGAGCCATGGGAGATTCTGGAGAAGATTCCCGATGGCGGCATCAGCATTGTCGAGCTCATCAAGCCGTTCCAGTCTCGCGTCGGCATTAAGCCCGGTCAAATGGCCAAGGCCGATTGGATCAAACTTGTCACCCGGCTCTGCGAATATGGGCCCGATAAGCTTCTGCGCAAGCGCAAGTAGCACGTGCAAGTCGAGATTGCAAACATGCGCAAGCAGAGTTCTGTTTCTTAAGTAGTGGCGTTGTGCTAGCTCATTTCTGACCCTTCTCGCATCTCACGGTCCGGACGACTGGCAGGGGCACAGACTTTGCCGTAGATTTATTTAATTCATGCATTATTTCACAGTAGTAATTGATGTTACATGATGCCATTGTGGTGCTGTTGGCAGTGTTGACTAAGATGACCTCATCCAACTGACAGCGGGTATCTATTCTTCATTTCGTTCTTGTCTTTTTGCCTCTTTTACTCATCCATCTGCCATGCGTAGTCGAGCCCCTCGTTTCTCTTTCTCCGGTTCAAGGCCTTGAATCGTTCCGCTTCGAAGCCTGTGCCTCTGTCCACGCCGTCCCAGCGATAACCGGGCTTGATGCCGTAGCGATTGGGCGGCGCCGCGCCCGCGTAGACTGGTCGCCGCTTGGACTTGCCCTTGGCCGCGGATTCCTTGCCGCTCATGAACTGCGTCATGGGGTCGTTCCACCTCGCCTGCTCCCTGAGCTCCCTGTTCATCTCCTCGTCGTCGGCCGTCCTGGCGAGGGGCATCAGCTTGGCGTCCTCGAGCTGCTCGCGGCGGCGGCGCGCCTCCTCCTGCTGCACCTCGCCCTTGAGGGCCTCCTTGGCCAGCCTCTCTTTCTCCTCCGCCTCGGCGGCCGCGCGGCGCGCCTCGGCGCGCTTCATGGAGATGTCGATCCGCCGGCCGGTCGCGTCTCTGTACACCGTCTCCTCCTCCTTGGCGTTTCTGCGGTGCCGCTCAAACTCCTTGCGCTCCTCCTGCTGTCGCCGTCGCAGCTGCGCCGAGACTGTGACCGCGGACTGCAGGCCCGCGTGCGTGCCGTCGCTCATCTTGGCGACGCTGATATCTGCTTCCTCCACCAAGGGCATCTCTTCGTCTTCTGCTCTTGCGGCCGCAGATTCGGCCGCGGCCGAAGCTAGGATCGCGTCCGCGGCCGCCGCCTCATCCTTGTCCTTGTTCGCAACGCCTCCGCCCAGGGTCTTCCAATTGTTCTTCTTCGCTCGACGGAATTCCGCAGACGCGCCTGACACCGTCACAGGCCCGTCCTCGGCATCTTCATCGGCCTGTGCTGCTTGACCCCAGCTGCCGTCGTCGTCGTCGGTTATCAGCAGGCCGCTGGATGCTGCAGCTTGCTTGCGCTTCTTCTTCTTTGGCTTCGCATCGGCGACGAGATATTTGGAGGCAAGATAATTTGACAAGTCAGAAGGCATTATTTATAGAGTGATCAACGGCAATCAGAATTGACAAGCTTTTGATTGGAAGTCTTGGTACAGGCGGGAAAAAAAAAAGCTGCAACTGTTGCGCCATCGGTTGGCAGTGACAATATGCAGCTATCAAGAAACCTGGCCGCAGCTGTGCCCCGCTAGAGCAATGTGGGATGGCGTCGGGCGGCAGCTTGGCCAGGAACGTGTTCCCAAAGATTCCCGGGAGTAGGAGATAACCCGATCGCGCGCCACTCCAACGGCTTTTGCCTATTTTTGTCTGCCAAAATAACATGCCGAATGAATCACTTACAGAAAAAGCATAGCGCGCACCCTTGCTTCTTCTTGTCACGCCACATGCATCGTCCAAACACACAACGAAGCTCGGCCCGGACGTAGCGCCGCCCAATCCGCCTCCCATGGCGCAACCTCGACGAGATGAGCCGCCCACGGAGCCGATCAAGACACTCCCGACAGCGGCCTCTGTGCTTCAGGTGCCGAAGAGAGGGCAGGTCGTTCCTGCGGGTGATCCCCTTTCCATGTCGCAGAGTGACATCTCGCTACCGTTTCGTAGGGGCAACCCGTCAGCCGCCTCACTCTACGCCTCAACGCTCTCACCGCCCGGCTCCCGATCCATGTCCCCGTCCGGTCGCGGTTCGCCTTCTCAATACCTGGCAAACACCGTGTTTGACGTTAGTCAGGGGCGCGGTCTCCCCGAAAATGCTGGCGACAGTCCCGGAGAGCCGCTCAGTCTAGTACTGAGGGCCTTTGTCCCTCACGTGGCTGTATACCCCTCGGCAGATACCGAAGCTATGATTCGCGAAAAGGGATTCAAGAATGGCATATGGGAGCTACTTCGACCATTCGGAGAGCGGATACAAGGCAAGGTTAATGTGCGCGATAGCAATGGAGTCAGCCGCGTCGCAGAGGACTTCTCCATCCGCTTCACAAAGTTTGGGGACAACATAGAACACCCAGACCCTGCCATTTCGGGTCAGAGGCCATCCTCGATAGACGAGAAGAACGGTCTACAGTCTGCGTCGGCCAGAGACAAAGCTGTATTGTCTAGTGTTGAATCGGTGGTTGACAAGCATCTGGCGTTCGCGGAACACGCTTTCCAAACGTCGCCCAATCACGAAATTTTGAGAAGACAAGGACTTGATGTGGAAAGTGCATCACCATACTACGCTTTGTACATTCGACGGCTATTATCCGGTCTGCCAATAACACCCCACGAAACCTTTGCGCACCCAGTCGCCTGCGTGGTTGCGATTAGTTCACGCAATGAAACACCCATCGAAGAACTGCGTCGACTGTACGCCGAGACGAACCAGGGCGACCACAGGTTGCCTCCTTGGGTTGATGGAGAATATTTACGATATTACGTGCTTGTTCACGATGAGGAAAATGGAGATATTACAAGGTCTATGGCGCTGTTTGAACAGATGAAACGGCACCTTGGCCTGCATTGCCATCTTTTACGTCTACGATCCAGCCAAAGCGCGGAAACAGATGACGACAGCATTCCATTGCCTCGTAGTGATTGGATGACTGCATCGGAGGAACTTTACGACATTAAACGCAGTGAAGACGACGAAGATTTTGATGACCCATCCCAGTATATATTCGAATCTGACGCGACCGCAATCCGCACTTTTGTCAAAGAAATGGTCACACAATCCATCGTTCCTACCATGGAAAGACACATGTCGGTATGGAACGATCAAGTAGCGTCCCGACGAAGAGGAATTACTGGCAAATTCATGAACCTGTCGCGTAAATGGACTGGATTCGGCGGCGGAGGTCGAACTTCGGTTGGCGCTAGCAATAAGGACATATATGACCCTGCGGGATTTTACCATGCGACTGCCGCGGAAGCAATCATGCGAAAATTGGCAGACTTTGCCTTTATGCTACGAGACTGGAAACTGGCTTATTCAACATACGATTTACTAAGACCAGACTTCAGCGAAGCAAAGGCGTGGAAATACTATGCCGCGGCTAATGAAATGGCTGCCATTAGCTTGCTCATGATGCCCCAACAGCTGACCTCGAAGACGCGATCGGAGACCATTGATCAGATGCTCGAGTCAGCATTCTACTCCTACCAGACTAGATGTAGTAGCCCATATGGCGCCTTGCGAAGTCTTACACTCGGCCTCGAGCTTTTGCGTCTAAGAGGCGGCTCGAACATCGATGACGCTGGCAGATGGGGCTTACGACTACTAGAGTCGCGCATCCCGGGCAGAATAGGCGATGCTCTCACCAAAGAACGCCTTGCTATATGTTATGCCTCCAAGACCGGCATCGGTAGTTGGAACTGGGGTAGTCGTCGGCGCAAGTCTGCCGCCTGGGGCCTTTTGGCCGCGGAGGCGTGGGCGGAACAGTCCAAGTTCATCCCCGCACAGCGTTGCCTCACCGAAGCACAAAACACTTACCGTCCGAGGACAGGGCAAGACGATGTCACGCAATTCGCCGCCGCCATGGCTTACGTGGACGGACTTCAGCGTGAGCTTGCGGACCGACTTGGTCATATAGATGAGGCAACGGACGAATCTGTTCTCAACGAGTCGCAGAGCGAGATTGAAGAGGAGAGCGAGGCGCTTACAGATACGCACCTGCGAAGACCCAGTATCGTTGCTCGCGGGGGGCTAGAAACAGCACCACTTCGCGCTGAGCGTGTGGATAGCCCAGCTCCTGATACTAGCCAAGAAGGCTTCAATTGAACAGCACATTGACTAACCATACTCCATGTTGCAGTAGGGCCTCGGTTGCATAGACATAGAGAATCATGTTCTTCCTTCTCAGCCCCTGTACAATAATGAACTTTTATATTCGATCATTCGTCATTCCAAAAGATTAACCATAATGCTCCCAAGGCCTGTGAAGTATGGTGGGTGTCTGGAACGCCGCCCGATGACGACGGGGGTTTAACGCCCCATCGAGATCCAATCGCAGCTGGCAGAGTTGTCAATAACATCTTTCAACACTCGGCCACCGCTCACTGCCCATAGCTTTGCGTTGATTGAGCATGAATTTAGGAACCGAGCGTTTCGAGAACCTATCGTACAAGCTTATCACTCTACACTCGACCAAAGTCATTAATACATTGGCCATGAGGGGGGTTAGACTTGTATCATGCGAGACATGGACTCGCTGTGCATGGAATACAGCTGGATGTAAGATGAATCATTGGTCGTTGACCCAAAGGTTCGATACACTGATGGATAGTTGCAACATGGAACTGGAGCAGCGCATCCCACAGCACTGCGAGAAGCTGGCACGCATTTCGATGAGTTACAGGCAAATAAGAAAACAAGACAACAGCCAAGTCGGGCTAGAGCCGAAACACATGCCTACGTCATGAGAGATGGCCATGCCCACATAAGGTAGATATATTGTTTGGATTCTTCTGTCTAATGCCTATGTTTGTTTGTCTTCTATATCAACGCAGAAGTAACAGCGCGCTCAGCACGCTCATCTGATTCATGGCTCTGCCTCCAGCGTGCCGACCTTGACACCCAGCGCAGCATAGACGGCTCTACCGTAGGCGACGGTGTTTGGGTTGCCCAGCGTGCCCTCGTTTATCCACATCTTGTTCATCGTGTACGAAAAGGTCAGCCGCCTCTCCGTGTCGGCCGCGACGGTCGAGCCGCCCCAGCCGCTCCAGTAGCAGATGCGGCCCCTGGGCAGGAACTGGTTGGTGGCCGAGTCGCCCGCGGTGCAGATGCCGTAGCCGATGCCGAACTGGACGTTCTTGTGGAGGACCAGGTCGACGCCGTGGGCCTGCTCCTGGAAGATGAGGTCGATGGTGGCGGGCGACAGCAGGCGCACGCCGTCGACCTCGCCGCCGAGCGCGACGGCCGACATGATCCGTGCCAGGGCGCGCGAGTTGGTGTGGCCGTTGGCGGCGCCAATCTCGGCCCGCCGCCAGGCCTCCGAGTTGGCGTGGTTGCCGTTGGGCATCGGGTTGTTGAGGGACTTGACGGTGAGCTCCGGCGCGCCGGGCGGCAGCACCATGTCGCCCTGGCCGCCCGTGTCGAGCGTCGCCACGCGCGG
Source organism: Cordyceps javanica (assembly GCF_051103115.1). NCBI lineage: Eukaryota > Fungi > Ascomycota > Sordariomycetes > Hypocreales > Cordycipitaceae > Cordyceps > Cordyceps javanica. The sequence goes on from NC_139296.1 coordinate 3,899,455, forward strand.
CCAGTCCTCCTCCCGGGCGCCGAGCTGGAAGTCGACCCCGAGCGGCGCGGCGATCTCGTCGGCGACGAACTGCCGCATGGTCCGGCCCGTCACGCGCACCACCAGCTCGCCGAGGAGGAAGCCCATGGTGAGGCTGTGGTAGCCCGAGGCGGTGCCGGCCTCCCACCACGGCGCCTGCGCGGCCAGCAGCGCGGTGGCCCTCTCACGGTCGTACAGGTCCTCGCGCGCGAGCGGCGCCTCCCAGCCGCTCAGGCCCGACGTGTGCGAGAGCAGGTGGCGCACCTTGATGCTCTCCTTGCCGTTGGCGGCGAACTCGGGCCAGTATTTGGCGACGTTTTCGTGCACGTCGAGGAGGCCGCGGTCCACAAGCATCAGAATGGCGAGGGATATGATGGTCTTGCTCGACGACCACACGTTGACAATGGTGTTCTCTTCCCAGGGCTGGCTGCGCTCGCTGCTGGTGTAGCCGCCCCAGAGGTCTACGACATTCTTGCCGTCAATGTTCACGGTGATGGAGGCGCCGAGATCGTCGCCGGAGTCGAGGCGCTCTTGGAAGATCTTGCGAAGCTCCGCGAAGCGTTCGTCATTAGTGCCCTGGACTTGCGCCATTTTTGTACACGCTGTGATCAATATACTGAAGAAAAGACAGGTCAATTAGCAGCTATAGTTTGCAATGAGCCCCTTCTAAGCCAGCCTAGTTACGTGGCAGCGTATTTATAAGAGATGGTGCCTTCGGCTCGGGGCGTCAGGGACCGGAGACGTATTGTTCGTTGAGCAACGCCGCGGCACCATTGAACACCACCCGACAAGGGTGCTAATGCATCGGCAATTCTGCGCTGGTAGACAACCCTCATTGGTTACGCGTACTCGTCATTCCGCGGAAAAGGTGCCTTGTCGCAACCAATACGGGGTCAATCGGACTTCTACAAAGGTCCGCAACTTGGGGGAAAGCGAGCGGAGAGGTGGATAACACCTGCCCGCCGACCACTCGGGCGACGGACTTGCCACGATTGACTTGGTCACTAAGAACCCCGTTAGTTTATTGTGCAAGCGGGCTAGTTACTTAGTGTTCAACGCCTAGCCAGGGATTCTTCGCTGCGCCACTCACCCATTAGGCCGAGTTGGTGCGAGTTTTGCCCTGCCCCCCCTCCCCGAAGCAGCACGGCGCAAGCGGTTACTCGACTTTCCAACCCCCCCCCCCCCCCTCCCTCCCCTGAACCACCATGCAGAAGACGCAGATCAACTTCCTCCGTGGTTGGCCGGCCCCCGAGCTGCTGCCCGCCGAGCAGCTGGCGGCTGCCTGCCAGCGGGTGCTGAGCGCGGACCGGCCGGCCGTGTACACGCCGGTGCTCGAGTACGGCGCCGACGAGGGGTACGCGCCGCTGCGCCAGGGCCTGGCCGCCTGGCTCGGCCGGCACTACCGTGTCGCCCCGGATGCGGAGCGCATCTGCATCACCGGCGGCGCCAGCCAGAACCTCGCTTGCATCCTGCAGAGCTTCAGCGACGTCCACGCCACGCGCGCCGTCTGGGCCGTCGCGCCCGTCTACCACCTCGCGGTCCCCATCTTCAACGACGCCGGCTTCGGCGGGGGCCGTGTGCGGGCCACGCCCGAGGACGACGATGGTGTCGACGTCGACGCACTGGAGGAGAGGATCCAGGCGCTGGAGCAGGAAGAAAAGGGCAAGGATTTCGGCAAGGTTTGTGATCCTTCATGTCTTAATTGCTCCCCTTTTCTTCCCCCCCCCCCCTGTCTTGTTAGTCGTCGTTTGTAAACCAAGATTAACTCCTCGTAGCCTACCAAGCTCCCTCACCCAAAACGCAAGTTCTACCGGCATTTGATCTATGTCGTGCCGACATGCGCCAACCCCTCGGGCAAGTCAATGCCTGTTGCTCGTCGCGAGGCCCTGGTGCGGCTGGCGCGCAAGTATGACGCCCTCATCATTTGCGATGACGTCTACGACTTTCTGCAGTGGCCGCTCCAAGGCCCCGTCAAAGTCGAACGTCCCCCGGAGATGAGCTTGCCGCGGCTCTGCGACATTGACTTTGCCATGCCGTGCGCCGAAAATGACCCTCAAGGGTTTCGGCACACCGTGAGCAACGGCTCCTTTAGCAAAATCTCCGGTCCCGGTGTCCGCACTGGTTGGGCCGAGGCATCTCCCGCCTTTGTGGCCGGCCTCGCCAGCACGGGATCGACAAGATCCGGAGGCGCGCCGAGCCAGCTCTGCGCCGGCATGCTCTCGGATCTCGTGGCCAGTGGCGAGCTGGAGCGCAACATCGACCAGGTCCTGCGGCCCGCGCTGCAGCGACGGCATGGCCTGCTCCTGGACGCGGTGCGCAGGCACCTCGCGCCGCACGGCGTCACGTACCGTGAGTCCAGCCTGACGGGCGCCGCCAAGTCCTTTGGCGGCTATTTTCTGTGGTTGAAGTTGGGGCCGGGCTTCTCGGCGGACCTGGTCGCGCATGTGGCCAGCACGGAGGAGAACGTCATCATTGGATACGGCAACATGTTCACTGTGCAGGGTGAGGAAACCAAAACGGCGTTTGACGATCATTTTCGGCTGTGCTTCTCGTGGCTCGCGGAGGAGGACTTGCTAGAGGGCATAAAGAGGCTAGAGAAGGTATTGGTTCGTATTGCACAGAACAAGGAGCGCTACAAAGCTCTGGAGAAACAGGTGCTCTGTAAAAACGGAGACATGAAGCAGCACGTATAGACGAGCTCATCAGAAGAAGGGGCAGCGAAAAGTGGCGAGACACCGATGATCAATCCCTAAACAGAAGCCAAAGTATGATCATTATTATTACACATCTGATTGCTACTTCTTTGCAAAAAACGACATGATGTTTCCTTGGCTGCCTTTGGCTGCCGGCGCTTTCTTGGGCTTTGCGCCTGATGACGTGGGTGTAGAGCTTGTCGACGTTTCCTTCTTCGCAGGCGCCGGAGTATCATCTTCAGAGAAGGACTCCCATGCAGCTTCTTGGATGGTGACTAGCAGTTTGTTAGAAAAGAAAAGGCCTGGACGTGATTGTAGATAGTAAGCTTACCCATATATCCTTGGTCGTCCAAGATTCGCTTCTTCTTCATTACACGACGCTTGCCACGACGACGGCCATTGGAAGATGTAGAAACAACCTCCTCTGGTTCTTGCTTTTCTTCTTTAATTGGTTCCGGCTCTGGCTCTGGTTCCGGCTCCGGCTCTTCCATCTCGGCATCTTCTGGGTCCTTGTCTTCCTCTTCCTCCTCTTCATCTTCCTCCATCATTCGCCGCAGGTCCTCTTCACGCTTTCTCTTTGCTTGCCGCAAAGATTCTGTCTCGGCAGCGGTCTTCTTCGGTGCAGGCATGTCGTCGGCGTCGGCCTCACCGTCATCGCTGAGAGCCATCGCCTTATCCTCCTCTTCTTTCTTCACTGCTGGCTTGGCCTTTGGTGGTTTAGAAGCTGCCTTGGCAAAAGATTGCATAATACCGCCGCCACCGCTCTTCTTGGGCGCAGGTGTGCTCTTGGCTGAACTAGAGAAAGGTGTCTCCTGCTTGACAGGCGCGCTCGGCGCAGGCTCCTTCTTCATGGGAACTTGGACGGCCGCGGTAGGTTTCCCAATAGGCTTCATCGTGGATTCTGGCTTCTTGACGGCAGCTGATGTGGGAGCCGGCGCTGTTACGTTCCTCTTTCGCTCCCTCCGCCGTGTGTGGGGGTTGTAAATCGTACCATATTTCTCAGATAAGACGGCGGCATCCTCGTTTGTGGCGTACTCAGAAATAGATTTGGCAACGTCGGCTAGCAAGACGAAGTCTTTTTGGGGACTGGGAGCTAAGCTGTAAATGTGAATAGCAGTCACCTTGGTGTATTTAGAAAGAGTTCCTTGAAGACTGTTAGCAAGATGCAATTGAGAGTAGATTAGCTAATGCCAACCTCGAAGTTTGTCATCGCTGACAAGAGTCATTGTGCTTGTTGGAACATTGTCGGTGAGAGACTCTGCCTGAGAGCTACCCATCTCAACATCCATATCTGGCTGCAATGCAGGATCCTTGACTCCATAGACAAGGTAGGTGGCATGAACGGAATCGGCACGCAGCGCATTCTGGTATTTGTAGAAATCATACAGCATTCTAGATTGTGTCAGTGACGATTTCTCAGATTTTGAGGCTCGGGACATACTCCTTTGCCGTATTGACATTGACATCGAGCGCGCGGCTCAATATACGATAAGTGATCTGTACCCAGGTTAATAGAGGCTCCTGTATTCGGTAGAGAGTGAACCACACATACCGGACGCTCTTCGCTTAATATGCGATCGGCAAGAAATTTTTTGTGCTCATCCATCTCGCCTCTCATGAGATTCAAGACACTTATATCGTTGCGCCGACTCTTGCCTACCGTGATAGAAGATGGTTAGAAGGTATATTGGAGACGCGTGAAGTGGAACGCGTCCGCACGTGACGCCATCGCCCACTAACGGTCGGGTTAGGGGAACTGTTTGTAGCGACCGCCGTCCACTAAGTATCCGTTACTTCAGTGGGATGATAGACTATACGGCGCCCACTCACGCAACGCGCATGGTCATTTCGCCAATCTAGCTGTGCTTGCACATTGGCCGTCAGGCGATCTCAGATTGACATTTCTCAGCCCAAATAGCTCATTCATAACTGTCTGGTGCTACAGAGTCTGAACACAGTGCGTACAAGGGCCGTTGAATACCGCCTGTATCCTGAGATAGGCTCGAGGGTCCTGTTCACGCGGCGCCAACGATGCCCGCCGACGATGTTGCAGACTCGACCGACTGGCTTTCGACGCCATTATCCGGCCTGTCTGCGGTCGAATCGGCACTACGATGCGAAGTGTGCAAAGACTTTTACAGAACTCCCATGATTACGTCGTGCGCCCACACATTCTGCTCGATATGCATCCGGCGTGCGCTCTCCAACGACAGCAAGTGTCCACTCTGCCGCGCCACAGATCAAGAGCTGAAGCTTCGGAGCAACTGGTGCATGGAGCAGACTGTTGCCGCATTCTCCGAAGCTAGGGAGGCGGCGCTCAAGTTTGCGCGTGGCGCCAGTGTCGAGAAGAAGAAACAGTCGCCAAAGCGAAAGGCCGACGACACCGAGAGCTCACAACCCGAGCCGCACTCAAAGCGCCTACGGTCCTCGGCCAGGATAAGTAGCCGCGCTGAGGCTACACCACCTGCGCCGAGCGCGGATGTGGTCGAGGACTCTGAGGACGAGGATTACGAACCAGAAAACAGTACGTTGATTTCTGCAAAGCAACGACATTGTGACTAACAAAGCTGTTGCAAGGTGATGGGCTGGTACCCTGCCCCATGTGCCAACGGAGAATGAAGGAGTGGCAAGTCTTTTCGCACCTCGAATCGTGCCCCGGACCCGACGGCCCGAAAGCAAGCCCACGAAAACCCAACAGCGATGCTCCGACGCCGCAAACCCTGCTGACGGGTCAGATGCAGCGCCAGCAGCAGAACACGCTCGAACGGCTGCCGTCGCTCAGCTACTCCATCTTCAAGGAGCAGGCGCTGCGCAAGAAGCTCGCCGAGATTGGCATCTCCAACCAGGGGCCGCGGCCGCTCCTGGAGCGGCGCCACAAGGAGTGGCTCACGATCTGGAACGCCAACTGCGACGCCGCGCGGCCGCGGCGGCGCGCCGAGCTGCTGCGCGACCTGGACGTGTGGGAGCGCACGCAGGGCGGCAAAGCACCCGCGCCGGGTCGCGGCGCCGCGCAGGCCGCCGCCGCCGCCGTCAAGGACAAGGACTTTGACGGCGCGGCATGGGCCGCCAGGCACGACGACTCGTTCAAGGACCTGATTGCGAACGCGCGCAGGAGCAGGCTCGCGGCGCAGAAGAAGGCGGACGATGCCGCGGCCGAAGAGGAGGAGAAAGCGGCGGCGGAGCCGGAGGAGAACAAGGACGCGCGGGGCGACGGGGCCGCGGACGATGCGCAGACCGCCGCGTTGGTTCGAGCGTCGCCGGTTACAGAGGCAGCAGGCAAGGCAAGCACAACCGTGTGTGGAGAGGCAGATCTCGAACCAATCTCAAGCCAAGCCAATGGAGTCATGCAGGAGCAGTATTCGTGACAGGCTTACTCTATCCAGGTCGAAAACACTAGGAGCAGTGTGCATGTATTATTTTTTGGCGGTGCGCATTTTAGATTTCCCATTCCTATACCAAATGGGACGGCGTTTTTGGTTGTTTGGTATCACAAGGGAACGGGGAGTTTTGAAAAAAACTGCGGGTGCGCGCAGTGGCATGGTGGCATAGAAAAAAATGATTGAATGATGTAGCATTAATATTACAGCCTGTGCCGTCTCCTCCGAGGACGGTACCTGTCTATATAACAAAAACCTGTACACGCACGCACCCACCCACGCACGTTTTCCATCTGTCTATTCTGTAAGCGACAGCTTCCCGATGCCAGTTTCCGAGGTGGGCGACTTTTCTCTCGCGGGCTGCTTTTGCGGCGACGCCGCGGGCACCTCGGGGAGGCTGTCGACGGCCTCCTGGGCCGCGTCGGCGCGCCTCGACTGCTCCCGCTCCTCCTCCTTCTCCTTCTCGGCCTCCTCCTCCTGCTTGGCCTCGGCCTCGCGCTCCATGGCGGCGAGCTCGTCGTCAATCTCGCCCTCGTCGACGGGCGCGCCGGTGGACTCGGCCAGGATGGCGGCGAGCTCGTCCGTGTCGGCGACGCGGTCGCGCAGCTCGTCCATGACGGCGTCGACGCGGTCAGGCGCGCCGACCCGGGCGTTGAGGCCGCGCAGCACGCCGCTCGACGCCTCGAGGGCCCGCACGACGGCGACGTTGTCGGCGGCCTGCTCGATCCTGTCGGCCGTCTCCTCGAGCTGGCTGAGCGTCGCGTAGCGCGTCGACAGCGTCTGCTCGGCCGCCTTCTTCTGCCGCAGCGCGGCCAGCGCCGACACCTTGCTCTTGCGCGCGAGGGCCCGCTTCGCGTCCAGCTCGAGCTCGTCGATCCGGGCGCTCAGGAGGTCGGCCTGGTGCTTGACCCGGAGCGTGACCTCCTTCAGCGACGCGATGGCTCGGTCGTCGTCTGTGATGCCGGCCTGGTCCCCGACGCCCCTGACCCGCACGATGCGGCCGTCGTACTCTACGATGCCCTTGTCCCGGGACAGATAGCACAGCAACACGTTCATGTCCGCCTCGGACAGCCGCTGACCGGAAATCAGGTCCGAAGCAAACGTGTTGTAGAACTGTGACTTTGTAAAGACGCGATCGAATTTGGACGTGTGCTCGGCCATGATGTCGCTAAACTGCCTCGTCGCCGCCTCCACGTTCTCGAGCAGCACGTACCGGCCCTTGGGCAGCGTGTCGTCGCCCCTGGACGGGTCCACGATGCCCATCTGCCGCAGCGTCCAGCCCACGACGGCCCATGGCACGCCGGACCAGCTCCTCTGGAAGACGCTCTGCTGCGCCTGGAGGAACGTCTGCAGCGGGAACATGGCGTGGGCGGCGACGGACTCGCGGACCACGGTGCCGAGGGCCAGCGGCTGCCCAAACTGCCGGCTCTCCAGCTTCCGCAGCAGCGAGTCTTCGAGGTCGAGTACTAGCATGTCTGCGCCGGCGCCTTGCGACAGGAGGCCGCGGCTCGCCAGCAGCGACAGCGCGTGCCGCCACGCCGTCACGTTGGCGCTGTAGCCGTCGGGGTTGAGCGTTCGCTGCGGTCGGAAGTCGGCGTACAGGGCGGGTAGCCTGGCTCTGTAACAAGGCAAAGAGTATCAGCACCGGCCGGGGGGGAAACAGGCCACACGAGCAAGGAGGGGCGGAGGAGATGTACTTTCGAAAATTGGTGTCATTCTGGGCGAGAAACTCGGCAAGCTCACCCATGGTGGCGAGCTGTCTGTCGTGGAAATAACAAAGTGCCGGATGGCCCAAGAAGACAAACGAGTGATGGCCAGATAAACCTATGAATCATAAAGGGGGTTAAAGTAGCTGGATGAAGGCTACCAGCTGCGACATGTTTTGTGCCGTGAATGGTGGTTGTCCCCAGCGATGAGGTATGTAGTAGACAGTAGTACACGTTTGGTGCCCATGTGGATGCCAGCATACCTAGCTCGCTAGCACCTTCAGCTTCGGGTATTAATAAGTCTAGAATCGTAACTCTACCATATATTATAAAAGTGAACCTAGCAGCATGCGAATATTCTCTCCAAGACATGACCTTTTTATCCAAATTTTACAATCTAAACCTCAACTACTACAAATGCCCGCTTTCCTGCCAGGCTTGTAAGCGGACCGGCAGGCGGCGGCTTGAGAATGACCTACCCAGCATGTACAACTTTGAAAATCAACGAGGGAAAATGAGCCCTACACCTAATTCACACATAATGTATCCATGTACGATGGTCTCAAGGCAGCCGAAGCCTCTTTGGGTCAACGCAAAAATCAGGATGCACCATCTCTTGCGTCACAGATGTGCACAATCCAACTAGTGGTGCAGGGGCCGAGGTTGTCCACTCTCGCTGTTCACCATATACCAGCCTGTAGTCGCAGGTAAGCGCAAGAGAAAACAAGTATAAACAAATCATAGGGTAGTTCATTCAATTCATTTCTACTCTAGCATGCCTACGCTATTCCCTCAGGCCGCGCCGATATGGTAGGGCTCCGCGCCACGTCCAAAGATGAGGTGAGGCTTGCGCTTGGCCAAGTCGAGAATGGTCACGGCAAAAACACCATTGGCCCAAGCAAACCAGCTGCGCGTATATTGGGCGACGTAGTTGACATCGACACTCTCGTGGACGAGGCCTCTGAGAGAGGCGCCAAGGACCATGTTGACGCACTCCATAATCTCTTCGTCATCGTCAGATGTCTGGGCTTGGACCAGCAAGCTCATGGGCCACGCATTCCTCAGACCGATATGAGGACCTGTTTCTGTATGTTAGGAGTGCACTACACTGTGAATACTGGCAGCTACAGGGATATGAACTCACCTCCGATACCCTTGAACTCCTTACCAGTAAGGTAGTATGGGTTTCCTCGCTTGCTGAGAAGCATCTTGCGGGTATTTTGGTAAACAGGGTCCTTGACGTCGACAAAACCCATCAACGGCAACGCCAGCAGCGAAGGGTAGTTTGCATCGTCCATGATGATGGATGAGCCAAAACCATCTACTTCGTACGCAAAGACCTTGCCAAATATCTTGTGCTCAACGATTCCGTGTTCCATGACACCTTGGCGCATCGTTTTACTCCATTTCTCGAGCTCAGTGCCTACAGAAATTTTGCCAATTTTATTCAGCATGGTAGCAGCCCGGCTCAATTCAACTGACATCATTGCGTTGGCCGGGATGAAGAAGCCGAGAATGGTGGCATCGTCGCTGGGGCGAAAAGCCGACCGCACGAGACCGGTACCGCCGTTGAGAGGGTTGCCCACACCCCCGAGGTTGAGCGTCTCAGTCCCCGCAGTAGTCTTGCGTTGAAAGGAATAGCTGTTTCTCACGTAGTGGCCGTCCTCGTCAAACGTTGGTCGTGACTGCTCTTCGAGGACTTGCAAAACAGACTCGACTGCCAGAAACCACCGCTTGGTGACAAAGTCGGAGGAGCCCGTGTGCTCGTAAAAGTCGTTTCCAATCTTGAGGAAGTGTGCGAGCGAGTCAAGCTCGTACTTGCACTCGAAAACGGCGCTCGGCTCGTAGGCCGGGTAGACGACATCGTCCTGGCCATTGGCCGTGACAGGCAGGTCGCTGATGGGCGGCGGCTGAAACGCGTTGCAGTAGGGTGCCGCGATGACGTACTCGGACTGCGTGTTGATGGCGCCGAGGATCAGCTCGAAGATGGCCGGGTCCTTGGCGGCGAGCTCCTGGTACGGGCGCAGCTGGTTTGTCGAGTCGCGCAGCCACTCAGCAATGATGTCGCCGGTGATGACAAAGCTCTGGGGCCCGTTCCAGGCGTCGTCGTCCTCGGCCCATCGAGAGCCGGTCATGCGGACGAAGCCCTGGTCCTTGTCCTTGCTGTGGAATCTGACCGTGGTGTCGGTGGTCGAGGGGAAGGCGTTCTCGAAGAGGCGTGCCAGGTCTGCGTCCTGGATACGCGAGGTGACGTCGTGTATGACCTTTTCGATAGCTTCGGAGTGAAATGTCCGGCATTCGGGAGAAGGTCTTTGGAAGGGAAGCTGGAGCTTGCCGGTGCTCAGAGGGCGACTATTGACAGGTTAGCTGCGCGCGCCAACCATGGTCGCCCCGGTCTCCTGCTCCGAATCCTCCTTTGACTGTCTCGGCGCATAATGCATATGAAGACGTACTGCAAGTAGGTAGCGTAAGTAGCATAATTAGGACAAGCCTTGCTAAGAGGAGCTTGCTTTGGCTCCCCGGCGTCTGCGTAAACAGCAGCGACGACGGCCAGCAACCCGGCGAGCCACCGCGCAGCCATGGCGCCAGTTACGACGGGGTGCCCTGTGATGAATCCTGCGGCGTCAAGTTTTCGGAGAAACCAGGTTTAATGGTATGGCTGAGACAATATGCGCGAGGGAGAGACAAGCCTGATGGTTGGTCAACTTGGCAGCAACCAGGTGCCAGGCAGTTGGCAGGTTGGAAGGAGCTCAGAGCTCTTTGCGCATCGCATGCCCCAGCGGGTTTTAGGCGAGGCTGCGTGGCTCCATTTTAGCGCGTCATAGTGGGCATCTTCGGTTCGCCGCTGAACCGTTTGCCGTTGACACCGACCCTGGCGTGTGCCTGGAACTGCACTGGTCGAATGTCTTGAATAATCACTATTCATTACTCAATTGTATTCTGGAGCCTACCGTACTGGCACTTGGAGTCTGGAGAGTCTGGACTTTTGCCCAATCACTCATAGGGAACAAAAAGTTCACAGCACAGACACGCTGATCCGAGCCTCGCCCAGGTCGATGCGACTCGATGCGACTCTAGCCGGTTTATTACCTCGGGCCATTTGCATTTCCACTGACTACCAATGAGACCAACTAATTTATATCGAAACTGGGGGCCCATCAATCGATATCCCGTTCTTCTTCGGATGCCAGACGCTCAGATCATCGCTTATTTGGGACGACACCTGCATTAGGCATTGGCTCACCTGCAGGGTACCCTTCAAGCGTGAGGTCCGACAAAACTCTAAATGCAGTTGGAGGCACACAAGTTGTAGCCCCAGAGGGCCAAATAAGTATAGGGTTCTCTTTTGAAAGGCCATGGGATGGACTACCACAATCAGTACTCCGACAAGTATCCCATATCATCGTGGCTCGGACCTCGAAAACGTGGCCGGCGGGCCGAACATGGGGAGATGAAATGCCGTAAAGCCGCTACTACCGGGAAGTAAGAAGACGCGAAATCCCGAATGTCACTATAAATAACCAAGAGTTCTTTCTCTCGTATCCGTGCTTCCATTTATCTTTCCCTGGTGTCAGGACAATTATGCGTGAGTCGACACTTGCATAGATCATCATGCGTCTCGTTACCCTTCTCATGGGCGTCGTTGCCGTCGCTCTTGGTGCCATCGCCGACGACATCACGCTCCCTAGTGGTGTTGCTGTAAGGACATCTTGATTGGCCATCATGCTCGCATCAGAGACTGATACACAAACGTATAGATCCGCTTAAATCCCGTCAGGGGCTCGGGGTATTGGGATATCGCGGCAGGCCAGCCTTGTTCCAACCTCGGCATTCTAAAGTGAGTGTAGATACTCATGTCACAAAAGAGCAAAAGAGCGAAGAAAAAGAAACAAAGAAGGAAAAAGGAAAAGCAAAGCAAAGAATATAGGGAAATCACCCAGTCACCGCATCGGACATTAACACCTCGCAGGCCCCTCTGGAACCAAGCCATCGTCGCTCCTTGGGCACAGTGCCGACTCTATCAGTATGTGCTTGCCCTCTCGCCTCAGCCGGTCTTGAACAATATAGCTGACGAATGGCCAGACATCTTGATTGCTACGATGAGCTGTTCGATCATAGGCTTGGGGGTGGTGTCTATAACATCACTCAGCTCAACTTCCAGTCCATCTACTGCCCGTTTCGGTGAAAACGCAAGTACAGATTCTTCGTCCGTGATATCTATTTTTCTTAGAACAAACAACACCATAATAAAAACAAACTTTTTTTTTGCTGCAGCCATCTTCTTTTTACTATTCTTATTGATTTACTAAATTGGGTATCATGATATATTGTATTTCTGGTTTGCGCACTGCTGCCCACGCCAAGCTGAATGCGCGCCCCCGTCTACCATCCCCACGTACGGCTAGATGCTGTAAACACCGGCGGCTTCCACTGCACCTTGGCAGGATCCAGAGTGCGTCTCGGCTTGAGGAGTCGCTTTTCTCGCTGCTCAATCAGCTTTTCAGGAATCACAATCTTGTGATCACTCTTGTGGTACACTTGCATCTTCATTGCCTGCAGTGTATGCTCCACGTCCACCGTCGTCATCGCCAGCGCCGACGAAATCGCCTCAATTGTCACCTTCTCCCCACGCTCACAGGCGCCAACCAGCAAGTCTAGAATGTTCTCTGCCCAGTATTGACGATAACTGAGTAGTCCCAAATCAGAAAGTGGTTTCTCGGGAGACCCCAGCTTGCCTTCAATCTTGGACAGCTCATACGAAAACTGGATGAGGAGTCGTCCGTAGCCTTTTCTCTGGTATTGCGGCAATGTTAAGATGCATGCAACATTGTAGCCGTCTGCGCTTTCCTTTTCTTTGGAGAAATATCCCACAAACGGGAAGCCCTTGTCGGTGCGCGCAGCCATGACGTAAAACAAGAATGGGTCGACATCATAATACAACGTCTTGTGATCCAAGAACATTTTCGACACCAAGCACAGATTTCGGCACCACGTTCGTTGACGTCTGCCATCAATCTCAAAAAAAGATACGTAGTCGTCTCTGTATATTTCGTTGCCGGGTGGGTGTTGGAGCGTGCACTTGCGACGGTGGCGGTCGAAGGAGAACTCGTCACCGTAGTAGCTCAGACAAAACTCGCAGATGAAGATGATGTCCTCGCCGCTGAACGACTCCGGGTAAGGTGAAAAGTACCAGGGAAACAGATCAAATTTGCCAAACTGCACCTTGGAAATATTTCGAATGCGCGAGACCTCGGTCGGGTTTTGTGTCATGGAGCCGGAAGTTCTGAGCTTCTCAATTTCCTCCTCGCGGCTGAACTCCTCCTTGTCCTCCTCCTTTTCATCAATGTCCATCTCGTCACCGCCGGCTGGTGTCGCCGCGGGGGTCGTGCCGGGCCCAGCGCTGTCGAGGGCCTGCAAATCGCCGTCGGGGCCGACCGAGGCAGACTTGCGCTGCGATTCAACGAAGTCGCTCCATGGGTGCGGTGTCGTCGCTTCCGATTTTATCGAATCCTCACGTTTTCCGGGCCTCTTTTGGTTCTTCTTGGCAACCGCCGCTTTCTTGATGGCGCCCGAGGGCACCTTTTTCTTGTTGCCCTCTTTAGGCTTGTCTTTGTCGGGATTCGGCCACTCGACCTCCTGCGACAGGTCGATGCGTGCCAGAGGGACCCATTCGTCCAGACGTTTGTTGAAGTTGTCAAAGTTGCAGTAGAATTGCTTGCCGCTCTTGGTCTGTTTGATGCTCAGAATCTCGGCGCGGCGCGGCTGGCCGTCCTTGTTAACCCATGCAATGACGCCAGTTGCTAGTGTGTCGGGCGTGGCAAAGGACTTGAGGCGTGGCACGTCAGCGCCGACAGCTGGCTCTCCATTGGATGGGCCTGCAGTCATCTCGATGAAAAGTGGTCGGGGCGCGGGCAAGATTGATGGAAACGATAGGGAGCTTGCGATGCGCACGCGAAAGAAACGAGATGCAGAGGATGACTTTACGGTGCTTGCGCAACGGCAGAAAACGAACCAAGTGGCGGGTGGCGTCGAGCTAGGCAGGCGGTGACAAAGGACCCCACGCCCAAGCCTGCAACTAGTTAACGAGTCAGTCTTGCAGCCAAGCTACCTATACATGCATCACCCAAAACTTGTGTGAAATGTTCCAAAATCAATTGCGACGACTTCAAACGCTTTAATGGGGCTTACCTACGGCACTTAATCCGAATCGATCGATGGTGCTACTATTGCTGCTCAGTGTGAAGAATGGCTTAAAGCGAACGGCTTCTCTCAACACACGTCTCATCACTGTATCATCTGGCAATTGAGAGATTGTCCAGGAACCGGACGCTGGATCTGAATCGTTCCGAAAACAAGAGGAACACTAGTATACAAAACACTTGGTACTTTGTTGTGTTCTTGCAGTAGCCAGCGCCCCATCAGCTTACGAGAACCGTTCATGGCAACGTGCTCGCCAGAAAAAGAGCGCGGGGTCAGATGCTTCGTCTTACTCGTCATAAACTATTCAGGATGAGATAAAACTACTCATCTGCTCCTCAATTTTTTTTTGAGACAAAGTAGAACATTGGAGGTGGAATGACCCTGTACAAGTCGTTGTGCTCTGGTAGACTTACACAACCAGTGTGGCCCACACATAACTAACCCATCGTAGGCGCGCCCGAAACCAAGATTTTTAAACTCTACCGTGAGCAATGCCAGCTTGGCAGACCACCGTCAACCGCGTCATATTTGGCCGAAAACAGCGCTATGAATTGATTTCCAGAGACAAAATCATGGCTAGCCTATCATCCAACTGGAAAAAACTCCAGGCAAAACTCAAGGGCGAAGCAGAGTCTAAACCCAGCGCGAAGCGCAAGGCAGACCAAGACTTGTCCAGTGCCCCCAAAAAGGCTAAGAAGCCGAAAAGCGGAAGCAGAAGCGGCAGCAGCAGCAGCAGCAAATCGGTCAGCGCAGCGAGTAAGAGCCCGCGGGAGTCTGTACTCAAGAGATTAAACGGCATCGGGAGTGGTCGCGCCGGCGGCGGCAGCAGGATGGGCGCAGCTCAAAGCGCCATGGCAAAGGATGAGCCAAAGCACGGCTTGCGCCCCTCGGCCGCTCTCTGGGGCGCGGCGAGCGGCATCTCCCCCGAGGCCCTCGCCGAAGCGTACCAGCTCGGCTCCCGGGACAGCTCTATGGTGATGGCAAGGCAAAACGACAAGGTCAACGCGGGTCTGACGCCGGGCCTCGAGCTGGGCAAGTACGTCGCCATGGACTGCGAGATGGTCGGGGTCGGCCCGGGCGGGCACGAGTCGGCGCTCGCGCGCGTCAGCGTCGTCGACTTCCACGGCCGGCAGGTCTACGACTCGTACGTGCGGCCGCGCGAGCGGGTGACGGACTGGCGCACGCCCGTGAGCGGCGTCTCGCCGCGGGAGATGGCCGCCGCGCGCGACTTTGCCGACGTGCAGCGCGACGTGGCCGCCCTGCTCGACGGCCGCGTCCTCGTCGCCCACGACGTCCGCCACGACCTCGACGCGCTGCGGCTCAGCCACCCGCCGCGCGACATCCGCGACACGGCCCGCCACGCCGCCTTCCGGCGCCACGCCCACGGGCGCAAGCCGGCGCTGCGCGTCCTCGCGCAGACGCTCCTCGACGTCGAGATCCAGGACGGCGCCCACTCCAGCGTCGAGGACGCGCGCGTGACGATGCTGCTGTTTCGGCGGAACAAGTCCGAGTTTGACGTGGATCACGCCAATCGATACGGGTCAAAACCGGCGGCTGCGATGCCGGGCAGCTCAAGTACAAAAATGGCCAAGAAGAAGAAGAAGAAGCGGTAAAGAAAATATGGTTATTGTTTTTTTATGCCAGAATCTACCATGACGCGAAAAAAAGACAAGTCGTGTATATAAGCTGCATCTCGATACCCACCAAAGCGCATAAAAATGTATATATATGTATAGAGAGAGAGAGAGAGAGAGAGAGAGAGAGCCGTTCACATGATATGAAAGGTATACAGAAAAGAAAAACCAAGTCGCTGTCGATCGGCCGTTACAGAGGGATGCCCTCCATGAATTCAAGTGTTCGCTCGCGTCCTACAGTAATGATGACATCGCCGAGGGTCTTTGTGATGAAACCTGCCTCGCAGTAGGTAAAGTAGTACTGCCACTGGTTAGCACGGCTTGCGTCTCGCAGGGTTCGTCGCAACTATTATGCTCACCTCCCACTTTCTTTTGAAAACATTGACGGCTTCCTTTGTCATGTCAGGATGCTGTCTCAGAAGAGCCGGCCGGATCTTGCTCTCAAAGGTGCCCATGAACTGCTCCCGCCACAGGCGCAGCGTCCGGGCGTAGTGGCCGCCAATGTTTTCGACGTTTTCGACAATCAGTGTCCCCTTGGACTGCGTAGTGATGTGCTTGAGAAGCTCTGCAGTCGAGGGGAGATAACCTCCCGGGAAGATGTAGTGCGAAATAAAGCTAGAGACGTGATGAGCGACAATGATGCATGCTAATAAGCGCGCGGGGGGGGTTAATGGTGCGTACTCTGTCTTTTTCGCATACGCCTCGCATCGGCATTCCGGCATTGTGATGCACTGAAACATGGCGACGCCGCCATCTTCCTTGAGGAACCTGTCGATGCAGCTAAAATATGTTGCCAGATATTCCCTCCCCACGGCCTCGAGCATCTCAATGGAGACAATCTTGTCGAATCGTTTGCCGTCGGGTAGTTGGAGCTCTCTATAATCGCACAGAAGCACCGTGATGCGGTCTTGTAACCCGGCTGCCGCTATCCGCTCTTCTGCTAGGGACTTTTGTTCTTTGGAAAGCGTCAAGCTGGTGACACGGCATCCTGTCCTGGACACAGCCTCAATGGCAAACGAGCCCCATCCGGTGCCAATCTCCAGGACGTGGTCGTCCGGCTTGATTCGGCAGCCGTCGACGAAGCGGTGAAGCTTGCGGAGTTGCGCATTCTCCAGCGACTCTTTGCTGTCCGTCCTTGTGATGTCGCCCAGGCGGTCCCATACGGCGCAGGAATATGTCATGTCGGGGGAGAGGAAGGCGGCAAACATGTCGTTGCTGATGTCGTAATGTGCGGAGATGTTGAGGAGCGCGCTGCCCAGGGCATTGTTGGCACGAGCCACGGCCGAAATGGCGTCCGATATGCTGGATATCCAAGTCACGCCGTCGCCCAGCTGTTCTCTGTTGGCGATGAAGAGCTGCGTGTGGGCATTTTAAATTAGCTGTGCACACGCCGAATCATGAGTCGGAGCGTTCGTCATGGCTAGGGGCATACTTGGAAGAAGGACGTCAGGTCCTGGCATTCGACGTCGCCGAGCATGAAGGCTTCCGAGAATCCCATGTCGCCAAAGAGAAACAGGCGCATCCAAAAGGCGTCATTCTTGACAATGACCTCGACTCGAGGCACGGTGGTGGCGCGGCGCGTTGCGCTGGCCTCGACATTGGACAGATCCATGCTGCCGTCGAGCTTCTGGCCAAAGACGTGTCGGGTGCCGGCGGGCTCGTCGACGAGCAGAAGAGTACCAATCTCAATCTTGGACAGGAGGGAGAGCAGCGCGGGACGTGCGACGGCCAGGGCCGGCTTCCATGTAAGACCACCGATGACACCTCGGGCGGCCTCGACGGCGCGAGTCGCCGGCGCCGTGATGACGGCGGGGAGTGAAGGAAACGGAACCATTGCTTCAATGGGGATTGCACAGCACAAACAAACGAGGCCGGCTAGTTGCTACAACTGTTTACGATCCGGCGGGGACGGGGGAGGTGGCGACGGATACTATACATATACAGCTACTTGGGCCTGCCCGTTCCGACGAGGCCTTAAGAACAAAGTCGCCGGCCGGGAGGGAGGGAGGGGGGGTAAGCTTGGACGCAGCGCTCTAACAACAGTCCGATCCTGGAAACCACTGGCTATCTTAACACATTGGGAAACGCATCGTCGGGGAGCGCCACTTTAGTATTGGCCGCAGATGAGGGGGGGGGGGGGCAACTGGGCTGCCAAACTGGCTTTACTTGACGATGTGGATTATGACTAGCACGGGCTCGCGATCGGGTGAGAGTTGCACCAATCTGGCCCTCGGGAGCCCAGCAAGCCGAGAGCGAGATGGACTCTTTCTCCCAATCTCCACAGGGAAAAAAAAAAGAAGTGGGATAATAAGCTAGCCCGTCCCTTCTAGCGGCCGAGAGATTTTGATTCCAAAGCGTCATGGAAAGAGAGGGCCGGACGACGGAAACAAGACCAACGGGATGATGGTGGCTGGACGCGACTTTTGATTCGTCGAGTGCGAGAATACTACCTAGGTGATAAGTACGTACTTTTTTGTCCCACTGCTCGCATGCGCGCCCGCGCCCTGATGCAAGCAAGACGAAGCCGTCTCAGACATCGGGGGGGGGGGAGGGTGCGGGGAGTTGCAAGTCAAGTATTGCGTAGAAACGGGTGAGAGCCGTGCGTGATCAGTAACCAGTTCGGCCAGTGTACATACGTAACGTACAACTGGTTACAGAGTACAGATAACAAGGTGCTCGACCCTGAAACTGTGCATGTTACCGGGCAGCCCATGTACTTGACACGATCCGGAGACGAGGCCCGTCATAGCGCGTCCACACGCGGAGTCGGGCTCCGTGTAGGATGCAACGCCACTCCCCAACACCCGGCATCGCCACCATTTTTTTTTTTTAGTTCCTGAAACAGAAACCAGATGACCCTTTTTTTTCGGCAAGATGCACAAGTCGGTTATCCATCCCAGGTTGCTGCATCTGAAAAAATGGGAGAAAGAGAGAGACAGAGAGAGAGAGAGCCGCGTCGGATGACGTCAATCTGGCGTGCAGGAGAAATATTGGAGGTGGCAGGATGTAGACAAGTCGCAGGCCAAGCTGCAGGCAATAAAGGCCATGCAGCGGGTAATAACCCAAAGTACTTTATTATATTGCGATATCCGAGTGGTTGCATGGTGATGGTCTACGCTGCGTGGTGTGACTGGGTGGGCTCCGACATGTTGAGTCAACATACATGGCTTTGAATTTTGTGACAAAATCCAGGCTATAATTTGCAGACGTCTTTTTCTTCTCTTGTTTCCCACCAACCAGTCAACAGCCCTTCAGACAGAGTCCGCACATTTGGGCCAGACGGTATTGGCAATGGTCGGCCTCCCGTCGCCGGTGTTATCAATTCTGGCAGTGAACACAAGCTGGCCATTTGGGCTTGCGCAGACGCCATTTCAACGTGAATAGGACGAGGGGTCGGCGATTTCCTGGAATGTGCAAAATAAAAGAAAAAAAGTCCTTTTATTGTGGTTTATAAGTGAATGTGTCGCAGCTTGACCAGTTGCCAGGCCAAGATGCCTGTTCTGTGTCTGCCATCACGTGCACACGCGCCGAACCCTGTGTTTAGCTGGGAGCTTGCAAGATCCTGACTGTACTTCTTCAAGCCTCGTCTTATACTCAAATTGCACCTTTCAGAACCCGATTTCTTTCAAAATGAGTAGCCCTACGATGATGTCCCTTGAGGAAGGCTCCGAAATAAAAAATGTGACTGCCAATCTGCTACCCTGCCGCATTCATCACGATGGCCCCGTCGACCCCGTTGGCGCATACTGGAAGCCTGTGAGCAACCCAGGTACGAAAATCGACACTTGCTAGCGTAACGCTGGTAAGAATTAAATCAAGTAAAACCAAAAAGGACAAACGAAGGGACCCTACTTACACACTGCCATTCTCTGTAGACGATAGCAAAGAAGCATACTTTCGCGGCCGAAAACTAAAGGGCAAGACGCTGCCTCTACCCCCCGGCTACCGTGGCGTAGTTGTCGAGCGCGCTGCCGACGAGTTGAAAAAGGAAACGCCACTGTCGACTGACGGCCAAGGGGTCCATGATGACGATGTGGTCGCTATGGAAACCGTCGGCGCGATGCGGGTGACGGGCAAGTTTGACGACATGGTGATTTGGTCCCACGAGTCCATGGCCACCGCTGCGGCAGACCCGTACGTGCGAAGCGTTGAGGAATGGTTGCAAGTCTCAAAAAAGGCAAGTATTGAAATTCCACGTCGTGCGTGGTAATCTTGTCAGAAGCACGACTGACACGGGAACAGATTCATGACTTCGAGGACGAGAACAGCGACAAGACGACATAAGAACAACTCTTACGCGAAGCTTACATGATGATAACGAGTCGCACGAGGTCATGGGGGCGGACGCGACTCGGAAATCTACTGCATGCTGCGCAAATATGCGCACTCTACAGTACGTGACTTGACGAGTTCAAGTGCACGCGTAATTACTGCAAATAGATGGGCATACATGTTACGGCAATCTTCTGGTCCTCGCACAAATCACTCGAGATACTGGAGTCACCTTGAAAACACGCCAGGGTCATTACAATGTTCGGCCATTACTATGAAGACACGACTGATCCCGTGCGCATGGCAGCCATCGTTGTGCTGGCTACGTGCAGCGTACCTAGGCAGTGAGGCGCCGATTAGGCTATCCAGTACGGAGTACTCTTTCGACTACGGTAGCTAAAGCCCACACGACATAATGTACACTTATAAGATGCAAGCATAGATAAATACCAGCTACGAAGCAATCATTTTTCTGCTGAATACATCGTAGTTCTCTTTGACACTCATCTCGCCCTTGCGCAGCGCCCCACGCTCTCTGCCCTCGTTGTGGCTCTCGCGGCAAATCAATTAAAAGTCGCGTCCAGGGCAGCCCCTCGAACGCGTCTCTGACGCGTTTTCGCGTAAAGTGTTTCCCATGTCCCACCCTCCCACCACCACCACCACCAACTAACTGCCCCATCGCATTTCACACTCTGGTAATAGGCTTCCATCATTTCTCGCCCTCTGGAAAAGTTGACGACTTTTTTTTCATTACGCTTCACCACCGTCAGAATCGTTGATCCGTGTTTCTCTTTTTGCGCAACTTTCATCTTGCACCAAATATCCCCTGCGAACCGATAGACGCAGCGCACACCGCTCACCCACACCAACCCATCATGGCTCCCTCGAGCGACGCCGGGTTCATGATGTCGGACGCTCCGTCCGTTGCGCCGCACCGGCGAAACATGGGCTTTCCGTCCTCTTCATCTGCACGGCCTCGCGGACCGCCTTCAGAGAACCTCGGAGCCCCCAGCGAGGATGGCACAGAAGGCTTCGCCGACGATCAGATACCTCGCAGCAGCCGCCCAAACAATCAGACACATGTACCCCGCGTGCAGGACCGCATCGGCGCCCTCGTCCAGGAGCATTTCGCCGCCTTTGTTGAGAGGTACGATATTCTGGATCAAAACTCGAGCATGCACAGCAGACCTTATACTGACATTGGCTTTGCGCAGCTTCACCGAAGAGCCTGTTCTTTCTGGCGCGCCCGCCTCTAGCGCCGTCACCACAGATAAATTCTACATCGCTCAAATAAGAGCCATGCGATCATACTCGCTGTCGACCTTCTACGTCGACTTCAAACACTTGGCTTCATGGGAAAACGGTAGTTTGGCCGACGGTGTCATGCGCCAATACTACCGCTTCCTCCCTTTCATCACCGCGGCGCTCAACCAGCTCATTGCCAAGTATGAGCCTCAGTACTACCGTGACCACAGACAGCCCACCTCAATGTCGAGTGCTGTGTCCACCTCGGCAGCCAGCCAGATGGGTTCTGCCGGCCAGTCCGATTCCACACACCGCATGAACGAGCATCAGCAGACCGACAAACTCTTTTCCGTCGCATTTTACAACCTGCCGCTCGTCTCGCGCGTCCGCAGCCTCCGCGCCGCCAACATTGGCCAGCTGCTCTCCATCTCCGGTACCGTCACGAGAACGTCCGAAGTCCGTCCCGAGCTGTCGCTCGCTACCTTTGTCTGCGAGGCCTGCCGTGCCGTCGTGCAGAATGTCGAGCAAACCTTCCGCTACACCGAACCCACGCAGTGCCCCAACACCACTTGCAACAATCGTGTGGCTTGGCAGCTGGATATCCGCCGCAGCACCTTTGTGGACTGGCAAAAGCTGCGTGTGCAAGAAAACAGCTCCGAGATCCCCACTGGCTCTATGCCTCGTACAATGGATGTCATTCTCCGTGGCGAAATCGTCGACCGCGCCAAGGCTGGCGAGAAGTGCATCTTCACGGGCGCGTTGATCGTTGTGCCCGACGTCAGTCAGCTCGGCCTTCCGGGTCTGAAGCCCAGCGCGGTTCGTGACGATCGTGGTGCGCCACAACGCGGCGAGGCTGGCGGTGCTGGTGTCACGGGTCTCAAGACCCTGGGTGTCCGCGATCTCACCTACAGACTAGCATTCCTCTCCTGCATGGTGAGTCCCGATACCACGTCAACTGGCAGGTCTGCTGCCGCTGCCGCAGCAGACGCCATCGCTGCCATGACCCAAAACACCGACCCCGACGACAAGCAAAGCGTCGAGCAGGCTCAAGCTACCATCCTGTCGTCCATGAACCATTCCGAAATCGAAGATCTCCGAGCCATGGTGCACGGCGACCACATATACTCTCGTCTGGTTCAGTCAATTGCCCCAATGGTATATGGCCACGAAGTCGTCAAAAAGGGCCTCCTGCTGCAGCTCATGTCGGGTGTCAGCAAGACCACTCCTGAAGGCATGCAGCTGCGTGGTGATATCAATATCTGCATTGTCGGTGATCCATCCACCTCCAAGTCCCAGTTCCTCAAGTACATCTGCTCTTTTGCTCCCCGTGCCGTCTATACATCCGGAAAGGCCTCGTCTGCCGCTGGTCTGACGGCCGCTGTGGTCAAGGATGAGGAGACGGGCGAGTTTACCATTGAAGCCGGTGCGCTCATGCTGGCGGATAATGGCATCTGCGCCATTGACGAGTTTGACAAGATGGACATTGCGGACCAGGTCGCCATTCACGAAGCCATGGAGCAGCAGACCATCTCCATTGCCAAGGCTGGCATCCAGGCCACACTCAACGCGCGCACCAGCATCCTCGCGGCTGCCAACCCCGTCGGCGGCCGCTACGACCGCAAAGCCACGCTGCGCACCAACATCAACATGTCGGCGCCCATCATGTCGCGCTTCGACCTCTTCTTCGTGGTGCTTGACGAGTGTAACGAGCAGGTCGACCGCCACCTCGCCAACCACATTGTCGGCATACACCAGCACCGCGACGAGGCCGTCGAGCCCGAGTTCAGCACCGAGCAGCTGCAGCGCTACATTCGCTTCGCCCGCACCTTTCGGCCCGAGTTCACCGACGAGTCCAAGGAGGTGCTCGTCGAAAAGTACCGCGAGCTGCGCCGGGACGACGCCCAGGGTGGCATCGGCAAGAACTCGTACCGCATCACGGTGCGCCAGCTCGAGAGCATGATCCGCCTCTCCGAGGCCATTGCCAAGGTCAACTGCGTCGAAAACATTGGCCCCGAAATGGTCGTCGAGGCCTTTAACCTGCTCCGCCAGAGCATCATCTCCGTTGAGCACGACGATGTCGAGATGGATGGAGAGATGGAGGAGCCCGAGAGCGGCGATGTCCTCCGCCGCGCGGCAGCCGCCGCGTCCGGCATGGACGTTGAGACCAACGACGACGACGCGGACGCGGCCATGGCAGATGCTAACGCCGCCGCCGCCGCCTCCTCGTCGGGCCGTACCAAGCGCAAGATTACGTACGAAAAATACATCAAGATGGTCAACCTGTTCGTGCACCGCGTCAACTCGGACGAGAGTGGCAGCGGCGACGGCGTCCCCGGCGCCGCCCTCGTCGCCTGGTACCTCGAGCAGGTGGAGACCGAGCTCGCCGGCGAGGACGACTACCACGCCGAAAAGGCCCTCGCCGTCATGGTCCTCAAGAAGATGGTCCGCGAAAACGTCCTCATGGCCCTCCGCGGCGAGGGCCTCGCCGAAGCCGGCTCCGCGGCTACCTCGTCGGCCGTCGACGACGACATTGTCTACGTGCTCCACCCCAACTGCGCCGTGGAGGACTTTTAAAAGGAAAAAACCAGCAAGAAAAAAAGATGGCTTTGTTTCGACCTGGACCGGCGGCGCGGGGGTGGGTCTTCTTGGACGTCTATGTCTGCATGGAGTATGAGTGTTGGTTTGGGTTCATGATATTGGCGGCGCTTGTTTCGTGGCTTTGTTTTTTTTGTTTTTTTCTTTCTCTTTCATGATGACGTGTGGGAAGAACGGCATGGGACTGGGAATTTTCTTTCATGACTGTAGATGGCATGTAATTTCACGAAGTCTTTACTTTACATATGAGCACATTTGAGCGCATACGCTGCTATGCCTGTTCACAGTCCATCTAGGAAGGGGATGGTTAATGGTTCAGCTTGGTGGCGTTGGCGAAATTTCTTTACAATTGTAACAAGACAAAAACTATTCTTCCTCATTCTTCTTCTCCTGCAATGCCGCATCTGCGGCTATGTGTCTACGTGTCCATGTTATGCTGACTTGACATTACAAGCGACAAGAGGGATAGAGAGGTGAAAGTCGCAACGAGACATCATTGTCGCATTCGCCCATATTCTCTGCTCTTCCCTTGCCTTGCTTCCATTTCGCCCTTGGGAACCAAGACTGCACCAGTAGTTCCGAGACTACCGTGCCGCATCCCACCCTTTCGTAGTTACAAGGCACTGGCCTGCTCGACTTCCCCTCGTCCCCCTCATTTCGATCTCTAAATCCCCCAGCAATATCAAAGTTCGTCAAGGACACGCTGATGGTGTCAAAGAGGAAAAATAAGGTTCAAAGGACCAAGCAAAAGATAGTTTTGTCCCGCTCCAGTTCACACGATTATCAAGGCGAACAACATATCAAAACTCTTAAGAAGGAAAAAACACAAAAAAAAAAAGAACATGTCCTTATCGCACCAAGGTGTTTCGAAAACAAGATGCGACGCATCCGAATTGATGATAGTCTCAATAAGGAATAGAGACCACGGCTAGCGTACAGTGCAAAGCTGGAAACCGACACATCCGATCCGTTCCGAACGAGCACATGTTCATAATACTCAAGGTTGTACATTTGGGCTGGCTAATCTCTGTCTGAATAGCAGCATCGTTTTGCACCTGGTTGAGGTTTGTATTGATGATTCGGAGTCAAGTCCTGCGGCATTGTCTTGTGCAGGCACCATGCCCCTTGACAAATGATTGATGCCATTAGTCCAACTGGATTCGAGCTCAAAGAGCTACCAGCTGGAAATTTCACTAAGCCGAGAGCTGCGTTTGAGCCTGGGCTCGAGTTGCGTTGCGGTTCCAGTTATCAGAAGACTTTCCGCGAAAACTTCCACGGCTGCCACGACCATGGCCGGTAGGCGAGTCCCCATGAGAGTTGGATACTTCTCGTTTTCCGCCCCGTCCAGAACCGCGCTGGCGAGGAGATGGTCTTCCGTTGCCACGACCGCCACGTGAGGAGCTTGCCGATTGGGGAATGGCGATGGTCTTTTGCTCCGGCATGCCTGGAAGATGAACGCGGATTATGCTCGAGTTGCCAGAGTGCTCATCAGCGATGCGGAACGGCTCCATAATAGCGGCGTGAACAAGGTACCGCTTAGGTAGAGACTTGAATTGAACCACGATGGGCAGCCATGCAGCCTCAGGAGTCTTATTAGGAAGTCGAATTATAGGAAGAGACCCCATTTCTTGCTCCTCAAAGCATTCCTCGGCCATCGGTTTGGATTCAGGAGGTTTTTGAGCGGACAGGGTTCGTTGCGGTTGACGCGGGCTTCCCGGCAGTACCACTGTTGCGGCAGTTCCTGGCCCATTGTGTTCATAGCCAGAGCGGCTAGCGACATTGACAACGTAGAGACCAATGGTTGGCTTGGGGGGTGAGGCCTTGTGTAGAAGGCTGTTAATACGATCTTGCCATTGCTCTTGGGAACTCTCCGCACTTCGTTGAGATTGATGGCCGTACGGGTGAGGTCCGCGGCCATCTGGCTGCCCTTTGTTACCCCAAACAGGCTGCTGCCGGCTAGCGGGCGTGTGGTGATGGCTGGCGGCAGGTGGAAGCTTCACAATAGGTTGCGGCTTTGGCAGGGAGACTTGGGGACGTCTAGCATCGCCCTCGTATGCAGGATGTCCTTCCATTGTAGGTGGGGGTGCTGACGGCGAAGATGACCTGATCGTATCTGGTGGTGAGCCCGGGCGCTGCTCCTTTGCGGGGAAGAAACGAGATGTCCGTGGTTGCGTAGATGCATTAGCATTTTGCGGAAGCATATGCGGTGGCGCAGATCCAATGACTCCAGCAGGAGCGGTAGGGGCTGGCTGATTTCCAGGCCTGGAGTCTTCTCGGGAGGCCTTCCAGGCATGGGCGTTATGCATTTGCACCTCGGTGGATTTCAGGACTTGACGTGTGCCATCGCCAGGTGCGTGAACCTGTCGCCACGTTTCCTTTATCACCGGCTGAGCATCATCAGCAGATATGCCTCTTTCTGTAAGCTGGCGTTCCATTTTAGCGTGCTCGGCCAATCTAGCAGCGCTCAACTTCTGGTCGCTGTCGGCAACAGCAGCAACCCATTTGCTAGCAAGATCTGATCCTGGCGCATCATATCGAGAGGTCCGTGATCCGATGGGAGCCGTTTGCATCGCTGCAGGTAGTGACAGCGGTTGTGGGCCATTGCTGGGTTGAATTGCTGTGCCAGTCGCGCCAGGGATTCGGCCCAAATCAGGATTGAACGTTCCATTGCCAAGCCCGCGGTCGTTATCTGGAGAACCCCAGACATTCCTTCCCAAGCCATTCGCCCCGGCCGACCAAGCAGATAATCTGTCTGGCCGCGGGCTAGTGCCAGCCCATGATTCCGCAGGCTGTTGTTGATCCTGATTCTGCGAGACACGTCTTGATGTCGAGTCTTTGGTGCCTGGACCGGTTTGATGCAGGGGCTGACGGTCGATAGATGCCTCGCGACGATGAACTTGGGTCGGCCTAGCTTCATCGCGGCTGACACTTTCCTTCTTGTCGTTCTTCTTCTCGGGTGCAGGACCGAGCGCTTCGAGCTTCTTTTGAATACGTTCCTTGCGCGCCGCCTCTTCGCGGGCCACTTCCTCTTGTCGACGTTTTCGGGCAAGCTCGATACGTTCCTTCATGAGCTTCTTCTGATACTCAACATCGTCTTCCTCTGGCATTTGCGACTCCATCTGCGTGAGATCTGGCATTTCCAGATTGTTCCAAGGAGGGTGCTGCCGATTAGGGCCGCTCATGGCTTGTTGGTTATAGCGACCTTCATTCGAGCCAGAGAACGATGGCCGACGAGGCCCGCGGTCCTCGACAGGGTGCTGTTGCTGTCCCTCGGTACCACGCTGGCCACGCTGCAGAAGTCCGCTACCACCACTGACATTAGAGGATGCTCTTCTCCTGTTGAAGGAGCCCTCCTGGTTGGTACGGGTAGTTTGAAAAGCGCTGGATGGCTCTGGGTGATCCATAGCTTGTCGCTGGAGAACTGAGGGCTGCCGGCCTGAATGGTCAGAAAGCATGGATCCGCGGCGGTCTGGAACCGGTTCAAGTCGTCCAGACTGGGAGTTATAGAGTTCGCGCCCGCCATTACCGCCGTGACTATCTCTCCAGGAAGAACGGTTAAAATCATCCGCAGCAATCTCTTTGGGCGGGTGGCCCATCATCTTTAGCGGCGATGGCTCCTTATAAGAGCCTCGAGGTGATCCGGTTGATTCACTCCATGGCTGCTGTGGCCGTTCAACGGGAGGCAGCTGAGCCCAGGGGGATTTGGCGGGAGCGGTTGGTTGTGGTGGCTTTGCAACCAGAGCAGGGCGGTCCTGGGTAGCGCCCTTGAGCACGAGGCCTTTCCCGGAAGGTAGACCGGTAGGTTTCGGTGCGATGTACTCTGGTTGGGTAGTTCGTTCGGTGAAATGATGCTTTGAGTGAAATTGTTCTTGTGATACATCTGGGACATCGTCAGGAGGTGCATGCTCATCGGGATGTGGCAGTTTCGTCTTTGTGCCGTCGCCCCATGTGATTGCTTCTGGGGCCCAGTCTTCGTCATCATCATCGATATCTGCCCATTTGTTCTGCCCTTGTGCATCGTCTTCATTAAGGCGACTAGCCATATGAATACCGTATTTCTTGAGCTCTTCGTCTGTGAATTTTTTGGGCTCCGGCGCTTGGTCTGGTCAGCAACTGGGCAATGGCTTGCTTGTGTCGGGTCCAAGTAGTGACAGTGATACATACGTCGATTCTTGTTCCAGACTGCGTTGGCGTCTGGTACGGATCCTGACTTGCCGCCATTCAGGGTAGCGAAACGTGGCATTGAGTCTCTCGTGCCGCTACCAGCTTTGGCAACAAGCCTGGGTCGAGAAGCCGATAAAGCTGATGAACCGGGAGGTGGCGTGCTGGCGCCACCAGAGGGTCGTTCTGTCGTTTTCGAGGCTATACTCGAGCTATTCGCCTTGGCGGCCAAGAATGTCTTGTTGACGGAGACGGCCTTGAAGGTGGCAGGCCTCCTGGCTGCAGAGCCAGTTCGGCTGTGGCTCTTGTCGCCATCTTTTGCTCGTGACGCTTCCGTATCGGATCCGCCGCTTACACTAACGTCGGTGGAATGTAATTGATCTTCGACAGTTGTGATGCGTTTGTTGGCTATATCCTCGATGTTGTGGAAACTGCCGCCGTTTAAAGCAGAGTAGTCGACGCCATGCTGGGCACCGTTTGGATGCTAGATTAGGAAAGCGGACAGGTTAGCATTCGTGGCTGGGCGTCGTGATGGGCCAGGGCTGCTGCCGGCTTCTTTGGCGAAAAGGGCACAAGCGGCGCAAACCGCGAACGACGAGACGCCCTGGCAATCAATGGGCAGTAGCACTCACGTCACTTAGTCGGTGCGGGACAGAAACTTCAGCTAGCTTGTTATATACGGGCTCTGTGGCCATCATCCGTCTTGGATACAGGCGTGCGCCGCTCGCGAGGGGGACGACGACTGTTGGGCCAGATCGTCGGTCGACAGACACTGCTCAGCTATAGGCAGGTAGGTGCAGCGGCGCCGAGACGGGCGGAGGCTGGGGAAACGGCGGGTGATGGTAAAGGTCTTGCCGGTCGATGAGGGCTTCTTGTGGTTCTCGAGACGCGAATGAAGAGCTTGCAGACGATGAAAGATGATCGCGGGTTGCAGGGCGGTGCCTGTTGTCGGAAGCCTCGAATTGGTCCAAGTCTGGGGGGGGGGAGTGTCGCCAGGTGTGACTAAATGGCAGGGTGAGATATGGCTTGCAATGGAGGTTCCTGCTTTTACTGCGGCCGGACGCTGGGGGCTGCCGGACGAATCAGGGCTAGCGTGGAATGTTAGCTGCTTCAAGCACTGCCGCCTAATAAAGTATCGCTTGACGCCAGTCAGGTGACACCGCTGTAACGACGACTGTGTTCCGCCTTGCAATGAGCCAAAGACACTCCTTTGTAACGGTTCCAGTACTTGTTACTGACCGGCCCTTCCGAGAGGTATCACGTGGCTGTGTTCTTGTTTTTCTCTCAGAACTCCTGCCGGCTGAGCGTGCAGAGGCAATATGCATCTCACCTTGGGGAAACAGCAGGCTACCTTTGTACTCAGCTGGCTGCTGGCGGACCCTGCCTAAGTAAGTACCTTACTGGTAGGGACTTCGGTACCTTGGTACATGGGTGCATAGGGCGATGATTGGTGATTTGCTGAGAATGATTCGGGTCCGCTGTATCAACCAGCTCCCGGTACGGAGTATAATGCGCTAAGTACCTCCTGGGTGCCTAGGTACCTGTTGGCAGGCCGCTGGTATCTGGGAACCTTAGTACTTACTTAGGTACCTATTCATCTTGTTTGTTTCTGTTTGAAGTGTAACTTGGCATTGAACTGGCCATATATGTAAGATCTCCTCCAAGGCATCCATTGAAGATGCCAAAAGGAGGCATAAATTCGTTCTTATGTATGCATTTCATTCTCAAGTTTTTGTTTTCCTGGAACCATTGCCCTGTTTTGCAGCGCACATCCTCCACTGCATCCACTGTATCACTGCGCTGCCTCAGACACAACAACGGTTTTTTTTTGGCCCTCCGCAGCAACTGCGGCACCCCAGCTTGCACATTTCTTGCTCAAGAAAATTTTTTATATCAACTTCGACGTTCAGCTCCATTACTATCTGCTAGAAGCGGTGTATTATGCGCGCGCGTCACGTCCCCATTTTTTGACCGAATCATTGCGGCCTAACAGTGGCGCGTCCTCACGTACCGATGCCCAGCGCTCCACGCAACTATGCAGCTATTTTGATACGTACTCGTTCATGGTGATATATAGGTCTGCATACCTCGTCTGACAATGGATCGCTTTTTGTCTTCAGCTCATGCTGCCCATTGACAGTCAGCTGAACATTGCAGTGCACAGTGCAGGCAGCCAGTCCATGCGCGAGACGGATATCTGACATCTCCGCAGCCAAGCCAGCTATCCGTATAACATGCACAAGTCCAACATGGCAGTGTCAAGATATTTCAAGAATGTCTGAGTTGTTACAAAAGGAAGTACAGGTGTGGCATGACAACACCCTCTAAGAGTCTATTTACACAACCCTTCAGTTGTCACCAAATGTTCTTCGCTTTACCAAGTACGCTCCTTAGTGAGCGTTGTTTTTGTGGTGGCCTGCAGTCATCAGTCAGCAAACGAGTCATCGTCTATAGTTCAGCCTCTTCAGTTGATTCTCAGGGGAGTCATACGCAGGTGGAAGTAGTAGTTCTGGGCGTAACCGATGCCGACGAGGAAGACGATGGCGTGGATAATGGCTAGCGACCTATTAGTAGACTATTCCTGTACACAACAGCGGCGCTTCTTGTGCGAAGCCCGGCTTTCGGGGAAGATGATCCATACGGGTAGCAGAGGCCTTCTTGCCGAAGTAGCGAGCCTGGTAGCGGCCGAGAAGACCCTTGGCCTTGGCCTCAGGGGCGGCACCACGAGGAAGCTTCTCGTAGAAGCTGACGACACGCTGCATGCGCAGAGCGTCAGGAGCGCCACCAATGGCCTAAAGATTTTCCATGTTAGTGTCGTTGATTTCGAGGTAGGCGATGCCACACTGTTGCCGCGAGCTGGGACGTCTTCGGCGCGTCTCGGCGATAGCTCAATTGGCCATTGAACTGCGTCTCGCATCGCCAGCGTCGTGAAGAAAGTCGTCGGTAGTGGGGGGAATTAGCTTCGTACCTTGGGAGAGGCGACCTGTTGGGAGTTTGGTTAGCAATTGGCCGTCAAGACCAGCTCCGGGACGTCACGGGGGGGTCAGCGAAAAATGGCGGTTGCTCACCTTGGGGGGGATGAGGGTGGAAAGACCACGGCGGGTGACGAAGCTCATGATGTCGGTGGTTGGCTGAAATCTGTATATATCACACTCAAGTTGATTTTTCCTGCCGCTTCGTTCCGTCGACGGTCGTGCGAGCTGCTCAATGTCAGATGGCTTTGCGAATTGAGAGTGGTGGTGATGCTGGTGCACCAGGCTAGACAGTCGCCGTTCCGAAAAGCACTCGTCCCGGCAAAACGTCGCTCCATTGTCAGCCAATCACCACCCACCCTTATCTGCTTTGCGCCACCAACGCCAGAACCTGTGCTCCAGTATCCATCAACGCCGCACCTACTCATCTCGAGGAGAGAAGAAAAAAAAGGCCACTCCTTTGTTGTCAATTGAGCAGCAACAACAATCCATCATGCCTGCTCTACGATCTCAAGGCGTTGCCCGCATTTTGCGAAGCGCCACCGCGCCGCGTCTGGCCGCGCCCATGGCCACCCGACGCCTCCAAAGCTCCATCGCGAAGCACAGCGAGAAGGAGGTTACCGGCACGCCGAGCGACGCCAACCAGCCCGACTTCGACAGTCCCCACGATAAGGCCACCTCGTGAGCGCTTCCAACTCCCCTTCGATGCTCAAAACTTTCAACAGTGCTGACTGATGGCCGCAGGACCTTCACTCCCGTACCCAGGGCCGTTCAGGATGGCACAGACGACATTCGCTCCGCCGCTGTCACCTCCGGCGCTCCCATGGAGCTCCAGGCTCGTACCGTCAGGTAAGCTCCCCCTTCGAAAATGGCGCTTCAGTCTTCCGGTCCTCCCAGAAACGACACATTTCTAATCTGCCGCAGAATATACAAGGAGACAAAGGCTGCCACACAGTCTGGAACCTGGAGGGGCCACGACTGGCGCATGGACTGGGATATCCTTCCCAAGGGTCACCGTTGGGAAAACCCGCTGATGGGATGGCAGTCGTCCGGGGACTTCATGCAGGGCACACATCTCAGCTTCGAGACCAAGGAGGACGCCATTCACTTTGCCGAGAAGCAGGGCTACGAATTCTTCGTGCAAGAACCCAACGTGCGCAAGTTCACCCCCAAGGCCTACGCCAACAACTTCCTCTACAGCGCACGCAAGCTCAAGCATATCCGCACGAAGTAGAGTATCGTGCTCGTTGATCTTTAAACACTATGTAAATATCTCGTTTGTTTAATTAACAAGAACTTTGGTCAAACCTGTTCTGTTCAGACGCTGCCACAGGTGCTCATCGACACGCGCCTGCACAATTCGCCAGTCGAGTCAAGTGATTAAGAAAACGTAGCCAATATGAAAAATTCTCGTCAGTACGGCATTGAATCACCCGGTGTTCAAAAAAATTGGAAGAAGAAACAAAAGGCTACACCTGTAGCAAGCATTGATTGTCGTGTAGCAGGCCCAAACTCCGAAAAAATCGCTACTGAAGAGTTGTACAAAATACATAGTCGGATCCCAGATCCTTTAAACAAGTAAACGCCTATACCGTTCATAATCATATTCATCATACCGTGACCATAGGTTCATGCCCATTCTCAGGATTTGCATGGCGGCGTTCCGCTTCATCAGTGGTCAGGCCCACGTCCAGCCGTTCGGGTAAACTGACGCCACGATCCCGGGCTGCAGACTCTGCCCATGCCCGCATTTTGACCAGCTGGCGGATCGCCGCCTCACGTCTCATTGACTGCTGCTCCAAAATCGCGCGGTTGACACTATCCGCAGCATCTCGGCGAAGCTCCGGATTAAGCAGTGCGGCCAGTTGAGGCTCCAGAGTTTCGGGAGGGAACAATAGAAGAGCCATAGTCTTTTCTAGCTCCTCAAGGAATCTGGGGTTTGTAGGAGCACGGGGCCCTAGCTGCTCCGTGGCAAATTTCAGCGCTGGGCTGATGTCGCCCCCCGTGGCGTTACAACCCCTAATGAGCTCGACAAGCTGCAAACGTAGTAGAGAGAAGTGTAGTGCTTTGTCTGCATCTAAGATCTGCGGTCGGTGATTAGCGTTGATTCCAGACCGATTTTACGAACATAAGGTTTGAGTCAAGGAGGAAAGTCATTAAAGAAGTGGTTGTTTATCATCACGGACCGATGCCGGCCCATATGCGTGGTGCATGTATAACTCTTGTTTTAATCATGCAAGGGTATTGAACAAAGGCAATATTGCTTACCTCAGGGTCCAGTTCATTGAGCATCTCAATAGCAGATTGTATGTTACCGCTATGAATGCAATTTTGTATTGCCTGTCGGGCCCGGATTGAAGCAATGTCCTGCTGAGGCTGCAGGTTTGCCTCTTTGGAAAATTTTGCTGCAGCATTGGGATAGCCCTCCATGGTCAGGTAGTCTAGAATCAAGGCATTGATATCACTAGTGCTCGCAACGGTTAGCTGCGTCATAGAGTAGGGCAGTAGAATGGAGGAAGGTGTAGTAATTTTGCCTGTCAGATTAAGAAGAATAGATATCGGTTTCTCCGCATTAATATCTAGGAGAGATTCCCATTTGATACAAATCATCATGCGAGGCAAGTGTGCTAGGCGGAAGTCGTGTGGGGTAGGAGCAAGGAAGGGTTCATTTACCTTTTTGGTGACTTGATATCGTCAACACGTCTTTCGAAGACATGTTTTGCCGAAGTGGCTGTGGAAACAGAAGAAGTCTATCAAAAATCATTGGTGAGTTATCGCCATGAAGAAGTGTTGGAAGAAATCTCGTACCATGATGACGAATGCTGCTGACGGTAGGGAGAAATGGACAGAACGCGCGGCAGCTCCTCACGAGACCAGCTGGCGAGGTCACACTTTTCTATCGTCTTTGCATGTGTCGGAGCTGGAGAGGAGAGTTCTGCAGTACGCAGTCGTCCTCTCAAGTTCATGGGTGTGCAATGAAGGAATGAACCAGCTGGTTCGTAGAGGTGAAAAAGCTGGTAATGGAGAAGATTGAGCAGCCAGCGCGAAGTGGATTGAAGCAATAGAAATTTCGGAAGGCAGGTTAAAGCGTTCCGTGGTGGAGGACAAGCCCCACCTTTTACCGAACCCTCGTTCCCCCTAGATACGGAGGAAACAACGGACCTATTACACAAGGCTTGAAAGGATAGAGATTGCAGACAATTAGGAGACAAACGCGAATAGCATGGTATGGAACTCTGACTACACTTGAACAGACATCGTGTTCCGTGCTGTAGCTATGAAATGCTACTAGACCGAGGGACCGCTACAGTCACCTCAACTACATGGCTTGTGAAGTAGACAAGCCGAACACCCACCGTCTATCTCAGTACGGATGGTGGAAAGGGGCTGGCTTGGCCTTGTGCGCAGCTGGTCTGGAAGTCGTTAGTCGACGTCGTCAAATGTGGCCTCAGCCTTGTCCGCCAGAGGTTTTTTAGGGCTGAATCAATGAGCCTATTGGTACGGAGTAGATAGACAGCAAAAGCTAGGTAGCTATGTTTCACCATTGAGATAGCGCAAGCACGTCTACGCCCACCGGTTTTCATTCCAACCTCGGTTCGTCAGCAACGCGTGGCACGATAAGCTTGGCAGAGTAGACCGCGATCCTACTGCTTCTTAGCTATTTGGGTTGGGGTTAACGCCTACCCAGTAGCTTTCGGTAGATCTAGTGACGGCTGCTTTACGCCATCGCCCCGCCCATGTCCTTTTCCAAAATAGCACGTCCCAGTAAGTATACATGCTAGCCCACCACAGACAGACCAAGCATCTATCATGGCAAAGAAAAGAAATCATTACTCACATGCGTGATGTTCCAACAAACCTCTCTGACCATTATTACTGTAGTCGAAGGAACATGAATATGTTGATTGGAATGAAAAGAGAGATTGTCGAATATAGGGTAGCCTCGACTGCTCCGAACTTGGCGATGCAGCGTGTGAAAAATCTTGTCCAGGCCATTTTGCAACTTTTTTTAGAAAATCTTTCTCATCAAATTTGGCGACTTTGCTTCTCTATACGAGAATAAAAGTATTGGTACCCAAACCATCTGGGCAGAGCTGCCGATTGCATTGCCGAGGCTGTACATGTGATGCGTGTCGACAGCCAGTTGAGAATGCGACTCTTACGCGCGGCGACACGTATGCCTCGGGGAGAAAACCAAATCATGTTGGGCTAGCGCCGCTGTGTTGCGAAGCTGTAAGTTCTAATTTCAACGCGCATCTACGGGTTGCCTGTGAATATAAGGTCCTAAAGCCACCCTCTGGAAACAGCATCAGCGACTACTGTCTCCCACATAACAATCTCAATTCGACTTTTTACCTGCATAGGAGACCTGAAATTTACTTTTGGATACGAACTCATCTTCTAAGTCTTGATACAAACATCATTGCAGGATGAGTGTGCAGCGGAACCCGAAAGACTCCATTGCATCCACCTGGAGGCAGAAAGACCGCTCAGAGTGGAATATTTTCCATTGGTTTTATGAGATATTCCAGCTCCATCATATTGATCTCGAAAAGCCTATCCCGGTCCACCCAAAGACTGACAAGGTGCCGTACCTCAACGACTGGTACCAGCATCGATGGATTCTTGCGCATGCCTTTGCACCGGTGTTGCTGCATCATTTCTATTACGTCTACACCGGCCGCAACTTGAACATGTGGCAGGCTGTTGTACTCTACAGCCTCGCCTTTAAGCTCAATGCTATCCGAGAGCTGCACATTTTGCGAAAAATCGGCGAGCAGATCGGTTTTCTCGATGGTGATGTCCATGAGCGCGATGGCGTCCCGGACAACAGCGTCTTCAAAGTGTTTCGATCGCTCGTGTCGACGTCCACTTTCCGACCAGTCTTTACCGTCTTCTTGGCATACCAGATTAATAAGACCCCTGGGTCTATGAATATATATCTCCTTCCTTTGGAGACTGGGCTCTACGCAATCATTCTCGACTTTTGGTTTTATTGGTACCATCGGTTGATGCACACTGTTGACGGACTCTGGCAATATCACCGCACCCACCATTTGACAAAGCACCCGAATCCTCTTCTTACTTTGTATGCAGATACTGAGCAAGAGATATTCGACATTGCCGGCATCCCGTTGCTGGCTTACTTTACGATGAAGTTGATGGGCTTCCCAATGGGGTTCTACGAGTGGTGGGTGTGCCACCAGTACATCGTCTGGGCCGAATTAGCTGGCCATAGTGGTCTCCGCATGGCTGCTACACCGCCGAACCCGTTCAACTGGCTGCTCCGCAAGTGTTCGGCGGAGCTTATCATCGAGGACCATGACTTGCATCACCGCAAGGGATGGAAGTCGAGTGCCAACTATGGCAAGCAGACCAGATTGTGGGATCGAGTTTTTGGTACTTGTCGTGATCGCATCGAGTGCTATAACGACAATATCGAATGGAACGCACAGATTTCGATGCCCATCTTTTAATCACAACTGAGAAAGCTTCAAGGGGAGGGGCAAATAAGAGATGTCTAGTAAGCTTGGGCGTGTGGGGGGTGTTGACACAGGAAAGCGGGAGGAAGAGGAAGAAAGAAAGACACAATACTTGGTTTAATGAAGACCTATCTTCTGGATAGGGGCACCAATAGCATATATATATATAGGTTTTAGAGTTGATATATAACTAGAAGATATTCTCTATTGTTGATCTATATTCTTTTGCTTGCAAGATTTTCTGCCCTTGAGGTGATGGCAAGCTTTATATGTAACAGTCTTCACACGTAATATGAATTGTTGATAATTTGAAACATTTTACTCTGTACTCGTATAGTTGCAACGACTGCGCCGACGGATAATTAGCGGAGTGGTGCCTTGTTCTGTAGGGCTGCACTTGAGCTTGAGCACTCACGCTGCGACGTAAAGGCGGGTCTCAACATGGGGCGCCCGGAGAAATAGTAGATCGGCATCTCAGCCTTATACTGGAGGCTGCCACATGATGAGAGAATAGAGAACAAGGAGGAAAGAATTATAGGGCTCGAGTTTTTAGATGAAACCAGAGAACCAGTGTATGAAGCGAGTGGGTTACAAAAGAGTTGTTTTGTTGTCGAGAAACCAGGCAAGTGGTAGTACATGCCGATCACGAAATTGTGACGACGAGTATAGCTGTACCTGTATTCGTAGACCATGTTGCTTTAAGAAAGCAGTCAGAAGTAATCAAAAGTTCCACACAAGTGAGGATTTCCAAACCTGCTTGTGGTTGTCGCAGGGATACGCTAACTAGGAGATGCAGACATGTGACATGACTCATCGAAACGACATGGATCATGATGGATGTGCAACCAAAAAAAAAGGCAGACATGTGATAGTGACTCCATTCGAGCAGTATAAGGCATTGATTGAATGACGCGGCATCAGTGACCTGATCCGAGAAACACAGCGCGTACGCGCAGCTCAACACGCATGCGTCTGTGCACCTCAACAATTTGGAAACGGCGACAGTTGAGACGACTTGAAGCAATGGCGACAGCATGTGTATATTCCAATGTATATAATCTGCTGGTCGCACGTTTTCCCCAAATTCCTAGAATAGCATCAAACCATTTGCCTCACACGACAATTTGCCCTCTCTCTTATACCAGGAACCACTTTTCGCAATCTATACCCAATTACTTTTGAATAACTTGATAAAATCAAAACCGAAAGATTTTGCAAATCTTTTCAAAATGAACGCTATAGCTCAATCAATTCTGAATAAAAGCAAATTGGAGATTGATCTGATCAAGATTACCAATGCCACCAAAGAGTGAGCTACCAAAGCTTCCATGATGCACAGGAACTAACCTGGTCTCAGCTCTTTCTTGATATCCTTGAAAGGAAAAGCAACAAAAATTGGGGTGACGACGGCTACTATTGCAGAAATGACAGTTGATCTCGTGGGACCATGTGGTGCATTCGGCCGTTTGACTGTGCCCTCCATAAAGATGGGATCTTTTGGCGCGGACATTGCAATCGTCGAGCAACCGGTAAACATTATCGACATGGAAGCGTTCAAAGCTTTTGTTGCAGCCATCATGAGAGATGAGGACTTGACTCTGCAACTGGCAAATGGGCACACAACCGTCAAGTCGATGGGGATGAAGACTACTATTGTCTACAACAAAGTGATTCATCTCAAGGGCCTCAAATCCCTTCAAACCACCCTCCTCAAAATGGAACCAGGCACGGACGGATCGAAAAGTATCATATCCATGATGAATCCGTCCCAGTTCGAGCTCGACCTGGGCACTGTGATATACGAGGTTCAAGATAAGAATGGACAACGGATTGGGGAGCAAAAGGGAGCGACCTATGTACAGCGTGGTGAATCAAGTCTCGCTCTGCATGGTCTTGTTACGGGGGACGTGTTAAGTGGCGAGACAAGATTCGTCGGGGTAGACGTCGAAGAGGAAAATTGGCTGAAACAGATAATGGGTAGTATTGAAGTAGTGGTAGCCGCATGAAAATCATGAAAATGACATTGCCAATAGCAGCGCAGTACTAATTTTAAACACATTCCAAATATAATCTTGAGACTCTCCATCGCTTCAGTACTGGTCCAACACAAGTATCAAATCGTTTAAGAGGCGAAAGCCAAAACATCACGGCTCGACCAGACAAGTTGGCACAATGAGACGATGTCTCGACCAAGGCCAAGAATTCATATTTCACCTTTACCACGGCAGCTTAGATCCAGTCGGGCAAGCCTTGGTGGTGGTTGTGACAGTGACCGGGGCTGTTTTCGTGCAAGTAGGATTGGGTGTACAGTCCTTGGTGTCAGTTGCAGTGACAGTGACGGTGGAGGCAGCAGGACAGGTGCCGTTTCCCGGACCTGCCGTGGTGGTAGGAACGGTGGTGGGAATGGTGGCAGTTGGCGTAGTCGCAGGAACAGTAGGAGCCGACGTGGAACCGCCGGACGGCTTGCTGGACGTGGGAGCCGAGGTCGGCTTGGTGCTCGGGCTGCCACCACCACCACCACCACTGCCATTCTGGCAGTTGGCAGGGCTGAACAGATCCTTGGCATCGGCCAGATCCTTCTGGAGAGGCGCGACGAGGCCCTGAGCAATCGACTGCGCAGCTGCCGGGACCTTGGACACCACGGTCTTGATCAGCGCGTTCGAGGCGGTTTCCAGGTCGGTGACTTGGAGTAGCGTGACATCACACAGACCTGCCGCGGCAATGGCAGCCTTCTTATCCTTGATGGAAGCGAGCAAGGCGTCACCTTTGGTCTGCAGGTCCTTGGCGGGCCCGGTGAGGCCGAGAGCTTCGTTGAGGGTGAGGCCAGGCAGAGGCTGGATCTTGGCATCGCCGTCCTTCAGATCCTGGATAGCCTTGTTGGAGGCATCAAGCAGGCCGGAAGGATCTCCGTTGAAGCTCTTTGTGGCGGTGTTCAGGCCGTCAAGGTCAGCTCCGATGCCGCTGAGGACGCCGGTAATGGTGGCCAGGTCACGACGGACGACGCTGGCAGCGACGCCGCCGACCAGGAAGAGCAGGGAAGAGACCTTCATTGTGTAGGTATACTTTCTGTTGATGCAAATGGGTAAACAAAGCGTAGGATATGCGAAGGTGCCGAAGAAACTCTGTTGTCATGGAAAGAAGAGCTGGCCTGTTTGACTGTTTATGTACCTGGTCCAATTACTGACAGAATGAACATGACTACATGTGAGCGCATTCAACAGCCGAGAAACCACCTTGACCAAGCTAAGTTGAAATGCAGCTGCCGTGCTGTTTCTTTCTGCCACCATCATATGGCATTGTTCTCGACCTAGATACATAGCTCCCAGCCGGTGTTCAACGGAACCAGTGGGCTAGTGGCTAAAGTGTGGCTTTCAGCCGTTCATTGTCCAATAGAGACCTTGAATCTAAGAACGCTTGTTAGCACTGCATCATCTACCAGGGGATGCGGGGGAATTGGGAGAACACACGGGCTTTTCTGGGGAATAGCCACATATGATCAGCGTGGCGGCATAAGCCGGGCGGCATCCTTGCGCGCAGGATTCCTGAGCAGCCCAAGACTAGTACGCTTTTGTTTGGTTAATTTGCGCCAAATGTTATTACTTGAGCAATTGAAATTGCGGGTTAGACAATTTGCTGGCTTGGAGTGGCACGAATTGCGGGATGCTGCAAGTACATATGTCTGCGCACAGATGCCTTTGTTCGTAACGCATATGTGATGATCAGCATTTGATCGCCGAGGCACCAAGTGTCAGTGTAACTGTAAATCTCCCGAATCAGAATAATTTTGCAGTTTACGGTAAATGTTTTTCATTCAATCTCACCTCTGTAAAACAGGATGGCCCAGGGTGGCAGGAAAGCTCGAGCGTCTGACGGTTGACAACTCACAGTCACAAGCACCAAACATCACTACACCACGGCCTGAGCTTGTACGTTGATGTTGCTTGAGTGATGATCGCCTATAAATACTCCCAATTGTCTCTTAAGATGCTGACTTTGGAGTTGATCATCCTTCACTAATCTTCATTCACCTCAATTACACTTCAAAAAGATGCTCCTCTCTAACCTCGTCGCGCCGATCGCCCTGGCTGCCACAGTCTTGGCCGATGGGGCAGCCATCAACAGCGCATTGAAGACTGTTGACACAAGAATCAACTCTCTGACTGCTTCCTTGACCGGCTTCTCGGGCGACATCTTTGGCTCCATCCCCATCCTCGGCGCGAGCCTGGCCCTCAAGTCCAACATTGAGAAGGCAAACAAGGTCGCCAACGACTCGCAGCCTCTCACCTCTGACGACACTCTCAGCCTGGCGGACACTGTCAACATCATCATCACGGACGCGACCAAATCCATCGACGCCTTCATCGCAGTCAAGCCCAAGTTTGACAAGTTGGTCATTGTAACGCCGATTGCGACCGGCCAGATCAAGGACCTCAAGAAGGCAACGGCGGCACTGGGCGATGCAATCATTGCAAAGGTCCCGGCAGACTTCAAGGATGTTGCCACTCAGCTCGTCGGCCAGATCAACGAGCAGTTCGACAGAGGCATTGCAGCCTATGGCGGTGGTGGCTCGGCCTTGCCAGGCCTACCTGGCATGAGCCGATCCAGCCGTCTGGCTCGCCACATTTGAGCGGAACTGGCGAAGAGCTGGCGGAAAGTTTTATTTCTTTTTCCATGCAGATAGCGTAGCTTGACAAGAAATGAAAAGTCTATGGAACCGATTTTCATGACAACCAATCTTGCAGTGTCATAAAAGCCCACCATAAAGTACATGAACAAAACAAGTGATCCAATATAACATACAATGAGCCATTGTAATATGCACGCATTCACAAAATTTCCTATGTTGGTGCTCAGAATGGCGGCGAGTCTGGCGACATGACGTCGCCTCACAGCATGGCAAACCAAATAACCGAAGCGTAGTGCAGAGGTTCCCATCAGCAGGCCGTGGACGTTGAACTCTTGTCTGAAGCGTTGACCACGTCCTCCAAAGTATAGAAAGAATGATCACCATTTGTTTTGTTCCTGGTAGTGCCGCCCATCGGGCCGCGTACGTACAGGGTAACGCTTCAAATAGAACCCCTACCCTTCGCAACTGTGCTGTAGCTTTTTATCCATGCAGCACTTTAAAGATCAACCACTGAGGGGCCGTTGGGCATTATTAACATTTGACTGCATGAAATACATGGTATTCTTGCTACTGAAGCGGGTCGGACCCAAAGTTGGAAATAAGTCTGCTCGTTCTCTTCTCTGCCATGAAATAGGACGCCCCAGCCTGGCCACAAAATCATGATGCATGATCGCAGAGCGACCGCCCGAGCCCACTCTCTACTTTGTGTAGACCTGGATAGTCTGGTAAAAGTGAAACTCCAACGACGAGATCAGAAGCGGTGCGACGTCCTGTACAGCCTTGACAAATTTGTCCGTCAATGCCGCGCCGAAGCCAAGCGTGGAGTTTTGCAGGCCTTGCAGCTCATCTCGAACGAGATCGGTTATTGCGCTCCCACCGAGTTTATTGAATACGTCGCGCTTCACGGCCACCTTTCCCAGCACGGCATACGTGACATCCGTGATGCCCACGACCGAGTAAGCAACGTTCGATGACTCCTCGCCGGTGAAGGCAGCCGAGCTCTTGGCAGAGTCCGTCGCTGTCTGAAGATTGCTCTGCAGCTGCGTGGCCTGGTTCTGGAAGTCCACGGCCGCTTGGGCGTCGTCGGCACCCTGTATCTTATCAAGGGTCGCGTTCATTGCGGTGAGTTGTTCCGATATAGACGATATGGAATCGATTACGCTCTTCTCATCGCGCCGCAGAAAGTTGCCCATGGCTGGCGCGACGAGAAACGGTATGAGCGTCTTGGGATGCATTCTGGTATTGAGCACGAGAGGCTTGTGTGTTCAAATGATGCTGAACAGATAAGTTTGGGTGCCAGCGAACAGAACAGGATCAGGGTCGTGAGATAACATGAAAGGGCTCAAGAAACAACAGTGTCGTTACTTACTCTTTGTTAGTCGTATCTATGGATTAGCGCATGTGAGCTTGCATGGACCAAGGCCTCGGACTTCAATGGCAGGTCTTGTCGTGTCTCGAAGGAGCAGCAGATGGTAGGTACAGGGTGTAAATGCTACCCTCACGGCAATAATTTAACGACAGCAATTTTATTGTAGTGGTGATCTCCAGCAACCTGTACATATGCTTCAGTCTCCTCCTCCTGGCTAGTGGAATGGTCAAGTACATGTGAGCTTTTCTCGGCTTGGGCCGCGCAGATCCCCCCACTCAGACTGCCGGGATAACGACCAGGAAACGCCAGGGCTTGCTGGAAATATCGAGAGATGTGTAGGGTACCCGATGAGGATCTTTGCCTGCCCTCGTGATTTCGCCATCGAGATTTGCCAA
The DNA here is from genome assembly GCF_051103115.1 of Cordyceps javanica. Classification (NCBI taxonomy): domain Eukaryota; kingdom Fungi; phylum Ascomycota; class Sordariomycetes; order Hypocreales; family Cordycipitaceae; genus Cordyceps; species Cordyceps javanica. The sequence goes on from NC_139296.1 coordinate 3,942,203, forward strand.
GCACCGGAGTCAGTGGCATACCTGTATTCGACATGGGGGCGCCATAGGGGCACCATCTCTACCTTTTGTTTCGCAGAATAATGTAAAAAGAGTCTAGATTACTCGGTACCATATGATGAATAAAGCACCAACGAGCCAGAATTAGCACGAGAAGCGAATTTCAGAAACAGCAGGGCAGCCAGCTCGTGGATTATGAGTATGCGCCGCATAGTATTAGCAATCATTCTGTATATTTGCTCCAAGCCTAGACGGTGATTAAGCAATGCTATGCAAGGTTCAGCGCAAGTTCTGATTGATTATGGCGCTGCATCTTTCCAAGACCTCCGAGGTACCCTTTGCCACGCGTTGGCCTATACAAATCATCCTATTCATGGCCAGACTGCGCCGCATGCAGGCACAAACAAGGAGCTGCCAACCACGGTGTTGCTATATGATATATGCGCATTATTGATCAAAGTAGTTCCCGGTTTCTGACCAGCATTGCATTTCTGTCGTTTAACACGTTAGTCTCACCACGCAAGGATGCTTCAATCAAATGAGTGGGGGAGGAGGGCCTTACCGGCGAGTCAATTTCGCACTTCCAAGTCGACTCAGCTGTATTATTTGATTCCTCGATCTGAAAGTACTCGGGAGAATGATGCACATAACCCAGAACAGTAGGTGGAATCTGCGGTATTCCGTCCGTGGAATGCGTCACACGGAAATATTGATCATCGGCCACTACCGCGCTTGCGTACTTGGCCCAGGCTGCATCGCCGTTGCGCGGCTCACCAAATGTAAATACTTGGGACACATTGAAGCCAAGACCCACGAATGAAGCTGCCGCTATCGCGGAAATACCGCCGCCGAGAGAATGGCCAGTAACAACAAATCTCCAATCAGCGTCGCATAGCAGACCCTGTAGAGTAGTTACAAGCGGTTTCATGACCGAAGCATAGCATCTTTGGAAGCCATCGTGTACCTGTAAGATTGTTGCATCAGGTTATTGTTTTCAAGTTGGGTCAATCAAGTTTGGGCAAAGGTGTTGACTTACTTTGCAATCGGAGCAATTCGTACCAGGCACACTGAGCGGGACAAGAGTGAAGGCAAGGTCAGAGTCGAGCTCCCGAGGCGAGGAAGTACCGCGGAATGCGACTATTATCTCCTTCTCTGTTTCATCACGGAAGATTGCCACCCGGGTACCAGTGTCGGCGTCTTCGACGGCTTGCACAATCTTGGAGCCAAACGGCGGCGTCTGACAATCGACTTGATACGCAGCGGCAGAGAATGCCGTATAGCGCACCATCTTATCGAATAAATCCGGAGACACTTCAAAATTCCCTGCTTAGGTCTCTTTCCATGGTATATGCAAGATAAATTCTGAACTTACCTGGCGCCTGAGCGTAGGCCACCGCATGGACGAGGCCAATTAGTGGGAAGGAAAACCAACGCATTTTGAAGTGTTAGCAGAATGAAAATCTGAGATGAGCTGCAGAAGTTTGATTCAATTGTCTGTAAAACAGTACTGTTGCCGTTGAGCTCTGTTGTGATATAAATGGCACATCCAACAAATACTGTATTACCGTCGATAAGTGCCTCGAGCCATGTGCTATGGCATTGAAGGGCTATCTGGAGAAAGGGATAGCCATGCCTCGGTAAATATCCATTGTTAAAAACCACCACATATGTAGGTGTAGCTGCCCGAATGCAACCCCTTGACAGCTAAACTGGGGTGGCGTTGTAGGCTAGACTGGATCGCGCTGTCTGCGCTCGTCTTATTAGTTTTTAATCCAGCGCAACCCGTCAATACATCCGATGTAATAGCTTTTCCCAAATATCTCAGATAATCTTGCACCATAAAAAAAAATCATGCGATCTCTTGGAATATTCGGCGCTTTCGGGCTCTTGGCCGTGGCGAAAGGAGCCGATTTCCAAACCGTTCGAGACGACATCGCCAACATCAGCGCCGTGCTCCAGAGCCTAGACACGAACGCAAAGGGTATCCAAGCCGGCTCGTTGGGCATTGCTCGGTCGCTGCAGCTCGAGGTCGATTCTGTGCAGGTGCACAAGCTGCTTCTTGACACTGCAGAGGATACGAGGGCCTCGCCTCCCTTTCAGGACCAATCGATTGACATTGGCGGGGACTTCTTGAATATGCAGCCCGTCATCAACAGCGTGCTGGAGTCAATCACCAATCTCAAAAGCAACTTGCAGGAGCTCCACCTCGTGGTATTAGCATGTCTGTACCAGTTGAAACAGGACTCGGACGCGCTTGGGAAGGAAGTGGCAGGCAAGCTCAGTAGCGATTTTCAAGAGGTGACGCAACAGGTGCTCACCGAAATTGACGATGCGTTCAATGCCGCCATCATAGCTTATGGTGGAAAGAGTAAGTAGATGAACCTTTTTGTGTATCATCGTTTATCAATTCTAACAGCAAGTAGAAACATGAGTTTTTGCCTTTCTGGAGGAGCTGAGAACCTAAGTAGCAGTGAGGTTTTTAGAATCGCAATGATAGGCAATTAGCGTGTCTTGGTATTATTCTACCAGTATGCCGATATACCCTATTTCATGACATGACAACCAACCTCTTTCTCTCACTACGTTTAACCTGTTGACTCACTACCACTGATGAACATTGGAAGAGACGTATTTTCGCCCCTCTCAGATCTTGACAGATGAAGCAAGGCTCTAGGTAGGTACTTGTTCCCCATTTAGTCACCAATAGCTTCTGACGATCTTACTACCACGACACTGGGGCTTTTGTTCTTGTAGAGTCATTCAGACCAGTAGAAGGAGGTGACAGACGTTCCTGCTTCTGTTACTGAAACTCTCATTCAGTGGCAAGTAGATTGCTTTACTCAGTGGGATCAACGTAAATAAAATAAAAGGCCTTTGCGAAACATGGTATTCTCGGTTCATCTGCCGTACGCCGCTCAGCCTATCTGACATTGCAGGTCAGCCTCAAAGCTACCTTCTTGGAAGTGCAGGCCAACGTTTCCTCCAGCTCGGGCCCCATTTGTAAATAATTGGAATAAATAGAATGAACGCCCCGAGGATTCCTGCGTACATGACAAAGGTCTTCAGATACCCGAGCTCTGCAACCCACTCCGAGACCCGGAAAGAGAGCACAAAGGCCACCATGAGACGAAAAGACGAAATGTTGACCAGAGCCGGCCCAGTGAGATGAGGATAAGATTCGAGAACGTAAACAATGCCAATTGTGTTTGTGGCAAGGAAAGCGAATGCAATCATACCAAGTCCAAGGAGGAACAACATCCAATGATACTTTGCGGGGTTATCACCGGAGATGGCAAAGATGATGCATCCTACAAGACCGACAAAACACGGGATAAGCAGGTTGAGGGCTTGAAACTCTGGGTTTCGTTTGCCGTTCTTCCGCGCCAGCCAGTTGGCAACCTGATCGGCGCCCCAACCAGAGATGAGAAAAGAGGCGCCAGCAGCGACAATGAGCGGGAACAAACAGAAACCGAGATGATAAAAGTTCCAGCTCCAAGGGTCAGCAAGTAGTTGCGGGGCTGTTGTATACCCAGCAGCGAGCGCCATGGCAATGACGGCCGAGTTCAGTAGGGTGACGAATAGCATATGAGGGAAGAAGAAAGTCCGGAGGCAGTCATAGAGAGCATCTATTCCACCGCGCCAGTCTATCTTGCACTGAAATAGCTTTATATCGTCTTTGAAGGAGCGAGGTGGGTAGCTGACATGATCGATATCGGGGCGGTTTTGGCCTGGTCGAAGAGGCACGGCCGGAATTCCCTCTGATGCTACGTTAGACACCGGAGACTGATATGATACTGTCAGAGAGCTTACTGTTTTCATCATCCGAGCGATCAAACTTTGTCTCGGGCAAGAAGAAGAAGATGCAAATCCAAAAGACGAACCCAGCAATGGCAGTTGCAAAGTAGATGACTCTCCAGTCTGCGTATCCGATAATATAGGGCGCGGCCACTCCCAGAGCAACAATAATTAAACCCTGGAAGCGACAAGAATTAGCTTCAAGGAATGGATCTGCGGACCGCCAGAGAGGAAGAAGCTTACCTGGGTGGCAAAGACGACACTGATGGCAGCGTTACGTTGGTGATAGAAAATAATATCCTGGAGAATGAAAGGAATGAGACTTTCAATGGTGCCTGCACCGACAGCCTGAATGACACGGCAGACAATGTGCGTTGCCAAAGAGGTGCTAAACCCGGATCCCACACAGCCTGCCAGTGCGACTACGCCGGTAATGAGCAGAACGTTTCTGCGCCCGGTAGCAATGGCGAGGGGGATGAGAATGACATTGGTAGCGCCCATCATCAGGATTGGAAGAGACGCCAACAGGTAGATTTTCCAGATTGGCGGCCCAGGAAACTCGGCAAGGATGGTGAGCGCATTGATGCCCTCGGGCAGGTGAACTTTGGTCAGCAGCTTCGGGTCGATGCCGGCATACTGAAAGCTGAAGACGGGCAGCACAGCGCCGAGCACCAGCTCCGCCGCGGCCGCCATGGCCCCGAAGAGGCAAAGGGAGCCGAGTGCTGCCAGTTTCCTCCCCGTGGAGAGGTTCAGAGGATCTAAAAAAAAAAGGTCAGTTCTGCGCGCGGCGTTTTTTCATAGAATTTCAAGGGGGCTGGCAAAACCTCTTGGATCTGCCGTGGGCATGGGAATCAGGGGAATTTGCGGCTGCGCAGTGTCACTCGGGTGAAACTCCTTGGCATGATTCTTTGCACCAGAAGAATCTGCATCTTCCCTCTGTTCGACCATGATTTCTGCCGTTGTTTGCGGGCTTAGCTTCTCATTTGAGCGAGAAAAGAGCTTTGAGAGGGGCGCCATATCGCAACCTGTATGGTGAAAGCTGTGAAAGCTAACTGATGACAGGAACTTGTAGGAGTATAGGAGCTGTGGCGTATAAAAACCTCTGAACGAGCCGACGAAACAACTCGAGTGGAAACTTTGTGAACCGTGCACATGTATAAGTCAGACGCGGAGGGGATCATCTGCAGCTTTGACTTCCAAGGCTGCCTGCCAAGATATGCGATGGAGGCCCAGATTTCATTCGGAGTAGGGGAAAGCCGCCGAAATATTGATCTAGCCGCGGTTTATGGAGATGATCGATCAAGTTCCGTAGGTCATGTATGTGGTAGCAGCGTCTTGAAGAAATGAAAAGATGGGGAAGATGGCGCATGGGACATTGATCAGCTTACTAGCGCATCTTTCAATCGTACAAGTTTGTAATCACATATGCAGTGTTTGTGCTTTGTTGATATTATAGTGCTGAAGTCCTCGGTAACGGAGCGGCTACATATGTAGCGCACATGCTCCGGCGGCCAATTCGGGTCAAAGCTGGGGGAATTGGAGCAGATCTGTAAAAAACCCCTCCACAGAGATGTAGGTTTCCATTGTGTTTTCTGTCACTACTACGGTTTAATATCTCATTGCCATGCCGTATGTGTAGTTATTTCACGGGCACTCTCTGCTTCTTCTTGTGGCTATGTAATCTCTCAATATTACATTCACGATCGACGTCTGCGAACAACCTGCTAGCTTGGCTTCAGAAACTTTTGCACATCTCTTGTCTCTACTCTCTGGAATCATTCTCTTTGGTTCGCTCTCCAGAATGCGACCTTCACTTATACTATCATTTGCCGCCTTCGCTTTCGCATCTCCATCAGAGCCGCTGGCGGCGCGAGACTTCAACACTGTCGCGGCAGTGCTATCCAACGTTACGGACAGTGTGAATGGCCTATCCGATGTGGCCAATTCTGGGGGCGCGGATCCGGCCACGCTCCTGAAGGCCTCTGATCGCATCGTCCAAGCTATCCGAGGCGGAACGGCTGCTGTCAACTCTACAAGCAATCTCACCTTCATCGAGACTGTTCATTTGATAGCACCTGTGCACAAGCTGTCATCTTTATCGACAGACCTCACTCAGAACATGGCAAAACTCAAGGGATCGATAGAGAAGCAGAATCTTTGCGACGTCGTTCGACTGCAAATAGGAAATATCAACCAAGGTGCAACTGCATTGATCAAAGCAGTCAACAGCAAGGTGCCTTCGGCCGCACGGGATATATCAGAAGCGCTATCTCAGGGTATAACGGACTCTCTGAAGGATATACAGAACGACTTCTCGACTCAGAACTGTGTCAATGGTCGAAATGAGACTGCTACATCTTCAGCATCACATTTAGCCTTTGAAGTTCCCAACACCTTCTGCAATCTGTGTTTTTCTCTAGTAGCTATTTACTTGGTCATCTGATAAGACTATGTTTATCTTTTCCCATTGAATTGCCACATCATCAACATGTTCCGGGGGGTTATGCTTGTATTTTACTTCTATTACAGAACAGATGTAGTGAGGTATCAAGACACGGATGAAGAAATGCTTATTTGGGGATATGTAGGTTAGTATAGAAAAGAGAATGGTCCCGAATCGGCTATTTTCGTCAATATTTTGATCAGAGTGTTTAGCAACTGAAACTGCTCTATCGTGCGCTTACACTGACGTCGTGGGTAAGTCTGGCTGTAATTGCTGAACAGGTCTTTGTACCAACGGTGCAGGAATGGCAACATAGTCGAGTCTCCAACCGCTCGCCGAGCTCGTGCTTTTGCAAAATTACAATTATTGTCTAGCTTGAAAGCCAGTAGTGCAACTGCAGGGTTTCGCGCCTTCTCCACCAATTGCAAGCTGGGCTTGAACAAGATGCTTGCCCAGGCTCAAATTGCGCCATGATGCGCGGTTTCGGCGCAGCGGAGGCGAATCTCCGACTAAAAAGAGTTCCAGCGCCCCCCCCCGCACATGTTGTCTGGCTGCTCCCGAGGCCGCCTCCAGAGCAAGCATGCTTATCGGCAGAACAGAAGCTACATGTGAGCCCCATAGCTCTGGGTGCTCTCCAGCAGCTAAGTAGGAAAGCCTGTCTCAAGATGCAACGGTCAGGGGCACGCCAGTGAGTAGTTAGTGTGGAGCACACAATGTCGGATGGCATCTCACTGGGTTGGGTGACTGGGCTGACTGGCTCGCCTGGAGGTTCCGCGGAAGGCTTGGCCGGATGCACTGGCCCCGGCCGTGCGTTGCCGTGGTGGTCACATCCCCCGCACATTAAGGAGACGATGCTACATGGCGTGAGCCGGCTAGGAGGGGGTGTATGCCTAATAAGCACAGGGCAAAGGCAGCAAAGTGCCAATATGATCTCGGGCGCACATGTAGTACTGAAACGCGGCAAGGACATCATGGATCTATCCTTTACCGATTCGAATGCTTCGAATGCGGCTCTTCTTCAGACCAAGAGGCTTGGCAGTGCATCCGGAATTCTACTCTTACTGTGTCTCATTACTCAATTGAACGTACCGGTTATAGGAGCAGCCCCGAAAAACACATTACATGTGCCACTGGACAACGGACCGACTGTCCAGACATTCGAGCCAGTGTTTCCCCACGTGTTTGGTTTTGTACCCTCCGCAGGGCTTAGGATCTTATTTGCGGTACTTGGAAGGCTTCTTGATATGCTCAAAATCAATCGAAACATCTATTTCAAGCCCCTGGTCGTCCAGGGTGATGGCGTAATCTGCACAAAGATGGAACCCCAACACTCCACCATGGCATGCTGCCACATAGTATCTGTGATTGGCTATGAGAGATACTATCGTCTCCCAAGCCTCATTCGGCTACAGTGGTCTGTCCGGCATTAGTGTCATCACCTTGGCCCCTGTTAATTCAAGTGGCGAAGTTGCTCCGAAAGGTGTCAGTCGTATGTACTGTGCTCATGATCAATGTGCAGCTCGATGGCCCGTTGCCTGATTGTCTTATGTGTCATGATGGCGTCAACAGTTGGTCAAGTAATTTGGTGGGCGCTATTGATAGAGTTTAAAGTACATTGACTTGTTACAGTGTGGCCTGCTTCCGACTACTCGCGAGACGTGGAAAGCCCGCCGGACATGCCCTGCCAAATTTCAGGGCAACTTGGAAACAGGAATTCGGAGATCTTTTCCAGGGCAAGGTATGGGGGGGAAATCATCATCCGAATGTCGGCGCACAGACATGCCTCTGGACTTGCTGTATGCGCGGGTGCCGCCTCGGCACCGTCGACTACATATGTCCAGAGTGGGAAAGATGCAGAACCGACCTAGAGTGGTCATGACTGAACCATGAACAGAATTTCTGACTCCCAAGCTTGAACGGCTGTCTAGATAAATAAAGCGAGTAGAGCTCCAAAACTTGACGAGTCGAAACAAGTTCCTCCTTCATCTGCCCATTGCCCTTTCTCAAAAACTCGGTCGTTTCAGTCACATTCTGCATTTCTACAAACTGCTGCATTACCCTTTACCAAATTGACCTACTCCAGCCCTCCATACCAAGATGAAGTACTCTATCGTCGCATGCGCCATTACTGGTGCTCTTGCCATTAACACCAACGTGGTTGTTCCTCGTGATGCGTCCACCATCACGTCAATTCTTAGCGATGTCAAGAAGAATCTTGAGTCTCTCGACTCGGCTGTCAAAAGCTACAGTGGCGACAAATCTGCTCTCCTCAAAGCTTCCAATGACCTTGTCTCCGTCCTGAAGGATGGAAAGACCAAGGTCGACGGCTCCGCCGAGCTCGAGCTCAACGACGCCGTCACGCTCACCGGCCCCGTTCAGGACCTGAGCAAGAGCGCCGATGCCCTGGTCGCTGACCTAAAGAACTTTCGTGCCACGGTCGAGAAGGAGGGCGAGTGCGTGCTTGTCCGCACCCAGGTCGGCAATGTCAACGACGCCTCCCAGGCTTTGCTCAAGGCCGTCGTCTCCAAGGTCCCTCAGGAAGCTCAGCAGATTGCCTCCCAGCTCTCCGCCCCCCTCACCAAGGATCTCCAAGACAGCGTTGACGCGTTCAGTGAGGAGAACTGCAAGGACAGTGGCAATGGCGGGGGCTCGCCCACTGGCTCTACGCCCAGCTCGTCTGCGGCTGGCTCTTCATCTGCTGCACCAACTGGCTCCGCCTCTTCACCAGCTACCCCGGCTCCTCAGCCCAGCAAATCTTCCAGTGCTGCCGGAACCGTCTCCGCGAGCAGCTCTTCTGGCCCGGTCAGCACTGGGCCTCCCGTGGTCACCGCTGGTGCCGCTGCTATCGCGCCTCTGGGTATTGCTGGCATCGCTGCTGCCGCTCTGCTACTGTAGGTCTGTGGCAACGATAGAGTAGCTTTAGATACAAGTTTGGTCGGTAAATCCATGGTATGGACTTTGGATGAGCTTCATAGGTATTACTCTTCTTGCGAGGGCTATTTCAGGGAACTGGGACAAGGATACAATTGTATGAACATCAAGAGAATCGCAATGGGATAAGTCGTTGGCATACTTTTTGTATAATATCATCACATCTGTCTGATAGTTCAAATAGCACTTGAACCAATTTAATTCTGCCCTTTTTTCTTTCATGCAGCCACAGCTGTGGTTCAATCCGTGCTTTATAAACTAGTAGTCTTTCAAAATTCTTTTGCTACTTTTTTCTCGCCAATGTCCGAAGATTCTCTCTCACCAGCTCTGTAACAACAGTTTCAACGGAGCGGACGTATGAAAAATCGCTGAAGCTTAAAGCTTAGGAGCATCACGTACTAGTCAATAGCCCCTTTGAGAGATGTTTGCGGCAGAATTGAGGTCACAGTCTTTTGTATTAAGCATTAATTAACTAATATTTGTGATCCAGAAGAGATCTTCTAAGCAACAAGAATGTCACTTTGGCTAAACAAAATCTTTCAATAAGTCAAGCCCGAAATGAACCAGCACCCTTTCTCAGTCTAAACCTTCTTGCAGTTTTCGGGAGAAAAGGCCCTCTGAACATCCGCGAGGACGTCAAGGATTCCCTGGGCATGGCCCTTGGCAATGCTCTGGGCACCTTGTGGGACCTTGGAAACAGTGGCGTTGATCAGGCCCTCGCTCTTGTCACCGATGGTGGCGATTTCGTTGCGAACGAGGCCGCAAAGTCCAGCTTTCTCGATGCCTTCCTTCTTTCCTCTGATGTCGTTGCCGAGGGTCTGTGAATGTTGCTTGAGTGCCTTGACAGGGCCAAGCATGTTGACGGCCTCGCCGAGCGAGAGATTAGCGGTACTCTGGATAGTAGCCGTACCCTCGCTAATGGTAGCCACCAGCTTCTTGGAGGCATCAAGGACCGGGGTCGGGTCGCCGGTCCAGCTCTTGACAGCACCGTCCAGACCGTCAATATCGGTCTTGACGGCATTCAGAACATTAATGACTGGCTGCGCATCGCGCTGGATAACAAGCCCATGAGCGCCTGCAAAGGCTGTGATCAGAAGAAGGGGGCCGGAGAAGTGCATCCTTGAGATTGTTGGATTGAGTTGGAGAACTCTCAGAGCTTGGAGAAAGAACTAGAATTGCTGAGCTTTATAGAATAAATCCTGGCTTGCTGGCCGTGACTCTTGTTTGTGTAGTCAGGTCTCGCCATTCATAGTGTAAACCTTGTTACTATCACGGGATCATAGTGGCTGGATGGACTCTACATGACACGTATTTGGATAGTGATGTCCCCGAACCATGAGACACATCAAACTTCGCCAACTGACGTCCTAGACTTTGCAGCCATCGTCTGGACGTGTACGTACACATGCGCTACGTATTGTTGAAGGTTTTAACAAGTGCCGACGCAAATGGGCACACTCGTGCGCCCAAGACTGACCGAGATCCGGGTTGTCAAGCCCACAATGGCACGTCCGAGCGCTGCATCTGGTGGATGGGATGGCGCTTTGCCCGCTTCCAGGCAAGATATCAGCGAGCACACTCACTGCAAGCTGCCTCAATCTGTCAAGAGTACATCGGAACGGGCTAGAGTGAGCCAAGATGTTGACGTAGAATGCCAAAACACACGCCACCCCACATTCTGTGTGCCTGGATGATCCTCTACTAGGTTCCTAGATGATTTGAGGGGCGATGGGTGGGTAGGCTAGTGGAAGGCTGGGCGCCCCCCCCCCCCCCTCCTCATCGCTTTTTCCTTCGGTCGAGCACATATGTGCTTCTTTGTTGAGCCTCCCGGCAGGCTGAGCGATGATACAGGGTACGAATAGAATTCGTGGTTGCAGGGACTAGCTCAGAGCTAGTACAGGGCTGGTCTAGACGACAGCCGGACCAACTTTCAATAGGCAGAGATCTACGAGCATGGCTGGAGACTGATCCTCGTCGACACATCAATCAACCACCCCTGTACATGACTCTGCAACTCTGTAGCTTGCCCTACCCAGTTGCCGGCCGTGCCATCGACGCAAGCGATATTACCTGGGGGGAAGGCGCGGAGCAGAATTTACAGGACGGATGACACTAGCGCCCTGTCATGGCTTTTCCTGGTATAGCCTCAGAATCAGAAAGTCAGCCCACCGCGGGATCAACCGCTTGATTAACACACACATTTTACTGGATCGACTGTTTGAGCGCTTGCGCAGCTCCTTGTGCCGGCCACCGTACCAGACTGAGGCTCTTTGTCAGATCCATCTCATATGATCGGGAGACGAGTGTGCCTGACAATCGTTTAGTAAGTGATGGCGGGTGGGCATCGTCCCAAGGTTTAAGAGGAGCTTCTCAAAGGCTCCTTGCTAAGCGTGCGAAAAGTAGCAGCAAGAGACTCATTCTAGGTTTATAGGTGTAGCCACGTGGCTTGAAAATAAGTTCATTGATTTTTTGAGTGTCAATCTTGCCATTTACAATATGTTGGTGCTTCGGAGCACGGTTAGGAGCGCCACCTTGCCCTTAGTTGTCTTGGTTCCTAGTCGTCAGGGCGTCCAACTGTTCTTGCAAAGCTTCGTTCCTCTCCAACAGAGAATTCAAGTACTCGACTGCTTTGAACAGAATCTTGGATCTCGACCATGTCCCTCCCCTGAGCTCTGGAACGAGCTCCGTGAGATCATTGAATCCATCGCGTATAAGTCCGCGCCGTTTCTTCTCGTGCCGGATGTGGTTGCTTCTCTTCTGCTCGATCGTGAGCTTCTTCCTCTGCCCTCTGGTTTCGGTTTTGTTGGACGTTAAAGGCGCCGAGGCAGACGATGCAGAGTTGTCTGCATATGCTCTCTTGGGGACGTTGCGTCTGCTCCGGCCGCTCGCCACCTTCCTGACGGAGGAGGCGGGACTGCGAGCTTGGCTAGACCTACATCCTGTCGACTGCGCGTCTTCCGCGTCGGCGTCTTGTCCTTCTTCCTCCTCTTCCTCTTCCTCTTCTTCTTCCTCCTCCTCCTCCTCTTCCTCCTCATCATCATCCGGCATCAATTGGAGTCTGAATTGGGTGAGTTGTCGCACGCCAACTCTGCGCCGTGTGCCTCTAGATTGATTGTCAAACATAGAGTCGCTACCCCACTGCACTGTGTTTTCGGCAAAGCTCCGAGGTGATGACCCCTTGGTGGGCGGGTAATACCACTCCATGAAAGTATTCTCGTTACTGTCTGTATGTCGATTTCGTAGCATGTCCTCCTTGAAGTCGATTGATGTCTGGTGAAGTAGATGAGACGGCGGGCTTCCAGAAGTATTTGGTTGCCCAGTCATGGCTGCAACGTCCGACTTCAGCAAGTACCGGGGTTGATTTGGGTAGAACGTCATATCTTGGTTGGCGTCCGACTGACCCTCTGTGTCCCTTTGTAAGTTACGGGAATCAGGATCATGGCCTTGGTTGTCAGGGCTCATTTCGTAATAGAAGCCTTGGTTTGCGTAAGGACCTTGCACAAAGGTAACGAACGGTGTGCCACGCGGATCAGCTAGCGTGACCGGCAAGGAGTTGGAAGCGTTATCAGGGTATGGCATTGCCGTGCAAGATGGTGGCCAGCCTATCTGGCCGAATTGGGTTGTTGAATACATGTCAGCTGCAGTTTGTCAGCGTGCATTCATGGCACCGAATCAAAGTCTGTTTTCTAATCTGGGAAAAAGCAACTCCAGAAGATTCTCGGCACGTACTTGGTTGCATATAGATAAGTCGGGAGAGTATTTCGCATCCATGCGTACGCACAACAAGCAATGGCGTTCCTTACGAAGGAGGCTCCGAACTAGTGGCAGGCGATCGCGGGGAATTTATCTGTCCAGCTAACCGTCGCCGGTTGGCAGGAAGAAGACTTCAACGAGCCTCAGAAATGCCATTAGGTGAGGTCCAGTAATGTCTCGCCCAGAAGCCTGGCATCGAAGGATTTATTAGCAGCAGTGGGGAGTCTCGAAGGATAGGTTTGGTAGGGCCGTTGTCACCCTGGCAGTTGGATGGATAGCGTCGGCGATCATTGCCTTTCCAGGCTTCCCGCTGTCTCTGTTTGAGGCGTCAGTTGACCCCATGTGTAGAATTGCAGACGCACAAGGTTTGCAGAAGAAGCTAAGCCGCAGTCAAAGCCCACGGACGCGGGGGTGGAGAGTAGAGAGAGCGATGACGATGGAGAGCTATCAGTAGTTAATGGTCGTCTTGGCTCACATGCCGCAAACTCAATCCCCTCCCCCCCTTGGACCTGTCACAGTCAAAGAACAGACAGATCTGGATTAATTAGCCAGGAGGCGGGGTACTCACACCCATCCGCTTTACTCGTGCGACAGGGACGACCATTGACCGAGACGCGAAAAACGACGAAACGACGAAACGAGAGCCCCCTCATCACCGCGTGCGGAGATGTATCCCTGCAAGTTGGCCACTGACTCCTCAGGTGCACAACCTGTTTTCCCGTCTTGGCAGGGAGATGAATCGTTGTCCAGTAATCTGTACCAGACCGGAGCCAATTCTTCCCAGGGCTGGTCCTCCTAGAGCCGCCCCCAAGGGTGTCTTTACTACCTCCTGCGATCCCTCTTCGCGCCGAAGGCCGTGCAGGACAGCTCCAACTCGCGTAGTTTTGACATTATACATCAACCCCGCCTTGTCAATGATAGTATTTGTGACCAAGTTGCATTTGTAGATCATATTCCAAGACGGAACCACGAGTCTTCTACGGTACTCATACTGCTCCTATAGCCCCATAGAGCTCGGACAATGAGGTACTATGTAGTTTCTCTGGGGTCGTTTAGAGGGGCAATTTGCAAGGGTATCTGCCGTATCAGAAACCGGAAGACATCGGGACCGATACAAACAACAGAAGCGGCAGATCGTGGGCAGCGGGTGACGGAAGAGCATCCTGGCTGCGCGCTACCAAGGTCTCACGATGCCTGAGCCCGTAGATATTTTGGATTAAAGAAGCATATTTTCATCTGGTCTGTTATGTTGCTTTTGCTCTCTCATCACACAGTCAGGCACCGTCGTCATAATAGCAATCACTATACTGATAGCATGACAGTAAACTTTCCGGCAGCCGGCGAATCTTGCCTAAATCGCTTGTTTCTGTGCAAGCTCTAAAACGACACAGCACTAGCGTATACCAATTTATCCAAAAAAAAAAAAAGAATTATGCAAATGGACGACATACCTGAGGATGAGGGGCGCCGAGATGAGCAGACAGTCCAATGTTGATCTCCCGTTTTCACGGCGTTCGCCTTGTTTGACACAATACGCCTCGGCTTGCCACATGTTCCTAGCGTGCCGGAAAAATATACCTCTTTTCAGGCCATGTTACACATATGTACTCATTTAGGGCTGCAGCAGTGCATTTTTACTCGAGGCGACTTTGGATACGCTGACCCGCCTCAAGCCCCGACGCTACAAGGACAAAGATCCCAACATTACCCGTCCGTCGTGGTGCCACACACCCCAACCAAAGTTGTTGAGCAGAGCAGTAACTTCAAGAAAACATCGTACCTCGGTTTTGGAGAAGAAAAATAATAAGAGAGAAACGCGCACAAAATGTCGCCTCGGCAAACTGGAACAAGTACATGATGCATTGAAAGCGATGAGCAGGGCGCATGGGCACTACGCAGGAATGCACCGGGCCGTCCTTGACCTCTGCGATTGTCTCACTTGTCATCCGTGAGACATTTTGGGCAATAAAACGAGATTGATATAGGAGACTGTAAAAAGACGGAGGTGACTCTGTGCATCCTTTGTTATGGTCGCAAAGCAGGTGTTGGGCTGGCTTCTGTCCCGGCTTCATGAGCGACCGCGTGTCACCTGTCCTAAACAAGATCAAGCTTGCCACAAACTGTTTCAAAACGGACGTGATTGCGGAAAGCATTATTCATCAAACATGCGGAGGCCAGTCAGTGTCAAGTTGGCCAATCTACCACCAGTTTGCGACCCACAGTCATTGTTTGAAGTTCCAAGGACTGTATCTAATACATGTCGTGCTTGATAACGGTTGGATGTGCCATCAGTCGCTTGCAAGCTCAGGCGGCCGATCGTAATACGCACACGACGCCAACATCTCATGGTAATATGGATACAGTCGGGGGTATTGGCTGCCTCCATCATCCACCAGTCATGTGCAAGCCGCCTTTTGGAAAATGCTGGAAATTTACCCAAAAATGTACCATCACAGGCTGGTCTCCTACGGAATTTGGGGAATAGATTCCATTGACAACTTCTAGTTTTCATTTACTGAAGCCTGCTTGCAACTGTCGGCAGAACAATGATGAAGTAGCATTAGGACAAGTGCGGAGGCAACACGTCACTTGCAAAAGCTCTAAGCTAAGCATCATATTGATTGCACTCGCCGAATTATCATGAGTCAATATTAAGTGTATTTCTGAGTTCTGCCGACTTGTCCAGCAGAAAGCCATGGGCAGCAGAGAAAAGGCTCACTTCCCGACTATATAAATACATGTTGATTTACACACTCGCAAGACCTGGATCTGCATTGCAGACGTTATGAATCTCTCTTTTACTCTTTTCTTCTTTTTCTGCCTATCCGTATCCTCTTAGTTACTTTGCGCGCTTTGCTCGGACTGAGTCACGAAACGTGACAGCAGTATCACCTGTTAAGCACAGCTAGCATGTCTCTGTTATTTTTCTAGGCTGCCCTATATAGACAGAAGAAGAAAGTGTTACAGCAAAGTAGGAGCAGAGGGAGAAGGAGAAAAGAGATTTCTTGATTGATTGAAGAGCTTACTTCTGCCTGGTGACTTTATGTTTTACCTGGTGGATCTGGGACAGGTTATCTGTATCATGTCACTATGTATCCGACTATCCGCGACTACAAAACATAGCAACACAAAACAAAGACAGCAAAGCATGTTAATGACATCTTAGGTAGCAAGGTAGCTCGCTGCTCTCACGAACACAATGGCTCTCATGATAGAAGCACCACCAGAATTTTCGCTAGATCATGACAAGACCATGTCTGCGGTATCGTCGTGCAAACGCATTACTATAGCCATGCCTGACGCCGTGACTACGCCAGCTGCAAAGCGTCAATACGTCCGACCTGCGCAACACGAGCAGCATTGCCCGTCTGCACTACTAGTGTCTCTCGATGCCGCCATGCGAGCTAATTGTCAGCGTCGTCTCTACGTACACCCGATTGCCTAGACGCCACACCATCTACAGCTACTAGGCGTCCATTTTCACAAGGCGAAACCTCTTGGTCGCCCGGGCTCGGGCATTCAAGCTAGGTCCAATGCGAATAACGACGAACATATGCCGACGACAGACCTCCCTTAGGACGTGCAAGACAGTCTCAGTACGATAGAGTGCTTAGTTGGCTGGGGCGCGGACCTACAGAGAACAGCAACAGTATGTTTGCTACATAGCTTTAGGCTAACGCAGACTTAGTTCCGCCCCGAGAGAGGAAACGAGAAGAGCAAGAAGACGCAGAAGCATTAAGGAGCTAACACTCGTGTGCTAGAGATTAGGGCCGAATCGAGATATAGTTCAGAGGGGAGACTATCTGCCGTTTACATGTGCAAGGCATATGGACCACCAAGACAGGAGGCAGATTGATAATTTCTACCAACTTGGACGCGATATCTAAGGTACGACACAAGTGGGTGCATGGGGATAAAGAGAGGGCTAGTCAAAACTACGGAGCCGGACTCATCGTGAGGCGCAAGAAGGAGAAGGCTCTACAGCCTCGCAGGGCCCATCGGGATCCGTACATCTGTAGCCTACTCATCGCGTTGGCGTAGGCGCAAAGAAGGTCACTTCCCGAAGCGCCAGACTGGAAGGTGTTGCGCGAGGAACAACTTGTGTGAGAAAAGAAGCTTGAAGAGGCGGTAATGGAGAAGAGCAGACTTATCCTAATGATGACATAATAAAGCCCGAAAAAAATCATCTCATCTAGATCTTGCAAAGAATCTATCAATATACCGGGGCATACATAGTACGACAGACAGGTCCCCACGCTGAACTCAATAACGCCCCGCACGACCAGCATAGTGGAGTTCTTATCACCGAACTGGATGCGGAAAAACTGCAATTAGTCCTGCCTTTTTCTCTGCGCAGATATTAAGCTTGTAAAGAAGTGGGATAGGTAAGATAGCGACGATTATGTCTGAAATAATGGTCAAGATAGCGTAGGGCAGTAACTCAGGTTAGTCCCCTATCCACTTTCACAATTACTACCTACTTAGTAGATTCAGATACATAAGGTACACAAGTACAGTATAAGGTACCCACTAGCCACTGCTAAACCACCAAGATACAGCGCCCAACCGTCTCGCTAGCGCCTTAAAAGAGTCTGACAGATAATGATCTGCAATGTATTATACCTACCTACGCTAACTTTACAAGACAGAGAATACGGGATCAAGCTGATTTTGAGCAAAAGAACATAGATGAGGAAAATAGAGCATACAGTGGAGTTCAGGTTCAGTGGCCTTTTTTTTTAATACCTGGGGGAAAATTGGAGCAGCCATTTTTAACCAATGATCAGAAGTACACAGAGTACACAGAGTACACAGTACAGGTGAGGAAGTTTTGCATCGGAACCACGGATGCTGACGATTTGCCAGAGTCTCTTAAACTCCAAAATTTGCAACATACTCACGCAAAAAATTAAAGAAATTTGGTCGTTGGAGAAAAGTCTCTTGCAATATGTAATTAATTTTTTATTTTATTTTATCTGCTTCCTAGGCTAGCAATTCGAGCACTTCGACGCAGCTGAATTTTTTGCTGTCACTACATTAACAACAGCTCTCTATCCCAAAACTAGATCTATTCTATCTTTCTTGAGCTTAACCCATTGATCTCTCATGACTCTACCAATACTATCGCGGTAGGCTATACCTTGTTGCCACACAATACCCAACACCCAAATATACTCATAGGTACTACCCTCTATCGGCCAGTCCTCTTCTCTCAGTTCAGGGATATCCTGTTCTCCTCTTTGTGTATATGGTTCTAGCATTTTAGTGCCATGGGCGACCTCGACTAATTCTACTTCTGACCCTGGAGAAGGATAGAAACCTGCTTGACCATCAGGAAGCAACACATGCAGGCAGTCGAGAGCTCCCACTAGCTCGCCATCCTTGTCATGAAGCTCGCATGTATGACCTTTGCGGCCGTAGTTTTTCAGCAAGACTCCCACAGTCAGATATACACGAAGGGTGTTGCATGAAATGAGCTGAATGTGTGAATGCCTCTGCTTTTCTGACACGCGAGAGACTGGGCGTGGGAAGAGGTACTTGCCATGAGGGTCTGATTTGTGGCTGTAATAGCAGACTGGGTGGCAAACGTTGTTGTCGATATCCCGACTGCCCCAGTCAGAGTCAAGGAGCCTGCGAATATGTTTTTCGCGTATTTCTTGACTATGTTCCGGAGACAGCGTGTGTCTAGTCCAGCCCGTTGGAACGGGCTCCGTCACGTTATTAGTGTAGCGGTCTCTTGTAAGTGCCCATTTGTCAGACAGGTCAATGTTTTCTCTTCTGTTTATAGCCGCGTGAGCTTTCCATTGCACTGAGCTATTCACCTTGTCTCTCCAGGACGACACTTTACCAATATTTCTGAATTGGACTTGGCACAGAGTTACTGAATCCCAGTATTTAACAGGATTTGCGTTTTCCCAACCAACCCAGCTCCAGCTTGGAAGACAATAACCAGGTCTTCCTTTGCTTGGCTCTCTGCGGGTGTTGGCAGCTCCATCATGCCATAATAATGACAAGCTGAAGAAAGGTAGAGGAAGTCCAGAAACAAAGCCTAGAGCCCCATTTGATTTGCTGTGCCAGAATGAAGCAATGCCGGAGAAAGCATCCAGGGCGTCCTCGGGGTAAGTAAACTCTCTTGCGTTGAAGTCGGTTATGTTAGCGATTACACCGTCAATTTGCCACACCTCTCCTCCAAGTTGACGATGTCTTTGGATACGAGATAGTTGATAGTTGAGGGAATGCTCGATGGAAATGTCAGTCATGGCACGCGTTGTCTCCGAGCCTAATGCTTCGAGCCCACACTGCCTGGAGCACTCCCACCCCACATGTCCATCATAGAAGAAGAGCTTGCGCCGTGAAAAGAAAGACTCTTGAAATGTCCAACCTCTAGACTTCCATTTCCGCAGCGAGGATGCTCCCAAACTGCGACTGTTTTGGGCAGGTAAGCGGAGTTCTACTATCCTTGCGCCATTGTCCAGTACGTGGGACTCATCTAGATCTCGCGGGCTAGAAATATTGTATAACCCTGGTAGCCCGTGATTGGCGTGTGACCCGTTGCCTGCCACAATAACAACAGATGCTCGATCGAAAATGCTCGACATGTTCGAAAGCTCAACATTTCGTAGATCGTCATCATCTTGTATGATACATAGGGAGTCTACCCAAAAGTATTTGGAGCCCAATGTCTTTGCCAATGCCATGGCATGGCGGACTGTGAGCGGAATTTGCAGCTGTGCATTCGTTTCATGCAAAGACTGCGGTTGCTGGAGCATGTCAACCGTTGTCGTTGACAGAAGAAGTTGAGAAACGCCGCCCCAAACGTAGCTGAGCGCCCAATAACTCATAGCTTGTGAGCCTTTGACTAAACAAAACGATTTCAGATCGATCAGATACGACGGACAGTGCTCCCTGAGTTGTTGGCTACTAGTCAACCTCGCACATTCTTTGTGTCGTGTATAACAAACGTCCATCCAACCCCTTATAGTGTTCAGGTCGATCCAAGATGAACCTTGGGGCTGGTCATCTCCAGCCTCCAATTCCTTTCTTGGGGCAAGGACTGTGAATGCCTTTGACGATGTCGAATCTATTTTCAGACCCCTTATGGGGCTCACGTCGACCAAAGATGAGCCTTGGGGCTGATCATCTCCAACCTCCAATTCCTTTCTTGGCGCGAGGAATGAGAATGCCTTCGTCAATGTTTCATATCTACTTACTCTGTCAGTGAACACAAGAACTGCTCCTTTTCTATGTATTTTTTGCAAAGTGATATCGCTTGTTTTATAAGGAAAATCACGATCGACCGAGTTGTTGTACAATGGGACATAGCTGCGGATGAAGCGAGCATGCTTCTTGCATTTTCCTGAGGTTAACTCCTCGAAAGATCCAAGCTCTCCATAGTTCTGCTCCGAATCAGATCCATGCAGGAATTGTAGGATCAGTTCACAGATTTCGCAAGGCTGATCCGGGGCCTCCTCTTGACAGCGTGATTCAAGTGGTGTGGAAGATGTCATTGCCAAGTCAAGATTTGCTCTAAAATATGTCTTTGCGTTTGTTTTTGGGTTCACTTTGATATTGTGTAAGTTTTGAACATATATATGAAGAAGAAAAACCTCAAGTTGCATATCATGCGCTAGGTCAAAGCCACGGTGTACCCCGCAATTCGATTCGTCTCATCAGTCATAGCCTCACCATCGCCCACATAGTATTTGAGCAAGGCGGCATAGGCTTTTCTGATGACTTGTTGAGAACACCATGCAATATTTCCTTTGCTATATATAATCATGGACAGAACACCAATAAATCTAGTATGAATCGGGGTTGTGAGGTGACGATGTTGATGTTGGAGGATGATTTCATAATATTAATTTAATGCTACAAAGTGCTGTAAAAAAAATAGATGATGGTATTTATGATAATATTTCAACTGTTTCAAGTAAGAAACGTGAATATTAGAAAATTGAAAATGCAATATCAATTTTTAATGAAAACAGTCGCAAACTCGCCTCGGGATGCACCCTTAGATAGCGTTTAGCATGCAGCGCATCTTCGTTGTTAACGCAAGGATTGTCAATGAATTCACTGACCGAATCGACTAGTAGCTCCTTCTCTGCGGTTTTCTCATAGTTGTTCGACATTCTGCGTGGTGGCTGGGCGTGTCGCGGTTCAAGACGACAACTGTAGACCCTGCTAGAAAATAAAATAAAAGAATGAAATGAAATGAAATGAAATAAGAAAAGCAAAAAAAAAAAAAAAGAAAGAAAGAAAGAAAATAGCGTAGTAGAAGAGCTTACATAGGCTAGTCTCTAGAGGTTAATCTCTCGAGCGATTTGGCTGTCCATGATGGGCTAAAGGTTGATGCGGGGAAGGGTGGACCAGGCTGAGTTGAGATGGTGCGCAGCGCGGATTGAGTAGCGAGCAAAGTAGACTGGCTCACACCCAACATGCGGCTCTGATCTGTCTAAAAGTCGACGTGAGATGCCTCGGCTCTAAATCACGGGCGGTTTATGTAAAAGGGAATCAAAATTACTATTAATACTAATGCTAGTGAGTTTTCTCTTTTTTCTTTTTTCTCTCTTGGATATGTGCACCGTGACCTGAGCATGTCAGTGGTGCGTGTCAGTGGAACGGAAGCCGGAGCAGGCTGGTGCAGGCGCAGGCACTTCCTTAGTGCCCTAAGGTTACAGTAAAGACTACCTAGATAGCTCACAACTATACTCTGCCCACTTTTGGCTGCCCGTTATTTCTTTTACTAGAGTTCAAGAGAATGGTCGAAAAGGCATTTTCGGCTACAGTACCATATGCACTGTATACGCTGTGTAGTTCTCATATTGGTCAGAAATGGCTGCTCCAATGTTTCTCCAGGTATTAAGAAACAGCCACTGAACCTGAACTGCACTGTACTTGGATGAAGCATACACATTACAATGCGTTGCAAGTGCATTCCTCAACAAAGCTACGAGAGAGTGATCAATCTTGAGGTGGAGCTAGGCCAGTATTATCCCCCAAAGACTAATCCATAATTTGTTCCACAAGACTGCAAAATCGTCACCTCTCGGAGGTGCTGCTGGCATTTTGTAAAAACCCAAAGCGCAATGATAGGATCTCCTGGCCAATCGGCGGACATAGCTTAGGTTGGGATTTATAGGTACCAAGTCATTAATGTGTATTGCCGGACGAAGACTTGGCTTGACAGCCGGATTTTAGGTTTTTCCATCAGGCCGGATTGTCAGAAGGTATCAATGCCGCAGAGTTCAAGAAATGTACAAATAGAAAAACATCGCTCCTACAACCACTCAACTACAGCCTTGACATGCAGGATGAGCGTGGCCCACGCAAAACGTCAAGATGCCAATAAATCAGCTATTAATAATACCGCAATACGCCGATGGCTTACACTTGTTGCCCTGAAAACCACATCCCGATTCTACAAATTCGATGGCCCCTGTGTCCCAATCTCGAGCAGAATTATTGTGAAAAAAGGCAAAAATATCAACCTTGCAGAAGCAGAGAGCATGGCTTTTATCGCTGCCCAGACAAAAATTCCACTACCCCGCATCTATTGTTCATTCACCCGTAAGGATATAACTTATATCGTTATGGAACGCGTCCGTGGCAAAACACTGGCTGATGCCTGGCCAACCCTGTCCGACACGGAGCTCAAACATGTTTTCATACAACTTCGGCATATGCTTGAAGAGCTGCGTGCGATCCCTGCCCCGGGAACTGCCATCCAGAACTGCATGGGAGGCTCGCTACGAGACTCTCGTATTCTCCGACCCGAACCAAGGTTTGGACCATTTCACTCGACACAGGCATTTCATTACTGGCTAAGAGAGGGACTTCAACCAGAACAAAAACCGCAACACGTTACTGATCAGGACTGGGCCGACATTAAGCGCATGGTAGCTATGCAAGATCGGGAGTGGGAAATGCCCGTGTTTACACACGGTGATTTAAACCCATTTAATATCATGATTTTAAACGGTAAAATTGAAGCAATTATCGACTGGGAATTCTCGGGCTGGCTTCCATGCTATTGGGAATATACGTCTGCTTGGCTTGGAAGCAAGACGAGAATAGCCTGGCAGAACCTTGTAGCCACATTCATTGATCCCTGGCCAAAGGAACTTGAAATGGAGGCTATTAGGCAGAAGTGGTGGGGGGACTTTTAAAGTGCTATTGCTCTCACCGATGAAACCCCAGATTGCAGTTCACAGACTACCTATTATGGTGCATCGTAATGGTGTACAGATGCGCGATGTTTCGTTCGAGGCCCGCCGTGTTAATGGTACACGTGACACAATGCCGAGGAAAGGCGCGTCAGCCAATCAGAGTCTCTGCCTAGAAGCAAGACTCCAGGCAGGCCTAGCTATCTTCGAGCTCATCGTGACGAAGATTCAGACTCTCAACTTTTGCTTGGCTGGCTCAGAATTTGCTACCCGCCTACCAGGTCTATCGTCGCTCAGAGACGCCACTTGTTGTCTCGTCTTTGGAGCCGCGACCCTTTCATCGCTGCCCTCCCCGCGGCTGTCTCCAGGTGGATCACGCGAGGGCGTATCTCGGACTGTGGATATTCTCGACGATAAACTAGTGCGAAACATTTGCCTGTCAAGTTGAACTGCACGCCTGTCCGCTGTGCACCTGGCAGAGCAAATCATGTCGAATCTGGAGAGTCATGTCACGGTGCAGAAGCGAGCCTACTATGCGCCCCCATGGGCCGACGTTAGCATCATTGGTGTGGCGGGGAGCTCCGGCTCTGGCAAGTCGACTCTTTCTCAGGCCATTGTGAAGAAGCTCAATCTACCATGGGTTGTGATCTTATCTATGGTGCGGTCTCTTACATGCCGTCCCTTTTACTCGGTCGCGGGCATGGGTACTGACCGGAAAATAGGACTCATTTTACAAAACTCTCACGCCTGAGCAGTCAAAGCTAGCCTTTGCCAACGACTACGACTTTGACTCCCCCGAGGTACGATGACCCCAAGTTTCTTCTTCGCCTGTTCTTGACGTTAACCGCAGCTTCAAGGCCATCGATTTCGACGTCTTGGTTGAGCGCCTCAGGGATCTCAAAGCCGGGTAAGTGCATGCCTGCGTGATGCGCTAGTGACGCCGTATGCTCAGACACATGACGCGCAGCAAACGTGCCGATATCCCTGTATATTCGTTCGCCAAACATCAACGCATGGAGCACACAACATCCATTTATTCCCCGCACGTTCTTGTCCTGGAAGGCATCTTCGCCCTGTACGACCCACGGGTTCTGGAGCTGCTGGACATGGGTGTAGGTGACGACCACCGTCACGGAACGCGGTCATCTTCACGGGGCGCTAACACGTACGCAGATATATTGTGAGGCTGACGGAGACACGTGTTTGTCACGCAGAAGTAAGTGTCTGGTTGCAAAGTATGTGGTGCAACCCCGACTAAGACATGCGTGCCTTAGTCGTACGAGACGTCCGCGAGCGTGGTCGAGACATTGAGGGATGCATCAAGCAGTGGTTTGCTTATGTGAAGCCTAATTTTGAAAAGGTACACTCTTGCACTCCGGTTGGACGGCTGATCTTTTGACTGACCAAAGTGTAGTATGTTGAGCCGCAGCGAAAGGTTGCGGATCTCATCGTCCCACGAGGCATCGAGAATCGGGTTGCGCTTGGTAAGAAAGGCCCTTTGACGCTGTGCAGAGGCATGTCTGACAATGGATGCAGACATGATGGTGCAATTTATCGATAAGAAATTAGTCGAAAAGTCCAGACACCACCGGGAGGCACTGTCGAGACTGGAAGCGGAATGCAAGGAGCAGCCGCTTTCGGATCACGTTGTTGTGCTGAACGGTACGCGGCAAATCAAGGCCATGAACACGATTCTGCAGGACATTGATACGTCGGCCGAGGACTTTATCTTTTACTTTGACAGGCTGGCGGCGCTGGTGCTTGAGCAGTAAGTGTCTCGCACGCCTCGCCTCCCCAAAGCGGGACAATCGCTAACAGATGC
Organism: Cordyceps javanica; assembly: GCF_051103115.1. NCBI lineage: Eukaryota > Fungi > Ascomycota > Sordariomycetes > Hypocreales > Cordycipitaceae > Cordyceps > Cordyceps javanica. The sequence goes on from NC_139296.1 coordinate 3,967,110, forward strand.
AGAGCGCTCAACAATGTCCAATTTCAGAGTCTGTCCATCAATACACCGCAGGGCTACGAATACAATGGTCTCGCACCCAAGGGCGAGGTCAGTGCCGTCATTGTGCTGCGCGGCGGATCGGCATTCGAGTCGGCGCTGAAGCGCACGATTCCGGATTGCCGGACCGGTCGGCTCCTGATCCAGTCCAGCTTCAAGACAGGTGAGCCGGAGCTGCACTACCTGAAGCTTCCGGAAGACATTGCCACGCACGAGAGCGTCCTGCTCCTGGACACGCAGATGGCGAGCGGCGGCGCAGCGCTCATGGCCGTCCAGGTGCTGGTCGATCACGGGGTGGCCCTCAACAAGATTGTGCTCGCGACATACTCGGCCGGCAGGATCGGACTGCACCGTCTGATGACTGTATTTCCGGATATCCGTGTGGTCGTGGTGAACATCTTGGCGGATCAGGAGCAACGATGGGTTGAGAAGCGCTATTTTCGCTGCTAGACCTGGCGTTGTCCGGGTTCAATTCGGGGGTTGACTCTCAACCGTGGGGGAAAGTGGTTGGCATTTTTTTTTTTTTTGCATATGAGCATATAGCACCGGGCCTATATTCTTGACCGTGTGCCGGTCTGGCGTGTTGCATGTTTAAACGCTGATATTGAACCTTTCGTAAACCTTTCGTGCAGTGAAGTCGAGTGTAAGAGGACTGACTCTATCGAGGGCCTATCACGGCGATCGAATCCGAGCTGCGGATACCGACCTCATCTCCGCGGGGTCAATAGCTTGTGGCTTGGATATGGGCGACGGCAACTGAAGTCAACCCATGCGATGACAAGCTAAAATAAAAGGCAGAAAAACGCTCATCATGGATTACATTACACAACAACGATGGGGAAAATCAAAGAGAAGGAAAAAAGGAAAAGAACCCAGGTCTTTTGTTTTCTTGTTGCTGCGTCTCTACAAATGCCGGAGCAGCCGGATCGCCCTTGGCGTACCTGGTGGAGAGCGGCGCGCCGATGAGCCCATTGATTCTTCAGGCGGTCCACAGCGCTTTAACAGACGAAAATCTCCCGAAAAAGGCGCTGTAAAGGCCAAACAACCACCAGCCACAGTGGCTGACTATGTAGCCCAGCGCGTTCTCAGTGCCAAAAGGCTCCCTCGCTCTCGCTAAAAAGTGCCCCCCCCCCCCCTTCTCCCCACTATCATTACCATGCCTATGACGCCACTACCCGTGCCGTGCTAGCCAGCTACACCAGCGCCTAAACCGGTTTGCTATCAGCGACCCAGCGCCTTTTCCGTCAACGCCGCGACGGCCGGTTACTCATTTGCCTCGATCTTTTTTTTTTGTGTTTCGACTCTCTTTCGTTCATTACCCCGTCGTTGCGTCGCATTGCTGCGTCTTTCTGGGTCAATTGCTTCGGAAACGCTTCCCTCTCATCAACTACCGGGCCAGCCACGGTCTGCCGCCAAGCTCTAGCTCGCCGTAGCTGCGTTTGCGTCTCTCCAACGAAAGCTCCTTCAAACCCTTGGTGGTGTCATGGCTGCGCCGCTTCGTCCCGTCGGCAGCGCGGCTGTCCGTCGGGCGCTGAAGCCGTCGTCGCATGCCTCTTTATTCTCCCAGCCTGTCTTGCTGCCCTTTGCGGCCGACTCCAGAACCATGACCCGGCTTCATGGCGCGACGTCGTCACCGGCCCTCCAGGCCGCCCAGGGCCAACGCCGTCCACAACAACCCCCAGCAGCGGCAGCAGCAGCAGCCGCCCTGGTCCATGCTCGCGCACTCTCCGGCAAGCCGTTGCCTCAGCGGCAGTCATGGACGCTCAACTTTTGCTATCGGATGATGGCATGGATCGGCACGTCCATTGCCGTCGGCGGCATCCTTGTCACGGCCTTCTTCATCTACGACTCGACCACGTACAAGGAGTGCGCGGATGCCGGTGACATCACCGTGGGCCAGCTCGCGCTGCAGCCGCGCCGCGGCGGTCCCAAGAATCTGCCCATCGCCGACGTTCTCATCGACGATAATGACAATAATGGCAAGAGCGACAACCAGGACAAGCCCAAGCTCGTCATCCTCGGAGGCGGCTGGGGCGGCGTCGCTCTGCTCAAGGAGCTACACGCCAACGACTACCACGTCACCGTCATCTCGCCCACCAACTACTTCCTCTTCACGCCCATGCTGCCTTCTGCGACTGTGGGAACTCTCGAGTCTCGATCCCTCGTCGAGCCGATCCGACGCATACTGGGTCGCATCCATGGCCACTTTATTCGGGCCAGCGCCGAGGATGTGTGCTTCAATGAAAAGCTCGTCGAGGTATCGCAGACAGACTTAGACGGCAATAGAACGCACTTTTACGTCCCCTATGACAAGCTGGTTGTTGCCGTCGGCTCCGTCACCAACCCACACGGTGTCAAGGGCCTGGAGAACGCCTTCTTTCTCAAGGACATCAATGACGCCAGAATGATTCGAAACAAGATCATTCACAATCTCGAGCTTGCCTGCTTGCCCACCACCTCGGATACCGAGCGCCGTCGTCTTCTCTCCTTTTGTATCAGCGGCGGCGGTCCCACTGGCGTCGAATTCGCCGCCGAGCTCTACGACCTCCTCAACGAGGACTTGACCCGCAACTTCCCACGCCTGCTTCGCAACGAAATCTCTGTTCACCTGATCCAAAGCCGCAGCCATATCCTCAACACCTACGACGAAGAAGTATCCAAATATGCCGAGAAGCGCTTCGCCCGCGACCACGTTGACGTCCTTACCAATTCCCGCGTCCAAGAGGTCCACCCGGATAAGATTGTCTTTTCGCAGAAGCAGCCCGACGGCAGCGTCGTCACCAAGGAACTTCCCATTGGGTTCTGCCTCTGGTCTACCGGCGTGTCCCAGACGGCGTTTGCGCAGAAGATTGCAAAGACTCTGGGCAACTTCCAGACAAACAAGCGAGCCCTCGAGACAGACACTCACCTGCGCCTCAAGGGGTCCCCTCTTGGCGACGTCTACGCCATCGGAGATTGCTCCACTGTGCAGAACAATGTCGCGGACCACGTCATCAACGTGCTGCGCAGCATTGCCTACAAGCACGGCAAGGACCCCGAGACGATGCACCTGCACTTTAGCGACTGGCGCAAGGTCGCCATGGAGGTCAAGCAGCGCTTCCCGCAGGCCGTCTCCCACTTGAGGCGTCTTGACAAGCTTTTCCAGGAGTTTGACAAGGACCAATCCGGCACCCTCGACTTTGGCGAGCTCCGCGAGCTCCTCACCCAGATCGACAGCAAGCTCACCTCGCTCCCTGCCACAGCGCAACGCGCCAACCAGCAGGGCGTGTACCTGGGCCAGAAGCTCAACAAGATGGCTCACCTGTCGAGGGGCCTCGAGGTCAACGACGTCCGCGACGGCGACCTCGACGCCGCTGCTTTCAAGGCCTTTGAATACCGCCACCTCGGCAGCCTGGCGTACGTCGGCAACTCGGCCGTCTTTGACCTCGGCGACGGCTGGAGCTTCACCGGTGGCCTGTGGGCCGTCTACGCCTGGCGGTCGGTATACTTTGCGCAGAGCGTCAGCTTCCGCACCAGGTGTCTCATGGCCATGGACTGGGCCAAGAGAGGGCTATTTGGGAGAGGTAAGTTTTTTCTTTCTTCATTCATGATTACATGAACAACGCGGCAGTGTTGGCTGACCTTTTACAACAGATCTCATGAGCTTCTAGACAGGATGAGGCTGTGTTTGACAGCGAGGACGGTGAGGGTTATATAATAGATATCAAAGACTTGATAAAAAGAGAAATCGCAAAAGCGATCACCGGTTAAAAGCGCCATGCATGCATGCAAGGCTCTGGGGTTTTTGTTTTTTTAGAATGTTGGTCATTTCGTCGCACGACTCGAGAGAATTATTTTGAAAAAAAAAATCGTCTACCGCATATGCTCGTATATCAAAAGATGTGCAAATGACCCCCAAAGAAAAACAATACAAAGACCATGAAAAAATCATGTGCAAGTATGAATCAAGTATGCCAAGCGTGAAATTCTGTTTTCCTACGCCACCCAACATATATAAAGACCCAGCCGCTTTTTTTCTTCTCTTCTTCTTGCTCTATTTGTGTTTCATCGTTTCTCGTGGTATTTACAAGACAAAGTCCTTGTGCGTCCACTTCTCTGTCGTCTTCCTCTTGGCCTGCTTGTGGAAGGGGATGTGCCGGCGGCTCTCGACCTTGCCGCGGACGAGCAAGCTGCGGTAGCGGTCCTTGAGGAGGTTGCCCTCGGGCCGGAGCAGGCGCAGCGAGTCCTGCAGCTCATCGGGCAGCACGAGCTCGAGGTCGCGCTCCGGCAGCTTGTACTTGCCGAGCTGCCGTCTGCGCAGCTTCTCGGTGCTGCGCAGCTCGGTCTCGCTGTCGCTGTCCCCGGCGCGGAGGAGCGCCTCGGCGCGGGCCAGCTCCGTGCCTTCCACCTCTTGGGCGATCTCGCGGATGCGCGCCTCCTGGATGTGGCGCGCCTTCATGGCGGCCTTGTGCTTGGCGAGCTGCTCCTCCACCTGGCGGCGCTTGATGCGGTTGCGCTGGGCCTGCGTCTTGCGCTTGGGTCGCTTGGCGGCGATGCTGGAGCCCTCGTCCTCGACGCCGCTCTGGAAGCCCTCCCACTCGGAGTCCTCCTCCCACTCGGACATGTTGGCGCGCTCGTCGGCAGCCTCGGCCTCGGCGGCCGACCTGGCGGCCGCTTCCTGCTTCAGCCTGGCAGCCTCCTCGGCGGCCAGGCGCTTCTTTTCGTCCTCGACCGCCTTTTCGCCCTCCTGCGCGAGGCGCTCCTCGTAGTCTGTGAATACTGGGTTGTAGCTGTAGCCGCCGGACGGCTTCTGGACGGCGGGCACGGCCTTGCCGCTGGCCACCAGAGAGATGGGCGCCTGCTTCATGGTCTTGGGTACCTTGACGTCAAGTTTCGTATGGTCGAGATTGGCCGCGGGCGCTTCTTCCGGTGCGTCCCACAGGTCAAATGTGGCGTCGTTGACCTGTATGGCAGTATCGTGCTGTCCGTCGGCGACGCGCTTGAGCCTGGACAGCTCCTTGTGCGATACCCAGTCGGTACGTTGACGCTTTATGGGAAGCAGTCCATTCGTCGTCTTGTCGCCTGCTCGCTTGCGCATAGAAACTGCCGGTACGGCGGATCGCTTGTTGAGAATCTCATCGGCCTTGAGACTCTTTTTAGCATGTTTGGGAAACTTTTTCGAAATTTGCGAGTCGCCTTTGACATCGATGGCGAAGAGGTCGGCAGAGTCTCTTTCTCGGATAACACCACTACCATGAGAGAAAAAGGAAAACAAGTCAGCGTCTTGAAAAAAAGCCAGTGCATTGCCTTGGCAGTGTTAGGTTTGGGGTGCGGTGATTCTTACCCTTGAATAATCTCCTCGTTCAATTCTTCAAGACCCTGCTGCACTTCGGTCACGTCGACATTTTTTCTCCAGGCCTTCTTGCCCTTTCTGGAGGTCTGTTTATATTGACTTGGCGCATCATGCGAGCCGGAGCTCAGAGGTTTTATAACGGGCATTTTGGCCGACTTTTTTCGTCTTTTCAGGATCAAGAAACCCTGTATCAAAAATTCGATGGCTAGTTTTGCCCGTAGCCAGTCTGGGCCAGCGACCTTCGTCGACCTTGCACCATTGAACTTTTGAATTTTTTATGGGGCAGCGATAACCCCTCCAGCGCACACAGTGTTATCGGCAGCGACAAGCCGACTTATTGGCACGGCCAGCCCGGCTTATTAAGGGCGGAGCCGGGCCTAGTGGTACACTGGTACCCAAGTCCGGTAGAACCACAGGGAGGCTACAGGCCCTCACAACCAGGCCTGGAGCGCTGCTCCAGGCGGCACGTGCAGTCTCTAGGGGGTGCCCCGGTCGCGAACGCTGTCTGTCCTTTGAAGGCCCAGACATCGGGCTGTTCTTACCGATTCGGTGCACGAATACGCCTGACGAACCAGCCATTGGGGGTTACCTCCGTTCTCTCCGCAATCAACTCCGCCACAGTCGACCTTGTCCTGCATCGTACTGTTCTACTTGAGCCAGCAATATCATTTTTTACATCTGCCCCCTTTAATTCATCACCACGACACCTTTCGAACCTCGCCACTCCTCGCCAGTTGCCGCAACCCGTTCAAGCTCTCCTTGCCAAGGCGAATCAGGCACCCGAATTCCAACATGGCGCAAGCGGGCGGCTCCTACAACAACCCCTTGAAGAAGTTCAAGTGCGTTTTGTCGATGCTGCTGTTGTCCATCATGTGCTAATTGTCTCAGGCTGGTGTTTCTCGGCGAGCAGAGCGGTAAGTTGGCATGCGCTGCGTCGCTGCCGTGAGAGGGGTTACCTTGTGGCTAATTGAGACATGCGACAGTCGGCAAGACGGCTTTGATCACGAGATTCATGTACGACTGCTTCGACAACATGTACCAGGCCACGGTCGGCATCGATTTCTTCTCCAAGGTGAGGGATCTCGCGCGCCACCGCAATCGTCATCGCTGATCCCACTGCTAACAATCCCGGGCTGGTAGACGATGTATCTTGAGGATAGAACTGTGCGGTTGCAACTCTGGGACACGGCCGGCCAAGAACGATTCCGAAGCTTGATCCCTTCTTATATTCGCGATTCAAGTGTCGCGGTCGTAGTCTACGACGTGTCAAGTACGAGGACCACGCAAGTGTATTGCGGCGAGTGGCTAACCGCAATTGACTAGACGCGAAATCGTTCCAGAACACGAAGAAGTGGATTGACGATGTTCGAGCCGAGCGAGGCAACGACGTCATCATTGTTCTAGTAGGCAACAAGACTGATCTGAACGACAAGCGCGAGGTCACGACGCAACAGGGCGAAGATGAAGCCAAGAAGAACAACCTAATGTTTGTCGAAACGAGTGCCAAGCTGGGTCACAACGTCAAGAACCTGTTCAAGAGAATAGCACAGGCCCTGCCCGGAATGGAGGGCACAGATGCTGCGGCTCAAGCCTCAAGCCAAAGTATGTACCCTCATGATGCCCAAGGCCAGCGCCATTCTAACGTGATGACAGTAATCGATGTCAAGACCAACACCGCTCAGCAGACCCAAGAGGGCTGCTCATGCTAGACGATGCGGACAAGAAAATCTGATGGCGGCCGGAATACGCGAACCGCTTCGTATTGGAGCGACTAAACCCGGCCGCTCACCAGGGTATCTGTTGTGCATGGCTGGCGCATCTGAGCATAGAGCTGGTTTTACTAGTCCCGAGCAAAAAAGTACGAGCCTATGATCTTTATACATATAAACTAATACCATTTTGGCATATGCGGATGTTTGAGCATTTGTGGACGTTTTTAGTTTTTGATTATTATTTTTGTCTTTCTGTGTATCGCCCATTTCTAAACTACCTTGTGCAAGGAGAGAATTGTAGCAGCGCGTCAGACTCGGCCGCTATGCAGCTTTTTGTACGTGGACCTCGCCGGTAGGCAGGCCAAAGTAGGCGGCAATGGGCTTCTGCGCGGGCAGCACCTGGTTCGTCTTGACGGCCTCATCGCCGTTGAAGCCATAGAAGAGGCCAATCTCGACGATACCGGGCAGTTTGATAAGAGCGTCGGCAAGCTTATTGATCTCCCAGACGCCACCCTGGCCGGAGCCGTCCTGGGCGTCGTTTAGGTCCTTGGGCAGCAGCAGGGAGGGGAAGGGGGCGTCAATGATCCACATGCCATTGTCGCTCACACACTCGCCGGCCTTGCTTGGCAGGCCGGATCGTACGGCAGGATTTGTTGATCCCATGTCGATGAGTGTGTTGAGCACATCTGGAGCAGCCATGGGCAGGACTTCAATGGGAATCGCTTTCCACTTTGTGCAGAGGCGGGGCGACTGCTTGCGCGAATCTACGAAATGTGTGTCAGTGGTTTTGTCCTGTCCGGGTCTTGGACTTTTGTCCCTTGTTCGCAAACTGTGCTTACCGGCAACGGCGACAAATTTCTTGGCGGCAGCAGCAACGAGCTTTTCTTGGAAGAGGCAGGCGCCGCCGCCCTTGATGAGGTTGAGCTCCTCGTCGACCTCGTCGGCGCCGTCAAAGGCCACGTCGAGAGACACGGCCTTGCCGCCGACCACGGGACGCTCGTCCAGGTTGGCCATGCGGAAACCGGCCTTGGTGATGAGGCCCTTGGACTGGCTGCCGGTGGGGACGAAGGTCATGCCGCCGTAGAAGGAGGGACCTTTGGCCTTGATGGCGTCGACGACGTAGACGACGGTGCTGCCGGACCCGATGCCGACAAACTTGTACGAGGGCAGGAGGTGGTCCTCGACGGCCTGGTAGGCCGCGGCCTTTTTGGAGGACTCGATGAGGGCCGCCGCGTCGGTGGCCATGGTGCACGAGTGTGGTAGATGAGGGCGAGGAAGCCTAGGACGTAAGGTGCAGGGTAGCGATCCGGCGGTCGAGGTGTTTCTGCTCCGGCAGCTTGGCTGGCTGGTCTGCGTCACGTACGACTTGGCGCCAGCGAGTTGCGCAGTTGGGAGGATGATGCGCAATGGAGATTGAGATTGTGTTATGTAGGTGTGGTGGTGGTAGATTCTGAGAATATTTCTCATTAAACGTGTACAATTGCCGAGTGGTGATATGTCACAGTTAGTTGAGAAACTCTCAGAGGCTGGGCGAGTCAGTAAGTTAAACACGACGAGAAGAAGGGGAAGAAGGGGAAGAAGGAAGAAGGAAGAAGGAAGAAAAAAAAAACGAAAAGAAATCTCGGATGAAAGCGATTGGGTCCGTCTACCTGATGGGTAACGTTTTGCACCAAGAGACTGGAGACCAATTGACAGACTGCTACATGAAGAGATCCAGTCAGACTGAGCAGAGGTGAGAGTGTGGATGGCTTGTGACGCCATTGCTGCGGTCCCAAGCTCCGTGTCCCCACCGAAGCCGGCTCCTAACAGCCAAGCTACTGTATTGGAAGAAGCCGTCATGAATAGAAGTCACATGACCAGACACGTGACTATAATTTGTGCTCCTTTGGCAGTGCAGTCTTGATCTCGGCAGCCACGGACCAAGTGGGCCTCATTTGATGTCAGATCCCCATGCTAGCACCACTCCATTGACCGGGTTTCTGCTCTTTTTTTTTCTCCGGGCCATAATCTTGATCCAACTTCTCCTTTTGTCTCGAACTATTTTGAAAAAACAACCATTTAAAGTCGCACTGCCACCAACATGTCTAAGCTTACGCGGCTATATCTTCGCGTGCCGCGGCCAACGGTACGTTGACTTCTATACGGCTCCTTGGCTCTCTCTCCCTCTCTTTTCCCCACGGCGCGTGACGAAACAGGGAATGCCGCTGGATGCCTATGGAACGAAAAGGGGAAACTGGTCACGAGGGCAACGTTTTACTAACTTTTGTTTCTTCTATCGACGCCGATAGACGCTGTTTGGCTGCATCAGCTTGCAGACCGGGACCGAACTCATCTCGCTCGCGCTCGTGTTCAACAAGGTGACGGGGGTGTATGGGCTGCTCGCGATCCTGACCGGGTACCAGCTGTCGCTGCTGCAGCTGTCGACGTACGTGTACTCGATCGGGGTGCTGGGCCTGCTGGTGGTGCTCATCCCGCACATCCGGCGGCAGAGCCCGTTTGAGTGCCTGGCGCTGGCGTGGGTCTACGTGCTGGACGCGTGTATCAACGCGGCGTACACGGGGGCGTTTGGGCTGGACTGGTACTTTCACAGCACGGCGACCGAGTCGGAGACGCGGCCGTCGGGCCTGTCGAGCACGGTGATGGAGAGCATCCAGGGACTGAAGAAGGAGAGCGCGATCCACGGCAAGGTGGTGCCGCAGGAGACTGCTATGAGCATGATCTTCATCGCGGCGGTGACGCTGATCCGCGTGTACTTTAGCCTCATCGTCATGGCGTACGCGAGGCAGTCGCTGCAAAAGTACATGCAGCTGATGATTATGGAGGGGCCCGGGGTGGACGACCACGACGGCCCGTTTGCGCCGGACCTGCCGGACGGGGAGGGCCGACGCGGCCGGCTGGGCCGGGTGATGGTGTCGTTTGGGCGGACATACTGGCTCGGTCACCTCGAGGATAATGGCTGGTCGGGCCACAGCGACAGGCAGCGCAAGGCCAACGAGCCGGGCACACTGGCCGGCGAGGTCTGATCGAGTGCCTGGCTACGGACAGGTCGTTGATATGGTTTGCTGGCTGGAAAGAGAGATTGAATCGGACTCTTTCCTGTCCGTGCGCAGTGTCTAACGATGCCGTTGAGTGGCTGCCGTGTGGGAGCTGGCTGGCAGCTGGGTAGGGATGGAAGAGAGGTGGAAGAGTAGGAGAAGGAAGACATTTCTTTGACGGCTGACACATGGAGTTGGAAAGGGTGGAAATACTGGTCGGGTGTTTTTGAGTGCATCCTCGGCTGACAGCTAACGTGAGTGCCCGGCGTGACGTGTGTTTGTGATGGCCAGCACGTTGTAGGGATATATTTGGGAGGCGTATATATTTATTTGGGCCTTGTTGTCTTTTTTTTTTTTTTCATTTTTTGTCCCTTGGATTCCTTGGGTGCAGCATTTTAATAGGAAGCATGCGATAGGAAATAGATAATGTATACAATTTTATTTTGAAAAGAGGGTTGTGAAAAGGTTTAAAAATAGATGAAAATGAAAAAAAAAAAAATAAAGGCAAAAAGGATGATGAGAGGTGAATGGTGTCCAGAGGAATGTAAATGCTGATACACATGAATCATCAAGGACGATTTGTCATTGGGTGTTGAACAAGATGGTGGCAAGATGGCAAGGTCGTCGGTCATGTACCAGTAGGAGAACCAGGGTTGGATGACGCCATTGTGACCCTGGGGCTCACCATTCTTGGGGGGGGAAGCGCTCAGAGGGAGAATGGAGGCTGGAGTGGGGACGTTGGCGGTGTTTGGGGGGGAGATGTGCGTTGTAATTGTTCGTGATGGCTGAACATGGTGGCTCCCGCTCGGTTCGTCGGCGGTTGAGGGCAAGTCGGAAGGTCGGGGGAGGAGAGGAGAAATGGATTCGGGAACCAGGGGGGGGGCGGAAAGGAAAAAAAAAAGGGTGTGTAGAAAATAAAGGATGCCAATAGGAATTGAGTAGGGTGTATGCCTGATGTATCAGTAGATGGAGGAAGCAATTACGTGATTGGAGAGGGGGGATTTGTTTTCTTGTGCATTTTTTGGTACTTTTCTTCTATCCATTCTTTGATCAAGTTGCCGAGTAACAAGAGAGCAGAAGAAATGGCATGTATGCAAATCATGGAGGGGTATTTTCCTTTTTTTATCTGGTATTTTTAGGTTGACGAATGGTGGTGGGCCATTTGTAATCCAGAAGCGGCAAGCTAGAGAGATGGGCATGTGTCAAGGGAACTTTGATGTATGTACATAGGTTGCAGGACACCACTGCATGTACATTAACGACGGACGTGGAGAGACGAGGGTCGGGAGAAAGTAAAAGAAAATATAAAAGTAAAAAATGGAGAAAAAAAAAAAAAAAGAGCGACAGGGAGAGAGAGAGAGAGAGAGAGAGAGAAAGCCAATTGCCATCATTGCACGATCCGGCCCGACGCATAGCCGTGTCGCGTGGTTTACTCTGTACTCTGTACAAATGACTGTTATTCAAATCTGTCAAGGCAACCGAAAAAAAAAAAGGGAAAAGCACGAACATTGCACTAGGCAATCACGCAATTCACAGAAAACTGGCTGACCTGCGGGGAACAGGCATTTAGCTGGCGGCCTACTGGGCGGGACAAAGTCGACGGGCGGGTCGAGGAGGGGGGTTCCACATGCGGCGAAGGGCCGGTATTGCTACTTTGACCGTGTCTACCTAAGTAAGTACATTTCGGGGTGGTTTCAGTGGTTTCAGCGGTCGGAGAGGTTGCCATGCTGGAAACTTTCAGTGGCGTTTAGTGGTGTAGACTGCCAGAGAGCGAGTGCTGTAGAAAGCCCCAAAACTGCACTGTAATACGTATAGGCGGTTTCGGAGCTTTCTTCCCCAGGCTGTTTTGTTTGCGGCGCCGATGGACATCCCGGCCTCCCTCTCGCAGGCCACATCCCCCACCTTGAGAGCAATTGATTGGGAGCATTGATTTGCTCCCAGATGCTAGTTGCATAGGCAGTTGAAAAAAACTACATTGAACTAGTTTACCTCACCAGAGCCCATCAAGCCTCTTTTTTGTCTGCTTGCTTGCTTGCTTGCTCGACGCTCGCTCCCTCGCTCGCCATGTGCCAGCCGTCCCGGTTCCAGAAAGTCTGATTCTCCCATCACCGGTCCCCTGTTTTTTCCTTCCCTTCCTCTTCTTCTTCTCCTTCCTCTCTTCTTTTCTTCTTCATTATTCTCTTTTCCCCCTTCTTTCTTATAATCTACACCTTTGTGCTTCTTGGCTCCCCATCCTCCCACACCCGTCCTGTTGTTGCTGTCGTTGCCCTTGTCCTCCTTTACTTGTCTGTTGGAGGCAAGCCAACACTGCAATCATGGAGGCTGCTGCCCAGCACAAGGTGCGCACGCCGCAAGAGGCTGGTATGTCTTTATTGTCTCTTCCCTCTCTATCCATTCTCCTCTCTTCATCTCTTTCTCTCTTCCTGGCTCTGCCTACCCACGACGGACTACCTGCGGCATCAACCACTCATATGCTAACAAACGCCCAGTCGCCAGAATCGCATACCTCGCCTCCGACCTCGTCGTTTCTGTTCAGCCTTCACTCGCCACCGACTCTGAATTCTCCTCTCACCTCAAACGATACGCTGCTCGCAAAGACCGCAGCCTTGTCGCTGCTGCCGCTGGCGCTGTCCCGGATGTAAGTCACGCTCCAGCTGCTGCCCGTTTGCCTTTTGCCCACTACCGACCGCCTGTACTGCCCGCTGGCACCACCGCCACCACTTTTTTTGGGGGGGTTTTTTTTTTGGCCTCCTCGGCTTCCCAAGAAACCATTGGCACGACGGCCCGAAGCACGTCACCCGATGACCCGACCAACCCAATGCATATCCCAAATCATGCCCTCTCACCCCTCAATTGAATACCGCTTTATCCACCAAATTTCATTGACTTTTCATTGCTGACTTGCTGCAGATCCTCTCCGTCCGCCACAATGCTGACCCACTGCTCGCCGTCTTCACCCCGATCCGCTCCGGCAAGCTCGTCTCCGTCACCACACCCTCCTCCGTCCTCTTGCCCGCCATCACACATCTCTACAAGCTGGCCAACTATCCCGTAGTCCTCCACGTTGCCCTCCAGCCTCGCAACTTTGCCGACTACTCCGTCGTAACAGCCATCCGCAACTCGGGTTGGACCTTTGTCCAGTCCGAGACCCTCCAAGATGCCCAGGACATGGCCGTCACCGCACACGCCCTCGCCGTCCGCACCGGCAAGGGCGTCATTCACTTCTTCGCCCCCGATACCTCTGCCAACGATGAGCCCATTACCGTAGAGGACCCCTCTGTCGTTGGCAATCTCCTCGATCTCGACAGCGTCCGCCGCTTCCAGTCCGCCTCCGTCCCTGCCTCTGCCTTGTATGCAGACGACGGCCATGTCGCCGTCTCGTCCGACCACCCAGAAGTGGCCCTCAATGGCACCACCTCGGACAGCGTCGCCAACCTGCGCCACCCTCCGAGCGCTGATGCTTCCAAGCTGACATCGGCTGGCACTTCTGTCAAGTCCAGCCAGGCGAGTGACACTGGCACCCCCGGCGCCCCCTCCTCCGTCGCCACCACGGTCGAGTCGGCCCCGCCCCCGGTCACCTCCGAGGACATTTACACATGCGCCACCCGCATCTGGGCGAGCCTCAACTCCGCCGTCGGCCGCCAGTACAGCGCTTTCGAATACACCGGCCCGGACGATGCCCAAAACTGCCTCTTCGTCTTCGGCTCCGATACCGGCACCTTTGCCCAAGTCATTGACCACGCCAAGCCCGACGAGATCTTCGCCAACACTGGCATCGTCACCCCTCGCCTCTACCGACCCTGGCTCGGCTCCAAGCTCGTCGACGCCCTCCCCAAGACCATCAAGCGCATCGCCGTTCTCGAGCAGATCCACCGCAAGACCACCAAATGGGGTCCTCTGCTGATTGACGTCGTCTCCTCCGTCAAGACTGGCTCTGGCGGCGTCGAGACCATCGTTGGCCACCAGCTCGGCTACATTGCCGCCCAGGCTGCCGATCAGGCCCTCCGCGGCATCCTCCAGAACCTCACATCCGACGCGCCTCTCCAGAACCTCGAGGTGGGTGTCCGCGACGCCCCCGCCGAGCGCAGCGACTATGTCCTCTCCATGCCTGCTCTCGAGACCGCCTACACCAAGATCCTCGACCAGCTCTTTGGCAAGCGCACGTACATTGCCAACGCCCTCCGATCACAAAACACCGGCATCTCCTCCACCGTCGCCGCCACGCCCGAATTCGGCTTCGGTTCGCTCATTGCCCGCAAGGACCTGCGAAAGGACTTTGTCGCCGAGGTCAAGGAGGCTGCCAAGAGCAATCAATTCCTCACCGACAGTCCCAAGAACTGGCTCGCCAAGTGGGCTGTCGCCTCGGACGACCTGTCCAAGTCTACCGAGATGGCTGACGACGTCATCGCCCGCCTCCAGACCGACGGCTCACCCATTTCCCGGAAACTTCTCAAGAGCCAGGGTCTCTTCCGCAAAGAATCCCTCTGGCTTGTCGGCTCCGATGCCTGGTCCTATGACCTTGGTAATTCTGGTGTTCACCATGTCCTGGCTTCCGGTGAGAATGTTAACATGCTCATCATCGACTCCACCCCCTACTCTGAAAAGTCCAACACCGACGCCAACCGCAGGAAAAAGGACATTGGTCTTTATGCTATGAACTTTGGCAACGTCTACGTCGCCTCGACTGCTGTGTACAGCTCCTATACCCAGGTCCTTCAGGCCATGCTCGAGGCTGACAAGTTCGACGGCCCCTCCGTTGTTCTGGCTTACCTGCCTTACTATGGCGAATCCGACTCTCCGCTCACCGTTCTGCAGGAGACCAAGAAGGCTGTCGATGCCGGATACTGGCCCCTCTACCGCTGGAACCCTAACAATGAGAAGAAGGGCGAACCCAACTTCTCGCTCGACTCGGAGCTTATCAAGAAGGAGCTCAAGACTTTCCTTGCTCGCGACAACCAACTCACCCAGCTCATGAACAAGGAGCCCAAGTTTGCCGCTAGTCTGGCCCAGGACTTTGGCACCGAAGTGCGTGCTCAGCAGAAGCGCAAGGCCAAGGATGCTTACAACCAGCTCCTTGAGGGGCTTTTGGGAGCGCCCCTCACAATTCTCTACGCCTCTGACAATGGCAACGCCACCTCACTGGCAAAGAGACTTGGTAACAGAGGTCGTGCTCGTGGCCTGAAGACGACTGTTCTGGCCATGGAGGACTATCCTCTGGAGGATCTCCCTACTGAGGAGAACATTGTATTCCTCACCTCTACAGCCGGCCAAGGAGAGTTTCCCCAGAACGGTCTCGCTTTCTGGGAAGCTGTCAAGGACAACACTGATCTTGACCTGGCGACAGTCAACTACTCCATCTTCGGCCTCGGTGACAGCCACTACTGGCCCCGCAAAGAAGACAAGATTTACTACAACAAGCCCGCCAAGGATCTGGACCGTGTTCTGACGAATCTTGGTGGTAAGCGCCTGGCCGACATTGGTCTGGGTGACGACCAGGACCCCGATGCCTATCAGACGGGTTATGCGGAGTGGGAGCCCAAGATTTGGCAGGCTCTCGGCGTCGACAACGTCGATGGTCTCCCTGACGAGCCGCCACCCATCACCAACGAAGATATCAAGCTTGCTTCCAACTTCCTCCGCGGTACTATTCTTGAAGGCCTTGCAGATCCTTCCACCGGCGCCATATCCGCTGCTGACCAGCAGCTCACCAAGTTCCACGGCACCTACATGCAGGACGACCGTGATGTCCGTGATGAGAGAAAGGCCCAGGGTCTGGAGCCCGCCTACTCTTTCATGATCCGATGCCGTCTACCTGGTGGTGTTTCTACCCCCAAGCAGTGGGTGCAGATGGATGACATTGCGAATGAGCTTGGCAACGAGACGATGAAGCTCACCACCCGCCAGACCTTCCAGTTCCACGGCGTCGTCAAGGGCAAGCTCAAGCCTGCCATGCAGGCCATCAATCGCGCTCTGATGACGACGATTGCCGCTTGCGGTGATGTCAACCGAAACGTCATGTGCAGCTCTCTGCCTACGCAGTCCAAGTACCATCGCCAGGTCTTTGCCTGCTCCCAGAAGATCAGCGACCACCTGCTACCCTCGACCAACGCCTACCACGAGATTTGGCTGACGGATGAGGACGACAAGAAGACGCAGGTCGCCGGCGAGGCCATCCAGGACTTTGAGCCCCTGTACGGACCTACCTATCTGCCCCGAAAGTTCAAGATTACCATTGCCATCCCCCCCCACAACGACACTGACGTCTACGCGCACGACATCGGTCTGATTGCCATCAAGGGCAAGGATGGCAACCTCGAAGGCTTCAACGTGCTGGCCGGTGGCGGCATGGGTGCCACGCACAACAACAAGAAGACGTACCCCCAGACAGGCAGAATGTTTGGCTACTGCAAGACCGAGGACGTCCACATTGCCTGCGAGAAGATCATGCTTGTGCAGCGCGACCACGGTGACCGCAAGAACCGCAAGCACGCGCGTCTCAAGTACACCATTGACGACATGGGCGTCGACGTGTTCCGCGGCAAGGTCGAGGAGCTCTGGGGCAAGCAGTTTGAGGCTGAGAGGCCGTTTGAATTCAAGTCCAACGTCGACACCTTTGGCTGGGTCAAGGACGAGACGGGCCTCAACCACTTTACCTTTTTCATCGAAAACGGTCGCATCGAGGACACGCCCGAGTTCCGAATGAAGACGGGCCTGCGCGAGATTGCCAAGGTGCACAAGGGCGAGTTCCGCCTGACGGGCAACCAGCACCTCATCCTCAGCAACGTCGAGGACCGGGACCTCGACGCCATCAAGGCGCTCATGAAGGAGTACAAGCTCGACAATGTCCAGTTCTCCGGCCTGCGCCTGAGCTCCTCGGCCTGCGTCGCCTTTCCCACCTGCGGCCTCGCCATGGCCGAGTCGGAGCGGTACCTGCCCGTGCTCATCTCCAAGCTCGAGGGCTGCCTCGAGGAGACGGGCCTCCGCCAGGACTCCATCGTCATGCGCATGACGGGCTGCCCCAACGGCTGCGCCCGCCCCTGGCTCGCCGAGGTCGCCTTTGTCGGCAAGGCCTACGGCGCCTACAACATGTACCTCGGCGGCGGCTACCACGGCCAGCGCCTCAACAAGCTCTACCGCTCCAGCATCAAGGAGGACGAGATCCTCGCCATCATGAGGCCCCTCCTCAAGCGCTACGCCGTCGAGCGCGAGGACGGCGAGCGCTTTGGCGATTTCTGCATCCGCGTCGGCGTCATCAAGGCCACGACGGACGGGCAAAACTTTCACGATGGCGTGGCCGAGGAGGAGTCGGACGAGGAGTAATGTTTCTCTTTCTCGCCCTGTTCATCTCCCTGTTCCTCTCCCTACTCCTTCGTCTCTTTGTGACTATCTCTTTATTTTTTTTTTGCGAATCATGTTGCATGCTGTTCATGGTAATGAGGAATTGTTTTTATCCCCCCTCCACCCTCCTCTTTTTGGTTTTTTCCCTGGTTGTTTACATACATTTAGATTGGGATGTTGAAAAAGAATGATGATAGTCGGGACACATGTACACATGACGGATTTCTTTCTTTTTTTCTCTTTCTTCTTTCACTTGATGTTGTTCACCTTTTCTTTTTGTTGCATTTGATAAGTAAAAAAGAACATGTAATAAAAAAAAGGTTGAAAAATTATCGCCCCTTTATCTCATCACTCTACAACTTTGTGTTGACGATTTATCACGATTGAGGGACAAGCAAGGGACGAGATGACAAAAGGAGAACGTAACCAAAACAATTGGTGTCATGCAAAAAATCTCTTCATTTGAAAATACTCATTTCCTACATTAGAATTCCCATCGGGAACCTCTGCCCATCACGACGTGGAAAGATTTCTTCTCAACAGGGTTATCCTTGTCCAAACATGTACATTGCAAAAACCACAGAACAAAATAAAGAAACAAAAAGAAAACACCCGCCGATAATCAACGCAAACAAGCTTCAAGTTCACATGGTCGGTCGGTCGACCAATGCAGATATCGAAAAAACACAACAAATCAATACAAAAGTCCCGTGCGACAAAGTCGCTCATTTTAAATGCGCCTTGTTTTCACATCCCTGGTACTAACGCTTCAGGCTGCTGCCGACGCTACTGGCCGCCTCGCTCATCTTCTCGCCCCAGCCGCCCATCCATTTGGGCGCCTTGAGGCTCATGCGTATCCTGCCCTCGACAATGGTGTTGACGAGGTTGATAATGGCAAAGGTGGTGGAGCCGAGGGCGCGGAAGACGGCGAGCGCGGCGACACTCCAGAGAATGAAGCGCAGATAAAAGTTGTCGCCGATGCCCTTGTTGCTATAAATCTCGGACACGGCCATGGCGAGGATGCCGTTGGCCACCATCCACGTCACCACCATGTAGGTACGCACGCTCTTGTAGTAGTCCTCCTGGAGCTGCGACTCGCTGACGCCAGGCTTGGCGACTGTGACGCGATCGCGGAGATTGCGGAGCGCCTCGTCGTAGCCGCTGTCAATGTCCAGCTGCTCGCTGGGCATCTCCAGCTCGACCGTCTGACCTTTGCCCACAGCACCACCGAGATCTGTCTTGATCACATTGTCGCCCTTGGTACCCCACGTGATATCGTGCGTGTTGCAGAATGCGTACACTTGCAGCGTGCAAATATAACTGGGCAAAAGCATAAAGTATTGCAGGGACGACGTCATCATGTGCCAGGGATCCAGGTACACCACTGACATGAGAATGTACAGGCCGACAGTGGAGGTCAGAGAGACGATCAGATTAGTAAAGACATTGTTGCCGATGCTGAATTTTTCCAGGTTTTTCTCGTCCGTCAGTTGACGTATCACAATGTAGATGACTGCGAATGTGGTATACGCCATGATGATGGCATATATGATCATACTGGCCAGGTACATCTTCTTTGCGCCTTGTGGTCGATTGCCTAGCGACAAAATGAATTGCGTAGCAATGAGTAAAACACAAGTATACCGAAGAATGATAAAGATGACTGTTCCTATGTTGTGGCCAAAAGGATCGACGGTTTTATCCGTTAAGCCGCCAGCGACGAAAAAGAAAGTGAGGTAAAAGTTGGCGAGCGAAAAGTAGGTAAAAAGCAGCTGGCAGGCCTGGTAGACGAACTCCATGTAGAGAAGAATTTTGCGCGCAATGGTGTGATCGGTGCTAATGATTTGCCTAAAGTTGACGAGAGAGTACACGGCAGCAAAAAATGCGCCATTGAGCCATCGTCGACGTTGCGATATGAATTCAGGAACAGCGTCTACCTCATGTTAGCTAAATGGCCACGAACCGAAGATCTTTATTACTTGCCTGGAACGTCAGTTTCACCGGTGCAGCCCTTGACATATTTCAAAACCCATCGCTCGCCCCTCTTGGCGACCAGCTCCCAGCAGAGAATACGATCTTCTGCGAGATACATGTTGGCAGTAAATACATCTGCATGCTGCCCATGAAGAGTCTCACCCTTGAAGTACTGGCTAAGAGGCCCATGCCCATGCTCGTCATTCTGCAGAGCATGGTATCGGTAAGCACTCAGTGCGCCGGGAAGCACAGTAATGTAGCCAAAGACAGACTCGAGTGGCTTATCCAGAATGTTGGACATTTTGTACTCGAAATTCTGAGAAGCAACGAGGGGATTGAGAAGACTAGAACCGTACTTCCCCTTCATGGCCTTGATTTCACCGCACGCGCCAGCCACGTTGGAGTCGGTGTCGAATGCCTTCCAAAGGTGGTAGAGGGAATTTCCACCAGGGCGGGTACCAACATCAAGCAGAATGCAAATGTTGGGGTTAAGTGCCCGGCCAAAAGCATTGAAGAACCATCTGTGAGAGTTGAGCTTGCCACGGTTCTTTTCCTTGAGACAGAAAATCATCTGGCAAGGGACAATGCCCTTCTCAGCGCCCTTGAACTTAAGATCCGAATCGAGGGACACTTGCGTGGTGTATTCGTACACGTGAGCCTGGACCGCGCGGTTGTTGACAAAGTTTTTGGCAATGCCGTGCTGAAAAACACCCATTGCAGCCAGGGCATCGAGCGTCCGGGGGTGGATTTTGGGTCGACCGTCGCAGATGACGCAGACCACGATTTTGTGCCAGCCAGTCTCACCCCAAGTGCGTGAGCGAGAACGGGAGCAGAAGTGTGAAATGTTCTTCATGACAGCGTGCATGGTACGTGTAAAACAGATCTCATCCTCATTGTACATGGTGATACAAATGAAGAGTTCGGTCTCGCGAGTAGTTCGGCCAATGGATTGCCTGAGTTTGTATCCTCGTTCAACAAAGTCATCCGGGTCGCAAGTGACGGCGGTGTATCTCATATGCGTGAATTCCACCTCGTCCCGGCGTGGCAGGAAACTGTACAAAATCGTGGGGATTTTACACTCGAGAACCAGCTCACCGTTGATGAGCTGGACTTCCTTTCGCGACATCTGAGGAGCGCGCACACCTCGTCGCTCTTGAGCTCCATCAGGCGCCGGTCCGTAGAATTCGCCTTTTTCAAACAATTCCTCCTCTCCTCCATTTAGCGTTTCCTGCGATTCTGAGTGAAACGAGTCGCGGGTAGTTGGGAGAGGACGGGACTCGCTAAGATCGGAACCGGGGCCAAAGACATCGTCGGCGCCGTCGAGAGGAATGTCTATTGTTGCATCGTCGGCAAAGGCTTGTGAGTCGCGAGACGGTGAGGAGAAGAGAGGTGCAGGAGGCAGTGGGCGTCTAGGACTACCACCATATCTTGAGGAAGGTGTGCCGGGTCGCGGACTACCGTTCAAATCGGAGGGTTCGAATGATAAGTTGGTTGGTGGTGGGCGAGAAAACTCGGAGACTCTTGACGAAGGCGTCCATGGCCTCTGTGGTGAGCCGCCGCTATCCCGGTTGGCAAAGGGCACGTATGTAGAGTCCGGGGGAGGCATGGCTCGTGTGTCCTCTTTGAAAGAGCTTGCCCGAGAGGGTGACGATGTGACACTGGGCTGATATGCTTGATACGATCTTCGAGTTGAAGGATCGCCAAAGGTACTAGAGGAATAGAGTAAGCGGCAATTTACGGGTGAAGATGAAATGGGAAGTGGCTTTGAGACGGGGACTCCTCTGCCGTTGGGCGAAGCTGGCGGTCGTGATGTCGCATCGCTATGAGCTCGCTGGAGCTTTGACGGCGGCTGGGAATTTGGGCAATGCTTGATTCTTGATGAGGTATTTGACGGGACTTGAGCGTCACTGCCAGCTCGCTGGAGTTGGAAACGCTCACTCGGCCCAGCCGGTAGCCTCGGGAGAGCTTGCGACAGCTTTGCCGGTATGACGGCGGCTCGCAGTCTTGAAATAGAAAGGCCGACACTATTCTTCTCTTGCAGCTTTGCAACGTTTGGTCGAATGGGAATCTTGGACAGTGACGTGGCATGGGTCTTGGGTTGTGCTTGCGGAAGTGACGGGGTTTCGAGATGTGAAAAGCGAGAGTCTTGATCATGGCGCAGCAGAGCAATGGCCGGAACTGTGACTGATTTCTGCCGAGTTGCAGGCCAAAACTGCGAGGGACAAGGCGGCGCTGATGATGAAGGCTCAATTGAGCGTTTGCTGTATACGTACGGTCTGGACTCTTCAATGGGTGATTCCACCGAGGTCAATAGTCTGACGGCTGCTGAGTTTGTGCCGCTGGGAGTATCATGATCGTCGTCATATGTGTGCAGGCTGTAGTCGGGCGGCTTGGAAGGGGTATTTGGGCGGTCCATGATGTTGACTAGGATGGAAGCTTTGTTGAGCTTGTTGTGCCTGGAATGCTGGTACGGCTCGTGCAAGACAGCCGGTAGGTGGAGGGGCAGCGGGAATGCGCCAATACCCGAGTGAGATGAGGACTAACTATGCGATTGAGTCAATGTGAAAACTAAACAAGAACCAGTCTCGTCAGAGGGCAGCAAAAAGAAATGGCAAAAGTAAAAAAGATGACATGTAGGCAGCAAGATTGGAAGACTTGCAAACGACGAGATGAGATTCCATAGGCATACTCTCAAGGTCATGCGTGCGCGTTTGCATGGCCCTTTGTTTGGTTTGGGACCACCAGTAGTGGAGTGGCCGCAGCCCGGTTGACCGGGCAACAAGGGCGTCGACGTACGCAAAGCCTAATGCAAGGGACCGACACAGCGGGCTTCAGAGCCAAATTCATGACCCTGATGCCGTCATTGGGGACCCTGACAATGAGCTAGATGCTATGTCGGAAATTTGTTATTTGCTCTTCTTTGTGCCTTCATTAGGGCCATTGTTGTTGTACTATTAGTGGTCTGGTACTGAGCATGGTTGCAAACGGATGAATGAGCGCTACAGGGTATGTCATAATACGGGAATGATCAAGGTTGGTTGTCCAAAAATAATAAAGAGGAGCAAAGTAACGAATAGAAAATCATTCGGTTGCCAGGGTCGCAAGTCTTTATTCAAGCTCTTGAATTTGTTTTACTTTGGCTTTTCCTTCGTTTTACATTGATACCCTTCAGCGCTGTGGTATCCTCCGCGTTTGGTCTCTCAAGTGGGCATCACCACAAAAGAGGCATGGTCAATCCGTTGCTAGCATCATAAGAGCATGCACCTATGTCTTCACAGCGCCTGCCTAGGAAAAAAAGCAGAAGCAAAAAAGAAAAAGAAATAGATTCAAGTATTGACTTCGTATTCGAAACTCCACAAACGGAACTGGCCCTTCCGCCAACATACTTGCGCCTTCTGACTCGCCACACCACACCGCATCCAAAATCTCGTCGGTCCGGCATCTCCAAGTTAGTTAGCCCACTGAGTACACCTGCGGAGACGATCGTGGGGCAACAGCCTCTTCACACCTCTAATCAACTCCCCAGCTAACTATTATTTTAGTCCCTTCCCCGCCGACTTTATGCTTTGCCGGGCCTGCTAACCGGGTATACTCGATGTAATAATAAATGACCCTCAAAGCCGCACCCGCGCTCTCAACATGCTTCCTCGCCTTCACACCTCGGAACCTGCTCCTCCGCGTCGGGACGCGCCTCAACCATGCATCTGCTGCAGCCCATCTCGTTGGCTGGCACCTTGAGCCTGGCTAATACCTGTGTGGCTACCAACGCCTCATGGACCTCTAACGATGCCGCTGTGTCGACCTACATCAACCCCAATGTGCCTACTGGCGTGCCCATCACAGGTGACTATCATGGCCGGTATCGCCCACAGGTTCACTTTTCCCCTCCCAAGCATTTCATGAACGACCCCAACGGAATGTTTAGAGACGATGAAGGAGTATGGCATCTCTACTATCAATATAACCCGACTGGGGTTGTCGCCGGGAACCAGCACTGGGGTCATGCCACGTCCGAGGACCTCTACCACTGGCTCAATCAGCCTATTGCCCTGTTTCCCCCAAATAAGACTCAGTATGTCTTCTCCGGCAGTGCCGTCACCGATCCCGATAATACTTCGGGATTCTTTCCAAACCAGAAAAACGGCGTTGTTGCCATTTATGTAAGCTCACCTCTATAAGCACCCTAGATGGCCTCGCACCCTCTGACAGCTGCAGACCCTCGCCGAGTATGGCCAGGATGGCAGTCCCGGTCCTCAAACCCAAGCTATTGCATACTCCCGTGACGGAGGATATACATTCATCCCATATCACAATAACCCGGTCATACCTAGCAACTCTTCGCAATTTCGCGACCCAAAAGTCATCTGGTACAAGCACCATTGGGTCATGGTGGTAGCCTACGCCCAGGAATTCGAGATTGGCATCTTCACCTCTCCAGACCTCAAGGAATGGACACATGCGAGCAACTTCTCCAACAGTGGTCTATTGACCCTGCAATGGGAGTGCCCCAACCTGGTGCAAATGCCGTATTTGGATTCGCAAGGCAAGAAGCAGGACGACATGTGGCTATTGGCGATTAGCGTCAACCCGGGAGCGCCGCTCGGTGGCTCCATCGCCCAATATTATCCAGGCCACTTTAACGGTACTCATTTTACGGCCGTCGATAATGCCGCTAGGATTGCCGACTTTGGCAAAGACAACTATGCCGGCCAGTTCTTTTATGGCACCGCCGAAGACGAGCTCCCAGTGTATCTGGGTTGGGCCTCAAATTGGCAGTACACGCAAGTCGTCCCTACGGGCGAAGAAGGATGGAGAAGTGCCATGACGGTGCCTCGTCGCTGTTACCTGACAAAGGCGAAGCGAGTCGGTTGGAAGCTTGTGACGGAGCCATACAGTTTGGACCCGGTCATGGGCTCGCAGCTGGCCACCAGCAACAGCCTGGTCAACGACAGCCTCACTGTAGACTTTTCTCGCGTCGACTCCAACGCGATATACTGGGAAGCAAACATCACGGGCATCCCCCAAACCGGAATTTCCGGGTCTGCAACGCTCAATTTTACACTGATTGCGGCCACAACGGGCGAGTTTGTCCGCGGCGGCTACTACCTCGGTGGTGACAATCCTTTCTTCCTCGACCGAGGTGGCGCCAAGGGCTTTGACGACGTATTCTTCACCGACAAATTTTCGACAAACAGTCTGATTGACGGGGATTCGTGGCGCATGAGCGGCATCGTTGATCGGTCCATTCTCGAAGTCTTCCTCGATGGCGGGATTGACAGCGCGACAGTCAATTACTTCACCACGCAGCCGCTTACCTTGATGGTTCTGGGCACGTCGGACATGCCCAAAGGAGCCAACGTCAGCGTACGCGTGCACGCATTGGAGAGTGCTTGGGCAAGGATGGCCAATGGAGACGAGGGGCTGGTGTATGGCAACCAAACTGGCAATGCTACTGCCAGTGAAAAGACAAGCCGGTTGCTCGCTGTCGCGGTATGAGTACCCGGCAACGGATTATGTATATTGATGAGGTGGCATGACCACGTTGAGGAATCCGCGCCGTCGCAGGTGGTTGTGCAGGTCGCTGGTGCCGGAGCCAATGCGAAGGATCTCGGACGAGCGACCGAGAATGGCCAGCAGAGGACATATCAGACTGAGAAATTCCGAGGATGAGAGGAGCCACTCGAAGGCAGTCTCCGAGCTGAAACGATCGTGCCAGTACGATTGCTGCTCAAAATCTGCAGCCATTTTGTGATGATTGTGCTGGCTCGAGAAGATAATTTAACAATCAACGCGATTAAAATAGTTCCAAAAAAAAAAGTCCGCATAAAGGATTTAAAAAAAAAACAACTTTGCATCTGCACCTGAAAACACCAAGCACGCGTTACATCATACTGTCCACATTCATGTGGGTAGATGAATCCGTGAGCTTTTTCTTGCGAAGATTGCTGAGTTAATATAAGATGCTTCGAAGATTGAAAGTTCAGAGTCTTATAATGATGCCGTGCATTTGATTCTTGTTACTCCGAGTCGGTGTTGCTGTTGGCCGATCTGAACTCGCGGGGCCTGAGTGAGCATGTGGGCCAAACTTGATCCAACGCTGGAAGAATGTAACACTGAACTGAGTGACCAATACGTAAACAACATGATTACTTTTATGTATTCTAATTATTATACAGGAATTCCAAGTCTATATTGATATCGTGTCATCGGATGCCCAACTTGGCCCTCAGACTTTCATATCCTTCTCGGTGGCGTTGTTTGTGGTTGGCAACGCCAGCTTGACCTTTTCATTCTGCACCACCTTTGCCCACGCATATACGATACCGCTGACGAATGCAATGAAGACGGCCGAGACGCTGCCAAGGGTGACGGGGGCGCCGAAGAAGATGAAGCCCGTGACGGCCATGGGCAGCTTGTTGAGAGCGCCGACCATGGAGTATGTCGTCGAGGAAGTGACACGGATGCACCAGGCCGTCGTGTAAGAAATGAAAATAGTCCCGAGACCGGAGTAGATCATGCTGATGATGAGGACTGTCCGTGTCTCTGGCGGAAAGTTTCGAGTGACGTTTTCGCTCGACCAGTCCTCCAGAAACACGGACGCCAGAATGAGAACCGGGATAGAAAGTAGGTTGTTGTAAAACATGGCTATACAGATGTTAGCGTGGGATTCAGACGACGACAAGTTGAGTCATGGCTTACTGTCGACGTCGCTGAAGTTGAACGCCTTCATTACTTTGCGCGAGCCGATCAAAAAGGCCGAGGTGCAGAACACATTGATGCCCATCCATGTGTAGCCGGCTGTGAGCTGCGCTGTGGCAGCCGTGGTATCGAGAGAGTGCAGACCGTTGATTGCCGCCTGGATGTCGGCCCAAGCAGCAATGACTGAACTCAGCACCATCAAGCCGAACGAGACCAGGATGAGGCGCGAGACCTTGGTGCCGAAAAAGAAATTCTCGCCGTACGCAATGACGATGATTGTCAAATTTTTAAAGATTGTGTACACCGGTAGGCTGAGATACTGAAGCGATTTGGCGCCAGAGTAAATCATTCCAACGAGCAAGATGGACAATGGAAACCCTTGCACTGGTCAGCACGTTGGGACTACGCTGAGGGGTTCCAGAGAACCTACACTTTTTGGCCTTGAGGGAATCGTATGCCGCCAGAGTGGTGACCATGCCAAAGCGCTTTCCGATGAGAACGGCGATGAGGCAGACAACGGACTATGTCATTCGGTATTCAGCAGAGGACGCGTGCCATACAGAAAAACATGGGACTCACTTGAACCGTGAGGCAGAAGAAGGTGAGATTCCACGATCCGCCGGAAAAGATGTACTTGTTGACCGCGGTCATACTAATGGAGGCGACGCAGTATGCCAAGATTGAGGCATTGGAGTTGCTAATCAGACCCGCGGGAGCAGGTCCTGCTGGCGGACTGCTGTTGACGGTCATGGCTTCACCCGGGACAAATCTATTTGCTAGCTTTCCCGCTTCTAAAAAGACTGATGCAGTGTCACAGATTGCACAAGAAGATCAAGTCCGGTCGAGGAATGCGGGCCAGTCTTCCGGCTCACGATGTGATTATTCAGACCAGCAATACCTTGACGAGCACCGAAAAAAAAGGAGTATTTGCTTACAGAGAGAGAATGCCTTCTCTCGTGATTAAAATTTGATACGATAAGTAGCGCGGTCTAGGCTTCTGAGTGGATAGGGAGGGATAAGGGGGTGAACAGCCTCCTTTCCGCTTCTGCGCCACAAAACCGTCCAATCATGTCTTTGCGCCTGGCCAAAACGGTAATCAAGCTCTCCTTGAGCACGATGTGCGATTTTCCTCATCAACCCGCGCCAGTTTAAAAATAGAGGCAGATTTGCTCATCGCGTATGTAGGTAGCCCCGCTTCAACAAGGCTCTGGCTACCATGAAGCGTTGCAACAGCCACCAGACAGCCACATGGGGGAGTCTCTAGGTAACGTGGCATATAAGCAAGTAGCGCTCTCACTCGTATATTAAAAGACGCAAAATCCGAGGAAATCATGAACACTGTTGAAACACGATCCCTCGCCGAAAAGCGCTGTAAAGAACGCTGCTGTACTCTGTACAAATCGCAGACATGGCCCAAGACGAGGCCGTCGACGCGGCCGGCTCTGTT
Source organism: Cordyceps javanica (assembly GCF_051103115.1). Classification (NCBI taxonomy): domain Eukaryota; kingdom Fungi; phylum Ascomycota; class Sordariomycetes; order Hypocreales; family Cordycipitaceae; genus Cordyceps; species Cordyceps javanica. The sequence continues at coordinate 3,994,683 of NC_139296.1, forward strand.
ACGAATCCCTTCAACGACGAATTTGGAAAATTCGTGAATGAGCTCCTTGAGAGGCACAACGCACCTGGGGTAGCACTTGCCGTCATCGATGGGGATGAGATATTCACGCAGGTGCGCTCACCGACACCGTGCATTTCGAAGCAACTGGGGGGGCCTAACTTGGAGATAGGGATATGGCTACGCCTCGCTCCCGGACGTCCCGGCTACCGAGGATTGTCTGTACTACACGGGCTCGTGCACCAAGGCTTTCACCGCGGCGTTGATAGACCACCTCATCCAGAGCCAGAAGTATCCGGAGCTGGCCAGGGGCTGGGACACCCCGATTGCATCCATCATCCGCGACGATTTCGTACTGCAAGACGAGTGGACGACGGCACACGCCACGCTGCGCGATGCCGCCGGCCACCTGACCGGGTTCTCCGCGCACGACCTCTCGCATCTGAGCGAGCGAGACGGACGCCGCCCGTCGGGTGCCAAGGAATGCGTGCGCAGCATGCGCGACCTGCCATTTGTGAACCAGCCGAGGCGGGACTTCCTCTACTCCAACCACATGTATGTCGTGCTGGCTCACGTGGCCGAGACCCTGACGGGGAAATGGCTGGGCGACCTGTTCAAGGAGCACATCTGGGCCCCGCTGGGCATGCATGCCACGTACATGGACGAACAGGACGCCCGGGCGGCGCCGGAGCATCTTGCGACGAGCCTGTTTTGGGATGAGGAGAAGGAGGCCTACAAGGCGTTGCCGCTGGCGCCGGCGCGCGTCGTTTCCGGCGCGGGGGGCATGATCTCCAGCGTCGCCGACCACGCGAAATGGGTGAGATGCCTGCTCCGTCAGGAGGCGCCCCTGAGCGCGGCCACGCACAGGCAGATCCGGACGCCGTTGTCGATGTGCAGCGCCGACGACAAGTCCGTGTCGCATTACGCGCTGGGATGGGGTCGGTCGTCGACGGCCAGCAAGACCGTGTACGAGCACATGGGCTCGACGGGAACCTTTGGCTCGGGCGTGTTTTGGATACCAGAGGCCCAGTACGGCGTGGTTGCCTTTTCAAACTCCTTCAACGCCGCGATTGCGGTGACGACCATTGTCTCCAAGCGCCTTATCCAAGACAAGCTTGGAGTGGCAGAGAATGAACGAGTCGATCACGAGGCCAAGTAAGTTTTCGTACGCCCCCGGGAGCGCAAACAACAGACAGACAGACAGGACGCTGGAAAACTGACGGGAAAAAATGTCAACCCTTAAAAAATAGGATAAATGAAGCCATCAAGGCAAGAAAGGAAAAAGCTGCCAACGCCCTCGACATTCTGTACCCCAATCGACCACCCCCGGAACAGGCCCTGTCGCCTTTTGCAGACACGAGTAAGCTTGCTGGTAGATACCATCATCCCGGCTATGGCACTTTTGATTTTGCCGAGGCCAATCACCCTGACAAGGCCGGGGTCAAGGTCCTGGAAGCCGAGCGCGGCGACTGCTTCTTTGCCTACAAGATGCATCTGGAGCATGTCTCTGGCGACTACTGGCTGGCAAGGGGAACGTGGCTTCACACCGGCACCAGAGATCGCAGTGATGCTGCGCAGTTCAAGTTTGGTGTTGATGGCAGCCCGACTGGCGTGGAGCTGACCCTGAGAAACGATGGAGTATACGAGGGTACCATCCTTTTGTCAAAGCAAGGTTAGAAAGTTACGTGTGGAACGGCCATGGTGCTGCTGTATGATGGTAACGGATGTTGTGCGCAGCTCTCTAATACCAGCACTCCTTGCTGATCTGTTCCCTTTATCGTACCGTTGCATTTTGGCTACCCACCCACCTCTACTGCCCAAAGTTTGTCCTGTAAAGGTGCCAAGTGCCAACATGGCGACCGTCAACACGCTCAAAAGGCTTATTGGGGCCACCCAGGCCGCTCAAACTGGCGCGACGACGCTCCGAGGTCGGGTGTGCCTAGTCTGCTGTCCCCATCAAGATGATCAAGAGTTGGCTTGGCGTTGTTAAGATGCGGGGTTCGACATGGCCTGATGTCCATGGGAAAGTGGCTCTGTGGCTTTGCGCTGCATATTAGTATTGCAGCTATAACTGCGTAATAACCAAGGGCTGGAATTTTAACTCGAGCGGCTTGGGGAACGCGACTTAATAACACGCCACCGGAGTAAAAGTGCTTGGCGATCCAGGCGCGCCTTGGGAATAAGGTTGTCGCTGATTCACGAGACCAAGCGCTACTATCGTTACCCGGCTTTCGGCCACCCAAGACGCTCACAGCTAGAGCAATGTCATAGAGGACAAACAGCTCTCATGGACAAATGAAACCAGGCTCACCAGCCATGAAATGGATTCTCCTGGGCCGCCGACCTATAGAGGCCCACGCAACCATGTATAACGAAGCAAAGTACGGATAGTGCTCCAGAAAAAGAGATCACAACTCCTTATTCACTTTGCTATTAAGACTACCCACACACGTTGGGATCAGTAGACCGTTGACTAGTTAGTCAAAAAGCACTTTTGTGGCTTTCGGGTCACGAACAGTACAAAAGTGCACACGGCGGCGGGAGCCGAGCCTGATCCGTTCTCCAGGTTTCTGTCCAAACTCGCACCATGAAGCCCCAGTGTGTGCTGCAGCTGTGTTTAACAAATACTCTATACGCGACTTGCCCCATGAGGGTCGCTTCTACCGTTTAATCAAATGTTCAAGTATTGAAAGCGTCCACTCACCAACTACCCACATGGTACCCGATAGTGACTTCGAGATGCAGTGGGCTGGCGAAATGCAGTTGATGGCAGGCTCGCTCACAAGTACAACTTTGATTGTGGCAAGTCCTGGATCCTCGAGCAAGCGGCGTCATTCGAGGGGAGAGCCCAGCACATTGGTCAATGAGCATCCAGGGAGCGCCCAGGAGATCGAGCTGAATACTGATGCATGAAAAATGACTACCGGCTTGGGCTAGGGCTGAGCTAAATGAACCGGCCAGGGGGCTTTCAGCTGAGGACGCCGTACCCTGCTGGCACCAGGCCTCTACCGTTGCAGGAATGTGTGTTACTCAGTAGGATTGACATGACAGGCTCCAGCAGGCGTATTCTCGTGGCCAGTAACTAGTATATTGCGACTGAACTGAACTGGGCAGGAACTCTTTGGTGCCGATACAAAAACTTGAACATTGCCCATGTACGCCCTCCTACTAAACAGCAAAAGTCCCTTACTCCATCCCGTTCTTCATGATGTTGTTCTGCGCACTTGTTCAAACTAGTGATTCGCCAAGCGGCAGTGCGGAGCAGACCACTTTAGCAAGACGGCCTAGTGAGCCTTGTCTGAAATTTGACCCAGTCGGCATGGAAAATCTACTCCATAGTTGGAAAGCTACGAAAGTCCCTGGTCAGCTCTGCCGTCCGTGGTGTCTTAGCACTGCCAAGTAGAGGAGGGAAACTGTGGGCTTTATTCTGCCGAAACTGCCCAGAGCGGCAAAATGGCAGAGCATGATTTTCACGAGCTGGCATCAAAAAGCTGCCAGCTTTATAACAAGGTATCGGTCCCTATCATCCCTATCCTTGGCATCGCGTCGGTGGCTCGAAAGCCACGGCCAAGCGTGCCGGCTAGCTTTTGCTGACCCGAGATCCTTGGGTAGCGCAGGGCTCTCCGCCGCGGCCTCGGGAACAAGAAGAGCCCACCCACCCATACCAAGAGGGCGCTTTGCTCCAACTAATTAACTAGTTATGGCACCCCCGATAGGCTAACCCGGTGGCGATGTCAGGGGGCGGGCGACGCTGTGCCGTTGTCGCTAACCTCGGCCTTGCCCCGAAAGGCGCTGCGTGGCTTGGCTGGCACCTATGCCGGCCGTGGGAATAAAAAAAAAAAAAAGAACATCAGCGCCATCGGCAGTGGCGCGCGAGGCATTCAGCCCTCTGGCCCTGTTGGTAACGCCACTCGTGCTGCTGCCGCGGAGAGCTGCAAAATATCCCCAGCATCATCCTGTAAGTAGTTACCAGAAGGAAGGAGCCGCATGGCACTTGTTGTTCGCAGAGGCTTGCAGAGGTTTGCAGCTGCCGGGCTGGATGGAACTTTAGGGCGAGACATGCAGCTCATCAATGATGTTTATGCTGCGCCGCTCGCGTATCCTCGCCTGCCTGAGCTTGGAGTAGTATTAGCAACGAGGCTGTCTCAAAGGTCCGTCGGCGGCTCATCAATCACGACACAACTTTGTGTGCCTCGTCATCAGGAGATGAATGCCACCGTAACCAGTAAAGAGTGGTTGTTTGTGGCTGTTCAGCGTTGCTGTAACTATGCAGTGATAGAGCCTGGTCCCATGGGCACTCGAGCCGATCCTACTCTGGCCGGCCTCCTGTCCGAGTTCACTGCCATGATTCGTGAAGATGCATTGGATCGACAGCTTACAATTGAGGAGACGGCACCACAACCATCTCTTTTTGGATGGAGCCGACCCTCCCCTGCCCTCCAAGGCATTATCGGTGGCCACCTGGTCGTCCCCCGGATATCTGCATGCTTATATTGAGTCTAATATGCCTCAGTCTATCCGTAGCTTATTAGCCCCCCGGGCAGCCGGGGCAACCGGGCACGCTCATCCTGCCCATGCAGATGTACCAAGGAATAAAGGAAGGTTACTTTCGGAGGTTCATGGGCCTGTCTGGCTTTGTGGGCATGTGTGGGCCAATACCGAGACAATCGCCTCGTACGTGCCGGGGCTAGCGACTGTGCCGTCCAGCTTTACTGTTCCATCGCTCTGCCGCATTCTGATCTAGTCGCCCCCATCTTGGCAGCCTTACTGGCTGGCACTTTTGGCGCTCTTGATAAATATTAGCCCTTTGCCGCCTTCTTGGCCCCCCCGGGCCGGCGATGACTTTCTCTCTTTCCAGTTCCTTCAACTTGCTCGTGAAGACCAGTCTTGCATAGACTGGATTCATCGCGAACGAACTTTGAAACAGATCGCTCGCGATGGCCGAGAAAGCAGATCAGCTCACCACAACGGTGGAGCCGGGCGTGGTTACTGAGAAAGATGTATGTCGTCGCGGCTGCGCTTTGCGCGCCGGCGGAGCTGCTGCTTGGCCCCCAAATTGTCAATCACCAGTGGCTAATCATGACGGTGTACGCAACAGAACCAAGTACGACACAATGACCACAGTGTCGAGCTCAGTGAAGATGGTATTGAGAAGACGGAGCGCCACCTCGACGTCACAGAGGACGACCTGCTCGAGGCCAAGGAGCTCGCAGCTACTTATTCACTCGACGACTTGCGAAGCGTGAGTTTTGCGACCACCTTGATGAAGCTGTCGACTAAACCGGCTTGCATAGATGATGGCACGAGTGTTGAAGCTCCATGGTCGCGACCCCAACTTTCCAATCAATGTTATCCGGGAGATTGAAGAGTTCTTAGGTATGTATACACGAGGCGCAAGGTCGTAGGCGCAACGCGACTAATCGGTCTCTTTTTTCCAATAGAGAACGAGGATGTTTTCACCAACCCAGATGACCACGAGGAGCTCATCAACGAGATGAAGATTGAAGCCGCTCTTATTACCAACAACTCTCCCTACGCTGAAGTTCGCGCCGTTGTCGACAACCACGACGACCCCACGACTCCTGTTTCCACCATCCGAGCTTGGCTTATCGGTATTATCCTTGCCGTCGCCTGCGCGTTCGTCAATATTTTCTTTGGTATTCGCATGCCTGCCATTTCGGTCACCTCAAACGTTCCTCAGCTGCTGGCCTATCCCCTGGGCAAGTTTTGCGAGGCTATTTTGCCCGATGTCGGCTTTACCCTCTTTGGCGTTCGCCATAGCCTCAACCCCGGCCCTTTCAACAAGAAAGAACACATGCTCATCACCATCATGGCCAGCATCTCTCTCGGTGGTACATATACCAGTAGTATCATCTGGATCCAGGCACTACCCAAGTTCTTCAACCAGCCCTGGGCAATTAACTTTGGCTACCAGACGCTGATTGCACTTTCTACCAACTTTATCGGTTATAGCCTGGCGGGCATCACCCGTCGATTTCTTGTTTATCCCTCATTCTGTGTCTGGCCAGAAGCTCTCGTCACTATTGCTCTGAATGCTTCTTTCCATGACGATACGAACACTGGTGTTGCTGGGCCCCTCAAAAGCTTTTGGAGAATCAGCCGCCTAAAGTTCTTTTCCATCGTTTTCGGCCTGATGTTTATCTACTTTTGGGTTCCCAATACACTTTTCGCCGCGTTATCATACTTTACATGGATGACATGGATTGCTCCGGATAACAAACTGCTGACCACTATCACCGGCTCCCGAAACGGTCTCGGAATCAACCCTATTCCGACGTTTGACTGGAATATTGCGTCCTTTTTCACAGATCCTCTAGTCATTCCATTTTTCAGCACCTTCAACATGTTCGTGGGCATGTTCTTCAGCATGTTCATCGTCATTGGTATCTACTTCAGCAATGCATGGAACACCGGGTATCTCCCAATCACATCCAATTCTCCCTGGGACCATTTTGCGAAGCGATACAACGTCACGAGAGTTCTTGATTCCCGGGGCATCATGGACCTTGAAAAATATCAAGACTACTCGCCGCCTTTCTTGTCATCTGGAAACATTGTCGTCTATATGTTCTTCTTCAGTGTATACACTGCGTCCATCACACATGCCATCCTGTACCACCGTTTAGAAATTTCGATGGGCCTGAAGGAGCTATGGAATACAGTCCGCCGAAGGAAAGACACTAAAGAGGATCGTGTTTTGGACGTTCACAACCGTCTCATGAAGTCGTACAAGGAAGTGCCTGAGTGGTGGTATGGTATCTGTCTTGTCTTTGCCATTGCTGTTGGAGTTGCTGGCATTGTTCACTACCCTACCAATACCAGTCCTGGAACAATCTTCTTTGGAATTGCCCTGACTCTCATCTTCATTGTGCCGACGGGCATTATCTACGCCATGACTGGTGTGCAAGTCAGTCTCAATGTTCTGGCAGAGTTCATTGGTGGTTCTTGGGTTGAAGGCAACGCCCTAGCCATGTGTTTTTTCAAGACGTATGGTGTTATCACGTGTTTACAGGCGCAGGCCTTTGCCAAGGACCTGAAACTCGCACATTACCTCAAGATCCCCCCTCGCATTACCTTTTTTGCCCAGATGGTCCCTACACTGGCAACCACCTTTGTGGCCGTAGGCGTGTTGACCTATCAAATTACGCTAAAGGATGTCTGTACAGAGAACGCTCCGTTCCGTTTCTACTGCCCCAACGAGACCACGTTCTTCACTGCCGCCGTCTTATGGGGAACTGTTGGCCCAAAAAGACTCTGGGGTGTTGGTGGCCAATACGCCGCGACTCTGCTCGGATTTCCTCTTGGTGTTGTTGTCGTTCTCGTATTCTGGGCACTGGGGAAGAAATACCCCAACAACCCGGTCCTTCGCAAAACGCATCCTGTGGTCATGCTTTTCGGTGGCATTCATTGGGCTCCTTACAACATTAGCTACATGTGGGCTGCCGTTCCACCTGCGGCCCTATCCTGGATCTACATGCGCAAGCGTTTTCTGGGGTGGTGGTCCAAGTACAATTTTGTCCTATCGGCTGCTCTGTCCTGCGGTATTGCCATCTCGGGTATCATTCAGTTCTTCGCAGTCGCATATAATGGCTACGAGGTCTCCTGGTGGGGTAACGACATTGTTCAAAGCCATTGCGAAGATCCATCAAACGTTGCCTGCCGTCTAAAACACCTTGCCAAGGGCGAATTCTTTGGTCCTGCCCCGGGCACATACAATGTTTAATTTGCCTCTTGCTGGCTTCGTCTGGCTGTTCCATTCTGTCATTAGTGGGAACGCATACTTTACATAAGGGCGAATGGATTATTTGTATATAGGGCACCGGGAAGTGCCATTTGATGAGATTGCCAATCATGTTACGGAATATACCCCCCAAACTGCATATGTCTACTCGCAGACAGAAGAATTGGCTCATGAGAAGTGCCTAAATACCATGTAGATCTCCTGTAAAGTGAGGAAAAGGGCAAGGCAAGAAAGACAAGCAACCCCAAGGAAGAATATGGTAAGCCGGGGCATTTACTGTTTTCACAACAGGTAATTGTAGTGGATAATACGAGATCAAGTCTTTGATATGTACTTGGCAGTCTCCAGCAACGGGCTACTTTTTCTTACCCGCGGCAGATTGTTCTGCTGAAAGTATGCGTTTTGTGTTGTCGCACAGGGCGGGCTGGTTCCAGTTGAACAACCGACAAAAACCGAGCAGGCTGCCTCCCGAGCAACTTTGTTCAAGTTGGTCTTTCAGAACGGCGATGCTATCCAGTGTTTGTATGTGTTGACTCATAGAAGGGAATCCAGCCTGTTCTCCAGCGGGTCAACGGTGACGCTATAGGAAAGTTCCGGAGCCTGATGCCGAACTTGAGCACTATCACCAGTTTAAAAGACGTGAGAATCCAAACATGTTTTTCTTGAAAACTCGAAAGATGTATTTTTCTTTCGTTTTTTTTGTCAAAAAAAAACACAACATGCTGACTCTTCACCATTTGCAGAAGTCTCAATCAGAGCGTATTGTGTGGCTCTGTGAAGAGCTGGGCCTCTATTATGATTTTGAAGACGTATTCGCGCGACGCAAAAACAATGCAATGCCCTCCTGAGCGACAAGCACTGTTGGTTGAAGAGGACATCAAACAGAATACGGGACGTGTTGCTGATTGAGAAAAATGCGCCAGGCTCTGCGGATTCTGGGCGGGCGTCTCAGGACCAGCCCGTGGCTGGCCGGGGAGCGCTTTACTGCGGCCGACATCATGAACGTCTTTGCCCTGACGACTGTGCGGCTCTTCATACCCTGTTCGCTGGAAGAATACGACGCGATTCTCGTATATCTGGAGCGAGTCGCCAAGAGAGAGGCTTATTTGCGCGCCATGACAAAGGGCGATCCCTGGATTTGCACCGGCCATAGCAGCCAAAGTGGCGGAATCCAAGATGTAACAGCTTACACTAGACTACTACTCTGGGATGGGAGCTTGCCCTGCGGGCTTGTTCACGGTTCATACACGGGGCAAAGAAGAGCTTTCGTTATAAGAGTTTCTTTCCGTCACACATACATTGAGATTTATAAAGGAGTCTGTGTAACTATATGTACTGGCCAGCAGCGGTATAAAAAAAGCAGCCTTGACAAGCTCGCTGAACCGCTAGGGCCACCACCAACAATAACAACACCCCCCTACTCCAATCCAAAGGCCTTCTTGGCACGAGTCAGATATTGCTTCCTGTCGTCCGTCACCTCGACGCCGACGCACTTCATGTACGCGGCGAAGCCCGTGTCGATGTCGGCCCTGAGCTTCTCGCGGACGTCGGGGGCGCACTGGGTGGTGAGGAACCAGGGCCCGCTGCCAAAGTTGTACTCGTCGGGGGTGACGAGGTCGAGGATGGCGTTGAGCTTGTCCGCGGGCAGGCCGTCGGTGGTCTTGACGTCGGCGACCTGGTCGCGGACGGCCGGCAGGGACTGGGCGTAGAGGAGGTTGAAGCTGGCCATTTGCATGTTGGCGGTGCCCTGACCGGGGCGGCCGGGGAAGACGTTGCGCTTGTAGCGGAAGTCGCCCGACTCAAAGGCCATGAGGCTCAGCACGGCGGCCACCTCGCGCGGGTCGGTGACGCCGTTGTCCTGCATGGACTTGGCGATGAAGCTCACGGCCTGGCCGGCGCTGCGCGCGTCGGGCTCGTCCTTCCTGCAGCTCGCGGAGCCCGGGGCGATGGCCTTGATCATGTCGGCCGTGAGGGAGGGCCCCGCGGCGGGGGGCGCGGAGGCGGTGCCGGAGGAGGCGGGGGCGGGGGCGGCGATGACGATGCCCGCGAGCTGCAGGGTCGTAACGCAGAGGAGGGAGGAGGAGAGCTTCATAGTCGTGTTGGTTGTAGGTCCTGCTACAGAAAAGAAGAAGGAGAATGAGGATGAGAAGAAGACAAGGAGGGAGAAGAAGAAGGACAAGGACAAGGGTAAGAAAAGAAGCCTGGCTTCAGTCGAGTAGATGGGACAGTACGGATTTCATATTGTTGTGGTGCGCGAGGTCGAATGCAAGTTGTATTTATAGAGCGAGTTCAAAGAGATCAAGGGGGATACAGATACTTTGGCGTGGGGGGATATATCAGTAGAGAAGGATGGGGGGAAAAGGAAGCAACGGGACGACTGATAGTTTTGAGTTTTCTCTGAGACAGAAAGGTGTCCTCCGCTCGCACAACGGGTAGAATGCATGGTCTGACCAGGCGCTGGGAAAATGATTTGCTTGTTTTCCCTCTTGTGCCTTTGTATGCTGGTTTCAGGGATTACGTCTTGTCAGCGAATCATTGTCCCCCTGGGGCGGCAACTGTCGAACCCCCTTAATACTGGGTAGCTAACAAGTTACTGGTACTTATTAGCGCCTCATCTTTCTTTCCTGTTTCCGGGTGCGGCTGGTCCACCGTACAAGGTACGGAGGCTAGCCATCAGCATGGAGAACAAGGGTTGGTTACATGATGACGGTATCAGGTGCCTACCGCTACCTCTGGAGTACTGGTACTCAGTAGGGAAAGGTAATGAAGGGACGTAGGTATGCCGATAATGAAGGGTACTATACGAGATGCAATATACGGAACGCATTGCCCCCAAAATCTGATACCCAGCAAGTTGGCGCAAACCTGTTTCTTCATCGTTGTAACATGGGCGCACTCTGCAGAAACCTCGTTAGCGGCCTTTTCCAATTGGTTCCAGAGCATTTTTCTCACAGAGCATTCATTAACTAACCCCCAGTGCCACGTTACACTTTTTGCTGTCCTCCCTCTTGTCCCCTTTGAAGAATCCTGTTCAACACTCTAGGGAGGGTATTCCGAAACAGGCACTATAAGTTAGTCAGCCGGTCGATTTGCTGATCAAAGGAATTCTTGACCAACTGTGCTTTAATTTTCTCCTCTTCGCCCTTCCAGCAACCTAATATAAAAAGGGACGTTTCAATCCAAAGAGCGTCAGTCACCCCCATCCCGTGTGACATTTCCATCCATACATGCATAGACGAGTCCCCTACCTCTTCATCGGCTGTGGGCCTCCCGACCCCTACCCAGGGCGACGAACTCTCATTTCTTCTCCGCCATCGTCCTTCTTTGTTTGTTTAAAGTTTACTAGAATCCAAAATACCCCACAGAGTAGTTTCACAAAAAAAATGAGATGTACCCTTTCAGCACTGATCGTGTGTACAAGTGCCGAGTCATCGCCGACCACTTGCGGAAACGGCGCCACCACCTCACATGGCATGACTCCAGCCTCCAGGTACGACAGTTCAGACTCAGGCCTTGACGCACTTGCTTTTCCGTGCAGTCGGCTCGTTCCGCATCTTCCATAGCCATCAGTCTCAGGGGTCCTGCTTTCTTGTCGCAAGATGCTTGTCGTCTGCCGTCCAATGTAAGTAGGCAATCTCGTAGTCCAGGCACTCATCGTTACTGCTGGCATAGCTGTGACGACACAGCATAAACCTCAATGCATGCACACACACACGCACACTTTGGCAACGCTGCGACGTTAGCCTGGCCCAAACTAGCCGTCTTATACTGGTACTTAGATTGACGGACAAAAATCATCAGCGCCCTTGCAATCATTGACATTATGCACTAAACTGTTACTCATAAAGACATGGGTATCATACATGGCCATGCAGGTGTTGCCACCCACGCACTGCTGGTATCAGTACGTTCCTCATTGCGTTCTCAAGTCCTGTACATAAAACGGCAGCTTGTCGCTCTCATACACGTGCCCGGTGGGATGCTCCGTCTCGCAGTACAGGTTGTCAATCGAGTGCGGGTGAAATGTACTCGTCTGCTTGCAGTCCAGAATATGATTTAGCCCAGGCGGGTGTGTTAGCCGAAAAATGCCATACCTAACAACCGTTAGTAAAACGTTCAACGTCTGGCTACAGACCTTTCCAACCAATCAATACACATACGAAGGCTTGAACTTGGGTGCGCAAACAATGGCTACGCTTTCAGGCATCATAATTTGATATCCGGCATGCGTATGCAAGTCTCGTGAGCTCATAAAGCACGTCTGAGTCGGGTGCGTGTGAATCCACCCTAGCACCAGAAGGTCCTCGTTCATGCAATACTCAGCCAGGGTCCCTTCATTGACCGTCTCCACCGTATCCGACGTGCACTTTTGGTCAGGTATGATGAGGCAGCGCACAAACAGTGCGTTGTTGACAGGGCTCCCGCAGAGAATGCCACACATCTCAAGCCCTGCCGCCGTGTTCTTCGCCGCAACCTCCAAAAACGTCCTGCGGAGTTTGCTGGGGATGAACATGGACCTGATTGGATCTCCATTCTCCAGATACGCGCCGGGTTTGAAAGTGAGTCGTTCTTTCTTGGGTACCTCGGGTGCCGAAAGAGCCGCCTTTGGGGGTCTTGCTGGCCCGGATGACGTGTTATAGTTGGGTGGGGGTACAGGCGGCTCGTCGCCCGCATGCCATGTTTGTGCTACTTCCTTGGGTGGTCTCTCCGGCACGAGAGCAGGGAACTTGGGTGGTACGGCAGGCTGCTGCTCGCGCTCGAGCTCGATCGGACGTGATCTAGAAACCGAGGGATAATGGTACTGTCTAGCATCGGATAAACCCTCAGGTGCATCCGCATCGCTCGACGCCGCAGCGTTGCGATCGAGATTGCTGCGAACGGCGGCCATTTGCTGCTGCAAATCAACATCTTCCGTTCTGCCAAGGTAATCATTTCGCCAGCTCTCAAAGTACGGTCGGAGCGATGTGGTTCGAGAATTGAAATTGTCTTGCTTGGTCCGCCGCACACGGGTCCGGCGTTCGAGCTCTTCTTGCGCAAGGTCCACGGCCAGGTCCTGGTGCTCTGCGGCGTCGAGGATGGTAGTCTGCCGCCGTAGTGTAGGGTCCCGGGCCGCATATCCGGTGTATGAGGACGCTGCGCCGTCGGTAGTAGACACAGGATATTGTGGTTTCTCTGGCTGCATTCGTTCCCATTCTTGGCGGCTACCCTCAATCGCAGGTTTGAGCATTTCCAGCTCTTGAATGACATCACCAATGCGGGCTTGCAGGGCCTTGACCGACTTGCGGCCGAGAGGGTCTTTGTACTCTGGGTGCGTGGCCAAATAGTTTAGCACCAGAACAGAGTGTCGGTAGAGCATCATGTAGGCTCGGCCGTAATCGGTGTCGGACATGGCAAACGCGGCCTAATCATCAGGGTTAGTGTGTCGGGATTTTAAGAGCGCAACGCTACAGCGTATGCCCGGATAGCATACCTCTTGGCAGAGCGTCTCTGCCGTCCGTATCCAGTGTCGTAGCGGTATATTGACGTTGAAAGCAAAGTTCTCGGCCTGGGCCACAAGCTCCTGGATGCTAGGCGGCTTGCCAGGCCGCATTGCAGATGACGCATCCATGTTAGAAATTCGGCCGCCTGATAAATCGAAAGCCACCAGTGCTCTCCCTATGGGAAGACGATAGAAGAGAAAAGCATCTCAAGTTGGTCGTCGGCCCGTGGCAAGAGTTGCAAGTGCCACGGCAGGGCAAAAATTGTTGCCGATGGTGGGCTTGGAGGGGTAGCTGCAGAGCTGGTGCCTGGGAAGCGTTGCAGAATGACGCGCCACCCAACGCATGCAGGGTATGCATTTGACGGGGCTGTCTAATGATGTCTGCCTGAGCTTGTCTGTCACAACACATATTTTGGAAGAACTTAGAAGGATTGGACGGTGTTAGGACGAGATGTTGAATTCTTTTTTCTAAATGACTTCGTAAAAGTAGATTTGTCACGGCATCTCGAAAGCCTTTTTACGCGAGTTTTTGTACCACCAAGACGGCTCTGTCGTCGTCCGAAAGGTACATAAGGCGGCGGCTAGCATGTGTTATTGCAAAGACGTGATTCCATGCTGGCGAAACAGATCGAATTTGGGTGGAAATTGCATCTTTTGATATTTCAAGTATATTCTGATATTTTGAAGTGTATGTTGATATTGCCACTTATGCCAATTTGCCAAACCGCTTTTCCCTTCACTGCCCGCCGCCGTTTCCACCAGCTTGTTGGGCAGCTGTTTGGACCTGAATAATTTCTGTCCGCTTCTTATCAATCTTTCCCTGGGTTTCTTTGATCTGTGAGTCGAGACGCGACCTGTACACGTTAGCGGATGCTGGAAAGTGCCACAAAGGCAGGCAAGAGAACCTACATCTCGTTGCTGATAAAGTCGAGTCTTCCCTTGACAGTGTTTTCCGCTTCAAACTTTTCCTGCTTTAGAAGAACAGGCCCAGAAACTTTGTAAATTGTCTCATCCTCAGCGAGCGTTTCGAATTCCTATACGAGGTGAGCTAATGTTGAGGGGACCTGGGCGATGCTGCGATTGTACCTTTTGCACGCTCAGATTTTCTTGACGTTGGCCATCGAGCTTTTGTCTCGAGTCAACAGAAGCCTGAAGATCTGTAATTCGCAGTCAGAAGATGCCGCAACAGTCGATTCGCCGATACACTCGCCCTGTTGAAGTTTTTGATACTCCTCTGAGAGAGTCTGAAGCTGAGCTCGCACTTGAGCCATGATGATGAGCAATGCAATCCCGCTCTTTTTCACCTCAATGACAATTCCATCCAACTCCAGAATATACGGCAGAGAAATCTCTTCACCACTAAATTCCGCTGGCACGATTCTGTTATAGTCGCTTGAGCTTTGCTCTCTCCAAAAGGTTGCCCCGCTATGGGCAGCGTTGGAGTCGCCCCGATAGGTACATGTTACCCCGCCAATGTTTGACTGGCGACAGAGGCAGCCACAGACCGGTGACGACTCGAGCAATTCAGGCAGACGCCCACAATCGAAACCCGCCAACACCGAGCTCACCTACTCACGCACACGCGAGCCGGCCTTCGTCTGGTGCTAATTTGCTACCCTCCGCGCGCCGCGCAACCCGAATTACACATCACCTGCACGACGCTCGCGGTGACAACCCGCCCGTGCAAAAATGTCGACAAACTTCCGAGACCGCGCCATCGCCGAGGTGCAAAAGGCTATCGCGGCCGACCACAACAAGGAGTACCAGAAGGCCTTTGACCTGTACATGTCCTCCATGGAGCTATGGGTCAAGGCGCTCAAGTGGGAGAAGAACAAGGCGCTCAAGACCACCATGCAGGAAAAGATGGCGACGTACCTCGACCGCGCCGAGAAGCTGAAGCAGTTCTTGCAGGCCGAGGCGGACAACAACACCAACGGCGGCAAGGGTCTGATGGGCGCCAACGGCTCGAGTGCGGGCGGCAAAAGCAAGGGCTCCAACGACGACGACGACAATAAGAAGCTGAGAAACGCCCTGTCCGGCGCGATTCTGCAGGAGCGGCCAAACGTGCGGTGGGAAGACATTGCGGGTCTCGAGGCCGCCAAAGAAACCCTCAAGGAGGCCGTCGTGCTTCCCATAAAATTCCCCAGCTTGTTCCAGGGCAAGCGGCAAGCCTGGAAGGGCATCCTGCTGTACGGCCCTCCCGGTACCGGTAAGAGTTATCTGGCCAAAGCCGTTGCTACAGAAGCAAACAGCACATTTTTCAGTATAAGCAGTTCGGACCTGGTCAGCAAGTGGATGGGTGAAAGTGAAAGGTGAGCCAGTCTCTCAAGGCATTCATGGGGCGTGTCGTTGCTAATAACCTCGCTCAGACTCGTCAAGCTATTATTCTCCATGGCGAGAGAAAACAAGCCCTCCGTCATCTTCATCGACGAGATCGACGCCCTATGTGGTCCTCGTGGTGAAGGCGAGTCTGAGGCCTCGCGACGTATCAAGACAGAGATCCTGGTGCAGATGGACGGTGTCGGCAACGACAGCAAGGGCATCCTCGTCCTCGGTGCCACCAACATCCCCTGGCAACTCGACGCCGCCATTCGCCGAAGATTCCAGCGGCGCGTGCACATTGGCCTACCCGACAACAACGGACGCGCGCGCATGTTTAAGCTTGCGATTGGCGATACGGATACGGCACTGCAGTCGAGTGACTACAACACGCTCGCCTCCAAGTCGGACGGCTTCTCCGGCAGTGACATCTCCAATGTTGTCCAGCATGCTTTGATGCGTCCTGTCCGTAAGATCCTTCAAGCCACACATTTTAAAGCGGTATGTTTCACCTTTTCCAATCATGTGAACCCGTCTTCGCGCCGAGGTGGGCAATACTAACACGTAATCATCACCAGGTCATGAAGGACGGCAATCGTATGCTGACGCCGTGCTCGCCGGGGGACCCTGAAAAGATTGAAATGACCTACGATGACGTAAAGTCGGACGAGCTTCTCGCCCCCGATGTGGCACTGCAGGACTTTGAGGTGGCCCTGGAGGATTCTCACCCAACCGTGTCTAAAGACGATATTGAAAAGCAAGTCGCGTGGACCAACGAGTTTGGCAGTGAAGGTGCTTAATTTCCCTTTGCAACTTGCGTGGCCTACTTCAATCGGTTGTATACAGCATAGCGGCGTCTTTGGGAGTTTTCAGAGATATTTTGCATCTATTTGAGGGACTCTTTTTTGAGTTTATGCTGAATTGTGAAGCGAGCATGCAAGCTACGAGAGGAGCAAATAAAATGATTGGCCCTTCTACTGTACGATATAAAAGAACAGTTTACCTTTTGCTCACTCGATGAAAAGCCTTGCTTGTCTATATTCTATTTAACTTTCTCCTTTGATCAGCTTTTGGCGGCCAGGCCAGGTAATAATAGGTACCTGGTTTATCAGGGTGTTGTTGAAAGCGTGGGGCTTGGCACAGGTAGCGAGTTTCGAGTCCACAGCACTTGCAGCTCTCTCAACTTCGAGGTATCCACTTCACCAACAACTTGAACATGGCTTCTCGATGACTCGATGAAGCGCAGCCTTCCCAGCTTGATGATCGGTGGCCCAGTATACACACGCGCCGCCACACGTAAGCTGCTTGGCAGCTGGAGATGCCCTAGGCGTCAGGCTTCAAGGACCGTCGTTTCCAAAGCTCGGGGTCGCTCGCCACCTGTCGACTGGCTCGCAGCCGAGACCAATGTCGCCGAACAGCTCTTGAGGACTGGTCTCTGGCGCAGTACACGATCGCGCGCATCCAAGAAGTCGCCTGTTGACACGCGACGAGTTAACATAGTAAACGAGGAGCTCTGCTGTGGGTTCCCCCTGGCCCCCCATTGCACTTTCTATAGTGCCGTGCCTGCTCTATTTCTGCCAATCTGCTAACAGCCAATCACTTTGCCGCAGCCGACATCATCAACTACATTGGACACTCGCTCAAGCGACACGCCGGATGCGACCTGCTTGACCTGAACCCAGGGACCGGGCTATGGAGCAAAGCGCTGCATGAGGCCGTGCAGCCGCGCAAGCACATCCTCCTCGATCTCGACGCCGACTTTTACCAACCATTTCTTGGCGACCTTGTCTCGAAACCCAACGTCGAGCTCATTCAGAAATCGGGCATCATCTGGGAAAATCTCGAGCATGTCGTCGCCTCCCGCTTCACCACGCAGACAAAGGTCACGCCCCGCGCGGAATCACCCCCGCAGCGCAACGACACGCTGCTCGTGACCGCGAACCTTTCCATGTGCCCGAAGCGGCCGTACTGGGGCTTCGACAACGTCGGCACCATGGTTCTGTACCAGTTTCTGTCGAGCATCCGGCAGAGCAGCCTTCTGCAGCAGTACGGGCTCGTGCGCTTCCTCATCTGGACCAACGACGAGGACAAGCACCGCGTGCTGCCGCGCAGCATCCTGCGGCGCCGCCGCAGCGCCTTCGAGGCCGAGCTCTCGTGCGACTGGCTCCACGAGGTCTGCGGCGCCGCTTTCGACGTCCACGGCCGCATGGCCCTGCGCGACGAGTGGCTGAATGTGGAATCGTGCGCGGGTGCCATGGCCAGGATGGAGGCATCCGGCCTCGAGATGCCGGCGCACCGCCAGACGGAGACTTACAGGCGCATCCGGGCGGACCCGGTGGCGCTGATGGGCAGGAAGCTCGCGGATTGGGAAACGCCGCAGCTCGCGCGGCCCTACGTCGAGGAACTCGCCCGCCTGCGGTCCACCGAGGGACCGGACAGCCCCAGCTCAGAGCTTCTGCGCCGGCGGCAGCTCGAGTACCGGGACAGGCACGAGCACAAGCTCGCCGACCGGTTCGGCGCCCTTTTGCGGCAGCGCGCCGCGGCGATCGCCCTTGCTGGCACCGCCGACTTTGCCGCGCAGGACGCCGCCTACACGGCCGCCGTGGCCCGGCTGCCCAAGAACAAGGCGGCCGAGTACCAGCGGCTGGCCGATAACCACCACCTGTTCCGGCAGGCCCCGCCCGCGCTGCTATGGGACCGCCGCGCCTATGAGCCGCTCGTCGCGCGGTCGACCGAGTTCTTCCCCAACGCGCCGACGACGCTGCTCGACATGCAGCCCAAAGCCGTGGCGCCGCTCCTGCGGCAATACGGCCCCGCGACACCGCGCTCCGGTGCCATGTCGGACGTGTTGCTGCACCTCTGGTTCGCCAACGTCCTCGGCCCGCTCGAGGACGGGCTGGAGCGCCTCTGGGGCGGCTTCGGCAGCGAGCGGCCGCGCTGCCCGAGCTTTGACGACCCGCGCAGGGGCGGCTCTCCGCTCTCGGGCGCTGGTCGCGTGCTCGCGCGCTGCGTCAACGAGGCGCAGTGGCTCGAGATCCTCGGCGCGTGGATGGACTGGCCGTTTCGCCCGCCGTACACGCAGCTCCTCAGCCGCTGGTCGGAGGAGGTGGATGTGGCCGACGACGAGGACACCAAGTCCGGTGCACAGGGCTTGGGATTCTAACAAATGGATTACTTTACATGTATAATTTACCTGAATACTACCATCAGCTGTTTAATATGTAGACGAGAAATAGAGGCACTTGTGTGAGTGTGAGTGTGTATGTGTGGTATCAACTGTTTATTTATATACTTTCAAACACGTCACATGACAGAAATGATATGGATATCTCAAATTCGATGATGTGAATAGCTGTATTTCTTGCTTGCTTCTTCTTTTCAGCAGCACCTCGCACTGTACAGTGGGTTTTGCTTTTTTTAAAGCTGCCTTGCCCAACTGACAGCCCAGCTGTGTGGTAGTACCCTAATAGAAAAGAGACGAGACCAAAGTGGTCAAAAGTACAATGGGGAGCAAGTAGTCATTGAAAAAGCTGGTTACGGCCCCGTGTCTGATGTGCAAGACTGGAGCGTCTCAAAACACGAAACAAAACCCCCCGTGATGATGCGTGCTGAATTTCAAAGGGTCGGATGCAGAGTTTTGAAGCAACAGAAGACGAGGGTAAAAAAAAAAGGAAGACCCAAAATCCGGGCAAGTTGAATGGCACGCCCAAACACCGTACAAGAAAGAAATGCCAGGACAAAAAAACCGTGCGGTGCTGGTCCGCGACACAATAGGTATAAAACATCCAGCAGCGGCCAGCTGATTTTGCCTTTTCAATGCCAAAAAGAAATGAAAGAATACGAATGTTGTTTGACGTAGCGAAATGGAAAGAAATTGCCATGAGATGCCGATGTGTCATGCAGAGTGTCTGCTCATGCTGTAATTTTAGGATGAGTGAAATAAACGTGAGAAGGCGGAGAGGGAATCGACGAGTTCGGGGTTCCTATCAAAAATGGACAAATGATACCGGGGACTCAAGGCTTTCATTTTCAAGAGAGTAGAAGAAAACAAAAAAGTCCAAGTCATTACTGGTTCCAGTTGCGCATCAGAGAGGGCTCGGCCAGAACGTCCTGGACCCAGCCCATCGATTCCCTGCGGTCGTCGAGCAGGCGGCCGTACTCGAGCAGCAGGCGGAGGACGTAAATCTCCATGTCCTCCTTGCGAAGGACGCGCTCGGCCCACTCCTTGCCATCGGTGGCGATGCGCTCGGCGGCGGCGTCGTGGGCGCCGACGCCCCGGTAGCCGAGAAAGTAGTCGAGAAGGCCGTAGTAGTCGGTGAAGCGGTTGTCCATGGGGACAAAGTGCTTCCAGGGGACGAGGCGGCTGTCGTGCCACTCGCGCCAGACGGTGGCCTTGAACGGCAGGGAGGTGGAGCGCAGAAAACCAATGTAGCGGCCCGAGTACGAGTTGCCGTCCACGTCGGGCAGGATCTTGGTGTCGAACTGCTTGGTGAGGTCGATGCCCTGCACGGGAGCGAACGCGTGGTCGTTGTAGACGCAGCCGTGGTCCGGCTGGCTCGGCGTGCAGAGGAGGTCGACGAGCCCGACGTCGGTCACGCTGGAGATCCAGTCGCCCAAGCGACCCTCAGCCTGGGCGCGCACACGGTAGACGGAGCTGTCCGGCAGGGCAAAGTTTTCGGGCGGCGACGGCGCGTTTCGGCGCTCCGCGGCGCGCAGCGTGGTGCCGTTGTTCATGGCGACGAAGCGGTGGCGGTGGAAGCCCTTCCAGGTGTTGGCGTGATTGCGGCCGCCGGTGCCGACGCCGCGCCAGACGACGCCGGAGGTCTTGCCGGCCCAGGCGCCGCCGTGCTCGTCGCCGCCGGTGAAGCGCTTCTCGCCATCGTAGTACATGGCGGCCGGGATGAGGATTTCGTTGTTGACGGCCAGCTTGGAGCCGCCAAAGAGCGGAAACAGCACCTTGGTGGTGCTCGTCGATAGCGGTTCGATGAAGATGCCCTCGAGGCCCTGCAGGTCCGGCTGGTGGCACACGTCCCGCGAGAGGGAGCTGTTGGCGACGTAGCCACGATACGAGTGCGGCTTGGCGTACGACGTGTGGAAGACGGGCGTGCGGCCAAAGTCGGTCTGCGCGGCGGTCTTGCGAGCCGGGCTATCGGGCGGGCAGCCTCGGCGAACGAGGTTCCAAAAAGGGTCTGTTGATGGAAAGTGAACTTTGTTAGTACATGTATACGAGGGAGGGGCTTTTCCCTCTTTTATTCCATTTTCTTTAGGCTGATGATATTCGGGGGTTTGCTCACTTGTCTCTGGGCCTTCCCATTGCTTATCGAGCACCTCGCCATTGTCCGCATCAGCACTGGTCGTTAACGATTGAAATTTGCCGATTACTTTCTCGGGATCGGTGAAAAGCTTCGTTTTGGCGGCCTTGGCCATGTAATGTTGAATGTCCTCGTATGGCGCAATGATGCGGGGCTCATCCATGGCGTTGAGGGGGATGTCCATGTCGGGCAGCACATGCTCAATCTTTTTGATGAGCCTGAGCCAAATTTCCGTCCAGAACCATGTAGAAGTCGAGGTGGCATTGCCGTCGCGGACACGAATGGTCATGTCAAAGGCTTGGGACTCGCGGCGCATGTAGGCTGGGTCGACGCCCCAAAACGGCTCAAGGTCGTGGTAGATTTGGTCAAAAAATTCTTCAACAATGACGGCGTCATTGGACTGGGCAAACTCAAACCATTCGCCAAAGCCGGGCGGCGGATGTCGGCCGCGGCGTTTGCGGTATGCCTGGGCGGCTTCTAGAACGGTCTTCGTTTCCTTGCTAAGGAGCCGGGCAAACTTTTTTTGGGCGTCGAATATCAGGCCGTCAATAGGATGATGCTTGTCAGGTCTGGAATTGAAACCCATGTTAGAATCACAATCAAAAAGCGTGTTGGCAAAACAGTAGTGGATGAGTACCCTGTGTAGACACGGCCACCGGCCGGGCGACGGAGATTGGAGATTGTGATTTCGTAGACATTATTGTTCAAGGCGTGAAGCGCAAAGAGCATAATCAAGGCAATGCCTAGGTAGCGAATAATGCCAGACGGCCGAAGCATCATGGTGAGTTTTTCTCTGTCGAAGCTCAAGCGAGGACTGGGCTTGTTGGCGGTGACGAAAGAGTCGCGGCGAGCGTCGTCAGCTTGTGTTGTTAGGTTGCCGAGTATCCGTGCAAGCGGCACTAAGAGATGGTGGCGCTCGAAATTGGAGCTGAGGCAAGAGGCATCACAGAATCGTCAAGTCTTCAGGGAAGAGGGAGGGAGTATGAATGGGGGGGCGACGGTCGAGTCAATTCGATGATGTAGAGCAACACCAGAGTGCGGCTCAAAGAACAAACGGGAGCGTCGGTCGAATGTTGGGGTGGCGGATGTAGATGTGTTGGTGGCGTTTGTGTGCCAAGTAGCCAAGGCACGAGAGCAGCGGGATGGATACTCGTTAGTCGGCGAAGCAGGGTGAAGGAAGGGTAAGACGGAAAAATGAAAAGGAAAAATAAAGAAAAGACGGTGTCAATACGAGGGAAATGAGGAAGGCGGAAAAGGAGTTGTGTGCACGAGGTCCGGGAGCTGTTTGTTGGCAAGGGAAACCTGACAAAGTTGCAAAGTGTGTCTGCATGCGCGCCAAGAAAAACTGTGAGTTGACGGGCGATGGAAAGGCAAAGGGGAAGTAGGAGACAGAGCAAAAAAGAAGGCGGAAGAGAAAGAGGACCAGGAAACGAAACAGGAAAATTGAGAGAAGAAGAATAAGATGAAGATGAGGAGGGGAGAGAAGGGAAGGGGGGATACAAGATCAATCAGAAACAGCATGTGCTACGTAACTAACTAGCGACAGTTGGACCACGGATTACAGAGTGATGATGCGGGTAATTGACGAGTATGCAACGCGGAAAAGGCAAAGCAATCAAGAATTTATTGGGGCGTTTGCACATCAGGGGAGATAGAGCGGGGAGGAGGGGCGGACTGAGTGTCAGACTAGGTAGCTTGGTCCATGTAATAAGTAAAGATGCGTAACTGGATGAAATGGAAGAGGGTAGAGATCAACGATTAATTTGAGTGAAGAGAGGGCTGTCACTCGCATTACGCAACCTCCAAGATTGGCCGGTGGCGGAGCCGACTACAACAAAGGGGAAGGAGAGGCGGGGTCAGAGTCGAGGAGAAGCGAAGAAAAGAAGCAAGGAAGAAGAGAAAACAAAAGCTAAAAATATACAAGACAGATTCTGCGACAAACGGTTTCTCGGGCCGCACACATGGTCGACTCACCTAGGTACTAGCGTCAGTAGTTAGTGACAATTGAGCAGTAGGTTAGTACCTAAGGTATCTAAGGTAGGTATGGCTTGGTTAGTTACAGAACCACCAGTTACTGAGTATAATTACCTACGCCTTCGTCGCCCAGCCACGTAGGTAGTCATGCTGGGTAAGCACGTCATTGGATACGGCATGACCAAGATAGGCCAAGCCAAGGTCCAACCGTGATGAACAACTGATCCATCCCTGCCTGGCATAGGAATTAAATTCCTCTGATACTTTGTCCATGACTTGGCACCAATGGCAGCACACCAGAGCACGCAAAGATAAGCCCCCCAGTAGCTCCGGATGGCGGTCTTGTGTCTGGCCCCCGGCTTCTTTCGTCTTGGGTGGGTGAATGCTACACTGCGTGGTTGGTTGTGAGGCTCGATTGGCCCAGGTCAGAGATTTGCATCGCCAGGCTACAGGCGCTGACCTTTCCATTTATGATTGATACCCCTGGGCTAGCGCAACCTGTTGAGGTGATTAACTGGTCTACTTACTGGCATTAGTACCAATAAGTAGGCGACTGATCGATTGTACTCCGTCTTTATGGTTTATTGTCAACTTTTTTGTCTCCCAGTGAAGTTGGCTTGTTCTGATGCGGATTCTTTCTGGCCTCTGTTCCTCGAGTTTTGGCAATGCTTCTTCTACCTGTTGGTGGGCAGTAGACCAGGGGGTATCAGCAAAAATATCCAAAAGTGCCCATTTTTCCAACTTGCCAGTGTCTTTTCCTCTGCCAATTTGATAATCTCTATCCGTACCTCGGTTGGTATTGACCTGCGAGTCTCACCATGTCATGTCTCCCAAGTACACGTGGCTTGGTGGCACGACTGAATGATGATCGCCACCAGAGACGGCGTTGGCCGTAACCCTTTTCTGGAAGCATCTTATTCCCATCCCTACGCGAAACAGACCGTCGCGTGACCTCCGCTGGCGATGGATGGTTGAGGCTCTGCTGCCCCTCCTTGACTCTGACTTTTTGTGTCTCGCTCAGTTTGCATAACAATGCCTACCCATGCCAACGACAACGCTAAACATGAGAACTGTTGGACAGTGCCAGCGCAGCCGATTCCCCCAACTTGATTTGTCATCTGCAGAAACCTGATCAGAAAGCTGCCGACCAGGCGTTTACCAGTACCTACCAGTCGGTAACTACTGGTAGCATCTAGCACCCCACAGATAACCCTCGAATGAGTGCGAGGCTACGTAGCTGGCCCGCCCAGTCCAATCCTAGCCGGGTGCCTGGCAGAGGCCCGATTTGGACTCTTCTTTTCCTTGCTCCTTGTGTGAGTAGTTTCGTCTGCGGTTGTCCGCCCTGGTCTGTCAGCTGAGAGCCTGGTTTCGCGATGCATCGGGGCGGCTAACACGGGAGATCCACATGGTCGTTGGTGAATTTTTTGGCCGGGATTGGTGCTGTCTTGTGCGCATCGTGATGTACGCGCGCGGCTGTATGTGTGTGTATGTGTGTGTGCGTGTGTGCGCGCGCGTTTGCGTAGTTGGTGAGATTGGATAGAGCGAGACAGTGTGCTGCTCCAACGGGCACAAGTATCGCTGCACGATGAGAGCTGGATGATGCGAGGAGACGGAGACGCAGAACGGGCCAAGAGTAGTACTTGTACGCGGTAAATATGGCTGAGAAAAAGGTCATGTTTGCCAAAAGGCCTGGGATGGCCCAGAGCCTGGAGTCGTTTGCGCTATGTGGTGATGCCGTCTGCTGCAAGGGTTCGGGTACATTGGGGACCCAAGCAAGATGGCTGCTACCTCAGACATCTGTCTGGCTGCTGGTTAAACGCCAGAGCACCAGTGGAATTGCCGTGCAAGGAAAGAAAGGCGAGCGCTTCGACTTGCAGAGTACCTGGTACCTGGTCGGGCAACAGATTCTGCACTACAGCGCGTGTACCTGCCATTAGGGGACCAGCCTGCCGGGGTTAGGGGGGTTCCAGCAACAAGGCCCGCATGACGGCTGCTGAAGAAAGCGCTGTCTGTGCCTTGTAATGTGGCGCCTTCGCCCCCTTGACAGGCTTGGCACAAGCCCTCTATTATTTAGCGTAGACGAGGAAAGCATTGAAACTCATGGCTACCACCGGCTTTACTTGTGGCTTTACTCGTCTGTGTGTGTGTGGGATTGTGTTGGCTACAATGGCTTTTTGGCAAGTCCCTGCATGCAGCAATGAACACACTTGCATGACAATTTTGTGGTGATTTAGTCGTCTTTTCTCCGAGTTTAAACAAGCCATGATATAATTTCTGGGTAGGCTGATTGATGCGGTTTATTTCATCGACACCCATCGTTTCTACATGTACCCAGAGTCCATCAATTGCCAGAGAGGCGACCGGCATGGTTTCACTACCCTCCCTTGGGCGAATTCTCGTCACTCCCTACGGCGCAGGTACAGCCTTCCGCTGTGTCGTCATTGTTCATGTTTTCGGAGGGGCCAAATGTCTTGGAGGGGGGCCACGACAGCGGCGCCTTACTCGCACAGCCAGCCCAACACGCCGATGCAGCGCAGGGGCTTGGCCAGCAAGCTGCTGCCAATATCAAATCATCAACTAATTCAGAGTCGTATCTATGGCAAGATCGAATCCGGACCTGGTCCTTTCCCCGAGGAACCCCCCTCTTCCCTCCCCAGGATTCTTCTTGTCCAGCGCCCGTTTTGTGATCGGATACACCGCCCGTCGCCGCCGCCCCGGGGGAGGGGGGAGAGGCGCTGGCCGGCCTTGCGGGGCCCATCTCGACGCGGGAGGAGCGCTGTGGGCGGAGTAGTTCTAGGTACCAGGTAGGTACCTACCTCGTAGCGTACTACTGACCACACTGGCAGTAGCCCAATGTCGAGGAGCAGCTGCAGCAAAAGCGCTTCGGCGTAGACGCAGCTGGCGTTTTACACTCACATCGCACCGAGAAATCAATATGGTATGCATCCAAGCTGCACAAGGCCGGATAGCAGTCAAGGCACACAATGTTCAGCCAATTTTTGTATGCCGTGCCGCCACCCACAGTGGCCACGGCTTTCAAGGTCTGCTGACCATTACGTGCCCTGCAAAACTAGCCCGGGGGACCCCGTGAGCAAGACGGGCTTCGCAAACGGCGCAGCCCGGCGCAAACGGACTGAATATTGAGTACCGAATCAAGGTACCCAGTAAGCAGCATCCTCACTCACACACGCACGCACGCACGCACGCACGCACTCACAAGTACTAACCATGATGGGTTTACCACAAGGAAAAGAGTCCAACTACTACTGTACCTTCATCCAGTGCCGATTGAACCCATACCTGGCCAACTACCGCTCTCCACAATCTAAAACCATCATGCCGTCTTGTAATTTTTTTTTAAAAAAAATTATTGATTTTCATGTCTCGCCTCGTCTCCGCCGCGCTCTGCGCACCTTTAACGGCATAGCTTCATCCACACGTCCTGCGGGCATCCTCTTCCACTTAACTTTAGAGGTATAGCTTCGTGCCCTTGCTCATCACGTTGGCCGTCATATGGAGGGGCGTCTACTTAGCCACTTTTTTTTATCCCCTCGCCTTTTTTGCTGTCTTTTTTTCACGGATTCCGCGTCCCCCGCCGAAACGCCGGGCGGTCCTGTTGGAGAACCACCGAGGAGAAGAGGAGGGGGGGGGGGGGGGCCTCACATCCTACTCGGTCAAGTTGTTACTTCCTGACCGCGCCCACTTCTGTGCCCTCAAATAAAAAGCTTGCTCTGTCCGCGCCCCCTCCTCCGACCAACCCAATCTTGTGTTCCGCCTTTTGGAGAAAGAGACTGTCAATCTTGCTTCTCTCATCCTCTTCTTTCTCTTGCTCTTCTCCCTTGTTGCTCAAGTGTTGTAGCTGCTCGCCCAACAGAACAAGACTCCCGCGTTCTCTTTACCACCCTCTTCGCCGCGGCTAAAACTCCCCACCACCAACAACACCACAGTCATGAACGTTCCCAGCAAGTTCCTCAGCAACCCCCAGGACCTCGGCGTCGTCGCCGTCGGTTTCTCCGGTGGTCAGGTATGCGTCTCCTCTGCTCTGCTCACCCGCGATCGGAAATGCGCCGTGAGAACCGGGACAGCAAACAGCCCCCACTACTAACACACTTTGCGCCGAAAATACAGCCCAAGGCCGGTGTGGACAACGGGCCCTCGGCCCTCATCGAGTCCGGCCTCCTCACCCAGATCAAGGAGGAGCTCGAGTACAACCTCCACGGCGACTCCGAGGTGCAGTTCTACAAGGACCTGGCCCCGGCCGCCGATCCCGACTACCGCGGCATGAAGAACCCGCTGCTCGTCTCCGCCGTCAACCGCAAGATCGCCGAGGCCACCTACAACCACTCGTCGCAGGGCCGTCTGACCCTCACCCTCGGCGGTGACCACTCGGTCGCCATCGGCACCATTGCCGGCACCGCCAAGGCCACCCGCGAGCGCCTCGGCCGCGAGATCGCCGTCATCTGGGTCGACGCCCACTCCGACATCAACACCCCCGAGGGCTCCGACTCGGGCAACATCCACGGCATGCCCCTCGCCTTCCTTACCGGCCTCGCCAAGGACGACAAGGACGAGTACTTTGGCTGGCTCAAGGAGGATATGCGCCTCAACATTGCCAAGCTCGTTTACATTGGCCTCCGTGATGTTGACAAGGACGAGAAGAAGATTCTTCGCGAAAACAATGTCAAGGCCTTTTCCATGTTTGACGTGGACCGGTACGCTTTTGCTTTTTCTCCCCCTCTCTTCTTCTGACGCACAATTGAGGAGACGTTTGTTCCCGCTAACATATTTTCAACAGCTATGGAATTGGCCGGGTCGTGGAGATGGCCCTTGCCCACATCGGCAACGATACGCCCATCCACCTGTCCTTTGATGTCGACGCACTCGACCCCATGTGGGCGCCTAGTACCGGCACCCCGGTCCGCGGCGGCCTGACTCTGCGTGAGGGCGACTACATTTGCGAGTCCGTCCACCAGACCGGCAGCCTCGTCGCCATCGACCTCGTCGAGGTCAACCCCGAGCTCGCCGCCACTGAGGAGGGTGCCAAGGCCACCATTGGGGCCGGATGCTCCCTCGTCCGCTGTGCGCTCGGCGAGACTCTGCTGTAAACATGTACACCAAAAAAAATCACAACATATAAGAGCGCAAGCGATGCTGCTACGCCCGGTTTTCTTTCTTTCTTTTGTCAAAGAGGGCATTGACGGTTTTCAACTTGGTCTGGCGTTCTAGGTGGCATATGAAAAGAATGCATTTAATGAGATGGAAACTCCCTAGTAACGAAAAATAGGTAGAAAGCCAACGTCTGTCACGATATTTATTTACATATTCAATTGAATATTCTTATTTTTCTCGTTTGTTTGTTTGTTTTTAAAAATCACTTGTACTTTTTGTCATTTCTCTCTTAGTCGCGTCGTGATGGTCAAATTAGAGAAATCGCACATGACGTACATATGCATGTTTGAGATGCAAAACGCCGACAGGGCGCCGCCGCCGCGTGTGGCTGGGGAGGGGGGCTTGTTGCCCGCACCCACCACCATCCAACAAAGCCCAGCCACCCCTGCAACCTGAGTTACCTACCTTAGCTTGTACACCGTTTGCCGTCATGCAGATTGTGCCACCCATGTTTACCTTTTGTCTTTTTTTTTTCCTTTCTACATTTCAACTTGATCGACATGCGACTTCGCTGCGATTCTGACGCACGTCATTGCGAGTCTATCCGTCTCGACCTTGAACCGCTGAGAGAGTGAAACACTACTGCTTGCCGGCCCGCCCAGATCACATTGAACAAAGTACCGACCCCACGCCCTCCCCCGCCAACCGAGTCGCAACAAACAACTACAAGACCGCTGCCGCGCGCTGCGAAGAGAGAGGCACAACCAACTCAGAAGGACGTGGCGGGACTTGACACACGTGAACCGATTTCGAATTGGCAGAAGACTCGTTTCAGTGAGGAGCGAGAAAAAAAAAAACCCCCTCCACCACTGTTTTTGCTATAAAAAGTCTCGCATCGCATCGCGCCGCCCATCTTCGCCGCCGCCGCCGCCGCCGCCATGGTCCTCTCCTCGACGCTCACGCCCAGCTCCGTCGGGCACGAGCACCACCGGCGCATCGTGCACGTCCGGACGTACGACTGGCCGCCCTACCAGATCAACATCTGGCTCTTCGTCATGCTCCTCGCCTCGTCGTCCATCCTCGGCGTCTTCGGCTCCTTGCTGCAGACGCAGACGCAGATGGGCCTCCCCGTGCCGTGGTACCTGCCCTACTACGTCACCGTCGCCGCCGTCGCCGTCGCCTTCCTGCTCGCCGTCATGTGGCTGATCTGGTACCGCCGCCTGCTGCCGGCCATTGTCATGATTGGCGCGTTTGCGCTGCTGGTGCTGTGGATGGTCGGCCTCGTCGCCAGCGCCAACGCGCTCTGGGGCGCGGGCGGCGTGCAGAGCGTCTGCAGCTTGCAGGTGTGGAACCAGAGCCCGCACGCGCCCGACATGGAGACGCTGGCGTGGATGCAACAACGGAACATATGTAAGTTTTTTCTTCTTCTTCTTCTTTTCGTTCCTTTTCTTCATGGCGAGGAGTAAAAAGGGGGGTTTGAATGGAAATGCTAACCCGCTGGCAGGTCAAACGTGGTACCTCGTCTTTGCAATGAGTTTAACCGGTGCCATTTTTCTGATATGGGTCATGATTATAGCGTATCAGGTGTTTAAGCGTTCATGAAATCCGACGGAGTCTTCTCGTAATATGTTGTACTAAGCTAGACTATATAATTGCACATTATTTTTCCCATCTCTACAGAGCGTCTCTTGTTGAAAGACTCCTTTCGCCCGTCTCTGACCGACTGTCTCGCAGCTGTTAGTGGCATGTTTCTTAGTCGAGGGTAATACGTACAGATGCCAAAGATCAAAGTTCAACAGCAATAAGCTCAGGCACGTTGTCAATCTCCTCGACAGCGGTGCTTCCGATTTCCCTGTTCTTTGGCCCGCTGCCAGGACACTGGTGCACGCCACCAGCGGTAGTGTTCATCCAACCACCACAAACAGAGCAACGAGTAGCCATGGTATCGGTTGATTTCAAGTGTAGATGATTTTTGGGGTCTTATGTGTAAATTGTTACTTGCAGTATCAAGACAAAGCAGCAGTATAGAGTGTAATGATGAGAAACAAAAGAGAAAGCAGCCCTGGGCTCAACTTATAGAATATTTTGCAATCACATTCACTTGTCTTCCTACCCAGCCATTGTTTTGACGAGGACGGCACCTTATCCCAAAGGATAAAAAGGCAGTGGAATTTCTGCCTAGAACAGGGAAGCGCCTGATCAATATTTCGGAACTGCTGATGTGCTTTGCCCGGCCGACATCTCGACCTTTTTAGCCGGTCGCATAATCGGTCGCATCAATAGCACTGTATTCAAGGACGAGGCTCAGCTACAAAGTCCGCTTCACTCTCCCGGAATGACACTGATCGTCAATGAGGTGGCCCAGAGGCTCGCTACGAATATACTGTCTTTGGCTGCGCGCAGTCATGATGGTACAGTTGCTTCAAGGTCGATTATTTGTCACCAGTGAATAGTAATATCCGGAGCTTGGTTCTGATATAGCTGCTCGAGGAAGAGGTCGACGGAAGATAGGTAGTGGCGAGGCTTAGCCAAGCACCCGCCTCTGTGTAAGCGCTGGGGCTGTGACAAGGTCATGGGGCTGGTGGGCAGTGGGGGAGGTCTCTGCATTTCATAGACCTTGACTTGTTTCGAAGCCAATGCTAATTATAAGAAGGGGGCTAGGCTGTTGACTGGCGGTTGAGAAGGAAAAAGGTCGTCATGGCTTAGTTTACTGACTGCCTTTGAATGCCCCTTGTTCTGGTGCGCGGACCGTTGACTGCTGTTGACAACCAACCCCACCACTACCAGGCAACAGCGACCGAATGTTGTCTTCTTCCAAGACTGGACCTGTTGTTTTCAAGTCAGCTCAGCTTTCGATTCCGTCTTGACTACAACTCGGCCGTTGCAAACATGTCACAGCCAAACCCGTACGAAGCCGATCCTCAAAAAATCCCCCCGACGGACCCGTACCGTGACGAGCCTTTGTACGGTCGTTACCAGCCACAACCCACGGACTTCACACCGGACTCGCAGCATGTCAACTCAACCACCCCGGCATCGATCGCATACTGGGCCTCTGTTTTGACCAGATGCACGCCGGAGAATCTCATTTACGAGAATGAGACGGGTGGTCGCGACGTCTTTGCGCTGGGGACCGTCATCATCAAATCTACGCATCTGAAAGAGGAAGCGGGGAGAGATTATACGCTGGCAGACAAAAATGAAGTCGCAGCAACCAAACTGGCCAAGCCGATTCTGAATCAATTGGGAATCATGGTCCCCGAAATCTACTTTGCCGGCGAGGTGGGCTCGCCTCCGGACCCCCTGAAAATGCTTTTGAACTGACGTTTCCAATCTCGTGATAGATTCAGGGTAGGAGCGTGCTGGTGCAGCAGAGAATCCCGGGCGTCGGATTGAACGTCGCGTGGAGGTATCTGCCGGGATCGGAGAAACGCTCATTCAAAGAACAGGCTCGCGGCGTCTTGGCGGCGCTCGAAGCCGTCAAGGCATCCGACCATTCGCAGCAGCCCGACGGCTGTCCCAGTTACATCGTGGCCGACCCGGACCCGGTGGCCAACCGCGGCATCCGGGAGCTCGAACGGGAGATTCTGTTGGGGAACGGCGCGCGATTACCGCAGTTCCCGTGCACGCTGACGCACAACGACTTGTCGCAGTCGAACCTGATTGTCGACCAGGGCAAGATTGTGGCCGTGGTGGACTGGGAGATGGCGGGCTGGTTCGGCCGGGACGCTGCCGAGGCGGTGCACCTGCGCATCCGGAGCCCCTCGAAAGAGACGTATGCCCATCTCAACCTGCCGCAGGACGTGCTGGATGACATTTACTTCTGGAACGACTTGTACGGATAAAGAGTCTCGGCTTACTTGTCTTTGACATGCTCTGAGTATCGGGGCAGCTCAGTTGAGATGGGCTCAATCGCTGCGAGATTGATTTCCTGGAACCAAAAAAAAAGAGGGGGCCAGAAAGCCCAAAAGGGCCCTTTTGTGAATATCAATGATGTAATATGTACCTGAAAGATAGAAAGGCCATTCGTGCACCCTGTATCGGGCAAGCCGCCTTTTCGATTACAAGGTCACCACGGTAGTCCTCGAAACGGACAAAGCTCGCGCGGGCCCCGCCATCTCAGCTGGACTGGCATCTTCTCTTCGCCTCCCAGAAACCCATTCAGGCAGTGCGAGGCTAGCTTTCTTCACGTCAACCCCTCTCCTCCCCTGCTCAGCTGCGTTTGGGGAGGGGGGGAGCAGCCACAAGGCTGGCGCTGGCCTAGAACCAGCTGTCGACGATGTCCAACGCGCCCCCCCGCCGCCGCCGGCGCCCCTCCAGCGGAAATCGACCCCTCATCACAGTGTCCCCCCTTCTCCAATGAATTGTTTTATGAGTCTACAAATCGCATGAATAACATGGTACAATGAAGCGATGCTGATAGTATGCGGCGGGAAGAGGCCAAACTACATGATAGGACAGTCGCACCGGCGACGCGCATTGGTGCCCATCGCCGTGCTTGACGTGGTTTCCCACATTTATGAAGTCATGGAGGGGTGGTTGGTTGGTCGAGTTCTATGTTCTTTTCGGAACTTGGCGAGCTCGTAAGCTCACTTTGCTTTTTTTGTGTGTGTGCGTCTTTGATCCTCGCGAATCAGTGAGCAGCACTACTTACTGGGCTTCGCTGCCCACATGCGATAGAGGGGCATCGCATTGGATGGAGCAAAGGGTCGGGCATTGCGGCATACTGGCAGAGGGAGAGGTTCTTCGTCACCTGCATTCAAGTCGCTACTGCGTCACAGATCACGGAGTGCTGCAGCGAACAGCAAGTGTTGGCCTTGTCGCTTCGGTAACGTGTCCCTGCTTGCAGGCCACCGTAAAACCAGGTGCCTGTATGAACCACGAACGTAAAAAAGTCGCTGCCGTCCTTGCCGTACAAGCTGGTTTTAGTTCCACGTCTAGCGTCACTTTGGGCACCACCCCGAAGCATTTGTCCTTGCGCCGGCCGCGCTACTTGGACCAGAGAGTCCTGGCAAAGCTGGGATTTTTTGGAGAGCTTCCAGCTGTGGACCCCTTGCTTGTGATAAAATCTGGCAGAGGGTGGAGGGTAATAAAGCTTGTCTGCATGACGTATCGCGCGCACCTGCAGGCGAGGAAGTGGGTGTTCGCATCTGCTGGAATGGTTGGTTGGGTGGCCTCCAAGCTAGCTCCCCCCCCCCTCCCTCTCCTTCACAGTGTTGGTGAGCTCTCTCTTGGGTTCGGATCTTCCGTAGGCTTGGCTGTAGAGGGAAACGCCTGATGGATAGCATTTGCGTTCCCGTCCAGATCGAAGAGGGGAAGTTGGAAGCTGCTGGGTTCGGGTGCGGGCAGTTGGAAAAGGTATAAGATGGACGGACCCTGCATCCTTATCCCGCGTGTATCCTTTCCATTTCCCTTTTGCTACATTATAATACGCTTTTTTACACATCTCCTACTACTACTACTACTATTACTTGTCCTTCCATCTTCACCACTTTGACAATCCTCTCTCCACCCACCTCTACATCACAATGGATTTCATCAAGAAGGCCGCCGGTGACGCTCTCAACAAGGGCAACTCGGGCAGCAACAACCAGCAGAACCAGGGCGGCGACAGCAACCAGCAGCAGAACCAGAACCAGGGCGGCGACAACCAGCAGCAGCAGGGCGGCAGCAGCACCGACCCCGGCAAGGAGGACTACCTTGACAAGGGTAAGTAAGCTAATAAGCGCTGCTCGACGCGGTGCACTCCAACCAGACTTTGTCAAGAAGTTCGGGGAGGGGGTTTCCTTTTCGTTTCGCTGACGTGCCTTGTTCCTTTGCAATTAAACAGGTATCGGATTCGCCTCCAAGAAGGCCGGTTACAACATTGACCGCAACACCGAGGAGAAGATTGGCGACGGCATGCGCAACGCCTATGAAAAGTACTCTGGGTAAGTCTTCGGCCGGCGCCTCCGTTAAAAACTAAATAACCCTGTGAAGATATTGCAACTGACAAGGGGGATACGTCCGGATTTACAGAAACAAGGTTCCCGAAAAGTTCTCCAACTAAAGACAAAAAATCCATGCCGCCCCATTGATTGATAAAGGAGAAGGAAACCCGGATGGGCTGCCGCCTCAGGGCGCTGGCGACCACTCGTGGCGGCAATAGAATAGTCGCAACTTTGCGACCGTGAATATACCACTTAATGTTCCCACAGAAATAAGTTCCTTCGTGACAGAATCACTTTGTGACTGATAACATGGACCTTTACCATGACGAGGGGCTGCCGATGCTGTCTCTGCAGCTTGTTTGTTGCAGCGAGCAGAGAGCGGTTTGTTAGTGCCGTTACTGATAGCTGTTGAGCTGGTGAGACGAAAACGCTTGCGTCACTGTGGGGAGCACCAAAGCTTAAAAGCAACAACGATGGGGGAGAAAGAATGAAAGCTTTGCCCAAGTACTCCGTACTGACGGGATGGTTGGGGTGCGGCCTTTCTTTTGTGGTCCTGATGCCCTGACGAGTAGAGTTGTCTGTGCTGCTGGCGAGTCGTACCGAGCCGCGACCTGCTGCTAATTCTTGCAGGGCCAATTTACGATTCTGTTGCTATGATGTAGGGTAGGTAGCTAGTGCTCGACGCATTGTGCTTTCAAGCGTATGCAGCTAGAGTAATAAACATCCTCCATCTGCCACGAAGACAGTCTTATGTACTCCGTACGGAGTACAGATCATCAGGATAGCTCCTAGGCTGAGGAGCTAGCGGTGGAGATGGGATGTGGCGGTGCAAGTTGCAACTAACAGATAACAGATAACAGACGATGGAAGCGTATGAGGGAAAACAACGTACACTGCTGTTACTAATACGTTGTTAACCAGCTTTTGCCTGTATACGTATTTTTTTTAAAAAGTGATCCTGAATTCTTCAGACTTTTCCGTGAGCCAACTAACATGTACACGGTACTACAGTTAGACGGTTCGGCTTGTGGCGTAAGCTTTGGCTGGAGGACTTGGACGTGCGCTGGCAGGGCAACCGGCGATCAGCAGCCCCCTGGCGGCGGAAATACAGCACGTTACAGGCGTTTGCTACAGTGGCTGCAGGAGGGCCTTGCTGAGGTCGCATCACAGGCCTCTGTTACAGGGGAGGTAGGGGGAGTTGCAGCGCCCGCCCAGGGGCAGCGGCCTACTAAGGTGCCTGGGGAAACGCCAACCGTACCTTGTTACTCAGTATCCATACCATATATTTTCCATCAGTCATGAAAAACTTGGGCCTTTTCCAGGCAATTCTTGAATCGCAAAATAAAAATAAGAAAAAAAAATAATGACTAGAATAACAAGAAAGTTTAAAGAATTACAATACTGGTAAGACAAGAATTACCCATGCTACATGCAGGGGAGCCTCAACGGGCCACGGGCCTCAGTTCCCCCAGGAATCCACCATGATGCTTGTCTCTGCCCCCTCCACATCAGTTACGCTAAGCGTCTCGCTTCGTCGCGTCCTCGTCCCAGGCCCAAGGAAAAAAAGGCATCTGCCACGTCCTTGGGCTCCCATGCCATCTCAAGCACCACGAGGCTTCTATCGGCTTGCGTCCTCACATGTACTCTTCTCTTTTAGCCCATCATAGAGCTTTCATTCTTTCTTTTTTTTTAAGTCACAGGTTCCGATATATGATTGCACGTCCTCTCACTTGACCTCTCCAAACAAGTACCGACACGCGCCTTGACGCCCGAGTAACTCACACAGCTGCCATCGCCGCAAAAAAAAAAAAAAAAAACGATCACGCCCCTTTGTCAACCCTCTCTTTGCAAAACACCCTTTTTCTTCTTCTCGCGCTCCTGAACTTCGTCGCCGGCTTCCAAGATGCAGCATGGCTGACTCGACTGACACTCCTGGCGGCCCAATGTCCCGCCCCTCGACTGCCACGCGCGACGACGTCTCGGGCAACGCGGGCCGCCTCAACGACGCAAACCCGTCGCCGTCCACCGTCGCCGCGCTGGCTGTGAATACACCCACACGCGCGTCGCACCAATCGCGGCGCACCGCGGTTCCGGAAAGCAGCTTCCTCGACGCCGCGCCTATGGACAACACCGTCGCCCCCGACGACAACGTCTCCGAAGCCGCCGTGAGGCAGCACCTGAAAGATGTCGAGTCGAGCTTCCTCCCGGTCCTGTCTCCTATCCCGACAGCTCCCGCCAACGGCGAGCCGGCAACTGACGACACCTTCCTCTTCGACTCGCCTCAAAAGGTCGACAGACCAACCACGCAGCCTGCCCACCACGCCGAGGAGCCCGATACCACCGCCGTCAGCAACACGACCTCCAACCTCGAAGCCTTTGACTCGTCCCCTACCGCCGCGGCTGCAGCCCGGACCGTGTCGCGCGCTGTGAGCATGGCCAGCAACGCCACGCGACAAGGCCTGGACGTGGAGGACGACAATGGCGCAGTCGGCGACGAGTCGTTTGCCTCCAGCCTCGACCCCAATGACGGCCGCTGGTCCCAGTCGCAACGTTCCGATCGTATCGATGCCGGTAGCACGCCAGGTTTCGCGCTGCGCAAACAACGCCCCAAATACTTGCGTAGCCGCTTTGGCAGTCAGCGATCCTCTACCTCGTCCTTTCTCACAAATGCAGACTCCCTGGACGAAGGCGATCTCACCTCCAATCACGACATTGACTTGGCGTTACAGTCTGGCGGTGTCATGCCCGCCATGGGCATGCCGCGGTTCTCGGGCGGCCTGATGTCACGAACGGTCAGCATTGGCAGCATGGCCTCTGGCGTGGGCATGGATGACTTTGGCGACACCTCTCAGCAGCTAGAGTCTCTGCCCGAGGTCGATAGTCCAGCCCGGCCAGTCAACTCTCGATTTGATCCGCTAAAGACACCCAAAGCCTCGAGAGAGAACCTCAATGCCACACCCACAGACACCGTCATTGCCCAGCATGTAAAAAATGTCCACGTCCCCGAATCGTTGGCCAAGGAGTACAAGTTCCGATCTGGCTTGGAAACCCCGTTTAAGCCGGCAAATAGTAGTTCAGGCGCTGGTACCGTGTCGCGCACCGGGAAAAGCCTTACACTGAAGGAGCAGAGCAGCACAATCGAGAAGCTCTCCAAAGAGAATTTCGACCTGAAACTCAAAGTCATGTTCCTCAGCGAGCGCCTGGACAAACTTTCAGAAGAAGGTATCAAAGAAATGATCTCAGAAAATGTCGAACTCAAAACCTCACTGGCCGTCCTCCAGCGTGACAACAAGGTTCTACGGAAACGCGTCAAGGAGCTTGAGAAGCGCGTCAAGGAAGACGAAGAGCGACCCAGTACTGGCGGATCCAGCACCGACCAAGCAAGCCGCCTCAACGACCAAGAAGCCTGGGAGCGCGAGCAGGAGCTGATTTTCCTTCGCGAGCGCGTGGAAGAATACGCCGTCGAAATCGAGAAGCTTCGCACCGAGCGCATGAGCAAAGAGTCTGAGAAGAAGAAGCTCGCAGACATCGTTAAAAGCCTTGGCGAGCGCACTGGCGAGAAGATCGATCGTCAGGAAGAAGCCGACGTCTGGAGGGATCTGCTGGAGCAGGAAACTGCGCATCGCGAACAGACAGAGGACGACAATGTGAGACTGCGTGACGAAGTGTTCAAATTAAAAAAGGAAATGGCCGCTATGCAAAGTGGTCACACTACCAACATCTACAACATTGCCAAACGCCAGCGAGACCGACCCTTTTCGCCAAGCAAGCCGGCAGACTTGGAGAGCTCCAACGCCGGATTCAGCGCCGCTAGCACGCTGGTCGACGAGCTTCGGCGTGAGAGCGAGAAGCTGCGCCACGAGAATGCTGAGCTGCGACGCGAAGTTGGCGCGCAGACTTCTATGCTTACGTCGCGCAACCGAGAAAAGGATCGTCTCCAGCAGGAAATCGAGGATCTCAAAATCTCGCAAGGTCGCAGCGGTGCGGCCTCAACAGCAGACAGCATCCTCGAGCGTTCTGCATCTAGGGCCGGTGCCCGTTATGACTCACCTTCCCGTGTGAGTGCCCGTACGCTGCCCACTGCTGTGGAAGATGCAGAACGCGAGGACCTGGAAAACAGATTGGCCGAGGCCAGGGATCGCATGAATGAAGTCAAGATGCACAACCAAGAACTGCAGCGCGAGCTGGATGCGTGCATGAACGATTTCGAGATGGTGGTGACTGGAAAGC
Source organism: Cordyceps javanica (assembly GCF_051103115.1). NCBI lineage: Eukaryota > Fungi > Ascomycota > Sordariomycetes > Hypocreales > Cordycipitaceae > Cordyceps > Cordyceps javanica. Next base: position 4,032,795 of record NC_139296.1, read on the forward strand.
GCGAGGCCGAAAATGCCGTCGTTTCTCTTCAAGAGGAACTTGACGTTGCCATGAATGACCTGGTGGCGCTGCAGGCTGAGCGCGACACTGCCCTTCATGATCACAGCCGAATCGAGGAGGAGTTTGAGTCGCTACGCCTAGAGGCACAATCAGAAATCGACGGGTTAGAGGGAGAGGTTGAGCAAAGAGTGAGAGATATCGAAGTACTACAGGCTGATCTCGCCGACCGCGTCGAAAATTTCGACGCCCTACAAAACGCTATGCGTGACATGAGCCAGTCGCTCGTCGGCTTGGAGGACGAGCAAAACAAAAAGCTTCGCCGAATCCAGCAGCTCGAGGCGGAGATTGAATCCTCCAACCGCGAACTCGAGGCATTTGAGCAGAAACTTAGCGAAGAATCGGAAAAGAATCGCCGCTTGTCGGTGCAACAAGAATCCTCCCAGAGCGAGATTGCCTTCCTGCGCGAAGAGCAGGAAGCCGACAAGATTCGCATCGGCGATCTCGAGGCGGCCATCGCCAACGCCGAGCAAAGCTTGCGAGATGAAAGGGACAGAGCCAAGGAGCTTGACGAGCGGTTGCAGCAGGAGCGCGCGCAGCGCGAAATGGTGGCGAACCAGGAGAAGGAGGAGGTACAGCAGTTTGTCAATGAGCTCAACCGCGAGGCATCTGCTGCCAAAGACGAAGCGCGAAAACTGCGCAAGAGCCTGTCTTCGCGCGAGGTTGAGGCCACTGCCTGGAAGGAGCGCCTCCAGGAGCTGGAAAACAACCTGCGAGTCACGCTGGGAGATCTCAACGGCACAAGATCGTCTCTTCTGGGATCCATTGCTAGAATTCAACGGGACCTGGAGAATACTGTTCGGGAACTCGACGTTGCCAAGGCGTCTGTGGTCGAAAAGGACCGCCTCATCAAGCAGCGTGATGCCTTGCTTGAGTCTCTTGGCCTAGAGAGCCAAAAAGCTAGCGAGATGCTGGAGAAGGAGAGGCTCGCGCACCGACACACAAAGGCCGACTATGAGACATTCCAAAGGACACACCAACATCTGTCCCGCACTGCCAGCACGCAAGATGTCCGCATCGCCGAGCTAGAGAACACGCGCGGCCAGGAAAGACGCAAACTGGCCATGCTCGAGCAGAGCGCGCGAGAGCAGCTGATGGAGCGCAACGAGCTCTTGCTGCAGCTCTGGAAGCGACTCAGCGTGCTGTGTGGCAGGGAGTGGGCGCACAGCCACACGCTGGTCGATAAGCAAGCAGTGCCGAGCGTTGAGGTCGTCTCGAGTCGCCTGCCTGGATTTACGAAGAACCTCATGGCCGCCATCAAGATGATTGAGAACATGCTCAAGTCGTTCGAATCCAAGATCAACTCGGTCGAACGCGACCTCACGCGCGAATACCAAGCGCTGGAGAACAACCTCGAACTGCGCGCCAAGCGGCTCGACCGCGTCGAGACGCTCGTGCGCAACCAGATCGCAGCCGGTGCCATGGGCTCCATGACGTCGCAGGAGCTAAGGGGCCGCCTGACGCGCGTCGAGCACTCGTACCAGAAGCTCAAGGTCGAGTACGAGACGCTCAAGACAGCCACCAACGTCCGCGCGCGGGCGGCCGCACAGCACGGCAGCGACTCGCCGCGATCGGGCAGTGCCGGAGGGTCCCCCTCACCAGCGGTTCACCGCGGCCCCGGCGAGCGCGACAAGGAGCGGGCCGGATCGCGCTCCTCTAAGGAAAGCCGAATCCCGTCGATTCACCACCGCGGCAGCCAGGCAGCAACCGGGTCGGATTCGGCCAGCCTTGGTCTCGTCGAGGTCCCCAAGGGTGGCGACGCAGCGGCAGCGGCAGCGGCAGCAACAGCCTCTGGCAGCTACAAGGACACGCCCCTGATGCTGCGCCTCAAGAACCTCGAGGCTAAGCTCCGCACGGAGCGCGAAAGGAGAGACCAGGAGCGAGACGCGGCGCGCCAGCGCTTGGGCGACCTGGAAGAGGAGAACAAGGGCCTTCGCAGCAAGATCCAACGGAGGCAGATGGCGGAGTAGGGCGGCTTCCCACTTGCCGGCACGACAAGGCAATAGGCCGAGAGCATTTTGCGGCGTTTCTTTAGGAGGAAGCGGACGGGCTCATGCGTGCGTATCTCTTTGCTCATTGCGTCTTTTACTAGGAAAATACTCTTCTTCTCGGGGCTTCTGAGACACGGTAGGCCTTTTCCATGCGGGCCTGCTGGCTTCTTTCTTCTCGTTATTTGTCGGCCCCTCATGTACAACAACTTCTTTTTAACGGTCTTTTTATCTTCACGACTACACACGCCCGGCATGCTTTGCAACCAAAAAAAAGAGAATGAAAAAAATAACGTGATTGTTTTTGTCATGGGAAAGCGAGGTTTTCTTTTACATTTTATCTTGTTCTCTCTTCTTTCTTTTATTTAACTTTTTTTTTTTTTTGAATTGACAGAGTCCATTTCGGAAAAGATTTGGAACCTATTACTTTCTTCTACGCCTCTAAACAATTCTTGCTTCGTCATTATCAATATCATCATCATCATCACCACTTGACTTGAATGTCCGCCTCCGCCTCCGCCGTGACGCCTCTCGCCGTGGCCTCCTCCACGATGGCCGCCGTGGCCGTGGCGCCGATGCGCGTGGCGTCGAGCGTGACCGCGCGCAGCACGTCGTCGAACGTGCGCACGCCGCCCGCCGCCTTGACCTGGACGTCCGACCCGGCGGCGGCGCGCATCAGCCGGAGGTGCGCGGCCGTGACGCCGTCGTACCAGTACCAGCCCGTCGGCGCCCTTGACGAAGCCGTACCCGGAGCTCGTCTTGACGAACGCGACGCCGAGGCACGTGCACAGCTCGCAGAGGCGCACAATGTGCGCCTCCTGCAGGTAGTCGTTCTCGAAGAATGACCTCGAACAGCGCGCCGCGGCTCCGCACCACGCGGTTGACGTCGTCAACCTCGTGCTCCATGTACGGGCCACTGCCCGCCTAACACCTTGCCCGACGTTGACGACCATGTCGATCTCGCGGGCGCCTGTCGCCGAAGCGCCTCCGCCGCCTCGTAGATCCTTGACCGACGTGGTCGAGCTGCCGTGCGGGAAAGCCGACCACGGCGCAGACGCCCACGCCCGAAGCCCGCGAGGTGCTGGACGGCGACGGGCACGCTGGACGGCTTGACGCAGGCCGTCGCCACGCCGTGCCGCCCGCGCGAGGGCGAGCCCGGCCTCCACCTCCGCGTCGGTCATGGTCGGGTGCAGGAGAAGGAGTGGTCCATGAGGCCGGCCAGCTTGGGCAGCGACATGAGGACGGTGGTGGGGGCTGGAGGAGAAGCCATGGCTACCAAGATTGGGCAAGAGTTTTGTACTTGAGATGTGGGATTCAACAGAACAGATGCTTGTAGTAGGGGTGTACAAAGACAACTCTATGTCATTCTTGCCGCCGGCTGCTATAGGATCAAGTACCAGTGAGAAGGCGCCGGAGGAGGTGCGGAGTGTAAGTTCGATTCGTGGTTGGGGGGTTGGAGGCGGACTTCCTAATTCGGAACTACCGCACGGTAACCTTTTCGTATAAAAGCAACCCAAAACAACGGCTGAAAATTACGCACTTTACACCCCCTTAACAGTGTTTTGATTAATTCAAGCCTTCATCTTCTGTTGTTCTCTATTTTTGCCTTTATCCTGCCTTGTCTTGCCGTTGACCTAGGATACGGTAACATGTTGCGATCCTATATGCCCAAGTGCCAGCGGCGTACGCTGGCCACCGTCGCCGCGGGCGGAGCCGCCGTTCAGAAGTCTTCCAAAAAAGAAGGCGATATTTCTGATGCGTTTGTGTCCCTTTCGGGTGCCAAGCGCGATCCATTGCCCGACCGTTTCAGAACGCTCAAGTGTGACTTGGTGCGCGGCCGGGAAAAGCAGATCACGGAGAGCTGGAACCGCTTGCTCCGGGACCTTAAGCGGGAGAATGAAATTATTGCACAGAAAGGATCCCAAGTCGTGCCGCAGATTGAGTTTGCAGACCTCGAGAGCGGCCTAAGCAGCCTCGAGGGTGAAATCAAGAAGCGCGGCGCCGTGGTTGTGAGAGGCGTGGTGCCCGAGGCCGAGGCCCGAGCCTACAAGGAAGAGGTGGAAGAATACGTGAAAAAGAACCCATGGACTAGAGGTACGTGTGAGGAAACTATCCACCCGCAGCCCGCGAGAATTGCCTCGACGGACACGATCCTCTGCCATCTGCAATGTACTGATATTCGCGGGACAGCCTTCCCGGCCGATAGCCCGCAGGTATACGAACTGTACTGGTCGGCGCCGCAGCTCAAAGCCCGCTCGCACCCGAACTTTATGCGCGTACAGCAGCGGCTGATGGGGGCGCTGTGGCACGCATCGGACCCGACGAGCCCCATATCCGTCACGGAGCCGCTGTCGTACGCGGACCGGCTGCGGATCCGGCAGCCCGGGGACGCCACCTTTGCGCTCGGCCCGCACATGGACGGCGGCAGCGTGGAGCGGTGGGAGCCCGAGGGCTACGGGCGCGGCGGCGTCTACGACGCCGTCTTTGACGGCGCGTGGGAGCGCTACGACCCGTGGGACGCGAGCGGCCGCGTCGCCGCCGTCAACAACCTCTACGACGGGCTCGGCGCCTGCTCCGCCTTCCGCATGTGGCAGGGCTGGCTGAGCATGAGCCGCACGCGGCCCGCCGAGGGCACGCTGCTGGTGCACCCGCTCATGCACCGCGCCGCCGCGTACGTGCTGCTGCGGCCCCTGTTCGCGGCCGTCGACCGGGACAGCACCCGGGCCGGGTACCTGGACGAGGCTAACTGGGCGCTCATGGGCGAGGACCGCATGACGAGCGACTTGCAGGGCGCCAGCCCGGGCCACGGCCAGGAGCTCACGGACGAATTGCACCCCCATCTGGAGCTTGAGAGGACCATGGTACACGTCCCGGAGATCAAGCCGGGCGATTTCGTGGCCTGGCACTGCGACAGTGAGTTTTTCAACCAGCAGCATGTGTATTCTGTTCTGTCTCTTCTCGTCGGTCATACCTTGCCTTTTTTTTTTTTTTTTTTTTTTTTTTTTTTTGCCTGTCATTGTGCCAAACTTTGACTCCGAGGGGTTCACCGGCTAATCAGGACTGTGTTCCTTTGCGGTAGCGATTCACGCCGTCGACAAGGTGCATCAGGGCGCGTCCGACTCGAGCGTCCTGTACATACCCGTCTGCCCGGTGACGGCCATCAACGCGCAGTACGTGGCGCGACAGCGCGAGGCCTGGCGCCGCGGCACGCCGGGCCCCGACTTTCCCGGCGGCGAGGGCGAGGCTCGGCACGCGAACCGGCCGACTGAGGAGATGCTCCGACAGTGGGCCGGCCGCGACGCCCTGCGCTCCATGGGTCTCGAGAAGCTGGAGGCCGCGCCGACCGCGACGCCGGGTCAGCGCGAGGTCGTTGCCCAAGCCAATGCCATTCTTGGATTTTGACAAGGACCAAAGAAGAGGTGTGAAAAAAAAACAACCTGAAAAAAAAAAGAACACAGAGGAAAGAGGTTAAGCCTATTGGAGGTCCGGGCCGGGCCGTGACGTAGGGTTGGTAGCGCACGTGAAACTATCCAGTTGCCGGCCCGTCGCCGTGTCGTAGGTAATAAAACCAATAATAGCAAATCTCCACGGTTGATTCCATAGATTTGTCTCTCTCGTGGTCAGCAAGGTGCGACGGCCCACGGCCAGGGCCATTTCGCATTTGTAAGCCGACATGTCACAGTGAGAGGTGGGGAGAGCCTGAAACTCCGCAGTGTAGGATTTGCGGCGCAAGTCGGCGACGTTGTGCGGCCACGACGTTGATGATGAAAATAGCAAGTTCCGGCCCTGGAGGCCGGTGGCTCTGGTAATGGGGTTGCTTTGCGAGACGTTGTTTCGGCTCTACTGCTGTGGTAGGCTTCCCCGTAAGCATGCATTGTATGCTGTGTCCTGTGTGATGTGTATTTGGCGATGGTGGATTGGAGGAAACGATACTTCATAGCTCTGCCCGTTCCATGTACAGATTTCGCAAAATTGATCAAGTAACACTTCAGCAGCTGGCTTGCAGCAACTATGGTACGCGTATCTACGGCGTCTTACTGCTACAAGCTGTAGGTGGTACTATCTACTTCGGTGTCGCAGATCACATCGGCATGCATTTCCAACCGCATTAGTGTCAGCTATTCCAAGTACACGACTGTGGCAGTTGCGGCTCAGAGGAAGAGAAAATCTGCATTATTGCAAGGCTAAACACTCATTCATATGCCCCCACTGCCTTGTATTAAATACAAGTTCCAGAGTTCGGACATGTCATAAAAGCAAGCCCTGCTTACGAAGCAGCAGCTTTATACAAGGCTTTGATCCCGTTTCAAACACAACTGGTAAAGTAACTAAATTACCATAGTTCAAGGGTGCACTGCTGGCCCCTGAGAGAAGTCGCCCGATGTATAGGTAGCTACTGAGTACTACTTGAACCTGGGCTTATTGAATGTGCATCCAATGCCACGTAAATGACTGATTGGCTGTCAAAGTGTCCGCAAGGTGCCAGTCTGCCGCTAAAAGCAGCCACTTGTACATCGCACCAAGGCTGACCTCCGACCGTCCACCCGACAAGCCGTATCAGCGCCTCAACTTCTACCAGTACTCTCCGCCTATTGCGGGGAAACTATCCTTGTTCTTCCTTTGCTTTCTAATTAGTCAACCTTTCTTGGGAGCACATCGACCATTAGTAAACAAGTTCGAGACACCGCTGCCAGCCGTAGCACCCAATGACGAGGCTAGCCATCCCGTGCGGGCTAGTTTGCGGCAGTGGAGTGGAGGTGATGGATCTAACACGGTGAGAAGTCGCAGTGATGTGGATGCTCAAGCGGACTTGGAGGAGACGATGGAGGGGAGGCAGGAGGTCATGGACAAGCGGGCTGTATCAAATGTCTGGAGGCCGACTAGGAAAGAGCTAGAGGAGGAGGGGTCTCGGAGGAAAGAACCGACGATGGTCTGTTTATAAAAGGCTTTGAGCTTTCCCACTTGCATCATTTCGAAATTGTATTGCATCAACCTCTACTCTTCTTCACTCGTCACACTCCGCACACCAATTTCACCATCCGCAACCATGAGCTTCTACGACGTCTCCATTGGCCAGGCCCTCGAGGTCCTTGACAGCTTGTCTGCCATCCTCAAGAAGGCTGAGGCTGCTCCCAACGCCGCTGCCCTCCCCGAGGCCCGCATCCACGAGGACATGTTCCCTCTGGCGTTCCAGATCTTCATTGTGACCGACCTGGGCATCAAGCTGGCCTCGCGCCTCACCGGCCAGGAGCCCCCCACCATGGACAACAACCTCAAGAGCTTTGCCGACTTCCACGCCCGCATCGCCGAGTCCCGCGCCGCTCTCGAAAAGGTCTCCAAGGAGACGGTCAACACGCGCGCCGGCGAGGCTGTCAGCGTCGGTCTCGGCCCTGGCAAGACTGCCCAGATGACGGGCCTCACCTACAACGCCGGCTACGTCACCCCCAACCTCTACTTTCACCTGGCCACCGCGTACAACATTCTGCGCAAGGAGGGTGTCCCCCTGGGCAAGATGGACTACCTCACCTCTTTCCTCGGCAAGCACGTTGCTCTGTAAATCGGCATGGTGGTGCACGGAAAACAACCATACCAATGCAGCGCAGGTCGTTTCACATAGGCTGGTTTGAACAGGACTAGATGCGCAGATGCGCTTAAAAGTTGATGATGAAAATAAATTTATCCAATTTGCATTGTTGCACGCGGCTTCCTTTTTCGCTGAATGCTTGTGATCCTGTTGAAAGTACAGAGTACCACTACCTAAGTAATTAGTGGTAGTTTGAATGGAGGGCGTTAGTCAGCCAGACGTGCCATCTCGAGAGCCTATAACTCGCTGTTGGTACTCTCAGTGGCGCTTTTCGACTTTCCAGCGAACAGCGCTTTCGCAGCCATTGCAGATCAACTTGCCCACCATGGCACACCCATTCGTCTGGGCTATGCGTATCATCATAGCGTTCGAGGTTCGTGGTTTCCACCAGCGTCCGAAAACACCTTGCCCAGTGTGCTAACTTGACTCTACAGGATCGTATTGTTGCTGCTGTATGATGCCAACCTGCTACAGGACTTCCGCGCACGACATTGTATCTGACAACTCGGCAGATTCTTCGACGTCCCGGCTTCCATCGAGGTGTCGGTCGCATCCACAAGTTTATCGACGAAAAGCAGCACGGTCGCCACCCGCATGAGCCGCTCGCCCCTGGCGAGGCTACTGGTACGCAACGGATCTCTCTGAAAGCGAACTTTGCTCTCGCATTTCTGTTTACTAACGGCTATTTTATTCAGCGGATCCCAACGCACCTGCTCGAGCTCGCAGCTTTCTGAAGCACTTTGTTGACGAACTTCGCAACCAAGCCCGCGGCAAACCGACCGATGTTGACAAGCCCCCTTACAAATGAGGCAACCACGTACTCTGTCGAGGAGACGGCTCTGCCACGTCGCTCTGCCGGCACAACATAGCCTGTGCGAAGCAATTCGACAAACCACCTCTACTGATCGCGGGCCACTGCCTCGATTGCGTGTCGACTCGGAGAGCATACATCGGTTGACTTGGGCTGCATTGGACACCCGTCACGTCCACCCTATCCCCCAAGAATACTACCGACTGTATCAAGGCCATCCAGAATATCCTCAGTAGTCACCGAGGACTTGCCGACTTTGCGCAGCTGGACTTTTCCCTGACTAGCGTGCTTGCACCGTTTGTCACGCCTCTTCCAGCAGTCTTTGCAGAAATTGGGGTCGAAACATCGTTTGCAGTGCCAGCATAGCATACCCTGTTTAAGTTTCGTTTTGCAACCGTCGCACTTGAGGCCGAAGCCAAAGTCGCCGTCCTTGTCTTCATTCTTGAGATCCCTGCTGGCTTCCAGCTTGGCTGGCGTAACCCCGTGATAGCATCGCTTACCGCTGCGATGGCACGGTTCGCAAAATGTGCTCACCCCGTTCTTGCACTCATCACAGCAATATGCGATGTCTCCGGGCACTAGACCTGCGTCACAGCCCTGACAGATCATCGGTTCGACCATGGTCTGCTGCCCGATGGGTTGTGGAACGTAAGGATTGTCTGCAGCTGTCTGAGCATGTGCCGCCGGCAATGGAGATTGCGATTCGGGACGCTGCGAGTCTGTATGTGCGAAATGGCCAGACTGGAAGTTGTGCTGCGGGCTCTGGGGATAGGCTGGCGGCTGTGTCCAAGGATTCAGGGCTTGGTGGGTAGATGCATGTGTCAGATATGGATGCTGCGTTACCGATGGATGATATCCCTTCTCTTTTTCTATCAGCCACATGGCAAGACAAAATTCATCACATGAGAACCTCCCATCGCGAGTGACATCGGCTTGCTCCCATATGTTCGACAACACGAGTTTGTGCAAGTGACTGTCGAGAAAAATGATGGCGGCCTCGATGCCGGTGAGGTAGGGCTTGCCTTGGCATTCTTGTATAAAAATCTTTTCATAGCGGGCTCTAGTCTCTGTGGGCATCTTCCCGGCGTGGTGTGGTGATGGAGAAACGGGCCGCATCGACAGGCGATGTAGACTGCTCAATAGCCCGCGTGAAGCTTCGGAACTCGCTTGGGTAGTCATTTTCAGATGATTCTGGTGACTTGGAATGAAGAAAAAAAAACGATAGGTATTGATGGAAAGTCGGTCTTGACGCGTCAACACTACATTCGCAAGAGTCTAGTTAAATACTTGACGGAATGACAGTCAGCCACGGATGGCGACCTCACAAAAACTCCCCACGGAGTGCTATTCCCGTAACTCTGCTTTTCGGCTGCCCTACGACGCCTTTCCGATTTGAGTATTTTACTGACAAGCCCATGGCGGCTGAGGATTTGACCGTAGCCGGATCGGGCCAAATTAGAACAGAGAGCTGCGCCACCCGGGCGATTGTAAGGGATACTCATGCTGGCCTTTTTATTTCCAAGGTTGCGCGTCAAGTTTCAGCCGTGTCCATGTAATTTTTCCTATTTGAGCCTTCTCCCAGACTGGTTTCTTCCGATGGAGTATGCTCTTCGCCTCTGCCTCGAAGTGAATTGAGCTTGTCTGAATTACTTGTAATGGGCCTTTGTGATTGATTGATGTTGAGTGCATAGATCAATGTCGTCCACTTTTTGGGATCCAAGCTATGTGGCTACTAATACAAGCTGCTAAATGCGCTTCTCGCGTCATAGATGGCTTGAAACTATCAGGAGTGCGGAAACTGCTGGTCATGTCACTTGGCTACTCATCGCGCATTATGGAAATTAGTCACCAAGAGGTATCCAGACTTATACTAGCCAAAGTTGTTTAATCTGCAAGTAGATTGATTTCTAGCCTCTAATAAACCAAAGATCTTGTTCGCGTAAATCATTGTCTAGTTCGATCGCCCGAGACTTTGAAATGGAAACCAAAGCCTGAGCATAGATGGATACATATATTCCAGGAATCATCGGTACGTCTGCGGGCCATCAAACCTCTTGACACTCATGCCCCTAGGCAGCCTTGGCAAAGCCGATGCGGGCATTGGTGGTGTCATAAACGGAGTAGTAGTTCTCCAGGAACTTTTGGCCGATGATGGTGTTGACACCGCTGCTGCCGCCGTCGTTGATCCAGGCGTAGTACTTGCCGGAGGCGAGGCCAAAGTTGCCGTACTGGGCGGCGGGGACCAGATACTGGTCAGGGGTGAGGGCGTACGTGCTGGAGCCCAGAGTGATGCTAAAGCTGGCCGTGGGCTTCTTGGTGAAGGAGGCGAGGCCGGAGCTGCTGTCGGTCTTGCCGCCGCTGGCGGAGAGGAACTTGCTGTAGGCGGCCGAGGGGATGTAGACGAGGGTCGTGCCGGTGTCGACGATGCCGGTGGCCCCGGACGCGAGCACGGTCGAGCCGTAGCTGAAGCGGGCGATGCTGACGCCCCAGTACGCGGCCGCGGCGCCCGTCTTGAGAGTCGGGACGTAGCTGACGGAGCCCGCGTACTTGGTGCTGTCGGTGCCGCCGAGGGTGAGCTCGCCGTTGTTTTCGTCGGTGTCGGCGCCGTTTTCGGGGCTGAAGTAGACGCCCAGCACCTCGCTCGGGATGGACCCTTGCCTGTACAGGTTGTCCAGGAACGTGGGGACCGTCGCCTCGTTGGAGACGGTGTTCTTGGTGAGACCGACGGGGCCGAGGCCAAAGATGCCGTCGACCCCGTTGAAGCCGCGCGAAGAGGTGGCGGATCCGATGGACTGCGACTTGACGGTGAGGCCGGCGAAGCTGACCTTGTCGACGTACTCGGCGCCGGAGAACTGACCGGATCCGTAGCTGACGGAGACGACGCCGCCGGTGGCATTACCGGTGGAGTGCGGCACATAGGAGCTCTGAGCACCGGTCCAGGTGTTGGACGCTGTTTGTCTCTCGAGTTAGCAACAAGAGCAGTCACAACGTGCTAGATTTTTTTTTTTTTTTTTTTTTTTTTTTTGTTTTTTTGGCCAGGCACTTACAGCCGGTGTCGACAATGAGATTCCAGTTGGCATTGCCAATGGCAACCGAGGCAATGTAGCTGACGTCGTCGTTCTCAGCAGGGCCAGAGGCGTCGACATTTCCAAAAGTCGTCTGGGCACCGTTGATCTTGCTGATGCGGGCCTGGCCTCTCTCGATAAGGCCACTCGCCGAGCTGACTTTGACGACGTGCTTCAGGGGCACTGTCGCGGGCTTGGCAGCCCGCTCAACCGGCGATGCCAAGATGGCATCGGCCGCGACGATGAGAGACAGGGATGTGAAGCGCATAGTGTCTTATTAGTTCAGTTTGCAGTGGGTTCGATTGTAACGTGTTGAAGGATGTGATTCTTGTTGTTGATATCTACACTGCTCGAGATAGACGGCGACGGCCGACCATTTTATAGACCAAACCAATGACGGCAGACGACAGTGAAATTTCAAAATTTCAAAAAAAAACCCTTCATGATGATTCAAGCCCATCAGCTTGACGCTGTCCCTCGAAACCCTAAACTCTGCCGTTCTATCCGGACAACACGAAGCACGACTATGAAAATCTGGTGACGTGCTACTTGGTGAGGATGGTTTAGCGTGTGATCGTGTGCAGTCGCTTCGAGACGCTGGCCTTTTACCTGCCAAATCGGGCAACTCAGCTTCTCTAGCGGCGACATCTTGCTGACATGACAGGAAATCTCGTTGTTGGCGTCGGGTCCGGTGCGTGCCCGGCCGTGCTTGCTGAGAGGAGGGAGGGACCCTGGCGGCGTGCGAACGGTTTGGTTTACAGATATGGTGCAAGATGTCGGCGGCTCCAAGAAACATGTGCGGCTTTGCCGAAAGAGGTAGGGATCTTCGTTGGATGGTCAGAGCGCTCGCGCGCATCAACGTTTCGTAGTAATGTCAGCGTTTGCCATGAGGCCCCCAAGGCCCCTCCGGTCATACTGATAGCGAGATGGCCTCGTCACGTCTACAGGATCGCATATGGCGTTGCCGAGCCCGCCCCGATCCATCGCGAAACCTCAGCCAATACGGAGCGGCGAGCTCCGGCTAGTTGTCGCGGGCCTTGACTGGACAAGACACAACACCGCCGCTTTCGAGGTCCAACGAAGCTAAACAATGATTTGCTTTTCCTTCAACAGAAGGAAAGCACGGGAAAGAAGGTCTTGCACTGTTTCTAACTCAATACAGTAGAGCTCCTGAATATCGCGAGTGCAGCTATGCAGTCAAGTCTGTATATACGACGCCATGGTGGCTAACGCCGATTGGTGTAGGACGGTAGTCGAGCAGTTGCGTCGTAATCCCAGTCCCGCCTGCACAAGGCGCAATACAGTTCAATATATACGACATAATGCATATTCAACGACAAAATATAATACATGAGCCTTCGCTCGGCTCCATCTTGCCGCAGATTCCCTCGGGCATCTATCTATCAGTGCAGTGTTACCAGTCAGCCAACCCTACTCGCTAGCAGCTAGTTTATATTTAGCACGACAGTTACTGGTAGTAGTTCATTGGTCCCTAAATTAGTCAACAAGACGTTTTGGCCTGCGCTAGCGGCTTTCCTTACTCTTGAATTCGCAATGACAGTCATCTTGTAGTAGCACCTCAACCTGGAGCGGCGAGTCGGGTAGATTTGCACCATGAGGTGTTGTAGGAAGCCCGAGTTTCGCATAATTTCTTTGTGAGTCCTAGTAGTGCTCAGCCAGGCCGTTGAGATCCTGCCGCCCTTGAAGCCTACTCATGGTGCGAACATTTATCGAGCCGTAACTGCACTAAAGGTGAGGGGAAACTATCGACAAACCTCCATGCCAAGATTTCACGCTCTCCACCTTTCTATCAAGCCCGCGGACTCTTTGGTGTGAGGCGTCGTCAGACATATTACTCGAATGGGATATTTGACGAAGACGGAGGGGGCGGGGGCTCACACCGAACTATCCGCCCAACCCCCCGCGGTACGAGAAACGTAAACGTGAAGTTGATGTGTGGCAAAATGCAGACTTGATGAAAAGCTTCAATTACAAAAGTTTAAATAACCGTCTAGTCTCTCAGGTACATACAAGCGACTGCACTTAGTAGGTATATCGGAAATCAGGGGCATCATTATCCTCCTGGCTCTCAGGAACTTTCCCTCCCTTGTCCGCCCTGTCATTGGCAAGCTTGAACCCTAGATCACAGCAGATAACGAGCAACACGTTCAGAGCAGCGCATGCGATGCAGGCATACATGCCAGGCTTGTAGCCCGTGGCCTTGTCCTGGTCTCTGAAGATGAGACTGCCTGCGATGCCGCCGATGCCGCCAAACCCGACGAGGGTGGCGCTGCAAAAGGCACGCTTCCACTGGCCGCGCAGGTTGTTGGCCTGGAAGGACATGATGGTGGGAACGTTGCAGTTGGCGCCGGCCGTGACGAGGAAGACGCCAAAGTAGCGCACGCCGGCCGTCTTGTGCCAGCCCATGATGGGCAGGCCGACCAGGCACAGCAGCATGTTGAAGATGATGAGCGGCCCGCGGACGCGGAAACGGTCGCCGAGCGCGGCGCTGATGTACATGACGATGCCGGCAAAGGCGTACGGCGGTGCGACGAGACACTGGGCCTGACCGACCGTGAAGCCCATGTTCTGGATGAGGATGATGGGCAGCGTGTACGCCAGGGCATAGGTGATGGTGGTCGTGTTGAAGAAGATCATGGCAAAGGCCCAGATCTTGAGGTCGAGCGCGTTGCCAAAGAACTTTTTCAGCTCAAACTTGGACACTTTGGAGTCGCCGCGATCCTGTTGAATGCGCGACACCACCCAGTTCAGCTCGGCCTTGTTCAGGAACTTCCACGTAGGGCGGTCCGAGTCGGGAAAATCGACCAGGAGCCAGTAGGCGATTACAGCCAAAGTCACGGTGATGAGACCCTGGACAACAAAGATCCAACTCCAGCCGGCTAGGTTGGCCCTTCCGTCGAGTTGCATAACCTGATGGAAGCGGATCAGTATACGTTATTTGTGACAATGGGGTATAGTAATGGGGAGTTCACATACACCGTAGCAAAGAATGCCAGAGAAGGCGGCTGCCAGGCAGCCTACAATGTAGAAGACGGAGTATCGCTTGCCGACGTCATCTATGCCATGCAGGGTCAGCAACATGTTGATAAAAAAAAATTTGGTGCGGCAAAAGGGGAAAAGGATGGCCCGCAAAAGCAACCAAAGAGTGGTTGGTGACTTACATCGCGTGTACCAAGTGCTCAGCAAGTACACGGCGCTGGGAAAGAAACCAGCCTCGAAAATGCCAAGAATGGCGCGAAGTGCGGAGATTTGGCTATGGTTCTTGGTGAAGCCCATGCCCAGGGTGACTACACCCCAAAGAAAGGTAATGATGGAAAGATGGCGGCGAGGGCCGGCAGCACGGATCAAGACGGTCGATGGCGGCTGGAAGACAATGTATGTGACAAAGAAGACGAGATTTGCAATAGCCTAGAAGATGCCACGCATAGTCAGTAAACTTGGCTCCGACAGATGAAAATAGATAAATAAATGGTTTTGGGAATGGAGGATCCATCTCACATATCGGTAGCCAGTCAGCTCCAGCGCCTTGGCCATACCCGCGATGTTGGCGGCGCTCATGTTGACTCTGTCCATCAGGCTGACACAGTACAGCGCGCCCACTGTGAGGACAAGGCGGCGATCAATACGCTTCATGATGCTGCGCTGCTCTTGTTCAGTGAAGCCGCCATTGCCATTGCCTTGGCCAGAGTCGCCGTCGGCCAGCACACTTCCATTCTTCTCCAAGTGGAATACATCCGAGGGGTCCTTTTCCACGGCACCGGCGTGCCTGGTCTCTTGGGCCATGTTGAGATTTGAGGTGAATGAGAATTTGAGTATCACAATGTAGGTACTCTCTGTACAGGTACAAGGCTCTCTCTCTTTGTGTAACTAGCGAGACAAGAAGGCTACAAGACAGGGTGAGCACTGTTCAGGTCGCAAGGGAGGGTGGGCGACCAGCCCGTCTTTATACTTTTTTTCTTCTTCTTTCCCGGCTCCGAACCGTCTCAACAATGCATCTCCAAGACATGGCTCTACTTCCCGACCCCACAGCCGGTGAGGAGCGCACATCACATCATGCTTGCCCCCTCGACCGACCCAAGATAGTCCCACCCATATGCCCCCATCTCGACAACACCAAGATTGCGGGGAAGTTGTTGTATGCTTAATTCTGGCCAGGGCCAGTTTGCGCGCTATCATTTCACGCTAAGCCACTAGGTTCACTAGTTGGTCCGGTCTAGAAGACACTTCTTGGCGCTGGCTGCAAACATCGCCACCAACAAAGTTGTCTTTATCGGCCGGAGCTGTTGTGTGTGGCATGTAGTCACTGGCTTTGCTGCGACAAGATGATGAGGAGATGCCGCCCCCTCAGCCCGTAGCACCGTTCCTGTGTGGTGCGCCTTTCCGCCCGGCGCACTGATTCGCATGAGCAACTGTGTGATGGAGCAGGGGGGGGAAGGGAGCCACACATGCGCCCATCAAACTAGACCGAGGTGGAACAAAGGGCGTCTGGGGGAGGGCACTTCAGGCTCAAAGTTGGCTGCAAGGCTAACGGCAGCCACCTTTTGCAACCTCAATAATAGTACCTACTTGTCCCCAATCTCCCGAATCTCGAGCAAGACTGCCACTCAGTCAGCCAGCCGGTCGCGCCCGCAGCCTGCGCATCGCTCGCCCGGCCAGGAGCCAATTTCAATAGCCATCTTTTGGACAGATCAATAGCCTGATGCGGCTAGAAAGGCAGCAGATGAAAAGGGTGCGCCGCCGGCAGGGACTTGGGGCGGCCAACCGCGCCAGAAGTCGTCGAGCGGCCGTCGCTATAAAACTCTCAAGGCCAAAAAAAAGGTGGCGGCGCCAGGTTGTTTGCCAAGAGTCAAAAGACAGATGGGTCTCGTGTGACGCGGAGCCGAGGCTGGCCAGTTCCTTCTGTGCTTCTTTATTGGTTACTCAGTAGTTGCAGGCGCTCTTTGTAATTGCTGTCTTTGAGAGATGAAACTCCCCCGTCCTCTTTGTCCCGAACGTGCCAAAGTGATGCTCATATTGGGGCAGCAGTCAATCATTGTCACCTAGCTTCTGTCGTCGCAACCGTCTTGGCCCTTTTCGCGAGAGTGTGGCAGCTTCGGATGGCGCGAAATGCCCCCCCCCCCCCCCCCCCCCCCCCCGTGGCATGTGTATGATGGAACCATGCAAACAATGGACTCGGTCATAGTCCAGTAAGCAGCGAGATTGCTTCCTGGCAGATCGGCTTGTACAACTAACACCCGACCAACAACAATCAGTGTCTCACCTGCGACGCCGCCCGGTATTCTATACTGTATCTCGCGGCCTGCCAAGCTGTGTGCTGTGTTTGATCCGTGGCGCGGAAAACGCCTTCACCGTTACATCATCAACGTCTTTCAATCTTACAATCTCGATGGGCTGGAAGTACATGTCTTGCGCGGCTGCGTTTACAACCCGAACAAACAGGGATATGGAGATAAGCGAAGCCTACTGTTCATATTGTTATTTATTCCAGTATCCATTTGTTGCTAATAAATTTCAAGGCACGAGCCTCCGAAGCGGTGGCCAGGATCATGTGGCTTACAAGCCCGATGCTGTAACAGTACTGCGGCGTACAAGTCTTTTCTGTGCTCGCTGAAGTCCTCGTATTTAGTAAATTATGATAATCTACATGAGAATCCTGCAACTGATTCCAAGTGGGTGCATGTTGCCGTAAAACCGTTGTACAGATGCTATTCTTCTATTATTAGTCGCGACAGCGGGCGCAACCTCAACCTGCGCCCGCTCGTGGCACCGAGTACACCGCCGAACAGTCCAGCGCTCGTTGCTGCCTTATCTGAAAGTCTTCGAGGCTTGCCGAGTTCTGCCGTGAATTTTTAGCTCATCGATCAATACTAAGATTGTGCTAGAATGGGCAGTTGGTGGACTAGCACAAGTGAGACCTGCGAGACGTAGCATCTGTTATAGGCATAATTTAGCACACTAGGCTGCTCCGTACACGTTACTTCAATTGCTTGCAGGTTACAGCGCGTGGGCACATTCCGTTGAGAGGCGGAGCTGTCTGTTACTGAGTAACATCGGATGACCGGGGGGGGGGGGGGGTGTCACTCGGCCGAAAACAGGTGATCGCTTCAAGCATTCATCACGGTCGGCAGTAGCAAGTCTTGCTCAAAATTACCTACAGGGGGAACTTTCTTCTTCAACAGCTCTACTCTTGAATGCCATTGTCAGCTCTAGATGATTTTTCCAATACCAGCTTCTCCGTCGTAATAAGAGGGCTACTAAGCTCAGGGTTCAGCCCAGCCCCATGATAAGTGATAACTAGTGAGCGGATCATCAGGCATGCAAATCCCGGAAACTATTTGCCAATCGAAATCGCTTTTCAGAGGTGACCTTCCTAACTAGGATGTAGGATGCCATTTGACCTTCTTCATCTGTTCCCGGACGCGTGCAGCATAATGTGCGCCAATATGCCTATATAGCACGAGGGGTCACCGCTCACGATATTCGGTCATGTCCTTTTCTCCCCCGCGCGCTTTCGTTCTTCTTCATCAACATTCCTAATCTACACGGGCTTTGCTACAAGACGTTTGGCGGCCTGGCCTCCCCCCCCGGAATGTGTCGATTTCTTGCGGCGGCACTCGCTGGAGTGGCCCTTGTCGCCTCCGTGTCTGCAGCCGGGACGCGTGGACGGCCTGTCCGACCGGCCCTCGAAAAGGTTTCCGATGCTGCTTACTGCTACGGTCTTTACCCCAGAGGAACGCCGTGCCCGATTCAAAACGGCACGTTTGACCAGCTCATTGACCATGACAACCCGTCTCTGGGCACCTTTAAGCAGCGCTACTGGGTCAATGCCGAATTCTACGCGGGTCCTGGATCCCCTGTCGTACTGACAGGCCCGGGCGAGGAAGCAGCCGATGTCATGGTCTGGTACACCACAAATTATACCCTTGACGGCACCTTTGCGCAGGAAATCAAGGGCGCGTCGATTGTGCTCGAGCATCGGTACTGGGGCGAGAGCTCCCCGTTTGACAAGATGACCACGAAGAATATGCGCTATCTCACTCTCGACAATGCAATGCGGGATACGATATACTTTGCGCGCAACGCCAAGCTCCCCTTTGACCTGGACGGATCATCGCACCCGGACAAGGCCCCGTGGGTTTTCAGTGGAGGCTCGTACCCCGGCGCCCTCGCCGGCTGGATCAACAAGCTGTATCCCGGCACTTTTTGGGCCTACCATGCGGTATCGGCTGTCGTTCAGCCAATCGCCGATTATTGGCAGTACTACGCCCCCATCGAGGCCGCGATGCCGCGAAACTGCAGCAAGGACATGAAGCTCGCCATCAAGTACATTGACGACCGCCTCTCCTCGGGTGACCAGGCCCGCAAAGATGCTCTCAAGGAAAAGTTTGGCTTCCCGGGTCTCGAGGATGACGATTTCGGCTGGGCGCTTGCCGACGGTCTCCAGAGCTGGCAGGGCACCCAGTTCACCTCGAAAAACATTCCTCTGTTCCAGATGTGCGACTACATTGAGGGCGTAGCGGGAGGAGGCAATGGCAGCAGCGCGGCGGCTCCTATCCCGGACGAAAACGGTGTCGGCAAATGCGCCGCCGCCGCCGGCCTCGCAAGGTGGTTCCGCGAGGTTCGTGTCCCCGGGAACTGTGCAAAGAACTGGGGTAGCTACTGGAAGGGCGACCACAACACCGTTGCCTGCTGGGATACTCATAACATGAGCAGCCCCTTCTTCACTGATCGCAGTGTTCGTAATCAGTGGAACCTGCAATGGCAGTGGATGTCATGCAACGAGCCGTAAGTCAACTGCCTTTCTGTTTCCTTGGACGAGATTTTGCGGCGGCTGACCGAAATTGTTTGAACAGATTCCAACAATGGCAGGGCTCGTTCCCTGGCGATACGGGCCTCGTATCTCGCCATGTGACGACGCAGTCACTGCGCGACCAATGTGAGCGGTTCTTCCCGGACGAGGATGGGTACAGCTACGGTCTGAAGCGCGGACGCACCACCGAGCAAATCGTAGAGCGTACAGGCGGCTGGAACCATGTCAACTCGACGCGCCTGGTGCATGTGAATGGCGAGTATGACCCATGGCTACCAGAGAGCGTGTCATCAAACTTTCGGCCGGGCGGTCCGCTCAAGTCGACGCCGGAGGTGCCGGTTTTTGTCGTGCCCAAAGCGGCCCATTGCCCGGACCTGGTCATGGCTAATACACTCAGCAATGATGCGCTGCATGAGATAACGCAAAACGTCATTGGCATCATTACTTCCTGGGTAGAAGATTTCTACGAGGAGAAGGGAATACCCCAACCTGGGTTTTAGGCCGAGCTACCCCGCGCGAGGTCAATACTGCGACAAGTAATAAAGTAAATAAGTAGCTTGTCGTAGTCATAAATATTTTTTGGACACTTTTCAATTTCAATCATGAGTGCATAAATATATTGATAACGTAATACAATCAATATTCGCTGTACGTACAGCCAGCCACCTTTGTCTCTGTTTTATTGTCCGAACATACAGTAAGGCTCGCACTTGGCGCCTACCCTAGAAAGCAGTGTGCGCGTCCGGTGCCGAGGATTACACCAAGCCACGGGACCGATTATACTCATCTGACATTGGAGACAAGTTCCGTCAAGTCAGAAGAAAACCAGAAAAAAGGTTGTGGTGAGGGAGACTATCGCTGACGTCGGAAGAAGACCGTTCAAAACTTGGGTGCCAAAAGCGAGCTTTCCAGTTCGTAGGCTTGAGCCACTCAACTCGCTACAAAAATCCCCGGCTAACTGGAAAAGCTGAAGCTCGACTACTGCCATTGCTCTACTAACGTATACGAGCAACTACAACGTCTGTTAGCAAAGTAGCTCAATCAAAGTCTGTACATGTATTAAAACTATTCAACTATTCCCCGACTCTCTCAAAAATGCCATCTTCGCATCAATTCTACCAAGTACAATTGCTGTATCGCAGTGCGAAACAGCCTTTGCAACAGCTGAACGAAACAATGCTGCCACCTCCAAGCTTGCTCCCGCGACGGCGCCAGTATCGTGGCCATGGACGCGATACGTAGGTTTTGCGCGCGATTGCATGCCGTGCAAGCAGGTCCAGACGCCGAGCCCGGCATTGATGTCTCGCAGGATGTTCGGGGCGAGATCAACCAACGCGTAGCCCCCCACGAGACAACTGTTCATCCACGCAGCCATCTCTGCGCCTTCGCTTACTGCGCAAAGACTCTCGTACTCGACCCGCGGCCCTGTCATCATGTCTGCCATCGTCTTCACGGCAACGCCGTGCTCGTCGGTCCAGTTCTCGATCTGCATGTAGCAGTTGATTCGCAGCAGGTGCAGCACACCTCTCTGGACATTGAGGTGCTGACTTGGTGCTTCTCCCTCGTCACCGCGCCATCGGCGCAAGTGCGGCGGGCAGGAAGAGTCTCTCCAATGTTCGAGCTGCTTGTAGAGCGACTCGACGTCGGCGTATCTGACGCCATGGCGGGCTGACTCACACAGCTTCTGGAGGATAGCGCGCGCAACCAGAGCCAAAGAAAGTACCGCGTCCAAGTATCCAGACCCGGTGTTTCTCAGGTGAGGTAACGTCTCTGCCTCTGGGATGCGAGACGCAGTCTTGGAGTCGAGGCAGGCGAAGGCGTCAAGTCCGTACACATGCCAAAAGAGAAGAGAATGCCGCTCTGAAGCACGAGAAAGCGTTCCCGCCTCTGTCGAATGGCCCAATTGTAACGTCATCAGGACAAGGGATTTCTTCGATAGAAACAGACGCTCTAGGCCGGATACATCATCCTCATCGAACGGAAAGTCGACCATGAGCGCCAGTGCCTCAATATCATCCAACGGTGTATTGTTCGGATCGTCCTGCTGCTTCTGCAAGAACAGATTCTTGAACTTTATCGCCAATTGTTTCTGCAGTAGCCATTTTTCATCATGTTCGGTAAATGGCATACCTCGACAGGCAACTGCGCAAACGAATGCGGCGCTGGCCGTAGAAGCTTGCACGTCGCTCCAGAAGGCGTCTTCGAACGTGATAGGTAAGGCAAGTGCCGCAAATCCAAAGTATCCCCGGACAGCCAGCATGAAAACGTCGAATGATAATGCGCCATCGCGCCACAAATCTTGATAGTGATCTATTCCGGGGGCTACATCTAGACGAGGCGTTGCCGTAGGAACTATTGGAATGTCCATCGCTAATCCCGTATAGTTATCGTAGAGCAATTCAGAGCAAAGGTTTCCCACAAAAATTTGGTCTAGGAAGAAGGCACTCTCTGCGTTGAGATCAAAAAGGGCCGTCTGGGCCTCTTCAGCTGTGTCGGGAATCGCCGTTGATTCTGGCGCGACCGCGGGCGAGGAGTCCGCGACCCTCGGCGGGGACAACCAGGCACTGGATGGAACGTGCTGCCCATCTATAGAGGATACATCTTTTTGCGAGTTGAGTCTCCGTTTCTGGAGGCGAATGTCCCCAGAGTCGTCGACTCGGCAGGCAATGTCTCGCCGTGCACATGCCGAGCAAGTATGAATGCCGCTCGCGGCGCGCAGCGGCCTGTCGCATTTGATCTTCCTGCCATGACAGAAATCGCATGATTCGCGCTCGACGCCGCGTTTCAGCCGCATATTTGTCGCGGAGAGAAGTTTCGTTGTGCAGTGTCCGCGAGGCAGCAGCACCCGAGGTGAAGATGGGCGGCGACTTTGCGGGGATTCAACGGCGCTTTAGCGGAAGCTAAGCGGTAGTTGAGCGGCGTGACGCTGGCCAGAGCCGCTGGATTGCAATTAAAAAGGTGTTGCTTCTTTCAGATTTTAGATATCAGGGATAATCTACTTTTTGGGATTCGAATCGATATCTTGAACAAAATTGGCAATGAATTCCACTTTCAACTCAACAGACACCCCGCCAAATGGCATCGGGGCGTTGCCTTTCACGCCGCTCCTGGCACCGAGCGCCGTGTTTTGCAGTATTTTTGCAGTTCTATTTGGTTTGCATCTAGTCTTGGCAGCACTATTTCGAAAGTACCATGGGTATGCGATCGGAATGGTCTGCGGGCTGCTTTTGGAGATGCTTGGCTACATTGCGAAGGTTCAGCTCGCCCACAGCCGAACGAACAAGAACGCATACATCATGTACTACCATCTCTTCTGTTTGTCGGAAATTGAAATCTGCTAACTTGAAAAGGTATATAATAGGATTAACGCTCGGCCCAACCTTTCTTTCCTCGTCTCTTTATCTGGGCATCAGCAGCCTGCAACGCCAATATCACAAGGCGCGCTTCGGCAGCATCGGCCCGCGTTGGTTCGCCAGCCTTTTTATACTAGGTGATTTCATGTGTCTTTGCTTCATCGGCTGCGGTGGGTCGTTGGCGGCCATCTTTGCGTCGAGCCCGGTGGGCGTAGACTTGATGATTGCGGGTTTGGCAACGCAAGTGCTGTGTACCGCAGTCTTCTGTCTCCTGCTCTTCTTCATCTACCGGCGCGTCGGCTGGCCCTTGAACTTGAGCGACAAACGTTGGTACCTACTTGGTGAGTCGATTTGTTTTGTTCGGGGCAGTATCTACCTGTTGAGTGTCGGCTTACGTGAAACATAGGCGCCGGTGCTGCGGCGGGCTGTTTATTTGTCAGATCATGCTGGCGAGTCGCTGAACTGAGCGACGGATTTAACGGTCGACTTGCTTCCGCGGAAGGCGTTTTTATTGCTTTGGATAGTATACCCATGGTTATTATGTGTGTTTGTCTGACACTACTTCATCCGCAGTATTGGTTTGGGAGACAGCCGAACCCGGACAACGACAGCTTTACAAAGGCATAGTGAGCACTCTAAGATGAAAGAAGTCCAAGGTTTGACGAGGGCATGGACTGGTTCGGAATATAGAACAAGATCTATTTCCCAAAAGCTTCTCATATACAGTAACAGGAGGGCCAATTTCGGGGTCAAGTTGTATCCATCACAACACGATGGAAACTAATTGCGATCATCAGCCAAGACTATTCCCCATCAAACCCGCCACTGTCTATCGTGCGCACGGTACATGTGATTGTATATTGGCAGTAGCATTATAGATACAAAACAGTCCCCGTTTCTGGTTCCGTCAACTCTCCTAATCGTGGGGCGCGGCTGGGCAGTTGAGAGGCAGTGAACGCTTCGCCGAGCATTGGCGTGCGTGTGGGCTAGATCTGAGGCAAGGCCAAGAAATTGCAGACGTAAATGAGGAATTGATGCAAGCGCAAAGAAAGCGCAACGTATTATGCAGAGGGTCGGGTACAGAGTCTGAGAATAAAAAGGCGTCGCTCGGAGAACGAAGAGTGCTGGGGGCAGACAGAGCATGCGCACAGCCCAAACCTCTCGAGGCGCGTTTACGATACTCAATTATCGGAACCGTTTCCCCATCTTTCGTCCCTTTTTTGCCCACGCCAAGAACAGTTTCAGCCGCATACTAGTCGCCATTCTCCGCATCGTTACAACCCAGGTCAGATATTGGGGTATCGAGAATGGCGCAAACACAAACTACGAAGGATTGTTTAACCAATACAACTTTCAATTTCGAAATTGCAACAATCAACAATATGTCAGCATTGAGAGTGGCTTAGGATTCGCGACAGGGCAAGGAGTACGCCGCTGTCTCGGCCAAGATATACCACGTCGTCGTGTTGCGGAGCTTCCCAAAAAAGGCGGGCCCGCCCTGCCCTTGGCAGCAGAGGAGTTGTCATTGCGTACACATCATTGACAATGGAGATCCGCGGCTGGCTTCTGACTCTATCGGCTGGATGTACAAGTTTGCGTCTGATCTGAACACAGCGACGGGCTGATTCCCGTCTTTCGTTCTTGATGTGCTCACAAGCAGCCGTCTTACACGTAAGCAAGCACCTTTGAGGTAAACCCGAGAGATGGTTGGAGCAAATCCTGTCAGAGTTCCATCTCTCAGAAGATGGCTGCAGAAGAATACAGCTGATTGGCGCTGGAGGTGCAGTCTCTCCCCGTGAAGAAGCGGCAACTAAGCGTTGTGTGCAATCATGAAGCTCACATCTAGTGTGGAATTGGCGCCGAGCCTCGCCGAGACTCAGCTGAAGCGAGCCGGCCCTGGCGACTTGCCCTCCCAATTATAAACTGTCAAGCCTGCCCTGGTCTCCCGTCAGCCCGGTGAGCAGGTGGATCATCATTAATCTTTTGGGAAACAGAAAAGTGGTTGCCGCCGAGGCACTACTGTATGGGATGTCTTGGTATACGCAAGCTTAACCTCGGCCACTGTCTCATCGTATCACACTGGTATATGTGCCAAGTCCGCTGAAATTCACATGTTCAGCATCTCAAGTGAGGGAATGGGGGCAAAAAGTATACTTCCGTTCCCTCCACGCTGCAATTTCTCAAGACGAGGGCGTGATCATGTCATGCGACACCGCAGGACTGGTAGGACGGGGGACAGTTGCCATCCGATATGTCGGTCGCGCACTCACGATTCCTCGACATGTATATGTAAATTCAGAGTTTTCTCGAGTAGAGCCCGGCCCGGGACGTTCAACGCTCTACGTCGGCTCCGTGGCTGAGGACCGGAGTCTTGCTCCGCGGCACCGTCTCGCTCACCTCGGCCGGCCAAGGCTGCGCATTTGTATCAGCACCAGCCACTCGCTTAGCTCTTGCGACCCGAAACAGTCAGTTGCCGTGGAATAAACTCGGAAATATGTCCTGCTACCCCCTTCCGGTGGCGTAACCCGGGGGTAGAGTAAGGCCAGACAGGTACCGCGTCCTGGTGTTTGGTATACTGGGGAGTTGGAGAAGGCTAGCTGGTAGGCAATGTCACACATCCCAGCAGTTGTTCATGGTCTGTGTTACTGCCAGATGCTCACTGCGGAAATAATGATCCTCGGACGAGGCCGTGTTCCCGGACGACCTAAATTTAACGTCAAAGATCGGCTTACACGCAACTCGCCGCCTAACCACTCACCACCGTAGCAAAGCACGGAAACCCTCTTTTACAATAGGTCCGAAAACTCGTCGTCGCACAGACGAAGAACAGAACCATTCTTTGCTATGTTTTTTACATCTCCTTTGGCTCGGATACGCACCGCTGCAGCCGTCCTTGGCCGCGCTTCTTGGTAGCTCCGAGGGCGTCCGGGATAACCCACCCTCGAGCACGGCCTTGGGCTGGGCATTTCTGGGCGGTATTCCAAAAAGCGGCACGCCAAGAGACCTTTTTGCCATAACTTCCCGCAGATATTCAAGAGTACGAAATCTCTTGCGGCGGGGTGGCTGGCGGTGATGCGCTTTCCATCGCGCGGCGCGCCCCGTCTCCAAGATGAAAGGTGCGCTTGGAAGAGACTGTAAACATTGAGTGCATCGGCTCCGTGGCAAGTATCGAAGCCTGTGCTTGGCCGAAACATGCATGCATTTTATTGGGTTTTTGGTTACTTCTTAACCACGCTCTGAGAGGGTTGTTCTTCTCTGGCGTTCTTGAATGTGAAGATACTCGTCTCCATGTCAGCCATAGCGAGAGTTACTTGGCCTTTCATTCCTATGCGCACTTGCATCTACCAGTGGAATATTTGGTCAAATAATATCGCAAATGGATTAGCTGATCGTCATGATTTCAGGCATTCAGAGGACTAACTAGGTCACTCGGGTACAGCAAGGCACTCCGCAGATCTGTCTAGTCGAAGCTCCTGTTACCCCTTGATCTGGTCCTGTTCTATTTTCATAGCTGGCTTGTTACCCTGTTCCCCGGAGACGCCATGTCTCTCATCAGGGTATCCAAATTGAAGAAGGTGTACCCACAACTTTCCAAATAGTCTTACATTCCTATCACTGCCGTTCGTACCCCGGAAGCCAGATTGGTATAACTCGAATGCCGCTCCCCGTTTGTTTTCTATCCTGCTTGCAACTTCTCGGACCAAAATTAGTCTCCCAAACTAAAGGGTAACTACTGTTTTTCCAAGTCAGCATTTCGTATTGGCAATTCGTGGTGTTGAGCGCGACGAATATCTGGCCTGGCTTACTATCGTGTTCGTGATTTGCTCGAAGCTTTCTGCATCTCTTTGCATCGCTACTTTCTTTCTGTTTAGTTAAATTTGATCGAAAAAACTTCTTGTTGCTGGACAAAAGAAGTACTGCCAACTACTAGTAATCATTACAAGAACATCTCATCCCGCCAGTCCTTTCACGCCGCAATGCCGGTACTCGACGTCAGCGAGCTCAACATCGTCTTGGGTGTTCTAGGTGGGAAGCCTCTAACGCGACTTCGGTTAGCACCATACTGACAATGCGCCAGGTGCCTTCATAATCCTCGCCGGGGTCATCTCTGTGAAGCTCAAGCAAGTGTGGTATCTGGGAGAAGCCCGTAAGTATCAGACCGGCCAAATGAACTCCGGTGAACTGACAATAATGCCACCATCAGTTCCTGCTGTGATTCTTGGAATACTGCTAGGGCCTATAGCGGCCAAATTCCTCGACAGCGACCGATGGGGTTCCGGGGAAAAAGGGCAGACGCCTGAAATTACGCTGGTTTGTCGCCGTAACATGTCCAAACGACTGTTCACACCGCTCACTTGTCCGCCATAGGGTGTTACTCGAGTCATGATTGGTATACAGCTAGTGATAGCGGGATACCAACTTCCTGCCAAATACACCTGGAATCGGTGGAAGGAAATGGCACTCTGCCTACTGCCCATCATGACCATCATGTGGCTCTGCACAAGCCTCTGCATGCTGGCCACGGTGCCCAAGGTCACACTTCTGGCCACTCTCGTCATCGCGTCCTGCGTCACCACTACGGATCCAATTCTGTCACAGGCTGTCGCAAAGGGCCCCTTTGCAGACAAATACGTGGCACGACCGATGCGAGAAATCATCTCCGCCGAGGCTGGTGCAAATGATGGCTTCGGCTTCCTTTTTCTGATGCTGGCTGTGTACTTGATCCGCCACGCCGACATTCCCAGTGCAGGAAACACGGATGAAGCGGTTGGCACAGTCGCGAAATCGGCCGGTGCAGCAGCTAAGATGCTTGTGCCTCGCGCTGGAGATGAAGTTGGCCGGCTGGGTGGCGGTGTCGGTGTGGCTTTGACAAATTGGTTCGTCGAGACCTGGCTCTACATTGTTCTTCTGTCCATCGCATACGGTGCGGTCATTGGCTTTGGCTCCTGCAGGATTGTCAAATACGCGCTCAAGCGGTAAGCGATTAACCCATCCATCGCCTGCACCAAACAACGGCGCAACGCTAATGCGCTATAGCAAATGGATCGACACTGAGTCGTATCTTCTCTTCCCTGCTGCTCTTGGTCTGTTCCTTATTGGAACATGTGGTGCGATCGGAACGGATGACCTGCTCGCCTGCTTCGTCGCTGGCAGCGCGCTAAACTGGGACGGCGAATACCTCGAGGAGACGCAGAGGCGTCACGACGAGGTCAACTCTTGTATCGATGTCTTGCTCAACTTTGGTGGCTTCATGTACATTGGTACGGTCATACCTTGGTCTGATTTCAACGACCCTGAGGGCACTGGCCTCACATACGGCCGCCTCGTGCTTCTTGGATTCCTAGTTCTGCTTTTCCGCCGGATTCCCGCCATTTTCATCACATACAAGTTGATGCCCGAAACCTGCAAAAACTGGAAAGAAGCGCTCTTCATGGGCTACTTTGGACCGATTGGCGTTGGTGCCGTTTTCTACCTCGAACATAGCAGACACCTGTTTCCCAAGCTCGGCGCAGGTGATGCGGAAGAGACGAACCTCACCAGGGCTATTGGGCCTGTTGTGTACTGGCTGGTCATTTTCTCCATTGTGGTGCACGGCTTGTCCATTCCGGCGCTTAACATCATCTATACATACATGGGTATTGAGCCCATAAAGGAAGACCCAATCGAGCTTCGCCGCGTGTCCATGACTGTCGCAACGCCGGTAAATGCGGTCCCCGGTAACCGAGATACATTCATTGCCTACAATCGGTTCAGCCGCCCCGTGTTTGATGCCTCACAGCTGCCCGTGATACGCGACCCACCGGCGAGGAAGATGTATGCTATGGATGGGTATGAAGATGAAAAGGACAAGTCGCGGCTTCGCACAATTCAGTACGCTGAGGATGACAGGGTATAAATCAGAGGGAGTACATTTTCTTCTGAATTCGCCTTGTACGGTTGCCTAATAAATTTAAGATGGAGATGGGTAGATGGATAAACCATGAGGGACCAAGTCCGACAGAAAATCCAACTTCAGTCACTCTTTTTTTATTCATTTTGCCCCAAGATCTGATGCTTCGACCTTGTGTATCTCATTTCCTGAGTGTGGCGTGTGACGATAGAACCCAAAGGAGAGGTGCAACAATTCCATGAGAGCGACTCTATGTCTATATATTGTCGGGGTTCTCTGAGGACCTGAGGCAAAAGTTGCAGTAGCGTACTACTTTGGTCACGGCGTGCCAACACCAGCACTCGGGGCGTGGTGAGTGTAGTCGAGGCCACGCTTTTTGCTACACAATTGCAGCCGCTGGGCATAGACGTATCGATGAAGTGCGGCGAAAGTTTTCAAGTTGCATAATGGCCCCAGTCACCCCAAGTGAATGGCAAACCAATGTCCAGATTCGCCTCCAAAGCATCCTCTACAGCATCGAGATTGAAGCTTGGGTCGATGTGGCCAAAGACGTCCTGACCAGACACGGGGTCCACGAGGGAGAAGTTGACAGTATTGTCCATACCAATTGCGGAATCAATAGCGGCATTGATGTTGTCAGGGTCGTGTAGCGGTAATTCTGTAATTCCCGCAGTGGGCGTGCTTTGCGTACCGCTGTTTGGGTTGGACTCTGCCGCAGTAACGGGGGGCGTGTGATCCTTATTGAGGGTGGTAGCTGCACGCTCCATTTCCTTCAGGACTCGCTCACCCAGTCCTGCCACAACACTGGCGTTCCAGAAATGGTTGCTATAGCGTCGCAGCAGCTCGCAGTTCCGCTTGAAGGAGCTCATTGCCCTAGCACGAAACATTGGGAGTCGACTGTGACGCATTTTTCGATATTCTACACTCAGGGCGAGCGAGACGGCATAAGGGACAAACGGCGCAGGACTGAGACAGTCACGCGGAACTGCACATGCAATTCTTTCCGCTGCAAGTGACCGGCGGGCGTTGGCTGAAGGTGGAGGAAGGGTGCAAGCAGCGGGTGCTGTGCCTGGCCGCGGAAGTCGGCAAGAGAGAATAATGACGGCATGATAGAAAGTCTCTATCGTAGCTAGAAGTAGTGTCAGATTTGCAAAGATGGAGTGAATGTCAGGCAAATGCCATACCGATTAATGAGGAAGAAACTTTGAGTGCGTCTGCGTTCACAATCATCGCTTCCAGGACTGGGAGGTCAATGTAGGCCACCTTATCGACGCCAGAAGCCTCTTCGCTAGGTCCTGGTCGATATAGCTCTACAACTTGGTCAAGCCATTGGATGACGGATAGAAAAAGTCTAAAGCAGGGTGGTCGCTTGCGAATACAAGCCTCCAGGTCTGCACCGATATCTCTCTCGTGAAGTAAGCAGGGGCGGCCATACATGGCGGCATTGATGCGGTCCAACGCCCAGACCGCACAAAACAAATTATTCAGGTCATCGCAGTTGGGGGCGTCGTAGCGCAGCAAGTGAAGACCCAGGGTTTGGATGTGGTGTATAGCCCGACCACCCAACTGTGCGGGCAAATCGGCCTCCTCGGCGCACGTGGGTTGAACGTAAAAAGAAAGCATCGCCAGGGCTTGAATATGCGCCACCCTATCAGTAATGAGGCTGGTTTCTAGGATGGCTCTAACGGACGACGAAAGCGCTTGCGAGTACTCCTGCGGAGATAATAGGGCGCTGCCCTTGTTTTGCAGGTGCAGGTATTGCGTCATGTCTGGATCGCTTCCAGCGGCTAGACATACAAGTTGGCGCTGGATGACGTTTGCGGGATTGCTTGTAGAATCGTTGAGTGATGATAGAGAGAGAACAGGGAATATGGGGTGGATCTTTTGAAGAAATGTTGCCTTGAGCTTTGCGTAGTCGGCTTCGGGGGGCAAACAGGACAGGCAGTGTTCCTGGACAAAAGGAAGTAGAAACCTGTCCATTACTGGGGGTGGGCGAGAAGTGATGAACTGGGATGACTGGCTGCTGCCAACAGGGAGCCATATCCCGACGTCGCCTTTCTGGGAGGATTCTCGTGCTGAGACGGAGGCTGTTGCCTCAATGAACATGCCCTCGGGGTTCAGGTCACCGACAAAACGAGATGACCTGGTGCCGAAGGACCCGCCCTGGGATTGGCGCTGGAGGCCCCCTCCATTCAGACGGTTGGCTTGCGGAAACGGCAGCTGTTGCTGGCGGCCAATAATGCCATTCGCGACTGGCGGCAAGGAGGCGCGGCTCACTGGTGTGACGCTGCGGCCATGGTTGACGGGCCTGGGTTGAATTAGTGCTTTTCCCACACATGTCCCATCCAAGGGCATCGGTGTGTGCAAGACGGGACTTACGATGCGTGGGACGGCGAAGAATCGGGACCACGACTTTCCTCCGGGGACGGCTCATCCACCGCATCATCTGCATGGATACATCTCCGCTACCGCCAAGTGTCAGTCAAGCGGTCTGTCGGAAGTGGCCAATTTTGGAAGGAAACTGTCCTCATACCTTCTTGCGGCGACAGGACTCGCATGCGTGCTGGACCTGTTTGCGCTTCACGGGGAGGCCGCCGCGAGACGGGTCAGCGGCGACAAATTTTACTTTTTTGCTGCTGACGGGTGTTGACATGGTTCCAAACGGCGTTTATTACTGGCGGAATGTCCGGTGATTCAGCTATGATGCGCAGAAGTCATTCTGATTGGTGTCAACGATGCGCATTGAATGACGCACAGGATACGGAGCGCAGCTTCGCTGTCCTGTGATGTCCTATTTGTCGTTGAAGTGTTTTTCTCCGTTTGTGATGAAGTTCTTGGTCTAAGCAAACCACGATGGGGCTGCAAGACGGAAGTAAAAGGACCCAAGCAAGCCAAGGTATCTAAAAGAGTCCCAAAGTACTTACTGAGAGCGCTATAAATAATAGCCACCCATCCACTGTAGGTTTAAGGTCGGTACAAGCCACAGACACCAGCTGCTCCTGCTGGCAGCCACTGTTTTACGCCGTTCCGGGGCTGAAGACTGGATTATTCAGCAAGCAATTAGCGGGCCACCCCACTAATTCGAGGAACGAAGAACCACTGCCAGCCACCAGCAAAGCAACCTTATGTCAAGGACTACGTACTTTCATTTATTAGCAAACACCCTTCTTCAGTGATCTTTCTTGGGTCATCGCAGATACTTGCAAACAAATGTTTTCGGATTACAACCAAGTCATTGCTAGACATGGCTACTATAGGATAATTTTCACTCGAGTATATTCCTTCCCTGAATCATTACCCTTATTCCAACTACATCTGCTCACTTGCCTACTACGTCACTCAGTTCCGTTTTGGGGGCGACAATCGGATGAATCTTGGTGCGCACTTGCGTTTGCTGCTCCAAAGCGTAAGCCATACCGATCAGGGCCTCCTCGCTAAAATGATCACCGGCAAACCCAACACCAAATGGTTGGTTGGGCGCCGTCGCGTTCAAATTTCCGAAGGCGTTGCGAGTCACGGGCGTGTCATCCGGCATGCGACCAATCGGCACCGTAATGACTGGATGGCCCAGGGGAGCGGCAAAGTAGGAAATGATGCTTGACGGTGCAAATACTGCATCCAGAGAGCTGTTCTTCAAAGCACCCGCTAAGCCTCGCTCGCCGGCGAAGTACTGCACCTTTTGGTACGCCTCCCGGAACTGCGGCGAGTCGTTGCCGAATCCCAACTTCAGCGCCGACTCCCAGACGCGGGTGTCTCGCTCCGGCCAGTCCTCCCCAGAATTACTATGTGTAAATGACTGTAGGTCTGCGAGAGATGTGATGTTGTTCGGGTTTGTGAGAAGCTTTTCCAGGTATAGTTTCGGCAGGTCCGTGACAAAGTCTGCCTTTAGGACAATGTCCCTGGCAGGTCCAAGCTCGTCGAAGTGACCAAACTTAATGTCGACAATGACCGCACCGCTCGACCTCAAGAGCTCAATCGTTTCAGCAAAAGTCTTTTCAACAACCGCGGGAAACCCCGAATCGTCGCCCATCAAATTCCTCGGGATGCCAATACGCTTGCCCTTCAGCCCGGACATTTTGCAGGCCGCCGCGTAGTCAGGGAGCTTGCTACCAAATGGTATGGCAGACGTATAGTTGTCATTCTTATCCTTTCCGGCGATGGCGCCGAGCAGATGCGCAGCGTCCCTGACCGTTCTTGCCATCGGTCCCACAGTGTCTTGGTGCTCCGAGATGGGCACCACAAGATACCGCGAGGTGAGACCTACAGAGGGCTTGATGCCAACAAGATTACCATGTTGCGAGGGCGAGATGATGGAGCCGTCAGTCTCCGTACCGAGACAAGCCCAGGCCAGGCCTACTGAAGACGAGATGGCGCTCCCAGACGATGAGCCAAAAGGGTCCTGGCCAGGAAAGTAAGCTCCAATGGCTTGTCTGCCGACTGACGACCATCCCGAGCTGAAATTCTCACTGCGAAAGTTGGCCCATTGCGAAAGGTTAGCCTTGCCAAGAATGATTGCGCCAGCTTTGCGCAGCTTGGCTGCCACAGTGCTGTCTTCCGGCACCTTGGCGCCGACCAAGGCAAAGGAGCCTGCAGTATTGTTCATCTTGTCATCGGTAGCAATGTTATCTTTAATGAGGATAGGAATGCCGTGCAGAGGGCCGACTCTGCCCTTCTTGCGCTCCTCGTCCCGCTCAGCAGCAATGATCAAGGCATCGGGGTTGATCTCGTTGACAGCATGCAGCTGCGCATTGACCTCGTTGATTCGAGCAATATAGGCCTTGGTCAGATCAACGCTGGAAAAACTGCCCCCGTCAAGTCCCTGCCGTAACTCGTCAAGTGTCACGTCAAGCAGTGCTGGAAAGTTGCCACTGGCCAAGCAAAGAGCGATTTGGAAGGCGACGCAGCATGCGCCCAGCACGCGTCGACTAGTCGAGAATTGACGTTTCATATCTTTCAGCGAAGATGATGGACTTGTAAGATTAATTCCTGCACCCAAAAAACCACTACCAGACGGCTAAGCAGGCGGCGTGCTTTTATTACATATCTTAGCGGCCAGGAACCTCTGTGGACCGACACTGGAGATGATTGCTACAATTGGCAGGAGGCTATCTCTGGTTGAGACCCCGGAAAGGCTCCGTCGCCCATCTTCACTTGAATTCTGCAAAAATGATGTTGCAGCATCATGGAAGGACACACTTTGGCATATCGTGCGGGGCGACTCGTTGTATTTTCTTACCTAACAGATAGATCAAGACTACTTGGAGACTTAGCGAAAGATATCTTCGGCTACTCCGTACCCTGGCTAGTTATAGCATGATCCATCGAGAAGCGTGCAGCGTGGTATCAATGACTGCAGAATTAATTGACCTAGGCCAAAGCGGCTTGGAGGGCGACGTAGACTTGCCGAGCTGCAATCCTTGGCCCCGCTAACGCCTGCTAGTTAATAAGTTATCTGTCGAACTGCTATTAGTATATACCAAAATACTTCACCAACTGGTGTGGTACCCACCCCTTGATGCCGCTAATGTGGTAAATCAATACTTATAGGGGGCATGCAGGCGTACAAATCAGGGTTTTTCATACATTTTGAAAAAGTAGGCATCTAGGCTCAGTCAATGGCTGGCCGGCTGGGCTATGAGGAGCTTAGTGCGGTGCTTGACATGGAACCCTTTACCAGTATCGAGTCAATGAGATGACGGCTGTCAAAATGTCTTACAGCACTACGTTTATCACTTATTTGTCTATCTATTTTTTGGTCGGGCCAGTACACGCAGTGCGGCGAACCGGGGATCTAGGCCGGATTCTCGGCGCACAACAGGGCAACCGGACTCGGACGTCCATGTAAACCTCAAATCTGAATCGCATACAAC
The DNA here is from genome assembly GCF_051103115.1 of Cordyceps javanica. Lineage (NCBI taxonomy): Eukaryota > Fungi > Ascomycota > Sordariomycetes > Hypocreales > Cordycipitaceae > Cordyceps > Cordyceps javanica. The sequence continues at coordinate 4,067,244 of NC_139296.1, forward strand.
TCGGGCTGATCATTCCATCCTAGGATATACACACGCCCTTGACGCTATCTAAAACAAAAGTGCAGCAACCATTGCAGTAGCAACGTACCAAAGAGCAGTTGACCGACGACCGGCGTTGGCAGTGCCAGTGACGGGAGCACTAGTCAGGACGCTGCTCGGCGGAGCTCCTGCACTTGCCGGCGCCGTCACGGATGCCGATTGCTGAACAGGGGTCTTGGCGGGGTGGGTGCCGTTTCCGCTCGCAGCACTGCGGCTAGTATAGGTATAGGTACGGGTGCAAGGACAGTCGGTGATTGTCAAAGTGGTTGCCTATGATTCGTCAATACACGTCTGAGGGGGCTGTTGTTGTAGCGAGTCAAGTACCTTGGGGATAGCATAAGTATGTGTGCCCTCGGTGATGGTTGTTGGGCCAGGGCAGTATGTCGTGTACGAGTCGACCGTCTCCGTGACCACGGTCACACCCGCAGTCGGCGCCGACGTGGCCGTGGACGACGTGGCAGTGTGGCTCGCCGCTTTGCGGATCAGCGTCAAGTCATCACCAGAGGAGCCGTCGCCACCCTTGACGAAAGACCAGGTCAAAACCGTCTCATTGACGACTGTCAACTTGCTGAAGCCGTAGTGCGTCTGGTCAAAGATGCAAGTAATGTCGAGCGGCTGCTTGGCCTTGGACAACTCTGCGTGGCTTTCGATGTTGCCGGCCATGCCGTTGATGATGTGGGTTATGGAAACGCCCTCATTGGCGTAGAAGGTGTTGTTGTTGACAATGGCTCCCTTGTCGATAGTGCCGTTTCGGCCGAGAGGAAATGTGCGCTCGTACCAATGGATGTGACTACAAGACGGGTTAGCATGGTCACGTCTGCGTGATGCATGTGTAAAGCGTTACCCGGAGAGGTAGGCATCCACGCCGTATTTCAGGAACAAGTCCTCAAAGGCGTTGCGCATGTGCTGCTGGTAGGCTGAGACTTGTGAGCTGTACATGGGACGGTGGCTCATGGCAATGACCCAAGGTGTCTTGGTTCGGTTGACCTTTGCCAGATCATCCTGCAGCCACTTGTACTGCTCGTAGGACTCCTTCTTGGTAATGTTTCCATGCACAGCGCCGAATGGGCCGCTGTCGGTAATGTACGTCTCATTCGCCTTCGGCGCCTTCTCACCCCCCTTGACATCGCGAGCAAAAGACGCCTCTGGGCTGTTCGGATAGTCGGTCTCGCCATTAAACGAGATAAAGTGCGCGAGGCCATAGTCAAACGAGTACCAAAAGTTGCTGACGCCGCCAGACTCGCTTCCAGGCATACGGAAGCGATGCTGATAAGCTGTGTAGTTACTATTGCCATGGGTTAGCAGCGAACAGGCGTGTGGCTTGCCAGTGGGTGTCGTAGTACCGTTGGGATGGAGGACAGCTGTAGTAAGTGAGTTTATCAGACTTGGGAGCAGTACTGTTCGGTCGGTTGTGGTTGAGATAGGCGGCGAGGATCTGATCGGGACCGTCAAACTCGGCACAGGCGGCCTCATGGTTTCCAGGAAGCACCATGTATGGTACCTTGGAGGTGATGGGAGTCATCCACTGCTGCCAGAGGTCCCAGTTGGACTCGTAGAGCGCCGACATGTCACCACCGTTTGGCGTGCCCTGGGTGGGAATCTCGCCGGCGGGAAGAGGCTTGTCGTAGTCCGGAGTGATTCCGCTGGGCAGCTGGGTGCTGGACCCGTTGTAGCAGACAGGCCAGCTGCTCTCGCATGGTATGATGCCACTATACCAGTCGTCTGCGTAACTGATATCGCCGCCGTGCCAGGCAAACGCCAGACCCTCGTCAATGGCTTTACCCAGCTGCTTGTAAGTGCCGCCGGCATTGGTGTAGCCCATGTCGTTGAGCACGCCGATGGTGAAGCTCTTCTTGCTTCCAGCGGGACGGGCAGTCTGAAAGCTCAACACGTCGGAGGCGGTCGTGCCATTGGCGGCAGTAATCTTATAGTAGTACGTGGTATCAGGCTTCAGGTCCTTGATCTGGACGTCATGGTAGTGCTGGCTGCACTGAGTGACGGCGACTTCGGAGCATGGCGGCGTGCGATCGTACCTGACTTTAGTCTTAGCAGGAAAGTTTATGCCGCCAACTGAGAGAAACGACCTACGAGTGGCTTGCGCCGTTGGCGGTTTGGTCCAGAGCGTCGCGGCTGGTACCCCAGCGTACAGACGGCGCGCTGCCGAGACCAAAAGGCGTCTGGTAATGAATGTTGACGCCGGTGCTACCAGCGTAGGACAGGGAGATGACATTGATGTTGTTGGTCGGGCTCGAGGAAGCTGGCTTCACGGCGGGCGGCTCGACGAGGCGCATGTAACCTTTTCCATTGCCTTTGACGGTAGGATTGACCCAGTCGCCAACTGGGGTCTCAGGTCCAGCATATGGATAGGTCTCGTCAACAGTTGGCACCGCCTTGGCTATAGCAGAGAGAAGGCCAACGGCGGCAGTGACTGTCACTTTGATGCTTGTCATTGTGCGTACAGGGTCCAAGGCTCAAAGGAAGTTACTTGACAATTCTTGGGTCGCATTACAGTTTCTCCAAGGCGCTAGAAGAGCTGCAATGGGCGGCAAAGACATCTTTAAGAGACACGATGAAGGCCTCATTTGGTCGGCCGGCCTCATCCGCGAAGTCGCGTGTGGCGTAGACTAGTTATTCTGGACGGTGATGAATCAGGAAAGGCTACGACGGGCAAGGGCCTTCTGCACAGCGACATCGAGGACGATGCCCGTCATGGTTGGCAGGCACGGCCTATGGCGGCTGGGGAGTCGAGCACATGGCATCTCTCTCCTTGCTGCCGCCGTGCCGCATTATCCGGGTGGGCGGGAATCCTCGAGACCGGCTTACGCCCGGCAAACCCCTTGGGGATATGTCGGGTAGATTTATTGGAAATTTGGCCTCCTTTATTCGCTGATGCCACCGCAGCGGTGGAGATGGTGCAGGAACACGTGGGTGGAGCGAGCTTCACCAGCTGAAATCTCTGATTTCAGGGCTGCCGCGAGAAGGCGGCTTGTAGGACAGTGCAGCAGTAGGAAAGGGGATCCTTCAGAAAATAAATCTCTCTCATGGTTGGGCGTCACGTAAGAAAGTCATCGGTCAATGCCGGCGATAATAACGCAGGCTTCATTCAGAGGTGATGAACTCGGCCATCCCAGTTGGTTCGCTAGAGCTGGCCATTGTGGTACAGTAGTTTTCAGATCACACCTTTGCTTCAGTTTTGAACATGATAAGCCGGAGTTGTCTTCGGATCGCAAAGGTTTGATCGCATTGTTGAGACTGAATTGGAAATATCTACGGAGTGATTAAGGAACTGGTTTGAGTAAGATAAAGACGGAGCCGAAGGATACACTGGCCAATCACAGGTCAGAACATCCTTGATGCTGAAGACACCATATTTTAAAGGACGTTACTCCGTACATGGAAGCCAAAGCTAAATTCCAACAATGGGTTGCAGTATAACGCTTGAAAGCTATTCGGCCGATAGTTACGGTTTCTTCTACCCATTTGTCAGGCTCACCTATTACTCCCTCGGTGTAGAGCAGCTTCGCGGTTAGCCCCGCCGGTGTATCAGCTCACCCCGCGTCAGGCTTCGCCACGACAACAACAACAAAAACAATCACGGTTTCCATGTCTCACGACAGCGACGCGTTCAACGGAGCTCACAGAGTCCCATCAACGCACCCGCAATAGCGCGAATCCCTGCCAGCTGCCCCAACGGCTGGCTGTTAATTCACGGTCGATGCGTGGGGCCGGCCCGGTACAGAGGCCCGGGCGCCATGCCTAAATAGGAAATAGGTAAACAAAGGACAACAACCTGCAGATGCTTCTGTTAGTGGACATTTCGTCTTGCGCGACACGTCTCCGTGTAAGGAAGACGCAAGCTTCAGCACGCTGTCATTGTTTTGTAGTCTCGACTGCCAACAAAACAGGGTCGCTGTTTCGGCTATTTGGGGCCGCCATCCACCTCAACCTTTCCTCCTCCCCATTACACTGGCGATATCTCTCACTCTCTTCTTTCTCTCTCTAACAGGCCTTGGGAGGACTTGTGAGGGCTTCAATGGCAAACACGTCGGACGCGAATATGGAGGATCTCGATCTGCCCATTGCCATTCGGCGCTCTCGTCGAAGCACCCCAGCTGTTTCGGTCAAGACCGAGGACATGCCAGAGGTCACTGCCCCGAAGACTCCTGGTCGAAGGAAGCGTACGGTCCGCTTCTCTGACCCCGGGCCTGCATCTGGCTTGACTCCCATGATGCGCCGGACTGCGTTTGCTACACCTCGCCGCAGACGCTCGGGAACTCCGCTACGCAACTCCAGCCCTGCCCCTGCCCCTGGACCTGCCGCCCCGTCCCGACACGATGCAAACCCTTTCTTGGCCCCGATCCGTCACACAATTGACGGCCGTGTTGAGAGGCAAGCGAGGCGCAGTAGTTTCCGCGCCATGCTCAACAAGATGGAAATGCAAAAGAAGAAGCTGGTGCAGTTCTCTCGGACGGAGATTGAGAAGCTCAAGGGCCAGGTCAAATCCAAGGATGCCGAAATCTACGAGCTGCAAAACGCCACCATCGTCATTGACACTGAGCGCATTTGGGATCTCGAGAAGCAGGTCGAGCAGCTTCAGCACGAGTTGGATCAGCGTGCCCCAACGGAGCTGAACGAAAGTCGCACATATGACTGGACCCTGGCTGCCAGAGACCCATACGCTGAAGATGAATATTTCGACATGGATCTCGATGGTGACCACTTTGGGGATGCGACCCAGGCCCAGCTTCAGGTCAGCACCCCGTCAAAGGTTCGCTCCTCGTTTCCCACACCGCCAGCCACAAGCCCGATGATTCCTGGGACACCATCCTCCCATTTTTGTCGCCTCCCTCAGACACCAACATCACACGCCGCCGTCCAGGCATGCTTCCCGGACCCTGATCGTGAAAACTTGGAAGAACAAATATCTTCGCTTCAACTTGAAGTTTCCAAGCTCACAACTACCTTGGAATCTTACAAAGGCTTTCAGGCGCGCCTTAAAAACCGTCTGTCCGCCGCGGTCCCCGAGGCCATGGACATCGCCGCCTCGGACGCAAACTTGGACAGCATCGAGAAGCAGATTCTTCGCATGTTGGAAGATATGACAGATCGTGCCACTGCTCTTGAGCAGCTTTCTGTCACCATCGGTGAGATTGGTTTCGCAGGAAAAGATGCTGAACAGATGTTGGCGTCGATTGTCTCGGGCTTCCGCGCGGCCAGACTTGAGCTTGAATACCTCACGCCGGGCGAGATTTCGCTGCCACTTACCTCGCACGGTGCAGAAGTTCTCGACCTGCTGTTGAGTAACTTGCGAGATCTCGCTAGGCGCGTCAAGGAGGGCGAGGACAGTATCGACGAGTACCATGCCATCGAGCAATCCCTTCGCAAGCAACTTGATGGACGTGTTACAGCCATGGACCAGCTCAAGGCCGAGATGAGCAAAGGAGAGAAGATCATTCGGGCCGCCGATGTTCGCATACACGAACTCGAGGTTGCCAACCAGAGACTCAAGGGAGCCATTGACATTTACGATCGCGACATGAAGGAACTAGAGAAGCTCGTGCAGAGAACCGACCAAGAGAAGACCCACGCAGCCAAGGAGCATGATGCCGAAAATGAAAGCAACGTTCAAACCATCGAGTCCAGAGACAGGACCATTGCAGAACTGGAAGACAAGATCAAAGAGGCGGTCAAGCAGGCGGAGCAGCTGCTGCAAGACATGTCGGATGAGCAAGACAAGCACACAAGGCACGTCGTCAAGCTCAACCAGTCGCACGGCCGGGGCCTTGCCCTCCGGGACGCCCGCGTCATGGAGCTCCGCGTTGAGATTGATCGCATCAACGAGTCCCTCCGCGAGTCGCACGACGTCATCCGCGCCCTGCGCGTCGAGAACGGCGGGCTCAGGGCCGAGATGCACGCGCAGCAGGCCAAGGCCAAGGCTGCCATGGATTCCATGAAGGAGGAGCTGCAGCGCGTCCTGGAAATGAGCAAGGACCTCCTGCACACACCCAAGAGGAAGCGCTCCGCGCACGACGAGGGCGAGGGTGCCGGCGGCGCGCCGCGCCCGGCAAGGCTTCTGAGTGGCGAGCTGGCCCGCCGCGCCTCGGGCACCAAGGGTCGCAGGCGTCCGGACAGCGGTCTTGGCTTGCTGGATGAGGACGAATGTGAAATGTTTTGAAAAAAAGTGTTTGCATCGTACTGGCGTCGAGGCGAAATGGCATCTCCGTTTGAGAATAGCATTGCATGTGAAGCATGTCCGACGAGCGTCATGCTTGGACCCTCTCTTATTTAAGTTTCCTTTGTCACAATATACATATATTTAATGAGCCGTTTTCATAGAGAAAAAAAATACGCTGTTTTTCACTGATTTCCCACTTCTCATGCCTGTTTCTCGTAGAATCGCCACTGAGGCTTATAGTCGGGCGACAATGGCAGGCCGAGGAAAACGGCGCGAATCATCTCGACCGACATTATGCCTCCCCGCATGATGCTGTCATGAAACTGCTTCTCCGAGAATCGTTTCTCCCGCAGCACTTCATCGCGCAGCCTGTCAAACTGCAGCGCGCCGAGGAGATAACCGGCCTGGTAGAGCGGCGGGTAGTCGCCGGCAAAGGAGCGCCGGACCTCGCCCTCGGCCGTGGAGCGCTCGTGGCCGACGCCGTCGACGAGCAGGTCGACGCACTGCCGGGGCGTCCACGCGCCGAGGTGGAACTTGAGCGAGAAGATGATGCGCGCGCAGCGGTGCATGCGCCAGAACATGGTGCCGACGCGGTCCTCGGGCGCGACGAAGAAGTCGCCGCGGTTCCACAGCAGCATCTCCCAGTAGAGCGCCCAGCCCTCCATCCAGAACGGCGTCGAGAACAGGTTGCGGTGGCTGTTGTAGCGGGCCGTGTAGTAGTGCTGCAGCCGGTGGCCCGGCACCAGTTCGTGGAAGACGGTGGCGCGCGAAAAGTGCCGGTTGTTGCCGCGCAGGACCATCTTCTTGAGGTCGTGCTCCATGTCCGCGAGGGGGTAGGCGATGAGGATCCCGGAACCGCCCAGGAAGAAGGGGGCCACCTTTTGCATCTCGGCGCTCATCATGTTGGCGCGATACGTCTCGTCGGCGATGCGCGGCACGGTGACGAGGTCGTGCTTCTTGACGAACGCGGCACCCTCGAGAGCGAGCGACTTGGCGAACGCAGGCTGCTCGCCGGGGGGTACAAACTGCGTCTTGACGTAATCAAGCGCCCGTTTCCAGTTGTCGCCGAATCCGAGCTCGTTGGACGCCTTCTTCATCTGCACCTCGCACCACTGGAAGATGTCATGGGCGAGATCCAGCAGCTCCTCGGGGCTATATGCAATCATCTCAGCCTCAAGTTCGACGAGAAGGGCTTCTCTTCCGATTGGCTGGCCGATGATTTCGTCCTGACCATCGGGTCCAATGCCGACAAGGTGCCGCTCAACAGCAGTTTTGTGATCCTGCAATGCATTCACAGCCTGCTTCAGTGGCGTGGCAACCCACCAATCGAAGGATGGATCATACGAGCTATAAAAGTGTTTCAGCTCCTCTAGATGGCTTCGGAGTTCAGCGATGACTTTTGACGCTTTGAATGCCCCAGTCTTTGTAGACTTTATCTTGCCAGCGATTACGTCCTCCCGTGCCCGTTCTGCCAATTTTGTGACGGCATTAACTTGGTCTGCGAGGTAGGAGCTCTCGAGTGGCTTGACAGCTTCACGCGCCTGTGATAGCTCCACAATGATGTCGGAAAATGGAAAAATGTGTTCGATCTGCGAGTTGAGCTCTCGCTCAGCCTGGAGCTGCTGCGTGGTTCGCTGAAGGTAGTTGCGGAGCTGCAAGAAGTCGACCTGGTCCTGTTTGGACAGCTGGTGGAAGTCAAGGCTGAAAAGCGAATCGAGCTCATTGCTCAAAAACTGACGCAGTCGTTGGTGCCTTTGCGGCGAGACAGAAACCCGGTAATATCGCTCGATTTCCTCAATGTCCAGGCCAACCCGTCTAACTCGGTCCGGCATGGACTCTTGATATTCATCGCTCATGGCTGTAGTGGGATACGTCACCCATACGGCATCCATTTTTACCCAGTCACAAAGGATAATGTTTTGACAAAACTGGGCTCGCTCATCACTCTTTATGGCGACGTGCCGTGGTGGTGAAGGTGCATTGAGGCACGGGAACTACTTGGCTTGGAGCCGGGTGCTGAACCCGCAACGTTCTCCGGCTGTTTACAATGTCAAAAGGCCAGGTAGCTATAATTAGCGTCTCGCACTTTTAGTTGAGGACCTACTGGTACGGCGCTGCCAAGTTGCCATGCGAGATGCAGCTCTTACCTTGCAGCACGATCGAAGTTTGTCTCATTGCCAGTATCCATATTCAATCCAATTTCTTTGTTCATATATTCCGAAATGCATGTGCCCCATCAAGCTACACACGATTGCGTTGAGTCCCGAGTAGCAGTGAGTCATGAGCGAGTGTCCAAGAACACGCCAGTCTATGGGGTAAGCGAGGTCTATCTTGCTCGACAAGTCAATCCCTATTTCTTAGGTTCTTCTGCAGGATAGATAGCAAAAGCATGCCAATGTTAAGCAAGAAGCCGTGAGACCCGACAACAGTGAAGCTTGATCCGGTTAAAGCCGACCAGTGCTGATCCGTCAGCCAGACCCGGCTCCCCAACCAACCAGCAAAATATGGGTCACGCCTTTTTCGCGGCAGTGCTGTGACTGGTCGCTCGGATATCCGAGGGCGCAATCACGAAATCTTAATAATACATGCCGTTACGAAAGGGACATAATAGCTCGAGGCCGCCGCAGGCAGCGCAGTGGTTACCTTTCACCGCAGACACCGAGTGGGATTCGGAAACTCTAGTCCATCACACGCAGCCCCAGATGCGATGCGCTCCTCTCTGGTACAGACGCCCCTGCGACAGCGCTTGCTGGTGCCGCGACGCCACGTACAGCATCAGTTGAGAGCAAACTCGTCATCGCAGCCAAAGACCCCAGAGAAGGCGAAGGCAGCAAAGACTAGCGCGGACGCCGCAAGCGCAGCGGGCGCAAGCACAGCTACCGAGACGACGGCCAAGAGCGCCGCGCCCACCTCGATATGGATGCGCATGGGGCCTCTCACCCAGCTGGGGACGGCTTTTGGGCGGGCCCAGAAGAAGCGGCCGTATGTTGTCCAGACCCTGAGCGCAATGGTCATCTTCATAGTCGCAGACGTGAGCGCCCAGAACATCAGCGGAGCTGAATACGATCCCATCCGGACAACGCGAACCACGTTTATCGGTGCTCTCTTTGCAATCCCACAGTATCGCTGGTAAGCTTCAAGAACTGTCTTTGATTTCGCGAGAACCCCCAGAATGACACTAACGTGCGTATCAGGTTTCATGTACTGGCCCGCTACTTCAACTACAAGTCCAAGGCGTTGTCAATTGCCGCCAAGGTTGCTTTCAATCAAGTCACCTTTGCAGTGGCATTCCCGACGTATTTCTTTGGCATGCAGGCTCTGCTTTCCGGTGAGAGCTTCTCGGGCACCATCCAGCGCCTTCAGGATACCGTCCCGCGCAGCTGGCAAAACTCTTGGAAGGTTTGGCCTGCCGCGGTGGCTTTCAACCTCTCGTATGTTCCTTTGGAGTATCGCGCCCTGTTCAGTGGTCTCATAGCCATTGGCTGGCAGACTTATCTGAGTTGGATGAATCGACAGGCCGAGCTCAAAGAGAAGGCAGAGCATGAGATTGTCCGTGAGCAAATACAAGCAGAGTTTATTCAAGCTGCTGTAGCAGCCTAGTAAATCACAACCACAGCAAACTGTTGAGGAGTTCTCTCATTCGCTTTGCGATATTCTTTCGGCGTTTAGGTTGCTTGGGGACATGGGAAAAGGTGAGCTAGAAGAGCATCACCTTAGATATAGACTATATAGACCAAGATTTCATCTCTTCAATTGGCTCTCGCTGATTTTATCATGATTCTATAATTATTCAAAACAAGTACTCAAGAATTCGGGCCTTCAAAAGAGGAAGAAAGAAAGAAACCCCCCAGGAAAGACGCGATTATAAGATAGAGACTGTCAGATGTCATCGGCATTGGCTACATGCTGGCGCTTCAAACGTTTACATCTTCCTTGATGATTTCGACCCTGCACTGGCTCATTCAACCCCGCATGCGCAAAAGATCATGGTACTATTATAAAACATAAACTATTACAAGGCCCTGTCGAAGGAAATTTGATGTTTGGAACTCGGAATCAATTTCAAAAAGCGCGTGACCGTACATTCACAGCCATTATTCCCTGGAGTTTTCTGTATGCCTGTCCATATAGCGGGAGCGTTGGGACTTGAGAGACAGCTACAGGGGCTTCAGCGGTCCCTACGCCTTCACCGCCATCAGCACTGGGGGGTGAACAAAAACCAAGAGCGATGTTGGATCCAAAAATGATGTTTATTCATATTTTTATTTTCTCAGAGGCTTCTAGGAAGAAACAAGGAAAAGGAACAGAGCATCAGCAGCCATCATCTGGTCCATGAAGCTGCATAGCAACGTACCTAATACTGATAAACTCTCGCTTTGCCATGTTTGCCTCTCAAAGGTGTCGGGCCCACGTCCATGTGGCAACCAAAGCGGCCTATCGGACTATTATCCCAACACCTATTGGCTACCGGCGGAGAATTTTTAGAGACATAAGTTACTGTTCAGTGTTTTTGCACTAAAGTTTGTATTTTTTAAGACTGCGATTTACATCAACCGACGTGGCCGTATAAGTGTGGTTCCTTGGCATGAGGGGACCCCCGCCCAAGACGGCAACCTGCATGCACCGCCTCCTCGCACCTGCTCATGGCCTGCTTGCATATTATTTCCGTCTCAATCCTCGTCGTCTCAGTTTTGTTTTCTTTCAACTCTCTATCCGTCCTCAAAACGTCTCCCAAGATGAATCATCGATCCGTAGCATACTACGTCAACTGGTATGACTGACGAGGAGCCGGGGCTGGCCACAGGCATTGCATTCGAACGCTAACCACCGTGGCACGTCAGGGCTATTTACGCCCGTAAGCATCTTCCGCAAGATCTCCCAGTCGAGAACCTGACGCACGTTTTGTATTCGTTTGCCAATGTTCGCAGCGAGAATGGCGAGGTGTAAGTTTTCCGGTTGAGACTGCGCAACCACAAGCCCGCCTACTGAGTACTTACACCGTTGGCCAATAGCTTCATGACTGATGGCTGGGCGGATACCGACATCCATTGGGAAGGGGATTCGTGGAACGATTCTGGCACCAATTTGTATGGCTGCCTCAAGCAACTCAACATCTTAAAAAAACGCAACCGAAACTTCAAAGTGCTGCTCTCCATTGGTGGCTGGACATATAGCTCCAACTTCGCCGCTCCGGCTAGCACTCCAGAAGGTCGAGACACCTTTGCTAAATCTTGCGTCGAGCTCGTCAAGAATCTTGGTTTTGATGGTATTGATATCGACTGGGAATATCCCAAGACGCAAGAAGAGGCTGGCCACTTTGTTGAGCTACTTGCTGCGGTTCGCAAGCAGTTGGACGAGTACTCTGCCAGAGCCGCCGACAACTACCACTTTGAGCTGTCGGTGGCTTGCCCAGCGGGACCCGACAACTTCCAGAAGCTCGACATTGCGGGAATGGATGCGTACCTGGACTTCTGGAACTTGATGGCATATGATTACGCCGGTTCTTGGGACAAAACCAGTGGACACCAGGCAAACTTGTATCCTTGCCAGGACCTTCCAGCATGCACCCCATTCTCTACTGTGGCAGCCGTCGACTACTACACTCAAAATGGCGTTGCTCCTGACAAGCTGGTTCTCGGCATGCCCTTGTATGGCCGTGCATTTGAGAACTGTGACGGCATCGGCCAGCCCTTCCAAGGTGTGGGACAGGGCACCTGGGAGCAAGGCGTGTATGACTACAAGAAGCTTCCTCTAGAGGGTGCAGAGGAGCACAAGGATGACGATGCATGCGCTACTTACTGCTACAATCCTGGGTCACGCACACTCGTCACATATGATACTCCGGAGCTCGCAAAGATCAAAGCCCAGTTCATCAAAGAACGCGGGCTAGGCGGCGGTATGTGGTGGGAGAGCAGTGCGGACAAGGCAGGGGACGACTCGCTCATTCAAACCGTCGTGGGCGAGTTTGGCGGACCTGGTGCCCTCAAGCAACAGCAAAACTGCATTTCTTATCCTGAAACCAAGTACGATAACTTGAGGAATGGATTGCCTGACAATAACTGAGCGTTTTGTACCAGTCGAGGTGATGGAGCCTAGCATGCGCTCATCTTGTGTGTACACTTCCGCAGTCCACGCCACCGCAGCGAGCAGTTTCCTTCCTCCCTTGTTTACAACCCTTGGCCCGAGCATAGCAAAAATACGATCATCGTTACGATATAAAAGATTATCAGAGTGTTGTAGAAAATAAACGACCCGTCGCAACTGATGCGTGATATGGTTGGCTATCTCCACGTGATATGTACCCACTTTCTATCCTTGACCACACCCCATTGGTCTGGCTTCGAAGCTCCAGAAATTTTCCTCTGAAGAAAAAGTGCAAAAAAATTGTCCAGGGAATTTCCGACTACACCAAAACTACAGTCAGGACGCCTGTTTTTCGACTCAATTGCGGCGCAACCAGCGACGAATCAAGATGTCGCACATCGATTACGCTTTATACGAGTCCCCAGTGGGCTATGCCCTCTTCCAGGTGGTGCATCAGTCGGATGCTGTGGGCTTGAAGCTGAAGGAGACTCAGGCTGCCGTCAATGATTTGGCCAAGTTTGGCAAGATGGTCAAGCTGGTCAACTTTAGCCCTTTCCGGTAATGCAACTCTCAAGGCGGCTCGCGCTTGCAAAATCTTGCCCGTATGAGTTTTGACTAATGTAAATTCTTCCCTCAGTGGCCATGTTGAAGCTCTCGAGAACATCAACCTTGTTTCCGAGGGTATCTGCTCCGAGTACCTCAAGTCCGTTCTCGAGCTCAACCTCCCCAAGAGCGGCAAGAAGAGCAAGGTCACCCTCGGCGTCTCGGAGAAGAACCTTGCCGGTGCCATCAAGGGTGAATTCTCCGGCCTGGAGTGCGAGACCGCCGACACCTCGGAAGTAGTCTCCGACGTTATTCGCGGCATCCGCCAGCACGCCGACAAACTGCTGAGCGACCTCAAGACTGGTGATATCGAGAAGGCCGGTCTTGGCATGGGCCACGCCTACTCCCGTGCCAAGGTCAAGTTCAGCGTCACCAAGAACGATAACCACATCATCCAGGCCAGCGCCACCCTCGACTTCCAGGACAAGGGCGTGAACCAGTTCTTCATGCGCGTCCGCGAATGGTACGGATGGCACTTCCCTGAGCTGATCAAGATTGTCTCTGACAACTTGACTTATGCCAAGCTCGTCCTCGCCATTGGCGACAAGAAGAGCCTGACCGACGACAAGCGCGACGACCTGGCCCAATATCTGGAGGAAGACGGTGAAAAGGCCCAGGCCATTATTGATGCCGCCAAGGTCTCCATGGGCTTTGACATTCTCCCCGCCGATCTCGAAATCATCACCCAACTCGCCACAGCCGTTGTCAAGCAGGCCAACAACCGCAAAACCACCGGTGGTTACCTCGAGAGCAAGATGAACCAGGTCGCTCCCAACCTGCAGGCTCTCATTGGCACCCCTGTTGCTGCCCGTCTCATCTCCCACGCTGGTTCGCTCACAAACCTGTCCAAATACCCCGCCTCCACTCTGCAGATTCTTGGTGCTGAAAAGGCCCTTTTCCGCGCCCTCAAGAGCAAGAGCAACACTCCCAAGTACGGTTTGATCTATCACAGCAGCTTCATCGGCAAGGCTGGCGCGCGCAACAAGGGCCGCATCTCCAGATACCTTGCCAACAAGTGCAGTATCGCCACCCGCATCGACAGCTTCTCCGAGAACCCCTCCACCCGCTGGGGTGAGGCTCTCCGCCAGCAGGTCGAGGATCGCCTGGAGTTTTACGCCTCCGGCAAGCGTCCTACCAAGAACGCCGATGTCATGGTAAGTCTATTCTGGTCGTATGGTGGTGGCAGACGCTTTACTAACAGTCCAACTCAGAAATCCGTCATGGCTTCTCTTGGCGATGCCGACGAGGACGAGGAGATGGTTGACGCCAGCGCCACCCCCAAGAAGGCGAAGAAGGACAAGAAGGAAAAGAAGGAAAAGAAGGACAAGAAGGACAAGAAGCGCAAGCACGACGATGACGAAGATGCCGCGCCCAAGGACGACGGCGAGAAGAAGAAGAAGAAGAAGAAGAGAAAGTCGGAGGCTGCCGATGACGAGTAAGCACAGACGGACACCTGGAAACGGATAAGCATTCTCTTTTGGTCCGGATTCACAGAGTCCGCACCGGACGGCGCATGATTGTATATGACGACTGGCAAAAGGAAGTTGGTGCAACGCTTTTTCACTTGTACGGCGTTTCTTTTCCGCAGCTCTCCCTGTCCACTCTCAAGGACTCGATGCGCTTCACTAGATGGCTTGTTTGTGTGTTACTCGGTGGGGAGTTTTTTTCGGCCTTTTCTTGCTCTGACTTTTTCTTCTCTTGTTTGATCTATTTCGGCATATGGCGTTTTGGGCATAACGGTTTTCGTCTTCTCTTTATTTTATTTATTGTTGTATCTTGTTCTACCTGTATCCTCGAGCTGTTGTCGTTCCGGGTAATGAACGCTCCCATCCCCGCTTCGCACCAGAAAAAAATAAACAATGGCAATGAATACTATGGTTTGAATCAAAAGTAGATTTCCAAGCGCAAGGAGGAAAACCACATGAAAGGGATGTGTGCTTGTCAATTGGCCATACCCCTGGCGTCGCCTCCAGCCTCGGGCTGAGTGCCGAGCTAGGCGAGCGCCCGCCACAGAAAAAAAATCTGCACAGGGAATAAGAGGTCTCCTCCCTCGCAGCGTTTTCGCAGCGTATAACGGCAGCATCCCGTTCTTTCAAGTACGCGATCAATCACAGTAGAGCAGCGAAAATGTATGGGGGATATAATTTTTTTGTTTTGGGTCATCTTAAATCAAGCATTTCATTACCCTAAGCCGGATGCACCATATGCTACATCAACGCCACTTTTAATCTGGTCGTCCCAAGCGCCGAAAAAAGGTCGCCTCAAAGTCATTCCATAAACATTTCTATGGCAAAGGAGTAATTTATTGCTTGTCAAAGACGTAGGTAAGGTGGCAACGGCCACAGTACTGGCGGTCAGCCATGGCGGCCATGAAGACACCGGCACCGCACTATTTGAGAACGAGTTAGCAAATTGTCTTAAGTTGTGGCTAGGTTGATTTCAAAGGAAACATACGGTGTCAGCAGGGCACTCGCGACGGAGGCGCTCGATGCCACCAGAGCCGTCCACCTTGTAGTACTTGAGGACGGCCAGCTTGGTCTTCTTGCGCTTGTGCTTGATCTTCTTGGGGGTGGTGTAGACCTTCTTCTTGCGCTTCTTGCCACCACCACGAAGGCGTAGGACAAGATGAAGGGTGGACTCCTTCTGGATGTTGTAGTCGCTCAGGGTGCGGCCATCCTCGAGCTGCTTGCCAGCAAAGATCAGGCGCTGCTGGTCAGGGGGGATGCCCTCCTTGTCCTGGATCTTCGACTTGACGTTGTCGATGGTGTCGGAAGACTCCACCTCAAGGGTGATAGTCTTCCCCGTCAGGGTCTTGACGAAAATCTGCATCTTGCCTGCTTGATAACGAATGTTAGATGCCAACGTCCCCGTTCAAGTTATTTGCAGACTGCTGCAGATCGGTACTAGTCTTCCCTGGTCATCGGCCGGCGCGGCGAGCACGTTCAGAGAGCAAAGTGACACTGTCGCAAAGAACAATGGGTAGTAGATGTTGATTGTAGACCTGTATCGTCCTTGTTCTCATTCACGTTGTGTGCGCGCGCGCGGGCTCGAAGACCGGCTCATTTCGATCGAGATAGAAGTCGTTCTCATTTCATATCGGGGAGAGCGAAGAGAGGCTCATGACGAGAGTAATTCTACTCCCATCACGAAGGGAAGACGATCGCGATGCAGCATCTTTCAGACATACCTCGACAAAATGTTCTTTGCCGTCCTAAGCAATCCTCAGATGTGTTGCGGGTTGGAGAGGAAAGAAAACGTCCTGCTGTGGTGGCGGCCCGCAAATGCAATATTCGCTAGGGCCGCTACCAGGCCGGCAGGTGGCATCACATGACCTAGGGTTCGGTTTGGATCGCCCTTGCCCTTTTCCACTGGCTGTACTGGCCGAAGGTGGGGCATTGTGGAAGCCCTCTACACTCTCGCTTGTGTGCAACTTTTGTGGGTTTTCTGTGTTTGGTTCTTAGCGTGGGCTCTGCTGGGTACTAGCGACTTCAAATTCCACCAGGCAGTTTCCTGAATTTCTTGCTTCCTCAATCACAACGGCATTAGCAATTCAGTATGTTGGCCCGCGCCGCGCCACCAATTCATCACGAACCTTGACACTAACAATACATTACTAGATACCGTCAAGATGGTCAAGAAGAGAAAGAATAAGTACGAACCGAACCCGTTCCCTGACACGCGCGCTTCTTATCAGGATTCAAGCTCCCCCTCGATGTCCCCAAACTTGATGATGAAAATCAAGTAGCCTTGTGTGTGTCTTTGAGAGCACAGTTTGCTAATATTCTCCCAGCGGCCGCAACAAGAAGGGCCGCGGCCACGTCAACCCTATCCGCTGCAGCAACTGCGCTCGCTGCACTCCCAAGGACAAGGCCATCAAGCGCTTCACCATCCGCAACATGGTCGAGTCTGCTGCTATTCGTACGTCTATCATTGCTCTGCTTCGGCATCTCGCGCCCCAAAGTCGACCAAATTTGCTAACACTTTGTCCAGGTGACATCTCCGATGCCTCGGTCTTCGCCGAGTACACCGTGCCCAAGATGTACCTTAAGCTGCAGTACTGCGTCTCTTGCGCCATCCACGGCAAGATTGTCCGGTACGTTGTCTTCTCCGGGAGTGTGACAACTGCGCCAGCCTTTCCCAGGCGGCGTATGTGCTTCAGATGAACCTTGGCGCATTTGAAAAACGCTCCTCAAGAGTATTACCCCTTGGCCGAAAGAACATGTTGTGCTAACAAGTGAACCCCGCAGTGTCCGATCCCGTGTCGGCCGCCGCAACCGTGCCCCTCCTCCCCGTGTCCGCTTCAACCGTGATGCCAAGAAGGTCACCCCTTCTGCCCCTAAGGCTTAAGCCAAGGCAGAATGACTAAAAAATGAAGCAACTTTTTTGATGTGATCTTTGGCTGGGAAAAAAGGAGTCTGGGCTGTGTTTATACGACGTCTGCATATGAAACAAGAGTACGGATTAGATGAACTAGGGTTGTGAAGCTTTAGAGTAGTTTTCACGTTCAAAATCCAGACCTTTCAGGCATTGATCATTGATGAGCATACATGTTGGATTTTGTCTTATCGTGCTAGTGATGTTTCGATCTTCTCGCGCACCAATTGCAATTACCTAGGCAGTATACTAGAAGATACTCGCCAAGTTCCAGAACAACAACAACAGAACGCATACAACGCAATAAGGCATTTCAATCTCTCTCAAATCGGACAGCTAAGGCCAATCGCAGCCTCGCGCATCTATCTTCCTGGCTCGCTCACTCACTCACTCCACACTACCCGGGAGCAAAACAACATCGGGACGGGAGCATTCAAACGGGTCAAAGCATACGCCTTGGCCGCAGCAGCTCCCGATGAGGCACTGGTAGCCGGGATAGCCAGCCGCGGCGCAGTCCGAATCCGCCTGGCACTGGCTGACAAAGTTGTCGCACTGTCGGTACCGGAACGCCACCGACGCCAGGTTGGCCGTCTTCCCGCACACGCAGTCCGTGCCGGGCACGAGCGCCGCAGAAGGATACGCACACCTGCCCGTGTCGGGGTCCGTGACGGCAACGCCACCGTTCGGACAGCACGCAATCTTGGCGGGGTCCTGGACGCGGGCCGCCAGAGGGTTGCCACCCGCGACCGGCATGTCCTGCAGAGAGGCCAGTACCGGGATCGTGCTGCTGCCGGCGGTCAGGCTCAGGACGGCCGGCGCGACGGAGCCGTTGAGGCTCGCGCAGGCGTCGGCCGCAAAGTTGCGGTAGCGGTTGTACGTGTCCAGGTACTGCTTCAGGTTGCTCCCGCGGCCCGGGTTGAGGCCGCGGGTCTTGGACAGCGTGCTCTTGAGCGTCTCCCACAGCTGCAGGTAGTACATGACCGTGTCGTCTACCTTGTGGAGCAGGCTTGTGTCGTTTCCGATCTGGTTGTAAAGCTCCTGCTGGATTGCCGTCATGTTGAGCATGTCCTGCGCGGACGCCTCGAGCAACGTGACAACGCTGGAGACATCGGCGCAGCCGCCATTGAACGGATCATACAGCAAGAACTCTATGGCGTTTCGGGTAAGCGACGACATGCACCTCTGCACAGTGGACCCTGCGCTTTGCCATGGGCAGTCAAATGTCCATGTTCCGTTGGTGTTGTCGGTCGGGACAGCGATGCACTGTTCATCATCGACGCGCAGATCCGGGTACCTCCTGACCCTGGGTCCGACCGGGCCATCACACTGGTCACGAAGGACAAGCGTCTGCGTAAATGTCTGCTCGCCGGCCAGCAGGTTCTTTGGACCCTTCGAACACAACTCGAGAGACTGCTGCGCAAGCTGTCCGTACATGTTGTCGATGAGGTAGGAAACCGTCAGGTTGCAGTGCCCAGTAACCAAATGAATTCCGGTCAGATTCAGTCGCAGCGAATTGTTCCTTGAATCAAATATCGTCACGGCGGAAGGGTCGGAGACGTCGATGAGATGCGACCCTTTGGCCGCATCGCGCACGGAAAGGTAGAGAGGCGTGATGTTGTCATCGTCAAAGCTGACCGACCCTACGTACGGAAACGCCAGCGTGAGATTCTGCCGCCGGATTTCCTCATTCTGCAGTGCTGCAACGTGCGTAGCGCCGTCACGGGCTCCTGGGCGGTGATGACACGCCTGAGAGGATGGGGCCGGCCCGCGCAGTACGCTGGTAAAATTGGCAACGGGGAATGTTGTCGGCGTCGGTGTCGCTGTTGGCGATGTCGTGTTTGATCCCACAGTAGATGTAGTGTTAACAGGAACGGTCGTCAGGGACACTGGTACCTGTGACGTCAGAGACGAAGTATTGGACCATAGAGTCGAGGAGGTATCCGAAGACAAGACGGTAGTAGATGTTATATCCGATAAAGGCGATGTCGGCGACGCAGTGGTTGATTCCTGGGTTGATGTTGTGTTTCCAGGGACAACAGTCACAGAGGTGACTCTCGTCTCGGAAGACGTCGGTGACGTCGCACTTGATGTCTGAGTAGAGGTCGTGTTGCCCGGCAGTGCCGTCACAGAGGTGACGCCCGCTTCAGAACTTGTAGTAGTAGGTGCTGGGATAATAGTGATGGTCTCATTTTTCGATGGATACGGTGCGGTGGCCGTCGGTAATGTCGTGTTCGTCGTGCTCCAAGGCGGTCCGGGAGCATGAGTATGGGTCGACGAGCTATTCGACGCCGGAAACGATGTCGAACTCTGCGAATGCGAAGACCTGCAGCATTAACGTGTTATTTTTGAGCGTTGCCCTTGACCCAGAGTCAGACGTACGTTTGCGTGTATGGTGGAAGCGACTCGGTTGTTGAGCTTGTGGTATGACGGTGGCACGGCTCATAAATACACGAGCACTAGTACAATGGTTAACCGAGGACTGTCTCCTGGAAACGTGTACGCTTTCCCTTACATAAGAAGATAGCTTGCCAGCGTCGTAGGTTGCGTATTTGGCTGGTGTGGTGACAGAAGTGTAGCACTCAGGGTCTAGGAGCCTGGTGCAAAAGGACTCGCCGTCCCGCTGCAGAGACTCGTAAAGGTCATTTCGTTTGCATTCATCGTACTCATTCGCAGCTGGAAGCGCTGTGACACGGAGTGCAGTGAACAGAATAAGAATTGGTCGCCACATGACTAGTGATTCAGCAAGAGTCGATGACTGGCTGTCTTCCTCCCTCACTTCCAACCTCAGGAGGCGCTACCCAACATTTATAATTGCAAGTCAGTTCCGTTGACAGCTGAGAATTGTTTGCATTGGCGACAATATTCAAGCCTGGTATCCGGTTTGAGCCTCTCGCGAACGTGGTAGCACAACCGAGGCCAAGACCCTGTCAACTCTGGCGACACAGGGGCAGAATGCGACGAGGCCATGTCAACTCGTGTGCACTGCATCTGTCTCTGTCGGAGAGAGGAGCCCGCGAAAAGCAGAGGCGAGTCCTGTCCTACCGTCTCGTAGGGTCACAACCGAAGAAAATTTCATGTGAACATCAAAAACTAGCAAGCAACTGAAATTGTACCCGTCAAACTTCTCCTCCATAGGACCATGGTTATTCTCCAATCGCATGCAGTCTATATATACAAGCTTATATGCCAAAATCGTGACGAAAAGAATAAACATCATCCTGCGTTCATCTGCCCCTCTCATTAAAAAAAAATCGGTAATCGTCGTAACCAGCAACATATGTACAAATTTATAGAAAGAAGCGACACGGGTAACGACTAGGTGCTCCGTCATCTCAGCGCCAGCGTTGTTGTATGGCCACCCATAGCTGACCGTTGTTGTGGCTGCGGGCGGGCAATGAAGTCTTGGTTCTCGATTGTCACACTCTTGGTCATATGGTTGACCTTGTACACGCCAACTAGACGAGCAGCAAGCTCAAACATGTTGTTTCGGAGTGAAATGACGATAAACTGTGCGTTTTTGGTGCGCTCCTTAATATAGTTTGCGACAATGGAAACCTGTGGACAAGGGCGTCAGCGCTGAAAAGAAAACAAGATCAAGATGGTAATATTTGGCGAGCGGCCGTTGGTCTCCGACCAGAGACACTCAAATGGGTAAACTTACGTTTCTGAAGTCCAGGGCAGCATCGATTTCATCCATGACGTAAAGTGGCGTGGGCTTGTAGTGATGCAGAGCAAACACCAACGCAAGACTGCTGAGAGTCTTCTCGCCACCTGAGAGATTACCGATATTCTTCCAGCTCTTTTTGGGAGGCATGACGCTGAACAGAATGCCTTCACTGAAGGGATCCAGGCTGTCGACGAGTTCGAGCTCAGCATTACCGCCCATGGTGATCATCTGATACATTTCCTTGAGGCGCAGAGAGATGGCGCTGAAGCCGGCCATGAAACCCTCCAGCCGCATACGTCGCAGGTCATCACAACGTTTCTTGGCGGAGTCACGTTGGTCCAGAGCGGACTGAAGATCAGAGGACCTGGCGGCATGTTCCTCGACTCGGCGGCGGTATTCGGCGAGAACACCGAGGTCAACGGCAACGTTTTGTGTCTTCTCCTCGAGAGCAGCAATTTCACCTTTGAGGGTTTCTTTACTCATCTCGGCAAGTTCATCCGGAGTGTACTGAGGCAACTCCTGCGGCTGGTGCACTGAACGGTCAGGTCGCTCAGTTTGAGGTTGCTCCACGTCATCCATGCTCACATCGCCCTCGTCAGCCTCCTCGGGCTCACCCATCTCAACGTCTTCGGACTCGACCCGACTCTTGTCTTGGGCAGCGTCTGGTGCGGGCGTCCCTCGCTCCGGTGCTGATTCGCCAATGAGGTCATTGATATCTTGGAGGACTAGTTTGGAGAGTTTGTCGTCCCAGTAGCGTTGACGTTTCTGGTTCTCGACAAGTGCCTTTTGGTTCTCCTCTAGCTTGTTGCGCATCTCGATCTCGACGGCACGAGTTTCGTTAAGCTCGGAGGTCTTTACATCCAACTCCTCCTTCAATTCCTGAAGCTGAGCTTTCTTAGTAGCCAGAGCAGCCCGTGCTTCGTCAACATTCTGACGAAGCTCATCAGCCCTGTTGCCCTGATTACTGATGTCGTCGTCAAGCTTCTCAAGCTCAGCCACTGCAGCGTCGCGTTCTTTGCTAGCTTTCGCCATGTCCTTTTCAAGCTTGATTTTTTGCTTCTCAGCCTTGGCTTTGCGAACCTCAGCGAAGGAAATTTCCTCGTTATGGGACGCAATCTGGTCTTTCAAGCCATCAACAAGGGCACGCTGCATACGCAACTTCTCACCACCGACTTCCATGATTTTGTCCTGCAGTGCTTTGATCTCCTCCTCAACGCTGGAAGTTTCACCCCGAAGCTTCTCGATTCCGGAGTTAAGCGAAGCAATTTCCTTCTGCAGCTCTTTGATCCTTGAAGCATCAGTAGCAGAGGGCTGGTACTCCTGGCTGACGGATTTGATGTGGCGCCGCAGATCGGCGATGTTTCGAGTGGCGCTCTCTACTTCGAGTTCGAGTTTCTGAATCTTGGTTTCGAGGGCGGGTATTTCATCGTTGATTTCTCTCATGCGGGTTTCGCATTCTCGTTGGTACTCTTGGAAGTCTTGAAACTTGGCCTCCCAGGTGTCTCTATCTTGCTCCAGCTTGGCAACCTGCTCCTTTGTGACATCGCCACTGAGCTTGGACGACATGAGACCCCTCTTGACAGTTGTGCCACCGCCGGACATGGTACCAGACTTATCAATCAGCTCACCAGCTAACGTGACAACTCGCCAGCGCTTGGCGCCATAAGCGATCCGGTTGGCCTGGGCCAGATCCACTGCTACAAGGGTGTCCTGCATAGCATGGTAAAATGCAGGGCGGAAGCGGTCATTCTGGGGCTTGACGAGGTCAAACAAGCGTGGGGCATTCTCCGGTGTCTGAATCGGGGCCAAGTTTCGGTCTTTAAGCTTGTCCAGGCAGATAAAGTTGCCTCGACCAAGGTTGTTCTTGCGGAGATGCTCGATGCACTGTTGGCCAGATTCAACAGTCTCGGTAACGAAATTGTCCAGCGCGCCGCAAGCGGTCGATACAGCAATATCGTACTTTTCATCGATAGTACCGAGATTTCCAAGACGGCCATGGAATCCCTCGATACGTCCAGATTCGCGCATGCGCATAAGAGCGGCGAGAACATTGCCCTTTGTCTGGGTGCTCGCGAGGCTCGAGCGCGCCTCGTCAGCCTTTTGTCTGGTGCTGGAGATCTTAGCTCGCATTTTTGGTTCCTGTTCGGAAAGAATGTCGAGCTCTGACTGCATCTTTTCCGCCTCCTTGGCCAACTTTGACCTCTGAGCTTCGCATGCCTTGAGTTCCTTGGCCTTGTCTACCTTTGTTGTCTCAATGCCATCGATCTTTGCCTCTAGTTCCTGGAGAGCAACGGCGCCGGCATTCTCCTTGTCTTGAAGAATAGTCAGCTCACTTTCGGCAACAGCAATAGCGGACTGCTTCTCATTGATTTTCTCCAACCACGGTTCCAGAGTCTTCTGCTTGACTGCAATTTGGTCGGAAAACTTTTGCGTTTTGCCCTGTAACCCTTCTCGGATCTTGATCAACTGGGCTTCCTCGGCTTCAATTTGAGCCTCAAGTTCCGTGACATCTTTGGTGCTTTTCTCCATAGTCTTGGTGCTGTCGGCGATTGTGTCATCGGCAGTTGCAGAATCCTTCTCAGCGTTGGAGATTGTGCGCTCAAACTTCTTGCGCTTGTCATCAAGAAACTTCTTCTTCTCATCAAATTTGACCCGCTCTTGGTCAAACTGTGCCAGCTCTTTCGCAAGAGCTTGTGTTTCCTTATCTTGGGCATCAACCTCTTTGCTGCCTTGTTTGTATTGCTTCTGGAGATCCTTGATGAGTGTCTCGCTGCCTTGGTGTTTCTCGAGTTCGTCATCGAGCTGGGCCTGCATTTGGTTGATGGCTTCTTCTGTGACCATGATATTCTCGTTGCATTCGTGTAAGAAGAGTTGGTAGAGCGCAGATTGTTTGATAATGAGTTCATTCTCATCGCGAATGAAAGCTAGCGCAATGTCCTTTTTTCCCTCGAGACTGCTCTTTTCCTTTTCGACGTGTTGCACTCGGCTGCTCTTCTCTACACAAATATCGTTGAGAGCCTCGACCTCGGCGGCTGACTCTTCGATGGGTGTCTTGTATTTAGAGGTGCCGATGATGTCTTCAAGGTATTCCAAAAGACCGTCCTCGTGCTCATTTGCTGCCTTGGACTTCATCTGAGCAATAGACTCCACTTCACCTTGAAGAATTAGGAAACGTTTGTGGTCCAAATCTACGCCCTTGTCTTTCAAGAGAGTGGTAACAGTTGTAAAATCGGAGCCTTTGTTGTTGATGTAATATTTGCTCGAGTTATTTCGGAACGCTTTGCGGGAGATGATTAATTCGGAGTCGGGGATGACAACATGGCCACCGCCAGGCTGCAATAACATTAGCGCAATGAAGAGATGAAGAAATCGTAGCACGACGAACCTGATCCATGACTTCCTGAAAGTGAACAGCGACCTCACAGTGGTCGAGATCGGGGTACTGCGCCGAGTTGTGGATAAGAGCAGAGATCTTGCCCTGTCGCATCTTGCTCGCGCGGAATCCAAAGACGAAAAGGAGTGAATCGATAACGTTGGACTTTCCGGATCCGTTTGGACCAACCACCGACGAAAACGTAGCGTGGAAAGGGCCAACTTCTTGGCGCCCTGCGTAACTCTTGAAGTTTGTGAGAATGAGGTACGTGATGACGATTCGAGATTTAGGCGTAGTATCTTCGACCAAGGGAATTGCCATTGTGCGCTGCTTGACAACAATGTCGAGCGGCTTGTCAAGAAATGTGTCCATGGACCTCATCGGCTTGACAGACTGTGTGACATCCGGGAGGCGCGTGTTCATGTTGGTAATGTCGGCAAGAGGCGAGGCATTGGACGCTGGTGCCGGCGTAGGCGCCCCAATCTGGGGTGCCAGGGGCTTGCTACTGGGTGTCTGCGGCGGCGCGAGCTTGGGCACCTCGGCCACAGACGTCCGCGGTGTGGCGCTTCGGCGGGAGCGCTTCGGCGACTCTGAGGGAGCGGGCTCCGTCTTGACAGTGCCGCCTGCCACTTCAGCGGCGGAATTTTCATCTTGTTCGGCAGCAGGCGCGAGTCGGAGCTTATCTTCAGGCTCCGGCGTCGATTCGGGCTCCGGCTTTGCTTTCAGGATGGGGGCGGACGTCTTGCGCGCCGTCCTCGTCGCCTTTGGTCTAGCGGATGTGGTTGGGGCCATCGAGGCACGACCGGCTCGCGTCCTGCGCTGCGGAAGCTGGGAAATATCTTGGTCGAGCTCATCTGGCTCGTCGTCTTGGGTCTTGCTGATGACCGAAAGCTCGTCGTCAGAGTCAACAACGGCCCTGCGGCGAGTGGCAACGCGTCGGGACGACCGTGTTGGCGCGGCCGACATGGTGATTATGGCGGTCGCAGGTGTGCGCGTAAGTCGGTCTGTTATATGTCGTACGTTGCAAAAAAACAATTAGGAAGAAAAAAAAATGTTGTTGGACGCAGTCCACTTTTGCAAAGGGTAATCTGCTGTGGTTAGTGATGAAGTCAGTCGTGGTCACCCCGCGCGTGTTGTGCCTGAGCTAGACTAAGTGGTTTTTTTTTGTTTGGAATTGCCCGAATTGGGGATTTGTAAACAATGGCCCCAGCGCGACCACTCACAGGCTAGTTACTAGCTGAAGAGAGTGGGCCGGCCGACTGTCCATGCAAGTCAGGAGTCTGCATTATTTATAATGACATTTTTATTATTATTATTATTCTTTAACTTTCTTTTAAAAAGCTACGGTGCATATTGTTATTCTTTTGAGAATGTTCTATCGTCTCTTTGGCCTTCTGTATGCCGAGTCCCGGAGGAATTATGGTCTCTTAGTAAATACATGTTAGTAGAGCTTCTTTACGCGCGTTGCCTCGAGTAGCAACATAGCTCAGCAAAAGTAGAACTGCCATACTTTAACTTCTACTTGCTATAAACCTCGCTACTATCATCCAACCTCGAGATTGTACTACCAATCTCCCATGACGGGAACATATCTCTTACTTCCGGAGGCTTTTCCGCATCAACGCCGCGACACTGGCGTAAGATACGTAGTGGGGCGCCGTGATAGCACCAAGATGTAGCTACACTACACGTGATTTTTGATCGTACAAAGCTCGAGCTTCTCACAGATACTCTTGACGAGAACTCCATCCATAACCTCTGGTCCGCTCATTTGCCATTTCTGCACAACTCGTTCATCATGCTCGACTATACACAATTCCAGCAAGTCTTTCCTGCCAGCTTGCACAGCCCGTACGACCGCAAACTGCAACAAGACATCGACGCCCATCGCAAGACGCTGTCGGGCGTCCTCTTCATCGACCGAGTCTTGCGCGCTCTTGGCATCGCAAAAGGTTCGTTCTGGCCGGCAATTTCATGCGTACCTAGTCTCGGAACACTAACGTCCTACCCTCCAGCCAAGGTCTACCCGCCAAAAACTGACAATGCGCTCAAGCAGCTTCACCAGAGCGTGTGTGATGCCGCCATGTCAACGCATCATAAGCTATCGCTGTTCTACTACGTATTACTCGATTTCGACGGCGTCAATGGCCCTCCGTATATCTCGCAGGAGTTTCTCGCCGCTTCTGGCCTTCCGACCAACTACCAGCTATTCATGCAGGGCCTTTGGTACCTGGATCACCTAGAATTCTCGGTACGTGACCCTTCTATTCGGCCTTGCCCCGCGAAACTGACCATTGATTTTTTTTTTCTTTCTTTAGAGCGCGCTCGAATACGTCTCGCATCCATCTCTCGGCCCCGATTTCTCCGACGACATAATCATCGCACTTGTTCAACACGCGCCGGACAACGACTATACTCTCCCGCTTGCCTATTACACATCAGTCCGACCTGTCCTCAAGTCGTCAACTGCTGTAGAGCTCCTATTCGACGCCATGGCGAGAACAAATGTTACAGAGGCACTTCTATACTCGCGCACATTCCCTGATCATGCCCGCGAGCAGCTCTTCCAGAGACTGATTGCCTCGGTGCTGGAAGGAAGCAAGGACGACGAAATCACGAGCCAGGCCAGCGAGCTTGTATTTCTCCCTTTTGACATTTCCGAGGATGCCTGGTTTGAAGACTTCCTTTCCCATGGAGAAGGTCGCACTTTGAAACGAGCCAAAGACATGTTGCTGGTGCGCCGCATTGCGTGCGACAGGTTTGAGGAATTAACCAGGTACAAAGCTAACAAAGAGTGGGCGGCTGTGCTGGAAGGGATCAAGAGCGGCGTAGAGGGCCATTTGGAGTAACGAATTTACCAGACGTCTGGAAGTCGACATTGTATCAGGCATAGCGTAGGCGTTGAAAATGTCTTGTTTTTATTTTTGTAAACGTGAATGAAAAGGGTAGAGGCGAGGTCCCTTACCCTACACTGACCACGAGATGCTTATGTAGTCTTTTTTTGAGCTGGTAACTGTCGCTTTTGGCTCGCTAAATATTTTTCAACTTGATTTCTGAGGGGAGAATTCTTTTGTCCCATTGTCATGAGATAGGATGTGGAAGATACCCGCGTGCTCGCAGCACTCCTGGTACAAGTTGAGCATTTACTAAATATCCTGTCACCGCGCCGGTACTCGTTGCGGATCCAGTCCGTAAGTTACAGTGGGAAATGCTTAACTGCACGGAATCGAACACTGGGATTGCATTTTAACATTTCAGACAGTTGAAAATAGCATGTCTTTCGTTAAACAGATATAGCTATTTCTGAATAGTTGGGCGCTGGCACAGTGCGGTCTTGGATAAGTTGTTATTTCATGACCCAATTGTTCGCCCCAACGTCCACCTGGTCGCCAAAGGAGTCCCACGGAATCTTGTCCAGGTCTTGCCATGCCACGCCGCCAGTTTCCCACATGTTGTGCAGCATGGGGAGCACATCCGGCATATCGGGATCTGTCGATAGCACAGGCGTCTGGTCCAGCCCCAAGTCCCATTGCGCAATGGTCGCACCGCCGCTCCCGCCCATCACGGGACATCCCGCGCTCCTGCCCCATGGCGCCGCAGCAGAGGCTTCGCCCGCGAGTGACTTCTGTCTCTGGCTGAATTTCGACGCGAGAATGCCCAAGACGACGCGGTTCGCCGCCAAAATGCCGTTTGGGTCGGTGCCCTCGGCGGAACCGCGCGAAAACCTGAGCAGGAACGGCTCCAGCCGAATCTCCTCGCGCGCCGAGGGCCAGTCAAAATCCGGACACAGCGCAACCGGAAAGGACAGACGAAACGCGAGCGTCAGGACGATTATCAGGCGCGTCCAGTCATTGACGGTGAACGCAACCATGGCAGCATCATCGAGCGCCGACACCAGGTCAAGGAAAGCTCGGAGCTTCTTCACCGAGCTTTTCATCTCGTCGGGCGCTGGTGCGAAACGCGCTCTCTTGGCCGAAAGTGCCGTTCTTGCAACAGGAAACGCAAGCAGACCCCCAACCTCGAGATATATCTCGAAGTATATCATTTGCATACGGACCGTAGCTTCGTCTGACAAGTTGTTAGCCGTGCTCGCTATTTTGAGGGTTGTCGCGGCCTACCTAGAATGCTTGGAAAGCGGACCGAGAGACTATCCCGCATCTGCTGGTACTGTTGTGAGAGACCAACGAGAATAAGCTGGCCTTCTCTTATATCCATGCTCTCTCTATCATTGACAGCCCTAGCAGCTTCTGGGAACAGATTCGAAACACGAGCTAGGATGGCCAATTTCCGATCTTCATCATTCTCAGCACATTGCTCCAAGATATTGACCGCCGTAGCTGCCCAAAGAGGCTGCCTAGTGCTAACGAACCGATCACCTTTCCATACAGTAATATACCTGTGGCAGTACAGATACTTTAGTATTCTTTCCAGTGCACGGCGAATGGCCAAAGCTTACGTGGACACCAAATAGACGTAGGCAAGGTACGTCCGAATCCTGTCCAAGTCGTCAGTGCGTACTCCCTGGCCCCAGAGTTGAGAGGAGAGGAAATTCTCGTCCAAGTTCAGGTCGTGCACAATGTCTGAGGCCATGCGCATGCATCGAGCTAGTTGAGAGTTTTTCGGCTTGAGATGAAACGGATACCTGAAGTCCTGTCGTTAGCACAGGCCGAGACCAGTTGCCGTCTCGGTAGCCCTACCATGCACAGTAAATGAGAAGACCGCGGAGCAGCTCTAGGCTTCCATCGCCCCCGCAAACATATTTCAAGCCGAGGATCTTTCGAAATTCGTCATCGTACAACGAGTGCTTCTGGACGGACCCTGATCCCGATGTGACTGTCAGGATGGCAAGCAGGACAAAAGGCTGAGTCGCAGCAAGCCGAGGTAAAGTGCAGTCGCTGGCTAGCCTGAGAAAGGGCAGACTGCGCGAGATACAAGTGAATTTTTTGAGAAGCTCTTGCGCGGATGCTGTGTTGAACTGAGGTCTGCGCCATATGTCATGGGCGGCGCGAGATGTGCTGGAGGTAACAGATGGTGAGGCGGTTGAGAGACTCGGATTCAAAGTCTCCGGAGCAGCGCTGTCATCATCGAACACATCATCAAACGACTGAGCGTGTATTTCTCGCAAGCTCTCGTATTCATCAATCCCGCGTGGCTTCGCCGGTACAAAGGTGTCGATGGAAAAGGTTGTAGGCTGGCCGGACGGCGGTTCCGACACAGATTCTGCTTCTGCGGCGCTGATGCGGAGACGATGAGCCAAACCATCTTCTTCTCTGCAGGACTGCCGCGAGAACAACTTACGTAGACGACTGACGTCCCCTGCGCGGGCGGGCTTTGGTTCGAGAGATGCATTCTCTTTTCGCGACGAAACATCTGCAAGAGCCGTTATTAGCGCGCGCGGCTCAAGCCTTGATCGGGGCCCCAACAGCATCAACCCGTCGCCTGCTGTGGCGCACCTTTGACAGATCCCAGGTTGCTCGCTTGGACGGCACCTGGCCTTGGCTGCGCGACAGTGCTCGCAAGCGGTCGCGTTGCGCTTTCCGGGGTGGCTGTGAGAATCGGCCGCTCTGTTCATGTCCAGCGTTCTGCTGTAGAGAACTCCCAACAAGCCACAGTCATTGAATTCGGCGCTCTCGCGCGTGTGCCCTTTTGGTAAATTTCTTGGTCTGAAAAATTCTCGATTGGAAATTTGGCTAGCCGAGCCGTTTTACGTGTGTGAGTGATGACTTTTTTTTTCTTGTTTTTCGTTTTATTTTTCCCAACTGTTGCCGTCGCAGAAATGCCACTACTGTACTTGCTGATAAATGCGGTCATTCTATATCCGAAGACGACACGGATATCTACGCTGATTGCAGTAAGCACAGCCCATCACATTGGCTCAATTTCTCAGTGCACATCTCGTGATGACCCAAGTATCAAACCGCTTTTGTATTTTATTTTACGGATTGATGGGTTTATAATCTGTACTTAGTGACTGGTAGTTACGGAATGTCTTGTATTTGCATGACTTCAGTAGAGAGAGTGTGGGACCTTGAGATGACCGATGCCATAGTTACAACTTACCAGCATGCCCTCCCTGCTTGGTTACCCTGCTAGCAAGCACAACTAATCCCGAGTTGAAATTGAACTGCGCAAACTGATAGGCAGCTGAGTAGGGATAATATCCAGCGGACTATTTTCACGCTTGCATCTCCCACAACAGTGACATACTCATACCCCTCAGGCCCCGTAGAATGGACAAGGGGGGCGCTTTGTGTTGAGTTGTATTCTCGATTCCAAGTTGGCCGCCGGCCAACCTGGTTTCAGCCATTCGCAGGAGAATACGGCGACGTACACGGCGAAAGAGACATCGATGACGTAAACGCATCGTCCCGTACAAGGTTGAGGTGATTATCGAAAGTGAACTGACCTCTAGTCTACGACAGACGTCGAGGATGCGGTGAATGGGATGGGAAACTGGGTTCAACTTGGGTAACGGCATCATCGCAGCGTTCTTGCCTTGAAATGTTCCCGACCCGAGTCCAAGCTAATAGTAGGGCAGCGGAAGCCAAGTCCGTGCTTTTCTTACATGGTACTCAATACCTCTCTAAAGAAAAAAGGGCACGTTTCTGGCGAGTTTCTAAGCTCGTTCATATAGTGCGAGAAATTCCGCAATACTGAGTACGCAGAGATTGCGCAATACACGTGGCATTGCTGCTTGTTTCCTTGACGTAAATTGACAAAGGGGGCAATGTTCTAGAATCCGGTCAAAGAAGGCTGCGTCATGGTCAAATATTGCATGGATGCTCTCTGCTTTTGGGGGGCATTTAGGAGCCCACCTTTACGACTTTGCCAAGATCCGTACTTACTTATTTACCTACTTAGTCGCATTCCCAAAGCCGGTGCATGCCACCATCGTAAATTTTGTTGTGTGGCGTTTGTACTTTATTATTCGGCACAGCCGGGCAGCCTCAAAAACGTCACCGAAAGTGGAGTGTCCGAGGCGCGCAAATATCTTCTCCCTCCATCTTGCTTTTCCCCCGACAGAACCGCGTGAAATTTTCGTCCAGTCACGAGCGCCATGCTTTCCTCATTTCGCGGGGGAAAAAAAGGGGGCTCCAGTTGAAACGAGGACCAGGTCTGATGGATTTGCAAAAAAAATTGTGAGGGGGACCCCAACGGAAAGATGACGGGGCCCCGTGGCGAAGGAGAAACGAGAGCGCAGACTCCAGTCGTCTCCATTGTGGAGGGACAAGGTGTTTGCGATGCCAGCAAATTCAATACAACGTGAGTGGCCCACAAGATGTGCTGGTATGTGCCATCGCTACCCGATTTAAACGTTACAATTAGTGCGGGTATGCAAGAAATAGCCTTTCTTGACAGCGGTTGAGCCGCATCTCCTCTCGCCCGATATAGAATGTGCGCGATTCAGTCGAGACAGTTGCCCCCTCCCCCAATGCCCCAACTGGGGATATAGCCTCACGCCCGAAAGAGAGAAAAGAAAAGAGACCGGGGTTTGAACTTTCAAAGGTTCAACTTTCAAAGGCGTCAAGTAGTGTCTATTCAGATGGTGAGAGTACAGGCCAAGACAGCATGTCTCACCACTTGCCAGGGCTACTGCAGCTTATTATTGATCGACTCTGATAGAAATCGCGCGCCGTTCATGGCCGGCTGGTTCACAGCTTGGATATGCTGAAACCGGTACCCTGCCTTTTCGACGGAGCCTACTACCCGTCTGCGGTATCCCTCATCCTGCATTAGACCTCCCGCCAGCACTAGGCTGGCCTTTGACGGCTCAATCCCTTGACTAGAGACGAGCAAAGCTGCGACTTCTGCCAGGCTGTCGGCCCCGGCCGCAATGATGCGGTCAGCATCCTCATTTGCTCCCGCCATTGCCAAGACCGTCTTGGCTACCCCGGCAATTCGACTGGCCCTGTCCATCACGGCATCCCCGGGCTGCTGCGGAGCAAGGTCAGGTACCATGACCGTGCTGAGTAAATCCTCGGGCTTTGCCTCTGGGAACTGCGCCCTGAAGTGGTCGAATATCGCAGCTGCCAGCTGCGGCACGGGTTGGGCCGGCGCACGCGCGTCCTTGCGCATGCGGCACACCTCGCTCGCACGCAGCGCCAGCCGCAGCGCCTCCCGACCGATGCCGTAGCCGGAACCGTCGTCGCCCAGCATGTAGCCCCAGCCACCGGCACGGCCTGTGCGAACGAACCGGCCGTTTTCCCGGCGAAAGCTCATCCCTACGGAGCCCGTGCCTGCTACCAAGACGATGACGGACTCCACGTGCTCTTCCGAAGCCGACGCGACAGGCAAAAGGTCAATATCCGTAGTCACGTCAAGCCCGGCACCGACCTTGAGATTCAGTAGTTTCGAAAGCCCAGAGTTGATCGACGGCTGTGCTGCAGGCGGGTCATAACCGGCGATGCCAACCCAAGCTGCGGCGAATGCGATTGACGAGAATCGGCGCCCCTTTGTCGCTGGACATGAGTCTACCGCTTGCTGAATAGCGCCGGAAATCGCAGACAGACAGGCATCGAGGCCAATGCTGGTTCTGCGGGATAGAGAGTAAGTAGGTGATGGTCAGACGCCAACGGCTCGCAACAACTCGCGGTGTACTTACACGTTACATGGCCCTCCAATGCCTGTCCCGACTGCCCCGTCCTCGGATATTATCGTAGCCTTGCAGCTGGTCCCCCCCGCATCAACGCAAAGGACGATACCAGTGTCGTTATCGGTCGCTGTGGCTGATGCGACTTCGTCTTCAGCGAATACCTGGGCGAGGACGCCATTGTTTCGCGCAAGACGCAGTTCCGCTTCTGCCACGGTAACCCCCAAGACAATCACCACGGCAGCGAGCTTGGTGCTGCCACGACTGGCTGCAAGGACAGCATCTAGCTCTTCATCAGAGTGATTACAACTTTGGCCACCAATGGCTCTTAGAATGTTGCGGGCACGCTGCCGCAACTTGATATTCGTGGCTTTCAGATCCACCATCTATGTGTCGTGTCAGCTGGGCCAACCGTCCCAGTTTGGGCTCTTGGGCTCACCAGATTGCCATAGGTCTTACCCAACTTGATCATGATACCCGTGCTTATCATGTTCAAGACCAGCTTCGTAGCGGTGCCGGCTTTCATCCTGGTGCTGCCCGTCACCGACTCGGGGCCGGTGACGGCACTGACGAGATAGTCTGCATTGCCTTCGGCCGCAACAGCAGACGGCTGCACACAGACAACACCTACAGTAGTGCATCCGATCAACCTAGCATACTCCAAGCCCCCGAGGACATACGGTGTTCGGCCTGACGACGCGATGCCAATCAAGGAGTCCACGCCTGGCTTGAAATTAAACGCCTCAAGATCAGTCTTGGCAGCGGATCGGTCATCCTCGGCGCCCTCTTTAGCGTTGCGCAGCGCATAGTCGCCCCCTGCGATCAATGCAATAAATTGGTTTGGGGAGCTTGAATACGTTGGAGGAATCTCGGAAGCATCCAACACACCTAACCTGTCGACCTGGTCAGTCAAGCACCTCCCCGCCGAGGCCAATATAATCCAATATTATATTCGCTGTCAACTTGGCATAAGAACAAACGTACCTCCCGCTAGTGCCGGCACCAATGTAGAATATGCGACCCCCCTTGCGCACTCTTTCAGTCAGCGCGTCAATCGCTCCGGCGATCGCAGGCAGGCACGGTGTTATGGCTGCCGGCACACGACAATCCTCCTCATGCAGGATGCGACAGAGTTCCTCCGTGGATACCTTGTCAATTGTCGTGGTCCTTGGGTTCCTGTTCTCAGTCTGTAGGCTGTCCAGCTCA
Organism: Cordyceps javanica; assembly: GCF_051103115.1. NCBI lineage: Eukaryota > Fungi > Ascomycota > Sordariomycetes > Hypocreales > Cordycipitaceae > Cordyceps > Cordyceps javanica. The sequence goes on from NC_139296.1 coordinate 4,101,355, forward strand.
ACGGTTGCGGGCGACGACATGTTGGGACGCAGTTACCGGTATAGCTTTTGCTTTGGGAGATTGGTGCGAGGAAGGCAGGGAACCGGAGATGAGAAGCGCAGCTATCTATGCACAAGGGGCAGTATATCATGCGGAAATCGACCAAAATTGGAAGCGACGCAACTGTCAATGACAACAAGTGTCAGAAACGCAGCATGGAGGCCGAGTACAGGGACGCCACGCCGCCACGACAACGCTAAACGCTGCCGTTTTTCCCATGCCAGACCCGTACGCAGGCAGGCAATTTGGTGCGCCGGGAACCGAGACGCCTTCACGGCGAGTCATGCCTGATTTGGGCAAAACCGGTGCGCCACCGCGACGTCGGTGCAGGATGCGAGGCCCGTCAGCACTCCGCGGACTTGGAGTCCTCTATACACGTTATTCCCATAGAATGATAACTGTGCCGGCTGCCCGACCCCAAACAAAACTGCCGTTATTTTTTCCAACAGCAGAGCTCGTCTTCCCCACGACTCCCCCATTCGAGTTCTTGGTCTCATTGGAGATTGGGTTCCTCCTATCCCCACCTCCAAGACCAGCAATTCCACTCCGCCGGGACTGGGCGGAAAGAGAAGTTGTGGGGTGAAATGCTAAGATGTAACGTGTGGTGTGAAGCTGAGTTTTCATCGGTCGACGCTAGTAGCGAGGCTCAACTTTGGGGGTAACTACTGGATACTTACTGGTATGCGCAAGGACAGGGACGCTCGCCAACCAAGGGTACAACCAGTTTCTCGTCTCGCCCGTAGCAACCAGTCCGGGGGGTCGTGCATGTCTGAGGCGAATATCCGCTGCCTTATAAGAGTCCCCAGCTCTGCCTTGCACCGCTTTCCCCAGATTGTCTGACATTATCTGCGTCTGGGACTCCTCAATCTATTTTTTTCCCCAGAAATCCTGTATTCAACAATGGCGCAGCCGGCGCACGAACTCGAGAAGATGCCTTCCGCCAACGACCACATCGAGGACAACGCCGCTGGCGCCGGCGCAGTCTCACCAACCAGTTCAGAGCTAGAGCAGGGCCAACACCAGAGCAAGATGATGCGCTTCTACTCTCATCCCTGGACGCAAATCATACTCATCTCTGTCATCTGCTTCTGTCTTCCCGGGGTATGTCACGCGAACAAGAGAAGAAGAAAACAAAAAGACGCCGTCACAGAAAGCTGAGACTTTTACAGATGTACAACGCTCTTACCGGCATTGGAGGCTCTGGTCAAGTTGACCCGACCGTCGCCGCGAATGCCACCGTTGCTCTCTTGGCTACCACTGCCGTAGCATCTCTCCTCATTGTCGGCCCCATCTTCTCACTTACCGGACCCCGAATCTGCTTCCTCCTCGGTGGATGGGCGTACGCCCTGTACAGCGGCAGTCTGCTCAACTTCAACCACAGCGGCAATGGTGCTTTCGTTATTGGCTCCGGTGCCGTCCTTGGTATCGGCGCTGCGCTCATCTGGATTGTTCAGGGCGCCATCATGACTACATATGTCGACGAATCCCAAAAGGGCCGCGCCATTGCTGTCTTTTGGGTCATCTTCAACTTTGGAGGAGGTATCGGATCGCTGGTCTCGTTCAGCCTCAACTACAACAACACTGCCGGCACGGTCAGTGATTCCACGTACATTGCTCTCATGGTCATCATGGTCTTTGGGTGGGCTCTGGGCTTCTTCATCTGCTCACCAAAGCACATTCGTCTGGCGCAGCTCCACAGAGCTGTCGAAACCGAAAACACCACAATCATGGGCACGTTTAAGATGACCATCAACACACTCATGCGGTGGCGCGTGGCCTGCATGATTCCCCTGTTCTTCTCCGCCAACGTATTTTACAGCTACCAGCAGAACAACGTCAACGGCTTCACTTTCAACCTTCGCACGCGGTCTCTCAACGGAGCAATGTACTGGTTTTCGCAAATGGCCGGTGGGCTGCTGATTGGTCTCATCCTGGATCTTCCCATGCTCAGCAGACCCAACCGTGCCCGCCTCGGGTGGTTCTTTGTCCTCGCGACCGGCATGATCATTTGGGGCGGCGGCTACCAGTTCCAGCTCTGGCAGGACAAATTTTTCGCCGAGGGCGGCAAGCAGACCCTTGACTTCAAGGACAGCAAAAGAGCCGTCGGCCCCATGTTCCTGTACATCTTCTACGGATGCTACGACGCCCTCTGGCAAGGGTTCGCGTACTGGCTCATCGGTACCGAGTCCAACAGCACGTCCCGTGCTGCCGTGCTCGTCGGCATGTACAAGGGCCTTCAGTCCGCCGGCGCCGCCATGGCGTGGAGACTCAACGCGCTGCAGCTGGCACCCATGAAGCAGCTAGCCATGGACTGGGGCCTCTGCATCGGCTCGTTGATCATCGTGCTGCCAATGGTCCTCACAATCTCAGAGAAGACTGTGGCAGAGGAGGAAGAGGGGTCGCCCGGGCCTGCAATGCAGGAGGGCAAGCTGGCGGAAGAGTAAGGTATAGAAGCATCTGTAATCATTAGCCTTGTATTTATGAATTTTTTTTGAGCGTGCTGTGATTTTCCAGTATCTTTGTGATCTATCATTTTGCAACCTCCATGGTTAGTCTTTCCTTAATTTTTTTTTGGTATCGGCCAAGGTCGGCAGCAATACAAAAGCCTGGAGTTTCCGAGCAAATTGAAAACCCAAATAGAGTCACGCCTCTGGCAAGACAGACAGCGTTCTGATTTTACATGATTGAAGGTCGATTCCCGAGGTCCACATGAGTCGCGCGCTATCGCATGCCTTTGCCTGCCAACTCAAGTAGTTAGCCAGCTACACGAACTAGCCTGACGCGACAGAAGAAGAACCCGGCGATTAGCAACAGCAATCAACGAAGAAGTAGCTTGGTAGCTTAGATTTTGGTCAGCTCATGAGGCGCTGCCAGCCTTAAATATAGTGTTGGCGTCTGCCTTGCATCTCGTATAAGAGCGGCCTAACCCCTGTGGCTGACGCCTCATCTCGCTTTAGTGTCTTACAAAAGTCCCCGAATTCGCGTTAATATCACAACATGCCCTCCGCCGACGTACAAGGCCCGATGAACACCCTCATCCAGGCTGGTTTTTTATCAGGATATAATTCATGGAGTGCATCGTGCCGCTGAATCGAGTGGATCAGTCCGTTGCGATCTCATCGGTCTTTCTCCTATTGCTACCCCAGGCATGGCTCAAAGCACGCCGATCCGATGTCAAAGTCCGACCTGGCTCACTAGGAACGGCGAAACTTGTGAGTGCTGCTCCTTCACGGTGAGGCTACGAAATAAGAATACTGATGTGCAAGGTGTAGATTACTAGCTGCGCCCTCATTACGGGGACTCTTGCACATCTCGGTGCACTTCTCGCGCGGCCTAACAGTCTGCCAGTGGTTGGCGCTGCCGCGCTGTCCTTTTTTGCCGCAATAGAAGTGGCTTTGCTTTCATTTGTGTGTCACAGGAGAGCGCTTAGATCGTCGAGCCGGCTCCTACTTTATCTCCTTATCGCAGGATGCTCGAATCTCTCTACCATATCGAATTTGACCGTGGCGAGGAACCTGGAGTATTCGGAATGCTTCGTACCAGCAATAGGCGTCATGCAACTTGTCCTTTTAATCCTAGAATGCACTTCCAAGCGGTCTATTTTTCTACCCCAGTATAGATCACTGCCGCCTGTCGAAACTGCGAACTTGTTCAGCGCCGTCTCGTTCTGGTGGATCAATGAGCTGCTGGCTCGAGGGAACAAGCAGATATTTCGAAATGAGGACATGCCGCCCTTGGACTCCCATCTCCAGGCTGCTGGCTTAAACGAAAGGATAAAACAAGCGTGGAAAGACAGAGGTGATTACTCATTGCCACCCAGAATGCATCTGGCCTGCTAATTTTCCCCAGCGAGACCGGAGACTAAAACAACGTTATGCAAGGTTCTGCTCGAGACATATACGTGGAAATTCGTCGCCACGATGATTCCTAGAATTTTCATGGTCATTTTCAACTGTAGTCAGCCACTGCTCATCAAAGCTGTCATCCGCTACATCGAGTCACCTAGTCGTCAGAGTTCGTGCTCTGAGCGCTACTTGATTCTCGCGGCCGTGTCAGTGTATCTCGGATCGACATTCTCGAGCTCGCAGTACTTGTACAGGACCGCAAGGCTTCAGCTCAGTGTTAAAAGCTCTCTTACATCTCTCGTCTATCACAAGACGTTGGGCACCGCTGCCGACGCCGCAGACACGGGGAAAGCCACGACTGTGATGAGTACTGATGTGGATGCCATCGCCGAGGCTCCATCCATGTTTCATGACCTGGTGGGCAGGGTACTTGAGGTGACCTTTGGTCTTCTCATTCTGGGAGACCAGGTCAAGTGGCTCTGGCCCGTACCACTGATTATCATTCTATTCTGCTCTCGAGTGAGCAAATTTGTCGCCAAGAACATCCGCAGTCGTCAAAGAAACTGGAATGAGGCAACCGAGCGTCGAATTGGAGCCCTCGGGTCTATCCTGGGATCGATGAAGAGCGTCAAAGCGCTGGGAATCACAGAGGCACTGCTTTCCTATATTGCCGACTTGAGAAACGACGAGCTTGCGCGGGCTGGAGAGAAGCGTTTCATGGATTGCCAATACAATTCCAGCGCAAACGCACTCGGTTTGTTCTCTCCTGCCATAACAGTCGCGCTCTTTGCAATCGTCTCTCATTTCAAAAACGCTCCTCTCGATACGGCAGTTCTGTTTACCACTGTTGCGGCGCTCTCCATAGTGACGCACCCTGCCAACATGATCATGACCATCTATCCGCGCATTGTTTCTGTTGCATCCAGTTTCGAACGCTTCCAAGAATTCCTCATGGCATCACCCCTGGAGGATACTCGTAGCCTTGAAGCAGAGGTCCGACCAGCCGGGACCAACTACAGCAATGCGGTTTCACTTACGGATGTCACGGTAAATGGCAAAAATTCGCAGCCCATCTTGAGAAATATCAATTTGAAGCTATCCCATGGCTCCGTCACGGTCTGCTGTGGCCCTGTCGGTAGCGGCAAGTCTGTTCTCGGCAAAGCTATCCTCGGCGAGCTACCCGCGGCGAAGGGCCTAGTGCGGTTATCCTCAAAAAAGATTGGATTTTGTGACCAAAATCCATGGGTCATGGCTGGTACAATGAAAGAAGTAATCTGCGCATTCGATGCGTCTGTTGACGAGGCAAAGTATAAATCTGTTGTCAAGGCCTGTTGTCTGGATTATGATCTCAGCCAATTCCATGAAGGCCATGACGGCTTGCACATTGGAAGCCGAGGCGTCAACCTTTCTGGTGGCCAGAAGCAACGAATTGCACTTGCCCGGCTGCTGTATGCTGGAGAGGATATTGTTGTCCTTGACGACAGCTTTGCAGCCCTCGATGGGACGACTGAAAGCCAAGTGATCGAGAACCTCATCGGGCCTGCTGGACTGCTGCGCAAAAATGGCGCCGCGGTCCTGTGGATCACAAACTCTGCCCAATACTTCCATTTTGCCGACCATATCATCCTGCTAGAGAAGGGCATGGTGTCGCGTGAGGGCACGGCGAAGGAAATGGAACCATATGTTGATGCGTTGCGCAAGTTCAGCGTAGAAGACGATTCCCCTGCTTCCTCGGCGCCTACACGTCCGGATAAGACTCAAACTAAAAGGGATGCCCACAATGACCTGTATCGACAGACGGGTGACATATCACTCTATGCATTCTACCTAAAGTCAACCGGCCTAGTGGCACCAATTGCCGTCGTTGGTACCACGGCGACGTATGCCTTCTTCAACACCATACCCACCTACTGGATCAAGTTCTGGGCCGATAGTGACGGCTCTAATACTGCAGTCTTCGCCGTAGGTTACCTCCTCATTGCATTCATGGCGTGGGCGGCCACATCAGTTCACATGTGGACCACGCTATGCCTGCTGGCGAAGCGATCCGGCACGCACCTGCATGATGCTCTTGCTGTCAAAATATTGGGCGCGCCTCTCTCATATTTTGTCGCTACGGACATCGGTGTCACGCTGAACCGCTTCAGCCAAGACATTGACTTGGTCGATCGGCAGCTCCCCAACTCGTTTGCACGCTTTGCGACCCAGTGCTGCAAGATGACGGCGCAGATAATTGTCATGTCTCTTGTTCAGACCACGTTCGCATACGCAGTGCCTCTCTGCGCGCTCGTAATCTATTTTGTTCAGCGAGTGTATCTCCGGACCTCTCGTCAGCTTCGTGTGCTGGACCTCGAAGCCAAGGCTAGTTTGTATTCCTGCTTCCACGAAACCGTATGTGTATCCGCGTAAGAAATTGTGACGATGTCTCGAGTCGCTTACCATTGACGCTGCAGATCGACGGGCTACCTACGATACGAGCCTTTGGATGGCAGCGTGCTGTCGAACAGCGCAACATCAACGCTATCGATCTGTCCATGCGCCCAGTCTTCCTCATGCGTTGCCTCAACAGATGGCTGCTGATAGTACTGGAGCTAATTGTCAACGCTGTCGCCGTTGCGATCGTCGCGTTTGCGGTTCTGGGAGGCAGTGGACGAGGCACCCGTGTTGGCGTCGCATTGAACCTCGTGATCTTGACAAACTCTACACTTGTATCTCTGGTGCTCGGCTTCACCGACTTGGAGGTTTCGCTTGGCGCCATATCGCGCCTCAAAAGTGTCGAGGAAATGACACCACAGGAAGATCTATCCGGCGAGGCTTTGATTCCTGACAAATCATGGCCGGCTCGTGGTGAATTAGTGCTGAAGGATCTGGCTACAGGATACAGGTGAGATATCTGAACTGGTGAACGTGAATGAACATTGACTAACCTCTGTCCACAGCATCAGACATAATGTACTCAGCAACGTTGACTTGATCGCCAAGGCGGGGCAGAAACTGGTCGTTTGCGGCCGGACGGGCAGGTAAGAAATACTCACCATGCTTTTGATAGTAAAACTGAACTGAAGAAAACAGTGGTAAGAGCACAATTTTCATGTCACTTCTGAGATTGATCGAAAGTACCGGTTCGATCAATGTGGATGGAATAAACATCCTTGTTGTACCTCGATCTATTGTACGCAGCCGCTGCTTTATTGCTGTGCCCCAGGACAGCGTCGTGTTCAAGGATGCCTCATTGCGATTCAATCTGGATCCTACCGGTACAGTCAGAGACAGAAATTTGAGGGACGCCCTCAAATCTACTGGTATCTGGAACGTCTTTTCTGACACTGATGCTGAGGCCGCCGACATTCTCGACCAGAAGCTCTCCAACCTCCCAGCCATGTCGGTCGGCCAGCAGCAGCTCTTTGCGCTCGCGCGCGCTGTTGCGCAGAAGCATCGACTAGCAGTGTCGCGCTGTTACTCTGACACAGGGGATGACCACTCACAGAGAGCCAGACCGATCGTTCTCTTGGACGAAGTCACAGCTTCCATGGACTCTACAACCGAGACCAAAGTCTATGATGTTGTCGAGAAAGAATTCGTGGCCGAGGGCCATACGGTCATTTTCGTGTCTCACAGACTGGGTGGGCTTCTTGGAAGGCTGCGTGAAGGCATAGATGCTGTGGCGGTGCTCAAGGACGGCCGGGTGATGGTCGAGACAGACTTTAACAAGCTCTCCAATGTCGAGAGTGGCGATGAGTAGAGTAATGCCTCGAGTTAGTTTGGTAATGCCCGTACCGTTTCTTGGAGTCATGGTAGATTTGCGAGAATAATGATACGCGGTAATGCAACCGACCCTTTGCCAACGATAGTATTCTGAGAGACATTGCAATAATAAATACATCTTCGTCTGACACGATCTCATAAATCTGTAGGACTGAAAACAAGAGATACTGAAAAGTCTTATGGATTCGTAAGAACATGATCCGTTTTCCTTGTTGTGGCCGCTTCTTCTTGTAACTGATAGCTCTGCTAATGCAAATTCCCCTCACAAGATCAACTTGACCGGTATGAAGAAATGTGAAAGCTTTCACAATGTTATCTTTTCTCTCAATTAGAATCCCTCCAAAATTCTCCTAGCAGACAATAGCAGACACCCCACACTTGCTTGCCTTGACAAAGGTAATATTCGGCAACTGCCACATCCATTTTACAGTCGATTGAGCTTGCATCTTTTGCATGCCCTGATGTTGCAGCCGTCGCATTCAAAAAGAAAAGTTGGTAGATGGTCTCGGCATTCCTCGCATCGACCTCCTCCAAAACGATAGCTCCAACTCGGATGCCCACACGCGTGTGTTTGTTGGATGTGGCGCCGGGCTGCTCGCACAGCACCGGCATTACTATTCCCGCCAAACATGCCTCGGTTGACGAGCTGCTCAGCTCGCTCAACAAGAAGGCTCTCACTCCACTGCGCACACGTGCATGTACGCCATTTCGCGCCACATTTGTAGCAGAACTGACTCCCGCAACGGCAAGCTACCAGTCGGCTCTGTTAGATTGGTTGGGGTGCCGATCATGAGACTGTTGTACTTACTCATGTGGTTGCATCCAACGTTTAGCTCGACAAGCCGTTTGCACCCATAGCACTGCTGCCAGCCGTTTTCTTTTGCCACGGCCAAGATCTCGGCTCTGCAAGGGTCGTCAGGGCACATGCCGCCGTGTTCAGGGCTCTTGCAGATTGTACAAGTCCATTGCTCGCATGATTCGCAGTATCCACGGTCTGAAACGATTTGTCGGGGTGGGATGAACAAAGAGCACTGAACGTTGGAGCAATAAGTTCGGTCCAACGTAGCAAACTCCAGGGCTTTTCTTTCAAACTCAATAATGAGCTCTTCAGGAAGCCACTTTCTTGTAGCGTCTAGCGGAATCGGCTGCTTGCAGCATCTGGGAGGGAACAAAGACTCATCGGTTGTTGCACTCTCAAAGAGGCAAGTTAGACAGTCCGGACAATAGTTATGACCACAAGGCGCGGACACAGCGAGTTCATCTCCTAAAGGCTCGCTGCAGGCTGCACAGACCTGTTCAAGGCCGTCATCAGCCGTTACTGAAGTCTCCTGGGTTCTGGATGCTGCCGATTTGCTGCTCTCTGGTTGCCCATCGTCGGCGGCTTCGACCACAGACGTCGCCGGAGTGCTCAAAGGCGTAGAAGCTGCAGATGAGGCAGTGCTTTGTCCAGATGGACCAGCAGCAGCTGCAGTTTTCGGCTCGGTCTGCGTTGCGGTACCGGCAGCGCGGTTCCCTCTGTTCGGCTGTGCGAAAAACTGGCGACAATACTCTCTATCTTGCAGAATGCGAGTTTGACTATCGATTTGAGAAATCTGCAGCTGCAGAGCCAAGGCAAAGCCGTCTGGCTCATCCGAGTGCCCTTTGCCTTTCAGCCCAGACTGAACTTCCTTCAATTCCAACTGCATTAGCTGCCAAGCAAGCTGTTCAGAAGCATCAAGAGGCTCGGCCATTTTAGGAGGCAACAGCTGCGAGCCAGAAAGTCAAGCGAAGAAGTGTGGCTTCAAAGCAAAAAATATCGAGTATTAGAAGAAGTGGAAAGCCTGGAAGCGTTTGAAGAATATGTGTTTATCAGGAATGCCTCTGTTTGTAGGCATGCCGGTGCGACTCACCTTGGCTACTGAACTGACTTGTGTGAAGCAAAGGTGGCATGTGACAATGACATAAACTAAGAACGAAACGAAGCATGATTCTGTCTACGACAAACGGAAAGTTCGTATACTCAACTAACGCAGTATTTACCCTCGTAGAAAGGTTGCCGGTATCGTATCGCCGTTGCGGAAGAGACCTCCTTGGCTTAGTTCAACGTACGGCTATGTTCAGTGCCAGCACGGGAAAATCGGATAAGACGGGTTCAAAATCATTGAATAGTTGCAGCAGCGAGTGCCGCTTGGCTTTGAAGCATCAAAATGAAATCAGTCAAACATAGGCATCGCCATGTAAGAACGTGCAAACGCTGCGATTGCTTGGCTCAGACAGACCGAGGTCAGCTGTCCAATTGCTTTCCTAGATCAGATAGCGACCAAGCTGATCAACGTGGGTCAGGAAATACACATATATTTGAAACAAGACTAGATCTTGTAACAAAATGGAAGTTGATACTCTGCCCACAAGATTGGCATACCCTTGATCTTGTTAGAGCCAAGTTCTTGCTTTTCGGGAGACTGGTGGGAGCCCCTTGTACCTAGAATCTTCTGGGCCAGTGGAGGGGCACAGGGTATTTTCATCAGGAGCAGTAACTTATCAGAGAGTGTTGATGAATTTTTCTGCAAACACCCCTCAGTCGATCGATGATATCAGTGCCCTCAGATCGGTACGCACCGAGCGACCCGGCAACGTTCCTCTGGGTTCCAGGGTTGACTGGCGCAGAAGGAATGTTCTCGCCACCGGACGTGGCGGGCCGGTTCGCCGGTAGTTGTGGCTGTCTAACGAACAAGGCGGGGTACGCAGTCTATATAATTGTGACCACGACGCACTCGTACTTCAGAGCTCACATTCTATCCCCCGTGGCAGACGCAGCATCCTTGAGCACTGCCGCTGTCCACGGGCGCTGCTGCTCCAGCTAATGAGCTTGCCTCCGGTCCGGCCTGGGTAGTTGCAGACTGCGTCGATGCTGGTTTTTGCAATGCCAATGTCTTTTAGCCACTTCGAAGGATAAATCTCCACCCCCGGAGTAGGCGACTTTCGCGCATCTGTGGCACGGTGCTGCTTGGGCTGGGACGACGACACTTCGGGGGCAGGAGCGACGCGGGAACCCTGCCACTGACCAACAGCTGAATTTCGGAACGAGATGCTCTCTTCATGCGCCAAGAGAGATTTGAAAGTCGCTTACGCTCGCAACGCGGCATGTTTGTCGGGCGCAACCCAGTGCTATCATAGGACACCATCCTCGACGGCAGCGGCGGCAACGAGGCAAATGAGGGAGGCAAATGAGGGAAGAAATTCGGAATGGTCATTCGCAGGGAAATGGAATTATCACTGTTGTCAATCACAATGCTGCTGCATCACTCGATTCACGAATTTGTCGGTGTCTGCAAGCTCGCCTCCGAGAAGACTGTAGAAATGACTTGCCGCCCCGGTCCCAGACATGGCCATATAGCATAGGAGAGTAGCAAATCAAAAAGGGGTGTAAATTAATGCAAAACAGTAATCATTACGCTAAAAGTCATCTCGAGTCTTTTTCTTCGTCCTTAGGTGGGCGGCGTGCCGTTTTGTGTGGCATTTGACGTCGTCGGGGTATAATGGATTCCACACTGTATCGCAAATTTTGCATTCAGAAAAGGCGGCCTGGTTTGAGATGTTGAGCGTAGTTTGCACCTCTGTAGGCCAGGATTTCCGCCTGAGACGTTTGGGTTCGGAGCCGTCTGAACAACCGCCGCCCAGCCGTCGTTTGCGTTTTTGGCGCGGTTCTCCCTCAATTGCGTTACGAACACCATCTCCCTCGCATTTGTGGATGTTGCCGGAGGCGTTGTCAACCTCATCATCGGGTTTAATAGACGGTCTCGACTGAATTCGCAGCTGTCGCCGTCTCGATACTGGTTCAGCTTTCTTGATCTCGGCAGGTTCCGCATCCGGCAAGCGGTTCATCGTCGGGGGTTTTATTGGCGTGAGATGAGTCATGACAGGTTTGAAGTAATTGAGTATCGATCGCTTGGCAGGCACGTTGGGCTCTGGCTTGGAGGTTGTTTGGTTTTCTCCGTCTTCCTCCGCGGTAGACCGCTCCCTTGCTCTGAAGACGGGTATGACAACAGGCACACAATCTTCCGGTACAGTAATGCCAAGTGGCTTGATATTCTTGTCACCATCGACTGCATATGTTGTTCGAGCCCGTTTGGTCGGAGGCTCTGACCGAGGCTCTGGCGTTGCTGTCGGCTGCCTGCCATATGTGCGTAGAGGCTTGTCGCGCTTTCGCGACAGCGGTCTGATACCTGGCTTTGTTCTGGCAGGCATGAGTCCTGTGCACGGAGAATGGCATAAGGAGGCTGGCTGAGTACTCACATGGCGTATTCTGGTGATGAGTTGACCATGGCTAACATGGTCAACGAATGCCGTTTGCTGGCAAGAGGCGATGGAGATGATGTGGAAGCAATGGTGGAGGGGCGAAGTTGGAAGGATGGGATGATGGAACTCGGAAACAATTATCGGAACAGGACTGAAATCGAGTTCAGAAAGCAGATTATCCAGAATTGTACGGAGTATTTAAGAATACTTTTGCGAGAGCTGCATCTCCAAAGATGGCTTCCCTCGAAAATGGCTGGCCCACACCAGTTTAAGAACGCGGCGCGCGACACGAAAGACGCGACGCCACCAGGAAAGCGCGTACCACTTTGATAAGTTTGCGCTAGTAGTGGCTGCAGGGCAACCATTTCGCGTTACCAGTAATGTATGTGTGCTAGGCACGGCTCGGGTTTTAAAACAAATATACATCTGTACGTCTGAACATCTGTACATCTCTTTTGTGTCTGTTCATAATCCGTAAGTGCGGATAGTAGGCAGACAATGGGCAGGAGATCCCCATTTTGATAACAATCTGATGTTAGCTTTTGAGGGCTTGATCATATTAGAAGTAATATTATTCAATGGCAGGTTTTGAGCCCGCGACCGCACTTTTTACTATCCTTCGCTTTAATTGATGGTCAATGCCGTCCGTTTTTTCAGGTACCAAGACGGCCATATCCTCCTTCTCCTTGCCATCTTCACCGTTACCTACAACCCAGGTCTGCACAACCTCTCTTCGCTCTGGCCTAGAGTCGCCTTTCCGCTTGGCCTCGTCCATGCGCCACACGTAACCACCATATACCGCGACTTCGGCGATGGCAACCAGTATACTTCCACCCATAGTAAGAAATATACGGGCTGGGAGGCTCCACCACCGACCAAGAATCCAGAGGGTTGCAGCTACGCCGGCGATGCTGACGAGGAAGTTGATCAGCAACATGACCTGCCTATGTATTTCGTTGTATGTAACATCATCGTCGCCGAGGTCTGCGTCACTTGTTGGCTTGTTCACAGCAGCAAACGATCGCGCCGAGTCTGGAAACCGATCTTTGAAGGTCTCGAGCGGTATGGGAGGGTTGATCATTCGTTCGTAAGCGCGGGCATCCTCCTCTCGGCGAAGCTTGGCCATGAGGGCTACGTATTCAGGTGACTATGGCTTGTTGTAAGCAAGTTTACCTTCTAGATGGCGACAAGAAAAGTGATTTGCTCTGTGAGTACCTTTGCAGGCTTGGGTGCGGGCGGCGCCACGTAGACTTGCGAGCCTCGCAACAGCTCCTCCAACCGAAATGTCTTTTGGCTCTTCGAGAGTTGCAGTATTTGGCTATGTGATATCGGGTTGCCGATTGCGGGAGTGATTAGAGATGGATCGCTAGACTCGCTAGGTATCGTGGTGTGTACATCGATGGTGGCGAGGCAGTCCACAACGGACTGCGTCATGGTTAGGAGCACCATGATGGGAAGCGTAGATATGGTGTCGCAGGGATCCCAAGTCAATTGACAGAATAGGTCTTTTTTTTTCTTTGGTTATTTTTGCGCCATGTAATTCGAGAGCAAGTATGCGCAGGCCGTGCGCACGAAGTGCGAATAATAAAGGCGATGAACGGGAGTTGCAGGCAGCAGCCTTCAACCCACCATACGGCCACATGGGCAAAACTGGAAGCCGGCACAGGCTCCCGTCACCAGACATGGACCCAGAATCGATCCCAAAACTGCACTATAAGAAAAGGCGCTCAAAAAAGCTTCCCTCTATCGAACTAGTGCTCATGGTCTTTGGCCAATAAGGGCCATGTTTGTAGTATCTTAGTGGAGCTCCGGATTGACCCGCCGTCGCGCCTGAAAGCGGATGCAAAAGTTTGGCCAGCGATAATTAATTGCTGGCGTTCTTGCTCCATGAGTGTTTGAGCATCATATCACATTGCGCCGCCAATTGAGCTCCCGGGATCTTCGGCGCACTCGGAAGACCGAATTACCAGTATCATATATCCCAGGAAGTACTCGTTTACCTTTTTTTCTCGAGTTTGGGGAGCTGTGTTCCTCTTACGATGAGTCTACGTCAACGATCCTCGTCCGCCCTTACCCAGGCCGCGGCCCGGAGGACTGTAGCATCGCCCTGTGTGCTCTGCCGACTGCCACAGGAGCCATCTCGAGTGTATCGAGCCAGCATTCACTCTACATCGAAAAAAGATTCAGCGTGGGCCGCGGCGGTGCAGGTTGCCTCTAATGTCGTGGGAAACGTTGTCAAAAAGGCCGGCAAGGATACCATGGCCATCGACCCCCTTCGGACAGTCGCCAAGGAGATGAAGTTTCTCACAGGGAATATTCGCAAGCTTCTAGGCTCTGGCCACCCTTCTCTCGACCGAGTCGCAAAATACTATACCCAAGCTGAGGGCAAACATGTCCGGCCCTTGATTGTCCTGCTGATGAGCAGGGCCACGCACCTTTGCCCCAAGAACCCGCACAGCGACAGCCCGCAGACCGCACGTGGCATCGATTCTTCAATATCGCCTGGCCAGATTCTCGGTGACTTCAACCCATCGGCGCTGCCGTTGACGGCCCCGGAGGCTGACATGGCCAACCCCGAACTGGATATTCTTCCCAGTCAGAGACGCCTAGCCGAGATTGCCGAGCTCATCCATACCGCTTCCCTACTTCACGACGATGTCATTGACCACTCTGAGGCGCGCCGTGGCTCTCCATCTGCCAACCTCGAGTTCGGCAACAAGATGGCCGTGCTTGCCGGAGACTTTTTACTTGGCAGAGCCTCCGTCGCCCTGGCCCGGCTGCGCAACGCCGAAGTTGTTGAGCTCCTGGCTACCGTCATTGCCAATCTTGTAGAAGGCGAGTTCATGCAGCTGAAGAACACTGAGCGGGATGAGCGCAACCCGAAATGGTCCGAGGAAACCCTCAGCTACTACCTCCAAAAAACGTATCTGAAGACGGCGAGTCTCATCTCCAAGTCTTGCCGTGCCGCTGCTCTGCTCGGCAACACTGACGTTGCCACCGTCGATGCTGCCTATTCCTACGGCCGAAATCTTGGACTGGCATTCCAGCTAGTTGACGACATGCTCGATTACACTCGTTCAGACAAGGACCTCGGCAAGCCCGCGGGTGCTGATCTTGAGCTTGGCCTTGCCACCGCGCCACTTCTCTTTGCTTGGAAGGAGAACCCCGAGCTTGGCGCCCTTGTCGGACGCAAGTTTGAGAAGGAGGGTGATGTCCAGCGCGTACGTGATCCTAACCGACCCTCGCTCCTTTGAACCATTGACTAATCTCTCGCAGGCCCGTGACCTGGTCCTTCAAAGTGACGGCATCGAGCAGACGCGCGCCCTGGCACACGACTACTCCGAAAAGGCCATTGCTGCAATTGCGCACTTTCCAGATAGTGAAGCCAAAGATGGTCTCATCGAAATGGCCGAAAAGACGGTCAAGCGCAAGAAATAAACGCAAAACACTCACTTTTGAAAACGACTAATAGAGGCGACAACGACATGTCTTGGCCCTTGTACGCTCTACTCGCCATGTACAAATAGCATTTTATTTTCCACACTGTAACTAGAAAACGGCTTGACGGATAGAGAGGAGAATATGTACGAAACTGTTGCCATTAGAGTTGATCTTTTTGCAAGGGGGAAGGGGTATGTATGATTGCACATATGCAGATGCAGGGCGCCGCTTTGGGTTGGATGCTTTGAAAAGCCAGGAAAAATGAGGCCTTTTCTGCCAAAGGGCAGGGATTGCCATGAGACTCAGCTCTTTTTGTTTAATCTAGGCATTTTGTTTAGACGACTTGAAATATCAGGTACATGGGGCGTTTCTGGAAGACCCTTGCAAGCACCCACCAACTTGAATGTGAAGCCGCATGCAACAGACCGCTGATGACATTGCTTCGGATCTAGAGCAGGTTGGATTGGTCTGCGTTTCCTTTTTTCTTTGTTTCGTTTTTCTTTGAGAGAGGCTGCCACTTCACTCTGGCCCACTTGGCTATTGAGCAATGAGGTGTCACTTGTTCGGTTGGCGGCCAAGTCCGACAATGCACTTGTAGGTGAAGTGCTGCACGATGTGTCAGGAGACGTTCTCGGCGCATGGAAAATTTCTCTTTCCGCCAGTCTCCGGCTGATCAATGAATCATGACGTTGAAAAAATAATAATACACATCTATAGGAAACGAGCAATTCAGGTCATAACGGCCGACACGTAGATATGCCCTGGCCGCTGGTTGTTCCTCACAGACACCCGGCGCGCCGAGCCTCCAGCCAAGCTAGGCCAACCGGCACCGGCCGACGGCGCCACATTTCCCCAAGCCGAACCGCCTTCTCTAAACTTACTAAAAACCGATGCGCAGCCCAATTCGTTTTCCCTCATTGACACGAGCATAGCCTTTTTCTTTGTTTTTATTTTCTTCTGAGAATTTGGGAGTCAATACACTGGCAGAGCCCTCTCCTAAATACAGGCTCAGGCTTCTCTACAAGGCAGACAGACCATCACAATCAATCTTCCGAGAGCAGCTACTACCCCGCCCCCACCATCTTCAACATTGCCGAGATCAAGGAGCAAGAGACAAACACACGGTGCAAAACATGTCAGGTCCTCTCACGATAATTGTGTCCTCGCGGGCGGTTCTCCCCGGTCTCGACGGATCGCTCGCGGAGTCTCCAGCGACAATTGCCATTTCTCCAGCCACCGGCAAGATTGTCTCGGTCGAGCCTAGGGTCCTGCCAAGAAGCGACTTCCCCAGCGACGCCACCTACATTGACCACTCCCCCAAGGTGCTGCTCCCGGGCCTGGTCGACGCCCACGTTCACCTGAACGAGCCGGGCCGCACCGAGTGGGAGGGCTTCTGGACGGGCACGCGGGCGGCGGCCAGCGGCGGCGTGACGACCGTCATTGACATGCCGCTGAACGCGATCCCACCCACCACCACGATTCAAGGCTTCAAGGAGAAGCTGGCGGCAAGCGAAGGGCAGTGCTGGGTGGACGTCGGCTTCTACGGCGGCGTCATTCCCGGCAATGCCCATGAGCTGAAGCCTCTCGTCGAGGCTGGTGTCCGCGGCTTCAAGGGCTTCCTGATTGCATCTGGTGTAAGTACAAGCACTCGCAAGGGTTTCCGAGTCCTGCGCCTCGTGTACCCGTTTCTAAACAGTGAATACTAGGTCGACGAATTCCCCGCCGTGACTGGAAAAGACGTCGCCCTCGCCATGGAGACGCTCAAAGACTCGCCCACGACGCTCATGTTCCACGCCGAAATGGTGCCGCACGAGGGCGCGCCAAAAGTCGACGCGACCAGCGCCGACGCCACCGCCTACCAGTCCTTCCTTGACTCGCGCCCGCCCTCGTTCGAGACGTGCGCCGTCGAGGAGATCCTCTCGCTCGCACACCTCGCGCCGCGGTTGCACCTCCACATCGTCCACCTCTCCGCCACGCAGGTGATTCCGCTTCTCAAGGACGCGCGCGCCAAGGGCACCCACATCACCGCCGAGACGTGCTTCCACTACCTGGGCCTCTCGTCGGAAGAGATTGAAAAGGGCGACACGCGGCACAAGTGCTGCCCGCCGATCCGCGAGGGCAAGAACCGCGACGGCCTGTGGGCGGAGCTCGTCGCCGCCGACTCGTGCATCACGACCGTTGTCTCGGACCACTCGCCGTGCACGCCCGAGCTGAAGCTCCTGCCTCCCCACCTGCAAAAGGAGGCTGTCGACAGTGCAAAGTCTGAGAAGCAGAAGAATGGTGATGCGCGTGGTGACTTCTTCGCCGCCTGGGGTGGTATCTCGTCCGTCGGACTCGGCCTGCCCATCTTCCACTCATCTGCCAAAGCTCGCGCGGCCGCGGCCGCTTCCGCTTCCTCGCCGGTCGCAGTGCCCACCCTAGTCGACATGGTACGTCTCTGCTGTCAGGCGACGGCCGAGCAGGTCGGGCTCGAGCACCGCAAGGGTGCGCTCCGAGCTGGCCTGGACGCTGACATTTGCGTTTTTGACGACCAAGAGCTGTGGACGTTCTCGCAGGGCGACATGCGCTGGAAGAACCGCTGCTCGCCGTGGGAGGGCCACGAGTTTACGGGCCGCGTCAAGGAGACATGGCTGCGTGGTACGAAAATCTTTGAGCACGGCGCGGGCAAGGATGGCTTGGTCACGGAAAAGCCCGTGGGCAAGACCATTACCGAGAAGAGAACGTAACGAGGATGGTGGTGCATTACGTGTAAGAGTTGCGATATTTTCGTTTAAAGTATAGATGCCATATGAGAGGAAGAAAAAAATTAAATCATATAAATAGTATAGACTTTACGCATAGCTAATCCTTGATATTCGGGTTCAAGGTGCTTTAGATTTTCACCTTCCCCATCTCTGCTGGCTGACGATGTTGTTCCACTGCAAACGACGCCACTCCACCGACTTTGTTGTGCGGCGCGCGCGTAAAAAAAACTTGTTGCTGGGCTAGAAACACCTAATAGGAAATCGCAACTGCTCACCAGCGACACAAATTTTATCCTGTATTCTCACCTGCATAGCAACATCACTACCAATGGCCGACAGCAGCGACGTGGACGAGGTCCAGCCCTCCATCGAATTCCTGCGCCTGCGTTGGCAAATCGCCGACGGCCCAGCAGCGCTGGCTTGCGTGCAGGTGCTCGACAACCCCGAGGACGCCGATTCCGCGCAGCGACCGCTGCAGGCGGCCGACGGCACACTGCACGAGATTGGCGGCGCGCCGTGCAGCGACCCGCCGACCGCGCGGCTCACGCTGCGCATCGAGGAGGCGACGTACCTGGGCGTCGACGGAGACGCGAGCGAGGCGGTCGCGGGGACGGCGGCGAGCCTCGACGTGAGGGCGGCCCCGGGGGCGGAGCACATCACGATCCGCGAGTACGTGCAGCAGGCGCACCCGTGGCTGCTGGCGCAGCGGCAGAAGCACTTTGAGGGCTACGGCTTCGCGGACAACGGGCAGGCCCTCCCGGCCGAGGCGGAGCTCTGGTTCGACCCGTCGTCGCCCAACGTCATCAACTTCTTCGACTCGGTCGAGTCGGAGCCGCCGTTTGCGTTTGAGTGGAGTCTGGTCGCGGACATGGCGTCCGGGATCCTTCACGGCCACCCGGACGACGACGAGTCGGACTACGGAGATGACGATGAGGGTCCGATCGACCCGATTGAGGACCTCAAGTGAGATTTGCCGCGGGGGAAGGGGAGAGCGGGCGAGCGCGGAGATGCGACAGATGGCTACGAAAACGATGTGACCGACTGGATTTACGTCATTGATCGAAACGCAATGGCTTTATTTTGCGTATGTTGATTATGTATTGATCCTGCGACCAAGACGGTGACGGCCTTTACTCGATGAGTGAAACACCAACGTCAGAAGAGCTTGGATCGGGCAACACCTTTGCATAGAAGAATGAAACAAGTGTCTTGGAGCCGCGATATTGATGAACTAGCGGCAAACAATTGGTGTGTATTTGTGCCTTGTGATGCTTGTTTCAACCCAGCAGCAGGATGTGGCGATGCCCAAAAAGAAAAAAAAAAGTTCATGCCGTACCTTGCGCAGGTATATGCAGCGAGCGAGCATGATCGACCCTCCCTGCAGAAACGAAGGTCTCATGGATGCGTTTTTCCTTTTATATACAAGATTGTCTCTTTTTGAGAGATTATGCAGCAATGGCCTGATTTTCGCTCTCCTACTTTTAGGCCGCGACGAAAGAGGGTGGCCGCACACCCTCCAAAAGCGCAATGGTTCACCCATTTGGGACGCCACGAGGTCGGCCTACTTGGCGCCACGACCCTAGCCTTACCCCACGTGGCGCCCATTTGATGGCTGCGCAGTAATCTCTTCAGCATATGAGTTTGGTAGCCTGGTGCCCTCCCTGTGTACCAGCATAGAGCCTTGAGCACGCGGAAGTGCCGGACTTTGGGTGTTGCCGACGGTCGGAACGTTGGCCCGGCTTGATTGCATTGGGCTGTAGCTGTCTGAATGCTGTCTGGCTACTTTCATTGTTTACCATACGGAGAATACGCGTATCGACAATTTAAGGCCAAGACCCAGTTTTGCCGACGGAACAATGTCATTGAAAGCTTGGGGTAGCTTCGAGGTCGACACTGGCCGGTGGCCACGAGCTGTCATCTGGGGCACCTCGCCTTTAACTGCGCTCCTTTCCGCCTTTATATTCCTCAATCGCATAAAATGCTACAGGTGAATTGGAGGGCCCAAATCATTATACCCTGTCTGAGAATTACAGCGCCAATTCGGCCCTGTCAAGCCACCATTTAAAGCCTCCGACGCCCCTCCGCCTCCCCACCTCCAGCTTCTACGCTCCACGCCGGCGCCTTTGGTGGAGTAAGAAGCCCGCCTCCAGACCTGCCAGACCCTCCTCCCCCAATCTACCAAACTCGAAACTTCACAATTCAACTAGCAGTCGTGAATGTCATACATGCTGTGCTGTTACTGCAAGCCTTCGTGACTTGATATGGCACGCCCCGCCTGTTGATCCAGGACGAGATCGAAACCTTCCTCGCGCCTCCTTTGCTCTCTACACCGCCCGACAGAAGATCTACATTGTCTCGGCTTCGTTTACAATCGACAGCCAATGTCTTAGATGCATATCGGGTATGTAGCACACTACAGTGGTGTAGATCGATTGTCGAAGCTTTTCAAAAAGGTGCCTTTCCACCTCGCCCTAGCTCACCATCGCTTTCGTTTCAAACGACTTTGAGCACTCTCTACCTGAGTCCATGGCTTCTCACGGTGAGAAAAAGGCTCAGGTGCCGGCAGTTCCTGTGGAATTTGGCGGCGAAAGCGACAGAACAGATAGAGCAAGCTCTATCGCTACTTCCATGGAACAGAACAGTAATCAGAAAAAAGAGAATGCTACGCGACACTTCTCGCTGTCCGGCGCGGGTCAGCTTTCCCTCGATGATGTTGCCAGCGTCCAAGTACAGATCCGTGATCTCGAGGTGTCCGTCAATACCGCTCCGTCCTGGCTCGCTCCTTCCACTTATCCCAGTCTATTTCGTTCGAACTTCAAAACTGATCCCGAAATGAAGACTCTTCTCCATTCCGTCAATGCCGACTTGGTCCCCGGCAGTCTAACAGCGATCATTGGCGGCAGCGGCTCAGGAAAGACGACGCTGCTCAACACCATGGCAGAGCGCATGGTCAGCTCGCGCCTGCACCAGGAAGGAACCGTCACCTTCAACGGCGAGACTGGCGTGCAAAACGTGCGTCATGCCTATGTCATGCAGCAAGATATTCTACTCCCGACTTTGACCGTGCGTGAGACTCTACGGTACGCAGCGGATCTTCGTCTGCCGTCGAGTATGGTGCGCAAAGACCGATGGCGTATTGTAGAGGAGGTCATACGCGAACTGGGCCTCAAGGAATGCGCAGAGACGAGAATCGGAAACTCACAGCACCGCGGATGCTCGGGCGGCGAAAAGCGTCGCGTCAGCATCGGCGTTCAGCTCCTTGCAAACCCGTCCGTCCTCTTCCTCGACGAGCCGACTACTGGACTGGACGCTACGAGTGCATATCAACTTGTTCGGACCTTGAAAACCTTGGCCAAAAAGGGTCGCACAATCATTACCACCATTCACCAGCCTCGTTCGGAAATTTGGAATTTGTTTGATAATATCATTATCTTGACCAGAGGGAGCCCTGTATATTCCGGTTGCGCATCCGAGTGCATACCTTGGTTTGAAACCCAAGGCTTTCCCATTCCGGCGTTTGTCAACCCGGCCGAGTTCGTCATTGACATTGCCGCCATTGATAATCGCACCCCAGAGTTGGAGACGGAGAGCAGCCTGCGCGTCGAAAACTTGAAGCGAAATTGGGGTCATGAGAGCGAAAAGGTATTTCTACCCATGGGTGGCGTAGTCAGTCAACCGCATCGCCGCCACCATCGCATCTGTTCACATGGACACGAGGAGAGGGCTGGGTTCTTGCGCCAGCTGCGGGTTCTGACCAGTCGAACTTTTAAAGTCACCTATCGCGACCCGATGGGCATGACGGCTGCCATTCTCGAGGCCGTCCTGCTTGGCGCAATCACAGGCTACATGTTTTGGAATGTCGGTCGCGACCAAGCTGGCATCAGGTCTCGTCAAGGTGGGCTTTACATTACTGCTGGCTTGCAAGGCTACCTGATCCTACTGTTCGAGGTATACAGGCTCACCATCGATATGCCCACCTTTGACCGCGAGAACTCCGAAAATTGCGTTGACCCTCTCCCATTCATCTTGTCTCGCCGAATTGCGCGAATGCCCACTGAGGATATACCAGTTCCATTCATTTTCTCCGTGTTCATGTACTTTATGTCAGGATTCGACCGTGATGTGGGCAAGTTCTTCACCTTCTTCGCCATAACTCTGCTCAACCAATATGTTTCGGTGACGTGTGCCATGGCGTGTGTAACGGCAGTTCGACACTTTCCTGGAGCAAGCCTGATGGCCAACCTGGTCTACACTATTCAGAGCATAGCATGCGGCATGTTTGTGCAATCCAGCAGTATTCCAGTTTATGTCAGGTGGATTAAATGGGCGGCGTACAATGTATGTCTTGAATCAAGTCGCGATGAATCACAGCTAACGCTTGTGGATAGTTTTATGCCTTCAGTGCTTATTGCGCAAACGAGTTCCAAGGAAGCTTCTACGACTGCCCGTATTCTGGCGGCAGAGATAACCCTGCCTGCGAGCAGTATACTGGAAGATATATCATGAAGTCGCTAGGTTTTCCTACCAATTGGATTACAAGACCGATTGTTGCGCTTGCCTCGTTCATTGCATTCTTCTTACTGTTATCCACAATCGGCCTCACATTTCTCAAGGTGGAGATGACAATTGCTCGAGCTCGAACAACGGATACTGATTTGTCTGCCGGCAAAGAAAAGATGACGGCACGTTCAATTGGCGAAATCAGGGCTATCGATGTTGGCCTATACAAATTTGCGCTGGCCTTGGACAAGAAGGCGGCCACTGGCAAATCTCTTCCGAGACGTCTGATCGTCAATCCTATCACGACGACCTTCCAAGCTGGTACTTTGAACGTAATAATGGGTCCTTCCGGCAGTGGGAAAACATCACTTCTCAACGCGATGGCACTGAGGCTTCGAAATTCTGTAGGCACCAAGTATCGACCATCTGGTAAACTAACATTCAATGAGGCGGTTCCCTCGGACTCTGTTATCCGCTCTGTCTGCTCATATGTCTGCCAAGATGACGACGCACTTCTGCCGTCTCTTACTGTACGAGAAACGCTCCGATTTGCGGCCGGTCTGCGCCTACCGTCATTTATGAGTACAGAAGAGAAATATCGTCGAGCGGAAGAAGTGCTGCTCAAGATGGGTCTGAAGGACTGCGCAAACAATCTAGTAGGAAATGACATGATCAAGGGTATATCTGGTGGTGAGAAGCGGCGTGCTAGCATCGCTGTTCAGGTCCTGACGGACCCGCGCGTGTTGCTTCTCGATGAGCCTACTTCTGGCTTGGATGCCTTCACAGCCAGTTCAATCATGGAAGTGCTGCAAGGTCTCGCAAATGAGGGACGTACACTGATTCTCACTATCCACCAAGCGCGATCTGATCTGTTTAGGCATTTTGGCAACGTTTTACTACTGTCTCGTGGCGGTCACCCGGTATATGCAGGTGCTGGCAAAGACATGCTCGGATATTTTGGCAGGCACGGGTATGAGTGCCCAAAGAATACCAATCCGGCCGACTTTGCACTGGACATGATTACCGTCGACTTGCAACAAGAACAGGTCGAGGCTGAAAGCCGTGAGCGGGTAAAGAAGCTGATCGAAAGTTGGGACAAAGATCTCGACCCAAGTGCCAATGCTGTTCAGGAGCCGCGACTGTCGCCAATTCATGAGGAGACCGACGAACCAAGTGGAAAACAAAATGTTCAAACTGCTGGCATCCAGATTGATGCGGCCAAAGGAGAGTCTATCGAAAAGGCGCAGCCAGCATCACACAGAGACAAGGATGCCACCGAGGCTCAAGGTACTTTCGCAACGGCGCCTCGCCGCTCTTTCAACCGGGCCAACCTTTCTACACCGGCGGAACTCGGAGCTCTTGTGCGTAAGCGCACATCGCTTGTCAAAGCCCTCCCTCTTCTTCTCCGCCGCGCCATCATCAACACCCGCCGCCAGCCGGAGCTCATTCTCGCGCGCACGATGCAAGTGGCCGGCCTGGCCGGTGTCTTCACCCTCTTCTTCGCGCCGTTCAAGCACGACTACTTTTCCGTGCAGAATCGCATGGGCTACGTGCAGCAGGTCGGAGCTTTCTATTTTGTCGGCATGCTGCAGAACGTGGCCGTGTACCCCGCAGAGCGCGACGTCTTTTACCGCGAGGACGACGACGGCGTGTACGGCGTCGACGCGTTCCTCTTGTCGTACACAATCCTCGAACTGCCCTTTGAAGTCCTCAGCTGCCTCATCTACGGGCTTTTCTCCACCTTTGCGGTGCGCAACCCCGAGACGGCGTCGCTCTACTTTGCCACATTTTTCGGCTGCTTCGGCGTCGTGTCGTGCGGCGAGAGCCTCGGCATCATGTTCAACACGCTGTTTGCGCACACGGGCTTCGCCGTCAACATCATGGGCGTCTTCCTCTCCGTCGCCAACGGCATGGCCGGCGTCCTGTCCATCAACATGCCCGAGGCGTTCAACGCCGTCAACTACCTGTCCCCGATTCGCTACGCTACGCGCGCCATGGCACCGTACGCGATGCGCGGCGTCGAGTTTCACTGCACAGGCGAGCAGACGCTGCCTGACGGGTCGTGTCCCATCACCTCAGGCGAGCAGGTGCTTGATCTGTACAACTTTGACGTGGATCCCAACGTAAATGCTTACTGTCTCCTAGCGTGCGTGGTGATTTATAGACTGATCGCGTGGGCGCTGCTGAGAGTGACTAGGGCTCGCTGGAAGGACAAGAAGAGGGTAGAGATGTGATGGCTGGCGTTGCGACGCTTCTTTTTTTTTCAACACCCCAGCGCGCGCTCACACGCCCGACTCGAATTCTTGCATATATGCCCTATGCTTACATAGTATATCATGTTTTTGAATATCATGAAGCTCCGAGATATTCTGGCGTCTCTGCGGAAAGAAAACGCGGGGAATTCTATATGTAATGTTTACATTTGGGGATTCTCATTTGCACGAGGCCATGCGGAATTGTTCAAGTCGACGTGTTATTACATTAAGACATGTACTTGAAAACAACCTCCGAAAAGCAACCATTATTTGTTAATCAAAGTTTGTTAAAGTTTTTGAGACACATATAATTCAAAATAGCGCAACCCCATTTCAACAGGTCAAGGTTCCCATATATAGGCTCCTCAGGAGGCTTGCTTTCAGAGACTTTCTGATGCCGTAGGAAGATTCTTCAATTTGTATGTGATTCTCATATTTAAATAGGTACCTCGTGTAGTAGTAGAGATCCTCCACGCGCAAATAGCAATGCTCCCCAATTTCCTAACGTATATTTGTACGGAACATTCGATTTGGTCATAACCGACCTAATATATGTGCAGATAATAAGGTATCAAGTGACGAAAACAATCCAACAACCAAGAACAAGCGAATCATGATGATCAATCTAGTAGGAGCGCTTCTCATCGTCCGAGCTAGTCAGATGTGCTGTGTTGCGACCGTCCAGCCTGGTCTGGTCTACGGTTTCGAAGTGATATAGAGGAGGCTTGGTGGCGTTTTTCTGGAACAGCACATAGCGCTTGAAGAACCAGGGCAACTCGACGGTGACCTGGTAGTGGGCAAACTTGCGGACGGGAACTGCAAAGATCCAGTCGAGTTCCTCGAGGGAGCGCTGCATGGTCTCGGGGACGAATAAGAAGATGAGTACAAACGCGACGACGTTGAAGCCGGCGTAGACGCCAAAGGCGCCGACGGGCTTCGCCTCATGGAGCAGAAAGGGGAACGACGTGCCGAGAACGGCGGCCCAGAAGAGACATGTAGCCACGGCGAAGCCCATGCCCATTTCGCGATTCTGAAGGGGATACACCTCGCTTGAATATGTGAAGGGCACTGGGCCTTCTCCTGGTGAGTAAAACGCGGCAAAGAGGAAGACGAAGAGGCAGACGAGACCGGTACGGACGTCGCCCATGTCCTTGTCGATAAGGGTACAGAGCCCAGCTGCGAGTAGGGTCCAGAACATCTGGGGAAAGGTGAAGAGCAGCAGGCTACGGCGGCCAAAGGTATCAATGGTCCAGAAGGCGGGAAACGCAAAGAGCCAGTTGACCAGGCCGAACCCAAAGGAGCCGATCATGGCCTTGAACTCGGTAAGGCCGGACTCCTTGAAGATGGAGGTTGAGTAAAAGGCGATGATGTTGATGCCGCACATTTGCTGGGCCAGCATGGTGGTGAAGGCGGCAAGGTTGGCGCGGCGCACGCGCGGGACGGTAAAGAGCTGCGTGAAGCGGCCGACGAAGCTGGCCCTGCTCGCGAGGCGCTCCTCCATCTCGAGCTGCGTGCCAATGTAGAAGACGTCGCGGGCGACCTGGATCTCGTCGAAGCGCAGCACCGACATGGCCCTCCACGCGTCGGCGAAGCGGCCCTTCTTCATGTACCAGCGCGGCGACTCGGGGCACAGGTAGATGCCGACGAGGAGCGGGACGGCGGGGATGAAGGGGGCGCCGAGCATGAGGCGCCAGTTGATGTGCGGCACGTGGAAGACGGCGAGGTTGAAGGCGGTGCCGAGCATGATGCCAAAGGCGGTCCACATCTGCCACGACATGACGAGGGCGCCGCGGATGGACGTGGGCGCGTTCTCGGCCGCGTAGATGGGCACCGTCGAGGCCTTGGCCCCCATGCCGATGCCCATGAGCAGCCGGCAGGCGAGCTGCTGCTCCCACGTGTGGCAGAAGGCGGAGCCGATGACGGGCCAGATGCAAAAGTGCGCCGAGAACCAGATGGTGCCGCGGCGGCCAAAGTAGTTGTTGAGCGGGTCGGAGAGCCAGCACCCGATGAAGCTGCCCAACGCATACGAGGTTCGTGTTAGCAGCGCACTTTCTGGTCGCGCGACATGAACGGCAGGAGGGCAAGACGGAAAGAGGGGGGTGACACTTACGCGCTACCGATATAAGGAGCGGCATTGATGAGACCGACGAGGATCTGCTCCCGGGCGCTGTCGCCGCCGATGCCGTAGTAGCTGGGGAAGAAGATGGTGGCGCCGTTGGCGCCGGTCTGGTCCCAGCCCTGGACGGCGGCGCCGATGGAGCACATGGCAATGGTCCAGAACAGGCGCGCGGGCATGGCCCACCTGTTGGACCGCTCGCGCTCCAGGACGGCCCTCTCGGCGGCCGTCAGCGTCTCGGCGCCGTCGATCCGGTCGAGGTCGGTCGGGTCCTGCGCGACGAGCGCGCCCTTGCGCAGCACCGAGATGTGCTCCGAGAGGCCGCGCGCGCGGGCAAACTCCTCGACGTTGCGCATGAGCTCGTCGCGGGGGATGCCCTCGAGGGGGTTGCGTATGCGCGCCTCGAGATTACGCTCGACGACGACCTCCTCGGCGTGGGTGGTGCCCTTTTCGGCATACATGTCCGCGACGGCGGCTTTGCTGATGTCGTCGGACATTTTTGTGTGGAGCTTTCTGAGCTCGTGAGGAGAGTGGGAAAGCGTTTGTCTCTTTGTGCGTGAGCACAAGAGTGTATATCCCCAAGTAGAGGGGAGGGGGAGAAGGAAGCAAGAGGCCCCAAAATGGATGTGACAAGGGCACACACAAGGGTCGCTAGGATAGAATGTCTAGAACAAGAAGAATAGTTTAAAAGGATTTTCCATGATCAACAGCGGGGGAATGTCTAAAGTATAAATGGAAAAATGTGGGAGTGAGGATGGAGTACGGATTATACGGTCACTCGACCCCAGGATCCGTGTCGAGAATGGAGATTTATGGTTGCGGATAGACAAAGCACAACGCCAAGACTACGCTGTACCAGGCTAAAACAAGGACAAGGCTACATGGAAACAGGTTAGTTTTTTCAGGAAACCATCTCAGCGCTTTTGGCCTCCCCCTTGCCCAGTGCGGCCAAATGTGCATGCCAGTGGGGGGGGGTTATACCACGAAGCGACGCGGCGCCGGCCCTGGAGTAGCGGAGCCTTATTTTGCTACTCGGTCTGGGCCCTCTGGAGTTTTGGTCACCACTCGACTACTCCGTACAGATTAGTAAATTAGTTTCAATTGTTGCGGCGCTGCGCGGGGGAAGGGAGGGGGGCTTTCCGCATGGCGGCGCCGGAGTGGAATGGCCGGGGAGCCCGAGCGATCAACACTGACAGTGAGACTATTATAATTTTGTTGGTTCGCCTTTTTGCTTGTTTGTGCTCGAATTACCGTAAGCGAAAGATCTATTTATACCTCTCATCTATGAAAGACGCACTCTTCGACAGGTATGGATGAATGGCAAGAGGGAGCTGAAGAGAGACTCTGTGTTTTTGTTTTTTTACACAGCTTGTTGATGAGTTACCGCATTAGGAAATCTGGGGAGCACATGGTTCGAAGCCTCGCCCATCTCCATAACCTTGTCTGGTGGCCCGAGAATGCGACGTCATGTTTAGCCCTTTTGTTCTATTGAGTGGGAGAGGGGGCAATAAGGATGACCCTGCTCACCATCCTGGTACACCGCCAAGATGTAAGCGACGGCAAAAGCATTGCTTTCATACTCGGTACATGCAAGCGTGCCCGATACGTTGAACAGATCCCATGGTCGGCTTTATTGTGCAGTGTGAATGGGGATCGATTGTCTCACCCAGCTCGCCGCCTTGTCAGTACCCCGTGGGACGGTCCGAATTGCCCATATTTGAGCAGCGTGACTCTGAAATAGCGCAAGTTCAGGTAGTTAGGTACCTGTCAGCCTGTTTTTATCCCCATGAGAATCGGTATTGCACGAGGTGTGGATTGTGCCAAAAAAAAAAAAAAAAAAAAGCCACCGAGTCACTCTGCAACCGGCGGTGCGCCCTGCGGCTCCCCAGAATGGAAATCACCGCAATGACGACATTCCAGACCATTGTTCCCGGAACAACACCGCAAGACACCTTTTCTTTTTCCATCTCGCCATCTCGTCTCAGCTGCTTGCATTTCAGCAAATCACTCGAGCCCCCAATTTATCCCAATTTATCCCAATTATGCCTTTTTTTTTTTTTTGCCACCTTGGTTACCTCGCCTCCAAAAAAAACCCCCAAACCTCTTGACTTTTTGTGACGGAACCGACTGCACGCCACCACGCCACCACGCCACCATCTCTGTAGAGTCGACTAGCCCTGCATCGCGTCCCACTTGTTATAGAAACAGTCAGCAGAAGTGGCGTCTGTTGGCTCCATTTTCAGGCAACAGAATTATTACATCGTTGACTGGATGAAAAAGGGCGCGATGGGGTCCGGATCGGCTGGTTGCCAAGATGTCCCGTGCCTCACCTGTCCCACATGGGAAAAAAATCGAACATGGCACCTTTGAACCGCTGATGGGCTTCTGGTTCCTGAAGCCGTCAACCAATTAACTAGGGTTTGCTATGATTATAACTTGCATCGTGCACTGTACTGCTTCTCTGCCTCGGCCGTTGGACGTCTCAACCATACGCTATGCCGCGCGAACTTACAACAATGCGCATCACCGGAGCTTAACAGCCGATCATCCAGGCTTGGGGTTATACACTTTCGCTAAAAAACTCCTTGCTTTCGTACAGCCGGCAGTCGGGGGTTCATTAGCGGTCGGCAATACCCCGTGCTCATCATGCGCCGTACCCCACGGGGAGAATGGAGAGACGTCCGTTCATTCGCTCGTTATTCTGCTGCCTGATGAAAAGTGGTTCAATTGTCTCCTTCATATAATCCACTTCACGCCCCTGGCGCTGCCAACTGCTAATAACTAGCCAACTAGCATGTTCAATGGATCGATAGTAAAGAGCCGAGAGCTCTGGGTCTTGACAGGCGCGCCACTTTCCAGGAACTACTGGCTCCTCATGTTGATCTCAGGCCCGAGGACGCAAGCCGTTGATTTCCGTTGCAGAGTTAGTTTTATGTGCAAGCCAGCCATGTAGTTAGTTGACGGGTCAACGCCACAGCGCTCCCGCAGAAAGCCGAAGACGCAGCCTTTTTCAGGTCATGGCCCAGGCAAATCTATCGCTGCGGTCTCGCTCAACTGATTGTATCCAGTGTCGGCCGCTCCGCCCTCTGGCATGCTCAATGCGAGACTGCCAGTTCCGGCTTTCCAAACTTGGCAATGCCGCATCCGGCTTCGCTCTACATGAGGTCTCACATTCAAGACAATCGGCGCTCGTCATGAAAGCCCTCAAGATTCATTAACAAAACAAGTAGGTCTGTCAAAAAAAATTCGTCGGGTCTATAATGGCCTCTTTGTATCTTGTATATGGCAATAATTCAGCATGGCACTTTCACCGTTCCAAGCTGCGTCTCCAGTCTCGTGGCTGATACCCAACTGCAGGGCGACGGTCCGAGCCTCAAACAGCCATCTCAACGTCTGCCACTGGCGGGTCAGTCTTGGGTATTTCGCGCCAACTCTATTTCATAATGTTGCTGCCTATTCTGGGCTGTGATGGCTCATCCCCAAATCGACATGGTGCTTTGACCAACAGCAGATGGCGTTTGACGTGGCACAACGGCAGTTCCGCAGTCCGCGCTTCATCCATGCATATGCGGTCTAGAGGTTCATTTTATGGTTTCAATGACGGTCAAAAAAGACAAAATCGCTCACACCATCTCTTCGGTTTGCCCAGCGTCGCCTCCGATGTCCACTTCACCTCTTGTCGGTTGTCGTACACCGTCCCACCACGCAATGTAAGGGCCGTTCTGGCCCATTCATGGGTGAAGCCATTCGGTCGATTTTGTAAATATCTTGTAAAACAAAGTGATCAATGAATTTATGAGTGATTTCTTCGAGTCTAATGGCTCAGCAGTCGCCACAAAACCAGCACGCATCATCCGTTTCAATGTGCCCATCGATTTTGAGGACATGCAGTGCACCCTCAACTTTCAAGCAGAAAGGAAACGCAGCTACGCAAACACTCTGAATATCAATTGACTAGATCTTCTTCTGAGATCAGCCGTTTCTAAGATGCCAGATCACCGTACGGAGGCGCCAGGCTGGGCAATAGGGATACGAGTTGGGGCTTGTCTTTTGCGACATGCCACGCTGGAGTTTACCGCACATTGGTCACGCGAAGCCAAGACGGAAAGAAACCATCATGATTATTCATATTGTATTTACAAATATATTAAACAAATCTTGGCATGAATCCTTTGCCAATGTTTATAGTTTTGCAGGAACTAGTCTCTTGGCGGGTAGTTGGTAGCTTGTGTGTGCCTTCAATTCCCAGCCGGACACCGGTATCCTAGCCATTCAGTTGCTTGGGCTGACTCGGAGAGTCTACTTCTCCTCATAACTGATGTTGTAAACGTAGCTGATGTCACGCCTGTGATGATGGATGCATTTGTGATCAGAGCCTTTGGATGAGATCAATTCAAATCTCGGTAAACTGGTAGAGTAAACATCATTTCGTCAAATCTTTGACGAAAATACAACAATACCAAAGATATAGAAACACATTCCTTTGTGATCGCGCTCAGATTCAGGAGCGAGATTTACACACACGCACACACACACACACACCAAAGCGTCAGGTCTTCCTGTCAAGTTCGAAATCGAGAGCGCGCATCTGTATTGTCTTCATCGGTCGTCTTCCATTCTTTCCAGGCGGTTTCTGTGCATCACCCATCATGGCTAATCGTTCACCGCTGTCGCCGCCTCTCTCCCGTCACACACGCCGGCTGCCCACCGCCGCTCTACCCGGTCTCTCTCGGGCACCTCGTCATAGCGACCCGGACGCAACCATATACTATGAATCACCAGACGCCTCGCGTCTGCCAATCGGCATAGATGAATCACGAATACAGATGCACAAGTATTAAAGGGGGGGTCCTTGCTGCCCTGCCACAGACGTTTTGCAAGATGCTACTCCTCACACCATCTTTTTCTTTTTTGCAGCCAGCTTGTCCGTTGCACGACTTTCGCTTCTCGTGCTGGAATTTGTTTGCCCTCCTCATCCGGTCAGATTCCTTGCCTCTGATCCCCGCTTCTCGTGTTTCGAGGCAAGGGTTTTGTGCCGCCCTTATGCGGATCCGAGAACACATTCGCGTCCAGACCATATCCTTCGCGCCAGGTGTCCTGCCGCTGTCCGCCTGCACGTTCCGCATCGTCTCGTGCCTGCGCATCGCCACCGGCCGGGGCATCCCGCTCTGCTTCTTTTCCCGCGTCACGGCTGCGTTTTACAACGATCGCGGGCAGCCCGTCTGGAGCCGGCGCGTCCTCCTCTACAAGATTGTGCCGAGAAACCGAACAAGCTTTGCTACGGGTCAAGGTGCGTCCTCATCTTTCTGCTCGGGGCTGAGCCCTTTCATTTTGATGTTTTGTCCTAACAAATGTCATAGAGATCGTCCACTTCCCTCGAGAGGAGCGTCGCGAGTCCATTCCGCAGCTCCAACAGGATCGCACGCGAGCCGACGAGACTGCTTCTGCAGCATCTGTTGGATACTTTGGTATGGTTTTCCGACTCGGAATAGCCCAAAGAATTGTCGCTTACATGATACATAGGGAACATCAACTATACACAAAACGGATATCAGCAGTACCCCTTACACCATCAACAGCATCGTGCGCCTGTTGCACAGTATCACCTGCAGCATCTCCCTGCAGCAAACCACGTCCACCATCCGCAATCACAGTATCAAGACCACGCCCACCATCAAGTCCTTCCGGTCCATCACACGAGCCTACAATATCGACCCTATATAACACAGAATCGCGCCATTCACGCTGCAAGCACCTTTGGCTCAACCCAACACTTCGCTCCGACCAGCTGCCCCCCCGGCTCCGGCCACTGGTACACGTCTTTCAACCCACAAGAGCGCCGCTGGGTCAATACTTGGCAGTCGAATTGACTCTCGCACCGTACCAGTCTCATTCTCGAACCGTCCTCCCGCAAAACGCCAATGTCTGGAGGTTGGAATCCCGTCACCGGCCGTGACAACCACGGCGGCCGTCCCAATTTTGCGCCTCAGGGCGCCGGCCCGATGCCGGCCC
The DNA here is from genome assembly GCF_051103115.1 of Cordyceps javanica. Lineage (NCBI taxonomy): Eukaryota > Fungi > Ascomycota > Sordariomycetes > Hypocreales > Cordycipitaceae > Cordyceps > Cordyceps javanica. Next base: position 4,134,350 of record NC_139296.1, read on the forward strand.
AAGGGCAGGCCTACATCCCGTACATGGGCGGTCCGGGTTACAATTTTGGTATGGTTCCCCAGTGCGCAGGCTATCCAGGCATGGCTGCTTACGGTGGTGGTTACATGGCAGCTCCGACCTTTTACCCACAAGCCGCCGGCGGCGGCGGCGGCATGCCGATACCCATGATGGCGGCACCCATCCAGCAGCAGGTGCCCTCGGTAGGCTTCTGCACGCAGCAGACGTTTTCCTACCAGCCCAACGGCACGGGCAACGTGCTCCCGCGGCAGCCGCAGCCCTACCCCGTCATCGACCCCGGCATGCCGGCGGCGCAAATGACCAACAGTTCCGGCGGCGTGGGCTGCGAGCCCGGCTACAACTACTTCTTCCCCGCCGAGCACACCAAGGCGCACATCTTCAAGACGAGCACCCCGCCCTGGCAGCTCCCGCCCACGGCGCAGATCCCCTTCAAGGCGACGCACATCCCCTGCACCACCACCATGGCGGAGCTGCTCAAGGGCTTCGGCTGCACGAACCCCGTCGCCAAGAAGAACAAGTGCTTCGAGGTCATTGGCGGCGGCAGCGGCAAGTGGTACAAGGGACTGGCCATCAGCGGCGACGACAGAGACATGATGAAGAAGACGATCAAGGACGTCGGTTGGGACATGACGAGGACGGGCAACGCCCATGAGAAGCCGATTGTGTGTCTGTGGTTTTGCAAGGATTAAAGACATGAGTAAGTAGGAGGCCTCTATGTTGTCGCAAAGAGAGTTTGTTCGATGGCACAAGCTCAACTTTGCCTTTGAATGGTGTTTGGAAAAGGTTTCCAAAATGACGTTAGATGTCTTGATATTTGTCTGCCTTGTTTGGATTTACTGCCCATGAATGGCGTGCGACAGTCGACGAGAAAAAAAGGTTGCTCTTTAGCTGGTAATTGATCTACAAATATGATGAAATTTGCTTAAATCACAGCACAGAAGCCCGGGTTTGGAGCCCACGATGCTGAAAAACCATTGGAAATAAAACTCAATCAAGTCAAATATCGCTGCGCTTCCCCTTTAAAGTGCAATGCAAGTTATTTTGTTACTCATCATCATCGCTGTCATCCGGCACAACTCTCACCATGCCCAGGCCAATCTTCCGCGGCGAGATCTGCTGCTGCTGCTGCTGCTGCTGCTGCTGCTGTTTCTGTTGCTGTTGCTGCTGCTGCTGCTGCTGCTTCTCCACAGTTGCCTTTTGCCGTCTCCCTGCCTCCGAGACCAGACCTTTGAGGTAGACCTCGGCCTGGACAGTCGCACTGTAGGCCGTGGCGGTCCAGTTCCAGACGTTGCGGCGCTCGGCGTCGGCGCCCGCGGCCAGCAGCGTGCGCAGGCACAGCAGGCTCCCGTTGCCGCTGGCAAAGTGCAGCGCCGTGTTGCCCTCGGCGTCGGCCCTCTGGACGGCCTCGACGGGGCCGCCGGGCGCGTAGGTCAGGAGCAGCTGCAGGACGGTGTCGTGGCCGCCGGCGCTGGCGTCCATGATGGCGTCGCGGCCGCGGCCGTCGCGGCGCAGCACGGAGCGCGGGTCGCTCTCGCACAGCAGGTGCACCACCTCGCTGTGGCCGGCGGCGGCGGCCAGCATCAGCGCCGTCTGGTGCTTCTCGTTGAGGGCCGGCGTCGGGTCCTCGTGGCCGGCGGCGAGCAGCGCCTCGCACGTCGCGCGGTGGCCGAGCGACGCGGCCAGGTGCAGGTTCGAGTTGGAGAGCCCGGCCGCCGACGTGTCGGGGTTGTGCACGAGCCGCGGGTGGGACTTGAGGATGCGCTTGACGAGCAGGGCGTCGCCGGCGTGGATGGCGCGTCGTAGGCGGATCGCGGGGTCAATCCTGGCGGGACTGTTAGCTTTGCGAAGCGGGCGGGTAGAGAGGCTGGACAGCTTGAGTGTACATATTGAATGGCTTGTCATGTTAGAATCGGCCGCGGCAGAGGTGCAACGGGGAACTTGGAGAGCCTCGCCAGCAAGGTCTATGTAGTTGGGTGCGGATGGAGTGACGCGACTGAGTGTGGATGCCACGATGCAATGGCACCAAACACCCCACTCAACAACGTCTGCTTTGAACTTTTGGTGCGCCGAGAAGCTACAACGGACGAATCTGTCTTGTCCAAATCAATGACTTCTGGAAATTTCAGAAAGGAGATCTGAAAAAAAAAACAGCCTTGTGCCCACAATTCTCGGGTGTCAGGAAACTCACGCCATGACAGCAACGACAACGACAAGCGATTGCACACGTCAATCAACAGCCAAAAATTCGCAGTCGGTATGCTCAGCCTGCGCAACCAAAGAACAATCGAACATCAGACCTGGCAAAGCCGAGAAGATACGTCTCTGGTAGCCTGCCTAGCCGGACTCGGAGACTTTACTCATTCCGTTTATTATACTTGACAATGGTGGCGTCCACCACGAGACTGCGCGCGTCGCCTTTGCCGTGGCGGCAGACTTCAAGGTGGCCTGACTACTCATCCTCAAACGCAGCAGGTGAGACAATAGCCGACGGCCGGGACAATTTCTGAGCTGATATTGATTTATTACTTTTACGTACCAGACGCTCTAGACGTGCCAAACTACAGGGTCGCGGTCAACTGTCACAGCTGCATTTGTCCTTGCGGCAAAATCAGTGATATGTTCTTATAATCATTATGATTCCACTATGTACAAAAGAAGAGAAACAAGAAAATACGGAGCGCTGCATCATCATCATCATCATCGTCATCGTCATCACTCAAACAGCTCGCTCAAGTCACGCTTCGCATTGCGCTGAATGCCGCACTTGTTCAGGCACGCATCGATGCCCAGGGCAATGTTGTCGGGGATGGCATGGCGAAAGGTCTCAATGTCCTTTCCGTTGAGCGTCTGCGCGCCGCCCAGGGTCGCGCCCACCACGTCCGGTCGCAGGCTGAAGAAGTTCTGCGCGACCTGGCTGACGCCGGCGTCGGCGTCGGGAAAGGCGGCGACGAAGACGGCGTCGGTGCAGTCCGGGTTGAACTCTTGGTGGATGGCGCCCTGGGGGAAGACGGCCATCTGAAAGGTGCTCATGGTGTTGGCGACGGGCGCGGCGCCGTTCTCGAGCACAAAGTTGGTCACGAGGCGGCCCTGGACGACGACGTTGAGCTCGGTGGCGCGCGGGTGGACGTGGGCCGTGTTCATGCCGCACGGGCCGAGGAAGGCGACCGTCATGGACGCGCCGTTGCCGATGAGCGCGGGGAACGTCTTGGCCGTGGCGGCGATGGAGAGGCCGCCCCGGCCCTTGGCCTCGGAGCGGCCCGCCGCGTTGACGTCCTTGAAGTCAAAGACCCAGTCGCCCGGCCGGTCGAGCAGCTTGGAGCGATCGAGCGCCGTCGGGCTCGTCATGAGCTTGGCGATGAGGTCGGCGTCGGCGCCCCGCGTGTTGACCGGCACGACGGGCGGGATGACGGCGTTGATGTCAATGTCCCGCGCAATACCGCTGGGAGCGGCCAGGGCGGCGCCGGCAAGGAAGGCGAGGGTGGAAGCGGAGGCAAAGTACATGGCGATGAAAGGGGCCTGCGGAATTTTTTTGTTTTGTTTGTTTGTTTCTTTTCTCTTCTGCTTGGTACGGCTTGGCGGAGATGAGAGTAACCCTTGTAGAGAATCTTAGATCTTGTTTTGAGGATGAGGAAACATTTGATTTCAAAGACGCCGCAAAGCCTCGACTATATACACGGCTCTGGGGGCTCAGCCTTGCTCCTCTGGAGAGCCAGTTTGCTCCGGCTCATCACTCCCACGATGGATTCGAGTCTAATTTCGGCAACAGCCTTGCATGCACCGCCTAGGCCGAGCGATGATGGTGCTAGCGACCGGAATGTGCACCACCCGTGAGGCTGTCATGAGCTTTGTGCCTGTCGGGTTGGGCATGGGATGGCTGGCCTCGTCGGTGGAACTTCGTGTAAGCAAGAGCTAAACGGGGCTAAGCGGGAAACAAGAAAAAATCAAGTCTAGAAACAATGATTCGAACTAGGGTTACTCACCGCAGTTGGGAATCAAGAGTTGACTGGTGTGTGGCTGACTACCGGGCTCTTGTGGTTGGTCGGTTGACTGTAAGTTCCATTGTATATAGCGTGAGGCTCTCAAAATAGACGCCCCAGGCGGTGGGGTGGGGGAGCCGAGCCAGGCTGTATGGTCACTGTAGAGAAGCCTTGCGCCAACGTTCCAAAACGCCTATCATTGGCTCACGGATACTATCTAACTCTGCTTTCGGTACGATTCTGGATTGGTAGCCTGTTTTCTTACGTGGTAACTACTGATACTTTCTACTTGGGCTGAGGCTGGCGCTGCAAGTGTCTGGCTGCGGGGAGAACAACAAAGGCGGTAAGCGGGCTTGACAATTTTCGTTGGCAATCGATCATTCTCAGAGCAAGGAGTGAGCAGTGATTAGAGGAATCATGAGGTTAAAATTAGAGCAAAACTGTGCTGGCAGCGTGTGGAATCAAGCGTCGAATCCGCCCTACCTATACGGAGTAGGTACTCGGTCTGCGCCGCGCGCAAGGCATGCAGCATCGCAGGTAGGGTCGCATTGCAGATGCGCAGGCCGTTGGGTTGTTGCGCCAGTCTATAGCCAAAAATAGAATAGACTGCCATACCCATCTAATACGTAGGGCTAATTTGTCGTTGTTTATTGCTGCTATGCACGACACAAAGCGAATAAGCATGGGGCTGTGCACTTCATTTCCGCCCAAGCTCTCCATCCGCTCTCCACCCTCATCCTCTAGCCTTTTTTGCTTTTTTCCTTTGTAATATCAAGCATGGGGCAAGAGGATAACTTGATTCCGAAAAGAAGTAGCAACACCACTGGGCATTGTTTTGTCCTGGGTCAGCTTATCAGCCCGAGTCAGGAGCTCCCTGAGCCTCGACATAAGACTGTTGCCGTCAAGCGATTTAGTAACGTGCCAAGTCAATACCAAAAAAAAAATGTGGGAGAAAAATAAATGTCTGCAGAATTAGAGCATGAAAGACTTGGTTGAGCCAGGCATATTGCAACTTTTCGTCCCAAGACTATCTTTTAAGTGACCAGTGCCACCATGCGAGTTGTATCATGGTACAATGCAAAAAGACAAGTAGTATTTTCGATTGCATGAATTCGATTTCCACTTGGCCCAATAAATTGTCGAGTTTTGATTTATTCCCCGAACAGCCCGTACCGCGATAAAGCCCGACTCGGCACGACTTTGCACTGACTCGCTACCCTGCATTCAATGACGATCTGAAAATTTTTTTATACATTCAAAATCATAAATAAGCGACCGCCGTTCAACAATAACTCATCGGATCCCGTGGTCTAGTTGGTTATGGCATCTCGTTAACACCGAGAAGGTCCCCGGTTCGAGCCCGGGCGGGATCACGTTTTTTTGTTTCCTTTTTTTTGTTCTGGGTCTCGCCCGTTTATTTCTCGATTAGGAGTGATCGACTGTGCTGCTTTTTTTTTCCTTTTGGTAAACCTTGTTTCTTTTTGTGAGCTTTTGCCATTTCCGTCCGAAGACTGGCTGGCTTTGGTTGTATTAGTGGCAAAACTTTATTCATACGATGATGACATGGGCGATAACACGCCAATTACACAGTCGCATTCCGCGCATCTCATGATATGCTGGAGCCGACTGTCTATATGAGCCCATGATATGACACGACTGTCTCAAGGTGCAGTGTAGTGAACTCGTGTTCACACTGGTGTCTAGGAAATGTTTCACGTCATCACACTGAACTCATGCATTGTCTGTAGGTGCATAAACAGAGTGGCTGAACCGAGCACGCTCTTTCTGGACTGGAAAGCGGAAGACGAATGCTGTCCACTGTATCATGCGTGAGGAACGAAGAATTATTTTGATTCCCAATTCTACCAAGCTTGACTGTCTTTGGCGACTATGAACGAGTCCCCAACGCGATACGATGTACTCAAAGAGTTCTAGGCATTGACGTCATGGGTGGTCAATGGCAGCTACGGGGGAACGCGTGCGTTTGCACACATAGACACAATTCTTTTGCTTTTTCCTTTCCTTTCTTTTTTTTTGTAATAGCCGTTTGAACCAAGAGTTGATAATCAAGACTTTCATTTCATAGCAGCCGTTGCAAAGTGGCATTTGGGTCGTCCCCAGTCGACACAACCCACAAAACCTGGCCCCCCCCCCCTCGAGTCAGCACCATAATCCTTTTTCTGACAGCCGGACTATTCTACTCCTGCCAAGGCGCCGAGAGCCGAAACACGAGACGCAAATTCGCTTCTTGCCTCGACGGCTCGAATACATAATACTACTCAGTACTTAGCACTCAGCTCCACGTTGTCAGGCTATTCCCACCATCTACTTACCGCCCTCGCGCCCTTTCGTCGCTCCTCATCGCCAAGCCGGGAGGTTGCATGATGCCTCTTGCTTCGGACCTCCACCTCCCTTCCGCCGCCGCCGCCGCTCCGCACTCGACATAACAATAAAAGAAAAAAAAAAGCCATGTCCAAGCTGCTGCTGGCGCCGCCGCTGCTGTGGCTGCTGCGCAGGCGGCTGCTGCTCGCGGCGCTCGCCGTCCTCGTCGCCGCGGGCCTGCTCCTGCACCGGTCCTCGCCGGCGCTGGGTCGCGTGCACTGGCGCAGCGACTGGTCCTGGGTCGACATGGGCTCCTCGGGCATGGCCCCGATGCGCCGCTACCACTCCTTTGACCACGAGTCCATCGACGTCCGCTTCCTCGCCCGCGACGACCGCCGCTGCTCCCGCGAGCACCTCTTCCTCGCCACCCGCGGCTCCGACACCGAGCCCGGCGCCGTCATCCTCGACCACGCCGGCGAGCTCGTCTGGCGCCAGCCCCGCGTCGCCGCCGAGGTCCACGACTTTCGCGTCCAGGAGTACAAGGGCGAAAAGTTGCTGACCTTTTGGGCCGGCGCCCCGGACGGCGGCGGCAAGCAGGGCTCGTGGTACCTGGTACGTCTATTATTATTCCCAGCCCGACGGGCTTCCGCGATGGGACGGACGGCCCAATCCTCCCCGCCGCTGCCAGCAGCCCACCGCCAAGTCGCAGACTTGGATCGCGCTCCCAGTTTTAATGCTAACGCTCCGCTCTAGATGGACGACACATATACAATTCGTCACAATATATCGGCTCCCGGCTTCGAGTATGGCGACATGCACGAGTTTGAGCTCACCCCCAACGGAACCGCCCTTCTGACCGTCTACAACCCGATCCCGGCCGACCTCTCCCCAGTGGGCGGAGCTGCGCAGGGCTACATCCTCGACGGCATCTTTCAAGAGATTGAACTCGAGACCGGAACCGTGCTGTTCCAATGGAAAGCCTCCGACCACATCCCCGTACACACGTCCAAGAAGCCCATCGAGGGCTGCAGCGACGACCCCAAGAAGGCCTTTCTCGGCTGCGGCAACACGCCCGACGCCGCATTCGACTACTATCATATCAACAGCGTGCAAAAAGACCCCAAGGGCAACTACCTCGTCTCCGGCCGACACACCTCCTCCCTGACATACATTAACGGCACGAGCGGCGAGCCCATCTGGCACATGGGCGGCGCCATGAACCAGTTTGACATTGTCCCGCGCGGCACCAACGTCCTCTTTGCCTGGCAGCACCACGCCCGACTCCATGACGATGACACCATCACGCTCCTCGACAACAACGCCTACAACCCCAAGGCGGCGCGCACCGAATCCCGCGGCCTGCGGCTGCAGGCCGACTTTGCCGCCATGAACGTCACCCTCCACACCGCCTACCGGCACCCGCAGCAGATCATGGCCTTTTCGCAGGGCAACGCCCAGGTGCTCGAGTCGGGCAACGTGCTCGTCGGCTGGGGCAGCAGCGCCGCCTTCACCGAGTTCGCCGCCGACGGCGAGGTCCTCTGCGACGCCCGCTTCGCGCCCGCCGCCCTCTTCTCCTTCCAGCCCCTCAGCTCCTACCGCGCCTACAAGGGCGGCTGGGTCGGCAAGCCGCTGGACCCTCCCAGCATCGCCGTCGCCGGCCGCGGCATCTACGTCAGCTGGAACGGCGCGACCGAGGTGGCCTCCTGGCGGCTCCAGGGTCGTCGCAGCACGCGGGCGGCCGACGCCGGCACCGACGCCGGCACCGACGCCGACGACGCCGACTTTGAGGACGTCGCCGAGATTCCCAAGGAGCGCTTCGAGTCCGAGTTCCGCGCCGCCAACCTGACGAGGTCCTACAGCAGGATCCGCGCGCAGGCCGTCGACGTGGGAGGCATCACGCTCGGGACGACGGCCGAGGTCGAGCCGCCCGGCCGCTGGTCGCTGCTGATTGGCGCCATTGACCTGCTCGTCGTCGGCGCCGCGGCCGGCGTCGTCATGGCGTGCGTGATGCTCGTCGCGGGCGTCTTGTCGTGTCGTAGACGATACGCCGAGAAGTCCTCATCTACAGGATACAGACCTGTGGAAATGGAGCACTGAAAAACATTTTGTCTTGTTCAGCTCGCTGCTGAGCTGTTCGATTGCATCGCGATGGATCTTTTCTTATTTTTTTTTTCAAGGCATTGGGACGGCAAGCAACTTTTAGATTTGATATAGATGTCAATAGAATCGTAATCTATGAGAGTCGACTCTTTCCGTCTCTGTCTCTATGGCTGTCTCTATAGTTACATCCATGGCTGCAATCATGGTTGTCTCCATGGCTGCAACCATGGTTGTCTCCATGGCTGTCTCCATGGATGTCTCCCTGGTTGTCTCCATGGATGTCTCCATGGCTGTCTCCATCTCTGTCTCCATGGTTGTCTCCATGGCCTTCTCACTGGCAGTCTCAATTGCCATCTCCATGGCCGTATTCGTGGCTGTTCCCATGGCTGTCTCCATCTCTGTCTCCACGGTTGTCTCCTTGGCCGTCTCAATGGCAGTCTCAATTGCCGTCTCCATGGCCGTCTCCATGGCCGTCTCCATGGCTGTCTCCATGGCCATCTCAATGACTCCCTCTGAGACAGTCTCAATGGCTGTCTCCATGGCAGTCTGTATGACCGTGGCTGTCTCCATGTCAGTCTGTATGACCGTCCCCATGGCTGTCTCCATGGCTGTCTCCATGGCCGTCTCCATGGCTCTCTCCATGGCTGTGTCCGCCACCATTGGGCGACTTGAAAATGTACTCTCTTCCATTCATGGTCGCTTGGTAATGTGAAGGACCCCAGTGCTTTCCGGTACGTCCGCCGCCGCCTCAAAGACTTGTAGTCTCGATAGCACGCTTCCCTGTCATCATGACCAAGGTATAGGCATTCATGTCCAAAGGAAGAGAAAACAAGCTTTGAAGAGTACAGTCGCGGATACAACTTGCCCACAAGTGGCGTCCCCCCCTCCGTGTCTACGGCAATGGTGCTAATGATCATTGATAGAACCTTATCGCTAGCGCTCAACAAAGCTAACTGCAGCGGAGTTTCTCCCACGATAGTCTTCGCTTTATAGTCAGCTCCATTTCGAAGTAGCATTTCAACGGTTTGACGGCAGTCAGTTTCAACGGCTGCATGCAGGGGCGTTTTCCCGCCGTGTGCTCTCGCTTCTATATTCGCGCCGTTCTGTAGAAGCATCTGAACTACTTCACAGCGACCTTTTGCGGCCGCGCTGTGTAAAGGTGTCAAGGTGTGCTCTCTTTCTGCGCTGATATTGGCTCCGTTTCGAAGTAGCAATTTCACGCTTTCAATATTGCCCTGTGCAGAGGCCTCACCTAGCGGTGTCGCCCCAAAGCGATCCTTTTTATTAACGTCGGCTCCCTTTTCGACTAATATTCTTACCAGCTCAGCATGGCCTCGTCCAGTGGCTGTGAGCAACAGAGTATTGCCCAAAGAGTCCGTCATGTCAACATCGACTTCTTCAAGGTTCAACAGCAGCGCAATGACAGCAGCCTGTCCGAAATGGGCCGCTGTGAAAGGCGGCGTAAAGCCCCATTCGTCCAGTGCGCTCAATCCAACATCCATTTGTCCTCGAAAGCTCAGGATCCGCTCCAACGGAGTCAATAATCCATACTGACACACTACATGCAGCAGGCTTGTCATCCTGCCACAGATATGATAGTCAAGCAGGGATTGTTGAGAGGCTTGTTGAGAGGCTTGTTGAGAGGCTTGTTGAGAGGCTTGTTGTGAGGCTTGGGGAACAAACCTCATTGTCGATGGCCAGTCAAAATAGGCTAGAAGATCCTCTTGGGAAATGCCGTTCAATTCGCTTTCTTTGGCATGCTGTATCCACGACGCTTCGGCATAAAGCAGGAGAGGGAAGCATAATGGAGAGTCCGCCGGAGAGTCCTGGACTCGTGCCTGATCAGGCTCGCTCATGATAGTGTATCGTAAACAGGTTCTAGAAATCTGATAATGTGCGTTCCCGACTATTAGGTTGATGTCCATCTCGGGTAGGTCGAGACTGCCATTCAACGCCTCCAGGCCTTTTTCAATGAAGAAATCGCGAACGGACTGGTGAATGAACTGTACAACATGGATGTCTGCTGAGGAGACAACCTCGGCAAGGCCGCAACTGAGGCTCTTCAGCCGTCTCGCCATCCTGTCGCAGTCATCAATGTAGTCGTCCATTTCCTGAGCCTGCTCTAATGATCTGATGGAGCTGTTGCGATTAGCATCGATGACCAAAGCCCACCGTAGCTCATCTAGAAATAACGGCCGATATGAAAAGCAGATCCACTGTACTAGCTTCAGCGAGGCCGATCTCTCACTCATACCTCGAACAAGTTCTAAATATAGATTGAATAAGCCCGAGGGCGTGGAGCGGATCTCTCTTTCGATTCTCCTCAAGCCTGCTCCTTCACGCTCGAGCTCCAGTACCTTCTCTACCACGATAGCAGCCCACATGAAAACGCCACAGGCTTGAGTGGTGATGGAGTCTGCAATCACGGATGTGGCCCGGTCGTCTAGCCCCGAAAGCTGTTTCCGAACGTATTGAGAGATATCTTGTTCGTTTTCTTGCTCGAGTGTGATTTCGTAAGCCGAGTCTGAAGACAAAACCGGATAGTGACGACACGTAAAGCAAATCAGGAACTGGAAAGTCGCAGCCGGGACCGAGTTCAACACGGATTGGAAATGTGTGACAAGGGCAACCGCATTCTGCTTGCCGCATTCGTCCAGCGCATCTACAAACACCCAGACTGGCCGACGTTTCAAAATTCTACAAAGAGCGCGACGAAAGGCGTCCTGTAGTTCGCGGAGCTGCCAGTGCCACTTTTCACCGTAACCGCCTACCGTATCGTTCCGATGCCGAAAGAGTGCGACTAGATCCGGTTCCGCGTCCGGGAGTTGGCTGATCAACTGGTAAAGCAGTGATCGAAAGAGTCCCAGGGGTGATTTTTGGAGCTCCACGCCGCGACCGTGAAAGAGGAAGGATAAGATGAGAACATCGTGGCGAATCCGAGTTGTACTTTCCACTGCGTCCAAGAAGTATCTAATCAAGGTTGATTTGCCTGAGCCGGGCTTGCCCTTGATCCACAGCAGCGCTCGATTTTGAGCTGACCAGTCTACACAGGCAGGGTGGTCGAGCAGCCACCCCAAAGTTCCGTCGGCAGCGGTGATGTTGGTATCGTTGGCTCGGTCATTCATCTCCCCAAAGGCCAGTGACCTGGCGCATTCTTGTGCATACTGTAGCCGGGATGACTTGTCCTCCTGCACTACCAACCCGGTCACGTTACGGTCATGTTCAGGACTCCGCGGCATACATGAAAGTAGTTCCTTAGCAGTCGCCGCCGCCGCCGCTGCTGCATAGTGTTGCCAACTGTCATTTTTGTGAGAATCAGCATAGTCAGAAATACCACGAATGACGACACAGCCAAATTCGGTAGCAATCCCGGCCGCTTCCATTTCAAAACAGAGTATGTCGCCCACGGTGCTTGCCGCGGCCTGCCTCTTTGTACCACTCTTCATGACACGATCCCCGGAAGCTATCAGACCATAGTGTATCTCAGACCCAGGCGGATGTCGGGGGGGTCGGCTCACAATTCTCTTTCGGTCACAGCTTTGACATGTGGAATGAATGGCATCGCGGGGGTGCGGATAGTCCGATTCGAATAAAATATCCTCTTCTGCGGACGGCCGTCGGTAAATACACAGACGCGGTCCCCGCTGTAGCATCTCGAGTAAAAAATCTTCTATTTTGTTGTCTCTCGTAACGTGGTTCGACTGCATTAGCTCAACCGCGCCTAGCAGGTCCGTTGGTGGAGGCACTAGAAACCCTTTGAGCTCAAAATCGTCTTCATGGTCCTTGCCCAGGTCGTATTGAACCACGCCGCCGTGCTGACCATGAGGTATACCGATGACCACATCACCAAGTCGAATATCATGCTTTGAGCTTGGTATACCTCCGGCAATACCAACAAGGAATCGCCATTCTATGGCTGGAAAACTGCGATTCATGTTGGTGGCAACCGTCGCCGCGGCGCCTTTGCCTTGTCTGCCAGAAAGCCATGCAAGAACCACATTGTGGCCGAGAAGCTCGCCTACGATGTACAGATTCGAATCGCCAGGCTGCCGGGGCAAGGCCGGATGCTCGCAATCCAACTGATAACGAATAGCGCTCATTTCAAAGCTGAGGGCACAAATAAATGCTACGGTGTAGCTTTCACGCTGCCTCGAGGCAGCCGCTGGTCTCGACATCGCGGCCGGCACTCTGTCTTTGCGGTGTCTAGAAATTGCTTCATGTGCGCTGAGAAACACATTCGATCGAAAGCTGAGGCGGGGTTTCTTCAATGGCTGGTCCTCGTGACGAGTTGGTAATTCACAGCCAATCAGGCTCTGCAGCGCACCCTATTGATGCAGCTGGTATCCGCAGCCTTGCTCCTGGGGACCTAGAAAACATGAAATAAGAGAAGATGACGATTTTTGTGCGTACGCAGTGTGCAAGCAACGTTGCTTCTCGGGTGACGCACAAGCATCGTGTGTGGAAGCAGGTCGAGGGCACGCTCACGTATTTCGTTGTTGACTGCCATGAGGCAGTAAAGCTGGGGCGTTCTGACTGCAAGGTGCTGGTAAGCAAGTAAATGAATATTAGATGTTGCGGGTACAGAAATTTGTTGGCGTAGAGTCTGATCTCAACTGTCAGAATCTGCTGCTTTTCCCCAAGTGCACGACCCCAAGATTACATGAACCACTTGTAGTGGGAGTTCTACTAAGAGTTGATCTCGATATTGACACAATAAGTCGGAGCAGTCTTCGATCTATTCAGATAGGTGGATTGCATTTCGTTGAGCGATGTCGAGATGTAGATGGTCGCTCCTGATCAAAGCTTAGGGAGACAGACGAAGAAAGAGTAACGACTATCAAGATCAGATCTCAACATACCGGGAGACAATTTATTTCGGTATCAACAACAAGCAAAAGCGATGATTGCATTGCTTTTTGTAGAACGAGTTGTCCGTTGACCCGGACTCGGCACAGGTCTACCTACGTGGCCGCCCCTGCCTTCTTTGTGACCTAGAATGGTTTCCTCGCGACCGCACTTATCTACGAATCTTCCTCCATCTCTTTCAAATGAGCCGCTATCATCATATGATATTTTCTACTGCAGCTGACGCTCTTACTATATGCCCTAGTGTTAGTACGAGCCACCACTACTCGCGCTCAGGTGTGTTTTCTGATTGCCAGTGTGGTTTCGCAGTTGAGCATTCGTGACACAGACGAATTACGGTTGATAGTCTTGACCTTTGTGCAGAAAACAGACAAACATGTTCAGCAAAGCCTCCCGCACTCGGAATAGCATCTCACGGGCGCCGCAGAGACCGTCGCCGCTGCGTCGGCCCCTATTCGGACCGTGGTCGAAAGAGTCGGCCGGCTTTACGGATCTCCCATTGCACGTACAAGACAAGGTCTGGCAGTTTTGCTGCCGACAACTGAAGCAACGAATATTGGCCTTTGAATTTGGGCACAGGTTTGGCCATGTTGAGTACGTCCGGCTCTGCGTATGCATGACTGCATATCGTCGGCGCACAACTGCTTCACTCCGGCGACTGGCGGCCGTCAACAGAGCGTCGCGTGCCATGGTCGCGCGAGAATTCCCTTTGGTACTTTCGGCGATGGACGCCGAGATTGAAGGCATGTTCGCGACCCGTGTTGACCCGGCCACAGACGTATTCCTCCTGGATCCGCCTTGGGAGCACGGCTACACTTTTCATAACAAAACTGCCACTTTCAGCATCGGGACAGACATAGTCCCTTGCGCACTGTTCCATTCAGCGGCACTTGAAATGTTCCGCGCAAACGTTGTCAACGTAGCAATACGAGATACTTCTTTCCACAAGATGAATGTTTTTTTGCAGCAACTGATCAACCACCGGCTCCCCAATCTCAAAAACGTTTTCTGGTGCTTCCAACCCCCCTGGGTGGTAGCCCAATCGGCTTTCTACGGAGAAACTGGTCTTGCATGGTGCTTCTCGTCCAGAGCTCACTGGCGAAATATAAAACCAGAGGAGACCGGTCGCGAGAGGCTGGTAGTCTGCTGGCCAAAGCTCGGTGAAGGAACGCAGTCACAAGGAGACAAACTCTCGTTTGGGATGGAACTGGATCGTTGTCCCAAGCTGGCTCACATGAAACAGACTCTGGAAACAAGGAACGTTCAACTTTTGCCAATGGTAGTCTTCAACTTTCCTCAAATGCTACGAGACCTGCCCCGTTATCACACTGACACGATTCGAATTTTCAGCACTGGAACACTCTCTGAATGAAGCCTCTTTGTCGTGACAGATCAGCTGGAAGTTGAAGTGTGAACAAACTTTTCTCGCTGCTTACAAGTTGAATAAATAGAACAGAATCATGAAAGGTCTTTTTTAGAAATAATTTACTACAATGTTCGACTCTGAATAGAATTTGCAAACAACTCTCTCTCGGGTATTGATTTCTGGCGCAATAGGGCGGCGCATTTTCGCCTGGATATTGTTCGAAAATAAACGCGAAAAAAATCTCTGTCAGCCCGTATAGGTTGCTATAGTGACCACGCACCGCGACCAGTCTCGTCGCTGGTGCACTCATCGCTGCTCGCGCTCGTCACCACGCCAGTGACATTCTCCTCGGGCAGGCCATGATGCGCCAACTCGCTCAATGCGCGGACAAGCCTGAACAGGCTCGACCGTCGCGCTGTCGCAGCAAAGTCCCTCGGCGGCTGCCGCACCTTGTCTGCCTTGCTGATGAGACGCTGCGCCGCGTCCAGCGTCTCGGCTACCTGGTCGATGTAGGCTTGGCAGGATCGTCCGGTCAGCCGTACTCGGGCCAGACGAGGCGGGCGTGTAGATGGATGGATGGATGGATGGTTGGGAACGGGTAATACTCACACCGCACTCTTACCTCGGCGAACTCCAGGTAGCAGTCGTTGAGATTGTATATAAACTCGGCCACCTCTGGCAGCGTATTGTCTGGATCGACGCCCGTCGCCGAGTCGAGACAGGCTTCTTTGGTGGGATCTAATCACGGGCATGACTTGGTCAGCGTCTGATCCATCCCCGGTACGATGACGCACACAGATGTAGCCAGCGTAAAAAAAAGCATACCCCAGACCTGGCCGAGGAGCCCAAAGTTCAGGAGCAGCTCGACCGCGCCCGTCCGGTTCGGCGCGAGCGAGAGCAGTGCCACGGCAATGGGCGCGCGCCAGCCTACGCCAAAGAGGTTACCTATGCGGCTCATGATCTGGGCATCGTTGGGAAATACACGACGGCCACCGACAGCAGCAGCAGGAGCAGAACTCGCAGGGCGCGTGTAAAAGGGCTCGCGCAGCTCAATGACAAGCTCGGCCCAGGCCTCGTCGCCCTTTGCCCACCGCGCAAACTCGGCGAAGCGGGGATGCAGCTCCAGCAGCCCGCAGTCGACCATGTCCTGGGCCGTGACGCGCGCGCAGCGGCCCGCGAGGCTGAGGGCGCCCTGCGTGAGGTACTCGCCCAAGGAGTAGGAGCCCGCCCAGCGGCCGTGCCTGCGGCGGCGGCGCAGGCCCGCGAGGCTGGCCAGGTCGCCGTCGTCGTGCCGCGCAAAGGCGCGGATGAGGTCCAGGTCGCGCGCAAAGGTGTCCTCCCGGAAAGCCCACGTGTCGACGACGAAGACGGAGATGTCGCGGAGCCGCTCCGAGCAGCGGGCCCGCCGGTAAAAGACGTACACGAGCGCCGCGAGCAGGGAGCTGGTCCACGACACCAGGTTGTCGGCGGCCCGGGGCGGCAGCCACCGCAGGTGCTTCGAGACCATGTCGGCGGCGAGCTTGGCGTCGTCCATGCGGAAGAGGCACGTCCGCGACGCGTGGTACGACGACGCCGCGCTCGCGCTCTCGACGACGTCGAGCGTCGTGCGGCCCGCCGAGTTGGGCGAGCACACGCGAAACAGGTAGCGCGGGACGGGGCTTCTCCGGAAGCCGTCGGGGGGCGAGAACCGGAGCCCGTCCCGGTTGCTTTCGAGGATGTGCAGCGCTTCCAGGTTGACTGCGAGGTTCTCCATGAGGGAGTGTCGTGATGCCATGGAAGCTTGCCAGTTGGGGGGGAGCGAGATGAGTGTGCAGAAAGCGAGGTAACCACGACGCAAAGAATCAAGGAAAATCAAAAAATAAGAAAAAGGTGTAATAGCCAGAGTTAAAAGGTAAAGAACTCAAGTTTATTCCAGAGCTGGACGCATCGGTGTTGATAAATGCTATTTGAATGCTGCCTTGGCTATGAGAGCTCAACCAGGCAAGCCTCACGATACCAGTTGCACAGCATCCTCACCTGACGTCTCATATGATGCAAAGAAGACTGATCCAAAACGTTCACTCCCAAATCAGCTACTACAAGTCAGGCCGCAACTTGAACAAAAGGAAAAAATTGGTGCAAAGACGCTATTGTCGTGTTTGCTGGTCAAGTCAAACGTTATTCAATGAGATTTTGACCGAGTGTCTAGATGCAAAATTGCTCCATTCTTTACCATGACAACTGCTGCTGAGAAAATAACAACACTTCTGCAACAATAATGAGCCGTGTTCAATAGATTCACCATTGTAGGAGCGTGGCCAGCATGTCGCGGCAGGGTGCATCTCTGCTCTTCTTGCAGAAATTATGTCTGTCGCGGACCAGCAAAACCCTGGTTCTACCGTCTACAGAACTGCTGGGTATGTTTCTACAGTGAGGTTTCCCTGCCAGGTCACGTCACACTTGTTCTTGTATCGGAACCCTTGTGTGTTTCGCGGCCGTCATGCTTGGACAAAAGCCTCATCTCACGTCGCCTTGTGTCACTGCTCTTGATGGCCTTTTTGCCCAACACATACATGGGCGACAAAGAATTCTTTGGGTCGCATGAAAAAGAATCCATATGACGTGAATGAAAAAAAAAAAATAAAAAAAAAAGCAAGGGGACTAATTCCCCAAAGAGCTCTGGACGGAATCTGCGTCCCTTGAGTTTCGACGTATATGGCTACGGAATTCAAAGGTCTCACTGTAACAAACTTGGAGAATACGGGCCATCGAGAGCCAGCGCCCCATGAAACATCGGAGCTTTTACAGATGTAGTACGCGTTACTCTCCGCATACCTCGAGATTCCGTTTCAAAAGTCCTGCTTTTAAAATAACAAGCAGTCGGATTGCACTTTTGGTGCAGAGGTATGTATGAAGGGGCTGTCAGTGAGATGCCGCGGGCAGAGAGCCCAACAAGGCAATCCAAAATTCTACATGTCCAACAAGACTAATAAATGCAGCCGCCGAAGTAATCTACTAAAACCAGTAAAACCCGCATCTTGCTGGTGACCGGCGATTGTGGGCTAACAAGGTTCGTTTACGTCGCATCGATCCCATAGTCATCTGCTTTGCTTTGTATGCAGATGATGGGGGGAAGACGAGGAAAAAAATACCACATCACTATCTGCCACTACGACTCTTTTTTTTCTCCGTCATATGAGATAAAAAGCGGAGAATGTCGCAGCTGCCATCCCAACCCTTATTAGCGTTTGGCGCGAGGCGACTTGCACCCGTCATGAGCTTTGCCTTCAAGGGCAAAAGGGCAAAAGGGGTAGCATCAGAGTCAAAACCTTGTCCCACAAAACCGACGGAGAAAAAAGATAAACGTTCGGCATGCTAGGGCGATCGGCGCCTTCGGGCGCCAATCGAAGGCGACTTATTGGACAGACCTGGTAAACTCTCGGATGGGCATGAGTGAGACCTGTGACTCCTCTCCCTCTGGTCTCCAAGCTGCTGCAGCGCTAGGCTAATATAGCATGCATTCCTTTTGCATTTACGATATATCCATCTATCACGGCGGGATCAAGTCGGTTTTCAAGTATTGATACATTAATCATCGCAAGTCGTAGCGTGCGCCGTCGTTCCTAAACACCCGCCCCAGCATGTAGCCAAAGACAATGCCAACTCTGCCCGGCACACGCCATCTAGAATACAAGGCGCTTCTTAAAGAGCATCCTGATGGTAAACAGCACACAAGTGCCAGTCATAACGAGAGCAGCACAAAATATAAAGACTCCACCCCACTGCTGGGTTGCATCTTTGATGGCGCCGGTAGCTGGGCCCCCAGCAAGAGTGCCTACCGAACAGATGGCCATCATGACGCCGATGCGAAGTCCAATGTAGCCCATATCTGGGGTTGTCTGCGCCACGCAGGCAGATCCAAGGGGCACTATACCACCAGACGAAAATCCAAACAACAGCGAAAAGATGACCAGAGTTGGTAGTGCCGTGGCCCAAACAAAACACAAAGTTGCGATACTAGTCAGGGCGGATATCACGAGCAGCATATTGAATCTAAAAAAGTCAGCTCGATTCTTGTGATTTGGCCATCTGTATGTAGCGTACCTGCCCATATGATCCGCGACCCATCCAGTGAATATGCGGCCGACCAGGGAGGCGGCGTAGGAGATGGCAAGCAGGTTGTTCGCCATGGTGCCATCCACGCCGTTTTCTTTGGCGTACTGGGGTATGTAAAAGAAAGGCACCATCATTCCACAGTTAATGAAAAGTAGTGCACTGCTGAGGCCGAGAAAACGCGCGTCCCAGATTGCCTTGGAGATGGACGTCTGCGAAGCCTTAATTTCGTTTCCGGCTGTGTCATGTCCGGCAATATCTTTGCGTTCCCTGACTAGAACACAGGAGAGGAGCATCAAAGGGGTGGCGATTCCTGCGGTAATGCGATGGGTGCTGGAGTCTTCAACCCGAATAAACAAACTGTTGAGGAGCATGGGCCAGATAATTCCACCAGCGGAGGCTCCAGAAACGACGAGACCGAGTGCAAAGCCGCGTTTCTTGTCGAACCATTCCGAGACAGCACTCGTAGTGGGGTAGAATCTGAAACATGAGAATCATTTCAAAAGTGGTCTAACAAGGAAGCTACTCACTGTAATGCGCAGCCTAGGCCAAACAGGAAGCCTTGGACGAGAAGCAGCTGGTAGAACTTGGTAGCGAAGCTGCAGGCGATGAAGGAGACCAGGCAGAGGAAGGTGCCAGAGAGCATGAGTTTTCGAGAGCCCCATTTGTCGAATGCTGGGCCTATAGCAATACCGCTGAGGAACAGGACAAACATCTGTGTGGTATTAGTTGTGGCCCGGCGTGGACATTGATGGGAACCGCACCTGCGCACTGCCAATCCAAGTAATGGTAGAAGTATTCAACTGTAGAGATTCCTCATAGCGAGATTCGTAGGTGCCAAAGGCGTTGAGAAGACCTTTCCCACATGTTGGTTAGTCGGGCTCTCATGTCGGCGCTTCAGCAACTCACCAAATGAAGCTGTAAAGTTAATGAAGCCACCAAGGACTACCAACCAGGCCCGACGGCCACTATCCGGGACCCCGATATGATGTGGCTCATGAGGCGAAAACGAATCGATCGAGGAAAGGCCGGGAGAATCGGGGGAGATTGGACGAGGGGAGACAATGTCGAGTGTTTCTTTGCTCTGAGAACGTTGAGCCATGCTGGCTGTTTAAACGCAGGTTTGCAGAGATGCTGCTGTGACGGACGGGGAGAAGCTGGTCGGAGAGTGCAAAGCTAGAGTCGAGTATGAGTTAGCAAGGATCCTCCCTTTTCTTGCGCTCTCTTGCCATTTTATATAACAATTTCAATGAATCAATTGTCCGCCCGCGCGTCATCACGATCCGCGAAGGCCGCTACGGGTACAAATTTGTTCGGCACATCAGCGTGCCAATGGGCGAGGGCACCATAACAGGTCCCATGAGAGCAAAGCCAGGCACGGAATATTACATTCGACGACTTGTCCAATGGAATCCGGTAGCGCCCAATGCAATGGTGTCAGTAGTATGCGACGAGCTAGGTCGCATCGAGGGCGGAGTTGCATACCAAGACGGCTCAAACTGTAAAACGGCAACACTGTAAGAAAGGTTGGCAACTCGAAAGGTGGCAGATACAAAAAGCGTTGCAGTAGAAAAAACAAAAGAGTGACTGGAGAAAAGAATGACGAGAGTAGAGAAACGAAAGAGAGGAGAGGAGTTTAAAAAAAAAAGAACGATCAAAGGCCTGACAGCAATCGCAAGGACGCTGCGGATGCGAACGCGAAGTTGTCGGTTGGAGCAAACGACGACGTGTTGAAGGGCGACTGACGGCCAGCAGCCAGCGAATGGCCTATTGGCCTGGTGGTTTGCAGCTGCCCAGTTCCAAACGATCGAGTCAGTGGACCAGAAAGGGCTTTTCTTTTCTTTCTTTCTTTTTTATTAAAAAATATATATCAGTACCTATGAATCTGATGCGTTTTGCTGCCGTTCTCAGGTACTCGTTACCTCTCCATCTCTTCTCGCTCAGAGTGTACTTACATCTTACCCGATTCGGCATTGGATGCGAGGGCAGCAGTGGCCAAGGCATCATCACATCATATGTGCAGCAGAATGGACCGTTACAATCATGGGCATCTTTCTTGTCAGTCATGAGTTGGACAGTCTTTGACGTCGCAGCACTAGATCCTGACATGCGAGTCAACGTTAGTTTTGCGTTTAAACAAAAACAAGCACGGGGAGCATCAACGACTAAACTCGGGCGTTGAAGATGCCCGTGCGGCCAATCAGAAGACCAAGGCGCCATAAACTTTTTTTTTTCTAATAAAAGACAAGAGGTTTCCCGGTTGGCATGAGACTGAGACGACGGAGAAAAAAAATGCGAGACAAGCATCATACATCTACTTTCCGACAAGTGACAGCCAAATCATTCCAGAGAATCACCTGCAAGTAGCGCTAGCACAAGTACGAACAGTAATTCTCCCTAATAACTAACTGCGGATCGAGGAAATGGAATTTCAGTACTCCGTAGAAAGAACTAGCTCGAAACTGCAGCTTTCACAAGGGTCAGCACTCGCAGCAACACCACATCTGTATTCTGATTGGCCGGTCTTGACTTGTTCGCACGGGCCTGACGATGGTTCCGGGTTCTCGGATGCAACTCTGTCAAAGTTGCCATCTCAACTTTATACTACTAGACAAAGATGGTCCGACTCGCGAGCAGAAAAGGCCACATTCACTCCGCGTCAGTTTGCCCCCAACTGCAAAAGGCCTCGCTTCCACGCCAGTCGCGAGGCAGTGACGTGGATTTCTCTCATCAAGAAACATTGTCATCATAATGTAGCCGATACTGACCAAAATGCCCCAACTGTTGGAACTTTTGCCCAAAGTCGCCATCCCATCAAACCAGGGAAATCTGACAACTAAAAAACTTACCCAAGGCCGCTAGCTTTTCGTGCCACCGATCCGCGGGCGTGGGCGTACAAGATGCACCTCGGCATCCGGAGTTTTGTCGTATCCCCCTCTTTTTTTCTTCGACGATGCCGGTATTCATTTGCCAAACTCTGTAATCATTTATATTCACCCGTAAACTTTTTGCAAAGTCTGTCGCCTAAAGATTTTTTTTTTTTAAAAAGAAACAATGCCCTCCAGACCGTCCTTTGACTCGCTCCCGCTCCGCAAGGACGGACCCCCAGGCAACGCGTGGGGTCTGTACGGCGACGACGACGAGCTCGG
The DNA here is from genome assembly GCF_051103115.1 of Cordyceps javanica. Taxonomy (NCBI): domain Eukaryota; kingdom Fungi; phylum Ascomycota; class Sordariomycetes; order Hypocreales; family Cordycipitaceae; genus Cordyceps; species Cordyceps javanica. The sequence goes on from NC_139296.1 coordinate 4,156,240, forward strand.
CGCGCTCAACCTGCTCACGCCCGCGGCCACGGCCCGCGCCGCCAGGGAAATCGTCGACGGCACGCGCGTCGCCACGGACTGGCCCCTGGGCAGCATGCAGCCGCCCGCGTTCGGGCGCCAGGCCCTGCGGCACAGCATCCTCCACAAGGCCCCGAGGGCCGTCAACGACGACGTCGTCGCCTTCAACACGCAGTCGAGCACCCAGTGGGACGGCTTCCGCCACTACGGCAGCGCCCGGGGCGCCTTTTACAACGGCACGACCCAGGAGCAGATTCTCAACTCCAACAAGATTGGCACTCATGGTAAGTCCCTAAGTCTCTCTGCTCTGGCCGCGGTCCCCGCCCTCCCCCCCCCGCTGCTGCAGCTGCAGCTGCAAGCTTGCCAGGCACGTACCAGTAAACCAGTAATTACGGAACTGATCAAAGGCGCGCCGCGCGCCGCGCGACATGGCAGCATGGGTCGAAACCGGGGGCGTGGTGGGCCGCGGCGTGCTGCTCGACTGGGCTTCCTGGGCCGAGACAAAGGGTCTCAAAGTCGACGTGCACAGCAGCTACTCCATCACGGCCGAGGCCCTGACCGAGGTCGCGGCAAGCCAGGGCACCACCGCCTTTGAGCAGGGCGACATCCTCTTCATCCGCACCGGATACACCGAGTCCTACGACGGCCTGACGGGAGAAGCCAAGGCGCAGCTCACAAAGGAATACGCTCCGCACTCCATCGGGCTGGAGAGCTCCAGGGAGACGCTCCGATGGATCTGGGAAAACGGATTCGCGGCCGTCGCCGGCGACCAGCCAGCCTTGGAGGCCCTGCCGTTCCCAAAGACCGAGTTCCTCCTCCACGAGTGGCTGCTTCCGGGCTGGGGCATGCCTATAGGTGAATTGTTTAATCTAAAGCGACTCAGTCAAGAATGCCACAAGAGGCAGAGATGGACATTTTTCTTTAGCAGCATGCCAATTTATGTAAGTCTGCTGAGCGAGAAACGCGCGTCTAGAGGGAGCTGACAATATCTAGATCAAGGGTGGTGTAGCCAGCCCCCCCAATGGGGTCGCAATCTTTTAAATGAGCGTGTAGGGCAGTAAATATATAGCTCAGAATAGTTGCGAAACCAGAGCCTAGTTTTAGCCTTGAGCCAAAATTCCGGCCTCCTTCTCAATATCCTCCTTGGAAAACGACCATTTGTCCTGCAACTGCTTGTCCAGCGTCTTTTCAAAGACAGACTTGTCCCACCACTCACCCCAGCTGGTCAAGAAAATGCGGTCAGGGTCCTCGGGAAAGTCTGATCGTGTGAGAGCAGCAAGCATGCTTTGAGCGCCTGGTTCAGATTAGCATCAACCCCCGTTGCCGGCCCTTGCAAGCAGTAAAGCATACCTTGCGGAACAGTCTTGGCATCGGGCGATCCGGTTGGCAGCGAGATGCCGCCACCACGCCCGAGTCCTGTTCCGGGAACGAGGCCCGGGGAGACGGCGACGACGTCGCAGACGCCCGTGAGCTCGCGACGCCACCAGTGCGCGCCCAGGAGCTGAACAAACTTGGTCATGGAGTATAGCGATAATCCCGTAGCGCCAGAACCGGAACTCAATGCATTTTCTACATTGCCTGTTGAAGGAATCATGGCGTCAGTCAATTATGCACGCGGCGCGCAAGGCCAGCTTTCCACAAGGCCGGCCACTTACTGGGATCAGAAACAGATGTTGCGGCACCCGAGGAGACGAATACAATGCGTGCCTTGGAGGCCTCGAGTTTCTCGCGCAAAAGATGCACCAGATAGAATTGAGCTTCTCCAAGTCAGTCCAGCCAGTCCAGTGAAATGCGGGGAAAAAAAAGAAATAAATAAAAGGATCCTTACCAACATGGTTCACCACGGCGGACTCGCACCATCTGTAGCCACGCGGGTTCGCCACGGCCGGGTCCGTAACTGCGGCGTTGAGGAAAAGGTAGTCAATCTTGGCGTCGCCAATCTTTTGCAGAGCCGCTTCGGCAAAGGTCCTTGTCCCTTTGAGATCGGCCAAATCGAGGGGGAGCACCTCGACCTTGTTGGTGGATTCGAACGCGGTGTCTCTGAGCGACTCGTCCATGCCCGACGTGTTCCTGGCGCCCAGCACCACGCGATACGGCTGCGGCGCCGCGAGGAGCTGCTTGAGCGCCTCGAATCCCTATACAAGAGGGTCAGAATAAACGCGCATTCAGTCACCGAAAAAGGAAAAAAAAAGTCTTCAAGGACCTACCAAACCCGAGGAGACGCCGGTGGCGACTATGGTCTTTGCGGCAGATGCCATTGTTGATATCTCGTCTTTTGATGGCCGGTTCAACTTGTAGCGATTGGTCTCGAGCTGTCAGTTTGTACAGCAAAAAAAGTAGCCTGGGTTTTTTAAATACGTATCAGGATGAAAATATCTCGAATTGATTCGTTGAAATTCGTTTTGTGATTTATAATGATGTCCGCAACCGCCGGACATAGCGGGGTTACAAGTCTATGACCACGCCGCGTGTGCAAGAGTGAGCGGCTGGCTCATTCCAAAATGGGACGCTACACAAGATGATGCTCATTCTTACACTGATCACTAATTCAATATCCCTTGATGTCATCGACTAGGTCACTTTTGATCTTCATCTTTCCGGGGCACTGCCGACCTTCATCGTCAGAGTTCCAACTCTATTGCACCGGTTCCAGCGCCCGTTCCAGTTGCAGGCGTACTAGCCACTCCGGGGAGTCGTCGTTTCCATGCAGGATGGCGTCCAGGCGGATGATGGAGTCGCAGCGCGCCGTAAACGCCCCTCGTGCTACTACGGCGTCACCGTCGTCGTACCCGGCTCTGCGAGCGATGCGCGATGCGGCGGCCGCTCCCACACTAATCGCCAAGCCGTGGATGTCAACGGAAGGGTGCCCGACGCAGGCATCGCTCCAGTCAATGACACCCGTGAGATTGCCTGTGTTGGGATCGACAAAGACGTGCTCGCCCTTGAGGTCTGCGTGCACAAGGACGGGCCGCTCGTGGGGTCTACTACTATTCACCGCCGATTCTGGAAGACGCAGCGCCTGGCCAATGTCCACGCCCCGCGCCAGAGTACCCCCGAGACGACCGTTGTCACTTGTTAGCCGCTGCCAAGCGTTGAGCGCGCGCCGGCGGAGCGCAGACAAGTCGGCCGGCTCTGCGTCTGGCAGGCCCAATCCTCGTACGCTGTCGGTGGAGGCTCTTCTCAACAGTAGAAGCATCCGAGCGAGGTCCTCTTCCGTGGTTGCGTTGACGCTGTGGGGTGAAGACTCGATTGAAACGCCCGCCACCTTGCGGTATAAGCCGTACGGGCGACGCTCGTCATCGTCCAGCACACCGATCCCAAGGCAAGTCGGTATTATCGTAGATTTATGCTCCAAGGATTTTAGAAACGCCAATATTGCTTCTTCTCGACGTAATAGTGTATCGTCTTGCCCGTCGGCTCGTATACGAAGCACGAAAGCATCATCGATGAGCCAGACTAGATGTTCCCCGCCTTCTCCGCTACGTACGATCTGGCTGATCGGCTTCGGCACATCGTCGACTGTTGCGAGAAGACGCAAGATAGCATCTTCTGTGAGTTCCATGTTCCTCGGCATGGTGGATTGGTCACAAAATCATGGTGGTCTAGGATTTACCCAGCGTACCGACGTCCTGCATGGTAGGAGGTGAGTCACGCCGAATCCTGGGCTGGCCAAATCCTGGGCTGGCCAAACATTACATGTAAAATGTGATGACAATCAATTGCTAACGAATTTCATTTATTTTATACGTATTTACAACCTTCTACTGTATCGTTAGAGACATGCCAATTTGATCCGATAGAGCCCTTTGTGCAGCCAAAATGTCTTGCTCTTCTAAACTGTAAGGCGCTGCGCCCCCGTCTCTCCCTGGAAAATATGCCCCGTCACGCTTGCACACAACGTTCTCTTCCGGTAGACTACCGTTGAGCAGATATCCGCGCAGGTACTTTGCCATGCACAAAGAAGGCATCGCAACGGACGCATGGCCGTAGGCGTCAAGAGCAACAATGCGCGATCCGGCAAAGACTCTCTGCGCGACCTGTGCGCCGGTATACGGACAGACAGGGTCGTGGGTCGTCGACAGGATCAGCAGCGGCGACGCAGTTTCGACTCTTTGCCTCGGCACATAGGAATGCGTGCTCGGCACGGTCCACTGCTGTTTCAGGTGCAAGTCCAGCATGTCGCCGAGGGCAAGCCGGTACTTGTCAAAGTATGGAAGTAGCTTCTCCATCAAGTCCATCCGCGGCTGCGGCCAGAAATCCGGCCCGGAGCGGCCATCGTTCATCTGAACAGCCAGGTTGGCTTCTGGCAGATTGTCAAAGGGGTCGTCTTCTTTGGCGTATGACATGAACATGCCGGTCGCGTTGCCCACTTGGAGATCCGCGAGCCGCCCGGCGAGCGCGGGCCAGTGCGAGGGCGTGTACATTTCTTGGAAGAGGCCTCTGATCCGCGCTGCGAAATCATCCAAAACACCATACACGGTACCGTTGACATATACGCTGGCCGGATGCCCATACAGCGAGTTTATGACACGAGTGACGTTCTTCCGAAGTGCCGGACCAGTCTTGCCAAACTTGCTCAACGCGCAGGCCTCCCCTGCACGGATGCACTCGCCAAAGAAGCCATCCACGACGACATCAGTGTCGGCATAGCGTTTCGTGTCCATCAATTTCTCAAACCAAGAGAACTGATCCGTGATGCCGTCAATGACAATGCGCCCTGCGCGCTCGGGAAAGAGCGTAGCGTACACCTGGCCGAGCAGTGAGCCGTAGCTTATGCCCCAGTAAAACATGGTGTCCTGTCCGAGGGCGTCGATGATGTGATTCATGTCCGCGGCCGTCTGCGGTGTGTTGACGTACTTGAAATGCTCGGCGGCATTCTCTCGGCAGCCGCGCAGATAGTTGGTGGACCACGCGTACAGATAGGGACTGTCCCTGATGAGATCTGTCGTGCGCCTCGGCCTCAGCTTCTCTCGCGACTCGGCATCGACAAAGCACGTCGCCGTCGCCGTCGAAGCGTTCACGCCTCTCGGATCGAACCCTACGATGTGAAACTGTTCCCCGACGAGCCTGTTGAGCTTGTCGCCCGCGCTGTAGACGAAGCCGACGCCGCTGGCGCCCGGCCCGCCGGGGTTCACAAGCAGGTTCTTGACGGCTTTACTGCCGCGCATGCGCACGAGCGGTATCGTGAAGAATTTTCCCCCGGAATTCGTCTTGTTGAACTGGTCCATTGGCACGTCGACAGTGGCGCACTCGAGGTCGTGGCCCGTGATGTCACCGCACAGCCGCCACTTGATCGACTCGCCAGCATATTCCCGAAGCTCTGGTTCTCTGCGCGGCCACGAAACTTCATGATGATGAGAGATGAGATGTATCCCGGATATCAAGACCCAAAGGATGACTACTGCGACCAAGAGTGCCGTCCTGCGCGCTGGCCGTTGACGACGGGCCTCTCGGGGTTGGACCGGTGGCCCTCCCAGGAGCGGCTGCTTTTCCATGCGTGCCTCGATTCGGTACTGACGTCACAGTGTATACTACTTTCCCTTTTGGATGCGCGAGATTGGGCCCAATCCCCGGTTCAATTGGCCGATGTCGATGGTTTTATGATTGATGCTGTTATGGGGGACGTTGCCGTGAAGAGGAGGTGGGCAGAAGCGGTTAACGAGAGGAAGCCAAGCCCAGTGCACTCAACTCTACGTGGCAGCGCTGACGCACACTCACCCTGTAGGTGGAATGAGGGCAACCTGAACGCCACCCTTTCCCGTGAACAGGGAGAAGCGCAATGATGAAAATATAATGGCATCTCGTGAGTAGTGTCTAATCACAAGATGCGTACAATAATACGCATCTTGTCCCAAACCTTGATCATCCACAATCTTCAGGTCCGATGCCATGTCACGTACATTCCTCCCGCTAGCAGCGAGCGACATACTGAGTAAGAGTAGAAGGATACGATACGAAAGCGAAATAAATTCGGAGCGCATATATTCTTCTGTGACCAAATATTTGGCCTGCGCGCGCGCTGTCATGAAGGATTCATACGCTGCAAAACTAAACCCATGCGAGCCGATTATGTACATCTACTCCCAAAACTCCGTGTCAGAGAAGAGCAACCGTCTTCCGTCAGTCTCAAAGCACCAAGTAAAAAAAAAGCGCCCATGCAAGATTCAAATGCTCGACATGCCTTTTTTTCTTCATTCTTTTTTTTTTTTTCATCTTTTTTGTTTGGCAGCGTTTGGCAACGTAGCTCACCGTAGAAATTAAACCCTCGTCATTGCCTGCCCTGCTGCTCCTCAATCTCGAAAAGCTGCGGCACCAGCGCCCGCAGGCAGTCGTCGAGGCCTCGCCAGGAGATGCCGAGGACGCGCTCCGTCTCGGAGGCGTCGACGCCAAAGTGCGTGTCGGCCTCGCGCCTGCCCGGCTCGCCGAGCGGGATCCTGTCGTGGAGCGACTGCGACTGCGACTGGGGTGGCGCCGTCGCGGCGGGGACGACGCGGCGGGCCACGTCGGCGAGCTCCTGGTTACAGTAGACGCCCTGGGCGAGGAGGTAGCGGCGGCCGCCGGCCTCGGGCACGACGAGGGCCCTGACGTGTGCGTCGGCGACGTCGCGGACGTCGACCCAGACGGGGCCCCTTGTGGGCGGGACGGGGCCGTCGCGGCCGGCGCTGACGGCGGCCCAGACGATGCGGTTGCTCGTGTTGACGTCGGCGATGGCGCGGGGCCTCGACTTGGCCAGGAAGGGGCCAAAGACCATGGCCGGGCAGAGGCTGACGAGGTCGAAGCCGACGACCTGGTTGTTGGCGACGTCGTCGTCCATGAAGCGCCAGGCGGCGCGCTCGGCGGCCGTCTTGCTGGCGCGGTAGGCGGTGGGCGCGTCGGGCGCGTCGACGCCGTCGCGGTACGTCAGCGGGCTCCAGTCGTCGGCCGTGTACCGCTTGCCGGGCCGGGGTCCGGCGGCGGCGTCGTAGATGCAGGCGAAGCTGCTCGTGTGCACGACGCGCTTGACGGAGCGGATGCCGGCGCAGGCCTCGAGGACGGCCGTCGCACCGCGCACGGCCGGCACCATGAGATCCCTCTCAAAGTCGGTCGCGTCGTAGCGAAAGGGCGCCGCCAGGTGCAGGACGGCCGACGGCGACAGCGGGCCCAGCACGTCGCGGTACCGGCCCGCGTCGGTGATGTCGCCGACCGTCACGACGGACAGCTTCGGGTGCGCGCCGTGCGCCTGCCGCACGCTCTCCGTCTTGGCCTCGGAGCGCACGGTGCCGACGACGCGGTAGCCCTTTGCCAGCAGCGCCGCGATGCAGTGCTGCGCGATGAAGCCGTTGGCGCCCGTCACCGCCACGAGGGCCGGCGCCTCGATGGGCATGTCGACCTTTGAGGGCATGCCTGTGGTTCAAGGATGTGAAGGGGCCTCGTCTTAGTCGCGTTTGGTGACGAGCTTTTTTCTCCCCCAGTCGTGAAGGCCGGCCACAGATGCAAAGCCGGGACTGCTTCCGGACAGATGATTGCTCAATTTATTTATCAAAGACGGTCAATGTGACAAGGTCGGAAAGTCACAGGATACAAGTTTGTTCCGGTAATGTCAGGTAGGTGTGCGTCTGTGTGTGTGTGTGTGTGTGCCTGCGAAGCCTCTTGGAGTTGTCATGTAGAAGCCGAAATCTCTGGCGTGAGGATGGTGAAGAGGAAAATGACGGCTCTTTTGACTCCTTTTTCATCCGCCACTTCACCGAGAAAGGGCCCAGAATTCGGGCACCTTTGAAAACTAAACACGTTCTACTCGGTACTCCGTAAGTACACGAGCCCGCCTCGAATCATTCTTCTCCAACTCGGCGGTCCGACGCTGGGCGCTACTACTCAGCTACTTACAGGTATGATCCCTTCCACGAGTTTTTTTGTGGGCTTTTTTTTTTACGCCTCTGTTCTCTTGGCTGACCGTGGACCGTGGTTGCGTCGCATAGCGTGATAAGTAAGGTAATAACCCCCCCCCCCCCTTTCTTCAAGGCAAGGAACCATGGCAGTGGGAAAACAAGCTTTACGATTGGTTCGCGGGGCGACGCATTTGTGTTTGACATTTTTGCCCAGCCTTTCGGATGTCGCTCCCGTTGTGCTTGGCCTTGTCACTCACTCACTGCTCAGGGCTCATTGCTCTCTCATCCCATTTTCTCAATTTTCCGCGGCCGACAAGAGAAGAGGAGACACGTCAAAACAGCAAGGCCTTCTGACCGCGCCCCCTCCTCTCCGCCGGCCGGCCCCTCCCTCCCTCCTACTGCCTTGCTCGACTCGGAGAGATTTGCGATCGTCTCCCAAGCTAAACAAGGAAAGAAATAACGAGGCTCATTTGTTTTTTGTGACGCTGTCAGTCAAAATGCCATAATTTCTTCCGCGGGTCGGCGCTGGTAACGGCGTCGGCCAGCCCATTCGCTCCCCCCCCCCCCCCCCCCCCCCCCTTCCGGGACACATACTCTGTTCTAGCGCAGGCACTGCAGCCGTCGGAATGTGCGGGCGAGAGAGAGAGAGAGCCTATTGTCACTGCAAGATACTGGTATATACCTACAGTACACGGGGGGGCAGAAAAAAGCGCGATTCCGCCGGGTGCGACTCCTATGATCCGAGATGCGTCCCCATTTTTTTCCCTTGCCCTTTCTTTGCCGTCATCTGGACAAGTCCATCAGATCGTGGTGAGACAATGGAGATGGGGGGGGGGGCCTCCCCCCGCCAAATGTCCAGATGGTGCAAGCCCCGGAGAAAGCTGTTGAATCACACATATAATTACTGTACTTGGTGTTGGCTGCTCTTCATCCCAAGCTTTCAAATGATCATGGGGCGACCTTGTACGGGAGAAGCCCTGACTGGCCGATCACGCCCTCCTCCCCTCACTGAGTGCCGACGGCAGTGGAGGGCAAAGGGCCACTGTCCCGCTGGTTTGGGGCCATTTTGCGCGCCAGAGCCGGTGGCTTGCGTCGGATAACGCTCAGCGACGTCCGCTAGTCAAGGTCAAGGGGGGCCTTTTTGTACATACCGACCGTTGGTCTCTTTTTTTTTTTGCTTTTGTGGCGGATGACGTTGTCAGCTTTGTTCTCTTATGCTACATTCCGCGGGACATGTCACCGACCTCTCCGCACAGGATCGATACCGGTAAGATGGGGACGACCATGTATGTACGAAGAGTAATTCTCGCATTGATCAAAGACCGTCGGAATACAATACTTACTTGATTGGGTACTCCGCCAAGGGCAGCAGCTCAGAGCTCAACGGCTTTCCAAAGCCGCCGCCTTGGCCTTGCATCAACTTGCATGCAAGGCCAAGGCGAAAAGTAGTCGATATCTGCCTGCACCTTGCTCATTGCAGAAAGTTGGTGTCGGGTCGCTTCCTGCTTGTCAATTGTGATACAACCACCTCGAGGCTGAGAAATAATGATGCATTGTGACACTTTTAGGATTTTCCAGTGCCTCCTCCCCCCCAATTAAATCACCGAGGTGCCCAACGAAGAAAAAAAAAAAAAAGTGTGCCAGAATTCTCCTTGACCTCGGACGCTGTGTCTGCAAAGCAAGCTGTTTTTATTATAGTTCTATTAAAACCTACGGATAACTAGCTTTTTCCTTTCTTTCATCGTCTTTTAGTACATGTATACAAACTTTGTATTTTTCAAGTCTGTTTCTTCCTCGTTCAAAACTTGCGTCGCTTCCGCCTCGCCGCGATCAATGGCATCCAGGGCCGCTCTTCTCGCCGCCGCGTTTCTGCGGTTGCGCGCCCCGTACAAGAGGCGCAGGAGGACCGCGACGACGATGCCCGTGCCGGTGACGCAAAAGACGGTAATCTTGGCGGGGACGTACTGCGGCGCGTCCTGCGGCCGAAACGTCTGCGGGCCGATGATGCTGGCGCAGGCGTTGGCGAGGGACACCAGGCCCGTCACCGCCACCTTCTTCGTGTACCCGCGCACATTGGCGCCCACCATGCTGAAGACGAGGACGAGCGGCGCAATGTCGAGGTTGACCAGGTACACGCCCGTCAGGGCGGCGGCCCTGGACCCCGTCGCAAACGACATGAGCCCGGCGCCGAGCATGCTGGGGACGAGCAGCGCCACGATGCCGAGCCAGCGGGGGACGTCGTGCAGGATCGCCGCCGTCGAGAGCGTGGTGCCGAGGATCGTGACGACGCCCGAGGGCATGTTGAGCAGCGCCGACTGCATCGGGCTGAAGTCGAAGCCGCGGATGACCACGGCGGAGAAGGAGGTGATGAAGCCGGCGGGGATGACGGTGGCCAGGGTGAAGAGGACAAAGAGCAGCACCTGCAGGTCGCCCAGCGCCTCCCGGATGCCGGACCAGCGAAAGACCTTTTGGCCGTTGCCCGCCTGGTCCATCAGCAGGCTGTCGCGCACCACCGCCTTCTCCCGCTCGCTGAGAAACGTGGCCGACGCCAGGCTCCGGGGGAGGAGGAAAAAGACGGCGACGCCGGTGAGCACGTTGACGACGCCGGCAGCGGCAAACATGATGCGCCAGCTCTGCACCGAGGACGCGTGCCGGGGGGCGTGCTGGGCGGCCCACGAGATGAGCCCGCCGACGATCTGGCCGACGCCGACGCCGCTGTACCAGAGGCCCATGCGCGGGACGGCCTGCCGCTTGGTGTACCACTGCGTCGTCACCATGATGAGCGCCGGCGCGACGACGGCCTCGAGCGCGCCGAGGAGGGCGCGCAGTGCCGCGATGCCCGCAAAGTCGCGCGCGGCCGCCATGCAGCAGACCAGCACGCCCCAGAGGAAGACGTTGGCCCCGAGCACCCGGCTGACGGGGTAGCGCTGGATCAGCGCCGCCTGCGGCAGCTGCCCGGCCGCCATGCCGACGTACAGCACCGTCGCCAGCCACTGGAACTGGCCCGGCGCGAGGCCGAGGTCCGCCTCGAGCCCCATGACGTTGGCGTACCCAATCAGGATCTTGTCGAGGAACTCGAGAAAGTAGCACATGAACATGAGCGGCAGCACCACCCGGTCAATCTTTCGGTAGATGCGCTGGAGCTCGGCCGGGTCGCGCTCCATCAGCGGCGCGTGGCTCGACCCGTAGCCCTCATCGTCCATTGTCGACATGTTGCAAATTTGATGCGAGCTGTCGTTGATCCGAGAGAATGAAACGGGACGGGAGAGAGCGAGGCAGCAAGCCTCGGTGCTGCTGGTTGGCTTACAATCTTGGAAGAATCTAGACTCTCTTCTGGCTGGCGTGACAAGGTGACGGCTTGTGGCTTTTTTTTTCTTATTCTTCTTCTTTTTGTCTCGGGCCTCTCCGTCTCACGACCACCAGTACGTTTTAGGTCAAGATTCGCACCTTTTAAAAGTACGCTGCGCCAGTGACTGCCATGGGAAACCGCAATTGCATTTGCCAATACTCGAAAAAAGGCTCGAAAACCCTTTTGAGAGATGCAAAAAGGGGCTTCAGGTTGGTGCCGGGCGCATTTCGAAATGTATTGTGGTCGATGGGCGAGAGAGAAGAGAAAGAGAGAGAGAGAGAAAGAACAAGCCAGTGCCGACAAAGAGACTGGCGTGATTAGACGTCAGACGGTAGTTGCCAGCGCGGCAAGTGGAACAACCAGAAGAAAAAAAAAAGGAAAAAAAATTGCCCATTACAGACGCCAACTCCGACTAGCTAACCGAGTTAACGGAGTCTTCCCGGCGGCGGCGCCAGGCCGAGCTTGCAATGGTGTACTTCTTATTACCTGGGCCGAAACAGGCAACAGGGACCACGGGAATTATTCTTCAGTCGGTGGCCTGCATATTTTGGGTTCATCTGTGGACCGTTGATTTGTTTCCAATGTAACGCTAGACCTGATCATTTTGCTGACAGAGAGGGGTCCCCTTGACATGTGGCTCGGTGTAAAGCGTGGTGGTGCTCCATCATCATTTCCAACAACCGGGAGGAGGCTCTTTTTTTTCTTTTTTCTTTTTTCATTTTTTTTTTCGTTTTTTTTTTTTTTTCGTTTTTTTTTTTCGTTTTTTTTTTTTTCGTTTTCTATTCAAATCTTGTGCTCCCAATAAAAAAAGCCAGACAAGTCAGACGAAATCATTCTATCTGGTGAGACTTGCATAAAAAAAAAGCATCAATACTTTTCGCCACTGCCATCACACCAGCAAGCCCCATATCTTTTTGCTACTAAAGATTCTCTTCTTTTACTTTTTCCGATTTTCCCCCAATGTCAGATGCATTGACCTCACGGGCCCTTTTTTGGGGGGGAGGAGAGGACCGGCCCCATGTTATCGTATCAGACCGTTGGTGGCACTCTATTTATCTGCTTTTTGGAAGCTGATCAAGTAAGTATTGATATTGGTGCTACTTGCTAAGGCTGGACCGGACCCTCAAATCTATTTACCGCTGGCATGCAGCAGCTCCCAGCTATGCCCGGGCAACTTCATGGACGGCATTTCGTACACTTGCGCTTGTCCTTTCCGACATGGGATGGTATAGGGGGGAGGGTCATTCCCACGTGCAAAAACGTAAACATGTCCGCCGCGAATGAGTTGCCTGGCAGGTTTTCCCCAAAAAGTACTCCACGTGCGCGAGCGCGGGCGACTTGAGGTTTTTGCAGGCGATAATCGGTCCACATTCATGGGGCGACGATGTGATGCGAAACTAGTGACCAGTAGAGCTTACACCTACCCTGCCCGCACCCACTTCACTCACTCATCGAATCATTGTAGAATCCCAATAATACCCAGGCCAGGATGCATGCATGCATGCATGCGCTGCGCCCCCCCCCCTCCCTTTCAAATGACGGTGTTTTCCGGGTCCGGTGCCTCTCGTCGACCGGTCGGCAGGATAATCTTGCCATCATGCACCGCGAGCTGGTGCCGTGCGAGGAAGGCGTCCACCCAGCGCGGCCTGACGAGGACCGGCGTCGCCGCTCTCGGCTGCCCGGCGCAGGATGATTGCGTTGGCCGTCTCCGTCACCCATTTCTTGGGAGTGGGGGTGGGGGGGCCGGCCCCGGCGCCGCCGCCGGCGGCCTCGGCGGCAGCGGCGAGCCGGGCCAGCTCGCGCAAGATGCCGTCCTCCTCGGCCTCGGAGAGCTTGGCGTTGTGCGCGCGCCTCTTCTGCCGCGGCGTCACGCCCTCGAGACGACGCCGGACCATGCTCCGCGACAGGTCAAACTCCCGGGCCGCCTTCTGGATCGGGCACAGAGGGTTGGCGCTGATGTACTGGAGGCATGCCACGACGCGCTTCTCCTTGTCCGCGGCGGCCGCCGACTTGGACATTGGTTGATGTTTGAACACTTTTTTTTCCTTCTTTTTTTTTTTCGGGGCAGAATACACCCTGTGGCGGAGAAGGAAAGTTGAGTTGGAACCGAGGTGGTCGCGGAGCTGTCCAGCACCCTGCCTAATAAGACAGGAAGCCACGTGTATAATCCGCACGTACTTTTCTTTGTTTTTCTCTCTTCGTGTTATCCGTCATACTGGTGGTACATGTGCCACACACCCACTTCCTCGAAGTGGGTGTTGGAGGGCAAAGTGGTCACCATGGCAGAGTGGCCTGCTTAGTGTTTTTACAGAAGATAATAGGCAAATACTAATAAAACCCTACTTACCCTAACCTTTAATAGAATGTATAATGAATCTTTAAAATACTATTTTTTTTAAAATTTTATAATTAGAAAAGATAATCCTAAGAAATTTTATTTAATTATTTAATAAATATTTTTTTAATATTTTTATATTTAAAACTTAAAATTATTTTCTAATTAATAAAAGAAAAATTAATAATCCTATCTTTTTAGACTTTAGATTTTTTTAAAAAGAATTATTTCTGATATTCATCTTATACTTTACTTATTTTTAGTTATTTAGATATAAGAGCTATAACAAGTACGTTTTCTAGTGTAGCTGTGTGTCGTTGCTGACGAGACACGGCCGCTGGACCACATGCCGCCGGCAGCATTGGCCTGCCGCCGTGTCCGTGTCGTAGACCTTTTGCACAAGTCACCACTTGTTGCATTGGGTTTGCAGAAATATCTACTCCGTATTGAGTATCGTACCCCGTACTTATATTTCATGCCGTCCAATCAACCGTAGACGGCAGCTTGTTGTTCCCCGCTCGCGTTCAGACTTGGGTCAACAAGCCATCACCACCACCAGCTCACGGCGCAATGTACACCGAGTCGCGACAGCAACATGCAGTAGAATGAACCCGCGTGATTTTTTCTTCTCATTTTTTTTTCATATCTCTTTCAGTCCTGGAACGGTCATGGACGACAGCGCCAAACGTGCAAATGTCGCCATTAATACTGAGTAGACTGGCAAGCCGACAAACTGCGTGCGGCCACCTCATCAACCCAAGGAATCGCAAACAGTAAACCCGCACCTGCACCGTCGCATCATTTGTTCAGGGTCCTCCCCGTGGCGCAACGCTGCGCGCTGCATGTACATGGGTTCCCACCCGTTGCGGTGCCGCGGATCGCTCTCCCCACCCCCATCGGGAGGTTAGTGCCGCTCATGCCCATCATTGGGACCGACGGTCCATGCAAAATATGGCATCAAGACGGGACCACCTCGCCCTACTTCCTTATCGGTTGTCCCTCCCTTGCGCGCGGCGCCCGCGCCCGCAACAACTGTCTGCTGTCGGGAAAACGAGTCAAGATCGTGCATCGGACCGCCCGCGGGACGGCGATTCTGGGGTGAGCCGCGGTCCTGGGACCCTTTTTCCGCCGGGCCTCAAGAAACGGCCTGATGTTTTCAACTAGTATTATGATTGCTCGGAGACATTTTCTGCGTCCACTTATAAAACTCTTTATTGGCAAAGGCTACAACTTTCCTCTCTTTTTTTCTCTCTTTCCTCCTTCTTCCCCCCCTCCTCCTCTCCTCCTCCTCCTCCTCTTCTTTTTCTTTCTTTTTTTTTAATCTGCTTGTTGTATATAAATACACCTTTAACCCCCCTCCCCCCGGTGGTCATGACGAACCCCGCTCCCGCTCCCACCTACGACATCGGCATCGTCGGGTCCGGCCTCGGGGGCCTGTCGGCCGCCATCGCGCTCCGCCGGGCCGGCCACGCCGTGACCGTGTACGAGCGGTTCGACTTTGGCGGCGAGGTCGGGGCCTCGCTGTCGCTGGCGTCCAACGGGTCGCGCCTGCTCGAGGCGTGGGGCGTCGACGTCGCCGCCGCCCGGCCCGTCGTCCTGCGCAGCCTCGTCCGCCACGACTGGGCGACGGGCGCCGTCACCGGCACGTACCCGCTCGGCGACTACCGCGCGCGCTTCGGCACCGACTACAACAACTTTCACCGCATCGACCTGCACCGGGTGCTCAAGGACACGGCCGTCGCGCCCACCGGTGCCGGCGCGCCCGTGACCCTCAAGACCTGGCACAAGGCCACGGCGCTCGACCCCGACGCCGGCCGCCTCCGCTTCGACAACGGCCAGACGGCGACGCACGACGTCGTCGTCTGCGCCGACGGCATCCGTAGCGCGCTCCGCCCCGACCTCGGCGTCGTGCCCGACGTGTCCCCCTCCGACTCGTGCTGCTACCGCTGCATCATCGGCCGCGACGCCCTCGCCGCCCTCGGCCTGCGCGACTTTGCCGACGCCAGCGCCATCGAGTTCTGGGGCGGCGACGGCATCGACAAGATCGTCATGAGCCCCTGCGCCGGCAACGACGTCGTCAGCTGCTACTGCTTCTACGCCGCCGCCCTCAACGACGCCACCCCGGACGGCTGGGACCTCGACGCCACCGGCGACAAGCTGGCCGCCACCTTTCCCGGCCTCGACCCCCGGCTGCGCCTCCTCTTCCGCCACGCCGACGACATCAAGATGTGGCGCCTCTACAACCACGAGCCGTACGCGCGCTGGACGAGCCCGGGCGGCCGCGGCCGCGCCGCCCTGCTCGGCGACGCCGCCCACCCCATGATGCCGGACCAGTCCCAGGGCGCCTGCATGGCCGTCGAGGACGCCGGCGCGCTCGGCATCCTCTTCTCGCCCCGCTACGCCGACCTCGACGTGCCCGACAAGCTGGCCCTCTACGAGCGCGTCCGGAAGCCCAGGGCCACGCGCCTCCAGGAGGCCAGCCGCCGCGCCCGCACCGACATACGGGAGCGCATCGGCTGGAGCAGCGCCAGCGATCGCCCGGGCAAGCTGACCATCGAGGAGGTCTGCGGCTACGACATGGACGCCCACGTGGCCGAGGTGGTGGCCGAGTATCGCAAGGAGCAGGAGGCCACGGCACGAGAGCACGCAAACCAGGTTGAACAAACAACAACGGCATAGACATGATGCATGTACGGGGCACGAGAAAAGAGCAGGTCGAGGCTGAAAAATATGGCATCATTTTGCGGTATATATCCAGTGTACATATATGTAAAATAGAAACGAAAATGAAGAAATGAAATCAGCGCCAGCTCATTGTGTGTGTGTGTGTGTGTGTGTGTGTGTTCGTCAAGTGCACGTCCAGACCTATGAAGAAAAAACCCAAGTCTATGTGGAGAGAAAGAAGAAATGAGAAAAGAAGAAGAGGGAGAAGAAGAAGAGGATGGCAAAGGAGAAGAAGAACAAGGGGAGGAGGAGGAGGAGAAGGAAGAAGAAGGTCGCAGTCTACAGAGATAGCTTCCCGTTACACTTTAAAAGACAACCAGCCCGTGCATCTCTTCATAGCGGATGCGGGCCCAGTTGACAATGGCACCGGTACCCGCCGTATCATCGCGGCGGGACCAGACGCGCTCGACCAGGTCGCGGGCGTTGAAGACGTAGCCAAAGCCGCAGGTCCTCTCCATGACGAGCAGCCGGTCCTGGATGATGAGCCTGTGCTCGTACTTGGAGCAGGCGCCGCCGGCCATGACGAGGGGGAAGAGCACGCAGGCTTCGAGGGGGCTGCCGTAGCGGATTTTCTGCACGGCGTCGAGGATGGCGCCGACGCACTGGTCGACCTTGGGGTCGGTCAGCTCGTAGCCCTCGACGACCTGGTGGAGGCGCAGGCGGACGGCGTTCTCAAAGGCGACGGCGGCGTGAAGCACATCGTCGCCGCTCGGGGACCGCGCGTAGACGGCCCGCGACATGCCGCCGTACTCGTAGGACCAGTGGTTGATGCGCTCTTCGACGTGCTGGGCCTCCTCGCGAAAGGCGGCCTCGGACGCGCGGTCCACCCTCGTCTTGCGCTTGTCGGCGAGGGTGTTGACAAGGTCGAGCAGGTGAAACAGCTCCTTGGGTATGCCGTACACGGCCGAGTCGTCCTCGTCGGGGCTGAAAGACAGGCGGTTGAGCGTTGCCGCCTCGGCTTCCTCGTCTCCAATCAGAGGCGGGCGACAGGTTGATGTCGTGGCGGCCGAGTCGAGAAACCTGGCCAGCCTTAGGAGAAACTTGTAGTGTCCGGTCAGCATCTCGCCTTGCTGCGTCATGAGGGTGATCAAGAGTCGTTTGGCGCCCTTGAGGTGCAGCTTCCATCCTTCGCTGGTGCCGTCAAACAACTCGGTCATGCACAGCAGCAGACTGGCGACGAGGGCAATGTCGGCGCTCTGCTTGTCGACGTGGGGTAACAGCTGGGCCAGCGCCGATGCTGCTTTGCCCTGGTGATAGAGACCTCGGCTGCCGAGCGTGGGCTGCAGCTTGCGCCAGTGATTCGCTGAGAGGGCGAGGATGCAGTGGAGGACGAGGTCGTTACCCTGTGCCATGGGCAGCAGGTAGTGATTATACGGATTGTTTGTCGAACTTCTTCTTGAGAGTATGGAGGAGACGATGGTGGAGTAATGGTTCATCAATGCGCGGTCGTTTGTTGTTTGAAGTTGGGGGAGCAATTGGGGGATATATACGGAGAGCGTTGGTTGGCTGGCATCCAAGGCATCATGGGCGCTGCCGTTGCTGACGGGAGTAAAGGCTTCCACCCAGGTGGGTGGCGAGGTGGACAGGTCCCAGGAGACCTTGTCGGAGACTGCCTCGCCTTCGGATGCGGAGCCGTCTCGCTTGATGACGGCAAGGCTTGGCTTGACATCGGCGTTGTAGCTGCTAGCATTACTATTACTCCTCCCGTTGGCACTCCCGTTGGAGTGCGGCGAGCTGCTCGAGCTGGGGCTGGGGCTCGGGCTCTGGCGGAGGGGTATGTCAACTGTGACCGGGTTGTTGCCGGCCAGCCTTTCCGAGGAAAAGTCCTTGTGGGAAGATATGCTCGGAGACTTATCCTTGGAGCGCTCGGCGGGCCAAGCGCAGTCCAGACACAGGCGGCGACAATCGCCACAGCGAGGCTTGGTCTCGTCGCACTTTTTCTTGCGACGCTTACACATGAGACAGCCCGTCTGTACGCGGCGGATGCGAGCCTTGGGCATGTCGCCCGTAGACCCTGGATAGCCATCGCCGGCGCCGACGGCATCGCGCGGCATACATGGCAGGCTCAGTCGCACGCATCGGGCGCAGGGCAAGTTGCCGTCGCAGGCCTGTTTGATTTGGGCGCAGCGATGGCACACAGGCCGGCTGTCGGAGCCCATGGCGTCGTCAAATCTGAGCGTCGGACGAGCGATGTATCCTTTTGTTTTTTTGCTTCCTCCCTTTGCATTTATCTCTTGGCGTCGGGAGAGGGGAAGGGGGCGGGAGGGGGGACTCGGGTGTTGGTGCGCTCTTTCGGACGGTTTTTTTTTTCGTCTCGTCAGAAGCGGACTAAGCCGCGCGGGTAGCAGATATTCAAAGCGATCGGAAGCGGACAGAGGCGAGAAACGAGGTTTCGAAATTGGAGAGCAGTGAAAGACGGGTGTGTATGCGGCAACGGATCAGAGGGCGCACAAAGCGGTCGAGGCGATGGAAGAGCAAAGAGGGAAATGCAACGATGAGAATGGGCATCGGGACGGGCATGGGGGCTAACCAGGGCGATGGAGCGGCAAAGCGGGCTTTGCGGGCTGGTGAGCGGGCTTGGTCAGCGGGAAGAACTGGAGAGAGGAGGAGTAGGAGGAAGAGCAGAAGGGAGGGGGGGGGGGGGCCGAGGACCAGGTTACCAGGATGCCAGGGTATGGATTCTGTTAGTTGGATGATCTGGGATATCCACTATCCGCAGCCGAGAACTGAGAAAGAAGAAGGGACGGGCGAACAGGATGGACGGGCGAAGAGCGAAAGAAGGATTGCCGATCCCCTCTTGTTTTATCAGCGCCTCGGGCCCGGGTAGGTTTAGCTCATTGTTGGCTGAAGGGGAAAGAGAAGGGGGGGGGGGTTTTTGAGAGGCCGTACAGTGCGCAATAGATGATGCACTGTATTTTCAATTTGATTGATAAGAAGGTGCTGGTATCGGATTATCAGAACGCATATATGCATGTAGCTACCCAGTACGGCTCCGTACTAGTAGTCAACCGTACCGATTGAGTAGTTGGAGTTTAAGTACAAGGTATAAAGGTATAATGGAGGCTATATGGGATCAAGGATGCGTCTCTGTGTCTACCAGTAGGCTGGTACGGTGGTTGCTGGTACATTGGTCTGAATGGGTCTACTTGGGCGCCTAGTTCCGTACGGAACGATTTGCAAGATATCAAGGGGGCGATGATGGAAGCATGGCAGAAGCATAGCAGAAGCATAGCAGAAGCATCGCAGAAGCATAGCAGAAGCATCGCAGAAGCACCGCAGAAGCATCGCAGAAGCACCACAGAAGCAACTCGGCACCACAAAAGCATCAACAAGGCCACCCGAGATGCAACACGGTTCGCGTGGCACCAGATGCAGAAATGCACATCACACTTGCTTACCCAGGTAGACGATAGGATGCCCTACGTCACCAGCTCAGGTACCTAATGATTCCACAAATCTGCCCAACTAGACCATCTCTGACGGGCCAATTTTGCATCTGGTTGCATGCTGCGAAAAAGGGGGGGGGAATGGGCAACACATCACACCACACACTGAGACGACACCGAAAGCAATCAATCATCGGAAGCAAGAAGAAACCAAAGTGGAAATGAAAATAAAGAATGAAAAAAATCAGCGACACAAAATTGAAACTTCCGGCCATCCCATCCAAGCAAAAGTCCCGCACCTATAACTATAGGTAGAGAGAGGTAATGTAGGTAGGTAGCCATCTGCCATCCAGCCCGGCTGAAGTTGCAGTCACAGCAGCCACACCCGTTTTTTTTTTCCTCTACGAGGGCCTCGCGCCGACCATGGTCTATACTCCGTACGGGGAGGGGGGGGACGGGGGGAGAAGAAGAAGCAAAAGAAAGAAAAAATCCTGCCTATTTCACCCTATTTGCCTATATGGTACCATCTCTTGACCCAATGGATTCATTCTTGCAACAAACACGCGAGAGCCGCTCCTCTTTTCTTGATACGGGGGCCTCACTCTCTCCGCTAATTATCGGCACCGCCGCCCACCCAAGCACCCAAGCCCCCCAGCCCGCCCCATGTTACCACGTTGCGCCCACGCTGAAATCCCCCCTCCCTCCCCTTGGCCCCTCCCCGGCGGCACAGTGCGCCCGCATCCCCTGTAGGACATTCTCCGCACGGTCATTTCCGGTTGCATTATTGAATATTGCCCAGTTTTGGTAGAGGGGAAGAAGAAGACGAAGAAGAAGAAGAAGAAGAAGAAAAAACACTAGACAAATAGAGGACACAATGACCCACGATTGACTCCGGCGGGCCGTCCCTCTGCGCCTTTTACTGTGCCATCGTTTTGCAATGCCCAAAATTAAATCGCCGAGCCCAGCACAGCCAGTGCGTCAGTGCTACATACTTAGTGCTAATACTGATAGTTACCAAGTACCAAGTAAAATACATGGGGGCCATCCCAGGTAGATGAAAGACGAACATTTCCCGGGAAAAGAGGGCGAAAAGCGCAACGCGCGTGTCGATATTCAACAGGTTGTCCCTCGCCTTTCTTTTTCTCTTCCTTCTTCTTCTTCTCCTCGTCGTCCTTCCCCCTCCCCCTCCCCCTCCCCCATATCGCCGAAAACAGAGACACACTTGCATCACTTTTTCTTTTTTTTCTGTGCTGACTGCAGCTGAAACACGTGGGCGCCTCTTGAGCTAGAAGCCACGCCGGAATCCTTCTGTGCAGCCTTGTGATGATGCAGCTCGCCTCTGTCGGGCATATTTGCTCGATGTGGTTGTGGGGCTGTTTCACTCTGTTGCGTCTCGGCTCGTCGTTATGGTGTGTACCAGTAAGAGAGAGTGTGTGAGGCGTCTATAGATTCTCTGTATATATTGATGTATGTATACATGTACATGTATATACATGTACATGTATATACATGTAGGAATATGATACGTGTAAATGTGTAGTGTAGCGTGTCGTTGCAAAAACGTCTCGAGACTCGTCACTCCAGATTTCACCACATCAACTGTCTGGCGTCTGGTCATTACTACATTCATTGTGCTCGACTATATTGCCTGTTTCAGCTAGCTTATAGGTTCTTTTCTTTTTCTTTCTTTTTTCCTTTTTTATAATCTTTTTTTATTTTTCCATTCATTCCCCCAACTACTGATCCCAGTGGGCCAGACGGACGTAACGCGCCGTCTCGTCGATAAACTCGCGCCCCTGCTTCAGGCTGCCGTCCATGTGCATAAAGGGGTGCGGGACGGCGACGAAGCGCCTGAGGACGACCTCGTTGCCGTGCTCGGCCAGCTTGCGGGCGTAGGCCTCGCCCTCGTCGCGGAGGGGGTCGGCGCCGGCGGTGAAGATGACGGTGCGCGGCGCCAAGCCCGCAAAGTCGGGCGCGTCGAGCAGGTTGGCGAACCAGCCGGCGCGGGCCTTGGCGGCGCGGACGGCGTCGGGGCCCGCGTCCTCGGGCGCGAACTTGAAGCGGTTGAAGTAGGCCAGGCGCGCCCAGTTGAGCGTCGGGGCGAACTCGTTCTCGCGCATCGACGCGTGCGGCGAGTCGGCGGGCGACGCCGGCAGGTCGTCGACGACGGGGGTGCCCGCGGCCACCAGGCGCAGCGGGAGGCCCGCGTCGCGCGCCAGGTGGGCGAGCGCGAGCGCGATGCAGCCGCCGGCCGAGACGCCGCCGACGGAGATGCTGTCGGGCCGGATGTTGAAGCGCGCGGCGCCGTGCGCGTGAATGTGCTGCAGCGCCGCCCAGCTGTCCGTGATCTGGGCCGGGTACGGGTGCTCGGGGACGAGGCGGTAGGCGACGTCGATGACGGCCACGTTGGCCTGCTTGCAGATGTGCTTGCAGATGTGCGCCTCGGTGTCGAGGTCGCCCAGGCCCCAGCCGCCGCCGTGGAAGTCGACGTGGACGGGCCAGGGCCCGGGTGAGTCCGGCTCGTAGACGCGCAGGCCGAGCTCGGCGCCGGAGCCGTCGTCGAGGGGAAACGTCGTGTCGTAGGTCCGCGCGGCCTCGGGGGCGGGGCCGGTGCCGTAGCTGTACAGCTGCGAGTAGTGCTTGCGCAGCACCGCCAGGTCAATCGGCCCGCTGTTGGGCTTGTACGCGACGTTGTCGTTGTAGAGCTCGACGAAGACGGGGTCGAGCTTGCCCTCCATCGAGGGGTGGATGGGTTGGACGGGCTCGTGAGACTTGTCGGCCATGATGACGGGTGTGTATATGTGTGTTTTGTAGGAGGGCCGCGGTCTGGGAAACAGAGAGGATGATTTGGATTGGAAGAATCGGGGGCAAATGGTACTTATAAAATGGCGATGAGCAAAGAAGAAAGAGGTATATATGAGTGAGTGGTTTGGTATTAAACGAGCCGCAACTACAGCAGCAAAAAAAAAGCTGGGCTGGGCAACGAACGATTTTTGGGCGGAGAACGGGCTGGCATAGCGGGGGTTGAGACTGGCTGGTCTGCGGCCGCCGGACCGGACAACGCCGCCGGAGGAGGAGTGAGCGGCGGGGTCGCAGTCCCTGGAGCCGTCTTCTGTTTGTACCTACCTAGAATTACCTTGGTACTTACACTACTTGACAGGCTGTGCTGAGTAGAGTAGAAAATGTACAGCAGGTCACAGCAGGTTACAGCGCTGCGCCGCGCGCACTAGCCGACGGCGCGCACCAGGCCATCTTTTTAGTAAAGGCTGGGTCTCAGAGGTGCAACTTGCCATCCCTGGTCAGTGGTAGGTATCTGCAGTTGGCAAAGGGGAGGGAGGGAATTAACCTACCTATTTACTTACGACCCTCGAGATTGGTCTCTACCGGAAAGAACAAAAGCAAAGACGAAAAAAGAGTATCAGTAACAAATAATCAAGACAGCCCACCCTCGGCCCCCGATCCATCACCATCCCGTCACCAAGCCCACTACTTCGTTCCCGTTCGATGCCCGCCCGTTCAAGGGTTCAGGAAAGCACGCTGATAGGTATAAAGTATAGAGTGTGCCATGTGGCAGGCAGGCAGCAAAAGCGCCCCTCAAACCCCCTCGCTTGTGGATGATGCGACGGGCCACCCAGTATTCTTCTCCTTCTCAGGTGGGGAGTGGAACCACCTGGAGGGGTTGTTGGACTTTATTTAGTGTCACTGTGTCAATCACTCTGTACGGAGTAGTTCTTCTGTATTATATAGCCTGTACATGTGTCTTTTATTGGTGCAGTTATTCTCGACATTGATAGTATATATTTGGATCGAACTTTCCGACTGCTCCATCGATGGGGAGTTTTTCTTTTTCTTCCCCTGCAAAAAGAAAGCATCATGGCCAAGGACGGCGCCAGCCAGCCAATGGACGACCGACCATCCCTGCCTGGCACTAACCCAGGTACCTGCCAGGCTGCTACCTTAGTTCTCCGTACTTACCTTGTACTTAGGTACCTAGCTATTCAAGGTTGGCGGATGAGGTAGTTGGCTATTTACACACTTGGTGACAATGGGGGCAAGAAAGAAGAAGAAGAAGAAGAAGAAGAAGAAGAAGAAGAAGAAGAAGAAAATAAGGTGAAAAAAAAAAAACCGCGAGCCATGCCAAAATCAACTGCTTCCCATTTCCCCCTCTCTTTCATTCATAAAATCCTGTCATGGAATTGGCAATTGCTGACGTGATGAAAAGCCCACCCATGTCTGTCCGCCCACTTTGGACCCCTGCCGCCGGCCAAAGCTCGAATATCAGTACACCAAACGGTTGTCACTTAGTAGGTAGTTAGCTTAGACCTGCAACGGACTGGACCTACACCAACTTGACCTGTACTGACTGGGCCTGCATTCACTGGACCTGCACTGACACAGGCACTGGCTCTCATCAGGGTACCGAGATACATGCAATCTGCAGGTACCTCGTAATTCGCGAATCGTGCCACTTGCCTGACAATATCCCAGAGGACCCTTTTGTCTTCTTTTGTTTTTTGAAAAGCAAATTAAAAACATATATCCCTCTGGTGCCAGGTTCGACTCTGGGATTTTCCCTCTTTTCTTTTTTTTTTCTTTTGCCCCGTCTTGCTCTATCCTTACCCCAGCTCGGCCCAGCCCAGCCCCTACAACCAACGCCGCACCCGCTATTTTATAGGTACGAACCAAACCCGAGCAAGCCACAAAAACTAATCTGCAACCTATGACCAACTAAACCACCTACACAGACGCACATCCAACCTGCGCCGCGCGCCGCTGTTTGTGCCCCTCGTCGGCTTCTCTCTCTCTCTTTTTTTTTCCCGCTCTCTCTCCCTCTTGTCCCTTGTTCCCTCAGCGTTGTTTCTCTATTTGAACCCGTGGCACTCCTACTCGAGGCCTTGCTTTTTTTTTGTGCGTGATTGACCAGGACGAATCTCCATTTTCCCCTCGCTTATTACCCCGCACATCCCATCATGGACAAGCCCGTCCTCATCATCGGCGCGGGTGTTGTTGGCCTGGCTTTGGCGCACGGCCTCAAAAAGGTGAATAAAGAGAAATAAAGAAACTTTTTTTCTTTTTAGAAAAAAAAAAGATGAATAAAGAAAAACTTGGACTAATAACTTGTTTCTCAATAATCCCAGAATGGAATCCCCTTTGAAATCTACGAACGCGACGAGCACATCGATGCCCGCCCCCACGGTTGGGCCATCACCCTCCACTGGGCCCTGCCCTTTCTCAGCGAGCTCCTCGACGAGGACACCATGCGCGGCCTCGACGCCGTGCAGGTCGACCCCAGCGTCGGCCGCAACGACACGGGCAATTTTGTCTTTCTCAACCTCGAGACCCTCGAGCCCAAGTTTCACATCCCCCCCAACTACCGTCGCCGCGTGAACCGCGAGAAGCTGCGCAAGCTGCTCCTCCGCGACGTCGCCGAGCACGTCCATTGGGGGAAGCGCCTCGACGCCATTGACATTCTTGATTCGTCTTCTTCTTCCGACTCATCCTCCTCCTCCTCCTCTCCCTCGGGCGTCCGCGCCACCTTTACCGACGGCACCACCGCCGACGGCAGCATCCTCGTCGGCATCGAGGGCTCCGGCTCCCGGACCCGCAAGTTCCTGCTCCCCGACGACTACCGCAACCACCAGCTGCCCGCCCGCCTCGTCGGCGCGACCCTCACCCTCCCCGCCGCCGAGGCCCGCGCGCTGCTCGACATCGACCCCCTCCTTTTCCAGGGCTGCCACCCGACCACCGGCAACTACCTGTGGGTCTCGCTCATCGACAGCCCCGAGGTCAACGGCACCCTCGGCACCGGCCGCGAGGCCTACAGCTTCCAGTTCATGCAGTCCTGGCTCGCCGCCGCGCCCGCCGACGAGGTCCCCGCCGCCGACGCCGACCGCGTCGCCCTCATGAAGCGCCGCGCCCGCGACTTCCACCCCACCCTGCGCGACGTCGTCGCCAAGCTGCCCGCCGACGCCCCCGTCATGGAGATCCTGCTGCAGGACTGGCCCTGCCGGCCCTGGGACGGCCGCCGCGGCCGCGTCACCCTCGCCGGCGACGCCGCCCACGCCATGACCATGTACCGCGGCGAGGCCGCCAACCACGGCCTCCTCGACGCCCGCAACCTCTGCCACGCCCTCGCCTCCGTCGCCGCCGGCACCGCCACCCTCGAGCACGCCCTCGACGCCTACCAGGCCGAGCTGGTCGAGCGCACCAACCCGGCCGCCCTGCTCAGCCGCGAGGCCTGCCTCGACGCCCACGACCTCCACTGCCTCGATGAGAACTCGGCCGTTCTCAAGCGACGAGCCATCAAGCAATGACACTGGCCCGAGAAAAGAAAATAGAATCCTTCTTCCTTCGTTGCATGACGACTAATATAATAAGAGTACATACCGGCATGCAGTGTTCTGTTTATCAATCATAGTCGTGCCAGGTACGGCAAACACATGTACTACCATGTGCGAAGTGCTCTATCCTGAGGACAACGACCGACAATGTAGTCACCGACCAAGTTTAGCATCCAGATATATTACTATGCAGCACACTGTCCAAGAGTTCCCATCACTAAAAAGGAAAAGCACATCTTGATCCAAGCCTTGAAGTGTTCGGGTTAGATGGTAGAGTTGCTCCAATATGGCTGTTTGCTCGGCTTAGATAGGCGAGCTTGAAATTGAAAGGAACGCGCCAAAATTCTTCATCTTGAATATTAGTAAACTTGTCTCCCTCTTTTATTTCCCTTGAAAGCCAAGACCTCGGCTTACTTACTAATCTGTCCATAACGTCGCTATGCTCTCCTCCGGGTGTCTTTACTTTACTCTACTGCATGTTCACCACTGTATCTTTTGTTCACAGGCATACATCGCTTGCTCATTATCCAACGAATCAAGTATAGTACTCTACTGTCTACATGTACCTCGATCGAGAACGTCCTGCCGAGATGTATCTGTTTTAAACAGACGCCAATGGATGGCCGGGAAGAGCCATCGATAACACAGCTCTTCGAACAAATCACAGACCAATCCTTTAAAAGAGTTTAGGCACTCATCACAGCTTAAACAAGCTATTGGATCTGTCCAGCCCGTGAGGGTAGCATGGGTTCTTGCAGCCCGTCTGCTTTGTGAGTGATGGCGCATACTAAGGAGCAGCGCCGAATCTTGTCAAAGGGGACTACAGTCGTTGTATTCAGGCTTCTACTTCGGTTGGTCGCTAGCTTGGCCTTTGCGACGAATCGCCTTGCTCAACAAGTTGCATACCTAGTCTGATCCGTTGAATTCTGCGTGCTCTTTGCGCACACTACTTTCGCGCTTCGCACGGCACTTTTCACCTTAGCCTACTCCATGATGTGAGACTCTATGCAAGCAGGCCGCGCTGAACGCCCCCGAGTGCCGGCGGGGGCAGCTTAGCAAGGTCAATGTCTTTGGACAGTTCCTTGGCGCGGATGACATCCACCTCCAGTCTTTGGAAAAGATACCCGAGCTCGGGATACCGCTTGATGGCAAGCCCAACATAGCTCAAATCGAGGTCCCTGCTCTGTAGTTTGATCTCCTCCCCGTGCTTACTTTCTAGCGCCCGCAAATCCACCGCGTCATGGAATTTACTGCGGGTTGCCGCGGCCCGGAGCTTGCCTTTGAATAAGTGAAACACGGCAAGGAACTTGGACGTGGCTTGTCCAAACGTAGTGCCGCGGATGACTTGGTTCTTCGGCGATAGGGTAGACATGGAATATTGGGATCCTGCCATTTCCCAACGATGACCATGCATGCTGGATGTCCATACGATGTGTGTTCACGCACCTGGAAACTGCTCACAGAATATCTCTATCAAGACTGCTCTGCGCCTGTCCGGTTCATCTGACCAGAGAAAAGCAACGTAATCCTGACGGTTCTGCGATACAGACACAGAGTCATGCTTGCCATCCAGAAGCCTGATCGCCTGATCATTGGAGGCAGCTACTAGACAGTCAACATCCTTTGAGGTTCGGTTGCTCGCAAACGTGATTACGGCACAGTCTCCAAAGATTCCAAAGTTCATACCGTGGCTCGTAGAGAGCGCGATGCAAGGCAATGGCGGCGCCGTTGAGTCGCTCTTGATTCACCGCTTCACACGAGCCGCAGGAAAGAAGGAGTTCGGAAGAGACTGAAATTGTTCAGAATGGTTGAAAGAGGAGCTGCCAAACACACGCTTCTGGCAATGTGGCCTCATGCATAGACACGGTTGGCGGTTAAACAGCTGCACGCAGCATCATTGGTCACAGCGAACCCCGCCAAATACGTGGCTCGCCAGCCGTTCAGTCAGTCACATATACCCAGTAATTAATTTGACATGGGTTGCTTCCTCTTGATCCCTGATAAAACACGTCACTTCGTTCTCCGAGAAGTGGTCCATCCTAAAGGGCTTGCCGTCTATCTCCTGGAGGATAAGACGGCGCACCGCGGGCTCGCAGTCTTGCAGCCGACTGCTCACCCAACTTTCGTCCAGGTCCATGCCGTCAATGAGTTCCTGGACAGCAATCATGGCGACATCGTCCTTTGCAAAGAGAAATTTGGCGGCCAGGCCGGCCAGAAACGGAGCCAGGCGGGGCAACGTCAGGACAGCCATCTCCTCTGCGCTGAGCTCTTCCACTTCTTTGCTGAAATGGCAGTCCTTCTCCCGAGGTCTCACAATACTCTCTTCTAGTGGTTGCAGCCCATACGTATGTGCGGTGAATATCATGATGGTCTGCTGCCTGCCGGGCAGAAACGTTGTTCTCAGACGGGGAAAGCCGCGTTTGTACTCTGTATAGACATTGATTACGGGCTCTGGCTCGCAGGGCTCAAATTTGCCTGAAAGGCACAGTTTTGCCGCTGCAAGGATCAAAAAACCACTCGAGACGCAGAATTCCAATTCCTGCATCGCTACATTAGCTGGGGGCTTTAAGGGGGAGATGGAGGTTAACAGACAAGAATAACCCGAGGGACGTTGTAATAATTCAATGCCAGCTCGCCAACGATACATACTGGTAAATTACAGTCACCAAGTATGCGGCTCACAGCTTCTAGCGCCGACATGATTGTTTGAAAGCCGCGGCAAGATCCAATGGCTTTCTGACGTCGAATCTAAGCTCACCATCCACAACGGCGCCTAGGGAGGTTGGTGCCGGACCCACACAAGCTGCTCCACTTGCAGGTACTACCCTGCCTACCGACCGAGCCATGTACACCTTGCTGTCATCTTCGTCTAACCTCCCAGGCAGGAATACAATGAGATCATCTCTCTTGAGGCTTCTGCGCCGATCATGGTATAGCCGCGTGCAGATCCTCTCTGACCTGCACCTCGAGGTCGGCCAGCAGTACGCCGCCTTCACGTTCCCCGCCACGGCGCCGTACCTGCTCCTGGCGGGCGACGTCGGCCGCCTCGTCGACTACGACGGCTACCGGGCCTTCCTGGCCGCGCAGACGGCGCGCTACGAGGCCGTGCTGCTCGTCCTCGGCAACCACGAGTTCTACGGGCTGAGCCGCGCGGCCGGGCTCGACGCGGCGCGCCGCCTCGCCGCCGACCCGGCCCTCGCGCCGCGGCTGGTCCTCCTGCACCGCGCCCGCTGGGACAGCCCGCGGTCGCGGCTCACCGTCCTCGGCTGCACGCTGTGGTCGGACGTCGCCGCGGACCGCGCCGCCCTGGTACAGGCCCGCGTGGCCGACTTTCGCAAGGTGACGGGCGGCTGGACCGTCGCCGCGCACTGCGCCGCGCACCGCGAGGACGCGGCGTGGCTGCGCGCGCAAGTCGCCAGCCTGGACGGCGACGGCGGCGACGGCGGCGGTAGCGGTAGCGGTAGCGGTAGCGGTGGTCAGAGGCGCGTGCTCGTCGCAACGCATCACGCACCGTGCCTGCAAGGCACCTCCCTCCCGGAACACGAGGGCGGGCCGCTGGCATCGGCGTTTGCCACGGAGATGCTCGTCGACGGCGCCGGCTGGGCGCCGGTGGTGCGGACGTGGGTGTTTGGCCACACGCACTACTCGGTCGACATGGTGCGCGGGGGCGTCCGGGTCGTGGCCAACCAGCGCGGCTACGTCTTCCCCCCGAACCCGGACGCCGTGGAGGGCCACCGGCCGAAGCGCACCACCGCGTCCGGAGGCTTCGATCCTGCCAAGACGGTCGTCGCTTAGAGAAACACGGACCCGTGCCGCTGCGATGGCCGACAGGGCAAAGCTCGTGCGGTGGCACAGGTGGCAATACATTGAACACTGTACGAAGACGGACGGACAGACCTGCTCAAGAGCATACACATTTATCCGGTCAGGCAGTAACGAGATGATGCCCTCTACCCGCCTCATTCCGCCCATGCGTTGCCCCTTGGCAGTAGCTCTTTGCAAGAAATTACCGCTACAACCCCGAGCTGCGCCGGCTAGGCCACACCCGAATTGTGCTCAGCTTGCAGTCGCATCGGGGATAGGGACGCCCATCCGTATCAAGGAACGGGGCTCCTGCTCTTCTCTCGTCGGCTCGCGTGTGGTATTTGGGTGGCTGGCGGCCAAATTTGTACACCCCCCGAAGCTCAACGACGAGTTAGACGAGAGTTTTACGTCAAAGTTGTACGAACCCACGGGACAGACGGGCAAGACCCAAGGACGATAAGACGGGACATGTAGAGAAGTATAGGGTATCCCCAAAAGAATCGGTAGGCGTGGTGAGAACGTGAACGGTGCAGGGACAGTCGGTGTTCTACTATGATTTGAAAGATTTGGAAGCATAGATACGGTCCGGAAACAACAGAACATGTAGGTTCATGTCGTAAGAATTTCAGGGTTGTAGAAGAACCTCCTGACGAGGACGTGTAACGCGAGCTACCGACTACCACTTCGAAGGTACGAAGAGATGACCCGGATACTGGGACGGAACTCAGCGTGGACAAGCCAACTTCGTTCTCCAGGGCCAATTTACCGGCTTTCCGGCTTTGTTTCGAATAGATTCACAATGCACCGATACTGTTCGGGCGGTCCGCCTGGGAGAGTGAGAGGGAGCTGGGCCCTTTTGCAGGTGCTAGTAGACCTACCCTATACCCGTAATGCATCTCGCACGCTCAATCACCATCACCATCGCTTCCCTACTACATTCAGATTTACATGTTTCGGGACCAAACTGATATGCCCGGGTTGGATTCCGAAATGTTCAAGTTTATTACATGCGATTCGTCCTTCTCAGCAGAGTCAAATCCAAAGCTAAAGACAGTA
Organism: Cordyceps javanica; assembly: GCF_051103115.1. Lineage (NCBI taxonomy): Eukaryota > Fungi > Ascomycota > Sordariomycetes > Hypocreales > Cordycipitaceae > Cordyceps > Cordyceps javanica. The sequence goes on from NC_139296.1 coordinate 4,187,118, forward strand.
TGCTTGGCAGCAAGTCTGGCACTCAGCTTGGCTGGCTGGTGCTTGTTGGGGTCAGCGTTCATCACAAATACAGAAGCTCAGTCATGCCGAGAGTGTTACGTTCAACTAAGCTGTGCTTTGATGGTCAAGATCTATCATTCACCGGCCATTGCCTTGCACTATTTGTTCCGTGGCGGTGCAAAATACGAGCACCAAACAAGTTGATCTCTTGCCGCCACCCCCATTCGAGTTCTCACTCCACAGCCGGCAGCCACGTCCCCCCCCCCCCCCCCCCCTTCCCCCCTCCTCCCCTCAGCTCCACGATGGGCCACCTCAAGCTACAGATTTCCAAAGAGGGCCTCTCACCGCCCCCCCCAAAAAAAGGGAGTCGCATAGTCAAAGGAATGAGACGACTCTGCTGACTCGTCGCGATGGTGGGGGGTGCGGTGTGCGTCCAAGTACCTGGCACGGAAGACCAGGACAGGAAAAGTGGATGACAAGGGAGAACAAGAAAGAGGCCTAGAAGGGTTCTAGAGCTTGGCCCTGGTGCGTCTACCCAGATCCATACATCGGATGTATCGTGAGGGCACGGGAATGGGAATAAAATCCACAAATTTTCAAGAGCCATCCGGTATGGCCATTACTCGCCCGTCGCGTCCACAACAAGAAGCGACGGTGGGTTGAGTGAAAAGCCACCCTACCGAACCGAGTTCTAGTTGCTACGAGTGTCGGGAACAACGTCCAGCTAACAAAAGAACCATCATATCGTCATAGATGGCAACTAGGCGAAAAAGGGGGGCTGCGGGAGGCTAACAAGAGACCAACTCGTTTAGATCGAGCGTATACAAAAATACGCGGGCTAAGAAAACTGTTCGCCGTGTTGATCATCTCCCGGCTGTCGTGCCGTGTCGGAAGGGGGGTCGCAAGGAGAACGTCGCCGGAAACGAGCTCAAATCTTCGGAACATCCGGCTCTGGATGGGGGGTTTTCGCTGCCCCAGACTCGGGCTTGCAACCTCTTTCGAGAGTCCCGTATTCCGCGCGGCCATCTCCCAGAGCAGCGCTGCAAAAACCCGACGCTAGCATAGTCCGACAGGCACCAAAAGCGCGAATCGTATAGCAGGGTTCCTTTGTTAGCTCATCCTACGGCGCGCGCCGTATCCACTGCGAACTAGGTCACGCGAGCAAAAAATCTAAGATGCGACGGGGGCCCATAGTCCGATGTAGATATTGGTGGATTGTTTTGACATCTGTTTCGGGATGGGAACGAATCACCGCGGACAGCTGTAAAGGAGCCTCGTTTCCCAGCTGCTTGCATTTGCCAATGATGCAGAGCCTGACTCGAGAGATATTACCGTTGTGGAATGAACCTGTGGGTCACAATCATACACCCCAATTCAGCCGGGAGAGGCGGTCAAGCTGATGCCTTTTATGGAAGTTGAAAGAGCTGTTTTCCCTTGATATACCCTCTGCTTATTTTGCGTGCCTGTGAGTAATTGTCGGCCAATGCATAGAAGCAATTCTTGAGGTTGCGCAGTTTAGCGCTGACATCGAGGCAGGCAAGGCTCAGCTGTCAAGATAGGGTGTGCGCCCACAGAACGGAAGATGAGGCTGTGCCGACAAGGGTAAGAAGAATATACCCTTGTACGGCGACTGCACATTCGTGTATCGCTTTCCCGAGTCCTCGGGCTGCGCAAATGCCGAACATCCTCTCTCTGCCTGGGCAGGAGCACGAGGGGATGATCGGTGCCTGGAAATCGCACAGAATTGCCTTTTTCAGCCCCAAGGTCGATCCCGCTAAGCAACCATAATAGTGCTCGTTGCTCGTGGACCCATCACCTCGGTTCTTTTGAAATCGGCAACGATGGGCTGCTGTGAGCGCTGCGGCCCCCTTTCCTGTGTTCCGGCTTCTTCCCGAACGAAGCAGCGCGAGGGCCATCCGTCCACAAATCCTGCCGTTGGCCAGAGACAGTAGTAACTCGCAACAAACCACGGTTTACGTCGCGTCAGGGGGAGGACGTCTCAGTCAGTACTGAGTACACATGGGGTTATCATCGCCAAACCCACCTGGTTGGTTTCCAACAGTACGCTGCCGCGATTCAGTTGCTTCGGAGGTTCGGGATCCCCAATCAGGAGTTGAAAATGGCCGCTGCTTGCCTATTTTTACCCGACCTGGCCAACTAGGTAATCAGATACGACGAGATGGGGCAAGCCGCCAGTTCATCGTGACGCAACAGGGCTAGACTAGCATCGCCACTGTGGTCGCGCTGCGCCTACCATTTGGATCACCGACAACTTTGCGGTGGGCTGGGCGTTCAATGACGGCCACGCTAAAGATCCCCCCCAAAAAAGTGAACATGATAAGTACTCCGCCGTCAGCAGCCAATCGACAAGGCTACCCCTGTCCTTGTTCCAGTGCCCCATTGGTTTCCTGGACCCTTTTTGCCTGCCGGCGAAACTCCGCACTACTATTACAATGATGAAGAAGCAGTTTCCAGAAGAAAACGCACGGGGCAGCCTAGAATGCAACTTTGGTGAGGCAAGATGAGTGAGGGGAGATTGCACCTGCCTAAACACACGCCTCTATATCAATAGCGGTGGGTAGGGGCCAGTAAATTCCAGTTGTGAACGACCATAGGCCGCTTGCTGCACCCTGCGATGCGTTGCATCACGACTCTGCTAATACGACCCTTGAGTCAACTAGGATGGCTCCCATCACAGTGGATTTTTGTCTCCAAAGTTATCGCCTCTCACACGGGTCTTGCGCCGGGTCTTGCCGTATTTGAGTGAAATGAGTCTGCTGCGCATGGGTGTGTCTCTGACGAGGCCTCGGCAGATGTGAATGACACCGTATGGCTGGCCGGGGAGATCGTAGCGATGCAACGCTCTAAAAAGCCCACCCAATAGTCCTCCATGCGATGGCACGTAATCTAGCCAGCACACGTCAACGCAGAGTTCAGGTAGACCTGGTCAACTCAATCATAGCATAGCACTTGGTGGCATAGCGTGACCTGAGCTGTTGCAGCATCGGCTCCGCGACGTTTGATCTAGTACGGTGGTACTACACGCAATCGATGTCTTCATGTTCGCCGCAGCTGCGGCACCCTAAGCCGAGTCATTGTCTGCAGCCGAGACAGCTGCATTTGCTTTTTCTCTTCATTTACTTCTCGCCTCTTGTTCTGCAGGTCTCCCAAGGCTTTCGATGAGGGACTTTATCAGAGGGAGACGAATTAAGCATTAAACGTAATCTCTTAGTCCGGCATGACAACAATGATAGCGGTGTGCGTGCAAGTCCAGATCTTTCCCACATTGATTGGCATTACTCAGGGTGGGTGTGGGGTGGGATTTTCCTGCATGGCTTTACCTGAATAATGACGCCCCCAGTCGATGGAAAAATAAGAGACGACGGGTCTTGAGACATTGTGCTTGCAGCGTCTCCTGACTCCATACCGCCAAGCTGAACGATCCTGGAATGTGGGCGACTCTCCCGGCACAGTCGTACGTTGCATCAGCGATGGTCCGTTGCCGAGGAGTTTACCACCAGAGCAGCTGTGGCATACTTAGTGGGCAGGAAGAGCAAAAAGCAAGCACCAAGCAGCGATGATTCCGGGCGAGACATGACGAACTTGGCCCACTAAACAGGGTAGACGGATTAATGACTGTATAGACAGAACCATGTCCATATGAAAACAGACGAAACGAGCTATAGGTCTTGAAAACTCTGCCGGGTTGTGGTATACTTGCTGCCTTATGGACCGGACCCTGTGGGTGGACTCTCTCCTCTGTAGTTGACTAGCCGTGCAGGTGACGCATCAGTTTGATCGTCTCTCAGCTCTAACATGATGTGTCGACCCGCCGTAGGCGCCAGTCTGATGTGCAATGGTCGGCCAATAATGGCTCAACCGGCTGCCCTGGCAAAATACTCGCAATGAGTATAATGACCCGACGCCATTCCGGCCGGCAACGACGCAAGATTGCCGAATTTCGTAATCTCGGAGGAATTTATCCTCAGACACGACCTAATGCGAGACAACCGAACAAGCTGCTATCATAAGTGCGTGGGATCCGCGTCAGGCTGGCAGTGTTTCAGGAGGGAGACCTCGGAGTGCGTGGTTTGGGCGCCGCCACGGGTGCCCGACTGGGAGAAAGATTGGCATTAGCTGCAGCGGAAGCGAGATCCGGGCTAGATGCGCCAAAGCGCAGCCAGGCCAGTAAGAGACAGAGGGCAAGCCGGCGCCGACGCTAGCACAGAAGAGGAAAAACCGACACGGGGGCGTGTGCGACAACTGTATCAAAATGTCGAGATCAAGATCCATGCAAGACATGCTGGAGAGATGGGGCGAGAGTATCATCATGTAACAATTTAATCGCACGCCTGGAATGGCATCTGACCTGAATCGCAGTATGGGCGAGCTGTAGACCGGCGACTGGCATTTGTGACAATCCCGACACATGTCCGATCTGGAAACAAGCCAGACACTGTGGTGGCGCCGTCGCGAACTGATGCTTGGCCGATGCTGTGATTCAATCTTGACACGGCTTCCGGATAGTTTCTAGCCATCATCGCGCAGCCTACCGCTCAAAGACTGAATGCTGGCAAGTTGGCAAGGTCTGCAGCCGACTCGCCAAATGCGTTGGACAAGTGTCAACACTTGGTGCTAATGCCACCAGCCTGGAGTATTAGCGCCATATTGCAACTGCCGGACGCGGATGGGGAATGGTGCCCGACTGAGTAGCTGGAATGCGGCGCTCACAAGGGGGAGGTGAAACCACGGCCACATGAGCTTCTCCTGTAGCGCAAAGCGGCGTAGCATGGACAAGCAGCTTTTACATCTAAGTCAAATCTCGAACACAGCCATGCGAGAAATAGTCGGCATGACACTTGGCGTCATCCGTACTCGCTGGAGAGGCGTAGCGGCGGGCATCTGCACGTTTGGTCTCCTTTTTCCTTTCTGGTGGGTTGATGGTCTCTTGGCGGGTTGATAGTGTGTCGTCGATTACTCCATACCTCGCGCAGTATTAGCGTGTGATGACACAATAATGGAACTTGATTACTGAGTCACCAAGGATATTCTATCTGGGCATATCCTCGCATGCCTCAGTCTGCAGCAGGGTCAAGGGTTCTTACTGGTTGGGTCCCTGCGGTTAGCTAACCGAGATGGCATCGTGAGACCCACGTACCGCGTATTGGAAGAGCAGTTCCTTGTACACACGGCTCGGCCGAGTGTGAAGAGCTGCGTATCAGTAGTGAAGCGAGGGCGAGCATCAGGTCTCGGAAAATCGTGCAGCCGCGGGAGAGAGAAAAAAAGGCTGAGACTTGGGCGGTGGCGCGGTGGGCACTATGCGCCATGGAGTTCACTTTGCATCTCGAAAATATTGATCAGTCGCGGATGGTACTCGATGTCTCATGACGCCTTCTTTGCTTCTCCACAGCTGGGCGCGATTCAGCGTTGGGCTATCGAGGGGAGGCCACTTCGTGTGATGGCTGGTGGTAGAGCGGAGTCGCTTGATTGACGTTGCGTATGTGGTAGGCAGCACGCGGGCTTGAGCAGTTCGAGACAAGACGACTGTTTTATGTGCAGGAAAGGACATACGTGGCTACCAGCAGACGGGAGCAACATGACTTATGCTTTCCTTTGTTTGTATGCGATGGTGCCACTGAATGCAAGTCATCGACTGAACGTTGCAAGGGGCTGTTTGGTTATGCGCAACTGCCTGCCAAGACCGCCCAACGGCGATCCCCACCCAATCTACCCGACGGCCCGTTCATCGCGCTCACACCACCTTCGCAGCACGCAACGACAAGGGACGACCAGAGCTAAGACGAGGAGGGGGGGAAAGAGATTAGGAGAGTGGCTTTCGCGCTCTTGAGAAGAATGTGGTGGACACTCGCAAAAGAGAATAAAACGGCGTTCGAACGCGCATGCACAAACACACACCACAAAAAGCAAGTCTCAGGCTTTTCGAGACGGATCGGCTAAAGACGTGACACAGCGCCCAGCGCGCGGAAAAGACGGCGCCGGTTCAACGACCTGCAGGTTCGGTGTCTGAGGCGGCGCGGGCCATGGTCGGCTGGCTGAATTGGATGCGTGTCCTGTGCCACCAAGGCGACGCTCGTCTATCGACTACAGTCATGGCCACATGCATCTAGCAGTGGAGCGTCGGTGGGCATCACAAACCCCTTGACTTGCTCCTCTCCCGCCCGGCGCATGTGCGAGAAAAGCAAAGGAGAGAGGCCTGGCGAGCGATGGCGCCTCGGTGGCGTTGCTTTCTGTCTCGCCCACCCGCAACTAATACAACCCAGCCCCTCCCATCGTACCCGCCGACAGCGCGGTTTTGGGTGACTTGGCGAGTGACAGTCGGCTTGTCAGGTAACATTGGTAAGAATTCTGGCCGTGGGGGATATTGTTTTTTTGGCTGCTGCGGAGGCGAAGCAAAGAAAATGATGAAACAAACGTCCATCGCAGGCTGTGGAGGCGCGAGAACAGGACGAGCGCAAGAGCAGCGTGGTACAGCGAGCAGAGAACAAAAGAAACAAGAGGCATCGGGATTACACAGCAAACGTGTCATGACCGTTCGGATATCTCGTGGCCCGTTTCCATCATCACAGTGACACGAAGGACGGGCGAGCTGGAGGATCTTGTCAGCGGTGAGCCCCGATGGGCATATGACAAAGGGTCCATGTACTACATGTGCTCGCCCATTTTCAGCAAGCCCACCCCTGGCCCGTTTTCGGAGCCAACGAGAAAAAAAAAAGAGGATTTGAGATCCATCCTGCAGCTAGCCTTTGTGAGCTCTGACAGAGTTGCACGGTTGCACACACAACGGCCACAAAGACGATGGCGGGCGAACAATGAGGGGGACGGCAGGTTGGAGCGGACAATCTCGGAAGAGAGAGAAGGGGGGAGGGGTGTGCTGTGGCTGCTGTAGTTGCTGCTGTATGCTATAATAAGAGTCGAACAGAGAGGATAAAAATAATTAAAACATTTTTTGCAGCTGAAGCAAGCACTCGGAACCGTACGACGGGAGCGACCGCAAATGTAGACAGAAAGCCGAGGTGCGTAAAAGAGTCCAGTCGGATCAAGGGATGTGACATTCTGGTCTGTTTTCACTGGCAAATGGCAGGTACGCATTCCAACGCCAAGCCGCCCAAGGGCAGGGGGTTAGAGGGAAATAGCAACATTTGACAAGGCCCCTGCCTTGGGAGGGGGCCTTGATCGAGCTGAATGAGGGGAGGAAAGGCAGGGGGGGAGACGAGGCATATGCCGTCTGCGATAGATTGCAGAGTCGCAAGGGCCGCAGCGACTCTAGCCCGGGCAAACGGCGCCAGAGTTTATTTTCGAAAAAAAAAAAAAGGATAAAAAATATACGGGTCCAAAAAGTTCTGCCCTTGTCTCGAGCAAGAGAGATGACTTGGGCGACGGCGGTGGCGGTGGCGGCAGCGATGGCGACGATGGCCCAAGGGGGCAACACACATGTGACGGACAACAACATCGTCAAAGGAAAAGGCGCCGCCGCTCAAGTCAACGTCCACCCCCCCTCCTCCTCCCTCCCTCTCTTCCGCCCTTGCGTGCCTCTTTTTTTTCTTTTAATTTTCATTTATTTTACTTCGATACTTGCACTGCATAGATTAACTGCATGTGTGCGCTGTCAGATCCATCGCATTCCTGCAACCGTGCACGCGCCGGCCGCACCCCGGGGTTGAGGCTACCAAACGTTCTACAGACCTTTGTCTGTTCCATTTTTTTTATTTAATTTTTTTTATATTTATTTTTCCTTTCAGTCTTGTTTGTGCTCGGATCATCTTTGGGCGATCGGTGACCAAATATTATGGCGTTTGAGATATCACCGTCATAAAACAAAGGATGTTGGGGGGAGAGGGGTTGGCTCGCTGAAAAAAGCCGCGGCCGAGAAAAAAAAATAAGACAGTGAACAAGAAATTCCCGGTGATTTGGTCGTTTGGATCTCATCTCCTTTCTGCAGTTCACAGAACCCTCCCCCCGCTCCCCCCCTTGTCATTTTTACAGCCTCGGGTAAGGGTAAGGGTCATTTTTAAAAGATGACCCAAACTGTTTGCATGGGCGCAAAAGAACAAAAAAAAAAAAAAAAGAGGCTGAGATAGGAGAAACAAGAGAAACAAGAAAAGAAAAGTGAGGGTCTCTATGCCGGGTAAAAAGCAAGACACGCTTAGATGCATCTGCGTCAACTGTAAACTAGAAAGACGTAGCTTCATTTCGTTGTTGCAACTTGAGTTCAAGTGTAAGTCGGGGTCACAATACGGATGCAATGCTTTCCCCCTGTTTCTCTTTCTATTCCTTCTTATCTCAGTCTTTGAATATTGAGTAGATACGGATATATTGAGAGCAAGCACTGAAAACGTGTTCTCTTTTTCTTTTGCTTCCATACCTGATGCGACAGCGTCAAGCCACCACGAGGGAGAAAAAAAAAGGAAATAAAAGAAGAAGGCAGGATAACAGCCCCCGTGTTCATCAAAGAGAAGAAAACTAGAAAGACGCCCCTTTTCTCCCTCTTCCCAAGCCACTGGGAAAAAAGGGTATTTGCGAGCCTAGCTAATAATAAATGCCTTGCATGTGCTCTCCCCTCGTCCATGCCATGGTCTCTCTGCACGACACACACAACAGACATGTACAGACTACTACCCAGTAGTACACTACACCTTTCTTTTGGCCGTTTCTTGGTCGCACAAGCGCCATATATAAAAAAAAAATGACAGGTCTTGTTCTCACCGGGGGCTGGGACGGGTGTTTTTGGGGGTGGTCGGGGTGGTCGGGGGCAACAGGCTTGTGGAATTGATAATTTGCTTTTCTTTCTTCCACGACGACGACGACGACCACCACCACCACCACCACCACAAAAAATAAAATCAAAATAAAAGCAAAACAGAAAACACCCCTCCCCGCGGACGGGTGCGCGCGCGATCCGGCGTGTCAGTCTGTACCCCCCGTTCCCTGAAAGGAGAGGGGCAGTTCGGCCGGGGGGGCCCCGGGGGGGGGGAGCATTGCTCAGCTAACATACGGGCCATGTCAATTTCTGACTTGGAACCCCCCGCGGGGGGAATGTTGATGCAGAGGCGGCGGCTCGCTGGGGGGAAAAAAGAAAAAGAAAAAGAAAAGAAAAAAAGCCCGTGGGCAGATTTTATCTTCATTTTTTTTTCCTTTGGCAAAGGGAAAGGGAAAAAAAAAGCCGTTTTTCAAAGCAAAGTGCCCTTGACAGAGGCAGCGCAATGGCGTGAAACCTGCAACCACGCCAAAAGATTTGATATTTGTCGATTTATTTTTGACTACTTGGGCCGACCCCTTTTCCCCTTCTGAGTAGTTTCCGATATCTCTGTTTCCTTTTCTTCGTTTTTCCTGTTTTTATTCTGCACCTTTTCCCCCCTCGTACATCGCAACTGACCAACTTTTTCCGAGCTTTGCCCAGCCACTCGCCAATCTTGAAAAAAGCCACCATCACCCTATCTATCATGGGGTAGTTTTTCCCTGAAACAAACTTTGGCGCGCCATGGATTCCCATCTTTGCCGGGGGCTTCCAATCACCAGTTTTTCCTTCTTGACCAAATCCTACACACCAAAAGAATGAAAGAGAGAGCCAAAATAAAAAAACTCCCCAGGCCAGTCCAAATTACACAATGACTGATGGGCAGGATTGTGTAAGTACATGTTTTTCCTTTTCTCCGCCTGACGGAGAGGAATGCTGGCAGACTCGGTCTCTTGCCCCCACCACAATCACCCCCTTCCCCTTACAAAGCACTGTCTTTAGGGGGAGGGGGGGTTCAAGTTCAAGGGATGAGTTAATGAATGACTGAATGACGCGGCACCGCCAGCCGGAGTCGTATAGTAGCCCCGATGTTTTCTCATAGCTAGTCAACTAGTCCACATTCCTTACAAGTTGGGGGAGAAAAAAAAAAAAAGTAAAAATAGGTGGTGGGTTTCTCCTTGACCATTGCTTGTCTCTTCCGTGCCCCGATGTTGTGTGGCCTTTTTGGCGTACCGTTGAATCGAGGGTCTTTCTCGGAGGGGGCAGGACCATTTTGTGTCTCGGGTCGGTCAACTCCCATTCTTCTTTTCTTGTTTGTGTCTCTCTTCTCGGTCTTCGTAATACTTTACATGTAATCTTTTTTTTTTTTTTTGGGAAAATCTTGAGAACAAGGAAAGTCGCCGCGGTGTTGACTTCTTCTTGGGAAAAAGGCTGTCGGTTTTGATGATCCCCTTTCCCGTAGTATGCAACCTCGTTTTACTTACGAGGACGCTATCCGTTGGGTGAGGGAATAGGAGAGAGAGAGAAAGAAAGGCAACTTGGTAGGCTTCGAATCCTGTGCATGTTTATTGCATCACGCATCGGGCCCATTTCTACATGACACGTTTCCCTCTTCCTTCCTGGCTTCAATTGTCCACTGATGCAAGTTATGATGCAAGCAAGCTACAGGCTGTATGTCTAGAGCTACTAGTAGTAGTGGCTTGGTTCCCTTTTTAGTTTGCGCTGAAAAAAGCAAAAAAGCGATCGCGATTGAGTTTCTGCCCATGATGTGATTCAACTCCTTGTCATAGTTGTGGCCGCATTCCTTATGATCACGAGGTTCCCAAAAGAAATGACAAAGGAGACGGAGGCAAAAAAAAAAAGTAAAAAAAAAGGTGAAAAAGGAAATCAGATCTTGAAAAGGAAAACAATGTTTATACGCCCCCCTACCCCCTCCTCTCCTCATCGTCGCATTCCTGAACTCAGCTGGGTTTGCGCCACGCGGCGCCGCGACGGTGCATCCGGAACATGTCACTGTGGTTCCCCGAAATAGCCCAGCGACAACGGCATCATGCACAATTACTCCAGGGGCTTTCTTTCTTTCTTTTTTCCCCCTCTCCTCTTTCTCTGTATATGAACCAAAAAAAAAGAAGAGGAAAAAAAGGAAAAAAAAAAAAAAAAAGAGGCGAGCGAAACATGGGATGCCCGGCCTTTTTTGGGAGAGGGGGGCCGAAAAGGTGAGGCTAGACATGATGGATGCAAGGTCGAGTCATTTTGTCGATGGCGATTTGCCCATGGGGGCAGAGCAGAGGGGAAGGGGGGAAGGACGTGCAGGCCCAAAGAGAGTGATCTGCACTAGGCCAACAAAGGAGGGGACCAAGATGAAGTTCAAGTGAAAAGGTAAAATAGAGAGACTAGAGAGAGGGAGGGAGATTGAGGGAGTGAGTGAGAAGGAGAAGGACAAGAATGAGCGTGCACTCGATGAAATATCTTTCTACATTTCTTTTGAATATCTATTTCGTCTCGTCTGTTTTATCTCATATTTTCGTATTTTCACCTTGCAACTCTCCATCAATGCCATCGATGACCGTACAAGAAACGCAGTCGAGAGTTTGCAGTGCCCTCTCATTAGTATTATTATTATTTTTTGGGGCACGATTGGATTAGGCCCCATGAGATCTGTCATCGGCGCTAACGCGTCCCCCCCCCCCTAAATCGACACCAAGAAAAAAAGGTTTCAGCCGGTCCAAACAGAGAGAGAGAGAGAGAGAGAGAGAGAGAGAGAGAGGAGAAAAGGGAGGAGTCAAGTTTTAGCATTCGAGGGTGGCCAAGGGCAGCGCCGCGGTTGGCATGTAAGTGCTGATAGTCTCTTTCTCTCTTTTTTTTCTTCTTCTTTTTTGATTCTTTTTTCAAAATTTAATTATTTATTTCTGGCTGCTAAACCCAAAATTCGCTGCCCAATGATTATGCGACATTTCATCATCTGAGGGAAAAGAAAGGGAAAATATCAAAAATGAATAAATAAAAAGCCATCTGTCCCGAAAAAAAAAAAAAAAGTCCGAAACAAAATCTCGGTTCAGCCAAGCATGGTAAACCTGACAAGCCGTCCCCTATTCCGGCCGGCGACTTTTTCCCCCCTCCTCCCCCCCCCTTTTGCCGAAATGTCCTCCTCGGACTTGAGGGTTTGGGGCAAAAAAAAAGAGACCTGTTTCTTCCCCGATGTTGTGTGCATGTGTATGTGTGTATGTGTTTTTTTCAGCTTGTCAATGGGAGCTGACTCTCAAGAACCCCATCACACATACACATACATGCATGCATGCATACACTCACTCACTCGCTCACACTCACACTCACACGCACATGTAGTATTCTTTTGACTCAACAGTGTTGCATTCCAGACAAGCCCAAGTGTCCACAAGCCCGTCTCTCCCTCAGAGTGCCCACCATTTTCTCTAACTTAGGTGGTTTGATGCAAAAACACACATGTACATTTGGGGTTGGGAAAATTGATTCCGTATTTCGCTAGCCTTTGGTTTCGTCGCTCAAGAGACGATTAGCATACAACGCTAAGAAACCTTGGGGGAAGCCCGTCGTCATAGATCTATAATCGCCACGCGATGTTACGCTCTTGCACACGTTTGCATGATGATTTCCTTTTTTTTTAAAATGGAAATTCCTGTTTCATTTGCATATTTACTGTCAAGACTGCGTTGCCGTAATCTCTCCCCCCTCTCTTCTCCACCCTGTTCTGTAGCCATGAGTCTATAACTAGCTGAAAAACAAAGCCCCAAAAAATTTCACAAAGCTGGCCGTCCCAATGATATTGTTCAAACGCAACGACGGAAAAAGACAAAAACAAAACAAAAACAAAAACAAAAACCCGAACCAACTCCCCAAGGTTATCAACGAATGGACAAGACTTTGCCATGCCGGTTCACAACACTGTAACATACAGAAAAAAAGACGTTACCGCCACAGTGGAAAGAGAGGGTTTGCAACCAGCCCACCGGCCGGGCACAGCCACATTCCCAAAATTGAACAATCATGTTCAAAAAAAGAAAAAAAAGGAAAAGAAAGGAAAAGACATCAACTCAAGAATCCATCCCAAACTAGTCAATGATTTGGAGAAAACAAGGCCAAACAAATAAAAAACAAAAAAACAAAACGCCGATAATGAATGCCCCGATCCACATCCCCCTTTCGCTCAAGTCATCCTTCGAGGTATTGTAGTTGCAACATGCGCGCATCTCGTGCGCTGCTCTTCATCAGATTCCTTCGCCGAGGAAAAATGATTTTTGGGGGTATTTTGGTTTTTTTCTTCTTCTTCTTCTGGAGCCGTGTGCGTCAACGGGATTCAAGTCAACTCGAATCGACATGTCGTGACGTTAGCCTGTAGCCCTGCGGCCGATTTCGGGTTCTAAACAAGCCTCCTCTTGTTTGACAAGTTGGACTCGTCAGAGTCTTGCCAAAGAAAAATCGGCACCCCTGGCTCTGTTTTGTGTCTTCCATGTGCGCAGATCAGAGACCTGGCCAGAGCGCAGGCGTCGAGGGCGCACTGGGGTCAATTGACGGCCGCGGGACCCCACCGGGGCTTCTTTGTTAGGCAGACGAATCTGCGCCACCCATCCACATCTCCTAATTGCGCTCTTCCGTCTTGGGCCGAAGCGAACGTGCTTCTAGCTGGCGCTTGCGCTCAAGTTTGGCGTAGTGCAGACCGCAGGCGTTGCACAGGGTACGGGCGCCGTCGGGGCCACGTCGCCATTCCGGAGTATCGATTCTATTGCAGCTGTGGCAGCGACCGGGAGGGGCAGCACGCTGTGCGATTTGTTAGTCACGTGAACTGGGATGCGTACAGGGCATCGTCGAAGAAAAAAAACTTACACCTCGGCGCTTCTTGACCTCATTGACTGGGTAGTGCGGCTTCATGCCGTCGTTGTACATGTTGACGTCGTGGCTCTCTTCGTAGGCGCTCTTGGCCTTGGCTCCTTCGCGGGCACGCTCCGTGTGTTGAACAATGTCGCGAACCTGCTCGAGGGAGCGCTTAATGTAGTCGACGTTGGCGAGCATCTCATTGACCTCGCGTTCGCTGGGCAGACGCTCGACGGCGGGCTGGCCTCCTTGCTGCTCTTGGGCGGCACGACCGTAGGCCTCGGCAAAGTTGAAGAGTGTTCGAGAGTTGGACCCAATCTAGGTAGGACATCTTGTTAGCAACACACAGAGGGTTTTGAGATGGCAAGCCGGCCAAGTTTAGGCCGCCCAAAGCTTCTTCAACGTACCCTGCTAAAGGACTCGTGGTAGGTCCAGTTCTCGTAGTGTCTGGGAGCAGCCTCGTACCTGCTGCGCGCGTAGGGAGCAGGCTCGCCGTGGGTTTGGGGACGGGGAGCGTCGTAGTGCTCGTGGCGGGGAGAGATGGGGTATCCGGGCAGGGGCATCTGGCCTGGAGGCAGATGAGCGGGCTGGTAGGGATGCGAGGTGGGAGCAGGAGGCTGAGGGTAGCCGCCCGAGACGGAGCGGTGATCGTGGTGGACAGGGCCGTGGCCGGGACCATCTGGCTTGCCGGGAGGCGTAGGTCTGCGATCAGTGACTGGAGGCAGGCCGGGGCGACCGGTGAAGGGAGGTCTGGGAGAGTCGGCAAAGGCGGGAATGGCGTCCTGCCTCGAGGGAAACGAGGCCGGGTGTAGAGGCTGGGGGGAGCGCGAGTGCTTGTCCGAGTCGTTGTACTGGCGAGAAGGAGGAGCAAAGGGCGAGGGCAGGCCGCCGGAGCTGGGCTGGGGCGGCAGGCTGCTGTGAGGAGGAGGGTACTGGCCGGGGCGGGCACCCGAGATGACTTCGGAGATGGAGGGCAGCGACTGGCGAGCAGGCGGCTCGTTGGAGTTGCTGTCGTCGGCTGGGCGACGGGGTTCGGAGGAGGAGATCATGGCTGGCGTGGGAGAGCCGGACGAGTGAGACGGGTAGGTCGAGGCGGCAAAGGACGGCGGTTGATAATGAGAGCTTGGTGTGAGCACAGAGGCAGCTGCCATGGCCGGCTGGTGACTTGCAACTGCTGTGTGTGTAGTTTGTTGGTGAGCGTACTGGAGGTTGTGATGGTTGCTTGATTGAGTATTGGTTGGGCAAGCCGTCGACCAAGACAAAGCCTACTGTTGTTGGTAGTAGGTATCTGTATGTGTGTGTGTGTGTGGACAAAGGTTGAAAGATGGGAGAATCAAAGTCAAAGGACGATGATGTTGGGGCAGGCTTGTTAATATGTGTTATGGCAAGTTAGACGAGGACGACGGGGGGGGGGGGGAGGGTGGTAATAAAGGTTGGCTTGGTGGAATGGTGTGCGTTTGTGTGTGTGTGTGTTGGTAGTAACGGGCGTGTACGTTATACTGAGGGCCGCTCCTCTCTCGCTTTCTTTCTTCCTTTCATGTTTTTGGGAGGGGGGGGTTCCTCATTAGGCTTTCCCTAAATCTTGCCTTCCGAGCTAGAGGAGCTACTGCTGTGTACTACAGGGTGCCCAGTCAGACGGAGCTTTGCCGGGCGGTGCTTGCTGGAGTCGCCCGTTTCCAGAATGCGCGTGGCAATGACACCAAAGATGGGGGAGAAGCGGATGGGGTTTGATGGGGGGAGAGAGGGAGAGGGAGGGGGGGTAGGACGGCCACCGCATCGGTCGCGAGGGAATACAGGTAGAAAGGGGGGCGTGGATGGCTATGGAGGATGGGGCCCTGTCTTTTTTTTTTTTTTATGTGTTGGGTAAGAACAGAGGATCTGGCGCGTTTTTAGGCCCGTCGATACATCTGACTTGGCAGATGTGAGAAGGGAACAAGAAGAATAATAAAAAAAAAAGAATTCAAAGGGAATCGGAGGAGGGGCACGAGGTGTAATAGTGGGGATAAAAGGGGGGGTGACAGCAAAGGACCTCGGCCAACGCAGCGCCGGGGGGGGGGGGGGTATATTGACGAGGGTGTCATATTCGGGGAGGGGGTGGGGGGCAGAAACGACACTCTTGCTTCCCCTCTCTCTTTTGGTGAGCAGAAGAGAGAGGGGGTGAGGTGCAAAGAGAGAGGTGTACCTGTATGGACCAGGTGGGGAGGGGGGGTCCGGTCGGCGACGCTGGTGTGAGGACAAGACCAACGATGCGAGTAGGAATAAAATAAAGCAAAAAAATTAAATAAAAGAGAACCAAGAGAACGATAAATTAGCCAAAAGGAAAAAGATGGGGCACGGTTTTGGATGAATCGCGCGGGCAGGTTGACGACAGGTAACTGATGTCTTGGATGGCATCCATCCATGGACGTTCCGTCCTTGGTCGGACTGGTCGATTCTCCCCATGCATGTACGCATTACTAGTAGAGTACGGATTACGGATTACGGAGTGCAGAGCAGAGATTAAGTCTCGCCCATTTCCCATTGCCTGCCCGTTGCCTGCTGCCCGTTGCCTGTTGCCCGCCTCTGTTTGTCATCATCGTCTCTCCATCGATGGCCATTGAATCTCCTCCTCCTCTTCCTCTTCTTTTTCTTCTTCTTCTTGTTCCAACGCACTGTCGCGCGAGATGCGCTCCAAGCTTGCGATGCAAGGCGATGCGATGCCTGCCGCCACCACCACCACCTCCTCCTCCTCCTTCTCGTCATCACCACTACCATCACAACCACGATAACTCGAGTAGACGACAAATCGGCCATCTCGTCGCGAACCCTCCCCTCACTCCCCAGCAAAAGGCATCACAAGGCCACCCGCAACAACCAAAAAAAAAAAAAATAGTAATAAAATGAAATAAAATGAAATAGGCAACGCAGCACAGATCTCTCTCTTGCTCTCCTTGTGCCACTCGGTTTGACTGATACCAGCATCCCGTGCTCCCCTTCCCCCTCTGCCCTCCCCCCATCTGTGCGCATTCATCTCCGTTGGCCGAAGTTTTCCTCCCACCCTTCACCCCCCCTTGTGCCTCGTGAAAAGGCCGCTTCTCGCATGCCTTTGAGACTTGAGGACACTGGACATCAAAAGGCCCATCCAGTCAATCCATCGTCACCTTTTGTGGCCCTCCTCCCGTCTCTATCCCATGACACTAGGTAGGGGAGGCCACGAAGCACGGAACCTGGCCGAAAAAAAGACTGTTTCATCTTTTCTTCTCTAATTCCTCGATAGACGAGATGCGCGTGCCGTAATCTTCTTTGCACCCATCCATCATCTGGCATCTGGCATCTGTCTAGCCTGGCCGATGGATGGATGGCCTTGGTCCTTTAACGATTCGCGAAATCTAAAGCCCCCTCCGATTTCAGATGCCCATTGCTACCCTTTATTTTTTATTCTTAGAACCCTCTCCCTTCCCTTCCTCCCTCTCTTCCTTTTCTATCGTTTCCTACTCCTCTTGTCTTGATTGATCGTCCGATCCGACTCATTTGTTTATTATTATTTTTATTTTCTCTTGTGCTCTTATTTCGCACTGCCCCCCCCCCCCCCCCCCCCTTTTTTTTTTTTCTCTTACCATATCCTTAGTGGACAAGTTCCGAAGCATGTACGATTACCTCGGTTTCTAGAGCTAGCCCATCTCCGACGGAAATCTCACACACCAGGTCTCCTCATCAGCCGCCGCCCCCCCCTCCCCAGCCACTGTAACCGTAAAGAAGTAAGATCCGATGGACGGAGAAGAGTCAGGGATGTTTCCCTCGTGGCGTGGCGTTTTTCCATCATTTTCTTTGGGGGGCAGGAACAAATAGAAGACTTGAGCCCCGGAAAAAAAAAGCCACTGGAAGCTGTAGCCGGCGGCGGTTGCGTGTTGGCATGTCATCGCGAAACCCGCCACTCCGTAACTACTACCAGCAGGAGACCATGGTGAATGAAGCACGTTCATAAGCAGGAATACCAAGGATGTGGTGATGGCAAATGAATATTATTATGATTATTATAATCAATATTATTATTGCCATCATCGTCGTTGTAACGTGAAAAGTGAGGCCATCAGCTGGGGCCACGTCTCATCTCGCGCACATTTCCATTCCCCGTCTTGAGCAATCCTAAAAGCCCGAAGAGCCGACACTCATGAGCGATAGTCCACTTTCCCTGCCTAGCCTAAGCCAGGAAAAGAAAAGAAAGCGAAGAACCAAAAAAAAAAAAAAAGAGTTTGGCGAATGGTTCATCGTCCACATTGCCATCGAACCCTTTTGCCTCGTCAATCCATGTAATCTCGCGCACGGCCTTTGCGGCAGAGAAAGGCGTACTAATAAACGCATTCTTCATGCGAGGAAGCAACACGACACAAACCAAACCAAACCAGCATCTTTCCCCCGAGATGAGTGACATCGACCGAGGAAGAGGGGGGGCAAGGGTTGGATAGTGGTGGTGGTGGTGGTGGAGGCGCGCATTGCTCACAAACGAGCCCGTCTGCCTATTAATTTAGTACTTGCTTTGTACAGCCTGGTCTGGTCTGGCTGCAGGCTGAGCATGTCACCAGACGGCGGATTGGAAAAGCCGCGCCAGCCTCGTCCAGAGACGCATTGCGCATACGCAGATACACACACACACACACGCACACGCGCACACACAAAAGACAACACAAGAGGGAGATGTTAAAAAAAAAAAGTCTCCCGCAACAACACAAAAGGGCAAGCAAGTAGACGGCCAACGGGGGAAGGGGGGGCTTTTTTTTTTATTGAAAAGAGCGGCGGGATTTGCCACATCTGGCAAAAGGGAAATCAAAACCGCACTGGCGCGCCAAACACGACTCTCTTTCCGCACATGCGCAGCCTCCCAAAACCTACGCACACACACATACACCCCTGGTCGTCACGGGGCGGCTCAGCCGGGAATCTCTCTCTCACACTCTCTCTCTCTCTGTCTGCCTGTCCGTCTCTTCACTCACTCTCCGACTCTAGGCTGGGGGGCGCGTCCCGCCGCAATCTCCTCCCCGTCGCAGCCTGACTCTGCCTTTTACCCTCTTTTTTTTTTTTTTTTTTTTTTTTTTTGCGCCCTCCTTCCTGATTCTTAATCCTTCCCACTAGTTCAGCTGGAGGATCCTCCGAGTAAATCGAGGCTTATGCAGATTCCCTTTTTCCTTTTTTAGTTTGGGTTCGCTTTTCTGGGTCATACGTTTGGACATATAAGTCGGCCCACGATAAAAGAGGGGACGGAGAGAAGGTATCAAAAGTGTGTGTGTGTTGGACGCGGCGCAGCGATTGTCCTTTTTTTTTTTTTTTTTTTCCTCTCTCTCATAAACTTTGCCCAATCTGTCTCGTCACCGAAACGATAAATTCCTTCTCTCCATTTGTCCGTCGGTTGTCTTGGTTGTCCATAGTCAGCCCGCCCTGGCTGAACTGGCGCGCCACGATATACATGACTAGCTTTTGACTAGCTGGCTGGCTGGCTTTTTCCGCAACTGCCGCTTCTTGGCTCTTTGCGAGAAAAAAACAAAAAAAAAATCGATATATAATATGCAAGATGGGGACGGATTACAGTTTATACCATCGCGCGTCTCCCCTTCCCCCCTCCCCTCAGTCGCCTCTCTCCCCCTCCTAGATTACTAGGGAAGCACTGCCGAACATGAATAGAAAAAAGACTTGGATCATGCGCGTGTGGTTCTACTATAGAGATGATGACTCGATGAAAGAGGGTCAGATTGGTAAAAGACAAGATAGAAAAAAAAGGGGGTGGGGGACTTTTGTGAAATCTGACCGAGTCAAACCAAGAGCCCGCTCTCCCCATTTCATCCATTCCCCTCCCCCCCTCTGCTTCCAGCCATGGCAAATCTACTCGTACATCAGGCGATGACCTTGTACTCCGTACACACATTCGTGATCCGCACTATTCTTCTTCTTCCTTCCTTCTCTTTTCGACCACTGCGTATCCACGTCTGGGCCAAGAAAATAACTCGTGGAAAATGGATCTTGCCCCGCCACCCCGGCCCCGTTGTCGTGATGCGGCGGCGGCGGTTCATCCTGTCATTTTACGGTGTAACCCCCCCCCCGGCCCCGGGCGTCGCGCGCGCGCCCCAAGGGTGCGGTACGCGGAAGAAGCCGCCTGACTCGTGGCACGTATTGTACTGGTACCATATCGTATCTGCCAAAACCAATCTTGATCGCCTTGCTTTGCTTCTTTGTCGTGTTTTTGTGTGTTTTGCCCACCACTCTCTGATGAAGCCAGCCGTTTTGCCCCCCCCCCATCTTTCCCACCTACGTAATGGCGACATGCAGCCAAGAAATCTCTCCAGTAAAAAAAACGTTGTGGCGTTTTTGTCTCAGTCTCTTTCGCACATCTCTCTTTCTCTTCGAGCCAGGTCTCGCTCTCTCTCTCTCGGAGCCCGATGCCCTTGTCGACTCCCCACCCTACCGCCTCTTCTTGCCGCGAGACCATGAAAACCTTCCAAATACCTTCATTTGCCGGCTTGACCTCGTCAGGTATCTTGCTTTTTTTGTTTCTTTCTTGACCGAAAAGCGCCGCCTTCGTTTTCGACGAAGCGACGCCATGTCACTCCCGCCCTTGGGAGACAGGGGCGAGGGTTCTGCCATGTGGTGTGCTGCTTTCGCATGAACTTGCCCCTCGCAAAGAGAGCCCATTTGTATCCACCGAGCAGAAGAACAAGAGGCGTCGAGAAGCTTGTAGTGCCCGTAATGATATCGAAAAAAAAAGAAAAAAAAAGCCAACCCAAAACTTGGGATGCCTGTCGGCGCAGCGTCAGCAGATGGAGCCAATATACGCCTCATCGTGGAACTGTTGTTATGGGGCTGCTCAGCTGGGGCTACAAGTGCCTGTGTGGGTTTGTGTCTCTTTCTTTTTCCTCTCCATGAGTCCGTCCGTCCGCTCTCCGTTTCTTCTTGCGCCTTGCAGACCCAGTGCAAAAAAAGCCTCTTTTCATTCTGGGCATTCTTCTTTGGGACAAAGCCCGGCGCAGCGGCTGGGGGGGAAAGGACTGCGGCCAGGGCAGGTTTAGGTTTTCTGCCACCAGCCCTAGCCTCTTCTTCATCTAAAATATGAGCACCATCTTTGACAAAATAAATGGGCAAAAATAATATAAGATGATTATAATAAAATAAAAGTAGGACGCCCTACCAGTACTTACTTGCTCATGGTACGGAGTACTGGCAAAGACTAAACGGTACGCCGGTCTTTTTTCCGCTTTAGGAAGTTCGTCAGCGGCAGATGAAGGGAGGTAAGGGGGAAGGGGAATCATTTGTCTCGTCACCCTGCATCAATTGATCCTCGGCGATAGACACGAGACACCAATCGGAGAATAGAAGAAGAAGAAGAAGAAAAGAAGAAACGGAAAGGGAGGTTTCCTCGGATGGCTGGTCATGTTCTCAACATCTTGGTTGACTGTCGCCTTGTTGTGTCTCTCTCAGCCAACAAGTGCCCCCCTTCTCATTCACTCACTCAGTCTCTCTCTCTTTCTCTTTGTCACTCTCACTACCACTCTCTCCCTCCCCCTCCCTCTCTCGTTATCCTCGTTTGGATACGTCGGTCAACCGAGCCTGACAACAGCCGCAGGTCATGTAGAAGGGGGCGCCGCGCGCCGCCATCCTCATTTGGGGCAGAGGGCGCGAGTCCACTTTATTAGCCTCGCCTCAGCTGGTGTTGCAAAAGGCTGGGCTGGCGATGCAAAGTAAGTAGGTGCTCGGTACTAATAGTATACTGCAAGACGGGAAAGGCTTTGTGCGGCAGCCTGGTCAGAAAAGCGCAAGAGAACCGAGTTTTTCTGCGTGAATGCGGCTAATTTACATTAAAAAAGCAAAAAAAAAAAGGCAAAGAAGAAAAAGAAAGCAAAATCGACAGCGGCAACGTCTCTGTTGGTAGGTTGCATTCGCTGCCGTTCTTGTCCTCCATCCTCGCCCTCCCCGCCTTTCATCCCTTCCTTTTCGATTCACCAACAGAGGACAGGATGCAGCACTAGTTTCATTTCTTTTTTCCCCTTCACACCACCTCATAACAATCTTGCCACCACCTCATAACAATCTTGCCTTGCTTGCCTCTCCCTCAGACAATTGCATCATTGTCTTTTTGCCAGAAACAAAAAAAAAATCGCCGCTTCGGCCGATTTGCTTCGGCCGATTTGGGTTGTCACGAGTTGAATCGGCCAACGGGTCGACGCAAGGTTACCTCTTACAGACGAGCCGAGGGCTGATCATGCGGATGAGACTCTTTCTTTTTTTAATTCCTTCGTTTTCTTCTTCTTCTTCTTCTTCTTCTTCAAGCTCGCTAAAGAATTGAAGGTTATGAGAAAAGCCAGTGCATGGCCATCTAGTAGTGCTCCAAGGCTGGCCTTGCAAAGTAAAAAAAAATCCCATACCATGATTCAAGCCTCCTACATTCTAGAGAAACGCCACAGGTCCGATGCCCTGGTCTGCATTACAACCCCCCTCCCCAGAAAAAAAAAACCTCATCTTGGCGGGCAGGAAGAAACGAGACGGCCGCAGAAGAGAGGTTTGGGTTCTTTGATCTGAGACCAAAAGTCCCCCCCCCCTCCCCATGTCCACCCTACCCTCCCTCGCATCTCGGAACGGACGGAAGGTTGGCAGCTCTTTTATGTTGTTCTTTGCCCAAGGCGTTTAGGTCGGTCACGAGGCCGCTACCAAATCAAGATGCATCGGGCTTTTGTTAGTTTGGGTTAGAAGTTGGGCCGTGTATGTGCGTGTGTGTGTCACATGTCTTTCTATCGCTCTCTCCCTCTCCCCCCCTCGCTTAAGCTCAGGTCGCTTCATTATTTGCCGTTTCGGGCGAATTAGAAAAGAAAAAAGAAACAAGCAAAGGAATCTCAGAGACAGTTCCCGGCCGAGATGCGCAAGGTAAGATGAGGGAGGAAGGCGGGGAGGGGGACGAGGGGGGGTGTCGGCCGTTGCGCTCATCATCGGCTCAAAATCAGAGAAACCCTGTGACGAGTTACACCCGGCGGTGATGCGAGTGGGTATAAGAGAGAAGGAGTAGGAGGAGGGTGCGTGTATGCGGCGGCGACTTGCGGCCGGCATGCGCGGGCGTCAAGTCATTTTCTGTCAGGCCGGGTTCCTCCTCCTCTCCCCTCCCTCGCAAAACGCGTGGGAGACGGCGGAGAGCGGAGAGCGGAGAGCGGAGGGAGCCTTTTGCAAGCAAGAAAGAAAAAAAAAAGCAATATACAGAGTACACAATCTCCGTTTGTCAACGAAGCTTGGCGGAAGGGGGAAACGTGCAACGTTCTCGCCAAGGCTGCCTTTTCTCGGGCGGCGGCGGCGGCGGCCAAGCGTCATGTTGGCTGAGATGGTTAATCAAGCAAACAACAACGCCCACCCGAACGTCACAAAAAAACGGAAAAAAAAAAGAGATTGCGGGGAGGTAAGGGGAGGGGAAACACAAGGCGCGGTCTTTACACACACCAACCCTCTCTCTCTCTCTCTCACACTCACTTACTCTCACACACTCTCTTTCCTTTTCTGTTTCTTGTTTGTCACGAAGCGCGCCAGTCACGAAGCAGCCTACCAAGGTCAAAGTTATGCCGCCCGCCCACTTGCTAACTAGTTTACCTTATCAAAGAAAAAAAAAAAAGACTACGTCAGGCTCTAGTTGAGCGGGGAGAAAGGAGGGCCGGAAGGGGGTGGGGGGGGATAGGACTGGGGGGTTAAATTCATCTTCCTTTTTCTATTGTTACATCTGTGATCCGACGCAAAGTAAAAAAGGAAGAAAAGAGGCGGTCCGCCAAAAATACCGTTTTTTTTTTCGTTTTCACTTACAGGGAAGAAAAGGAGCGCGTATACGAGGCTCGCAGGTTGTTGCATTTGGGGATCCATCTCGTTCATATCAGGCTGTGTGGTATGCATTTGTGTCTCCCAGAGAGAGAGAGAGAGTGTGTGTGTGCCTGGTTGCGAATCGCAGAAACATGATGAAAAAGGCACTCTTCACTCATGTCAATTTAAATTTCTGCATATGGATCTGTCATGAACGGAGAGTGAATGACAGGGAAGAGGGGGGGGGCGTGAACAAGGCCCAGCAGCGACGTCCGGCCGGGCACATCTTGCATCCTCCGCGTTTCGCAATATGAAGAAAAAGTACAAATTAGTCGGCGAAAAACAAAATAATAAAAAAAAAAAGGGCCAGCGGCGGCCCGGGCTGACACGCTTTGCGTCCATTGATCTCTCTCACAGATCAGATGCATGTATCGCTTTCGTGCACATCCCACACACACACACACCCCTCTCTTCCCAATCATAGTCCCCATTACCAATCACACGCACACCCAAAAAGAATACACGACAACTTTTTTTTGGCCTACTTAAATTAACCCGGGAAGGGGGAGGGGGGGAGAGGTAGTGTCTTGTTCAGCTAGGGGCGAGAGAGGGGGAGGGGGGGGCGGACGGCAAAAAAAGTAGACCGAACCGACAACCATGACCACGATAGGCAGTTGGAGGAGAATTGACATTTTTGAATAAAACTAGAAGAAAGAAGAAGAAAGAACCAAAAAAAAAAGGGGACGAGAAACAAAATGGACTAGGGGAGGGGGAAGGGGAGGTCCCCGGCAGCCTTGTTTGTCCTGATGTAGTCCGATGCGACGCCGCCCGCGCCGCCGCCGCCGCCCGCGCCGCCGCCGCCGCCGCCGCGGTCGTCGGGTCCTTTGGTGTTAATTTGGCGGATGAGAGAATGAGAGCGCGCGCGCGCGGCGCCATTTCGATTTGATTTTTTATATACATAATTAAATCATCTTTTTTTTTTCCTTTCGCCCCCCCCGTCCCTTTCCCCAACATTCGTAGGTAAAATCCAAGCAGGCTCTCGGTTTATTCATTTCTTTGTTCCTTGTCGCACAAACATGGGGGGGGGGGGGGTGCTTGATGTTGTGTGAGTGGTGGTAGGTAATTGAACTGATTTTGGACAATAACGCCTCGAGTACGGATTACAGATTGCAGTACATATACACCACCCCCCGTTCATGATGCGCTGTGATAAATGAGAGAGAGGGACAAATATCAACGCGTTTCAACTTGTCTCGCCACAAAAAGAGGCATCCAACAGAAAGGAAAAGAGAACGTGGCAATATTCGTTGTTGTCGCTTCTTTTCCTTCCATGGCCTACAGACAATGTCGGCTCCGGCTGCCCATATCAAAAGTGTCTACTGATGTAAAAGCTCTTTCTCTCTCTCTCTCTTTTGGGAGGGGGTTCAGCCCGAGTACGAAATTTTGGTCCTTTTTCTTTTTTTTTTCCCGCCGCTACAGTTGCTTTGCTGTAGACATAATTTGCCTGCTTTTTTTTGTCTCATCACATTACCAAAAGAAAATGGATATGCCATTTGCTGGCAAAGCTACCAGTAAAAGTAGCTTAGTTTAGTTCAATGGTCCTTTCTCAAGCGGGAGCCACACACACACACACACATTGTAGATGTGCACCACCAGTCTTGGAGCATACATATGCACACACCCTTTTTTGCTTGCCAGTACTTTTTTTGCTTTTTCTTGTCTAAATTGATTACTCGTTCAGGTGTCTTGGATCGCGATTTCGATCCCCTGTGTACGTGATTGATGAGCCAACGGTTGGCGAGCGGGTAAAGAGCCTGCGGGGGGGTTTTTTTACTTTCCTCTTTTGTTTCCTCTTTTCCTGTACCACAACTACTTACTCATAATCTGTAAAAGGGGGGGAAAAAAAGACATCATGTACGGATTAATCTAACTGTAACGGAGCAGAGCCACCAACACCACCACCACCACCACCACCACCACCAAAACTGAAAGGATTGTTCTTCAATGTTTCCCCTTGGTCATCATGCGACAGACCCTGTGTCTTGGCCAAAGGTTTTTCATGACGGCTCAGCTCTACTCAGTACTTACGTACTGCTACATGTGTGCGGTGCTCACATGCATATGGTATGCTGCAGGTTATTTCGCAAGGACCACCCAAATTGCTGCATCAGATACGACATTACGGCTACGTGAGAGTCTGAAAAAAATCCCCATCGGCCAATAGGTCGCCCTCCTTCCATCCTCCTTCTCCCTCCCTTGTGACTTGACCTAAAAAGTGGCTGCCTGCCTTGTTTAGGTTTGGGCTCATCGTCCACACCCTCTTCCAACAGCGTTACATGGCACTCTTTTTGGCAACGTAGACAAGCCAGCCCGTTCCTCCCAGCCTGGTGCCCGCTCTTCAGCATTTCTCTCGATTTGCGCGGGGCGGCTGCTGCGTTGTCCCCGAGGTCTGCCCGCCCAGATGGACCATGTTTGCCCGTGTCCCGCCAAAAGAAAGGCCGATTAGCTCATAGATGCTCTGGTGCGCGGCGTGTGTAGCACCAGGCCAACCAACCAATCAACCAACCAACCACCACCACCGCCGACGCTCTGACGAGCATAATGGATCGCCGCGTTAGCTCCCTCCGCTATTGATTTACTTTTCGTTCCCGGCCGACTACTTAATGTGTGGTAGCAGTAGCAGCACCAGAAGCAGCAGCGTTGCGATGCACATATGTGTAACGATGCTAGCGACGCCCCAGAGGAGGCGGTGAGCTGAACCCTCGGCGGCGCAGCAAAATCTCCCCCGTGCGGCAAGGCTGGATGTATCACAGGCAAAGCGTTGTTGCAGCCAGCATCTGGTCCAACACGTCAGGTCAGGCAGCCGATGCGTGGGTGTGACTGTGCAGGAACCTGCAATGCACAATATCGGAGAGGCAGGCTGGCCCTTGCCTCGGAGCTAGTCTCGAAATCGACCTCTACTCCGTGACACACCCTCTTCTGGTGACATTTTTTAATAACCTCTGTGGCTAGTCTCGCGTACGAGGCTGGGCACACTCTTTTATGCCGCACCCTCTTATGCCGCGCAACACACTGTATCAGGCAGGCAGGTAGGTAGGCAGGCAGGCAGGAAGGCAGACAGACAAGCCCTGCTGTGAAGCGAATGATGATGCTTGGGGTATCGGTGACGAGATGCTATCAGTCACGCACCAAGTACATGGCTGGGACAAAAAGATCTACCGACGGTAGACTAGTGGTAATAGTAGTTACTAAGAGGGAGAGACTAGGTCGAAAGTGTGTGTACGCGGCCTTGGTTTTTGCTGTGCAGATAAGGCCTCGATGCCGATCGGCACCCGTCTTGATTCGACGAGACGTTTGCGACGATGGGCGCGCCAGGGCTGTGCGGATTGGTTTTGGGCTGGGGCTGGGGGGCTGGGGCTGGGTTCGCTTTGCTTGCCGATGATGCCCAGCTCGGGTTTTGAAGACGGCAATTGACATTACGGGTATCCGAGTATGACCAGTCAAGCAAATCCAAGCCCAGGCCAGACAGAGCAGGCTGGCGCTTTTGCGGCTGGCCCGAGCTGCAGATGATCGGTGGGGTGGCAAAACAGTTTTGAATCTCTTTTGTCTTGCGGCCGGTGGCCCCGAGGCGACGGGGCTGGTCAACGCTGATGAGGCATCAGGGGAGCATTACCGAGTAAGGGGCGATTGAACAAAGGGACGCCCGCAAAACCCTTGTATTGTCGACCCATGCAGTGCAAACTTTTTGCCTGCCTGGTCCGATGGGAGAGGTGTGTGTGTGTGTGTGCTCGGACGGCTTGACTTTCCCCCAGCCGGTATACCACGGCGCGATGCAATATCGGGGCCGGGGGAGGCGTTCTGGCCTCTGTTGGCTGCGTCTTTTGCTTTCTCTGCAACGCCATTCGCAGAAATTGCCAGCGTGTGCAGATTACCAAGACCATGAGCCCCCCCCCCCCCCCCCCCCCCATGACTCGCATGGTCTTTGCTTTCATCGGCGCGCGCGTCAGGGTGATTGGGTGTGTGTGTGTGTGTGTGTGTGGAGGCGGCCCAGGACCGCGCCAGTGTATGATACTACGATACCCGTGGTTGGCCGATGATAGGATGAGCCATCACCGCCGGTAAAACAAAAGAGTGACTGTCCTACTTACTCAGGACACATGGGCGGCCAAAGGCGGCAACCTGGAGCGTGTGCCCAGTGAAGGAAGGGTGGAGAGCAGCAGCAGGTACTCAGTAAGGGGATGATGATGATGAGGGGGGGGGTATGGGTCCATGCCAGACATGGATTCTTCGCGCCTCGGCCAGCCGACATGGGAAGGAGGGTGAGAAAATCATACTGGCCAGAAAGACGAAAAAAACAGGAGATTGCCGATAGGCGGGCATGCATCTCGCTGGAACCGATGAGACAGGAACAGGAGAGAAAGAGGATCGTCGTCTCAAGTCTCGACAGACGGCGCTTTCCGCAGGGCAGGCACGACAGGACAGACCTCAGACTCAAGCACGAACCCCCCCCCCCCCATTGAGGGCAAGGATCATCATGATGCAGAAGAAGAGGCGAAGCCTGATGGGCAAAAGCGGGTTTTATCTTGGTA
The DNA here is from genome assembly GCF_051103115.1 of Cordyceps javanica. Taxonomy (NCBI): domain Eukaryota; kingdom Fungi; phylum Ascomycota; class Sordariomycetes; order Hypocreales; family Cordycipitaceae; genus Cordyceps; species Cordyceps javanica. The sequence continues at coordinate 4,215,102 of NC_139296.1, forward strand.
TCACGCCTGCTTTTACGACTCTTGCTTCTTGTTCTTCTACATACGTAGCTCGAGAGGGCGCGAGGTGGTGTAACAGCGACATGGATGGGTGATGGCGGGCCAGGGAAGGATAGAAGGAAGAAAAAAGAATCAGAAGAATCAGAAGAATCAGAAGAATCAGGCGGGCGGGCGGGCGGATACACCAGATTGGGTCACACGTGGCAGGGGGAGCTTCCAGAACGATGGGCGAAGCGAGATGAGTGATTGGAATTGCCCATGTTTGGGAGGAGACGAGCGCATCGAAAAAGGTCCAGGTTCATGACTAGCCACCCCAGCGGAGTCTTTTGTTTCCTACCTATTCCATGATGCCAATGACGAGTACCGATTACTACGTATACCACAGACGACAGAGGGTCGGTCGCAAGGGAGGAGCCGTGGGCCTGTTGAGAAAAGGCCATCCCGGACCTTTTTCAAACTTACCCAACCCCCCCCCTTGCGCCTGGGGATCGTGACATGGTAGATTGGTATAGGGAGGGAAATATATCCCTGCAACGGAATAGATGCGACACATTTCCATGTTGTAATAGTATGTAGCGGATGCTCCCAGATGAGATGGAATTCAAGGCTCGTAGAAATTTTGTTGGAAAAAAAGTAAAGAAAAAGGAAAAGAAAAAGAAAAAAAAGTACATCATGCGCCGGTGGATCAAGATATTGATGTAAACAGAGATGGACGGAACTTGAGACTCTTTGCGTCGGGAGATGAACATTGATTCCCATTACCCAGAGCGTTGGTCAGCGAACTCGGAACGCCCCTCCCGCCCCGAAAAGAATTCATTAACACACACACACACACATACAAAGGCCATCTACAGCTCGGATAGCCTTTTTTTTTTCTTTTGGTCTTGTCCCTCGCAGGCAGGTAGCGTCGTCGCCAAGTGATGGGCGATCCCACCACCCAGTAGCCTATTTCACTTTTTTTTTGTGATGCGACGGCGCGCCCGATTGACTAGTTCTTTTTCAGCCAGATTTCGACTAGCGCGGGATTTGTCGATGCAGGCCAAAAGAGAGAGAGAGAGAGGGAGGGAGGGAGAGCGAAAGAAGTTAAAGTTTCCGCAAAGAAGTACGACTTTGTTCTATTGTTTGCCACAATAGTAGCGGCGCGGGGGGGCGTTGTCAATGAGACAAGCCACAGAGAGAGAGAGAGAGAAACGGAGCGAAAGAGGTATTTATGCCGCTTTCTTTTTGTTGTTTAAGTAAAGAATAGAGGGTAAAACCTACTCACTAGTTTGGCAAAAAAAATAAAGGAAAAAAAAACTTGATCAAAAAGTAGGCAAGACTATCAGACTGTTTCGTATAACTCGACCGTTGTACAGCATATGTTGACGTAGATGTATCAAGTTTTGACGGAAGCTAAGGTACCACATCAAAAAAAAAAAAAAAAAAAGAAAAGAAAAGAAAAACCACCCGAGATAGTAACCAACTGCCGGGGTATTTTCTCCTTTTTTTTTCCTGTTGTCCTACTACCTCGTCTTTTTTTTTCTCTCTCGTTCTTCTTTTGGCAGGTCAAAAGCAAGACCTTGTTGGCCCGCTCTCCCGAACCCCTCCCCCCCCCCCCCCGGCTATCGGGACTGCTGTGGAGATGAACCTCGAACCCTTTTTCTGACACGCTAGAAAACAAACCCCGTTGTGCTCCTCCTCTTTTCTTTTCCTTTTTTTTTTCTCTCGTGGCAATTGGTCATCATCCCGCTGTCATACGACTCGGGACCAAGCTCAAATCGGTCTGTTTCGCGATGTGGGGGTTTAGGGAAAAGAAGGTCTCCGCCAGTATCAAAGTAGCAAGCATCTTCCTTGTTCAAAAACAAAAATGGGAAAAAGGTAAAACTCTCGGTTTCTTTTTTATTATTATTATTTCATTTCTCATCTTACGAGAAAGCAGCTCCCGCATTCCATCGTCCCGGGCTGACATTAGCGCGCCAAAGGGAGCCCGGTTTCTGTTTCTGGCAGGTAGTTTGTGATTCCAAAACAGAAAAGGGTTCATCATCCTCAGGATGGTGGGTTTTTGAAGAGGACCAGGAAAAAAAGAAAAAAAAGCGGTAGTTGTACAAAGATCGGAATATAGAGTTTAAACACGAGCGTTGCATCAATTATGCGGGGAGGCGAGATGCGGCTTTTTTGCCATTTGTCTTGTCTCGCCTACAGGATGGCATCTTTTCTTGTTTTTATTTCATTTTATTTAATTTATTTTTAATTTTGTTGCGGAAAGTTCTTTGCGATGAAAATGCTCCTTTATGCCTCTTCTCTCCCCCGGTCTTTTTCAAGAGTTGGCAGCTCGGCATATGTGTGTGTGTGTGTGTCTGAGTTGGATCAACTTGGATAAATCACCCGTATCCGCGCCGGCGGATCGGATGGGGGATTGATTTCCTCATGACCAACAATGACACGGACGCTCACGCCACCAACGCATCACCGCCAAGCCCTTTCCCCCCCTTCTCCAAACCCGTCGGCTAACTAGTTTGCAACTTTTTCTCGGCTGTCGTCCGTTACTTGGAACAAGGCCAAAAGCCAGCACAGCCAGCCAGCACAGCCAGCCAGCACGGTCCCCCCCCTTCCCTTCCCTTGAGCACGGAAACCCTCTCAGGTTTTAGCTTCAAGTGCCAGCCCATCTCAGCGCGCGCGCTCGCGCGTATCAGTAAGCATGAATTGTCCATGTTGGGGAAATATGGACTTTTTTTTTTTCTTTGGCCTCAGATCGGCGCGCGCATACGGAAAGTGAGCGAGCCCCCCCCCCCTCCACCTCCTCCTCCTCCCTAAAACACCCCCGGCATTTGGATCGGCGATGTTGCGCACTCTTTTTTTCCCCTTTTGCAGACTTTTTGGCATCTTGGCATCTCGTTTTACCTTTTTTAGCTCACCTCTCGCTTCGACTTGCTAGCGAGCTTGTCGTCATCCCGGTTCATGCACATGAACTGAAAGGGGAAGATGCAAAAAAAAAAAAAAAAAAAAAAAAAAGGGCCTGTCATCTATTGGGGTGCTCGGCCGTTTCGCATTGGGCACCGAATCAAGTCCCCAACGCGGTGTCTCTCTTGCTTTTCTTTTTTTTAATGTGTCTTGTCCGTCAACGTTTCCGAGCTCCGGCCGAGATGTCCAGTGCACGGTGTTGCGTACGGAGCAACGACCAAGAGCCAAACTGAACCAACCCGACCCCCCTTTCTCCCCACACACGGCTATGCATGAACTCTGTTTTGGGGGTTCGGCAGATTGGCTGGCGAGAGGACGGCCAAGACAGGAAAACAGGCCATTGTTATTCAGACTCGTCTGGGCGGTAGGGCACGGCCGGTGAAGATTTCACCAGTCTCACCAGAGGGCCTCATTAAACACCAAGAAGGGGATCGGTTGTCTTTCAGTCTCGGCCACTGGAACAGCGTGACGGCCTTCTATGTCTTGTAGGAACCAACTGGGTTGTCTCTGGTCAACGTAGACTGAATAGCCTACCGGAACCACTCGGTACCGTTCACGCCGAGCGTGTAACAAAACTCCATATTTGAGACATGGTATTTCGAAAGGCGACACTACAAATCAGAGCAACAGAAAAAAAAACGCCAAGGGGAAGTAATCTTGACGAATCGAATTTCAACGTCGGTTTGTCATTCGGATTCCAATGTGGTCCGGGGTTGCAGTCTGGCTTGGCTTTCTCAACCCACCTTCAAGCATGTCGCCATCGACACTGTTTGGCGCGCCTCACCCCCCCCTCCCCATGCAGGCGGAAAGCAAAACGCCATCGTTCCGAGCCTCATCGTGCAAGCAAATCTCTGGAGCGTTGCATGGGCCGCGTCCGATTGATAAGCGTGGGATGACTCGTTTCGCATCATTATCCCGTGAGTAATGGACCCCCCTCCCCGCCCCGATGAGGATATATGCCACGGACGACGGCTCCTGGTACGATGTCGTGGCCTCGCCTGAGGCCGCCGGGCTCACCCTGTAGTGCAGAGGCAGACCGCCATTGGAATGACCGTGTCTCCGGAACACGGGTCGCGTATACACACACCAGGTGACCAGACGCCCGATACGATTACCTGAATCGCGACGCAGAGTATCAAGGTTATAGCATAACGTGGTGTTTGATGACTCATTCAAACGTTGGGACTGGATACGAGGACTTGTCGTTCGATCATCGCCAACATGCGTTTCCCGGACAATTCTGGTCTGAGCATTGTATTAGCGCTCGTACTAGTGCAACAATCTTCCGGGAGTTCAATGTGTTCAAAAAGAGTTTTCTTTTTTTTCCTTTATTCTTCTTTATGTGTCAATTTCTTCTTGCGTTTTAGCATAATGGCGCCTTGGCAAATCTCTTGTCAAGCCATATTTACTTGCTTTGTGATTCCTCATTATTTTCCCCCTTCTTTTTCCTTTGAAAAAGAAGTAATGATACAAAGAGCTGGGTATACGCTATGCAAAGTTTATTCTGGCAAATTCTATATTTCCATCATTCCATGTACGATGCGCTGAAGGTAGGTGGGTGGGTGTGCATGTGCGTGTGTATGTGTGTGTGTGCGGAAAATCAATATTAGATGTAGGAGAATTATGACCAATTCTGCATGAAGAGAGAAGGGGCGGGTGACTCTTTTGGCTGCGAGCCTCGTTTGGTCTTGAGAATGCACCGGCGGTGGGAAGGTGGCCATGGATACCAGTAGATGGATGCGTCTCTTTTCGCTGCCTCCAGGTCCCGAGCCCCATCGTTGTTCGTTCATTTTCTTTTTAGCATGTGCATGATGATGCTGAACGTTTCAAATGATACATGTCGCGTACAGGATCGGCTATATTTTGGGCAGAGCATGCGGGTTAGCCTGCATTGACGCTGGTCGGGCGACATAGGATCGTTGACGCATAAGTCATCAACCACACCACATTTTTACTATTTTATTATTATTATTATATTTTTTTTGCGCGCAGCCTGCTGCCATTTCGAGGAACCTCCTTGGCAGGGTTCCAGAGAGAGCCCGCGTGATGGCCTTGTTGGACGGGGTTCTCTCGGAAAGTCTTGAGGCGGCCGTTTACTTGATTCATTTTTTTTTGGCTCAATGTTGGACACATGATACATCATGGGGCGCCCGCGCCCTTGCATTCTTTTTTTTTTTTTTTTTTTGGCTCAGCTTGTGAGTTTCCATGATTTTGATTTTATGGTTTTCGTTTCGCCCGGCTGCCACATACCAGTAAAGAACACATACACGCATCCATATCCATACACGCAGGCACACACACCCAGACATCATCATCCTTGAAAGATTTGGATATTAGATTCCCAACCACCGGACAGGGTCGCCCATTAGGATTGCAGAAGCTCCGCTCTCCATCGTATATTGCGACGTCCCATCGGCGTGTCCGATTGGTCTTGACTGGGAAAGCTCCCCCAGCCTGACGAGGCGAGGTGGGCGGGCGGCCGGGCGATGCTCAGGGCGGGTACTGGTTTCTGCGATGGAGATCCAATGAGCTAAAAAAGAAATTGAAAAAAAAAAGTCGATGAAAAAAAGAAATAAAAACGAACTGGTTGATATTAATAACAGATATCAAATAATCGGGCCCGTGTTAATCTGCAGGGAGACCCTGGAAGGGGGTGTAAAGGGTGAAGAAGGGGGGGTGTAGCGAGAGAAGCGCGGCCGAGTTGGAAGCCAGCCAGCCTCAAGCCACACCAGGCAGCCACACTAGTTAGCCACACAGCTAGCCACACAATCACAAGCCAGCCACGCTAGTCAGCCACAGCTTGAGCACGTCTTGAGGCTTGACAGGAAGCATCAAACAATGTTGAGGCTCGCAAGTCACTGAGAGGGCGTCGTTTATGTGTTTTTTTCTTTTCTGGATAAAGAGCGTCGCCAGTGGCAAACGGTCATCACTTCTTGCCACCACATTTCTCGTCTTTCTATCTTTCCCTCTCCTCATTCTCCCTTGTGACGTCTCACACGTACCAGTCAGTACTCAGTATGCTGTCATCTTCCTTCAGTGGGGCTGTATCTCCCCCCCCCCCCTTCCCGATCGCCTGATCGCGCCGCGATGCTAGATCTCTTCTCTTCCCTTTGCCCTGATTCGATAGCGCCTGCAGACAATATTACAGGTGAATAAGCCCATAAACTCTGTACCATAGCATGATGTTGGGAAATGAATCATGCACAAAGGGAGGGAGAGTGTTTGTCTGTTAACTCTATACTTGTCGAACCTTGTTTTTTCCTCCTCCTCCTCCTTCTTCTTCAGCTCTTCTTTCGTTTTTTCGTTACACCCGGAACGGGGACGTGAGTGTGACGGTGCCTTGCACATCAGGCAGGATCTGACTGCAAACAATCCGGCTGATGTTTTGCCCTCTTTAGCCCAGCCCATCACCATCATGCGTCTTGTATCTACTTACTCTTTACCGGTTTGCCTGACTATTGACTCGGCTCCCTACACCATGTCGATGCGCATGGCTAGCTGTAAGCCAATATGCGATATGAGGGATCACCTCCAACACACAGCGCTGTCAGCCACCGGGTGGCTGTCCGTTGCCTGCACTCTGCGGCCAACTCCAAAACACCAAGGCATGCGCCCCCTTCCGGTTAGGAAAGGCAACAAGAATTGCGACAAAAAGATAAAAATATCGCCGCTCTCATCCAACAACAAAAAACCTGTCCGGCCAACGCTCCGGATCTCCTTGCTGGTCCGCCACCCCCCCGGTCGTCTTTTTTTTTTTTACCCGACGGACGCGAAACTACGCCCCAACCATGACATGTCTCAGCTAAAAATGGTTCACGAAACGAACTTTGATTTCGTACCTCGACAATCGCGGCCCTGGTCGGAATGATGGCGCGACGCGAGCACTGGGCGGGCATGTTACGGTGACAGAGGGTCGGATTTTCCGGCCCGGTCGCGGCCACCTCACGGGGACCTGAAAGCACCTCTACACCTCTCACGGGCAGCACCGAGCGACGACGGCCATACCCGCCCTCTTCTTTGATTGGATTACCTGACAAATCGGGCTGCGACCTAACAAACTTTCCTTTCTTTTTTTTTCTTTTTTGGGGGGGGTTCTGTGAACCTAGTAGCACAAGATCGTATCTTGCATGGCCGTCGCGCCCCGTTCCACATTCTATTAAGCTTTTTTTTTAAAAAAAAACTATTTACACGAACAAGTCCTGTTCGGCCAGAGGCCACGTCAGAAAAAAAGGACCCCTGCATATAATACTACGACGTTCTAGAAAAGAAGAGGGAGAGAAGAAATGACAAAGGAAGAAAAAGAAACAGCAAAAGAAGAAAGAAACTCGCAAACGTTCATACGAGGGTAAACTGAAACGGGCCGGTTGCCGGGCGTTCGACAACCGGGCTTCGCCGGCCGGTAGTAGCGGAAAGTACATGCTCAAGACCATTCCGACGCTTTCCATACTCAGTAGAAAGGGAACCATGTACTGAGTATTAGTAGGTCGCCGATTGGGGGGGGGGGGGGGACAGGTGCACCTACACGCCCCTCCCCCCTTTCTTTTTCTTTGCAAGATCATACTTACTCAGTAATGCCCCCCCTTGCCCTTTGGCCCGGGCTTTTGAACACCGACTCTTGTCTTTTTCATCGTTGCCTGTGGGGGTCAGGGTTTTGATGCCTGTTTATCAGTACATCACCTGTTCCCTACGAGCGGGCATCGTCAGCTCAAGGCAAACACGCCCCCCCCCCGACTGCCCCTCTCGGGGGGGTGGCCTCCATCTCCTTTCCCTTGGTGGCCCCGGGTACTGAACCCAGGTCAAGTTTTCTTCTGGGGGATTGGTTCGTCACTTCTGCTGCGGTGTGTGGCTGCGGCGTTGCGCTACCGCGCTCTTGGCACGCGGTCCTAGGCGACCGAAAAGCCCATTTCATTAACCAGTAAGCCAAGTCCACTGGCCAAAAACCAGCCGGTCTTGCCAAAAATAAAAATTCTAATAGTAGAAATAAAAAAGTAAAAAAAAAATCCTTGGCCGTGATGGGCACGCACCAGCCCGCCATCAGCACCGATGATTACGAGGCGGGGAGGAGGATGGCATGGCTAGTCAGGCATCGTCGTATGGCATTTTCACTGCCCATGGACGGATGGATCATGGGCAGTTCATTTGTCTATCCGTACTTCTTCTCCCCCTTTCCCCCCCAATGTACCCAGTAAGTAAGTAAGTAGAGTTTCCGCCTGGTCGGGCCCAGCTCAGCTCAGGCGCATCAGTAGAGAGAGAGGGAGAGATCACGAGACTAGAAAGAGCAAAAAAAGCGTACTTGTGAAAAATACGGTTCCATCGAACATGCCGTCATTTCTTCTGCAACGAGCCGCCTCCCCTTGCCCATCCCTCATCGCATCGGACCCCCGTTCATAACGTGCCAAAGCCAGCCGCAGCCGCCTTTGCCGTCGCAACAGTTTTGTTGTGTAGCCCCCTTTGCAAGGTTTTCTACCAAGTAATCCGTACACCTGGCAGTCAGTATTGTGTGATCCCTTGGGATCGCAGGGGGGATCTTGGATCGCGACCGGGGGGGGGGGGGGACGCGGTCGCCCAGTTCGCGCCGCCGCCGCCGCCGCCGCCGTATCGCCGATTATGCCAGCCCCAGCTGAGTACAGTTCAACAAAAAGCCACCGCTTTCGTACAGGATGGAGAGAGATGGCCGCCGGGCGCATGCGCGCACACACGCTGACACACACTCGGGTCGGTGTGGCTTGCTTGTTTAAACCTTGCGCATCCTGTCTATAGCTTGGCACACCAGCTCTGCCAAGGACAAATAAGCAACAGCCAACTACTCCAAGTCTCCACAACCGGCGCTCACTGGAGGACCATGAACTTGATCACTACTAATTAACTTTTGGGGGTTTTTGTTTTTATTTCTTCTGGCAAAGTTTCAATCAGGCGTTTCCTATTCACAAGGTTGCTTGAACAAACTTGAGCTACTGTCGGGCAGAATCAATATGCCCAGCTTATACAGGTCCCCACCTTGTCATAGCTTATCGAGCCGAGCTGTGAACAGACTCATCCGACCCCAGATAAAGAAGTAAAGTTTTTATTTATTTTTTCTGGGCTGTAATATATGCACAGAGGACGCATGAATGTGGTGTGTTGTAAAAGCGCAAGACCCTGATTTGAAAAAGTTACTCCGAGGAATTGGCAGAGACAAGAGGCTTTTTGGCCGCGTGAGCATTGAACGTGCTTCTTTGCAGTACTCCGTACGGGAGCACGGATTACATTGCCTGCAGCTGCTACGAGGCAATGTTGGCTCTCTCTCTCTCTCTCTCCCTCTCTTCCTCTCCACCCACCCACCCACCGTGTACTTGGTAAAAGTGAAAAGGAAGAAGGGAAAGCAAACCGTGGAAGAGTTGCAGTTGGACAAGGAAATCCGGCGCAGTGGTCCTGTGCTTCCGTCTTGCTTGGCAACATCGAATCAAAGCCCGTACGTGCCCTTTTCACCCGATCAAGACACCAACCACAGTGAAGGAACAGTAGAAGAAGAGGTACACAACAGGCCCGGCAACCTTGTGACGCAAAAGGCACACAACTTGGACCCCTTCCTAGGCCGGAGAAGGAAGAGGGAGGGGGGGGGCACACTAGATCGAAACACAGACACGAGGGTACGTCAGATCTGGCAGTACCATCCACTTGGTCAGTTGATTGTTACTCGTCATGGTTAGCCTCGGTCTTCTCCCGACGTTACATTGTTCCTCATCTTCCCGTCCAGCCAGAAACCCCCCCCCCCCCCCTCCTTTCCCTCCCCAAACTAGCAGCAGCCCACGACCACCAGATTGGCTTTCAGCACGGCATCTGCGCGATTCGACCACCAGGCTAACAGCAATATACGGTAGCGGAGTTGGTCAGCACATGCGCAGATCGATTACGCCCCTCCCTTCCTTCTCCGATGATAAACATGGGGGTGTGTGTGTGTGCGTGTGTCTGGCCGTTGGATTATTATTGAATTATTATTGGATTTTAATTTTTTTTCTTCTTCTCCAAGAAAGGAAAAAAACTCTACTGGTAGATTGGGAACGAGATTTTTTTTTTTTTTTTACCAAGGCTATATAGCACAATCTACTATTCTGAAAATACATTGTCGTATCAGAGTTGTTCGATGTCCTTGACTCATTCCACTCCTCTGCCCATTTGAACAATCCCATTCCCCATCAAACTGCCCCCTTGCTCCGCCGATAGGGGACTCTCTTCGAGGGCTGAGTAGCGCGGTGCGCAGAAGTCGCGAGTCGGCAGTTGACACGAGACCTCGAGTTGCGCTTCTCCGGATAGCTGCCATTTTCGTCGTTAGCCTGTGACGAGAAGGAGAAGTAACAGAAAAGAGAGAGAGAGTGGACAAAGAGACACCCTGCGGCATTTCTCGCACGCGCGGGCGCCGCCCGCGCTCACCCCCCTTCTCTCTCTCATGGGCAGCACATGGATCAAATCTTGGCAAGCGGTCGCGCCCGTCAGACAAGCAGATCGCCAGTCTCAACTCTCTGTACGCGCACACCCCTCCTCCTCCTCCTTCTCGCTACCGAGCAGCATGTTTGAGCAACAGGCGACTTTGACGTCGACACCTTTCTGGCAATCTCAAATCACGCCGTTAGACTGGTGCTAAAATAGGTCGTTTATAGAGAGAACCCGGCAAGCAACCATTTTGGGATGCTGACCCGTTGCTGCACGTCGTCCAGCCTTTTCTTTTCCTTTTTTTTTAAAAAAAAAATTAATTTTGGATGGCATAAATTGTCAGTCAGTCAGTCAGTCAGCCTGCGCCGTACACCAAAGCGGCTTCGCGTAAAGGACCAAGTCACCCCCCCCCCCCCCTCTTCACTCACGGGTTGCGTACCCGGGCTAGCCAACAAAACGCCAAATCCACACAAATCACCAGTAGCTGGGACATCTTCTACCAGATGAGGCTGTTACGCCTTGAAGGATTGGGAAGGGGGGGGTTCCAGTCGATTTAGCCCGTCGACAAAGCTTACCATCTAATCAGCCAAGGCGCGCCCGGCGGGTTCTTTTTTTGTTTCTCGTTCGTTTGTCATCCTGGTTCGTTCGTTTACTTACTAGTATGACGAACCAGCAAAGTCATTTGCTCGATGTTGATGAATTCCCCAAAGAAGACTAATCCTAGAGGGGGGGGGGGGGCGACCTTCACCGCGCGCAGCCTTTTTTACTAGAGTCCAGCAAGACAAAAGCAATAATAACTTGAGCACGGAAGAGACGATGCGACCATGTACTAGTACGCGCGCCGAGTCTTGCCTGCCGGCGAAACCCTGCAACTTTACTACTGCACAGATTAAGTAATACCCGAATAGAGATGGGCGATGCTGTGGGGGTGCCATAGATCATAGGTACATAGTAGGACCAAGATCGCCTCGGCGTAGTCTGTGGAACAAGTTGAGCCGTCACTGTAAGCTCTGCTGAGAGTAAAAACGGCCAGGACCTTTCTCCATCAACAGCTCTGGGTGCGGTGTGACATGTTGGGGCCTATACAGCTATGAAAAATACCGAGTTGGGCAGAACTACACCGTTAGTTATGTGCAGATCTGAACAATATACTCTGTAGTTGCAAGTGGTATAGGGTAGGCCGTGACTGGAACGGAAATTATCAACTCAACGAACGACTGTGCATATACATTGGTTCAATCTGTTTTATCGTGATTAAAGTTATCCTGCTGGCCCATCAACTTTGTTAAGACAATATGATAACATATCGTTGAAACTGATAGTTCAGAACCGACAGCTTCCTCTAACAGTAACGGCCTCATGAGCTGAACAAATCAGAGAGCGTGGTGCTAAGCCAGGGACGCAAACGATAGGAGATATGTTTCAGCGAAAACACAGACTGTAACTTCCATCAGGGTATCTTCCCTATAGCATGCTCGGGGAGTCGCACGGGGCCCGACCAACCGTCAAAAGACGACCAGAGAAAGGCTGGAAAGGGTCAAGCTTCACATGCAATAGACGCGTGCACATGCAGACTGCTTTCTCGCCGGCCCCCATCGCCACAAGAGGATAAAGAGAGAGCAGAAGGGTGTATCTGACGACCAAGACACGCGCATGGTACAGGAGTAAAAGGGCAGCTGTTCGCCTGGTACGAGCATACTTTCATTCACGCGGTTGCCGCCAGGCTATTCTGACAGGCATGGACGGAGGGGTCGTCAAATGGTAACAGACGAAACGGAGGGCGGTGAGTTGAACACCAATGTACGAAGCGTCGGAGTAGGGTGATACATTCTGTGTAATACAAATGGGCTGTCATGGGGAGATTTTTCCGGCCCGCGATCTATGCGATCCCTGTTGCCAAGGTCACGCAAGCAGACTCCTACGTGGGCGAGCATGGAGAAGAACTAGCATCACCAGGATTTGCAAAGGAGTACTCCGTACAGTCTGTACCTTTGATCTTGTGGCCCCCCCGTCCCGTAGGCGTACGGTCAGCACGTCGATCAACCTACTGGGTTGTTGTAAACAGGGGAAACGTGTCGACAGACGAAGGGGAGAACAGGTAGCTGTAGGGCCTTTCCTTGTCCTCTAGCGTTTCCCTCAAAACAAGAAAAAAGGACCAACGCACGACGTTCATGGTCCGTCTGAGAAAGTAACCTTCCATCTGCCCCTTGGCTGGGGAGAACCTTTCTGCTGGCTCCCACAGGATCATGTTTGAGCCACCATTCTACAAAATGTCTTTCTTGTGCTTATCCACGCCCTCTTCTCTTTTCTACATAGTGTCTCTCTTCATGATTTCCTGGTCTCGCCATGTGCTGACGCCAGTGAAACCTCTCATTTCGGGAAAGAAACGCACGCCAGGCACACACGTGCCGCTGCTGTTTGCGAGGGGACTTTGCCGAGGCCCCGGGAATCTACATCTATACATCTAGTGAGACAAAGAGGACACACACACACATGTAGAGCAACAGCAAACAAAAAAAAAAAAAAGCCGGAAAATAGTTTCTGCTGCGTAATGGTGAAACTTGGTTGGTGACAATCTCGCTCGCAACTGCCGGGGTTGCAACGCTCAAGATCGGCCCCCCTCCCTAATATAAGGCGAGACACGCCACACCTCTCCTTGGTACTACCCAAACGTCCAGCAAATTTTGTCTGCGGTTGATATTTTTCTTCTTGCGCCAATGTTCGATTAGCACGAGGCTATCGTTGTCGGTCGGTATCCGAACTACTCATTTTGGCTCTGAAGCTTTGCATCGCAGTAACCCGGCCCCCATCCCCCAGGGCCACGGCAGGCAACATCTAGGCAAACAGTATCGAAACACCCTCTCGTTGCTATGGAAAATGTTCGTCTCTAGTCTGTGCCAGATGACAGGGCTCGCTCATTCCGAGGGAGCATCGCGCGACGGTGTTTCTGCCGGACTCGTCCCATACGGGTTTTGCTGGCATGGGCTTTTACGAATTTCAAGACGATGGTCTCGACTCTAAGCTTGAAGCGAAACAAAGTAACCAAAGGAGTGGGGATAAGTCTCAACAAAGAGATTGAGGCCTATGCACTGGGTACATCTGTATATAGTAGGACATGCTTTCTGGCTGCTGCAAAGTCCATTCCAGTGCTCAACGGGGAAGCTTCGGTAACGGTAGAGCTTGGTAGCCAGCAAAATGAGCCTGGAACCACACCAAACAAGGGCTCGAGAAAGAAGATGCTATGCCTTGCACATATTCTGGAGCGAGTATCGGGCAGCCATGAACGAAGCAAGATCCCAATACGGCCTGTGTAGCCCCATGGCATGTACGGATGAGCAGTTGGCCGGGACAGACCGCAACATTTGGGTATTATTTGTTCCATGTCTACCTAACGTAGGTCTGAACTGGCAACAAGATCATTTAATACCATATATGATGCCACATAGTACGGACTCACCCCAATGGTAGAGTTCTTTTCAAAGGCTGATGCTACTCCGTTGATGAGGAAGTGAGTATAACGGCTGTATAACTAGAAAAAAGGCATAGTGTGATTATTCAATGTGTTGCGTCTGTCTTGCCGGCAGAAGGTTAGAGTGTAAGAGGACGAACCAGCTGCGCGGCATATGGCCCGCACGTATAAGGTAGGCATCTTTGCAGACAATGCTTTCGGCATTTGTGAGTTCCAGTACCTCGTTTGATAACTTGGCCCAGCCCTTGCGACCTGAACTACCATATCAACATCACAATCTACGAAAGCCTTCTCGGAAATCTGGTATTGTAGCGAGGGTGCCCAAGCTTACGTAGCTTTGTACCTTGCTTGACCAAACATGTTATCAAATAACGCGGACCGCAACGGCGAACAAGTCCGAGTCGGGGCTCGCGAAGATGCTGTGAACAGTAGTTCCCTACCAAAACCGTGTATATTGGCAAACAGATCACCCATATCACTAGAACTATGCTTTCTACCTAAGCCGAGCCTGCGATATCTTCCCTCTCAAGACCATCGAAGCCAAGTAAGAGGTGCACATCACGTTAGACCAAAGTTTGTCTCGTAGTTATCAAGTGAGGATGCAAAAGGAAGAACATCCCCACCACGAATCCGTGTCTTTCCTTACTTCTACGCTGACCGGGGCGTGTCAAGTACAAAATTCAGAGCACGTCATAGTGATGGGAGACGTGGACTTTGACTCTGCGCCCTCGACCCAGGCTTGATATCCACCCGAAACTAAGCTACGGTGCTTGAACGTCCTCACACCGCATGTTGGATTACCTGTAACAAAAGACGCAGCCTTGGATACGAGCAGTTCCGGAGCAAAAGGGCGGGCTGGCGTCACGCCGGCGCGCTCCGCGGCAGAGACGATAGGCTCAAAAGGTGGTAGCAAGGGGGGGGGGCCCACGCCGACACACACACACACAGCAGCACTGTAAGCCATCTCTCCAACAAGAAAAGCTCTAGGCTGCAAATGATAAGCCTTGCTCTACAAGCAGGAACTTTGGCCAGAGATGGCAGGCAGCCGGTACGTCGGACGCCGCGCCCGCGCTCCGACCAACTGCTACCAGCACCGGCTCCCACAAAGAAGAGAGAGGGGGGGGGGGGGAAGGGGAGGGCTGAATCGACGGAAGAACTGCAACGTCCCCACGACAGCTGGCTCCGTTCCACGAAGAAAGGGCGGGCGTGTGCATACGGAGAGAAGCTTAATCTCGATTCGTTGAACTGCTTCCCTGCAACAGTCTGCGGCGCATTATTAAGACGAGTAAGCATGATTAGGTCCGCCCCTCTCCCAGAAAATACGGGATGAGGAAAGCGTTTGATAAGCCCACGCGATCCGGCCTACTTCACGTTATTTATTTATTTTTCCCGGGAGGACGAGGGGGGGCGGCGGCCAGGAATCGTCGGATAAATCTCATCCAGTGATACGTATCATTCCGGACCCCTACTACTTACATTAACACCCTCTTGTTTTATTATATCACTAGTACATACGCGAGGTTTATTCTTACACGGCGCCTCACTGCAAGCCAAGCCCAAGCCTATCCGCTCGCCCCTGTTGTCAGACGTTTACACGGGTCAACTGATCCAATAAATCTATGCAGGCAATCGCCCACATACCCAAACATGTGATGGAAATTGAGGTGTGAAAAAGTTAAAAAAAAAAAAGATTAAAACATGATACGTGCCTGTGGCTTTAAGCTCCTGGTTGGAATAGAAGGGGCCCGGCCGCGTAACACGCGGACAGACCAGACACACCGTTCGCTTTTTTTTTGTATATTGTTAAAGGGTTGCATCGGCCAACTTGTTTTGGAACTTTGCCGTCGCTGAGCTTTCAAAAAAGACCCCTTTCAGCAAGGCCCAAGAAACCAGAAAAGGGCAACGACGTCGTCTCCCGAACCCGGATCCTGCCCGAACCAGCGGTGCTTGGTTTGGAATCTCGGTGCCAAGCTCTGGGGGCGGCGCGCTGAGCAACAGGGCTTTTTCCGGCAGGCAAGTGGACTTTTTTTTTTTTTGTCTCGGCCGCTTCCATATGTGCTCGTTCAGAATGACTAAAAAGAATATCAAATTAAATAAAAAAAAGGTTCAGTGTTTTGGACGTTTTAAGCGTGTGTCCGCGGACCATGAATTCTTTTGGGGGAGCGACGGATGGGGGTGTGGCTGGCTGGCTGGTTGACCCAGAGGCAGCCAGCCTTGCACCCTCGTCAGATGGAAAGTGGGTGGTGCCGTTTCGCTCTACTTATTTATTTAGTGCCATGAGAGCACAGGGAGGGCGGATACATCCGTCTGACTGGTCCCGGTTACCGGGCCCCGGCGGACGTCGTGGTGGCAGACCTACTTATTGATCCTTCCGAGGCGAGGCAGACGACGAACAGGGGGGGGAGGGGGAAGGGGAACCAGTCTCCCCTTGTTAAAAGTCCTTCATTTCCCGGGAGCTTGATCTTTTCAGGAAATGGCGTTCCTTTGTCGAGTGCGGCATGTGGCGTGTATGCGTGTGTGTGTGGCTTACCTCGTGCCTTGTGGAACGAGGTTACGAACGGCGAAGAACCCAAGACAGAAAAGACGAGGGCCGATCGGGATAGTATATCATGGAAAAAGAAAAAAAAAACTAATGGGTAGTGGCGCAATGGTCCTCGTCCCGGGGGGCCGGGGCAGCCAGGGTTCCTATAGTCTTCTAATTTCCACATTCTGGATCGAGAGCATACACGAGAGTGCGAGTACAACCCACTCGTACGAAAAAAACGGTGTAACCCCTGCATACTCGAGAACTGTCTTACCTTTGAATAAGAATAGAAGTTATGAGGCGAGAGAAAAGAAGTAGAAGGAACGGTGCCTATGTGGATCAGTGGCGCCATGTAAGTTTCAGAGCCATGTGTTTGGAGTGTTGTTAATGTATTGCAATATCAACAGTATCAGCCATCGGCGAGATAGTATACCCCTCGTGAACCTAACACTGTGGTTTCCCGTTTGTTCCGGCTCTGGTAGTCCTATATGCATTAAACTGATCGTATTGATAGATAGACTTGTATTTGCTTTCTTTTCGTCGTTAAAAAACACGTTCAACACAGAGATATGAGCTCAGGTTGAACCAAGCCTATAGCACTCTGAAGTCAGACGTCTCGTTGTTCAAGTAGGCACGTTAATGACTATATCTATATTCGGCCAAAGTACACGAGTCCTATCAATTTATCAAAAACGTATAATCAAAACATGACCAGGGAATAGATAAAGAAGCTATACTTGGAGGGACTCAAATCAACAGCTGTAAAGTAGTTCGTTGCAAATTCGCTGCCCCGCTTCACCGCCTTCTTCTTCAGGCAGACGAATCCACTTTTCGCACCTGCCGCTTTATAGATTTCTATAAGACCAGGCCACTTCCCTCCCACGCAAGCTACCCAGGGCTCGCCACAAGATGTAGCTGACCATTATAGCGAAACCGCGAGAATCTTGCGACGGAGTTGTCTTCCGCAGCATCAGGTTTTATATGTCTCGCACTGATGTGCCGGAAAATATCGCCGTCGCCTAAGCTTGGATGGATGCACTCTCGCCCTCCAAAAAAAAAGTTTTGTCTATCATGCTTAGGCGACCCTCTATTATGGAAGTACTTGATTCTATGCTCTTGTTTCCTGGGCACTGGAGTGGCTTATAGCTAGGGAACTAGGCAAAACACCTGGTAGCCTATTTAGACTTCGCGATTGTTAACTTCTGGAAGCATATTAAAAGAATATGGAAAACTATTATGTTATATGATGAGAAATTTTGCCGCCTTGTTTGTGCTAAGGATGTCGTTTAGCTTTAGTATAGAGCGCTAGCTTAGAGCAGGGCTGATAGGGACTTCGTTATAGATGCTTTTGCTAGCTATGCCTTGTTTAGGGACGTCGGCGATATAGTGATAAGGGCCTGGATTAAGGATAATATTCTATCCCTAAAACGCGTGATCCTAAGCATAAGAACATTTTATGAAAATATGCGATATATTATAATTAGAGCGAAGATATTGGAGAATGGCCTATGCCGCAAAATAACGACCACCAAGAAGAATTGCATTAAGCCAGCTGTATAGTAAAAGTGGTGGAGCTGGCCGGCCAGTACACGGATCCTCGTTCATGGTCGTCCAGAAACGAAGCTGCCACTGCGCCGTACCACTTCAACATTCGCGCATTGGCTTATTGGGTGGTTATTTTGCAATGAGACTTTAAAAAAAGTGCTAAATCGCAAATGAGAACGAGTGACTCCGGACGATATAAGTCATAACCGAGCTGTCTAAGAAGCTGGCGAAAGGGGGATAATTGAACTGACATTATAGCCATGGGCAGTTAGACTAAAACAAACTCCCGAACCCCCGAAGTCAACATCAATCCTTCTAAGAATGTGCCCGATGGACTGCAAGGACTAATGGAAGAGCTAATTATTGCGTGGACATCTACCTGCAGCACATCATCTTGTGATATAAAAGGACGACACTAAAGTCACAAACAGCTGGGTCTGCTTTTGACCGTGTTTCTGTCCCCGTTGGAAAGTTTTAGTTCTCTTAGCGCCTCTGCTGTAATTGGCGGAAAAGACAGGCCTAATTAGTTAGGTAGTGGCATTAATCGCTGCGTCGCGGATATATTATTATTTTAAACGTTCGCTGCCAGCGCTCCTAACTAAGAGGGCTGACCCGGTCTAAGTAACCTATAAGCTCCTATAACGTTGGGGGTGGGGGGGCAAACTTAGCAATATAATGCATCGAGCTCTATTCCACCTATGGTGCTTTCATAAGCTCCTACGAAATATTTTCTAAAGTAGATGTCTTAGAATAATATTGCCGTCGGCCCTGAACCCCCTTTAAATCACGCAACAACGTAATAAGGAATGTCCCGTTATCACGACCTTAATCATGATAACTAACTATGTTAATCGCCTCGATCCGTCTGTAATTTATGAACAGCTGTTAGAGCAGTGGTGGATGACTTCTAAGGTTGTTGGCTCTAGAAATACGACGACCCGGCATGATAAAGGTCCATTCCATGAGTCAGAGAGGACACTATTGGCCCACGTTATGGCACTGATAATCATAAAAATGTTTCAGCGGTTCTTGATTCCCTGTAGCAACAGCCAAAAAAAATCTGTACATAGACGGACCTGCATAATTCAATTAGTCATTTGCCTACTGAATGCATCATGCCATGCCGAGTCTTGGCGCCGCAGCATACATTATTTGCAGGGCTTCATTTTATCGGCACTTTCTACCATCTACTATGTCTAGCGGATTACGAGGCCTTTACAAATGCATTACTCGACTTTGTACTCCATACTGGTTGGTCTAGCGCTTGGTACAGCCTTACACAGTATTTCAACATGCTGCTTGCATGATGCATAAATGTCTTAAATTGTAAAAAGAAATTGAAACAGGGTTTTATGGGTTATAGAATAGGGCGCCTTTTACAAACCCTTCCACGAGGCTTCTCTATATATGAGTCTTCATCTACCCACCGAGTAACTAGTCGTTTCCTTCAACCTCAACTCAACAAGTCTTTGAGTTCTTATATTGTCTTTGCCTACCAATTCCCCTGTGTCTCTCGTTTATTTTTAAACCGAATCCGTATTTCCAGGATGCTTGTTAAATCTGCGGTCCTTGCCGCCGCGCTGGCGGCTCTCGATGTCGTCTCTGCCTCCGTCATCCAGAGACAGGTCCTGAAGGATGAGAACGTTGGCAACCGAATTCAAGGAGAGGCCAAGATTGGCGACAAGTGCCACCCGCCAGGCACCTACGAGCTTGGGGGTAGCGAGATTATTCCCCCGTGTCTTTCCGAGCAGGCCATTGCTCTCAAGTGCGAAAAGGTGACACATCTAGCGAGCGACCCTTCAGAAAAGGATCGGAGGGCCTATAGCGAGTGCCTGACAGGACGTGGCAGCTCCTACTTCCGCGATGTGCAAGGCTGCCTGTCCTGCAAAAAGAGCCATGGCTACCTCTCGGAGGACCAGTTCAACTGGTACTCAAAGAGATGGGCCGAGGGCCAGCAGGCCTTTATCAAGGACGACGTGCCTAAAACCAACGTGTGGGATGGATACGTCCAAGCTGCCATTGGCGGCAGCAAGTGCCAGCACAGCAACGAAACGCTCTCCGGATGGGCATGTTGGGACAAGCTCCTCAAGGGTCCTGGCGAGACCAACAAGACTGTGCCTATCGAGCAGTACTACACGGACCGCCTCGAGACGCAGAACATTGGAAGCTTTGATCTAGATGGCAAGAAGTACCCCGAATCCACAACTATGGAGGTAGAGCTTAAAGAGTTCACCTTTGAGATTACTGGCCATCTGGGATACTACTCGTCTGCCAAGCTGCAAAACGACACCCTCACCGTCAAAGCTCATGGTGAATTCGATGTGCAAACCGTGACTGAATATCGCTAGATCAAGTCCATTTGCAACTTTACCACCCCCGACGTCTTCACCATTGTGTCCGCGATCAGCCCTGCTATCCCTCTCAAGGATTCGGTTACCACTGTTCCCAAGAAGGAGGCATCTAACCTCCCTACCATCGACTGCGACGGTGTTTGCATGGCTTCATCCCTCAGCATCAAGGAGCTCGAGGTGGTGGTCATCCAAGGTTCCAAGAAGGTCGATGATGTCGTGGCTGAAGCTGCTACCCCTGCGCTGAACGAGTTGAAGGAGGATCAGTCTGTCAGCGAAGAAGCCGAGATCACGTTCCTCAAACAGGTCAACGTTTTGTTTACCAGTATTAGCAAATATCCCACTCCTAGTGAGGTCAGCCCGCCTGCCACTCCTAGTGAGGTCAGCCCGCCTGCCACTCCCAGCAAAGCCAGCTCGCCTGACTCGCCTGACACGGGCAAGAACTCGTGTAGAACTCGACGCCGTCTATGAAGGGTTCCAAATGTTGCCGGATGCCTGCTGACAAGGACTGCAACTCCCATTTGACTTGAACTTTGCGTTTGCCAGGTTATGGCGACGCAGTTGCGCTGAGGGTGATGGTCGTCTAATCGTAGGAGAAAACATGGCAAGCACAAGGACGCGCAAGGAATCGAAAAGTTTGCATAAGCCACAGGCCTAGCTATTGCCCTGCTTACTAGTGTCGCTATATAGTAAACATGGTACTTCTAGATATAATATTGAATGGGACTTGTTAAGGACACCAGTTTTACTGTGCGCACCACCTCACCTACGCATCTACCCTAATGGTAGGATATTAGGCAAACTGCAGACCCGACATCTACGGTGGGATATTAGTACTCCAACTGCAAGAGGGCCAAAACACAAGTAGCACACGCAACATAACCTGCAAAAATCAGGAATTCACGTGTCGGGCTTTTAGGGCTCGTTTTTCGGGCAAAATAACCATAAATCAGAATATATAAGTAAAGTGTTTATAAAAAAGAGAATAGACTAGCTATCCCTTTAGCTGTGGAAAAGGTGGATGCACCTTAACTAAGGGTACCTTAGCTAGTTAAGCTCAGGGAGGGCACCCTTAGCTAAGGTGCCCCTTACTTTAAGAATTAATATAAAGTACTTATATAATAAAGTAGTCTTTTTTATCTAATATTATAAAAAATATTAAATATAAATAAATTATTAACTACTTATAATATATATTAAGATATCTTTATTACTTTATAAATATAATAATAGCTTAAATCTAAGTTATAGTTAGTCTATTTCTTAGGAAGTAAGTTAGGCTTAAAGCTATAGGGTAATATATTTAAGTAATATTATTAAATAGTTATTAAGAGTAGAACTCTTAATAATAGAATTATTACTTAGATTAATTAATAAAGATCTAGACTACCTAGCTATAGAAAATACCTCTTTCTTAAGTACTTATCTATCTCTCTATTATAGGCTTAGATTATATAGCTTATCTAACTATTCTAATAATCCTATATTACTAGATTATCTCTATAATCTAATAAGTTATTATATAACCTTTTATCCTAATTAGGTCTATAGCTAGGCTATCTAGGTAACCTAGCTTAGTCCCCATGTCCTATATAATAGCATTCATAATAATAAGTTAGTTATAAATTAGTTATATATAATATAGTTAAAAACGAGGTTACTTAGGAAGTTAAAGTAATATATAAGGTATAGTAGTAAGTAAAAAGAATAAACTCCCCTAAGGACTAGGAAACTATATATAAGGTAATAATAATATAGGCCTAGGTACTCTATAAGGCATAATATATAATATAGAGGATATATCTAGATAAAGTAAGAAAGAACCCCTCTAAACTCTAGAATTAATATAGATAGGTAAAGTAATATATATAGGGGTAGGGGCCTAATATAGTCCTATTATTAGACTAACTAAGCTATCCTCTAGCTTTAATAAGAGAAGAAAAAGTAAAGATACTAAGAACTAAATTCTTTCCCCTAAAACTAATAAATAAGACTATATTAGATTAACCCTAATATATCCCTAAGTTATAAGATAGAAGGAGTTTCCTAGAACTTATTATAGAGGAGAAGGTTATTATTACCCTTATAGGATATATATTAAATAATACCCTAGGCCCTAATAATATACCTTATAACTTTCTTAAGGCCCTTAGGAAGCTACTTACCTATACTCTAATAGCCTTACTAATATCTATCCTTATAGCTAGTTATTTCTTAATATAATACTAATATAAGATAATAATTATTCTCTAGAAGTTAGGGAAAATTCCTATAGAACTTAGGATAATAAAAAGCTAGTAGCTAATTACCTTATTTAATATAACTAATAAACTCTTTAAGAAAATACTAGTAGATTATATTATACTTATAATAGAAATATACTAGCTCCTACTAAATAGCTAAATAGGTAATAGAAAAAATAGGTCTATAGAAATAATAATTATTATTATATTTAAAGTTATATACTAGGTATAAGCTTAAGGTAGGTGTATATTATTAATATAACTAAATATAGCTAGGGCTTTTAATTATATAGTATATATTATCCTAGTATAGCTTATAGTTAAGTTTAGCTTTTTACTAATCTTTATATTAGTTATTAAGTCTTTCTTAGTAAGGTATATAATATAGCTTTATATTAATAATAAACTAGCCCTAATATAGGTAGTTAATAGGAGTATTTCCTAAGGGTTTCTCTTCTCCCTAATCCTCTTTATATTATCCTCTAGTACTCTATACTAGGATCTAAAGATAGCCCTAAGCTTACTCCTTATTAGGTTTATAGATAATATAAATATACTAAGTATAAATAAGGACTAGCTAATAATAATAATATAGCTTTATACTTCTTAGGAGGTATACTAGAGGTAAGCTAAGTAATATAGTCTAATATTCTTAGTAGAAAAATTCTTATTTATTTACTTCTAGTATAGATAAGGTATAAGACTATAGGGGCTTTAGCTAGATAGCTAGGAAATATTATTAAGAAGAATAATAAAGCTCCTTAGTATATAACTCTAAGACTTCTTAAAGTAATTAACTTAGGAAAAGAAGATAAGAGCTAAAGTAATATTAATAATAATTACCTTATACTTATCTATTAAAATAATATAAGGGCTTTATAATAAAAGTACTTAGGAAATTTACTTATAGGCTATTTAGCCTATTATTATTTATAGTCTTATAATATAATATACTTATAAAGAAAGGCTATAT
Source organism: Cordyceps javanica (assembly GCF_051103115.1). Lineage (NCBI taxonomy): Eukaryota > Fungi > Ascomycota > Sordariomycetes > Hypocreales > Cordycipitaceae > Cordyceps > Cordyceps javanica. Next base: position 4,238,551 of record NC_139296.1, read on the forward strand.
AGCCCTACTATAAAACTTAACTATCTTTAGGTAAATTATCTTAAGAAAATTATAAGTATATTCTAAGCTACCCTAGCTTACTATATTAAAACTAAACTATAGGTCTTACCTCTAGACTTATATCTTATAATATAAAAGGCTAGGACCTTACTTTATTAAGAAACTAATAGAGTTATAGAGTAGCTCTAATATATATTTATATAAGCTATAAGAATACTTTCCCTTACCTAATAATAATACTAGAGATTAAAGCCTACCCCCCCCCTTATAAGCCTATATAGGAATCTACTATATATACTTATAATAAAACTAATATTAGACTAAAAGAGAGCTATATAATAGCTTTAATAATAGATTAGCTATAAATAAGAAAAATATAAAACTATTTAATAATAATAATCTAAGTATAAGATAATATTCCCTATTTATAAACTATTATAACTTTATTATAAAGCCTAGGAGGCTTTATTTTTTATCTTCTTATATTATCTTATTACTTTAATTATATAAATATATATAAAGAAAATTAGCCTTAATAACTTCCTTTTTTATAAAAAAGTACTAAGGATAATATTTTTAAAATATAAATATAGTATAGGCCTAGAAAATATTTATTATAATATATTTTATTATTCTATTTATTTCTATTATAGACTTTACCTAGTCTTATTATAGGATTAATAAAAGGTAGAAATTATACTAGATAACTTAAAAATTATATTATAAATTATAAAGTAAATATTTATTCTCTAAAGGTTAACTTACTTATAAGACTAAAGCTAAGATAGCCCTAGGTTAAGTATATAATAAAGGAGTTATAATATATTAGAAAAGTAATAGAAATATAAGTTATTTAGTTATTAATATAAGCTTATTATAGCCTTAATATAAAATTATATAGCTAAAGTAGAGTAAAATAAGATATTAAGTATTATACTTACCCTCTTTTCCCTTAAGCCCTTACTAGCCCTATCTTATCCCTAAAGTACTCTTATTATACTTTATTAGTTATATATTATAAAATAAAGTAAAATAATACTTAAAATTTATAAGCCCTTAGTAGCCCTAGTATACCCTTACTTATTCCTTACCCTTATTATATTTTATTAGCTATATATTAAAAATAAAGGAAAAATTAAAATAAGTAAATTATTATAACTAGCCCTTTCCTAGGGCTAGTATAGCTCTCCCTTACTCTTATTCCTTCTTCTTCTCCTCCTCCCCCTTCTTTTCTTCCTTCTCCTTCTTCTTTCTCCCCTTATTATTACTAGTATTATCGTTAGTACTAGAGCTCTTAGCTAAGCTCTTAGACTACTAGTATAAGTCCTTCTTTAGTATCTCTATAGTACTAGGAAGGCCCTATACTAGGGCTATTAGAAAAAGGTCCTAATTAGTAAATTTATAATATAAAATCTATTATATCTTAGTTAACCCCTTAACTAATAAGAGATTAACTAGGACCTAATAAGGTCTTATATTATAGCTAATAGTAGGGGTCTAGATAACTACTTATACTAGGGTAAGGATAATAATAATAATAATACTATAGTAACTATACTTAGATAAAGCTAAGGCTTAGTATAGAGATTATACTAAAGGTTATTAGGTATTATTAATAATAATAAATAATATAAACCTATTATAAGCTTATATTATCTTTATAAAGAACTTATAGATAATAATAATAATATTAAATAAATATTTATTAATAATTTATTTTAATTAATACCTAACTTAGGTCTAGTATAAAATACTTATAGGATTATATAACTACTTTAGTTATATATATATAATATATATAAATATATATATCTTTACTAGGAAGAAATTAGTAAAATAGCCTTATCCTAGCTTTATAATAGTACCTACTATCCTTCTAGGTCTTAATAACCTAACTATAATAAAATAACCTCTTAGTTATATATATAATATATTATATATATAGTTTATTATATAGTTTTATAATAATCTTAGATAGGCTTACTATAGCCTTACTTATCTTCTTTTTCTTATTTTTAGGGTAAGTACCCCCCCTAGCCTTATTATAGCTTTACTTATTATCTAGTAATAATAATAATAATAACCCCCTATTAGCCCTAGTAATGATTAAGCTAAGTATAATAGTAATAGACTATAAGATTAATACCCTAAACTAATAGCCCCTATATAATATTATAATAATAATATAATAAAGATAACTTATTATAGTAATAATAATAATTATAATAGTAATAATAATATTTTTATTAGTATTAGCTATAGAACTATAGTAACCCTAGATTAAAGCTAGTATTATTTAAATTAAAGATTAAATTATTAAGTAAACTTAATAGGATTATACTTATAATAATATATAGCTTAAAAAATATAAGATTTATAGGCTATTAACTTTAGAATATATAATAATTAATATAAGTATACTTAGAAGATATATAGGTATATATATATAGAAATTAGTAAGGTAATATTTATATTAATAAGGTTAATTAAGAAGAAAAAAGAGAAAAAAGAAAAAAAAAAGGCTAAGAATAATAATAACTTATATAACTATAAATAAATACCCTAGGTAATAGTTTATAAGTATAATAAATAATAATAACTAAAAAATAATACTTATTAACTAGCTATTATACTATAATAACTACTTACTAGCCCTATAATAATATAAATAAAAGTAAACCTATAAGTATTTATAGCCTAAAGTAAAGTAAAAATAAATATAAGTATATAAACTAGCCTTCTTCTTTTCTCTTACCTTATCTCCTAATACCTACTAGTATATTACTAAGGCCTAACTAGGCCTAGATAAGGATAATATAATATAAAAAAGAAAATAGTTAATAATAATAAATAATATAATATATAAAGAGATGATAGAGAGCCTAGTAGAAAAGCTAGATATAAGATAAGACTAGCTAAAACCTAATAGGGAACTATCTAGGACTAGGCTATAGCCTATTATACTCTTTTATATTTCTTAGGATTACCTAGGGTTACCTTTTCTAGTAATTCCTAACTATTATAGCTATAATACTTATAAAAGACTACTATAGGTTTAATATAGAAATAAGGGTTTTTCTATTAGTACTTAGTTTTTTCCCTCCTTAACTAAATCTATAGAAGTATTATATAAGCTAAGGCTTAGTTAGTATATAATTATTAATTAATAGCTTATTATATTTTATTATATTAAATATTATAGCTTTAGGTTTTTATTAAATAGTATTTTTATATTTATAAACTTTAGATTAAGTCTTATTATTATATAATTTAAGCTTAATTTTTATATTTTTAAATATAAGTAGTCTTTAATAATAAACTTTATATTAAATATAATTATAATATTATTAAGTTTTTATATAATAATTATAAGTACTTTAAGAAGACTATTACTTTTAGCTTATTTATTTTTTAAGAAAGATTTATAAAGTTTATAATAACTTTTAATATATATATCTTATTAATCTTTAAGGATTATAAAGTAGTTTAAGATATTATAGTAGGCTTTTTAAAACTTATAAGAAAGGGGTATTATAAACTAGAGTACTACGTAGGGTAGCTAAGGAAATAGCCTAAAGAAGTAGCCTAGTAGTGCCTATAGGTTATATAGTTAGGATACTAAGTTATATAACTAGATTACTAGGGATTATAGTAATCTAGCTATAATCTAAGATAATATTAAGATTACTAAGATTATAGGTAATCTAAGTAATCTAAGCCTATAATAAAGAGATAGATAGGTACTTAAGAAGGAGGTATTTCTATAGCTAGGTAGTCTAGATCTCTATTAATTAATCTAAGTAATAGTTTTACTATTAAGAGTTAATCTCTTAATAGACTTATAAGCCTATAATATTACTATAAACTACTTATTAGCTACCCTATAGCTATTTAACCTAACTTACTTCCTAAGAAATAGACTTATTTATAACTTAGATTTAAGCTACTATTATAAAGGGTTTTTTCTAATTAAAAGAAAGAGTTAGATTAAATACTAGTTACTTTATTTTTAAATAATAAATTAATAAGTACTCTAAATATATCTTTTAAAAAATATGATTAATTATCTTCTTTTTATTAAAAAGAAATACTTCTTATTCTTTTTACTTTTTTTTATATAAATAATATAAGTAATAACTATTTTAAAGACTTTTAATATAAACTAAATAATCTTTATTATAATAAACCTATAGTATACCTATTATATAACTACTTTAGAGTTAAAATTAGTAAGAAAAGGATAAAATAGAAAATAACTCTAAAATTAATTATCTACTAGACCTAGATTAAGCCTAGTAAGGGGGAAACATAAACACTATAATATCTACTCTCCTAACTATAGAGAATAACGCATTAAACGTAAATACTTTAACTAATATACTCCTACTATAGGACTACCTTAATACTACTAAAACTCTTAAAGAGAAGATCCTTAGGTAAATCTTAAGCTAGTATAAGGTAGAATACCTTAATCTCTTAATTTCCCTTAAGGAAATAGTAAGGAATAATACCTCTAATACCCTTAATATAACTATAGTATACCCCCTATAAGAGGCTAATATAGAGTATATTATTACTAAAACTATAGCTAAACTCTAGCTATACTCCTAGGTATAGGTAACTAATAACCTAATATTAAAAAAATAGCCCCCTCCTATACCTACTATAAAGCTAGTCCTAGCCTAATACTTTAATAAATTAATAATTAATATAAGGAAATTATACTTAGAAGTTAAGGACTAGATACTATAAGTTATAGTAGTAATAGTAAACTAATCCCTATAAGGGGATACTATAATAGTAGCTAGGCACCTCTTATTAAGTAACTTTACTATTACCTTCTATAGTAATACTAAGGAATATACCTAGGATATAGCCTAGGTCTAGGATATATTTAACTTAGCTATATACCTAGCCTAGTAAGTCTACTCTATAGTAATTAAGGGAGTTCTTAAGAAGAATATCCCTTATAATATTATAAACTTTTATATAACCTTATTAGTACTTAATTATATAAATATTATTATTATATACTTACTAGGGAGCTACTATAACCCTAACTTAAAAATTACGCTAATTATAGGGGTATATAAAGTAATTACTACTAACTACCTCTATACCTAAGGACTTTTCCTTAATACCTAGGCATTAGCATGACCGTGCGGAAATCCTTCGCCCGTCCGCCCAATCGCGCGACGCCGCGCGACCTGGGTGAGCTCCGCTCAGGTGTGTCGCGCGACCCGCTTCAGCTGCGCGAGCCAGGCATCTTTGCAGAAAACTGTTATCCGTTTTTCGACTTTCGGCATGCTCTTTTTCCGATGCCGTAACGCGTGAACCATACACTAGCCAGATACAGTTTGCGTTGCGCCACGATGACAAGATGTAACGAAGTCTACTCGCAGCAATGTGGCCACGCTAAGCGGCGTACATTAGCGGTGTTCGGCCATGTCCTCCTGTTGCGTCGATGTCGGCGCCTCTAAGAGACCATGGTTCAGTAAAGCTCTTTTTATGATAATTTAAAGACCTTTGATTGATAGTTTTACATCCCGCGATAGTGGCAAATCCATTTTCCGACGCCCACAAGAGCGCCTTTCTGAAAGGCGTTGCAGGAAGAATATTGTTCCGCTAGAACCACCTCTCACTTTACAGATACATATTACTTCTTGCCCTTCCTCTTCTTAGCCGTTCCCGAATCTGTAAATGACGTGCTTGGGGTAACTTTCCCTGGCTTAGCACTGCTTGACTGGCTGTCTTTCTCGACGTGCTGTGAAGTCGATTCGATATCCGACTGCGAAAGATGATGGCTTTCCAAGCCCTGGGACAGCCCTGTTGATGGAAGGGATGGGTCATCGAAGTCCAAGTCGGCCGGGAGCTGGTCGATAGCTGAGCATATCTTCTTGAAATGAGACGGCATCCAGGAGTCGTACACACTTTTCGTGAATCGATAAGCTGTCCACCTCTCTTTGCCGTCCAATTCTGTGAAGTCAAACGTGCGGATTGGGTGGCGATAGTACTTCGTATCCTTCCCATCTATCACTGGATAGTGACCGTAGATCCGCACCGACCTGTGGTCGTGGGAGACAGAAAAGGCCAAGATTTCCCGGTGTACCTCGGTCTCGCGCTTCACTGCACGGAAGAGCTCGGTGACAGCCCGTACCGCAAGGGTCATGCTATGGGCGTTTTGACGGTCCGCCACATCCAGCGCTGCAGCACCGCATTTCACCTCGCAAGTCAGGAAAGGGAAGTACATGTAGTATGTCGCCATGAAGAAGGAACGATCTCCACCGATAAAATCGCCAATGAAGGGTGATAGCTTGGTCAACTGGTCTTCGCTAAATGCATCCCGCCTAAAGCCCACGGAATAGTCAGGTTGGGGGCGAGTCCCAGTTAGGGAGATTGAGTTGTTCCATCCTTCGTTGACACTCTCGATGAGATGTTTGAGATGCTTGGTACGTAAAGCTAAGGTTTCGGCCGATGGGACTATCAGTCGAGATATATCCTGAATGACCCTGGCTTCATTCTTCCCACCCAAGTTGCGACAAGCGTCCGCGAAAGTAATCTCGTCGAATATTGTATCGTTAGGAACTGGTTGGTCTTCTTCTAAGAGGTCTGAGATAAAGCGCTTGCTCGTATGCGTGATGTCATGTTCCGAAACATCCATATATGTGCCCTTCGTTTGGAGTAGAAGCTCATACCTCACGTCTCTATAGGGCGCACTTTTCTCTTCTCTCGGCTTCTGATCGCTGGGTGTCGTGGAAGTGGCAGAATTTGATCTCTTGCGGCTTAGAGATGACAGAGATTTCTTCCGTGCAAGTAGATGCTCCATCTTCGATTCAAAATATTCCTTCGGCCACCTTCCTTCTTGTGCCCAAAAATATATTGGGTCGGTCGGCTTGCAGACGTTGCTAAAATTGTTCGCTGGGCTATCGACAGAATCTCCCACAGATTTGAATCCGGAGGATCGCCGATACCGCTTCTGAGGGGAATCACAATCGTGACCGATCGCGTCGGCAGGTCGTTTCGTGCCACGTCTGCGAGGCGCAGAGCCCTGTGATAATGCCTGTGAGAATTAGTTCTCGTGCTTGCAAAAAAAAAAAAAAAATGGAACGACTATACTTTCGGAGATGGGATCTTTCCGACAGTGGAAACTTGCGGGTGATCGCGTTTAAGATATTTTGGGAGTCGTGTCGTCCGTCTTTGCTTCTGAATGCCCTTGGGTCTCTTTCCTATTTTGTTGTCAACGAGGGTCTCTTCGGCGCTTCATGAAACACGTACCTTGATCTTTTCGCACTAATGATGCGTGCCCTTTTTGGGTCGCCAACTGCGCTCGAGTGATGGCCATGGCGACGCGAAATGCTGACTGGCAACAACGCCTTTTATTTAGGGAAGCTGGCCATCCCCAAGGTCGTGACGATGCCAGCCGCTAGACCCCACGGTTGAAGCTGACCAATTATTGCCTGAGGCAGAGAGGTGGGGTCACTTCACGCAAGTTCTACATATTTATAGCACTTCAGGGCCAGCCGCTAATGATTGGCCGGTTGTGCCTGCGTGAGCTCTACAACCGACCATGCATTTCGAGCGAAAGTCCGCACATTCACCTTTCAGTCAGACCATGCGGCTGCCTCTGCCTCTGCAGCCACTAGGCCCACTAAGCACCTAACTAACAGTTGAATTTGGCTGGCAAATTAGTGAAGACCCAGCGTTATAACAGTATTTGGCTACTATATTGGCATCCTATGCTTGCTTACACATCGCAGTCTCTTGTCACCGGCATGTTAGCTTTCTTTGTTTACTCACTCATCCTTGTCCTCCTCAGTCGCGGCTTTCGAGCCTCTGGCAAAGTACAGCAACACATAATACAAGTAACGTATGCTAGAAAGTCGCGCCAAAAAGGAGGGAAAAAAACATGAAGACTGCAGAGGAAGGGAAATGTAGGATTCCCGGCCGCATGGCGACTGGACGGGTACTGCTCTGAGTGAAACAGCGACAACGGTCATGCCACAGAGAGTGCTAGTTGAATTGCTTGACACGTCACGGAGGCAATTCTTCGCCACCGTTGCCTTTATTTTTTACGCCGAAGGAACCCATGACGCCCCACATCACATGACAAGACATCCAGCGGCCCCTCCATAGGGACTCACAGAGGCTCACAGGTCATGGTATTCGCTCATTTTCTGAGCATGAATATATTATGACACCAGCCCCCGTTCGCCTTGGACAGCAACAATATCCGACATTGTGTCATTGCAAAAGGCAAGATACGGATACTCAGCTGAGCTTATACAGCCGCAGCAAAGTTGCCTTATCTTCCTCCCCTTCGTCAGACATTCACGAAACCTTAACAAATCTGAAGGATATTGTTTTACGATGGGAGATGTCCTAATACCTAGCGCCGGTGTTACTGAGGAGATACTGAGGTTCTCGGCAAGAATGTAAGCAAGAGCCTATAGTTTGCAACTTTCCACTGAGTTTCGAATAGTCACAACGGATTCCCCCCCGACACAGCATTTCCCAAGATAGACATTTTTTCTGACGCAGTCGAGAAACTTTGTGCAATATTTGCCAAGTACAACGCCCAGAGCCATTTCCGACTGCGACTTCTCCATCGCCATACTACGATTCCTGATGGCCAAGTATTACTTGGCGTGAGCATTGCGGAGGACTTGGGATTCTGGACCAAATCTACACCAATTTCCGACGTCGATTTGGAAAGGATCCATCCTCATGTTCTTTCAGTGAACACAACTACCAGTTCGAATGAAGATAAAAATGACGCCATGCTATTTCCATCTGAATTCCGCGAAGGGCCGCCAGTGTCTACTGACATCGATGCCCATTTTTTTACCGAAATCGCAAACTGCCTTTGCGCGAACAACTTGGAACATTCTATAGGACTCGAGGCGATACAGGGGCAGAGCGAGAAAATGATGGAGTTTTCTTTTGATGCAGGCAGTCTCTTGCTTAAGGAAGCAGTAGTGAAAGGGCAGTTTGATTTTCTCGAAACAGTTTGGGCTGTCACGGAAGATGGAGCAGTCGATAAGGACGGTGAGACACGGTGCGTAATCGTACAGGGACAGCATCACAAAGTCACAAAGGCCAAGGCGAATGGTGCGTCAGATGTGTTACGGATCTTAGAGGCTGAAGGTGTGGTAGTATTGCCGGCTAAAGTGTAGTCAGTATTTCTTTACGCCTGACTACTAACCGCTGCTGCCTGGTAGGCAGCAGTTTTCAACATGTATTCATTGCCGATTATCAACTCCAGAGAAGACAGAAGCTTAAAAACAAGTATCTGGATGACATGGGAACTCAGGTACTAACCTGTCTCTCATAAGATGATAGGAGTTCATCGTGATAAGAAGCGGTGACGGATCGATGATGAATGAACAAGGGTGATGAAGACAGATGATTATTTGTGGATGGCTGATTAATTGAAGTAATTAGAAATTAGATGCATGGGCTCATAGGGAGGCCTCGATTGGCTTCCCTACAAGCTTCAAAGAAGTCTGCCGCCAGTTTCTGATCCATAACTTCAACCGATACAAATGCTTCCCCATTTGTTTCATTCCAGAATGTCCCACCGAAGCCGTCTCTCTGAATCAATTCCATAAAAGACTGTGAATTGAGCGAGTATGCATAGTTATATGTCTTATTAGCATCGGGAGTGGGTGAACGTATGAAGACCTCTCGACCGGATGGCTTGATGACGTCTCCCAATGCCTCTGACAGCCTGAGTGAAACGAATGGTATCAACCCGGGCAGGCTGCCGAACCATATGTCGCCTAAAATAGCAGCGGGACTATCGAGGACGATCTGCTGGAGGAGATTCTTCTCGAACTGAATCACCCCTTCAATCTATTAGATCTTCCGCGAAGTTCCGAGATGACGCAATGCTTACCGAGAGAAGCCGTGAGCGCTCCAATTGGCACTATCGAACTATCATGTGTTATTTGAAACCGGGTGTGATCCTCGTCCATGAATCTCGTAACATGCTCGTGGAGGCCAGTTGGTCGGATAGTGATGGCTGTTCGCTCTTGTGAATTACCAGCTCCGAGCTCTTCTGGTGTCAATTCCTCCTCCGCATGGCGTTGTCCTTGAAGTTCAAGGCCAGGAGGAGTTATCTTGTGGTGCATAGGTTGAGTTGCGGGGCACAGCTTTGGTACGGCGCTTGATGCCAAAATGTCCCCAAAGCTCTCCCGCGACTGCGTATGGCTATGTTCTCTGAAAGATTGCGTGTCGCTGCATTGCTGATTCGTGGCTGTGTGCAGTGGCTGCGCGCCAGACTCACCGTAGCAGGCCATCTCATGACGGATGCCGTACCCATGAGAACCGAGAAGTCTTGAGCTGCAGATATTCTGACGAGATACTGAAGTGGCACAATTATCCAAACGACCCGAATCTTGGATTTGTTGAGTCGGAAGTCTCCCGATGGTGCCACGCAGCTCTTGCCGCGCAGCCTTGCTCACCCCTCGCTTCGCCACTCTATTTGTGGCATTTCTTGGTCTACAGTCAAGTGACTTCGCTGAAGTTGATTGCTTGCTTCCGTGTATGTCGGTATGGCCAGCAGCCGGCACAGGAGAGAGTCTCGCAGTGTATCTGCTTCGAGTTTTGGAGTGAGGCCGAAATTGAAAGGTGACAAACTTACGGAAAGGTTCACGGAGATCTTGAAGAATCCTGTCACTCAACTCATTCCAGCCCCCTTCGTCGCATATGCAGTCAATGTTGAGGCTCCGAAGAAACTGTATAACTTTTTCAAGCTCGGAACCTTTCATTGGGACATACTGTTCCCATCTTGGAAACTGTCAGAAGCGTTTCAACAAATGGTAGTCACACACACTTACACGAGATCACTTATTTTCTCCGGAAAAACAATTAAGCATCCAGTGCCAAGGGCGTTCATATATCCACGATATCTTCGTCCAATTTTCACCCATCCCATCAGCTTCCTTCGAACAACGGCAGGATCATGCTTGCCTGATTGGCAAATAACGGAAACGGCCAAAGCAAGGCCACCGTTTTCAGTAGTGGATAGTCGTTGCTTCGTGGAGTCGAGCTCCGAGATTATATCAAAGTATGAAGTTACAAGAAATCTCCATAAAATTCTATCGAGTACACGGCGTGTTTCCACATTGCATGTGTACTCGTAATATTCCATGGGGGATTGAAAGTCAAGACCGTAAGCGGCTGGCCGATGCCAAAGGCCACAGCGATTTTGTTTTAAAGCTTCTGCAACGCTTTCAGAAACTTTTAAGTCGCTGTTCTGAATTGCCCATAACGAACGGAGTTTATATGCGCGCGAATTTCTATTATCTGGAGGTGGTTTCGATTGAAATCGCGTTGATATCAATACTTTGACAAGATTGCTGTGCGGTCGATTTGGCAACATTGGAAGATGCTGTTCCAGCTCCTCTACATACTACGACTTTGTTAGCATGGAAGATCTTCAAGTGTGGAGTTCACCTACTTTCTCATCATCAAGTAATTCCTCCAAAGTGCAGTGTTCCAATCGGGAACGAGTGTCTTTGCTGAATTGTTGGCCCATTGCGAACGTGAGGATCACTCCTGCTATGGAGTTTTCAGGTGCGGGGCGTACTGCGTAGATATAGGGAGTCTTAATATCAGCTGACATAGGCAAATAAGAGGGACGCGTCGCGTTACTGTTCCATATTGGGTTACGATCGGAATTGCGGGCTAGTTTTTCCCTTCCCCACCACGGCTTAACGCACAGGCCCCATGCGTTGACCGGTGCATCTCGGAGAGTCGGCCTAGCGAGGTTGTTCGGGCCTAGCCACTCTTCTTGTTTGTGATTCAAGTGTCACTGACAGCTCTCCACACCCCGTCTCCACCAAGCAAACCTCATCAGAGTGAAGCGCCGTCGATTGCACCCTTATGTTCGGTTTCGCATGGAAAGCTAGGCTCGAGTGTGATGTGGCTTGCAGGATCTTTGCTAGACTTGTATCATTATCTCTTAATCCATCATCGTTCAACGAAGATGGGATGTGAGAAGTGATCACGATTTCTAGATGAAGGGTACACTTGCAGCACTGTCAGTCCCTGCATGCAGGTCTCTTGATCCATGACCTCTAAATGAAGGCGGAATGTGGGAAGTGTAATTGGGTAAGGCAGTCCTCCCGTTCGCCGTCTATATAAAGCCCACAGCCTGTAGAATACAAGCTGCTTCCGGGGACAGTAGACTATCAAACAATCCCCTATACTTTCATTATTCTCTTGCTTTACATTGACTATGGCTCACAATCAAGAAGAGAAGCGAAATCAGGCAACGTACTTGTTGGCAGTGCCGCTTCTTCAGTCAATCATTAACACTGGTAATAGACAGCCACGCTCTGATTCCACCGTTACGGGTGGCCGCCAGCCCAAAGTGCAGGGTAGCATGAGGAAGAAAGACCGTCAAGAAGGTCGAAATAGAGAGCATGTCCCTGAGTAAGTGCCTAAGTCGAGTGTTTCCTGTTGATTGTTTTACTCATAGACTCCCACACAGCGCATCTAGCAACACCACACTGCAACCTATTGACAATGTTACGGTGACTGCGGAAGGCAAGTTTCCGCCTGACGTACCTACGGGATCGGCCAATACATTGGCCGCAAGCATGGGAACTCTCCGATTGCAAGATGCGCCTGATGGGAATTCCCGCTGTGGCACTTCGTGCCCACCAAGTACGCACCCCCACGAATTCACTTTTACCCTGATACCTCACTTACTAACTATGACCAATATCAAGATTCGCCTGCCTTAGTAACAGCCCATAGCAGACACAATTCTACGCAATCTACAACGCCAAGTATGCCACCTTCAGAAGAAGAAGAGAACAGCGCGAGCACTACTACAGCTGAAACAGTCTATGACGACGGTGATTCCTGGATCTTAGATGCGAATTATATTAACTTCCATCACTCGTGGGTTTATCAGGAGTGACTCTATAGATATGCTCTATAAATACAGTGAAGTGAAATTGTTGTCGGCGCTGCCTAGAAAGCTAGTGTTATGGGCTGAGCTGGATGAGGCTCGATTACCACTCATAACTCAGTGCCCACCTCTAACTAGGCCTACTGACAGATAAAATTAGGTGCGGCGAGCTTAGGTAGTCTCTTTCACCTCATACTTCTTGAACCTTAGCTTTGTGATACTCATATCAGTCGCCCTGAATTGTGAATGCTCTTATGTTGGACCATTACAGCTGGCTATGCTTCGTGATTATTTCTGTTACGGTAGATGGAAATAAAAACAAAATGCTGCCCGAATGATAGCTGCAATTGAGGCTGAAATTAGTGTAGCCTACGGACTGGTCCAAAGTACTGCGGGGACTGTCTTAGACCGTGTACGCCTTCAATTGTGCCTTTCCGGGTTTCGCAACAGTGTCCCCTATAGGCCTCCGTACTAGCCTGAGGCAAACCTGTATGTCATTGATCAGCACGAAGCCTGAGTTTCTAGGGCATGCGTGGTGGATATCCTCAGGTAGCTAATGGTTGTGTGCGACCATGCAGTGTCCTCGTGATTCAAAAGCCTAACCCGAAGATGTTCCGCTCTCACGAAACTTTAGGCTTCTGTTAGACCCACATCTACCAAGATATAATACCTCATCGGCCGCTCTACCAGCTGCCTCCTGCCATTACGAGCCGCGACCATCTACTTTTTATTTCACCATGGCCAAATACACACTTATCAGGCTGCCAGATAATGCCCCTGGGCTGGGTCTAGAGGCACTGCGGCATAACACCATGCAGAGTGCCAGTGGCGGTACACTAAAGCCAGATCCATTTTCGCTCACGCAAGAGCAGGAACAGCATTTAGTTAATTATATCATCAAGACATTCAGCCAAGAAGTTCTGGTATAGTATAACTATCAAAAATAATGAGAGAAATGCTAACTAGCTAGGCTCATATGAAAAAACAGCAGGGCGAACGTCTTCACATAGACGCCATTACAATTACGCTCCAGCGTGGTCCTAAATCACAAGTGCTTAGATCTCCGGCTGAACGGAGCATCGCTGTACTATTGTCTTGTGAGCCACCTGATAAGCACATCGCACTGATCACAAAGAGGGATGGAAAAATGGAAGGCGAAGGAATGGGGAGGGACGAAGTATCAAACTATCCCTGCTCCAGGGGCACAGCCTTTGTGTTGGATGAAGGCGTGATACTTGGAATACCAACCAATGAGGGCAACTACCCGGATCGTATAGATTTGCTCTTGGCGAAATTAACGTACAAGCCGGAGAAAAAGCCGCAAGAGAAATAGAACAGCATTGAATTGGCTGTTCAAGAGAGCGTTGTGTACTAAATGGTTCTTTGAGGCCTGACAGCCTACATAGTCAGCTATAGCATCTGTATTATTTGCCTATACCTCATGAGCCTGACATTTTGCCTGTAACGTGACAGCGAACGCGTTTATCACATGCGGCTGGAACAAAGAAGAATCGATATAGACTAGCTGAAGTTTGTGAATAGAATGTATTACCGACTTGAGAGGACGGTGAGTCTTCTACTGGCTGTACTAGTCGCTCGTGGCCACATTACCCTCCTAGTTCGCCGTCTGGGAAAACCCAATGACGCGAGTCGAGGTCGAGAATGTTCAAGTCGATGTCGGCAAACGCTTCCATAGGTGTTGTGGTGGTCCCTCCGTCGTTGGCGCACGGCGGAGCGGCGAGAGTGAGATCTTCGCTCGTGGCCAAAAGACCATCGTTTCCCGATTCGCCATCCGGAAGGAGCCAGCAATGCCAGTCATCTGGCATAGTATTATTCAAGTTGATGGCAGTAAGCGCTTCCGCAGGTGTTGTCCCGCTGCCATTGGCAGAAGGCACAGCAGTAGGAATGCGATCTTCGACTCCAACCATCTGCCGTCCCCCGACCTGCTGGTTCAAGACTGAGGATGCGTCAAGGCAGTTGCCTTGCTCACCTGTAGGAGCCGATGGATCATACTCTGGTGGCGTAAAATGGTCCACAAAACTGTTGGCCAAAGTCAGACTGTTGTTGCTGTAGTTGTTGAGCCCAGTATGATTACGAGAGGTAATCGCCGCGTCTGTGTCATCAGCGTCACGAACAGGATCGTATTGGCGTTGAGGGGTCGAAAGGAGACGATGTTCAGTATTCTGTGGAGAAATCCACGGTACGGCAGCACTTTCGTGCTCGGTTAAGGCCACAGCTGGGATTGTGGGGTTCCTTCCTCTATCTGCCGTTGCGGTCGTTCCCATATGTTCGGTAGATGACACTACACTTTCTGAAGACGTGAATGCGAGCCCTTGTTGTGGGTTCGTAGTGGCTGCGTCTTGCGGAGACTGGTTGTCTATCGCCTCATGAGAAGCGTGAAACGGGCCAGTGTGGCGTTGCCGTTTTCTTTTGTTTTGACCTGGCGCTCGATCTGCCCGTGTGGGTCGTGTGCTATCAGAAAACAGGTTCTCGTTAAACTGAAGCAGCTTTTCGGTAACCTCATTGCAACGAGAAGACTCCGACCACGATTGAATCTTGAGCTTGCCGAGGTGGGTCTGAAGAGCCTCGGCGTCCAATTTGACCATGCCGTTTCTCTTCTCCCAACTATACTTTTTGTCAGTCGTAGGACCTAGAGTGAGCTGGAGACATACATTTCGTCGGGTATACCCTCTAAAAACATCGGGCCATAGCATCCTTTCCTGCCGTCGGTAGTGGCGCCTGTTCGTTGGCAGAATTCGAATCTTCGCCGCCCGCCCGATAGGATCTCCTTGCATTTCTGAACATCTTGTTCATTTGCAGAACATTGAAGTTTTTCCAGATACTGTTTCACCTGTAATGTCGTGATTCTTTCGCTCGAGACCCTATCATAGTCAAGATACGCAGAAATAGTGCTGAGTCTCCAACGAACTTTATGCTTCTCTACCTCCCCACGCAACCCCAAAACTTCTAGATAAAAAGCTTGCGCTTTTTCTGACGCTGAGATCCGTTCGCTGTACTTCTCAACCCCATATGACTCCGGGTGCCAGAACGTGCTAGGCTCGTTTATCCAAGAGTTGAACTGTCTCTTCACATCTTCGTGGATAGACAAAGCGTTGATCGTGAGCGCACCGCGTAGGTTCCGTGTTGACCAAGATGCTTCGAGTATGTGTCTGACACGGCTCATAATAGCCTTGAGGAATTCACGGTCCACGTCGTCTAATAGGACGGTCGGAGGATATTTCTCTAGGCCCTCAATCAACTGGCCGACACTGGCGATTTTGATAGCAGCACCTGAAGCCTTCTTTTTCATGTTTGAACTAGTGTCTGGTAACAAGTAAGAAGGAAGGAGAATTGATGGATGACGAGATTAGGAGGTGGGAATGTTTACGACCACCCATAAGTCTACGGCCAAGCTGACCTTGAACGCTAGTCCGTAAAGATAAAGACTTGCACCGCCGGTGCAAGTCTTTGCGCATTCGGATTAGTGTCATGCAGCCCATGATCTTTACTGAGCACTGGTTTATACCGATAAAGTCCTACATAGCGTAGTGTTGGCCCCCGTTATACCGCGAGAATGTGTGACAAAGCGTGGGAACGTCTTAGAGTAGGCTTGCAGTGCGGGCTACAGATGAATAGCCCCAAGTTTTGAGCTACAGCGCTTGCCATATCGTTCTTTACGAATCGGCTATGAATGCTGACAATTCTCTCAATGGGCCAGCCATATCACGCTGGAGCAACCGACGAGACTGGGCAGACTCCCTCCTGCAGACACTACATATGACTCGGCATCCCCGACAGCATGCATTCGACATACAAGCCACACCGCCCTTCACAATGCAGTACACAGTCGACCATTCGGAATGCATCTCTGCACTTTTTGTGTACTTATTCGAATTAGTGTATCACGCTGCAGACTTCGCCCGAAGCAAGCATGTGACTACTTTGCTTAAAGCTAGGTGTGTTATCTGCCTCGTGACGTGTATCCTGGCAGTGGCATTACTTACGCTTCTTACCATTGACGACACGGAGCTGAGCAGATACATACTCCTCCACACTGTACGTATATTCGTAGCTGACAGTTGCTTAGTTGGCCAGCCATATCAGTATTTGCAGCGACCGAAGCATCTCTTCTGGCGAAACAACTGCCCCTCCTTCATGATATACAGTATTCATGTCATTCGATGCTCAACTTAATAACGATGATATTGATGCAGCGTCTTTACTCACAGCTGGGCATCGGCCAGTCCCGTGGGAACCAGTCCACGGACAGTATTGTGCGCAATCACATATCTACACCCGGACAGTCGAGCCACGAGTTGAGAGCGCTGGGGCAGCCAATCAGCAATGCAAGCTCGCGGAAAGCTTCTATCGCAGTGCGGAGTCTCGTTTAGCTGGTCTTTGAGGAGCATGCGGCCTTTTGGTGCGTATATGAACGCTAGGAACACAGCATCAACAATGTCCGACGAATCGAGTGGCACTCTATAATTAGACATATAACGTGCGATACTCCCCAACCCCCTAACTAGAGAGAAGCAGCAATCTTGTTTTTTGAACTGCAAAATCAATTCCATCAATCAACGGCCAGTGTAGCCCTTTTATTCCGGCACTGCCAACGTAACAAAGCCAAATATCGCGTCCACGAAAGACAATGCCTCCCAACCTTCGACCAAACAATGTTCCAGGTCGCATGGATCATGTCGAGAAGAAACTCAACAGTCTCCTTGAAAAAAAAAGTTCAATTTGGAAAAGAACTCACAAGGATCTAAAGCGTGAGATGAAGGACATCCCCACCGAGGCTGCACTCCATTTCCAAATGCACGGCCTCATTTCGCACGTTGCCAGGAATGGTGTCAGAGGTTTCTGACCACATTCTCGCATTTTTTCTTTCCTTTCAATATTGTAAATACTAATTTTGACAAGGCCACGCAAAATGAGGCGTCTCTGCATGAGCCCGAGGATGAGTGGCAGTCACATTAGCAGCGGTCAAATGGAAGCTGCACTGGCCACTTTCGACACATCATCGTCGACGGTTCGGCTAGTAGTCTGTTTTGCGCGCCACTCAATGGATGATCGACCGGCGTTTGTACCGAATCATGGCTGCTACTACTGGGCACATACTGCCTGGATCAGATGAACTCGTTACAAGTACTATAACGAATAGCGCTATGAATGCGAAGCGTTGCGATATTGATTCGGTGTTTCTATTCTGTTACTTGTGGCTTGGTACTTTCGTTAACTGTTTCTTCTATATATAAAGTCCCCCCTATTTTGTCTTTCAGAACCCTTCTCGCTTCATACCGAGATCACCAAGCAAACCATGCTACTAATCAACTACGTCGCCACTATGACTAGTATTTTGTCTCTGTTAGCTCAAGTAGGCTCTATGTCCCAACATTTTTTGTCTTGAATGACAAAGAATTGACATTGTTCAGTTGCAACCCGACCTTGATATGGCACTACAAGCGTTCCCGAGCTACATGTCCATCATCTACGAGAACGTCCTGCCTGTCTATCCGATTATAACGCCAGATGATTTGAACAATCTAGTTTGCTCTCTTGTTCAGGAGCCAAGTGAAGAGAGTTTTACCGTTGTTAGCCAAGACTTCGGCATTGGATTCGCCGCTACAGTGTTACGTCTCGGACACCGACTCTTTGAGCAGACCCCGGCCGCCGCTCAGCTTCGCTTCCAAGGAAACACGAATATAGACCAGTTCGAACAGTGCAAATGGCAGAGATTTGCAGAATCCACTCTATCATCCACAACCTTGCCTTGGATAATTGAAAGAATGAGTTTCACCTTTTTGTATCACCTTTGTACTGGTATGCCTACTGGGAGGGTACAGGCAGTGCTGTTATCTGCCTGTGAAAGACAAGCAAGGTACGCACTATGATCATTTTTCCGGTTCGCTGTTGACAAATGTATTAACAGTTATGAACCCCGAGAGTGGAAGGAGCTGGTAAAACTGACAAGTGCTTGGCTTATGCTCTTGTAAGTTTCTTCCGCCAGGCCTCCTAATGGTCGACTAACCGCACAAAGTGAAACGCTACCTCTTTCTCCAGAAAGATTTTCTCTACCGATGCCAGCAATTTCGTTCCTTTTGAGTCTGGATCTAACTCAGCTTTTCGAATGGCTGCTCCCGCAGATGGGCAAAGCTCTAGCTTCGAGTTATGTTGGACGTTTACAGTCCTGCCTCATCCAGCATACGATATGGCAGTCACAAAGATCTCAACAGAGATTAGAGGTCCCTCTAAGATTCACTCTAGAGGGTTCCGGTAGTATTTTGGACATTGTGGCTTGCTATCCGTGGTATTCAGCGTACATTGAGTTGGCAAGGAAGCAGCTAGTGGGAGATGCCCAGACAAAGCGTTATGCACAAGCTTTTCTGAACGAAGTCATCAATCATGTAACACATCTACAGAAGGATGAAAACATCTTTCGCAGGATACTGAGCTTGCAAAGGTATGACGTTGATGGCGTTGCTTGCTAGAACCACCGACTAACTAAAATAGAGAGATTGCATTCATTCGAACCGTGGCACAAGGCGTTAAGGTCCGGCTGTGCGAGCTTGACTCTGCTATACTCGCACAGCAGGAGTTGCTCAGATTTATGCAAGGCTATATGCAAGAATATTTAGGTAAAGGGCAGATGCGTGAACACCGTGCGGAATTAAGCTCCTTGAAAAGGATGGAGATGACCTTTCTTGCACTCAGCTAGGCTCTATATACACAAATCACATAAGTTTGTCGGATGTGGCTCTGCCGAATCCACTATCCGCACGCAGGAGACCGACTTATAAGGAGGCGGACGCCCCAGGACCTGCGGGAACGCTCTCACCGCCCTTCACCATGCAAGAAATTACGCCTTTGGCTTACAGCCAAGTGCTGATTGATTCCGCACTGATTATAGGCTACTTGGGGCTTGTCTTGGAGATTTCTCGCAGCTCCAGTCCCCCCAGCCTCTCTGCGCTTAGGCCCAACACATCCTTCGTCAAGTATAAAATTTATGCTTTTTCAGTTTTATTCTTAGTATTCACAGCACTATTCTTTTTTTTGCATCAAAGATCAAACAAGTATGTTGTTTATTTTATATTCGACACTTGGCGTCTATGCAATTGTATTTGTGTTAGTCTGGAGCTGGTGAGTATTTACCCCTAGTTGTATAACAACTTATTCTAACCTGGCTAGTGCCATTTGTCTATTCACTTCAATCCTTACTGGACGACTCGAATGTCCGTTGTGATAGCCGGCGCATACGGGCTGTCAGCTATTATGGTCTTGGCCCCTGGATTCTGGAGTTACATGAGGACAGGAGGGCAATGGCAATGGCTTTGGCTTTTCAAGTCGGTTCATGTTGTCGTATATCTCGCCATATTATACAGTCAACTCTCTATCGAAGAAGCTACGCGCCGATGGCCGCTTTTCTTTTTCCCTGCCTTGGCTGCTGTCGGTATTCAGATGGGCCTTATAGCTGTCGCTGCCAAGGATATACCAACTCTACAGCAAATTCAATACGGATGCCAGTCTATGATACCATTGGTAGTGTTATATTCTGGGGGACTGAACTCATTGGTTGAAATCAACGCTGAAAAAAGAATGCGAAGACAGAAAGCGCGTGGTCGTCCGCAGCCTGATTCTGTTGCTTCCCATAGCCAATCGCATCTTGGTTGCCAATCGCACCTTGGTGGTTCGAGTTGCTCAGACCGTGACAGTGTACATGAGCTCATACAGAATATTCTCCCAATCTCGCCGAGCGCCGCCGCTGTAGCGCAGAATTTTGTTTAGATTATGTGTTCTAGATGGATATTTACAATATTTGGAAAAGCTTGAAATTCGTGGTCTGTTCATCTGTTCTCACAAGCATTACGCAGTCACCTGCAAATGCGCTGGGTTGGTGTCGGATAACTCTGCCTCTGTTGAAAGGACAAGCAGGCTTGACGTAATTGCTGGATGTCATAAAATCATGGATATCAGAGTTTGGAAGGCTGGCCAGCCTCCCTGACTTCGTCAGGTGGCTGGGACGCCTTCTTCAAACTTAGATAAATGACGTGAACCCGTCTAGCAGATTAGAAGGACAAGCTTCTCAAGAACAACAGAATCAATGACAGCTAACTGCCTCACATAACGTGACAGTTGGAAATATCATGCGCGACAGATGGATCCAGGCGGATGTCTAAAGCCGTATGCCCAGGAGCACATATAAGTAGCAGCCTCCTTGTTCAGATAATTGACAACAAACTCGGAATCAACCTATTCTTGTCGCGAAGCAAAATGCCCGGACAATGTCGTCGTCTTTCTTGAGCTCTCTTCTGTCTAATCAGCATAAATATCACCACTTTAATATGAACGACCCTGCTACAAAACCACACAGCGTCTGCGAGACGAAGACTTGTATTGGAAAATGTAACGCTACCAAGTGTGTGGATGATGCGCGGTACAAGTGTAGCGACTGCCCACTGAAAGCCTGTCCCGTCCATTACATGTTTGGCAGCCCACAGAAGCGAAGGTGAATATGCTTACAAAAACCGCTCACTGCGATCCTGACTATTTTACGCAGCAAAATTTTTCAGGCGCATTTGGAAGGAATCGGTCGACAGCTGCAATTAGCAGTACTTGATCAGTAAGAAAGTCGTTACGTACATCTGATAGCGATTGGCTGGTCCAGGGAAGGAAGGCGGGTAAAGGACTGAACAGCGATAGGCCACACAGCTCGATGCTGGTGCGGAGGCTATGCACATGGCTAAACGCACCCTTGTATTGCTTCTAGCTGCGAAAGTTTCACAGGAGACGCCAGATGTTGTTCAAAGATACTTAGACAAAGCGTCTAAGAACAACATAGTGGCTGTTAAGCAGTTAATGCATGGCTTACACCTGGACCGTTGTGACGCCATAGTTTGTGCGGTGTTATTTTGTTGTATGTATGAGGCAATTGTCGGAAATGAGCAAGCTTCCGAAAGTTATCTCACGTTTCTCTTAGATTTCTATGGAGTGGGTATACGAGATTTTCTTTCACATTTTGTGGGTTTACTGCCTACGGAATGGGAATGCTGTAACCTATTGAAAAACAGTTCAAGTGCAAACGGATCAGAGTAGCAAATATTGGTGCGAGGGTAAAGAGCTTACAAATACATATTCTTCTCTATATCTGTCGCATTCTCCTCTTCTTGTAGAGATAAATCAATTCTTTGTCCCTTTAAGACTCTTCTTAGCTAAATATGTCGCTCGTTCAAATGACACATGAGAAGCGTGTGGAAACCGTCTCTACAAAAGAAAACAAGGACACTCCAGCGAAACCTAAGAGTAAGGCCTACAATTCGCTGCCAGATAGCAGTCGTAGCTGTCCCTCGGTGAGTTGGTGGCCCAGCCAACCGCTTCCACGGATGCTGTTCAATGCCATTTTCTTCTGCAGCTAATGGCCGCTTGCGTTCAGTATAAATAGGGACAAAACGCCAGCTGCAATACTCTGCTTTTTTTTTTTTTTTGGATCATACACTTCATGGCGTCTGTCCATTAAGACTACTCTGAAATGGTTACCACACACGAACTTCTACGGATCAAGGGGAATGAGCCAGGAGACGAGAAGGTATCACGTCTAAAAAAGCTCGTTTCTAAGATAACGGAGCATAACTGATGGAACATAGAATGTTACGACTATCAAGCTGGATATATTCACCAGGAATAAAGAAAAACAGATTTCGTACCACCTACCGAAGTACGATGTGGTATTGAAAATGTACGATAATAACGAGTGCCTGTTGACTGCCGTTGAGTTCGAGGCACAGAAATATGATGCGAATGATCAACGTGCGCTTCACCAAATTCAGGTTAGGCTTGAGCATCTCAGAAAGCAACAAGGGGATGAGAAGTTTCGAGCACACTTGAAAGAAACCTCTGCTTGCGTCTGGTTTAAAATAGGCAATTACTGGCTCGTGCTTGCTCCATTTGGCACTCATCGCGACCAAATTCTACACCCTGCTAGAGAACTAAGTGCGGAGGGGGAGGTGGTTCCTCAATCTGTTTAGCGAGAGCATATAGTCTACAGCAGCAATCTAGCCTTCTTGCAAACCGCTGTGAAATAAGCAGGAGCACTTCGATGACCCGGTTATTCTTGAATACACATATAAGAGGCAGTCTCCCAGGCCTAGATCATATATAACGGTGCTTTTCTCTCAAAAGCCCCTCCGATTCAAGACCATAACAATCCTTTACGGCAAAAACGGCTATCAGCACTGTCTGATCATGGCATCGCCCCCTGAAGAGAAGCTTCCAGACACAAAACGGGCCCGAGGAACTAAGAGGAAATATCTTGAAGAGACGGACCAATGCAACCCAAAGACTCGGAAGGCGGACAACGACATCTCCCCCGGTTTTACATCTCACTCCCATAATGATGCCGCATTCAGTATTGCAGTTCGTGATGGGGAGAAGACGGTCATACCTGATTCGACAGCGGGGTCTGAATACGATGCAGACAGCTCCGATGCAACGGATGACGTTTTCGACCGTAACGCAAACATAGAAACGGCCCAGGCCTGCCCGGATAAGATAACGCCTTCAACCCTCCGACTACATGACACTTCGGATAACACGACGGAGAAGATTCTCTCGCCGCGAGATACCTATCCCCAGATACATCTATTCAAGCCTCGGCGCGAAAAGATGTTATCATTAGGTGGGCAAAAGACGCAATATCTAAAACGCCGGTAAAGCATCAGCGCTATACAACATGGATTAAGAGCTATTGTAGGAAAATGGAGCAGACTACAGATTGCTGCCACCTATCCACACTATAGCAGGTGGGAAGTCGGCATTTCTCCCCAAAGCCAGCATATTATATACTATTTTCACGTAGGCTTTTGCTCGCGAGGCCATCACTTATATAAACCACTCTCTTTAATAATAAGCGTATTAGCAGATCAAGCGCAGACTCTACGTCGCCTTCTTATGAGTGAAGCTTGGGTAGTCGTTCCTATTCTCTTAGTCTGAGTTGCACAGCATCTCATTCTCTATTCACTTCTTGCTATGTTTGTCACTAACGGTGGCCAGGGACACCAAGAGGGCGCCGCTAAGAGTGGGCAGAGAAATCAGGAAACGGCTGTTGTGATCCGGGCTTGGAGGAGCTTGACCACGTATCGGTACGTGGGGATGGGCCCCCAGAACAAGCGGTGGTTTGAGTTGATCTGTCTTCGACGGACCCTGTCCATTATTATGTGGCTGGAAGTAGCTGGATTGACTCCTTCGAAAGCGGAAAGGCCCAACATGTCCGTCCTTTTTGTCCCTTTCATGTATATAAGCCATGCTCTCCCGTCCACTAAATACATATCTATCATCCATTCGCGATCCCTGGCCGCATAGCGATAAAATGCAGCAGCAGAAAGCTACACGCCGACGGGGTATACAATCTAAGCCTGTGAGTCGCCAACTTACCTAGAAAATCTAAAAACGAGAAAGCTAATAAGTATCAACGCTCTAGTGCGACTTCTGCCAAAAAGGGAAAAACGCGTGTTTCTCTGTTTCCGACGATGGTGTTTGCTTTCACTGCAAATGTCGCGGGGTAGAGTGCACCAGAATAGGGTTGAAGTACACGACTGCGGAAGGCTTCAGCGCAGGTATCGGCAGAAAAAAAATTACAAGAGCAAAGACAGGGTGTCGCAACTGTAAGTGAACGCTTAACAATATATTCTCTTCAGCTCTAACAGACTCCAGGCAGGTAAGTGATAGCTTTTCTATACATTTAAAACAAATAGTATTGCGACTTACTAACAATTACTAGGATTGATAAAAAAAAATGTGACGAGCAAAAACCAAGCTGCTACCGTTGTAGTCGTCTCTCGCGCAAGTGTGACTACTTTACGTCCCCGCAGCCTGAGCCGATAGATCACGAGCCAAGGTATGATGACGGCGACGGCGATGTGTTTCTTCTTCCAATCCTAACACACTACAGAAATAGTGCCGACGACAATACGGACGCCGACAACACGGACGGTGAAGCCGACAACAATTCCAGCAGTGCTATTCACTCGAACTCTGTCTTTACGCGCAAGCTACAGGAGAACCCAGCGGTACAATATGCCAATAACGCTCTGTTTTCGGAAAATCAATCGGCGTCATTGACCCCTACATTCCGGGGGCATATAGCCAGTACTCTGGATGCTCTTGTGCTCTTTGAGTCGTGCTTGAATGGTATGCTACCTCGTGTCCCCCGCCGTCCTCACGACCGTGAGCGTCAGGACCTCATCAAGAGCGGCAGCATTTTCATCTACGAGGAGCATTATTCTGGAATCAAACGTTGGACTGACGGGGTCTCATGGAGTCCCAGCCGCATTCTTGGCAACTTCTTGATCTACAGGGAACTCGAAAAGTCCTTCGCCCCGGGTGAAAAGAGACGAGCTCTGAAGAAGAACAAGGAATCATCACAAGGTATCGCCAAGTCCGAACAAGCATCACATCCGAATATGCCGTACAGCACCAGCGAGGACCAGGAACGATCCCTGATCGGCTCCCTCGTGGATTCGTACCATTTCAAGAATGATGGGCTGGTGAAGAAGACCATCAGCATTTGCTTCCAGGGCGTCGCCCATCACATGGTCAGCTATTATAACGTGGATGATATTGCATCAGGGAAGTTTGAGACTCCAACCGAGAGCATCATGACGCGAACCGTTACTCCTCGCCCTGAACTCCTCCTCTCTCAAAATTTCCGAACTCCCGTTGACGGGGTTGAGTATGCAGTTGCCGAGCATACTGGAGCTGTGCCTGCCCAGTACGCTTTCGACCAGGGCTCGATCGGCAACAGCAATGGTGTCCTTCCCCGTGCCATGCTGCATGGCAACCTACAGACCGCGATAAGCAATACCCAGCAAGGCCATCAAGGCAGCTCGCCTGCTGCATACATGTTCCCACAACAGCCTCCAGATACGCATAACGGCTACCCAGGTCACGTTACGAACTCGGCTTTTCAGGCCGCAATGCTGCAGCAAATGTCCTACCCAGCAAACCCAGTGGGCAATTACACTCTCGACCCTAATAGAGGCGATCGGTTTGTTTCTGCTGCAGTCAATCCTGAGTTTCCTCGCAATATGCCACAGGCTTCGTCTTCTAGACGCGCCTCCCTGTATGATGCGTCAGGCCATCGGTCAGATATCGGCATGCCTTTTGGCTCCAGCGGTACCGAGGCCCGGCCTATGGCCAGCAATTCCTATCTTGCCCTGCGAGCATATTACATGACACAGCAACACCAAGGGGCGGCCCCCTCCACACAAGCATCCTCATTTCCGATGTCTCGCGGGTTGAGGTCGGAGTCGAACGCAATCCCGGCCGACGACAGCGTCAACCATTCCTACAGCCTCAATGGCACTGCATGGAACTTCGAGCCCCCGGAGGGCGACTCCGACCAGCAGCAGTATTATGCTCAGAATCATGTCCAGTGGCCTAACGGGGCCAATCCACTCCACCGAACTTTTTGGGAATTTGAAGCGCACCCATGCTAGCCAAGTTAGGTAACACATAGGGCGGTGGAGCACTCAAGGGGCTCTGCTCTCGCGTACAAATCAATCCAGCATCACTTCAAGGTGCCAGCGCAGCGCCAGCGCCTCCAGAAGGTCCTTTCCCGGCGGATTCTGGCCGTCACGGGCCGTGTCGTGGCCGAATCGCGTCGCCAGAAAGGAGGGAAGGGCGCCTACCCCCAATGGTAGGTGTGGGTGGCCTGTGAACGCGAGTTGCTGCACCTATCGAGGCTTTTGATATTTGCTAAAGTTATCTTTATTAAGCTAAGGACATGATTCAAAGGTCCTAGAAATAGCTGAATTATGTTAGGCTTAGAATTATATTATAGCCCTGATACTTATCGCTAGCCCTGACACATATCGTGGTCCTGACACATCTAGCCAGCTGACGTAATTCGTAGCCGATAGAGGCTAGCCAGCCAGTAACAGTTGCTGATGAGCATGCACTATTAGTGTAACCGCGGTTTCCTGCCGCGGAACCGGACCGTGGCTGCGGTCTGGCGTGCGCAAACCGGACCGCCGGTTCAGCGAGCGGATTCTTAACGAGCAATCTATTTACACTATATATATCCCGTCTCCCCGTATTATCATAATGTGAGTATATGGCATTTCGTGTCTGCCTGACCGGAGCCATAGTGAGCGACGGAAGAGATGCGATGACCTTCTCGACCACTGGCCGGATCTTCGTTTGATCGCATGTAAACATAACACATAATTCGTCTGAGTTGTTCATTGTTTCTTATTTTTGAGTGTCTGTCTCTTTTGTATAATTCTCGTGATAAAATATCGGGGAGGGGGCAGAGGCGCCATAGCCGAATAGCTACTGGCAGCTTCCTTCCTGTGTAGGCCAGACAATCATGTCCATCCCGTCTCCAGCTACAAAGTCATGGCCTTCATCTGTGCCTCCATACTCATATGGTGGCATTGTTGGAGACGCCGGGTTTGTCAAGGGCGCAAGCACAGAACGAAGACCTGTGAGGATAAGGTTTGCTGCTGGCATGAGCTGCGGGGAGTACATTCTATGAATATACTTCCGCTTTGCATGACAAAATCAGGCATTCAACCAAGCCGCGGCACACGTAAACAACATAAATAGACTGCCTGCGCAAAACAAATATAAGTTTGACATTGCCCACTTCTATGAACGACAATTATAAAGATCTTGCGCTCAAATTCCCTCTTTCGATCGTCCCTCTGAGCTTAGACAATGAACCCACAAGCAAGCGAGTAAGAGAAGCCAATATAACAACGAAGCGTTTCTAATAACTCGAGTAGATTAGGAAAGGATAGCTCTTCAGCAGAAATGGCTGATGAAGTATCTCCGCAAGCGCATAAGTCCGTACCCCTCACATTTCGTTATCCCACCACTAACTTAACTGCCTCTACCAGGATCGTCAAACGGGAGTATGAAATCCTGAATGCCGTAGAGTCGGCAGTCAGGGCGCTTTGTTCGGACCGCTCTCTACAACTCAACGGCGAAGAATACGCAGGCTTTGACAAGCTCGTGCATAACCTTTTCTGCCGGCATGATGCCTGGCGCGAAGCTTACCAGAATTTCCGTAAGAAACCGGACACTGGCAAGGGCCCTGGGAGGATCGCCACCAGGTACTCTCTACCAAATCGCCTCTGGAGGTATGCCGTCTTCGAGCCTCTTCAGTTTCTAGAGCAACGACTACCGGGCTCTGGCAAATCCATGCAGAAGCTCATTGAAAGGTCTTCTGAGAGATTGCAGCTTTATGACGAGGCTGATGAAATCATTGAAGCGAGAAAAGAACAGATTAGCGGATTCGAGTCGCGTATGAAAGCAGCATTCAACAACACCATCACTGAGATATAGCAGCGCTTGCCCGCCTTTCCGTTACGCATTGCTGAAAAACACATGTTTCCGCCTTTCGCATTGATAGAATCAAAGATGTGGAATAGAAGTCTATTTATGCTACTATGTGTTGAATGCTACAGAGTAAATGCACATGCAAAAAGCTGACCGTGGTGGAAGACGGCGAAGCCATATCCCGCCGACGTGTTCCTCCACTGACAATGATGATCGAATCAAGAGCAACCTTTGGTAGCGTCGCCAACGTGGAGTTGTGCTTATGGCTAATATATGTGGCAATGCTGGTAGGTACCTTCATTGTCTAGACATTGTAGCGCTATGTATTCCGTGCTCAATCGTAGAAGACATGTTAACATTGACACGTAACTAGCGCCCTGACCTGCTCGACTATTTTGCAAGTTATTCTACGCTGGCGCCTTGTATCTCATAAAACAGCTTCTCCGTCCAATCAAATATGCTATCGTACCTAAAGCCACAAGCTGAGAAGGCGTTGCGGATTACACGTTAGTAGCCGGCTTCTGTAATACAGGGGTACATACTTCGGAGACAGCAACGCAGTAGGCAATTGCTGCTTGCAAGAGTCGGTAAGGAATCGTACAAGGGATGTCACGGCTATTTGCGACAAGAATCCACACCGAAGAAAAAGTGAATACACAGCAATAAATCATAGCTATTACGAGAACTGTACATCTGTATGTTGTCTGCACCTCTTGTGCCATGGCCGTGTAAGTGCGAGATATGCTGAGCCCAGAGCTCCAATCAGCAATTAAATATCAGGGGCAGTAAGCATCACAGTTCAAATATTCAGGTTATTAGTCTTAAGTTAGCTCAAATTCAGTCTCTCTGCCGTCCTTCACACATGATCTGGTTGCTCAAACCAGTTCATGTGCGCCGATTCCTCTGACACTGCCCAAATGGAACCAGCCACCATTAAGCCCAACATTTCTCCTAATTCATTCCACCCGCCCCTCATATAAGAACACGCCGCGCATCCACGGAGACTGCTCTATTTCACAGGGCAGGCAAGGTTGCCATGATGAACGACTTCATTACCGGGATCGACCACATACGCCGCCTTGGTGTTTTTTCTAAAGACGAACTGGAACCTCTGCTGCATCCCAAGTCGTGGGATGACCCGATCTGCTTTGTTTCCTGGGTTGGGTCTCTCTTCCGAGGATCTCAATACCATATGTCTCGATCTTTACCGATACTACCACAAGACTGGCCAAACTGGAACGAGAATACTCATTTAAAAGTTCTCATAGTTGAGGCATATCTGGAGCATTATCAAGGGCTCTGTGGCCGCATTCATGCGGTGTGGGCGAAGATCAAAAGACAGTAAGTGGAACGGGACTGCTCGGCAATACTCTGATAGGCAACCCTACTGATGAATACAGCTGGCTTCGAGACGAGTTCGCAGAAGGACCTCACGTGCGAATTGCCCTTTGGCTAGTGGTCGGGCTGCTCTGGTAATAACAATCCAGCTACCCCTAATACGGCTGCTAACATAAATAGTGAACAATCTTCTCCACTTTTGCAACAAGAGGACCGGTTAACACTGGCAATGACGTTCCATATCTTGGGGCAGTTGCCTCCGAAGGAGTACAGCATTACCCGTACGAAAGCGGAGACATTCCAAGCATGGAGACAAGGAGTAAATCTCGCGAGTTCTCAGCGCGACGTTGAAGCATGACGAATACACATATCTTTCTCGTGCATATCTATTCATTTACGCTTCTCAAAAAAACGAAACTTCCCATACAGAAGAGGTTCAAAACATTTGCGCGGATTTTATATCCGTATCGCCAACGTTGGAATCTGACCAGAGGCGTCGGGTCATTTGCCGGTATGCTCATCTGTCAGCCCCAGCGGTGCACTCTAACAACATGCAGGGAGTTGGAAGTCCTTGGCATTCTCAATCTAACAGATACGAATCAGGAGCATATAAATGCACTTGAATTTGCACTGAAAAATCTCGGCTAATGGTGATGTGGGATGGGCAGCGAGTAAAGCTGACTCAAATAACTGAGGACCTCTGGCGAGGCAAGCATGCAAGCTTTCAGCTCACAGCCAATTTCGAGGCATTTGAGCTTCTCTTGAGAGTTCTCTTGCCTGCGGTCATACTTGGGTACTTACAACATCGCCTTGCCTTACGGACACGAGATGATCAACTGTCCCTGCCTTAGTCTGTGCCTCACTTATAAAATTTACGAGTATAAAGACGACTCCTCCGCCCTGTTCTTCTAGCCTGTTCCCACCAGATATGATTTTGCGTCTGCTACTATTACTACTGAGCTCTCCAGTCATATCTTTCTATGAACAGAGACCTGGTAAAAGCCGCAAAATACGTACACCCGCCGGTCAATAGACTTCCACCGTTGACTCGACTGGAAGAGCTAAGAGACGAAGATGGATTGATCACCCTGCATGGGTTTTTTCACCCAAGCTGCCCTCTCTTCAGCATGAATGCCGATTTATACGATCAATGCCCTGATGATAATTTGACGTCGGTGCACAGCGTGATGGATCATCTTAAAGATTTCCATCCGTTTTTAATATTCTGTCCTCAATGTCGTCTCGAATTTGCCGACATTCAAAAACGAGAAGAGCATTGGGATAAGGGAGTATGTGAGTTGATCAAAGGCGATGAACGACAAGAAAAACGCAAAGGTGTTGCAGAACACACGGTGCAAATGTTACGTCTTAACGATGCGATTCATGCACAGAATGGTCACGGGGAGGTTGCCAGGTTAAAGCAAATCGCCGTCAAACTGCAAAATACGGCTGGTCATAACCAGAAGCCAATGGCACATGATGGTCAGATATACAGACATGACCACGAGCCTCTTGGTGCTAGCATAGCCGAAACGGAGGATTTCGAATTGATGGAACTTGTTCATCAGCTATGCAGACATGACTGCGAGCCTCTTGATGTCAGCATAGCCGAAAGAGAGGATGTCGAATGTGATTTGTATCTTCGCACCGGGGTTGGATTCTGGATGTCGGTGCTTCACGATTTATGGGAGTTATACTATGGCACAAAGATGCCGCAAAGCGTGGCCCAGGAGCTCCGGTTATTATATTAGATCAATAGACAAATTGAATATTATATATTTTATTAATATTACTGAGCAAATATTCTCTTTTAGTTTGAGCTTTTATATTAGTAACCTTTAGGGTTATTTCGGGACCACTGTGAAAGACTTTGCTTAGCTAGACGATGCGGTTTCGCTATTCTTGATCTGATTGACTACTATTTAGACCGTAGCGTAATTAAAACCATAGCCACCAATTTCGCCTTTACGGTGGGTTGTTGAGAGCGCGGCGAGTTTGCGCTGGCGGCTCTTTTTTGTCGGATGGCGGTGCTTATACCAAGACTGCTCAGGCACCTAGGTGAGGTGAGGTGGTCGCTGTTAGGCGGCCAGCCAGCCCACTGACATGGCCGGAGCGCGAATCAGAAGACGGATGTGTGGACCAAGGCCGCTCCCTCTGATGCACATAAAAGCTAAAGCCCCTTCTCATAATGCCTCGCTTGGGACCTTACTCGCCGACCTTCATCCGCGCCCATGAATTCTACCTGCCTCAACACACTCGCGCGTCTATTCGCCATCAAAGCTTTACGTCACCATAGCCGCCATACCGCCCCCATCTCACCTGCAGTCGTCTAGATTCGTCGACATGGACACAACCAACTTGCTTGCTGTCTCTTGCGATGCTGTGCTCTACGCGCAAGGTAGAGATCAGTATAAGGACTGGCGTAACGGCCTCGAGGAAGAACATATACCTACTCTAGAAAAATTCGTCACCGCCCGTATTGCGGATCGTGGCCATGCGTTATTTGTGCCGGGAAGCATTCGCGAAGGCTCATATAACATGGTGGCCCGCTTTAGCTTTAGGTCGGGTGGCAGCGACGTCGCTCTTAAAATGCCTAAACCTGGTCACTCAGCCGGAACCCTCACCGCGGAGAAAATTGCGAATGAAGCCTCTTGGATGATGTTCTTGAAGGAAAAGACAACTATTCCGGTCCCCTATGTGCATAGTTATGGCATAGAGCCAGGCCATCTTTCGCCTCTGCAGCTCCCTTATATCTTAATGGACTGGGCATCGGGCGATAACCTCCGCGAATTCCTGACTAGAGCGCCTTCGAAGAAGCTAGTATCGACAATCTATCAACAAATTGCTTCGTTCTATCTTGAAATTTTTCGCGTACCGTGCGAAGGCATTGGGTCGGTTACTAAGGACCAAACGACTGGACAGTGGAGCATGGAGCGCCCCCTCACCGTCGATATGCACCAGCTCGTTCATGAGGTTCTCGACTATCCGACCAACGACTGGCCTACTGAGAAGTTCACAAACACCTCAGACTATCTCAAGTTCGTTCAGGATCAGCAGTCAATATGTCTCTGGAACTCACGTAACCTGAACAACCCGCCCAAGCAGGCGGCAGAAGGTCACGATACCCTCAGCTCTGCGGATATTGCACGTCTGCGTTTCCAAGCTCGATACTACTTTGCACAGCTATCGAACTCCTCTAGTTTTTTTCCGCAATGTACCTTCAGTACCTTCCGTGCCTTTAATCCAGATCTCGATCCGCGTAATATGACGGTCGAACCTACAACAGGACAAATACTTGGTGTCTTCGACTTCGAGTTCACCAACGCAATGCCAATACAATTTGCTTGCGATCCGCCACTTTCACTTTTCAGAATACTACCAGGTTCTGCTCTTGACGCAGGCTACTTTGCTTGGTTTTTGCAAGAGTACGAACCTATACTCGAACAATTTTTAGACGCTATGGAACGTGAGGAACAAAAGCTAGGGCCCTCCGAACAAATGGCGCTGTCCGCTAGGATGCGTGACTCTTGGGATACCAAAAGGGTCTGGCTTAACTTTGGGCTTCACCGCTTGAACTATACGGACGCCCTGTATTGGGCTATAGTCTACCAACTTCATCCGGGCGGCATTACGCCTGAACTTCCGGCTGAGGTAAGGGTTGAGATGGAAAGGTATGTACAGCAGGTCGGGCCTAAGATCGCAGAGTATGAGCATGCTTTGATCAGTATTGGGGTCAGCAGAAAATCAGCGGGCAGGCCTTGATTATTAATATACGGTGTCTAGTTTTTTTGGAGGTTTAACTCTACTATAGAAACAATAAACGCGCGTCTTATATTTACGCTCAGATAATAACCCACCGTGGATTGCCGAGTTGGTCGACAGCCCTGGTTTGCCGTATCTCTGCTCCTTCCTCCTGGCTAAACCACATGTCACGGACTAGGAAGAGTTGGGGAGGAGGAAGTCTTC
Source organism: Cordyceps javanica (assembly GCF_051103115.1). Lineage (NCBI taxonomy): Eukaryota > Fungi > Ascomycota > Sordariomycetes > Hypocreales > Cordycipitaceae > Cordyceps > Cordyceps javanica. The sequence goes on from NC_139296.1 coordinate 4,272,110, forward strand.
CCCAGCGATCAATAAAGTTATCATGGAGATTATCCGAGCGATCACGCAGTGTATTCGTCACTATCTATCCCTTCACCTTCGTGCCTGCCGCATTCCTTAACGCACATCGACATCGACAATTACTTGCCACCAGTGAGCGTCTGGAGAGCGGCCTGACGTTCCCTCTCAATACGCTCCTTCTCAGCCTGCTCGCGCTTTTCCTTGCTTGCTTTTGCGGCTTCCTCCATGCGCTTCTGCTCTTCATCACTAGGAATCCTGATCGAGTCGGCCATTTTCGTGGAAATAGGTACAGTAGCTGATCGCTCATACGATTCGTTAGCGAGTCAGGCCGTACGGACAGAGAGGGCTCCTCGTACGTTGAGTTTTGGGTTTTAGTGAATATCAGAAGATTGATAATGCTTTGCTAGAAAATCTTGTTCTTTCGGTGTTACATAGTGGCCACCCCGTTCTTTTATAGTTCGAATTTGGCGTCACCATGCATCACTAGCTATTAATTCCGTTCATAACATCGTTCCCAGTACTAAAGGCCATGTAACTCAGCCGAGTATATTGACAACTGACTGAGCGACTACTAAGAGTATCCAAAAGCTGAAGAAGAAAGGAAACAAAATAAGAAAGGGGGGCTCAAGGAGCTCAAGGAGCTCCTTGACTCGCCTGAGCTAATTTCGCTTAATGGGCCGGGAGCCACGGGCCATCGGACCGGGGCAGACGGCGAGAGCGCAAGCCGAGCCACCACGGGCTCAGCCCGTCACAGGCCAAGAGCCAACCAGCTCCGAGAACATGATAGATATCAACGAAAACAAAAGATGAAAGATAACATAAAAGAGAAATTTAAATAACATAAGGAGTCGATTTAACTGTGTATGGGTAGATACCCTCTTCTATATTGAATACGTTATTGATGGCTCTCCCTCGTCGACCTTGTCTGGCACATAATATTTGGGGCTCTGTAAGACAGAACGTAGTATTATTGGAGCTACATGGATAGTTGTTCATGGCTCTGAGTCGTCGATGCTCGATCAGTAAATGCCGGCTTATAAGTAAAGGATAAATCCCTCTCCAAAGGGACTCTCCCTGGCAGACGACAAAGCGCCATGAAAGCAAATACCATCCAATATGCCTACTTTGTCGGACGTTCCGCGGCTGTCCTGCCTAAAGGGGAGCACAGTGCCATTCTCGCGAGTGTTTGCCGGAGTGTCAAAATGCCTTCCATCGGGAAAGTGCACTTAGCAGAGAAGCCCCCTGAAGAAATTCCAGTACCTGAGTTCAGACTTAGAGAGATGGCACATACGATACAAGTGTGCCAGTACTTGCTCCAAGCCGCAGCAAAGTTACCCTGCTTTGAAGGCATAGAACTTGCAATACGCTTGCAAGCTAAAAAGGCCATCCACATACTTATGGTCTGTGCATTTCTTGCTGGGCTTCTACTTCCTAGTATTCCCTATGAAGACTCTTTAGAAGTGGAAACACTGGCTGCTATCTTGAAAGCAGGCATTGTGCAGAGGTCAGAAATATATTTAACTGTAAGTCAGCGAGATGCAGGCAGACACCGAAGCTACCCACAAGCCTACTAACAGGAAAAAAAGACAGCAGCGAGTTGCAAGGTTTTTCTTACTGAATTGAAGACGTATATTGACGGTTTGGTTTGGTATGAGGCAACTTTCGAGAGTTTGAATAAGAACGAAGGCAACTTTCGAGTTCCTGGGCGAGATCTCATCTATTTTGACGGCACTCCACGTTAAGAAGCTATCTCATTCTGAGCTTATTTTCCCTATGCTTTTCGTTCGTATCGAATACATTTGTTGTCTTACCTGGCTCCCATGTTTTTGCTTGGTCGCAAAAAAATCAATTCGGACAGTGAAGACGTTCAGTCAAACTGTTCCTCGTTAATCCCCGGCCCGCCATCTCCAACTGCTTCACTGCGAGAACAACAGCTAGCAAATGAGCCCAGGGGTGGGCCTGGCGAACGCCCTCCCTCAGGGTGCACTTGCGAAGCGCACCCTGCTGACATGTCTACTATGCCTGGTTTCACATTCGTACGCCAGCCCGACACAAAACGCCTCTCCCAGGAGCAGCTAGATGGTGAGGTAAAAGGGGTTTATGAGGGGATAATGATAGTCGAAAACAAATGTGTTGAACTATTTTCTTATCCAGATACGAAGATCGCAGAACATCGAGAGCTCAATATGGAGCAATATCAAAAGTTGACCCTTTTACATCAGACGCTATTATACGAACATCTCGATTTCTTTCTCGTTTGCCGGCAACCATCATCAAATGAGAAGCAACGTGATCTTCCTAATAGTTATAACACACCTGAGCGGATATATCACCACGGTGTTCATTCATTTCTCCAGTTCCTCTACAAAAGGCTGCCAGCTTCACGGGAACATATGCTCGGATTTATTCGCATTGCATATATCACCATAAAGGTTTACTACGAAGTCGCTCCCCAATTTACTTTCACTTGGGCTAAATGCTTTGGGGATCTGGGCGGATACCGTTTAGCTATTAACGAGATCCGGGGTCGCGAGATGATTGAGGACGACAACATTGAGAACGACATTGAGAATGACATCAAGGATCGCGAAAGTTGGACTCGCATTTCCCGATACTGGTATACAAAAGCTTCAGACTACTCGCCAGAGGTTGGAGAGCCTTATTGCCAACTCGGTATTCTGGCTTATCCCGATACTCTGCAACAGCTATACTACTACAACAAGTCACTATGCGTCATAGCCCCATTGCCGAGCGCTGTGGATAGCATGTCAAGTCTTTTCGACCGAATTTTGGAAACGCCTAGTTACCTAGATTCATGGCGACGACGGTTTTCTTAGGGTGCATGCTATCCTGTTTTCTGCGATGAAAAAAAGAAACGACAAACACGATAACACTATGGAAAAAAACCACAACGAACTCGATAGCATTATCAACAAATTCCTTGATACTAGTCTGGATCAGAATATCGCGGAGAAGCAGAAAGAGTGGCTACATAGAGGGTAGGTTTTATTCTGCTCAAAAGTAGCTTCCTCTCAAGATACGTTGTAGTAAAACTTCACCACCACCAAAGTCCTGATATTAAATAAAAAATGAGTTAAAAATTCAACTTGAGTAATGGAATTCTCTATTACTCAAGTTACGATGGTTTTTTATCAAGATTCGGCGGTTTATGGAGGTTTTGTGATGCATGCATGCTTTTTTACTATGTTGCCGATTTGAGAACAGAGTGTGGGGACCGGAAGCTACTCTTGCGCAGAATAATACTAACCGCTTTATCAATTAAATTTACTGATATATATATCATAGGTGCTATATCGCTATCTCCCTTATCTGCTCGCTTCTGGGCTATGGTTCACCTACCAACCCCCTTAAGCAATCAACCCTAGCTGGCCAAAACGATGCCAGCGCTGCTGCGCTGGCCAACAAGTATACTACCGATGAGGAAATTGCGAAGAAACAGTTCGAGAAAACGCGAGCATTTGCTATGGCGCCGAAAATAACGTTCCCCAGTCCAGGCTTGGCTGGCCACAGATGTTCCCTCTCGCTGGCTCTCAGAACAGCTGTTAAACAGCTTATCCATTGTCTCGATCTTATACACACATCTGTCTACTTCTCTCCTTAATCAGTATGATTGGTTTAGTCGTGATCAGTCACAACAGAATGGGATTCCCTAGGCGCGGCATCTACAAGTATCGCCGTAACTTTGTTCTGACACCGGAGAAATATTTCACTGACAGAACAATCAATGGATCGGTGGGTGCGGCACCTGCTTCAAAATATATATTTATTGGTCCAAACCGGGTTTTACTGGAACTGGTTACAGCAAGATCCAGCTTGAGATTCACGGTACTAAGATACAACTGTCCTCGACGTTGGCAGCTCCTATGGGGAGCAAGTCGAAACCGCGGCTGAGTTATGTGAGAAACTATGTCACAGGAGTGGGCGAATCGCCTTTCGGGCTCAACGATAAGATGATGCCTCGTCCGTGTAAGTTTGCAAATGTAGATGAGAAGAGGGCCCGCCAGAAGAGAATCACCCTGCTGATAACGGCTTTTATCTCGAGACGCGGAGAAATTGGAGGCAAAAGTCTTTGGAACGGCTTCTCTGTTGTGATTGGTGTCTCTAGTAAAGGTGTGGATACAAACTATATTATAAACGCAATGCCGCGCTCATTCTTCTACTTATTACTCCGATCCTCAAACATACCAACCATGGACGAGTCTTTAACCGACACTTTACACCGAGCAAGCGACCTTGCTGCAAAAGACACTGAAAGCATAGCAAAACTATGGAACATCGTGAGAAATGCAACAGACTTCTGCTCTTTCTCGACGGAAATTGCAACGGCCACACGCGGGCTTCTGCCATCAATATGGCCACGGCTACAAATTTCAACGCTGAAAGAAACTGGCGAGTACGAAGATACATTAAAAGTAATGCTCGAGAAGACCCCTGGGGAACAGATTGCCTCGGCAAAGTGCGATGAGAAAGATGGCCTGACGATTGTCGCTATCGCAACGATTGCGGTACTTTGTGCACATTGCGGCCTCTATCCGCCCTGTCACGTCGAACTAAAAAACATCGCCAGTCTGCTGTGGGATTGCAGATTGGCGGCGGCATTGAAAGTGTTATGGAATTCTGATGAGCCACGGAAGATGACTGTTGTGCCTGATTCAACAGCAGGCTCCGAATGCGATGCAGACGCCGAGGACGGCTCCAACGCCTCAACCGACGATGTGTACGAAGACAACATGGATCGGTATCGCCGCGGTACCGATACTACATGAAGAAAGGAAAACACTTCTCACGATGAGGGAAAATAGGTTGTGGCGAGGGACAAGAGCCATGGTATTTTGCTGTTCAACTTGCTCCATACATCAATTGACACTTCCTATGCTCGTGGAAAATCTACTTTAATCGCAAGTTTGAAATTTCCCGGCGCTTGAAAGTCCAATACAAAATGACTTCAATCAAACCCCATTACACTGCTCAGTTGCCACGGCTTTGCTAACGGCGAAAACTGCGCGCTATCCTCCTATTCATGCTCTCTGCCCATTGATTCCAGTGTGTATTGGCTGGCTTGCGAGTGACGCCTGTCCCCACCCTAACAGCTAGCGCAAGTGGCTTGTGTTGGTGGCGATCGACAGTAGCCGTTTGCAGCGCACCAACTCGCTCCTGCGAAGAAAAAAAAAGGCATCCAACAAGGCAAATTCTGGCCCAGAATGCCAACACAATCCAAACAGCTGCCGTGCAGATTCCGCAGCAGCTCCGGTGTGGCCTTCGGAGAAGGCTACTGGAAACATGACCGATATTATGGAGCCTGGAAAGACTCATACCAGTTCCCCATCGATGCTGTACGCTCAACATTTTCTCGCCAGTATATGCCGTACGGCCTTAACAAGTCTGTGTAGGAAGAGCTGAACCGGCTCGATATGCTGAACAAATTCTTCCTTTTGGCGCGCTGCGACCAGGCTTTCTCATGCCCCGTAAGGCGTGGTAGCTCAACACGCGTTTTGGATCTTGGGACTGGAACGGGTATTTGGGCCATTCAAGTGGCTGAGGAGTAAGAATCAACTTTTGCATATACTTATTCGGATCGCTAACTCAAGCTTCAGTATCCTTCCAGAGTCCCATGTCATGGCAGTTGACCTCAATATGATTCAGCCAGCTTTGTTGGTCGACATTCCGCACAGTTGCATGCTGGGTATGCTAATAGAGTCTAGCATCCCGCCCAATCTGACTATTCTGCAATTCGACATCGAAGACACCGATTGGACAACGCTTCTCAAGAATTGTGATCTGGTACATATGAGGCTTCTGTTAGGCAGCATCGACAACGATGCGTGGCCGGCAACGTATCAAAAGGCTTTCGAGTGAGTTCTTTTCTGGCTATTCCATCGTGCTGAAACAAGACCTTTGACCGGATTTCTAATAGACACACGGCACCCGGGGGCTTTATCGAGCAAGTTGAAATCGATTGGGTGCCTCGATGGGAAAGTGCCAATATTCCAGAGAGCTCTGCCTTGCTCGAGTGGTCGCAAAAGTTTTTGGAGGGAATGGACCATTTTCAGCGGAGTGCTAGAGTTTCGAGTCGGAAGGTGCAGCGTATGTTAGAGGCTGCGGGCTACGTGGGTTTTGAGGAGACGATAATTCGATGTTGTGTTAGCCCGTGGTGCAATGACACGCGCGAGAGGTTAGTGGCCAACTGGTTCAATCTTTGCTTGACCGAGGGCATAGAGGCGATGAGTCTGGCCCCTTTGGTGGAAAAATGCTGCATGACCATTTGCGAAATTAAAAAACTTCAGGCACGGGTCAAGCGAGAGAGCTGCAATTTACAGCTTCATGCATACTTCAACATGTAAGTCAAGCCTCTGGCGGCGTCTTCAGATACAGCCGGTGTTAAAAATTGGCAGGCATGTCTGGACGGCTCAAAAGCCCACAGCCGCAGTATGGCTGAAAGGTTGCTGATGATGGGTTTCTGATACGAGCGATCAGGAGTAAAGGCTGAAAGGCAGCCTCTTTATAGACATATATTTGCTATGTGGGTATTTTGTTTGGGGATAGGACTCGAACGGGAAATAGATGCCCGCGTAATTGGGGCCAAATGGTTATCATTTTTCGAGCAAAATTATACTTCTTCGCACCCAGTAAAGTAGTCTTAGCAACATACACCGTGCGATGTGAGACGCTGTCTCAATAATCTATGGGCCCCACATAGAACTTTCATCTTACGAGTAAATAGATGAGCTGTAAAGAATGTGCAGATGGTAATGTGAGGCGATGCAGTCTTTCAAGGAAATAAAGAGGCACGCCCCCCAGTGGTCCGTTTAACTGGGTGGGTAGCCAGCGCACTGTCTTTTTCACAGCTAAAGATAGAGCTCGTTCGTTCGCGCAAAGGGTAGCTGACCAATATTGTAGCCGTTCACAAGACCCCAGTGAGAAGACGCCGAGAACGACTTCGCGTGTACCTTTCTATGCAGAATTACGCGTGTGATGAGAAAATTGGCTGTACCAGCCCATACACGTTGAGTGCAGACTCCAGGAATCGATCTTTTGTGTGTACATAGCTGGTAGCCGACTGAACTAACCGACGATAGCAAATGGTTCGACTTTTCCCCACCTTCTTATTCTACTCGTGATTAAACAATTGGCGAACCCTCAACGTTGACGATTGCTACAGATGATCTGAGCATTTTATAGTCGCCAGGAGTAGAAGCTTGTTGCTCGTGCAAATAGGCACGCATAGATCTCGTCAAATAAGAGAATGATGAAAGTATAGAAGACGAATTCCGAAGTCAGACGGCTAGTTCAAGGAGCTTGCGGAGGGCGCTCAACCCCTGGATGCTAGAAAACTCGTTGTTCCCCGCCTCCAGACTGCCCCAGGCATCTGAACAGTAGGCATGCTCGTGGCCAGACTTGCTTCTGTGCCACTCTCTTGACGTTATTGGCCACATCTTGAGCTTCCTGCCTAGTTGTGCTGGCCTAGTGGAGCAAAATTGGAGCATTGGCTTAGGAGAAAAAACATGTTGACCAATTCGCTCATGTATAACATGAATGCGAAGTGGTTGCCTTGTACGTCAAACTGTGTCTGGGTATGATCCGGTGGGTCAGACTAGCGAAAGTTGCCGTTGACTGCCAAAGCGCAGCGGTTCAGCACACACTTTCGTGTTGCGTGTTGCACAAGGCTAGTCGAAGTCGATAGAATCATATTCGTCATCGCTATTAGCAAAATCTTGCCAATTTGAGAAGCGATGTTCCGACTGTATTGGTATTGCGCTGCGGGGCGTATTGCGTGGAGACGAGTTGCTGTGGATATAAGAGGGCTGGGGTGGTGAGGATATACTCTGAAGGCCACTGATGCTCATTGACGGCGGTATGGTGGCAATTGGGCGCTCAGACACGCGGCGTGGATCGTTTTGCGAGTACGGCATAGTGTGTTCAAGCATTGTAGCTGTGAGAAGAGTATCATCAGCCCCGCAAATTCCCCTCTCCCGGCGCCAATCTGGCTGCGCCAGCAGTGTATCTCGGCTGAAACTTAGCTGATGAGTGATTGCCACGGTATTGTGATGGTCCGGAGAGAGAGGACTTGCGTCTGGCATGGAAATGTCGGACGAGCTTCTTGCTAGAGGACTGGCATCTGGCATGGAGATATCGGATGAGCTTCTTGCTAGAGGACTGGCATCTGGCATGGAAATGTCGGACGAGCTTTTTGCGTCCCACAGCGGACTGGCGTCTGGCATGGAAATGTCGGACGAGCTTCTTGCTAGAGGACTGGCATCTGGCATAGAGATACCGGATGAGCTTCTTGCAGTTGTCCGAGGTTTAGCAACCGGCATGGAAACATCCAACTTAATTCTCTTGCCTGGCCGGGAAAAAGCCGCTGTATCGGGCTCGTCCTCTTCCCTGATTGTCTCCAGTTGGCGGTAGCGAGCCCGCTTTGGCCGTGGAGTGAGGGAGTGAATACCCTGTGCGAAATCGATGTCGAATGGCGGCACGTAGAAACAGCACGCCAATGTGCTCCGCAGTACAAATATCGCACTGAGTCGTGACTCTGCCGTGTGGGCAGCTATAGTAGGAAGGAAGCCTTCTTGTCGGATTCTCCAGTAGATGCTCGCCGAGGGCCTGCCCCAACGATTTTCAAGCCGAGAGAGGACTTCTGACTCATCAAGTAGATTTCGGAACTGTGAATGCGGCGCATAATTCTCGTCGGGGGTGAAAGCCTTGATGTTCTCATCTATGGTGGACGTATGTATACCAAGGAATTTGGCGCGCTGAACAAAGAGGGCTACGTGATGTGGATCGTGTGTGAATTGGGTTGTTTCTCCTCTCTCCATCTTTGGTTGGAAGCAGCTCAGATACGGGAATTGACGGATGGCTGCGAGAAATAATTGTATATAGACCAGGTCAAAGTTAGGTGGCCCCGTTGCGGATACAAATTCTCCTTCGCGGATCTCGATATAAGGCACAGTTGAAGTCCAGCATCCGCGCAATGTGGCCCTCAGTGAAAGCTTAGACTGCTTCGCCTTCAGCCTTAGGCTTTTTGGTATAAGATATTGCCATATGATCTTGGCTGCAATACCCAAAAACCGCAGATTACACTGCAGTGACAACAGACTCGGTATGAGGCCGCTTGATTGCTGCACGCGGAGTCGCAAGGCCTCACGTTCTTCCGGATTGTCCACCCTTGGAAAAACTTGTCCCGAGCTGAACATGACATCAATTGCCAAGCGGTCCTCGTGACAGACGAGCGGAGCACGCCCAGCCAATGCATTCACCGTTTTCTTGTCCATTTGCGTCAAGATGTTCTGATTGCCGCGCGCAAGTCTGAGCCACTCCGAGTGGAGGTTCCTGATGCCAGCAAGAAGTTCTTCGTCTAAGCGCAGGACAAAGGACTTCTGGATACCATTCAAGTAAAGCGCATCAAGAACAGCCGGCATCTCCGTGAGTTTGTTTAATTCAACGGATATGGCGACTCTCTCGTCAATTGCTTCCATGCCGATCCTCTTTGGTCTTGTTAGACGTTGGTACCACTCATTATAGTCCCATCCTTCATATTGAAACATTTTGAGTTTGAGGTAAATATGACCGTCCGTGTGTAGTTCCTCAGGTTGGTACTTCTCCGTGCGTCTCTGCACAGCTGGTTTCCAGGGAAGGCGCCCGATAGTTGTTTGATATAACCTCACGGCCCTTCGTGCTGTGGAATTGATAGCAACGGCAGCTGCAATAAGATGTTGTCCATGCGTATATCGCACAATGGCATTTTCAATCAATGGGTACATGCCATTATTGTTCTGCCGTTCAATCTCTGAGAATGAGATGCCAGCTTCGTGAAGAATCGTGTTTGTTTCGGAGATGTCGACATACCCTGCAATAAGATGCCTCATGTCGGTGGGAAGCCTGTGCGTATCTCGAAGAGGCTCTTCGAAGCGGCGCCGATCCACATCGTCATGCAGTCGTTGCTCATCCACTTTAAAAAAGAGAAGGTTAGCGACAGGAACTTCAACAATACCTATGAAACCCATTGTTTGTGTAGAGCATGGAAAGAAACCAAAAAGCGGTAGTGCTTCGCTAAGTTGTCGGATATTTTATATAGGCATTTGAGTTATACAAGCGTTGGGAAAAAATAGACATCGGAAATTGAGAGGCTGTTTCTAACATGCTGTTTTTGCCACTTGGGTTTGCGTGTACGCCACGCCAAAGTCCGGAAACGACATTGCGAACTGCGTACGTAAAGCAGATCCGAGATTTTGGTCTTTTTGTTGCTCTTTTTGCGTTGGGTTTTTTCGCAACCTGACATGGACCCTTTCTAGCAAGAGGTTGGCTCAACAGACCGCCCTCACCGGAGGGAGGGCCGGTCCAGATCGCACTGGGCTCGACGCACTCGCCAAGGCGCTATCAGATTCGTCACCAAACAGCCGTTCACTGCTCAAAATCAGAGCATCGGCCAACGTAAAGCGATTGCCACGCCGCGTGTTAATTTGAAGCATAAGTCAAATTGTAAATGACGCTGCGAGTAAAGCTTCACAAGTAATCGCTACCAATGCGGTTGAGTTGCGGAGTGACAGGTTGACTATCTGGTGTTGCAAGCTACACTTGGTCGACGCTCCCAAGAGGCGTGCAAACGCGTCGCCGTGTCTACTATTCTGAGCAAGATCAAGGCATAATGCCGCCAGCATCCCATTGCGGTAGAGAAACACTGAAATACGTGTCAAATACGGGCTATATAACTTGCGCCGTTGATGCGGCCAAAATGTACTCAATGACGGCTTCAGGGAGTATCGATTGGGAATCTTCTCATTCGTGACATAACGTACTACCCAACATACATTTCTCAGGCCAGTCGAAGAGTCACTTGATGAGCGTAGTCTCTAGCAAAGGCTGGAAATTTCTTTAAGAGTTCGGCCCAGCCCGTGAACGCAATGACATCATCGGCTATGCAAGCCGTGAACTGGGCCACGAGCCCACGTATCGCGTGCCCGTCCGTCGTGTCGCGGCCATACACATGATGGACGAGGTTTGTCATGATTGGCATAAATGTAAGAGCCGAGACGGTCAAGTAGGTGAGCTCGTGCGCGATATTTTTACAGGCCAATTCCATCAATGCTGGAATACCGTATTGTTGGGCAAAGTCCCAGACCCTTGCGTGGCCTATCAAGCCAAAGCGCACCACCTGGCCCTCTTGCTGAACTTGTGGGACAGATTCGATTTTTTTTGCATAGCTGCTAATAAAGCTGGAAATGGCTTCCAATTTATTATAAGTAGCTCTTTTGAGACCACATGAGCACAATTTGCGTTTGCAGGGCACTTGGACAGCCTCTATATTCGGCTTGCAAAAGCCGCACCAGGAGTCGGGGCTGGCCCAACCAATAGCAGCGGCCTGGAAAGAAGCAAGCGAATAAGGTAACTTGGGAGCATGCTCTCCAAAGCGTGACAGCCCAAATATTGGACTTGATGACTCCTGGCCGATCTTGAGATTGGCGAACAAACCAGGGGCTTTCGGCTGCTCGGCGCATTTCCTAACAAGCTGTTCGTCTGCCCTCATGTCGAACCCTTTGTATGTGCCAGTGTAAGAAAATTGACAGAAACGCAAAAAGACATCTTCTTCGACGTCTCTCAACTCGACATGCTTCGATGGGTGCCGATTTGCGACCAGCAGATTAAGCGGAGCCGACACTTCCTGTAGAAGTCCAAGGTGCATGTCTACCTTAGCCCCAGAACTACCAAAGATGAAAACCACGTGGCCTTGACATAAAAAGCTGGCCATACAATTAGCAAGTAGTCGCGTCTTGACAAATATAAATCGTACCGTTCTAAATTCTCTGGCCTGACATTCTGTAGGCCAAGCTGGGTGCTTACAGCGTCGTAGGAGCTTGAAGACATGATATCTTATGGGAGGTGTTGCTGAGCGAGGTAGCCGGTGTTGCTGCAAATAAAACTGCTGTGACATTTTATTTATTCTTGACACGTGGGACAATAGATAGAATGACCTGGCAGTGATATTCTGTAAACTGAAATCAAGATCTGTAATTCCTTCTGGATTTTACTCTCATCCATATGTCAATATTGGGATTTCCACTCTAAGATCACAGTTTCGGAAATAGGGATCTTTCGACGTCACGCTGGCACAGCGTTTTCGGGGCTCCGCTTTTTCAAGGCCAACCAGAACAGCATTGATCAGACAGGCTGGAACATTTTTTTCGAGGTTGTCGCCTGTCTGTCACCTCAGTAGTGTGTGCCGCGCGCACTCGGAGAATAACCAATCGGCTTTCTACCACGGAAGCGAGAATGAGAGTTTCGCCCCTGGGCGTTTGATAACGGCGGCTGGCTCCGGACTCCGTCTTATTAAGGCACACCTCTTATTCTCATGCGACGACGTTGAAAGGGCGCCCACTTTCATTATGAAGGTGAGGCCCCCAATACGCCTTTGTACTGCAGGCCTCCTGCTATTCTACGAAAGCGTACTACACGCCCCCTACTTTCATACGAAAGCGTACTGCAGGCCTCCTGCAATCATACGAAAGCGTACTACACGCCTCCTGCAATCATACGAAAGCGTACTACACGCCCCCTACTTTCATACAAAAGCGTACTGCACGCCTCCTGCAATCGTACGAAAGCGTATCGCCCACCTCCTGCAATCATACGAAAGCGTACTGCACGCCTCCTACTTTCATATGAAAGCGTATCGCCCACCTCCTGCAATCATACGAAAGCGTATCGCCCACCTCCTGCAATCATACGAAAGCGTACTGCACGCCTCCTGCTTTTATACGCCCTCGTATGAAGGCAGGTATGCACCTTCTCTTCAGAGGTAGATGCAACCTGCTGCCTGACGGTAGGTGCGACCTTCTCTTAGAGGCGGGCGCAACCCCTTACTTACAGGCTGGTCAAGGTCCCACTTAGGGGTAGGTGCAGCCTCCTGGGTGGGTAGGTGCAACCTCCTTGGGGGTAGGTGCACCCTCTACTGTTAAACACTCCTCTATACTACAGCGTATTGCACACCTCCTACCTTCATGCGCTTTCGTATGATAGCAGGAGGCGTGCGATACGCTTTCGTATGAAAGTAAGAGGCGTGCAGTACGCTTTTGTATGATAGCAGGAGGCGTGCGATACGCTTTCGTATGAAAGTAAGAGGCGTGCAGTACGCTTTCGCATGATTGCAGGAGGCCTGCAGTACGCTTTCGTATGATAGCAGGAGGCGTGCGATAAGCTATCGAGGGCGTAAAGAAATAGGACGCGTGCAACACGAGACTAAAGGCAGTGCAATTGGCAACCTCGAACTCCACAAATAGACGATACTCTTATTGGCCAAGTACATACTGGAATTGGTGTAGTGATGTGGCCCTATCCGCATCTCGGAGTTCAGGAACATGATTGCAATATGAACCCCCGGCTGTCGCTTAATTCTATCGATGTTCTCGTATTTGACTTACCAGTTTAGAATATTTGATTATGGGAGCCATGTCATCTGGTATGTCTCTAATCTTCGCGATCAGCAGCATGTGTCCTTGGGTGACTGCACAACCTCTTCATCATGGAAAGCCAAGGCGACATCAAATTTATTGGCATTATCCGAGTACCACTTGCGAATTTGGTTTTCAATCCGGGCACCGGAGAGAAGCCTTACAACCAAAAGCAGACAGATCAACTGGAAAGACTCTTCAGGAGGACATCAGTAAATCATGCCGAACGGCGACACTGGATTGATGGCTACATAGAGCAGAATGCGGAAGAAGGCCTTCTCTGTGACTTGAAGCTGAGTCGATCGCAGCTTGGCGGCATCAATTCGCGGGAAGAGTACCCACTTGTGGAACAACAAACGATCGCATTTACACAGGGGCGACACCGAGTTGACGCTGCGAAGAGAATTGACCCGTCTTCTTGTTGGACTATTAGGCTGCACTCAACCAACTCGCACAGCATTAACATCGTAAAATGCCGAACGGAGCAGTACCAGCATGAGATTACCAACTCTGATGGTGAAATATACACAAAGCTAAGAGGCTACGGTGGCGATCATGTCAACTTCTGCGAGTGGCATGAGAGACTCAGCATAACCAAGCAAAAAGCGTTCTTCTACATCAAGAAACGACCAGCCGTTATGGAGGCTCTCGATAGGCTGATCCCGCTGAATGGCGTCATCGAATCTCTTCATCTGAGTTACTTTCTCAAAATATTTGATAAGCGCCTTGATGATGAACTTTGCGCAGGGTTGGATAAAATTCACAAGCAATGGTCGCGCATCACAGACGGACGCAGGCTCGATTTGCTCGACAAAGATACCGTTGCGGCGCTCGAGGGCCGGGCACCTTCCGTGAGCACAGAGGATCAAGCTTGGATAGCTTCGTTATTTCAACAGCGTCGACATTCAAGCAGCGTTTCCGATGCATCCCCGTTGCAAGACATGGAGCACTGCGTGTTTAAGGAGACTGGTCTGATCCACAGCCTCCGGTCCTTGCATATGAACATGGAACATCTAGGTGTTGCAGCGGGAATACTTTGGACTTATCTCATTCCGAAAAGTCTTCGGGCGACGGCGAAAGCCAAACAAATGTCATTGGCTGCGACGCTCCAGAGCTGCTGGAGGGCGAAGGCACCTCTTGTTGAGACGACTGAAGGTGTTTTCCAGCCTGCCCACGGACCACCTTCGTTTGCCATTTCCTACGTTCAGCTCCTTTTATCAGCTCTCCGCCTATTTCCGTACCTCGCAAACGCAAAGCCGAAGGTGGAAAAGGGTGAGAAAATGTTACTCTCCATCAACCTTTACTGCATAGCTGCTTTCCATCAAAGAGCCAAATTGCTAGGTTTCGATACGTTGGAGTTTGATCCAGCTACAGTTGGCTCCATGGCTCAATCCAGTGGACAGTGGCGTCAGCCTCGCGCTACAGCATCTACCAATGAAGCCAAGCTACTGATCCGTCCATATCGCAGATGGGGCAAACCATACCAGGGAGTATATCACATTATGCAGACGCAAGCATTTCTACCAACTATAAGGAGTTTGTCGCAAACGTCTTACGTGACCACAGCTTTCATATTAGGAGACTTCGTAAGAACATTCTTCGAACCGTTTCACTTCGAACTTGATTCTTCACGTCCGCCGGTATACCTCCAAGAGACCATCATCGAAACAGCTAGAAAACAACTGTCCATCTGTCCACTTTCCTCTACATCACAGCCAATCGCTGCAGCTACTGGAACTTACTGCTGCGACTCCCACCCTCGGGCGGTACATACAGGTCTGAGTGCAGCGGGCAGTGACGAGACAATGCAGGACATTCAAAATGATCCAGAACTAAATTGTGAGAATGGAGTCGGTGTCCAGGCGAATCGGGAATATGCAGCGCAGGAGCGAAGCACAACCAACGTCACCCAGACCATACAAGCCCAGAACTTTGAGCCAGGAAGTAGTGCGCGAAAGGGTATGATCCGTGCGTCTGGAAACAATGTGGACACTGATGTTTCCACCGCCAATGTGGTGCGGTCTTTGTCACTCAATGGCGGCAGAGACAATGGTAAAGCATGGCATCCCGAAAGGCCCCAGCATCAGAGGCAGCACACCAATGGTACGGCTTTCATATCTGGAGAATCTGTGCAAAATCAAAGTGCACATATAGATCACTGGATCATTCCCCAGCACGAGGAAGAGTTGGAACAACGGCCAATGCCAGGGCTAGCCGCCACTCAGTCTGCTGCAAATGTTGAAGAATGGCGTCAGGCTATATCCGATCGTCATATCGCGTCTGCTCGATCGAGCGAACCCTCTATACACGAGCCATTGGAAAATCCACGGTTTTCAACGAGTTCTCGTGGTAGGTCAACAATTTCATGGCGTCAGCCAGGTGATGCATCCTTCGGGTCTTTGTCGAGCCAAAGGCGGGTACGAGGCAAGTGCTCAAAGCGTCGACGGAAATGGCGAATCCGCCGTAGCCGGAAGCAAAGCGAACGTAGGAAATCAGCATGTTCGACCATTCCAATCCGGGAGTGCTCAGATTCAAGTCCTTGTCGCTCTAGCGTCATGAGCCAAATATCACCTCAACCATCTCTGATGCCTCGACCTAGCAGCGATACTTCAGCCCCGTTCAGCGATGTGAGTTGGGATGGCGAGAACAGTTTGCTGTCCGTACCTCGCTCTTCCTTGCACCATCTTGTCGAAGCGGGGCCTGTCGCTCCAACCGACAAAAACACGCACGAAAGCATAGAACCACAACTGTCCTTGCGGGCGGCCACTGCTTCCACTTCCTCGAGATCTAGTCTGCCTGCCCAATTGCGTCCTGGTAGTGACATCATCGCAGACGAAACTGCGCCACGGACTCCCAACATAAATATGATACATGGGTTTCTGCAAAGGCAACCTAGGAGCGAGAAGCGCTCGTCGCAATGGCAAGGTTTCGACGACAGCGATGATGAGTTTTCATCCATTGAATTATGAGGAAGCTGTTGCATGATTATCTGTGGCATTTAGACTAGGCAGGCAAATGAGATACAGTTCGCAGACTGAGCCCTCGCACAGCACACGGTTTTCATTAAGCCACTCACCAAGATAATATGCTGCTAGAAATGTCGTGCCTACAAGCTCCGTATGTCCGTACTGATAGAGTAGGGTCCAAATATACTAGCAACACTGCGAGCGGAAGCAGAGTAGATGGTTACAGCGAGGCGTGGTCCGACGCCCACCCCGCAACAGGGTTTCTGAGCATTCTACGGAGTAGCGTTAGTGTCCCCGAGTAGAGGCAGGCTAGCTAGGCTAACACCAACCCCTGCAAATGCACTGTGGCGGTTGCGGCATTGTCGGAGTTCTGTACCGATTGGTCGGCTTAAAATAACCTGCATAACATCTTGTGCGTGCGGGAAAACCCAACTCTAGGATACCATTTTAAGAATACATAAAACACATCGATCTAGACTACGCTAGCCGAATGATAACAGCAATCACGATATGCCGACTACATCTACACTTCAGGGACAGCTACACATTCACGAGATGGTCCTCAACACAACCGACATTGCCGTGATTTGCCTTTTCGCCGTTGCTCTAATCGTTATTTTTCTGCGATGGCCACCGTGGCTGTTGCGTCAAGTGCTTCATTGCCTGGAAGATGCATTGCCTCTGCTCTCTGGAGACATTCAACGGAATGGTCTCATCCTTCCAACGCGTGCTCTGCACGTCCTGGGTAGCGAGCGCATTTGTCGCTACGCGTTACTGGGCCTCTACATATTTGCCAATACATTTTTTATCTGTACCGCTGATCGCAGCTCACAGGTGAGCAGACGCTCTGCGGTAGCCAGCACCGTCAACCTTGTCCCTTCGCTGCTCAGCGGGCGCACGCGAATTCTCATCGAGTCGTTGAATCTGTCATCCCAACAACATTTTTTTGCGCACAAATGGTTTGCTAGGATATCATTTCTGGAGGCTATCGTTCACTCAGGCCTTGTTCTCAAGACTGGGATGCCTAGGACTGCTCAAGCAATATGCGGACTCATCGTACGTGCACACTTTCCTCGTGCAATAGCTGTTCGCCGCTAACACTGTCTAGGCTTTTATCATTATACTGCTCCTGGCTATCTCTTCATTGCTCTGGGTTAGAAAGCTGCACATGGCAGTTTTCGCCGGAGTCCACATGATATTTGTTCTCACAGTAATCATCTTTCTCATCTTCCACCTTTGGCTAATCCGGCCATGGCCGGACTCCCTCGCGTCGAAGCTCCCACTCACTATCGCAGCGCTCGCGTGGGCTGCAGGCTTTGCTCACAGACACTATCGCTCGCTCAGAAGCATAGCCACAATTCAAACGCTGCACAGCGCATCTCTCGTAACTGTTCCATTGTCACGTCCGGTTCTGGTGCACCCGGGCGCGTATTTCTATCTCCACTTCAAAGGATCAGGGCTGCGGCGTCTTCGTGGTGAGCCGATGGTGTTGTTTGACTGGAAGCCGTACAAACCAGGGCAGGGCTGGGCTAGAAATTCGCTCTACGCTAAGGAGCTGACATTCTTAGTCGAAGATCACAACATGCCAACTCTCGGCCGGGATGACTGTGAGCTCCTTGTGGAAGGACCATACGGTCGAGAAATAGGGCTTCATCGTTTTAGTACCGTTCTCCTAGCAGCCCAGGGTACTGGCATCGCGGCCGCCATGCCGCAAGTAATGGCTATCGTCGAGCGCTATGCGTCTGATTCGGCGATGCGGCGACAGATGAGGAGCCAACCATTTGAACGGCAAACTCTGTATAGGGATAAAACAAGCAGACTCAACCTGTACTGGGTATTAACAAGCTCTGCCGATATCCACTGGATACAAGGAGCGCTCAGTCGGCTGGCCGCAATCGATGAGACCAAGGTCAGTACCCATCGTGGGTTCAAACTACCAGTCTAACGAGTATAGAACATTTTGAAAATATGGATTTTCGATCCGACGAATCAACTTGCCGCCGAAATTCGCGAAATGAATGAGGAACAAAAAGCACTATTCGTGGTTTGTGAAGCACGTTGGTATTTAACGTTAAAGAGCTTTATAACCTATCATTCAAATTCCCACCCTGGCAAATGTGCGGTTGCTGGTGGGTGTCTAATTCTCCCAATTCACGACGATCTGCTAATTCTAGCCAGTGTCTGGCACGCTCGATTTTCGGCGTAAAATCAGTGAGCTGGCATCACTCCAGCCGCATCGCTCACGCTACGTCGAGTTCGATTACCAGCCACGAGATGGGCGTGGTGGAGTCGAGACTGTCAGCAGTAAGAGCGAGTCTGCGATTGCTACTGATGTGAGCGTTGGCGTTGCGGCTGCCAACGATGAAGCTAGCGGGGTTAGAGCCCAAGCAACACTACTACCGCCCCCGCTCAAGCTGCGAGAGGCTTCGGCTACTCGAGGACGTACCGCCGACTCACGACGGGAAGTGCACGTAGTGCGCACACATGCCCACTACAGAAGTGTGGTAGGCGAGATGGGAAACACCTCATTCGTGTAGACCCAGTGGATAGTGCTATAGTAGTTTGAGTAGGCAATTATGTACAAGCTGGGCGAGCGGCTGGTCCGCCATTTCGAGAAACAGCTATCAGTCTTTCCAATGAATGCAACAAGTTACAATATACTGAAAATGGTTTTTTTTGTGTACCATTTTGATAAAATACTCCGCCAGAGGGCTGCGGAAGTGGCAGCGTTCATCAACCTTACACATCATGTCGTCGATGCACTCAGCCAGGCATCTAGTTCTTAACATTGGTGGCGCGGCCGAGCTTCTGGCCATCACTGCTCTGTCCCGCGATCTGGGCACTTTGCCAGGGGTCCGCCTCCGAATGGCCGAAGACGTGCTGGTTGTGGACTCTGGAAGCGCTTGGTGTCGAAAAATACGCCAGGTGCAATGGATGCCGTCGCAAATTGATTATTTCCTTGCTAGAGCCATATTTCCTCTGAGCTCTACGGTTGTACTCTTTGCCGACGCTCTTGGCGATATGGCGCAGGCCGCGAGAGTGGTAGCTGGACTGTGCCGGTTTTCTCCCCGTGTTAACGACCTGCTGCCACCGTCGCTCATCGTTCTAACGGTCAAGGACTGCGTGCAGGAGACTTTCGATAATCATGTCACTGACGAGCTTCTTGACATGGTTCGGGTCGAACATCCGCAAGAGGGCCACAGTCGGCATCAGATATCTGACCGCTGGAGAGCGCGATTTCGATCAGTGCAGATTGCTCAGAAGCGGCCACCAGATAGCTGGTCGGACGTTTTTCGATCTGCTGCTCTGACCACCGAGGAGCGCTGGAACTGCGGGTTTGGCCTCTCGCAACGAGGCTTTCAGCGCCTGTGCCAACATGCCGTCGATAATTATAAAGCTGACAGCTTCGACTATGTTCAAGCATGCGGTGTACATACCCAAGTTACGACAGCGGCGCAGAATTACTTGATCAAATTCATCCGCTCTTTGGACGAGATCAGAGCGGAACACGTCGAGGCCATCGCATCCTGTCTGGCTGTGAATGCCTACCGAGATGACGCCTATGGTACGCAGCTGCGCCATTACGAATATCCAGACCAGGTATCCACTAACAGCTACAGTTTCGTCCCCTGGCCTAGTTTTTGAAAGTTTCGGTGGGCGCTTGCTCAAAAGCTGTGCACAGCGTTCCGAATTGATGCAAGCCGCATTGGGCCCTTTCTTGCAGATTGTTCGACGGCACCGGCAGAGAGAAGTGTCGATCCTCGAGCAGCACAAACAACTTATACAGCGGGGGCATATCCAGTTGCCAGGGTGTAATATGTGCATGCTCAAAATACCGACCTGCCAGCTGCCGTGCCTCCATCAGCTTTGCGACTCCTGTCTAGCTGTATACGATCCGCTGAGCTGCCCACGCTGCGGAGCGCCCTGCGGTCCACCGACTGCCAACCCTGTCCTTGTTGGTGTCCGCGCACTAGGCTTGTCTGGTACGCCCGGGTCCGTTTTACAGTGGCTGAGGGAAGTGAGAGATAACCTTTTGGGGTGTATTGGGGAGTATTTTGACCTTGTCGTGTGTGCCGAAGAGTGTAAGTTGTCCCTGCACCATTTCAAGCACGCACTTACAATTGCTAGGCGCGTGGCTGGTGGAGGACTACTTCATCCATAACGTATCTCTCCCCGACTGTTCCCGGAAGCTCAAAGCCCGAAGAACAAAGTTTTCGGCGCGTGGCCTAGAACGAGGAAAGGGCTTCGTCGCGATTCAGACTGGCATCAAAAGTGCTACAAATTACTCCGTGTTTGAAGGCAACAGCCTGCGCGCCAGAGTACAGAGACGCTGGAACCGGTCGTTGCAAAGGCGAGGGTCCATTGCCACTACAGTGGCGTCCACCATTGACCACGAGTGTGAGCTGATATGGCAGTGCAAGCCGGCTCTTTTGATCAATTGTGACAGCCACAGCCCTCGCGAGGCCGTGCAGAGAATGTTTGCAGGGCTATTTTATATGGAGGTGCAAACACTACCGGCCGAGGCATCAGGACCACCATTTCCGTGCCGGCTGACATTGAAGTGCCGCCTTGCCTACGGGCGCCATCAGAATGCTGTGGTCCACACACTACTGGATCACTCCGTCAAGATGTACTGTGAAGTATCTGGCGCATGCCACAGGTCTTTTTTGTGCAACGCCTCCGACTGGCGCATGTATTCGTCGTCCACTGAACCGAGCTTTTCCCATTCCATACCAATCACGATTCGTGCGCTCGAAGACATTGTGCGCGTACGGATAGATGGATTGTGGAAAAGTGAGACAACGCTGGATGTCGCAAACTCTCCAACTCCTTTCTTTGAGCTTTCAGTGAGGCAAAAAGGCTGTAATACCGACGTGGCTGACAACGAAGATGCCGCGACTGTTTTCACTGATATGGGCGAAAATCTTGACGATCAAATAAGTGCAATACAGAAACAGCTACTAGAGCTAATGTGAACGACCCATAGTGCAATTTAAGCCTTTTGAGATAACCAGCATCCCATTTCCATCGTGAGATCAACGCCTGCCTTTTGACACACGAGACCCACGAGACCTGGTCGTCGCTCCATGCGTGATCTTCCCGCTCGCTGCCCCCCGCCTTTTCTGCACCCTACCGTCCGTCAAGCTTACCGATTTGAGCTTGGAGTTTCCTGCAGCATGATTCGGAGAGTTTCGGCCGCCACTTGTGCGCAAGTAAATCGAGCCGGGCTGGCTACTTCTACATTCGAATGGAGTCTCCGTGCTCATCGGAGCGGTAGGAACTTTCGATTCTGACGCCTTTGAAATTTGCTCAGGTGTCGAAGGAGAGGTCCAGACCTTGATGGACGGGTCGTGGTCGAAGTCTAGGAGTGATGCATTGGCACCGGATATGGTAGCGGGCAGCGAAGCACTAGTGGTAGCCTCAGGTTCTTCCTCGAGTGTCGACAGTAGCTGCATGATAGAGTCCTGCTCACCACCACTTGTCATTGCATTGCTGCTTGCCGTCGAGACTATTGACTGCGAACGGCTCGCATAGCGTTGTGACACAGTGTCAAGGTCATCTGGTGTAGTCAGAGCGACGTTGCACGAAGCCACCAGCTGATGCGGCTCCGGCCAGTCCGCGGGGCCATGGCTCAGATAGCCACTGAAATGCCCACCAGAACTGACAAAAACTGCGACTCTGGCTTGCTCGAGATGGAATAGCGTGTTGGCTTTCTTGAACAGCCCCCCGGTGCGGTCGCTGAGCTTGCGCGACCAGTGGGAAGGAAAGCGGCTTGGCGATGTGCGCTTGGCTCTATCCTGGGTCTGAGAGAAAGCCATGATGTGCAGAATATAGAATATCTGTTTTGAAACCCGAATTTTGACTTCTTAGACCGGCGCAATTGCTGTATTTATGCAAGAACCGCCCCTTGGGCAGGGTTAGGGGTACCGCGATACGCTCGACCGGAGAGGGTCAGGGGAATGGTAAGCGCCTTCCATCTTAAGTAGTGGGCTAGACTGCTATTGGTCAACTAAAAATAGGCAGACTGGCGTACTTTTTCGTTAACAGGTCTTGCAATTTGGTTTCTCGATTTGTGTCAGAGCTTGCTGGTGGAGTGTACTCACAACTGACTGGGCCAGCCAGGCCAGGCGGCAAGAGGTGACAGCCAGCCGTGTTTGCCACACCAAGGGTAGCTCTATGATGGTTGTACAATTTACTGTTGGACGTGAGTTTGAGATGGCAATCAGAACTGCGGCTTACAGGATGTCACCACATAATCCCTGCTGAAAATAGGCTGGCTTTACCTACTTGAGCACTAATCCAGTCTTAACATTCAGGTGCCTATTGCTACTTATAAGAAGATAAACTGAGCGCTGGTGGGAAATTCAAGCACACAGTTTGCCGCAAAACGGGGACAATACTTTTGCTAAACATGTAGATATGCTTCAGTTCCGCATCATTTAGAGTTCTATAGAACTCTTCCGGATTTTCATGAGACTTCTCAGAAAAATAGGCCACTTCCAGGAGGGTTTAGCTTAGGTCATTACACAGACCAGCCAGGAAAGATAGTTCAGCAGGCATAGGTAGCCTGATGCTGTGATGGAGTTGCTCCGGGGTGAGACTCAACATAGGAGTCGTGTTTTCAACGACTCTGTCAAAAATAGCTGTATCTGTCATGCGGCAAGAGTGTGCATTCATAATCCGCGTGTATCCGTCACGTCTCTTCGTTCGAATCTGCTCGTGCCTATAAGAGGGCATAATGACGAAGTTTCGCATCCGACGGATTTTTTGAACTATAAAGTTGAAGAAACAAAACGCTCTTTGCGCCTTCGAAGCGAAGCATGGTGGCGGCGACGGCTTGACAGAAAGCCCGTATGTCCCCAAGACTTTGTTTTGACGTTTTTGACAACGGAGGAACTGATCGTATGGCTGCTTTAATCTATTCGTGCATTGCAGTGTCGACGGGCCTTCGCAACACCTCCACCGCTAGCCACTGCTCGTCGTCATTGTCAAAGTAGTCAGCTATATTCAGCTCCGACTGTAGACGATCATGCAATTGCTGTAACAGATGGTTTGAGATTTCTGAGTCAGTATTATGTGTAGATCGCGCTGCTGAGCTCTCCGTCATGATTTTTGAGATAGGAGGTAGTCGATGGGAAGCAACCCGCTCGTTCTGATTCACTCCGGGCTTAAGTATACCACCATTTATCAATTCCACGCAGAATACTACCTTTATATTCCCGAGAGAGACTACCTCTATCTAAGTAGCAGTTTTGGAGAAACGAAAAAACGCGTTGTGTACACATTTTATCGTCTCGCTACCTAAAACCGCATTCCGCGCTTTTAGCTACCTTCTAGCGCAGTCACATACCGCCACTCATTTACACAGGCGTAGTACAAATAAAGGCACGATAGACATGTGAATTGATCACCATTCCAAGTAACGATCTGTGACAAATATATCTGACTAGCGGCTAGACCAATCTGCCTAATTATGGGAGGTAGGAAAGCTCGGGACGTCCTGTCGATACATGTTTTTGCTTGACAGTCCATTGTTGCGAACACGAGCAAGCCAGTTGCACAACACGTATGGCATGGTAAAGCACATAATAAAATGATTTATATAGAGAAAATAGAAGTCTGGACTATGGAGACGCAAACTCATCCATAAAGTCGACAAGCCCCTGCATTCTTGGGAGCAAAATGTGGGTGACAAGTAAAAAGTCTATCACTGCCGATGCAGTAATATGAGGTCTGACCTCGTTTTCCAAAAACATGCGCTGCCAGTCGATATGGGCCCCCATCACTGCTGTCTGAAAAAGATCTAGGGCCCGGCTGTACTGAGCAAAAACATGGGCCCCTTGTTCAGCTGTTTCGAAACGAGCTGATATCAGGTTGTCCCGTGTCGTGCTACACATATAGCTGCATGCCAGGCCGATCTCAGTCTCTGTAAAAATGGATGACCTTCCAGCTAAGGCTTCACGCAACACGCTTGCGATATTTTTGTAGCGTTGCAGCTGCTCGATAATTTCCATACCACTTGTGCCGCCGGCCTGTTCGGCGCCTCGCTCGTACGGCGGTGGAGGCATGGAAAGCTCGCGTAGTACATTGGGAGGCACAGAGCTCTGTTCGCCGTCTGCAGTGCGCGGTATGTGATTTTCTGTGTCGAGATAAATTGTGAACTCAGCATCTCTCTCTTGGTCAACATCGAGAGGCGCAGAATCCTCTTCGGGGTCTGCGGCGCGTGGCGGCTGATTATCCGTTTCATGATAAATTCTGGATCCAGCGCCTCTCTGCAAGCCAAGCCCGCTTGCTGCGCCAGCTTCTGGCTGCGGTGGCGACGACATGCCTGAGCCAAGACCAGTGTAGAATAGATGGACAGTGATAGGCCCAAGGATGAGGATTAACAAGTGTTTCGTAGAATCAACCCGTTTCCACTAGATATAAATATAAATAGTTTGAACGTTGCTGTTGAAACAGATTCCGTAATATTTACGACCGTAAAGCGAAAGTTTTATCCAGTTTACCGAGTATCACACCCGGGAATCCGGATTTCGCTTTCGAACCTTTCACTGACGGTATATTAAGACAAACTGCGACGCTCAATGCAATCAGGTAAATGAAAACTTGCACGGCGACATGGCAAAAGATCTAGCAAGTTTTCAGAGACAGGTGAGGCAACTACGGAATCTCGTTGCAGATAAGAGCGCTGGTCATGAGAAAGTAAGCAACGAGCACCGAGACCTCCTGGCGAGGCTTGGTGATGTACCAGAACCAGCTCGAGATGAGCCTCGCCTTCTTGGTCTTTTTTCTTCCAACAAGTTTGACAGCTGGTTGGAAAATTGGGCGAAAGAGGCCAATTCGAAGCTGGCGGAGGTTACACCGCAGCACGCCAGCACTGACGCCAGCCCAGGTGCGGCGCCCTCAAATGATGCCGCACAACCGAAGTCTATATTAAAAACGGCGGCCAATTACTTTCTGGGCGGCTCCAAAGGCGATGTCGGTGAATCACCAACACCATCGACAAGACAAACAACAACTCAGTCAGCTAGCCCTCGGTCAGCTAGCCCCCAGCCAGCGCAACCCACTATGTCACAGCCTGCTACGTCTAAAGCTGCTACACCCCAGCCCGCTGGTTCACAACCTGCAGGTTCACGGCCCGCTACGTCTAAACCTGCTACGCCCCAGCCCGCTGGTTCGCAGCCTGCTGGTTCACAGCCCGCTACGTCTAAACCTGCTACGCCCCAGCACGCTGGTTCGCAGCCTGCTGGTTCACAGCCAGCTGGTTCACAACCTGCAGGTTCACAACCTGCAGGTTCACAGCCCGCTACGTCTAAACCTGCTACACCCCAGCCCGCTGGTTCGCAGCATGCTGGTTCACAGCCCGCTGGTTCTCAACCTACTGGTTCACAGCCCGCTGGTTCACAGCCCGCTACGTCTAGACCTGCTACGCCCCAGCCCGCTGGTTCGCAGCCTGCTGGTTCACAGCCCGCTACGTCTAAACCTGCTACGCCCCAGCCCGCTGAATCTCAGCCCGTCACATCTCAGTCCGTTACATCTTGGCCCGCTACATCTGAACCTGCTGCGTCCCGGCCCGCTGGATCTGGGCCCGCCGCATCTCAGCCTACTACGACGCAGCGCGCTGCCTCACAGCCAGCTACATCTACGCACCCTGCAGTGCCTATGCGGGGCACTACGCCCCACGGCTACAGGCAACCATCAGTACAAAGTGCAAACGATGAAGCATCACATACTGCGGGAACAGCAGGGGGTCGCAACTTGGGCTCAAACATATTTGGTATGCACAGACGAGACAATGCTCTTGGCGGTATTCATGAAGAGCCAACTCCACACCCGGGCCCGGATTCGCCAATCTCGATTGGCAGTGACAGTACGCCACTGTTACAAAGGTCGCCACCCTTCAGGTCATCTGCTCCTCGCAATGTTGCCAGACCCAATGCCGAATCACCTCCCAGCCGATCGGGTGCTACGGCGGCACAGGGCGATTATACACCTCCACCAACACCGAGGAGAGAAGCGAATGAAACAGACCAATGTTTTGAAGATGACGGCAGCGAATTTGATCCAGACCAGTGGGAACAAGAAAATGGGGTCGATGAGGCTGGATATGTTGTACGACCTCCTTGCTTCGCATCCCACCCTGACACTATGCCTTCGAAACAAGAGTTCCCAGAACTCTGGCACGAGATAAGCGACCCAATTGATGCGAAACGTAAATGGGGGCTATTGAAAGGGAAGGTCCGCAAGAATTCGTTGGCTTTCGAGGTTCCCTCCGGTCAAGGGAGCAGATTTATGCTCTTCCCTCCTGGGCCCTACAAGTATGTGAGCCAAATGTACAGCCAAAAGAAGGGGAAGCAGGTCGCAGAGGTCCCCTATGGCGATCAGACGGAGCTATTCGGGTTGGATCTAGCGAAGGCACCTCCTCATCAGTTATGTTTTTCGGTTGGCAAGGGACTAGAAAAGAAAGGGGACACTTTCCTCATCTGGTACGCCCCTGAGGAAATCTGGTTCACCAAATCAGAGGTGAAAGAATGCATAGGTGCCTCTGCTCTCAATGCATTCCTCGATGAGCATGTCCCAGTTTGGAATCGGCCGCGGAAGCGGCCCGGAAGCGACCGTCCTCCGCAAGACCCTCTCTCACCTGCCCCGACCCCGACACAGCCACCGAGTGCGCTATCACGGCGCCAAGGGCATTGGCCGCAGAGTCAAAGGGACAGCCAAGGGCAGCGCCGAACTCCATCAAGGCATTTTCAGGCCAATGCAGCCTCGTCTGAGCCATTGAACCAAAATACGCCAGCAGCGCTGCACCCCAGCTTTGAAGGCATTTCCGCTGCAAATGGAGCCCCACCAGCTTGGTATAATCCTCCAGGCCATCCGAGCGGACCGCCTCCCTATGCAGCTGGGACACCTTGGAACCCTTCGCAACCGTATCAGCAATCACCGAGCAACCAATTTGCTGCGGAACGGGAACAGGCATCTTGGCCATACACATTTGCATACCCACAGGATCCAATGAACTTAGAGCAACCTGTGCATGGGCCGTTCCAGTGGCCTTGGCCGCCCCGATATTCTCAGGGTTACCCGCCGCCTCCAGCGTCGCATTTCCAGGTACCTGGGCCGCCTCCGTACCAAGCCGCCAGCCAGGGATATCGCGGAGGCTCGCATCTTCCAACACCACCACGGCAATTGGAGCATGCGCGACCGCGACAAAACGGATCGCGTCAGGCATCAGAGTCACGAAATTTAGTTGCAGGTAGCCAAGGTTATCGGCGGGGCTCCTCTACACCCTCGTGGTGGCGCTAACTGCAAAGTATCCGTCGCGTATAAAAGCCAGCAGGCTGGCTTTTCTATTTTACTTTTGTGTTTTGGTCAAGAAAGGGAGGGTAAGTAGCAGTGTCCAGACCTCAAATGTATCGTTCTCATTTGAGAGAAACAAAATGAGTTTCAGCCGATAGTGTGAGAATGAATATACCGTTCTTTATAAATTCAAATTCGCTTTTTTTGGGTGTAGGAACAACAATGCACATGGATAAACACAAGTAGTCCCTAGTCCTAAGAACTTGAGAAACTATGACAGCGATGTTCGCGATCATCGTTGATGTGGAGGCGAAGCTTGAGGCTGACCAGATCAAGGCGAAAGACAATGTAATCATCAGTCACTATCGCTTAATACTGAACCAATCGGCGCTTTGCCTTTCCGTGGCTCGGCGAAAGCCGAGCCAATCGGCAGCGTCCCTCAACTTGATTAGACCAGTACCTCCAGCAGGGGAGAGCTTGAAGTCCCACGCACTTAAGTATTTAGAAGAAACCGCCTACATAGGTATCTCTCACAATTAAACTAGCTAGCTCCCCATCCACAATTGTTAGCCAAAATTCGGCCATTCATTTGCTTTGGGGCACTTCGTTCTGCCTTGACACATCTTATACATCCACTCAGCACGGCTCGCTATATTCAAAATGTCGGCCGCAGAACTCCGCATGCTTCATGATCTGATTGCTGTGCTCCAAAAGTCTCTCCAGACCTTGACTTTTCTCTCTCAGTCTTCAGGGCTGAATGACTATCTGTCTAGGAACGTAGCTATCGCAGTATGCTCCCTGCAACATGAACTGGTCATGACAATCATGGCGAACGACGCAATTCCAAATGAATTGAGTGGTCAGCTAACGATGACGCTCGGGAACGTGGTAAGGGTTCATCTGAAAGGGAATCGCTCACAGTGATCACTGACTGGGCCAGTTTCAAGACAGTCCGCCGCGATCGCCACCAACATCGGAATCAAGCGACAGCAGGGCTTACGGTGGCAGTTTTCCAGCGGAAGAAGAAGAGGAAGACTATTACCCAGAAGTATATAGTTTATCTGATTAGCTTCCGAAGCCGGTCATGTCATAGAGCGGCGACTATGTGGCCACTGGGGCTCACCTCACTTACCATAGACGTTCATAAAAGTCAATGACGTTTTCGCCGTCACTGTTTTCGGGTGACTTGTAACATGTGCTAAATAAGAACGTCGAGGCAAGTCTATAATTAGATTGCGTGTCAATACTTCCGTGGATACAACAGAGTCAAAATATGGGGGCGGAATAATATTGACGAGTCACTACGAGTCTTGTTACAGTAGAATACCACGGCCGATGCTGATCAAAAGCTGTACCAGGCTCTAGAAATTGTGGCGTCGAGCCAACTTCTATTTCTAGTGGTTCTGGCCCGCCCATCTTCACTGATACGACGATGATGACGTGCCTATTTTTGGACAACTTATGTTTTGAAACCCTCACTTTACTACACTGGATTGTGTAGAAGGAACGCCTATTTTTAGATGCTCTCTGTCTTTGCATCCTTCCGGCACTTGATCATGCTGTATTCACACAATACTTAGTTGTTGGATTCTATTTTTAAATGGCAGTGACTAGGATTCATGAAAGTACAAACACCACAAATATAAATAAGATAACTAGATCACGCCAACATGGAAGCAGCCAAAGTGCTAACAACATATCGCAAGTATGGAACTCCATTTCTCCACTGAAGAGGTCCTTTCGATGCAGGCAACTCTGCGACATGTTCGCTCCGAGTTAGATTGTCTCTCATATGCCGTAAACGAGAACGTAGCCCGATTGCAGCAGGTCTGGGGCTATCTTGAGCTCAGAATCAGAGAAATGGACCGCAAACAGGTACGTGATAGCTCTATTTATCGTGTGGCGCTAATGGACCGGGTCATGCAGCGCGAACCAGTCCCCGAAACTCCAACGACTCCAACGCCTCCCGGAAGACTATGGGAAAATGTCCCAGTCGCCGTGGAAGTCCGTGGACGTTCGATCACGCGGAAGAACCCAGCAAAAGACGGGAAGTAGACGTTTATTGTCTGAATACTGGATCTTGTTTACAGGTAGCTTGGTCCCAACAAGAGCTCGAGGGTCGCAGATGGGTTCACAAAGAGTAAGAATCGCTACGTTTGTAGCTATGTCACCATATAGGACTCTAGCGTCTGAATAAATACATGGGATTGACATGTCAGTGTGGTTTAGATTTCAAATGTTGAGAGCCGCGCATTATTTGCTGAATGTGTAGGGTAGTTGATTTGTCGTTCCACATAACGATTCTCCCACTTACCTTGTGAAGATATCACAGTTTCTGTGAAGGGGGTTTATTATATTTCGCTAAGTGGTACGAAGTACTACGACCAGATCTTCGTGATTCAAGGCAGACGGAACGATCTAAGGAGGACATTGTCAATTCTTAATCCGGCGTAGCGATCTTGACTGGCTGTACTGACTGCCTTATTACGACATTGTATGACCATGCATCCCTCAATCATACGAGTAATATAGTATATCTACGCTTTTTGCTAGCTGGAGGTGGTGGCCGGCTTGCGAGCCGACACGGGCTCGATAGCCTCGCGCGGACGAGTGCGGTGCGGCCAGCAACCCGCTGCCTTGCGTGTGCAGTTCACCTTGCAACAGGTATCTTGGCAGAAGTCTCCGAGTAAGAACTATAAGCGGTGATGCGTTCGCGTTCCGGTAGCCGTAGCAATTTTGATCAGAATATTGAAACGTGTGCCTACCGGTACAAAACGGTCACGGAGTTCAGCTCAACTGCCATTGAGGCAGGCAGCCCTTCAAGCAGAAGGGGCCGAGCTACCAATCGGCTGTGTTCCAGCCGCATTCAAGCGAGCTAAAGATAGTATCATCTCAGGATCCTGGCGGTGTTGTATTTGGTTGGATGCAGTTTATATTGTTCTTTTGCCCAGGCCTGTCTACGTGGAACCGGCAAGACTCTCCCTTGTGCTATATTAATGACCTCTCAGCCTTGTATCTGTGGATGGCATCTGTCGCACTCATATACTGCAAGCGATTATGGCTTTTCGAGTGCCCAGACTGTCTATCACGGCCATTGCCTTATTTCTTCTAGTTCTAGCCCTCGCCAGAACTTCAATACCCCGCTGTCTCGCCTTAGCAGGACCTCATTTGGTTCTATATGTCCAATCGACTCACCATTTCGACGGACGCCCGGTTTCTATCTTGCCACTCATTGAAGAACACAAATCTTCTGTAACGCATCTTGTTGTCGCTGCCTTTCATATAAACGAAGGCTCTGGAATCCGTCTGAATGACCACGACCCGAAAGACCCGGTATTCGCAACTCTTTGGGCAGAGGTTGAGCTGATGAAAGTCGCGGGTGTAAAGGTGATGGGGATGGTTGGAGGTGCCGCAACGGGCTCTTTTACCCCAGCGACATTGGACGGCGACGACGCCGTATTCGACATATATTATCAGCAGCTCTACGAAATGATAAAAGCAACCCGATTGGACGGCATAGACCTTGATATTGAAGAACCAATGTCTCTGAACGGTGTCACTCGACTGATTCGCAGGTTGCGAAACGATTTCGGAAGTGATTTCATCATTACTCTAGCGCCAGTTGCTTCAGCCCTTCTGGATGATGCAAATCTTAGCGGGTTTAGTTATCCAGCTCTAGAAGCTACTGTCGGTACCGATATCACGTTCTACAACGCGCAATTCTACAGCGGATTCGGAACAATGTCTACACCTAACGATTTTCGAAAAGTGATAGCTGCAGGCTGGAAGCCACAAAGGATTGTGGTCGGTCAGCTAACTTCGCCCAACAACGGCTATGGGTACATTCCGTTGTCAGAACTGAGTCAGACGCTTAATGCTCTGCGTGAAGAATATGGGAAAATTGGTGGCATAATGGGCTGGGAGTACTATAACAGCGATCCAGGAGGCGAGGAGCAGCCCCAGCAGTGGATCCAGCTCGTCGCCTCTATGCTCCGGCAGTATAGCGGTCATGATTCTACACGCAGACTTAGGTAGAGAGATAGCTTGCGAAAATTTGAACGCTTTTGGTCGATGTGGAATTAAGAAGAAATGCCATTTCAAGCTATATGAACTATGAGAACTAAACGATGAACTAAAATCATGCCCCTCGTGATGTCTTTCTCTTCTTCGAATGTCCCCCAGATCGCCGAAAGTGTTTCAAAGTCCGAATTTCTGCTTTCAAACCGGTGACAGTTGTTTCCACAGCCTTTAAGCGGCGCTCTGTGACTGGATCTGGCATTGGCTGGGCATTGGCTGCAGTTCCATGAAGCGTTACAGTTGCAGTTTGAAATGCCGGAATAAGAGGCAACTGATGAACAAATGCACCAAGATTATTCGTGCTTGGCGGCAGGGTTGGTGCATTTGCGCCTATCTGAGCAGATATATTACCGCTTGGAGGCTTGCTTGGAGGCTCGCTTGGAGGCTCGCTTGGAGGCTCGCTCGGCGGTACGTTTGGAGGCATGCTTGAAGGCACGTTTGGAGGCACGCTCGACGGCGAGCTAATGGCATTTTCCGGGTCATATACAGCTAACCTGAATCCATTATTGCCTGTCGGCCCTCGCGGCTTGGTAGAATCGTCGCTCTTAGCTGAGAGTGAGCCCTTCGCATCGTAAACATTTGTCGGCCAAGCCCTTTCAGTAGGCATGTTGAGATAGGCAGAAATTGAGGGTTTCGAAGAAAAACAAAATGGAGAAACTTATAGTAAAGGCCAGAAAAACGATTGGAAGGTTGTTAATTTGGTCCGAGGCCAGCTCGGTAAAGTGCGAGAATGGTCTATTTGTAGACGCTCAGGGCGAAGCGCTCATGGTGCCCTTTCTTGTTGGTGGCGTCCCGCAGGCAGTCACTGTAACTCCCTCACCGGTCGCCATCAACCCACTAGAAGTATCTGACGGTGGGGGCGAGGCCAGACTAAGAGGCTCTTTTCCAGTGGTGACCACGGCGCTCGCGCTGCTGCTAGATGAAGCTACCGCTGTGATTGCGAATACAGTCTGCAACTCAGTTATTGGTTATGTTCTAACTGAAGGATTTGGAAGAGGGTGTACTGACTGGGCTGGTGATTGGCGTGAATGGGGTGCTCGGGGTGCTCGGCATGCTCCACCCGCTTGTTGGATTCAATGAGCGCCCGCTCGCTGTCAGGTAAACCGCGGCTGTCGTACCGAGTGAGGCCGTTGGACTTGGACCAACGCTCCCGTTAGATGGTGTCGAGGCGGCCACGCCGGTAGAAGCTGTTACGGAATTGTGATCCGGGAAGCTCTGGCCCGTTGAAATAGTACTTGATGAGGTGGATGTCCGCGTTAGGAATGTTGCAGGGCTGGAATCAGAACACCTGACAACTCCAGTCTGCTGGGTCGCGGTGCCGTCGAGATTTCCTGTGCCATTGACCAAAGATACGTGAATGCAAGTTGCGGTGTTATCTCCTGCACAATCCCTGTCATAGCTTGTTAGTTTGGCCCAGCCTTGTTTTATTTTCTCTTTCCTCCCTACCACGTAATGAACGCATCCCCGTTAGGAACACCGTTTGGCAATGTAATGGTTGCTGTCTCCACTCCCGCGCATCCTGAGGCGCTGAATGACCAAGTGATCGGCAAATATGTGCCATCGCCAAAAGCGAGCTCCGCTAGACAGCGTTGAGGAGAGGCAGCGGTTATTTTCGCCGTTAGCTCGGAGCCTGCCGCCACATTGAGCACAGGGTCCCAGAGGCAGATTGCGGGCGTTGCTTGAGAGGATGCAAACGTGGCGAAAGTCATAATGATGGCGATGATGTTCTTTTGCAGCATATTGCTTTCTAACTCGACATAAAGAGAAAAAAGCTGCGAGCAGAAACGGATCAAGCGAACTTATTTATTGCACATCGCCCGGTTATCGATTTCCGATTTCATGCCCCTAGCTTTAGGACTGGCTACGCGAAAGCATAATCTGGTTTCCAGAGTTTGAATTTCCCGGTTTCCTAAAGCCACTCTCTGAAAACGATTCCTAGCATCTGCATTACGCGCCAGGGGGAGATAGTACGTGCGCCTTCATTTCTACATAAGGTGCCGCTTGCCCGTGCATCATCCGTTTGTCTCTCCACAGACAACCTGCAATCTTTCACCTCCGCTTTCCAAGAAGCACAATGAACTCTAACAGCGACTACACCTTCATCCTCGACAATGATGGCTTCATGAACTCAATGTTCACTGACACCAACCATGAAACCTGCAACGCCGCGTAAGTTAGCCTTTCGTGCATGCGAGACATTTCGCTAAACAACTCCGCAGCCTTGTGTCATTGGAAGCAAAACTGATGACAGAAATTACCCAACTTCGGCAGCTTGTTGAGGTTCTACAGCAGCAGTCAGCGGCAAAACAAGAAAGGCTTCAAAAGCAGGAAGAGCGCATGGCTCTGCAAGAAGACCGCATGGCCAGACAGGAAGAGCGCATCTTAAACATGCGTCTCGCGGATAGAAACATCCAAAGCATCGAATCAGATGATGAATTTAGTGATAGCTCAGATTGCACTAGTGCTACTGCAGACGACAGTAGCGAGGAAGAGGAGGAGGAGGATGCCATGGACATGAACCCTCCGCCCTACGGCTGGAGCAGACTGCCTTAGACGCCGTGGCGGTGTCCGCCTACACTGGTGCCGATATTCTCTTTATTTTTAGTGTTCGCCAGAGCTAATAACATGTATGGTAGAGCCTCTTTCTCCACCAAATTCATTCTGTTTTGTCTATGGTATTTCAGGTGACTTTTAGATAACGTGGCTGTCTT
Organism: Cordyceps javanica; assembly: GCF_051103115.1. Classification (NCBI taxonomy): domain Eukaryota; kingdom Fungi; phylum Ascomycota; class Sordariomycetes; order Hypocreales; family Cordycipitaceae; genus Cordyceps; species Cordyceps javanica. The sequence continues at coordinate 4,306,625 of NC_139296.1, forward strand.
TAACATTAGACATCTACAATGAAGGCAACTGACAAACCACTCCCCGCGTTACCCGGGTTCATGCCCAATGTACGCGGCCGCAAAACAAACAGCCAGTCTTCTTCAGTATACAGCGAAACTGAGGCCGCTGGAAATGCATCGAATTCAATCGACGTCCCGCAACATGCTCGCCAACATAATCCGCCAGTACAACCCGCTCGACCAGCCGTCGGTCTCTTCGACGATGGCGACACTCGCGACTATATGATAGAGCATGGTATCCTACGCAGACAACTGCATGACCTGCAAGTGGAAAATGGGTTACTTCTTAAACAGCTCGATGACATGGAAATCGAGAATTGCAGTCTCAAGAAAGCAGTAAAATGCTGGCAGTCAACAGCTGAAGTTTGCCAGAGGACGCTGAAAGACATAATGGGCTACGTGGTCCTAGTCGTTTCAGAGAATCGCAAAAGACTGAAAGACACTCGAGCAGATTTAGAGGGGGGTTTGGCTCGGGTCTGTCCAGATAGCGATGTGCAGGATGGGCGGGACCTGCAAACAAGTTAGGCAGCAAGCAGCTTCGACTCGGCAACGACGATCCGATCTTTTTTGGGTGATATTTTTCTGCATTAATATTAGATACATGCAATACATACCAAAAACGGATTTTCGAATCCACTAAACGAAAGATGACAAATTGTGACGTTGTAGGGGAGCTTTGCGTTGCTATTGGATCACCCGAATAATGGGAAACCAATCGGCGAATCTCTCGGGCATGACAGCAGGCAAAAGAACCAGGAATAAGCCACAACTGAGTCAAGACAAGTCTGGGCTGTGCAAAGCCGCATTTTGTGCCATCATCTCTGAGGTGTGTGACACACTTTACGGAGAGCTCCGCTCGCTGGGCAGACCAGCCAACATATTGACCTGTGAAGAGCGCAAGGCAGCATACCGATTGGTGCTTTTCGTGTCACGCATAACCTAGCCCGCACGACTCATTAACGCGGGTGCTTCCCCCTATATCTGTGTACAGCGAGATGATTTTTTTTCCGGAAAGTATTATGGAGGAGGCGCTGAGCCGATTGGATCGGCTCGCGCCGATGCAGCACAAATCCAGCCCCAGGCTTTATTGCGTAAGCTTTGCCTTTTTCTCTTGAGCAGCAAATAACAGAAAGTCTATAGTCGTTTCGAGTCCATTCTTAGGTAACTTTTGGTCATGACCATTCTTTTCACTTCCCGCCGCACTTATCGTCCCTATGTCTTCTCATTGCTCGCAGATTCTTTACGCCATTCTGAACAACGACGCAGCCCTTGTTCGACTACAAGTTCAAGAAAATGCCTTTCATATAATTCCGGCAGACTCGTGGATGATATATGAAGCTTGTCTGAAAGGGCCACACATGATCGTTGCCCTTTCCGGCGCTGCCAACATCAATATGAATCCCGAACTGCCAGGCCAAAAGGGCGATCGAGTACTTCACATGCTCTTGAATACCCCCTCTAAATACTTTGCATGTGACAAGACGGAGACTCTCATGGAGTTTCTCAGCACTGGAGTTGATCCTTTCGTTCCGGGACGTGGTGGAAATACAGCTATCCACATCCTATCTGGAGGCGGGGTTCTGGCACAAAATTCATCAGGGCAAAAGCTCTTACAGATACTTCTGTCTGGCAATTTCTTATCAAAAAGTCTCGTCGCGTTACTCAACGATAGGAACTTTGCCCTTAACACGCCTTTGATCGTTGCGGCCCAGGCTGATAATCTACCGCAGCTTCAACTGCTTCTTCAGCATGGGGCTGATCCCAATGTTCGGGGAGAGTTCGGGCGAACAGCTTTGTATTTCGCAGTCGCAAGAGACTTCATCGACATTGTCGAAATCTTACTAGGCTTTGGTGCAGAGATTGGACATGACATTGTGGCTCTGTCGCCCGAAATGGAAGCTGTCTTGCGAGGCTCAAAGATCAAATAGATTAGATAATTTGCGTACTGTTCGAAAATGTACTTTCATATTATGACCTTCATTTCGCTACTCTGCCATGGCTGGCGGTAGTTTATTATAAACCCGTGACCACTTCCTCGGTGGAAAATAAAACTCCTCCAACGTCTTGTGGCATGACCGAAACTATTCATTCAACGAGTATTTCAGTCGGCTCGCAGACTGTCAGGAAGAATGCCACCCATATCGGAACTCCAATAATGGTAGAGGCATATATGGCTCTAGAGACTAATAAGCCAGAGTATCTCATGGGAAGGTCACGACTTATGATAAGAGAGCCTTCGAACCAAAGTATGACTGAAAACGACATTCAGACCAAGATAATAAAACCTGCTCAATGCTTTTCGATAGATATAGCTGGATATAATGCTGTACCCGCATACGAGATAGACCAACTGCTGATAAACCGGGTGAGGGTGTAGCTATGTGCCTGGGCTACTTTGTTTCTTCGGGTCATAACACAGAGAGTCCTAAAATCAGAATGCCAACTTCTATTTGGATCATGGGAGCCTCAATTTTCTGTCTCTTATGGTAACAATTCTATAATAATTACAATGCTGAATTTAGCACAGTGAAAAAAGTCCACTCTGGCGGGTCAAAAGTTTCATGGAGGATATATATACTTTCACGAGTCGTGAAACTCACAATTGGGCCAATCCATGATTCAATGATTTAAATTAAAGGGGTTCGACTTTTGTGTATATGTAGCCACAGCCATGTCATGGCCAGTTAATCTGCCTCACGAAATGGCAGGCCGCCCATAGTTGGCAAACGTTAAAGCTCGAGGTGCAGTGATCCAGGCAACAGCTAGACCACGCAAAATCCTCACCGCAAGCCAATCGGATGCAAATTACACGACCGTCTCCATTTGGCAACCTATCGGTTGCGATGGTGCACAGCCGGGTGGACTAAGAGCATGGTAATTCTCGCGGTCCGCAGCCGATCGGTCGGAGAGTTACGAATGCTAGAGGTAGTCAGCCGATTGGTCCGGAACACTACCGATTCTCGTGGAAAGCAGTCGATTTGTTTCGTCAGCCCCGAGTATTGTGGAGCGGCGATGAAGGTACCAAGCCGATTGGTTTAGCGGATTCCATGGCCTTTCACACACGATCACCAAGCTTCACGAACCGTAGAATAACAGGCAGCAAGCGTCGCGCTCATATTATCGGGACGCTTACCGCAGGCGTCCATAATGAGTCATACGACCATAGACGGCGCAGGCAGTGGCAACTAGGGCGTTCCAAAAGTTGTGTCAATCAGTATATAAAGATCTGTGTCACCTATTTGGAGCAACAAATGGTTGCCACCGGCCATGGCAGCGTCTCTAGCAATGTCTGATACCTCAAGCCCAATAGCGACGGATAGCCAAAGCGCATCCATGCCGGCAACCCCAATTACTCCCTTGACTCCTCCTCTAACTAATGCAGATGGGATGTTTGATCGTCGCTGGCCCGGACCCACCATTTTCCGTGTCACCTTACCAGCATCTTGTGGGTGTCACGACAATCTCATGCAGGCCATCATGGAACTCCAACGACGGTTCCAGTTCTTGGCTGCTAGAACGAAGAAACTTGAAGATCGTGTGTAGCTGATTTTCTATTAACTATCTGGCTGTGCTAACATTTTTGTATAGTGCATTGCACTTGTGGCAACGTCGGCAGTGGCACGGAACTTTGCGTTTCAAGTCAATTGTCTCAAATGGATATGAAGCCGACTGAAAGTTGAACAAAAGATCCTGGCAGTAATTAGAGTGTTGAACTAGCACTAGAACAATAGCCGTTACGTTCTCACCAGTTAGAAAATTTCATTCGTCCTCATCAGAACAAAGTGGCACTCATGCAAGCTGTCGCCATAAAGTCGGGGAGTCGGCACCAGAGTGCGAGCGTCGAGATTGAATAGATCCCAATCATCTCTAGCGGAGCATGTGTGCGTTTGGCGTTGCTCCAGCACTCTTTGAACAATGGTTCGAACAGCTGGCTCGAGCATCTGTATCTTTTCGCGGCTGACGCGATCCCGCCGAACGGAAGACTGGTATGTTCGTCCAGACACCGGATGAAATCGCAATGACAAGATTTCTATATCGACACTCAAGAAACCGAGCCATGCAAAAATGCCGCCAGGCTTACGATAGGCAATAGTCCATTCTTCCATGATTGCTTTGATGCTAGAAATGAGGCACAGAAGTGGGAGTATCACAAAATGCAGTCAAATAGTTCAAGAGTTGACCGTTATGGAGTTGAACCTCATTTCTGATTACGGACTGCTCATTACTATTTTCAGGAAAAAAGTACAAGGAAATAGGCCATACGAGAGAAATTCTCTTGTGGTACTAAAAATAAATACACTGACTACTCTAAAGATCTGAAACGCGGTGCAACTGTCACAGGATGTTACTAGGATATCTTCAATATGCAAATAAGAAATGTATTATACAGAAACATCGGATGCGGCTTGAAGAATGCCATGAGCAATAGACTTGAATTTCGCGATCAGCATTCTTTGTCTCTTATTCTGACGTGCTAGTCCGTCCTTCTTGCGTTTGAGCCTTTTGAGCTCTCTTTTCAGCCGTGCCATGTCACTCATCAAATTTGTTGATTGGTCATTTGAGATGAGACGCGCGTTCCCGCTGTTAGTGTCGGATTCATGCGAACTAGAGACTGCTCGAAAAGTGTTTCCAACCCCGCGACATAGTTCCATGAGGGGGCCTATAGAGAGCTTGCTCAAATGCCTCTGAAACAATTTTGGCTCGAACAAACTTTCTTTTCCTTCAAATGCCACCCAAGAATAAGGGTCGTCGCTCTGAGGCAGCAGCCTGACATTGGCCGGATCAATACTTATCCCAAGCTGAGTCCCTGTCAATTGTTAGTCGATTTCGCGGCAGACTTCGCCTGCAAGAATACTTAGATGCTCAGCCAGCTTCGATCTGCAGCGGGCTCTCCACTCAGTGCGCTCGATATTATTTGTTCTTGCCATGACTTGTTCTGCTTAAACCAGGGTGAGAATAATCTAGGAGCAGCTGATATGCAAAGCGATTTAAATTTCTACTCGCTTTCAGGCACGTTTCCTGTTTCCTGAATATATTGACATGATTCACTAGTGGAACGATTCCATAACGAATCACGGAACCGCTTTAGCCGCCAACGGTGTTTTCTTTGTTATCCTATTTTTGTATCTTGGGATCCATATTGTTGTGATTCGAGAGAACTCCGGCGGCTAGCTCATGCGTCAAACTTCTCTCAGGATATTCTAATACAAGCTTTCTTATTATAATACCGAGTCTTCTATATTAAATCTTCTCTTTCGTTGGCTGACGAACCAATCGGTAGACTGCCTTTCACTTTGGCCCACTTCGGCTGAGACCGAACCTATCAAATGCTCCCATGTTCGTCGGCGACAGGATCGCGACTGCCTTATTAAACCCAACATGCCTCACAACATATTCGATGAGCGACACTAAAGCCGTAGGTGTTCAACCTAGACTGTTGCCGCTTTTCTGCTTTAAGTCCAAGAATCATGAACATTTTTGAACCATGCCGGGGTCCACCGCGCTAAATATGACTGTCGAGCATTCGACACCAACCTCTACGCTTACGAATTCAACTTCGCCATCCAGAGCAGCTGAGCCAAGCCGCCATGCATCATCGCTCTCATCTCTCTCGCCTTCTACTGAGAATTTCCCGCCAGAATTCTCCTACAATACCTTCTCTACGAGAGATTTTCGAAATAGCAGCAAATCGGGAGAGGAAACAGGTGAGGCAGGATGTCAGACAGACGCCACGTACAGTGGCCCGGTCCCTTATTGCCAGTCAGCTGCAAGGAATCGCCCGGCCTCTATCAAGGAACTCCTCATTCCGCAAAAATCCAGTCAGTCCGAACAGAGAGTCTCCCATTCGGAAAGGCACTCTGATCAAGCTGCTTCAGCGTCCAGCATACATGTCGGATTGCAATCTGGTGCGAAGAAGCGCCAACGAAGGTTCTCCACTCGAACAAAAACAGGCTGTTTTACCTGCCGCAAACGAAAGAAGAAATGTGACGAGGCAAAACCTATATGTACGTGTTATTATCGCTTGCGCTATATCAAACACTAACTTGCGGTAGGTTACAACTGCGAAAGAGGCAATTATCATTGTGCAGGATATTCTGCACCGAGCATTCGAGATAACACTACTACGACCATTGAACCTCCGCATAATGAAAACTCGAACGGCAACTTCAGACTACCACAAAAGGACATGATCCTTCCTGTCACGCGCTCTATTGCTAGCAGCCCTCGGGCAGTAGCGCAAATGACCCTCTCATATGCGGCTACAGAGCGAAACGGCTGTCTGAATGCTCTACCAATTGCTACGAGAAGGTCTACCGAGAAAGGAAAAATGCTTACAGGTTATGGGTTCTGTCACTTTGACCAGGAGCTAAGCCTTGAACGTGATCGTGCCGCAATGTCTTGTCGACTTTTCAACACTATTGTCAGAACAGGAGCTTCGATTGAGGAACACACTCATCGCTTCTTGGAAACGATAAGATTTGGTGAGCTGGCCTCAGGATCGCAGCCACCAGCTCTCGGGGAACTCTGCAGTGCTCCTTCACAAGTTTCTATTGAAGCTCCCTTCCATTGCGACTACGGTTATAACATCATTTTTGGCCGGAACGTATCAATTAAGCATAACTGTGTCTTTAATGATGCGGGACGTATACATGTTGGCGACAATAGTGTAATTGGTCCCAGTGTCAGCATTTATACCGAGGAGATATCTACAGACCCTCGATACCGCCAAACTTGTCGGGGCATTCATTTCGCCAAAGGAGTCATCGTTGATTCAGATTGCTGGATTGGGGGAAATGTGACGATCTTGCCTGGTAAGATCATTGGCAAAGGTGCCACTGTTATGGCTGGCTCGGTTGTCGCTGAAGTTCGTGAAGTCTGTTCTTGATGCCAAAACAAGTGCTAACGTCATGGGTAGGATGTTCCTCCTTTTGTTGTGGCCGCGGGGAATCCAGCCCGTGTTCTACGTAGCGTCGTCCCCGTATGAGCCGATCATATTTCTTTTGTGGTCTGACAACGGAAAGATACGACCAGATGACGATACATCTTTTTGAACCCGCAGAAAGTGACGCCTTGTTGAGCACAGATGGATGTGGCGATGCAGGTCGAACAAACAACTTGATTTTAATACCAGAATTGTCATACTTAGCCACTAATTATACTTGCCAAAATTATCAAAAATAAGCCGATGCACGATGATGCCACTTCTTTCTTCGGCGACATGCTAGAAAAGTGCTCACAATCGTCAGTGGACCTCTGAAACTTGTAGGGCATGTAGCACAGCAATCTGGCCCTCGACTGTCGGTGATATTAAACGGCTCTTTCACAGCTCTCAGTTATACTGCTTCTGCACAAGACTAATTGTGTGACTATTTTCTTGGCCTTCCATAGCTTTGCAGTTGGACGAGAGTGGAAATCTGGTGTGTAAGAACTCAACACTGAGGCTTGCCCCAGAATTGGAGTTTCGGGTACGCTGCCGATTGGCTCGGTGGGAGCCGATACTGCCAAGGGTTATGCTATTTAGGCCATGTACAGGATTCCCATAATAAATTCTGTTTCTGTCTGTTATTCATTTCTGTCATAACCGCTCTTCGAAGTTCGCCAGGTATAATGGCCAGAGCTCAATATCCACGGGTGCCCCTCATTACTCACACCGTTCTTACACCGCTCGTCAGTGTTGAGCTGACTCTCTCTACAGTAAGTATAATAATCACCTATTCTCTCAAGCCTGCCTATAGGCTGACAGATGATAGTTCTAGTCTATGGAGGTGACCTAGATCAGGTAGATCATGGGTACATCTTGGTTCCACGTTGCAGCGCCTGGTCTATCTTTGCTTGTGTCTATATCATACTATCTGTCTACGTTGATCCACGAATACATAGCCCAGATACGTGTCTCATTTTAGCCGGTATCTCGGGCATTTGCTGGTTTGCTACCACCATTCTCATCAATTGGGATTTTCCCGACTGTTCTGTTGGCTTACTTGCTGTGGAAAGGGTGCGTAGCATGTGCCCTTCAGGTGATCTGCATTACTCCGCCAAGGGCAGCCGAGTCGGCCTGCTCCCCACTTGGCAAAGCCTTGTCGCTCGTCCGTACCAACAAGAAATAGTTGCGTTGGCCCTGCTGCTACGACTCTTTTCGAACAACGCCAACCTCTTAGCAGAGTTTTTATGAAATTATTTATTATGTGTTTCTTTGACCAAAAAGTCTGGGCCTGTGGTTTCTGGAGGTGGGGTACATTTCGGCAACAATGCACAAAAGAGCACAGGATTGGCGAAACTTGCGGGCTGAAGCTGGTCTACGATGTAGCCCATCAACCCGACACATGCACCTTGTGCGCGACTATTGCTCGAAAACGACGTCGATTAACTAAAATGGCCGCCGACGTTTCTAGATGGCAACAACAAAAACAGTACCCGGCGACAGTCGAAAGAACGAAGCGAATGATTATGAGTATAGAAGGTGCTATTTCTGCTCTTCTGAAAGAGCATGAGCTTTGCGGTTCGGTTTTCAGGAATCGCACCATGAAAAGCAGATAATACATTGACGTATTATGCAACCGTATTGGTTGGCCTCTGCCGTAAGTTCAACATCGCTGTGCTACCTTGTCGTGCGCTCACGAAAAATGGTCTTCCCAGGCATCCTGAACTAAAGAGCTGAGCGGTGGTTGGACCCAAGCAAGATGCCACTGCTTAGGCGGCTTCACGAGCAATTTCTCACGTCGTGTCCTTAATATTATTATTTTCAATTTGTTACAAAAAAGTAAAGTGAAGTGAAATAATTGCTCTTTATTTGCATCCATTTGAGTGAATGAGTGCACAGTGAGTGCCACAACTACCTAGGCGCATGTAACTTCTAACTGGCTTAAAAGACGCCTACGCGCCCTGTGTGACTACGGAGGGGCGAGTGCCAATCCGCATTGTGATGTTCCACGCCCAGTAGCTCCCCTCATGCGTCATGTTCCTGCAGCATCCTCTCAGTTCCCTCAAACAATCCCTTTAGACAATCCCTTCCTTGAATGCAGATTTTACGACAGCAGACTCGAAATGACAGATTCTAATGCAGGTTTATGCTCTTGCCTCCCGGGCCTTACAAGGAGGTGAGCCAGAAATACGAGCGTCTAGTATCGAGGAAGGTTCCAGAGGTCAACTACGGAAATCAGAGGCACATATTTGGACGAGACTTAAGCAGAACCCCCCCTCATAACGAGAACTGTCTATTTATGAACTGCTCACTGCGACGCGACCGTGGTAACCTGGCGTGTTGGTGGCGGCGCGCAGGCCGTCACAGTGACTGTGACGGGCCTATTACTGGGTGCCATTGGCTCACCAAGGGTGTGTTTGACGGCAGGATCGAGGCTGGATTCACGGAGCTTTTGCCTGTATAGACCTCCGGACTTGCGCCGCTCGGGGCTGTCGCTGTGGTTGCGACCCCTGTCTGTAACTTAGTCATTGGCTGTGTCCAAAAGTGCCTCGGTCTAGAGGCCCCGAAGAGGGTGTTCTGACCATGCTGGAGATTGGAGCAGATTGGGGCCTGTGCCTGCTCAAGTTGCTTGTGGAGCTCAATGAGCGCTCACTGGCCTCGATCGGCGTAGCGGAGGGCGTACCGGCGGCGTACCGGCAGAGGCCGTTAGACCAGCGCTACCATTGAACGGAGTCAGGCCAGCCGAAACCGTTGATGCTGACTCGTAGTTACTACTCGGTACACTTCGGCTAGTTGAGAAATCCGTAGGCGAAAGTGGTGTCTGCGTTAGAAGTGTTGTAGGGTTGGGATAAGAGCATTGGACAACCCCAGTCTGTTGGACGGGGGTGTTTTCGAGATTCGCCGTTCCGTTAGCCAAGAACACATTATAGTTGCTATCTCCACACCCGCATATCCTAAGGAGCTAAACGACCCAAGTGACCGGCAAGTACGTGGTGTCGCTAAAAGCGAGCTCCACCAGATAGCGCCGAGTAGATGTAGCGGTTATTTTCGCTGTAAGTTCCGAGCCTGCCACCACATTCAATAATGGGTTCTAAAGGTAGATTGTGGGTATTACTTGAGAGGCTACAAAGGTGGCGAAGGTCATAACGATAGTAGCTAAGGTGGTTTGATGCATGTTTTATCTTGAGTAGAGGAAAAGGCTGAATAGAGATGAAGTCAGCAAGCCTTACCAGTACTTTATAGTGAAACGATTTACCTATCAGGAACCGGTTTAAGATTTACTGTTTTCGAAACTGAGTGGTGGGAAAGTGTGATAATAATTTCAGGGTATAGTTTTTGGTTGTCCGAAAGTTGCTGCCAGGATTTGTTTTCTGGCATCTGCACTTAAGCGCCTGCATATGATGCTAGGGCAGCCCTCAGTTTCTAAATATTTAAGGTATCAATTACCGGTACAAATTTGATTGTTCCTTCCTAGACAGAAAATATCATCAATCTAACTATTAGTTACACACCATGGCATCCAACGACTACGCTTTTTACCTCGACGATGATGGCATCATGAACTCGATGTTCCCTGAGCCTGGCCATCACAACTGCAATGCTGCGTAAGTCAGTAATTCAGCTATTCTGACATGCTGGCTGACATTATGAATAGTCTTTCTGCTTCAGAAGCAAAGCTGACGGAAAAGATTGCGCAGCTTCAGCAGCAGTTAGCGGCACAGGCAGAGAGGCTGCTTAAACAGGAAGAGCGCATGGCTCTGCAAGAACACCGTATGGCAAAACAAGAAGAGTGCAATTTGAAGATGTGCATCTCAGACAATATCTCGAATGTTGAGTCCAACGACGACTTCGGTGATAGCTCAGATACTACTAGTCTTACCGAGGATAACAGTAGTGACGGGGAGGAGGACGTAATGGAGATCAACCCTCCGCCATACTACGGTTGGAACAGACAGTGTTAGCCGCCAAGGCGGCGCAACCTGCACTGCTTACTCTGTTGTTAGTCTCATTTAGTATCAGTACTATATATCCCAAGTTTCTCTGATGCACATCCTTGAACGGGTCTCATTTTGTCTGTAGCATCTTCAACTATTGATGGGTGATCTGAAATAATGTCAAGCAACAAGCCACTGCCTGCGATACCGGAAAGTCTGACCTACGTACGTAGCTGCAAGTCGAAAAGCCAAAACTTCTCACTATACAGTCAAAACTCTTCGAATATTACTGAATTCTCGCAACATGGTCGTGAAGACATCGCACCGCAACGTCCTCCCCGACCGGCCCATGGCCTCTTCGACGATGCCGCGGCATTGGTCTTTACGACAGAGTATGCTGTTCTACGTGCGCAACTGAAGAATCTAGATGCCAAGAATGCGCAACTGCTCAAGCAGATTGACGAGTTACGATCAGAGTGTGAAAGGCCGCTAGTAAGTTGATTCAACTATCTAGTTCCTATGCTGTTTTCTATCAAGATGAAGAGCAAAGAAAGTGAATCAACTTTATGAGAGCATGACAGCACTTCTATAGCTTCGATCAATGGAAGGTTCTAGAAGCTCGGCGGCACAGCCGCCGCTCAAGCGGCTTGCCCGTTACACAGAGAACGGCTGTCTTAGGATCGCAGTGGGTCACAACAGTGGCTGGCAGTCAACGGCGGAGGAGTGTCAGAAAACACATAAATAATGAATTTGTGGTTTTGGCGGTTTCAGAGAACCGGAAAAGCTGAAGGAGACTCGAGCAGACCTACAGGGGTCATAGTTCGGGGCTGTTCTGGTGGTGGGCAGGCAGGCGACACTTGTAGGCTGCAGACGCGTCCGCCTTGGAAATTACGAGTCGTTTTTTTTCACATGTATTGCGTTACTTCTACATTGAGTATTAACTCTCGTAAAACAACTGGTCACTTTTGAAAAACGAAGGGATGAGAAACTGTAACGTTGTAAGGCTGTTATCGCTTGCTATTGGTCCCAGCTAGTCGGTAACCAATCGGCGAACCCTCGGTCTTGAAATTGCACGGTGAAATAAACGAAGAACACAAAAGCCACAACTGAGTCGAATTAGTTCTAGACCATTTAATATGGTATAGCTTGCTGAACCGCCAACTATGAAAACTTCATGCAGGCCACGATGGAATTTCGGCGATGTCTCCAACGAAGATGAATTCTGGGAGCAATTAGCATATTGTCATAAAAAACATTAAAGAATTCAATTTTCTTACCTCTATCAATCATCCCGTTCATCAATCTTTTTGAGAACAAAGTGACATTCGTTCAAGCTCCTGCCGTACAGTTTCGGTGCCGGCACCAGAGTGCGGCAGCTGAGATTGAACAGACCCCAGTCACTGCGAAAGGCAGCCAGAGCTCCCACTTGTCCCCCCCCCCCCCCCATTGGCGTGTGGCATGCTTGCGGCTCTTCCTAGTCAAGGCCTTTTGCCCCAGCCGGGGCACAAGTCCGTGGCCATACGCTGTAAAACAAAAAATCGTTCTAAATAACATTGTGGATTGCTTAGATAATAACCAGCTGCATGGCTGCTATTGGTGCGTGCCACAGCCTTGTCATACTTCCCGTGATGACAAAAAGTGCAGGGCCATCATTGACTCGGCAGCCAACCAACCAAGTTCACCAACAAGCTCACAACCATTCTTCCAAAAGCAACTTTTTCCAGACAGTCAACCGCAACGACAATTGCAATGTCTTCCATTATTTTTGACGAGGAGCCCCTTGTATGGCATTTTGCTATGCAAGACGAAGCGGACGACGCTGTGCCGGGCGATGATTCCGACTCGGAGCCTGCCGTTAGTCTGCTCTATCTACGCATCGCAGGCAGGCGCTCTATTGTCCTGCTGCGAGATACCTCCGAGGAGTTAATGGAAAACCAAGCGCCCGATAATGAAAGCAAGCGCGAGTCTGCACGACGTCGTGCACTGGCCAGCCAGCATCCGGATCGTTACGTGGAGCTGAAGCATGACCTTATCAGCGCTTCCGCTGCTCCGTTTCGACGCGACCTGGATGTGATTCTCTTCACACATGAGACGAATACCGAATTTGTAAATGAAATGGGCGACTACTACGGCACTCAGCTGGATGCTATCGGAAAGGTCATGTTTGAAGGCAGCTCGTGGAATGAGGACCTTGACGCATGCTTGGAGCGGATGGCGGTTTTCAACAATGTACACACAATCTCTGTATGGCTAGAGAGCGACCGATTCGCCAACAATTTCGAAAGCATGACAACAAAAGACTACGTTGCCATGGCGCTCGACTTTGAGGCAAGAGACAAACGCATGTTGAAGGGCCGCAACGTAACGGTGGAGTACATCGACTACAACGGAACCGTCCACGGTACATTTCGGACCGGCGCCTAACTACTAAACTGCCACTTGAGTTTGGCCATATTGGCCGGCTTGTTACTGCACTATGGAGTAGTTAAGGCGGAGACACAAGATGGAGGTGTAGGATGGTGATGTGAACCAGAGGGCGTGCGGGTCCAGTCGATAGGTTACCATGTAGCTGGCTGTCAGATAATTGAGATGCGCTCGCGAAGTTAGACGCTTGTATGCGTTTTACGCGTATCACTATATTAAAGAATGCCATCTTCATTCACCATGACGAGGGATGGTGCCCATTGGCTCAAATTTACGTGTGCTGTTTAAGGGTGCTCAAGCGGTACAAATCTGACCATACTCTGCCTCGATCTTGACGCGCTTCTCGCGCAGCAGCCCCTCCATCACCTCAAGGCCACCCTGGGGAATTCTTTCTGCAGCACAAAGCGCCGAACCAGCGTTTCACAAATACATTGCAAAGTCTGATTGATCCTGCAAAATAGAGGTCTGTGACTTCTTTGACGCCAAGGGCTGAAGCTAGTACCGCTCTTAGGGGAGTGGAGTTTACACGAAACAAACTACGAGATCGCTTCACATTTTAATCGAGAGTCGTAAAAGTCAAGAGTATATAACGGCCTTTTATAGTCGTCAACAACACTCTGAGAGTTGTATAGAAAAACAGGGATTTGAGTGTTCAACTTCTTCATCACTCATTGGATGAGAATGGTTCCTTGTGAAACATGAAAGCCGAAACAATATTTATTATTGCCAATTTCCTAGGCCTTTTCGCAGAGTTCAGGTCGATGCCGCAGTCTCGTGGAGTAATGTACCTGCAATGCTCCTTGAGAGCGCAAGCCAGGAAATTCTATGCTAAGTTGATGTATCTTTTCCCATGTAACCGTTGGATCAGCTCTTAGTTTCTAGAGAAGTTGATCCTCATCTAAGGCGAATTGTATTCTTGCGCGGCGGATTTTATTCACTCGGTATCTCACTCTTGATTCCCGTCGTTGGGCTGACTGCGACTTGTAGCCACTCTCTTCTTCGTGTGAGGTACGGTCCAAATGCCCGTAATCCTCGCGGTTGCTGACTGGTCGCAGCTCGATAACGAAGTTTTGGCGCGTAGGTAGTTCCGAAACGCATAGTGGCTGCCTTATAGATTGAGTGCAATCTGCCTCAGTGTGGTGCTCCCATTCCATCTCGACTATCGGTTCCGCGGGATGAGTGGTCTTTTCGCTCTTCAAGTAATCCGTGTCAAACGGGGTTGGAAGAAGATAATAAGGTGCTCTGGGGTTACTGGTAACCATTGTGACCTCATCTTCGTAGTTTTGTCCCGCTGATTCAAGTTGTGAGGGTAGTCTCTCTTTCCGAGGCAATGTCAAGACATCGTCAGGGTATGATTGCTCCGATTTAGTAAACAGAGGTAGAGGTGTTGTAGGTAACGATATCCATTCGTCCATGGCTCTTTCCATAATGTCTTCTGGGCTTTCTGACCACTCTCGAGGCGGTGTGCAACGACGCAATGTCCGTGTATCGAGGCTTATTGCCAAAAACTCGCCATGTGAAGTCAAATCTACCATTTCTGCTGTTGCTTCCGGGTCATGATCGTGCGAGAAGGCGTCGCAGTAATCAAGTGTTCCTTGGCTTTTGACGCTCTGATCGCGGCTCAGGTCAGACGAAGCCTCGTTCATTGACTTATCATACTCAACCGCCACTGCCACATCGACTTTTGATCGTCGAAATTGGTAGCCATGAGAGTCATTGAGATGGTCGCGTCCGGACTCCTTTCTTTCTGATACAAAGTTGCAGTGTACACAAGTCCAGTGCCAGCCGTGAGATTGGTCAATGTGGTCAAGTGCTTTGACTTTCCTGTCCCAATACCTTAATCGCTCGCCTGCTACCAGACCATCAGACTGCGCGCAGAGTAGACAGAACGCTGGACGGACCAAAGTGTGCCGGTAGGTTAAAGAGCCGCAGTGAACCAGAGAGTTCGATAAATGTCTCTGACAATCCTGTTCCCACTCCGTTGGGGTGTAGAACTCGTCGCAAAAGTAGCAAAACGTCAACTTTGAGAACAGAACGCCGAGTTCTTGGGCTACTTTGTCGCTTCGGCAATGGTGGATGTGAAGGTTACGCCGTGCGAGACTGGTAAACGAGTTAGTGCTGCCGTTACTCAAAGTTGTCGTTACTGACTGTGAAACGTTTATGTCGCAGTAGGGGCATAACCCATTCCGTGGAGTTTCGCGAGCCCGATGGTATCTCTCAGAAGACATCGTCAGCAAGTGCAATGCATCTTCCATGACGCAGAGCTCCTCATCATCGCTGATCATCGCTGCGCTTACGCGCCTTTTTTCGGGAAACACCTGGTTCAGCGGATCAATAGTGTCATTCGCTGTGCGGCAGCCATAAATGAGCCGATCTTTTCGCAGCGCTTTCAAGCATTCTTCTCGATGCTCTTGCAGCGCTTTCTTTCGGAGTCGTTTCAAGGCGTATTGACGAGCCCTCTGCGCCTTTGCTCTTGCATCTGGGTCGACAGCAAACTTTATTTCATCATCACACATTGCCAGTTCAGAGCTGCTTTCCACTTCTGCCAACATCGCGGCAGGAAGTCTGACTGGCATGCCGGATTGGTGAAAGCGATGCAGGCCCTGGAAGTATTCCACAGCAGTGTGATCTGCAGTCTCTCGCATGAAGGCCGCCAAGCCGTCGCACGATGAGACGAAAGCTACATAGCTTTGACCGAAGATTCGGTTATCATTATGTAGTACATGCTGCGATCTTTCTGTCGGAGTATATCTGTCTGTCATAATAATGAGTATCAAACTCAGCAGACGTCAGTCATCCCAGTACCCACTGTCTAGTTGTTTTCCTAGCTCTGTTCTTATCATATGCATTGAGGCTCGATCAAAATTGTACTCCCCCATAAACACTTTTTTCAAAACTCTCTCAAAAACAGCGAGTGTCATCGCTTCTGATATCAGGCAACCGTTCCTGTTAACGGTCCGGCAGACAGGAAGCTCGAGGGCCGCCTCATTCTACTCAATTGGTCCATCGCCCCTGCCGTCGAGTACTTGGGTGAAGAAATCAAGGTCCAAGGCGCCATCAGCAATGGCAAAATGGAGAAGGAAAAACACTGCATTATAGCGCAGTACTCGATGCTCTCGGCCAGTAACGCCGAAACTGGGTCTGTCAGCTACTGGTGCTTGTCTTAGCCTAGCAACTAACCGCCTGTTTGTGGGATCTTTGTTGTTCTTCACGGTGCGCTGGTTAAGCTTGAAAAAAAAACGGGGAACCCCATCGCGTCGTTCCAGAACCAGCTCGATATCATTTTTCGGTGAGTGACAGTTAAGCACATATACTCAATGACTTACCTTGTACGATATTCCTGCGTTGAAAAGGCCGTTACGTCGGGCTCCGCTATCGCAAAATAGGAGAAGAAGGAAGTGAAACTGAAACCTCTCTCGTTCATGACGGACGCCAACATATACTAATCTACACTAGAACTAGTCCATGTCTCTAGGGTTTCTAACGATGATAGAGTGTATGGGTGCTTCTGGCCAAGGATTTGCTGTTGAGCTAGAACACAGTCCTTCATCATGGCTAGAGCCTCACAGTCCCGGCCTTGAGATTTCCAGGTATGAGCAAGGCTAGCCATGCTGGTCAGCGTGTCGGGATGGTCCGCCCCGAGCTTAGCCTGAGAAGTCTCCATCACCCGCACCTCCATCTTCTCTGCCTCTTCCCACCGACCTTGGTTCCTGTACGTCGACGCCAGGTTAGCCATGCTGGTCAGCGTGTCGGGATGGTCCGCCCTGAGCTTGGTCTTGCGAGTCTCCATCACATGCACAAACAGCTTCTCGGCCTCTTCCCACCGGCCTTGGTTCATATACGTCGATGCCAGGCTAGCCATGCTGGTCAGCGTGTCGGGATGATCCGCCCTGAGCTTGGTCTGAGAAGTCTCCACCACATGCACAAACAGCTTCTCTGCCTCTTCCCACCGGCCTTGGTTCCTGTACGTCGATGCCAGATTGGCCATGATGGTCAGCGTGGAGGGATGGTCCGCCCCGAGCTTGGTCTTGCGAGTCTCCATCACCTGCACAAACAGCTTCTCGGCCTCTTCCCACCGGCCTTGATTCCTGTACGTCGATGCCAGGTTACCCATGCTGGTCAGCGTGTCGGGATGGTCCGCCCCGAGCTTGGTCTTGCAAGTCTCCATCACCTGCACCTCCAGCTTCTCGGCCTCTTCCCACCGGCCTTGGTTCCTGTACGTCGATGCCAGGTTACCCATGCTGGTCAGCGTGGAGGGATGGTCCGCCCCGAGCTTGGTCTTGCGAGTCTCCATCACCTGCACAAACAGCTTCTCGGCCTCTTCCCACCGGCCTTGGTTCCTGTACGTCGACGCCAGGTTAGCCATGCTGGTCAGCGTGGAGGGATGGTCCGCCCTGAGCTTGGTCTTGCGAGTCTCCATCACATGCACCAACAGCTTCTCTGCCTCTTCCCACCGGCCTTGGTTCATATACGTCAACGCCAGGTTAGCCATGCTGGTCAGCGTGGAGGGATGGTCCGCCCCGAGCTTGGTCTTGCGAGCCTCCGTCACCTGCACGTCCAGCTTCTCGGCCTCTTCCCACCGGCCTTGGTTCCTGTACGTCGACGCCAGGTTACCCATGCTGGTCAGCGTGTCGGGATGGTCCGCCCCGAGCTTGGTCTTCCAAGTCTCCATCACCTGCACGTCCAGCTTCTCGGCCTCTTCCCACCGGCCTTGGTTCCTGTACGTCGATGCCAGGTTACCCATGCTGGTCAGCGTGGAGGGATGGTCCGCCCCGAGCTTGGTCTTGCGAGTCTCCATCACCTGCACAAACAGCTTCTCGGCCTCTTCCCACCGGCCTTGGTTCATATACGTCGATGCCAGGCTAGCCATGCTGGTCAGCGTGTCGGGATGATCCGCCCCGAGCTTGGTCTGAGAAGTCTCCATCACATGCACCAACAGCTTCTCTGCCTCTTCCCACCGGCCTTGGTTCATATACGTCGATGCCAGGTTACCCATGCTGGTCAGCGTGGAGGGATGGTCCGCCCCGAGCTTGGTCTTGCGAGTCTCCATCACCTGCACAAACAGCTTCTCTGCCTTTTCCCACCGGCCTTGGTTCCTGTACGTCGACGCCAGGTTAGCCATGCTGGTCAGCGTGTCGGGATGGTCCGCCCCGAGCTTGGTCTTGCGAGTCTCCGTCACCTGCACGTCCATCTTCTCGGCCTCTTCCCACCGGCCTTGGTTCATATACGTCGATGCCAGGTTAGCCATGCTGGTCAGCGTGGAGGGATGGTCCGCCCCGAGCTTGGTCTTGCGAGTCTCCATCACCCGCACCTCCAATGCTTCCGCCGCCTCCCACATGCCTTGGAGCTTATAGCCCGAAGCCACCATTGCCATACTCCACATCGAATCTTCGTGCTCTGTCCCCAGTATCTTCTCCCGCACTCTCCTCACTTTCACCCCCAGTGACAGCGTATCAGCCCCATTCCCCATTCTCCACGCATACCACGCCGCCATGTACATGATGGAAGCCCACTCGAGCAACGAGTCCCGAGCTTTTGGCCGCTGCCCCACGGCTGATTTGGCATGCGGAAACAGTTCTTGCCATGCTGCCCAATTCTCATGCTCCCCTGTCGGAGCTTCTGCACATAGATTAGAAATAAACTGCTGTTTCCATTTCTCCAACTGTCCGCGAGCTTCAAGCCATTTCCGCGTCGCTAACTGTACCAGAGCATGCATTTCGAAGCTTGTTATGCCTATCTCCGACACAAGCGAGAAATTTCGCAAAATCACCATGTCTGTCTCGAGCTCTTCACCCTGCGTAGACTGCGAACGCTGATCCTCGTCGCTATCCATATCGCTCTCCATGTTGCTATCCATGTTGCTATCCAAGTCGTGCCCCTCCTGTGATCTATTGTCTTCCTGCTCCCTCCCGCATCGCAGCAACCTCCTCGGAATGCCTTGCCGGTCGAAAAAGCTCATCAACGAGAGCAAGTCCGCCGCGGACGGCCGCATCTTGCGGATGTGATCGAATGATATTTGCCATGTAATCAGAATCGCACTCGACGCGCCCCCATCTCGCCACAGATCTCCGCCATCATGTGCCAAAAGCTTCGTCTTCTTGCGCTCGCTCTCTTGAAAATTCGCTAGATATTGTCTGATGGACGCCTGCTGTCCTCTCTCCTGGATATAGGCCGCCGCCTGGCTGATAGCAAGCGGAACACAGTCTAGTGCTTTAACAAGATCCGCCCCTGCATTTTTATCCGACAGACTTCCTAGTCTTTTCTCCAAGAGGGTTAGCGCTTCATTCTCCACCATAGGCCCAATCGCGATCGCATCTTGGCGCCTGCCCACTAGTCGCACTGCCACATCTTGATCGCGCGTTGTGATCACCACCGATCCGTTCCGGCTTTGCGGTATGTATGTCGCCAACGGCTTCTCGGCCGCCGCATCTCCTTTCGTCGGAAAGAATACGTCACCATCATCGGCACTGTCGAGCACTAAAACCCATCGGCCGTTCCGTTCGAAGGACAGCCAGTTGTATACAAGCCGGGGAACATCTGCGTTGGGTTGGTTCCGCCCCGGGAGCTTAACAGCATCGGCTATGGTCTTGAAGCCCTCTTCGACGCGCGCTCGCGTACCGGCGTGGATCCAGAACACCCATATATCATCGTGTTTCTCGGTCAGTCGGTGGGCAAACTCGATGGCCAGCTGCGACTTGCCCACGCCTCCTAGGCCCACTAGGGCCACGCGGCCGGCTAGCTCGGCGCATCGGCGGGCAATCTGGTCGAGAATGTCGCCACGGTCGACGAAATCGGGGTCGCGACGAAAGGGGATCGAGGCAAACGGCTGCGGCGGTGTCTCGGCTCGTTCTAGGCAGTCAGTGCAGGTTCGCCAACATCACGCAACATGGCCGAGCTGCTCACCTAGCGGTTGGTTGAACGTGAACGTCGCGGGACCGTGCAAATGGTTCCCGGCTACGACATTGTGGGCATCGATCCCGTCAAAGTGGCTCGTGCTGGGTGGGGCCATCGCGGGGTATTTAGAATCCCGCACTTGCCATAGGAAGCTAACGGCTTCCCATATGATGGATGGGTAACGACACTTGATTTATATTCAGTTTGATATGGAAAGCATCTCCTGGGATGGATGTATCAGGCCTCACGCCAGACAGCCTGATCACGTGGCAGATTAATTTCCCCCTCCCTCAGCCACAGTGGCTGCCCAGCACTCTTTGATGTCTGATATCTCACTCATCGTCCAGATCTGCCCTCTGATCACGCGAATTTGCACAAGCTAACATTAGAATCTTCTGTGTTATTATCAGGATGGAAATCCTTAATCCGGAACTATATACCGTCTGCTACTTTGACGACTATTCTGGCAACATACATGCTGGTCAGGTATGGTTAGCGCCCGTGTCACTTGTTTACTTGTTTTTTTAGATTGACTGTGGGGCAAGAGAGAAGGTTCCAGAAGGCCTGCCTAGCACCGCCCGGGAACTTGTCCATCGCTTCATTACGCTCTTGTTTACGTCCTTTTCGGCCATCAAAATATAATAAAAACATGGACAGAGCCAGTCAGGTACTAGCACAGAATGTTCCTCCTGGTATGCGTAAATCATTCCGTGCTTTAGCAAATCATGGTGATGTTGCTCGCACTACCCTTCAGCATCGCGCATGTGGACGACGGTCTATCGAAGAGAAAGCCCGAAGCCAACATGATCTCCATCCCCGAGAAAAAAAAGCTCTTGTCAAATTTTTGGTACAACAAGATACTCTTGAGCGCCCTGTCCGTATCAAACACCTAGGCCCAATAGCATATAATCTTGCCTGTCGACGGCCGGCCGCGGCAGCCAGACCACGTAAAGCCCCAGGTAGGAACTGGCCTCAGTCCTTCTACAAACGCCACCCAGAGCTCAAAGCGAGTAAAGGCGGATCGCTAGACTGGAACCGTTACGACATCTACAAAAAGGTCTTATATCGGTTTAAGGTCATCGGAAAAGTATTAGAGGACCCGAATGTCCTGCAAGAGAACGTGTATAATATGGATGAGAGTGGGGTGATGCTTTCCAAGCTAAACTCCGTGAAAGTCCTTGTCAGTAAAGATAACCCGCGAGGGTATCGAGGCGCACGTGTTAAGCGAACCAGAGTCACAGCTGTCGAATGCGTGAGTGGTGATGGTAGGTATCTAAACCCAATGATCATTTGGCCTGCGTCAACTCATCGAGCCAACTGGAGCACACACCAAACTCCCAGATGGCATTATGCGTACTCCGAGAGTGGGTATACCGACTCCTATCTCAGCTTACAGTGGCTTAAGCTTGTTTTGACCCCTAGACCAAGGAACGTGCTAATCAGAAGCCACGGGTACTAATATGTGACGGCTTCGGGACGCATGAAACCCTCGAAATCTTAGAGTTCTGTTTCGCAAATGATATCATCCTGTGCCGCCTCCCTTCTCATACCTCTCATAAGCTCTAGCCCTGTGACGTCTCGGTGTTTGGTCTATTAAAAGCAGCCTATCGAGAGCAGGTCGAACGGCTTGAGAGAGGATATGTGGGAACAATCGGTAAAGAGCATTTCACCTACTTGTATAGCCCTGCACGGGAGTAAGCGCTCACATCTAGGAACATACGAGCTGGATGGGCCAAAGCCGGCTTATTTCCCTTCAGCCCAGACAAGGTCCTCTGTGATATACCGAAGCCTCTCAATGCATCTCACCGCCCCAAGAGTGTGTGAGGTAAACATGGGTTCCTGTATACAAGATCAAGTACCGCGAACAGCTGCAACACCAGTGTCGGCAGAAGCTGTTGCGTCGCTGCATAATCTAATCCAACAAGATGCTAATATGCTTGACGAGACGAGCAAACAACGCCCACAAAGGCACTTACAGAAGCTTACCAATGCCGCCCAACTATCCTTTGCCGAGCGTGCTCTCCTTCATGACCATAACCAATTCTTAACTCAGATGAACAACGAAGCCAAAGTTCGCCGGTCAACGAAGTCAGAAATACTAGGCACGGCGAGGGTGATGACTTATGAGGACCTTGAGACGGCACGAGCAGAGCGTGCGGCGAAAGAGGTCGCGAGAGAGATTAAAAAGGCAGCGAAGGAGGCCAAGAAAGCTGCAAAGAGCAGAAAGGCGAAAAGAGCTCCCGTGGGCAAGAATGAAAGTGGGAGCAAGAGGGAGAGCAGTACGCCGAGGCCATATGCGCCGGAGCCGAAGGTGTTGCGGATAGACGAAAAACAGGCTGCGGAAGGTGAACAAGAAATAAATGCGCTAGGACTGAGAGCCCTAGTGACTTGGATGTATAAAGGGCCGATTGAGTATGGAGTTGTGCCGGCAGGTCAGAGAGCGCCAATAGCGCCGATGTAGCAATGCAGTCCGTGGACACGTTGGATGCTGCTCGTCGTGACTCTGCCACTCTAGTCAGCCAACTGTATAGTACGGGCGGTAGCGGTCGTTGAATTCGATGGACTAAGCCGTAGCGGGCATCTATACGTACTATGGAATATTTCAAGAAAAGTTTAAATTCGTCTGCCCCTGAGATTTCCATCCAATAATCACATTGTGTCCATTGATTGTGCCATAAGTCGACTGCAATCGACTATCTGCTTGCTCAGCCTGCGTCTGAGCCTGTGAATGTGTAGGAGCCTTCACAGAAGCCGGTATCTCGTATAAGACCGCTTTGGCATATGCAGCTGCCATAGCCGCGGCATATGGTTGCCACTCCTTGTTTTTATGCATATCACCATAGTCACAAACGCCTCGTATGACCCCTACGGGTATTCTGTTCATAGTTCCTGCAGCTTCCATTTCGAGGCCAATAACATCGTACTTGTCGCGAAGCTCATCCCTTTTCCAGGCATTCTTCATCAGTTTCTCTCCAGAGCCTATTGGCCCGTACCACACTCGAGTACGTCTTGAAGGCGGACGTGGCGCTCGTTCCACGAGTTTCTCCAACCCATCGGCGTCGGTATAATACAGCTTGTCCGCCTCTTGACCAGGGTCAGCGAAATTGCCAGCCACATGCTCCTTTTCTTCGATCGTCTCGTAAAAAGGAAGGAAGACTTCGGTATCGTTCGGTGCGTTGATCTTAATGCTGCCGATCGCTGCGCGGACAATCGGCTCCGTAGTGGCGAGTACGTGGCCGAAATGTAACGGTTGGAAGCCGTCCTCGGTTTCTTTTCCTAGCTCATACGCAATCAAACCAGCACTGTCGCCGCTTGGGAGAGCGACAAGAACGTCTCCGAGTCGGATGTCGCGCGGAGGGGTTCGGGAGAGGCTGGGAAGCCCGGCAGCCACGCCAACCAACAATCCAAACCAGAGATTGGGAAAGAACTTCTTCACCTGACCGGCGAGAGCCCCTGCAGACCCAGTGCCGTATTCTTGACCTGCCGGCAGCGTCGCTACGACAACGTTATGACCACACATTGTGCCAGCATGGAATACGTAGTCGTCGCCGCGACCCACAGGGAATCTGCCCTTATGCCGGTCGTCCATCAGATGAAGGGCAGCCTGAGCTTCAATCTCGAGGGGGGCAATCCATACGACGGTATATAGTTCCGGATTCAGGATTCCCATTCTGATAATAGCACAGAAGATTCTAATGTTAGCTTGTGCAAATTCGCGTGATCAGAGGGCAGATCTGGACGATGAGTGAGATATCAGACATCAAAGAGTGCTGGGCAGCCACTGTGGCTGAGGGAGGGGGAAATTAATCTGCCACGTGATCAGGCTGTCTGGCGTGAGGCCTGATACATCCATCCCAGGAGATGCTTTCCATATCAAACTGAATATAAATCAAGTGTCGTTACCCATCCATCATATGGGAAGCCGTTAGCTTCCTATGGCAAGTGCGGGATTCTAAATACCCCGCGATGGCCCCACCCAGCACGAGCCACTTTGACGGGATCGATGCCCACAATGTCGTAGCCGGGAACCATTTGCACGGTCCCGCGACGTTCACGTTCAACCAACCGCTAGGTGAGCAGCTCGGCCATGTTGCGTGATGTTGGCGAACCTGCACTGACTGCCTAGAACGAGCCGAGACACCGCCGCAGCCGTTTGCCTCGATCCCCTTTCGTCGCGACCCCGATTTCGTCGACCGTGGCGACATTCTCGACCAGATTGCCCGCCGATGCGCCGAGCTAGCCGGCCGCGTGGCCCTAGTGGGCCTAGGAGGCGTGGGCAAGTCGCAGCTGGCCATCGAGTTTGCCCACCGACTGACCGAGAAACACGATGATATATGGGTGTTCTGGATCCACGCCGGTACGCGAGCGCGCGTCGAAGAGGGCTTCAAGACCATAGCCGATGCTGTTAAGCTCCCGGGGCGGAACCAACCCAACGCAGATGTTCCCCGGCTTGTATACAACTGGCTGTCCTTCGAACGGAACGGCCGATGGGTTTTAGTGCTCGACAGTGCCGATGATGGTGACGTATTCTTTCCGACGAAAGGAGATGCGGCGGCCGAGAAGCCGTTGGCGACATACATACCGCAAAGCCGGAACGGATCGGTGGTGATCACAACGCGCGATCAAGATGTGGCAGTGCGACTAGTGGGCAGGCGCCAAGATGCGATCGCGATTGGGCCTATGGTGGAGAATGAAGCGCTAACCCTCTTGGAGAAAAGACTAGGAAGTCTGTCGGATAAAAATGCAGGGGCGGATCTTGTTAAAGCACTAGACTGTGTTCCGCTTGCTATCAGCCAGGCGGCGGCCTATATCCAGGAGAGAGGACAGCAGGCGTCCATCAGACAATATCTAGCGAATTTTCAAGAGAGCGAGCGCAAGAAGACGAAGCTTTTGGCACATGATGGCGGAGATCTGTGGCGAGATGGGGGCGCGTCGAGTGCGATTCTGATTACATGGCAAATATCATTCGATCACATCCGCAAGATGCGGCCGTCCGCGGCGGACTTGCTCTCGTTGATGAGCTTTTTCGACCGGCAAGGCATTCCGAGGAGGTTGCTGCGATGCGGGAGGGAGCAGGAAGACAATAGATCACAGGAGGGGCACGACTTGGATAGCAACATGGATAGCAACATGGAGAGCGATATGGATAGCGACGAGGATCAGCGTTCGCAGTCTACGCAGGGTGAAGAGCTCGAGACAGACATGGTGATTTTGCGAAATTTCTCGCTTGTGTCGGAGATAGGCATAACAAGCTTCGAAATGCATGCTCTGGTACAGTTAGCGACGCGGAAATGGCTTGAAGCTCGCGGACAGTTGGAGAAATGGAAACAGCAGTTTATTTCTAATCTATGTGCAGAAGCTCCGACAGGGGAGTATGAGAATTGGGCAGCATGGCAAGAACTGTTTCCGCATGCCAAATCAGCCGTGGGGCAGCGGCCAAAAGCTCGGGACTCGTTGCTCGAGTGGGCTTCCATCATGTACAAGGCGGCGTGGTATGCGTGGAGAATGGGGAATGGGGCTGATACGCTGTCACTGGGGGTGAAAGTGAGGAGAGTGCGGGAGAAGATACTGGGGACAGAGCACGAAGATTCGATGTGGAGTATGGCAATGGTGGCTTCGGGCTATAAGCTCCAAGGCATGTGGGAGGCAGCGGAAGCATTGGAGGTGCAGGTGATGGAGACTCGCAAGACCAAGCTCGGGGCGGATCATCCCGACACGCTGACCAGCATGGGTAACCTGGCGTTGACGTATATGGACCAAGGCCGGTGGGAAGAGGCAGAGAAGCTGTTTGTGCAGGTGATGGAGACTTGCAAGACCAAGCTCGGGGCGGACCATCCCTCCACGCTGACCAGCATGGCTAACCTGGCGTCGACGTATATGAACCAAGGCCGGTGGGAAGAGACCGAGAAGCTGTTTGTGCAGGTGATGGAGACTTGCAAGACCAAGCTCGGGGCGGACCATCCCTCCACGCTGACCAGCATGGGTAATCTGGCATCGACGTACAGGAACCAAGGCCGGTGGGAAGAGGCAGAGAAGCTGGACGTGCAAGTAATGGAGACTTCTCAGGCTAAGCTCGGGGCGGACCATCCCTCCACGCTGACCAGCATGGGTAACCTGGCATCGACGTACAGGAACCAAGGCCGGTGGGAAGAGGCAGAGAAGCTGGACGTGCAAGTAATGGAGACTTCTCAGGCTAAGCTCGGGGCGGACCATCCCGACACGCTGACCAGCATGGGTAACCTGGCATCGACGTATATGAACCAAGGCCGGTGGGAAGAGGCCGAGAAGCTATTTGTGCAGGTGACGGAGACTTCTCAGGCTAAGCTCGGGGCGGACCATCCCTCCACGCTGACCAGCATGGGTAACCTGGCGTTGACGTTTTGGAACCAAGGCCGGTGGAAAGAGGCAGAGAAGCTGGAGGTGCGGGTGATGGAGACTCGCAAGACCAAGCTCGGGGCGGACCATCTCGACACGCTGATCAGCATGGGTAACCTGGCGTTGACGTTTTGGAACCAAGGCCGGTGGAAAGAGGCAGAGAAGCTGGAGGTGCGGGTGATGGAGACTCGCAAGACCAAGCTCGGGGCGGACCATCCCGACACGCTGATCAGCATGGGTAATCTGGCATCGACGTACAGGAACCAAGGCCGGTGGGAAGAGGCAGAGAAGCTGGACGTGCAAGTAATGGAGACTTCTCAGGCTAAGCTCGGGGCGGACCATCCCTCCACGCTGACCAGCATGGGTAACCTGGCATCGACGTACAGGAACCAAGGCCGGTGGGAAGAGGCAGAGAAGCTGTTTGTGCAAGTAATGGAGACTCGCAAGACCAAGCTCGGGGCGGACCATCCCGACACGCTGACCAGCATGGCTAGCCTTGCTCATACCTGGAAATCTCAAGGCCGGGACTGTGAGGCTCTAGCCATGATGAAGGACTGTGTTCTAGCTCAACAGCGAATCCTTGGCCAGAAGCACCCATACACTCTATTATCGTTAAAAACCCTAGAGACATGGACTAGTTCTAGTGTAGATTAGTATATGTCAGCAACAGTGCTGATATTCAATTAACAGGAATTTTTGTTGAAATGTACAAACTACGACAAGTTGGTTATGCCTTAAAACAAGTGGAGATTTATTATCATACCCGTACGCTGAGGTGCTAGAGGAGGCATTCTCTTAAGCAGGCAACTACACCACGAAGCCTGCGAAATTTTCAAATCTGAAGCGCTAGAATATTGTAAGGGTAGCTTAGTGATTAAATTATGAAGATTTAAGCAAGTGGATCACTGTGGGTGAGGTATAGGTTGATAGAAAGTCTAAGCACCTGCAATTTGGCTCGCCACACAGGGTGGCTCGCCACGTTGGGACCGATGTTATTTTTGTTGACCTACCGTACGAACCTTGACGAACAAAATTTATCGCTCTTCTGGCATCATGGGCATTCTGCACATGATGACCGTGTGCGGAATGCCTATGCGTCCTCTTCTTTTTTTGCGAAGGTTGTACGTTCGAGCTGCCTTTTTTTTTTTCTTGCCAAAAGCTCGTACATTTCCTCCAACTTTTCAATCACAAAGAAGTAGCATCACGGCATCATTCTATCACACATTGAGAGCATCACTTATGTACGCAAAACTATTTCATCTACCCGAATTAGCTGGTCTTCGCTCCACAAGCTGTTTCGTACGAGACAGACTTGTTACTGACCTAGAACACCACGGGAAGGTGCCAGCTATCGTCCTAGGTTAGCTGCACTTGCAGCTAACGCTTCCACAGCATAGCTATTTGGCTGGGTGCTTCAGCAGCAAGGCAGGGAATTTATAATAATTGAAAGGAAATATATTGTACGATCCTCAATCAAGCTCAATAGAGTTATCCTGGGTCCCGTCATCGCCCAGGCTGAGATCAACAGGGTCATCGTACGTACTGTGGTGCACTGGGCGACGATAGGGGCACGATGATGATGATGAACAACAATAGTAACAGTCTTATTCAGAGAGTGGTGCTTCTTTTGATGATGAAGAAGAAGAGTCTAACTAGAATACGGGCGCAGGAGCGAGGAAGTGGTCACTTGCGAGGCACGTGGCCTAGCACGTACCCTCTTCCTGGCCTCAATCGGCTGAGCTAGGGAGCTTGAAAAAACGGCATCCATGATAGCATTCAATAGCATCGTTACGAATTTTTTTATTAGATAACTCACAAGGCGCTAGATCATCAAAATACAGACGTATTGTAGAGTCTAATTAACCTGTAAATAGAAGTCCATAACTTCCTCGAAGCTAAGAGCTCGAAGTTGGTGCCACTAGGGATAGTAAAGTTCAACCGAAAACAACCCACGAGATCGGATCATATTTGAATTAAAAGTAATCACGGGCAGGATTATACGACAATAATCTATAGTAGTCAAGAATCGTTTGATAGATGTTTAGAAAAATACGGACTTTAGAACAATTTTCAAGAATTATCACTAAGATAATATAAAAATATTAAGGCATAGTTCATTATGTGTTGCTTAATATACTAGTTCTATCCGCAAAATTAAAGTCGACGCTACATTTTTGTGGAGTAATGTACCTGCAATGCTCCCTGAGAGCGCCGGCCAGGAAATTCCATACTGAAAAGAGCATGTATCTTTTCCCATGTGAGCGTT
Organism: Cordyceps javanica; assembly: GCF_051103115.1. Classification (NCBI taxonomy): domain Eukaryota; kingdom Fungi; phylum Ascomycota; class Sordariomycetes; order Hypocreales; family Cordycipitaceae; genus Cordyceps; species Cordyceps javanica. The sequence goes on from NC_139296.1 coordinate 4,335,462, forward strand.
GGGTCGGCCCTCAGTTTCCTGAGAAGCCGATCCTCGTTGGGGGTAAAGCTGATTCGCGCGCGACGCGTTTTCTTCCCTTGGCCGCTCACTCCTGGATTTCGTGATCGGACATGCTTCGATGTGCTGTCCAAGGCAAGCCCGAGTCGATCTCGCTTTTTAGTCCTTTGAATTAGGGCGGTTCCTTCTTCAGCTGTCGAGGCGAGATCTTCTAAGCTTTCGTATTCCTCGCGGTTGCGGACTGGCCTCAGCTCGATAACAATTTCTTGGCGCGTTGGCGGTATCGAAACGCATAGTGGCTGCTCTTCGAATTGAGTGCAATCTGTCCTAGCATGTTGCTCCCATTCCGATTTGGTTGTCGTTTCTAGAGGATTAATAGTCTTGTCGCTTTTCATGTAAGCTGTGTCGAATCGAGTGGGAAGTAGATAGTATGGTGCTCTAGGATCGGTCGGATCCATCGTTAACTTGTCTTCGATGTAGTTCTGTCCCGGTGAAATGGCTTGCGATGACGATCTCCCTGTTCGACCTATCATCGGATCGTCTTCCGGGTGTTCTGGTTCAGTAAACACAGATGACGGCGTCGCAGGTAACGATATCCATTCGTCCATTAGTCTATTCACAACGTCATCCGAGCTGTCTGACCACTCTAGAGATGGTGTAAAATCGTCTAATATCCGTATATCGAGATTCGTTTCCATTTCTTCTGCTTCTGGACCATGATCGGGAGAGAAGGCGCCGCAGTGGTCAAGCGTTCCAAGGCTTTTGACGCTCTGGCCACAGCTCATGTCAGAACAAAGCTCGTCCATTGACTTATCATACTCAGCCGATATGATTACGTTGGCTTTTGCACGGCGAAATTGGTAGCCGTGAGCATCAAGCAGATGGTTACGTCCGGATTCCTTGCTGTCTGAAGTAAAGTTGCAATGGATGCAAGTCCAGTGCCAGCCGTGAGATTGATCAATGTGGTCAAGTGCTTTGACGTCCCTGTCCCAGTATCTTAATCGCTCGCCTGCGGCCAACCTATCAGACTGCATACAGAGTAAGCAGAACGCGGGACGGACCAAGGTGTGCCGGTACGTCAAAGAGCCGCAGTGAACAAGGAAGTTCGACAAATGTCTCTGGCAATCTTGCTCCCACTCCGTTGGGGTGAAAAACTCGTTGCAAAAATAGCAAAATGTTAACCTTGAGAACAGAACGCCGAGTTCCTGGGCTACTTTGTCTCTTCGACAATGGTGGATGTGAAGGTTACGCCGTGAGAGACTAAAAAATAAATTAGCGCTGCCACTATTTAAAAGTTGTGATTACTTACTGTGAAATATTGATGCCGCAGTAAGGGCATAATCCATTCTGCGGAGTTTCGCGAGCTCGATGATATCTCTCGGAAGACATTGTTAATAAGTGTAATGCGTCTTCCATGACGCAGAATTCCTCTTCATCGCTGGTCATCGCAGCGCTTACACGCCTCTTTTCCGGAAATACCTGGTTAAGCGGGTCGACAGTGTCATTCACTGTATGGCAGCCATTGATGAGCCGGTCCTTTCGTAGCGTTTTCAAGCATTCTTCTCGATACTCTTGTAGCATTTTCTTTCGCAGTCGTTTGACGGCGTATTGACGGGCTCTCTGCGCCTTGGCTTTCGCATCTGGGCCGACAGCAAGTTTTATTTCGTTGTCATATTCTGCTAGTTCTGAGCTGGTTTCCAGCTTTGCCAACATCGCGGCAGGAAGCCTGACTGGCATGCCGGGTTGGTGGAAGCGATGTAAACCCTGAAAGTATTCCACGGCGGTGTGATCCGCGGTCTCTCGCATGAAGGCTGCCAAGCCGTCGCATGATGATACGAAAGCTACATAGCTTTGGCCGAAGATTCGGTTATCATTATGTAGCACATGCTGCGATCTTTCTGTCGCGGTATATCTGTCTATAAGAATAAATGAGTAGCAAGTTCAGCAGCAGTTATCTTAGTACTCACTGTCTAACTGTTTTCCTAACTCTCTTCGAATCATATGCATCGAGGCGCGATCGAAATTGTACTCCCCCATGAAGACCTTTTTCAAAACCCGTCCAAAAACAGGGAACGTCATCGCTTCTGATGTCAGGCAACCGTTTCTGTCAACGCTGCGGCAAACGGGTAGCTCGAGGGCAGCTTCATTCCACTCAATTGGTCCATCGCCCCTGCCGTCGAGTATTTGGGTGAAGAAGTCAAGGTCCAAGGCGCCATCAGCGATGGCAAAATGGAGAAGGAAAAAAACCGCATTATAGCGCAGTAGTCGATGCTCTCTACCTGTGACGCCGAAACTGGGTATATTAGCTGTGTTGTCTTTCGTATTTGCCTAGATACTTACCGCTTATTTGCGGGATCTTTGTTATTTTTTACTGTGCGCTGGTTAAGCTCGAAAAAAAACCGGGGAACCCCGTCGTGTCGTTCTAGAACCAGCTCAATATCCTTTTTAAGTTAGTAAAACTTAAATTCTCGTGAAAAACGGACCTACTTTGTACGGTATTCCTGCCTTAAAAAGGCCGTTGCGTCGAGCTCCGCTATCGCAGAACAGGAGAAGAAGGAAGTGAAACTGGAACCTCTCTCGTTCATGTCGGACGCCAATATCGCTTCGGGTCCACAGTGCTTTAAGGTTGCGGTCTAGGTCTTGTGGTTTGTAGTTATATTTTGGTCGTTCAATGTCCTTAACACCACTTCCCTCCTCGAATGTAAGCGAGCTCCCTATCCACTAGATTTATTAGTGGCAATTGTAGAATGAAGAGGTAGAGAACTTACAAGGTTGATTTCCGAGATAGTTTCAGCAGGTACACTACCACCGGTACGTCGTTTAAAACCGCCGTTAAAGTTTTTCGCGCTGGCCTTTAAGCTTCGGGCTGTCGGCCGTTCACTTAATCTGCCTTGAGCCTGATCTTTGTAAAATCGCCAAAAATCTTTAAGTTGATAGATCTCTGGAAGCGATGCGTCCTTACAAAGTAGTAACGTCTCGTATTCCTTCAAGTCTGTAATACCTTTATTTAGGAATTTAAACGCCCAACTACTAAGCCTTTAGCACATAATTATTAATATGAATCGAATAACTTACATAGTATATTTTTCAAGAACTTGGTCTTGTGCGCCTAAAGTTTTTGTATCATACTCTCGTAGGCCCCTTTTCTTGTCCTCTTCTTGGTATTGACCGCTCCGAAAGCCATTAGACTGGGCGCGGTTGATGATTTCGATCGGGTTCTTTCTTGCGCCCATAGCTATCAGTCATCCCTCGCATAAACAGGGGACGGGGATTTAGGATAAATATGGAAAGGAATGACAAAAATACTAGGACGCACCGGGCGGGCAGGCCCTCTTATACCTAATAGGGACTTTTTTCATCTTGGCGGCTACTTCAACCGGTCGGTCAACATTCTATTCTTGGTATAATCCAAATGCTGCAATCAGGTTACAGGATTTTGTAGGTCGCGCAGGTCGCGCAGGTCGCGCGACGCCATAGACCACGCTCACCCAGGCACACACGCATAAGTCGCCCTGCACAGGCCACGTCAGGAGACCAGAATTCACACACTCCTTCTAGTTAGGAGGTATTCTACTATAAGCCCTACTTAAAGATAATATAGCTCTAATAATACTTTAATTATTATAGTTTTAAATATATTATCTACTTCTATAAGAAGAATATACTATATAGCTATTATAGTTCTAGGTATTACCTAGAAGATATAGACTATCTTACCTAAAAAGGGCTAACTAAAGAGAGATATTATAATTATAAAGGAAAATACCTAATATAAGCCTAAGCCTACCCTATTATAGAATTATAATATACTAGGGCTTAAGTAGTCTATAGCTATAAACTATTAATATTTAAGAGTTATAGGCTATATACCTACTTACTATACTTACTATAGGCTTCCTTATTATATAAGTACTATAGGTCTAATATAAAGCTAAGACTAAGAGGATATCCTATAAGGGCTTAGAATATAAGGCTAATATAAACTAATAAACTTCCTTTTACTATAGTATAGAGGACTATAATATCCCTAATATAGGCCCTATTAGAGATTATTATTATCTTACTTACCTAAGATAAGGATTTTTTCCTAGAATATCTATAAATAAAGCTAGAATATCCTAGTTATACTTTATAGTAAGGCCTAGCTAGATATTATAGTAATATAAGAGGTAATACTAGGCTATTACTTATCCTACCCTACTATAGCCCTATATTACCTCCTTTAGGGAGGGGGCTAGGTAAGTACTTATATATATTATTAATATAATCTAGGGACCTAAGAGGCTAAAGCTAATAAAGATAGCTATTATATCTAGTTTAAAAGACTATTACTAATAATTATTAATATATATATTACCCCTAGGGAGGACCTAAATAGACTCTTAAGTAAGCTAATAATAATAAATAGCCCTTATACTATTATAGATAACTTTAACTTCTATTATCCCCTATAGGATAAATATACTAGGTACTTAATATATATAAATATAATAATTAAGATTATAGCCTACCTTAGTATTAAGCTAGTAATACTATTTAATACCTATATATAGTCCTAGCCTAGTAAAAGATAAAGTACTATTAACCTAGCATAAGTATCTATAGCTCTTAGTAAAAGAATAGGGAGCTTATACTAGACCTTAGCTAAGTCTAATTACTTCCCTTAATTACTTAAGATTAGTACCTAAACTACCCTTACTTTATTATACTATTAGTAATAGAAAATTAATAGAAAGAGAGTAGCTACTAAGGCTATAATATAGCTCCCTATTATAGCTATAGCCCTATAGGTAATAAGTAAGGATATAGATAAAGCTTTTAATACCTTAGTAAAAGAGCTCTAGAGAATAGTTAAAAGTATAGTCCTAATAAGGAAGTTAAAAGATACCTATATAGTCTTATAATAAACCCCTAAGGTTACTTAGAAAGTTAAAGTAATATATAAGGTATAATAATAAGCTAAAAGAATAAACTCCCTTAGGGATTAAGAAATTATATATAAGGTAATAATAATATAGGCCTAAGTACTCTATAAGGCATAATATATAATATAGAGAATATATCTAGATAAAGTAAGAAAAGACTCCTCTAAGCTCTAGAATTAATATAGATAAGTAAAGTAATATATATAAGAGTAAAGGCTTAGTATAGTCCTATTATTAGACTAACTAAGCTATTTCCTAGCTTTAATAAGAGAAGAAAAAGTAAAGATACTAGGAACTAAATTCTTTTCCCTAAAACTAATAAGTAAGACTATACTAAATTAGCCCTAATATACCCCTAAGCTATAAGATAGAAAAAGCTTCCTAGAATTTATTATAGAGGAAGAGGTTATTACTACCCTTATAGGATATATATTAGATAATACCCTAGGCCCTAATAGTATACTCTATAGCTTCCTTAAGGCCCTTAGGAAGCTACTTACCTATATCCTAGTAGCCCTACTAATATCTATTCTTATAGCTAGTTATTTTCTAGTATAATATTAGTATAGGATAATAGTTATTCTCTAGAAGCTAGGGAAAACTCTTATAGAACTTAGGATAGTAAAAGGCTAGTAGCTAATTACCCTACTTAATATAACTAGTAAACTCTTTAAGAAGATATTAGTAAATTATATAGTATTTATAATAAAAATATATTAACTCCTACTAGATAGCTAGATAGGTAATAGAAGGAATAGGTCTATAGAAATAGTAATTATTATTATACTTAAAGTTATATACTAGGTATAGGCCTAAGGTAAGTATATATTACTAGTATAACTAGATATAGCTAGGGCTTTTAATTATATAATATATACTATCCTAGTATAGCTTATAGCTAAGTTTAGCTTTCTATTAACCTTTATATTAATTATTAAGTCTTTCCTAATAAAATATATAATATAACTTTATATTAATAGTAAGCTAGCCCTAATATAAGTAGTTAATAAGGGTATTTCCTAAGGGTTCCCCCTCTCCCTAATCCTCTTTATATTATTCTTTAATATTCTATACTAAGATCTAGAGATAGCCCTAGGCCTACTCCCTATTAGGTTTATAAATAATATAAATATACTAAGTATAAGTAAGGACTAGCTAATAGTAATAATATAGCTCTATACTTCTTAGGAGGTATACTAGAGGTAGGCTAAGTAGTATAGCCTAATATTCTTAGTAGAAAAATTCTTACTTATCTATTTCTAATATAAATAAGGTATAAGACTATAGGGGCTCTAGTTAAATAGCTAGGAAATATTATTAAGAAAAATAATAAAGCTCCTTAGTATATAACTTTAGAACTCTTTAAAGTAATTAACTTAGGAAAAGGAAATAAAAGCTAAAGTAATATTAATAATAGCTATCCTATACCTATCTATTAGGATAGTATAGAGGCCTTATAATAGAGATACTTAAGAGATCTACTTATAGGCTATCTAGCCTATTATTACCTATAGTCTTATAATATAGTATACCTATAGGGAGAGGCTATATAGCCCTACTATAGGACTTAACTACCTTTAGGTAAACTACCTTAGGAAGGTTATAGGTATATTCTAAGCTACCCTAGCTTATTATATTAAAACTAAACTATAGATCCTACTACTAGACTTATACCTTATAATATAGAAGGCTAGGACCCTACTCTACTAGGAAATTAATAGGGCTATAGAGTAGCTCTAATATATATTTATATAAGCTATAAAAATACTCCCCCTTACCTAGCGATAATACTAGAGACTAAAACCTACCCCCCCTTATAGACCTATATAGGAACCTACTATATATACTTATAGTAAAACTAATATTAAACTAGAAGGGAGTTATATAATAGCTCTAATAGTAGACTAGCTATAAGTAGGAGGAATATAAAACTACTTAATAGTAATAGTCTAAGTATAGGATAGTATTCTCTATCTATAAATTACTATAGCTTTATTATAAAGCCTAGGGGGCCCTATTCTTTACCCTCTTACGCTACCTTACTACCCTAATTATTTAGATATATATAGGGAAAATTAGCCTTAATAACTTCCTTTTCTATAGGAAAATACTAGGGATAATATCTCTAGAGTATAAATATAGTATAGGCCTAGAGGATATCTACTATATTATACTCTACTATTCTACCTATTCCTATTATAGGCCTTACTTAGTCTTACTATAGGATTAATAAGAGATAGAAATTATATTAGATAACCTAAGGACTATACTATAGATTATAAGATAGATATTTACTCTTTAAAGGTTAACTTACTTATAGGACTAGAGCTAGGATAGCCCTAGATTAGGTATATAACTAAGAAGTTATAATATATTAAGGAAGTAATAAGAATATAATTTATTTAGTTATTAATATAAGCCTATTATAGCCCTAATATAAAATTAAATAACTAAAGTAAAGTAAAATAAGATATTAGGTAGTATATCTATATCCCTCCCCCTAGGCCCTTACTAGCCTTATCCTACCCCTAAAATATTCTTATTATACTTTACTAGCTATATATTATAAAATAAAATAAAAATAAGACTTAGAATTTATAGGCCCCTAGTAGCCCTAGTATACCCCTACCTACTCCCTATCCTTATTATACTTTACTAGCTATATATTAAAAATAAAGGAAAATTAAAATAAGTAAATTATTATAACTAGCCCTATCCTAAGGCTAGTATAATTCTCCCTTACCCTTACTTTTTCTTTTCCCCCTCCTCTTCCTCTCTCTCCTTATTATTATTAGTGCTATTATTAGTACTAAAGCTCTTAGCTAAGCTCTTAGACTACTAGTATAGGCCCTTCTCTAGTATCTCTATAATACTAAGAAAGCCCTATACTAGGGCTACTAGGAAAAGTTCTTAGTTAGTAAATCTATAGTATAAGATCTACTAAATCTTAGCTAACCCCTTAGCTAGTAAGGGATTAGCTAGGACCTAATAGGGTCCTATACTATAGCTAATAATAGGGGTCTAAATAACTACCTATATTAAAGTAAGAGTAATAATAGTAATAAAGCTATAGTAGCTATACCTAGATAAGGCTAGGGCCTAGTATAGAGACTATATTAAAAACTACTAGGTATTATTAGTAGTAGTAAGTAATATAAGCCTACTATAGGCCTATATTATCTTTATAAGAAACTTATAAGTAATATTAGTAATAATAAGTAAGTACTTATTAATAATCTACCTTAATTAGTACCTAACTTAGGTTTAGTATAAGATATTTATAATAATATATAACTACTTTAGCTATATATATATAATATATATAAATATATATATTTTTACTAGGAGGAAGTTAATAAAATAGCCCTATCCTAGCCCTATAATAGTACCTATTACTCTTCTAGATCTTAGAGACCTAGCTATAATAAAATAACCCCTTAGTTATATATATAATATATTATATATATAGCTTATTATATAGCTCTATAATAGCCTTAGATAGGCTTACTATAGCCTTACCTATCTTCTTCCTCTTATTTTTAGGATAATTACCCCCCCTAGCCCTATTATAGCCCTACTTATCTAGTAGTAGTAGTAATAATAGCCCCCTATTAGCCCTAGAAATAGTTAAGCTAAGCTTAATAGTAATAATCTAGAGGATTAGTATCCTAAACTAATAGCCCTTATATAATACTATAGTAATAATATAATAAAGATAACTTACTATAATAGTTATAGTAGTAATAGTAATATTTTTATTAGTATTAGCTATAGAACTATAGTAGCCCTAGATTAGAGCTAGTATAATTTAAATTAAGAATTAGATTAACTAGGAAATTAATAAGAGTATACTTATAATAGTATATATAGCTTAAAAAATATAAGATCTATAGGCTATTAGCTATAGAATATATAATAACTAGTATAGGTATATCTAGAGAGTATAAAGGTATATATATATAGGGATTAATAGGATAGTACTTATACTAATAATATTAATTAAGAAAAGAAAGGAAAGAAAAAGAAAAAAAAGAGGCTAGGAATAATAATAGCTTATCTTACTATAAATAAATACCCTAGATAATAGCCTATAAGTATAGTAAATAATAAGAGCTAGAAAATAATACTTATAGGTTAATTACTATACTATAATAGCTATATATTAGCCCTATAGTAGTATAAATAGTAATAGGCTATAAGTATTTATAACCTAAGATAAAGTAATAATAAATATAAGTATATAGACTAGCTTTTCTCTTTTTTCTACCCTATCTATTATTATCTACTAGATACTTATAGGGGCTAGACTAAGCCTAGGAATAAGAGGGAAGAGGATAATATAGGAGGGGGTAAGATACTAGTAGAGGAGTAGGATAGGCTAAGGACTACTAAGAAGATAGACATAGTAATAGATATAAGATAAGACTAAACATAACCTAGTATAGACCTACTAAGGGCTATACCTAGGTCTATTAAAATTTTATATTTCTTAGGATTACCTAGGGCTACCTTCTCTAGTAGCTCCTAACTACTATAGCTATAGTATATATAAGGGACTAATATAGGTCTAATATAGAAGTAAGGGTTTTTCTATTAGTACTTAGTTTTTCCCCTCCCTAACTAAATCTATAGTAGTATTATATAAGCTAAAGGCTTAGTTAGTATATAATTATTAATTAATATAAACTAAATATAAACTAAAAGAGAATAATAAAAAAATAAAAAGATAAAAGAAATATATAATATAAAAAAAAAGTATAATAACTTATTAATATATTAATTAAAATATAATAAGAAAATAGAAAATATAAAGAAATATATAAAAGAAAATAATAAAATTATAGGTAAGGTCTAATAGTACTTTTTATAAAAAAATAAAAGTAATAAAAATTAAAATAAATAAAATAATATAAGTAGTTTTATAATATTATAATTTAGTAAAATAGTAGATAAGATAAAGGAGTAAAGGATCTAATAATATTATAAAAAAGAAAAAGATTAAAAAAGGCTAAAAAAAGATGTACCTTTTTATATAAGTATTATAATAAAATATTAATAAACTATATTAATTATATTAATTATATTAATTAGTAGATTATTATAGTAAATATATTTATAATTTATAATATCTAGTAGTATATATATATATATTTATAAATAGTACTTTTACCTATTTCTTCTCTTTTACCTTTATTCTTACTTTTCTCTTTTATATCTTTTTAATCTTTTATTTTTTTATTCTCCTTTATTATTATAGCTTTTATATAGTCTTTATAATATCTTCTTTTTTAACTTAATTTAGCTTATATTACCTACCTTATCTTTAAAATATCTAAATATATACTTCTTAATATTTATACTCTTTTTACTAAAAAGGTAGATTAGGAGTCTTTTAAGTCTTACTAACTATTATAGTAGATAGTTAGTAGCTATTATAATATTAACTTTTATTAGGTTAAGTAAATAAGTACCTTAGCTTTAATAGTATATCTTTTTTTACTAATTAGTAATTTATATTATTAGGTAATATTATTATTTATTTTATTTATTTTAATAATAAAAATATTAATCTTATTAGAGGCTTTTTATTTCTAGCTCTCTCAGCAGCAGCAAAAATACACCCTACTAAAATTATTATATTAGAAACCTACGACACCTATAACGATTTTTACGGTATTAAAGAGAGATGATAGAGTGTACTAAAACTTAGAGAGGTAACCTTTTATTCTATCTTAGCGGGAAGGTAGTGCATGCTTTGTATAGAGATATGGGCGCCCGGTGTATATCGTCGGCTACAATTCTGTCCTCTTGGAGTCACCCCATAATCGACGCAAAATCTGGTCCACGCCTCCGAGCCACCACGTCGCCTACTTCTTTTGATCATCTTATCTGCAAAACGCTGCGATGGAAGAAGACGGCGACAATCGCTGCAAGCAAACAAGCCTTTTTCCACGGCGTAAGGCGAGTTCTCCGCCTCCATCTGCGCGGCTTGATCTAAATGAATCAATCCACAAAATTGCCGACAAGTGCGCTTGAGGTTGGCATTGTCGGGAAACGTCAGATTATAAGCGATCTCGCTTTGAAGCTCGCTAGGAAGCTCTGATAGCTGCACCATTGATATTGATATGCGGAAAAGCGACGATCGATAGTGTCAGCCAGCCGCTTTCTGTGTCTGAGGCAACGATGAAGGATAATCACAAGCGCAGAAGCTTTCTGTTTAAACCTTCCTCATAGCTCTAGTGCAGCGTATTGTAAACCAAACACCGTTTGCATCGATTGCATTCCCCATTTCTTGGTGGGGCGGGGGGACGCCATCGAGTTGATCTCTGCCAGGAGAAACCAGGCCAATTTAATAAAGGGTGCAAACCTTTGCTAGGCACATCGTGCGAATCCAAGTAGGGCCATCCGCTCTACACTGGAAACGTCAAATGAAATTCTAAATCAGATGGTGCAGATAGGTTTTAGAGTGTAGTGTAGCACGTGATGCTTTCCATTTCCGGCCAAAGCGCACTGGCAATTGGTCGTGGAATTTGGCCCGTCAAGGGAAGACTACGAAGTTTGACGTTTCATAAACAGTGAACGTCATGTCAAATAAAATTGCTGTGTTGATTGACGCGGATAACGCACAGCCTTGCAAGGCGGGCCTGGTCTTGGCAGAAGTCGCAAAATATGGTACGGCGAGTGTCAAGAGGGCGTACGGTGATTGGACGGAGCCAACTCTCAAAGGGTGGAAAGAACAGTTACTCGAAAACTCGATACAGCCGATGCAGCAGTTCGCCTATACGAAAGGTAAAAATTCGACAGATGCAGCCATGATCATTGACGCGATGGATCTGCTACATTCACGACAATTGGACGGCTTCTGCCTGGTGTCTAGCGACAGCGACTTTACGCGCCTTGCGTCACGAATTCGAGAGTCAGGACTGACTGTGTATGGCTGTGGAGTTCGCACGACACCGAAGCCATTTGTTTCTGCGTGTAACAAATTCATCTATGTGGAGAATCTGACACCTAATAGCCACATGATAACACAGGTCGAGGACGAATCGAATGGTGGAAGCACTGAACATGCCGAAGAGAATCTCAGAAACGTTGCTGATTTACTTCGAGCGGCTGCAGAGGCAACGTCAGACCATGATGGATGGGCAGGCATTTGCGAAATAGGCGATATCATGGTGAAGAGACACCCGGATTTTGATCCTCGCAATTATGGGCATAGGAAGCTTACCGATCTGATGGCTGCTCTCGACAACACTTTCGAAATTTGTCGCCGGAGCCCTGGCAAAGGGAAGCCAGATCTTCCGTACGCCCGTAAAAGACAAATAACCACGCTTTAGTCTGCAGAAATCCAACCCTCCACTTGTCTTCCGCAGTTACAACCTCGCCTCTGGGCCGCGAACCAGTCAGCACTGACAATGTCAAGGTGTGTTCGATCCGCTGAACACTTTGTGCGAAGACGCCCTACCTTTTACTCCTTACGTCAAGCCTCGTGATACTTGGTCTCCTGTGCTACGTTGGCAGGGCACGTATTTGTGGGGAAAAACTCTTTTTCTTCTCAATGCATATCGCAGATGCATAGTCATGGTTCTATCTTTTCACATTGTAATAATAATGTTTCTTTCTCACTGATACAGAGGTACAGTCTCCCGCCAAAGGCGCATGCCAACAAGCCGGCACTTGCTCTAGTTCAAACCAAATACAATATGAGGAAACTACCTTCAATTTGTTAAGAAACTCAGTAGAAACTAAGTGATTGAACCAGCCAACAGATTTCCGTAACTAGTGGTGATACTCTACGAGCCAGACGGGATTCTGGTCTGGCTTCGATGCGACATGTATGCCTAACCTACTTAGATGATGGTACGGATTACGCTCTATTCATCTGCCCTTTGCTCGGCTTAGTGCGGTCGATCATTTCTGTTCCGCGGTGGTGGTCTTGAAGATGGCTAGCAGCCACAACGGCTAGAAGCAGCGGTTGGCCTTGCCTTTCGTGAAGGACTAGGGGCAGCTGTGGCCCTCAATTCGGTTTTTACGGGATCGGCAGCAAGCTCGTAACAACAGTTTGTCATCATGAGGTCCATTGACATGGGAAAGACGAGCACGGAAGACGTCGAGATGCGCTTCGGCGATGCAGAGCTCGAAAGATGGCAACGAAACTTTGATTTGAATGAAATCAGAATGGGGCTGCAACTGCACCAAATCATTGCGAACCTGGACACAAGTCTCACGAAACTGCAGACTATGATTAGTGGTGATTATGAGTCTGTCGCGGAATTCTTATCGCGATACAAGCGCCTGCACGCCTCCGACATCACTTAATCAGGAAGCTATTACCGAAGAGCTTGTGCTGTGTTATCCGGACGGCTGCCTGGTGTTGCTCTGTGGACTTGTCACACATCGTTGGTTCGTGGCACCCAGCATAGTAGAAAGCTGCGTGCGCCACATTCATGACAAAGTAGACGGGCGATGATGGTTGGCTCTGCTCATGCCGCTTCAGGAAAACAACTGAGGGACAGTGTTTGTGAAATATAAAAATTAATATTGACAAGACTTTAATGTCTTCTTGAGGCCTCACATTGCCCATCTCCGACTCTCTCCCTCATTGCTTTCGCTAGTTGCGTTGCAGCCTGTGCGCGGTGTAGTTTTTTGCGAGTTTCCCGTTCTTCAATCAAGCGCTTCGAGTTTGCAGCATCCGCTTCACTAACGAGAGAAGGCTCCCGAACTACCCAGTAGTACTTTTTCCCATCTATCATCTCTTCCCCTATCACCTCCTCCACGGGCCAGTCTGTCATTGAGGTGCGAGCGGCCTCATCGTCAGAGTCGCTCCATCTCGCGGTGTCGCCGTTGAAATTCATCGGGCTAGCGAGATGCGATGCATTTGCTTAAAGTTGGACACGCAGCACTCGTCAGAGAGCTTCAGTGATCTTTGTAGTTGGCTCCAATTGCGGTTCGTCGATACCATTCACCGTATCAACCGGCCACCGAAGTATTAAATGGCGTCTTGCAAAGATACAGAAAAAGTTAAGCCTACCAATGGTCCAGGCAGCGATTTTAGCGGCGTAGCACTTGGCTTCTTTGCAAGTTGGATGGAACTAGCCGCTCTATTGTATTATGCCGTATTATACCTTTTTTTTCCCTCGGCAATAATGAGACTACATGGGCAGAAACTGATTGAATGCCGTATTTCTAGGCAGAAAAAGCTCAGGATAGGAGGGGGATTTCTACGCCATCGCCGAAAGGTAATTTTGTCGTAATAGAGCAACAACTGGTGCATATATGGGAAACTAACAGCTAAGTTTAATCGCACATTTACCCCACGAAGGAGTTTCGGGTACCTAGTGGATATCCGGCGGCGCTACGTCACAGGCTAAAATGGCTGCCACTATTATTCTTGTTAACTAAAAGTGTGACATTTGTTTCGCCCTTCTCTGTACATTCATTCATTGTTTTATTACGCCCGGTGGTTTCCCGCCAATAGGGCTCACTAGCTATGTCTAAGTAGCTATTTGACTATTCAACTCATCCATTCCACTGATTCCTGTCGTTCTCCGATCACTTCCACCTCGTCTTTCCATCCCAGCAGCTCGCGTTCCACGTTGTTTACTACTGATGACTATTAATAACTAGCTTGACCGATCATTGTCCATTAGTTTCCTAGCCGGCACGTCGACGTACGGCTGATTACAGTACCCACCAACAGCATTTCCACATCGGGGTTTGCGGTCTGGGTTTCGCGACGAAAAATAACCCCCAGAAAATCCATCCATAATCGCGCATAACTTATTAATATTCCATCTGTGGGCGAGACTGACTCCTATGGACATTATGCTCTACACATTGCACAGTCGCTACACATCGCACAGCCACTACACATTGCACGATCTTGCCAGGGCAACGCCAGTAGGAACGTCCTCGGTAGCGCCACTACTCTCCGCTGTGCGGGGAGCTGCTGCCTACGGTGGTGCGGGAGGCAGCGGGACGATAATCCCGCCGTGGTCGAAGGCATGTGCGAGTCGTTTCGTCTTGCATAAGCCGGGCGCTGATACGCCTAAAAGCTGCGGGGAGCAAGACGATAATCACCCAGTGGCTATTCGCACCCGCACAGTGCAGAACGGCCCAGATACGCCGACCCGCGCAATGTACGTACGCGCCGAGGTTTGGATGCGCTGTCCTTGTACCAGCGTGCACGTTAGCCAGCAAACGCGTCGAGGTACAAGACAGCAGAGACTGCGCTGCCAGAACTGCCAGAAGGTACAAAGGCCGGGCACCCTGGCAGCCCAGGGTACGCGTCGCGGCAGGTACCCAACACCTGAGCCGTGAAGCCTGTGGCCGGATTCGGAGCGTGTCGGGGAGCGTGCATGTCTGAACAAGGAAAAATCGCACCAAACGAAGAGACATCATGTTCCAAGGATACCATCTGCCAAACTTGAGCCGCGCTTCTGAATGCTGTGAGACGTAGATAGGGCACTATAGGGCAGAGGCCCTTCGGATACTCTGTTGGCCCATGGAATCGAACAGCTCACACGGAACGTTTTACAACCTCTCGAGTATGGCCTTCAAATGATTACCATAGCCACAATCCACGCTTACGTGCGAGATGCGAAGGCAAAGAGAAGCGACATGCAGTCACCGTAGCACTTTGCAGAATAGCGGCGACCACATCTATAAATAAGTGTACCCAGCACGCACATGAGAAGATAAGCCGACCTATTAGTCTTTCCTTCCTATTGCCAGGCGCGATAAGCCTCGTTTAGAAGCCCCTCACATCTCGACAGAATAATCTAATTCGGACGAGGTACAAGATATTTCCATCCCTAAATCTAGCGTAGCTTCTGACGGAGGTACAGCCTCATAACCCTCTTCCAGGCGCAATCGAGTAAGTATATGGCAAATAGAGAGAATAACGTCGTCAGGCTCCTCAAGGTCCAGCCACTTCGTACTAGATACACGAACGCATATGTCTTCTAGATAATTTCGGACAAGATCTAGTTACGCGTCCACCGTTAATACGTCCAAGTATTCGGCGTAGCGAGAGCCAAAGCCAAAATGGAAGAAACGGATAAATGTGCCATTACAGATATAGGAATAGACGCTACATCAAGCGAGCTAGTTAGCTAGGGAGTAGGTTTAGGTTAGCAGAAGGGGAGATCGAACCCATCACGGAATAGTTCTATATCGCTATATTCCTTCCAGGTCGTAACAGCCTCCCCAACAACTTAAGCCAGAGCCTTAGTAGTTAAGACAGGAAAATACCTTTCTTTATCGTTATCATAAAAAAGGTTCTAGGATGCCAGCTTACATTCACCCACGATGAGAGACAGATAAACAGTAGTCCAGGAAGAGGACAGGAGACGCTTTTTACAGAGGCCACCATCATCGGCGCCGACAATAGCTATGCCAGCAATCAAGGCCATTGATAAATAGCTCTCTAGGCGAAAGCAATACTCTTCCTCGGGATAAGGTTATTTTAGCACTAAGTACAGAGATAGGGAGAAGAGTTCCTTAGCCAGCTCGGCTACAAGTACCTCTGGTTTGCGAGCGCAGGTCTCGTTCTAGTCGTCGTCCAGAGGGACGCTAGCGTGACTACCACTATATTCGGACGAAGAGGGCCACACAGGGGATAAGGATTCTGGGATTGGGATCGTGGATGAGGGTACAAAACCGGGATAATGAGCGGCTTGCCTGTTACCAGCACCTTCACGGGTGGAATAGTTCCTCTCTTCATCTCGAACATCAGACCGAATTAATCTGGCCAGTGCGAGGCGAAAGCGACCAGCGGGAAGGCTGTACAAGAAAGATTCGGAGGCGGTGCGAAGTCCGAAAAAACGTGTGCGAACCTGCTGCAGCATGTGAAGATGAACTTGCTGAGAGGATGAGTTCTCGGGGCGGCAGTTTGGACACGATTGGTCATGATCGTCGCGTAAAGGCAATAGAATACGTGTCTGCCAAGCTTTGGCATGTTTACATACCCTAAATGCTACCAGTTCCTTGCGGTTCCATTGGCTGGCGGAGGCTCCTAACCTATCATCAAGGTTTAATAGAACAAGAGCGCCATGCGGGGTTGCGAGTTGCGCAACGTTTTGAGGGAGTTCGGGATCGAGCGGCACGGACATGACTTTGGCATGGACGAAGGTAGACGCCAGGCCAGATACCAATACTGGGTTGGTGAGAGTGGTGTCCGAGAACTGTGATGTTGTTTATCGACAAACAACCGTGAAAAAAAGCAACTTGTCGAGCGGCAACGAAACAGGTGCGGGGCACGTCTCTGCATTGTCGCGATGAAGACGCGTTGTCACGTGAAGCTGCGGCCGCCGCTAAGGATCGGGCGGACGAGAACGCCTCCACCCCAGCCTTAACATCGACATACATCTGCACGAGTGTCAACAAAGCACGCTTGTAACCGAGAACGACCCCGTAAAGAATTCGGAGAAGGAGCCATCATGGATGTGCCAAGCCGACCATTGCAAGTTGACGGAGAGGTTGGCTCGAAGCGCAAGCTCAATCCTGACGACGACGGGCGTACACCAACGAAACGAGGAAAACATCGGCCAATCGACGGAAGCGCCACCAGACCGACAACGTCGGGTGAGCACCTTTGGAACTCACCATATACCAAATTGTCGCTATACTGCAGCGAAGCCGATAAGAAGATATTTGGCGTACACTTCCAGAGGACGCGCAAGAAGACCTCGGCGAGTCAGGAAAAGTCTCTGTATGAGCCCTCGCGACTAAGCATTGTGAAAGAGTTGGGGTACCATTATGGGGAGGCGGGGCGAATTGCAATGACGTCGCTACTTGCACCGTACGGACTGCAGCCACGGGAGGGCAGGCAGAAAACGAGGCTTCAGCTGCGATACGGAAATTCTACGTCAAAGGTATACACAGATGGCGTCTTTCATGATCCATCCACAGGTTCAGTGGTAGCATATACCGAATTCGCGAAGATGGCACAGAGGAGGGCAAAACACCCAATGACTTTGCTTCCAACAGCCAAAGGAGAGGAGGAGAAGGAAAACAGAAGACGTCGGGCTGAGGAGTACGCTCGCATCAGACCCCAAAAAGATGAAGAGGACGCGCAAATAGCATTGATGATGGCAGCGATGGCGCAGGAGATGTTGAGGAGCGGTGACCGGGGCCGACCGGGTGCGTGGGCGAGGGTTATTGGCAGCGGCAGGGTTATTGGCAGCGGCGACAATGAGATCTTCATGTACCGAAGTTGGGTTCCCAGACGATTTGTGGAAACGTTTGAGGCCGATAACGGATTTGTCGTGGAGTATCGAAGCATTTCTTTGTTGGACGAGCGCAGAGTTATAAATCAGCTTGATTGCTTGCTCAAGGAGCGAAGTCCACCAAGTGACCAGCCTGGCGCGGCTGCTGCGGCAAAACATTGGAAACTTTAGACTTGTTGCCATCGCCATGTATGCTGCGGCTGAGCCTAAGTCAGTGTGTCAACCAAGCTTCGGTGATTGACAGCGTTCACGACTTTAGACACTAGCAATTAGAACATGAGAGAACATAAATTGTATGAACTATGTGATGAGCGCCTCTCGAGCAGAGTCCGTCTGACCCATCATTCCCGGACAGGAGTTGAGAGTACACATGCGCGTCACGTGAACCCGAAACCGGCGTTCGAGATAAATCCATAGGACGGGGAAGGTGGACACGAAAGTCCCTGCCGGCGTGCTGGTCGGGAAAAAAGCCATGCACATTTGATCCAACTGAATTTGCAGATTGCCATAGCCGCACAGCCGTCAGCAACCCCGCTTTGCTGAGGGCTGATGATATAATGGCAGCACGTTTTGCCGTGTGCGATCGCCGGGACAGCGCAATCATAGCTAAGAGGATAGCTCGATGTTGAGGTGCGTTGTGACCGTGCACGCTCGAGCTTGTTCGGGGCGGGGATGGGCGCATACGAAATCAACATTGGACAGCTGGCTGTTCGCGCATCTGCAAGAACCAGAGTTGAGTGCTGGTCCAGGCAAGGGAGTCGATCCGTACAGCGATGGGCCGGCAGATTCGGGTCACCTCACAGGGTGCTGCTCGCAGCGGCCGTCAGCTTTCCATCTGGCGTATGACCGTTCCCTCAAGGCTGCGGTATCAGGTCTCGGGGACCCGGCCCGGCTGACTTGATTAGATAGTGTTAAATCTGCATTAGAGGCCCGGGAAGCATCTACGACAGTCACAGAGGCCGGAAGCGTATCTGGCGTCTCGTAAACGTCTTCCTAGTACGAAACCCGTATTGGCAGGTCGGATGCATCCACCAATTTCCCGTCCTGTCCCTCAACGACGCGTCTTACAGGCGGCAGGCGTGGCATCTCTTCGCCGCGCATCCGCTTGGCGTCGGCTTCCCGAACGATGCCCTCCCACTCGGGATGCGATTCATTTTTGAGCCACGTGTAATAATTCTTAGCCTGACAATGATCGTGTCAGCACGCGGACAAGGCGGAGGATGGGGACGCGAGCGCTTACCACGACGGCGGTCTTGAACTTGAGATGGCTGGCGATGGCGTTCCAGTCGCTGCCAAACGAGGCCAGCAGCAGCGGGAAGCGTCTGCATTCATAATCGGACCACATCACAAGTCCTCGGCAGTGTCCAGCGAAGCAGGAGAGCCGTCCGCGAGTCGCAGAGTCATCAGCTCCATGCCAAGTCCAACTGGAAATTCATCACCACGAGCGGCACGGCTATTCTCGTCAACCCTGCGTCCCTCCCGCAAGGCCAAGTCAAGCAAGCGCTGAGCTCGCTCGGAAGGCATCGTGTCAAGCGTTATCCAATCACCAAGAGAAGGGTCATCCATGCTCACAGCTTTGAGAAAGGGGCCATCGTATGTTGAGGAAGTCTCGGAATCGGTGGCATGATCATTCTCCTCGGCCACTCTCCGCACGCTCCCGTCGTCGTCGCCGTGTCGCCCGCCAGTCGGCTTCATTCCAGCCGTAGCTGGAATGAAATCCTCATCCTCGAATGCAGATTCGACGACGACATCACCATCGCTGCCGGCTCGACTGTCCCCCTCTTCCTCGCTCCCCTCGCCCTCGTCGTCGTCTCCCGCGCTCGGCAGTGCGAAAAGCGCCAGTTCCTCCAGGTGTCGTCCTACATGCTCTTCGTACTTTTTCGCCGACCCGCACCAGAAGCTGACACACAGCGGGCATGTCTCCCTTGGCTTGGCGGCATCCGCCCTTCCGCTGAGACTCTCGAGACTGGCTAGGTATGCGTCCGACATGTCCTGCCCGTGCGTCGCCTGCAGATGCGCCTGCAGTTCTTTCGCAGAGTCAAATAGCCCCGGGCAGCCAAAGGCGCAGTGACAAATTTTCCAGTGCTCGGTCTTCATATGCGCCATCCAGTGGGCGCGGCGCGGGTAGAGGTGGTCTGGAGCGGAGCAGTCCTTTTGGAGGCAGACGTACGGCTGAACATCGCGAAAGACGTGGCGCCTGGGGTCGTTAGATGCTGGCATCTTTCAGTAGAGAGGGCACTTACTTCCAGTCGCTGCGGTTGCGTACTAGGATAAACATGTGGCAGTACGGGCATTTAATCGGCCCATCCTCATGCTCCGCCGGGACCGGTGGCACGCGCAGCCGATTCGTCGAAGAGACAGAGGTAGCGTACGATGTCCCAGAGGCCTCGGATATATTGTCGCTCATTAACGGCTCTATCGGACCCTGAGGCCCTTTCAAGTGCTCAGGCAGTGACGAGGCCAGAGTCGTTGCGCGCTCCACGGCTGGCGCAGCCTCCTCTTCCAGCCCGTCTGCCAGACGGACAGTGTGTTCCTCTCGATATTTAAGGTACTGTCGCCGACGAGACGTCGCTTCGGCCAGCCGCTCCTGGACGTGCGAGTCCGCGTCGGGAAACTTGGCCTGGATGTGTTGCAGGTCCCAATGCTTGAAGTGGTGGACAATCTCGGCGCCCGCGCGGGACTTGAAGTGATCGTGAGGCGCTGGATTTCGTATCGTGACAGATAAACGCAGCAAGCAGTTGATCTCGTGCTCGATGCTTTTCACGATCGCTTCCATCTCGTCTGTTTCCTCTTCTTCGTTTTGGAAGTACTCTGCCAGCTCCTCCAGGGTCGCATCTGGCGCTTCTTCTCTCACGAGCGGCGCGTCGTCTTCAGTGATCAACGAAACGGCTAGCCAATGTCAGTGCATTTGATCGACATGAGCTATTCTTGGGCTCACCTTCATTGAGGGACTCGCAAAGGTCCTGCAGCAGCGATAGGATGTGGTTGCGGATAAAAGACGCATCCCGCAGCCGATACTCGAGCGACCGGCTGCCAGACGAGCGATGTGCGCCGAGGCTACTCGCCCAGAGCTTAAACTTGGCCGCGAATGAGACGACTACAGAGCGGTTGATGATGTCATCGTCTAATCCTGCCACGAGCGACTTGAACAGCGCGAGGCCTCGGTTGACAAGCACGGCGAAGCGCGACTCCGCCGGCCCCGATTCAAGCTGTACGTTTTTCATGACGACAATGACAGCGCATCGCAATACATTACAAAGAACGACGGAAAATGATTTCCTGATGGAAATCTTACGACAGCTGGCCACCCCGCTCAACCGCCCATGCAGCCTCGTGGCACGTGTGCCGGGTAGCGGCTCGGGCCGCATCTCAGCCTCGTCTACTCCTCCTCCTCGCCCTCCTCCACATCGCCCACCAACCCCACCACCAGCATGTCCGGCTTCGAGGTCATCGGCGTCGTCCTCGGCGTCCTCGGCGTCCTCCCCGCCGCCGTCGAAGCCGTCCAGGGCTACCGCACCCTGCTCTCGTCCATGCGGCACATCGAGCGCGACCTGCGTTGCCTAGTGCAGGACCTCGAGACGGAGCAGGTCCGGCTGCGAACCACGTGCGAGATGCTTCTCGACGGGGTGGTGCCGTACTCGCTCATCGACGAGCTGATTAATAAGCCGTTTGGGGCGGAGTGGAAGCCGTACAGAGAGCAGCTCCGGCTGCGGCTGTGGTCGTCGTCGGCGACTTTTGAGGGGCAGATGTTAGAGATGCAAAAGGCGGCGGTGGAGTTGAGAGATATGCTGAGCATCCAGGCCAACGGCAAGGTGAGTCTTTTAGTGCGGGCGCAGGGTGTTGCGATGCTGATATTGTAAGTGTAGACGTCGATTAAAGACCGCGCGTCGATATTGAGAGAGCTTAAGCGTGGTGCGTCCTTCACGCTCAAGAAGAAAGACTACCAGTACATCATCGACCGCATCAAGACGAGCAACGCGATCTTGCACGATCTCGCCAACCAGAACTGCGGGATGGAATCCAGTAGGCGGACGAGGTCGCAGGCCCGTCTGATCAAGCTGATCCGCGGGCTCGCCGGGAGCCTATTCCGCGCCCTCTGGAACGCGACTACCTGTGACTGCCTCATACCGCACCAGGTATGCTTAGAGCTGGTCCCACGGAAAGCCATCCTCGTTCCCGGCGATGCGGAAGAAGATGTAGCGAAAGGGTTTAGCTTTTATGTTGCTTTTGGCTCGCATGGCGTGACGGAGAGTGGCTCGGCTATGGAGAATAGCGCGGCTGCGGTGCAAAGCCAGACACCGCGATGGAACACGTTTGATCTGCGGGTACAAAGCATCGAAACCAATGTAACTGTTCGATCAGCTCCCTGCGTGCCAATAGCAGCGCCGAAAACGTCGAAACGAGTAGGCTGGTCTGCGTCGTCGGGCTCAGGCTCTCACTTGGCGCCCTCGGCGCGAACCTTGGTTGATGCGTCTAGGACGCTGCTTGCCATGCCTACAATGGCTTCGCATGCACAAGAACACATCTCCAATCTATGCAGGGACATTATCACGCGGCAAACCCTGGCCACAGACTGCCACGGATACATCACAGACGCGACCCGCAACTTCTCACTCTACCCTCGATCACAAGCCGCCGACATTGTCAGACCTGTCACGCTTCGAGAGCTACTCGATGAGCCTATGCACGGCGGCATGGACCTGGACTACGAACGAAAGCTTCAAGTCGCCCTCGCCATTGCGACGTGCGTCCTGCACCTGTACAAGACACCCTGGCTGCCCCGCGTCGTCACCCTCGACGACTTTGTCTTTCTCCGCGCCGACGTCAGCCTCCTCTCCGGCCCTCTCCCTGCCGAACCGCCCTTCATCACAAAAAACGACTTACACGAATCGTTCGACCCGAGCCACGCCCCGCAGCGCCCCGTCAACCTCATCATCCTCTCTCTCGGCGCGCTGCTCATCCAAGTCATTATCGGTCGGACCATCGCCGATTTAGACATCCCAACCGACGTCGAGATGAACATGAACGGCATCGTCGCGCGATACGAGGCCGGCAGCCGGCTCCGTGACCGCGTGCTGGAGAGCGGCGGGGCGGGGTACGCGGGCGCTGTGCGGTGGTGTCTCGACAACGTCTTCAACACGGCCAATCTGGAGAATGAGGCGTTTTGCCAGGAGTTTTATCATCAGGTCGTGCTGAGGCTTGAGAAAGATGTCGGGTATTTGAGTCAAGAAATGTAACAAACCAAGAAATGTAATGGACTAAGAGATATAAAGGTTATTTTGTGTAACAGTGTAATCCGTAGATTGCCTAAAATGGAAACCGTTAGACTGGCTGGACTAATCAGATTTGGAGAGCTGAGCGGGCTACAACTAGACCTGTGAGAGAGAAAGACGACGGCAGCTTGAGCTCCTAGGCTGCTCGTCAAACTGCATGAGACGAGACGAGTTATTAATTCAGTTTCTTTTCTTTCGGGTTAACGCTGCGCTCGGCTTTTTTTTCTCCTCGCTTCGCTCGGCGCAGGGCTATACGCGGCTCTTTTCGTCCCTTTACTTTATCGCATCTAAATATATACTACCCTATAGCTCTAAAGAGGAACACACAACTATATTCCTCTATTATTCTTCTATATTATTAAATATACCCTACCTTATAATTTTACATAGATAGATAGTAGAATAGACTATACCTAAGATAAATATAAATTCTACCTATATACCTAATAATATAACACCTATACCTCTAAATACCATTAGTACTAGTAATATATAACTATATAACACCTCTAAAGGCCTTAATTTATTATTTAGTATTAGGGAATAGGTATTAGCTAGGACATAGGGGAGTCACATATAAGAAAGTAGATATATAAGAGACAAGCTTATAATAGTAGCTTAAATCTAAGTCATAGATAGATCTATTTCTTAGGAAGTAAGTTAGGTTAAATAGCTATAGGGTAGCTAATAAGTAGTTTATAGTAGTATTATAGGCTTATAAGTCTATTAAGAGATTAACTCTTAATAGTAGAACTATTACTTAAATTAATTAATAAAAATCTAAACTATCTAGACTAGCTATAGTCTTCTTTCTTTATATAATAGTTTACCTTTCTATTATATTCCTTAGATTATAGGCTTACTTACTCCTATAATCCCTTCGTAGCTTACTAGCTTACTTACTCTAGTAATCTATTAAGGTTATATAATTATAAAGCCTAATTAGGGAGTTTATAGGTATTATAAGGTTATCCTTCTAGGCTACTTCCCTAGTTATCTTATATTACTTCCTATTATTTATAATATAATACTTCTCTTTTATTAGGTTTATCCTTAAAGCTACTATTCCTATTCTAGCTATCTATTTAATAGGTATATAGAACTTCCTTCCTTTATTATTATATATTAATAATATATTAGGTTATATAGAGAAACCTTATTCCTAAAAGTCTAATAAGTAAGATACCCTAAGGTCCTTTATTACTTTTTATAGTTAAGATACTAAGATATTATATACTTATTATTTTAACTATTAGTTAAAGTACTACCTTACTAATAGTAAGATATATTATAAGGAGTATATCTACTATAGTTATTCTTATAATAGTATACTAGTAGTATTCTCTTATAGGTCTTATCCTTCCTTTTATTATATATTTCTTACTAATTTATTTTTCTAGTTTTATATTTACTTATATAGTAGAAGAAACTAGATAATACTAAGGAGAAGGCTAAGGAGTACTTAGTTAAGCTATAAGTCTAGCTTTCTTAAGTAGTAAATTATTTAATATAAATCTATAAAACTTATTATTCAATAAAGAATAAGAGCTAGAAGTTATTTAAGTAAGGTATATAAGAGCTAAATAAGGAGGATAATATCCTTCCTACCTTAAGCTCTTATAAATAATAGGTTATTTATAACCTATAGGTACTAGGTATTCTTAATAAGCCTAACTAGTTATAGTTTAGCTTAAGTAAGATTCCTAAGCTAGGCCCCTTACTAACTATTAGTAAAAATCCTTTAATAGGTTTAAATAATTTATAAGATTCTTTATAAGTTCTTAGGTATTTTTAGAGTTTAGGTATCTTTTCTATTTAATAAGATATTTATATTTCTTAATATTTCCTTATACCTTAAGTATTTTCTTAA
Source organism: Cordyceps javanica (assembly GCF_051103115.1). Lineage (NCBI taxonomy): Eukaryota > Fungi > Ascomycota > Sordariomycetes > Hypocreales > Cordycipitaceae > Cordyceps > Cordyceps javanica. The sequence goes on from NC_139296.1 coordinate 4,360,756, forward strand.
TTTTATATTTATTTATATTTTCTACTATAATTCTTATAATAAGTATAGAATTATCTAGTACTTTTTTAAGTAATAATATATAAAAAATAGGGTAAATTTTTATTCTATTAAATAAAAATAGTTTATAGTTAGTATTTAATATTTTTTATTTAATAAGGAATAGTCTAATTTTCTTCTAGTTAAGTTTATTACTAGGTTATTTTATTTTAATATTTTTATAGATAAAGTAAACTTTATCTTCCTCCTCTAGGATTAGTACTAGTAATCTTTTTTTATTTATATAATATTTTATTTAATTCTATAGAAATATTTATTCTTATTATAAGTATTTTTATATTTTAATAATTATTATTATATATATTATAGCTATTAGTATATATATATTATATATTATATATATTTTAATAATAGGATTAAATTTATAGTTTACCCTAAATAGTAATATCTTTATATTTTTATTTTCTAAGCTATTATAAGCCTATTATATAAGTAATAGCTATTCTACCTAATTATCTTATCGATAGTTAATATAGCTTTATAGATATTATTTAAGAACTTAGTTTAAGATTTTTATCTATTTATCTAACTATAGGTAGAATACTATAAATAAGCTTTATTTAATCTTTATTATTTCTATTAAGTATTTCTAGAAGTTTAATATAAATAATTTATCTTAGTCTAATATAAGTTATATTAGTAAACTATATTATATAATAACTATTTTATAGAATATATATACTAGATCTTTTATATTACTAGATTTTATATAAGGAATATAATAAGTATATTTTATAAATTTATTTATTATAACTAGAATACTATTATAACTAACTCTTATTATTAGTTCTTTAGATTTTAATAATTTAATAATAAAATCTATTATAACTATTTACTATACTCTTTTAGGTAATAATACTAGCTATAGTTTATTATAAAAAGTATATTATATTACTTTTACTTTTTAATAAATATTATATTTATCTATAACTTATTATATTATTTTTTTACTTTTAGGAAAGTTATATAATCTTTTTAGTTAACTTATTATTTTCCCTATATCCTAATATCTATATAATAAGTATTTATATATTTCTCTAATAAGTTACTCTTAAAGTATACTAAAGATATATTATTATTTATTATATAAGAAGTTTTCTATTTTCTTATATAAGTATATTTTTATCTCCTAATTATCTAAGTAGTTATTATTTTTATTATATAATATAATTTATTATATCTAGGTCCTATCTAGCTTTACCTACTAGGTAATATTAATTTCTTAGGTACCTAGTATAAAGTTCCTATCCTTAGTAATATATAATAAGGGTATATTATCTACTTATTTTTCGAATTTTAAGTCTTCTCTTTAGCTAAGTATATCTATATTATGAATAATAGAAAGGAAATATAAGGTAGCTTAGGCAGCCTATGAGAAGGGCTAGACGGGCGCCTACGTAATAAGCCAAAACAGGACAAAGGGTCACATAATCATAGGGATTAGTAAGGACCACTAAGCTATAGCTTAGTAGGACCTAACTAAACGGACAATTAGTAGGGACTACTAATCGTAGGATTAGTCTATAGGAACTAATCTAAGTTTATAATAAAGAGATAGATAAGTACTTAAGGAAGAAGTATTCTAATAACTAGGTAGTCTAGATCTCTATTAATTAATCTAAGTAATAGTTCTACTATTAAGAGTTAATCTCTTAATAGACTTATAAGCTTATAATACTATTATAAATTACTTATTAGCTATCCTATAGCTATTTAACCTAACTTACTTCCTAAGAAATAGACCTATCTATAACTTAGATTTAAGCTACTATTATAGTTTATTCTTCTATTTTTAGATTCTTTATAGTATATAATTTTAAAGTTATAATCTATAAGGGTTTTATATTATCTAATTTATCTTTTATTTAGGTTTTTTATAGTTAAAAATAATATCAAGTTTTTATAATTAATATAGACTTTAATCTTATATTTTATTTTTATAAGATAATATCTTTATTCCTTAAAATACTAAATAATAGCTATAAGTTCTTTATTATAAATACTTTAGTTTAATTTAGGTCTATAGAGTTTCTATAAGAAGAAGGTAACTAGGTATAATCTTCTTTTATTATCTTATTATCTAAGCTATCTACTAAAGGCATAATCTAAGATATCTATTTTAATTTTATAAGATTTCTTAGGATTAGGTATTTTTATTATAGGTTTTTATATAATAAGTTCTTTAATTATAGTAAAGGATTTTTCTTCCTTTTCTATTTACTTAAATTTAATATCTTTCTTAGTTAAGTTAGTAAGAGGTTATAATATATCTCTATATCCTTTTAGGAATTTTTAGTAAAAGTTTATAAATATAATAAATACTCTTATATTTTTAATATTTATTAATATTAGCTATTCCTTAATTACTTTAATCTTATTTTAATATATTTATACTTCTTTATAGGTAATTATAAATCCTAGGAACTATATACTATTCTAGTAGAACTTATATTTAGCTATTTCTACTAAGAGTTTATTATCTTATAAGGTTTAAAATACTTTATATATATATTATTTATATTTCTTAAGCATATTTAAGTAAATAAGGATATTATTAAGATAAACTATAATAAATACTCTAATTTATTTATATAGGATTATATTAATTATAATCTAGAATATTATTAGTATATTAGTAAGTCTAAAAGATATTACTAGGTATTTATAATATTCTTTAATAATTCTAAATATAATTATCTACTTATAGCCTTCTTTTATTTATATAAGATTATAAGCTCCTTTTAAGTTAAGTATAATAAATTATCTTACTTTTCTAATTTTATTTTATATAAAACATCTTTATAAGTGAAAAGAGGTATATACCTATTATAAGCCTATTACGCTAATAAAATTAAAAGAAGGTAATTTATTAACTATTTATATCTATCCTAATCCTACGGTAATACTAGTATAGAGCCATACTAACGTAGTAGTAGGCGTAGATAGAAATACGAACGAAGTCACGATTAGAGGCAAAAACGCTACGTAGCTCTAATAGGACATGCTCGCAATAGTACTACCTCAATAGAGGAATAAAAGCTAGAAATTACTAGAAAAAGAGCTTCTCTCCTTAGTAAAGGATTCTAACTAATAAGCTACTTAAACCCTACTTAAGAAAATCGTAGTAGTATATATATACGTTATACCTAATCTAGCCTAGTATACTACCCCCCTTAAGACTATGACTATTATAGTAGTTATAAAAGAAACCCTTATATAGATAAATATTAATATACTTTAACCCCCTTATATATATACTAAGGTAGCTATATAGTAGCCCTAGACTACCCCCTAAGTAAAACTAGTACCTACCTAGTATAAGAGGGAGCTACTCGTTAGTGCCTATAAGTACTTAGATAAGATTAAGGACTAGACCCCCTAGGAGGTTATTAATATAGTTAACTATACTCTCTATAAGGAGGCTATAGTAGCTATAAGATAGCTCCCCTCTAGAGATATTATCCTCTCCTTCTATAATAATACGAAGAAATATATTAAAGATAAAGCCTAGGTTAAGACTACCTTTAGCCTAGAGGCATAGCTAGCCTAGCGTATTTACTTAATAATCGTTAAGGGTATACTTATCTTAGAGATACTATATAATATAATTAACCTTAAAACTACTCTCTTAGCCTATAATAAAGTTAATATAGTTATAGTAAAAGCTTACTAGCCCTAGGCTATAAGTAGTATAAAAGTAGCCCTTATAATTAGTATTTATAATACTATAAGCATAAACTAGCTATATAAATAAGGAGTATTCTTTAATACCTAGGTCTTCTAGTATAAGCCTTATGTAGAGTTAGTCTAGCCCCTATAATACTTCTAGTACTATAGGTTTAGCTATATTATATACTCTTATTTAGAGAAATTTAATAGATATAGCTAGTATACTAGCTAGGCTTATAATAGACCTAAGCCCTACTTAGCCTAGATAGACCTAATAAAAGAGAAATATATAAACTACTAAGGTAATTATCTAGTATAGGCCTAAGTTTACCTTATAATAGAATAGTAGTAGGCCTAGGCTAATAATACCTACTAGTTCTAACCTATATAGTTTAAAGTTTAATAAATACCTAAGAGGGAACCCTAAGCCCTATAAGTATCCTCCTCTTTAAAGTAGACTATAAGTAGCTTATGCCTAAGGGAGTATTCCCCTAGCTCCTTATCTATACTATAATACCCCCTCTTTCTAGCCTAGACTAATATAATCTCCTTTTAACTATTATAGGGCTTAATAGCCCTAATAGGGCCCCCCCCTTTACCTACCTCTATAGTAATTCTAACTAGCTCCCTAATTAACCTTAACCTAGTACTACCTAGATACTCTAATAAGGATCCTTTTATAGAATATATATAAATTAAATACTAATATATAGTTAGCCCTATACTCTAAAGATTAACTAGATATTATTACCTTATAGGAAGTAGTGCTTAGTTACCCCTTACTTACCCCTACCTTAGCTCTATACTATAGGCTATAAGTAAATAGGAGGGTAGTTACCTATATTTATAAGTAATATATATAATATATATAGGAGGCTATTACTACCCTAGATACTTATAAAATATATTTCTAAAACCCCCCCCTAATAATAAACTATATATACTCTAAGCCTAGAGCTAAGCTATACTAGCTCTTACCTATAGCTAATATATATATACTAAGAGAAGAACCTCCCTAAGTAATTATTAGTAACTTTAATATATACTATCTACTATAAGACTATTATAGATATTACTTATTAGGTATAGATAATATACTAATATGCCTAAGCTAGTTTAGGACTATATTAGTTATTCCCTTTAGGATAGTAACCTAGATTATAGGGGTATAAACTGAATATTATATTATATAATAATTATAATAAAAATAAGCTAATTTTTCTCGTTATAACACATATACTCTTACCTATTTTAACCTAGGTTCAGAATTAAAGTTATACAGAATTACACTAGCTATACCAGGTACCTTACCAGCCACCCCAGCCACTTTAAACCTTATATAAGGTCATGACGAACCACTTGAATTCGTTCGAGTCATAGACTGGAATAGACCCACATTTTTCGTCTATATAGATCCAGTAATTCCCTATACCTTTTGCTATAGAAATAAGCAAGCTTCTTTACGACGCACGCATGAATAGAAGAACGATTTTATCGATTTTACTTCGACCATCCTTCTTACCAAACGATAACCCGTGTTTCCGATCCTTCCACTTCCATTTACCAAGCCTATCGCTCGTTAACCTCTAACAATATAGCTATTATAATTCTAGGTATTACCTAGAAGATATAGACTATCCTACCTAAAAAGGGCTAATTAAAGAGAGATACTATAACTATAAAGAAGAATACTTAATATAAGCCTAAGCCTATTCTATTATAAAATTATAATATACTAGGGCTTAAGTAGCCTATAACTATAGACTATTAGTATTTAAGAGCTATAAGTTATATACTTATTTATTATACTTATTATAAGCTTCTTTACTATATAAGTATTATAGGTCTAATATAGAGCTAAGACTAAGGGGATATCCTATAGGGGCCTAGAATATAAGGCTAATATAAACTAATAAACTTCCTTTTACTATAATATAGAGGATTATAATATCCTTAATATAGGCCTTACTAGAGATTATTATTATTCTACTTACCTAAGATAAGAATCCTTTCCTAGAATATCTATAAATAAAGCTAGAATATCCTAGTTATACTTTATAGTAAGGCCTAGCTAGATATTATAATAATATAAGAAGTAGTACTAGGCTATTATTTACCCTATCCTACTATAGCCCTATATTACCTCCTTTAGGAAGAAGGCTAGGTAAGTACTTATATATACTATTAATATAATCTAGGGACTTAGGAGGCTAAGGCTAATAAAGATAGTTATTATATCTAGTTTAAAAGACTATTACTAATAATTACTAATATATATACTACCCCTAAGGAGAACCTAAATAAGCTCTTAAGTAGGCTAATAGTAATAAATAGCCCCTATATTATTATAGGTAACTTTAACCTCTATTACCCCTTATAGGATAAATATACTAGGTACTTAATATATATAGATATAATAGTTAAGACTATAGCCTACCTTAGTACTAAGCTAGTAATATTATTTAATATTTATATATAGTCCTAGCCTAGTAAAAGATAAAATACTATTAACCTAGTATAGGTATCTATAGCCTTTAATAGAAGAATAAGGAGCCTATACTAGACCCTAGCTAGGTCTAACTACTTTCCCTAATTACTTAAGATTAGTACTTAAACTACCCTTATTTTATTATATTATTAATAATAAAAAATTAATAAAGAAAGAGTAACTACTAAGGCTATAGTATAGCTCCCTACTATAGCTATAGCCCTATAAGTAATAAGTAAGGATATAGATAAAACTTTTAATACCTTAGTAGAAGAGCTCTAGAGAATAATTAAAAGTATAGTCCTAATAAGAAAACTAAAAGGTACTTATATAGCCCTATAGTAAACTCCTAAGGTTACCTAGTAAGTTAAAATAATATATAAAGTATAATAGTAAGCTAAAAGAATAAACTCCCCTAAGGACTAGGAAATTATATATAAGGTAATAATAATATAGGCCTAGGTACTCTATAAGATATAATATATAGTATAAAGGATATATCTAGATAAAGTAAGAAAAAATCTCTCTAAGCTCTAGAACTAATATAGATAAGTAAAATAATATATATAAGAGTAGGGGCTTAGTATAGTCCTACTATTAAACTAACTAAGCTATCCCCTAGCTTTAATAAGAGAAGAAAAAGTAAAGATATTAGAAATTAAATTCTTTCCCCTAAAACTAATAAGTAAGACTATACTAGATTAGCCCTAATATACCCCTAAGCTATAAGATAGAAGGAGTTTCCTAGAACTTATTATAGAGGAGGAGGTTATTACTACCCTTATAGGATATATATTAGATAATACCCTAGGCCCTAATAATATACCCTATAGCTTCCTTAAGGCTCTTAGGAAGCTACTTACTTATACCCTAATAGCCTTATTAATATCTACCCTTATAGTTAGTTATTTCTTAGTATAATACTAGTATAAGATAATAGTTATTCTCTAGAAGCTAGGGAAAACTCCTATAGAACTTAGGATAATAAAAAGCTAGTAGTTAATTATCTTATTTAATATAACTAGTAAACTCTTTAAGAAGATATTAGTAGACTATATAATACTTATAGTAGAAGTATATTAGCTCCTACTAGATAGCTAGATAAGTAATAGAAGAAATAAGTCTATAAAGATAGTAATTATTATTATACTTAAAGTTATATACTAGGTATAAGCTTAAGGTAAGTATATATTACTAGTATAACTAGATATAGCTAGGGCTTTTAATTATATAATATATACTATCCTAGTATAGCTTATAGCTAAGTTTAACTTTCTACTAACCTTTATATTAGTTATTAAGTTCTTCCTAGTAAGGTATATAATATAGCTCTATATTAATAGTAAGCTAGCCCTAATATAGGTAGTTAATAGGGGTATTCCCTAAGAGTCCTCCCTCTTCCTAATCTTCTTTATATTATTCTTTAGTATTCTATATTAAGATCTAAAGATAGCCCTAGGCCTACTCCCTATTAGGTTTATAGATAATATAAATATATTAAGTATAAGTAAGGACTAGCTAATAGTAATAGTATAGCTCTATATCTCTTAGGAGATATACTAGAGGTAAGCTAAGTAATATAACCTAATATTCTTAGTAGAAAAATTCTCGCTTATCTATTTCTAGTATAAATAAGGTATAGGACTATAAGAGCTCTAGCTAAATAGCTAGGAAATATTACTAAGAAGAATAATAAAGCTCCTTAGTATATAACTCTAGGACTCCCTAAAGTAATTAGCTTAGGAAAAGGAGGTAAGAGCTAAAATAGTATTAGTAATAGCTACCCTATACTTATCTATTAGGATAATATAAGAGCCCTATAATAGAGGTACTTAAGAGATCTACTTATAGGTTATCTAGCCTATTATTACCTATAGTCTTATAGTATAGTATACTTATAGGAAGAGGCTATATAGCCCTACTATAAGACTTAACTACCTCTAGGTAAACTACCTTAGGAAAGTTATAAGTATATTCTAAGCTACCCTAGCTTATTATATTAAAACTAAACTATAGGTCCTATTACTAGACCTATACTTTATAATATAGAAAGCTAGGATCTTACTCTACTAAGAAACTAATAAGGCTATAGAGTAGCTCTAATATATATTTACGTAGGCTATAAGAATATTCCCTCTTACCTAGTAATAATACTAGAGACTAAAACCTACCCCCCCCCTTATAGACCTATATAAAAACCTACTATATATACTTATAGTAAAACTAATACTAGACTAGAAGAGAACTATATAATAGCTCTAATAATAGATTAGCTATAAGTAGAAGAAATATAAAACTACTTAATAATAATAGTCTAGGTATAGGATAGTATTTCCTATCTATAGACTACTATAGCTCTATTATAAAGCCTAGGGAGCCCTATTCCTTATTCTCCTATATTACCTTATTATCCTAATTATTTAGATATATATAAGGAAAATTAGCCTTAATAACTTTCTCTTCTATAAGAAAATACTAAGGATAATATCTCTAGAATATAGATATAGTATAGGCCTAGAGGATATCTATTATATTATACTTTACTACTCTACTTATTCTTATTATAGGCCTTACCTAGTCTTACTATAAGACTAATAAGAGGTAGAAATTATACTAGATAACCTAAGGATTATATTATAAATTATAAGGTAAATATTTACCCTCTAAAGGTTAACTTACTTATAAGACTAGAGCTAGGATAGCCCTAGATTAGATATATAACTAAAGAGTTATAATATATTAAGGAAGTAATAGGAATATAGTTTATTTAGTTATTAATATAGGCCTATTATAGCCCTAATATAGAATTAAGTAGCTAGAGTAAAGTAAAATAAGATACTAGGTAATATACTTATACTTCTTCCCCTAGGCCCCTACTAGCCCTATCCTACCCCTAAAGTACCCCTATTATACTTTACTAACTATATATTATAAAATAAAGTAAAAATAAGACTTAGAATTTATAAGCCCCTAGTAGCCCTAGTATACCCTTACCTACTCCCTACTCTTATTATACTTTACTAGCTATATATTAAAAATAAAGGAAAATTAAAATAAGTAAATTATTATAACTAGCCCTATCCTAGGGCTAGTATAGCTCCCCCTTACTTTTATTCTTTCTCCTTCCCCCCCTCTTCCCCTTTCTTCTTATTATTATTAGTATTATTATTAATACTAAAGCTCTTAGCTAAGCTCTTAGACTACTAGTATAAGCCCTTCTCTAGTACCTCTATAGTACTAGGAAGGCCCTATACTAGGGCTACTAGGAAAAGTTCTTAGTTAGTAAATCTATAGTATAAGATCTACTAAATCTTAGCTAACCCCTTAGCTAGTAAGGGATTAGCTAGGACCTAATAGGGTCTTATACTATAGCTAATAGTAGGGGTCTAGATAACTACTTATATTAAAGTAGGGGTAGTAGTAATAATAAAGCTATAATAGCTATACCTAGATAGGGCTAGGGCCTAGTATAGAGACTATACTAAAGGCTATTAGGTATTATTAGTAATAGTAAGTAATATAAGCTTATTATAAGCTTATATTATTTTTATAAGGAACTTATAGGTAATATTAATAATAATAAATAAGTACTTATTAATAATCTACCTTAGTTAATATCTAACTTAGGTCTAGTATAAGATACTTATAATAATATATAACTACTTTAGTTATATATATATAATATATATAAATATATATATCTTTATTAGGAGGAAGTTAGTAAAATAGCCTTATCCTAGCCCTATAATAATACCTATTACTCTTTTAGATCTTAAAGACCTAACTATAATAAAGTAACCCCCTAGTTATATATATAATATATTATACGTATAGCTTATTATATAGCTCTATAATAGCCTTAGATAGGCTTACTATAGCCTTACCTACCTTCTTTCTCTTATTTTTAGGGTAGTTACCCCCCCTAGCCTTATTATAGCTCTACTTATCTAGTAATAGCAATAATAGTAGCCCCCTATTAGCCCTAGAAGTAGTTAAGCTAGGCTTAATAGTAATAGTCTAAAGGATTAATACCTTAAACTAATAGCTCTTATATAATATTATAATAATAATATAATAGAGGTAACTTACTATAGTAGTTATAATAATAGTAATAATATTTCTATTAGTATTAGCTATAGAACTATAATAGCCTTAGATTAGAGCTAGTATAATTTAAATTAAAGATTAGATTAACTAGGAAATTAATAAGAATATATTTATAATAGTATATATAGCTTAAAAAATATAGGATCTATAGGCTATTAGCTATAGAATATATAATAACTAATATAGGTATACCTAGAGGGTATAAAGGTATATATATATAAGGATTAATAGGGTAGTATTTATATTAATAATATTAATTAAGAAGAAAAAGGAAGGAAAAAGAAAAGAAAGAGGCTAGGAATAATAATAGCTTACCTTACTATAAGTAAATACCCTAGGTAATAGCCTATAGATATAGTAAATAATAGGAGCTAGAAAATAATACTTATAGGTTAGCTATTATACTATAATAGCTATATACTAGCCTTATAGTAGTATAGATAATAGTAGGCTATAAGTATTTATAACCTAAGGTAAAGTAATAATAAATATAAGTATATAGACTAGCCTTCCCCTTTTTTTTACCTTATTTATTATTACTTACTAGATACTCGTAGGGGCTAGGCTAGGCCTAGGAATAAGAAAGAAGAGGATAATATAGGAGGGGGTAGGATACTAGTAGAGGAGTAGGATAGGCTAAGGACTACTAAGAAGATAGATATAGTAATAGACATAAGATAAGACTAAATATAACTTAATATAAACCTACTAGGGGCTATACTTAGGTTTATTAAAATTTTATATTTCTTAAGATTACCTAGGGCTACCTTCTTAAGTAGCTCCTAACTACTATAGTTATAGTATATATAAAGGACTAATATAGGTCTAATATAGAAATAAGGGTTTTTCTACTAGTACTTAGTTTTTTCCCTCCCTAACTAAATCTATAGTAATACTATATAAGCTAAAGGCTTAGTTAGTATATAATTATTAATTAATATAAGCCTATTATAGCCCTAATATAGAATTATATAACTAGAGTAAAGTAAAATAAGATATTAGGTATTATACTGACTTTCCTTTTCCCTAGGCCCCTATTAGCCTTATCCTACCCTTAAAATACCCTTATTATACTTTATTAGCTATATATTATAAAATAAAATAAAATAATACTTAAAATTTATAAGCCCTTAATAGCCCTAATATACCCCTATTTATCTCTTATCCTTATTATACTTTATTAGCTATATATTAAAAATAAAGGAAAAATTAAAATAAGTAAATTATTATAACTAGCCCCCTCTTAGGGCTAGTATAGCTCCCTCTTACCCTTACTTCTTCTCTTTTTCTTTCTCTTCTTTTTCCTCCCCCCCCTTATTATTACTAGTATTATTATTAATACTAGAGCTCTTAGCTAAGCTCTTAGACTACTAGTATAAATCCTTTTTTAATATTTTTATAGTACTAGGAAGGCCCTATATTAGGGCTACTAGGAAAAGGTCTTAGTTAGTAAATCTATAATATAAGATCTACTATATCTTAGCTAACCCCTTAATTAGTAAGAGATTAGCTAGGACCTAATAAGGTCTTATATTATAGCTAATAATAAAAGTTTAGATAATTACTTATACTAGGGTAAGGGTAATAATAATAATAATATTATAATAACTATACTTAGATAGGGCTAGGACTTAATATAAAGATTATATTAAAGGCTATTAAGTATTATTAATAATAATAAATAATATAAACTTACTATAAGCTTATATTACCTTTATAAAAAACTTATAAATAATAATAATAATATTAAATAAGTACTTATTAATAATCTATTTTAATTAATATTTAACTTAGGTCTAGTATAAGATATTTATAGGATTATATAACTACTTTAGTTATATATATATAATATATATAAATATATATATCTTTACTAAAAGAAAATTAATAAAATAACCTTATCTTAGCTTTATAATAATACTTATTATCCTTCTAAGTCTTAGTAATCTAACTATAATAAAATAATCCCTTAGTTATATATATAATATATTATATATATAGTTTATTATATAGCTTTATAATAGTCTTAGATAGGCTTACTTTAGCCTTACTTACCTTCTTCTTCTTATTTTTAGGGTAAGTACTTCCCCTAGCCCTATTATAGCCTTATTTATTATTTAGTAATAGTAATAGTAATAACCTCTTATTAGCCCTAATAGTAATTAAGCTAGATATAATAATAATAGACTATAAGATTAGTACCCTAAACTAATAGCCTTTATATAATATTATAATAATAATATAATAAAGATAACTTATTATAATAATAATAATAATTATAATAATAATAATAATATCTCTATTAATATTAGCTATAGAACTATAATAGCCCTAGATTAGAGCTAGTATTATTTAAATTAAGAATTAGACTATTAAGTAAACTTAGTAAGATTATATTTATAATAATATATAACTTAAAAAATATAAGATCTATAGGCTATTAGCTTTAGAATATATAATAATTAATATAGATATACTTAGAAGATATATAAGTATATATATATAAAAATTAGTAAGATAGTACTTATACTAATAAAGTTAATTAAGAAAAAAAAAGAGAAAAAAGAAAGAAAAAAGGCTAAGAATAATAATAGCTTATATAACTATAAATAAATACCCTAGGTAATAGCTTATAAGTATAGTAAATAATAATAACTAAAAAATAATACTTACTAACTAACTATTATATTATAATAGTTATTTACTAACTTTATAGTAATATAAATAAAAATAGACCTATAAGTATTTATAGCCTAAAGTAAAATAAAAATAAATATAAGTATATAAACTAGCCTCCTCCTTTTCCCCTATCTTATCTTCTAATACTTACTAATTTACTACTAGGGCCTAACTAGGCTTAGATAAGGATAATATAATATAAAAAAGAAAATAGTTAATAATAATAGATAGTATAATATATAAAAAGATAATAAAGGGCTTAGTAAGAAAGCTAGATATAAGATAGAACTAGCTAAAACCTAATAGAGAACTATCTAGGACTAGGCTATAGCCTATTATACTCTTTTATATTTCTTAGAATTACCTAAGGTTACCTTTTCTAGTAGTTCCTAACTATTATAGCTATAATACTTATAAGGGATTACTATAGGTCTAATATAGAAGTAAGGGTTTTTCTACTAATACTTAGTTTTTTCCCTCCCTAACTAAACCTATAAAAGTACTATATAAGCTAAGACTTAGTTAGTATATAATTATTAATTAATAGAGATCTAAACTATCTAGACTAGCTATAGTCTTCTTTCCTTATATAATAGTTTACCTCTCTATTATATTCCTTAGATTATAGGCTTACTTACTCCTATAATCTCTTTATAGCTTATTAGCTTACTCACTCTAGTAATCTATTAAGGTTACATGACTATAAGGCCTAATCAGGGAGTCTATAGGCGCCATAAGGTCGTCCTTCTAGGCTACTTCCCCAGTCGCCTTGCGTCACTTCCTATCGTTCGTAACAGAGCTGCCAACGAACTAGCAGGGATAAGGCAGCGATAATTCCATTATCATCAACAGCTATAAGGATCATCTTATGACTAAAGTCCCTTAAGCACCTAACCCTCATATATAGCCTATAGACAGTAATTACCTAAGGGAGTATCTTAATATATATTTACCCCTTTACTAATAAAAGTAGTAGTCTAATTTAATAGTAGTCTAATTTAATAGTAGTCTACTTAATTAGGTTTTAAAGAGGAAAAATAACCATTAAACAATAACGTAATTCACAAGCGAGTAGGCCACCTAAGCGAGTAGGCCAGTTCGCGTCAACCTGATCGCGGTGGTGAACTTATATGCGCTGAGCCCCCGTTAGAATTAATTAGGCGCTACTGCATTACGGGGTGGTGTGGTTCTGGTAGGTGGCCGGCGCTTCGCAAGTTGGCCTCCAAAAGCGGCATCCTAACCTCTAAAAAATGCGCTCGTGTCCGCCTGAACTCGAGGCACATTTGCGGTGAACCTGCACTTTATCCGTAATTTAGCGATATAAATTCAAAATGTCCTACGTTATAGCGTGCAATGCTACCATGAGGCAATTTGATCTTGTGGACGACGGTTAGATATAGGCAGGGCTACTACACATAAATGTGATAATATAAGATGCACATGATAATTGCGCATAAGCGTGACGAATAAACTGAAGAAGAAGCCAGGTATAGGGGAATTCCCAAAACTGAGAGCGGTAACTAATCATACCCATTCCAAAAACTCACCCGAACATCCTCCAAAATCAATAGCGCTACCTCTGAATCACATAAGAAAGACAATGATATACCTAAGCAAAACAATATAGCAGAGAAAATTCATCATCGCAAAGAGAAAGAAAGAAAGAAAGTAACAGCAAGTCCGTCAAAATAGACACCAGCGCTCAGCTATCTGTAACCGACAAGGCAAAATATCAAAAGGTCGGAGCTGTCGCGATAAGGGCCGTCATTACGGCTATTCCTCCGATAGCCATGATCCCAACGTACTCCGCAGCAGTTTTGACTCGTTTATACGAAGCGGCTACATTAGCCTCGATCGCCATGTCTTGTGGTAAAGCCTCAGGAGGTAAATTAGTAGATTGAATGGGCTGAGATTCACGCGGACCCGAGTCCGAAATCTCATCAGCTTTCCGTTTCCTCGAGATATTCTCGGTCATGGCCTCTTGTTCTTTAGTAGCATCGTTGATCAGGTTTTCTTTTTCTGGCTGGAATTCGAGTGGCGTAATCGCATGTTGAAGATGTAGTTTGTTTTGCTCTCTCGCAATAAAATACTCCAGCTTGCCAGATAACTCGCCGAGTGATTTGGCTCTTGTTATCATGAGTGGCGTTATCTCTGAGCTGGCAGACAGATGCTGGTCCTCGGAGAGTGGCCCATCCATTCCCGGCACATTGTTGTAGGTTGTGCCGGGACTGACACCGTGTTTAACTTGTAATGCAGGAGCAAAGCCGTCGCTTGGCAGAGTGACTGACACGTCATCTAGAGTACCTAACTCCAAATCGTCGAGCTCGACCGTATTAAGCGTATAGTCGGTGTTGCGGGCAGCTGATTTAGAGTTGTCTGACAGAGGGCTGCTCGAACTAGGCAGGTTATCCTCGGAAATCAAGTCTGGCTCAGAAGTGAGGTCGATAGGGTCTGTCGTGTCGAAGCCGCGGAATTCTACGAGGTCTAGACTATTTTCAGCGAGAATAGCAGCGCCCGTCTGGAGAGTTGGGTCGTCGCCGCTATCGTCAATGCTGCTAAACGCAGCGTGACTATCCATATCATCTTCAAAGTCCATATCTTCAGACTCGCTATCGTCGGGTACTTGGAATACGGTGGGTTGAGGCAATCTATACCGTGTTAGCATTCGAGCGCCATCCAGTGAGGCCAGGCGTTTGCTTACGTAGCCTCATCTGTAGGCGGGTTGCCAGTTTCTACCGCGGCCTGTTGGCCAGGTTGGGCGAATTCCAAACCAACTCTCATCGTACACTGCGGAAACACTTCGTGGCCACGGTCGATGGAAATGCCAAATTTGAGTAGGTCACCATTGTGTAAGGCCTGGGACTGGCCTCGGCGTAGTTTAATATCGTTGTGAAAGGTTCCATGTAAAGAGCCGACATCTCGAATGAATACTGTCTGAAGACGGGTTAACAAAGAAAATGAAAAACAAAGAAAAAGAGAACGCATAACGTACTTGGCTTTGCGAGTCCAATTTCAGCTCGGCATGCTGTCGCGACATGACAGGAGCGTCGATCCAGGCATTATACATTCGAGATTCTAGTGTAGAACTACGCTTTGAAGCTCGTCCGATAGAAAGCGAGCTTCGTTGGTTCGACAAGAGTAGCCTGCGCTGCGGAAATGTCAAGGCTGTCGGAGCGAGGCACGAGAGCGTGACGATGACTATGATTGTGTAAGCGTGAGCGGGGTGTCATTTAGTAGGAGCGCTTGTTTTGGGTTGTAACGAGCCTACCTTCGCCTTCTGATAGTGCTCCAGGCATGGTGGTTCGATTTTTAGATCACTTGACGAGACGTGAGGGAGGATGGTTTGTTGGTTGTTTGCTTGCTAAGGGCTCGACGTCGGTCGGGCTACGAGCGTACGCAGCAGTGACAGCGGCAGCGGCGGAGACGATTGTTAATTTAGGAAGGAGCGTCTTCAAGGACTCCGTTGACTCCGTGGAAAGACGCCCACCTTGATACAGCACTTGAAAAGGAATAGAAAGGCAGTTGAAAGCGAGGAAGTGAGGCGTGATTGCGTGTGAAAGTGATGGCGAAGTTGAAGACGCGGGTGGGGCAAGAGTGAGGGTATCGATGGCCACGACTCCACGCACGGCTCCACGCACAGTGTCACAAGGCCAAACTCTAGGCACCCGTAGGCCCGTTAGGTAGTCATTTAGTAGTGTATCAGTAGCAGCCCCGCCGCTTAGCGCGGGGTCAAACACGTACTGTGCGGCATGAGAGACGAGGGGTCACGAAAGAGAACGTCAAGTCTATCAAACGCTTATTTTCCTACATAAATCGCAAAAAGATCATGTTCGAGCTTACCAACCGTAGACTCGAGTACATCTTGCTATTGACTGACTCTATTTGATTTGTTCTACTGGCTGAGATTGTGGCAAGTACAAACGCACTATCGCAAGGGCCTCACCCACTGATAGTGCAGCATGCCATTCCTAGTACCACCCAATTATGGGTACGTCACTTATCGAGGACCTGGAGAGTCATCCATTACGGTGCCCCTGTTGCCATGGAAAAAACGTGAATCGCAAAACATGAGCAAAAAGTAGCAACTACGTTGTCATGCAACCCTCCTGTTTAAACAACCAAGTACAACGTGCGACGGCTAGTCTTGCGAGGAAAAGCAGGCTGGCCATGAAATGCCCCAAGCCTGGTACCGGCCTGCCTGGGTAAATACCATGTGCTGTTCGGCACTGTTAGCATATCCTGCATTTCGCGACACACGGACCTTTGTTCGTTACATTTTACAACGACACGACAACGACATGCCAACTAAAGCATGTCTGTTGGCGGCCGCGACGGCTCTGAGCTGTGGCCCGGGCACGCCACGGTTGGTGAATCTATTTTACTCGGGTGAGGCATCCTAAACCACCAAAATCCTGCTCTCTATATACTGCAATCGCCGTCCGCCATATTGCACCGAACCAAGCAGCCAGCATGGCGAGGCTTTGCGGCTTTGCGGCTTTGCGGATTATCAGTGCCAGCCCAGCCTTGCGATTCCAAAGTCCACCCTTCTCCGATTCCGAATTAATGATAAAAAAATCCAATAGTGTACAGAGCTAAAGCCTCTATACCATAGCAAGAGAAAAAACCATCTACGTCTATTTCTAGCCAAGTACGCCGGCCTTGGCTCCTGCAGTTCAGACTGATTCTCTTCGGCCACTTATCTATACCATGGCCCTGAATCAGCAGACCGAGTCGCTCCAACCCGCCAACAAAACTAGGACTATAATTCTTACTGGAGCCAAGGGCGGATTAGGCTCAGCGGTTGCATCTCACCTTTCTCGTTCGGAATGTTCATCTCTTCACCGTGTTTATACCGTTCGCGATCGAGCCCATGCGACAGCGTTGAAGCGAATCCTCGAAACAAGTCAGATCAACAAGAAAAAGGACAAAGGATCAGCCTTGAATTTAGATCACTTACCTCATGTACGGCAATTTGCGGCAGACATGAACGCTCGCGTCGCCGAGGGCAAGTTACCACCTGTTCGAGCGCTGGTGTTAAACGCCGGCTTTCAAGAGCACACTACGCAAACAAAGACCGAAGACGGATTCGACATGGCATTTCAGGTCAACTACCTTTCCCAAGTTTTGCTCGTGCTTTTGCTTCTCCAGAGCATGGACAAGCAGAGCGGTCACATATCAGCGATTGGAAGCTGGCTTCACGAGTAAGACTGGCGCAAAACAGTGGGCAACCGTCGCACATATCTTGCTAGCTAATGAGATTCATATCAGCCCCGAAGATCGACGATTCGATGGGAAAGCTGTGTATCCAGACCAATACAGGCCACTGCTCAGGGATGGGGTCGAGCCGCTGGCGCGTGGTGCGTTGGGGGGGGTGAAGACGCCATGGCCGGGAGGCGACGCTATGGCGCTTCTAAGCTGTGCCTAACAATTGCAATGTGAGTAATTCTATAGCCGAATAGAGCCTAATCTCCTAATACTTACGCCTCGTCTGCGCGAGATGCTAGAACTTCAGCGACGGCTCAACAGTGACTCCGCGCTACAAGCTATCCAAGTCATCGTTCTCGATCCCGGAGCTATGCCTTCCAACATCATACGACGCGCCTCCTTTTTTGAGCGCATCATCATCAACTACATTGCTAGAAGCGCTCTGGCGCCCATCATGACTTAGATGTGGCCAAACGGCCAGCTGCGAACGACGGCCAAGTCTGCGTCGGACGTCCTACGGGCACTTTTTCATAACAGTCACACCAGAGGAGCGTACCTCAATGGATCAGAGCGAGCGATCCCTAGTGCGCAGGCTATGGACTTGAAAATTGGATCGCAACTATGGCAGGCAAGCGTTGCTATGGCTGGGCTGGTTGCGGGTGATGCTGTGCTGTCGAGTTGGCCATAAAAGCTACGCCATGTCCATTGTTCTGCTCAGGTCGGAAGAGATATCTCAGCTGAGTTTCATACCATGATGTATGCCTAGCAGACGACAGCTTGTATCATAAATTCCACACGTTGCTTGCGATTTTTGAAAATATGACTGTGTGTCCTTCGCTGCAGGATTCGTCACCTGTTGCGTCTCCGGTGGCGAATCCTTTTACGTTCCGTTAGCAGTAAAGCTGCGAGAAGCCGAGCCGACTCCTAGTTCCCCAGGTCTGACCTCGAATAGGCAGAGAATGAAAAATGAATGCCGTCAAGAGTAAGCCAAGAACAGTAGGGTTCGTATAATCCGCAGAGGGAAAACCATTATATAAAGAGCGACGCCGTCGTCTGCGCTGTGGCCATCGGCCTACCGCTCCTCATTCATCTTTCGCCATCAAAGAAGGTATACTCATCTCTGGAAGTCCAAGTTTATCTTGGAGTCTTTTAGAGATGCGCCCAACTCTCATTGCCGCCTTTCTCTTTTCTGCCTCTGGGTTAGTGACATCATGGCAAACCTAGACAGACGATGGCGGAAATTTTCTTCATTGTCTTTGCGATAGCCGATGCTACTCTTCTGTTCAGTGTATTTGCAGCGTATTTTGTACTCGAAAAATAGGCCGGCGCAAGCCTTTCCGTAAAAGGTCGCCCCTCCGCTGGTTGTACTGAAGGTTGTCCAGAGCTTGCAAGTGCCAAGCGGACCTTGACGCCACTTCTAGATGCTGTGGGAGCGCGCCAGTCACTTGTGGCAGAGTAAGTGACCAACGAACTAGATGTCGCTTTTGCATAGTATTTATTCGAACTTGGCTGACTGAGACTTGTTCGGGATAGTGTCAAGTTGGCGATCACGCTTCCTCCAAACAGGGTTTATCATCTGCTGCCCTCTACAGTTAGTCGACTGTATATCGGGTGCTAACCGCCATGGTCATGCTGCAACAGATAGGTCCTCGCGGAAAATTTGAGCTTTTTCTATCATAGAATGAGGTTTCAATGCGGCTGTACGGGGCGAAGCCGCCATAGGTAAGGTGCCCAACCTCAATCGTCAACTTGGCAACACCCCAAAGCGCGATGTAGTCATGTGGACTTGGTGCATGCGCACATCGAGTGTGGGCTGCGAGATGAGGTTGATGGGTAAACTGCTGGGTAGTAAGTGTAGATTAGAGAGCCTGTGGCTTGCACTAGACTGCCAGGAGCGCGGGAATGCGACGCTGTGCCTGCAGTGTGCATGGTCAACACACTCGTTGGGGCTACACCGTAACTTTGGCGTGCATGACCTGCGATGTGGAATTGAGGGTTAGGCACGGAGAAGATGTTGCTTTTGGATGCTAGTAACTGGGCTTCGTTGTCGCGAGGCCTGCTCCCCGCGCGACTTGACAACGGGAGGGCTTGTTTACTTGTAGCCGTTGAGCTCCATGATGGCAAGCAGCCTGTAGGGGAGGCTCAGCAGGAGTAGCGGCTACCTCTGTCTTAGACTCGATGCGAGAGATGCACATGAACAGGGACAAGTGACCGAGCACATGCCGCAGCGATAGGATGAGCGGTCGGGATGTGGATGATGGATGGGCGAGTTATTCAGTAGGAGGAAGGATGGGGACGGCATGGACGGGCAGACGGGCACGGGTAGCGGGCGTGGCGGGATGGATAAGACAATTCAAGGTGGGGTGCGTGCGGGTCAAATCGGATTTGGCGGGGTAAGGCCGCTCCCATTCCGGAGTAAGTAGTAGGTACCTACCATACGCACCTATATACCTAGCTGTCTCTAAGTAGCCTCTACTTACTAGTAGGTAGGTATAGTACCTACGCGGGAGGGGGGTGTTTTCTGACATAGCCCCTACAGCGTCTCCCGTTTGCAATGTCTCCTTGCTGTCTAGTAACACTGTCAAGTTGCTCAGATATGTCAGAATAAATTCATATTGACTCCTACACGTGCTAGATGCTCTGACAGTCTCACTAGACAGTAAAAAGACATTTTTTACGTGATAGCGTATTATTACTATGTTAAAAAACACCCCTCGCGCGCGTAGGTAGGTACCCAAGGTATGTAGGACGTCCTAAGTATGACATGGCAACTCACTGTTGTGTGTGTAAAGTACGGTCTGCCCAGGCGTTTCTGCCCAGGCGTTACTATTCATGCAGTCAGTTGAAGCTACGTATTCTCACAATATTCCATATAAAATCCGACCTGAAAATCTCAGGCCGTGATACCGATGCTGGCCCAACACCCAACGCATGCACTACTTACCCGCAACCCTGCTGTACATCAGTTTGACAAATGCACTGTAATGGCGCATCCACCACTGGCTCTAGCGCCGAGCGCCAGCCTGCTTGCCTGCCTGCCTTTTCTAGGCTGCCAGCTGCTCACCTGCTAAAATCCCAAGTCAACGTCATGGGTCGCTGCCCTATCTTGCCAAAAACCCACACACGCCGCCACAGCCCGCCACACGGCATTTTGCCATTCAACCGACCATGGCATTTCTTCCTTGATTTTCTCTGCGCGCACCTCATAACCTGCATCCTCCCTACTACCTGTTTTGTTTCCCTCTTTCGATAAGAACCCCCCCGGCCGCAGCAACTACCTCGTCGCCGTTGCCCGTCTGTCCCCATTCTCATCATCCATCATAATTCCACATGCGCCGAGCACCTACGATATTCTCGCCACACACCGTCTCGGATCGATAGCCCCTCCAGAGACCTTCCCCCTCCCCCACAACACTATCAACCCACGATACTGGAAGACAAACTTGCGCGACGTCATAAACCTGACCCTTTGAACCCGGAGTCGTCCCGATACGTCCCCCCCCTTCTGCGCGCTCTCTGCACACCAAGAAAGAAGCGGCCCGCAAGGTGCAAAGGAACGGAGCAGTTCTCTCCGGCCCATCCCCCGCCTTAGGCTCGCGCACGCCTGCGCACAAAACACCGCCACCATGAACCACGCCAGAGTCAAGGCCCTCAAGGGCAACAAGACCGTCTCCCGCAAGGCCGTCAAGTCTGGGCGTGCCTCGGGCGCCGTCACGCCTCAAGGGTCCGGCTCCCCGATGGCCTCTCTGCTGACCTCGCCCACGCACTCGACCACGCACAGCCGTCCGGCCTCGGACAGCGACTCGGACGGCAGCGACTTTGACCTCGACGACATGATGTCGAGCATCCACTCGGCCGACTCCCTCGAGACGCCCGGCGACGACGGCGCGACGGGCCCGGCGCTCGACACGGACGCGCTCCTCCAGGCCATCCAGGACCGCAAGCACAACAACACGGAGCTCCGCGAGCAGTACCTCGACGCCTTTGTCCGGTTCATGCGCACCCGCTACTCCGAGGACACGCACCTCTGGCTCGACGGCGCGGCCGCGTCGCTCACCGACGCCTTCCTCAAGGGCGCTAACCGCGGCGACTCGCCGCGCGAGCGCCTGCTCAGCCTGCAGTCGTACTGCATCACGCTCGGCACGGTCGAGGACATGGAGGTGTACGAGGGCGCCGCGCGGGCGCTCCGGCAGATCCTCCTTGACGAGGACGACGACGCCTGCCGCGTGTGGGCGCTCCACGCCCTCGCCATGAGCGTGCTGTACGGCGGCGGCGCCGAGGACGCCGCGCTCGAGACCATGGAGTACCTCGTCGACATTGTCCAGACCGACGGCGAGAGCGTCGAGGCCCACGACAACGCCGCCGTCGTCGCCGCGGCGCTGCTCGCCTGGGGCTTCGTCGCCGCCCACGTCGACGACTACTCGGACTACGCCGACGCCGCCATCGACGCCCTGACCGACCAGCTCGACAGCTCCGACGTCGAGGTGCAGTCCAACGCCGCCATGTGCGTCGCCCTCGTCTACGAGTCCTCCAAGGCCCACGAGGCCGAGACGGGCAAGCCCTTCCAGCTGCAGTACGACCCCCAGCGCCTCGTCGGCCGCATCGCCGAGCTCGCCCGCCTCAGCGCCAAGTCGACCTCGCGCCGCTCCCGCCGCGAGCTCCGCGAGGCCCTCACCAGCGTCGTCACCTCGCTCGAGCGCGGCGTCGGCCCCTACTACTCCACCGCCCTCTACATGCCCGAAAAGGACGAGCGCGTGCCCCCCGCCCAGCGCACCGACGACGGCCGCGCCGAGTACGGCTACCGCTACAAGCTGCGCCTCCAGAACAGGGCCGCCCGCGTCGACACCTGGTCGCTCTACTTTCGCGTCACCCTCATGAAGCTGCTCTTCCGCGGCGGCCTCGACAAGCACATGTTTGTCAACCCCGTCGTGTCCGAGTGCCTGGAGGACGCCAACTTTACGCAGGAATACACGGCCGATGATGCGAAAAGAGCTCGCAAGAAGAAGGAATGAAAAGAAAAAAAAAACCCCATTTCCTCATCTTCTCACATCCCCCACCCCATGTGATGACGCCATGGGCGTGGGAAAGTTTGTCCTTCCGACGCTTGGATAGCATTTTGTCATTTCTGGCTGTTGCGTCTACCTTTCCTTTGCGTTTTTTTCTCTCTCGGGCTGGGTTTAACAATAGAACATGCATACAGATATATATATACAC
This sequence comes from Cordyceps javanica, assembly GCF_051103115.1. Lineage (NCBI taxonomy): Eukaryota > Fungi > Ascomycota > Sordariomycetes > Hypocreales > Cordycipitaceae > Cordyceps > Cordyceps javanica. Next base: position 4,384,175 of record NC_139296.1, read on the forward strand.
GAGGCGTTGTCATGGCTGGGAAAACAGTCGGATTTTCCCGGGTTGCTTTTTTTGCGCGTCTTGCTTATACGAGTGATAATATGGCACTCATCGTCTACCTAAATTAGCACTAAATAGAGTCATGAGTACAGGTTTGCCGACTTGACGAAGAGAGAATATATTCATTATCGATTCTTAGACTATGAATGCTCTCCCTACACGGTTGACACCGAAGAAAAAAGTCAAACCCGTAGCTTGGCTAAATCTCCAGGGACGCTTTGAGAGGTAGGTCCCTGCTGCTCGTGCCAACCTCAATTGTGTACGTGCCGCGCCGGAGCTGCCACTTTTGCGCCTCGACGCTCCACACGCTGAGGTCCCGGCGCGTCAAGGCAAAGGTGGCCGTCCTGGTCTCTCCGGGCTGCAGGTGCACTTTGTCGTAGCCGCGAAGTTGGCGTACCGGCGCGCCGCCGCCAGGAATACCGACGTACAGTTGTACCACCTCGGCGCCGGCGTGCGCGGTGCCTGTGTTGCGCACATCCGCCGTGACGGTGACGAGGTTGTCCCAGAGATCGGCGGGCCCGCCAGGGATCACGGCTCCCGTGGGATGCTCGTCCCGGGTGTTGCCGCCGTCGACGCGACGGACGGCGACGTTGGACAGACTAAAGGTTGTGTAGCTCAAGCCAAAGCCGAACTCGAACCGCGGCGTGATACTCTCCTTGTCAAAGTGGCGATAGTCCGTGTACACGCCTTCGGTAAAGTTGGACTGCGGAAAGAGGCGGAAGCGCCCGCCGTCGCCATCTTCATTCTCGGGCTTGCTGGGCCGCAACGCGGGATAGTCAGTCTCCTTCCTGGCGAGCGTGTAGGGCAGCTTGCCGGAGGGGTTGGCCTCGCCGTAGAGCAGGGAGACGAGCGCCGGACCAGACTCCTGGCCGGGCAGGTGGGCAAACACGACGGCCGTGACGTTTTCGTGCTCGATGAAGGCGTCAACGACGCGCGGGCCCGCGTTGTGCAGCACGACAATGGTCCTGGCGCAGCGGCCGGCGACGGCCCGGACGAGGTCGTCGGTGTACGAGTCCAGCAGCGCGGGACGGTCGTACGCCTCACAGGCAAAGGCGTTGCCAAAAACGACGCACGCGTCCGAGGCTGGATCCACGACGGGGAACGGCGAGGCAAAATCGTTGAATAGCGCGGTGCCGTCGCGGTGTGCGCGCATCTTGAGGGCCTCAAATGGTGAGACGGCGTTGGCTGGGGTGGTGGCGCCGGAACCGCAGCCGCTAAACAGCGTGCCGTTGATGCCAATGGCTGGCACTTTGCTAGAGTTGCTCACGGCGGCGGAGACGGCCTCGTTGGCGTCGATAGTGTTGGCGCCCAGCTGCCACTGTAAAAGCTTGATGCCACCGCCAGGGGCGGACGAGTCGGGCGTCTTGGCTGAGTAGCCAAATGCGGAGAGAAGCCGCGGCTTCCCGAGCGGAAGCGTGTTTTTGGTGTTCTTGACCAGAACGTGACCTTCGACGGCGCCATCGAGAAGGACAGGGCTCGCCGCGGGGTCACGGGCGTCGACAATCTTGTGTGGCTGGGTCACGTCCTTGGGCACTCCGAAGCCTGGGTTGGGAAACGCCTCGTCTTGTTTGAAGTGATACCAGGTGGTGAGAATTCTGGGCTCAAACATGAGTACATGATATTCTGAGTTTTCTGGGACTTTGGGAGAAAGCAAAAGACACGAACCTTGTCGCCATGTCGTCGATTCTCGACTCTGGAACGGAACCATTCTTGACTGACTCGACGAGTTTGTCTCCCCAGAACGAGCCAGGGTCAGGCATGGCCATGTCCATGCCCGCCAGGGCACCAGCGTAGCCAGTGTGCTGGGCTCCCCAGTCAGAGACGACGAATCCTTGGAAGCCTAGCTCCGTCTTGAGAAAGCCGTTCATGGTTTTGCTGTTGGCGCAGCCGTACGAGTTGTTGATGCGCTGATAGGAACACATGATGTTGCCGGAGCCAGCGTGGACAGCATCTTGAAAGGGCCTGCGTTGAGAAGGAATTTGGTATTAGTAGAGGGAGAAGGCAGATGTTCAATTTCTTGCATACCAGAGATACAGCTCGTGCATTGTCTTGTCGTCAATATTGGATGACACGGACTGAACGTCGCCGGTTGGATTTCTGTTGGTTTCTTGCTCGTTCCCGACAAAATGCTGCAAAGCCGAAAGAGGAATTGTTAGAAGCGACCTATAGAGCTTTCATGCCTAGGATGGAAGAAGGGGAGGATTCTATATATATATGTAGAGAGAGAGAGAGAGAGAGAGAGAGAGAGAGAGAGAGAGAGAGAGAGAGAGAGAGAGAGGGAGGGAGAGGATCGCACCTTTGTACTGGTAATGACGCCCTGGCCTTGGACGCCGACAATGGTCTGCGCAGCCAAGGAGCCGGACAGGTACGGATCCGCGGCAAAGCCCTCCCAGTTGCGGCCGCTGAGAGCGACGCGCCACGCGGGCCCGACGACGGGACCGAGCAGGACGTTGACGCCCTTTTTCTTGAACTCGTCGGCCATGGCGGCGCCTCTGCGGGCAGTCAAGTCTTTGTTCCAGCTGTTATCGTTTTTTGGTCCACGTTTGTTGACCGCGTGGTTAGCGACCTGAAATGCAGAAAAAAAAAGCCAAAACCAACGAGGAAAGAAGGTGATACTTCGCTCGCAGCAAGAAAATAACAAGAGAGCGAATAGAGCAAAAGAGAGAGAGAGAGAGGGAGAGAGGAGGGGGTTTTCATGTCAAAACACACACACACCTAGCTCCGACGTGAACACCGCTGGGAAACGAGCTCACAAAGTCGGTTGCGCGCAGGCCCTGGCCGGCATCGCTCAGACACATGCCGGGGAAGCCGAGCCGGGAGATGTTGGCGACGTTGCCGGAGCAGCCATTGTCGACGCCGGACGCGCCGCCGGTGAGGCTGACCTTTTCCTCGAGCGTCATGCGGGACACGAGGTCCCTGGCCTTTGCGAAGGCGTCTGCCCAAACACGGCCGCCCGCGGTGGTTGCCAGCTCCGCTGCTCCCCCGCCGCCGCCCCGGTCACGGCAAAGTTAGCACATCAAGAATATTCTTCTTCCCGTTCTCCTTTCCGTAGGCTCTTGCTTGGACAGATTGTAGGGAGAGCTTACGGGACGGGTAGACGGGTGGCGACTGGCCGTAAAAGTACGTGTCGTTGGCAATGGCATCGCTCGAAGCGGACGCGGCAGCAGTGGCGGCAGCAGCAGCAGCAAAAGCCAGACCGGCCGCAGCACAGATAGAGCTCGCTGCAACCATTACCTTGGTCTGTCTGTCTTGTCTGTTTGGCTAGCTACCGTTTTGCGCCTTTGGTGGCGGTTCGAAAGCTGTTTAACGCGATGTATGGAGATGTACACGCGATGCTTTCTCCCCCCCGGATCGGTGCGGCGACGAAATGGGTCAATGACAATAGGCAGTAGCGAAGGGGGGCGGGGGCCGAAATTGTTGCAGCTTTGGGAAATACAAGCAGCAAGCTATCTAGCTATGTACCACGAGAAGCAGCTACGAGGGAAAGTTCCCTACCTACCTAGGTTAAGCTCCAACTGACCAACCGACTAGTTACTTGGCAGCTTGGCTTTTGGCACTTGACCCCTCCCTTGTCGACTCCCTCCCGCCTCCGCCTGGGGACTAACGATGACAGTTCGATTTTGCGGGGAAAAAAAGACAAGGATGCGTGTGTGTGTGTCTCTCTCTGTCGGGGCGCTTTGGGGGCCAAACAAGAACCAAAGGAAATAAAAAAAAATAAACAGAAAAGGAACTAATGAAAGAAATAGAAGATAAAAAAGAACAAGTACCGGGGGGAGGGATGTATTCGGGTGGTATTAATGTGGCCGAATTGGAACTTGTACCCCCCATTATCAAGTACAGCTTCCTTGGGGGCGGGCGGCCTATGCCGATTGCGTCCCCACCTGGGGGCTGGCTCATCGTCTTGCCCATTGCTGGAAGCCAGATTCTTTTTTTTTTTAATCTTTTCGGCTGGTCCCATTTCTTATCAGACAGATCCAAATATGCGGGCAAAATCTGCTTGCCTGCCTACCTTGGCTCATCATCCTGGACCGAAGCAAAGTGGGCTTGTGAGCTGTACATGTGAAGCTCGCGTCGCCTCCCAAATTCGTCGTCAGTCGTCGACTACATCTTGTCGGTCCTTTCTTCTTCTTCTTCTTCTTCTTCTTCTTCTCCTTTTTATCACAGACTCTGGCAGCGCGCTCGGCAGAGGCAAGTGCTGTGGCTCTGTTCCCTTGAGTCTTGCGTCCAAATTTGTCCCAGGGCCTTTACACTGATTGACAACGATAACGAGGCTGATGGACAAATGTATTCAAGTGAAACAATAGACCACGAGATTACGAGACCAAAAAGTAATAGGGCCAAGAGCGTGACGGCGCCACCGAAAAAAAAAGGTTAAAAAAAAAACATTCCACGTAGAAAAGTAACGCTCAGACAAAAATTGTAGAAAAAAATTGTAAACAAGAAAGTTTAAAAAGAACATTCAAAACTCTTGTGACCCGTCAACTCAAATGTACTTCCACAAACAAAAAGAAAACGGGCGGACCGTCCTTATCAATCCATCTCTGGGTATCACCATAAATAAAAGGCTCCTTTTTGTCATTTGGTATTTTTTTCGGCGCCGTCCTTGCCGAAACAGAATCGAGTCGCTTTCCTTCCTCTTCTTGTTTCCGCCATGGGCATCCGGTCCGTCATTGCGGTATTGAATAAAGGGAGAGAAAAGAAAAAGTCGCCGATGAAAGGCGTACGTAGTATGCAAGGCCGTAACAATACCATAATCATACATGAGATTCATCCACGTGGATGCAACGCCTCAAGCACCGGCCTGTTGCATCGGACGAGGCAAAATGAAACAAGAAAAGCAATTGCGGCAAAGAAAAAAAGAAAGAAAAAGAAAGCCGGCAGCAGCTGCGACTCCCGCTTATAGTATCAGCTGCTTCAGGTTGCGCTGTATTATCATGTCCTGCACAGAGCCCATTGTAATTTTGAGCAGGTTGGTGTCGGTAGCGTTGGTGAAGTGGCCGTATATCTCCTTTTCCGGATTACGGCTCAAGGCCTTGAACTTGTCCAGAAAGTACTTGCTGGCGGCTTTGTAGTCGTCCGTCGGGCCGTGGTAGTCGGTGAAGCCGTATTTGCTAATGGGGCTACGCGGCAGCTTCTCACGGAATAGGTCCATCTTGTTGAGAAAGAGAATCATGGACGACCGCGTGAACCAGTGCGAGTTGGCTATCGACTCCCACAGCATCAGGGCCTCGTTCATTTGGTTCTGCAGTCACGCGTTAGTCAATGGATCGGGATCCCTGCATGAGTATAGCGCGCAGGGAAGCTCAAGGCATGCGCGTCACATACCCCATCCTTGTCCTCTACCAGGCACTGGTCGTAACCGCTAATGGCGACGAGAAAGAGTAGGCAGTTGACGTTTTCGAAACAGTGAATCCACTTTTTCCGCTCAGACCGTTGACCGCCAACGTCAAACATGCGGTATGTCAGCTGGCCGAGGTCGAAGGTGGTTTCTGTGATGCCAGTAGTTCGTAGTCGCGAGCGTAGGAGATCCTGGTCGTTGGGAACGTAGCCGTCGGCCCAGATGCGGTCAATATCCTCGACGAAGCTGGTTCACATTAGTATTTGCGCTACACAGCCACAGCAAGAAGACGCGCGGCATTCGGGATACACAACTTACTATGCTAGGTTGTCGTGGAGCGCATATTCGTTGCCCTTGGCAATGGCCCTTTTCACACCGCTGTCTTGCCACAGGATCTTGATGGGTTCCAGGTAGTCTTGGGGGGGCTTTTCTTCGGGGCTGATTTCGTGATCGACAAGGATGCGGGCCATGTATTTCTACAGGTATCGTCAGCCGTGTCTCTGTAAGCGTGGACTGCAGCTCCGTGTGCCACATGTGACTGGTGCTTTTGTGCGCGAGCTGAGCAATGCAGAAAAAACGTGGCATGCAGCGGCGGCCAGGTTGCGTCAGAGGTGGCGGGGGATCTTACCTCATTATCAGGGTTGTCGAATTCGTAGTTGAGCTCCGACATGGCCTCATGAATGGTACGGAAGGACTGGACGATATTGCTGAAAACGACTGGTTTCCAGTCGAGTCGCTCGCTTTTGCTGAAACCCTGAGAGTAGATGAGCTTCATCTGTTTTAGAATAGTCGATTTTCCGGATTCTCCGGCCCCTATAAATTGTACATATATTAATCGCTGCGAGTCAGAGGTAGGAGAAGGGGTTTCGAGAAGCTCGCGAGGATTTGGGAGAGCAGAGCGCCCCGACTCCGGCGCAAATGGGCTGAGCTGCAGGCGAGGCAGGCTGGGGCTGGTGCGTAGGCAAAGTACGAGTTGAGGATGGGAAAATTATGGGAGAAGGGGTGAGGCGATTGGGAGGCTGGCGTTGAGTAAGCATCGAACTCACCAAGAAGTAAAAGTTTGACCTCCTTGGACATGCGACGTTCATCCTGACGGATCATGCGATCGAGCTCGCGGGAGCGAGCCTCGCCACTGTCGCTTTTGCGACTGCCGAAGCACATTTCGGCACAGGTCAGGGTAGGAAGCACCCGTCCACAGCCAAGACGGCTACAAGACCTATCGGAGGGATTGGAAGCGGGCGCCAGTTTCGCGGATGAGCTGGCTGGCTGGCGGGCTGGCGGGCGGGCGGACGGGTGGGCGGCGGGCGGGCGAGCTTGTGTGGAATTGCGGCCTGCGGGGTCCGGCGACGAGGGCAAATGCGACGGGGGCGACGAGGACGAGGCGAGAGGAGATGATGGACAAGACGACGACTCGATAGGGCGGGAGTGTGACGAGGGGTCGCGTTTATATGAAGCTGGTATGGTGGGCGACGACGGCTTGCGGCATAGAGAAGAACCGGTGAGGCGGTTGAAGTGGAGGGTATTGAGTTGGCGAGTTGAAAAGGCAGGGCTCAAGGACAAAAAGGCGTAACCGAGAAGCGCGAATTGAGGAATTGACGGGTAGTAGCAGCACGAGATGGCAAGGGAGGGGAGTGAGCTGGTTGTGGCAAGACAAAGTAAAGTCTGGCCGAGGCGCGGCGCAAGTGTCTGGAGACTTTTTTTCTTTTCTTTTTTTGGGGGGGTGTGTCTGCGCGTTTTCTCTTTCTCGGCTTAGCAGAAGCTGGTGGTGGTAATAACCAAGGTACCTTAGTACTAGGTAGGTAGGTAGGTAGTTAGTGGTTAGGCTCCAGTGGTGTTGAGGAATGAATAACCAAACGATTGACTGGCGGCAGTACCAGCCTTGAACTCAGCCAATGATGAGAGGTGTGAGAAAAAAAAATACCGAAGCTGTACTGAGGCATATGAAAGAAGAGGCACGCGAATAGTAGGGAAAAAAAAGAGAGAGGCAGAGAGTGAGAGAGCGAGAAGCAGCTGACCCTGGTTTGGTAGGGGTACTGGTACTGATAGAAGAGAGTGGACGGGGGGTGGCTGCCAGGGTCCTCAACGCTGTACACTTGCAGATTCTAGATCAGGAGTAATCTATAAGTAAGTGAGTACGGAGTACTCCATACAGAGGAACAGATAAGTATGTACTACGTAGGTAGTCAAACAGTACTAGGAGTCAGTAGTAGGTATATGCAAGTGCCCAAAGGCAGCAAAACCTGGCAAGGTGCCCCCTAAGCCGGCGGACCAAACCCAAAGCTGACTTTGGAGTCGGCTGTCTGTCTGTATAGGTAATAGTTACCGAGTTAATAATTAATTAACAAAAAAAAAAAAAAATAGAAAGAGAGAGCGTGAGAGAGAAAAGAGGATGAAGGGCCCCAGCAGTCTGGTTTCCGTCTAGCGGCCCTGGGAAATGGCGGGTAGCGGGGCCGAGCATCCCAGAGACAGCGTGTGTTGGGTAGCATCGAGCACGGAGCACAATCGCACTACCAGTACCACAGGTCCGCACCAGCACGACGTAAAAATGGAATTCAGAATAGCTTGATGATGAGATGATTGATGCATCATGCTCCGGGTGCGGCGGTTTAAAATTTTGCATCATTCTTGCCCCTCTGCTTCAATTCATTCTAATAGTAGGTACAGATGACCTAGGACAGGTAGGAAGGTACCTAGGAACTTACCTAAGTGCTCCGTAGGCGTTGGCAAAATGCACTGTACTTAGCGGGGATAAAAGCAAGGTACTTATAGAAGGAGGGCAAAAACGGGGGGGGAGCGGCAAATTTAGAGAAAGAGAGACAGAGACAGAGAGACGCAGAGAGAAAGAAGCAAGAGATATTTCAGTTCAATCGAGGACCTTTTCTTCTGTCCCCTCTCTCCTTCTTTCTTTCTTTTGTCCTCTGCTTCATTTTTTATCCAGCCTCGGCCAGGGCTTACTGAGTACACACTTACTGGTATTCCTTGCTGAGCATAGCCTTTATTATACCAGGGGCATGAGAGCGGGACGGCAGCGGGCCTAGGGGCTTATTACTCAATTGGTACTACCTACCGGCCAGTACGGAGTACTTATCAGTACAAGGCCCTCCTCTAGTTAGGATCAGTACTTACCAAGGTAACCAGGCCGTGTCAGACAGAGCCCTGCCGAATCATCTGCGGTATACGGAGTACTGGTAAGCACCTATCACTTGGAACAGCATTGACTGATTTTATGCTATTAGTATAACTATACGTTACCAGGCCTGGCTCGTGCCCAGGTTTGAGTTCTTTTGAACTATGGAACCCGTCTCGACCTCTGCCGACTTTCTGGCTCGCTTGCTTGTATTATTGAAACAGGTAATCGGTATGTACCGTGAGGTATTCCTCCTACTTACTTGCTGATTGCCACGACTACAAATCTCCTCGGTCCAACTGACCAGTCCCATCACATGATTCGCCGGCTCAGCGATCTTTGATGACGGCCCCCCAGCTCAAAACCCAGTCGCCCCAAGTCAATGCGGTCGGTCGGCTGTAACCCCATCTCCGGACATGCAGCATATAAGTTAAGTATAACAGGGCTCAAAAAGTAGGTACCTACCTGATGATCAACTAGTTAGCCTTTAGCTGGTGAACTAGTTGGCCATCTCAAACGTGCCGCCCTGGATTTGCCAAGGATTGCATAGGATTGCCCTACCTAGTTCATCCTTCCCGGGCAGGCTGCTAACGCCAAGAAAGAAAGAAAAAACCTCCTGCTTTTAACACGGGACGAGGAGTCGAACCCCCATACCCGCCTTCCCCTGGCAGGGTGCTCAGGCTACATAGTAGACACCCGTACGAGACGTGCCTATCAAGTACTCGGTAAGCAACTGCTCAGTACCTGGTCCCCCTGCTGGTTGAGTCAATGCCTGCCTGCGTGCCCGTCTGGCTGATGTCTATATAGCTCGTCTGCAGTCTGCAATCTTGAAAACAGTCTCACGTCTTGGACTGGGCAGGAGAAAGAGGAGAAGGAAAAAAGAAGGAAAAAAAAAAGGCCAACTGGATAATAGCATCTAATAAAAGCTCATTCGAAAGCCACGCTACGAAAAGCCAGCCACCCAGTCAGCCAAACTACTTAGTACCACGCACTTGTGCGCGTCCACCGCCGCCTCCGCCTCCGCCGCCCCTCATCAGCCCTGCTTCTGCAAAGCCTCAAACAAGCTCTTGCTCCGCATCTGCACCACCCACATCATGCAAATTATATTGATGCCAAATCCTGCCAACCAGTCCAGTGGCTTGACTTCTCGAACCAGCCGTGTTCCTTCTCTTTTGCATAGCATTTTCCGATTCGCGACCCCCAACGCTGCGTGGTACAGTGGTACCTTGATATACTCGACACACACTGGGCCACCTGACTGGCCCCCGTTTGGCCACCTTCGTGTCGTTGATGCCACGTACTTTGGTCCCATGGCCGGAACAAGACCATCAATACCACCATCTGTTTTCCATCCCCATCATCGCCCTATAGCTGCACGCTACATGCCGCTCTGAACGCAGTATACTCGTGCGCTAGATACTCTGAGACCATCGTCAGCTTCCGTCGCTGTTTGTTCCAAAGAAGCTAACCTTTTCGCCCTCCTAGGCTCCTACGACGCTGTCCCTGGCGATGCTGCCCCGCCTTTGCTCTACCGGCTTGGCTTCAGGGCACCCTTCGACAGCAATGCCAGTCTGATAATCCGTGCATCACCAAGCATGTCACATTACAAACACAACGACACCTTCCAAGCCAAGGTATGGCTGGTCTGCAAGAATTCCGCCTCCAGAGTTCGTCACTCCAGCTAGTAAAACGCCCTCCGTTTCGCGGCTGGCGTCACCTGTGGTCCGTCCTCCCGCCTTCCCGCCTCCCGCCGCCGCCGCCACCACGGCCCGCCCGCTCTCGCTCGCCCACTCGCCGCCATTTCGCAATAATAAGCCGGCCTCTCTCTCTCCATCCTGGTTAGTTGTGGTGGGAGGCCGCTCTTTGCGCTGTACACGTTTTACGTCAAAGCGGCTGCCGCCCCCATCAACCCGCATCTACTGATCTGCCGTGTATGCAATGCGCCCTAGTTATCCAAGTAGACCGGACCCTAACTATCTCAGTCTCTAGCCAGGATGCACATGTACACATGCCACATGGTAGCGCTTCTCGATGGTAATTTGTATATCCCCCAGATGGCCCGTGGTGAGACATGCAGTAGTTATGGGGCCTGCATGTCACCAATGAGTCAATGACCATGGCATCGGGGCAGCCATTGCGATGACTGGAGGGCTGGGTGCAACGCCGCAACGCCCCCAAATCGCTGCACCATTTGTTCACTGGCGCGCGCTCGCTGGTACATAGTCCACAGCACTTCGTATGTGCCTTGTTTCTCCCAGCGCCCGACCTCTTTCGCGGTGGGTGCCTGTTCGGGACAACCCCAGTTTATAAGTAGTGATTTGCCCTTGGCTTGATGAAGCGCACCGTTTGAGAGACTTCATGGACAGCCCCAGAAGTTAAGCTTGCTCAGGACTTTCTGCATGCCAGTATCCGTACTCGTGCGTACGCCCATCAACGCCGAGAGCTCAGCGGGCGTTTATTTCTCTCTCCAACCCTCGACAGCTTGCGCACTTGAAAACGTTGGTCCCAACTTGCGGCAGCGCCAGCCCTCCTATCCAGAACTCGAGAGACGTTCAATAACGCTAAAAACGGCAGCATTTGCAGCTGTGGAACCCCAAACAAAGGCAACAAGGCAGCACGGACAAGGGGGGGGGCAACTCCAGCAAGTCAAGGATGCTGCAATTTTCAAGAAACGCTGTGAAATGTGCCGCTGTGGGTCAAGAGTCGGTTGAGGTCTGTGATGATCCGTACTTGATTAATTGCGCTGCATCCTTTGAGTAACAAATATGGGGTACATTGGATGTTCCGGCCCAACAGACTGTTGCCCGTTGAAACGCGGCGGTACATCCAAGCCCATTACCTCGTCGATCGTGACCCTGAACCCCTTCGGGGGGAAGGGAGGGGGGCGGTTGACGGCTTTGCAGCCTCGAGCCAAGCAGCCAAGCCAAATCACTCGTTTCGTGGATGCGCGCACGGTCTTTGATGTCTACAGTCTGTCTTGCATTGTACCACGAGCATCACATATCATATATCCTGCATGCCACGGCGCTGCTGCACAACACGGCATTGCCCGGCCAGATTTGGCAAAGCAAGCCAGCTCCCTCTCCACGAGGTCTTGCTTACTGGCACCAAGTATCGCGCGTTGCCCCTGATGGCGCTTCTTTCAGCTTCTTTCCAAAGCCAACCCGCTCAACCCATTTCGTCCTGTATGCTCGCTCCGTCAGCTGCGCATTCCGTTACAAAAAAAAACAATCTCTTGGCCCCAACTATGCACTAATGAAAGGAACATCTGACTACCGCTTACGTTTCCTCATTGTTACGTTCAAAAGATGAAATCTTACCCCATCGCTTTGAGAAGAATCATGGTAGACTGGAACGACTCGGGATGCCGAGTAAAAACCGTTCTGCCCCGAAGGAGAAACAGGCGATAGCCACGCACAATGGGGTTTACCGCACAATCGGGACGGGGGCATGGTGTGTTCAGTCCCCTTGTTCAGCAAGGCTCCTCCCTTCCCAAAAGCACATCAGAAGCAATGATATGGATTGTCTCACTCTCTCACCAAGCCCCCCCCCCCCCCCCCCCTGCAAGCATATCAACAGCAATGATATGGATTGTCTCACTCACCAAGCCTACCCATCTGCATACATAGCGCTCCTTCCCAGGGGCAGGAGGGTGCATATCAAGCAAGGGCTTTTCATGCACAAAAACGTGAACATCAGCTGTAATGCACAGCACTCATTGCATACGAAACAGTACTGTAGTGAGCAAAAAAAAAAATTTTTGGAAAAACGGAAATCCGTCTTCATGAATGACAAAAAATGAAGAGGATGTTTAAAATTGCGCGAGTCGGATTGACAGCGTTCTTTTTTTTCCTGTCCGCCGAGTTACATTGGTTTGCTGCGCGCTGCAAGAGGACTTATACGGCTCTTGCGTGCGTCTCCAGCTCGCGCTCTTACTCATCAGTCGTGGAAGCGGGAAGGGGAATCACAGAGGGAAACTTGGCTTGGCAGTATCAAGGACAAAGGGGGCAACCGCGCCAGACTGCAGCAGACATTGACTGGCACTGGCTAGGCTCCCGCTCCGTCACCAACGAGCTGCTTGGCCGTTCCAGAAAGCCCAAGTTTGGCACTTCAAGTCGTGTCAAGTGGCTGTTAGTGCGGGGACTGCGATGTGCATAGACCTCGAGCAAGGAAAAGTGAGGCGTTCTTAGGATGTAGCAGCACACAACCTGCCCACCCTTGTTGTTTTCAACTGCTGCGGTCAAGTAGTATTGCGGCGGATCGAGTTGGAATTGGCGACGCTACGCAAACGAGAGCCGTATGTAGTAGATGAGCGGCATCATGGCTCTAGGTACTCCGCAGCGAATAGCGATACGAGCTCATAGCTGGATTCCCGTTCAATGTTTATGCCGATGGGAAAGCTTTAGTCATTTGCCAGTTGGCATTGCGACAAAGGAGCTTGTTACACTCCATGTAATGCTGCAAGGTGGTAGAATTTGAAATACCTGGCATGTCAACAAGTTGGGAACATCGGTCGACTTGCGTCGTCTTTATATCCTTTCTCTCTGTCCTTCCCCTCGTCTCTCTTGGTCATGCGGCTCGTCTTCCGATTGGCTCTCGGCAGGACAGCGGATGCGGCCGCAGTGTCAAAGATGTGCGACGATCTGCGCCCCCCGTCCCCTTCCGGCGAGAGGCCGCACATATCAATCAGCCAAGCACTATTGTATCAGATTATATCGGACTGAAAGGGAGAAGAAATCTGAGGAGTCTGTTTTGGGAGGGGGGGCGCGGGCGGGAGGACTGTCGGGCGGGTTGGTGGGATGGAGATGGCGACGAGAAGGGCGACGCTCCGAGGCAGTGAGCTAGAACCTCGGCGAGTACCTCGAAAATTATGGCTGCTGCTCACGTCCATTTAACATATAAGAGGATGCCATCTGACAAGAATCTCTCGAAATTTCCTCTTCTGGGCAATATTGTTCACGCCGCTCCGCGGGCTCCCGTAAAGCTGGGTGATGCCCCGCCAAATGACGGTGGTGGTGCCCAAATTTTTTTTCCCGCCCTTCTTTTGCAGTTTTTATTGGTACCCCGCCAGACTGTCATTGGGCCTCTATCGACCTACACACGAGCCAAGCACTCATGAGGAAAACTTTTGCAGCTCGACTTTCGGCGCGCCATTTCTCAATTCCTTTTCCTTCACCATCACGTTTTCCTTCTTCTCCTTCTTTATTACAGCCGAATTGGTCCTCTCCGGCCCTTTTACACACATACAAAATGTCTGAGATTACTCACCCTACCATCAAGGGTACGTTTTTTTTTTTGCTACCTGCAAATATCAGAAAAAAAAATGAAGTGGCTTTGACCCCGCCGTTGCTACCCCTCCTCGTCATGACAGGAGGAGGGAGAACAAGACGAGCGAAGCCATTGCAATACTTGAACAGGAGGGGAGGAAAAAAGAGAAAGAAACGAAACTAAAAAGTCTGCAATCATTGAATTGTTGCATTGCTAATATGCCCAGATGGCTGGTTCCGCGAAATCTCCAACATGTGGCCCGGCCAGGCCATGACTCTCAAGGTCGAGAAGGTGCTGCACCACGAAAAGTCCAAGTACCAGGACGTGCTCGTCTTCAAGTCGACCGACTACGGCCACGTCCTCGTCCTCGACAACGTCATCCAGTGCACCGAGCGCGACGAGTTCTCCTACCAGGAGATGATCACCCACCTCGCCATGAACTCGCACCCCAACCCCAAGAAGGTGCTCGTCATTGGCGGCGGCGACGGCGGTGTCCTCCGCGAGGTCGTCAAGCACGACTGCGTCGAGGAGGCCATTCTCTGCGACATTGACGAGGTAAACTTTTCCGCTTCGTCTCAAGCTCCGCGCTTCTCCCTCGTCGTCATGGAGCCAAGACTGACACCGATTCTGAAATTAGGCTGTCCCCCGCGTCTCCAAGCAGTTCCTGCCCGAGATGGCTTCCGGCCTCACCCACAGCAAGAGCACCGTCCACATCGGCGACGGCTTCAAGTTCCTCAACGACTACAAGAACAGCTTCGACGTCATCATCACCGACTCTTCCGACCCCGAAGGCCCCGCTGAGAGTCTCTTCCAGAAGCCCTACTTCCAGCTCCTCCACGACGCCCTCCGCGAGGGCGGCGTCATCACCACTCAAGGTTGTATGTCTCATATTTATCAGCGGAAAAGTCGAGGCGCGCGTTCTTGATGATGGGCATGGGCGACAGCGACGAGATCTATTCCTTTTTTTTCCCTTTCTTTTCCAGAAACCTCGTCCGTCATGACTGACTGCTGGGGGACTGTATGTCCGCCCTGTTGGCTGTCTTCCCCTGCTCCTAGAGTCGCGCGTCCACAAGCAAGTGCTCTACTTTTCCAGACCCCTACTCGCCACTCGGTAGTTCCGTCATGGCAGGAACTCTCTTTCCTGAGACTTTGTTCCAAATTTCACATTCGGTCATCTTTTGGACTCTCATTGTTTACTCCGGCTGCCGCTAACATGATTTTGTCTCCTTTTCACAGCCGAGAACCAGTGGCTTCACCTCGCCCTCATCACTCAGCTCAAGAAGGACTGCAAGGAAATCTTCCCCGTCGTCGAATACGCCTACACCACCATCCCCACCTACCCCTCGGGCCAGATCGGCTTCATGGTCTGCTGCAAGGACGCCTCCCGCGACGTCAAGGTGCCCGTCCGCTCCTGGACTCCCGCCGAGGAGGAGGCCAAGTGCCGCTACTATAACGCCGAGATTCACAAGGCCAGCTTTGTCCTGCCCAACTTTGCCAAGAAGGCCCTGCAATAGGTGCGGTCTTTGTTCGGGAACATGGTCAGCGCCGGCGAAAATAGTGTGGTGAAAAGAAGAAATATACCATCAAAACGATATGAAAATTTAGCCCAAAAGTCATTCAGACATGAGGCAATATATAACGATAAAAGTTTGGCCTTGATAGGCTCCATTTTTCAAGGCAATTAAACTTGCAGTAATGCTATGCTATGTTCCGTGCGCCACATACACTGTGAATTGTTCCCTCTGCTTGGCTTTTTTTTTCCTACTGCTTCTTCTGAGCTACATCCGGATATACGTCAAACCGTCGTTGCGTGCGCAGCGGAATGTTCTTGCGCGCTTCCTCAATCTCGTCGCTGACAAGCTCCGCGCTGATGATGGCCTCGGTCTCCTGCGCCTCGGCCAGGATCTTGGCCATGGGGCTCACGACCATGGAGTGGCCCCAGGCGTGGTAGCCGGCGTCCATGTCGCGGGCGGGGCTGCAGACGGCGACGTAGATTTGGTTGTCGACGGCGCGGGCGCGCGCCAGCAGCTCCCAGTGCAGGGCGCCGGTGGTGAGGTTGAAGGCGCCCGGGTAGACGAGGGCGAAGGCGCCGCGGCGGGCCGCCACCGTCGCCAGCTCCGGGAAGCGCACGTCGTAGCAGATGGCGACGGCGATGGTGCCGTACCCGGGCAGGTCGACGAGCGTGAGCGCGTCGCCGGCCGTCAGCACCTCGGACTCGCGAAAGGTGATCTTGCCGGGTATGTCAATGTCGAAGAGGTGGACCTTGCGGTGCGCGGCCAGCAGCGCGCCGTCGGGCCCAAACGTCAGGCTCGTGTTGTAGAGGGCGTCGCCGTCGCGCTCCGGGATCGAGCCCCCGACGAGGAAGACGCCGTTGTCGCGCGCCATGGCGGCGAGGGCGTGGTACGAGGGCGCCCGGTCGACGGAAGGCGGAGACGACGACGGCGACGGCGACGACACGGACGGCCCCAGCTCCTCGGCGTACGTCGGAAAGAAGCTCGTGCCGTACGGCGAGTTGAAGCACTCGGGCAGCACGACAATCTTGGCGCCCGTCGACGACGCGGCCCGGCGGACCTGCTCGGCAGCGTGCTCGAGGTTGGCCGTCTTGTCGGCGCCCGAGGCCAGCTGCACGCAGGCAATGGTGACGCGCGGGACTTGGAGCACCGGGCTCGGCGTGTACGACGCGGCCATGGCGCGGGCGGCGGATGTAGAGAAGGGCCTGCGGATTGGAAGGCGGCTGGTGTTGTTGTCGTTGCACCGGGGAGCTGCGGAGGCGGAGGCGGCGGCGGCGGCGGCGGTGGTGGTAGCTGGGAGACGGTGGGCGGTTGGGGCGCCGGCGAGGAAGACGCTACTACCCTTGCTGCTGCTGAGTCTGGAGGAGATGCAACGCAGGAGAGGTCTGTTCATGCTCAGACTCTGCGGGGGAATTCGCGATGAGGTCGGGTGCAGGGGTGAGGGGGAGGGGGAGGAAGACGGATGTTGGAAGGCGCGGGGTTGGAGCAGGGGTGGAGGAGGAGGGAGGGACGCTGCGGAGACAAGCGAACAGCTTTTGCGGACAGCAAATGCCGAGCGACCGCCGCTGCTCAGAGGGGCGGGTAGGCCGTCGGTGAGGCGGGCGTCGGCGGCCAAGCAAGGCCCGCGGCGGATCTGGAAACCGGAGAGGTTGCTTACTCGCTACCGTTTGTAGAATAGTTGAATTGAAACGCCATTTGCGGTTTCGTGCGCAGTGCTCAACCATTCATGACAGGGCAAGTCCACCCGGGGGAAAGGGGGGTATCTAAATGGGCCCGGTATTATGCCACTTTAGCAATGCTGTCTGTCACAAGAAGCACCACGCTGTGGGAATTGGAAAAGGCATGAAAGGGTCGCTCGTACGTTGAAGTTGAAGAACCCTGTTCCCTGCCGAATAGTACCCTGGTCAACTTGTGATGATAAAGAGCCGGCCGTACATAGCTGAGCAATGACGCAAGCGGGAAGCTGCGCTGATCCTGTCATGCGGGTATACTGACCCCCCTCGCACCCCTCTGAATTGTTTAACGCGGAAAAAATTCATGATTGGCGAGCTGTAGATTGGAAGCCGAGGCATCGTGGTCAAACCAATTGTGGCGGTGGGTTTGCTGCTGTCAAAAACAGGGCCTCTTGGAAAGAAAAAAACCTTATTTTCCCATTCCCCTATTGACACTCTCCTACGCTCCTTTTAGTTCATCACCGCTTTCTGGGTCGGCCTGACGAGCAATGTAGTATGGATTGCCGGTTCCTATTCTGACGCTTTTCCTCTCGGTATTCTCGAAAAAGCCCGCCGCCGGTCAAGAACTGCCCGATACTCTCATGGGCGTATTCACCCTGCAATGGTTTGTACGTCTGCTTGATAGTTGACCGAAAAGGCTCCGCCGAGGTGCCAGCAATCGGAGAGACTCGATTCTATATTCCTATAATTGGCCGGTTGTACTGCACATGGACTCGTGGGGGAACCTTGCCACCCCGTTTCTGGCCGCCAGAGAACATACTGCGCTTGCTGTTCCACTGCCACCACCAGGCAGCCTATTAATAAGTCTGAGTCATACTGGTATTCCTCCTGGCAACTGTAAAGTTTTGGACAAGTGCCGACACTGAAGTTGGAGTATGGAGTTCGAGGCGGCTTGACTCCGACTGCGGAAGCCCCCCCGGCCGCTTCCCTCCGCTTATAGCTCGCTACGGGAGAGGCTTGAAGCTTTGCCATTGGCGTCTCTCATATACCTCCGCATTGCCTTGCTTCCTATCAGACGTCTTGGACCAGAAACGCAAATATATATTCGTTGATCAAGCGACCTTTCAAAGAGTTGGTGGGGGAGAGTGCTGCGCTAGGATAATTCTCTAACACACGCATGCGAGTAGCTTCCCATGTGAAACAACCCAGCAGCCGTTGCAGCGCGTGATCTTCATCGTCTTCTGGAGTCGATATTAAACTTTCCAATGCAACACGGGGATTCCCAGCTTCCCACCAAAGAAAAAAAAAGAGAAAAAAATCCGTCGTCGGCGACCCGGTGTGCTATCAGAAAGGCTCACATATCTGGATGCTACCCTACCTCAACAGGGTAGGCCACTAGTCAAGGTAATAAGCAGGCAGCTACCTGTCGGGCCGGCCATCGGCCGCCCGCTGCAGGGACCCGTTTACAGATGGGAAAAAGCAACCATGCGTCGGAGAGCCATGACGTGTTTCTTCTTCTATAGCCCGTTCCAGGTCAAGTGGCCGTTTGGCGGAACCTCTTGGTGCGGCGGAATTCGGCGGAAGTCGAGAAACGAAAGGAACGGTTTCGGAAGGGCCTCCCAATGGCCCGAAAAAAAGAAAAAAAAAAGGGATTAAATCTAAACTATGCCACATGACTTTTGACTTGCGTGCTACAGACGTCAAACAAACTCGCTTAGAGAAGAAGATTTACGGTGTCAACGTGGTGCGGCCTCGAACGTCTCTGGTGCTGCAAGCAGTCAGACCGCTCGAAAGCTTGTGATGCTCAGTGTGAATGTGCGTGAGTAGAGGATAATAAGCAATGGTACTTCCCGAGCGTGCCTGTTTCTTTTCTTTGCCTTTTTCCCCCTCTTTCCGTACATTTCCGCGCATTCTTCGACTCGTTCGACCAGCTGGCATCTGACTTTTCAGCTGCATCCTCTTGATTGGCAAATTTGGAGTTTTTCGACAACATAATTTTTGCATGCAAACCCAGCGGCTCCATGGCGGCGCTTCATGAGGAATATCACGTCGGTTTACTCTTGAGCTACAGCCCGGTACTATGCATCATGTGCAGCAAAAAAACGTAGGCTCTCTCCCCCCCCCCCCCCCCCCCCCTCTCTCTCTTCACGGGTGGCGGCTCTTGCCGGCGTTGCTGACCCCATATCCCTTCTTCGCAGCGCCTTCGATTGCAAATACTGCGGAGGATCAATGGTGCGCATGGTGCCGCCGGGATATACGAGCGAGCAGGCTGTGCGACTTCCCCGATTGCGATACGCAGACTTGCCAGCCTCCATGATAGTCGCACAGGAAACAATGGGCGGCTCGTCTAGTGGCCGCCGGGGATCCGGGCAACGAGGGTCGGGAGGTCAGCCGAGTTCTGGCTCCGGGTCATAGCTGTCATGCCGGACCTGGAAGCGTCTCGTATCATCAATGAAATGAAGATGACAACGACGCCCATGTATGCCCTGCCCAGCAGAAATGGGCTGATATCCCCAACTGGACAACGCGCGGCGTGACATTTTCCTTGGCACCATGACATGCTGTGGAGCAATGCTGGGAAGTTTTCTCTTTTCTTTTCCTTTTTTCTATATCATCATTTCTTTTGTCCTAATTGTACTGAAATATATACCAATTCGAACGAGGTCATTCCACAGGAAGCAACTTGGAGCAGTTGGGAGCAACTGGGGAGAGTTTTGCCAAAGATGCATTTGGCTGCGTGAATATAGCTACGATTGAGTATAAATGATTGCTTAACCACCTTATCAGCTGAAGATCTATCCAAAGCATGTACAACTTTTTTTTTTATTTGTAGCTGGATAGACCATCCTTCTTAGTGCTCAGACATGGGTTGCGCACTGTGGATGTGCAACTGTCGCGCGGAGCTCCACACCAGGTCCCGATGCACCTAAAAAAGAAAATCGTCACTGCCCTGAGCTTCAACTACGCAAACACTACCTCACACAACATCAATCGTCTCGACAGCCCCGCACCCTGCGCCCACCCTTGTTTTTGGTCCTTTTACCTACCTACATTAGACCTCTTTCCGTCGTAAAGCCAGGCGCGTCGCAGGCTGCGGGATCGCAGGCTCCTATAGGCACTGCCCCATCATGTCCGTGATACTCTGCACAGGTTCGTCACGTCCGGGGCTTTGCGCGCCCTCTTTCTCCGCCTCCGGGCACCTAGCTGACCGTTGCATGGCATACGCTCCAGCCGGTTACGACCACACAATCAGGCAAGCTCTTCTCCGCGGCGAATCGCCATACATTGACGTCGGTCGCAATGATCATCCGTGCCTTGGCTAACCGTAGGGGCGCACTTGTCCCCCAACGCAGATTCTGGGAGGCGCTCTCCGGCATCTGCTCCCGCACGATCCAGCACCAAGACTCGCAGGTCAACCGTCTGTGCATCTCACCCGACAAGCGCTACCTCGCCGCCGCCGGCAACCAGGTCGTCAAGCTCTACGACATCAAGTCCACGAACCCGAGCCCCGTGCTGACCTTTGAGGGCCACACGGGCAACATTACCGGCGTCGCCTTCCACTGCGAGGGCAAATGGATGGTGACGAGCTCCGAGGATGGCACCGTCAAGATCTGGGAGACTCGCACCGGCACAATTCAACGCAGCTACAGCCACGGGTGCCCCGCCAACGACGTCGTTATCCATCCCAACCAGGGCGAGATCATCAGCTGCGACCGCTCCGGCTACGTCCGTGTCTGGGACCTCGCCGAAAACACCTGCGCCCATGAGCTGACGCCCGAGGCGGACGTGTCCGTGTCTAGCGTCACGGTCGCAAGCGACGGCACGCTTCTCTGCGCCGCTAATAACAGCGTATGCATCCCTTGCATGCCGCCTCTTTTGCTTTGCACAAGTCATTTTTTTGCTGACATTGCGTGTCCCAGGGCAACGTCTTTATCTGGAAGATTGAACAGGAGTACAATGGCACGCGCATGGTGCCCGTGACACACTTTTCTGCACACAAGGAGTACATTACCCGCATCCTCCTTTCGCCCGACGTCAAAAAGCTGGCCACCTGCAGCGCCGACCACACGGCCAAGATATGGGAAATCAAGGACAGTCCGTCCAAGCCAGGCGAGCAGCCCAAAGCACTACCGCTCGAGGCCACGCTCACCGGGCATCAGCGCTGGGTCTGGGATTGTGCTTTCAGCGCAGACTCGGCGTACCTCGTCACCGCATGCTCAGATCACTATGCGCGGCTCTGGGAGCTTCACAGCCAACAAATCATACGACAATACAATGGACACCATAGGGGGGCCGTCTGTGTAGCCCTGAACGACTACTCCGAAACACGGTAGTCAGTACCTGCTAGGCTATCTTGTTGGAGCTTGATTGTTTTATTTTCTCGTATGAGGTTTTGTATGGCGTCTTCGTGGGTTGTATAACGGTTAGGTGGTTGTTCATGACGCTGTATTTCCCTTTTTCATGCCAGATGTATGCACACATTATACCAAATTTCCATGAATATACAATTGTCAACTAACCTCACCAAGGAGTGTAAAAACACGATACTCGACGCTGTCAATCGCAATCGCTAGGCTTCACGGAATCACATTGTCAATGGCAGCCGCTTGGTTAATTTGTCTGGCACCGTTCTTGGTTTGTCAAGTTGAGAAGGCGGCTCATGACTAGTTACTCGATGCGGGGAAGTAGCGGCAAACCATGGCACAAACCACCCGTTGGCAAAGCCTCGTCGGGAGCATTGAAACGGCCAAGTTTTTTTTGTTTACTGTCAAACGGTCCCTTGGCAATGACGACACACTGCAACCCAGCCCAAGTCCGCCTTGTCTTCTTCCTCGGGGCAGTTCTCCGCGGTAACTGGTGGATCCGGCAACGACAGCCGATGAGTTGGCCTTCAGCTTGTCCAGGATGTTGCGAGAAACAGGAACGAGTTTTTTTTTTTTTGTTTTTTAGGGGGCGCGGGTGTAGACTGAAGACGGAGGAGCTGTGAATGGCTCGCGTCTATACAGGGCTGACGCCGGCATGCATGAGCCAATGACAATGGCCAGTTCACAACTGTCCTGCCCGTATCATTATATTCTGTCTCTGATTTGCTGGAGACAACTTGACACACGCCGGAGCCTTGCACTTATGGTTGACTAACTAGTTAGTTATAGTACAGATTAGCAAAGTCTAGGTCGACCACGCCCCCCTGTATGGCTCCGCCGCGGGTAAGGCGACGGGGGTGCGGCATCCCCCCCCCCCCATCCATCCCAAGTTTTTAGTCTGTTCCCCAAATGCTTAATCAGGGGGCTGGATGGCCCATGCCGGATCGTGTGTCAGGGTCAGGGTGAGCTGTGTCTTGTGAGCCCGTGACAGGCCATGCACATGGCCTTCCAGCTAGCCTCGAGTCCGGAGAGTTGCCGGCCGCTATGCTGTATATCCGCTTGTCCCGAGAAACAAAGACGGGGGGGTAAGTCTTGGTAACACGGTGGGCTTCAATGTAACATGCCAGCCCCGAGAGGGAGGTGCCTGGCCATCGGTGGCTTGGTTCTATATCGCGGTTCATTGCACATGGCCCATCAGCTTGTCCAGGATCTTGGGAAAGCCATGCCCGCTACCTAGCGTCGTGGATACCTAACCAGACCCGGGCGAACCACCGATCATTGGCCAAACTCGAGGGACGAGGCTCTTGAATGTTCAAACTGCGGAACGCACAAAACCTGTGGCTGTCTGGAGAAGGGTCCCCCGTTATACGTCCGGTAGAAGGGGGGAAGCTAGCTAGCTGGTGCAAGAAATTGATACTAGATGTGGAAAAATCGAACCATCAGAGAGACTTTTACCAATTACGCCAAGGGGTGTGTGTGGTGTGGTGAGGAGAACAAAGAGCAACACGAGAGGGGAAAAAAAAAATAGGGGAAGAGAGGGTCAAGATCTAGATGGTCCGCGGAACAAAAGGTTGCTTTTGTGGTTTTAGCAGCCGCGGCTGGCTTGGGAGCTGAGCCATCAATGTCATGCGGCTGGTGAGGAGACTGTTTTTTTCCCTTTCCCTTTCCACCTGAGATTTTTGGGATTGCACGAGGCTGAGTATGCACCCGACCCGTCTTTTGTTAAGCAATAAACTAATTACTAATTACAAATTGGTTGATTTTGAAAGGCAGCCAGGGCTCATGGGCGTGATCCATGCCCGCTTCAACGGAGTTTTCGGCGCGCGCACCGCCAAATGTTCAAAAAAGAAAAAGGAAAAAAAAAAGACACCACTAATATAATGATTTTTATGGGCAATAGAGGCTTGACTATAGGGAAGGGAAGGGGGGGGAGCCTAAGCCGGTTGCCGGGGCGGGATCGTGTTCCCTAACTACCTACGGAGTAGTCATTTGAGCATATCTAGAGTCTCTTTTGCGGTTCCTGCGGTAAGTACCTACTATGTAGTAATAAGTACCAGCAGTCGTCCTGGCCCAGTTTGCCAACGGGCGGGCAGCCCGCCAGTTCATGCGGGAGTTACGCGCCGCCGCTGCGCTGGGTAATAAGCCCAGCCCAGCTTGCATCTCGTTTGGATGGTTGCAGTCTTTTTTTGTGACGTGAAAGAAGAAGAAGAAAAAAAAAAGGGAAAAGAAAAGAAAAGTGTATTGGCAACCGCTTTCGTGCACCCCCTGGCCGGCCGGCGGCGCCCTGCACGGCACGACTTTGCCCTCGGCCGGTGGCCCTCTCTCTCTCTCTCTCTCACGTGGAACACCGATTTTTTGCTATTTCTGGTATATGGGTGGCTTGCCAATGCCTCTAGTAACTATGGATAAACGCCAACTATTTCCACAGCCCGGGGGGGGGGGGGGCGGGGGGCAGCCAAGGGGATGACAGTACGCATGCCATTCTAGGCTCGTTGGCGAAAATAGGTAAAGGAGGCGGAGTCGGCGTCGGCGGACAGAGGCGTAGCTGTGCATCATTAGCTACGGGAAACTGGGCTGCTGTAAATCGACATGCATATGTAGGCCGCCGGATTTGGGGAGCATGCATGCCCCGACGGAGATTCGCAGAGGCAGAGATTTTACCCTGCGGCGGCGGTACTCCGTACAGCTATCGGACTTCGCAGCGCCAAGGCCTTGTAATAGCATTTGGTAACTATAGAAGACCATGCCCGTCAAATCGCAGCGTAGCCAAGCTTCCATTTCGACTGTATTACTCAATGTACAGGTAAATCCCCCCCCTCTTTCGAATACAACGTTGACGGCATCTTGCAACGAGTCCCGAGGTAAGTAGGTTCTCTTGGCTACGGCAATGTACTGCGAAAGAACAGGGCCAGCCGCGGCCGCCTTGGTGATCAGCCTCAGTCTGCGATTTCTTTACAGCTGCTTCTTAGCGAATGCCTCACCCGTCAAGGCTTGGCTGTTTCCTTCAGGCCCGCCCGTTTTGGTGGTCCTTTTTCACATTCTCCTGCTCGAATCCGGCCCACTTCTGTACTCATGAGTGCTTGATGACAACGCAAAAACAAGACGAAGGAGACAGAAAAAAAAAAATAAGAGTCCTCGGCCTTGGCAGCTCGAGTTGCAAAGATTTGATACTGCTTCTCAAAAGGGTGGGTAAGTAAGGGTGGCCTACTTTTTTGAGACTCATCAGCCTCGTCACCAGTCGTAAGGCCTCTTCTCGCACCATCATTGGACGAAAGACCCATGGGCAAGGCGAAATTGGACGACGATGTGAACCCGGCCGGGGGTCATAAACCAAGACTAATAAGCCGGGACTTGCTGAGTATTAGCGGATCATCTACTGATACTAAAAGTAAATACCGGACCTTTGTCCAAAAAGAAGGGAATTTGTTTTTTTTTAAAGAAGAAGAAAAGAAAAAAAAAAGGAAAAAGAAAAAACGGCTAGGAAACTTTTGCGGGGTTTGCTTCTACTTCCCCCCTCTCGCGGGTCCAAAAAAACTCGTCCCGGGACAAGCCACCCGGGTGGGCGGAAGTTGCCTCGGGGGGGGCTCTTCATGGACCGGCCAGGGCCGTATAAGGGGAGTCTCTCTACGGATACCTAGGCTCGTCTTTGAGGGCCAAAGTCGATTTTTTTGAACGTTTATTCAAGTCGAATGGCCCTTTGTCGGAACGGTTTTCTAACAACACCCAATGAGGAAGAGGGCTACCAACATTTCAAGCAGAGCGAACCAATCTTCATCTACGGGCGGTTTTTTGAGTGGTTCGCGCCGTAAAAAGCATGGTTGCCGGCCGAGCGTCCCGGCCCGCAACGTGGATCTTGCGAGGCTACAGACTTGTCCGCCGATCATTTTGGGGGGGGGTAGGAGGGGAGTTGCATCATCATCATCATCATCACCACACCTTGGCTGCGTCGCACTGGCCGAAAGTTGTGCCGCTATGGTGTCAGCAATGAAGTAGTGGTCGATTCAGACATGAAAATGACCACCGACGCATGCGTACGGCAGCAGAGAGAGAGAAGAAACGGAAGGAAAAGAACTGAGCGACCCTCGACGCAAGTACACCGCATACAACGTACAGAGTCCCGCAGAGAGGGAGCCCTGATCGCACACTCGGGCATGCCGACCCCATTATACAGTAAACTAGCCCATCGACGCAAGCCACAGCAAGCAAGCGGGCGCTGGAAGATCTCGTCTATTCGCACATACCAAAGTTGAACCGTGCCAGCGCCGAATGGATGGGGGGGGAACCTTTTCATGTAGGTTCCCCGTCATTGGTTCCCCCCCACGCGTGAGCACATCATCCAAGTAGATTGGCAAGTCTTGGAGCATCCATCATCTACTGGTACTTGGAAAGCAAGCACTTTTTGCTCTTTGTGGTTTAGTTGGCGCGCGCCCGGTATTGCTGGCAGAAGAAGCCCACTTAACGGGGCGGGAACAACTGCAGGATCGGAAAATCCTCTAGTCTTATTTTATTTTATTTTATTTTATTTTATTTTATTTTATTTTATTTTATTTTCCCTCTGCGCTCCTGTACTCTCCGATTGGTATTTCTGGCAAGACTTTCGGTCCCAGGGGAGGGGGGGGGCTTGTCCAGCTGGGCCAGGATCTCCCAGCTGTATCCGCCTCTCTGGTTACGGCCCGTCGAGCGCTGCGACTGGCTGGCAGCATCATTACGATGAGCAGCGCCGTTGACAGGGCTGGAGAGGGCAGCCAAGTTTGATATTTCGTCATTCCGCTCTCTCTCTCTCTCTCTGTCTCTGCTATTGGTAAAAGCCCGCTTTCTCCTAACCCATCACCATGGACACGGTGACGATGACGCTGCCCCGGTTCTTCTCCTGTGGGTTCTGAGGGTCCCCTTCGGCCCGGTCCTGTCAGATTATTTTTATCTTCTACTTATTTCACGTTTTTCCCCCTTTTTACCATGTAATACCAAGTATTGCCTGGCAATATCAAGGCGCCACCACGGGTAATTGTGTGCTGGAAAACATGAAAAAAAAACCATCATCATCATCATCAAAGGGTTGCGCTTTTGTTGAACTGAGGAGGACTTGCAACAAGAAGCGGCATACATGTCCGGACTGCGACGGGGTTCGGCCGTGCCGGCGATTCTTATCATGGAAAAGCAGATGGTGCTGCGGGATGATGCTAAAAGGGGAAAAAAAAAGAAAAGAAAAGAAAAAAATCTCGGGAATAAAAACTAACACGGCGGATTGGGCAAAAAAATAAATATATGACGACAGAATGGTAGGCATGCCCTGAGAATCTCTCTGCAAGGTACGAAAGAGGCCAAGGGGAGGGAGGGGGAGGGGAGGGCTGAGGTGAACGGAGCACCCGAAGACGACGGCATTGTGTGTGGTGTGGAGTGTAGACCTACTTACAAGCAAGCCACACACTCACTCCCTCGTCTACGGGACGACATGCTGTCTTGATCAGTGGATCGGTAGCGAATGCTGATCGAGACATGTCCAGAAGAGACAAGATGCTGGCAAAGAAACACACACACACACACACACACACACCCTCTGAAAAGAAGAGCACTAATAAAGAGGCTGCAAGCCCGGCGAACACCGTAGGGGAGGAAAAAGAGCTAGGGGCGTGTAGCCGCAAACATATCGACCCATGCTGCATTTGCATTTGCATATACGCCTTCTCTGTCCACCCTGCCATGTGGAACTGGAACTTCTGGTCCCCCCTCAACCCCCCCCAATTGACAAGCTCTGATGGATATCAACTGTCTTCTTTTCCTGCCTGCTGCTCCCATGTCATGACCATCAGTACCACGCCGTTTCCCTCCTCGCCAATCATGGACCGCTAATCTATACATGTCAAAGGCCCTGCCTGCCCCCCCAGCACATCCATCAATCAGCCCGTCCGACCAGGACGCACACTCCCCCTTCCAAAATCTTAGCCACAAAAGCCTTATTTCTGTCTTGCTTTTCTACATCCACCCGTCTCTTTTCTTCCCCTTGCCCCCCCCCCCTCGTCCCCCCATCCCCCGTTGGCGGAGCGGAGAAGGGTCTCTTGCATTTAAAAAAAAAAAAAAAGAAAAGTGTTGCTCTTTATCAAGGTCGAAGCGCCACTTGTAGTTTCTCCTCTGGGGGCTCAATCTCGTCCTGTCATTGCTCAGAACAACTCAAACAACAATTCGAATCGGCCGCTTCACCGGTGCCTTTCGGGCCTGTTCTTTGTCTCAGTCTCGACGATTGGATAGCTGGATAGTTTCATACACGCTGCCCCCTTCCTTCACCTCTCCACCACTGCAGGCGATGCTCAAGGTCTCTTTCCGGTGATTCTGCATTCGTCTTGCTTTATAAACAAGTATAATAAGGGCTCTCGTCCTTTGATCTCTTTCTCTTGTTTCCGTCTCCCATCACTACGAATCTTGAAGATCCTTCATATGAATAGCTACCAGTTCTTCGCCTCCACCGCCTTGGCTGGCATCAATTGGTCAAACTTGATCTGTTCCAATCTGAATGACGCCTGTCTCGAGATGGGGGATTGTAAGTCCGACTCTCTCGGCCTTTGATCATACTTTCTCAGTTTGGTACCTTTGGGGTTGGACGCTTGACTGAAATCTGTAGTAAACGAATATCGCATCCACCGAGTTGCCGAAGTTTTGTCAGATTTCCGCAATCTCCAGCATTGCATCGCCTCCATCAACACAAACGCTCCTTGCCAGGCAGACTACTTCACGCCGGCATGGGACTTGTTGCGCCAATGCGCCGCAGACGGGCAGTTCATCCTAGACTGCTCTGCCGATGTATCCCTCCCAGTCGGTCGGAATGAGCACGAGCAGAAGAAGCTCGAACTCCAACAGTGAGCCAGGCCCTTTCCCCCCCTTACTCCAACTATTCCATACTACCTGTACACATGATTTAACCGGATACTCCTTGGGTGTTAGCGTCTTGCTGGATGCTTATGCTCGTCGCCACGAGGCCCAAAAGATTTACCTGCGTCAAATGGCAGCGCAGCGATGTATCAGTGGCCGCAAGCAAATCACCGACTCCAGTGGGAGTCTCAATCCGTCAAACGAAGTGCACCTGCGCGCTTGTGATGTTCAATTGCAGCAGGTACGTGAGCCCCTCCCTTCTTCTTATCATGTGATGGAGCGAAGCCGTTTGAGGGTTCAGAAACCGAGACAGCTGCGCCATTGACGTGTTGCCGCATACGTCAAACGTCAAAATGCCAACTCTTGACAGGAATTGCAGCACATCACAGACGAGTTTGTCTACCTGGATATGCTGAGCGGCGACCAGAGCCTCGGCCGCTGGACGGTCGAGGACCCGGGCCTCTATGACATTGTCAACTGGCTGAGTACGCGCGCCTGAGTTGCCTATTGCATTGCGCCGAGCCTCAAAAATTGGTTAATCGACTTGCGACGACGACGACGACGACGACGACCATCATACTATAAGACCAGGACTAATCAAGTTATGTGAAAAACGGTCAAAGTCGGTTGTCTCTTTTAATTTCCCGGACGCTAGGAGACACTAAAAATCTGAGACCGGGGCTGTTGTATGGCTTGTTCAAGGGTGGGGGAAGGCCAATTTAGGCAAGGCGAGACGGGAGATGTGAGTGGCTAAGTCGCTAGCCCGGCGGGCGCTAGCAAACTGTTTTTGCAGTCTTCTTTTTTTTTTTTTCTCTGTTTCCCAAGGTGTTGTTTCTGTCGCTGCATGCGGGACCCCGGGGTCTTGAAAAGGGCATCGGGCTCGAGGATGTTTTACAAAAAGGTGAGGGGTTGTATCTGATGATGATTGCTCGAATAGAGCGCACTTGTCGCATGTCTGCACACCGGAAAAAAAAAAACTGAAACGTGGGCTCACCTGTTTTTCCATCGCGGCAGGCCGCGAAGAACTGGACAGCCAACGGTCAGTCGAAGCATACACCGAAACATGACCGGCAACGTGGCCCGCCGGGGGGGAAGGGGGGAGAGAGTCTGAATGCGCTATAAAAGGGCCAGCGTGGCTGTCATAATACGAGGACTTTGTATACATTACCATCAGAGGCGAATTGTCGAGAGGGGTGTTGACTGTCTGAACTGCATAGCCAGGAGTCACGGATTGATTATTCATACTAGGTTGCATTATTCCATCTCTTTTCTTAATCTATTTTCATCTCTATCAAGTACTTATGGCGAAAAATGTCCATCGCCAAGAGTTCAAGTACTCTACTTACTTACCCAACCAAAAAAAAAAAAAAAAAAAGCAACTCAGTGTCAACTACGTCTTACTAAATACGCAAAGAGCAATGCCAACTAAAGAAAGGAGCATCCCAGCACCAGTGTCTGCATCACTTGTTAGTATGGATCCAGAGTTCCCGGCGAACGGCGAACCGGGTTTCCGGCAGAATTTGCCTCTAGCAGATAGTAACCGTGGGGCCGTACCTCTACTGATGACTTTACCCTCTACCAACCATTCACCGAGAACGGTAAAGAGAAATGCCATTGTGTTTACTATCGGCACAGTGAGACTAAGTTCTGGCGGGATTCGAGTCGTGTTAGCGTATAGTCAGTCAGACATCTCCTTTTGGTGTGCCGCGGGTTTCCGGTTTCTCAGACACAAAAAAAAAAGTAACAAAGATGGTTTTTTTATTCCTGCGACACCGGTGTACGCATGCCATGTTTCGGGCACCCCAGGCAGGAAGAGCTAGACAAACGTACCGGCTTGCCCAATCAGCAAGAAGAACCAAACGCTCCCGGTCAGGTTGAGCAGCAGTGGAACGGCGTATCGTGGGTTCCGCAGCAAGTCGACGACCGAAAAGAAGGCGCCGTAGAGTTTGGAACGCAGCCAGCTGGCCTGGACTGCCGGATCGTCGAGAAGTTGGTGTTGGGGGGGCTTGTGCGACTTGGCTGCTCGTCTGATGAATGGAGTAGTGCCGCCCCACGCGATGCCGACCAGCAAAAAGCTGAGGACATAGTTGAGGACAGGGGGCTTGTCTCCAGGCGAGAGCGAATCCATTGTGTCAAAGTTTTGGAAAGGCTCAGGTCCAAAAAGAAGTAGTTTGTGAAATCCGAGCAGCCCAAAAGCAACAACTCGAAATGGAGAAGCCGCGATTCTTGATACGCAATTAGGGCTAAGCGATGGGGGCCTTGTGACGACGACGGGGGTCCCCTCTGCGGAGATGAGTTCCAGCTTCTGCTATAGTCTTGTGAAGGGGGTCCGATCCCAACAGCTTGGAAAGGCAAGAGTGATCGTCCACCGAAATCGCCCCTCTTGTATAAAGTGTGGCACCTCGCACCGCGCAGGCAAGCCTCACTGCGTCGCGATGGACGCAGCAGAGATCGGTATAGGATGCAAGGGGGGGGGGGGGGGGGGGGGGACCTGATTGATTGGCCAGCGACAGCTCGGTGGTCGGCTGAGCTGCGGAGATGTAGAGTGAAGTAGAGAAATACTGCGATGAGTAGCACCGACACAGCAAAAAGCAGAGACAAGAAGCCCGCCAGCTGGCTATAAACCACTGGTTTTGCAACTTGCAGATGAGACAGGCAGGATGGGATGATGACGAGAGGTCGTTGCGGGCCGCGCATTTTCCCGACAACTTTACTTATTTGGGGGATTGGCGAGCCCCGCCTTTTTCTTGGCCCGAAACGGTTTGGCCGGCTTTTCCTTTATGGGAATAAAGCGGGGGTTCAGGCAGCCTCCGGACCTCACGCAGGCGCCAATCACATTTGAGGGAGCGCGTTTGTCCAGCATCAGCAAAAGGGCCAATTGTTCCTCGGGCGTGAAGCTACCGCAGGAAAATGGGAAATTGCTCATTTTGTTTTTTCATTCTCTCCGCTTGCGCTTCGACGAGCCTATCGATGGTCTATAGGGGCTGTTCCCGGATGTACTAAAAATATAGTCCGGAAAACGAGCGCCGACAGTTGCTTTATACTACCACATGCAACTGGTGCCATAAGCCGTATAGTCCGGTGCTCAATACGAGTATACGACGAAAATATCAAGCTCTTTCACCTTGACTCACCAATGCTTACCATGTCGTCTTCCGGATGGACGCTTCGCGCGCACCTTTTCTCCACGAGTCGAGAGCTCAACGTCAAGGCAGCCTCCACCGGAGCGAATAAGATCTGAAAACAGTACCCAGAAACCTGGCCGATACGACGATTTTCCCCTTCAGGGATGCTTCACACGGACCTTTCGCGTGGAACTCGCTCACTTGGTGCCCCAAAAACAGGGAATTTGGGAAAGACCGCTTGCTTAATTGTCATTGGCCAGTCCATCAACGTGATTTTGATAAAGAGTGCTTGCCAATACCGGATACTCTGCCGTTTGAACTTCCACAACAACAACACAAGGCCCAATCTTGACTATATATACTAATAAACTGTTTATGAAGAGAATCTAACCAAAGACTTTCGTAAAAAAAATTGCTCTTGTGTGGCCAAGCATCCATACAAAGCATGATTTTTGTTATTACTAAAGATCCATGACGTCGTCTTCATCCGAATCATACTACAAGGAGAAAGCTCTGAAGCACTCCATGTGCAATATCAGGGTGGTGTCGTACGAAAAGCGATGTATGTGCCGCTGTTCTGGTACAGGCGTTGACAATGGTAGGAATGGTCTCTACTCGGGCCTCAAACGAAGCGCTGGACCAAGTATGAAATTGTCGCACGTCTTCCCAATGTGGCAAATTCTCAAATGGTGGAGTCTTGTTTCATATTGCCTTATTTTCTTCTTCTTGGTCATTTTTGCCGCATATGTCCTCTTGTACGAACTTTGCATAGGACACCTCACTGCGACGCAGCAGGCTAGCCGTGCTAGCAACTGCGTCAGCTTGAAGCCACTAGGAATGGCATATAGGGCGCAACCAACGACCTGGGCTAGATGATCGCATATGCGTGCTTCCTGCATGGCTTGCGTAGTATCAGCCCCTGCTCTGTATCCCATCCGGAATAGCGTCGGCTAGTCCCAATGGTTTAGGTTGCCGTCTGGTAGGCTGAGGATGCCAGTCTCACATCACATGCTTCCTGAACATGATACAAGAACAACCCCGATGGGTTTGGTACTTTGCGTTGTTATTGTATTACAGAAGCTCTATGGGCTAGTAAAACAAGGTCGAGCTGTCCCGACATGACACCAAATTAGTCCTTCTCCGCAATAGCCTGTAAGCGGTCGTCAATTTCATCTTCAGTGAGCATGCGGAAGCCAGGATCCGTGCCCTCCTTGCCATCGGCACGGGGACCACCGACAATGCCAATCTCAATCTCGCCCTTTTTGAAATCCATGCTCAGCACCGTACCCAGGGTTGTAATGGCCAACTCAACCACCTCTTCCCAGTTGCCTTCGGCGCATTCCTTGTTTCGCAGCTTCTTCTCAAGGTGGTTCAGAGCCTCCTGTTGCTTGGGTCCAGCCGCGGTCCCCTTGTATCCGATATAGTATCCCGCGGGGTCGCACTTGAACAGCTGAGGGCCGTACTCGGAGTCGAGGGAGATGATGGTTGTGGCGACACCATAAGGTCTCATATAAGCCTTATTGAACTGTTAGCATCATGTTGTAGCCAAGGCACTCGACGGAAACACATACTCTTTGCGTATAAACCTGACTGATATTGGCGAGACGCTTGGCCAGGGCATCGGCAGGCATCTCGTAACCGTATTTGTATCGGAACTCAGCAGCCTCTCCCTGCGCTCTTTGCGCAAAGGCTCTGGCATCGGCGATGGATCCGGTAATAACACAGCCAACGCCCGGGGAGATCTTGAAGATGTGAGAGACGGAGGCAGGGTCGATCAGCTTATCCTGTACGATATGTCAGTTTTGTTCAAGTCCGCGGAGCAGTGCCAGGACGTACGGGGACCTTCTTTTGCGACAAAACAACGGCGCAGTCTTTTCCTCGAATGCCTACAGACATGATGTTTGCGGCTGTGATGGCCTTGAAGGCGTACTCTGTAATTTGGATCAGCTTCCAGTGTCGTCGTGGCCGTGAGGCAGATTGCTCGGCGGTGTGTCGCATCGCGCGAATCGTTGAGACGTACCGACTTGGTAGAGACGGCCATTGTCGGCGAAAATGGTAATGTGTCTGTCGTATGCGCTGGCTACAAAGCAAGAATCAGCATCATCTCGGGACGGAAGCGGCAGCTCTTGCGAGCGAGGCTTGCTAGGGACATACCAGACATTGTGACGAATTGCAGGCCCTGACCTGGCCAATGTTGACTGTCTTGGTTTTTGAGGGGCGGTGGAAGATGCAAATCGACGATGATGATCGGATGGAGGTCGGTGTGTGTGGTGTTGCGGTGGCTAGTCGCAAGTGATGAAGCTCGCTGGACGCGTTAGCACAAGCTTGCCTAGAATCCGCAACGCAATGATGGAGCTTTGTTGGCGCTGGCTGGCGGGTGGGTGCCTGAGAACGATAGAGTGGAGTCCTGAGGCAGAAATCTCATCGCGGCGTCAACTAACTACACAGGGCCATAACAGTAGTGACTGGTCGGCGGCGTCCTTTACAGCCATCACGAGCCTGCCATCGTCGACCTAGGTTTCCGTACTTTCAGAAGAATCAGCAAATCTTCTTCAACCTGTCATTCCTCTACACCTCTGGTTGTAGCTGCGAAAGCGCCAAGTACGCCCCCAACCTTGCATCGTTGTTAGTGCGACGGGCGCGCTCCAGAAAAAAAAAACCATTGCGACCCAAACCACGAAATTACTCCCGTCACACGACGACGGAAAACTATCAAAATTCAGGATTCAGGGCTCGAAAAATAGCTCAAAATGAGCGGTTCAACAGACGCCACTACGGTCACACCGGCCTGGAAGAAATTGGGCCTCAAGCTTAAGCACTCCAATGCAAACGAGCCCGCAAAGGGGACCCCGGCCGTTGGGCAGCCAGACCGTGCCCAGCAGGGCAGCATGCAGGGCAAGAGAAAGCTGCACACAGCCAGTGCCGCGTCAGATTATTCCTCTCCTCTTTCTGCGAAAAAGCCTCGCAGAGACTTTTCTCGATCATCGACAGGAGATGCCACGCCTCAGCTCACACGAAAGAAGTCCGTCGCCTTCGCCGACACGCCCACCAACAAGACCGCTGCCCCAGGCTCGACCACGGCGCGAAAGACGCCTGCGAAACCGTTACCCAAAGCAGCCAAAAAGACTGGCGGCAAGAGCCTGACACCCAAGAAGCAGAAAAAGGCGCAGCCCACGGCCGACACCAGGCCCGCGCTCGAGTACCTTCGTCACTGGGTGGCGTCGCGGGACAGCTGGAAGTTCAACAAGAACCACCAGTCGACTCTTATCAAGGCCGTCTTTGAGAGCGGTATCCCGCCTGCCGACGTTGGCTCCTTTTACGACTACATTGATGATATCAAAGGTGCTGTCAGGATGAGACTGCGAGAGACGGCGCTGGCGATTCGCCTCAAAGATAACACCGATCGTGGGGCCGCCTTTCCGGAAGGCACCGCCGACGCCGACGGCAAGCAAGAGATTTACGAAGCGGCGCTTGCCGGCTTCCTGGAGGCACAGCAAAAGGCGGCCAGCAAGAAGAGGACATTTGCCGAGATTGACTACGTGACGACGGCGCAGGACGCCGACGTCATCATCCGACGACTCGTGAAGCGCATGCGTGCGGAAATGGTCATTGCAACGCTGTCCGACGGCGACGAGACTGATGCCAGCACCACGACCGTCCGAGCCCCCCTCAAGACGGCCAAGTCTCCCGTCGCCGATGCGAAGACGAACGGCATCGCCGGCAAGCGCCGCCGCAAGCTGCGCACCAACGTGGACGACAGCGACACCAGCAGCAGCGATAGCAGCAGCGACGACAGCGACGACAGCGACTCCGACTCTGACTCGGATGCGGGCACCGGCTCTGACACCAGCAGCAGCAGCAGCGACGACAGCAGCTCAGAGGACGAGGACCAGGCGGAGGAGGACATGGATGATGACTCTTCGAGCAGCTCGTCGTCATCGTCAGACGATGACGACGACTCTGACGATGAGGACTCTGACGACGAAACTGAGGTTACTTCTACCAAGGGAGAGAAGGCATCAAAGTAGACTTGTTCGGCGGGGATATATACAAAAGTGTTTGGCATTTTGCTTCTTCTTTTCTTTTTTGCATCACGACATCATTTACGGACAAGGAAAAGTTGCACTCTGTTTTGATTTTGATTGGTTTTTCTGTTTCTCTTCTCTTTCTCGTCCCTTTACATTTGTACATGATGTGACATTTCAGCGATGGTTAGACTTGGCATATAGACGGATCAGATAGATGTGGTTCACTCCATACTTGACACCAATACAATTCCATACACCCCTTTGAAAAGTTTCAAGAAGTGTTTTTGTTTCTTTCCGCCTTGGTCATCATTCATAATTTCCGTGAATTGCTATGCGTTGTACAAGCAAGAAGACAAAGAAAACTTTCACGCATAGAGCTTGGTGAAACCCTGCTTGGGCGGCTGCAGCCAGTTCCTCTCGTCGTATTCCGTGCCGTGCGCCTCGATGATGTGAAAGGTGTAGATGATGCGGCCCTTGGGGCTCGTGTTCCTCTCGCTCTTGTGCAGCAGGTTGCCGTGGATGAGGACCAGGTCGCCCGCGCGGACCTCGCCCGGCACGTACAGCTCCTCCTCGTCGTCCTGGGCGGTAGGAGCGGCGGCGGCGGCGGCGGCGGCGGACTCGTTGTCGTCGTCTGGAAAGCGCGGCCCGTCATTGTCCACCATCTCGGTGCCGCCGCCGCCGGCGCCGCCGCCGCCGCCGGCCCTGCGCACCAGGCGCTTGGCGACCGGCGCCCAGCGGTGGGACCCGGGCAGGAAGCTGAGGCAGCCGTTGTCGAGCGTGGCGTCCTCGAGCGCGTACCAGAAGCCGACGGCGGACGGGCGGCTCGTGTAGAGGAACGTCGAGTCCTGGTGCGGCGGCACGGCGCCGCCAATCTCGGGCTGCTTGCAGATGACCATGCTCTGCAGGCACCGCGGGTCGCGGAAGCCGAGGCTCCGCGCGATCGCGGCGGGGCTGACGACGGGTGTAGTAGTTGTCGTGCCACCACCACTGGCCGCCGAGGCCGCCGCCGTAGCGGCGCGGACAATGGCCGCGTCGTCAATGAGGGCCGCAAACGGGGCGCTCAGCCCGTGCAGGCAGTGCCCAATCTTGTTGATTGCCTTTTCCTTGGGTTTCACGAGCGTGCCCGCGGCGTCAAAGGCGTCCTCCTCGAAGAAGAAGCGGATCTTGTCGCCCGACTCGAGAAAGTAGTCGTCGCCCACGTGCTCCGCATCCTCACGGTCACCGCCGCCGCCGCCGCCGGTGGTGAAGCGCGTGAGCGGATGCGTCTCAATGGGAAACTCGGCCAGCATCTTGTGCGTCTCGGCGAGGAGCGACGAGACGGTGGCCGGCGCGAGCGCGCCGGGGATGACGAGGTAGCCGTCCTTGTCAAACCGGGCGAGTTGCTCGGCCGAGAGCCCGCCGCCACCTGGGGACGCGGTAGCCGCGGCCGCCATCATGAAACGGGAATGACAGAAAAAAGTGGAACAAGGCCAAAGAGGGGGTTTCTAGGTTTAGAGGGCGGGATGTGATTGAAACTCCAAAGGGTTGGATCAGACTTTTGGCATGCAAGGTTGGTGAATCTTGGTATGATGAAATGAAGGCTGCTTGATAGGTCAGGTTCTAGTAGTCAGAGTGTTGTGGAGAAGACGTTGGCGGAAGTGGCCGTTCGCGGGGAAAATGCACCCCACCTTGTGTAAAATCTACGACTGTGTAAGGATGTGGAGGCTGATAAGAGACATGAAATTGGATATTAATTTTTAAAAGAAAGCTTGCAAGCATGCCAGTTATTGGCTATCCCGTGTTCAGTTCTGCGCCGCAATATCATCAATCTTATCTGCCCAAGGTGTTTGCATACATATGCCCGTTCCAAACGCCGCCAAGAATAATGTACAGTCGTGAATAAAAGTGTTTCAAGGGTTCCTGCTCGGTCCGCGGGGTGAAATCAGGCATCCATGGGCTCATCCAGGAACTCGTATCCGCCCTCTGGAGGGAGCAGGAACGTGCTCAGCACCAAGCCCACCACTGTGGCAATACCTAGCAGCGCGCTGGATAGCGACAGGTACCACGACGCGCCGAGCTGCCATCCCGGGATGACAAACTGGTCGTCGTGGTCGAAAAGATAGGCCTGCGAATCGAATCCTCGGTCAGCCTTTGCCTGTGGTTCCTCTCTTTCTTTTTCCCACCCGTCTGGTGAACAAGGGGGGGAGGAGGAGGACAAGTGTTGCCACTATTACAGGACACTCACCACAATAGAGACTACAATCAGCTGCACCCCGGCAAAGGTGGCGACCAGCGCCGCGACAAAGGGCCAGCCGCTCTCGCGCCTGTACTTTCCGCCGCCGAGGGCGACGCCAAAGGAGACGAGGCCGGCGAGGGCGAGGACGACGGAAAAGGACGCCAGCCAGCCGGTGGTGCGCCAGACGGTGCAAAAGTAGGGCCGCTCCGACTGGCACAGGCCCGCCGTCGGGTACGGGGCGCAGCGGTAGCCGTCGAGCGTCGAGCAGCTCCTGTGCAGGCCAATGGTCTTGCGGATGGTGTCGCCCTTGGCCGTCGTCACGGCGTAGTCGATCCAGTTGGGCATGGCGATCGAGGCCAGGATCATGGCGGCGGCTGTTGGGGGGCGCGCCCGATCAAAACATGGTCAGCAAACTCGTCCTTTATTGTACGCGGCTTCCGTATGATATGACCTGGCGCGCGGTGTCATGGCCGCATGCATGCGAGACGGTGCATAGAGGAAGGGGGGGAGTTATTCCGGGCGTATCGAGCAATAATGGTAGGGTACTGATAAGTAGGGTGGTGGCTGTGGAGCTGTCACGGTGCCGTCACTGCCCCAGGAACCTGGTATACACGTACAAGCTAGAAAGGCGACCAAGGCCGCAGAGTATACCGAAACGCGCGTCATGGTCCTTTTCTCGCAAAGAGGCAAAAAGGTAACACGGAGGTGGCGATCTGTCTTTTATCGATGAGGGGGGGGGGGTAAAGGAGATGGTGTCTGTAGATGGCAAGTTGGCTTCTGTCGGTTGCGGCACATGAGCTCAAAGCTGGTGCCTGGCATTCATTCGCATACGCCGGCCCCACTCACTCACACACACACTCCTCACTCACTCCTCTGGCCTTTTGACCTCTGGACATCACTGTCGCGTAATCGTTGTTTCTGCTACCCTGCCGGATGAATTGAATCCCTTCTTTTTGTTTGGCGGGCTACCAATGAGACTTGGTCGCTCGCATGACCATGGTCAGCGCAATTCAACGTGTGCGACTACTCGGGTCAATTTTTGCTTTTGTTTTATAGTCAGTTGTGTATACTATGTATTGATATATGGTGAAACCGCCATGCTCTCCAATTTAAATGGAAGAGCGTCAACCAGTGGGATGGCCATGCAAGAAAATCAAATGATACAAGGTTCTTTTCTGATTGGCCAGCCGCTTGCGATAGATTATTGCTGCTGTTCTGCGCCCTCGATCCAGTCGCTCTTGCGCTTCTTGGCCGGCGACTCCGTCTCCGTGGAGGGAATTACTGCGCCCTCGCCCGCCTCCGTGGCAGGGTCCCCGCCATGATTCACCACCGCGCCATTCATCTCGGCCGCCTCGTCTCCCTCGGAGCCGCACCCGCCGCGGAACCTGCCGAGGAGCTTGGGAAGGCCGGGGATGCCGAGCCCGGCAAAGTCGCGGCCGGCCGCCTCGCGCTCGCATAGCGCAATGACGGCGCCGATGAGGTCGTGGTTGATCTCGTCGCCGACGACGCTGTCCTGCCGGTAGGCCGGGTGGGCGGCGACAAAGTTGCGGATCCAGCGAGCGGCCGTGTCGAGCTCGCCGCTGGCGCGCTTGCTGATCAGGCTCAGGTACGTGGCCAGCTCGCAGCGCGTCTCGACGTCGACGTTGACGCTGTCGAGATAGCTCTCGACAATGGGCACGAGGCCCGGGAACTCGCCGTCAGCAGAGCCGTTGATAATCTCGTCGATGCTCATCTCGGCGTACTCGAGCTCCACGGGGCCGCCGCCGGGGGAACCGGGTCGGCTCGGATAGCGGGACCCGGGGCGGCTGCTACTGTTATTGCCGTTGCCGTTGGTGGTGCCATTGGTGTCGTCGCCGAAAACGGTGTTGGCGCGCGATGGCCGGCTGGGAAAGACGTTTTTGCGAAAGTAAAACTTGTCGCCGAGCACGGCGTCGAGGTTGTGCGCGCGCTCCATGTTCTCGTCGACCTTTTTGATGGGAATGTAAAAGTTGAGGTCAAAGGAGAGGATGGCACGGGTGAGGAGCACCATGAAGACGGAAAACGCGGCGTTTTCAAAGTCGGTGACTTGAATCTCCATGGACCGAAACTCGACACGCCAGCCAATGTTGTTCTCGGCGGGGGGCGGCTTGAAGCGCATGTGCTGCCAGTTGGTGGACTGGATGTTTTCAAAGTGGTCCGTCTTGGAAAGGTCAAGCTCCTGGAGGTCCTCTTCGAAGATGACAATGGGATCGCGGATAAAGAGGTGGGCAAAATGCGTGGCCAGGCGGTCGTCCATGCCACCGTTGATGAGCTCCGCCTTGATCTTGGGGTCAAAGACGAGATCCGGGTCCATGTACTCCTCCCGGAGTCTGTGATCCAAAGAAATGTATGTAGAGTTGGAGGCGTATCGCGACTTGGGAATCCTCCAGCGGTCATTCTTGAGAGGCTTCTCTCCTAGCTCCTCGGGTGTTCTGCAGTCGACAGCCCTGCTGATCTGGTTCCACCTCACGTCGGTGCCGGCGAGGAAGCCCTTGTATATCGGAGTCGCGGCTGTCAGAGCAAGCATGATGGGACCCAGCGGGCTTAGTTGATCGTAGAGAGTACGCCCCTCATTGATATTCTTGGCCTGGAATGTAATTTGCAGACAGCAGCTGCCCATTCCGAAAGCCATGGCGTCCATGTGGATGAAATTATCCGGAGCTGCGCCGTTGCGCACGTCGTCATCCTCTGGAAACTTGTGCAGATCGTAGTTGACAGTGGGATCCTTCCACGGGTTGGGCGTATTCTTGTCGTGGAATATGGGAACGTTGACCTGCACTTTACGTCCTCGTCGGGAGCGAATATTGGCGGCCAGCGTGGGGAACCGGATGTGAGGGTTGGCGATTTCATCGGGCACAAACTGGGATCGCAGTCTGTCGCCCGAGGGAGGGTAGTAAGGGTCCGTGAACTGTCCTGGCGCGCCAATGCGGGGGTATGTGGTGAGGGTGATGGGGTATTCGGAGGTGAGCATGTGCTCCTTGGCGATTTTGCGCCGCAGCTTCATGTCTGGCTCGACGCCGAGAAGCTCCTTGAAGCCAATGCCCCATGGTTTGCCGGGGGTGGCCTCGAGCATGAAGCGGCCAAACTCGGGGTGAAAGACGGGAAGAGCATTGGATCTGGTCGAGGTTGTTAGCCAACTGATTTTTGAATTTTTCAGACTTGGCGTCTGGGTGTACTTTTTGCTGTCCGTATCCTGAAGCGCCGGCACACAGCCACCGTCTTGGGCCAGGTCCTTGTCTGCGGCGAGGGCCTTTAAAATCTCAGCCTGGCGCAGAGACAGGTAAACTTTTTGGTTGTCTTTTGTGTAATTGACAACTAGGTATTCAACCTGCAGGGTGGTCAAGACGGTCAGTGTACGTGAGTGGATGACGCGATGAGTTTTGGAGTGGACGTACCTCATCACCCCAGAGCAGAGCGTCGCGTTCCTTGCCCTTGGCCTTGCTCCAGATTTCTAGCAGTTGCTGTCGCCGGTGTCAGCTATGAGATGAAACACGACGACGGCCACCGGTAAGCATAGACATACCTTGATACCCCATGCGCGGACCTGGTCAGCACGTTTCTTGGCCTCGGGCCACTCCAGCGCCGTTCCCAGAGCACTGTCTCGGCAAGTCAGCGAAAAAGAAGAAGAAGCAGAGGAAGAAGTCTCGCACGGCCTGGTGCCCGGGAGTGAGCTGGGACTTGAAGAAGAGAGGAACGACTTACAGCAAGCCCATCGCGATGATGGAAGGGAAGAGAGACGAGCGGAGGATGTAAGAACGCAGAGAAGGCGGGTAGTAGGGGCAGGCAGAGCAAAAACGCAACTGGTCGTATATATGACGCAACCTGCGACAGAGCAGGCGGAAGCTGCAGCCGGCAGGCGGATGCAAGACACGACAGCCGCAAATTTAAAGAAGAAGAAGAAAAATGATTAAATGATGCACTGCAGCCCAATCGGGGTGGAATCACAGACAGTTGCAAAGCCGGAGAAGAGCCGTACAAGTAGAGGGCGGAGGGCAAGAAAAAAGCAACCAAAAAAAAAGCGGCCGTGTGGTGGGCGGAGATGGGCGGTTTTTTGATATGTCCGGCCGGCCGTGTGGTGAAGTAGGCGGCGACGGCCCGGGCTGCAAAGGAGGGATTCCGCTGGACGGTTTGGTGACTGGTAGGAGGTCTTTGACTGTCTTGGACAAGGAGGGTTTTTGTTCTCTTTTCTTTTTTTGAATAGCAAAATGATGATTGAAATTCGTTTTGTGCTCGATTCCGGTTCTCAACACACACTTGTAAGTTTGTCAATGGATTACCAATTCAAAAGCCAAAATGTAGGCTGAGAAGGCTCTAATATTATGAAAATAAGCCTTCCCCCCCCGGAACGCTAGCCGTGATTGGTTTTTTCATAGTCACTTTTGCAGCAAAACAGTGGTGGAGAAGCATGGTTCTTAGGCTCCCCCCCTCCCAAACAGCGGATTTTTTCTTCCTTCTCTGCGTCAGTCGTTCAATTTTGTACGATGCTTAGAAATCCAATTGTCCGCGCCAAAAAAGGAAGATCAGATGTGGATATTTTCCCAAGACTGGGCGTTGTATCCATCAAACCGCAGCAGAAATGAGCCATTCGTACTGGTACAATAGAATCAACATGAAATGGAGAATCTGCCGTCATGTTTCAAACTGCTGGACCTACTACAGAGATTAAGGTTTTCCGGAAAGGTAAAGAATGAAAAAAAAAAAACTGACAGGAACGCACCAGTCTGAGCAAACCATCATGTGACCGGCCCAAAGACTTGTCAAGGCCGGCGGCATTCTACTGTACTTTGTCGTCAACCAAGCCATGATACCGGGCTGTCGGCTGCAAGGTCATGAGCAGGGACATGCTTTGGATCGTCGTGGGCATTTGTTGCCACTGATAAAGATTCTGCGGGTTTTGTCTTTTTCTTCTTGTCCTCTTTTTCCTTTTTTTTCTTTGGTCTTTCTTTCTCGCTCTTGTGCTTTACAAATGCAGGACCCGAAAGACAAGGGTCCCCCCCTCTGTTAACACGGCTCGGAGGGCGTCATCGGAAACTGTGGCTGCTGGCCGGAGACGGGTCGCCGCTGCTGCCTTGCTATAACTACATAATACAGGCGGAAAGACTGCACCTGAAATGCGACACGCCGTCCGTTGTCCCGTAGCCTGCGTGCGCCATGTCGCAGGCCGTGCAGCACCGGGTCAGACATGGGATGAGACGCAGGAAAGATGCGTGGGCAGCGGATGGAAACCACCGGGCCGAGCCATAAATCAACAGGTCTTGTATGTATCCGTATGGGCGGCTCCAATCAGTAACTACCGGGTACGGATTACAGATTGGTGATTTCACGATTTGGTGGGCTGTATCTGTACAGAGTACAGAGTATACCGAGAGCTCATTAATCAAGCCTTTTAGTACTGATAGGTACCAGTAACTTTGTACTTGCTATCCGCAGCATCCTACCTATGGGACACAATAAAGTCATTTATGCAGCGGGGCACTTGTACACGACCAGTCGACTCAGACAATATACCAATATTATGCATCCGTCTTTAAATTCACAAAACCTTGCTTTTTGGTGTATTATTGTTTCCTATCTCTTCTTTCCTTGCCTCTTCCTTGCCTCTTCCTTTGTCGCTCCCCAACCAAACACCATGTTACTTACCGAGTACTGAAATGGCAAACCAGAGCCAGGTGACCTCGACGCCGCCTACCCGATAAAGAGATTGACCCGATACAGTCAAGCCCCGCTCGCTGTTTCTAGCTCTTGGGCGTCGGGGGGGCAGATATTGCTATACGCCGAAACGAAACTGCCGCAACTCCCCACCTAGGTGCTACTGTACATCTAGGTTAACAATAGGTAGGCACCCACTAAGCAAGCTGGCACTTGCCGACCTGTATGGAGGCAACGAGGCACCTGCAATCTGCTGCAGCCCACTGTGCCACTGTACCACTCACTGTACCTACTCCACTGGAAGCTCGCCCAGGGCGTACTAGCGCCGTCTCCGCCCTTCTAGCTCTCCCGCGCTCGCGCTCCCTCTCACTCGTCCGTCACTCGCCGTCCGTCGCTCGTCACCACCACACAAACACCACCTACCTACCTACACCACTAGCCTAACTGCACTTTGTTCGACTGTCCTTCCCTTTCTCATCTCATCCTCGGCCCCCCTCATCACATTCTTCTATTCCGCAACACCCTGTCCTGACATCGCGGCCTCACTCATCCAGAAAAGACTCGGTTCCATCGAATCGTTGCCGTCTTGACGGTGACGCAGCACTACGACCCCGCTTTCTCTCTCCCTACAACATCGACTTTTTTTTTTTGCCGTCGGAGCTGCCCAGACTCCCGTGGCAGCCCAGAAAGAGCGGGCGATTTGGCCAGACAGCCCTTTTTTTTTCGACCATCCTATTGTCCTTTCCTTACGAGACACACATCTTTAATCGCAGCCATGAATCCCCTCCTTCAGAAGAACAAGATTGACGTCAAGGTATGGAAAAAAAAACATGTTTGCTACGCAACGCCGCCTCACCCCACCAGCATGCGCGCACTTGCCCTGGATCAACACGTCCGCCTCATGTGACGAGCAGCCAGCGTGACAGCGCCGCTTGGGTACCATTTCCAACTTTGACTAACCACTTTGTTGTCTGCAGTCGCTCTCTCCCGAGGAGCAGCGCCTCTTCCGACTCTACGGAAAGCTCCCCTCGCGATCCGACCACTTCGCCAAGCACCTCAAAGAGCGCAAGTACTTTGACTCGGGCGACTACGCCATGTCCAAGGCCGGCAAGGGCGACAGCGTCGACGCCGGCGCCGTCGGCTCGGAGCACCCCGTCCCCGAAAACATCCCCCACCTCTCCTCGCCAGTCAACACAGGAAGCAACGGCGGCGCCAGTGCTATCCCCAAGCACCTCGGCATTGGTGGTGCCAGCGCGCCCGCA
This sequence comes from Cordyceps javanica, assembly GCF_051103115.1. Taxonomy (NCBI): domain Eukaryota; kingdom Fungi; phylum Ascomycota; class Sordariomycetes; order Hypocreales; family Cordycipitaceae; genus Cordyceps; species Cordyceps javanica. The sequence goes on from NC_139296.1 coordinate 4,428,656, forward strand.
GGCACCGCCGCCGCTGCTGGTATCAACGCCATGCCCCAGGGCTTCCACGCAGGCAGCCCCGTCAAAGAGAGCAGCTTCCTGCATCGTGAGACGTCGGCGAGCGAGACTGAGGATACTCAAAAGGCCTCGGATGAGCAGGCAAAGGCGAGCGCTCCGGCGGAACCTGTCGCGGCTGGTGGTGCTGGCATCCCGATCCGCAGATAAGAGGCCTGAAACTCTCTTCTCACCTTTTTCTTTCTATTCGAGCGATGCAGAGGCCCACCAAACCTCGCTTTCTTGTAATCGTGCCCTTTCATGTTATGGCTCAAGAGGGATTCTGGAACACTGTATAAGAATGACGCTTCCTTTCTCGACCAAGGCCCTCTTTCTTTACTACTCGAACCCATCCACTGGACAACTATGTCACCTTCTCTTCTCTTCTCTTCCAACATGTTACTCAATCTTTTTTTGTTGCACAATGCCGGCGTTTCTCTTGTCCACAAAGTCCATCTAGGCGAGCAATACAAGTGCCCGCCGCGACTAGCAGTCCTTTATCTGGATCAACCTTTCGTTTTACTGGGACTTTTTTACTTACCATTTCTTTTGTCAATTGCGAGGCTCTGTTGCCTCTTGCCTTTTTTGGTTTCTGTCTATTCTTCTCTTTTCTTTGTTTTTCCTTTTTCTTTTTTCTCCTGTCATCGCGCCTCTTGCAATGTCTAGGTAGGCTACAACTGGCTGGTTCCATAGTGGAAAGTGAGAGAGAAAATAGGGACCAAAAAAAGGAGAATCATGTATGAGAAAAATTGGAAAGGTTTTTCTTTCTCATCAAGTAAGGAGCGAAATTATGTCAGCCTTTTTCAAGGTTCCAACACTCTGTACTTTGCTTCGTTTGACACGTAAGTTTGTTGACAGAAAAATTAACTAGTTGATCAATGACCTTGTTTTCAGAACTGAAATGAATGCCCTTTTGATTTTTTTCCTTTTTGGCTCCTGTTGCCCTGTATAATTTGAAAGAAATCATTATTGTCCTTAGTTTTTCCCCGAGATTCGTAAAACCAAAATCTCTGGCCACCAAAATTGAAAATTCAACACTCGACATTTTATACTTATTCATGGCATGACTCTGCTCGGTAATGCCCCTCTCTCTCTCTCCCGTTCACGCAGCGAGGGCCTTGGCGACCATGGCCTTGGCGCCCTCAAACGTCGCGTTGCCGCCGATGAAGCCCGCGGCGTGGACAAAGACGCAACCCTCAACGCCGGCAATGGCGTCGAGCTCGGCGTCGCGGAAGCCGCGCCAGGCCTCAGGGAGGGGCTTGCGGCTGACAAACGAGTCCTTGGACTCGGGCACGCACTGGATGCGCCACTTGGCGCCGGGCTCGGGCTTTTCCTGGTACAGCACGTACAGCACGGGGCTCCGGCCGGCGCCGGCGCTGCTGCTCCCCTCCTCGGCCGCCTGCTGCTCGAGGGTGTAGAGGTGGTCCTTCCAGGGGACGCTCTGGCCGTCGAGGACGAGGACGCGGCCGTCGGCGTCGTGCTCGGCGCGGCGGGCAAAGGCGGCGGCGACGACGGCGCGGGCGGGCAGCCACGCCGACGCGTAGTAGTCGACCTCGCGGTCAAACTCTTCGCCGATGCGCCGGCTGGCGGCGAGGAAGCGCTCGTCCTCGCGGCGCTGGGCCTCGTCGGCGTCGGCGGCGGGCGGGTCGTTCCAGTTGGGGTTGAGGCGGCCGACCACGGCGCCGAGGCCGAAGCCGCCGTCCGAGAAGCGCTTGGTGAGGCCGGCGGCGGCCACGGCGGCCGGGTCGTAGACGGCGACGCCGTTGTCGTGGGCGTCGAGGGCCTCGACGAAGCTCTCGTAGATTTTCCGGTGCAGCAGCGTCACCTCGGCGCCGTCTTCATCTGCCGATCCCGCGGCCGCGGTCTCGGTCTGCTGCTGCTGTTGCTGCTGTTGGGCCGCCAGGCGCTGGGCAATGATGGCGCGGCCAAAGTGCAGAAAGACGAGCCCCGCCGAGGACAGCTTGGTCGGGCGGCCGGGAAAGGTGACGGCGAAGCCGCGCTGGTGGTGGTCGTAGCGGTGGCGGGCGGCGTCGTACTCGCCGCCGACGTCGACGACGGTGTGGCACGTCGCGAGCACGGCCGGGTCGCGGGTGCGGACGAGGCCGGCGTCGGCGTAGGCGGGCAGCTGGCGCAGCATGTGGACGGCGAGGGCCTCGTCGGCGTGGAAGTGGCCGCTGTGCGTGCCGATGAGGACGCCGCCCGTCTTGAGGCGCTTGGGAGCCGACTCGGCCATGGTTCGTGCTAAAGTGGTGGTGGTGGTGGTGGTGGTGGTGGTGGTGGTGGTGAGAGTGCGGCGAAGGAGGCACAGAGGGAGCATGGACCGGGTGGCCGCGACGGGTTGTTGGAGAGGCGAGGAGGAGGAGGAGGAGGAGGAGGAGGAGGAGGAAAAGGGTATGAAGAAAGCCTCAATGTAGAGTGAAGCGAGGGGCGAAAGGAGAGAGAGAAGAAGAGAACGAAGAAAAAAAAGAAGAGGGAAGCAAGTAGTGGAGAGATAAAAAGGCGTTTGCAGGACGAGAAGCTCTATGAACTAATTGGATCTTTTTTTCCCGGTGGTGGTGCAGGATTGAGAGCTTGCAGAGGTGGGGAAAGTGAATGGAGTTGGTGGCGGCTGGGCCAGCCAGTCGCATGCAAGACATTAACTAACTAACGGACATTCACCAGGATCATTTTCGCATCAGATGTGTGGTAATATATTTTATGAGGCCAAGAGAAAAAAAAAATCCTATAAATGCCCTTTTTTCGCATTGTAACTTTGAAAGCCCCAGTAACGCCAGTTGTTGTTCTTTCTGCCCATGCAAGGTGCTCTATTTCGACGCCGCCGCGTCCTTGGGAGGGTGCGACAGTCCCTCGACGCCCTGCCGTCCAATGTTGGACATGTCGGTGTCCTCGCTGCGCTTGGTGTCGGGCCCGCGCAGTCCCGCCGTCGAGGCGTCCGACGTGCCCAGGTTGCCGCCGACGCGGCCGCTGCCGACGTTGACGGTGCTGGCGTCGGCCGAGTTGAAGTCGGACGCGCGCGGCGGGTCCTCGGGCAGCGGGAGGTTGGCCTTGACGCGGTCAATCTGCTCAGACTTGGACTCGGGCATGTTGGAGGTTAGGTGGGTGAAATGGATGGATTGATGGAGGGGTGCTGCTTGTAGTTGGTCAATGGCTGGCTCGGGAGTTGGTTTTGGGGTTGGGGGGGGGGCAGAAAGCTTGGCAACGTACACGTTTTTCGATTTGGTTTAATCGGATAGGAGAGAGGATTGGCGTGGAATTTGATGCGAGAAAGTGAAGATTGGTATGGAGTCTGTTGCTCGTGTGCCTTGTTTGATTTCCCAGGGACCAGACCCCTTCTTTATACCCAGGACGAGTTGACAGAGCACCCAACTGACGTCAATTCCCCTCCCCCCCCCAGCAGAGAGCGGCATCTGATGCCATCGTCATCTTGACGTTGAGCAATACCCACGTATTCGAATCGGGTCACCGTTTTAGAAAGTGCCAGATCTATATGATGCCCCCTTCGGAGCGTCTCCTCCGTTTGCGTGCTTGCGTGCGTTGCCTCTTGGGCGGGTGGAGGGGAAGGAGGGTCAACAACCTCCACAGAATGATATCACCAGCATCCATTTAAGACGGGGGGGGGTACACAATACCAAAAAAAGAAACTGGAAAAAAAAAAAGGCGAGCGACTTTGCTGCTGGGTATGGCCACCAAATTACCAGTTGATCATTGTAGGGGAGACAAAAGAAAAGGACAAGAATCCCAAGAAAAGATGGCCAGTTCTTGTACTGCTTATATAACAACCAGCTGTCACAAGGCTGGTGGTATTTCACGGTCAGGGCCCGCAACGTCGTGTGACTGGCGAAACGATGACAACTTTTGTTTTTGTTTTTGTTTCTTGTTTTGTTTGTTTTTTTTTTTTTTGAACGTCAAATAACGACGTTCTGCGCCGTAATCATAAACCCGAATCACACACGCTTCTTGCCACAACGGCCCTTGAAGATTGACGTGGTGATGTACAAGAATAGGGATTGGTTTCGATCTACAAGGTCCATCATCTCGAGTACGGTTTCTGTGTCTTCTGTCGCGCCATGGCATTATTATGAATATACATCCTCCCTTCCCCCCCTTCTCTGTCCAGAACTGCTCCTTCAGAGCTTCATGCCTTGGTGATTTCATGACTATATATCGACTAGCCCCATGTTCTACTCTTAGCATGAGCCTGATAACATGCTATTCCGCCATGTTCCATATTATATTGTCATAAAACGTGGTGAAATGTTATGAAATCAAATGTCATTGTAGCAAACATGACAATTCACATCTCCAACATCGCCAAACTGAGATGTACCACCTAATGAATTCGTATGCTATAGAAATCTCACCGATTCAAATGATGCCTAGTGTTTACAAAAACTTATCCATTTTGCCATTCATCAAAGGAATCATTAAATGAAAGAATCTCGCAAAAAACGCCTATGAAAGCTGCCCAGCTAGTCTCGCAACAGGCCGCCAAAAATCGTTTCTACATTAGAAGAACCCCGAGGCCATTTTAAAACAAAAGATTGCAGATCCTCGCACGCAACAGGAACAAAACCGACCCTCAAGATCAAGTCATTCGCCGGTCGTTATCCGCACTCGTCGGCTCCGCCAGGTCCCCCTTGAGGTAGTTCTGATCCTCGGCTGCCTCGTACTCGGCAATGAGGTCGCCAACCACCTCACGCGCCTCATCAAACTCGTGCAGGTTCTCGGAGAAGGGTGCCGTCTTCTTGTAGCCCTCCATGAAGGCGTTGCGCTTGCGCATGCCGTCGTATTGCTTCACAATGCGTTTGAAAAGCTGTCCAGGTCCATGTTAGTTTGCACTTTTTTTCTAGGAGGCACACTCCTATTTTTTTTCTCCAAGCCTCAAAGTAGAGGACAACCGTTAATCACTCACCGTGGCAATCGAGGTGTGGTTGGCCAGCATCAGGCCGCTCACGCGATGGCTCATGGGAATATAAGGACTCCTCTTGGTCAGCGCCACCTGGATGCTCGCGGGGCCCCAGGGGATAAACGTTGCCAGCTTGCGCTCACGGATACGCAGTAGGCTCTTGTGCACGTCGGTCGGGTCAACCTCGCCTTGGATGACGTTGAGGATGGAGATGTAGCAGCTCTTCTTGGCTGGCACCGTCGACACCATGCGGTTCTTGGGCTGCAGCAGCCGTCGCATTACGTCAAGCACCGTCGTCTTGCGCACCGTCTTGGCCTGCTCTACCTGATCTCCCGTGAACGGCGTGTACGCCGTCATCAGGAAATGGCACCGCGGTGTGGGGATGAGCGACGCCAGAATGCTGACGAGGTCGTTGTGCATGTACCCGGGGTACCGGAGTGTCGTCGTGCTTGCTGACATGACCGTCGATACCTGCACAGGCCGAGCGTTAGTGGGCGGTTATGTGTGTGTTACCATGAAAGCAAGGAGAGGTTGGGGAGGACGCACCAACTGGTTAGTTTGCTGGAAGGAGGGCTTCTCAACGTGCAGCCGATCTGCCGCAATGCGCGACAGTGCGCCGTTGTCGAGTACCACAACCGAGTCTGCGTTTTGCGTTAGGCGTCGCATGGACAGGATGCTGTTGTATGGGTGCACGACCACATCGCCCGCATTGGTCGTGTCCGGGAAGACAGAGTACGTCTGGATAATCTTTTTCGGAAACTGGTCGTTGAGGCGCTCGAGAAGAAAGGAGCCCAGCCCGGAGCCCGTACCGCCCGCAATCGAGTGCAGCATCATGAAGCCCTATTGGAATACGAACTCGGTCATTAGCCATCTCTCGCTGAGTCGACATCCGCCCCCCGCGCAGTAGGGACTGAGTCTTTGGGGACAACAAGAAAGAGGGGGTTGCGAAACTCACCTCGAGAGAGTCACTGCCGTCTGCCTCTCGGTCAATCATCTCCACAATCTCCTCGTACACCTCCTCGCCGCTCTGGTAGCCGTCACCCCAGTTGTTGGCCGCGCCCACGCCATTCTTTCCAATGTAAAAGTTTTCCGGGTTGTAAATGTTCTTGTATGGCCCTGTCTGGATGCCGTTGATGACCTAAGAGTGAGCAGCGATAGCAGCCGTAGCAGGTTAGCAAACTGGGACCCCCACGTATGACTTCTTTTTCCTCGCCTCTTCCAGTGGCCAAGCCTAGATGCTCTCCAAAAAGGCTGGTCGCCAGAGAGGCAGAGAGATCAGGGCTTGGACAAGGAGGAATATGTACCCTTGGTTCCAGATCTATCAGAATCGCGCGAGGAATGTATCGCGTGTCGTCGCTCTGGTAATAGAAAACGTCTTTGCGGTCGCCGCCCTCGGTCGCAAAGTCCTCGAGATTGCCGTCTTGGCTAATGCCGTGTTCCTGGCAGAGCTGCTGCCAGAACTGACTTCCAACTGTTTTCGAACACGCAGAGAGATAATTAGGTCAATTTGGTCGCTTTTACTCTCCCATTATGGTGAGTTTCTTCTGCTGCTGCGCCAAAGGGCCAGCTGGGGAGAAGGGGGAGGGGGCCAAGACTGACTGCTGTTACCGCACTGTCCAGCCTGTATCGTAATGATCTCCCTACAAATCAAGAGGCAAGGAGATTAGCTTTTGCAGCGGTTCTCGTTTGTAAATCAATATAGTCTCGTCCGTACCGTGGCATTTTCTTCGGCTGCTGCTGCGGGTCGTTGTTCGGGGGTTGGTTCACTGTCAAAGTTGCGGGTTTGGGAAACGCGACGCGCATCAAGCTTGCCCCGCGATGTCATCTGAGCGACACATTTTGGGTGGAAACTGGGCAGTGGCTCCCCCACCAACTAAGACACAGGCTCTCAGCGGCAAGGCAATGCTGCTCCTTATTTTACAGCTCACAACGGTCACCAGAAGCAAAAGACTTATTTATATCAAAAGCAAATGCATATATTTTCCCATTTGTAGGGCCCTAATACAATATAAACAGAACAGTGAAAATGGCCTCCCTCGTTTGACAGATTGCCCAGTAATATAACAGGTGAAGAAGCAAAGCCTCGATACTCTAAAACGCCGTTCATGCTAGCCAGTAATGGAAAAAAAAATTACTATACCTTTTTGTTCTCCTTGCGGCTGTATACCGTAGCCGTCTGAAATGCTATTTCCAGGCCCGTGGGCCGAAACCAAACCCAATGTCCGACACCCATTATTATTCATCCGTCTTATTATGCACCTTGTTCTTCTCCAAGGCCTCCGCCAACAAGTTGGCCAGATCCTTAGTCTTGACTTGGAGCATCCAAGTCTCCAGTCCGTCGCCAGTCTCGTTTGAAGTCACCAGGCGCACGTACTTTCCATCAGGCTTGTATTTGACGTCAGGTAACAGCGCCTTGTTGATGGCGACGTTGCCTCGCGGCTCAGCTCTCAGTAACAAGCGCACCGCATTCGTCTCCTTGTGTTTCAGCACACGCAGTAACCCAACTCCCTTTGTCGTCCATGGGCTTTTGGACTTGGGCTTTTCACCATCCGATTGCTCGTCAGGTGACGCAAACCCCAGAACCTTGGCCCGTACCTCATGCACGGCCTCTTCATCTGATTCGGCACCTTCCGTGAGGTTGATTTGCTCATGCTTCTCACCTTCGTCTTCGTTTCCGTCTTTGTTCGCTTCGGCTTGGGTACTGGGTTCAGGAGTACCCGCGGCTGGCGTGGTCGCCAAACTCGAGCCTCCGCCCAGGTTCAACGGCGAGTCTACAGCCGACGCTTTAGCGGAGCGATTTTCCGGTTCTGAATTCGAGACTTACTGGTCCCGGTGGTAGAGGATCCACCGATTGGAGGCTGCAGACTGGCACCAAAGGATGGTGCGGCCTGGCTCGAGCCAAACATGTTGCCACCCTGCGGCTGAGCGGGAGAGGCAGCTGTAAAGTTAAAGGCTGGAGCACCACCCGGAGCCGCACCACCGAATAGCGGCGTGGAGCTGCCGGAAGCCTGATTGCTGCCTCCAAACGTGGATCCTCCCCCATTAGGAGCAGACGCGCCTCCCGCGCTACCAAACTGGAACGTCGTGGATGATCCCGCTGCCGGGGTTGCTGCACCGCCGCCAAAGTTGAACATGCCGCTGCTCGAAGGGTTGTTAGACTGGCTGTTGCCGTTGCTAGAGAACGGATTGTTGAAGCTGGTGTTGGTGCTGTTGCCGTCGGTGCTGCTGGCAGTGCCACCTCCAAAGTTGAAACCGAAGCTGGTCGATCCATTGTTGGTAGAGGGAGTAGCTCCAAACGAGACCGACGTGTTACCATTTGTCGTTGTGTTACCACCCACAGCGCCCCCAAATAGGTTCACAGAAGGCGCGCTAGTTGCTCCTCCAAAAGTGAAAGAGCCAGGCGCAGACGAGGTTCCGCCGGTGAACGCCTTCTTCGCGGGAGACTGTTCATCCTGCTTCATAGGGCTGCCAAACAAGGCTGCAGAGTTGGACTTGGCTGCCTCCGGCGACTTGGGCGCGAAAAGAGGCTTCGAAGGAGCGGTCTCTGTAGTAGAGGTGTTCGAGTTGCCGCCAAAGCTGAAGATGGGTGCAGCGGTGGTCGGGCCGGTGGTAGCAGGAGCATCAAGCTTTGGGGCGGTGGCACCAAATAGTGGCTTGGAAGGAGCGGCAGACGCGGCACCAAAAAGGTTGTTGGTTGCGGTTGTGCTCGAAGCGCCAAATAGAGGTGCGGCAGTAGTCGGGGTCGACGTCTCGGTAGAAGCAGGTTTTGCAGGCTCGGAAGGCTTAGCACCGAAGAGTGTCGATGACTGCATAGCAGGCGTAAAATTGGTAGATTCCTTGGCACTATCCGCCGCGCCGAACAAGGTCGAGCCAGCGGGTTTAGCAGCAGCCGCGCCAAACAGGCTTGAGGCGGGTTTGGCCGGCTCTGTTGCGGTATCGGCAGGCTTGGCACCGAACAGGCCTGTGGATGATGTCGGGGCAGAAGGCTTGAAGTCGAAAGCCGGCTTCTTGGCAGGCTGGGAGTCGTTCTCCTTGTCAGACTCGCCGCCATCTTTGCTAGTGTCGGCAGCAGGAGCAGCAGGCTTGTCAATGGCTGGCTTGGCCCCAAACAGGTTGGAGGGGGCGGTGCTCTTGGGGGCAAAAATGTTGCTAGCGCCAGAAGCAGGCGCGGCTGACTGTTCAGCAGACTCGGCTGGTTTAGAAGCACCAAAAAGATTTCCGGTAGCTGGGGCAGCGGGCTTCGCGCCAAACAGGGCAGACGCGCTGGAGGCCTGTGATCCACCAAAGGGGTTGCTGGTCTGGGAGCCTGCCGGAGCAAATTTGAGAGGTGTGGTGCTGGGATTCCAGGTCTTGTCGGCAGCTGCAGAATTCTCGGCAGGGGACTCCTCGCTAGGTTCAGCAGCACGCACAGGCTCACCATCGGTGCCCTTGGTTACACGATCAAACAGGCTACGCGCCGGGGTACTCTCGCGGGTGGAGTCTCCAGCGGCGGTAGACGCAGAAGCTTCCTCAACTACACTAGGCTCAGCGCTTTGCTCCTCGCTCTGCTCCGCATCAGGGCTCTCATTTTCGTCAGAATCGGCATCGCTCTCTGAATCGGCATCGACGCCACTGTTCTTGGCTGAGCTTGCATCGGAGAGATAACCAAAGATGTTACTGCCTCCTGCAGGAGCAGCAGCAGCGGGAGCCTGTCCGGCGCCAGCCTTGATGTTGGTGAAGACAGAGCGAGCCAGACTACCTGCCGAAGCTTTAGACGCAAAGGGGCTCGGTCGGGCTGCGGAAGTCTCGGTTGACCCGGTGGACTTGTTGGCAATTTTCTCGAATAGGGTCTTGGTCGCAGAGGGCGTGGAGCGCTTGAGAGGCTGATCCTCCTCGCCAGCAGAGGCCTTGCGCTTGTTCTTGCCAGCGGGTTGAGGCGTGGCGATGGGGGCTGCCGGTTCTTGGCCAACCTTGTCGGTAGTTTGGCGTTTGCCAAAGCTGTTGGCATCGCTGCCGGCCGCATCCTTGGTGAGATCATCATCGGCCTTGCGCTTCTTGGAGGGGGCGGATTTGGAGGGGGTCGCGACAGGTGCTTCCGCCTCATCCTCTTCTGGCTCGGGAAGGCCGTGCTCGCGGCGCCATCGCTTCAAGACTTCTTTTGAAGGTTTGACGTTTTGAAATTCGTAGAGACCATAGCGTAGCAGAATGATGCTTCTACTCTTCTCGAATTCCTTGGCAAAGTTGATGACATTCAGCTTCCAGTCCTTTCGCGCAAAAATCTCGTTGGCAGCATATTTCAGGCGGCGGAGGTCGAGAATGCAGAAGAACTGTCTCCGCTGTTCTTCGTCGAGATCCGGGGGGCAGAGGTGGCCGAGGAACTGATCGGCATAGATGGACCCCTTGGAGTTCCATTCCTTGGGAACCTTGCGAGCGAGAATCTCACCGGTGAGTTCGCGGGGCGGCGACGAGATGCGCATAGGGAAAAGATCCTTGTCTGAGGACTTGGCCGCCATGCCGCGCGGCGCGGCACTGGCTGTCGACTCTCTGTAGACTCGCGATGGTTCGGGTGTCGCGCCAGGGGCGAAGACCTTCTTCATGGTGCTCTGAGGCAGGTTGGGTGAGAAGATGCCAGAGGGCGGGCTGTCGGAGATGGCCGAGGCCTGGAAGATATTCCGTGCAGTCGTGATGGAGCTCTTGTTGAGCGAGTTGGACGGCGTTTCGCCTCGGCTGGAGAAGAATCTGCGCGACGGCGCGGACTGGGGAGTGCCGAGGTGCTTCGACGGACCCTTGGCGAAGGGGGAAGCGCCAGCATAGGTGCGCCTCGCAAAGGGCAGCGGAGGACGCGCTCGTGGCGTGCCATTCGTGGCCGGGGCGACGTCGCCATCGCCAGGCAAAGCGAAGGTGACCATGATGTGAGGAGATGGAGGGCGGAACGCGTGTGGCGAAGTGCAAAACCAGCCTGTCGATTTTTGGCAGCGGACACCAGAATTGCGACGCGAGATGATGATGAAGGCAGGGAAAGCAGTACTTCGATGAATGTCCGCGTTGCACAGGTGCGATGTTGATGGTCGTCGCGTCTGACAGTGACCACCGTGCCAGGGCAGCGAAAAAAAAAAAAAAAAAACGTGCCCCCCGAGTGCGACGGTTCCTAAGGGGTGGGTTGCCACAGCAGCAGCGCAGGCGAGAGTGAACTCTTCAAGACGCGGGCGCCCGCAAGATGCAGCGGAAAGGAAGAAAGGAAACAATGCAGTGTCACAGGAACCGATGCATGGGCGGTTTGGCTAGCCTTGAGAGGATGAAAGGAAACACCTGGGCGCGCACAAGGGACGGACTGGGGGGGAAAGATGGTCCAGCCTTTGTTTGGTGTTGTGGGAGGCGGATGCACACGGAGCCGTTCACGGCAAGGCTTGCTGTGGTGAAGAAGGGGGTTTAAAAAAAAAAAAGAAAAGCCACCACAACGGGGGGAGGGAGGGCCGCCCAACTCTTCTAATAAACTAGTTGACTAGGCAGTTACCTGTGGCCTGTGAACGACAGCCCACGAGCAAAATGAGCAAAGAACCCCAGCTGCCCACGTCTGCCCAGTGCGAGCTAGCCCAGTGCGAACTAGCTTAGTGCGAATGACGCTGAGAAGCAACTGCAACCAATCGACTCCCGACCCCCGCCAGAGGTCCACCTGACTCCCGCTTTCTTTCCTCAGGCATCAACCACCAGCGAACAATTCGGCGACTGACTGTAGGGTAGTACTGACAGCTGGAAAAATGGAATTCTCCGAGTCGAACAGAATCAATTAATTCAAGCATTTATCAAGCAATGGTTTTTATACTACGCATTACATCTCGGATACACTATAGTGCTAGGTGATGGCCTGTTGTGGCCCCATCGTCCCTCGCGTATAAGCTGCATTCTGCAAGGCACTTGCTCCATGAACGTCCCCAAGGTAGCGGAGGTAGAGGCTGATGTTGAACCGTTCCGTGTCATGAAGATAAACACACACACACACGACAATTCTCAGATACCAGTGTCAATTTCTTTCCTAATCCAGCAAAATAATAAAAGAATGGCGTCCTGTAGCTCATCCGTCCAATTCGGGCGGCTGCATACATCAAGACCTTGAAATAGACAAACATGTATGGAAAACAAATGAAAGAAAAGAAAAGCTTCACTAAAACAAAAAAAGTACAGTGGCGCTGCATACCGTCCACGAGTCAAGATTACAACAATAAAAGTCAAATTTCCCTAAACACCAGTCCAATTCCATCGTCCCTGGCTTGCAGCGGCCTACTCCTTCATCATCTTCCTGTGTTGCTCCTCGAGGTATTCCTCATCCGAAGCGTCAAGAATGTCATACTCCTCATCCGTCATGAAGCCGTCATCGGAGCCATCCCAATCGAGATAGGATTTTGTGGCCGGGCTAGCAATGGCGCTGGGAATCGACGAGGCCACGTGCGAGGTGGGTGTGAGCTTCGCCTCCTCGTGTACGCTAGCGGTGGGAGATTCCTTCTCCAACTTGGGGAAAATCATGGTGCTGCTGGCTTGAGACTCGTCGACCTTCTCGGGCTCCTGCTCCTGCTCCTGCTCTTCCTCTTCAAAAACAGGGGCGGGAGGGGCGGCCTTGACAGACCGAACCTGGACCTCGCACCACAGACGCTCGCCGAATCGGTAGCCGTCCTCAGTGCATAGACGCCAGTACGAGATGAACTTGCCAGCACGTGCAGGGGTGCGCAGGAGCACGGTGAACTGGAACTCCTGACCCGGAGCGAGCTGCGAGTAGCAGATGGTGGACTGCGAGGCCGACACAAGGTCAGAGATGCCCGCGGGGTGAGTCGAGTCTACGTGACCCATGTAGTCGCCACCGGAAAATTTGACCACGCAGCCAGCAGGCCAAGGGATAGCTCCGTCATTGCGGAGCGTCCAGGTTTGCTCAAAGACGTGGTTCAGTCCATGTATGGTACCATCAGGCACGCTCTCACGGACAAAGCAAGCCTTAAGCTGCTCCTCCTGGAAGGTCTCCAGCGTCTCCTCCCTGGCTCGAGGGACGTCTTCGAGCTGAACAAGCGGTTCCTCCTCCTTCACCTCCTCCTTGTTCATGGTCTCCTCTGGCTCCTCCGGCTTCACATCGACAACGGTCTGCACAGCGTTGACGGCGTTTGTGCTAGAAGGGGCTTGAGAGTGAGCCTCGAAACGATCACCCAGAGCCTGCAGCTGTCTACCGTCCTGGTGCTCTGCAGTTGTGGTAACGCTGACGTGGCGGACGGGACTCTTGAACTTGATGAGAGGGTGCGTATTGTTGTGATCATTGGCGGGGCTGGCCTCGCAGTTTGCGCAGAAGTCGAGATCAGGGCAGATGGCACACTTGTAGCGGGTGCCCTTGATGTAGGTGGGCCAGCCTCCAGAAGACTTGCAAAGGGGACCGTCACAGCAAATGCCCATGTGCATCGGCTCCAGGGAAGAGCAAGCATGCGTCGGGTTGAGGGGCTCGTACAGAGCAGCAAAGCGGTGGTTGGGGTGAATAAAGTTGGCATTCTCCACGCACTCGCTGCAGTAGTCCCAGTCAGGACAGTCAAGGCACTTGTGGCGAACACCGCAGATGTTCTGGTCACAGCCATCGCAAATGGCCATGTGCATGCGGTTTCTGCCAGGAGCCATCTTAATGTTGATGTAGTCGGGCATCACAGTGCCCGAAACGGCCGGGGCAAAGCCGTGCATGGGATGGTGACCATGAGAATTTGCCGAGAAGCAGGGCTGGCAAAGGTCAAAGTCTTCGCACTTTTGGCAGTGCAGGAACTGGGCCTCGGGGAGTTCTACAAATTGTTAGCCTCAGGATGCGGGACAGTGCAAATGCAGCGCGATTAACTTACCAGCAAGGCAAGTGTTGCAGGTGCGCATAGGCCCAAAAGCCGTGCAAGCAGGGATTGACAGGAAGGAGGGCTGCGGAACCTGGACCGGCGGACTGGGAAGAAGGGAGTCGGAGTACGAGACGGGGGTCATCTTTGGCTCGTGCCTCACCATCTTGGCCTTTGGCTTGGGAGAGATTTTTTCGGTGCTGCTCTTGACAATGGTGCCGTCAACGATGGAACGCTTGATGAGCCAATGGTTATCGCTCTTGCAGGTGATGCCTTGGTCAATGCAAGACTGGCAGAGATCAAAATCGCCGTCGTCGCAGGTGGAGCAGTGATAGTGGGCGTCGGGGATGCTCTTGCTGCAGATATTGCAGCAGACGGCGTAGATGGCGGGACTGGGCTGATCCTGAGGCGCAACGGGGGCATCCGCAGAGCTGGGGTTCAGAGATTGGCGGCTCATGAGGCAGCTAAGGCGGCTTTCAAAGTCTTTGCGGAGCTCCTCACGATCAGCAACCATGCTGGCGGCCTTGGCGAGCAGCGCCGGGTCGTACTGCTTGGCCATGCTGGGACCGCAGTTGCGCAGAGGCAGGTTTAGAGACTGCGGAACGAAGGGCTGGGGCTCTGGCTGGGTAGCAGGGACGGGTTCTGTGATGGGCGTGGACACAGGCTCGGCGTCGGTCTTTGGCTCCTCCACCAGCGTGACGCGCAGCTTGAGCTTGGACTTGGCCTTGGCAGCGCGGTAGAGCTGCTTGTAGACTGGGAGATTTGAGGAGTCAAGGAGTACAAAGGATCCCGCCGAGTCGGAGTATCTCTCGACCATGGCCTTGCGGTCGGCAGGAATGTGCAGGAAGGTTCGGATCTAAGCGGTGTTAGTACGGAGGGCGTTCAACGAGGCTGCTGGCCGCTCTCATCGAATAGCGACCAGCAGCAAGGAGAATCACAAGAGAAACGTACGTGCTCCTCGAGAATTCTAGGGACCATCTCACGCAGAGGCATCTTGACTCGGCGGGTAGTGCCGTCGTAGGTCACCTTGACGGTGACCATGGCGTCGGGACCAGCGTGCGTAGCTGACATGATTGCAGATGGACTCTGTTTCCAAGAGATGGTGTTAGTTTGTAGACCGAGAGATTGAGAGATGGCGGTGCGGACGGACGGACGGACGGACGGACGGGCGAGGTGAGCGTGTGTGTGTGTGTGTGTGTGTGTGTGTTTGGCTGGCGATCGGGCTACAGTGAAGCGGGCCGACCGACTTACAACTAGGACGAATGCAGGAAATGTATGTATAGATGGGGTGCGTCACCGACTGACGGAGCGAATCTGGCACGCTACAGAATAGGTACGAAGAGGAGAACACAGGTGATGGTTGCCGAGAGAGCGAGGAGTATTTGATGAAGCAGCCTCGAGCAGTCCCTCGATGCCGCCGAGGACCAAATGGATGGATGAAGAAACAGGCGGTGATGGGGAGAGGAGAGGAGGATGATGGAGAGGGGAGAGGCAGCTTTGGGGGAAAGGCGGAGGCGGTAAAAGAGGAGACAGGATGACCTACTTTGGTCACAGCGGGTCAGGGTCTTGGAGGTATCAATGTGTGCCGCTGAAGGGGTGGGTTTTGGGGTGTAGCAGGGCGAGGGTTGGTGAGTTGCTAGTGGTCTGCTGGGAGGAGGATAGTGGGAGGATAGTGGGAGGATAGTGGGAGGGGACAGTTTAGCCACTGAGTTGGTGCTAACCAGGCCCCAGGCAGCCAGATCAGAGGGGATTGCGTGTCCTCGTACGGAACAGTGAGTGCACGTATGCCAACATTACTTGACTAGCCACTCATCTATTTACCTACCTACATATTGATGGGCAACTACATAGATAGGTAGGCAAAGCAAGTTACTTGATCAATACGGATGAAAAATGGTTCTTTTTTTTTTGGTCCATTTTTGCTTTTTTTTTCCCTCTTGAGAGCTCAGTATGCCGCCGCTGGCTGAACGGCCTGGAAGGCGCTGGCTTGTTTCGCCCGCCCACCTAATCTGAACCCTGGTCCCGCCCCGGCCGGCCCGCAAGCCCAGTCCTAAGCAGGACGATTGCAGTAGCAGGCAGAGACAAAAAGTGATGCTGTGCCACCTGAAGCATTTTCGGTCAAGCTATTACTTTTCGCTGTGCAACGGGGCTGTCTATCCATCAAAGGACCTTGGCCTGCATGGACGTGGGGAGGTAGGTCGGTATATAGGTACTGAGTTACCTTACGTATTGGGTTGCAGGGCAGGGCCACATCACCCACCTGTCCCCCCCGTAGCTACCGAGATACGGATTCCGGAATCGTCGGCTTTCATTCCTCTTTTTTTCTTCTTTTCTACGGAGTGCTTGTTTCCTCTTCTTTTCTCCTCTTCTCTAGGCAGCTGATAAGACACAGAGCAGATTACGTAGCTGTCTACGCCACTCGATGGCAAAATGGATGGCAAGTAATTTGAATACTCCATTCCTTTGTCGCCTCCCCCCCCAAAAAGGCAGCCGCCAGAACTCGCAATCTCAAAGGCCAATCGTGCGGGGGTGGATATATTCTAGCCTAATAGGTTAACCAAGCTTCCAATGTACTGATAGTACGGAGTACGTAGGCGCCCTCTCAGTCATGCCCTCTCAGTACGGATACTGTAACTGGCACTGTACCCGAGCCGTGTCTTGCGGGACTCTGAGCCGGGAGCGCACCATTTCCTCTCTGGCTGCCTAGCCTCTGCGCCACCAGAAGCCGACACGCCGCACTTGAATTACTGAGTACTTGCCATGCAAGCCATGTTCGGAGTACATGCATTCAAAACCATCCTATTCAAATGATACTACAAGTTCCCCCCCCTCTGACTGAATGATGCCGACATTGTTGTCCTTTCAACCGCCTCGCATCTAGCCTGCGACGAGCCGCGAGCAAAAAGGCATGCCAACATCCCTAGTCCACGCCCAGGCCATCAAAGCTTCCAGCATGAGCCCATCCGTCGCCTGAACAAATCTGTCGCATAGATCACGTCATGATCTGGATCTATCTAGCCCTCGTTGTTTCCCGCCCCTTGTCCGTCCTCTCGGTCTCGGGCCTACTTACCACGACTTGCACGATAAACGAGTAGCACACGCTTTTTTTTTTCCGACGCGACGGCCGGATTTTGTTTTTCTTCAGACAGAGTTTCGCGCCCTGTTGACACGTCTATGCGCGCTGTCTTGACTTTTACCGGCTTCCTGTGCCACGCGATTCTTCTTTCCGCCCACCCAACAAAGGTAACAAGTTGCGCGAGCACTCACCCATCTGCTACTCAGACCCGAAACATGGTGTGACGGAAGATCAACGAGCCCTGATGGCCGGCTTCACATGGCGGAAGCGACGCCGCTCAAGGGCCAAAGGCACTCGTTTACGGCATTAGAGGCTCATGGAACTGCTCAACTCCGTGTCGACAGCAACGTAGTCATTGTAGATGCTGTTCCCGTCCAGGCGTACCATCATCTTTGTCCACCACACTACGATGAACATTTTGCCAGAACCTACCGCTGCCCTTTGGCTACCAACCTATGATTCAAGGCTAGCAAACTAGACTGTGTGCCGTGATGAATCTAGCTCCTCTCGTATCTCCGGAGCATATCAAACCGTCATGTCGCGAATAAGTCATATCCCCGACTGTCGGCCCTTGAGCATATTGCGCATAGCCACATCGTTTCTGAGGCTGATGCAAGGGACTTTTGCAGCTCACACGACCACTTCTATTTATATCCAATTTTTCATACAGGAGTAGTAAGTAGTGTGTGTATGCAATGGCTTGCATAATCGTGCTAGTTTGACACGCACGGAATGCAAAGCAGCATTTCATCAGACGATTACATCAAATGCAGCTCTCCCGGTGTGCGCAGGTTGCAGGCTGCTATAAGCACGAATCTGAGGGCAAGTAGAGCTGCTCGTTTCTTATTCGCGTCTATTCGACAATGCGTAGCCAGCGAGTGGCCAGTCCAAAATACAAAGGACGACCTCTGTCTCATCTGCGCTCTCGTTTGGTGGAGGACGTTTCGGAACAACACTTGAATGTGTCATCCCATGGCTCGCAGAGCCTCCTCCTACCCGTCACTAGGAGTCATGCATCAGAGGACCTAACAATATTGTCCACTGTGGTTCGTGCGGATGAAAAAAGGGGGGAGAAATGAAATGAGATGAAATGAATTAGATCAACCCCAGAAAAGCAAAGCAATGCAGCTAATGGTAGTTGATATTGTACTCCAACCAACATGCATATCTACAGTCGTATACAAAGGAAACGCCATCGCGGATGATTCGGTAGCAGCCACAACTCCCAAGCAATGCACTCCCGAGGCCAAGCAAGTTCCAAAAATAAAGAACCTTAAAAGCAAAAAACAAAAGACGCCATGCATGCGCGCCATGCTATCCAGACAAGAATCAAATTTCAAGACGAAGCGCCCGTCGCGCTCCACTGGCTCTGAAACTCCCTCCCGACCCTCTCCAGCCTGGCCGAGGCCCTCTGTGCCTCGCGCGCCTCCTGCGGGCTCCTCGCCACGACCACGCTCACCAGCCGCGGCGCGCTCTGCTGCTTTTCGTATTCCCCTCCTTCCTCTTCCCCCGTCGCGCTGCCGTCGCTGTTGCCGCGGTTGCTGCTGCTGCCGCTGCCGCTGCCGCTGCCGCCGATGCTGCTTTCGCCCTGGGCCAAAGGCGACGGCTCGGCGGCGGCGGCGGCGGCAGCGGCGGAGCCGGTAGTGGTGGACGTTGGTGGTGGTGGTGGTGATGGTGGGTGCAGATAGGACTGCAAGACGACGGCGGCGGCGGCGGGCGGTGGGTACTCGACCATGATGCGCTCGACGGCGCCCATGCCGACGCGGTGAGCGGCCGTCTGGCTCGTCAGCGCCGACGTCGCCAGCGCCGTGAGCGACTCGAGGTGCGCGCGGGACCGCGAGGACGTGATGAGCGGGGTGAGGGCGTCGTCGGCGAGGTGCAGCGACAGCGACGGGTGCTGCGCAGGAAGGTCGGCCATGTCGTGCTAGTTTGTGTGCTGTGACGTTTGATATATGTATATATATATATATATATGCATAGATGTATGTATGTACGTGTGTATGTATAGATGGATATATCGCGAGAGGATTTGTCGAAAAGACGAAAAACAGACGAAGAAAATAAATCAAGAGTAGGAACGAGAAAAGAATATACCCAGAAAAGGTGATTAGGAGGCGAGCTATGCCCGCGGATGAATAGAAAAAGAGAGAGAGAGAGACGATGGTGTCACAAAAGTGGTGGCGGTATATAACAGAGGAGAGGGGTCGGGATTTTGGTATATTAAATGGCGTGGCCGTGCTTGTGGTGCTGCGGGTGATGGCGTGCAGGATATCGGCGAACGGCTTCCCAAGCGGTAGATGCTAATCACAAGATGCACGGACAGAACATGCGGGGAAAAGGGGGGTTGGATAGATAAGATGAGCAAAATATCTGGTCCAGGGGGGGGGGGCAGAGTTGATGCGATGCGGACAAGGATATAAAAATGTGACGACGACAAGGGCTGGGCTGTCTGTACACCTGTATTGGCATTCCTCGGCATAAAAAGCCGTTGCGTACCGTTTCCTTTTCTATTTTTCTGCATTAGCCGCCGTAGGCGTTATATGATGTAATATCACATTGTCCATGTATCAGTCTTGCGGAGCGGGGAAGCAACCAAAAGAAGCTCAAGAGAGGGACGCAGCAACGCCCCCCCCCTCCCTTCCTTTCTCTGGGGGCAAAGAGAGCGAGAGAGCGAGAGAGAGAGAGAGTCATTTGCAGTTTCTCTCCCCGCTTTCCCGCTCTCTTTCTTTCTCAGAGAGAGGCAAGCACACCCCCGCCCACCCCCTCTCCCCCCCAGCTCCGTCATTGTGCATGAGAAGCAAAGTGTCCGAGGGATATAAATTCGGGCAGACAAGATACTTAGCCTGGCGCGGCGGCGGGGGGTAAAACTGACTAGTTCGTGCTAAATTACTATATTGGAGGGGCTGACCCCGTCTTGGCGATGGAGTTTGGTGGTTGGGAATGTGCCGACATGGTATAGACTACTCAGTACTAGCAACTCTTACAACGGTTCGAGTGGGCACGCTTTGTTGGCCTCTCTTTGCTTTTGCCCGCTTCGACAAGGTCGCGATCGCCCCAGGGCCATAATGCCGGAAACACTTCACCGCAAGACTACAAGTGCTCATACATGTTGCCTCACAAAAGACACATACGGGTTAATCGACAGTGTCCAAAGCCATGAGACAAGTAGAGAGGAAAAAGAATTCTTTCGCCTCTAATCAAGTAAGAAATACCCATATCCATCAAGAACACCACCAACACCGCTACCATGAAAATAAAAACCAATGTACCAGTCAAAGCCAAAGAGGAAAAAGAGGTCATGAGACAAGGGGGATACAAGAAAAAAAAAGGGCAACATCCGGCCTTCCTTCCGCGTCAATACCAGCCCATGTCCATCATGCAGATAGAAAGATAGGCCCAGCCTGCAGTAGAAAACAGCCGACGCCGGTATTTTTGCCATTGCCATCGGCTTTTCGGTGTTCCCTCAAAGAGCAAAACAGAAAACGCATGCCAGACCGAGCATCGTTGCCAGCCCAACGCGGGTGGTTAGCAAAACAAAAGAAATAGAAAGAGAGAGAAAGGATGATGGTAGGAAAAGCGCATAGGCGGCCGTGAATAGTAAAGGGAATCCAAGAGGTGAAAATTAGGCGGAGCTGGCCCGCAGCAAAAGCAGGAAAGAATGCCCGTGGGCTGAAGCAAAGATCGGCGACAAAAGCTGGCTAATACAAGAAAGAATCACGGCGAAAAGAAAAAGGTGAGTCGGGTTTGAGAATCGATGATGGCCAGAGCAGAAACAAAAAAGACATCAAAATAGGCTCAAGCATGCTAGTTTTTGCCCCGTTGCCAAGTAAAAGAAAAAAAAAGTGAAATCCATTCGGTTGTTTTGGTTCAGTCCAAACTCCATCAAGGGGATGAGAGAAAAGAGGGAAAAAGACAATACATCAATGGACGCCCAGTGCCACATATTCGTAGACTCCAGGAAACAATCAGGATAAGAAAGCACAATATGACGGAGGGCAAGGGAGCAACACCTCTCCATCGACTGGTCCACAATCCTACTGTGGATAGTAAACCATGCCCGACGCGGGATGAGGGTAATAGAAGGTGTCGGGGCTGGGAGTCATCATCCCGTGCATGCCCATGGAGCTCGTAGGATAGGTCTGCGCCGGTGGGTACGGAGGAAACGTCGTCGGTGGTTGCATCTGGGAAGGGTCAAAATAGTATACCATGCCGTTGACCTCTTGTGCAACGAGATTATTAGACCCGGCAGTGCCTCCCGGCTGGCTCGCTTGCTGCTCCATTTGACCCTGCATCGCATAGTTGCCAGTCATTGGGCTTGGTGCATTCGAAGGGTAGCCGCTTGCTTGACCATTCATGCCGCCTCCTGCGTAGCCGCCCTGGTAATAGTAGCCTTGATGGCTGGGCTGCACAGGTTGAGGCGGCCCCTGGTAGTAGCCTTGCTGAGGGTATGCGTTGCCGTTGAACGGCACAGCATGTGCAGGTCGCTCTGGAATATGCGACAGTGGTGTACCAGATACGTGCTGTGAATGTGACGGCTTCCTCGAGTGGCCGTCTGGCGGGTAGCCACCGCTGACTTGCACCGGAACTTGCTGGTGGAAGGCCTGTTGAAAAGGGGGACCGCCATGAGGCGTGCTGGGTGTTTCAATGTGTGCCACAGAAATGTTCTTCTGCGGCCGAGGTTGATGCATAGGCAGTGCGGGTACTGAGGCGTCCATCGAGCTGCCATCCACCCTGCTTGGTGGTGGTATTTCCTGCATAGGCATGGATATGGCCACGGGCATGGCAGCGGGCACGGACATGGCAGCGGGCACGGCAATAGGCACATGCATAGACATGGGCATAGGCGGTCCAAACTGGTTACCAATGTCCGCCATCATGTCCATTCGTCCGGCAGGGGGGAGACGAACGACAGGCCTATCTCCTGGATGCGCGCGAGACACGACAGACCCAGTTGGCGAGAACATAAATTCCCTGTCGTGGACAATAGATGACCGACGACTGAGGTTCAGACTGGGAGAGTACATGCTACCATAATAGCTGCCACCGAAATTGCTGGTTCGGCGGGAGAAGCCGCTCACGGAGCCAAAGCCGGATCTGGGCTTGCCACGACCACGCTGCTGCTGGTTAGGTCGAAGAGCCCTGGGGATGAAGTCGAATGACCGGTCTGAAGCCGGATAAATGTATTTTGGACCCTTCCCGGGAAGTGAGATGCGGACCGGCTTATCCCTACGAAGCGGTGGTCGGTGATCCGGCAGCTTGGTGTACTGCTTCATCTGAATACCAGAGTATACGGAGGGATCCCTTTCATATGGGGGAAGATGGACGCGAACTTGGACATTTCCAATGTGCTTTTCTGTCGACAGAGTTCGGTTGATGGGCGTGGCGCTCTCTTGGCAGGTCGGGATGTAGCCGTTGCCGTTTGGCGGTCCCTCGTCTACCGACACTTGACGGGAGTGGCGAGAATGCGGAATAGAAGCGGCGTCATGCATATCATGTGGCCAGGGCGAGTTCGTTGTCGGGTCTGGCGGTGGGTACATTGGACTATCACAAGCATCGTTAGGACGGGACAATGACAAGAGCGCAATAATGACATGGGTTGGGAGTGTGAAGCGTACCCTATGCGGTTATAGCTGTTACCGGAAAAACCACCGCGACCACCTCGACCTCTACCCCGGTTGAAAGGGCGGAAAGCGTTATTCAGATGACCCGGGACATGCCTGGAGTCGTGCATGATGAATGCGCCTCTATTAGGAACAAATGAAGGGTCCTGATCTCGCCGGCGTTTGTATTCATCATTTTCGTTGCCGCGTCGTGCGCTTGGTCCACGACCAGCGGGATTCATCGCCGAGGAAGAGCTGACAATGACAGGCGCGGAAGGGGATTTAGGTGGCGATGGCACAACTTTACTGACTTGTGTCTGCTGTGGCTGTTTCTGGCTGTCGGTGGGCGGCGGATTCGCGATAGATGCGGCCGGTGCGATAGCAGGGGCTGGATGGAGCGCAGATTTGGAGAGACGCTGCGAGTGTGATTTGGCAGAGCCATTGGTGGCATTCTGGGCGAGGCCGGATGTAGGAGAGGCGTCCTCTATGTTGCTGGTATCGCTGTCGGCGGCATCGTGGTCGTCGGTGGCCATGGTACCATCTGTCAGGGAGTCGTCATCGACATCGAGCCCGTCTGGGCGGCCATCATCCTCGTCCTCGACGCGACGGCGGTGGCCAAGCAAGTTTCTGCGCCCAGGGACGGGAGCCATGGCTGCAAAGAGCCTACAGCAGGGAGGAGAGAACGGACAAACAGTGTGTCACAGTCGCAATCGAGCTAAGGGATCGCAGAACGGTCATGCGGTTCGGTGCGTACGGCAAAGGAAGCCGATGGATGAACAAAAAAAAGGAAAGAGGAGGAAGATAAAGAATGAAGAGCGCTGGTGATGATGGAAATTCAGCGTGATAGAGAATCGGAGGATATGAAGGACGCGCAACGGCTGAAGGGGGAAGAAGCTTCGCGGGCGTTAAGCGGCCGTAGTCGTCAACGTCACGGAGGACGAGGGGTGATGTCTGGATCGGGGAAAAGAAGGAGCTGCGGCTTTGGTGGTGGCCCTTTGCGGGGAGGGAGCGTCTTTGATGAAAGAAGAGGGAGAGAAGACAAAAAAAGGCAAGGGAAGAGAAGAAGCAAATGGCGAGGATGGTGGGTATGGGAATAGAGGATAAGAAACGATGGGATGAATCAGGACAGCCAGGAAAAAAAAAGCAGCACCATCTTTGGGTTGATGGGCAGAGAACGGGCGAGGCAAGCATCATAGGCGGTACTGCCTAGATACTTGAAATGTGCGGGGAAACAGGGCGAGGGAGAAGGTACACACAAGTATTCGAATAAAAAGAGTGCCGCAGTAAGTACTACCTAAGCTGCTGGCGCGAGGGAGCAGCCGCTAAAACTAGCGCTAAATCAGCAGTTTTAGCAGTTTGGCAGCAAAGCTACTCTACAGTCGATCAGCTGGGCGGCCGTGGAAGGCAGCGTCGCCGAGAAGCGTACACTAGAGATGGGCAAAACTTTCTTTCTTTTGGGTCGTCAACGAAATTAGGTTCCTAGTGAATAAGGACTATACTAGTCAGACTTCTTTAAGGTATTTTGGCTTTCTTGACGAGTTGGTAAACAAAGGTTATGGCCGTGAGGCGACAGGAGCTACAGGCGATGCTAGTGCCTGAACTACAGATGAAGGTTTCTAATTGCTGTCACGCTACTCCATAATAGGCTTAGCTTGAGCGCCGCCTTTCTCTTCCCTCCTTCTCGGCCCAGAGGAATGTGGAATGCAGCATGTGGCCTGTTATTATTAATAGGCGAGGGAATTTCGTGTCCTGATCGACTTGTTTCATCTTCATTCTGCATACAAATATAGATTTGCTCCATGCCATACAAAAAGGACCCAGACAATCCATCGCTGTTCATGCTGCCACCTCTGTGGCACACCATTGTAGCTTAATGGCTGCCAGAACACATACATAGACAATGAGAAGATTTGACTCTTTCCAGTTGCACATGCTCATATTTCGAGTCAGCCAAATGGCCAGAAAGGAAAACAAAAAGAAAAAAATTCAACCCTCCTAGGCTGCCACCAACACGACCAAACACCGCACGTCACAGCCCTCTCCGCACGTCATCGACACAGGGCAAGACGGGGCCAGGCGAAGGTTCAACCGCAGGCAGGCATCTGCAAAAGACACGCCAAAAGTCTGAAATCATATTGTTATGCTCTGACATGTGGCTTCATCCAAGCAGTACTAATGGCCATGGCATGCAAAAAAATAAATAAATAAATGAATGAATGAACGAATAGCAACACAGGTTAAGGACCAGCTCCAAACTCTACAAGCCTGTCACGCCGTACGAGGCATATGAGGCAGCAATGCTACTCAGTACTACACCACGGGGCACCCTTAAAGCAGCACCCATCCCAGATCGCTTGCACCATGTCGCACTCAGCTGGGCATCAATTGATCAACATTCGATGACGGCTCTAGGAGAGATAGTGCCTCTCTTTATCGGACATTACCACGCGTGTTGGGTGCATCCCTTCAACATAATGTGGTACACAGTACAACCGACAACGCATGATAGCGAGGCCTGCCAAGGCGAATACTCATGCAATTCCACTATCCAACCTAAGCTTATGCCAGCAGCACAAGACTCTCTCCCTCAATTTATGCAGAAAAAGAAGAAGAATAATTCGGACTAGAATAACACTGGCTACAGAAGCCTCCAACTTGTGCAAGTCAACGCCAGCGCCTCGTTATTCACAGCGCACACGTTAGGCATCGACTTATCTATTGTGTTCCGCGACAGACGCCTCGCTCGGCCACCAGTTTCCAACCCCGCTGCCCTCACCCTACAACCTCTAATAATCAAGCAACGCCGACGTTAGAAATGACACCGCCAGGTGCCCGTCCGGCAACACGCCCTCGAGCGCCTGCCAGCAGCTCCCGAGCGAGTGCGGCGTCTTTTGCAGGAGCAGCCCGAGCACGTATACCCCGTCGAGGCGGCTGTCCGGCGCCCGCCAACCGAGCTCCCGGTCCAGCTCGTCGTGGAAGAGACGGCGCAGCCGGTCATAGCCATCGATCCGCGTCCAGGTCCCTTCGTAGTTCGTGTGCCCCAGAATCGTCTCGATGGCGGGCACCATCATGCCCCAGGGGCTCACCTCGGCCGTGCTCCACGCGACCAGGCCCGCCAGCGCCCCCGACGACGCGTCCCGGACCAGCATGTTCGGGCGCATCAAGTTGCCGTTGTTGATCACCATCGGCCAGTCCCCGTCAAACAGTCGAGGAACTGCGTCCTGCGCCAGCCTCACGCCAGCCTGGAACCGGTCCGGCAGGAGACGGCTGATTTTCTCCAGCGCAGTGAGATACTCGTCCTGCAGTGTCTCCCGCGGTGGCGGTAAGTTTGCGGGCCGAGTCTTCCATCCGGCAGCACAAAACCTGCGGAAGTTGGATCAGAAGAGTGATTTGTTAGTACTTTGCTGTCTGCTTTTGGGGGTAATGTGACTCCTGGGGCAGAAAATTGACCAACCTCGCAAAGTCTCGAACTGTGCGGCACAAAGGCGACTCGTCGATTTCGCCGGAGAGATTGACCCGTATCGTATACACTGGAACACCGTGCATTCGAGTAATCTTGTACACCCAGAGATCACCGAGCTTGTGCTCTTCGACAAACTCCGGCACGTATTCGCCGTACGTCTCTCTAGCTTGGCGAAGCAGTTCACGGTCCAACCGCCCCGTTGGCTTGCGAAAATGAACAATGTAGGAGTCGCCCGCCAGCACGGTATAACTGCTCCCGCCCTGGAGCAGGTCTAAATCAGGAGTGCTCTGTGTAATTTTGTGTACAAACTCATCGCACTCTTTTTGGGTCGGCGTGGGCCTCTCGCGGAAGAACAAGGCAATCATTATCTTGTTCGTGCTCTCACTGGACAGCATCTTGGACGGTCTTGGTGGTCTTGCTGTCAGACTATTCGAGCGCTCTTGGGAAAAGGACTTGAGACCATTTATACGTTATGTCGTAATACGATAATGGCAATCCGTGGCGCTTATTCGGCGTGCCACGATTGATACGGCAAGATGCCCTCCCTCGGGCTCCGCTGGGTGCGACATCGTAACCAGGCGGCTATAGATTTGCACATAGTGAATCACGCAGAAGAGCTGTCACGCGGGCTTAATATTGAAACGAGATCAAGACCGGGTCGATACTGTGGTGTGCGCCGCCACCTACACTGCTGCTGACGACCTGCTTCCAGACTTGCAACTGGAAACCCCGCAATACTTATAGATGGGTCGCAGGCGACATTCTCAGGAAAAGCAACTGTTCCATAGAGGACCGCGTTTCCCTGCCCCGTTCTCGAGGTGTGACTTTGCTTTCGGTGGTGCTACAGCTACGTCGTTGAAGTCACGACGTCATTCAAGTCGATAAGAACAACATACCGAACTTGTATAGGTTGACGGCTCGATTCATAGTGTCTTGCAGCCATAATTTTGTATTGCCGTCATGGCAAATTGCTCGGTTTGGACTGAAGCAATTTTGCCCTGCTTTCCCCTAGATCTGGACATTAAGGCCGCTTTAGGTTGTTCTTTTGCTATTCTTGAAATCAGGACTGGCAGTTATATCTGGGACTACGGCTACTCAATTAACAGCCATGCCTTGCTACCTAGTTCTGTGTCACGATTGCGCGGCGAGTGGATAGGGCAAACGTGTACCAAACATCACTATTAAAGAAACATTGAGCACTACTGCTTTGGGGGGGGGGGCGGGGGGCGATATTGATGTTTCATTTCGATGTTCAAAAGCAGTATACCACAACAAGGCGTGCTAAGAAAAATTGTATAGGCTGCTCTCTCTAAGACTCTCCAGCTTCTTTTGTGCAACTTCAGTCTGTTGCCCCAATGGTATATCGTGCTGCCTGGCGTAGGCGTTGAGATAACTAAGAGACAGGATGCTTCTCTCCGATTCCATGTCTAAAAGTTGACTTGTATCAACCCAACCGAACCCATTCCTTCTGTCCAGTAAGATTCCCAGCCACTCGGCCACCGCAAAGTGTGAGTTGTACTTCCCCTTTAGCCGTTCACGGAACGTCGCGAGCAAAGACTTTCGTATGTCCTTGTAAAGGTCGGACACATACCAACGCTGATTGTCCATAGGAGAGCCAAGAAAGTTGAAAAAATGCGACATGTGCATGCCAAACGGACATGTTTCGGTATAGTCCCAGTCGAGGCAAGCTGTGATCACACCCGTACGTTTGTTGCAAACGACGTTGGACCGGTCGACGTTTCCATTACTCAGGACGAGGGGATAGGGCTCTTTGCCGATAAAGAGCGATTGAAGATTATTTCTGACATAGTTGACCCAGTCAAACAGCTCCATTGGGAGATGCGTCACCAGGTATTCTAATAACGTCTCATATTGGCACAGCCACTCTTTCCGCTCTAATGCCGATGCATCACACGCGCCGTGCAGGAAAGAGTTGACATACATACTGTTAGGAGTCCTGTATTAGCTTATAGATCGCTATAAGTAACGGTATGCTACTGTGGCAGGAAGCGTGACAAACCTTGTGAGAGATTTCGCCAGGAAATGAATGGGTGAGCTCTCAAGCACCAGCGAGGGCGAATCTTCTGGTCTCAGAGTATCTATGAAAGTGTGAGGGCCTTTATATACATAAAGATCGCCCAACTTTATTGTGTCTGAAATGAGAAATCCCATCAAATAGCTGTGACCTTTTGCCATCTTACGAAGTGTGGGCCGATCAACTGGAACTGGATGTTTGCGAAACTGAACGATTTGACGCTTGGATACCAAGGTGTAAGTATTCCAACTATGCAAAGCGATTCGGATTGGGTCCGTTTCCGTAAAGATGGCTCTTTGAGCATATTCATAACATGCTGTCTCCGATGGATATGGCGGCTCAAAGAGACCATCGGGCGAAATATCCAGGGTCAGAGACATGTTGCGAGGCTGTGTCGTTCTGGCGCTAACAAAGCATGACCTGACTGCAATATGAGAGACAGTTCAGCTGCCCTTTTATATCTACGAACGATGTGTTCTGTTGGTCATATGATGCTGAAGTGACAGACATATTGTTTGTTTGTGCTTCGCTGTGTGATTAGCATGACTTGCGCTTCTGAAGAAGTTGAACATTAACCGGTGATACATATGGCAACCCGCAGCAGACGTACAGGAGGAATTATTGTGAAGGCTAGTTTTGTAACCCAAAACAGTCTTTTGCGTTCCATCCCAGTACTTCTATAACATTCGCGCCCGTGATCTTCTTTCAAGTATTGTAATACAAGCGTTCGCGCGAGTTACAGCTAAGCCTCGTTCTGCCTGGTCCAAAGATTACGCAAGAAAGCGAATCAGCGAGATCAGACATGAGTGACCTACATGTGGTACGGAGTCTAAATAAGGCTGATGCTGGAGGTCCACGGTACGGATTACACAACAACGCTTTCCCAAGGGGAAGATCCAGATACCTCTTTATCAAGAGGAGCATGTGGAGAAACAAAGAACGAATGAGGCAGCTGCAATCTTGAATCCTGCATTTGAATGGTTTACCCCAAGCCATGTCATGCGCAATGCCTCGATGACCGTTGGTTACGATTTGGCTTGGCCTCATCTTGGCGCCGTGAGCAGTCGACACAGAACATCAGAGCTCCAGAAAAAAAAAAAAAAAACTCCCCGCCACAACCACGAGCCGCAGCAACAGCCAACTGACAGCCGTGCGCACAGGTGACGGAAGGTCAAGGACAGTGAAGAAGGATTGACGTTTCAGCCCAAATCGAATCATCGTGAGACCATGACCCGGAAGAAACCCGCGGGTGGAGGTGCCGTGCCCGTCTCGGCAACACCAAAAGAGTCGCTCGCCACCACAACTGCGAGCAAGGGTTCCAACAGCGGCGGCGGCAGCGGCAGCGTCATCGTCACCGAAAGCGATGGTGCGCCCGCGTCGTCGCTCAGCATACCGCATCAGCAGCGCCTGCTGAACCACTTCGCGGCGGCCTTTGACGCAGTGCTCACCGCGGCCTCGTTTCCGCAGCTGCTGCAGGAGATCAAGCAGGCGCTCTTCCGTCGCGACTTTGCCACCGCGTTTGGCCGCACCGACTACCTGGCCGCGTACGCCGCACGCTGGAGCCCAACACGCGCGCTGTGCTACGCGGGCATCTTTGAGACGTACCTCCCGCCGCACCTCACGCGGACCCCTGCGCCCTCATTGTCACCGTCAGCGTTGTCATCGTCGTCGTGCCCGCCGCGGCGACGCACCAAGATGATTTGCGTGGGTGGGTGCGCCGCCGAACACGTCGCCTTCGCCAGCTTCCTCGCACAGCGGGAGTCTTCTTCGCGCGACGGCGGCGGTCGGGGGGAGCTCACGCTGCTCGACTCGGCGCCGTGGGACGGCGTCGCGGCCACGATGCAGGGCGCGCTCACGGCGCCGCTGCCGCTGTCCAAGTACGCCTCCGCCGCCGCCAAGGCCGCCAACGTACCCCTTCTCGAGGCGACGCTGGGGGAACCGCCGCAGCTGCACCTTCAGGTCCTGCAGCAGGACGCGCTCGAGATCACGGGGGCCCGCTGGGCCGACATCCTCGGGCCCGCGGACACGAGCAGCACGGCCGTCGTGGTGACGCTCATGTTTACGCTCAACGAGCTGTACACGAGCGGGGGCATCGCCAAGACGACCGAGTTCCTCAAGGGGCTGGAGGGGGCGCTGCCGGACGGGTCGCTGCTGCTCGTCGTCGACAGCCCAGGGAGCTACTCCGAGGCCGCGCTGGGCAAGGACAAGAAGAGATACCCGATGCAGTGGCTGCTGCACCACACGCTCACGGACCCGGCGAGCGCGGCGCAGCCCTGGACGAGGCTGGAATCGCACGATTCAATCTGGTTCCGGCTCTCCGATCAGTTGACATATCCGATACAACTGGAGAATATGCGATATCAGCTACATTTATACAGGCTAGAAAAAACGCCAGCGACATAATTCATGTTCAACTATGATGATGAAAAGTAAAGCTACCTAATTAACATAATGGCATGCACGTTTCTACTCTATGCCCAGACCAGCTTTTTGATAGAGTGGCCAAGTTGCTCAAGCAACCCGGTATCTCGCTTGGCAGAGTCGAGAGAGATTATGTCTCCCTTCTCGATGATGCTTCTTGGCTCTTCTCCGCCTTGTAGGAGTTGTCTGTCCAAGACTAGCCTCTCGATTTCGGAACAGATTGTCACAACTTGCTGGATTTCTGTTTGCTTTGGCCCGGGTCGCATTGCCGCTGTTGACGAGTCCGCATAGGTAGCCTTGAAAGCAAACTGTCTCACAGTCGGTCCCTTTGGCCTTGCAGAGAAGAGGCTACCCAACCCAGATTGCCTTTTCACGCTGCTTTCCGTAGGACCTGAAGCTGGTGTGGCGGTCAAGTCTTGCTGCGAAGACATGGTTCGGGTATTGGTCCGTTTGACGTCGCTTTTCCCCGGCTGATATGATAGCACGAATCCGACGTTTCGCAGCTCATCCATGTGGGCTGCTGAAACTGTGGACGAGATGTAGGTACCAAATTTGATACCTGTGGCATTTGCTAGATTGATCCGCTCGAATGATGATACCTTGTCGAGACCCCAGTCGAATCGGCACAGATATAGCGCGGCATCCGTTAATAGCAGTACCACCTCTTCCATCGGGAACGATTTTACCACGTCTGCAGCGTTGGGACTAATGAGAACCCAACCGCCGTGAACCTCTTCTTCTGCATTGGCAATGACTCGCTTCTGGCAGAGATCAACTGCACGGTTGCGCATCCGCGTAACAGAGACTGCAGGGTCCTTGGTCATCATGTCGGCTTCGAATTCATCAAACACCTTGCCGGTAACGTTGCCCAAGAGGAAGTCTATGGCAGCCTGACTGAAGTAGTCATTTACCATTCTGTGATTCATTAGTATTATGCCTGGCACCGGATCATCCAACGTACCCCGAGTACAAGCGCGCGAGCGATAAACCGGCGTCATTTAAGGCGCCCATGTAGTTGCGCTTCCGGGTGCGTGTATAGTCCCCCTTCATAGCGGCAGTCGAAGCATACTGGTTGGAAACCGCGTCGCCATTGTCTGCCCAGAGTGTATTGAACCACATTGTCTCTTGGTCCAATTGTGCACTCATATCTATACCTTCCGCTTTTAACTGGAGTTCGAGCATATGTTTGGCGAACGAACTTTGACAGACGTTGGTTCGGTCCAGACAGTCCATGCAATTGGTACGGAAAGTTCCGCTTTGGGAACTTGTGACATTGCCACCCGTTCGAACAGTGCTCCCCATCTCCTCCAATTTATCCTTGAGCAAGAAGAGTAGGTCGCTGACATTCTCAAACTTCATGCCACGGCATGCATGATGAAAATCGAACCACTCAAATGGCACAACACCACAGCTACCTTCGCCATTCAGTCGCTCTACGTTTTTCTCATACGCACCGCCAATTGATTTCTCGACTCCTTGTTTCTCAACCAAGTTCACGATCTGAACTTGACCGTACTTTCTTGCTAGGCTCTCAAAGTGCATCTTCAATGCCTTGTAGTTTTCGTCCGCCGAATGTTGTTGAACAGGCACGGGTTTTAATGCGTACGCAGTTTGGGTCCAGTATAAGGGGATGCTGCCTCGGATCTGGAGAAATGAGTATATCGGGAATGAGGTGTCCCAGGTTGAGCGGGATAAAATTTGCTCGGTCTCAACCATGTTGGCCGTGGAACCATTCTCGTCGATGCCGCGACGCAAGTAGCGCAGACCTGCGCGCTTGGTCGATCGGCGCGATATCAGTGTTAGAAAGTACTTGCTCTCAGAGGAACGCAGCTCGAGCGAATTGCGCGCACTGGCAGAGACTGTTTCAGCGAGCGACGGTTCCTTTGGGGTGAGATTGCTTAGCTCAACCGATTCCGTTTTGGGCTCATCGACTTGAGGTGGGCTGCGGTCGGCTATGAATGTCTTCTGCCCAACGAAGCCTTGCATGAGTGGAAGAATAAGGCCATCTTGGCCAGCTTCGATGAGCGGATCAATCATGTGTTTATTCCAGAAGAAGACTTCATCTGCTTGACGGTATATCGGAATGTCGACTTGTGCGGTTGGCGCTTTATCCGAGAGTCGACGTGTGATGTCGATGTCATAGGAGAAGTAAAAGCTCTGAGACTTGCCGAAGAATAGATACATCGCTCTCAGGAGCTTCGGCAGCAAAGCGGTAGCGGGTCGCTCAGCGTCATCCTCATTAACTGGTAGCTTTCTGGGCTCGCCTGCCGTCTCTGGCGATTTTGGGTTATTTGAGGTATCACTGAGACCCAAGGTTCGTCTCTGGTCCACTGTCCAGCCCCGGCCACTGAACCAGCGTTGTGCAAACCTGCCATAGCTTCCCTTCCGACGGATGACATCCTCGGCGACGCTACTCCGAGAGGATGTAAGCTCGTTATCACCTTCATCACTTGCACCATCGTCAATTTCGTCCGCTGATGCAGAGGGTAGTTCCACGTCCTCGTCACTGCTACCGGCATCCTGATCTGCGGTAGTAGGTCGATCATCAAGCCATCTCACTGTACGGCTGATGGAGGCGGCCGCGTCATGTTGGGAGGTGCAAGGGGTGACTGCGACGCCGGTTACGACATAGACAGGGAAACCGAATATGTGCGCGACCTGTTTCCTCTGGGTAATTGTGACAAGGTAGCTAAGTCTCGAGACCGTAATCAAGCCTGATGATGTCAGGGCTGTAATCTGAGAGGGGATGGCTAGCTTTTTTTACCTATCACGCCAAAAGCTTCAAAAGAAGAGTCTGAAGCGGATATTTCTGGAATATGCTCTCTAGGAACAGATGATATAGATGCATCGGCGTATTTTATTTGTACGGGCTTGAAGGGGCGCTGACCCTTGGTGGACAGCGGCTGGATGATCAGGCCATCTACAGCGGCGCAAATCAGAACCTTTCGCGCGATACCGGGCATAGTCAAAATACCGAAGCCGCGACCGTCGAAGAATGAGAGCAGGCCACCAGGGAGAGAAAGATACCCAGGTCCCTACGACAGGTGTTCATGGCAAAAAGGAATAGTAGAGGTACTATGTTTATACTAAAATGTCCATGACATACGGTGGGGGTAGCGGCCTCGGCGTCCGACGCGACTGCAGTCTAGTATTATAGTGTCATAACGTAGGTGGGCTTGATGATACTAATAATAATTAATAGGCTTAATGATATAGCTAAATTAGAGAGATAAAATAGCATAATAGGATTAAATTACTATTCCTTAAGAGATTATTGTGACAAACGAACAAAGGATAGCAAGGCGGCCTGTTATGCAGCCACGGGGGAGGACCAGTGGCGCAGGAAGAGGCTGAGAAAGCACCTAGGGTACGAAGGTACAAGCAGACATAGTCACGTGATGGATCAGGAAGGATCGAACTAATCCAAACAGACTCATCGGACGAGCTCAGTCTAATCCAGTGCGACAGGATCAGAAGGGATTAGTATGATCCAAGTCTACAATAGAGAGATAGACGAGTACTTAAGAAGGAAGTATTCCCATAGCCAAGTAGTCTAGATCTCTATTAATCAATCTAAGCAATAGTTCTACTATTGAGAGTTAATCTCTTAACGACCGTTTAACGATACTACTTAACGTGCTACCCTGTAGCTTTAGCCTAACTCACTTCCTAAGAAACAGACTTACTGTGACTTAGATTTAAGCCATCGTTACATTTTGATCAATCCTATTCAGTGAGTTACCCTAAAACCTTGAGCAGCTAATATGTCTACCGAAAGCGGACCTACTACCAATAAAGCCGAAGTGCTTTAGAAACTTCTCGACCGAGTCGGTGTCCTCGAGAGAGAGAATACCGAGCTTAAGAAAAGTGCCATAAAGTTTCGAGGGGAGATTAACGACCTCGAAGAAGCGAAGGACAAACTCGAAATCGGACTCAAAATCAAGGACGGCCTTAAAGCCAAGCCTCGAACCGATATGCCAAAATTTCCCAAACCAGTCCTATACGACGGTTATAAGGGAGACGTGAGGAACTTCCTTACCTAGGCAAGAGCTTACCTCCGAGTTAATCACTATACACTTAAGACACCCGAATCTCAAATCCTGTGTATTAGAAACCTCTTAACCGGAAAAGCGATGGAATGGTGGGAACCTACGCTACGAGACTATTTGAAACACGATGACGATTTAACCCGAAATATTGAAACTATCCACGTCTTTGGAGATTACGAAAACTTCGAGGATCGTATCCTCACTGCATTCGGAAACCCTAATGAGCACAAAGAAGCCACTCAACAACTTACCCGACTCAAGCAAACGGGATCTACAGCTCATTACGCTAGGGAGTTTAAACGGATTACAGCCAAGCTCAATTAGGGCAATGAACCTAAGATAGAGATTTTCTACTAAGGACTCAAGGAGGAAGTCAAGGACGATATCTATCAAGATAATCGACCTAAACTCTTTGATAATTTCGTAGACCAAGTCATCAAGGCAGACAACCGTCTATATGAACGACGTTAGGAGAAGAGGGGAGGATCTAGTTACAAAAACATACCAAAATTTCATAAGTCAAATACTAAGGCACAACGACACACCTCCACCGCATATAGTCATCATACAGGACCTATGGAACTCAACGCCGTTAATAAAGAAAAGGGGAAAACCTACTATAATTGTGGTAAGGTAGGACACTTCGCGAACAAGTGCCAAGCCCCGAAGAAGCAATGGAAGCCCGTGAAGGAATAGAAGATTCACGCAGCCAACCGCGAAAACTTACCTACACGAAACATTAGTATGGCAAACAGCGAAGAATATATCTCCGACACCAAACGATACCTCGATACGGATAATTACCACTCTGTAGATAATACTACTAAGGAGGGTGAAGATTGGGATTTTGGAACCCAACCAGTGCTAGAAGAAGAGCATGAGGAATACGGTATTCGACCGCCAGCGTACACAACACAACTCGATTTACCTGATACCTATACGTGTGTTCCATACTCTCAGGTCCCTTAGCCACTAAGTACCCTTACTAGTGCTCTATCGCTAGGGGAAGGAGACCCTAAGCTAGTAGGAGTCATGATCCACAGTTACGATATATCTAATCCTACGGTCTTAATTCGAAAACTACTCTCAGCGGAAGACAATAACACTACGCGAACTAGCAAAACCACGGCTCTGCACCTAGCACTCAACCCTATACACCGAGAACATACGATAATCTCTTGGGCATCGTGCTCACACGACAACTATAGAAGGCACCTGTAGAAGAAGCTTGAATATAGATAGTTTCCGCGACCTAATAGAAGACAAAACCCATATAGACCCTATTTAGAAACTGACCTACGATACTAGAAAGTATGGAGGAGAGACTCCAGAGGACTTGTTCTATTAAGGAACATAGAAGTTCACTATGTTGAGGATAAAAACACATACACTATCCGCGTTATGACCTCACGATACGAGGATATCGGAAATAGTGTAATTACAACTAACTCGCCTAGCCCAAGTTCGACTAACATAGTAGGCAAGCAAGCAGAAAGCTGCCAAAGCTCTAACAGTACGGAAGATTACCACCGATAACTACGAAAGAAGGAACGCGAATAAAAGAAGATTTTAGGAAACGACAACCGTCGTCGTAACTAAGACCGATTCTTCGACGGAGATCTAATAGGTCTCTATATGTTATAGACATCGGCAATACGACACACCTTATAATTACCATGAGCATCATGGGAAGAAAGATCCAGGCAATAATAGATAGTGGAGCACAAGGAAATTTTATCTCGCCAAATCTCGTCAATAGACTAAGATTGCCCTAGACTATAAAAGACGAGCCCTACCGACTTACGACTGTGGAAGGACGAGCAGTGGATTACGGCCAAGGAGTAGTCGACATGGAAGTTACGCAGCTACCAGTCGACATACAAGGCACGAAACACCACGTTACCTTAGATATCACAGTGATCTCAAAACACGATGTTATATTAGGGATACCCTAGTTACGAGCGAGTAATCCCCGAGTCAATTAGAGAACCGGCTAACTTCAATAGGATACGCTAGGATACGATTATGGCAGGAAGAGCGGCCGCAGAAAGGCACCTTCACCGAATCATAACAGACCTCTAGGAATATATATAATCACCAGAGAGTCAAAAGCTAAGACAACGGAGATTCCCGAGGAATACTCAAAGTATAGCAAGCTATTCAGCGACGAGCTAGAAACAGGACTACCGGAGCATTCACGCTAGGACCATAAGATCAAACTCTAGCCCGGTACTAAACCAACGTTTAACAAGATATATCCCCAGAACCCCAAGCAGGACACAGCACTCGAGGAGTATCTAGAGGAAATATTACGAAAGGGATACATAAGACCATCAGAGTCCCCAGCAGGACACCTAGTCCTGTGGGTACCGAAGAAGAACGGAAAACTACGACCATGCATCGACTATCGACTACTTAACAAGATCACAATCAAGAATCGATATCCGTTACTACTCACAGTGGAAATACGAGACAAAGTTAGGAAAGTAAAATATTTTACCATACTTAACCTAAGAGGAGCCTATAACCTCATACGAATGAAAAAGGGCCACGAATAGATAATAGCGTTCAGAACCACCAAAGGACACTTTGAATATCTAGTAATGCCTTTCGGACTTACCAACGCACCAGCAACGTTCCAGACCATGATCAACACGATCCTACGCAAACAAATCGGAGTATTTGTTGTAGTTTACCTTGACGACATCCTCATCTACTCGAACACCCTTAAGGAGCACAAATAACACATACACGAGGTACTTCAAACCCTGCAAGACAACAAACTCCTAGTGGAAGCAGCCAAATGCAAGTTCCACCAACGTAGCGTACAATTCCTAGGATTTATTATCACCTACGGAGAAATACAGATATGTCAAGACAAGATCAAAGCAATCAAGGAATAGCCAACACCAACAAACGTCAGAGACGTAAGAGCGTTTACTGCATTCGTGAACTTTTACCGAAAATTCCTAAAAGGATACGGAGATATATCGCGACCTCTCACTGACCTAACCAAGAAAGACGTTGAATTCAAGTGGATAGAAAAGGAAGAGAAATCCTTCACCACGATCAAAGAACTCGTTACACAGGAACCTATAATAAAAACACCTGATCCAGAGAGACCTTATGAAGTCGAGACCAACGCCTCGGACTATGCCCTTGGCGGACAGCTCGGACAACGAGATAACGAAGGGAGATTACACCCAGTTGCCTTCTTCTCACAGAAACTCCACGGGCCTGAACTAAACTATGGCATTCACGACAAAGAACTTATGGCCATCATTCAGTGCTTTAAGGAATGGAGACACTATCTCGTGGGAGCAAAACATAAGATTAAAGTCTACACCGATCACAAAAATCTCACATCGTTTTTGACCACGAAAGACCTAAATAAAAGGCAAATTAGATGGTATGAAACCCTCACGGATTATGATTTCGAGATCATATACCGTAAAGGATCTAAAAACGGA
This sequence comes from Cordyceps javanica, assembly GCF_051103115.1. Classification (NCBI taxonomy): domain Eukaryota; kingdom Fungi; phylum Ascomycota; class Sordariomycetes; order Hypocreales; family Cordycipitaceae; genus Cordyceps; species Cordyceps javanica. Next base: position 4,466,531 of record NC_139296.1, read on the forward strand.
AGAGCAGACGCGCTTAGCCGAAGAGAGGACTTGAAATCGGAAGAACAAGTGGACAATGCACCCTTGTTACGCGCTACCAAGGATAGGAACCTTGTGCTAGGCACCCGAGAAATTAACATTACCTGGCAGGTAAAGCCAGATAAGACATGGATACAACGAATTGCATCACACAGCAAAAACGACAACTACTTAGACAATTAGGAGACAAAAACGTACTTGCGTAAGGAAGCGGGAAGCTTCTTGTACAACGAACGGCAGTACGTCCCCAGTACACTTCAAGAGCAACTTGTCAGAGAAATACACGAATACCCGTTACATGGACATCAGGGTGTGGGGAAAACAATCAGTCGACTAAGGAGATCATACGACTTTCCCGAAAGCAGAAAAATAATATAACAAGTTATGGACAAATGCGACATTTGCCGAAAAGCAAAAGCAGCACGACACGCTCCTTACGGTGAACTACAGCCAATACCACCACCTAAAAGAGCATGGCAAACAGTCACAATAGATTTTATCGTCAAACTACCGAAATCCAAAGAACCAATGACAGGAGTCACTTACGACAGTATCCTGGTCATAGTGGATAAACTCACAAAATACGCTTACTACATTCCTTACATAGAATCTAGCAATACGAGAGATCTAGCGTATATGTTCTTCAAGACAGTTATCACACAGCACGGCCTACCAACACGACTTATATCAGACCAAGACAAATTATTCACGTCAAACTTCTAGAAATGCCTAATGGAAACAATGAAGATTAAGCAAGGCTTATCTACGGCATTCTACCCACAGTCAGACGGACAGACGGAAATCTTGAACCAAGTTCTTGAATAGTACCTACGAAGCTATGTCAACTATCGACAAGACAATTGGGTAGAATGGCTACCACTTGCACAATGGGCTTATAATAGCTTAGAAAACGAAAATATAAAGATATCACCATTCAGGGCAAACTATAGATTTGACCCTATTATCGAAACACATGCGGCACGCAGTATGCACGCGCTAGTAGCTATGGCACATACAGCAACGATCACTAAAACACAAAAACACTTACAGCAAGAATAGATATTTCTACAGAATCGAATGAAATACTATGCGGATAAAAAGAGATTACTAGCGCCAATCCTAGAGGAGGGAGATAAAGTTTACCTCATCCGCAAAAACATCAAAACGAAACGACCTAGCGACAAACTCGACTAGAAGAAAATCGGACCGTTCCTTATCAAACGAAAAATATCAGACACCAACTACGAACTATCCTTACCGGAGGGGATAAGAATCTATCCCATATTTCATGTGTCACTATTAGAAAAAGCACTAGATAATTCTACACTCGCTATAAGAATCACGGTAGAGAATACGGACAAATACGAAGTTGAGGAGATACTTAAGGCACGAGGGAACATAAAAAATCGTTAATATCTCATCAAATAGAAAGGATACCCTAACTCCGAAAACACATAGGAGCTAGTAGTAAACCTCAGGAACTGCCCGGACCTATTGTGGTAATTCCACCAGAAGGCAACAAAAATTCGGACGAAACCAGAAGACCTAAATCCATGAGGAACTCAGGTAACTAGTCGGCCATACAAGCTTCTAGCTCGGAACGCTCCTGCGCTTCTAGCTCGTCGAGGCTCTCAACACCACGAGCCACCATCTCCGCTACCTTTTAACGAAGGAACTTTTCTTAACGACGAACCCTTTGGAGACAAGCCATCGTACGCTCTAGGTCCTCTTCGGCAGAAGCGCGCTCCTTGTCGAGATAGTCCTTCTCGCGAAGAACTCGAGCATAGGCATCAGAAGAAGTACCGCCTAGATTATAGTTTAAATAACCCCGCAGTGCGCATTCGCTGCAACGATCTTTTCCCTTAGCGACGATGCATTCGTGGTTATTTTGGCGACAAGAATTGCAAGACGGCATAATAAAACCAAAAGCGGTAATAAATTCGGACAGACGTTTGCGATCAACCTTTTAGTTCGGGCGAGACCGCTGTTTGGTAATGTGGTTAGAAGGCATGTTGAAAGGATAAGGATGTAAGAGGGAGGGGAACCTACGACGGAGCTACGAAGTCTTGAGGACAAGACCTAAGGAAGAGGGGAATAATATGACAAACGAACAAAGGATAGCAAGGCGGCCTATTATGTAGCCACGGGGGAGGACTAGTGGCGCAGGAAGAGGCTAAGAAAGCACCTAGGGTATGAAGGTATAAGCAGACATAGTCACGTGATAGATCAGGAAGGATCGAACTAATCCAAACAGACTCATCGGACGAGCTCAGTCTAATCCAGTGCGATAGGATTAGAAGGGATCAGTATGATCTAAGTCTATAATAGAGAGATAGACGAGTACTTAAGAAGGAAGTATTCCCATAGCTAAGTAGTCTAGATCTCTATTGATTAATCTAAGCAATAGTTCTACTATTGAGAGTTAATCTCTTAACGACCGTTTAACGATACTGCTCAACGTGCTACCCTGTAGCTTCAGCCTGACTCACTTCCTAAGAAACAGACTTACTGTGACTTAGATTTAAGCCATCGTTACAATTATAAAAGAGAATTCTAATAAAAAAAATTCTTATTTATAAGTATAGACCTTAGCTAAATTAAAGTACCTTTAACCTATTATATAATAGAATAAGGGTAATAGGCTAGGTAGCTAGGGTACTTACTTTAATATATTCCCTAATTAAAGCTATTATTAGATATTATAATTATTTATAAGATATATTTTCTTAGTATTTTGATAAATATTAATTTATATAATATATATTATATTTTAAAAGTTTTATTATTATACTTATTTTAGTTCTTTTAAATATATATTATTAATAGCTATAAAGAAAATTAACTAAGATATTAATTAAATAGTAAAATAATAAATATTTTAAAAAAGCTTATATTTAATATATATTAATTATACTTTTTCCTTAAGATTATAAACTTCTTTTTTTTAAATCTTTATATTAAAGGTTAATAAGTAATAGGCTTAATAGATAGAAGTAGAAAGATTAGAAATATAAGTTATTATTTAATAAGAAGGATAGTTAAAGTAAAATTAATAGAATTATTCTTCTATTTATATATATATTATAAAGAAGCTTACTTATTACTATAGTAAAAGACTAGGGGAATTACTAGATTTATATAGATCAATAAATATAGGTCTATTCTAGTCTATAACTTAAATATATTAAAGTAGTTTATTATAACCTATATAAGGTTTAAAGTAGCTAGGCTAGCTAGTAAAGTACTATTATAAACTAAAGTACTATATAGTATTATAAACTAAAGCGCTACGCAGGGTAGCTAAGGGGGGTAGCCTAAAGAAGTAGCCTAGTAGTACCTACGGGTTATATAGTTAGGATACCAAGTTATATAATTAGATTACTATAGATTATAGTAATCTAGTAGTAATCTAAGGTAATATTAGGATTATTAGGATTACTAGTAATCTAAGTAATCTAAGCCTATAATAGAAAGATAGATAGTGTAACGATGGCTTAAATCTAAGTCATAGTAAGTCTGTTTCTTAGGAAGTGAGTCAGGCTGAAGCTACAGGGTAGCACGTTGAGCAGTATCGTTAAACGGTCGTTAAGAGATTAACTCTCAATAGTAGAACTATTGCTTAGATTGATCAATAGAGATCTAGACTACTTAGCTATGGGAATACTTCCTTCTTAAGTACTCGTCTATCTCTCTATTATAGACTTAGATTATACTAATCCCTTCTAATCCTGTCGCACTAGATCAGACTAAGCTCGTCCGATGAGTCTGTTTGGATTAGTTCGATCCTTCCTGATCCATTACGTGACTATGTCTGCTTGTACCTTCGTACCCTAGGTGCTTTCTCAGCCTCTTCCTGCGCCACTGGTCCTCCCCCGTGGCTACATAATAGGCCGCCTTGCTATCCTTTGTTCGTTTGTCATATTATTCCCCTCTTCCTTGGGTCTTGTCCTTAAGACTTCGTAGCTCCGTCGTAGGTTCCCCTCCCTCTTACATCCTTATCCTTTTAACATGCCTTCTAACCGCATTACCAAATAGCGGTCTTACCCGAACCAAAAGGTTGATCGCAAACGTCTGTCCGAATTTATTACCGCTTTTGGTTTTATTATGCTGTCTTGCAATTCTTGTCGCCAAAATAACCGCGAATGCATCGTCGCTGAGGGAAAAGATCGTTATAGCGAATGCGCACTACGGGGTTATTCAAACTGCAATCTAGGCGGTACTTCTTCTAATACCTATGCTCGAGTTCTTCGCGAGAAGGACCGTCTCGACAAGGAGCGCGCTTCCGCCGAAGAGGACCTAGAGCGTGCGATGGCTCATCTCCAAAGGGTTTGTCGTTAAGAAAAGTTCCTTCGTTAAAAGGTAGCGGAGATAGTAGCTCGTGGTGTTAAGAGCCTCGACAAGCTAGAAGCGCAGGAGTGTTCCGAGCTAGAAGCTTATATGGCCGACCAGTCACCCGAGTTCCTCATGGATTTAGGTCTTCTGGTTTCGTCCGAATTTTTATTACCTTCTGGTAGAATTGCCGTAACAGGTCTGGGCAGTTCCTGAGGTTTACTGCTAGCTCCCATGTGTTTTCGGAGTTAGGGTATCCTTTCTATTTGATAAGATATTGACGATTTTTCATGTTCCCTCGTGCCTTGAGTATCTCCTTAACTTCATATTCGTCCGTATTCTCTACCGTGATTCTTGTAGCGAGTGTAGAATCATCTAGTGCTTTTTCTAATAGTAACACATGAAATATGGGATAGATTCTCATCCCCTCCGGTAAGGATAGTTCGTAGTTAGTGTCTGATATTTTTCGTTTGATAAGGAATGGTCCGATTTTCTTCCAGTCGAGTTTGTCACTAGGTCGTTTCGTTTTGATGTTTTTGCGGATAAGGTAAACTTTATCTCCCTCCTCTAGGATTGGCGCTGGCAATCTCTTTTTATCCACATAGTATTTTATTCGATTCTATAGAAATATCTATTCTTACTATAAGTGTTTTTGTGTTTCAGTGATCGTTGCTATATGTGCCATAGCTGCTAGCGCGTGCACACTGCGTGCCGCATATGTTTCGATAATAGGGTCAAATCCATAGTTTGCCCTAAATGATAACATCTTCATATTTTCGTTTTCTGAGCTATTATAAGCCCATTATGCAAGTAGTAGCCATTCTACCTAATTATCTTGTCGATAGTTGACATAGCTTCGTAGGTACTATTCAAGAACTTAGTTTAAGATTTCCGTCTATCTGTCTAACTATGGGTAGAATGCCGTAGATAAGCCTTGCTTAATCTTTATTGTTTCTATTAGGCATTTCTAGAAGTTTGACGTGAACAATTTATCTCAGTCTAATATAAGTCGTGTCAGTAGGCCATGCTATGCGATAACTGTCTTAAAGAACATATACGCTAGATCTCTCATATTACTAGATTCTATATAAGGAATATAATAAGCGTATTTCGTGAGTTTATCCACTATGACCAGGATACTATCGTAAGTGACTCCTGTCATTGGTTCTTTGGATTTTGGTAGTTTGACAATAAAATCCATTATGACTATTTGCTATACTCTTTTAGGTAGTGGTATTGGCTGTAGTTTACCGTAAGGAGCGTGTTGTGCTGCTTTTGCTTTTCGGCAAATGTCGCATTTGTCCATAACTTGTTATACTATTTTTCTACTTTTGGGAAAGTCGTATGATCTCCTTAGTCGACTGATTATTTTCCCCACACCCTGATGTCCATGTAACGGGTGTTCGTGTATTTCTCTGATAAGTTACTCTTAAAGTATACTAGGGACGTACTGCCGTTCGTTATATAAGAAGCTTCCCGCTTCCTTGCGTAAGTGCGTTTTTGTCTCCCAATTATCCAAGTAGTTGTCGTTTTTGCTGTGTGATGCAATTCGTTGTATCCATATCTTATCTAGCTTTACCTGCTAGGTAATGTTAATTTCTCAGGTGCCTAGTACAAGGTTCCTATCCTTAGTAGCGCGTAATAAGGGTACATTGTCCACTTGTTCTTCCGATTTTAAGTCCTCTCTTTGGCTAAGCGCGTCTACTCTTCCGTTTTCGGATCCTTTACGGTATATGATCTCGAAATCATAATCCATGAGGGTTTTATACCATCTGATTTGCCTTTTATTCAGGTCTTTCGTAGTCAAAAACGATATGAGATTTTTGTGATCGGTGTAGACTTTAATCTTATGTTTTGCTCCTACGAGATAGTGTCTCCATTCCTTAAAGCACTAAATAATGGCCATAAGTTCTTTATCGTGAATGCCATAGTTCAGTTCAGGCCCGTGGAGTTTCTGTGAGAAGAAGGCAACTGGGTGCAATCTCCCTTCGTCATCTCGTTGTCCGAGCTATCCGCCAAGGGCATAGTCCGAGGCGTCGGTCTCGACTTCATAAGGTCTCTCTGGATCAGGTGTTTTCATCATAGGTTCCTGTATAACGAGTTCTTTAATCGTGGTGAAGGATTTCTCTTCCTTTTCTGTCCACTTGAATTCAACGTCTTTCTTGGTTAGGTCAGTGAGAGGTCGCGATATATCTCCATATCCTTTCAGGAATTTTCGGTAAAAGTTCACGAATACAGTGAACGCTCTCACGTCTCTGACGTTTGTTGGTGTTGGCTATTCCTTGATTGCTTTGATCTTGTCTTGACATATCTATATTTCTCCGTGGGTAACAATAAATCCCAGGAATTATACGCTACGTTGGTGGAACTTGCATTTGGCTGCTTCTACTAGGAGTTTGTTATCTTACAGGGTTTGAAGTACCTCGTGTACGTGTTATTTATGCTCCTCAAGGGTATTCGAGTAGATAAGGATATCGTCAAGGTAAACCACAACAAATACTCCGATTTGTTTACGTAGGATCGTGTCGATCATGGTCTGGAACGTTGCTGGTGCGTTAGTAAGTCCGAAAGGTATCACTAGATATTCAAAGTGTCCTTTAGTAGTTCTGAACGCTATCATCCATTCGTGGCCCTTTTTTATTCGTATGAGGTTATAGGCTCCTCTTAGGTTAAGTATAGTGAAATATTTTGCTTTCCCAACTTTATCTCGTATTTCCACTGTGAGTGGTAACGGATATCGATTCTTGATTATGATCTTGTTAAGTGGTCGATAGTCGATACATGGTCGTAGTTTTCCGTTCTTCTTCGGTACCCACAGGACTAGGTGTCCTGCTGGGGACTCTGATGGTCTTATGTATCCCTTTCGTAACATTTCCTCCAGATACTCCTCGAGTGCTGCGTCCTGCTCGGGGTTCTGGGGATATATCTTGTTGAACGTTAGTTCAGTACCGGGCTAGAGTTTGATCTTATGGTCCTAGCGTGAATGCTCCGGTAGTCCTGTTTCTAGCTCGTCGCTGAACAGCTTGCTATACTTTGAGTATTCCTCGGGAATCTCCGTTATCTTAGCTTTTGACTCTCTAGTGATCACATATATTCCTAGAGGTCTGTCATAATTCGGTGAAGGTGCCTTTCTGCGGCCGCTCTTCCTGCCGTAATCGCATCCTGGCGTATCCCATTGAAGTTGGCCGGTTCTCCAATTGACTCGGGGATTACTCGCTCGCAACCAGGGTATCCCTAATATAACATCGTGTTTTGAGATCACTATGATGTCTAAGGTAACATGGTGTTTCGTGCCTTGTATGTCGACTAGTAGCTGCGCAACTTCCATGTCGACTACTCCTTAGCCGTAATCCACCGCTCGTCCTTCCACAGTCGTAAGTCGGTAGGGCTCGTCTTTCATAGTCTAGGGCAATCTTAGTCTGTTGACGAGATTCGGCGAGATAAAATTTCCTTATGCTCCACTATCTATCATTGCCTGGATCTTTCTTCCCATGATGCTCATGGTAATCATAAGGTACGCCGTGTTGCCGATGTCTGCAACACATAGAGACCTATTAGATCTCCGTCGAAGAATCGGTCTTAGTTACGACGACGGTTATCGTTTCCCGAAATCTTCTTTTATTCGTGTTCCTTCTTTCGTAGTTGTCGGTGGTAATCTTCCGTACTGTTAGAGCTTTAGCAGCTTTCTGCTTACTTGCCTACTATGTTAGTCGAACTCGGGCTAGGCGAGTTAGTTGCAATTACACTGTTTCCGATATCCTCGTATCGTGAGGTCATAGCGCGGATAGTATATGCGTTTTCATCCTCAACATAGTAAACTTCTATGTTCCTTAATAGAATAAGTCCTCTAGAGTCTCTCCTCCATACTTTCTAGTGTCGTAGGTCAGTTTCTAAATAGGGTCCATATAGGTTTTGTCTTCCATTGGGTCGCGGAAACCATCTATATTCAAGCTTCTTCCACAGGTACCTTCTGTAGTTATCGTGTGAGCACGATACCCAAGAGATCATCGTATGTTCTCGGTGCATAGGGTTAAGTGCTGGGTGCAGAGCCGTGGTTTTGCTAGTTTGCGCAGTGTTGTCGTCTTCCGCTAAGAGTAGTTTTCGAATTAAGACCGTAGGATCAGATATATCATAACCGTAGATCATAACTCCTACTAGCTCAGGGTCTCCTTCCCCTAGCGACAGAGCGCTAGTAAGGGTACTTGGTGGCTGAGGGACCTGAGAGTATGGAACACACGTATAGGTATCAGGTAAATCGAGTTGCGTTGTGTACGCTGGCGGTCGAATACCGTGTTCCTCATGCTCTTCTTCTGGCACTGGTTGGGTTCCAAAATCCCAATCTTCACCCTCCTCAGTAGTATCATCTACAGAGTAGTAATCATCCACATCGAGGTATTGTTCGGTGTCGGAGATATATTCTTCGCTATTTGCCATACTAATGTTTCGTATAGGCAAGTTTTCGCGGTTGGCCGCGTGAATCTTCTATTCCTTCACGGGCTTCCATTGCTTCTTCGGGGCTCGGCACTTATTCGCGAAGTGTCCTACCTTACCACAATTATAGCAGGTTTTCCCCTTTTCTTTATTAACGGCGTCGAGTTCCATAGGTCCTACATAATGACCATATGCGGTGGAGGTGTGTCGTTGTGCCTTAGTATTTGACTTATGAAATTTTAGCATGTTTTTGTAACTAGATCCTCCCCTCTTCTCCTGACGTCGTTCATACAGACGGTTATCTGCCTTGATGACTTGGTCCACGAAATTGTCAAAGAGTTCAGGTCGATCATCTCGATAGATGTCGTCCTTGACTTCCTCCTTAAGTCCTTAGTAGAAAATCTCCATCTTAGGTTCATTGCCCCAATTGAGCTTGGCTACAATCCGTTTAAACTCCCTAGCGTAATGAGCTGCAGATCCCGTTTGCTTGAGTCGGGTAAGTTGTCGAGTGGCTTCTTTATGCTCATCAGGGTTTCCGAATGCAGTGAGGATACGATCCTCGAAGTTTTCGTAATCTCCAAAGACGTGGATAGTTTCAATATTTCGGGTTGAATCGTCATCGTGTTTCAAATAGTCTCGTAGCGTAGGTTCCCACCATTCCATCGCTTTTCCGGTCAAGAGGTTTCCAATACACAGGATTTGAGATTCGGGTGTCTTGAGTGTATGGTGATTAACTCGGAGGTAAGCTCTTGCCTAGGTGAGGAAGTTCCTCACGTCTCCCTTATAACTGTCGTATGGGACTGGTTTGGGAAATTTTGGCATATCGGTTCGAGGCTCGGCTTCAAGGCTGTCCTTGATTTTGAGTCCGATTTCGAGTTTGTCCTTCGCTTCTTCGAGGTCGTTAATCTCCCCTCGAAACTTTATGGCACTTTTCTTGAGCTCGGTATTCTCTCTCTCGAGGATACCGACTCAGTCGAGAAGTTTCTAAAGCACTTCGGCTTTATTAGTAGTAGGTCCGCTTTCGGTAGACATATTAGCTACTTAAGGTTTTAGGGTAACTTACTAAATAGGATTAATCAAAATGTAACGATGGCTTAAATCTAAGTTACAGTAAGTCTGTTTCTTAGGAAGTGAGTCAGGCTAAAGCTATAGGGTAGCACGTTGAGCAGTATCGTTAAACGGTCGTTAAGAGATTAACTCTCAATAGTAGAACTATTACTTAGATTAATCAATAGAGATCTAGACTACTTGGCTATGGGAATACTTCCTTCTTAAGTACTCGTCTATCTCTCTATTGTAGACTTAGATCATACTGATCCCTTCTGATCCTGTCGCACTGGATCAGACTAAGCTCGTCCGATAAGTCTGTTTAGATCAGTTCGATCCTTCCTGATCCATCACGTGACTATGTCTGCTTGTACCTTCGTACCCTAGGTGCTTTCTCAGCCTCTTCCTGCGCCACTGGTCCTCCCCCGTGGCTGCATAACAGGCCGCCTTGCTATCCTTTGTTCGTTTGTCACAGATAGGTACTTACGAAAGAGGTATTTCTATAGCTAGGAAGTCTAGATCTCTATTAATTAATCTAAGTAATAGTTCTACTATTAAGAGTTAATCTCTTAATAGACTTATAAGCCTATAATACTACTATAAATTACTTATTAGCTACCCTATAGCTATTTAACCTAACTTACTTCCTAAGAAATAGACCTATCTATAACTTAGAATTAAGCTACTATTATAAGTACCTAGTATAGCTAGTATATTTCTATATAACTTTATTTCTAAACCTAGGTTAAAATAGGTAAGAGTATATATATTATAATCAGAAAAATTAGCTTATATTTATTATATTTATTATATAATATAATTTTATACTTATACCCCTATAATAAACCTAATACTTAGGCCTTAGACTCTATTATCTAATATTAATAGAGATAGCTTCTTAGAGCTTATCTAATAATAAGGGCTATTTTACTACTATAACCTAATAAAATACTTTCTATACTAGCTTAATCTATTATGTTTAAGATAAAACGTATACTAGTATTTATATAAAGGTCTTTTCTAAGCTTTTTAGTAGATTATATAAAGACTATTGAATATCGTTATCATAACTTCTACTATATATTTCGTTTATTAAGAAAATAACCTAGAGAAACCTTCACCCTTTTCGGCCAGCCGACGGGTACTTAAGAAGTTAGGTGGAGGCCGATTCGCAGTCTTACAACCGCACCGTCTCCAACTGCCCCAAACATCTCCCGCAACCAACACAAGGCAAATCAGCGACGAAAAAGGAGCATGTCTTCAAATAACAACGGAAATGAAGCATGCTTACTTCTTAGATTTCCAAAAGAGCTGCTGGTTGCCGTCACGTCCTACCTGGCAAACAGCGACATCAAACGCCTTCGAGGAGCAAATAGGGCTATCCGAGATATTGTACCTCTGAGGCTTCAGCGAGTCTTTCTTTCCGCCAACCCATTGAATATACAAGTCTTTCGAGCCATTGCCGACCATGACGATTTTCGTAAAAACGTCACAGAGATTGTCTGGGACGATGCGCGGCTCGTTGACGCTGATTACGAAGTAGGTCAAGGACTTATTCGAGCCGGAGAAAGACCCAATGAAGACTGCCCAGAGTGGTTCAAAATAGGTAGGAGGGCCGCCTTGATGTGGAGGTTTGATGTTGTCGAGGATGGCTGGAACGGTAATACGATACCGGAGGATGTCATGAGCCTCGACGACTGCTGGCAGTACTACAGGGAGCTCCTACTCGGGCAAAACGAGGTTTTAAACTCGGACTCGGATGTTGAGGCCCTACAATACGGTCTACAACGATTTCCTTCCCTGAAGTGCATCACCCTCACGCCAGCGGCGCATGGCGTGTACATAGGAAACCCACTGTACCAGACACCCATGCTGCGGGCCTTTCCAGATACCTTTGCATACCCTATCCCTCGCGGCTGGCCTGGTGACGAGGAAAGAACGAGTTCTCCGCCGCTGTATAGGTGGAACGACAATGATGGCTTCAAGATGACATATGGCGATGGTTGCACCCTCGAAGAGTACAAGAACATTTGGCGTGGCTTCCGTGTCGTGCTCAGGACACTATCGCAACACAACCAGCACAGCGTGTCGGAATTTGTCATGGCGATACACCATCGCCGCACGGGCATGAACTGCCACATCTTTGACCAGCCGTGCCAAGAGTATGTCGACTTTGCCTCTCTCCTGTCGAGGCCCGGGTTCCGACGCCTCGACCTCGCCCTCTACACTGGCGCTCAGGAGGAGGACGAATGGCCGGCGTTCCGCACCGGGCTCTTCAGAGACGCCCTCAGTGCCGCCACGGACCTGGAGCACTTTTCTCTCTCGAGCAACATGGATATTGACGTGCACGGCTGCCCTGGGGGGCTCGGGGATCTGGAGGGGATGGTGGCTGAGGAGGCTTTTCCGATAAGCGTGCTTCCGGTGAAAAGGTGGCCACATCTACAGCATTTCGGCATTACTGGGTTCCTGGTGCTGCAGTCGGAGCTGGTGGCGCTACTACAGGCAATGTCGTTTTTACTTCGCTCCGTGGAGGTGAGCTACATGGCATTTTTTGAGGAGGACTGTGGCTACACGCAGCTCCTCGTGAGCCTGCGAGACAATCTCTCCTGGCGGGAGCGCGCGCCAAAACAGAGGCCGCGCCTACATATCAAACTATCCAGGGAGTACTTTGTCAACCAGGGACGCTATGTCAGCGTCGATAGGGCTGCGAATAAGTTCATCTATGACGTCTTGGGGGAAGCGCCGAACCCGTTTGGGTCCGAGGTGTACTCATACAATCCAGTTGAGGGCCTTGGCGCGGTGGATAGGAGCCATCTTGCTCCCAGCTTCGAAGTTCCCTATGCACTGAACGGGGTTAACACAAAGGAGTTGGTACAATACCAAGCTTATTACTGATATAGCGTGTCTGATAAGCGAGTCGCGCAGACAAGCGAGTCGCGCACCTTCCTAGACCCTGTAGCTTTCAACCATTAATAAGTCAACCACCACATAAGAAATCATCTAAAATTAATCGGAATTCTCTTCCTCAGTACTTTCTACATCTATTACACAAGTGCGCGCATTGTGGCCAGTCTTACCGCAGGCACCACACCGACGAGCACGCGTTTCACCTCGAGGCATATAAGTTAATACTTTTATAAAGCTTTTCTTCTTATTTAAATAAGCTATACTTAAAAATATAAAGATTATCTTTAAGTAAGAGTTATTTTATTTTTTTTTTTAATTTATATCTAAGTAAAAGATATAATTATATCTTATAAGTTATATATTTATAAAATATAAAAGCTTTATAAATATAATATTAGTTTAAAAACTTTTTATAATAATAATCTATTTAGTATTAGGTTTTATATAAAAAATCTAGCTTTTAATATTTATTTAAATATTTAAATATTATATTTATTAATCTAAAAGTTTATTATTTTAGCTATAATAAAGCCTTTTTCTATTTTATATATTCTCTTATTAAATAAAAATAATATTAATTAAGTATATTTTAATATTTATATTAAATAAGATAAAGGCTATAAGAGAATATCTCTAGCCCTTAAGACTTAAAAATATATTTTAGATATTATTTATAATTACTTAGCTAATTAGAGAAATATTAGTTATTAGTATAACTATAATAACTATCTTATTTTTAAGCTTAAGAAGATTACCTTAAGTATTAAAAGTTATTTTCAATATTATATATATATTAAATCTTTTCTAAAGATATATTATTTTAAGTATTTTATTTCTTTTTTTATTTCCTTTAATTAAAAGGTTAATATTTAAGTTAAAGAATTTTATTTATTATAAATAATATATATAAAATTAAATAATTCTTTAATAGCTATTTATAGTTTTTTTTATTATAATTTTTTAAATCTTTAGAATTTTATATTTTATATTTTATTATTTTATTATATATTTTCTTTTATAAATTAAATTATTTTAATAGCTTCTAGCTATAAATTTTTTTTTAATTAAATATAGTTTAATAAATATATATTTTATTTTTCTTAGTTTTTTTATTAAATAAAATAAGTACTTATTTTATCTTTTAAATATATATTTTAAAAATATTATTAAAATAAATAAGAAATTTAACCTAATTTTAAATAATCTAGCTAATATTACTAATTACCTAGATATTTATAATATTTATTAAATTATAATATAAATTATAATCTTTAAATACATAATTATAATATTTATTAGCTATCTTAATAGCTTTATTAATATTTATATTTTATTATTATATTTTTTATATTTAATTAAATTTTTATTATATAAAATTTTTATTTAAAAATATTAATTTAATTAAAATATTATCTAGAATATTTAATATAATAAAGTTAATATTTTCTTAAATATATAAATTCTTTATATATATTTAAAAAATGTAAAACTATTTATCTTAGATCTTAAGACCTTTAAGCTTTAAAATAAAAAAAAATTATAATTAAAAAAATAATTAATAAACTCTAGATAATTAATTAATAAATAATTTATATTATAAAAAAAGAATTTATTAAAAATTAAAAATTTATTTAAATTAAATCTCTTAAGTTTATAACTATTATAATATAAATAAATTTAAATATACTAATAATAATTAATAGGTTTAATTATATAGTTAAATTAGAGAGATAAAATAATATAATAAAATTAAATTATTATTTTTTAAGGGATTATAAAAGAGAATTTTTATAAAAGGAAAAGATACCTATTTATAGGTATAGACCCTAGCTAAAGTAAGGTACCTTTAACCTACTACGTGATAGAATAGGGGTAATAGGCCAGGTGGCTGGGGCGCCCACCTCGATATGTGGAGACAGCGTCATGGCTGGTACCATGTTGATGGGCAAAGCTGATGCGACCTGCAGGTTAGACCTTGCCGAGTCACTGAAATGTCTTCTTGTGCATGATGCAGGCACACTGGCTGCGAAGAGATGTTTTTGTGTCTCAAATTTTCGATTCCATAGCCTGGCGACAGCTTGCGCAGGCCCGGGGCGGGGAGCGATGCGGCTGTGCCCGCGCGCGAATGTTGACACATTGGGTAACTAGCTGAGAACGAAATTGTACGTTGCTTCCAATGCACTTCAGGCTTTAGGCTACGCCTGGTGTTCTCCATCGGTAGGATCAATGCATTGTATCAATTTTCGAGGCGTGCTGGACATTCTTGTTCACTGTAAACTTGATGCGAACAAAGTGAATGCAGTAATGGCATCGACATTGGGTGTCGCAAGGCGCACAATAAGGCAACCCACCACCCATCGTGGAATAAAGCTGCCATCCGAGTTACACCATTTTGGTAACCAGCAACTAATAAGTAACAAGTAGCGGCCTTTTCGAAGCGACGCTCAGGCAGTTGATTGCCTCGAGACAAGGAGTCTGGCACCAGCCAGCCAATCGCCGCCCGCCAACAAGGCCTGGTGCGGAGCGGGTAATTGATGTTGCGGGGCGGATTGTTATGTAAGGTGGTTACTCCTGCCACAGTGCGCAAAACCTGCCGCCAGCTGCTTCGGTCGCCAGGGAACGTCACCTTGCTCAACCATCACACACCCATTAATCGCGACATCGACAGCTCATCGCCCGAGACCCTCGCTGCTGACCCATCTCGAGCTCGACCGACCCAGGCTCCGAATTCGTCATTAACTTTCCCTCTTTTGTTTCATAATCACAATAGCCGTCGCCATGTCTACCGATCTTTGGTACGTCACTGTTTGCCGCCCTTGAGGGGGGTAGGCGGCCTCGAAGCTCCCCGACCATCGCTTCGAGCTCTTGTTATCGCCGCAACCCCGCGAAACCCGCTGCAACCTCCTGGAGAGCACTTTTTCAAAACATGCAAAGCTAACTGATGCCGAATCGCAGCCCCGTCTATGCGGTTCGTACCCCCACGACCCAGTACCGGTTTCGAGCGACTTCCCGCCTGCTGCTAGCCGACCGCCCAGCATTCATCGCCGACCGGCGATACGTCAAAGAAATGTACTAACAAACATCACAGCCCTTCTTTGGTGCCATGGGTTGCACCTGTGCCATTGTCTTCACCTGCCTTGGTGCCTCCTACGGTACCGCCAAGTCTGGTGTTGGTATCGCCGCCATGGGTGTCCTCCGCCCTGACCTTATCGTCAAGAGTGCGCAATCCTCCAATCCGATTCGAGAATGATTTCCGGCAAAGCTAACACAAGCTCCAGACATTGTCCCTGTCATTATGGCTGGTATCATTGGTATCTACGGTCTGGTCGTTTCCGTCCTGATTTCCGACGGCCTGACGCAGAAGCTTCCTCTGTACACTGGTTTCATCCAGTTTGGTGCTGGTCTGTCCGTCGGTCTCGCTGGTCTTGCTGCGGGTTTTGCCATTGGTATTGTGGGTGATGCTGGTGTCCGTGGTACAGCCCAACAACCTCGTCTCTTCGTCGGCATGATTTTGATTCTCATTTTCGCCGAAGTCCTCGGTAGGTCCCTGCAGATGCGGGCATCTCAAGACATTTCTAACAGATAACAGGTCTATACGGTCTCATTGTTGCCCTGCTCATGAACTCCAAGGCAAACACCGATGTCAGCTGTTGAGAAACGACGAAAGTGACGGGCCCGCAAGCTTGACAATTTAATCAAGGCCAAAAGCTGCGGTCCCAACATTCAATGTGACAATAGACAATTTGGAGGCGCTTGATTCAAACTTTGATCCTGTCCGCATTTTATAATGGAAATAAGATGGATGCGTGTCGGATGGAAAGGAAATTTGCGTCGAAACAGGTATCAAGGAGACGGAGACGTCGTACATGTACAATAGCGACAGGTAGGGATTGAATTGGCCTTGGAGGTGTTTCTCGTTATAGACCGTAACTGTATGGAGAAGATCTAGTCTAGGCTGAAGAAGATGCATTTGTTAAAATACGCCCTTGTGCATTATCATGGCCGTGAGGAGTTCACTACCAGAGTATTATGAGTCTTGACACCAGACAGGACACTGATCTATGAAACGTCGTCGTATTGCATTCTTTTTATCATGAGGCTTGGCTGCAACCATTCCGGATAAAATTGAATTGGCCATTAAAAAAAGAGAGAAATAGAAAGAACCTATTAAGAAGTCTGGCCAGGCCTGGCACTCGAATGTTCATCATCCCTCATTGGATCTGTTTTCTTCATTGACCACAATTTGTATTGTTTTTGCTGCCCTCTTCATGCCAACATCATTAATCCAAAAAAAGGAAACAATTGAAACAAAACCTATTCTACCTCTATTGCCCCCCTTTTCCCCATCATTAAAAGGTGTTTGTGTGATATGGTAGTTTTCTGCGTGGCATCATATTTACAATGAATTCCGTTCAAGAAAGGCAAAGGAAAAAAAAAATTAGGAAGGCCAAACGGCTCAAAAAGAAAAAAACGTCTGGAGAGATTGAACTGCTCTGAATAGAGTAAGATAACGGCGAGCGAGCTCTGACGAAATTGTCAAGAGATGAGGAATTGCTTTTGCAACAGCCTCTTTAAAAGACGTACTGGTTTAGCCATGTTAGTAAAGACAATATTCTGGAGAGGAGCAAAGAGGCGGTGCTTACAGGAATAAAGAGGTAGGGCACACGACGCTCATACTCGAGCCATGCCTCGCCGTACTTTTGACGGCAGCGATGAATATCACGCGAGGCGCGGTGGGCAATCATGCAGAGAAAGAAGACGGGGTAAAACCAGGGAAAGGGGCTGTCGAAGCCAGTAATGAGACCCCAGGACATGGAGAACCAAATGTCGGAGGTGTAATGAATCTTGCGGGCCAGGCCGTACCAGCCATCGACAAGGATGGTGCCCTGAGGACTCTTGATGATTTTTGGGTTCTCAATGGTCTGCCAGGGGACCTGGGGAAAGGTGCGGCGGGCGACGAGCTTGCCGCGCTCCATGGCGCGAAAGCGGTTCTTTTGCGAGTTGCAGCTGTCCCAGACCCAATACCAGAAAAGGTAGGCGGCATAGAACAAGGTGAGGGCGACGCGGTTCCATCGGTACTCTGCGGGGTCGTGGTTGGCGAGGTAGATGGTGCAGTGGCAGTAAGAGAGAGGCACGCCAGCGAGGTTCCAGAAGATGAGCATGAAACCCCATTTTTCGTAGTACATGTCCCAGGTGGTGATGATGAGCTCCTCGCCCTTGGCGCAGGCGTTGGCGTAGAGGTAGTGGGCCATGACGAGGAACATGACCTCGCCCGAGACGTAGCCGTACTGCTCGTACTGGCGGGCGGCGGCGCCGAGGCTGAGGATGAGCAGGATGTACCAGGGCATGCGGACCTCGAAGAACATTTTGAAGTCGAGGATGCCAAACATGCGAGGGTTGAGCTCAGCGCCCATGAAGAAGTCGTAGATGGGGTAGCCGGTCATGCGG
Source organism: Cordyceps javanica (assembly GCF_051103115.1). NCBI lineage: Eukaryota > Fungi > Ascomycota > Sordariomycetes > Hypocreales > Cordycipitaceae > Cordyceps > Cordyceps javanica. The sequence goes on from NC_139296.1 coordinate 4,484,711, forward strand.
TGCTGCTTGCCGCGGTATAGGGCGGAGAAATAGGCGACAAAGGCGACGATAAAGCCGCTGAAGATGGCGACGGAGAGCAGCGGGCCAAACTCGTCAATGGCGGTGTACAGCGGCCAGACGCCGCTAAAGTGCAGGCCGGCGAGCACGGCAAGAGTGAAGTAGAAGCTTGCGTAGGCGTTGCAAAAGTAGGGCAACTGCTTACCACCGAGGAAGGGCAGCGGCTTGCCGTAGCCCCAGACGCCGGGAAGGAGGCAGTAGCAGGCGCCCTCGAAGATGAGGTAGGACCAGTACCAGAGCCATGCCTTGGTGTGGGGGAACGCGCCGGTGTAGACGAGGTGGACGAGGTGGCGGCCAAAGTCGGCCCAGCTCATGCCGTCCTCGCGCGAGGGAAACTTGCCGTTGTAGTAGGTGGCACCTACCCACATGTACCACATGAGGATGGGGAAGAAGACCATCATGGAGAGAGTGCCGAGGGAGCCACCAAATTCAAACTCGCCCGAGTAGTCAATCTTGGGGTCCTGGCCGGGTTTCCAGCCATCTACGACGCTGACCTTGACATGGTCGGCCGTCGGCACTTCTGGTTCCTGCTTGGGCGTACGAGGGCGCGAGACGGCGCGCTTTTGCGCACCCTTGGCAGATGCTTTGCCGTTTTCCATCTTGCTGGATCGGACAGACTCGCTCTCTCTGGTCTCCGTGGGTGCGTCGGTGTTCTTGGTATCTTGCGCCTGCTCGTCGTCAGACTTGGCGACGGTGCGGCGGCGAAGGGAGCGAGAGCGCGCGGCCGACTTGACAGGGGAGGCGGGGGCAACTGATTCGTTGTCGTTGTCAGATGCTTCAGGCGGAAACGAAGATTGGCGTCGTGAAGAGCGTGTCTTGGCAGGCGTCTCTATCATGCCATCGAAGAGCTCCTTTTTCCTGCGGATGGATTGTCAGTGGGGGAGGGCTCCAAACAGACTGCAATTGCTGTCGCACACAAGAAACGCTCGTGCATAGACGGGCAATATCAAGTGGAGGAAAGAAGAAGATAAGAAAGAAAAAGGAAACAGAAGCTAGCAAGGAAAGGAAGGAGAGGGATCAAGAGTAGGAGCACTGGGACATACCGTGGCGTCGCTCGTAGGGAATAGCGTCCTGACATGATGGGAGAATCAGGGACGAGCCGAACCTCTTATATGGTTGGTCTGGAGAAGAAGGCGAAGCGAAAAGAGAAGGAACCAGGAAAAATTGGATCAATTGAGGCCCCCCGAGCGATCCGTGGGACGCCGATGTGAGGTGCGCCACGACAAGCAAGGAAGTGGACAAGGACAGAGGTGGGAGAGGAAAGAGGTTTTGCCGCTTCTTGTTGCGCCGAGAGACGAGATTGCAAGGAAAGATTGAGTTGGGGCGCGCGCGATGCGAATAACACGACAGGGTTGCTGGGACGTGTTATATCATTGGCTGGTTGGCTGGCTCGAGGTGGACCAGACAGGGGCGGGACAACGGGACAGGCTGGACAAGCTTGGGCTGGCTATTCGTACTCGGATCGCTGAAGGTTTCTTGAGGGGCGCAGACTATGCGTTTGAAAATGGGGGCTTTTTTTTTTCTTGTTGAATATGCTTTCTATTGTCTATAAACTGCCAAGATGATTGCTATGGGCGTACCGAACTGGCTAAGTCTGTGGACAGATGTGTGAAAATCAGTGTAAAATCAGTGTAAAATCAGTGTAAAAACTTGGTACTAGGTAGGGTTCACTATAGGTTGGTGCCTTGGTGCCCCCTACTCACAGGTACCAACACAGTATTGTTTAGCGGACCTCACCGAGCAACGAAGGATTTACAGTGATTTCGAGCACCAGATGCCGTCGGCAGGTACCTTAGGCAATGTCCAGCGCCGAGAAAGTGCCGGTCCAGCGCCGCGGGCGAGAACACAAGTACTCTATGTGCCTACCTCGGTACCTACCTAGTAGGTACTGCGAATAATCACTTTCTCAGTACTTGGTTCTTCCAACTGAAAAGGTACGCGGATCCCGAGCGTGCCTTGAGCGCCCTCATTGACAACGGGTGGGGGTCGCCTCAGGGGTTGAGCTGCCAGGTACCTTGGTAGGTTAGTAGGTCGGTAGGTACCAGAGCAACCACCACAGTATAGTGGCATTGGTACTTGGGACTTTTGCTTGCCTATTACAAGTTATGCCACCAAAGCACGTACAACATGGTAGCATACATGATGAACACGTTAAACACACGATTGCAACCAGAGTTTGGCTCAAATGACATTGAGAATAAAAGAAAATGTATAATGATGGGAATGCTGACACGCCCTGCGTCAAATGCATACTTGTAAATGATCAAGCCCAATGACGACACTGGACACCAAGTTATATCACACAAAACCTATTCACACAAAAATTAATAACCTTCCCCCCCTACTTCATCCACACACTCCGACACGAGCACTTTACACCCCCCAAACCTCCAGCCTTGACCTAGAGGCTAGTACTCGTAACGGAACGTGGGATTCTCCTTGTCCGTCATTCTTGCCCACACCTCCTTGTCCATGAACTGATCCTCGGTCTGGCGCGGGGCACGGCTGGCGCGGCGCTTGTTGGCCCAGACGTAGTAGGCAAACAGGGCAATGGTGACGAGGGCGCTGCCGGCCTGGGTGAAGACGAGGGCGAGCTTGGCGGGCCGGTAGTCGGGCGCGTCGCGGGCCTGGAAGGTCTGCGGGCCGATGATGTTGCCGATGGAGAAGGCGGCGCTGATCATAGCGACCGAGTAGGCGCGCTTGGTGGCGCCGGCGACGTTGGCCATGAGCCAGTTGTACTGCATGGGCATGGGGGCGACGACGGCGTTGACGAGGTAGACGCCCGCCAGCAGGCCGGCGTGGTTGGTCTTGGGCAGGAAGGACATGAGGGCGCCGCCGATGATGGCCGGGATGATGCAGGCGAGGATCCACATCCAGCGGTGCGAGTTGCGGCGCACGCCGTATCCGATCATGAGGATGAAGAAGATGGAGACGGCGCCCGAGGGCGTGTTCATGAGGGCGGCGTGCTGCGAGTTCTGGGCCGGCGTCTTGGCGGCGTCGTGCGTGATCTGGCCGATGAGCATGACCGAGTAGGTGGTGATGACGCCGCTCGAGACGGAGAAGAGGACGGTGATGAGGATCTGCAGCCAGATCTGCACGTCGAGCAGGCCCTCGAGGAGCTCGGCGGCGCGGAAGCGGCTGCTGCGGATGCCCGTCTGGTTGACGCTGACGTGCTTGAGCAGGGCCACCTTTTCGGCGTCGGACATCCAGCGCGCCTGCATCGGCGTGTCGGGGATGAGGGCGACGACGGACAGGCCGATGGCGACGGTGACGCAGCCCAGCACGACGAACATGACGCGCCAGCCGGCCAGCGGCGCCGCCGGGGACACGTGCTGGAAGGCGTACGACAGCACGCCGCCGATGATCTGGCCGAAGCCGAGGCCGAGGTACCAGAAGGAGAAGCGCGGCGCCTGCTCCGACTTGGTGTACCACTGGCTGCTGATGAGCGCCAGCGACGGCGCGATGGTGGCCTCGAAGATGCCCAGGAAGATGCGCGACGCCAGGATGCTCGGGTAGTTGTGCGCCGCGGCGCCGCACGCCGTCGCCACGCCCCAGAGCGTCACGTTGATGCCGAGCCACTTGGCGGCCGGGACCTTTTGCAAAAGGTAGACTGCGGCGCAAAGGTGGTCATGTTAGCATCACGGGGGACCAATAAACTTTTTTTCTTCTTCTCTTAGGAAATTTGCGACGGCCAAGCTGATCATGACTGTCGCGGGCGGCGTCATCGTGGACCTGCCAAAGGGGAAGGGAGACTGGGGGGAAGGGGGGGGGGACGTGTGTGCGCGGGTAAGCTTACTGTTGGGAATTTCAAAGCAGAGAAGACCAACAAAGAGGAAAGTGGCAACGTTGGAGAAGCGGTTGCCGGTGAGGTCCAGGTCCTTTTTGATGCCCATGACGGCAGCATACTATATGCGGAAGAAGAAGAAAGAAAGTTCTTGTCAGCTTTGCAATTGGCCATCTGTGTAACGATGGGAGGGTTCTGGTGGATGGTGATGATGGGGGAATGCACACGGCCGGATGTCAAAAAGACTCACGTTGTAGATGACCTTGTCGAGGAACTGCATCGTGTAGCAGCCAAACATGATGGGAACGATGCGCCAGTCGATGCGGGCGCGCAGCTTCTTGAGGTCAACGGCGTCGACGCCGGGCACGTCGCGGTGCTCGTCGAGGAACAACCAGGCCGCGTCGACCTCGGTGCTGCTGCTGCTGCGGCGGCGGCCGGACATGTCCTTGCCGGCCGCCGCGGGATGATGGGCTGCGGCGTTGTCGCTGGTCGACGGCGACGACGAGCTGCCCGGGCGCTCGTTGACGTCGAAGCTCTTTTCGTTTGGTTCCGTGGCGGACATTGTTTGCGGCTGTTTGACAAAGAACCGTGTATGTGTATGCCAGTTTTGTCTCGGAAAACGGGTTGCAACTTGGGCCCGAGGGGGGGTAATGGGCGACGACTTCCAGATGAGGAGGGGGGAGTGTAGAACCGGAAATAAGAAGAAGGCTAAAAAAAAAAGAAAGAAAAGAAGGAAGAAGATAAAACTTGAGAGGGCTCAAAGGCCGCGAGTCTTTTGTATTTCCTTTTCTTTTGGTCGTGGGTTTGCCCCCCTTGCAGAAGTGTAGGTCGTCGACACACGCAATTGGGATACACAAGAGGTGTCGAGCTCACAGTCTAAAGAGCGGAAATGAAGATAAAAGAGATTCATATGAATCGAAAGAAGAAGAAAAAAAGTAGAATAAAGATAAAGCCGGGGCTTGTGTCTCCTTTTTGTCTGAATGTCAAGTTCGTTTTTTTTTTTGGAGCGGTCCGCGGGTTTTTAGCAACCCAAAGAGGGAAACCCTTTTTCGTGTTGAAAGCAACCGTCCCTTCCCGTCAAGTTTGATCAATTCCGGCTAAGCGGGCTTGGGAGGGGGGAGGAGTTGTTCAAAAAATAAATGAATAAATAAAATAAACCACGCGGCGGCATGCATATATTGATTGCAAGGGTATGCATAGAGCAACGGGACTTGATGTGTTTTGGGACAGGGCAGAAACTCGAGCTCGCAAGTCGAATAAAGGAAATGGGAGCATGTCAACTGGGTCTTGCATCGAGCAAAAGGCGAGTGTGCAAACGGCCCCTCCCCCATCCATCCATCCATCCACCCAAATCCGTCCCCGTCCATCGCATATCCTATTAGTATCCATTCCCCCCTCCGCCTCGCGGGCGGCGCCCACATCCCCCCGTCGCCTGATGTCTGGATACCGACGGAGCTCCCTCCTTTTCAATGGCCAGGAAAAAGAAAAAGAAAAGAAAAGAAACGAAGAGGGCCGCTAAGTAAAAAGTAGTTTGGCCTGCTTTTACGTGAGGAAACTACAAACCGAGTAGGTACGGATTAGACTATCAGTAGTTAGCACTGATGAATAACTGGGACAATTTCCCTCTGGAAAAGGTGGGTTGCGTCGCATAACGAAATTCAGGCCAATTGGGAGAGAGAGAGAGAGAGAGAGCCAAGAGAAATGCAGTTAGAGCTTATTATCGGTAGGGGATCAACCCAGAAAGAAGCGGGCCGCCACTGGCCATAACCCGGTGGCGTTTTCTTTCCTTCTTCTTTTTTTCTTTTCTTTTCTTTTTTATCAATTGCTGCGTGGCAACGGAGAAGGGGACCCTTGACCGGCCGAGTAACTACTTGGTGGAGGAACCGCAGGCCAAGTCGTTTGAGCTGGTAGTACTGGCTAGTACTGGCCAGTACGGAGCACTGGCCTGATGTATCAGTCTGCTCGCCAGTTCGGACATGCCATCACTACTGGTACGGATGGCCCCATTCCCATGCGGGTGTCGCTGTTATGGTGGGACTTGGCAACTAGGTGTGCATGTGCGTGTGTGTGTGTGTGTGTATGTATGGCATGCGGCGGCATTGCCACGTTGTTGCATCAAGATGCGGCTCTTTTATTGATTTTCATTTATTTCTTTACCCGTTTTTTGTTGAATAGCTTTCGGTTCTTTACCGAAGCGATGAGCAGACCTGACATTCTGACTGAAGCTTGGATGGGCCGGTGCGGCTGGATGTCGACGTCATACGACTACTGACAGGGAGAAGGGGACAGAGAGAGAGAGAGACAGACAGACAGACAAAGGATCGTCTGCGCAAAGAATGTCGTACCATGGCAATGGTAGCATCGTGGGAGTGAGTGGCAGAATGCAACGCAATGGCGCAGGGACAAAAGGGCCGTTACTAGGTATCGACCCAGTATCCAAACTATAGGTACCAGTGGGTATCAGTAGTCGCAAATTTCAGGCCGCATATCCTCCCCTGCCACTCTCTGCACCACAAGCCCAGAGCTTCTCGACAACGGGCCGGCCGAGAATGGGTGTTGATGTGACGGCAAACTCAACCTAGCGGCACATCATTTTGACGTCGTTTCTTTTTTTTTCTTTTTTTTCTTTTCTTCTTTTTGCCAAGGCTGACGCAAGGCTCGGTCCACTCGGCCCTGTTATTACATAGTACTTACAAGAGCACCATGACAAGAAACTTATGGATACCCAAAAGTACTTACTCGCTTTCTTCCCAGCTTCCTCGCCTCCCCTACCAGGCAAAAGGTCCGCCAAGGGGGAGGGGGAAGGGGGAGGCGTTGCGGATATCACGTAACATTAATAACAAGTCGAGAGCTATTGCTGCGCCGCCTTTGTCTTGTTCCACGGATGTTTGATGCCTCGATCCGGCGAACCATTGATTTGAGAGCTCCATTTTTTTTTCTTTCTCTTTCCTTTTCTTTTTTGACCTTGCATCACAGGATTCCAATTTTTCATTTTTCGTTCTTGTGAACAAGTTTGCAAAGATGCCAAGGGGAGAAGTGGACAGTCGACAGTGCTTCTGTGGCTAGCCCTGAATCTAGCAAGTTAGTGCAGCACCAACACAGGCGGAAGCCAAGGCACCCAAAAAAAAACGTCGTCGTTGACGTGGTATTCAAACCATTGATGGACCGATCTTTTCAATAGACTTCTTTCTTATGCGCCGGGTGCAGAAAAAAAAATCTGGTCTCGTCTGGACTCTGGTGCTTGTACTTGTTATTCGTGACGTCTTGTACTCATCTTCCTTGTCCCGCCAAGGTGGGCGTCGTCTTTTGGTGGGTGCGCGGGAACGGGTGGGCGCGGCGCTGGGCACGACCACAGCACATCACCGTGCGGGCTCCAGGAGATCGATCTCCCGCTATGGAGCAAATTCCATTTCGCTTGGTTTTTTGGGGGCACTTTTCAGATGATGGAGGCAGGGTAAGTAAGTAGGGTGGGTGGGTAGGTATAATTATCATTTTGCTTCTTCCAAGAGGCTGCGACCGTCAATGCCGTCCCGACACATCTCAAACCTCTCACACCAATGTAACAAGGACATACACGCACACACACACACGTCAACAACTCTTGGGGGGAAAAAAGTAAGAGCTAACTACTGATACAATTTCAAGGAGGGTGGGGGGGGAGACCCTGGCCCTGGCCCTGGCCTTTGCTGAAGATGTGATCGACGGGGTTCTTTTTTTTTTCGTGGACGGCCAGGCTACTACGTACTGGTAATAGTTGACAACTTGACAACTTGACAACGAAAAGACTCCACTGACGGCTTCTATTGCCTGCTCTCGTTTTCCTTCGCTTCGTTTGGCTCCGCTGGGTAAGTAGGCAAGCGAGCGAGCGAGCTGGCCGGGGGGCCGGGGGGAAACCTTTTTGGCGGAGCTGTTCTTGATTTTCCCCCTTCTCGGTCACGGTTTGGATGACCTTGTAGGGATTCCTTTTTTTCGTTTTCCTTTTTTTTTCTTTGGTGTATTTTGTAACAGCCCTGTGTGGCTTCATTGTTATTTTTTTTTACCCTCCGTGTAATCCGTACTGAAGTATATGCTGTCACAGTTGTGGCTGGGATGTCTTGTCAACTTCCGACGAGGGCGCCGCCCTTGGCCTGAGACAAATTTCGGCCGATGACCCCGTCGAGCGTAATCGCTTCATCTAGCTTGGTAGCTGAAGGACGAGGGATCCAAAGGGAAAAATGAGTAGAGAAAATAAACAGACGGACGGACATTTAGACGGATATGAGAGAGCGTAAAAATCAGAAAACAATGCCTAGTCCAATGCATACCTCTGACACAAAACTTCTTTGCCACTTTCTTCCAATGTCACAAAACGATTGGAGTGACCGACTTTTTTCTTTCCTCTGGCTTCAAAATGTCTATTAGTATTCGAGACATTGAGAAGCAAAATCCAGATAGTAACCGCCGCATCCCGTGCTTGTTCTCCTCTCCCTCCCCTAGCTGTGCCCTTCTTGACCCTTTACCTGTCCTTTGTCTCTCTCTCTCTCTCTCTCTCTCTCTCGTGTTCTTTCATCAACCCTGGCAATCTGGATGCTGACATCCCGAAAAAAAAAAAACAACCCCCTCTCTTCTTGCAACCGGCCCTTGACCAATACGGGTTAATCGTTGGCTCGTGGCCACCCTTTGCTATGGGGACTGGCGCCGCCATTTCGGTGGTGGCTCGCCTCCAACTAGCGCCGCCGGCACCATCTCCTCTCGCTTCTCGGGCAGGCCAAGTGTTGGGAAATAAAAAAAAAAAAAAAGGAGAAAAGAAAAGAGAGAGAAAAGCCCCCCTACCCTCCTTGCCTCCAAGACCACCGCGGTGTTACTTAGTAGGCTGGCTGTTTGGTCGACTGTCTTTGCCGTGGAGAACTTTGGCTTACCTGCATCAAGGCTAAGCTAGGATGTCGCTCCAAAGTGCCGGGGCCGGGGGGACATCATCTACTCACGGATTTACATGCTACGTAAATGCTACAGATTACACTGAACTTGTTCCTTTTTGGTCTCTTCCCGTACAAGCTCCGTAGAGCCTCCCTCACTAGTTTTGTGCAAGAGGGCCCTGATTGTCAGAGAATAGAATATATGAGTTTTTTTTTGGTCTTTTTTTTGAAAAAAAAAAAGAATAGTTTCTCCCCGTCGTCTCTCCCTCCATAAGCTGTAATACTTAAAACTCCCTTGCCCGTTTTCAAAACTCTCCAATGAAATGTGTCTATAACAACACACGCCGCCCTTTTTTTCGCATAGAGTACTTGGTCTTTGGCACCTGTTTCCTAAATCGTCGTCTGCAGGGTTCGGGTCTCATTGGCGCGCGCGCCCGAGTCGTCACAGTCACGGCCAGAGAGAGAGAGACAGCCTTGGAAGAGATTTGGGATGCAAAGTGTGTAAACACAGAATCTGACATGAACGTGCTTTGAGTTACATTCGTTACCGTCATCCGTCGCAGCTCGCAGCTCGCTGCCCCCCCTCCTCCTCTCTCGCAAGGTCTTTTTTACTATTTGACTCGCTGATACCCTCGTCTACTTTTGCCATTCGTTTTATTATTTGCTGCCCCCTTTGGTTTTTTCCCCTTGGACCTTGGATTTAGCATCTCTCAGCCCCCCTCCGAACTTATATGCACAAGTCACCATCGCCGCCGCCGTCATGACCTGGGTCTCTCAAGTCACGCCCGAGGTGGACGCCATCTCCCAGTGGCGGACCATTGTCGCCGTCTGCGTCGTCCTCACCATCGTCTCGTTTGCCGTCGTCGGGTTCCGCCTGTGGCTGAGCGTCCGCGGCCGCGGCCTCATGGCCGACGACTACGTCGCCGCCGCGTCCTTTGTCCTCGCCTTTGTGTACTCGGTCCTCACCATTATCCAGACAAAGTACGGCCTGGGTCTGCCGCTCAAGCTGCGCTCCCACGACCCGGGCGTCGCCTCGACGTACAAAAAGGTCAACTTTGCCGGCCGGCCCATCTACCAGTTCGGCGTCAGCCTCTTCAAGGTCGCCCTGCTCATCAGCTACCTCCGCCTGCTGCAGGCGACCAGCAAGCGCAACTACCGCGTCCTCATCTGGGTCACCATCGTCGCCGTCCTCCTCGGCCACCTCGGCAGCGCCTTTGCCCTCATCTTTGCCTGCAAGCCCGTCAGCTTCTCGTGGAAGCTCACCGTCAGCGACCCGAACCCGACCTGCGTCAACCTGTCGCAGACCTCCCTCATCTACTCCCTCATCACCATCATCTCCGACGTCCTCGTCGCCGTCCTGCCGATCCCCGTCCTCCTCACGCTCAAGATCCCAAACGCCAAAAAGGCCGGTCTCGTCGGCGTCTTCCTGCTCGGCCTCTTCACCACAATCTGCTCCGTGCTGCGCCTGGTGCAGCTCAACCGCATCTCCTTTGGAGACGGCAACTCCACCATGCTGGTCCTCTGGGGTGTCATTGAGTTCAACGTCGGTGTGAGTACTGGCCCCGTCCGCTGGCATCGCTCCCTCATCTGCCGACGGCGCAAAAAAAAAGAAAAAGAAAAAAGAAAAAAAAACTAACAAAGCTATGCAGAACATGGTTACCTCGCTGCCGTTCCTCGCACCCGTCTTTATCAAAAAGGCTAAAGATCTCAGCTACAGACGTTACAAGACCAACAGCCGCGAAACCGAAGCGTCCAAAAACTCCAGACTATCAAGACAACCAGGCGCGAGCAGAGACATGTACCACATGGAGGATGTTAAGCGCTCCGCCAACCACAAGAGCACCGTGGTGGGATCCAGCCAAACCTCGGGCAGCAGCGAAAACATTCTACCAAAAGAGGGCATTGTAAAATCGGTGGAATACTCCGTATCAGTGGACAAGCCGCACTCGGAGGAGCAAAATACTCCATGGCACCCAGTCTAAAAGGCGGCCTTTACGAGTCTCTGTGTGGTTTTCCTTCCCTCTCCCCCGTTGTGTATATAGCGATACCAGCTCTAATGTTGATACAAAATGTATATACTGTATTTTATTTCGATTTTTTTTTCGGAGATCAACGGGCTCCCGATCATGAAGTGGCCCACAGAAGACGTGCGTGAGATGGCTGATGAGGTGTGCAAGCCACCCCGGAAGCCGACGATGGCCTAGTGCTGCTGACGTGTGAGATTGCTGACCACCATACCATGGCGCGATGGCACCTCCTGCGGATAGAGTAACTTCCCGCTTCAGGTGCTCGCGATGACGCTAGGACCAAGGAATCTATCGCGACGATGCCGAATCGGCCTGTTTTTTTTTATCCATTATCCTAGGCTGAGGCTCCCGTCGTTGGGAGGCGAGGAGCGGACAAGGCGACGCTGCTGATTCAGACGCCATGGTCTTTGCTTTTTTTTTTTTTGACCTTTTATTTTGGGTTGACTTGTGCGCATGCGTTTCCTCACGTCATTAGGTTTTTGGGTCGGGTTGTGCAACCGGAGTACATTTTTCAGAGCTGACCGTAGGTAGCATTGTTTGGCCGTGTCTGCTTCCCACCCTACACAAACTGCATACTCTGTCTGATGTATGCAATGACGTTGGGCGAATACGTAGATGCACAATATCTCACAGCACCATATGATGGCAATGCCCGTATTATTTCCGCGCCGGCCCCCCATCGTTAATTCGTGGTGGTGGACTGGGGGTCCTGGGGCGCGCGCGCGTCCCGCGGCATGGCCCCCAAGGTTAGTTACTTGGAACCCAACAGCAGGTTATAGTAGGCATCCTATGTAAATGGTCCTCGGGATCCGAACATGAGGAGGAACGGTTAAATTTGGCCCAGGTTCTTGGCATGCTATTGTCGTGATCGTGTCTGTTTCCATGTCGAGTCATGGTCATGCCGTTCGATAGCACGAAGCCTCGTGTGCATCGAGCAGAATAGCCGGCAGGATGCTGCTACCCAGATCAGGGCACATCTGTCGCTCTGTCAGATGCGACGAGGCTCCCGTTGATTCATCATGCCCATCTGGGCCTGAGGCGGCGGGCGCACAGTAGTAGCAGCTGCAGCCTTATGGGACTACCGTAGTTGGCTAGAATGGAGTAGGCAGAGACGCGGATTGGCTGGCCACTTCTGATCAGTCCTGTAAGTATCTATTCTTTTTCTATCTATTTTCCAGGCGGCTGATCATTGCGAGAAGGCTTAGACAAACCCTTTTTTTAATCGATGGCCCCGATCAAGAGTGGCCATGTGCGGCCCGAGGCTAGAACGACTTGGCTGCTTGGCCACTACCGCCCAATAAGAGGCAACTGGATCTTTCCGGATCAGTAATTTTCTGTTTTTCTGTCTATTTCCTCTTTTGTTTGCCTTTGCCTTTTTTTAGCCTTTGTTAGTTGCAACTTTTCATTTTAGTGTGGCGTGCCTCTATGACGACTTCTTCAAGCCAGTAGGTGCAGCACACCTAAGTAGGTAAGTACCTAGGAGCATCTGTAAGTAGCCTGCAACAATGTTGACACACTGCCTGTAGGTATCTCTGAGCAGCAACGTATGGCGATTGTGTGGCAATTTGCTCCAAGTTACTTGGCTTTCGCCCAACCAATCCCAGCCACCAACACCTGCCCCAAGACCACTCACAAGCCACTGCGACGCCACACCCCTTGCGGCCTCACAATCGCACCCTCCGTCCGTACCTAGTTCAGGGTCATTCGGACGTTGACGCTCAATCCCGCCAACTACTTACTATTTTAGCCACCAATTCTACGCGTAGCTTCCACGCACGTGTATCGGCCGCTTCACGACATTGCTTTTTGACCGCCCCTTTTAGTCAATCACATGCCCTACGACCGACGGCAGTTCTACGTCACGATACTAGAGCTGTCGGTACCTGGTTGCCCGTGGCCGCCGTACGCAGTCCCTGGCTGCTATCGAGCCTCCGCGGCAACTTCCTAGTCGGCAACCGCCGCGCGATCCAGGCCTGCCGATAAATCGGTTCGTACTTGGCTTTCTACGGGCTTCTGTCTCATGCCTCTCCGGACCGAGTCTGGATTCGAGCTTTGACGGCCGACAAGCCGCTTCCATCTGCGACCCGAACCACCCCTCGTCCGATACCCTCCCGGTCCCGCGCGAAACTTTGCGTACCGAGACCCAAATATGGCCCGCGATGACTCAGTATCGCCATTCTCGCGATCGCCCCAGAAGTCCCCGACAAACGATGACCCCTACACGCCGCCTGTTGTTGGAGGGGGACTTGCCACCTCCACGCCCAGGCAGGACGCCGCGGCGGACAACGTAAACAGCCAAGAAAAGGAGGTGCCCGCGCTGTCAAGCCATCCTCCGAGTTTATCTACTGGGTTGCCTCATCGAAACGCCACAGATTCAAATGCCGAAGCACCTGGAACCCCTGGCGGCCAGATTCCTCCTGGTACTCCCGGTAGCGCCCGTGTCCAGTTCGCCCGATTTGACCCCCCAGATTTCCAACCATCACACTCCCGACACAACTCCGCTGAGAATCCTGAAGCTGCCAAGTCGAGAGGCGGTTCCATCATGTCCAAGCTCAAGTCGCTCACACCCAACTCTCTGCAGTCGCCGAAACCTGCCCCTCTCGACTTGGACGGTGCGCAGGTCTCCGCGGCGTCCCCCACCGCTGGGCGTTTTGCTGGTCGAGTGCCTGACACCTTGCGCGAAGAGGCGGAAGAGACCGATGCAGACATGGACGGTGAAGCTGACGCCGATGTCGAGGAGGAAGCAGATGAAGCACAACCCGCTGGACCTGTCAAGAAAAAGAAGCGCAGGATGCGCCGTTTTGTCAAGGGTGAAGGATCGGTTCCCACCTCCCCTTTCAGATTTCCAAACGATGGCGATGTGTTTAGTCACAGATTCCTGAGACGCCGTGCCAGCATGCCGGACACATCCGCACACAACCAGGTTCTTTCCGAAGGTGAGGCTCCGCCGCGAGCCAAGCGGCGTCCGTTTGTTAGGCGTGGTCATTCGTGGGTGAATGCTGGCGTCGCGCAACCTGAGACCGACATCGAGGCGTTGGAGAGCTCAGCTGTTATCGGCCGTCGTCATGGTCACACGCGGCGCATCACTGTCTTTGGAGGCGGTGGTGTATCCGACGGCGATGCTATCATCCAGCGCAGACCATTCTTTCACTCGGAGCGTGCGTCCAACTTTGGCGCCCAAAAATGGAGACAAGTAAAGAGTACTTTGAAACTTTTGCGCCAAAAGAAGGATGACCGCTTCGACTACTACAAGTCTGCCGAGTTGATGGCCGAGCTCAGAGCCGGTGCCCCTGCCGTGCTCATGTTTGCCAGCATGATCCAGCGAGATGAACATGGGAATAAGAGAATCCCAGTATTGCTGGAACAGCTGAAGCTAAACATTACGCACAGCGCCCCCGTACCCGACGACGACAGCCAACGTCATTGGAATTTTACCATTGAGTTGGAGTACGGCAGTGGCCCTAGCCGGATGGTCTGGACGGTCGTTCGCAGCGTTCGAGATGTCTATAATCTTCATTTCCGTTACAAGTTCGCCTTGAACAACGACATGTATTTGCCAAGCCAAATACACCTGGCTGCACGCCCCAAACAGCCCAAATTTCCCTATTCCCTCTTCCCTTACCTGCGAGGTGCGCGTGACAAGGAGGAGAGCAGCGATGATGAGGAGGCGGCTAGCGGCAGAGAGCCCAATACGAGAGACGGAGGTGACGCTGCGGCTGGCGATGATGGTTATGCTACCGGTAGCGACGGGGGCGGCAACCGACATCCTCGCCGCAAACGGTCTCGCGTCAACATGCTCGGCATGAGGCGCCGCTCAACCGGCTTCACCGACAATGGCGAGGGCCCAAGCGACAGCACCCCCGAGGCCATGCGCCAGCGTTATGTTGAGAAGCAGCGACGCACTTTGGAGCAGTATTTGTCCGGCATGATTCGCTGGCTCATGTTCAGAGCCGATAGTAACCGCCTCTGCCGCTTTCTGGAACTCTCTGCACTCGGTGTCCGCCTTGCCGCTGAAGGTAGCTATCACGGCAAGGAAGGCTATCTGCACATCCAGTCTGCTAAGGGTCTCGACTTTCGCCGTGTGCTGACACCCGCCAAGGTTATTGCTCGTCACAGCCGCAAGTGGTTCCTGGTGCGCCAGAGCTACATTGTTTGCGTCGATTCTCCCGAAAATATGAACATTTATGATGTCTATCTCGTGGATTCCAAGTTTACCATCGCCGCGAAGAGAAACACCGTCAAGCAAATCGCCTCCAAGAAGAACAAAGAGATTGACCTAACAGTGGAGGCTTCTCCATCAAAGCATCATACCCTGACACTCAAAACTTCGGAGCGCAAGGTCCGCCTCTTCTCCCGCTACCATGTCATCACGAGCCAGTTTCAAGAGTCAATCAGTGAGATGCTCCGGGAAACCGTCTGGTCTCAGAAGAAGCGATTCGACAGCTTTGCTCCTGTTCGTCAAGGCGTCTTCGCACAGTGGCTGGTTGACGGCCGCGACTACATGTGGAACGTCTCTCGCGCCATCAACATGGCCAGGGACGTCATCTACATCCATGACTGGTGGTTGAGTCCCGAACTGTACATGAGACGACCGGCTGCGATTAGTCAAAAGTGGCGCCTCGATCGTCTCTTGCAAAAGAAGGCTCGCGAAGGTGTCAAAATCTTCGTCATCATCTACCGCAACGTCGAAGCGGCCATTCCCATTGATTCCGAGTACACAAAATTTTCGCTGCTGAATCTGCACCCCAACATCTTTGTCCAGCGATCGCCCAACCAGTTCAAGAAGAATCAATTTTTCTTTGCCCACCACGAAAAAATTTGTATTGTCGATCACGACGTTGCTTTCACTGGTGGTGTGGACCTTTGCTTTGGTAGATGGGATTGCCCACAGCATCCTATCGTTGACGATAAGCCGACTGGTTTCGAAGTGTCTGACGCGCCAAAGGATGCGGAACACTGTCAACTCTTCCCCGGCAAGGACTACTCGAACCCTCGTGTGCAAGATTTTTTCCGCCTCGCGGAACCGTACGAGGAAATGTACGACCGCTCCAAGGTCCCCCGAATGCCATGGCACGATATCGGCATGCAGGTTGTTGGTCAGCCTGCTCGTGATCTGACACGCCACTTCGTTCAGAGATGGAACTATCTACGCCGCGGTCGCAAATCTACCAGACCTCTGCCGTTCCTGCTCCCACCCCCAGAAGCCAATTTCGAGGAGCTTGAAGCACTGGGTTTGACGGGCACTTGTGAAGTTCAAATTCTGAGATCTGCGAGCACATGGTCCCTCGGGCTAGAAGAAACGGAGCATAGTATCCAAACTGCATACATCAAGATGATTGAAGATTCAGAGCATCTTGTCTACATCGAGAACCAGTTCTTCATCTCCAGTACCGAGGCGTACAACACCCGCATCGTCAACAGAATCGGCGACGCGATTGTACACAGAATCGTCCGAGCTCACGAGAATGGAGAAAGCTGGCGCTGCATCATTCTCATCCCATTAATGCCGGGTTTCCAAAACACTGTCGACGAGCAAGAAGGCACGAGCGTGCGACTCATCATCATGTGCCAGTTACAGAGCATATGCCGAGGCGAGAATTCCATCTTTGGCCGCCTTCGGGCCGCCGGAATAGACCCCCAAGAATACATTGATTTCTTCTCTCTTCGCCAGTGGGGTATACTGAGCACAGATGCATTGGTTACTGAACAGTTGTACATTCATGCCAAGACGATTATCGTGGATGACCGCGTGGCTCTCATCGGTTCAGCCAATATCAACGAGCGCTCCATGGTCGGTCATCGTGACTCGGAGGTCGCCGCGATCGTCCGAGATACCGACATGATTTGGTCCACAATGGGCGGCAAGCCGTACCAAGTTGGTAGATTCGCGCACACATTGCGCATGAGGTTGATGCGAGAGCATCTGGGTCTAGACACCGATGCAATCTTGGAAGAAGAACGCGAAAATGACGTCAACCAGGAAGGGTTCGAGGACCAAATGGACAGTATCTATGCCGAGAAGTCCGGGTCGCCGAATGGCGCGTATAACGGAGAGTCTAGCAAGGCAACCCATCCTGGAATGCACCATCTGCGAAGCTTCAACAACGAACTCGACATCGAAATGGCGAAGGCGGTGGACCCCGTATCGTCGTCATCAGATGAAGAGCTCAGGCGAAAACACAAGGGCAAACAGAGGGAAAGTGACGCCGCTTTCGCTGAGCGTCATCTTAGAGATGTTTCTGGCCACGGACCCGACCATTGGAAAGCTGCTGAGAAGGCTGGTATTGATGAAGGGAGAGACTCCGTCGTTGTAGGTGGTCGCGAGTTCCTCGTCCGCAGCAGCGATTCCATGGGCAAAGGTACCTTGGCGGAGCCCCAGCCCAAGGATTCGCACGGCCATGAGCATCAATCGCCGGACATCACTGCTGAGAACAAGGAGCTTCCCCCTCTGCCGCCATTTGACGACCACACTGCCGACGCGGACCTGCTTCGACCGGCCCAGCTGACCACGCTCCCTGAGACTAGTGACGCCGACATTCATGGTGATGACCTTGGTGCCTTCCGTTACCTAGCCGCCGACATCAAGAGGGCCACGATCACAAAAGACTGCATGAAAGACCCGATTGCGCCCGAGTTTATTGATGACATATGGAACAGAGTGGCCCGCAACAACACCAAACTTTATCGCAAGGTATTCAGATGCATGCCGGATTCAGAGGTCAAGACATGGGCCGAGTATCGTGATTTTGTTGCATACGGCAAAAAGTTTCAAGAGAGCATGGAAGTCCGTACAGCCTCAGAAGAACAAGACGCCACAAGCGAAGCTGGGGGTAATCTGAAGCACACCGCAAGCAGCGGTGCTATTGGCATCACGGTGCCGGACCTGGAGGCGCTTGCAAATCTCAGGGGCGAGGAAACGCAGACGGTAGCTGCCGATCTTCATGACCAGCACACCAGCCCCAACGTCACGGGTGAGAATCAGGAAGAGGGCCTGGGAGAGAAGGTGGCCGCAGCTCCGGCCGCAGCAGCAGATGTCGAACGCGAGGTGGGCGCGGAAGCCGAGAAGCAGTCTACAAACACAGAACCTCTCGAGCGCAAGACGACAACATTTGCCAACCTTGAGAAGCCGCCCACGAAGGATACTGCCACGGCAGCGGCCCAGGCCCAATTCGGCTCCGTTAAGAGGCGACGCCGCGCGGCCACTAAGAGTAGTCGCCGCTGGTCGAGCGCCGACGAAATGCCGTCTCGAACTGAGGCTGAGGGTCTTTTGAAGATGATCCAGGGCAACATTGTCGAGTTCCCCTACGACTGGCTCATTACCGAAGAACACAACGGCAACTGGGGCTACCAGGTGGACGGTGTTGCACCGCTGGCGATTTAGTAAGTCAACGACACAGACGTGATGATTCAATACTAAACTCTGGTAGTAACTAATGTCGCCATGCGCGTCGGCGACTTTTCACTGGTAGGCAATATGCCTTGTCGCTACACTTTCGACAGAAATGGACCCGACCCATTTTCTAGTTTTGATTTTTCTCTATGGCATTGCGTGGCGCTGATCGTCTTTTTGGCTGAGATGCATTGACAATATACTTTACTTTCTTTTGTGCAAGAGAACATAGCATTGCAATTATAATAGAAGACAACAGACAAAGTTGTTTATACATGGTGATAATACAAATTCTATAGCGTACACTCATTTCTTAGAAACTGAAAAATTCTGGTACATGGTTGCTCGAACGCTCCTCCACATGCGACTCGCCCGCCACTCTGATAATATGTTCGTTTTTTTTTTTGAAAGAATGATGGGGAAAGACTTAAACCCTTTCGCTCACCCAGATGGCACCACGACAGCCTGCACGGATGACGCCGGTGAGCAGCCAGTGGGGGTCGGCCTTTTTTGCATCATGCTCGACGGCGTGGTCGAGGTGCTCGAGCTCCTCGTCGCGGATCCGCCGCAGCGTGGCGATGAGCTCGGTGAGCTCGGGGCCGACCTCGTAGCCCTCGGACTCCCACGCGGCGACCATCTCCAGCAGGGTGCGGATCTGCTCGTTGTAGTGGCCGCCAATCTCGGTCTCGACGGCCTCGGTGCAGGCCATGGCGGCCTCGCGGCCGAGAACGGCCGTGGACCAGCCGAGGCCGCTGGCGAGGGCCGACCAGAGCGGGTACAGCGCCGTCGGGCGCACGCGGTGCCGGTGGATCAGCGCGTTGAAGGTGGCGAGGTGCGCGGCCTCCTGGTCGTACATGTGCCGCATGAGCGGCCGCAGGTGCGGGTGCGCGCGCACAATGGGCGGCGTCTGCGCCGTGTAGATGAGCGTCGCCGCGAGCTCGCCCGCCTGGTTGACGCGCAGCGCCGAGGACAGGAAGTCGCGCTGCTCGGCCGTGAGCGGCTTGCGCGGCTTCGGAGCTTCGCCGGAGGGGGAGGAGGAGGAGGAGGAGGAGGACGGCGTGGCGAAGAGGCGGGCTGGCGCGGTGGTAAAGGATCGGATGGAGGGTCGTGGGCAGGTGCACAGGCGGCGGCGTGCGGGCCGGGCTATGCGTGGTACGGCGGACATTATCGAGAGGGCCGATTGGTGGTGATGATGAGCTTGAAAGGACGACGGCAGTGAAGTCATGGAATGAATGGGCTGATGTGCCCCAGTGGAGCATCGGAGCTGTAACCAACTTTACAGTGGGCACACCTTTGAGTGAACCGGGCGAGGCGGAAAAAAGCTTCTGCCGCCTTCCGCTGCTGTGCCACCAATATTATAGTGCCACACGTGTGGCTGCACAGCGTCGCGCCGCGAAACCTAGAACGTCCACTGCAGCACTGTACTTCCGCCGCGCTGCTGGCTGTTCATTCACCTAAAAACCAGGCGCCTCTCCTCGCCCCTGGCCCTGAAAAACTCTCACCCCTTTCATTCCTTTTCGTTTCTTCTTCTGTCATTTTCGGTCCTGGTCGCAGGCAGTCCTCCTCCTTTTTAAATGCATCCTACATCACATTTCTAATACTAGACGACAAGAGTTGGCCGCAACGCATCCCGCACGTCACCGTCGGTCGACCACGGATAAAAAATTGCCTCCATTTTACCTTCAGCGACACCAATTACCGACCAGGGGAAACAGTCCACGGCGAAACCGTCTCACACAATGGCTGATTTCGAGGCTGACCTCTTTGATCTTGCTGGTGGCGACTCCGATTCGGAGGGATCGGTCGTCGACCGTAGACGCTCCGCGTCGCCGCCAGCAAAGAGAGGCTCCAAGACGAAAAAATCGAGGCATTCGGCCGATGGCGACTCCGAGGAGGAAGGTGAAGCGTGAGTGACCATATACCACGGCGGGCCATTCATGATGGCACTGCTGGATGCCATGACGGCCTGACGGGAGGATGAGCGACCTATGCTAACGCGCGCGGGACAGCTACTCAGGGCCTGGCTCACCCAACTCCCTAGACTCGGCACCCATGGACGAATCGGACTCGGACGATGAGCAATCAAGAGCCCGTGGTACTGGCGGCGGCGGCAATGATGAAGAAAAGTATCCCGTTGACGGAAAGTTTCGAAGCGAGTCGGAAAAAGCAGAGATCATGGCGATGCCTGAACTGGAGCGAGAGCAGATCTTGGCTGACCGTGCCAACGAGATCGAGCGACTGCGACAGAACCGTCTTTTGCGCCAGATGGTCACGGATACACAAAACGATGAGCGCAAGGCCAAGAAGAAGCGTAGCGCCGACAGCGCCGATCTTGACGATGACGACGAGGACCGTCGCGGCAAGTCGTCGCGGCGCACCGGCGGAACGGCCATGGATGCGCTGCGTCGAGCCAGAGCCGACAAGCAGAAGCGCAGGGAGGACCATGAACGGCGCCGCGACGCGTACTCGCCTCGGCGGGACTCGGACGATGAGGCGAGTGAGGATGACTACCGACGCGGCTCCCGTACTCCGGAAAAGAAGGAAGAGCAGAAGGACGAGCCCAAGCCGGAGCTGCGCGACTTTGAGAGGGTGCGCCTGGGACGCAACGAGTTTGCGCAAGTGTGCTTCACACCGGGTTTCGAGCCCGCGATTACAGGCTGCTTCATACGTATTGCTCTGGGTCCTCATCCCGAAACCGGCGTGGAGCAGTACAGAATGGCTATTATAAAGGGTATGCACTATTCGGACGTCTGCGTTAGGAACTTGGAGGCTAACCGTACGCAGGCTTCACCACCGGGAGACCATATGCTCTGAGTGGTCCAAATGGTACCTTCGTAACGGATCAATATGTCAAGGCGGCGCATGGCAAGGCTGTTAAGGAATTTCCCTTCATTGCCGCCTCTAGTGGCAAATTCACAGAGGTATGGTGCGCGATATGCAGAAGCTGAAATCTGTCTAACTTGTCTTCAGAACGAAATGAACCGTTACCAAGTAACGTGCCACAATGAAAATGTCAAGATGCCGCTCAAGCTCGCCCTAAATAGCAAGGTTGACCAGATTAACAATCTCCTCACACACAACTGGACAAATGAGGAGATCAAGGCACGGTTGGCGCGACGAAACGAACTGCGCAAGCGCTTTGACCCAGCAGAGCGCGAACGTGTCGCCCGTCTGCTCGAGGAGGCTACCGTCGCCGGCCACGACGAGCGCATGCAGGAGCTGCAGGAGGAGCTGGACAAGCTTGGAACACAACGGCTGGCCTTTAAGACGAGTCTCGGCCCGACCAAGTCGTCGCACGAGAGCACCAGGATCTCCAGCGAGCAGGACCGCCTGGCCGCGCGGAACAAGGAGAACCGCCGCATGAACCAGGAGGCCGTCCGCAAGGCGCAGCTGCGCGAAAAGGCCAAGGCGCGCGAGATTGAAATGTCGCTCAGCCGCGGCGAGATGGTCCAGGAAGACCCCTCGCGCCGCCTGCGCACCAAGGCCAAGTTTGTGCACGACGTCAACGAATCGACCGCCGCCGGCGGGGACAGCAAGCCGGCCAGCGGCGTCAGCACGCCCGCGACGGCGACAGGCAACGGAACGCCGACGGTGACGGCGACGAAGCCGCCGACGGCCGGGGCGCTGCTGCCGCACCTGGCCAGGCTGCAGGACAAGAGCCAGGCGGACAGCAAGGGTCTTCCAACAATCCATAAGCCGCTGATGGACGACGACGTGATTGGGTCGCTGGATCTGGATATTGATATTGAAATTTAACAAAAAGGCAGTCTTTTCTTTTCTTTTCTTTTCTTTTTTCTCTCTCTCTGGTTGATGGCATGGGTAGACTTGGACGCAAAAGAAAGAAAAAAGAAGAAAGGCAAGGAAGGCTTGGGCTTGGGCTATACCGACATTGTAGCTGTATTCTTCGTATTTTTATTTGTCTTCTTAGCAATTGGAGCAAGACGTTTATTTCGTGGGCAACAAGGGTTTTATACTGCTGAGCATTCTGTGCCCGCCGATGGGGGAGGGCCAATGGCGTTCTGGAGAATGAGAGGGGGGGGGGTCTGTTGCTATTTTTTCATCCTATACAAGATCTTCTCTGCTACTTTTTGCATTTGCTTCTGCTGCCGTCATGTGTGACTCGCTCTCTCGGTGGTCGGGAATCGTCGTGAAGGAGTCTTTGTCCAGCCTCCAACGGTGTGGCTTGGACCAACTACCTGCTCCTGCGAGAGGAGCTGGTAGAGCTCGCCCTGGCGCGCGCCCACGCACTGTTCAGGTATGAATAGATACCGTGGAACGGTCAGTGATGAGATGTATGAAGAATGGGATGAATTCACACGCCATGCATGGTAAAAAGCCTGAAACCCTTATCAAAGCAGGCCAACAGGTTGTCACGGTGGAAATCTTTTGGTCTTTAATCATGTCTGTGGCACGATCTCGTTCCAAATTAGGAACTGGCATCCTCATTCAGCTGAGATCTGTCATAGTATATATAGCATGCCAAGTGGAATGGCCTCGAGCAAGGCACGACGAGAAGCTAAAATCGGCAAGTTCAATACAGTAGAGCTTCGCCTCGCGGCCTCGTGTAAGGCCATGAACCCATACCATTTCCCACATCTGCCACATCATTCTATTCGTGTATATTTCTAAACGAGAGTCAATTTGGTATTGTCAAGCCGCAAAAGTCTATAATCTACGGGGCAAAGTCTAACATGACTGCGTAATCATCATTCAACCCATTCCAACATCCACCGACTACCGCATCTTGCGCTTCATTAATACATCGGGCAGGGTGTCCAGCCTCTTTGAGAACCTCGTCACGACCTGCAGCACCACCCACAGCAGCGCAAACTTGGCCGCCTCCAGGCCCTCGCCCCAACCGCTCCTCACCCGCGACGCGAGTCCTGCGCGCGGTGGCCTCTCCCTCGTCCCGTCCAGCTCGTCCTCCCACTGCGCGCACACCTCCCGGAAGTGTCTGGGGTCGTCCGTGATGACGGCGTCCAGCACGCGCACGGAGGGAGCGCCGCCACCGCCGCCGGTGCCCCGGCCGTCGCGGACCACGTTGCGGTCCAGCAGCCACCTCATCCAGTTGTCCTGGTTGACGGTCCACGTCATGACGGGGGCCGACCCTCCGCCTCCGCCTCCGCCGCGGTGTCGCGCCCGCCGCAAAAAGTCTCGGCCCCGCGCGCCCGAGAGGTTCGCAAAGTGCAGGCTGTACCCGAGGTTGGGGATGGCGGCGCCAAAGTGCTGCGAGTACGACCGCGACCAGGAAATGTGCGACAGGGGAAACGTGGGCAAGATGCGCCGGGCCGCGGTGATGTACGTGGCCTGCATCTTAAATATCAGTGATCTTGGCCCGGGGCTGATCGGAATCCAGAGAAGAAGGGTGTGTTAACGTACATTCCAGCAGCCGAGGAGGATGCGCTGCTCCCATGGAACAGGGCCCTTGACTGCATCCAGGACGTGCTTGATGCTGGAAAGCAGCTGATCCGCATCATCATCAATCTGCCAAAAAAAAACACTTGATAATTAGCGACATTTTCTGCAGTGGCTTGGAGGGCAAAAAACGCACTTTGATATCGAGAACACACCACGTCTTGTCCATGCCTTCCTCCCTCAGGAGCCGCAAGACGTCGCCCAGCCGCGGCATGCCGAGATGTGGCGGCCGCAAGCTCTTGAGTGTCGAGATGTACTCCCAGTCGCAGCTGGAAATCTTCTTTTCCACACCGAAACAGCGTTTGAGTGAGGCGTCCTGCATTCCCCCCCGATCCGATCCGACCCCCATTCATCGTCAGTGAGGAAAGCTCATAAACCCCCGCCGTGGTCTTCCCAGACGCGGACAAAGAAAAAAGAACACAACTTACGTGCGACATGACAACGACGCCGTCTCTGGTCAGGTGCACATCCGTCTCGATGCCGTGCGCGCCGGCCCGGACCGCTGCACGCATGGCCTCGAGGCTGTTTTCCGGCCACAGCGCCCTGTACCCGCGATGCGCGACCGTCTGTGGCAGGAGGCGCGCCGGGTTCCTGGCGGAGGGTATGGCGGCCGCAAACGGCGCTAACAGGAATCATCAGTCAGGAAGACTTTTTTTTTCCTTCTCTCTCTTCTTCCCTTCTCCCGTAAACTCCCCTCTCCCGCCGTTGCGGCGAACAAGGCCGTCGCGGGATCGTGGAATGGTTGGCCGAGGTTGGACTGGGAGAGACGTACCGTCTGGAAGGCCGTCAAAGAGTAAGTCTGGGTCCATGCGTTCCATGTATCTATCGTATACGTATGGGGGGCGGAGAAGGGGAAGGGGGAAAAAATGGCAGACTTAGAATGTAAGAGGCAAGATTCATCTGCTCATTATACATGAAAACGGCTTGCTTGCCGCGCCCGTCGCCTCCCGGAGATAGCGCAGCGTGCGGAGTCCCGGAAACCCCACCAACTCCGCCCACGCTCCGGAGGTGCAGGGGCAGCAATGACCATCTCAGCGCGTGACTATTTCCATGCTATGCCCAAGAGTAGAGTCTAGTATCGCTCGAATGCATTGGCAGACTTTCTGGGAGGATTTTATCCAAGGAAAAGGGGGAAAACAAAAAAAAAAGGCACAAATTGCATGTCAAATGGCAGCTCCACTAGGCGAGGGTTCCTACTGCTTGGTGGCTTGAGGGTTGCAACAAGAAGTTCCTACCATGCGGTAAATCGAGGTTCCGTCGATTCAACATGAGAGGTAATCCTAGTCGTCGGCAACTTGGCATGTAGAGATTAGCCTGGCATGAGAAACGGTTTAATTGGAAGCTGTGACGTAACGACCCCGCGCGTCGACTCTACGGAGTTTACGCTGGTGTCCGCCCGACACGGAAAGAGTCGCACCATGTTCAATCAGCAATTTCGGACAAAACAGTATATAACATTGTCGTAAGCCTAAAGTGGCCATGAGTAAATAACAAGATGAAACTTGCATCCAACGCCAGCGAATCAAACCCAAGAAACCGTAGTCGCTACCACTCCGTATAAACCAATCCGTATAAAACCACTCCCAAGAAAACACAGTGCTCATCGTCGACAGCGACAAAACATTCCAATCACATCAAGTAACCATCAAGTGCATCCATATTGAAAGGTTCGCCACCGGCAGCCCGCATCTGCTTCTGATAGCTTCCTCCTAGCTGGCCGATGGCAGGTGGCGAGACTTCCTCGCCAGAGCTCAGGCTCTCGTCGCTCAGACTCAGAACGCTCTGCGGGGCCTCTGACGCGGTGAAATCACCGAGACCCAAGCTGCTGAGATCCCACGAATCAGGCGACCATTCGCCCGTCTTGTTTGCCAGCGCCGGCTCATTAACTAGCGTCGCACCTCCGTAGATGGCATTGTACATGTTATCCATGCCGCCCTCCATCGACCCCAACAGCGCCTCCCACTCGTTGTTGCTGACGCCAGCAACCTTGCTCGAGAATTGAGTGTTTGTCATCATGTTTGCCAGGTGGATCTGTGCCTGTTGGTCAAGCGGCAGCTGCTGCTTGGAACCAGGTGAGTGCGAACGGGACCCATTAGGCGTCGTATTGAGGGACAGGTAGTCGAGATTCGGTCGAGTTGCTAAGAGTGCATTTGCATTCTGGCTGCCGGTCGGCAGTTGAGACATGCACATGAAGTCTTCTGTTCGCGCAAATCCCTCCGACTGAACGCTGTCAAATGAGTCGCGGCTGCGCATCGCTCCCAGCTCAGCGTCCGGGGAAGTCAAGACCGGCATCGTTAGCCGTCTCGACTTGCCCTGTGCGGCGGTGTGTTGCACTTGTACTTGTTGCGTCTGCTGCTTCTCAAGCCCACTCTTTCGTCTTCTTGGCTGCTCTGTCGTGGGCGACTTGGAGGCTGAGCTGCGACGCTGGCTGGACGGTGAAGAACCGGGCGACGGCAATGATGTCCCGTCTATGGATACAAGTGTGCTAGCTATTCGTCGAAGATCGACACACCCAGGTGACCGCAGCCGATCAACGGTGCGGACCACAGAGTTGACAAGTCGCTGACTCTCCCGTGCCAGCTTGCTCTCTGCTTTGAGATCCACAACTTGGTACAGCAACGCCAGCGCGCTGATGGTCAGTAGATCGCCCTTGTTTAAACAAAACGAGAATGACAGGTTGCGCTCTTCTAGAAGCTCCGAGATCTGGACAATGTGTTTGCTCGACTCGGCAATGGACATTAGGGCTGGGGCCGACTTGCCACCTAGGCCTGACCCAATGGCAGGTCGGTAGATGAGAGTGCGGATAAAGTAGTATGCAAGTGCCTGAATTCATTAATATGCATAGATGGTTTACGGGGCATCCGTTTTGTTACTCACCAAAAGCGGAGATCGGCTTCCAGTTACATCAGTGGATGGTTTATCTTGTGCAAACCTCAGTTTTAGGTGTGACGGTAGCGCATCATACCAGCTATCCAACTCGGTCTCCAAAGCCGTCATTTGCTGCAGCGAGAGATCGTAGGTAGTGGCGGACGGATAGTTCTTCTCGAGAACCTTGGCCAAGATACGAGTAGCGCGGAATAGCGCTAGCGCACTGGACAAACGCGTATGCTCGCCAGGAAGAGTAGGTTGGAAGCCCTTTTCGGTGACGTATTCGTCATCTGTATCGGAGGGATATTCGACCTGCAAGTCATCCTCACGCAGCAGTTTAGGAAGGCCAAGCGTGGCAGCAGAAAAGCTGGAAAGGTGTTAGTGACAGTGCCCAGAGACGGCAGTCAAGAGTAGTGATGCCTACCAGTCGACGGTATAGAGTGTCCAGAAAACTTTTTTTCGCGTCTCGAGCGTAAGCGCGCCAAAAGAAAATCGCTTTTGGCTCTGGTGAAGACCGAGGCGATATGCTAATCCGACAGCTATGGATTTGTAGTGCTGGAGACGTCTGTAGTCGGCGGTAAGGGAGCAGTATAGAAGCGCAAGCACCAAGCACTGGAGAGCGCTCATGGTGTTTTCCAAAAGAACTGCCTCGAGTGCAGCCACCCATTGCCGTTCACATGCTGCCAGTTGATCCAAGTCAGGGGCCGAGGAAGAAAGCCCGGCGAGGCTGAAGACGAGATGCAGTTGGGCAATCTTGTAATTGCACTTGATCTTTTCGGGATCGGCGACAAACTCCTCATAAATGCGTAAGAAGGTGGGCTTGTGGAGGGCGGGGAAAAGGGATGCCCATTCCTGAAAGTAGACATTGACGCATCTGTCAGTGAAGAGACGAGGTGGTATTCTGAGAGAAGCCTCGGGTGGGTTAGGCGTGAGTGGTGGGCAGCCTTGCACATGCAGAAAAGCCTCGGGATTGAATTCACTGCATGGCTTTCCACTCTCTTGCAGCTTACGCTTGAGGGCCGCTGTCGGGGAGGGCAAAGATGTCCAGTCAGCAAACTATGCACACAGAATTGAGAGACAGGCGCAGGATGCAGAGTTGGTCCTGTCAGCAAATAGCAACGTACTGATGAATGTGCGGCCGCTGGAAGCGCCCATGAAGTAGGCATCGGAATTCTCCACACCGAGCAACAATGGTGAGGCTTGGACGCGAAATGTGTCCTCCTTGTCGGGAACTGCATCTTTTGAGGCATTACCGTTTGCGACTACATCATGGTGAGCCGCTGGCGACGTAGACGCGATAGAGAGCCGGCGGGCGCCCTTGTGCATGGTGGACAGCATGTCAATCTTCTCGTCCTTTTCGTCCAGTAAATCCTTCAACTCGCGAACTTCCGTCTCCAGGGCACGCACGCGCTCCTCCAAAGATTCCGTGTAGCCTCGAGGAAAAGCGCGCCGAGAGAGCTTGTCGCTGGTGCGACATTCGAAGCCGACATTGGCACATTGCGAGCAGGTCGGGCGAACGCCGTCGCAGCGAATCTTTTTGCTGCGACAGCGGTCACAGGCTTGTGCGATGCGGCTCTGGGCGCTGGTGCCGACTTTGATCACCTTCATGGGCAGGATGCCGGGCATCTTGGGCAATTTTCGCGCAACGGTCGGCGGATTGTTGCGTGGAGGATTGTGGCGCTCGCTGGCCCAGGTCGGGAGGTGATTTTTTATTCCCCCCCCCTCGCTTGTCTTTGTCGTGCAGAGCCTCGGGGAGTTTCCAGTGTCCTGGTGCAGCACCGTCGCGGGAAATGGCTCATGCGTTTTTCGCCCTGGATTGGGGCGTCTATCTGCGGCTTCTTTTGCTTGGTCGAAGGAGGTTGCTGACTGGCTGCCGTGAGCGGAAAGACAAAGGTGTGGAAAAAGGGAGCGCAGAGTAGCGTGTTGACTAAGAATCGCCGAGTCGTGTGGCTCGGGTAAGCGGAAGTGACGATCTTATACAGCGACGGGCGCGCTACTGGCGGGATATAGCGATGAGACTTTGGTGAAAGATGGCACAAAACGAGTCGCTACTTGGTATTGGAGAAGAAATCTCGGGAATGAGACGAGCAGCCTGTTGATACTCACTGTGGTGAAGAGTAATAATTGAAGGGGAAGAACAAGTGGAAGGTTACCCCAGTTTGAAGGAAGAAAGATTGGGCCGTATGTGGTGCGGGTCTGGGCAGGTCCCATATTGGAACGGGGTACGCGGACTACGGATACTGGTTAGCTACTGGTTAGTTACCAGCAGTTACCAGTAGTTGCTGCGATTATTATACTCTCATTATGAATATGTGCAAGCCGGCAGCTGTGGTTGGATAAACTGCCGGAACCCACAAGTGAGACGCCGGGGGAGGCCGGGGAAGCAAGGGGAGCAAGGGGAGCACGTCGCCACCAAATACCGCTACGTCGTCCGCGTCGTTGCCATGATCCATCAGAGATCTTCGCTTTCCTAGGGGCTCGAGCGTCTCAACAACCTTTGGACGGGCAGCGAGCGAGCCTCCATCGCGTGGCCAGAAACCAACGCCAACAATGGCCCTTCCGTCTGGGGTGGAGGTGGAGAGTGTCACGCCACCACCACCATAGGTTCCTAGCCGTATTCGCGACCTCTCCGGTTGAGCGAGAACTGCCAACGGCTTCCTGCTGGTTCCGACTGACCTAAAAGTAAGCCCCCCCCCCCGTCTCCCTTCCGCGAGAGGCTTTCTCGACGTGGACTACTGGGTAGTAGGCTCGTTGCTGTAAGCCTGTAACCACCGCTACTACTATTAAGTACCAACACGCAAGCCATGGAGTGGACTAATTAGCCTTGGCCAGCCACTCACAAGTTTCGAAATTTTAAACTAGCGACTACACGAATCGTCGAAAACTGGAATTCCGGGGGTGGGCCATGCCCTGTTTGACTCGAGCTAAAAGGGGGGGGGGAGGGGAGGGGAAGGGGAGGAGAGGGATGAATTGATATGGAGGGAGAGTGTGTGCATCGGGTGCAATTTGGCTTTGTCCTGGCGGCGGCGCCTGAGTTTACCTTTTCCAAGTCTAGCACCCCGATAGTTGATTCACGCCAAACTGCAGTGGTCGGAATCGCGACGGTGATGTAATCATGTGTTGCCATGCACGACCGCTTGGCCCTCTCCGTTGCAACGTGCCGGACCCCAACATCGAGACAGATGCCTCGCTAGCTGTTCCGGAATCGCTGAAATCGTGACCGCAAAATCGTGACCGCAACAACCCCTGCCCTTGTCAAGAGCACATCCCCCGTCTCTGGATAGGCTCGTTGCAGAACGTCATCGCTCTTCAACTCCTCGTATCAGTCTAGTCTTGCCCCCTCCCCGTGCCCCGCGAGCGCGTGGCTTTGGTCTCTTCCAAAGTCAACCGAATCACCCATTTCCCCAGGATCTGCGACAGGTCCTGGCCAAAGTCTAATTCAGCTCTCGGCTCGACGTCCCCTCCTGAGTTTCCGAGTGGCATATTCAATTCTCCCAAATTAGCCCCAATTAGAAAAGAGCAGTGGCTGAGGGATCTGAAAAGACCGTGTTGTGTTTCTCAATGCAACGATACCTCATGAAGCAACCTGAAGCCACTCAGAGGCTCCTTGGCATTGTATAGCTACGAATTTTATTTCGCGGAGAATCCTTCACTCGGTGAGCTGTGAAGCTCCGTCACCAAATAACAATAGGCAGCGCAGACCTTGCTCTAGAAATGTTGAAAATGGTATAGCACTGATGTTACGATTCGACAGAAAGTTTTAGTGCGGGCGACGTGAACCGTAGCATTTCATGAGGCTAAAGGCGAATCATAGAAGAGAGATATCGACCATGTATAGCTCGCATGACAAAGAAAAAAAAAATTGATAGATACTGTTTTCTAGCTAAAAATCACCAGCATATTTGAAAATCTGCTTACATTTTCCTCTCGCAACTCTTGCTGCGGCCTGGCTGGTCCTCCATCTTTCGGATACGCAGGTGCAGGCTAGGAAGTGAGCCGAGCAAAGGAGAGGGCTGCGACTCTTCGTCTTGATGAAACAGCTTTAATTATAAAAATGTAACAATTTCATATTTGTATTGATATATAACTCGGTAGTGTCCTCTTTCCCACATTATGGAAATGATGGCTTCGGTTGCTTACAACACAGCCCTACTATCTAGCCGCATCTTCAACTGATCCAGTTTTCAAGCGAAATCGGATGCATGCACATTTGAGATCGATGACGAAGTCTGCGAGACTCCGATCAGCCATCGTATCGAACTGAGCATCTACATAGCCAGGAAGCCAGCCTGTTTCCACGCCTGAATATAGCGTTTCACCACCTCATTGCTGACAGGAGCAAGGGCACGCATCGTTGCCGAATGTTCATACGTTCTTGCAGTGTCCAAAACGAGACCCCCGCATGACAGTCGCTCAAAATTCTCTGCCAGGAAGTCGACCAATCTTGCGGCCGGGTTATCCGTCTCGGGCAAGGGCGAAGCGCTCACCAAAGCAAGCCACTTGTTGAATGACGTGAACCGACTTTGAGGAATATGCAGGATATCTGCTGCAAGATCCGATATTTCTTGCCAGGGGCGACCCGTTGGATCATCAATATGATAAATCGGGTAAGGGGGTGGCGCCATCTGGTCATCGATGTGCAGCAAATCGACCATAATAGATGCGACCTTGTCCACCGGAATCCATCGCACCGTGCCAGGCAGGTCCGGCCACGTACCAAGGGATTGCGCTGATTTGAAGATGAACGGGACCTGCTCAACCGAGTTCCAGGTTCCGCTGATCGAAGAACCGGCGATCTGAGCAGGCCGCACAGCCATTGCCCGGAAAACGTCTGGGTGCTGACGAAGCGTCCTGTCGAGCATCCTTTCACACACCCATTTTGCTTCACCATAGCCCGGAGGTAGCACGGAAGCCATTTCGGTACATTCCTCCGTCACGACGGGCTCCTTTGATAGTCCAACCACGCTGAGTGAGCTGACAAGCTGGAAGCCGACACGGCGGTGAACGGACATGTCAAGGGCCAAGTCAAGAAGGGCTCTCATCGTATGGAACTGTGGTACGAAGCCTGACAGTGGTCGCAACCCACTGAGAGGCCAGGCGCTGTGGACGATGTGCGTGCAGTTTTGCGCGAGCCATTGGTACTCTGCGTCTGCAAGTCCAAGTTTAGGCTGCGACGTGTCTGTTTCTAGTATGCGCAACTTGGACCGAGCTTCATCTGCTAGTACGATGCCACGAGCCGCAAAGGCTTCATCCTGGCGAGCTTCGACCGGTGACGGACGACGCCGGTTCACACAGACGACCGTTTGAACGGATGAATGTGAGGCAAGAGCGGCGACGACATGCACACCCAGACTTCCGGTGGCCCCGGTGACAAGAACAACTGCGCTATCGGAATTTGATGTGCTGACAGCCCGATGGTTGCGTGGCGCAAGCTGCCATCCGGATGTAAACTCTGTGACGTAGACCCGGGCCAGAGCCTCACGCGCCGAATAACCTTTTTCTTCTTGGGCCGCATGGGCGCCATCCTTTACATCTGAGGCATCATCAGAAAAATCAGTTTCTGGCTCGTAGCCGAGGGAGGGGGTGTATCGTACATCACCTGTGCTTGAAGCAGAAGCGAAACCCCCGTCACCACTGGCCACAGTGCTGAATGCGCCAGGCCGAGCTTGTGCAATGAGTGCGATGATTTCCTTGACAGTTTTGGCAGCAAGAAGCTCTGGAAGATCCAGCTTGACGTCAAACGCTTCTTTGACTTCTCGGAGCAGCTCTATGCCCATCAGGGAGTCGATGCCGAGACTGATAGCTTCTGTGTCGGCCGTGATGGAGCTTGTATCGGCACCAACAACGCTAGCAATCACCTTCTTGACCTCTTGGCCAAGATTTATGCTGGCCGTCGGGGGCTCTTGCTCGCTTTCCTGGATTCGCGCCTCTGAGACTTTTGCCTCAACAGTGTGTCTGACCGTAGCAGTGGGTGCGGCAATCACTTCTTGAGCCGGGCTTGTATCCATCTGCAAAGCCCATTGATCTTTTGTGAGGTTCATCAAAAGCCGCCTCATTGTCTCTGTGCTCATTCTGGTATAGATCAGACCGAGAATGACCTCGACGAGCTCTCCGGTTGCGGCATTAAAGACAAAGTTGTCTGCCATGAATACCTTTTCTGAGATTTGCGAGTGTCGTGCATACACGTGCCAAACATCCTGGTCTTGTCCCGGTTTTAAAATACCGCGTGGCGAGCGCATAACAAGTTCGACTTCACTGCCGATGTGCGTTTCGCCGGGGTTGGTATCGGACATGCAGTTCAGGTAGAGACCTGAAACTTGCTTGAAGGAGTCATGGAGCGCAATATCGAGATAGCTGTCTCCCGCATGACGCCTATGTATCCTGCCAGCACACTCAAACTGTTTACCGACTAGAGAGTGCATGGCCTTGTAGTCGTCCGAGTATTCGATGAACTCTGAAAATGCCTTGTAGACCTGCCTTCCCTGCAAGACTTCCACATCCGGTCCGCCCGCCTCTGCCAGGAGTTTAGTGCACAGCTCGTAAGGAACCAAGCGCTCAAATCGCGCAAATTGGGAGACGAAGGAGGCATCGGTTGGTGACCTCATATGAATTCGTCCTTGGAGATGCTTTCTCGGGGATGTGCCGTCGGCGCTGGTGCTTGAAATGTTGAGTTGCCATAATGTATGTTCTGCGTCTAGAGCTGTATAATCGACCCAAACTTTTCGAGACGAATCGACGCAAATGGGGGTTGGGATTTTGGCTTCAATCATTGATGGAATCATGCCCTGCTGCTTCCATTGGGGATGTATGCTCAGCAAGGCCTCTACAGATATGTCTGACTGGACCGTCCCGGAGAGCACGGGTGCAGTGTGGGCAAAAATATGACCGGAGACCAATTTCTTGAATTTCTCCGACGTTATGTTGATGCGAAAGCGTGGCCGCGCCCTGTCCTCGCCCTGAAAGCCCTCAAACTCCCACAGTGGCAGGGCCGCAGGGTCGGTGGCAGCCACTTTTGAGTGCTGGGAAACCCCTGAGACAATATCTGATGCGGACTTGAAGTCCATCCAGTGGCGCGACTTCTCAAACTGGTACGCTGGCAGAAGGATGTGAGAGTAATCGTTCAACTGCAGGGAATGATGCGGCCAGTAAGCGACATGAAGACCCTCCCTCCAAAGTGAAAGCGTCGAATCACACAGACTGCTAGTACTCTTGCCACTTGTGACATTAAAGGCCTCAAAATGATACGACTGACTTTCTTTAGCGACTGAGAGACTAGCCATTGCTGTGATGGTCGAGTTGGAGCCCGCTTCCAGAAAGATGGCTGAGGGTTCCCTCGCAACGATACGTTTGATGGCATGGGAGAAAAATACCGGCTCACGCATGTGGTCCGAGACAAACTTTGCTGTTATTGAACCAGAGTGAGCCACTTTGGTGGCTCTCTCGAAAGGAATGACGGGATCCTTGAAAGTGATTTCGTGGCCAATTTCTTCCAGCCGGCTGATCAGGGGGTCGACCAACGAAGAGTGAAATGCGTTTGTAACCTTAAGTCTCCTGCTTCTCAGGCTCGCAAACCGAGTGTTGCTTGCAATCACTTTAGCAACACTGTCAATAGCCTGGGACGACCCCGACAAGGTGAAGCTTCGTGGGCCGTTGTAGCAAGCTATGTTCGCGGCGTGATTTGAATCCTCTCTTGCCATCTCCAGAAGTTCGTGAACGAGTGGCTCATCCGCCTCGACAGCCATCATACTGCCCTTTTCATCGCCCCAAGCCTCATGGACAAGCTGTGCTCGACGAGCCACCAAAGTGAGAGCATCCTTGAGACTGAGAATGCCGGAAATGCATAGTGCGGTAAGCTCGCCAAAGCTATGACCTACAACGCATGCAATCTTGCCCGCTAGCCCGCAGTCGATCCAACTCTTTGCGCAAGAATACTGCAAGGAGAACAGAGCGACTTGTAAGCGTACAGCATCTGGAAGAGGCTCACGAGAAAATATATCGGGAAATATGCTGTTTAAACCCAGATCATTTCGGATAATTGCGTCGCACTTGTTGAGGTGTCGGCGGAGGATTGCGACTGAGTCGAAGACTTGGCGATCGAGGCCGACAAAGGTTGATACTTGACCACCAAAGCAAAACACAACCGGACGCTCTGGCGGTGCCTTTTGCACGGTTTTATCATTTACAGCGGCCAGTCTTTCTCGAAGCTCCTCTGTGGAACGACATTGGAAAAGTAGCCGGTGTGGTAGGTAAGGGTTGCTCTGTCTATTAATATTGAAAGACAGGTCTGCTAGAGAAGCATTTTGTTTCTTTTCAATCATGAGAAGTAATTTTGCAGCGTATTTTGCTACTGCGCGTGTGTCAAGCCCAGAGATGAAGAATGGATAGCGTCCCTCTCGGCTCTGCATGATTGTCGCACTTTTCTGCTGGTTCGATGCGTGTGGAGATTTAACTACCATGGCGGCATTGGATCCCGAAGCTCCATAGTTGTTGATCAAAATTGCTTTATTGCTGCTTTCCCAGTGCCGAAGCTTTGTGACGATTTCCATCATGTCACGGTTGTCCGCAGCCTTGATCGTGGCGTTGAGCTTGTCGAAGCTTGCTTGTGGTGGGATGAACCCCTCGTGAATCATCATCAGCACCTTCACCAGTGAAATCATGCCAGAAGCGCCTTCGGTGTGGCCAACATGGCCTTTGACTGAGCCAATGGGCAATGGCTGCGACCGAATTGGACCACCAACAGCTTTCCGCAGCGCCGTCCACTCTGCCGGGTCTCCTACTGCCGTGCCAGTGCCATGGGCCTCGACGAGGGAGATGTCTGCGGGCGAGATGTTTGCTTTGGCTACGACGTCCCCGAATAACTGTGTTAAAGATACAGAGCTCGGGACAAAGATTGGCGTGTGGTTGTGGTTCTGGTACACCGCAATGCTAGCCAGCTTCCCCAGGATGGGGTTGCCATCCGCTCGAGCATCGGCCATCCTCTTGAGAAGGACACACGAGATACCCTCGGCTCGGCAGTATCCGTCACCCTTTTCATCAAAAGGTTTGCATTGGCCCGTGGGACTTAAGAAGCTGGCTGCCGCCAGATTCTGAAACCAGTGTGGGTTTGTGAGGATGCAGACGCCTCCGGCCAGTGCGGCATAACACTCGCGGTTCCGCAGACCACTGCACGCTGCGTGGATGGCGACTGCTGAGGATGAGCAAGCCGTATCATATGCGATAGCTGGCCCTGTCCAGCCAAAATAGTTGGCGACACGGCCAGGTAAATAGCTCTGCAGATTCCCCGTGGCCATGAATGCATTCAGCGGATGAGTCGCCACATTGTGTTCATAGTCCACAGATGGGGAACCTATATACACTCCAACGTGGTTCTTATCCTGAGGCTGATCCTCAACATCAATAGCTCGTGATCCTTCAGTAAACATCCCCGCTTGTTCCACAGCCTGATAGGCCGCCTGAAGAAGCAAGCGGTGTTGGGGATCCATCGCGGCGGATTCGCGCGGGCTTTTCTTGAAGAATTTATGATCAAAGGCGTCGACATCGCCGACAAAGTTGCAAAAGTATTCACGCGTGTCTGGCTCTCGGAAAACTGAATCAAAGTTGAGGCGGTCTCGGGTGACCTTTTCGTGCCGAGATGTTCCTGTGCGCAAGAGCTGGCTGAACTCATCAAGGTCGTCCGCTCCGGAAACCTTTATTGACATTCCAACAATAACAATCGCATCGTCGTCATCAGAATCATAGCAATCGTTTTCATCCTCGTTGTGCGGCTCATGGAGCTGGTCATCGTTGCTGATGTGATGTTGAAATGGGATTGCAAACTGTTGCTGAACATCGCTAAAGTGCAATGTGCGAGAAGCCATGTCTCGAATCAGAGTTGGTGGCAGGCATCTATCAGGGCCGAATGTAATGACGGCTCCCTCGTTTCCATGAAGATATGTTGACTTTATCCTTGCAAAGGTGTCGTACCAGTTGCATTGCCTGGCGAACAAGGTCTCCAAAGCGTGTGCCTGAAGTGTAAAATGCGACGATGAGATAGGCACCCCATCACCAGCGTTGGTGAAGGTGCTCCTAGCAAGCTTTTCTGCATCTGCGAAACGAAGGCCTTTTGAGGAATTGCAAAAGGCAATAAGCTTCTGGATCATCTCCTTGGACTGAGGCTTAGGGCTGTGTATTTCCCCCCGAAAACCCGTGTCCGATAAGACGATACCGGCGGCGCGCGCTTTTCTGACGAATCTAGCTGCTGCTCTTTCCGAAACAGTGACTGTTGCGCGGGCCTCGTCCAATAGCACCGAGATGTACGCTTCCGGGCTGATACTGTCCAATACACGTTGGAGCTCTTCTCTGTACTTGATGCTAGTCCAGGCGATTGCGAATGTTCTGTGTGGATTCTGCTCGTGTTGAGCGTCGCTGTAAGCGCCAGCGACCATGGCTAGACGTACAGCCACTGCTCCGTATGCCTCAAGTTCTTTAATACTTTGAGAACTGGAGATAGCATACGATGTAAGTAAACCCAGGCAGAATCCAAGTGCAGGTGCCCGGCTTTTAGCGAGAAGATCATCGGGGTCTAGGCTGTTATTGGTGGCGGTGGAGAGCAGATACTGGCGATATTCTGTGATTTGGGCCAGCACGATAAGGGGTACAAATGCCACGTTTGGTACATTGTTTTGTTCCTCAAAGAAAGTATCAGAATCGGTGCTCTTTAGCCACCCAGCCAAGTTTTGTAGGAATGACCTCGCTTCCGGAACGCTTTCTCTCATGTCCGGGAACTCTTTTGCCAAAGCATCCCAGAACGCTGGGAGTTCTGACACAGTGTGCTGTACCCATTGATATGAGCAGCTGTTTTGCAACTTTTCTTTGAGTTCAAGTAGGACTTGAGGACTGTATGCGACCTGAGAGCCGAATACCAGCAACGACTCACTCATAGTGGCTGCTGAGTGTGTGCTGTGAGTTGCTCGATACTGTGTGTGACACTTCGCAGTCAAAGTTAGGAAAGAAAAGGAATATATCTGCAAGGAGAAAGGTTTCACCCAGAAACAAGATAGATGTGTTGTGCTACCTTTGAGTGATAAATATGCCTCCCGGAGAACTCCTTAGTATCTTTTTATATACGGCTATTGGGCGAGTTGAAAACCCTGAGGCTCTTTCGACGTCTACTGAAATAACACGCCTCGCCATACTATGCTCAATGGGCTAGTCAGGGTCGAGTTTCAGCCTGTGTACTTCCTTCAAGTGTGATCGGAGGTACTGGTACAACGGCGGCATCCAAGACGTAGCTAGCATCCTTGCCAAGTCTGCATTGCAATATACCTCACCAAGCGAAAATGTCTCCATTTTCGCCCCATCCGGCGTCGGGCTGGGAGCCTTCTTTTTCTTGTCACTACTGATAATAAGGCTCGCTGACCCAGTTGTTGTGTATTACCAAGAGGGTCGTGAGGGTCTCTGAGATGTTAGTCATGGCGGCGACGCCACATTGTTCCTGGAGCCGCGAAAATTCTGAATTCGTAAATTTTTTCGGACTTTGTGGTGCAGTCATCTGCTAATAAGGAAATTGCCACATGTATGGGCATGATTATTCTATGTTGTGCGAGTGTAACTTTTATTGGGTCTTTGTGACATATTTGAATCATAACAACAAAACGCAAATATGCTCAGTGATGTTGACGACCCTCGACAAGGTCTTTAGCGGCGCTTTGCTGGCACTCTTGCATAATCTTCAGCTGTTGAGCAACCTCTCCAAGTCTGCTGATCACCTCTTTGTTCCCGTTCGTAAAGGTAAAAATCACGTACGGGATGCCTACATCATCGCAAAATGCCTTGACCAACTTCTGGGCCTGGCGCAGGTTGTGCCTCGGGAGACGTGGGAACAAATGGTGAACAACCTGAAAGTTGAGACCGCCATGTATAAAATCAAGCCAAGCGGGACAATCGACGTCCATCGTTGTCCGCACCATTTTTTGCGCAAATGACTCTTGAACACCTGCATCCGCGGTTGACATTGCAAAGTGACTGAGCGTCAGCTGCACGTGCAATGGCGCGGTAACCATGTGAGAGACCAAGAGAAAGGCGAACCGCGCCGACCATGTCGGAACGGAGAGGTAAAGAGTACGATAACCAAACCAGTACCAAAAGACTACTTGACCACTCATCTCCAAGTATCGATGCCAGCGTGCTGACCCTTTTTGCGGCGATTGTCGAGGGTCCAGCAAGTACGACCACGCAAGTCGGTACAGATTGAATCGGCCCATGAGCAGAATGGGGTAGTAGAGGTAATGCTGATACCTGATGAAGAAGCGAGCGGCGAAATCGAGTTTCATGGTGCGTTCATAATAGGTAGAGTAGAGCGAGCTGAAGAACTGAGACGATATAGCAAAAAATGGCATATGCTGAATGTCGGGGTCATGTTCTGGTACGTTGGTCGCTATGTGATGGACGTTGTGGTTGCGCTTCCACCATCCGATAGAAAGGCCTCCCAAGAAATCCGCGATGAAGATTCCAATGCAAGTGTCTACTTGAAAATCATGGGTGATGCTGAGATGGCCAGCATCGTGCACGGTGAATGCTAGTAGATGCCATAAAAGACCAAGGCTGATGCTGGACAAGGTAAAGTAAGAGTAGTGCAGGAATATGCGGAAGAGGGCAAAGAGGAATAGGTATCGGAAAAGCTCAACGGCGTAATTTCCGTACGCGCACTGATACAAGCCGCTTTCTTCCAGCTTGTCACCAAGCTCGCGATATTTTATAGCCACCTCATGTTGAGACCATTGATCGAGCCCAGGATACATGGAGAGGTTGGACGAAATCGCATGGGCTATCGATGCTTCAGCAGATGTGAAGTGATTGGTTGAGGCAGTAGACGGCTCAGACTCGGATGAATAGACCGATGAAGCTTGGGACGGGGGTAGACTGCTACCAGCCGGGTGTCTGAGACGGACATGCTCGCTGTCAGATTGAGCGTCAAACACTGGTGACGGCGACGTTGATCGCTCCGACAAGCTGCTGGATGGGGTATCAAGATTGTTATCCTGCTCCAGAAGCTCTTGCTTGAGGTTATCTTGGTGGAGCAGAAGCGGTCTGAAGATTCCTCCCTGTATTGGGGGCAGGAAATTCTCCCATTGTCCATCAATCTTGCCAATCACGTATCTTTGCATCTGTGCCTGGGCAGTCTTGGAGTGCAGAGCCGCAATTTCATCGGTACCATCGCGACCGACCATGTGCAGGATAGCCTTATCGCCGCCCGGATGATATGGAATCCAAGCGTCAACCTTGAGCACCTGGCCCCTCAACAGGACAATTTTGTGGCCATCGGCGATGAGGGCCTCAATGTCTCTGCGGGACAATACTCGGTCTCGTGCGGGTGCCATTATTCAGTGGAACACGGGCTGCGAGGATGGCAGATTCAGAGTCTGTCTGGTTGATGACGCGCGGCCAGCCTGACGGATTGATGGAATGAAGATTTCCACAGCCCGAGGAGCGATGACTGTGTTTGCACTGCGCCGCGCCGCGCGGTTGTGCGTCCGAAGTGCACTACCAACCACCAGAATCACGTGGAGGAGGCCCCTTGAGGGAGGGAGGCTGCCTGCATCAGCACCAGCCCTTGATTAGAAAGAGAATCCTTGTCAGACGAACCGCCACCTCCTTATCCCCGCGTCACTCGGACCATGATTCCATGGCTGCGAAACGGAGACTTGCGCGAAACAAAATGCACATCAAAACTGTAAAAAGCCCGAAGATCCAGTTTGGCTTCAAGTTCCCGTCAGACGGCCCGCCTACGCGGGTCTAGCGGCGCGCGGCGCTCAACGGCCGATTGTCATTAGCCCCCAAATACAAGGCCCTAGCCTGAAAAATTGAATTCACGGTGGATGGTATGATGGATAGCCTCAGGGCTCGGAGAGTTGTGAGTAAAAGGCAAAGAGCCTGCACGCAACATTGCTCGACCTACTCGTGATAAGAACGCCTTCAATTTCACATGCATGTAACATGCAGGGCGGTGGAGTTTGCTGGCGCCATCAGCAGCTGTAAAAGGCAGTCACCGAGTTGCATTTGGCCATTCCCCAGTATTTCGTTGAGAGCCGAGCCTCGTCGTCAGGACGCGGTCCGTATCTTTCGTTGTTTTGCGAGAAAGTGGTCATGTCTCCGAATGGGCCGGCAATTGGTCTAGACGATCTACTTCTGTGCCGGATACCCAGGCATTCGCGCAAAAAGCCGCGCGTGTCCAACTGCTGTTAAACGGTAATGGAGATCCTGATCCTTTGCAGCCTGCATTGACATAGGTCACCGCACCAGCAATATACTTGTCCAAAATCGATACGTTGCCAACCGTATCAACAAGTCGTCGATAACTCAACTGCCAACTAGTATCATCATGTCCACGGATGGCTTGGAAGCTGGCAAGCCGCCTACAATAGCCATTGTCGGCGGTGGGCTGATCGGTGTTCTCCTGGGCCTTGGCCTGGCCCATCGCGGCATTCCATTCACCATCTATGAGCGTGCCTCCGACTGGCATGAGATTGGCGCCGGTGTTGCCCTGACAAGCGTCGCTCGGAGCAGCATGCAGCGCCTTCATCCTGAGGTCCTGGACGCTCTGCGCCGAGTCGCCAAGGCAAATCATTTTGGCTTTTGGGATGGCTATACTCCAAAGACGGCAGAAGCTTGCCAAGCTCCGGAGGCTCTGCACTTTCTCCTCGACGCTCCTGGGACAGATTATTGGTGCTGTATGAGATCTGAGTTCATGCGCGAGCTGGTCGCTCTGTTACCAGAGGGCTCGGCCTGCTTCAATAAGGAGCTAGACACATATGTCGATGATCCAAACCGGTCGACGGTTCTCCTCAAGTTTACAGACAATACAACCGTCGAAGCCGAGGCTTGTAAGTCTCTACGTGTTGGCAATGAATTACTGTCTGTTAGTACTAACTGGGACCTTCTTAGTGCTTGGCTGCGATGGCATACATTCCAAAACCCGTCAGCTGTTGTTGGGCAGTGATAATCCGGCTGCCTATGCCAGTTTCACACATCAAGTCGGGTATCGCACCGTTCTCCCCGTTTCTGTCGCCAAGGAGATACTGGGAGATGCCAAAGGTGGTTCTGACTTTTGCATTCACATTGGTCCAAATGCATATGTCCCCTCGTATCCTGTGAGTGGAACCCGAATTAACTCTGTTTCAAATTGCTCACTATTTATAGATGCTGCACGGCGACTCTACCGTTCTCAATTTAACCACAGTCATTTACACTCCCGAGCCGTGGGGTCATGGCAAGAAAATGGTGGCACCCGCGACCCACGAGGAGGTCGTCCAGGCCTTTAAAGATTTCAGCCCTCCTGTTCGGGAGCTTGTTTCTAAGTTCCCGGAAAATCTTATGAAATGGGGCATCTTTGACATGGCGGACAATCCCGCATCCACCTATGCCAATGGTCGGGTAGCAATTGTCGGTGACGCTGCCCATGCAAGTACCCCATTTCTTGGCGCTGGTGGCGCCATGGGCATCGAGGATGCCTTGGCAATGGCCTCCGCTGTAGATTTTGCTATTCAAAGCTCCAAAAGCAACACGTTAGCAATCCCAGCCGCGCTGCAAGCGTTCAGCGCAGTACGCCTGCAGCGATCACAATGGCTGGTGCAGAGCTCTCGGGAGATGGGCGTCATATTTCAGTGGAGAGATCCATCGGCCGGAAATGACGGGAAAAAATTCAAACTTGAAGCTGAAGCGCGCACAAGCAAGATTTGGCAGTTCGACGCAGATGGCATGGTTGATGAAGTTCGACTGCAATTTGACCGTGACATAGCGCTGGCTGATTAAGGGAGTCTCTGCATCAAGCAGAGTCAATACAATCCATATTAAGCCAGTCTGGAACTATACAGATAAAAGGAAACAAACCACGAGAACAAAGTAGGCGATGTAAATCCGCAAAATGCCACGTCTCCGGTGATACGTATCATGCTGGAGAGCTGCGCATCGTCAACTGCTCGCCTCATGCTTCTCTGGTGCGGTATCTGGGCTGACGTGGCGCAATTGACAATCTATCTGTAATAATGTGTGTATCAGCAAGTTACTGTAAATGACCACCTCTAGCGCGGTATACTGCCGACTGCCAAGAGCCCTCTCTCATGGAGTTCGTCCGAGGTGCTTAGTCGGCCACATGCAAGCCATGTTTTTAGTATACAGAATTGGAAAACTCCGCTGAGGTACCTGTACTTGTGTATCCATAATTCTGATGTATCTTTAGGTATCGCAAGGGAATGTCCTACAAAGTGGCTTAGCGAGCAGCCTGCGGATCATGAGGCTGCTTATGCCTTGGGGGCGGGTATCAACGCCTTTTCTTTGTAAACAAGGACCTTATAAGAAAACAGTCTTTTTGGCCAGAATACTGCTGAGAACTAGGCGTGAGCATCCTGGTTCAAAACCTTTCCAATATGGCAGACGACTCTGTTGCTATTATCGGGTTGAGTTGCAGGTTTTCAGGAGATGCAACCAGCCCAGACAAGCTGTGGTCGCTACTTGAGAATGGTCAGAGTGCATGGAGCGAGATTCCACAATCCCGGTTCAACCCCGTTGGAGCGTACCATCCAGCTCGAGAGAAGCTCAGCACTGTACGTAGGCCGTTGGTCAATAATTTACTCTTGATGCAGCACAGAAACATTGACATATTGCACAGTCTCATATCCGAGGTGGACATTTCTTGAAAGAAGACCCGGGTTTATTCGACGCAACTTTTTTTAATTTCACCGCTGAGACTGCTACTGTGAGAATATTCTCTATTTCCTGCCAAAGTATATTTTACTAACTTGCTGAAGACCTTGGATCCTCAATTCAGACTTCAGTTGGAATCGGTATACGAGGCACTGGAGAATGGTAGGCCACCCACTACATGATGTTCTGCCAAACAAACTAACATAGAACTCGTAAAAGCTGGACTCGCATTGAGCGACATTGCAGGATCAAACACTTCCGTCTTTGCGGGCACATTTTTCCACGACTACAGGGACTCGTTGGTTCGCGATGAGGACAACCTGCCTAGATCTTTCATCACCGGCATTGGCTCTGCCATGGCCTCCAACCGCATATCGCACTTTTTCGACCTTCGCGGTGCTAGCATGACTATTGATACTGGCTGTTCAACAACACTTGTGGCCCTTCACCAGGCAGTAGAGAACTTGAGAAGCAGGGGAAGTGACATGAGTATCGTCGGTGGTGCCAATATTCTGCTCAACCCTGACAATTTTAAGGCTCTGGGATCTTTTGGGTACAGTACCTTTTCTCCGTGATTTTCAACGTTTCCTAACAGTCCTTCCAGTTTTCTATCACCAGATGGAAAGTGCTTCAGCTTTGACCAACGGGCCAATGGATACGGACGTGGTGAAGGAGTTGCCACAGTTGTTCTCAAGCGACTCGCGGATGCCATCGCAGCTGGCGACCCCATCCGTGCTATTATCCGGGAATCGGTTCTAAACCAAGATGGAAAAACAGAATCACTGACCTCACCCAGTCCAG
The DNA here is from genome assembly GCF_051103115.1 of Cordyceps javanica. Lineage (NCBI taxonomy): Eukaryota > Fungi > Ascomycota > Sordariomycetes > Hypocreales > Cordycipitaceae > Cordyceps > Cordyceps javanica. Next base: position 4,528,628 of record NC_139296.1, read on the forward strand.
CGGCTCAAGAGTCACTCATGCGAGACTGTTATGCAAAAGCTGGCCTAAACCCGGGCGACACCCAGTACTTTGAGGCCCACGGAACTGGCACCCCTACTGGCGACCCAATCGAGATCGGTGCGATTTCGACCGTCTTCAAAACTCAGGAGAGGCAAGAGCCACTCCGAATAGGCTCGATCAAGACAAATATAGGCCACACTGAAGCGACAAGTGGCCTGGCTAGTGTCATCAAAGTGGTGCTGGCTATGGAGCGAGGCTTGCTCCCCCCCTCTATCAATTTTGAGCAACCGAATAAAAGTCTGAAACTGGATGAGCGTCGTTTGAAAGTTGTTACCGAGCTGGAGAGGTGGCCAATTGCTCCGGGGCAAGCTATGCGCGCCTCGGTCAACAATTTCGGCTACGGAGGTGCCAATGCGCACGTCATTCTCGAGGAAGCTGTTTACGTTTCGGATAGACGCGCGAAGAAGATGCCATGTCGCCGTCACACCAGCAATCTCACATCAGGCCGTTTCGTCAACGAGCATAAAATTGTCGTTGTCAGTGCCAAGGATGAACGGGCACACGAGGCAATGATTTCTCAGCTAGCTGCTTTCCTTCGTCAGAAAGAAAGCGAGCAAACCACCGACCCCGAGAAGCTTCTTGACAATCTCATTTTCACGCTTGGACAACGTCGCACATTGTTCTCCCACGTTTCAGCCTATCCTGTTCCAGTATTGCAAGGGCTTGAAGCTGTCGCCGAGGCCCTCGAGACACCAAAGTTCAAGCCACGGCGACGATCTCCGCATTCACCACGCCTTGGCATGATCTTCACCGGTCAAGGTGCGCAGTGGTATGCCATGGGGCGAGAGTTGATGACTACATACCCTGTATATAGGCAAACTATTGAGGAAGCCGACGCTTGTCTGCAAGAGCTCGGCGCTGACTGGTCGCTACTACAAGAACTCAGCCGCGATCGGGACACGAGTAGAGTCAATCAAACTGCTTTTAGCATCCCAATTTGTGCTGCGGTGCAAATTGCTCTTGTCCGCTTACTTGAGACCTGGGGAGTAAAGCCCTCAGCAGTTACGAGCCACTCTAGCGGTGAAATTGCTGCGGCGTATGCGGTTGGTGCTATCAGTCTTCGTCTTGGCATGGGTATTGCGTACTACAGAAGCAGTCTTTCTGCCGAAATGACTTCAGAAATGCCAGGAAAGGGTGGAATGCTCGCCGTTGGTGTTGGCCACATCGATGTCGCAAAGTATTTTGAGCGGCTTACTGACAGTGGCCGGGTTGTAGTGGCTTGCGTTAATAGCCCATCAAGTACGACAGTGGCAGGCGACGCTACAGCCCTGGACGAACTGGACGCAATTCTCAAGGCCGAGAATGTGTTTTCCCGCCGGCTTCGTGTTGACATTGCTTATCACTCTCATCATATGGAACCTATCGCCAAGGACTATCGGCGGGCGCTGAAGGCGATGCCCACGGAAGAGCCTAAAGCCAAAACTGTCGGTCCCGTCGCATTCTCTTCTCCTGTCACCGGTTACAGAATGACAAATACGAGAGAAATCGCTAGACCGGATCACTGGGTTAGCAGCTTGCTGCAGCCTGTCCAGTTTGTTGACGCCTTCATCGAGATGGTGCATGGCGACATAACGGATGATGCTGATAGTCAGAGCGTTGACGTTCTGGTCGAGATTGGCCCGCACACTGCTCTTGGGGGCCCCATCAAAGAGATCATGGCACTTGAAGAGTTTGAAAATATTCAGTTACCATACTATGGTAGTCTTGTCAGAAATTCGCACGCAGTCGAGTCTCTACAAGCTCTCGCTTCAAACTTGCTGAAAGAAGGTTATCCACTAAATATGGAAGCAGTGAACTTTCCAGCTGGTACCCAGGGACTGCATGTCATGACTGATCTTCCATCTTATCCTTGGAATCATCAAACAAGGTATTGGTCAGAGCCCCGATTCAACCTCTCCCTACGTCAACGGGCATTTCCTCCACATGAGTTGCTGGGGTCACTCGTGACCGGAGCAAACCCCGAGAAGCCGGTTTGGCGGCATACACTGAGAACCACGGAGTCTCCATGGCTTAGAGACCATGCAGTTCAATCCATCATCCTGTATCCTGGCTGTGGTTTTGTATGTCTAGCGATTGAGGCGGCTACGCAAAAGCTTGCTCTGACTCGAGGAGCGCAAGACAAGACGATATCGGGTTATGACATTCGAAACATGAGCGTGGAACAAGCGCTTGTGGTACCAGATTCATCCGACGGCATTGAGATCCAAACCACGCTTTACCCAGCACATGATCAAAAATCAGCTGATGGTCAAGTTTGGCACGAATTTGAAGTTTATTCCATCTCCTCCGACAACAGGTGGATGCGCCATGCCAGTGGCCAGATCTTAGTCGAATTAGAGGAGCTACGAACTCCACTGTCTTCGGATTTCAAATTGGGGAGTTCGCGACAAATTGACCCTGATGACATGTGGAAGACTCTGGAGTTGATGGGTATCAAATATGGCCCGACATTTAGAAACATCAGCGACATCCACCAGTCGAAGAAAGAGCTCCGATCCACAAGTACAATCACCGTGCCAGATACAGCGATGGAGTTTGAGTTGCCTCGCGATTATATAATTCATCCTGCCACGCTAGATGCCGTTGCACAGTCTGCATTCACTGCACTTCCCGGTGCTGCTTTCTGCCAGGCCAGTCCTAGGGTGTTTCAGTCAATCGAGCGGATTTGGATCTCGAGCAAAATAAGCAACAAGACAGGCCACAACTTGCAATGCCAAACAATTCTCGACTACGCCGATCCCCACGGCATCAAGGCAGATGTCTCGGTACTTGACCGGGGGGCTCCTGCTATTGAGGTGCAGGGACTGCAGCTGCGTTCGCTGGGTGCGGGTGTAACGCAGTCCCTGCATCCAATCTTGTGCAGCAAGATTGTCTGGGACTGCGATATTGATTTAAACGTTCCTGGCAAATTGATATTGCGCACAGAAGAGGACATGAAGTTGGAGCAGCTATCGCTATACTTCATTGAGCAAACACTTGCATCCAAATCAACGCCTGAAGCAAATCATCTTGCGCAGCATCATGGTGACTACCTGGCGGCGCTTAAAGACATTTTTCAGCTTCGTTCTCCAATGCATGATCTGTCAGTCTGTAAGCTTTCCGCTGAACAATTGTCGAGTGTGAGTGAACGAGCTGCGTTGCTTTGCAGTGTCGGCAGCCGTCTTCCGGATATACTCCGTGGTGAATTGACAGTCGGCAATGCGTTTGGCAAAGATATCCTCTCTTCCTCTTTGAAACACGAAACAGATTACTCAGTGATTATTAGTCTGCTGCGCAAAGCTTTACATAAACGGCCACGCAGTCGGGTCTTGGAAATTGGCGCAACACACAGCGGTATCGCTTCCCGCATGGCAAAGGTGTTCAGCACAACGGGCGCTTTTTATCACTTAAGCAGTGAATCAGTCGAGGTCTTGGAGAATTCAAAACAAATCTTGGAGAAGTGCAGCGATTCCATGGCTTTTGATACGCTCGACATTACTGAGCAACCAGACGCTGATACTTTCAATGTGAGCTCCTACGACGTTATCATTGCACCAGCCGAAAAGTTGAGCAGCCGCGCTTTGGAAAACATTGAATCTCTCTTGGTACCAGGTGGAAAGCTCTTGGTGGCTTGCGTACAGAAATGTGAGCTCGATTCGCTCATTGTTCTCGGGCTCGTGCCTTCATGGTGGGAAGCCAACAGCAGTGAAGCAAGCCCAAGACTGAACATGGCAGAGTGGGATTTGAGGCTCAAGAACGCAGGCTTCAGTGGCATAGACTTCATGCAGTTGGACCCCGGTAGCAGTTCCCTCCAGCAAACCTACACGTTGCTAACCACACTACCCAAGAGTGATAAGCCTGCGCCGCCTGCGGCGATAGACATTACTATCCTCACCGCCAAATCCTCGAATGCGCCACCAACGTCTTGGATTGAGTTGCTTCTGGCGAAAATCACCAAAATGTTACCTTTCGCGGTACTTGATAAGAGTCATGTTCTAGATATTGAGTCTGTATCGGAAGAGGCAATCCAGGGTAAGGTCTGCGTGTTCCTCGGCGAGCTCTGTCAACCGGTACTGCGCGATGCCGGGACACAGACCTTTGAGGCTATAAAGACTCTGGTAACAAAGTGCAGCTCACTCCTCTGGGTCACGCGAGGCGGTTTTGTCGATTGCGAGAAGCCAGATCTTGGCCTTGCAGCTGGGTTCCTCCGGGCTGCCCGAAGCGAATACCTTGGCCGCCAGTATGTGGTGCTCGATTTGGATCCCTGCGCACCAGACTGGACGGATATGGATATCGAAGGCATCTCAGGGGTCCTAAATGCGATTTCGCGTGGATCTCTAGCGGGTGAGTACGAGTATGCTGTGCGAGATGGCCTGCTTGAAATACCACGTATTGTCAATGATCTGGGCCGCAACCACCTTGTTTCGCCTCTAGACGAAACAGACGTGGAAAACTCTTCACTTGTGCCGCTGCATAAACTTGGCCCAACACACAGCTTAAGTGTCTGTACCCCCGGGAAGCTTGATACTCTCTCGTTTGTAGAGACCGAGCCTCGCTTAGACCCAGCTGAACTGGCCGCTGCCATGGTGTATGTCGAGACGCACGCCTACGGGCTCAACACTCGCGATCTCAACATTGTCTCTGGTCGCTTGCATCACGAAAACATCGGCGTTGAATTCTCTGGGATTATAAAAAGCTTAGGGGAGGAGGCAAGTGCCAAAGGCTTCGCCGTTGGTGACAGGGTCATGGGCTTGGTTCCAGAGGGGAATATTAGCGGTGCCATATGTACGCCATGGGACCGCATCACCCGTATACCCTCGAATGTCAACTTTGAAGAGGCTGCAGCAGTTTTGGCATCTTTTTGCATCGCGCACATGTCTCTCATTGACATTGGTCACATGCGAACTGATCAGACCATCCTCATCCATGACGCCGCGGCATCTGTTGGCCAGGCTGCAATCGTTGTAGCATATGCTACTACCAGCGAGGTTTTTGTGACGACGGAAAGTGAGGGAGACCGAGAGTTTATCTCAAAGCGCTATGGTATTCCCAAAGACCATATTCTTTCTAGACAAGACCCGTCATTCACGGCGCAAGTGCTGGATGCCACCAATGGCCTGGGAATAGATATTGTCCTCGGTTCACAGACTCGACATCTGTCTGAGGAAAATGCCAAAATACTTGCTCCCTTTGGTCATCTCATCGACATTGTAGAGAACGACCCGGAAGATTACAGCAATTCCATCATGCGATTGCTGGAAGCTTCAACCTCTTTTTCAACATTCTCACTGAGTTCGCTGCTTTCACTCGCGCAACGAAATTCGAACAAGGTCTATCACACGATGTCAAGAGTCGCCGAGCTGATTGAGAACAGCACAATCCGTCCAGCGCCTCTCTTCGCATCATACCCTATCACCAACGCTGTGCAAGCATTTCGCCATCTCCAGACAGCCGATCGCATCAAAACCGTTCTGTCAGTGGACGCGGATGCTACGGTCTTGACTCGACAACTGTCGTCCAAGCCAATTATATCGCCAACAGCAACATATTTGTTGATTGGTGGCGTGGGGGGCATCGGCCGCGCCATCGCTAGCTGGTTGGCCGATCAAGGAGCTAGGTTTATTGTCGTGCTATCCAGAAGTGCTGGCAAGAGCGAGCAAGCGGCGAAGCTTGCCGAGGAGCTCGGACAATCGGGATGTCTTGTCAAAGCCATAAGCTGTGATGTCTCCGACGCCCAAGATCTCGCTCGCGCTGTACACCAATGCAACAAAGACAATTTGCCACCTATCCGTGGTATTATCCAGGGTGCCATGGTTCTGAAGGTAAGCACAAGAATTTTCATCGAATGCTACTCCGCGCTAATGCTCTCACAGGATACTCTGTTAGAACGTATGACTTTTGAGGACTACCGAATAGCCACCAAACCAAAAGTTGACGGCACGTGGAATTTGCATAAAAAATTTTGCTTGCCCGACTCGCTCGACTTCTTCGTTATTCTTTCGTCTGCTGTAGCAGTGGCAGGAAACGCTAGCCAGGCCAACTATGCTGCCGGGGGTTCTTACCAAGACGCACTTGCTCGATGGCGGGTATCGAATGGCCTTCCAGCTGTGTCTATCAATCTGGGCGCGGTCAAGGGCATCGGCATTGCCGAAAACTCGGGTGTCCTGGGCCATCTGCAGAGGGTGGGATACACGCCCATACATGAGGAGCAGGTCCTCTCGGTACTAAGTAGCGCCATTGACAGCCCTTATGAGCCCCAGATCGTGGTCGGCCTGGACGCCCGCCCCGGTCCGCATTGGGATGCCACCGGTGAATCGCAGCTCGGTCGCGATATGCGGTTCCTTCCTCTGAGGCCGCCGGAAACTGATGCTGGCGCAGCCTCGAACCAGCCTGGAGGCGCCAACTCTCTTGCCAATGTGCTCGCCAAAGCAAAATCCCCGGAAGAAGCTGCCCAGCATATCTCATCTGCCATTGCACACAAGATCTCGGAAATCTTCATGATACCGGTCGATCAAGTAGAGATAGCCAATGCGCCAGCACAGTATGGTGTCGATTCGCTAGTCGCGATCGAGCTACGCAACATGCTCGTTCAGCAGACTGCCGCGGAGGTTTCCATTTTTGACATTATGCAGAGCACATCAATAGGCTCTTTGGCCGGTGTGATTGCAGCCAAAAGTCCCCAGTTCAAGGTGTAGATTCACGCCTGTGCTAGTTCTGCTAAGTCGCGGCAACGTGGACGCTGCTTGTTGCCGCTGCACAGTACAGGTTTGGTATGGTTCAAACGACTCAAATAGATAAGTCGCTGTTTGCGTTCGTGGAACTCAGGTTCTTTGATTAGGTCACTATATTGTTAATAGAATGATTAGATTATTATAGATCATTATGCACCCCCACTAGAAACGGATTTATTGTGCACAATAGCTGAGCTATCGACGTGCCCCAATGTATCAAATTTGTGCGTTCTAAGATGGCATTACCTAGATTCCTTGATCAGTGGTTTCAATAGAGCGCCGCTTTTGAGTCTCTGGGACCTCCCGCTCACATTGTATTGCCTCTGTAAATCTCCCGCGGCACTATGCAAGAGGCCTGTGTTGTCGGGAAGCTGTCAGAAGAAGCGCCCGCGGCCACCATGCCCAAGTTCCAATCCCTCCATGTTTTCTCGCTTTCAAACTTGTGTAATTCGAGGAGATCGTGGAAGGTTCAAGAATTACTTTAACTGAAGTCGTCATCGCCGCTGGCCACTGCAGGAGGATCATCATCCTGTGCTAACTCATTTTGACCGTCTTCCATCAACTCGAAGTACGCCACCACACTCTCGTGCTCGAGAAGTTGAGCTTTCTAGATCGTCGGAAAGATTTCCTTGCATGTGAGTTTCCAAGTTCTTCGAGCAATGATAATAGCACAACAATCATGTAAGGGTGGATACACATGTGCGTATACAGGGAGGAGGGTAAGTGGAAGTATGGGTGAAGGTATCTTCTTCGGTTTGCGGGGGCATATCAAATTTGGAATAATTGCAAAAACGTACCTCTTCTTCTAGTTGATTCACCACGGCTTCAAGCACAGAGTGCTCGATTTCCTTGAGGGCGGCAACCAGGTCTACATGAGCCTGATCGATAATGTCTGCTGCAATCAAGGGTCCAAGTTGCTCACTGCTCGGGGCGGCTGCGAGCTTCTCCAGTTGGTTCATCGCTTTATCCTGGACCACGCTCACGGCCCGGAGCTGGAAGAGTGCCCACAATGGATGACTTCGGAGCAGTGTCTCGAAGTCGCCAGCGCGTTCCGTCACATCCTCCTCCTGCCAGAAAACTCTCAGCTCCCTGTCACCCGCATCGTTTTGCAGGGTGCGAAAGTCAAGTCCATCCTCCTCGTTTACGCACATGAGATACACGAGGCCACTGTCCCACAGCTTACCGCCGTTGGCATCATCGCCGCTATTTTCGGGCTGACGGAGCGTTACGACGGGTGCGCCCCCGAAGACGCGTCGCTTCGCCAAGGCAAGCGGGTCGTCATCGAAGCCGTCGAGTTGCAGCGTCAACTGCCGCGTCTTGCTCTCCGGGTCGAAAAAGCCGTAGCTAAATAGCATCTCGGCTGCCGACTTGCTGTCCCCGTACGATATGTTGATCTCGTCTCCCGCAGCAACGACAGCGCCCGGCCTGATCCTCAACGAAACGTCACCTCCAATCTCTTCTTCGTAGTAGGCTGTCGCGCCATCGGCGGAATGGTTCACCATATCGAGCGCAGGCACCATGGCGTGACTGGCTTGAGGGAGCTCTAGGCATCTTGATCTGTACCAGGCATCGACGAGGAGCCAATCGGATAATGTTGCTCCATCCTCTTCCCAAAGTAACCGATTCCAAAATGGTATATTTGCGGATGTATCCCTTAGCTTATCAAACTCACTTTCCAGCGCCATGACTTTCGCAGACAATGCATCCTGCGGCGTATCAGTTGTCAGAAGTCAATTAGATCTTCTTCTCAGCGTAATATGGCATACCTCCAAGGATGTTCCTCTCAAAAGCAACTGATGAGGTTCCGACCACAAAGTAGGGACGGGAATATGCTTTGGTAGAAATTTAATGTATTCGGTCCACGGAGTTGGTACGCATCGTCTGGTCTTGTCCTCCATATGCCTAGCAGAAACTATGTGTACCAACAGATAAAGCATAATGTCAAGACGGGTCGACTATGAAGAATCTATCAGCCAAGACCTGGTCAACGAAGCCAAATGTATCGTGCAAATACCTTTCGACCAGCTTTCTCTATGAGCTCTTTGAAGTGGTGATCCACCTTGGCATACTCTTCGATAGCTTCTCCTGATAAAACAAGTTCGGCGGGGATTCTGATTATTTCAGAGGTCTTGTTCACATCTTCCGAGGCATTTAATGTATCCTCCGCCACAAGTCCATAGCCTTTACCGTTAATGCGGCGCATTGCCACCTGCTGGAGCTTCACATCCTGTAGGGTGGCCCATGTTGGCAGAGAGTCGATGGACAGTTGAGAGGAAGCAGCCATGCTGAAGAAGACTCCTTTGCAGTGCAGGTGCCCGAGAGGAAAGGCTTTTGTCTAATTTATTCTTTTCCTGTTTATCATGTGAAAAAAGCAGTCACAATACGCGTGGTGAAAGTTGTTTTGACAGTATCAGCTCAAATCAGAAGTCTTCCGTTGCAGGGCGGAGCTTCTATGCGGCAAAATGCCCCACCAAAATTCGGTACGTCATGCCTAAAATGTACTGTGAGATGGTGGCATGGAAATTTTTATTTAGCTTCAAGAGAAGCGCCTTTCTACAAGAACTTGTCGGGCCACAGGGCTAACTAGAAACCGGTATTGTGCTTTACGTGCCAATTCAGACGACGAGACAGGGCTACCGCATGTAAGCCTTTGGCCTTTGGCCCGCCTCTCGTTCCCATCTTCTCTGCGCATAAATATACCCCGCCATGCCTCGCGATCCCCTCATCGGACTTGTGGGAAAGCCCTCTGCGGGTAAAAGCAGTACACTGAACAGCTTGACTGATGCGAGTTCCAAAGTCGGTACGTTATCCACCTCCCACAGCTGCCTGGGCCTCTTGTATGGTTAAGACGTGCTAACATGCGCAATCCTGCCAGGCAACTTTCCGTGAGCGCCCTCCCAGTCGTCTTGCGACCGCTACGCACCCCTCCTTCTTCCTTGCAGTCCTTTATCGATATTCTAACCACCTAGCCCTCGCGCCTCCTCTTGTCTAGCTTCACAACCATCGACCCCCAGCGAGCGATCGGCTACCTGCAAATAGACTGCGCGTGCGCGCGCTTCAATGTGTCTGACCGGTGCAAGCCGAACTACGGCGCGTGCGTCGACGGCCGGCGCTCGGTACCGATCGAGCTACTCGACGTGGCCGGGCTGGTCCCCGGCGCGCACGAGGGAAAGGGGTTGGGCAACAAGTTCCTCGACGACCTGCGACACGCCGACGCGCTGATCCACGTTGTCGACGCCTCGGGCACCGTCGACGCCGAGGGCAAGGAGACGCGCGGGTACGACCCCTCGGTAGACATTGCCTGGCTGCGCAGTGAGGTTGTCGCCTGGATCCTGGGCAACCTGCTGCAAAAATGGGGCTCCTTGCGCCGGCGGCACGTCGCCGTGAAAGCCACGGCCGCCGAGACGCTGCAGCTGCAGTTTTCCGGCTACGGCTCTACGATGGCCGTCGTAAACCGCACGCTCGACCGCATGGCGCTCAAGGAGCCGCTTGAAGAGTGGTCCAACGAGACGGTCGAGCGCGTCGTCAACGCCTTCATTGACGAAAAGTTCCCAACCGTCATCGCTCTCAACAAGATCGACCACCCAGACGCGGACAAGAACATTGCCAAGATTGCCAAGATGCAGGACCCCAACAGCATTGTGCTGTGCTCGGCCATTTCCGAAATCTTCCTGCGCAAGATGGCCAAGCAAAACTACATCAAGTACGTCGAGGGCAGCGAGTTTGTCGACACGCGCGAGGACCTGATCGAGCAGGGCGACCCGGACGGCGGCGGTCTCAAGGAGCTGGACGAGAAGAACCGCAACCGCATAGAGAACCTCAAGGACATGGTGCTGTACCGCTTCGGCTCCACCGGCGTCGTGCAGGTGCTCTCCAAGGCGGCGGAGCTGCTGGGCCTGGTGCCCGTCTTCCCTGTGCGTAACGTGTCGACATTCACGACGGGTGCGAACGATACCAAGAATGTATTCAAAGACTGCGTGTTAGTGAAGAAGGGGTCGACGGTGGGCGATGTGGCGCGCAAAATCATGGGGGACGCGCCAGTGGCATATGTGGAAGGCGTGGGCAACATGAGAGTGTCGGAAGACGATGTGGTCTCTGTTGGGAAGCATGATGTAAGTTCTCGACTCAAATCAACTAGTTGTGTACCGTGCCGGTACTGACAGACAAACAGGTGCTTGCATTCAAGGTCGGCAGGGGGTAAAGGCCATTTTTGAGCCACTCTCAAAAAGTACCAACTAGGAGTTCTTCCATCAGCATGGGTTAATATTGACTTTATAGGAACGCGATGAACATGACCAAAAGCATGGTGTGACCAGAGTATTGCTCATGTATCTATGGATCTTCGCTCTGGCGTGACCTGAACAGGCCATTCCCTCGGCCGCTCACCAAATATGATATTGACACCATGCTTCGCTGCCGCCGTTCCGAGCCTGTCCATCAATGTTCCTCGTATCTGGTTCTGGTATATACGTTTTATCGTCTTTGTTTCCTTTATAATGGCTGAAATCACAGAGCACATTTCCGACTCATCGTAGTGGTCTGACCGAATCTCCAGCGTCTCGAGTCTAGGGAATGTTGCGAGAAATGTCGGTAGCGGCAGGTCCTCTGGCGTCCTGGGGAATGGCCGGAACCGAAACTGCGAAACGGACATGCAGCGGATCCCCGGCGCGCCGGCAATCCATTCGTACTTTGCGAGATGTGCTGAGCTGACGGCCCCGGCCGGCGTGGCGAGGGACTCTGGCGGGAACACGACATCCAGGGTGTGAAGCCGGCCGGCGGCTGCCTGGCTCTGGGCGACTTGTTGCAGACTGTCCGGGTCCAGCACGGCGTTGGCTAGCCTGATGGTCTCTAATCTTCTGTATTCATTCTGCCAGTTGTTCTCGGGGTCTAGCACGGTGCCGGACATGTTCCAGACCTTCTGGATGGCTGGGCCCGGGTCGAGAGTAAGAGGCTCTATAGCGATGGCATCCGGGTTAGGGCTCCACGGCAGATCCAGATCGATATATTCCAGCTTATAACCGTGGTTGAGTGAAGAGAGTAGGCAGATGATGACAGTAATAGCAAATCGAGCGGCCGTGCTCGAATTACTGGCAACGACAATGAGAGCTTTGAAATTGGGCCAGATATTGCTCCACTGGTCCTCCCAGTCACTGGAGCGGTCGGGCAGTGTGTCTTGCAGCCAGAGCTGTTCCAACGCAGGGGTTTTCGAGCCCATGTGTAGCTGAGGGTTGCAGGTTAGCGCATTGAAACCATCATCTGCCCCGTTGGGCAAGAACTTACAATTGGGAACATGGCCGTCGACCCTGTGCGCATCTGCAAGCGCAGATTCTTTATGTTGGGCATGAATGGCACATCTTGCTCCCGGAACCAACTCATAGGCAGGCCAGAAAGATTGAGGGTCTCTATTGTCTCCGCCACGGGGTTGAGCAGCTCGAACGGGTAAGCAGAAACAGGTATGTAGTCCAGGCCAACAATATGCTTCTTTGGTTCCGCGGTAAATAGCCTCAGTGATAGCGTTTTGAGGGTTTTGCAAAGCCCCGCTGTCGGTGGTATTCTGAGGGCATGGTCAGGAAAGCTGAGCTCGAGATGCTCTAGCCGCGCTGCTCCCTGTAAGAGAATGAAGAGCTTGGCTTGGGAAAGTTGAAACCGGTGGTTCTTCTCTTCGATAACAATTCTTCGAATGTCATGTCTGGCACTGGCGACGAGATTACGAAGAAAGTCTATGCGTGGCGGCCGTCGAGGTGTCGAGGAGCCTGTAAAGTCGAGATTCTTCCACAGACTGGCGAAATCGCGTGATGTGAGTGTCCGCTGCCACTGCTTGGACACTCTCAAGCACCGTCTTTACAGAGACTGTCAGTAGATATCTCCCATGAGAGGGGGGGATTTGTCTTTTATTTTTCTGCCCCCTCCGCCTTTTTTTTTTCATTTCAGTGATACTTACACTCTCTGTACTAGGCTGCAGTGTGAGAGAATCCAGACGAACAATTCTGAGGGTAGAAAGACGGGGTCTTTGCGGCAGAATCGCATGTGAAGCTTGTTCCGAGCGCTATTTAATTGCTGTATAGAACTTCATCAATAACAGGTCTTATGGCAACGCGGCAAGGGAAACCGACTTGAAATTTTGGGCTGGTGGCCATGCGATTGGCATTTCCGACTTCAACTCCGGCGCTGTACACCTTCCATGCATACTCATCTTTCTTCTGGAGACGAGCAATTTTGCCCAATCGTAGATAGCCCTTTTAAATTTGTCAGCTTATTGCAATTTATTTAATAAGCGGTACCCATCATGAGAGTGGCGCGTGCATACATCGGGAAAGCGAGGAGCAAGCTCCAGTATCCATTCGGCGTCTCTTCTGGCCCGATCGAGCTCCTTCAGAGACTCAAAAGTGGCTGCTCTGTAGTCGAGCGCTTTGATATGAACTGGGTTGTCGCATTTGTTGAACATTTTTCCGACAGAACATGAGCAAACATACATAGCTTCGTGGAAGATTGACCCATCCTTGTCCGCCACCGCCTCAAAGTTCTTGCATGAGCAGCGGTCCCTCTTCATGCCGCGGTTGCATTTACACAAGCGCATGGCCTACGAGGATGGAAAAATCAGGTCAGTTCGGACCACCCTCGCAAGGCAACAGGCGCCACGGAGGCGTTCGAAGCTCACTCCTAACAGCCAGATAGACATACCCTAGTAAACTGTTCCAGAGCGTGCTTGTAACGCTTTGCACGATATTCATCCTGGCCGATCTTGACGGCAGCCTCTGCCTGTGCTGCAGGCATGCTGACTTACAGCAATGTCCTGCAGGCCAAAATGGCAAAGATGCAGAATTTCTTTAAAATCCTGGCAAGAGGGAGGATGTTGCACAGTGCAGTTGGGCTGTAGTGGTGATGCCAGGGCGCGTTGTGGCACGTGTGGCTGTGGCCCACTTGTTGATATAGGTACAGACCTCCAAGTCCCCAAGTCGCCTGCCGATATGCATCAGTCTAATTAAAAAAAAATATTTAATAAGGCATGATATCCTGCGGGTGACTCTTCTCATAAGGGGGCAGCGGGGCCTTTTCTATGTGTACTGATTTCTTTGCTTTTTTAAAACTTGCACGACCCAGAATGCCACAATCCTCTTTGCCTCTGTTTCTCATTGGAAATAGTGATTGGTTGGCGCAAACCGTTGACGCCCGATCATCCCGCCCAGATATCTAACTAACGTCCCGAGATATGCTTGCCCCGAAACTATCTTCCAACTGCGTACTTGTTCAGCTGCAACTGCGCCGCAATAAAGCCGGACACACCGTTACTTATCCAGCATTCTTCGCCGTCAACTAGAGCCTCTGCCTTGACGGGCTCTTCTACAGCGAGTTTGCTATTTTCCTGTTAGCTGACCGGCCCGAGTAGCCGGCACGGATATAGACATACTTTTCGAGGGCATAACGTCTCGATGTTCCATTGTTACCCCCACTGCCGAAGTTGGGGCTGAACTCGGCAGAAATTGGAGGCGTAACCCACCTCCCGTTCCTCCAAAAGTACGGGGTGGTGATGCTGCCCTCCATGACCTCGCCATTCTCGTCATTGACTATGAGTACTTCCTTGCGCTCGCCCATCTTAATCCCGGCCCTGGCCCGTGCCTCGTTATACATGTCTCGCTTCGATGTTTTATGATGCGTAAATTCCGAGCGCGAAGTGGCGGCCTCGTCTCGCAGAAGCGCGTACACAACGGTGCGGCTAGCCTCCATATTTCCTGGCTCTGCACCCGGTGCAGGAAGACTCAGGGGAAAGAGATTCTCCAAGGAAGCATCTGGAGTGTCAAACTTTTGAAATTCAAATGTGCCGTGGGCATGTACTATTATTTGAAGCCGCACCGGCGTCATCTGAGACGTGCCAAGGAACTCGTTGGCAGAATCGGCGAGCTTCGTAAGAGCCTGTTCGCCCGAGAGGGCATCCATGGCAGACTGCCACCCCCAGTGGGTGGCTGCTCGAAGCAGGCGATCGCGATGATAGTCTAGACAGTAAAAGGGGGATACGTGGTTATAATTCCATGAGGCATGTTGAAAGCCACGGCTGGGTACCTGTTGTAGGCTAGGGTCATAGCGCAACGAGGTGAAGATGTAAAAGTCGTCGGTTCCAGGCATGTCGAGTGCTACGGTGAGGCTGGGATGGAGAGACAAGATTCGATAGTCGGGGGGGAACTGCCTTTGACAGACAGTTATCGGGACAATGCGCAATGAGGATGTATGACGGCACGCATTTTCTTAGCGGGAGAGGGAGTCATTCTGTAAGGTAGTTATGTGATATGATATCCACCAGGGCTGGGCTGAGGGCTTCAGAAGCAGATATATATATCCATGGCGGCGCGAATGAGGCGAGACTTAATAGAACGATGATAATACCAGGAGATGTAGTAGAGAGACATCAATTTCTTTTTCTATTTTTCTTCATTGTGAGGACTCGGAACGAATGTGCGTTGTTACGCAACTGTGTGGCCTGCACACTGTGGTGCACTCACTTGACTTCTTTCCTGATAGCCGCTTGCTGTTGTTTTCATGCAATGTACGGAGTAGGTAGTAGCACATCACACTGACGAGAAAGCCCCCATATTAATTAATGAATGGCATGCAATAATCTTGATATTCCGTAGTTGTTACTGTTGACAAGCTCAATGCCTCAGGCAACTCAGCCAGACCCAACTTTTTTCTGTGACCTTGTAGCGGTCTTTTCGCCTATAAGCCGGCGCTGTACGGAGTACTAAGTAGTGCAGAGATGCCCCGTTTCTAGTGAGCGTTTGCAGTCACAACAGCGGAACGGTCAAGCATGACTAATACAGGCTCTTCTGGCAATTGGCTGGTCAGCCCAGCATCCCTCTCAGAGGTGAGCTGCCGCAAAATTACGACACACCACCTCTCGGCTGGAATCGTCTTTTTTTTTAACCTACGTGACCCAAAAGCTTCTGCTGCCACAGCTCTCTTTACTCGCATCAGTTCTCCCGTCTGCCATTCGCTGCATCACGGGCTTCTTTCTGTTGCGCTTTTCTTCTTCCTTGCGTCTTACCCTTCTCTATACCTTTAACTCATTTCTTCTTTCCGGGCACTGTATTCTAGTTTTCCACAGCCATGTCAAACCCCTTACCTTCCATGCCGGCCGTCCGCCCGGTCGCGGTGCCCGTCAGCGCTCCCTCTAGCACCTGGGATCGCATTACATCCTGGGCTTCCGAGAATAAGGCCGTCGTCTACACCATTGCCGGCGTTGCCGTAGTTATTACGGGCGCCGGTGCTGTATACTATCTTAACTCGGACTCTGTGAGTGGCGTCCCACCCCTAGCAAGCTATTCGACGTCATTGATCAGTCAATTCCGTCCTGGCCATCATCTGACAACATTCGTCCTTAACAACAGAAACCGAAGAACGACGGAGCTCCCAAGCTTAGCAAGAAAGAACGTCGCAAGCGCAAGGAAGCTGAGCGCAAAGCCGCAGAGAACAATTCGGCTGCTGCATCCTCCCAACCCAAAGCCGCCTCCGTTCAGGCCGAGGACGAGCTTCCCGAGGTCGACGAAGCCATTGTTCAGACACTTACCCAACAGCAACGCGAAGAGTATGCTGCCAAGCTCAAGCAGGCCGGCAACAAGGCCTACGGCGACAAGGCATACAACAAGGCCATCGATCTCTATACCAAGGCCATCCTCTGCAAGCCCGATCCCGTCTTCTATTCCAACCGCGCTGCCTGCCACAGCGCCATGAGCGAATGGGACACCGTGATCGAGGACACCACCGCCGCCATCACCATGGACCCTGACTACGTCAAGGCTATCAACCGTCGCGCCACTGCCTACGAGCATAAGAAAATGTACCCTGAGGCCCTTCTCGACTTTACCGCCTCGTGTATCATTGATAACTTCAAGAGCGATTCTACCGCACAGGCTGTTGAGCGCCTGCTCAAGACGTTCGCCGAGGTCAAGGCCAAGGAGATGATGGCTTCTCGCACCGCCAAGCTCCCTAGCCCGATTTTTGTCGGCAATTACCTTCAGAGCTTCCGCCCCAAGCCTCGCCCCGCCGGCCTGGAGGACTCTGCTGAGCTATCTCTCGATACCGGTCTCGGTCAGCTGCAGCACGGCCTCCAAGGCCTCGAGAAGCGCACCTCGGCAGGCTACGAGCAGGCTCGTCTTGCTTTTGAAAAGGCTCTTGAGCTTGGTGAGCTCGGCGACAACGAGGCTCTCGCCTACAACTGCCGCGGTACTATGCGCACCCTTCTCGGTGACCACGCCGCTGCCACCGAGGATTTCAACAAGAGCATTGAACTCGACCCTAGCATGACTCAGAGCTACATCAAGCACGCCAGCATCAGCCTCGAGCTTGGTGAGACCGCGCAGGCCGACAACGAGTTCGCCCAGGCCCTCAAGCAGGACCCCAACGACCCCGATGTTTACTACCATCGCGCCCAGGCCAATTTCATTAGAGGGGATCTCTCTGAGGCCCAAAAGGACTACCAGAAGTCGATTGATCTGGACAAAGACTTCATCTTCTCCCACATTCAGCTGGGCGTTACGCAGTACAAGATGGGCTCCATTGCCTCATCGATGGCCACATTCCGTCGCTGCGTCAAGAACTTCCCCAAGGTCCCCGACGTGTACAACTACTACGGTGAGCTGCTGCTCGACCAAGGCAATTATGCCGAAGCCGTCGAGAAGTTTGACACTGCCGTGGAGATGGAGAAGCAAACCAAGCCCATGTCCATGAACGTGCTGCCCCTGATCAACAAGGCGCTGGCTCTATTCCAGTGGAAGCAGGATTTCAAGGAGGCCGAGAACTTGTGCGAGAAGGCTCTCATTATCGACCCCGAATGCGACATTGCTGTGGCCACCATGGCCCAACTCCTTCTGCAGCAGAACCAGGTCGCCAAGGCCCTCACATACTTTGAGCGTGCCGCCGAGCTTGCTCGCACCGAAGGCGAGATTGTCAACGCCCTTTCCTACGCCGAGGCCACGAGAACGCAGGTCAAGGTCACCGAAAAGTATCCCCAGCTAGCAGCCAAGCTTGCTGCTTCGGGAGCCGGTGGCGCGGGCGGCCTGCGTATGGGCGCTTAAAAAAAAGGTCCATGACGTCGAACCGTGGCCACGGTTTTATCAGCCTTATAATAATCCAGGAAGCAGGAAAAGAAACCAAAAGGTGTGAGCCAAAGTGTACGATGGTGTCTCTGAAGCGGGGTTGCGAAAAGAGATGGGTGATGTTGAGGAACTATACTCATGACGACGGTCTATTTCATTAATGCTTGTCAAAACAACACAACCTTGCGAGGAAAACGACAATGAAAAGACGCAAGGTTCTTTTCTTTTTTTTTTTCTCTTGTAATGTGTCTCGGGGCGTGGCAAAGAAAGGGATCATTCGAAGAGGGAGGCCGCCGTTTTTTTCTTGTTTCCTTGTTATTTTCCTTATTCCTTTTTGTATCTTTGCAACTTGCGGGGAAAAAAAGAACAGCGGCGCGTCTTTCTCGTGTACATTTTTTATTCTCTCTCTAAAAATTCATCATTCTTGTTGTTTCTCTTTCGTTCTCCGTCAATGAATGAGGGGAAAAGAACCAAAGACTTCTCTCGCACATACTGTAGGGTATTTATTTGGCATGTCACTGGGACGAAATGATACGTGTATGTGTATGTATGTATCCGTACGTGTGTCTCATTTGTGTGTGTGTGCGTGTGCGTGTGTGTCCAGAGCGCCGTTTCAAACGTACCTGTCGCCAACGCAATGCTCTCGAACAATGGCGCAGGGGAATCTGGACCTTGTTTACTAAGTAATTACTACCAATCAAACCTTGCTGTGCAAATTCTGCGAGTTTCCAATCTCGCTTTCACGTTTAGCCCAGATGGCAGATTTCACTGCCGCACCGGGTACGCTTCACCACCATTGATACTCTCCAGGATTGTTTAAACATCAGATTTTTCCTATATAAGATTACATAAAAACATACATTTCCTCGTCTGATATATCTCGTTGATGTGCAGATTAGCTTCCTCCTCATTAGCGTGTGATCCCGCCGCCTGGTGTCCGAATCAAAATTGCAAAATATTTCCGCTGATATAGATGTTGTTGTATGCAGTTGTACACAACTGCGGCTCTCCTCCTCGGAGCCATCTCATCTATGTATGTTTATATATACTTGTCTTTTCTTCTGCTTCTTCGGCTTCTTCTTCTTTGCCGCTGCGTCAGGTTCAGGACTTGGTAGCGTTCTTAGTCAGCGTGATGCCCAGGGCGATGCCCAGGACGGCGGCAATGATGATGAGAACGACAATGAAGAAGCACCACCACTTTAGCTTGCGGCGGTTGCGGGCGCTCTTGTTGGCCTGTGCGACCTGCTGGTTGCCGGACTCGAGGTTGTCGACGACGTCTTGGCCCTTGTTCTCAGCGTCGGCGATGACGGTCTCCTGCTGCTCGACCATGGTGGCCAGCTCCTGGTACAAGATGGCGAGCTCGGCGAGGGTCTGCTCGATGCGCTGGAGCTCATTATGGCGGGCGCGAACGTTGCCGAGGACGGAGGAGGCGTGGCCGGAACGGTTTGTACGAAGCTGTCAATTCCAATTAGCGTTACTATTTAAGGCGTTGTATTCGAAAGAGCACACGTAGAAAAAAGCAGTGTAGCAGAGGGGGAAAGAGAACTTACAGCCGTCTGGAAAACACCCTCGTTGCCCCAGTCCGCTTCGGTTGCCTGCTGGACCTCCTGCTCCGAGGCGTCCGGGTTCACGATACGGTACTGCCGGGCGATCTGCTCCCTGTATTTTTGCCTGTACTCGCGCTCGATGCTCTGGTATGAGTCGAGCTCGGACTTGAAAAAGGTCTTGAGGGACTGGAGCTGTGTCTGCTTGGTCTTGCGGGAGGCGTCCGAGGTGCGGGCGAGGTCGCGCTCGAGGCCCTTGATGCCGTCCTTGATGGCGGTGTTGCGGACCTGGGTCTGGGCGACGTACTGCTCGAGCTGCTGGTCTGCCTGAGGGTCGGCGGCGCCGAGGGAGCGCTGGTGCAGCTGGCCAATGGTCTCAATGTCGCCGGTCAGGCGGTTGATGTCGTTGCGAAGTGACTGCACGCGGGCGAGGAAGTCTTGCTGTGACAGAGGCTGCTGGGAGCTGTTGGACGGGACGCCGGCATTCTGGTAAGAGGACGTCTGCGGGTTGTCTTGGAGCTCATAGTTGTCCTGGGCGTACGGATTGGGCTGGGAAGGGAGAGACAATTAGCGTGGGAACAGGATTGGCGTGGAGTCGCCGGGCGCAAATCTGGTTTGCCTCGAAGCTATTCGCAGTGACTGGGATGGGCCGCAACTAGTTGTCGCAGCGAGGAGCTGGGCGGCGAAGCCGCATTCCGCCAGTAGTGACGACAGAGCCAGATATCAGAGAAAAAAAAAACGGAAACGTACCTGGCCATACCCTTGGCCAGCCTCTTGCGCTGGCGCTTGTTGGTATGGATTCGGTTGGCCGTAAGACATGGTGGGCGAGCGGCTGAGGAAGCAAATTCAAACAGCGCAAGTTGGTTACGACCCGGTTCCGATGCGCAATTGGCGATGATGGGAGGAGGCCGGCGCGAGAACGATGGGGTAAAAAAAAAACCTTCGGGAATGGTGGAAGAGGGAGAGAAGATCGAGAACGACGGGAGAGGCGGAGGTGGACAGAAAGGTAAAAAAATGAAAGCAGGCAAAGGTACCCTTTCACCTGTTGCAGTTGCAGAGAGGCTGTGGTGCGGTGGGCTGGCGGGAGAGGTGCGTATCTTTGCCGCTTTCCTCGTGGTGATGACGAACTGGAACTGGACCCAAGCTAGATCCGTCTTGGTAGGTAACTACTTTGGCAGGGTTAACCAAGTAGGTACATGAAAGGTAAGTAGCAGGTAATAAATGTCGTGGTAGCTTCGAGGTAAGTAGGTAACTAGCTACCTATTTAGTTAGGCCGTGGAGGCGGCGGCGGCAGGTGACGGGTATCTAGAACGGATGAAGAAAATAACACTTCTAATAATCAAAGGAGATGAAGATGTGCGGAACGTAATTACGCAAATGTAGTGACTAATCAGACCTTTAAAAATACCTCTTTGTTTGCTTTTCAATTGAGCTAAGTACTTCTTTTCCATCCCATACCATCCGTCCTGGACCAGACCCTGTCAGCAGCCGTAGAAGCCAAGAATTAATTTATAAAACAAAATAAAACAAAAAGGTTTGAATGCTAAAAGGCTGCCTGATCCCCCGACCAGCGTCCCACATGCCCAGCCGGAACAAAAAAAAAAGAACCAGAAACACCCAGCGTTCACTGCCGAGCCCGAGGTTCCCGCTAAAACATGACATGACGGGCGCCCAAAAAAACCCCCCCCAAAAATAGGATTTTCTTGTTGCAGGATGGATACATGCAATGTGGGAAGGCAAGTACGAAGTATGTCGGTTAGTTAGCAGATAACTACTGGGTAGGTACGTGGGTATCCAAGGGGTCCTCTTCCGTTGTGCCACCGCAACGCGCAAGCTGCAGGTGGCGCTTTCTCTAGGCTGCCAGCTTTTCTGCTGTCTCTTTTTTTTCTGCTTGCATAACGCCTCCTTCAATGAAGAGGGACCCTTGGGGTAGTTTCGTGCTTGGCGGGGATCTCTTGCGAAGCTCGCATTCAGTCATTCGTCCTGCTCCTTGACTGCGCCACGCCAATCCGAAACCCTCGGCCCCAAACGAGGCTGTGGCTAAGCTCAAGGCTGACCAATTCAAGCAGTCTGCGTCTGCACAGCCTCTTTTCGTGGACCAGTCTCTGTGTTTTCCATTCAATGTCTGATGCTCTGGGTTTTGGGCGGTTCTTGCTCTTTGACTGTATTTTATGTCCTTCTTATTAGCTGATATCTGAACTGCAAATGTCATTTACAAGTCAGCGTCGCATACCTAGGTATCACAGGTTTCTCCTAAACATCCTCTTAATTTCTGTAGGTTGGCCACCCACTTGAAGCATTGCCAATCAAGTGCATTTTTGGTTATATGACCTTTGAATATGGCAAATGTCTTGAAGATTTTGTTTCATTCCGTTTATATACAGTCATTATTGACAAGAGTGCTGATTTCCCCGACTTGGGTAATTGACACCACGAGACATCCACTCCGGCTCCATGCCACTCAGTATCTCGATGCCTAGTTCTAACAAAGTTATCTGTCTCACAGTGTCAACCAGACCCTCCTACCTCGCACCACACCCTAGGCTCGCTGCCATATTTTCCTGGAGGCGACTGCTACAAGCCAAATGTGTTCTGTATGCACGACTTCGCATGTAGCTAGCCACACCGTATCGAAATCTCGCAGCCTAGAGCGGGTCTGTGCCAACAAGATTGGTGGCGATCACGAAGTTTTAAGCCCTTCCTCCTCTCGGCCTCACGTCGGATATCCTTCTGATAGTCGGTCCGGGTATCGTGTTCGTATTCCCCTCCCCTTACAGGTAATTCTTCTTCTTCGCTGTCCGCGTGTACTGCGACAGGTGCCACTCGACGTCGCCGTCCTTATTCTCCAATGTGCCTGATCGAATCTCAAATGGTCGCATTGTCATCCGCGGGCCAACCTCTGCCAGTTCCACGCTGTCGTAACCCGTCCGCACAAACACGTGATGTCGCACCTCGATACTATCCTCGATATTCTTAAACGTCACCACACGGCTCCCCATTTTATTCTTGCTCGTAATCGGTTCCCGTGGCGGAAAAATGTGCTTCAATACTTTGACGATGCGCTTGCCCAGCGGTGTCGTGAATCCGTCAAAGATGAGATGGGGATATGACTCGCTGACAGTGCCGCGAACACTGCCGGGAATGTCGTGTCGCAAAACGACGTTGTGAAGTGAAAATGACACGGTCGGGCCATGGGGAAAATGGGATAGCGTCATCGCCGTCGGTGTACCTCTGTGCTCGTGCAACAAAATCACGTCTGACAATCCAGACGCCTTGGCAGAGCGCACAAGCTCGGGCAAGATGAGGTTGCCACGGTTCATGCGGATCGCAGTCGGCAGAAGAAGACGAATTTCTTTGGCAAAGGCCGCCAGCCTGGCCGAGGGGTCGCGCGAGGTCGTAACGAGGATGCGCGGGTCGACAATTCCAGACAGTTGGGCGTATTCATCGTCGAGGTCTAGCTCCTCCGCCGTCGTCTTGTCGGCCGACTCGTCATACTGGTAATCTTTTCGCAGAGATTTATCATTGGCAATGGCGGGGTCTAGAGGCTTGCCTGATGCAAGTGATGATCTCATCTTGGCTCTTTTTTCGCTGATTTCCGCATCGCGCAGTAGGACGGCGCGCCGGTAGAGATAGTCTCTCCGTTGCCTGGCTTGCTTGCGCTGTGTGACAATGAATTAGTATTCCATTTTTTAACCTGTACCCTGGGGCTTTTTGAGCACTCACAATCATCATCTTGAAGTGTTTTGGCGGCTTCTATGCCTTGAATAAATTCCCGTCCGCTGTGTAAAGAGACTGGCCAAAAAATGTAGTTCTACTCGTACAGCCAAAAACTTTAGACTTTTAGGCGCTATCGATAGCGCTCCCGCTTATCACGTGTACGCGAATTGTCCCACCAAAGTAAAGTAGCCTTGGAAAGAGCCAAAGGTGAGATGGCGAATTGCGCATCTGCAAGGCTTTTATGACTCTTGCTGGCCGGAAAAACTCAAGCCTGATTGCTCATCTCGCAGCTTGTACCGACATTTTTTACCCTTCCAAGCGCCTCCTAAACCTGCGCACTCGCCAGCCTAGGCCCTCCATCCTGTTCCCGCCGCCACCTTGCCCGCGATGATGTGAATCGCTCCCGCAAACGATTTCTACCGTCTTCTTTCTCAGCCCCCATCTGAGCACCGCCCGTGTGCTTCCAGAGTTTATCTGGCAATAATTGGTATTTCGTGAGTCTTGGAAATTGTTGTAGCTGTGCCACGTGCTACTTTTGTACCCTTCTGAACTGTTATTCTCGTACTAGTGATATTAACCTGGGCTAGTGAAAGAAAACTACACCACGCCACCTCCCGACCGCGACCGCGACCTCAAGCACTATGGAGGGGGCCTTCACTCATGTTGGCAACCACCTGATCTCCGACTCGGCAGCAGCTATCAACGCTGGAAATGACGATCTCTCCACTCTTGACCCTGACGAGCGTCTTCTCTATGGCAAGTACGGCGACCATGGCGGTCGTCGACGCGCCGACGACGATGACAACCAGACCGAGGCCTTTGAGGACGACAATGATAGCTTAGGCAGTATTCCAGTCGACGAAATGGTGGGATTGAATCTCAAGAACACCGAGGAGGAGAAAGAGCTCCCCGCGTATGCATGCGCGTAGGTGGTCCTCTCGGAACACCCATATGCTCTAGCGCAAGCTAACATACCATAGGTACTGCGGTATTCACGCGCCTGCTTCCGTCGTCAAGTGTCTGATCTGCAACAAATGGTTTTGCAGCGCTCGCGGCAACAGTACTTCCTCTCATATTATCAACCACCTGGTCCGAGCCCGCCACAAGGAAGTCCAGCTTCACCCAGAGTCTGCCCTCGGCGACACCATTCTCGAATGCTACAGCTGCGGCACCAAGAATTCATTCCTTCTCGGCTTCATACCTGCAAAATCTGATTCTGTCGTTGTTCTGCTGTGTCGCCAGCCTTGCGCGGCATCGGCTTCCAACAAGGATATGAACTGGGATCCCTCTCGCTGGGAGCCATTGATCAAAGAGCGCGCTTTTCTCGATTGGCTTGTCAGCGCTCCCTCCGAAGCCGAGCAGCTGCGCGCCCGCCACATGTCTCCCAACACGATTGCGCGCCTCGAGGAGATGTGGAAGTTGGAACCCAACGCTACCATTTCCGACCTCGACAAAGGCCAGACTGTTGACGATGACCCCGATCCCGTGCTCCTGAAATACGACGATGCGTTCCACTATCAAAACATTTTTGGTCCGCTTGTGAAAATGGAATCCGACTATGATAAAAAGCTCAAGGAAGCGCAATCTGAGGATAATTTGACTGTTGAATGGTCGCAGGGTCTCAACAATAAACATCTCGCAACTTTCAACTTACGCAAGATTGAGTCCGGAGAAGTCAAGCTTGCCGTTGGTGATGAGATGTTGCTTCGCTACAACGGCGAGCTCAGAGAGTCTTGGCAGGGCGTGGGTTATGTCATGAAGATTCCGAACAGTCAGTCCGACGAGGTTTGTCTTGAGCTGCGTAAGACTGGCAATGACAGATCGGTCCCAACCGACCTTTCACACAACTTCTCGGCCGACTATGTCTGGAAAGCCACCTCTTACGACCGTATGCAGCTTGCCATGAAGACTTTCGCCGTCGACGACATGAGCGTCTCTGGTTTTATTTTTCACACACTACTCGGCCATGACGTTCAACTGCAGCCTATGAAGTCTAACCTGCCTAAGAAGTGGTCTG
The DNA here is from genome assembly GCF_051103115.1 of Cordyceps javanica. Lineage (NCBI taxonomy): Eukaryota > Fungi > Ascomycota > Sordariomycetes > Hypocreales > Cordycipitaceae > Cordyceps > Cordyceps javanica. The sequence continues at coordinate 4,553,763 of NC_139296.1, forward strand.
CTCCAGGCCTTCCTGATTTGAACCAGAGCCAAGTCGACGCGATTCGATCCGTCCTTCAGAAGCCGCTCAGTCTCATTCAGGGCCCCCCCGGCACCGGTAAGACTGTGACATCTGCCACCATCATCTATCACTTGTCCAAGATGAGCGGAAACCAGGTTCTCGTTTGCGCGCCTTCCAACGTCGCCGTCGATCAGCTCTGCGAGCGCATTCACCGCACTGGCCTAAAGGTCGTTCGATTGACTGCCAAATCCCGCGAAGATGTTGAATCCTCCGTCAGCTTCCTTGCTCTGCACGAGCAGGTTCGGATGTCGGAGCACAATACTGAATTCGCCAAGCTATCGCAGCTCAAGAGCGAGGCTGGTGAACTTTCCAGCCAAGACGAAAAGAAGTTTAGGCAGTTGACCAAGGCGGCTGAACGAGAGATTCTCAACAACGCCGACGTTGTTTGCTGCACCTGCGTTGGCGCTGGCGATCCTCGTCTGTCCAAATTGAAGTTTCGTAGTGTACTCATTGACGAGTCTACTCAGTCTGCAGAGCCTGAATGTATCATTCCCCTCATGTTGGGCTGCAAACAAGTTGTTCTTGTCGGCGATCACAAGCAGCTTGGTCCTGTCATCATGAACAAAAAGGCGGCCAAGGCTGGGCTTAGTCAGTCTCTGTTTGAGCGTCTCATGCAGCTTCGCCTCCAGCCTATTCTCCTCAACACTCAATACCGTATGCATCCTTGCCTGTCAGAGTTTCCTTCCAACATGTTTTACGACGGCAGTCTGCAGAATGGTGTTACACAAGAGCAGCGCATCCGAAAGGATGTTGACTTTCCCTGGCCAGTTGCCGAGATGCCCATGATGTTCTGGTCCAACATTGGCAACGAAGAAATTTCTACTAGCGGCACCTCGTATCTCAACCGAACGGAAGCTTCCAATGTTGAGAAAATCGTCACCCGATTCTTCAAGGCAGGTGTCAAGCCCTCCGAGATCGGTGTCATTACACCGTACGAAGGCCAACGAAGCTACATTGTTACGACTATGCAGAATTCGGGTACCTCCAAGAAGGAGTACTACAAGAGTGTCGAGGTTGCATCTGTCGATGCCTTCCAGGGCCGCGAAAAAGATTTTATTGTCCTTTCCTGCGTGCGTTCCAATGAGAACCAAGGTATTGGTTTCTTGTCTGATCCTCGCCGTCTCAACGTCGCCCTCACCCGTGCCAAGTATGGTGTGGTGATTCTCGGCAACCCCAGAGTCCTTTCCAAGCACGAGCTCTGGTACAATTTGCTCACTCACTTCCGTGACCGTCGCTGCTTCGTCGAGGGCCCCTTGACCAACTTCCAGCAGTGCCTTCTCCAGTTCAGCAAGCCGCGATCGCATCGACCGAAACCCACTAACCAGCTTCCAGTTGGTGGCTATCAGAATCAGAATGGACGCTTCAACGGCTCAGGCACTATGCGCGACTTTGACTCTGGCTCCATGATGTCCTACGTCCCCGATGATGTCTCCTCTATCCAAGGCTCAACATTTGGTGGCGCAGCTCTCAACACGGCGTTCCCTGCCATGTTCTCCAACTTTGCTCCCGAGCATTGGCCCGGTCTTCCCGGCGTCGGTGCCCAAGCCAGTCGAGGTGCAAAGGGCCGCGCTCGCGCTACCGAAAGTGTCGCCGGCGAGAGTGTAGCCAATTCCGAAACCACGGATGCCTCGTCCAGCATCATTGGCAGCCGCGGCGTGGGCCAGGGCGGAGTTAGTCTCGGCGCTGGCCTGCAAGATGCCGTCACGGGCATGCGCGCCATATCCTACACGCAGAGCGATCGTCTGCGACAGTACGTCGAGAGCGGCGCCCGCATGCCTCCAGGAAACCGTTACGGCGGACGTCGTTACGATGATGACGAGAAGAGCGTCAGTACCGCTTTCCACAGCCAAGTCGGCGGTGGCTACGACTGAGGGGCCGACGATCCAGGACGCACCATATTTGCGCTCGGTGAACTACACTTTTTTTGGGTCGATGGCCAATACTTGCACAGTTTGGGCAGAGTCAACCAGACCACTTACTGTCCAGCTATGCTCCCGTTCATGGCTGCACAAGGCTGCTCTTCCGGCAAGGGCCAGCATTGCATGTGAAGCAAACACAGCAAACATGGCCGAGGTGCACGCGGTGTGGCGACAAGCTTCTCTGTCAATCCGCCACCTTGCGCCCCGACGACGTGAACCAGTCTTTTCAACAAGGACTGGACCCTCCCGTATCCGATGGCCACCGTCGGCTACCTTTTCCGGCTTTGACTTTCCTTGGTGAGATTAAAGCCTTGAGTGGCTCTAAACTCGATCTCACCAAAATCAAAACAAAGCAGTGGAAGGTTCCCAGCGATTGCGCTGCTTTATGGAGACTCGGAGGGGTTGTGTTTGATGAGGAATAGGAGAAAAAAGATATATATTTAGACGCAGCTGGCAAGTCTGCTGCTGGGTGTAGACATGGCGCGATGGTATGACTGCCGACCCGTCATGTATCTCCACAGCCCCTTGCTATATTTATAGACAAATCAACTGATATTCGCTCTTTACTTGTCACGGGTTTGCGTCGACTGGTTCTTGTTGTTGTAGGATAAGCATGGACTGTGCTTGATGAAGGTTTCAGGGTGACTCGTATCAGGCGATGAAGCACTCGTTTACGTTGTCAATATCGCTTGGGGCCCAGTCTCTTCTCAATCGACTGGAAAATGGAGCCTTGCTCCTCAGATACTTGCAACACGGCCAGAGTTTTCTGTTCTTATTCGCCCCCCCCCCCCCCACACCGCGCGGCGCGAACTGCAAACAATCTTGGCTAGAAAAGGATGTTAACAATGATCGGTTCAGTACGTTTTAACGTAGCAATGATGACAAAATGTCAGGCTGGGCTGATGCATGCGGCTTACGCCCTTGTTCGGGCGAGGACGTCCTTGCTGACCCGCGGCCACACCAAGATCCATCAGCGGGGGGTTTTCCCGAGGTTCTGATTGCTTATATTCAGCATTCAGCCTATTGGAAAGGGGCCGTGTGCCTTGGCGATGGAAACATTGGGGTCATTGACGTGGCTGATCGAGATCTTAGCATCGCGGGTCGATCTAGAGTATTCAATTATGCGGGGATGCCTTGCCATTTTTTTTTCTCTCAGAGTAGCACAGCCAATTTGGATTTGGCTCTTCAGTCGTAAACAGAAGTGTTGTTTGCTGCTTTAGTAAGGCCGGCTCGCACTTCGGCAATCGAAGTGGCTCCTTTTCCGTCAGCACTGTTGCATCAAGGTGCCTTTTTGGGGTGGTGGGTTGTATCGTTGGAAATGTGAATATACCACGCTAGCTTGGAAGGATTCAAAGTCCATCTCCTGGTCGAGACTTGTGTAATATCAAGCAGGCCTTGTCTTCCTGATGATGCACTTGTCAATTTAGAAAAGGTTGTACCCGTCAAATACAGAGTCACTATCCCATCTTTCCCTTCCCCATTTGCCCATTACATCTACACACAAAAACACGCACCCCCCCCCCCCCCCCGGAGAAGCCATGTCCATCGTTCCGCGAATGCTCGCTGCGCTCGGCACCGCCGTGAGCATCGTCTCAGCCAGTGCGCAGTGCAGAAACTTCCTGGGTTCGTGCTCCGGCCTCGAGCTGCTCTTCCTGGGCGACAACGCCGGCGAGCCGTGGCTGCACGCCGACGGCGGGTGTGGCGACAACCGCGGCGGCAGGGCCTATGGTTTCTTCAACCTCAACAGCAAGTTCACCAACCGCAACGGCGGCCTGGTGCAGAGTGACGAGTATGCTTCTCTCCCCTGATCTGCACACACACAAAAGTAGACGTAGTAGGCTACATGGGGCGCGCGCGCGCACCCGGCTAATCATGTGCGCGTCTCGGTAGGGGCGGCTTCGGACACTCGTGCGTCAACATTCGGTATGAGGACGGCGTGCTGACCGCCGAGTGCGGGGACGGCAACGGCGGTACCCCGACTACGTCCATCAACCTCAGTGAGTCTCTATTCTTGATTGCTAAAGGCCTTTGTCTCGAACGCTGAGCCAGGGACGCTAATTGGTGTATGTGTAGATGACTACATTTGCAACGTCAACGGCCAGATGGACTGCTTCTAGCCTTGTTATCAATGTAATGCAAGAATCTTCCATTTGATACTTTAGCTAATCTATAGCTCATCTAGAGTTCCGTGCGCCAAGGTAGAACAGGAGGGCTATAATCAGCTCAGCCTTCAGGGCCTTTTTGTTTTTGCCTAGTAATTCGATCAATTCCTCAGACTTGGAGAATGTGAAATGGTTTGGCTTGCACTTTCGCCGCACTAACACGCGTTGCCCTGCAGCTTCTGTGGAAACTGCCCTTTCCCATTAGCCGAAGTAATACATGGGCATATATGGCAACCCGCCCATCATTGCCTATTGTCTATATAATTCTTTCTCGCCTGCAGCAGCTAGCCCTGTCGCTCTCGTACAGCCAGCCAACCACGGGAGCTGTTCGAATCCAGCTAGCGTTTCGCCCCCGTCCTTTCGGGGGTCGCATCATCGCTCCGGGTACGGCAACTCGCCGTGCGGGTTGTGGGAAAGTTCAATTGCCACCAAGGTTATATAGTCTTGGCGGAGCATGTTCCCGGGCTGGGCTGGGGGTAGCGAAGAGGAGGCCCGAGCATTACGTCTCGCAACCGTACACTTGCGCGGTGACCGAGTCGACGCCGACTCTTGCAATCAACCTTTTGGTTTTCACTTACATTCAGACTCGTACCTCTTCTGCAATCTCCTTGCATCTCCGAACCAAGAAACCGCCGCCGCCCTCCGCCGCCGCCGCCAGTCTGCTGCCACCATTGTTGACCAATCTCGCCCCGCGCTTGCGCACGTCCACACCAATCGGCCACCAATCGGTCACAGCTTTGCCCAAATACCGGGCCCCCCAATCAATATCGGAATCGATCAAACCTCACCAAGGCACAAGCCCTCTAGCCTCTCCTCGCGCGTTGCGTCAAATTCGGGCCACCCTTAGCTCCAGTACATAAGCTGGCCGTGCTGGCCCTTTTGGCTACCGAGGTTGCGAAAGGATCTTTGCTCACGCAGGTAGATCAGTCATCGAGGTTGTAAGCTTCACTCCTTCGGGAATCCCGTTCGCGATCTTCACTAGCGCTTTCCCCCCTCGCCTACCGTGACGGGCTGCTTCTCTTTGAGCACCGCTATAGTCCGAGCAAGCTACCACGCCCCAGCGCGACAGCTCCGTGAGCAACCGGGCCGACCAGGCGGTGCTATTAATTGATCGGACAAATTCTCAGCCCAGTTGGTAACTAGTGGGCGCAAAGTTTGCGGAGGCATCGGCATGGCGCATGGGCCGTCCGGCGCCGGCAAGGAGGAAACGTCAAAGGCCGTTGTCGTGCGGCAGCGCAGGACGCATCGGAAATCGCGACTAGGATGCGCAAACTGCAAACTCCGCGGCGTCAAAGTAAGATCGACCCGTTCTTAATATTGTCAATCCCCACGCTGCCGCCCTGCACCGCCCTTCTCGGCTATCGGCGAGTCTAGTGCTTCATCTTACATGCGCCAACCCCCCCCCCCCCCCCCTGAAGCGGCCGCCATGTATGCTGACTGCATCCTCGCCTTTGCTAGTGTGATGAATCAAAGCCAGCGTGCAGCCGATGCACCTCGGCGGGCCTCTCGTGCACCTACTCAGCACAAGCGCCGGCGCTGAAGCCGGCGTATGAGCAGGTATTCAGTCTAGAGCCGCCGACGGCCGAGTTGGAAGTGCTGCCGCCGCCAAAACTCACCATGATGCATGTCCTCCCTTCGTCGTTACCTATCGTAGGGGGCACGGGCAGCTACGTGCTGCGGCAGAGCGACAAGGCGCTCGTAAGCCGGTTTGTGCATAATACAATACTTACCTTTGGCGGCGGGGAGGCCGACGCGAACAAGAACCGCTGCATGATGCTGGCGAATGCCGTGAGTCTGATTCCGTATCCCCTACTACGCGGCAAGAAAAACTAACTCCCTCCCTCCCTCACTCTCTCTCTCCATCTATCTAGCACAACTACCTCTATCACATCTACATTGGCTTCGCGCAGCTCCAAGACTCCCACATCAACGTCGTTCCGGGCTCGCCGCGGCCGTCCGACGGCGCGACCATGGCGCGGCACATGTACCACAGCGCGACCATGTTCAAGCAGACACTCACAGAACTGCTCCCTCTCGGACGGCGGGCGTCTTCGCCGTCGTCTTCGTCTTCCATCTCGTCGACGGAGCGGGACGCGCTGTGGATGGGCGCGGCCATGCTCGCGACCGCGTGCTTCGCCAACGTCGACTCGCTGGACCCGCGTGAGGTGTGGCCGCTGCGCGCGCCCGACGACGCCATGGACCTCGACTGGCTGCGCATGAACCAGGGCAAGGACATTGTGTGGGAGGTGGCGGACCTGGGCCGGCCGGACAGCGTCTTCCGCGACTTTTACGCCGACATGGCCACGGCGCACCTGCCGTCCGGGCTGTCGCCGATCCGCCCGCACGCCCTGCCGCGGGCCTTTTACGCGCTGTTCGGCGTCGGCGAGCCCGGCTCGGCCGTCGAGACCAACGTCTACCACGGGGCCGTCTCGTACCTCTCGCAGATTATCGACGACGACGTCACCGTCGAGGCCGGGGCGCGCCTCTTCGTGTTCCCCATGGAGGTCGGCGCCGGCGTCAAGCGGCTGCTGCGCGCGCGCGACCCCCGCGCCATGCTGCTGCTCGCCTACTGGCACGCCAAGCTCGTCGAGTACCCGGCGTGGTGGGTCAAGTTCCGGTGCATCGTCGAGGGCCTCGCCATCGCCATGCACCTGCGCCGCGAGCACGCCGACATGGGGGACCTGATCTGGCTGCTGGAGCGGCCGCGGCAGGCGCTGCTGGCGCACTTTTGGAAGAGCAAGCTGACGCAGGTGTGGCCGCAGGAGGTGATTGACGAGGCCGAGGCGCCGTATGTGTAACGGCGGCGGCCTGTGAAGAGGATGTTTTGTGTCTGCCGTACGATGGGATGCTGACGACGTTTTCATGACCGCGCATTATATGCCTGTACAACTACTGAGCAAGATTTATACATTTTCTGCACATTTACCTTGTATATACTGTTTCGATAATCGAGTGACTTTGTGACTCAGTTTATACGTCTTTCACATACAAATTCAGTTGACAAGCAGTAGCCTTGGGATGATTGATATGTACACTTATTCAGCAGATGAATGACTTTGGTGATGCTATCGTCTTTTCAGAGGCAAAAAAAAAAAGGTCACAGAATGCACAGTAGTCTTAGAGGTGCCTGATATGCGTTTTTCCGAGTAGACGGGCGAATCGAGTGACCAGGCTTCCAGCTGCCCACCCATCTGTTGCCATCAAGGTCAAACTCGGCGATGTCGGCGGTTCGCATATATCGGTGCGGAAGTGGTCACTGTGCCCGTCTTATACATCAGAGTCGAATAGGAAAAGCGATATAAACAGGGATAAATCGCCTTCTCACTGATTGGATAAAAAAGAAAGAAACTACAGCGTAGATTATCGAGATCTCATCTACAGCGGAACGTTACCAAATCAATCGTCTTCTTTCGGCTCCGAGCTTTCTGCTCGGTTTGGTGTGGTGCGCGGTGTGTGTACACCAGGAGCGGCACGCCCCATAAAATGACATCGACGTTTGTGAAGCAGCAACCTTTCCCCCAACAATCACCACTTTCTGTATGCAGACCTGTCCACCCCCGCCTTCCGATGACGAGATAACACCAGAAACCCCGAAGCCACGCGATTCAAAGAACAAGGACCTCCCCAGCAATGGCTGCGTTGGCGCGCGCGGCGCCATGTCCGCGCCTGTTCCTCCGCTCCACGACGTCCTCGCCCAAGACAGCCTCGCCACAGCCGACAACGGCATCGTCACCACAACGACGTCGAAGCCGTGCCGTCGACGGCACGCAGACCATGCGCTGCTATCTGAGCTGCTACGCCGTCTCAGCCAACTGTCTCCGGGCGGTAACCTCGCCGGCATCACACCAGCAGCAGCAGCAGCAGCGCCGGTCGTTTCGCTGCACGGCGAGCACGCGGCACGACCTCGCCAGGCGAAACCACTACGAGCGTCTGCAAGTCTCGCCGTCCGCCACCCCCGGCGAAATCAAAAAGTGTGTGCTCTCTTTCATATGCGTCTGTATTCTATCCTTCTCCACAGCTTTGGCTAACGAAAAATCATCCCTCACACACAGGTCATTTTACAGGCTCAGCAAGGCGCACCACCCAGACGCCAACCGCGACGACCCCAACGCCGCGCAAACCTTTTCCCTCCTCTCCGAGTCCTACACCCTCCTCTCGGACCCTTCGCGGCGCGCCGTCTACGACCGGGACGTCATGGCCCGCCTGCGACCGCCCTCGTCTTCCGGAGCGCCGCAGCACGGCTCCTACCACTCCGCCAGCTACCACTCCGCCGGCGGCCGCCCGGCGTCGGGCCTGTCCAAGCGCCGGGGCACCTTTCGCGGGCCCCCGCCGTCCTTTTACCGCAACGGGGCCTGGGGCGGGGGCGAGCACGCCGAGAAGCGACGGCGCGCCTACGAGCACGCTGCTGCCTCCTCCTCCTCCTCATCCTCCGCGCACTACACAAGCTCCGAGGGCCGCGGCAGGGGTAGCAACGACTACGGCGACAACTACCGCTATGACGACGCCGCCGCCGCCGCAGCGGCAGCCGCAGACGCCTTCACCGCGCAGCAGGCACCCGGGGGCCGGTTTCACAGGCACGAGGACGACGTGCCGCCGCACTTTGACAAGGAGTCGCACCGGCGGACGCACGAAAAGGAGGACCAGCGGCGGTGGGCGCGGCGCCGGCGGGCCCTGGACGAGGAGGGCGTCGAGTTTGAGCCCCAGGCCAGCCTCGGGGCGCACTTTGCCATCATGCTGGGCATCCTGGGAGCGACGGTGCTGGTGCCGGTGTGGTACTGGAATACAATGCGCGGGAAGAAGAAGAGGGAGTACTAGGACAGCGGTGCTTCGAATTTCCCCCTCCCTTGCTGGTGGTGGCTCATTGATTTTTCCGCAAAGATATGAATATACACCTCTATATACATGCCAAGGTCGACTGACAAATTTACACGAGCAAGAAAATGGGCTCGATTCTGCATTATCATCTAGACAATACAAATCACAATTATGAATCCAGTAATAATGTTAGTCTTCCATGCAAGCAATCACGCAATCACCCAGGCCCCAACACCAGTCAAGCAATTCTAAGCCGAAATGGCACAACCATCTGTACGTAGACATGATCATTATCTTTCACTTTCACCACGATTTCGAGAGCCAAGAAAGAAGATAGTCTAAAATCATCCATCCAAGGACATCATTAAAGTAGTCTTTTTTTTCTTGTATCAACTCTACATCTACATCCGAGATAAACCACGGGCAAAATGCACGCATCTAGTAGGGTAGTACAGGAGGCTGTAGAATCGACAGCCTACGGGCGCAGGAGGGGGGAAATCAAGGGTAAATTTAACCCGAGAAGGTGAAGCTGGCACCGAGCTGCAAAAAGAGAAAAAAGAAAGTATTAGCCCGCTGAATTGAAAATCTGTCGAGTCTTCGAGCACGCATACCTTGTGAGTGGCCTGGTCGAGCTTCTGAGTATCAAAAGAGCCACCAAGACCCAGGGTGACACCCTCGCGGAGGAGGACGTTGTAGCCAACGGCGGCGATACCGCGGTCGTTGAGCTTGACCTTGGCAAAGGAGACGGGGTCGATGCGGTACTTGGAGGCGACCTCGAGGCCGACGGCGTTGCCGGTCTTGGAGTTCCAGGTGGCCTTGGCGCCGGCCTCGACCTGGGAGTTGACCTTGTGGTAGTACGAGGCGGCAAAGATGCTCAGGTTGTCGGTTGCGGTGACGGCGGCGCTGTACTGGGGGGCGGCGTAGCCGACGGCGGCGGAGTAGGTGGTGATGGCGGCCTTGTTGACGTCGTAACCGGCCGAGGCACCGGCGAGGAAGCCCTCGTGGCCGACAACGGCGTCAATGTTGGCGGTGGGACCCTTGAGGAGGTCGAAGAAGGCACGGCCGTGGAAGCCGGGCTGCTTGAAGAGCAGGTTGAACTTGGCGCCCTTGGCAGCGGTGGCAGGGAGGAAGTTGAAGAGACCCTCAAGCTTCAGGCCCTTGGCGAGGGTGTCGTTGACCTCAAGCTTGGTGTCGAGGACGTTGGCGGTGTTCCAGGTCTGGGTGAGGGTAAGGCCTGGCAAGCAAAGAAAAGGTTAGTAGGTCGGATGCTTTTTTTTGGGGAGGGACCATTTCGCTACGCGGCGCGTGGGATCACATCGATCGAGGCTTGTGGCCAGCGAGAGGTCGCCTCAAGATTTGCGCGCGGGATTTGAAACGTCGGGGTATGAGTGGGAACCGTACCGGTAGGCTTGTCGGTGTATTTTCCCTCAATCTGAAAGAGAGCAGGGTTCGTTAGCTTTGCGCCGGGCTGGCGCATGGAAATGGAAATTTGCATTGGATGGCAAGGGACGTCAAGACTAACAGCGGCAGAGGTCTGCTTGTCGTGGCTGGACTTGCCAGTGACCTTGAAGGCAACGCCATTGGGGGCGGTGTCCTTGAACTCAAAGGTGCTGGCGGACAGGTGGTAGAAGTCCTTGTTCAGGAGCTGTAATTATGGAACAGAGAGCAAGAGAATTAGCATGATTTCTTTTGTTGATTTTCTTTTGCGCGCGATTGGAAGAGACGGGCGCGCAAGCCAGGCGCGGTAAATGCCATCACGGAGGGGGAGAGAGCGACAGCAAGGAAAAAAAAGTTGCCCTCAACAACGCGCGGGTAACACCGGGACAACAACAGGGCAACCGAAGGGGGAACCCGGCTCCTGGAGAGAATAAAAAAACGTACATCGTTGGCCGGCTTGGCAATGTCGGAGAAGGCGGGAACAGACATGATGGCTGAAAGTGTGAGGATGTACGAGCTGGTACGAGGAAGCAGGATGTTGTTTGGATGGTGATTGGGGGGTGTTTTGGGACGTGAAGAGAGAAAAGGGAAGGAAGCGAAAAGGTGTCAAGCAAATTTGGCGCAGCCTTGGAGCTAAAAGTAAAGGCCTGGGTGAGCTAAACGTTGGGGATGGATGGCCCGGGGGGGAGGCTAGGTACTAATTGAAGGGGGGAGGGGTTTCATAGAGCTCAAGGTACCATTGGCCAGCCCTTGTTCCGGGATGTTGCAGCACCAGCCAAGCGCACATGTATGCCCTGTATGTACGGGCTGACGGAGTACTGCAGAGGTACTTTCTTTTCCTGGGCCCGACATCAGCCGACTGTTTATTATTAGGTAGGCAGCCTCACGGCTCAGGCCGCCCTCCAGCTTTGCCGTGTCGTTATTACGTAGGAGCTACTTACTACCAGTGCAGAGAAGAGTACTCGGTCGGTACCTCACCAGTGCGGCCTAAGCCTCACTACCAAAAAAAAAAAAAAAAAAAAGGGACACAAGACCCTGGACGCTGTGCATGTAATATCACGTCCAAATTATGGTGTCAAAAGCCACTGTGGAAATTCAGCATTGCCATGCTGCTCAGTACGGATAAATACAATCACCACTCACACTCTCCCCTCCCCTCTGCCCCCCCTCCCAAGTCACAGATCACATACATCCCTCTCTCCACGTGGGGGCTTTTTAATTCGCCGGCAGAATGGGCCTCTTGAGCTTCTCTTCACTTTTTGACGTGATCGGACACTACCGGAGTAGAAACTCGTACGAATAAAGCCATTCCCAAAGCATCTCTTTTTGGTTTCTTTCTTTCTTCTTATAAATATTCTCAACCTCTACTCCGCACAATTGCAATGGCTCTTGAAAAAGTAGCAACGCCCATGGCAAATAACCCCATGTCACGCGCAATCTCCCCATCCCCTCCCCTTCCGAACCAACAAACACCCAAAAACTAGAAGCACCTCGTGACTGCTCAGAGAACCCCTCCCATCAGCCGCATCATGAAAGCCACAAGCTAACTACTTGGTGACTCAACAGTACTGTCTCATTACACATGTCAAAGGCCATGCATAACACTAAATTCCAGCTTTCATGCTATTACTCACCCGCAGTGGCTGATATACCCCGGTCCTGACTCGGGTCTCCCCAAAGAGGCTCAACCAATAGCAGTGCGCTTGATTTACAGACAAAGATTCACATGTAGACATTGTCCCTTGTATAGCATGATTACTTTTGCATTTCTAGCCATACCATCCGGCTAAAAAATCTCGTTCTACACTTTTTTCTCTATCCAGCATACGAGGGCCATCGACCCTCTTGGGCCAAGGTGTGAGACTCGAAACTCCTGTATTCCGGTACATCTATGCCGCATTGTCGTACTTTTGGTTGTGAGTGGAGATGGCTCTATAAACAGGTTAGCGACCAACATGTTCCGCACTATAGCGCCATAGCAATAGCAATACAGCACTATTTCAAAGGATTGAGAATACGCACCGGCCACTGGGGTCGGACTGCTTCGACCAAGTCGGCGTCCAGCGCATGACCGTCGAGGCACAGCGAGGTGGGAAGTGCTCGTCAAACATCAGACGGTACCAGTAACTATCTTCGCGTTAGTATAGTGCGCACATCGTAACCCCCGCCCGCCATTCACACATACCCCTCTTTCGTGTCAGGCACGTCCGTTCCCCATTCTGCCTTGGGGTTCTTCATCATCTCGTCCGTGACGTGCAGCTCCGCCGTGTCCTTGAGCGCGTCGATCCATCCGTATCCCACGCCGTCCGAAAATTGCTCCTTCTGTCGCCACAAGATCGATTCGGGCAGGTACGGCGTGTTATCAGGCTCGTCCGACGTGTCAAAGGCCTTGCGCAGAATGTACTTCTCCATGCGCTCCTTGTTGATCATCTTGTCCGCAGGGTCAATGTTCATGGTGGTTTCCAGGAACTGTCATGGTTAGCTCGCATTGACACGGATGGGCGCGCATGAAGGCAAATCTCACCTCCTTGTCCAAAAATGGCACACGAGCCTCCAGACCCCAGGCCGAGGTCGACTTGTTGGCACGCAGGCAGTCGGCAAGGTGCAGGTTTTTGACGCGGCGCACCGTCTCCTCGTGGAATGCCTTCTTGTCCGGTGCGGCATGGAAATACAGGTAGCCGCCAAAGATCTCGTCGCTGCCCTCGCCACTGAGGACCATCTTGACGCCCATGGCCTTGATCTTGCGCGACAGCAGGTACATCGGGGTCGAGGCACGAATTGTTGTCACGTCAAATGTCTCGAGGTGGTAGATGACGTCGGACAGGGCGTTGAGCCCGTCTTCAATGGTAAAGGTCATGACGTGGTGCTTGGTGCCGAGGAACTCGGCAACCTTGAGGGCGGCCTCGTTGTCAGGAGAGCCAGGCAGACCAATCGAGAACGAGTTGAGCTGGGGCAGGTAGGTGACGGTTTCCAGATGATCGTCATCGTCGATACCGACCAGACCCTCGCCCTTGTCGGCGTTGTGCGCCGCGCTCTTCTCCTTGCTAGCCTCAATGGCGAGCTTCTTTTGGCGCAGCGTCTCGCGCTGGGCAATGGAAGCCACCAGGCTCGAGTCCAAGCCTCCCGAGAGCAGCACGCCATAAGGCACCTCAGCCATGAGACGCTTGCGAACAGCCTTTTCCAGACCATGACGAATGGCCAGGTAGTCGACGGGTGTCGAGGGCACGTTGGCGGGGTCCCACCACGTGGGCTTGAAGTATCTCGTCGTCTCGCCAGTCTTGGAGTCGTAGACGTGGCCAGGGGGGAAGGCGACAATCTTATCGCAGACGGAAGCTAGACACTTGAGCTCGGAGGCAAAGTAGACGGCGTTGGGCTCCTTCCAGGACCAGCCCTGGTAGAAGGTGGTGATGCCAATAGGGTCGCGGGCGGCAATGACGCGGTCCTGCTTCTTGTCGTAAAGGACAAACGAAAACATGCCATCGAGGTGAGCGGCGGCATCGCTGTCGTAGGCCATGTACTAGGAGCGCAATGCTGTTAGCGGGCGGCCCAAACTCGCTCGCGTGCCGAGGGTCAAGCGTGCGCTGCGGGGTAGCGGCGAATTCATACCAGAGGAATAATGACTTCGCAATCCGAGTGCGTCTTGAAGTGATACGTCTCCTTGAGGTTCTTTCGGATCAGACGATGGTTGTAGATCTCTCCGTTGACGGCGAGGACGATGGAGTCGTCGGCGTTGGTCAATGGCTGGGCGCCAGACTCTGGGAGGTTTGTGAGACGGGATGCCAAGGCGGGGAGGAAAACTCAGTCGTGCAACTTACCGACGCCGACAATGCTGAGACGTTCATGGCAAAGGACTAAAAGGTCAGTGATGTGGTTTTGGGGGGATTAGGGAGGCCAATTGAGCATACTCGTGTCGTTGGAGATGATGTTACCGCCTGCGCAGATATTGTTAGCATCATGGTGATTTTTTTTCTCTGGTGTGCCGGTTGGGACTCACTCCAATCGGGACCACGGTGGCGGACTCTGCAGCATTGTGTCAGTGTGACTTTCCTCTTCATCAAAAAAAGGACGACTGCAAGCAGACGAGGGTTCACCTACAGTTTTGACAGGCGCAGGGCCGTGGGCTTGAATTTCTGGACGTCGGGATGACTACAGCCATGATGTTAGCAAATATCGGAACAAGCTTGTGACCAAGCGCCATATGCGAGTGTGCGCGCAGAGCGATGGAGGGGCAGGCAAGGTCGATGCGATTGCCCCTCCTTTACTAGCCAGAACAAGCAGGTAAGGGAAAGGAAGAGAGGCTGTACCGGTAGCAAGCAAAGATGCCACACATGGTTGCTGGTGGTTGTGGTTTTTTTCTTCCTTGGATTGTAGAATTGGAAGAAGAAGAGGATCAGAGATCGGGAGGATACAAGGTCCAAAAAAGGGTTTGGAAAGCTTCCCACCCGTGCCCGAAGGCGGCGTGGGGAACGCAGATACTGGCGTGCGGGAAGAGTCATACCTTAAACCAAGGTACCTATTTACCGGACCTACTGGTAGATAACTAACAATAACTACCTACCTACCGCCTCAGTTAGTAGGTACTAACCTAGGTACTGATTGACAGCTTTTGGCTGGCCGCTCGCTGGCTGTCTGGCTGGTGCCGCGCTGCGCACAGCTCCCTCGATTGGCTGTTTCTGGCCAGACTGACTCGTCGCTGATAAGGGACCGCGCCGACCGCGCTCTTCCAACAGTACCTAAGTAGCGCCTTTTTTCTTCTTCCCCATCACTGTTTTGACCGAGTCTCAGGTGTCAAGGTGCCGGTGCCGTTCCACTGCCAGGCTCTGACCGCACCGAAACTGTTTGTCTGGGGGCGGCAGCGCATGTCCGCCGCAAACGGCCGACCTCGGATTCCCACAACCACCACCCACCCACAACTCACTCTTACACTATCAGTCTTTGCTACAGTAATAACCTGCACCCATCTCGTTTCCCCAGTTCTTAACTTGTCTAGCCAGCAAGTCGATGTAGCTACTGAGTATGAAAAAAAAAAAAGAAAAAAAAAAAGAAAATCATAATCCCGGTCCCCGCCGGCTACTCCCCAATCAACCTAAACCTGGCCTTGAGCATTGACCTGCCTCTCGTGTCGCCAGGTCGCCGCCGCGTCTCGTAATGCATACTCCCTACTACCTACCTAGGTACTCAATATTCCAATGTGACTTCCTCGATCGACCTTGCCATCACGCACGACTTCACTCACATTTTCATTACAAAGAGAAAACCTATGCAATTTTTGAGCAACATATGCTTACCACTATACAAATTTCCACTCCGCTCCTTCGCCATGTTCATTTGTCCCATCCTACCTCCTTCCCGCCTCCAATCGCCCTTCATGCATAATTCGTTTCGCTGCCTAGCACCATATAACGCCTGGTATTTTTGACTGTGAATTCCCCTCTTCTTTCCTTTTCACGTCGTCGTTTGAGAAAAGAGAGAGCTGTAAAAGGTTTTCACTTCCGTATCCCACATCCCTCCCCTCACGGCGTCGGATTCTCGCGCACCACTCGGCGCACGCGCTTCTCGTACTCGACTCTGTCGCGCTTAAACAGGTTATACGCCTCGGCTTGCGCGGGCGACTCGGGGTTCGGATCGTTGAGCAGGTCCTGTATGCCCATCATGATTTGCTTGACTGTGATGGCGGGCTTCCAGGCCTCCTCCTCGTTGAGGATCGACAGGCACACGGTGCCAGAAGGGTACACGTTGGGGTGGAATAGCGGCGGGACGAATTTGCCTGTCCACGTCTTGTTAGTCTTTGCCTCGCCCCCTTGACTCGCCTTTCCGGCGGTTCGCGACGTACATTTTGGAGGCTTTGTTGGGTATTCTGAGCATGCACGCACACGTTTGGTCAGTCTCGCCACGTCACACAACACGTCTCGCGTTCAGCCTCACCTTCGGGGAAGGCCATGGTCAGCTTGAACATGCCGCCCTCCCAAATCGTTTTTTCTTTCCCGGGCACACCGCACTCCCAGTTCTTCAGATCTAAAATGCCTTCCTTTGTGCGCATCGGTCGCGCGTAGAAGCCGAACGGGTGGTCTCGCCGCCATTGCTTGCTGTATCGTGCACGAGTTAGCAGCTTGCGGTTGAGACGAGAGAACCAGTTGGGGTCTCTTACCGCTCCTCTTGTAATCTGTTCTGACACAGCGCCATCGTTTCTTTTCTCTTCTCTTCTTTTTCGCAGCGCTCGAAGTAGTCGTTATTCGGCAGGGGGTTTTTCTTGTTGGCAACGGCACATGTTGGTGGGAGGTGACGCTATTCTGGTCAACAAGTCACCGTCACGCACTAATTACCTAGTGAACCCGCTGCCCTTCACCTTTGCCCTCCACAAGTTTGGAGTTAGCTGTGACAAGGAATGGAGGGGTCGCACCGCCACACAACAGGCACAGCCGCAGTTCAGTAGGACAGATTCCCCAGGCGAAAGCCAACTACTCGTGCCACGCACCAGTGGGTGCGTAGAACTTTCCAAAATTGCCCTGTAACCAGCTAATGACGCCACTGTAGGCCCCTCGTCTTGGAGGGGCTGGCCTGTATTCCGTACGCGGGGTCTGCTTCAGCAACCATCAGTGGTCGCTCACTCACTCACTAGTCACACCAAAGCCTCCAGCCGTTCTAGTGCGTTCCCTCGGCTCAACACCCAATAGCTGCTCCCGCGCAAAACCCTTCCGCATAACCATCCCATCGCTCCGACGTGACAGGCCAAACCCAAATCTACAAACTCACCGCATTTCCTTCTTCCCGAACCGTCCGTTTTACTCCATACCTCTGATCAAGGCCTTTCTCTTTTTTTTTTCAAAAGAAAAACATAAGAGACTTTGGTTCTGCCCTGCGGCTATTTGGTGCCATATCCTGGTGCATGTGGGGTTAGTCATTACCTGGATAGCAAGTCGAGGCTTGTGATAGAGCAGCAGAGCACAACCGCATACACACATACCCGCCCTCACCATGGATCCGACTGCTGCGGCGCCAGCCAAGGCCGGGAAACAAGATGTCGAGTCAAAGGCTGCAGAAGCTCCCGCCACATCCACGAGCGCTCCCGCGACCGCGGTTGCTCCCGCCGACGTCCCGGACCCTGATGAGGATGATCTGGATGACTTGGATGGTAAGCTCGCTTCTCACTCCTTCTTCCATCGGCGCGGAAGTACAATACTGACATTAAGTGCCTAGATATGCTGGATGAATTTTCGACTGTAAAGCTGGACGCGAAAAAGCCCACAGAGTCGCCTGCGGTTCCTTCTCCTGCTCCTGCTCCTGCTCCTGCAGCTGTAGCCGGCGCGCCTGGTGCCGAAGCCGGCGCAAAGGCCGAGGGCGCCGTCAACCCCGAAGATTTGACGGAAGAAGATTTCGCCAAGCAGCTTCAGGCGGGCATGGCAAACCTGCTCGGTGAGCTTGAAAAGTCGGTATGTAGTACTCACCCACCCGCACTCACCGAGGCACAACCAATAGCGAAAAACTAGATTTTGCTAACGAGGCCTTCCTCGCCCCCGCCACCTGACAATAGCCAGAGATGCAGGCCGAGTTTGAGAGCATGTTTAAGAACATGGCTGCCGCCGCCGACGGCGACGCTGCTCCGGGTGCGGCCGGCAGCACCGCCCCCCCTACTGCCGCCGCCGAGGAGTCCTTCCAGGACACAATCCGGCGCACCATGGAGCGCATGCAGAACTCGGGCGACCAGGCCACGGCGGCCGCAGCCTCGGGCGGCTCTGACGACTTCATGTCGGAGCTGCTCAAGCAGATGGCCTCGGGCGCGGGCGGCGCGGGCGGCGAGGGCGGCGAGGAGGAGTTCTCCAAGATGCTCATGGGCATGATGGAGCAGCTGACCAACAAGGAGATCCTCTACGAGCCCATGAAGGAGCTCCACGACAAGTTCCCCTCCTGGCTGGCCACCCACCGCGACAAGACACCCGCCGAGGACCTCAAGCGCTACCAGGACCAGCACGTGCTGGTCGACGAGATTGTCGCCCGCTTCGAGGCGAGCACCTACTCCGACTCCAACGCCGCCGACAGGGAGTATATCGTGGAGCGCATGCAAAAGGTGAGCGGTGCTTCCTTTGGGGAAAATCATACGCACGTATACTGACATTGATGGGCGACAGATGCAGGATCTGGGTTCACCACCCTCGGATCTGGTGGGAGACCTCGACACAGCACAAGAAGCCTTTGCAGGCGCGGATGAGCAATGTAACCCACAGTAATAGAGCCGCCAGCGCATCTGCCACAAAATCCTTGCTCCTACCAAAAACCTGTGTTTCCATGTATACCAAAGTTCATTCTGATTCTACGACTCGCCTGATTTCTCTCCATATCATCATAAAGCAATCTATCCTCGACATCAGCTCATCTTCAAGAAAAACTATTCCATCTCAGCATCAACTTTTTCTCGAGAATGGCTACTCCATCTAACCTCAGTATAGTGCGGCCTCTTCTATTTGTCAACCACATACACCAAGAAACAGACTATCACGCGTTAGGCTTCGAGCGAATACAAAGTGGATTAGTAGACCGGTCATTTTTCCACTGTGTGAGCTAACCACATGTACCGCGTAAGCGAGGACCATGGTAGAAACAAGAACTCAGCATCTGGGCATTGTAGTATGGTAGTTTGATAGTGTGGCTTCCTGAGCACATATCCATAAATATATATGTGAATAGCCACAGCCGTGGCTCCCGCAACGCCAAACTGCCATGCCGGAAAAAGACAAACGCCAAAAAAAAATGCAAAGCCAGATATCCAGAACGCCCCTTATACCCTTTCAAGTAAGCTACTTTGTACACATTATTCCATATCCATTTGATCTGCCAGATCTGCATGCTGTTGTGTTTGCATGGCCTGATCGATATCCTTTGCCGACAGCAGCTCTTCAAAGATGTCGTCGTACTCGTCGTCGGACAAGAAAGGAGATATCGGACGAGTCGTCGGTGAGCGCATTTGCTGCTGCTGCTGTTGTTGTTGTTGGTACGACGAGAAAAGAGCCTCAACCTCAGCATCCTCGGCGTACTCGTCGACCATGCCGTCGTCGTCGTCCATGTCTTGATCACCCATATCGTCTTGCTGCCATATCGACTCGGGCTGAAAGCTCGAAGCGTCCTCTATATCCGCCTCGGAGAGCTCTGGCGCGTCGTGGGATAGGCGATCCATGTCGGCAATCCAGTTGGTTTTGAGAAACTATGGCCAGTCAGTGACTGAGAACCGAGGGAAAAGAAGAGGAAAAACAGAGTGTGTCAACGTACCTGGCCCTCAATGTCCCGCCGTTGCCACGCCTTATCCTCGGCCTTTTCGCGCACGCTGCGCAAAAAATTGGCCCGCCGCTGCTGCTGTGCGTCCTCGCGCCGGCGCAGCACCGGGTTGCGGCTCGCCGTCGCGCGCGCGGCGTACTTGAATTTGGGAGGCTGAATCGGCGAGGACTGCGTCTGGCGCAGCGCAAATGAGTCGCTGCCGTCAGCATCGTCGTGTCTGTCTTGCGGCCCGAGGGGCGATGAGGCGCGCAGCGGCGAGGAAGACAGCGGGGACGGGACGGCTGGCCTGTGGTGGTCCCAACCGGCCGTGAAGATGGGCGCTGGGGCAAACGACAGCATGTTCTTTGACACGGTGGGCTCGTCCTTGCTTTCTGGCATATAAAAACTCGACAAAATGCGAGATGGAAACTTCGACAGGAGGTGGAAGGAACGGACGCTCAAAGGGGTGGCGATTAAAGCGAAGCGCGGGGAACTGTAGTAAGTATGAGAAGCTCTGTCAATGGAACGTGTGTCTCAGCGTTTAATGGGATTTCCGGTGGAGCGGACGCGTTGAGTGTCGCGCCGTCACGTGTAAAGAGGTAAATACAAGCGGCCACTTGACGTACCAGCTTAATTGCTTGCAGCGTGTCTGGCTTGACACCAAACTGCTTCAAAAATACGTAATTATATCATCAAAGACAGCAGACTTAGTTCTAAAAGTATTCATCGCAATTTTTGTTGCGATTTTTTTTTGCCGAATCAAGACATTCTCTTCCAAGTCGTGGCTCGTCGTCATGTACGAGAGGTGCGGGACGATTCCAGATTGATTACTGAGTAGCCAAGTAGAGCCTGTCAAAGCCGACGGAGACGGGGGGACCGCCCTCGGCGAATCACGGCGCTGACGCTACGAAAAAAAAATTGTTGAGCTTGTCGCGACTGTCACTCCATGCCTTTATCTTGTGCATTCTGCACAGGCACAATCATCAATTGTTATAGTTTTCCCGTGAAGCTGGGACATTGATGATATCATTCATATTGTGGCTCCTTCCTGCATTCCATCTACTGCTTATTAGGATGATAGCCTTTGGCCCCAACGCTTACTCCTAACGCCCCCGAAGAAAAAGGCTCCCTTCGGCTGGCCCCGGCAAACATCAACACAGTCCACGACATTCAGCGCCCACCATGAGCAGCTGCTCGCTCTCCTTATTTGCCAGGCGGCTTGGTCCTCGCCAATGGACTTGTACGACCTGCAAGAGCCAGCTCCCGCAATTCCTCCAGCCGAATACGCGCTTTGGCGCCACCAGACGCTTCGCCTCCTCGACAACGGGCAAGCATGGCTCGTCGCAGCAGCAGCGCCGGCCGCGCAGAGCGCTCTTGTTCGCATCGACTGGTGCGGCCGTGGGCGGCGTCACGGCTCTTGCCTTTATCGACGATATCAAAGGCGCCTACGAGGCTGCTGAGCGCAGCGGTCGTGTTGTCGCTGGTCTGGCCATCTGCATCAACGAGTATGCTAGGATCCCATGAACTCCCTCAAGGGCGACGGTGAACTAACGGCAATCTATAGTTACCGCACCACACTGAACCAGAGAGCTCTAATTGAGAACGACGATGAAAAAGAAGCTGTTCTCAAAGCGTGCCATAAGCGATGCGCCGAACGCACTCTGAAGGTGCTAGAGAGGAACGGCGGCATCTTTATCAAGCTCGGTCAACATCTTGTACGCACATTGACGCATATAGCAATTGCCTATCTCACAAATACTGACCCATTTGCAGAGCGCAATGAACTACCTCTTACCCTCCGAGTGGACCACCACCTTCATTCCACTTCAAGACAAGTGCCCCGTCTCCTCGTACGAGTCGATTGAAGCCATGTACAAAAAAGATACAGGCGAGGACCTGATGCAGTACTTTTCCGAATTCTCACACGAGCCAATCGGCGCCGCGTCGCTCGCACAAGTGCACCTAGCCACAATCCGCGAGTCCGGGCAACAAGTCGCCGTCAAGGTGCAGCACCCGGAGCTGCAGGCGTGGGCGCCGCTGGACTTGGCGCTGACCAAGTATACCTTTTCGACGCTCAAGCGCTTCTTCCCCGAGTACGACCTCGAGTGGTTATCGTCAGAGATGGACGTGTCGCTGCCCAAGGAGCTCGACTTCCAGGAGGAGGCCATCAACGCCCGGTCCATGCGCGATCACTTTGCCAAGATCCCATACCTCCCGCTCATCATCCCCGAGGTTGTCTGGGCCCGCAAGCGCATAATTGTCATGGCTTGCGAGGCTGGCCGTCGCCCGGACGACTTGGCGTACCTGGACGCCAACGGTATCGACCGGGATGAGGTCTCAGCTACACTGGCGCGCATCTTCAACGAGATGATTTTCGGCGACGGCGCGCCCCTACACTGCGATCCGCACGGTGGCAATCTCGCCATCCGCAAGAATGACTCTTTCCGCGGCTTCAGCGGCAAGCCCAACTTTGACGTGATCCTATACGACCACGGCCTGTACCGCGAGATCCCGCTGGCGCTGCGCCGGTCATACGCCAAGATGTGGCTGGCCGTTATCGACGGTGACATGGACCGCATGAAGCGCTATGCGCACGAAGTCGCCGGCATCACCGACAAGGACTTTCCTCTTTTCGCGTCGGCCATTACCGGGCGCGACTACAGCGTCATCTCGAAGCAGGGGTCCATCCTGCAGTCGCGCACCGACGACGAGGAGGCCGCCATGTCGACGTCCCTGCAGGAGGGCCTCATTGTCGACCTGGTGCAGCTGCTGAGCCGCGTGCCCCGCATCATCCTCCTCATCCTCAAGACCAACGATCTGACGCGCAGCCTCGACGAGAACCTGCACACACGTCAGGGGCCAATCCGCACGTTCATGATCCTCGCGCGTTACTGCACGCGGACCGTTTTTTACGAGCAGCTGGACAAGATTCGTGAGCGAGGGGGGTCGTTCTTCTGGCCGGCAAACGCAGTCCGCGTCGTGTCGGCCTGGGCGTCGCTCATGCGCGTCGAGATCAAGCTCGAGGTGTTTGAGCTGTGGTTGAGCATCAAGCGCATGCTGGGGCTGAAGAGTAGCGTGGGCGCACTACAGTAGTTGTAGATGGGGGGCGCTTCTGATAGAATAGAATGTACATATATATATACATATAGACACAACTCAAAGTGTTAACCCTGCGTAAGAAGGCACAAAATCCCTGGCCTCTGATTGGCTAGAGCGGAGGATAGACCCATATTTTAACTACTGATAATTCAAAGCCATTATTTCCGAGTGGCCCTATTTCCGAGAGGGTAGCCCCTCCTATTATGGTATAGCGTTATGTATGCACTAAGCTTCTTTCGGCCGAACCATTGCCTGATGTCCGTGATTTCTCGATTTGGCGCCCAACTATACCTAATTAAGCACATGACCCACTTTTAATCCTTTACCAGTATGCCTGTCCTCAGAACTCCGATCGCACCCTAATGTAATTCCCAGTTATCCTTGAAACGCCAGAAGATGGCCTAAAAAACATAGGGCTCATCATGCAAATGAGCCGCGGCCCAATAGTCCTCCCACGACACCAAGTCTCTTCTCTGCACCCTTCATCTTCTTCTCCTCGCGGCGGCGCTCGCTCTCTTGTATACGCGCGTGGCCCTCGTTGGCCGGTACCGCGTGGCGGCTCACCACGCCGCTGCGCTTACCGGCCGCCCTTTTAATCATTTTCTCGTCGCCAAAGCCGCCACCCGGCGCCGCGGTGCTAGCTGAGCTGCTGGAAGTGGTGCTACTCGCTGCCGTCGACATGATGGACGAGTTGGTCGTCGCGCGGCGCAGCAGAGGCGGTACCTTGAACGCGGCGCCCGAGGTCGACGCCGACGCCGCCGAGGCAAACGCAAGTCGACCGCTGCTAGTCGACGCGTTGGAGTTGCCCCTCTTGAGGCTGATGCGGTCCACGACGCCGGCGACTGTGCGTCGCGGAGAGCGATTCTCCTTGTTACTGCTGCGGGGTCCACCGCCTTCGTCGTCGTCGCCTTCGCTGTCTGAGCCAGCCTCGGTTGCCGGTATCAACGAGGCGTCGGGCTCCTCTAGCAGGTTGGACAGCGTCTCGCGGACCTCGCCAATGTTGGAGGGTTTCTTGGCATTCTTGGTCCGGCGCATGCGGGCGGGTGCTCTGTCGTTTTCGCCGCCTGCCTGTGCAGCACCGAGTACCTGACGAGCGGGCTGCTGTGGCTGACTATCGGGAATCGTCTGCTGGGCAGCGTTCTGCGACTCTGGAGCAGGAGACTGTGACGAGTCGCGCTGCGAAGGTGACTCGTAAATCTCGAGGATATCCATCTCATCGTCGCTGCCGCGGTCCTCAATCGTACGAAGGAAAGCCTGGTTGCCGGGATTCTCAGCCATCTTCTTGACGCGCTCATCGGCAAAGAGCGCCTTTTGCATCTTGGCAAACTGGCGGCGCTTCATACGTCGGCGAGCCTCGCCATCGTCGTCAGAGTCGGAAAGGTCATAGTCGGCGCCCCGCTTGCGGCGCAGCATACCCGTCGTAATATCCTTGAACAACTTCTCAACCTGCTGCTCATCCTCAGCACGAGCTCGATCGCTAAAATTGGTCAGTGCATGTCCGCTTTGCATCGAATGCATCGTGTTGAGCTACTTACGCATAAAAGGCGGCTAGCTTGCTGTCATCGGCATCGTTTGCCGTGGCATCGTCAATCATCTCCTTCACAGAGGCGGTGGACTCATTGTCGCTGTCTTCGCCGTCAACGCCACCAAGACCAGCGTACTCATCGTCGGATTCCATAGCTTCCTGCTCAACCATCTCTTTGGCTTTGCTTGTCTTGGCGTTAAAAGCATCTGCTGGGCGGCGTTTCTCCTTTTGCCGAGCCTCTTCTTTAAGCTTGGCAAAAGCATCTGGGGCAGTGGCGGGAACTTCAGTTGGAATAGGCTGAGTAGGCTCAGTGGCCTTTTCAACATCAGCCTTGCGACGAAGCTTGCCTCGTCGCAACAATGGTGAAGCTTGGGGGCCTTCCTCCATTGTACCAATAATGTCAGTAGCCACAGTGGAGAATGGAGGCTCTACGAAGCGTTCTTTGAGGGGCGTATATGCTTGAAAACCACCATCTTGCGAGAGCTCAATGGTCTGTGATTCGTCGGGGTAGTCCCGCATGAGACTGTCAAGACCGTGCATCTGTGACTGTGACATGTTAAGGCGGATACCTTGCGTGACACCCTGCGTCTCTGGACGCTGCGAATCCTCAACAATGTTGTCGTCCGGCTGATCCATAGGCGCCGAAAAGTTGGAGTCTGGGAACTGATCAAAGTCGGGCATCATGGACTGGGTAGGACCGTTGGCGGTACCCATTTGACTGTCGTCCATGGTGCCGGCAAATATCTGGGTCAACCCGAGGCCGGCCGGTCCCTTAACAGGGAGCCCAGGAATGAATGTCTTCTTGGCAGATCGCAGAACAGAGCCGGGCGCGGCTGGAGAGTTGCCATTCGCTGAAGCAGGAGAGATCTGGTTGGTTAACTTGGCTGGCTTGGGCGTGGCCTTGATCTCCATTTCGTCCTCGTCGTCCGAAAGGACTATAGCGACGTTTCTGGCACGTCTGCGGCGGGTTTGAGCTGCAGCCTCGTCCTCCATGTCCTCGTCATCGATTGCCTTGGTTTCCTCCCCGCCATCCGAGTCTTCAGCTTCATCATCGAAAAGCGGATTAGCTGCATCACTCTCGTCATCAGCATCATCACCTTCGTCATCTTCCGATCCGGACAGCTCGATAGCTTCAACTTCCTCTCCATTTGCAGAAGCCTCATACTCGTCATCACTGTCATCCCAGGCAAGAGGGTCAGCGGCGGTGCCATCCTTCTTCTCTTTTTTGGCGGCCTCGCGCTCTTGTTCCATGAGGCGCTGGACCTCCTCGCGAGCCTTGGCCACGATATCCTCCACCTCTTCCATTTGCTTCTCACGCTCCTCCATGGTCTGGACAACAATGCCCTGAGACTTTAGGAGATCCAGTCTCCTGGTTCTCTCCAGTTTGGCCTGCTCTCTTGCCCTTTGCTGGAGAGAAACCTGAAGTTCGCGGTTGGTAAGGCCTGTTGAGATCTTTCTGCGACGGTTTTGATTCCTGTCTGGGGATTGGACCAGCGCAAGAGCACGCAGC
Source organism: Cordyceps javanica (assembly GCF_051103115.1). Lineage (NCBI taxonomy): Eukaryota > Fungi > Ascomycota > Sordariomycetes > Hypocreales > Cordycipitaceae > Cordyceps > Cordyceps javanica. The sequence continues at coordinate 4,579,536 of NC_139296.1, forward strand.
ACTTGCAACGAGCGTGATTCCTGGGCAGCCTTGACAGGCACGTTGTCAAAGACTGCCTTGACCTTGTCTTGAACTGTAGCAGTAATTTCGAGCTCATCATCTGCGTCGACAGTGAGTGTATTAATGAGATTGGGGAGGCGGACGCGAACACGCTTCTTAGTTTGATCAGTCGCGGTTAGCTGGTCTCTGGTGACCTCAATGGCTTTACCCTTGCCCTTGTCGATAGGCTGAGCAAGGACCGAGACGGAAATTTCATCCAACGTAGGCAGATCTTCGGCTTCATCCGCCCCAGTTTGGACAGCAGTGGGCACTTCGGCGGCCTTCTTGGCTGATGGGGGTGAGCTGGGTGGCGTTTCGGCATCTTCCATTTCTGCATCGGATTGGGGAGTAGCAGGGCGGCTGGAACTGGCAGGCTGGGCGAGAGCAATAGGCTCTCCATCCTGGCCATTCGGTCGGAAATTGAACCGCTCAAAGAGGCTGCTCTTTGTAATCTTCTTTCGCGTCTTGGCCTCGTGGGCTAACTGCATGCTTCGGGCCATGCGCTGCGTCTCGCGATTCATTTCCTCAATTGCCTTTTTGCTGGCCTTGCGGGATGGACGGGCTGACTTTTGTGTCAAGGTATGACCCCCCTCATCGTCGTCAATGTCGGACACGGCGTCGTCGTTGGAGTCGAGCCCGTCAAGCTCAGAGGACAGCTTCTCCTGACGCGCGCGGCGCTCATCTCGCTCAGCCTCTTCCTTGGCCTCGCGGGCCAAGCGCTCCTGGCGTTTCCGCTCGACGAGGGCTTTGAACCGATCTGACTTGACAGCCGGTAAATCATCACTCTCCGAATCAGACTGGCCTTGCTGCGCGCGGCGAGATGGAGAAGGGCCTGCCGGTGACGAAACAAAGAGCCCAGGACTGTAAGGATTGCTTTCATCATGTAGGATGGGCTGTTCATCTGGTGTGGCTTCGCGAGCGCGACGTTGTAGGCGACGAGGAGCAACGGGTAAATCGTTGGCGTCGTCTGGCTCCTCCTGAGTCTGTTGCTGCTCCTCCTCGCGTTCTAGCATTTGCCTTACGCGTTCGCGCGCGTTTTGCGGCCTCTTTTCGTTGGGGGATGTGCTATTGGCCTGCATACGGGCCGCGAGTCTGCCTCGGGGACGGACCTCTATGTCGGATTCGTCATCGTCGTCGTCGTCGTCGTCTAGCTGTGCAAGAGCGGACCGGACCGATGGACCGGAAACCTTGTTTAGTTGTGTAGGAGCACCGCCGTCTTCATCGCTGCTGTCGACAGTAGCGAGGAGAGCCCTGATTTTCGAGCGAGGCGTCAGCATGGGAGCTGGCGAGCCTTCACGCGAAGACGCGGGCGAGGACGGCGCCGACATGGCGCGTCAGAAGGGTTCTAAGTGGTTCCTGGAGATAAAGCAACTGCTTCGAGGTTGGTGTAGTGGCAAGAAGCAGAAGCAGAGTAGTAGAAAGAGGTTTCAGTCCTGCATTAGGATAGAAGAATGATGTATATGCAATTGAGAGAGAGGGTAAGGTGGAGTTTAATTGATGTAAGAGGTGCCGGTGGGTTTTAAGTTAGTAAATGGGACGCGCGACGCGGTCACCCACCACAGCCGCCCACACCTGGCACGCGCCGCCCCATCAGTACCGTGCCCGCCCCCACTTTTCCAGCTTGTTGCAATACTTGAGTTACACAACCACCTAGCATACCCGTCATATACCTTTCCTTATAAAATATTATCAGAAGGTAGTTAGCTACTCCTTTTGTTAGACCCGGGAAGGTCGCCAGAAGTGACCAGCTAGAAGCTGATAACAACCGGTAGCTCGTCAATGTTGACGGGCCTCCGTTCTCTGACTGTGTCAATAGTTAACAGGATCGCGAGTCTACGAGCACGTCACTTTGCATAGTATGTGGTCAGAAGTAGCATGTAGATAGTTGATTCTGTCAATCTAGTAGAAATGGTAACTATCTTAAATACTTGCAAGATTTCACGTGCTTCCAGTCAGAAATGACTGCGCACATGTAACAGTAATCACGACCTGAGATAGCCCTCTGCGAGGCCATATCATAATCACAATATTCTTAAGAGTAATTATATATAGATGACTATTATATTTATTTCAAAAAATTTATAATTAACTGAAGAAGTAGATATATTAATATGAAATTCTTTTTTTTTTTTGGGTGTGTACGTGGAAGTGCCGTGTGCGCGGACGTGTCGAGCACCCATCACAAGATGGTGGTGGGGGCATGGCACATGTACTAGTAAAAAAACCAATACTTTCGCTGCCAAAAGCAAAAAAGCGTGATCCCGCCCGGGCTCGAACCGGGGACCTTCTCGGTGTTAACGAGATGCCATAACCAACTAGACCACGGGATCCGTTATTGCTTGTTGAAGAACGCTTCCTTAATGACTACTATACACTAATACAGCTCCTGTAAGCACGATTGCCATTGTTATTTGTTGAACCTGTGCAAGCAGGCAGATGATGATGGCCTCTAATTGGTCAGGGCGAGGGCTAAGCCAACAATAACTGTAGGCATACTGGCTGTGTATTGTGTGCGACGTACATCTAATGTCTTGTTCGGTATTTTACTCTGCGCAGCCTGTAGTTGATAAATTACGTTGGACAGCATTCACAAGGGAAAAAAGGATGATAGAAGTAGTTTATTGACAACGCAGCCAGGATCCAGGCTTGTGCTACTCTACCGATTTTTTTTTAATTTCCTTGCTTTTTAATTCTTTTTTTCTCTTTTCGTTTTCATTTGGCAGTTAAGCAGTCAGTTTTCAGACAGCATCATGGTGTAGCTTGGGTGAGGCATACACAAGGTCGAATCAGAAGAGCTTGTGCTCGAGGGTCATGTCAGACTCGGGCTCGAGACCAACGCAGGCACGGAAAATATTGGTCAGAGCAGCACGCTGTTTGGCAAGAGCATTGACAACGGGGGTGCCAGGTGGGGTCAAGGGAGCCTTGAGCATGTAGCTGAGGACGCTCAGAACGCTGTGGAACTGTTTGAAGTCGCCTTCAGCAGACTTCCACTGAATACGAGTCATCATCTCAGCAATGATGACAAGATCGATAATGAGGGGCGAGGCAAGTAGAGAGTCCTCGCAAATGTTGAAGAGGGAAATGGTCTGGTGACCTCCCATGAAGATCTCGGCGTAGTACTCATCGAGGGCACGCTTGTTGTCAGCGACGGCAGGCATGTACTTGATGACGACGCAGTGGTCGGGATGCTCGCCCTGCTTGTAGAGAACAGAGTTTGCCTCGACCATGTCGTCAACGACGTTGGACTTGGAGATCTCCTTGGAACGGAACTGCTTCTGAGAGCTCAGGTTCTTGCCGTCGTTGTTCCCAAGGTGGTTGTAGCTGGCGATCGAGGTGAGCTTGATACCAGCATTGATGAGGAAGTCGACGAGGGCAGACTTCATCTTGGTCTGGCCGGACTTGAAGTCATCACCGCCGATGAAGGCGTTGTGCTTCTCGGCGAGCTCAATGGCACCAGGAACAAAGGTGTTCTGAGGAGAGCCGTTGATGAAGGGGGTGCCCTCGAGGATACAAGCAACAGCAAAAATGGTAGAGGGAGAGACCTCTTCGTGGCCCTGCTCGATGGCCTTGAGGAGGTTGTCTGCGGTGTCGTTGACGCCGGGGACAAGGTCAGCGTAGCGTTCCGTGTTGGCGGTCCACATGACAATGACCTTGTCGAGGGCGTTTTTGTCCTTGAACTGGCGAATGTCGGTCTGGATCTGCTGCACATGAGCCATGCAGGCCTTGCTGCCCTCGAGGACGTTGTCGGCACGGTCCTCCTGGTTGGCGGCAATGAAGTCGGGATAGTAGACGGAAGGTAGGGGAACCATGTCGACCATCTCCTTCTTGACCTGGGCCTTGAGAGTGGGCTCGAGAACCTGAGCGCGGTCCATGGCGTCGGCTAGGTTCATCTTGCTGATGTCCCAGCCGCCAATGGTGATGTCGTTGGGGTGGACCATGGGAAGGATGTTGTGGAAGGGAATGTTGATCTCCTTGCTGGTCTTGGCGTCGGTGCCGAGCTTCAGGGTCGAGCCCATGACGACAGAGCCGTAGTAGTTGGACTGGCGAGGGCCCTCCTTTGTCTCCCAGCTGAGGTTGCGGCGGTTGGCAAGGATGCCAGCGGTGACGGTGGTGCCGTTGTTGCCGCCCCAGCCGACCAGCATCATGCCGATCTTGGGGACCTTGCGCTCGACCTTGAACTCATAAGGGGTCTCCTTGGGAGTAGCGACAAAGTTTCCGCTGGCGTCGGTGTCGACGCTGGTGGTGCGATAGGTGTACTTGGATCGAATCTCCGAGTCGGTGTAGGTAACGTTGGGAGAGTTGACCTTGAAGGTGGGGGCGACGCTGGCGGCGGGGATGCCGGCAGCATCAACCAACCCGTTCGAGGAGCCGTTGTTGGATTCCGCGTGGGGAGCCATGATTGACTAGTTGGGGTTGAGGCGGAATTGACGAGAATTGAGAGTAGTGGGCAGGCTTCTTGAATTGGCAGTGATCGATTTACTGGGTTTCGATCGAGTCCGATGCTCCTCCAGTGTCGGCTGAGCAGCGGGCTCCTGCGAACGGGTGGTGAACCCTGGAGGAAGGGGGTCAGCGGTGTTGGTCAAACAAGTGACGAGCGCTCATAATTTGCGCGAGTATCTCAATGGGTCGCCTTACGAGTTGAGGAGGTTGGAAAACGTCTTGGCGGCTTTTTAGCGACCGAGGAAATAGATGCCTCGATCAGAAAGTGTCTGTGTTGTTTTTGGAGGGTGGGTTCGAGACGAGGACAGTTCTAGCGACAGATAATTGACGAAGAGACTGAGATTGGATTGGGGAAGGTTATTTTTAGGGTGCTCAAAAGAGACGATAGCTTTGTTGACTTGGGTTTTGGTGTTTTGGTGTTTTGGTGAAGAGGAGAAAACAGGAGAGAATGGGGGCAGGCTCGGGTTGGGTTGATATACTCAGTACGGAGTAACGCAAGCAGAAAAGCAGCAGCACATGCATGCATGGGCTTTTGGAGGGGCTCAACCTTTTTGGTGGCGGACGCTTGGCTGCGATTGGCTGGCTGCGTTGAACCATCGGATGCGCCAGGGAGGACGGAAGACGAAGACGAAGACGTGGGGGAGGATGGGAGGGAGGTACCTCTGTGGCGGGGTGAGTTTTGCGGGAGGACAGGGCGAAGCAGAGGACAGGGTAGATGTACCTGGCTAACAGGATGAGGACGAACCCGAGGTACCCCGTACCTGTTCCTGTCCCGACAGCTGGACGGCTGGATAAGTACTTTGGTGGTCAGTAGAACCGCAGTTGCCCCACGCCGCGGTCAGGTTTGGCAGAGACTAGTTGCCAGTAATAAAATGGCAGTGGATTAAATGTCATTAAAGAAATGCGCCATCCGCTCCAGTGGCAGCGAAGCGGTCAAGCGGTGAAGATGCAGGCGCCTGCAGACTACCAGTACGTAACTAAAAGCTACCTGCGGGCCCAGGGCGTGCTCGCTGTATCTCTCGGTACTTGACTGCCCGGGCGACTTGGGCATTCAGCGGCTGCAATAGGCACCATTTTATTACACAGCATTTCGATTTTCAAGGACGGAGGGAGGGGGATATTATGGAAAAATGTCATTTGGAAACTAGTTTCTTCTTGAACTACTCAATGTCATGATAGCACCTTATGTTTGTACATTGTGCTGCCCTCCTTCATATACTTAGAGGAGGGGTAACTCGAGGGGCATGTTGCTTTACTGGTACTCAGTAATAATTAACCGACACCCTCAGACCCTCCACAAGCACCATCCTCAATTCAGCAATCCGTCACAGGGCTCAATTGACCAGCCGGTGCCTTGTCTTTCCCGTACTCACGCCTGTCTTGCCGTTGTATCGCACTACTGACCAGTATTTACTGGTAGCAGCTGGCACACGACACACCCCCAGTCTTTTTCTTCCCGCCTCCGCCATGCCCTGCCAGCTGCCCCAACGCTTTGGGCACCTCGGCTCAACTGTCACAAGAGCACCAAGACAACAGGGCGCTCGCAACAGATCCTGAGATGAGTCCTACCGAAACATGAGAGGAAAAAATAAAGACGGATAGTGACATCTCCGTACTACCAGTAACAAACTTTCCGTTTTCCTGATACTGACTATCGAATTGACGTGTTACTTTTGATTCCGCCATCTTCGGCTCGGCTCGGCCTCCTGTCACCCATCTCCATGGTACAGCCAAGGTGGGCCGAGACCAGCTCATTGCTGTGTACAATGGCCATTGAAAAGGGATTCAAATGCTATTTACCAGGAGTCGCTACTCATCTACTTACTGGTACTATCAGTATCAGTAAATCCAGTAGGGAAAGTCGCTGATGTCTGTTGCCGCATGCCACGAGCCGTACTTACCCTGGAGGCCCGTAGTCATGTCAAAGGAATCGCACTCTCGCGGCAGATAGTCGAGCCCGGCCATGTGTCTATCCACAACCGGGACGTTGCAGACCACGCGAGCGGCGCGCCAAAGGGGAACTATCAGGCTGTCGTTTTCTCGCCTCTAGACCACAGCATTTTTGTCTTGCACCGCTGGTAGCTGCGTTTCGTCGATCATGACTACCGGCTGCCAAGACGAAAGATTTACACCCTTGCAGGGTCTTTCAAGGTGTATCTCTCATTCGGGCTTGCCTCTTTTGGCCGTACCGCAGTTTGACGGACGCTCCATAAAGCGTTAGCGGTATCAAGATACTACCGGGATGTTGAACATACCCAGACTCCGTACTATGTATTCTGGCGTCTTGCCAAGACCTACTGAGAGACACGTCCGTCAACACCACTTACCGCTCTTGTAAGACCGCACACCCTCCCTCTCAGATCAATATTTTTCTGAGCTCCATACATTCGATGTTTCTCGTACCCCTTGTTCAACAGTAGAACGATGTTGCGGCTTGCCTTGGGTACGGCTCCGTTTATGGCGTCCCACACGGGTCAGTACTGATAAGCCATAAAGGCTCCGTCACCAGTAGTCTGAATCACAGTAGCACTGCCGCCTCCTTTTAGATAGTTATCTGAAGAAAAGGAAGTGAAGATTCTTCTCTCAGAGGTGACACACTGGACAAATTCCAGCCCCAGTAGTCAACCCCCCCAACCCCAAAGCCAGCGTCGTGTTGCTTATATGCCAAAGTATCTTGTGCTTGCCATTTACACCAGACGACACGACGCCATAAAATGGCAACGCGAACCTCAGGTTCCGCATTGTTGCGCCATATATAGAGAGTACAAGCAATTCAAACTAGTGCATCTTTGAAAATTGCTCTTCTTTCGCAAGATAGAATGACTACGTACAACATCAGCCGTGTCCTCGTCTCCGTCTCGTAGTTCGCCCTGAGCAGGTAGTGAGTTCGCCGAGACACCTCTAAGCGTATCTATGGTGAAGTCAGAAGTTGACACAAAACAAAAAGAGAAGCCACCGGCCTCGAACCAGACCCCTTTAACTGCCGAGAGGAGTTTCTGGAGTACCAAACATACCACACAATGTAGTGCGCTACCAAAAGAGCTCCCAGACAAAATGCCAGACGGTATCCCTTTCCGCCAGCTTCGCAACTCGAGTAGCAATGGTTTGGACGGCAAATTTCATGGCCGGCTCATCTCCCTTTTGCGTCTGTTTGGCCCAGGATCCGGGCGAACCTTTCACAAGCATAATGTACGCAGCCAAGACGGGAGTCGGCGAGAACGCTGCAGATGCATAACTCGCCGATGCCGACGCCAACGATAAGCATCACTACGAAGCCAAGGAAGACCAAGATAACATCCTGCGAGTCAGTCGCAACTGGGGCGTACATAGGATCAAGGTCATCAAGAATCTCGTGCTGAGAGGTGAAGCGTCTTGTACATGCGACGATGATGGCCGGCACGATCTGGTTACGTAGTCGTATTCTGGCGAGGTGACCGCCATTTGCCCCCGACTCAGTCGCCGTTCCTGAAGATGCCCGACCCTATTTTCGAGTGCCGGTCGGACAGCGACCAAGTCAAGCGCAATGATCCCGGGTGCTTCCGGTCTACTGATGAAGGAGCGCCGCCGCCGCGAAGCCGCCTGCGGACATGTCGTGCGAGGAAGACTGGGACTGCAGAAGGTACACGTACGACGATGGACAAGCTTGCATCCCAAGACATCCTAGACAATAGTGTCTAGTTGGCAACCACTTTTCGGTTTCTCAAAATTGATGATAATTCCCCGTGCTCACCAGCCCCGTGCTCACCAGACTGATCAGGAACCATGGCGGCTTTGACAGTTTCAAAATTGGGAGAATAAGCCGTCAGAGAGCGTTCTCTTTCGCGGAATTTCTGCGAGGGCCGGCCACACGATCGGGTGCCCCGTCCGTGAGCGAGGCGGCACCGGCACCGGCTTGTGCCAGTGCCTGTCCAAGAAGAGTCCCGTGCTCGCTGACGCCACTGTCAAGTGCAAGTCTTCAGGCGACTGTGAAGTGTACTACTGCTCTGATGTCGCGGAGCGTGTTGCATGCAACGGGCTCATGGCGGGTGGCTAGCGATACTGCAGGTGCATCGAGTAAAATCCGTAGACGACAGGTTTTGGTGCGTGCTAGAAACCGGACAGATTGTGGGTTGGCAGGGCAAGTTGGTTACTTTCGCTCCAACCAAGTACTGATAGTGGGCTGAACTTGAATTCTAGGCGGCTCTCTTCTCTCCCTCTTTCGTTCTTCCGCGCAAACTCGTCACCAAATCAAGCCCTGCCGCAACATCAGCCACCCACCCCAACCATCATTACCAGAGCCACATCATCTTATCGATTGTTTTTGATTTGAAAGGCTCCAATAGCCGTACCTCGTCAATGAAATAGAACGCTACTTACTTTCTGACTCTGGATCTATTAGTACGAAGATATAGTGCAACGGTGTAGACTAATAGTTGAATCGATTTGATTAAACAGTGTAAATAGCTCATTGATTTAGCCGGTGGATCAATCGGCGGCGTGGAAAAGAAAGACAGCAAGTTAGAACCACTGATACTTGTCTCCAAATATGGCTGGTTCGAGAGTACAACATCACAGCAAGGGAAGTTAGCTTCGTCCACCTGGGCACCGTTCGTTGGCAACCCACACCTGTGCAGCAGGGTTGTAGACAGGTACAGAGGCAAGTCTGCGCCAACCTCGTACGCGTGTGTGCTCAAGATGTTTCACTATCCAGGGAAGCTTAATAATTGGGATAAAAGATAGAATACTAGAGCTTCTGGCCGACCCGGTGCTTCAGTCGCAGTCACAATGCCAAACTATGAATGAGTAGACAACAACCGAAGGCAGCGAAAGCGACCTCGGTGTGAGCACGATTATTGAGAACGCGGTGGAAGCTCTGTAGTCTACGCTATGGTTTACCTATTCACAGGGATTCAGTTCCCTATTCATTCAGCAACCACAGCATACCACACATCTTCGCCCACTACGGACCCTGTCCTTCACAGCCAGCACGCTGTCCTGGTGGCGATGAGGGGCACCATGGTGGACGGAGAGTAACTACAAATGGCAAGTGTTTCGTACTACGTCACTATAGAAAAGAAAGGCCTCATTCACCAGCATGAAGAAAGAGCCGAAAAACGATATTATGTTGCGCACCAGTATGTACTGTGGTTGTGGTATCTTGAAAATGCAATGCCATGCCATGCCTGCCGGTTCGCCACCTGACCCACCCAGTCTCTGTTTCCGCCCTCCCCAGAAAAAGGAAAATAAAAATTCAATTCAATTCAGTAAATAAAGACAGACAGAAAATAGGCCAATATTCCTGCTCTCCTACAATCCCCAAGCGTTGTCGGGATGTGGGGGCGTTACGCACCCTCGCCCACATCGAGGACTTTGTCCTGACGCGTCAAACTCTATCTTGCAAGTGGATAAACGAGTCGGGTAGAATTGCATCGTTGGATTTTCAGCTGTCCCGTGCCAAGAAGGGTAAATTTTGTGGTTTTTTGTTTTGTCTTGTTCGTCGTCGTCCTCTTTCTCTGCTCCGTCGTTGGTTTGCGCCGGGGGGGGGCGGTTCAGAGAGCGGGCATGTCGGGGACGCAGGTGCCGATGCAGCCCTCGTAGAAGACGCCCTGGAAGTATCGCTCGCAGTTGGGCGGCGCGGTGCACTTGTAGCGTGCCGGGCACTCTTCGGTGTTGGAGCCGGTGCCACACCGGATGGTGACGGGGTCCCGGTCCACGCTGGGGTGACGGTGCTTGTCGAGGGGGAGCTGCTTCGGCGCGCCGTGAGCAACGACGCTGAGGGCGCAGAGCACCGTGGACGTCTTGACGAGCATCCTCGGTACGTCGTAGTAGAGGGGATCAGTAGCAAAAAAATGAGATGTTGATCAAGGTGAGATGGGTTAAAAGAGATTGCAACGAAATTGTAACGAAATCCCAACGGGCCAAAAGGGCCTCTAGTTATATCGGTCCGGGAGCGCTTGCGTGGCCTCGAATGGCTAACTCTTTTGGTGAACGGGCCCTCGACCCCGTCATCGAATGTTGGATAAAGCGCCACAGGAGACGCATACGTGATGCGAGCCAACCCCCCCGGACACGCCGCAGCAGAACTTGGATGGCGCGCCCAAGCCTCACGAAGCTTCTCGGGCTTAGCGGCGGCTGGCAATCCACGCGAGAGCGGAGGGCAGCATGGGCTGCATGTAAGTGTTCCACTCAAGATAACAGACTTTCTCTAGATGAAGCTACGGGGAGCTTGCCGCGATGCTCATGGCATGTTGACGAATGCGGCAAGGCCTTCGGACGCTCTGGCTGCTCAGATATCGGACGCCAACTTCGAAGCGCAACGCTTTGTAGTACTCTAGTTTACCATGTTCTTCCGTCACTCATCTTTGTGTAACTACATTGAAATGCTGTCCTATCATAAACAGATGTTGTTGTTGGGATAGTAATGGCGTTCCGCTGATAGCCCGCAGCATGCCGTACCAGAAGACTCTCCTGCCACTGCGCCATCCATCACTCGTTGGTCGCATTCCCGCCCTTTGGTTGCAAACAGTACATTCGCGTGGTATGCTATATCAGATAACTCGTAATAGTAGTATATGATGCCCCGTTGGAGACGATTGCTGGTGGACAGCTCAACAAAACCAACTCGTGTGGTGATGGGCGGTCTGCCACGAAAGAAAGAGCACATCCTATTCGACAAGACCAGACCTAACGCTCGTATTGACGACCCGCGTCTATAGCTTTGCTTTAAGAATTTCAGCCGGTGACATTCCAAGGCTCGCTCAATTCCATATATTTAGACATTTGACGCCACGCTCGTCACTGGGCGCGCCCTTGCGGGGGAAAGTTTGGACGCGTCAGTGATCCCGTATAAGAGAATCCGCCAGTTTCTTTTTAGGTATCGGTTGCGCCCCCTTCTGTTCAGCTAGAGATGGAACAGTTCGTGTTGGTCTTGTTGATTATTGAATTTTTTGGCCCGTCGTGGACCGTCGAGGACGGACCCTTGTCGGCGGATTTCTGTCAACGCGGCCCGCCGTGGCTGAGCCGCCCTCTCTGGGGATAATTATAGCACCGCAGCCATTGATTGGGACCCGAAGCGAAAAAATAGCAGCGCGTATGGCGCTAGCAGGTTCGGTTGCAGCTCGTAATTCTTCACGTTTCGGTCCATGCTCCGAGATTGCGGGACAAAGGCGCGGGCTCCGAGTTTGCCTCGCCGCGCGCCGGCCGTGGTCGTGGTGGATCTTGCCGGCCTCCGTGGCGCGGCATCAGCGCACCCACATAAACCCCGGCACACCGCTCAGGATAATTGCGACCGGTCTTTTTTGTCACGCGACAGTGCCAGGGAAAATCAAGAAGCCCGTAAAGAGGCATGGATCAAGCTTCTATGGGCCGCATGAAGCTGATTTACCTTGCATGTTTCGTGTGGTCGTGAAGAAAAACATGGAGGTGGCTTGTCAACAAGTCCGTTTCACCACTGCTGCAGATTTATGGAATGACAGCTACCCGGCACCCGTCGCTGACATTGCACCCGAAATGGTAAACTCCGGGCCATTATTAGAAGCTTCTCAGCTGTGCCGCTGTCAGAATGCAAACTCTAATTCTGTGTGAGGCTCTGCATAGTAGATGCTTGTCATGGGCACTCGAGTGAAGCTACCAGCTGACACTTGACTCTGCCATGACAGCTCGCTGGGTATCGCCATGACTTGTAACGAAACCCCCCCCCCCCCCCCCCCCGCCCATAGAGAAAAAAAAAAAAAATTCGTCAGCATGCACTGGTCATTGACCTCGTGACTTGTTGGCGGTTTAATTGACTAACCGCCGCAGCCCCCTCTAGCCGCTGACACTGGTTATGGTGTATCATGATCCCGGTGTTTCATGTCAACTTCGACGTCACACAGCGCCTTTTCACACACTGTTGCAGAAAATGGGGGGTTGGCACGACGGACATGTGATTAAAGAGTCATTTTACGTTTCTTGGAAAATTGTTTGCGAAACAACAAGTGCCCACATGCGCATGATGCAGGACAAACGGCGCTGCCGATGGGTGACTCTGGGGCAGATTCGTGACGCGCGCAGGTTTCAGCATCTAGCTGTGAGAAATAGTGATTGATCTGGTCCCGGTAAGCGGGTTGTCAGTACAAATTCGACTGAATGCCTTTGTATGCAGAACTTGTACCTAGTAGAGCTGTTCTTATTCTTTCCTTTTTCTTCCTCTCCATCTACTTGCGATAGAGATGCCAGCCTTCCCTACTAGTTTTTAGATCCTGAAACCGCTGGAAACAAAGGCACTTTGTTTCGTGAGGGCCCGTCAGACAGTCTAAGCCTTTGCGAGAAAATCGCACGTTGTGATGGAAAAGACAGGGTTGATGACTGGCAGACAAAGTCATCGACAAGCATAAGCCATTCGCATTTGGTTGTAGTAAGCGCCAAAGTGGGCAGACAATTGCGCTGCAATGGTAGAACTGGTGGCCAGGCAGGGTTCAATGATTAAAGAAATCGTGATCAGACAGCTGTAATTCTATAAACGGCTAGAGCAAAGATTCTAGGCCCTTTAGGCCTGTCACGCTGTCATTATGCCGATGGAGAATGCAGGGAGGGTTGGCGAGGCTGTTTAGCCGGAGTGTTCCGAACGAGCCCATACCTAACCGCACTTATACGAAGCACGCATAATACTGGTACCCTGCCTGCATTGGACTTGCTCACCGCAGACCAATCGTGCGGCCGGGAGTAACCAAGGAAAAAAAAAAAAAGCAACTATGAGGCTCTGCCCACAGCTGCGCTGCATTGATGGGTAACTACTGATGCTGGTACTACTCAGTACCAAGCGTGCTGCCATCTGTGAGCTGGACCCTGGCAGCCTGGCTACTGGCAAGGACGCACGCACTACGAGCAAAAAGTGTGGGGAACGTCAAGATGATGATCAACGAAATATGCACTGTGACAAAAACTGAGGCTGTGATTTTGCGGTTCGAGAGGAGCAAAAACTCGAATGCAACCAAAGCACATCTCCATGTAAGTAGTTCAGAGACTGGCGCCATGCATAGGCAATAACACTGTTTGGCCCCCTCAACTCCGCATGCTTGGCAGGTTCGAGAGGTGGCGACGATGCGTTGAACCATGCTCAGAGGGTGGGTGTTGCGTGTCGTGTCTTGTAAGTTGCGCTATGGGAAATGGGAGATGCAGGAGCTTGGACGGTGGTGTGGCTTGTGTCTGATTAATGCCACTTGTGGGAAGAGAAGCTCACCGCTGGTCAAGAGGTACAGCATTTCCGATCTACCAAGACATGAAGACAGGGGGGGGGGGGGGGGATGAGCCTCGTGGTATAGGAGGTGGAGGCATTGCAGCTGGTAACTGCTGGAGGATGCCATCTGCAGGTGATGGATGTGGTTGAACAGACTGTTACTTACTAATTAGAGTCCAATGATATTGAGGGTTTTGAGAGAGTTCTTTCTTCCATGCGACTTTTACTCATCTCTATGCTGGAATTGATCGAAACATGAGACGACGGTAGAGCAACAATATATAAGGTCCCACGAACCTGACAACGTACATATTAACACCTGTTACGACGGGTTCCCATTGCCCCTCCCCCTGTAGTCGGAAGCAAGACAGGGACCTCGAATAGGGTTGGATCGGGGCTGCTGGTTGGCTGGTTTCGAGGTACAATGCTGAAGAGCAGGGCCGAGTGGAGTTGTCCTCGAATTGGGATCCATCACGACAAAGGTACATGCGAGGGGGGGTTGTTACTCAGTGCTTTCTTAGTACAGACGTTGACGGGTAAGTACTATTAGGCTTCACCCGGCAACGAGAGAGACAGGCTCCAAGGACTATAGTATCCTGGGCTGGTCCATCTACCAACTGAAACCCAATGTCGATAAAGTCGGCTCCCTTTCTCATGCAGCCGCGCGCGCCCGCATCATTTCCATTGCCAATTTATCAGCATTGAATATTACTCTACTTGCTACTTACGGGTGGCCTTCTGGAACCAGCAGATTGTTAAGGAATGCTACCACAATGACATCACTCAGAGCAGGTTCCACGGCCCAAGAAGGGTCATTGTACTCCTTCGCGAAAAGGGTAGGGTGGGTGGGTGGCTCACGGTGGCCTACTGGTATCTCAATCGAGTCCAATCCCAGTCGTGAACGGGCAAGGGGGGGGCCAAAGGCCCAGAGGGAAATAGACTACTTTTTACCAAGCCCAGGGCTGGTCCACACCTGATTTGTTCTCCGTAACATCGAGAACCATGGGGGGAGATTTGCACAATGGCCCGTTATTGCATTCCAAGTCATCGGCGACTACTGGCTCATAACCGAGCCTGCATGTATGATTAGTTCAATGAGCAATTTATTTGTGACCGTGTAATCCGTACACGCGACTAAAAGTGGTCGCGTGGTTGTCGAACCAAGGGAGGGTCTTTCACCAGACACGGCTGGCACTGATGAGTATATTGGTCTTGCGGGAGTGAAGAGCCAACCGTTGCTGCAAGTGTTTCTTTTTTTACACTGCCAAGCACATGGCAGAAGCGTGTGAGTGAGTGTGTGGTGTGGCGTTATCCCTTGAGCGAGCTTGGTCGGAAAGGGGGAGCAGCCAGAATGCGCGCAGACGAGGTGGTGATGTTTATTGGGATACACTGACACGAGACTCTGAGAGGGGCCAAATCCACTAGATCCGAATCAGGGCAGCCGAGAAACAGGCCAGCTATTGGCGCAAATAGAAATGCTGAAGTCATTCAGCACCGATGAAATACATTAATACCTGGCGCTATGCGCGCCATGTCCGTGCAATTTCAGGTACCGGAGGACGGACTCAGGGCCCAGCGGCGCTAATGCCAAAACTGTGGGCACGACAGGGCTTTCGTCTATTATAATCTCTTTTTCAGTCGACGTGCAATTTCTTTTTGTTGTTACGGTCCTGAACTGAAGACGAGGACGGAAGAATTAAGTACTCAGTAGTCCATTATGTGGCGAGGTGGTATTTTTTTTGGAGTCTTTGTTTGGTGGGTGCTGGTCAGACCACCTACTTACTCAGTAGTCGACCCGTTTGTCCTCCAAATGTGTGGCTGATATCTTGTCTTGGTGTTGCGCAAGGGAGAAGGAGCAAAGAAGAAAATAAAAAATCAAGAAAAAAATGGAGACAGAGTACGCAGCGAGAATGTGTCTGGATAGTATTGCCAGTCCGAGTAATGATGTCGCTCTCAAAATTTGTCATGGACACTTATTATTGGCCGACTGTTGATGGTGCATGGCAACGGGCGGTTGCTCGTGTAGCGACTAGAACAAGGTGAGGGCATGGCAAGTGACTAGCGTGCAACCTCGGGAACGTATAGGGACGTATAGGGAACGATTGATCATTTAGTCAGTAATCTGTACTCAGTAATCTGTACTCGTTAATCCGCACTCCATACTTGCATTGACGAACAAGTAACGAATCACCGAGGTTGTCGCCATCCACCGCGCGCACCGCAGCGCCTGAGCCTTGTATGTATAGTGTTAGTTAGTACCGAGTTGGTTAGTTGGCAGGAATAGACTGTCAAGTCTCGTATCCGTGCACAACCAACCACCACCGGCTCACCACCATGACCGTACTAATACCTACCTGGAGACGGCCAAGGCGCGCCAGCCAATATATGCTGGTATTTTTATTTATTTATTTATCCATCTATTTCACACATCTTTAAATTTTCGGACTAACCCTTCCTGACCAGGTGGTTCTCCAAGGACCAGGACCCGGCCGCCGGCGGAGCTCCTTCTAAGTTCTCAGTCAGGGTCGGTCAGGGGACCAGCCAGCCAGCCCAGCCCAGACGAACTAATAACGCTGGGACTGGACCTTGCCGAACCCCAGCCAAGCAGCCACTCTCTGCATTCGAGACACTGTCCGCATCACCAAGACTTGTCCCTCTAACTGACTTTGTTTCCAAAAACCTCTTTTTAATTTTTTCCCTCCCCCGTACTCCTGTTTCTCTTCCTCCTTCCCGTACTACGCAGCCGGAAACCGCGTTTTTTTCTCTCTCTCTCAGCGTTTTATGCGCGCCTCGTTTCAACCCACGTGGACGTTGAGTAACTTCTTCAGCGCCGCCACTTTCTCTCCGGCCGCCCAATAGCTTTATCCACCTACATGTGTACAACCTCTGCTCGAACAAAGCCTCCGATTTGTCCACAACAACGCAACAACACCATACAAAAGAAAACAAGACATAGTCTGCTGCACCGATCCATCAAGCCATCTTGCCAACTCTCGTCGTTTCATTCGTGGTAGTAGAACAAGAGAGGGAAAGAAAGAGACGGCTTCCAGAAACGACAGTCACTACGTAGTTGGTGAAGCACGCCACTATACGGATTACAAACGGACAATTCCAGCAAAGTCACCAACCGCTACGTCGCCTGTTCTTTTCTTTTCTTTTCTTTTTTGCAAAGACGACAAAGGCGAAACCTCAACCGGCTCATTTCGCTATCCAATGTCTGAATTACCAAAGCAATAACACCACATACGACGCGATTTTGTATTCACTCCGCAGGAACGACCGGCGAGGCCCTACCAGCACATCATGGCCTTGCCGCGAGAGTCGGCGTTTTTGCCAACCATAAAGTGCTCACAATGTGGAAATGACGTCGAAATTTCCATGATGGGAGAGCACTTGTGCAATGTCCCAGACACTCCAGAATGTAGTGAGCTCCGAGCCTCGGTGGCCCGCGCCGACGCTGACAGCATCATAGTATCGCCTCCCCTCGGGGCTCAGGAAACATTTGCAAGCGCTTACCAGACCACGCGCAACAAATACTTACAAACGCCACCTCCCGTAGACACGAGAGCTGCAAGTATGGACAACCTCCTCCACACATTCAGAATCATTCTCAACCTAAGTGGCACCTGGCAGATTCACTAACAGCACTCACAGACCGATATCTGAACCAGGGGCAGATTTCACCAACCAGCCATTCCAGCAGCTCCCGCGATACCTCACCTAAAACACCAAGCCGACGCTCCGGCGCAAGCAAAAGGTTCAACGACGACTATGCCCCGGAAATCGCCAACCCAGATGACGGACAGCGATCCCCCCGAGGCTACGGCCGTCGACCCGGAGGCTACGGCGGCTTCGGCAACCCGACACCAGAACCAGAGAGCACCGAGGCGACAGAGCCGCCGTCCAAAGAAGCGCCTGCAGCCTCATTCTTTCAGCGCATGGGCGAAATCGCTGGCGGGTACGGCGGCTTCGGCGCTCGATCCGCCCCGCCGGAGAAGCCCGTCGAGACGCAGCCGGAGCAGGAGCCGTCCAAGGAGGCGACTGGATTGTTGCAGCGTATAAACGACTTTGCTGGCGCTGCGCTCGATGCTGGCCGTCGACCTTCAGCCCCTAACAAGACACCAATACCAGACAGGACAGACTCTCTGCAGCAACTAGATTCCTTGCCTGACCTGACAGTTCCCGAGCAGAAGCCACCCGCCAGAAAGAATGGATACGGTGGTTTCAACGAACCAGCACTTGGCGATACCAGTAGTCGGGGCATGGCCCGCGCAGAGACCTTTCCACGCTCCTCAAGCTCCAACGATGTGCCTGGAAATCGATCTCCAGGTTTCGGCCTGCAGCCTGATATGCAGCGCCGCCCATCGGCACCTCTGCCAAGAGGCAGCGACGTCCGTCGCAAGCCGTCCATGGGGCCCGATACCTCGCGACGTCCGCCTCCTCGCACGAGTTTGATCACGCCCAGATCCAACACCTCTTCCGTCGATCTCGACAAGGAGTTTGGCATCCGCAACCCCTACCACACCCCTACCGACTCCATGTCCTCGGGCTACTCGTCGCAGAGCGAGCACAGCTACTTGCCGGCGAAGAACAGCCCCGATCGCTCCGCGGAGCGAAACAACCCTGGTTTCGCAAGTCGGCCCCGGCAGCCCCGGCAGCCCCCTAAGCCCGACAACAGCGCACCGCCGCGACGCGAAAATGCGCGCCCCAAGCTTCAAATCGACCCTGCCATCCAGGCACCTCAACGTGGACCCGACCGCTTCGTGGAATCTCCCTACAGCGCATCGCCTCGAGACCGGTACGATCCGGCGATCCAGTCGGGTATTCCTGGTGGCGGCCGGGGGGACCGGTACGGCTCGCCGCCCAGGCAGTACGGCTACAGCGACGCCAACAGCAGCAGCGCCCGATCCGACCGGTACGGCGCCGCGATGCGTTCGCCGCTCCCCGCACCTTCTCGTCAGGGCTCTCGTGATGGCGGCGTGAACCCGCCATCGCGCGGTGACTGCAAGGCATGCCGCGGACCCATCACGGGCAAGAGCATCTCGTCGGCCGATGGCCGCCTGACGGGCAAGTACCACAAGGCGTGTTTCGTGTGCTCAACGTGCTCGCGACCTTTTACTTCGGCCGAGTTCTACGTCCACCGTGACAGGCCCTATTGCGAGATTCACTACCACAAGCTCAACGGCAGCCTATGCGGCGCCTGCGACCGTGGCATCGAGGGCCAGTATGCCGAGGACGAGGCCCGCGTGAAGTACCACGTCGGCTGCTTCCGCTGCCTCGACTGCGGCCTCTCCCTGTCCGACGGCTACTTTGAGGTTGACGGCAAGCCGTACTGCGAGCGCGACGCCTGGCACCGCGTAGAGAGCGAGATGCCGCCGCTGTCGCCGCCCTTCCCGGTCGAGGCCGATTATAGAGGCGGTGGCAGCCAGTCGATGAGAGCGGCCCCCGCGCCGCCGAGAAGCAGAGACGGCAGGGGAGGCCAGGCCAGCCGCGGCGTCGGCGCCGGCATGGAGAGAGGCCCATACGGCGTGGCACCGGGCAGCCGCGGACGTCTCAACAAGCGCATGACACGCATCGGCGTGATGTAGATTCTCATATACGAATGCGCGTGGCGCAAACCTGGCTTATGAATACCCGGAAATGCTGGACACGGTCAACTCGAAACGATCTGACGGAAGAAGAAGAAGAAAATTCGTGATTTCCCACCTGGACTGCTTCTTGTCCAACTTATGATACCCCCTACTTGCCGAATAGTGTCTCGATTTCACCATACTTGAAAAGGCGAGGAAAAGAGCTAGGGGATGTAGCATTCATCCATGAAAGCTCTCGTCTCATTTCTCTATTTTGCTTTAATTCTTTTCGTTGAAAATGCATCTATATTTAATCTTGGGGCTTTGTACGTTTTCTTTTCTGTTTGCTGATGACGATAAGAATTTTTCCCTTCTTTTTTTTTGCGGTATACTTTGTTTTGTGGCAGTTTACCAAGTACTGCTTGGGATACTCTTTGGGATTATTATTAGGATCAAGGGGATTATTCTTTTCTCGGTTCTGCTTTTGGATAGTACACTGCCCACAGGCCTCACGAGGCTTTGTCGTGTTTTTTGTTTTAGCAGTAGTTGAACTTGGGATACCCCCCTTTTTGTGGGAATAAGCACATTGCGTTTGACGATTTATTGATTTCTCCGTCTGTCTGTCTGTCTGACTGCCTCGAGATGCCCGGAGTGATTGTAGGCTGCGTGCAGCGTCCTTTTTGTCGTCGAAACCTGTTCGGGGCCAAGGGCGAGGGAAGCTGCAAAAACATGACGCTCCCCAATATTTGTATCATACTGGGCTCCTTTGGGACAGAGACATCTTTGGCCAGCGCGTACATGCCTTTTTTTTCGCAGGAGGATGTGACAGGTAAAACGTACGCGTGTGTGAGCTGTGAAAATAAATAAATAAAAGAAAACACCGACCAAGAAAATGCGTGCCGGGCCCGGGGCATCTCCGAGGCTTCGCGGGTTGTGGCGTTTGCTAGTGTAGAAGACCTACGTGCACCAGAACTGGAACTGTGGCATCTTTGACGCGTCACCGAAGCAGCCGGGCTTATTTTGGGCTTTCTTTCTTTCTCTCCTTTTTTCCTTTCTTTTCTTCGGGAGACCTGGCTGCCTTTGTTGTTGTTTTGGCTTTGGCCATGCCGCGCTTACGAGGCCCCCCCCCCGGAACTTGACATGCAACGGTCAGGCCCCTTCACGAGAGAAGCGATACTTGAACAACGGGAACCCTGATTCCTGACTCAAATCAGGTTGCAGGACATTGCGCTCAGTTCGCTTTTTAGTTGGCATGTAACAGTAAGTAAAATGCTGCGCAGCTTGGAAGAACCCCCCCGTTTGCGACCATTGTTTCTTTATTGGTCGTCAATTGAGTGTTGGATGGACCATGCCAATTTCTTGGCCACCCATCATTACGCCAAGTAGCCACTGAGCGGGCGACATGGATCATGAAAGGATGATGATTGGGTCGCAAGTCGTCATCCAAGAAATGGCGACAATGGTGGCACCGCGGCTTTCCGCGGACAAATGCCAGACTAGACGTGGCTCTGCGAGCAAAACTTGTACTCAGTGCTTAATCACTTCCCAATGTGGTAGGCTCTTCAGCTATTTTCAGCATACTTGGCCTAAAAATCAGGCTCTCGGTAATCCGTAGAGTCTTGGCATCTGGAGGCTTTATCGCTCTGAGCAAGGGTAGTTATTCCCTGGACTCGGATGATTTTGTCCCTCCTTTGAGAGTGGATAAAGAACCAGCTTAGATCTTTGCCGCTTCGAGTTCTTTCTCTGTTCGTCGATTTATCAGCTTGCAGTACTTAGTAGTTGGCCCCCAGCTATTAAAGCCATTCACCTCTCGTTTCTTTGCTACCTTTGCGACAGAGATGGTCATGGCTTCGCAGCTCTCCTTCACCTCGGCTGCTCCCCATGTCTTTTCCCTGCAGACACTGCGGGTGGACCAAGATGAGGTCTGGTGTTTGCGGACCGGACAATTCATTGCAAATATCAGCGGGAAGTGCGGGAAGCTAGGAACCGGAGGCTACTGGCAGTATGGGCCTTGCTCAACTCGAATCAACGCCGCGCGTTGCCCCCCCCGTCACCCTTTTGCCTTCTTTGGTCTGTTACTAAACAGTGGTCCGACGAGCTGGGGCGGCGGCAATTACAGGCATTGGCCATCTTGGCGCTGGAACCTGTGGGCATGCGATCGCCGTCCATTTTTTTTTTAAAAAAAGGAGAACGCGCAAGCTCCAGATGCCGATTAACCGCAGGTGAAGGGAAGAAAAGAAGTTGACAGAACGAAACGAGATGACTTGTGAAAGTCTTCAAAGGCAGCTTTGCTCACTTGCATTTCGTACAGCTTTGAATCGGTGCATGTGCAGGATATTTGAAGGGTCAAACTCTTCATTCCTGGTCACTGGCTTTACTGCAGCCAGTCAGTCAATCAACTACACTCCATCCTTGTTGGTCTGATGCTGTATATCAGTGACAGATTCCTGGGCAATCGTTGCGCAATACTATGAGAATCCCTGCTCCCAAGTGACGATCGTGTGCCATCTCTGTAGCTGCGAAATCCACCAAAGTTTTGGAGAGACCCAGCCGCCAATCTTTCCTTTTTATTATTCGCGCCCATATTTACAACGCTCTGCTCTGTTACATTTGCGACTCGGGCTGCATACATGCCTTGAATGTCGTTGAGCCGCAGCTTCTTGAAGTAGCTACGATGCAACTGCCTTTCTGGGGGAAATGGAGCTAGCCATTTAGTATGCCGATTTGAAACCTCCGCTTTCTTAGTTTTGATGGTCTCTATGCATGGATCGTATCGCTGCTGCCCGAGTATCTGCGTGTATCGCGAGATGCACAGTCTCCGAGGCAGTGATACGCGGCGCCACTTTCCCTGCAGCAAACCACGAATCCCCCCTGTAGATCAATTGCGTGACCAACTTGGAGCCGTTGATCAAAGTTTCGCATCAAATCTAGACTGATGATAGTTTTGCGAATAAGACGACGAGAGGCGTAGTGAGTACGAGTTATTGGTCCTAGTCCTTACGACTTGCACTCAAAACTGGCGGCGAACCTGACCAGACGATTCGAAGCGGCCCATCTGCCACGTACCACTTATGTCGCATATACAAACTACCATCCACCCAAGTTCCAAGTTCTTATCACTGGGATTTCGATGGCAAATAGCAACGGCTGCTAGCGCCGTGGCACGACCGGTGCAAGCGGGACCGAGTGGAACTCTGCTCAGCGTCGGAACAGAGACAGGCAAGTCGAGCATGGAGTTCTAGTACAAGTCGAGCATGGAGTTTTCTGAGAGCGTATCTTGCATTTCAAAGGAAAGTACTACTGTATGACTTTGAAGCTTCAGCTGATAGTAGGAAAGGATCCGGGGTGATCTGTTGTCGCGGCGCGCGGCCGTTCTCGATATCCGCGGCGTCATCCGTTCTCGCCAACCTACCAAAGTTGATCTGCCGGCAGAGCTTCCAAAACGAGTAACATCAGACAAGACTGGGACCCCAGTGATTTTCAGTTTACGTGTGCCTATCCCAATACAGCCGCCGACCCCTAGTTATGCGTCCACCCCAGGGCATACGTGTACTGCAGATAGGCATGGAAAAAACTGTGGTTGAAAGATTGATAAAGCTTTCGAATTTGATATTTATTCCACCCCCATAACCAGTTCCCGTACACATTGGTACTATTTCTTTCTTTCCTTCACTACTGCTTCATGCTTGTTACCGGGGCCCAAAGGCTTTGACTGGCATATACTAGTGATTTAATTCTTCTAAGAAAGGGAGAGCACTTCCGCCAAAACTTCACATTCTTTCTTCATTTTTCTTGGCTTTGCTCTCTATTCTCTAGCAAAGCTCTAGCAAAGACGTTTATAAGCCGCCGCTGGCGTTGCCTCTTCTACAAACGCCCAAACAGGGCCGAGCACCCTCCCTTTTGAGTGACTTCTTCCCTTTTTTCATTCGTTCTTTCAAAAATTCCGCCAGAAGTCCAGTTGTTTACGCGAAGCAATACAGCATATACAGTGTGAGAGCTGCTAGTAAGTCACGCTGTTCTGTGTCGAGTCTTGGTGGGTGTAGCGCGTCCTTTTCGCCTACATGCTTCCTGCCAGTTGTGAACTGGAGCGACGGCAATCATCACTGTTTGCACCAACATCCCATTCCATTCCTCTATCAAGTTCAATCTCTCAAAAATCACCCTTAAGTTACTCTCTACTCTTTCTATCCGCCTTTTCTTTGTTCGCGCGCTACCCGAGGACCGTACTGGCCGCAGATCATCGACCACTTCTTGTTTGACACATACCTCGACATCAGTGCAGAATGGACAAGATCATCCGACTCCCGAGCAGGCTAAGTCGCTCGAGGCTACCGGGATTTAGACCTCGAATTTTACTCTTTGCCGCGGCCATGGCCTTTATGACTTGTTTTCTCTTCCTCGGTCGCTCAGCAGATTTGCGCATTGTTCACGATAGGGAAAAATATGGCATAGGCTTGTTCGGAGACGCGGAGAAGCCACTGATAGATCTTCATTACGACAAGATCGACGGTTCCATTCCTTATTGGGATCTCAATATTAGCGACATCAGGCACTGGAGCGATCCTGACGACAATGAAGACCCCAACGCAGTTCAACCTGGGACGGAGCAAGACGGCACTCAACGAAGCCCGGGCGAAATTAGCCTCCTGCAGGACGAAAAGGACAAACGCAAACTCTGGCGATATCTGTACCGAGCGACAGCCAAGTAAGATTGATGTCAACTTTTTTTTTCTTTAGCGTACTGACGAGTCTAAGCCTCAAAAACTCCAACCAGATTTACGGGAAGACTTTGGCCACGCTAGAGAAGAAGAATAACCGTACTGAGGAGCATGCAAGAAAGCTCGTTAGCAAATTTGGCTCGGGAACCAAAATCAGGAACGGCGTGGACGAACTTGTGCATTTCGACCCTTACCCAAGCTACAACAGCCAAGGGTGGCAGGCTGATGGCTACGCGCCCTATGTTGCGTGCAAAGGCGCCAATGGGAGACACATCGAAGACGTAATGGTATTCAAAGGCCGTCCAAAGAATTTT
Organism: Cordyceps javanica; assembly: GCF_051103115.1. Lineage (NCBI taxonomy): Eukaryota > Fungi > Ascomycota > Sordariomycetes > Hypocreales > Cordycipitaceae > Cordyceps > Cordyceps javanica. The sequence goes on from NC_139296.1 coordinate 4,603,813, forward strand.
CCCACGCATCTCATGGGCAGCTACACAGCACTTAACCTAGATCCCGATATTTGTTGGGAGCGGGAAACAAGACTCGGCCCCTATGGACTCCTCGATCAAACGAAAGAAGTCGGTGGTCGTTTGCAGCCTCTGCACTGGGACAAAGTCGACTGGGGTAGATTGCAGAGAACATGCGCAGAGAGCAACTCAAAACGTTACAGGAACCACGCGAGCAGCCATGATAAATACCTTGCTGTATATCCCGAGACCCAACGATTTATTCCCGCCCAGTCGACTCCTAAAAACACTCAAGTCTCTATCCAAGCCCGCGACTCGCAGTCTGAGGACACAATACCGTCTGATACTACAACGGTCGAAGCCAGACCGCGATACAGAACGGAAAACCGCACTGCTGTCCTGTTGCGCTCGTATACCGGCAAAAGTTATACAGAAAACGACAAGCAAAATATTCGCGCCTTAATCACCGAGCTTTCTCTGAAATCAGGCGGAGAGTACCAAGTGTTTCTGCTCGTACAGGTCAAGGATGGTTCCAAAGACATTTTTGGGAGCCATGTAGACTATCAACAAGTGCTTTTCGAACATATTCCTGTCGAATTCCACGGAATTACTGTTCTTTGGAACGACCAATCGATCAAAGAAATCTACACTGAAATGAAGGACGACTACGAACGAGATGTCCACAGTGCGCAATGGCTGTCGGTGCAAAAGTTCAGCTACGATTACCCAGAATTCGAATTCATCTGGAATTGGGAAATGGATTTTCGTTACACCGGCCACCTATATGACTTGCTTGACAACATCCACAAGTTTGCGCAAAGGCAGCCCCGAAAAGGCCTCTGGGAGAGAAACGAGCGGTGGTACATTCCCGAGTATCACGGTGACTACGACACTGCCTTTCGAGAGTCAATCGAAGAAGAATATGGCGACAATATTGTATGGGGTCCTCCAGACTTGCCATTCATCAATCCACAAGGGCCAACGCCGCCTACTACACCATCTCAGGATAATTACGAATGGGGCGTCGGAGAAGATGCGGATTTAATTACCGTCGGTCCCATATTCAACGTGATCAATAGCCTGTGGATCATGAGCGGAGACATTTGGGGCTACAGCGATGACAGTCACCCAAGAGAAGATATTCCCAGACGGGCGACGATCGTCACGCACTCCCGCATCTCGAAACGCCTGCTCAGCTTGATGCATACCGAAAATATGCGTGGCAACCACGTCGCCTCAGAGATGACTCCGCAAACGGTGGCCCTACATCATGGGCTCAAAGCCGTCTTTGCCCCCCAACCAGTCTTCATGGACCGCGAATGGACCGGTTCATTTGTCAACAAGTGGTTCAATGCTGGTCCTGGTGGTGCCTCCGGAGGCTATGGCAGTGCAATGGGATGGGGCCGCGAGCGTCGATACCAGGGCACTACGTGGTACTATCGCGCCGAGCCTCCTAACCGCCTCTTCAACAACTGGATGGGTTGGGAGGATACTGGCATTGGCGGCGCCCGGTGGGAGAAATACAATGGCCGCCCGTGCTTGCCTTCCATCATGCTTCACCCTGTCAAGAATACGGAGCCGACAAAGAAGGGCCACGCTTCTGGCTTCGATCTTGGGTACGGCTAATATGCCCTTTTTATATACGCGGCAGTCGATACGGACTGCGGAACTCTTACTTGAAAAAGCAATCTCATATTTTGTCCATGCATTAAGACCGAGTTTGTGGTAGCTGAAGACTTGCACAGCTCTGGAGTCTTGAACCGTGCGATATTTGGATAGAACGTCTACAGCCTGGAGTTGCCATGACCTTCTTTTCATTCTTTGATCTTTGTTCTTCTGCATTTTCTTTCCTCCTTTTCTATCTCTCGTGTTAGAATTACTTGAAGGCATTTTTCTGGTTTACTTTTCTGCTTTATCTGGAGCAGGATACGGTGGCACAAGCATGATACGTGGAACTTTGGGTTTAGAGACTGCTACCGGATGGCCCTTAAAAGATAGGCTTGATATGATAGTTGGCAAATAACTTGTAAAATATAATTTGTTCGAAATAGTTTGTCGACTTTCGACTTACTGGTCTTTACCAACAGGTTGCTGTGCTGTGAGTGGGCGCTCCCCACTTAAGGGCACTCCGCTGTCAACATACCCGGATGCTCACGATTTTGGACTGAACATACGAACGCGCGCATGCGGCATCTTATCAACCGCGCGGTACGTAGTTTTCCGCCCATCTTTGGTTAAATGTAGACTTGGTTCTAGTTGGATTACGACTACGGCAATATGCGATACGGATGATAGTGGCCAGGCGTCGGTAGGATCGGCATCTTTGGCGTCACGCAAATTCCATTCATAATGAAGCCGCCTCCCTCTGTAAGTTAGCGAGTCACTTTCACGCTTCTATGTGCTCCAAGCGCCGCAGAAATTAACACGGGATATCAAAAGACCCCCACGCCGCGGCGTTTTCTGACCAAGCGCCCCGCGTCGTCGCAGCTTCCGCACTCGACGCCGACGCCGATGCGCTTCCAGTCCACGCCGCGCTTCGGCTCCACGCAGACCGCGACGAGGCAGATGGAAGACGTCGAGGAGGCTGATGTCGGGGCCTCGCAGTCGCAGAGCAGCGTGGCCGACGTGGCGCGCTCCGACGGACGGGACATTGTTTCGGATTCCATCGAGGTGGACTCGTACGCGGGCAGTCTGGCGTCTCAGGAGGTCGAGGAGTCATCCAGTAGTGGGAGCAGCAGGCATGAGATGGAGGAGGAGAGCGACGCAACGATTCAAGGGGATTACCAGAGTAAAGTCAAGTATGGAGAGGAGGATGTTGGGGTGTCAGATGCCAAGGTGGACCACTTGCACGAGGATGCTGGCACGCCGCCTGTGAAGCGGCGCCGATTGCCGGACTCGGCGTCGCCAGTGAGGACGCGCATGGTAGCTACTCACTCTTCAGACACAGATGTCTCCGAGGATGGATGCAAGTTGGAGCAAGAAGATGAAGACGATGACGTGGAAGATAGGACACGGACACGGCCACCAGCGCAGCAGCCTACATTCCAAGCGGCACCGCGCTTCAAGCCCGCACCCGAAGATGAGCTGCTCGCCCAGGACCAACGCGGCCGCACCGGACTGCACGCCGCGCCGTTCTCGCCGCCGCGCCGGGGCGCAAGGTACGTCCCAGGGGGGCTCGCTTCCCAGCTTCAGGGCCTGCTCTCCGAGGTCAAGGGCTGGGAGGCGGTCGGCGGCGACGACCCGGCGGCCATTGTCCGGCTGCTGGTAGAAGAGGCCAGATTGGGAACGAGGATGCACCTAGTGAAGGGACGGGTGTTGACTCGGGGATCGGCGAAAAGCGAAAGCGAAAGCGAGGTGCAGAATTACATCCTCGCGGGAGGCAGCAGCGTGCGAATGGTCAAGGAAGGCAGCGTGTTGAGGATCATGCCGGCGCCGGCGTGGGACGTGCATCTAGGCGAAGAGTGGACTGTGGCATGCGACTGGAGTGTGGAATCACTGGAAGGTTAAATGTGTGTTTATTAATAACCACAAAGAGTCAATGAAATACTTATGTTCCAAATTGTCATGAACTGAGAGAACGAGATGTAAATGCGATGATGATGCATTAAAGCGGGCTTGCAACAAACGCGATCTACCTCCAAGATCTCTCTGGTCTGGAAAGCTCACCAAATACATGCTACGAAGCGTCAAGACCGGGCCAAAAAAAAAAAGTGATGCTCTTTGCCCTTGCTCTTGTACCAATGCATCCGCTCTTGTAGCTCCGCCATACTGTGCCACTCATGATCATACACAGCCTCCGCCGCCGCGCGGTATTGCCCTCGGCGCCGGGGGGCTGCCAGCACCGCATCGCGTGGGCCTGCCTGCAGCAGACCGTCGCACGTATCCGGCGCTTCGCCACCTCCAAGGCCCTCACCAAGGAGACGTCCGAAGCTCTGCGGATCCTGTTCTGCGGCTCCGACGCGTTTAGCTGCGAGTCGCTCAAGGCGCTGCACGCGGAGCACCAGCGCAGCAAGGCGCTAGTGGAGAGGCTTGAGGTGATGGTGCTGCCGGGGAAGAGGGTGGGCAGAGGGTTCAAAAAAATGGCACAAGGTATGAAAACAGGCGAGATTTCGCTACATCTGTACAAATTACTACAGTTTTTTTTTGGTTTTGAGGGGGGAAACCGGTTTGCTGATTCATGTAGTGCCCTGCAAAGAGCTCGCGCAAGAGCTGGGGCTGACGATTCACGAGAGAAAGACGTTCCGAGATTGGACGGTACGCTTCACGTACAACCCAATCCGACACAAATAGCTGATGGATTTTGTAGCTTCCTCGGGATACCAACTTGGTCGTTGCTGTATCGTTTGGACTCTTTGTGCCTCCTAGGATACTCTCATCCGCAAAGTATGGCGGTTTGAATGTTCATCCTTCACTGCTCCCTCAGTGAGTCAATCTCGGAAGATTACTTCAATTTTTGTACAGAAAAATGTACACACTAACGCACAAGCTAGTCTGCGTGGTCCGGCACCGATACACCACGCCTTTCTTCGCGGGGACCGATACACTGGTGTCTCGCTGCAGACGTTGGACCCCAAGTCCTTTGACCACGGCACCATTCTCGCGCAGACGCCCGCCCCCGGCGTGCCCATACAACGCGAGCAGCCCTTTGACGAACTCAAGCACGACCTCGCCGTGCGTGGCGCCGCGATGCTGGTCCAAGGCTTGCGCGACGGCGTGCACGTCCCGCCGCACGAGAGCGCCGGCTGGGCACCACCCGAGCGGCGGCCGGCAGAGGGAGAGGGCCTCCAGGAGCTGGTCCACGCGCCCAAGACCACCAAGGCGGACACGGAGGTGGACTGGACGGCGTGGCGGGCGGACGACTGGACCAGGAGGCTCAACGTGTTTGGCGCGGTGTGGATGCGCGGCGTGGTGGCGGGTGCTGCCGGCAGAGACGCGGGCGCGGCGGCCACCAAGAGGGTGCTGTTCACAAAGGACAGCGCCGTCTCGGCCGAGGCCGTGGCGCAGATTCACAAGGAGCAGCTTATCCGGGTCATGGCGGCGAGGACGGATGCCAGCAAGGACGTCAGGGTAAAGGTCGACGCCTCGTCCGGCGTCTGCTACTTTGAGGACGGCCAAGGCGCGTGGATCGGCGTGGAAAAGGCAAAAATGGAAGGTGAAGGTGAGAAACCTGCCGTCACGGCACTGAGGACACTTTTCCGAGATTGCTCGTGAAAGTGTTTGTATATTACACCGTCATTTGTACTTGTATAGCATCTCGGTATTGGAACTTGCAGCTCGCGGTCTTCTTCCGCGTCAAGCCTGGCCGCCTTCTGGTCTATTTTTCGCTCATGTCGGATGTGCTTCTCTATCCCAACAGTCATGCGCTTGTCCTCGCCCCTGTACGGCATCTCTTGGCAACAAGGCCGTCCGTCCTTTCGGCAATTGCCCAGCGAATCCTCTCTGCTACTGCCATCGCCCTACAAGTTACCGCCTGAGATTGGCGAATGCGAGCCCTATCAAAGCAGTGCCATCCAGTACCGACGACGGAAATAGCGCCGGCTGGACGGATAAAGCGGGCGTTTACATCGATACATTGGGAAATTGGACCGCCGTCAAAGTCCAGAGACAGAGCGCGCCTGTGGCTCAAATGTAAGGGCTTTCCAGCTTCAGCCGCATCATCACGGGCTACCAACCTACGAGGCACCACGGGAGAGAAAAGAAAAAGAAACTGCTACTGGAGTCGCCCTAAATTTTTCAAATGCATTTGATCATCATTCGTTCTGGAATAAATCTTCCATACACCCAAGGTGATGTCACCGTCGTATGCACTCACTCCCATTGCCATGACGCAAAAGCTTCGGTTGGTACAAGTTCCGACGAGTTTGACCGGCGTCAATTATGCTTTCCCTCCAAGTATAACCTACCAGTAGTCGCACGACGAATTACCGTTTTGGGCCCGCCCAACGACGAGTCAGTCGCCAGAGAGCCCGCCAAGAAAGCGCCTCACAAACCCTAATTCGCAAAGGACAGCAAAGAGCTAATAATACGACATGTTTCTCCCTTCTTCTGCTTTCGCCCCTTCCGTCTCCCCTTTGCGCGCGCGGGCCTGACTTACCAGTACTTCATCTACTGACAAGGGGCACAACGCAAATGACCCCCCCCCCCTCTTCTGCTTAAAAACCCAATCGCCAAAATGAAATACCAAGCCACACCGGCTTCATCGGCACTGAGGAGCGGGGCGCCGGCCCAGCGAGTGACACCGCGGCTTCTGACGCGGCCTCTGTGCAAGAGCTGGGCAAGCCACCGCCGCCGCCGCCCGCCACATCCCGGCGCCGCGTCGGCGCCGCCATCACCAGTGAAGCTGTTGCGCCGGTTTCCTGGTTTACCTTTTTTTTTTGTGCCAAGCCTTGATGTTTTTCTTTTTCTTTTTTTTTTCGGCCGCTCTTCACAGACCATTGCCAAGCTTTCTAATGACGTCGTCGCGGCTCCAGAATTGGATGTGCATCAAGTGTCTAAAAAGTGGCGTACGATACGATGGATGGCCCATTGTGTTGAGACAAAAAAAAAAAGTTGTCCATGTGTACGTGAGACCGATTTAGCCACGATCCGAGTCTAGATTTCGCCCAAAGAAGAAAAAAATTAAATGAACAACAACCCCCAGTCGCCTGCAGGTAAGCTGCTCAGCTCTTCAGGCGCTGGCACAGGACAGCTTCGCGTGCGTCGTCATCAAGTTTCATGGCAGTAGGCCTGCGAGCGCCACGCGTTGGCGGGTCGAGCAGCTATTTTGACTCCTGAGCTAGAGTAGAGTAGCGTCGGGGGCTGTCGTGTGAGCATCAGCTGTACTTTTTTAATCTTTTTTTGCCTGCCCGCCGCTGGGACCAGATAACGGCAGCTAACCCACAATGGCATTGGCAAATCATTGCGTATGCCTCCGGAGAAGCGAAGCGGCAAGTTCATGCCGGCACACACGTCGGTGCTTCTGGGGTTGCGTCGTATAGATGCGAGAGCGCCGCTGCTCGGCGGTTGATACTGCCCGCAGATCGTCATTTATAAATGGCGTCGCCGCCCGTGATCTATGATGATTGTGATTGAACAAGAAAGAAACTGCGTATCAATTGATAGAGACTATACAGTGCTGATCTGCTCCTCCCATACCTGATCGGCTGTCTTGAGTATATTGTGTGCAACTACTTCACCACCATCAGTCCAAACTACGGTGACAGCGCCGTGCAAGTCACCACCTCATAATGACACGATCAACACAAACCCGCATACTCTCGCTGCGGTCGGTCGCGATTGCTATCTGTTCAGCCCTCACATGCATTGTCACCGCCGCGCCGCGCCGGCCCTCGCCGCCTGGCAGGGGTCCGTTTCGCGCGCTGCAGTCCGTGCCGACGGGCATGGCGCTCTCGCAGGTCATCACGGGCCTGTACGCCAACGATACGGCCGACGCGCAGATTGTCATCCACGACGTCGACGGCAACCCGTCGTGGACGTGGAGCGCCGCCGACGCGGCCGCGCAGCAGGGCATGCCCGCGGACCTGCTCGCCTGCATCCAGTCGCCGACGGCGGTGCCCGAGGCGAAATGGGCCAACGGGGGCCAGAGCGTGCTGACCATCTACAACGCGGCGGCGCTCATGATTAGCCGCGTGCCGGGCGGCGGCGGCCAGGACAAGCAGGTCACGTTCGGCGTGTGCCTCGACCAGGACGACATGTCCAACACGCACAGCCTGGAGCTCGTGCCCGACGGCAAGGTCGCCATCGCCACGACGACGGCCAACATGGACGCCACGATCCTCGTCTTCAACGTGTCGGCCGGCCTGCAGGCCGGCGCTGCGCCCGTGCAGTCCCTCAACCTGCTGCCCGCCGTGCACGGCCTTGTCTGGGACGAGCAGGGCGGCCTGCTCTGGGGCTTGGGCAGCAGCGCGGACCCCTCGGGCGCGGCGGCCTCGGTGTCGGCCCTCAACGGCTACCGGTACACGCGCGGCGCGTTCCAGACGCAGCCGACGTACGCCTACAACGTCACCGGCGGCGCCGTCGCCCTCGACACGGAGTGGAACGGCACCGAGTACGCCGGCTGGTGGGACGGCGGCCACGACATGACGGGCGTGCCCGGCCGCCGTCAGCTGCTCCTCTCGACCGATACGGACCTGCACGTCTTCGACATTGCCTCGCAGACGTTTGAGAGCGGGGCCAGCGTCGCCGCCAAGTACCTGCCGGGCTTCACACCCGTCGACAGCCGCGTCGGCGCCAATGGCCAGTCGCTGCCGCGCTCCGACATCAAGTCGCTGAGCATCGATGGCAACAACAACGTGCTGTACGTGCAGGCTGCCTGGCAGGACGTCACGTCGAACCAGATCAACTTGCTCGAGAACGGCCAGCTGCAACCGGGGCTGACATATCCGCAATCGTTGTATCGGTCGCGGTGGTTTGCGGATACGCCGACGTGGCCCAAGGCGCGTTTGCCCTCTTCTTAGAGTCTTTGTTGCCATTGATTCCTATGGTTCCTTCCTTCCTTTTCCAGCATTGTTCAGCTAGATATCCATTTGTGTTTCATTAGATAGGAATAAAGCGAGAGCATTTCATCATCAAAATGTGGACCACAGTAAACCAAGGGTATCATGAATGCATTTTCGTCGTCGACGCCTCACAAAGTCTATCTTACAACCGAGATCGAATCCACTCTGCCCATTTGCTTAGATCTTCGAGATGCTCCAGCACCTTGGCGAGTTGCCCTCTCGTGACGTTTCTTCCATTAATCTCCTTGACGGGGCCGGGTTCCTCGCCAATGACATTTTCGTGAATGATCTGTACCAGTCCTCCTTCTAGGATGCTCAAAGTTATGTTGGCTGTGGTATTGCGCATGGGAAAGACAACCTGCATGTGGGGCGAGGGATGAACCCAAAGGATGACGTCGAGTGAGAGATCTGCCGGAACGCTGATCGGAATACCACTGTGCGCTTTCGCTTCAGTATCATCCGGGTTCATAAAGTCAGCGAGCTGATCCTTCATGGTCCGGGTATCCGAATCTTCAACCCCATTCTCCTGCATGCTTGATTCGGTCTTGCTCTCAGTTGCAGACGCTTCTTCCCGACCGAAGCTGCTCTCAAGCAGCGTTGACAAAAATGCATACTGGCGAAGGACAGGGAGCATTTCAACAAGCTGACGGGGGTGTCCGAATGGCAGCTCCGATAGTTCTTGCGAGTATATGGGCTTGTAGATGAACAAGCTGTTCTTATGCGTCTTGGTCAGGGAGTCATTGTACGTGTTGATCATGGGTACTCGGTGTCTGCGAACAATGGTCCGGGCCTCGCTCGGGTCTTGCCGCGTGCCAGGCGTTAGCGGAAAGAACAGCGCGTCAAAGGTAGGCGGTTGACGGTTGAAGTCGTTGGACGGATTCATGTTGGGCGGCTCAATACCCGCAAGCGCGTAAAGGCGCGCCCATTCCGTCTGGGGAAGTATGACGGGTGGATCAAAGGTGGCTGTGAACATGACACGCGGCACTCTCGTAGTGGAGAGATCGGCCTGGAGCAGGTCCATGCCAGCGTCTTTGTTTTCGTCAGTTTGAGGCAATGAAACATGTTCAGGCTCCTGCCAGTCAAGGACGGGAGTTGAATTGTCAGCCAAGTCGTCTTGCTTGACAATGTCATTGGAGATCCAAGTCTCTGACACCCGCGCAGGTGGTAGTCCCACGCCATCGATTGCAGCACAGCCAAGGAGCATAGACCATACTTTGCTCTTGTCACTAATGTCTTGACCCTTTGGTTCTGCGACAAATCTTCTTTCTTTCCAGTACTGGAGAGCCAAGCCAACCTGGCCGCGCTCATGCATGACTGGATTGCCGTGCTTGGTGCACATGGCAGCACTTGCTATCAGAAAATCTGGCTTGCTAGCCATGACGTGATCCCGCCGCAGTTGCTCCATGTCCCATTCATGCAAGCGCTCCAGGCTAGAATACATTTTCGCCAGCGCCTCGTGGCAATCCAGCCCTGGAACAATACTGAGCTTATCCAGTTTCGCAAGGCGCTCAAAATTGGTAGCGAACCGCTCTAGCGTTTTCGTGAGAGGGCTTTGACCAGGAAGAAGTTGAAGGTCTTTGAGAAGTATCTGGCTTGCGGCATCGATGTGCTTGGTGACGGAGTCTGCGTTTCCGTGGTATGAAAGCGTCGCATTCTGAACAATGTTGTTGTCCAACACAATGTCGAGGGCGACAGCAGACCCAGCAATAGCCAACGTTTTCGTTTTGCGGCCTCCCGGGGTAGAGTGTTCTTCGGAGAGAAGCTCCATGCCGAGTCGTTGAGCGAGTCGCTCCAGGCCGGCTTCGCTCACCATGCCCTTCTTCTCCTACACCCAGATTAGTGAATGCGCTCCGTGCACATGTCAGTGACAAAATCGTACATTGAGCATTTTGATTATATTCTCTAGACGACGTAGCTTCTCCTCTTCACTGGCGTAAGCAGCACTGACGCCGTCGAGGCCAGCAACGCCCTCCAGACCCATGTCGAAGCCGTTTCCCATAACGAGAGCACCCATCGCCGCCGCTGTCGAAGGGCTGTCGAAATTGAGTGATGACATTGTCGATTGGCCGGTCATTCCCATAGTAGCAGGCGATTTTTTAACATGCTGTGGCGACGAGTGCTGGCCACGAGGAGAGAAGGCGGCCTGCGCGGCGTTGAAGGGCGTGGAGACTGGCGGGGTGGCCGCTGGAAAGTGTGACGGTGTGCGGCCCTGCTGGCCTGAAGGAGTGCGCCCCTGCTGCGAGGGCGCGTGCTTCATGGCCGCCGGCGTCGGTGTCGACATTGTAGATGCGGTCGTGTTGCAGATGCGTCGGGTCGGATCGAGTGCGGCGTACGGTTGGACGGTGTTACGAGCCGGTAGCCAGAGGCTACCAGGTTACTGCCGTGGTGACAATTTGCAGCGTGTAGAAGTATCTGCAGCGCTTCAGGTATTTGGAGTGGAGTAGGTGAAGTTAGCTGAATTGAGTCTTGAAATGAAGTCACCGACGTGGTGTTGCAAGTTTGGTTTTGGCTCATGGCAGATGCCGAGACGCAAAAGGCTGGCGTTTGCTCTGGCCGTCGTGCGAGCAGCCCCACAATAGCTTTTCGCGACTGCGACCGGGGCAAAAAGGCTTGCGCTGGTATCAACGTCGCCGAAACTACATGAGAATCTTGGGTCGAGACCGGTCAACGGTGACCTTTGAAGCATAATCATCGCAACCAGTGATCTCAGTTTCATATACGCAGCCACGATACAAACAAACAATGGCGTCGGCGCCGTTTCGCGCTATCAACAGCCGTTTGGCTAGCAGGTCAATACGGGTCGTGATATCCCCCGCGCCGTCGACATTTGCCGAGCGACGGTCGATATTACAAGTTCTCCAAAAATACGGCCCAATTGATATTTTCAGGAGAGAGAATGTTGTAGGCGAGACATGCTTCATCCCGCCGAGGGCTCTGCCGCGCTGACTTTTGGATGTTTCAGATGGAAGCAAATCGATACATTTCCGTTACGAGAAGTGAAGACACAGCCAAGGCGCTCACGCACCTGAGCCCAATAGCATGCCACATATCGCTGCCTCGAATCGAGCCTGAGCAGCGCGCGCGACAGCTTCAAAGCCTGACAGAGTCCACGACGCAACCTCGAATCGAATTCCAGACACGGGTGGCCAAGAGTGGCCGAGAAGAGGAGGAGGAGGAGCAGCAGCAGCAGCAGACTGAGCAGCAAAGGCAGCAGGAACAGGATTCTGATGAACACGGCGTCGATTTCGAGACGCGCGAGTTCGTGCTAACCATTGGTCCCGCGCGCGACTACGACCACGGCAGGGCGGCGAGCAAGGCGACGGAGCACACCAGCTGGCCGGACGGATACGAGGCAGACAAGTCCTTTGCGGTGATGGCGCTGCGGGAGACGCTTCCCGATACGCTGTTGAAAAAGGGACTGTGCTACTGGCACGTCAAGCCTGCGGCGCCAGACGCGCCCAGGGATACGATGCGGCAGCGACTAGAACGAAAGCAACAGATACCAGGGCAAATGGCCGCGGCCGCCGACATGCCCAAATTTTCGCCGATACCGCGGCGGAGAAAATAAAATAAAAATTTGCATATAATATAGATGAATACAAAACCGGCAATTGCTGCCCAAGTCAACGAACTTCGACACTGCGAGGCGGCGCGGCGGGTCAGTTACGTCGACGACTTCGAAAAATGTTCGGTTTGCTCCGGAGCCCACCAATGTGTGTACTGTGACGCGGCGTGGCTGGCAACAAGAGCACGGCCACAATCGGAACACGATGCCGTGAGAATATTGTGGCTGAGCACGGGTGCCGGCCCGGTTTGGGCTGCAAGCTACGTAATAGTGCCGCGTTGGGATCAAGCAAGGAACAAGAAGAAAGTTGGACGAGGACGCCCCCCCCCCCCCCCCCCCCCCCCCGCTGGCGAGAATGGGTTGAAGGGGAACAGACAGTCACAGTCACGCCTTTCCCCGTTTGGTTGCCTTGGTTTTTAACGTCTATTTTCACAAGCCGATGTACTGGGAGAAATACACACACTCGACAGGACCTTGAGCCTCAGACAGATGGATGGCGCGCGCGCTGAGCAGCCAGCCAGCTACTGGTAAGTACAGACGGGGGCCAAAATAACGACCATGGGTTCGAGTGTCGGTAGTGACCAGTCAGTGATCGGCGGGCAGTGGTGCTGGGCAATCGATGATGGCGTTGGATGGGGCCATGCTCATCTGGGCCAGGGTGGTGAGTATGGAAGTGGTGCCGAGGATAGAGTGCACATGTAATGACAAGGTGCATGCTAGTACATCTACATGCACAGGGACACCATGATGCACATGCACATGACATACATGGCGCAGCGGTAGAAATCCATGAGTATTGCGTCTCGAATTGAGTGAGCCGAAGCAGTGAAAGGGGGAGAAAGCAAAAGGCAAGAAGGGGCCGTTACTGGTTGAGGCGTCTGTGTAGTTAATGAAGAGCCCGCCCCCCTTCCGGGTGCCGCCCCAGTCGGAGAGCCCTACGACAACAAGAATACTTTTTATTTCTTTTTTATTTGAATCTTTTCAATCTCGGCTCAGACAAGGATGATGAGAGAGAGGGAGAGAGGGAGAGAGGGAGAGAGAAAAGGGCCCATGTTTTGAAACAAGCATAGCTTTGTTGGCTTCGAGTGGAACTCTTTCATTTAAAAACATAAAGTCGTCACAGCGACGTTGGGCGACGCTAAAACCTCGAGTCTCATTTAAACTAGCAAGAAAGCTCCTCGGCTACCAATACCAAGCTCTCGGTAGCTTGCCAGCTAAAGTAACAGAGCAACCATGCGGCGAGAGATGTAATTATGCTGGGGTCGACTAGTGAGGAATTCCAAACGCCGTCACCTGTGTAATAGTAATATCTCTATCCGTAGTTTTTTTCCCAAGGCAAAAGTTGGCCGCTGCCGGGGGGGTTAAGGTGGTGGTGGAGAGCTCTGCAGGGATTGGGCGTTGTGCTGTGTGTGGCTTTGCAAAAAAAAAAAAAAAAAAAAAAACCTAATCAACTTGTGATTGCGCTGGCCGCCCGACATGGCATGACACTCTGACTCTGTAACAGCTTGAATAATTTTTTTTACGCTGAGCAGGGGGGTGGAGGAGCGGGACGGAAAGAGGTGGGCAGCCGATTCTCTCGATGAAAACAAAAAGTTTATTGTTGGAGCTTTGACTGGCCAGCTTGGAGCACCTGAGCGCAAAAACGAGAATTCAGCGCTACGTGCTAGAGTCCTCGGTTCTCTATCCGCAGCGTCCTCTTTTCTTCTTCTTTTTCCTTTTTTTTCCCCTTCTTCTTCTTTTGGGCTTCTTCCGTCAAACTCTAGAGTGTAATGCCTGTAATGTGTGTAAAGTTCTGCGACGCTATCCCACAAACCCACCCACCTCCCTCGGGGCATCGGGGCTGCGCGGCGGTGCTCATCTTGCCGAGCCATAACTATAGCTACCGGTATAGTGTTGCGAGCGGCGCGCGGACCCAGTTTCGTGCTTTGGTGCAATCAACCTATAGGACCCCCTCCCCTTAGTCTGTTTTTTTTTTCTTTGCGCCTGCATACCGATCGTGCCTTTGATGGCCCGATGGGATGTGGTGGTTGTATTTACCCTTTCAAAACCAGCAGGACAGATACGCCCTCGTCACCGCGGCGCAGGCTTCCAGACTGCTTTTGTGAAGCAATTCTTCTACTTTGAATCCTTGATTTTATTTTGATTTTCCCGTCATCTATATAGCATTATATAGAAGAGGGCCGGGTACGTCAAAGAAAACGTGGGCAGGGTTCATCAGACCCAATACAAGTGGCTGCTTGCTGCGGCGCGCCGTGTGCCCAAGCTTCGGCAATTGGGTCATGTCAACGTCATTGCCAACAGCAAAGCATCACCGCTGCTTCGCTGGCTACCAGCTGGATCCCTCCCCCCCGTCCTCTATTGGTAACCAGCTAGTGACCTCACTTGCTCACCTCGAGGAGGCCGCCTTGCCGTTCCCCCCCCCCTCTCCTCCTCTTGTCCAGCTTGGTCGGTTCCCCAGTCTAACGTTAGTGCGGTTTCTTTCCTGTCTTGCCTTGTCTCGTTACCTTGGACTAGACCAGATGCGAACATGCACGCCCAGGTTGCCAATCGATGAGCTCTGCGGTGTGTGTGCGTGTGTCTGGCCCGTGAAACCATTTGGCCCTTTGCCCACCCCCAAATCTGGCTTGCTATATGAGCTCGCTCCTCCCCGGGACACTCCCTTTCTCGATTCTTTTTTTCCTTTTCCCTTCTTTTCTTTTCCTGTCACGCAAAATATATCACATCACAAGAAAAAACGAAGCTCTCCCCCCTTGTCGTGTCTCTTTTTGACGTCGTCCCTTGAAAGAAAAGAAAAGAAAGGCTTGCCTGAAAAACAACAACAAGACACCAAGACCAAGACCAAGACCGCCACAATGGGTATCCTTCTCGGTGTTCACCACATTGGCACGCTGCTGCTCCTCGTCACGGCCATTCTCCTCCTCGTGGCGTCCATCTCCTCGCCCGTCGTCAACAACCTGGCCCTCCTCAAGGTCAGCTTCCGCGACGGCCTCGACACGGAGCGCATGACGTTTGGTTCATTTGGTTACTGCCAGATGTACGAGTAAGTGACTTCTGTTTTGGGCGAATTATTACTTAGCCTTTTTCCCCCTTTCATTTCAGCCTAGCCTGCCTGCTGTTCCCCACCATGAGCTCATCTCGCAGCCCACTCCCATTCGCGCCAACGCCGCCGAGACGGGCTCCTCCCGGACGGTCAATTGGGGGTCCCACCGGGCGGCGATAAGCTCAAGCAAACGCGCCAAGAGAGCTTGAGCAATGCTCTCTCGCATTTTTCTTTTAAATTACCTTGTTCCTTTGAATCATGGCGCTCTGGTATTTCCCCGATCAATTGAGTCGCTAACAACCTTTTTCCTCTGCAGTGGCCAGTCTGACTACTGCCATCGCCACCTCGGCTACAACCCCCTGCGCCTCATCCGCAGCGTCGACAGCCAGGTCGACAATGGCTCCGTCGGCCGCAACACGGCCTCGGGCCTGACCCGCGTCATGGTGCTGCACCCCGTCGGTGCCATCCTGTCCTTCATCGGCTTCCTCCTCGCCGTCATCGGCACCCACGTCATCTCCTCCTTCACCGCCTCGGTGCTGTCCGGCATCACCTTCATCGTCACCGTTGTCGCCCTGGCCTGCGACTTCACTGCCCTCAGCATCGTCCACCACCGCGTCAACGAGGTCCGCGGCAACCACGCCACCTACGGCTCCGCCCTCTGGTGCGTCGTCGCCGCCCTCGTCACCTCCTTCTTCGCCACCGTCATCGTCTTCCTCAGCTGCTGCGCCAGCAAGCGCAACAAGAACAAGCCCGACGCCGCCCACAAGCAGGAGGCCGGCTTCGCCGACTCGACCGTCCCCAAGAAGAAGTTTTGGCAGCGCCGTTAGAGCAAGAGGCTTGCTGGCGTGCACGACAGCTCTGGGGGCGCTTGTGCGGCGCCAACGTCCATGCCATGCTCGCGCGTGGCGGCGATGAAGCTTGCTTCTTCTACAACTACGGTTATGTGCAGACCCTTTGGCTCACAACGCCAACGAAAAAGTACTGGAGGAGGGTCGGACGTGGTAATGGGTTCCTAATCTTAATTTCTGGCTGTGCCTGCTGATGATGATGTAATGCTCGTCTCTCCGGCTGGTTTTGGAGTGTTTATGCTTGACGCGTTTTTGTGTACAAGAAGCAATGATATCCCACTGACTCGTGACGTGGTCGTTTGACTTGATGCGAGTTTCTATACACACTGATAATAAAACATATATTGGAGTATTGCCCTGTCCTGTTTCGAATCGCGAATCTGTCGTCGGCTGTACGAGCTTGTGTGCCACCCACCACACTGGTGCAGTAGACCACTAGCTTCTTTTCACTGCATTTTCGGCGCGCCGCCTCCAATCGGCGAGATCTCATCTAGATGTACCGTAGTACTCCGTACTCTGCCTTGTTTTCTAGACTTTGACCGCATCGTCTCGGCCCAAGCGGGCTCAAATGCCCCTGCTCTGACTAGTCTAGCGATGGCAAATCAGAGGCTGAAAAGCTGGCTGTGTGGTGTGGTAACATACGTACGCGAGCGATGGCGCATAAGAATCCCAATCTCTCCATCATCAGACTTCTGCATGTCACATCGCGCTGTTTTTTTTTCTCTCATTGTGATTGGGCTGTCCTTCCCCCCTCCCTTCTTTGCTCTCAACCTCTCTCTCTCCCTTGCCACGTCTGCATCTGCTGGTCATGCGTCGTCGCATTGAGCGCCTGGCGTGGATGAGCTGGTCGCATAACCTACCCACCCGGGCCAACCCCCGCTTGGACGTGTCTCATTCCACCTTGGTCGAGAAATGCCGAACCCTACGTGCCTAGAGAGAAAATGGTCATCGCCAGCAGCCATCTCGGGTCTCGGTGCATTTTTGTCTGCACCCAGGAGTATGAGGCCGGTTTGAGGAGGAATGCAACGCACCGGTTCTGCTCACCAGTGGCCGATACCTGTCAGTACATGACTGCGACTGCGGATGAAGTAAAGGCGGGCGAACACGAAGGGGGGGGACGAACAGATTCTGCGTTTCAGATATTGAACCAGGAGGCACATGGGCATGCCGAAACAGCGTCGCCAGCCCTCTTGGCACACCAAGAAGCTTCGCTGGTGACCTAGTCCAGACCACGTTGGTGACGTGTGTACTATTAGGGGAACGCCAAGCAGCTGTCGCATCTTCCACTGTCACCATGCTCAGCCTAACCGGCACACTCCGCATCTTGGCGCAGCTTTACATCTGAATAGGCACGATATGTCTGGTTAGTCCTTGTTGTTCACACCAGCCATATTGCTGCACTCGACGTTTTGACCGCGCCAATGGTGTTACTTGGAAGCGCTCCGTGTAGAGTGAACTCGAGCCCTACCAACTTTGCTGTGAACACCCTCCCAACAAAGAATGTTCTTTTATATCGAGGGCAAGCGAGAGGTTCGGGCTGACCTACCACCGCTGCAATACTATCCCGACTGTCGCTCTGTAAACATCTTGGTAGGCTGAGACGCACTATCCAGTTGGAGGCGTGTGGGCAGGTAGTGTCTCTTTCGGAAAGCTAACCTGACAACAATAGCGACGACACGACCGCCATAACTACCAAGTCACAAATTATAAGACGAGGCTAGTTAGTCCCCAAAACACGAGTTCGCGAAGCTGTAGCCCCTACGTAATTAACGTGGCCGTGTTTGGGCCTTGACCTCCTTGCCGTTGAGGCTCCATCTGCAAACATACGCGGATGTAGGACTCACTGCTCCCGTACAGATTCATATAACCAGCCGGCAGCGTCTTCATTGCACTTTTTCAAACCATGGCACCGCCGACAGCGACGAAACAACTTGCACAACGAAGCCATCTCGTTTGGCCACGCCAACAGAGAGTGATGACGGCAAATTTTCCAACAAAGAAGATGAAATTCAAGCTCTGGGAGCCTTGTTACTACCTAACATATTATTACCCTCAATTACCGCCTCTTTGTCAAGCCTAGGTTACCAACGAGTAAATCCAGCATATCCCCCGCAATATAAACCAATCGAATTTCAGTTTGTCCAACCTAGACTGCGAACAGAAACCACCTCAGCCAATAATAGTCCTGCGCCACAACCGCTCCGGTCTCAGAATCTGTATATTCCAAACCGTCCGGCTCTGCCCCACCCCCCTCCGCGCGTCTCCCGGCCCGAAACGCGCCGGAGGGCACCAGACGTCATCGGGGCCAGCTCGGCACCCGTCACGCAGCTTTTCTACACGACGACCCACCCTGTAAGTTCTCGACCGCAGCAGGGACGAGATACGCTTACAGGAAGACGAACACGGCGCCGAGACCGGCCATGACAGCGGCCAGCTCAACACCGGCCGAAGGGGCATCGCCGGTGACGACCATGGGCTGGGTGGGGTGGGGCTTGCCGTTGCCGCCGGTGGTGGTGCTGTTGCCTTTGCCCGACGGCTTGGGGTACTCGTGGTTAGGGTGCTTGGCGGAGGAGGTAGGGCTGGGGCGAGGGTGGTGAGGGTGGTGAGGGTGGTTCTTGGTGGTGGCCGGGGTGCCGGACGGGTAGGCCGACGAGCTCGAGTGGTGGTGGTGGTGGTGGTGGCCCGACGAGGTGTAGTGACGGTGCGTCTCCGTCTTGTGGGTGCTCGAGGGCTTGGGCGTGTGGTGCGAGTGGTGCGAGTGGTGCGACATGGTGCCGGAGGGCGGCATGTACATGCTGCTGCTGCTGCTGCTGTGGTGGTGGTGATGGTGGTACGAGCTGCTGCTGCTGCTGCTGCTGCCGCCTCCAGTGTAAGGCGTGGAAGAGGCAACGGGTGTCATGGTAGGGGTCGTCGCCGGCGTGTAAGAGCCCGCGGGCTGGGACATGTCGTTGGCGGCGACGACGCTGGCAACAGCAAGGACGGTGGCGGCAGTGAAACGCATCTTGATGGGAGATGGTGGTCAAGAGGGGTAAAAAAAAAAGGACAGCGGTTGGGGACAAGAGGCTCAGTTGGGAAAAATCGAAGAAAACGAGTGTAGTTGGTTCGTCACGAGAAGGGGCAAGAAACGATAGTTTCTAAGATGAGAGGCGTCCTGGGTTTATATAGACCATCAAAGAGGCCCTGCATGCTCACATGCAGACCGGTCAAGTATCGGTACAGTGGTAAACAATGGGCGGTCCGCGCAGGACGAAAGTAGAGTTGTCTAGACTCTTGCATCTTTTGACGCCGTCACCATCCCCAGCCTTCAAGACGGATCCGTCATGGTACGCCAGAGACTTGGGGGATCACGCGGCGGGATTGGGTAGAGCCGGTCTGCCACCGATGCCAGCCTCCCGGCCAACAGCAAAGCTGCGCGACGACTGACTTTTCAGTGTTGGTGGTCGGGGCCAACAACCACTGGGCAACCCTCGCATGTATGACGCCGTGATGTTGGCCGGCGGCCGCCTGGCGTTGCGTCTGCTAGACGCCGGCAAACGCTAATTTCCTCCGGCGCCGGTCTCAAGTTGACATGTCCGCAGACCAGCCAATGATATTGCGTCAAAGTCGCAAAGCGTGGCCATCATCACGTCTTCCAAAGTGGCCAAATGATGGCTTGGACGCCCAAAGCAGCTTGCGCAACTTCTTCTTGGCCTCTCTCGGAGACCGAGCCGAACGCATGCAAGGTACCAACGACGCAGGTGGACAAGTAAGGAACATGATAGATGGAAAAATTCTTCTAGTGGGGAATAAAAGCCACAAAAAGGATAATGCTCGCTATATGTAAATGCCACTCTCTCAACTCCCCGCGTCCTGTAGCCACGGTTTTCTGCCAGCCCAACAACTTGAATTAAACATTTTTGACACACTGCCACTAATGGCGCTTGACACCGGTATCGATCATTTACTCGTCCTCCGGGAGACCTGAGAAAAGGCCAAAGCGCATGCGATGGCTCTGCAAACAAGTTAGCCACTATGACTCGCCGAGATTGTCCGTTATACTCAGATGCGCCAAAAGGCTATCAAGAAACAGGAAAAGAGACGACACGACACTCTAGATATTCAAGATTCACTTACAAAGGGAAGCTTGGGAATAATAACAGCCAAGACGGCCAAAAAGTTGATGATGAAATAGGCCAGGTCGTAGTGGGTGTAATGGGTGCTCAGGAGAAAGAGCACAATAGGGACACTGAGGAGGAATTTCTTGGTGGGTGTGTACTGGGCACCGTTGTCGATTTGTTCCCACATGTTGAGGTTATCGAAGGCGCCGCTATTGAATTCGAATGGGACTCCTCGGACATAGTGGAACATGATGTAGGAACCGACCATGTAGGTGATGTTGGTCAGAGTCCATGATGTCTCTTGCGAGACTCCAGGAATGACGTCGTAAAATATTTTGAGGCATGCTATCAAAACAAAATGAATGGTCCACGCTCCTGCAGTGACAGGTCAGTACGGGTCTCGTGACAACAAAATACCAAGCGAAGCGGTCATGGGAGGCAAGATTGGCGTACCCTTTGCGTTGGTCCAGTTTGCATTGAGATTGGGAAGAGCAGCCTGGTCGGAGATTTGTTCGAGCGTCTCGGGGGGTTCGTGATAGACCTGGAGGATGCTGCTGGAGCGTCTGCGACGGCCGGGGGTCTTATCGTCCATGTCGAGGTAGGCGCTTCCAGAGCGCGGAGGATTCGTCCTAGCGTCGTAAGACACGGTAGGCTGCAGAAGAGTTGGAGAAGCCAGCTTGGCGGTATTTATTTAGGTACTGCGCAAGCCGCAAGTGAGGAAATCGATGGACTGTTCCTGGTGTATGAGACGAAGAGGACGGAGCGATGTCGGGAGAGTCGGAGAGGTTCTCGGGGGCGGGGAGATGTGTAGCGAACGACAGTGTCAAGTGACGCAGTGGAACAGATGAAGGGACTCTCAAAAGTCCAGGGCAGTTCCGCTGGATGTTGGCGTAAAGGCGAGATAATTGGCCACTGGGGCAGGTTTCTTGGCCAAAGGCTATTCGAAGAGGGGGGAAAGGTTGAAGCAGGAGACTTCGGTATCGTCGGGAGCGCGAGCGTAGTGTGTACGGCGCGACTGATTGGAACAAGTATGCCGTGGGTTGGTGTTGATAGAAATTAACAAAAAGACTTGGTTCGAAAACAGAATGGAAGAGAAAACGAATGAAACAAGGAAAAGTAACGGTCAAATGTTGAGGCAAGAGGAGGCTTGCGTGTGGCGAGGCGGCCTTGTGACAGGAAACGAGCTGTATGGGGCAGCACCCAGTGGGCAGGCAGCCAGTCAGAGGCAGCAGGAACTGGCGCTTGCACCGACTAGCGCAGAGGGGAGAGGGGTGGTCGTGTTAAGAACCGTGAAGGACGGTTGCTAGCGCTCTGGCTAGCGGGTGGCGATGGGGGCGAAGGGGTTCGTAATACCAGTAATTACTAGTAGTTATCACGATTTTCCAGCTACTACTATTGCAGGAAAAGGAACGGGGAGGAAGTATTCAATTGAAGAGTAAGTGAGCTGTAACTTACTTAGAGGGGCAGTCATTGGTGGTACGCAGGTATCTTTTTGGTACTGCACAAGGCAAGTAAGGGTACCAGGTACTTTCTTATAGGCAGAGTTGATAAGGGACCAATGCGCTGATGGTTTGCAGTGGTCGACAGTGGTGTTTGCGCGGGAGATGACTTGGGACGCTAGGCAGGAACCTGGCCTATACTAATCAAAGTAAGTACCTGTCTTACCTACCCCAGGCAAGTCGGTACCTCTTGTGGACATGGACCCTGTCTAGAACCTCATCACAAGCCAGCTGCCACTGTGGCCTGATGCTACCTAGCTGCTCACCACCATACTACCTAGTAGTCCATGTAGGGAGGCACTGCAGAGCAAGGATATTACCAAGTCGACAAATTACAACGACAACTACGAGGAGAAAAAGAAAGATCGTGATATACAAGACTGGCAGACACATGTCGAGAGTCTTTGCTACTATCCGAGACATACCAATCGCTGCGCCTCGCCCTCTCTTCCTCATGTACTCAGTACTCCTTACCGAGACGCACAACACGCTTGCACCAGCATCCATCCATCCACGCCAGACCGGATGCTTGCCCCTCCTGCAATCGATGCACTTTGGAGGGGACCATAAAGCTTGTCGCTGCTGTTCTACAGTGGTTCTGGTTTGCTTCTGTAGATCACTGATTCCCAGCGCTGAGGTTCAACTCTTTTTCCAACACACCTGCACCAGCATTGCGTTATCGCGACATCATCTGCAAGGAAGCTTATGACCAGCCGATCTGATTATCAAGAGCAAGCGACATTCGATATTCTACGCAGAGACGAATTTCTCCATCTCACACCCCCGACCTCTCACCGACTTCTGGGAGCCGTTGTTAGGTTACCCGCTGCAGAAACCCATTAGTGCCCCTTATTACACAGCCAACCCAAAGGTGGAGAGGACATCTCAAAAATGAAAACAGATTGATTCGAATAGCACCACGCCTTGGTACATTGGCCCGTTGGTTGTTAAGTTGACTTTGCCTAGAATGAACAGCGCGCGGTTGGGTTTCAGGCAAACTTTGCTTCCTTCTCCCAGTCTATCATTTGTTTTGCCACGCGACATCATCTACAAAACTACACGGCAAAATACAATGAGTCTAGATCGTCCAAGGGCTATAGGACCCCCCGCCCCTGTTCACTTTCCTCCAAATTACCTGATGGGAATTTATGTCCCGGCAGTCCACATTTGCCAGTCACCAGTTCGTGCTACCGGCGCGGGTTAACCTAGACCCGTTGCCATGCTTGCCTATGTATCCGCTGCTTCCCAGGCGGCTCCTTCTGCAGTGGGGCGCCAACTTTTGCGAAGATTGGCTCTGCCGCGTCTCGCGCCGACATTTTTTTGGTTCGTGTTGCGACAGTTACGTTATTACGCACCAATTTGACTCTGAAGACTATTCCCGGTATACCATTGAGGACCGAGCTGGATGGCGAGGCTGTTGGTGTACTCATCTCTGCTTTGTTTCACATTGAGGCGCAAACTCGCGGAAGAGCAGCATCATATGACTTGCGATCACCTGCAGCCTCCCTTTCACCATGGCTGCAGAAGAACAAATTCCCGGCGATGTTATTAGTATGGGGGGCAGCGACAGCGAAGAAGAGACTAGCCACGTCGAAAAGAGATCATTAGCCGACGTCGATGGCTCCGACGTCGAGGATGATCAGTCCTCTCATGCATCCAAGCGCCGCAGGCTCAGCCGCCTGTCGCTCAGCAGCAATGCGAGCAAGGGCTCCGAGGAAGGAGAAATAGAGGACAGCATTTCAAAGTCCGTCAGTAGCCAATCCGGGCAATCAGACAGCCAGCTCAAGGACAGTGCCAAATCATTCGTTCCTTCGGACCCGCCGCTCTTCACAACTGATGCGGTGAGCCTGAAGCTGCCAGCGCTCTCACGGAAGAAGGAAGGGTCTTGGGTAGATCGCGTCTCGAATTGGTCTACCGTCCTATGCACAACAAATTTCGATTCTTTGGCTGAGATCAAGCCTGCGACAGTTGTTTCCGCCTTTGGCCACTACATTGATGTACACAGCGGCCTGAAGCCTCCTAAGAAGAGAACAGCTAAGCAGACTATTCGTGCCATGGAGGAGTCGGGAAAAATCTCCATGCTTCTTGCAAACGCCAAACCACCGTCTTCTGAGCCTGGCAATCAGGTAGACGACGTCGAGGATGGCGAAGTCGCCGACTCGCCGGAATACGAACCTACTGAGTCGGCGCTGCTTGAAACTGGCCAGCCTGCTAATGGCCACACCAACGATGCTGCGATAAAAGAGAGTGGTGAAGCAGCCCCTGCGAGACAACCAACAGCTGAGCAGCGTCGATACTTTCCCTCTGCTGAAGATGCTGCCGAAATGTGCGTTCTGTGCGGCCGCAAAGGGCACGTCGCTGACGCCTGCAGCCATTCGAAATGTAAGTTCTGCGGAGAAGTTGATCACTGGGCATTCAGCTGCAAAGCCATTCAGGTTCGATGCGGAAAATGCCGACAACTTGGTCACGAGACTTCATCCTGCGTGGAAAAGTTGGCCATGACGAAGGAGGAGGGTTTGGCATGTGCCTATTGCGGGATGGAGACTCATCTTGAAGGTGAATGCACAGAACCTTGGCGATCGTTCCATACCAATGCAGATGTCGTGCTACCCGTAGTTGCAATTCAGGCATCCTGTGCAGCGTGCGGCTCGCGGAACCACTTTGCGTCGGACTGTTCGCAGAAGGGCAATCGACCCTTCAATCCATCCTGGACACTGCGAAATCGAGATTTGTTCATAGATGCCAATTGTGGCAACGAGTCCATCGAGGAGGCTGCCAGCCTGCACCTTCGTGCGAAACCCAACACAGGTCGACAACAGGCTAAGATGGCACGAGGTCCTTCGGCTCGCGCCCTGAATGTGCACTACTCGGAGAGCGACGACTCTGATACGGACCTGCTCAGCCAGCGAGCAGCACCGCGACAGCGACGGCCGCCGCTGGGTCGTATGCAAATGTCGACCAACATTCAGATGCCTACTGCGGGAGGCCACGCCGTCCAACCGCCGCTGCCCCCCGGCCCGCCTCCTCCACTGCCACCGCCGAGTCATCCTCCACCTCCGGGCACGTCCAACTATGCTAGACACCAGCGGGGACCGCCACCGTCACTACCCCCAAAGCCGCCAGCTTCACGGAGTAGTCGTGGGCCACCGCCACCCCCGCCACCTCCGCCAAGGGGAGATTCCCGCCGCGGTGGTCATACCCGTGGACGGGGTGGTCCGCCCCGTGGCCGAGGCGGACGTGGAGGTGGGGGTGGAGGTGGAGGTGGAAGAGGACGGGGACGGCGATGAGTATGCTGAAAACGCGCTATGGCATGTATCATTATCATTCTTCTGCATGGTGTGTAGAAAAGGAAGCACGGACAGAGACTATCTAGAACCATTATTACGATACCCAAGGGCATTTATCGAGTACAATTGGCTACATTCCATTCTTGAAGATCTCATCATTCGTGTCATGCAAGCGTTTGCTTTGCGTTGTTGGCTACGGTGATATGAGCAAGATGCATGCACGGCTCCATGGCACCTTACCCGAGCCGCTATCCGTTTTACACGTCATCATTTAACGGAGCCTTGGTGGCTATCCGGCCCGGATAACGCACTATGCATCAAGCACTGGTGGCCAAGGCAGCCGCCCGTTCCGTAGAAATGGCCGTACACGATTATGCGGTGAGGCTGGTCAAGATTGGGCATCGCCGGCGCATGCATAGTATATAGAGGTCACGGCCTCGCACAGCCGCATCACATCCATTTCCAATTTTCGCTACGGGGTTGCTTAGATACAGGCGTATCAGGTTCACATTGAAAGATTACTCTTCTCTGGTGCAGAAACATCTTGACTCGTTTGCAAACGCCACAATAAATAACGACTTTGGATTTCCCCACATGCAACACTGTTCTCAGGCGGCGCTTGGCCTCGCCCTGAGTCAAAAGATCTTTGGCATAAGCGTGGACATGGTTGAAAAGGGACGAAATTAGGGAGGGCAAGACCAATCGCTGGTCCTAGAAGACGGATGTGATGAGAAACAAAGGGGTGCACACTGTTTTCAGCGTGCCACTCACTATCGACGACTCATTGGATATCATAATGGCCTTGTGGCCAAGTGGGTGTCGAAGAGGTATGGCAGACATTCAACTGTCAACCTTGACAACGCAATTGGTTTGTCCCCCCTCCCGCCACCAAATATGACTCAAGCAAAAACAAGAATCAACTGGAACGTTGCAGCGGATTCTCGTGCAAGGTTTGGCGCATGGCGCGGCGCGATCCGCGATCTGACACACGCGACCCAAATCCCCGGCCCCGCGTCGAGATGCGCGCTTTTGATTGGTCGACAACGCGAAGGCTACGCCTACGCATCGCGGTCAAACGCCAATTCTCCGCCCAGATCCAAGCCAGTTGGGAAGCATCCCGTTGGATGACAGGACATCGGCAGCCCTGCACGGAAAGGAAAAAAAAAAGCTCACGCATAAACCCCATTGTTTCGCGGAGCTGATTGGCCATCGAGGCCACTTACACAAGCCAAGCAACCCGAGGCTACTGCAGCTGCGGCATGACAAGGGTTCTTTCTCGTTCACTCACCGACCATTCAACGGCCAGTCTCCGCAGCGACGATGCTGCATCCTTTTGCTCACGAAGCCCGACGAGCGTGGGCCAATCGGTGCGCGAATCTCGCGCGAGCTCTCTTTCTTCAAGGCCCCGCCGCTCTTCTTCCCCCCCGCCGTCGTACTGCTCTGTCGCCCCAGCGCTATCGAGAAACCACTCCCCCTGGTCGGGTGGCGTTCGTTTCGTTTCGTTTTCGTGCTATGCCGTAGAACAAGCTTACCTTTTGAGGTGCGTGGCTGGATGCAAGTCCCTCTGCAGGCAGGTGGAAGGTGGAGGGAAAATGATGCCCGCGCAGGAGTGCATGGAAAGTAGAACGATCAGTCAAGAGGGTCATGGTCGGGATATATACCGACC
The DNA here is from genome assembly GCF_051103115.1 of Cordyceps javanica. Taxonomy (NCBI): domain Eukaryota; kingdom Fungi; phylum Ascomycota; class Sordariomycetes; order Hypocreales; family Cordycipitaceae; genus Cordyceps; species Cordyceps javanica. The sequence goes on from NC_139296.1 coordinate 4,630,310, forward strand.
TTGCTGCTTCCCTTTCTGGGTGGCCACTTTTTGTGGCCTTGATTCTTTGTTATTCATTCTTTGTTGCAACGACAGCCGGTCAAGAGACAGCGTTGCTATTCAGTAACTTGACTTGACTAACACCAGACTTGCTCTCACTCGTGAGTATCAAAACAGTAACACCAGCAACACTTGTATGCAACCATCAAACGACTTATCCCCATCACTCCAAATATCTCCAGCTACTATATTCATCCTTCTGTCCTGCCCAGCCCAGCCCACCCAATGAGACCGATATGGCGTCCACAGAACAGCAGTTTCTCGCCCTCTTGAGAAGCGACCACATCAAAGACCGCCTCCTGCCACTCCTCTCCACCAGCGACCTCTGCGCCGTCCGGCAGTCCTCCTCGGCCTGCTGCAACCTGCTCACGAAACGGCTCTTCACCCGTGTGCACATCACCTTTACGGCCAACACCTTTACCAAGCCGTGCCGAGTGGCGGCGCTCGGCCGCATCGGGCACCACGTCGAGCACCTCACCTTTTACCTGCCGCACTCGGACGCCACCTTTTTGCCGCCCCTCATCCACCCGGAGACGGGCCGCGAGATCAGCTTCCTGTACACGCCGCACACGAGCATGGGCTCGGCGCTCACGCGGCCCAAGTACGCCAGCACGGAGCTCGGCGACATCCTCACGCAGCAGTACCCGCCACTGTTCCACGCGGCGACCAACGTGCCGAGCTTCATCCACGCCTTGTCCCGCCTCGCCGGCATCCGCCACCTGACGGTCCGCTGTCCCGGCCAGAACCCGGCTGAGCGCTACCGCCGCGACATTGTCGACTACGCCCTCATCAGCCTGCGCATCGCCGTCGAGCGCGCGCCCCTCACCACCCTGCACAAGCTGTCCCTCTCGTCGCTGCACCCCGCGGCGCTCACGTACCTGCGCCACGTCAACGGCATCGGCAGCGTGCCCTCGGCCGGCCGCCGCTGGCAGCAGATCCGCAAGCTGCACATGTCTGTCGAGTCGTGGGACTTTGGCAGCGCCTCGCCGGGCCGGGACCACCTCAAAATCATCGACGACTACATCCGCGCGCTCGCGCCGCGCCTCGAGAAGCTCTCCTTCGCCTGGGTCGGCGCCAAGGGCCCGTGTCCCATCGCGCTCGCCGCCGACCCGCTCTTCGCGGCGCCGCGCGCCTCCAAGAAGCTCTTCCACGAGGTCACCTCGCCCATGTCGCCGCTGCCCGTCCGGCCCTCGCGCGCGCCCATCCACATGCCCGCCCTGCGCTACTTGCAGATCCGCAACACGGCCATGAACGCGCCGCAGCTGCGCCACCTCATCAGCGCCCACCAGGCCACCGTCAAGGAGTACGACTTTGAGAACGTCTCCCTCACCGGCAACGGCCGCTGGGACGAGGCCCTCGCTCCCGTAAGCGAGGAGCGCAAGTGGTCCCACAGCGGCCTCGCCGCGGCCTCGCAGTGCGACCTGGTCACGGGCGACAGTGCCGAAGATGACGACGAGCTGCCTAGCCCCAGTGCGGCCGTCGCGGCTGTCGGCAGGGAGCTGCTCGAGCTCGACATTGGCGCTTACGGCTTCGATGACGACGAAAAGACGGTCATTGAGGAGCTGAGTGGGGAGATGGCCGCCACGGGCCAGGTCAGCGAGGCCAGCATGGGCTTCACAACCAGAATCAGAAAGAAGAAGCGCTCCAAGCACCACCATCGTCACCATGGGCACCACGACGAGCACCACCGCAGCAAGCGCAAGCACAGCAGAAGCACCAGCGATCCTGACCCGAAGACGACCCCTCCCCGACCTCCACCTCTACCCCGTTCCCACTCCTCCTCCTCCTCGCAGCCATCTCCCTCCTCATCCTTCTCCTCCCTCCTGCGCCGCCGCCGCCCGTCTCAGTCCTCGTCGTCCGGCCTGTCGCAGCACAAACCATCCCTCGAGACGATCCGCGCGGCCCCCATTCCCGACCCCTTCATCTCGCCGCCCATCCTCTCCGCTGACCCGCAGCCGGTGCTGCTGCAGCCCACCGTGTACGACCCGCACGCGGCGCGCGCGGCGGCGGCGGCGGCCTCATCGCCTGGCGGCGGCTGTGTCGCTGTCGACGACGGCATCACCGCCGTGCAGCGCAACCTCGAGCAGGAAGAGGCGCACCGACTGCTCGCCGAGGACGCGGCCGCGCGCGTCAGCGCTCTGCAGCGCGCCAAGGACGCCCTCATGACGAAGCTGACGCGCGAGTTCTCCAAAAGGCACAGGCCGAGCGGCGACGGTAGCATCTACCGTCAGGCTCACGGACACGACCACAGCCATGGCCAAAGCCACAGTCATGGCGGCGCTGGTAATAACGGCGCCGTCGCGGCGTGTCGCCTGATGGCCGGCCGGGACCTACTCTCTGGCACAAGCAGCTACTACACCGGCAACAGCGACTTTGTTCTCGAGGACAGGCGCACCATGGACAGTCAGACGGCGATGGTCCCGCTCATGTTTAGTCGCGCGTAAGACGAACAGAGCAGTCAACTCACACTCACGGGTCGTCATGGCAGACACGCTTCCAAAGAGTGTATGTAATGAATATCACGAACTTAGCACTGACGGCCTTGGACATATGCACTCTTTTTTTCCCTTCTTCTTCTTCTTCCTTTTTCAATATTTCTTTTCTTTCGAATGCACATCATTCCTGTCATTAACATGTATTTTCTCATCTTTTCTAGCGTACAATCTTTCAAAATACATGACACATTCAGTATCCACCAATTGAAATACACATTGTGATGACTGCCCGCCCTTTACGAACTTTCCTTGATAATCGTCTGCAGCGCCTTGACGTAGTCTGCCACCTCCTTGGCACCCGTCAGCGTGAGGTCCCTCCGCCTCCCCTCCACCGTGACCACGGGCACCGCGTCCACGTCCTGCCCGTTGGACCGCAGCCGGTCCTTGACCTGCCGCAGCCCCAGGTCCTTGTCTGCCACGACCCGGTGCGCCTCGGCCTCGTCGACGCCCGCCTCCACGCAGGCCGCGACGAGCGTCTCCTCCGCGGCCGGGTGCTGCTCCCGCGCAAAGTAGCGCGCGTACAGCGCCTCGACGAGCCGGCCCGTCCGGGCCTCGGTGCCGCCGTGCGCCGCGTCCTGGAAGTGCTGCAGGACGCGGTGCGCCTGCAGCGTGTTGCCCATGCGGCCGCCGAAGCGGAGCGAGACGCCCGCCGGCGCGAGCATGTCCGTCATGTGCGCCTGGTAGAGGCGCTGCGCGTCCGCGTTGCCCATGTGCTTGTTGGCGAGGTACCACTCGTTCTTGTCCACGCTGTCGGGGAAGTCGGGATACAGCTGGTAGGGCTCAAAGTAGAGCGTGAAGTTGACCTTTTGGCCATTCTCGCTGATGCGGACCTGCTGAAGAGCTTCGTTGACTCTGTGGATTGGTTTGTCTGAGCATCATATTCTAAACATTGCTAGGAAAACTGATATCATCATTACCTTCCCTTTGCCAAGTATGTCCTTGAAAGAAATATGTCAGTCGTAGTGCAGGTGAGGAGACGGCAAGTAAGCCTACCAAGGGCATATTGTGTCAAGGGTGAATGTGACTCGAGATTCATACATGGTCATCAACACTCCTTAGGTAACCAATCGGATGAAAGTTACTCATTAGGATGTTCCATCACGAATGCACGATGCCAATCGTGGTATACATCACAGGTCCAGCGGATGCGGGGTCGTCATCGGACGCGGAGAACAGAAGCTAACAAGCAACCCACTAGTTCAATCCCAAGGTCGTAACAATTATTCTCTCCATATGCTAATTTTGTTCCTTGTAAAATCGCTAAATTTATCATGAGACATTTTATAAAACCCCCAACACCAAGAGTGTTTAATCAAACGTGACCTTGCTGCCCGTATGCTCAACCACTCTGCCCGTCAGTCGCGCCGTCTGGATATCCTCTGCGCCCTCTGCCTTCTTGGGCCGGTACTGTCTTCTATCGCCACCACCCTCACGCGGTCCGCGCTGCCCGCCGCCGCCATTGGCCGCGTTGGCCGGCCTGTCCTTGCCGAATCGTTTCTTGTAGCGGGCCTGGTCGTCCTCGGCCAGCTCGAGTTTAAGTTCGCGGCCGAGCATGCGGTTAACGTACCACTTGCGCGTCTTGAACTGCTTCTGCTGCTGGCCGTTCTTCTTCTTGGCTTCCTTTGCGTCCTCATCCTTCTCGTCATCGTCGTCGTCGCCACTGGCGCCGGCGACGTCATCACGGAAATCGTCTTCCGTCTCGACGGCCTCCTTGATCTTGACAAAGCCCTTGACCGCCCACGCAGCAGCCTCGGCCTCCTTGAACTTGACCCAACCGTAGCCCTTGCATTTGCCCGTGTCTTCAAAGGTCGCGATCTTGGCCCATTCAATCTCGCCGCATTTTTCAAAGTTGCGTCGCACGTCCTCCTCGGTCGTCTTGAAGCTCATGTTGCCGACAAAGACCTTGCGGCTGGCGTTAGGGTCTACGGTGGGCTGCAAGCCTTTCCGGCCCTCGGCGCCATCCTCCTTCGCCTCGGGCTCTTTTTTCGGACGGCCCTCGTATGATTTGGAGTCCTTTATCAGTAATCGGCGGCCATGCCACTCGGTTTCTGACAGTGCAATGGCGGCGACTTTGCCGCCAACGTCGGAAAAGTCGACATAGGCAAAGCCCTTGTTGGTCGGCGGTTCGTTTTTGTCACGGCCGGGCGTCTTCGACAGCGGTAGCTTCACGCGCGTAATCATCTCAGTGGTAAGAACGCCTCCTGAATTGTCAATGAGCCACTGACGCAGCTCTTGCGGCGTCACGGTGAAGCGCAGGTTGCCAATCCAGACGCCGTGTTCCGAGCGGGCCGCCTTATCGTCTTTCTTGTCCTTGTTCGCGGGTTCTTCACCTTCGAGATCGTTGTTATCGTTGTCCTTTTTCGCTTTCGAGGTAACACTTTTGCCTTTCTTCATCGCACGACGCGCGCGTTTCGATGGCGGCTCGGGGGCTGCGAGATCAACTTCGATCTCCTCGACATCAGCCTTGCGCTTCGAGGCATTGCTCTCGGGCGCAACGTCCACGGGGGACATTTCCTTGTCGTCGGAGGACATGGGATTAGTGCAGAAATAGCTCTAGCGGAAACGACTCTTGTAGAGAAAATGAAAATGGTTCCCAAAAGATAATATATTCTGGACGGCTTCCAAATTCCGTCCCGCCAGTACTTTGGCAGAAATTTTTTTGGGCCTGGGGCCGATAAGGCTTATCGTCGCAAGGTACGTACTGTTTCCGTAGAGCTCACTACTTGTGTTATTGGAGGATGACGGTCACTTTCAAATGAAAATATTGGAGAACTATCCGTTTCAGTATATGAGAGTTTTCCAGTCTTTTCTGATCATTGCCTGCATGGCCCAAATTGGTACTCATATCAGCCAGGCAATGGTGTCTGGTTTTCGTGTACCCAGCCACGCCGGTAGTGGTGACAGTTGGTGCTACCGCCGTACGGACTCGAAGAAGTCTCACACGATGAAATATGTTTATCCGTCAAGCGGCATCGGTAACACAATCCTTCTTTCTGCTTGATTTGGTCATTATGGGAATCTCGCTCACCAATCTCGAGAAAATATCATTAACATTGCTTGTCAAGCCGCACTTCGAAGCACCTCCACTTGTCTTAGCAACTTATGTAAAAAACGAAGCTAGCCTTCAGCTTGTCGAGGCTGTCGTCGAATAATTTCATAGCGTGGCTGGTACCTCGCAGATCGTATGACCTTTGATGGACGATAGCACGCATTGCGCTGCGACTCAGATAGGTCTCTTGCATATCTCTGTCAAATTTGCAAACTTCGTCGCAACGCACAATTGAGTGGAAAATGGCAATCAGGAATTTCAAAGCAGGATGAGCTGTAAATGAGCATTTAGGGAATCTTTCTTTGCAAAGATATACTAGCATTCATCATCAAGTAAGCTATGGTGCTGTAAAGTAGAAAACAGACTACATTAGTCGTGAAGTCGTGACATATAACAACGAAAAAGAGCACGACAGAGGCAAAGACGGTGTACAGACATCGTTAATCTGCCCTCACTGCGCTAGTATCCTCAATCTTATCCCCCATAGCCTTAGCTTAAACCATAAGATAGGCTGCGGCAACCAGGCCACCTACTGCGTAGACGGCCTGGGCTGTCACGGCGGCGGCGGCGTTAGGGGTCGTCGACGAAGCAGCCGCGCTGGAACTTGAGGCACCGGAGGACTGAGGGCTGCTGCCAGAAGTCTGGGCCACGGTCGCAGTTGTCCCAGGTGCCGATGCGGTGCCGCTGACGCTGCTGCTCGATGCGGCTGAGGTAGGCCGTCCGGACTGGCCCGACGAAGTGGCCGTGGCACTGCTGCCACCGCCGCCGGCACCTCCGGTGGCAGGGTGGCTGCGATCGATCGTGGTGGTGAGCTGGCTAACGTCGGTGGGACGAGTGACATCGACCGTGACACTGGCGACCTCGGTGCTGGCTGCTGCCGCGTTGTACGTGGTGCTGGAGAAGCCACACACAGAAAGAATCTCGTCAATGTCTGAGTGCGCAGTTGTAATTAGCTTCTGGTCTGCGAGAGAGACATGAGCAGCTACATACCCCTTAGGTCATCCTTGTCCGCGTGGTCGTCACGCTTCGGCTTCCGGGACTGGTGCATGCAATCGGCACAGAGAGCAGCAATCTTGCCAACGTCGAAGCTCTTGTTGGTGCAAATGCACTGGTTCTGGAGGAGGTGCTCATCGCGGTCATTGTCACTGCGCAGGTCTACATCACACCTGTCCGAGAGTGTGGTAATCGGCCTGCAGATGGCCTTGCAAGACGTGGGCACATCGTCGATGTCCAGGTCAACGTCCGCATTAGCGCCAAGGACAAACTGGGCAATGGCTAGAGCGATGGTGGTGGTGTGGCGCATGCTGGCGATGTAAGTGAAATGGATTTAGAGTTTTTAACCTGATCTTGATGTGCAGCTTTGGTGAATGGAAGTGTGGGAGTAATCTGAGATGGGGAGATTATGAAACTCGAAGAGGGATTGGAAGCATTAATAAATACATGATATTCCAGAACGACCAAAAATAGTACGTACCAATGAATCCTTCCGCCAACACGTCATGGATACTGCCACTGGGAAGGATGTTGTGGATGTGGGCGCCTTTGCTGGGGTACAAGGGAGGAGGAGTGAGGACGCATGAGAGGTAACTAGATGCTCCTTGTCACAACCCAATTTCTGTTTCACAGCACAACTATAATTAGAGTCTCTGCAACTCAATCTCAGGATCTATTCTTTACCAGGATCTCAAGTAATCATCAGAGCTGCTCAGCCACGATCTGATGCGCGGAGCCCCAAGAATAGAAAATATTACGTGTGTCGTCGGATTAGCTTCGCTATTCGCGATGGGCTTCGGGCTCTCGCTGTTGACCCAAGTACCTGAATGAGGGCGGATGGAAGACAACCGTCCATCATTGCCCAACTGCGGCAAAGTGGTGGAGCAGGCTCACACTATCCCGGTTGCCAAGAGGGCTGAGTTGTTGCAGAGGCAATTGGGAACCCCGCTTGCCATTCTGTCCAGCCACAATATGGAAATATCCTGGTTTGCCTAGCAAGGCTTTCTGGTTGGCGATACAATCAGCATGAATGCGAAAGCCGATCTCGGGCAAAGGCGTGTTCGATAGCTTTAAATGCAGCTCAACCCAACTTCGGCTTGTAGCCGCGGGCTTTGTGCGGAATCCCAACGTTTAACGTGTCATGACACCCTCGGCTTACATTATTAATGAAGCTGCAGGGCTGCCTACTCCTCGGTCGATGAGCGCATTTTCTCGCTTTGTTGTTGCTACCATAGAATATCCTGACTGCACAGCAAACAGTAAAACGCGACCATTGGGCAAGACAATCCGCCGGAGGCAGCCAACTGATTTTAGATGGTGCTATCGGTGCTCTGGGTTGGGTAGTATCGAACACTTGCATGGCCTACTCCCAAATTAGCAGCTTATTATTATTAGCCAACTAGTTGCTCTACCCAGTAGTCAACATGTAAGCTTGGCGATCAGTACCAGCGCCAAGCCCGAATTCCCTGCTTACTACATCTCCCGACAACAAAATATAGTACAATGTATTGAGAAAGCTGATCATGGCACTGTGATAGGTCCATCATAAGAACAGGGTGGGGAGAAGGGCGAAGAGATCAACGGAAACGGCCGGTCGCCGTTACATTGGCAAGTTTGCTGCTTGACAGGTCAATGGAGGCTTGCTTATGACGTTGCAAGAACAATGAACGGCCTACAAAATACTATTTTCCAATGCTTGTATGTCTGTAAATTCAATATTTACCTCAATTAGGTGAGTAGCATGATCGATGTGCATGGAACGTAATCATTCTGTAGTATTGCTCTACAACATTCACTATAGGGTAGCGATTGGTAAGTAGCCACTCGCTTCAGCAGGAAGCTGGCGGATAATGATTGTTCCGACACGTCCAGTACTCAGAACCCAGCAACCCGAGGGGTTACCTGAAGTATCCAACGACGAATATCGAAGCTATTTACCGAACTTATTAGATATAATCCGTGCTCAGGAGTGTACAAAAACACGATTCCAATGTTCCATTGCTCTGCACACCCTTGGTGCATAGTATGGCAGGTCAATCACCTTCCTCAATTAGAAGCTTAGCAGTAAGCATACTTCGCCTGCGAGCATGTGTTCGCGGAGCTAATACCAAGCAAGTGTGATTATTGTCGGATCAAGAGGCTTCGAGTAAGTCTAATAGCCCCTCGCCCAACACAACCTTCAACTCACAACTGTAGTGCTCAAAAGAGCGGCCAACATGTAGTGTTTGCACACGATATGGCGAAACGTGCCATTACAGCGGCAGAACCCATAGATCTCCGCTCACTCGATCGTAGGCTACCATCGCATAGTACCAATTGTGCGCGAATACTTACCATCACCAGGCACCTCACGGAGGTCGAGAACCGTCTGGCCCGTGTAGAAGGCTTGTTTAGCCAGCTCCTCCCAGAAATCAATATCGATGCGGCGTTATCGCAACAAGCATCGCGTGCGCAACCTCCCATTGCCTTAGCATCAAGAAAGAGCATATCGCAAGGCAGTGCCACACATATTGACATCTCAGAAGCCGTGCCGGAAGAAGCAGATGGCTTCGATTGGCACGAAAACGTGCATGAGATTGTTGATGGGATGGCATCGCTTTCCGTTGAGCCGAGAGGTGCTGGATACTTGGGTATGTAGCGCGTTCTCTCCTTTTCAGGAAAAGAAAAAAATTTCGTACTTTGCTGAATTCCGCAGGTTCAACGGCTGGCGTGTATTTTGTCAGATCTCTGCTATTCTGGATTGGTCAGTCGGGAACTCTCTTCACTGACCACTTGAGAAGTCATCCCTTACCGGAGAACTCACGGCTGAATACCGCGGTCATAACCCGGCACATAACGGACAACCTAGTGGACCGCTACTTCTCCGTTTACCATCTTTGCTATCCGTTCGTCCACGAAGCAGCATTCAGGGCACAACTCGACGAGGCTCATCTACGTCCGCAGCGGCCTTCGTGGCAGATGTTGCTTCATACTATCATGGCGCTCGGGGCATGGTGTGCCAATGACGCCGACAGTGCGCTTGATGACCAGCTCTACCACCGAGCTTTATCATTCTCGGAGGATAGGTCATTATTCGGAGGCGCGGATTTAACATTCGTGCAAGCTCTAGTCCTGCTCGGCAATTTGGTTCAGAAGCGCAACAAGCCCAACACCGGTTCCAATTTTCTAGGGCTTGCTGTGCGCATGGCCATCAGCCTTGGCTTACATAGAGAATTGCCCAATTGGAAGATTGGCCCGCTGCAGCGAGAAATACGCCGACGGGTTTGGTGGGGTTTGTACATGTTTGACAGTGGTGCTTCAACTACGTTTGGTCGGCCAATTCTGCTTCCCGGGGAGGAGGCTATGGACGTATATCCCGTCCGCAATATTCATGATAAGGTAGTCATTTCCAAACTTTAGTATTTGTGAAACTTGCTGACGTAACGCAGGACCTTACAGACACAACCGAAATTCCACCTGTAGAATGGGATGGACCAACATTATATTCAGGCATGAGACATCAGAGCCGGCTACATGTGAAGTCCAACTTCATCTCGAATCGTCTTCTTTCATCGTCAGGTGTTTCGCCAGAAGAAGCTTTGATGATGAATGGAACCCTGGATGAATGGTGTGACTCATTGCCACGATATATGCGACTAGACGGCGACGACGACCAAATGTCTGCGGAGCCAGGTTTCTACTTCAATAGGGCACGCTTATGGTGGCGTTTTTGGAACCTTAAGATTATAGTCTTCCGCGAAGTGCTTCTGAGACGGGCAGTTGAGAGACGCAGAGGTCATGTTTTGGGGCTTCCCAACGGCGTCAATGAGCAATGTAGCGCAATCGCCATGTCCGCTGCCAGCGCAACGATCGAATCGATCGAGAAGTATACCAAACACCACGAAATCACTGCGCTCGTTACTTGGTATTCGATGTAAGGGGCTTCAAAGAATACAAGGACAATAACATACTGACATGTCTAGCTATTTTACATTCCATGCTTCACTAATCGTTGGCCTGGCAATTATTGGTGACAAAGAAGCGTTGGAGTCGACAAAGAGACATCAAGAGTTTAAGACTGCACGACACATCTTTCGCGATGTATTCGCCGGCAATCAGTTTGCAGGCCGCTGCGCAGATATCCTGGACATCATTGTACCGGAGCAAATTGTCACGACTGAAGATTGGCTGAATATGCAGCCTGATGCTTCGTTTTTAGACTTTTCGACATGGCCTGAATCTGCAAATGAGGCCTTCAATACGTTTGACTGGCCCGATTTTGACTATATGCCAGAATAACGCGGCGGACCAAAAAGAGATTGCATGTATCTCAGCTGGACGAAATCAAAGTGGAAGACGGGTCAATATTTTGTTTATTGTGAAAATGGACAATCGGGAACTAATTCAAAGTCCGCGGTAGGGTAATAGATGCTGGAGAAATCAGTGTCCCAGTCAGCCGCGGGCATACATTCTTGCCGCTCAGCAAAGGAGACACAAGGCCACATTCAGAGATCCTGAATGTAGATATCGGGACAGATCAAGTGTGATCTGACGTACTCGCCGTTGGGAATATCATTTTCTTCAGCCCGAAATAGTGCTGCCTCTCTCGTTGATTCGATCCCGGCTCTCAAGTGCCGCAATGCCAAGCGCTCTCTTACGACATCGGGTGCTACATTGACAAACCACCTATCGACCAGTAAGCGCGGTGCGGAGAGTTTGGTATCCGACAAGCAAAGAAGTACTTACTTGTCATCGACCGCCTGAGAGATCTTGCTCCATGGCTCACGGTCGAGAAGCGTATAGTTGCCTTCTATGATGACAACTTTTGTGCGAGACGAAATGGCTATAGCATCTGGCACGGGATCTTTAATGGCATGATCAAAACTAGGTGCGGTGATGGTAGTTTCGGACTCATCCATGGTCACTGGCATTGCTCTAAGGCGCAGCACTAGCTCCACGAAACCATCTGCATTGAACGTGAATGGTGCCCCTCGTCGTCGCAAAGCCTCATCGGGGTCCAAAAAGGAAGAAAGTGTAGCGAGGGAGAAGTGGAAACCGTCCTGACTGGTTAGTAGAGAAGCAAAATGATTCCGGCCGGTGCATCGCATACCATGGGGAGAACTGCAACTTCTCCAATCCCGTGCCTCATTAGGTCTTGGATCAGCGCATCCGAGATTGTGCTTTTGCCAGAACCCGGCACACCGGCCAAGGCAATCAAGACGCGGTTCCTCGGAGAGCCCTTTTGCAGCTCCAATAGATGATTGACCCGCTGTCTCAGCATCGTAGTGGTCTGGGCCAAATCTTTTTTCATTCTGTGGAGGGGCTCTGCCCGAAAATATAATTTCTCGACAAGTCCAAAACTCGACCAAGTAGGTGACAGGAAACAAAGCAACAGGTTTTCCTGTATTCAGGCCTGGTCATGACATTCTAGAATCTACAAGGAACACAGTGGTCCGGGGACGACCCTCAACTGTGAGTCCAAGACTGAACGTTGGGTGGCACCCTCCACAATATCTCCGAGCAGATGTTCAAGAGGCAACTTTCCTGCCAGTCGCAAACACCTTTAGCCCTAATATTTTTGGGATAAAAAAAAGAACAAGGAAAAGAAAGAACTGTGTGCACTGTTATAAAGAACCCCTGCAAAATCGCCTGCAGTGCAGTAGTCAAGTACAATCATACGAATTACTTCTTTAGTTGTCTGCATCCATACTTGCATGTAATTCCGCCAGCGCCACACCGGAGCACTGTGCTCCGGGCAGTCACTCCGGCAGTCAGTCATGTACGGTTATTAGCCCCGGACTACAGTAGTCCGGGCAGCTCCTCCACTCGTCGCTTGGAGAAACCCCCCGCCTGGGCCGATTTTTGCATAGGACTTTTTTTTTTCTTTTTTTTTTCCCGGGTTGGTACAGGCCTTGCGTCGTGGGTATAAGTACTGGTATCATCTCATCATACAGCATCCCCGGATTTTCTAGGCCAAGATCGTCTCGTCATCGTCTTCTTCCCCGGATTCCTCAAGGTGGATGTCAACTAGTTGCCGCTAGAAGATTCGAAAACCACCAGAATGAATCACGGACAGCCAGCCGATGCAATGAGCGGCGGCGGCGGCGCAAAGAGCAACAATACATGGCGCCTTTTGCGCGACAACCCATACGTCTTTGGGTTGTCTCTCGTAAGCTCCTACTCCCCTGTTCCCGCTCGCCAAGAAAGGACATCAGCTAACAACGAACCAGTTTGCTAGTCTGGGCGGGTTTCTTTTCGGTTACGACCAAGGCGTCGTGTCCGGCATTCTGACAATGGAGTCTTTTGCCGCTCGCTTCCCGCGCATTTACCTAGACGCTGGCTTCCAGGGCTGGTTCGTCTCGACGCTGCTCTTGTGTGCGTGGTTCGGGTCTCTGATCAACGGCCCCGTCGCAGACTACCTGGGTCGAAAAGGTTCCATTCTACTCGCCATTGTAATCTTCACCATTGGCTCTGCCTTTCAAGCTGGTGCAGACTCCATTTCCATGCTATTCGCTGGTAAGTACATGATCAAGAGCCTCCCCCTCCCCCTCCCCCCAAATCGTTCCTCACTTTTGCTGAACAACGGGCATTAGGCCGTGGTGTGGCCGGTCTCGCCGTGGGTATGCTGACCATGGTCGTGCCGATGTACATGTCCGAAGTGTCGACGCCAAATATCCGCGGCACGTTGGTCGTACTCCAGCAGCTTAGCATCACGCTCGGCATCCTCGTCAGTTACTGGCTGGAATATGGAACACAGTACATTGGCGGGCATCGCTGCGCACCCGGCATCCCGTATACCGGTGGTAGTGCAGAGGTTCCTGCTTTTGACCCTCGGCAGGATGTTGGCCCAGGTGGATGCACGGGACAGTCTGACGCTGCCTGGAGAGTCCCCCTTGCTCTTCAGATTGTGCCAGCGCTTGTCCTCGGTGCAGGCATGGTTTTCTTTCCCGAGTCGCCGCGCTTCTTCGTCATGCGCAACAAAAAGGACCAGGCGCTGGCCGCTCTGGCCAAGTTGCGGCGCGTCCATGCTGATACCGATTCAATCCGTTCCGAGTACGCCGCCATCAAGGCAGAAGTGTTATTCGACGAGTCTTTGTGGGAAGACAAGTTCCCAGGCAAATCAGGAATCTCCCTCATGGCCTGCCAATACGCCACACTCGTCTCGACATGGCCAGCATTCAAGCGGCTTGGTATCGGCTGCTGCATCATGTTTTTCCAGCAATTCATCGGATGCAACGCAATCATTTATTATGCGCCGCGCATGTTTGCACAGCTAGGATTAACCGGCAATACGTCCAGCCTGCTTGCCACCGGCGTCTATGGCATTGTCAACACCCTCTCCACACTGCCGGCAGTGTTTTTCATTGACAGGATCGGACGGCGCCCACTCTTACTGTGCGGTGCGGCTGGCACGTTTGCCTCTCTGGTCATTGTTGGCGGCATCATTGGCGGTTACGGATCGTCGCTGGTCAATCACAAGGCTGCCGGCTGGGCTGGTATTGCATTCATCTATATCTACGATGTGAACTTCTCCTATTCATTTGCGCCGATTGGATGGGTACTGCCGTCAGAAATTTTTACTCTAGGCAGCCGATCAAAGGCGATGGCTATCACGACTAGTACTACATGGATGTGCAACTTCATCATTGGACTGGTCACGCCTCGCATGCTCGAGAGTATTGGCTGGGGAACATATATCTTCTTTGCTGCATTTAGTCTTTTGTCATTCCTCTTTGTATATTTTTGGGTGCCTGAGACTCGTGGAAAGAGCCTCGAAGACATGGACGTCGTGTTCGGAGACTCTGCAGCGCATGAAGAAAAGACAAGGTTGATGGGCATCGTAGCAGCGATGGGTTTGCCGGAAGACCCCCTGCCTAGCAAGCCTGAGGCAGATGAGAAAGCTTCCTCGACTATAGTATAGTTTCTTTCTTTGTTCGGAAGGCATGGCTGTTTTCTATAATTGTCTGGTCCTGGTGCGAACTGGGTAGAAAGGTGGCACGAGTTTAACATCGACGGCACTGTGCGGGCTGGGTTGATTGTTGTGCGTTTCTGGGCCGCCATGGGGATCTGCACAGTCCAATGTACCAGGGCGATTGTATATAGACCAACAGGGGGTTTATTGCCAAAAGATGAGATTGGCACCTCTACTGAAAGGGCTAGCCATGGCTGCATGATGGGCGGGCCAAGTTGGCAAGTGCACGAGCACACTTGAGGCAACCGGGCAGCCGGGTAGTGTGAGATACAAACTAGCGTCAGCCGGCACGGCGTCTTTGACGTAATTTTTTTTTGACTGGCGAGGATCGCGAAGCTTTTTCGGGCTGTGTATGAGTGTCAATGTATAGCTAGCCGCCAAGGAGACGGACACGGACACGGAAAGCGTCGAGGCCGAGTGATGGAGAAAGACTGAGAAGTGTCTGGCGTTATGCCGCCATCACAGCAAGATGACCCGATGGAGCCACAGCGGGTGCCACAGCGAACTGGCAGCGAGCCACCGCGAGCCACAGTGGCTGCAACGCTGGACTGGCACACGACTGTCCAAGCCATGGAAAGCAACTGCCGTGAACTGGACGGCCGCCACAACCAAGTCCGGGCTGCATGGCTTGCAGTTTTTGGCCATTTTCGTGCTAATCTACCCCCAAGGGAACCTGTACGTGCCGAGAAGTAGTAGCGTGCGCCCGCTGTACCAGTAATAAGCTGCCCATCAACCCCATACAACCCCATGCCCGCCCACCATCGGGTACTCAGTAGTCGCATAATAGGTACCTATACCTACCTACCTACCTAGATACCCTCCTTTAGGCCGTCACGTGTGGCTTGAGTTTTTTGGGGCGCTTGGGCTGCCCAAAGGCTCACCTCTCACTCTCGCTCACCCAAGCTGGACCATCGCTGGCCAACTCTGCCTGCCCACTCGTCACCGCGGCAAACCATGCTGCTCCACAACAAAAAGCCTCTCATAATCCAATCCCATTGCCCTTGAGTCGCCGGTCCTTTCAGCCCTTTTTTCTCTCTCTCCTCCTCTCCGCTCTCCCAGCAAACCAACGAGCGCCCGTTGCTGTTTCATCGTTGCTGTTTTTATCCTTCTTTCATCACTCTGCCGGCATCGAGGAGCTGAGGCCAGACGCTCACGCCCTGGTGCTGCCTCGTCGCTCCTCACAATCTAAACTTATCGTTCCGAGCAAACGCACCCAGCCTTGAACTTAAGCGGCCACCCACCCAGTCGTCGTCGCCGTCGTCGTCATCACCATTACCACCACTGCACCATGAACCTTCTTCTCTCACCGCAGCCGCCCGTCTTTCCTCACCAGCACGAAAGTCCTCGCCAGTCTCCCCAGCGATCTCGTGAGTCCTCTCCCTTGCATCCGGCCAGCCATGTCTTGGGCTCTCCGCCCGTGCAGTCGGCCACCCATGCTAACGACGGCACCCCCCAAAGAATCCCCTTTCCACAACATGGCCAACCGTAAACGAAAAGCCGACGAAGACGGCGATGGCGATGAGAACATGTCTCCCGTCAATTCTCCGGCCGTACAACCACGCAGCATTGCCAGGCCCTCGAAAAAAGTACGGTCAAACGAGATAACCGGCCGACCTCTCAACTTACCCAGACTCCTTGAAACCCTCGATACCGACCAGCTTCGCACCGTACTCGAAAGGATTTGCGAGTCGCACCCTCAGATCGGTCACGAAGTCGTCACCCAGGCTCCTCGTCCCTCAGTCGACGCTGCTCTGGAGGTCTTGCGTCGATATCAGGACAAGCTCAACGGCTCCATCCCCTACGGAAACAGCAGTGCTGAATACACCTACTATCGTGTCAAGGAGCCTTTAGTGGCACTCGTTGACGCTATCGCCGATTTTACGCCCCAATTCTTGCCTCCCACTGAAACACAACCGACCAAGTCCCTGGAATTTCTCGATCAGGCCACCAAGCTGATCCATGAGCTGCCCGACTGGGAACCTCAAGCCTACCGCCACCACAAGGACTGTGCTTACGACGATATTTCCAGAGCCTGGGCCCTTGTCATCAATGAAGCTGGCAAGCGAGCTGGTGGCTTCAACCTTCACTCTGATGGTTGGGATCAGGCTCTCAACAGACACAACGAACAGTCTGGGGGCCGTCTTGCCGGAGCCATCTCCGCCATGGCAAGCAGTGTTGGATGGATGGGTTCCGGACCCAACCAAAACACCAATGACCAAGGTTCCATCCTGAATCAGATCATGTCCGGCTCCTACGGCTCTCCCGTGCGGGTCGGACCCTGGTAGACGACATGACCAATTTGGACGCAGCCAACTAATAGCACATAATGGCCAACACATACAGCCGACATATACAGATACCAAAGGGACCAGGGTACATTCAATATGGCACCCACGGCATGCATGACACGACACGTTTATTTATGAGATTTCATCTGGCATTCATGGACACTAGCATAGACTCCGGACTTGGCTTTTCTGCGCATCACGGAATGGAATTGGCGTTTTGTTTTTGAATGCTTTGGTTTTGATCATTTCTTGGCAAAACAGGTTCATTTTCTTTTGAGAAATATCTGCTCTCCTTATTTGTGGATTTATTCCTAGTTGGAGATGGTGTACTCCGTAGATGGTGTGGAACGACTGGTAGACCTCTCTTTTATGAGAGAACCAAAATAAAGGGCGCTTAGAGCCCGCCGAACATTTAACACAAATTTCTACAATACTACCCTCATAAATGTGCTATTATACTGGTAGAGTGCTTCGAACAATACTCCGAACTTTTATTATGGCGCTGGTGGTGGAATCGTGGCGGAGGTGTGGGTGGCGGCCATCTAGTAGGACCCCCCACTACTACCAACCTACTCACGTGTTTACCTGTCAAGGCGCGACAGTGTGAACGCGACTACATCTTTCAACAACCGCGATTATCTACCAAACGACAAGACGCCGGCCCAAATATTATTTGCACACTCTGTTTGCTCAAACTACTCTTGGAATACGCTATAACAGTACAACTTGATGGTGCAACTTTTATCTAGCTTATAAAATGCCTGCGTACGTCTCTCACTGAGCTCGCCGCAAACGCCTGGCTTACCACTATTCACGGTTCGATTTACAAGCTGACTTTACTTATCTCGACAGTCCAGGCGACCAGCACAAGGCATGGGCCAACCCATACGAGGAAACCAAGCCACGAATCTCGGAGTGGACTGCCAAAGATATTGCCACCATATCGCTCCGCCTTGATAAGCAGCTCGGCCCCGAATACATCTCGTCGCGCGCCGGCCCGGGAGGATCCCGCGTGCACTACCTGACTGCCGAAAAATGCATCGGCTTGGCCAACGAGATCTTTGGCTTCAATGGCTGGTCCTCGTCCATACAAAATATCCAAGTCGACTTTGCCGACGAGAACCCGCAGACGCAGCGCGTCAGCATCGGCCTCAGCGTCATTGTGCGCATCACGCTGCGGGACGGCACGTACCATGAGGACATCGGTTACGGATCCATCGAAAATGCGCGCGGAAAGGCCATGGCCTTTGAAAAGGCCAAGAAGGAGGGCACCACTGACGCGCTCAAGCGCACGCTGCGCAGCTTCGGCAACGTTCTGGGCAACTGCATCTACGATCAGGACTATGTCAAACAGGTGACCAAGATCAAGGCGCAGCCGGTGAAGAAGTTTGACCAGGATAATCTACATCGCCATTCGGATTTTGTCAAGAAAGAGACACCGGCCACAGTCATGATGCCAGCAGCAGCGGCTGCCGAGTCGGATTCTACTTCTGCCTCGTCATTCGCGTCAGCGGCGGCGGCGGCTAAAGCAGAAGCTTCAGAGTCATTTGAGGACTTTCTAGGTGGTAAGTGCGTTCGTTGCGTTCGTTGCTATCGATGAATACGAATGGAAGTTCTGGCGTGACAAAAACAAAAGCAGAGAATGGTGCTAACGGGGTACATGTGTTAGAATTTGACGAGGCAGATTTTTGTGTGTCTGAGGAGGGCCATCCGGATGAAGTTGTAGTACCGGTCGCAGCTGTACCTTCCGGGCCAAAAACAAGACAACAGCAGGCCAGCAAGGCTGCACAACAATCCAACCAACGCCCACCAGCCCCTCAGACCCCCAACCCTCAGCATCACAGACACGCAGCAGGTAACGGCACGGCCGCAGCACCGGCAGCTCCTTTAAATGGGGCGGGCGGCGCCGGAGAACCAGCAGCTGCATTCTTTTCGGCACGTGCTGTTACTGTGGATGCGAACCAGAGCTCCAGCATCCCACCCAACAAGCAACAACTCTTCAACCCCAAGGCAGAGAGCCCCTCGATACGAAAGACGCCGGGCATTGACCACTCGTCATCAAAACCCCTAACACGCTCTGGACAGCATGTTCCGCCACCGAGCCAAACTGGCAGCTCGAGCGCTGCCACTCCTAGTCGGTTATCGGCAGCAGCAGGGCCACATGGTGGTTTGGGAACTTCGGCCACAACCGCAGCTGGCGGACTTGCTTCAAAGGGACACGTCGTTCACCCTGGTCTGGACCATGCTCGTAGGATTGGGGCGCCAGGTGGCCCTGCAAGCCCGCTGGCGAACCGGAACTCGTACAAGCCACCGACGATGAAGCGGCCGCTCGGGCAGGGTGAGGGAAATGTGCCACGGGTGCCGTTGAGTGATATTCCACCCAATGGACCTGTGTCAGCTTCTGGTGTTGCGGTACCCGATGGTCTTGACACGAAGCGGCAAAAAATGGCATAATTATGTTTTCTTCTTGGGCTCTTTTTCTTTTTCTGCTCTTATTTCTGCTCTTGGGAGTTATCTCAGAAAATAGCCCAAGACTTGGCGACCTCAATGATGGACGTTTAGGAGTTTCTGGTGGCGTTGGGCTTAACATTTTCATATCACCGATTAATTTTGCTGCGCAAATGCATGCAATATATAGCGAATATCATGTCCCGTCCTCTTTCTATCCATGTCTGAATTCGACATTGCTTTTCTAAGGGAGAGTAGGTTCGAGATTTGGCTTAGTCCTTTCAACGGAGACATCCATCCCTCGAGGCAAACTGCGGCAGTATCATTAACCAGTCAATAAACGCATTATTTTGCCATGAAACTACCGAACTCCGTAAACTCAAGCACACAACGACAAAACAGAAAAGGCATCCCCGGTCTAGCAGAACAACTTCATGGTCATACTGAAGCGTACTTCTCACGATGTGTGAAATCTATGAATAGAATACCAAAATTCAAACAGTAGAAAAGAATAAGAAAAAAGACAAACTGCATAATTGTGGCAAACCATCACTACTATGCGCTGCAGACAAAAAGTAAGGAGGGTGAATATGCAAAAAAAAAAAGTACTTGTAGCAACAGTTCGCTGTCCCGCTCTTGATATCATGACTTGATGCGAGAGGGAGAGAGAGCAGTATACGGTGGCGTAGGGTAATCATGCGCGCGCGAATGACACCATGCAACTGTGACAGGGCTGAGGGGGCGAATGGGAAGGGAAAAGGAAAAGGGAAAAAAGGCCCGGAAATCACAGGACAGTCCACGAGTACCTGCGCGCGTCACATCGGGGGTGGTGGGTAGACGGAGAGGAGGTGTGGAGATGATGCCGGTTGCTGCGGGTGCTGCGGGTTATGTGCTAGCTGGGGCGATAGCCCGTGGCTGCCGTCGACGTTTGGATGTGCAAAGGCGGCCAGAGCTAGAAAGGTCGACGCGGCCTCCTCTTCCTCAGCCGTGGCTGTCGCTGCTGCTGCTGCTGCTGCCGATGCTGATGCTGCCGTGCATGACGTGCTGGCGATGCTGGGGGACCGACCATGGTGGTGGTTGTTGTTGCTACTCGAGTCTGGGCTTCCAATCACGAGCAGCTGCTCGTACTCGGCGCGGAGCGTCATGTACGCGCGGCCCATTTCCTGCTCGCGCTTGTTGGCCTGGCTGAGGAGCTCCTCGAGCTCGGCGATGCGGTCGTCCTTGCGCTTGCGGTAGGCACGCTGTGATTTTCGGTTGGCGGCTCTCCGGCGCTGGCCGTCCGTCAATGTCAGCAAATCTTGCACAATCGATTCGAGATGGATGGATGCAAGGGGAAAGAAAAAAGAGGGTGAGTTTGAGAAACGGGGGGTACGGGAAACTGATGGTGTTCAAAGTTGCAATGTGTGCAGCCCGGAGACGTACTTGGATCACGGCGGGTGGCGCGTTCTTGTAGCGATTGGGACGGCTCCGTTTGGGCTTTTTGGGTTCTTCTGTGGCTGCGGCTGACGGCGTCTCTGCATCTCCGTCTGCGTCCAGGAACGAGGGCGACTCGGAAGGCAGTCTGGCTTCGGGGCTGCTGCCTTGACTCGACACGTCATGATGCAGGGGAGGTACCAAGAGAGAGTCGGAAGACCAGGGAAGTTGTGAGTTCTGCAACGGCGGTGTTAGATGTCATTTATGAAGCACATTCACACACCAGGGTGAAAAAGAAGAAAGGACGACTTACCACAGCCAGATAATGACCGTGTTCGAATGTAGGCACCGGCATGTCGGGGAACATGTGAAGTTGCGACGACTGTGAGTGAGGCGTGAGTGGTGTGAGCTGTGACGTCGACTGGGGGGGAGACGGCGCAAGAGACAGAGGTATCGGGTTGGCATATGGGGAGCCCAGGCTCAAGCCAGCCACCCAGTCGGCCGAGGAGAGGAACAGCACATCATCACCGGGCAGCGACGAGAGGCTCTGAGTTGCGGCCGCGGAGCTACCCCTGCGGGAGGCTGAGAGCTTGGTCATGGTTGCGTTGCCGGTTGGTGCGAGGGTATTCCGCAATGGCGGATGGGCATCTGGGAGTTTGGAAAAGCACAGCACAGCACAAGGGGGAGGGGGAGTTCAAGGCCTGGGGAATGGATAATAATGAGATGGGAAGTCGAATGGGGGGGGAATGGAGGGCCATCTGGCAGATATAAAAGGGAATTCAAGATGCCCGTCGAGATGACGGGCATCTGTTGGTGGTGGTGGTGGAGTGTGCCTGGCTGGGCATGGATACCAACTACTACCTTGCACAGCTTCGGCCCCCGTTCGAGCAGACGACGACCTCGCTCCTCAAGAAGGTCGCAGGCCAGCCTTGCCGGAGTGTACGCTATAAGACCAACGGATTGATGTTTGGGCCAATTGGGACCCCGAATACCGCCTCACAGTCCTAGGCGTAACCATAGCTAGGGTGGAGAGGTGCGAGCATCCCGGATATCGCATGCTTTTTTTGGAAGGGGGGGCGTGAGATGTGTGGCAAGGGGACACAGGACTGCTTCCTGAAGGACCATCTCTGTGACTCCAATAGGGAGTGTATCTGCAAAACCACTTGGCTACATGGAATAACAGCGTGTGTGTGTGTATATAGTGTTGCATATGAGTGTGTAAATGCATGTGTAAGTGTCCCAGGTGAACCGGGCCATGAGGGGTGTGTGTGCATTGGGCATGAGTGAGATTCAACATACCGGATTGGCGTGTACTTGCATCATTTCGGCGCACACAAGTTGTAAAGTTGTGATGAGCTTCGGGTAAGGTGGTGGGAAGCAGGAATGGTTTCGACTCAAGGCTAGGCGCAAGGTGAGAAATAAGTAGGCCAGAAGGACATTCTGCGGGGTTGGAGATGTACTTAGTATTCAAAAAAAAAAAAAAATGAGAGAGAGAGAGAGAAATAGAGAGACAAAAAGTCACCGGCAGTGAGTGGGAATGACATGGGAACATGGGCGGCGGCGGTGGGCGTATGAGGCGACGAGTGGACGCCTTTGCGTGGGCAAGTTCTGTATAACTTCCTCCGTCCCCCCCCCCCCCCCCCCCCCCCCCTCTCCCTCCTCCTCCTCGCCTCCGGGGGCCTGACGACAGCTCTGCGCCGGTCCTTGAATGGCAAAGATGGGCCCTGACGATTTCTTGAACACCGCCATACCAAGGTCATAAGTAGATACCAACTAACTACTGAGTAGTAGCACGACAACAGGAAAGCCATCCAGTCAACAATCGGTATAAGACAGAGACGGGGTAGAAGAGGTGTGGTGGGCACTGGGCACCAGGCATTCTCGTGATTAGTTGATGGTCAGCAGGGATTTCCTAACCAGGTACAGATTGTCCATACTGGCAAATGTATACTCGGACGCGGGAAGGGCTTTTTTTCCCTATTTGCTAACGTATAAGTCTGTTCCCTTATCGCTTCATCCAGCGCTTAGATTGTCCTGGCACGCCCTGGGGCAGGCCCGCGACGACCCAGTTTCAACAGACTAGAACATGTCAACGTGTAAGTAGATGAAAATTGTCTGACCTTGGTTCCTTGCTCCCCCTGTCCCCATGTCCAGTCCTCGGCCGGTGCCAAGTCGGGCATGGCGCCGTCGTCTACATGCATTAGCTCTCCAGAGCCGGCAAATGGGTTAGCCCATCCTTTTCTACCAGTATTCCGCCCAGATTGCCCTGCACGCCCCCCCCCCCCCTTGTGTCTCTCTCTCGCGCCCCCCAGGGCATGTCACTAATAAACTCCACATGGGTCCAGCAAGGGTATTGCCGCAGACGAGACTGTGGAGTGGTAGGCGTCGACTTGAGGGGGGGGGGGTCCCCGGGGTCTGGTTACTACTGATACTTTGTAGCTGAGATGCAAGGCGGACTAGAGCCGGCGGAGTCAGAATAATGAAGGGGGGAGGTGACGAGCAAACTAGTTTCCGGGCTCGGTCTTTTCTTGCCTTGTCGCCGCCTGGATCATAGCCTAGTGAGATCGTCGCTGTACTGGGTTCATTTTCTTTTTTTTTTGTTTTTAATTTCTTCCCCCACCCATCGTCTTCGTCGTACCAGTACAGGTTCTGTTTCTTTCTATTTTTATCGTTGTCATTCACTGGCCGTGATCGAGATGCTGCCAAGACCGGCCGAGATCAAAGCTGCGGACTAGACGCAAATCCCCTTTCGCTCGCTTGCTGTCACAACTTATACAATCGAGGCGCATCAAGCTTGCAGATAAGGGAAACCTCGCAGCAAAGAAAAAAAAAACCACATGGCAAAGCTGCAGGCAGAGAGCGTGGGAGCGGGGGGCAGGAAGGGGGTGGACGGCTCGTCTTGGATGGCTGGTGTGCATAGAGTGTACTCCGTACGCAAGGCAATATCGGCATGACTAGGGGAGAATTGGGGTTAACTAGTGGACCCTGTGGGAGACAGAAGGCCTCGTTTACTACTGCGCAGATTCCCACACGGAATCGATTGGGGCGGCACTTGATGCCGCAAATCCGCAACATCGGCAAAGGCTGAAGTCGCTGGCCACGGACACGACCCGGCCAGACGTGCTGGTCCGGCCGGCGAGACTTGACCCAAGAGCGATCTAAGCTACCTACCCTGCCATCTCATTGGCAGAGCAACCCAGCAGGACCGTTTTCCCATTGACTATTGACGGTCTTTAGTGTGAAGCCCAGCGGCGCATCGTAGAGTTACCGGTACGGGGCGACGGCCAGCTGGACTGAGCATCAAAACTCGTACAAGTCACCGTCAACGAGGTTCTGTCTCACGAGTGAGCTAGGTGTATTCGGCCGGGGGTCATTGGCTTTCCAGGACATCGCTTCCGAGGACCGTGTCTGCGCAGCAAGTTGTCACTTGCGCCAGGGCTTCGCTATTCCTGACCGTTGAAGCGAGGCGAAAGCCGCCCCCCCCCCCCCCCCCAGCAGCCGCGGACCCCAAGCTGGAGAAGCGTCTTGTCCCAGCACCAGTCAGCTCGGTCCGTTTCATCAAAGAAGAAGCAGATCTGCCAAGCAAAGAGGGCCATCGGATTATCAAGCTTGCCGTGCCTGCTCTAGCCTTGAGAAACAGTTCTGGTGGTCGTGTCTGAAGCTCCCCTGGCAACAACTCGTGCCACACTTCAGTAACAATAAAGCTCAACGATCACACACCCGCGACTAGAATAGACTAGCTCTGCGCCACCGTTCGTCTAGCTGCAGCCTCCGCAGCCTTATTCTCTCTTGTCTGGGGCGGCGCATCGCCAGCTAGTCGGATCACGGTGTGGGTGGCTTCGTCCAAGTGCATACACACACACACATACACACAAATGCACACGCACATTTGACAACCACGAATTTGGGTTCCTGACGGCCAAGTTCGTGCGACTGATTGCTGTGTGGCTTCCTCAGAACCTGCAAGTCAGATCTTGCAAGGACGCGCCCCCCCCCCTTTCAACGTCGGGGCGGCAAGTCACTTGACGATGTGGTTGGCGCAGCACATTGGCGGGCGGGCCAATAGCAGCGGCCGTTGCCCTGTTTTACTTTCATCCCTTTTACGGACCAGATTGGTTTGGCTCGCAATGGTTTCCTTTCTGTGCTAAGAATCCGACTACAGCAAGAACAGCGCGTGGCCCCGGCCGGCAAACCAGGCTGCTAGACTTGTCCGAGACTACCTGCAGGAACAAAGGAGCAGTGCCGCTGCGTCCCAGGTGGTACAATGGGCATATGGAACCTTGAGTGTATGTCTTTCTTCGGGATATAGAGTCTTGGCAGCTCATCTTCCTATTAGTACTGAGTACATTGTATATGGCTGTATGCAGGCATGGAAAATGAGCAGCTTTAGTCTGGTCGGTACAATCCACCCTCAATTACCATTGCTACTGCCAATGCTTGTGCCTTTCCGTACGAAGAACCATTCTACATCTCTCTTGCCGGCAAAAAGAAAATCATAGAAGAGCTCGCCCGGTGCCCGATGAGAGGGAGAGGGGGGGCTTGAAACGAAAAAGGCCCTACTGGTGCTCGTAGGGCTCTGCTCTGCACGAACGCAGCCTGATCAGCAATACATTTTCTGAGAGCTCCCCGGCAAGCTCGGGAATTCCCCGCTCCGAGTCAACCCCGAAATCCTGGAACTTATTTCTCCATCTCCAGCTAGGCTCCCTAGGTTGTCGACAGTCAAACTAGGACAAACCAGTCTCCCGGGTTGGTACGTCAAAGAGAAGCATGTGCAACAACGAGACAGTACTGCAGCTCCAGAAAAACCAAGGAGACTCCGAGATTTACATTAGATTTTACATATGTGAGCATCATATCATAGCATTGCCGGTGTAAAAGGTGACTCTACCGCGATTCCGCTGGCCAATTAGGGTTGCACACAGAGTGAATCGTCCTGCGACAACCGGCTTTCATCGTTTCTGGGCATGATTGACTGGTCCGAGCTGCTTGGCGACTTGGCCACGAGCATGGAAGCCAGATTCCAGACAAGCCGGCAACCTCGAACGAGACTGATTCACCAGCCACCTGGGATCCTCCATACCGGCAAGCCATTTCGCAGCAGGACCATTTGTCCGGCCGCTGCCTACCATGCTGCTGTCGAGTCCGTCTCGCACGCCCCCTTGCCGCATCCAGCCCAAACCGCCTTCACGCCTTGTTTGTGGATCAGCAGGCCTAGCTGAAGGCGATCCTGCTTGCTCGGACGCAACCTCGTCGGCCATCCGATTCCTGTTGACGGCCACCTTTTTCTTGGCCTGCACCTTACACGACCCCCCCACCTCCCGAGCCCGTGGTTCCGAGCTAACTATATCATTGCATTTGCATGTTATCATCGAATAAGCAACAGCATCCATCATGCATTGCTCGCTTGCGTTTGTGGTAGAGGCCCCCGACTCGGGTCCAGATGCCCACTCCGCGGATGCATGGAGGAGTCCACGCGACGTGTCGCTTGCTGACGGCTGCGAGAAAACTAGGTTGTTTTGCGTATATTTGTTGTTGAATACTTTCACTGCTGAAAAGCTTGAATTTATGAAAATACCACATTGCTCCATCTTGGCCTTTTTCTTTTTTCTTTTGGTTTGGTCGCTCGTGTATGATTACCGGGGTTCTTCGTGGGACCGGGATCTCACATGCGGACTTCGCGTCTATTCGGTCGTTGGCGGAGAAAAACCATTTGACAAGCCGCAACGCCGCTGGGATATCGCAAGAAAAAGTAGTTCCCTCTTCACCATTGCATCATTATTAGCGTCGTCGCGTTCCCTCGTAGCAAGTCCCTCCGCAAAAGCCGAGAGCGGCGGCGTCGAGACATCAGGAAGCCTGCTTCGAGCCGTGGCGCTTGCGCCTCGCACTAGCTGCACGCCACGTCGCTGCACAACTGCCTACACCCCCCTTCCCACGCTGCACCTCGATCTACTGAGGAGTATTTGCTGTGTTTTCCGTTGCAGCCTTTTTCGTGCATGTACACGCGAGCGCACCTGCGTACACTGCGTGGCTGATAAGCAGGGGAGGGGGGGGGGGTGAGGGACGTATGATCTTGCACACATTTGGCATCATGTTACGATCCTCCTTTGCCAGATCCAAACGGAGAGTCCATGCTTTCGCCAGTAAAATGTAAGTCTACTCGACTTGCATGCTAGACTGCTGTTTTATCAGAGGCTGTTTGGTAATTTATATTTAATCTCCGGCGACACTTGCTCCCAGTTGTTTCTCAGCCGGCCAGCACCAGGTGCCGTAACAAGACTCCAAAGTCCTATCAGAAGTAGCATAGTCCCAAAGAAAGTAAATTCTGAAGATCTATTTGTACTGGTATTACTTTACAGTCGGCTTCATCTACACACAGCTGCAATCAGATGCCTACGTGTTTGCCCAGAATGACTAGGCGAACGAGACACCACGCCCTCTGCTTACTGGCGCTGCATAGAATGAAACGGCCGCCAGTGCAAATATACAAGTGAGTATATAACTGAATAAGGGACCCTCTCGAGATGGCCCACCCCAATGACTGACAGACCTGTACTCCTGAATCAGTAAGCCATGTGGCCCCCATAGCGATTTGCTTGTAGGCCGACTGGCTACATGGCCTCGCCCGATCGCCGAGATTTGTGCGCCTTGCCCCAGAGCATTCCCCAATAATGAGGCAAGCCCAGCAAGGCGCAGCAGTTATCAAGGCACTTCGCGGATCGCAGTCTACACAGCCATCATCTACAACCATATATAGAAACCTTGTAGAGCGAGCCCCCTGCCGGGCGGTGTAGGCGCCTCCGGCGCCTGCTTCAATTTTGCCTGGTTTCTCTGTCATCTCGACAGTACTATAGTCCCGTGGCGTCTACTTGCCGCTGCGTATGCTGCTGGGCTTGTGTAGGGGCGTGACCGTCAACCGTCATAGACCTTCTCGTCATACCAAGCACCATGCACCCCTCTCTACCACGCCACACCCCCAACACAGGATACAGCCCATACGACTTGCCGCAGAAGTTTACCCATCGCCCTGTTCTTCAGCTCGGCATTATTCAGAAAAGGAAGGTGGTAGGGAGGCAAACTCATGCGGCGTTGCCTGGCTCGTGCGTTCTTTACTAGTTCGCATCCTCCCATCGCGTTTCTTCCAATGAGACTTCTAGTATACATGTTCTTGAACCACCCCAAAAAAGTAGAGTATTATGTCCGTATTTGCTGACGCGCATACCAGCCTCCTAGATCCTGAATATCACCAAGGTGTCGGGCAATTGGTCCAGATTTATCCCACCTAACATCCGTAGCCTCTCATGGACGCTATCGGTGTCAAAAAGTCATGTTTCTTGCGGGCTTGGTTTCGAGTTTACCAAATATAGGGTACACCGATTGCTGTCGGCTAGTCCCTTAGTTGGAGCTCTTGTTGAGTTTCTCCAGGCCGTCTGCCGCCTGCTTGGCCCCGTCCGTGAATTCGAGCTTATTGCTCAATTCGATGCACTCTTGGTACTTTTTCCTGGCCACGGCCGTCTTTCCAAGCATAGCTGCCACATCTCCCCAGTTGCATAGGGCCACAGCGCACGCCTCGTCACACTCCGGCGTACGCTCCTCGCCCTTTACGTCATTACCGTGCATGTACGCGCCTTTTGCCCATCTCTCCGCAGCCTCGAGGCATTCTGCTCGAGTCTTTGGCATTTCGCTGCTCTCAAGCTCCTTGAGACCATCAGATAGAGCACCCGACAAGAACGAGACGGGAATCTGTGCAAATGACGCTGCCAGATTGTTCATGACGACGGCGCGATGGCACGGGACCTCACACAGACGGAGTGCCTGGAAGAATAGAGGAATAGCCAAGTGAAATTGCGACTTGCGCTCGTAATCTCGCCCAAGAGACTCCATTGCACCGCCAACTTCTGTTGGAGTCAGCCAGGATTCCTCACCGGGCTGTTTTCCTTCGCTTCGCCGACGCTTGAACTCTTTAAGAGTCGTTTCAACAGCCCATACAAAGTGCTCAGTCGCCTTCTCCGGCTTCAGGACGTGCTCATCAGCGTAAAGCTCCCCTAGAGCAACGGCAGTCTTGACGGACGTAGCTAGCAAGCGCTCTCGCTTGCGCCAAAGTGTCTCGCGTTGAGTTTGCGGCTCTTCATCCTTGGCCACAGGTTCACTGTTGCTAGCCGCTGTGGCATCTTTCTCACTTAGATCCTTCACATCGGCTAGATTCGAAGAATCAATGTAATGGCCGTTCTTGTCCACCTGGCCTTCTTCCACAGATTTCTCCATTACACTGATCCATTTTCGGCAATCGGCCAACACCGACTCGAGGACCTCACCGCTTGACGTGTAATTTTCCAGCTGCTGAAGCCAAGCAGACACCTGGATGCGAATGCCGAGAACTTCGTCCGAGAACGGGTCCAGTCCGATTTCGGCGCATTGCTGCATTGCTTTCTTGTAGAATTTGAGCGCCAATTCGGGGTCGGGCGCATAATTGCTGTAATATATTGCTCGTCTGAGGGTATTCGCGACAGGTTCGGGGTATTTGCTGATCTTGTTGTTATAAAAGTGAGCATAGAAACTCCTCAGTGCGACGGCGCTGATTCCGAGAGTGATGAGAAGCCTGGGTCGACGTCAGCATAAGCCCGTAGTGTAGATTATTCAGCTGTTCAATAGTAACTCACAGTACGATGGCAAAGGAGGTCGATCCGGGCGAGTCTTTGTACGCCTGTTTGATACCCCTGGGACTCATCGCAAACGCGAGGTTCCTCAGTCCAGCACCCAGAGCGCGTCCTGCAAATTGGCGAAAGGTCACCTTTTGTGGTTTGTTTTGGGGTACATTCTTTTGCGCCCCATCCCCCACGTTTGTAGACTGATGCTTCTTCCATGGTGGCAACAAAACGACGAAG
Source organism: Cordyceps javanica (assembly GCF_051103115.1). Lineage (NCBI taxonomy): Eukaryota > Fungi > Ascomycota > Sordariomycetes > Hypocreales > Cordycipitaceae > Cordyceps > Cordyceps javanica. Next base: position 4,659,868 of record NC_139296.1, read on the forward strand.
CGGAAATGGGCGCTGGAGCTTCGTGATGCGACGTGAATGGATAGCAGCCCAGTCGTTGCATGCCGCAATGATCGGCTCGTAATAGGCCGCAGCGATGCAACTACAAGTCCAGACATTTCGAATTAATGCACTCCCAGCGCTATGTGTTGTGATGCGCGGCCGTCCGCCGATGGGCTTGGTGGTAAAGCTTGGTTCCTTTTATTTCAACACCCGAGAAAAAGAATGACGGTTGCAAGCAGTTGATGATCTGAGTTGGTCCGTGCGTACACATCAGAAATTGCGGGCCGAGGATTGGATAGTGGGGGAGGGCTTCCTCGGCTGGCAATGCAGGCATCACGAGCTCAAATTATACAAATCACTTTACAGTACCTCCGTGACAACTCAAATCTTCTAAAATGGCCGGAAAATTCGAACCGAAGGAGCCTGTTCAGCTCAACCCTCCAAAGGACGACCCCATCACCGTTGAGGAGCTGGCCAAATGCAACGGTACGTCATGCGAAGAGTCCCCGCGAAGACCGGCGCCCAACTGCACGTGAGAGCTACAAAGCCGGCCAGATTCTGGATTTCGATGACAAAGGCAGAGAACTTTGAGTGCTTCGGAAAATATTCCATGCTTCAAAGGCATTCGGAAGCGCGCGAAGCTAGACCACTTTTCAAGTTGCCCCCATACAGACGCAGTGGCTGACCGTGGCGTGCTCACAGGTGTCGACAGCGACAAAATTTATGTCGCCATCAAGGTATTTTCTGGACTCCCACAAAATATCAACAGCAAGTTCTCATACTTTGAATACAGGGCAAGGTGTATGATGTGACTGGCAACGCTTCGTATCTGCCTGGCAAAGCCTACCACGGTATGTGACCCTATCTTGCACTATCGGTGTGCGAAGCGTTTATCCCCGGGGGCGGGCATACTGCTTTCTTTTTTGCCTATTGAGAAGCCCAAATGGCTCTATTGAACGCAGAATCGGTTGATTACTGTTCAAAGTACGTCTTACAGCGCGCTGACGCATGCTCACTCATACCCCGTAGTCTTCACTGGCAAGGATGCCTCCCGCGCTCTGGGCATGACTTCGACGAAGCCGGAAGACGTTGTTGCCGACTGGTCAACCCTTAGTGAAAAGGAAAAGGGCGTTCTCAATGACTGGGTCACATTCTTCTCCAAGCGTTACAACGTTGTGGGCGTTGTCGCCGGTGCTACGAATATGGACTAGGAACTCGGGAGCAGGCTATGAGGGGTAATGCGCTTTTCGTTGCGCAAACAGAGAGTGTGAGACGGTACGGCGAGTTTAACAAAAATAACGATTCTCGCTAGCTTTCTCCCGCTTTTAGATACGTCCACCTGGTCTGCGGCGGAAGGGGGGCATAGTAATTCAAAAAATGCAAAACTCTTTCCCAAAATTCACCACATCCACCGACCTCTTCGCTCCTTTAATTTCCTTTTCTTTCTTGAAACTATCTGAGTCTAAGGGATTGAGAGGGCAGGCTAAGTAGATATGAAAGCGTGCACCGTTCCCGTCTCCAACTGAAGGCAGAACTCCGCCATCAGGTACGTCGGCAGTCATCTCAGCTTCCGTGCCCTGTCTCGGGTCGGATGTTGCATTTTCTCGGTAGGATGGGGCACTTTGGGAAATATGCAGCGCGTCGAGGTTGCACAAAGCCGACCCGAGTACCCGGAACTCAGAATGTCAATCGGCTACCCCGGTCAACAGCAGATAGGGCTGCACGTGCAAAGTCGTGCGAGCTTTGATACTTGCAGAAACTCTGCGATACTGGAGAACCGGTCATGATACTCATTCTCATCGAGAGAACAGTAGAGGAATACGCAGCAGCATATATCGGCAAAAAGTTGAAAGGCGCGCGTCATCCGCATCGGGATTTTGAACAAGGCAGGTCTCAAAGTCCTGCAGGGATTAAGTGTGGTAGCGGCGCAGCCACACACCAAGACGACAACAATGAAACCCCCGCGCATGTGCAAGGCTCTCGATTGCGCTACCGACTGAGTGACCAGCGAGTACTTGGTCAACGGAGCTGAGCAAGTCTCGCGGTGGCGTACTGTATGGCGGGAACGGCTGGTCATCGCAGCCTATTGCCAATGGAGTTCTTGTGAGACAGACCGGTAGTGGTGGTGCCTGGCTTCGTGGCAAAAAGGAACGCATCAGTCTCCTCCTTTACCCTTGGCTGTGTCTGCGAAGTAGACTTCAGATGGTGGGCGGTATGTCTTGTGAGAGCCGACATGTGCATTATCACCAAGCAGCATACACATGATGGGGGGGGGACTATGCTTGGAGAATCTTCTCTATATTGCTGTGGATGTCGTTTACGAGACAGTCGAAATGGTACACGCGTTTCGAAGCAACACATCTGTAGCTGAAAGCTTGCAACTAGTATTGAAGTTATGCTAACAACGGCCAACTAAAGAAGCAACAAAAAGCAAAAGATTACAGGCATTGGAGTATCAGCCAGTGCGTGCGTGGTGCATCCTCCCCATTATCAAGCGTGCATTCATTCATTCCAGCCGCTCCAGTCACAAGTGTACCTGCCCACCCCAATAGAAACCGAGAGAAGTCCTGAACGAACTCTCAAGGCATCATGGTTGCGCCCCAGACAAAACAAAGATACATTGATATGGGCAAAGAGCGTCATAGATGTCTTCATTGCCAGTGATGATACTCTCCCTCGTTGCGGACAAACGGGCCGCGAGAGTCCTTGTTGTGGCGGCCGGGACCTGCGCCGCCGGTTCTAGGGCCATTGTTTCTCACTACATTGGCACATTGGTTGCAGAGACGTTCTTGGAACCAGCTGTTGCGCAGACGTTTGACACTATTACACTCATGTCGGGGATGGTTGCGCGATTGGTGACAGTAGGCTTTCAAGCTGAGAGCGTTGTGGCCGCAGGTGAAGATGAACTCTTCAAAGTCGCACATGACGACAGGGAATAGAAAGCGAAGAACTTCTCTCACTGCACTATACAAGCAATGCGGTATGCTGGTCCTGCTTCAACAGTGCAGGGTTGGATTTCTGTCTGTGCCGCAGAAAGGGACGAGTGGTCTGCAAGGGCGAGGAAGGGCAGTTCTTGATGTGTTTCGGAGAACCAAGTCGAGATGCAGAGAATCAGGATTGAAAACTAAACTACAAGACGAGCTTGGGCCTTTTATACTCGAAATTGTGGCTTCTTCCAGCTCAACTTCCCAGCGCAAGGTCTCCTCCTCTCATGTCTCAAGAAAGGATGAGCTAGCAATGAGTCCATACAGCTATGCATCCCCAGTCTCATAACCCTCCCTCCTCAATAGGGGTGCACCAGTCTGATATCAGCCAGTTTCCGTAGTAGTCGAGGAGTCTTCCGCATAGAGTAGCCACAATGGCAAGGAGGATGAGACACAAATACACCCTTGGCCTTTCGTCCGTATGTGTCCAAGGTTGTCTTGAGGGTGTCTCCTCATTGGCATGCCACTGGTTTTCTTGCGCTGAAAGTAACATCAACTACCGAAAGAGCTGGAGCCTGCTTGATGCCACCCTTGGCTCTTCTGCAGCGAGCTAACCCGAGTGGGTGTGTACAAGACTGAAAGTGCCGGGGTGGATAATCCAAGTCCTGGAGAATAGCATTCAACATAAAGACGGGGAAAGAGCACTGGCAATTCAACCGCCAGAGCTGCAGCAGGCATGAATCAAGACACCATTGACCGCCTATGGCTGTACCCCAGCAATAGTCGCTTGCCGTTCCGCATCAGCGATCTGGTGCCTGCAGGGAATTGAAGTATTCGATCTGATGGGCTCATGCTGTGATACCCTCCGGACAATAACGGACGTTGAATACGGCGCACGACATCTAGGGCCTCGGTAGGCACGCGATTTCACAAACGACGTGGCGTTGATCATAGCCGGCAGATCAAAGCTCCGTCATTGCGTCACGTAATCCATGTCAGTCCGAGTTGCCGAGCACGCGGCTGGTCTCGAGAGCGAGCTCGTGTGTGATTGTGGTGTCGAGGTGCATCTATAGGTCTTAATAGAGGAACAAAAGGAATACCCCATGCGCCACAACGGAGCAAGCCATGGACTCATAACACACAGATGTAATGTTGACGGCCATGGATGTAGAGGTCCCCATATTACAAGTGTTGAAGTTACCAGGGGGGGGGGCATGTAGTCCAAATCGCGGAACTTGGGACAAGCCAGCATCCCTAGCGGCCGATTTGGCTGCATCTGAAGGGCGCACTGCATCATGGTAAAGCCGCTTCAATCCGCCTGCATCTGAGTGGGTGGGATATTTTTACCCACAGTCAGACGTCATGGGTCTTGATGAGGTAATGCCTAGGAATCGCTTGCTTCGACTGCAACCGGCGGTACCCAAATGGTTCTCACACTATATATACTGCGGCAGCTACGGCCATGAGGGGAAAAAGACAGGAACGGCGGGAGGCCCTGTGGCATAGTTGATGTCTGAACGACTGATCAGGCTGCTGACCCCGGTGGGCGACTGAAGATTCGAGAATATATGGAAAGTGCTGGGGTTCACAATGTGCAGGGCGTTGGGGTCCGGAAATGGAAAATACCGTGTGACAGTGGACGACTGCTGAACCCCGGAGTTGAAGACCAAGTTCCCCGGGGATCAGGGATGACCCGCAAATGTACAAGTGACAGGGGTATGCGATTTCTTTCACGCAGTTTCAAACATGTGAGTGGGATGGATGGTTATGGCTGGGCTGATAGCAGCTGCCAGCCAGTCCTTGCGAGTCAAAGTGAGTGGACTGGCAACTGGTTGATGGGCGCAAGTTGCAACCACGGTGACCCGCCCTGCCACACTTTTGTGAGACTGCGAAAGACCCACGCGCCGCGTCGGCTCTCTTTCTTGCAGCCAAGAGTGAGAAAAGCAGGAGTAAATCAGTATTAGGGGTAGAGGGCAAGGGAGGTTTTTTTTTTGTCTTCATTCTCCGGCTGCGAAACGCAATGCGACACACGAGGAAAGAGGAAAGGGGACACTTTGAGAGTGCCGCGCGCGCTCTGTGGCAGAAAAAGGCTTTGTTCGCTTCTCATGGGTCATGCAGCAAGCAGCATTTCCAGATTCTGCAGCACGCACACCATGTTGCCGGGTGCTGCGCTTGACGGGCAAATATTTCCATCTGCAACCTCTCCTATCGGGACCAGCCCGCTGGCTCAGCCACCGGCAGGGAAAAGTGCTAGCAGGCGGCCAAAAGACCCTGGCCGGTGCATGCTGGAGTCTTGCACACCACACGCGGTCAATGGGTAAAAGTTATTTCTTTTTCTTCCTCTTTCTTTCTTTTTTTCTCTCTCTTTTTTGCCCTTTGACAAAATCGTCCCTTGGCCATGTGAACAGTGTTCAGCAGTGGCGCATATATTATTGTGCCACGTAGCTGTGACAGACGGTTTTCTCGACCGAACGAACAATGGTTTGGGCCACATCAAGGGGGTCCGATTGGGCATGAAGCACCGTATAAATGGTTAGCCCAGAGGAAACGTCGATTCTGCAACACCCACTCGCATTCTTTCGAAGTGATGTCATTAAGCCTTGGGTAGATGCGAAATGTGTTTGTAACAGCGCTCGGCTCTTCCTTTGTAACGATCTTTTTTTTGTCAGAACTTGCCCGTCTGGCTACTTATCAGTTTCAGAGAAGTGCAAGGTGGGCTGGAATTGCCTCCAGAGAGGAGAAAAAACAAACGTCATTCATTCTTGTGTCAAATCCGTCGAGGGCAGTGCAGACTGCGCCATCGTTCGGCCTTCCGAACTTGTTTCGATACAAAACTGGTTTTGTACAGATTATGAGGGATTGTTAATAGCGCAAATGAAAGACCCTTTACGTGGTAACAGGCCAGAGTTGGTCGAAACTTCCGGTGAAGCTCATCACGGCGTCGGGCACAGACGGACAAGACGGTAGGCAGGCTGAGCCCGTGCAACTTGCAGGCGGCCCGTTATGCGGCCGGGACCACGCTAGTAAGTTGGTTGCCTTGCGGGTTGCCTTGCGGTTCGCACCTCGTTTTGCAGTCGTTGAGTAAATTGGGGAGTGACGAAGTGAGAGCATGAACTAATAAAGTATATTTTCGGACCATGCTTGGGGTAGAGCAAGTAGAAGGATCACGGAAGGATTATGAGGTTTTTTTTCTTTCTTTTTTCTCTCCCCCTTGCTGTGCTGCAAAAGCGTCTCGAGAAATTCCATGTTCCCTTTCACGCTGGCAATTTCAGTCGACTGGCTAGGTACAGAATTACTACTAACAGACTGCCCTAAAGTTGCACAGCAGCAGCACATGACGGCGCATCATGTCACAACAAGGTCATTTTACGAGAAGCTCCCGAAAAGTATTTTGATAGACTACGCGGCTTACCAATAGCAGTTCAAGCCATGGTTGCACAAGGGCTGGGAGAACAAAAAGCCATGACGCAAAAACCCTATGCGCGTGCGAGTCTGCTCGATGCCCTGTCAGTCACAGTAGGAACGGGATAAGTAGAGAGACAGAGAGAGACGGCCGCGCCGCTTTTAGGTAGGGAAGGAATTTCGATACGGCCCCACGGGGGGAGGGGACGAGCATGGGCGCGGAGGTGTCCGTCATGGCGTCGCCGTTTATTAGACAACGTCGGGTTCAAGTATATGAGAGTGGTCAGCAGGACAAGGCCGACCAGTTACACGAATAGGATGATCGAACAGAGTACTTGTACAAGTGGACGTGTTGATACGTGTCAGTCAGTGGCTTGAATTTTGCAATTTGTTGGTGAGGGAGTATTGTAGGCGCGTACGTTATGGGAACTACTTAGTTGATACTGGCCTAGTAAATTCTGGTTACCCAAGTGTACTGAGCCAGTAAGTATTATTGAGCAAGTTAGGTAGGTAGGTAGGTAAGTAATCTGTAAGTAACTTAGGTACTTACCCCGTACGAGTACCAATCAACCACGTGAGTAGGTAAGATAGTACTTCCTATAGCACAGTAAGCTGTACCACCTGCATTGTACCAAGATAACCCTGTACTTGCCTACCTTATTCTATACACTAAAGTACTTACTTACTTATTACTTACAAAGGCAGTAGGTAAGTATGCAAGACGACTGTCGTACCTGTCCATCGCCTTGTTCTCGGACTGCTCTTGAATCTCATCCCAATTTGGTCTCCGGTGTATTAGTGCATTGTAAAATCGGAATGAATGTGAAATCTCTGTCGCACTGACACTCGCTCCCTACTTTGTCACGTTACTTGTCGCAAGCGCAGCTGTACACTCATCTACGTAGTGCGAGGGGCGGCGTCACCAAACAGCGCCAGTCTGAGTCTGCCAGTTCAACCATCAACGGGGTCAGTCTGATTTGGATACATCACAAAATAATTATCGCCAAACCCTCATCCCCGTCACAGCGACCTCAATCGCGACCTGCATGGTGGCAGTGCTGCGGCTCGAAGCTGCTGCGCCCAGCTCCCGGCGATGCGGGTGCATGCCCGATGAAGCTCCTAGTGCTTCCTTTAGGACCCCCTCCACAGTCCACTCACCAGTTCGCCTAGTAAGGCTCAGCCCAGTACGACGCTAAAACAAAGCAGCATGCCATGATGGGCCGTTTGTCACAAAAGCGGCATGCAACTTTGCCAGCTGCCCAGTGCAAAGCGTCTCGCTGCCAGTCCTCCGCCCGTTTTGCTTATTAGTTGGGCTTCTGCACATCATCTCTGGCCCTTTCTTTTTTCTTCCTATCCTACCTTCTACTCTCAACATCCAAGCTTTGCATTTTTTGTTTATCGACCTCATCATATATCATCATCTTCTGCTTCGTCATCTCTAACCTCCCCCCTTAGCAAATCTGAAAATTTCTACTTGTGCATTAGCGACCTGTTTATATTTCCAACGCTGCTGTGCTGGACACAACACCAAGACCCGCCATCACCGCCCAATCCCGTTGCTGCCTGGCGTGCCATTCCCGCCCGTCCCAAAGACAATCCTCCTGATATTGACCTCGCCACCTTTTCTACCTTCGCCCACGCCACCCCCAAAAACACTGCTTCGAGCCGCGCCCACATACTCGCTTGCTCTAGCGTCTCTCGCAGTATACTGGATCCCAGCAGAGCCTTGCCTGCCGCTCACACAGCCGCGCTGCTCCGCTATACACTTGAATAAGCGCATCCGAGTATGAACCACAGCCAACATGGGACAACTGCTTCGGCCTGGCCGCCCAACACTGCCGATGCCATGGATACACAGCAGCTGCAAGCAAACCCTTCATGGGGCACTATGTTAAATGACCCCAGCATAACCGACATGATTCAAGCGCCGCACTCTGAACCATGGAACGCCCTTGGTCAGCAGCGGCCATCTCGTCCAAGCACTCAAAACTCATTCGCTCTCATGAGCTATTCCCATCTTCAGTCAGAGGATGGTACAGTCCCCGAGTCGGCTCCGGAAGATGCACGCTATCAATATGAAGACACTTTCTTATTCACTGGCACTAGCCAAGAGACAGCCGGTGCGGCACATATGCAGCAGCTGTTGAACAGCTTTCAGATCAGCAACCCGGGACCCCACATGCCTTCCATGCAAGACGACGCAATGGAGGTTGCGAGCACCTTTTCCACCACGACGGCTGCAACGGGCTATCGCGGGCCCTTCAAATGCCTCCAGTGTAACAAGACCTGCAAAAGCCAGTCCAGTCTCAAGTACGTATCGCTACATGGCATCCGGACGCCTCAGTTTTCCTAACAAGCACCTGCAGAAAACATGCACTGAGTCATTCGCGTCCGCATCGTTGCAATTATCCCAACTGTAGCAAAGCCATGGACGGATTTGGCACACCCAACGATTTGCAAAGACATAAATTCTCAGTCCACAAAGAGGCAAACTTTGGCTATAAATGCACTCTCGGGGATTGCGCTGGGGCCTCACAGCCAAAAGTTTGGATTCGGAAAGATAATTTTCGCACCCACATGTCCAAGGTCCATGGACGTGACATTTCACCCGACGCTGCTGATGCTGAGTATTGGGTCAAGTAAGTCCAGCCCGTCCGAATCCCTACCTATAAGTATGTCTTTTAATCCTTAGCATAGATTGGAACCACGTGTCGGAACCACCGCACCGTCGAGTGAGGTGACGCCATCTGAAGACCTACCTGATATACAACTACCGGGTACAGACAGCCATGTTGCGGAATCTACTCTAATGGACGTAGATCAACCCCAATATCAAACCCCACAAGCAACCAGCGCAATTGTTTCAGACGCATCGTATGACTTCTCAATCGATGGCCATTCACATGCCACCCCGCGGCACCTATCCTTTCAAGGTTATACCAGGCCGACTGGCATATGTTTTGGTCCCGAAAGTGTTGCCTCACTGCAAGGACATCAGCTGCCAGGTTTTGGTAGCCCATCGTTCGCGACACCGTCGATTCAAATGACCAATGGTGGTATCTTTGTCTCGTCAAGGGCCAGCAACACCAGCTATCCAATTGCAGTTCAGGAGGGGCCGCCAAGCCAAGATGTGAGTGCCGGTGATGAGACACGAGTAGTGTACTCTCCCAAAGCCAGCAGCATATTCAGCTCCAGTGCTCCCCGGGAGAATTTGACCGCTGCAAGTTCTCAAAAGGTCGATGCACTCAGCCATGATGCTTTGGTCAACGAGGGCTGGACAACATCACAGCTTGTAGATCATTTAGGAACATTTCCTTTAGAGCTCCTTGAACAAGCTCTTTACGCCAAAAAGCAGATCGCACAGAATGCCAACGATCCAGAGGAAAGTGTGGGCTGCAAATCTCGCTACGAATGCAGCCAGTGCGACAAAGTCTGCAATCGAGCTTGTGAGCTTAAGTGAGCTAGAGTTTTGGCGCATCTTGCGCCGGAACGGAGCATTTACTAATGATACAACTAGGAAGCACATGAAGAGGCATGACAGACCCTACGGCTGCACAGTGAAAGCTTGTGGCAAGAGCTTTGGTAGCAAAAACGACTGGAAAAGGCACGAGAGCGGGCAACATGAACCCGTGGATGCCTGGGCATGCGATGAAGATGGCTGCGTTGCCATCTGTGAGGACCGGCTTACATTTTTGCAGCATCTTATGGGGGCGCACGAAATGGTCCACGGTGAAGACCTTCAGTCAAGAGCACAAAGCTGTAGGATCGGGAGGCAATGCGATGCCAAGTTTTGGTGCGGTTTTTGCATGCGGGTAATTGAAATTGACGATTTAATGGTTCAGGAAGATAGCAGCAATGGCACGCATTGGAGTCGACGATTTGATCATATCGATGGTCACCTGTTTGGTAAGGGCAGCCTTCAGAAGATGGACAAGAGTGAATGGCGATTTCTGGAAGACCAGATGAAGGAAGACACTCGTCGACGGGTGGATCAAATGAGTGCCACTGCAAGCGTACGGAGCACGACTACAAGCAACGAAACGCCGAACAAGCGGAAAGGCTCGGAGCATGCAGATTGTCGCCCCCGAAAACGGGCCGACGTACCATGGGTAGCGAGCAGTCGTTGATGCTAGTGATGCGGTGAGACGCGTGATGGATACGGGATTCGCCCTTCGAAGCGCGTTGGCCAAAGATGAGCTGTACGATCTGAATGGGAGATGAATAATGAAGGGCAATGACCAAGCCGCAAGCAGGGCGGACAATGCTGAATAATGAGCCATCATGGGCAGTGTAATATACATGGGGCTGGACACGGAGTTTGCATTTGGGGGGCGTCATTTGGATTTCTTTTGCATACACCCATTGTCGTTAGCGAGAAGGAAGTAGACTAGAGGATCAGGGGTGCATATCAAGTAGCATGGCATTCCACGTCGCAGGCTATGGCATTCCCAGTAGGGCGCCCGCTGGAGCTTAGCTGAGGAAAGTGGGCAGAAGGATGCACTATGCAGTTGGGGGCTAACATAACCAGGAAACAGGACGAGGCTGGCGCGGCCATGATGGGCATCGGGAGAGGAGCAGGCTGGAGAGGATCTGGCGACTACCGATTGAACCCGCACGGCAGAGCCGGACGGTTCACAGATAAGGCCGCAGGGATTTGGGTGCTGACGGTATATTCTGACAAGCTACTGAATTGAAGAAATGAATAATGAACCAAAATGAAATAGGTAAATGTCCCTTGACGCAGTAGAGGGTGAGCTTTTGCTAGGCAAAAACAGTTTGTGTATGTATGAAGCAGAAAGATCAACAATGGTGTAGATGCAGCCTCAGCTGGGATGTTGTCCAGGGTAGTTGTATACGAGGAACTTTTGAACGTGATCCTATAGTACATGGTTGGGCGTGTGGCGGCGGGCATGGCAGTCTACCAAGGGGGCCGGGTATGGACTCTGCCTTGGTGATGGCTCTCGGACGAGGTCCGTCAGCGCTGCTCTCTGCCAGACAGTTCTTTGCCAACAAGGAGGAAATTGACCAACATTACCGGCTGGGAACACGGGGATGCTAATTGATTCCAGAGGGGGGGCCACTCGTCGAGGGGGTGGGACAGGACTTGTTTCTGACGTGGAATAGATCTTATTGCAGATTTCCATGACGCCCGTTCTCTGGTAGAGGAGCACCAACACAGTTGGGGGCGGAGGACTGCCGGGCAAGCCTGAAACGGGCGTGGCTTTGTGTAGGATGGGGGGAAAAGAGGCGGACGCAAAGCACAATATGATTCACGTGGCAGCCATGTCAGACATCCACTCCCCCCTCCCATTTTCAGAAGCGCAGAGTCGAGAAGCTCGCGGAGGTGAAGATAGACGAGCGGAGCATGAAGCTCAAACTAAGCAGGGAGAGAAGGTGGGAGGGTACGAATTACGAGCGGTGTTTTTGTACTAAAGCAGACGCAGATGTAACGGTACTAGGATTGCGTGGCTACGGGTGTGGTTACGTTGTTGGTAAAAAGCTCAATATATGCTTTTCGGAGCTGAAGAGATTGGGGCGGACATATACATAGTAGGGTGATGACGATGTGGGTGAGTGAGATGGTGGTGGCGTGCATGGAGCATGGAGAGAAGATGCCAGAGAACTAGAACCCGGCCATAACTCGGCAGCTTTTAGGCCAAGCTAGCACCAACTACTATACGCTATGGCGTGTATCTCTTGTTTCCTCTTTTTCCTTTTTTTTTCTCTCCTTTACGGCAATATTGCTAGAGGAGTGAGCGAGGATAGAAGCTTTGTTGCTCGAAAATACAAAAACTGACCGGCGAGACTAAAAGGGTGATTTCAGACGAGAAGATGGGTGTAGGGCGTGTGCGATGACGAAGCAGATGACAAAGACCGGTAGAATGCTGGTTCCGTTTTCTGCTAATTATGGCAGCCGCACGTCAAAAGTTCCTTCCAGCCACATGCGAGGAGTATGGCCATTTATTTTTAATTCGTCCGGCCGGCTTCCCCTGTGGCCCTACAGATACACAAGGGCGGAGAGGGGAGCGGGAGGGGGGGGGTTGCTCGATGTGGTGGCAGAGTTGAAGAGTTTTGGGGGTCGTACAACAGCCAAACAGGGCGTTCCGGAGTAGAGGGTTTCCGTAGTCGGTTCGTTGCTCCGCGAGCATGTTGGAGGGGAGGACCGAGTCTTGACCAGTCGTGATGCGGTGCGATGAGCGGCTGTGCAGGGCGGCAGGCAGACAGGGAGGGGGGGGAGGAGAGGTGGAGGCAGACTAGGTATCTCATGGGGGCGAAGTACTGGTAGCAGACGAGGGAGGTTTCCTCAATTTGGCAAATGGGGGGAACAGAAAGCGAGAAGAGTAGACAAAAGGGTAAGCAACCAATGGGAAGCGCCAGAATTGTATCCAACAGTCGCGCATCTAGACGCTTTTCCCGGCCCAGTTCCAACTTATGAACTAGGTTGTAGGTTGTCCCCAGGTGCGTATTCTACTAGCACTAGCAAAGTTAGGAAAAGGCGCTAGGCCAAACTTGGTGTGTTGAACGGGCAGGGCGGGGAGGGCTAGAGGGGCCCGCCGCCTACCTACGTTGGGGGGACCAACTGAACCTTGGCTTTGTGAACGGCCAATTTTTTTTTTTTGTGGTTTGAAGATGGTTATTTGTCCCTGCGGCTCGATTTTCTCAAAGCGGTAAGAACCGAACCAGAAAAAAAAGGGTACCCTGTAGGTTTCGCGAGTGAGAAGGAGAAAAAGAGAGGGGGGCGCTACATAGGTGCCCTGATGTGGGTGCATGCGCGCGCGCGCGCGCTGTGGTGGGTATATGGACAAGGGCATCGCATGACGGAGACGAGATTATCAAACCGGGCGTCATAGGGCTAGCCAGCGGCGGCCGACGGAACCAAAAGGGAAAGCAAAAAAATAAAAAAACAAATCAGAAAAAAAAAAAGGAAAAATGCGTCATCATTTTTCATCGTCATTTCTCATCGTTATTGAGCAAATAAATACAAGCGCATAGAGGGAGGCAAGGATGGTTTGTCGTCAACTGCATCGGTGACATGTTATAGAGGTAAAGTAAACCCCACAGGGCGGAACCAGGTCCCTGTTGGACGGGGTTTTATTTTTCCCTTCATGTCTACCATGTTGGCTTCGATTCATACAGTTTATTTCTCTTGGTAATGCCAAGACGGCAAAAAAGGGGAGGAGGTCTAGAAAAGAAAAATGACGAGAGGCAAAATAAAGTCACAGACGACCTGTGAAAAAAGAAAGTCGACTCGAAAAGACAGAAAATGGAGATATTTCCTTGCCGTCGCAAAGAGAGGTTCGACTTGGAGTCTGAATAGCTTATGCAATGGTAGCAAGGGAATGACTCTTGTTTCTCTTCTGTGCGTAAACGTGCGTCGCGCCGCCGCCCTCCGCCGGAGATAGCTACGGTTCTAGACAGTGGCTGAGACGAGGAGGGGAGGGGTGAGTGTATATATTTCAAGCTACCAGTACTGGAGGATAGTACTTGTTTTTACTACTGATAGTTGGTAGGGCCAAGAGAGCTCTGGGGGGAGAAGACAAGATTGAAGTGGGGAAAGGCCACGCGCAACTTTGCTTTGAAAGCGTTTTCCCCACCTCGTCAATACGTTTTTGCCATTGGTTTAGATGCACGAAAATGCGGGTCTGATAACTCTAAGTGGGGACGCTCCCCCGTTCGTTAGGCAGGCTGGTAGGGCAGAGAAGTAGCGGAAAGAGACTACGGTACTAGTGCAATGAAGAAAAAAAAAAAAAAAAAAAAAGAGCTTGCGTACCTCGCAACGTATAATCTGCATACCCATAGCGGAGTTATACCTCTAAAATAGAAGAGAGACATGCAGGAGAGTTGCAAGGAAAGAAAGGTGGAGGAGCAAGGTAGTGAGTTGTGGTATGGTGGATTATAGTCTATTTGTAGAGAAGGTAAAGAGGCACAAGTATGCAAGAAAAAAAAACGGAATAAGAATAAGAGAATAAATAAAGAAATGTGAAACATTAAAAAAAAAGCTGCCTAGTGATGGCCATAGGGCAGGACAATACTTGTCCTGCAGCCATGAGTGCGGAAGGAAGCTCGAACCCCCCTCCCTTCCCCCTCCCCCCTCAATTTTTCTCCGAGGCCCTGCATCCAACCGTGTTTGCCTTATCTGACTGACGTCTTGATTCCATGGCCTGGATCTTGTTCTTCTTTTATTAGGAAGACGGGGGGGCCGGCCGCCGCCACCTCAATTTCCTAACATTTCTGAGGTATGCGCCCACTTTTTTTTCTCCCCTTCTTTCTTGCAGTTTTTTTTTTCTCAAAGATGAAAAAAACTCCAATACGAAGAGTGAAGTGATGACAATTAAAAAAGGACGACAAGTGCATCCCCGTGGGGAGGTGTGCGGTCGAGAGGGAGGGAGGGAGGGCGTCTCATACAGAGGAAATAAGAGAGGGTGAGCTTTGCGCAGCTGAGGCGGGCAGTGTGTGTGGTGACTCCACGACGGGGAAAGCCCGCCGCCGCCAAGTTGGGTATTCAGTGCGGGCAAGGCGTGGTGGACGTTGGTAACCCCGAAGCCGACCCCGAAGCCGCGCGCCCCTCCCCGGGGTAGATGGTATCACTGTTGACCAGTAGCGATACGGGGAAAGAGATTTCCGGTGCTATAAAGAGAGGGAGAGAGGAAAAATAAAATGAAAATAAAATAACTGTACTGATACTTTTCATAGTTAAGTGGAGAGGTCTGTGTATATTATCGTAACGGGCGAGTTATGATGTGGATGGTGGATATCTACGCCGTCGCGGAACCGGATATCGGGTCCTCGTCTATAGTGGGGCTACTTCCCCACCTTCTGCACGTTGCAGAGCAAGACATGGCTTTTCCTTTTCTGTTCTTTGCTTTTGTAATCCATATAACCACAAGGGTTCATCGTGATTTTGGTGCTGCGGAATTTCCGTAGTCGTAGTGGTGTTGGCTTATCAAAACAAAAAAATTTGGCACAGCGTGGACAAAAGCAGGGTTGAAGAGCCAAACTTGTCCTTGGTACGCTCATCTCGGACAGATTGGAGCAACACCCCCCCTCCCCTGTCCTCTTTCCGTCCGTGCCGGCCGAAAGAAAATCGGTTCTTGTACCAGTATCTTTTTTTTCTTAGTCTAGTTTGATTCACTTCATCTCCGTTTTTTTTTTTTTTTTTTTTTTCACTTTCCTACTCGCTGACCACCCACCCGACCAACGTTTGTCGCCCGGGCATGTCAGCTTCGCCTCGATCGACGGGCGCGCGCCCCAAGCGCAGAAAAAATACTCGCAAAAAAAGGACGAATTATTATTTTATTTTTCTACATCGCACCAAATCTATCCATTGGAAGGGGATCCCTTGCAGCATCCTTGCATATTCTGTTTTGATTTTATTTTTATTTCTATTTTACTTCCTTAGCTTCGGGACGTGCCCGAACGACACACCCGCACACCCGCACACCCGCACGCCCATCCATCATATATCCATCCATCCCCGTTGGATGGGGGAGGGGGAGGGGAGATTACCCGAGCATCGGCTGCGTCATGTACATGACAATGACATGCCCAGTAGATCTTTGCTGCGAACTAGGAAGAACAAGAGGGAGAATGCGATCCAAAGAAGGTGAAAACGTGTGCGACGCGTGTATAGCCCTCTCTGTCTGGTCTGCGTCAGATGATTCACAATCCCCCCCCTTCGCGTTCTTTCTGCCTTGTCGCATACGCACACGCACTCGCACACGCACCCTCCCTCTCATACGCCAAATACAAAAGGACCTTTACTTTTGTGTGTACATGCCACCATTGAACTTTTGTGTGTGTGTGTGTGCATTGGGACCTATGCAATAGCTTTCTAGCCACTCTAGTCTTGTACTTTTACGTTATTTTGTACAGAAAATCTTATTTCTCAATGATTAAATTTCCGGGAAAGCATGGTCCGCGGCGGTGCCGTAAGACAGACCGACACACACACACACACACACACACGCACACGCGCGCGCGCCCGTCATCGCTATAGATGTCCAGCTTTGCCCATATCAGCTATACCAACCCCCCTTTGCCTCTCGCCCTTTCTCCTAAACGAGGTGAACGAAACCTGCATGTGGCGTGCGACAAAACTCCCTTCTTGTTGTGACGAGTTGTCTTGGAGAGAGAGAGAATGTTTTGACCAGTCTTGCCGTTTTTCTGCCTGTGGTTCTGCCTTGCCGATCGTATCGATAGAGTGTGCTGTTGCTGTTCTTACCAATGCGCCATGTACTTACTAACTACCTAGCTACCACTACTATTGCTGGTGCTGCTGCTACAAATAGTTATCCCCCAAAACATGTCTCGGTGTTATACGAATCGGGGAAAAGCTCGCCTTTCTCCCCGGAACCGTTTTGGGGGTCGTTTACTTTCACATCTTCCTTTTTTTGGGGGGGGGGGGGGGGGGGGGGGGGGGGGGCCTTTGCCTTGCTACAAAGCGGTCGCGCCACGTCCGCCCGCCGCCGCCGCCGCCGCCACCATCACCACCCCTCGGTTGTGGGCATTACTTTCCCAGGGTATTCTTTCCTCTGATAATTTTCCGATTCACTATGCAGGTAGTGTGTTGCGCGAGTGAGAAGGAAAATTGGCTTGTTGCGGCTTGTGGTGATTGCAGAGGTGCGGAAATGAGTTGCATTGATGCCGTCCCTTGTCGCTTTTCTCCCCTCGAATAATACCAATCAATCTAGGTAGTCCTGGAGTAATTTCACTTGTATTTGTTGTAGTTCTGCACGAATATCCAAAACAAGAACAGCCCAAGGAGCGGACATGGGTACAAGTCGGAAACCCCTCTCACACTCGCAAACTAGGTACCCAGTCAGTACAACCACAACAACAGCCACAACCAGCAGCCCAGCTGTCAAAGTCGCAGCAGGTGTGGGTAGCATCGCGCTAGATGGCGGGTGCAACCATTTGGGCCCTTTTTTGACAGCGCCACGGGAGAAGACCGTGGCCGGGGGGAGGGAGGGGCGTGGACCCATAAGAGACGCTAATCTTCGTTCAAAGTGGGTTTTGAAAGATTGGTTTCATGGCCATGGCAATCTGCTCTGCCTGTGGGGAGGCACTTACAGTTTGTGTGAGTGTGTGTGTGCGTGTGCTGCCAATCGGTCAACTATAATCTGTACATAGACGTTGCAAAAGGTGCCCATGACCCCCCTGCCCCCGACTCCTGGGGCCCCAATGTCTCCATCTTTCCTCTTCACCATTGGCCTACTCAGTCAGTATCCTCCCTATCCTCCCTTGTCGTCCGGTTTGTCAGCTCGGTCGGCCGAGAGTATCGGGGGTAGGCGCAGCTGTTGCTCTGTGTGTGTGTGTGTGTTGAATATGTACCTATGTCCTACGCGCCATCGCTCAATTGATCAGGGGGGGTGCAAGGTGGTCATGATACTCGGTACTGGGTACATGGTTTTTCTCTGAGCCCTGCGCCTTGGATCCCTTGTTTCCCGCTTGTTTTCCTTGGTCCCACGATCAAAATGACGATTTCAACCAAATATCAGGCTGCGTAGCTGAGATTCGCTTCGAGGCGACCAACCAGCGATAGATATACACGGTAGCTCCATGGGGGCCGTAAGCTTGATGCTCCTGGTGCCATTTTCTGAAGAACTGCTTTGAACATCTTTTCTTTTTTTTTTGTTTCCAGCGCAGGGGTGCGGCCGGATGTCGCCTTTTCGGATTAGGTTAATTAGAGGGCGGATGATTGAGAAACAAATGGGTATCCCCATTCAGCTCAATACTCGCCTCCTCTTTTTCTAGCGTGTCCGTCATTTGTGCTTTTGTCTTTCTGCAAGTCGTTGTGGCGTGAACTGCTTGTCCCAGACAGCCAGGTTACCTCCCCCCCCCCCTCCTCCCTGGCCGGTCCCCTTCCCGGAGGAAGATGAGGGCCAAAGCGACGGGCAAAAGTCCGCGGGCATTGCGGAGTATGGGAAAACCGCGAGACATTTCGCCTTTTCTGTGTCTTATTATTTTCATCACACATCTGCATCCTGCCCTAGGCCAGGTGCCTAGATCAGACTGTGCGTAAAACAGGCTCCCAGTGCCGGCCGAGGGGACCGGGCGGCGACTATTTCCCATTTGGCATTGTGTTTTGCTTTTTCTTTCTTTATTCTGTGCGTTTTGCTTTTCTTTGCGTGTACGTGCGCTTGGCATGCCAGAGATTGAGTGAGCTGAAGTTTTATCATCCAGCTATGTTTCGGGGTTGTAGGGGGTTTCAGATGCAGCTGCTGACGTCTATTATTGTTGAATCTTCACTGTGATGCGGGATGTTCAGCTTCTGAGTCTCTGCCTCTTCCCTACTTTTGGGAGGGGGGGTTCTTCTCCGTAGTTCGCCGTAGAGCTGTGGTCGGTCGCCTGTCGTCAACCAACAAGCGTATGCCGAACTGCTACTATGCTAGGCTGACACAGGTCATGAGATGACGCCCGACAACCAGCTGGTATCCTTTCAATCATCGTACATATCTACTGTGTGGTACTACACAAAACGATCCAAAATAAAAAGATTCCAGAACGTTCTTCCGTAGACTTCATACATCACTCTAGTCGGAAACATAAACGAGAAAAAAGAGCCCTGCGTTGTTGAAGTACAAAGGTAACAACACGCTGTCGTATAGGTTCCTAGTCAGCGGATAGCCCTACATACAACGTACTAACTACAGATTAGTGAGTAGCGACAAACTACATGCCGTGGTGGGAACATACTGGACTAGCCAGTCAATGCTATTTTTGTTTCCTCGGGGATTTAATTTATACGATGCTGTTGAGTCACAGCGCCACGAATAACCCGTTTCGTCGCCCGCTGCACCACTGCGTATGCCCTGCAGCAGTGCGAGAGCAGGACATCTGCAGTCAGAATTGCAACAGTACCTAACCACGAGGTGTACGAGCTCGTGGGGAATATGACTGTGGATATTGCCCGAAAACACGCAGGAGATGGATTCGAGAAAAAGATTACCATGTTACTGAGCGCCCACACTCCAAGCAAAACGCCGCGGTGGAAGTATCATTCTCTTGGCCCGCCCCCAATGCGCGCGGGGGGCGCAGCTGGTTTGCCAGCCCATGATTTTCGGGGAGGGGGCAGTGCCATGCCGTTATTACTTGCTCCCCTGTGAATCTGGAAATCGATCAAACCCGCAGAGGGCCAACACGGGAAGGCTACGGATGACGGATGGGGAGACGAGGGGAAGGGAGCGTGTGATCCGTGATGTGTCGATGCGCTGTGCGGCTGGTCCCATTTTCGTCAAGAGGGGGGTGGCTGATGCGTCTCACAAACAAGAGTCACAGATATCCAAAGATAATCAGCACTCACCGGTCGCCTTGACCAGAATCCAAGGCATGACTTGATTCCTAAAGAGAAGGTCGCGAATGGGAGGGGGCGATCCCAGCGCTGCGCGTCTTTTTTTTGGCAAGGTGGTGGTGGTGTGGTGCAGGGCGCTTCATCCTGCCAAGTCGACTTGGCCGATGAGCAGTCAGTGCATGTTCTAGCAGGGATCCCGCAGAGGCCATCTCTCACGCCCCCTTGTTCTGGTCCCGAGGAGAGAAGAGGGGGGAAAGAGCAGAAGACGGGACCGGGACCGGGCTGATGAGGTCGAAACAGCAGCGTCAACCATCTTACTCGGTACTCTCTCTGCCTTGCTGCTGTGCTGTGGTCAAGCTTTTGGGATGCACATCACCCATCATCCTAACTAACTAGTGTACTGAGTATGCTGAGGAAGGGGGGGGCTCGAGTTTCCGAGTTTCCAGGGATTCAGCCCACTGATGACGGGCTTGCTTTACCTTATTAGGGGGCCATGCAGCAAGTGTGGTCACCTGGAACCTGCTTTCCAGCTAGCCTCTCTGAGGAGGCACAATAATAAGTTAGTGGTGGACAGTTCTGTGCCGTGCCCCATCAACCCAGTGTACTTACTGAGTACTGGTTACCTACCTACCTCCCTATCTACTTGTCACCTTTACCTATTGCAACCCTCCATAATCTGTAGGAGATTTGAAGTAAATAGTTAGGCTGCCTCGATAGGCACCCTGGATGCCTGGGTAGGTAGCTTGGCTGGGAAGGTAGGGAAATCAATCAGCCGCCGCTGCTCTGATGTGTTGTTGAAATCTGACCCATTTATTCTCGGCACTGAGTCTTTCTGATTGGCCACGGGTGGCGACCTCCTCATGACAAAGCACCCTCTGGTTCTTTTCTTACTCAGTAATAATGAGCTTGCACCAGCGGGCCTTCTCGTTTGTAACCCTGCCTGGCCCGCTGTGACAACCACCAAACCACCAACCACCAACTTAGCTTACCACCGAGCCGCCCCAGGGCAGTTCAAGGCCGGCGCGCTACCTGCGCTTTTTACTGGTCGTCAACTGGCCACACCCCCCTTGCACCTTCCACACATCACCAAAACGCTTTTACTTTACTACTACATATGTAGCTTCGCGCTTCACCATCACCACCATCAACCCCTGCTCCCTGGTTCTATGGGCCGCCATGGCCAATCCAACAAGAAGCATGCCCGTATGTTTCCGCCCACAGAAACTCTCCCAAGTGGCCGCGCCATCACAAGTGGTCGTGTACCCCGTACGCTCCAGCAAAGCGGAATATTACCCGCCGGATTCTTTTTTAAACGATGGCCAAGTCCCGCACAACCGGACGGGCAACGCAAACGAGTTTTAGTGCATAGAGTCATCATGGCCAGAGTCAAATGAATGGACAAGAAGAATGCAACCTTAATTGGCATTTGTGCAATCCAAGGCAAACGGCTGACTGCAGTCTGCGACGCAACTTGGCATCATAGAGTCAGTCACCACCACCCAGTCCCCAGCGACAGCTAAAAGTGACCTGCGCTCACCTCGTTTAGCTCGCTTCTGGAATTCATGTCGATGCTTCCGTCACTCATCCTATGCGCTGACTGACTCGGCCTGCTGCGACATGCATGCAGGCGGTACCGCAAACAAAAGGCTGGGAAGTGCCCCCCTGTGCGACGCAGTTGGTCAGCATCAACTTAGACATTGGCCCGCGCTGCCCAAAACACATGCAAATCCTCAGGTACCAAAAGTTGTAATGGAGTTGAAATAGGCTATGCTGTTGTGAAGCATTGGGCATCACGCTGGCCGCGATCCCAAGTCTCAGCTTAACGCAAATGGCAGTCGCCGCCAGTCTAGGCACAGCCTCCATCGCCAGATTCCACATCAGGCAAAATCGACCAGAGAGCCTTTCGACGCCAGCATCTAACGATAACCTACCCCTGCCAAGCGGCGCAGGAGAGAGAAGAATGATTCCCGAACCAAATCCGGCTCGGTAAGAGTTATTAGTATCACCAATCTTGGCTTACCAGACGGGCAGAGGCCCTCCATTTCGTTTACATTGATAATTTGGCATACCTTTTTTGCCCCTCTTCCGCCTGGGCTCGCCTCGAATTCTAAATCAGCTATCGCCCCAGTTGCAGTTGGGGCGATCTGAACGAGTTGCCAGCCTGGCTTCACTACGTAACCAAATTTTAACCCGGCCCGCCCGCACGCCCCCATGTGGTTCTCAGCCCTGTAGAAAGGGCACCAAAAAGCACTCTGGCTTGGGTGCCTGTCGCCGCTCCAGCTAAGGCGCTGCCTGATTTTTGGCGTCCTTTTCGACCCTCGGACAGGAATCCGGTACTTTCGAGCACCCAAGATGACCACTTGACATGGCAGCACAGAGTGCTACCACGGGAGGGAGGGGTTTGATCCTGGTGTCTCTGCTGCAGTGGCAGATCTCTACAGCTGTAGACTTGAGACTCGGCAAAGTCTTACTTGCCCGGACTGCCCGTCGCTTTGCTCGCAACAGTGCCATGGGCCCATGGAGAGTGCTGAAGCCTTCTGCACATCACCTCACCGCAGTGGTAGCAGGCCCCAACACTGTTGCGTGCGACTTGGTGCGGCCCATCATTACGCAATCTGTTGTCGCGTCACTGACACTAGTGGATATTAGCACCAGTCGACAGCTATCGACCGGGCGCAGGGGGGCCGGAAGGCGGAATACTCACCGATAAGCCATGCCAACTACGGCAGAACCACACTGGTACGACAAGCCGCAGTTGGACGAGTCGAACACACTTTGGCACTCACTGCTCAAGAGGCCAGTCAGTGCAGTCCCCTCACTGCCTGTGATACACATTACAGGGAACGCACTATTTTAGTCCCCAGACGGGGCATGTCCGAACGATTCATCGGCAGCAGCTTCGTACAATCTCACAAGAGTTGGCCAATACCGGTTCAAATCGGACCCAGTAGTTGCCCCCAGAAACTTGAGCGCGCAAAAGTTTCCGTCTTGATCTTTCTTGGCCAACTTGTCGGCCGAGTCCTAAAGGTCGCTGAGCCAACAAACTTCCATCTTCTGCCACGTTCTGGGTGCGATACGACTGCGTAAGCTAGACGTGTGAGCCTCATATCAATCATATTCCCTTAAGGGGTTTGGCTCTGGGGGCCGAATGCGCTCCTGAAGAGCGTAGCCAGTTGGTTTGACCAGGGCAAGTTGCCTGCTGCAGTGCAGCAATCAAGCACTATGCAGCACCTCGTCTCAGTTGGTAAACGAGGTCCAGGTGACATGCCAGCCAATCCGCAACTACCAGTAGCGTTATTATTGACCCTAGTGGGGGAGACCCCTTGCTTCTCTGCACACATGGCAACAGCGTCCCTGTCGCCAACATCGGTGGACTGGAGGTGCCCATCCCTCTCCCGTTATGCGCATCTTCCGCCTTGCGCCCTGGGCTTTTGGATAACGTGCAAGACAGTGTAATCCGTACATCGTCTATTGCGGGGCGGGGACGAGCAATCGCAGGCTAAGAACCAGACGTTTTCGCTGATGGAACCACCAAGAGGGTGTCTTTTTGCATAACAGCCGCTAATTAGATTCTGCTGGTACTTGCCCGGATCTTTCTTGACCGCCGCATGGCACGTCGTTGCTGGTACTGTCTAAAATTGGCGACCACGAAGACGCCCTCGAAACGCCTCCTCGTACAACGCCTCTTCCGCTTGGGGCTCGCCGGAGTTAGCATTGTGCCTTTTCGAGAGGCCTACACATCAAGGTTAAGCCTAGGACAGTGGACCGTTCGGCCCTTTCCTAAATGAGTCTACGAGACTAGTTGGCTAGGGCTGCGGAGGTTCAGCGGAGGCGATATAGGGGCCCCAAGTCCACTGCTATGGGCGTGAAGGAGGGGCGTGTGGTAGGATAAACGAGGCAACTTGAACGAGGCAAGTCTTCCACCCCCCTCTCGGTCGTCGGCAGGTCAGGCGAGGCGAAGCCGCTGGGCTGTTAGTTGGCGGCCGATCTCGTAATGGTGCTTGCTAAGTACCTCGACTGCTAGGACATTCAAGAAAATAAAATAAAAATAAAACCATCTCCATCGATCTAAGGAAGACGCTCCATTACACGCCTCAGCTACGAGATGGACTCACACGCCCCTTCCCCCCAATTCCAGCCCAGAGCTTCTTGACGAGGTTGTGGTGGACCCTTACATCGTTGCATCTGCTTCTTTTGCAGAATATATATCTCTGGTCCGCATCCCTCTGGTCTCATCTCGAATCTCTTTCGATCATCAATCAGTCCACAGACTTCTTCAAACCTCAACTCTACGAGATACCCACCTGTCCACGCATACTCACTCACTCACGCATCACATTCGGTGCCGACCACCTGCTGCCCACACACCTCAGCTTGTCCGAAGATAGCAATACGTGCCGCTGCAGGCATTATTCTACGCTAGCCGCCATCTGCAGCCAAATAGAAACGCTGCCGCCGCTCGACTCACTCTGCCACCAACGAATCCTGCGTTCACGTTTTTGGCCCCCTCCCCTCCCACCCACCCTTCTGCCTGTCGTTGGCCCGCATATATTCTGCCTGTTTCCGCCTCCTCTCTTCTGTTCGGGACAGAATGCTGGCCCAAAGTTCTCCCAACAACTTCCAAATCACTCTGCCTGCTGTCAACCAGCCGCTGACATTTGACGACCTTCGATCCATTTCCCCTGCTGCTCTTGAAGAGTCTGCCCACTTTGCTGGCGACGCTTCTAGCTACCACTCTACTATGCAGAACCCTGTTGCTGCGTACAACACCACAGAGACTGTCTCCCACTTCGACCCCATCACATACGATAGCAAGACCGCGACACTTCAGCACGGTACCGCCTACAACCTACCATTGTCTTCGCCTACTCAGAGCCTCCTCAGCCACTCCATTGAAAGCGACTTTCCCATGGAGAGCTCCCACGGCCCTAGCACACCTGAAGACTGGTCCACGATGCTGTCCGACACCGACAAGTCCTACCACCAGTCGTGGAACGGTGGCGTTGCTCCATACTACGACAGCTACGCTGCGCAGGACATGTCATGTTCGAGCATCCAAGCTTCCCAAATTGCACACCTTGGTGCTGGTTTCGAAAACCAGCCGGCCATGCACTCTTCTGACGATCTGCTCACCACTTCCACTAGCAGCGCATACCCTGCCTTTGTTTCCATGGCTCCTCTCCCCTACGGTCGCGACCTGAGTAACAGCGCTGCCAACTCTGTGCCCCGCGGCTTCAGTCAACACAGCGACGCCTTTTCTGGCTTGCTGGTGCCCTCGATCGACAGCGATGCTAGACACTCGAGCCCTTCTTCTTTCAGCACTGGCGATGACGCCACAACCAACACACGCGCTTCCTCCGTTTCCATCTCCCGCAAGACAAACAGCCGTGACATGAAGAAGCAGCAGCAGCGCCGCCCATCCCCCGTCAGTGTTGGCCGCTCTTCCCAGACCCTCTTGCCTTACCCGAGTCCAGCTTCCACCACCACTACCACCCTTCCTTCTATGAAGACTCTGACAGACAATGCCACTCCCGAGTGCAAGGACTGCAAGGCGTCATTCCGCGATATCCCTGCTCTGCAAAAGCACATCAAGTCCGAGCACACAAGACCGCTTCTTTGCGTCTTCCACTACGCTGGCTGCACTTCGCGTTTTGCCTCCAAGAACGAGTGGAAGCGCCATGTTGCTTCGCAGCACCTTGCTCTCCGCTACTGGATCTGCACCGAAGGAACCTGCGGCCAGACCCGTGGGCCTTCTACCCGCTCTCGCGCCGCCTCGCTTCCCGCCTTTGGCTCCATCTTCAACCGCAAAGATCTCTACACTCAGCATATTCGCCGCATGCACCTTGCTCCCGAGGGCAGCCCCGTGATGGGCTCTGGCTCGAGAAGGGTCATCCCCAGCGAGATCGAGGACCGCATGCGCGAACTCCAGGCGAACGCCGCCCGCACCCGCTGCACGCTGCCTCGCTTCATGATGTGCCCCGCCCCCGGCTGTCCCTCTGAGTTTCACGGCCCCAACGCGTGGGACGACCGCATGGAGCATGTTGCTTGCCACCTCGAGCGCGCCGCCGCCGGTGAGGAGCCTCCAGTGACCTTTGGCGGTCCCGGCGACTGGACTCTCACCGACTGGGCCGCCAGCGAAGGCGTCAACGTCACACGCCAGACCTCCAACGGCTCCTGGAAGCTGTGCAATCCTCTCCGCGGCGAAGGTGGTAGCTCCCGTGGCGGCCGCTCCCGCACTAGCGTCTCCTCGGCGGCCGCTCGCCGAGCATCAATGGCTCGACACGCCGCCGGCGAGGAGGACGCCGAGGGCGAGGACTGCATCGCCTGGAGCCGTTCATGACGGAGGAAAAGAATAGAGAGGCCATTATTTACTGGATTCACACTGTCACGCGTCTTTTCTTTTAGCGAAGCGGGTTTATTTGTCCATTATACAGGTTGCATTATCTTCTTTTGAGTGCTTGTTGGGGATACACTGGGATAAATTGGAATGTATCTCTTTTCTCTTGCTCCCAAATGTTCATTTTTCCTCTATGTTTTTATACCATTTCTAGTTGAACAAACACGGGATGTAACTTTGTATCACTTTTTATTCTATTGTTTCCTTTGTTTATACTATATAGCTGGATGTTTCACAACATTATGAAATGGTACGAACTATAAATCAATATTTCATTATTTTGGAAAAATATGAGAACAGAAAACTATGCTCGACGGAAGCCCCGTGGTCGTTTATCGCCGTCGTCTCTCCTCCTTGCGTTTTGGTCTTGTTGTGATTTTGCAGAGTTTGTCAGCATCGAACGTTGTAGACCGGCTACTTTCGTGTACTCGAAGAGGAAGAAGGAAGACGAAAGACGAAAGACGAAAGAAAGAAGAAGGAAAATTCACATGTAATGCACTCGTCATGATCGTCGACAAACGTCAGTCATGACCCACGACCACGAGCGGCGCCTGCGACCGTGCACCGTCAGCTGAGGCGTTCTACCTATGCCTTTGCTTGACGTCCGGTGGGAGGGCAAGGGGCGTCGGGGTTTCTCGCTTGTTGCTCGGGTATGAGGGGCATTACAAGGCACCGAAACAGAGCCCGAAGGATTCGAGCACGTTTTTCGGTTTCATTTTTGGCGTCGGGGGCTGGGGCGATGAGAGGACCCGAAGGGCGGTAGTTGGATCCAGGGATTGCATGGATGGGCTCTTACTCACCCAACAAACGGCATCCTTCCGTAACCTTGGCTGCCCAAAAACAGAAAAGGGGACATCTCGCCACCGGTAGGCTGACTTGAATATTATCTTTTAATTTCTTAAAAAAACGGCCCCTAAGAACACTATATAATGTTCGAGGCAACATTGATAATCCAATTGGTAATGTCTGTGCTATCAGATACATTCACACCCTTATTTCACTTTCCCCATAAAATCAACCAAGAAGACTATTCATATCATGCATAAGAGGAGGCATAGGTAACGCAATATACCGTTCGTCTAGACTAACAGGGTGCACCCGCTCAAATGCACAAATGCACCTGGGAGATGGTGGTGCCAGAACCGTCAACGTTCACACGCAGACGAACGCCCCCAGTGGCAGAGTATATATAGATTATGCAGCAGCCACTGCCCTGGCTGGTGCGACGGACTCTGCGGGCTTATCGCCGCCACCGTCTTTAGGACCCTTGCTTCTTTGCGATCTCCGTTGCTGTCGGGCCTTGCATTCCACGGCATACCCCGGCTCATGAGCTTTTCGCCATTCAATCCATTCTTCATATGCCAGCTGAGCACCGGCATTAGGTAAAGTAGGCTTGGGGACGGGAGGCCTGCGACTATTGGCTGCAAATTGAGGCTTCTCCAGTCCGTTCAAGAGCGGGAGAGGGCCGAGCGATGCGAGCGAGGCTAGGTATGGGATAGCTGCAATTTGCTGTGCGGCGAGTTGCTGTGCGGCGAGTTGCTGTGCGGCGAGTTGATGCGCTGCCAGGTTTCCGAAGGGCATCATTGGAGCTTGAACACCAGGTAGCGGTGGAACTGCAAAGAATGGTGGCTGTGGAGCCGCGTTGCCAGGAAGATATTGAGAAGTACCAAAAGTCTCCGAGCCAAGTGCAAGGTTGAAGCCTGGGCTTAGTGGCACAACTTGTGGATTGAATGAACAAGTGGGAATAGAAGCTTGGTCTTGAGGAGGTAGGTAGGGGTTCAAAGAGAGTGTGTTGTCTTTCAGCCAGGCTGCGGTGGTAGGTTGGGGCAATGAATTGAGATTGTGTGAAACCTTCTCTGGCATAACCGGAACACTAGTATCCCATGGAAGTGGACGTCGAGGGTTCTGTTGATGTCCTAAGGATAAGAATTCTCTCGCTTTCGGGTTCCACGCGTTTTGCTTGGTCAGAGCCTGGACGGCATTCTCGGAGCCTTCGCAACTGTTTATACTGGACTGACTTTTGCCCCAATAGTCCACCTTGAAGTCGGATATAGTTTGGTTTCGTCGACCTTGACCTGCCACTGGCCTTCGAAAAGATTCCATCGACTTATTTATGGCTTCAGGCCCAGGCGGTTTATGTCTAGTCTGATTCTTCAGTGGAGATTGCGGTGCCCGGGTTACGGCGGAGTGATTATCACGGTTGAGACGTTGGATCAATCTTCGAAAGGCTTGATCGCGGCTATGACGAATAGCCGTCTGAGGAGACTGTGTTTCATCAACCTGTAGCCGATCTTGAACAACCGGGACAGTTTGTTCAACTGGGTTGCTGGAATCTTTATCTCTCTCGTAGATGCTACGCGATTCGTGCAGCGGGGTGTGCGCTGAATTGGAAGATGACGACTGGCGACAGAGTCTGTCTAAAGTCACGACCTGGAACAGGTCAGGCGTGTGTGCTTTCCCAGAGTTTGCCGAAGGCTCGCTCACTTCTGAGGCTGAGCTAGAGTCTCGTTGATGACTTGATGAATTTCGAGAGACTTTGACATACCGGCGATCGTCGCCTGCAATGGTAGGAGTGGGGGTCTCTTGGTGTATGTCGAGTTCGAAAATGCTCATTTTTCGGCCTTGTATGGGCTTCAGATCGATCTTTTTGACTATCTTGACAAAGTTCTCGGAAGTTGATGACGACTCAGAAGAAGATCTGTCCAGGAGTGAAAATTCAGAGCTGCTTCGGTCGTGTTGGGATGTATGATTGCTCTGGAATTCAGCAGCCTGCGGGTAGATTTTGCTGTTGAAGTGCTCCGCAGGCGGCATGATATTCTCAATGTCTGTCGAGGATCCCGTGTCTTGACGAGTCCTCCAGTTGGGGTCCTTCATTGCTTTTGGAGTGGTGGCATCAGACGGTGTGCGGTCCTGGCAAATGCGTTTTGGTCCACTGACCGTCTTCAGAGAGCCGGTCTTGGTCTTTGCAGTACGCATTGTGCATGGCTTTGCAATGATTGGAACGATCATGATGCTCTTTAATATGAAACACCTGGTGATGCTATGTATTTTTCAGCTGACAATGGTTTCGGGTTAGTCGTGGGCAATGAGACGATAAACCCCTTTGTGTTCGTTTCGCTATTGGGCAGCTCTTGTACTGCTTGCGCTAGAATTGATAGATTGAAGTAGAAAGCTATCCGGTGCGCCAAAGGATCAGGGAAATTATATCGAGCTTGATTCTAGAAATCGCTGAACTGGAAAAGTGTGGACGCAGGCTGGGGTGTTTGGTTGATGGTCAAGTGAAGAGCATTTGGGGAAGAGGAAATTCCTATGGCAAATTTGTTTTCATTCGGTAGGGGGGGTTTCCTGCTCAGCAACGGAAGGGCGAAAGTGCAAGGCGGTTGTTACATCAAATGAAGGAAGGCACGACATGTACATCGCATGACATTGTCACTGCGTAGTCTCAGAGGGAAAACAAAAGCGGCTCATATTCAATGCAACGCTCGGAATTGTTTGATATGCTATACCCAAAAATGACGGAACAAAACGATTGACTAAAGACCAACCGGCAACGATCTTGGCGGCTAGACACCGGAGTACGATTGACCACCCATAAAGGCAGAAAAAGCGCGCTAATGAGATCAGAAATGAGCAATCGACAGAGTTGCAAAGAGTACTTACTCCGTTTCGTGTTTGCATGTATACGGTGCCTGGACCGGTAAACTTGCACACAAGTCCTTCTGCGGAGGCAAGGTTGGAAATGATACCACCTGAGGCAACTCTCTCCAGAATGTACTTTGTGTTCCAGGCGACCAGATGACCGTTATCAATGATGTACTTTTCGCCATCCGCAAGCTAATCCGTGTTGTTAGTAGTTGACATGAGAGGCAGGCGGGGTGGGGGCAAACTCGCATCTTTGCGGATAATAGCGCCAAAGCTGGAAACCCAGAGGATACCGGTGCCGCTCATCTTGTAAACGAAGAGGCCCTCTCCGCTAAACATGGCCTTGCCGAGACCCTGGCGCTTGTGGTCCTTGGTGACGCCCTGGGTGGAGGCAAGGTAGGCGTCGTGGCCGCAGGTCCACTGGGCGCTGCCGTCGAGACGGATGGTGGTGATGTCGCCGAGCATGGGAGGCGCGAGCAGCAGCTCGCCGGGGCCTATGTAGTGGGACTGGCCGAGCTCGGCGCCGGCAATCATCTTCTTGACGCTGAACTTGAACTCGCCGCGCAAGGTCATGGTGGGCGACATGGCGATCATGGCACCGGGCTTGGCACCGAGCGGGCAGCCCATGGCCAGCTGGATGGTCAGGATGGTGTTGCAGTCGCGGTGGCTGATGCGGTAGCTGCCGCCATTGAAAGTGCCAACATCGTCGCTGGTGGCCACGGCGCCGACAAAGGCCGAGGACGGGCCAGCCGAGGCAGCAGCCTGCGCCGACGCGGCCGTCTGGCTAGACAGCTGGCTGACCGGGCGGTTACCGGCCTGCTGGTAGTGCTGCTGCTGCTGCTGGGCAACCGCTGCCGTCTTCTCAGCGGGATATCCGGCGTCCGGGTTCGGATAAGTGGGAGGAGCAGCAAACTGGGGCTGCTGCGGCTGAGGTTGTCGGAGCTGGTGGGCGTCGGCCTTTTCAGGTGGGTAGGAGGCGCTGGGGCTGGAAAAAGCAGGCGGGGGCTCGGCGTACTGTTGCGAGTTGTGAGGTGAATGGTGTGCCTGGCCGGTGCCGGCTCTCATGGCGAGGTTGGCATACTGAGGCGGCGGCTGCTGCTGTTGCTGCTGCTGCTGCTGTTCATGAGAAGGCGGGCTGGATGGCGGCGGCGC
This sequence comes from Cordyceps javanica, assembly GCF_051103115.1. Taxonomy (NCBI): domain Eukaryota; kingdom Fungi; phylum Ascomycota; class Sordariomycetes; order Hypocreales; family Cordycipitaceae; genus Cordyceps; species Cordyceps javanica. The sequence goes on from NC_139296.1 coordinate 4,690,676, forward strand.
ATAGTGAGGGGAGGGTGTCTGTTGCGGGGGAGGGGCATACTGCTTGGCAGGACCGGTCGACGAGGGCGGCGGAGGATAAAATTGCGCCTGGCCGCTGGGAGTCGCGGATGGCGGAGCGGGATACTGTTGAATGGGCGGCGAAGAGGTCGGGGGCGGTGCGTATTGCTGGTGGGATGGTGTCGACGAGGCAGGCGGGGGTGCGTACTGGCTTGTTGGTGGTGACGATGTTGGAGGCGGCGCGTAATGTTGGGCTGGAGGGGAGGTGGTGGGAGGCGGCGAGTAGATTCGCTGCTTGTCGGGCGTTTGCTGCGAAGCTATGCAGTATGCGATGTTAGAAAAGAAATCAAAACGACGATATATAGCTCTTGCTGTGAAGGCTGGACGGGGGCAAACGTACGAGCGGCACCTGGAGGAGCTGTGCGCGTGGTGGTTGCGGTGGTTAGCGTAATGACCGACGGGTGGATGAGGTGACACTGGACGGGGGGTTCTCACGCGGATAGTAATTCTGAGGTTGTGCAGACATGTTGAGAGTATTCGCAAGATGCAGTAGTCAGGTCTTTTGAAAGGGGCACAGAGTCCAGCTGCGAAATGGGAAGATGGGGGATATTGCGCTGTTGAGCGTTTGCTGCGTGATTCCCCGCTTCGGGGCTGCGCTGCACGAAGCGGTGCAGCTCGGTACCTATAGGATAGGGTTGTCACAATGGATAGAATCTATAGTCCTGATGGAGGCATTCAAACAGGCAGAGCAGTTGCGTTCGAATACTGATATGACTTGAATATAAAAAGGGAAAGTGAAAAACAGAAGCCTGTGAGCGAACGCAGAAAAAAAAGGACAAGTTGGAGAATAGCTAGCTACGTGTCTGTCTGCAGCGAGGCCACCCAGCCTGGGTCGGTACTATTAACATGTTGGAGAAGCTCCCCCCCCCCGCCAAGACAGTTCGATCAAACCAGCGAGCTTCAGCCAATCATTATCACGGGCCTGGTTTGCAGAGAGCAGATTGGCCAATGGTTCCTGGAGGAGGAGTGAGTTAGCGCCCGCGTGGAGATGGCTGAGGGGACGGGCGCTTACAGAAGAGACGGGAGTGGACAGGTGCGGCGGTGCAGCGCCGGCAGGCTGGGATGGATGGTTTATTGGGCGTCATGTTTAGAAAACGCCATCTCATAAAAGAGGAGGGAGGAGAGGAGGAGGCGAATATAGGAAGCGGGAAATGCAGATCTCGAGAGGTGTTTATGAGGCGGCGCTGGAGGGCGCATTGCGAATGTGCATATGATGAAGCTTTTGCCAAGAGTGATGGGCAGATATAGACGGCAGCGTTGCAAATTGTGGACTTGCTTGTCGCTTTATTTTTTTCCTTCTTTTCTAGCCAGCCATGGTTCAGAAAAAAAAAATAGAATGCATGTCATCACGAAAGCGTCTCGGCAACGCATCAATCACCGCTGGTCTCTGCTCACTGCGGCCTGTGCCGTGTTGCCTACTCAGTACTTACCATGCCAAAGTTTTGACATGCCAAGACCGGGGGACCCACGTCACTTGGCTGTAATGTACCAGTATGGGGTCCTTCCTCAGAACCTCGCCGCAGGTTCGTCGATCGCAGGGGTTTGAGAGAGGGGGAAAAAAGGACGAAAGAAACCTGTTTGGGATCGGGCCAAGTTCTGCAGCTTGGTGGCGGGCCGTGTCGGATATGGAGGTCGGCGACGTCGTTTCCCTTCAGCCTCGGCGGTGCCCACTTGATGTTGCGGATAGAGGTGAACCGGTATTGATTCGTTGAGGACGGGCGATTCGGAGACGGAGACGGAGAGCGAAAATCTCTGGTCCGCAGTAATGATTTGCTGCTCTGCTGGGTATGAATGAGAAGTCGGGACAAGACATTGATTGGTTGGGCGAGTTGTGCTGTGTGTGTGTATGACGGATAGATAGGTGGCATGCCGCTGCTGGTGGGCGGGTTTACATAACAGCCAACCAAGGTGGTGGCAAGGTAGGAACGCCTTGGCTGTGAGCCTCGTCATGTACGGAGTACGTATGAGACGGAAAGAGGCGAGAACATGCAGGCGGCCATTGATGTATTGATGTGGTGTCATGGTGAGCAGTGCACACGGCAGGTCGATTAGGTTTGAAAAATGGGACAGGCATGCATTGATTAAACGGCTTGCTGGAGGTACTTACTGGTACAAAGCTTATTGTTGTCCGGCTCCGTAACAATATCAAAGTGGTCGCTCTACTGGGCAATAAATTAATTAATAGAGAAATGACGGACGGGACAGGGGGCTTGGCGACAGGTTGGGAGTTGGGGGCTGTTCGTTGACCTGCTGCCCTTGCTGATACAAAGCATCGAGTCCAACTAATAACAACGGATCTAGGTACTCCGGACTTGGACAGCAGCTTGGATTGTACCAGTAACTTGGTCAAGTACCAAGTACGGAGTATTAGTACGGATAGATCGTTCATAATTGACCTGGAGGGGGGCGGCGCAGAGCCGGCATGGTATTCTTGCCCGTCGTCGATCGGGCTGGTTGGTGCAAGCGCCCGTCGAGGCGGGACCCCAGGATGCAGTGTGACGGAGAAGGGGGGGTGGACAGAAGCAGATGACGTGTGGGAGGGAGGAGGAACAAACGTCGGTAGCAGAATGTGAAGAATAAGCAGTCATCCGCTGACCCAGAGGGAAAAGGAAAGAAAACCACTTGAGACAGTACAGCTAACCAGTACGCCAACCTCGAACCCGAGTCAAAACCTCACTCACTCTGTCACTCACTTACTTACTCACTCACTCACCCACTCACTCAACTCACAGTCCTGAAAACCCACACCAAACCCGCCCGCGCGCATCAAGGCGAAAGGCCAAGGTCCTGAACCCCTGCAAGCCACTGAAAAATGGTTGATGGGCTTGCCCCCCAGTTGCCAGCGAGCCGGTACCACGCACCGGGAAGTCGGGCCAGCCACAGCCATACCCAAACATCCAAAACACCCCTCTCAAATTTCATCACGTCTCTGGTCTGGTCATCTCGGACAACTGGAGTTGCCGGGCTCACCAGAAAGATCCTGTCCACTCACCCTCATCCCACCAGAATTTTTCTGTTTTCTTTTTCCTTTTTTTTTTCACTGTAATATGTTGGGCAAGGGGCCTCTTTTCGTTGCTCATCCCTCTCCTTGGATCACTTGACTACTTGACAGGACTTTGCAAACCCAGTGGTCACTCGAAGGAGGGACAAGGAAAAGAAAAAAAAAAAGGCAAACCGCGCAAAACGCCTTGCATATGCGCAGTATCTGCACTTACCATGGACCATGTGCAGCGTGTTCTCTGCACCTCTTTGTCGCAGACTGGACTTGGAGTTGAGACTGGGTGTGCTCTGCGCATCCGCCTCGGACCCTTGTCTGCCGTGTGGTCCTCTGCTGGCCCCGCGAGGTAATATCGGTAAGTACCCGGGGTACTTATTTCTAGTATCTGTTTGGGTACGTAACCAAGGTACTTGGGCAATCGGTAAGTAGAGCTAGGTGCCTATCAGTACATAGATATTGAGCCCCTTGCACCTTGCTGGTTCCCTTCCTCTTTTCTCCTACCCGTTGCCAGCTCGGGATAATTCACTATTTCACACTCAAAATGAAAGAAACCTACCCGGTCTTTGCACCCGTCGATGCTTGCTTCCGAACGAGAAAAGATGATGATGATGACGAAAAGTGGAAAAGAAGAGAGAAGAACAGAATGCAAAGACAAATATGTGATGCGAACCCCGCGACCTGGCATGTCTCCTTCCCCTTTCATTACATCCTGCAGCATGGCCCAACCCGTCGGGCTCTGCGCCACGCCACGCGTGACGATCCCCATTCTCAACTGCGGCGCTACTTATCCATGGAGAAAGGCAAGAGAAAAAAAACAAAAAAATTATTAATAAAGGAAAACAAAAAGCAAACCACACTAAAAAATTGACTACTGGGATCCCATTGCTTTTTTTTCCCCTTCTTCTTCTTTCCTGCAGCCATTCCTTACTTACTACCAGTACAAATTAGGTACCTAATAGATGACCCTGGGCCGGGGCTGAACCTCGTAGCCCCCTGCTCGTCGGCCCTTGGTGGGTTTCCAGTGTGGGTTGTCCTTCCCTGCCTGTCAAATGCCCCCGCTGCCCACCCAGCGACCACTGAACCACTATACCGGGTTGACCAGGCCCCGAATAATCTCGTCTCCCACGTTTTCCTCTTCTGATCTCTTTTCTTTTTTTCTCCTCCTCTCCGACGTTTTATCGTATTTCTTTGTTTTCCAACTCTCTTTCGTTGTTTCTCCCATAAATCTTCAACACATACCAAAAAAAACAAAAAGGAAACGTGACTTGTATCGTCACTCGGTGGCACGTCTTGGTCGATTAATCGCAGCTTCGTTGACGGCACTGCATCGCTCAAACTTTCCTGCTCGACAAGGGAACTCAACCCCCCCTCCCCTCCAAACTACGACATCTTCACCCATGCGTTGCACAGCCTTGGACTCCATGTATCATCCTGTACGCTGTCGATAATAGCAGATTTGGGTGACCCCAGTTTCCCCAGCGCTGGGCGAGGATCATTATGGCGTCCGATCCTGGTGGCCGTGGTGCCGACGCCCGTCCGCAGCCTGCCGCCGGCCTGCCCGAAGACGTCGCACGCACGCCGCATCCGCCTCATCAGCATCATGCGGCGGGTGCCGGATCGAACACAAGTCGCCCCACGGTCGCGGAGCCTCGACTTTTGCCTGCCGCTCCTTTGCCCCGGATATCGAGCGGCGACACGATGCTTGCGCCGCGCTCAAGGCCTGGAGAGCTGACCCGTCGCCGTAGCCAGATCCTGCAGCCGGGAACTGGCGGCGAGCCACCCGCCCGGGGCACAGGCGTACAAAAGTCAACGTCCCGCCCCTCGGAGCAGGCGGCCGCGATGCGAAGACATGGCAACGGCGGCAACGGCGGCGGCGGCAGCGGAAGCGGCCCGGCAGGCCCGTACCGGCCTGGGGCAACGGCGGCGGCGACACGAGAGAGGATGCTCCGGATGCTGGAAGCAACTGCCAGCGCAGAAGACTTGGCCACGTTGTCCGCGCCGCCTTCTCGTACCGATGAGGATGATGCGCCAATAAAACCCATGTCGACAGCCCGACCAATAGCAGTACCGCGGACACGGCGTACTGTTGATGTGGACATGCTCGACGCCAGCATGCCGCCTCCGCCTCTACCAGCGCCAGCGCCAGCGCCTCTGCAACCACCGGGACCGAACAGGGCGACGGATCCCGGCATGGGGGCAGGCGGCATGGGTATCCTGTCCAGCAGCCTGCCACTCCAAGCGCGCGACGACCCAGTCACGGCGAGTAGCAGCGCGAACGGTGGTGGCGTCGGCGTCGGCGGCGGCGGCGGCCTCGATGGCGGCCGCGGCAGTCTGAAGCGCAGCGCGAGCAGCGGCAGCAACAGCTCTCACACGGTGACAATCATCGAATGCCCGATCCTCGAAGTGGACGAACGGTGCGGCAACGGGGACGAGGACCTGTCGTGGCTCAGCAACGACCGGGAGCTGGAGCAGATGCTGGCCATGACAGCGGCGGCGCCGACCTCGTCGTCGTCGGCGTCGTCGTCGTCGCACGTGCGGCCGGGGCGGTCCAGCCTGACGTTTCGGCGGTCGCAGGAGGCGGCCATGCAGTGCTCCCAGGTGGTGCGCAACGTGCCGCGGATGCGCAAGCGACGAGGCAGGAAGCTGGACCGCCGGAGGCAGTCTCTGACCTTGTCGGAGAGCACCATTTGCTTGTCGGCGTCGCCCTCGCCGACGGCCACGCCCGTGAGATGAAATGATGCCCCAGTATATAAACATGGATATACATACATACATTTCTGTGCATGTCAATTTTGCACGGTGTCGGTGGCAGACGCATCCACAGATGCGCCATTGTATATTTTCACCGTGTCGGGGGGGTTTTGTCTTTCCTTTCTTTTTTTTGTTCCTTTTTCTCTTCTGCCTAGAATGGGTGTTTTTGCTTTTCGACATGACGGCACGGCGTTTTCTTGCCTTTCACGAGAAACGGACGAAACGGGAAAGACCGGCATGACAGAGCCGATGGGAAGAAGAATACGGATATACCCTCTCTCCTGTACTCATTTTTTTTTCCGATTGCTTTGTTTCATTTTCTTCCCTTTTGGCCGGGTAATGATCTAACCAGCCTCAAGGTTGGGAGTCGGTGTACTCTTTTTACGATCTATGGAATTTGGCAAAAAAAGCTCCAATTTTCTATTATTTTTATTATTTTTTGTCTATTTGTTCTTTACCTGCTCATAGACTTTTATTTCCATCGCCAAGTAGGGAGGGTAAGAAGGGGAAAACTGGGCGGGGTATATTATTACCATGATACCACACTATGAGCATTTTGCAAAGACGTTTTTTCATTTTTTTTTTTTCTTTTTTCAATGCCCTCTTTTTGCCTCTCCTCTTTCATGCAGTGACATGGTCGACCGTTTTACGTTTTACGGATCTAGTGGTTTTGCTGCACCTCTCTCCCAGCTGATTGGTACTGGTAAAGGTTTATTTTTAAAGGCCGCGCAGAAATTGCATGCAGGCGCGCGTGCCCTTGCAGGATAGATCTGGCGTCCGGCGGCACGCTAGGACACTGACTACTTAGGGGGGGGGGGACCAAGGAGACGGGATGGATCTTGGGAGCAACGAGAGCGGAGACTACCAGTATGGTGACCTCGGAGGAGGAGCAGGCGGGAGCAGGAGGAGCCGCAGCAGCATCGGCAGGCTCCGATGCGACGGGTGACGGATGCCATCCCTCTCCTTTGTCCGCGATTTTGGTTCGTTGACTGTTTGTTCTAGCATCGAGGCTGACAGAAAACGAAGCAGAAAGGCAAGGCGGGAAAAGAGAAAAGCAAAAAAAAAAAAAAAAAAAAAAAGAAAAAGAAAAAAAAAGAACGAGGAGGAGGAAAGAGCGCGAAAAAGAGGAGCGCTGAAAGCTGAGCCTGCAAAACCTGTCACCTGGCTACGCAAGCGAAGTGGTGTGGTGTGCACTGTATGTAGGAAAACTGGGTAAACTCGGCAGCCTTGTTCTTTTCCCTCCGTTGAGGAGTGTTTGGGGTAGGGACGCAACTTGACCCCAGAGATGTAATGCCGAGCTTTTTGTTGCATCGCGTGATGTTGGGATGGAGAATCATGCAGCATGGGAAGGGGGCTTGGCGATGGTAGCCCTGTCGATTTGCTTTTTTGCCGCTCGAGTTTTGAAACGGTTCGATGACGATCGGGTAGAAGAGGGAGTTGGTTCAGAGGATAAGTACCGATTGGAGGGCTGCTACTCTCCCCTCCTGCTTCCGTTTGTTGTTATTTTACGTTATTTTACTCTTGACTTGTCGTCACTTGCATAAATCTTCTTTTCTGGGTTTTCCTTAGATTTACCGGTGGCAAATTTCCTGTTTCTTTGTGCGTCTGATGTCCGACGGTGACGGCGACGGGAGGGAGTATAGTATTCATCCTTGGATCATAAGAGGCAGAGAGGAACGAGGAAGAGGAAAGGAGGGATAGCGCGAGGTAGAGAAGAGGCGGAGGCGGAGCAAAAAGGAGGGGGGAAATGACCAGAAAATCGAAAGTGCAAAACCAAAATTCACCAATGGATTCGAGTTCCCAGGCCGGTGAAAGAGGTGACAGGCAATTTGGAGTCTGGTGAGGGGGGAAGGCTCCTCTTTCTGCAATATAATCGGAGCAGCACCCGTCGGCCCCACGGCCGGCTGTTGATGCGATGGGAGGGGAAAGGATGTGATGGCCTACTGCGGGGGGCGAGAGAGCGAGAGAGCGAGAGAGCGAGAGAGAAAGACAGGGAGAGAGAGAGGGAGGGAGCGTCGCATCGAGGACGGAGTCTTGCGCAGAGCTAGCTCATTGGTGGGTGATCTGCCTCTTTTAGGTCTGCCTACGACGAATAGATCGATAGGTCGCTGGGCGTTTTTGCCGTCTTTTTTTTTTTCATTTTAGGACCGAATATCGTTTTTGTGGTGCAGCAAAAAAGTGATGAAGAAGAATAGAGTTTACAATCACCGTCGAGCACCGTGGAACTTGTCCCGAACGGATCTAGCAGCAGAGGGCTGGGGAGGTAATGATCGCTGGGGCGAGGGCCGAGACGGCTCGGCCGGCTAAAGGAGGGCTTTCAATCATGCGATGGATGGATGGGGATGCCGCAAAAAGTGTGCAGTACTGCGAGGTCAAGCGGTGGCTTTTTTTTTTCGTTCTCTCATCGTCCGTGTGCTACTAATAAAGGATTGACAGACGTCAGCCGAACCAGGGTCACTCGCCCCCCCCCGTAGTTGATCACGACCGACCAATACCACACACACTTGGAAGTTTGTAATGCTGGGCGGGAGCGTGAGCGGGGTTGGCGTAACCTCTGCATTGGTTCCAGGCCAAAGGTCATGGTTTGAAAGGAAGAGATGGGAGGGAGGGGAAACGGGGGAATTAAGAGGAAGAAGTATTTAAGGAGAATCTGAAGAAGAATTCGACGGGACAAAAACAAATACATGGTGGTTGACTTGGCAATAGGGTGTGGAAAATGCCAACGGGCAGCAGGGGGGGGATCAGGATGTCTCACATTTGATGCGAGAAATGGTGGATGGGTCGCAAGCCACCATTTCGACGGAGTATGTATCAGTAAGACTGACATGGATGGAGAGGACGAGTGCGTGAGAAAGGGACTGTGAAAGAGGGCGTGAGAGAGAGAGAGTGGGAGAGAGTGTGTGGGAGAGAGCGAGAAAGAGAGCGAGAAAGCCAGAAACAGAATAGTAGGGAGAGGCTGTAAACGAGAAAACGACCGAGACGGGATAGAGGCAAAGAGCAGAAGCCGATGGAGAAAGACGATAGACGGACAAAGAGAAGAGACAGAAGACGGATTGACAGAGTAATAAGTGAATGAGTGGCATGACGGAGAGACAAAGTGATAGATTGACACACAGACCACAGACACAGACCGGGACAAGCGGCTCAGCCCAACTGGTTGTGTGGCTTGCGGATGGGACCTGAGAGTGATGGAGTTGTACTCGAATCGAGAAGAGCAGAGAGAGAGAGAGAGAGAGAAACTATTAATATACTTATCCCTTGTACGAGGTGGGTAGTGGGGGGGCGTTGATGGATGAACTGATGGAGGTTGATGAACTTGACAGTTTTGAACTGGTGGGATTGCTTGATTGGTTCGACGGCCGTTCTTGACGCCCATATGCACAGACGAGGAGGAGAGAGCTTGTCCAGCACACAAGCCAAAGGAAGAAAAGGCTGGAATTGAGTGGGGGTCGGCTAGGAGTGGTGGAATAGGATAGGAAAAGGTCCGTGATAAGTATGGCGTTGCTCGGAACCAGGTGGCTTTGGCTGTTGGTATGTGTGTGCTGTGTCTCTGTCCATCTGTCTATCCTGTTCCACAAGTAGGTACCAATCACCAAACAAGCCAAGGTTATAATTGTCTGCTAGCTGTAAACTGCTTCCTTGGCTTCCTTCTACTCCGTGCACAGAGGACCGTTTTTGTGCTTCCTTTTTTTAAGTTCCGTCTTGCTCTTCCGCTCCTTGTATCAGACACGTTGTTGATGATACGTTGCGGCTCGGAGAAAATACATGGGGGCTCTCTCTCTCGCAAGATTCTTTGTAGGGTAACTTAATCCTTGTGAACCTTGTCAGCTCTTCTTTGTGAGCTGGAATATAGTGGGTTCCGGCGGGCGACAGCGACGGCCCCCCCCCCCCCCCCCCCCCGCCCATACTTGGACCAAGTACCTTGTCCTGGCCGACTTGTCGGGATTGGATCTCGTTGCATGTCTCAACGTCTCCACGTTTGAACGTCTGAATGTCTGGTTGTCTAGATGCCTGTATGTCTGGATGCCTGTATGTCTGGCCGTCTGGCCGACTGCTGGTGGTCTTGTTTGGTAGCCTAGCTTTGCTCGCCCAGGTGCCCAGCTGGGCCGGTACTCACTACTTACTTGGGTGGCCATGATGGTGGGTGGAGGAGCGAGTATATTGGCTTGGCTTTTGGCTCAACCATCCGCTACTGGTAGTTACCCACTGCAAGCCTACCTATTACACCAAAAGACTGATGAGTGACTGGTCAGTGACTGGTCAGTGGTGACTGGCAAGGCGACCTATAAGCTACTTATTACTATACCTACAACTACTAATTTGGTATCTTACGCCTTACTATTAGTACGCCGCCGTCTCGGTACCCACACACAGAACCGTCTCTTTACCATCCGTTGCGGCTGCGCCACTAGTTGGTGTTTTTTTTTTTGGTTCCTTTGAAAAGAATTGTGACGGAGACTTTTCCTCGTACCCATTTATGCTTTTCTTTGACTCGGTTTGGTGACCTTTTCTTTCTGGTACGGTTCCCCCCTCTCGCCTTGGCCCTGAGGAAACCGCCGCCCCCCCACCACTGACCGGCGGCGCGCCGAGAAGCGTCGTCTCCGGGTCCAGGGTGCCGGGTGTGCCGGGCGCTCTTCTCTGTACCTTGTTACATCGGCAAGGCCAAGGGGCAGACAAGGAGAAAGGCATGCTGGAAACGGGCAAATAAAAAAAAAACATGCAAGGGACAATGACTCGCTTTTTGCGGTATACTCAGTACCATGGGCAAAGGAAAAAGGGGAGAGAAATTCGAGAAATCCATCAAGACAAACATTTTACGAGTCGCATTACGAAAAGGAAAAGGCGTAGGGGGAAAAGAAAAAAGAGGCGTTTCTCATCACAGTTACATTGTCTTGACTGGCTGTCATCTAATCAGAGGCGCAGGCGCGCCCGTTGCCATTATCCACGGCAACCCGGCTATCCATACCAGCCCCAGAGACACCAGATGACTACTGAGTAGAAGTGAGAGAGAGGGAGAGTGAGAGAGGAAGTGACAGGTCTGCCGGCTTTATCGCCTTTGCTATTGTTCCCGTGCGGAAGAAAAGCAACCGTGACGGCCTGTATACAGCAAACCTAGTGGCATTAGTACACCCAATACCGATTACATCAACCGCAACTACTTACTACGCCAGCACACATGCGTGACACCCCAAATTACATCCCACCAGTCACTGGCCAGAATCTGACCTCCCGTGATTTTTAGTCCTCGTAAATTAATCAATTCTCCTTGTTTCTCTCTCCTCTTTCTTTGACACGAACAAAATATTCCCCCTTTGCTATACGGATACCGGCGTGATCATGGTGGCGAGGCCAGCCAATCGGCATCAACGCCAATATTCTCCCCCCCCTCCCCTCCCCCTCTCCACTTCCAACGTAGCATCATGGCTTTTTGCTTGTTTCCCGATCACTGCCTGCCTGCCTGCCTGCCCATCCATCCATCCATCCATCCACAGACCATCATCCATCATGAAGAAGAGAAGGAAAATCAACCCATGCGGGGGGCCGACGCCAAGCTTGTCTTTGCTCGCAACATGGCGTGGTCTGCCCCCCGTAATGCCCCGCCGTCGAACCTGCTGCAGCACAAAGAAGGACGAAATGGGAAGAAGGGGAAAAGAAAAAAGAAGAAAAAAAAAGAAGTAAAAGAGAGAAGAAAATGATTCGACGGAAGGACGACATCACGCAAGTCGCCGCAAATCGAGCTGTCAGTTTTGGCTTCATCTAGTTGCAATTCCCTTTTGTAGTTTAGTTTTGTTACTTTATCTTTCGGATTCTTCTTTTACTACTCTCTCTCTCTGCGCCCCCCCCCTCCCTCTCCCCGGTTCTGATCGGGAAAAAAAGTGTCCAGAAAAAAAAAATGCACACCTTTTGCCTCCTTCCCCAGTCTTTAAGATTTCATTGCCTTTCTCTACTATACCAATCCAGTCCATGTCGACTTCTTATCCCGCCACCCAAACCGCCAAAACGGGCTTTATACTTTGTTACTTTTTTTTTTCTTTTTCCATTTTCTTCATCTGTGCCCGTTCACCAAAGGGAGATGACATGCTCTTGGTCACCTACTAGAGAGACTTGCTTGTTCCATCTCTTCTTTGCCCCTCCCCTCTCCTCTCTCTCCCCACCATCAAAGCCCATCACAAGTTACAACCACACAACTCATACACACTCACTCACACTCACTCACTTCACACACACACACACACACACACGACACACTCTCACCACCTCTCCACAACTACAACCACCTCCGCCGCCGCCGCCACCACTACCACCGCCCAAAAAAGACACCATCTTATTCCTTCCCCCCCCCCCTCGACTCTTTCAGGTTCTAGCCCCGGCGGGGCCCCCATCTTATCGAAGCTCGCTCGTCGCCCCTACAGCCTATCCAGCAGAAACTACCAAAAACGTGAGGCCATCCATCTCGCCCAAACAAGTCAAGCTTGGTTGTCGATATCGGCAGATAGTGGAGCACTTTGACAGAAACCTGTCGATTCGGCTCTATTTCGTTGCTTTCTTTACCCTCTTTTTCTCCTCTCTCTCTCTCTCTCTCTCTCTCGTTTCGCTCTCTCTCTACTCAGTATACTCTGTCCCTCTCCTTCTCTCTGCCTTCTTGGCTTTTACCACTAGTGTGGTCATTCCCATGCCCACCAGGGCCACCACACACGGACACAAACACACTGCTGGAATGCATCTCCATTTCCCGTGCCTAGCATTCCTCCCCCCATTGTCTGCTTTGCCTCCCTCAACCCTGCCAGTCTCCCATAGTAAAATAAGTAAAACAAGGAAAAAAAAAAAAAAAACCTCGAGCTACCTCTAATGGTAAAACCCATAGAAATTTAATGCCCCGTTGCCGGGGGTGACCGAGAAAAAACCGCAACCGACTCTGGTCCACCTCAAACCCGACGTGACATGCTTTGAACGGTTCAGGTCCTGCGCTATACAACCATCTCGCGATTTCCAATTGGGAAGAGGGAGGGGAGGGGAGGGGGGCCGGCCACAGGAACTTGTATCAATTCGTCGTTCGCTGCCCCAGCTACCGCCCGCTCACCCGTCCTGCCCGTCCGTCTGCCTTTTCTTCTCTCATCTTGGTTGGCTTCCTCCCCCACAAATACCCGATATACACACCCATTTGCCCACTGCTCTTCTACCCTCTCCTCTCTCTTCCACCTCTCTTTCTTTTCCTTTTATTGAACAGAGGCTTCCTTTCCTTTCACCTTTTTTCTTGTATGCTTTTCGCTTCAAACAGGAGCCTCTCTTCCTTAAAGCCCTTGCCACTTCACAGAGAGGTAGTTGGGGGCGCGCCTTCCTGACTTACACCTCCCTATCAACTCACCAACAACAATAACAACAACAACAAAAGCATAAAGGCTCCTTCTTTTGCTTTTACACTCCCTCAATAATAACAAACACGTCATCCTTTGCATACTCATAGAGCTGTGCTTTGTCGCAATCGCAGCACGACTTCGACAGCATCCGACGCATACGCGGTCCTGTTGCTGCTCCTCTTGTCCCAAACAACCTTGATCGCCTCCCTCCTCCCACCAGAGCCATGGCTCTCTGGACGTCATCCTATCCGGTTGATACCGGCGATCGGGACCCCAGCTTCGCCTGGCACGACACCGACGTCGCCAGCGCCGGCCTCGAAGAGTCCCAACATGACATTTTTGCCCAGTTTCTCGATTTTGAAGCCGGCCATGGCGGCGCACCCTCGACAGCAGCCGCCGCCGTCGAGCCCTTCTACCTGGCTCCGAGTCAGCAGAGCAGCAGCGGCCACGGCCACAACCACTTCCAGCACGAGAGCAGCACGGCCTCATCCGGTGTCTCCAACGCCGACGAGTTTGACTTTCTCTCCTCCTCCGACCCCAACCCTGCCGGTTACGACGTGGACCCCAGCGCCCTCGCCATGTTTGCCCAGGACCCGGCCGCCATGTACAACGTCACCGCCGCCGTCTCCGACACGGAGCTCGAGCGTCTCGAGGGCATCTCTCTGCACTCGCCCAAGAGGGAGGGAGCGGCCTGTCTAGATCGCACAACCTCGCCGCCGCCGCCAGACCAGCAAAACGCTGCTGCTCTGGTTGGTACCACTGCGTCTACTGCTTCTGCTGCTGCTGCCGGCGCACCTGCCACGTCCACCACAACCACAACTAACGGTCGCAGGAGTAAAAAGATTGTCGAGGCCCTGTCTTCCACCCTCCGCAGGGCCACCATGCGCAAGCCGCGCAAGGCCAGCCAGGTCATGCAGCGCGCCGTCTCTCCGAGCCTGGAGAACCCGCCCATGGCCCTCCGGCCCGGGAGCGCCCAAGCTCCGGCCTCGGTCCCGCGCGGCCGCCGCATCCACCGCGCACACACACAGCACGTCCTGCAGCACCAGCAACAGCAGCACCAGCAACAACACCAGCCGTTCCCCGAGTCACCCCCCATGCTGCAGGTCGATACCGGCCTCGCCAATGCTGGCGGCGGCGGCTTCGTAGCGGGCCATTTTGAAGACCCGTTTGGCGGGGAAGTCTCGCCGACGCACGCGCCGCTACAGCATCAGCAGCAGCAGCAACAACAACAACAGCAGCAGCAGCAGATGCGGTACTACAGCCAGGGCGGCCTCGGCACGCCCATGGACTCGCCCACGCGCAACTCGGCAATGTTGCAACAGCAGCAGCAAGGTGTCCAGCACTGGCAACAACAGCAACTACAGCAACAGCAACAGCAACAGCAAAACAACGGCGCGGCCCAGTGGTCTGCAGCCAGCAGCCAACAGGATCTTTGGTGGGCGGGCGCCGGCGGCGCTCCCGGGCCCGGCGGCATCGACGCCAAGAATATAGACGCCAATATGGCCATGCACTCGCAGCACGGGGAGCTGCCGTACGACGTCGGCAGCGACGCCCGCATGGCCCACCAGGGGGCGCTCATGATTCACATGCCGCAGCCGCGCCAGGGCGTCAACGAGCTGGCGCTCAACGCGCACACCTACCTTCCCCCGCCGCCACCGGTGCCGGCCGAGAACAGCACGCGCTCGGCGCGCCCGCCCCGGGCCCCGTCCTCGGGCGCCCGCCACCACCACCGCACCATGTCGTCGAGCCCCATGCGCAAGCAGCGCGGGTCGGCGTCGCCCTCCCCCGGCGGCGGCAACCGCCAGTCGCGCCACAGCTCCGGCGGCTCGGCCGCGTCGTCGTCGCAGCGCAGCGCCTCGGGTCGGGTCAGCGTCCCCGGCACGCCCAGCGGCGGCATTAAGAAGCGGAGGTCGCGCGACGCCGGGAGCGGGAGCTTCTCCGCGGATGACGGCAGTGCCCTGGCTATGGCGTTGGGCGTTGTTGGCGGCGGCGGCGGGGCAGGCGGAGCCATGGGAGGAGGCGCTTTAGTAGCAGCAGCGGCAGTAGGAGGAGGAGGAGGAGGAGGCGGCGGTGGTGTTGGTGGTGGTGGCGGTATCGGGTTTGTCAACTTCACGCCAAACGACGGCTCGGTGCTCATGACGGGCGTGGCGCCCAGCGGCAGCTCCAAGACAAAAGCCCGCCGCGAGAAGGAGGCCCAGGAGCGCCGGCGCCGGCTCAGCGAGGCGGCCATGAAGGCGGTTGCCGCCGCCGGGGGCGACATTGAGAAACTCCGCGAGCAGGGTTTTGAGCTTTGACAAACCGCCGGCTTACAGCCGCCGGCGCCGCCACTGCCTTGAGCGGCGTGCCAAGAGAACGAAGAGCATGGCCGCTGTTCTTCTCCGTCTCGGCGCACAGCGAATCTTTACGAAGAAGAAGAAGAAGGAGAGTTTTGGGCCCAGCGCATTGACGCCCCAGGATGCCCAATTAACGTGCTGTGCGCCTGACGTCAGTCAGCCAGTTTGACTCCGCCCCCGCCCCATCTCCTTCACGGAGCCACGAGCCGGCCTGAGCGGCGCCGGACCTTGGTGGTATCAGACCGATGCTCGGGTCGCCAACAGGTTTTCGCTCCTCGTGGACAATACAGCAAACACTACGAGCATTATATCCACTTGACCTTTTTTTTTTTGGTTCTTCATTCGATTCTCGTCAGTCCTTTTCTTGAAGCAATTTCAAGCCTTTTTTTTTTCACCAGTGGCACATGAAAGGCCTGCCACGCTCATATGTACAACAAGCAAGATCAACGAGCGGACACAATTCGTTTCTTCTTCCTTTTCGACTTTGATTCTCTCAAACACTCCTTCTCTTTTCCTTTACTCCTCTTTTTGTTCTCTCTGTTTTTTTCTTCAGGTCACGGAGCTTTCTTCTTTTATTCGTTTTCGCGTCGATTTTTTTGAGCTGTAATTTACTTTTTTGGGGGGGTTAGTAGACCGGCAAAACAGTGTTTCTTTTATACTGGACAAACCTTGTATACTATACGGGGCGGATCGTCAGGGCGTGGACTAGATCTGGGAAAGAGGCTGAGGCTGAGACGAATATATATCCCCGCTGCGATATGCGATGGGTCAGATAGTTGGCAACGACGGGCACGGGCAATAGTTGGCGCATGGGAACTCTGAAGCTAAAAGGGATTTCCTTTGCTGTCTTTTAACTTAATCTTCGAAATGCAAATCATATTTCATTGATTGCCAATGCCGTAAATCGAGTGTGTGCACGTGCCCGGAAATGGAGGCTTCCCCACGGGCAGAGCGGCCGCAGCAGAGTCGTCTCTGTCGACTGGCGAGGCGACCAAAGACGCCATGTTTCGCATGTTTTGGCTTGAACAAGTCAAAGTTTTGTTAGCTGCAGGCATTGGGCGCTTCCATGCGAAGACGACCACCATCCACTCCATTGTGCCACTTACACGCCTTAGCCCTCCAACTCAAACCTTTCACGGCCATGTATAGCAAAATACACGTTAGCACTGCCGTGTTGGTGCAATAGTGGCCCGGCTAGACTGACAACGCAGCGATGATGCCCACGTTAGCAGGCCGCGAAAACCGGCTCGGCCAAAGTAGAGGGGTCGTGCCCGTTCTGGCAGATCTTGCTTCAATTTTGAGACTCGAGGGCCTGATCACTTGATTGTTTTCTGGACTTCAGACCCTGTTCACATGGGCACGAATGGAACTTTCTAGCGCGTGAAAACCCACATAAATATTGCCAAGCTGGTGTAATGGTTACCTATATCTGACACGGACGTCAGTTCTACTCAGCTGCCCATGCAGATCTGTTGCCGAGTGAAGAACAGTAAAGCCCAGATTCGAGCTCAAAATAATTGGGTATCCTTCATGATATTTATTTATGATTTCTTTCTGCAATTTTCTCTATACCTACAAAGTTGCCACATCTCCCCTTTAGCTACAATATCGATGCTATAGGGTAGCTCCCGCCGCCTCGCGATAATCAACACCAACCAGCTGAATGAAAAATGCTATGCGCAGGTAGTTTCGTAAATGGATTGGCAGATCATGACAGGAAATATAATATTGGTAGATGTACGAACAACACACACAATTCAAATTCCACTGGGTATATTCCAACTTCTGCACTCTTCATCAGCTTGTTCCTACCGATGCGTGCAATCACGAGCGTCAGCGACAGTGGAGAAGAGCGGAAATGAAAGGCATATATTTAAAAATGCTTTTTTGTATCCATCAGTTCACATAGTAATCTTGGAACCCATCTCCCTAGTACTTAGCTGAAGCCCTACTCACACGACAACTTTGAGGTGTTCTGCTGTGCGCACTTGTGTTCTATAGAAACCCGGCCAGAAGTGTCCAGATCACTTACTCTTTTTTTTTTTTGAAAAAAAAAAAAACGGTCAACTCCAAGAGACATGGATCTTCGAGCTGTTGCGTACACTTATTCATCTTCTGCACTCTGCGGTAATCATCACCGATTGCTTTACCGTGGAACAGGCTCATCAAAACAGTCCTCCCAGCCGCGTTTGCCAGATTTCCAAAACTGTTGCAGCTTTTCCAAGCCCATCAGAGGGGAAATATCTCCCATTGGCTGTTTCCAGATCCTGTCCATGCAGTCCGCCACAAAATCACGGTCTTCCCAAGAACCGTCCGCCAAGGCCACACCCGCCACGAGCAACGGCCACGACATGTTGCTTATCTGGGGCATGAGCGGCCAAGTGTCCCTGAGACACTCGACCAACTGGGTCCGCTGCGAAACGCGCAAGCTGTCGTATGCACTGCCCGGGCCGCTGGCGCTGGCGACGCCGGGATACGCGGCTGCGAGGGCCGGCGCAGTTACCGATACGGGCAGCGCGAGGATGCCGTAGAGGCGCGTCGCAATCTGGAAAATCTGTCCAATAGCCGAGGTAGCGTCTTCGCTATAGTATTCAAGCTCTTTAGCCCAAGCATCCGGATCAAACATGTCTATCCGTTGGAGCACAAGTTGCATGCGATGCTGTAGTGCTCGGAGATTCCCAGTCTGGAAAGTGGCTTGTACGCGTATATCCGTTATGTGTTTGACAACCACGACCAGATCTACCGGAAAAGGCCGTGTGCTCTCCTCGTCCGTCAGCACGGTCTTGATCTCCTCGTCAGTGTAGCCGCCGTGGCCCTTGATCTGCTGCGCCACGGGACTGGTGGCATTGCTCACGATGGCTTGGCTGAGGGGGTTGGTCAGCTATGCATTTGCGTGACATGATTGGATCGACAGTCCAGATTAGAACAAAAAACCTACAGAACCATCTGCCTGAAGAAAATAGGTGGCCCGGGCAGGCTCAGTGCGGCTTTGGGACCACCCAGAAGCTGTGCGTAGGCGAGGGCACCGCTGACATGCACTGGCCACAGTTTCTCCTTGAGCGATAGGTCAAAAGAAAGCAGGATCCATAGGTGATGAAATGCCTTGGCCGTGCCTCCACCCGAAATCCCACTTCGGAGGCAGCTGTTCACGATGTTGAGGAACTCGATGAAGTAGCGCGAGTAGTTTCTCCGCATGGATGCAAACTGGCGCTCTTCCCAGAACGATATAGCGCTGCCCCGTCTCCTGGATAAGGTCAAGGCCTGATGGCCGATGATTTGGCAGATGAACCTCGCCGAAATGACGTCTCCGGTGTGGAACGGAGGGTCAGGGATGTCGTGGGTGCCCTCCTGGGCCACTCGTATCGGCCGAACGAAAGCACAGTCTGCACCAGCGGCAGGTTAGCCGACATGTAGTGGAGGGTTAAGGGGAGGCGTAAAAGCTCTCAACTTGGCCCTGGCGTACAGTACCGAATGGCCTCCATGAAATGCCACATCGGTGGCTCGGCCTGAGCGAGTGGTGCTTGTGCTTGTGTCGGTGCGGGTGCTAGCGGCCGGTCGCGGGCCACTGGTCGAAAGCGCAGCGTGTACTGGCACGAGAGGCCTCTCTTGACGCACTTGGTACAATGAGGCTGCGTCTCGTCACATTTGATGCGACGAGCCCTGTCAAGGGAAGCGGCACAGGAAAATGTCAGTGGCCAAGCTACGTAATCGTACGGGCAGGTTGGAAAGGCTGGGCACCCACCGGCAAGTCTGGCATCCCGTTCGAACCTTGGGCGCCCATTGCTTTTGCCGCGTCGAGTCGCTCTTGTTCGGACGCGTGGTCATGATACGGTCGCCTGTGGAGGTTGTAAATGTTGTAAATGTTGAGATTTGGTAGAGGTGGTTTCGTAAACGAACCGAAAGACGATCGTAGAAGACAGGGCCGTGGTCTATATTTAGCTGCCGCCATGAGCCAGATAGCCCTACCATTCATGCTAGCTCCGGCTTTTACTGCGGCTGTATTTGTGCTTGACCAATTCAGCCTGGCTGAAAAAAGCGCACTATCTATTTCAAGGCGGCATCGCACAGGAGTGGGTTGTGGCAGGCGGTATCATCATGAGTAGTAGATTTAGGTTTCGTAAAGTCGAGCCTATCTATCCTTTTCTGCACGATCTGCCGCCGGCGTCAGGCAGGAACCTAAGTAGATACAGGAACACGTATCTGCCAAAGTACACGCCTTCATGTATTCTGGCCTGTCCATGTTACTCCATCACATGCAGGGTCTGAGTGAGCGCCCACGCACTAACAGAGCTTACTCAGTACCACTCATTACAAGGTAGAACAACAGCTCAAATTATTACGCTTGGAAGTAATTATGTTACCTGAAGGCCGACTGATCTGCGACTTCTTGATCGACGTGTAGGTCTCACAACATTTCCAGGCTAGTCTATACATTCTTTTTTCGAATTTGAAAATCAACGAGGCACAGAAAAAAAAATAATCATAGCCTAGCAGTTATAATTAAAAACCGTATTCGTTTCTTGCCCCTAAAATTGCCTCCTGACCGCCGAGACAGATCTAAATGCCTCCCAAGCACCGAAAGTTGCCCTGGTGCCTAACCCAACGCAGGCCCAGACGGACTAAAACAGGTACGACTATCAACATCGCATCTCATCTGCCGGAAAGCATAAGATCTTAACAGCCGTCGAAAATTTTGCGCGATGCGCTTGTTTACGTTCAGCTTGGGTTGGCATTGGCTGCCGCTCTCATCACGGTGGCAGTTTGATGATGGCCAAGGCGAAAAAGACTAGGGATTTAGAAGAAAAAAAAAAGAGAGAGAGAGAGAGAGAGAAAAGGAGAATACGTAAAGCTTTGTCCCAACTATAGGAATACATTGGCCTGTCATACGACAGCGACGATACTCAACCCTACCGTGTATACCTACTTTGTCAAGAGATTGAGCAAGAGAGCATCCGTCCAAGTTATAACAAGGAGGGCTATTTTGAATCAGTGACAGACCTGACCGCCGGTGCTTGTTCGAGCCGCTGTTGATTCTTCACTAGGCCGACTCTGTTTCGGACATGACGTCACCTTCATTTTCTCCGGCCCTGTACCGGGGTTTTCAATTTACTTAACCAACTGGTCAGATAACTACTGGGAACTTTATGACAATGATCGTTCTGGAGGCCTAGAATAGTAACAGAACTGCCCACTGAACCATTTCGGCTTGTACTTGCTGCTCTCGGCGGCAAAGCTGGGCAATTTTCGCCGACGGATCGGCTAGATTCGCCGGCTGTCACCATCGTATGGTTTCACTCAAAGAAAGGACCGCAGCTACTCTTTGTATTTGAAAGTAGGTGGAATGATTCTCATTTGCTTGTGGTGGAGGCAAAGCTAGGAAAGCGTTGCCAAAGGGGGACTCAAAAATCTCAAAAATCCAGGCAATGCTGCTCACTCAAGGTTCTAGTACCGGCTTCGTCGCGATCCGGATTGTACTCAACTATGGCAGTTTCTACTTCAAGATACATGAAGCAGAGGATCAAGAGCGACAATGTAAATCGATCTGTGGCTCCTCCAGTCAAGTCTATTTGGGCTAGACTTGAACCAGGGTTCACATCAACCGTGCTGTGTACTGGGGCAAGACGCTACATACGAAATGATGCTTACGTTTGTGATATCGCTCAGGTAAAAAAAAAAAACCAGAATTCATAACTGATTCTGTAGTCTCTGTTCGCGACGGCATACATGGCGCATTGTTCATTGGCCAGCCTCGCCCCTGCTTTCACGATATGGGAGGTGTAGTCACATGCTCGATGCAGAATATAGATTTCTGCAAAGCTATGCATGGGAGCTCATACGTAACTGGCCCATATATTTCAACCTCGGCGTTGACATCTGATGCGAATACGTTTCGAGCATATCTAAACCCAGGAAAGCAATGGTCGGCTGGTGTGTGGTGCCTGGCTCCGGCGGCCATGACGATGCGAGCTCCCACTGTCCTGTGCCCCTCGTCTATAGCTCTGCTGCCGTCAGGAGTAAAATGCGCCCTGTCATCGTGCTTATTCGACGGTACAGTGACTCCCACAAAGCCCAGCGTGACCATTGCAAGAGTCCGTAAGAACGGAGTTCGCGCGTCCCGAACTGCGCAGTAACCAAGTCGGCATGGCCGGGTACGTTGCAGAGGCTACGGTTGGCTCGACGTCCGGGACCGGCCAGACTTGAGATCAGCGTGTCTATCAGCTCGAAGGAGGGGCAATGCACACCATATTCATGGAATAAGGTCCCTGATGGCTGCAACCATCCCTAGCGCGCTGAACGTCCAACATATATAGACCATGTAAACGAACGACAGAGCATACCTGGGGGAGAAGCAAGGCCAGGAAGTGGGAAAGTCGGAATAGAGTAAGTCCTGGCGTGTTACTAACTTCTATTGATGTTTGTTGTACTAAAATAAAACAAGATCGGGGTCTCAAATTCTTGCAGGGCCCAGGAGCGTCGTCACAATATTACATATGGTGTTGTGGCTCTATGTTGTGGCATGCAGGCGTCGTTGCCCTGCCGTCCTTGCCACTGTATGTCTTTGCCACATGGTGCATTTACCACAGTTTTTCGACTCACTTGGTGCCAGCTGACATTCTCAGCCTCTGGAGCATTGGCAGCTGAGCTTTATACCGAGGCGCCGTTGTAAAAGCGGAACGGAGCTCCAACTTAGATGCTCTTCCCCGCAACTGGTAATAAGATCCTCCCCGCGGCCGATACCTTGCCTTCTTGGCCTGTGGTTCTTTCCGTATCCCTTTGGTTTTTGCCCTTTAAAAAAAGCAACCATGGACTCCAAAGAAACTCAGCATGGTTGTGCAGCTGAAGAGCAAGATTTTGATGTCATCATCATTGGCGCCGGCGTGGCTGGAGTCAATGCCAGCTACCGGCTACATACGCAGGCGCCGCCTGGCACTCGGTTCACTGTTCTGGAGACTCGGGACTCCATGGGTGGCACCTGGGACCTATTTCGCTATCCGGGCGTCCGATCAGACTCGGACATCTTCAGCTTCGGATTTGCGTGGAGTCCGTGGCATCGTCAAGAATTACTCGCCCACGGCGGCGACATCAAGGAATACATGATTGCCGCAGCGAAAAGGGCCGGCATCGATGGGCACTTCAGATACCGCCACAAGGTCGTCGCCGCAAACTGGATATCCGAGGAGCGGCGCTGGGAGCTGCTGGTGCAGGAGGCTGGCCGGCAGACGCCCACCGTGTACCGCAGCCGCTTCATCTTTCTCGGCACGGGATACTACAACTACGAGCAGCCGCGGCAGACGGAGATACCCGGCATCGCCGATTTTCGAGGCAAAGTCATACACCCGCAGTTTTGGCCCGAGGACTACGACTACACCGGCAAAGAGATGGTCGTCATCGGCAGCGGCGCTACGGCGGTCACCATTGTGCCGTCGGTGGCGGACAAGGTCAAGAAGGTCACGATGCTTCAGAGGAGCCCGACGTACATCATCAGCCTTCCTAACCGCAGCAAGGTCAGAGACCTCTTGTTCGCGCTCTTGCCGAGCACAGTCGCGCACAAGATCAGCAGGGTCTGGTGGATCATGTTCACCTACCTGGTGGCCACCATTTGCGATCGATTCCCCGCGGCGGTCCGGGAGCGCATCCGTCGCGACAACATCCGCCAGCTGCCCGAGGGCTACGCCTGGGATCCCCACTTCAAGCCGCGGTACAAGCCGTGGGAGCAGCGGCTGTGCGCGTGCCCGGACGGCGACTTCTTCGCGGCGGTCCGCTCCTCCAAGGCGGCCGTGGAGACGGACACGATCGACACCGTCACGCGGGACGCGGTCCGGCTCGCGTCGGGCAGGAGCCTGCCGGCCGACGTCATCGTGACCGCCACGGGCATCCAGCTTCTCTTCGCGGGCGGCATCCGCTTCAGCGTCGACGGCGGCGCGCCGTTTGACGTCGCCAGCAAGTTTGTCTGGAACGCCGCCATGATCCAGGACCTGCCCAACGTCGTCTTCGCGCTCGGCTACCTCAAGTCGGGCTCGTGGACCCTCGGCGTGGACTGCGCGGCGCGGCTGCTGCTACGTCTGATGAGGGAGCTCCGGGCGAGAGGCGCTGCCGTCGTCACGCCCCGCGTCGACGGCGACGGCGACCGGGAGATGGAGTCGATACCGTTTTGGGCGGTGCTCAACTCGACGTATCTCAAGGGCTCCGAGGATCGGT
The DNA here is from genome assembly GCF_051103115.1 of Cordyceps javanica. Lineage (NCBI taxonomy): Eukaryota > Fungi > Ascomycota > Sordariomycetes > Hypocreales > Cordycipitaceae > Cordyceps > Cordyceps javanica. The sequence goes on from NC_139296.1 coordinate 4,714,372, forward strand.
TCCCGCAGACGAGCACGGGTATATGGCGTAATAGGGATAATTATATAAAAGATATGTATGCTGCGAAATGGGGAACCTTGGGGACTGGCCTGTGCTTCGAGTAGGCCTGACTGAGCACTGCACGGTGCCAATAACCGTGTGCACGAGGAGGGGAGGAGTGCTTGGTAAACTTCAACACCCATCTTCTTCAGGTTCGGAGTTGCTTCTTGAGTCTCTACAGGAAATTGCCGCCAATATCCAAAGTCGATTGTCTTTGACCAGTCCGGGTAGGCTAATGAGTGCGCATCGGCCGGGCATGGGCCAACTGTATCGGCAGTTTGTCTTACACGTAGACGACCTGAGACTGTTCGACCAGAAAGCTCGCACCTCACGGCAATATAAACGCCAACTTTACAGACGAATCACCCTGGTTGATCTTTACGGTCCATGCAGCTAGATTACTCGAAAGCCAAGCGTGCAGTCAACATTATTCTTGTCCGTAGACGGCTAGCATGAAGAAAAAGAACCGTGGCTTCTACCATGCCAATATGAAAGTTTGCGTATGTACAAGGCACTGCTAGTAGAAAATAGCTCCTCGCAAAGCGCCCCTGAAAAAGGAAATATATATAATCCCAACGCCAGTTTTCGGAACCAAAAAAATTACAAATTGGCGGCTCGTCCAACGATGAATCAAATATGGCTACGCTTGAGGCCTAAATTGCAAGGCGCCCAGTGCAACTATGCAATTGAATACATGACAAGGAAACTCGTGTCGAAAGAGTCGCTTAGTGGTCGTATCCGGCGCCACGCTGCCAGGGACTGTACCTTGTTAGTATGTCATCTTTATAGAGTGCCAGAAGTGGTAATTACCTGGCTGAGTTTTGCTGTCTATAATTGCCCTGGCCAGGAGGCGGAGGACCCTGTTGTGGAGGAGGTCCACGGCTCTGCATTTGAGGCGAGGGCCCGCGGTTCTGCATTTGCGGAGACGGTCCGCGATTCATCTGCGGTGAAGGTGCGCGACCATACTGGGGAGACGGTCCACGGTTGGGAATTGGGCCTCTTTGGGGCACAGGACCTAGATTTGCCTGACTGCCGAATGGGTTGGACTGGCCGGAGCTGGGCGACGGTGAGCGGAAGGGGCTCTCAGATCGACCGCCTGGGAACAGAGGCATTGAAGGATTGACTGGCGATCTGGGGCCTTGACCACCCTGGTGGAATGAGGTTTGCGAATGGTTGTTAGACGAGAAAGGATCCTTGCGGCCAGCGTCAAGAAGAGAATCGTGGTCGTCATCGAGATCAATCGGGGCCTTATAGCCTCCCATCTTGTCGCCACGCGCTGTCGCGCCGAGAGCATCTAGTTCAGTGGTGGCGTTGAGCTGTGTCTGAGATTTCATAAAGGAAGCACGGTCATCGGCCATGTACTGGTAACGGGCATCGGGGTTCTTGCGGACAAAGCTGACGGTAGTGGACACAATGACCATGAGGAGCAGGATAAGAGAGAAGGCGGCGTTGAGGACGAAGAGAACAACGCCGACAACACCAATCATCAGCGGGGGGGCGCCAAAGACGTTCGAAAAGATGAGAAGGAAAATAGAATTGAGGAAGTTGACGACGCAGATGGCAATGTTGAACGAGTTGGTGGGCTTGTCCATCCAGGGTCTCATGACTGAGGCAGCAATTAGAGCGGCGACTTCGACAACGATGAGGCAAACGGCCTGCGCAATGGCGTTGCCTTGACCAAAAGCAACCACCATGGACTTGACGAGGGCGTAGGCAAGGACAGGAGCAATGAAGTAGTAAGCCGAGGCACGGAACTGCATGTAGAGGAAGCCCCAGCGGTTCAGAGCCTGAGGGTCGGAGAAGAGAATGTAGGCCGGGTTCTTGTGCATGATGACGGAGCGACGGGCAATGCGAATGACCTTGCTGGCACCCCAACCGAGAGTGATGATGAGGCCAAAGAGAAAAACAACAGCCAAAACGACCTCGGCGGGCGAATCAGTCTGGGTGAACTCCCAAAGGCAGAGAAGAGTGACGCCAGGAAAACCAAGAAGCGCAACACGATAGAGAATACCCTTGAGAACGGTGAGCCAGCCGTTGCGGAAGTCCAGAAAGCGGTCTTTCTTCATGACTTGGTTCTTGGCAAGCAGCTCGCAAATACCCTTGAAAGCGGCAACGCCGAGAACGGTGAAGAGGGCAAAAAGGACGAAGAAGATGAGGCCCGTCATGAAGAGATTGGTCGTCTCAATCTTGGCACGGAAAGCAACACGCTGGATACCGTAGACAATGTACGTGCCCTGACTCGTCTCGATGTTGGCGCGCTTGGCGATGGAGTTGACGACCTTGGGCGCCATGGCGACAGCGCGATTGAACAGGTCAACACCAGTGTTGACGGTAGCCTCAGCCATGTCGAGACCTCTCTTTTGTACTTGGACGGATCGAGTAAGCATGTTGTCAAAGATGGTAGAGGGCTTGCCGCCGGTGGCGCGCTGATACCAAGTGGTGAAATCCTGGAGGAAACCGACGCGAATGATGCCAAGCGACCACTGGAAATTCTGGGTCCAGGCCATGACAATGGGAGGCATCTTGACGCTGGTCAGACCAACAATGGCCTGCGACTGAAAGTAGCCAAAGAGCGAGAGAGAGTTGGCGGCGACGTGGGCGGCGGTGTTGTACTGGCCGAGGCCGTTGACAATGGCAGAGGAGATGAGGGCGAGGCCAGCAATGATGGCAGTGGCCCATTTGACTCCAGCCAAGTCGACCGTCTTTCCGTTGGAGATGTCGGCCTCGACGCAGGCAACGGCGCCAGAACCGTCGGTGCTGTTGATGAGAACTCGAACCTTGGCGTCGAGATCGGGGATGGCGTAGGCGATTCCGGGAATCTGGGAAGCGGCGCCGTCGCCTAGGTTGAGGTTGAAGTCGAGTGGAATCTTGCCGGCGACCATGGGGCAGAGACCGGACAGGGCAGTCTTGCAAGGATCGACGGACTGGCGGATAATCTGGTAACCATAGGCAGTGACGGTCACGTCAAAGTTGACGTAGCCGTGAATGGAGGAGGTGGCAACCATGGAAACGAAGGCGGTGTTGTTATTAGGGGTGAAGACGACGTTGAAGAGGGACGCAGAGAAGCCTGAGTTGTCCTGACAAGTGCTCAGGGCTAGCGACTGCAGCTTTTTGTCGGCGTGGGCGGGCGAGAGGAGAGTGGCGGCCGCTGCCAGCAGCAGTAGCGGCGCCTTGAAAAAGGGCCGCATTGTGTCGGGTTCACGGACGAGACGAGCGAGCGTGACTGTAGCGTTGAGAAAACGAGATGAATCGAGTCGGCTGCCTGTATTTGCTGGTCGGGAAGTCGAGGGGCTGTCGTAGAGGTTATCCGAGAGAATATTTCAGGGAGCGATACGCAGGCTGGCGGATAAGAAGACAAAATGTTTTCTACCAGAGAAGACAAGACGCAGGACGTAGATTTAATTGAAGGCGTAAATGGAGACGAAAGTAATAAAGGAGAAGACTGGAATAGCGAGTGTGGCAAACGGTGGGAGCAGGATGCGAACAAAGAACGTGCCTCTCACTGCTCTGTTCCGCCCTTGTTTATCGAAGAATCAGACAAGGTGTAAGAAAGAAGTAAGAAAGAAGAATTGAGGTTGGCCCGTGAGATGGCCGATGATGAGGGAAGAGAAGAGGCAGTCCCTAAAGGCGACTAGAGAAGTAAGGGGGGGGGTTCTATGCTGGGGGTCGAATTGGCTGCGCCGCCTGACTGAGGAACGACCCGGACCCGTTCTGGGCCTTGGATACGGGGAGGGGAAGGGTGAAAGCTGCGCCAACCTTGGCGAGTGTACTAAAAAGCTGAGGTGGGTGTACGGAGTACTAACTGAGTAGTGGTCATTGTCAGCCAAAATTGGCTAGGATTGGCCATGACGGGACCAGGTTAGGGGGCTGGGACTGGGGCGTTGGCTCCAGGCACAGGCGGCTTTGCGCTCAGGTACAGAGGCGGACAGCCACTGAAATGCGCTGGAGGGGAGGCTATCAGTGGGCATTCTGCAACAAGCCTCATACTGGTATTGCTAGATCAAGCTTTGTTAGGCCTGTGGGCGCTAATCCTTGGTAAGTGTGCAGCAAATCGCACAACACAGACAGCGGGTGGGGCGCGCGGGCGGATGGTCCATTGAGCCAGCGTGCCAGATGGGTGGGCCAGGTTGGGCTGTGCAGTACTGAGTACATAGTATTCGCATGCGTCGAGGCTCGGTTCAAGATGTACACGCTACAGGGGAGCATCTAAGTATGTACCCACCATATCTCACAGCGGCGCTAACTGTACCTTCGCTTGATAACGATATACTTGAAGACATGTGCAGTTGACGGCCTCGCTCAGCAATCGGGATAGAAGCTTTGAAAGACTAGCAAAGGGGGGGGGGGGGTTAAGTGGGGGATGAAGAGAGAAGTAGAAAGAGACAATAAAAAATCCGAAGAGCAGGAGAAGGTGAAGAAGAAAAGTTCTAAAAATAACAATGAGGGAAGGCCGAGTAAGTAGGACGAGAAATTTTGTCCAAGCTGCAGGACGGATGCTACCTTTACTGACCACACAGGCCGTCGCGGCACCAGACCGGTGCAAGAGCGACAGTGCCTATGCTGATATGCAGGTATCTATTCGTCATCATTTTTTATTTCACAACATCATTCGGAAGTCTGTGAACCCCACGTTTCCCGATCACACGCGCTCCGGTGCCAGTCACTTCTTGCAACTGACATTTTCGTACCTTGGCTCCTTCCCATATCCCCAGCTCCACCAAGAGCATAGCTGCTCCCCGCAAAAAAAAAAAAACCATCGCAAGCCCCCATGATGTATCGAGGCTCGCAAAAATACCGGGCCCCAATGGGAATGCGGGTGGTCATGGAAACAATGAAAGTCAAAGACGGAGAGGAGATCAGTGTGTTAGTGTGGCCGTAGCCTCTTTCTCTGATTATTGCTGCCTTGGTTTGGGTCTACTAAGTAACCACCCCCGCCCGCTTGTCAAAACAACCAGCATCGATATTAAAATATTAGTAGTGCCACTGTAAAGAGTAAAAACTCTCTATCCGAATTTGATTAATTGATTCCAGTCCTATCCACTGTTTTAACGTGAGTAAAAAATACTGGGTAACATTGGCGCTACTGTCAGGGGTAATTGCGCAAGGGGGGCTTTGTTTGCCTGGCCAATCAGACGGTACCAAGTACTCGGTTGTCGTACACGATGAGATGACTTTGCATTTGGAAAAATTCAACATTGGAAGGAGAAGAAGAAGAGGATAGAACAGAGAAGGAGCTGCAAAAGGATGACGATAAACACTGGTCATGTTTTCAACTGCCCGAAACTTATCTCCCTCTCTGTCATGCATAGCCCTCTCGCCAAGTGCACCTAATCCCCAACCACCGGAAAACGCCCAGCCGCCCAGCCCTTGTGGCCAAGCTTCATCCTGTTATGTTCTTGGCAGAAGAAAGAATGCACTCTGGCGAGCCCTCAATGGCCTCCATTTTAGCCTCTGAGCCGTTCCAGATGCCCAGCCTTTGGCTTTAGTTGGCAAAAAAAAAAAAAAAATAAGAAAAGGAAGAAGAAGAAAACTTAAAAGCTCGTCATGGCTGCTGCGGTTCCCCTTGGCGGCGCCCGTGGCGGGGGGGGCTCTTACTGTGGGAGATCTTCATCAATCTCCCTCTCTCTGTTCTCCAAACGTCACATTGACGCGCACGCAGTTGGAGAACTAATTCCCATTTCCTTCCCGAAAACAAGAAAGAGAAAAAAAAACGTCTCGACCTACCTACGACACGGTCGGAACACTGTACTCCCGGTCCCCCGCCACTGTACTGGTAACTAACTAGTGTGCCATCCCACTCGGGGTGATATTACAGGCACGCCAAACGATCTGGTTTTCATGCAGTTACCTGCAGAGAAAATCGGAGGGGAAGGGGAAGCGTTGCATAGACCGATCTGCTTCGGCATTTGGTGCCGGCTTCGCCACTCGGTATTCATCTTTTCTCTCTCTCTCCATCTCTTCTTCTTCACCCTGTTGCTGACCTGAAACGGCTCATCCTGTCGCGGCCCGCCCTAGCATGGGAGTGGCATGCCATGTGGCCGCGGCTGTCATCGTTTCATCCCAGCTTCAGCTTGCGCTAGACGAAGGGAAGAAGGATACACACACAAGTTTGTTGGCTACAAAACATGTCGCAGGTCTCTATAAAAGCAGGGAAGAAAGGCAAGGTATATGTAAAGCGCTCACTCATTACTTAGGTCTCGTATGATGCCGTCGAGATTCCGATTGGAAATATGTACATTACATGCAGTGTGACATTGCCGCGGATATAGTAAGGGTTGATAACAACCCATCACAGCACATCCCACTGTGTATTCCACGGCTTATTGCCCTTGGAGTAATCCACGCCGTGCTTGTATGTGCTCATCAGCTCCTCCTGGTCCACACCGCAGTGCGTCTGCCCGTCTCTTCCCTCGAACCATCCAAGCCCATACGTCACATGCGCACCCGCGCCATCGCGCAGCCGCCGCGCCATCTCCGCGCTGTTGAGCTTGGACGTGCCCACAAAGTTGTACAGCATCTTGCTCTGGTGGATAAAAGCTAGCACCGACGCAATGGTGTTGGGCTGCCGGGGCAGGAACGGGTGCCGCCGGCGCGCAAACACCACCGTCGCGACAACGGTCATGTAGAGCAGCACGAACATGGCGAGGCCGAAGCTTACGGAAAAGGACACGAGCGTGTCCTGCCCCGCGTAGATGCTCTTGGCGTCGGTCGCACCTGTGGTGTTCGGGGGGTGGTCGCTGTCGCCCCAACCGTAGGCCTTGAGGAAGCCCTGTCCATCGGACGTTGTCAGCCCCGTGACGAAGACGGTCAAGAACTCGGCGAGGATGCTGCCGAAGCCTACGAAGAACATGATGAGGTGCCCATTAGCCAGCGCCCGCAATGGGAGGTAGCCAAACGGCAGTGCCGTGTAGTCGAGCGTGAGCGTCTTGGACGGCGCGTGCCGCTTAGATAATATGTAGTAGGGCTCCATCATACGCACCGCCGTCTCCATGCCGTGCCACGAGAGCTTTAGACACACCGCCCACGCTGTTGCAAACCACGGCGCCTTGTCTGTCACGACACCAGCGTCAGTGAAGACGAATGCAGGCACGAACCCCATGAAAGCTACCAGCGCGACGATGAATGACACGCACCCCGCCGGCCGTAGCATCAGCGGGTGCGGATTGTCCGACATGTGGCCAAACGGATCGTCGTCGTCGTAATACTTTTCCCGGTCCTGACCCGACGTCGGGTTCTCATCGTCAGGCGCGAGCGACGAATTCTTGAGCATGTAGCGGTGGTACTTGAGCTTGTGATGGATGTCATGATGCTTGGCTGTGTCCATGTCCTTGAAGTCCATGAGGATATGACTCACCACCGCCATGGACGCGAGGCCCGCGATGCCGCGCACGTCCGAATTAAGCCCCGAGCGCCGTTTCTGGAGTAGTATGAACAAAACGCTGGCAAGCACAGCACAGATAGCCAGTGTAGATGTCAATAGCCGCGACCATGTCGGCGAAAAGGTGAGCGTCTTTTCGGCGTCAGGGTGCGCGTTGCGCTCGTGCAGGCTCGGCGTCAAGATAACTGTCGCTGCCGCACAAGTTGGCCCCAGAGAGCCCGCCAGAAGCGTGCCGAGCGACGACACCGCTACCGTGTAGTGCCCCAGCTTGAGCGCGCGAAAAGGGCGGAAAAGGTTGAAGCTCGTCACGTAGTCGACGTTGATAGACTCGGAGGCCAGCGCGCCACCATCCTTGGACAGCTGGTAAAACGCCTCAAGGCGACGGACCTCAAAGTCGGTAAACTGCCATAGCACGCCGTACACGACCGCCGCGAGCGTCGGCAGGAACTTGACCGCAAAGTAGATGAGCGGCTTAACCTCCTTGGGTGAGTGGAACGTTAGGATGGGCGAGTTGTGGAAACGCCGGAACAGCACTTCTTGCATGACGGCCAGGCCAATGGAGATGAGTATCAGCATCGTCAGGTGTGGCCAGCGCATCGACCACGGCTTCCAATTGGGTTTGGGAAAGAAGATTTGCCGCTTCGGCGCAGTACTGGGGAACGTGGAGCGCCGCAGCTGGTCCGGCTCGTTGTGTATGGAGATGTGGCTGCCTTCGATGCTGCTCAGATCCGCGCTCGGCTCCTCGATGATGACCTCGATCACGCGCCCCTGGCGATCTGCTTCGTCCTGACCACGCGTCTTGATGGTCTCCGCGCGAGTCGGCATCCGCGTGGCACGGCGAAAAGTGAAGGATCGCGACAGGCTTCGGGCGCTGGTCGGCGTGGACAGCAACTCGGCGTCGCGGAGCGTCGAGTCGGCGCGAAATCCTTGGCCCAGGCCGCCAGACAACACGCCCTGCGCCTCCTGCTGCTGCCACTGCGAGATGTATTCGTTTTCGTGGGCGGACAGAGGACCCAATGCTGACCCGACATCGAAGCCCACGGGTGACATCGGTGTCATCTCGTCCGAGACTTGGCGTGTGTACTGATGAGACATGGGCGTCATGCCCATCGGCGCCGGGTGGGAGAGCAGCGTCATAGCATACGATTCGTTGTCGCCATTCTCGGGAATCGCGCCGCTCAGGGACGGAGCATAGCTGCTCCGAGAGCGGAAGCTCGTCGCTGAAGACCGTCGCCCGGGCGTGGGCCTCGAGGCATCGCTGCCACCCGCCAGTGGTGCATACCGTTGCGAGCCAGTGTATGAGAGTGTCCCGCGCCACGAGGTTCGTCGAGATTGTTGTTGCAGGCGCGCCCCGTCCCCGAACGTGCCACCGCCACTGTACAGCGACGTCGGGGAGGCCACGGCACGGATCGGGCTGGTTACGACGGACTCGCTGACAGCGGATGCCTCGTACGGGCTGATGCCAATGTCTGTGACGTCGGAGATGCTCGAGTTTCGGTGGGAGAGCTGGTGTTCGGGAAAGGGACGAGGCGGGGGAGACGGGGAAGCGTAGCCTTGGCGCAGAGGCTCTTTGCCTCGTTCGCTATGATGGTCCATGCTCTGGGAGCCAAAACATGGTCGGGCGCGGGGAGGACGGTGTAGGGAGTTGCAAGTCTCGTGGCAGCAAGCAGCCTTCGTTCTTGGCGCTTATAACTATACTCGGTCGCGGCGGGGTGAAAACACGGGTGATAACGCCGCTGGAGAGAGCGGGGATTGAAGTTGCGTGCTGCAGACCAAAGAATACGGAATTGAAATAGGCAGAGATACTTGAGGGGAGATGGGATGAAGAAAGGAATGGGTTGAAACTGAACGATGCTGGAAAAGAGGTGTCTTCTGGCTGGCCATTCAGCTGGTGTTGGGCGCTATGAGCTGAAGTTGAGCAAGTGGGCAGGCAACCGGCCACCATTGGCTGCGCGGAGGATCTCTATTCTTGGCTTGGGGCACCCGTTGGAGAAGGCCATTCCACTTATTATTTATAAGCTTCAAGCCTCGCCGCTACGAACAAAGGAGGGGGAGGGCTGCCTAGCGCTGGAATTACGGCCAAACGTGGTTTCGTTTATTCTTAGTACGGTCGACCAAGATGGTGTCAAGGTGCGAATGAATTAGACTCGAGGTCAGGGAAGCCGCCCGAGTATTGTTTGCTCGTGTGCTCTTTGAAATGGATCATCTAGCGGCCCGGTCTTCGCATCTGAGGCCACCCATCCTGCCGGGTATGCTTGTCTGCCACCAGAAGGGCTAGTGCCAGCGGCCTCCCACCGCTATTGATGAGGCTGAACGCCGCATTGCCATTCTCGTATTCCCGCCTCGAGTATGCTAGTATCTTATTGGCCTAAGCACGATTCGTCGTTTACAGTTGATGCTGTAGTCATAGCGATCATCACGGGCTAACCAAAACAGTTTATCAAACGTCCACCCGAAATGGTTGAATATAGGCAAACATTGGTGAGAGAGAAAAGAGAGCCTGTCTATAGTCAAAGAGAAAAAATTTCTAATAATCATGTACCCGAAGCTCCAAACAGCCCGTTCAAACGCCATGCTGATGCAGGTAGATGCCAAAACAAAGCGCCTGCGTATAAACAACTGCTAGGAAATAATTACAGGCCACCGCGCCATCGAAAGTCTATGAATAAGTCTACAAGTTCAAGAATAAGGTCAATGCTAGCACTGAGGCACCGATCCAGTAGGTAGGGCCAGTCACTCCCGGCGCGGCAGATACCTTGCCGCAGCACGTGCGATTGTAGGTGACATTGTTTAGACGAGCGGCAGCGAGGAAGACGGAGCCGTTGACCTCGTTGGAACCATAGTTGTAGTAATCGACGTTCAAGAAGTTCGGAGCGCGTCCCCAATCGGCGCGACAGTTGTTGGCTGCCATACCTAGACTGCCTGGCCCGTCGGCAGCGTTGGTCTGGTTGAGAAGCGAGACGGCGGGAACCAGGAGCTGTATGTCAAAGACGTTGAACTCGGCATTGAGATTATGATTCATGAGATACATGCGATCCTTGGCGTCCTCAGGTTTCAGATCGGGCGGGCGCTGGACGGTGCATGGGAACTTTGTGTCGGTGGGGTCAAAAGGCGTCTCCCAAACCTGAGAGAACTCGTCGAGCAACCAGGGTGCGGCGGTGTGGTTGGCATTGTAATCGAGAAACATTATGACGCGCTTGCCGCGGAGGATGAGCTCCTCGAGGGTGGGCCAGTCGTTGAGCTTCATGGGCAGGAGCGGCGGGGTGTATGCATACTTTTGAATACCGCTCTTCTCGATGAAGGGCTTGTAGAGCGAGGCGTCAGAATAATTGCCGTTACCGAGAAGGATGGTGACGACGTCGTAGGGGTGGTCATCGACCCATTCGCGGACCTCAGTCAGCCACTCGTAGATGGGACCTGCGTCGAGGAGGTCGCATGAGGTATGGCAAAAGTGCGGCTCGGTGCCGTTGGTCGGCCACTGCATCTGGCCCTGGACGAGGCGAATTCCGTCACTGAGCTGGACCTTGACGGGCAGGGCCTGGTTAGAGGCTGTGTTGCCGGGGCGGACAAAGGGTGAGTTGTGAGCGGCGACGAAGCTGATGTTGCTGTACTTGCGGGTACAGAACTCGACATAGTCGTTACAGGGCTGGATGTTTGTAGGCGTGGCTGAGGTACTGCTGTTGCTGTTTGTGCTGGTAGGCGTCGTCATGCTGGTCGAGGTGGCTGTCGTGGTGTCGTTGCTGCCCGTGAGGGTGATTTGCGTACCATAGCTCGAGTAGGCACCGCTGGGGGGGCCCGTAGACGAGGCCGGCGGGTTGGTGCGCGAGCCGGTGAAGAATGTGAGGCCGGAGGAGTCACTGTAGGAGACGACCTGTGCGAGGGCGGCCGGAGCGAGGACGGCGCCGACGGCCACAAGTGACAGTCTCATGGCGACCAAGGCAGTGACGGAGATGTGTTGGCAAAGACGATGATGATGACGATGATAGAATTGAAGGGGTGCTCTACGGCCAAGGCGTTGAGATTATAGGTCGAAACAAACAAAAAGAAAAATTGGTATATGATGTGGAGGTGAGAAAGGGGAACGGATTCAACGACTGCCGATGAAGCGTGGCTGTCGAGGATTCGACAGGAAAAAAGATGGTGTTGGAATATTTGAACCGGCCGAGACGCGCAGGCACGACGTTTGTCTGGCAGTGGTCTGGGTACGCTAAAAGTGGCGCTCCTGTGCACTGTAAGTACGGACCGAGTATCCGTAATCTACTAATACAGGTACTGAGTAGTGACGTCGACCAGGGTGGGCTCCTTCGGTGCGGCACCAATGGCATACGATGGTCGTAGCTTTGTCAATGCTCGATTCTAGGATGAAACTATTTGCTTGTGTGATTGCCAAACTCTAGTTTGTCTCGAGAACTCGAGAAGCTGAATCAGCTAACAATAGGCCAAGAATTTTGCTTGATTTTGTTGTTCTTGTTGTTCTTGTTGTCCTTCTGTCCTTCTTTCGTGGAGTCGCGAACTGCGGGTGCACGGAACAGCGGCGAGCGGTTGAAGATTGGAAATGGGGGCACTAGGTGGCGGTGCGCTGCCTGCCAATGGCTGGGGCCAATAAGTAACAATTGAGCTATTTTTGAATCAAGTATGGGCGTAATGTAAGCGCAGAGTGACTCTTTCGACAAAAGATGCTGCTCAAGTAGCCGATACAAATCATTCGAGTGCTGGTCGTGAACTGGCAGCGCGCTGACAACGCATCCCGGGTGGCTGAGCGGCACTGCAGCGGGGCTTTGCCAGTACTATCAGTAACGAAGCGGGACGCTGGCTTATAGGGAGGTACCTCCTACCTACAAGTAGGCTTCAAGGTTCCAATAGTAAGGTGGCTAGCCGCCTTGGCTTCAGCGCCTAGGCCAGGCGTGGCAGGCCGCTAAGCCGTTTCAGTCAAGTCATGACCTCATGTATCCTTGCCCTGGAGAATGGGAGACGAAGCTGCACGTTTGCGACAGAATGAAGAAAACGGCAGAGAAATATTCTTGCTCATCAATTTTTGTTTTTTTTTTTTTCGCGTCGTGTACGGAGTGCTCCGTACATCAATGGAAATCTTTGACAGGGTTTGTTAGGATGATCCTTGTGGACATCGACCAGAGGGAAGAAAGGGAAGAGAGCGCTAAGTAATCTAATTATCCCTGGCAGGCGGCGAGGCTAGACCCTGCTTAATCAATCTATCGTGAGCCTGATCAACAGCCAGACGCGTAATCACAGTCTAAGTACTTATTACGGAGTACGGATCAGTTATATGCTACCTAAGTATGGAGTAGATACCCACGCAACCACGTAGTAAGTAAAGATGACCTCTGACTTGTAAAAGCTAAGTAGCTTGGCTGTACTCCGTACGCTGCAGATTTCTATTATTGGTGAAGCCGGTGCCGGACCCGAAACGGTCAACGATACGTTCTGAGCCTATCGGTTAGTGCGGCACATGATGAATCTCCAGGCTTGTTTCCGCCGCTGCGTTACTATTTATCCAACTATCCAGGTAACCAGGTACAAGCTGCCGCAGAGTATTTGTGATTCCCAAGCAGCTACTCAAGGAGTACTATTGGTACAACTATCCAAAATTGTTCCCCCTTCCCCGTGTGCCAGACGTGTTTATCATGCAGCGACCTTAGCATAAGTCTAATAATGAGCTTCCTTGCTTTGAACCCTGGTCACTGGGGAAAGTAAAATTCTAATGGTCCCCATCATGTGTAATTCCATGGCAGTCAATGTCTCACAAGGTACTGATACCAGCAGGTTGATGCACTGAGCGGCCCAGACTCGTTCAGCACTCAAGCCTACTGTGGATTACTTATTGCTGCATTATTCGGAAGCTTGGTACGGGGGCCTGAAAAGTTTCCATGTAGTGGAACCGCCTCCCGGCCCCCCGCCCCCCTTCCCTACTAACTAACCTGCCAACCTGCCATCCTGCCACTGCCTACCAAACCTACTGGTACCTACCTGGATGCCTGGCTGGTTGGCGTGCTTGGCTACTGGGTACCTGCGTGCGCTAGAATACTCGGGCAATTGAAGTACCTTGCTTTAGCCTCTGCCAAAGGAAGCTCTAAGCAAGGCTCCTCCCAGCTTCGCCGCGATGACGGCACGGCCACGTTATTTTCTTTCCTCCTCCACTCTTCCTTCCCACGTTAACCCATCATCTACTCTCGTTTTGTGAAGCTCTATTGTCAATTGAGGCTTCCTATCGCCGCCATACTAGCCAGAATCCCATGGCCATGCATTGAAGCTGAGCAGTACCATACTTGCCTCCAACGAACGCCTCTCACGGTACGGGCGGCGAGCCTGAGGTCTTACAGAGCCGCGCACACATCATCAACATCGACGACACGCAGCAAACCATTAACCATGGCCCCCCCCAACGCCCGCCGCAACACAACCTTTATCGCTGCTCTGTGTTACCTCATCACCCTTCCATTTCTCATTCTCGTCGTCATCGGCAACACCCACATCAACAGCGCCCTCAACGACATTTACTTCTTCAAGCTCGATGTCTCCCACATCATCCCGATCGCCGTCGAGAACTCCCAGCTGCTCAACTCGGTCGCCCGCAGCTTGGGTCTGCATGACTTTTACTCTGTTGGTCTCTGGAACTTTTGTGAAGGCTATATCGACGAGTATGTCCCAGCCACACCTTCGTCTTGCTCACGCCTGCCAGTACTAACGAAGCTGTCTTTCCAGAGGCGTCACCTTTTGCTCCAAGCCCAAGCAGTTTTATTGGTTCAATCCTGTCGAGGTTCTCGTCAGCGAGCTGCTTTCTGGTGCCAAGATAGCCCTGCCCTCGCAGGTCATCACCATCCTCAATCTCCTGCGCATTGGCTCCCAGGTGATGTACGGCTGCTTCATGGCTGGCACCGTTGTCAACGCCGTCCTTCTCTTCCTGACGCCCCTCGCTACCCGCCGTCGCCTATTTTCGCTCCTTATTTCCATCATCGGTTTGCTGTCCGCCATTGTTCTCATCGTCGCCTCTGTCATCGCCACCGTCATCAGCGTCGCCGCAAGGATCGCCCTTACTGCACAGGACCAACTCAATATTAACGCCGAAATCGGTGTCAAGATGTTTGCGTTTATGTGGATTGGCAGTCTGGTCACATTGCTGGCCTTTTTACTGCACTCGGCCATGGGCTGCTTCTGCCGGCCACAGCGACACAGGCGGTCCTCGTCGGTAAAATCTTCCTCGAATGCCGGCATGGCCGAGACAAGCAGCGGTGCCAACCGCTACGGCTCGCTTCCTCGCTTTGTGAAACGATCTAAGACAAGTCGCTCCTAAGAATATTCGACAAAACAGAGAAAAATAGAGTTTGGAATAACATATCGGTACTGACCTCGTGCATTCACAGCTTGGCGTTCAGGTAAGGTAGACAGATCACTACATGGGACACAGCGATTTTTTTTCTGGATTTCAGCTTTTAGAACTGGACATTTGTGTAAATGAAATAATAAGTACAATCTGTATGTCTTATTTCTTTTTCTTTTCATTGTGAAGTCACGCGCCTCGAGGATGGTCTGCTCCTCTAGGCAGAGCGTTCCTATCGTGTATCACCAGAGTTATGGACCTAGTGGCGGGAGATACTTCGCGTTCGTAAACGAACACGATCTACTAAGCAGATATCACGGAAATCAACATGGACCCCTACCCCTTTTTTTCTCTCTCTGTTTATTTGTAGTAGCATTTCTGTTCACTGTATCAAGTCTCGCTTTGGATATAATCCGAAAATGTTAACCCCCCCCCCCCCCCCCCTACCCCATCAAATAGCAATAGATGTACACAAAGCCCTCCTCCAACTCCGATTTGGTGACAGATTTTTCGAATATTGCGAAAAGAGAAGTCTCTGATAATAAATCCAGAGTGCAAGATGAATGATTTAAATAAAAAGCCCAATCCAAAAAGTCACACAAAGCAATTACAAAAGAGATGTCTGTGTCGCTTCGTATGAGACCTGCCCATCCCATCCGGCTTTGACGAGTACCAGATTCCGTCCCTATATCATTTTCTTCATTCTCTTATGATATTTTCCAGCTTGTTAGTTTCACTAGCTGTCTGCCTGAGGGGTGTTGTCAACGACATCAAAGGCAGACTCGCCGGGGGAAGCCTCGCTAAGGGCAACCGCCGGAGCGTCGGGGACGCGGCCGTTGAGCGTGTCGCAGCGTTTGGCGACAAAACACTGGTTGACAGTCATGGCGATGCCGCGAAGCTCGGACCCGCGAATGGCGTCCATGGCGAGCCAGTTCGGATAGTACTGTCCGCGGAAGTTAGGCCAGAGGGCGGCAACGAGCAGGACCCAGGTGTCGCGGTTGAGGTCGGTGACGCGGCTCCCCGAGATAAGGTCAAGGCCCTGTTGTGTGAGGATGAATTCGGTTATATACACAGCGCTGGCGTTGCCATCCTCGCGCTCGCGTTTCAAGGTGTCGATCTGGTCCTGGGCCATTCGGTTGGCGTTGCGCTCATCGGACCAATGCTTGCGGTAAGGAAGCTCGACGGCCGTGATGAAACCCTCGGCGGCGCCGGGCCACGACTCGACGTCACGGATGTTGTACTCCTCCATGCGGACGACGACGGCGGACTGCCCGTCGCGTAGAATGCGGTCGAGGGCCACCTTGGACATGTCTTCGCCCGCGACGAGCACGGCGCGGTGCTTGAGCCTCTTGAAGCTCTCGACAATTGTCGCGAAGCCGGCGGCGCCCAGCCGGTTGAACTTGGTGCCGTCGAGCGTCTCCTGGCCGTTGACGTCGATGATGATGAGCTCGCCGGGGTAGTCATCGTTGAACTGGTTAATCTGCGCAATCATGGAGGTGTGGGAGACGCCGAGCGCGCCGTGGTACACGCCAGAGATCTTGGTACCATGAGCCTCGTAAATGCCACCGTTGCTCTCGACCACGGGCCGGCAGTCAAGGACGCGCACGCCCCCGACCTTGAGCTGGTCGTAGACGCTGTAGTCCTGCGTTATGGTGTTGGCGCCGCTGCCCAGGCCCTCCGACTTGCGCAGCGTGTACATGCCGCTGTGGTGCGAGCGTGGGAGCATCACGTCGCGGAGGGTGTAGCTGCCAATGTCCTGCATCATCGAGCTCATCCAGTTGGGCGGCGCGTCGTTGGCGTAGAATCGACCCTCCACGCCGGCGAGCGCAAAGGTCGGGATGGAGACGCCGCGGTCCACGCCGAGATCGACGACGCTGCCGCGGCTGCCCTCGTCGCCGCGACCGACCGTCTCGAGAGCGCCGCCATATTCAACGGTGACTTGGTGCGGGTAGCCGGTGGAAATCTTGAGAACGAACCACATCTCCTCCGTGGTGCCGAGGAGGCGGTAGCGGACCTCGGCATAGGTCAGTTCCCGCTGCGTGTCGGCGTGGACGGTCACGGATAGACCTGGTTCGATGATTCGAGGGAGCTTCTGGACGAAAAGGGAGTCCATGTATCCGCCGGATACACCCATAAGTTGCCAGCGGTAGGGGGTGCCGTTGACCAGGCCGACCAAAACCTTTTTCTTGTCTTGAGTCTTCCTCATCCTTTTCTCAGTATCCTGCTCATATCTAGTCTTTTTGAAGATGTCGACATCCTCCGTGTCGCCTGGGCTGAACTTTATGGGGTGAACGGCGCTAATGCCAAGATCACTGTTACTTTCGCCAGGAAGTTCAATTTCGATTCCAGCGGGAAGAGCAATGTTGGCTCCGGCGGGGCTACTGCCATTATCCGGGCCAGAGAGCTCGGGGTCAGTACTGCCAAACTTGAGTCTGGTCATTTGCTCCGCTACCCATGTGTTAGTAAACAAAGAAAAGAAAAGATAGAACAATTACAAAGTGGCAATGCTGTGTTTCTTTTTACGTACCTGTAATACCGAGAAGGCCGGCGATATGTTCGAGATCCTTCTTGGCCTCTTCCCCAGTCACTTCACTGTCTTCAAACGTAATCCAGGCAGGCGATTTGGCGGTTGGAAAGTGGGAAGCCCCCTCATGTGTAGTGGTGAGATCAGAGGGTAAAGTCGCAGCAGTAGCGGTAGTCTTGGTGGCACTCTGCGTGGTGACGCTGTGGTCAGGTTGAGCGGCCGGGGCGGAATAGACGACACTAGAAAGTCCAAATGCAAGGAAAGCAAGGGTTTCAGAGGCGAGCAACTTGGTGGACACCATGATTGCTTGCAATGATAGTTGACCGGCAGGTGTAAGATGGAGAGTCAGTCGCTGTTGACTGATGAGGTACCAGCTATTCAGACACTGGATGGAGGAGGAAAAAGTGCAGTAAGAGATTAAAAGAGTCGCGCGAGAGGAGTTTTGTGGTTGAAGAATCGGGAGAAAACAGACCGAACAGTCGGGAGACTCGACGGTATTTATGGGAGATGGAGAGGCCTTGGATCGCGGCTGTGTAGCGATTTCACTATAAGGTTCGCAAGTGTCGCGTAGCGGATAGTCATCTAGGCAGATTTGTACACAAGCACTGAGCACTTGAACCAAAGTTCGAAAAGTAAATTTTCTGGCGCTTCGGAAAGGATTTTTTGGCGGCGTGCTTGTGGCTTTAGCATCGGAAAGGTAGATATCATATTAGCATCGTGGGGGTTCAAATAGATAACGCCTCCCCGCGGACTTTGTTAAGGATCCCGCAAAAAAAGTAAGATTTCAACTACTGCTGGCAAGGTAGAACATGAGCGGATGTAATTCCGGAGACGGAAGAAGTTCGCCGTGCGTCTCGAAGCTTGCCTCGCAAACGAAAAGCCAAAGTGTAGAGAAACAGCCAAGTTCACAAAAGCGCGGAGTAACGTAGGCTGATGCTATTTTGGTAGCAGAAAAGCTTGCTTGATACCTAGAAATGTTCATAAAGCCAAGTTGCAGAAACAATTGCCCTTGTGCCAAGGTTCACAAGCATAAGCGACGGCTGCACAAAAAGTTTTCGTCATCATTTCTCATTATGCAGCTAGAGTTCACCCACCAATTGTACTGTGTAGAAACTTCTGCATGTCTACCCATGCGCCATGATACCGGTCATCAAATCTTCATCCTCGATCTGGCTGTCAAATCCAACACCAGCATCAGGGCCTTCCTTCTCGGCCCTCTTTTGTTCATATACCAGGTACTTGACATATTCTCTCTTCTCGCTCAATCGGGTATTGACATCCTTGTACTGCTTGTTGAGAGCGGTAATGCGGGCATGGCTGGTTGCAATTTCGCGAGCAAAATCTTCTTCTGTGAGCATCGACGAAGGGCCGCCAAATTTGAGAAAGCTTCCAACAGCACCATCAACATCCAAGGCTCCCTTGAGCATGCCGGATGCAAGCATCCCTTGGACCAGAGAAATAACGTCCTCATCAGTGTCCAATAGCTCCCCTGTTTGAGCGCTGCAGGTTAATCGTCTGATTTCCGGGATGGAGATTTCGGTAAAGATTTTTCGCAGATTAATAATTTGCCATTTTTGGTATGCAGACAAGACTTCAGCAACCAAGCTTGCAGTGCCATCTTCATGCCATACTCCTTCACGTTTCTCTACCCACTCCTTCAAATCTTTTGCTCTCGTCGAGACAAATAGACTTGCAAGTTCTTTGTAGTCGGCGCTCAGTGAGTTGTATGTTGTCGTAGGGTGTACAGCTGTGTATGAAGGTAGCGTAGGTACCTTGCCAGATTTCAAAAGTCCGACTAATATCCATCTTTTATGACACTCTGACATGATCTTGCTCACACCACGGTCCTTGACAGGATGTGTAATGACTTGCTCTAGAGCAGCAAATGCTTTGTCCCAGTCTCGCAAGCTGGAATACGCGAGTGATCTGAGAAAGTTGTACTCCAACACGGAGCCACTCTTAAAGTTGTCGGTCAGACCCGTCGCAGTGGAAATGTATGCAGCGGGATTAAGGTGAGGGTCGCAGAGTGGTCGCGAGTCTCGCGCCTCTCGCGCCTCTCGGTTGGATGACATGACCGGATAACGAGTAATTTCTTTATCGAAGATGACAATAGCAGGCTCGAAGATATTTGACTCGACAGCCAACTTGGCTAAGAGAAAATGCGTTGATGTGAACAAGCTTCCAGTCGGATCGATGCGGAGGATGGCAGTCGCTAACAGCTCGAGAGTAACAACGGGCTGCATTCGAGTCAGAATGAAATTCCGCGTATATTTGACCAAAAAACATACTGGAAAGAGTCCCCCAGAAACAATAACTTCTAGAAGATGTCGAAAAGTAGCACCAACGTATCGAATCTGAGCAGGGTCGAAGCGCACCAAGAATTGCACAATCTTGTCCAGGAATGCACGCTTGTTGATTTTGTTTGATGCCGTGCCAGCGCTTAATATCATGTCGATGAGGTAAAGACACCCGATCGAGTTTTGAGATGGGTCGATAACCTGAAGTGTAAAGGGCACGTTTAGCTAGGCACGATGTTGGACAGCCACAGTGGTTACAGAGCCTACTTCCAATGCCCGTCGCGGGTCCTCGAGCAACGCCGCCTTGGACGCCTGAGAGACAGTATTGGCACTAGCAATATATCCTCTGATCTCAGCATCTTGTTTCTTGACATTTTCGCTGGGCCCAGGGTCGGCCAGGTTGTTGAGAATCGCAAGGGCCTGGTCCATGCTGGCGGGTAGTCTTGTGTTCGGAAAAGGGCGAGCTGCCCGCCAATCAATTTGGCCCTGCCACGGTCGCTTTCACCGATTCGAGATAGAAGAACAAGGTGGATTCAATCAAGCTGAAATTCGTACTTCAAATGGGTCGTCTAGTTCTGGTTGGATGTTGGAACAACGTCGATGTGTTTGGTGGGGTGGCGAGATCTAGGAGCTGACCGACGTTAAACCGGAGTTCCAGGCAACAAGTTACCCCGCCAGCGTGCAGTACTGAGCATTCGTGCCTTAACGTATACTGAACTTGCCATGCGCGTTCACAGATCCTGCATGATAGCCGATCACGAAATTAAATGCCTAATGAATAGGAAAGATATATCAAAGCGCCAAGTCCGCCGATAGTATACAGTTAATCTAATACGTCCCATCTTTAACCTTTCATACGTATTCCCCTCGTCTACATGTTTCCTGAACATATTATTCCGTCTCCGAATGCAAAAACAAATATAACCCCTACCGCGCCAGCCTAATAAGCACGTCTAGGTCCTCGAACAAATGGTACGATTCCATTTTGCATCCATTGTGAGCCTGAAGTCTTCCAGTTCTTATGCGCCGGGGCGAAAACAGCTTGCGCGTACAACGGATCTCTTGATGGCAAGCCACGCTGCTGCTCAAAGGCAACTGGCTGATAAATGCGACCTTCCAAAGCTTCACTGTTGCCTAGATGTGGCGTTGTAGAGCCCAGTCGTGCTGAGGACGTAGACTGCGCTGGCGCGCCGAGGCCTCGACGTGGCGAATTTTGCTCTTCAGTACGCTTCTTCCACCAGGCCGGAAATCCATGAAAGAGGCCGAGAGATCGTTGTGTAGCCTCATCTTGAGGCATCTCGTGCTTGAACTTGCATCCCTGCTGTGTGAAAGCACATACGCCTTCGTGAATCCACTTGTCGCAATAGATTTTGACCTTTCTGTTCGGTTTGGGACTCGTCGCAACGATACAATCGATTTGTTTCTAGATTCCAATATCTTAGTGCTCAGTAATTCTTACTAGGACATGACGCACGGTACCTGCAGGTTGTCTGGTAGAGGCAGGGCCGGCTGCTATCAACATCAGATGATGACGCCTACTTGTTTTCAAAACACAACTCACCTTTGATGCGGAGACTTGATTATGTTCCTTCGAGTTCTGAAGATGTAGCCTTTCCAGCGGTTCGAGTATAATCATGCCCTCACGTTCTTCTTCTCGTGGTGGCACCCCCTTCAGCGGAGGTAATATATCTGCCGGGATTAACCTCGTAAATTGTCCATTGCCACGATTTAGGTAATAACTGTAGGCACTCGGGGCATTCGCTTCGAGAGAGTAGTTAACGAAACCCGAACTCCCTTGCAGAGAGTCGAAGTTCGAAGCAACGCTCGCTCGCGATGAGCACGACATGTGCTGGCTTGTAGTAGCCGAGCTACCAACGCAATCCATGTGCATGCTTCCGTGAGAACTCAAGGACGCCGTATCTACTGGTGAGCTCTGCGATGAGTGCTGAACATCCCAGATCCTATTCATGATGTAGTTGCCGTGCTGTTCACTTGGCTGCGCTAGTGTCGTGAATGGTTGTTGTCCGGGCAGCGAAGCAGACGGAGCATCGCAAAACGCCATATCGTAAGCGGTCTCGTGACAACAGGGAGACGGCGATAAAAGAAACGCGTTTGATGCAATTTTAAATACAATGCGAGAGGTTGGATCTTTGGGACGGCGTTTGAGCTGGTCTTTGCGCTGGTACTTCCGCTCGCACTGGCCTGAGAGCTAGCAAAGCGTGACACAAGCCGGAAAGCGCCCGCAATGGGATGTTATATAAGAAACGCCGAGACGAAAGCACCCTGTGTAGAGGTAGATTTGAATGAGTCCAAGTACAGGAAACAGAGAAACTTTCAGCTCCTGTCAACATCAAGTAGTCACCGCATGACGAGACATGCATGTTCGCTGGGCACTTGACCGTGACAAGGCTCGCCACGCATGGCTGCCTAGGCTGGCTGGCTGCAGGCGGACCGCTGTGAGGCAAACGTCAGGCCGGGCAATGTCACTTCTCAAAGACAAGGTCGTTGGATGATTCTTCTGGGCTATAATGAAGCAAAGTCTATAGTATTAGCTAGAACAGCAAAACGCCCTCTTTCTCATCTTGCAGTCACAGCCTCATCAGCTATCCATGCGCCGCCGAGGAATTTATGCAGCAAGACAATCATTGCGCAAGCAATCGTTAAATAGCACGATTTCTATGAGAAGACACCTGGCGTAACTTTTCATGCAAGGCATATAGCCGCATTTGCTTCGTCATGCGTTGCTCCTTGCTATGGGCCACTTCATCGATGGCAACCCTAATTTCCACTTCGGATCCTAGACGAGATATGTAGTGCCAAAATTCATCCGGTACAAGTTTCGTCTGTGAGGGCGCCGCCTCTTTGCCAGTCACTCGCTTCTTTACGCCGGAGATGTGGTCATTCCGCGGCTTCCAGTGGTCTGCTTCACCACGGGCGGCGTTTGTGCCCTCTGGGACCTTGCCGTCTGGTTGGGCTCCAATGTCACCGAGCGGGACTCGGACATATTTTTCTTTGATTGGCCCTTTCCACCTGGAGGCGATCGCTGTGGTTTGGACACGTTCGGATTGGGCGGGGCGCTGGGTCGTTTTTGTTTGCTTTGTGAGCTCGCGGAGGGTGGCTTCCTCGTCTTCTGTACGGGGCTACTATTAACTTCTCTTCCCGCGGTCGTATTTCTCTTGGTTGGGGTCGGTGAAGGGGTGGGTAACTGTGCCCAGTTTCTTCGGCGGCTTTTACCTTTTGTAAGTGGAGGCTCATCATCGGATTCACTAGAGCCATCGCCCTTAGAGAACTCATCGCTATCGCTAGAAGCTTCTTTTTCTGCATCGTCTTGTTGGGCGTCAACCTTTGAGGTGTAGTCAATTTTCTGAATCGGGTCAGTCATTGCTCCCAAATCAATCTGGCTGCAAGCATACCATGCGGCGTCGTCCACCTCTGCCAAGTATTTCACGGTTCGCTATTGCTTTGCGCCGAGCCTCTTCTTCTCTCTGCGCAATAATCTTGTCCCACACACCTGAGTCGAGGGGTAAAGGGGCCTCAGCTTCAACCATAGGTAAGCTGTCAAATCCAACTTTGTCAGAGTCCCAAACGCGGGGCTGGGCGAATGGTGTCTCCCCGGACGAGTTCTCTTCCACATTCGCCTGTTCTATCTGCGATCGATCAAGCAAGCTATCTACCATTGCGGACGTGTACTGAATTTTGGTTTTTTGGTAATCGTCATTGAACAATGCAGAGGCACCGTGCTTGAGGATCGACTCGAGGTCAGCACCTTCCAGCTCGTCGTCGTCCATACTTTCGATTAGAGCATGATCCAATGCCATTTTACTTCTGCCGACCTGTACAATTCGTTCTTCGACAGAATCTTTGGTCATAAACTGAAAGCAAAGAACTTTGTTTTTCTGTCCAATCCGATGGGCTCGAGAAAGAGCTTGCAGATCTTGATGCGGGTTAAAGTCTGGATCCATGATTATCACAGTATCCGCAGTTGCCAAATTGATGCCAACGCCGCCAGCGCGCGTGGACAGCAGGAACGCAAATAGGGGCGAATTCGGTTCATTGAAAGCATCGATTCGCTTCTGTTTCTCGAGACTGGACATTCCGCCATCGAGCCTCCTATATTCACATCCAATGCCAATCAGGAAATCTTCTATGATATCCAACTGTTGTAGAAATTGGCTAAAGATGAGTACTCGATGGCCGCGCTCTTTTAGCTTTGGAAGCATAATCTCGAGTAGAAGAAGCTTTGCGGAAGCTTCGATGAGATTGCGAAACATAACAACCGGGTCATGATGTTTCTCTTCGATGTTTTCAGAATACATAAAGGGATGGCAAAGACACTTGCGTAGTTGCATCAGAATATTGTTGAGACTGCCTCGGTCGGTCCTCCTGAGCTTGGTGTCTGCAAATATGGCCTTGATGAGTTCGGGATTCTTGGACATGATGCTCTTCGCTAGCTTTTCCTGAACAACAGTCATGGTAACTGGCACGATGATTTGTGCCATCGGCGGGAGAAACTTGAGCACGCCTGCTTTGGTACGCCGAAGGAAATATGGTCTAATCTTGTCATGCAATTTGGGCAAAGTCTCTTTGTCCAGAACTTCAAACTCCAAATCAAGTTTGGTAGCATCCTGACTCGTATCGATGAATTGAACCAGGTTGAATAGTTCACGTTTGTTGTTCTGTAAGGGCGTGCCGGTAAGCAGAAGGCGAAAAGGTATTTTCATGCCGCTCAAAGCTTGATAAAGGAGATTCTGGTCATTCTTCAGGCGCTGACCCTCATCTACAACCAAGCCAGCCCATTTGACAGACTTAAATAATGCTGCAGTTCTAGGATCTTGGGCCGAATCATATGACATGATGACAACATGGGCGCGCATGCTGCCTGTGTGCTCGGGGAAGAGTTCGTAGCGATACGTGAGTTCCTGTGGCTCTTTTCCTCCGTGATACGCAATGACTCTTACGTCCGGTGCCCATTGCCTAAACTCGCGGCGCCAGTTGGGACACGTAGCGTTGGGTACAACTATAAGAAAAGGCCAGCACTGGAGCGAAATTATCAGCTACACCATCTTCAAAGAAGAGAGAATCTTACCTTGGGGTTATCCTGCACCAAGCTCGTAACCAGACTGACAACCTGCACTGTTTTCCCGAGACCCATCTCGTCAGCGAGGACAACGCTGCGGCCATGGTGGTAGTTTCCAAGTAGCCAGTTCAGGCCTTCTAATTGATAGCCCATCAATTTCCCACGGCGGATTCCCTTAGGCTGGGCATCTAGCTTTCGAAAGTCTTCGTGCTTGAACCCATCGATACGGTCTCGAATTGCTGTTTGCGTCTCATGCTCGAAATACTTGCCATTCACGTACTCGCCGTATGCCTCAACAAATGCTGAATAAAGAGTGTTCATGTCTGGTGTTGGAGGCGCATCCCAAACGACATCCTCATATCCCAGACCCTGAAATTTAACAAATATACGACGAACATATGAGATGTTGCCGAGCATTTCTTCTTTGGAACGATGCGTAGGTGCTGTTGAGTCCATCTTGGCGACAAGAATGATATCTGGGGCCAGAAACTCATCCGGAATCGCGTCTTTCTCATTCATCCTCAGCAGACTTTGTTCCAGATCACGCTTTCTGAATGCCTTTCGCGAGAGAGGCGCGGCAACGCCGAAGACCCAGGCACCGGGAAGCCAGGTGCAATGGGCATATGATTTGGTCTCCCACTTGACAAGATATTCCTTTTCGTCGTCTGAGACATCTTGGCAGAGAGGGTGTTGCTGCCCTTTGACAGGCGAGTAGGGTTTGATTGGCCGCCATGCGACCAGGCGATGAATCTTGTGTGTGGCACCAAGGCAGTCTGGACAGCGCCATTTGCTAGTTTGGCTGCTAATATCTGACTGTACGCCTTCTTGCAATGGTAAATGGTTCTTGTGCCATGCTCTGTGGCATGATTGACAGCGGAAGAGAACGTTCTCACTGTTGTTGATCAACTCAGGTGCCACAGCCGTGATTGGGTCAACTCCATTGTTCTCCTCGCGCATCTTTTCCTCTTGACGGCCGGTGCGTTTTGGGGCAAAGGCTGAGCATGAAAGGCCAGGACATTTGCATTGCTGGCACATGTCATACTTAGGAGCAATTGAATCTCTGGAGGTGTATATTCCGATGCAGAATTTACATTGTAAAACAAACGAATCTTCACCGACCTTGATAGCCATGTGCTCGCGAGCGCTGCGAATACCAATGCATGCTTTGTGGAAGGTAAGGCTGCATCCTTGGCAATAAATGAGCTGACCTCGTTGTTTAGAGCCAGCGCAGACTTGGCACTTCTGCATATGGGCGAGAGCGAATGGAGACCCTGCCTCGATGGGCTGAAATATCTCTTTGACCGAGATAACCTTAGGTGCGCCACGCTCCTTCACCACGGCCATAGATTCAAAATCGTCGTCCGAGTCGAACTCATCGTTCATGCCTTGCACGTTTTTTGTTGCTCGCGACGATCTCCTGAGCGGCTCAAATTCGATATCGGAGCCTCTATCAGATGGTCGTCTCCGTGTGGTAACAGATTTCTTTTGACGCCCACGTCCAAGCCCTCTGATTTTCTTTGCTGGTGCTAGGTCAGAAATCACGGGCAGAAAGTCGTCATCACTAGCACTATCTCTAAGTTGCAGTGCCTCACGACCATGCTCCGGGCCATAGTATGAAGGTTTACTGGCCCGAGGACGTAATGACCTGGCTGGACGAGATGGCCGGACTCGATCTTCGTCAGCTTGTTCAGACTCGCCACGCCGTCTTGTGACAATTTTTGACTTTTGTGCTGCTCGTCGCGAGGAACGACGAGTCAGTTGCTGTATTGATTCGTCACTATTGTCACTGTCTAATTCCATAGCATCGGACTGGTGTTGCTCTGGCTCTGATTCGAAGTCAGAGTCCCAATTAGTGTCTTCATTTTTGCGCTTTCTGGCAATTCCCGCCATGCCGGAACTGTTGAGAAACTCGGCTAAAGTTGATTGGCCGTTTTCTAATTTGTAAATCTGATCGCGTGTTACCTGGAATCTGTCAGATGACTATGTAGCAAATGGAAAAGTGAAGGAATATGGAAGTGACTCTAGCGGCCAAGAGATGATGATACTGAAGGGAGGACGCATTGTATGCCGAGGCGATGTTGAGGAAGGAGGGGAGGGATAGCGGTGATTAGCAGCATTTTTTCTTCTGCCAAAATGCTGAAGGTGAGGTCTTTGTGAACAGAATCGTAACAGTTTAGGACAGCAGCGCTGTAGCGGTGTGTTGCTGAGGTGCGCCAAAGATGATCAGAATATACTCACAGTTTCGACACGTCCATCAGTAAACTCGACGTGGTAGGCGTCGGCGGACTTCGCACT
This sequence comes from Cordyceps javanica, assembly GCF_051103115.1. Lineage (NCBI taxonomy): Eukaryota > Fungi > Ascomycota > Sordariomycetes > Hypocreales > Cordycipitaceae > Cordyceps > Cordyceps javanica. The sequence goes on from NC_139296.1 coordinate 4,741,318, forward strand.
GCCGCGGATATGATCTACTACTTCTGAAACGACAGGAGAATAGTCCTCGCGCAGATATTCAGGCAAAGATGGTATTCGGATTTCAATTTGTACAGGATGTGCTGAAAAGGCGGCATCGCTGTTGGAATTGTCTTGAGATCCGTCACGCGTGCAGCTAGTCAGCATTTCCTCGTTGCTTGCGTGCTCAACAGCGTCTTCCAGCAAAGGATCATCAGTGTTATAGTCTCTTAGAACTGCACTTTTGGCACTCGTAGCGAAATCATCGCCAGAGTCCTCCTGCTGGGCGATTTGCTCAATAGCGTCCTCCCAGGGATTGCTCGTATTGGCGACAGAGATCTCAGTCGGAGAATTGATAGCTGCCGCTTCATATACCCCGTCAATGAAGCCCTTTTCGCTTTTTTCCTGGGCATTATCCTCCTTGGGATCATGAAAATCTGCAGCAGTATGCTGGGGTTGAGCACTCAAGGCCACAGAATGAGAATTGTCTTCGCCACTCAGCGCGTCTTCAATATCGTTTCCAACATTGCTTCCCGAAATTCCCGTAACAACATCATCTTCGATGTCCCCATCAATAACGCCAGTCATTCCGATATCCGCCAAAATAGCGCCGTTCATGCCGGCGTGGCCTGGGGAATTACGCGTCGCGTAGTCAGAGGTATCGATGGCGGTATCCAGACCGTTCGGGCCATCCTGATTGTCCATCGCTGCATGGTCTCCTTAGGTCATGCCTTGTCCGATGGATCTGAGCGAAGAGAAAATGAATGTAGCAAGTGACTTGCAGCAATGTTGAATCGATGTGAGGACAGGTTGACGCGCTTCACATAACGCTCCACCTGAGGGCCGACCGTACTAACTTGCACTAGTTATTGGTCTATCGGGTGGTGAGGTGGTGTTTCTTTTTAGGTAGGCAAGTCTACTAAGTTAATAAATCAGTAACTAGGTACTGGGCGCTGTGCAAGTAACGGCTCCACCGGAGCAAGCCCAGCCAAAGGGGAGGAATTCCGATCTGACCGCCCAGGTCCGGCCCCTGCACTAGACGCGGAAAAGTTTCACCCATCGCCGGACCCTAGTTGCACTCAACTAGAATGAAATACTGGTGTCAATCTAATCGCATTATGCAATGAATCACGCATTCTTCAGCGGTTATCCCGCTCGCATTCAACTAGCCCTCCGTCGCACGACCCAATTTGCAGTATGCGCTCCCCTAATAACGGTTCGACACGCCAGCCTGTCAGCCATTCATCGAGGCTTGCGCAGGTCCGAGAGGATACAGTATGGCTCTGCCCGGCAGCGAGAAGATTCATCTCTCGAGACGAGAATGAAAGCAAGCAGGCGAGATGACACCAGCCGAAATGACAGGACGGCCCGCGCAATTGCTGGTGCCGCCTCTCCTCGCCAGCAGGCCAAGCTGCGCAAGAAGCTGACACGTAAGGAGCGTGAGCGACAGAATGAGCAAGAGGAAGAAGGGTCAGACAGACAGACACGCCGGAAGCGATTTCTTAACCCGGACAAGGATTTCGGGAAAAGCAGCCTTGTATATCAGCTCAAACACGGAGTCCTCAAGAACGAGGTGCCCGTCGAAAGCCTCCAGCAACCTGTACAAGCCCGACTACGAGGCCACAATCACGCGGATCGACCAAGTCATCGAAGTGGCTCGCGGGACAATGAATGGGAAACACAACAAATGCGGAATAAACAATCATCCGGCTCGAGCCAGGCGCGTGACAGTGAGAGGGTACCTTCTCGACGGCGGTGGGACAGGCAAGCATCTACTGGCAATCGACCACGCGATAGACAGCCGCCGCAGCGATCAGGGGAAGACCTACCCACGAAACGACCCGAAGGATACAGAGATTCGCCGGAATACTCAAGCGCCGCTCGAAAGATGATGCCCATGGCAATCAAGTACACCACAGCCGCCTCTCAGTTTCTCTACGGGCGATCGGTGGTCAAGGCTGCGTTGGAGCAGTCCCGACGAAAAATATACAACCTCTACGTCTACGGCGGCGAAAACCGTGTAGATTCCCACTACAACCAATCCATGATTCGACTGGCGGAGAGCAAGAGCATACCCGTCACGATTGTCCCCAATGATCAGCAGCGACTCATGGACAAGATGAGCGTGGGACGACCGCACAACGGCTTCATATTGGAGACGTCGCCACTCCCGCAGATTCCTGTAACGGCGCTGGGTGAGCTGGAGGAAGAGTCAGACTCGGACCGACGCGGCTTTCACGTAGCGCGCGGTCATCAGACGCGTGAGGAAGAGGCCGTCAACGGTACCAAAACCTTTATCAGCCGCACAAGCGGGAGCCGTACACCCAAGCCACTGGTGCTTCTTCTTCACGAAATCCTGGACCCGGGCAATCTCGGCGCGCTCCTGCGCACGGCCAGCTACCTAGGCGTCGACGCCGTCGGCATCACCCAACGCGGCTCGTCGGCGCTGACGCCCGTGGTGCTCAAGTCGGCCGCCGGTGCCGTCGAGGAAATCACGCTCTTTTCCGTCGACTCCCCGGCCGACTTCCTAGACAAGTCAAGGAGCGCAGGGTGGACGGCGTACGCGGCCGTCGCGCCGCCCGAAGAAAAGCTTGCGCGCATGCACGGCGGCAAGTTCGTGTCGATCGACGATGTCGAACAGCGCAACCCCCTGCTCGACACCCCCTGCATCCTCGTCCTCGGCAACGAGGGCCACGGTCTACCGCGCCAGGTCAAGGTTGCGGCCGACTACGAGCTGTCCATCCCGCGCGTAATGCCGGACAGCTGCATCGATAGCTTGAATGTGAGCGTCGCTGGCGCGCTGCTGATGCATGCCTTTGTCAAAGGCGCTCTGCCAAAGAAGTCGGCGAGCCCGTTTGACAGCGCGGTGGCGGTGGCGCGCGGAGAGGGAACGGGAGAGGAATCAGAGGTGCTCTTTTGATCGCTGTGTATACCATTGTATTATCAAACATGTACTATAGATTGAATGACGATTTTGCATACTTCTGATACAATAAAGATCCAACAGAAGAAACCGGCCTTTTGCAACCCCACAGCCACAGCCGAGACTAATCCGTCGTAGACGTACCTGTCTAAAAATGGAACATTCCAACACATGGTCTAACTGGAGCAGCGACTGCACGCTACACCAAAGACAGAATCTCATGCTGTTCTGAACCTCAAATCTTATCTTCAATTATTATTCAATCCGCAATTTTCAAGTTTTTCCAACAGCAAAAGCGCACTTTGCACCATCTCGAAATGGGCATCTATTTTGGCCATGTTCATGGTGGGGGACGCTAAATCACCCCAGCCACCAGCATTTGTTGACTTTGATGCCCGAAAGACGGGCGAAGCTCTCTTGTCGCCAGCGTTTTGTCTCTTATTTTATATATAACCAATTATTCTTCCGGTCTGATCGCATACTTTAAGTCCATATTGGCGACTTCTTCCTGCACGAACTCACAAAAACCGGTTCCTTAACCCTTAATTTGCAGGCTAGGAGCTGTATGTGGTGGTGCTTCTTCCTTGGCTCAGACAGCTAGCTCTGTTGCGCAGTGCAAACAAAATCTACAATACACCACATCAACCGGGTCTCCCGGATCGCAAAAATCGACAAAAGGAGAAGGAGAGTCATCAAGGCACGGCTTCCACACAATGCTGCTTCTCCTACCCGCGTCTTTCATCTCGCTCGCGCTGCAGGCATCATCCTCAGCCGCGGAGCGCTCGCCCACCGCCCTTCGCAAAGTCGCCCCCGACGCCGGTGAGAAGATCTTTCCAGAACATCTCGCCTTTGCGACGATTAGCTTTGAAGACGCCTCCATCGCCGCAAGGCAGTTTCTCGAAGCACAGGATGCTCTCCCTCGCACGGCGCGGCAGCGAGCCCAAGCCTACCGGCCGGCCTTTGCGCGCCACCACGCCGACGAGAGCAGCAGCAGCCGCGGCGGTGTCCTGCGATGGCGCGCTGCCAACAAGGCCTTTGGGCTGTTGCAGTCGCAGCGCCGCGCGGCGTCTTGCCCGCGCGGCATGAGCGGGTGCGACGCCATCGGGCAGCCCAACAAGTGCTGCCAGGACGGCACCGTGTGCACGGCCGTCGAGGACGACGCCGTCGGAGGTATCGCGTGCTGTCCGCAGGGCTCCTCGTGTGGCGGGCGCGTCGGCACCTGCCCATCCGATGCCGTGAGCTGTCCGGCCGCGCTGGGCGGCGGGTGCTGCATCCCGGGTTACGTGTGCGAGGGGGTGGGCTGCGTGCCAAGCGCTTCGGCGACGGATAGCACGACGGCGACGAAGACGACAGCGACGACCATCGTGGCCACGAGCCCGGCAACAACAATCACCGTGACCAGCACGCGCACGACTTGGGTCGACGGCGCGCCCTCCACCGTCGTCGTCACCGAGGTCGTCACGCAGACGGCGTCGCGCGCGCCCTCCACCACCACCACGACCGTGACCGTAACGGAAAGCGGCAGCACCGTCACTGGCGGCGCGCCCTGGCGGCCGACGGATACTACGACGACGACGACGATGAAAGGGGGGTCTAGCAGCAGCGGCGGCGGCGGCAAAACAACGACGGGGACGCAAGAGGGTTGCCCGACAGGCTTTTACGGGTGCCTCGCCACCCACGGCGGCGGGTGCTGCCAGACGGACCGCGATTGCCGGACAAGCTCATGCCCGCCGCAAGCATCGACGACCATCGTCTCGGATGGGAGGACCGTCGTGGTGCCCGCGTCGGACGTGCTCTCGACGGCCGCGTCGAAGTGCGCCTCGGGCTGGTTTCTATGCGGCACAGACGCCGGCACACGTCCAGGGTGCTGCCCCAGTGGCTATGACTGCGGTACAGCGAGCTGCTTTACCGCGTCGGCTTCGCAGACGGCTTCGGTGCAAAAAGAGCAGCCAAAAGGGAATTTGGCGGTGGCCAATGCTGCCAGTATGTTAAGGAGCTTTTGTAGTTTTGTGGCAGTGGCTGCCTGGATTTTTTGGGTGTAATGGTTCAGGAAAGTGTCATTTCAATGAATATATATGACGATAGACAAATGTAAATAGATACGAATGCTTCAATTGCAAAGTGAGGAGAATTGTACCCGGTAAACAGTGTCAAGATAGAGTAAAAGTCACGGATCACAACCGTCCAGAGTATCCTTTATAGCAGAGTCGAAACGCAGCTGTATTTTAACCCGGTATTGACTAACAATAGTCTATTGCCCATTTCCCATCATCCAGCATCCATAACCTTGCTTTCTAAGTATGTTCTTTGTTCCCCCCAACTATTGTCTTTGTGGTATTGCATCGCTTGCAGTTACATGAGAAGGAAAAGGCCAGCAATAACAGTTGCGGTAAGCACACCGCCAGCATCCATGCGGTTTGCAACATTCTGCACGGTGCTATGAGTAGGGGTCGCAGAAGTGGTCATCTTGGTCACCTTGGAGGTCACCTTGGAGGTAACAGTGGTGGTCTTGTGGGTTGTCGTGGTGCGGATTATGCCAGTGTACTGGTAGGGATGGCTTGAAGTGGTGCAGTCAGAAGTCTCGGATACCTTGATAGTGACATGGGTTGAGCTGGGAGTGTACTCCATGGGGGTGAGGTTGGGGGTGGCATAAGAAGCAGAAGGAGAGCCGTACTGCGAGGCAGAAGCAGAGCCGTAATGTGAGGCAGAAGCAGAGCCGTAATGCGAGGCAGAAGCAGAGCCGTACTGCGAGGCAGAAGTAGAGCCGTAATGCGAGGCAGAAGTAGAGCCGTGCTGCGAAACGGAAGGAGAGCCGTACTGCGAGGCAGAAGTAGAGCCGTAATGCGAAGCAGAAGGAGAGCCATACTGCTCAAAGCTCATGGTTGACATGACACTCGGTTTGGCATACGCCGGGGTCGTGTAAGCAACAGCAGCAGGTGTGCAGTCCGCAGGGATGCTGTGCGAGTTGAGAGCGGCGGCTACGAGGCCCGAGCCGAGAAGGCTGATGAGAGTCGAGCTGATCTGCATGGCGAAGTCTTGGATGTTGAATAATGGGGCAGTGCAAGCGGTAAAATGGAGATATAAAGCTGTGAAGAAGCTAAGACGATGGCAAAACAATGTGGATAATGAAGCACGAGAATGGATGTTGTACAATGGAAGAAGACAGGAAAAAGTCGGGACAGGGGCGAGCTGTTTAAATTCTCATTGCCCTCAGTTCCTTCCTGACAGACCACGCGGAGTTGCCAGTTGTTACAACAGTAGACACGAAGTACCTTCCCACGACAATCCCCTCGGCTATTGGTCAAGTCGGCTACCGAAGCAGCAAACGGGCAATCACAACGCTACCAGCACCATCCCTCTCTGATTATGGGTCTTCCAACGGGTTCCCTGGTTCTGCATACAGAGTTAAGTCATCATTAAATCATACTAGTCGTGTCTCAGATCTCGTAGCCCAGAAACATGAAGCTGTATGCTTTCCATGGCTGTCTATCAACGTTGTGCTGTGAATTCCACCAGAAAAGTGCATGCTGTGGAAAATTTTGTGATGCGTCGCCAGATGGTGGATTGCAAATCCAGAAAATCAAAAGAACATGAACAAATACATCAGTGTTGCGAAAAATCGAAGAGCCTCCCATTGTAGATCATCGCGCACCCCTTTTTGTCTTCAAAATCGTTTGCACCCATCACCGTCTTCCAGCTTCCTCAAGACACCAACTGCATCCGCGATGAGAATGCTGCGACCACCAAAGTGCTCGCGCTCCAAAGCCTCACGCGCCAGTCCCACTACCGCTTGTGCGTTGCGTCTACCAGCAAGACGCTGAACTTGCGCCGGTTGCAGTTTGGCGGCGCTTTGCAGCCACTGCAGAGCGGCGGGCCGGGAGCTCCCGTCGTTCCACGCACCGCTCCCATCCCGGCCAACATGGCCGAAAGCCCAACAAATAAGAGCGCATACGTAAATGCCCCAAAAATCAGATATGTCGCTGCACGAGGAACCCGGTGCAGTTGGGATTCCCCTGTCATCGGACCCGAGTCCCAGGAACGCAACAAGAGCTCTAGCAGCAAATGCAGCGGCTGCTGCCGAGCTTCCAGAGTCGCGCCACCGGGAGAGCTGACTCTGATGCTGTGTAAATGCCGCCAGGCGAAGAACCTTTTTATTGAACACCCAGCTGTCGCCCGATACAGAAAGGGCAACATGTAAAGGGGTGAAATGAAGAGCGAGGTAGGTGTTAGCGACAGCCGAGTGTGTAAACAAGTTCAACACGTTGATCTGACTCATGTCGACTCCAGAGAGGTCTTGAATCAAGTCGAGGCGAGTTGGATTTTGTCGCGATGGAAACTGTAGAGAGTATGCTGCCAAAAGAACTGATGCGTCGAACGGCGAGGACTCTTGCATATCCAGCGGCTTGTATCCTTGAGAAATTGCTACTCCAACAGTGAGTCGGGGACACTGCGGTTCAAGCTTGGACCATGAATCTAGAGTGGAGGCTTCCCAAAGCTCCGTGGTATTGGCACTGAGTGGAATAGCTAAAGTGCTGGGTGAGGAATAGTCCAGCCCCGGAACTGCCACGGGGGCACGTTCAAAGTAACGCATGCAGTGAATATCGAGCAAGAAGCAAGAAGCAAGTAGACGTCGATGCGCTTCGTCCTCAACCCATGCTTCCCATTTATCCGGTCGACCAAAGACTGTAGTTTCTGAGAGCAAACTGACCTGCTGATTAGCCTGCTCGAATGTTAGCAGAGTCATAGACAAGATGTTTGTTTCCGCCGTACCTTTCCATATAGAAGCTTGAAAAGGTCAGATGTTTGGAATGCGTCCTTGTCGCGTCCACGAAAGCGCATATAATACTCTGAAAGTAGTACAGCTTGCATTGTTTCAATAGGCCAGAGATCGGCTCCAGTGGCCTGACGCATCTTAGTATTTGTCATCATGCTTTACTTAATCTTGTTACTCACCACCTTCAATTTGCAGGCCGCATGGAAGTGAAGCTGGCTCCCATTGATTCTGTGATCTTCGTGCCCAAGGAACTGGGTCGCAACCGCGGCCATCACACACTGCAGAATATCCATCACATCAGAAGTACTATCGAGTGACTTTTCGAATGTTGATCGATGAATAATCGGATACATCGGATGGACCTTGTTCCAGTAGACTTCGAGGTAGACTGGCACGGCGTCACGAACGCTCTGGCTCAGTGCTAAAATCGGCATACTTTGTGTTGAAAAGTGATCAACGAGTGCCATTCCAGGAGGGGAAACGGAAATTTGCGGCGAAATGATGCGATCCTGGAAAGCCGTTGGTGGTGCAGCCATGAGAAGGTCGGTAGATCTGCCCGCACCAAATGGCATGGGCAAGGTTCGCATGGCTGCGTTTGCGAAAAGAGGCCTACCAGTCCTCATGGACTCATCCACGGAGCCAGAAATAGGAAGGATGGAACTTATGCTCTGTTTTAGCCTCGAAAATCCTGTAGAAGCCGTCGTAAAATCCAGCCCGTAGCCAGCAGCGGCCACTCTCCCAATGGAGGAGGTAGTAGTACATTGCGCCGCGGTAGAACTCCAGTCGTTGCTGGAAGATCGTGCGCGTTTGTAGCGGTCGTTAGAGCTATCAGATGGCGAAGAATAAGAACTTCCTGTTGCAGACGATGGCATGCCTGTACTGTTAGACTGATCGCCATCCGACATGTAGAAATCGTGCCCTGCTTCCGGTGTCTTGAGGCCAACACTATCTTGGTCGTTGACTACATTGCGAATGGCATTATTCGGGGAGGAAGCTCCTTGCGATCGAGGAGTTGAGCCAGCGGAATATCGGCTTTGAGGACTCTGTGCATAGTATTGCTGGGGGCTGGCAGCTATTCGGGGTGGTGGCAGTGTGTGGCCGAAGGGCCGACTAGCAGAAGCAGAGCTCCAGGGGCTGCTTCCCGATGCTTCATGTCTGGGGGTGCTCGACATGGGACTATGGGACGAATCTGGCGCGCCGTAGGACCCCATTTGCATTGTTCTGGGCGGCGAGGAACTGCTAAAGCTCTGGTCTCGCCGTCGGGGGGAAGTGCCGTGAAGTCGAGGATCTTCCGATGCTAGCCGTTCATCCTGCTCATGCCGCTGTTGGTGCCTCTCGAGTAAGTCCTTCCGGTGGAAGACCTTGTTACAGCCGGCGACACTGCAAGCCAAGTCGGGCGGTTGGTGGCTGAGTTGATGTCGTCGCAAGTGCTCGGCGCGGGTAAAGGTTTTTGGCGGACGGCACATTTCACAAATATGCACGGGTATGCCCTTTTTGGCTCGACTGACCCTTCCAGTAATGGGGGTTAGCTTGACGCCAGGCTCACCTATGGTGCTTCCTGGCATCATTGGGCGCATGTCGTGGCCAGCCCCGTACAGCTGACCGTGGGAATACGAATAGCCGATGGGTTCGTTGCTCCCACTTTGCCGGCGACCCTGAGGCGGGGAGAGGTGCTGCTGGAGATGGCGAGATGCAGAAGACTCGGAGGTGTGCGAGTAGGTGCTGTGCGGGGAAGCACCTCGAGAGTAGTCAGATGGTGATGTGTGGTTATGCATAGATAGGTCAGACGAGGCGGGATAGCTCGAACTGGGGAGAGGAGAGGAGTGCGGAACCGGCCTGGACGACGAGCTGCGAGGCTGCGAGTCGTCATCGACGCTGTTCATGATATTCCTGAGGCTAGCCATGGTGAGCGAGTCGACAGAGCGCAATATCAACAACCCTCGGCGGCAACGGCGACTGAGATGGCCCCAAACGGCTGCCAACAACGATATGTATATGGGCCTAACGGCCAGGCACCGCACCAGATGGTTTGTCTAGGTATATTTGATAGAATGAACAGAAAGTTGGCGCCCTTACTTTGAAAAGAAAGGAGGGAAAAAAGGTCTTGCGTTGGTTGGTCCTGTTTAGTAGGCAACTCAGGGCGCTTCCAAGGTTGGCTCGTGCCGAAGTAGCGTTGGTTACACAGACAAGTTGGGTCAGGCGCGTGTTAGTAGAAGAAGCAGTGGCAAAACAGAACCGACGTCGTACACAAATGCCATCAGAGTAGAGCACTTGGGGGAAGGGAGTCGCAGCAGAGGAGGATTGCGACGCGTTAAAAAAAATATACAAGTAACGGACGAAGTACTTAGACGTTATCCCAAGCCGAATACACAAGAAGGAGGAAAAGTTACGGTGTTAGCTAGAATTCGCAGCGAAGGCGTATGGAACTTGTCGTGCCCCACGTCGATTAGGACCACATTGGCGGGAGCTGAGGCACTGGGCTGCATGTACAGGATACATCGGCGACGCCAGGCAAACCCCAGAAGGCTTGGGGCGGGCCACCAGGGTTGACGTATGAAAAGTGTCAGCGCGGATAGCCACATGCCACAACAAGCGGTAGTGGGCAGCGGGGTGAAGGGCAGGCAACGGCGCAGCGGCCGAGGCGGCCAGCCAACGACCATGGCTGTGTACTAGTTACAAAGAATGGGCAAGTGAACAGGGATGGCTTTTGGCAAAGCTGAGTGGGGGAGAGGCACCTCGGACACGAAACACGTCCAGAGGGTCAGGGTGACAGGGTGTGGTGTGGCTGGAGTGGACTTTGCAAACCGAAAGCTGGAAGCCTCGTCTGAAGAGAGCCCACCACGTGTTGACTAGCCCTACCAACAAGGTCATAGGACTAAAGAGAGTTCGTGAGCACGGGTCGTGGTGGATGGAGCATGGCATCACATTGCTATCAACGTACGGAGTACAAGGGCTGGAGGGAGCGTTCGGGAGAACAGGCATGGCCTGCTTGTCGCTTAGTGACATTTCGGGCCGCGCGACGTGCAGAGGGGTGTGTGATGATGGATGATGCCTCCTCCGTCCATGTTGAAGGCATCTAAAACAGCGAGATAAGTTGGCCCGAAAAGGGTACATTGACGCGCGCGCTGGGCGCACGCCCACGCCGGCCTTGGTTCACTAACTACCAGTAGTGGGCAGAGCCCGCAATCGCCTGCGAGCTTGTCATGGTGGTGGTGGCGGTGGTTGCGCCAGGTTAGCTGGTTCAGGTCAGCCTTCTATGCCAGCGTCACCAGCCGGATTGTGTCCGGGCAACCTGGTGGTTTGCTGGCAACCGGAGGGGGTGGTCGCGGCAACAACCCAAAAGAGATAAGTAGTGTGGCTCGCAGGTGATGAGCGCTGCGTGCTGGGGAGAGAGTGCTGGCGTGCTGGCGTGCTGGCGTGCTGGCGTCCAAGAGCTAACAGGGGGCGCGGGAGGTGGGTGGCATGTAGTTGCTTGTGCTGGCGGGATTGGCGTTCGCCGTAGGTCAAGAAGGAGTGAGCATGACGGATATCTGGCGCGCCATGCTGGGTCCTGGACGAGTCAGGATGGTGCCGTGAAGTAACTAAACCGACCTGCGTTATTGTTGGATGCGCACTACAAGATTGTTGGTCGGTCGCGGGCAACTTGCGGACAGGGACAGTGTGGGTTTTGCTTGTAGAACGCATCCCCCCCTGCGGCGAAGAATGCGAGATGAGACAACGAGCGGCCGGGTGCTCCAATAAGAACTACGGCAAAGCGAATACTCCTGTGTGTCGGGCTGGCTCGATGTCTGCCTACAGAATCATTCAGTAAGTAGCCAATGTCGGTCTGTTTTAGTACTGGCTGGCTCACGGTCTGGTGTAGTAGTAGTGTCGTGGCTAATGCTGCGGATCTACCTAGCACGCAGGGTTGGGAGGATCTATGGGCGTACATACGTGGATCATATAACTAGGGAATTATCGCTGATGATCCTTGTGATAATGGTAGGTCTCGTTGTAGGCCGAAACATTAGGTTAGGCGTCGGAACTCAGGAGTCGGCGATGAATGAAGGAAGCGGCGGATGCATATGTAAACGCAAACGATGGCATGATGAAGGTATTCGGGGCTGCCAGTACCAGCAGCTACTAACTTATTGGGTACCTCCTACCTCTACATACCCGAAGTTACCTACCTGGTACCCTACCTACACCTACGTAGGTTCCTTGAGCACTCACTTGGCATCAAGAAGAGCTTCATTATTTCCGGGCAGGCCGCCCGCGGCAGGCAACATTCTTCCCAGGCCAGGTCGCCGAAAGTAGTGATATCGCCCGCTTTCTGCCAGGCTGCCAATAAACGAGCACATATCAGCCTGCTCCGTCTACATACTTACACCAGAAACAAACATACGGCAGACGAGGAGTGCCAGTCAGCGGAGCTCAAGGTGGAAGATACCCCACCAACCAGCACAACGAACTGGGCAGCTGGGTAAGCTAACGGGGCTGAACAGGTGTCGATGCATTGATGGGTTTGACGGACTGGGACAAGTAGTAATGAGGTCGCATCGACCGTCAAAGCCACCTACCAGTATTAACCGAGTGCAAACGGGCTGAGGTGATCAGCGACTAGGGCCAAACGGCAGATTTGCAATAAAACTGACTTGGCCGTTGAATTTCATGCTAGGTATGATGCTTACTGATAGAAAGTGCTACGTCTATATATGCCTAGGTACCTACCTATAGACAGTTGACGGAGCAACTAACCATACCCACGCATTATGTATCTCCGGTAGATACCTACCTACCTACCTACCTAGGTAGGTAAGAAAGACGAGTGTTTACCTAAGTACTGAGTAAAGACGAAGCGTCAACCCTCCCGTCGGAGAACAGTAAGTAAGAACCCCTGGGGAAGGGGGCAATTAATTCCCTTGAGGGGGGCGGCCTGGACAGACCTGTGGGGTCTTGGCGCTGCAGAGCTCAAGCCTCGTTGCAAGTGAAGGGGGGGGTTCAATTTCCCACAGGCCAAAGCCAGACAGAGAGAGCTACTAATAACACTTGACACTCTACGGAGTACGGAGTACCTTACTCAACTAGTAGAGTACCTAGCGACAACGGCTCGCTGTGGAGGCATGGCTTACGAGGCTCCCAACCCACTCCAGACGACGTCAAGAGTACATATTGCCTCGCCCCCCTTTCTAGCGTTGAGACAGTCTCACCAAGTACAGGGCCTGCCAAACTGCCAAACTGCGTGGTTTGCCCTGGCTGTCTCTCTCTCCCACCCACTTTCGGTGGGGAGTTGGGAGGCATGGAGGACATTGGATGACTGGCAACTGGGGACACCTTGTATCGTATCAAACACTGACAGGCAAACAGGGTCTGCCAGGTATCTTAGCACTGAGTACTCCGTACTCCGTACGGAGTACTTAGGTATCTACTTGATACCTCCCTCCTGTTATTCAATAACCTACTTACTTCTTTACTGGTAGTACTCAGTAAATCACTACTCTTACTTATGGTGCTCGCCGTCAAAGCGGTCATGGCCGGCCTTTTCCCCCATCCATCACACCGCCAAGCTATAGCCAACTCCATGGCGCACCACAATTAACCGGGCTTGTCATGACCAGGGATCCTATCGCTGTTAACAAGCCACTGTTAACAAGCTTCTTGTTCAAATGGCGTGCTGCACTCGTTGGCTCGATTGCTAGCCTGGAACAATGGCGTACCGAGCATCTACCGACTTACTGAGAGGTAGCAAACAGAGCATCGCTCTTTATTATCAACCTATCAACCCTTGGCCATCTTGAAGCCTCGACCAGCTCGTTTCTTTGCCCTTGTGCCCTTGTGCCCTCGGAACAAATGCAAGTCAGAGATCGGCAGCCGAATCAAGATGAAGCACGCACCGCAGCGGCCAGCACGCATAAGCCCGCCGCCCCCAATCCTCTGTGCTGCCCTAAGTACTCGACTCCCGCCTGCCCTGTTCGTGCCTTGTGGCGCAACGTTGTTCGAGTGCAAAGTGTTCCGTAGACGAGTCGCATACTAGAAGTTGCCCCCAGCACTTCAGCTCGTTCTACAGCTCACTTTGTCAGTGCGGGGGCCGTAAAATCCGTCTCTTGGCCACAAGCCTCCAATGGTGCGGCAATGCGCGCCCTTCCCCTCAGGAGGAGCCACTACATCTGCCAAAACCGAGTCACTCCCTCTCCCTCTACACAGAATACCTGACGTCCGCGCAGCGCGCGCTCCGTATCAAGCCAGTCCCTCTTTCTTTTCGACTCGCCAAACTGCCCAAAATGGGTTTGCCGTCACACAGTGCGGGTGCGACGGCGCTGACCGCCACTCTTGCTTGGTGCTCCAAGGGTCCGGTCCGCCCTGATCATGGAGCTCATTTGACCACTGCTCGCTGCAGCATACCGGGTCTTCAGTTTTGCTGGCTGCACAGGAATACGTCAGTTTCTCGTTGCGGAGTCGTCAGCGCACCAAGCAGCATGCGTCTCCAATGCAAAGATGCAGCCATGGAGTTCTCGGACATGAGGAGAGCCCTCTTATTTTCCGCCAGCCACTATCTCGCCGGCTGGGCTGCTTTGGGGAAAGTGTCCGCCTGTATTCGCAAAAGCGATTGCCTCGCTCTTGCATGTTAGTCCTTGTCCGCCAGACGGCGCCCATACTCGTCCGTGAAAGGATTCATAAGCCAAACATGCTGATACGTCGAGTCTTCCTCGTTGGCTCGAGCCCCAGCACCGGACTGTCGGGATCCGCACACCAAGCAAACCACACTGCAGCAACGTCTCCGCCCGTATAAACGACATTTCTGAGCTGTAATAAAAAAGATGCGCCGACGCCACAGCAAGAGTGGACAAACGCAAATCGAATCGGCAACGGCGTACTTATGGTGACTGCTTTGTATGGAACCACCTCCCCCCTTTGTGAGCGCCCGCTTCAGCCCATGCATCCGGCCTGGAGCAGCTAGGGCCAAACTTACAAAGGCTCGCACGAGACTTTGCTGGCACTCCGTGTCCAGAGAGGCCCAACAGGTAAGTAATGACATCGCCCTTACTAGCAGTACCTACGTACTCCGTACTTACTCAGTACAACTCGCCCCACGCCGTATCTGCCTAGCTCCAGTTGGCCGCCAACCGGCTTGCAGCTCGTCATTTGTCACACACGGTTAGCTTACTGCAGCCTCTTGACTTGGGACAATCAATATTTGTGAATTATTGTCAAGCTGCAGCCGGCCAAAAATCCATACCAACACAGGCTGCCGCCGACACCGTCTTCGCGAGCCACTCAGGCAACGGCGCGATGACATGCTTGACATGGTCAAAAAGCCTGGACCATGCGGTTGACCCTAACTCGGCTGCATGAGTAACATTTCATGCTGTCCCTTCTCGCTCTTGTCTTGGCGGGCAGCCTTCCTGGTCTGCCACCTGCTACGGGAGGCACTATTATAACGGCTCAGTCCATCGAAGGGCCTCTGTTGCGATCGCCATTCTCTACCAGCACTCGTCAACAGGCTGCTCACGAATAGAAGTGTCCCCGACAGTTTGTTCCCGGTCCTTTGATCCAGCCAAAGGCCCTCCGCCCCGCCCATACCTGCTCATGCCTGCTTGGGGAGACGGGCGCGTATGTCGGACTCGGCGGGTATCGACCCAACGACGCTACACACATCATGTTTGTGGAGATGAAGACCCGCGTGCCAATGCTGGTCGTCACTATGTAGCTGCATGGCCTACTGCGGTCCCCAACTCGCAGGCCTGCCTCAGTAAACGCCCGTGGATTTCAGTTGCAGCTCGGTGTCGCTTATTAGAGCTTGGCCGGAGCCGGAGCCGCCTGGCAATGTTTTCCGTCAGCGGGGTGCATGGCTTGAAAGGATGGTTAATGGCATCCCACATCGTGCAGGATGCAATCACGCCGCACAGATTGATGTACTTCGGTAGTATGGGCCGTCAATTCGTGACCTGCCTCCTATGTATGGATGTGACAACAGCGCCCATTACAGCCCTTTTCGGTTCGTTGCCGGGCGTATCAGCCACCAAGGCGTATCCAATACCAAGTTCTGTTGCCTTGGCGTTCCATATCAGGCTCTGCTACCCATTGAACGCCGCTTTTGCTCTCCCACGCAGCGGCTCACGAAATAGTCGTGCTTGTTAAATGGCATGCTGCTTTCTATTCTCCCGCCAGTTTTGGAATTTAGCTAAGCAACGGGATGTAACCCTCCAATCTAGCGATGTGAGAAAGCCTAGGAGCCCCCAAGGGATGACCAACGGGCGCTACACAAGTTGTGCTCTGCATCTTATACCGTTCGATGAACAGTGAACTAATATATGACGCCCGTGCCCGTCGAAATAGTTGCTGTTGCCCCCGCTTTACAGAAATATCCCACAATACCACCGGCTGTCGTCCGTAAGGATTACAGGAGTGAGGTGCAATCAGCTCCGTAAATCTTCGTCTTGCGCTCTCATGTACTCTCCGTCTCGGTCTCCAGAGTGGTGGCTGAAAACCCAAATACAGAAAGTCTCCGAATCCGAACAGCCGCAAGAAATGAGGCCCAGAGACGCCCACTCGGATGAGGACAGGTCCGCGACGTTCATCCACAAACTAGTACACGGTACACGGCTGTCACGAAAAGAAGCTAGAGTAAAAAAGTCGCGAGTGGAGAGGATGATATTTGTCGCATTCTATTGCTTGTTTTTATCACTCAATCGTTAGGGTATGTGTGTGTGTGTGTGGAAAGGCGCTTATTCATAGCTGAAGCCGACCACACACACTTCACGCCCCTCCATTACCTGTGATGGATGGCCAGCCTCGATGTTCTCCAGCCATCTCGTGTCACATCATCTACCCGAGCCTTCTCTATGCTTTCAATGTGCTTGATTGTTTGCCAGATTTGAAAATTGATGCTCTTTTGAGAGGACAATGCAAACCACTGAGATGAAACAGAAGCGAGCGTAACGCGGGGATGTGGATGATGTACAGTCACATGAGTGGTACTGCAGGCAAGGCTGAACCCTCGAGCGGAGCGCGACTAGCCTTGTACAGCGGATGATTTCTTCGCTGATCGGTTCAAAGTCTTTGTTTTTTCTAAACTTTTACCTTCTCGCACCTCAAAAACACCCCGACACCAGCGGAAAAGGCTCGTTCATTCCACGCAAGGCAGGTGGTATTTTCGCGACACACAGACACACAGACACGCAAGCCCAGCTGGAACTTGGCTGATGCGGCTGAAAGACCAAGGACCGTCTTTTAGCTTTGTTTTTAGAGCAAGCCATCTGAACAGGGGGGGAGAGGGTCACCAAACGTCATGAGGGCAGTTTGCGTCTGTGCTCGGCTAGGTATTAGCAAGAAGCGATGGCCAATTTATATTAATTACTATATCATTATTGTATTTTTCGCCCCCCCTCCCGCGATTGAGGGCTGGGAACGGTGAGCCAGCGCTGGCAGATGGTGGGACACAAGGACATTTGCCGACGATGAGGACCGCATTGTCGGCAATGGAGGGGTCTCATTAGTAGCCGGTTTCCCTGTCACAATTAGTCTTCTTAATTAGACAGATTCTTTCAGAAAGAAAACTCGGGCTAGAAAATGGCATCAGAGAATGTCATTGTTGCAAGAGACGAACTCGGCCCCGTTGTGGGTTCGTCCGCGGCGGCGTACTTGGCAGGGCCAGCCAAGAACTTACACCACATACCCAGACCTTGCCCCCTTCCGACGGGCTGATCTTGCGAGTCAGTTTCTATCAAGACCTGCGCCATTTCCGCCTGCCTTCTCTCTCCAGAAAGAGCTTTGCCACGAGGCTGAGAGACTAGAATGGGAAAGAGAGAGAACGCTGCGGCAGCAACCGCCGAAAGGGGGGGGGCGGGGGCCAAGTGCGGTTGAGGCTCAGTTAGAACGAGAATCTCGTAGGCCTAACTTGGCTGAAACGGCGACTGCGTGCTGTATATTCTATTCGCACAGAGGTCCTCCTCCCAGCACTGGGAAACCGCAGCAGCCCCTCATCCCCGTTTCCCGAGATACGGGTCGTAGATGGACGGGATCGTCGCCGGCAAATTCACGGCGAAGTTGTTGCAGGGTGGAATAGTGGGATACAGCTGCGTGAGGAACCAGGGCCAGGCTGGTTGTCAACCCATCAGCGACCTCACCGAGGGAAGCAAGACAGTAACAGCACGCTGGTGTATAGATGTATATATGTATCCTGAACGTTGTGTTTCATCTATGGAACGACGTACAAGAGTAAAAGAAAAGTATTGGTCCAGACTCGGGCGAAAAGAGTAAATCAACATCAACAAAAAGAGAGTGGAAGGGACTCCTGCAGTTGGATTTCCCCTGTAAAGACACTCCAGAACAAAAAGAAATTGACAAGGAAAATTATCGAGAAACGTTGGCGCCTCAAAACTCCGTAGAACAACCAATGAGAATCTCTTCAGTGTAAAAGAGCGTCTTTTCCGATGACCTTTTCCCCCATATGAATTAAAACAGAATAGAAATAGCGAACGTGCCTCATCCCATTCCTGGAGCGTTCAAAAAAGGAAAAGAAATAAAGAGGAAGGCGGAGCAAATCCACCTCGACGACAGTCGCATTTGTGGAAAGCGAGGTCGCAAAAAGCGTGCCATCAAACTGGACGCGCATGTGGTAGCTTAACTAGCTACCGGGTAGGCAGGCGATGCGATGCAAAGAGTTTCTCACACTGAGTTTCGCGCCAGCACAAGAAAGGAATGCAATCATCATGGACACCCGGGAAAAAGGCAAAAGATCGAACATGATAGCAGTAGCAAAGAGCTGAGGGAGCTGTCCGACAAGAAAATTCATGGTCCTCATCTCACAAGGGTGAGCTTATACCGGCATCAGCCTTTTCTGGAGCTTAATGGTCTACGCCTTGGAGGCAGCAACCTTAGTTGGTGTAGGGGAGACAATGTGGCTCTGAGAAGCCTTGCGGCTGCGGTCAGCAGCTTGCTCATCGCTCTCCTCCGAGTCGTCATCGCTGGGTGGTCTGGCATCACGCACGGTACGGCGGTTCTTGGTCATCCACGAACGGACACCGCCGACGAGGCCGAGTGCGTATCCAGTGACAAACTCCTTGGAGTTGGAACCGCCAGGGGTCGTTGGGGATCGGGCCAGATCGCTGGAGCTCTGTGTGAAGCGAGCAGGACTCTGAGGGCGGCTGGTAGGCCAGAACTGGCGCAGCTCGCGGCTAAGCTCCTGGCCGGTGCTGGTCCAGTTATTGGTAATATTATCGCGGAGCTCCTGGACATGGCGTTTGATATCAAGCTCGTTCTTCTTGAGCCAACTGAC
Source organism: Cordyceps javanica (assembly GCF_051103115.1). NCBI lineage: Eukaryota > Fungi > Ascomycota > Sordariomycetes > Hypocreales > Cordycipitaceae > Cordyceps > Cordyceps javanica. Next base: position 4,760,269 of record NC_139296.1, read on the forward strand.
GTTAAGCTCTTGACGCGAGGTACCGCGCTTGAACTGGCGGCTGATGTACTTCTCGTAGTCGCGAACGATTCGGGTAATGAGGCCGGTGGTGCTGACGCCTTCGGTGCGCTGGGTGACGAGGAACTTGCCAGCCTCCTTTATGGGCTGGTAGATGTCGTCACCCTCGTCGGCGCCGTAGGGCAAGTCATCGTGGGCCACGTAATCGAGGCGGTGCTCCTCGAGAAATTCGCGCGTGACGATCCACGGGCAGTCCTCAATTACCTCGTCAACCCATTTGCAGTGGCGCAGGGACTCGGCGCGCTCCTTGGCAGACATGACGGTGAGGCCCTTGCGATTATGCGTCTCGACGTCGCCAGTGACGCCGACGACGAGGGTCGTGTTGGGGAAGGCATTCTTGGCCTGTTCGAGCTGGCGCATGTGACTGTGGGCGCATTAGTAGGCTGCAATTTGAGCTTGGAGAAAAGAATATTGATCGTACCCAAGGTGGAAGAGATCAAAAACGCCATCCGCGTAGACACGCACAGCTCGGCCAACAGGTGGCGAATTGGTTCGGTAACCACCGGCTGGGTGAACGATTTCGCCGATGGGGGGAGGGGCCATCACTACAACCTCTTCGTCATCTATGATATAACACCAGTCAGCCACGCATTCTCATATCGCACCGATCATTGATCAATCGATTACGCTATCCAAGTGAACCTACCAGAGTCGGCATTCTCCTCGTCGGTCGGGGGGGAGTCGAAAGCTCGTCCGGAATTGGCCCGCTGCCGCTTAGGGTGAGGGCCACCGTTCTGAGTCTTGGGGGTTTCTTCGGCAGCAACAGCCTGGACCGTGCTCTCGGGAGAGGCCAGACCAGCCCTCTTGCGCTTGCTAGCCGCGGATGAAGAAGAAGCCATTGTGACAGGCGGTCGTGTGATGTGTCGAAGTGACAAAAATAAATGGTTTGCTGAGGGCGGGTTCTCGGCTACGAGGACAGAATTGGATTGCAGATGCGCGGCGACTTAGATCCGGGAAGAGCGAATCAACACTTGTAAGGCCGCACAACAAGATAGGAAAAGATGAAAAGAGCGGGAGGATGCAGGAGTGTCGCGTGACCGGGTCGAACCAAGGTGTTAAGAAACCGATAATCAGGAGAGGGAACAAGACCAATCTAGCAAGGTGCAGGTAGGTGGACAACGGTGCTGAGCATGTGGAAACTAGCAGGGCCGCGAGCCAGAAAAAAAAGTGGCGCTATTCGAGGTGAAAGGGGGCGCGTCATTTTAAGTACTTAGGGAGCCCGTGACGGCGCGCGCTACAGACATCGGGTACCTTTATGCACGGCAGGTTTCAGTGGAGGGACAAGTATCCAGCGACGGCGAGCTACTAAGTAAGTACTCCAACTACTTATCATTGTCTCGCGGGTGGAGCCTACTCTGACGAACGCGGACGCTGCAGAACTGCAAAAGGGCATTTTTAATGAGTATTTGGCCGAGGAAAGGGCCAATCATCCGTGGGCAGCATTGAATAAGTATAAAATCGTACGCTGGAACAGGCATATGGAACAACGACGTGTCCTCAGGTTCCCAGTGCGGCCCCCCACCGTAGCCATAAACTTGATTTTCTTGCCGCTAATGACCTTGGAGGAAGCCTTCAGGCTTTTCGCATCTGGTCTGCCATCGACTAATTCGAAGAACCAAGCGTGAAATAGCTGAGCGCATGGTTGATACTCGGTATATTCGCTCGCTTGAAACATACAGCTTATGTCTCGGGTTTCCATGGCACAATAAGGTGCAACAAGTCGTGACCATGGCTACTGGCAGCCCTCGAGGTTTGCATTGATTCTGCCAATCCGCGCCCATCTTCCGCATCTTTAGCGCGAGTCTTCTTATTGCTAGTGGATGTTCGCCACATATGGAGTGCCATTAAGAAGTCAGTCGTTGACAATGGGAAAGGCAAGCAAGCAAGCTACTCAGTACTAAGTAGAGTTGCTGTCTTGCACATCACACCCACAACAGTCCAGGCAACCAGGGTCGGGTCCCCCCCGGGCTAATTAACGTATTAACATGCCGAATGCCTGTTCCCGGTTCGCTCTAATGAAACGCCTTGAAGATTAAGCACGCGAGCAGCACCGCTACCGTCTTTTTTTCAAAGTCAGGGGTGCTGATCGTCTTGATCAGCCCATTTTCGGGTACACAATCTGTGTTTAGGAATGTGACAGGGCGGTGCATCACCCTATCGGTGCCCTCGGACACAAGACGTAGGCGCGGGTGGCGGGACCGGGTTTGAAAAGGATGTTGAAGGCTTACCGTTCCCCCCGTGTCCGTGTCCTCGGATCTGAATTTGTAAATTGCAGTCATCTGCAGATTAGTCGGTAGTTATGCTCAACTTGCGTGCTGGAATAGGCAATGTTTTATATGCAAGTAGATGCCTGAATCTTCTGGAACTACGGTTGGTGACAACGTCTAGGGGAGTCGGCAATTGATGCTGACAGAAGCTAAAGGTCAAAGTCTAAGTATGCAAGACGCGATAATTTGAGTCGGTGATTTCCCGTAGCACAGGGCTGTCTCATCACAAGGCTTCCAGCCACAGCTTCAAGTAAGTGCGACACTGTTAGCCTCTCAACTGCCACTGAGAAAAAGGGCCTGAGTAATACTTAGGTTACAGCGCCGTTTCTTTAGTATCTGGCGCGGGCTATCGGGGACCTCGACAAGTGTTCCCCAGGCATCCTTGAGCTTGGCTGTGATGGACCTCCGAAATATATCGAACCTGACCCATGCGCTCCTATCCTTCCTGGGTAGGGGTCGGCTCTCTACTTACTTACGGACCTGAATGCTGAAAAACTCCAATAAGTACAGACTTTACTAGTTGTGTGATGCGCTCCTTGTCAGATCATGCCTCGCACCGAGGCTGAGAATAAGTAGCCAGCCATCCCGGACGTCAGCTAGATCCAGGTCCCCCGGATCAGTTCATTTCCCCGAGGTACCTGGATACGCCACATACTCAGTACTACCAGTACTGGTACTGGGTTTAATGGTCTGGACCTGCTAGAGATGCGCTGATTGCTCGCCTGCAACCTGATTGAGCCTAGTCGCTGTCGTGCATGGACTTGTTAGACAAGATGAAGATGAATCAAGCTGGGGCAGTCATCGTCCTAAGCCGTGGGCGGTCGCGTGCTGATTTGCCTATTCCTACTCAAGAGAAAACGCTGGCTCATGGTACAGCGGGACAAGGAAGGGGTCAAATTTGCAGTGGCTTAATTAAATGCAGCCACAGAATCAATGTACAAATTACAAACGGCTAATCACTTCAAGACTAGCGTGTTATAAGTGTGTTGCTGCTCAATTAGGAGTAAAAGGGGGAGGCTGTGGTTTTAATCAATATATGCATGCATGGAACAGACGCGTGCTGGACGCGCCGCCTGCCCAAACACACTGGTGAGTCTGACTGAGGGCAAATGATGCTTAGTAAGGGACCTAAGTAAAATCTACCGGTACTTACCAGTACTCAGTACTCCATAACAGTACCAGTAAGTACTTAGGCCAGTGCCTAGGTCCCTATTTCGTCGGCGTGGGGCCACTGTGTTTTCTATAGTGCAGCCTCAGCCCTGTATCACTTTTTAAGCAACAAAAAAAAAGGCCGCATCAGTTCATAGCCCCAAGCTAGGTACTTACTGTTTTACCTCGTGGCAGTGTCTAAGTACTGAGTACCCGGTTGCAATGGCGAACAAGGCAAAGCCGACCCCTCATGGGGCAGTCTCGGCTGCCACGCGGCCGGTCGCCAAAGCCTCCTTCTTGTTCGCACTGTGATGCCGAAGAGCCCGGCGGTAAATGTGTCGCAATCTTGGCGTGCATCCAATCCAACGCCAGCGGTGCCTGGAGGTGCGCGATAAAATCTGATTGATGCGCTGTACTGTGGGCGGCAGACATGGAACTGCCTGTTATGGTGAAAGCCCGTCCCTGCCAGTTGTCAGTGGGCTGTGAGTGTCTGCAGGAATATAGGTAGGTAGTTCTGCAGCAGACACTTTATTGGGGGCAGTGCCACTCCTGTGCCTCTGCTGAGCCTCAACCCTAATCATCTTTGATCCCACTCTGACGGTTTGTGCAATCTGCACATAGGCAACAGATTACTGCCTCGACAATTGAGGGACACCATCTCCTACTCGCTGTGACCGTCTGCTACGGAAATTCTTGTTCCGTCATGTCGCTCCATCCAACATGCCGTGCAGACTACCTAGCAACTATGTAGATTTCTCCAGTGAGGGGTTCTTCGTATTCCGTAATCCGTACAGAGTATCCGTACTGTGCACGTATCTAATAGTGAAAGCCAACTTGCCAGCCAGCCAAGCTTTACCACTGCCACTGAAAAAACCCCGCCTCGCTAATGTGATGGGAGGAAGATCCCACTACACACTGTGCAAATCATTCCCGAACACGGTACGCCATGGTGGCATGTGTCGTCACCGACTCTCTCCCGAGCTGATGGCTCAACTCATTATCGCTTATCCTCGCATAGCCCTCAACGTCTCTTCTCATCTCCGCGCTCTCTCTTCTATTTTCGACATGCGCCTTGGGACGTCTTTATTCTAACTTCACCTTCTTATTGTTGCCTCGCCAGGGTGTATGTCACAGTAGTTCCGGCACAGCTGTTATCCCACCTTTTGACTAGCAAGCTCTGGTCCAGTTCTGGTAGTGATGGGTCGTTTTAAGAGTGATAATGGTAGTACGACCGCCGAAATCACCACCGGGCTGGCTCTCAAAGTTGTCATATTGAAGGTATGTGTCACGGTGCCTGCTTTAGGCATTCCACACGCTTCTCCTGTTTATCCAATTTCACGTATGCTAACCAGGTCTACAGGCTAGAGACCTGGCAGCCAAGGATCGCAATGGCATGTCAGACCCGGTAAGTCTGAGGCTGATAGGAAATCTGCACGAACTCCTAGGACCCGACAGCTTCGTGCACTTGCCAATGTTGCGTCGCTAATGTATGCTCTGTTGGTGCAGTACCTCGTCCTCAGACTTGGTGATGCTCGCGCTGTCACGCACGCCGTCCCAAAAACGCTGAACCCGGAGTGGAACATCATCGAGCAACTACCAATCAACGGCATAAACAGTCTCGTCCTCGATGTCATTTGCTGGGACAAAGATCGGTTTGGCAAGGATTATCTCGGTGAATTTGACCTAGCTCTCGAAGAAATATTCCAAAACGAAAAAAATGCACAGGAGCCCACGTGGTACCCTCTCCGCAGCAAGCGACCTGGTAAAAAAACCAGCATCGTGTCTGGCGAGGTCATGCTACAATTTACCCTTTTAGACGCTGCCAATCCTGCTTCTCCGCACCAGCAAACTATGGAAAAGCTCCAATCTCTCATCCGCTCCGTTCCTGTCGCCTCTGGCAGCCAGGCTGGCAGTACCAGGCCTGTTGCCGCCGCTGCCCCACAGACCGATCCTCTCGCCGAGTTTGTAGAGGATGATGAGGAGGAAATTTCCGATTTCGAGGAGGACAGCAACGATGAAGGAGAAGGTGACGGTGAGGGCGAAGACGAAGGCGAAGATTCCTCGAAACCCGAGGCTGCCGAGAAGCGTCGGCGCCGGCTCAGAATTCGTGGACTCAAGCGCAAGAACCGACGAGCTGCATACGCCTTCACCAACGGCGACAGCGACGTTGTCGGCGTCATTTATCTTGAAATTTGTCGGGTTACAGATCTGCCACCTGAGCACAACCTCACCCGTACCAGCTTTGATATGGATCCCTTCGTCGTAGCTTCCCTCGGCCGAAAGACATACAGAACCCGCCGTGTCCGACACAACCTCAATCCAGTATTCAACGAAAAAATGATTTTTCAGCTGCTCGGACATGAGAAATCCTACAGCTTCTCGTTCACGGTAATCGACCACGACAAGTATTCTGGCAATGACTTTATTGCGTCTTGCACGCTCCCTGTCCAAGATTTAGTCAGGATGGCGCCTCAGGCCGACCCCGCGACTGGACTATACGAAATCCGTGAACCTCCAGAACACCGAGAGGCCGCACCACCGCCGCACAAGTCCCGTCTGCAGAGAATGGGACTCTCACGCACCTCCTCATCCCAGAGCCTGAATAAAAAGTCAACCAAGGCCGCCTCTGTCACCAGCACCACATCCCCGCCACCTTCGTTGGAGGCTAGCCAGGCTACGAGCAACCCGAGTCTACTGGTTCCACCAGAGATACCATCCACGACACCAGCGGATCCGGAGATCAATACAGAGGATGACGACCCTGAGTTCCATGAATTCTCTGTACCTCTGACGCTTAAGAATATCGAAAAGTGGGAGTCCAAACACAGTCCTGTCATGTATCTGAGGGCTAAGTATGTTCCATACCCTGCACTTCGTCAGCAGTTCTGGCGTGCCATGCTTCGACAGTACGACACCGACGAGAGTGGTCGTATCAGCCGCATCGAGCTCACCACTATGCTCGACACGCTTGGTTCGACACTCAAAGACTCCACCATAGACAGCTTCTTCCAGCGCTTCCCTCACAAAGCTGCCGACAATGAAGACAGCTGGGATCTCACTTTCGATGAGGTTGTTATTTGCCTTGAAGATCAGCTGGAAGCCAAGTCCAAACCCGATAGCAGCGTAGCCGACAAGGTTAAGAATGTCGCCTCGGAGATGAAGAACTTCACCCTCGGAGGCAATGCCGAGCTAGGCACCCCAGTCTCAGGCTTATCAACACCCAGTGACGGTGGCCACGACTCGACGGAAAAGGAAGACTCTGGTGATGAACACGTTGTTGAGATACGCGAGTGCCCCATTTGCCATCAACCTCGCCTCAACAAGCGCAAGGACGCCGACATTATTACCCATATTGCAACTTGCGCAAGCCAAGACTGGCGACAGGTAAAGACTGTTCTGATGGGCGGTTTTGTGACGGCCAGCCAAGCCCAGCGCAAGTGGTACTCCAAGGTCATTACGAAGATTTCCTACGGAGGATATAAGCTCGGTGCCAACTCGGCCAATATTCTTGTCCAGGACCGCCTCACTGGTCAGATCAACGAGGAGAAGATGAGCGTTTACGTCCGACTTGGAATCCGGATGCTGTACAAGGGATTGAAATCGCGTGACATGGAAAACAAGCAGAGTAAGTGACTCGATCATGACGGGGTGATTCTGACTGACAAGAGGTAGTTCGCAAAATGCTGAAGAACCTGAGCATCAAGCAGGGTAGGAAGTTCGACGACCCGGCATCCAAAGATGAAATCGAGAAGTTTATCCACTTCCATCGTCTAAACATGGATGAGGTGCTCTTGCCGCTTGATCAATTCCAAAACTTCAACGAATTCTTCTACCGTGCCTTGAAGCCTGGCGCTCGTCCCTGCTCGGCCCCCGACAACCCAGCCATCATCGTGTCGCCAGCAGATTGCCGCAGTGTTGTTTTCAACCAGCTTACCCAAGCTACCAAAATCTGGGTCAAGGGTCGTGAGTTTAGCATGCAGAGGCTGCTAGGGGACGCGTACCCAGACGATGTAGCACGGTTCGACAATGGAGCGCTGGGCATCTTCCGTCTCGCACCACAGGATTATCACCGCTTCCATATTCCTGTCGACGGTGTTATGGGTGAGCCTAGGACGATTGCCGGCGAATACTACACAGTCAATCCTATGGCTATCCGGTCAGCACTTGATGTCTATGGAGAGAACGTCCGTGTGGTGGTGCCCATCGACAGCGATGTGCATGGTCGTGTCATGGTCATCTGTGTTGGTGCCATGATGGTCGGCAGCACAGTCATCACACGCACGGCTGGTGAAAGGGTCCAGCGTGCCGAGGAGTTGGGCTATTTTAAGTTTGGTGGCAGCACTATCCTGCTACTCTTCGAGCCGGGAAAGATGCGTTTCGATTCTGATTTGGTTGAGAACGCCAGTGGTGCTCTGGAGACCTTGGTAAGACCCTAGACGCGTTCTTGCCGAATGCAGCTAATGTGCCATAGATCCGTGTTGGCATGTCTGTCGGCCACTCGCCTGACGAGCCGCAGTGGACACCCGACATGCGTGTCAGCGACGAAAACATCACCGAAGAGCAGAAGAAGGATGCCAAGCGAAGAATCCAGGGAAGCTTGGCCCAGGATTCGCCCAGTGATAGTAATGACGATGAGCGGCTGCACAGTCTGCCACCGACCATGAATACTCTTGCAGCCTCTTCTCTGTAAGAGACTAGTTTGAACTATTCTATTTGTTTTTCACATGAGTCTGCATTTGGCATAAAGCAATTCGAACTTCAACATGCGAAACGTATAAATACAGAAAACGAGGAAGCGTAAAAACAACGAAATCTTCAACGAATTGATGCAGGATATTGAGCGGGAAAGCGACTCTAGAAAATGTAATGGCAACCCATATTAGGTCAAGGCAAGCGGGTGCTTGCGTACAGCTAGTTTCGTATCTCCTTTGGCAAGGACCAATTAAGTAAGCATTGAGCATTGATTTCTGTAACCATGATGGCTGACATGTAAAAGCCAAATCAAGTTTGAAGTACAAGATGGCGGACGCTTTTCAATATATACGCCTCTCCCCACCATCCCCTCTATATTCCGCCCCAGTTTGAGGCAGCGGTGAAAATCGCCTGCGTGGTTGGCTAGACCCTCTACCGTTCGCCGGATGATGAAGATGATGGCCGTGTCCAGCCTGACGACTCGCTGCTGATGGAGCTGAAGCTGGATCTCGGCGAGGAATGCGAGGGCAGTGCGGAGTTGCTCTTGACGGTTGCGAGGGCGGCCATGTCTGGTGGAGTGGTATTGGTGGAGGTGGTGTTGCTGCCACGACGAGTATCACGCCATGACGAGTATACTTGTCTGCAAAAGTGCGCGGACATGGTGTATGTCGGTGACATTTCTGCTTCTCTGTGTGTTTGTGTGTTGCGTATATCCTGCCCTGTTTTGTTTCCTCTCTCCTTCTTTCTGTGGTCCACCTTCAACTCGTTCCGACGAAGAGTGACCTTGAAGGTTTATTGTATGTCTTGTGTGTTCTTGTACTTTTGTTTTTCTTTCGTCAAGGAAGATCGGTAAGTGCTGAATTGCCTGGATACGTGTGGTGGGTACGTATAAGTGTATATTGAGTATTCTGCGTGTGTATGTATGCGTATGTTTGTGTGTGTGTATGTGTGAGAGAGAGAGAATCGACGACTTATATTGTAGAAAGCTTCTTCTGGTGCGGGTTGTTTCTCCTGTATAAGCCAGCCCAGAACACCAGAAAAACATGCGAGAAGTTCGGATGGAAGGACGGAATGCCAAGGAGGGAAGAAGAGAGAGGGAAGGGGGAGGGGGAGGGGGAGAACATGCGTCGACTTTGATAAGTGATCAAGCGGCTCGCCGATCTGCGTCATGCTGCGAATCCTACAAGAAAGCACGACAGACAAAGCCCTTTGAAGCGAAAACAAGGGTCGGGCGGCAACCTTGGTCAGACTGAGGTGGCGTGAGATGCGGGGGGGAATGGTACGGCTCGCGAGGCGACCGCTGGACGTGGCGCCGAACGCCATGCACGAGGCCCCAAAGGGATGGCCTGACATTTCTAGCCTGCTTGAGTCGGGTCTTGATTTTTTCTTTGCTCCTTGCCCTTCGCGCTGATGATTATACATGGCTTTCAGGTTAGGAAACGCGTGGTCTTTTTGCCCAAAAGGGGAGTGGATTTCCGGGGCCGTCTGTAACTCGAATGTACTTAGCAGTTGTTTGTTTTTTTCCATTATGCAGACACGAGCGTAGTTTGTCAATAATATTGGTTAGATTTTTAGAAATGTGCCCAAGAAACAGACGTGACTTTGAGTTGCTCTGGCGCACAGTCGAGGAGTAAAAGTAAAGGTAATTAAACAGTTGGCGAATTATAATAGTATCATGATAAATGTACGCTCCTACATCCCAGATTCACGTGTGAATCCTTCAATGCCCATCCATGACGCCAGGCGTGAAATCGAATTAGAAAAGGGGGGTAATACAAGTGATGTGGTTTGTGCTTGCTTGCTTTGAAAAAAAAAAGACAAAGAGACAAAACTGAAAACAAACATCATTCAATAAGAGCGTTTCGATGCAAAGAGCGGACGGGCCAACAAAGTCTGAGCACCACGCTCAGTCAGCAATCGCAACCTCATCCGCCACCCGCGCCGCTTCCCGAAGCGACTTTTCTTGCTCACTGGGAACAGTACGGTTGGCCAGTGCCTTCTTCTGCGACTCGACAAAGCGCTCCCACTGCGCGCCGTCTGGATCGCTCGCCTTCATCGTCGACAGGAGCGACTCGCGATTGTCCTTGTACGCCTGGATCACGCCTTTGGCCTGAACCTCCTCCCAGAAGTCGCCGCCTACGTCCTCGGCCAGCTCTGTCAGCATGCGTACGTGGCGCGGGTCCGCACCAATATCGTCGATCGAGGCCACTAGATCCCTCATCTGCATCTGCGACACCATACCGACACGGAAGCGGTGGCCCGCGCGGTGCACGCGCCCTTCTTCCTCGGCCAGTACCTTGGACAGCGTGGAGTTACTGCGGGACAGACGCGGCGCATGGATTTCAGCATCGTCTTCACCATCAGAGACCACCGGCTCTTCCGCTGGTGCCGGTCCGTTGACGGATTCGGCAGAGGCGCTTCTGCTCCGTTTTGAGTCGGTTTTGCTGAGCTCTGAGGTTTCCCGAGTATCGGGGTATTCGTCTTCGAATCGATTAATGATGCCCTGCAAGGTTTCGTCCAGGAATGTGAGCTTTCTTAAGGTCATCTCGTCGCCAGGATTCGCCTTGGCCTTGATAAGGGCAGGTTGTAAGCGCAACCGGATCTTGCGCGCGCCGGCTAGTAAATGCTTTGACATGTCTTTTGCCTTGCCGCCTGTCGGAAGCTTGCGGCTTGTAAGAGACTCATCAGGCTCGGCTTCGCGAGTGAATTCGCCAGACTGGCGGCGCGACTCGTCTCCGCGATTCTCGAGACAGCACTTGAGCGCTTTCACCACACCAGTACCCCCAATAACGTAGTCTTCGTCAGGAGCCGAGCTATTGTCTTCATCGTCCGTGTCTTGCATCACGTCGTGGCCGACAAGATGCATAATGACGTCAGAGTAAGCCGCAGGCTTAGAGTCGTCGGCGCCATTAGTCTCTGACAAAGTGGCAGCCATGGCGGCGCCGATGCCCGTGTCCGGCATCTGCTCCATGTTACGTAGACAGTAAGCAACGACTTGTTTTGCCATAGCCTTGACGATCTCGCCAGCTTCATCATGAGGAACGTCAATGTCAATAGCGATTATGCTTTTAGAGACTCGTGCTGCTGCCATGAGCGAGGCATAAAGCGCGCAGGCCTCCTCTTGCGCCTCCTCGCTCTTTGCGTGAGCCAGTTTGACAAGCTCCTCGTTTTCCAGCAAATTGATGTGCGCGAGCTGTCCAATTTCAGGGAGTACCTCTACCAAGGCGATGGCTTGCTCCGAATTCATGCTGACGTCGGACAAGTGAATGCGCTTCAACCCAGTGCATTTCGGCAGGTATCTATGATGAATCAGTATACTGACTGTAGAAAAAATGAGGATGCGATCCTACCTTCTTAAAAGACCGACAGCACTTGGCCGCGATTGGAATAACTCCTTATTATGGGAAAGATCGATGAATCGAATATCAGGCATGTTTGCGAGGACCGGTAAAAATTTTGAAAGAGAAGAGGGGCCAAGTTCGCAGCCAGCCAAGCTAAGAGCCCAGAGACTGCCATTTGCTTCTAACGCCGATGCAACTTTCTCCTCGTAGCCGCGGAGGTCATTACCGGCCAGGTCGAGGCCTTCGCAGATGCCGGAAGATATATATCTTGTAACGTGGCCGATGCCCTGTTCGTCCAAGTAATTATGCGCCAGCCCGAGGCGCTTTACTTTGCATTTCACCATGCCGTCGAGAATGAGACCCAGCTGTTCCATGCTGGGCTCTGTTTCGCCGATATTGATCATCTCCAGAGTCGAGCCGCCGAGACGATCACTAAGCGATGTGGCGAAGATATCGGCAATGCTGCGAGGGATATGTTGGCCATTTGGCAGTGTAGTGTTGACTTGAGAGATGGCCTGGCGTGGGAAGGGTATGTGGGCGAGGTCCAGACTCTTGATCGATTTGCAGAGGTAGAGGAAGAGAGACAGGTGCTTCCATCCGTCCGGACCGATTTTATTATTTTTCAAGACCAAGCGCTCGACCACGCCGCCCTGGGGCTCTTGTTCGTGCTTTGGCTTCTTGCGACTCAAGGTAGGTGGCTTGGCAGCCAAGAGGCCAGCCAAGACCACACGGAGACCTTCATCCGTCAGGCCAATGTTCTCCAGCAAGACTTCTCGGACAGCTACGACCGCAAGAAAGTCACCGAGTGTCACTAAATCGGCTAGCTGTAGCCAGTAGCCTGTCAAGTCTAGCTTACTGACCACTCCGAGGGATAGGTTGGTTGAGTCAGTCAGCTGCTCTGTGATCTTCTTCAAGATGGGCGTCTCCCGAAGTTGGCAACATCTTCGGTAAATTCTGGCTGGATTGGTAGTCGGTAGAGATCTTGTCTTGGGTGTGCCAGAGCTTGTCGAATCGGATGAATCGGGGCTATCATAATGAATTTCGACAGGGATGGTACCATTGTCTTCCGCCAACTTTCTGCGCTTTTCTTTTCGTGCCTTGCGTTCTTCTTCGCTGCGCTTCTTTTTCTCTTTCTTCTTGGACATTTCCTTCTCTGTTACTGGAACATCCGCTTCGGGGCTGTCATTCTCATCAGTAGTGCCGCTCGGTGGTTTCTCAAGCTCCTCGGCAGTGCCTTGTGCGTGGCCATTTCTTTCAGCCTCAGCTGCCGAATCTGGCCTGCCATTTTCGAAATTTTCCTCTTTCATGACAATACTATCGCTCTTTAAAGCCTCGCCTTCACCCTTTTCAGTGAGCTTCTTCTTTGCCGCCTTATCGATTGGTTGCGTAGCGGCTTCAGCATCCGCGTACTTGGGCATCGGAGCAATTTCTACATCGACACAGAATGCGACGCGACGTAACTTAGCCGCCTTCAGCTCGTTGATAGTACATCGTTCTCTGTTTTTGTCCCGGTTCAGAATTGTACGCTCGACGAGACCATGTGCCAGGCGATTGTGGCTTGCGCCGTTGGCAGACGAAGAGGAGGATAAGCGACGGAAAACATTCAGTATGCCGGCTTGCCCTGACTTGGGCGGTGCAGGTGTATAGGGACCACTGCCCTCGGGCTTGGCACCGTGTTGTAGAACAGCATTTCTGGAGGGCGATAATTTGGGGACAGGGGGCTCGGGCGTTGGTTGCGATGCTGGTCCTGTGTCTTCATGCGACGTCGTGCGATGCGGCAGGCTCAAGTGATGATGAGGTGACGACGGTTCTGTCGGCGACTGGGGTACGTTGACGACAGGTGAGGAACCCGAGAATTTGGCAGAAATATTGGAAAACCACGTGTTGCGACGTCCCGGTGGTGTGCCATTGGGTCCAGGTTGCTTATCGACTGAACCAGATCGCGACAATCGCTTGGTGAGGCTGGAGCCGCCATTGAGAGGTGTACTGGGCTGGACGTTAGCCTCAGCTCCAGACTTCGAGTCTCTTCTGTGATGCGACGATGCGCCGTTGGACGGTGTTGGTATTTGGCGTGGGTTGGCGGCATTCGACTTGGGCGGCGAAGAGGATTTATTAAGCTTGTCTGTAGGCAAGAGGTCAGCGCAAGTGCCGCCAGGAGCAATCGCAAGGCATAAAGCCAAGTCGCAGTGATTATTGTCCCGAAAGTCGCGCTGGCAGTGAATTGAACCGGCGCATATAGGAGGCTATTGACTTGCCTTTGGCGGACCCTGGAGTCATCCAGCTGACGTCGACGCCATGAACTTGCTCCATGATGCCCGGGCAGCGCACAGCAGCGCTCGTATGTGAGTGGCACAATGACGGCACTTGGCGCCTTCAAGCTATCGCAACGTGGCCCAGATTTGTTATTGTCCCATGAACAGGAAAAATACGGGGGCTTGACTTGGTGAGCGATGACGGAAGAGGGGGTTGGCGTCGGAGTGCCAGCTGAGCAAAGGTAGGCGTACTGAGGCCACAGGCAATGGGAAAGCACCTGAACAGTAAAATAAGTGGTTTGTACAGTAATACAATGCGCTCGATTTCAACAGAGAGCCAACAGAACAAGCCGTTGTCGTTGTCGTCCTTTTTGCCTCGCGCAAGTGCAGTTCTGGCACGGGTTGGCCTCGCCAGGTGGTGGTGCACAGCAGCGAAAACGTAAATCGCGGGGAGCAAGGCAACAAGGTTTACTAGTACTGGTGGCAAAGCCTGGGGGATGTGCGGATGCAGTCACCAAATCGCCTACGAGGCTGACCAAGTGTTGTTAGCATTTGGTGGGCTTCTGGGCCTTAGGGTGGTCAGAGTGGTAATGACCACCCAGGTATTGGGTCTGCTAGGCCACTTTAAGAAGCTGACCTCCGGCGTTCCCAGCGTTTGCCACTCATGGATGCACTGGTGCATGCGAACTTAACCCACGGGCGTTGGTGCATCTGTACGTAGATGCTTAGCGGGTGCTGAGTGAGCCGATTCTTGCAGGCGCATAGTACCTAGCTGCCTAGTTAGTTACCTAGGAAGGGGTGCCTGATATTAAGAGAGAGAAAAAAAGAAACATCGTGTCGTTGTATCTATTTTTCAATTACACTAGGTGAGCTGCCGCAAGGCCATCGGCATTGTCCTCGGTTTTTGGGTGTAGCCGTGCCCGGCAGTCACGCATCTTCCATGTTTCAACCAGGAAACTCTAATCGAATGAATCAAATGAATCAACATATTCCTCTTGACTACCGGTGCCGACGTCAAATCTCATAATGCCATCTGCTGGTCTAGGGGATGCTATCCTTTGTGCTGGCTGACAAAAACCGCGCAACGCAGCCAGCCACCAAGGAGTTCTAGACCTGCCGCAAGCCTGCAGCACTACTGGTGCCGTCAGTGACCACCGCCACCCAGACCAATCTAGGGGAAGCAGGCAAGCCTCGTCACTGTTGGGACCCTTCAAATCATCCCTTTCTCATTTGCCTATGCATTGACACACTCGAGCCCATGCATGCTGGCACCATCGCCAGAGCTAAGCCATTCACACGTCTTCTACGATTCCCCGCTTGTCGAGGTTCTGAGCTGCATGGAAAGCCAGTGGTTGCGGTAAATCGCCCGAGTAGTACTCCGTAGGGTTACCAAGACTAGGTACTCCGTCCTCACGTAGCTAAAGATAATCGGCCCTATACGGAGTACCTAGGTACTAGTGAAGAAGTATCCCAACACGGCCATCTTCTATTAATAATTATTGCGTGTGGCAGCGACCTCTTCATTATGAACAAGCAACGTCACGGCATTCGGTGCACTCCGGGTGTAAACTTCTTGAAAAAAATCATGGAAAGCCTCGTGGTATTTTTTATTCGTCACTGCCCTCCTGAAAACTCCAGAACCAAGCATTACCAAAAAGTCATATCTATGGCAACTTTTTACTCCTGCGCAAGGAGCTGAGCAATCTTCTTCTGCACGTTGGCCTCCTTCTCGGCCTTGGTCAGGCGCTTGTTCTTGTACTTGAGAGAAATGGCCTTCCACTCCTCCTTAGACTTCTTGGGACCAGCACCCTCAACCTTCTTGAAGGGATCCTCGCGGATGGCCTTGTGGGCATCGGCATAAAGCTCCTCCAGGGACTCGGCCTCAATATCATCCTCGATGTACTTGACGAACTGGCTGCGGTAGCGCTCCTCATCGTCATCGGCGAGGGTCTCCATGTACTCGGCAACGTGGCCACCGTAGATGTAGTTGCGGAGGGTGTCGGCGTCGAGCTCCTTGGTCTCCATGTCGTAACCGGGGAAGCGCTTCTCCGAGTGGGGGACGAGGATACCACCGTCCGAGGCACCCTTGAGGGCACCAAAGACACGGGCACCGGTGGAAGTACGGGCAAGGCCGACATCGAGGAAGGCCTTGAAGGGGCGGCGCTCGCCGTCGTCGGTCTCGGCAGCCTCGGTGAGGGTGAACTCACCGTCGGCCTCCTCGACACCAACGAAGTCCTCGTCGAGACCAAGCTTCTTGAGGGCGCGGCGGGCGATCAGCAGACCGGTGGCGTAGGCAGCGGCCCAGTTGGTCAGACCGTGCTCGATGCCATAGGCCTTGAGCTCGTGAGCGTAGGCGGCGCAGAAGACCTTGTCGCCAGAGATCTCAGAGGTCACCAACTGCATGATGATGTCCTTGTTGGTGAAGCGGACGACCAGGCGGTACTTGGGGGCATTGTACTTGTTCTTGGCCTGGGTGATGAGACGCTTGCGGGCGTAGTAGTCGGTCTTGCCTTGACGACGGCGCTTGAACTTCGTCTGGTAGCGGCTGCAACAAGATTAGCTAGAGTGTTTCAACACCACGGTCGATGCTTCTTCAAATTTTAGACTCACCTGTAGTAGGCGCTGCTCTTAACCAACTTGTTAAAGGCCTAGTATTCATGACCCCCGAGTCAGCAATTTGCGCTTCAGATTTGCTCGTCCTCCTTCCGAAGCAACTTGCGGCGACTCTTCATCTCGAGCAAATGCATGGCCATTGGCGTTTCTGCCACGCGGCCATGATGGAACAAATAATAGATCGGAAACCGCAGATTTTCAATGGCTTGAAAACCTAGGAGATAGGCCTTGACTTACCATTTTGACGGTATTGGTGGTCAACAATAGACTTGGTCTGGTAGTTGTGAGTGGGAGTCCGTGATAAGAAACACAACCAGCAAAATTTGGTGGGGGATAAATTCAAGCCCTAAGCGAATGCACCCTTTCAATTGTGCGGCCCACCACGCGAAACCATGGTCGGTGACGAGGGTGTTTCGAACCAAAAAAAAAAAAACGTCGTTGGAGTCACGTGCTCTTTACTTATGTAATCTACCATTATGGCCCTCCCGGACTTCCATGCGACCGGTCTTGAGAATCCGGCAGATATGGGGCACTACCGAGGCAAGGAGCGCTTTAACCGGGGTAGCTCTACGTCCATCGTGTCGGTCAAATATATACAGCTATCAACGCAGCAGAAGAATTGACTCTTTTACAGCGTGTTGGACGACAAATGCGTCATTATGTCTGAATTTGGTGAAGAGCCGCCCGCAGACCTCATCATTGAGGCCATCGATGGTGAGCTGTACGGCCCCAAGCAGCCCAAGGTCATTCTATTTGACATTGGTGGCGTTTGTGTAGGTTGCTTTAAAGCTAAACTCCTGATCAGCCATAGTGACATGTCTAACATATTTCTCTAGGTTGTTTCTCCTTTTCAAGCAATTTTAGACCATGAATTAAGTCTCGGCATACCGCCAGGATGGATCAATTATTCCATCTCCAAATCAGCTCCCCATGGTTTTTGGCATCGTCTCGAGCGAGGCGATATTGCCATGGATGCGGCTTTTTTTGAAGGATTTAATCGTGATTTGCACCAGGAGTCGTTGTGGGAGGTCTTCTACCAGCGGGAAAGGGCAAAAAACCCAAAGCTCGACGATAAAACTCCTTCGCTCCCTAAACTTGATGGCAAATGGCTTTTTAACGAAATGATGTCTTCGTCAATAAATCACGATCCCTGGATGTTCCCCGCATTGCAATCACTCAAGGCGACAAACAAGTATATAATCGCTGCTCTTAGCAACACTGTCATCTTCCCTCCAGGCCACAAGCTTCATCAACCCGACTTCTTCTCCGGCCCACTAAGAGGGCTCTTTGACGTTTTCATATCGTCTGCGCACGTTGGTCATCGCAAGCCAGAGCCCAGTATTTACAAGCTTGCCACGAAGAAGCTCGATGCATTTGCCAAAGACAACGCAAGCTCACCTCGAAACCGCAATTTGGGATGGGAGTCTGGTGTCAAGCCAACGGAGGTCCTTTTCTTGGACGACATCGGAGAGAATCTCAAGGCTGCGAGCAAGGAAGGTTTTAAGACACTGAAGGTAAATCTTGGGAGGGCATATGAAGCTGTGGATGAGTTGGAAAAGATAACAGGCCTGGAGTTGGAGGGAGACCATCCCAAGGTTCCAGTCAAACCCAGATTCTCGCGTGCGAAGGCCTCAAAGATATAGATGGCATCGAACTAGCACCCCTTCGCTTGGATAACTATATGCATCCGCTTCTATTTTAACCAGCCATTGATAGTATGGAGCCCTTTTCTCAGCGACATACACGTATAGGCTCCCACACACCTTGGCCCTGTGGTCAACACAACGAAGAGCAGTCTCACTCTAGCAGAGAAGTCGGCTGGAACTATTCTACTTGTAGTCGCTGCCCGTGCAAGCTCGTCGAACTGGCTCGCGGGCTGTAATCTGTCCACAAACTTGACATCATTACCGAGGCGTTTCTCGACTACCGTCGCAATTTTGATGGACAGGCCCTGCGAATCCAAAATCATGTAGAAGAAGTCTATCACGCGAATCCAGGAGCGGTCGGATGCGCATTGAAAGCCTAACTTCTTGCAAATATTCTCCATGATGTATTCTTCCGTAATACTCTACTCGCTCGGTATGTCGATCACCATCCTCCCGTGGGGCTTGAGGTACTCTACCTATTTCATCACAGCGGCTCTCTTTTCTTCGAGAAGAACACAGGCGTTGGAGCATCATTAGATCAAAATTGTTTCTTTTTTCTCTAGTGCTAAGCAAGACTCTAGATCAGCACTGCCCTGCTGGATGAGTTGAACGTGCTGCTGCAGTTGAGAAACTGCGTCCAGTTAATGCTGAGCAGCGTCTAGCATGACCCTGGTAGCATCAACTCAGATAATGGTGCCATCATCGGCAATGGTAGGGGCGGCATAGGATATTCCAAGTACACTACCCCACGCTGGTGTTAGGATCCTCACTCAAACGCATACCGACAAGATTGATCAATCTTCAAGTGTAACCAGCGTTCCCAAAAGTCATCTTCTCCAACAGCGAGCGCTTGGCCGATATGATGCGCTTACTAATCCATATTGACTATTATTTTGGTGACCGCCATCTTTCGCAAAATATGAGGAGATGCACATCGCATTTGCGTTTGAGAAGCCTACCCTAGATCTCCCCACTGCGGGTTGTCTTTGTGAGGTGGACAAAACTCCACTGAGATGGATCAAAGAGGAGAAAAGCTTAGATTCATGTGCCAAGAAAGAATTTAAATATTATGAAATAAATGTTGGCTCATTGGATAGTCCTGTGTGGCTTAGTTTTACGCGCATTGTGTGGGGTGGTCGAATTGTGAGGGGAACAGTGCTAATTCTTACCGGGCTCTACAAACTCCTCGCCAGGAGTGCGAGCCTTGCGGGCTCGTAAAACCTCGTGAATCACATATCAACCGCCTACAGATTATAGACTTATCACTGCAGAAGATGGATTTTATGCACAGTGACATCTCTACCGCCCGTCTTTTATTGCGACCAGTCAAGCCGATTGAAGAGGACCCTATTGCTCTGGAAAGATTTAACACGCTCTGGAGCAGTGAGCAAGCTACAAGATGGAGGTCTGGGCACTGCCCTCTTGAATTAAGGAGCCTGGCCACTGACGTGTTTTCAGCCAACGTGGACCGTGCAAAACTCTGGAGGAGAGCAAAGCCTGGATGGAAGGCATCATTCCAATACCAATGCCGACCAATAGAATCCGGGTTTCGTACTTTGTACTGTACATTCATGGCGACGAAGGTTTGATCCATCCTACAAAGATGGATGAGACACACTGGAGAATGGCAGGAGTTGTTACACTGCTGGCCACCAACTTCACGCTGGAAGGTGAAGTTGATAACTGCGAGCGCGGATTCGACGAACCGTGCAAGGCCGTAGAACTTGGGTATCTGTTCATGCCCGAGGTCTGGGGCAAAGGATTTGCAACTGAGAGCGTCCGTGCTGTTCTTGACGTCTACAGGCAGGACATTGAGACCACCAACTCGTTGTTTCCACACGAGATCCAGGCCAATGCGCATGACAAAAACGCAGCAAGTCGGCGAGTGCTCGAAAAGACTGGCTTCAAGGAGGTTGGCCGTTTTGAGAGCGAAACCTACCTGCCACTGGCGGGCAGTGTGCAGAATTCCACGATCGTGCATTTCCGGTGGAGTAACGATTGTTGATCACCGTCCGTGCCCAAATGTGAGATCTTTTCCCACTTTAAAAACTAGCAAGTTTTCCAACTCGATGCGAAAAGCGAAGGAGTCTACGGAGTACGGACTACGGAGTGCTCAGGAGTCAGTAGCAATCTAGCTCACAGTACGCGAACATGTGCAGCAGGGTGCACTAGCTCACACAGCGACTGTCATTAACTAATGTCAAGACAACGATTCGTACTAGTTGGAGGTGGTGTGACACTGATCTGTATGTGTCCGGCCATTTTGCCTGATTTCTTCACCACGGGAAGTTACAGCACTGACCTTCAACTTCAGATGACGAAAAATACCTGTCCCAATGCAGGTTCACCAAGACCCCGGTGAGTCAGAGGTGCTTCTCGCAAGGGCGAAGGCTTCATTGTGGTGGGTTACATTTCACCCAGAATGAGCAGCCATCGCGAGTCAGATCTTGAGGCGGCGGCGGCAACGTCAAGCTAAATAGACATGTTTCACACACACGGCTCGGAGTATTTTAGCCGGAAACAATTGATGGTGCTTCAATAGGGACAGCGAGCCATCCATTGCCAGCATCCCAGTGCACCACCCAACACAATATCTTACCCTAATCTCCTTCACTTTTCAGCCACCTGCCACCCTACGCTGCGCGGTATGACCCCTGACCCTTCACCGAAAAAAGTCCCCACAGGCACGGGCCGGACAACTCTGACGTATCTACGGAGTACTGGTACGGCTATCACTGCAGGATGTGTCCAGTATGCCAATGTCTCGCCGCCGCAGTGGCGCTGCCAAACAAGGATGGACGGGCTTGCCTTCGATCGGCGGCCTCGTTACCTGACCGCTCTGCGCGTTCTTGAGAGCAACTGCGCGAGGAACGAGCATATGCGCTACCATTTCTCATTTCACTTTAGCAGAAGAAAGACGTCAACTTCACTGTCCGATGTGATTTACAGAAAGAAATGCATACGAACAATGCACAGAATGCAGGTGTCGAGACTTGAATCGACCGCGTTGCAGCCATGCTACTAAGTACTGCTATCAATCAGTTGTGAGACATTTAGCCAAGTGGCCTGAGCGAGCCTACTGTGATAGTCTATCCTGACAGATGCCAGCCAAGTGTGAGCTGTTTTTGGCTCTGCACACAAAACCACTAAGTACACGGCCAGGTTACATCTGTCTATAGCTAGAACCTGTTAGTCGTGGTTACTACCCTCTTTGCCTCTGTTACCGTCACAAGACGAATATGGCCAACCGGGCTCGCCAAGAGGCTGCGACTGTCTTTTAGCTCATTCATCTCGCTGGCTGGGCTATAATGAGACTCTAGCCATTGTCTTATCTTCTCAAAATCACAGACGATTGAGTCTCCAGCGACCCAAAGGGTAATACGAGTTGGCCCGCTTCCACGCGACTCATTCTCATAAAACTCGTGTCCATTCGCTACTCAAAGTGCTGGCTACACTCCGTATATTGCCTGACTGGTAGCCTGATCTGGCCCTCCAATCTACCCACCCACCCGCTGCTGCCGCCGATTTATTAACAATAGTCAGGAGAAGTGCATGAGGATACCATCCTGCAACTTCCTCCTGATCCTCTCTGCTCGTCTTTGTACGCCTTCTTCTCGAACTGAAGGGGAGCGGTCCGCCATGGACTACGGCTCATAGTAGGACGAAACGGAAGCCTCTCTCTTTCTCCCCGCACTTTCTTGGCCGCGCCATGTCTGCGCAGCCGACGCCCGATCAGGCGGCTGCGACCGCGGCAGCGGCCGAAGCCGCTTTCCGCAAGTTTACCACTGAGCTGTGGACATTGTACACAGTTGGGCTGTCGGCGACGGTGCTGCGGACCTACGCGCGTATACGAGCGGTTGGGCTATGGGGCCTGCGAGCTGATGACTACTTCGTCTGGGTCGGTATAGTATGTTTTTGTGTGTGCGCGTGCTGGCGCGTAGACTCTGGGCTAACAACCGAGTAGCTCTTTTACACAGCACAGTCAACACTCGGCTACAACATTGGCCACGCGGCAGATGGACTCGCCAACAATGGCATGACTGACGCGCAACGCGCGGCCCTCGATCCAGACAGCGACGAATACATGAAGCGGTAAAGGCTTCTCTCGCTTACCCCTCTCAGATGGCCGATGCTAACGACAATTACCAGCGTCGTTGGTTCCAAAATTCAGGTTGCAGGCTGGTCTACTTATGTATGTCTCATGACCAGCCTGAAAATATCGATGCTATCCTTTCTGGCGCGTCTCATGTTTGGGCTGGGACGTTCCTTTCAAATTCGCGTCTTTGTCGGCTTTATTCTCGTTATTGCTACATTTGTTACGTGCATTGTTAGCATTTTCGCATCTTGCCGTCCATTTCAACACTACTGGGCCATCAACCCCGACCCGGGCAGTAAGCAACTTCGAGCGAATATCCCTTCGACAAAGCAAAGTACCTAATATGTTCACCCCCAGGGTCATGCCAGGCTGCGATTTCGCTCCAGATCGTGTGGTCAACTTTTGCAACCAATGTTTGCACTGATATATATTTAATTATGATTCCCCTCCCCATTCTGTGGCAGTCCTCGCTGGCATTGCCGAAAAAGATTGCCTCAACAATCGTGCTGTGCGCAGGAATATTCGTTCTCGTTTGCGCGACTTTGAAGAGCGCTTTTGTATTGGCGGTAAGTCTTATCATTGTGCTTCTCCTATCCAAGCTAATTGGCTTTAGGATCCCGTCAATGGTGCTCAACTGGCTGGTTCATGGGGCATTCGTGAGGCCTTTGTTGCTGTCATCACTACTAACCTCCCTATGATCTTTCCATTGATCAAGCGCTGGCTTCAACCCTTGCTGCCAAAGCTACTGCTATCATCGCAAAAGGTGGAAAAGTCACCGACAGGCTTTCGAACCATTGGTGGTGGCGGTGGGCCAGGCGTTGAGCTTCGACGCAGGCCTTCAAGTGTCAATGCACTCACAGACTTTACATGCAATGCATCAGAAGAACGCGTTGGTGGGGAGTCGAAGAAAGGAAAAGAGCATCTGGTCGTATCTTCTCCGGGATCGACTGATGTAGAAGCCTGCGCGGCTAGTCAGGGTAATTCGTCAGTGCCGAGTACAGGCGATGCAGCACAGGACGATTGGACGCAGTTGCAGCATGTCCCGCAAAAATCTTGCGATAAGGGGAGTGCAGATACTGTAAAAAGCTAATGCCATGATGAGGCCGTCTGTTCGCGGATGCGCACCTATCTGTAAGAAATGAAACGTAAGTTCAAGGCTGTAATTTAGGATGATACCACGGGAAGGCGTCTGGAAATTGGTCACATTAATGCAACCTGCAATATACTATGTCAAAGTCTTGTTCAAATTGCATGTTTAATCTAGGCAAGCTACGACTGGGAGAACAGTAACCTACCGGGTCTGAACTTGCTGCGCGATACCCTGAAGGGAGATGGCTTTTACCCTTGCCTCGATGCCTCCCCTTACAGTAATCATTGTTGTTGTCCTGAATGTTACTGTAGCTAAAAATGGACGGGCCCTCAACTGAGAGCTTTGGCGTGGTACCGAGTCAAAGGTTCGAAGGCGTGTTTCAGTCATCTGCCCAGTGCCTACGAAAGGAATTGGTTGAGAAGCTATTCCTTCGACAACTCCAAAATTACCAATGAATGCTACGTTCTATTAGATGCTTGGCGTGCATGAAGGCTGCCCCTCCACTCCTTGGACACGAATCAGCTACAAACATTGCATATTTCGTCCTATATCGTACACTCTGTGGCGCTCATTGGCCTGCGTTGTTCATCTGCACATCGTCAAAATTCCACGCGGAGCCCTCCAAGAGACCCACGAACCAGCGCGGACCGGCATTTCTTGAGAGCCTGTACCATGGACGGCCCAAGAGTGTCTCCTCGACGTACATTGGCTCCGAAGGCTCGGGAGCGGCGGCTGGCGCGCCCGTCACGGCCGCCTCGTCCATCTGCCGTAGGCGGTTCTCGTACCACCCTTTGATGTACGACGTCTTTTGCGACGTGCCCGCATACCGGCCGGGCTCATTCATTTCCTCCTGCGTGACGCCGAGCACGCGCGTTTCTCGAACAAAGTGCTCCACATTGACCCTACGGCGCTCTTCGGCGACTTGGAGACGGCCGATGATCTTGCTCAGGAAACCAGAGAAGTCGAGGAGGCGCCGCGCCGCCGCGGCGTCCCAGTCAGGTGCGTCGACAACCAGCAGCCGGGAGCAAATCACCATGACGAAGCCCGTCTGGCCCGGGGCGGCCAAAGCTTGGAAGCGGGCACTGGTGGCAGGCACGTTGGTGACCGTCTCGAAGAACGCCTTGGCGGCTAGGAGGCAATTGTGAAGGGCCGTGGCTCGGTAGCGGTGATGTCCCGCTTGGTCGGCGGCGCCAGTCTCGGGAAGATCGCCGAGATAGGTGGCGGGCTCGTACAGGCGAACGAGGAGGTACTGCCGCGTCAGCTCAAAGTAGCGCGCAAAATGGTCAATCTGGTCTGGGGAGCAGTGTGGCATGCGCTTGGTCAGCTCCGTGTAGTTGAGGGATTCCAAGATGCTGTCGAGCTCCGCGCGCAGCGTTGTGACGTTTTCGTCGACAAGGAAGAGAAAGGGGCGCCCACGCGCCGTATCATTGGCCGAGCCAAAAAACTCAGAGATACGGTCCTCGATCTGCATCAGACGCACGACTTGCTGGAGGAGAAAGTCACTAGGATATTCGCCGGCCTGGCCAAGCGCGTCGGCGCAGAAATCGACGTACTGACAACGCATAGTTGTGCTGCGACCAAACTGACTCGAGTTGCTGAGCTGTTAGCTATATTTCGGCTGATTTGACATGATACGCACATGGATAATAAGTAATAAACGCCAAGAAAAGCTCGCATTTCATCTGACGATGGCGCCTTGGGAACATTGATGTCCTTTGCCGCTCTTACATCGTCTGGAGCGTTATCCATTCCGATTTGCTTCAGAAGCTCGCGAGGTATTTTGGTGATCCCCAAGTTATGTGCATAGCCTGTTGCCAAATATGTGAGATTCGTGATCTGCTGGTCATATAAGCTCTGCAAATCCGCCCTGATTTTTGTCAATGATGATCAGACCATGATGTGCCAGGCGGGGCGTACCAGGCAATGACAATCAACAAGCCCTGCAGGACGTCAAGACTTCGTTCCTCTTCCACTAGCATATGCTGGCTAATGTACGCAATGACGTTGCGCTTCATCTTTTTCAATTTCGCGACAGGCAAGGGAGCCGAGGAGAGCATTACTGCCCGGAATAGACAGGGCTTGGACTCGCACAGCTCTTGCGCCGTCATGTAGCCGGGAATCCATACAAACGGGAAATTGTAAAGACAGGTGTCGCGGTAAATGGCTAAAATCCTCTCTGCTTGCGGCCAGGTAAGGCCGAGGGGGGGTGGCTGGGTGGACGACCAGCTGGTTGAGCCCTGGCGCGGAGCTGCTGGCGACAGCCTAGACGCCGAGATAGAGCTTGCTGGTGATGATATTTGAGGGACCACGGGGCCCTGGGTATGATTTTGGCTTGGCATTTGGCTTGGTCCTTGGCTTGGCGTCTCAGTGGTACTGGACGAGCTGCCAAAAGCCAGGCTACGTGATGTGAGGGCATTTTGCGTCTCGATAGCTGTTGTCAAGGCATCTAGACGCTCTTCCAGAGATGCTACGCGGCTGCAACCGAGTCAGTCTTGTCTTGGTAATGGCCATCGCGAAAGCTTACTTATTGAGTGGTTTTACGAGTCGTGGTTTCCGGAGACTTTTTGTAGTTTTCGCAGTGCATCTGATTCCAATTCTCTCACATCTACAATTGCCAGTCAGCGGCAGTAGCGCCACCCATGTTGCACCAAGTGTAGATGACAACATACCTTTCGCAGACGGCATCGTCAGCGCTGCCGTTGGTGTCGGTGAAATTACAACGTGCTTTGGCATTTGTGCATGGAATACAAGCCCTGCGCCTACGCGGTGGGCTTGAAGACCGCCGTTCAGGTGGCGTAAGACCCTGCATCATAGTTTGTCTTCCTTTGGCCACTAGTATGTGTAACAGGAAGTTCCCGAATGATTGAGATATGATCAAGGCTTCGCCGGGTTAGGCGGTCTCACGTCCTAAGCCGGTTTTGCGGGGTGGAATGATGTGAGGTGAGAACACAGGGGGGGGAAACCGTGGGATTCATGGGGATATAGGCATGATGACACCTCAGAACGGCTTTGGATGCCCTTTCGCAGGAGCGTCCGCGGTGGTGACCGGCATACGGATGGTTAGATGAGCTGACCCCAACGGGTTAGTGCTTAGGCGGAGCTAGGTCAAACGGGATAAAAGCTACTTAATTTTGCTCAGTGATTACTAGCCTCTTTCCAGTGCATACTAATAATTCGTCTGACCTTGATCAACAATGCTAGCGTATGGAAATATCTGCCCCTAAGGTGGGCTAAGCCTAGTATCTCGTTACAGAGCATCACAGTGGCGTGTTTTTTGCATGATCTCTCTCGTGAGACAAACAGTTTTGGCATCCTTTTTCTGTGAGTACTAATCGTCCACAATCTCAATGACTTCTACATTTCTCGGTGCTGAGTGGAGCCGGTGTGTCGACCCTCCTGGTTGCGATGCGCTTTCATGTTTTTGGTGACTAGATGTTTGACATAGCGGCTGCCACTCGCCATCTTCACTGATGGAAATAGCTCTCATCTCGGAAAGACCCGATTGGCGCAGATGCTCTATGACGGTGGTGAAATAGTCGCAAATGCGCAGTCGGTTCGGTCTGGCATCGCCGCCGCAAATGGGGCAGGCCCAACAGTCGACGAGGCATGGCTCGGTTTGGGCTGCGCCGGGTTTGGTTGGGCGAGACTGCAGCCAGTTTTCGAGATCAAAGCACTCCAGGTGTTTACAGTTGATGCTGCGTACAGGGGTGTCGCACATTTTGGAACTGATGGGATCGCAGATCGAGACGTTCGAGGTTCTACCAAGCAAAGCAACCTCGCTGCAGCCACGCAGCCCATGATAGTGTTTGATTGTGTTTCTCGTCATATCAGCGGAAATGTGAGGGCTACCATTGATACTTCTCCACACTGCGGCATACTTTTGAGTTATGATTTGCTCGACTGCAATGAAGTAGTCGTAGCCGTTTTCGTTTGCAGACAGTGAAGGTAAGCTAATGCGAAGCTCATTATACCCGGGCTTCACATCAGTTGAAATCTCCGCGGGCAAGTCCGTATGGAAGTGTTGCTTACGACTCAAGAGGCACGGCATAGAGTTTATGGTGAGATGCATCTGCTCTGGCCAAAACGTGCTGACCTGAGCCCATTTGCACTCGTTCATCTCAGTACACACCGACGCAAGCCGACAGGCACGCACTCTGAATCGAAGAGCGCTGTCTTTGAACCTTACAACGGGCAGACTATAAATGTCGAACTCGGTCTGCCGTACAGGGAGTTTTCCAAGTTGGTCTTCCGAGAGCGAAAACTTAATCTCTGTTAATTTGATGCTCACGCCTAGCTTTGTCGGCTGAACGACGAAATCTTCGACGTATTGGAAATATCTAGTTGCCTCCGCGTGAATGGGCACCCGCCTGGGGCTGCGCTGCCGCGCCAGATGCAATCCAACTTTGAGAGACGACAACCCGTAGGCATTTTGTGGATATTCTGATTCGGGTATTCGTCTGGTAGCCTTATCTGGTGTCGGATTCAAGAGTGGTGCTAGACTTGGAGTTGAAGCCGTGCTATGAGACACGGCTGGTCGACCATGCTGAGCCACCAATGTTGACATGTCCCAAGGCGGAACCTTGGGGAGACTGGGGGGTGCCGGATACACACCTGGCTGGTTAAGGTGCTGATTGATGGAGGCAGGTATTGACGGACCCAACTGGCGTTTTGACTGGTTTGTTGATGGCACAATTGCGCTGGTCATTGTGGAGAACCGAGGGAGCTGATTCTGCGAGGGCCACTCGACCACACGTTGCTCCAAGCCGGCAAAGCGTGACACCTCCGTATTCGTTTGGGTTCGTCTACGTTGTAGCTCTCTGGTTTCCCATGCAGATGATGCTCTAGCTATGGGGTCTCCCAAAGCTGGTGATGCGTAGGATAGCGGGGCTACGTAGCATTAGCAAACGTTCGTAATTACTCAGAACTAGTACTCACATGTGCTTTGTGTTTGCGAGCGAAACTGCCGGGTCAAACTAAGATAACTCCTGACTAGTGCATCTCTACATTGCTTAACAAAGTCCGGAGAAAGAGTGTTCGCCAAGATGGTCGACTCAAAGACTCGGTCGCGGTTGAGGAGCTCCGCGAAAGCATTTGCGAATGGGCCATCCGGGCACCCTAAAAGGCGGCGGCTAAGGGTGAAGATGAGGTCCTGAACGATACATGAGGAGCATCGGAGTGATTTTGCCATTTCCCAGACGAGGGCGGGAAAGCCGCGGTGTATGATGCGGGCTTGAAACTCTTCCCATTGCGTAGCGAAGATTGCGAGGAAGTCAAAAATTTGCTTGATTATGGAATTTAAAATTGATGAAGGAATGAAAGAGTCTAAAGTTGAGGCGGGGAACTCGGAAAACCACTCCAGCTGTGGGTGTGAGAGGACATCGTTATTCTTGAGAAGCACTGAGAGTGCAGTAAATCCGCTGTCTATGACATCCGGAGCGAAAGGCTGCATGAGATGGTGAGCGGCTCGTTTGCTGCGCGACCAAATGCAATATCTTTGATGCATGACAATGTAGACAATGTCGCGTCGCTTGCAGGCTGCAGACAACAATACGCAACGAGGCAATCCGACTTCATTAGCTTCTGGGCTATGAGAGCCGGCGTTGATGGACCGCTCTATCCTGGTAGACCATTCTAAAAACACCCGAACGGCATCCTTTGAATAGCCCCCATCTGTACGGAAAATGAAGCTGGGTCGCGGCAAGGGTGACGGAATGTCCAGGACAGTTCGTTGCGGCAGGGAGGCTGGAGATGTATTGGACACGGCGCCGGGGAAGGGCTGCTGAAAGGGCAACGACGGAGAGGAGGCCGCAGCCGGAGGCACGCGTGGCGCGCTGGAAGCCATCGTGAACAAATATGTTCTTGCAAAGGTGATAATATGGTGTGGGAAGAAGTTTCAACATGCTGGAAAGGGGATTGGGTGAAAGACCGTTTGCGACGTCGCAAGCAACGGCTCACGTTTGGCAGACAAACAGCGGTGCTGGTTGGGTCGTTTTCAGGTCTCCAAACAGGCCTGAGATGGAAAAAGCGGGCAGCGACTTAATCGGCTGTCGAGAACTTTTGTGAGCTGATCGATGAGCTGCGGATGGCTGGCCGATGGGCACGCAGAATGCATACGACGTCGTGTTTGCTTGGGCGCCCGAGCTGGCTCTCGTGAATTATGGGCTGAAAGTCGTTCAAACTGGTCGCGGTCGAGCTGGTACATTTTACCTTGTTTGCTCACTAGTTTTAATCGCTAGATTATATAGTGCAAAGGAATACACAGCCCAAGTTCAGTATGGAATGCTACCTTATAGACGTTGCCGCCATGCGCAAAGCCGGCCAATCACCTGTTCGAACACCGGCTCATCGGGCCGCTCAACCCTCGACTGCAGAAGCACTTGACTCTTCGGCGGTATCGTGCGAGAAAGCGACTGTGAGAGATGATTTCGAGGCGAGACTCTGGAGCCAAATATGTATCAGCAACAAACTGACAACAAGGGCGAAATTTTAGCTGCTCGAGCGGGGTCGAGAAGCAGTTTTGAGGAGGGCAGCAAGCTACAAATCTGTCTAATTTCTTCTCTACACAGTTGCTAGAATGAACTGAGTTGATTCCTTGATAGCAAAACTAGACGTCTGGCCGAGCCGTGAGAACGTCAACGTCTTTACTCGGCAAGTTCCGCCGAAGCGAGTAACCCACTACCTAGTTAGCGTTTGGCCAAAGTTTCGACAGTGTAGTGTGCCGTGGAAGACTACACTATGACTACCTACCCATACGCTATGGTGGTGCTCACATGTGGTGCAGCACTTCTGAGGGCCAGAATGACAAGTAAGACGTGTAGCAGATAGAAAACAGCTGGAGACAAGGGCTATTCGGTATTTTCCGTGCGCGAGGAGCAATTTACCACCAGTTTAGGTACTAGGTACATGCATAACTACAAGCATCTCGCAAAGAAGCATAGCACAGTGTTGAAGGACCTGTCGCTATCCGAGTGATAAACATAAGTGACTGCCACCTACGGTGAATGGAGTTACTAGGTGAATGCTTCTACCATTAACTAAAGGCATAGAGAGAGAAAGTAACTCGAGAAGATCCTTCTATGAGAAAGGAACCTTCTCTCGTAGCTAGAGATTACTAAGAGTATATAAAGACATCTTCCTTCTATCATACTAACTCATAGCACGGCGTAGCCCATTGCGGCATGGCACGGAGCGGCAACCGCATCGCAGCCAGAAGGTAACCATGTAACGCGTAGATCGAAGTAGCCAGTTCTTGACACCTAATAAAAAAGCTGATACATGCCTGGCAGGTCCAAAGGACGTCTCCGTCCAAATCAAAATTAAAGGCCTGACCCGCAATTACTACCTCATCAAATGTAGAATGATAAGGTAACCTAGCTCGGTGGCATCATACTGGTAGTTGTAACAGTCTGTACTTGGAGTTGGAGCAACCTGAGTAGCCTCAGCACCTGGGTACCGCCATTATCAGGGTCTTCTCGTCATCCAGCCTCTCGCCCCCCATCAGACAACAAGCATGTAAGTATCTACATACCTCGCGCCCAACCTCATCCGACCTGCATGTCAATAAAGACAGGGAACAGTAAGTACCTTCACCTCGTGCGTCACCATCCGCCCACCGTGAGGACCCCTGTATCCAGCCCCCACAAGCGTCCCGCCACCACCTACTACCTGAGTAGTAGTATGTACTTATTGCGTAGGACCCGACGTGCCAGAGTACTAAAGTAACAGACTAAGTACTTACCAACTACTTATTTACCAGTCAGGACCAGCCAGTCAGTGCACCTCACAAGAATTTACCCGTAGCCAGTTCGCCAATCCCCACCCTGAACCACCCAGTAGCACTCATGCTGTCTTGGTCCCACCAAAAGCTGCCTCCTCAGCACAATTGCACCCTCTCGTCCCGTCTTGCCGATGCCATCCTCCAATACAGAAGCTCTCGAAGACATTCCCATCGCGCCCTCTTCCTTTTTCGCCAAACGTCACTGGCACACTGGGTTTTCCCTCTTTGGCTTGCCGCCGCCGCTAAAATCTCCTGCGAGCCCCTCC
Source organism: Cordyceps javanica (assembly GCF_051103115.1). NCBI lineage: Eukaryota > Fungi > Ascomycota > Sordariomycetes > Hypocreales > Cordycipitaceae > Cordyceps > Cordyceps javanica. The sequence goes on from NC_139296.1 coordinate 4,791,515, forward strand.
GTATCTTGCTACTGGCGCATGGCGCTCGCTTGCTGCGTCGCCCTCTCGCCCTACCCGCCACCTCGACCCTGCCTGCATGCCACCTTTGCCACCCCGACATCAACATAATCTTTCGCTGCCTGGTTGCGGCATCCTGGCAGTGCTCAATTTTATCTAGGGATCCCACTGCCAGCGTCAACCATGTCTGGCCCAATCCCCGCCAGAGGCCCCAGCGATGGCCCTCGCCCAGACGTTGGCGACACTCTCATTGTTATCCGTACGTTCTCGCCGCAGCGGCCCAAGACGTCCCACATCACCTCGCAATCACTCACAGCAAGCCAGATGACTTTCATGCGCGGAGCTCGGATGAGCTTAGTCTCGGGAAGGGCGACAGAGTCGAGCTAATCGAGCGCGACGATGAATTTGGCGATGGTTGGTTCCTTGGCCGCCACCTCCTCAATGGCAACACAGGATTGTTTCCCGAAGGTTTGCATCCCCGACCCAATATCATGGAGCCATACTGACCATGCTCAGTGTATACGCGGCCTGCCCCCAAGAATATTCCCGCATCTTCACTTGCTGCACCCACCGAAGTGCCGGCCCTATCTTCCGCCGCCGTGGATGTTCCGACTCCTCCTCCGCCAACGACGAATGGTGCCATCGATACCCCTGCACACTCTAGTACAAAAGAAACGGACGCTTCGTCAATCTCACTATCAATTCCTACCTTGTCAGAAGTCTCACTCACACAAAGTGCACCAAGCCAGACAGGAGACGCCTCGCCCGCTGTGCTTCCACCTCCCTTGCCAGCTCCTCAACAAGTGTCTGGACACGACAGCCGCGTCCTCAGCGACACTCTGAACGTGATTGACGAACACATCACGCGATTGAGGTCTCCCATTAGTACTGGCAGTAACCTAAGAAATCATGGGAACGACTCAGGCTCCGAATATAGTGCGCCATTGGACCATCGCATGTCTTACATTCGTGGTGAGGAAACTGACGAGGAGGAGGATATCTCCCACACGAGGCAAGAGGTGCAGGCTTGGTCTGCTGACCAGGTTGCCGAATACCTCTTTGAAGCCGGTGTTGAAAAGCAGCATTGCGAGGTTTTCCGTGACCAGGAGATTAGCGGCGAGGTTTTACTGGGCATGGATCAGAGTTCCCTCTTCATCAAGGCATTTGACCTCGGCTCTGTTGGTCGCAGACTTAAGACTTGGCACAAAATCAAGGCCCTCCAAGATGAAGTTGTCAACAACGACACCGCCACCAAGCGAGGCACCCGACATGGCAGCGAAGCCGGCTCCGAAGGAACCAGAAGTCGAAGGAGCCGTACCAACACGATCACGACAAGCGGCTCTAACAGACCCTCGTCTCTTTCAACTAGACACCTGTCTCAGGCCCCCAAGGCTTCTCCTACTACCCAGGTGACGCCTGCGTCGCCGCAAAAACTGGTTGATAATAGACCGGGTCATGCAAAGCGGCCATCAGCCGCCTCGATTCGAGAACTGCATCACTCTAGACGTCACTCATCAACTGATTTTCGTATTGCACCAACCGTTGCACCTTCACCGTCTCTACAACCATCCCTGCAACCGCTCTCCCCCGTAGAAGGCCACAGAAAACAACCTTCATTCGATCGTAACTGGACGCTTGGCAATGCTTTTGCGCAGCCTGGAGCACGCCCGCTCTCATCTGCCGGTCTGCAAGATCGGATCCCGTTGGAGAGGGGTCAAGATTCAGCCGTGGACCTCGACAGGGGATACTTTTCTGGCACTGATGCGGAGGGCAGACGACGAAACGTGCTTAAGAAGCGTGAGAGCGTCGCTCACTCCCGTCAGTCCAGCTACGCCGAGGAACAGAGAGTCCGCAGCGCGACTGCTCTCTCCAGACACTCTCGTTTTGGCAGCGTCGATTCATATCGCGATGCGCCGCCTACTGCTGCTCAAAAGTATTATGGTGTTCAACCGACTGGCCATGGTAGAAGTGCGTCGACAAACACGACCGAATCTATACGCCCTCTACCCCCTCTGAAAGATAACATTCCACCGCCCGTTACGAAATTGGAATCGAATCGTGCACAGCCCGCACCAAAGCAGCAAGCATTCAGTCCGGACTGGTTATCGAATGTCGTGAGCCGTTCAAGCCAAAAACAAGGTCGTAGCGGCATGCGCGCCATTTCTGAAAAGCTCACCTTGGAGCGCCGTGCATCGCCATCTGACTCATCTACTAAAGATAGTGCATCTTTTTCGCCCACAACTGGTCAGAGTACCCCTTCTGTTGCGCCAAGTCTCGAGAAAGAATCGCCTGAAGTCGCCGGCCAAAACAATAGCGCCGCCACCGCCCCGGTCAAGGGAAAAAAGAAGGGCAAAAAGGGAACGAGTGCGTATACTCGTGGACTACTGAAGATTAGTCCTGCGGAGGCGAAAGAAGGTGCAGAGTATTTTGGATGGATGAGAAAGAAGAGCTCGCATCTAATGACCACTTGGAAGCCGCGATTTTTTGTTTTGAAGGGTCGCCGCCTATCATACTACTACTCAGAAGATGACACGGAAGAAAAGGGCCTCATTGATATCTCCTTTCACCGTGTGCTGCCTGCCGACAGCGATCGACTTACTGGACTCCACGCCACCATCACCAATGTTGTCGGCGGCCCTTCCATCCCCAACTCATCGCTGTCACCAGAGGTAGAAAAGTCCAATGAGCCCGCTTTCATCTTCAAATTGATGCCACCGCGCGCGGGACTCTCGCGCGCTGTCAACTTCACGAAGCCGATGGTGCACTACTTTGCTGTGCCTAACGTCAAGCAAGGCCGTCTCTGGATGGCTGCCATGATGAAAGCCACGATCGACCGTGATGACGCGGCCCCCATTACAACAACGTACCAACAAAAGACAATTTCGCTCAACAAGGCCAAGCAGATGCGCCACCGGCCACCCGCGCTCATGAATCTCGACGAGATGGCCGATGAGGAGAAGCGCGCAGAAAGTACGGCGGTCGGCGGCCACAACAGCCTCGGCATCTTTGCGGAGACGGATAGCGGCGTATCGGGCTTGGCTACGTCCCGGTTGAACGGCATGTCGGTCGACAAGGATGGCGCGGGTAATGGCGGTGCCGTCCCGCAGAGCGCATAGGCTGCGCTGTGCTGTCGCAGCCAGACCTTGAAACGTGGTAAGAGAGTTATGATGATGGTATAATGTACACAAACACATGGCTGCAAGGGCGTCAAAGGAAGCGAATGAAGGGTTTCCTGCTGGGATGAACAACGGGAGAAATGATGCCGCTTTTTGTGCTTGTTCCTTTTTTTTTTTCTTGCGTCTTGTATTCCTTGCTCTGGCCTTCTTATACTATATTGGTGCCCTGAAATTTCTTCTAACATTTCTTCTTGTTTCTATATTTCTTCCCATGCCTTTCTCAATTCCCATTGTTGTCCTTGGACCTCTTTTCTGTTTTTTTCCCTTCTTCGGTATATATTGTATCCCTGGCCAGCAAATTCAAACTACTTGACGATGATGGATGGATGATGAAGGAGGAGGGAGAATTTGAAGTACTAAAAGAATATGTATTCCTATCCCATCTAATTCGCCATATTTCTGTTTCCAATATTGTTTGTGGCTGTGATGGTTTCCGACGCCACTGCATGTCAAAGTGTGCCTGCTACATTCAGAACCTGGATCGCCGTCACGAAACCATAACGAAAGGTCTGGTTATGAACAATTCGAGACATGTCAGTTGATTTGAATTGTACGAAGTGTATTCGTAGCTACATAATATCTAGCTATTTATGCGCTCTCTTACGCGTCGTGCAAATCGGCCAAGCGTACCTGGCAGACGTCCAATAGACTGCTCACCATCTTGTCACTAACTTTCCTCTTGTCTCGTAAACAACATTTCATGGCTGATTAAAGACAAAACGCAAAGCACGCTAACCGACTAAATTCAAAACACCAAAAACGCCGAGAAATGCTGCCCGTTTCGAACAGCCTTTTCGAGACATCAGGAGAGCTAGCCTAACTTCTGGTTCATGCCCAAAAGGAGCTGTTTGATGGACTTCATCAAATGTTGCTCAACTCCTTCGAAATTGCCGCTTGTCTCGCCCTCGCCACTGGGGGGAATGATGCTGGCATCGACGAAGCCGAGCACTCGATCAATCGCGGAAAGCGTCACGGCTTCAGCCTTTGCTTCTCCGAGTCGACCTTTGAGTGCCTTGATGGAAACATCCTTGAAACCGTTGAGTGAGCCGAGCACTTTGGTCTCAAGAATGGGTGGAGGATCATTTGGAGTCGTGCCGCCGGGGGTAGGACTCTTGTTCTTCGTGAAGCCCTCAATGACTTGGCGGATGCCCTTGATACAAATGGCTTCCATTTTGTCGTTTTCGGTAGCCTCCTTCTTCAAGCCAACACAGCGGTTGAGTGCCGACATGACGATAGCCTCGGCCTTGGGATTTCGAGCCTTTTTGAGATTGTCAACAAGGCCATTTTTGAGGCCAACAACCGCTTGCAGTAATCTTGGCTCGATGACAGGTCGTGTGGCAGTGGGAGTCGCGGATGATGAGGCCGGCGCTTTGCCTGCAGTAGCGGACTGTGACTGCGGAGCGCCCACGGGACCAAGTGATGGCTTCGCGGCAGCTGGAGGACCAGGAGCGATTGGCCGTGCTGGCGCCTCAGTCTTGATGGGGCTGGCAGGCGGAGGCGGCCGCGCAGCATACGGTGAGCTGTAGGAGCCAGGCTGCGGTGCTCCCATCTGTGGTCTTGCCGGCGCCGGCGGAGGGCCGTATCCGCTAAGCTGCGTGGGCGCTGGTGGATGAGCTGCAATCGGAGCAGGCGGCTGATGTGTTTGCGGTTGCGCCTGGTGTTGATGTTGATGCTGGTGCTGATGTTGTGGTGGTTGCGGCTGCTGCGGCTGCGGCTGTGGCTGTGGCTGGTGGTGGTGCTGTATCTGCTGCTGGCGTTGTTGTTGAGGCTGCACCTGTTGCTGAACAGGAGCTGCATATTGCACTGGTCGCTGTTGGCCTGGTTGTGCAGCATATGCTTGCACCTGATAGCCAGGAACTTGACCTTGCCCATAGCCGGGTGGTCCGGGCATGTTCGGCTGGTGCGAATTATACGGATATGAATATGGCCCATACCCCTGTGCAGCCATTGCCCTGTCCGGCGATGAGGCTTTGCGCTTCTTTCCAGCGTCTAGTTCTACACCAGGAACTCGCGACCACAAATTGGTCGTTTCATCCTTTTTGAATGCCTCGTTTCCAATGAGATTATGTCGAACACTGCTCTCCCATCCTTTCGTTTCGGTATGGAAATAAAACCATGGGTATCTTTGGCAGATTCTTTTGTAGATCTGCTTCAATGTAAGGCCGTCTGGGCCAGCGGCGGTAAGCGTCTCGTCGATTAGTACGCCGTAATTCTTGTTGGGCTTCTGCAGCTGCTCCTCGGTGTAGTCTTCGATCTTGAGCTCCAGTGGTGGTGACTTGGGGCGAGCTTTCTTCTCCTTCTTCTCCCGTGCTCTTCGCTCGGCATCAGAGCCTTCTGCACCGTCCTCACGTGGTTTGCGAGGCTTGTACTTGCGCTTCTCAGGCTGGTCTCCCGCATTTTCAGGCAAGGGGTGCTTGCGTGGCCGGCCAACTTTGCGCTTGATAGGTGGCTCGACGGGGGGTGGTTGTGGTAGGGTCTTCTTCGCCATCTCCTGCTGCTGCTTTTTGAGCAGTCGCTGCTCACGTTTCGACATGATACCATTCTTTGGCGGTCTCCCAGGTCCTCTTTTTTTAGGTATCTCCGGCATGAGGAGATCCGGCTGGTCTGCGAAGGCTTCGTTCTTGATTGCCTCATCACCTTCGAGAATGTCTTCTTCGCCGATCTCTTCGTCGCCATCGGCATCTTCACCGAGGTCTGACAATTCAGGCAGTGAGCCCTCAACATCCGATAACTCATCGCTGGTATCTTGAATCTGGCCGTTGCCATGGGCCTGTTCAAATTCAAAGCTCATCTCCTTACCACCGTGGGTTTGTCGTTTTTTGGCAGGCTTCTTCTCCTCCTCGAGATATTCTTCGGCACCGGTCCGGCCTTTTTCGACACCGTTGATGATGAAGCGAAAATCAATGTCCTTGATCTGCAGGCGATCGCCACACTTGAGCACTACTTTGTCACTTTTATAATGGACGTCCTCACAAAAGAAGCCGTTCTTGTGCATCGGAATCGCTTCAAAAACACCTTCTTGTTGGTTGTACGCAATCTTTAGATGTTCGCGGGAGATAGCCTTGGTCTTACTCGCAATGTTGGGACCTGGAGAATGTATACCGATAAACGGTACATGCCAGGGTGAGGGCCGTAAAGATGTGAGGTCGACGGCAGCGGCGCCGGGGGTATGCGATACGTATTGGCGATCGGAGATGATGTTTTCGGAGTTCTCTTCGTTTTCTTGCTGAGATGATCCCGCGGTGCTCGTTTTGCGACGCTTCGCTGGCCGTCCGCTCTCCTCGCTGTCCGATTCGGGGCCGAGCATACCACCTTCTTCGGACACGTATGACTTGCTAAACTTGCTACGATCGTGCATCATAGGCGATGGCGGGGGTAAACCCATACTGGCATTCTCCTCGGCGCGGCGTTTATGAACAACTGCGCGTTTTTCGTCGCGACGGGCCTGCACCATGGCACGCTGGTCACGGCCAATAATGACAGCATATGTGGTCATTTGAAAGACGGAATCGGCAAACTCTATTCGCGCAAAAGATTCAAGGCCCTTTTCAGCGCCGGGCTGACGGGCGCTATTGCTAGGAGCCATGCCATTCATGCCGGCATCCATGGGGTTAGGCAGCGTCACCTGGGATGGAGTGACGGTGGGCGGGGGCGACATTGCCGAAGGCGCGTTTGATATGGAAGCGAGAGCCATCATCATATATGCGTGGTGATCGATTCCGGTACCGACGGGCGTGAACGGCGTCGAGGGAGCATAGTGCTCAGTGTTGGTCATGACGGCGTCTTGGGTCTGCTGAGATGTGTCGAGTTGGCTGCCGTTAGCCGTACGGGTCGCGGTTTGGGTTGCGCTGGGGCGGTTGGTGACTGGCGTGTGGACTGCAACTACTCCATCCGACGCACTACCTTTGCGTGCATCGCTTGCGCCGGCATCGTTCACGGTAGGGGTGGTTGGTCGCTTTGTCGTGGTTGAGGATCCATTTGTAGGGTCATTCTGAGCTGCCACAGGGGCGGTCGGCGCGGTGGAGGCCTCGGCGGGATGGACTGCATCGGGGGCAACGGGAAGTGTCGATCCCACGATCGTAGGTACCGCCTCAGACTGAAGCGGCAGCTGGGGAGGAGCGGCGGAAGCGGCGACCTCGTCGGGGGGGCCCTGATGACCTGCGCTCGACGAAGTCATCGCTGCTACCTGCGAACAGCTCCTTCGCCCTCTGTGCCGGGGATTGGGATGTAGATCTGCACTCGCGCGTAGCGATAGTCGGAAAAAAGGGAAAAAAATGGGTTGCAGGAGAACTCGCAGAGAGGCGATGCAACCCACGCGGGTGGTTGGGTGATTGTCAGTCGACGGGACTCGTCTTCGTCGTCGTTTTGTTGACTACGGCCTTGGGCAAAAGAATTTGGCAGGCGCGGGCGATGCGTCGGGATCTGGTTCTACGGCGGCAGCGCAGGCTCAAGCAGCAGCGGGGGTACAGTAGCAGCAACGGCGCGCTATGATTGGTCGGCTAGTTTGACTCCCTCATTGTTGGGGGGCGCAAGTGTCCACTGAGCCGAACCATGGCCTGTTGTCTAACTATTAGTAGTGTAAGCCTGCTAAAAAAGGTAGCTGGATGACTCGACTACTTGCTTCGTAAAGCCGCAACGGCAGGCCCAAATATTCTCAGTGGGCCAGCGGCGGCGCGGGCGCGGGCACGGCCATAGCGGGGGAAACACGATCGGCTGCGGCCGCAATGGCGTTTTGGGTGCGGCTTGTGCTTGTACTTGTGCTTGCGCTCGACCTTGATGCCATGTTGAAGCCTGTGGCGTCTCGTGAAGAGTTTATTGCATATACAACTAAAGCAGATTCCTTCCTCCTCAAGCTACTTTGCCCCATGTCCCGTGCTTTACCAGCAAACAGCTACTGGTAGTTGAGGGTAGACTCAAGCGTCAGATTATCCATCGACTCGGTCACTATGAAGTAAGAAGGCCTGCAAAAATTGCAGAAGAGGAAAATGCAAGTTTGCAAATAGAATAGAATAGACAAAGTGCCTAGAATCGTCACACCGATGCTGCATGCCAGAAAGCAAGACAAGTGACAGCACCCCCTCCGATGTACAGTCAGCACCCACTGCTGGACAAGCGAATGAAGACTCTCAATTCGTGTGACCCATTCGTTCGATCAAAAATAACTTTACCTTGAAAGCACAACTACGCAGCCCCTGTGGCGGGTGCAGTTGTTTGACGGCCGGGGTCGCTCCACGGTGTTCGGCGCTTAATGCAACACCGCATGGAGCTCCCTCATCCACTCATGTTCACCAGCACATCAACACGGCATGGTACAATTTTTTGCCTCTTTGCCGCGCAAGGAAATGAATCCGGCCAATTTTAGAACATAACTATGGCCCAGCTAGCTTGAAAGGAAGTGGAACAGACGCCTTGTTTGTATCAAATAGCCTCGTAGCCCGTTCACTGCACTTTCGTTTTCCTTACGCCTTCATTGTTCGACGAAACACCACTTCATATTTTCCTTTGTCACTTTGTATCCTTTTCTCTTCGGCCCTTGTATTGTTTTATTCTACCTCCTGTCGCATTTAATACTTTTGTTCGCCCCCTCCCCGAGCCTCCCATTGACTACGCATTCCCACACTCCTCACATCGACAGTCTGACCCAGCGACCTCATCATGAAGCGTCTTTTCGATCGCATCCGCCCAACAGGCCCTTCCAACCAGAATTGGAACTTCTTTCCCAATCACCATGGCTTCGCCGACTCGTTTAGACCCAAGCCGCTGGGCCGTGTTGATACCTTCCACTCGCGCTACGTGCAGATGCTACTCGACCAGGACAACGTCGCCAAGACGCATAACGTCCTCGCCGCCTTCTTCGTATGGCTGCTGCTGGCCAGCTTTATCGTTTTCCCTGGTACCTTCACCTCTATACAAAAGTCTATAGAGGACAATGACAATGGGAAATTTCCCAGCAAAGCCGCCGAATCCATCTTCAAGAGCGTCAGGAACGTGCCGCTTCTGGCGTTAGCCGCCATCATGTGCTCCATATCTGTCATTGGAATGACCAGCCTTGCTCTCCGCCACATGAACAACTATGTATGGATTCTGAACAAGCTTTTCCTTCCCGGCGTGGCCAACTGCACCGCTGGTCTTATCTCGACCTTGATTGGCGTCTACACGCAACAAAAGGGTGTCTGGAGCATTTCAGCCAAGGTCACAGCGATTGTGGAGGGCTGCGGTGTGGCAATCTGCGGCACCGTTTGGTACGTGGTCGACCACTACTTTCTCTGTAAAGTCAAGGAGACACACGGTACGCATTACGATGAGTGGCCTAAGCAGCGCAGCAACCAGTAAGAGCTGTCGTATAAATATCACGGCCAGATAATCTGAATAAATATGGAAAAAGGTTCATAGGTGGGTACACGAGCAATCGCTCAGGCAGCATTTGCTTCATAGATTCAGATAGTAAATGCATCACCGCAAAAGCGGATCACGTTCACTCGCCCCGGCCACTTCATTTGCCTTGCGAATAAATCTGTCGGACAAACGAAATGCCCAGTGGCATAGCATCCCGGCTATAAACCCAACTGCATCGTTCTTGAACGCAAGAATACCTGCCGTGGTCGTAAGCATGACGGTCCAACGCTCCATCCGCTCTTCTTCAGACGGGCTACGCAACCTGCGTGTAATGGTAGACGAGATTTCGCCCTGGTCGGAAGACTCCTGCCAAAGATCGCGGGCTCCTTGGTTGAGTGAATGTCCAACCTTGGCAAGCTCCAAGCCGGCAGCAAGAACCATGATGCCTAGTAAGCTCTTAGGATACTGGCCCAGGAGACTGATAAGAGTGCTTCCGAAGAAGAGGCCCAGTGCCATCTTGACAACTCCTAGGAATATGACGCTCGCGCCACTGCGCGCACCAAATCGAAACTGAGCCGCCAAACCTCCTGATCCATGGCAGACAGGCATGGCACCAAACCACGTGCATGTAAGGTTCATCATAGCCACACTGAGCCCGACAGCTGTCACTGATGGAGTAGGAATATCGGGAAGCAAGTCGGCAGCCAGTGCTGTCACTGCAATAATAGAATTGAGAGTTGTAAGTGGCAGCTGGCCGATGGCCATGTAGATGGGGGAGGCGTTCTTGTGGCCGATCATGGTAGGCAGATGAAACTCGGGCTGCCATATGCTCAACCAAGGCAGCTTCTGGTGGGTTCGAATAACCTGAATGAGAGCAAAGAGTAGTCCAAGGAGGAAGAATGCCAGTGCGTAAGGGAAACGTTGGAGGCGTTGGGTCGCGATGAGGACGAGAAAGGCAAAAATGGCCCAAAGACGATTATCTAGAATAGGGTATAACCATCCAAGGGGCTGCAGTTGCGAAGAGCCGGCTCCGATTATGAGTGAGAGGCCGGCTCCGAGCTGAATGCCTTTCACGACGGGGATTGGGACAGCCTTGACAGCCCAGCGTAGCAAGCCTGTGATGCACATCACAAAGATCGCCGCGCCGACCCAAAGACCGGCGCCGGCCACACCCTCCATAGACGGGTCGCCGCGGCCAGCGATGGCTGCCGAGGCGATCGCCTGCAATAGTTAGTGAAGGAACAGAAACTGGAACGTGCCATGGTGTTCAGTGTACGTACCTTCATGGGCTGCACAGGCAGCGGGATACCGAAGACGACACCGGAGATGACATTGAAGGCACCGGAGAATACTAGCGTCGAGTCCAGGTGGATTGAGCCTTGGATGGCGAGGGCAATCATGAGCGGCAGCAGCGTGCCTAAGTCGCCGAGCGATCCCGATATCTCCGCAAGAGGGGCATTGCGAAATGTGTTGATGTTGTGGCGGTTGCGCTTCTTAAGATGGGACAGGATGGAGTTCATTCTTAAAAAGAGCCGCGCGGTCACTCTGAGCATCTGAATTTGGGAAGAATATGGAGGCGCCGCGGTGTCCTTTCAAATGGGTTGTTGTCGCTCTAACGATGCATGAGGAGAGAATCAACTTGCAGCTTGGTCGAGTTGACAGCTCTCAGAGGTGCTACAGCCCCCACGTGAGCTACAGTCGAACGTCACTTTGGGGGACGCCGCCGATGGCCGCTTCAGCTAGCGAAGCAGCCAGGGAAGCAGGACCAGGCCAAATATGGAAGCTGTTTGGCCATCAACGGGCAGCAGAGCATGAAAAAAAAAACGTGTTGATGATGTATCGCGAAGAATGTATTTCCAGGGAAATCGCGTGAACTGTATGATCGCTCATTAGCGATAAGTGGCCCGCAAGAACCTGAACCTCTGTCGCCAGCACAACAGGCCGATCGGGACGCGTTTAGAGGGGGTTCGTTTCCCGGAACAGTCCCGCATTCTTGACCGTTTGGCCCGAGCCGGAATCGTATACATTGTGTTGGAGACCCGAAAGCTTGGCTATGCACAACTCTAGGTTAGGCGTCAGCGACGCAGGGAAAAGACCGAAGCGACTAGGCCTAGCTAAAGGGGTTCTGCGTCGTGGAGTGATGGGCCATTGAAGCAGGAAACGGCCTGTCGGAGCATTCTCTGAGCTACGCAGTAGAGATGATGATGAACCGGGCGACAAGGCAAGGCATGGCAATTAAAATCAAGAAACTGAACGAAGCCGCCGGAGCCGGTCTTGTGGCGGATCAGTGGGAGCACCATCCAGGCACTGATACGGTGTATGCCACGGGTGAGAGCGCCTAATAAGCAAGTATCAGTACTTATTACCAGTATAAGTTACACAGGACCGCCGTAATAAAAAAATGGATCTGGCTATCTCCAGGATTTCCGTCGCGCCTTGCGGTCTTTGATTACTTTGTCGGCCATTGTATGGGCTACTGAGCAAGGGTATTGTCCATACCTTCCCCACTTGTATTGTTGTTTACATCCATCCGTAGTAATATACGGATACTAATAACTTATAAGTAAGTCGCCGACTTGTCCAGGCCAGGTCACGCCGCTTTGGGATATCCGTGTGGAGACAGGTGTGGAAAGAGAGAAAGAGAAAGACTGGAACGCGCCTTTTGCGTCCTGGGCCATTCGGGCTTTTGTCCATGGACAATTTGATGAGGCAGATCACCAGTAATATGATGACCTAGAGGCCGCAACGCCGTCTGCATCGTCGCCGGACCGACATTTTTGATTGAGGCGACAGCAGCGAACAAAGATGTGATCTGGAACTACCGCAAGTGATGCCTCCTCCTCGCTTTGTTAGCGCCCGGTCCAGAAGCCAAGCCCCCCGATAATAAAACCAAGCAATGTACGGATACATGTAATGCCAATACAGTCTTGCATTCTTGATCGCCCGGCCCATGCTGTGGTCCGCCGAGACCTTGGTGACAGTCGTTTCTCTAGTAAGAAGCTGGGCGCAACTTCGTAAGCCACTCCAGCAAAAGAGCCTTGGGTGCGCGCGCCCCAGAAGTTTCCTACTGGAGAAATGTCTGCAAGTCCGCGGGGAAGGAAACACTTGATATCAGGCCCCTGTTTCCGAGGGCGCTTCATTAATCACGCACGCTGCGATTCATGTCGGAGGCTCCGTATGGTGGGGGTTTGGGTGTTTCACCGGAAAATAGCCAAAAAAAAAAAAAAAAAAAAGACAGACAGTGCGTTGCAGCAGCCCTGACCCAACAGGCGTCTTCACTGCACTATTCTCATAAGCGGTTGCAGGGTGGTTCTCGCGATAACCTGGTACTGAGTACCAACTACTGAAATTCGCGCAGGTGCTGAGTATTTCATGAGGCTCTCGAGCCCACAAACCGAGTCTCCCGCAGGCCCGATTCTTCAGCACAGTATCCATGAATGTAATGACGCTCGAGCGAGAGTGGCCCTTGTTTCAATCAGTAATGTTGACCCGGCTTGTCTCTGACTAGCAAATTCAGACTGCGCAGAGTTCGTATGCCCACGCTACGTTCAGTGCTGTTGAAGCTGCCTGCGCCTCGAGACGAAACCGAAAAAGAATAGAAGCAGCCGGGACACAGCAACCTCGGGGTGCAAACTGCGACCACATGGTGTAGTAACATCGATGCCGTTGTTCCGAGCAGGCGGGCATCCTGCTGGCCTACCGGATACTCGTACACATGCCGATGGTTGGACAATCTTGAACAGTATGGAGTAACTACTGATACTAAGTAGAAGTGAAAAAGCCTCTGACGCCACTGCACCACTGCAAGGACCGCTAATTACTCTTTTGGCTCCGAGGGCTCTCGCCAGCTTTGGTCGAGACACCGTTTTTCTTCCCGCGTCCCTTGCTGCCGCTGTGCCCGATTTTGCCGTTCTAGCGACTGGGTCGGTTTTTTTTCTGCTCGTCTAGTTACGGACTTGGTCGTGTTTATTAGCACGGGGCGCAGCCGAGCCTTGAAAGGGCGACCGGGCGACGCCAAAAGCTTGGCCTGCGAGGTGAGGCACTTTCGGTGTCAAATTCTAGGTAGAAGAGGACCCTGGTCTATTCGATGAGGGACAACAGGGGGACAAAGGTCATAACTCATCAGTCGTCGTCACAGGTACAAACATGTTCGACCCTCAGATACCCCAGGTCCAGCTGCAGCACCTTCACCCACGGAGCCCTTGATTACTATGGAAACTAGACCAGGCCATATCATCCGGGGGGTAGAGAGAAGAACCGCCGCATCGAGGATGATGATTGAAGCATGACAATTATGAGTAGGGGGAAAAGATGACCGATCAACTCCCCGCCTAAAAAAATTACTATAGAAAACATACTCAGTACATCGGCGCCCGGCGAAAGTACTGAGTACCCAGCACGAACAGGCCCAGCAACCCAGGTCCGGAGACGCCAAACCACGATCGGTGGTCCGTGACGTGAGGCCCCGCTTTTCCAGTCTGTCTGAGTGCGCATTGAGCTGGATCAACAAAATCATCCTCCAGTCCGCTTACGCGCTTCCACCTAAGTTGTTGCTTCTCCATCCTCCTCTACACCAGCCAAAAATCTTGTCCCTCCAAGGTAAGAAAAGACAATACCCCCCCTCAATTGCTGCTCGCGGTTGGCTCTCGATTTCAATTGCACCATACACTCGCGTCCTGTCGCATCGTGGCCTATCTCTACTCCCACTGTTCCCGTCCTTGCCGGCAATTGGCTACGCAGTGGAGCGAATGAGAGTAAATTTCGACACTGCGCAAAAACACCTACCCAAACAAGCCGGAAACCCGACCACAGAGCAACAATCCACCCGCCCAGCAATGCACATTTGCGACGGGTCGTGCGATGCAATTGAACTCGTCTCGCGGTCAATTGTCGAGCGCATTGGCTGGCAATAATCAACCGACTGCGTTTTTATTCTGGCATCGGGCCAGCCAGCTCCAATTGAGGTCTTTTTTTGGTGCCGGGTCGGGAATGCTGACAGCTTAGCTTCTAGACCGAATCATCTCCTCCCTCTCTTTCTCTCATATTCATCACAATGGCCGCCATCACTGCCAATGCTCACCCCGGCCTCGTCATGCACGAGATTGCTAAGCGCGCAAAGAGCTGGCCCGCCAAGAACGTCGGTGTCATGGTCGTCTTTTGCATTGTTCTTGTCGGTGCGTCAAAGCAAACTCCTCGGCCCAAGAATTCTGCCTCTCGCACCCAGTCGCCATTTCTGGTGCTGTTATTTTCCTTCCTTTGTACTGACTGAAAAACGACAGTCGCCGTCGTCGTGCTCGCCATCTTCCTGAGCAAGTGGCTCAAGCGCCGCAAGGAGGCCAAGCCCGAGCTGTAAATTCATCGCTTTGATACGAGATTGAAAGCTGCAGGGAGGACCGGGGGAGGTAAATTTTTGTTTGGGATGAGGACGACATGACAGTACTGTGACCAATGGCAAACATCCTCCTCGCATCCAACGAAGAGCAGCGGGCACGAGCACTGAGACGGTTTGTTTATATATTTCTCATCCCTTCTATCGCCGTCGCCATCGCTTTCCCGGACCTTTCTGCATCAAACGAAATCAAGCAGGACAGCCTGCATTAACGCGCATCAAATTCCGACCTCTTTTACTCGTTCCCATCTCCCGTTCTGTCAAGGTGCAGTGGGCCTTCTAGGGCTGCACAGAGGATTGTCGCGGTGCTGGGCCGATGCTTATTTGCCGATGGGGCAGCTTGTTTGGTTCGGAGTATCTGTTGGGCTGATCTTGTCTGATCTTGTTTGTATGCTGGGAGAATGTTGGACAGCGATGCAGTGTTGTGCCTGTGTGATGCTTGTCAAAGCTATCAGACTGTTGTATTCTATATTTCTAATACTACTGATACCTCTTTTGCTTCTTTGCCCTCTTTTTTTGCCATTGGGCTCCGCGCACTCATCGACCGACATGCGTTCGTCAATGACTCCCAATGCCTAGCTTTCTCCTGATTTTACTGTTCAACGGGTGCTCCTGAGATTGAGATGTACATAACCCAGCCTAGATCGTACAACATTGATGCCATTCTGCTGTCTCGCTTGTAGCGTTTCAAGGTTGTTAATGCGCATCGGTCAATGCGTCTTACAAGTCTTCCTTGGCGAGCATGTCGGCAATGTCCATGTAGAAGGCCACCGCGTTAAACGTCCTCTTGATGCCCATCATCTCCCGCAGCGCCCAGCGCAGGCGGTTCGACCAGTTGATAAGGTCCAGATGGCTCACGCCGACCAGCGTGCCGCGGTACTCGCCCCAGCGGCTGCTAGCCACGCTCACCAGCCCGTCGTTGGGGCCTTCGACATCCCTGATAACCCGGTACGGCGGCCGGAACACGCTCAGCTGTGACGGCGCGCCGATGTCTGCGCCGTACGAAAAGTACCGCACCCCGTCCGCGTCCGGCGTCATCGGGTTGAACGTCTCCGTCATGTACCGAGTCGTCAGCTGCCCAAACGCCTCGGTACCGAGGCCCGCACGCGACAGCAGGCCGTATAATCGCGGCAGGTATATCGGCGCTGGCGAGGCGGGGTCTAAGAGGAAGTCGGCCACGGGGCTGCCGCGATGCGGCGTCGCGATTGTGGTCAGCGACGCCACACGCAAGGGGGGGTTGGAGTTGAAGGTCTCCGGGCGGAGAAGCCGGGAGATCATGTAGCGTGCATCGAGTCCGCCCATGCTGTGCGCGATGATGTTGACGGGTTGTGCTGGCGAGCAAGGGCGGGCTGCCTGCTGCTGCTGCTGCTGCGCCGCGGCGATTCCCTCGGCGAGCATGGCGGCGCGAACGGCAATGGAGCTCGACGGCGGCACTGACGTCGCGAATACGGTGGCCCCATTGCCCTCCAACGCATCCTGGATGCCGTGCCAGTACCGCACGGCGGGAAGCCTTGGCACGAGCCGCAACTCGGAGAAGCCAAAGAGGCCATGAGCGAGCACGATGGGGTACTTGGGCGTAGCTGCGAGCAAGTTGGTATTTAGTAGATGGCTTTTTCGATATTGGGTTTAAGCGTGTTTGGGGTAATTTACACACACCATAATGTTCTCGTAGCTGCGCGAAATCGTCAATAATTTCTTTTCCTACCCCGGGTATACGCGGGTCCTTGCTGACGCGCGGAGAGGCACAAAAGCTGCGGAAGCCGTGGATGCGGTGTTGCGACGGCAATGTGAGTTGGCGCCGGAGCACGGCACGCCGACTCATTGCCTGCTGCCCGTTGGACACTTCGCAATCTGGAGGTAATTATTACAAGCAGTCTGGGCTGCACAGTTCACGCTTGCACGAGTCTGCTGTTGGACAAGAATGCTTGAGGATGGCCAATCACAAGGTGGTGCATACATGCTTGGGGTGTGCGCCTGACGTCATCTAACAAGCGTTGAAGCCAGGGAGCATAAGGCGGCACTTTGCACCTCATCATAAAGCTGTAAAATTTGAGCCGCAAAGGAAATAATTCACATTATCAATGTCCTGAAATGGGTATCGCTTAAATATTGATCGAAAATTTATGCAGGTGTTCATGCTTTTTTTAAAGCCACGCCCCAACTCCAATTATGCCACATCGGCGCGCTGCATCGCAAAGATCAGTTCTTCTGCGGCGGCAACTGGCTCGGCGCATTCTCAGCTGTCACTCCGCTGAACGGCGGCCGAGGATTGTTGTGATCGAAAGGCACCGAAGCGCTTTCGGCCATTGCTTCGCTATAGCTAGGTGGTGCATCTTCGTATTCATCCGGCGGCGGCTGTATTGGACCACTAGGTCTTCGCAGAGGTAGCGGAGGTGCATGCTGCGCCGCTGCGCCGCTTGGGCCAGAAACGGAATGTCTGGGAGGTAGATGAGGTCGCAGTTCGCTTTGTGGAAACCCCCCGATTGTAGATGCCTCCACGAGCTCTCTGGGAGGCTTGATACCAGAAAACACCTCCACTGTTGAGAAATGAAGCGGAAGTGTTATTGCTTCAGGGACGATCTTGCTATTCTTCTTTCCTAGTCGCAGTGTCGCGAGAATCTGAACCTCGTAGCGCCGACTGATATTGCAAGTAGTGAAAGATGGTGCCACAGTATTTGGAAGGGGCTTCTGGCTCCAATACTCGTCTGGTACGACAATTTCACTCCCAACCTCTCCTCTGGGGGTGATGAGTGGAACTTCCAGTTGAGGATTCGATGCAATAATCCAGCGGTTGCTCTTCTGTAGTACCTGCCCGTGTGCAGATAAGGTAGTTGTGCCGATAAGATCCATTTGCAAAGACGTAAGATAAACTTGCTGCGGATTGTTGACGAGCTTTTTCGCGATTAGCCGCAGCGGGACAGGGCGATTGCAAGTCAAGATCAAGGGATGGGGCAGACGAGCAGACAGCTCGACTGACTGCGGCGGGGGTGGCGGATTTACAGACGACCCTGGTTCGTCCTCCTCTTTGGAATTCTTCTTCATGCCGAACAAAGAGCCTTTCTGCTTGCCTTGAGGCGACGCTGGGCGCGAAGCAAAGCTAAAAGGTCTGCGAGCAAAGGATTCTTGGCCGCGAGCAGGTGACCTGGGCGGCTCGATGGGCATGAATTTGAATCCTAGCTGGAAGCGCCAGTTCTCCTTCAAGATACTGGGGCGCTGTACCGTAACCTTGATATAGTAACGAATTTCAGCATCGTTGTATACGCCGGATAAAGACGGCGGTAGGGTTTTCGTAACATGTCGAAGATAGAGCTGTCTCGTTCCATCCATGAGACGAATGCCCCGCGTGCCAAACATTCCTGCACCGGACAGGCTCTGGTTCGCGAGAGATGCCATTGCGTGAGAGTCGCTACAGGCGTTATTTATGGGCACCTTGAATTTAAAAGGGAACTGATGCTGCCCGGGCTGTAGCGGAAAGGACCCAAAGGGATTATTGGCGCTGCTGTGGTACTCGTCCGGGAATACCTGCTGCACCTTGTATAATATCTTGTGGCTTTCTGAGTTGATCGCAGCGCTCGACGTGGAGTAGCCATCTCGGGTGTCCCGGCCATTTTCGAAGGGCGAAGGTGGCTGTAAGCTCGTGCTAGACTCCCCCTCGAGTTTAACGACGATACCTCCTACTTGTTCGGGCCGATTCAAATGCAGAACTACCTGCCCACTTATGATGTCCAGGTTCGTAAAGAACTCGGGCTGATTATCGAGAGCGATGCGCATGGACATTGTGACGGTTTGGGCGCCGAGGGGTGGCGTAGGATGCTCTCGGCAGATTGCGCCAGATCGAAGCGGACGGATTCTATGGTTGGATGGTTCTAACAAAGAATTCCTCGTGTGGTTAAATAGCGGCGAAGCCCATGCTGCAGGATGGCGAAGACGAACGGATATGGTGGGTTAAACAAAGCAATGGGTGAATCGCGGGGAGTGCGGTTGACTGACAAGTCGCTTATTATGCCAGCTTGGCGCACAATTTGGTAGGCGGTCTGAGTGCCACTTGCGGCACATCATCGCTTGGAGGGCCGCCCAATGCCAGGGCCACGCAAGAGGAGTGGCTAGGTAATTAGTGGGCTGATGGAGATGACCAACGGGCACGGAACGAGGCGCAGTTTTTGCAGAGACATGATAAATGAGCAGCTGCCCGATTTGAATCCCAAGCTGTCAGGATTGATCATCTTTGTACAGGCGTCGCGCTCGACTGAGAGGCACTGCTTTACGCCAGCAATGCATAAAAAGCAAAACGCGGGCCTCGCCGTCGTGAACTTGCAGTACGTATACAACAACTGTTATGCCACAGCGTGTCTACACCTGTTATAGTTCTCAGCAGCACAAATCTTCCACCTTTCGGTTTCTCCAAATAGCGTGCTCTTAAGATGCGAACCGGCCATCACTGTGATCCCTCACTCAGCCTAGCACGGTGACCAGAAGCATAGCCATCGTGTGAGTAGCACAGCTTTATTAGAAAATGCATGCTTAGCGATTTAGCAACTCCTATCGGGTTGTTTTTGTGCCTCTCAACATGGTATAGCCTCTTCACACAGCAAATGAACCAAGTTTGCATGCACGTCGAGTATGAGTAATTCACTCAGGAGACATGAGAGCAATGTTGCTCGGAAGCATAACAATTACTGTCTCATTGCATTACTTCCGCGCTGGAACCATGCTTCAATGTCTGTGATTATTCTGTGGCACCGACAAGGCTGACTTGCCAAGAGTAGCAATGATAGCCCGGGAGACAACCGGTCACTCCAACCGACGTTGTGCATGGTACAGGGGCCATCCGCCCATGCAGGTCTGTAGACTGCAGGAAGCTGCCTGCACGACTGTTGCGCCTTGGACTGCAAGGCAAGGTGTCCGCTGGGCGGTTAATTAAGGGCTTTGATTCGCTTCTCCAGGATCGCGTACACTCCAGGCAGCGCTTCTCACGCCCAACCAGGGACAACAACTGCTTGCTCCAGGCAAATCAGGCCACTCCTAGACAGCATCAGCCTGTCCAAGTCAATGATGGGACTTAGCGCGGGGGCTCTCCGCAATTGTGTCACTTTTTATCATATCAGATGCATCCATTAACAAGCATTGCGACCGGACGGGAATACTCGTATATAGCCTGTCGCTGCCCGTACAATCTTGTCTTTACCACACCCCAGCGCAGTACCGAAAACAAACTGCATAGTGCGCACCAGAGACGGCTGAGATGCTGCAGTGTCAATTGGCTGGCATGTACATCGACTAGAAGAGCGAACCTACGCAAGCTTAGACACTTGAGTTCTATATAGACCCCATGGCGCGAATTGGATGATCCGCGCTGTTCTTCCCTTGTCGAGCAACTCTCTCATAATGGTTTTGCGTCTACCAGCATTCGCTGCGGCCGAGGGTGTTGGAAACGCGCTATCGAAGAACAGCCCTATGTCTCAATGATTCATCTGAGGTGCACGGCAAGGGCTGTGCCTAGGTATGCTGTAGTAGCCATCCGCCACTTCCCCATGCATGCCTGTATCCCGGCGGCAGGTCCCGCCACCACTAAATTACGCAGCCAACCTGCACGTTGGCGGATTTCCAATGCACTCCTTGTGGTCTGCTAATTCATACTCGGTAATTATTCCGCTTGGGGTGGCGTCCGTCCGTTGCGTTGGTGCGTGTGTCGTATGTCACACTTCCTTCCCTTCATGATGTGCTTCTGCTTCCGTTACATATATAACCCTTCCACCGTGTACCACCGCCTGGATCCCGCGGCCATACAAGTCGCAATCCCTTTCACTGTTATTGAGCATGGCCAGTAGCTGCGGCTCGGCATGTCCTGTTCCCGGAGGATTTTATTCATATCAACCCAGCATCAGCGGAAATATAACTTTCATCGTCATCCATGCGTTGCTATTACTGGCGGCCCTTTTTCTAGGCCGACATTATAGAAAACCGTGGTACTCAGTTCTACTGAGCATAACGTATCTGCTTCAAATAATCGCCTTTGTTGGCAGAATGTTGCTTCACCGTGCCAGAGATTCGCCTGCTTTTTTCCTCATCTTCTTTCTGGGCACTCTCTTGGCACCACTGTTTGCTTCAAGCACTGTTTTTGCGACTTTACCCTCCATGATTATCACTGGCACAAGGGAGGAAAAGGTTTCTTGCAATTTCGCGGGTTGGAACTTGGGAATACTATGTCTGGCAATGATAATGCTTGGCCTCGATGTGGCAGGCGCTGTTCTTGTATGCTGCGGCCAGAGGGTGCTGCACGTGAGTTGTTATTCTCCAGCTGATTTATAGTGCTACTAATTGAGAAGGTTGCAACATCTACGACGATAGTCATCTCTGGGCTTGGCGTACAAACATTCAGTCTTGTACTCTCGCTGGGCTTGTTTGCGGCGGCAATCTCTCAGGGCAGCAAACATACCCGCGTCCATTATGTTTCTTCTGGAAAGAACTCATCCTTGGAGAATGCTCGTCCGGGTAAGTCATTAATCACTGCATACTTCACCTCAGACTAATTATAAATAGCGTTGGCGGCAATCAGTGTAGCCATTCTGCTCCAGACGATATACCGAATCGTCGAGATGGCGCAAGGAATTTCTGGAACTTTGTTTCAGAGCGAAACCGCTTTCATGGTCGCTAATGGAGCAGTTCCACTGGTATATTGCATGCTTTTGTTGATATTTCACCCCGGAATCGCCACCTCGTCATCATCGACTTTGACTTTCCCAGCCATCGAAGAAAGCAAGGGACGACCAGCGCCACTTACTCAATACAGCCATCCAGCCCACGATGAATATTCGTTGAACACTGCTCTACAAAACTCACACTCTTCGCAAGCAGATCCTGTATCGAATGCTCCAAAAGTACCTTCAAGGTCTCCAGGGCTGCCAGCCAACCCACGGCCAACACAGAGATGGACTACGGTGCGCACAGGAGCGAAAGCATGTAGCAGAAAACCGACATTGCTGCAATACAATACCAATCATCGTACTACAGGGGGAGGGGGCAGAGTAGCACAAGAGTTAGTGGAGACTG
This sequence comes from Cordyceps javanica, assembly GCF_051103115.1. Classification (NCBI taxonomy): domain Eukaryota; kingdom Fungi; phylum Ascomycota; class Sordariomycetes; order Hypocreales; family Cordycipitaceae; genus Cordyceps; species Cordyceps javanica. The sequence goes on from NC_139296.1 coordinate 4,813,463, forward strand.
ATAACTTGTGGTAGCGATTTTAAAAGTCTAACGATCATCAACTCGGCTGCGCACAGGAACATTGCTAATACGGTATGTATATGTATTCTCATAATTACCAATATAGAAATACCATTCAAATTCTTGGTCAGAAGAAACACAACTTCCTATTTCGTCTTGTTAGCGATCCGGCCTTATGACTCAGATGGTCTGGCGTGGACGCACCCAAGCCAAAGCTAAGCATATGAGCAAATAGAAAGCTTTCCAATACTATTTTGGCTAACTTGAGATCCTGGATGATCTACTCTTGATTTCACTGTTTTCTTTCTCGATTGATTCGAGGGATGGTCATCGAAGCGACTCTCCCTGTGCTCCATACCGTAGACCGATTCACATGGCCAAACACGTCCGTATGCCAGATACTCCCACTTTGGTCCAAGAACGAAGTAAAAAGAAAACAGAGTTTGTAGGAACTCGTCGCCTGTTCTATCCTGTACTTATCCACTTACTACGCTCTATCTCTCACTGTCACCTGTCACCTGTCAGTTCGAGGTGGAAGCCAGAAGAGATCATATTCAGCCCAGATCCACAGAGAGGTAAAGGAATCAAGCTCGAGGCTGGCCTTCAACCGCCGTCATCATAACCATCATGACCATGATATAAGAAAGTTTCGAACAATGGTCCGATCGATTGACGACTATTACAATATTGTGAGCTGGGGACGGTGATGAAGCTGAAGAATGTAACGTGATTGTGAGCCTCCACCTGTAAGAGTATTCAATTAATATTGATGAATACGACCCGCAGCCCATCCCGCTAGATCAGGTTCGACGCTAACTAGGATCAGCTGTTCAGTTTCAACGTAGCATACGCGTGGGTGCTGTTTTCGTTTCTCCAGACACTTAAATTGTATAGCTGTCTCACATTCTCTAGCCCTGGGCTTGAAACTGGAACCCAAAACGAGTTAGATCGGACGTCCATGAGTCGTTGATCTACGAGACAAGGCGCTGGCCACGCGTTTCCGCAACCCTCGACTAGACAACGAATCATCAAATGCTTCATCAATGATTGCTCACATCATTTTTCTAGAAATTGCGAAGCGAGACAACAATTGTCACAGTCGCGGCCCCCGCAGACACTTGCTGGCGTGACCTAGATAATGACAAGGCGGACCGTCAGATCGAATTCTCCGCTTGCCTTATTTGGTGCGCCACGCCGCTGCGCAAAGCGCGCTCGGTACTTTCATACTATAAGCAAGTATGATGTACCTGAGCCATGGCACTCATAACTTTGTTTCGTTAAGTTTTCGCGAAAGTGGCCAAAACAGCCCGTCTATCTGGAGCCCAGTCTCTGATTATGCCGTACCAATGGTCCTAGTCCACGCATACAACTACCGCTTCAAGGGTACCTAGAGAGGTTCATAAGCACCTTAATAACACGTTGCGTAGAGGCAGAATGTATATGTGGCACATCCCCCGCGTTATTAATAAAACTGAGCAGCGCTGGGGGGTAACTCGTTCAGGCTTGGTGGAACGAAGAGGAGGGTGCTCTTCGTCAGGCTGCATATACAGTACATTAATCTATTCGATTATACTTCCTTCCGAAATGGGGTCAGGCCCCCTCCAGCTTTGAGCGCCTCGTCATATTAGCCTGCATATTAGATCATATGACGCTGTCAAGGCCAACGCCATGGTTACAGAGGAGGAATCTTCGTTAAAAAAGAAATCTGCAAAAAAAAAAAAAAAAAAAAAAAACTAGTGTGAGAAGAGTTTTTCCTTCTTCTGGTGTGCTGCCGCGTTTCCGTCGTTTCCTGCCGAAAGTGGAGGATATTATGAAGGCTGTGCCAACTGGACCTAACAGTGTTACATCTGGCGTGGGATGGCCATCATGGTCCACTTTCGCGTGTCGACTTGAGCCGCCTTTTGGCGTCGTGCCCTGGAGTTGTTTCAATGCACCACATGAAAATCTTGTTTGATGGCGATCCGTACCTGCCGGTTACGTCTGCCTGTTGTATGTAAATGAGGCCGCCAGCGCGCTGCGGTGCATATTATGCCCATGTCATTCTGTTATTGTAACGTCGCCTGTGATCACGACCACCGCACTTGCACACAGTGTGAAACTTGGGATCCAGAACTGCAATTAATCAGAAGTCTGCGTTTGGCGCAGTGTCATTTATGCTAGGGAAGTGCGTGCTCAATTTGACTGATTTGCCTGACGTCGCAGGCCTGCTGAGCGTCACCAGAGGCAGCCGCAGTTGCGAGACGGAACGTCGAATTGCAACACAGACACTCCACCACACTAACAAAGTTTCTTCTCTAGCCTTCTTCATTGGGAAGACCATCCGCTCGGGCATTTAGCGAGGTGGTACGAGCATGTATCAGGTTTCTAAGGGGCCTCATCTGATGGGCTGGCATAATGCCATAAGCAACCTGAGCAATGTGGCGAGCTGCACATCATGCTAATCAATGCGGCTCTGGCCTTGGGTCCGAGCAGATACATATTTAGTAATGCTGCCCTGCAGATTACCATACGGTTGTAGCTTCCGTTTAAGTTCAAGAAGAACCCGGCCCTAATGTACATCTGTGATCTGGACTCGCATCTGATAACCATCGCGTTGCGCTTCTGCACGTGCATTCTATAAATCCGTTCACAAGCTGGTCTTATCATATATCTGATCGGAGTATAACTTAGCTACTCGCCGCTTCAGTAGCAGGAATTCGGCAGGTTTTCTTTCCTTTACGATACTGTGGCTGCTGGTCCGTTCCTGCCCTTCTCGTCTCGCTTCGCGCCGTTGCCAACACACAACATCATCGATTCAGCCACTGAAAATTTTCTGATTTGAACTTCCATCCCAGAAACAAAAGCTTCAGAGCCCTGTCTTAACGATTCTACTCGAGGGAGTCTTTTTTCTTTCAAATACACTTGAATCTCACCACCTACAAGCCGCTACAATGGCTGAGTATCCTCCGGAGCTCATCAAGAAGTTCGCAATACGCCATGAGGATAATGTCACAGCCATGGAGGGGTTCACATTTACCCTGCTTGGAATCGCTGGCGTTTTCATTCTTCTTCATCTATCACAAAGTGCGTTTCATGGATTTCGACGTTGGCAAGGGGGTGACTGTGCTATATCGGTATTGTCATCGCCGGTGAGGTATGTGCTTGTGTCGGGCAATCGACCAATACAACAAGAGGCTGACAAGTCAGAATGTTCCGACAATTTTCGATTTACTCGGTCCCTTTCTTTCCGTCCGCGGGCCACGCATTTATTATCGTCAGCTACATTGCGCTCAACTTTGTCTTTCTCTTCGGCTTCCTCAACAACAGTAACTTCGGTTTTGTAAATAACATTGCATCCAGGACCGGATGGTACGTTTAAAATGTGTCTTCGCTTGCTAGTACTGACGGCTGAATTATATAGGCTTGCCTTGGCCAACATGCTTTTTTCTGTCTTTCTCGCACTGAAGAATACACCATTGGCATTCCTTACCGCGTGGTCTTACGAACGTCTGAACATCCTACACCGGTATTCCGGCTTTTTTGCCGTCTTGCACATGATTATTCACGCTTGCAGCTACTCGGGATACTTTCTCAGCCTGGATGAGCCCGAACTTCTCACAATGGAGAGCAGCATCTACGGCATTCTTGCTGGCTCGTCATTCTTCCTCCTTGGTCTGAGCGGTATTGTGCTGCGCCCATGGTGGTATGAGCTTTTCTACTACGTTCATATCGTCTTTTTTATTCTTGCCGTTGTCATGACTGGTATGCATCAGCCCTCAATCATTGACGGCTTTCTGGTCATTACAATCCTTACCGGAAGCATGTGGGCGCTGGACAGGCTGGTCCGCTTCATCAGGCTTGTCTTTTACAGCTTCAACAACCATGTGACTCTTACGCCACTTCCTCACGGCGGTACTCGAGTCACATTGGCCAAGGCACCTCTTGGTGCGCTCTCCGGAAAGCATTGCTTTTTGTGGATTCCCGCCATCCGCTCTTTTGAGACGCATCCATTTACCATTTCTGCCATGAATCCTCTTGAGTTTGTCGTAACAGCACATGACGGATTCACAAAGGATCTGCATGAGCTCGCCGCTTCCCAACCTGGTGTTGAGTTTGGCGCGTCGGTTGAGGGAAGCTATGGCACCTTTCCCAAGCCTTCAAGGTTTGATCATGTTGTTCTGATTGCTGGTGGTACTGGTGCTAGTTTCACTTTCGGGGCTGCATTCAATGCATTGAAGCAGCTTAATGGGAGGAGAGAGACCAAAATCATGTTTGTTTGGACTGTTCGTCATCGATGTAAGTATTCTCTCGGTGCCGACGGCATGTTAGCGCTAACGTGAGAAGCTATCTTGAGCTGGTACGCAAGCCATCTTGAGACTCTGAGCAAAGACGGCCGAGTCTCTGTCCACATTTTCGTCACCAAGGGTAGAGACAATTCTGGCAGCAGCGAATATCCTACAAGAGAGACCGGCAAGGGACGCATGGATGATTTCGCAATGAGCCCAAGCTCCTCGCGCGCCAACGCCTCTTCTGCCTCAAGTATGTCCGGCGACGCCGAGAAGAACATAACCACTGTTGTGGACTTTGACATGAACAGCTACTCCGGTATTCCCATCACGTGGAAACGTCCGGACGTGCCTGGCATGATTCGCGGCGTAGTCTCAGGGGCCACCAGAAAGCAGAGTGTTTTGGTCATGGGTTGCGGGCCAAGCGCTCTGATGAAGCAAGTTCGCAACACTACGGCGGCGTGTATCTGGTCGGACGGTCCCTCGGTAGAATTGCACTGCGAAGAGTTTGGGTGGTAAAATGTTTGTCATTGCTTGTATTTGAGTAATCATGTATTTGCCGAGCGTTGCGTTGCTCGGCCGCTATGAAATGATCTTTAGACGATTTTGAATAAAATATTACAACTGTATCAGAATTGCCAGAATGGGTCCATCTCCCAGCGCTCATACACGCCGTGTTGCAGAATAGCATAGCCAACCCATCTTCTTCGGCCCCCCGTGTCGTACCAAGGATGTCGTTTCATGTTCGCCCATCGTCCGCCGCCAGCGCCTGCCCCTGTCCAGTAGCATTATGCGGAATCTATGCTTATCAATCACCAGTAGCGCGGCTCTGGCTGGCCGTACCTGAAAATCTTGCACGAGCGCGCGATGCACTGCCCGCGCACGGCCAACGCCGCTGCCTGTACATCCGTGTGTCGGCTAAGATTTTGGCCCGGAATAACTGACGCAGCGTCCGTGGGTTGTTTGTTGTTCATACCAAAGGAAATAACCCCCCCCCAAAACAAGTGCTTACTCGATCCTTCGGCTGGGCAATTGAAAGTATGAGATGATCAGAGTTAATTCTCCGGTCTCTATGAGAATAGTTGGCATATATCTACCTCCAAACACCGCGAACGCCGAAACCCCTGCGAAAGAGGTTTAAAATTCAAAGGGGTATTATATAACAGGCAACCTCCAGCCAGTGCGCCGTTGTTTCCGATAGAAAGGCCAGAATACAAAAAGATCGGAGGCCGAAAGGAATCAAAACCTCCGTTCCTTCACAGTCGCATAATCAGTCCCGGCATGTACAACTTTCCAACCCATGCCTTGCATTACTCCAATTATTTCGTTCACCTGGCAGCAAGGGCCTTGCCGCTATCATGTTCGTGATTCGTATTATCCTCCGCATCTCTTTTCGCTCTCTGTAATGGGCCTTGGGGGTCGATGAGCAGTTTCGCATCCTTGGATATGTCCAAGTAGCCGGAGTACACAATCATGGCGACTTGCAGAGCAACAATCACAATAAATGCGTTCTGTATAGTGCCACCCTCCTGGATGATGCCATACATGATGAACGGGAAGAACGCTGGACCCGATCCTCCCATGGTGATAAAAGCTGCTGCCCGCTTCGTTCTCCGACCCTGTCCACGCAGGCCCATGGCGAAGATTAGTGGCCAAATGGGCCCCTCGCCAAAGAACAAAAACATGGCCGGGATGATGATCAAATTTGGGTTTGATGGCCGCAGAGTGACTAGCAAAACTGAGGAAATGAAAGAGATGATGACACATATCGTGAGCAGAGTGCGCGGCTTGGGGACGAAGCGTACTCTGACCGAAAAGTAACAGACAACAGATGCTAGAATTCGAGAGGCTGCAAATACCGATTGTCCGCAGAGAAGGTAGTCGGCGATAGATAAATTAAGGCCTTGCACTTGCTGTGGATGGACAGTCGTTCCCGTAGCGGCGGTAGCCCGTTTGGTTTTGCTAGCTGTAGCATCAGCTGCTACCAAGTTGCCAAACCAGGTAATGTTGCTTTCTTGTGCAGCAACATAAAGATACTGCGCCAGAACAGCGAGGCTGAGAGTAACAGTGCGCAGCTGCAGGCCAAACCACGATTTCTTCTCAGGGTTAACTGGAATACGCTTTGTCGATTCTTCAAGTTCCTGGTCGCTGACCTCGGGAAGGGGCATGTAAAAGAAAAAGAGGCCCAAGGCGGCGCACAGTAATGTGATGCCCAAATACGTCCACTGAACATTTACCAAGGAAAGATCGCCGTGGTTTGCCTGCTGCAATCCCGAAAAGAAGGCACGCTGGGCAAGTAGCGCGCTGACTACGCTTCCTATAGCCTGCACTGCTTGTGCTAGCATCAAGCGCATCTCGCCATAGGCGTGCGGGCCGCAAAGTACCATGAAGGAATTAGCCGCAACTTCGAGAACTGACAGGCCAAATCCAACGACGAAGCTACTTAGCATGTAGCCGCCGTACGAGTTCGTGACAGCTGACGGCCAAAAAATAATGGTTCCGATGCCGTAGATCGATAGTCCCAGAATAAAAGTCACCTTGTAGCCACCAATATTTTCGGCCTCATTTTTCGTGTGTCGTTTGGATCGATTGTGCTCGTCACGTCGAAGGATCCATTCTCCAACCAGAATTGGTCCAAAGAAATAACCACCTCCAAAGTAAGCACTGGTCAAACCGAGCGTTTCAGCAGTGGACATGCCGTTGATTTCGGCGATGGCGCTGTTGAGAGTATTAAGCAGGCCGTATGAAAAACCCCAGAGCAGGAACAGTATGGCGACCAATGTCCCATACTTGAATGACTCTCGGAGGTTTGTCTTGAGCATACTTTTCGGTCTTCTCATGTTGACAAAGCCGAAATAGACTCCATTTTCAGACGCACTGCCGGCAGAACTGAGGACATTTGTTTGTGATTTGATAGGGTTCACAGCATCGAAGTTAATTTGATCAATGCGCATCCCTGGTGTGGTAATAAAATCGATGGCTATTGAGGCAGGGTCTCCGGAATTCGGCGCATCTGTCGTTAATGACATGGCTGCTGGCTGCGGGATGGCGGGACTATTTTGCGCTGTCGCAGCACCTTGACTGTCGGATCCGCGATCACTGGGGCCACCCTTGGAGCCTGACGCGGTTCTCGTGCGGTTCCCATCGTAGAGCATAGCGGGCAGTAGCCGCACGACAAGCGGCTTGAGGGTCGGAATACAGGCGCAGGCAATGCCAACATTCACCTCGACGACGCTCCACATCAGCGACAGCGAGGCATTGTACGCGAAATCGGCATGCGCACCAAAACGCGAGTCTTTGTTGCTGCGAGTGAAACCGTAACTAGAGCCGATGGCTTGCTGCAGGTAGTAGATGCGGATTACATCAACTATTGTGACAAAGATTCCAATCGTGAACGTCAAAATAAGAATTGTCTTTTGTCGTGGGGGCAATCGCATTGAAGTCAGAACAGGGATAGGGAGGGCGAGGATAGCGAGATCCGTGACAATATTGACGGGTGCAGCACAGATAAACTGAGTCAGAAGCGGGATACAGTTTGCGGAACCGTTATAGAAGGCTTGCCAAGCGGCATGGATGGGGGAACATTGGAAGATGTTCATGAATGTAAGGACTATTCCGGCAAGGTTGACGACAACGAGGGTAAACCACGAGGCATATCGCAATACGATTTGCGTGTTCTTCGCAAGCCGCAGGTAGAATATCAATATGCTCGTTTTGGCGGCCATGAGTGCCGGGTTCTATTCATATTAGCATTCTTGGTTTTAAGGCTACCGCGTGTTGGCTTTGCATACGTATAAGATGGAGAAGACATATTCGCAGCGGCGAAGTGTCGGCAAGTCGCGAGCGTCAATATCCGCGTCATATTTGCCAAGTCCGTTGAATGTACCCAGGGCAACCGTAAAGGACAGGAATAAGGCTATTAGCCACGCAAGCATCATAATTCTGTCGCCCCATGTAACCTTTCGAACAATAAAGAATCGGCAGGCCATGCGGGCAAAGACAAAGACGGAGGCAATGACTAGGGTGATGACAGTGACAGCGAATACAGCCGGGCCACGGTTGGGCACATGCCTGATAGCGGCGTTCGTGTTATCCATGGCGAAGGGTGGCACATGCGGGCGGTGCGCGAAAGGGTCTGCAGGTTTAGTGTTTACCCGAGATGATGGTCGGCGTGCGAGTCGGCGCCGGGCCGGCGGAAGCTGTCACGATGTTTTTTTTTTGTTTGATGGGCGGCGAATCGCTAACGAGGCAGAGCGCGGAGGGCCATGACCGCAAAGTGCGTCTCGATTGACGTTTGCAATATGTGTATGCACTTGCGAAGACGACAGTTGGTGTGGTTGGAGACCACAAATGGGTAAAAATTCGAGTTGCAAGCAGAGGGCTGTTTTTTATGCGCGCTGGGCCAGGTCAGTGATGGTGGTGGCGTTGAGCCGTGGGGACATCAGAGTCAATGAGCTCGTTGCCCAGCTTTGGGATTAGCGCTGTTCGCCTTCGGCAACGCTGTGCGACATCGACTTTCTGAGGACGGAATTGATATATGCAAGGTTTGGGTAGGCATGTACGAGGTATGAACAAGCAAAAGGGCGCAGCTGTCACTGATGGATGGAATCATTGTCTGAGCAGAATAGAAGAGAGGTGGCGTGGGGAAACAGCGGAGCCTTCGGCGCAAAGGCGCACTAGGGCGGCCTTGACCAACAGCCGTCTTTGGCACACGTACGGAGTACATGACAAGTCATCCATTTACCCATGGCATGCAATGTAAGTACTCGCCAGAAGGCAAGCAACTGAGTAAGTACTGGTACTTTGGTCTTAGATCGTTCGCTCCACCGTGCAGAGGTATGAGCCCCTTCATTCATTAGTCTACGACGCTCGAGTGGTAACCGAACACCCGGATTGCCAGACCGGAGCGCTACCAGGCCGACTATTTCTCGAGCTGGCACTGGTACACACTATAACCAGCCTTGCAGACCACTACATGTCGTCACTGTCGAGCCCTAGCGCGCAGCGCCGCCGAGACAGTACAGGTACCTAGGTACCGTCGCAACTTCAACAACAGCGTTTCCGGTATTTCAAACGTGTCTGGGACACATCTGGTAATGCCACTTGGGCTGGTGATTTGAGCATAGCATCAAACCCTTAACTTACCCTGATTTCTCTTACTCTCTTGGCCCCGTTCAGCCATGTGTTATTTTGCACCTCATTACCAAGCCCCTCGAGCCGAGGTGAGCAAGAGTCTTGGTGCCCGCTGTAATGAGATCGTGCCCCGCCTGCAGGTAGGCACCTAGGTAGGTACCTAGGTAGGTACCTGTAGGCAGGTAGCTCCGGTGGTCCTAGGGAGGGTTGCAGCGAGGCCTTTTCTGCTCCTCCGCCTGCTTCCGCGCCTTTTACAATCTTCCCAAGGGCACGGCATAATGTCATCTAAAACAATGTGTCCAGGCTTGATGCAAAGATAATCAGAAGCCAAGATTGCTTTTCGAATCAGCTTTCAGACATGACTAGAGAAAATAGCGTCGATGATACCCCAGCGATATAACGTCGTCCGACGTGCCGCATAAGTACATGAGACATTAACTACTTACTTACTTGGCTTGACTACTTAGGCACTTACTGATAACTACTTTGTATCCGTACTCCGTAAGTACTTAGCTGTTAAGTAAGTAAGTACTTACTTAGCACCTAGGGGTACCTAGACACTTATGGTATCATACTTTAACCCCTTTACTCAGTATCCGGAGTACCCTGCTGTGATCCTTACTGGTATTGTCCCAGTCCTGGCCCGTGGAGCCGTGCTCTTCGTGTTGAGTACTGGTAGCTTCCGACAAAGGTCTTGTCCGGCAGAAGTGGAATCTGGAGTAAGTAGGCCTCGCAAAAACTTTTTTCAAGGCCTCCCCAGCGGTGACGTGCAACCTTGGCGCACCCGTTTTCAAGACTGGTCGGTACCAGCATCTACTTGCCAGACACGTGCCAGACAAGCAGAATCTCCGACAACTGCCTACATTGGCTCTTGTGCGGTCATCCCGGGAATGTGCGCATTGTGCTCCGTACAAGCCCATCATACGGGATGGGAGAAGATGCAAGTAGTTCAATTGTTACATGAACAAAGTGGAATATCGCATCTTTGAATAAAAAGGCCCGGCCGCATATCTGAGCACAGGCTTAAGAGTCTTTCCTCACTTTATATGCTATAGTGCGATGCTCCAAACGTTATAGTGCCCGTTTCAACGAAACTCCGCACTGCTCAGTCATAGACATGATCTGGATAACAGTGCTACGAAGTAAGGCGGCATCAGCAATGCGATACGGTCCGCCGATACTCAACTTGCGATATTGCTCTCATTTATAGCAGGGGAGAGCTGTGACCCCGTGCGTTGTTTGGTAGTTAGATAGTCCGACGGTTAATATTCCAAAAACAGCTCGCAATGGAGGGCGCAATGGTTAAAAAGTCTGCACATCCAACGACGGCTCAACACAGTAAAAGAAAAATCAATGTTGCAAAAATAAAACAGGCATGAGGCCAAATAGCAATGCCCAGTATGAGAATCGAACTCATGATCTTCTCATTTCACTGTATTAGATACTAGTGAGACGCTATACCACTTAGCCAACCGGGCAGTTGGTGCTTATTAATATTCGGCCTTTTGTTTAATTATATGAACGTATCACTGCAGCAAACCTCAGAACATTCAGTGTTCAATCTACCTCCTCACACGACTTTCCGCTTCAATCACAAGTATTCTTCCTTTACAATATTAATGGCGTTCAGTTCCCTGTGCCAGCTTCACCTTTCTGCAGGTAATGACATCTGGTTGGTGTGCCGCATTTCTCCGGCGGACTACTTACGGTTTCCACCGATGAAGACATCTCGTACCATGGACCTCTAGAAGCTGATGTACATCGCATTCACACCCCATCGTCTAGTCTTTGCATAATACACGCGGGTCGAACTATTTCCGTGAAGCTAGTCTCGTAACATTATCTACAATGAATCCTTGCAGTTGCCAACGAACCCATGGTGGGCGGGGGGCGTGTTTTCTCAGATTGAAGATGTGGCAGGAAGACCCGCAACCTCTCTCGAGTAAATGGCCCGAGGCAATTTCTCATATGGTGTGTGGATGAATATAGGTCTGTTCCTGCTGTTGAGGACACGTGTATCGACGTGCGTATTCTCGATGATGCCGTGACAAGCTGAACACAGGCGGCATCTAAGTACGGAAGTCGAGGGCAACGAGGCTGCGTGTGAAGATCAGTAATGGCATGTATGTCTGTGTCTGATAGAATAGGTCCGCATTTATGATCGATGAACGATAAGCTTGCATTCTATTGAGGTATATGGGGCGGCTTCTTGTCACGCATTGTAGTTGATGACTTCCTGGTGGCGCCCAACGGCCTCCTGTCTTGCTCGTTGGGTGCCAGAGCTTGCGTCATATTTTGATTAAAAGTCTTGAAAACTCTCAATTGGCTCAGATTATATTTCGAATCGTCCGAATTTGGAACTTTTCTATTAGTCAGGTTTCCTATCCGTACTGTTGTTCCGGGACAGCACCTGGTCTTATATGAGCTCATGCCAGCCCCCACTTTCGCCCTCACATCCAGCCCCGACCGAACCTGACAACGTATTATAGCCGCATTGCCGCATCATTGACCGCGCCCATCAAGCGCAATTGGTCGTTGAATATGCGCGGCCTGTTGGGTGTTAGCAAAGTTCAGACCGAGGAGCGCTCCGCGCTTCTGAGAGACGCGGATCGAGCTCCAGACACCTCCGAGCATTTCACTGACGGCGAGGGGCTGGATTTGGCCAATGTCCCCGTCACAGTCTCGCGAGGCATAGCCATCAGCCTTGGTCTCGGCATCCTGGTGTTCCTCCAAGGTGATTACGGCGTTTACTCCCACTATACTACGCACGCTTCACCCTTGCGAAGCAGCTAACTTCCCTACCACCAGCGACAAACATGTCCGGCATGACCATCATCCAGGGTCAAGTCGCCGAGGACCTAGACGCGCATGCGGCTGCATCGTGGTTCACGGCTGCTTATCTCATCCCACTGTCGTCATTTGCGTCCGTCGCCGGGCGTCTGGCCACCGTCTTCTCGCCGCGCAGCATGGTGCTGCCCGTCGGCGCGTTGTTCGCCGCCGGTGCGCTCATCACAGCGCGCGCGACGTCCTTCGCGGGGTTCGTGCTGGGCCGCGCCATCGCGGGCACGGGCGGCGCGGGCGTGCTCGGGCTCTGCGTAATATTCGTGCTGGAGCTGACAACGAAGCGCCGTCGCGGCCTCTTCATCGCGCTCGTCAACTCGGGTTTCACGGCGGGGGTGGCGTTTGGCGCCCTGGTGTACGGCGCCCTTCTGCCAGTAATAGGATGGGTAAGAGTCTTACCAGTCTTGGCTAGCGACTGTGCTGGACTAACAAATTTCTTTTCATCGTCAGCGTCCCATATTCATATGGCAGATTCCGGTGTCTCTTATTGGTGGCGTCGCTTCCTATATCAGTCTCCCCAGCAGTATGACGCCTGGCGGTGGGGGTCTTCTTCATAGACCTGGAACCACAAAGCAGAAACTAGCACGAATTGACTACCTCGGAGCATTCTTACTAGCAAGTACTATCTCCTCCGATATTTCCGGCCTCTCTGCTAACCGATGCGTAGTGCTTCACAATCGTGATATTCCTGTACAGCCTGGCCGCCGACGTCCACCCTTTCAGTCTCGGCCTATCACTCGTCTCCTTGGCTTCTTTCCTAGCCGTCGAGTACCGCGTCGCCGCCGACCCTATCATCCCATTGCCGGTGCTCTCTTCGCGCGGCGTGCTCCTCTCGTGTGTTGCGCAGTTCGGGCTGATGACGGCACGCTGGACACTGCTCTTCTACACGCCTGTCCTGATGCTCGCGGTGCGCGGCGTGGCGCCCGCCAGCGCCGGCTCCATCCTCATTCCTACCAACGCGGGCTTCGGCGTTGGCGGTTTTCTCGTAGGCGCCCTGCACATCCGTCGCGCGGGCTCGTTTTGGCTGCCTACGGTCATCGTCACGGCCGTCTTTGGCTTCAGCCTGTTCCTCATGGGCTTGGTTGCGGCGCCGTCCGCGTCGACCCCTCTGCTCGTGACCGTCGTGTTGCTTAACGGTCTCGCGACCGGTGCGGCGCTCAACTACAGCCTAGCACATGTGCTGCACCTGTCCCACAAGGACACTGAATACGTTAGCACGAGCCTACTCGGCACATTTCGCGGGTTTGGTGGAAGCTTTGGCACGTCCATTGGCGGCGGCATCTTCTTCCGATATCTACGGCAATCCCTGACGGCTGGTTTTGCGGAGCTCGAAGGCTACCACGGACGACACGAGTATAGCCTGACGCCGAATCACGCGCGTCTTGTCACCAGGCTTTTGGGTGCGCCGGGGCTGGTCTTCTCGGACGAACTCAACGCCGAGGAGCAGCAGGTTGCTATTAATGGATACAGTGGTGCCACCAGGGGTGTATGGCATGTTGCTGCTCTGCTTACCGTGGCCGTCGTTGCGGTGCAAGCGGCTACAGGCTGGACAGCATCGGAAGACTGCAACATCAAAGACAATGCAGAGGAGGGCGACCAGGCCCATGCCGCACTGTTGGGAAATGAAGGTGTTGGAGAGGCGTAGCGCACAATACTATCATACATCGTTTTTTCTCAGCTCAGCATCTCACTGTCCCTCCTCGTCGAGAAGGTGAAGAAAAAAAGGATGGTTTTCGGCTTGCTCTTCAATATTGGACTGCATTTTCGTATCGAAATCGCAATACATGTACGGATTACAGCTAGCCTGGTTGGCAAAAACATTGCTTCGGCCCAGTATTCTACCCCATTCCCCTTCCTTGGTTATATCGAACAAAACCGTACTCTAATATACATTGAAGCTCCTACACTGAGCAAGTGTCGCTTATCGTGTCTCGACGCCGGCCCCGGCAAGGAAGAAATCAAGTTCCCCAGTTCCATTGTTGATATGCTGCTCATTTTCAGCGAGCTGCTCAAGGAGCGTCAAGAACGGGTCCTTTTCATCGCCTTGTGTCCCAGTGCTACCCGTATTGCTCTTCGTGCTCGGGCTCGGTACAGTGGCGCCAACTTGGTTCCTCGTTAGGCCATTTCCATCCATTCCTTGCCACGTGGCTGGGCTGCCATATGTGTTTGTCGGGACAGTGCCGAACATAGGATCATATGGCAGTGTACCGGACCCCATCATGGCTTGGGTGGCAGTCATTCCCATTGGGACACTGAAATTGTATGCTGGGCTATATGACAGCGAATTCATGCTTGTTGACGTAGGCATTTGCGCTTGTGGAAAAGAATATCCACCAATCCCTGTCGTGCTAATCCCTGTAGCGTTCATTGTGTGTTCTTCCACTGTGCTGACAATGTGACGGCCCGCCGGTTCATGCCCCTGAATCTGTTCAACACTTGGAGCACTACTGTCAGACGTACGCCCAGAATGGCCTGAAAGGTTTCGGCTATGGTAGAATGGGGCACCGTCGGTCGTAGGATTTGATGATGTCATCATCTCTGCTCGTCCTTGACTCGATGTTCCGGTATATTTGCGCTTCAAGACCGACTGCTGCGGAACACCACTTAAAATCTGGGCGGCAAACGGATTGGCCATGAATTCTGTTGGGACGTCCTTCAGGCCAAAGCTCGTGCCGTCAATTTGACGAGCGTTTCCATCCGGTCTCCCGACACCTATGTACCTGTCAAAATAATTTTCAAGCTGGAACCCCGGTGTGTACCTGATCGAATTGGAAGATAGCGCTTTGACTAGATCGCCGTGCATGACGCAAACTTCTTCTAGATCCTGCCGGTGTTGCTCTACGTAGGCCCAAGTATACCGCAAGTCGCTCAGCATTCCCTTTGCTTTCGCCAAGAGCTCCGAAGAAGGTAAAAAGACAGTCATGTCGCCGTTACTTGGTGACTTGATGTAGTGATGCCCATGGACATGAACAGTTGCTGCAGTGAAAATGCAGTAGCCAGTGAACCCTGGTAGCGAAATGCGCCCCGTCTGCCTAGCAAGATCGGTAAGTTCTGTTATGGCATTGGCATGTAAGAAGCACATAGTTGTGGCCTCGATTTGCCAAGACTGATGCTGGCCGTTTCCGGATAGCTCGGCAAGATCGATCGGGAGAAAGGGGCGGTATATCAGGCAGTAGATGAGATGGTAAAGCACTTTGCTCATAAACAGAACAGAGGCATCGGACTGTCCAAACAGCGACTCGATGGTAGCAAAGGCATTGTTCGTTCCAGAGGCCCAAGTGTCAAGGTCTTGCCGAATCCTGGACAGGTTTGAAAGCGAGTGCCAAGGGAAGTGCGAATCGCCTTTCACACCACCAGCGGCGAGATATTTGCTTGTTATGCCCAGTATGCGGCAGATGTCAATAAACATCCCGCTGCAGCCCTGAGACTTTTTTCCACTGCCCTGAAAATACTGCAGATTCGAGCCGCAGTCGAAGAATTCCCCCTCCGTTGGTGCTGAAGAAGGCTTGTATGACCACGAAGGAAGTCGAAGAATAATAGCATCATCACTGATGAGGCCAGGTCGTTTTGAGCCGGATGATAGTAGTCTATCGAGCTGATAGCAAGCCCAAAATAGCCTTCGTCTTGTTTCGCGCTCCATTTGTGTGACTTGGGCATGGGCGTCCATCTCCCGGTGCAACTCAAGACCAAGCGCCGAGGCTATAGCGTTGGTGAGCACTAAATATGCCTTGGTTCCTTTTCCTGCCATGATGTAGGTTAGACAAATCAAGAGCAGTGCTTGTATTGCTTCAACCGATACTTCATCCGTATCAATGGACCGTCGCGCACGGAGAGCCAAGTCTAGACTGAGTTGAGCAGCTGCCAAGTAGCCGTTCGGATGAGCGGAGAACCTAGTGTTGTCAGAAAACGGTGCGGCTATAGAGGCAGGTCTAACAAACTTGGCGGCCGCAGCACAGATGGCGTCGACGAGGTATTGCGGTAGCTGCTGGAGCTGAAATCGTTGACGAACAGTGGATTCGTCAACAATGATGTACGGCCTACCATGCGAAGTCGCAAAGTAGGCATCAATGAGCGTTTCTGTCGGTACGGTAGCATTGCCTTTGTCGGGTTGATCTCTGCATTTTCATTTAGTCGATTGCACATTACGAAGAGGAAGTTGGCCGTCCTTACGTCGAAGATGGTTGCGGATTCCCAAATCTGGGCTGGGTACTACCAGAGGAGGATGTTTCCGAAGCGCTTGCAGTGCGCTTCTGTAGTGGCTCGGTGACTTCAGAGGGGCCTGCCTCTTCGAGTTCGGCGCTTTGGGCCTCTGAGGACTCTGCAGCCGTATCTGTACCATCCTCTGCATTCTTTTCCTTGAGCTTGGCCTCGAGGCCGTCGACACGCTTGAGTAGGGCCTCCAGAACGTCGGTTTTTGGGCCGCGCTTCTTCGGTACGGCATCTGCGCAACGAAGAGGTTAGTACTTACCGGCTATCGAATCAAACCACGACTGTGTCGACGTACCGTAGATGCAAGGACATTGAAACAGCTGACATGCTTCGCATGACGGCCGTAGCCTATTGCACTTAATCTGGAGTTGGTAAGGTGGTCAGTGACTTGTGTGGCGCATCGCATAGGTGCTGCTGTGGTGTTACCTTTCTCTTGCGACACGATTTACAGTTCATGGACTCGCGTGGTTCGTTTGCCTGGCGGCGAGGAGGCAGCCTCTCGATGCCGACTTGTGGGCGCGGAATGGCAACCCTGTTGGGCACAGGGAACTGCGAGTCGGCCATGTGATCGACAGCGGAGAGCATTCGAGCGCACTGATGTGTTCAGTCCTGTAGACGGGTCCAGGTGAACAATATGGCAGTGGGAAAACAGGCTGAATTGCTCAAGTGTGCCAGATATGGTGTCGCGAATAGGTTGAGCAATGGCAGGAGAAGAGCAAAAAAAGCGACAGAAGTCGAGGCCAGAAGAGTTCCGAAAATGAACTACTGTATATCACAATTGGCAGCCGCGGGAGCTGTGGGATAGTGTGTGATCTCCGCCCCTTGTCCCTCTATGGCATGGCTGCGCCGGCAGGGTCCTCATTCGATGACACGACTGAGTTGAATGCCGCGAACAGCTCGCGTTGGGATCGGGTGAGGTGTCGCCAGGTGTTGAATGAATGCCGGGCTGGAGCGATGAGCAGAGTCCAGAATTGGACCAGGCGCGGGAAGCTGGCGGAAAAGAGACAGCAGCGGGCGCGAAAACATGAAGAGCAGTGGCAGGACAAGGTCAACTCAAGAAAGTAAGTAGTCGAGCTGCCAGAGGAGCCGGCGAGCCCACGGTGTCGCCTCATCAGCCAGGGTCGGTAAGTATTGGGGAAGCGGTGGGTGTGCAGAACTGAGTAAGGTGTAGCCTGCAGGCGAGTGGACCAGCAGAGACAAGGTGATGGATGCTTGGCTTGTGCCGTTCGGCATACTGAGTACTCATGGACCTAAAAGGCAAGGTACCCCTCTTGCCCTCTTGCCCTCCAACTAACTATTTGCTAGCGCGCACCCATTTGGAATAAGTGAAATATCTAATCTGTAGGTAGGCTAGACTGTGTCTCCGGAGTCGACGGGGCTAGCGAGTTACGGGGACAAATTCACTTTGGCCCTGTCCTTCGCTGAGTCGCAATAGCTTGAACTACTTGCCAGTGACCACTCCATGCTGTACTAAGTAGCAGTGCAAGTACGTACCTGGTTAGCAAAGTGACCTTTGTAAGCCATCACGCCCAGATCCCGCACGGAAATATACAGAAATCTGTTCAGTCTTAATCTCAGTGAGACAGAACCAAAGCCTGCGATCCCAACTGTATTAGTATTACAGCCTGTTTCTACACGACGCAGGAGACCGAGAGAATGCGGCATGCGCGACTCTGTTTCAACTGAGCCATCTCCCGACAACACTGGGCAGAGGCAGAGGCTACTTGTCCCTGAGATAACCTCTACAGAATCGCGCCCGCCGATTGTGCTAAAAAAAAAAAAGGGAAAAAAAAGCAAGCCCCATCGTGAGAAGAACAGAGGTGGCGCCCTCTGGTTAGCGCTGCAGAGAGAGTGAGGGGCATTTAGCCGTAGGTAGCTCAGTGGGGGGACTACTTACTTACCTCCTTAGCACGGTGGTAACTTATACAAGTACCTCTAGGTAGTCCTGAGCCGGCGCTGAAGCCTCTGCCGAGACGAGATCGCTTGGCCGCCCAGTATCTGAAATCTCTCTTACCATTTTTCATTTTTATCTTCTGGCATTATGTCAGTCCCTTTATTGCCCGTTGCGTATCGGGGGCAGTTGCTTACTCTCTAAAAGGCGTGTATCGATTTTGCTAATATTAGCATCATAGAGATACACTGTTGTACCAGTACAGATTACTAAGTAGGTAAGTAGGCAGGTAGGATAAATTGCCTGCAGTTCCATGAATAAATATCCTTACTCCGCAGCCTCTTAGTACAGGATAAGTACTGAGTAGTACATAGGCTGGTGCCATCTCTCGAGACATCGCGGACCCAAGCAAGTCAATAAACCTCTGACGTTAGCATTCAGATGATACCAGAAAGCAGGTTTCTGTATCAGTTGTTGACGATGTAGCCAGCGACCGTATTCCTGTGAGAGGAGGCAGGCCTATCTTGGTAGCAATTTGCGCATGTACTATTTGCTGCGCGTGCTCTACTTTCCCGCGATGCTCTACCCGCGGTGCTCTGTCTCTCTCTGTCCTCTACCTCTGACCAACTGTCCCTTGCACGCACAATAATGCTCTAGAACGCCGCGCGAACTCCCGAATTGATGGGCTGCCTGCCAGTGACACGTCAGGACAAATGCAGACCCCCTACTCCTCAGGAAGAGCGGAAACACCATAAGCAAGAATAAGGTGTGCGGAATCGAGACTAATAATTTAACACTCGGCTTGGCGACAGTAGATCCCGGTAGCACACTGGCGACGGGGACTGGTCAGCCTCGTACTGTACTTGATTCCGGAGTCTCACCAGCTATCAGTGCACGCACACGCCCATGCCGTCAGCAGCCAGCGCCACACCAGACTCCATGCGGCTGCTTAGGAGGACACTGCTGCGGTTTCTGGCAACAGGAGTGGCTCAGTCTAAGCCCTTCAATCTACTTCTGGCCTCAACTCTCGGTCGCGATCCACTGGGGCTGGTTGGCGACAAGGCCACGTACTGTTTGCCGTCTCCGGGCAAGGTCGTCACGCCTGATACATGCAGGTATCGGTAGGCTCTCTCGGTAATGTGATCGTAAGCACCCTAGCACCCTACCTACGTCGGCCGTAAATCGTCGTCAGAGTCGTAAAGTCGGCATCGGCGCAACAAAATTGCTATCCTCAATATCGCCTGCAAATATAGTCCATCGGGGCACATCAACGGGCTCGGCCGGCAAGCCTAGCCCCGCCCCCAAGAATTCTAGATTTTCTGGCCCGCGCTGCTCAATGTACTATTTGCAGAGAACCAATGCTCTCAGAATGCAGTGATCCCGACGTATTTGGGAAACGCTGAATATATGGCCGCATCCCCGAATCCATCAAATAGATACAAAAAATGTAGAAAACACAGGAAACATCTTCGCCTGGGGTACTTTCTCAGGTCGTTCGATTCGGTGATTCGAGTTGCACCGTGCCGGTTAGCCATGGATCGCTTTCTTGTACGGGGCTGGCGCTGCCTCTCGGTTCAGGGCTTCGGCTGTCGTTGGTGTGGAGGGAGGACCCCTTCCTAAATATCCAGTCCTCGTCCCTTTGAGTAAGTACTTACTGGGTAGTTACTTTTGGTCCTTGCTATCAGGGCGGGAAATAAATATGCTGAGTTTAGAAATGTCTTGGTAATCAATTACGCATGCAACACTGCAGCTCCATCTGGTCCCCTCACAGTTGCCAAAGGATGGCTCCACCCCAATCCTGCACCACCTCTTGTCACAGAGGGTCACGCTAGAACTTAGTACCAGTAGTTTGCGATAGACTCCAACCCTTCCTTTATCTTCTGTACGGATTACACAGATACTCTTTTGCTTCCTCCGCCTCCCTCCCCTCCCTCCAAATATGTAACCTCACTACTTATGCCAGGCCGCCAGCTAATGACTTGATAATTCGTCGCGTGTGTATCCATGTGCGTTCGAGTGCGATAGCGCTCCTCTTCGGCCACGCCGGAGATCCCTCTGCGCCCAATATGGGGAATGCTTCGGCCACGTTTCGGCCAGTTACGTAGCTTGGGTGCTTGGTGGCCAAATATGAACGTGCATCGACAATCGGCGCGACTGGAGTCTCATTAGCAGCACGCTAAGCACTGGAATAGGGTGGGATGTCCCGTACTAACTTAGCACGGCCAGGCCACTGCCAGCGTTCGACAGGTTTTGCCCATCCTGTCTGTGTAGGCTGCTTTTCGTCTCGTTTGTCCGTTTGGGTAATTTGAGGAGTCCGCCGCTTTCTTGGCTTTTGGCACCCTCGCCTTTGAACATTCACCGCAGGATATCGTTCAAATGACGCACTGAATACCGCGACACCTAGTTGTACCGGAAAAATACAAAGATTCATTATATCGCATACTTGATCTTGTAAGAAAACTTTGTATGCAGCAAGCAGAGCAACCTCTTGTCGCATAGTGTAACCTTCAGCTAGTCCTAGCAAAGTAACGTCTACATCATTCGAAGCCGACGCCTGGAACGTAAGTAGACATTCTCATTGCGCTCGCATTGGCCGTCGCCTATTTTCGACCCCGGACAGACTGCAAATTCGGGGCGTGTACACCCCATCATCATGCAATGCACTTGATAAAGTTTGGTACGCAGGGCTTAGCTCTGAGACCCAGGCAATTTTGGTGCCGATACCCCTGCGGAATATTCCCCCATAGTCATTCCTCACTCACCAATGAGACGCCAACAGACCAGCCTGGAGAGCGCGTCTCATCGGCCAACGCCGTAAGCACTACTTTGCTGGCGGGACAAACTGCCGCCACACTTTGCCGCCTTGGCCAGGGCATATCTCAGAGTACTGTGCTGCTCTCCAACCTACGGAGTAGTCAATACTGAAACGTAAAAAACAGTGTTATTCGTCAGGAACGTCCACGTCTCTCTTGCGTGGCTAAGCGAGAAACATGCTCTCAGCTAACAAACATAATGCGGCATGGCTCACGCGGCCATCCTTGCAAACATCAATAGTGTCCAAATAGAGCTCGGCACGGCCGTTCATGCCGAACATAGCCATGCCCCGCTCTGATGTATGTATACTTCGTGCTGATGGCAACGCCGCCGGGTAACTCTACACCTCGTGAGTATTATACGCAAGTACATGTGTGTGCGCCTGAAAGGGCCAGCACTGAGAACAGTGTAATTGTGCAAGATCAGAGTTAAGCCTTAACGCCAGACCGAAGAAGGATCTTTCATGGATATGCCGTTGGCAAAATTTCCCATTTCCAACGCCTCCCAACACCACTTTTTCATGTTCGCAAGCTTGGTTCAAATATGCCCATAAATATCACCAATTATCGGAGAAATGCGGTCAACTAGTTCCCACTGGCAAGCCTAACGAAGCTGTAAGGTACGTTCTGTCCAACGAGTAAGCGCATGCTTTCGACCGTTGTGAAGGCCGCACTGTCTGCAGCTCCGTATGCTGCGAATCCGCTCTTGTCAGCTATGTCGGCCGTTTCAATCGCCTGTCGATCTGCGGCATGTGCCAGGTCTAAAAACACTCTTTTGCTGCTTGTTGATCCGGGATTCTGGCCGTTGCTCGCAAACGCGCGCAGAAGCAGTCTCACAATGCTGCTTTTGGCTGGCCCCAAGGCCGAAACCATGACAAAGGGTGCAGCGCTTTCATTCGTGCCAGATCGAGCACGTTGTAGGCTTTCGAGGCTATTGAACTGTTCGATTGGCGGTGCGTTACGTGTGAGTGTCAGGGACGTTTTGAACCCTAAAGTGTAGATCTTGGAAAGTTTCAGCGCCTTCATAGCAAAGATGACCGGTGCTGCGTCTTCTGAGGAAGATGCCAAAACCATGGCCGTTCGGCCGGCGTATGCTGAGGGTGCAAGGTCTCTTGTCAATGCGCTCACAATTCCTTTCCAGCTTGCATTATCGAAGATCAATGTCGTCGTCTTATTCGGGTTGGACTGGTCAGGAACAGTGGCTTTGTCATTTTGCTGTCTTGGACTGGCCGGTATCGATGGCGGCCGGGAACCTGAGTTCGACGATGTACCTACTCTCACCACGATTGTATCGACTGTACCAATGATTCTTGCAGCTTCGCTCACAATGGGCCCTTCCCCATTGTTAGCTGTCCTGAGCATTGGATTATGCTTAATGATGCTGTTGTACGAAAGGCCTGGATCGAGGTACGCTCCGCCAAAAGTCTTCTGTCCGCATAACATATCAAGTCCAGCTGGACTGTTCGGCTGACGCTCGATTACTGCAAATTGATGCGGAAGTCCAAGTTCGTTGAAACACTTCTCGTAGAATGGCGCGCGATGTCCCTTTACACGAGATTCGACGCTTGTTATACCGAAAAAAGATTTCTTCGGTAGATGGCCCATGTGCGCGAGAGCAGAATTAATCTCTGCCGCACTCAGCTGGCCCGGTGCAGCAATTAAAGGCAACAAAGGGTGTGTAATAGGCGTAAATGTTTTGTTGAGTGAACGAGAAAATTGCCCTACTTGACCCATGTTGACGGCTGAAAACGGCGGCGCGTGCGGATACTCATTTCTCATTTTCGAGCGGAAGTATTCGAGTTCAAAGTTCTCTGCGTGATCATTGATGATTGCAATCATCTTTACAATATCAGCATAGTTGATGGAGCGTTCAAAAACCTCTTGGGCATAGCTTGAGGGCCATTTGAAAGTCCCTGAGAAGTCGTGGAAAGCCGACATGATGCGCGAATTTCCCTTCTTCTGCCATATAGCATGCCTGATTTCTTCTGGAAGCCAAAGTTCAACATCGATGTATTCTACTCCCCATTGGATGGCCCTGTACAGATATTCATGGTACAGCTCCGGGTTGTTCATGGGAAATCTACCATTCTCATTCGTACAGCGCGTTGTAAATATGAGAGGCAGCTCTGTCCGCTGGCGTAGCAACATAACTTGCTCTCCAACGTACTTCAAGCTCGGAACATCAGCAAATTCGCCGCCGCCTAGCGGTTCTCGTAGCAGGTCAACACGCAGTTCAACGGCGTCAGATCCCACGGTCAGGATGTCGAGATTAGGCAAAGCGGCTCTAACGTCTGGAAATGTTGTAGAGATAAATAGAGTTCTCGGCTTGGCCATGAGCTCGTTATGGTGATTGATTTGACCAAGAATAAAAGCGGTGAACCGACAGAGGTCCCGACGCAGGTCTGGTGTGTCAGAGTAAAGGAACTCGTAGTCGCAATGTTCTGAAAGGTGCAAGTTCGGGGGCATACCCAGGTGGACGAAGTGGGCGTTGATTGTAACAATGAGCGAATGATCTCTGGCGGCTATACTGTTCTGTGCAGTATCTGCAGCAATACCGATGACAGAGTTGTGATCAGCCTCGTTCACGTCACTGAAGCTGAATTTTAAGCTGGACGGTTTGCCGAGGACTTCTCCGAATACGGACACAATAGATTCTTGTCCTTTTCCATAAATTACGACAACGATCCGAGCGTCTCCTCCCTGCAGAGAATCTCCAAAGAAGCTACTGTCGATGACTAGTGGGCTTTGACTTGCTCGCTCTGCGTTGCTTCCGTTGTCAACGTCCATTCTGGAAGACGTAGAGTTGTCTTCAAAGGCAGTCGTCGGACCTGGGCTCGGCGAAGGGCTCGTCAGGAGTTGGTGAACGGCTGCCATGATGCCGTGTTTGGTGACTGGGCAACGTCGACGTTCGCAGGTCCGCGACGGTGAGTATCGTGCCGGCCTGGCTGAAGTTGCCTTATCAAGGTTGCAGTAACCAGTGATTTACAGCTGTAAGAGTTTCATCCGAGTGTTATCGGGCGGCTCTGTTATGAGCGCAATAATAGCAACGATGAGACGGAGAGTTCCAGATGAAGGTCGCTCCGAGAGGTGAGTGAGATTTGAGCCTTCGACGAATGTCCACTATCGAAGCTCGTGAAGGTTATTCTAAAGCCTGGTAGCACCTTCACGTGATTCAATAGTCGTTCAGTAGGCTGCGTGAATAGTAGCGCTTGTAGATGTCCGTAGCGAGGAGAGTGGGCGAGGTTGTTGTGATGAGCTGTTCCCAATCGTCGGTTGCTCCTCGCTGACGGCTATCGCAGGCCGACGAGGAAAGGTGACAGTCACAAGAGGGCACGCCAGGAGAGTCGCCAGGGTAATGTACTCGAGTGGTAGAAAGGCGCGGTCGAATGATGCGGACAGCGATAGCGAAGGCAAGGGCAAGCTTGGTAGGCGGGCGACGTGAGAAAGAAATCATCGGCATTGATGGATTATGCTGGCTCTGGGGGTAGTGGGGTCGGAATGTGCATTTGGGGCCGGCGGTCGCATGTTGCGGTTTGTGGGAGGACCAGTAGCTAGGTAATATAAGAGTACTAAGGTGCCTACTACTTCTGGAAGCAGGTGAACGGCGTGGAAACATTGACCGGCAATCTGCCAATGCCAGCCACCATCAATGCCCTCCAGCGCCAACAGTGAGGGGGCTGCCCCAAAGGAGAGCTGCCGCTCCGCTCTCTTTAGCTGCCTATCTCAATTTGAATCTGGGGGGGGGGGGGGGGGGGGGGGGGGGGGGGGCGCCGCAAAGACTAACAAGAAGGCCCATTCATTATTACCCATCACCACCAAGTCTTCCGTCGCTCGCACTTTGATTCTCCGCCAATGACAAGCCCTGTAAAGAAACTGCTAGTGGCTGCATTCGAGCTCGCTTGTCATTTTGTTTACTCTCTATAAGTAAGGTAGTCGGACCGTAGTGATGCATGGTGCTTAATTTTGTTACTAATATATCTAGCTTTAGCATCACTAGATTGCGCAAAGCCGGCGGCTTCTGTAACTAGTCCGTCGTTCATCATATCCCCGTCAGCCCGTTTGACTACGACATCGAGGCAGAGATTGCGTGCGAGACTGGCATTTTCACTTTGTTTGGGTCCAATTTATTGTCAACGGCACTATCATACCCACCACGCCATATTTCTCAGCTTTCCCCCGCGTCGCTGACCTCCAAGGCAAAGGTCTAACGGCATCCTACACAGCTACAAAGGTAGTCAGCCCCTCTCTCCTAACCCGGTGGCATCTATGATTGCTGATGAGAGCCGTCTCTCCCGCTTGTATTATGACTTCCCGTAATCAAAACGTCCAACAGCGTAGTTGATCAGCCAGCACCTTCTCGGGCAGCACATTCTGGGGCATCAGTCCTGCTGAAACCCCAGGCCAGATGGACCCACGAGAGAGACACTACTTAGCTAGGCCGCCCTGACCGACTATCCATCTTCAAACTGGCTTTTCACTGCAAGTAGGCGCTTCTCCCAATTGGCTAGTAAATGTGCAACTACATAACTGATCAGCTGCACTATCTCGTAGTTGATAGGCTAGCATCACCTGGTCCACTTCATACTCTCCTTCCCGACGGAAGAATTACATCGTCTCCCGCAACTCAATGCAGCTAGCCTACAAACGATCAAGGTTCAGGTTACCAATTCTACTATGAAGTCGATTGAAATAGCCCAATTCCATACTTATATGATAGCCTGATGGCTATGCCTCGATGCCACGGCCCGGGCCACACGCAGTAGTGCCGCTTCACGCTAGCTACAGCTGGCGTTACAGAGAAAAGCATTGATATGATTCCACCTATCAAATCAAAAAGTCTAACCCTAAGCACTGACGGCTCTCCATGTCCCGTCGATCGTTTCAATAGGCGTGTAACAATCTGACATTTCCACGAATCACCACTTGGCCCTCGTGCAGAATTGGAGATCATCGGCGCTATCACGTCGTAGGTTGAATTCAACAGCACATAATACTGGCTGATATGTCTTTCCTGGCTAGCATCTTTCGAGAGCGCAATTTGAAAGCACATGTTCCCTACAGTACAGGTCTACCATTGAGTGTTTGCCTTTCCGATTGCTTGGCAATTCATCCCCGCCGTCGTACTAGATGGCTGGCATGAGAACTACACTAACACCCCATACTTAGCACTTATGGTTTCTACAGTCGTCTGCAGCTTCTTGAAGGGAAGCCTCGATCACGATTCGTGTGAGCCTGGGAGAGGGTTGTAAACTAGTCAGCAGAACCGGTCTCACAACCAAGTAGTATTTATTCGGCTCTCTACTATCTTGATGTCTTTGTCCGGC
Organism: Cordyceps javanica; assembly: GCF_051103115.1. Classification (NCBI taxonomy): domain Eukaryota; kingdom Fungi; phylum Ascomycota; class Sordariomycetes; order Hypocreales; family Cordycipitaceae; genus Cordyceps; species Cordyceps javanica. Next base: position 4,839,939 of record NC_139296.1, read on the forward strand.
TCACAGAACAAGAGATTTCTTACGCGTTCGTTGAATTCGGGGCAGACATGACGCTTCTCGGCTCCTCATCTACACCCAGTTTGCGAATAAACTAATCTTTTCAATGGCTGTTTCTACAACTTACCTGTTCTGTGTGCTTCGTACAAATGCGGTCGAACATTCGGATAGCTGAGAACCTCAGGCTGTCTTCCTGGTTTCTCAATTTGAGCTTTTGAGAGCCTGGAGGCCAACATTCTTTCGTTATCTACTGGGCTACAAGTTTGTGATTTGTAAGCTTTGAAGAACTGGTATTTCTGCAGGCACAATTCTACCAGGGATCATCACGCAGACAATTATGGCCTTGTGTTGACTCAAGAGGAAGAGAGACGTTAGACGGAGAGTGGATAGTGATTCGGTTCACAACCGGCCCCAGCTGGATCTCAGCCATCGGCGAAGTTTGCCGGCAAATGCAAAGGCCGGCTACACCTCAGCAAGTCACGGCCTGTATTGTATTTTATTGCCAGTCTTATTTCCCGCCTTTATTTTCTTTAAACTTACCGCTGCAGTTGACAGCGCAAAAAAGGCACTGGCCGCGATTATGCAATGGTCATCAGGCAATAGATCGCAACCGACGTGTATTTGTAGAGTCGAGGCACAGACACGCTCACTATTCCCTACGCTAGTTTCGAAAACATGAATATAACTCCTTATGTTCCATTTTCTTATTCCTGTTCCAAATGAAAAGACATGCCCCTTTTGCTAACTATTGCCAAGCTAGCCAGTGCCTCAACTCAACCGAACTCCTTACACTTTACACAATCCTTTTCCAAGGTAGAGAGTGGTGAGGATATCACGTGCGCTCAATGTTTCGCAGCAACCATCTAATGCCATCTCTATGAATCCATAGTCTCTGCCGTACATTCAAGCATTCCGAGAGAATAGCCGGATCTGGTTGACTTACACTGGGGCTACATACTGAGAGATCGGCTCAACACGTGCTTCGTAGAGAGATGACCGACGGTTGAGGTTAGACGCTCTTGCCTCAGAGTCTGACCCGCCCAGGCCAAACCGGCCAATAGGACGCGCAGAATATGTCCCTGAATCGCCCAATGCCAAAAGTCGTGTCAACCCATTCAAACTGTCCCCAGCTCATTCGCGACTGACACCACCTGAAGCTAGGACCTTGTCTCGTGCTGAGCAAAACTTAGGTGTAACAACTACAATTACGCAGATATCGTGCTGTCGCATCGTCACTGCTTACTCTTAACCAAACCAATTCTACCTGTCTATTTACAATGTCCGACGCCACAGAGCAAACGAGACCGACCGTGGCGCCTGTTTCTGTGGAGTGCATCGCTACAACTGAAGCGGCTGCAATTGAAGCTCCCTCCGCCGATGAGCCTGCGGCTGACGCGTTCTCGACCGAACGATTCGAAGCTGGGGAAGAGGACGAAAAATCTCAAAAGGTCACCCTGGCCGATTTGTCTGCTAAAGGCAGTGCGCTCTATGCGCACAAGAACTACGAGGAGGCTGCCGAGACTTTCTCCCTCGCAAGCAACCTGCAGGCTGAGCTGAATGGCGAGCTTGCTCCAGAGAACGCTGAAATTCTATTTCATTACGGACGCAGCCTGTTCCGAGTCGGCCAAAGCAAGAGTGACGTCCTGGGTGGACACGCGGCCGGCGAATCTAAAAAAACCAAGGCAAGGACTGGTAGTGCTGCACCTAAAGCCTCCTCATCGAAGCTACCTATTCTAAACGAGGTCGCAACGGAGTCTCCTGCCGGGATGTCGGGAGACAAAGCCGGCGCCACCAAGAAGCCTTTATTCCAATTCACTGGGGACGAAAATTTTGTCGACTCAGATGACTCGGATGAGGAGGTGCGCTCATTCTAACTACAAACTCAGCAAAACAGAACGTTTGGTTAACTTTGCTGTCGATAGGGTGGCGAGGAGCCTGAAGAAGAGGAAGACGATCTCGCCACTGCATTCGAGATCCTCGAGCTCGCGCGCGTATGTTACATGAAACAGCTTGCTCAGCTTGATCAGGTTGCAGTTAGCGACAAGGGCAAGGAAACAACTGGCGAACTATCTCCCGCAGAGCGTCATGTCAAGGAACGCCTCGCGGATACGCACGATACACTTGCGGAGATCTCACTGGAGAATGAACGGTATGCATGAATGTATCAAAGTAGAACGGTAAACTAACTAAACGTGATAGTTACCCTAATGCTATTGAAGATGGCCGTGTATCGCTTAACTATAAGCTCCAACTCTACCCAGTTGAGTCTGAAATCATTGCAGAAGCTCACTACAAGCTCTCTCTCGCGCTAGAATTCGCGTCTATCACTAGCTCTGGTGATGACGGTGCCAGTACCAAACGAGAGGAGATTGACCAGGATCTTCGTGACGAGGCTGTCAGAGAGATGGACCTAGCTATCAAGAGCTTCAGACTCAAGTTGCAAGGCAAGGAAGTTGAGATGGCTACGTCTGCTTCTTCCGCCGACAACGAACTTATGCGCAAGGATATTACCGAAATGAAGGAGCTGATTGCCGACATGGAGCAAAGAGTAAGACACTTTCAAGTTACATAATTTGGAAGTTTATCGTTAGTACTAACATTCAAAAGCTCGTCGACCTCCGTAAAAACCCCGTTGACCCCCAGGAACTACTGGGTGCGACCGAGGCTAATGTTCTCGGCGGCCTCTTTGGTGCTGTGTTGGGCGAGACGCCCGAGCAGACACAAGCTCGTGTCGCGGAGGCTACCAAGGGTGCCGTCGATCTAACGAGCATGGTGCGCAAGAAGGCCAAACCTGAAGCCGAGTCCGCAGTCGCTCCCACCGAGTCCGCAGTCGCTCCCACCGAGTCCGCAGTCGCTCCCACCGAGTCCGCAGTCGCTCCCACCGAGTCCTCCACCAATGGAAAGCGCAAGGCCGAGGACGAACCCATCGAGACTGGTGGCGAGTCCCCTAAGAAGGCTCGTGTCGATGAGAACGCGTAAAGAACCGCCGAGCAGTGTATTAGTATTCCATCGTGTTTGACGATGCAAGGCGGTGAATAAGTTTACCATGTAGGTGGAAAGTGCCTTGGTCTGTCTTACTGAAGCCCACGTTCAATAGTCATGACGTGGGAACGGCGGCTTTTTCAACATTGGAGTTTGTGGCGTCTGGACGGCGAAGTGGGATCGGTTGATGGTTATCCGGTTGTAGACTCCCTCTCAGATTTACAACGACCAGTCCAGTTGTACGTTTTTGTACGCATGTTTTTATAGAACCTCGTTTGGCGTTGCTGGATCGTTTCATTTCACAATCATTTTGAATTATTGGCGTGTAACGCATCGTCATTAATATCGAAATCTACAAAAAAAAAATTGTTAAAGCCTCTCCCGCCCGTACCGAACACCAATAATGATGGAACCTGTCTCAAATGTCCTGGCTCGCGGAACAGAAGCAAACTTCATCACATCCCTGTTTCTTTCTCTGTGATGTGCGAGGCGATAGATGCAGACGAACACAAGAGGATGCGCCAGCAGAAACTTCGTACTAGTGGAACAGACTCCCCTTGATCGTTTATGCATCGCCGCAGCCTACTTACAGCTTGAAGCTTCCGCTGGATATCGCCTTGGCCGCCTTGATCTTGTTGCCGTCGACGTCGGTGATTTCGCCCCTGCGGTTTATGACCTTGACGCCGCCCTTTTTGAGATCGGCGATAGTCTGGGCCTTTTTGCTTGTGGCAGCGCGAGAGCCGCCGGCCCCGGCACCGTTACCAGTCTTGCGCACACGCTCCTTGTGCTGCCGGCGGCGGCGTGCCTTATCCTCCCGCGACATTTCTTCCCGGGCCACTGGCAGGCCACTCTTGGACACCACCTCACCCCGGGCGGCCGTGTTGGTGCCGGCCTTGTAAACCTCCTGCGGCGCCATGCGGCTGCTTTCCCCGGCCACACCCTGCGCTGTTGCTGGCTGCGCGTCTTCCATGGTGATGGTGGCCACGTCGGCAACGACGGATAGCGAGGCCGCTGTCGGCTTGGGTTTGTAGTGCCAGCTACTGAGAGAGTCAAGCTTGGCGGAGACGTCCTTCCACATGTTTTCCACCTCCTTCTCTTCGCGCTGCAGCTTCTCGTCGGACTGACTGATGTACTTGTCGGGGTCGGCATTCTTGATATGCTCTTCCTCATAGATCTGGGCCAGGCTTTTGTCCGACTTGCTGTCCTTGACGTCGACGAGGCCGCGACGGGTTCCTGCGGGTACGGTCTCAGTCTCAGGACGGCGTTTGAGAACTTCGTCGAATTCTTGCGAGAGGATACGGCGCTTGATAAGCTCGTCTATGCTCTCGCTAACTTCGGGCGTGATGACAGGCACGGGTTTGCCTACGTATTCGAAATCAAGGTCATGCTCGAGGAGCGAGTTCGTTGGGCGGTCCACTGCGTTGGCTTCACCGGATAGTGTCCATTCGCGCTTGGAAACAGAGGCGGCTTCAAGTTTTCGTATCTCCTCGGCCAGTTTGGCTTGTCTGCGCTCGTGTGCGGATCGGCGAGACTTCGGGTCGCCAGCGGAGGCATCTGACAGGGCATCCTCGGAGTCGTCTACTTCAGATTCGTCGTCAAACAAGTCACGGCGAACGTCAGCCATGGCCCGCTCCATGTCTTGTTCTGAAGGCTCCTGAGCCTTCGGGGCCGATTTTCTTGTCTTTTTTGTGTCTCTCTTGCGCGGCGGTGGTGCAAAAAAATCCTTGTAGAAGATATCGTTGGCGTTGTTCTCGGCATCTTCGAAACGATCACCAAATGCCGCTGCCTCGTCTTCGCTATCACCCTCTGGCGCATCCAGAGCCATATCACCAAAGGTAGGACCGTCGTCCTGGTCTGATTCGTCATCTTCGTCTGTCATGCCGTTATTCTCGGCTTTCCTCTTCGATGCTTTGCCATTTGAAGCCTTAGAACTTTGCCCCGGAGCGTTAGGGTCCGCAGTCCAGTCTATTTCTTCATCGTCACTGGCTATGTCTGCGTCTGGGTCGCCGCGCGTGTCTTGCTCTTCAAACCATTGCGTTTGCTTGTTAAAATCGTCGAGGGAGAAAAACCCGTCGTTGAGGCCGTCGGGGTCTTCCACAAATGATTCGCCATCCTCGTCGTTGTCGTCTGCTTCAGCATCCTCACCGTCCTCTGCCGCAAAGCTTTCGCAGTACTCCTCTGTACCAGCATCAGAGAGCCTATTTACACCTTGGGGGTCTTGTAGGTCCTCTGATTGTTCGTCACAGCCGAGTTCCTTCGCATCTTCGTCCGTTTCGTCCTCGTCAGCCGAATCAGCGCTCACGCTGCTTACATCGTCCTCGTCTGCTTCGGATGCTGACAATTCTCCGGTGATATCACCTTCAATAAGTGCAATCTCATTCCTTTCTTCCATTTCGCCCAGAATTGTCTCTGAAAATTGCAGAACGCCGCCGATAACCTGCTTGGCTTGCTGCCAGACCTGATTTGTCTGGAAGCCGTCAACGTGAATTTTTCGCAGCTTCAACATGTCCTCTTTTTCACCGCCGCGTTTCCGTTTTCTCGATTCCTTCAGCCGGCGTTTCTGTTCGTCACCGACCTTCGTCGCAAAGGCCTCTAATGTGTCCCGCACCATATAGAGTGATTCGGTGGACAGCTCAGTCGTCGGTTGGATGAAAGCATGTCGGTTTTCGGGCTGCAAGCTTTTTAACAAAGCCATAGCGTCCCCATTGGAAGACCGCGCATCCGCTGCCATGTTTGATCCGGCAGTTAGAGTGTGTGACGTCGACGTCAGTGAAGACGAACTGTCGGCTGCCATGCTCTGGAAGAATTGCAGGATTGTGGACTGGACTGATGAAGACAAAAAATTTTGGAGGTCGCTGCACCTCCCCACTATTAGTCGGCGCTACAAACACCAATGGCCCCGCCACTAGCCTGATTGCCTGACAACTCTAATCAGCGTCATTCGACCGTTGTGTTGGGCCTCTTCGAAGAAAAACAAAGCGGACGAGTGAGATGGTTATAAGAGCGAGAGAAACCGATTGTAGTATACGTGCATGAGCTGCATATACCTTGATATTCATTTCGCGTTGTACGGTGCTGCATAAGTAATAGATCTACATAGAGATGATCCCAGTCGTAAACGCCAACCATGCCAAGTCCGAACTCCTTGAATCCAAATCAGATGTTACATCTAGAAGCCTCTGCGTCCACCGGTACTCATTAATGTGATCTTTTGTTTTTTCTTCCTCTTACCACCTCCTGTTGAGCCGCCATTCTCAGGGTTAGCCCCTTCCTCTTGCTCTGCAATGTGAATAGCATCCAACTGCATAGAAAGTTCGGCATTAGAGAGAAGTTCTGTTTCATTAAGCCATCCATCATCTTTGGACTCAATATGTGCAGCACCCATCTCCGGAGAAGCAGGTACAGCGACAGTGCCCCAAACTGTTCTTTCTGCGGTCGGACTTGTAGACATTGATGCTAATGTGTTGAACCCAATGCGGTCTTCCGGTGGTGTGGCGCTCGATTCGCCATTCAGAGGTTGGAATTCCGACATGTCCATACGCAGTGGTCTGGCCTCTTCTATGCCATAGTGTGGTATCAAGATACCGGCAGAACTGTGCAAGGCAGCAGCTTCAACACGTTCTGCATCAACCCGCTCCCGTTCCTCCTGCGCAGCCTTATCTTTGTTTCGCTTGCGACGCTTGGCGATGTCCGAAACAAACGTTGAAAGCGTTTCCTCTGGAACAATATCGGTCCAATCACACTCCAAGAAGCTAATGATGCATCCCTGAGGAAGGTGGCCTAAATACTTGGCTCGCTTTCGCAGAGCATCGTCAACTAAATGGCCAGTCGAAATATGCTCCACAGTCGGAAGTAGTGATGACGGAAACGAAGAAAAGGAGCCGTATTTGGTCTTGAGAATGCGAATGTCTAAAGGAGAAAGATAAAGATGAGGCGGGGCACTGTAAAAATAAAAGTCCGAGTCCGACATCGGTTTTCCTGAAACTCTATTTGTGAGCGAAGTCGCCGCAGCCACATCGGTGAGGTTGTCAATGCGCTCCTGTAAGGACTTCACAGCTCTAATGGCACGTTGCGTCCACGCTTCGTCTTGACCGAAAAGATCTTTGTCTTCTTTTTCTTGCTTGACGAGGGCAGCAACTTCGTCCTCATACTGTTCATTCATATATTCCTTCGTTCCTTTCATAACTCGAGCGTAGTCAAGAACGTTGGCAGCGAAATGCCAAGGTATGTCGTCGCTTGCATTGATAACTTCTGCACCGCCTTCTCTCGGAAGCGCCAAGGTGGAGTTCGATTTTCGTGCCATGAGTCGAAGCACAACATCGTCGCCAGGTCGTGGAAGGGAGCTCTCCTGTCCAGAATAGAATCGCACAGGTCGCACCTCTTGCATATACACACTGTCTTCACAAAGAGGGCATTTTTTCCACTTTGGGAGTTTAGCAGACTTGGTATCTTCCTCGTTCGAAGTCGTAGCCAGGAAACGGATCAGGCATGGTAGGCAAAATATGTGACCACAGCGAGCCATCCGAGAAGCTACCGGCTCTGAGAGACATATAGGGCAAGAAGCGGCTTGCGATTCGGCTGATGCAATGACCTGCAAAACATTTGACCAGTCAATATACAGATCAGCATCGGCAGCCTGGCCTTTGTACGACACGTCTGGCCGAACAACGAAGCGGTAGTTGGCATGGACGTATCGCGACTTGTCAACCGCATGATAGCCCGAGCCGAGACCTACAGCGGGATGACGGCGATGGGGGCGTGGATGAAAAGTGTGGTCCTGAACTGGCCGTGGGGCGGTATAGTTGAGCAAATGTGTAATCGACGTCTGACCTCGGCGGCTGGAAGGGTTACGAACAGCGCGCATTTCGGCGAACGCGTCGTCTCTGTCCAAAGGAGAGTGGGCCATACGATCTGCTATACTCGGGCGTCTCTGGCTTCTATGCTGCTTGCGAGAACCTTGTCCTTTCCGCGGCGTGGCCTGCACAGTAGCGGCAGCAGAAGAGGATGTGCCTGGGCGACGCGAGAAGTCGGCAGCTGGAGCGGGGCGATCGGGGGCAGCTTGAGCAGGATAGTTTGAGGCGGCTGGTAGGGACTTGCCCGCGTTGGCGTTCGAGGGATTCATGATAATTTGAATCGAGCTCAGAAACCAGCAATAGACTCGATTTAGATGCTGTGAAGCATCAAATCAGTCGTTGCTTAGCGTCAAGGTATTGACCGTAATTCGCTTGGCTATCGAACGTTTCGGTGGCGGAGCGTGGTTGCTACTCCTTTGAAAGCTATCGCCAGGTTGTAGGGTCGGTAATCGGAAGGATAGTGATATTTTCAATGATGAAGGGTCTTCTACTCATGATTATGATTACTCAACGATGGAGATCCGATGGGATCACGCAGGGACGAAGCCCGTATCGATGTATTTCTAGGCGAGCGTTCCTAGTCTCTGGTTGACTCACTTGGCGGGGCAAACCAGAGAGGTTCATCACGTGCATCGCCTCATCTTTTAAGTGTATGCGAAAGTGCGAACACAAGGCTCCCTTCCGGCTCGCAACAGATCAAGCATTGAGTATTGGTATGAATGCAAATTGTTGGGGTACTTTCTTTTAATGTTCTCTTCGTCTTAATATACTTCACGGCTCAATGACAGTGGTGAACTATTAACAACTGCAGCATTCTATCTAGCACGCTCGATTTTATGGGGCAAGCACGTTTTCCACCTAAATACATCTACTCAAGCATTGCCAGCATATCATGTATTACCTAGATATATGGAACAGATTTAATACTGCCGCAGCTATGGGGAATCATTTTACATAGGAATAACAAGGTAATCAACAATCCCAAATAATCAAAAAACCAACAAAATTTCGCGCACCTTCCCAACGTAATGAGGCTACTTCAAGTCGGCATGCCCCTAGTGCTTGTCGGACAGTTTGCCTTTGAGCTTGCTGATGAAGGTGCTAAGACGACCCTTCTTCTTGTCAGAAGTAGCCTCGGCCTTGCCTGCGGTGGGCTGGGCCTTATCCGCGGCAGCAGCAACGGTAGGCTTCGAGCCAAGACCGTTAGCACCAGGCTCAGTAGCAGTAGCCGAGTTTTGGGCAGACTTCGTCTCGGCAGGTGCAGTACCGACGGGTTTAGTCCCGGTAGGTTTGGAGACAGTGGGTGTCGTCTCAGCAGGCTTGGGGGCCTCCGCAACCTTGGGGCCTGATACATCGGCGGTCTTATTATCCGCGGGGAGCTGAGGAACGTCTGCAAGCTTACTGTCGGCGGTCTTTGGGACAGCAGCATCCGTAGGCTTGACCTCAGCAGCCTCTGGTGCAGGGATGAGAGTCACAGGCTTAGAAACAGTAACCTTGGTCTCAGTTGGCTTGGGCTCGGCCTGCTTGGGGACGGCGATGGCATCAGTACCTTTCGCGGTACCGTTCTCAGCAGGCTCGAGTTGGTGAGCAGTGATGGGAGCCACGATTGGCGCGGCAGTGGCGAGGGCAGGGGCCTTGGTAGTTTCAGAAGGCTTCTCGGTAGCTTTATCCAAAGCAGCCGACGCTGAAGCAACAGCTTCCGCCTTACGCGCCTCGGTCGCGGGAGCAGGCTTGACCTCTTTCAGAAGCTCAGATTCAACAGCCTTCTTCTCCTCCACCGCAGCCGCGTTGGCGGCAGCCTCGGGGCTCTGTCCGGCCTCCTGAATAGATTCTTTGACTTCGGCGGGCACGCCCTGGGCGGTCTTCTGCTGATCGGGCAGCCCCTTGGCGGTGGCCACAGCGGTCGCGGGGGCAGGCTTGACCTCTTTCAGAAGCTCAGATTCAACAGCCTTCTTCTCCTCCACCGCAGCCGCGTTGGCGGCAGCCTCGGGGCTCTTTCCGGCCTCCTGAATGGATTCTTTGACTTCGGTGGGCACGCCCTGAGCGGTCTTCTGCTGATCGGGCAGCCCCTTGGCGGTGGCCACAGCGGTCGCGGGGGCAGGCTTGACCTCTTTCAGAAGCTCAGATTCAACAGCCTTCTTCTCCTCCACCGCAGCCGCGTTGGCGGCAGCCTCGGGGCTCTTTCCGGCCTCCTGAATGGATTCCTTGACTTCGGTAGGCACGCCCTGGGCAGTCTCCTGCTGTCCGAGCAGCTCCTTGACCTGCTCAGGAAGCTTTTCCTTGGCAGCTTCGGGCAGGTTCCTGTTGATGGCTTCGGTGGCTGCAGACTTAGCTGCATCAATAGTGGGAGCAGCCTGCTCGCTAATTTTTCCGGCAGCCACGGTAGCACCTGCAGCAACTGCAGCGGCAACAGCGGCAACGCTTCCACCGACAGCAGCGGCAGTGGCAGCTGCGCTATTGTCACCATTTTGATGTTCAGCCTCGTCACTGTGGTCCTCGTCGTTGTCATTGTCATCGGCATCAGCATTGGCACTGCCGTTGCCGTTGGCAGCGGCGGCGGCGGCTTTCTTCTGCTTCTTCTTCTCGTTCTTCTTCTTGTTTTTCTTCTTCTTCTTGTCCTCGGCTCCAGAGGTAGATTCAGTAGCCCTAGACTCCAGAGGAACTTGGCCAGCGAGAGCAGCAGTAGTGGCGGCAGGGGTAACCGTGTTGATTGTCGCGTTCTGAGGCATCGGTAAGCTTGATTCCGGAATGGTGTTTTGGCTCGTCGCTGGCACATCAGCCGGGTTGGGAATGCCGACAAGAGAATCACTCTTCTCGTATGAACCTTTATCCAGTTTGACGTGCTTGTGGACATCGCCGGCAGCGAGCTCCCGAGGAACCCGTTCGCCGGGTTTCAAGTTGATGGGATTTACTCCGGTCTCCGAAGCAGGTAAAGGGCTGATACCTACAAGCTTATCCTTCTCGAAAGGTTGTTGACCGGCCATTGTAGCGGTAGTAGAGCCTGGTGCGACGGTACTGATGGTGGTGGTAGAAATGGTCGAAGCAGCAATGACTTCGGCAGCAAGAAAATTGTTGACGTTGCCCTCCTTGTCAGCCTCTTTCGGAGACGACTCGTTGATGGTCCAGTTGTTATCTACGACGAACTGCGTGTGGAAGAAGCGTTAGCGGAGAGCAATACAGAAAGGCGCGATGATCCACTGCGCAATCGAATCGTCTTCTGAATAGTCATATTCGTCGCACCAGCTGGTTCGTTCCATCTCGGTGCACGCGCGAGCTGCCAGACTTCAATCAATGTAGGGGGTCAATTGGTATAAATACAACGTTGCATGACAGAAATGCCGTGAAGCGACATTGCGATGTGAATAGCGTGAGCTCAAATAGTATGATGGCTGGGCACGCGGGATGCGGAGAGCATAGGTCGAACGCGCGCAGGAACAATTGCAGCAGGAGGCGCATGCCACCATGCTGAAACGATTCAGTGGGAAGTCGGAGGCTCTGACTAACCTTGTAGTAAATTTTATCGGATGGGATTTCGAGATTGACGGTCTTTTCGAATATGTTGCCTCGCTTCTCGAGCTTAACACTCTTAGTCCAGCTGTCAAAGGTACCGGTAACGTAGACTTCTTCGGCGGGGTGTTCCCTGGTAGAAAGAATACAACGATTAGGAAAGAGAAGCGGCGGATGAGATGATTGAGAGGCTGCAGAAGAGTTTGAGATGCGAAAAAGCGCAAAGAAGGATATCTCTAGTGGTAAGTGCTGCAAACGGAATGCGGTTGCCGGGAAGGAATTCGTCTTTGCAGACTGGATGGGACTGGAGAGGCAAGGCACGGGCACAGGCACGAGAAGCAAAGCGTGATACAAGGGGCAACAAAGGCGGCGCGAAAAAGGAACTTACCACTTGAAAGTGTAGCTTCCCATGGTGGATATTACCAAAACACAAAAGAATTAATGGGGAATCGATGTTTTCTTCTCTCTAAGAAGGGCAGCTTTGCGGAGGAATATGGAAGGGAAAGGAAAATCGCAGAGGTGCGAGAGGGTTCGGGAGGAGGGCTTCGGGCCAGAAAGAGTCAAGTGGCGTGGGTGTGGTGCTACTTACTAGTACAAAGTGCTCGCAGCTCAGAAATTTGGTGGGGGGGCCTTTGGGGGCCCGGTTAGGTCGACGAGAGAAGGTGAGCGGAAGAGAAATTACGTGGCTGACGTCTTCGGATGTGATGGAACTGTTGGCAGCTCTTATTCCTATTGTGCATTTAAAGAATGCCACCACGCAAGGAGAAGCGTTCAATACTCACAAGCCACTGCAGTTACCAACTACCAGTACTGATTAATAAATACAGATGTCTGTATGGCACCATGCTGTACGTCACTTTGTTGTGTCGCCAGTGAAACATGCATTGCTAGCACTGGATTTGGACGCGGCTGTGTCAAGCATTACAACAGCTCTAGGTACAGTTTTTTAAGTTTTTTTTTGTCCGGCTGGCTGGCAAAGCGACAGAGTCCGTCAACGTAGCCAGGGGTGACTTGGAGGTGACGACCTGCGGGTCGTATGAATTGAGTTGAACTGGTTTTAACTGTAATCTGTAACTTTCCACCCGAACCTTTGGCATAGACAGTGCTGAAAAGTTAACGAAGTCGCACTGCTGAATAGATGTCTACCCAGTCGCCTGTATGAGCAGATGACGCACAAGGTAGCGGTGAAGTGGAGAATAGTGCTGGGCAACCACTCCACAAGACCTGCGCCTTTTCAGGGGATAGGAGGCCAAGAGGGCAAGGCAAAATATTCGGGAGGGGAGACCGAAAAAGGTTCCAGGCATTGAGTACAAGGATTTGTTTGTGCTTCAACTTGCGCACGATCTTACCTCTGTACCGAGATTTCGGCTATACATTCCAATGACTGCATTGAGTTAAGCTCTCTCGAAGCCGGCCTAGCCAAGTCTGCCTGAACAATCAAAAGTGTTGAGACAATCACAGCTTCAGCCTGGCCGCTGCAAACAGCACACTCCGTGCGAGCTTTCCGCTTTTGGGATGCTCATTTCCGTTGCAGCAAGCCAAGTGACAGGCGGCGTCACCAAGGCACAACCTTGGTATCGGCAGGGGTTACAGGGCGCCTGTTCGTACTGAGTAGCTTCAGGCTCCATTCCATGTACGGCATGCTGGTAAGTACGGAGTAGTCCATTGCGGTACGTCCACGGAAATGATTACTTACTGTGTAAGAGGTTGAGAGGTAAATACTTAGTGATAATTATTATCAGGTCTACTGAGTAAGTAGTTAGTTAGTGTGTAAGCGTTTTATGGAGGAAACTGACTTTTGATGAGTGCTCAACCAGCTTGCGCATGGCTCGCGGGAATAACCCTCCCCCCTCGCTTACGGAAGCCGCGTTGCAGCCTTGCCATGTACTTATTGTGTCGTACTTAGAACTGGTACCCAAATAATACTAGAGACCGTGCCAACCAACGGAAGACACCGTGTGGCATAAACATCACTTCAGATAATGGCTGCAAGCTTAATAGATATCAGACTGCCTATTACTCAGTAGAAAGAAGAAAATCATGGCGTTGCGCGATGCATGAGACGGTTCAGTTCCAACCCCCCCCCCCCCTTTTCCCTTCTCAAGAAGTTCAAACGAGTCCGGTGTTGTCCCTTCAACTCGCCTTGCATATCGACAGCTGTTACCAATACCAAAAAATACCATGTCACGGGCCCTAAGATACGAGGCTTTACTGGTTCGACGGCAGTGATAGAACCTGTCTATTTTTCATTAACCAATTGAGTACTCCGTAAGGTTCTACTTATAAGCAATGTATCCTTCAGTGGTCCCAGGAAACCTCGCATGCCATTTTCATTTAAGAAGCTAGACTGTTACGCTGGGTTGCCTGCAAATGATCAGTCTTCCTCTGCTCCTGGCTTCCCTCTGATCCACCATCTTTGGGGCATGTTTAGGTGTCCCGCTTTGGAGGTGGTTAGCATCCCGCCCTGTTCTTGAGCCTTGCTTTAAAGGCTTGATCTCTTGTACTAGATCATTTTTTGCTAAGAAAGTTCTTCATCGTGTAGGCTGTCCTGGTGGTCAACCCAATTTTTGCGGTAGTCTCGGGCTGTGTCGTAAAACATTTCGGTACAACAAGCCAGAGTGACCCCGTGCTGGCACATGACTTTATCAGCGGAGCTTTTCGCGGTTCAATACGCACTTTGAGCGTTTAACTAGAACTCGATCTTGTTTGCCTGCTAGTCGCCATTTTGCTTCGTTCGTCAGCGACCGTTGTCAGCCTCACACTTATGACGAGTCTCACATACTCTTTTCCGTTAGACAGACGAGTATCTTTGCTGAAGATAGCCTTTTTTTCCATGAGCTCCAGTTTTGCGACTCTCATATGGCTGGGGCCTCTGAGGCTAGCACGATCACTTCGCAGCCTACTACTTGTCTCTTGTAAGCTATTAGGGAGGCATGTTGTTGCCTTAAGTACAGAACAAATATATGGCACCTCCTTCTACCGGGATTTGAGTCCCCCAAGCCTGGGCGTATATTTTCTTGATTTGGCTGCTGATGTTAAACCTCAAGAGATGAGTAGGCGAATAACCACGGCGGAGAAGATGACGTTGGCGAGGAGAAGCAGCCTCCGGCCCCGACCCAGCAGCCTATAGCAACATGGAAGAAGGCTGCTGTTGTAGGTGTCCTTTTTGCTGTCATTGTCGGGCTGTCTGTCGGTCTGGGTGTCGGCTTGATGAGACCCAATGGAGGCAGTGAAAACAACGACGGCAACAAGACGCATATCGAACTGTGTAATGTGTCTAGCCGGTCCCCGAGGTGGGCACTAAAGGTGGCCGACTCGTGGCAAATCGTCCTTAAGAACGCCATTCATAATAATGTTGGCTTTACCCCTGATGTTGACAGTTAGGACTTTCACCTCTTTGAGAATGACAAGAAAACCATCGACGAGCTGCACGACCGTGGCAAAAGGGTCATTTGCTACTTCAGTGCGGGTGCAGGGGGAAAGGCCGCCCTGATGCGAATGACTTTCCTGAGACCGAACTTGGGGGAACTTTGCCAGAATGAAGGATGAGCGCCTGGTCCGCCTCAGTAGTCTCAAGATCTGTGATATTATGAAGAATCGTATCGTACTGGCAGCCAACAAAGGTTGTGATGGTATTGACCCTGACAATGTCGTTGACTTTGTAAGATATTCTTGTTTCATTATTCAGCTCCACGTCTAACTCGGGTGCCATAAAAACGGTGAAAACAACTTGGGGCTCACAGAACAGGATTCAATCGATTTCTTGGCATTTCTCCACGACGAGGCCAACAAGTACAACATGTCTGTCGGCCTCGAGAACACAACCGACATCACTGACGACGTTATGCACCTGACCGACTTTTCTGCCAACGAACAGTGCGCTGCTGACAAAGAGAATATTGATTGTGAGGCTTTTCACAAGTTCATCGATGCCGGCAAGCCCGTGTTCCATATTGAGTCCCCCCTGATGATGATGCCCGGGCCTAATACCCCGATGATCTCCGCGAGAATATTTGCGCTCGCAAGAGCGCCGGGAAAGACTCGGACAGGCTCAATACCATCTTCAAAATAATGAACCTCGATGGATCGGTGCAACTCCGCAATGGCGACATATATGAGCCAACGCTAGTTCGCAGCGACAGTAATTGAGAGAGGTCACATGTATCTCTAAACAGTTATAGAGTATGGATTGCCACCGCTGTACATACGATAGCGAAAATATAATGCTCCTTTTCTGTTCTTCTGTATTCAAAGTAAACAAGAATTTGTCTTACCATCAAGTTCATCCCTGTCCTCAGAATTTCCCACCCTCTTGCTTGAACCAGTCGCTGTTTACATCCATCATAAAATTTGTAATGTTAAAGTCCGTCGCTATGCCGTGTTGCGGGTTGACATTACTGCTGGCATGCATCGCTGGATGCGTTACCGCCTCGTTTGGCACCGCCAAACTGTCACCCGCAAGAGGGAGGCGTGGGACATTGAAGAAGTCGAATACATCGAGGTACTCTAGCTCGTTCGCCGCTGGAATTCTTGCTGGTATTTCGCTTGACAACTGGCTCATTGTATGCATGCCATGCCTTGGTTGGCGCGAGATGAGGAAGTCCAGATCAAACGCAGTACGCCGCATGTCTGCCAAAATCTTCACCGAGCTGGGCGTGATTCCGTCGCCTTTTTGCTCGCTATCTCTATGCTCGTCCAGGACTCTCTGCAGCAGGCTGCAGTATCGTTGAGCGACAGGCCAAAAAGCCCCCAGGACTCTCAATGTATCGACAAAAAACGCAATTTGCTGCGAGAGCTTATGTTCAACTGTAGATCCATGCACTAGCAGCAGGCGTGCAGACACCCACACGGTAAATGCGAATGGCGGCCCCAACCGCTGTAGATATCCATTCGTGGAAGCGAACTCGGTCAGGGCAGCGATGTTTTCAACTGCACCGAGACATCTTTGCGATGCGCTAAAGGATGGCGTAAAGATGGGTGACCTCGTTGTTGGATATGCGGCTGACGAATGAAGTCTGATAACCGTAGTGTGGTACGTCGCATGAAGCATGACCCAAGTACAGCTTAAGTTTCGACTTCCGGGCTGGAAAATCTTGCCCATGTTGCTAAATTCGGCTGGGAGGCCATACTTCCAGGATGTAAGCATGTTATCCAGCTCTTTATACCTGAGTTGCCATCTCTCCACATCCTCAACCACTCCGATATTCACTGGTTGCTTCAGGAAAGTATGAATCTTGGATAAAATTCCAAGGACCTCAATGTAGTACGAAAATGCGCCCAGATGCGCTGTGGTGTTCAAGTCATTGCGGGGTACAGCCTCTGCCTCTGGGAAGCTATGTGTTGTGAACCATTTGGTTTCGACTTTGCGATTTGCCATCCAAAGATCATCGCGACATGGAAGACTTCTGTCGATTTCCCGATCGTCCAGCGCAAATTCGAAAGCTGTAGCAATGGTGGCGTATCGGTCCAAAAGATATATCATCCAAAAGAGACGCCGCCGAGATTCTTCTTCAATGAAATCCTTTGGTTCGGGTAGAACCATGGCTCTTAATGTGTATATTGAAGTAAAACTTGGCGAGACCATAGCAGATGTAGTTTCAACAGCCAGTCCGAGCTGAACTACAGAGCGTGTAATGAGTGCCATGACGTTCCAACCAGGTGGGCCATTGCTGCTTCCGCACAGGTCTAAGGCCAGAATAACAAGTGCTTGTAAAGATTTGACTGATGAATTTTCCATACCGTAGAGAAGAACTTTGTCTTTCGAGAGTCTGTGGTATTCCCTTCGCTTCTCCTCGGTGAGTCGTCCGTCGCTAGAAAATCGCATGGTAGTCGCAACGATTGCATGAAGCAGTATATGATCAGCCTCTCGTAGTGCAGATGGTCCAAAAAGACTATCCAGTGTAGTTTTTCTGTGTAAAATTGGACACCAAGTGTTTATGTTTTTAAAATACAAATCCGCCAGCGCGTATACGAGATCGTACGGAGGTAGATCCTGATCTGCGCCTTGGGTCCCAGCATGATGAGCAGCGTTTATTGGGGAGGACTGGTAGTATTCTTGCGCGGCAGAACTCGGGTGTGATGTAGCTGACATAGTGGACATTGAGCGCTGCTGAAAACCATTGTGCATCATGGGGACCTGGTTAACGGTGATCTCGTTTTGAGAGCTGCGGGCAAGTGACACTTGTTTCGCCAGGAAGAACCCCGCCTCTCTTTGTGATGTCTGTAGCATATCCTGTGGGCAGGAAAGCTGTGTAGATTCACCTGGAGTTTTTTGCTCACCAGGCAGAACTTGAGGGCTTCTTTGAGCGCCAACAGATTTCTCGCTAGGCACTGTGTGGCCGATATTGTCGAGTATTTTGGAATGAGATGCCAGTATTGCCTCAAGTTTATCAAGTCGTTGTTCCAACTCTTTTCCGTATCCTGCTCTCAATCCGGGCTTTTTGCGCTCCTTGTACTCGCAAGTCGCTCCATTGCGGCTGCACCAGCCACATGAAGGCTGGCCGCGATCACACTTCACCTGAGTCATAATCAGCAGCTGCAACCTTGATATTGGTTTGAGGTCCTACTTTTCTTTGTTTACAAAGCTCGCACCTACATGTCATAATATTAGCTTCTGAGCTGATGGGCAGTGTCTTTGGGCCAACGGGCCCCCACTGGAGGGCTGGGCTATGAGGAGGATGCTGATAATTGCTGGTTGGCTGTGGGGATGGAAACACAATAGTTGCTTACGAAACAGATAGCGGTCGCTTTCTCTTTGCGTCACGCCCAGGATAGTCGTCGCCATCGCTTTGGAAGTCACTGTCTTGTTCCGGTCCAATTTGCTCATGGACCGAAGGCGAACGTTCCGCAAGTTCCGCGCTGCCGTGCATTGCGACTCGGGCTACTCAACGCCGGTCAATTGGGAAATTTTCGAGATATAGCTACTGCTTAGATGCAAGCAGTTTCCCAGAAGCCGATCTTCCAGGCGACAAACTAGGTGGATGCCAGTACGGGGGTGGGCTAATAAGCAATGCTCGGGGCAATGAAGAGCGACAGGCGAGAGTTTGAAGTATCCCACAGAAGGTCGTCCGTAGGTACTACCGTACTATCAGTAGAGAGTACGTCCGAGCTAGTCGCATACAGCCTAGTCCCTCCAAGGTAATTACAGCTTGGCAAGGCGAGGGTCTATGCAAGTTGCGTCGGGTGTGTTGATGAGCCAGAAGCCGGATGCACGTCGCGGTTCGCTGGGTCAATCACGATGGTTCGGTATTGGTTGGATGAAGGTTATCGCCGCGACTGGCAGTCAGTCGCCCAGCTGCCAGCGGAGAAGAACTATGCTACCAGTACCAGTAGTGCGGTGCTGCCGGGGGAGACCTTGTCCTGACTCAACCCCTCGGCATTGACCAGCTTGCAACTGAGAAAAAATTCGAGGCGATACATACCCGGGCCGATGAGGTGGGTTCGTCGAGGGACCATGTTCCTACCAGCCTGCTCTGCCACAACGTCGTTTTACTTGCGCTCTGTTATAGCCTACCCCGGGTTTGGCTTCAACTAACAGTTCCACGCGTTCTCGCATTGCATTCAGAATGTCTTTCAATTTGCCCACACCACCGATGGTGTCCTGAACATGAAATTCTTAAGGTCCATTTCGGCTGCACAAGACCGGGTAAACTCCACTCCCTATGGGCCATCCGCTGCAAGACAAGTACGCCGCTACTTCAAATTGCACAATCTAAGCAGCGCAAAATGCAATAGACCAAAAATGGGGAAATAAATGGGAGGAAAATTGCCTATGTCGCATCGTTGTTAACCGAGAGGTACGTGTTGATCGGGGCATTTACCACCGACCTACCTAGTGTGTGTCCCAGTGCTATCCCCGATGTGAACAGGCCTGCAACGCATTCCGTATCTCAACTACTTCCTCAGTCGCCCACTCGCCCTGGTACTATTAATATTTTATGCGTTCCGAGCTAATTCTCCTCGAAGCATTTCATATCTTGACAAGTACAGTATCGCCATTCAACCGCCGGTATGGCTTCCTCTGTTCAACCGTTTCCAAGCATCAAGGCTGTCAGGTCGTTCGTCATTGACAGTCTCGGCTCTGGTAGGCCTCACTGTACCTTGGATTTTCGAAATATCTCTGATGAGTGTCCCAGGAGGTGACTATCACAACGTTGAATGTGGCCATTGGTATGTCATTCCACAACAGACCCAAATTATTAATACTTTGACTGACAGCCTGGGCTGACAGGCTAATTGATTCTGATATTTCGACACCATGTTCGATATGGCCACAATACCGCAAATCCCGAACTAGTTGGGGAATTAATGCGCTTGGTTCAGTTTTGGTCGAAATCGAAGCCGATGATGGTACTATTGGTCTCGCTACAGGATTCGGTGGTACGTAAGCCCCTATGATCTTCAATGTTGCGCGCTCTGGCTGAAGCCGCTTCGATGCAGGCCCGCCCGCTTGCTGGCTCCTCCATCAGCACTTTGAGCGCTTCCTCATTGGTTCTGATCCTCGAAACTCAAACTTGCTATTCGAACAAATGTATCGCGCATCGATGTTTTACGGCCGAAAGGGCCTTCCGAACGCCGTCATCTCAGTCATTGATTTGGCCCTGTGGGATCTAGTCGGAAAGCTACGAAATGAGCCCGTCTACAGACTGATCGGCGGTGCCATGAAAGAACGCATAACATTTTATTGCACTGGTCCAGAGCCAACTGCAGCCCAAAAAATGGGCTTCTGGGGTGCCAAAGTTCCCTTACCGTTCTGCCCAGAGGAAGGGCATGGCGGATTACGAAAGAACGTCGAGTTCTTGAGAAAGCACAGAGAGGCAGTTGGGCCGGACTTTCCTCTTATGGTGGATTGCTACATGAGTCTCAATGTTTCATACACAATCGATCTGGTCAAGGCGTGCCAGGATCTTGACATCAATTGGTGGGAAGAGTGCCTCTCCCCAGATGATACTGACGGCTTCGAACAAATCAAACGAGCGCATCCGGCAGTCAAATTCACGACTGGTGAGCACGAATTCTCAAGATACGGTTTTCGCAAGCTCATTGAGCGCCGAAATCTCGACATCATTCAACCCGATGTCATGTGGCTGGGGGGCATGACTGAGCTACTCAAGGTCGCCGCCATGGCTGCCGCATATGATATTCCTGTTGTGCCTCACGCTAGTGGGCCATATAGCTACCATTTTGTCATTTCACAGCCCAACACGCCATTTCAAGAATATCTGGCCAACTCGCCAGATGGCAAGAGTGTTTTGCCTGTCTTTGGTGGCCTATTCATGGATGAGCCCATCCCTATGAAAGGCTACTTGACCAGCGCAGATCTGGACAAACCGGGCTTTGGTCTGACTGTCAGTCCTACAGCTCGCTCGAAGTTGATTCCTTCGAATTATTTGTTAAGCCCACCTCCGCCTCCTACTTTAAAAAGGCCTATTACCAACACCCAAGAATACCAAGAAAGAAAAAAAAACCGCCAACCACCCAGATGAACAGTGCTAGGAACTGAGTCCCTTCAACTACGATTATCATAGACTCAATTTTTGAACTCGTTATATTTTCTGCCTGGCAGTGCTTAATTTTCGCATTTTGGTAAAATCTAGCTCTCATTCAGTTACATTCTAGACACATTAAGTCTATCGTCTAATCTAATTTTATATTATATGAAATTTTATATTTTATTAAAATCTAGCATTGATTGACTTACAGTCTAAGTATATTAAGTCTATTTATCTAATCTAATTTATACTATACTGATTTCCTGAATTTTAATAAAATCTAGCTCTTATTAACTTATGGTCTAGGTATATTAAGTCTATTATCTAATATAATTCCATCTTATACTAGGTTACGTATTTTAGTAAAACCTAGCTCTTCTTAACTTGTAGTCTAGGTACGTTAAGTTTGTCGTCTGATCTAATTCTATATTATACCGGTTTTCGTATTTTGGTAAAATTTAGCTCTCATTAACTTGTAGTCTAGGCACGTTAAATCTGTCGTCTGATCTAATTCTATAAAACACCGGGTTTCGCATGTTGTCGTGAACAAACACCACGTTCCTTCAAACTGAATCATGCCCATGAGTCTGCGTGAATGGCCTATTTCGAGGGTTCTCTAAAAAGCCTCATTTCTCGCCAAGGTGCCTTGCTGCCTGGAGAAATATAGCACTGCTTCTGAAGAAAGCAATCAGATACATATACAAGTATAATGCTATCGTCAGCACGATGAGAGAAAACGGTGAGTAATACAGCGAAGCAGCCCGCCGGAGATTCTGCTACCATTGTGGTCTTGAAAAACGGTAAGTTTTAAAGGAGCCCAGTGGCTCTCTGCCGCTTTAACTAGTTATGTTGGATTAAGGTACACTTGATAGGAATAATAATAACATTCAATTCATTGATTCTGCTTGCGTTCTTGTTGAGTTGTTGGAACCAACCAGCCGGGGCGGGCTGGTTAGTTCCAAAATCGATGCCTACAATTATTGTGGGTCCATCCTCCGTCCTGGCCGATCAAAGGCCGGAATTCCTGTGCCCGCTTGGGCAGGGTCAACAAGTTATATATTATGGTATGACTGTCAAGACTTGTGCCGATCTGTGTTGCTCAATGTTGGAGTGTTGTCAACACAGATGCTGGGGCAGCGAGTTGCTCCACCCGTCGTGTCTCGCTAAAACTGCGCCCGAACAGCGCGATCCACAGAGCTACAGTTCCACTGCAAAGAGGTAGGAAAACTACCTTTCATTGTTCATCTGGGAGTCATCGATCAAAATTCTTTCGCCAGTTTCTTTCCACGCTCTGAAATAGTTTCAATGACTATCAAAGGATTACTGAAGGGCAAAACTGCCCTGATTACAGGAGGCACGACTGGCATTGGTCGAGCCATATGCCTGCGATATTTACAGCAAGGGGCGGATGTACTCGTCAACCACCTCGGTCTAGAAACGGATAAAATTCACTTGGACTCACTAATAGCTCAAGCCGGTGTGTTACGGCAAGAGGACCCGGAATCGGGGCTGCTTGCGCACGAGGTTGGTGACATACGCTATCAAGAGACGGCGAGCAAGTCAGTTGCCGCTGCGGTGCACCACTCGCGGAACAACCGATTGGATATATGCGTTAGCAATGCAGGCATATGCACATTTGCTGATTTCCTGACACTTTCACCAGATCTCTTCGAAGTGACAGCAAGGACAAACTTGGACGGAGCATTCTACATTACTCAAGCAGCAGCTCGACAGATGGCTCTTCATCAGAGCCCATCAGGTGGCAGCATTATTGGCATGTCATCTATCTCCGCCTTGGTTGGGGGTGGTCTACAGACTCACTACACTCCCACAAAAGCAGGTGTCACTAGTCTAATGCAGAGCACGGCCGTAGCTTTGGGGAAATTCGGCATTCGGTGCAATGCGTTGCTGCCAGGAACCATCCGTACTCAGCTAAACGAGGGAGATCTTTCAGATGATGCCAAGAGGGCATATATTGAAGGGCGCATTCCTCTAGGTCGCACTGGAGTCCCAGACGACATGGCTGGGCCGGCAGTCTTCCTTGCTTGCGACGAGTTAAGTGGCTACGTGACGGGAGCTCAATTACTTGTTGACGGCGGCTTGTTTGTAAATCTACAATGAAATGGCCTTGCTCCAACAGGCAGGCAAGGAGGCGTTGGACCTGAGTTCAAATCGAAGGTAATTCGAGTAGGAGCTGTGGCAAACCACGCTTCTTAAAAGATCGGCATAACTCGCAGTCGCAGCATTTAATCTACAGACAATAAGCAGTTGCAGATTGAGTGTTGAAAATGCGGAAAATAATGCTACACACTACGCACTTGCATGGCATTGACAAGTAGGAGAGGGGTTGCGGTGAGGGGCATGAGGGGGCATGAGGGGACATGGGGGATGCTGAAGTTTCACTGAAACAGAAGGATGCAAAGGCATTGGCGTGTGTCGAAGGCATACCGACATACCGTTTGAGTTTGCTACGGTGTGTCAGTCTCAAAATCCTCGGGGCCAGTGAGGAAATTCCTTACCGGTAGCTTCCACAGACGGATTCACTCTATTGAGACCAAGACGACGATTAGTCATCGCTGGATTGTGCTTATCAGCTACTGGCTATTCGCCACACCTTGAACATCCTGGGTCTTCAGAATTGTTCATATAACTTCAACATCTACAAGGCACCAAGATGATATTTCTTTTTGTGCTGAGTATCACTATTGAAATATCCAGCGTCTCCTCATGTGGTCGTTAAATTGCGAATGGCCAGGTTAGACTGCTGGCCTGCCCTTCGCCGTCTTCAAATGCTGTGCAGCGATTGTGACGTCATGGTGGATCAATATCACTCTGACCAGTACACTTTATTACTGGTAGTGTTGGTTTAAACATGACTACTACTTATCGAGAAGAACTGGCCACAGCTTGTCCTCAGAGAAATGCAAGGGTAACCCCCGGCCGACCATGTCAGACAGTCGAGGAATTTGTGTTTATGCGTCATGCCCTTCAAGAGAAATGTGTCGATTACCTCCTGCACGAAAAGGCCGAGGCTTGCATGGCCTGGTCAGTGGCTGATCATTATCCTGTACGGATTATGGAGTACTTCCGGCTAATAATTTCTTCAGACCTCAGCATGCATAGAAATAGGTCGCCGCTTGCCAGTACTCGGTAGAACTAGTAGAATGTGGCGTAAGTCGAAGACAAGGATGCTAGTGAGGAGTTTCTTTTTAGCGCCGCTTGTATCGAGGTCATGGCCATGTCTGCGTCATCACCGATTATTGGACAAGCACACTGGCACACAAGTTGACAAGTATCGCAGAGTTTACGAGCGTGTGGGACTTTGGTGGATCAAGGCAATTGATCCTGACCATTGTGCCCGCAAATCAAGCCAATAAGAAAGAAATGGTTCCCGCCGTTATATGCGGCTCTGGAGAGCAAAAATACAGTGGATTGTGATGAAGTCACTAAAATACTACCGCTAGATATAAATATACTGCAGCTTCCCACCGTTCAAGACGGTAGAACCTCAGGGCTCTTCTTACCATTAACCTCAATATATTCTCCCCACGATCAGATCCGCAAGAGGCTCCAATTGCATCAGCAAACAATTGGAGCGTGTCTCTATTCTCGTTTTAACCAATACCCCAGCAGCCTTTCCACACTATGGCGACACCTAAGCAAGAAGCCGCCTTCTTCGAGCAGGTGGCGCATGTGAAGAGAAAAATGAATGCTTCTACAGGAACACCTGTCGACTCTATACCAGGCTCACCTGAGCTAGGCTCGGGCAGTTCAAGAGGTAGCACTACAAGCATCGGAACTCCTGGCTCTGTCAAGTCTCCTAGCAATATTGCCGATTCATTCGTCTTCGCCTTTGATATCGATGGTGTGCTTGTTCGCGGCGGTAAGCCTATTCCAGAGGCTATAAAGGCGATGCAAGTGCTTAATGGCGACAACGAATACGGTCTCCGCGTGTAGGTTATTCTAGCATCGCAGCATTTGACCTCTTCTGACATAAAGCAGTCCTCACATTTTCCTCACAAACGGAGGCGGCAAAACAGAAGAGCAGCGGTGCAAGGACTTATCCGGCCAGCTCAAGCAGGACGTTCGACCTGGCCAGTTCATTTGCGGACACACTCCAATGAGAGAAATGGCAGAAAAGTATAAGACGGTTCTTGTGATTGGTGGTGAAGGCGAGACGTGTCGCAATGTTGCCGAGGGCTATGGCTTCAAGGATGTCGTAACCCCAGGTGATATTATCAAACACGACGCTGCAACGACACCCTTTCGCAAGCTCACGGACGAGGAGCATGCCAACTCTCGTACCCGCGACTTTTCTGATGTCGTGATTGATGCTGTTTTTGTCTTCGCCGACTCTCGGGACTGGGCAGGTGACATACAGATCATGCTTGATGTTTCGATGTCAAGGGGCGGGGTTCTCAGCCAACGCAGCGAAACATTTGACGAGGGACCTCCATTTTACTTCTCCCATAACGACGTTGTATGGTCGGCTGCACATGAGCACGTCCGTCTTGGCATGGGTGCATTGCGTCGCATGTTTGAAATCACCTTCAAGGATATCACGGGTGGTAAGGGAAAGCTACATACGCATGCTTTCGGCAAGCCGCAGGTTCCCACATTCGAATTTGCCTATCGTCTTATGGGCCAGTGGCGCCAGACCGAGCATGGTCTCGCCAAGCCTCCCCAGACCGTATACTTCGTTGGCGACACTCCCGAGAGTGACATTCGTGGCACCAACGCCGTCAATGAAAAGGCCGAAAACGAATGGTACAGCATCCTTGTCAAGACAGGTGTCTACGAAGAGGGTACCGAGCCCGCATACAAGCCACGAGTTACCGTTGACACTGTTCTTGATGCTGTCAATCATGGTATCCAGCGAGAGATGCGCAAGCGTGTTGCGAATAAACTCCAGGAGCAAGTCATTACGCCCTCCGACACGCTCGCTGTCGTGGAACCGGACGACCTGCGGGTCTAGTCTACGTTGCTGGCGCTTGATTTTACGTTTCGAGAATACCTGGATTCATGTTCTATGATATTATGTCTTTCGGGCACGGAGTTATATTTCGAGCATTTCTTGAGATTGCATTCTACCTAGTTATACGGCTGATACCATGTCAACCAAGTGCTGGAATGGCGCACCTCGGATTGTTTACACAACTTTTCTTCTCTAGAGTACACATTGAATCCGTTACCCACTGTATTATAAGAATTCTCTCAAAGTTATAGCACATGACAATATCACGATCTGCAACCCTCAAATCGATAATATTGACATCGCATATAAAGTAGAGTCCTCGACAATTGGGGCCAAGCTCAGTCGTGATGGAAAACAAATCCTCCCCACGCCGACGATGATTGCCAGCCTGCGACATGGACCGCCCTTTGGCGCTCCTCTCGCTGCCGCAGTGCCTCGTCAATAGTTATGTCAGGTGGGAATGGCCGGACTTTTTCTCGGTCGACGCGAAGCCAGCCTTTCCATCCCGCGGTAATATCGCCACCTCCTACGCCTCCGAGCACTATAGTTCCCCAGAGTTCTCTACCAGCGCTCCGCTTTGCTGCGTTGTTATATAACATGTAGTTTTCGGCGCCAGCAATGTGGCTCCTGACTTGGTCGCGTGCATCCTCAGCAGGTCGCAATACATAGATGTGCTCAAGATCAGATCTGCTGCAGGTTAACCTAGAAGCTTGGAATAGACCCTCATAGTCAATGATAATAATAACTTTGTTGTTTGGGGTCGAAGCAAGATTAGATGCGATCTTGTACACCAATGGCAGATAACGGCCAGTGATAGAAAGCCCTCCAGTTTTGGTGTCTCGAAAGTGTTTGGAAATTACTTCATCCAACTCTTGAATTCCAGTAGACTTGGTTTTATAGTTTATTGATGCATATCCTTCGTGGATGGCATTGTGATTATAAGAGCTTCGCAGGGTGTCGAGAACCTAGATTTAGTAATCAGATTAACACCACGATACTGCAAGCTAGAACAAGAGTAACAGAAATATTGCAGTGTTCGATCTTACTCCTCTATGTCCGCGCGGAATTTCTACATATTTTTTTGTCTTGTTGGGTAGTTGTGATTATTTTGCGGCGGCGACCCTAGCAAGTGGTGCAGATGTCTGAGGCAATTTTAGACGTACCTCTTCTAGACTTTCACCTACCACCTCATTTAAGAGACGGCTACCCAACGCTGCGTCCATCACCAAACTGAAGGATGTCGCCGCCCTGTCCCAGTTTTGACGTTTCCGAGCTTCCTGCTCGTGTCCAGCAGGATTCTGATGGTCGCCGGCGCAAGCTAGACGGAAGCGCCCGCCGGATAGAGCTTTCAGCGTGCGATCTATTCAAGATGAACCAATGGGAGTGTGAGCTCAAGGACGAGTCGATGTCGCAAAGCCCTATTAGTTGCTGGCCTGTGACACGCTTCTTTCGAATGTGAGTTCTTGCATTTTTGTTTCCGTTTTTCGATTCAGCAAGGATGACTGATAGAGATTGTGCAGGTGCAAAGATAAAAAGGGCCCGTTCTCGGTAGAGACAACAGGT
Organism: Cordyceps javanica; assembly: GCF_051103115.1. Lineage (NCBI taxonomy): Eukaryota > Fungi > Ascomycota > Sordariomycetes > Hypocreales > Cordycipitaceae > Cordyceps > Cordyceps javanica. The sequence continues at coordinate 4,867,307 of NC_139296.1, forward strand.
TGGGAAGGAAAGGCTAGTGGCACATACCGGCCGCCGAGCAGCGCTGCCAACCAAACCATGACAATGCAATGGATGAATGCTTGGTCAGACTCGTGATGCGAACAGTTGCCTATGGGAAAGACTCCTCCCATGCACTAGAAGGTTTCTTCAGCCAATCATGTCATTTGTAATACTAGTTGCATCACCAGCTCTCACAATATACTTGCGCTCGCCCAAAATCATCATGAATTTTTTATCATAGCATAGATGAAGTCCGGTGCGGTCTTCCCTCTATTCTGTTTGACTTAAGGCTCAAACCACAGAACAAAACAATACGTTGGCTTATTTGAGCGTGGACTACCGGCATCGAGATTTGCGGACTGAAACTTCCGGATATGAGTATCCGCCAGTATAGTTAACTATTTAAGAAAAGCCCTCAAAATCCGCAACATTACCTTCCTGCAGATATCCAAATGCGAACTCCAGCGAAGCACTACCACTTGAATATGCAATAAAGTCCTGTCCTGCATGAAAAGCGCCATGGTCACAAAAAAAATTGACTTTCAAGTCCAGCGTAGGTCTATTAGAATGCCTCTGCTTAATGTACATATAATCCGGTGACCAGTCAGTCCAGTGCGGACATGATAACTTCATGTTTCACCATCTATTTTAGCAATTTCAACCGCTTCAAGGCTTGCATGGGCTAGCCCACTAGTCTGAGTCTTCAAAAGACATATCGCCTCGACCCAGAATTTACTGCTTCTCAGCGTACCGCTTTTCTTCCAGTTTGGAGTAGTAGTTGTCGCGGGCGGTCGTACGGGGGACATGGTAGCCGTACCTGTAGATACAGTCAGAAACTGATATAATCAATGCGTATTCACAATGTATTGAAATAGAACTCACCAGAAAGCATTAGCCATGACAAAACCAGCACCTAAAGCACAAAATGTTAGCCATTGGGAGATATGAATATGCAACCCCTCAATTAGCGCAAATCAATCGTGTCGGCGCGTCGGCGCGTCGGCACTGGCAAGGTCTACTGATTGACTTCTCGAGCATCCGAAAACGTACCAAGACCAATTCCAAGATCAAGGATGAGGCGGCGACGGAGCATCTGAGCACTGATTAGTCCTGTCAAAAAGAGCAGGTCGGGTATGGAGCTAGGCATATAGCCACGACGCGGAGCCATTGAGATTGCTAAAACGTACGCCAGTGATCGGAGCGACAGCCATGATGAGTTATGTGTGATATTCAGGCGTTTTGGGAGAGATAAGCGTGTTGACTTCTCTTGCAAGACTCTGGGTTGCGATGGAGTGATCTTCGTCAGCGAGCCGAGGATTGGGACATCGAACGATAATCGCGCTAGTGTAGTCACGTGACCTAAAATCCTGCCTAGCAGATGCACGGTCCTGAGGCGAAAAGACGACCCTCGACCTACCGAGCTTGATTAGGAGACCTGTGAAGCGCAGATAATTTGCAACACAAAGGGGCGGACGAAGCAATTCAACCAGTGCGATGAGTCTCCGCCTCGCCTCCCGGCGGCTACTACCGTCAGGTAAGCTTTTCCTATGTTCTCTGGCTTCAAGTGCCTAATGTGCAAGCAGGGTCGCAATTTTCTGCTTCTCCCTCGACTCTCACAAATTCACTCCCCATAAGCATAGGAACCACCGCGCAGAAGCGAAGCAAATGGAGTCTCTTCAAGAACTGGGGAAAGAAGCCTGAAAAGGAAGACGCACTCGCCGGGCTCGACCTTGACGATCCCAAAATACGACAGCAATTCCTCGATCGTAACATGAATGGCAAGATTGAGAACAACATCTTCCAGGACGAAATCGAGACTGCAGTTGTCAAGGATACTAGAGACAGTGCTCGTAAGAAACCCGAAAATCTCGAGCAGAAGACGCGAGAAAACATGGCTATGGTTGTCGACCCGGACCCCCTTGGTCGCATACGATGGCAACGGAGAAAGGTCATTCAGATGGTCCGCAAGAACGGTCGGTTGACGAAGGAGCAAAGGATCAAGATGACAGAGCGTCAACTCGTTCACAAGAGCCCCTTTTTGGCGACGAGTGTGAAGAAGCTGATGATGCTTTCGCGCCAGATCTCAGGCAAGTCGGTAGATGACGCCATCACACAGATGACGTGGTCCAAAAAGAAGATGGCTGCCGAGATTCGGTACTACTTGGAAGAGGCTCGCGACCTCGCTATTTCGCACCGTGGAATGGGCCTGGGCAAGGTCAATGGCGAGCTTTACGAGACCCCGAAGAAAATCCAAACAAGCGAGGGCAAATGGGTCGAGGTCGTTGATCCATCCCGCATGTACATTGCACAGTCTTGGGTAGGCCGAGGAAAGTGGCGCGGAAAGAGCATAGACCCCAAGGGACGTGGAAGAATGGGACTTATCCAGCACCCTGCAACATGTATGCAACCTGGAACGATATTTCTTGGACGTGCACCCAGAAGCTAACTGTAGACCGATCTAGCGCTGACCATTTTGCTCAAAGAGGATAGGACAAGGGTGCGTGAGCACGAAGAGCGCAAAGCGAAGATGGCCGCAAAAGGCCCGTGGATTCATTTGCCAAACCGCAGTGTTCATGGCCAGCGGCCATACTACAGTTGGTAGACCCCGGTCTCAAATGCGCCATCACAATACACTCATCGATACGGGTTCGGATTGGACAATTTGAGAATTGTAATAACGTATGTACATAAAATAGAAGCTGTAACAACTGAACAAGAAAAGAAACTTCATTCCTGCCTGCAGTGATTTGGTGCCGTCTACGACCGATGGACTTTGCGTGGAGTAGACGAATCCAGAAAATCAGAGCGAAAACGAAGAAAAGAGACGTGAATATGCACATGAAAATTTCTCCAGTCTAAGATTGACAAGAACGCGCGAGACGATTAAATCTGATCGCAATCATGATCATGTTATCGAGATCATTAGCACACCCGTTCTGCGCTAGCGTTCATTACACCATGGTACGTGGTTGCTGGCTGGGAACCATGTCCTCGTAGCGATTCGATGTCATCTCGATGTCATTGCCGTACTTGCCGTACGAATCGTGCTTTCGTTCCCCCTCGTCGCGTACGGGATATGTGCGCCCTGAACCAGGGAGTGGTTTAGAAATGTCCATCGAGTGTCGAGGCCCAGTTTGCTTCTTCTTGTTCCTGAGCAAGCAGAATGCTATGATTCCAACGGCAACTACAACAATCGCAACACCGATTCCAATCCCGGCAGCTGCGCCGGACGAAATACCAGAGGCGGGGGCGGGCGAAGATGCAGGAGTTGTCTCACCAGCAGCGGCTGTTGAAGTACCCGAGTGGCTAGATGTAGCAGTACCCGACTGTGGCCATTTAGTAAGAATCAATGGACGACGATAGTATGCTTACAGATGATGTGCTCCTTGTGATCGGCGCGCTCGAAGTCGTTGAAGTGGGCAATACAGATGTTGACACAGATGTCGGTGACGAAGTTGGCGATGTCGACGTCGGGGATGTCGGTGATGGCGATGGAGTTGACGATGTTGATGGAGGTGGCGTACTCGGGGAGTGGGAGTCTGTTGAGGCTGGCGAGGTTGATGGCGACGATGGTGATGGCGACGCATCGACACGAGCAGCAGGTACATTCGCTGCTTCGGCTGCTTGTTGTTAGCATCTATGGAGTGATTACTTATAGGCATAACTTGCAGATGCAGAATCGATCCGGATTGGATCCGACCAGCCCTTGTCGAATTTCATCTACAGTGGCGCCGCAGGTCTTTGAACAGTCGGCGATGAGGTCGACAAAGCGTTGCTTTGGGCAGAGACAGCCGACTTGATTGGCAGCGGCACAACCAAGCTCGATAAAATATTGGTCTTGAACTCGATTGACGCATGTTGGCTAGTAGCACTTTGCATCAGACAGGACCGCATCACGAAAACGCCGATAGTACTAACCACACAGCTTCCATCCGCCATGGCAGTGCTAGTACCGAAGCCTAAAAGGACCAAGGCGGTCCAAAACTGGAACAAGACTAACATGTTCGACAAGGTAGCGTTGAAAACGGTAGTTGACACAGGAACACAACCCAGACTTCTTGGAGTGGGAGACAGTTAAAACGCGACGCAATCAACAGCGGAAAGGGCAAGATAAATAGTCAACCGAGAACCACGCAACGCGGAGGCGGCAAGCGACCTGGCGATGTTTTATTCGCGAAATGGCACGGGGAGGTGAGACAGTATCGTGTTTGCACGAAAGCCAGGCTGCCAGGGACGGGAACCGTTCGCGCGCAAGTAGGGGGTGGGTGCAAGAAGAAGACGCGGAGGCAAAGAATGAGCGAGGGGAACGTAGCCAGGCGCGAATAAGGAAAGACGGAGTGTGGCAAAGGAATGGGATGGAAGATCGTAACGATTGGAATGCGGCGCGGAACCAGACAGCCTTGTGATGTTGGAGTAGAGTCGGTGGGAGAGTGCTCTGGCTGTGGTGTAACTGTTAATACCTACTTTTAGGTACTGTAGGTAAGGTAGGTACCCAAGTACCGTACCTACCTGGTAGGTGCAACATGGCAGCGCCGTTATTAATGGTGAGCAAGTACTTAGTCCAGCACATGCTTGGGCTAGGTATTTTCAGGAGCGAGTGACTGACTAAAAGGAGCCGGACCGCGCTAACTCACTGGCGGATACCTCGTTATCCAGCACAAGATGGAGAGTTGGAGCCCTGTCCTCTTGCAGGGTGCAAAGACCGGACTTCGGGGTACTTAGTAGGGCTTGGGATCAACAGACCCAGTATGCATCATTGGCCATGGCAAAAGTGCAGGTGTATCCGTAGCATTGTTATTATTAGCGAGGGCACCAAGGGCACCTACCTCTCGGCGTGCCAAGTGACCCTGCTTGGTCCGAGTGGCCTACTTACTTAGAAAATTGCAGGGATACATATACTAAGTAAAATACATGAGTACACTGTGACCAGGACATCAAATTTTCCTCGTATCACTAATGGTAAGGTACTGAAGTATTGCCTAAGTATGCCCCCCTCTTCATTGAGCACGGTGTCATGCCCTTTAACGGTTTTTGTTGGTGGGGGTCCTCGTGATGGTCTCAGTAAAGCATACAGCCCGCACCGTAAACCTTTGGGTAATTCGCAGTCGCAGTTCAAGAACATTCTTGATTGCTAGGTCCTGCCCAATCACACCTTTTATCCTGGGGTCCAGATGTGCATCACCAGTGCCGGCCGGGTTCCCACTTCATGCAAGGGGCACGCATGCAATTGAGTGACCCACCTCCCATGCCAAAGCGAAATCCTCTGAGACTTGATGTCGGGTGTCTGTTGCTCGTCCTCAAGGCTGCCGCAGCGGGTTTTGATCCTTCAATGATACGTTTCTGGGTCCGTTGTGCGATTTAACTACTTACTTATATAATGCTAGCGAAACTGCATGAGCCAGCGTCTGGTCATTTCCTTTGGCGCAGGGCGGGAGGACCCCAATTTGCGACGAGAAAAAATATATCCTGGCGCGACACTCAGCCCGTCGATCGATGACTGGGTCGAAAGCAACTGGTATCACTCAGGTACTTGGTCCCTTTTACTACTGGTATAGTGGGTGTTAGTTGTCGTGAGTATTTGCCATTCTTTTTCTCGTTGTTCAGGTTCGTTGTCCTGCAAGCTTTCCCTAATGAAGTTGACTTTCCTATCTCGCAGTTTGTCCTAGTTTTTAAATGCTAATCATTACATGCGCATTTTGATTCCCTGGAAGACATTGGCCAGCTACGGACCCTTCTTCTTGATATATAGAGTAAAACTAACAGCGCGATGTCATAATAACAAACAAAATAACCGGGGCGTGACGATTCGTGGTTTCATGACTAGCGATCGGAGAATATGTGTGCATGGATACCGCCGTACAGTGCTGGTCGGTTGATATAAGAAGTTCCGCGGTTCGCGTGCTGAGTATGCAACTACGCCCTGTTGGGCATCCGTCAATGGTCATACAACCACACGATGATATCACCAACGGCAATTTGGTCACTGCGGGTACTGATCCGGCCCAAAATATACCGTGCTCTTGCAATACGACAGGTAATTAAACAGACGACTTATTCGGTCTGACATTCTACTATCAGCACGTAGTGTGACAACATGGCCTCAGCATATGCTGAGCCCTGTACCTCGTACCCTAGAGGATCCCTCCACCAAATATCTCGTGCTTGGCGCAATATCATCCGCCATCTCAGTCGACCCGTTGTCGAGCACCGTAGGCTGACACGATCTCCTGTCGACTGTTTTCGCCTCTACGGGCCCCTACGTATCGAGCAATTTCCAAACAGACGTGCTGTTCTCTCGCCAGCCAGCCAAAGGAAGAAACTGCCATATCATAAGTACACCGCAGACTGGCGGTTACTGCAAGCATTTGACACATTTGCGCAGCGAGCAGCAGTGAACGTCCGCACACGCACTTCAAATGTACTACGGAAGGACGGATGCACCAACATAATCGAGGATAAATAATCTATCAAGTAAACTACCTCCTCAGGACGTACTAGTATTCACACTCCGGCCTGCGAGTTGGGGTATCTGCTATCAAGGCACGTTGTTCACAGCCGCCCCACAGCAACAGGCCGATAAGCCTTATCAGAGAATCGCGGAGCAAACAGCCAGTTCCGTCACAGCGCACCTAAGTATTTACAAAACGGAACGGCTGCGGATGTACAGTGTGACAATACCCAATATCAAAATCGCCAGCGAGGCGCGTAGTTTTTTCGACGAGCAACTGCGCAACTACTGTCGCTTTGTCCAGCCAAGCGATAGCAGCACTTCCGAATGATTACCGGCGAACGTCAAATCAACCGTGACCATGACCAACCCTATAGGAGAGGATAGCTGGCTCGCTTACCTAGAGGAGGCTGCACGCAACGCCGCTGACCTAGAACAAAGTGTCAATGTTATCGAATCATACAAAAAGGCAACGAGCGCAGAGCCTGGTAGCCTGAGAATCTGGCTGGCATATTGTCAGTATTTCTCGTCACTCCGTGGTACCAGCGCCCGCGGCGAGACTGGGTGGCCTGACGAGGAAAATGCGGCTGGACGAGAAATTTTCCTTCTCGAGGCGGAACTCAAGTTATGGCAGCAAGCGTATAATGCTATCAAATTTCGTGTTGGCGATAGCCATCTGCTTTGGAATAAATGGATCGACATTGAGAAGGACCAGGTTACCTACTCGGAGCGGTCCGAAGGAGTTGCAAAGATCGCGCACGAATATAAAAACCGCCTCGCAACACCACATATCACTTGGGACGAGACGTCGCAAGCTTTCTCGAGTTTTCTTTCCCAGTACGATCAGAGCGCATGGGAACTTTCGATGAAAGAAGTCACCTCAAGTGCCCAAACGACTAAGGCTATAATCGCGGCACGAGATCCATTCGAAACGCGACTAAACAAGTCAATTAGGCAAGGCGACCTGGAAGTGCAAAGAAATATCATGCTAGAATATCTCGAATGGGAGACAGCACAAAGCTGGAAAGACCAGCAGAACCCACAGCTCGCGGCGGATATATGCTCTGGTCTACACGACAGAGCCCTCACAGGCATATTCGCATTCGATGAACCAACGTGGTATGGTTATACATCATTCATATCGGCGCGACCCGAACTTCACTCAAAAGAAAAGCTGTTTGATGCTGTGCGCCGCGCCGTTCAGCATTGTCCTTCCTCGGGCCGCCTTTGGGCTAGATACATTCTTTGTGCTGAAGAGTGCAAATTCTCGTTTGAAGAAATGGATTTGATTAAAAAATCCGCCATAGAGCAAGGCCAGCTATACTCCAATGGCATGGAAAGCGCAATCGAGATGTACCAGTCGTGGTGTGGATACGTCAAACGAGCAGCCATGAGTGCGACTGACGGCGAAGAAGTCGTGGAGATGGCCGATGCAGCCATCAAATCTTGTCTCGAAAACGTGAGAGCAACAGGAAAAAAGTTATACGGCAAGGATTTCCAAGGCGACCCTAAGTTGAGGCTGGAAAGAATATACGTTCAGTTTCTCGCCGAGGTGAAGGATGCTGTTCCTGATGCCAGAGCGTTCTGGAAGAAATTGGCCAATATCCAGCTCTACGCGGATACATATGAGTTCTGGACATGGTATTATACATGGGAGATGTCCATCTTCTGGTCTGATCTTCAGCAAAACCAAGGACCCTCATCAATACCGTCCGACCGCATTCCGTCGCTCGCCACCGAAGTATTACACAAGGCATCACTACGACGTACTATCGACTGGCCAGAGAAGGTTCTCGAGCTGTATCAACAGCACTGCAATGACTACGAATCAGCCGAGAGGCTGCGCAAATGCCTCGATGGCGTGTATAGGGCCGAAAAGGGAGTCAGAAAGCGACGAGAGCGCGAGAAACAAGAGCAAGAGGCAGCGTATGCCGCTTACTACTCTTCGGCTGCACCAAAGGCGCAAGTTCATGCCGCTGATTGCGGGCAAAAACCAAACAAGAGAAAGCATGACTCATTGACGAACGATCATTTATCCGCGCAAGCGTCCACACAATCATCTGCGAAGCGTCAGAAGAATACAGAGGACGATGTTGATATACAGTCAACCACCTCTCTATCAGGGAAGCGTGACCGTGAAAACTCCACGATTATCGTCTTCAACTTGCCTCCTGATACTACGCAAAGCAGAGTCCGCCAATATTTCAAAGACTGTGGCCATGTTAAAAATTTCACCGCCTTTGTAAAGGAGGAAAACAGCAATTCCATTACTGCCCTGGTCGAATTTTCGACGTCGTCTGAGGCTGAGTCTGCTCTCTTTCGCGACCAAAAATATTTTGGTGAGCATCAAATACAGGTTGGATCTGGACATGATTTGACCGTCTACGTCGCCAACTATCCCCCGGTCGCAGATGAAAGATATATTCGTGAGCTATTTCAAGATTGCGGTGAGATTTTGAGTATCAGATGGCCTAGCTTAAAAGTGAACGCGCATCGGCGCTTTTGCTACGTATCTTTCCGTGACCAAGCCGCTGCAGCCAAGGCAGTCGAGAAAGAAGGGAAACTTCTCGACGGCAAGTACAAGTTATTGTCCAAGTTGTCTGATCCTAGGCAAAAGAAGGATCGGGAAGGTGCAGTAGCAGAGGGTCGCGAAGTGCACGTTGCAAACCTGGACAGGACTGTCACGGAGTCAGACATAGAAAATATCTTTTCCAACTATGGAAGAGTCACGCGGGTCAACATACCGCGAGGATTCTCGGGCAAACCGCGGAGCTTCTGCTTCCTTGACTTCGAGACAAAGGAGCAAGCGGAGAAAGCTGTATCTGAGCTGAATAACACGAAATTCCGCCATCAAATATTGCAAGTATCTTTATCGAAGGTGTCTAAAGTCAAGACAACTACGAAGACTATTACTTCAACGGCGGTGGACGATGGTGAAGACTCTTCTATGGAAAACAAGGCAATTCGCAAACGACTTGACACTACAAGTGCTGCTGAAGACATAAGCGCACGCACCATTGCTCTTTTCGGCCTACCTGATACTATCAATGATGCCAGAGTTCGGAAGCTTGTTGAGCCATTTGGCTCGATCATTCGATTCGTGATGCAGCCGATGCATGGTGGTGCTATCATCGAATTCGCAGATGTAGCAAGTGCCGGCAAGGCAGCCCTACAGCTCAATAGTGTGGAATACGAGGGCTACAAGTTGCGCACAGGATCTCCAGACGAACTTCGACTTGCAAAAGCTGAGCGTGGTAATGGCCAACCCGCGGCAAAACCAAAGGACAAGCAAACAGCACGGGATGTTAGCGGAAATGGAAAACCTGCCAGCAACAGTGACTTTAGGCCTGCACCCACTGGAATACGCCGACCTGTGGCGGTTCGATCCCGTTCTAAGCCTGATTTGAGGTTCGCACCGCGAAGTGCTACAAGCTCCAGCAAGGCAGCTGCCTCCAAGGACACTTCGGCAGCTGGGGAAAGGAAGAGTAATGCCGATTTCAAAGCCATGTTCCTTGCTAGCGGCAACAAGGACGAGGAGAAAAGAAGTGGATCGTAATGGTAAGTGTAAAACTTGGGGGCATCTATATCTTTGTAGCATACAGGACAGAGCTGTTTTAAATCACTAATAATATGAGCCTAGAAAGACATTTCGATGCTTAAATGTAATGCTGTGGGCGTGCTCAATACTCTCGTGTATCAAGATAGAAATCCATGCGATCCGAACAACGGGCTTACTAATTTGCCTCAATGAGAAGATCTTTGCCGAAAACACGCCGCGATAATTGCTCTATTTATTGCTCTACGGTTTGGAAAGTACTCCGATAGATTTTTCTTGGTTGAAATCCTGCGTAAACAGCCGTTGCCAGACGTCAAGCCACTTCTCGTGCTGAGCCGTGGGTAGCTTGCCTGGCTGCTTGAAGGACCGCGTGAGAAGCTCCCGCAGCCTTGTGCGGATGACTTTGATGGCGAGCATCGTCTTCCAATCTGGAACTGCGAAGCGTCCCCTATTACCATCTAATATAATGACCCCAGAAAACATCTGAGAGTATACAGTTAGACTTGGACCTCATAAAAGCTATTTGTTCCTGAGGCATCACTTACATCAATGCGAACATCTCCGCAAAGAAGAGCAATCGCAAAGGGATCCGCTGCCGTGGTTTCGTGAGCTCGATAGACTCTAAAGTGAGAGTTAGTATAGCAAGGAAAACGGGATAGAAGAAGAATGGGATAGAATATAAAACGAACGATTTAGATTGCATAATATGATAATATGAAAGCCACTTGATGTCGAAGTGGCCGCGGTTTACTGACGAGGGATGTATGCTGATAGACTGATTATTGCCAATATTTCGCATGCCCTTCATGCCAGGGGTGTCTCGCACCAACAGCTTGGGGTAAAAACTCCAAGCAACTACCGATGCAGACACTACATCGTTATCACTGTGCATGTTGACTCGACCAGGAATTTCGAAAAATTGTTGCTGTCTGCGGCCACGCCCTCCAGAGAAGCGTAGTCGTGAAAGTGTCTTCCGCTCCTCGTCAGTGAGTGGAAGAAAGCCAGAGTCTGCCAAGGAGACCAGAAGTTGGCCTTTCAAATCCTCAATATTTGAAAGAGTCTGCTGACTGAGGAAATTCTTGCGGCAGAACTGCATCTCTTTTCCTATACCGCTGTTTGATTGGCACGTCCGCTTCCATCCCAAGTAAGCATTGTAAACCGTGAGAAGATCGGAATCAGCTCGTCGGAATGCTGCGCGAGCATTATCTGCCTGCGCTCGTTGTCCAAAGGGTGCTGAGAAGGGAGACTTAGACGAAAGAATGGCAGCTAGCGTAAGAGACACGTCTAGACACTTGAAGACCGTCCCAAAAAGTATCAATTTTCCCAGGAAAACATCCAACGGGAGGCGTGCGAGCTGATGTCCGAGTGGCGTCAACTCTTCACCTGGAGTTAACGCCCGGACGTCTACCAACGCGTCGATTGCCCGGCGAATATTTTTTGCAGAAGGGGGGTCTAGTGCATCTCCTAAGGTGTCTTCGATTCCGCCAATTTTGCAAATTTTGACTCGAATTGCCAGGTCTTGCAGTGATAACCGAAGCATTTCTGGAGTTTGTTGATCGCTCATGAGATGGTTATGCCGAAATTGAGTATACATATGAAAGCAAAGACCTTTTTGAACACGGCCAGCTCGGCCACGTCGTTGCTTTGCATTGGCTCTCGAGATGAATGTGTCGATCAATTTCGAAAGCTGCCTCCGCTCATCAAATCTCATTTCACGATGTTTGCCAGTATCAATGACACAGGTTACATCCGGGATTGTGATGCCAGTTTCAGCAATATTAGTGGCTAGCACAATTTTTCGTATTCCATGAGGAGGTATCAGGAATGCAGACTCTTGATCATCTGTTGCAATAGTAGAGTGCAAAGGATACACCAGCCAGTCTTTAGCAAATCGTGGGTCGCCGAGTAGCATGTCATTCAACGTCCGAATCTCCGCAATTCCAGGCAGAAAAACAAGAATGGCATTGCTATAGTTTTGCAAATCTCCATCCGTGGCGATGCGAGCGATTAGCTGCACAATGAGATCAAACTCAATTTGATATTCATCCAGCTGATAAAGGATGCTGCGTGTCTTGGGTGAGTAAGCAGCGAGAGACTGAGAAACATCACTCCTCGGGGAATCCGAATCAGCTTCTCCTGTATCGTCATCCAAATCGACCATCTTGTCCCCTGCTGATTTTGGAGGTGTATAGCCAGTAAGCTCAATGGCATCTTCAAGGTAGCGAACTTCGACGGGAAATGTTCGACCAGGGACGTTGAGGATTGGAGCGCCGCCCAAGTAGGCAGAGAAGCGGTCTGCATCTACGGTTGCAGACATCAGGACGACTTTGAGATCTTTTCTTTGGATCATCAAACGCTTCAAAACGATCAAAAGAAAATCACTATCAATCGAACGTTCGTGGACTTCATCCAGAACCAAGTGCGTCACCTCTTTCAGATCATTTGAGCCCTCCAACATGCGCATGACAATACCAATAGTTGCGTATACCAGCTTCGTTTCCTTTGAAACGTTGGCTTCGAGTCGAATGGAATAGCCAATGAGCGAGCGATTCGTTCCTATGTCATTACGATTCTCACCCAGCTCCTCACTCACACGACGAGCAAGTGAAATAGCGGAAATTCGGCGGGGCTCGGTACAATAAATTTTACATTGCCGCCCGTTAGACAACTCATTCTCAAGTAGAAATGACGGGACTTGTGTACTCTTTCCACTGCTCGGCCGTTAGAAAAGCTCGATATATGGGGGGGAAGAGACATACCATCCAGTCTCACCACATATAATAACGACTTGATTGCTCGCGACAGCCTCTAAAACCTGGGATCTGAAACCCCACATAGGAAGTTGCATACGAGATGTCTTGGCAGGCTGATCAGCAGGTCTTCGGTATATGTGTGCTTGTTGTACTTACCAACATGGATTGGAATTTTGAAGTGTTAGATTTGTCATTCCAAATCTTTCGCAACAGATCGGCATTTCCTGTTTGCTTGGTGCGGTGACCATTCTGGTCAGTCGCTTCCGACTGTTGTTTGGCATTTCCGCGGCCTCGGAAAGCGCCTTGTATGATGACGCCATCTTCTAGCTCCTGATCAAGTCTTTCTCTGACGAGGCTCCGCAAATCTTTCACCACAGTTCGATCCGCGGCATCTGCGTGGCTCTTCTTGGCTTCTGCTAGCGCTGACCAGACATCCCTCCAGGCTGGTGGTAGTCGAAGATTGACCTTCTCTTCTCTTGCATTGCTGTTAAATATGTGAAATAAGGCGACCGTAGCAATGTATGCTTCGGCTTGCTTCGCATCGGGTGTGGCAACTCCAGCCATCGTGAATGAGAAATGGCTTTGCGATAGGTCCATCGATACATCTGTTGTGAGCATAGGCTGAGGCAGCTCCTGTGCTTTATTCCACCAAATGTCTAAAGCTTTCTGACTTGCGAATGAAGCGTCAGATACAATTCTGTACTGTATTTTGACAGTCGCGTCCCTGATGCCATGTTGGTATGAGATATTGCTCGAAGGGTTGCTGGTCGTCAACGTACCTTGATCGACAGGCTTCCTCCAAGATGCGACGAGGTCCCATTCCTGTCCATTTTCCAAAGTCTTTGAGCACTAATCTCATGCCGTTGGCGCCATTTATGACTGTTTGCGACTTTCCTGTGTTCGGGTCGACTTCATTCTGTGGCAAAGAGTCGAACAATCCTCCGAGATCGTCCATTTCTTCACCTTGAGCAAGAATTTCCGCAGCGATACGCTCGGCCTCGTCGTTGATACCGGCTTCCTGGCGCTCATCCAAATCATGAAAATCCGTGGGCTCTGAATGTCCACGCTCAGCTTCCATCTGTTTTCTTGCAGCCGCTAATTGTTGCTCTACAATGATCTTCTTTGCTCGCCACTGCACTTCGGCGGCTGATTTATCGAACAAAACATCGTTTTCGATCATCTGAATTTTGGCTCCCAATTTCGCATTAGCTATCGTATTATCATCGGAATCAGCCACTGGATTTCTCGAGAGCTCCAAGAGTTTTGCTCTCGTGGCAACATATTCAGGTATCAACTCGTCGGGCTCAATGTCGCTATCACACACAACAGTGGATTTCGTAACGGAGGACTGCGGCTTTCGTTCTCGTCCCTCAATACCTCGACCAGCGGGCTGACGGCCCGGCTTCGGTGTTGCGGATCTGGAAGGTATTGGGCTATCGCTTGGCGTCTCCCCTATTTCAAATAGTAAGCTATTGTAATTCATGTCGCTCTTTCAGTTTTTTATTACCTTTAGAAGTTGGCTTCGGTTTGTTTTCATAAGCCGGCAACTCATCCACGTCACATTCGCGCGCTAGCCAGTCGAGAGACTCTTCCAGCCCCCAGATCAGATCTCTACCAGGGGCAGATATACTCGGTGTGATATCGAGAATATGTTTAACAGTTGAGCGGATGCGAGTTTCTTGGAAGCCGGCGGATTGCAGCGTTAGCTGCAGCGTCCACAGGCGGGCAACCATTTCCTCTTCCGACGGCATTTTGCCGGCACCATGGCTTTCTGCTGATAGGCTCGAAACAGAGAACCGAGTTTCTCCAGAAATTAGATCTTGGATATGGCCCATAAGATCGGGATTGAACCATTTTAAGCTGTTGACAGACTCTGCTTGACCTCGGAGCAGCCTCCGATCCGTTTCCAGTCGGTTGCGTTGACGAGCCGCATCGCGTTTACATTTTGAGGCCAACTTTTCTACCAGGAGCTGGAGCTCAGACTCCTCAAGTTGCTTTTCAAATTCTTCGGCACTCAGCGGGTTTTCTGTTGTGCTGCTCCCGTCTAACTTAGGCACTTCGGTGGACGATGGAGGGGCATCTGTTTTATCAGGAGAGGCACTGGCTGGCGCAGCTAGATCCGACTCGGTCGCTTCGGGTCGTGGTTTTGCGGCGATAGAAGTTGTTGCAAAACCTCGCGCAGGGTTAGGAACCGGCTTCTTCTTCTTTTTATTGCCAGCCATCGTCGCGAATGGTTCAAGAAACGCACCGATGTAGGGTCGGGGATTGCTGGGTGGTTAAACGTGGGGCAACAAGCTGGGCACTTGCCTTGTTGCTGTACGAGACGGGAAAAGCAATAGCCCGATAACTAGGTAACTAGGTACGTAGTAGCGCTAAACAACTACTTACAGATCTACCTATGTTCAGGGCTTGTGAAGTTGCAGTGTGTTTCTCGCTACATCAATGAGCAACACCCTCGTGATTTTCGAGCGCGTATTCACAGAGAAAGGAAGCTAATCGCTTAACAATTCCAGAGTAAGACGATCTATTTAGACATATTTTGTGGCTATCTTTGACAACTCCTACAACTCGCTCCGGCGTGAAAGAACGTGATGCCCCCGCAGAAAAGGAAGAATCGCCATGCTGGTCAAAAGAAACAATGCATCGTATTTAGAGTATACACCTGATCGGCAGTAGTCATCAATCGATACAAAGCCTAATATACCAGATGTCACAAATTTCTCAATACGCTATTTGTTTTGCAAGTGCTATACTATTTGAAAAGTTGAGTCATACCGAGCTGCCAATTGTGCCGATCAACAAGCCGCTTAAAAAGCCCTGATAAGGAAAACTCGCGCATGCAGGAGGAAGCCTCGAACATTGAAGAATGACAAACTTAATAGCGAGTATTTGTCCTTCCACTCTGATTCGCTGATCGAGCACTACAATTTCATCCCCATTCTGTCCCATAGGGAAGATTTTGCGTAAAAATTCACCAGCTTTCCTCGAACAACAGTGGGCGGTGAAATGAGCAACGTGGGGTTCTGGATCCTCACTTTCTGCCCAAAACACTACCACGATCTTGACTACTGCCCAGAAAGAAATTGACCACACGACGCGACCACAGAGATTTCGGCTCTGCGTGTAGCTTTGATCGCCCCAGATGGTCCCATAACTACGAAGAATACTCGATTGCGCCGAAATGTCCGAACCACTTTCCAGCAGCGGAGGCACTCCATCTGGGATCGACCTTGCTGAGACCGTCCGAATTTTGGCATCATCCTCAACTTCTGCTCGAATTGTGCGGCTCCAGTATCTCAACGAGGCAATTGCGCACAAAAGTATGCCGAGACTATCTAAATAGAACTCAACTTGCTAATAAGTTTCTAGAGCTCGATCAAAATGAGGCCCTAACCCTTCTTCGATCCCTCTTCGCTACTGTCCCGTTTTACCAAGACCGTGAATCGAGATTGGCCGTACAACGATGCTTGACATCCCTTATCGAGGCGAGGACCGAAGCCGATATTCTTGAATGCATTGTCCAAACTGTTCGCAAAGAGAGCCAGAAGCAAGCTATTGCTACATCGACCGCATTCGTCTGGGTCGAGTGGTGTAGCATTCTCATGCAACATCTCACTGGAACCGACCAATGGGAATCTTTTGGCAAAGAGATTATAGTTTCGGACGCAGAGTTCCTGGAGAAGTGCCTCCATTACCCGCAGAGGCATGGCATCGCTCGATCTGCTCTTGTCGTAACTCGACGTGCGTTTCGAAAGCTCCTTCGCACGCCTAATACTGGAAAGAGAGCCTTGGAAAATGCTGTCAAAATACTCACAACCAAGCAAGCACAACCTACTGCCAAATTTTCTTTGATGTTAGGGGTCATTGCTGGAGTCTGCGCTCATTCACCTCAGCTGAAACCATTGTTTTTCCCACTGATGCCGAGTTACTACGAGTTCTATGCTAGAGAAATCATCGGCTCGCGCGTTACTATACCTATACACATTGCGGATGGTCTAGGTGATTTTTTCGCTGCTTTCTCGACAAAGGAAGCGCTGAAGGCAGATGTTATACCAAGCATCGAGAAAGGATTGTTGCGGTCTCCAGAAGTCATCCTGACGAGCATCTTGGAGCCACTTATTCAGTCACTTCCGAAAGAGCTTGAATTTTCCGATTTTCTCGAAAAGAGTCTTCTTAAGCCGATTATTTCAAACCTGAAATCGACGAATGCGTCGATCCGAGACGCTTCGGTCAACGTCTTTTGCGCTGCAATTGCGCATTGCCAGGATCATGAAACCATTGACCGCATCATCAGGGAAATTTTCGGCCCGCTGAAAGCTGGCAAAGTTGCTTCTGCCGACCATCGTATACTCTATGCCTCTTTGCTAGAGAGCATTCCCCTGTCTTCCGCTACTTCAGAAACGCTTTCTACAGGGCTTGCACCTGTCGCGTCGAAGGAAGGAAACGAGGCAGCGCTTTCCGGAGAGCTTCGAACCCTGGGAAGAGCAGTCGGTTTTATGCTGAAGAGCGACACGGCTGTTCCTGCAGTTGTTCAAGAGGCTCTTGTAAAGGGTTTGACAGACAGGAAGGTACCTATCAGGAAGCTGTGGATCCTCAGTGCAGGGCAGATCTTATGGAGCAATGTCGATGCTCCATCAGTAGCCAACTCCACTTCATTCATTGAAGCCATTGTACCGAAACTATTGATGACTGTCGACGAGGTTGCATCAAATCCTGCAACGGCTGCACAGAGCGGATTGATAGTAGGCGCTTACGCTCTTATCGCCCTGCAGAATAGGCTGAAGCGTCGATATCCGCAATCGAATGCAACACAGTTGCTGGCCAATGCAGATATCACCAGCAAGGCCCTCAATGTTACAGATAAGCAGCCAATGCTGTTAAGCGCAAGGATTTATAGCAAGGCCACGACCGATGAAGACCTAACGTGGCTTCTTCGAGCGCTATCCTCCTCCTCCGAGCACCTCACGTCCGAAACAAATGAAGCTACATCACTTGCATGGGCCGAAGCTATGGCGTATCTGATTTCCAATCCATCCGTTGGATCCGCTGTGCAGAGGAGAGCGGCAGAAGCATTATCTAAACTGTATGCGGAACGACCAGGTGTCATATCTGACTTTATCATTAAAGGGCTGTGGAATGCACTTAGTCAACTTCACAGCAACGAAAAATACATTAAGCAGGCAAGCGCAAGTCATGGTAAAGTGCTTCGATCGATATCTTTAGATCCAACGGAGATGCCAAATAACGAGGAGCCAAGAATCAAACACGACTTGGAAGCGCAAGCATGCTCTATCATTGTTCTGGCGCAACCGGAACTTATTCCGAACTCGAATTGGATTCAAACTGTCATTCGAATGGGAATCGACCCTGGCGAATTGGCCCGCAGACAAAAAGACACTTTATTATCAGAGATAGGAACCAGAACTGCACCAGAGCAGGTAAGTGACGACAGGCTTCATATTTCTCCTAGCAGATACGCTAATACTCCGACGCCAGCCTGCAATCATCAAACACGCAGCGTATAATGCCGCGGCCGAGCTCGCATTTGTCGCTCCAGATGTAGTTGTCCCGCGGATTTTGGAGTTGATTGAGCGAGATTTGAATACTGATAATCTTCGTTCCATGGGCCCATTAGAAGTGGCTATTTCACGAACCCCTGACGGGGTATGCTTTGTGGATGTGCTAGGGAAGAAGGCGAAGATCACTGCTCCCAACAAGAAAAGCACAATCCAAGAAATCTCTGACTGGGAGAAAGACGCACGTACGCAAATTGAGCAAAGAAAGACTCAGAACAAGAAGCTATCTGAAGAAGAGGCGTCGAAAGCACGTGCCCAATTGATGAAGGAAAAGGGGATTCGGGCGTCAGTGCGAGAGTTACAAGCGAAGATCAACCGCGGCGTTGGCCTTATCGAAGCGTTGGCTATTGGCCCTCCAACCGATGCCACTTTGTGGCTTGGCCCGTCCGTGAAACTCTTGCTTGATGCCATTGAGGAAGGTGCATCTTTCATTGTCGGCGAGGTTATCGCCACTGCTTTCCTAAAATGCTCCGAAAAAATCTCAGCAAGACTCGGAGCCATGCGACCATTTATCGGCGCAGCTACACTGCGACTGCACGAGGTGGCCCTGCCTGGAAACTATTGTGAAGAACCCTTGGAAGATCTCGTAACAAGAATACTTTACAGACTCAGATTTGCTGGTGAGCAACGGCCCTTTGATGTCGCCACTCTCACCTATGTGCTGCCTTTGTTGTTGAACATTCTACGTACTGGCGGCGTTGGCACGACGGATGAGGATTGCGATGCTCAAATTGTCTTGGCCGTGGAAATCATTTCTTTCCATGCTGATATCTGCGAGGATGAGTCGCTCCCGCGTGCTGAGATTATCACGACTTTGATGGATGCTATGCAACGGTACACCCGGCACTACAAGATCATCAAAGACTGCTTTGCGGACATCTGCCGCTGCATTGCTCCCAACATCAGCGAAGGCGAGATGCGTGTGCTGGCCAAGGGATCAACTGTTCCCTCTGGCACTGTCCGCAATGCCATTCTGCAGTCAATCAGTGCAGAGGTTGATATGTCTGAATTGCAATACTCCGATGAGATATGGTTAGCATGCCACGATGACCTGGAAGAAAATAGGGAGCTTGGCCGTGAGATATGGGAGGAAAGCGATTTTTCAATCAAGGAGTCCGCCATTGCTACTTTGATGCCATACTTGGAGAGCAAGGACACACAGTTGCGCAGATCAGCCGCTAGATCACTGGCAGCTGCATCAGTCTTACAAAAGAGCACCATTGAGTCTGTGCTGTCGCGGTTGAAGACATCATATATTAAGCTTGCAGAGCCGAGAGTGCAAAAGCTTGATGAATACGGTATCCCTATAAAGATGGACCTCTCTGATCCCTGGGAGGCTAGACACGGTATCGCTACCGCCTTCAAAGAACTCTCTTCTGTACTCGCGGTTACACAATTGGAGGCACTCTTTGTGTATCTCATAGAAGCTGGCCCGTTTGCTGATGTTAACGGCAACGTCCGTGGCGAAATGTTGGATGCTGCTCTCCAGGCTATTGATAGCCACGGCAAAGCCATGGTTGATACTCTCATGAGGAGATTTGAAGCGACTCTTGAAACTGGCGACAACACTAGTGACGCCGCCGATCGACTGAGCGAGGCGGTCATCATTTGCTATGGTGCTCTTGCCCGTCATCTTCGCCCCGGTGATGCCAAGATTCCGATTGTCATCCAACGCCTCCTGGCTACTCTAAGCACACCTTCTGAAACTGTGCAATTTGCCATCGCAGAATGCTTGCCCCCGCTTATTAAAGCATCCCCTGAGAACACCTCCAAATATATCGAACGAATCATGGATGAGCTTCTCAACTCTAAGAAATATGCGGTGCAGAGAGGAGCTGCCTATGGCTTGGCCGGTGCTGTTCAGGGCCGAGGAATCGGGTCGCTGCGCGAGTACCGCATCATCTCCAGTCTTAATGTTGCTATGGAAAATAAGAAGGACGCGCAACAGAGAGAAGCGGCACTCATTGCATTTGAGCTTCTTTCAACCATTCTTGGAAGATTGTTCGAGCCGTATGTCATACTGATTGTACCTCAACTTCTTGTTGGGTTTGGTGATAGCAATGGTGACGTTCGCGATGCCTGCTTGGCGGCTGCGAAAGCTTGTTTCGGAAAACTCAGCTCCTATGGTGTCAAGAGAATCATGCCAACGCTTCTTGATGGCCTTGATGATCAGCAATGGCGAAGTAAGCGCGGTGCTTGTGACTTGCTCGGTGCAATGGCCTATCTTGACCCCAATCAACTCGCGACTAGTCTGCCCGATATTATCCCCCCTCTTACTGGCGTATTAAATGACAGCCACAAGGAAGTACGCGCAGCCGCAAACCGCAGTCTGAAGCGGTTTGGTGAGGTCATCAACAATCCGGAAATCAAGAGCTTGGTTGATATTCTATTGAAAGCATTGAGTGACCCTACAAAATACACTGACGAGGCACTGGACTCGCTCATTAAAGTCCAGTTCGTGCATTATCTTGATGCACCTTCTCTCGCATTAGTAACGAGAATATTGCAGAGAGGCCTTGGCGATCGCTCCAACACCAAACGTAAGGCTGCCCAGGTTATTGGTAGCCTGGCTCATTTGACTGAGAAAAAAGATATCATCGTTCACCTTCCGATTCTAGTTGCTGGCCTCAAAGTTGCCGCAGTTGATCCTGTGCCAACGACCAGAGCCACAGCATCGAGAGCCCTGGGCTCACTGGTTGAGAAGCTTGGAGAAGATGCCCTGCCAGATCTCATCCCTGGTTTGATGCAGACGCTGAAATCTGATACTGGCGCTGGCGATCGTCTCGGTTCCGCACAAGCTCTAAGTGAAGTTCTTGCCGGCCTTGGCACCACAAGACTTGAGGAGACACTACCCACAATTTTACAGAACGTTGACTCTTCCAAGGCGGCTGTCAGAGAAGGATTCATGTCTCTGTTTATCTTCCTCCCGGTCTGTTTCGGCAATAGTTTTGCCAGTTATTTGGGTCGTATTGTTCCGCCTATACTGGCCGGTCTCGCTGACGATATCGAGTCAATTCGCGATACCGCTTTGCGTGCTGGTCGTCTTTTGGTGAAAAACTTTGCCGTCCGCGCTGTAGATCTGTTGCTACCAGAGCTGGAACGTGGCTTAGCGGATGACAGCTATAGAATTCGATTAAGCTCGGTCGAACTTGTTGGTGACCTGCTCTTCAACCTCACTGGTATCAAGGCCAATGCTGAGATCGATGAAGATGATGATGAGGCTATCAAGGAAGCAGGAGCAACGCTTAAGGAGGCCCTCGGAGAAGAAAAGCGCAACAAGATTCTCTCTGCGCTTTATGTTTGCCGCTGCGATACTTCTGGAGCCGTGAGATCTGCTGCTATTTCCGTATGGAAGGCGCTGGTGCACAGCCCTAGGACTCTCAAGGAATTGGTACCAACCTTGATCCATCTCATTATTCGACGCCTAGGCAGTTCCAACATGGAACATAAGGTCATTGCCAGCAATGCTTTGGGCGAGTTGATTCGGAAAGCTGGAGATGGTGTTCTTGCAAGCTTACTGCCTACGCTGAATGAGGGCCTGCAGACCTCAACAGACTCGGATGCCAAGCAAGGCATTTGCCTGGCACTCAGAGAACTGATCTCTTCCGCCACACCTGAGGCACTCGAGGAGCATGACAAGACACTCATTGCTGTTGTGCGAACCGCCCTGATTGACTCTGACAACGAAGTACGAGACGCCGCTGCCGAAGCGTTTGACTCTTTACAGAACATCTTCGGCAAGCGCGCCGTTGACCAAGTTCTTCCGTACTTGCTCAATCAACTTCGGTCAGAAAGCGAAGCAGATAACGCCCTTTCTGCATTGTTGACACTATTGACGGATACGACCAGATCGAACATCATCCTACCAAATCTGATTCCCACACTTACCAGCCCACCAATTTCTGCATTCGATGCAAAGGCTTTGGCGTCGCTCTCTCGCGTTGCTGGTGCATCAATGAACCGCAGACTACCTAACATTATAACATCCTTACTTGAAAATGAGATCAATTGCACGGAAGATGAACTGCGTGATGACTTGGAAAAGTCTTTCGACACTGTTTTGCAGTCAATAGATGAGTACGATGGACTGAACACCGTCATGAACGTCCTTCTGGGCCTTCTCAAGCATGATGATCACCAGTGGCGCGCTGCAACGGCCCGTCATATGACGAATTTCTTTGTCGCATCCACAGTCGAGTACTCGAGATACAATCAAGACATCATTCGTTCGTTGCTCAACTCCTTTGACGATGGCGATGCTGCTGTGGTAAAAGCTTCATGGGCCGCCCTGAGCGAATTTACAAAGAAGCTGAAGAAGGAGGAAATGGAATCTCTCGTTCCATCTACTCGGCAGACCCTACAGCGCGTCGGTGTTGCCGGGGCAAATCTGCGAGGATTTGAACTGCCTAAGGGCATAAATGCTATACTACCAATCTTCCTGCAAGGCTTAATGAATGGTACAGCGGATCAGCGTGTGCAAGCTGCTCTAGGAATTTCAGATATTGTCGATCGCACTAGCGAAGCCAGTCTGAAGCCGTTTGTCACACAAATCACGGGTCCGCTCATTCGTGCCGTCTCGGAACGGTCAACCGACGTGAAATCCGCCATTTTACTGACGCTCAATAACTTGTTGGAGAAGATGCCAACCGCATTGAAACCTTTCCTACCTCAACTGCAAAGGACCTTCGCCAAGTCCTTGGCTGATGGGTCGAGTGAGGTCCTGCGCACAAGGGCTGCCAAGGCTCTCGGAACTTTGATCAAGTATACTCCAAGAATCGACCCTCTGATCGCGGAACTTGTCACCGGGTCCAGGACTACAGATCAGGGCGTAAAGAAAGCCATGCTCAAGGCCTTGTACGAGGTGATTAGCAGAGCAGGCGCCAACATGGGTCAAACTTCCCGCACCGCTATCTTGTCATTGATTGATGGAGATGTTGATGAAAGTGACACTTCTATGGCAATCACAAACGCACAACTTCTAGGCGCTTTGATACAAAATGTACCCGAGGAAGCCGCAACAAGCTTGCTACGCAACCGTGTGGTCACTTCGAGCTTCAGTCTCTCCTCAGCTCTTGCCTTGAATGCTGTCCTGGTTGAGTCTCCCGAAATCTTGGTTCATAGCTTTATCGCGGAGGAACTCCCTGACCTTCTCTGCCAAGGCATGACTGCGAAACCAGTAAGTCTATCTTTTCTCCAAATTTACGATGATGCTAAGATCTGCTCCAGACTTTTGTCGGCGACAATTACATATTGGCGACTGGCAAATTGCTTCTTTCATTTCCACCCAAGAACTTTGATGCTGCAAAGAGCATCTTTGAGCGTCTTGCGAGCATCATCCAGCCGGGCTGCCCTTCTGATTCTCGCAGGCTGGCATTGGTCATCATACGCACGGTGAGCAGAATAAACATGGAACTTGTTCGACCACATGTGCCATTGCTGGCTATACCAATATTCTCGAGCGTCCGAGACCCTGTGATCCCCGTCAAACTCGCTGCTGAGGCGGCGTTCGTGGAGCTCTTCAGTGTTGTAGAGGAAGAAAGCAGGATTTTCGACAAGTACATGAGCGGACCTGGAGCGGAGCTGCCAGCAAATACGAAAAGGAGCATGTCGGATTATTTTAAACGGGTTGCAACGCGCTTGGGTAGCCAGGCTCGTGAGAGAAGAGACGCTGAAGGTGGACAAGGCGGACTGGGCCTGTCCAACGACGAGGTAGAAGATGAGCGTGAGATATGGAGTGTTGGACAAGTGGAGATCGAAGGCGAAACGTTTACATAGAAGTAGAATATAGGCCTACGAGATTCTAAAAAGACTGTTTCATAGAGAATGGAGGAGAGTTTTGGCTGCCTCTAAGGACCTGCCGTATCCCACATCGTTGTGCGTTAAAGCGGCGCCGCAAGATCAACCAATGAGTATTCTGCTCTTTCGACCCGCTTTTTTCGCTGTCTTCATTGTAATTGGCTCTGGCGACCGCTTCCAGACGGATATCGTGAGAGTTCACGTCATGTGACTTCTGGACGCGGGCTCGATACATTACCTCATTAGAAGCCCTCGCTTAGCGTGGGAATTTAGGCTTAGTGCACGTGAACCCACAAACTCTTTGGTGAATGTGAGCGGCGCCCCAAGAAATTTTGGCTTCCCGAAACCCCTCCCAATCTTTAACCTCCCTCACAAATATCGAGGAACGACCATCGCCGCCACCGATATTCAAGATGTAAGTAGCTGCACAATTGAGGATCATGCGCCATGGAAAGCATTGCGGAGCATTACTAGCATCTTTTCGATGAAACCGAGTCGAACGCATACCACGTTGATGCAATTCAGTTACTGATATGCTAACGAACAACGCCTTCAAGGGTCAACCTGCGAACTCAAAAGCGCCTCGCGGCGTCGGTCGTCGGCTGCGGCAAGCGCAAGATTTGGCTCGATCCCAATGAGCAGAGCGAAATTTCCAACGCCAATTCCCGCCAGACTATCCGCAAGCTGGTCGCCGATGGCCTCATCATCCGAAAGCCCGTGACGATGCACTCTCGCTCCCGCGCCCGTGAGCTCAACCTTGCTCGCAGAGTCGGCCGCCACCGTGGCTACGGTAAGCGCAAGGGTACAGCCGATGCCCGTATGCCTTCTCAGGTTCTGTGGATGCGCCGTCTCCGAGTCCTCCGCCGTCTTCTCGTCAAATACCGTGCCAGCGGCAAGATCGACAAGCATCTGTACCACGAACTCTATCACCTGAGCAAGGGTAACACCTTCAAGCACAAGCGCGCTCTCGTTGAACACGTACGTAAATCACTCGAGAATAGCACGGACATTGCTGACCTGATGTCGAATAGATTCACCGTGCCAAGGCCGAGAAGCAGCGTGAGAAGGCTCTTAAGGACGAAATGGACGCCAAGCGTGCGAAGACCAAGGCTGCCAGAGAGCGCAAGCAGGAAAGAGCCGCAGCCAAGCGAACTGCTATGCTTGCCGACGAGGAGTAGACTACATAACGGTTGCCAATGTCTGGAGAAGGGGCTGCATTCGGAGTCTACGGGTTGGGTCTTGTTTTACACCCTTCTGGTTATTCACTCGTACCAGCGGGGGTTATGGCATTTAGCATTGAAAAATGGAATCCATATGCTCATAGTTGGAACGCTACTGGGTGGTGCGCTACATTTAAGATGGCCATCTTTTGGACCAGTGCAGCATGTAACGCGCATGACGAAAAAAAGAACAAAAAGGAACCATTTTCAATTATACTTTCTGATGATGCTTAAAATCGCACCGAGCGTAACGTGAAACCTGGTGAACTGGAGATGAGGATGGGCTACGATGGTATCGTTAAAAATAAGATGGGGCTGCCTCACTGCCCACCTTGTTGGCCATGTAGCATACGCAGGGCTAATATTAGAACTAGTGGAATGATGCAGGTCTGGTGGCGCGGAGTAAGGCTAGGATGTACGTAGGAATCTATATGGATAGTGGAAATTACGCAGGCATTTCAAACCAAGCGGCCAGACTTTTGTACCCAATATTTGCGTTAGGGTTTGCAACATTCGCCACGATGTTCAGCTATATGAGGGATTACTATAGTCCACCACTGACTGGTAAGAGCGATTGAAGGGCCTTAAAAACTTGCCCAACTCAGCAATTTCGCACGAGGCTTCGAGTTTGGGTACGCGTTCGTCTCGTCGACAACGTAAAGATTGTACCAAAAAAAATCAACCAGAGATTGGATCAGTTTTTTCACATTGTCCCCAAAAAGGTGGTGAGGTGTGCCGGGGCATATCAGCATGCTCCCGCGTGATGCGGAAGTACGATATGATGCACTTGGCGGTCTCTTCACGCCCAATTTAGTTGATATAGGAAAAGGGGGAAAACAAGTTGTTGGGAGCTTGGGGCATTTAAGAAACTCCCTGGGCTTGGTGACTAAGCATGGAAGGGTAGATTGAAAGCCAGTGGAAAAATAAAGTGCCGACACCCGTTTCGAATACATACGGTATTGCGTCTACGGATCAGAGACAGGTTACGGGCTTGTGTTCCGCGAACTGGAGTTTGTCGGATTGACTTTCAGGATCTCCCGAAACGATAAGGTCCTTGCAATCATTATGAGCCACATTGATCACACATGAATTGAAGTATCGGTCAATTCCTAGTTCACGATGTCAGTGTTCTTTAGCCGCGGTAGGGTCAGTCTCCGTTTCCTACATCGGAGTGGTATGATGGGTCAGCCTGTTTCTCTTATCGAGTCTGTTATGTACTTGTTACCTAAGGACATGGGCGAAGTCCTAACTGGTATGAGAGGCAAGGCAGTAATATGGAGCACATGGGCCTAGGTTCCGCTGCCCGGCAAACTGTCGCGTAATAAAAGACTTGGGGACAGCCCGGTGGTGCTTGCCGTAACCAACCAACAGTTTTGATGCGGGGCGACGGGAGTCTACCATGCGGGTACCGCCGGTCGGAGGGCATCGGCTCTTCCATTTCTTAAAACAGTCCCAGCGCCAGACACGCCCGCCTAGCAAGGTATTCCTTCCAGCAGTCTATCCTTGTTTTCAGTTTCCTCATTCAACCCTGCCCCCCCGGACCCTTCGGTCTGTTGAAATCCTGCATCTGCAACATTTAATTGCTTTACACTTTGCCGTCGTCTCCCCAGTCACGACAGCCGGTACAGTCCCCCGAGCTAACCCCTCGCGTTGGACGACTTCTCTCGCTTCGAGCCGAAACGATCCCGCCTGCGTCCGGCAAGATGTCGATTCCAAGTATTCGTAGCACTTCATTTGCCCTTCGAGGCGTCTCGCGTCCAATGGTGGTCGCCGCTGCCATGCAAAGCATCGCCCGTCGCGCCAACTCCTCCATTGCGCTCGAGGGCCAGCAGCAGGTACAAAGCTATTTTCCAAACTTCTCCCTCTGAGTCGGTGTCTATGATACTGATACAATTACCACAGCTTCTCTCCGCTCATCTATCCAAGGCTGATCCCGCTGTTTTCGACATCATTGAGAAGGTTCGTCTATCGATAGTGACTTGCCATGGTTTCACTGCGACCTAACAATCTCCCAGGAGAAAGACCGCCAGAAGCACTTCATCAACCTCATCCCCTCCGAGAATTTCACTTCGCAGGCAGTTCTCGATGCCCTCGGCAGTGCTATGCAGAGTAAATCATTCACAAACACCACTTTTCGGCTCGAAGATTAACCATGGGTGTAGACAAGTACTCTGAAGGTTACCCCGGCGCCCGCTATTACGGGGGCAACGAGTTCATTGACCAGTCTGAGAGACTTTGCCAGCAGCGCGCGCTAGAAGCCTTCAGTTTGGATGCTGGTGACTGGGGTGTGAATGTTCAGCGTAAGTGATCGGCATTCGATACCATGGTTGCTATTTATTAACCCCGAAGCAGCTCTTTCCGGCGCTCCCGCCAACCTTTACGTTTATTCAGCTCTTATGGACACCCATGACCGGCTCATGGGTCTTGATCTACCCCATGGAGGTCACTTGTCCCACGGCTATCAGACACCCACGAAGAAGATCTCGTCGGTCTCTAAGTACTTCGAGACTGTTCCATACCGTCTGGACGAGAAGACTGGGTTCATCGACTATGAGAAGCTTGAAGAGCTTGCTCTTCTCTACCGACCTAAGATCATCGTTGCAGGTGCCAGTGCTTACAGTCGCCTAATCGACTACAAACGTATTCGCGAGGTTTGCGATAAGGTCAACGCCTACATGCTTGCAGACATGGCACATATTTCAGGTCTTGTCGCCGCAAAGGTTCTTCCTGGCCCCTTCCAATACGCCGACATCGTCACTACGACAAGCCACAAGAGCTTGCGTGGTCCTCGTGGTGCGCTCATCTTCTTCCGCAAGGGCGTGAGACGTCAGAACCCGAAGACCAAGGTCGATGAGATGTACAATCTTGAGGG
This sequence comes from Cordyceps javanica, assembly GCF_051103115.1. Classification (NCBI taxonomy): domain Eukaryota; kingdom Fungi; phylum Ascomycota; class Sordariomycetes; order Hypocreales; family Cordycipitaceae; genus Cordyceps; species Cordyceps javanica. Next base: position 4,895,528 of record NC_139296.1, read on the forward strand.
CCCCATCAACAACTCCGTTTTCCCTGGTCACCAGGGAGGCCCCCATAACCATACTATTACGGCACTTTCAGTCGCTCTGAAGCAGGCTCAAACTCCCGACTTCCACGCTTACCAGTCTCAAGTTCTCGCCAACGCCAAGGCATTCGCTAAGCGCCTTGGTGACGACAAGAGCAAGGGTGGCCTTGGTTATACCCTTGTTAGTGGCGGTACTGACAACCACTTGGTTCTTGCTGACCTCAAACCTAATGGTGTTGACGGCGGTCGTGTGGAGCGTATCCTCGAGCTTGTTGGTATTGCTGCCAATAAGAATACTGTCCCTGGCGACCGCTCTGCTCTTGTCCCCGGTGGTCTTCGTATGGGTACCCCCGCTATGACCAGCCGCGGCTTCACTGAGAACGATTTTGTCCGTGTTGCCGACATTGTCGACCGTGCTGTCACCATCGCCGTTCGACTGGATAAGGTTGTCAGGGCTGCTGCTAAGGAGGCAGGTGAGAAGAGTCCGGGGAAACTCAAGCTCTTTCTCAATCATGTTGGCAACGGTGACAGCGACACCGAGATTGTCCAACTTCGCAGCGAGGTCTCTGATTGGGTGGGCACCTACCCCCTCCCCTGGGACTCTGCTCAGTAAATCATCAACGTACTATGTTTGAATATATTCTCTTTTGGCCCTGTTCACCATTAATGCGATGGAGCACTTTAGCCATTGGCAAGATGCGCAATTGGATCGGCATGCAGCTGATAAAGTTGCAATCACTTCGGACATGATAAGCAATGACTACTTTTTGGCGATATTTTGCAGATCAAATCTGACAGCTACATGAACAGGGAATCAGGGGCTCGTGGTACATACTTAATATGACGTTATGGACTTTCAATACCACGGTTTTTATGGAGGAAAGCCTTTGATATTCAAGGAGTTACGGTGTTAATGTCGAGAATTTCTAGCGCCAGCTCAGCAATCTTATACCCTTTCATTTTTTGTCTTTCAATCATGGCACGATTGGCGAAGAGAGCATTAGGAATGAAGCAGTTCAATATGCCTTTTCAAGCATCATCTTGATTTACTGAGCTTGCTGCAGCCTATGTAACATCTTCATAGTACTAGATCGTGTCTTCATTGTGTCGTAATATTTGCGAAGCGCTATCAGATCGGTAAACGTTTCATTTCCACACCTCTCAACCATCGAATACAAGACAGGCCACAACGCGAAATCCACCAGGTTTGGCCGATTGCCTCCAATACAATCTGTGTCTGATGCCCAGGCCTCCCATGGCTTGAGTTCAGCGTTCAAGGTGATAATCAGTGTTTCGCTGTCTCCGATAATCTTGAGGATATCGCGCCATCTTCTTAGTAAAGATATAGAGTTTTGGAATAGAGTGAACTGTTTAGCAAGCTCTCCTGACGTCATCGTCCCTTTCTTCTTCTGGTAATTGGCATGCAAATAGAGCATAATAGCCAGATCGCCGCTCACTTCTGTCTTGTCGTCGTCGTTGTCGACATATTTTATGAAAACGTCCTCCATGGCGCCTCGCTCGTCGTCGATGTGCTGGCTTGTAGATTTCTGGGACTGTGAAATGCTACCGCTGGCATACCCAATCTCATAAAATGCGAGCATCATGCTGATTTTCATATTGACAATGGAATCTGTGGAAAGGAAGAGCCTCGGCGCACCGCGCAAATGTAGAACGTCGAAGCCTTTCCCGTAGTGAGCATTCCAGTCGAAATCTGATGAATGATTCTCCGTGCCAAAGGCACGAAGCATACTAATGCTTTCTTCCGTTTGGCCATTTATGACATCTTTCGCATTATCAAGACATTTCGCTGTTGCTCCCTGTCCCCAGATTTTTTTTCCATCTTTATCCAAGAAGGTTCCAATATGTCTGAAGGTCAATGAAATGCGGCCCCCTCCATAAGCCAGCTCTTCTGGAGACTTCTCTCGGTCAAGTCTCTTGTCTTGTCGAATAGAGTGAAGCCATTTCATATTGGTTTCCAGCCCCATGCGACAAAGAGAATTATGTGGCAGCGGCGCCCGCTGCACCTTGCGCCCACCGATGTAAGTATGTTGCTCACCGTCAAGGGAGTCCTTATCCGTTCTTTTTGTTCGAAGCACCATTGTCCTTTTGGCACCAAGGCTAACGTTTGCAATGTACGAGTCGCGCATGATATCCAAGGTCTTATCGCTATGCTCGGATATATAGTCTTTTCCGTTTTGATAAAACTGTATGAGAACGTGGTTCAACGGATGACCAAGCTGCTTCTCAGTGACAGCCTTAATTGCCAGAACTGTTGAAGAAAACGGAAGTAGCGGCGGCGACTCATCAGAGGGATGTCGGTAGACCGGCATGCTCCCATCGCTGCCAACCTCACCTTGTACAGCTACAAGGCGAGGCACCTCACCACCCTGATGTGACATGCGCTGCCATTGAACTTCGTCGTCTCTCAGTATCTCAAATATTCCACTTTCGAGCTCTATCGGTAAAAGATTTTCGATCACGTCAGTGTCTCCCTCGCAGAGACCGCGAAGTTGTTGACCTTCTTGTCCCTCGCTCATATCGCCCGACTTCGAGCGGTTCATTGGTGCTCGATGATCGTGAAACTTATTGATTGCGGTGTCTTCTGGAGAAATATCGGTTGGTATTGTGCCTATTTGATGCTGAGCATTATCGACTGCTTCTCTTAGTTCGCCTATAGATGTTTTGTCAGTTCAACCACTTCCAGGAGATTGAGTTTCCTTTTGTCAGGCACTTTCTTTCACCGCCGTACCTCGGGCGTCAGGCTCAGCCGCCTGTGGCGCAGTAGTAGCATTTTTTAGTGTCAGGGCGCTCATGGACTGTACAATTTCGTCCCCATGGAGGCTTGAATTTTTATCAACGCCAGCTTGATTCGGACTGTCATCCTTCACAATCTTAGTTGATGCTGAGAAGCCGCAACCTGTCAAAGCCTGGAGCGCTTCGATGGCCTTGATCTGCCTCGCTTCGCTAGAGTATCCACAGCAATCATTGACTAGAGTGATGGCAAATCCATGCCCGGCTGCATCCACTGTAGTAGCATACACACCTGCATTGATTAGGGATCCGCATATGTATATTTCCATGGTCATTCTCGCCCGAAGAAAGCGGAGCAAGCCTGTGCCTTCGAAGGCAGAATAATGAGATTTTAGAAGGAAAGTGTCTTTCTTCTCGGCATCATCTTTGATGTTTTGCGGTACTTCAGCTCCGATCTTTGAGGAGAGCACGCATTCCGCTTTCTCGTGGCTTAGAAAAGCGTCAGGACTTGAAGCTGAACTTTTGGAGTCGTTCTCCCCAGATGCTAGGTTTTCCATGTGCGCGTCATACGGAGGCCGCACCTCCTCAAATTTAGAATTTACCCAGACCACGTCACCAATTCGACGGAATGCTTTTGCCAAGCGTACTGTCCTGCCAACATATCCCTCGGGGAGGTTTATCGGAATCGCTGCGTTCGTACCAACGAAGTCTTGTTGGAAGTCAACAATAATCAGGGCCTTCCGTAAAAGTAGCTGTGGGAGAGCTACCTGGTCAAATTTGAACATTTTTCTGGTAGTCGAATGCTTTCTCATGTCATGCTGGGATAGTGGTATGTTTCGACCAGCTTCACAGCTGTGCATCTGCGGGGTTAACTTGGAGGTAGAGACATCTCATCACCCGTGCGACCGTTGGTGAGACTCCAACATCCAAGCCCCGCCAAGCTGGTCTTCATCAGGCTACATTTGCAAGGGTCCCCTACAAACTCTCACATTTCACTCGCTCTCGCCGAACTTGGTGCCGGCTCTGGGAGAGAGCAAAAAACATGCTGGACGGCAGACGTCTTGCACACACTTGTTCAAAGAATTTTTGCGCTCTGCAACGACCAATCGTCTGTTCGTTTTGAAAGAAACCTTAACTCCATACAAATAATATATCCCATTGTTGACACGGCTTCCATAGTGTGGTGTTGTCTTTCGGGATAGCTCTATATAGCCTTAGTAAGTACTCACCGATATTCTGCCGACGCCTGAATATAGCTCCACTGGGCCTCGTGCCGCTCCCATTGCGAACCTAGCACGTTCTCTTCCCTGCAGACCTCACTATTTCAACGGCGCGAATACCAAAGCATCTTTCATTACCTTTTGCAAGCTTTATTTGTTTTTTCTGAGGATGACCGAGAAGCGCGACTCGCCCTTGACACCCGAGGCATATGTTGCCAAGAGACGACGTGTCGAAGGCGATGACTTCGTTATGGAAGATGTACTGACACCAGCCGCTATGGAAGATACGGAGAATGACTACCCAGATGAGATCAAATTTCCATCAACACGGCATTTTAATGCACGGTGCGGTATTCAGCGTTCCATAGCGCTCGTTGCGTCACATATTGGCTTCGAATCCACCTCTCCCGAAGTGATGGAAAGCTTCACAGGGCTAATAGAAGCTTGTGCGTCCTTGTTGCTGCTTCTCGATGCTTCAGAGTGATCCGTCTAACCCAGCTGGCAGATCTCGAGTCTATCATCGACGAAACAAAGAGACTGGCCACTGCATCGCGACGCGAGCACCCCATACCGTCCGATTTCGAGAATATGCTCAAGCGCTATAACTTGCCGATATCTTCTCTAACGCCACATTTAAAGAATCCAATGCGAATCACGTCTCTGCCAAGCCTGGTCCTCAACGAAGATACGCGATATTTTTCCGATTTCAAGCCGCTTCCGTTACTCGGCCTTGAGCTCAGTGGCCAAGAGGATAAGGACGCGAAAATCTACATTCCATCATCATTCCCCGATTTCCCGAGCAAACATACATATAAGTTCACGCCGCAGGATGACCTAAGGGTTCGTGACTCTCAGAAAATCCGGGAGGAAGCCGCATTGAATGCGCAGCAGGGCGAGGATGCTCTCAGGCGTTTGGTACGTGCATCAAAGATGCGCAAGCAGAAAGAGGCGAAGAACCTTGTGGAGAGGGACAATCAAGGTAAAGAGCGATTCAGATTATGGGAATCGACGATGAAACGTTTCATGGGTGGAAATACAAAAGACGGCGCGACCTGTCAAGTTGAAATTGCCGATCACAGCATGATCGTGAACGGAGATATAACGTTCTCCCGCAAAGATGTATCGCGAGCAAGTCAGCGATCAGCTGCTATACCTGGGGATGGTTCTTGATTCTCGGAGTGCATTTGCACTGTGTTACAACACTCTCTGTCCGAACACACAGCTTGAGGCACTAATACCCACGATACCCTTGTATATTTGAATATATCTTAGCATAGCGTTCTCTTCTAATTCAACGCCCGAATAAATGAATAGCGTGCCTCAGTAATTTGACTATAAACATCTATGTGTATATAACTAGGCAGTTATGGCGGTTTTTGCCAAGCTAGACTACGATTTCAGTGTTTCTAGGAAGGCTTGACTTCATCGTTGGATGGTTGCATCTCCGATACATATGGTAAAGATCGCAATAAAATCTATGCTATAATACAGAGTCTTGTGTGCACTAAATGCGCTCATGAGCATCCTATGTGACGAGACGCCAGGTCGTTGACAGCTATGAGTAAAACTTCACGACCAGCGAGCCCTGCTCCTCCTATACGTCTGGGGCATTTGGCTTTGTACTTACTTATCGATGAGATCGAATCAAGCAGGTTGGCGTTCGCTCCACGGTGCTCGTGCCTACTTAGGCAGCTGGTACCAAGTACCTTGGTAGAAAAAAAGAACCTCTAAAAAAACAGCGAGTTGCTCTAAGTACCCACTTTGAGGCGAGCCTCGCGGCGGCTCACGGTCCAACTCGCCAAAGTGGGGTAGAGTCTCGCGGCCCTAATTTCGAACCCGCACAAAAATAATCCCAATTTTAGCTGGGGTGCATTCAGGGCGGCCCATAGGTTTCTCGCTGGACAGAAGCCGTCTTGGACCTGAAATCTTTCCACCTCACTCGTCGAACCTTCCGCATCGACCCTAGGACCGCTCCAATGGCTGAACAATTGATCCTCAAGGGAACCCTTAAGGGCCACGTACGTTATTTTCTGTTTCTCCTGCTTAACCCCGGTGTGCTCCGGGTTCAAGGCTGCTCTTTCGTTACAAAGTTTGCTAACTTTTCTACAGAATGGCTGGGTCACCAGCTTGGCCACTTCCATGGAGAAGTACGAATACTGAGCACCTGCGCTGCCTTCTTTGCAAACACGCTGACCGCTGTTCTAGCCCTAACATGCTTCTCTCTGGATCCCGAGACAAGACTCTGATCATTTGGAACCTCACCCGTGACGAGACCGAGTACGGCTACCCCAAGCGATCGCTCCATGGCCATTCCCACATCGTCTCGGACTGCGTATGTTGATGCTGCAACTTTTTGAGCCGTATGCAGGCCGTAGTCGGCTAATACTGGGATCAGGTTATCTCTTCCGATGGCGCATATGCTCTGTCTGCCTCTTGGGACAAGACCCTGCGTCTCTGGGAACTTGCTACCGGCACCACCACTCGCCGCTTCGTTGGTCACACCAACGATGTTCTGTCTGTCTCTTTCTCTGCCGACAACCGTCAGATCGTCTCTGGCTCCCGCGACCGTACCATCAAGCTCTGGAACACTCTCGGCGACTGCAAGTACACCATCTCCGAGAAGGGCCACACCGAGTGGGTTTCTTGCGTCCGCTTCAGCCCCAACCCCCAGAACCCGGTCATCGTTTCCAGTGGCTGGGACAAACTTGTCAAGGTCAGTGACTCAGAACTGTTGCGCATTACCCAGATTTCCCCAACGTGATGTTTGCAAACCAAGTATTTGCTACTTCAGAGCCCAAGAGGCCATGAGACTATTAAACACCTTTGCCCTGATTTCGAACGTGTCAGCGTTCTTTCTTAATGATAGCTATCATTTGCCTTCCGCGTATAATGCCATGAAACTGACTTGGCCACAGGTTTGGGAGCTCTCTTCCTGCAAGCTGCAGACCGACCATATCGGCCACACCGGCTACATCAACACTGTTACCATTTCCCCTGACGGTTCCCTCTGCGCTTCCGGTGGCAAGGATGGCACGACCATGCTGTGGGATCTCAACGAGTCGAAGCACCTGTACTCCCTCAACGCGAACAACGAGATCCACGCCCTCGTCTTCTCTCCCAACCGTTACTGGCTCTGCGCTGCCACCTCGACCAGCATCATCATCTTCGACCTTGAGAAGAAGAGCAAGGTGGATGAGCTCAAGCCTGACTTCACTGAGACTGAGACCGGCAAGAAGAGCAATGATCCCGAGTGCGTCAGCCTTGCGTGGTCCGCTGACGGCCAGACTCTATTCGCTGGTTACACCGACAACGTCATTCGCGCCTGGGGCGTCATGTCCCGGGCATAAAAGGCTTCCGGGGATGTTTTAACGACGAGTATGTAAGGTGAAGTGGCAAACCGGTAGATCATGGTGGCGTCAAATGGTTGTGTTCCTCGTTTTTGTCTTGATTGATGCACAGAAAATGGTGGGCGAGGAAACAATGTGGCGAGGCAATACACCTTGTCCGTTGTAAGCAGTCTGTAAAGGGGGCATTACAAATTACGGCCCCTCCTTACAATAAAAAAAAAGATATATTTAAAATGTTCATTCCCTGTGCATCACGCAGTATCGGTGACTTAAATTTAGGCTTGGACTAGGCTACTATAATGGGTCTATTGGCGTTCTAAACAGTTACTTTTGAGCTAGTCAACTTGCGGTCTACAATACGAGTTGTCCTCATTCATCACCCTCTTGTTTGATCCTGCAGCAAGCGAAACCGGCATGGAACTACATCTGGCAGGCATGAACCACTAGACAAACAAGTAGCGAAATGAAAGCAAAAAAGTTTGCCCTCCGCGAGAGAAGCGAAATAGATAACAATTCAATTCTCTTCGAAATGATCACTGAGTACGTAGCGAAGTACGTCCTGTTACATGATCTACATGAAAGGAGGGAGTGAAAATGGGTAGCCGGCGTTCTTGAAACGGAAGACACTCAGTAGAAAGCTGTACATGAGGAACAGAACTACGCCCCATATAAGAACAGTGACCTGTTGCGTCTTGGCATCGGTCATACGCGGCACCTTGACAGCGAGAGTGATAGCGCAGAAAGAAAGCAGCCCGTCTGTAGCAACCATTAGCGACAAAAGAACAACACCATTTTCGGTCGCGGAATGGACTCACAAATGGCTGCAATAATTTGTGTCTCAAGACCAAATTGGTTCTGAAATCCACCGGCGAAGTAAGATATCCCACCCTTGCCATCTCCAGCGATGTACGGGACCTTGCGAATATGGTTAAACATGTGGCCGCTTGTGAAGAGGAGAACAGACACCAGGCTGATAGACGCCCAAATGTTGCGGTTTCGGATAATCGGTAGAATGTAAGGTGAAGCAGTAGCCAATGCAGTTCCAGCTCCCAGAAAACCTGTGATTCCAGCCGCCCAGCGCATATAATTCACCGGCCGCTTTACCGGAGGCGTCGGTCTACCAGCCATATGTCGCGAAAGCCAGGCGTGAATGTTTTCAGCTCCAGCAGCACTATGATTTATTAATTCCAAGGTTGCACATCATATCGCAGATAACTCACCCAGTTGTGAAATCGTATCGAATTGGCTCGGGGGAAGGCGCTGCGTGAGGGCCTTGGGTTGGAGGGAACAGCAGCACAACTGGGGCGGTTTGAAGCCCAAGCTTCACCAGTGTTAGTCATTTTAACGATCGAGTGAGCTCTTTCGATACTCACGGATGCAAAGACATCTCGGCCTTTTTCGAAATCCAATGAACCAAATAGTAGTCTGGACTCTCCAGCCTTGTCACCCTTTAGCCAGCTTTTGGCCAAGATGTCCCATTCTGGCTGGAATTCGCGGCAGAGTTGGCAGCCGAATCGTGCATCAAGGGCCGTGAGAAGCACAATCGCGCTGTAGTCACGCGGAGACGACGTCAACGACTTGTACGATGTTTCCTTCAGCTGAAGAGAAGGGGAGCTGTTTGACAGCTGGTGGAATTCATTGAATCGTTGCTCAGAGGACTTCTTTTCGGCAGAGGAAGATCCTAGCAACAGGCAAACGCCAAGCAAAGACGACAGGATACGCATTATCGCTGATGTTGGCCAAATGAACCGATTCTTTAAGCTCCTCCGAGACTGTAGGAAGTTTTGGGGGAGTGCTGAGGTGGCCTTGTTCGTCTGCTTACCTAACGCAGCTACGTGACGACTGTGGTCACGACCCACGCCCGTGGTAGCCCGATTGAACTAGCAATGTTTATTTCGATGCGGGACATGCAAGGCAGAACGCGCAATGTGCTTCAACCACAGCTGCTTACTAGACACAAAAGGCACATTTTTCAAACACCATCTTCTAAGCTAAATATCTTTAATCACCCGTTCTGGCGCTAGTGGCAGAGCAGCCGGCTTTTCGTCAGAACATCGGTGGGCAGAGTTGGCGCACGCGTCTTCGGAAGGTCACAAAGAAGCGAAATGGCAACGACCACGAGTGAGGTAAAAGCCGCCACAAATCCACTCAAATTTCGAATCTGACATATTCATTCAAGCGTATGAGCTACATTCATCAGCTGCGTCAAAAACACCAACAAGAGCTGCATGCAGTTGAGTTGATCAATCGAGATGAAGTGGAGCGAAGACTGTCATTGAGATCTCTCATTCTGCGAGATGCGAATATGGTGCTAGAAGATTCGGTATCTGAAAAGCAGCTCCATATAATCTCTCTCAAGGAAAATCTAGAGGCTCTTAAAATGGAGCTGTTAGAGGCCAAGCGGCGCTCATCTGAACACGAGTCTCGACTACTTACTCAGCAGAATGAAATTCGAGCTCTCGAGGTGAGACGTCTCCGGAGGTCATTTTCATAAACGGATTTCTGATCCTCGATAGAGCGACATGGAAAACTTGAACAGCTCTGCTCAGGTGTCAAACGGAGCTATGCAAGACAAGGCGGCCCTTACACGGGAGTTGAATAGTCTTCGTCTGGAGCTGGAGCAGCTGAAGTCGCAACTTGTCTCGCATCAAGCTATTGTTGCCTCAAATGGAGACTTGCGACGCCAAGTTAATACATTAGAAGTCGACCTAGAAAACCAAAAACGTTCGAATTTCCGTGCTCAACAAGCAGACGAGAAAGGTGTCATTTCAGACCTCCGCTCCAGGTTACAACAATGCCAGTCCAAGCTCAATACAGAAGAAAAAGAAAGAGAAACCCTGAAAAGGGAGCTTGCTGACTCCCGTGACGAAACAGAGCAGCAAAGAGGGCGCTGTGCTCATATGCAGCCAAAACTCAAAGAACTTCAAAGCACCTTGCGAGACGCGCAAGCAGACCTACAGCAGAGTCGGCGGGAACTTCTGAAAATCAAAGAGGCGTCTGCTACTACAGTTGAAGAGCCTCTAGTAACCCCCCGAAAAGCTAAGCGGGTAATAATTGAGCCACGAGTTGCTGCAGTTGAGACGTCATCCGATGCTGTTGATTTACAGACATCCGGGAATGAGGAATCATCAGAGATTCGACAGCAGCGACGGAGGAGAACAGGCCATGCCTTAGTCGGCGAAAAATCGACTTTCTCAATAACCCCGTTCCTAAACAAGTCCAGAGGCGGCACAGTTTGCGCTGATCTCGATTCGGACAGGTCTGCTTCCGATGCCGGTGCGAAGGTCAGTCCAGAGCGACCGCGCGCAAGAAAGAGGAAGAACTCTCCAGCAATGTCTCCGACCAAACCTTCGCAACACTCAGCAAGGCATGGACAGGCGGCATCACTGACGAAAGACGCACTCAAGGCCAGAGTCAATCTACGCAAATCGTCATTGAGTCAATCTGGTGTCTCAGCGAAGTCTGGTAAAAGGACGCGAGCACGCCTGGGAAATGTCACAGTTGGTAAAGTGGCCAACAACAATAAAGAGGATACTGAATCAGAAACTGCAGCGCAACAGCCAGAACTGAAGCCCAGCGCTACTACCACTACTACTACTACTGAGGGCGACGAGCCAAATGACCAGGTCGCAGGGGCAGATGGGCAGAAGAAGAAGCGCAAGCTTCTAGGTGGCAGAGGCAGAACCGTGTTTGACGATGACGAAATGGAAGTCGATGAAACCGCCAGCATCCTGGTGAGGCTTGCGCCGGGAAAACGGGGCCGGGCGCAACTTGGCGGTGTCGGCAAAGCTTGCGCTGGCGCAGGCAACACGTTTTCTCCACTCAAGAAAGAAAGGAGAGGTGTTAATGCCAGCTTTATTGTGTAATGTTGTGACCGGCGCGAACAAGCTCTACTGTGGTGGATTGGTCGATGTACATTTAGCGCGGCGTTCTGTACAACGGTTGCATTCTATAGCTTCAAATACTCTTTCATTCCTTCGGATCATTGCGAAACGCCTATTGCGCACAAGACATATAAAGTCGTACTCGAAATGGTAGTCAGCGAGTGCCGTGCATCTGTGGCGTGCCCTCAACTTGAATCAATGCCAGTAACGTTGGTTGGTGGCGGGCTGCTAGCGGAGGCCAAGTGACCCATATAGCGTGGCAACCTGGTTCCAGGGTTTGTCAGAATCAAACTTTGAGTCACATCATGAGCAGCCACCGGAGCTGATGTCATCTGGGAGCCATTATGAGCCTAATGCGTGGGTTTTTATTCCGCGCCGCAGGGCTCAAACGACCCTCCTTACGGACACAATGCATCGTCAGTGCTCTTCGCTTCTCGTCATCCAACTCCAGATGGAAGCAGCGACAGGGAAAAGATGCATATGCGCGCGAGGCGAAAGTCCAGGGTCTCAAGAGCCGCGCCGCGTTCAAACTGCTCGAGGTTAGTCCATACTAGTTTCATTTGGATTTGGCAAAAAGAAAAAAACGTCTGACAATCATCGAAAAGATGGACACGAAATACCGCCTTTTCAAACCTAGGAATGTTGTTGTAGACTTGGTAAGGAGTCCAGCGAGGTGACTAGGCAATTCGTTGGCTAATACCTGAACAGGGCTACGCCCCAGGCAGCTGGTCACAGGTGGTTTGCTCAAGAAAAGAAAGACTACCACAATGCTAACTTGAACAGATTGCTCTGGAACGAACTCGCCCTGGCGGCAAAGTTGTTGGTATTGACCTCATCCCAGCAGAACCTCCGAAAGGTGTTGCGACATTCCAGGGGGATTTCCTTTCACCTGGTGTCCAGCGAATGGTAAAAGATTTCATCTACCAAACTATCGAGATCCCTCTGCAACGACATGGAGTTGCAGCAATTACGGAGAGCAGCACCGCCACGAGCTCAACTAGCGCTATTGATAACGGGTTGCACGCGCCTGCACCGGCAGCACAGGACGATTCAGTGCAAGTGGTCGATGTGAGTCTAGCTATCTATATAACATTTTGCGATCTAAAAAGCTGAAGTTTGCTATAGATCGTATTGAGTGACATGTCAGCACCCTGGGAACAAACATCCGGTTTCAATGTGAACAGCTTGAGTAATCCATACTACAGGCTAATGAACACGAGCGGTGTGGCATTTCGTGACCATGCCGGAAGTATGGTGAGTCTAGCCTATCATTATACCACCGCAAATAATGCTGCTAAGTCAAAGGGGGGTCAGGATCTCTGCGAAGCAGCGTTACACTTCGCGGAAGAAACGCTGAAAACCGGCGGTCATTTCGTATGCAAATTTTACCAGGGCTCCGAGGACAAACTACTGGAGCAAAGACTCAAAAGAATGTTTTCGAAAGTGCACAGGGAAAAGCCCGAGTCCTCACGCAATGCAAGTGCTCAGTCCCGGCATGAATACAGCCAAAACTTACACCATATCAGGAGAGCAAGGAAGCATTCTTTGTCGCCTTGTGTCGCAAAGCAAAAGCAAGTCCCTAGCGATCTGTCGCAACAGAGCCAGCTCGCAGTGTCCCGTTGGATATGCTCACCTAGAGTGAACAAGCATATTTAGGTAGTCAAAATGAATGAGAAGTCAACTCCGTCGTGTAATGTGTTTCATAATTTTTTGTATCTGATATCGAGTCACGCCAGTTCCATGCAAGATCCATTGGCAAGGCGAATTTTTCAGCATTAAACGCCCGTCTAGCGCCACACACCGACTCCCCCGACACTTTTCCATTCTGATCTCAAATTCGTAATTAGACCTTGAAACCGCGAGAGCGTCTGCGACCACGAGCACGCTCGAACTTGCGGCCCTTGGAGAGAACGTGGGGCTTCTGTAGAACGAATTAGCTTCTGCCAATGGCAAGCTCTGCATAGCAATTTGGACATACCTTGCCCTTGTGGGGGCCGAAGCCGAAGTGTTTGAAAGCCTCACGGCTATTCTTAGGGCCACGTAGGATCAGTGTGTTGCTTCCGGTAGGGGCGCGGAGAGCAAGCTGGTCCAAGGTGATAGCCTCGCCGCCCGCAGCGACAATGCGTGCGCGAGCGGTAGCAGTGAAGCGGAGAGCGGCAACAGTCACCTTGGGGAAGGTGAGCAAGCGGTTGTCATCAGTGATGGTGCCCACGACGACAACAGTGCGCTTCTCGCCTTCCTTGTTGATGTTGGCAACAACGCGGGACAGGGAGACCGGGGGGCGGTTAATCTTGGACATGAAAAGACGGCGAAGAACAACCTTGTTGAAGGAGGCGTCAGTGCGACCTGAGGCTTGTTAGTATTACGGCATTGATCGTCGTGCGTGGCAGCAACGTACGGGCAAGGAAGCGATAGAGCTTGACCAAGAGCTTGAGGTAGACATTGTCGCTCTTGGGCGCCTTGCGGTGCGTCGACTTGACGTGGTGGCGGTCGAGATCGATACCTACAGGTTGAAGCAATCGTCAGCCTAAAATCCTTTGCATGCTCATGCAGGTTCGCAGTCTTCCAAGGAAGAGGAACGCCATGCCCGCAGAAAGAACTTTGAAGTTCTTTCCACTCGCATACGGAGGCTGTCTTTGATGCTTCACGTACCCATTTCGTCGGTTTGCTGAGAGTTAGTAGAGATATTCCCCCAGTTGTGATGGTTGGCGACGGCGAACTTCGAGAAGTCCAATCTTCGACTTTTCTGAGTGGGCCCTTAGATCGTCTTCATGTGAGGGTTTCTGGGCGGTGTGTAGCGGCAGTTAGGGCATTGTGCTGCAACTTGCTTTGCTTGAACAAGAGTACCTCGCTTATTAATCACCAAGCTAGCGTAAGTTCCTCGTGCATGGAACGGACGTACTCTGTAAGTAAAAGCTACTAGTTATGGAGATATACTACGCGAGCAGGTAAAGTGCCAGGGACCGCTTATGAAGTACCTAGGTAGCTACACCAGATGCAGCAGTGACGCCTATTCACGGCCGTTCATTCACTTTGTAGCCAATATCTGAATCTGCCGTCATAAACGTCGAATACATTCGCATACGACATTTGTCCCAAGCTCGCGACTAAATACAGTATAATATTCCACCGAACACGCCCAGAAGCTATCTAGGCCACACGTTATTCTTGTATTATTGCACAACGTTGTCTCTTGCTTATTCAAGTGCACATGCGACCCCATCACTACTGCTATCTATGTTCCTATGTGCAGTCTCCAAGACAACTTTCTAGTAGATTACATGGCGAACAAAGAAAAAGTTCCTCAGAAATGCTCACCATCTTGATTTTATACATGCGCTATTGAGACACCTCACCAGCTTCAGGTTTTAGACTCGTTACGAAATCGCGTGTGAGTTCGAAGCTGAGCCAACTGGACGCCATACTCGGCGCAACTTTCAACAAGTTAGGAGCAATACCCTTGTATAGTCCCTTGGCTCCTTCTTGGGCCACAATGACTCTCACGGCGTCAGTGAGCGACTTGTATTTGTAGCCCATGCCGGACATAGTGTTGATCTGAAAACGGCGTCGTAGAACGTCACTGATTGACAACATTAATATAGATGTAGTGAAACGGAGAGTTAGCCATAGCTTACAATGGATACGTGCAAGTCTGAGCCACAGCTCCAGAGATGGCGCCAGCAAGCAGTTTGCGGGCCGCATTGGGGTTTTGTTCGCCTTCTGGCGTTAGGTACTTTCTAACGGACTCGTAAACCATGAAATTGAGTCCGACCTAGGACACATTAGTTTAATCTTACAATAGAAACGTCGCGGTATACCCACATATGGTGCCACACCCGCCACAGTTGGGACGATTCCACGGTAGAGAGCCGCAATACCGCCTTCGCTCCTGTACATGGTTGCCATTGTTGACCACATACCAGGTAGCTGCTGTGGACGATTTCCCAATTCAGCGAAGCTTGCTGACTGTATAGACAAACGAGTTCTGACAATGTCAAGGGGATATGTTAGAAAAACAGACGTTATGCCAGCAATTCCACCACAAACTAAGCGCGTAACGGCAGTCAGTTCAGCGCCGGGCGTCGTCTCGAAGATGTGCTAATTTGCGAAGTTAGTCGAGACGACTTCGGGAGGAGGTGGCCTTATACTGCATACTCGCTTGTAGAAATTGTAACTGCTGAATTGTACTGCAGAGTAAGGCACGATACGGATGCAGTTCGTTCCATTGCCTCTCATGAATCCTCTCCATCCTTCCTCGCGCCACATTTTCGCCAGCGCCTGGCTAACCGACATTTTATATGCGTCTCGTCCCACGCTCTGCACCTGCATCAGAATCTTGAGGCGTTCAAGGGGAGAGACTACAGTTCTGGAGACTGCGCCAGCCACGCCGCCTCCGCAGAACGCTGCAACAACTGGTTGAGAAAGCCATTCGCGTATGCCTCGAAATTGAATATCGGCCGGGCCTGGCGACTTCGGCGCATCGGAAAGAGGCTAATTGCTGTTAGTGATTGGATGTTCGTCCGCGAGAGCTAAAATCGTATCAATTGATTCTATACCGTCGACATTTTGGCAAGTTATTGCCTCAAACTCAACTTCTGTGTCCTTTTCGTAACTGCTGGACGCATTCAGGCGCTTACTCTTCGATATGCGCCGACGTTTTCCGGAATGCCAGGGTGCTGTCTTCAGCTTCCTCTAACCGGCACGCATTCGCTTTTCACGTTCTGAAAATTATGATTCCAGAGCGCAGTTCGTTTCGTTCGGTGCCCGCAAGATTAAAAATGTCGCGCAGGCCGCTCGTTGTCGTTCTGGCCAGGATCTGGGTCACCGCGTACCAGATGCTATGTGGATTTCCCCTGGCCTGTCAAGCGAGCAGCCATGCAGGAGACAGTAGCGAGACGCTATTGAGAATCGTCAATAGGCTTTTGGGCGCAGCTGCAGTCGAATTTTCGGTTGGTCTCAGTAAAGGTACGCAGGGTAAATTGATCGGGTCAAGTCGGCAAGAACAGCGCCTTTTTTTTTTGTTATGGTTAGAGTGAGTCTGCTCGGGTCATTATCGGCCATGACACTACGAAATAACTGGGCGGCCCAGCTTGGGCCCTCCTCATCCACATCCTGACAGGCCATGTAAATGCATTAAATATCCGTCGCCATTTACTACCAGCTTCGGTTGCAAGTTAAGAGAAAGACAGATATTGAACACGTCTGGCTACAGACGCGACGGACTGTTACATTCAACCTATATAATCAGGTTCTGTGCAGCCAATTAAAAATCATGGACAGCAAGGTGGTTGTGGCAATTAGCTGACTTGGGAGTCCCTTAATGGCCAGATTTCTACGTAATACATGGTATGTCTCCTCAAACAAATAGAGCCGTTGAGTACATCATTTGGTTGCTCGCCTAGTGAAACACACAATAGCTGGGGGATACTTGACCAGGCGTCTTCGAGGGGTTGGTGCGGGCGACAGGGCCATCTACTCGGCCACATCGAGGTCCTCGGGCGCTGGGGCAGGGCTTTCAACAGCTGCATTAAGTCAGCTAGATGGGTCGAGAAGTCGGGATCGAGTCGCACTTACGCTTCCTGTCATCGCCATTTGTGCCATTTTCTCTTCTGTCGCGGTCATCGCGGTCCTCACGGTCCTCACGATCGTCGCGGTCGTCCTTGGCATCACGATCACGGTCCCTGTATCTTATTGTTAGTCGTGTGCAGGCACTGTACGGCCTTTCAACACTAACCGATTATCAGGGCTGCGCGATCGATCTCGGTCTCTGCGGCTGTCGCGGTCGTAGTCACGGTCCCGGTCACGGCGATCTTCCTTACGAGGGGAGTAATCCCGGGTGCTCCGTCTAGGAGAGGGAGATCTACCACGTCGTGGGGAGCGGGCAGGGCGGCGATCACGGTCGCGACCAGACTCAAAACGCCAAGAAGCCGATGGGGGAGTTCTTGCCCACTGTAGCGGTTAGCACTGAGAAACAAGCGGAATTTTCCAAGCCGGTAGTACCTCGATCTTCAGAGTGTCATCGCGGCCAATACGCTTATTATGCATTTCATGGTAGGCGTCATCTGCATCACGGCGATCCTCGTACTCGACGAAAGCAAAGCTATCGACGGTCAGCATGTAGCGTGGAAGTAATACCCAATGATCAAACTCACAGTCTGCTTGACGTGGATCGCGGCGCAGGAATGTCGCACCGAACAAGGCGACCGTAGCTGTTCAAATGCGTAGTTAGTAAAAGCTTGTCGAGTTTTGGATAGGATTTCCTGATAAGCCCGTTTAACTCAATGAGCTCACTAGCGCACTCCATTGCACATGGATTACGAACGACGACCTTCCAGTATATTGGAGGACAATAAACCGAGGACACGCATCATGACGCATGACAAATGGGTAATTGGATCTCAAAGATCGCGAGGGCACAAGATGCGCGAGGGCGGCGGCGACGCGGTGAGGAATCGCTAATGCAAAGCGATCGATGGTTCGAGAGTAAATCTCATTTCCGACGGGAAAGGAGCGCGTGTATGTGTGCGAGCGAGGGCGGCGTGGACGAGGACGAGGGCGAGGGCGAGGGCGAGGACGTGAGCGTAGTTGACATACCGTTCGAACTCGTAGGCGAGGTCGCGAGCGCGGGTACCGTGGCTAAAACCGGTCACATATAAAGTGTTACCGCCGCGAGACATGGTTGAGTATGTTGATGCAGCTTCTCTGGAAAGAGTTGACAGCGGGTGATGCAGACGGATGAACGTAGACAATTCAACAAGTTGTTTGCCTTGAAACATGCGACAACGTCGACTGGAAAGTTTAGAATACCAACATGTCAAATATGTGGGGCGATTAGATAATCATGACTCTGAAATCGCAACGTCATAGTTACATGCCATGCCAATTTTGCGGGCGGGCATTTAGGCGGCCAGGATGATACAAGACCAGTGGGTGGCTTCGTTAGATTCATAATCCAGTTCCTTTCCATTCTATCCCCATTGCGTCAATAGCACAGCTTTAAGCCGCTATACCTGGCAGCCTGCGCTTCTAGCAGCATTGCCATCGCTCATTGCATAGAAGTCCTCTCGCTTCGTGTGCTTCGGGTAGTCTTAGCTTCACGGATATCGCACAAGTTTGATAGGACACGTTTCACGAGCTTTTCGGTAAAAAAATCGTGTTCCATCCCGGAGAATTCGTCTTGATTCGGATGATCTGTGGTGAACAACATTAGAACGATCCGACGTTGAGATATACGGCAAGGAAGAATTCAGGAAATCCACGACCAGGTGACTCCCACGTCCAACGAACGGATAACACGAAAAGGATTATGGCAGATGTCTCTGCATCTTCAGCACCGTTCGCCGATTCAATACCACATCGCATTGCGGGTTCGATTGTATCAGGAACGCAAAGTGGGGAAGACTACAGTGAGGACTTCCGTCCAAGCATTGTATCTGCGCTTGAATCTCAGCTGCCTGACAGAAATGAAAAGGGCGAGCATTTGACTGGGCTGCAAAGTACTTGCACGTCACACTCCGCTAGTCGAGTAAGCGATGGCATCAAACGTGACTATGTGACCCATGCCGGGGATTCTACCGGCAGTTCAAAACAGGTACTACCAAAAGAGCGCCCAAAATTCAGAGCATTCGTCTTCTCCCGCCAAGTATCAACATTCGACGCTCAGAGTGAAGCAGCCGCAAATAGCCCATTCCACGGGTTCTATAATCTTTTTTGGCTCTCTGTTGCGCTGCTGATATGCAAAATTTCCGCAAATAACTGGCGAGCCTACGGAAACCCTCTAGGTCCCAGCGATATTTTAAAGACCATGTTCCAGAGAGACGGTGTGTGAAATTTCGAATGGCTGGTTGTTTTACGCTAATCCTCTGCAGTCATCGTTTTACTGATCTCTGATGGAATCATGTGCAGCTTGACAGCAGTTACTTGGCTTCTGCAGAAATTGGTCTTGGTCAATGTCATAGACTGGAACCGAGAGGGCTGGATAATGCAGCATGTAAGGCAGGCATTCGTCTTCAATGCATCAACTAACTATTCCCCAGATATGGCAAGCATTTTTTATTGCCGGAACGGTTAAGTGGACTGTTTATCGAGATTGGCCATGGACGCATACGGTTTTTCTTGTTTTGCATGCTCTTGTTATGCTTATGAAGCAGCATTCATACGCGTTCTATAATGGCCACTTATCAACTATATTCCACAGACGACAACTGCTTCTCGACAAGCTCAAGCAACTGGAGTTAATTGACTGCACATACGGATTAACTAGCTCACTAGCCTCCAAAATATCGCTTACGGCCTTGAGCAACCCCTCCTCTGCCAGACGCCGCTCTGATGGCACTTTACCAAGTGCTGACTCTGTTCCTGTTGATGTAGACATGATTTTAAAGGCTATTGATGCTCCGAAAACGCTTGATCAGCAGCAGGCCTCTTTGTTCGAAAGAGCCATCAAGGATGAGATTGATGTTCTTGCTGGTGAACTCAAAGGGGTGGTGAGCGACTCGTCAAAAGCGTATCCACACAATCTTACTTTCCTCGGTCACTACGAATGGATTGCATTACCCACCGTGGTTTATGAGCTCGATTATCCTCGACTGGAGAAGATCAATTGGGGTTATGTAGCTGAGAAGATCGCCGCCATGATCGGTATCATTTTTGTGATGATTCAAGTTTCTCAGTACTACATATGTATGCTGACAACCCAAAACAATACACATGACCTACCGCTAACTTGGAGCTTCTAGACCCTGTTGTGCTTGTGACGATCGACATGCGAGAAACTAACATGCCTCTGATGGCAAGATTTAGAGAATTCCCTTGGTTGCTCGGCGATCTGCTTTTCCCCTTCATGATAGAGTATCTGGTATGTAAGCGTTCTTTGTCAGCTGAACTCAATTCAACTAACAATTCAGCTTACATGGTATCTAATATGGGAAACTGTTCTCAACATTTTGGCCGAGTTGACCTACTTTGCGGATCGACACTTCTATGATGCCTGGTGGAACAGCGGTAATGAACTTGTATACCTGACCATTATCGCTCTTATGTCTAATTACTTGCAGCATCCTGGGATCAATTTGCACGAGATTGGAATCGCCCCGTCCATATATTCCTGCTTCGCCATGTCTACCACAGCTCTATATCATCCCTAAAAGTAAACAAGCACACAGCAACTATTATGACTTTTTTCGTTTCGGCCTGTACTCACGAACTTATCATGTGGTGTATCTTCAAAAGGCTACGGGGTTATTTGTTCATCTTGCAAATGTGTCAATTACCCGTATGTTGAAGCTCATTGACCAGCGCATCGTGAATAGCCAGGGATTGCTAACTGTGAGCAGCTCGTTCGTTTAAGTCAAACACGATGGTTGATGGGCCGGAAAACAGTGGGTAATTTGCTTTTTTGGCTCGGTATATACACTGGACCAAGCGTCTTGTGCAGCTTGTATCTCATTCTATGATGAGAAACTTCCTCAAACCTAGACTACTTGTTTATATGCTACAAAACGGCAACTTGACAGTGTGTCTCACGGAACGATATCAAGAGCTTCGAATCCAATTCATTTTTGCGGCATCATAAGGTCTATGCCGCGCTTCTCGGGCCAAAGTTGTTTCTCTGAGAAGGAATTGCGCTGGCTCATCGCTCTCTTACATCTTCTCGTGCGTAGCCATGAGAGAGCCTGAGCAGGTTTGCATTAGTATTAGAACTTGGATGGGGATCAATGATAGGCATACCAATGAAAGTTGTCACAAGACGGCTTCTGACTTGGCAAATATCCTCCGGCACGAGCCAGATTGTAGCACCAAGCTTTCGGGCAATACTGATGCTGAGCTTAGCGTTCATGTATGCATCTTCGTCCGTCTGTCCATGAGTAACCAGATCGTAATCAACGTAGCTGCTCTTTATACCGTTCAATACGTCGAGCAAGAACACTCCAGTCGCGATTGCCGGGTCCTTGAATGACCTGATGGCAGAGTTGCGTCCACCTCGTTTGGACATTTCATTTGCCCAGCGAACCATCTCGGCATCGGTGATTTCTCGCTTGCCAAGCTTCTGCGCAAGAGAGGAAAGAGTCACTGTGATGTTCTTTCTCATAAGCTGCCATACTAAACCAAGTGTTAGAGTCCTTTGCCCATCAGTGATGTCCGCACCCTGAATGCCGACCAACGAAAACCCAATTTGCTTGCCAAGTTCGATTGCATAGTTGGTATTCTCTACAGCCTTGAATCTGATCAATTCACCGCCATGCGCAGGAGGTTTGTTGACATGGCGCCAGTTGACGGAACCTTGAATGACCTTATCGTATGCCTGCAGGAGGATGTTGCCGTCGCGTAGGTCGTCGAAGAAAGACACCACAGCTGGCTGAACGTCCAAGCTATTGAGCCATAGTGTGAATACTCTTGCCTCTCTCTCTCCTTCCGCATCAAAATCTTCGACTTCGAGCTTTTCTTCCTCTGTAATCGGGTCCAGAGCGGGATGATTGTTAAACAGATTGGCAACAAAAGCGAGGTTCAGCTTCGGGTTACCAGCAACAAGCGACGTTGGGGTGAGGAACTTTCGGCATTGGAGCTTTTCAGCCTCCTTTAGAACTTCTTCGGCTCTTTGTAGAAGATCACTTGTCTGCAGTGGCGCTCTGGTGCAACCGTGGTCACTTCCAATCTGGGCAAGTAGCACAGCATAGTTCTCGCCATCCTTCACGTCAGTGGAGAAGTTGGAGACTCTTCATAGTCATGTTAGCTTGGTGTAGATTCGTAATGTGATGGTTACAAACCTTCGGGACCAACTCGCTGCTTTGAGGTGGTAATTGAACCATCGCAGAAGAATCTGCTCGGGTGGGAGTCGGAGAAACTGTTCTAGAGTTTCGTCTTCTTCCAGCAAGCGGTAGAGCTCAGGATGCAGCTTTATGTCAATCTTTCCGAGAAGCCCACGACGAATAATTTGCCAAATAAGCCCCAGGATCAGATGCTCGCGCACTTCTATAATGTCACCTGCGCCAATGTTGACTACAGAACAACCAATACCCTTGCAAGACTCAATGACGATGTTGTTGTTCTCACTCATCTGAAACGCGTTGAGACTCTTGGTCTTCTTGCCAGGCATATTCAAAACGCGCTCGTCAATGGTATCCGGGACACTATCGTTGATGAGTTTGGCGAGGACCAGTCCGTCCTTGCAGTCGTCAAACATTTCGAAGGTATCGGTGGGGAAAGGGAGACGGTTACCAATGTCTGCATCGCCAGCTAGAACAGCATTTATATGACGAGTGAACTCTGTTCGTTCGTCTTCGTTGATCGTGTGCGTTATATTTGCGCTGGACCCCTGTACTTGGATTTTCCCACTTACGCTTCCCTTCGAAGAGTGCCCGCCAGTCCGCTGAGTGACGACACCGCTTGAGGACGGAGCTGGCCCGGCAGACATGCGCTTCTGGGCAGGAGATGAGTCTCGAAGCTTTGATACAAGCTATTATATACCTGTTAGATGATCCATGAGTAATGGAACACTCAGCACAACTCACTCCGACATAGTCTTCAAGCTCAACGCGTCTGGACGAATCCAGCTCAACTTCTTTGAGTGCCTGTCGTACGACATCGTATGGCAGGTTCTCGCTTTGCTGTGTAGCCTTGATTGCTGTTGCCTCGTCAAGGTACCCTCGGTCGTCTACATCGAGTCGCTGGAATGCATCTGACAGCGAAAAAATCTCGTTCTGCTGGAATTGGGGGAATTTCCTGTAGGGCAAATGTAAGCCTCGATTCAGATGTTGTGGTCATATTTTCATACTTTTGAAGCTTGAGGACATTCATTTTGGCCTGTCTGTTGGATGTTTTGGTGATGGATGTTGCCCGTTCGTGGTTATTTTGCTCTTTGGCGCGTAACCTTTTAAGGCAAATATGTGCGTTCTTCGGAGCTCGCGGCTGTGCGTTCTAGCGGGTGCGCTCTGTTAGAAGGTTTCCAAACACTTATTTTGTTCATTCACGTACTTTCGGACACTGTCTTTGGGAAAGATACTTGCGCCGCAGCCAGTAAGTCAACCTGTAGATCGACGTTGTTCGATGAGAGAGTTTGCGACAGCAGAAGGGGAGCGCTGTGGCGGGGCAAGGAGTGATGTAATGTCTAGTGGGGCAGCACCACTGGCCATGACGCCGCCGCGCAACACATATTTTACTGTTACCCATATGAGGGAGGCTGACAGTTTTCAGACAATAACGTTGTGCTTTCGTCAGCACTTTCGGACCGAATGCGATCGTTTTGCAAGTTCGAATCATCGAATGAGGCTTCTTCTCGCATGCCAATTGCACCAGTCATATTGTCAAATCTTTGATACTGGCTTACTTTCACAATCCTCCGCAGGGTTCTTGCACCTCCCCACCCAGTTAATCAGGTGCCTTCATATGAACCTGGGCAAGTATACATACACTTGTACTCCGCGAAAGTCATAAGTAGGATTCGACACGTACTGAGGACCAGGTCGTGTTGTAGCTATAGCGGGTCTGGGCCAGCCCAGGTACCCGGTTCTCGGCTGGGAAATTTTTCTGGCCTCCACAGCAACCTTCATTGCAGCATATAGAGAGAAAAAATGTCGTTTTGCAAGGCATGCTATGAGCCTCTTGTGCTCCATATGGCTGACAGTGATGAGGAGGGGGAAGAGGCCGGTACAATTAATTACCCAGATGATATCGAACTCTCCTGCCATTGTCATTACCACTGGTAGGGACCATCGGCATGCTTTGGGTTGGTAGTAGTCGAAATAGTTGGTAACTAATCTTCACATAGGCAATGTTTCATGGATTACGCTTCTTCGGTGATGTCCAACTTCCAGTGTCCTTCCTGTGGAGAGAACATTTCGAACTCCGCCCCTGGCAGCTCTTGCGCTGCAGGCGGCCCTGCAATTCTCGTGCGGTATACGAATGAAGGCGGTAAGCAGGAAGGGTTGGATATCTCGTCATCCGTGGAAGAGGAGGCATATCTAGAGGCGCACCCCGAGGCTGCTCCAGCGCGAGCTTTTCATCTGATGTGCGCAGGGGGCGATCTCGACGGTCTCGTTGAACTGTTATACCAATCTGGCGATCAGATACCTGATCTTGGCTCGATGATTCGTTATCAGGATCCCTTATCTGGTTTGAAGAGTGGTCTCCATTTAGCCGTCGAGAACCGGCATGAGGGCGTTGCGTGGCTGCTACTTTGGCTTTCTTCCTCGCTGCCATCGAACGTTTTCCCCGTCGAGGCAAGGCAAGGCGTTGAGTCTATTGGTCTTGGACGACTCAATGTCAGTAGCGACGCGGACGTTAGGAGTTTGATGGACGGCGAGGGGCGCACTGCTGCTGCTTTGTCTGCGGAGCTGGGCAGCCCGTTTTTAAGTATCGCTGATTCGGGGTTTTTGTCCATGTAGACCACTATTCATTATCAGCCACAGCGGGTGCCGTTGCAGCGTGGTGTGGGAATAAACTGTTAGTACATATAGGTCAATCCAAGGGCAGGGTCCAATAGCACACAATCAAACATCGGGCGGGAGATCGCACACCGAGTGCATTTTCGTAGCCACCATTTGTAACAGATTGCAGCTGTAGGGTAGCTTCGCATAGTAAATTGCCCCCAACCGTGGCGTCAACTTCAAGCGTCCACCTCCGCATAATCCCGTAATGTTCGCTAATAGTATCAAGCCTTGGAGAACCGGTAAATCAGATTCCTGCGCCGCGTGTGCTGCAACCGTTGCGCGTGGAGAAGATGGAATAGAATGAGGCCACCTGCGCGGTTATCGACGAAACAGCCCCACCCAGGCTGCAGCAACACCATTCATTTCATTCCACGACATATGCGGGCTGGCACAAAAGAGCAGGCCAGAAAAAGTAAGCGAGGCGCCTGATCTATCGAGCTTCAGCTCGACGAAAGGATAAAACAGTGGCGCTACTTTGCAACAAGTCAGGGCTTCGCCCGAGACTTCCAACGAGACAACTCATCACATGTTATACAGCTAGCTTGCTGCGGCGGCAAATGATGTGCACAAATGACGAAGGCGCATCAATCGGCAAGCCGAAAGACAGCGGAACACAAGAAACACCATACTGGAGTTCTGCGTTTAGCTCTATTGGAATATGGAATGGTGCCAAGCCACCTGGGACACAGTCAGGGAAAGACGGGGCCGAAGAAGCGAAAACACCCAATATCAGCACTGCAACAAACCACCTCACTACACCATTCCATGGACAAAGCTTCCGAAGTTACCCAAAAGACTGTCCCCGCCCCACAGTCCGATGGTTTCACGCTGTTGATGTAAGAACTTCGCACAAGCATGATATACTGAACGCTGACACTGCCGTAGGCACCGAAGCGGACTACGTTGCCGCCTTTTGAGGTAAAAGGTACCAAGGAAGCTAAAGTTCCGGCAAAACCGAAGAGATTCTCTGCATTTAATGCGGAGGACTCGAAGAGGATTGAATCGCAGTACCAAACCCTCCTCGAAGTCGATGAGGAGTTACGAAACAAGAAAGAAGGCGGCACAGAAACCGAACCGCAGCGTAGCAGCAGCGAACTTCAAGAAAAGGACGTTCGGGTGCCAGTAAATGAAGATTTTTTGTTCGACGTCAGTGTCAAGCAGCGAGAACTTTGTCCAGTTTACTGGCCTGGACCCGTCTACGAAGGTCAGTGTCACCCGCCAGGCATAGTTACAACCAACGCTAACATTAACAATGGAAGTTCGCCGTGGGACTTGGTTTTACCAAGATGGCACCAATTTGAGACCATGCGAAGAAACCCTTGCTGCGCAGTTGGAAGAAGTGAGGCTGCAATCAAAAGCTGTCTGTAACTATACTAACGCGGGTAAGGGGTACCTGAAGATGAAAGCATGGATCGAGCCAGGTGTGTATTGTCATAGCAAAGCGACCAACAAGAATACTGATAGTCCCTACACAGAGAAAAAACTCAACCCGAAACAGGGCCATGCCTGCACAACGACCGCGAGAAATGAGACCTTCGTCGCAGCTGCAAACCGCAGTACTCAGGAAACGGAGGCAAAGCAGACCAAGTTGAAATCGCACCGCCTATTTGGAATCTACATGAACAACACTGTCACATACGAAGATGCAAGCACTGCCTGGCTGGTATCAGATGGCGTCTTATCGTGGGTAGCGGCATCTGCCTACGAACGTTTCGCAGGAGGCGGGCACATGAGTGGTGTGAAGTTGATCAGAGGCTTCTCAGACCAGAATAAAGCCAAAGAAAAAGAAAAAAGCGACAAGACTACCCTGACTGCCTATAATGAAGACCGAAAAGTGCCCACAGAGAAGCCATACAACGCCGATGCAGATGCGAGCAACGAAACATCCGGGGTGGGGGAGGCAGCTCGGACCGGCAAAACCATCCTGCAAAGGAGACTTTCAACGATTATAGAGAGTGAAGATCGTCGCACAGCAACCAGCGAAAGAGATGTTCGAAAGCTGAATGAGGAGGAGATGCGTCATGACTACCATACCCAACACGGCGAGTCACAGAATCGAGACATCGAGCACCTGGTGCTGGTCACACATGGGATCGGACAGCGACTAGGTCTAAGGTATAGCCATGAAACTCGAGGCAGTATGAGGAAAGCTGACGAATGGCGTAGAACGCAGAGCGTCAATTTCATACACGACGTTAATGTCTTGCGTAAGACTCTGAAGGGAGTGTACACGAACTCACCAGAACTACGATCTATGAACGTGGACGATGGCAAGGGCCCAGGAAATTGTCGTATACAAGTTTTACCAGTGTGCTGGCGCCACAATGTCGACTTCCCAAGAGGAAAGAAGAAGAAAATGCAAGCTGACGAAACCGATGTTGCCGCGGCCCATGACGAGGAAGAAACTTGTGAGACCCTTCCACACCATTTCCGCGTTCATTATCTAAAGAATACAAATCCAGATCCAACACTAGAAGATATCACAATAGACGGTGTTGCGTTTGCCCGATCGCTCATCTCCGATCTGGCCCTCGACGTCCTTCTGTATCAGAGCTCGTACAGGACTGAGATTGCGCAAACCGTGATTGAAGAGTCAAACCGTATAGTTGACTTATTCCGGCAGCGCAACCCAAATTTTCAAGGAAAGATACACCTTGTTGGCCACTCGCTAGGCTCCGCCATCTTGTTCGACATTCTTTGCCATGAAAATAGACAGCGTCGCCATGAACCGAAGCCGAACCCATTACGTTTCTTGCCTCACCACGGCCCCACGCCACCCGAGACGAATGATACGCTGGACTTTGATGTGGAGGATTTCTATTGTCTAGGGTCACCAATTGGGTTGTTTCAAATGCTTACTGGCAGGTATGAACACCAATCTTCACGTAAAGCTCAGCTAATAATCTTCGCAGAACCATCGCGGCGCGCCCGGCGGATCGAAACACTTCAAAAGTAGGTTTGGCCAGGACCATAGACTCAGAAAATATGGACGATGAATTTCTACCTGGCTCGGGTTTCGATTATGCAATCTCGCGGCCAGATGCGCAGCAGCTGTTCAACATTTTCTATCCGTCTGACCCAATCAGCTACCGATTGGAGCCCCTAATTTCGCCTTCCATGGCTTCTATGAAGCCACATAACCTCCCTTATACAAAGAAAAGTCTATTTGGAGTAGTAGGGTCACAGGGGCTCACCGGTATTGGAACGAAAGTCGGCCAGAGCGTTAGCGGTCTCTTTGCCAGCTTAAGTACCGGACTTTCAACCAATTTGTTACCATCATCACTCCGAATCAGCAGTGAAGAGGCCCAGGGAATAATGAAGGAAAGTAGGTCGGCTGAGACTTATGACATGTCGACACGAATGGAAACAAAAGAGAGAGAAACTGAGGCGGGCAGTGATAGCCAGGGCCCAGAAGATGAAGAGGCATTGTTGGACCAGAGCAGCCAAATTGCTACGCTGTACTCACGATTCCAGATGAACGATGAGCGCAGCGAAGAGGCCCCAGAGGTAGCTCGTGGTGATGGCAAAGACCACAAAAACCAGAAGCGGCGCAAAGCCCAGAGGAAAGTCTGGGCACTCAATCGCAATGGACGCGTGGATTTTAGCATTCAAGAGTAAGTTAGGTTGGTACTGTTCTAATGATGTTTGGCTAACATGAATAATTCTCTCAAGAGGACCTCTGGATTTCAACCCCATCAGCACCATTGCCTCACACATTGGCTACTGGGGAGAGGAGGACGTCAGCCATTTTATACTATCTCAAGTTCTCTCGCAGACGACAAGAAGGCCCGGCAGAAATGCGAATGGCAACCCAAACGTACATCAGAGATAGGATAACCACGAAGCTGCCACTAGCAGACACCTTCCACATTGGCCCGGATTTTCTACACACAACTGGTGACGTAAGATTTAGTGGAGGGAGGCAAAGATACCCTCGGTGACTGGACCCTCATACTCATTCCACTTAAATGAAGAGCTAGATAGTTAGTATCAGGAAGTTATCATTGAGACGGTCATAATTTCTCAAGCTTCTGATGCTATATTTTTGACATGTACATGTTCCACTTATAATCACCTCGCACTATAAATCTTCTCGTGCTTGTACTGTCACGTACTATTGAGTCACGTGTGCTCAACTGTCGTTCAAAGCCGAGAGCTGGACGCAGCTACTAGCTGTACCTGACGTATTATTAGCTCATACAAACTCACACATTGTGACTGACTTCTGTTTCTGCCGGCTCAGAAGTTGAATAAGATGTGCGGAAGATATGCGTTGGCGCTGGTGAGTACGAGATAGCCGTTAGCCTTGTGGACGTCACCGTTTCATGCGCCAGCTGACGAAGCTTTACTGATGAACGTAGCGGCCGTCCGATATCCGGCAGATAATAGAAGATGCTGGGATGTCAGTAGATGATGCACCAGAAGACGATGGAAATCATGCACCGCGGCAGTCTTACAATTTTGCACCCGGGTATTATGGGGCCGTGTACCGAGCTGACACGCCTGATTACGGCGCCGGACCAGATCCGGATGGAACGGCCAAGGCAGTACAGCACCGGGACGATCAAACGAAGAGCTACAAACTGCAGTCTATGAAATGGGGCCTAATACCCTTCTGGTCCAAGCGCAATCCTGATTATGCTTCCATGCTCAAGACTATCAATTGCAGGTCCGATTCCCTCAGCGCTCCAGGCGGAATGTGGGCAACCATGAAGGCACGGAAGCGATGCATCGTCATTGCGCAAGGGTTCTATGAATGGCTCAAGACTGGGCCGAAAGACAAGCTGCCTCATTATATCAAAAGAGCGGACGACCAGCTGATGTGCTTTGCCGGTCTGTGGGATTGCGTGCAATACCAAGGTACTTGCACGGCTGCTTAGAGCACGAACGTGACACTGCAATACTAATACTAATATAGACTCTGATGAAAAACTGTATACTTTTACAATCATCACCACGGATTCAAACAAACAGCTGAAATTTTTACACGACCGTATGCCCGTTATCCTCGAGCCTGGTTCTTGTGCCATGCGACAATGGCTCGACCCAAATACGTATGAGTGGTCAAGGGACCTACAGTCCTTACTGCAGCCTTTTCACGGCGACGTTGAGGTGTACCCGGTCACCAAGGATGTAGGCAAAGTAGGAAATGACTCGGCAGCATTTATCAAACCACTCTACAGCAGGGACAACAAGTCGAACATCGCCAACTACTTCTCCGGTCCTGTAACGGAGAAGGCTGGATCACCTAAGAAGTCTGAAGCAAAACACATCGTTGAGCCTAAGGTGTCTGGAGAGAAGCGGAAGCAGCTACCAGATGATGGGTGTGCGCCAGCGCCAGTGAAAAAGCAGACGACCTTCAAAAACGCTATCAGCTCAACGCACAACGTTGATAAAAAACCGGCTACTGTCTCCAAAAGAGCGCAAAAAATTACAGACTTTTTTGCTAGGTAGTCAGGCTTAGTCAGAATAAGATACAAAAATCAAGAAGAGCCGCACTTCGAATGCTCCGTGGAGCTCCTCAATATTACCGAGAATAAAAGTATGACATATATAGAGTAAGGAGAAAGCCATAACAACAAGCACGGTGCTTGAAAGAGGAAGCTAGAAATACGGATGGAGAGATTATTAAAATATTTTGCTCGCCCAAGTTTTTTCATGTACTAGGGCAGTGCCATTCTAGACTTGTCGTTGAGCTCAAGAATCATTTTTATTTCATCCGCTGAATCGGTGTTGGAGGCGAGGATACGGAAAAAAAAAAAAGTTTGGCGGCAAGCGCTTGAGGCACGTCTCTTAAACCCAAGGCAAGCGCGACCCATTTAAGCAGTAATATTTATTAATTATAGCACAAACTGCCTGGACAACAAGTAATCACCTAAAACGACGTTAATAAATAAACTGGCCATAGACTAATAATAGAAGAGACTTTCTGGGATCTTCTAGTTTTCGAAAATTATGAGCAGAAAAAGGACTTTTCCGAGTTTGCGACTCCCGATCTGCTGCCAAATTTTAGCAACATATTATTATCTTAAAAAATAAATACCTTGAACGCAGCATCATCGTCATATGGCTAAGAAGAGGAAGGCATAAAAAGTAGTAGTAGTGTGTGGACGGTAATTTAATCTATCGCGCATTCTAGGTAGGCCACAGAGTTTCTAGAATCGCGGGTAAGCGAAGAGAGGATGTTGATCCCAAAGGCCAGAGAGTTCGCCTCCTAGATAGTTGCGTTGCTGTACTGATACAGCACGCCACATATGTATATCAAAGTCATCTTCTGGACACTCTACCAAACGCCTGGCGCGCTTATACTTGGCGGTGAAGGTAGGTCATCGGCTTGCTGGAAAAACATGCAGCCTGTAACAGTGTATCGATACATAGCCGTATCTACTCAAAGAATAAAGCAAGGGCTTGTGCATCGGTGCATGTTCTGGTGGCGCACACATTACGTCATTGACTTCGAGCCTTGACGCTCGCAGCGAATATTGGTCCTTACCAAGTACACCTACGCATTCCATGCACAGCTGTGTAAGGGTACGTAGCCCATTATATACCTTTCAGATACTCCCACCAGCCTCCAAACACTTGGTCCCAACACGCCCCCCCCAAATGGTTGGCTGGCCAAGCCCAGAATGTGAATCAGGGAGAAGCTAAAAGTATGACGTTATAAGCAGGTAATGCAGCTCTCTTGCAAGAGTGTAACTATATGTACCTCCCATAGCCCCGTAGCTTTCCATTAATGATCATTCCGTTCCTACCAATACATTCACCGCCCATCTACGTCCAACGCAATGCGCAATCTCAGCCTTCTTCTAACCGTTGGTGCTCTGGCGGCTCAGGTAGCCGGTAGCAGCTGGCTCCCTGGCCAGCGTGCAGGTACATGGCGCGTTTACACAAGAAACAGTCAACCGTCGCTAACGCCGTTAGTATACAACAAGTGGCATGAGACCGAGCTTGAGAGATGGCTGTCTGACCACGGCATACCGCATCCCAAGCCAGCTGACCGGAAGGATATCGAGGACCTCGTTCAAAAAAACTGGAATGACTACGTCATCGAACCATATCGCAAATGGAGCCCTTCCGAGCTGAGCACTTTCCTTGTCTCTCGAGGCAAGGCAGCCAAGGCAGGTGCCGATGAGACGGCCGAGAGCTTGATGGAAAGCGTCAAGGCCAATTGGTACGGATCAGAGGAGGCGGCTGGCAAAGTTGTTACGGAAACCAAGGATTGGATCCTCGATACCTGGTCCGACAGCCAGCTCAAAGCACTTTGTGATAAGCAGGGAATTCCTGGTAAGTACTTGCCACGCTAGTGTCCACAATGTACTGACGACATCAGTCCCTGCTACCAGTAACCGTGATGCGCTTTTGGCCAAGGCTCGACGTGGCTTCGAGGTCGGCTCCCAGGCGGCAGGTGAAACTCTCTCCTATCCCGGAGACTGGCTTTACGAATCCTGGTCCGACTCTGATCTCAAGAAGTGGCTGGACAAGAATGGATTCCCTGCTCCCCAACGCTCCAACCGTAACGCTTTGGTTGCTGCCGTCCGGCGCAACTCTCACCTTGCTTATCTCAAGGGCCAGGAGCAAGAGGCCAAGGTAAGGGCCCGCGCCAAGACTGCCTATGCCAAGGTCACCGACGAGGTGATTGATGCATGGAGCGAATCGGACCTGAAGAAATTCGCCGACGAGAACGGCATCTCCGTCCCCCAGGGTACCAAACTCAATGAATTCCGTGCCGCCATCCGCCAGCACCGTGCCGAGATCATGGGGCACGATGTACACGGAAAGGCTACCAAAGCCTTTGGTGCCGCCACGAGCCGAGCCAGCAACGAGTACGCCAAGGCCAGCGAGGATGCTACACTGATTGCCCAAAGGGCTTTTGAAGAGGCCTCAAGCACCTGGTCTGAGAGCCGCCTCAAGGCGTACCTGGACGCACGCGGTATTCCTGTTCCTCAGAACTCCAATCTTGATAGCCTCCGCGCCCTGGTGCGCAAACACTCTCACAAGGCTGCTTCTGGTTGGACGGCCTGGACGTTTGATGACTTTGACACGGAGACTTTACAAAAGTATCTCCAAAAGCACGGTGACAAAGCTGCCAAGGCGGCCTCAAAGAAGGCTGATGCCACTCGTGATGAGCTAGTTAAGACTGCCCAAGCTGCTTACGCTAAGGCTGAGAAGAAGGGTGGCGAGGGGTATGAGGCGGCGAAGAAGTATGGTGCTGAACTTAGCAGCGAGGTAAAGGATAATGCATTCGAAGCCTGGTCCGAGTCGGACCTCAAGGCCTACCTCGACAGCTACGGCGTTCCTGTTCCGCAGAGCTCTAGCCTCGACGAATTGAAGGCTCTCGCACGCAAGCAGTGGACCTATTTCAAGTATGGTACGACGACGCCTCACGGCACCCTGCTTGCCCAAGTCGAGGGCGCCCTTGCCAGCGGTCTGAGCTGGCTTCAGAAGCAAATCCGTGCCGGTTCCGAGGCAGCCAAGGAGAAGGCAGGCGAAGCCGACACCGCTGCGCGCAAGAAAGCCGCCAAGGTCCAGGAGGAGCTGTAGCTAATAAAACAGAGAAGAATGAGCGGTAACGAGTATGGATCAGGCACCGTGGCGGCGGGTTGATGGGGAGGAGCAGATGCTTGACTATACAGGAAATCGGCGGTTTCTGTCTTTTTCGAAACTACGTGGCAGCAAGTCTGTTTGCTATAATGCGTGCAAATTTGCGCTTTCAACTTTAATCAATTCAGATGCTTTTCGTTTAGTTCTAATTATTTATGTACATTTCGCGTGCGTCAACAATATCCGCCCATATTCCAACCCATGACGGTCTACCATGACGGTCTAAACCTGACATCAAGCAGCCGCACATTACGCCCATAGCCTACATGTACCGTCGGCACCGGCGCTTATGCACCAGGGGTGTTTGGGATGCCAGTCGACGTCCAAGACACCGAGTTTACTGACGACGCGATGGCCCTTGAGCATCTTGACTGGAACGATGGTAGCATTTTCCATCAGATCGCTCACTACCTTGCCGTGGAAGATTTGCAGGGAGCCGTCATCACTGGCATCAGCAAAAAGAGGTAGCGAGCGGTGATACTTGACGGCGCGGATGGCCTCAGCGTGAAAGCGCATCGTCTTGTATGGTCTGCTCGAGAGGTCCAGGTCATGCCAAAGCAGACGGCGATCGTAGGAGCCAACGATTAGATTGTCGCCACCAGGGTGAATATCGAAAGACGAGATCCACCGGGCACCGGGCTGTAGCACCTTGACGAGCTCCTGTCTCTGCAGGTCGTAGCATCGAATCATGCGCTGTGTGGCGACGAAGAAGAGGGGGCGGGAAGGGTGGAAATGGGCCGTCTGAGCTAGACCAGGTAGGCGACGGAAGGGAATCTGGCTGAGGTGCTTCGAAAGG
The DNA here is from genome assembly GCF_051103115.1 of Cordyceps javanica. Taxonomy (NCBI): domain Eukaryota; kingdom Fungi; phylum Ascomycota; class Sordariomycetes; order Hypocreales; family Cordycipitaceae; genus Cordyceps; species Cordyceps javanica. Next base: position 4,929,572 of record NC_139296.1, read on the forward strand.
GTGTGGACAGCAACCGAGCTGCGCTGGCCGGTCGGGGAGACGGTACACAGGAAGTCACCTCGTCGGTGCCAGTCAATGGTCTTGATCACGGCGCGCACCGTGGCCTTGAGCAGGACACCCGCATTCTCTAGCTTCGATCCTGGTCGCGCCCACTTGGCCGGTCCTTCCGTTCTGGCGGCGGCTGAATTATGCTGGGTACCGCCGGCGGCGTAGCCGAAACCAGCATCCAGCACATCTCGACTGGCCTTTTCAACAGCATCGCTAGCCAGTGGTGGGTAGGCGAAGAAGAGGTCTTCGCCCGCGGCCGCGGCTAGAATGAATGTGTCCTTGACTGGGCGCCATCGAACGACCTGGACAGCCTCCTCGGAGCTCAGCTTGGCAGACCATTCCTGGTGACCATTAAGCGCCCAGACACGGACCGTGCCGTCATCACCACCTGAGGCAATCCATTCGCCATCAGGACTGAAAGCCACCGTGCGCACGCGGCCATCATGGCCTCGAAAAATGGTCTGGCATAGCGAGGGGAAAGGTTTGAGCTCCTCGGGGCGCGGCAGTTTAGGAAGAAGCGAGTTGGGGTCAATGTTGAGTCTGTTCTTGCGGACGCGCGGTGCTAGGTAGAGGTCCAGGCAGCGCTCGAACCGCTCCTTGACGAATTCCCCGTATCCGGGTACTCGTCGAAGGGCGTCATACTTCTGAGGTAGATACTCCTTTTCTCTCTCTTCGGGGTCCTGAACCTCCCAGGTCTCCTTTTCCTCGTTGGTTGGGAGGTATTCGGGTGGCGGGTTGTAGCTGAGGTCGTATCCGGGCGGTGCCAGCTTGGGCGCTGGGATGTGCATGACGCCTCTGTCCTGAGGCTCTTCGTTGGCCCAGATGTCGTAGTAGGCCCCTGCTTCCTTCCCGGCGTCATCCTCTTCCTCTGGTGGCTTGTAGGGCAGGATCTTGCCCGCCTTGATGGCACGCACGAGCTGGGCGACACGCTTGGCTTCGTGCTTGGAGGGGACAAATCGTCTCTTGGGCTCCGGTGCCGCGCTTAGCGGCATTTTTTCTTCAATACTTGTGAAGTAAGGCACCATATCCTGCTCAGGTCAGCAAGAGTTTCAAAAAAAGTCAACGTGCTTGTATACTTACGGGATAGGGATCGTATCCTTCCTCTGGCATCTCATTCAGCTGAAGCTTCCGGAGAAGCTCAAGCTCGTCCTGGCTCAGGTTCAGTGGCTTACCAGTCTCTGGGTCCGTCAAGCCGGTCCAGCCCTTTGGCAGCTCAATGCTATCGAGGAGAGCATCGAGCGCCTCACCTGTGGCGGGGCGCATAATTTTCTTGCCATTGATGTCGTATCCGATGTGAGGATATGAGTCGTAAAATGACAACGGAATATTTCCAATCGTGTTGGTGGGACCTTGAGCGTCGCTATCGTCGCTGTCGTAGACGGGATCAATCTCCTCGTACTCATAGCGTACGCCGCCATTCGCGTCCGCCACAACCTTGTAGGGCCGTTCCTTGTCATCCTCGCCATGTTCTTTGGCCTCTTCGTCTTCTTCGTCCGGATCCTCGTCCTCATCGGGGTCTTCAGGTAGATCGTCGCTCGACCCATCTTCGAGGCCTGGTTCGCCGTCCGACTCGTCAAAATCGCCGTCTTCGTCTTCGCTTTGCGATAAGACACCCTCGAGAAGGCCGTCAAACTCTTCATCAGACAGTTCAATGTCTGACGGATTTTTCCTCTTCGGCACTGGGCGAGCCATTGTGTCGGATTGGTTGTTGCACAATGGGTGTAGAGAGTATGGTGGTGGTTGGCGTTCCTCAAGAACTTTTTTTTTGTAAGCCTTATCGGGCGATCACCAGGCCGATAAGAGCTGTGGCGCAGTCGACGTTTCTCACGCAGCCAAAGTACCTACACTTGTCAGCGAGTACCTTGTGGGGGCCTGCCGCATCCCAGCAAAGTACCCCCTGGCGGCCAACACACTGGTGAGCACGGGTGCAACTTTTTGTTTAACGCACGGGATCCTTAGGTACTTAGCACTAGTCACTCAGGTAGCTGTTGATGCAATGACTTCTCTAAGGAACGATATCCGCGAACCTGCTCTGAACAACACGTTAATTATATCCATCATGAGCTCTTTCGAGATGATTTGCTACGCCTCTCCGAAGGGCAATGATTTGACGGAGCAGCCAGAGCTTGTCATTTTAGCAGGGTTTCCTTCCGCCACCAGCCAGGGGCGGCTTGAGAACTGGGTGCCTGTCTTTCATGAAAGCCTTCCTGCGGCATCCACGAAGCTCTGGCTCCTTGCGCCTCCCGCTACCCACCTGAATACCATTTCAGCACTCAGGTGTAGATCGGTACTACTCGTGCCACACACCCACTGCTTGCGCAGTTGGGTGCTGTATAGAGTGCCGGCCAGCAGAGGGTGTAGGCCAGATAGTGCGCTCTATATATAATATATACAAAATACTAACAGATTCTAATTTCTAAATATATTAAAAATAAACTTAATTATTATAATAAAAATATATAAAAAATCTTAAAAACTAGAATTAATTAATCTTAATCCTATATTAAAAAAATTAATTTTTATATATTAATTGATTAATTGATATTTATACTCTGACGAGGCTCTATAGCCTATACAGTACTTCTATGAGCTTAGTGAGGGTAGGAAAAACTAGGTATACCTGGGGGAAAACCTACGCTCTTTAATCTATCTATGTCTTTGTGACGACAGTAGTTAGTAGCAATTACGTAGTATGAACAGTGTCTCTATCAGCTAGGCCCCGCAGCCAGCCGTTAGAGGTATGCCGTACATCGTGTCAGCTATCAAGTCCGTAATCCTAAGTACATCGTTACTCGGTGCAGCGTACCTTACAGCCCCCTGTGGCCCATATGGGTCAATAGTGCGGTAGGTTTTTACAGGCCACATGGCTCTACATCATACATTTACCGCGCACGCATCAGCAGTTCAGCTTTCGACTGCATCAGTGGTATATTGTCTAGTAATAGTCTTACACGGAGCGCACTCCGCATGCGCACCATCAGCCACACCCAGCAGTACCAAACAGCACATGTCGTAAACTGCCTTTGTTCCGGAGGGAGACATCTATGCATAGAAATTGACGGTCTGGGAGCAATTGTTAGCAAGCAGCTCCATACAGTTGGTAGATCGCAGAAACGTACATCCTTCTTCTTGGCTTGCACTTCGGCAATGGCGTCTACGTAGTGCTCGTGGCCGATTTTGTTCTTGCCAGAACGTAGCGCAATCATACCGGCCTCTACACAAACAGCCTTGAGCATAGCACCGCCAAACTCGTCTGTGCTTCTTGCCAACTCGCCCCAGTTCACGCCCGGGTCAACAGTCATCTTGCGGGAATGGATCTTGAGAATCTGAGCGCGAGCCTCCTCATTTGGCAGAGGAAACTCGATCTTTCTATCCAAACGTCCGGAGCGAAGCAGGGCGGGATCCAGTACATCGATTCGATTCGTGGCGGCCAGGACCTTGATTCTGTCGTCTGAGGCAAAACCGTCCAGCTGGTTCAAAAGCTCCAACATGGTACGCTGTACTTCACGGTCACCACTTTTCTCGCTATCGAAACGCTTCGTACCAACAGCGTCAAGTTCGTCGATGAAAATGATGGCAGGTGCCTTTTCCTTCGCTAGAGCGAAACAGTCCCGCACTAGCTTTGCACCGTCACCGATGAACATCTGCACCAGCTGTGGGCCAGCAAGCTTGAGGAACGTTGCCTCGGTTTGCGCCGCGCACGCTCGTGCCAGCAAAGTCTTGCCGGTGCCGGGAGGGCCGTACATGAGGGCGCCTAAAAATGAGGTCAGTAACAGCATAGGCGGATGGAAATGCAGTCATGCCTTTGGGGGCCTTGATGCCGATCTTCTTAAACCGGTCCGCCTCTTTCATCGGCCATACTATGGCCTCAACAAGCTCCTCAATTTGCTTGTCGAGGCCTCCGACGTCGGTATACTGCTCAGTCGGCTTCTCGTCGACCTCCATGGCTTTGACACGACTGTCATACTCCGCGGGCAGTGTGTCAAGAATCAGGTACGAATCTTTGTTGACGCCAATGAGGTCTCCAGGCTTGAGCGCTTCAGAGTCAACAAGGCCAATAAGCGGCAGAAATATTGTTTGTCTGGTGGACGTCTTGATAACAGCAGACTTGCCAACCCGTGTGGCGTCGAGATCAATGTTGGCACCTTCCTCAGACGATTCGGCGGTAGGATCTAGGTCTAGAAGCTCGACAACATTTCCAACCAGATAAGGTAGTTGTCTGGCAAGGTCAGCCCAAGACGTCACCAGTATCACCACTAAACCACCTACCTATTATTCGCAATCTTGTCCACATTTTCTTTAATCTTTTCGCCCATAGCCGCCTTTTCGTGCGAGAGTCGCGAAAGTTCGCTCTTCATGATACGAGAATCGTTCTCTAGAAGCCTTTTCCTTGTTAGGATGTCCTGCGTACTAAGTCCCAGAATCTCTTCGTCTAGAATGTCATCTTCTTCGTCAGCCTCCTTCATCTCTTCATCTGCTTCTGCATTCTTGCTGCTCTTTCCATCGCGGTTCTCTCTCTTCTTATCGTCCTTTTCCCGGCGATCGAGATCCTCGAGCTCCTCGAGCGTCGACATGATGACGAGTGAGAGTGGCGGCTATGGAGTGGTGGGAGGTGGTGCTGTTCCTGCAGTGCTAGTAGGTGAAAGTGCAAACGATGTACAGAGAAATGATTTCAAACAGTTATATCGAAGTCGATTGTCCTTGGCGGAGAGCGAATTCTTGCCCAGGGGGGCTGTTGTCGTTTGATGAATTGCTTGCGCGAAGGGAACTGAAGTAGTGAGACGCTGAGTTGGGTGTGTGCTAAGCTTTGTTAAGCACAGCACGCGCCATCACTCTGGCAGCCTAGCAGTGGCCAGCTCGGCCCACACCAGCCAGTTCACTGTACCTGGCTTTGTAGAGGGCTCTCGGAGCGGCAGATGATTTTCCCGATCATTACCGGAAATGCTTGCCGCAGCACGAGCATCTGGAGCATCAATCGTTATGGTACTTGTTCCTACCTCTTGTTCCCGTCATAGACCGCGCCTGGACAAGCGCCTGTCTGCTCAAGATGGTGCAGAGAATTTCGAGGTTCTCCAGAAGCATTATTCTTAGCCTTTGCGGTAGGCCAACTGCAACCCGCGCCCCCCTGATTGGCCGTGAACCTGTTCGTCGACAATATGCTGTTGCCAGCATCGCGCATGCTGGCGCCGCAGACGCACAGGTTCAGTACTCGCCTGCTACAAAGCCCCCAAGCGCACGACCTGCAGAGACGAGAAAAAGCCAGATGATTCGAACCTACACATCCCTACTGCGCACAACACCCTTGATCCTATTCTTTCAGCACAGCAACTTGACGGCTGTCGAATGGGCCGCAGTGCGGAGAGAGCTCAAAAAGGCCGTATCGGCGGTCCCCTCTACAATCGTCAGACCAGACGGGCAGCCCATTGAGATCAGCAACAATGTGCAGCTGCAGGTGCTGAGGACAAACATGTTTGACGTCGCCCTCAAGATTGTCGAATTCTACAGTCCGGAGGCCGCCGCGGCTATGGGCACCACCGCGCGCACCGCAAGGGGTCCGATTATCCACGACCTATCAGAAGCGGCATACCAGGCCATTCACAAAGCAGAAGTGACGGTCGAGTCGGCCTACAGCCAAATAGCACCGCTTATGGTTGGCCCTGTTGCGGCGCTCGTCATGCCGGCAGTGTCACCTACACATCTTGCTGCTGCGCTTAGTATCCTATCACCGGTCTCTGGCAGTTTCCCAGCGCCGACGAGAAAGAAAAACCCAGGCTATCACGACCCAGTCTGTCAGAACGGCCTTGCCAAGCTAACTCTAGTTGGTGGTCGCATCGAAGGCAAGGTCTTTGACCAGCCTGGCGTCAACTGGGTGGGCGGCATTCCCGGTGGCCTGGATGGACTACGCACTCAGCTGGTAAATGTTCTGCAGAGCGCGGGTCTCGGAATTACTACTACGCTGGAGGATGGAAGTAAGAACTTGTGGCTGGCTTTGGAGGGCCGGAAAGAGCAGCTCAAGGAGGAATAGTTATGGTGTACGCAGTACACGCATTGTATAATACAAAATCAGTCGATTTCCTGTACAATACTCGATTCCACGCTTGGTGGTTGTCAATCACGACCAACCAATACAGTCAGCGAGCAGCGTCGAAAAAAAATCAATTCTTAGTCAATAATGCACAAAAGAAAGGCGCAAGGCCGGATTCAAGACAATGAATACATTAATTGATTCTGAAATGAGTAGGTTCCGCGAATGCCAATGAGATGTAACTACCTTCCTAGCTATTAAGGTACCTAGGCTGGCACAAGACGGACACTCTTAGGTACTTAACAAAACCCCACAAGAGCTTCAAGCTATCACGGTTCATGTGACGACGTAACACGCGTCATCTTTCGACTCGTTACCGCAAACTACAAAAGAAAATCGCAAATATACATCTTAAGTCCCTCGAGCTTTATTGCCCAATTTAAACTCAGCCGGCTGCCAACACCACTGTCAGAAAAGCCGTCGATTGCTCTTCGCTACCAGGAGCCTAGTGGCGACGCGCGCCCCCTCGGAACTCTTTCGACCAGCTCTCGAAGATGGATTTTGCACCGTACCAGTCCTCACCGCCTGAGCACGGTCGAGTGGCCTCTCCTCCCGACTATAGCACATCTCCGCGCGCCTCTACCGACGCCAGAAAAAGACCATTCTCGCCCATCAATGCCGTGCGCAGCCAGCCTCCGTTACAGCACCCTCAACCGCAGAGGGCTTGGGCAGGGTTCGATGGCCAAACGAGCGGCTGGTCTGGTGGAAGCTCTGCAACCGCAGAGAACCCCTTGCCTGGAGCCTATCCCGCGGCGGAAGTGAGCGAGTTTGACACCAGTCTCGGAATCAGACTAGACCTTGAAGCCTGTCTGGCATATTTGGCGTTTCCCCCGATTGGCGCTATCGTACTTCTTATACTAGAGAGAAATAGCGACTACGTCAGGTATGTCTGGTATGAAATATTTGAAGTGCACCAATGAATAGATCTAACAAGTCCAGATTCCACGCCTGGCAGTCCGCATTACTGTTCACAGCAATCATGGTGCTCCATCTCGTCGTCTCGTGGTCGAAATTCTTCAGCTGGCTTCTTTTTCTGGGAGATCTCGTCTTAATCAGTTTCCTCTCCCTCAAAGCATATCGCGATGCTGAAATACTAGACAGGTATGTAATAATAGCACAGACAGCACAGTGATGGAAGCTAATCCTGTCCTAGGTTCGAAGTTCCATTTTTCGGGAAGATAGCAGCGAGGATACTAGACGACGAGTAGACAACGTTGCATTACATTTTTAGAAAGTCTGAGCAGACACTCGCGTTTAGATTGCACTTCTATAGCTTCCCGATACATACTGATATACTATTTTTATACGATGTGCATAATGAGCAATGCAATGGGCAAGTAGCAAGTACACCAAATAGTATTTGTCGACATGCCAGGATTCCACGAACTCACCGCGCAAGTACTGGATGAACATTGCATGACACCGTGACCTTATCCGAAAACACGACCTCTTTGATGATGCCATCAGAGCCATTGTCAAGCCACTTTGCCAGCAGGTCATTGCTCTCCTTGGGCTTGACCGTACTGTCTCTTGTACCCACGGTAATATGCGCTACGCGATTCGCGCAATCCCATGTGTTGGACTTGTCGTCGATTCGGACTACAATAGCCATTATCCGTTGATCATAAACAACCTATCATGGTCAGCCTCTATTCCGTAGCTCCCAGGAAACAGACTCACTCTCTCCATGACCACATCACATTCACCAAGCTTTCCCGTTCCTCCGCCGGCAGTGTCGTGTAGAGTAACGTAACGTTGCCACAGCTCAGGAGACTCTTTTGCGCTGGCTCTATGCAGAAGCGTTACATGAAAAGCTGTTTGTATTCGGCGGGTTTGCTTCAGTTGCATGTAGCTGCGCGATATTTCCTTATCACACGAGGCAAATGCCTTATCAAGCGTGCTATTAACGACATCTCTTGGAATAACGATGGACATATATTCAAGCTCTTTGGGCTTGGTTCTTTCTTTCTTCTGTTGCTGTTTGGCTGGTTGTTTGCTGCTTCGATCCGGAATCTCGTGCCTGAAGTCTGGTTTAAAGTTAAACGCCGACTCGATCGCCTTGTCCAGTTGCTCGGCTGTCGGCACTTGCTTGACCACATTGGGAAATATTTCATGAAGTTTCGTCACGACGTCTTCGAGATTCTTTCGACTTCCTGCAACAGGGCTCAGGTCAATAAAGGCATCGAAGCCGTCATCTGGCCTCACAAAGGGCGAGCAAGGCTCAAAGCGACCAATAAACCCATCCATCACCCCAAGGAACTTTTCCTGGTCGGTAGCAGCGTGGATTGTCTGGTGATTATCGCCACGTTGAATAACTCTATCGCGCGTTACCTGTCGAATTTCTTCAAGAGATTCTTGGTCATGACGGAAGTTGAGACACACCATTTTGACAGACTCATGCTGAGTCTTGGCGTCAAAAATTATTTGCTTCCTCTCGTGCTTTTGTGCATTGTTACGATCGGCAAATACAACAGAGTGGTCTTTGAGCTGCTCCAGTACTGCCTTGGTAAATCGAGGAGGTCGACCCTTTCCAGAAATGTTGTCATTCTGAATGTGTCCCCAGCCGAAAAGCTCTGTTAATGCCAGAGCGAGCGTTGTCTTCCCGCATCCAATGGTTGCAATCGGCACCAGGACAACGTCATTTCTGACTTCCGGCATGACAGTTACGTCTGAATGATCCATGTTGGCGGCCTCGCTTCCTTTCATGTTCTTGTAGTCGAGGAACTCGTTGCGTAGAGCAATGATTCCGTGATTCTGGTTGTACAGTTTAGCGAGTCCAGGGCTCGCAGCTAGGCGCTTCCTGGCGTATAGGAGATATTCTTCGGTAATAGCAACGTGCTTCTTGAATCTGGGCGACTTGTTCATGATCAATGACTTTGTGCATTCTCTCCATTGTCGGTACATGAGATATGGCTCCTCGAACTTGAACTTGAAGAACCAATCTTGATATGGGAGAGTTGCTGGATTACCCGACATTTTGCAGCGAATTACGAAGCCCTCAACGTCACGACCATCGTATGCGCCAGTTGTGGAAGCATCCTCGAGAAATTCTTTGACCTTGTTGACATCTTCAAACACGAGATAGTTGGTCTTGCGAAAGCCCCAGTCCTCTGCAAATTTCTGAACATCCGTGCTGGGATATGTATGAAATTCGGGCAGATTGAGATTGACTCCGTGTAGGTAGAGACCGGCTTCTTCTGGGCCATACGCCAGAATATGCTCTTCAAAGGCGTCATCACAGAGTTCAGCAACAGCCGTCGCATTGCGCTGTCTGAGTTCTCGAGCTAGTTCATGCTTCGTCTTTCCAATTGCTTGAAGCTGTTTCTCGATCCAAGTTTCTCCGGCCTTGGAATGGGTCAGTTCGCCACCGCGATCTCCTGTTGAGTGCTTGCTGCAAACAACGAGAGTTTCGTCCTCAAGACCGGCAATGAAGATGATGCACCCATTTTCCTTGAGGGTGAGTTCGTACGGCCCTCTGGTTTTCGTCAGGATATTCTCCCACTTGGTTTCGTGTACTTCGTTAACGTTAAAGAACTTGTCATAGCCTCGCACAGCAATCTCGTAGCCGTTCTTGCGTGTCTTGGTGGTGAATAGTCCACGGGCATATACTGGGAGGTCTCGGCGCTTGTAGTCCCATTCCTGGAATCTCCAAGAGTCGACGGTAATATTGTTTGGTGACTCCTTAACTTGAAATGGAGTCTTCTTCACGGACGCCTTGCCACGGTGGTTCTCCTTTCTAAACTGCTCCAGTGACTGCATAAGCTGGGTCATGCGGTCTCGATCCTGCTCAAAGTACGGAATACCAGCCATTGTGGAACCCTTGCAAAATTTTGCGATAATTCTTCCACTGCTCGTCGTAAATGAGCCTACGTGTGCGATCCTCAGGTAGGGTTTCGCGCCAGCAGTCATAGGCGTGATGTGGTGCTATTGGACATCAACTCTTGTATTTGAAGTCGCAGGTTGCGGAGCTCTTAGGAAATCCGCACTGTTAGATACCTTGGGTGAGGAAGCTTCTTCTTGATATACTGCGCCACCGGCTGACTGAGTAGCGCTCGTGTAAACACTCGATATTCAGCAAACAGTAAAAGCTGGGTATGAGGCTTTCTATGCCCCACCCTACCCTAGCTTAGTAGGCATTATTTGTGACTCAGTCAGGCAAAGCTGCGAGACAAGCTGCCTGACCGTCACACTGTCTCATTTACTTCCAGGTGCAAGCTCTAGCCGTGTAATGGGATGAGTCTTTGCCGAGAATTAGTAGACTCATCATTCCCGCTTTCGGTCCTTGCTACAGCTCAGTGTTGGTGGCGCAGGAAAAGAAAAATAGCGAGATGCGAATTATACATTAGCTAGGCAGTCTTTCGAGAATGCAGAATCAGGTCCACTTCACCGATATTCCTTTTGTCTGCTATGTAGATCTAAATTGTACTACGGCATAAGTTTGTGCGAGGCTCGCCACTGCGCCAACGCGCCAAGGTAGTGATCGTAGTTGATACACATTACGGATACATATTATACATAAGTAGCTACCTACCCACTTTAGTAGTAGGTGCAAGGCTAATTTTTCCTCTCTGCTCCTCGTCCTCCTTCCCCACAACCACAATCAACAGTACCAAACCACATCATCCGAATGGCGAATCCCTTTCTGCTGGCTGCAGATAACAGCCCACAGCTCCTTCCTCTGCTGAGAGAAAACCCAGAGATTGCAAGTTCGCAAGACGAGCACGGCTACTCTTTAGTCCACGCTGCTGCAAGCTACAATCATCTTGATCTGCTTCGAGCATTGGTCAATGAGCTGAATGTTGATGTGAACCTTCAGGACGAGGACAATGAAACTGCTCTTTTTGTGGTAGAGACTGTCGGTGCAGCCAAAACCCTGCTCGAGCTTGGTGTTGATATACAGCACAGGAGCCTCGAGGGTCTCACGGCGGCAGAGAAGATTGAGGGCGAGGGGGATTTTCCAGATGTGGCAACGTACTTGGCTTCTCTCGATCCCGGGCAAACTGCTCACCAGGCAATTTCAGGTACCTCTGCGCTGCCATCTGGAGTCGTCCCTCCCCCAGGCGGCATGCAGGTCACATTCGGGACCATAAGCGAAGCCGAAGTTCCAATCGAGGTGGACCAGAATTTTCAGCGACGTATCGAGGAGTTTGCCCAACGTGACGACTTCAACACGCCAGAGGGCCAGGCAGATCTCAGAAGACTTGTCGAAGACGCAATTACGGACCAGGGCCTCGGCGAGGAGAGAGATACCAGATCGAAGCGAGTATGAGGTTTCAGTTATGCTTGATATCCCACATGAAATATCTCGAGCTCTGTCCAGGTGGCTTCAAGACAGTAGTTTCGCTTTTACCGCCTAGTCCACTGGTCGTCATGTCGGTTGCACTGATGGTGAACCATGATTCTTCTGGGCAAGCCATTATTAATGCACATGCCAACTCTGATACCCACGAAGAACTAAAGAGCCCGTCCCAGCTGATGTGGCGAACGCTCGTTTCTCCTGATGAACAGTCTGGTATACTATACCGCGAGATGTATGGATCGATAAAATCGCTGTACAGCACTCGTGGGCTTTCCAGTCGTACCAATGAAATCCACTCATATAGCTCTACTGCCGCACCTGAGCTTTCCATCCAATCATCTTCAAAGTTGGGCATCGCAGACGTCACTACTTGGTGTGTTTTGATGAGTCGAGAAATTTTTGGTATTGGTACTACAGCTGTGTACGAGAATTGGTCAAAGGTTTTCGGCTCATCAGCTGCAATTTTGTCAGCAAGTTGTAACAGAGATCATAATAAAGCTTACATGAATCTTCCAATGTGAATATCCAGTTCATAGGTGTGTCTGATATGGTTTTGCAGCCGTAGACTAGCCGGTCGAAGCCTCGCTTGCCGTGTTGCATGGATGGGCTTTGCAGATCGTAGGCAACAACTATTAGACGTCAGGTCAGTCTATCGTCAATGTATACAGCTGGTCACTTACACCACTTCGGCCGCATCTCTCTACTTCCATTGCGTTCGTCAATTTTTCCGGGTAGGCCTGAGCGCTCGTATGTTTCTCTGTCGAGATACATCCTGAGTTTTCCTATGCCGGATATCAGCCGAGAGTGTATTTTGTATCCTGAGTTTTCCATACCTCCGCTGAGGGCGAAGCTGTTGCCTGAGGTGGGATTTCCTTCCGAGAGCATAGAGATGTTCCCTTTGCATTGTCAGTCTCGCATTGGAGTCGTTCATACAAACACCATCGTACCTGTTTTAACATAGTATCGAAGGAAGTCCTTTTCAAATATCTGGGACAGAGTGGCTGTAGCTCTATAATAATGTGCTGAGGTACGCTGTACCAGTAGCTCCAGAGCAGTGCTCCAGTGGTCAGGACAGACCACATCTACCTGTATTCCATCAGTCATTGGTGGCCTCTGGGGGCGTCCATGTTGGCATTACCCTGTGTACGAAGCCCTTACTGCGAAAACTGCTGGCAGGTCGTTGTTTCGCCTGCGATTGCTCCGGCTCTATGCTCGCCGCTGTAAAGGTGCATCGCAGCTTCTGATACACTGACGACATAGTGTATGCATTCGATCGTTTTTTTCGCTGTGCCTCTTCTGTTACCGCTTCGCTACGGCGCAATTTAGCTCTGGGTAGCTCGTGGAGGGTAGGTTGAGGCAGCAGGTGCTGCTTTTTCTGGAGTGTATGCCGTAAAAATTCTCGATAGTCCGTCCCACTTACCCTGCACTTGAGTAACAACCTTGGCCAATTGACGTATCTTTGAGCTTCGCAGGACTCTGTTGGCATTGTGCTCTCGCTCTTTTTTTTTCTGGTGCGGTTATTTTTCAGCTAACGTGCCTGTTGTCCGTCTGTGGCCGTGCCTGTGTGCATGATGGACTTCATCATTAAGTTTGCGCAGGCGCACGAGACCTTCCGCATTCCGGAAATACAAGCCCTAGCAATGATCGAGAACGTACCCATCGAGATCATCGAATACAACGAAGCGGTAAGAGTCACCACACAGTAGAGTTGAATCATTCTAACAGTGAGCAGTCACCCATCTGTATCGTCAGGCTTCCTTCTGCGGATGCGGCGAAGAGGCTTATCCGTCGTTCCATCATGGCGCAGTCAATTCACGAGCTGTGGGGTTCGGGCAAGGACCTGAAAGAGCTCAACGAATCCGTCAAAGCGACAAGCAGCCAGGAGTGGCCGAGGTACAAGAGTTCATCTTTCAAGTTTGTATTTGATTCTTATCAAGGATCGCGGTCTAAGCCCAGCCAGCTGTCTGTGATCAACAACTTCCGATTTCTACCATTTGAAGGACCTATCATAATGAAGAACCCTGACGAAATTTTCACAATACTGGAAGTCTGGCCATGGAATAGTGTCCCTATGGGAATCGAGCACCCTGACCACTATCATCTAGGACGTTTTATTGCCGACTCAGCCCGTGACATTGTGCTCAAGTTTGATCTAAAGAAAAGAAAGTACATTTCAACCACAAGCATGGATTCCGAGCTTGCTCTGATAACGGCGAATATCGCACTGGCTGCACCTGGCAAAATTTTCTACGATCCATTCGCTGGAACAGGGTCATTTCCGATTGCATGTGCTCATTTCGGCGCAATGAGCTGGGGAAGTGATATAGATGGACGAAGTATCCGAGGCCAGGGCGGCGGAAAGAGCCTCAAGGGAAATTTTGGACAGTACGATATCGAGTCGTTACTGGGTGATGTCTTTGCTGCCGACGTCACAAATAGTCCAATGCGTAGACGGAGAATATGGGATGGCATTGTCTGCGATCCACCATACGGAGTTAGAGAAGGTCTGCGAGTGCTCGGGTTAAAAGACCCAGAGAAAACCCCCTGGCTCGTCGAACGCGGCATCAAACACGGCATGTGAGTTGCCATGACAGAATAGACATCGAGCGGCTGCTGACATGCATAGGGAGTTTGACTATGTGCCACCCAAAAAGCCGTATAGTTTCATGGCAATCCTGGACGATATACTCATTTTTGCGGTGGAAACTCTCGTCGATAATGGGAGACTGTCGTTTTGGATGCCAACGGCCAACGAGGAAGACCAACAGATCCCAGCCCCGACGCACCCAAGTCTTCAGATCGTAGCCAATTGTGTACAGGTTTTCAACAAATGCAAGTCAGACCTTTCCCATGTACTAACAGCGGCAGCGGCTAACACCAACAGGGTCCCGACGACTGATTACGTATCGACGCATACCAGACTCGGAAGTGTCCACCGAGGCGCTCGAGGCATACTCTGACAGGAAACTCATCAGTGAAATTGGAACCACCGCCAATGAACTGAATCCGTTCCGGCGCGGGTATTTTAGGAAATTCCAAAGTGATAGCTAAAAGCTAGATGCAAGATTTATCAACCAAACTGGTCCCCATGACGTTCGTAAACCAAAGGCACCCGTTCCAGCTCCCAAGCAAAGACCCAGCAATCTGTTTCAATAGGGCTCAACCAGACCAACAAAACCCAATACCGTGCATGCTGCAAGCCCCGTGAAATAAAACAATGCGTATATGATATCAGCATACTAACAGGTGTGCTACTCAGTCTCAGTACCCAGTAGCTTCCCGATGGTACCTACTAGGCGAAAGATTTTATCGAAACTCCATGGCCATAAAGCACCCTCGATCCGGGACATGCTTCAACTCCAGTTGTTGAAACCTGTGCGCCGTTAGCGTTGTGTTATTGGAAACACGTAACCGACTTACTTTTCGCTCTTGGAGTGGAAGTAGATGCCACTGACTTCGCCTTTGACCTGGTTGAAGCATATATAATAGAAGCCTTCAAAACTAGCCCCATGAATAGTCCGAACACGATGGTCCGGGACTAGAAAATGCTCTTTCCATCGCATAAATATAAATTCCTTTTGCGCAACATCAGGTATGATTGCGGACCCTTTTTTGGCCTGCTTTTGGTAGGGCCGAAATGCACCAAACTTGGACCAGTGGCTTAAATCTACCTTGGTATTGGCACCCCAGTCGTCATGCTGTGTGAAGAAGCTGTATCTTGACCCGATGATTTCGCCCTCAAAGTAAGTGGTTAGAGTGGGGTGATCTTCCGTGAGACCTAGTACAGTCTTTTGTCAGCGGGAACTTTTGCGAAATCGGTGTGACCCGGTGTGACTTTGCCAGGTAAAAGGCAATGGGACGTACCTTGAATACGTAGATACCCACACAGGAATGACTCGCGCATGTCGACATATTTTATCTCGACCTGAACCTCATACACCTGTCTTTCAGACTGTTGCGTGCCGTGGAATTTAGTACCCGCTCGCAGGTACGATGATGGACTGGAGGGAATGGACTAGACCCGTTAGTTTCTATCTCCCTGTATATGTAAGGGAAGAGCGTACTCTTTTGTTGGAATAATCGAGGCCAGTGTAGCAAGAACTCTGTGTATAATCGTCACCTATATCGGACTGGTTGTCATCTGCCTCTTGTCGGTTGACGGTGTCAGATAGAGAAGGGCTGCCCGGAACAGCCTTGTGATCAGCGCCAGGCTGACGCTCGAGCTCTTGCTGTTTGGTGTTGCCGAGGTCGGGAGGGGGTGAAGTTGCGCCAGTCGCGCTAGATCGAGGGCGCGGAGACACTGTGGACGCCCGTGACGACGGCTCGGCGGAGATGCGCTCGTCCGTGACCAAGGAATCCTCTCCCATTAAGTTTTGTGACGGCTCTGAGGCTACGGAAGGAGCCTCGCGGGCTGATTGGCTCCGCCTGTCCGAACCCGACTCCAAGCCGGGGGTCATCTCTTCACGGGATGTCTGGGCGCTATGGGATGAATGTTGCAAATCGTCGGGACAAGTCGAAAAGTTGTACGGCGGCGGCGACGAAGGATTGAGCGGCGGTTCGGAGGATGGTGTCGGCATTGTTGCGACCGAACAGACAGTGACAATCGACGACGATGACGGCGGAAAATCGTCAGCGAAGAAAATGTCGCCAATCAAGGGCGGTGGGTGAAAAGCCCCGGCTTTTATTGCAGTGCCCAATAGCGGGTTGATGTTCTTCACCTGAGTTGTCAAGCTGTTGAGTTGCCGAGAAGAATGAGGTGACAGTATCACCACGCGTGATAGATTGGATGGGAGCGGATCATTGAGCTGCGCTTATAGATATCGTCCGGGATCGCATACCCAGATCGCCTCGACCATAAAAACCGGATCGCACTTCAAAACAAGCAGAGAACCGATGGTGGATAGCCGCTTGGTCGATTAGATCAAGGCTGTAGGATTCAACGGTAGAGGGCGAAAAAGGAAGAAAGACCGGGAGGCGAATTCGGGTTGACATGTGTGGAGAAACTGGCACCGGTAACGATGGGTGCCCTGCGGTGCACGCACTCTGGTAGGTACCTAGGTAAAAGTAGGTGCCGGTATCCAACTTATCAGTAATAGTAAGTACCTACCTACCGTAGGTAGGTACTTAAGTTGGGGGTAAGTACTTACTTAGTTGGGCGGGATTGGGTCGGCGAGCTGGACGGTTTGTAACGGGGAGGTACCATGAAGCGTCAGGTGCCCGTAGAAGATACCCGCTTCTACATAGGTATGGTGTCCGCGCCTCGATCGAGTGCCCTCTTGGGTGCGACGGCTCGCCGACTGAATTACTTAGTTTCTCAGCCGCTAGCCGATTGGTACCCAGCGACTTTTAAATACATAGGTAGGTAGGCGTAGATTTGCGATGAAGGAAGGGCCTTGCAATTGAGTTGTGGTACAAAGGATGAGCGGGTATAGTGTTGTCGCATACCCTTAAGTAAAAACTGTAGATGAGCTTGGGGAGCGCTGTGGTATGTACTATGTAATATACTACTACCCCTCGGCGAGCGTGACGGGAAGCTGCAGCAACCATCGCCGTGCAACATTATGGGCCTTTTACCAAGACCTGGCTAGATATGGTCACTTTGAGGCGGCTGTACAGACTTACGTGTTGACATTCAAACTTCATGCGAAATGCTGAAGGTATGCCAAGGCGTTGAAGAGGGCTAACGTCTCTGACTCTCATCCGCAACATTTGCATCTAGCGAGATAGCTCTCAATGGTGAACGTAGCTGTTCGAAAATTATGTAAACTGACCAACGGTACAATATTGTCCACGTTATTCTATGGTACTCTTGTGCGCATGGTGCAATTGCGAACTAGCACTGACATTCCTGTTCAAACCCCATAACGCCGTTTTTCGGGTATAAATTAGATAGGCTTAATCTTGAAATGCAGTGCGATCAGGCTAAAAATGAGAGCTTTTAGATCTTGAACAAGGTAGTAGAAAACTCGGAGGCCTTCAGGGTCGGCAGACTCGGTGACATCGACTAGAGACCCTATTTTGGCAGTCTTTGGACTGTTAGCAAATTGATAGCCTCATTGTATGCAAGTACTAACTTCGAATGAAATGTGGTCATTGCCGAGTCGAATTTCCAACTGCTGACGACCGTCTTTGTTCTTTTGAGGCCACTTGGAATCATCTTCCCTGTGGATAGTTAGAGGAATCGAGTAATTCGGCGACTCAAAGTTCTTCGCACTTAGTAATTTCACTACATTTTATAATACGCTTGATTTCATTGATAATTGTAGCGCTCACGCACACTATTCAGCATGGTTAGCAAACCTATAAGCAAATTCGTCAAGGTCGATGAGTGCGCACTCTCTTTGCGAATCAAGCTATCATTTCGGTAATTCGAGTTATTGGCGTATCGTGCGACAGCACTGCGACCATCCCCTACAACTCTAATGTCGAATTCTAAGAAACAGCATCAGCATTGCGCATTCGCAACGATGAAGCATCGCCATCCTACCTAGAAACTCGTGGCCGAAGCGACCAGAATGGCCAGAACTGAGATTGTGAGTACGTAGAACAACTGAAGAAACAGGCTGACTTACTAGTATCGCAGGTAAAATGGCTCATTTGAGGAACTCATGGCTGCGACTGTACTCGTCGAAATTTGGCGGATCTGAGGATGCGCCTCTGAAGCTCAGGAAGCTTCATCCTCTGCGTGCACAGCGCTCTCATGGTGGGGCATGACGGGCAGTGGAATCACGTGCATCTGCTCTCCACGTTCCCCCTCGCTTATTAGTGCCACCTGTCCAGCGATGCTGGCCAGCAACAGCCAGATCACCACGAAGCTGAAGGTGCCAATCTCAGAGCTTGCCCTTACGACTGCTGGCAACTCTGGCGGCTTCAGTGTTGGCATTATTATTCAGACTTGCCTGCGCATGGACCAAACCGCCAATTGAAAACCACGCCACATTACCAGCAGCGGACGAACGACGCGAAACCCCTGATCTATAACATCCGCCACTTTTAGAAATCTGGCCAGGAGCAATCATGTCTGGTTTCTTGGAAAATACATACAGCCTTGTCCATCAGGACAACGCGGCCGACGTGCCGACTGTCTCTGACCTGCGAATGCAGCTGGAAAAGGGCACAGATGAGAGCAAGGTTGACACGATGAAGCGCATCCTGACAATTATGCTGAATGGTGACTCCATGCCGACACTCCTGATGCACATCATTCGATTCGTCATGCCCTCCAAGTACAAACCCCTCAAGAAGCTTTTGTACTTTTACTACGAAATCTGTCCCAAATTGGACTCCACTGGCAAGCTCAAGCAAGAAATGATTCTTGTCTGGTACGATGAATTAGCTCACCGGTCGCATGAGTGTCATTGACTGAATTGTGTAGCAACGGAATTCGCAATGACTTGCAACATGCCAACGAGTATATTCGAGGCAATACCCTGCGCTTTCTTTGTAAGCTGCGCGAGCCCGAACTTATCGAGCCTCTGCTCTCGTCTGCACGATCTTGCCTCGAGCACCGCCACGCATATGTTCGCAAGAACGCTGTCTTTGCCGTTTCATCGATATACTTGCACTCACCTAGCCTTATTCCCGATGCTGCAGACCTTATATCTGGTTTCCTGAGTGGAGAGACGGATGCCACCTGCAAACGCAACGCCTTTGCTGCGCTTTCTAGTATCGACCACGATGCTGCGCTTGTGTATCTTAGCTCCGTCTTTGACGGCATTCCCAACGCCGATGATCTGCTGCAGCTTGTTGAACTCGAGTTCATCCGCAAGGATGCCGTCCAGAACTCGCAGAACAAGGTAGGCCCACGAATCGAATGCTACCACTTGGACTCTACTGACACTTTGCTAGGCTCGCTATCTTCGCCTCATTTTTGATCTTCTCGAAGCCAATGCCTCTACCGTTGTTTACGAAGCGGCGTCTTCTCTGACTGCTCTGACGAA
The DNA here is from genome assembly GCF_051103115.1 of Cordyceps javanica. NCBI lineage: Eukaryota > Fungi > Ascomycota > Sordariomycetes > Hypocreales > Cordycipitaceae > Cordyceps > Cordyceps javanica. The sequence goes on from NC_139296.1 coordinate 4,948,944, forward strand.
TAACCCTGTTGCTGTCAAGGCGGCTGCCGGCAAGTTCATTGAACTGAGCATCAAGGAGGCCGACAACAATGTCAAACTTATAGTCCTCGACCGCGTTGACCAACTTCGCAAGAAGAATGAAGGAATTCTAGACGATCTTGTGATGGAGATTCTCCGGGTGCTGTCTAGCACAGATATTGATGTGCGCAAAAAGGCCCTCGAGATTGCCTTGGAGATGGTTTCTAGTAAGAATGTCGAAGACGTTGTCTTGCTACTCAAGAAGGAACTTTCCAAGACTGTCGACCAAGAATACGAAAAGAACGCCGAGTATCGATCTCTCCTTATTCACTCTATTCACCAGTGCGCCATAAAATTTTCCGAGGTTGCCGCCAGTGTTGTTGAGCTGCTCATGGACTTCATTACTGATTTTAACAATGCATCGGCTGTCGATGTGATCAACTTTGTCAAGGAAGTTGTCGAAAAGTTCCCCGCCCTGCGCACGATCATTGTCGAAAGACTTGTCTCAACACTCAGTGAGGTCCGTGCTGGGAGGGTCTACAGAGGTATCCTGTGGATTATTGGTGAGTATTCGCTGGAAGAGAAAGATATCCGCGACGCCTGGCGTCGTATTCGTGCCAGCCTCGGGGAAATTCCCATCTTGGCCTCTGAGCAGCGCCTTCTCGAGGAACAAGACGGCGATGGAAAGGAGGGACAGCAACCGAATGGCGAGTCGAAACCTGCTGCACCTACAGGATCCCGCAAAGTCCTCGCAGATGGAACATATGCTACTGAAACTGCTCTCACCAGCCAGTCTTCTGCCGCCGCGAAACTGGAAGCTGTCAAGGCCGCTCAGAAGCCGCCTCTGCGTCAGCTCATCCTTGATGGTGATTACTATTTGGCCACGGTCCTTTCTGCCACCCTCGTCAAGCTTGTTATGCGCCACTCGGAAACATCCTCTGACAAGCCCCGCACAAACGCCCTCCGCGCTGAAGCCATGCTCATCATGATTTCCATTCTGCGTGTTGGCCAGTCGCAATTTGTTAAGGCTCCCATTGACGAAGATTCAGTCGATCGTATCATGTCTTGCGTGAGATCGCTGGCCGAGTTCTCCGAAAAGAAGGATCTGGAAGCCGTTTGGCTCGATGACACCAGGAAGGCCTTCAAAGCCATGGTTCTAGTTGAGGAGAAGAAGCGTGCCGCCAAGGAAGCGCATGAAAAAGCCAAGTCTGCTGTCCAAGTTGATGACGTTATTCAGATTCGCCAGCTGGCCAAAAAGAATGCTTCTGATGGCTTGGACGAGATTGAAGTTGACTTGGAGCGTGCTACTGGTGGTGATAATACAGCAGAGGACTTGTCATCCAAGCTCAGCCGTGTCGTCCAGCTCACTGGCTTCTCGGACCCCGTCTATGCCGAGGCTTACGTCAAAGTGCACCAATTTGATATTGTCCTCGATGTCCTTCTTGTGAATCAGACCACTGAGACACTGCAGAATCTCTCTGTCGAGTTTGCCACTCTGGGCGACCTTAAGGTTGTAGAGCGGCCCACTACCCAGAATCTCGGACCCCACGACTTCCACAACGTCCAATGTACAATCAAGGTATCCTCGACCGACACCGGTGTGATTTTCGGCAACGTCGTCTACGATGGCGCGCACTCGACGGATACCAACGTCGTCATTCTCAATGACCTCCACGTTGACATCATGGACTACATTCAGCCCGCCACATGTACAGAGACGCAGTTCCGCACAATGTGGACGGAATTTGAGTGGGAGAACAAGGTCAACATCAATTCCAAGGCAAAGACTCTGCGCGAGTTCCTGGATCAGCTGATGGCCTGCACCAACATGAACTGCCTCACCCCCGAGGCAAGCCTGAAGGGAGACTGCCAATTTTTGAGTGCGAACCTGTACGCACGCAGTGTATTTGGTAAGACTGCCACCTTTACAAAACATTTAGTATTACACTCCACTGACACTACTCACAGGAGAGGATGCGCTGGCCAACTTGAGCATCGAGAAGGAGGGAGAAGACGGCCCAATTACCGGATTTGTGCGTATAAGGAGCAGGTCGCAAGGCCTGGCGCTTAGCCTTGGTTCCCTAAAGGGTCTCAACAAAATTGGCTCATCTTAGACATGGAAATGAAATTAAATAAGCGCTGATTTAGAAATTGGGAGTCTGGAAAGAAAATATTCCGGCATCGCATACGGGTTACGAAGCAGAATGGTGGATAGAAGGTAATAAGAAAAACACTGTTCTAGTTCACTACAATACATCGTGAGAAAGTATTTGGGGCTAGAGATTAATCAAATGCGCTGATGACATAGGTCGTTGACGTCCAAAATAAACCTTATCCCGAAGAGACGAGCTCGGGCATCGTGTAGGTGACGAACGGTAAATATGTGCTTGAGGGTATATGCAAAGAAAAGTCAGACAGATAAGAAAAATAGGAAATCCACTGTGGCTCAGTAGCTGGGCGGACCAAGGAGAGACAAGAACCAGCACTAGCGGTTGAAAACGAGGGCATTCAAAATGTGACCATTTTGCCAGCCCTGCGATTGGAGCGTCGCCGTCTCTTTGAGCATCTTGCCCATGTAGGCCAGTCGGATCTTTCTCGCCGAAGATAGCTGCAGGTCGTTAGCTAAATTCTCTAACCCACAGAGAAGGATTCCTACATTGGCTTCGGCGGCGATTCTTTTGATGATATTCCTCACTATCTCAGTCTTTGATACGGAGATGACGATGTCGTTGCCAGTTTCGCTGAGACGGGCGCAGATTTCGACCTGCTCGCCACCATCGATGTCCTTGCCCTTTTCTTCTCTACGGACATCTCCATCTTCCCCGCCGCCTTGCGTGTCGTCGTCGCCGCTGCCGGAGCCATCTTTATTGTGATCATGCTCGACCATGTTTTGTGGATCTGAGACTACCCATTCTGGCAGGGCATAGTAATTGCCGAATGTGTCGTACGCCCCATTCACGAGATTGCCCGTTGGTAGCGAGATCTCGGCGGCTGTGAGCATTGATTGTGCAGTCTGCAGCGCAGTCTGGCCGTTGTCGTTGGTATCCTGCGTCGGGGGCTCCCACATGACCTGCAGCGCGTTGTGAAGCGTTTGCCAAATCTCCGGCCGGGCGGTGACTCGCGTATCGAAGTATGCTGCGCGCTCCGTGTCTAGCGCCTTTCGTGTCCATTGGCGATCGGCCGAGGCCCATACATGGCGTCTTAGGCGTTTATTTATGTGCTCGTCGAGAGCTCCTCGATCACGGCGGCGCTGGCGGCGAGGGGAGGCTTGATTAGCGGCGTTGGGCGGAGCCGCTGCGCTCTCGCCTAGACTCAACGGCGGGGGATTAATGTGCCGCGCGGATGCATTTGGAATCCCTCCAGGATAAGGGGAGTTCGGACCGGCTGATCGAGAAAAGCAGCAACCCTGGTGCGTGCCGGTTCAGTCAGCGTTGAATACGACAATACAATAGCCCAATCGTACCATAGTGGTTGCGACGCCTACCACTAGTAGCTTGTGTGACAGGCCCGGTGAATAGGATTGATAGGCTGAGTGTAAGAGATGGCGGCTATGCGGTCGAAAACATGTTAAACCAGTCGCTGGCTGCCGTTGATTATTCGCTAGGTAATTACGGACAAAAGCAGGAGTGTGAAGGAGATGAGCTCAAAAGGAATAAAATTGGACGAGGTGTTGAATGCTTGCAACGCTGAAAGCGAAATGTACCTATACCACGGCAGCGGGGCAGTTTATGAGCTAGATTTCAGGCGGGTCACAGTCCATGCGATCGGCGGCAATGTGTGCGCTTTACAACCGATCTAGAATGCAATACATTAGTAGTGAAAAAGGATGGAAGTTGCCGAAGGAGGGAGTTTTTTGGATCCGGAAATAAAAAAGAGGACGCGGACCGGATACGGAAGGCAGCCACACAGAGAAGAGTCACAGAAATTCCATGAGTGCATAAAATCAGATGGCCAAGAAGGACCTTGGGAAACAAGCTGACATGCCATGGGCTGGACGATGGATGATGGTGGTGGTGGCTCGAACCAACTAACCCATTAGCCGGATAAATAATACATGCGCATTTGTGTACGAACCAGTGGGCAGAGGGGACCACCACATGTGCAAGCCCGTGCAATCTATTGCCTTTGGGTGGCAGGGAGAACCACTATGGGCATGCCGGTGACAAAATGGACTGGTAAATGCTTTCCAATGCGAGAGGTTCATTTGAAGACTACCAGAAGGGATGATTATGATGAATGCAGCAATGCAGATGGATTGAACTGCCAAAAAAAAGAGAGACTTGACACCATTTAACTTTGGAGTTGCTGTTCTACCTACAACCTGCCTCCTACCTAGGTAGGTACTTTTAGGTACCTACCTAGGTAGGCAAGTACTTACCAGGAGGAGGGGTGTTTTCTGACATGGCTCTGACATACTTCTAAAATGGAATCTCTACTAACATATTTTTTACGCCTGTAGATATAGCCTAGCCCTATCAGGGGGCATATCAAAAAAGGCCAAAAATATTTCAGAATTCCCCTTGACCCTGTCGATATGCCAAAAAAATATGTTAGTAGACATTCTATTTTTTGGGTATGTCAGAAAAACCCCCCCTCTCGCGTAGGTAGGTAGGTAGGCATGTAGGTATTGGTACTACCTAGGTACCTAGGTACCTAGCTAGGCAGTTAACCCCTACACACACAAACGCACACTCGCATACACGCTCTCTGTTGCTCTGCCTCCAATGACTGCGGCTTGACCTGCCAGGTGGCCTCACGACTATTACAACCAAGATGGAGCAGGCTACGAGAGAGCATTTTTTCAACCATGGCAAAGTACGTATCCCAAATCGAATCAACGCGGCCAGGAAAGTCAAGCTACAGACCTAAAAACTAAAAACGCAATGTAGAACCCCAGCCCAGGCTGTCACTGGTGTCAAGCACGCGAGCTTCGGCTCACGATAGTCAACGATGTAGACAGCGAATTTCTCCCCAAAAACTTCTCTTTCATCAGTACAATGGTTCTTGGTAAGGGAGTAGAGCCAGCAGAGGATAGTTTCCGCAGTGGCTGCTCTTGTGCAGACGATGGCAATTGCCAGTACACAGGCTGTCTCTGCCTCGCCGACCTGGAAGATGATGACATGGACATGAGCGATGGCTCCAGAAAAGCCTACGCATACCATACACACGGAGCAAAGGCGGGGTTACTGCGATCCAAGTTTCAAAGCTCTACCGTGCCCTTGTACGAATGTCACAAAGGCTGCGCTTGCTCTAGTGAATGTCCAAACAGAGTTGTCGAGCGCGGCCGTACCTTGCCATTGCAGATATTCAAAACAGTAAACCGTGGCTGGGGTATGTAAAGCAACTTGATCCTGAACCAAATGCTCATGAGGTCCCACAGGAGTTCGCCCACAAACACCGATCAAACAAGGCCAGTTTGTAGATCGCTATCTTGGCGAGATCATCACCGCAGAGGAGGCTGATCGCCGTCGCGCAAACTCGGCAGTATCGCAACAGAAGGATGTCTATCTCTTTGCACTCGACAAGTTCACCGATCCAAATTCACTGGATCCGCGCCTCAATGGTCCACCCCTGGAGGTTGACGGCGAGTTCATGTCAGGACCGACCCGTTTCATCAACCACTCTTGTGATCCAAACCTTCGAATTTTTGCCCGTGTTGGCGATCATGCTGACAAACATATTCACGACCTTGCTCTATTTGCCATCAAGGATATTCAGCGTGGAGAGGAGCTCACCTTTGACTATGTTGATGGCGTTGTGGAGGAGCAGGACGAGCTGGATGGCAATGTGGAGGGTATGACAGAATGTCTCTGTGGGAGTGAGAACTGTAGAAAATTCCTTTGGTAACGTTATCAAACATATGACTGTCAAAGAATCGTATTGCGCAAATATCATTGTCATGTGGTGGGCAACAAGGCTTCCTGCAGCACTTTGCGCAAGAAAGGTCAAAATTTCCAAATATAAATGGTCCGCCCTATCTCGAAAGACCAGAAGACACCAAGAAGAATAAAAAACCAGGACGCATACAGCAGATCCGGACAGCAAGAAATCATGAACGCTCCCAGGGCTTCCCGACAGAGACGAGAAGCAGACGCGCGAGTAGATTATCTAAGAACATGGTTTCGCAACAGCAGCCGTTGGGCAACGGTTCTGGAAGACCAGGACTTCACCGTCAACATAATTTTCGTCCCCAAAGTCTACAAAGAATACACTACCGCTGCAGCAAAGTCGATTATGAACTGTTGCATGGCCTCTGCTCCAGAAACGCACCATGCTGTCCAATTATTTTTTGAGTCGCCGGTGGTCAAGGCAGCTTATGGCGACTTCAAAGCACAATATGAGTCTCCGGGGTGCACCGGCTTTCTCGAGGGCGAACTGATTCACGCATTAGCATCTTTGTCTGATGCTTTCTGTAGTATGCAGCTAGGAGTCGAAACCTCACGCTTCTCGTGGCATGCTGCAAACATGACCATTCCTGGAGGCGATAAATTGAAGCAAAGGGCGATGGCGTATCTGGTGCGCATCGAGATTTGGAGATTGGAGGGGCTCGCCCATGGCAGGCCATGGACCTTTGGAACGCCTCGCTCCAGATATCAGTTTCTGGCGTCCACCCTCGTGCAGCTTTGGTACATGGACAAGGAAGCTTGCTTCCGCTTCCGCAAAACACGGACTAGCAGCCGCGATTGGGATGTTCTCTGGGATGCCTGGGCTGAACAGTGCACGAGATCAGACAGCGCATTGTCTGCAGCCAGGGAAGAGATGGCATTGGCTAGGGGTCTGCAGCTGTCAACTACTGGCGGTGGTGCGAATGAAGCTGCCTGCTTTGGGGTTGGATGGCGGCCAAGCGGCGATTGGTTAGAAAAGCCCTGAGCTTATGACTGGTGCAGCTCTGAATCCTAGACAAGCCTCTATAAAGGAATTATCCGTCGATGCCATTGCATCGTGGTCTGCAGATTGATTTGCTCGCTGCTCGTATAGGTGAGTTGACAAAAGGAAGACTTGCATCCCACTTTTCCGCGTTGAAATAGCGTGATTACCCCTTGCTGAACAAATCGTCTTGGGCAGCCGTCGGAAGCTAGTTAAGTAGCTATTTTCCTGCTTTCCCCTCCTTGCTTGCTCCCTTTGCTTCCCGTGCCACTACTTACGCCCGTGAGGTTCCGATACGCCCTCCCTACGCCGGGTCCAACCGAGGCGCCCAGGCCATTGTCACCCCACAAAACCGCAAAATGCTGGTGACTTTTGCTTTCACATGGGGCATGGGGCTCCGCACGCTAGTTGGGCAAGCGTGTGGTAACCCGACTTATATGCTCATCATTACATACGTCGTATGAGAGACAGCGCAGAGCCCGTTCGCTCTCCCGGGGAGGAGTGGGAGGAGCGTACCAGTAGGCGGTTTATTACCCAGTAGAAAGCTGCCGCAGGATGCGGACCCCGGGCGGGGGTGGCGTGGGATTTAATCTGCCATTCCTCCCATGTATATACATATGGCGTTCTTGCTCTACCTCTGTTTCCTCGCCTGGAAGCGAATTTCAGCTAGTACGGACTATTTTGTTCAGGCAGAGCCATCTATTTGCCGCAGAAAGTGTTTTGACAGCGCCCGACCGTGCCGTCGCATACCCCGGATTTGTGAACCGAGACACCGACCCATACTTGCATAACAGACCCGAGGCGCAGACGCTGCCTACTATTTTCTGCCCGGCCACATCTGCCGTTCGAGTCGCGCAGCCAACCGTCGTCACTCCAGCGAGAGCCCTCGTTTGGCCGTCCTTCCTCCGCAACGAACTGTGCATCGATACACGAACAATCCTAAGCCACCAATGTCTGCTGCTCCCCGCCCGTTTTCAACGTCCACGAGGGTTCACCCCAACATCCTGCCGCACCTGCATACCACACCGCGGCGCTCTCCGATGAGATGGTACGTATCCGAACAACGCGACGTGTGACAAGCTGCAAGATACTATATACAAGTCTGGACATGCACGTAGGCATGCGCGTGACTGAGCAGCAGCTCAAAAAAACACACGTTAGAGCACTCACGGCTAACACTCTGTGCCACGAAGGACTCCTACCATCGTCGGCCTCTCTATTGTAGGCTACGGCGCCAAATTATACATTGATAGTGTTCGCGAACAGCGAGAGCGTGTCCTTGAAGCCCGATATCAGGAAGACCGCGAGAGACAAAGACGCAACGATTTGCTCTTGGATGTATACGGCGACCGTGAAAGTCTCGAAGGCTTGGAAAAGGCCATTCAATTCTACGAGAACGGAAAAAAATAAGCCTCCATTTGTACATGTGCATTTGCCTGTATATCTGGAACATGCTGATATTGATCTTGGCGTCAGGCGTTTGAGAAACTCACATTGAGTCGAGAGAGTCGGTGGAGGATTTCGCATGCATACCCACGGGCGTTACTATTGCATTTATTTGGGAGCTTTTTGCTACGAAAATACCAGCTGTCATTACCCATTACTATCACATTTGTTATATGATGAGCAATAAAGAACATCTCTTGGTCCAATACCCCTCAACATCAGACACATGTCCCCACGAGCACAAACGCTTCAAAGCTTATACAGCTTCGCAGTTACTAATGATATCCCAAACGCACCCAAAGCGAAAACATAGGAGCTACTTTCTCGTTCGGCCGCAGACAATTTATTCTCCCAGTGCCGGCATCTTTAGCTCCTTTCGCTTCAGTTTTGTCCGTTGTTCGAATAGAAGCGCAAGTTTCGAAGCAAAGTACCGCGAGACCCGTAACACAAAGGCCGGTCTGCTTTCCAATTCTTCTGCTGCCGCTTCCCATGACCGATAATACACGCCCTCGCAAAAGTATTCAATCATCAGACTGCCAAGTTTCTTTTGCTCCGCGTGGTTTTGCTCGAGAGCCTCGAAAGCGTCAGCAAAGTCCTTTGTGCACCATAGCTGCTGTGCCTTATCGAGTGCCGAGCGATATAGTGCTCTGTGACGATCGCCTATCAACGCATGGATGTAGCGAAGGATGTAGGTGGCAATAGTTGGGCAGATGAAGCGATCGCACAGCTTGTACACTTCGACATAATCCCTCATCGGCGTTCTTTGGGACTGTGCTTCCGGATGCGGTGCTGGAGCTGGCATCGTATGGGGGATAATTGAAGAATAGCTGTATGCCACTCCGAGGAACAAGGCAAAATATTTTGGGTTGATGTTATCAAACGAGATTTCGCCTGCGGATTCGTCATAATACGATTTTGCCGATGCCCTAAAGTAGCCTGAATGCTGGCTGAGGACTGCCTTGTGGGCGCTGAACTCTTCGTCTTTGACCTTGATCAAGACCGTTTCGTCGCCAGTTCTTTACATGGTCAGAGTAGAAACAGTTGCTGAAGGCTCCGAAGAAAGCGTAAGCAAACTTACTGCAGTGGCCAGGCTGTGCGAAAGTCGGATAGTAGCACTGACGGTGCTTTATCGGCTTGGTGTGAAGTTTTTGTTTTTTTCTTTGGCGGAGGCATTTCGTTTGGTTAGATGTAGAAGTGAGAAGCCGGTATGATGGCATCAATAGAAGTGAAGTGCAGCTGGCAACTGGCAGCTGCCTATGGTTGGAGCGAGGCACGCACATGCTTGTTACTGCCCGTTAACCAGGGAAGAACTTGCGGCGGAGAGCAGAATAATCAAATGTGGTTTCTTAAAAATGAACCATTTTGCTTCCCGGAACAGATCTGCTGCGAGTAAATCCTTGCCTGATTTCACAACCACAGGATCATGTTGAATTGAATAGTGTCATGTTGAATTGAATAGTGTCATGTTGAATCGAATAGTGCTCAAAGCATCTAAACGCAAGCTCGTCTTGCGATGATATCAATGTACCCAGTTTCTACTTCAGCATATGTTCTATGGCTCTTTGAAAATATTCTAACCCGCTTTAATTTTCCGAATCACCACTTTTGTTCCATTCAACTCCCAGCCCACGCCATCCTGCCCCTTCAGATCGTCCCATTCCGAACTTGTAGCCATTTCTAGGTAGCTCAGGTCTACGCCTAAGTATGCACGTCCAAAGCATTTGAGTGTGTGCAGGCGTAGCCCTGGTTCTGCCCACTCCAGGATCCTGGCCCGATAGCCGTCCACAGCTCTGCGCACTCGGTGAAACAGAATAAAGTTGTCGTGCGCTAAAGCATAGAGCGCATCGTTTACTTTCTTGTCGTTAAGAGCATACTCTTGACGCAGAGAATATGCCTCAGAAAGTTCTCTCCGACGGCATGCCGTGTCAAGAATCAGATACGCCACGACCTCTTGGAACTCTATCGGCGTTAGGTTGTGCTCGGGATGTATTTTCCGGATCAAATGTAAGATGGCGACGTGGTAAGAATCTGAGTGCTTGACAAGAACGGCGAGACGAATGCAGAACAGGTAGGCTTGAATGGCAAAGTCATCGGTGCGTTTGGAAGCCACAATACCCTCACGTAGTTTTCGAAGCGCAGACATGATTATGGACAGGCTTTTTGTGTTGGATGGAGTTTGTAATGATTCAGCACTGGCGGTGTCGGGAATGACTATGCTATACGTCTCGATTTCTTTTCTGCTGTCGGATCCCAGGCCGAGGGACGAAAATCGCCGGAGAAGCTCGTCACGCTCTCCTGCGTCGGAGCAAAAGCTCAAGTAGCGTTCGGTGATTAGTTTATAATATTGTTCTTGTACCTTGGTGCCGTTTAATCTACCGAGATGCGCATTAGAATGGCATAGTTGCTGCGTCCTCGTTGTAGCTACCTCTTTTCGCCCTTGGATGGCAGGCCCATCTCCTCCAAAGGGTCCATTTGCACAGGTTTAAGGCGACTCCATTGCTTGGCTGGGCCTCTGGGCTCTTTGTTTCTCCAAGATGCCATAGTGTAGGAGGTTCGATAATGTCAGCGCCCTGTTTCTTGCTGGCGGCCCCAGTCGTGATTGTTTACAGTCGAAGGCATGGTGGGGTGCGAAGGGCGACGCTGTTTACTGCTGAGCCGAATGTACTAACTTGGGGCAATCGAAGGCCTCAGACACGACAACCAGGCAGCGCGTCGCAGCTTCTTGACTACAAGACCTGAAAGTAGTTTCTTTCGTCTATTCTACAGCCAAGTATATATATATATATATATATATATATACATATTTGGGAAGGATGCCAGAGGCTTTTTTTCTGTCTCTGCTCTTCTCTTAACCCGACTCGCGAAACGATGACGTGGGCACGCAATAGCAATAGCAATAGCAGTCAAGCTCAGATGGTAAGAAAAAAAGTTCTTCTTACCAGCAGCCGATACCTGCGAGAATTGTAACTGTCCAATTATGCATATTTCCCTGAACCATTGTGATTCTGTACTCGGCCCGGCCTGGCCAGGGTGGGGTGCAAACTGTATCAGTGGGGGTTTTCTTATCAACATGGAGCGGCAGTCTCACCACTCTCTGTCTCTACAGAGCTTGATTGCGTCCTTATTCCCAACAATTCAAACTGTTCAAACAACCAAAATTCATTAGCTTATCGCGCCAGGCTGCAGCCCGCATCAGCGAGGATCCGATCTTGTCGGGCCGTTTTTGACGCTACGTAACCAAGCTGATGGGCAGGACCCAAGCAAAAGGTCAGAACCTGTTACTACTGGTAGTTTCTTATTGGCTACGCGAGGTTTAGATTATGCCTGACCACCAATGAAGGTCGGCGTTGCAGTGCGTATAAAAAGCTGGCAGGATCGGACTCACTCGTGTTGCATTTGCTTGTATAGAATTTTCCTTGCATCACGATGGTTTCATATACTTTCGTCGTCGAGGCACAAGCATTCGCACGATCGGGCGTTGTTAGCTAAAGTTTTCGTAACTTGTTCCGCATGTTTCCGTCGGGCGCTTTGATGTGTCGGCTACCCCAGGCCTTGCTTGACAGTGCCCGTGATCCCGTCAAACCAGTTAATTACCTTCTCCCCGAGCAACGGACCCCGCAACGCTTTGCTCGTTTTCTTCCTTCCATCTACACCCAGACACTTCCTCCTCATACCCTTCTTCGTCTATTGATACTGCCGTAAGTTTTCGCCCTTCACATTTTGCATCACCCCGCTAGAATCACTGCACCGGGGAGCCAGCTACCTTACCTACCTACCTACCTACCTGCCTACCTACCTATACTGCCATGCCACCCTGCGACCGAACCCCACTGTTTGGTGTATCTGCGCAGCCAGCAGCCGAAGCCTTCGGTGGCAAGCATCACACCCAGCGTCTCTGTTTCGATGCCGAGTTGAATAGCGCAACCTATGCGGTCATGAAAAAAAAAATGTGGACAGTATGGATGGCCAAAGCTCCATGGCAGACAGTAAAAAAGCCTCACGCTGCCTCGTTGTTGCGTCAGAATACCCCGCCAACCTACTACCTGAGCATGGGAGCATGTTGGTATCGATAAGCCCACTATGAAAACCCCGCGCCGTGGGTGTTACGAGCCAATATAACTGGCCACTCTGCTGCCTTATCGCAATTGAGTTCTTGACGAAGTACCTTGGAGCCTGACTCTATTATTTTTACTTTTAGTTGCTTTAAAACAGCTCGTCTGCCTCGAAATCAAGTCTACCTCGACCACAACAACCGCAACCATGGGTGTCACTGATGTTTTGTCCCGCAAGTCCGGCGTCATCTACGGCGATGACGTTCTCCGTCTCTTCGAGTACGCCCGTGAAAAGCAGTTTGCTATTCCTGCCATTGTGAGTTTTTAATCTTCAAGCTCCGATCACTTCACAACTAATCGATCTCTTAGAATGTCACCTCTTCCTCCACCGTCGTAGCTTCTCTTGAGGCTGCCCGCGATGCCAAGTCTCCCATCATTCTCCAGATGTCTCAGGGCGGCGCTGCCTACTTTGCTGGCAAGGTATAGCTCCCCCTTACTCTATCCGTGATTCTCCAGCTGACCGATTGTTCAGGGCGTCGCCAACGGTGACCAGGCCGCTTCTATTGCCGGCTCCGTTGCTGGTGCTCACTACATCCGCTCCATCGCCCCTATCTACGGTATCCCTGTCGTCCTTCACACCGATCATTGCGCCAAGAAACTTCTTCCCTGGCTCGATGGCATGCTTGATGCCGACGAAGCACACTTTAAGGCCACTGGCGAGCCCCTCTTCAGTTCTCACATGATCGATCTGTCCGAGGAGGCCGTCGACTGGAACATCCAGACTACTGCCGCTTACCTCAAACGTGCTGCTCCCATGAAGCAGTGGCTCGAGATGGAAATTGGCATCACTGGTGGTGAAGAGGATGGCGTCAACAACGAGGATGTTGACAACGCCTCTCTGTACACCCAGCCCGAGGACATTCTCAACATTTACAATACGCTCTCGCCCATCTCTCCGTACTTCTCTATCGCTGCCGGTTTCGGTAATGTCCATGGTGTCTACAAGCCTGGCAATGTCAAGCTGCATCCCGAGCTCCTAGGCAAGCACCAGGCTCACGTCAAGGCTGCCATTGGCTCCAGCAACGACAAGCCCGTCTTTTTTGTCTTCCACGGCGGCTCCGGCTCCGGCAAGCAGGAATACCTCGACGCCATCAGCCACGGTGTCGTCAAGGTCAACATGGACACCGACATGCAATTTGCATACATGGCTGGCATCCGCGACTACATGCTGAACAAGAAAGACTACCTCCTTACTGCTGTTGGCAACCCTGACGGTGACGACAAGCCCAACAAGAAGTACTTTGACGTAAGTTTGACTATTCTTTTCCAACGAACAGCAACTGACTTTGGGTAGCCCCGTGTCTGGGTTCGTGAGGGTGAGAAGTCCATGTCGAAGCGTGTTGCCGTTGCTCTCGACGACTTCAACAACGCCAACCAACTGTAAATGATGGCTTGCCACAACGCCATGTGAATCAAAAAAACAAAAGGCTAGAGTTGTCGGTGTAAATGGGGAGTCTCGGAGATTGCATTTGAGGGTTGACACCTAGTATTCAGTACTGATTAAAAATTATGCCAAGACTCAGCCGCGTCTCAACGTGGATGAATCTCGGACCAGACTGCGTTTGATAAATGATTAAAATAATGAGGCAATCTAGCTCGGATCGGACCAGTGCGGTGTATAATCAAGATTACAAAAAAGTCTCCCTAGATTAGGACGATCATTGACCCAAAACTTCCTTTTCCAGCGTCGTGATTTGCTCTTCAGTCAAGTTTTCAGCATCGGCTGCCTTGGCCTTCTTGGCATCGAATCTCCAAAGACCGCCTGTCTTGTCGCGCTCGCCGTCAAGGGCTACTCCGCCAGCAGTGCCGAGCTGTTCCAGGACGGGGTCCGTAGTGCCGACAGCCACGGCTGTAAAGTAGCGGCGTTTCCAGGCGGTTTCCTCGGCCGTCTCCTTGTGGCGCAGGGCACGCTGCGCGTTCTCGATCTTGCCCTTCTCAGATGAGACGGCGTCCATGTCGCCGCTCTGGATGCCTGCGGCAACCTTAGCCCAGGCACGGCGCGACTCGAGGGGATGTTGCTGCTCCAGGGGCGCCAGCTGGAGCTCCGTCTGCGCGGCCTTAGCAGCGTCGTATTCGTCGACCAGACTAGACTTGGAATTCTTCTTAGCCGGCCCAGAGTAGAATTCAAGCTTCTCGTTCCATTGTCCGGTCACATTGTACAGCACATCCTTTTCCTTGCCGGTGGGGGTGATGGTGCTAATGACAGTATTTTTCTTTCCAGAAAGCCATCCCTTGCCGCTGTAGTCAATCTTAGTGCTGAATCCGCTAGAGCTTGTGATATAACTTGTGCCATCGAGCTCGACAAATGGAGCGCCAAAAATGAGCCCCTCAATGTGAAGAGATGGTAGCGTAATCAAGTGTTGCTCGGGCTCCTTCTTGTCGCCAATGGGAATAGTCAACACAGCATGGCCAATTTGCTTCACAATGATGGTGCTGTGGAAGGTGGCTTTCTGTGCATTGTAGCCCTCGAGCTGAATGCCAGTCTTTTCGTTGCGGATGCAATAAGCGGTAGCAGGCGGGTGGTGGCTGACTTGCTCGGACACGAGGGTAGTCTTGCCGGCCGTGTCATTCCAAGATCCAAGGAAGAGCTCACCAAGAAATGGGTTCAGCGGCTTCTTTTCGTTTCCAAACTGCTCACTACGACTAGCGTACTGATGCTTGAGCGTAGAGAGGAACCACTTGAGCACCAGCATGGAGCGCTTCGCGGGTTCGGCCTCCGAGGCGGCAGCCACAAGGAGGTTCGGGTGCGTCGACCAGTAAGAGGAGAATTCGGTCAACGATTGCGACGAGAGGATAAAGGGCGGGGCCGTCAGGGACGAGAGGTCACCATTGAAGGATGCAATGGACTAGCAGATGCGTTAGCGACTGTTGATGGCGAGTTACCAGTATGTATTTGCCCCCATCGTACCTTCAGGAAAGCAGACCAGCTGTTACTGCTAGCCTGCGCCTGAGCCGTAGCCGAGGACATGTTGGTGCGGAGTGTTGCGATGGCGGGGCCAGTTCAAAGTTGATGGCAAAGCAGCAAAGCACGTCTGTTGGAGGTGTAGGTTTTCCAGGTGCTTGGAGGAGAGGCGGGGCGGAGTTGTTGATTTAATGGTGAAGCACGGGGCGGTGCAGAGAGTGAGTCCAAGTTGGCCAGCTTGTTGGGCTAGACGGTAGACCACATGTTGCCCACGCGACTCTCCCCACTTTCATACCTGCCATTGGCAACACCTGGCGATCATCATTGGTGACGCACATGAAGATGCGCCACCTGCCAAACAGCCCTCTGTCTACTGTATCGAATTCACACGGCTAGTTGGCAAGTGAAAGACGAGTGTTTTAGCCTACATTTGCGCTCTACCAGTAGTCCTCATGCAACCTACGCAGACGCGTTCTCGCGTTCACTGGCAATTTCCTGGCTCATCAGTATTGAATTCGAATCCCTGTCTGATTCCATGGGTGAAATAGCATATCACTTGCGATATGTCATGTACCCTAGTGATTTTGCAGATACAGTTCCTTGAGATGATGTCAGTGGGGCCCGCCATCTCGCAGCCCGGCAACTACCAGTAGCACTAATCTCTGCCCTCCGCATCGCATCGCATTGCACCATCATCGAATTGTGCCAGACATATCGACCGCCACGCACGCCTTCAACCGGCCTCCACCACAGATATTACTCTGGCTCGTATTTTCTGGAATCGGGCGGCCTCAGAGCCACCCAGTGTTGCCGCGCAGCTCCAGCCTGCAACCATGGCGCGACCTACAGCGACGCCACAGCTCTCACCGCAGCTCTGCTTCTCTACAAGTACATTAAGAGGTGCGTCGCAAGCCCTCAAGCCCACTCTCAATCTAACGAGTACAGATTTTCTCCGCTTCTCACGCTCAACTGTTGATGACACCATCAGCCAAAATCTGAACGCTCTGGTCACTCCTGCTCGAGCCGGCTTTGATCCTCAATCGACCTCGCAACGAACATCCAGATTATCGGAACGAGATTTAAATACTGAACGATGCGCAAATTTCTTCGATAAAGTTTTATTTGCCGCATGGGGCTCACGCGACCAGGTTCTCGAATACTGCACCGCCGTCGCTTCAAGTCCCGATCCCGATGATCCTGATGCCGCTCGACGAGAATTACAAATGAAAAAGGATAGCGAGCGAGTCGTGGATGAGCGCTTAGACCCATATTCAGGACGTTTCTATACTCGCGAGAGTCGAACTGAGGCACTGACATCGACCCTTCGCCAGGAACGTGTCATTGAGAATATTGTTCGCCACCGCACCTGGGAGGTGATCCAGAACCGCTGTGAAGAGCCGCCCGAAGACTGGCAAGCCGCATTTGAAACTTGGAGGAAGAAATAGACCAATTTTCAGCACTTGAGAACCGAATCTCAACTAATTAAGATACGTGTACATTATTTGTCTTTATTAGAATAAATTCGGCGTAACTATACGTCTGCCCCCTCCATGATTTCGCTAGCAAGTTCACTTGAGTAACACAAGAGAAATTGAGTATATGTAAATTTTATTTGACCCTCTCAACTAGACAACTGCTAATACTTCTACTAGCAGACTACTGACTACCTATGCACAATTGATGTGAAAGCCGGTGTAAGACATGACAGCCGAGTGCCCCACCACGCACATTGACTCCGAAGATCCTCCGGAATCAAGAGCTACCTATCTCAACAGCCCACGGATGCGCTCTCTGTTCATCTTGACTTCAACATTCGATTCTTGACATTTGCGCAATCACCTGGGTGGCGCGATTGTGCTCTGGATATTATCACAGGGCAATTTCTTCTGGTTATTTCTTTTTTTTATTCGTGCTGCGAAATATATCGTGCTCGCCGGCTTTTGCAGCTCGGAATCCACAAGCCCTGAACAGACCACTTCGATAGCCGCGGATACACGAACATTGCGCCCCGTCGATTCACGGTACTGTTGACATCATGCCGCAACAGCTCGCGGCGAAGGAGGCTGCCCAATTTCGGCAAGTCCTACGCAGTTATGAGGAGAAGCAATACAAGCGAGGTCTCAAGACAGCGGATCTCATCTTGAAAAAAGTGCCTAAGCATGGAGAGACCATGGCCATGAAGGCCCTGATTCTTAATGGCCAGGGGAAGACCGAGGAAGCTTTTTCTCTCGGCAAAGAGGCTCTTACCGCCGACATGAAGTCTCACATTTGCTGGCACGTGTACGGAATCCTCTACAAAGGAAAGAAGAACTTTGAAGAGGCGGCAAAGGCATACAAGTTTGCGCTCAAGCTAGAGCCGACCTCGGCACAAATACAGCGTGATCTGGCTGCCTTGCAGGTCCAGATGAGGGACTATCAGGGCTTTATTCAGACTCGAAACGCCATGCTACAGGCTCGCCCGCAGATGCGACAGAGCTGGACAGCCCTCGCCCTCGCTCACCATCTGGCTGGCAACCTGGCCGCGGCGGAAAACGTCATTACCACCTTCGAGGATACGCTCAAAACAAAACCATCGCGGTATGATCTAGAGCACTCCGAGGCCGTCATGTACAAAAACTCAATCATTGCTGAGCAAGGTGACTACAAGCGTGCTCTCCAGCACCTTGAGACTGATGCTAAGCAAAACCTCGACCGACTCGCTTTTCTCGAAAGCCGCGCTGAATACCTTCTGAAACTCGATCGCAAGGAGGATGCTGCCACGGCCTACCGATCCCTAATCGACCGCAACTGCGAGCACGCGACATACTACACACAACTTATCAAAGCGCTGGGCATCGCAGAGAATGACTGGAGCGCCAGGAAAGCGATTTACGACGAGTATGCTACTAAGTACCCCCGCTCTGATGCTGGGCGCCGAATCCCCCTCGATTTCCTCAGCGGCGACGAGTTCCGCCAAGCCGCCAGCGACTATCTCGCTCTGATGTTGAACAAAGGTGTGCCCTCCACCTTCGCCAATCTGAAGCACCTCTACGCGGACAAGTTTAAAAAGGACACCCTTTTGAGTCTGGCTGAAGAGTATCTCCACTCTCAGAAGATTGACTTTGAGAGCAAGGACAAGGGCGAGGCCGCAGCTCTTTTCTACCTAGCTCAACACCATAACTACCACATGAGCCGTGATCTGACCAAAGCCATGTATTACATTGAGAAGGCCATTGCGAAGGACAATAAGAGCGTCGATTACCACATGACCAAGGCCAGAATTCTGAAACATAGCGGTAATCTACAAGGGGCCTCAGAGATGATGGATCATGCCAGAACACTGGATTTGAAGGATCGCTACATCAACAGCAAAGCCGCCAAGTACCAGCTACGCAACAACCAAAATGAAAAGGCTCTCAAGACTGTCGGGCTTTTTACTCGTGCAGACACTATCGGCGGGCCTCTCGCCGACTTACTGGATATGCAATGCATGTGGTTCCTGACAGAAGACGGCAGAGCCTACGCGAGACAGGGCAACATCGGACTCGCACTCAAGCGTTTCCACCAAATTGCTACCATTTTCGACGTTTGGCAGGAGGACCAGTTTGACTTTCACGGTTTTTCTTTACGCAAGGGTCAGATTCGCGCATATGTTGACATGGTGCGCTGGGAGGATCACGTCTTCGACCATCCCTTTTACACACACGCTGCGCTTGATGCCATCGGTATTTACATACACATGGCGGATAAGGTAGCTGCGACTGCCACCAATGGGAATGCTGAGACTGATTCTGAGGCACTTCTGGCCCAGAAAAAAGCCCTCAAGAAAGCGAAGAAAGAACAACAACGTCTGGAGCGCGAAGCGGCCGAAAAACAGGCCAAACAAGATCCCAATAAGGCTGTTGGGCCCGATGGTGAACCTAAGAAGGTGGATGAAGACCCTTTAGGCCTGACGCTAGCAGCGAATACTGATCCGCTTGGCGCGGCCATGAGACTTCTGTCTCCAATGCTGGAGGCGACCCCCAAAAGCATCCATGTGCAGCTGGCTGGTTTCGAAGTGTTTATGCGCAGGGGTACGTTGGTCATATGAATTTGGGCAGGCTGTTACTAACAAGTATAGAAAAATTCGTGCTGGCTCTTCGCTGTCTCAATGCCGCCATTGCCCTTGAAAGCACTCATCCCAAGCTGCATGCTCAGATTGTGACTTTTGCCAAGACGCTCAAGGCGGCTTCCAGCCTACCTACCAAGGTTTTTGAGGTTCTCAAGGCCGAATTCAAGGCTGTTGACATCGCCGCGGACTTATTCAAGTACAATGCCGACTACGAGGCTAAGCACAAGGACAGCATTTGCCACATTCTGTCATCCGTAAAGGCACAGCGGGTCTTAGACGGCAGCAACACTCTCAGCGACAAGCAGCTCACTGCTTCTCTGAACTTGCCTAGCACCACTTTCACTGACGCTATCGAGGTGCTGGACTCCTTGAAGAGCTGGAATAGTAGCGAGGCTGAGGCCTTCCAAAGGGCAGCCCACGCCAAATTTCCCGACGTTACCAGGCTCGCTTGAACCACGCCACATACGGCGAACAACCGTGAGCGCCGTATGTGTTTAATGATGTAGGCGGCTGTATGGTTGTGTGCTTGAAGCATCAGCATGGTGTACGTACGATTCAGTGGTTATGGCTATAGTTCAAATGATTGTGTACGCGAGACTTGTGTATCGTTGACGATATATGTCGGCGATGAACTCAGCGAAAAGCATGTATGTGGGATTGTAGGGTACATAGCATACTGGGTACTGGAACCAAAAAAAGAATTTGTGTTTGTTTCGCTGCGAGTATACTTTTGCGGCATGGGAACAAGAATATGGTTGTAAAAACAGACCTGGCAAAGTTCCCAACTTGCAGCATTGCCCCCATCCCCTTTAATGAAAGGGCTCGTATCCATGATGCGCGATTGAGTAGTCTGCCGCCACAGTGGACAGGTGGGAGTGGGTGAAAATACAACCTCGGTTGCCGAGGATGCTGGCGCTGCCTGGACAGTTGATTTTGAAAACTGCCCGTGTGCACATTCATACCATGGTACTCAAACAAGCAAGGGCTCAAGTAAATACTACAGCACGCCTTACGATCAATCGTAGACGGTTGTGGCACGGCCATACGAGTACCGCGGGCCGCTGTCTGCGATACCATTATTGGCTGGCTGTGACTTTGGACGGGGTGCCAAAATCCTAGCTCCTAGATGCCGCCGGCCCACCCGGAGCCCGGCAGGCCGAGGGGCCAGAATATTGGAATCGGAGCATTGAACCAAATCAGCCGCCTCTCGCTTTCACCATTCGTTTCTTAAACTCCTCGGCCTTTGTCGCCAACCCACGATCGCTGCTCCCATTTCCGACCACTTTTTTGCTTCTTTCTCTCTTTCTCTATCTCTATTTATATCTTGTTTTTCTTTCTAACTCAAGCAACGTTGCCTCTGTTGTTTGCGCGCTACGCTAGCTAGCAGATTCCCCGTGTGACGCGGCGGTCACCCACCAGCCTCGAGGCTGAAATTACCTCGGCCAATGTCTGTTGGGGGGCAATCTCCTTTGCTCACCTGCAGACGTATATCGCGAAACTTGTCGCGAAAGATATCGCCCCTGGGGCAGGTCCTTACTATCTGCTGTTCCGCCGGCCGATCGCTGCCATGGGCACCAACGGCGCTGACCAAGCTAGCCAGCTAACGCTGCCGCTGCCTGACGGCAGGACACTGACAGTTGAAGAGTCCGATCTTGTGCTCCATGGTAATACGCATAAATCTAGTTACGGCTTGTGTACTGATGCTTCTTGTAGATGCTACTACTGTGGACAATAAGAAGTCCAAAAAAGGTAAGCACAAAAAGAACACCAGCAATGCAATGGCTAACTAATGCCGGGTGCAGACCACGACGGACTCCGGACATTACCACTCTACAACCTCTTGTGGGCCGAAATCGTCGAAGCCAACCTAACGATAGAATACGCCCTGTTATGCGACAACTCCAGGTTTAAAGTTGAAAAATGGACATTTCCTATCCGCGCCACTGACGAGCTGCCTGAATCCTCGCCTGAGACGTTCGCAACCGAGCTTCGATCCCGCGCCTATGGCGAGGCGCAACAAAAGCGGCGCGCCTACGTCCTCGTCAACCCCAACGCAGGTCCCGGTAATGGCGTCAAAAGATGGCAAAATGAAGTCAAACCGCTGTTTGACGCAGCGAGGATGGAAATGGATGTTGTCTTTCTAAGCAGAGGCGGCGAGGCTTTGGAGCTGGTGGAGAAGATGGACATTGACAAGTACGACACCGTCATTCCGTGCTCTGGGGACGGCACACCGCACGAAGTCTTCAACGGGCTGGCAAAACGTCCCGATGCCAGGCTAGCCCTGTCCAAGATTGCCGTCGGACACATTCCTTGCGGCTCGGGCAATGCCATGTCCTGCAACCTATACGGGTCCCACAAGCCAAGCTATGCGGCTCTAGCTCTCGTCAAAGGTGTTGTGACGCCGCTCGATCTAGTGTCCATCACCCAAGGGGATACACGCATTATTTCGTTTCTGTCACAGTCACTCGGAATTGTTGCCGAGGGTGACCTCGCCACCGAACACCTCAGATGGATGGGCAGCGCACGCTTCGACTACGGGGTCATCTCGCGCGTATTTCGCAAAAAAGTCTATCCATGCGATATCGCAGTGCAGCTCGAGGTGGAGAAGCCCCAGGTCAAGGAGCATTATAGGCGGCATGCAAGCGTGTCGAGCCTCAGGAAGGCCGCCACCGACCAAGCAGATGCGAATGAGGGCAATGGACTGCCCAAATTAAGGTTTGGCACTATAAAAGACGACCTGCCTGCTGGTTGGGAGCTGGTACCGTATGACAAGGTCGGCACATTTTATTGTGGGAATGTATGTCAAGCTACTTTGTCGGCTCACGCAGAGAAATAACTTTTTTTGCTAACAAAAGTAGATGGCCTATATGGCGCCAGACGTGCACTTTTTCCCCGCCGCCATGGCCACAGATGGATGCATGGACCTAATTACTATGAATGGCGATATCCCTGCGTTCAAGGTTCTCAAGGC
Source organism: Cordyceps javanica (assembly GCF_051103115.1). Classification (NCBI taxonomy): domain Eukaryota; kingdom Fungi; phylum Ascomycota; class Sordariomycetes; order Hypocreales; family Cordycipitaceae; genus Cordyceps; species Cordyceps javanica. Next base: position 4,971,329 of record NC_139296.1, read on the forward strand.
ATTTCTGTCCGTCGACTCCAACAAATTCTTCGACCTTCCATGCGTTCACTACAAAAAGGTCTCCGCATACCGCATCATTCCGCGAGACCAGAAGGACGGCTACATTAGCATTGACGGCGAAAAGGTACCTTTCGAGCCCTTCCAGGCAGAAGTACATCAGGGCCTCGGAAGAGTCATTTCCAAAAGGGGCATGTTTGAGGCTGAAGGTCCGGCCAACTGGGACAAGGTTACAGTTTCGGAGAGACTGCACGCATAAGTGGCGGCAGTCCTGTTTTTCCAAGGACACAGCATAGGATAGATACCCAGGTTTGTAGATGCATGTGGCTGCAGCGCCACCGTGTTCATGTTTTTGTTGTGCTTGATCAGTGTTGTGACGTGGCACGCGTCATATATATAGTGCCTAGGAATCTACCTAGTGACCATTGGTAGGGATCGAAACATGTTCTCGAGCGCCTTCGTACTAGACAAGATTTGTGTACCTCTAGGTTCTCTTGCCTTCATGTATACTTTGTGTACATCTACCTCTTACTTATAAGATTAGGCATGCTACAGGTGTAGTGACATGATTTGGTCGAGCTACACGGGGCCTACGCCCTAGGTGTTTGTTTTTAAAAAGCGTAACTCGATAGTATTATTTCCAGCCTTTGGCCAGCTGTTTGCTGCGTATTTTTACCCTGTCTTCCACCTTTCGTGGGTTAATCCATTGATTCAACCTACTCTACTCCGTTATGCGAGCTCACCACTCACCACTATCATTGACAATGAAGTTTCTCACTCTCGGCGTTCTCTCCATCGCTGCCATCACGCGGGCTGGCCAGGTCATCAGTGCTACGAACAGTGTTCCACGTCCGCCCACTCCCTTCATCTCTCCACCGAGCCGTGACTTTGATCTTGCGGCCCCCAACGCTGGGGTGCGCCAGAGCTTTGAGGAGGCCATCCCCCGCTGCTGCTGGCGCTGCATCGATCGCTATGTCCAGAAGCACACCAAGTGTGGGTATCGTGACTTCGAATGCATATGCAATTACGAAGAGGTCAGTGACGAGAATGCCGTACGCTGTGCCGTCGACGCCTGCGGCTTCAGTAAGGCAAAAAGTATGGTTCCTCCAAGCTCTGCTTGCCTCTCCAGTCCTCTCTAACCGCTTTGCGCTCTGCAGATGTCATCTACCCTTCGATCAAGAAGTTTTGCGGGCTCCACATGCAGCCCAGGTATATTGAGCCAGTCGAGGAGGGCCATGATAAGAACGATTCATCGATTTTTTTCTCAGTCTGACAGTAAAGCCGGGCTTGCGGATTGTACGCATTCTGTGTTGGTGTCAGGGTGCGCGTGATGCCGTGCAGTTGTAGACATTATTATACATTACTGTCATCTCTTTTTTTCCCGATGGCGAAGATAATTCCATTGACCTTCTGGAGGTATTTGATTACTTGGGAGTCTCGTATGCCGGTGATGAGCGTCCTGGCGTGGTGAGCCACCACCGCCAGTGTCATACAGCGTCAGAGACCAACAGGCGAGGCGTATGGGGAGTTCACATTTAGGCACAAAGAGCAGTGAGGCACGGCAGAAACAGAGAGATAGGCGCGGAGAATTTAGTCAGTCGCCATGAAACCAAATACTAGTGATTCAGTTAGAGGGGAGACTGACTTAGAATGAAGTACTTGAAAACGAAATGTACAAGAAAAAAAGGATAGCAAAAAAAGTATAGCAAAAAAAGTATAGCAAAAATACGCTCGGGCGGTGGAGTCAAATGCTCCCAGCAGGGATTGAACCTGCGACCTTCGCATCACCAAAGACGGAATGTTACCCATATTAGTACGACGCTCTAACCAACTGAGCTATGGAAGCCTCGGCGTGTTGCTTGTTGACGAAGAGAGCCTTGTTTTGGAATATATAGTTAGTAACGTTGTGAAGGGCCAGGTACATTAAGAGTGGTAGGTGTCGCTGCCGTTGGGTTCTCGGCCGGAATCGCATGGCGATCCGGGTCGAGAATAGTTTGGGAGAAGGTGTCAGCGGTGGAATATTGCCATCGCCTGTTATACTATGAGCAGAACGGATGGCGGTAACATTCATGAGTCGGTGCGTCATGAGTCTATAAGTTAGGTAGGATGGCCATGAGTCCATTGCACACACAGCCAGAAAAAAACGGGCTGACAAAAAAAAAAGAGTAACGCATGTAGATAGCGCGCGCTGGACACTATACGAGACACCATATCTAGTAAACATATATAACATATCGACTGAAAAACCTGGTTGAGTACATCTATCTTGGTGTCGGGTAGGAGCCTTCTCTGGCATCTAGTAGCGCAGAAAAGCCCCAGCGACCATAGCTGGAGAATAGCTTACAGGCACTTCCTCCCGAGAAATTAACACAGAAGATAACCTGCTAACAATTTTGAATGTTCGTACTCAGTATTTGCCTCATCCAGCATATTTACCGATGCCGATGTGTTGCTGCTTCCCCGAGGGCAGCATGTATTACGTCAGCATTATTTATATCCACCGGAAGGAGACTTGATGCACGCACCACCAGATGGCATAGAAGTCGACATGTCCGGTGACGTATCGCCAGCGTCGATATTCAGCCTGAATGCGCTGTTTGACAACCCGCTCTTCGCGGGCGGCATCGGTCTCGCATCGCTCGGCGCCGCGGCAGCATTTGCCAGAAAAGGCGTGTTGATCGCCGCCGGAGCAGCGCGCCGGCGACTACTAGTCAATGTCGAAATTAGCAAACAGGATCCCGCATACCCTTGGATACTCGCATGGCTGTCTACTCCTCGGCCGACACAGGGATTTATTGCGTCCCGCCTGACACGCATTCACAACCTCTCAGTGACAACGGCAACGGCGTCCAAGGGGCCGGCCGTCGGCGGGCCGCCCAGCGCACACTTTTTCTTGCAGCCGGGCTATGGCAGACACATTGTCAAGTTTCGCGACGCTTTTATCGCCGTCAACCGAGAAAAGCACAACACGGCCAACATGAACACGGGCGAGCCACACGAGATTGTACAACTGACGACACTGTGGGCGCACCGACACATTTTCGAACAAGTGTTCAGCGAGGCACATGCGCTGGCGGCCAAGGCGAACGAAGGCAAGACCGTAGTCTATTCAGCAAGGGGCATGGAATGGGCAACCCTCGGAGAACCCCGAAAGAAGCGTCCCCTCGAATCAGTAATACTGGACGAAGGGGTCAAGGACAGCATCGTGAGTGATGTAAAGGACTTTTTGCTGCGACAGCAGTGGTATGTCGACCGTGGCATCCCGTACAGACGGGGTTACCTGCTATTTGGGCCACCGGGCAGCGGAAAGAGTTCGTTCATCCAGTCTCTTGCTGGCGAGCTGGACTTTGGTGTTGCCATGATCAATCTCAGCGAAATGGGCATGACGGACGACAAGCTGGCATACCTGCTTACCAAGCTGCCCAAGCGCACGTTGCTGCTGCTGGAAGATGCTGACGCTGCATTCACGAACCGACGACAGCGTGATGCGGATGGTTACAGCGGTGCCAGCGTGACATTTTCTGGGCTGCTGAATGCGCTGGACGGCATCGCGGCTGGCGAAGAGCGTCTTGCATTCCTGACGACCAACCACATTGACCGGCTTGACCCCGCGCTGATCCGCCCAGGCCGCGTGGATATGATGATGAGAATCGGCGAGGCCACTCGATATCAAGCCAGCCAGATGTGGGATCGCTTCTACGGCGATGTGGACAAGGATCACACGAGCAGAGAACGCTTCCTGGTGCGCTTGGACGAATTGGGTCTGTTTGGGCAGAACGCTGATGGCACAGCATCACACCGACACACAAGCACAGCTGCGATCCAGGGTCTCTTTCTCTTTAACAAGAGTGACATGCATGGGGCGATTGACATGGCCGAGGGTCTCGTGCCGCGAAAGTTTCAGGCGCCAGAGGACGTTCCAGAGGGGGCTATCAAGACGTCTGCATGAGCAGACATGTATCATATGTATATTATTCTCCGGAGATACCCACCGCATAGGATGAATATGTCTGTATTGTTCATGTATATTTCAGCCACGTATTTTTGGGTTCTTCCGTTTGCCTGGCTGGTCTGTCTGCGGCTTGTTCAAGGTGACTATCGCGTCTATTAGTCGCCCGCTGCGCATAAATAGTCTCGTATTTGCGCCGATCAGGATCATTCACCCGCCATCCTTTTATTTCAGATCCGACCTCGGCGGAAGAATGAGCATTGTAATACTGCTGACAAGGTTACTGCGAGAGCTAACCTGCAGTCCTGCACCGCCTCGGCAAGGAGCGAGACACCACACAAGTGAGTGGGTCGGTCGATGGCACCATAATGAGGCTTGCGCCAGAATGCGGCTGAAATTGATATACGTTTGTTTGGGGAAGACTTAGCAAAAAATAAAATTCCAAAAAAAAATCAAGAGTCTGAAATCACGGAACTAGGAAATTGTTGCGACAGATCTGAATTGACATATCAACTCAAATAGTTTACTCTGGAGCAAAAAGGGAGACATTCAGACCGCAGAACCAATGCCCGTCCTGCTAGGCAAAGGCAACTAGGGTCGCTCACTCCCTTCTCTAGACTTGGCTGCTTGGCTGCATCTTGCTAGCGTGCTTCCATCGTCCCGCACCGGCTGCAACCAGCCCCAAATCTGGTGCAAATGCTCTTAGTAGCCCGTGTCTGGGAAAGCAGAACACACATGTCAACACAGACAAGGCCAAGGAAACGAATACCGTTTTCAGCGCCAATTGTCTTGCCGCCATTCGCCTCGGCACGCTGTTTGGCAAATTTTTCTTCTTCCTTCCCCTTTCCCATGCCTCCCCGCCGCATGTCCCATTGTTTTCGGGGTCCCCTGCGAGTAAGGGACATTATTGAGTACGCTAGGGAATTCCTCGATAGCAAAATAAAACAGATACGCTGCAGACTGCAGGGCACTTTGTGTGGATCTCGTCCGTGACGTGATTGAAGACGGCTCTTTTTTTTTGGCTCGTCTCGGCCAATCCGCCAAGCTAAACTCCTAAATCCAGACTGCGCGATCCACGTCAAATTACCTTGCACAGTTTAGCGCCTTGCTTTCCCAAGTGCCATGATACCTGGTTTGGTGTGCTGCGACCATGCGCAGCCGCAGTCACCGAGCTGTCGCTCGACGAAACCCTCTCTGTCCTGGTCGCTAATTCTGCTTCTCCCCCCCCCTCTGCCTGCCTTGCGCCTCCTTTCCTCCCTACTTTTGCCTTTTCTTGACCCTTACTTGTACAACTGTCGGAACTATCTGCACTGTCTTATACTCGTCGTGATACCAGGCCGTAGAGCCGCACAACCATGCATCACCAACAGACGTCCTCGCCCGAGGGTCTGAAAAAGTATGACCCCGCTGCTGCTTCGCATGAGGGCTACAGCTCCCATGAAATCGATCATGAGTCTGCTCCCGCCTGGAATGGCATCGACACCGGCAGCGCCAACGGTCCCATCGACCCCGACTCCGGCGTGAAGCGCGGCCTCAAGAATCGGCATCTCTCCATGATGGCCCTCGCGGGCATCATTGGCCCTGGTCTCCTCGTCGGCGCTGGTGGCGCGCTCAACAGTGGTGGACCTGCGTCGCTGCTCATTGGATTTGGTGTCATTGGTAAGTCGGCTCGAAAATGACCGAGTGGCTTGTCAACTAACGGCTGCATGCGCCAGGTTTTATTGCCTTCGCCATCATGCAGTCTCTTGGTGAGCTTACCACCCTATACCCCGGAGGTGGCTCTTTCGTCTCGCTCGCTGAGCGCCTTGTCGACAAGTCATTTTCCACCGCCGTGGGCTGGAATTATTTCATCATCTGGGCCGCCGTCCTCGCCAACGAATATAATGTCATCTGCAGCATCCTCGTGTACTGGGCACCAAAAGTTCCGCTCTGGGGCTTCTTCTTGATCTTCTGGACCGTCTTCCTCGGCTTCCAGCTCCTAGGGATCGAAGCCTTTGGCGAGGCCGAATTTTGGCTGGCACTCTTCAAGCTGCTCGGCCTGACCGCCTACTTTATATTCTCCATTGTTTATGCGTCTGGTGGGCTCGTTGGCCAGAAATCTGCTCTTGGCTTCCACTACTGGCACGATCCGGGCGCATTCAATGGCAATGGCTTCCGTGGTGTCGCCAAAGTCTTCATCTTTTGCTCTACCTTTTATGCCGGCGTAGAGTCGGTTGCTGTCGCTGCTACTGAAACGAGGAATCCTGGCACCGCGGTGCCTCAAGCTATTAGACAGGTCTTTTGGCGCATCATTTTTGTCTACATGGGATCTGCCTTCTTCTTCGGCATAACATGTCCTGCTAACGCAGAAGGTCTGGTCGGTGGTGGCGCAAAGGCGCTGCAAAGTCCCATGACAATCGCCATCCAAACCGCTGGATGGGAAGGTGGCGTTCATCTGATCAACGCCTTTATTCTCATCACCTGCATCTCTGCCATCAACTCCTCCATCTACATTGGTTCCCGGACCATTCTCTACATGGCCCAGTCTGGCAAGGCCCCGCGAATCCTGGGCAAGGTCAATAAGATGGGCGTTCCCGTTGCCGCTATTATTCTCACCAACGCGGTTGGCGCCATTTCCATGATGAATGTTTCGACTGGAGCTGCCAAGGCCTATTCTTACATTGTCAATCTTTCAGGCGTAAGCACATTTCTCGTGTGGGGGAGCATCAGTTTTATGCACTATCGATTCCGCCGTGCCTGGACGACGCAACAGCGAGACCTGAGTGAGCTTCCTTACAAGAGCATGGGTTACCCATTTGTCGCCTACTTTGGTCTTGCGGCCAACATTTTTCTCGCCCTAGTACAGGGTTGGACGACATTTTCGCCATTCTCTGCTGGCGACTTCGTCGATGCGTATATTCTCCTGCCACTTTTTGGTGTTATTTATGTCGTTTGCAGGCTTGTCTGGAGGGATGACAAGTTCAAGAGGAGCTGGGAGATCGACCTCGATAGTGGCCGCAGAGTTGACATGGATACCAAAGATGCGACCGAGCATCAAGAGGGACCGAAACCCCCCCTGTGGAGGAGAGCATGGGATTGGTTCTAATACAAATTCTGCATGAGCTTATGAATACCTCGGAATTGAATTGTGGAATGGCTTGTTTTACTTGTTTCTGGGTTTCTTGTTGGGTGGATATTGACCACTGGACGATGGTGCACAGCCAGAGAGCCTTGCGAAGTGGTCGGAGGCTGTAGTATATTACATAGCATTTGTCATTGAAATGGGCTGCTCCCAATTGTTAACATGTACTTATCCCCGTCCGGACGCTGCGAATACGAATACGCCATGACGCTCCAGATTGACGATCCATCAGGTTGTGTCAAATTGGCCGTGCTCTATGAAGTGATGAAGGATCCGAATACGCAATTGAGACTGTTCAATTTTTAGAAATAAGATATAAATATGTCTCGAACTGCCTCTTGGTAAATTCAACGACCAGTGCGTTCCATCAGCAGACTAAGCAGCAATGGGGGTTATCCATAGTCTTGGCTGGATACTAGCCACCACCAGTCTGGTTGTGCTGGTCAATATACTTGTTCAGCTGCTTCCTCGAGGAAAATCTGAACCACCTCGTGTCATTCACTGGATACCGCTGATTGGAAACGCTATCCAGTACGGCACCAATCCAACCAAGTTCTTTGCCGAATGTCGAGCCAAGGTACGCTCCCGCGGCTGATATGTTTTCATGGCTGACCCGGCTAGTATGGCGACATCTTTACCTTCACATTATTTGGAAAACAGATAACCTGCTTTCTATCGGTCGACGGTAACGACTTTGTCCTCAATGGCAAACACGCCGACCTCAACGCCGAAGATATATACAAGCCTCTGACGAAACCGGTATTTGGCTCCGACGTTGTTTACGATTGCTCAAACTCCAAGTTTATGGAGCAGAAAAAATTCATCAAGTTTGGGCTTACCCGTCATGCCTTTGAGTCCTACGTGCCCATGATCGAGGCCGAGGTCCTTGGCTACCTTGCTACGGAGCCGAGCCTGCAGGGTGCCGCTGGAACCATGGACGTCACCAAGTCCATGGCCGGCATTACGATCCTTACGGCGGCAAGAACTCTACAAGGGCGAGAAGTGCGGAGCAAGCTGTCTGCTGGTTTCGCCGAGCTGTACCACGACTTGGATCTTGGTTTCCGCCCCGTGAACCTGCTGATGCCTTGGGCGCCTCTTCCAGAGAACCGAAAGCGCGATGCTGCGCATGCCAAGATGAGAGAGGTGTACAGCACAATCATTGATGAGCGACGTCGTTCGGAGAAGCAGTGCGATTCCGACATGATTTGGAACCTAATGAACTGCGTGTACAAAGACGGCTCAAACATTCCAAACCATGAAATCGCACATCTAATGATCACTCTGCTTATGGCAGGACAGCATACTTCTTCTTCGGCAAGCTCCTGGGTCGTGCTGCATCTCGCATCCCGGCCAGAAATCACAGAAGAGCTGTTTCAAGAACAGCTTCAAGTCCTCGGCAACGGGAGCAGCCTCCCTCCCCTGCAGCATGCCGACCTCGAGAAGCTACCGCTGCTCCAGCAAGTCATCAAAGAGACTCTGCGTGTGCATTCTTCTATCCACTCCGTTATGCGTAAAGCCACTCGAGCTATCCAAGTACCTCGCACCGGATATGTTGTGCCGCCTGGCAGGATTCTCCTTGCATCACCGCAGGCAACGGCTCGCGATGAACAATATTTCGCCAACGCGGCTGAATGGCAACCCCATCGCTGGTCTAGTGATATTGCAGGTAGCATCTTCGATGCGGAGGAAACAACCAGTATTTCCCGCGGCGCCAAAAGTGCCTACCTGCCGTTTGGGGCAGGCAGGCATAGGTGCATTGGAGAACAATTTGCCTATCTCAACCTCGGTGCTATTATTGCCACGCTTGTCCGGGAATTCCGGGTTTACAGCTTGGATGAGAGCGGCACCCTGCCCAAGACAGACTATGCATCCATGTTTTCGCGGCCTGTACAGCCTGCTTTGGTCCGTTGGCAGCGCAGGACCAAACGCAACTAGGTTGTGGTTTCTGACTCTATTAGTCCCAATCTAGGTCAAATACGCAAATTCATATTGACACACTGAGTTCAATTAGCAAAGCATAATTTGAATGACTTTGAACAGCAAGAAGCTGCTGGAACCTTGCTCGCCTTCGTTACGGATTTTTCGGGATCTGTACCTACCAGTAGGTTAGTAAGGTAGTCATCCGTTATCAGGGACCTGTAGCTTAATTTTAGCCCCTGCCCGCCACAAAGTTCCCGCCACGACGCTAAATCGCCGCCTTGCATCGCTGCGGCTAGCCAGTGACCCATACTGGTAAGCCAGTTCGCCAGCTTCGTCACCCTTTTAGACAAATTACAGCTCCATCTTTCACAAACCCAGCGACCACGACATAGCCAAAGCCACGCACGCAATCAAGCACGTTAGAACGCCGACATTGTGCAGTAAACGACTACCACTAGCAAAGTCGTCGAATGCACGAAGGCACGGAACCTTTGTCCTCAACCACCGGACTGCGCCCTTTGCGCAACGCAGCGAGCTAGGCAGCATCGAATGAATGCAACCTCTAAACCCCTTTCTTGCCGCCTTTCTCAAGAGCTCTGTCGCCTCGCAGTGCACCCCAGTCCACCACTATATACTCCTCGTCCCACAGACGGATGTGCTCCTCACTCATCGTGAGACGGAGAGCGGCGCCTCCGCGAGCGACTTCGTCGCCTCGGAGGAGTTTCTAGCTAGTCATGTCCTGCGCATTCCCCCGCCTGGCGGAAAGGAGACCAGTCAGAACTTGCGAGAGGTTCGAGGCAAGGCGAAGCAGTTCTCGACGCTGAACGGAAGGAGCGTCATCGTCAAGGATGCCTCCATCTACAGCAACAAGGGTCAGTTGGAAACTGAGACAACACTGGTCTTTGCTAACAATTTGCAGGATTCAGGACGCTGGCGCAGGCACAGATCCAGAGCGACGCGACTTGGTACCCCGACGTTTTCGAAGCGAGACAATGGCTGCTATACTATATATCGAAACCCTTGGTAGGGACTTGGCGAGAGATTGTAATCCCTCCTGCGGTACTGCCCGCCTCAGACCCGACTGTCGAGAGAAATCAACCCCCGAATGGTGATTCTGCGGAATACTCGACTCCCAAAAAGAAGGACATCAAGTCATTCCACGAGCTCCTCAACAACTTCCCCATGATTGCTCGACAGATGCAGTCTGGGCTGGAAGAGATATTTACCGAATTTACTATAGTCTTTCAGAAGCCGCTACCTGCGCCCCCATCGGCGGCCGAAATTCCAGATCCTACGCCAGATGGCCCCATTGCAACAGCCATGAAGCGGGCGAGATCAAATAGCTTCAATATGCGCTCGCAGTCTGAGTCCAGCGCAGGCACCTTACCAGTTACCGAAGACTTTTACGCCGAAGACGAGGAAGATGTGATGCGGGCTTCTCTGGAAACTGCAGTAACAACGGCCATTGATTTGTTCCAAGGTGTGGACAAGCAGCAGCTGTCGCTGCTTGGCGCAACCACAGACCTCACCGGACCTCTTGTTGAGAAGTTGATTGAACGATACATTACCGAAAATGTGCACCACCTTCTCTTTTCTAGGTTGATCTCCCTTAAGCGCCCGGAAGACTTGGAGCTGGAGGCAAAGATTCGACAAATGGAGTACATCGACATTTCGCAACTAGGAATCGCCATTGATGGCGGGTCCAAGGCTAAGCACGACTTGATTATTCGTCTCGCGCCAGCGATTGAAGAGTTCCGCAAAATCTCGAGCGCTATGAGCCCTCAAGAAATGCTTGAGCTACTACTGTCTACTATGAAGACCGCCTCCCAACTCACAGGAGAATCGAACGAGGGACAAGATCAGCCTCCGGAAAAGGCCATTATGACGGTTAATGCCGACACACTAGTTTCTCTGCTGCTCTACGTTGTGATTCGGTCGGGCGTGCGCAATCTGCAAGCCCGCCTGGGCTACGTCAGAAATTTTATCTTTGTTGACGACGTGGACAGCGGCGAACTTGGATACGCGCTCAGCACATTCGAGGCGGTGTTGGCCTACCTGTCCATGGACTCGGCTGGACTACGACGCGCAAGTAGGAAGAATAAGGCGCTCTGGGAAGCCACCAAAAAGGGATCAATGTCGGATCTGAAGAAAATAATGGAGCCCAACACGTCTGCCATTGAAGATGATGACGACGGTGCGCCGCCGCTCCAAACCCAAAAGTCCAGCCGGAGACAGTCATTGACGTGGAGCCATACGAATGGCTCTTCGCGGCAGTCATCAACGGGCTTCGCGGCACAGGATCGGGTAGCTAAAGGCTCTGGCTTGAGTCACGTTTTTCCTTTTCAGACCGACGGCGAATGCGACGGCGATGACGACCGCCATTCACGTGCGTTCAGAGTTACGAAGGTCAAGAAAGTATCTATGGACACACGAAGTCTTTCCAGTGACTCCGAGTTTTCGTTTCACTCGCGCTCGACGAGTGCTGGGACCATTGGCAGCGCTCTGGAGGGCGATGTTTCTGTTGAGCGACTGGCACAAACGAGCGACTCGTTTGGCGAATCTGTCCTCATGATGGCGGTCCAAAATGGGCAGCTGGACATTCTTAAATATCTCTTATCACTGGGCGGCTACTATCCCCTGGATTCTGTCTTGGGGGACATGAACAACGAAGATACGTCGCTCCTTAGTGCTGCGGTGCAGCATGGCAATACTGAAATAATTGATACACTTTTGGATTGTATCAGCTCTGGCGTGTCCCATCAGCAGCTTGTTCAATATATTCAAAAGCAGGACATTTGGGGACGCAGCCTAGGCCACTATCTGTTCAACTCACCAGCACTAATCAGCAGAATCGGCTACCTCATTCCATGGAAGCAGCGGGATAAGAATGGACAGACACCTTTGTTTGCACTTTGTCGATCGTACGACCACGCCGACTACTACAACATGGTGGAGGCTGGCCTTAAAGCCGCTAAAGTAGCTCAAGGGGATGGCCAGTTCCTGCACGTGGGCGATCATGTTGACGGAAAGGGAAATACGCTGCTACACATTATCAATGACCCAAGGCTGGCCTTGAGGATTCTGCAGTACTGTGATGTCGATGTCAATGCAACCAACGAGAAGCGATTCACCCCGCTCATGGTAGCTAGCAAGTACGGACGATATGACATGGTTAGATCACTGTTCGCCGATCCACGTGTAGATCTCGGGGCTAGGGAAGCCAGGGGATTGACAGCCGTGGAGCTGGCCAAGGACGAGGACGTCAGAAACAAGATTGACGACTTGGGCTTGTTTAGCATGCCGCCAAGCCCTGACGGGCGCATTACTGGTGTGGTACGGGCCTTTTTCGTGGAAGACGGCACAGTTCGATTGGTGCTCAAATCGGCGGCCCCAACAGATCACGATAGTTACACTGTAACGACGAGTCGGCGCTCGCTATCCGATTTCGAGCAGCTGGCCCGTCTCCTAGCCGAGGAAAATCCAGCTTCTTGGGTTCCAACTGTGAATGACACACGATCGCCGTTTCAATTACCATCGAAACCGTCTCGAGCGCTGCTGCGTGACATTCAGGCAAAGATGGACTGGTTTCTGCGAACTATGCTTAACCACCCGACGCTTTCAAAACACGAAATGCTTTGGGAGTTCTTCTTGGTGCCTGAGCTTCAGTTGGGCACGATGGAAGAAAGGACTCGACTCAAGATTGAGGCCCGAATCGAGCGCATCAGAGAGGAATATGAACCGGTGCAAGATCTTAGAGAAGTCGAGCAGTTTGTCAACCATGCACGCGAAACAGTACGCAGTGTCAACTATGCGACGAAGAGTGCTACAAGACGTGTCAATAGCGTTGGCGTAGTAACTGCCGACATGTACGATTCACTGGTTCTCCTGCACCGAAGCGTGTCCAGCCTTGTTTTTCTACCAGGACGTCACATTACTGCGCTGGAAATGTATGCCAGAGCGATGCAGCCGACACAGTCGAGCCCGCACACGACGCTCCATACGACACTGATTGCTGTGCAGTCCACGGTCCAGGCATTGCTCTCTGCGCTAGGGCGGCCGACAACCATGGTTGCACAGATTACCAATGCAAAGCGGGAGGCAGAGAGGAACCAAGGCTCTATAGGGAGATCCTCGCGATGGCCTCTGGGCCTGCTGGATGACACACGGCAGCGTTTGCAAGAAGAAAAGGAGAAGAAGGCCAACAAATGGCGTGAGGAGGCTTCCTACATGGCACGGGAATTGCGCTATACCCAGCAAACGGTAGCAGCAGAGCTGGCCGGCTGGCAGAACATACACGACACGATGGTGAGACGGTCGCTCAGAGACTATGGACGAGGCATGCTATTGCAGGAGAGGATGAAGCTGGAAGGAATGACAAGAGCACTTAGAGCGATACGAACCGAAGCACCGCCACCAGCTTCTAACGGAACATGGGGGGCGGAAGCAAATACCTAACCGATGCATAGCCAGCTGCGCAGAACGCAGCGGGCGACAGTCGTGGGACACGGGGATGAAGGAGGTGTATAGCAAGCCGATAGCGATCTCATTTCAGAGCATTTTCTCCGGCGTACAGGTCAAAAGCAGGCGCTTTGATTGGATTCTTTTACATAGATACTATACCCGCTTGCCAAAGCAGCGGCTCATTTTACAGGACTGCTTGCCGGAGTTGTATCGATGTTGGCCATTCTATTTTCGTGCCAAGTAGAAAATGAATGGAAGGCAGGGCTTCCACGGCATTACCATATGAATGACACAATCATTATCATAATCAATTCATATCACGGTGCTATCGTTGCGACTGCAAATACTGTCTCGTGACCGGTAAGCGAACGATGGCCTGCACCGACTGGCCATCGGCGTTTACCTGTGGTGTATGTACTCGGCAGAGGGTCCTGGGAAACTACCAGTAATAAGCATAACTCAACAGCCCACACTAATTTCTGAACGGACAAAAAACCAGACAAGGCTTGCCATGAAGAAATATGCCGATAGTGGACCTCATAAACAGTGGCTTGTCGAAGGTCGTGTAGGTGTGGAGGACTTCTTCTGCTCCGTGTTATCTGATTTGATTGATAACTGGGTGGTGGGACTTTCTGCCGAAGCTAACACTCACCAACGGCTTCCATTAACCCCACAAACCACTTTCCAACAACCCTCGTATACCTCGTAAAGCCGCGGGACACCGGTATGAAGGTGCAAGTGCGCCAGAGTGCTCAGGGTAGCCATGGCAGGGATTACTAGTTCAAAAAGCGGCATATTACCAGCCCTCGAGCTCTCCCCATCACTGATGCGACCTTTTCATACCATCTCCTTCCGCTCGCCTAGCGAAACCAGCTGGACGGCATCATGGCAGATCCCAAGCATGCAGACGTCCACGCCACGGCACCGGCACCGGACCAAGACGGACGGATGGCCTTGACGGGAAGCACCAGCCCGGGCGTCCGTCGAATGGAGCTCATCGCGCGGCACCTGACGCCGACAACCCGCGCCGTGCTCTTTGTCGGCATATTCGTCGTTGCCTACGTCTACTCGCTCGACATCACGCTGCGGTACGCGTACCAGCCGACGGCGACGGACAGCTTCCGGACGCACTCGCTGCTGGCGGCCGTGGCCGTGCTGCGGAGCGTCGTGGCGGCCGCGGGGCAGCCCACGGCCGCCAAGGTCGCCGACGTCTTTGGCCGCGTCGAGCTGCTGCTCGTCTCCATCGTGCTCTACGTCGTCGGCACCGTGGTCGACGCGACGGCGCGGGGCGTCGAGGCGTTTGCGGCCGGCGCCGTGCTGTACCAGCTCGGCTTCACCTGCGTGTCGTTTCTGGTCGAGGTCATCCTGTCCGACGTCACGTCGCTGCGCGCGCGCCTCTTCTTCTCCTACGTCCCCGTGTCGCCCTTTCTTATCAACGCCTGGGTCTCGGGCGACGTCGCGGCCGCGGCCTTGTCGAGTATCGGCTGGCGGCTGGGCATTGGCATGTGGGCCGTCATATACCCCGTCTCGACGCTGCCGTTGCTGTTTGCGCTGTGGTGGGCGAGCAGGAGGGCGGGCGCGGAGATGCAGAGATACAAGGCGCCGTTCAAGCAACTTGGCTTCGCAGGGCTGACCAAGGCGCTGTTCTGGCAGCTCGACGTTGTGGGTGTCATCCTGCTCATTGCCGCGCTGTCTCTGGTCCTCGTCCCGTTGACGCTCGCTGGAGGTGCCGAGGCCAGCTGGCACCGCGCGCATATTATCGCGCCGCTTGTCATTGGCCTCCTATGCGTTCCTGCCTTGATCGTGTGGGAGAGCAAGGCGCGACACCCGATGATGCCGCCGCATCTGCTCAAGGACCGCACCGTCTGGGGGGCGCTGGGTGTCATTGCCACTATGAACTGTGCCGCCTCCGTCCAAGGCGACTACTTGTACACTGTGCTTGTGATTTCATTTAATCAGTCTGTCCTGAGTGCCACACGCATCACGAATCTCTATTCATTTGTGGCGTGCATTACCGGTCTCATGTTCGGGGCTGCTGCTTATAAGATTCGTCGGCTGAAGTGGATCATAGTTGCTGGCACATGTCTCCATCTTGTCGCCTTTGGACTCTTGATCCAATTTCGTGGCGGTTCTGGAGCCAACTACTCTGGTATGGTCGGCGCGCAGGTCCTTCTGGGTGCATCGTGCGGGCTGTTCACCTATGCGGCTCTGACCAGCATACAGGCTGCTACGCGGCATGAGCACCTTGCCGTCATCACCGGCGTCTATTTTGCCTGCTTTAACGTTGGCGGTGCCGTGGGAAATGCTATTTCTGGAGCCATCTGGACGCAGCTGTTACCTGGTGAGCTGACCCGACAGTTGGCGTCATTCGGTAACGAAACGCTTGCTGGTGTGGTGTACGACGCGCCGTTTACTGCAATTGAAGATTACCCATGGGACACACCCGTGCGTGAGGCTGTCGTCGCGGCGTATAGGTACACACAAAAGATTTTGTCTGTTACGGGTATTGGTATTGCTGCTCTCGTGGTGCTGTTTGCTCTTGTTCTCCGTGATCCGCGCCTAGGCGACGAGCAATCTTTGCCAAACGCCGAGGTTCACGACCCGAAGCATGGAAATGGAGATAAGCTGGCTATGGAAGGTCAGAGCTAAGGCAGAGATTTGGCATTACTTTTGGTAGCGATCCAGAGGGGTCTAGCTGTGGAATCAGGTTGGGACTGGGCCTGACTGGTTTTCACAAGGGAATAGTATTGACTGCTGTGTTGTGGGTGCTTTCCATGGCAGATGACCTTGGTTATTTCTCGTGTGAGTCTTTAGAGTATTTAGTAATGCGAGAGTTGTTGTGAAACCGACTTCCAATTCATCGGTCAGCCTCTTAGTCTCTGATGTTTCGAAACAAGAAATCACCAGCCAGGCTTGGAAGCTGACGGGTGGAGACGGAGACAGTCGGTCGTTGTAGGCCGATGACTCTTGGAAACGGGCGGCTGGATGAAACATATTCACAGCAGATGGGCGGAAGCTAACCATAGTAGGGATATTTGGAGCAATCAATCCAAAGCTCAAAGTGTTGCTCCTTTGGCTTATCGTCAGCGTTGCATGGGGCCAAATAAAAAAGAGTCACTGCATACATGCGCTTTTACAGTACGTGTGGCGTGGCGCGTGGCGAGTGCACCGTCGCGTGCTGCATCGCGGTGGCTCTCTTGCCCGTGGCGTGATGGCGTGGCTGGAGACGTGCCTGGGACGTGGGCGCGTGGTGACGAGCGAATCAGCGGGCAGGGAAGCTACGCGCCCGTCATTGGTTGACAAGCCGTGCGCTGAGAGGCTGAGTAAAAGCAAAAAGCAGATGAGCAAGACTGATGGAACAGCTCGAGAGAAGAGAAAGAAGAGTAAGAACAATGATCATACTCAGTAATCGCATTTTCCAGACGGGAAAAAGTCAAGTAGCATTCGGCCTCTTAGAGTTAGGCATCGCCCTATACAGTTCCCCTCCCCTGGATACGGACTCCTAACGGCTCCTATAAGCGCCGGGCAGAGTGGTAATACAGATGAAATCTGCAACAAGCCAATTGCAGCCCACCGCCGCGGCTTTGTCCCTCGAACTACTCGCACAGTCCCGCACATGCGAATTTTATTATTAGCCCTGGCCTAGCAGACAAACAGTATAGTCTGCCTGTATCCCGTCTGTGTCATGCTCAGCAGAACCACCTCGGCGCCTATGGCGGGGCAGCCTCTTCCCTCCTCCCATAGGGCAGCCCAGCCAGGGACTTTCGGGCCCATGCCAGGCACCTACTAACTGATACTGCTACTGGTACCGTGGTACCCCGGTGGAAGTCATCATCTGGATGCAAGTATGGAACAGTCATTTCCGGGACGACGGGCGGTTACCAAGATTTGAGGCTCTGCACAGCCCCTCTTCCGGGCCTCATCTGGTTTGCATGAGACGAGGTGGTGTGGCCGGTCAAGATGGCCTCGTGGCGAAGTGAGGTTGAGATTCAGAGTCGCACAATCAAGGACAGGGTACTTTTCAGGTTAAGTGTATACTGAGTAGATGGAAGCGAAACGGCGCGAGAACGCACACGATTGAGCCGTAACGAATGAATGTTGGTTCCCCGCCAAAAAATAAATAAATAAAATAAACTAATTCAAATCAGAAATGGACGTGCCAAATTCACCTGCGCGTTGGCTACCTACCTACCTATCATCACATTGTTATTGTGTGCCGACGTACGTTGATGCATCGCGAGCAAGTAACGACCACGCGCTGCCACCACCTCGCGCATCGCGCATCGCGCAACACCACACGCAGCACGTCGTCGCCACGCTCACGGTTCTCAACGACGCTCACCTCGCCAGCTTCATCCACCCGCCTGCATCGCCCACCACGCTACTGGTAGACTCTTCCTCCATCGGCATTTGCCCAACGTACCGACGTTGCAGGCCCCTCCATGGGCCCTGGGGCGTTACACCCGGCCACTCCCCAGGTCGCCTTGCTCGCCGCTGACTGGCTGCGTGCCACCCTCGTCCGCTCCAAGTTTCCCTGTCGATGCATCTAAAAATTGAGTCTCTTCGTTGCCGCTGGACCAGTCCTTTCCTGTCAACGAATCAGCAATCAGCGTCGCCCCCGTCGCCCTCGCCTCAACCAATCAACCCCCATCTCCCCCCCGGTTCAGCCCAATGTTGCACTAGATGAGGGCCGTTGCCTGGTGCGAGGGATGCACTGCATCAACAACCTAAAATAAAACTTGAGCATTAAGAGGGTTACTCACAATGACTGGTATCTTTTTGCCTGCGTTCCCACTACATTGGTACTTGGGCACACTGGCATTCGGCCGTCACTCCACTTGTTCCTTGCTTTTGCTTGCCTCTTTCAGCGCGCCGCCCCCAGCCGTGCCATCCCGTCATACTCAGCACACGATACACGGCTTCACGCTTACACGCTTACACGATCTCGCCTCGCGCTCTTCTCTACCCACCACCCAGCATGCAGACAGGACAAAAAAAAAAAAAAAAAAAAAAAAAAGAGGCTGCGCGTTTCATGTTTCAGGTTCCAGGCCTCGCTGGTCATCTTCTCGTAGATAGCACTGCATATGCCCGAGGAACCCTTGATCCACTCCCCCGAGCATCGTTCCCGACCTACCGTTGCTGTTGAGGATAAGAAGACGGCTTCATCCTCGTTTCGTTTCCCGTCTCTCTTTCAAACATCTTACGGCCTTGTTTCCCTCTTTCCAAGTTTCTTTCCTCTGTCATCAACCCTGCCTTAATATCAGCCTCTCATCTTCCATCTTTCGCATCGTTTATACCTTGCCCTCCCTGCACACCTTCAACAAAGCTATAGACTGTCCGCTGGCGGCTACGACTCGGTCTCGTCCTCTCCCATACATTATTCTGCACATATATTTCTTCCATTTACTCAAAAGCAAACAAGAGCTGGTCTCTCTCCAACAACTACATTAATTCATCATGTCGGGGTATGTTTCTATTTCTGTCTTGACCTGGCCTATTTTCTGGCCGCAACGCAACGTCATCGTCAAGTACTGACCGGCGCTTATTAGTCTGGTATCTGACGTTGCTTTCGACTTTTCCCTGGCCGACTCTCCTGCGTCGCTGGGTCGACCTCTTACCCCCCCTCAAGACTTTCCTATCCACCAAAACTACTATTTTGACTCGTCTTTCCTCGGCGTTCCCGATCACCCGCGCCATGCCCGCTCCTCGTCCAAGGCTTCGTCCGTCTACTCGGCTGTTTCCGGCGTCGAGTCTGTCGCCGACTCTGTCTGCACCAGAATGACGACTCCCCCGAGAGCGAGCCCTCCAGTTCGTCAACATGGCCCTATCCTGCTACCCAAGATTCGGCCTCAGGACCAGCAGGTTACCGACCAGGTCGCCCCGGTCCCTCGGATGCAGACAATGACGCCTCCTCCCCAGCGCAAGGTCTCCAAGAAGAAGCGTTCCACACACGCTCGCAGCCAGACCAACCCCGAGGCCATCTCAAGCATGGCCATGTCGCACCTGGCCTTTTCCCATCCGGTTCTGGAGCAGACCGTCATGTGCTCACCCATGTCCCTCCCAAGAGACTTGGATTCGCGCCGCTCTTCCACCTGTTCTACTGTAGACGCCACTGTCATCGATGGCTACGGCTTCCCACCCTGCCACCCTCTGAGCTTCATGCCGGCAGACTACTCCATGCCACACGACTATGGCTATCAGTTTGCCCCGAGAGCCACCTCACCCCTGAGCATGGCTTCCACGCCCGAGCCGACTGCATCTCTGTCACTCGTGAGCTTTCTTACATCGCCGAGCCCTGCCGCCTCCCTTGTTCGCACGGTATCGTATCCTATTCGCGATCCCAACACCAAGCACTTTTGGTGGGACGTTCGCAACATTCGCCAATGGTCCGCTTTCAACATGGCTGCCATCATGGCCCTGCCTGGCGCGTCGGGTCTTTTGAGTACGCCTGTTCCCGCTCCTCTCCTGCCCGAACCTGCCTTCAGCGCCCGCCACCCCGAGACGGAGGCTGCTCTTCACGCAATCTATGCCTCATACTACCTGCCCAAGCTCAACTCGGCACTGTCCATTTCTTCCAACCGGCCTCTGCAGCTCTCTGTTCCCAGTCGCATCCCTGCCAACATGAATGAGCCTTTGTTTGTTGGCAACGTAGCGGGCGACTCTTCCACAGCCGCTGCCATGTTCGGTGGCAAGCCTACGGCCCGTGTTGTTGGCATTGTGCGCAGCTTTGACCGCTTCAATACTGCCATGCGTGTTGAGGGCAACATTAAGCGAGTCGAGTACCTCCGCGGCCTCGCCGCTATCCACCATGCCATGCGCGAGCACAGCTGTCGCTACGGCTTCATTCTCACCGAGATTGAGCTCGTTCTTGTCCGCAATGGCAAGGACACCATCCCCAACTTTGGCGAGCTTGATGTGACTTCCATACCTCTCAACGCTGCCGCTCCCGACTGCGACTTGTCCCTCATCCAGCTCGAGTCGCTTCCTCTGACTGCCTGCCTTGCCCTCTGGGGTCTGTGTCAGATTGCCAGTGACGAAGCCTGCGGCCACGCCCCTTACAAGACGGAAATCGGCGCCCCGGTCGAGGGTACTCGCCGCAAGGCTCTCAAGCGCGATGACTGGATTCCCCAGCCCCAGCTGGCAGAGAAGCGTGAAGCCAAGAGAGCCCGTGGCTGGACTTGGCCAGAGGATGCCGTCGGACGCCGCGAGCTGGGCAAGCGCGGCGTCAAGTATGCTTCCATGTAATTAATACACGAGGCTTGGAAGCACGAGGAACGAGACATGAAGTGGGACTCACTGGAGTATGGCGTTGACAGTAATCATGAATTTTACACGATTGAATTTACCTGGTTCACATAAACGGCGTTCGATAGTAGCTTTTATCTTGCATAATTGAAAACCGGCATAATTGAAAACCGGCATAATTGAAAACCGTTATAATTGAATTTCCAGATACTTCACGTGCATGACGTTGAAAGTAGTTGATTGGATAGTTGGCGCTACTTGATGGACGTGGATGACATGTCGGTATCACTTTGCAGAACTGTACGATTTGCTAGAAAGACTTTTTTGTTTCAGATTTTGTCACGTCTAAACCTTGGCAGCGCCGGCCTTGATGAGTAGGATATCGCCGTCCTCGACTACGTAGTCCTTGCCCTTGGTCATCATCTTGCCCTTGGCCTTGACCTCGGACTCGTCTCCGAGCTCCTTGAGGACGTTAAAGTTATATACAATGGCCTGGATAAAAGTCTTTTCAAAGTCGGTGTGGATGACACCGGCGGCCTGAGGGGCCTTGGTGCCGACGCGGATGGTCCATTGGCGGACCTCGTCGGCGCCCGAGGTGAAGAAGCTGCCGAGCTGCAGCGTCTTGCGCATCTGTGTGACGAGCTTGGGCAGCACCGACGGCGCGCCGACATTCTTTTGCTCCTCGAGTGACTCCGCCTCGGTCTCGTAGCGCGTCAGGCGCTCCTCGTACGATACGGAGATGGGAATGATGGGGTCGCCCTCGGCGTGCTCCTTGACCCATTCGGCAATCTTGGGCAGGTGCTTGTTCTTCTTGCGCACAAAGTCCTTTTCCGACAGGTTGACGAGGTAGACGACAGGCTTCGCTGTGAGCAAGAAGAGGGGGTTAATGACCTCGATCTGTTTTGGTTAGCCTTGTTTTGAACCAACAGTGCCTCGCAGAATAATTCAAATGCTTTTAAATGCTTTTCAGAACAAAGTTTATCTCAGTACACCTCTTGCGTTGTTTGTTGAGGGTTCGACGAGCTGGGTTAAGTTTCGGGCCAAAGGCCCTTTGTCATCATGTAGCAAGCATGGGAAGGAACAAAACAAACAAAAGGCAGAATAGTAGCTTACCTCCTTGGGACCCCAGTTGCCCTTGCGGACATCTTTGCCATCCTGCAGCCAGGCCAGAATCTTTTCGATAATGTCCTGCTCAATCTTGGCCTTCTTTTGTTCCAGACTCTGGCCACCCATGCGCGTCTTCTTCTTCTGGTTCTCAAGAGCCTTTTCGACGAACTCGATATCCTTTAGCCGTAGCTCCTCGCTGATGATGTCAAGATCTCTCGTGGGGTTGACATCACCCTCGATGTGGATAATCTCAGCATCGTCAAAGCTGCGCACAACCTGGAAGATGGCATCGACGGCACGAATATGGGACAGGAACGAATTTCCAAGACCGGCACCGGTCGAGGAGCCTCGTGTCAGACCGGCAATATCATAGACGGTCAAGTTGGCCGGAACGATCGACTTGGGCTTGTACTTTTCGCAAAGCCAATCGAAGCGGTCATCGGGAACAATGACCCGGGCTTCCTCAGGGTCAATGGTTGCATATGGAAAGTTCTGTTCAGGAGAGAAAAATTTTTGTCAGCCCGCTGTGGGTTAAATAGGGTGGCCGGGGGTGCGGGCCGGGTGATTGGCATACGGCCGGGTTGCCCAGGTTGCACTTGGTAATGGCCTGGAACAGAGTGGATTTGCCGACATTGGCGAGGCCGACCTATTATTGTTAGCAAAAAAAAAGTAAACACGCCCACAGATGCAAGCACTTTCGGCGCCAGCAGACAGCGAGACCTACAATGCCGCTCTTCAGGTTGTTACCCGGCCTGCCGAGGGGAATCTTTTCCTCCTGAACTGGCTTCTTGGGAGGCATCTTTCTCGATTTCGCGTAGAACCGGGCCGAAGCGATAAAAGTGCGCTTTTGTGTGTGCGGACAGAGTCCAAATGCTGCAGACCAAGCTGCGCGGGGAGTAAACGTGGCAAGAGAAGAGAAGAAAGGAGAGCCCGTGAGGAGAGACGTGGTGGGCTATTGAGCTGGCGCGATGCCAAACGACTGCAATGGACCCCGTTGAATGACAGGAATTGAATCCGTCTACGTGTATCAAACGTTCTGCGATGGCCAAGAGGGGTTGAGGAGCTAGAATGACTGCGAATTTTGTTCACCCCACCATGATGGTGCGTGATGGCGGGATTTGGTTTTTCCGGCGGCTAGCCACCACTGTTGCCAACGATGATGGCTATTTGGGTATCAGAATGTGTTCTTTGCATTGTCACCATTGTTTTGTGCCCATGGCTGTGATTATGAGAATAATATCTTTTGTATGCTGTCCGAACTCCTGCTGCAATGTCTGGGTTCTGTGTATTCTCATTGAGAAATTATGAGACAGTTGTCCGAAACAAATTACGAAGCGATGAGATCGAATGGATGGTCAATGAAATCAGACATGGGGTTATTCGCATGCTTTGGTCGCACAAATTTCCTCTATTGCAATATGCTAGTCTATTTGGTGATATCCAGGCTCACGAGCTGACCATATTGTGCTCTCGTTTGGCGCAAGATTGCAACATGGCGACAATGACGTTCGCAAATCTACATGTTGCAGTTGCAGTCGCAGCATTGACAGGCCCTGTGATATGCGAATTCTCTAAAGGCTATGGATATTCAGCAGTATAAGTACTCAACACACTCTTGCACCTCCCAAATCAGGCGCGACCCTCGGGCCAATAGCTTCCGAACCTGGCATTGTCGGAAGATATGACAGGGCCACCGTGGTCATCATCGACATAGACATATTCGGCACCGACTTTCTCCATAACCCAGTCGCGTGGTATTGTGTTGATGGCGGCATTGACGCCCTCAGTCGCCTTGATCACCCATTGACCGTCATTCTTCTTGTCGTATGCGCCGTACGGCGCGCCGTCCAAGATCCACTGCGTAAAACCTTTCCACTTGTCAACACCGTCCAGTGACCATGTCAGAATGGCGCCATCACAGCCGCGGATTAGCGAGACATCGGCCCATCCGACGTTGTACTTGTCCCAGCTGATCTCCAGCCAAGAGCCGAGAGGCTGGGCCTGGCCGTTGAGCATATACTGATCAACACCACGCTGGATGCGGCCTTCGAAGCGCTCAGGAAAAGAAAGGAATTGCGTCTTGCCTGCCTCAATCCAGATATACTTCCAGGGGACCTGGTCACAACTGTTGTGGTAGATGTAGAACCCCCGCCAGTCGTTGCCGGCATTGGTGATGGTGACGCCACGACCACCGTCGTCGTTGTCGCCCCAAGTGAGGATGGGCTGCGTGCTACACTTCCAATTGGGTGTGTTATCCCTTGCGATATTAGCGTAGACCGTGGAATTCTCCCTCTTGAGGCCGCCGATCTTATAGCTCTCGAAGCTGTCCTGGGGAACGGCCATGATGGCCGCGATATCAGGCATGGGCTTTGACTTGGGGATGCTCGATGGTGCAGACCCAGGAAGGGCCATTGCAGAGCTAAGAAATAGAGTAGAATAGAGCCTCATCGTTATGATATGATTGAATCGTAGTTTATTATTGTACAAGTTTGGCTGCGGCTGTAGGTTGAGCTGCTCGAGAGCTCATGTACTACACTGTGTAGTATTTATATATGTTCGATCTAACACCTAAGAAAAGCTCTGCCTCGTCGATCCTATTGTATGGCTGGCCGACATCCGATTCCACACGCTGATGCTGATGGAAATAGCTCGGCCACACTTTCGGCCACTAGCCAAACAGCTTACCAGGTAAGAGCCGTCGTGCTTGAGCTATAAGCCTACTATCGCGCAGCTTTACCCCTTGCTAGAATACCAACAAGCGTGTCCTACACGAGATCATTTTCCGTGCGACTTTCTCCTCAATTGGGCACTATATGTCGGCGTACTAACATGTACCTGGCTAAAGTCGGCTGCTGCCGTTTAAAATGGCGCAATTAGAGCTGAGTAAGATATGCCGACACCCACCCGTGAGAATTCAGTGCTTTGGAAATAGTCTCTAGTTTGATAACAGGACGTGAATTTCGAGAGCATCGGTAGGACATAAAGGCCTAGAACACAGGTGGCGGTGGATGTATCCATTTTGATGCCCACGCATAGGTGGGCATAACGGATAGTCTCGGCGCTATGCTCTGGCAAGAACATTGACGTGTAACTTAATGAACATGACTTAATTGAAATTATCTTATGAATCATGTTTTGTATAAAACATACGCGACTTTGATAGTCCAAATTTGATCATTGTGTTGTGACCTACAGCCACCAGTGGCGCCGCCAGCCGCATTTGGTAGTGTTACGTGTGGCGTTCTTTGCTGCGTCACTGGTGGCCAAGGCTTCAGCCCACGACTCCGATCCCATCTAGTCTAATTCTCCTCATCAACACTGCATCAACCATCGGCCTTCAGCATTTTGATATAGTCGCGTCCGCTTCGTCTACTCATTTCATCCAACAAATCGGTTTTGGGCATCGCCACACACAGCGACATTCGAACGAGCGCGATGTCTGGCACGCCTAGACAGTCGAGCGGCCGGCACCGGTCGACATTGTCACTGCAAAAAACCGAAATAATTATAAACGTATACGATTTGCTTCCTGTAAGTTCATCTGCGTATATAAATATCCGCACTAACACTATAGGCTGGTCGGATCTCGTCGATGCTTTGGGCGTTTGGCGCCTCGTTTCTACACTCGGGCGTCGTCATAAATGGGCGTGAATATGCATACGGAGGTCACAATAAGCCCGGCGTGTCCGGTATCTTTTGGTCCAAACCCAGGACCCCGCCGCCAGGCGGATCTTTTCGTTGCGAATTATTGCACGGCTTCACGCTTGCTACTGAGGACGAAATCAACGCGACCTTGCAGGCGGCCTCCCAAGAATTTCTAGGCCCCGACCACAACCTATTAAAGAAGAACTGCAACCATTTTACAGCATATATTTGCAAAGCGTTAACCGGAGACCCTGGACCTGGCTGGCTGAATAGAGCGGCCAGCATCGGCAAAGCGTTGCCTTGTCTTGTGCCCCGGGACTGGCTCGAGGCGCCGGATCATACAGATGTCGACGGCGAGCTGCTCGAGACGGACTACGAATCAGACGAAGCGACCGAGCGATCTACAATGTTGCAAAAGGACAAAAGGTCAAACAAACGCGGTAGCCGCTCGTAGCGTGTAGAGCGGTGTCTCGCCCGCGAAGGCCTTGTGAGGTGGTGGCTGGCTACGATGTACAATGTAGCAGCCGGGCAGAGAGAATACCCACGCTGAGCCTGCTGAATACATGCAAGCCAAATGTACGGCAGTGCTAGTCATAGATTTATGATCTATTCATGAGATAACGTAGAGTACAAATGTATAGTACAATATATATGCTGTAGCATCGCTTCCGTCTTGGCCCCTGTCTCCCACCGTTGTCCTGTAACTTGCTTTCATCATCCCTGGACTTTTCTCGTCTTCCTCACTTCGTGATACCCTTATAAGCGCCTCTTTGCCGGGCTGCGCGTGCCGGCATACTTGACGCGGGTTGCATCCGTCACACGGACAATCTTGTCGCGCAGGAAGGCTCCTTCGGGGCTCATCAGCGCCTTGATGGTGGCATCGCGCCCTTGTCCAAATCCGCGTAGGGACAGCTCGACTCGGTTGATTTTGGTCGTGTATCCCATGTACACTAGTCGCTCCAAGGCGTATTTGGCCAGCGAGTAGGCCGCGTCAAAGGTGCCACGACGGCATTTTTTGAAGCCCACATTGCCGCACGACAGTGACAGTACCGCATTTCTGTTCGGTAGGGTGAAACTAACGTGTGTGTTGTGCTTGTGCGCATAGATGTGTAGGTGGTAAGGCTCAAAGCTGTCCTCCTTTACGGGCTGAGGCTTTCCCATCAGTACGCCAGTATCGATCGATCGCTTGTTGAAGGAATCAAAGACCATGCTCTTGGATAGGTTGCCGAGGGCGTCTTGTGGTTGCGCGGCGGGAGCACCACCGTAAATGCTCTGTAGCATCGATTCGGTGCTTGATCGTCCTTCTCGCTTCACAGTCGTCTGTGAAATGCATCGAACGTAGAGCGGCGAAGTGCCTGAGCTGACAAGCGGCCGCAAAGCGGCAAGCCGCGTCAATGGCCGCATTTTGTCGATGCAGATAAGTTTAACGACTGCGATGCAAGTTTCGGACCCGATGATTTTTGGAGTGAGTTAGCACTACTCCATGCCCGTATGGTAGGGGTTACCGCAGTTTACCCGTTTTTTTTTCCAACGAGCATTCCACCAATTTGGCCCGCTATCGCTAGCGTCTTCCATGACCTTCTCCTTTCAAATCTTTCATCCTCAGCATTTCAGGATGAATGCCGTCATTCGAAGCGCCGGTAAGGCGACCTTATCCAGACGCCTGGTAGCACCTGCCTACCGGCGGCTTGCACGCGGTCATATCGCGCAGACGGTTCCTTCGGAGACGCTCGGCGCAATCCACACTCCCGTACCGTCGCAATTTCTGTCAAGCGCATTCGGGGTATTTGGAGGTAGACTGATTCACACTAGCCAAAGGCTACAAGAGAAGTCAAGCACCGAGGCCGAGATAAAGGCCAAGGAGCCTAAGGCGGCCCAGGAGGAAGCGCAGGCAAAGGATGAAGCTAAGGAGGAAGGGAAGGACGATACGAAGGAAGACGGGAACGCAAAGCAGGACGGCAAAGAAGGCAAGGATGGCAAGGACGGCAAAGAGAGCGAAGCCAACGCCCCCCCGCCCCCTCACGGCGATAAGACTCCTTGGCAGGTTTTCATGGAAACCATGAACACTGAGTTCCAGGCCTCCAAGGAATGGAACGAATCGACCAAGCAAATTGGCGCCGCTGCCCATCAATTCGGCGAGAGCGAAGCCGTCCGCCGAGCCCGCGAAGCCTACGAAAAGTCGACCGGTGCCGTCTCATCCTCTGCCGCCAGCGCGATCAAATCGACCGCTGGTGCAATTGGCAAGGGCGCCTCATGGACTTGGGAAACACCTGTCATGAAGGGCGTCCGTAAAGCTGCCAATGTCACTGGCGATGCCATGGACAAGGCCACTAAGCCCATTCGCGATACGGAAGCTTACAAGAACGTCAAGAATGTTATCGACGACGGTAGTTCCTCGCGCTATGGCGGATGGGTCGAAAAGGAGGAGCGTCGCCGACGCAGAGAGCTTCGCGCCAAGGAGCAACCCCAGCAAGTCTTCCAAGAAGATCCGGAAGCCGGCACCAATGTCACTCTGCACAAGGATGCCGCCTGGAAAGAGGCTTGGCGAGACTTCCGTGACCAAAATAAGTTTGTCCAGGGCATCTTCAGCATGAAGGGCAAATACGAAGAGTCGGAGAATCCTCTGGTTTCCACCGCGCGCAGCATCACCGACCGCATCGGTGGCTGGTTCGCCGAAAACGAGACGGCCATGGTTGTCAAGAAGTTCCGCGAAATGGATCCAAGCTTCCAAAACGAAGCTTTCCTGCAAGAGTTGCGCGAATATATTTTGCCCGAGGTGCTCGACGCCTATGTCAAGGGCGACACTGAGACGCTAAAGCTGTGGTTGTCGGCAGCCCAGTACTCGGTTTACGAGGCGCTTACCAAACAGTATCTACAGGCGGGCATGAAGTCGGACGGCCGCATTCTCGACATTCGCAACGTCGATATTCTACGAGCTCGCATGCTCGATCCTGGTGAAGTGCCTGTCTTTATTATCACCTGCAGAACTCAAGAAGTCCATGTGTACCGCAATGCCAAGACCAACGAGCTGGCTGCTGGTATGGAGGACAAGGTGCAGCTGGTTACCTATGCCATTGGTGTCACGCGTGTGCCCGAGGATGTCAATAACCCCGAAACGAGAGGTTGGCGTCTCATTGAGATGCAAAAGAGCGGACGAGACTGGTACTAGTTGGGGATGAGAGCTGTTTGATAAGATTCGTCAATGGATGAGTAGCACGGACGCGGCAAAAAAAAAGACCGGTGAAGCAGAGTTGGGACGCCGGCCATGTTATAATACTGTACAATATAAGCGAGCTCTTCATTGAGCATGGGTCATGTAATACCAGAACACCGCTCTACGCGCATCATGGGTTGGGATAGAAGATACATATTACTACTGCTTATGGGGAAATCAGCGGATTGCATTACATCATGATTGCATTGATACTCTCGTGCAATGGTCTCGATACGCCGTGCCCTGCCGGATCCTGTAGTTGCCTGATGTCACCGCCAGTCACAAGCCAATGACCAGCCTCAAGGCTGTCGCAGAGCCTCCCTCACCTCCATCAGTGCCTTGCCCAGCAGATTCTTACCCCATGTCGCTCGATTTGCAGGAGTATTCGTGGGGCTATATCCCACCCCCCAAATGCGATCCAGCGGGCTGGCTTCAACCAGTTCCCTGGTTCCTGTCGCCAGCAGCATCTCCTTGAGCGAGCCTTCGATCGGGGGGGCATCTTTTGTAGTGCCCTTGCGAAAGCCCTCCTCCGTTACGGCGTTTGTGAATTTGAGGATATTTCCCTTGCGAACGATCATTCCCCTGTTGGACTCCCACTTCTTGTCACTGAAGCCTTTGACCTTGCGCCCCAGTGCTTTGACTTTTCGGGGATGGTTCGCCGCCAGGATCTGTTTGCCCACATCATTGTCGTCGAACAGTATCGCTTTTTGGAACATCATATAGCTATCTGGTTAGCTGTATCACATGGGAAGAAATCGTGTCATATATATATGTATGTGGCGTACTGTTCTGCCGTCGGGTAGATTATTTCAGGGTGCTCGTCGTCGCGAAACGGGCAGTAGTACCACTGCGACAGCCAGCCCAGCTCGGGGTCCGACTCTCGCCAGAAATACACTCCTTCCATGACTTGTGTTGACTTGTATACGTATGATTTATATGACATGTGTTGCCAAAGTCTTCCTATTTATTGTCGAGGTTGGGGCCAAAAATTATTGGCGCATGGCGCGCCTGGTGGAGCGATGATTCACACCGGGAACGATCATGGCTCATGAAGCAGCTGCGATGCGACTCGCCGCTGTAGTCATAGCAAGATAGCGTACTTTGATATTCAGTTGGATTTTTGGTCTACGCATCATGCTCAGCATCGAGACCTATCCACCGGATCAGCCTGCCGAAAATAGAAGAACTCATACTATAAAACATCAAAACAGGAGCTACCATTATTGTAGTATTCTGCTACCTTGTTTTTGCCGTCCGTACCCGTAAACCTTAACTTCAATTCGCTTATGTCTTTTTCTCTACTTGCTTTTTTACGGAACATGCACTCCGACCAGGGATAAGTTATGAAAGGTCTTTCTGTTCTACGTGTGTACCTTCTCGTCTTATCTTGCAAGCTCCCTCAAAATTACCGCGATACACTTGGCCCGGTAGCAGAAGCCCAGAAGACACCCGTTTCAATGTCAGCTCTCATGGGACTTTTTATAGTAAAGGAGTATACAAGTTACTCTTGAAGCAGTACTTTCAAAGCCACCGTACATAAGAAGAAAGCAATCACATGCGCAAGTACTGGGTGTAGTGGTGTTTCAAAATAGCAACTAACTAGCCAGTAGTTAGCGCAACAGGTAGCTTCGACAAGAACTAATAGATATGTGCAGCTGCAGAGCATGCTGGGTTTAGTCCCCGGGGAAGAAGGTTAATTTCAGGTTTGAGTCATGCGAAGCAATTCTTTCATTTTGTCGTGAATGGTACACACTTCAATTCCGTTTTGTACCATCTGATGTGAACTGCGCCGTGTATCATCCGCCATAGCCGGCAAACTTCGGGTTGTAGGTGCGTTAGTTGCAACAAAATAGTCTAGTACAACGTAGCATCACCCCGCGGGGGAACCTCCGCGCCCGGCAAAGGACGGCCCTACGACGCGATGTGCAGTAACCGTTGTAAGACGCCAATCAAGTGCTAATAAACCGGCCATGCGTCGCTTCAAAGAGCGTTCATCCCGACCCAACTCATCAACACACCATGGAGAAATCATCAGACGAAAACATAGAGGTTGCGTGCCACGGCAGCAATCCTCAGGGCATTGTCGCGCCCGAGATTGATGCGACACGCGACCTGACCGTCGCGGAGCATGAGCTGGGCTTCTGGGCAGCGGTGCGCATGTATCCCAAGGCTACCTTTTGGGCCATGTTCTTCTGTATCGCCGTCGTTATGGCTGGCTTCGACGGCCAGATAATCACCTCCTTTTACGCGCTTCCCGCCTTTCAGTTAAAGTACGGCGACCGCATCGTCAAAGCGGATGGCACCGTCAAGTATGAGGTCGCCGCCGCTTGGCAGACGGGCCTTGGCATGGGGAACCCGATCGGGCAAGTCATTGGGGCGTTGGCGTGCAGCTACCCACTGCAATACTTCGGACGCCGATTGACATTAGCCATGTGCTGCGTCTGGTCCATCGGCTTTGTCTTCATGCAGTTCTTTGCCACGTCCACGGCGATGCTATGCGCGGGCGAGGTTGTTGGCGGGCTTGCTTACGGCTTCTACGTGGTTATTGCACCCACATACGCCTCAGAAGTATGTCCGGTCGTGCTTCGAGGTTTCCTGACCGCATCTGTCAACTTGGCTTTTGTAATTGGTCAGTTTATTGGCCAGGGTTGCGCGGCCGGTGTTGAGAGCCGCCTGGACCAGTGGGCATATAAAGCACCTTTCGTGAGTAACCATCCCGATGTGGCCAAAGCTTTACTGATTACCGAAAGGCTGTGCAATGGGTCTGGCCAGTGGTTTTGCTTGCTGGTCTTGGATTTGCTCCGGAGAGTCCGTACTGGCTGGTTCGCTGCGGACGCAAGGACGACGCTCGCAAGTCGCTGCTCAGGCTGACTTCCGCGAAGCATAACCCCGACATCGAGAAGATTCTGCTTGGGATCGAGCAAACTGATCGATTGGAGCGTGAATATGAAGATTCTACCTCGTACTGGGACTGCTTTAAGGGCTCTAATCTGGTTCGCACAGAGATTTCTGTGATGGTCTACCTGATTCAAGTCATTGGCGGCAACCCTCTCATTGGTTACGCTAATTACTTTTTCGAACAAGCCGGGCTGCCAAGCGATAAGGCCTTTGACATGGGAGTCGGCAATACTGCTCTCGGTTTTCTCGGGACCGTCCTCTCCTGGCCGCTGATGAACTATTTCCTACTTGGTAGAAGGACGATCTATGCCGGTGGTCTGGGAATTATGACGGTCCTGCTTTTCATCATCGGGTTTCTGGCAATCCCTCAGCACAACACTGCCGCTGTCTGGGCACTTTCAACACTCATGGATATCTGGACATTCATATACCAGAGCTCAGTTGGTCCGATTTGCTTCGTCATCATCTCTGAGATATCGGCCACTCGACTTCGTGAAAAAACGATCGCTATCTCGACAGCTGTGCAGTCTGCAGCTAATGTTGTCACCATGGTAG
Organism: Cordyceps javanica; assembly: GCF_051103115.1. NCBI lineage: Eukaryota > Fungi > Ascomycota > Sordariomycetes > Hypocreales > Cordycipitaceae > Cordyceps > Cordyceps javanica. Next base: position 5,003,441 of record NC_139296.1, read on the forward strand.
TCATGCCTATCCTCCTCAACAGCGAAAAGGCCAATTGGGGCGGTAAGACGGGTTTCCTCTTTGGCGGCATTAGTTTCTTCTGCTTCGTGTGGTGCTTTTTCCGCTTGCCCGAATCGCAGGGCAGAACGTATGAAGAACTAGACATTTTGTTCCAGAGACGGGTGCCTGCGCGCAAATTTGCAAGATACGACTTGGTCGCTGAAGCAGATGAGAAGTGTACAACCGCATAGTATAAATATCTGAAGAAACTAGTCACTGGTATTCAAGTCATAAGAAGCTGCAATAGGCTAGTTATCTCGATAACAATGAGCGGATTCGAAGTATTGTGACGGCCCGAACTTGTCGGCGAGCAACGGGGCAGTAGCTATCTATCATTGCTCTGAAAGGGACGAGGGCCACAGGAAAATGCATTGGACTTTTTCGGTCGCCTTGCCTGTCATATGACTTCCCACTTCTAAGCAAAGTCCCAAGTCTACAAATACTCAACTGATATTTACAAAATCTGAGCTGAAATCTTGTCAGAAGAGTAGTACTTCATCCAAACGGAGTGCGAGTGGAAAACTGATCGTTTACACGAGTTACGGATTCCAAGTCTCCACAGACTGTGATGGCTGCAAATTCATATCCGATATTTGCCGATAGCTTTGTATGAGGTGAAGAAGTTTTGAGAAAGACAAGGTCGGGCCTCCTCGGCGACGCGGGCAGGAGTTCGAGGGTGGAAAGGGGGGGGTTAGCTTCTCGGCCTCACCGAACATGCACTTGCCCTCTCCGACCGTGAGAGCTTAGAATTACCAGCCAATAGACTCGTTTCAAGATTTTAAGTAACGAGGATACTTGAAAATAGCTCTGTACAACCTAATTTGGTGCAGGCTTCAATGCCAACCCTTGTGCTGTCTTCCCCACCACATCTCAACTGTCATGACTTCAAGTCTGTCTGTAATAATAAATGTTTCCTTGACATTCACATCTAGTATATATATAACCGTTTCTAAATGCATCATTTTACTAGTAGTCGATGATAAATCTGTTGATAGAGAAAGCCTCATCATAGTATAGTAGCAAATGGGATAAAGGTCCTAGTCAGAAACGCTACGGTAAGTTGTTTTCAAGAAAGCTGGAGGGAATCAAGGGAGTTTCACGGGAAGCGTGAATTCTTTACAGAGCCAAGTCAGGTTAGGGTCTGTTACTGGTGGCAGGTTAATGATTGCATTAGCGAAGCTATTCGGATGGGTTATTGTTGTTGACTGATCAAGCTACGCTGTTGCTGCGGCTAAAACGGCTATTCAGCACGAAATAAATGAACAACTGAACGGTGCCGCGTGTCTTGGGCCGCCACTAAAGCCTGTTTACCCATTTCGTACGCTTCTCAATGGTGGTGGCAAACGTTGAAGCATTTATTAGCACCCTTTGCGGCTCGACAGCACACCTCCCAGGTAACTTGATTGCTCAATTTCTCGCTCCAACTTTTATACTTGTCCCATCTGTGATAAAAAAACTTTTGCCTATTCCCACAGTGTTTATCACTGACTCGCAAAGAGCTTCGTCGTACTATAGCCTCTTCAGATAGGCAATCCCAGAAATCCATGGGTTTTGTCCATCTCCGGCAGAGTATTTATACAAGAGTCAGGCGCGGCCTTCCCACTAGTTGCCAAGTGTATCAAGGGGCGATCTTCCTTCCAGCATAGATACAATGATGGGCCTCGCACAAACGTGGCTGGCGCCGAGTTCGAAACTATATATCCGTAGTAAGAAGGAAGTTGCTTCAGTGGGATGGTATAGGCCTGCAATCTAGAGAATACTTACAACCATCCAACCCATTACGGTAACTCGTTAAGTGACTTACCCGCTGGAATCTGAGTGATAGTACAAGTAACACGTTATAATAGTTTTGGGCAGCACTCCTGCGTTAGAATGGTTTTTGGTTCTCTCACTTCTCGTCCCTGGAGTCGCACTGCTACTTAGTTGGGCACATAGATCGCATTGACGGGCACGAGCCAGCAGTATGGGCAACTCCAGCAATACTGGTGAAACAGCTTGTACCAGTATTGAGACAGACTGCACGTGCATACTAAGTAACCCTTTTCAAATTTGCTTCACCTCAAGTGCCGGATAGTACCTCCATCAATGTGTAGAGTTGCGCGCGGTCGAGGATACGAGCGGCTTGGCCGTCGTCCGTGTTCTCAGGGCCGCGGAACACCCTAATAATGACCCCATTGGCGTCAATTTCACAGTGATTAGGTTCATATCGTAGACGCCCATATATGGTCGGCGCCAAGGAACAGAGTTTCGCGGTCGTCATACTTTCTATCAATCGTGATTACTTAGACCAAGGATACCCGTACTTACTTACTCGATAATGTCGCACTAGAGAATCATTGCAATGATTTAAAAGACGACAAAGTCGAATGGGTGACTTCGTATGGAATACAGGTTCGCGGCTACAATTATGACATCACTGCTGCGGCCCTCGTTGTCAGAAATGACCTCGGGTGCACCCAAGACAGTCAGCACATCATGAGCCATTTTCTGGATATTACTGGGCGTAGGGATATTTACTGGGTAGTAGTCGCTCCAAAATTAGAGTTGGTTCAGGCAGATTGATGCCTTATCTTTCTCCCCGGAGATAGCTCTTCCCTGAGCCTCCATTGAAATACGGGCGATGTCGCGCAACGATATCACGGATCTCGTCGTAGAGGACCATGTAGCCACAGTCGCTCCAGCGGCAAAGAGAAAACAGGGGAGGGCATTCATTGTCCACTTGAGAAGATTGAGGTATCAAATCAGAAATTTGAATATGTTTCATATCCCGCATGACTCTATCTTGCGCTCTTGCATCTCTTCACCTCCCAATGTGTTGTAATGCTAATAGATCGAGTCGACCTCAATTTCTTTACCCTCTTGCCAAGTTGCGATATCGTCAGCACCAGTACATACCCGCCTACCTTAACGAGACGTTGTAGCGATTGCACTACCAACAGCGAAGAAAAGTCAATAAATACCCGTGCGGTATGATCTGCCCGCCTGTTTGCTTTACCAGGTTTCTGCTCAAGCCGCCGCATCTTAAAGCACTACCGCGGCCAGCGCTGGACATTCGCAGTGCTAGTTGATGTTCACGCGACCTAATAAGTAATGCAAAAGGAAGGTCTGGGCACTCAAGTGCCGATTATTAGTAGCTACCAGCACGATGGACCAAGGCCGCTCTGCGGAAACCTGCGATTCACCAGCAACTACTTAGTCAGGTACGGATACGGATTCCGTGAAGTATTATATTAGCCTTGTCACAATGGTGGTCGTCAATGGGTGAGGAGCTGGTCATGATCGTCACAGCTCATTGCTCGTGGTCAACATATTAAGTTTGTGCCAAGTCAAGACATCACGAAACCCAACTAATGCGTGAAAGCACAGGCCCGGGGATGCTTTCTGGACTGAACTACCGAATTATCAGCGCACTAGATGCCGGTAGCCGTTGGTGGGCCTGACCGGGTGATGTAGCATTCACAGGCCCATACATATATGCCATGCGTTAAATTTATCATGCGCGTCACGGTCCGTGGCCGTCCACCAGGGCACAGTATTAGTACAAGTGGAACTCATGACCTTGTCGCATTGCTATAATCCGACTCTATAGGCTTCGCTGGGACGCGATTCATGTCAGGAGGCTCTTTCCGTATCGTGCATAGTAATTCATTCAAAGTCGACGCCGCGCGTGCTGATTGGACAGTCCAACGGTCTTCGGCGACAAACCTCATGTCGCTGATAGTATTGCCGAATTCAAAGGCCAGAGAACCACTCCATAAAGTTCGTGCAATGGCATGGTTGTGTATGGTGTGGCTAATATCCCAACCCAAAAAGCTGCATGGTGCCTACTGGTACCTAGTTATCCATTCCATAGAACACGCTGTATCAGATGATTTGCTACTGGTCCGAGTTCAGAGTGCGTCGCCTGATTGAGTCCGAGGATGCCAGTACAGAACGCGCCGCGACTTAAATAAGGGATGATGCCCTTGCTTTGAATTTCCTTGGATTTGCAGCAGACTTTTGGAGCTTTTTTTTATAGTTTGATGCGTGTGTTCAATACGAGAACGATGCGCGTCGCACTCTTATCTATTCTACTACCACTAGTGGCCAGCGCGCCGCTGAAAGAAGACTGCTTCACAGGCCGCCGCCTCACCTTTGACGACAACGACAACTTTCAAATCAGCTTATTTGGAGACCTTCATTTTGGCGAAGGTATGCGTACTGAATGGAAAGCTGTCGATAGCTGGCTAATTATGTTGCGCCACAGATGCATGGACTGATTGGGCCCCTAGGGCGGACAGGAACTCTGTCGCTATGCTTAGGAGCGTGCTCGGCGAGGAAACGCCCCAGCTTGTCGTCCTGAACGGAGACCTCATCACTGGCGAAAATGCTTTTTTCGAGAACGGCTCCGTTTACGTCGACCAGATCGTGCAGCCCATACTGGACCGCAGCCTACCGTGGGCGTCGACCTACGGAAACCACGACTACCAGTATAATGTCACCGCGGCCACCATCATGGAACGCGAACAAAAGCACCCCAACTGCCTTACCACTAGCATGGTGCCGGGCCGCGATGCCGGCGTGAGCAACTATTACCTCCCAGTGTACCCACGTGGCTGCTCCGAGGCCTGTGCGCCGAAGCTGCTACTGTGGTTCTTCGACAGCCGTGGCGGCTTCTTCTTTCAGGAAAAGCACCCAAACGGCAAATTCGTGGGCCAGGAAAACTGGGTTCACCAGAGTGTCGTGGACTGGTTTCAAAAAACGAATGCCGATCTAACGGAGCAATTTGGTCGGACGATCCCATCGATGGGCTTTGTACACATCCCTCCTTACATATTCCGGGCCATCCAAGACGAAGACGGCGGAAAGAACATGAACCCAATCACGAACCCTGGAGCCAATTTCGACCTGGGATTAAATATGCAGTCAAGCGGATGGTGTCCCGATGGTGCCGATAATGGTACTTGCAAATACGGCGGCCAAGACGGTCCTTTTATGAAAGCTATCGCATCTACTGCCGGCATGATTGCCCTCTTCTCTGCCCATGATCATGGTGAATCGTGGTGCTACAAGTGGAATCGTAAGGTGGACGGCACGGATATGACTGGAAACGGCGTCAACCTGTGCTTTGGCCAGCAATCGGGCTATGGCGGGTACGACAACAGCCCCATATTCCCCAGAACCCGCGGGGGACGACAGATCCGCGTCAATGGTGCCCAGTTAAATGACACGTGCGACTTGATCGCCGAGACCTGGATTCGTCTGGATGATGGGAGAATAGTGGCCTCCGTCGTGCTTAACTCTACGTTCAACCAAGATGAATACCCGGCTTACCCGCCCATCAATCCATTTGCCATTCAAAGCCACGATGTTGACAAGTGACCGCACCGGACAGCCGGTGCCGTTGAGATGCTACAGGAGTCTTGGTATGACGAGTCAGACGATGATGGAGGACTGAAAATGTAGTGGGTAAAATAATTGCCAATATAAATTCGTGTTTATGCTGAAATGCGAAAACCCTTGTTTGAGGGGCAGAACACCGCATCACGGTCTAGTCTTTGGAGCGATATCGTCTGCGATTTTCGTCCACCCACCAGCGCGCCATGAAGGCGGCTGTTTCCGCCCACTCGGCCGCGTCTCTGCCGTATCTATCCTGAATTGCGTCAAGGAACGCGATGAAGCCAAAAATTACAATCTCTTCTGTCTCATTGGGAGATTCTTCGAGGTTTGTGAAGCGCCATTCCATGTCTTCGACAATGGGCACTACGACACGCCACTCTGGCTCGCGTGCACTTCGCACACTCAATGTTGCCTTGCCGGGGTTCATGACTGTGAACTGCCAGTCAGGCTGCCCAGTCTCATTTGATTCAACGAGAATCGGCCGAATCAGCGATTGGCCTTCGTAAATACCCAAAAGGTCGGCCGCTGCTTGAAACGCCTCGCTCGAGAGCGAGTCGGTCTCTCGTAAGAGATCTAATATCGTGGGCAAAATTTGAAGCGACTGTACAGCTGCATCGCTGCGAATGGCTGGCAATTCTGGGTGGGATAGCACTAGGGGCACATGGAAATTTGCCACGTTAGCGTTCAGATAAGCCGTCACACCGTGGTTCTCAGCAATAGACAAGCCATGGTCACCAACGGCCACGACCAAAGTCTCATTGGCTACTTCTTGCTCTTCGAGGATGTCCAGTATCTTGCCCATCCATCCATCGACGTAGCCGACAGCGTTTAAGTAGTGCGACAAGTCGTCCAAGTCCGAATCTTCAGAGAGCGCGACATATTTCTCATTCTCAGGCAGTTCAAAGGGGTGGTGAGTGGTACTGGTTATATGTGTAAGGAGAACTCGCTCATTGTCACGTTTCGCGCTTGCAAAAGCGTCCCGAATATAGTCTTCAATAGCAATCTCTGCCATACCATAGTAGTTGATGTCAGGGAGGTCGACATGGCCAAATTTGGGAGAATCACCTTTCAGATACTCTTTGGTTATGATGTTTTCTTCTGCGTACCCCATTTTGGGCAATTGCTCATGTGCCTTGTCGAAACTGTCGGTAATAGACTGCATCATATACGTCCTCCAAGGAAACGTTCTGTAATCGGTGTCGTTCTTCGCTGTGATTTTGTTGAAAGCGTTGAAAATTTGAGGTAAACAAGGCTGGTAAATGTGGTTTTCGAATTCGACATTGAAGTCTGCGACGAGGGGCGTGATACCGCACAGTGTGCCGGTAAAACTCTTTCGTGTGTATGAAGCCGTCGTAAATGCATTATCGAAGCTAATTCCACCTCTTGGGCTTTTTTCTGAATGTCGGAAACCGTCGTCATAGTCCCCCGTCAAGAAGTTCGCTGTCGGGGTTAGCGTGCCCAGCCGTTCGAGGATGTGCTCCGGAAGCATTCCTTCGCGGAAAGTCTGCGCCAACTTTTCCCAAATAAAGCCATCTCTTTTGAAAGGAAACACATCTTTCCGGGTGCTTTCCAGTTTGACTAGTAGAATATGTCTTATGTTGACGTTGTTCAGTGTCCCCTGGAGTTCGGGTAGTAAGTCGTGCTCCAAGTTGGAGATGTGAAGAGGGTCTTGGGCAGGGCTATAGTGCTCCTCACCATCATACCAATCCTCAAACCCCTGCAATTTGGTACTTTCAGGCAGCCATGAGAAAGGAGTTGTTTCTGTCAAAGCGGTAGTAGAGTCCCATTCAAAGTGCATACCGGTGCTGAAGACAGGTAGCAAAACGCCGAGTGCAGAAGAGGCGTGAGTTACGTCAATGATAGGCAACGTAGGAACGGCCCAGGACATGAAGACAAAGGATGGCTCAGGGGTTCGCAGTATAACAAGCAAAACTTCGTAGAGTATAAGGCTGCTAACGAAAGCGAAGACAAATTTCCCCCCGGCCGACAGAAAAAGTCGATCTTCCAAACTGTGCTGGCCACGATCTGGCAGGTGGCCAAGAACGCCGTCATCATTCTGAACGTCTCCTTGTTCGATTTTTGTATAGTATTTCTGGTGGGATAGGAACCTGGGAATTCTGAATGTTTGCCAGGCAAATTGTATACCAGTAGTAATGACTCGCAGTACAATGTCCGCGACGAAAGAGCAAAGATCTTGCAGAACGACGCCTAATGCAATCAATATTGCGCCGACGACGAGAGCGCGAAAAGCACCGGAGAGAAAAACTTTGCGCGATGACTCTCCGCCGACAAGTCCAACATTGCGCCAGTGCAGTTCAGCGCCGGTAATGGAATAAAAGGAAATATTCACCGTAGCCAGCACCAACAAGCCAAGACTCACACATGCGGCTAGCAGATGGCAGGCTTCACATAGACGCCACTTGCTGACTTTAAAATCACAGATCCATCTTATGCCAAGAAGGAAAATGAAGTCTTGGAAGAAAAAGGTTGGTCCCCAGAGGAAGAGGTCGGCGGTGCTGAACGCCGATTGATGGGCTCGGATGTGGAGGGCCTTGGCAGAAAGCGTGCAAACGGCAGCGAGAGAATAGGCAAATCGAGAATTGAAAATTTTCGATGCCAAAAAGCTCAATACTGCAAATATTCGAAGGCATTGACCTGAAACTTGAACCAGCATCTTTTACAAGCGGCAGGTTGAGTTTGGACGAAGAATACGACCAACGTCCATGCATACAAGAGTACAACCTATCAAAGGGAATCTCACTTATTTGTTACTCGTCGGAGACTTTTGTCTTTCAATCTTCTCCTCCAGAAAACTTGTCCCGCTTTGAATACATGCCAAGAGACGTGGCTGTCCGTCGTGGCCGCCTCTTACAATTTGGCGGGAAGGGGTGTACGCCCGTAGGCTACGCTAGGAAACAGCCCAATTTGTTGAAACGGCAGTGCTACGGACGAGTTCCTCGTGCCATCAGTAATCATGGCTTCCCTGTCACCTGGAAGACGGCGTCGACTCTGTCTCTTTCTGGGAAAGGGACCTCGCACAGAACCAGCTGCCAGCATCGGCGAGACTTGTAAAAGGAAGACTAGCTGACACTACCGCAGAAAAAGAATGGAAATATCGGGGTGGTCCACATAATCTAGCAACTCCAACGCAAATGTTCACTTTGCGAGTCGAGAAGAAGAACTTGCGCGTTGTTCAAGGAGGATTATTTCCGGCTGGATCAGTGCCAAGGCCCCAATCCCACTATTTCCGTCTCAACCCCCCTACATCTGCCACCCTATTCGCGCCGCAAGGCTGTTTTATCATGGATTTTACTGGTCCGGGCTGTTCGTGTTTTTTTGCACTTGCTTCTTGGCGCTGCAGGCTGCCTATACAGACCTCTACGTCATGGCTAAATTGAGTGATGCACCACGCGACATGGTTGGGCATCGAGCGCCGGCGCTCCAAATGAGTGGCTTTTAGCAGGATTTTGTTTATTAAATTATCTTCGTTTCTTTATGCAAATCCTTCATTCGTACTTCATCGATTGGAACAATGATTACATTTAAAGTTGTGGAAACTATCGCCATGACGCGTGGTTGTTGTGAGCGCTACTTACTGTCCTAAAGGAAACTGGGCTTTATTTAGTGTAGCCACAAATTACGTTAGCGTTAAACTTGCTTAAGCTTGTGTTGATTCTCAATAACAATCGTATTCGTTGACGTATATCGTGGTAGACTGTGTTACTCCCTGGCAGTCGGACCGTTCCGATTCAGGGCCGTATTTGCGAAGCCTCAGCATAGACTCTATTCATGGAGTCGGCTTACGTTCAGTATCTTCGTTAGCATTCGAAGTAGGGATCTGCTCTAACATATTCGCTTCTACAGTCTTGCGCGCGGGCAATGACTGGCCCTTCCCTTGCATTAGTGCAAAGAGAAAAACTGATGAATATGCAAAAATCATCGCGTCCAATCATTGTTTGTTGATCACGTCTCAACTTTGCACGGTAACTAATTTGCTGTCCATGATCATTTGACGCTATCAAGTAGTCCTTGCGCACCCTGGATATTGTACAACATAGGGCCAAACCTGGTCCGCCTCCCTCGCAGCCTCGTATCCATGAATGGGCCAGGTTCGATGCATTGTAGTAGAGAAAGACAGTTGAGCTTAATGTTGGATATTTGTCTATATATCCCACAGTTCAGGACTTTCCGGGTATAATCAGAGGCTAGGCGAGTGCAACCTTGCCTTATGGCTCACAAAGCACCAACACAATTGGTCTCAATGCGGCCTCCAAACACCATTATTGGAGCCCAAGTCGAATCCTTTGACTAGAAAGTCGCTGTACGGATAAATTCGCATTATCAGGGCGACGGAGTCGCTAGCACCAGTCGCATTTGAAGCACGGGTTTGTTGAAGAAATTGACATACAACCGACTGCCTACGTTGTTACGCCTGACAATAAGCGTCGACAAGTCTGATGACTGGGTACTGAGATAGTTGCCTGGCTGGTAGCTGTCTTCATGTTGGGTATCATACAGTTTCATATCACCATTATTGAACCAAAAAAAGACGGAGGAACTGGACGTTGGCTGCACAAAGCCTGAGCCAACACATGGCCAAATAGTACAATCTGTGAAGAGTTTGACGAGTTTTGCCCTGGTTAAGACTTAACTAGAAAGCATGCAAAGGACAAATTGTTAACAAAGATTGCCTTGAATTGAGGTTCTACCTCTATATATTTGCCAGCCAAGCACAGAGCCCCATCATTAGCGCGTGCAGACGCTGAAGAGGAGGCGCTTCAACGGTCCATCCACTGAAAGCCAACTAAGTCGCCCTGGCGTCAGCAATCGTTATACAGATACACCATCTCGCATAAGGAAGGGGGGGCCTGAAGAAGTCACCACACTTAATTGCATATAAAATCACAGGCAAGTAACATGCATAGCAACGACTTGCGGCAGGAAAAAATAAGTAAATTGGATTTGCACATGCAATTAATGCGGTAGGCAAATACCAGTGGCTGCCGCAGCGTGACGGCATCGCCGTCGGTGGGGCGACAGGCACAGCACCCGAGAGCTCCCGGGGCTGGTAGCGCCAATCAAGCACGTCACTGGTCCCAGCAATGTATGGCATCGGTGAGCAGTATGTATGTCAATTAAATTCATAGTATCATCACGAGAAATCGTCAACACGCGTTACCGTCATATACTGAGGTGTTCTATGTACCGTTTCTCCAGCACTGCCGCAGCTATGGCTTAGTGCTCGGCGGCCTTCTCATCGCTCTCCTTGCTCTTGACCCTGATGCTCTCATCGGTGCCCTGAGACAGCCTAGCAATGGTAATGATGGTGGGCACAATTTGGAACAGGCTAAAACAAATTAGTATCATGGCAGAGCCGGGCAGAAAAAATTGCGAGTCTTACATGGACGCCATGATGAGAACTCCGCAGGCAATGCGTCTGTCGTAGACGGCGGCCTGGTTTCGGCTCTCGTATCCGGGCTCCTTGGAGTAATCTCTAAACGCAAAGACTGCGGCAATGATGAACAGGGCGAGCAGGATGCACTGCACGGCGACGAGGATTCCTCCGCGGAGATTGGTGAGGTTGTATGCCGACGGCTTGAGGAGGTAAAACAGGGCACGCAGAAGAAGTGCACCCTCGACAAGGACAGCAATACCGGCCTATACATCAGTCATCAGTCAGCTTCCGAGGAAAGGACGACAAAGAGAAAAATCGGGCAGCGGTTCAGCATACAGTGGCAAACATGACCGTGAAGCCCTTGGGGTAGATGCTGGTGGCTGCGACCACGATGGCGACAATGACCATGGCCGACACAATGGTTCGGCTGACGGCCTCGCCGACCAGCGTCACTCGCGCAATACCGCGACGGTTGCCCATGATGGATGCGTTGAGCAGGTCTCTGCTCTCCAGACACAGATAGATCGTTGGTGGTGCAGACGAGTGCGGTCGGTAACGGTCGCGCGCGCGTGTGAGAAGAGGCGAGAGAGAGGTGAAGGAAGAAAATATACGTAGTCTGGGGCAATCCACGATGTTCTTGATGCGGAGTGAGAAAAACTCTAAAATGACTGGCTGGTGACTGGGTGGCCTCGACCAAGACTCACCCACAACCATGCCTCGGCTAGTGGACTGGGGCTGGGGGAGGGGGCCATTGACCGGAGAGAGGAGATCTACAAGCCTCGACGGCTTCTCCTCTCTGCCATGACTGGCCACAGCCTAAGCTAGTTCCATGGCATGGGCGACGGGCTACCGCTCGCGAACGGACGTTCATTTGCCCAAAAGGTCGCAAGCCAGTCAACGACGCTCACCGAATTCTGCGTAGCGTTGCTAAGGAAAGGACAAACGGCCGTTTCGTTTCGAAACAAGACTCGCGCGTCCTAGCCAGCGTATCGTTTCTTTAATACGTCCGTGTTATTGAATTGATCGTCTCGCCGCAAAATCGGACCTAGCGTTTTGTTGTTGTTGCATTTGGGGGTGGGCACGGTGCTCGAACTATTAATTGAGGCTCCACAGGCTGTCATGGTGGCGCTCGCTGCGTCGTTTTCCCCGCCCACAAGTCGGGCTACCGAACCTACTGCCTAGGCTGCGCTTCCTGGTTAGTTAAGAAGCTCGTGCAATTCTACTGATTTTGCTCAGCTGAGAAAGGCCTTGCAATCAAACAATGGGTACCAGCGTACGCTGCTGGGTGGTGTTTTTGACTTTCTTGGCTGTAGTCGTGTGGGGGGAGAGTGGAAAGCGCGGGGAACCCGGAGCTGGACTCTGGGGTACAGGCTGTGATGAAGAGCCGCAAGTAATGAATCTGTCAATCCCAGAGTCTGTGGGTAGTTTTCACGATTTCACTCGTGTTTCCAAGGCTCAATTGGCTTAGAGAATGAAGAGCAAACATTGGCTGCATGTACAGCTAAATACTTTGTCTATTGAGAGTGGATTGGCATGGTAGGTACGGATGATTATGTAAGCTTGCTCAGTATAGTAAATGCATGGGTCAACTCCCCTTGCCCACATCAGGACTATGTTTTTTCAAAGAGGAGAAAAATTAGAGAAAGAATGTCGCTTCATGTCGCCAAAGAGTGAGGAGCTTTCGCATCTTCACAGATCCCACACTCGCGTACTCAATTAGAGAAATCCGAAGGTGGAATCAGTAGTTATAGGGTAGGTAGTGACCGGAAAAATTGACCCAAGGGTTGGTCCGTGTCCGCGAGAAAGAGGGGCCGCTACCTACTTAGTAATCTGGTTATGGTGGAGCAGCCACAGCCAAATGTCCGGCTCATTCAGATCACCAAAACGAATAAGTAGCTTGGTCGAAATGCCGTCGTTATAACGGATTAATAAAATGGTCAAATAGAATACAAAGTCCACACAAACTGAAAGCTGTCGTTACGCTATTTCGAACACAACCTTCTTCCATTGACCGCAAACGCGACCGTGGCCATGTCACCCAGCATCAAACGCTACTAGTCCTCCTGGCAGCAAATAATTCAAGCTGGAGCTGCCTTTTAACATTGTGCTGGTCTTTCATCTCTCTCCCTCGAAAGCGCAAGCAAAGCGCTAGTATTGAACCTACGCAAGAGACGGCACTGCAACCGTTTCTACCAACACTTCCCAATAGGACCACGTTTTCCGGATCGATGGCTAGGGTATCGCCTTGTCGTCCAGCCTCTGCGCTCAATGTGGAGCTCGTATCTGGAAAGATACCAGACACCATACACCAACCAAGCACCCAAATGCTGATGTCAGACTGCCCCAAGCCCAACCCAACTGACTCTGCGAAGCACGACGCAACCCTCCGCCGTAATAACTGCTGGGTCGTCGTAAAGATGACCTAATCTGGTATCGAAAACCGTCGCCGCTGACTTGCCACTCTAGGTAACTTCTGCCGCCTCCAATGCTCGACGAGCGGACATGTGGGATGTCATCGGAGGCTGAAGAGAGACCACGCGAGAAGAGGGATTCGTACAGGACCGCGAATTCCGCGCGCAGACTTTGAAATTCCGACGCAATACCTTGCAGACTCAGTCTGTCAATGGATTAGGCTGAAGAGGCAATGAATAATTGCGCCCGCTGGGGAGCAGCCCTACTGCAGTTGCCCGCGGCAGTGGGTCTCGGTCCGTCCTGTGCCTGAACCGATCTTCCATTCATCGTCGTCCGCATGGCACGGCATCTAAACTCTGGCGCAAGTCAGCAATCTACCTATTCTGGAAGCCATGCCGCACGGATCTTACCATAGCTCCTGGAAGCATGGCAGAAGGCCTGACGACCCTAGCGGCATTCGTGCCACGGCGGGATTACACCATGTCAGCGAGCGTCAATCCGACCAAAACGACCCTTTATTAGATAGCCAGTTCTCCGCACCTGTCTGAGACTCTAGACCTGAGAATTAGTTCTACAAGATACTCAGATTCAGCTCTGTCCATAACCTCCAAAATGGCCATTGCGCAAGCCCGCCCGGCCGAGGTTCCTCGCACCAAGCTGCCATACTACGACCTGGCTACTCACAACGACGCCAACGCCAAGCAGGTCGCCCAGAATTACCATTATTCTGCTATCAGGGCGTCTCCTATTGTCAAATCCACCGACTCTATTCTGAAAGCATTTACCGCATTCGTTGCTGGCGTCACTGACCTCGACGATGTCGCCTTCATCGCTAATCATGCTGATATCGAGGGTATAGCTCCTCAGCGGCTGCTCGTCACAGCTTCCATCCCCGGCAGCTCGAAACCGCGAATCTTTACATCGGACCACATCGAGTTCGCTACATTCCCCGTGGAAGAAATAAACGAGAATGACCTGGATTTTGAGATCGACATTTCCTCGAATGCTACGCCACCAGCCCAGAAGGCCTTCCGTGTAAGTCGAGTGGCTACCTCCCTTGCCCTGTTCACGCTGACCATGTGCATCAGACTTTCCACTTGACAGTCCAACCCTTCGAAGACGGAGGTGTTGCAGACTTGACCCTCTATATAAACACCAATAATGGACACTCTGTACTGGCTACGCACATGCTGGACCTCGTTGCCAAGTATCTTGCTGGATCAGCGACGCCGGCCACCGAGACGAAGCTGTCCAACTTAAACTACCCCCCCAAGCTATGGACCGCTCCCGTTCTCAAAACCGATTTGCACATTGAGCAAAACTATCCTGCCTTGATGCACGGCGCTTTTGAACGACGAGTCCTCGAATTTCCCGATCGCATTGCCGTTGAAGCAGTTGCCGATGATTCCTTCACAGTCCGAAAGTGGACCTATCTCCAGCTCAATGCTGATGCTGAAGGTCTGGCAGAAGAGCTCCTCCTCATGGAACGCACCATCAACTGGACACCCGCCTACAAGAACCAGCGCGCCATCCCACTATTCCTGCCAGCTGGCCCCGAATTTTATATTACCGTCACTGCCATGCTCAAGGCCGGGCTTGCTGTCTGTTCCCTACCGATGGATGCCCCCCCGCAGCGTCTTCTGGATATTGTAGAGGACACAAAATCGTCCGTGGTCATTGGAGTCGGAAGTGTACCGTTTCCTGGTGTGGACTTAGAGGACGGCTCTGATGCCGCCGCAGCCCTCAAGAAGCTGACTTGGGTTGACATCGATGACTTTACCAGCTGGCGCTCCAGTTTCACTGTTGATCTTCAGACTCCTGTTGCCCAGCACCCTCCGACAGAGGAAGACTTGGCATATATTCTTTACACTAGTGGATCGACCGGTAAACCCAAGGGTGTACTCATTTCACACTCTATGGCCACATGTGGTGTTCATGGCCACGCGGAAGCTTTTGAGCCTCTGCCCTCGGGACCCGAGCTGCGCTGGCTACAGTTTGCCATGCCTACCTTTGACCTCTCCTTGATGGAGCTCTTTGTGACACTTGGATACGGCGGTACAGTCTGCTCTGCTGAGCGCTCCCTCATGCTGTCCGACATTGAAAAAGCTGTCAACTTCTTCAAGGCTACGGCACTCTTCACCGTTGCCAGTATGGCTACGCTGCTCAGACCAAAGGCACTCCCCACGCTCACCACAATCGTATCTGGCGGTGAAGCTCTCACGAAATATGCCATTGACAACTTCGCATACGATGCTCCCCGCGAACCCAACACTGAACCCAAGAGAGTCATCAACATTTACGGACCTACCGAGGCTACTATGTGTGCAACCTTTGAGAACGCTGCGCTGGGTACCCGAGGTTCCATTGCCGGTACCATGTTCTCCTGCGCCTCCGTGATCCTGGTCGATGCCAACTCCTCTGATGATCTTATTCAAGTCCCCATGGGCCTCACTGGTGAGATTGTCTTTGGTGGTCCCATGGTCGGATACGGCTACATGAACCGCCCTGAAGAGACTGCCAAAGCCTTTACTTCCGGACTGGGTCTAGGACCTATCTATCGCACTGGCGACAAGGGTCGCATTGTCTTTAGCCCTGATGGCGAGCCTAAGCTGGAGATTCTCGGGCGCCTGAATATGGAGCAGGTCAAGCTCAACACTCGCCGTGTTGAACTTGGAGAAATCGAATCCACTATCGCCAAGGTCGAGGCTGTCCGTGAAGTTGCTACGGTCGTGCTCAATGGTAGTTTCCTGGCCGCATACGTCGCCGTGCGCGAAAACTTTGGCAACGTCACGAACGAGACCCTTATTTCGCAGTGCCGAGAGGTCGCCGATGATGGCCTGCCCGGATGGATGCGACCTGTTGAGTACATTGTTGTGCCCAAGGTGCCCCGTACGTCTAGCGGCAAGGTTGACCGCAAAACGCTCCAAAAGGTGGCAATCGAAGACTTTGGTAGCTCTATCACCCAGAAGCAGGCCATTAACGACAACCTGACCTACGAGGGAACCGTCGATCTCAAAGACAAAGAAAGTGTGTCTGCCATGTTCAAGCACATTCTCATAGCTATTCTTGGTGACGGCGCCACCGGGGTCGCCGAGTCTTCTCTCGCTCTCACAACGTATGGCCTTGACAGTCTGCGATCAATGAAGCTTCTCCAGGAGCTTCGACGCCAGGGCGTGGAAGGTCTCGCGATCAAGGATGTCTTGGTCGGCCAGAACTTTGCCGATGTCGTCAAGTCAATTCTTGAGGTGCACCTTACGCAGCTCAAGGAGGCCGAGGAGGCAGCAGCCGCCAACAACGATGAGCTAATCGAAATAGAAGACGAGGAGGAGATTCTGTTCCTTCCCCTCGGCGCCAAGCTGAAGCACTTTGATCATACCTGCAGGCCCAAGTGTGTCGAGGCTCTCAATATTCCCAGCAAGGATATTGCTGAAGTGCTACCGGCCACCGGTCTTCAGACCCGTGTGCTTTCTAGCATTGAGGAGTCAGCTGATATCCTCAAGGTCAGCAAGCCATGGGTTGAGCACTACCCTTACCTCGTTCCCGACCACATCGACGCCGATCGTCTTGAAGCAGCTGTGATCAAGGCTCTTGAAGGCCGAGATGCTTTCCGAACCGTCTGGGTCCAAGTTGAACACCCTCTCGCTCCCTACGCTCAGTGTGTTCTGTCACCCGACTCGCCGCATGCCAAACTCCCCATTCTTCGCATGGAGTGCCCAGTCTATGACGAAAGGCCGGGTAGCTTGTGGCACAGGACCGTTGATAATGTGCAGAAGTCTGCTGAAGAGATATTTGGTCTCCACAGCCTCGGATCTGTAACTTCGTTTGTCCGCTCGGCCGACAAGAAGCACTGCGTCGTGGTGTTCTCTGTTTTCCACGCCATCTACGATGGTATGAGCCTCCAGGCTCTGCGTCGAGACATTGCTGAGGCATACCACGGCCTTCCGATCTCTAGCGCAGGAAAGCCAGGCGTGCGCGTGCCCGTTGAGGAGCATCTCAAGTCCGATTGGCTGGGTACGAGCATGTTCTGGGCCCAGCGCATGGCCGGCGTCTCTTCCTTCAAAGCTGGTAACCGGGTTTTCAAGACGCAGGGAGCAGAATTCACTACTGTCAATACCAATGTCGGTATTGCTAGTGAAAGCCTCGAGTGCACATTCAGCACGGGTGACCTTTTTGCCAAAGCAAAGTCGGAGGGTCTGTTCACGCCCATGGCCGTGATTCAGGCGGCCTGGTCCATGGCCCTGGCCCAGACGCTGGTCAGCGATGAAGTGGCCCCCAAGTATGAAGTGCAGTTCGGTAGCGTCTTCCACGGTCGCCACACGGCTGACTCGCTGGACGCCTTTGCTATGATGCTGGACGGCCTTCCCACGCGCATCTCTTTCGAGAGCAACAAGAACCTGACCCACCGCGAAATTTGCTCTCAAATGTTCAAGCAGTACACCGACACGCTTGGATTTACTGAGATGCCCTGCCCCAGTATTCAGTTTGCCCGCACTACGCGTCGCTTCGATAGCTCTGTCATTCTGCAGACTTTCCCTGCACCTGACATCAATGTCGACATGGACGGCTTTCCCGCCTTTAATCGTGCCAACGACAGGGTCACACCTTGGAAGGAGACTTCCTCCGACACGCCCATATTGATTGAGATGTGGCCGGGCGTCAATAGAACCGAGGATAAGCTGAGTATCCGATGCTCGTACAGCCAGGTATGGCCTGGATACGAGTTCATGACGCCAGAATGGGTTCAGGGGCTACTTGTCACTTTCAACAAAGCCCTGACCCAGGTCATAAACAACCCAGACGGCGTTTTTGACGTTGTTCAAAGTGCCACCGGCCAGCAAGATGCCATGGACTGCTCTCCATAAAGGACGATTTTTCATTTTTTTTTAAATGTATTTATACTTCATGTTGATATGATTTTTCTGCGATAAGCGCATTCTGATGGCTAGCATACTGCATATATATATAGGTATATATACACGAAAGGCTTTATGTACAAACAATAAGAGCACATGAAACTATCTCATGTTGGAGAGTAGGTAGGCAACACCTGCCCAGGCCTCCTCGCCGCTAGGACGAATCTGGTCCGGTGGCAGAACGAAGCCATAGCGGCCAGTATCGCGAAGTTCAACAGTAAAAGTGTAGTCTCCCTTGACAACATCAGCAACGTAGTCGACGCTGCTGCCTGTAGCCGGGTAGATGGTCGTGCAGATAGGGCCGTATCTGAAGCTGGTTCCATACAGTTGGTACATGGCGTTAACGGCACCACGGGCGAGTGATTGCAGCTCGGCGTTGTTGGCGGGAAGAGCGTTGCAGGAGTATCCATAAGCTGTAAATGTAGATTAGCATCCCGAGCCATAGGTGGGAAAAATGAGAATATTGCTCACGGGTCATGAAAAGCTGGGAGTAGGAGTGGTAGTCAATATAAAGCTTCAGACCCTGCGCGTTCTTGATTTTCTGCAAGAAACCGGAGAGAGACTTAGTTTCTGGGGCATCGCCGGCGCTCCGACCGCGGAAGTCGTCGGCGCAGGGGTTGTCGGAGGCACCACCAGAGAGATCCCACTTGTACGGCCAGTTGCGGTTGATGTCATGACCGAGGCAGCTGCTGCCAGAAGTGGTCTGACGGTTCTTGCGCCACATGCGGTTACCTGACTGCGAGAACTTGAAGCCTGCTTATTGTTAGGCACTTGCGACTCGGACGATCAAGGGGGCGACTTGCCGTCTACGTTGACGATGGGGAACAAGTAGAAGTCGTACTTGTCCACAAAAGAGGTAACGGACTGGTCAGAGCCGTACTTGGTGACGAGCTCATTAATGAAGTACTCGATGACCTGAGAGCGCATATAAGTAGCGATACTTTGCTGTTGGGATGAAAGACGTCAAGGCTTACCATGCTGGCGATCCATTCACGTGCATGCACGGTACCGTGAAGCACGACAGCTGGCTTCTTACCACCACCCGAGCTACCAAAGATGTGAAGTCCCGTGATGGCATTCCCCTGCAGGGTGGTACCAGAGGTGACGACCTTGGAGTTTTTGGGATACGTCGATGCCAGGTCATTGAGCCACTGGAGGTGGTCGTTGTAGGCGTGGTACGAGTTGAACCAGGTGCTATTGGGGGCAAAACCGGCTGGTGAAGTCATGTTAGACTGCCAGTTGTGAGAATCGAAGCCAAGGATAACCTACGAGCATATACTTGGAAGGCACCCTCGTTGCGAATAGACTCGCCGAGATCCTCATGCATAGTGATGATCTCGTGGCCTTTGAGTGCTTCCTCAAACAGCTTCAGGGACTGAGGGGGCACTTGGATATCCGCGAAGGCACCCTTCTTTGCGGGAGGCTGCCAAGTAGATACCTCGAGCTTGTCCAGTACGGAGCGGAGGTAGGATCCATCATCGGTGACGGGCACACGGAACACCTTGTGGCCGTCGTAGGATACAGCCTGTTGCACGGTGGCCGCTGCGGCAGCGAAAGGAAGAAAGGCCAAGAACTTCATGTTGCACAGACGTCTACAGGAAATGTAGAGGCAGAGAAAAGAAAAGCCCGGTTATAGAGGACAATCTAGCCAGGGCAGATCTTCCGATTCTAAGAGCGCGGCCAGGTTGGTTTTATACTCGAAGCCTAGCAGTGTACGATACACGGCCGCCAGTTGGTAGTTCTCACAAGCGAGAATAGCTTCACCGCACGGTCGCACTTTCTCTTGTCGCTCTCAGCCCAAACATCTTGTAACCTTCTTATTTGGGTAAGAGAGATGTACCCCGGGGAGTCAAAGATGCTAAAAATACTTAAAGCACGCTAATCAACCGAGAGCCAAGTCAGATGCCAATGTGAGGAAGCGGCCTGGTGGTCGACTCAATCGCCAAGGTTATAAAGAGGGCTCGGCGTAGTCAGAAACCCGGGGAACTTTGTCACCAGTAGTCGAGCAGTCGAGGCGTCAATTGACTGTGATGAGCACACGATCCCTGTCCATCACTGCAGCTGCGGAAAAGGCCTGTGTCGGATGCTGGCTTGGCACAACACAAGCTAGCAGGTTTCCGACTTGGGACCTGCGACTACCAGTTAGCTCGACAAAACAGACACCAGCCGTAGCCGAAGCTCTATCGAAAAGCCTATACACAGTCTGAGGTGCGCGCGCCGCTGAAATGCCGGTGGCTTGGGCATGATACCACCTTCCAGGAAAGACGATGGCAACCCGTCCTGCCAAATACTGCAGTCACGCGCTGATCGGAAGGAGAAGCATGGGGCAACAGCGTTGCTTTTCTCTGGGATATTTGGTCCATGTTTTTTTGGAGAACGGAGGCGCACTAGTTCTCTAGTTAAGTACCAGTAATTTGTCGAGCGAATTGACTGGGTAACAAGGGTGATGGATTAGCGGTGCACGGAAAACGCTGCGTACGATGCAGACGAGTGACACATCGGGACTTACACGGTAAAGTGTGTGAGTAGACTATATAGATGCTTGCCAGAAAAGACCTTTGTTAGCACGCATGGTGGGAACGGCAATTCCTTTTGTTCGGAAACACGAGGAGGGCCGATGAAGACGCCATGTTGACGCCAGAGCGCATAAACCACCCCCGCCAATTCGCAATGCCTCTCCCCCGCACTTGGTTGGTAATCTGTCACGATCGGCGCCCCCAACTCTTCGACGAGCCCATACTAAATATAGAGATAGCCTCTCTGCAACCCTTGACCTGTTTACTCGAGTTAGATTGAGCACTCGATATTGAAAAAAATGACCAGCGGCGGAACATTCCCGTCACCACTCGCCGGGGTTAGCCGGGACACCCCGCTGCCGACCGCCACGGCCGCCGACGGCAAGAGTCTGGTCAACCTGCCGCAAGGCACACCTAGCGAATCCTACCAGCAGTTCATCAGGGCCTACGACACAGAGAAGCGTGGAGCATTGTAAGCAATCTGGAGCTTACTCAGTAGTAGGGGTGGCCATCCGGAGCTAATGGCTGCGCAAGTGACGTCCACGTGTACTACGATCAGACGGACAAGGATCAGACCGAGTACGCCACTGAGCTCTATGAGCGCATTCGACGCGAGTGTAAGTAGCTACTTATCCGAGACAGACAACGGAGCAAGAGACAGATCAAACTGCAGAGGGGCGAATGCTGATGCTGCAAAAGTTCCGGAGCTGCGGATTTACAAGCTATGGGATCGCCCCATCGGTCCCCATCCCATTGCCATGTTTGAAGTGAGCGTCTTTACGCCTGCCCAGTTTGGTGCGTTCGTCCCTTGGCTTGCTGTCTGGCGAGGGCCGCTCTCTGCGCTGGTGCACCCCAATACCGTGCCGGAAGAGGGCGAAACGTTGATGGCTGCTGAGCTGCTGGATCATACGCAACGTGCCATCTGGCTTGGTGAGAAGCAGTCACTGGATCTGAAAATATTTGCTTGAAATGCTGGACTGATTGGGCGCGCAGGGACAACTTTGGCCGACATTGGCCCAGACGGAGCAGCCGAGGAGGGGGCCTGGCCGTGCCAGAGCTACTTCAGAGCCGGGGCCAAAGGCGGGCACTCTACGGAGTAAATTGATTGCATTGCATCCGGGGGAGAGGGGGGCTCAATACATCCAATTTATAGGACTGAATAAAGCTAGTTTACATTGCGCGTGTTTATCATAGATTAAGCCTTGGCTGGCACCGTAGTCTGGGCGGCGGGGGCGGGCTGGGCCAGCCCAGTGAGGGGCGCATCCTCGCCGTCCTCCTTCATGCCGCCGAGGATCATGGACTTTGGCGCCATGGCCTGCCAGGTCTCGGGGTCGGTGAAGGCCTTGAACTTCTCGTCGTGCCACTGGCCGGCGGTGATGGCGCGGCCCTCGGAGTCGATGAACATGGTGTCGTCCTCGGCGCGCAGGAAGTACGCGATCGAGTAGCGGTGCTCAGCCGGGTCGAACGGCACCACGCGGTGGATGCAGCTCTGGAACTGCATGCCGCTGGCGAAGCGCAGCGAGTCGCCGACGTGTACGAAGGCGCAGCCGGGCTTGGGCGCCACGAAGCCCATCTCGCGGGCACCGCAGGTGCCTGGTGGACGCACCTGGAGTCCCCACTGCTCGCTGAAGAGGAGCGTGAGCGTGCTGATGTCGGTGTGCTTCTGGTGGCCGATGCGATTCTCGCCGGCGAGCTCGCTGGGGAGGTAGTGCATCATGGAGAGCTGCGAGAGATTTGTGCGTTAGCCATGACGGGTGACCTAGTTTATGGATTGGGGAGAGACGATGGAGGTGGGCGTTGTTCGGGCGCGGAGGAGGGGAGGGGGGGAGCGCATCAGCAACGCACAGTCGTAGTGGAGGGCTTCTCGTTGCGGTGCGAGTTCTCGAAGCGAGAGGCGCCGGTGAGGCCCATGCCGGTAGAGAGCGCCGACAGAATCACCTTGGTGATGGTGTTGCAGCTGCCGATGGAGTTTTCGAGGATCTGGAGGTCGCCGCTGTTCTTGACGGGTGCAGGGATCTTGGGACTGTCGCGCTGGATCTCGTCGCGAGACACCTTGAGCATCTCGTACCCATCCTTGGAGCCGGCAGCGACACCGGTGCGGCTGCCTACGGGTTCGTATCTGCATTGCGATGGGAGTTTACGTATTAGCCAGGAGGAATTGGGGCAACAGGACAGAGCCAAGGAGCTTTCAAGTACCCGAGATGCGAGGAGATGAGGCCGAATTCATTCTTGGCCTCAATTGGAGCATCGAAGAAGCGCTTCATCAGCTTCAGGGTCTCCTGCTGATCAGCCAGCATGCGACGGCCATCGATGCCCTGGAGGTCGAGATAGAAGTAGCCCTCCTCCTTGCAGGCATTGACGACCTTGTCGACCTCGCTGGGGTCTTGGGAGAGCAAAAGGCCGTAGTTGATGGTGGGCATGGACCAGACAGGCACCTTTTTGCCCATCCAGTCGACCGTCTGCGGAGCATCAAGCACGGGAGCCATATTTTATTTTAGATTCGTACTTTGATGTACAAATTGGAAGGGTTGTGGATGTGTAGAGGGTGGAATCGATATGGTGGCGGACATGCGCAGATAAGAGGAGACTGGGCTTATATAGTTTGAGTCGTTGCTACATCGAAAGAGGACTAATCAAGAAGATTGCATTTCGTATTGTCCGGTTTGCCTATACATAGTATGCTGCTGGCCAGCGCCCAGCTAATAAAATGCGCGAGATAGGCCCGCAAGAGAGGCAAAAAACCCCGCTCTGCCAATCAACCATACTAGCCTCAGAGTCTATTGAGTGCCGTGCCGTGCTGCCAGAGTGGTCGTGCTGCAAGCGGGGTCTCTATCCATCTTACCCCTCTCCCTCTGGTCCGAGATTTTATTAACAAATTCAACTAACTAGTTAGTAGCAGACCAGACAGCGAACCTCGATGCTCTGGCGAGACTCGCAGTCGCGGTACAGGGGGTCTTCAAAGGCGGAGTGAAGTGCGCGCCGGGCGACCGTCTGGTCCGAGTCGAAGCACTTGATGAGGAGCACGTCGCGCGGCGTCATGCCGTGCTTGTAGTGCCACTGGTGCGCCGGGTTGTGCCGCACGACCCACGACTCGCCGACGAAGCCGTCCTCTGTCATCTCCGCCCCGACGAGGTCCTCGTCCGGCACGGAGCGCGCGTCCGCGACGGCGATGGGATCCTTGCGTATGGCCTGGATCGGCCTCCACACGTTGATGATTTGGTACCGCCGCTGGAGGATCTCGTCGGCCTCCCGCGGCAGCTCCCACCGCAGCCTGCGCTCGGCGCCCTCGTACGACTGGTCCACGTGTGTCCGGGTGACGGGCCCGCGGTTGGCC
The DNA here is from genome assembly GCF_051103115.1 of Cordyceps javanica. Classification (NCBI taxonomy): domain Eukaryota; kingdom Fungi; phylum Ascomycota; class Sordariomycetes; order Hypocreales; family Cordycipitaceae; genus Cordyceps; species Cordyceps javanica. The sequence goes on from NC_139296.1 coordinate 5,027,429, forward strand.
AGGTTCTGCAGTCCGAGGTGGTGCCATTGCGTCGGGCCCCGGCGCACCTTGTGGTTGAAAATGTGAACAGTGCGGGCGCCCGTGATCCGTTTGACCAGCGCCTCGCACTCTGCGTAGTAGTCCTGCTTGATCTGCGCCTCGTCGGTGAACAGCTCCTCGTTGCTTGCGCTTTGGCAGTACTGGAACCCGTGGCTGTCGAGCGTGTACTGCGCCTCGTCGCCGCTCACGTCGGACACGACAAAATTCCAGGCCTTGTGCGGGCGTTTATTGCTGATTCTGCCCTTGCCAATGAAGATGGGTGTCGGCTTGGATCCGTCGCCGGGGTCGTCCCAGTAGTTCAACGTCGTCGCGACATGATGCTTCGCAACAGCAACCTGGGCGGCCATGGTGGTTTTCTGTGGTGAGTGTTGCCTGAACTGATGGATGGAAACTAAAAAAAACTGGCCCTTAGAAGAAGGCACATGTCGATATCTATAGGCTATAGCCCCCGTAAATTTTCGATGGCTTATATCCGGGCTTTCGAGGGCCGCATTGACATCTCTCGCTCCTACTATCGAGCTTCCATTTGCGCCCCTAGGAACGCCACCAGTTACCAGCCAAAATGAGTTAGTTGGCCCTGTAATTATAGAACAAATTCCGGCTTGCTGCCCGCGAATGCCGGCTTGCGACCTGCTGCAGGCCTCGCAATTGCGGTTAGCTTGAGGGCCTTGGGAGATGGGGCTGCCAATGGATTATTAGCGCACGCTCCCCCAACCCTTTCCTTTCCAAGACATCTGTAGACTTTGCCAATTGCGCAGCGAAACTCGTATTGGTTATCAGCATGGATGAGGACTATGTGCTCGTGCCGAGGCCAGACGAGGCATCATCGCAATCTCAATCCATGACAGGGTACCTCACGGAGATCGACAGCTTCGTTGAAAAACTTGAGCCTGCTTTGTGGCCTCTGAACTGCTACATACACAACAACCCCGAACTTGGCTATAAAGAGTTCAAGACGCACGATGCCTTGACCAAGTTCATGAAGTCACGGCCAGGATGGACCGTCACACGCTCAGCGTTCGGAATGGAAACTGCCTGGGAAGCAGTTTTTGATACCGGCCGGACGGGACCTGTCGTTTCGTTCAATGCAGAAATGGGTATGCTTTCATATGACTCGTCGCAGTACTACCTATTGACAACCCTTTTAGATGCGTTGCCGAATTTAGGTCATGCATGTGGGCATAACTTGATTGCCATGGTTTCCGTGGCTGCTGGTCTTGCCACTGCCGAAATACTTGATCAACACAGTCTGCCAGGCAAAGTCATTATTGTTGGAACACCAGCCGAAGAAGGTGGTGGTGGCAAAATCAAGTGCTTGGAAGCAGGCGCGTATAAAAACACGGACGTCTCCCTTATTTCGCATCCTGGTATCTTAAATAACAGCCCGATGGTCAGGACTACTGCATTCACCAGGCTCTATGCCGAATACCATGGCAAAGCAGCGCATTCGGCCAAAAACCCTTGGCAAGGAGTGAATGCACTCGATGCCATGGTTATTGCTTATAACAGTATCTCCGCTATGCGACAGCAAACCAGATCAGATGATTTCATCGGACTGCAAATCACCCATGGTGGTGATAGACCGAACTATATTCACGAACATGCTTCTGGAGCTGCCGTGCTCCGCGCCTCCACCGCGCCACATTTGCATGAATTACAGCGCAAAGTAGAAGGCTGTTTTCGTGCCGGAGCCGAGGCCACAGGCGCAACTGTCGACATCCAAGTTCGACCGGGATACTTGGATCACATGCCGAATCGAGTGCTTGCGTCTTCTTTCGCACGATACTGGCAAGAGATGCCCAATGCCCCAGACCCGCCGCTACCACCACCGGGACAATATACCTGGGTGAAATCGAGTACGGATCAGGGGAACATAAGCTATGCTTTGCCCAGCATGAATGTCAGCTTTGCTATCCCCCCGGGACCGGATTTCGGGCAACCGCACACCCCAGATTTTGAAAAGGCCTCCAAGACACGAGGCGCATTCGATCGAGCTATGAGGGTGGCCAAGGCTATGGCTGGCACGGCAGTTGACATGTACACGGTGCCGGGACTGCTACAGAAAGTGAAAGATCAGTGGAAGCTTGATATGAATCAAGATTGAAATAAACGTCTATAGGTATTTTAAAAGACCATTATCTGACCCGAAGACGCTCGACTTTAATTTGCTTCCCAACTGTCAGTGTATGCTTTCGGACTGAGTTGGTGCGTCACACCGGCGCAATAGTGATTGTGCCCACAAAGAGACCTTTACTCTTCAATCTGAACTACCAGCTTTGAACAACTGACCCCCTGAGATAAAGTATCCAGACCAGTGTTGATTGTATCCAAACCCGCACCAACAAGCCTCGGCTCTGGGCTTGGCTTGATAGCACCCGCAGCCACGTATTTGCTCAACTGTGCCATCCATTTCTGGAACTGAGCCAGCCTGACTGTTCTTTCAGGGGAAGGTACGAGAAATATGACTTCTATGCCCTCGACAGCCTTGATCTCAGGAGGGACAATCGGAGCTGAGGCGATCTTCCCACTCTTCCCCTCGGCACCACCTGAAAAAGCCGACAGCACAGCTTGGCAGAATACAATGTCTCCAGTGCCAAGGAAGCAATGGCGAATCACCAGACCATCCTCTTCTGCGGCGGATACAATGGCGTCCACCACATCGGGGCTTTTATAGTCGAAGACGCGATCTGCACCGAGTGATTTCACGTATGCGTGGTTCGTCGCTCCCGCTGTAGCGTATACAGCTCTAATAGCAGAACCTTCGGTTTTTTGCAACTGTGCAAGCTGCACACCCATAGTTCCAACACTTGAAGATGCCCCCCATATCAAGAGAGCTTCCTTTTCTCCAGCTGCGATGCCAGACTTGGACGATGAAAGCCCCAGAGCATCCCAAGCACAGAGCGGCACCTGCACGGACACGGGCAGAGTAGCCGCCAGATGCCACGATGGAAAGCTATCCGGAAGCGGTGCAGCGTGCTGCCAGGGTACAAGGCAGCGTTCCTGGAAAATGCCATAGTCCGGATCGCAGCCCTGCCACACAGCACCGCTGTATGCTGCAACTTTCGTGATACCAGACTGGAAGAACACGCCGTGCTCATTGTCCGTCGATTTGGTAGGGACGCCCTCGCCGACCTCGAGAACTACCCCTGCAACATCGAAACCGATGACGGTGGGATACTTTTGTATGAAGACACCCGCGTTACGCATGAGCGTGTCTGCGGGGTTGAGCGCGATCGATTTCACCGCAAGCAGCAGCTCGCCCGCGCCAGGTTTCGGCGTGGACCGACTTTGAACCTGGAGAGGCTGACCCTGGGCCACAGCAACTGCTGCAAGGTGGTTACTCATCTCTCTGTGTCTGCTTGAACTCTAGAAATTGTCGGCAGCGGTCTCTGCTGATTTGGTTATGGAATATGGCGCAGATCTGACATTCCGCCGTCTCAAGGCTAATAAGCATTGCACCCCACTGTACCAAGGCTGGCCTCAGAATGGATGATGAGAGCTAGTCCGTTGGACCTGAAGAAATATTCGCTGATACTATGGAAAGTACGACGCGATCGGAAGAGCTAGATTCAGATACCGTTAGCGCTGTCCTTTACTTCATTGAAAAGATTCTCCAACAAGACGCTCCCCGCTGTCTCATACTGCATGGATACGTTCACACTCAGCGCTAGCAGGACTATTTCATGTAACCAAATCAACTGGGGAGCCTAATTTGAGTTGGTTCTGCAACTGCAGGTCAAAGGGCCGAATTCCACTCTACGCGGGATGGATTCGTAGACAGGATTCACCGCTGCAACTGTTGAGTAAACAATTATGCCAAAGAGTTTGTATTTACTATCAGATGTATTATGGTATCCTTCTTGGTGGTTGTTATTTGCTGTTTGAGCTTGGATAGAACTAGGAGTCAAATGTAAGAACACCCCAGTTGTTGGAGATGTAATTGTCTTTATGGCAACGGTTAAAAAGTTAAAACCCTGAATACGGAGAAGAAAGCACATACTGAGATTCAGAACGGTGCGGACATCACGACCGCCACCATCGCCACACTTGGCAGACAAAACACCGTTCCAAGAGTTGTACACAATTTCAGAGCAGCTCTGTTGGAAATTTTGACTGTACAGGCATACAGGCCATAGTAAATTAGCATCCACCGTAGTCTCGACATACTTAAAAATCATGCTACGCAAAGTGGGTTGAGTACTTACCCGCCCCAGGCCAAGACTCCCCAGTTGTTGCCGACCTTCTTGCTCAGGTCAAGGCTGCTATAAGGACTGTTGCCTTTGTTGTCGCCGCAGTGGCCGGACAAGGTAGTGCCAGACAGGTTGGTGTCGTCACAACTGTCCGTGTAGTGGACGCAGCTGCCAAGAGTAGCAAAGGCCAGAGCAGCGGCAATGGTATTTCTCGTCCAGCGCATCTTGACAATGGTATGTATCAGAAAGGTGCCTCGAGCGAATGGCAAACGACAGAGCTTTGCATGCGTGCTTATCCTTTATATCGTTACTGGAGGTCGCTGTTTCGACCTGCAAATCAGCTGAACGAGCCACACCCGGAGCTTCACTAAACAGGTAGGTATCCATAAATAGTGGTTGCTCCGAACAAGACTGTCTAAATTTGAAGGATTGGATCCCTGCACCGCCTCCGCTGACACCCTTATTAGCGCGGTCAGCGAAGCCGTTAACTAGTTAGTTGATGCAGCTCCGCACGGCATTTGTGAATCAAGAAGTTTGCCCCAAAGTTCCACAATTAGGCGTTCTTTCCGCATTCCAATAGAAGTTCAGCCTTGTCAGAGTCGGACGAAAAGTAAGACATGATCTTGGAAAAGAAAGGAATCAGATTGGATTTCCGGTTTCTCTTTCAATATTGCTTTCTACATTGAGAGCGTCGCGTTGCCGCACGATGGAGGCTGCACACGGATTGCAAGCTCTCGCTATAGCAATGTGGCGGTATTAGTCTAGTGGTTACCTAGTCTTCCCACTAATTAATATGCTACCTCGTGGCCTATTGTGGTTTACTCAGAGCAACTGTATGCTGTATATACTGGTAATATTGGGACATCGCTCTTTGCAGCCAGTCATGTTCTTTAAAAGAACAAAGCTGTCGGCAGCCGTGATGATACGCTAGCGCCCTCGCATTTGCATGAGCCAATATCTCGAGGGCACAGAGTAAGTAAATGGAGACTGATTGAGTGGACAAGGGCGCAATGAATACAATGGAACTAGGCGCAGTGGACAAGATGAGGCTGAAAACCTGCAGGCATTCCTCGGGAACCTCTCATTTGAGTTGATGCCGAGCTCTTGACATTTCAAAATAGCGCATAGTCTCCGCATGATTTATGGGGGACTAGGTCCAGAGAGTATGCGGCCTTTATACATGCTTTTGCTAATAAACGCTCACTTATTAATATGTAAATCGGGCCAGAGAGGCCTGGAAGCGCTCTTCGGTGACATACAATACCGGGGCCAACTCACCACGTTGACTGTCAACTCTATGTGATCTTAGGGTGGAAAATCTTTCATGAGGCAACCTAGTTGAACTTAGGTAAGGCGGAAATTCTGTTCAACAGAAATCGTGCTCCCTTGGCATGCCTGAGTCCGCCGCTGACAAGGACTGGCACATGGTAAAAGCCAAGAAGCGACCGAGAAGAGGCCCCCATGCCCCCAAAAAAAGCCTGATGTGGTGTTTAAATGCCGAAAATTGAAGCTTTATTATATTAAAATTTACTAATCACTCGCTCAAAGATGCGAACGCGATTCCGGTCTACGACTCGGCCGGGTCCGAAACCAGACATGCAGGCTTGCACATGTGACGTGACTTTGCTCTGTTGAGAAGCCACAATCGAACTTCCGAAATCGTTTAGATATTAAGTGAATAGCCTTGTTTTTAGCTGCAGAACTGATTTCAGCCGCCGCTCGTCTCCACGCCAAGATATAAACTTTTAGAGTTGCTGCCTTTTGTGTATGTTGTCCCCGTTCGCTCGTTCATGACAACATAATTTTATTGTTTTGTCCTTGTTCTGTCCTTGGAGACTCACTTGAATATCATGAAGCTTTCTACAGTAACATCGATTTTCTTCTCTGTGGCGGCTGCGCAGGGAGATTGGAGCGCTCCTCTCACCAAGCCGGCAATTCATCCCAACCTTGACTTCGTTGAAGATGGTCTCCAGCGCTATTTGCCTGAGATCACATTTACATTGAATAAATGGAATGACAATCGCATTCCCCAAGAGTAGGTACTTGAGTACTACTGGCCATTTTTGTTCAATTGTACTAACAATCGTGCCAAGATGCAAGAGCCGCGTCAACAATGCTAACGATTTTGACATCTATGAGATTCATTATGATGATGTATGCTTGAAACAATGCAACCCAGTACAATGCCTCGCTTGATATGAATCTTCTGCTAATAAAGTCGAAAATTAGTGTGCGGAACCCTGGCTTCTTTGCCATGACCGAAATGCTCCTGCAAGGCCTGAAACGATCGCCAGCCAATTCAGCAAGGTGCCGATCGGTATGCGCCAATGGGTGCGACTGCTCATCGACATCCCGGCTGGTGGCACATCGGCATACAATGCCGGCGGCACCATCTTGATTGCCAACGCAAATGCCCGCATGATTAGTGTGCTTATCCATGAGACCGCTCACTCCACCAACATGGGTGGCTTTCCGAACGACAACTTCCAAAGTCTCTGGGATGGTTATCAGCAGGACGTAGGTGTTCCAGATAACTACGCCAAGAGCAACATGATCGAGAATCTTGCCCAGGTTACTGTAGTGTCGGTGTACGACGAGAACGTTCCTGGTGGAATCAAAGCCATTGACCCCGACTGGTGGAAAATGCAGAACCAGCTTCGCGCTATGCAGAAGTACGGCCGACTAGGTGGCTCAACTACTACTCTTCATGTGCCTGGCCAGGACAAGGCTTGTGTTCACCACGTGTCTGTAGGCCCCATTACGACGAAATAGATGATCATGTGGTTTTGAGATTGAGCATTGGCTAGGTATGGATACTAGACTGGCATTGTTAGCTGGCAACTTTTATTGGGGTGAATAAAGTGTTTGGGGATGAGATGATTAGCATATGACTTGCCATCGCATGAATACAAAATTTGAGCTGGCCATTCTAGCTTCGAGCGACACTGATAGGAGCAAACTCTATGTACGTGTAATAGATCTGACTGTTGCCCCAGAAACGGATTTATCAGTGTTTGTTGGACTCATAGAGCTGAATGCGGAGGGATTGTTCAAAGTCACGCTTGCTCCAAGAAGGGAAACCAAGACCACGGTGAAGCGACTTAGTTGAGACAGAAAGAGTAAATCGCGTAGGAAATAAGAGAATATTCGGGATAAACATTTTATACTACGCATCTAGAATGACTAACAACAGAAATTAATTATTTGAATCGAACCTGAGTTTGCTAAAGACGAAGCAAACTTGAGTACCGTGCAGAAAAACTGTCTAGATATAAAAGTTTGTTGTATTTGGGAGCTCAAAAGACAGCCCAGAGTAAAGAAGTATAAACGAGAAGAGAGTTCTAAGAGACTATAGACAAAAATACCATTTCTTCCTTCATACGACGTTTGAACCCGTTTTAAAGGCAGCCGTGCCGAGAGAATTGCTGGCCAATTATTTGCGAGGGTTGTTGTTATAGCGCATGCACTCATCACCATGGCCAATGCAGCAGACATAGCGCTCAGAGGGGCAGCCGTTGTAGAGAGTGTTGGCATCGGCACGAGGGTAGGTGAAAGCACCACCGTGGTAGGTGCAAGGGGCAAAGAACTCAGTCGGCGACGTGGCATGGTCGTCGTTGCGCTTGGGGTTCCTGCAAGAACCGACACGGTTATCGTCCTAACAGATGTTATTAGTGGGATTGGACGTTTCTGGCAAAGCATCTTCAACATACGGGGCAGTGATGAAGGGCCCAGAGCTCCTTGGAACAACCGACAGTGCGGCTGTTGTCAAGGCACTTGCAACTAATGGAACGAGAGAATCCGTCGCTGGAAAGAAGCAGTTAATATATGTGAAAAAGACTTTGTTAGAACTTCCGATTACTTACACATAACTAACGTCGACATCACCAGCCAGGCCAATACCCGGGGAGTTGACGTAGGACACCTCGACACCGGACTCGTCGGCCTTGGTCAAACGGCTGCATCATGTCAGCGTTGCATAATTGTTAATCGTCTTTACGAAAAGCCGAAACAATTCATCTGCGAGTAGAGAATGGGAGCTTACTAGCCAGGGCTATCCAGGTTGATGTGGGCCATGCCGCGGAAACCGTTAAAGTACTCGAGTGTGCGGTCCTGACCAACACCCAGGTGAAAGTCGCCATAGGCGCCCGCGTTGGGAGAACTGGGGTCAAGAGAGTGGCCGATGATGATGGAGGTGTTGTCACGGTTGATGTAGGTAATGCGGACGCGGTCGGAGTTGGTCTGCTTGTTGGAGGTGGTAGGCTCGCCAACCTTGTCAAGAGCACCGCCGATACCGTGAGGGAAGCTGTCGTCAATCTTGACAATCCTGGGACCGTTGGGGAACTCAGACGGAGCGGCAATGACCTGGGTGGCCAGGGTTGCGGCAATGGTGGCGAGGAGCTGGAACTTCATTGTTACTGCGTGTACTGTTGACGGCGAAGTTGAGTAGCGTTGATTCCCCTTGTGACTGACAGCAGAGTACTTTTTTGATGTTGGGCAGAACTTGAAATTGAACGGGTACCGCAAGGTTATATAGTCCTCTTTTTGATCGCAGCTTCATGTCAACTCCCATTTATCCTCTCCATCTACTACGGCGGCTTACAGGCTAGCATAGCGCCCCGTGGCACGGCTCGCACAAGTCATCGTTCAAGCAGCAAAGGTCGGCTGTAGGATAATCAATTGTAAAGGATTCGGATATAACAGCGGGGTCAGTCGTTGAATGAACACTTTGCTTTGCCAATGTCTCCTTGAATGTACCCATGGTGAACAAGACGAACACAGTTGCCACTAGGCTGTGCTTGCAGCATCAGCATCCCAATTACGTCAAATTCCTACTGCTGTAATGAATCCGTTGATAGTAAGAAATCGTGTATGTGTTCCATCCCGTCTGAAATCGTTCCTGTAGTTGATACTTAAGAAGTTTTGTAGGAGAATCGGTACCTGAATCGGTGACGATCATTCTTGAATTGCGACTCTAGGATGGCACTCAATTGACGTAGATGCTGCCCGCCTCCGGAATAGCTCCACACAGCCTCTTGCTAGCTTGATGTCGGAACCAGTTCAAGGAGACAAGGTGTTGACTAGTTCGGGGCGGTGACCCGAGCCTGTAAGAATATAGGCCCCCAAGCGCGTGCGACTGGATCAGAAGAAGACAATGATCCTACAAAGGAACGAAGGAGCCGAACAAGGCTCTAGATTTGTAAGTACAGCATGATAGCTTCTTAACTATACTGCTTGTTGATGTTTGGTATAGAAATTGGCGAGTGCGCCGAGGAACAATCCTTTTACCCACTACTAAGAAACGTGGCTGGCCGAATCGCAGGGAGACACACCGGTGGTTTGCCTAATTGGGTATATATCCTATGCGACCATGATGGGGCGTCGATTCCTGCAGGAGCACAAAGCTGAGCTGGTGGTACAAGTCAAAGTCGAAGTCATGGCTCCCGATTTATACGATGCCAAAACCCGGACATCATGCACCAGCTTGTCGTAGACTTAACACCAAAGGACAAATGGTAGCCGCCTGTCGCCGTGCAACTGGGCTGCCAGTGTGACGACCCAAGAGATTAGGAGGATCAGGCACCCGCTCACCGGCGAGCTTCTGGAGAGGAATTTCACGAGACATCAGAAAAAGACCCAAGGATGAGCTAGTGAGGCGGAGTTTGCGCAGTAAAAGACGGTCGAGGCCCTACAAGGACTAGATCTATGTAGTTGACGGACCGAATACCGTGACTAACAACGGGACGTACCAACTAGTGGGCATTGTTTGGAGGTAGCCCGATACTTTGTTTCTTTGATGCCAGAGTAGACTATCGGAGCTTCCGGCAACTAGCTTGAATCCACGAAACCTTTGCCCAAACTGCTCGATATTCCCCGCTGTGGCTGACATCCCACGAGCGTCGAGCGTCGCACTACTACCGAAATGCAAAAGCCAAGGCCTATCGTCAGGCGTCTCTCTCCCTTCCGGTGTATAAAACTTGCTTCCAGAAGAGCAATGAAATGTACCGTTCTTAGATACAGCTCTGATCCATACAGCCGTAGAATTATGTACGGACTGCAGAGTAGCGACGTCATTCTTTGCCAGTCTTGAGAAATCAGTGGCTTCACCAACGAGTTTACAATGGAGGTGACGATGGACGCCCAACTGCACACGCATGAAATCTGGCCAACAGGGCAAGACATCTGACTGCTGCAGCATACCAACCATAGAGGTACAAGCTATCATGTTCCAGACCAAATAGACATATCTCGGCACTGCTTCTTTTCGAACAAGCGCTTAAAACTTGTTCAATGCCCTGGCTCATACTTGCGCACGAGATCCATAAGCGAAAGAGATCCGCCTTTAATGGCCTGCTGTTGCTTACCCACCAGCTACTGCTGGATGTCAGCAGCTTTTCTCCGGAATCCACCTCTATCCCGGAATTTGGATTCTGCTCGTAGAATGAAAATCAGGCCGCCCCAAAGCCACCATCACCGACGTGATACTGCTGTGACTTGACAACAGATCGAGAGCAGTGACGGCCGGCGGTCTGCTGCGGGCCGGGCGCCGATGGCTCGATGTGATCAGCCGGCTGTGCCTGCATTTACCCGGATGCCACGGGTAGATGCTTTCAAGTGATGGACAGGTACAATCTCTGGCCCTGGATGTCAGCGGAACCAGCATAGCGGAAGGAAGAAGTAACGTCCCATCCCCCACAGACCACGCGGTCTCGCTGCCGATCTTTTACCTCTTCTCGCCGGGCAGCTTCCTCTTTCGGGCACTTGTGTCTGCGCCGATTTGGGATCGGTTCTCATTATAGGAAGGCAGATGCATTTTCAATGTCAGAATTCGGCTCCTACACGCTTGAGTGGGCACTTTACGCGTTCGAATGCGGCATAGGCATACGCGACCACACTCCGCCCCGAGCTCCGGGCCACTGCACTATCTTCTCACATGCGGTGGATGCCCGCTCGGTGAAGGAGCCTTTCTGGCCTCATTGTGTCAAGTCCGTCCAAGGATGGGTGGTGAGACGCGCAAAGACATGATTTCGAGTCGATACCGAGCTCCAAGAGGTCAAATGGGCCACTGTAACTATCGGGAGCAACGGAGACTTCCACTATAGGCTGATATGAGTCTGTAGCAATTGATAAACTATATAAATGGATGGTTCTTCGCATTTCTACAGTCCGGATATGTTCCATAGAGAACTAGCTTCTTTACCCGACTCCCTCTCCTTTCAGTACCTTTTTACTCTTCGACTCTCCAACATGCAGCTTACCTTTGCTTTCGTTGCGGGCCTCATGTCCACTGGTGCCTTCGCACTGACTGTGCCCAACATCGAGGCCCGCGGCTACCCGGGCCTGAACGATGTCCAGAGCCGCAACGCCAAAGCTGCTATTGGTGAAGTCCGCGCCGAAGGTCTCAACAGGCAGGCCTGCCTGGCGGTCATCAGCACGGCCCTCCAGGAGTCTGAGCTCCAGATCTATGCCAACCCCAGGGTCCCAGCCTCGATGAACTACCCCCACGACAAGGTTGGCGGCGACCAGGACAGCGTTGGTAAGTGACAGAACCCGGCCCGAGGTTGTAAGGATAAATACTAAAAAAAATTCGAAATAGGCATGTTCCAGCAGCGTGCCCAGTTTTACCCAAACATCGCCACCGACATGTCTGCTGCCGGCAGCACTCGCCAGTTCCTCGCCGTCATGAAGGGAATCAGAGGCTGGCAGACAATGGAAGTCTCGGCCCTGGACCAGGCCGTTCAGAGGGCACAGGCAGGAAACCTTTATGCCAAGCGAATTCCCCTTGCCAAGAAGGTCTGCAGCGCTGCTGGCTTCTAAGCGCTTCATATCGTCCGAGACGATTCCATCCGCACATATTTTGTATTTTGATTGTATATATGAAGAGTTGGTATATAAAATTGTTTCTATTGAACCTTGAAAGTTGGGCTTTTCCGTATATGGACTGTAGCGCATTTGAGCAAGACATTATCTCTGATGATGGTCTTTGCAAGGGTGGCTCATAGAAAGTAAAGCGATAGGTCAATTACCACGTATAAATTGCTAAATTACATACTGGCTGATCGAATTAACGGCGCTATCAAAGTCCACAAGAGGCAGCATCTTCTCCACCCATTGCCGATCCGAAGATTCGCTCACTACCGGCATGTTGATTGCCCATGTCACAATGCGAAATATCAGTGCTCTAACCACGAGTTGAACATCATCTGCACCGGTCCCATAGATTCTGATAAGATCATCTGTTTCTTTATTCCAAAGCAGCCCGTCGGCGACAATGATTGCCGCGGCGTACCCAGCTGGACGCCAGTAGAACGTCATGTCGATAATCCCAGGCGGTTGTCCGTCGCTCTCGAAGAGCATATTGCCCCCAATATCGCCATGAACCAGCTGATCCGGAAGAGCACGACTGAAATCACGCTTGAGTTCTCCAAGCCGCTTGAGCGGCTGCGCTATTCGTGACAACACCATCTGGTTCGCCACCGTGGGTAGTTCCCCCAGAGCCATCTCATCCCAGGCGACGCGATCGGCATGGCGAAAGCGGTTCAGGCGTCGGTCAAGAAACTCGGGCTTTTCAATCTTGATCTGCCCGAGGTCTTTGTGAAATGCGCGACATGTGCTTAGAGATTCTGACCAGATGGCTTGGTCCCTTGCGCGCCCCGACAAGAATGACCATGCCGTCCACCCTTCATAGACAAACTCCATCGGACGTGCAGCCACATTTATAGGCCGGCTAACACGGTATCCGGCCTCGTTAGGCATAATAATTCGCAAGCTTATGATAATTTGGGCTATCTGCTCCGATTCAGCGTCGTCTTCCGATGGCCGGAGGACGACATCGGTGCCTGCCAAGTAGCAGACAAGACTGCCACCCGGCAGTGCCTGAAGGGTTGAGCTGCAATCAACGCCAAAAGCGGCTAAAACATTTTCTGGAACAGGGCTTTCCGACACCATGATTGTGATTGCCAGAAAAGGAACGAAATTTGTGGTGAAACGGCCAGACTTATACTGAAGAGATTGTCAAGATAAGGGCGCGCCCAGTCGCTCAGCCTTGCTGTTTATTGGCAGAACCTTGTCGAGCAGTGCAGTAGCTAGGCCTATTGCTGGTAGAATTTTCGGCAAATTTACAACTCTGCAGACCACTATCATATCTAGTGAATGAAGTGCTCAACTGGATTCTCGCTGAGATGCTTTTGACATAGCTCATGCGTAGTCGCAGGGAAGTTCGCCACAGCTCTACATTATCTGAAGTGATAGCCTCCTTTTTGGTGGCAGACGAACGCGAGAGAAGCCAGGGCCTTGACTCTACATCGCTGGCAAAAATGTGCACTCGAATGGAATGTTTGTCCTGTCTAGCTCTAGATGATGTATGGCCTGCCCTTAGATCGTACAAAGTTGACGGAGTTAGAGAGTCTGCCCGCTTTTGCTTGCCATATAAAGTCTATGGTAGTCGCCCTTGCGAGCCATAAGCTGCGCATGGGAACCAGACTCAACGATACGGCCATCATTCAATACGTAGATATTGTCCGCCTTCACAATTGTGCTGAGCCGGTGGGCAATGGTAATAGTGGTCCTCGCCCTCTTCATTTTCTCAAGAGCTTCCTGAATAATGGACTCTGACTGCGAGTCAAGAGCAGATGTTGCTTCGTCCAAAAGAAGAATCTTGGGCTTGCGTAGGAGTGTCCTGGCTAGCACTATTCGCTGTTTCTGCCCTATGCTGAGCTGAACACCCTTGCTGCCTACTTCTGTATTGAGACCGTCACTGTAGAATGTAAGTATATTTGAATGAGAGGGACGAAAAAATCCAGGGCTTGGATGTATCGGTGCTTACGGTAGACTGCTGATGAATTCGTAGATGAAAGCTTCCTCACAAGCCTGCTTGATATCGTCTTCTGTTATGGTGGTGTCATCGTCCATGCCGAGAATCAGATTGTCGCGGATGGTTCCGCGGTATAAATTTGGTACCTGACTAACAAGGCCGATGCAATTGCGATATTTGGAGAGCTTGTACGAGGTAATTGGCTTCGAATCCACGAATATAGAGCCTTTCAGAGGATCATAAAAACGCTCAATCAACGAGACAATAGTGCTCTTACCAGACCCGGTCGCGCCGACAAAGGCAATGTTCGCACCGGCCGGGATAGTGAAGCTAACATTGTCCAGGGCAAGATTGTCGGGCCGAGATGGATATGCAAAACTGACGGAATTGAACTGGACATGGCCTTGTATGTTGCCTGGGTCTGTACCATCGATGGATGAAGGATCGATTTCTGACTTTTGTGACAACAAACGCTGAAGCGACGCGGCTGCCTGTTTGGCTTTCCCGATGTTTGGTGTCCACGCAAAGACAAGACCCGCTGAGAAAGCACTCAAAAGCATCGCTGACTGAATTGTGATGGCTTGAAATAGCGTGTATTCGCCGCGTAAGATGAGCCTACCGCCATACCAGAAGCTGACGGCCATGCAGGCATAATACGCGGTCTGTGTGAGCGCGTACATAAACGAAACCTTGATATTAGAGACAAGTGCCTTTGGTTCATTCGATCTGAGGATTTCTTGAAACGTGTGTAAGCTTTCCTCCTCGCGGGTAAGGGCAGCAATGGTCTGAATGCCTGCCAAGGTCTCACCAGCGAACTCGGCAGCTTGGTGGGCGTACGTTTCATTCATCTCCTCGAAGTCAGCTACTAGCAAAACACCGAAGTAGCCGCCGCCAACCATCAACGGCATTACAGCGAAGCAAACGAGAGCAAGCTTCCACCCTAAAGCAAAGGAAATGACAATGCCAGAAACCACAGTGGAGAAGCATATCAAGATGATGCCCAAGGCACTGCCGCTGAGTCCGGTGATGTCGCTCGCTGATCCGGACAAGAACCCAGAGATTGCGCCGAAAGAATTTTCCTCCTTGTCGAAAAAGGAAACATCCATCTTTAGATAGTGGTCCAGCGTCAAGTCCCGGACGCGGTTGGATAGGTGTTCTGCGACGATGGCGAATGCCACACCTTCCGCTACACTGCTGAGAAGCATGACAAGGGCTAGTAGAAGGAACATCCATGCATAAAAGGCGGCATCGGAACGAATGCTATCTGCTTGGTCTAGAGGTCGGGCAAGAGCGGTTATTACTTTTCCAAAGAGCACAGCAGATACGGCCTCTTCTCCTCCTGCTATGATGCTTCCAATGAGACCAATAATCATCCAGTGGCTCTCGCGTTTGCTGAGTTTGATCATGAATAACATCATTGACCAGATTGAAGTTGATGTGGCAAAGCGGTCAGTTTCCGCGCCCGAAAGATCCAGCACGTTGTCGGTGTCCTGCACTGCCACACCGTCTGTGGAAGGTCGGTACTCGTAGGCATCGTCAAAAGGATCTTCTTTATCGTGGTCTTGATCTTGCGCTTTGACTAAGCGGTAGTAGTGAGATTCTGCAGCCATGAGTTCGTCGTGTTTGCCACTCTCCACGACCCGTCCCGCATCGAGAACAATGATGTTGTCGGCGTTTCGTATTGTGGATAGACGATGAGCAATGACAATATTGGTTTGTTGTCTGTCACTCTCAGCCATGGTAGCCAGCAATCGAGCTTCCGTCTCGCTATCGAGCGCAGAAGTTGCCTCATCTAAAATGAGGATCCGAGGGTTGTTTACCAGTGCCCGGGCAATGGCAATGCGTTGAAGCTGGCCTCCTGATAACCTAGACCCACGAACCCCAACAACGGTATCGTAGCCTTGAGGTAGTTTACTGATGAACTCGCTCGCCTGCGCGACTCTGGCGGCCTGCTCAACAGCTTTACGCCTTTCGGGCGGCGACAGGTGACGTCCCTGATCACCGGTGAATCCCAGCTCAATATTTTCATATACTGTCTTGTTGAACATGAAAGGTTCCTGCTTTACGACGGCCATTTGCCGTCTCAGCCATCCAATCTGGTAGTCTGCCAAGTTTCTACCACCAAGCACGATGGAACCGGAGAGCGGGTCATAGAATCGCAGAAGTAAGTGTGCTATAGAACTCTTTCCAGAGCCAGAGTGTCCGACCAAGGCTGTTGTCTTGCCGGCTGGAAATTTAATGCTGACATTATCGAGTACCGTCGTTGCTGGGCGGCAAGGGTACACGTGCCGTACATTGTGAAGCTCAATGGCAGGACTAAAATGATTCGGAACAAGACCTTCGTCAGAAGATGAATCGATAGGCGAGGTCCGCTGAATCATTCGAGTCAGGCGGCGAGCACCGGCCACCGCCAAAGAGAATGCTTCGACATTCGCACCGACTCCAAGAACGCAAAAAGCAGCAGCCTTGGACACCATGGCAATCGTAACGACTGCTGTAAAGCTAGAACTTCCTTCTGTGATGCGGCGTGCGCCTTGCCAAAACGCCAAAGCCACGTTCAGATAACCAGTGGCTACACAAACTGCAATTAAGATGCCATTGATGGAGGTGATGAAGAAGCCATATTTGGCTGATTGTTTCAAGAAGTTCATATATGTATCGTGAACGTATTTTTGAATTCCGAGAGAAGTTGTCGTTTTGATAGAGCTAAAGGCTTCCTCAATGACACCAGAGCCAGCGGAAGAAGCTTCGATGCTGCGCGTGCTGAAGCGGACAGTGAGGATACCGCCGAGGTATAGCACTACGTAGCCGACAAAAAGCGACCAAATCAACTCAAGCATCAGAATGGCATCGACGGCGAAGCAGACGGCTACGGTCGCGATGAGCGTGCCCAATGCAGCGATTGTTTGGGACAATTTTGACGAAACAGCATTCTGCACGGCGTTGGCATCGTCGGTCAGCTGAGAGAGAATGCCGCCAATACCGTTGTCGTCGAAAATCGCCATGTTTTGTTTCAAGGTGGCGGCAAAGAAGCGGATTTTGATCCGACGCGCGATCCGGGCACCAGTGTAATTGAATCCAGCCGTGGCGATGAACCAGGTGACCAACGCGACGAGGACAATGTAGGCGTAATACACCGTGTAGCGGTTCAGAAGAGATTCAGCATCTTGATCGTGTCCTTCGGCCTTCGAAAAGGCCTTAATGATACGCGAACTGATAATCTAAAGACGAAAAAAAAAATTATTGTTAGCGATTGAACTGCCAAGCCGAAGGCAAGCCTCGCCCAGTGGGAACGTACTGGTGTGACGGGAATCAGGGAGCCTGCAATTACTGCGCACAGGGTACTGATGGTGACCACTATCACATCGATGCTGTCGGCAAATCGAAAAATTCCAAAGAACGAAACATTGCTATCGTCGAAATGCAGCTGCTGCTGCAAGGCGGCGCGCTCGACGGCGACGTGAGCTTCAAACGCTGGCGTGGCCGCTGCCGTTATGGACAGTCCCTGTTGAGCAGGCTGAGCTGGGCCACCAGTGATGGCACCGTCCTCGGCTGACGAGGCGGGATGTTGGTTGCCGTTGCTCATTCTTTTGCAGTCGAAAAAATCATCAATCTTGACCAGTACTGCTATAACGAGTGTGATTGAGTCGCGGCTGGGTCAACGGAGCAGCCTCGGAAAGAGAATACTGATACACACGGCGCAGGACTCGCCGCTACAAAATCCAATGAAATCAACATGGCTGGGAAGAGTGTTTACCCCACACGAGGAATTGAAGGATTTGCCAGGATGAGTCCTCATGCCCTCGAGCTGCAGCCACCCTGCCACCGCCCGCTGTAATGTCGGGCAGGGATTGTGTGAGATGGTGTGAAGGACGCAGCTCCGGAGACAGTCTCCGTGGGATGCGTTGGATGTGTAGTCAGCATGCTCGCGGTACGTACCAGTCACCCAAGTCATAACAAATTAAGGCCAGTCATTGAGCATACTACATACTCGGTAGCCTATACATCCGTATATAATAAAGCGACCCAGAACGCGTCTACTCTTTGCGTGATGCTGACTTGCTACACAGTCATCTGAGACACGATCATCCGAAACATGATCTTCCGCAGCATCGTTTACCCTGCAGATAGTGTCATAGACGGAAAAGGGCGGGCATGGCCGGTCAGGATTGTTCTTTCATGGATGACTTTTTTTTACATGGCGAAATGATGTTGAGCAAATGAGATTTGCGATGTCTAAACCATGGTTTGTAGGAACTAGGAGGAGTCGAACGATGTAATGCGAAAGCACCCCATTTCAGTATTTGCCCAAGCCACCTGCAACGAACGTAATTAGCAAAATAAGCATCACGGGGATAATCGCTAGAAATAACGAGACCTTGAGCCTCGTATTAACGACCGCAAAGATGGTCGCCCGTTCATCTACACGGAGTCGACTTCAGTCTTGACGGTGGAGAGGTTTAGAACGGCTGTGGCGTTTCGTTGTGGGTGCACGCACTCTGCCCAACCAGCGTTGCATTGTTAATAAGGTTGCCAACTAAAAATCTCGCGACCGACAAACGCAAGGTCTCAACGAAACCTTCAATCTAACGACCTTCAAAGAGTCCTGCGCAGCCAGGTCGCTGATCTAGCGATGGATCTCACCATTCTGCACTTCAACGATGTGGTGAGTGCCGTCCGTCACGAGAGCCGGTCGACCGAGAAACTGTGCTGATGGGAGACCTCAACCGTTCACAGTATCACATATCCGACTCTGAGTTGGTCGCCAAGTTTGCCTCCGTGCTAGAGGACCCAAGACATGCAAGCGATAACGGAAAACCCTCAAGAGGTCCCATATTGCGCATATTCAGCGGAGATGCCTTCTCGCCGTCCTTGGAAGCTGCCGTTTTGCGCGGCGACCACATGGCACCGCTACTAGACGGCCTTGGGATAGACGTGGCGTGCTATGGAAATCATGATTTTGACTTTGGCGAAGATCGACTCGTCGAGCTCATCAGCCAAACTCGCTTTCCCTGGACCCTCGCAAATGCAGTTGCGCCGACTCAGGACGCGCAGGGACACGGTCGCCTACTTGCTGGTGCCCGCGAATACGTGATTAAGGAAGTCGCAGGATACAAGCTGGGATTCTTCGGCCTAGCTGGAAGGTGAGAAGAATACAGCGTGAACCACCAGTATCAAGAGCTCATGCTGATCAATAGCAAGTGACTGGCCCTCCAACTGCCAGCATTTGCCAGACTGCACGATACTAGACCCTCCCACAGTTGCCAAACGAGTAGCCACGCATCTACGACTGGTAGAAAAGTGCGACATGGTGATTGCAATCACCCATATGCGTCTAGTAGAAGATCTTGAAACTCTCAATAATACACTTTCTGGTCCAGGAAAGATAGATCTGATACTGGGCGGCCATGACCACCACGTTGTGCGCCGGGATCCTTCAGACACGAATGCGGACCCTGAAGTTCTTCAATCCGGCCTTGGTCTCCAAAAATCTGCAATGACTAACTGCGAAGGCGATTTTCGGATCATCAAAAGCGGCACTGATTGGCGAGGGCTTTCTATTATTCAACTGCGACTTGGCAGCAAGAATGAGGGTGAGCCGGCGATTATCGGAATGTCTTGTATGTGCAAAACCGACTATCCCGTGGCTGTTCTAGCTTCTGGCTAACCGTCAATTTCAGTACGGCAAATCGAAAATTTAAAGGAGCTTCCAAACTATAGCCAGATTCCTACATCTCAGGCAACGTTGGATATTTTACAAACGACCCATAGCAAGATCGAACAGGTCGTCACGCAGCCTTTGTTCCGCACCGAGACGCCACTTGATGGAAGAACACATATTATTCGAAGCCAAGAAACAAATCTCGGGAATATGTTGGCTGATGCCGTCAGAGCGTTCTACGATACCGACATAGGCTTCGTGAATAGCGGCGCCGTACGTTGTGATCGCATTGTAGATTGCGACGGCGGTGCACCACTTTGCATCCGCGACGTGATTGAGATTAGCCCTTTTGACAATGCCTTTGTCGTGAAGCGAGTCAATGGAAGGGTGCTCTGGCAGGCGCTGGAGAACTCTGTTTCAGATGCCCACACTGACGGCCGATTTCTGCAGCTCTGCGGGCTGTCCATGAGGCTAGACTGGAGACGACCAGAGGGTTCCCGAGTCAGCGAGATATTGTTCCATCCACGGAATGGCAAAGCCCAGCCCCTGGAGCAGGATCGCATGTATACAGTCACCATGGTAGACTTCATCGGCTCCGGTTTTGACGGATACACCTGCTTCCAAGATTGCGAAACTTTGGTGGATACCGAAGGTGCGATTACAGACACAAACATGCTGCTCGAGATGTTCAAAATAGGCAAAGACGATGCAAACGAGTCTGGTGTTGCAGATCAGCACGCAGAAGGCATACAGAGGGCACGGGCAGCCGTAATTCATGGATACCACCCTGAGGATGCTCTTCCAATTGTAAACCCAACGTTAGAAAATCGGATCAAGGTAATGCATGAGGCCAATCTATAGAACTAAACGTGGAATCAGAACTGATAGACAAATAGAGCCAACCTTGGCGGCTGAAGCCGGAATGAGTGTCCTGGAGTGACTTCAATGCATGACTACGATCTTAAAGTAAATATGCACGTCGTCTGTCAGCCACTCTCTGCGGGAGGGAACTGCGCTGAGTGTGGCACTGAGATCGGCAGCCGTGTCTGAGTCCCCTCAAGCCTCAGACTCACTGCTGAGTAGCCTTCTTGGAGTGGCACATCCACGGTGAGCGACACCAAATACGGAATTGCATTCGTGGATCATTTCGGCTCGCCATCTTTCTACATTCATACTCACTACCAACGATCGGGCCGCACTCTTCGATTCCTTACATTAGAAAAATCTCAAAAAAAAAATTGCATGCGACGTAATAATGGGCTCTCACCAAACAGAGAAACCTGCCTCTTGGCAGGAATGGAACGCTTGCCTCCTTTTCGGTGCTGAAAGACACAAGAAAGACGATTCGAAAATCGTCGCCCTGAAAACCGCCATCTTCGAAGATGATACAGACGAAATTGCGTTGTGGGCTTTTCGCCAGGCACAAAAAGAGTCAGGGATCGCCTTGTTCAAGCTCGCTTGGTGTACGGTCGTGGGGTTCTACGTGGGCACAGAGGATGTGTGCACAGCCGTGTATGTGGACGGCTCCGAAAGCCTTCTGCGATGCAAAATAGATCCGCAGGAAACGATAGCAAACATGATTCCGTCTCTGAAGCAGGTTCCCTTACCGAAAAGCGCGCACGAATCGGAAAATGACGACCTTGAAGTGGCAACCGAGCTATTCGATACCGCATTGTCGATTGTGCAAGCAGATTCATCTGCACAATACGAAAGTGCTACTCGCGCCGGTAAACAATTGCTCGTGGCAGAAGTAGATGTGACCGAAATGTGCATCACAGTCTATTATCCGGCAAGGCTTGTTAGCGAGCATTGGGCACAACGAGCCGCAGGGCTATTCGCACGATGTATCAGGCAAATGACCGCCTACCCAGACGAGCGACTCCGCGACCTCGATATACTGCCACACACCGAATCAGAGCAGATAAATCAGTGGAACAGCAAGACATTCGGAAGCTATGATGAATGCATTCATCAAGTGATCCATAAGACAATGCTTACTATGCCCGATAGACCCGCTGTGTGTAGTTGGGACGGCGATTATACATACCGTGAGCTCGACTTGATCTCTTCACGGGTTGCATCCAAGCTACGCGACCGGGGAGTCGAAACAGGTTCAAATGTCGCGTTCTTCTTCAGCAAGTCAAAATGGGCAGTTGTGTCGATGCTGGCAATTCTGAAATCCGGGGCCGCAGCAGTGGCGCTGAGTAAAGACTATCCGCACGCAAGAATGCATACCATCCTCGAGCTTACGGGAGCAGCTGTACTTCTGGTTGGCAGAGATCTGGAAGATGAACTGGACGTACAAGGGAAGGCAATTTCCAAAATAGTCGTTGACGAACAGAATTTCTCGACTGCAGCGCATGGGCTGAACGAGGAACAGCCAACTCTTTTTGTGTCAACCTCTGTCCGTTCTAGCGATGCCGCACACATCCAATTTACCTCTGGTAGTACAGGCCAGCCCAAGGGTATCGTCATCGAGCATGGATCGTATCTTGCAGTTCGATGCCATGAGATATTTGGTATATCCAGAGAGTCTCGAGTTCTTCAATTTGCAAGCTACACTTTTGACGCTATCCTCGACGAAGTATACTCGTCGCTGGTAGCGGGGGCATGCATTTGCATCCCATCCGAGGAAGACCGGCTCAACAATCTTGCTGGTGCCATATCAGACATGAAAGCTACGTGGATGGGTATCACTCCGACACTAGCAAGAGTCATCAGACCAGAAGATGTTCCGAGTATCAGGACTCTCTGTACGTGGGGTGAGACAGCGACAACCGACATCATTACAGAATGGGCTGATGCAGTGGATTTGCGCAATGTGTATGGCCCTTCAGAGACTTCCGGCACGACGACGGTTTATTCTTGGTCCAAGGGAGTGAGAGACCCGACGTTACTGGGCAAAGCGATCCCTGAAACGATTGCGTGGGTTGTTCGAACTGACAACCGCGCCCTTCTTGCACCCATTGGTGCCATAGGTGAACTGGTTCTTCAAGGCCCTACAGTAGCTCGAGGCTATCTCAACGACGAGGTTCGTACGGCAGCGTCCTTTATAGACGCAGTCCCATGGCTACCGAATGGACCTCAAAATCAGCGTGCATACTACACAGGCGACCTCGTGCGGTACACGGACAAGGGAGAGCTGCAATTCTGTGGACGACGTGATACCCAAGTCAAGATCAGAGGAAACCGGGTTGAACTTGGCGAGATTGAATATCGAATAAATCACAATGATCCTACAGGAAACACCTTTTCAGTCGTTGAAGTGATACGTCCACTCTATCGCCCGACGCAGGAACACCTGGTTGCATTTATAAGCAACGCATCGAAGAGCAACTCTTCTACTGCACCACAACTAATGCCTATGGAAGATAAAACCAGGAAAAAGCACGTTGAAATTGCGAGAGTACTATCAAATCACCTTCCCAAGCATTTCATTCCATCAGCATATTTACCTGTCAGCTGCATCCCAACTGTTGCGTCCGGGAAAGCTGACCGGAAAGTCTTGAGGTCAATGGCCGAAGCGCTTTCGGAATCACAGTTGCACAGTTATTCACTGAATGCGGCACTCAAAAGCGAAGAGCCAGTGGTTCTTGGAGGCCAAGAAATGCAATCCATGGCGGAGCTATGGGCCGACATTCTCGGACTGGACAGGCATAATATCACCCCAAAGTCCAATTTCTTCTGGCTGGGAGGCAACTCGATCCTAGCCATGAGGCTGGCCATCGCGGCGCGCAAACGCGGGCTCGATGTCACGGTCGCCCAGATACTCAACAACCCCGACCTCGACCAAATGGCATCTATCATTTCTCAAGAGGCTCGGTCTGTGCCAGAACCGAAGAAAAAGTCGAATTATGAGCCGCTGTCGTCTCTATCTAGTGTCTTTGCTGCTGACTTCCTGGAAAGAGTCGCAGCCCCCCTGCTGGGCGTAGATAAGTCGCAGATCGAAGATTTGACCTTGGCAACTGACTACCAAATCGAAAATTTGGCATGGTCATCTCTGAAGACTCGTGGAGGAACAAATTACCATACCTTTGACTTTGCCGCCAGCGTAGACGGCGAGAAGCTCCAAGAAGCAATCCGCGCACTTGTTGCTTACCATGCCATTCTGCGAACAGTCTATTTCGTTTATCGGCGACGAGTTTATCAAGCGGCTCTGAAGCAGCTCCCATTCGAGATTGTGCATTGCCTGAGCGTCAACGACCCTTCTATGGCAACCTCGAACCTGATGCAAGTCGAGTCAGAGCAACGCCTGGATATTACCAAAGCTTTGATAAAATTCTGGCTCCTCTACGATGAAGAAAAAAAGGTCAAGCGCCTTGTATTCCGCGCCTCACATCTTCAGTATGATGGAGTCACAATTGGTAGATGGTGGAAGGAGCTTGGACTGTTATTCAACGGCTCACAACTCTCTCCTACGCCATCCTATTTCAATTACATAAGCTTCGCTTCTAACAACGATGCTGCTGCGGCAAGAGACTTTTGGCGTGGACTGCTCTCTGGCTCTTCCATGACGAACGTCTTTCAGCACAGTGGAATTCCATACACGCATGTGCTGGATGGAGAAGTTACGAGGATAGTTGAAACCAAGTTTCTGCAGTCCCATACAGAGATTACCATCGGGACAGCGATCAAAGCTGCTTGGTCACTTGTCCTAGCGGAGATGGCGAGCTGCTGCGATGTGGTTTTTGGGTCTGTCATTGGCGGCCGCAATGCGCCGTTTCACGACGTTGAGCATGTTGCGGGCGCGTGTATTGACAACATCCCTGTGCGCGTTCGTGTTCAACCTGAAATGACTCGTCTGGAGCTCTTGAAAGCAGTGCAGATGCAGTACTTCCAGGCTATTGGATTCGAAAACTTTCAGTTCAAACGAATCGTTACAGAATGCACCGAGTGGCGACCGTGGGAGCGACTGAGTACTCTTGTCGAGTACGAGAACCTGGGAGAAGACGAGGAATATTTCCACATTGGCGCGGACAATACTTACACAGCCAACGAAATTCGGCCGCCCGCAGATCGACACGATATCACAATATTCAGCATGCCACTTGGTGAAAAGGAAACGTTTATTGCTCTAGATTTCTCCAAGTCCATGGTCTCAGGAGACACTGCGCAGAAAATGCTCGACCGAATGGTTGTACATGCTACCCAGTTCCATGATGATGTAAATGGAAAAGTGTCGCTCGGAAAAGCAGATGAGCTAGGACTTCCAAAGATACCCATCGAACCACCTTCCCAGCAAATCAGCCGAGGCGATGTCCAAAACGACAAGACCCTAGCGGATGCCGAATCGCCCCAAGCCGATGAGATTCGAAAACTGGTACGAAGTGCGTGGGTTACCGAGCTTGGCTGTGCACCATCGGCCGTCGAAGATATATGGGCAAAGAATATCCCATTTTACGATGTTTGGGGTAACTTGATAGCTTCATATGCGCTGGCAAAATACTTCGAACGTCATGGATTCACTATAAGTATGGAAGAACTACTGCTGCATGCAGACATGAAGTCGCAGGCTGCGCTCCTTCTATGTCTGAATAGAATGCAAGAGTAGTTAGTCTTGTACATATTTGGGGCATGTTCAATGTCTACAACCGATATTCACTTTTCAATGCTTCATAACCGTGCTAAAATAGTTGTGCTGCCTGCTCGTGCTTCCTTCGCAAATTATGCTCGAATGTAGCTGAGAAGAGCATTATAATTGAACATGTTGTACCTTTACTTCCAGACTGTGGAAAAACACGCCAATTCCATGTCAACATGCAAGGCTTTACCAATATTGTGAGTCAGCATTCGCCATCTTCCCCGCAGGGTTCGTGTGAGACTTGTGTGTAGTCACCAGCGGTTGTACTTTCCGGAAATGGATATGTACGTCTACCTAAAACACAGCGAAGATTGTGTGTCAGCACATGGTAGCTGTTCTTTGCTGAGTACAGGTATACGCACTGCATGACGGTGAAGTGGTTCAGAGGCTTTTCCTTCTGTACGACCGATTGTCGAATGAAATGTCGAATTTGATACACGATCGTCAATTTCATGCAAGCTGACGAAAGACCTTTCAGAAGCCATACCTCGGCCCTTTGTTTGACTGACGGCGCAAACACATGGTAATACGGACTGGAAGCAGTCCCTTATCTACCTTACGAGCGAAACTTGGCTGCTGTTTCTTCCCGCCACTCAAACGCGAGACCAAACGCTGGATTTCAATATCGCTTTTGCCGTGTGATATCACAACACAACGATGAACATGGAGAAGAAGCCACTCAATGTCGCCATTATTGGTATCGGTCACCGCGGGTACAAGACTCATTTCACTACCTTGATTGGGCACCCCCGGTCCTGGACTGTGGTTGCCGTCTGCGATGCCGATGACGCGGCCAGGAAGCTATTCACAACCAAGCACCCGAATATCAGCGCGTACAGTGACTTGAGCCAACTGATACATGAGCACAAACACCACCTACACTTTGCTGTGGTGTGTGTTCCACACCGATTCCATCTCCCTTGCTGCACTGCTCTTGCGGGGGCTGGCATAGCGATCCTCAAGGAGAAACCCGTGGCAGAGTCAATCGAGGAGTACAATCACCTTCTGAAGCTTCCGGTCAAGATTGGCGTGACATTTCAGAAACGGTTCGAGCCAAGATATCTCGCCGTAACTGATCTTCTGCACCATGTTGGTCAAGTCGCCTCCGTCACCGGTACGCTGACGGCCAGCATTGCGGACCTTGATGCTACCTGGAGAGCGGGAAGTGGTGTCGGGGTAACGGTAAACAAAAGAATGGGCTACTAGAGACGACTGTGTGCTAATTTACTTGTTATACAGGAGGATCTTGGCTGTCACATGTTGGACATGATGGTGTCACTCTTCGGTCGCCCAACGTCTGTTATTGCACGCAGCGCAACAGGGGTACGCGCCGAACAGTCCTATGGTGGAGATGACGTTGCCAACATTATCATGAACTTTGGAGAATCCGCTAATCATACAATTGGCCACGTTCACCTTTCGCGAGTCGCCCACAGGGACGAAGAGTCTTTGGTCATCACCGGAACCAATGGTACCTTTACTCTGGAAGGCAAAGATGTGAGGCTCAAGGATGGACTTGGTAACGAGATATTCAACTTCACCGACTCCTCTAGTAAGACGTCCAGAGTCAAGTCAATGCTGCAGAAATTTTCGGCCTGGGTGTCGGGCAGCGCGCCAGACTTTTCCGCATCGCTCGCACGCCTTGGAGACACGGTTAGCGTCATGGATGCGATCAGGAACTCTTACAATAACCCGAACGCGGATGAGAGTGTTGTATCTTCTCACAAACCTCGCCAGCACTCACTCGAAGCATCCCTTGAGGGTTCGCATCATGTGTGGCCTTTGCTTTCTGCAGAGTCAGAATCGGCAGTCGTGGATCAAATGCACAGGACTCTATCCATTTATAACCGCTCAGACATATATGAGATTTTCGAAGATAGATGGCGTCATATGCACGACTTGAAACATGCGCTTGTCTGTAGCTCTGGTACGATTGCCATCCTACACATGTTTGACGCCCTCTGTCTGCGACCCGGGGACGAGATTCTCTGCCCGGTGTATACATTTTTCGCGACAGCTTCACCGCTTCTGCAGTACGGAGCTGTGCCAGTTTTCTGCGATGCTTTAGAAGATGGCAACCTCGATCCCGCCGAGATTCTGACCCGAGCAACGCCGAAAACAAAGGCCATCATTGTCACGCACATGTGGGGTCTACCTTGCAAGATGAAGGAGATTGTAGAGAATGCGCGGAAAGTCGGGATCAAAGTTCTCGAGGACTGCTCACACGCACACGGCGCAATAGTGGATGGAAAGATTGTCGGCTCGTGGGGTGACATGGCCGCCTGGTCGTTGCAAGCCAAGAAAAACATCATGGGCGGGCAGGCAGGTGTCTTGGCCACCAATTCAACTGATTATTACTCTCGCGCCATTCTTCATGGTCACTTCAATAAGAGAGCGAAGCAAGAAGTTCCTGAGGATCACCCTCTTCGCAAGTTTTGGTGTAAGTCAACCTCTGCGGCTCAGCTGTACTCTATCACATCCCACGAGCTACACACTGACTCAAAAATACGGCAGTGACTGGAATCGGTCTCAATCTGCGGGCGCATCCCCTCGCTATTGCTCTCGCAAATCAGCAATTGAACCTGTTCGAGCGCCACGACTCCACACGACAAGCATATGCTTCCTACATGGCCACGGAGCTGAGCGCTATTCCATTTCTCAAAATGCCCACGGTCAAGAACACGTCCAAAGATAAGCACGCGTGGTATGCGTTCGTGATGCAGTTTGAGCCGTCCAAGGCGCCTCGGGGCCTGACGCGGGACAAGTTTGTCCGCATCCTGACCGAACAGCACGGTCTGAAGGAAGTGGACATCCCCAAGTCGACCGGCCTCCTGCACGACCTGCCGCTGTTTACGAGCCCGCATGAAGCGATCCCACGGTTCGGCGACGCACCCTGGTACGAGGCACAGTCAACAAGCGAGTTCCCAAAGGCCAAACTCTTCTACGATCAGGCCATCAAGCTGCCAGTCTGGTCAACTGACGCCGACAGCCCCATTGTGGCGAAATATGTGAAGTCCTTCCTGGCCGCTGCAAGTTCCCTGCCCAACGGGGAGCGCTACGAGGAGCGCAACCCCCGACGTGGTCTAGGCCCTCAACCTCGACTGTAGATTGAGCTGACAATGGAAAACTATACGATTGCTTTGAAGGTTTTTTTTGAACCCAATACATAATTAGAGCACAATTAGAAGACATCTCAGAATGATCCATTGCAGATGTAACCGTTCCTTGAAACAGAGGCAATTGCTACAGTTGCATAACTGCACGACAAAGACATGATCGGAGGTCTCACAGAATGAGAGCACTTCGTTTGATGCCGACTACGGATACGCCCCGTGAAAAGATCGGAAAAGGTCTAATGTACTTCGGCGTCGCGGGAAGGACCGTCATCTTGGCAAAGACTCCTGGGTTCGGCGTGTGTGCAGTGCCGTGACGTGGAGTCCGTCCCCTGTCCGTACGGAGTAGCGATCCCGGGTATCAATTAGAGTCCCCAGCTCGCCAGATTTTCCTCCGAATTACGTTTTTATAGCCTACTGTGACGTTACAAAGATGACTACTGCGAAGGCTTGGGTCTCTTTTTTGCCGGAGGGCGGAGGATTTTCCCCCTAGTCTGTACACATCAGCTGCAAGCCACATGCACGAAGGTAGCTGAGCTGCGGCAGATCTACAGAAACTAGCCCAGTCCGGACACTATTTTCCGAGACTCCAGCGAGGCTACTGTGCTGACTACACAGATCAACAAATAATGTTTTGGGGTTGACTACGTGTACAACATGGCCTTTGCCGTGTGCGGGCACGCAAGTGCCAGGCAAGGGTGCCGTGATGTTCAGTTACGGTATTTCGTACACCGTTGAGCAGGTGTACGCACATTCAGCAGGTAGTTTCTAGAAACTCACGTCTGCGCCATTATTACCGTGCTATCGGTTGCCCTGATGACTACTACAGCTCATTGGCCTGTGGCTAGGATGCTCCGTCGCGCACAGATATGTCAAGCAAATGCAGCATACACCCACTCTATTACAAGCTCGACTTGAGCAAAACTTCTGCCACTTCTAAATTTCCAACCGAAGAGGCAACTTCCAAAGCTGTCATTCCTGTTCTGTCCATCAAATCCGCGTTTGCGCCGCGATCGAGAAGCATTCGCGCCATTTCTCCATCATTAGACTCGGCGGCGTCGTGCAGCAGTGTCCGTCCCGTGTCACCGATGAAGTTTAAATCTGCACCGTACTTGATTAAGAGCTCTACGCTAGGAATCTGCCGATTGGCGACCGCAATCCTCAGCGCTCTCTGTCTTGCGTGTTGACCCTGGCTAGCAGCAGGCTTGTTTGCGCCAAAAGGGCCTGGCCAACACAAAGATTCGTGGGCAGGCAAGGGGTCCGGTCGAAGTCTGGCAGGGGACCACGACTCTGATATCGATGAATCCATGGATATGTTGGTCTTGAAATAACTGGACAACGGAGATTGTGATGGCGAGTGCGGGCGAGTATTTTCCCTGGGTGGTATGATATCCGAAGCAGCGTCCATGTAGCTACCGGGGTCGACAGGGCTTGTAGACTCTTCACTGGAAGATCCGGCAAGTGACAATGCAGGGAGACGCGGGTTTTCTGAAGAACTCGTGTCTTTCTGTTCGACTGAGCTCATTGCACCGCGAAACTGCTCGGTAGTCCCCGCAACTTGGATATGACCTATGCTCTTGTCATGAAGTGATGGACATCGGCCATGGCAGAAGGAAGAGCGCAACTCCGACGGCATCAAAGCTTGCGAGCTACTGGGAGCCATTCCTTCCTCAGCATTCCATGAGAGGGATAAAGGGCGGCCTGACAATGCCTCTCTTGTGGAATTGGCCTCCGCAAAGAAGCTCGACGGAAGCGGGCTTTTGGATGTGGGCAATACAAAAGCAGTTTCTTTTTCGCGGACGGTCGCTTCTTTGAACGTCTGTAGCTCGAGATTCTTCGCTTGAAGCTCCAGGTTCTTTGCCTGAAGCTCTTCAATCTGTAACTTGAGTGCGGTTCCTGTGATAGACACACACATCTCCATCGTAAGCCGGTCGAGCTCGATTGCCATCCATACAAAGCCAAAAGCTGGGCCCATTGGTGAACTCACGTCTTCTTCTCTGCGCTTCTCTATTTTGCTGTCGACGGCGATCCCCGCCGCCGCCACTGGAATCGGGAGGCATTCCTACTTTTCTTGAATCATTTTATTGGGGAGAAGATTTGAGGATGACGAGCTCTAACTAAGATGTAGGAAGCAAGCCTGAACGAACTACTAGCGCCATCCCGGTAGCTGAGGCTACATGCTGGCAGCTACATGCAACTAGCCCTTCGAGACAAGCCAGAAAGCCAAAAGATTGGCTCCAGTCAATCGTTAGTGTGTGACGATCCTATGCCACCCGCGGCGGGTTGTGGAGTCCGAAAGCTTTAGCCTAACCGTGCGAACCTGACTTCTCGATTTGCGTTACGAGAGCAGGTCGGCGTGGCAGCGTGGGAAGCAGATAGTATTAACAATTTAGTCGCTTCGTAGCACATGTGCGCGGGGGCAGAGAAGAGCCAGAGACTCTTGAAATAGAAATCACCACTGCGCATAGACTCGGATTGTCTTGCGGATGTTTTCCTCCATCGCAGAATCAACGAGTGCAGTGCCCCGAACAAGAGTTCACCCGTTGTGATGGAGCTGTAACTTTGGACCAGTGCCAGCCACCCACCTAGTTAAGATTTGCTGTTGCAACGGTCGAGGAATGTCGCTGGTGGTCACACTCAATGCAGGGGGTATGGGAGCTAATGAACGCTCTTTTGCCCTCGCCGTGCCATTTGCGCAGTGTACTAGACGCCACAGCTGGAGATGTGATACTGCAACACAAACCCGGCACGCACTTTTAGTCATAAATCATTCAAGGCCCTGAACTTGTTGTATTTGCGGCCTGCTTGATCCGGCCATGTGTGCGAGAATAGTAGGATGGCCCTCACCATTCCAGCGTCTCGTATACTTTGCTAATTACCACACCCTTTTCCACCCCGGTTTCAGGGAAAAACGACTCTCCTGATTTACAGGATACCAAAAATATAAACGTTTGGCAGCCCTGTACTGCCGAGAGCTGCCCGTCACTAGGAACAGACGGTAGAGAGGCTGAGTTAGATCGAGATCGAGGGGCGGTGGCGTCGTGACTGACACAGTCTCGAGGCGGCATTCGGGAGCCGGAGCCCATCCCAAAGCCTCGAATCGCAGTGGACAGCACCGGCCACCCTTTTCCCACCACCGCTATCATGCTAGGAATCTGACATGTAACGCTCACATCCGTAGTGATACTGCGCTTGTCAAGCTCGTCGCAGCCTGGCAACTGTCGTGTCGGCCACGCGACCCTCATATTGCACGCTCGCTGCTTCACAACTGGCAGCAAGCATTTAGAAACGCGACGCTCACGCCATTTTGTCCTGATAGCATCATGCCCCGTATTCATGGACTGTAGAACTGCATTCGAGGAGTATCCAATTGCGGTGCGGACTGTATTGTTTTATGCTGTTGTAAATGACGGAAAGCTGCTTCTGATTCTAGCATATGTCTCTAGCTATATACATGATATGCGAAAGAAAGTACCCATGCCAGACATGTATGTAACAGGGAAATCCTCACGCTGCACGTAGTGCTCGGCCGTGGATACGGCAGAGACGAGCACCCACAGACGCCCACTTTCCTAGTCAGTGTAGCACATCGAACAATCAAAGAGCATTCCATGCCAGCGCAGCAACGCCTGCGGCGAGGCCACGACTCAGTGCAAGACCAGTCGGCGCAGCATTGCCGCTGGGTGTGGCGACTGCAGAATCAATAATGCCGGCCGTGGCGTCATCAGGCTTGGCACTGTCAAGCTTGGAGTCGCCGGACTGAGCCGCGCCCGTCGCTGAGGATGATGGCAACACGGATTTCGTGGGGGACGGGCGTGGGCATGTATTGTTGTAAACATACTGCTCTGGCGCGCCGCTGCACATCTTGCCCGCATGCTCATCGTAGGTGCCCTCGGGGTACATCCAGCAGCTCCCGGGTGAGTACGGCGACTTGGAGCCGCCACGCGGGACGAAAACGGCGTAGCTGCAAGAGTCCGCCTGCGCGCACTGCGCCAGGCAAAAAGACGCGCTATTGCTTGCCGTGCAGCTGTCTCGACAGTCATTGGGCGGCGTGGGGTAGTCGCAGACCTTGGCGATCGGGGACGGTGAGGCCACAGCGGCGGAGCACTGGGCGGGCACGCCGTCGGCCGGTCCCGGTTTCGTGCCGATGCAGGTCGGCTTGCCGAAGACGGACAAGGACGCAAAGGCGCAGCTGGAGCTGGAGCTACCCTTGCGCGCATCAAACGTCTCGCCGGGGTATGCCCAGCAGGTGCCGGCACCGGTGTGGGGGTTGCCGGCAACGAAGATGGCAAAGTTGCAGGGGCCGTGCTCCTGGCAGAACTGCCAGCACGACTCCTTGCCCGTGCTGGCAGCGGCGAACTCAATGTCGGGCGTAGGGTAGTCGCAGAGAGTGGTGATGAGGGCTGCCGTGCATGACGGGGCCGGGCCGGCGGTGGTGGCGGTGGCGGTGACGGCAGCTGTCTCGGAGCTGGCCGGCGCTGGTACGGCGGCCGCAGCGCCGAAGAGCCCAGAAACAACGCGAAATGCAGCAGAAGTCTTCATTCTGTTGCGATCTGATCTTCGTAGGAAAAAGGAGAAGCGAGAATGTAACAGAAAATTTCTTCTCCCCTAATGATCATTTTAAGGATCGCGCGAAACTAGGCAGCTAATAAGCAACCCTGGCAGCCTTGTTCGTAGCCTGGCCAAGCCGGCCGAAAGAGCGGGCTTTCCGCACCGACAGGCCGGCACATTTATAGGCAAATACCCTAGACAAAGTGTGATCTTTACTACGGCTTCAGGAAGCTTTACAATTTGGTTTGCGGTTTACTTGGCGTGGACACTGTCAAACAATATGCCGGCTATCCGGACGAAAACGAAAAGAACAAACATCTATTTTACTGTACGCCAACATGGGCTGTCCGTCAAAAGATTTGAAGTCTTACACCAGCTATCCCAGGGTTTTTTGAGTCGCGGAGCGATCCCTCCAATGATCCTTTCATCTTGTGGCTTCAGGGCGGTCCTGGATGCTCCAGCATGTCTGGCCTCTTTTTCGAAAACGGGCCTGCCAAAATCACTAAAAACTTGACCTTTGTGGACAGTCCTGATTCTTGGAATAACAAAGCAAAGTGCTATATATCGACCAACCTGTGAATACTGGCTTCTCGTATGTTGACGCTGTCAACACTACGCTTGCTGCCAGTAAGGATATTTACGCCTTGCTCTCCCTATTCTTCGAGCAGTTCCCGCAATATGCGAAGCTTGAATTTCAAATTACAGGAGAGTCATATGCTGGGCACTATATCCCTACTGACGCCGCCGAAATCTTTTGACATGCTGACAGCGGGATCAAACTGAAGAGCATCATGATCGGCAATGGGTACGTTGACCCGTACCATCAAGTACCGCATTCTCCCGATATAGCCTGCGACAGAGGGGTCTGCCGGCAATTCTAATCATAACGTGTGCGATGCTATGAGACGAGCCGTACCGAAGTGCCAAGAGATGATCAAGCAGTGCTACAAACACCACAATATCACACAGTGTATCCAAACATCGCAGGACTGCACTGCCGTCGGCGGCCCGTATGAGCTCAACCCTTATGACATGCGCAAACAGTGTGTGCGTGACCTCACTAATATGTGCTACGAGGGTGTCAACTACGTGACGCATTTCCTGAACCAGCCATCGGTGATGGCGGCGCTGGGCGTAGAGGTCCAGAGCTGGACGTCGTGCAGCGACAGCATGGACAAGGCCTTCCACGCAGCAGGCGACGGCATCCAGCCCATCTATCGCCACGTCAATACTGTCTCGGAGGAAGGCATGCCGGTGCTGGTTTGTGCAGGCGACGTCGACTACATTCTCAACTGGCTCGGCCAGCGAGCGTGAACTGACGGACTTCAGTGGTCCGGACGCGGGGGCTTTAATCGGGCGCAGACGCGAAAGTTGACCCTCGGCTCATCGGATGCGATACAAGTATATGGTATTCTGAAGCACACCAAGGGGCTAGCGTTTGCACGCATGTTCAAGGCCGGCCATCTGGTGCCGATGGATCAGCCACGGCCGATCCTTGATCTTGTACATCGATGGGTAGACGGCGAGTTCCGAACATAAGCAGGCGCAATACATTATGTAAGGAAAACATTTATGGAAAGAATTTGAGTGAGTGTATTCATGAGCTCATAATTTCTGCTAATTTCTATTCGTTCGTGTCAGGAATGTGTGTCGCCGTCACTCTTAGTAGCTTCTCGGCATTCTTGTAGGCAAACAAATCCAGATCTTCACCTGTAATCAACCCGCTCTCCTCAATCTCCTTTAAAAACTGAAATCCTGTTTCATTCGCAGAAAAGGGATAGTCGACGCTGAACAGCACGTGGTCGATGGGCATCGTCTGGAGCAGGCACCTGAGCGGTGTGAGCGTGAACATGCCGCTGGTGGTGACCCAGATGTTCTCGCGCCAGACCTGGCGCAGCCCGCGCTGCTTTGCCTCCCAGCGTTCCGATATGGCGACGCAGCGGTCGAGCTGAAAGGGCAGCATCTCGCCCATGTGGCCAATGACAATCTTGAGCCTGGGGAAGCGGTCAAAGACGCCGGCCGCGAACAGGCGCAGGATGTGGTGCCCCGTCTCGGCGTGCCAGCCCCAGCCAAAGGCGCTGAGGGCGAGAGACACGCCGTCCGGGTAGTTGCCCCGGTAGTGGGCGGCCATGGCGTCCGAGGCAAAGGTCGGGTGGATGTAGATGGGGACGTCGAGGCGCTCGGCGCGCGCAAAGACGGGCCAGAAGGCCTCGGCGTCGTAGAAGACGCCGTCGAGGTGGTTCTCGACCAGCGCGCCGACGAAGCCGAGCCCGGCGACGCAGCGCTCGAGCTCCTCGGCGGCGGCGGCGGGCTCGTGCATGGGCAGCATGGCGAAGCCGGCGAGGCGCGTGGGGTTGCGGCGGATGGCGGCGGCCAGGTCGTCGTTGACGGAGGCGCAGACGGCGGCGCCGACGTTGCCGGGCCCGTGGGACACGACTTGCAGCGAGACGTGGCCCTTGTCCAGGTCGGCCACGCGCGTTTCGTCCAGGTCGGTCAGCTTGTCGAGGATGCGAGACGGAAAGTGGGCATAGTGAGTTTTGGCCTCGTCGCTGGAAGCGATGACAGTCTGAGAAGCAAAGTGCTCCTCGAGAGTGATGAGAGGTCGCATTTTTGGCACGCTAGGAGAGATGAGAGAATGGGGCAATACGAATGTCAATGTAGTTGAGGCGGGCAAGTTGATGCGTTATATATCCCGAAACTGCCTCCTCTGCTGTACATCTCCACATAAGCTGAATGAGGACGCGAGCAACTAAAAGCCTGCCTAGCTGTGAAGCTTTTGAGCAGCGGAGCCATCTACGCATTAACGGGCTTATGTGGAGATATCGGGTTTAAGTTGACGATACTAGCTTTTGGTGGTTTCCTACACTTGATGACACGACTTGGAGGCTTGGATCGCCCGCGCAACCATGTAAGCTTGATGGAGTCAGACCAGGCAACAACATCTCTTTTACAGAATGCATTGCTCTTTGGTTGTCCTGTCAATTGTCGTAACACTAGTCGAAAAGGGAAAATAACCTATAAACAAGACGTAATAGTTGCAGCGTAAAAAAAGAAACAGGCAATGGCAAGACCAAGATCGACAGAAGCCTAATTAGTGGCCGGCTAAGAGACTATGGCGGCTTGCTTCAGCGACAAACCCACGACCAAGCCTAGCTCTCCAACGACGAACTTGTAAAGTAGCTTCGATACACCATGTAAGTCCCTTTTATACTAGCTTTCCAATTTTCAACAAATTTAGTTCGATGTTTCTCGGCACTCTAGTGGGTGAAGAAGCGAGTATTGACAGCTTTTCTGACTGAACGCATAAGTAGCTAAAAATTGGTATTTTCTTTTCCTTCCTTTCTTTGAGGGGGGAAATTGCAAAAAAAAAAAAAAAACTAAGAAAAGGATGACTACAGTGCTCAAGAAATCACGATACATCGTAGACTGCTAAAACCACTTCACGCTTCAGCGTTAACAGCTCACTATGCTCGGTCCTCACGAAGGGGGAACACTTTCGGGCATTTCGAAGGGCGTACACAATGCTCGTCCTATACTGATGTGAGCAGATGTTCATTCGATGTCGCTTGTTTCGTATAGTTACCCATTCTCGTCGTACAAGACCATGGGGGCATGCGCAGCCCTCTTTGCATACATCAATGCAAACACCTTTATCCTTGTAGTTTGTGCACGTATCCGGGCAAGCGCTGTTACATGTGCCAAACACTTCCCCCTAATACTCGCATAGTCATATCAGCCGATTGATTCAGCCCTGTCTGGTTGAACGCACCTTGCTCTCGTCGCATTGTGGCGGATGAAGATCAGAAATTGGATCCTCGCAGAGTGCTGCACCCGAAGCACACAGCAGAGCGAACAGGAAGGAGAGATAGGCAGCATTTTGGATCTGATAAAGCGTGAGTATATGTAGCCGAGATGGCAACTGCAAAGCAACGACCATTATAGCCATACCATCATTTTGAAACAGTTGTCAGAATAGCCGCGTCGAACGATGTGGTTCTCGAGAAAATGGGGCTGTATATATTCTTTGGCTTTGAAATGAGTGCAATTTATCAATCCAACTAGGAAATTTGTATCGCAATATGTCAAACTGATATACTACAGAAATAAAAATATGTTGACGGCAACCGGACGGAGCCAACCGGATTATGTACCTTCACCCACGACCCTGAACTAGGTGATACTAATAATAGAATGACATGTATGGGGTACGCCGCATTTTGTTCATGGCTGGTAAATATCTTGACATATGGGAAAATAAGACATTGTCTCGAAGCGAGGATTGCTTTCAACTGACCTCACTTTGCGCGCCGAAGCCTGAATTCCTGAGATGGAAAAACGCTCCTATGGTTATCCCTTGCCAAGCTTTCACAATACCTTTAACTGAGAATTGAGAATCTGCGACTGGAAGCGAATCCAGCAAGTAGTAACGTCGATATGGAAACTTTGGCAAGTCATTTCCAGATCCAGTTAGGCTGTGCAGTAGATTTTTTTTGTCGTCTGCTGCAAAATGTAAAGACTGGTTCAACCTTCAGTTTACCTGTGCTGGAGGTGTTTTATCCGGCCCTCGGTGATTATTGTAAAGCAGCGACGGGCTTTCATGGACGATGCCTTTAAAATAGAAGATGGTTGACTTTGCTGCAGTGGTTTGCAGTATAATTTGCCCCCGTCTACCAGGGAGCATTAGTTGAATTAGGGACCAACTAAAATCTGACGATCAAAACACGCTGCTTTAAGTTTTATAGATTCAATGTGATGGGCGGCGCTCTTGACTAAAGTCAGGGTTCAAAAGCGTCGGAACTAAGGCAACAGGAATTTGTACAAGTATTCTGATTTCTATTTATACGGATAAGTAAGACATGGTGGTAGATTACCGTTGCGGCGGGGAATGGGCCCAGCTGCGCTAGCCCGGAGCGTGAGAAGGCATTCTAGATTTCGAAAGTCTTGTCATTCGGTAATGACCATCTCATAGTCCATTCATTGGGCCAAGGTAGCCAGTTTCTGCAGGACAGATTTCTCGCTTGACGGTGGTGATGCTTGACTGTATTTAGCTTTGACGTGCGCGCTCCCCATGTTTCTTTTCATCGCCGCTTGGCGGACCGAAACTTGAAGGATGAGAAAGGAAATAAGAGCAAAAGAATTAAGCGGAAAAATTGGTCAAAGTTGGCATCGCCGATGCTCTGCTGGTGTATATGCTTCCTGTGCCTATTTCTTACACTTTTTGACATTCCCAAAACAAGAACCACGACTACTAAGTACTCGCGACTTTCAAGAACATGGCCACTCTGGCCAATTGGGACTGCTGTACTATGCTTTCCCGCACTCGCTTCCGGCAGTGTTTGTGTCCCGTCGATGAACTTGGTGGCAGCGAGTGAAGCCTCCTCACAGCTCTGGTCATCCTGACCGACGATAGATGTAAAGACGCAATATATCTGCCCCTTGAATATCAAGATGCATGCTAAAAGCTCAAGACGGCAAAAGCACGCAAAATGGGCAAATTGGGCGATCCACTCCTTGGATTGATACTGCAACCTGGTGAGATGACGACGCAGGTACAGGGGTACTTAGTAAGGTGCCTCATAGCCTGACTCGCTCTCCGTATCAAGCCCTTTATCTGCATTTATTACTTACTCAGAGCCCAGTAACGGCAACCTGGTAATCGCGTCCTGACAAGACCTCCCAACTCGGCCATGGTTGCCTGAGCCTCCCCAATCGCCGCCCGCCTGGTTGCAGCATGCTCCGAAGACCCTCTCCCATCCTCGTGGCGCTACTCATAGCCGCATGTTTTTTATACTTTGCGGCGCACACTGGGTGGCGCCACGTTCCCGTCCGCGACTTGCTCGGCGGCAGTAGCGTCTTGGCAAGTACCAGTACAGATGGCCGCGCCGCCAGCACCAGCAGCAACCTCACCGTCAACCTCGTCCTCGCAACGCTGAAATCCGACGACATCTCGTGGACGTCCCGGCTCGCCATACCGAACCTCCGCGTCATCCGCTATGTCAGCGACGACCCGACGGCGCGGTACCACCCGCCGGTGCCGCGCAAGGGCCGCGAGGCCCTCATCTACCACACCTACTTTCACGACTTTTACGACGACCTGCCCGACCTCTCCATCATGATCCACGCCGAGGAGAGGCCGTGGCACATGGAGGGCGCGCTGCAGCAGTCGATGCTGTTCGCGCTGTCGCGCCTCGACCTCGCCCGCGCCCGCGCCCGCGGGTACGCCAACCTGCGCGTCAGCTGGGAGAATGCCTGCCCCGCCTGGCTCGACACCACAAAGACCCCCGACGAGTCGGAGAAGCAGGAGGAGCCCTACATGCGCGGGGCCTTCGAGGCCAACTTTGGCCTGGGCCCCCTCGAGGTGCCGCGCATCCTGGCCGGCCCCTGCTGCTCGCAGTTCGTCGTCGCCAGGGAGGCCGTGCGCCGGCACCCGCGCGCCCAGTACCGGCGCACCCGCGACTGGCTCGTCGAGACGGAGCTGTCCGACTACATTTCCGGCCGCACCTGGGAGCACATGTTCCCCTGGCTGTTCCGCGGCGCCGCCACCGACTGCCCCGGCGAGGCGCAGGCGTACTGCGCCATGTACGGCGTCTGCTTCGAGAGGCCCGACGATCCGGCCCGCTACAACAGCCTCTGGCAGGAGAAGCGCGACTTGATGGAGGCGACAGAGGTCCTGCGCGAAATAGTGAACCCGCAGGAGGGCGTCAAGGCGAGACAGCGCATGGCGGAGATTGATGTCATTTTGAGAGAAAATATCACAATTGCTCTGAGGAGAGGCCAGGATGAATCTAGGAGATCAGAAGCCTTTGCTAATCTTTTCAAGACCTGATTCCTTTGTGGCTACAATGATCTCATATAGAACATGATGACGCAGCAGTGGCCGACTCAACAATATATCCAACTTGTTTAGAAGCGAAAAGGGTAACCTTGCCCCTTGAGACACGGAAAAGAGACAGACTCGGGCAAATAAAAGTATCAAGATGAAAGGCACTGGATGATCTCTGTGCCCATTCATCCTATGTTATATACAGTTGCATCTAGCTCCCCAAATAGGCTTCTTATCTTGGAGGTCTATGTGGCCGTTGCATACACTTCAACGCACCCACCGTTGCCATGGACAGTTTGCCATGAATCGATTCCAAGCTCTGAGCGCGCTAGGCCGCGATTTGGAAAAGTCCATAGTAGCAATCTTCCCAGCCGCGCTTTCCCGAGTTCCAAAACGCAGGCAGCAGCTTCTGCAGCATGACGGGGCCAGAGGAGACAGTCTCGAGCGACTCCATGTCTCTCAGCCACCACAGCACGCGGTCCTGCTCCTCTGGCGAGCCGTCGTACAACGCCACACCCAGCACCGCCAGCGGCCAGCACATGCCGGCCATGCCAATCTTGACGGCGCTCGCCTTGGTGATGGCGCTGAAAAGCATGTTGCGGTAGTGCAGCCGCGTATCCCGGCCGTTGGCGGCTTCTGCGCGCCGAAACGGCTTCACCAGGCTGCCTGGCAGCGAAAGCAGGGCGTACAGGATCGTCGTGGCCTTGAAGACGCGCGCATAAGTGTATATTTGGGGGTCGGGCGGCAGCTTGTACGATTCCGTCCACCGGTCGGGTACAAAGTCGTAGGCTGTGCCGGAGATCAGTTCGGCGGCTGACAGCAGCTCCGGTGACGAGGAGCCCAGTGTGGCTGCCAGGACGCGTAAACGAGTTATTTGTACAATGGCCAAGAACAGGCTGCTAGGGCAGGGAAAGACCCGAAAGTACATGTTGTTATATATTCGGAGAATTTCGGCTTCTTTGAAGCTGTTAAACTCGCTGATCTGGTCATCCACTGAACCAGACGTGTTGCATATGAGTCCGTGTCTGCTAGCATGGTCAGTTCCGGTCATGAGAGCGGAAAACACCAACGCAGGATCTGACCTACATAAACACGAATTGCAAGGCCAGCAAGGGGGAAGGGTTACTAGCTGATTTGATGACGGTGTCAACACCCCCGTATGCCTCGACGAGGGCGAGGAATCCTTTGCAATGCGCCTGCCAAAATGTCGAGTCTATCATGTCCAGCTGCGCAGCTCCTTAGCCCACTTGGCGCAACTTTGCAGGTGTTTTGGCCACTTACTTCAATGCTGAGGAGATCAACAATTCTGTATAGATTATGGCGAGGTGGGAAGTCGGCGGCGATACAGTGATTGAGGTGCTGAATGGCTCTGGCCATGTAATCGAAGAACATGCGCCAAAGATGATTAATACCAGGCCAAGAGCCAGGCTCGCTCCTAACTTTATTAGCCCGGCAGATATCCATGATGTGCGTATGTATGACGAGCATTACAAACGACGGCAATGATTCCTGCCGAGAAATGTGCATGTCTGGCCGATACTGTCTCATGTGCTCTTCGGGGTCGACCACCTTGATCGGGCTATCCACCTTGGGCTGAAGGGTGACGGTTAGATCTACGCGCGTGGGGAGCCCACCATGGTCAGTCGTGTATTATCCACTGGCGCTTCCCCGCGTGGGGATTTCGGAGTCATGGAACGAACAATAGCGCAGGGCCTCCGCAAAGGCCCATTCGGGAGGCTGGAGAAGGCTAACCGACAGTTTCTCCTGCGGCCGTTGCTGCGGTCGCAGCGGGTACTCACACCGGAGTCCTCTGATGCGACATCTCTTGCAGTTCGGCTGGGCCTCGTCGCATTTGATGCGGCGGGTGCTGTGTGGTGGCCGGGTCAGAACACGACGTGCGGGCGCGGGGGAGGGGGGAGGGCTTTGCTGTGAAATCGCAAGCGAGATTCCGGGCGGGCAGGCCGCACTGACCGACAAGTGAAGCATCCTGTGCGGACCCTGGGCGTCCAGCGCTTTTGTCGCGCCGATGAGAGCTCATCGATTGAGGCTGGCACAGGCATGCTCGGCTGGCCAAGGAGCGGGCGGCTCACAGCAGGCAAAGAAGAGCTGTTACCGCCTCTGAGCAGCGCGAGCGGTGACGATGCCAGCTTCGAGACGCGCTGAAAAGGGAATATATGCCTGGTATATTATGGCTCGAGAGGTTTTCTTTTGGACGAGATCTTGCCAGTCGATGGCTACTAATTCAACGCCTTGGGAAATGTTGATAGGATGAGGTTACGCGAGGGGTTAGACTCGCGCCGCAACGTGACTAAGTCAGGGCACCGTTCGTCTAATGTGCTGTTAGACCCCCCTCAAACAACGCCACCATTAACCAGGGTCCAATTAAGGTGCACCGCTGTAAATTACAGTCTGGTGATGCTAACAACCCGCGGGCTGTTCCTTTAGACGCATGGCAAAATCATGGACCGTGGCCGTCCAGAAATCAATCCCGTTGGACTAGTTTGGCCCGCGAAAAAGCATTTAGGGAGTGCCGTGTATCGATGAGAAGCTCAAGACTTGTGGCAAGACCCCCGCAACTAATAAGCCCAAGAGCGAAATCTGCAGATCCGGGATCCGGGTTACTGTCAATGTTAGCGTGCCCTGTTCTGTACCAGCGATCATGTACTAAGTACGGAGTAGTGAGACAGCAGCCTCATTCCTCGCCCCTGTCATCATCACTCGCTGTCCATTCCACCAGCATGTCAACTACCGACTGCGACCGCGAGAAACAAGAGTCTTGTTCACTGTGAAGTCATCAGTGTGACTGCTGGTGCCACTGGTCTCGCCTTTCTACCCTCTTCTCTCTCTTTCCGACCTCGACAGACGCAGCCCCCTGACTGATGGGGTGACCTCATCTATGCATATGCTATCCTGCATGCTCGTCTCGGCTATCTACCAATGCTATGCCAGCCTGAACGCCAATGCTGGCCCATATGATGCTTTGATCAAGGGAAAAGTGTGCTCGCCGGCGGCGCGTCCCACCGGAATAGGACTTCATGGCATCGTGGCTTCAGCCACCGAGTGCAGTCCAGACCCCTACTCAGCCGAGTACTTAAAAGCAAGGATGCGAGTGTTCGGCTTTTAGTATGTATGAGGCGAGCATCGTTTCTGAGATACTAGCGTCACTGCATCCAACGCGAGCTGTATAGATGAATTATCGATGCACACGTCTATTCGAAAATGAATATAATATTTACACTAATTAATCACGTGAAGTTCTCCGTGAAATGTTACTTTTCTCCAAAGCGCACCATTATAAATACACCGCAGACTTGATTGCTGCAAGGTCATGGCGCCCCCGCGGCAGCTTGCCTCGCCAATGTTGAGTGGCGTAGGCGCTCTGTACTCTAGATTGCCACCCGTGTTGGCATGCGCCTATATGCTGTGCTCCCATTATACCTCACGGATGGGTCCCTTGTAGTCCTTCTTCGCCCATATAAGATAGTAGACAACACTGAAAATGACAACGGATCCCGTCATCAGGACACTAAAGTTCATGTCCTTGGCCTCGCTCACCGGGGCGGGTGGCCAAAAGCTAAAGAACCACATTGTGAGCAGATAGGCGCAAGCAAGGCTGTTGTTGATGATTCCGATGATGCCCGGTACATGCCACGGTCCCCACACGAGGCCTTGCGCGTTGTTAGCATCCGCAATAGCAGGATGGGAGCTGGCATCGGGTAGCGCGAAGCCGTTGGTGCACCGGCGATACAACAGGAGAGCCGACGCTATGAGGTAGGATGAGTACAGCCCAGAGATGGACAAGGAGACAAGCGCGTTGTATACGACCGTGGATCCGATGTTAATGAGGGCCAAGAGGCACGAGATGAGACTTGTGACACCGATAGCCCAGATGGGAACGTGGGTAGTAGGGTCGACCTGATCGCCTGGTTAGCCATTCGC
This sequence comes from Cordyceps javanica, assembly GCF_051103115.1. NCBI lineage: Eukaryota > Fungi > Ascomycota > Sordariomycetes > Hypocreales > Cordycipitaceae > Cordyceps > Cordyceps javanica. The sequence goes on from NC_139296.1 coordinate 5,071,138, forward strand.
GCACTTTTTCACATTCTGTCGAAACACTTTGACGGCCAACGAACTTTGGACAATGTGCGCCATGCCGGCATGGCACGATCACGGGCGAAAGCCCAGAACATTCTGGACGTAGTGGCAATGACACCAACGACAGCAGAGATGGTCATGAAGATGATAAGCGAGGCCATGACGGCAGTGCCGGCCTTGGAACCAGTTGCTTGGTAGAAGATCTCGATGAACGGGTAGCCGCTGCTGGACTTGAGGGCTGCATCAATATTGGTGGCGGCAAAGAGCATCGCAAGGACCATGCCCAGACCCATCAGGCCATTGATCAACAAACTACCCATGATGGACCGGGGCACAGCGACGGAGGGATTCTGAACCTCCTCGCACATCTATTGAAAAAAAGAGATTAGTTGGTGGATGCCGTCGACGATGTAGAGTTGAAACAAGCTTGTGGCGGGGCCGTACATGAAAAGAGCAGTCGACTCCTGCAGCAGATTTATTAGCAAGCATGTTGATATGAGAAGAGTGAACTCGGAAAGCAACGTACCGGCAAAAGAGTAGATGAGTCCCAATAAGCCGACAAAGAAGGAAAGACCCTGTGTCGGCCAGCCACCCTCGTTGCGAAAGGTGGTAAAGACGTCCGACGCCGGGCTGTGGGTGCCAAAGGTGAGGAGCGTGATGAGGACGCCAAAGAAGCCGACAATGTGCAGGACGAGGATCATGCCCTCAATCTTGGGCAGGGCGGAGCTGACGACGGTGTTGATGAAGACGGCGACGAGGACGACGGCCCAGACGATGAGGGTGCCCTGCCAGGTCTGACCCGCGTAGGCCGGCATGGTGAAGCTGACGAGCCCCTGCAGCATGCTGCCGGCGAGGTAGGCGCCCGAGGCGGCGGTGCCCTGCCAGCCGGCGACCGTGAGCCAGCCGGTGATGTAGCTGAGGAACTTGGCCGAGGAGCGCGGCGCCAGCATCGACACCCAGTGGTACTGGCCGCCCGACGTGGGCGCCATGGACACGAGCTCGCACAGCGTCGAGAAGACGGTCAGGTTGCCGGCCCAGACGAACAGGAAGCCGTACACGAGGCCCGCCGGCCCGCCGTTGGCCAGGCCCGGCGCGAAGCTCATCAGCGTGCCCTCCCACGTGACGAGGACGGCGCAGCTGAAGCCCAGGATGGTGAGGAAGCTAAAGTTGCGCTGGTGTTGGTTGGCGGCGACTCTCCCGTGTTAGTTTTGCAACCGCTCTTCATCTGGGGATGGATATTTGGAAGGAGGGATATATTGCCAATTTGCGGCATCAAAAACGAACCTTGAGGACAGACTTTTTGCCCAGACGCATCAGCTGCACTCGATCTTCATATTCGCGCTGCGAAATGTCTTCGGGGTGTTTGACGCTGCCGCCGGCCTTGTGAGCGGCCGGGGCCACCTCGGCGAGCTCGTGGTTTTCCCCGTGGAAGCTCATAGTGAAGAGGACAACCGCAAAACGTCTGGCGGCCAATGAAAGGTAGACAGAGAGGTACCAGAATGACAAAAAAGGACGTCCGCAGGTCAGGTTCTCTCTCTAAGAGTAAACCCGGGGTTTGTTGGCCAGGGAAGGAAAAAGCTTGGGGCTGAATTTTTCTACAGTGACAAGTGCGGTTAGGGTGTTTATTATAAGTAATAGAGATGCAGGAGATATTTGAGACATTGACTGCCGAATCCAGGCGGCGAGGTGTGGCGGGCTGCGCGCCGCCTCGAAATGCGACGCTGGATGGATACTTCCTCCCCCCCAACCCCAACCCCAACCCCTGCATCTCCTATCACTGAGTAGTACTTTTCTACTTTCCACATGGCGGGCACGCGCGCTCCGGGATAGCCCATGTAGTTTACTGGGCAGTTGCCACAGCGGACATCGAACCGGACGGGATACAGGCGGAGAGCAATGAGGGGGGTGGTGGGTAGGCGAGAAGCCAAGCCAACTTGGCAACCAAGCTCGTTTCCGAACTACCTGTTACTATGGGCTTCATGGCCACAAAAAGAGGGCAGTCCTCCGTAGTCCTGGTAGTCCCCTCCATCTCTCTCCACTACCTGCTACCAGTAGGTGCTGCTCCCGATGATGGAGGGGAGGGGCGTGGGAAGAGAGATAAAAAAAAAGAACCCTTAGGAGACGACGGGGTTACAGACAATTCAATCGGCACTTATTAGAGGCACACTGTGGTGCTGCTCGAGTCATTCACGCTAAATCGACTGAGATGCATCATTTTTCCAGCTATCAATTGCGCCAAAACATGCGATCATGAACCTGCATAAAATACTCAAAAAAAATACTCAAAAAAAAAAACCGTCTCGGCCAATGGTTCCATCGCTTCCTCCAATCCCATGTGGGTTTGCGTCGTTATAGAGTCGTACTGATAGCAACTGGGATTGGGATGAACTAGTGAGTTGGTTTTTTCTTCATCAACCCAGGGTTGCTCGTAATCTCCCGGATCCTAATTCCTCATTGGGTAGCTAACTGGTTCCTAGTTACTACGTACTACTGGTAGTTTGTTGAACCCCTCCCCTCTCCTCCCAGTCCGTTACAGTTGTCAGCCCTCTCTTGTTTAATGTATGTCCCACTGGATGGGTTCTCGAAAGCAAGCCCCCCCACCCCCTTTATTTTAGACAGAACAGTTGTTTGAGTAGTTGAAAAGGTTATCAACCATGTGGGAGGGGGAAAAACATGTCACCATCGTCCCATGTCCCTTTTCCCCCCTTGTTGCGTGCAAAGAAAGAGCGGGTAGAGAGGCGAGATTAAAGCCCTCGTCTCCGTCTATTTGCCGTACCTGCGTGGAAATACTGGTAGGGCAGAGCCAACAAAGTCGGCAGCGTCGGCAAGGCATTTTTGTGACATGCTTCAGGCTTCGCAACACAAAACTCAAAAAAACTACCGGTGGCGTACCGAATCGGTGGTGGCGTGCGGCGCCACACCCTAGTTACCCTTTTTTGCCCACAGGCAAATCCTGATCAGATCATTGACCCTGTCGACCTGTGTAGCCTGACTCGCTCTCTCAGCCCAGCCAACAATGTTGAACTAGTTTTGGTGGCGCGGGCAAGTCCCGCCTTGTTGCACATGGCCGTTATGCGAGGCGGTGTTGGAAACGACAATCAGATCATGTGCATCATCTCTTGAAAATTAGCTTCCCGTTCATTATGCAAGCAGGCTATGTTTCTCAAAAGAAATGTTCATTCATTAGACTTTTTTTCTTTTCCCTTTTTCACTCGTATTCAACTCTTTTCTCCCCCCCACCTCTGTAACAGTTTCATGCTTCGGATCTCGGCTGGGATTCCACATCAACACGCCATGACTGTTGCACCAGCACTGTCTGGCTCGACTGGCTCTGCCCATCCCACGAGGGCTGCGCGTCATCATGCACAATCGTTGTCGTGGCCTTGGTTCCCTTGGGGTTGTTGGAGATGCTGGACAGCTCGTACGGCCTCGCCGTCCTCGAGGAGCCCGGGTCGCTCGACTTTGGCGCCCCCGTGGCCCCCCCGTGCGAGTTGGCCACCGTCTTCTTCCGCGAGCTCTTGTTGGCGCTGTTGCCAGACCCGGACTTGATGTACAGGAGCGCATCGCCGGCCCGCATCTGTCCCGACTCGAGGTTGTCCAGGAACGGCTTGAGGTACGGCACGCAGGCGGTGGCGATGCTGAGGCACTGCACAACCTGCCTGATGATGACCGGGGGCCAGAAATCAAACGTCTCGCCCGTCGAACCGAATCGTTTTGCGGCTATGTGCAAGTAGACAATGTGGCACACGGCAGCCGGCACAATACTAGGTAGTAGGTTAGGGTTGTTAGCACAGTCCCGCCACGCGCGCGGGCACCCGACGGCCACGGTTGTCAGGGACTCACATTATGCGGCTGCCAAAGATGAAAATGACCAACGTCTTCATTGACTGCTGCGCTTGGATATTCCAAATCAGCTCGACTATAGCGACGATGGTGGCAAGATCCGTAGCAATGTTGATGATCTCGAAACATGTCCAAAACGCGGGCTAATATATCCAAGTCAGCTTCGGTTCCAGAGCATGGTAGTTTTGGCAATCGCCCATACCAAATTGACGCACTGTCCAGAGACAAAGTTCCATGGCTCAGAGACTTGGCATTGAAACAAGACAGTAGCGACTGAAGCCACTGCCCAGAGTCCAATGACAGCCATGACGGAAAAAATGCCACGTCTGCGATCGAGCGGCGCCACGTTCATCACCGTCATGCACGCCGATATTTTGGTGACGGCAAGAGTGGCAATGTACAAGACATTGGCCGCATACATGCACTGCAGTTGACCGCGAGTTAGCAAATGACTCCCATTTAAAAAATTCCTCTTCTCTTTTTCCGGGGATATACCTTGAGAATGTACGGAATCTGGCCAGCACGTAGGGCGTCGTCATGCTGACCAAACCCATTGGCACCTTGCAAGATGACGACGATTGCCTGCGCAACGGCGAGCACCTTGAGAAAAAAAAAACGATCACATGTTAGCTTCCAAGAAAACATTGGCCCTCGAGACGGCGCAAAAACAACAACAACAAGATGAAGCTTACCGTCGCACCAATCACTGTGTAATCGTCCAACTTCAGGCTGCCCGCCTGGAGAAGCCTCGTGGCGATGCGGGTTATGACGGAGAGGACGCTGAAGACCATGAGAAACGCCGTCACAGCGCGCACCAGCGGCGACTTGTTGAAAGGCGTCTCCTGCTCGCGTGGCAGAATCATCGCGGCGAGACTCTGTTTCTTTCCTGATCTGTCTTCTTCTGCTTCTTCTTCTGTTGTGCGTTTACACAATAACCCAGACCGACGAGACCGTGAAAGAAGCAGTTTTTTGCAGTCGAAAAAAGGCGGCAGTCCTAATAGAATGGCGGCACTCGTTTGGTTATATCATCCCCCGCCTCAAAAGTTAAAACGGCACGATGAGCTCGGGAGAATAAAACTGGCCAGCCTCGATTTCGAGCCCAGGTTGGTGGAGCAGAACAAGGCCTGCCCATGCGCAGTGCAAGATAGCGACCGAGTCTTATGCCAGCTTTGTTACGGCTATTGACTGGCTGCGCCCACCCCTCCCCTTCCTTTCCCTCCCAGCTCCCGGACAAGGATGGGTGAAGCATTGGCAGACCTGAGGACTCGCCTCATCCGGTTTGGTCTCTGGGGGGGGGGGGCGCAATGGGGGCCACGGACCAGTCGACGTTGGACTTGTAACACGTAAAGGATCGGCTGTATTTTGCTCCACCCATGACCTTCTAGCTCGCCACAGGGTCGCATCGAAGAAATCTTTTCGAAAGAGCCACCACACCCGAAGCCACCGCCGGCATGGAGCCGTGGTTAGTGCGTCGCCACATGGCCCCCAAGCTCATGCAATCAAAGTCCAGGGGAGAGAGGGAGGAGGGGGGGGCCAAGAGGGCTAGAGGTCCGCCTAGGGGCTCCTGTGACGAGAAAATCTGTTCATGGTACCGGGCAACATGTTTCGTGCAATAGCCTGATGCTTCTGAACAATGTACCAGAACGCGCGCGATCGACATGGCTTGCTAGATACAGGTAGTTACTAAAGGTCCAAGGTCGAAGTATTGCCTACGATAAGAGCAACGCCAGTTCTTTGGTCGTCTCGGTCCAGAGTCGATATTTTTTTTTTTCCGCGACATCGTTCGGGCTCCAAGCTGAGCCAGGAGAAGGCGAACAGCGAAGCGAGCTTCTCCAGAAACGGCAATCTACATGTCAATCTGGGACCAGCCCCTTGTCGCGCGCCGCCGCTGGTGTTGGGACGAATAAAAGTCAAGGAGAACAGAAAAGAGAGCCGCGTGCGTCGTCTTTCTTCCAACTGTCTGTGCTTTTTTTTTTTTCGCCATTGGGGCCCCCCCCCTTTCGTTGCGGACCGAATAATATACGACAAACGAATGATGAACGGGGAAAATCCCCTTCTGTATTATAGCGCTTGGCGTGAGTTATACAATGGTCGCTGGGAGATGACGAGCAAGGGGGCTCTGCCTCCGTCCGACACATCCACTCGGAGCCACTACTCAGTAGTTATGCTGGTCGCCCTACAGAGTACATGGTTTGGACGGATAGACGCCACCAGTTGAAATCAAAGGCGTAATCAAGAGAGAGTCTGGCCGGCCCCAGAAGGAGGGCGGGCCTTCTCCGTCCACGCGCGGTTCTGGAGTTTGTTGGGACGCGATTTTCCCGCGCACCCAGGCCGTAATAAGCATATATCACTGGGGACCAGTAACTAACTATCCTTTTCCCATCCCCGAACCAACCACATATCGCCAGGTTCATTCTTCATCAGCAGAAATCCACAGAACCCGCCGAATCCTTGTCTTGACGATATCCGCCCCGTTGCTCAGCTGTTTCCCCCTCCTCCATCCCTGCAGAAAAGAAAAGCAGCAAAGAAACGAAACGAAAAAAAAGGAGAGAGAGAGACAGACAGACAGAGAGAGACAGAGAAAACAGGCGCTTAGAAATTTCCGGCAGCAAACATACCTCGCCAGGGTTCAAGATGTGATACGACCCTGCGATCCAGGGTTTGGCGCGCGCTCTCTGCTCGAGACCGCTCGACTTCCACAAAGGCGAGCGTCATGCAAAGTCATATCCCGGCCACCCTCCTTCAACCCGGCCGCGGGGGGTTTCTTTCGTAGTTGACGTCCCCGGCCTTGCCTTTCAAGCAGATGTGGAACAACATGTATGTGCCTTGAAGGTTGCGGTCTGTGACTCTCGGCGCCATGTATCATCTCTCGTGTGCCCAACGGCGAGCGGTGATATTGTAGCACCGCTGGCTGGGCCATCGGCATCTTGAATGATGTGTGTTTTGGCTTGTTTCTCGATTTGCTTTTTTTTTCGTATTCAGCACGCTCCATGACTATGTTTGAAATGTACGGCAGCTACATGGCTTTCTATGCGTATTCTATTGTACAGGGTATATGCGTCTCGTATATGGTTGTTATGTGGTCTGGTTCCCTTCCCATAACTCATTCTCATCGGCCATGGGCTTCCCCGGTTCGTTTCTTTTTGTCAAAACATGCGCTCAAAGCTGTGCGATAGCCAGAGGGTGTCTTGGCACTCATGCTTGGCTTTCCATTCGTCAATCTTGTCGACGATCCAGCCGGACGTGTAGTTGGCCCGCAGGTGCTCAATCTCCTCGGGCTCGGCCGGCTGCCCGTAGAGCACGACGCCCTCGCTCACGAAGCACTCCTGCAGTTCGTGGCCTCGCCACGTCCACATGAAACATTCCGAGAGCGACCGGCAGTGCGCCTCGCATCCCTCTTGGCTGTCGATGCCGACCTCGGCATCTACCTTGCGTCCAAACCGGTCGTCGTTGCGCCAGTTTTCGCGGCGCGGTTCGCTGCCTGGCTTTTGAAAGGCCCACAGGTCGCGGTGCCGCATGGCGTGCTACGGAGCTGTCAGCCGCGGCGCAGCATTGAGGAAGCATGCGCGGAAGGGAGAAGCTAGACTTACATTGTTGGACCGCGAGGTGAATTCCCACTGAAAAACGGCTCGCATATCGTCAAAGCTGGGCTTGTGCAGTGTAAAGAGTGGTGAGCACCAGCGCATCGCATCAAAGGGCAGATGCTGCATCGGATGCTGCGCAAACATGGGATAGAGGGCCTGCATCTGGATGCCGCTCTTCCACAGGGCAAATCCCAGGACACTGTCACCGCAGCACTCGTCGTCATGCAGGAGGTTGCCGTGTTTCGCGGAGAGCGGGGGGTCGAGGTAGAAGCCTGTCGGGCTGGTTCTCCGATGGAGCAAGTGTTTGACAGCCGCGCGACTCAGCACATAACCCGGGCCGCCGTTGGCAAATCGTGTGGGTCGTCCGAACTCATCCAGCCGGCCCGGGGAGGCAGACCCCATGTAGAGCGGCGCGTCAGGGTCGAGGGTGTCGAGGAAGCGGAGCAGAGGGTCCCAGAAGACGTAACTAGATGGGAGAAGAAAGAGGGCACGGTGTTAGTCTCGCAAGCGTCTGTGCGCCATGACGGGCAGTCAGACTCACGTATCTGTCTCATAAAACACATAAAAGTCACGGTTGGGCTTCATCTCCCACGCCTTTTCGACCTGGGGCAGGAACTTGAACTTGTCCAGTTTCCAGCCGTCAATGGCCTTGAGAGCGTCCGGGTTGGCGGCAGCTTCGCCGCTGTCGCGCAGCCGTTTCTGCTCAGCATATGGCTTGAACGCCTCAAAGTCGTGGTACGACTCGGGGAGGGTTGCGAGAATGTCAATGACCTCATGGCCCTGATACGTATCGTCGAGGTCGGAAAAGATGAGCAGGTCGCCGGGCTGGAAGCAGGCGCTGCAGCTCTCCATCTGCGACAGCATGCGGTTCGGGTCGTCGGTGAAGCCCGTCTTGAGGACAGGCTGGATCTTGTCGAGCAGGTGGCGGGGGAAGCTCGCGCACAGCTCCTGGAGCGTCTTGTTGTGGCCCGGCGGGAAGGCGATCGGGCGAAAGGGGCTGGACGTGACCATGGTGCGCGGCTCATTGTCGTCGTCGATGAGGCTGACGGGGTAGGGCTTCGGCTTAGCCGGCTTCATGCGCAGCGGATTGCCATGGTGTCGGGTGTTAAGCAGAGCCACGAGGAAGACGAAGGTGACGGCCAAGATGACGATGCGACGGAACTGCTTGTGGAACAGCGAGCAAGGTGTGCTGCCGAGAAACCTGCCGCTTGGTAGCATGACCATGTCTGCACATGCACGGGGTCAGGGCCCGCGTGTGCGTGAATGGTACAGCCGAGTGTTGGAGAGGAGAGACGAAGTTGGTGTTGTTGGTATCGTTGGTAGGGTTTGGGATGGCTCAGATTTATCATTACGCTGTACGGAGTAATAAGAGATACTTTACCAATTCGTGTAGTACCCACCTTTTGCCAGTACGCCAGCAGCGCGACAGTTATACGCCCAGAAGAGAAGCCCTAGAGTCTGCATGGCTTAGTACTAAGGTACCTAGCCTCTAACTTCTAAAAAAGACAGGTACCTAAGTATGGAATTACTACTGCGGAAGGAGGCCCAGAGGTTACAAGGTAAAACCCTCTATAGTACGGAGTAGTGCACAGACGTACAAAAATGTACGGAGAGGTCAACAACAACAGCAGCAGCAGCGCAACTTAGGATGGGTTCAGGAAAAAAACTGGCTGCCTGGGATGACTACTTGTCTTGGCATGACGAGAGCCACGGCCCGTCGTGCGGCGGAGCGACAAAAAAAAATGTCCGACTGGTTGCGGCCAGGTGGGGTTGGACACGGGCTGTCATCAGTAATAAGGCTATGACGGAGCCGCGATATGAGGTTTTGTACCAATGAAGGTATGATGACGCGGCTCGAGAAAAAAAAAGGGGGGGGGCGGAGGGAATTGGTCAACTATAATATATTTGTTCAAGAATGATAGTAGCTGCGCCTCGATTTCTTTCTCACGGCCGACTTGCTTTAAAGAATTTCTACTGGTAGAAACGACTGCAGTTTACGACTGCCCACCAGTGCCATCACCGCCCAGTACGCCCCCTGTATTTCCAGCTTCCGGGGTCCCCCAGCATCGTGACTCGGGGTGCAGGGCTGCAATTACCCGTGACACGACTCGGACGGCCCTACCCGAGCTGTCTGCCCGCTTTGACGTCCCAGTGCTCGATCTTGACAAGGGAGGAGGGGGGAAGAGACGGAAGCGAGTAGGAGGAGCAAGAAACTCTTTGTCGCACAGACGGGACCGACTCAGTCTGTTCAACCATGCACGCAGGCACAGATGTAGAGCCGCGCGCTTGTCGCACAGTTGGTTTGTTCTTGCCCAAGGCTGACCCTAATGTCCAATCCATGTGATGGTATGCGATGAGATGCGATGAAATGCGATGAGATGTAGGCAGGGTGCGTGCGACACTCTGTGTACCGCGACAGCGCCACTGCATCCCAACTCCAGGGTACGTGACCGATTTGGCTTGCAGGGAGTAGCCTCGTAGCAGGTCTAAGCCGGGAGAGGGAGCGTAATATCATGGTCCTCTTGCCATGGTTCTAGACTTGCCTGGGTTGGCTATTCATCACCGACATATTCATTGTGGACAGTAACACAAGCCCTTCTAGCGCCTCGCTCACCGTCATCACCAAGTGCACTACCCGGGGCTTCACCGTTTGAAGATGCATATTCTCTTCGGACTATCTTGCTACAGAAAAAGCCACAAAACCCCTGGTTTAATTGAAAAAGACTCGGATGAGTGGCGTGGTATACTTGTCGTCGTTCTTGGTGTACGAGATGAAGACATCATTCCCGTCATGATAGCCAGCCAGGTGCATGCCGGGATGCGCCTGCAGCGTGTACGAGCTCAGCGGCGCGCTGCCGTCTTTGCCTCTGTAGAAGCTCCGCGGCGCATCCCAGGGCCCTTCCGGGACGTCGGCCGTCGTCATGTAAAAGTCGGCCGCGATGCTCAGGCCGCCCTGCCCGATCCACACCCACTTCTTCCAGTACGGCGAGTAAAAGTAGGTGCCCTGGCCGCCGGCGCTCGAGTTGGCCACCTCGACGCCGTCGTCGTCGACGCTCGGCCGCCGCGCCGTCCACCGCCCGTCGACGTAGTACTCGTAGCGGCCCGCGTCCTCGACCGCGCCGGCCGGCACGCGCGCCATGGCGACGCGCCCGTTGGCGGCCTTGCCCCAGAGGAAGACGAGCCCGTCCTTGACGGCGCTGCCGTGCGTGCCGAACGGGAAGCCGCCCGGCGGGAAGAGGGCCGCCCTGACGAGCGTCATGCGCGGCACGGCGTTGCGGTCCCGGCTCTTGACGTCGTACGAAAACTTGTACAGCGACACCGCCGGGTCCTGGACCACCTTGCTGAAGTCGCCCCGGATGTGCTGCCGCGCGATCCATGTGTACCCGGTCCAGACGTTGCCGCTCCGGGCCGTGATGGCCGGCGGCTGGTCCGGCCAGATGGCGTAGCGCGTGCCGTCGCTGCAGCCGCCTGCCGAGTTGTCCGGGCACTCGCTGGCCAGCTGCGAAAAGTACGGGCTGCGGCTGCTGGTCGAGTACATGCGCGTGTCGGGCAGCGCCAGCCCGTTGAAGTTGCTCCACGCCGCGCTGCTCGACCAGATGGGCAGCGTCGGCTTGCCGTCCGCCCCGAAGCCCTGCGTGTCGCGACAGGTCCAGAGCATCCGGTCATCGACGCGCACGGAACCGCACGAGTCCCGGTTCAGCGCGGGATCCGCCACATTGCCAAACTCGTAGACGGACTTGACAGTCGGGATCCAGGCCGAGGCGAGGGGCAAGGCCAACAGGACCAGTGCTGCTGCAGAGGGAGTCATGTCTGGAACGGTGCCACGAGTTGTTGTTCATGACAGAGGGTGGTTGCGCAATGCCAACATTTTAATATTTTGTCGGCGTTGGCCCAACTGGGGATGCTGCCGACATGTAAGCCCTAAAGTAGACGGTGCAGCAAGCCAACACGGCTAGTAACTCTTTGCTACCTCCTGTGAACTCCAACGCATGAGCGGGAGAGGCCCGAGAATAATGCGATTCTGGAAAGAAGAAGAAGAAGAAGAAGAAAGAGTCAAGTAAAAGCCAAATTGCCCATGTTGGAAAACATTCGCTCCTAGCTTCCGAGGGATACTCTAATGTTCAAGGCTACCCGAGAGCAGAAAACCGTATGTCGTGGGCTAAGTGGCTTTTCAACTAGCATATGCGAGTCGTGTAAGTGGCCGCCGGTGTGGCTTTTGACATGTGAAATTGATTTATTGTTGCTATATCAACTCCGCCACGATATTTGTGCGGTGAACACATCAGGTAGCTGTCTTTAAGTGATAGTAAGCTAGTTCAAGAGCTTACCAGATAATGATCTTGGTCCTGCTAATGAAAACAGCCTCGGTTTGCCCAGTAGTTATCCTCCTCTCAAGCACCACCCCCGTTGATGAATCCCGTAACGTTGTGATGCTTGCTGAACCTCTCGTCCTCCGAGTTCCAGCACACCTCGAGCTGCCAGTTGGGATTGAGCAGTAGCTCTGGCAGCGGCAGTTCTGTTTGTTGGAGTCGGGCGTCTGGATGAGGCGCGGGAGCAGAATGCTGATTTCAATGCTCCTTCCATCGACCGACTCGTCAGAGACATTGAAACAGCCGTCATGGTTGACCGAGTAGGCGATACTACTGCTGAATTATTTAATCTTGCCGTGTAGTCATGTTGAACTGGCTCATCTCAAAGTTTCAGAGTGGCCAATCGAGTTGAATTGCATCATTTCGATTAGATCCCTGAGTATATTGAGCGTCTCGTTGTATACTTCGCGATACCGCGGCGCTGGAGACGCTTCTGGGATGGAAAATAAGGGAATGATACAGCTGGAAAGCCTTTACGATCAAAATCTGTTCTCCCTGGTAACATAGATATGGTGTCTCCCACAGTCAGAATGAGGATGCTTGAGAATTCTGGTATGGATATAGGTAATAAATCATTGCTAGCCTGCGGGATGCGAAAATAAACAGCAAACTGAGGTACTGAAGTAGCAACGACATAATCTGCAACAAACTCCTCCGACTGTACTTCTCTATGAGCGTTTAACACAGGTTTCACCGTTACCCATGTGATTGAGAAACAGCGACAATTACTCTCGGTGTCAGCCTGCTACACATTTACGAACCCCAGGGGGATGAGTATTTGAATAAAATATATGGCTGGCAGCGCGTTTTGATGATATGTCACGAATTTCTTTTCTTGCCCCGGCGCGAAGTAAAGCGCAGCAATCGAATCTACTGTCTGCGAACTGAGGCTTCTCACGGCCGCGTCGACACGACGTCTTTCATGTTTGACATTGGTATTGTATTGTACGCAGAGTTATGCAGATTCTAGAAAAATAATACTGATTCGATAATGAGTCCCAGAAAGGAGGCAAGCTACAGCGCATTTGCCACTGACTTGCACCGCCAGCCGATTGTGCGGGCGTGAGAGCTTCATGCGCTGCCGACAGCCCACACGCCGTCGGAAATGGTTCAACCGTTACTTTGAGCTAGAGCAACTTACAATAGAGAAACAAGCTAAGCTTGCAGTTGAAATCAACTTGCTACCTTTATGTTCGTTAGATAGGGCATGAGCTTCACCTACACGGCATCTCGGGAGCGGTCAGTGCCAGTGACGGAGCATGTAGTCAACAATCCCGATTGAGATTCGAGTTGACGGAAAGGTACCCAAATTACACAGAACCGCCTGCTTTGACGCAGAAGCTGGCAACTACCGGCGGCCGCAAGTGCTTCTGGTCGCAGGAGGCAAGATCATGTAGGTGCTAATCCGTCACGGCGAGACTTGCGCATGCCCAAAGACGCCAGATAGCCGTCCCGTCACCCCGCTGCTGCAGATCGACGAAGCACCATCATCATGAAATATCGTCTTAACAAAACAGCAAGAAGGAAAATGGCGCCGTGCGCTGACCAGGAGTCAGTCAACCGAGCCTACAAACTGCCTGAGAGCAGCGCGCTCCGGTTATTGGGGGGGGGGGGGGGGGGGGGGGGGGCGCCGCCGGGCCACGCCGGGATCCCGGGGGGAGGAGGGGCTTCTTGTCATCAATGAAGCAAAAATAAAACCATCTAGAAGTAAATTCCCCAGCGGTCCCTGATACCCCCGCAAAATTGTACTAAAGAGATATTCCCTAATTCGGTAATACGCGCCGGGGCATCGCCTGGTCCATCCCCAGTTGTTTAGCTCAAGGCAACCTTCGGCGCTAGCCTTGATCGAAATCTCCTCTTGAGGAAATGCCCGCCGAGAATTACATTAATCTCGCCAAAAAAAAAAAAAAAATGAGTTGCACAACGATGGAGCCGATCCCCGCCATGTAAACGCTGGCACAGTGAATATGCATCAAGTGACGTAGAATGTTCGTTTGGGGGCCGCATGTAGCTCGCGTTTGCTTGGCCAAGTGAAGCGTTTGTGATATAAAGCCTGCCTCATCTTTGCCCTACTGGACTTGGAGCATGCTTCTGAACTCATCCCAACATTGTTGACTGCTTCCTCCGAAATACAGGAAATAGTCTTTTCCACTCCCTTTTTTTCATATTCAAGTCGCAAACTTGTGCACAATGGCGCCGACCGCACTCAGAGAGTCCCCTCCTCCTCCCGCGCCGGCCGTCACAAAGGCCGCCGCCGGCCAGGCGCTCGAGGACATGTCCGACGCCATCGACGACGTCAACACCATCAAGTACGACTCGGCCTCGCAGTTCGACACGGCCAAGGACAAGACCACGTTCCGCCAGTACGAGACGGCGTGCGACCGCGTCAAGAACTTTTACCGGGAGCAGCACGCCAAGCAGACCGTCGCGTACAACCTGGCGGCCCGGGGCCGGTTCCACGCGGCGTCGCGGGCGCGCCCCGAGATGACCATCTGGGAGGCCATGGAGAAGCTCAACACGCTCATCGACGAGTCGGACCCGGACACGTCCCTCTCGCAGATCGAGCACCTGCTGCAGTCCGCCGAGGCCATCCGCCGCGACGGCAAGCCGCGCTGGATGCAGGTCACGGGCCTCATCCACGACCTCGGCAAGCTCATGCTCTTCTTTGACGAGCTCGGCACCCAGGGCCAGTGGGACGTGGTCGGCGACACCTTTCCCGTCGGCTGCGCCTTTGACCCCCGCATCGTGCTGGCCGCGTCCACCTTTGCCGCCAACCCGGACAGCCGCGACCCCGTCTACGCCACCCCGCTCGGCGTCTACGCTCCCGGCTGCGGCCTCGACAACGTCATGCTGAGCTGGGGCCACGACGAGTACCTCTACCACGTCGTCCGCGACCAGTCCACCCTGCCCGACGAGGCCCTCGCCATGATCCGCTACCACTCCTTCTACCCGTGGCACCGCGAGGGCGCCTACCGCCACCTCATGTGCCCCAAGGACTGGGACATGCTCAAGGCCGTCCAGGCCTTCAACCCCTACGACCTCTACAGCAAGAGCGACGACGTGCCCAGCGTCGAGGAGCTCAAGCCCTACTACATGGAGCTGATTGACGAGTTCTTCCCGCAGAAAGTGCTCAAGTGGTAACCCGGCTTCTCTCTTCTTCCTTTTGAAACAGGCCCGCAACACACCGAAAGTAACGAGTTTTTGAATGTATCTGCAAAGTTTTACGAGTTTGGATTCGCAAGGATGGGCTGCCTTTGGGACCAGTCCGGAGTTCGCTGCATGCACGAGTTAGTTCACATCAAGAAAGACCTGGGTAGCCGAACCGCTGGGGTTAGATTTGCATTCGCCGAGAACGGCATGGCGTTTGGGACAGCATTTGCAATAGAGAAAATCAATTAATGTAAAAAAAAATAATAAACCAACTCCGTGAATGCCAGCATAGAATACATGACTACTGGGCCATTGGCGTTGACAGCAGCGCGCCAGCATGCCGCAGCATACTCGCCGTCTTGGCCATGACGTCCTTGGCCGCCGCCCAGTCCTCGACCTCAATCAGATCGCGGATGGCGGGAAACAGGGCCTCGTCGTTGGTCGACAGCAGCGGCGGGCCAAAGACGACATGTTTGAATTGTGTGCGGTTGGGAATCTAGACCAGTTAGCATGACAGGGTACATGACCATGAGGAGAGCGAGACGGGAACAAAAAAAAGAGAGAAAGGAATAAAGAAAGGAAAAGAAAAGAAAGAAAAGAAAAACAGGAAAAAGAGAGAAACTTACCCCGCCGCCAAAATCCGGATCTAGAAGCGCCGTCTCAAACTGCGACATCTTGTCATTGTACGCGATGCGCGCCGCGCCGTACTCGTTCGACTCCCACCCGTTGCTCGCCAGCACTGCCGAGTCCCACTCCAGCTCCCACTGGCCAAACTTGTCCGCATTGTGCTGGATCATGCTCGCGGCGTCCTTGAGCTCCTGGAACGACAGCTTGTCGCGCGCGCCCGCGCGGTTGTTGGTCCAGTTCTCGAGGTTGTCCAGCCACGACCGCAGCTTGTCGCCGTAGCGCTTCGTGTCGAACGGCAGGATGGCGCGGTCCGAGAGGTCCAGCAGGAGCAGGCCCACGACCTGCCCGAGCGCGCCGTGGTACAGGAAGCCCCGGTCAATGACCCGGTCCACCAGGTCAAACGTGTCGTAGCTCGACCGGTACGGGTACGCCTCCCCCGAGAAGCCGAGGTGGATGGAGCTCGTGCCGGCAATGTCCTGGAACGGAATGTAGTCGCTGGGGTCGGCGCCGGTGCTCAGGTCCAGCAGCTGTGAGTTTTCGCGCGCCCACAGCGTCTTGAGCGTCTCGTTGGATATGGGGTCGACGACGCGGCTCAGAGCGTGCATCAGCGCCCTCTCGAGGAGTGGCGACCCGGCGGCTGTAAATGTCGTGCCCGTCACGGCGTCGCTGAGATCGATATAGGCGTAGGCATCCTGCTTGAGTCGGTCAAGGTTCTTTTCCACAAATTCCGTCGACCCAATCAAATTATACTCTGCGGCATCCCACGACATGAATTCGATGCTGCGCAACGGCTTCCAACCCCGGTCAACGAGATCGCCAAAAATTCGGGCCAGCTCAATCATGACGGCGGTGCCTGTATGCGGGTTGCTGGCGCCGAATCCCATCGAGTCGCGGTGGTTGCCGATGAGGATTGACTTGGACGCCGTCTCCATGCCCTCGATCCGCCCATACACGTTCCAGATCTTTTGCTTTTCCACCTCGTCCTGCTCGTTTTGCAGACGCACAGTGGGAGAGCCCGAGTCACCCGTCCACCACTCCACGTCGGGCACCCCGCCGACCCAGTCAGGGTGCGCTTGCTGTCCGTGGCCTTTGAGGCTCTGCAGCAGCGGTTGCGCATCTCGCCAGGCCAGCGGCAGGCTGGGTATCTGGACCAGTCCGACAGCGTCGCTGACCTTGACGCGGGGCGACTGCTCTTCGCTTTCCCACTGGGGGGTGAGCACGTCTCCGAGGATCCAGTTCATCAGGCTGACGGAGTCGCCATGCACACCATCGGTAGGCATAAACCTACCCTGAGGAGCGACATCACCCAGAGGAAAGCCGTCGTCCTTGGGGTCATTGTATACGAGGGCGCCGACAAAGCCATGCATCTCGGCCAGCTTCACCTTCAGGGCAGTGCTCCTTTCGGTGCCTCCATTCCGCACCAGCGCAATGGCTCCCTCCATCTTGAGCCCGTCGCTTTTCAACTTTTCATAGTCTGCTTTCGAGCCGTAGTTTACGTAAATCAACGGGCCCCGCACGTCACCCGACTTGGAGTGGGCGTGGAATGCGTAGGTCTGGCGGCCGGCCGTCTCGTGGTGGCGCTCTTCCTCGTCCAGCTTGGCCGTCCATGTGGCCGTGCCGCTTTCGTCCAAGAGCTGCACGTTGCGGCCGTCTTGGCGTGGGTAGTTTATATATACAAAATATTCCTCCATGGCCACACGGTCGAGACCGGCCTTGCTGAACATGGCATACATGTCGCGGGCGGCGGCGTAGTCGCCCTCGGTGCCGGCGACATGGGCGTAGCTGGAGAAGTGCTGGACCGAGGCCCGCATGCGCATGGGCTCGACACGCTGCTGCAGGAAGTTGCGCAGGTCTTCTGCGTTGAAGCGCATGCCGCTCGTGAGTGGCGAGTTGAGGCCGGAAAAGAGGCCGCTGGTGAACAGGAACCAGAAGAAGCCGAGAATGATGAAGAGAGCGAGTATGCGCGCAAAAGTCAGGACCAGGAACATGCTGTTGACCTGGGGTATTTGAAAGTTTTGAAAGTTGAATCGGGGTCCGGAGCTGGCTGGCGGCTCTTCTGTATCGGTTTGTGTCTGGGCCTCGGCGTCAGCCGGTCGCGAGGGAAGCTGGATGCGCAGACGCGGTAATCTCGGTCGCCAGGACCACTTCCAGGAGGGAATCCGCAATCGCTTGCGCCACGTCGAGCTCAGGGAGCGATCGGGCTCCTCCATGTCCATCTCCTCGATCTCGCGGCGCACCTGCTCCGCCTCCGATGCGTCGTCGTCGCTGAGCAGACCATCGTCGTCGGACTCGTCGTCGGTCTCGACCGTCGGCGGGCGGTATCCGGTCCTGCGGGAGGACTCGCCATTGCCGGGCTGCCGCAGCAGCGACTGCTGCTCCGTCTGTGTGGCGCCGCGCTGGTCAGCGGCATCGCGAGCGGGCGGCACCCATCGACTGCCGCCGGCGAGGGCTTCATCGTAAGTCGGCGGCGTGGGATCGTAGAAGGGCACCTTTTCCGATGGCATGTTCGGTGCGCAAGGCCATCTATAGTGTGTTCGGGAATGCGGCGGCGGCCAAGTTGCGTGACAGGTGTCAGGTCTCCGGTCGGGAGCGCTTTTGAAACGGCTATGCAAAAGGAAATGGGCAAGGAGCTGTCGAAAAGAAAAGAAACAAAGAAAACGGGTACAATGAAAGTCAAGACAGGGTACAGAATTAAAGGGATAGATAGAAAAAAATGATGCACCGCCCGACGTTGTAGGATGGCCGTTGTCTACGCTTGGATGGCTTGGTCGTGAAGCTGGCTCAGCCCCAACTTTAGTGGCCCCTGAGAGCCGCGTGGACTGACTGGCACTGTCGCGCCAAGGCGCAGCTCAATGCAACCATTGGACGCTCGCATAACTGGGCAGAAACTTGTGTGAATTTACAATGCGGGATATCTGAGATAATTACAATGCAGGATATCTGAGGCGGACTGGCATCTGCAGATATGATTAATCGTACATCTAACTCGGATACAACACCACCCCTTCGTATTGCCTGCTTCGGATATTCTCCAGCGTCTGATTAAAATGCTTTTTGCTCGTCTCAACCGAGGCAGACTCTTGCTGGTTTCCGGCCAGGTTTGAGTGTATCAGCTCGATGAGACCGTTGAGATATTTCGTAGTGACCTGGTTTTGTCAGTACGCGCACGGTGGAAATGGGAGAGAGAGTACAAGCAGATGCACACATACCGACTCGTTTTGCTGGTCAAAGTAGTAAACGTAGCGGTCTAGAATTTCGACAAACAACTCAATCGACGTCGCTGTCTCCATGCACGAGTCTGCCACGCGCAGAGCTCGCTGCAAGCACTCGAGTACACGCTTGCCGTCCCGGTACAGCTGCTTGGTCAGCATCATCTACATCAACACATGCTGGACAACTTACATCAGATTCCTCCGTTTCCTTGTTGGCCGGAATGATATTAGCCCACCACAGATGGCTGGCCAAGTAAACGGCGCGGCACTGGTCTGGCTTGCGCAGCAGCTTGCTACCATGCTGAGCACACTTGGTAATGAGAGTATCGTAGTTCTCCTTGCCAAAGTTGCGCGTCTGGTGTAGCGACGACGCAATGACGCACACGGCTTGAAACTGTGCCTTGGAGTCGGAAACAGCTTCTTCGTAGACTGTAAATGCTTGCGCATAAAACTCATAAGCGGCCTCCTCGAAGCCCGTCATATCTGCAGCCTGACCCGCAGCGCAGAACAACCGCAGGGCCATCTCCGATGCACCAGATCCATTGACCCGTGTATACATGGTGCTTAGCGCTGAATGCATGAATTTGAATAGAGCGTTGCTTTGCGTTTCCCAGTTATCGTCCAAGCCTTCTCTCGCCTTCAACTTGCGAGTGAGTCGTAGGCCAGCTGTGATGAGTGGAGGTGTTGTTGTGCGAATGCGATCACCACCATCCGCGAAGGCCTTCCTCGTCATTTGAAGCAGCTTGAATTGTGTGTCATTGTCTTCAGCCTGCAACAGATGCACCATTCTTGCTAGCCATCCTTGCTCCTGCATGGTCTCGTCCGTCTCCACAGGACGACGTTGAGTGGCGGGATAGCCTTGTGCAGCCTGGTTACCCTCTTTGATGAGGACAGACATAATTTCTAGTACATTCTCGAGCTGTTCCGTCTTGATTACCTTGGTCTGAGTCTTGAGGAGGGTGCGAATGATATTTCCGGCGACGGCGCGACGGGTAGGATAAGATTGGGCTTGGAACAGTGGTACATATGTCGGCAGCGATAGGGCAGTGAATATCGAGACGTAGCGGTCCAGTGGCGCTTGCAAGAGAGCCAGCAGGCTTTGCTGTGCAGGGACAGAGTGCAGATCGGCATTGTTCATGTTCTCCTTGGTCTTGGTGGCAGCGTAGGCGAGGATTTGGTCGACGAAGTCGAGTCGGTCAGGGTAATTATTCAGGGCAAGGTTTTGCAGCGAAACGAGTAAAGCGATGGTATCTGGAATGGGCAGATGTTGTGCTTCGACGAGATTTTTGACCTGAGCAAAGAACACTTCGTACAGCTGCACGCCACCACCAGCGACCTTTGATCCTTCGGCAGATGGCTCCTCGGCCGTCTCGGACACAAGTGTCTCGGCGTCAGCGTCGCCATTCGTATCCTTGTCCTGGGATTGTTCGCCTTCGCCTCGATTCTCGCCATCGGCTTCGGTGTCGTCGGTGCCCTTGGTATCCTTCAGCTTGGCCTTTTCCAGCAGCTTCGCGAGGGCCTCGTCCTCGCGACTCCCTTGCTCGGGCGACTTCTCGGCCGAGGTCTCGCGCTCGGCAAACTCGGACAACCTGTCCATAAGGCCAATAACAATGGACTTGACATTAACGTGCGGGTTGAGGCGGGAAACGGCGCCGAGAAACTTGTCGAGTGTGTGCAGGTGGTATTCATCGGGGAAGACTTGAGTGATGACCTCTAAGAGGTATTCCTGAGCCAACACATCGCGACACTGCACAACCTGTTCCAGCAGCGGGCCGAGAATTGTCGACTGGTAGGTCTCGAGATCAACCAATTGGCTGAGGCGCACGATGTTGCTGCCCACAAGAAGCTGCAGCTCCTTCCGCTCCCGGATGCGCTGATCTCTTTCTCTGGAATGCCCCTGGTGCTGCAGACGAACCCAAAGCTTGTTCATCTCGACAAAGTTGGTGAGGATAAAGTTTATAGAATCGCCGAGGTTGCCTTCCGGGCCATCGCTATCGGTAGTGGGAAGGTAATCCCTAGCCTGCCCTGACAGATAGTATCGGAGGAAGAGGCCGCGTATGGGGTGCTGGACGCCGCGGCTCATGTCCATCATATCTTTCATGAGCTCCTTGACCGGCGCATCCGCGATGCCCATGTAGGCGGTGCCGACCGTGACCATGAGGTAGAGGCGGGGGATTATGTTGCCAGCGTACTGCACAAGCTCATAGAGATCGGCGAGGTGATTGACCGGGTGGTTCTCGCGGAGGTGTACTGACAGGTAGCGCAAAGCATCAAAGACAGCCATGTAAAGCTCGTAGTACTGTTTGGGGCCGAGGCTGCTAGTTCGCAGTTCCGAGACGAGAGTCGAGCTAAGAGGTCAGTTGGGGACTTGCTACGGTGAACAAATAATACGTACCAGCATTTCAGCGCATCCATAAGCTTGCCGGGCGTGTCGAGACATTTTCGCATAAGCGAGGTCTGCTGTCGAACGGCGACCAGGGCATCCTCCAGGAGGCGCGCCTGGTCTTCGGGGGGTGCAGGTGTTGTCATGGCGGTCCCGTGCTAGACACCAGGTTGTATTGACCAGGCTGTAAGAAGCAGTATCGGAATAGCACCGTATCGACGCAATGCAGAGATCTGGGTGCAGGATGGTGATGGTACGGAGCTGGCTGGCTCGTTTGGAGCCTCCACAGGGAACGGGTGGGACGGTGACGCGCAGGCAATCACGTGTACCAGTATAGCTCTACAACATGAACTGAACGACACCGCAGTAGACTATTTGCTATTCGAAAGAAACATTGTCTGGTAAATTTAGCGATATACTTTGGCGACATAAATGTTGGCAAGTTCGCTTGCGGGCTTGCGCACTGCATTTCCTCAACCCGCATTGTCGTCGCATAAACTGGTCTCTAGCTCGAACTGGCCAACACAACACCTTGACTTCAATTGAGGCTGATTGTAGGAGCAACAGCTCGTAAGCTTAACATTAAAATCAACTACTTTCCCCGCGGCTATTCGAAGTCTGAGACCAGCTGTTCACTCGGTCATCAGTGCCAGCACCCAAATCACGGTTTCCCCATCATTGGCAAACAGCATTGGGGCGACCCGTATCTTTCAGCAACAGCAGCGTTCAGTCTCTAAAAGCAAACCATGTTTATTCCAACAGGTGATCTAGAAATCAGGGCTATATCAGCATCATAAGGTATGTGCGTTGTCAGTGGCGGTCGCCGCTAGAACAGCCATCAGATGGGGCTTAGCCTCAACGGCCACGTATATTGCTTTTACAACACCATGGCATTTCAAATTCGCTCGGCGACGGTTGTAGACACCGACTTCATCATCGGCGCTTTTGACTCGGTCATTCCTGTGCTTATCGCGGCCGGCAACGTCGGCCAGTGGGGGACGGAGCTCTTTTCCGAAAAGGACGGCTTTTTGGATTCGACGCGGGATGACCTGCTGCAGTCGGAGCGCTTTCGCAT
Source organism: Cordyceps javanica (assembly GCF_051103115.1). Lineage (NCBI taxonomy): Eukaryota > Fungi > Ascomycota > Sordariomycetes > Hypocreales > Cordycipitaceae > Cordyceps > Cordyceps javanica. The sequence continues at coordinate 5,093,388 of NC_139296.1, forward strand.
GACGGGCCAAGGCGAACGCATCCGTATCTTCGTCGCCGGGGCCAATGACTCCCGGGATCTGGTCGCGTTCATTACCGTCCGAGAGGGCCATTTTTCGCAGCACATATCTTCCCTCGGCGCCCTAAAGCCATACGTGGACGAAGCAGAGAGCTTGCGGGGTGGTTATACCTACATTGATGTGCTGATAGCAGACCAGCGCGTTGAGCAAAGCGCGCGCAGAGGGGCGGGCGCTGCGTTGATAGAGCACGTCAAGCGCCATACACGGAAGAATGGAGCGCGAGACGTATACGTTGACTGCTGGTCCGGCGGCGATGGAAAGCTAGTACAGTAAGGATACGTTACAACCTCGTGTGCAGTGGCTGACTACGTAGATATTATCACGGCATCGGGTTCAAGTCGATTGCGCCGCTGGAGTTCAAAAAGAAGGATGGCAGTACCTGGACCGGGACACTGATGCACATGCAGCTCGGTGCGTAACTGTTAATGTTGGAATGGCGCTAATAGGTCGACCAATATTCATCATGTAAATCTTGATTATGCTATCATGTTGTATATGTCACTCTCACTTGTCCGCGTTAAAATCGGCCACGGACACCAGACGGCCAACCACCTCGTACTTTTCGCTGAAGCGGGCCTCCCAGCCCTCGAGAGCCTCAATCTGCTCAGCATCGAGATCCTGCAGCGGATCCAGCGGACCGTCGAGGTCCTTGGTGAGCATGTCCTCGTCGAAGCTGTGGCTCGCGAGGCCGCGGCTGGCGTCGCGGCCGGCAAAGTTGGCGTAGGGACCCCCGGGGCCGTAAAAGTTGCGACCGCTGGAGACGTCAAAGACCCTTCCACGGACGGCCATGAAGACGGGGTTGCCGTTCTCGCCGTTGAGGGGCAGCAGGGTGCGCGGGGTGTAGGTGCGGAAGACGACGGGCGGCGGGGGCTTCGGGATGTCGTGCTTGGCGGGGGCGCGGAAGAGGGCGTATACGGCGTAGAGGACGGCGGAGACGAGAATGATGTTGAGGGGGGTGAAGAGGGAGTCACTGGAGAGGTTGGATGTCAGCAGAGAGCAGGGCGGGTGCGGAAACGCGGAAACGAGCGCGCACCTGGCTGGCGCCTTGGCCGCCTCCTCGGTCATCCGCTGCTGGACGTAGTCCATTGCGGGAGTGTTGATGCAGAAGTGGCTGTGCTGAGGTGGTGTTGATGAAGGGGGGAGGATGGAGTCGGCGTTGCGTGGTCGCAGAGATGCCAGGTTGTCGTAGAGGTGGAAGCTGCTGGAAGCTGAGCCGGTTCAGCCGGTGATGTCAGATTGGCGCATATTTAGTACCGATGGAGGCGGGCTGAGAGGTTGAAGGATGTAGGAAAACGGCAAACGAAGCTACACTTAGTAGCATAGAGGAAATTCGTTCGACAATTTTTTTCCCGTCTCCCTCCTTCTCTCTCCCTTTCGCTTTTTTTTCCCTCCAGGCATTCTCTTTGTCTGTCTTGTGTTTCTGTTGAATGCTCTCAAGTAAAGTGCGGTGACCAGCAACGTAAGTTCTAAGTAGTATCGAGAGAACATGATTCATAACATTTAGTTTTCCTTTTCTCCTTTTCGCCCTTTTTCCCCTTGGCCCCTTGACCCCTTTGGCCCGTTTTTTGACTGTGTAATTCTCCCGTCTATTTTGTTAAATGCTCTCAAGCCAAGTGGTGTAAATGGCATACCAACGGAGCGCCGTAGGTGACATCGAAATACAATATTGATTGTATATTATTTGCCCCTTTCTTCCTCTTCCTTTTTGCAGTCCTTAGTTTGTATCATCTTTTCCCTCGCCCTTGTTTCCCAAGCCGCTGTTGGGCCGGGCGCATGAGCGATCCTGTCGGGACGGTGCTTGGCGATCCAACCGCCCGTATTCTCGCCGACCGATCTGCAGACCCAGGCAAGCAGATGCAACTCGAGAACTGCACAGCAGTTGGGACACGAGTCACGATAGTCAGGAGAGCAAACAATATCCCTTGATACTACTTACAGGCCGTCGACAATTGGCCACAGGCGACGGTGTGTAGTTATTTCCCAGCACAACTAGCTACGCACTAGCAGGTCTGGTGACAGTCTGCTGGGGTCGCTGTGGGCATCTAGATGCTCTTGGAACGAGGTGACCGGTCAGGGTCTCCCGGGACACCGGGCCTGAAGTGACAGATGCCAATAGGATTATTTGGAGATTAATGTTTCTTGAATTCAACATGTATGCAGGGAGCTGGGGCGCACATGTTGGACCGAGTCAAAGGAGACGAATGGTAGGTATCTCAGGTATTAGTTAGTAGATTTGTACCTGGTGTGACTAGCAAGGGAAAAGAGGCAGTCGAGTAGTACAAGGAAAGGTAACAGAAGAAAAACTTAACAGGACAGAAAAGGTGTAAAATAAGAAAAAAATAGAAAAGGAAAAGGGAAATGGAGAGTAAAAAGAAAACATGTATTGTATTGCTTTTTTTTTTTCTTTAAAAAATGTGCCAATACTCAAGCTCCAGTAGCCAGGTTCACCTACACTCCCCACTGTACTTAGCAGGTATGAGACTTGAGTAAGGTATGTAGGTACTAAGTTAGGTAGGTAGTACCTTAATAGTATTTGCTTGCCTACTTGCTGCTGCCTACCAGCAGGTAACCTTAGTAGGTACCTACCTACTAATAACCTAGCAGCCTAAGTAGGTACTAAACTACCTAATTACCTACTACTTAACCTTCTAACCTACTTTGGCTGCTTAGGTACAACCCCCCCTAACAGGCGGTCAGTCACCAAGCCAAAGCCCTGCTAGCTTCAGCCTTCCTAGCTGCGGCATCCATTATCCTAGCCCGTTTGCTCATCCCAGAGGGCCCGCCAAGTATTTACGACTCGTAAACCTCTCCAGCTTAAACCTCTTCTCTCTTCATCGTCTCCCTCGTCTCCATTGTCCAATTTTCATCACTCAATCTCCCCCCCCCTCGTCATGGCTTCGCATTGACGCCTGTACTCCCTCAGTTTGCTGTCTCTGGTGCGTCCGAACCTCTGCCCGCCCCCCCTCCCCTGGAAGTCACTCCTGCAATGCACCTTGATATCCCGGGGCTGACCTACCGGTACCTTACTTGCTGGTCTCCAGCAAACTAAGTAAGTAGGCAGTCTTTCATCCATCACCGTCATCACCACAAAAAGCCAGACGCCCGCCGTGACAAATATTTTCTTGTGCATTGTCACACCCGTCGCATTACACACGACGCCACCGCGAGACACGCCCACAACCTCGTCGCTCGCCGCTCCGCCTCGTCGACATTGGCCCGGCGCTGCAGCTGGCAGGGGCCCGTTCCTGGGTGTACTAAGTATCCGTACGCCTGCCTGATTGCGCTTGCCTCCTTGTCAATGAATGAAGAACGGCCTGTCGCTACCCGCTGGTAACCTCGTCACTCGCTTGACTCACCAACGAGCACTCCTTCTTCGCTCGAGGCAAGACACCTGCTTCTCAGGTGACGAAATCCTCCGTCTTCATTGATGCGCGGCTCACCCGACACACGCTCCGTTGTTCGTCCCTTGATAACTCAACTTGGTCTGCTTTCCTCCTCTCCGTCGGATTCTCAACCGCCAGTCTTCGACCAACAACCGTCATGGACGTAACCATCGCCACCGTCTCCTCTCTCGCAACCTTCTGCTACCTCTATCCGGCAATCATCTTCGTCTTTTCTGCCATTGCTCACGTTGTCGCCACTTGCACCCTCCGGGACTTGAAAAACGAAGACAGGCCACTTCGACCCAGCAAGCGCTTCATTGTCACCTCGTATGCTTTGTTTCTAGCCACATATGCCGCGCAGCTGGTCCTTCTCTGCACTCATGCCATTCTCATCCACGCTTGGACTGTTGATGAACATGTCATCATCAGTCGCCTGTCATGCTTTCTTGTCTTTGGCATCCAGCTGAGTCGCATTCTTGACTCTGACCGTCCCTTGCCCGTCCCGGTCTGGGGCTCCGTTGCACTGGCTTTGGCCTTTGAAGTCGCCATCACACTTTGGTCGACGCTTTCTTCTACTACCAAGCTTTCGGGCATTTTTGTCATTGCCGATTTTATCTTGAGCCTCTTGCGCTGCACCGTCTTTGCCGTGCTAGGTTCTGCCGCCATCTTGGGCTGGTGGACTGCGTCAGAGCCAAGCCCTGAAGCCGAATCACTTCTACCCAAGGATGATCAGCCCAATGGCTACGGAACGCAATCTGGAAATGAGGCTGAGTACAGCTGGGAAAGACGACAGCGTGAAGCTCGTGAGGTTATGGAGAAGCGCCTCAAGCAAAATGGTAACTGGTTTCAATACGTCAAGGGGTTCATGGTGAGAACTCGGCTCCTAATTCCCGTCCATACCTAGCTAACCTGTCAGATTTTATTTCCATATGTGTGGCCGGTCGGACACAAGGCTCTACAAATGCGAGCCTTTGCTGTCGTTCTCTGTCTTTTCGTGTCCAACGCACTGCATCTGCTGATCCCTCGCCAGACTGGCATCATCATGGATAGCCTGAGTGGCACCAACGACGTCAGCCCTTGGATTGCTGTTTTGACGTATGCCGTGCTGCGTCTGGCCTCGTCCGAATGCGGCATTGAGCTCATTCGGCAGTGGCTCTGGATTCCAGTCAAGTACTTTTCCCATGATGCGCTCACCCGTGCTGCCTACTCTCACATGATGAATCTCTCTGCCGATTTCCACGACTCCAAGAGCTCTTCCGACATGCTCATGGCCATTCATGGCGGCAGCGCCGTCTCCAACGCCGTCGAGAGCATCTTTCTCCAGGCCACCCCCATGCTAGTCGACATGATGGTGGCCGTCGTCTACCTCTCCGTCACGTTTGGGCCTTACGAAGGACTCATCACCATGGCCACGGCCACGATTTTCCTGCACTGCGCTAGCCGTCTTGTGGCCAAGTCCAAGTCGGTCAACCGAAACAGAGTCAACGCCCTATACCAGGAGCACTACGTCCGCCACTCTGGTCTCCTAGGTTGGCAGACTGTTTCGGCATTCAACCAGATTGGCTACGAAGATAATCGACACGCTAATGCCGTGGCAAACCGTTGGCTTAGGGAGCAGCAGTACGTGTTGAGCTGGCATATTTCGACGGCGTTTCAGACGATTGTGCTCTCCTCTGGACTTTTAGCATCTGCCTTTCTCGCCGTCTACCGCATCCAGAACGGGCAAGCTACCTCTGGTCAATTTGCCATGCTGCTCATGTACTGGGCTCAGCTGACCTCGCCGTTGCAATTTTTTGCCAAGCTAGGCAAGAGCATGAGCGACGACTTTATTGATGCCGAGCGTCTTCTCGACATCATGAACACTAAACCTAGCGTCGAGAACAAGAAGAATGCTCGCCCTCTTAAGTTTCTCTCTGGCAAGGTCGAGTTTGACCAGGTTTGCTTCAGTTACGATGAACAAAAAGGCGTCATCAAGGACGTCAATTTGGACATTCCCGGCGGTCAGACCGTGGCTTTTGTTGGTGCCACGGGAGCCGGTAAATCCACGTTGCTCCGCTTGCTTGACCGCTTCTATGACGTGACAGGCGGCGCGATTCGTATCGATGGGCAAGATATTCGCGATGTTGATCTTTTCAGCCTCCGCGACCGCATCGGCATTGTTCCTCAGAACCCCATTCTCTTTGACGACACCATCATCAACAATGTCCGATATGGCAGAATCACAGCCACTGATGAAGAGGTGTACGACGCTTGCAGAGCTGCTTGCATCCATGATAAGATCGTGGGCTTTACCCATGGATACCAGACGCGTGTCGGAGAGCGTGGTGTAAAGCTATCCGGAGGAGAGCTTCAGCGCGTTGCAATTGCACGTGCCATTCTACGCAAGCCCGATATCGTGCTGCTCGATGAGGCGACCAGTGCGGTAGACACCGACACGGAGCAGCAGATTCAGCTCTCATTTAGACGTCTTTGCCAAGGCCGCACTACGTTTATCGTTGCTCATCGTCTGTCGACCATTATGAATGCTGACCGCATTGTGGTGATTGAGCACGGTGAGGTGATTGAGAGTGGAAGTCATGACGAGCTGATTGGCTCTGGCGGACGGTATGCGGACCTGTGGTCAAAGCAAGTTTTTGTACAACCCAAGGGTCCACCTGTCAACATTACAAAGGCTTTGGATGAACAAAAAGATTCGAAAGCTGCTTTTTCCGAGCAGGAAAGTACCCAGGTTTCACGTACTGTTAGTGACAGTGGAGACGAAACGCCCTTGTCTGAGCAAGACTCCGGCGACGCCGTCCATCAAGCCACCCCAAGAGTCACACGCGACCTGGCAACAAGAGACTCCATCGACAGCGATGCTATGAGCAAAGCTTCAAGGCTTAACCCGGTGGCTCCTGAATTCACGCCTCGCACTGCTACCCCGAAGATGGTCGCCAAGACGAGCGACTACGACAAACTGAGCTCGTCGGCCGAAAGGGCAAGGCTGTGGGCTGACGAGGTTGCCGCCGCCAAAGCAGATGAAGGGCAGCCGGAGCATGAGATGCCCAGGCCTAGCACCGAGGTCGAAGATGACTCAAAGGACTCTAGCGCTTAGAATTTGCCAGAGGAGCGAACAGATTCGGTTGGAAAGATGCCAGACGTCCAATACAAGCACCCTCGCTACTCACGACGCATCCAGTCAAAGAGTGATCCACCACATGCGGATCTTGAGCTGGCCAATCCTGTGCCAGTCGATCCCACGGTCTCAAATGTATGTTTGTCAATGTCGAGATGTCCAATAATGCGCAAGCTAACTTGAACAGAAGCGCAGGGTTTCTGCTCCCCACGCGAATCACACCTCCCTTCCCAAACCAAAAACAGCACCCAAAGTGGACACTCCCAGTCGGGCCCCGTCAGGGCCTTTGCCTGAAGTAAAGGAAGACACAGAATCAAAGACAGAACTTGCAGGAGCAGAACATAGAAATGATGAAAACGAGCCACCAGCACATGTCGGAGACGGCAAGGCTACTGGAACACTCCCTAATACCCGTGGCTCTCGTCGAGGACGGGGGTGGCTCCGTGGACGCCGCGGCCGCGGCCCATCGGGCGGTCTGCGAACAACATCATCTTCAATCGGCACAAATTGAATCATTGCTCATGTGTATATATATATAGCGGCGGACTGGCTTCATTGTATTATTTACTACATTCGTCGGCATGCAAAGAGGGTATCCAGCATTTACAACATTTCATTCATTGAGGATGTTGTTACAGAGCTGCATTGGAATTTCAGCATGGATTTGCATTCATGGGAGAGTTACCTTGGAATGGTATACTTGTGCATTATTTACTCATAGATTATGGTAGATGACTTGTTAATGCACTCGATTGTATCACTAGAGTACAGGAACACTGCGCATCACTCCGTTGGGGATGTATCGGATGACGGCGAATAGAATGAGACAGGGCAGTGCATCGTGTGTGCGGGCGTGTTGGATGACTCTGAATGCAGATGAATGTATCATTGAATCGTTTCTAGGTTCCATTATCGCCCTGCGCCAGGACCACCGGCGCCACCAGGGGGAGCACCACCGCCCATCATGTTGCGGGCCCTAGTTTGATATCAAGTTAGTGATGCTAGTTTTACTCATACGTCTGTGTGTGTGTGTGTGTGTGTGTGTGTGCACCTCGTCTCTCTCCTTGGTCGCACGAGGAGGGACAAAAAACAAAACTTACATCTCGGCAATGTTGGGGTCGCTCATGAGGCTGTTGAGGTCGGGCATGCCGCCGCCCGAGCCAAACTGGTTGGCCATGTCGCGGATGCGCGGGTTGCTCATGAGGTTGCTCATCATGTCGGGGTTGCTCATGAGGTTCTGGGCCATGCTGGCAAACATGGGGTTGCTCATGATGGCGCTGAGATCGGGCATGCCTCCGCCCGCGCCGCCTGCGCCTCCCGCACCACCGGCACCACCGGCGCCGCCAAACATGTTGGCGAGGCTGGCAAAGTCGGGCATGCCGCCGGCACCGGCGCCGGCACCACCGCGCGCGGCGACGTCGTCCTCGCCAGCCTCGCCGCCGCCCGTCTCCTCGACGCGGCGCTTGGCCGTCTCGTAGCCCTTCTTCATGGCGTCAGAGCCGCCGTTCCCTTCATACTCGATGCCCTTGGCGTAGGCCTCCATGGCGCCCCGGGCGTCGCCGAGGGCGAAGCGGGCGAGGCCGAGGCGCGACCAGGCTTTCGTGTAGGCCGGGTCGAGGGCGACGGCGGCCTCGGCGTCGAGGCGGGCGCTGGCGTGGTCCTTGGCGGCCGAGTGCGCGGCGGCGCGGTTGCTCAGGAAGACGGCGTTGCGTGGGTGCAGCGCCAGAGCCTGCGTGTAGAGGTCGATGGCGGTGGCGTAGTCCTTTTGCGCCATGGCGGCGTTGCCCTGGCTCTTGAGGCCGTCGGCCTCGCGCTTCTTGTCTTCAGAAATATTGTCGTCCTCACCAGCAGCAGCAGCGGGAGACGCAGCGGTAGCGGCGGCGGCGGCAGTAGCGGCGGCAGTAGCGGCAGCAGTCGCGGCAGCAGGGTTGTTGCGCGACTTGGCGACCTCGTAGACGGAGTAGATTTGCAGCAGGTTCTGCGCGCCAATGGCGCCGGCAACGGCCGCCTTGTCCGTCGGGTCGACCTTGAAGGACTCGGCGATGCAGTTGATGGCCACGTCGATCGAGTCCTTGTCGTCGGCGGTCAGCGTGCCGTCCGTGGACGAGGTGGCGAGGAACTCGCAAATGGCGAGGGCCAGCTTCTGCTTGGATGTGGGAGCGGCCTAGAAGCGGCAACCGGAAAAGAACATTGTCAGTAAAGAAGCTAATGTCTATAACAAAGAAAAGAATCCCATGGCCTCGAAACTGCAGCCGCCCCCTCTCCGCGCGTTGGGGGGGGGGGAAGAGGTGGGTGATTTGTTTGGCGGGGTGTCTTTTCCTTTTTTTGAGAGGAAAGGAGGGGGGAGAGCAGAAGGGGGAATCGAATGGGTTGTACGAAGCTTGAGAATCAGGAGAGGAGGACGCTATTACCATTTTTGACTGATTTTCTGAGTCGACGGGGAGGGGCAGACGACGAGTTTAATGAGAGATCAAAAGGGCGAGACGCAAAGGAACCCCCCGTTTCGGCGGTGATGATATGGGTTGGCGGGTGCGGGAAAGCAACAGGGTCGGAGGAGGGCAAAAAAAGGTGGGCTGTCGTTTTCTGCCGACGCCCCGCGGTGAAGGAAAGGTAGGTAGGTGCCTACGTACTTAGGCTGTGTGCCTGGCCCTGCATGGGGGGGGTCTTGCTGGCTTACTGAGTATCAGGTAGCTACCTTGGCTAACCACACGTATATCAGCTACTCAACAAAAAGGTATGGATCGTGGTTGTATGTGAAGAAGAAAAGGGCGTATATATTTAAAAGAAAAAAGTAGAATCATTTCTGTTAGTGAAAGCAAAATCTAGACTCCCAATCCATGCATTTTTATACACAAGCGAAGAGAACACCACCTCCCCTCCCTCCCTCCCCCTTCACACACACACACACACACACACACCGCTCACTTCTTTTGCCGTCTCGGGCGGTCCACGTTCTTGACTCGACGGTTCGAGAGTGCCGCTACCTTGCGCGTCTTGGTGTATATGCGGAGGGCGTCGCGCAGCACTATGAAGAGGCACCCGCCGACCAGGCTGCGACCCCATTGCTGCTGAAAGAGGCCGGGCCGGCCTGCGCCGCCGGAGCCGGAGCCGGGGCGCGTCCACGGGTTGCGCAGCGGCGCGGCCGTCCACTGCTTGGGCAGGACGAGGCGCAGCGCCTCGCCCGCGGCAAACGAAACGCCCGGCAGGATGAGCGCCGTCACGATGGCGTTGGACACGCTAGAGAGGATCGCGCCGAGGCCCATTCGTCGCACGGGGGCGGGCGGTGCTTCGTGGTTCGGGGCTTGGGCATCGGCGGCGGCATCGGCGGCGGCATCCGCAGGCGGTTGCGCTCGGGGTACGACCGGAGCGGGAGCAGCTTCCTCGGCGGCGACATCGCCGGCATCATGGGCTTCACCTGCTTCGACAGCGTCACCGACTGGGGCTACAACAAATGCATCATCTGGAGCATTGCCATCGTTGCGCGCTTCACCGCCTGCCTCATCCATTTCCATCTCCTCGACAATTACCTCGAGCATGAGAGCCTCGTCGCCCTCACCATCGCCTTCGTCCTCGCCGTTGGGCTCATCGGCGCGAATGTCAATCTGGAACCCGTCGCCCCGGGGGTGGTCATCTGCCTCGTCCTGCTCGAGCGCATCGATAAGCGTCTGCAGGATGCCGACTATACCACCCTGTGCATGGGCAGCGTTGCGCGCTGCGTTTGGGTTCTGGTTACCATTGTCGTTGTTGTTGTTGTTGTTGTCATTATTATTATTGGCAGGCTCTGGTCGGGGCTGGACAGGCGGCAGCCCGAGAAGCTGGCGGTTCATCTTGGTCTCGTAAGGGAGGACAAGCTCCTTGTAGAGATTGTAGTAAACGGAACGAATGTAGGGAAAGACGGCCATGGCGAGCTGGGGTGATGGTGGCCAGGTAAAGAACTGCTCGTCGTGCAAGACGTGGTAGATGCCGTACTGCGGTTGTTAGGATCAAAGCAACGGCGCCACCCATGCATTGGAGATGGACTCACAAAAGATGCCGTAGGCAGAAAAACCTTGTTGCTCCAGCCGGGAAACAAGTGTCCCAGGAGCAGGGCCGGGGCGACATTCATCAGGACCAAGGCGTTGGCGATGCGTTCGCGCGCAAAGGCCAGGGGTGCGGTCCGCCTGCCATCAATCATCATTTCCGGGCCCATGACGAAGCGCATCATTGCGTCCTTGCCAGAAAAGGTCCAGAGGGCCATGGCGCCGTACATTTGCATGCTGAACTGGACGCCCATGGACAGGGCGGTGAAGAGGACGAGGGGGCTCGCCTTGGTGAAGCGCCTGGCGATGAGGTCGGTCGCCGCGACGACGGGGTCCCACGCGCCCTCCATCTCGACGGCCGACTTGCAGACGGGGCACTTGAGCGGGCGGTTGGAGCGCTCGCAGTCTGTCACCCACGACAGCATGCAGTCCTGGTGCGCCTCGAGCGTGCAGGGGCACGGGTCGACCCAGGAGCCCGGGGGGTCGCAGGGGTCCTCGTCGGTCAGGCAGATGAAGCAGCGGCGCGGCGTGTCCGGGGCGCGGGGAGCCGTGATGACCTCCATGGCGGCTGGCGGAAGGTTCGGGCTCGGCTCTGCGGGCGCGTCTCTGTTGTCTGCTGGGTCCATCAATTGTCTGTTTTGATGGCTTTGGTTGTTGGAGGGAGCAGCGATGCGGCTATTGCATGTCGATTGCAGGGCGGGGGGGGGGGGGCTGAGGGCGGGGGGGAAGTTGGTGGTTGGCAGTCGGGCGATTAAACGCGGACAGTCAGGCAGCCAGGAGAGAGACAAGGCCAGACAGAGAGACTACGAGTTCGAAAATGCGCGAACGAGAAAACGAGTTGAAGTGAAAGCGGGTCGCACAGAGGTGATGAGACGAACAAGGCGAAGAGGACAGGTACTTGAGGTTTGTGTTGCCAGGCCGGGCGTGATGCAAGCCGACGGCGACGACAAATTGTTGAGAAGTGCGTTCTGGGTTCAGGCCGAGGCAAACGAGCGTTGAGAGGAGCGCGGCGCTGATGTCACCATCAGCGGTTATCGACCGGCTGCGGAGCTGGCCAATAGGAGCTGTCCGCTGCTGGGTTCGCACTAGAGGTGGTGTTCTATGATGGAAGAAAATGTATACCAGAAATCTTGAAGACTTTGAAAACTCGAAAGAGTGAAACAGAAATAAATGATGAATGAGGAAAATTGAATTAAATAACAAAAAACAAGGATATTTGGTGCAAGGGTCGGGGTAGAACTACATCTCTTGGTACGCAAGCAAAGATGTGTGAACCTGACATGGGTCAGAACTGATGAAGCTACCAGATGGATGAAAGGTAAGCATTGTGTTTTCCCTGTACATGTAGAAACTTGACAAAGGACCATTCTCTATCATGGCATCGGCTGGTTCGTTCACCAGCCACCTTGGTCAATCAGCCCTTCAGAGCTGATGCAGCTACTAGATGGATGAGAGGTATCAGAACTACCCTGCAAGTGTAGAAACTCAACAACGAAGACATTGTCACCATGACACTCACGGATCCATTCGCCAAGCGCCTTGGCCAGCCAGTCATGGCCCAGAAGGCAGGCGGGAAGACGCAAGGAGGCTACATCACGAGAGTGTGGCTGTTGGCAGACCTTTTTTTCTTCTTTCTCTTTTCTCAAGAAATCATCGTCAATGTTATAAAGAAAAGCATCGTCAAGACGAAGTCACACCCTCTTGGCAATGAATCCAACCCCTCAGAGGAAAACACAACCGCCACAGGACCCCCCTCATATACCAACTGCAACACGGCCATACGAGCACCGATCAAGTCAATCGACCAAGACCAGCCATCTCGCGGACCTGTACGACTTTGGGTCCAAGGAAGCCATATTTGTGTATTTTTGCTCGTGGCGTCTGCATGTGCACGAGGGGGCACCGCCACCACCAGCACCACATGCACACACATCACAACATGCTCAACGTTGCTCAATAACACCACTCAGACCACTCATCACGTTATGGGTTCATGCCAAGTTGCGACGTGGGGATTCCCTACAGAACCAGCTCCGTCTTTCCTCCTCAAAGGAGAAATTGGAAAAAAAAAAAAAGTTCAAGCTCATCAGACCGGGCACCAGCGGCTGCTCCCGTTTCCCAAATCCCCCGTCCCCCCCCCTTCGTGAAGGCCGCGGTAGTATGAGCAAGTTAGCACCCGGATGGCCAGCCCATTCCCGCCCCAGAAACGCAGGCCCGCGCACTGCAACCTCTTATAAAGCACCGCAAACCTCCTCATACTGCCCCAGCCCCTCAACCACACCCCCCCTTGCCATACACACGCACATACACACACCCTTGTCATGTTGTCATTGCTGTATAAATAGCGATCGTGCATCAATGAAGAGAGACCTGGCGTTGCGTTTTGGGCGGCCATGCGGCTACTGAATGGGCTTGCAGCTGAGTGCTGGCGACAACTTTGAATAATACACACCACCACCACCACCACGACGATCGCCTCGGCCCCCGCTCCCACGACGAAGACGACCACCCACTACGTTGCGCTGCCGTCATGTTGACAAAGACGGCGACCGCCGCCGACCTCGTCCGGCATGTCCTCCTGGGCCTCGAGACGTGCATTGTCGTCTTGGCGATGCTTCACTCTGCCCACGCGGCGCTGACCGCGGGACGCCTCCAGTCGCTGCAGTGCTCCGTGAGTGGTCACTGCGAGGACGACGAACAGCGTCGAGGCGACGAGGCAATGAGGTACGGAATAAAACTACCTACCTGCCTACCTACCTACCTGCCTACCTACCTACCCACCTACGCGTCTATCCACTCCCCCCTTCTGCCTTTCATGTAGACACCTATAAATCGACCGGTCCTTTACTAACATTGCTTTGGGGCGGCGGCGGCGTGTGTAGTCTAGTCAGCTCCGGCCTGGCACTCGCCATCCTCTCGAGCGTCGTGCTCCTCGCGCGGCTCGCGCTCCTGCAACTGCGCCACTTCCCGCGGTCCGTCGGCCTGCTCTACGACGTGCTGATGGGTGTCCTCTGGGCCCTGGGGCTGGCGCAGCTCGTGCTGCTCGCGCCGCGCGCGACGACGATGCGGAATCTTAGCAGCGACAGCGACAGCGACAGCGGCGGCGGGAACAGCGTCGTCGTTGACGCGGGCGACGGCGGCCGGGTTGTCATCTTGGAGACGTGCTGGCGCGTGCGCGGGGTCGCCCTGGCCGCCGCGGCCGTGGCCTTGCACACCGGCCGCATGCTGCTGGAGCTGGCGCTCGTCTGCCTCGTCAGGCGGCGCACCGCCCGGGCGGCGCCCCCGCCGTCCGGGTTCCCGTACTACCGGCCGATCGAGCAGGACGATGAGTGGGAGGCGGAAAAGGGCCATTGGTCGGCGCCGCCGCAGGCGTACAGTCCTGTACTGGCATTCTTTCCTGACGACTAGTTTACCTGACGACTAGATAGCCAAGCACACAGAGAGAGCGACCGGGGGCTGCCTGGAGGAGAAGAGAGAGAAAGAGTCATGGGTAGGGAAGATGGGGGGAGGGGAGGGACGCGTTTGGGGGCCGCAGGTCACACAGCGTCTGCATGATGCATATGCTCTGTGTGTCTGAGTGTGGCTGTCTTGGAAAAGCGCTCAACCTCCTACGAATCTCCTGTTCCCCGCCTCTTGCATAGACACGAAAGAATCCCGATCTGACTCTGGGAGAGACATGGCATGTGAAACGAGACTTGGGGCTCTTTTTTTTCTCTTTTTTTTTCTTTTATTCTTTTTGCATGGCATTTCCGGGTCTACAATACGGTGGTTTAGGTTGGGATATGACATTTCAGATTTGCACTCGACTGATTCATCAATGAAATTCATGTTTGTTTGTTTCAACCAGGTTATATTATAAAGCCGTCTCAGCTACCGATAATTTATTTGTGCTGTCAACACGCTGTTAGTTAGCAAGGTTCTTTTTCTACTTTCTCTTCTCTCTTCCTCTTTCGCTGTCACTCTCTCTACACTCCAGTTACACACACACAGTCTCCCTCTCTCTCCCTCTCTCTCCTCTTTCCCCGATGAAGCGTGGGCAAGAAAGGACAAAAAACGTACGGGGCAGTTGGAGCAAGTGCAGCCAGAGCCGCAGTTGCAGGAGCCAGAAGTAGAGCAGCCGCAGTCACCCATGATGAGAAGAAGATCTGATGATGGTCGTTTTTTGTTTTGGATGGAGAGAGGAGGTTGTGGTTTATTACTGACTGTTTGGAGTGATGATGTGAAATGGATGTAGGATCGAGGAGGGGCACGGGACGGTCTAGAAAAATAAATAGGGTGGGCTTATTTGTAGGCTCGGGAGAAGGAAAGGACGGGAGGGGAAAGGAGGAGGAGAGCGGGGAGGGGCAAAAGACCCTTTTTTGACAGTGACGCTGCATCGCCGGTGCGAACCGGATTGAGAAGACAATTTTTCATTTTTCCCGGAACGAGCAAGGTCTCCTGATAGCAAAGGAGGAGGATGTGCGCGCATCAACCGGCCGAACCTTGATCTAGGCTCCTTTTTCGCCATCCGTAGAATGTACCGATGTCGACTCGAGATCTCTTGTCGAGGTAGTCTGTACATGGGTTTACCAGTAGGCACCGTCTGTTTCTTCTCTCGGTCTCGGTCTCTCCCCGTTCTTCTCTCTCTCTCTCTCTCTCTGCAGGAGTACAAAAAAAGGTAGGAGCGGGCATCTCCGCCGCCATCCGTCACCCACACCTGAGGCTGGGGGGTTGACGGGTGCGGAGATTCGCAAGTAATAAACTGCATGGACAAGTAAGTAGTTACAGGTTGGGTTGGGCTGGGTTGGCGGTGGGAGATTTTACCTTTTTTTTTTTTCTATTTTTTTCTTTTCTCTTTCCTCTTTTTTTTCCGAAAAAAAAATCATCATCACTGAACAATGTCATAATTTGGCGCAATTCTTCATCATTTTCGACGAGTCAACGTCAGTCAGGCCCCCTTTCCCCCCCGCTCGTCGGTGGCCGGTCTCAAGTACTGGCCGTAGGTACAGGTTACACAGTGACTGTACGGAGTAAGTAAGTACCATACCTGATCTTTGCGGGCTTTACTTAGGTTACTCAGGTTCGTCGGCTAGTCTGTCACAGAGTACACGAGGACGGCTTTTTTTTTTCTTTTTCCTTGATTAGACTATTGAAATATACTATTTTTATATCTTCTTTTGTCTTTTTTTTTTTTTGAGAAATGAATCGGCCTTCAACACCATTTGCGTCCATCTGTCTTGCGCATCGCCTGTGGGTGGCTGGCTGTAAGTAGTACGGAGTACCCAATAACAGGTAGTGAGGCACATAACTACCCTACACCTTCATGGGTTGAATTGATGCTGCAAGACCACCGTTGAAGAACAAGGCCAGGGAAAATTCAAGCGGCAAAAAATGAATGGAAAAAATCATTCCAGTCGGGCTACATGGTGACGCACAGGTAATGCTGGCTGCCACGGTTACGAATATTCAGGCCGCAAACATGTATGTAGATATGCAGGCAGATAAAGGTCGTCTGTGGTCTCACCAACAAAAGCAAATGACGGCCCCTCATCATCTGCGTCACCAGCCACATGCCATTCACGTGTCACTACCAAGTCTCACCTACGTGAGATTCTTCTGAGTCGTCCCAGAATTCTCATTGGAGCGTCAGTTACATCATTTCCTGGCTCTGGTTCCTTGTTCTCCGTTTCCCGGGTACTTGGAGCAGCCAGCCCACCTCTCATCTCTTCATCTCTCTGGTGCGCAAGAATGACGCAGAGAACCCCGCCATGCGCAAGATGAGGGGAAAACAAAACCACCAACAGCAAAACCCCACAGATATCTTGCCCTCGTCCGCCCCCCCTTTTTGCCCCCCCCCCTCCAAGTACCTACTGGTAGAGTGTTAGTAGACAAGTACTTAGAGTGCTACTTGGAACAACCAAGCGCAGGGAAATTGGTTCTACCTGAACAAGAAAAAGAGGGTGGGGGACTGATTTATTAAGTCATCTCTATTTTTTTTTTTTTTTTTAAAAAAAACAGCCCGTCACTTGGCTAATGAGCCACTCCGAGTAATTATCCGCAAGCGCACCATCCAGAAGCTTTCAAATTAGCGGGGCAAAAACAAAAAGGAAAGCTACCCCCGCCACCCCTCCCCCGTCTGAGGCTTACAGCTCGACCAGCATCGGACGACACACGACAACACATTTGTCTGCTGTGTAACCTGATCATCATCCCATTTTCCCTTCCTTTTCTTCTTCTTCTTACCTCTCTCGCTCTCTCGCTCTCTTGCCCCCCTCCCCCCCTCCTCTCTCATTTATTTTGTCGCGGAACAAGGAATCCTAGTCGCAGGGAGTCGGATCATCGCTCACCCCCGGTGTTGGAATAGACGGGGAGAAAAAGAAAAAGAAAAGGAAAAAAAAAAAGAAGAAAGAAAAGAAAAGAAAAGAACAACACCACATACACGCATACATACGCAATCTCACCGTAGTCACCGTCGCAAAAAAAAAAACGTGATCTTCGGCCCCCTCCGTCTGTCACAACACCACAAACCAAAACCATGGCTTCCTCGTCCTCGGTCCCGCTCGTCACGTCTCTGGCCGACATCTACCCCGAGGACGCCCTCGCCGACCAGGCGTCGCGATGGAACGCCCTGTACGCCAGGTTTCAGTCCGCCTTTGGCGACGGCGGCGGTCCCCCGCCCAGCTTCGTCGCTCGCTCCCCTGGCCGTGTCAACATCATCGGGGAGCACATTGACTACTCGCTCTACTCGGTCCTGCCCATGGCCATTACCGCCGACGCCATCATTGCCGTCTCGGCCCGGTCGCGGCCGCCGCAGCCGTCGGAGCAGCAGCAGCAGCAGAACCAGCAGAACCAGCAGAACCAGCAGCAGCAGCCCGTGGGCACCGGCCCATCGCCTCCTTCGCCGGCACCGGCGCCGGCGGCGCTCCCTTCGTCACCGCCCAAGACGTACAAGATTCGCATCGCCAACGTCGACCACGCCCGGTTTCCCTCGCGCGAGTTTGACCTCGACGTCGCCGCCGACGACATTGAGATTGACGCCAAGGCCTCCGAGTGGACAAACTACTTCAAGAGCGGCCTCAAGGGGGCCCTGGCCCTGCTGCGCAAAAAGGCCACGGATGCGGGTACCGACTTTTGTCCATGTGACATGGACGTAGTCATGGATGGCACCGTTCCCGTCGGCGGCGGTCTCAGCTCGAGCGCTGCCTTTGTGAGCGCAAGTGCCCTGGCCGTCATGGCCGCCAACAGCCACGCTCCTGTCGACAAGAAGGAGCTGACCGAGCTCGCCATTGTCAGTGAGCGCTCCGTCGGCGTCTACTCTGGGGGGTGAGTTTCAAAAACTTTTCTTTTTTCCTTTTTTTTTTTTTTTTACCCCATGCAATTCTTTGTAGAATCCCATCATCCACAACTTTGCCATGTTTCTGTTTTTATTTATTCAACTATTTTCTTTTCTGAAAACACCCTGACATCCGAGACAACAACCCACTAACAACTTTGATGCTTGTAATGCAACCAATTTCAGGATGGACCAGGCAGCTTCAGTCCTCTCGGAGCTTGGATCTGCCCTCTTCGTCTCCTTTAGCCCGCATCTTGATGCCAAGCCCGTCAGGTTTCCTCGCACCGACCCGGAACTCGCATTCGTGATCGCCCAGTCCTTTGTCACGTCCACAAAGCACGACACCGCCCCGACCCGCTACAACCTGCGCGTCGTCGAGTGCAGTCTGGCCGCCGGCTACCTCAACGCCGTCCTGAACCCACCAGGCACCAGCCTCCCCCTCGATGCTGGGCCCCTGCAGACCAGCCTGCGAGGGTTCCACGACGTCTACGCCGCCAGCAACCTGGCCGGCGTCGACCCCGAGGAGCAGCTGCAGCGCCTCGTCACCCTGACCGAAAACACCCTCACCCAGGAAGAGGGCTATACCCGCGAGGAACTTGCCCGCGTCCTCAAAGACTCTGTGGCGGCGGACCTATCAAAGATGGCGGCCGAGGAAAGCTTGTCTTCCGCAGCTGCAGGTGGCCCTCCTGCTGCCACTGCCGCTGCCGCTGCTGCTGCCTCTGCTGCTGCTGCTATCCCTAGTCTCACCGATGCTGATCCCGTGACCAATCTCGAACGCCGGTACATGTCCAAGTTTACGGTCCGAGCTGATCGGTTCAAGATCCGCCAGCGTGCTCTTCACGTGTTTGGTGAGGCACTCCGCGTCGTGCGCTTCCTCAAGCTGCTCGAAAACGCCAGCCACGCGCCCCCGGCCGACGCCGACCTGATGAACCGCACGCTCGGAGACCTCATGAACGCGACCCAGGACTCGTGCCGCGAGCTCTACGAGTGCAGCTGCCCTGAAATCGACGACATCTGCCGCATTGCGCGCTCCGCCGGTGCCTACGGCAGCCGTCTCACGGGTGCCGGCTGGGGAGGCTGCACCGTGCACCTCGTACCCGTCGACAAGGTGCACGCCGTCAAGACCGCGCTGGAGCAGCAATACTACGCCGCCAGAGGCCTCACCCAACAGCAAAAGGCCCAGGCCGTCGTCGTCAGTCGCCCGGCCAGAGGCAGCGCTGTCCTGGTGGGACACGCGGGGCCGTTTACACTGTAAATAACCAAAACAATGCTTTCTTTTTTTTTCTTTATTTATATCACATCTACATTTATATCTATATTTCTATTCATGTTCAAATTTGATAGTGATGCCCATTTTCATTCATATTCATTCATATTCATTTTATTCATATTCATATTCATATTCAGTCTCATTAGGGTGCATTCACACCCATCTCCGTTCCTACATACTCTTATTCACATCTATATTCATCTTTATAATCATATTGACATGCTCTTGTTTGCTCAGTACCACATCAAGTGCGGAATTCAAGCGTGTACCGAGTACTTTTGGGGGCTCGGTCCGGCTAAAGATTGCCTAGCGTGCGGATCGGTTTCGCTCGAGTTACATGGCGCTGTGGCTTGCCGTTGATAGCCTCCTTCTTGACAGTGTAGTAATCTACTGAATGGAAGCTCTGAATGTGATACATGCGTGGTGCCAATCACGACGCATCATGTTGGGCTTGGCTGGCCGCGGAGATGCAAGCTCCCTAGGTAGTAGGCGAGGGGGGGGGGGAGGGGTCCACGAAAATCAAGTGTGGAAACTAAATTGCGCCCTATTTCTCCGCTAATCTAACAGAAAATGGTCCCTTGGGCTTGGACATCGTCTCGCACCGATGTTAGCAGGTCGTGGCTGGACCCTGTCTTGAGTGTCTCTTGTTGGTGCCCGAGTATGGCCTGGATGCTGCAACCGGAATGCAGCGTTGTTCGCCGAGGCACTTGCCAAACTTTGTACGGAACGGGTGAGTGTTCGAACGGGTAGTGCGATCAATTAACCGTTGGCGGGTACGAAGTGAGGGAACCAACATTATGCGCAGAGCGCTCAAGTCTCGTGAGACGTCGTTGGTGGCTGCATCAGGTCGGCCCTCTTCGGAGTGTCATGTCGGGGTCGACTTTGCATGGGGCGACACAACACTGCCGACATCCAATCACCGCACGCGTTGCGGTCAACGGTCAGCGGTCAACGGCGAGGCCCTAGAATCCAGGAGGCCGAGATCCCGAAAGTTATTTCTTTAAAAGACGCCACGACGGATAGCCACACCTTGAACAAGGCTCCTGGGCGCGCCATGTCCCAGTCCAGGTGCTCGCCTTCGCCTTTTAACTAGCGGCAGACCTTTTTTTAAGGGTTGTCGATGGGCTCAGAGCAGCACGTCGGCGACACCGCCAACAGGGGGTGGATCCGAAAAGGGTAATGAATAGGACTCGCTTGCTATTGTTCTGCGCACGAACAGTGGGACCGGGTGCTGATCCGCCAGCCTTGGTGTGGGACGGGAGGACAGACGTGGACAGCTGGTGCTACAGGTGGTTGGCGGCAGCTGGGTGGGCGAGTTGGGATGCTTCTTTCGGACACCGAGCTTGAAGAAATACGTAAACGTGGTGAGGAGTAAATCGTGCCACAATCGAGTGCATCATGGCAGGCAGAAACCGGCCTTGCTCAGCTTGGCCCCAAGTCGACTCATCAGGGTCGAACAGCTAGCGCGCGCGTACTAACTACTGGTGGTTGGAAAACCAGTTAGCGCAAGATTTATTTCCAGAGATTGTGGGGGTTTGTGCGTGATGAATACAACACAATCAATCGGGGCAACCGTAGGCTGTAGATCCAGCTAGCAAATGGTCATGGCTCATCTTCTATTTTAGACCCCGAATTGAGCCAGGAACACTGCGTCTTGCGGCTGGCTGTTTGCGGGCTCAAGGTTTCAAACGGCATCGCTGCTGCTGCTGCTGCTGCTGCCGCCGCCGCCGCTGCTGACAATGGTGAATGCTGTTTGATGGTGTCTGTTCTGCCCATGATGATGGCGAGGTTGACATTGATAATGATGATGATGACGATGATGATGATGATGCTGGTGGTGGTGGGTGGCGAGTCAAAAAGAGGCTCACAATAAAAAAAGAAAAGAAAAGGTCAAGAATCGCCAAGTGTCCGAATCTGGCCTGGCAGTCCGACAGCTGACGGGAGAAAACAAATCTCGGTCCACCCCCCTTCATCCTTCCTTTTCTCTCCGCCACGTTCATTCAGCACCTCATCCGTCACCAACCCTGACCATCACCCATCACTCATCACCAATCACCGACACACACACACATACACACACACACACATCACAGACATCACCCACCCACCCACACCATCGCCATTCATCATCAACAAGGCTATGCCCCCAATGCATTTTCCTTGCGACTCCACTACCATTCAGCTTCTGGTCTTGCATTAGCCTGCGTTTGCCTTTGGAGACGCACCAAACCCTGGCGCGCGAACGACCTTCTAGAATGTTTCCCAATGCCGCCACGGCCCAAATCGACACTGCCCCAGCGCAAGCTCCGACTCAAGTCCTCGCTCGCAAACTTCAGAAAGACGCATGCCCAACTACCGATATCCCAGTCAAGACGGCCTTGCACCATTCGTTTATCCCGTCACAAGGTGGTGCACCCCACCGTGCCGCCGCCCAAGTCGTCTCGACCTGCTCATTGATTATTTCGGGCGTGTTGGCCAGATCTCTCTGGCCGGCCCCCGCCGCCTCGCCCTGCATGGGCCCTAGCACATTTTACAACTAGACATTTATTTATTGCCTCGCTGGGCTAAGCTAATGGAAGGGTGCGTTGGTAGATCCTGGTTTGGCATCCCACCCCTATCGGCCAACCTCCCACCACAGGCAATCTACCAACACAACCCTGACCAAGACTCGTGTAACTCGACTAGCACTTCTTTCTGAATTAGCGTAGGTAAGTATTCTGTCTTACACCGTGGGCGTTTTTCTGGCTCCACATCACAAAGTGTCTGTACTTGACGTGGCGTGCTGCCGGACTAACTTACTTCAGTCATCTGTCACGTCCGGGTTCGCCCAAGTACACCCATCCCCTTGCCGACCGCCTCGACTTTTCATCCTGGCACAGTAGCCCGATCAAAGGGTCGTGTTCTAGGCGCTGGCTTGCAGGATTCATAAACCATCCATGTCCCACGCGTGTCACGCAGCCACAGTTCCATCTAGCCTCGCCCAACACCAGCTGACCCTCACGACATCATCAGTGTGTTAGTGGTCCACCTCGAACCAACTTCACACACGACAACAACCTCCAGTAAGCCTATGACTGACCGTCCCGGAGGATAATCATCCAAGTGTGTATTGTTGGCCCTGCTGCCACTTGGAAAAGAAGGCACAACGCGGAAACTTGAGGCACAAACTAACCGAATATATGAAAAGTATTTTTCTTCCGCTACTTTATAGTTTGCTACGAGCCGTTGCCACAAAGAAATTTGATAAGTGGATGCTGTTCTACATGATTGCAAGCTTCTGCTTTTAAATACGACACACGCTGCAAAAATCCCGCCATGAGGCTTCCTACACCAAATTATCTACCCGCTAGCATTTACTCGGAGGGCAACAGCTTTTCAGCAGCAGTCACAACACCAAGATCGGCCTTCACACTGAAACCTACCATCATGGCAGAGACTCAGGAAACGATGAGTACGGATGATGTCAAGGGCCTGATTGGACATCTGCTGGAGAAGATACCCGAGGATCAGCGCGTTCCTTTTCTGCAGAGCCAGCTCGGACACTACGGCATCAGAGGTGAGTTGACTCCGAGGGTGGTTCGAAGATGAACTAACAGTGCGCAGAGCTAAGCTCAGAACCATCTGACTTTGCTACACGCCGACAACGTGGTAGGCGCGCGAAGAAACCCCCCCGCAACTCTCAAAGCAGCGTCTCTCGCGATTCCGCGTCTCCTCGGTCTATCTCTGGGGCGGAGCCCAGCAAGGACAAGGACAAGGAAAGCCACCAATGTGGCTTCTGCAAAGAGATGGACCATGTAGTCGCCTGCGCTAGGAAGAACGACCTGAAGCGCCACATGGGGGATTTTCACCACATCGTCACAGAGTATCGATGCCCGGTACCGGGGTGCACATTCTGGACTGAATCGAAGAAGCTCTTTGCCCAACACATCAAGATAGACGGGCGACACAAGCAAGTCATCTCGAATAATGAGATGACACAGCACGAGATTGTCATCTTTGAACCAATTATTTTTGCCTGCGGATTCGCCAACTGTTCGCTGCTCTGGGAAGCCCCTCCCACCGGTGACGACGGAAAGACATTCAGAGATTATATCGAACATGTGATCAAGCACTATGACGATGACAAGTGTGCCGAGTGGTCATATGAGACGAGAATGCAAAATCTCCTGCGCCAAAGCCGCATGCAGGGGCTGCTCCAGAATGTTGACATGACTGGCCTGAAGTGGGATTGGAAATGCTCGACAACGCTGCGAAGGGAGTTGATGACTGGCAACATTGCAAACAAGAACGAGATTATGCAGCGGGCATTCAGACTTGGATCAGGAAACCTTGAGCGAGACGACATGGAGCAGCGACCCTTACTGGCACTGCAAGATCGTGCATGTCCACGAGCGCAAAGCCTCGGCAGGAGACGACAGCGAATGCAAAAGAACCAACGCGGCGTGAAGATGCCTAACCAATACAACTATGACTCATCCTATCAACTACATGCTCCATGCCCAGAGCCTGTCGCAGCACCCGACATGGGCATGAGGAGGAGCGCGGACCCCTCACCCTCGCCTGCGGCATATTCCGGTAGCATTCATGCTGCTGCGCAAACACCTCTGGGGGATGGCATGACGCAGTTGTATGCGAGAGCTTCGCAAGAGGTGTTTATGGGAGCTGAGGCTAGTCAGCTTGACCCGCGAATGTACCCAGCCGTGCCAGCGCAGCATGGATATACGGGACAGCGCGATATGCCATCATTTCTCATAGACAACGGGTATGTCATGGAGACAGAGACACCGTTCCTGACGCAAGGCATGAGTCATCACTAGTTGCGAGACTTGACGGGAACGTGTTTCACAATTCTTTCATGTTGGCCGGGCTCGACAGCAACTTGTGAACGGACGTTGGGCGTGTCTGGTGATACCCTCTGGTGTGGTTACCGAAGCAGATGACGTACCATACCAGCACAGACTATCTACTCAGTCGTGCAGGTAGATGGGTTTCTTTGATGGTGTGGCGGTTTTTCTTGTTCTTGATTCATTTGGTTTGTTTGGATAGATTATGTTGGCGGCTCGTTTCTCTTTTACCCCCGATTCCCCAGTCAAGCTTCATCTTGATTCATTTCCTATTTTTTCTTTATTTATATAAACTGTTACGGCAACAGCTTGAATATCGCAGTTACTTGGGCGGCGCATAAGCTTGAATCATGATGATCATATAGAGACGGAAAGCAGCAATTCCGGATGGTGGCCTAGAATGATTTGCATCTTGCTAGTCAGCACACGCGAATGATGGGTGCGCTTTGTTTGCACCGCTGGTTTCAAGATTTCGATTTTTTTTAGAAAATTTCAATGGTTCGAATTTTTAAGCTCTCTCTACATGTAAGGTTGTGTGCATTCAGTGTCCATGCAGTGTGTTCTCCTTCTTTTTCTCTTGCTTTCTCTTTGTTTTCTTTCTCTCTCTCTTGCTTTTTGCTTTCTTTCTTTCTTTTTTTCCTTTTTTTTTCTAAACAAGAACGGCGTGTGGCACTCAGGCATGAACTTGACAGGACGGACAAGCACACAAAGATAAACACGTTGGTCGCGAACGTGATCATCATTATGCACGCCTTGCCGACCGGACGATTCATGCAGCCTCATCGGATAAAGAAACGCCGCAAAAGGTTAAAATCAATAACGAAAAAAGTGAGCAAGGTCAAATTACTCGGAGACTGATAAAATTAGTAGGCCTGGGAAGAAGAGTAAGAAGGAAAAAGAAAAGTTTAATCTCGCGTGATGTATCACGAGTTTGGGTCGCCAGTCGAGGCGAAACACGGGGCTTTATGCAGTCCATCTATTTTCGGCATGCAAAACAAAGAAGACTTTTATATCAAACATGGTCGACAGGCTGCGCCGCCGCACACCGCGCCGCCCACTTTACTCGAGGCAAAAAGTTAGGCCTGGGCAAACAACAGGTTTGCCAAAATGGCGTGAAGCGAAGCCCCCCCCTTTTCGCTTGGGAGTAAATTGATTTATTTGCCCGTGGCTGCAGGTGTCAGTTGGGGAGCGTTGCGTCGACGATCCGCCTTTGGTTGCTTGCGGCGACGGTGGTCTGGGGAGGGGAGGGGAGGGGGAGGAGGAGAGTCAGAGTAAGAGATTTCCTGGATTTCTGACAGATCCATAAGTGATGGAAGGCAGGCCGTTGAGCGATTCATTATTAAAGAAGATGCTGGGGGAAACACTGGGGAAAAAGGATCAAGCAACGTCTTGACTTGGCCGATAGGAAGAACCGTCGGGACGGAGACCCCCCCCCTCCCCCCTTCCCGCGGCGAGTCGTGGTGTGCGAGACAGCGCCGGTGCAGGGTGTGGCCCACGTTGCAGTGTGTCGAAGACATTGGATTATTGAGTACAGATGCATGCTGGCAAGCTGGGAACAATGAGAAGCTTGCTTGGTTAGAAACCAATTTACTCTGGAGCCACGTTGCTGTCATGCAGGGGGGGAGCAGGCCATGCCCATGCCCATGTCCGCAACGACCGAGCCTTTTTTTTGCTAAAGATCTGCCGCTGCTTGCTGCTTATTGGACACCCCCGGTGCTCTTTGAGACAGGTTTCTTTCTGCACGGTGCAAAAGGTGCATCGGCGAGGCCGTCGCATAAAACGGCCACAACCGAGTGAAGCAGGCGCGGAATGCATTGTATTATCCCACGACGATGCATGGTGTGCATTAAAAGACCAAGCACACGCGCAAGATGCGCACCCGGGGAACGCCTCCCCCTCCCTCCCCCGCCCCTTTTCCTTTTTTCTGCGCCGGGAGATGGCCGTTGCGTTTATCCGTACGGATTCCAACTGTGTGGTACCAGTAATGCACGCAATGCGGCAGCGAGGCTGAGATGACGGGCGGACGCGCTCGGCTTTGCAGGTCGCCGTGTCTGGGCCTTGCGGACATGAGGATGAAATGGTACGATGAAGCATGAACAAGAAAAGATTGTGTGCAGCATCTGACGGGCTTGGACCAACGTGCAAGGCGCAGCAGGCCATTTGCACAAAACGTCGGACGTCGCCTACGTCTTGCGTAGTTTTACTTTTGAGGTTACAGTGAAAAAGAAGAAGAAGAAAAAAAAAAGGCGAGACTTGCTTGCCGAGAGTAGATATTAATGAGCATATTGATATTGATATTAGCGCGACGTTATAGTTGTGTTCTTCGAGAGGAGACACAGGGGGGGAGGGGGAGAAGGAGGCTCGCTGGAGGAGTGATCTGATAGTACCATCCTACTGGGTCACTACCAGTAATGATGAGTTGACGTGAAGAAAAGGACCAAAAGAAAAGGCAGCGCGGAAGCGGCGGAGCCAAGCAAAAGAGACGGCGTTCCCTTCCTGAAATGGGAGCGGTTGGTTAAGTAAGTAGTCCGGGGGGGTTGTATCAATGAGACTCTGGCCCAGAGGGCTGGCAAGCTGGGCTCCTCTTGGTGAGCAAGTCGGCCGTTCCCATTCGCCGACAAAAGATACAAGGGGCGGACAGCCACTTTTGGGCGCAGAGATTCATTGAGAATTTGTGAGTGGTCAGTTGACGAGGGGGGGGAATGTTACCAGTATGGATGAATTGATGATGGTTGGGGGCAGGGGGCTGCGATGGTGGCTGGTGAGCTGGGTTGGTGGTATGAGTGGTTGCGAAGAGGCCAATGAGAGAAAGGGGGGGGGGGAGGAGACGACGCCTTGCTGGGCATGAGATGACGATGGAAATAATAATAATAATAGTAGTAGTAATAATGATTGTGATATAATGATAAGGATGATGATAATAATAATCATGATAATGATATGGATTGAACAAGTAATACTTATTGCGGCCCGGCTAAATGATGCACAAAGTACTCCGTACTGCGTGCTGAGTAATCAGTACCGTTGTCGTGCGTCGTTGTACATGCTGGCCTGGCCACAGTGCACTATTGGCAGGGACCAACCGACGCCAGGTACCGCAGGTCGTGACACGCAGTACAAGACATCAAGTGACTTGTCGGCAGAGTGTGACGGGCCGTCAAACTCTCCGTGCCAAATGTCGGGGAAATAATTTCTTTTTCCTTCTTCTTTTCTTTTCTTTTTCATATTTTAATCTCGATTTTTTTTCTACTTGGGTTGTTGAACTCTGCACGACAAAACGTCTCAACATCTGTCTTTGCCTAGTTGATCTTTTTCCTCCTCCCTCCCCCCACGCGGCCTCTCATCTCAGCCTTGCCATCATTTTGATGCATCACATCAGGCATGAATCGTCGCGTATGCGCCGTTCGACCATTGCCCTTGCCAGCTCGAGGTTGAAGGAAGATTCCGAACCGGTAGGTAAACTGTTCCTGCTGTCTGCCTCCCCCCCCGGGCTGCTGAGCATGCCGAGTAGAGGCAAAACACGTCAGAACATGCAACCGAGCTGGGTCCATCCCAACTTGCACTCAGCCTTGCCACACCACGGACATGAGTTCCCCCATTCGACCTGTATACGTATCAGTAACAAGAAAAGTGGCGTGCAAGTGTTGCGACTCTACAATTAGCACCCCTTTAGCACCGCTTGTTAGCGTCGGTGCGGCCTGGTCTAGCGCACCTCCAGGCCACCCCCCCGCGCCGGAAAGAGTCACTTCCTTTTCTTTATTATTCATTTCTGATATAGATGACCGTCATTACCGCGGAGCTTGTCCATCCGTGTCTACTGGTACGCCGTCGAAGCAGCAGGCCGAGATCCCACGGCAGAGGCTCGCGGGAAAAATGTCCGAGGCGTACCCGCCATGCCCGCCCTGCCCACCATGCTAGCCGTGAGAAACCCAGCGCCGCAAATGGCCGGATGCGGCAGTCCTTTGGGCAATCTTTGACGAGACGATACCCCCATTAACCCCCTTTGGAGCGATGGGAGAGCGACTCGGGCAAGTCGGGTTACCGTTTCAAAGAAGAACTATCGCCCAGCATCAACACCTCCATCGTCGACGCAGGATCGAGCGGTGAGTGGTGGAGCGAACACGATCGAGCCACCAGGATCAGGAAGAAGCGATACACTCCACCCTCGGCAGCAAATGCTCGGGGATGAATGGTTTAGGCTGTTGTGAGTGAAACTACGTACACCGAGACTTTCCCCTCCCCACGTTGACCTTGTTGCTTTTTTGTCCCGGCACGCCTGGACAAGATGATGCAAAAGGCGTACTGGCATCAAGTGACGGTCAGCTTGAATGCGCCATTTTGCCTCGCTGTCGTGCTCAACGTACGTACATGCGACATGGAAAAAAGGCTGCCTTCAGTGGCTTCGGGTCTCAGCCGCTTGGCTGGGCTGCTTGTGATCGGCACGCCTCCTCAGCACGCAGGCTCTGGCTGCCACATACTGCTACTTGATAGGCTACCCGGTGCAATGGTCCGCCAACAGAGAAAAGAGGAAAAGAAGCAGCCTGAATAGACTCGGTGGACACTGCAAAGCGCCACACTGCTATTTTCAACCAGCTTGCTGTGGGTTGCTTGCCTCGAGCAGGCAAGCACGGTGGCAGGGGCAAATGCAGCTAAGCTTTAGGCTTTTCTCCTCGTCATTGTGTGCCTCACAACCTGCATGCCAAATGTCTTTTCGAGCTGGGCCGCGAATCAAGAATGTGGGTGGTAGAGTCACCGCGACAACGCACTCGTGCAGCCAACTCGGGGCAGATGATGCGGAGACGGAGGGAGCACCAACATGCAATCCATGAACAGACGGCTCTCGCAAGTACAACCGTGCATTTCGCTTCTCAAAGAGAAGTCAAGTTGGCAAGCAGCAAGGTGCCTTGAACAGTTGTGATCTGCCGGTCCCTGTGGAGCTTGAAGCGGTTCATGATCCACACACCGCCGCCTACTTACTTGTTAGTGTCAAGCGTTGCTACTGATACATCGCTTGCCCTTTCGGTAGGCCTTCCGTGCGCGACGGCGCGAATGACAAAAAGTGTTGCACAATGCTCTGCGCCGCCGCGATGGCTGCGAACCCGCGTTTTTGTGTATCCTGGCGACTGCCTGGCCCGCAAAAAGGGCTATTGCTGCCGAGCAAGTGACCAAATCCAATGTCGCACACCCGGCCGGTCGGGTGCCATCCCCACGGTTGCAGCCGCCGTCCGAGTAGAGCCCTTCCGAGTAACACTTTTGTGTCTGTGCAAACTACACAACGGACGGCCCGATCTGAGCCGGCCGGGGGGAGGGGAAAGACAAGGCTGGAGCCTGGCCGACGGTTTGAGGTGTGGCAGAAGAGTTCAGACCGACGTGCGTGCGGATGATTCGGTACTCGTTTTTTTTAAGCTATCAACATGCTACTTACTTAGCGCAGTCTTGTTCGACGACGACGCCAAGGATGACCGGTACGAGAGAGGTGCAAAAATAGAGATAAAAAAAGGTGTGCGAGACGACACGACAGGATAGAACCAGCACCATGTCGAGCAAGACGTGAGCCCACCCAAGCGACCAGGATCTGTCCGACGCAATTTGCCAACACACAAAAGACGACACCACTGGACCGACCCCAGCAACCTAGCACCTAGTCAGGCAGCGCGGGAGAGATTCTGGTTGGCTCAAGACAATCCAAACTAAAAAAAGGGCCTCTGCAACGCCATTTCGTCCCTCTCTGCACACCCACTTTGACCGCACAGACTCCGTCAGCGGGCCCATCAGCATGGGTAGCCCTTGCCGACGCTACGTTTCAGGATGGCCTTGGTCTGCGGTGAGAAATGACTTGGTTCCTGAAACGGGGCCTTTGGGCTTGGGAAGCAGGGGGGGGGGGGGATCATGGCCTGGCTGACCCTTTGCCTGGCCTGGGATGGGTGACGCCGATTCGACACCATCTCGACGACACCAATTGCGAAGCCCCAGGCGAGAGGGGCCGGATGCCCACCTCTGTTACGACCAAGCAACCTTGTCTGCTGCGATGTCTTGCCTGTTCGGCTGGACACCTTTTTCTGCTACCCTTTTCCTGCTAGTTTCTGCAGCGGGTTTCGTCTTCTCTCTGAGTGATCCCTTCTTCTAGATATTCTAGAAGCTCTTCGCTTCGCCCCGGTTTCTGCTCACCCATGACCACCCCCCCCAGCACGCGGTCCCTCTTATTACTACTTGTCCGCCCCCCCCCCGGCCTTATCGACTACAACACGCAGAGAAGGCTACATCCTCAACGTCGCTCTCTCAACATTCATCAGCCTCTTCCAGCTCAAGGCAGCGCCTTTAGTTCCAACGACTCCCGTCTGGATTTTCGATATTCTTTGGCGTCAACAACAACATCGTACCAGCCATATCGCCTCTTTGAATCACCCGTCGCCGGCTCGATTCGGCTCAACTCGACGGTGTGATTCTCACGACGACAATCATCGCCGCGCATGCCCAGTCAGAGTTGCTGCGCAGTTCATCGCCGTTCTTTTCAGCGATAGCTGAACTCATTTCGGCATTCACCTGTGGCGACATTAGACCGGCCATCTCCCCCTACGCAACGGTACCACGCAAGAATCTCGATACTGTTGCCTACGACTGCGCCGCCTTTGTTCTCGACGATTGTCACCTGGACAACTCACCATGTTTCCCTTCAATGGCCACGACGAGAGTGTCCCTCAACCTCTGACCGATGAAGACCACCAGCTTTTGACCTCGCTAGTCCAAAAGTATGGACACTCCAGCATCATGTATGCCTTGACTGGCTACGGAGAATCTTGTATGTAATCGTGCTGCTTGTCCAAGACGGACGCTAATCCATCAGCGCGCGCCTCCATCTTCTCCGCCAACACATTATTGAGCAGCACCGGTGCCAGCATGAGCGCTCCCTCTTTGGCATGGACGAGCTCTGAAGCATCTCAATGCAGATCCGACGGAGCCTCCATCCACACCCAGCACACATGGCCCGAAGTAGTCGCTGACATGCCTCCCATGCACGACGCGGAAACCGGAAAGCTCGCCGAGCGTTCGTGGCTCGACTCGCCTGCCCCCGTGCCGTCGCCCATGGTCGCCGAGGGCGCCTCCCACCCATCACCACGCCTGATTGCACCGACTGGCAAAAAGTACCAGTGCCCCATGTGTTACCTCGACAGCAGCCCTGTTGGCTTTGGTCGCAAGAGTGACTTCAAGAAGCACCTGCACAACTTTCACGGCTCGGACGTGGTATGGATATGCCACACCAAGGGCTGCCACCTGTCCTTTTCTACAGAGCGCGCCTACAGCACCCACGCCAAGGAGGCCCATCGCATGAAGGCCCTGCCCAACAGCACCGCTCGAACCGAATTATGCCCGCAGGTCGTCTTTTCTTGTGGATTTGCGACGTGCCGCGATCGCCTCTTTGAGGCTGCGTCAGCCGAAGATGCGTCGGCGACGCGCGACAAGCATTTCGAACACATTGCCAAGCACTTTGAGGACGACTTTGACGTGAGCAACTGGGAGTACAAGGTGCAGATCCAGAACCTGTTGAGACAGCAGCAAGTCAAGCCGGTATGGAAGACGTGCATCTGGCCCAAGGAGAAGCGCCAGCAACTGCAATGGCGCGCACGCTCGTCGGGAGATCTCAGGCGGATGCTGGAAGCCCGTCACCTCGGATCCGACATTTCTCAGCTTGTCCGCCTCGCTTTTATTCTCGGCAACGCACCATTTTCTGCTTCGGGCGCGACGCCTCCCGGCGAGCTCGAGTCGTACTTTCAGCTCCCCTACCGAAACCAGTGCCCCGTCGATGCTCCTACGCAGTGCGCCTCGCCGCCAGCGGGCGTCAAGGGCGAGGAGGACAACTCCTCCACGTTTAGCTTTTCCAAGTATCGGTCGAGCACTCAGACTGTGTTTCGACTGTCTGGCCGCAACTCAAAGAGAGCGTCCCGACCGCCGACACCGACGCCCGTAACGGAGATGGTGCCGGACACAGTCATGGCAGAGGATGGTGGTGCGGCTGGCCCGCACCCCGGTACGCCATTCCAGATCCCCAACGAGACTGTGTGGCATGACGCGCCCAAGTTTGCTCCCGAGCAGCCGGTGATGCAGAAGCCGATGGAGCAACCGATGGAGAGCCCGATGATTTATCCGCTGCAGGGCCAGGACCAGGCGTACGCGACGTGGACGGGCATGGACACGTCAATGTCGCAGGGCATGGACGGCATGCACCACCACCAGATGGACGGCATGCATATGAACTACCACACCCAGGCGCAGCACCACAACCCACACCCGCAGCTCGGTAGCAACGGCGGGATGTACAACTATGCCATGAACACCAGCCCCGCGCCGACTGTAGTCCGACCGGGCACGCCGACACCTCACAAGCGACCCGGTTCGTGGAGCCGGGTGATAAGCATGGAGAGCCTGCGGCCGAGCAAGAAGATGTCGGCGCAGGACATGGGCGGCATGATGCCGGCATCAATGGGCATGTAGGCTGGCAGACAGTCATGCCCATCGCCGGGCAGCTCATGAAGGCGCATTGCCTATTTTCATTTTCGTTTCCTTTTCTTCTTCGCACTCTTTACTATACCTCGATTTAACTCGAACGTCAACACGCATATGCCTATACTCGGATACCACTTTTTTTATATACCATTTTTACACCGGACATGTCGGGACCTGCTTGGTCTCCTATACCACCAACCCTCTTCACTCACTGGGCGGATGCTTTCTTTTTTTTTCTCCTTCTTCCATCATGGTATCTTTACACTCTTTTCCCCATCTTTTCATTCGTCGTCAGTCTTTGATTTCTCATTCTTCTTTCTTTTTTGGCAAGTTTTTCATCTATGCGCCCGGTAGGTGGGATGATAATGTACTTCTAATACCAGAAGATGTTGGGCAGCTCTTTTTGTCTTTTTCCTTCTTTTCGTTTTTGTCTGTTGGTTGGGATATCCGCATGGCTCTTTCTTCTTTCCATTTATACCACCTGCGATTGCGATGTTTTTTTTGGGACATTTTGAATAGTGCACGATTTTTTATATTTATTTTTACACATCTTTCGAGATACCATTTACAGTGTTGTATTTTTTTTTTCTCTCGTTGTGTTTTTGTTCCTGGACAAAAAGGGAAGAGGAAAACGGCATTTCTGCAAAATAACGAGTTTGCACGAGTCAAAATTGGACAAGAGAGGAAAAAAGAGAAAAAGGCGGAGGAGGTGGAGGAGGTGGAAGGGGAGGGTGATTGGATCAATGTTGTGTATATAGCGCCTAGTGGGATTGGAAACGCTTCCCGATCTGGACGCAAGAGAAGATGACGAATAGACTGCATTTATGACAAGAGTGGTTGTTTGCTGACAGTGCGAGTGAGTGTAGATGCGAAAAAGGAAGAAGATGCGTGTACAAGCGTGGGATGGTCAAGTGAGCGTAGAGGCATAGATGTAGAGGAAGAAGATTTATATATACAAGTTATATATGTATACACATATGTATAGGATATTTCTATATATAGAGATATAGATATAGAGGGAGAAGATGTGTATGTAGATCTGGGATGTTTACAAGGGTATAGAGGCGTAGATGCAGCTAGATTTACGAATGCACGATGAGAAGATGCAGATGCGTGTGAATGTCTGATGAACTGTGCAAGGAGCCTGGATGCACGGATAGATGCATGAGTACATGGTGCAAGCGATACTTGATGATGGACGCAAGTGAACCCGACGACGCATGTGTACGTATTACGTGATGGGCGTAGATCTGGTGTGTGCAGGCAAGTGTAGAGGCGCAACTTGGATATGGCTGGTGAAGCGTGGCTGTTGTTGGTGGTGTCGTGAGTGGAGAACAGACAGGTCGGTGACGGAGGCGGATATGGCGCGTGTACTGGCGACGGGCTGCATAACCGCATCACTTGTGCATGCATACCGTGATGCGTGCACGTCGAGACTGGGAAATGCCAAGGTGGTTGTGGTGGTGGTGATGAACTTGTTGCGTGGTGTTGCATTAATGAATCTGCATCCCGTCGTCTCCCCCCTGTAACGTTGGTGGCCGGACTGGGCAAGTGAGCCGGTGTCGGACGCAGGACCGCCCCACGATTGGGGTCGTAGTCGACGAGGTCCGATAGCGGGGAGAGAGAGAGAGATGGAAATTGAAATTGAATGGACGAGTGAGTTGCTTGGGACAGAGTGAGGAAGAAAGGAGTGAGAAAGAAAGAAAGAGAAAATAGAGAGAGAAAGAATACGAGTGTGTAGAGAGCTTGTTTGTTTTCCTACGGTGTGGTTGTATTTTTATTTTTATTTTTTGTTCCTGAAAAAAAAAAGTGGCAAACAAACCAAGTTGTGGGAGGGAAGCATATAAAGTCTAGTCGCGTGATACAGTGCTGCAAAGCGTGAACTGGCGGCACCAGCATTTTTCATTTGTAAAAAGAAAAGAAAAAAAAAAACACGGAGAAAAAGAATTGAAATTCAGAAAATCATGAATCAGCTAATGACGGAATGCATAGCACCGAGGGGAGTTTTGTGGTAGAGAGCATGGCGGTTGAAAGAGTTGATCGAGGTGATGCACATGGCAAACAATACATAGGTACCTGTAGCTACTAACTACCTAGGTAGGCACTACTTACCAGTACTCAGTGAGGGACATGTCGGCGCTTCATGTAATCGTTATTATCAAGTGCTGAGCGCGCATAGGAGAAGTGGCAAGCGGATCGGCCAGGCAGCGAGCAGGGAGGCAACAAGTATAATGGTAGTAAGGACTTGGTTATAGCGGGCTAGTGACTGGATGAGAGTGCTGACAGTAGATTAGATTAGGTAGGCCGGGGGGGTGGAAGGGGTGGGGGAGAGGGGAAAGGAGAGAGGGGGGCGGTTTGGTGTATTTTATTAGCTCCGAAGCCGCAGAGAAGAAATACAGGGCGAGGCATGTGAAAAGGTGTGGGAGAGAGCAAGAGAGAGAGAGAGAGAGGGGAAAAGAAAAAGAGGAGAAAGAAATCAAGAAGAAAGAAGAGGGAGAGAGAGATGTGCAACATGGCAGAAGGCATGTTAAATTGTTCTTCTATTTGTCGTTGTATCAATTCTGGTCGTTGGTCGTTGGCCATTGATCTTGGGCAAGTATGTAGTTGTCGGTACCGCCATGGTCAGTCAGTGTTAGTCATGCCTCGCTTCAACGACGTCGCATCTGAGGAAAAAGAGACAGGAGAAAGATGGGATGCCTGTGAATGATCAGCCCTCGGTGCTGGTAGGTAAGTAGAATTCCAACGTTGGGGGGAAAAAAGTCGCCCCCCCCCCCCTCCGGTCGTGGCGCCGATGGAGAAATGACTCCAAGATGCAAAAAAAAATCGGCCCTCTCCCTCTCCCTCTCTCTGGTTACTCGGTATGTGGACAGTGGCGCTGACTCGAAAGAAGCAAAGCTCGCCCCAGGACTCGGACACGGCTGGGGGCTGCTGGCCTGGGCTTCCCCTCCCCGTCCCCCCCTTGCCAGCGAGTCCGTCGTCTACTATATAAAACATCCATCATGAGTGTCGGAATAAAATACATCTTGACTCGAATGCCAATTCATTGCTAGAGATTTGAATTGAATTGATTTTCTCGTCTTTTGCCCTTTTTTCTCCGCAGTCTGATTTGCTTTAAAAAACAAACACTGTTCTTTTAAAACTACCTGGGTGACCGACCTTGCCTAGCAGACCTTAGCTTCCCTAGCACCTAGGTACCTAGGCAATAGGTAGTTACCTGGTACCGTCCTACCAGCCTACCGACCTACCGACCTGCCTACCAACCTGCTGACAACTTCCTCTCGCCACCCGTTTTTTTTTTTAACCTTTTTTGATCTCTTCTTCCCTCCCTCTTCTTCCCTCACGACGCCCAAAAAAAAAATATCCCTTTCTCCTTCTCTCGAACATCTCGTCTTCCAAAACGACGGGGTCCGGCATCAATTCCCATTGATTGCACATCAATTCACACCTTGTCCGTCCTCCGATTCGACCGCTGAAATATCACCATGCTCCGAAGTCGCCAGGCCAACAAGGCCGTCAAGGCCCTGTGCCAGTCGCGTCCCTTTACCTCCACAACCGCTCCCGTCACCTCGCGGACGCAAAAAAAACTGCCGCTCTCGCAAAGAAATAAAGCCACGGCCGCCACGGCGACCTCTTCTGCTAGGTACGTTGGAGGGGAATTGAACAATTGGAAAATTGCATAACAAGACTGCTTTTTTCCTGCCTCTTCCTCTCTCTCTCCCTCTCTCTTCCACTCTGCTAGACTGCACCTTTTTTTTTGGGAGACTCCACAGAGCCGCAGCCGGCATCGGTCAGTCAGTCGGTCAGTCAGTCGTCGGCCGGTCACGAATAGCACGAGCTGAGCCTTTGAGCTTTCGTTCGTGATGCCAGCAAACACGTCGGCACGCAATTGCGTTTCTATTCGCCCTTGATTCCCAGTCTCTCGCTTAACCACATCCTCGCATCATCCCCCCCCCTTCGACACCACATACTCCCGTCTTCATTCTTCACCATGCTAACAGTCGCAGCACCGTTCGTGCCGTCCCCAGTCCCGCCTTCAACGCTCAATCCCAAGGCCATGTCCAGCCCCTCGTCAACCCCCGGAAAAGCCAAATGGACGAGTCCTTCATCGGCAAGTCCGGCGGCGAAATCTTTCACGAAATGATGCTGCGTCAGGGCGTCAAGCACATCTTTGGCTACCCCGGCGGCGCCATCCTCCCCGTCTTCGACGCCATCTACAACTCGGAGCACTTCGACT
This sequence comes from Cordyceps javanica, assembly GCF_051103115.1. Lineage (NCBI taxonomy): Eukaryota > Fungi > Ascomycota > Sordariomycetes > Hypocreales > Cordycipitaceae > Cordyceps > Cordyceps javanica. The sequence continues at coordinate 5,130,125 of NC_139296.1, forward strand.
TCATCCTCCCCCGCCACGAGCAGGGCGCCGGCCACATGGCCGAGGGCTATGCCCGCGCCTCCGGCAAGCCCGGCGTCGTTCTCGTCACCTCGGGCCCCGGCGCCACCAATGTCATCACCCCGATGCAGGATGCCCTCTCCGACGGCACCCCCATGGTCGTCTTCTGCGGCCAGGTTCCCACCACCGCCATCGGCAGCGACGCCTTCCAGGAGGCCGACGTCATCGGCATCTCCCGCGCCTGCACCAAGTGGAACGTCATGGTCAAGAGCGTCGCCGAGCTGCCTCGCCGCATCAACGAGGCCTTTGAGATTGCCACCAGCGGCCGCCCCGGTCCCGTCCTCGTCGACCTGCCCAAGGACGTCACCGCCGGCATCCTGAGACGCGCCATCCCCACCGACACCGCCCTGCCCTCCCTGCCCTCCGCCGCCTCCCTCGCAGCCATCGAGATTGGCGACCGCCTCCTCCAGGCCTCCATCCACCGTGTCGCCGACCTCGTCAACAAGGCCGCCAAGCCCGTCATCTACGCCGGCCAGGGCATCATCCAGTCCCCCGGCGGGCCCGAGATCCTCAAGCAGCTCGCCGACAAGGCCTCCATCCCCGTCACCACAACCCTCCAGGGCCTCGGCGCCTTTGACGAGCTCGACGAAAAGTCCCTCCACATGCTCGGCATGCACGGCTCCGCCTACGCCAACATGGCCATGCAGGAGGCCGACCTCATCATCGCCCTCGGCGCCCGCTTCGACGACCGCGTCACCGGCAACATTAGCAAGTTCGCCCCCGGCGCAAAGGCCGCCGCCGCCGAGAAGCGCGGCGGCATCGTCCACTTTGAGATCATGCCCAAGAACATCAACAAGGTCGTCCAGGCCACCGAGGCCATCGAGGGCGACGTCGCCGCCAACCTGCGCTATATGCTCGACTCGGTCGAGCCCCGCTCTATGGACGACCGCAAGGCCTGGTTCGCCAAGATTGCCGAGTGGAAGGCCAGGTGGCCCCTCTCCGACTACGAGCGCACCGAGCGCGGCGGCCTCATCAAGCCCCAGACCGTCATCGAGGAGCTCAGCAACCTCACCGCCGACCGCAAGACTGAGACGTACATTTCCACCGGCGTCGGCCAGCATCAGATGTGGACCGCCCAGCACTTTCGCTGGCGTCACCCCCGCTCCATGATCACCTCGGGCGGTCTCGGCACCATGGGCTACGGCCTGCCCGCCGCCATCGGCGCCAAGGTTGCCCAGCCCGACGCCCTCGTCGTCGACATTGACGGCGATGCCTCCTTTAACATGACCCTGACGGAGCTCTCCACCGCCGCCCAGTTCAACATTGGCGTCAAGGTTATTGTCCTCAACAACGAGGAGCAGGGCATGGTCACCCAGTGGCAGAACCTCTTTTACGAGGACCGCTACGCCCACACCCACCAGGCCAATCCGGATTTCATCAAGCTCGCCGAGGCCATGCACGTCCAGTGCCGTCGCGTCTCGGACCCGGCCGACGTCGTCGCCAGCCTCAAGTGGCTCATCGAGTCGGACGGCCCGGCCCTCCTCGAGGTCATGACTGATAAAAAGGTCCCTGTCCTGCCCATGGTTCCCGCTGGTTCGGCCCTGCACGAATTCCTCGTCTTTGACGGAGGTGAGAAATCCACCCCCACCCCCTTTGCCTTTACTTCTTTTTTCTCACATACTAACTGACACTTTACAGACAAGGACAAGGCCCGCCGCGAGTTGATGAAGCAACGGACGTGCGGTCTGCACCAGTAAGAAATTTCTGAGCTCAGTCGTTGGCGTTGGATGCCGCTCGAATGGGATGCATACAAAAGTAATTATGCTGTTCTTTTTGTTATAGCAAAACGCAAGCTGTAGCTTGTCCGGCGTTTTTTTTCCTTTCCCTTTTTGGAGGCGGACATGCAATCTATTAGTGTAATATTGAAATTCACATGTGCCCACGGGCGAATGTTTTTCTGGTTTCTTGGTCATTGAAGAAAAAAAGGGCCCCTTTAAAAGAGGAAAAAGTTGAAGGAGTCTTGACTTTTTTCTTGATTGTGAATATCATCCATTTCCATCGTAACCACCCTTCGAATTCTTTTCCCTTGTTGGGTTTCCGATTTTGGCTGCTTCGACGGCCCCTCCCGCCCCCCGTCCCAGTGCAATTGTTGTTTTGTGCAACGAGTCCGTCTGTCCTGTGACAAATGCGAAAAAAAGGAGCCCCCCTTTCTGACAATTAGACATATACATATCCCAAAGCTCAACAGCCAAAAGATACCCCGAGGGCTTTGGCGTGGAAGAATCTCGCCGCCCCCGGCCTGCTGCGGAATGTTGGCGGACGGGGATGCCGGAATACATGATGGGGCCGGCCGCGCCGGAGTGGGGGGACCCTGCGGTGCGGCCCCCCGGCCGGGGAGAAGGTGGTTTGGCGCGGGGTTGTGGACGCGGATGGTTTTTACCCCCCAACGGGAGAGGCAAGGCAAATTTTTTGAACAAGGACATTGTTTGACAACAACATTGTTTCACACGGAAACGGGGGGGGGGGTTCTTTATTCACCGGCTGAGCGGGGGCCCGGCCGCCGCCGGGGTGCAACAATTTTGGATTCACACCAATGTCCACCACATTGGGCAAGGAGAGGAGAATGTGCTTTTGTCACTTTTCGGTATTGATTGCTTTTTTTTCCTCGGCTTCCTTGTCCTACGGAACGGATTGGCTCTGGCGACAGCGAGCGAACGAGCGGGGTAACAGCAACTTCAAGCTGCTAGGCTCAAGAGGATCCAAAACAGATAAGCTAAACGAAGATGATGGGCGGGCGGCTAAAAAGCCTTACAAATTAGGCAGAGCTATAGCCAAGAAAGAACTAACATACCTGATAGTCTGTATCCCGATCCTGGAAGTTGGCCTCAAACTTCTATCCCTGACAGTAGCGTTCATCCTTGGCTATTATAAGAAGTAACCCCTACTTGAAAATTATTTTCCATTCATCCTAGTATAGAGTGTCGACACTGGATTGCAATGTTGGTACCCAATGGATGGGCATATGTACTTGGCTTAGACCTTAATATTCTCTTGGTAAGCTGTCTCTTCAGTCTTGTTGAGAAAATAAGTACTACTTTTAGAAAGAGCCGGCAAAGAGTAGTGTGTCTGATATACAGAGCAGAAAGTCGCTCTAATCCATAACCGACGCTTAGCCAGGGACGTTATGAGAAGAATTCTCTAGTAGAAGCATCAGTGCTGGCAGGCACAGCCTACCAGCGGAGTCAGCAAGCACCCACAGAAGGTCACTGACGCGTCACCCTCCCAGATAGCTCCTTCTTTTCTGCATCATCAACACAATTCAGGTTATTCTTCGACGCTTCTGTTCGTGCCGTGACCTGCTGATGCCCTTGCTCTCTTGATCTGCATTTATCAGTAAATGCATCCGCTTCACTCGAAGGGGTTTTTTTACCAAGAGCCATCCTGAGGCGATTCTGAACTGCCACATGCCCTCCCTCTACCGCAAATGACATCGGAGTCCTGCCAGTTGCATCTCTCAACTGCGGTTGAGCATTATGTTCAAGCAGTAGATCAACAATCTTCACATCTCCTATCTCTGCTGCTCGTGATAGAGGCGTCTGGAAATTCATCAACAATAAGTCGGCCTTGTGTAGCTACTTTCACTTACTCGCTACGCCAGCCAAGGACGGCAATGTCAGCCATCAAACTCGCTCTCGTCATTCGCCCTAGGTCAGATTCACTTACCACCTACATCAGCCAAGGGCACCAATGTCAGCCATCAAACTCGCTCTCGTCATTTGCCCTAGGAGTCAAATTCACTTACAAACCACAATGACTAAGGTAAGGATACTAATATCAGCTATTAAACTCGCTCTCGTTATTCGTCCTAGGTCAGATTCACTTACCACCTACGCCAGCCAAGGATACTAATGTTAGCCATCAAACTCGCTCTCGTTATTCGTCCTAGGTCAGATCCACTTACTCCCTACGCCAGCCAAGGACAGCAATATCAGCCATCAAACTCGCTCCCATCATCCGTCCTAGGTCAGATCCACTTACTCCCTACGCCAGCCAAGGACAGCAATATCAGCCATCAAACTCGCTCCCATCATCCGTCCTAGGTCAGATCCACTTACTATCTACGCCACCAAGGACAGCAATATCAGCCATCAAACTCGCTCTCGTTATTCGCCCTAGGTTAGATTCACTTACTATCTACGCCAGCCAAGGATAGCAATATTAGCCATCAAACTCGCTCTCGTCATTCGCCCTAGGTTAGATCCACTTACTTCCTACGCCAGCCAAGGACACTAATATTAGCTATTAAACTCGCTCTCGTCATTTGCCCTAGGAGTCAAATTCACTTACAACCCCCCCTGACTAAGGATACTAATGTTAGCTATTAAACTATCGGACTTACTCTCGTCATTCGTCCTAGGTCAGATTCACTTACATACTCCGCCTGCCAAGGACACTCATGTCAGCTAAGTATCAAACTCATTCTCGTCATTCGTCACGCCTCGGATTCACTTACAATCTGCGCCAGCCAAGGACACCAATGTCAACCATCGAACTCACTCTCTCCACTCCGGATAGGCTGGTTTTACTTACCATTCTATATTGATAGTTCACCGTTGCTCCTTTTTCCAGTAGTAACCGGACAACCGTTACGTGCTGTGCTTCTATCGCATGCACGAGTGGCGTTGGAGTGTCGGTCTTCGCCTCAACATCGGCGCCATTGTTAAGCAGGTGCTCGACCACGGTATCATGTCCAAAATGCGACGCTAGCATAAGCTCTGTGGTACAAAAGGAACCATCCATGTTTCTACTATCCCAATAGATTTCAGACCATACGGAATATGCCTGGGAATTTAGCTTACATATTTTTAAAGCGGAAGCCATGATGCCACTGCCATCGAGGATATTGGCGTCGCGAAAGTGATAGCCCCAAGCTTTGGCTGAGTAATCTAAGAGGGCGTCGCCCCTGACCGAGTGGCTGTCGTTGGAGTGGCTGTCGTCGGAGTGGCTGTCGTCGGAGTGGCTGTCGTCGAAGTGGCTGTCGTCGGAGTGACTATCGTCGGAGCGGCTGTCGTCGGAATTGCTGGCCTCCAAAGTCGCATTTCTCGAAAAGCAGTCGTGAGAGTTGTACAAGTTTAAATAGAGCACGCAGAGCTTCGCAACAACAGCATGTGCCTGGCGGGTACTGATAGAACGATGCCAACGCAGCCCTGACGTACTATCTGGAGGTGCCAGATCTGCGAGGAGAAACTCGCGAGCAGTTTGATGAAGGAAATAAACCCTGTCGTGATAGATTGAAATGAACAATCCACATAGAGATCGGAGTCTTGACGCGAAGTCCTCTTCAGACTCTAAATCAAGGTCGCGAATGGACTGCAATCCGTCGTGTATATTCAACGCGACATTCATTTCCGACAGTGTCAGCGGCCGACTCGCGACCAAAATCACGCTTAGTGCTTTTTGAACTGTCAGACGCTCCGTAGACTTGCTAAGGATCTTCTCGTATGCGTCATTGACACTCCCAGGAAGCGATTCTATGGTGGAATCAATTCCCTTTTCTGTCTTTTTCCAATTCTCCTCTTCTAAGAACTGGAACACAAGGTACACCCAGAGATAGGTGCGGTGTGTAACCTCCTGTAGTCTTTTCTCCAGGTGGGCCTTGGTTCTGTCTAAGAGGCCCTTCTTCTTCGATAGTTGATCGATACGGTGCGTAATGACACGGTTTACCTCCTGGCTGATTGTCTCCGACTCCTGTTCCCCTGGAATATGGATATTTGAAAAACTGTCCAACAGACCACGGAACTCAGACATGATCTGTTCATATGGGCGGCTTGTCAGAAGATACTTCAACCTGCCGTGGCTGAACTGGTCGCTTTGGCATTGGCCCTTCACCTTCTGCATCAGGTCCGCAAACTCCGATTGGGCGCATTCGTCCAGCGCATCGAGAACAATGATAACAGGTCCAGCCTGGACGTCCTGTACCGCCTTTTGCAGAATCTCCCATAGCGATTTGGTAGAGTTGATCAAACCTGGCCCGTTTTCGCGCAATAGCGGGAGTGCATGTTCGATCAGAGAGGGTCTCTGAGAGAAGAGCTGGTGAAGTAGTGCGCAAAGGGCTTGCCGGACGGTGTTCTGGTCTTGGTCTTTGAAGAAGAAGTAGCAGATGGTCGTCGATGGTGCCGATTGTGGTAGCTGGTGGTCAATCAGGTACTTGGCTAACACCGACTTTCCACAGCCAGGATCCGCTGTGACTAGCAAGGGACCAGACTCGTGTTTCAACCACTCTTGAAACTTCTCGTGCCCGAGGAGCCACGAGCACGTGCCATCAACTCGTTCTTCAACTCGGTCTTTGTACCACTCGTATGTTGCGTCCTTGCTGCCAGTCGTGAGGCGGAAGAGTTGGTGACACTCTTGTCTTTTATCTTGTTCTTCTTTAGACAGCCTCTGCTCGGCTAGGTCTTTTTGGGTTTGAAGCTGCTCCTTGGCAATGTCTCGATGCTCTTTTAGAACTCCTGGAAGGCCTGTCATAATTGCAAAATGAATATACATTGTCATCATGATACCGAGATTGCCTGAGACTGACCAGATAGAATTTCGGCGATCTTCCTCTCAGCCTCAACCCTGCTTGGGGTTATTCGGTAGAGTAGATCTTTTGCATATGCCGCAGCCGTCATTGCTGCGTACCCCTGCCACTCCTTATTTTTGTGCGTGTCCGAGTAGTCGCAAATGCCACGAATGACCAGACAGGGAAAGGTATTCATTAGCCCTGCTGCCTCCATTTCAAAACACAGAACATCTTTTTCCGTTGCAAGCTTATCACGAAGTGTCGCATCCTTCATTAGCTGGTTTGCGGAGGCAATTAGGCCGTAGTGAACTGCGGGATTATCCTCGTTCGGCCTCCGTTCGCGCCGCGCAACCAAATTCGACGGCTCATTTGCACAGAATGCGGCGCAGCCTCTCGGGTCGCATGTGACTTTGCTCTTAAACAGCCTATCAGTAGCAGGCGCCGGTCGCTTGTATTTGTCTTGCAATCTCGTATTATTCTTGAGAACAGTGGTGATAGCCGCCTCGAGCTGATGGCCTTTCCTCTCATATTGAGTCTGGATTCCGGTTAATGCCGTCCGTAGAGCTATCGGAGGTTGGTTTAGAAATCTGGTGTGTTGGAAGGCCTTATTCTGGATCGTTTTGCCAAAGTCGTATTCGAAGACCCCGCCTTGACCGTCGCGAGGTGCACTAACTACGATGTCGCCCAGACGAATGTCCTGCTCCGGAGTTGGTGCACCGCCACCGATGCCGACCAGCACACCAATCCTAACATTAGGGAAGCTACGGAGCATGTTCGTGGCTACATTAGCCGCCGAAGACGTCCCGTACTCGCCGTCTGGCAACACTGCGATGACGACATTATGCTTCCAAATACGACCCAGAGTGTAGTCGTTGGTATCATCGCTTGACAAAAGCTCGGGCGGGTCGTGCTCATCGTCGAGAAATTCCTGGGCAGCAACATACTCAGGCCTTATGGCAGAGATCCAGCCGATGGTATAGTCTTGAGGGACGGGCATGATGACTTCGTGAGTCCTGCACTATAACTAGCCCTCAAGATGGATGTTGCCATGCATCGCACGGAGAAGGGGCAACTCGTGTATAAAGGGAGCTTCAAGAAGCGGGGAAGTGCGCGAATCGGATAATTGGTGGCGGTCGACAAGACACCAAAACTGCAGAGCGGCTGCAAGAGAGCATGTCTGCATTAGTGAATATTGGATTTTGCAGATCAGGCATCATACGGGCTAGAGTCACCATGCAGGTGTCTGCGGGTGATAGCTGTTTCTCCATTCTCATTCGCCTTAGAGCCCCGCGAATGCAGCCACTACCCAGGGTTGCGCCTAGCTGTGTCATGATCGGTATGTGCTTCCTCTTCTATTGGCTAGGCCAATGTGGCAGCCAGCTGTCCAGCAGCCAGGGCCTGGCGGAGGATGGTGATATCTTCACTCCCACCGCGACAAACAGAGCTGGGGAAAAGACGTCGAGTGTGCAGCCGCACAGCCTCCAGTCATCCCGCGAGAAGGGGTACCACAACGCAACGGCTTGGATCAGCGCAGCCGATAAATCATCGGTTCCATTTGTGCCACCCCACACATCACAAACATGCTGGTAGTTCGCCGTACGCGATCCTTGGTTGGGCACCCTGGTTGGTTGGGCGTCAAGTGGTTGCGCCATGTCAAGTTTCGAAGCACGTTGTGTCTGGTTAGCCAACTTCTATATATCAAAAGCGGAGCTAAAATTAGAAGACGAGAGTCATACTATAACATTTATGGAGGCGAATTTGAATATTATTATTAATTAAAATACTTAATAAAGTATCTTTATATCATAAAATGTTTAAATAAAATAAGTCTTATACTTTCTAAGAGAATAAAATCTTATAAAAAATAATAGTTTTATATTTTTAAATAATATAGTCTTCTAACAATCTCACTTGGGGTACATGTGCCACGGCCCCACCATCACATGGGGTGGTGGGGGCGTGGCACATGTATATAGAGTAATAAAAGACAATTACCTAGCATAATTAATCCTATTAGCACGATATGAGCTACCGCCCGTCGTACACAAGGGCCAGTTTTACGACGACACCGGCCAAATAAAACGTCAAGATCACATCTTCCCACGGCAACAGACACAAAAGCATCATGCTGATTTTAATGCATCATTATGTCATATCTAGTCTATGCACCAACGCCCAAAAAAAAAAATGCCAACCGCCATGCAAGAACTAAAGACTCAGTAGCAATCCCTCATTACCACCACCCCCTGCTCTCCTTCTATGGCTTCTCCTGCGTCTCCGCCTCGCTCAGCGCCGCCTTTTCGTCGGCCGTCAGCGCCGCCGACGCGGACCCAATCTTGATGGTGGCCGTCAGGACGAGAGCCAGCGCCGACAGGCCGACGCCGAGCCAGAAGCCGATCTGGTACTGGGCGCGCAGGCCGAGCTTGTCGGCGCCCTGGGTCTGGATGGAGGCCGACACGGCCAGCTCGGCGATGCCGAGCCAAAAGGCCTGGCCCAGGTACAGCAGGCTGTTGATGAGGCCCGAGGCGGCGTTTTGGTGGCGGTGCGGCATGGCGGTGGTGATGAAGACGTTGGTCACGTTGAACATGATGTCGACGCCGATGGTCCCGCACAGCATGGCCGGGAAGATGTAGGCCCAGTAGAGCTTGGACGTCGACATGTGCTGCGCGCCCGTCTGGTCGGGGATCAGCGGCGGCAGCAGCACGCAGATGAGGAAGCCAATGGTGGAGATGAGCAGCAGGATGCGGTTGGGCAGGAGGTGCATGATGAAGCCGCCGGTGACGGCCAGCACCATGCCGCCGACGGCCAGCGGCGTGAACCAGGCGGCCGTGAGGATGGGACTGGTGTGCAGCACCGTCTCGATGTAAAAGGAAATGTAGAAAAGGAAGAGGCCAAAGGTGCCGTACGCGCAAAAGAGCACCACGCACAGTCGCTTCATGTACTTGGGCCGGAACAGGTCGGCGGGCAGCAGCGGCTGCGCAGAGACCCAGCCCTGCACGTAGACGGCGGCGGCGAGGAACAGCAGCCCGACGACGAGCAGCACGTACACGTACGGCGTCTTCCATCCCTGGGGCGCCTGGCCGCCGTCGGTGAGGGCAAAGACGACGAGCGTCAGCCCGGGCACGATGGTGGCGGCGCCGAGCCAGTCCATGCGGATGGTGGGGTCGAGGGCGTGCAGGTCGCGGGGGATGCTGAGAAAGCCGGCGCCGACGATGCAGGCGACGAAGATGGCGCCGATCCAGAAGAACCAGCGCCAGGAGAGGAACTGGGCGGTGACGGCGCCCATGAAGATGCCGACATAGAAGCCCACGCAGGCCAGGGCGCCCCAGACGGCGAAGACGAGGTTCTTGCGCGGACCCGGCCGGTACGTCTGGCCGAGGAGGGCCAGGCCGGCGGGCACAAAGGCGGCGGCGCCGACGCCCTGCATGGCGCGGCAGACGATGAGCATGGTACCGTTCTTGCTGAAGCCCGCAATGACGCACCACGCGCACATCCAGGCGTGGCCGGCGAGGAAGACCTTGCGGCCGCCGTGCATGTCGGCCAGGCGCGCAAAGACGAGCAGCAGCGCGGCCGTCGTCAGGTTGACGGCCGAGGCGGGCCAGGTGCGCTCGGCGTCGGCCATGCCCAGGTCGCGCGACACGGGCGGCAGAATAATGTTGAAGCCCGAGATCCAGTACTCGCTCATCATCATGGAGGAGACGACGGTGACGACAAAGGCCATCTCGGCCCACCAGGTAGAGAAGCAGGACGGACGCAGGCGGCCGAGACGCTCAATCTCGGCGTCGGTGAGGCCTACGGTGTTGTTGTTGGGTGAGGTAGAGGATGAGGCGGCGGGAATGCCTTGCTCGGCCGTGTCGTGGCGGTTGGAGGCGCGCGAGAGAAACTTGACGAGGCTGTGGCCCGGGTCGGCGATGGTGCCGTCGGGCGCCATGGCGGGCTGCTGGCAGGCCATGGTGTCAGTCAGGGTTGGAACGGGAGGCGATGGCGATGTCAAATCAAGGCATCAGAAGTGTGCGAGTATTCCGGAGAAGCGTCTGCTCAGTGTTGACGAGAGGCAAGAGAGTCGATTTACAACGGAGACTGGTTCGAGTTGCACCGGCCGACGACACGGAGGAGATACGGGGGCGATGGGTCTTTTATAAAGACAATCTCAGATGCAACCACTTTGCTCGAAACAATGGTATGTAATCGCCAAACACATATCCGTACCGTTGACGCCATTGTAAGGGGAAAAAGCCTTTTCTTCTTTTTTTTTTACCTTTTCTGTCCCCGCTCCAAAGTGGTGGCAACCATCTCCGGTTTACGGGGCGGAAAGGCGTGAGCGCCAACTGCCCCATCGGGAAAGGCATCTCGAGCTGCCGAACAACCGCACATTATTCCCATGAGCCTTGTGGAAAAAAGGATGTTAGGAAAGAAAAAAAAAAACTAACCTCGCTACACCATCTCGAAAAGTTACCAAATCTAGTCAAGATCCATAACGAAACAATGTGCTAGCTTCACAGACAAGGATGGGCTTTTGTGGAGCCGTTCGTGGATTGCGCCTTGGCTGCCTGCTTCGGTTTAGTCGAGTCTGCGCCAGGTGAGGAAACGAATCAAACGATGCCAAACAATACCCTAATTCAATCATTCTTTATAAGCAGGACATTATAAATATCATCTTACCTCATTTCTTTTTTCTGAATTTTTAATCTTGATTTTCAGCATTGCCATTTTGAAATCTGCTTGTCGGCTTGTCAGTAGAGACGCTATTGTCTCGTCTCCGCTGTCTTCCGACCGCTTCTTTCCCTCCCCTCCCGGACGGACGGCTTCCCGGTGCCCGCGCGTCCCCGAGCGAGACAGCGGCTGCTGCGGTGCCGGACCATATAGAAACTCTCTCCAGACCTCCAAGTACCACACCACCCCCAGAAAAAGTCATGGAGTCAATCTCTGCAACGCTCCCATCCGTGCAGACATTCTTCTATTGGCCCTTTTCTTTTGTGTCAACCAACCTTAGATCGAATCTGGCACTGCGCGATGCATCTCTACATCGGGTACCGGCACACTACGACCCGTGTCCGAGCGCGACGCGCGTGTTTTGGTGACGCACAAATCTGAGACTTTGGCAATCCGTGAGGAATGGCCAGCCTAGAAAAGAGAAATACCCGCGGATCTCGGCATTGCAAGAGTTTTGTATCAAAACGTGCTCGTCCCTCAACATGTGCCGTCCAGCCGAGAGCTACATGGCGACCGAACCACGACCGCGACGACTTCGACATGGCGTGATGAGCCCGCGGGGAGCGATCAGACAATAGCTTGCGTGGTCGACAGCGAAGCGAACTGATCGATGCTTCACGCTTAGCGAAAGGCGAACCATTGTCGGGACCGGCATGCCACACTCGGTTCTCATGCGAGCGCCGCCCCCCGCGGAGCTGCGATCGGCAGACTTCTCAGATCGTGCCCCTAGTGAGATGCACTAGTCGTAGCCAGCCATTTCTGGATCCCAGTTTGCTCCTTTTTGCCACGGGCCCAAGCACAAGCACGCAGAGCCTCACTGCCTCACTTCGCACCTGCTTAGCGTTAACGTTGACTGCCAGAGCCTCACTTCACCTTTGTTAGCGTTTGCCGTAGACGGTCAACTGGCATACACTTTCACCCAGATTCCGACCCCGAGCGTCGGTACCCGAGCATCGGGTAAATTCAAGCTGCATTATCCAAAAAGTATTATTTCATCTTTTGCATTTATACATTCCGTCAACATTGTGCACCATCGAGTACCGCATCCGCCACTTGCCTATCCTGTCTACAGAAGTATCTGCGCAGCAGCAGCCAGAGCAGCTGGCACAGCATACATCAAGCCAGTCGACAGCCCAGCGGCGCCGTTAGGTTTGGCCGTCGTCGCCGTAGGTGAGCTGCTTGACGTAGGGCTTGTGTTGCTGCCGCCGCCACCGCTGCTGCTGCTCGTGGGGCCCGTCGTCGCCGTGGTGCTGTTACCGCCGTCACTGATACTGTTGCCGGTGGCCTTATTGTAGCCGTCAATGACAAACTTTATCATCTCCTTCGGGTAGTTGACCAGGTACAGGCCGTGGACCGAACGATTGTTGCCGCCGCTGCAGTAGATGTCGCCAGTGTCGCAGTACGAGACGATCTTGTTGGTAAAGTTGGCGCACGCGCCGATGCCGTTGCGCACAAAAAGCTACGTGCGAGTTAGCAGTTGGCACATCACCGATGGGATGGAACAAAGAAGAAACGTACGCCGTCGGCGGTGCTGGTGCCCTTGACGTAGGGAGCTGTGTGGTTGAAGCTGGGGTCACCAAAAACCGCAATTGCGACGACTACTCCCGTCATTAGCTCGATGTAGTGCGTGTGGCTTGCCCAAGTGTTTCGGCTCACCATCCTTGACGGCCTCGGCAGAAATGGGCGCACGATCGCCAAAGGCGCCACCCTGACCACCGCAAAATGCGTTGACGGCAATCTGAGCGCCTTGGGACCAGCCAAGGTAGGCCATCTTGTGGCCGGGGCAGTCCTGGTGGTACTTGGTGACCTTGTCGTAGACGTCCTGGGCGCCGAGCTGCTCAGACTTGTCATAGTTGGGGTTGGAGAACGTCGCAGGGTAGTCAATGGCAACCACGTCGGAGCCAGGGATGGCGTCGCTGATGTTCTTTGCCAGGGCACCCGTCTCGCCGAGGCCCTTGGGCTCTTCGGTGCCGCGACCGACGAGAATGTGCAGGCCTTTGGAGCACTCGGCGGCCATGGCGGAGCCGGCCAAAACGGCGGCGGCGGAAAGAGCAGCAGCGGTGCGCATTCTGGCGGTTGTGAGAGGACAACGGCAAAACAGCGAGACGGCAGACAGACACGAGACAGGAGGAGGACGAGTGAGCCGGACCCCAGCTTCTGCCCCGGCCTCTTTATTCAAAAACGGATTGTACCCATCTGGGGCGGCCGTCAGCAGTTGGCTGCCCTGGTCCCAACTTAAAAGCCTCCTTAGTCACATAAGTAGACTGGAATGAGGCTGTTATTGGTGGGGCGGACGGTGCAACTTTTCTGGATGGCGGAGCGAACCATTAGCGCGGTCTAGTTTCCTAATAGATTGGGCGGTGCGCGTGTCACTGTCGGATATTGCGGTAGTGACCTGCCAATGTTTTCCTGGACAATGACTTGCCACAGGCTCTCTTCACACATCGAGCGGCAGAGCATCAATGCTGTCAAAGAACGTGCGGCGTCGGCCTGCTGAGAAGCTCTGCACCAGATTGCATGACGTGTTTATCGTTGGCCAATGCGTTGGCTTGGCCACATCATTCGGTTCTGCCCAACACGCTATCAGTAATCTAGCAGCCAGCCACGCGGACCCGTCTGTTCCGAGCTGCAGGCTGTCGTATGGCGGTCGTTGGCCTGGCTGGCGTTTAGGTGGCTGTGTTATTGATGCCCCAAGTAATTTTGCGGTGGGCGGTAGACATCAAATGATCCGGCCCATTAATGCCATAGCAGACTGTAATCTATCCCCTCACCTCGTGTGTCCGGGGAAGTGGTTCCTGGGTACGGTGTTGGCAGTGATTTCGTGGGGAGCCCGCCCGAGGAGCCCGACGTTGTGCAGGTAAGCCTCTTGGCAGTCCGATGCCACACACAAGATAGTTGGGTGGATGTTGGACGAGACTATTTTGATTCACATTTTGATTGCTACTATAATGGTGGTGGTGATGATGAATCTGAATAAACAAAGCTCGTGATGCCAAGTAGGGAAACTCGGCTTGAGCAAACGGATGAAGTCCCAAATGCTAGCAGCTGGCAGCCTTGGAACTATTCACCAACCAGCTGCCAGCCCCGATGCATGGATCCCGAACCACCTATTATAGCAGCGTTATCCGCGGTATACCTGTACCTTGCACCTGCTTTTTTATTTTCCGTATTTATTCTTGTTTTTTGTCATCACATGTATTCTTTCCTCTCATCTCTCCCCCAGCCTTAGCGGCCGTCATAATACGGTGCATTCTTCCGCCACAGTGCCATGTCGCTGGACCGAGGTACCCTATAACCGTGGAGCGGGGAAATGACATGGTGTCGCCCCAGCAAACTCACATACAAAGTCGACCCCAATTCGGTCTTTTTTTGTATATTTTTGTTTCTAGATCACCATGCCGGATTCCGTAGAGTTTATGATGCGCAAGGGCACTGCTGCGGGCTTCTTGACAGGCGATATGTACTGGTAGCACGCTACTAACATTGTTCCCCGATGGCGCATCCTAGGTTATGTCAATGTCCGCCAGTCCGATATTGTCTTACCCAATACCAAAAAATGTGCAATTTCATGGCACAGTTTCAAGTTGCTATAGCTGTACTAATTGATCGACTTCACTCATTGTCAGCCAACCCACGCCTTTTGTCGCAGAGCAACTGGGCCATACTCAGTCATGGCCGAGCTTCGACAGTTGGGGGAGCGCAGGGGCTTGCAGCTCGAAATCGAGGTACTTGGCCTGGATAAAATATAAACTATTGACGCCACCGAATTGTGCATCTATGTCGCAGCATACGGATTGGTGCAAATTACTTGGGACATACAGATTATAGGCCCAATAATGCTCATTGGGTATGGACGGCTGTGGCAGAGGCAAGCAATAAATAGGTGGTAGGTTGATATCCTATGCTCATGTTTGTGCCATGAACGGAGCATCTTGGCACGAACGCCAAGAGCCCTTACCCGAGACATTTAGTTGGGAGACGAGATCACAGAGGGCCGAAAAGTTGTAGCAAGCATCGGTCCAAACTTTGACCTAGCTGATCTTCCTCAGCTTTGGGCAGCCTTCATTGCTTCCATATGAAAACATTAAATGCTGAAATCTTCAAATGAGCGTACTCTACGGAGTAGTATGATCGAGTAGAGGGGTTGAGGGGGAAGAGGGGACGTTTCAATACTGTGCTACCATCTACGAGACACCGTCTCACGACCTAGACCGTGTCCTGAGATTCATCTGCATGTCTAGATTCAGCTCTCCTGATGCAAGACCCGAGTCGATACTCAATTGTGCACAGTTTTCAAGGCTGAATGCAGAATTCCCTGTACCAAGTCGTACACGTCGCAAGATCGCCTAGAGTCTCAGACTTGCAGTTGCGCATTTACAATCGGTGAGAGGTCTCGTGCTGATCATACCGACTATATAGTCTATGCCAGAGAAAGTTGTAACGCAGTTGACTGTCCGAATTCGCAACAGACATCCAAAATGCGCTGCCTCAACCTGTTCCCGCTCGCCTTTTGCAGCCTTGCGCTTGCTCAAGATTCCACCAAATTCGTTGCTGTGCGTACGACATGGGTATATACCATGGCTCGTCTACTGATTGTCCCCCCAGGCTACTTTGTACGCCCCTGATGACTACGAATTCAACATCTATCGATATAGCTGCACCGATTTGAAGAAGACACAGTCCGCGCCCCCCCCCCAGAGACTCGTACGTTGTACACATTGCTAACCATACACAGGCCAATATTCACCGAAATTGAAGTCGGGGCTCTCCAAATTTGCGAACTTTATGCGTAAGTCGTCCTCTGGCAGCCGAGTTGCAACCGCCTAACGTTTTCAGTGACCTCAAGTGCTCCGGAGAATACCTGGAGGTTTCGCAGGGCACGCATGCGATCGGCGATGTACAGTTCAAGTCTGTGTACTGTGAGGCTACTTGGGACGATGATCCCGACGAGTCGCTGTGACCGGATCTCGCGATTGGCAGCTATATGTAACAGATACTGAGATGCATCTATCTGCGCTAATATAAATCCATGAATTGATGTTGCTACCCCGCCTTTCGATGCAGATGCTGGCGCGGCTTCGGCATTGACTGCGGAAATTGACAATCATGCTCTGACACGGCTTGGAGTGCTCCCTGGCCTCTCGCGCATTAATAGCCATGGCTAGAGCGACTCAACCGACGTCTGGTGAACCGTTGTCAGCCGTCTCTTAATTATTAGCTCTACGAGAACCACCACGCTTTCGTTTACTTGGCGCTTTCCTGGGCGCCACACTTCGTGCTCAACAAGGGCCAACCCCGCATTGAAAAGCCTCCATCGCCCTTTGCGATCGGACGGCGCCTGCACAGTTGCAGTGAGCCATCTGGGACAAATCCGACATGGGGCCTCGATTCGCCAGTACCCATCGCTCACTCATCTTGGCACTGCTATTCTCACCCTGCAGTCACAATGGCAGTGAAAGAATAAAGGCCTCTACCTCCGATACATATGACACCGGGCCCATTCGATGCGTAGAATTTGGAGCTCGGAGCGGTTGCCGGTGATAAGATACAATTTGCTCTGGATAAAATTTTTACTGGCAACGGATCAATGCTGTCAAGGTCTACACGACGAATCTCCGAACACGATTCGCCGAAGATTCAGATCACGGGGGCTAACAGAGTGGCTGGCAATTGTCCGCCTTGGGAGACATCTACTCGCTTATAAGCTACGAAAAAGACCAAAACATAGCACGGTTTCTTGCAAGAGAAG
Source organism: Cordyceps javanica (assembly GCF_051103115.1). NCBI lineage: Eukaryota > Fungi > Ascomycota > Sordariomycetes > Hypocreales > Cordycipitaceae > Cordyceps > Cordyceps javanica. The sequence goes on from NC_139296.1 coordinate 5,147,146, forward strand.
GATTTTTCCTTCGCTGGGCTATCCGCTCCATTGATGTCATTAATGCTCAACTCATCGGAAAGTCTCCCTGTCAACCATGCCGACCACGAACCATGCCGACCATGAACCATGCCAACCATGCCTTATGCTCTTTTGCTTGAAACTGCAGTTACTTGAGGACCTCGCAGATCTTGGCCACCAAACAGATAAGAAGTCATACCCCTTACAAGAATGGCTAGTTCCGCGCCTATCCTGGGTTTAGCTGCATGAAACCCCGCCGGAGACAGCCTCATTGTATTAGGCATACTTTCTAATGCCTCATTGCACTATCTTGAGTTCCCCGAGGTCCTACGTTACCTGAGAATTACAATGGCCCTTCAAGCACAGTGGGGTATCGAAAAAACCGCAGATTCCGTGATATCTATATCTAGCGGTCTATTCAAAGCTGCTACCAGCGACAATGTCACCCCACTGGCTATCATGGCTTGCGAGCGCTTTGGAAACACACTCGCGATGTGCCCCGAGACGTGTCGCAAGCTGGAAAAAACGGTTGTTCCGACGCCACCGCATGCAGTTCTCAAGTTCATTCGCGGCACTGTTGGCTACTCTGCAAATGACTGCGCCACGTACTTCGGCTCTTCGCAGGCTGGCCTCCAGTTCCTGGGCCTTGCTACAGCGCTGGGAGCAAGCATGGATACATTCCGGTGCACAAAGTTGATACATCATATGCTGGACAACTCTACAGGCGACAAGTCTATGGTACCCACGCTGATGCAAGTGGAAGATCTTATGGAGAGTTTGGTTCCCAGATGTCGACTTTCAAGTTTCGGCGATGAGTTGGTTGGTTGGCACTGCCTGCTAAGCAAACTAGTTCACCAACACGACAAAAAACTCGATAAATATATGGCCTCCCACAGGGGAGCCCCTAGCGCCGACTCACTGAAGGGTGTGGTCGATGCTTTCAGGGAACTCTATCGTATCGGGGACAGCGGTGCCGTGCGGGCAGTCTTTACAGTAAGCAATCTGGCGCCTTGGCTGACAACATTTACAAAGTGGTGTCTTGGTAGTCCACCGTCCATATACCTGCAGGACGGAACACCAATCTTGGAGACAGCAGACAGCAATGTCCGCATTCACATCCTGAACCCTGAAGACGAGCGGTATATTGATGTGCCACTTAAAGCCACAGTTATATACGCCATCGGCAGCCCAAAAGATCTTGCTACGCTCAAATCGAGCAATGAATGGGTTGGGATGGTGAAAGTCCGAACATACTTCCAGTGGCTGTTGCGAGAGCTCAACGTCGACCAAGGGGACGCTTTGACGGCAGTGCGAAGCGCAATAGGCAGCGCTGTGAAAATTGCTGCAGCCAATCTCTCATTTGTTTCATTTCTCGAGTGTCACTATCGAGATCAGAAAGAAGGCACATCAAAACATTTCCAGCACTTGAAAATGCAGCCGATGCTGGAACCTAGCCATGTGTTGGCCCTGGTTTTCGGAGAAAGCGAAAGTACACGGAGTGATAGCAGCCCTGTTTCAATATTGCACATCCGAGAGGTCCGTGAATATCTAAAATATGATGTACAGGAAAATGGGCTCCTTAGGATACTCTTTAAAAAGGAGGGCCATTCGAACTCGGAGGTGGAAACATTCCTGTGGGCTCTGGCAGAGATCACGGCAAGCGTTCTTGCCTTGTCGCTGTTTCATCACCCCGATTTACTGGGAGTCGTCACTTACAGAAGGCGCCATTGGAATGCAGATACAGGCTACTTGATCAAAAATGTTTTCAGAGTCTTGAAAACGGAATCAAAAGCGCAGTGCGACGTGCGGGATCTGCTAACAGACGCAATGATCGTGATCGGCCACTATCAGGGCCGTGGAACGTTTGACAGTCGCTCTGTTGTCATGTCTTCATTTGGTGGGCAGACTGTCTACTTTGACTTCCTCGAGAAAAATGTGATTGGAAAAAGAGGCTTCATGTCCCTTTCCTGGCAGCCGGGTGTCATATGGTATGACAAGGAGCAGTACGACATTGTGCACAACACCCGATCGGAAGCGATGCTTCTTGGCAACGACACGCCGCGACTCCCGGTTACACAGCCGTTGAACCTGTTGAAAAGAAAAACAGTGAAGTGGATGGTAGAGAAAGAGGGGAGGCGCCGCGGAATCAGGCTGAGCCTCTCCCTAATCGACCGCCAGGAGCATTTCATCGGCGGCGAGGAAAAATCATCTCCTGAAGAGGCGCAACTGGATTCTGCACTTGATACACTAGCTACATCACTAATCATAGAAAGGTGCCCCCATGACAAGGATAGCAATGTCGAAGAAGGCAAAGCCAAGGGTTGCGGATACTGGATACCTGGGAATGAGCTCACTGAAGGCGTGGACATTCATATTGCGGCAGTGGATGGAAGTGATTATCTGCGCCGGTACTCCTATGCTAGCATTGAGGGGAAGGGTGCCGTCTTTCGGGGTGAAGCTTGCTTGAGTTGCTGCATCGAACTGTGTAGGAGAGCAGGTCTATCTTTCGTTATCTTGTAGCGGCCTCGTTGCAGCAGGCGATCACTCCTTAGGTAGTTTGCTAGCTCTACTAGTAGTAGCGTCCCTGCTGTCGCTAGTTTCAATGCGTCCTCTATCGATCTACGGTCTGAACTAGCATGTGTACTCCCTTCAAACAAGCCGAACCCCAAACTTCTCTAAGCGTCTAGGTGCTAGTTTTGAAAGGAGATAGGAACCCTCACTATCTGCGAGCCTCCATCTGGGGAAAGCTGTGGAGGCGAGGCATCTCTTTTGCAGTGATGCAGCGGTATGAGCCTGTCCTACCTCTTTCAGGCGCGCTTTTGCATATTTCTTCTCATGTGTACGGTAATAGAGTGTGTACATGTACAGAGCATTGAAGAACCACGGCATAGTCGCGAGCTTACACTTGGGAGGAATCTATCATTGAGCTGCTGCCTACGATCACTTATCAAGCCCACATCTATATTACGTTGCCATGATATGTTATCGTGTGTATAACCTAGATACCCGCCTATTCCCCGCCTTGCTGAGAACGGCCTCGAATTGAAGACGGGAGCAGTACAAGTGTGAGTTTACTTGCACGACTGTCCGAGCGACGACACGTCGGCGACGTTCGGCTCGCTCGACCTCTATTAAATATCAGGCTTCAATTTCTCAGGTCTATCTTTCCAGTGACAATCTGTTGAAGCTTTGTAGAAAAGAGAGCTCGGGGCCACAGTCTTTACCAAATCGGTTACACCATGCAGCCACGCGCCATTGCCGCTAACCGTCTGGTGGCGCACACCAGGCTTGAACCGGGGTTCGCCTGGGGCCGCCTGACATGAGCACAAACTCATCACGAAATGCGAACACATGCAACTGTGACAAAAAGAAATGTGTCTCATCGAATCGAGGAGATAGACCCGTCGCGCGCCCGTCATGGAAACGTCACACCGTCGTCGCAACGGCCGCTTGGCGGCGTGCAACCCCTGCCGCGCCCGCAAGGTGTCGTGCGACCACCGCCAGCCGGCCTGCACCCGCTGCCTCAAGAAGAACCTGGGCGCCGGGTGTTTCTACTCGGGCCCGTCGCCCAGCAGGAGCAGAGAGACGTCGTCGCAGCTGTCGGACCCGGTCGCCATCCTGGCAGTAGAGCCGCTGCTGCCGCCGCCGCCGCCGCTGCCCGTGGAGGAGCCGCCCGGTCCCGGTCCGTTGGCCGTCTCGCCGGCTCTGCCCACGCCTCGGCCGAGCGCTCGGCTGGGCCACACCTCGGTCCTGGAGGAGACGCAGAGCAGTCTGCTGCTGCTGGGCGGAGCGAGCACGCCGGACGACGACTGCGGCTGCGCGGTCCCGTGCCAGCCTGTTGTGCTGTTCCAGGATCTGCCGCACATGATCCGCGAGACCTGTCTCGTGGTCCTGCGTGCCCTTCCTGGGCAGGAGAATGAGCAGATGGTGTATATCGATGGTGAGCCGGAACCCAAGGGCTGGAGCTACATTGCGGTAGACCGCATCATACGCAGTATGCAGAAGCTGTTTGCCGCCTCACGGCATCTAGGCGCAGACAAGGCTCTCGAGGCTGTTGCCCAGACGCTCTGCAACAACACCTCCCAACCCTTTCAGAATGACTACCCAGATTGCAAGTCATGGATGGACTCATTCTGCGGCAGCAATCTGAGATGGGAATCTATTGCCCTGCTGTGGGCACACATGGAGCGCGCCAGCGACATGTTTGACGCCCTCAACAAGACACTTCTGGTGCGTTCCAAGAACAACACCTCTATCGAGGCGGCGCGCCTCAACCTCGGCTACTGTATCAGGCTCGTGCAGCATTTCAGCAAACCCAGCATCTTCTTGGTGGATATGCTTCGTCGTCTCGGCACGCTCAATTCGCTCGTCGATGGCGAGCTTTGTAGGTCCCCGCCCAGCCTCGGCCCCCAATCATTATGTATTGACCCTTGCCCACAGCAATGTCGTCTTGGGATAAAAACGCATCGAGCGTCGCTTGCATGACGTTTCTCGGAGCGCAGGCGGAGGAGCAGCCAGCCCCGTACACCCCGACCTTTTACACAGAGCACAGGCGTCGGATCGCCGTGCACGTCTTCACCCGAGACAAGCTCGGCGTGGCCTTTACAGGGAGGCCGCCGCTCATCAGCCACCGCTATTTTTCGACGCCCATGCCCCTGGACATCTCGGACGAGGACCTCCTGGACACGGCGAGACTCGAGCGCGCGGCGCAGTCCCTCGACAGCAATGGGTGGAACACGCAAGGCAAGCTGTACTCGAGCACGGCGATTCGGGCGCGGTTCATGATTTCCATGATTCGCGACGAGCTCTTCGAGGCGACCCTCAGCAAATCCAGCCATGTAAATATCGACTATCTTCTGTAAGCCGCCCAACAACGGGACGGGACGGGACGAGGCTGACTCTTGGCAGGGATCTCCGGCACAGACAGTGCTCTCTACAAGACCAGTTCCCTGAAGGGCTGCGATTCTGCGCTAGCGATTTGGCTTGTATAGATGTGCCTCCGAATGTTGCGTACATGAAGACATTCACGCACCTGGAGCATTTACAGAATCTCTTCTTTGCCGAGCGGCTTTTGCAGCGATATAACCACGCGGGCAAAGGGGAGCTGCTCATCGGCAGCGTGACAATGGTCTCGCTCACGCTTCATTTTTGGATGAATCAAGATCGGTTCTCGATGCAGGAGATGCGGCGTAACTTTGAATGGATTGTAAGTGCTGCTTCTTCCGGTATCTACCACCACCGTCATTGCATCGTCATCACCATTACTACTGCCATCACATCTGCCATTACTACTACCATCACATCTACCACCGCTACAGCCATCACCTCTTCCATAGACACGCTCTCTGCTAACGTCTCAGGTCCTTTCGTACGGTGCGCCCGGTGCCGGCGTCCTCTGCCAGGAGCTTCTCTACCCCACGTTTCGCGGAAGCCACCCGCTGGACCCCAAGGTGAGCCGGTCCAGCATCATCCAGCAGCTGAGCATGCTCGTCGGCTTCTTCGACTGGGTGCGCGACACGGCCCCCAACGCGACGCTGTGCTGCAACTGCAGCGTCATCATACAGCGCGTGCTCGACTACACGCTCAACGGCGGTGCGGCCAACGAGGCTGGCCCGGAAATGGTGGACTGGGGCGTCTTTGACCAGCCGGACTTTAGTTTTGAGCTGATGGACACGTTTGACTGGCTGCGCTGATGTGGTGTATATGGTAATATGACAATATCATGAATTATCTGTATTTATTCAATAAAGTAATGTCTCTTCGAAAAAGAATGATCCAACTAAATGCGATGAATTATACCACACTGGCTATTATTGGCTTGGCATGTACATCAATTCCCATCCACCTTGCAGCGCGCCATTTACACACTAGAACCACGACAAGAGCTAACCACCCGGCTAACGACCAGCTAGCGTAATTTTCAAAAATTCCTTTTGATCAAGCATTACATTACCAAATAGGCAAGTGGCCCGCTGACCCAGCCCGTCTCCGAGCCTTGCTCCACCCCCCCTGCCTGGTCCGAGACCTCGAGTGTGTTGTTGGCCAGCGGCTCCCGGCTTCTCAACTCGCGCAACCCCCAACTTACGGGCAACGGCTCACGCGATTTTTTTTTCATCAGAGATACGCCGTTTGCAAGGGCGTTTGCGACCGTAGGCGAGCACGATTGCGACCATGGCTGGCCTCCCGCGCGCGGATCCTGCGGTGCCTCCGACCAGCGAGGCGGCGCCGCTGCTCCGCGACAGCCGGGACGACGAGAGCGCCCACGCCCAGGCTTACGCCGCCCAGGAGAGGGAGGAGGAGCCGCTGGCCACGCGCCAGCTTCTGCGCACCGCCGTCCCGTTCCTCTTCATCATGACGGCCGTAGAGTTCGCGGCCGCCCTCTGCGCGGCGGGCGTGGCGGCCCTCGTCGAGGGCTCGCTGTGTCGCGCTGCGTTCCCCCAAGTCACGGACCCCTACGGCGATCCCCGCTGCAAGCACGAGACCGTCCAGGCGGACCTCGCATGGATCATAGGCATGGAGAACACTATTTCAGTCATGCCCGGCCTGCTGATGTCGATCCCTTACGGCATCATTGCCGACAAGTACGGGCCTCACATTGTCCTCGGCCTCATCTGGGTTGGCCAGTTCCTCTCCGAGGGCGGCCACCTTCTGGTCTGTGAGTCTATCGCCACTTCTTCTTTACTGCTTCATAGGTCAAAAAATAAAATAAAATAAAAATTCCATATGCTGACGGTACAGGCCTCAATCCCCAAATTTTCGACGTGCGCTGGATCTACGCGTCCTCATGCATGACCCTCATCGGCGGTGGTGGCGCCACGTACAGTGCCATGCGATTCCTCGTCGGCGCCAGCCTCGTCAGCGAGAAGAACAGGTGAGCAGAGCGTTCGATGCCGTCCCGCGCCGGCCGCGTCCGCACACGGCTAACAAATAGGCAAGGACCACGCTCTTTTTCTACATGCAGGCGTACAGCACGTCCGTCGCCTTCCTCACGGGCCCCGCCGTGTACTTTATCATGAACCGCGCCGGCCCCGTCGGCACGCAGGCCGTGGGGGTGCTCCTGATTGCGCTCATGACGATTCCCGGCTTCGCGATGCCGCGCAAGCTGCGCAACACACCGCTGGTCGCCGCGGCGGGCGGCCTCGGTGCGCCGGGCGCGGGCGGCGCGGGCGGCTTCTTCAGCCTCCTCCGGGTGCGGGCCGCCGAGGTCGCCGCCTCGGCGGCCGCGGCGCTGCGCCTCATGTTCGGCCACAACCTGCAGCTCACGCTGCTCCTCGGCGGCGTCGTCTTCACCTCGCTCGGCGCCTACGAGACCACCTTTCGGCTGCAGTACGCGACCAAGCGCTTCGGGTGGTCGTGGGCCCGGGCCGGCCTGCTGTCGTCGGTCGTCGCCGCCGCCAACCTCTCCGTGCTCGTGCTCGTCCTGCCGGGCCTCAGCTGGCTCATGCTGCGGCGCGACATGTCGGCGCTGCGCAAGGACCTGTGGCTCGCGCGCGCCAGCGGCTGCGTCCAGGTCCTCGGCAGCCTCCTGACGGCGCTCGCGCCCACCGGCCCTGCCTTTGTCGCCGCCATTGCCCTGTACGAGTGCAACCGCGGCTACATGCCGTCCCTGGTCAGCGTCGTCGTCTCCGTCGCCGACCGCGCGGGCATCGTCCAGCAGACCACCGTGTACGCCTGCGTGTCGACCATGGCCGCCACGGGCGCCATGCTGGCGGGCCCGGTCATGGCGAGCGCGTTCCGCATCGGCCTGCGATGGGGCCTGTCGTGGTACGGCCTGCCCTTCTTTGCTGCCGGAGTATTGCAGTTGTGTGCACTTTTCATTCTCATATACGTGCGACAGAAATAGGCGCTACGTTGTGACCGTGGTACATTTATACCCTATGTAATATATTTAGCAAAAGATGTCAGAGTCTGAACCACCCAATCGCTGGTGTCTAACTCGCGGACGGTCAATCATGTTGATGATCTTTTCCTGGCTTATCCTGACGATTTTCTGCATGCTGTGAGGAGCCTCCATACGACCCGTCGCCATGACAATTGTGCAGTCCGCAAACATAGCCTCAATGACATCTTGGATGCAATCGGCAATCTCGTCACCAAGGTCGCTTGTGACGTCGTCAACTAACAAAAGGCGCATATAGAGGTGTCTTTTGCGCAGAATAGACCCGGAGAGATAGAGAAGTAGTTTCTCGGTTTCTGCTGCTCTCTGATTTCCGTAGTCTGGCTTGTGTTGCATTTGCGAGCACGACGCTGGTTTTGCTGCTTCCGCCCCAGTCAAGAGCTTGAGGCGACTCAACGCTGCCATGGACTTCTGCAGGGTATCCGGTCATCGAAAATTTGACATAGAATGCGATAACACAAAATGAGAGTCAGGATTGTTAGTCAGTAGTCGTTTCTAGCTGCTTATCTGCGAGACGCAGCGACGCAACAACGCAGATGATGGCCACGACAGGGATGAATGTGTCGATAATGAGGTGAAGCCACCGCTGTAGGCAATACCAAGCATAGCGAAGTCTCAAGAAAGATTTGATGAGTTTCTGACACTTTTGATTTTAGAAATGTCGATCCCCACCTTATAGTTCGGATGCGAATGATGCCCTGGGCTGCAACTTCAATGGTCAAGAAAGGGACCATGACGTCCGGGGTAAGAGACTTTGACTGGCAGTAGACACTTGGATAGTGTTATTGCAGACTTGACGCTGTGCCGGGAACATTGCCGGCATGGTAATGATATGGATGTTGCATGCTGACAGCACAAGAAGGTGCAAGCGCCCTGAGGATGACGGCCAAAGCGATAGTCTCAAATGTGAGTGTCGAATCATGATAGTTAGGCAAGCAGAAGCCTACTGTGTCGTTACCTGGCCAAAGGGTGGGTCGTGGCAGGACCATGGCCGCTGGGCGATGTAAGCCAATGTGCCTCCGGACACAAGCCCTGGCAAGGCAGAGATGATGCCCGAAGATTCAGATGGTCACGACGTTGGGCCCGAAAATGTTCGAATAAGCGAGCCAAGCGCCAGGACAGGCTGGTGAGAGACAATACGAGGTGCAAGTTAAACGTGTGAAGGGGAGAAAGTTGGCGCCAGGAGCGGGAAGCGTTCTGGCCCGGCAGATCTCGGTAGGGCGGCTTTCTTGCTTGGGTGTATATGAAGTGCAGGGATAGTTACTTCATATACGTGACTTGACTGGGTCTACCATGGGGCAGCTGATTGGGAATCACTCATTTGTTCCATTGCTATGACTCGCAGATGAAGATTGTGGTGAGTGGTTTATGGCCTTGCCCCTCGGTGTCCTTCGGCCTTCACTAGGCTCAGCCATCGTTGACATGAAATGGTTCGTAGGGAGAACAACTGAAGTTTGACAGAAAAGGCCGTGAGTCTACATTAAGAATTGCACAAGTGATGGAACTGAAACGCGTGCACGACACGGTTTGCTGCACGCAGGCTCATCACCTGGCACGGGCGCTAGAATGACAGCGCCGCTGCACTGTAGGCTGTGAGCCGTAAGTGAGGTGATGAGTGATGAGTGATGAGCTGTGAGACTTGAGCTATGAGACGCTGCAAACAGAGCTCATTCACCACTCATCAATAAAACCAGAAAATGCAAACTCAATGTTTATACATAGATGGCTTGACTCTTCCTTTTTTGATCTCCTCATTTCGCTCCATCGCAGCCCGGAAATCGCCTGCGCCGAAGCCACACCACAACTGAGTCACACATTCATTGTGCAACTAAGCTCCCAGATTAACCATCCTCATCACATCACCCTCCATCCGTTCTGTTCAGGCCTCGATTCTCCTGCAAATATTGCACATTGTCATGGGCGGCTCTGCATTCTCAGCCGGCGCCTCCCCGCTGCGCACCCCGCGTATGCTGCCCAGCTTCTACCACGCGCAGAAGCGGCGCTGCCAGGCCCTCCTACGCCAACTCTACGTCCACGTCGACTCTCCCATTGACGGGCCCGGAAAGCAGGACTTTGGCGACATTGACTTTCTCGTGTTTCAGCGCCGCCCCGATGCGCCGCCGTTGCCGCCACACCCCGAGCACGCCAAGCCCGGGTGCGATCTGATCAGCGAGATGGCGAAGCTCCTCGGCGCAGAGCGCACCATCGCCGTCGACGGTGCTGCCTCCAACCTCGCCATCCCGTGGCCGACTGAGGCCGAGGACCAAGCGACTGAGGATAGCGCCGAGGATGCCACCGCCAATGAGAAGAAGCACATCCAAGTCGACATCCGCGTCTCGCCAAGTCTGGAGTCGCACAGATGGATGCTCTTCAAGCACGCGCACGGCGACATCTGGAACCTCGTCGGATCGCTCGTGCGACCCTACGGGCTCACCGTCGACGACAAAGGCATGTTTATCCGCATCCGCGAGATTGAGGCCGTCAACAAGCTGCGCGCCAAGGTGCATCTAACCTCGGACCCGATCCGCGCGCTCGACTTCCTCGGGCTGCCGCACGCCGGCGCGTACGCTCGCACCTGGGTCGACGAGCCGTTCCCCAGCGCCGAAGCCATGTTCGAGTACGTTGCGCTCTGCCGCATGATGTATATCACGCCCTCCGCCACCGGCCCGCCCGACCAGGCCAACCACGACGAGGGCCACAACCTGCTCAAGGACGTGCAGAGCCTGAAGCACAACGATCGTCAGCGCATGCGGCAGCGCCCGGCGTTCCGGCTCTGGATCGAGGACTTCATCCCCCGGTGCCGTCGCGAGGGACGCTTCACGACCATGACCACGGACCGGACCGAGATCACGCGCGACGCGCTCGCCGAGTTTGGCGTGCGCGAAGAGTTTGAACGCCGTCGGCGCGACTTTCTGGTCGAGAAGCAGCGCGACTACATCTGGAACGGCGTCATCAAGACGCAAATCTCCGATGTGGAGCCAGGTAGTTCGGATCAAAGGGCCATTACGACACGGTCATGCCTGGTCAAGGGGCTCAAGAGGGTGATTCTGGAACGGGATACGAGCTACGGGGTCGAGTTTGACGAGGACATGGTGGATGGCGATGGCTTCTACAAGGAAGACGAAGTGAGGAAATTCATTGAGAGGAACAAGGATGCGGTGCAAAAGATGGCCATGGAGAGGCAGGAGGCGTCTTTTCTCGCAAGCTTGGAGAAGAAAAAGCAGACCAAGGCGGCAAAGTTGGCCAAAGAAACGAAAGAGTAAGAGAAGTATGGGCATGCTTGCCATGAAGAGAATGATACCTAGCTTTCAGTCAGCGTAGCTGCTTTTGAACCACGTTGCTCGCTTTTGTACACGTCTCAATAAAAGGATGAAGCATTTCATCATTATATTCGCGTACTACCAGCATAGGAGCCGGATACAGTTCCTCTTAGCAGCCCCCTCCCTGTCAACTTTTTTTTCTCACATGGCCATTTCGGCCACGCCAAGTTTCTTTCTTATTGGTATGTCACTTGGCATGGCCTGTATTCGTCGATGCCTTGGTACATAAAATCACCGCATCGCGCATTTAATGCTTATCATAACCCTACAACCTTTGCCTTGCAGAAATGCTGCGATTGGGACCTGTGTAGCTCCATAATTGGCTCGAGAGGCTAGGATCCATGTCGTGGAATCGCTCGAGGGCGCAGAAGACGGCTGAGAACGGCTGCTTGCACCCAAATAGTCATGGGACTTTGATCGCAAGACCAGCGCCGGCAAGGAAAGTATTCTGCGACGGCCGAAATTTTCCTTCTCTGGCTCGGGGACAGGCACAGGAGTTTGGACCGAGTGCCGCTGGCCGTGGTAGAGTTGGCCAGGCCGCCAAACTTGGCCGTGATGAGAATAGGCGCGGGGCGCGCGATGTGCTCGTTGTAGACCGTATACGACGACCTGCTGTCGTCGCTCCTGCTGAGCTGCTCCATCGGCTGTCCTCTTTTTCAGGGCTACACTCACAGTAGCGCCTTTCGAGGACGGACAAAAGCCCCGACGGGTCATTTTCTGGTCTGTACTTGTGAATGTCGCCAATGTTCTCGGAGCACGCTTCGATCATTCAAATCTGCGCCCAAGTAGTGTTGAGGGATCTAAATTACCGCAGAGGCAAGCGTATCAAAGCAACATGTGTACTTGTCACAAAGTAGGACGCCTGCACGATCGGAATCGACAGCCCAACACCGATTTCCTTCCCAGTTCGCACCAGCGAGAGGAAATCTATCAAGCAAATTGAGAAGGCGAGATAAATTTTCTTCATTGTATAAAAGATGTCATGTTACATTTCGAGCTCCTGATCCCTCATATCGGCAGCGTGGCTGATGCTCAAACTACGTTTTGAGTTTTCAGTTCTTGTGCCACCTAGATGGTGAATGTAAGGGATACTCTTGGAAAAGCTCCAGAATTGACTCCTTCTCGATTGCACAGTAGAACCTTCCGTAACTGTTCGAGCTGACAGCTTTGGCCATGGCCTCAGCAGCAAGTGTAGAAGCGCGGGAATTCAGGCTGTCTCCGTCAGTGCTGAATGCGGTCGCTTTGCGTGGTGCTAAAGTCTCGGTCCGTAGCTGAGCTATCATTTTGAGCATCTTGGAACTATGAGAATAAGCTGTGATGATGCTTTGCCCCGCCCATGTCGTGCGATGTGCAGATTGTGAACAAATGGGACCGTACAAGGCGCCATGAAAAGATCATACTCATCAACATTATTATTACTGTTGTGATTCTTGTCGAACTCTTACGGAATTAAAGTGCAGAGAAAATTGGAGAACATAGTCTCCCGGCCGTCCCCGATTTCCAAGCACCATTACTTAGTGCCGTGATCGCTTCTTTCGCCAGCCACTGCGATCAGCACGGTGCGAGGTTGAAGAAGTGCATGTGCTGATATTTTGCTGTCGAGAAACCACCCCAGTTTTAACTCTCAACAGTTTTTTTCTTGTGCCACGACTAGATTCCGGTAGTGGAGCGGACGGCCCGACGCATACTACGGACTGCGGTTACGAAATGCAGAGGCTGCTCCGTATTACCCAACGCCTTGATCCCGGACTGTATAAAGTTCGCTAGCCGGCCAGGAGTCAATGCATAACTTAATACGAGGTGACATCTCGTAAATTTCTGTGTTTTTAAGCCCAATGCTGGCTCGGAGGCGGGCCCGATGAGTGAATTCTCTACTCCCATGCTCCTTCACTGTCATTTTTCCACAGCGAGTATACTTTTACAGAGTCTTTTCATGAGCCGTCCTTGGACAAGCTTTTCGTATCATGTATCAAAAGTTTGTTCGACAACGTCGTGTTCTTTGCGGCCGTCGACTCGCTTCAGCAATCAGTTAGTCTGTCATGCCTATACTTTCGACTTCATTCACGGAGTAAATAGTGGATAGCTATACCAGAAAGAAAGTTCACCATCCGATCGCTGTGCAAGGGCGACAGTCAGGTCACTACTCAGTAACTAATGGACAGAATGACGAACATGTGACACACTCCGCTCTTCCCGAACCGATGCAGATGTTGATGGATCGCCGAATCGGATGGGAGCCGCATGGCGGATCCTTGCAGAGAGGGGGCGAGCCAGGGGTTGTCAGCTGCTTACTAGTACTGCAAGTTCTTGGATTGGCCACATCATCAGACTGTCTCGGAGCATTCTAGATTTGGAGGGTGAGAGGGTGCTAATCCATCTGCTGGTAGATTGTCATCTCTGTACTAGCGGCCGGCACAGGCTCACCAGCCCTGCTGATACCCCTAGTCTCACCGACGCTGATCGCGTAAGGAGCCATTACCTTTGGGTAGGGTGAGAGACCTGCTAGCCAGATCGTCTATACGGATTACTCTCCGGATAACTGTGCCGCCATACTGCCCATCACTTTGTTGCTGTCCAACGCTGGCAACGGCACTGACAGGGCTGGACCCTTGAACGTACATTGTATTACCATCCTTTTATTCGGGGCTAATAGGCGCTATATTATATCCTCGTGATTTTTCCTTTATGCTAATACCGCCCCGATCACTTGATCCAATTACTGAGAATGCCGTCGTCACCATCACGCACACAGCTTCAAGCATTGTTGGCCAGATTGGCCCGTTACTTCAACGACAATGAAACTTCGATCTCGGCCGAAGAGGTCTTCACCTGCTACCAGCATCTTTCTGCGCTGGAAACTTCGGCATTAAACCGCTTCTTCTTCCTGTTATACCAAGACAAGGTATGTTGCCTTGGACGAGTCATTATCCACGTCAAGGCCGTCAGACGCAGGCGTCCAGAGTTAACAGGGCTGGCACCAGATTGACGTGAATCGAACCAGCATCACACCACCCACCACAACGACACATGAAATCGGCCCTGCAGATGGCGACCAGCAGGCGACACCTGCCCCGTGTCAGAGCGCAACCATGGCTGAAGCCCACAATCCTACCACACCCAGCTCCCGGCGACATCAATCAAGCTCGGTACCATTGGCAGAAGCTCTGCAACCGCAGAATTCCTCCCTCAGTGGCTCAGAAGCTGCTTCGATAAGATCTCAGCGCACCAGATACGATCGCCGACCGTTACAGCTCCCGCAACTGGAACAGCCCCCGATATCCAACACGGACGGCCTTGACACCTACGGAGCGTCACATCACCGTCGAGGGCAACATTCAGCGGAACGGACAGCGCATCGGGGCCCAGAAGTGGGCTTTTCCATCGGCCATTCAGGCCCAGCCATGTCGATAGTAAACCCTCAGCTCCAAGAAGCCGCCGCCGCCATAGCGACGCTTGATGGCAGCCTCGAATCGGAAGCATGCACAAGAATAACGTTTGCAAGCTGCACAGAAATCAAGTTCAAACCGAGCACCTTGGAACTCCTGAAAAAGTGCAAGTATCACCCCGAAGAGTTTTTGTATGCCATAAGAGAAGCCAAGGCAGTGCTACCAACCGGCCAGGGCTGGGAAGCTGCCATTGCTACCAAGAAAGAAAATGCTGATGTGCGCGATTTGATGAAGATTTATCACAGGTTTGAGTGTCATAACATTTACAAACATGTCGTGGAAGCGGGATTCCACACAGGAGAGCACTGGATCCGCAACATGCGGACCACCTTGATCGAGAAGCTCTGCCGTGACATTCCCGAGCGATTTCACGACGCCAAAACCGCCAATAAATGTCTCAACTGGGTGGATCAAGGCTGCAAGTTTCAAGAGTGGGCTCAGGCTTTGAGCGGGAAAGAGACCGATCTGGGGTATCTGATTGCGCTGCCTTCAGACATTCCTCACTCGGCGTATACTTCGCGGTGCACAAAGGAGCAGCTTGCACCAGCCTTGGCCAAGTTTAAGAAGTTGGGGATAACAGAGATGGTGAAGAGTCTGAAACTATCCGCGCTGGGTGCGCATGTATCGCAGACGCTGAGAGAAATGACGACCCGAAAGAGACGAGAAGATGGTGAGTTGTCTACCTGTATCCGAGGCGCAAGAGGCTGCAACATGAGAAAACCAAAAGCGCATGAGAAGAGCATAATTTGCTAAGATTTCGGTCACAGTATCCAGCTCTCTGTGTTACAAGTCTCCGATACCGTCCCGGACATCAGACGAACTGGCGCTTACCCTGCTAGCGACTGATGACGGCACAATGCTGCCCGAGCCGACGACACAGAGTACGTTAGAACTGACCCGTCCGCGATCTCACTCGAAATTGCTTAGCATGCTCAACTTGGCGGCCAAAACAGGTTCGACCCGTCATGCTTTGGCAACAACATCTATGCCGGTCGAAGGAGGTGACCTTGACACCTACTTGCGGCATCGTAGTGAGTCTGAGGATATTTTCATGGGTGGGCAAGAGGATTTTTTCCCGTGCTATGTATCCGAAGGATTCACACCTGGCAACATGAACATTGCGGGAGAGCATGGGCTGTTATTTGCGTACCATTAGCTCGTTGTCTCGCTCTATACTAGACGAGCCAAACAGGTATCGGGATTTTTCCCAAAATAATCAACCAAAGGAAGGATATTCTGCATCTTGACGATCGGCTGTATCGGCCTGCAGAATCGCGATACTGTGCATTCCTAGCACACTTTACTCTCTGCTGCGTCGCGCTCAAAAGTATGACTGCCGTGCTGTGGCCTTCTGATGGCCTTGGTAAAACATGGCGTGAGGATCTCATATCGACACATGACAACCACGATTGCATCTTCCTGGGATGACAATATCAGTATGGCTCATGATAAGAGTACTGCCAATACAGGTTGTATACAGTAAGCAATAGGTATAGACTCACATGAGATTCGATCAAGTACTAATCTCTCAGTATTTTGCTTTGAACTCGAGCTCCTGTTCTAACCTTGTGCTGGTTGTCGCTAGGACCGATCTGTTCTAATAGCTAGGCATGGTCCCAAATAGCCACCCCTTTACGCCTAGTTATAGACCAGAAGCATGTCAGCCTTTTTTCAAAAAGACTTGCGGTCGACAATCTTGGAAAGTGAAACGACTTCCTCGGGCTTGCGGTGCGGAAAGGCAACACCCAAATGCCACGGAAAGATAAAGTAAGACCAGCGGTGCATACGGTTCATGTACGTCTGCATCGCACCGGTGAGCTCAATGTATTCCTCCTTTGACTCGAGCGCGCCCAACGCGTCAGAGTACTTTTGGCCAATGCTGTGCATGCTCGGCAGCCCGAGGTCCGCCATGAACTCGAATATGTCAAAGTTGCCGACCAGGAACTCCCTCGTCAAGCGCTTCAGCGCAGGGAGCGGAATGTCGTCGTACCGGGCAAGCTTCAGGAAACGGTACATCACATCGCCGCCAATCACCATCAGGTACGCTTCGAGATGTACCAGGACTGTAAAGTATTGCTCGCCGGTACCAGCGCCGCTGTCGATGACTCCCCAGCGCACCTTTTGGAATTCGGCCGGCTCCTCCAGCCATATACGCCGAATCTCATCCTCGATGAGCGCCTGCACCTCGCGGTAGCCACCCGTAGGCGCCGTGCCGGCTGTTGGTGTTGCAGTGCCTGGAGAGGTGGGACTGGGAGTCGAATGCTCGCTCGAGATGACGACTTTGAGAATCTCGTGACGGGGCTGCGCTACAGTGCGCTCGTAGACGAGTTTTCCGATGCGCTCCAGCACCTGCAGATCCTCCTGGAGCACTTGGGCGAATTTGTTGATCGTGGCGCTCTCCGTGATCTTCCCGTAGGTGATGCAGATGGACTGGCCCGGCGCGTTGAGGTAGACGGCGCCCTGGTGCCGCTGGACCATGTTGTTTCGACCGAGGTGCACAATCTTGCTCGGCGTCCAGAACGTCTCGCCGGCAATGACAACATGGCCCAACACACTGTCGAGTGGCAGTTGGGCCCGGAGGTTCTGAACAACGTCTGGATTTTCGTCGACGAGTAGCTTTGCTCGAAAAGACAGCCCAACGTCGGGGACATGAAAATGAATGATATCTGATGGCTCGGACATGGCTGTCACTTTAATAATGAGTACAAGAGTCGAAGCAAGTTCTCAATAGTAAAGTTGAAGATTTTGGTACCAGCGATGCAGACGGGGTGTGAAGCGGGCTTTATAGCCCGGGTCACTCTGTGGCCACCGACGCCCACCGAGATGCGCGATCTCTGGGCCCTTTCATTAGAACTGCTGCTCGTCTATGAGCTCATTATACCTAGTAGAGACTGCCATCATATTTGTCAAGTTTGGCGGGGCCACATGTCTCAATGCGATGCAGTTTCGTGCGCCATCGAGCCCATTTCAGAATGGCACGATTCGCCGGAGCAGTGCAGTCCATGTCGTATGGAGCTGTAGAAGATTTAGAGAGTAGCTACTGTTGCCACTATACTACTGCTATCAGTCATTCAAGACACTAGCCCGAGCCGTTGTCCAGCTGAGTTGTATGTGCGAAAGGCTTACAGCCTCGAAGTACAGGCAGCAGCGCAGCGTTGGATGTGTCTAAAGGGGTAAATACTATCAATTTCACCATGTATCGTATGTTTTCGAGTTTCAAATAGTGATCTTTATAGCTCTCTAGCTCAACTCAAAACCCCAACCCACTAATATTGAACAAGCCCGTCCCAGCCATCGAAGCACCGAACCCTGTGGACCAGACGATACCCAACTACTAGGCCGGTTTACGGCCAGCGGGTTCCCCGCCGTATCCTATATATGCGGCTGATAGCTTTTTTCGCACATACTGCAATGCATGTCATCAGCCGACGGAGTTTTGCGATTTGGGTAAACATGGGGTCAAATCTCATCAGGCTTACCTCGCCTACTTTGAACGGTGGGCAGCACGGGGGCCTCTTTTCCGTGACTTGATTTGGCAAAACGGAAATGGTTGTTTCATAGTCTACACCAAAGAAGAATGGAATCGAGTACCGTTCTTTTCCAGTCAGGTTCACCACTCGATGAATGGTCGATTTGAACCTATTGTTGGTCCTAAATGGCAGAGATTAACTTCCATCAGGCAGGTAAAACACTTCGGCTGCTTACCACATTGCCAAAGAGTCTGAAACGTTAACAATGAAGGTTCCCGGTATTGGCGGAGCGGTAATCCATTCTCCATGTTTATTTCGGACCTGAAGGGCCGGAACATCATCTTGCGACAAGATTGTGAAACATTCATAGTCCTGAAATAAGAAAAGAAAAATGATTAACCGTGATAAACATGCAATAATCAAGGGAGCTTTTGGGTAGTCAATTACCGTGTGAGCTGCAAGCCCGGGGACCTTCTGTCCCTCGATCGGCTGCGGAGGATAATGTAGCATCCTGGAGGTGACGCCGGGATACTTCATCATCGGATCGAAGAAATCTTCTTGTAGATCCAGAGCAAGAGCAAAAACCTTCATCAGCGCCCTGGCCAGTTCCAGGACCTCTCCGAAATAACGAATATACGAATCTCGAAGCCCTGGCAACACGTCATCGCCAGGCCACTGGTTCTCCCCATGGAGTCCGTAGCTGTCATCGGGCGGCGGATCGTCTGGTGATTTCTGGAAATCTCCCAGAATTTCATATCCTATATCGAATGCCTCTGAGAGTGATCCGGGGAAATTTTTATCGGCATCTGTCTCAAGCTCGGGGTTTGAAGTTGTCTCTCCATACAACGGACTATACCCGCGAAAGTTCTGGAGACTCATTGTTTAGATTCCCATCTCGGGAAAAAAAAGCTATATTTTCATCGACATACCTTGGATTTCCCAAGAAAGAATTTCATTTTTTCTTCTTCCTCCAGCGCAAAGAATCGATGAGCCATTTCGTAAGTTGCGCTGATCAATTCTTCCGATACTCCATGGTTCTGATTGATCCGTCCTTGCATTAGTAGCTTTGGTCAATAGCCTCGAGAGGCTCGGACAACAAAAGTACGGACCTTGACGTAAAAGAACCCGACATCGGCGCAAGCTTTGTCAATTTTTCGAGCAAGCTTACGACGCTCCTGGATATCGGGGCTTCTCAATGCCCCCAAGTCAATGATGGGGAGGGCTTCAAAGTCATCTACTTCATGACTGGAGATCTCCACATGACTTTGCACGATAGTTGATGGCATGACTTGCGAGAAAATCTCTTAATTGTTGGATACAGAAGATGTGCGTAGAGAAGAAGTAACGTTGACTGTAGTCGGCGATCTATCACTGGGCTTGCTCATATGTAGTCAGGTTATATACATAGGAAATGTGTACCGTTGTGCTACCTCCCGCACTGCTAGAAACTCTCTCATGATCGATGTACGTAGACAGAGGACAACGCCTGCATACGCATCACATCCAATCTTAGGCCATACGGGCCCCATCTGCTAGCAGTCCAAGACAAGCGCATGCATATGCATTGCGATCATCCAACGGCGGTCTCATCAACCAATGACAATCAGAATCTTAATATGTACACTTGTTTTCTCTCTCTTTCTTGCCTCGTCTATTTGCAGCAGCAAGTAGCCGAAAGTATCGAGATTGGAGCTCAAATCTGCAAGCCCAATGGTGCAATTGTTTTTTTAATGTGGGCTGCATGTGTTTATTGAATATTACTTATATACAGTAACCTGAGACTTGTACCCGAAACGCCACCTCAAAAGCTTTGTGGATTCAGCCACGCATTGCTTTTGAGATTGCCACCAGGCCCTTCTCAAGGCTCTCCGAAGTTGGCCATCCATACCCAAGACGGAAATAGGTATCAGGCCATTCAAACCAACGTCCAGGCCCTACGTATGTGCCATGTTCCGCCAGCAATCTCTCATAGAATGCTTCTGTGCCTCCCGTAGGCTCCTTTGTCATTCGCATGAAGCCCATCACACCTCCATTCGGTCGAACCCACTCGATCAGGTCTTCTGAATCGACCCATGCCCCGACGATATCCAGCCGCCGCTTCATTTCCTGTATGATAGGATCCAAGATACTGTCGCAGCGTTCCATAATTTGCTCTGCCACATACTCGTCAAGAACGCCCACAGTGATGCTGATTTGCTCTTTAGCTGCCAGGAAAATCTCGAGCAATTCTTTGTTCTTGGACGATATCCACCCAACTCGTATGCCAGGAACACCAAAAGCTTTGGACATGGAAGAGACTCCAATGACGTGGGATCCAAGAGATGCAGAGGCAGGTAGTCGATCCAGATATGTTAGCTCCGCATAGGTCTCGTCGACCAAGACATAGCAGCCGTGAGTCTTGGCCAACTCTACAACTCGGTACAAGTCCTCCTCTGACATTGATGTACCTGTAGGATTGTTCGGAGTGGTAAGGCTGATCAGTTTTGTATTTGGTCTGAGTGCCGAAGCTATGTCTTCGACGTCAATCTGGAATCCTTCATCAAACTTCAGGTCCACATGTGTTATCTCGCAACCTATCGCTCTGGGCGTTTCGACATTGCTAGCATAGTTTGGTCGAGTTATGATCAGGTGGTCTCTCTCGCTGAGAAGGGAAGTCGCGACGACGAATAACGCGGAGGATGCTCCTGCAGTGACTAGAATATCCTCGGCCTCTAGGCCACATCGTGCCGCGATGAGGGAACGAAAACGATGGTTGCCCAAGTGGACAGTGTACGCCAACGGAAGGTCGCTAGGAATCTCAATACCTAGGTCTTTGAGACTTCGGTCACCGATGGCACTATCACATAGGTTGTGGTGAATGGTTTGGCCAACTTCTTCTGGAGCCTCAATCTCGATAGCTGTACGCCGGAAATTCATGGTTGCCTTGACACTGTAAGTGCGTGATACGAAGAGCAAAGCTGCTTTCAGAGCAAGTGGATGGTACTATTGAGGTTCATATAAGCAGTGTGAGATATTTTCTCTTCGTAGAAAGACACCAGTGCGGGAGGAAGGTTCAGTCCCGTGTGATATCGACAGTGGTAGACAATGGTGAGTGGATTTCGGTCGCGTGCAATACACAGAGCGGTAGGGTTTACAACGCATTCGAGTCAGACATGAAGTGCCTTCCAGCAAGTCATGGAAACATTTTTGACTAGTAGACCAAGTGAAGATGAGAACAACCTACAGGAAACCCTATGAAGAGGGTTCGCCAGTATACCCCAAAGGACCGCAAAGGGTAAGGCTGGCTGTATGGGGGCAGCATATCAGGAGCTATATGGCAGATGGGTCATCTACAAATCTGTCTAGGGATGGGGTATAAGGGACGAGGTGCGCTGCAAGAAATTCAGGTGAATCACATCACTGGACTGCGGCCACTAGTTATTGTGAGACATGCAACGGTATCCGGAGCTCCACATGTCCTTGACGGAACTCAAAGATTCATGCCTAAGTGGGCCTGTGATGGACTGTGAGGATCGGCCACGATGCGCCGTGGAGATCGGCCATGATGAGCCGTCAAGATCGATCATATGCGGCGATGACGTTAGTATCAAGCAGGGGTGAATGTTGACTCCGCACGTTTGAGCATCAATGTGCTACTGCGGTCAAACAATACAGCATCAAGCATTTCGGCCTTTCTAGGAGGTGAATCATCAATAATCAGAATGATGAACCCATGCATTCTCTTTACGTAACCTGCCTTAGTACACTCAGTAATAAACTATCACACTACTCACTCAAGGCGGCCCGCGGGGTCACACACGCAAAGCCATTTGAAGCCCAACTCAACAATCTTCGTGCCCCCTGCATGCGTGTCTTCTAAAGCACGCGACTTGTGACCAGCTGCCATCATGTCGGTCGATACAATGCGCTAGGCAAGACGGCAGACAACCGTCCCAAAATACGCATACCTGCAGCCTTGAAGGGAATAATTGTCGCCAGCGAATGATAGCGTAACACGAAAATAGCTATCGATGCCTACCAAATCGTACATGTAGTCGACAGCGCAAATCTAAATGGATAAAGCAGCTTCATAGCTCAACTGTAGACTCAAGACTCATGTATAATGTCGAAACACTCGTAATATTGAATTTTGACATTGCTAGTCGCCAATCAGCTATGGAGTCTCAGAGATACTGTCTGAGGGGAGGGAGGGGTGGCAGCTCAGGTACCCGCCCTCACCAGATCTACCGTCGCGCAGTGAAACGACCCTCCGATGCTGTTGACATGCTGGAATGGGCACATGATGGGCTCCATGCCGAACTTGTCCCTGACCCAAGCGGCGAATACCGTGTCGCCCGCCTCCACCATGATCCTGTTCTCGTCCAGGCTGAGCGCGTTGAGGACCAGCCAGGGGGAGCACATGTACAGCGGGGGAGCGTCGCGGGCGTCCGGGACGAACGGGTAGGCGTGGAGATCCCAGTCCTGGAAGACCTCGTGTCGTCGCAGGGCGCTTTCGGTCACGCGCTCCGGGTTGTATACCAGAAGACCCTTGCGAAGCGGCAAGATGGTGGCGTCGATGTGCATCGCATGCTCGTCGGTGACGTGGAGCAGTTCGACCTTGTAACCGTCCGGGATCAGCGCCTGCAGATACTCTACTCCCTTGCGGTTCGTGACGTGGCTGAGCTGTCCGATGATTGTCTTGCCAAACCGCATAAAGTCTGCCGCGTCAAAAGCCGGCCTCGAATTGTTGACGGCCCAGTCACCACCATCTTTGGCGAATCCGTTGGTACGGGTTTCCTTGTTGTCGTAGATGGTGTCCTGCCCGATGATCTGAGGCGCTCGGCAGATCCTCGCCGTGCCGCTGGCACCAATCTCGTCAAGAATGCGACTGTACGCCAACTGAATCTCGTTCCTTCGGCAACGCCACGCATACGGCGCTTCTATCAAGGTGTTCCCCACCACCAGGAGACCGTCTCGAGGCATTGCACCCGTGTATCCGCCGACATGGAGCCAGTCGACCATCTCGGGACGATATACACGTATTCCCTGCTCTTCAAGAATACTAGCAAACCGGTCTAGCTCCTGCTGAGCTTTGACAAGAATGTCATCGGGAAAGGGGTTCGATGCCCTGAACTCCTTGGCGTATCGTGAGGGCATGGTAGCGTTTATCATTGGGAACGGCTCGGAAGGAAAGGCAGACTTTTCCGCGCGGCCGACAATAACGGCCTGCAGAGGAGACCATTCATCGT
Source organism: Cordyceps javanica (assembly GCF_051103115.1). Classification (NCBI taxonomy): domain Eukaryota; kingdom Fungi; phylum Ascomycota; class Sordariomycetes; order Hypocreales; family Cordycipitaceae; genus Cordyceps; species Cordyceps javanica. The sequence goes on from NC_139296.1 coordinate 5,170,507, forward strand.
CTGCTTGGATGAGGGGTCTGGAGTTCTCAGACATGTTGGAGATGCGTAGATGATCCAGCTCGACGACACTCGTTGTCTAGCCCCAGTCCCAAAAGCGTTAATCAGGACGAGGACGTGCAACCTATATATGATACAGGAAACCGGAACCCTTCAGAACACATTACGTGTGAATTGCGTGCTATTAGTCAATTTCCATCGTGGCACCACAGTTGCGTCTCCTGCCAGCTGCAGCTGCAAGTCTCAGGACAATTTGGTATGCGTCGGTGTGTGGTAAAGTTGACGGGGCCGGCAACGGCGTTCGGCGTGGAACTGAGGTCAAGCACAGTTTTGTTCCTTCAACTTTAGCTGCCACAATCCTGATGATTCTCTTAAACACTCAAGACTGCTTTCATGTCAGCAGCCATAAGATACCTCGTGAATATGACGGGCGAAATAGCTCTGCTGGGGGGCATTGGCCTGGTGTACGCCGTGTACTCGTATCTCCTATGGCCCGCCTTCTTCTCGCCCCTGGCAACGATTCCCACAGCTCACTGGTCTTGCCCATTCTCGAGACTCTGGATCCTGTCAGCTAAATGGCACGGTATCGAGGAAAGCACTCTTCTGCGCAGCCATTCTCGTTTTGGCAATGTCGTCAGGGTCGCTCCGAATACGGTCAGCATTGCCGGGCTCGACGGTATCCGCGTAGTGTACCAAGGCGCATTTACAAAACCACTGCTTTACAGCGCCTTCAACCACTACGGGTAGGTAGCAAAGGTGTTCCGACGTGTATGCTGGTCTGACGATTCGTGCAGCAACGCCTGCCTCTTCTCGGCCCTGAGTTTCAAGGATCACTCGAGCAGAAAGCGGATGATCTCCAACATTTACTCAAAATCGTACATTCAATCCTCAAAAGCGGCTCAGGCTCAGATCTCTTTTATTCTGTTCTGTCGACTTCTTCCGCTGCTTGAGCAAGAGGCAGCCAGGCTATCCTCTGAGGGAACAGACGTACAGCCCATCCTAATGGCGATGGCTGTTGATACAATATCAGCTTATATACTGGGAACCTCTGGCGGCACAGATCTGCTTAACGAAAAAAAGTCCTGGGGTGAATGGACTCGACAATTCTCTCTAGTTCCGAAACGTTTCTTCTGGGTCAAGGAGTTTCCCGGTCTCACAAGTTTCTGCGCCAAATTCGGCATCACGCCATACCCCAAAGCGGCGGATGAAGCTCTTGACCACCTACGCCGATGGAATAAGAGCATGTGTGATAAGGCGCAAGCTGCGCTGTTGATCAAAGCTTCAAGTCCCAGCCACCCAGCGGATGAACCAGTTGTTTTCAATGCATGTCGCACTGGACTCGAAAAAGCTGCCACTGAAGAAGGGTCAGGTCTCTTTGCCACATCCGCTGGCCAGCGAGACCTGATCACGGCGAGCGAGGTCATGGACCAGATAGTGGCCGGGCATAGTCTTCTAGCAAAGGCTCTTGCACGACTGATGATGTGTCTGTCCCAGTTCCCGCATGCGCAGGACCAGCTGCGCCGAGAGCTACTTCGGCTGCAACCATCCATGCAAGTCGACGAGAGTCGCCAACATGTCTTTCCTGATGCGAAAGATTTGGACGCTTTGCCAGTCTTGCATGCCGTCATCATGGAGACTCTTCGTCTTCATTCTCCAGTTTCAAAGCCTCTGTCGCGTCAAGTGCCACATCCTGGCTGCAGAATAGGGCAATACGAAATACCAGGAGGCGTGCGCATCGAAGCCTCGCCCTATGTACTCCATCACGCGGAGGGTGCCTTCCCAGACCCAACTAGCTGGGACCATATGCGATGGCTTGAGCCTGTATCAGAGGACGAGTATCGTATCAGGCCGAACCAGCATTTTTGGGCATTCGGTAGTGGAGGAAGAGGGTGTGTTGCATCGCATTTTACGCTGCATGGTAGGTCGACTGATCGGTGACGAACCTTTTGAGGCCGTTCTAACCATGATACGAGCAGTGATGAAATCTGTCACTGCAGGGATATATTCCAACTTTAAGACGGATCTTGTGGATGAACATTGCCATGGACGTCCTGGACGCCCTGGACAGCCATCTACAAGTAGATCGGATCGACTCTACTTGCGGTTGACCTCTATATAGGTTTTGCCAAGTACTATAACACCACAGTCGCGGTCCGAGCAAATCGCTAGTACTAGGACACATACTCCCTCTGCGCACGCCCTCACCGGAGAAGACTTTGAAACTCCCACTTTCGAGTCTATTGACATCAATCAGTTTTCTATATGAAGAAATTCGATGTCATATCCATCTTCAATCCGTTTTTTGTTGCGTCTTCTTGATACTAGACAGAAATGCCCTTTACAGGTCGATAAACTTGATTGGCCAAGCCAATGATATCAGTCGGATTAACTAGCTGACATGGATCGGAGAGAAGCATTCCACTGTGCCCACCCCTCGTGCCTTGACCAAGGACCGACATTTTGGATTGTCGCCAAAGCAGCCAATGCGTGATTCCGCGGCATCGGCATCGGCTACGCGCTCTCCTTCCACTGTATTTCGTATGGTTGGTGCCTGTTATACACGAAAAGCGCCTCGGACGCGCCCCGGGCGTTCACGCTCAATTGCTTCTGGACGCTCGTCTCCAGGCCTGTGAGCCTGCGCACAATCTGCAGGCCAAGAGGAGGGCGGCCAAGCCACTCCGTAACCAACAAGTACAGTATGGTAATCTCCACGGCCCTGGGTGGCCTGCAGGCGCAGTATAGGGTTGCGGTAGACTTTGGGCGATGCGCGGGCGGTTAGAGCTTCTGGGATAGACGTCCATAACACCAGCATAAAGGAGAAAGCAACAAAAAGATTTACATGTCCGAGTAGTTTCGTCACTATAAGAGCCTGGCTGCGTGATGAACGTGCCGCCCGCGGCACCCTACATCACCACCATGCTGGCCTGGTTCAGCTTCGTCGCCGTCAGGGCCATCATTTCGGCGACCCACGCCTTTTCCCGTCGCCAGTCGTCGGTGCCGTCGCGGAACATGGCCATGGCGCCCTCGAGCACCGCCAGCGCGACGGTGACGCTCACCTTGCCGTTGTCGTCGTCGAGGAGGTACTCGGTCATCTGGCACATGTTGCGCGTGACGGCGACCCAGGCGTCCTTGTGCGTCTGCGTGCGCGCGCGCAGGACCGCCGCGTCCCCGGCTCCCGGGCACGCAGACGCCCGCGTCGCCTCGGCGAGCGACGCCAGGGTGCGGTGGGCGACAAACAGCAGCCAGTGGCTGACCATGAGGCCCGTCCAGTACGTCATGAGCAGGTACGCGGTGCTAAAGGTGGGGAACATGTACGACACGGGGAACGGCTTGCCGAGGACGGCGTCGTCCTGCAGGCTGGTGAGGGTGCAGAACTGCGACCAGTACGGCGGGCCGGCGACGTGGGCCGTAAAGGACGCGTACCAGGCGTCGAGGCCCGCCAGCGCGGCGGTGCACTGCTCGATGAGCGCGCCGGACTGGGCGGCCGCCCGGGCGGCGTCGCTCGTGTCGCGGAGCATGTCGTCGGCGAGGCGCTGCAGGCGCGGCAGGTCGAGCACGCAGTCGAGGCAGCGGTCGAGGACGTTTTTCGGGTAGACGCGCCAGGGCCGCTCGCGCCAGACGTGGTGGGAGAGGAAGGTGTCGGAGTGCTTGATGAGGGTGGTGACGATGGTCTGGCGGCGCAGGCCAAGGAAGAGGCTGTGGGCGAGCGGCGTGTCGTTGGCGGCGGGCCCGCGCAGCTGCAGCAGCATCATGGCGCCCGTCATGTGCTTGCTGTAGGCGGTGCCGCCGCCGCCGCCGCCGCCGCCGCTGCTGGCCTGGTCGCGGCGCCGGGCTTCGGGGCGGGGCTGCTGTCGCGGCGCGGCGAGCGGCTTCTCGGTGAGCTCGTAGATGCCGAGGGCGAGGCACGCGGCGAGGGTGTCGTCGGCGAGGCGCGTGGCCGGGCTGGCAATGGCGGCGCGCAGGAGCTCGAGGCTGCGCAGGTAGAGGTGGGCGCTCTGGGCGACGAGCCGCGCGTCGCCGTGGTCGTGGCCGAGCCGGGCGGCGGCAAAGGCGGCGACGGCCGTCTGCAGCGCGGGCAGCGACGCGGGCCGCCCCTGCAGCTGCAGCAGCCAGTTGCCCGTGACGTGGCCGGCGTGGTCGGCCGCGCCCATGCCCCGCCGCGGCATGTAGGTGTGCAGGAAGACGTGGTGCAGCTGCTGCCACAGCGAGGGCATCATGGGGATGCGCTGCAAGTCGAGCGCGCCGAGGCTGAGGAGGCCCGAGACGCTGCTCCGGTCGGAGCCCGCGTCGGAGGAGGAGCAGGAGGAGGAGCAAGAGGAGGAGGAGGATCCGTCATCGGTCGGCCATTGCAGGCGCGTGTGCACCACGGCGCGAAGAGGGTCCCCTCGGTAGGGAGATGCTGCTACGGATGCGTTCTTGGCGGCGCCCTTCCACCGGCCCTGGTAGGTGAGCGTGCCGTCGTCGGTGGCGGCTTCGGCGGCTTTGGCTGCGACGGGAAGGACGACATTGTCGGAGAAGACGTAGGCAGTCTTGCGGGCGTAGCCGCCGCAGATGCGCTTCGACTTGGCGCAGTTGCCGCAGTGAGGTTTCGCAAGGTCACACTGCGTAATGTCAGTTTGAGGTTGGTGGCCGGGCCGGGGTTTGCTGCTGCGGCGGCGGCGGCGGCACATACCTTGATCTTGCGCTTGAGGCAGGTGTTGCAGGCCTTGGAGCGACCAGGCACGCCCACCATGCTGGGCGACGGCAAGGGGGAGGGGAAGAGAGACTTCAGGGGGGTAAACGATTAGAGGGGCATGCGGGTTGATGCCGGCTAGGGGGCATCATGGTGCTTTTTTAGCTCAAGGTGTGGTTGGAAGAGGGATGATTGCGCCAAGGTGTAGGGCTGTGGCCGACGAGGCTGTGTGGCGACGTCAGCGGGCTGGATCGCGACTCCACCCGGAGGATAGGCATATCGCAGGGCTGAGTAGTTGTGTGAATGGATGTTGCGTGATTCGTTGGATGGCCTGGGTCGGTCGGTTTCCTCATTGGATATGCGTAATCCATGGCGTGGTGTTGTGGAAGGGGGAGGTGATGTTGCTGTTGGGATGTTGCTCCATGACGGGTTGCGTTTGCAGAGTCAGCAGCAGCTGACGCACGACAGGAACTTAAGGAACAAGGTGGCTCAAGGAAGCAAGAAGAGACTCACGGTAAATCTGGTATAGTAGAAAAAAATTGATATTTTGTCCACAATATCAGACGGGTCAAAGGCAGGTTGAAGCCATCGACAGGTGCTTATGCGACCGATTCGCCAGGTATGGCGGTTTTGCTCATGCAGCGAGAGTTTAATGGAACGCTTGCAAGGGTGGCTCTGATACGATGGAGAATTTGCTTGATTCATTTGACCTGTAGAAAGCCCTTGGTATTCATCAAATAATTTATTTGGACGTGGGAGCAAGTTGGGTTTGTTGCCCAGTTTCAGCCGCTCGCCGGAGGTGAACCGTGGCGCGTGTTGGCAAAGGTCAAGTACCAAAATGATCAAAATGCAAGATATGAAAGAAATGAATAAATAAAAGGAATGAATAAAGAAGTTTCGACTGGAGGTGCTTCTCACTCAGATCTTTGGATTGTTTTTGTTAAACTCGTACTTTGCTCTGTCTAGGGGACTGGTCCTCTCGTTGGTTTCCTATGGCCTGGTCCATGTAACTTGGTGTGTCCTACAAGAACAAAAGTAGCACAATATCTAGAATTTCAGAGAAAATTGCGAAAGCTACTGCAAATTATTGTAGTACAACTCACTGCAAATAAAGTATTTCTACGAGCGTGAGAATGTAGAGAGTGTTGTTCTGTCCCCTTGGCTCCTACAGGGTAGCTGCTCGTGGCTAGTAAGCCACTCTCTTCACCCTATGGCAGAATGGTAGATGGTATCAGTAAACATGAGGCAGAAATTGAATCATCGCGTTTAGTGTGTCCTGCTGTAGGAATTTCCATATTGATCCGGGATTTTTCACTTTTTTCCCCCTCCAATGCCGCACCTATATCGCGCCTTTTCCAGTAGAGCTGCTCGCTGCTCATGGCTCCTCTGTCCCTTGTAATTTCAGAGTATCAAACAATAGAAATCCGGCTAAAAAAATACCGCCTCCAGGACATCGTGTAAAAATACTCGTATATTTCGCAAGACATTTTTACAACCACAACCAACTCCAAACCACGTCTCCCAATCGGGGTAGCTGCTCGTAGCCAGCCCAGCGCCAGCTTGCTATGCTCAGCCCAGCGGGTGAGCCCACCATGGCCTCCACTGTGGAGGCCCCCCTCCACCCCCTAAAACCCGCTATAATCCCCAAACTCAGCAGTCACCTCGCCAGAAGTACCCCTTTTAGGTTTAGCGCCTGCCAAGCTGAGAAGCGGATCCGGCATCTGGCTTCCGGCCGAGTGAGCAAATACGCAGAATGCGAGAGGCAAAATGGACAGGCAAGAGAATAAGATTTGCAGCTGAAAAGAAAACAAGAAAAAAAAACCTAGAAAAACAAAGAGACACTTACACTAGTAAAGGGAATGACTCAATCATGTCGTGAAGTTCTCTGTCAGGAAAGAGGCGCAGTTCGTCGCGACTACGCAACTCCTCCCATTGCATCCCATCACCACATTGGTCCAGAGGGCACGACGTCTACGACCGCGTAATTTCCCCCCCTTCCCTTCAGCCTTACTGACGAAGGTTCCATCCTCATATCCCCCATTCAGGTTGCTTTCCCCGAGGTTCATGCCTTATACCGCCCATCTGCCACGTACCACCCCCCCGGTCGTCACCCCGATCCACCGGGCGGCCGTTCGCCGTCGCCGTAACCGCTTTGGGCTTTTGATTCGAGGGTTTCGCATCTTCTATATAGCTTCGGTCGTCTTCCTCCTTGATCGTTCCGCCCGCTCCATCACCCGACAAAGCAGAATCAGTGTGTTGGAACTCGGTCGCCAAACATGTTTTATGCTTACAAGAAGATCAAGGAGCATCGCCGCCAAAAGGCGCTTGCTCAAGAGACGACGGCCCAAGACACCACCACCACCACCACCACCACCACCACCATCACCCACGCAGGCAGCTCCAATACTGATCAAAAGCTTGCCAATCATGATGCCGCCAGGGCATCCAATCCCAAAAAAGAACTCTCCCCCGAGGAAATCGCCGACAAGAGGCGTCGCAGAGTCTACCGCTGGAAGCTCATCGCCGGCCTCTTTGGTCCCTTTGCGCTGCAAGCCCTCGACACTACCATCATTGCCTCTGCCCTATCCGATATCGCGACAGAGTTCAGTACGTTATCTACACCATCATAACCAAGCTCTCCCGACGCCGTCTACTAACATTCCCCCCGCGCAGACCAGGTCAAGCAGCTCAACTGGATCATCTCCGCCTTCAACCTCACCGCCGCCGCCTTCCTCTTCTTCTGGGCGCAGATGACGGACATCTTTGGCCGGCACGCGACGGTGCAGGCCGCCATCGTCACCATGCTGGTCGGCTCCGCCATCTGCACCGCCGCGCCGACGTCGTCCTTTGCCGCGCTGCTCGTCGGCCGCGCCGTCCAGGGCGTCGGCTGCTCCGGCGTCAACATCTCGGTCCGCACCATCCTCGCCGACCGCGTCTCCCTCTCCGAGTTCGCCACCAACTGGACCGTCTTCGTCCTCATCAACGGCGTCAGCTTCGGCCTGGGCCCCCTCATCGGCGGCTACCTCACCCAGGCCTCGTGGCGCTGGTGCTTCGCCATCAACCTCCCCATCGGCGCCGTCTCGGTCCTGCTCGTCGCCCTGCTGCTGCGCCGCGAGCTCATCGGCCCGCAGCCGCTGCCGGAGCTGGCCGGCACCGACGCCGTCGGCAGCTCGCGCGGCCGCTTCGCCGCCCGCCTCTCCACCGTCGACCTCACCGGCCAGCTGCTCTTCCTCCTCGGCATGGGCCTGCTGCTGCTCGCCTTCACCTGGGGCGGCAGCACCTACGCCTGGAGCTCCCCCGCCGTTCTCGCGCCGCTCGTCGTCGGCGCCGTCCTCACCCTCGCCTGGCTGCTCTTTGAGCGCTCCATGACCCACGGCCGCGCCATGTCGCGCGTCTTTGCCCGCCAGCGCGCTATGATGCCCTGGGACCTGCTCTCGCAGCGCGACACCCTCATCGTCTTCCTCGTCACCTTCATCGGCGGCATGGCCATGTTCGCCGCCATGTATTTCATGGACCTCTACTTTACCTTTGTCGAGGGCAAGAGCCCCAGTGACGCCGGCATCGGCCTGCTCTTCTACATGCCTGGTCTCGCCGTCGGCGTCTACATGGCCATCTTCGCGTCCAAGGTCTGGCCGCGCCAGACGCTCCCGCCGCTGACCTTTGGCGCCCTCACCACCGCCGTCGGAATTACCGTTCTCGCTTATGCCGTCCACGTCAGGAATACCAGCCTAATTTACGGCATGCTCGCCCTGATTGGCCACGGCGTCATGCTACGCATGAACCCGGCCTCGCTGCACTGCCTCGGCTACTTTCCTGAGCGAACTTCGCAAATTACCTGCCTATCTGCTTTTGCCACGCCCTTTGGTGGTCTTGTCGGTCTGACCATCATGACGACTGTCTTCAACAACAAAAGCGGTGTGTCCCACCTGGATGCCAAGGAGGGCATCACCTGGGCATTCATCTCCATGATTCCTTTCATGTGGGTGTGTGTGCTGTTGGCGCTGTGTCTGGGAAATGTCTGGATATTGAAGAATGGTGACCATGAGATCTTACGTGGCTCCTACATCCTGGGTCTCGTCCGCAGCGGGCCATTGAACAAGGAGCTGCACCATCGGGGGGAGGGTCATTTCCGCGAAAGTACCGTGGATAAGACGGTGAAGCCCGCAGAGGACAACTGCTAGATTTATTGCATTTATAAAGAGTGATTTCTTCATTTTTAGCGTCTATACAGTATATACAACCAATAATATTGCTTCCTCTTAGATACTCGGACTTCATGTTGTATGTACACGTTAGACAAGCACTTTTTACCGCCCCAGGGATCTGCTCATTCAACACTCGCCCTGAAGAGCACCGACGGGATCAGGACCAATGGCCTGCAGGTTCGTGCCGCAATCTTTGCTGGCGGCAATGCTGACGGACAAGTCGTCCTGGTCGTAAACAAGGTATGCGTTGTGGAAAAATGTGTCGCCAAGGATGTAGGTGCCTGCGGCATTGCGTTAGCAGACGGAACGGCTGTTGCTTGCAACGTGGAATGACACTTACTGCCCTCGTTGCTACCGATGCCGAGGATGCAAAGATCCTGACCGGAGAATTGGTAGATGAAGTCGGCGTACGGGGTAGTGATCTCGGCGTCGCCAAAGGTCAGGGTGACGGAGCCCTCCTTCTGTCTGGTATCACACGGAACAATGTAGTTGCCGCTCTGCTCATCTTTGGTGGCGTTTGTGAAGTGAGAGGCAACCGCGTCGGCAATCTTGGCAGGCAGGCTGCTGACCGTAGAGCCAGTGTCGACGACGACGGGCTGCTTGTCCGTGGTGATGGCCACAGTCTTGCCACCCGCGGTCACATGAACGGCATCCATGTTTACCCAGTAGCTGCGCGCCTCATCGTTAGCATACGGCACTCGACATGCACTCCTATATTCGTTTATAGAGAAAGAGAGAGAGAGAGAGAGAGAGAGAGATAGAGAGTTCTTACCGAGCAGACTTGTCCGGCGCGGCGGACGCATCGATGATGGGCAGACGCTGCAAGGTACCCGTAAACTTCTTGGTGTCTACGCCGCCAAAGATGAAGTTGCCGCGCGCGGCCGCGGTGCTGCGCAGGTCGACGCTAAAGGCTCTGCTCTTGATGAGCCCCTGGTTCTTGAGGCTGTCCAGGACGAGGGGCCTCTCCTGGGTGTCGAAGCCCTTGAGCTCGGGGCCGAGGCCGAGAAGGCCGGTGTCCATGTGGTCGGTGTCGGTGGCGTCGCCCATGGTCTGGTTGACGATGGAGGCGGAGCCGATCGTGACGGTTTCCTGGATGAGCTTGACATCGGCGTAGCCGGAGCCGTAGCCGAGCCGCTGGCTCTGGCCCAGGTCGACCACGCTGCTGGACTTGCCAGAGTCGTAGCGCGAGAAGCCGTCGCAGAGGCTCGGGTGGAAGGCCGTCTTGCACACCGGGTTGACCCAGAGCTGCGCGGAGCCCGTGTCGATGTTGATGGGGAGCTCCTGGCCGGGCGTCCCGACCGAGATGGGGACCGTGTAGTAGAAGGCGTTGAGACGGCTGGTCGCCGTCACCGGGTTCTGGCGCCTGGCCAGCTCCTCCTTGGGCACGGGCACGGTCGTCACCGGCAGCTTGAGGAGGCCGTCGAGCTGGACGGCACGGTTGTCATCGATGACGGCGAGGTTGAGGGCAGCCGCCGCGGCGAGCGGCACCAGGGCCGGAGCAAAGGCGGTGGTCTTCATGGAGAGGATTGGGACAAGATGGGTAGTATGGTTCTGTGCGCGCTATACTATACTACACGAACAAGATCCATCCTGGCCGGCGGGCAGTGATATGTTTTATATCTGTCCATTTACAAGATATCGAGGCATATCCGACCGACAAGCACCCCCCATCGCTGCTGGGCGCATCCTCGTATCCATGCTCAGCGAGGATGATAACCACCAAGGTGCCGGCGGCTAGAATAGCGTGCAAACTGAGCACCTTCCGTGTTAGGCAGGTACTGAGGGCACGGCCAGGGCCAACACGTAACCGTTGGTGTAATCCATTGCCATTTGGCCTTGCCAAATACGACCCCGGCGCAAGATGATCGCCAGGGTTGGCCGACGACCTGCCGGAATGATACCCAGGAACCCGATCCCGGCCAGGGTAGCGCGGGGAGGTCGGTATCCTCGCGCCTGAAAGCGCCACTAATCAAATGCCGAGCCGTGCTCAAGGACGCCCGCTAGTCACTAGCGAGCTGCCGATACAGGCAGCCGTATTATACATTATCCACAGAAGTTGCACGCGAAGAGCCAACACCCCCCACATGTTGGCTTTAGCCTCAACAAGACCTCTTCATGCCCAACCACAGCAAGCAACTCGGTCTCGTGGAGCAGCAGCAGCAGCACTGGAAAGAATACAAAAGACTTGCCGTGGAGGAGGCCCATGGCACGAAGCCCATGGCGCAAGGCCCGATAAGGGAGGTCAATTGGGTCTAAGAAGAGCAGAAAGTGCACTCATCAGCTCATACTGTTTCGGGCTTCCTCCGCATGGTTTCCATCCTGTTGTCTTACGGAAGCTGTCGTCATAGCCGTGGAAGATGACCAGCGAGCTGAACTCGACTCCGACGTCCCGGGGCACTCGACAAATCGTTATGTAAATGCTGACACAAGACTGTTTCTTCGGAGTGAGTGTCCACATCGTCATTACATGTTATCTCCCATCGTTGAAGCATCCTGCTACGTAGCGCCCACATTCGACTGTATGTGTCGGTGCAACTTAGCAAGTTCGGTGCCTCGCCATTGACTTGTCAGCGGCCGACAATGTCGGGCGACATGCAAAAATAACCACTCTTATTACATCTGCTTTGCTGAATTCTTTTGATTCGCACAGATATTGCCGCCCCCGAACTAGTGAATTTGTCACCCCCACGCGCGTTAGTTGGCACTCTTGGCAGTCCCTAAACAGATCACTATCAGCCCTAAATCGACTTGGCATCGGTATCTGAAACCTGCTATTCATCAGATGTTGCACATTGGATTTTGGTGATGATTTGTGCCAAATGTGGCCCAACTCAACGTGTCCAAGGTGTATTGGCTCCCTGGTAATGCCCAAGCTCTGCGGATCATATTTTGGCGACCCTACGCCTGTGGTCGCACAACCCGGCTCTTTGACGCTACCGAGACGGAAATTAGGTCTGAAATTGCGTATAATAGAAATAAAAAGTGCAACAGGCGTAACCTCCATGTCCCCTCATCAGTAGGCCCTTTGTTCAGGTTACCCAAACTCTTACATGGCTGTCGAGAGGCGGCGCACACTACGCAACCAGATACGTACAAGATTATTGGCAATCTTTGGTGCCATATATAGGACGTTAAATGCGCGTCGCAGTGTAAGACTAAGCAAGTCTACATCCTCGGCGAACAACGCCGTCTACCCGCTTACGGGTGTCACTCGCGTCCTCTGTTCGGCTTGTACAATTGAACAGAAAAGAGAGAAACGACGCATGCATACCTGCGTCTGGAACTATGAGAGACCCTCCGCCGAGTCCTCCCTGTGCCGGATGGACACCGACTAATTCCTCGGACTAACCACCCCACTTTATGGAAAGGGATCGCTGGTAAGCCTTCGCGCGAGCGGCCTCTCCAAGATCCACGAACCTACTATATGGGGTTTAGTCTAGTTGTGACTTACAAGGTCGTCCAAGAGGCAACGTACAATGGATCGCATCCAGATACTTTGAAGACCTCAATGTCCAGCGTGCTAAGATCGACATCTGGACACGTTTTGCAATAGACATCAAGAACGAGGTATAATGGTGAGGAATATTCACTACCACATATGTGTAGTTGATAGTTTTCCAAAGGCTGGATACCTCGCCATTTGAAGAAGGCGTTGATGACGACTTTGAGGTCCTGAAAGGGTCGTTCGCGATATCGTAGGGCGATCCGCACTGGCGTATCTTGACTCATATCGGATAGCTGGTACGAGTTGTGGGGTCGGTATCGTGAGGGGATAAGAATTAGTCCAACTTCGATTTCGAAACGAGTGACGGGGATGTGTCGCTCGCGTAACGTAATTGATGAAGATGATGTGGCGTACGTCGCCTTCCTGGGCGAAAAAGCTTGACATCCCACCCTGTCACGTGTCGTGGTCCTTCTAATGACCTGTCTTCAATAAAGTTGTGGATGCATGGCGAGAGTATTTATCATGGCCAAACTTTATAATCTTGAGATACAGATGCTGAGAGAAAAACAAGTTCAATATATAAAGTGTATCTATGTGATATCTTGATTCATTAATTATGACACTCCAAGTTAGGCCGAAACCTATATGATCCTATATAATCCTATATACCCTAGGTTGTTAACCGCTCGTCTAGATTGCTGAAAACCTCTCACCATAGGTGTCGAGAGGCGGCGCACACTACGCCACCACATACATCTACGCTGGATGGCTCCCCTCTGCAGCAGCTGTTGAGGGTAATTTTCCAGGACATGACAAGCGAATCAGGTGACTACCCGATCATGGCTGGAGTGAGAAGTACTAATCTAGCTGGCTATTGCAATATTATTTGGGGTTTCCTCTGAATCTGCCACCATGACACGCTCAATGGGGTTGGGCGACAAGACATTTGGGTCTCACTAATCTGCCAGTTCACTCTGGTTTAACAAAATGAACACCACTGTTCTCTGATGGTCCATGGCCCATTCGAGTTGAATATGAAGGTTTCCGAGCTTCTGTATTACTCAATAACTTATCAAAGCCAAACTTGGCTACCTGCGTAGTGGGCGGCGGGCGGGGCGTACATCTCGGCCGATCGACTGATCTGTGACTCACATCCAGTTAGCGGCGACATGCCGCCTTCATCCCCCCACTGCATGCTTGAATCCTGATTTCTGGCACAGAATGACCTTTGATGAAGCTGCCGCCCTTTACTGAAGCTGCCGCCCACAACAGAAGAACATGACAGTTTCCGAGCAGCCGTGGACGTCGGCCGCTCCCGAGGCGGCCAACCGACAGCTCGTCCAAGTCCCGCTTGCCGTCCTGGACGCGCTCGGCAGCAACGACCTCGAAGCTGCCCGGAGTCTGCTCAGCAGCCCCGAGCTGACCCCCTACATCGCCTCGGACGAGTGCGGCGGCGTGTGGAGGCGGCGCGCCGCGCAGATCCGCGACAGGCCCGGGGACGCCGCCTGGGTGACGCGCCTCGTGGTGGACGCGCGGACGGGCGTCCTCGTGGGGCGCGCGGGCTTCCACGGCCCGCCGGACGAGCGCGGCATGGTCGAGGTGGGCTACTCCGTCGATCCGCTGCACCGCCGCCGGGGCCACGCGCGGGCGGCGCTGCGCGTCATGCTCGACGTCGCGGCGGCCGACGCCCGGGTCAGGGTGGTGCGGGCGTCCGTCCGGCCGGGAAACCTCGCGTCGATGGGGGTGCTGGGCAGGTACGGGTTCAAGGTGGTGGGCGAGCAGTGGGACGACGAGGACGGGCTGGAAAAGGTTCTGGAAGTGGCCGTTTAGATGCAAGCATGGCTGACCTCGGAAAGTCAACATGTACGAGACGCTGTGCCACCGCTGGACAGTCCATTACATGTACTGTCGTGTCAATACAACGTCTGCTTTGAATGGACACTGGTTGGATCAGGGATGGAGGGCTGCGTCATTTGAAATGTTTCATTAACGGAGAAGCTGTGATCAGTCATTGGCTGGACAAGTGCGTCGAGGGCTGGCGCCGAACCATCTGGACAAGGATGGACATGGAAATAAAGTGAGTGGCGAGGTTTACAATGCCACATAAAATTGTACACTGAATGATTTTCATGTGCTATTTCATCTCAATGGTTAGCAGTAATACTGAGATGGCGGCGAAGAGTCTCTGATCAACCAGAGCCAACTCTCTCTCACCTCGCCATATTAACGGCCGGGCGACTCGGGCATGTCACCGCCCCAAGGCGGCCATATCACAGATGAGGAATCAGAATGAAGTTGCTGATCTCTCATTATTTTCTCACTAGCCAATTCCAGCTCCAACCCGACCACATGCTGCACAATGGTAAATAACGGTTGCCTGGCCATGATCAGGCAGCTGCATAACTGCATCTCCACCAACGACTTATAAACCAGCACCACGGCTCCAACAAACCTGCAACTCCGTCCACCATTACAAATGCCCACCTTGCGCTTTCCCTTATTCCCATTCCACTGATCCACCGATCATGAAAGTCTTTGTACGCTGGCGCCCCCTCGTCGGCGCCGAGACCGCCGGCGGCAGCGTCACGCACGGCACCACGGCCCGCCCTGCGCCGCCGTCGCCGCCGCTCCTCGCCGTGACCGTCGACCGCGGCCTCGCGCCCGCCGACAAGCCGTGGACGAGCGCGCACGCGTTCGACGCGGTGCTCGACGGCGACGCCTCCAACGCGGCCGCCTACGCGACCATTGTGCAGCCCGCGGTGCCGCGCGTCATGGCCGGCGGCTGGTGCAGCTTCTTCGCCTACGGCCACTCGGGCAGCGGCAAGACGCACACCGTCATCGGCTACGAGGAGGACCATTGTCATAATCGTCATCAGCAGCAGCAGCTGCCGCAGCAGCCGTCGGTCGACCGGTCCGGTCCGGGACTGTGCCTGGCGGCCGCAGAGCAGCTGTTTGCGCACATTGAGAAACTCAACGGCGGCCGCGACCCGGCTACGCACCACCAACACCAACAACACCCCCCTCTGCTGGCCGTCGGGCTCAGCGTCATCGAGCTCCGCCAAAAGGCCGCGTTTGACCTGCTCAACGACGGCACCAGGTGCCACATCCGCGAGGGGCCCGACGGCAAGGTGCACGTGCGCGGGGAGACGGAGACGCTGCCCGGGGGCCGGGTGCGGGTGCGGCCCGTCGCGCAGCGGCCGTGCTGGACGCTCGGCGAGCTGCGCTCCGCGCTCCGCGGCGCCCTGGCCCGGCGCGCCGTCGGCCGCTCCTCGGTCCACGACCAGAGCTCGCGCACGCACGCCGTGCTGGAGCTCGAGGTCGTCAGCGCGCCGCTCGCGGCCGCCCGCGCCGCCGTCGCCGACCGCCAGTCGGAGCTGGTGCCCGTCGCCAAGCGCGCGACCGACGTGACCGTGGCCGAGCAGGCCAGGGGTGTCGTGCGGGACGCCGACGGCCGCTACGCGCCGCGTCCGGGCTACGTCGTCAACCAGGCCCTCATCGACGAGGTCAATGCCGAAAAGGCCGCGTTCGAGGCGCGCGTCGCCCAGGCCGAGGCCAACGTCGACGCCGTCTACGCTCAGCACAACAACAATAACAGCAGCAGCAGCAGGCTGGGCGGCAAGATGGTCTTTGTCGACCTCGCGGGCGCCGAATACCAACAGGACAGCAACACCGCGACAATGTCGCAGACGCCCACCGAGCGGCGGGAGGCGCGGCAGATCAACACGGACCTGCTGGCGCTCAAGGAGGTGATGCGCGCGTGGTCGGCGATGCGATGCGAGCAAAACCAGAACCAGAACCAGAAACAGAGCGAGAAACAGCGGCAGCGGCAGCGGCAGCGGCAGCGGGTGCCCTACCGCGCGTCGCCGCTGACCATGGTGCTGCGCGAGACCTTTACCGACGCGCGCCACGGCGGCGCGGGCATGGTGGTGACGGTGTCGCCGGCGACGGCGCACCACGCCGCGACGCTCAACTCGCTCAAGTACGGCAGCCTGATGGGGGACGGACGGGCGGCGCGCGGCAATTAGCGATGCGGGCGGAACCGAAGGGTATTGTCGGGGTCAGGTGGTGGACACTGATGCTATTATTGGCACTGGCTGAGTGAAATGTGAGAGAGGCAGCGATGCAGCATGACAAGACAAGGGAGGGAAGCAGCATGGGCTATTCATAGCCGTGTAGCAGTTTTGGGCTTCACTTTTCGGCCCAGCCACCGACTTTTGCATCGAACAATGTGCAATTGACAACTCTCATCCGCAGCTGCGTCAATGGAGGTTACAATACCACGAGTCGAGTTGGTTATCCATACAATAGCAATGAGTCCAGCACACACCATTGAAGCATTCGCCGAGCATCTCTGCCGGATCTCACCATGATATAAATTTCTCTGCTGCGTTTTCGCTTCTCCTCTCTTGTTTGAGCCAACGTTGCGAGAACCTCGCCTTTTCCCTTTTCCGCCTGCATCATCTCCATCGTTTTCTCTTACTCTTTACAGAAATTGTTGCGAACACCCAAGACTTGCTCCCCCACACCTCTTTCTTGTCCTCGTCTTCTGCTGCTGCTTGCTGCTTTGCTGCCCGCTTGCTGCTGCCGCCCTTTCCTTCTTTGCGATGCCATACCTCAGCCGGCGCACCGTCCGGGGCTTGCTCGCTCGCTCGCGCGCTTCGCCGTCATCGCCCGCGTCATCCCGAGCAGCGTCGACGTCGGCCCCCCCTGCCAAGCCCGAGACCAGCAGTCCTCTTCCCTCCTCGGCCTCTGCGCCCGTCCGCCTGCCCGACCGCCCCTCCGGCCAGACCAGCCGCCACAGCCACAGCAGCACAAGTAGCACAAGTAGCACCCGCGCCGTCACGGCCGACGAGGAGGGCCGCGGCTCGCCCGTCTCGGCGCGCTCCGTGGCCCCCGCCGCCCGCGCCGCCGCAAACCACGACGCCGGCCTGGCCGCGGCGCCGGCGCCGCCGCCGCAGGAGTCGCGCACCAGAGAGGATGCGCCACCGCCAGGGGCTGCGCGCCGAGAAACCGCCGCGTATCTGGAAGCGGGCATCCCGATCGCCGGCACGGCCGTCGCCGCCACGCCGCCCGTCTTCGCACCCTTTGTCAGCGGCCACGTCGCCGCGACCGACTCTCCTCCGTACGAGTTCAACGGCCTGTTTGCTGCGCCCGCGTCCAACCACCCGCCGGCGACGCCGGGTGCGCCTCCGCTGTACCAGCCACGCGCCTTCGAAGGCGAGGCGTTCCCGCAGCTCCCCTTCACGCCGTTTCACCGCAACGCCATGGCCGCTCGTAGCGGCGAGCAGATTGAACACGAGCTGCCCGGCGATGTACGTCTCTCTCTCTCCCTTCCACCTGTTTCCCACATTCACTAACACGATTCAGGACCGTTTCCCTTGCTACCCTGGCTCCCGCGTCGTGAACGGCTCCTGGCTCGGCGGGTACGTCGTGTCTTTTCCCCCCTTCTCTCTCTTCCACCCTCGCTGACAATCACCAGCCGCTTCGAGCGCTTCACGGTCGGCGGGCGCACCTTTTTCTGCCCGGTGCAGCTCCTGCTGCAGTACCCGCACTGGCAGCTGCTGCTGAGCCTGGAGCAGCCGCCGCAGGGGTGGGTGCTGTCGTCGTCGACGGTCGACGCGTCCATCTTTGCCCTCGTCATCGAGGCCCTCATCTCGCCCGCGGGCTTTGACGGCACCGAGCCGGGCCTCAGCCTCGTCAAGCTGGCGCTCGCGGCGCGGCAGGCGCACGACTGGGGCATGGAGCGCGAGGTGGCCAAGCTCGTCGCCAGCTTCCGGCGGTACGTGGCGCGACGCGTCTTCTACCGCAACCCGCACCGGCCGGACGCGCAGGGCGTCATGGACCACCACTACTTTGTGCACCGCTCCGAGGACATCTTCCGGGCGTGGCGCGTCCTGACGACGTGCTCGTCGTCGCCCTCGGCGGCGGCGTCGTCGTCTTCGTTTTCCGGTGCCCGCGTCGAGGGCGGCGGCAGCAGCAGCAGCAGCGGGTTCACTTGTCTGCAGCGCCGCCTCCCGCCCGCGGAGCTCGTCTGCCTGTACGCGCTGGCCGTGCCGCGCGACCTGTGGCCGGCGCTGACGGCCGAGTTCCCCGACGAGTTCGCGGCGCAGATTGACCGCGCGGCGCGGCTGCGCGTCGTGCCCGAGGCGGTCGACTACCACGACTGGTGGCTGCGCTTCTTCCGCCTCGCGGGCTGCCTCGACTTTGACTGGATGGCCGACGTGCCCGACGTGCTCAACATGTTTTTCCGCAGCCACGAGGAGGCGGCAGGGGTGAGTGCGCAGCAGGAGGAGCGGTTGGAGCAGACGACGACGGCGACGGCGACGGCGACGGCAGATGGCGAGGAAAGAAACATGGCTGATGCTGGTGGTGGTGGTGGTGAGTGATGCGACACACTACCAGTACCCAAGAGCAGCATTTCGGAGCCTCGAATGGAAGAGATGAGTCTCCGATGAGTTTGCGAGACGAGCTTGGGAGAGCCGAGCTTTTGAGAAAAATGAGCTTTTGACAAGTCACCTTTTGAGCAATGGGCTTTTGCAAAATGGGCTTATGAGAAACGAGATTATGAGAGATGTGAATGCCTGCATCATGTATACAGGATATGACTGATGACTTTGCTCGGTTTGCTAGAAACACGGTCTGGACACAGTTGGGTCTGGTTTTTGTTGCTGTAAATGGCTGATCGACCGCTGACCATCTTGCTTAGTGCTCGAAATGTACACTAGAATAGAATCGAATAATGGCTTCAAAAGATTTGTCTTGTTCGCTTGACGCGCATTATTGCACTCGAAATGACATGTACGCCCAAGGCAATGTCAAGGGACTCTTCATTAGTCATGATGCAGCCACTACCGGAAATCAAAGACTCTGGATTCGTCATCATCATTCATTTTACATCTGCTCCATGCATGCGGTATCCCAAACTCCTCAACCCCTTTTGGTCTAATGCCACGTCTGACGCCACGTAATATGTTATGTACAAATGCAGTTTCCATATCTTCAACACTCTCCGCAGTCCCCCCACCGCCCTCTCGCCCGGGATATCTTGCCACAGAGGGCCATCTTTTTTCTTCTTTTCCTTTAATCCAAGGCCAAGTTCCACAGACCGTCGCCCAGGTAATGGGCCTCCTCGACGACGGGCCCCTTGCCCTTGGCCTTGACTTCGGCGGTGCCGGCGACGAGGATGCCGACGGCGCAGGCCTCCTCCTTGCCCTCGGCCATGATGACGACGGGCTCGCCCTTGCGCAGCTCCCTGCTCCAGCGGCCGTCATCGCCGAGGCGCTGGTCCGTCTCGGCGCCCTCGGCCAGGCCGTCGGGACAGCCGTCGGGGGGCAGGCGGCCGCCGGGGGAGGTCAGGCCGGGGGCCATGAGGGTGGCACCGGACAGGACGAAGCGGATGGCACCGCGGTCGATGCGGACCGAGGGGAAGGCGCGCGGGAAGCGGTGGACGAGGCGCAGGTGCGGCAGGATGTCGCCCGAGTCCTGCTGGTAGAAGACGGGTGTCGCCGCGTCCAGCACGTAGAGAGTGTTGCGGTCGGGGAGCTTGATCGAGGACAGCGACGCCTTCTTGGGCAGCACCTCGTCCATGTGCGGGCCCAGCAGCGGGTAGGTGGTGAGGAGCGACTGGCGCAGCGAGCGCTGCACCGAGGACTTGAGCTTTTGCTTGGGAGCGGCTTGGAGGCTGTGAGGGGGGAGTGTGTTTGTTAGCGAGGTCGGGCCTGCAGAGAGTAGGGCGGGAAAGGCGCGGAGAGGGGGGATGAAGAATCGTCACAAGAATGCAAGGATCTCATGGCGAGGAACTCACTCTTTTTTAAACATTGTGGTGGCTGTTATACTGTTGCGTTTGGAAGAGAAGCTATCCGGATGGCGGGGTTTGAGACTGGAGGGGCAAAAAAGAGCAAAACGTTGGCCAGAGGTGCCCCGCGGCGGGGTCACGGTCGTGGGTAAAATCACGGCGGGAGGAAAGAGAAGAGCGAGAGATGAGCTGCGAAAATTGATCTAGAACAATGAAAAAAAAAAAAAAAAAATGAAAAGTTTCCACGTTGGGAAAAAAAAATTTAAATGTGTCATTTTGAATTATTCCTTGGTATTGAACAGAATCACAGTGGGAGGAAGCATAGTGAGATGAGTTGGTAGAACAAATCAAAAGAAAAGAAAAAGGAATGAAAAAAAAATTACAAGTTGAAGACAGCAGAATCGATTTCAAGATGAACTATTCGAATCATTTTTTGTATTGAGCAAGCATATATATTCGTACATGATCCTCTCGTACGGTGACCGTCAGGGACGGTTTCTTGTCCGTCCCCCCCATCCACCTCTCACCTCTCACCCCTCCCTAGCCGTGATAGACGTGCGTGACGACGCCATCCTTTTCGACGTGGACGTTGAGGCGGTCCTCGACGAAATCCTTGGTGACAATGGTGCCGGGCTCGATGATGCGCGTCTGCTGGGGGAGGTCGCGCTTGCAAAAGTTCTGCGTTTGTGGGTTGTGAGACAAATGAACAAAAGACGAAAAGGAGAAGGAATAAGGGGGTAAAAGGAGGAAAAGAGAGTTAAAAAAAACATACCGTCTCGTTTGACGCCGTCTCCGTGACAGTCTTGCCAACGAGCTTGTTCTGCCACTCTTCCGTCTTGGAATTAGCGGAGGCGTCTGGGTTTTGGTTGGGAAGGACAAGAGGCATAATGGTGTTTTTTTCTTTTGGTTTTCCTATCTGGTGGTGGTATCGGGAAAAAAAAGTACGCAGAATGATGCAAATGGATGAGAGTGGTAAAGAAAGGTGATGATGGATGAGGGATGATGAGGGATGATTACGTGTATATATAGATATGGGTGTGTCCATCTATGTGCATGTGTGTGAAATGGTGCCCTTATATCCGTATATATATGTTTTAAAGCCAGTGTAAAGTTGGCGTAAATGATGACGTTTCGGGGAACAAAAGCTTGGTTTACAGTTTCATTAGCCCATCCGTGCTGGATACAGTAGCCGGTGGGCACAGGCGAGGATGGGTGACGTGGGTGTGCTGGATTTATGCTTGTTTAGGATGGGATAGGATTCGATGGATGAATAAATAGATGGATAGATGGGTGAATGACTGACTACTAAGGAATGCTTGGTCGATTGATTGATTGATCGATAGATGACTGGAAAGATGGATGAGCGGCTGTATATTGGCCGCTGTAGAGTATAGTAATCTCCATAATGGTCTGGTATTCGGCTGGCTGTGGATAGTAGCTCTGTAGGTGGTTCATCTGCCAGATCACGTCTACTTACTTGGTATCAGACGTCGTTGAACCCCTCCATCTGTCTCTCTCATTTTGCGTCTTCTTTTTCTTTTTCTTTTTCTTGTTGGCCTCGCTTCGCTTGAGAGGTGGCTATGAATTATCAGCTTCCCACTCACGCTCGAAGCATCGTGTTGTTGTTTTGCAGCATTTCGGTTGATGACCAAGTTGAGTGAGTGAGTGAGTGAGTGAGAAAGAGAGTGCCATTCCAGCACGTACACTAGCCACAGTGGCTGGTACGCGTGTGCTGTTTCTCAGCGCGTCAAGGCAGTTGTTTATGTGATGGAGAAGAAGAATTACAATAATGGGGAATTCATTCCAGCGCTTTTGCTGTTGATTATTTCGCCTTGCAGTCCCTCTTTTTTCTTTCCTTTTTTTCTTCTTCCCCAAATGACCCCTTTCATGCTCAACTACTATCAGTCTTCCTCCCCTGGTCCAACCACTAAAAATAGGACCTCCCCCCCTGGTCCGCTGCCAACAGCAGTAGTTGGGTGCATGGGTGCGTACAGTGTATCCGTACGCGCCTTCAATTTACGAATACTCAGTAACCTCTTGCTGGCAGTAGTCAGTAGTTACTTTTATTAGTGCCCCCCAAGCCTCCCAAGCTCCCCAAGCCCCCCAAGCAGGTTGGTTAATAAACCGGTCAAGCCTACGGATTCTTACAGTCAGCCACCGGCATACAGCGCATACACACCCCCTGTAGCGGCAGAATTGGACAGGGGGAAAGGGACAAAGGCAGAAGAAAACAGGGTACTCAGTACTTGCTGTCCGACAGACTGCAGACAAGCCTTGGCCCGTCTCGTCGGCTGCATCGTGGTCCGTCTGCATCGTGGTCGGTCTCTGCCCATTCGCATTCGCATTCTTGCATACCCGACGCAAATGCAGCAAGCCGCTTCTATTTACTGATGCTTTTGTGGTTTTTCCCAACCACGAAAAAAATGGAGTCAGAATATCCAGCCACCTCGTCCCTCTGCATCCCCTGCATTTTTATTTTTTTTTCCCTCTTCCCGTTGGAGCGCGATTCGTACAGCCACGCTGGACCCTCCCCCCGCCCCTCCCCGTTTCTCTCCGCCAAGGCAGTTGGTTGATGGAGTCGCGAGCCTGTCCAGTGTCGTTGTACCGGTTCAGTTCCAGTTCCAGTTCCAGTCCGCCTAGTCTAGTCTACAAGTCCATTAGCAGCTCAACGCCACAGCCTCGTCTGGCCTTGTCACTCACTCACTCACTCACTGCAAGGCTCTCTCTCTCTCTCTTCTCTCTCAGCCCGAAACGACCCCTGGCCGCCGCACCTGTTGGCCTCTTTTTTTTCTCTTCTCTTCCCTCTTCGCCGTCAGCTTTTCCTCTCCCTCTTCTTCCGACGTGGTCGTCGACTTGGTTTTGTACTTTCTTCTATTGCTCCTTGACTTCCCTTGCTCTTCTTTTCTTTTTTTTTCTCCTTCTTCTTGTCCTTGTTCATTTATACCCCGCGCGACTCCCATTCTACCCGACCCGCCACCAAACGCCTTTCCCCCTTTACTCTACTCCAGTTCTCTCTCTCTACGGAGTACCTCCCTCCCCTCTCTCGACAAGAGCGGCTCGCCCCGAATCTCTGCTGCAGATCAATCGACCCTTCGCTGCTGATCACCACCTTCTCCAGCAAGAAAGTACAAATCGTAGTACCACCCCGTCGCAGCTCACACTCTGGGAATCTCTTTCCCCCCTCTCTCCATCTCCGTCCCACGACCGCCACAACCCACTCGCACAAACCGTCTGAAACCATGCGCTTCTCGATCCTCGCCTTGGCTCTCGGCGCCGCCGCCTCCGCCATCCCCGGCTCCTCCTCCTCCTCGTCCCTCGAAGACTGCTTCCGCGAGCACCACGACGACCTGGCCCTCTCCGCCGCCGAGTGCGGATCGCCGCCCGCCGTCTCGCGCTGCCTGTCGCGGCTCGGCACCGACGTCGACGTCGACGCCACCACTGTCGAAGCCTGCTTCGCCTCCGCCGGCTGCTCCTCCGACGAGGCCGCCCGCCAGGCCCGGCACGCCCTCGCCCGCTGCGACGAGATCCAGGCCGAAAAGGCTCTCGAGCTGCGCCGCCGCCGCGCCGAGGCTGCCGCCATGGCCATGATCACGCCCGCCCCGAACCCGCTGCGCGTGCTCGCCGCCCGCGAAAACGCACGCGGCGACGACTGCTTCACCACCGACGTCCACGACGAAAAGATCTGCCCGGGCTTCGTCTCGGGCACCTCGCAGCCCTGCCACCAGGGGCCCGTCACCGCCAAGTCGTGCCGCCCCGGCTGGATCTGCACCGAGGACCCCAACGGCACCGAGATCTGCATGACAAAGGTCGACCGCCTCGACATTGGCGGCATCATCATCGCCATTGCCTTTTCCGTCTTCATCCTCGCCGGCATCGCCTTCCTCATCTTCATGTCCTGCGCCGAGAGCCGTGCCCAGAAAAAGATCAAGGCCCGCGCCGAGGCCACCGCCCTCGCCCGCGCCGCCACCCGTAAGAAGCGCGCCGACGAGGTCCGCGCTCCCCTCATGGGCGGTCACCATCAGCAGCAGCAGCAGCAACAGACGACCGAATATCATCCGGCTCAGGGTGCCAGCGTCAACCCCTTTGGCGACGGCCGACCTCACTAAAGCAGCCACGGCGCAATCATTTGTTTGCTAATTATGGCGTTTTCCTTTCTTTTTTTTTTTTCAAAAAATCATCGAACCCTGTTGTCAAGGGTGGGGAGTATCAAACAAGATCAGAGTAGCGCGGAAGAGTGCAGACAAACACAAGAGCAAAATATCAGACAAGTCAAGTGGTAATTACACAAAATGTAAAAGAAAAAAATTATGTCGGTGCGTAGTATATTGTGCAAAGATTGATGATTGTTTCTTTTCTTTTCCTCTTTCTTTTTTTCCTCATCTCTTCTCTTCTGTTTTCTCTTCTGTTGCTTTTCTTGACTCTTTTCTTTTTCTTGGCTCTTTTTCTTTTTCAGGCAATGTCCTCGTGTTGGTCGCCTTGCTTTGCATTCCCAACATGATTCGGGCTTGTGCCGCAAATGACAGGTGAGGAGGGGGGCCAACGGTCAACTTGACCAATAGCGTATTCTTTTAGTTTTCTTCTCTTTTCACATGTTTTTTTTTTCCTATTTGTATCGTCTTATGTCAAATGACAGATACCCCTCAGCAGAGAAAAGAATATATATCAGAAAAACAAAAAAAAAAAGCTCTTTCCCGAACGGGTCACGTTGCACCGTTTCCCTACAACCGGAACCTTGCTCTCCGTGCATTAATATATCAAACACAGGCTTCGTGGCACATGGTCAAGTCTACCAGTGAAGGTGAATCACGGTTCCAATGTATACATAGATATATATATCTATACATGACGAGAGCAGCGCATGCGCCGGATTTCTGTCCTGAAAGGTGTATCTTTGTTTTGCCGAACCACGCACACAAAAAACACACACACATATCTATATACATGTATGCATTGTCCAGATACATATATCCGTATACATCTACAGATATAGACATGCAATGTGGGCATGTACATTCCTAGCTGGGGCTGGCAGGCAAGCGAGAGGAAAGTAAATAAAGCAAGGATTCGTGGAAAGCATATATACGCAGCCATCGAGGCAGACACATGGCGGAATGAAAAGCAAGAGGAAAAAAAGGAACACGAGGGCGAGGGCGAGAGAAGACTTCACGTCAGAAAGAGTATATATAAAAGACAAGATGAGCGCGAGCATCAACTACCTTGACAATGCCCATGTATATCAACAGTAAGTAAGACGAGAGAGAGGACAAGAGAGAAAATAAAAAAAGAGAAGACGGTCGACAAGGACACGGACCACTCCATCAGCCTGGCAGGTTGCAAGAGGGGAGGAATAACCCCCCCGCAGCGAGCAAGAAAACGACGACGACAACAACAGTATCGACAACAACACATCTTGATTCCTTCCTTGACCCTTATCCTTTCCTTTTCTTTGCAAGAACCAAACACTCGAGACTCGGACACAAACTCGGCACAGCTGCTTTCGACCACCGCCCTCTTCACTTCTTGCGCCGATTACCACGCTCTGAGCGTAAGCGAAGAGCTCAATCGGCCTACACTCTTTGAGAGAAGCAAGGCTAAAAAAAAAAGCAAAGAGCTCAATCAGCCTACACCTTTCGAGCGAAGCGAGGGCCAAAAAAAAGTAGTCTTCATGGATCTTGTTCCACAATGCCCAATCGCTGGAGAAGGTTTCGCTTTCTTGAAGGGCTCGGGCTCACATCGCCAGCACTGGCCGGCGAGTCGCTGCCTCCCCCGCCGACGCTACTGTTCCTGGTGTCTTCGACTCGGGGCGTACGCTAGAGACCCCTCATCGACGCGGCCGTCGAGAATCCCATGAGGGGACTGCCAATCTCGCCTCCCACGGGCTGACGAAACGCACCGCCACCGCCGTTTCCGTGGCCTCCTCCGGCCACGCCGCCACCGCTGAGCAAGGTGTCAAGGGCCGACGCAGCTGCATCAGGCACCCAGCGAACGGCCACGTGGCTGGCAGTGTCGCCGCGCCGAATCACGTCAAACGTGCCGCCGCCGTTGGAGGCGCTTCCCTTGGTGTCGCAGAGGTTGAGCAGGTCTTGGGCAGAAATGGTTGGGTCGCTGGACTGGTTCTCGATGTGGTTGCGGAGGGCGCCGAGGTCGACAAATCCATCGTCCATGGGGTCGCTGCTGCTGGCGAGCGTCTTGCACGCGGCGCAGAGCATCTGCCGGATCGCAACGTGGCGCGACGTCTGCGAGATACCGCTTCGCATGCCTACGCCGCCACCAATGACCGGAGAGCCGACGGTGAAGCCGCCCCCGCCTCCGCCCCCGGGGTTCATGCCGGGAGGAGGAGGAGGATGAGGAGGCGCGGCAGCGCCCCAACCAGGGTTGCCAAAACCAGGTGGAGGAAAGTGCTGCCCGTTAGCCGATGCAGGCGTGGGCGCCCACAGGTTATGCCCCCCGCGCGGGAAGCCATTGTCCATGAACGGGCTCGTGGCAAAGCCGGTTGGCCGCAGACCGGGCGGTTGTGTGCGAAGGGTGCCGCCTTGGTTGGGAATGTCTGGGCGGAGGGGCTCGTCGTCCTCGACTAGTACACTGCTTCCGAGATGCTTGGTGTTGTCGGTGTCGTCGTCGCCGCCGCCGCCGCTGCTGTTGCTGCCGTCGTGGAGACGCCCGCTGCGCGACGTGCTTCCCGGTCGCCCTATCGGGGCTGGCCGTCCGATGGGCATGGCGGCGGCGCTGCTGCCAATGGTGTCAAACGCGCCGGAGCCTTGGCGGGTGTGTGTCGGCGGCGCCACGTCCTTGGGCATGCTGCCGTATCCTTGGCTGATGGGGAATTGGTCGCCGACGGGCTGTTGGAAACCAGGTGGTCCAATCGGCCCGCCCGAGGCGGGCGGCATGACGCGACCGGCTGGTCCGTTGATACCGGGCGGTGCCATCATCATGCCGCTCGGACTGGATCGAAAGGCAGGAAAGACGGGGTCGTTTGGCAGACGCGAGGTAAACCCTGGTGGTGCTGCGTGGTGAGGCAGGCCCGGTGGTGGTTGCATGCCAATCGGGCTTCCGTGGAAGGCGGCCGACAACATGGACGTGGTTGACGGCATGCCCGGCGGCGATACCGAGTACGGCACGCCCGGACCGGTACCAAAACTCAGCTTGCGTTCCTGGCCAATACTTCCCGGGCTCATGTGGACGGTGGTGCTGGATCGTGGGGACAAGCTGGGTGACGCAGTTGAAAAGGTGGCGTCGTGCTGCTGCTGCTGCTGTTGCTGCTGTTGAGATGGGGCACGTTGCCGTGCAGGCGTCGGTACCACGGACTTGGGCAGCACCGGTGTGGCGACGGGCACCTTGGGTGATGCAAAGCTGGCCGGGTTGGGCGGGTGGTGCGGCAAGACGGCCGTTGCCGGCACGGGTACGGGCACAGGTTGTTGCTGCTGTTGCATCGACGAGGGCGGGGGCGGTTGTTGTCCGCGCTTGGCCAGCTGGATCTGCGGAGGCACCAGTCCGGCGGCGACGGAGGCGGCCTTGGCTCTCGCCTTGGCCTCGTTTGCTTCTTGCGCCTCTCTTTGGGCCCTTTGGGCCCTCGCTTCCTTGTCCTTCTTGTCGCGCTCCTGCTTCTCCTTGCGTTCCTGGGCCTCGCGGTCCTTTTGCTCGCGTGCCTCCCTGTCCTTGACGCGTTGCTCTTCTTTGGCCTTCTTCTCGCGCTCCTTGGCCTCGCGGGCCTTGCGCTCCTGCTCAGCCTGCCTCTCCTTTTGCTCGTGGATTTTGCGCAGTCGTTCGGCTTCTTTTCGAAGTCGGGCTTCTTCTTCGGCTCTTCGCTGGGCTTCCTTGAGGCGGCGCTTCTCGTCGGCCTTTTGCTTCTGCTGGGCGACGCGCTGCTGCTCCGCTTCTATGCGTGCAGCGTCCTCGGCAGCCTTTTCAGCCTCTTTGCGGGCCTTTTCCTCGGCCATGGCCTGTTTCCGCTGGGCGGCCTTGTCCTTTTTCTTCTGCGCCATCTTGGCTTTCTTGGCCTTTTGCTCGTTTTCTTGCCGGCTCTCCTCTTCCAGTTCCTCGAGCAGCTTCTGTTGACGTTCCTTGGCGACCTTTTCCTTGTAGGCGGAGAGGACGCGCTGCTCAAACATACGGGCGGCGAATATCTGAAACATGCGGCGTCCCTCCTCCATCCTCTGGGCCTCGGTCATTTGGTCCTGAAGGGTGTGCTCAGCATGATACGCAGATGGCATGGCGGAAGAACTGGAATATACCTCTTCGTCGTCGTACTCTTCGTCCTGGCTGTCGTCGTAGTCATCCTCGTCTTCCTCGTCGTCCTCGTACTCTTCCTCTTCGGGTGGAGGGTGGTTGTGAGGGGCGGCGGCGTAGGCGCCGTTGGGGTGAGCGAAGCCGCGTGAGAAGTGTTCTCGAGCGTCCTCCTCGCGGGCCATGCGGCGCTCGGCCAGCTGCTCCATCATCTCGATGAAGCGCTTGCCGTCATTCTTGAGTAAATCATCCGCCACGGTGAGGATGCCGCCTAGATCCAGGTTACCATATGTGCGCAAGAGTGTGTCTAGGAGCTGCGTACCCTTGACCTGAAGGCTGTTGCCGAATGTCAGAAAGTCGGCGACGTCGTCGTCTTGTGAGGGATGGAAGGCTTCGGGAGGTTCGTCGTCACTATACTCGTCGTCATCCACTTCGTCTTCACTGTACCCTTCCTCAATCTCGTCGTCTTCCTCGTCATCTTCGTCGTCGTCGGCGACGTGTTCCACTATCCGCCCCCGGGACGCGGGATGCGGCGGCGCGGCGTAGGCTGCCGGGGGCAGGCCGCGGGGGGGACGAATGGGAAAGTCACGGGGCGGGCCGAGCATGGAGGGGCCTTCGCCTTGGTTGGCGAATTGTTCGAGCTCAAGATAGTAAGCGTCGTACAGGCCTTCCAGCTCCTCCTCGATGGCGTTGCGTTTGCGGCCGCAGACGGTGCAGCTGCAAGTGTGCTTTTGTTGCTCCTTCATCTTGCGGAGGACGGCGTCCTTTTCGACCTTGACGAGGGACTTGCGCTCCTCCTCACCGAGGCCAAGCCAAAACTCCTTGATGCGCTCGCGCTCCTCGTGGTTGCTGGTACTCCATATCTTATCTCTGGACATGCCAGGCCCGCGGGCAGCAGCTGGCTCGGTGGGCGGCAAAGGTAAAGGTGAGAGAGCATCGTCGGGTTCCGGAGCGGCAGGCGTCTTCTTTTTCTTTTTGCGGTTCTTTTTAGACTTGGAGGAGGACGCGGCGGAGGGCTGACCGTTTTGCTGAGGAGATCGGTGGTGGGTTTGCGGTGGGTAGGGAGCGTCGTCTTCGTCGTCGGTCGCGACCAGGTCCGCGTGTTGGGGAGGAGGCGGCGGCGGCGGGATGACGGCGGCGTGGCGAGGAGTACGAGCATGTCCATGAGAGTTGGTGTGGGCGCGATCGTGGGCATGAGGGTGAGCATGAGCAGGAGCGTGAGCGCGGGTGTGTGCGTCGTGGACGTGGCCTTGCGCGGCGGCGGGGGCGTGACCGTTGAGGGCGGCGTTTTCGGCGGCGGCCTTTGCAGCGGCTTTTTGCCTGCGCTTTTGCTTTTTGCGGTTAACAGACGGCGCGGCGGGCGAGGCGTCGTCTTCGTAGTAGTCGTCGTCGTCGTCATAGTCATCGTCGTGGTTAGCAGCAGCGGAAGCGGCAGGCTGGCGGTGCGCGGCAGGCGAGAGGTGGTCGTTTGTCGCAGGCAACGTCGGGGTGGCGGGTTGGGACGACGGGTCGGAGCCCTTGGGGACGGTGATGAACTTGGAGCCATCCTTGTTTGTGTACTTGGCGGTGTTTCTGGGCGATGCCGGCGAGGGAGCAGCCGGTTTCTGGGCGTTGGCCGGCATCGTAGGGCAATCTACCAGGCTCGCAGCGGCGTCGAGCTCATCGAAGAGCGATGAGTGTGTGCCGCAGGAGGGGAGGGACGGGGCGGAGGCGGCGCCCGTTGGGAAACGTTGGAGTGGGGGGCAGGAAGAAAAAAAAAGAGAGGGAGAGATTGAGAGAGGGACAAGATGGCGATAGGGACGAGAGAAGGGGGGAAAGGCTGCTGGATGGAACGTTTGGGTCGAATGACGGGCGATGGTGGGCGTCGTGAGAGAAGGGGCGTTTGAGATGTTGGCCGGTGAATTTTGGTCGACGGGGGACGGGCAGGTGAACGGGTTGGGTTTGGCGGGTTTGGCGGGTTGGTGGTGGTTGTGTGGATGGAGGTTGGTTGGCCCTTTGTGGGATGACTGTAGGTAAGGATTTTTGGCTTGCGCACACCTGCTCAAAGTCGAGGGCGGGGGTAAAAAGAAAGAAGAAAAATTGAGTGACGATATCAATGGACTCAAGAGAGGGCCGAGAGATTGATTGAATTTTTTTAATGTTTGAATAAATGAATGAATGAATCAAGGAATTCATCATCAAGCCATGTACACCAGGTGGGCAGCAATACAATACAAGATGATGGCCATCATGCAGCCAAAGTCACGAATAGGTGGGGATGCAGCGAAAAGGTACATGCGAGAAGCAGGTACCCAAGCAGCCAAGATGGACTGGGGAGGCGTGGGAAGCGCTAAAGGGCTTCCAAAGTAGGTACCTACCTTACTACCTAGTAAGAGAATATAGCGCGGGCCTGGGGCAAGTAATTGGCGCGTCTTGCCTACTACCTACCTAAAGTAAGCGGTAGCTGATGGTAGACAAGGCGGCAAAGACTACATGGAGAAGAGCCAACCGACAAAATTGGCAAGGGGATATCAACAACGGAAAATGAAAATCAAAATCTTCAATTCACAGACAGTGTAATGGGATTTCGAATGATTTTGTGAGAACCAAGTCAGCATGGCTACCTATACTTGCTTACTCAGTATCCTTAGTAGGTAGGCAGATGGACATGTTACATGTCGTGACTGTACGGTTTACTGGGGGGGTATATATTACTTACTTATAGGTTTCTCACTACCTCTTTATAATATCACCCTTTACTCTCTTTCTATCTTTCTCTCTTTTTTTTTTCCTCGCTTCGCTCGAGGCGTGGCAATGGGTGTAATGGGCTCCTCGCTTCGCTACAAGCCGTTTTATGCTTTCTGCGCCATCTGTGCCGTCTCATTGAGATCTTGTAGTTGTAGAGGTCAAAAGTACTTTGCTGCCACGTGACCTTTTCGGCTGCCCCGCGTTTGCCCACTAGACTCGAGGAACAAAGACCCTCAAGGTACTCCGGGCTTGAAGAGAAAAAAAAAGGCGAAAAAAACCTCCTGAGTGAAAGTGATGGAAATAAAGGAAGAAAACGTAAGAACTTTTATTTTATAAAAAAAAAAATTAGCATACAAGAAAAATAGAATAAAAGCCGGATATGCCCAATCCGGTATCTATGCCCGTCGTCGCAGCCGCCGCGCCTCACTGCAGTTTGTCGTCGCACGATGAGGAGGAAGCAAACAGGCTGGGAGTACCGAGTTTTGGGGCGAAAAGGATATGCAGACGCGCGTTGGAGGAAAAGAAGAGAAGAAAGAAGAGAAGAAAGAATAGAAAGAAAGACAATGCATAGATTAAGACTACATGTAAAGCGTTGCTCATTTTCATTGAAACTTCGGCTTTATTCATCTATGCCTTCTTTTTCTCCGTCGATACGTCTTGACGCCCGTCTGTCCATCTATCTGTCCACCTGCTGTCGCCAGTCGATTTGCCGATAAGTCCCACACATGACCCTCGTGACTTATCGGGCGCTTCTTGTAATGAGCTAAAGAAAGAAGAAGAAGAAGAAAGGGAGACAAAAAGTGCACTCCAGAATAGCAATCATAGGCGTCGCGCAGGCCAAGTCACGAAACGGCTGGCATCACAAGTACAGGACGCATAGGTAAGTACTTGGTCCGTCGAACCCTTCTTGGTGCGCCGCTGCTGCTTAGATATTGACGATGGATGAGATGGTCACCTAATAGGCTGCTTACCTTAGTATCGAGGCAGTCAATTAGTTGATGAACTACCTAGTGTATGATTTGCCATTGGGCTTGGGCAGCTTGACCGACGCCAAGTGGCACAGTCGTGTTTCAATTCCATGGCACGAATAGCTGCAGCGTATACGTTTTGATTCTATTTTATTTATTTTTTAATTCGAGTTTTTACTTTTTTTCCTCTTCTTTTTCTACCATTCAGATATCAACCTGGTACGAGCATAGTGAGTGGAGCATGTTGAAGCGCTGGCTTCTACCAATGGCTTACCGTCTTAGACGACATGGGGCACTTTGTTGTCTTCTTTATAAATGCTGGCGCAAGGAAAAAAAACACTCGTATCTGATTCCCCATCTTTTGGCCATAGCACGTATCTCTGGGCATCGGTACGGATACTTGTCTCGTGTCCGGCAGTGCAGGCGCGTGGGCTCCGACGGCTTGTCAGTTGCTCACCCAAGACGAGGCTGCGATCTACCGAAGTAGGTTGCATTCGCGATCGAAGGGAAGGGGGGGAAAGATCCACCACACCCCAAGAAGGGTCCATGGTGTATGCCATCTATTGAGACAATGGACATTTACGTCATGCGGCTCTTGATGCAGCCTCGCCAAAAAGAACATTCGTCATTGTCTTGCTTTCTTGTTTTTGGGGTGTTGTGGCTGACCCTCGAGTGTGGACAGGTTTGAAATAGATGGTTACTTACTGCCAGCACCAGAGGTTCAGCTGTTGGGCTCCCCCCACAAGGAGGTACCAGTAAAGACGGGCCATACCAAGTCTGCGCCAAGCCGTCCGTAGTAAGAGGTCAAAAAGGAGAAAGGAGGCTGAGAAAGAACAATGATGTGGTGCGAGCAACAAGAGGGCTGCATTATCATGGAAAGGGGGGGAAACAAAGTACGGTGGTGGCTGGAGTTGGATCAGGTTTGCCACTGTGCTGCGGTGAAAGTAGCCATGGTGAGTAAAAAAAAAAAAAAGAAGAACAGAGTAAATTATGGGCATGCTAGCCGTGCAAGAGAGTCGGCGCTAGGAACGAATAAAGGCATATGATTCCTGTCCGGGTTGAATCCCTTGTCGATGAGAGGGATACTGGTGGTGGTTGGGTCCGAGGTTTCTCGTATCATGATGGGGGCGTTCAAGTGGGAACTCTTTTTTAGTTTTAGTCCTCGCTTTACTCGAGGCATGGATGGGGTGATATGATATCTACTTGGTACTACTACCAGTAGTATCCGCAGGTTCACCATGTCTTTTTATTACAGTCAAGAAAGATGAGTCCCGATTCTGTTGCGTATGGCGGGGCTGCTGCAGGGGGAGGAGAAGAAGAACAAGGAGATCAAGAAGTAGAACAAAAGGTACTGACGGATAGAACAACGGGATCCACGACAAGACGAAAAATATGGAAGAAAGAAAGAAAAAGGACAAAGGGAAGAGAAGAAAAGCCCCCCACCAATGTTAACCCGAAGCAAGGTAGCATTTTGCCAGGAGGGCGGAGCACAGAGTTGGCAAAGGTGGTGGAAACCGGGCGTCGATTCTTGGCACGTAATGCCTTGTTAAAAAAAAAATAAAAGAAAAGAAAAGAAAAGGAGGAAGAAGAAGGGCAAGATATAAGGAAAGAAAGCAAGAGAGACGAGGGGAAAAAAATATAAACAAAATGCTTCAGAAAAGGACTAGACAAGAATTCCATATTCCCTTGTACATACATGCGCTTGTCAATCACCTGCAAATTCCCGTGTCAATCGCTTGTATATAGCCCACTACCTTAGGTATAGGTAGCCTCGACAATCCCCTATCTGTAAGCCCCTGTAAGCCCCTGTGCTCCTGTGCCCCTGTGCCCCTTTACCCCTCTAAGGTGTCATCCCGACAGGGGACCAAAACAGGGCATTTTCAGGCATTGGTGGGCACCAAAATGCAAAGAACAGCTACGAATCAGCAAGACGAGTTACAGTCGACTCGCCTCGCCATCGTCACTGCCACTGCCACCTCCATCATCTTCTGTTATTATTATGAATGTAGCATAATGAAAAAGGAAAGAAATATAAACGTGAAGAAAGGAAAACAAAATAAACTAGTACAGTATCGCACACCTCGTATTCATCTCTTTCAGTACTCATTCTTCATCACCCCAATCTTTTTCATCGCTTCTCCTACAATTAAACCCCCCCCCCCCTACAGACCCCACGGCCGGCCGCCTGCTATTTCCGATCCCCATTGAGTTTACATATACCTGCCAACACCCTAGGTTAGGTACTTGATACTAAGTGATAGCCTGGCAACGTGCCACGAACCTTACCAGGTAGTACAAAGGTACCCAGCTACAGATTACCCCGTCGGTACATCCGCTACCGAGACACGCACCCGCCAAAGGAATACCTCTTCATTCCACATTGCCATGCCCTAGGTCGGTACGGAGCATATAATAAGTAAGTAAGTAATTGCCCATCTCTATTCGGAGAACTACTCAACTACTTGCCCATAGTCACCTACTGATAGGTATAAACTACCTTCAAGTAAGGTGCACAGTTGACAAAACTACCACCTCGTCTCTAGTTACAATCCCCCGCCAATCCGTAATCCGCCTGCAGTTTCCCCATATCACTCTTCAGCTCCCGCCGACGCCCCCCCCCCCCCCCCAAAAAAAAACGTCGCGCAACGGGTACACCAAAACTACCGGCCCAGCTATCTTCTTTTCCTCCTCCTCCTCCTCCTTCTTCTTCTCTTCTTCTTCTTTTGCTTTTCTTCCTTCGTCACGACTCCACCTACCAGCTTCTCTCCTTTCACCCTCCAATCTACCATCTACCTTCCCTACACCATCTCAGCTGTCCTTGATCAAACACAGCTCGACAATCTCCTACCCACCAGCCCGCCACCCACCGACCGATCACCGACCCGAACGACCGCCTGCAAGCGCACTGCGCAATCAATCCCGGCTCCCATCTCACCACCAATTCTCACCGCGCGCGCAGCCTTGTCTCGCAGCCTTATTTAGCGCTTTTCCGTCACCGACTCGCGCCTTTTTCCTTCTTCTTCTTCTCCTTGGTCTCTTTAATTTTCCTTCGTCCTCTTCAGACCCTCTTGTCTAACAGCAGAGACGCCAATTCCTCCTCCCGCTCCGCCTCTTCCTCCGCCTCCTCCGCCTCCTCCTCCTCCTCCTCCTCCCACGGCCAACAAATCAAACAATTCAAACATCGCGAAATCTCGAAATTCGAATTTCAAACCTCAAATCACCCTCTCTCACTCTCTCTTCTCCTCGACGAACCTTTCTCGCCGCTCTCTCCCCGACAAGCCGCGCCGCCGCCGCCCCATATACCTACGGCCTCCAATCACCAGGCTCCGTCACCTTGCGTCCGCTCCTCTTACTCGGCTCGAGAGCCTCGTCTGATTCTGAAGACGACTGACAGCTGCCGCGCTGCTAGCTTGTTTCTTCTTCCGTCTCTCCCCCTTCTCAACGACACAAACGCCAACCCTCACATACAGCCGCCGCCATGGCCGCCGCAAACCCCCAAAATGTCATTCGAAGGCAAGCTTTCACTCTTCTCCATCAACCCCTCTCGCCATTCCTCACAACCTCTGCCACTATTGTCTTTTTTAAAAAAAAAATTGCTTTGCGCCCCATCCTCCATGCGTCCAAAGCGTCCATTTCCCTCTCGTCCCACCATTGCTAACTCATCGACTACAGAAAACTCGTCATTGTCGGTGACGGTGCCTGTGGCAAGACCAGTCTCCTGAGCGTCTTTACATTGGGCTTCTTCCCTACAGTAAGTTTTCTTCTTCTGAGAACAGCAATTTCCCCCTCCTATTACACATGATGCTGACCCAAATCTAGAATTACGTGAGCCTCCCGTTCCTTTCGACCTCGCATTCGCATCCCCTCGAACCGCATCGCTAACCCCAACCCGATTAAGATTCCGACCGTCTTTGAAAACTACGTCACCGATTGCCGCGTAGATGGCAAGTCTGTCCAGCTCGCACTCTGGGATACCGCCGGCCAAGAAGACTACGAGCGACTGCGCCCTCTAGCCTACGCAAAAGCTCATGTCATCCTCATTGGCTTTTCCGTCGATACTCCCGATTCCCTCGACAATGTCAAGAACAAAGTACGCACACACTCAGCTTCTCCCCGACCTGACCCCCGACCCCGCGGCCTCCGTACAGTCCGGCTCTCCCCTAACCCAGCCACGTCACTATTTTGCCTCGACTGCAGTCTCTTGTTTTTGGTGCTTCTTTCGGAAAAAGAAAGACAACAAGAATTCGGTTCGCTAACAAGCCCCTCTCGTAGTGGATCACAGAAGTCATGGACCTCTGTCCCGGCGTCCCCATAATCCTCGTCGGCCTCAAAAAGGACCTGCGCGAGGACCCCGTCGCCGTCGAGGAGATGCGCAAAAAATCCCTCCGCTTCGTCACCACCCACGACGGCGAGTCCGTCGCCCGCGAGGTCGGCGCCAAGCGGTACCTCGAGTGCTCCAGCCTCAGCGGCGAGGGCGTCGACGACGTCTTTGAGGCCGCCACCCGCGCCGCCCTCTTGACTTTTGAAAATGGCGAAGGTTCCGGCTGCTGCGTCGTGTTGTAGGAAAGGGTTTCGTTCTTTTCTTTAACAAGACCGAGTATACGATACGTTTCCTGTCGAGGAAAAGGACGAAAAGAAGAAGAGAAAACGATCAGGGTGAAAGTGACGGAAATCCAAAGCTATCCAGAGACATTCACAGCCAGGATTTCCTTCTTTTTTATCCCTCTTCTACTTCTTCTTCTTCTTCGCTCTTTTCTTTAAGAAAAACCCCCCCAAATCATGTCGACGCTGCAATGACAAGATTTGGATGCATACTCCTTTCAGAACCTCACTCACCCAGCCACCACCACACCATCCGCAAGTCAGAGCAAAGAAAAGACCACTCACGTCCAGTTTCTTGTTTCCTATTCAGAAATCTACCTCTCTGGCACTCACTCCGTCTACCCATTTCTACCTCTCTCTCTCTCTCTCTCTCTCTAAATACTAATTTAGCATATCTTGATTTGATACTTGTTCTAATGGATAAAAACAAAAATGACTGTTTCTTTATTTTTTTTAATAACTTTCACTCTTTGCTCATTTCGGAATAAAAATGTCAAGACTCGCAGCTTTGTTATATGCGTAATGAATGGGTGGTTTTTTCTTTTTTCTTTTTTCTTTTTTTTTTTTTTTTTGCAGCCTTGTTGTCGATAAAAATTGGCCGCCGCCAGGAGGAACACGACGGGTCCAAGGGTGAGTGGGATTGAGCAAGGTATTCGTGTTTGGACAATGCATGATTGGCACAACAACAAAAAAAAGGATTGATTGGACAGAATGATAGCAACGCCATACTTGACACATGATACTTTGCACCGCACGACTTGCACCGCACGGTTGGCCGGCCTCAACACTCGGTACCGTCCGTCCTGCGTCAAGATCAAACAAAACTTCAATTCACTTTAGATCTTTCGCCAGGCACGCATCAAATACCA
Source organism: Cordyceps javanica (assembly GCF_051103115.1). Classification (NCBI taxonomy): domain Eukaryota; kingdom Fungi; phylum Ascomycota; class Sordariomycetes; order Hypocreales; family Cordycipitaceae; genus Cordyceps; species Cordyceps javanica. Next base: position 5,208,010 of record NC_139296.1, read on the forward strand.
AAACGAGGCAGAACGGAAAAAATAAAATCAAATTCTTTCAATCTAGTGTTGGCAATCAAAAAGGAATATTAGGAAAATAAGCTATACAGCTACGAGTATTGTTAATCCAGCAGACAGCCCTCCTCCATCAATCCCCTCAGCTCCCATCATGGTGATACAAACAACCAAAGCAAACAGGACTTCCTAAGGCTCATGACCTTGCTCCCTGTCCCAACACTGTCCGCAGCGTAGGAAATGATTTTACAGGCCCCTGCATCATGGCCGATACTGTACAAATTGGGCCGCCAAAACGGCAACCATCTCAAAACAATCTCACCTCATCATACCAACAACTTTCCAAAAGAGAAACGAGGAGCGAGACAAGAACAGAACAATATGTTGCTCTACTCTCCCAAAAGAATCAAAACAAGGCAAAAATCATCGTTTCCACTCGTGGTTCCACGCCTCGACCGCCGGCGTCTCCGTCTGCATCCGTGCATATTCAATCGGAATCGCATCCCCGTTCCACACGCCCTTCTTCTCCATCGCCACGCGGTACAGGTAGCCCTCGCCCCGGTCGCCGGGACCTTCCGTCAGTCGCAGCGCCTCGCACGCGTTCCACATGCCCGCCTGCATCCGGCTGCGCTCCTTGTGCTGCGCTTCGTGCTGCTGCCGACGAAACAGCTGCCACGCTCGGTGAATCGTCCAGTGGCGCAGGTGTCGCTGCCGAGCCATGCGCAGCGGCGGCGGCGCCGGTGAAAACATGTTTTGCTTGAGCGTACGCACTTTTCTCGCACTTTCCGTCAGACCCGTCGGTTTGCCCTTGGCCTTGCGCTTCGGCGTCGACGGCTTCAACTTGCCGCCCGCGGCACCCTGTTTGCCCTTAGTCATTTGAGACGTCGCTTGGCGGGCGAGCGACGCCGGCGCTGCACTGAAATTTCTGATTGTTGTCGAGGTCATTGCAGTCCTCATACCGAGAATGGGCGTCTGCAGTAGCGAAAGGCTTCCAAAGAGCCGCGTCATGGAGTGTGTCGAAGCCATTCTCGATGTTTGCTAACAAATTAGGGTAGGGAAATAATCAACCTCGGGAATCTACAGCCTGGAGCTTATTCCTGGAGCCACGAGGTCTTCCACGCACGCGCTTTACAGGCAGCTGTCCTCCGACTGGTAACTGCACCGCCAAAGGGCTGTGTCCTGAGCGTTCGGTGAATCGTGCGAGTTTCTCGTATCTGGAGGGTTCAGCGTGTGCCAATGATTTGCTGGGGAACCGCTCTAGAAACGATAGGGTGAGCGTTCGCTGGGGTGGGAGTGGTGTATCGGTCGCAACAGGCAGCGTCTCAGGCAGCAGCGGCTGTTCAAGTTTGTTGGTTTCAGTGTCCCAATTCGAGGCAAGGCAGACTTGTGCGGATTCAGGGGTGACAGAAGCCGTAGCTCAGGCGTCTGGTTGTAGGTGAATGAGAATTCGTCGGGTTCAGGGGCACGGTTTGGCACGAGACCTTCTCGTGCGTGTTCAGCTTTCCGAGGTTCACCAGCCACAAAAGATCCTGTTCCGGCCTACGGAAGTGAGGATATGGCAAAAAGTTCTCCTGCGGTACTCTCGGAAGACGCGGCAGCTAGACGGTCCCAAATTGACACGAACCCAGTTCTCGGGGTTGCAGGAAGCACAGGGAGTTGTGTCTCGTCAAATTGTATGTGCTCTTGCGACGCTTCAGCGGCAGTATTCGGCTCGGTGGAAGAAGAATCTTCTACTGTCGCAATTTCGGTGTGGGCTCGTTGGCGAGAATTTTCGAGACTGAGTTGGCTCAGCTGTGCGTCCTCCCAGCACCGCACCAGATGGTTCAAGAGTCTGGTCCTCTCGGTAAGAAAATTCGTCAGTCCGTTCTTTGTCGTTGTATAGAGCGCCAGAGGATGGTTCGGGTCGATAGCAAATTCCTCAGAGTTGGTAAAGTACTGATGGATCGACTAGGAAATTATTAGCTCCAGCTCCAGCTTTGGGTGCGCGGAAAAAGGTGCGGCCGGCGCCGGTAACCTCACTCACCAAATCACTAATCTCGATCATGTCGTCCCTGAAAATCAAGCACGAATCAAAGTCACAGCGTTGCAACAGAGTCCAATAGGCAGTTCTTATCAGCCGTGCAGACTCTTCCTCCAACAGCTTCTCTTGAGACCAGCCTGTGATCTCGCAAAGCATGGACTTGATCATGTGCAGTGCAAAACCAGAATGTTCGTCTGGGGCAACGTCGGCCATGAGCTGCACATACTCGGAAACCACGGGGCTTTGACGGAATAGAGAGCGAAGCTCTAGCGGCATGTCGATCCCTCTCGGGAAATGACGCTGCCAGTACCAGTAGATAGTACGCATGTCCCCGGCAGTAATGTTGTACATGCGGCTAGTTAGCTTCTGTATCGACTCGGTATTTCCAGCAGTGCACCGTCTGTCGAGAAACGCCAACATGACGACGATGAGATGTAGCGCGCGCCTGTGGACAATCTGAAGACGCCTGATTGTTTCCTGTTTGCTGCGAGGAACAAGGCCGCAAAATGTAAAATCTGACATGTCGCAGAACGGTATGTCTTCGGAACCGCTCACCGCGGCCCTTCGTAATTGAAAGATGTAGGTGCCGCCAGGCTTGCCGCAATAGTAGTCCATGCCTCGGAGCTCATTTTGCACAGTTGCCATCACGGGCAACCTGGTACCTGGATGCTGGATATTGATGTACTTGTATCGCTCCAGCATCCCCTGCTTGTAAGGGGGCGGGTCGCAACGCAGGGCGACAGCCCTGCTAGCAATCTCCTGAGTTCGATAGACCTGATCATGCTGCTTGATTCTGTTCATAGCAGTGACAATGTGCTCCAAATCTCTCGAGTGCTTCTCGTAAAATTGTAGAGGCCAGCGTCGCTCGTGCATCTTCTCGAAAACACTCGCAGTTGTCATAAAGTATTGCTTGGTGGCCGAGTTGTCTTGTTCCGCCTGGCGCAAGTCTTGGACAATGTCCCCGTACCGCTCGCTCTCTGTCCTCTCGTTGTCAAAATACATTCCACCAACATTGTGCAACTTGAGCCAATCGCAAAATGTGTAGAGAGGCTGGCCAGCGTTGTAGACCTGGATCTCGATTCCCCTGATGCGGTTGATAACAGTGTTCTTCAGATGGTTCGGAACTTGTTTCAAAACATGATTATACGCATGCATAAATTCGACTTGGTCAAGTAATGTACTTCCATTTTGGCATTGCAGCTCCAAAATCGGGCCAATGTGCTTTGTCAGTGCGTCGATAGCATCAGGTGGTTCGGACATTTTGGCGGGGCAGCCGAAGACGCAGGCTGTTTAACAATGACGATGGAATGAAAGTCTTCTGTGAGTGAGCTTTGGGAGGTTTGAATGGGTTGTCTTATCTGGACTGTGTATTTCCAAAGACTGGAAAGCCGAGCAAAATTTGATCGTTGCTGGATTGAGACGCAGGATGATATTTGTCTAAGAGGGAAGTGGTCCGGTATAAATGCAGTTCAACCGCCATGTCGAGAACTAGCTCATGATGGGACGTACCTAAATAAGGTTTTTGGGCGCTTGTACTATATCGGGGCGTAAAAGTAATTTTTCAGACCGATGTACTACTCGAATGGTCGAGGGTGTAGTAGCGAATATAAAGAGTGCTGGCTGTGCCGGTGCTATTAATGTTGACGCGATTCGAAATCTCTGACTTGCACGAGCCAAAAGTTACAATCTCTTTCGAAACGCAACACCTAACCATGAGCGTCGTGACTTCCCCATCGGCGGCTTTGGATATGCCAGGGCCAATGCCTCTGGCATGGCCGCATGTGGGCTCATCAGCACTACACAACTTTCACCACATATCGCACACAGAATGCTTGTCATCTGTACATCAGTTCGTTCTTCTTCTTGACTATCGCTCTTACGTCACTGTGTTCATGGACTGGCAGTCTGAAGCTGGGTTTGAAGACATTATCATGACTTCAGATTGGGAAGGAACTGGTGACAGCATCGCAGCTTCTTCTACTGATCAAGAAATGCCAGATATTTCTGCTGATCTTATGGACTTTTCTTGGGGTATTGTTTATGAGGCCGAGCCTATGGAATGGGAGCCTTTGCGTTATACTGATGGAGACAATGACGCCTTCATGGCATACGGGCAGTAAAGCCACTCTATCCCAGGCATCGCACTACCTGATTGGCTGATGATTGTAATCTTTCTCTTCATGTACTCTATAATTTTCAAATACATTACATTAACCAATCTCAGTGATGGCCCTTTACGGGGTTGAGATCCCTAAATTCACCACGCAATGACTCAACGCCATGTTCCTTTACATCCGCCACTAACTTGGCCACCTCTGGCGCGATGACCGTCTCGTCAAATCCAAAATACTTGTACGCTTCTTTCCCCGGCAGACTTTTCCCGAATGAGGCCATGGTGTATCCCGCATCCGCATACCGCTCCCACCCATGTACCGCGTACGCCTCGATGATGACGCGAGGCGCGTGGCTTTGATAGCGCAGCACGTCGCGTTTGTACGTCAGAGGCTGCACCTCAAAGAGGCGCTGGCAGGGAAATGATACCACACGCGCCTTTATTCCGAACTTTTCTCGCAGCACGACTCGGGTTTCGACGGCGAAGCACATTTCCGCGCCAACGCCAAGCAACGTGACGTCGGCGTCGCGCTCCTCGATGAGTACATAGGCGCCTTTCTGCACGCCATCTCGGCACGAGTGCTCCAGGTACTGCGGAAGTTTCTGGCGGGAAAGCGAGATGATGGTGGGCGTGTCGCGGGCCTCGAGGGCAACAATGAACGCGCCGGCCGTCTCCTCTGTGTCGCAGGGACGGATGTATAGTATGTTGGGCATAGCTCGATACAGCTGTGCCAAGGCAATCGGCTGGTGCGTCGGGCCATCCTCTCCGGTGCCTATGGAGTCGTGCGTAGCGATGTGAATGGTTTGCAAGCCTTGTAGAGCGCCCATGCGGACGGCGGGGGCAGCGTACTGTCTGTAGTCAGCAGTGAGGTGAACAGGGGCTTGATGCTCCGACGCACAATGTAAAACATGAAGAATGTAGATGTCACTGGAAGAATTGTGCCTTTGCTGAAGGCGGCAAGACCATTCGCGATGGCGGCCATGGCGTGCTCCCGAATGCCATAATGAATATAACGGCCAGAGTAGTTCCCGTTGATGCCGCATCCAGTCTCCAAATCAGGCTACTGCGGTCAGATCCAGCTATTTGATACTCTCACCAAGCTCAACTTACATGCTGAAAGTCAAGCTTGTTTTCCCATGTCATCGACACCGAGGGAGACAAGTCAGCAGTGCCTACCATAAAGTTGGTCAGATTTGCCGAGAGTGGGTTGCATATTGCACCCGCAGATGCGCGAGAAGCCATGGGCTGGATGGAAAAATCTTCTCTCGTGGGAATGAAACTTCTCCAGTCCTTGGTAAACTTTCCCTCCATGCGCAGCCTCAGCTCCGAGTGCGCCTGCCCGTGTCGCTCGCCATACGCGAGCAGGAGTGAGTTCCATTCCCTTTCTAGTGCATCGCCCCGGGGCTTGATGTCCGCAAAGTACGAGTATACCTCATCATGCACCACGAAATGCTCGTCTGGGTTCATTCCAAAGGCTTGCTTGATGCTGCGCACATCGTCACTGCCGTAGGCCGCACCGTGTGCCTTGGCGTCTCCCGCAACCTTGCTGCCAATGCCAATCACAGTGCGAATGTTGACAAAGGTCGGTTTGTCCCGTGATCTTTTCGCATTGAGAAGTGCCTTGACGATTCCCTCGACATCGTAACAGCCATCCATAATCTCTATGACGTTCCAACCACAGGCGCGCATTTTCCCGTTGATGTCTTCTGTGTTGCACATATCAACGCTACCGTCACAGGTAATCTGGTTATTGTCGTAAATAACCACGAGATTATTCAACCTCCAGTGTCCAGCAGCCTGAAATGCCTCTAAAGCAACGCCCTCCTGCAGACAGGCATCACCAACCATGCACCAGGTGGTGTTGTTGATGAGCTCAAAGCCGGGGCGGTTGTAGGTCGCCGCCAGACTTTTGGTGGCCATGGCCAGACCAACAGCATTCGCAACGCCTTGACCCAGAGGGCCAGTAGTAACTTCAATACCTTCGATTTCGATCTCGGGATGACCGGGACAGATGGAATCATAGCGCGCTGAGTGGTAAGACTTGAGCTGTTCAAGGGTCATATCCTTGTACCCTGTGAGATGCAGGAAGGTGTATTGAAACAAGCAAGTATGTCCATTTGAGAGTACAAAGCGATCTCGATTAAAAAAGCTGGGGTTATTGGGCGAGTATCTCATCACGTACTTCCACAGAGCGATGCCAATCGCAGCCATGCCCATGGCACTTCTGTATAGGGTATTAGCTTGCGCTTGCACCGCGTGCATATGCGTCAACTCACCCTGGATGCCCGCCATTGAACTGCTGGCAAAGATCCGCAATCAAGCATCTGAATTGGTTTAAAACGAGCTTGACTTTAGGTTCGTCGTCTTTCATAAATGTGGCGACAGGGGCTGTGCCCTGTGGCTGCTGGCGTACAGCACTGGGCGACATGATGGCTCCGTCGAGGGCTGATACAACTAGAAATAGAAATCAAGAAGAAAATAATGAAAAGGCGACCAACCACAGTGGACAGAAAGGCCGATTATTATAGAATAAAAGGACTCAATGGCAAGGCAAGGACTGCTTTTCTACCTCATAAAACTAGACACCGGCTGTGGTAGTCAGGCGCATAGAGATTCCCTGAACACCGAAACGGGAAATCCTGGAGAAGGACCCGGTCGCCACCACACTAACAAGTATAGCTGGGCAGCATAAGCATACCGGAAAATGGACACGCCAGGCACACTACAAGTCTTGGGCGCTTTACTGCTTGCGGGAATAAGATTATTCCCAGCGTCGCAACTTGTTCGCTTGCGCGGGTGTTGTCCGTGACTACACCAAGTGCGCCGGTTGGACCCTTGTTACAACGGGCGACTACACAGACACTGGCGCCGCCACAGTCTTCAAAATTCAACTACGATTTAGAGAGCTTCCCGGTGCTAGGTGATAATACTGCCAAGTCGATTGGCTGAAGAGCCGATGATTGGCGGAGAGAAACTGTGCCCTTGCAGCATCGTCAAATGTGCAATGGCCGCTCAACTAGCACCCATGCAAGAATTACTCCGAGACTGGAAAGCGTATTATACGCGTCTGATTTACTAATATACACTTGTATTCTCTTATAGTGGAAGTCACTGATACTATAGACCTATCGTACACCGTAGTAGCATGCCATGTACTATTGCTTACTCACAAAGTCCCGAGCCGCTTCGTCGATAAACTCGCCCACCTCCTTGGGACGGCTCAGCATGGGTGAGTGGCTCGTCGGCAGGCCACGGTCTGTGACTTGGGCGCCCGCGTCGCGCGCCACCTGGATCGTCCACTCCTGCAGCTGCACGGGCAGGGCGTGGTCGTCGACCGTCTTGAGGTACCAGGTAGGGACGTCCTGCCAGCCGGCGTAGGCGTGCTCGCCGTCGCCCGTCAGCGGCAGCTGGGCCTGCTTCGTGAGCTTGGCCACCCACTCGCGGCCCTCCGCCTCGGGCAGGTCGTGGTAGAGCATGTCGCGCGGCTCGGCGACAATCTCGGCGAAGCCCGTCTCGTGGTTCAGCTTCCACGACGGCGGCGGGGTGCCGCCCATGGCCTCGAGAAAGGCCACGCCGGTCACGGTGAAGCCTGTGGCAATCATGACCAGGCCGATGACGTTGGCCGCGCAGTCGGCGCGACCCTCGGACTTGCGCGAGAAGCCTTTGACGGCGCTGTTGCCGACCTGGCCGCCGTAGGAGTGGACGACGAGAACGACGTTGTGACCGCTGTCTGTCTCTTGGCGGATGATTTCTTGTACGGCCCTGACGTCGTCGCCAAAAGTGATGGCAGGGTTGCCCAGCGTGGAGGGCAGGGTGACGGCGATGCCCTTGTAGCCCTTGGCCGCGACCTCGGCGTTGACCTTGTCCCAGGTCTCTGCACGGTGCCACGAGCCATGGACGAAGACGAGAGTGGGTTTGGCCGCCATTTGTGTGATTTTGAGCAAGTATGAGCTGATATAGAGGTGTGAGCTGATATATCTCGAGGAATGATCAAGGAACGGAACATGTAAAAATTGATGCAAGTTGAGTGGCATTCAGCTCATCTTTATACATGTTCCAAGACGCACTGGCCTTGGCTTTTGCAGCTGATTTTTCGCCAAAGGTCTCCATAGCGCCCTGGATCCAGCAAATCAACCACGGCTGTAACCGGTTCCTTTTCGTGCAAGTCGTCGATGAGGCTCATTTCCTTGCGGCTCTCTCAGCATATCTGGTGGGTTTGATCCGGCGGGCCGGAAGTGGGATTTCTCCGGGGCCGCGATCTCTCCGACTCTTTTTAATGGGGCCTTTCTCAAAATGGATACAGCGCCTGGAGCTGCCTAATTAGGGGCCACCCTTTCCCGTCCTCGCGTGCAGCGTAAGAAACTTCCTTTTCCACCAGCACGGCATCTCTGAGCGATAAAGGGCCCATGGGGCATTTGAAAGCGCGCCTACAACAAGGAGGCCGCCTCCAGTTACTAACCCACCGCTCTCAATACAAAGAACACCCTGCTTGCATTTCTGACATTCTCTGTTGTCAATCCTGCCGGCAGCTGGGGTCCCCCCCCCCTGTCCCTGCGGCCCCCTCCGCCCTCCCCGTCCCGCCCGGCGTCCAGTCCAGGGGGACCGACCCCGCGTTGGGCTTGCAGCTGCCCTTCGCACGCATCCATCTCGAACTAACCTCACGCTGCTGCAACACCACACACCCCGGATTCTGGCCGCTTATCTGGCCGCCGCTAAAAGCCGAGGGGCCCTGCGCCTACGCTTACCGCTCTGCGACCGACTACTGCAGACCGACCCATGGCGGCGGGCAGCGGTGATGCCCCGGGTGGTGGTGCTGGCCCCGGCGACGAGCGGCCCCCCGGCAAGACGCCCCAGCCCAAGCGCACCCGGACCCGGACGGGCTGCCTCAACTGCCGGCGCAAGAAGCGAAAGTGCGACGAGAGCCGGCCGTCGTGTGGGTCGTGCCTCCGGCGCGGCCAGTCGTGCGAATGGGGCCTCAAGGTGACGTTTCGCGCCGAGAACGCCCAGCACCTGGACGAGTCGCACCCTTCGATGCGTCGGTCGGCGCGCCGTTTTCCGCGCGAGTTTGAGATTTTGGACATCACGGCGGAAATCATCCGGGACTATGACACCACCTCGCCCATGTGGGATCTCTACACGCCCAATTGCGAGCGCAGTGACCAGCGAGCCGCCACGACGCAGAGCGACAGCAGCTACACGCATGGCACGCCGGTTCTCGCGGCAAACTTTACCCGAGACACATCGCTGAATGCCACGCAAAGCCCGAGCCTTCCTCTGAGTAGGGCCGTGTCGAATGCCGACATGCCCACCCCGCAGCCGCATGCCCTCTATCACGTCATCCAAGGGCAATCCGCATCGCCTGCTTCGGTCCAGCACTCTGATGGTGCCGTCGCCAGCCTGCTCTATCTCAGCCAGGGCAGGCGTCCGTATACTTCGCGGGCAGGGTCGGCGACTGGAGTCCCAATACCGCAGGTTACGATTGACGGACCCGGACACTCTGGCCACCCCGGCCACTATCTGGACGACGGTACGCTTCCGCCGCCGACTCCAGATGGCATGGCTGCAGATGACGGCGTTTTTCTGCCGGGCTCTGCTTATCACGAGCTACATTCCACGCTGCGGAGCCGGCTGATTCAAGAGGTCATGTCGACTGCACCAAGCCGGCAAGATACTCCTGCGGCAGACCTCGGCGACAACGAATCCGACGCGCCAGACTTGTCCAAGTCATTCCAGACGTCCGATTCCATGTCACCCGGCCACAACCAATCTCGCATCCTCTCCAAAGAAGTCGAGTGCCGGCTGTGGCGCAACTGGTTCGACGAGATTGCGCCTTGGCTTGACAAGTTTGACAACAAGCGACACTTTCAGCACATCATCCCGACCATGGCGCCGGCGAACGAGCACCTCCGCTACTCCATCCTAGCACTCTCCGCTCGCCAAATCGAGCTCCTGGACCATAAGCCGACAGACCAGAGCTTGGCCCTCTACCAGGAGGCGATCCACTTGCTGCTCCCGCACCTGCCGTCGCGTAGCACCGAGGTCATTGCATCATGCGTCATTCTCTGCGTGCTCGAGATGCTGAGCTGCTCGCCCAAGGCCTGGCAGCGACACCTGGACGGCTGCGCCAGCTTGATGGAGGCTGTAGGCATTGATGGCTGCTCTGGCGGCGTGGAGCAAGCCTTGTTTTGGACTTTTGCGCGCATGGACGTCTGCGGCGGCCTCATCTCATCCATCAGGACTCTCATACCTGTATCTCGCTGGGTGACCAAGAACAACCTGGACGAGGCCGTCAAGCTCTTCCACAACCATCCCGACTTCTCCTCCTGGGCCAACTACTCTGTATATCTGCTCGCGCAGGTCATTGACCTGCTCATGCCGAGCTCGGCCCAGCACGGACAAGCAGAGCCCACACTTGCCGACAACAAGGACAAGAGACGCACCCGTTGGCTCAAGCTGTGGGAGTACGTTTGTGGCTGGCACGACGGTCGGCCTGAACCCTTGCATCCCATCATGACCATTCCTTCCTCCGACCCATCCCCATTTCCGACCATTATATTTTCCAATCCGGCCGCCATCTCGGGAAACCAACTGTACCACACAGCATCCATCCTGATGCTGCAGAATCAGCCGCAGGGGCTCCGCCTGCAACCCAAACCGCGCAGCATCTTGTGGCACGCCCGACGGGTCTGCGCCATTAGCATCTCCAACCATGACCACGGCGCTTGGACGAACAGTGTACAACCCTTGTGGATCGCAGGTCGCTGCATGAGTAACCCCATGGAACATGGTGCCATTTTGACGTTGCTGGAGAAGATTGAACGAGAATCTGGCTGGGGTACTAGATGGCGTGCCGATGATTTGAAAGCATACTGGGGCGATTTGGGCGAGTAGCCTATGCATGTTGCGATGAATTAACGATATCGAAAAGTTATGTCTAATACTCAAAGCTAGATCCTGCAATCTATAATTACATTTACCTCTGCTTTCTACTCTAGACTCGATGCAGTGCCAACTCAACCGTATGTATCTCCCAAAAGCCGAATCGTCCCATCCAAAGATAAATATGCATCTTGTAAAAACAAAAAAGGAAATCTGTAATCGGTCATCTGTCATCACACCCAAAGTATTCCCTCCAACACGCACTCTGCGCCTGCAGCGCAAACTCATATCCCGATGCCTCGGATGCGCTGCCACGCGATGGTCTCGGACGTCTTGGTCTCGCCCACCTCGCAGGGGTCATCGCCAAACTCTGCCTTTTCGAAGCCGAGGGGCCGGTCCTTTTCGAGGGAGATCTTGCCCATCTGGGCCTGGCAGCGGTAGCTCCCGAAGCGGAACTCGAGGACGGCGCGGCCGGCGGACCGGGCGAGCACGCGGACCTCGTCGAGCTGGAAGACGAAGCGCTGGCCAAAGTACTCGGTCAGCGTCGGCTCGTTGACGAGGTGCGCCTGGCCGGTGACGATGAGCACGCGCGACTCGTCGCCGTCGCGCGGCGTCGTCTCGCCCGTCTTGATGCGGTTCTGCGTCACCCGGGCGCGCAGGCCGCCGACCTGCAGGCCGTCGTGCTCGAGGGCGTGCCGCAGCAGGCGCTGGGCGGCGCCGGGCCGGAAGAAGACAATCTTGGCGGCGGCGGTGCTGTGCTTGACGCCGTCGGGCCCGTTGATGAAGCAGCACCAGATGCGGCCGATGCCGCGGATCTGGCCCAGCAGCTGGTGGTGCGTCGTGTCGGGCGGCAGGTTGGTCACCCACAGGCTGGCGTTCTGCTCCGCCGACAGGTGCTCCGCGCTCGCGTTGGACTCGGTGTGCATGCCGTGGTACCGGTCCGAGAAGCGGTTTGACGGGGCCGGCTTGTAGACGTTGACGCTCGGCGTGTGCGCCGGGGCGCTGCAAGGCGGCGGCTCCCGGCCGGTCCAGATGGCGTGCATGGGGAGGAAACCGCCCTGCTGGCGCGGCTGAAGGTGGAATGGTACCGGGGAGTTGGATTCGGGGCCGCTCGGGGCTCGAAGCTCCCGTATGCGGTGTTGAGACTGTCCCATTCTCATGGGGATCGGGGTGCTCAGCTGCGAGGCACAAGATTGCCGAGGTTGAGTCAAGTTTGTCGAGGTGTTGAAGCAAGTCTCCGAATTGGCTCGAGACTGATGGAGCGGTGCTGTGTCAGTTCTTGCGGGACGGGGTGCGGAAGATGACAAGTGCAAAGCCGACATTGGTGTGAAACTGCCACTGGGTGAAGGTATGTTGGAGTTTGGTTGATTGCCGTAGGCGGACCAGATGGAAAGATGTCTCACTGGCGAGGTCATCTCAGTAGCCTGCGGGATAGCAGACGCGGCATCAGGACGTACACTGTAGGGATACGAGCTTCCCTTTAGACGCTTGGAGGCATCGACAGATGCTTGCGATGGTCGCGGCCTCGACTCTCCTTCGAGTCTCAAGTTTTGCATACCAGTTTCCCAGTCTTCTAGGTTCCTCTCGTCGTTGCCGACATAAGGGTACGCAGGTATTCCATGCCTCCTACGTTGCGTACTTGCAGAACTATAGTCGGGGTTGTTGGGCGACTCGGAGTACACGGTCTGTGGTATCGCGCTTGTCGGCTGCGCCGGTCGGTTTGCATCTTCCCAGATATGACGGAGGCTCTGCCGCGGGGTGCTGCCGTCAGCATGGCCGGTAGTGATGGGCTGAGGTCGCGAATAGAGAGGGCTTTGAGTCGGGCGGCGGTTTTGAGGCAAGTATGTATTGGTTGGAGTCTTGGGTGTTGGAGTCGCATCGCCACTCGAATCAGAACTTTCAACACGGGAGCCACGATTGAGGTTCTTGTCAAAAAATTCCATGACTTGAGCCGTCGGTGCCTTTTTTTTTGCCTTTTCTCTTTTCTTTGAGCTTCTAGGACTATTGATGCGGCGCGCGCCCGAGGATGGACTATTTCGAAATGGATATGAATGTTGGCAGAAGCATGTCGGGAAAATCGAGAAGCAGAGACAGAGAGAGACAGAGAGACCAAGGAGCTTTGTAGTTGTGGAACAAGAACAAGTATAAAGGCACGGAGGCTGCTGCCTGCATCAACTGAAGTAACGGTTTCCAACTTCATGTGAATCAGTAGGCGCCGTCAAACTAACACCAGCTAGGGTGCTATGTTGGAGTAAAGCGCTGTTCCTGCGTCAAGATATTTGCTCAGTGAGCAGCAATCGCCGCTTAAAGAGAAAACAGCTCTGGCTGGCCTTGCCACGGCCCTGTCTTTCTTGCACGGGGGCTGTGAAAGAAAGTGTCACTGCCAACACAAGCTGTTCAGTATGAACCGCAAACTGCGATGAGTGTCAAATCTGGCCCTTTGGCTTGCAAACAAGCTGTTACCAGAGTCTTGGTTCTTGGACACTTTCCCCCTCCCTTCTTCGACCTTGTGTTGCGCTCCGTGGCATTCACTTTGCCTTGTAAGGCGCCCGCGCGCCCGCAGTTCAGAGGAGCGGTAACACGGGCGCCTGCATGGGGCAGACCGACTTGTTAATATTACACCGATTCATGTTGGCAGCCTTCTCTCAAAATATCAGAGATGACGGCGCGGAAAGGTAACCTGTGTTGGAAGCATCCGCAGACAATACTGGCCCGAACGACGGATGATGATCGTCTCGGCCGACGCTAGCATCGTTGCAGCACGGAATTCCTCCGCCCAGGGGGCCGGAAGCACACCGGACGTCGCTGGGGGTGAAGGGAGTCTGTGCCCAGAAAGCTGAGGTCGAACTCGCTTCTGGCCCCTGCTAGACTCTCCCCCCAGCACACCACCCGTGCACATGAAAAAAAGACAGGGCAGCCCTATCACGCAGCTCGCAGCCGATGCGCCGGCGTCGGTCCTGGGGCTGAACTGCGGGCAGTGAGACCGCCCGCCGCCACGCCTCAGACATTCTTGTACTGGGATGGCCCAATTTCAAGGCTGGAGGGATGGGCGGTTCGCCATGGAAGCTTCCATAAGAAACGAAGAGGGGGGAAAAGGAGAGGGCAAGTCATCCGGGACAGCGTTCCACCAGCCGGTTTTCTGCAGGACGAGAGCTTCCTCGGCAGGCAACGCAAGAGTCGATGCAGACTCCTCTTCTGGGACAGCCATATCCGGCTTGCGTGGAGCGCCATATTTGGGTATTCGTACTGAGCAGTGTTAAGCTTTAAGAATAGACACCACGCGTTAAGGAGGGCGGGACGGGCGGGGGGACCAGGGGAGAGGGGGGGTCCTCGGACGCCGCTCACGTAACGTGTGTGCACTTCGGGCACATGGGGAAGCATCTTGGGAACCTTGAGAAGGACCCCGAGTTGAAGCTTCTTTTTCCTTGTGAGCCCTTGCGAAACCCGCAATCCCGGTCGAGGCACATCGCTGGGCTGTCCCCGCTTCCCCCAGTCCGGCAACTAAGTAGCAACGGCGCTCCAGTTGATTGAGCTACGCGGCCCATGAGGTGGGTAGAATACGACTCTGGTGATTGCCTGCCGGGAGGGAGCCTTGCCCGACCACACATGCGATGGAGCGGGAGGCGGACAATAGGAAAAACTCTAGACATGGGGTCCGGCCTAGGCGCCCGTCGAGCGACACTGATGAAATACCACCCCATTAAATCGCCAGGTTCAGCACTTTCAGCCTCACGCCGGCCAAGTGGGCTTGCCTGTCCTTAAAGTGGCGCTTTCACGCCCTCTCTGCTTGTCCATTTTTCTGTCTCAACCGGCTGTCTATATCGATCGTGTCTCATCTGCCGTCTCTGCATCTCTCATGTCTCCTTTTACGTAGGCCACTGTTATAAAAACCCACTGGACAAAAAAACCACCAACATCTCTACAAAAACGATATAAAGCTGTCCGACAGCAACGCGATGAGCACCAAGCCGATCGCCGATGGGTCGAGGCGTGGTAGTCGGGCAAAGCCCAAATCTCCGAAACAGCAAGTCACCATGGCGGCGGGCCCCAACATGATGGGCGCCGTCACGAAGAAGCGGTATTCAAAAACAAAGCTGGGGTGCAAGACGTGCAAGTCAGTGTAATCCTTCCGCTGCTGCCGTAGGGGTTGGGAAGAAGAAGGGACTTGCGTGCGGCAGCCCGCCGGTATACTGGCGGAAAAAAACAACTTGTGTGCTTGCGAACTCGCCTCAACTAACACTGCGCGTTCACCAACAGAGTTCGCAAGATCCGGTGCGACGAAACGTCGCCCGTCTGCAACAACTGCACCAAGTCGGGCCGGCGCTGCGATGGCGTCGCCGAGCCCGTCAACAAGGACGGCGGCCTGACGTTCACGGCGCCGCTCACGCTCACGCACTTCCGGCCGACGCAGACCGGCTGGCTGACGCAGCAGGAGATTGCGCACCTCGACCTCTTCCGCCACGAGCTCGTGTACAGCATCGTCGGGCACGTCGGGACGCCGTCCTGGAAGCGCCTCATCCTGCAGGCCGTGCACGAGGAGGTGGCGCTGTGCCACGCCGTGGTGGCCTTTACGGCGCTCAGCACGTCGGGCGTCCACGGCGACACGGGCAGCGACGGGGGCCAGGCCACGGCGTCCACGGCGTCCACGGCGGGCCAGTCGCCGCAGTCCAACAATGCGCCGCGAGAAAACGAGTTTGCGCTGCGTCACTACGGCAAGGCCCTGGAGGCGATGCGTCACGTCTTCCGGCACAACGACAAGCGGTCCATCAACACGGCGCTCCTCTGCACGCTGCTGTGTATATGTTTCGAGTTGCGGATAAAAGAGCCGGCCACGGCCATGACACATCTCGAATACGGACTGCAAGTCGTAAACTCAAATCTCCATACCGGTAAGTTTTGCTCTTGTACCGGCTGCCGACCTTCCAGGGCACCTGGGGGCTAATATCCTCTCAGTCGACGAAGCCATAACAACAGCCTTTGCGCGGCTAGATCTCCAAGCTGCGATATTCCTAGGGATACGGCCGCCGGCATTAGATCCATCGCGGGTGGCTTCCCGCATTTTCGTCTTTGATTCGGTATACCAAGAGGCCGACCACGCGCTCGCCGGCCTGATCAACCGCGTGTGGACCTTTATACGGACAGTGGCGGACGACTACCGCTACGAGGAACTGGGGCCGGTGCCGGATAGTGTCACGGCGCAGGCGCAAGGCATCAAGAACAGCCTGGAAGGCTTTCGGAGGCAGTATCTGGTGCCGAACAGCAAGCTGGAAAAGATGCTGCCCGAGCAGACGGGGCTGCTTCGCATCAAGTACCTGACGTCGGTCGTCATCATGAGCGGCTGCCTGTCGCCCGAGGAGACCGTCTACGACGCGCACGCCGGCGACTTTGCCGAGATGGTGGATCTCGCCGCCGACATCCGGACGCGCCAGCAGCAGCTGATCCCCAACTACTCTGGCAGCGGCGGCTTCCAGCTCGACATGGCCGTCATCCACCCCCTCTACCTGACGGCGACAAAGTGCCGGTGCCCCGTCATCCGCCGGCGCGCGATCCAGGCCCTGTACACGGGGCCGGACTTTGAGGGTGCGTGGGAGGGCGTCGTCAGCGCGCGCATCGGCGAGCGCGTCATGCAGCTCGAGGAGGAGGGCATCTCCTTCGACCTGGACAGCCTCCGCGACGGCGAGCTGCTGGATGTCCCCGAAAGCGCGCGCGTCCACTCTGTCGACATTTGCACGGATCCGGCGCAGTGCCGCGCGACTGTGTATTTTAGCCGGCGACCCAACGGACCGGGCAGCGAATGGGATGACTTGCAAGAGGAAATGACTTGGTGATTCCATGTTGCCACGTCCGATCTATTGTCAGTCTATCGCTGGGTTTCGACGAGACTGGCTTACGTATATACGTATATATATTATGCTTCTTAGTGAGATGACCGAAAATACCTTGCCCAATCGCTCCAAATGATCAGACATTATGTAGTCAATTCATAATTTAGCAAATATATTGCATCACCGGCTTATACCTCTGAGAACCGAAATTCTGCAGGATTGTCCACTTGTCGAATTTTCAACGTAGATTCACTCAGTACCTTGTATTGACGTAGGTTCACCAACTACGCCTGAGAGCTACCCTCAAGGCTATTCTGTCACGGATAAATTTTGATGCTATAGACGCTCTGAACACAAAGTGCGTACTGTCATTGCTCCTATACTGGCATGCTAATTCTCATGCCGATATTCTGCAGGCTCTCTTTCTACGAAGAAGGTATCTAGTACTCGGGGTACATGTAAGACACCTATCAGGCTATGAAGTATAGGTAAGAAAGGGCAGTCTACAGCTGATACTAATCAGAGCTGTCAGTTTCACATGTAGGATCTCTAAATGATCTCTTTTATCCAAATAAATCGCATCCTTCTGAGACAAGTTTCGTTAGCCCATCAAGTATCTGAATCAGCGCTCAAGTGTTGACTGAATCTGGCACTCGTATAGATGGCCTCGCGCTGCCTGTGTGATTGCGGTAAGCCAGTGTTGCAGCTATCAGCAGAATCCAGGACCTGCAGGGGTATGCATATTTACAATTTCGAGTGCACTTTAGGCTCGTTACGCCAGCAACTAAGTAGTCTGCACTCTGCACCCTCCAATCACCACCACATGTGGCGATGATCGGGCCTAAAGAGAACTAGCATCATGAGCAGCAAGAGGTAGCTTCAGAGATCAGTGTTGCTTTCTATTATCTTCGGTGAGCGTGTACAGTGTTCCTGCTACTCAATATCCTAATCCGCTCTTCAACCGCTTGAAGATCTTTTTGTATGTATCGAATGCCTCTGGCTGTCATATTAGTTACCTCAAGAACGAATGTCGGACCGTATTTGATTGCTACGTCGGCTTCGCGTCTTTTTGCCAGAGGCCCATTGCGCCACGCTCAGCAATTTGCAGATCTTCATATTGGCCCAAATATTGATACCCCAGCCTCTCGGGAACAGCTCGACTTTTCACGTTGGCCACTGCGTGCCAGACCTGGACAAGCTCCGCGCCGCAGTCAAAGGCCGCTGTGGTAAGCAGCCCAGCGGCTTTTGTGGCCAGACCACGACCCGTCATCGGCGTTGCGAGCCAGTATCCCATGCCCATACCGGCACTGCCTTTGGCCGGATTCATGAGCCCGAATGAGCCAACAATCTTCTCGTCGACAATCAGGGCGTAGTTGTAGACTTTCCCCTCGCCCCATTCAGCGGTCGTGAGGCTGAGAAAAGTCTCCGCATCCTCAAGCGTGTAGCCGTTGGCAGCCCAGGGCATCCAGGCCTTGAGCTCGGGGAGTGATGGCAGAGCGGCCGCTAATAGGTCACCGGCGTCCTTTGTATGCCATCGCCGAAGTGTCACATCACCGTCGCTCAGCTGCTCGGGGGGGACTCTGTACCGGCCACCCAGCACGGGCTTTGGTTCCGGTGGGGTAGAAACCGCCATGGTGTAGAGATGGTTATGATTGCAAGAAAGAGATGCTTTTCTGCCGCTGTATTTTTCCCAGCCCGTGTTGTTTTCCTTAAATAATTCGACTTTATGGATTGACTAGTGACTCATGGCTGTGTGCTGGAGCGAAGTCGGGCAGAGTATTCCTAGCTGTCAGCATTGAAGGCTAGCAGCTACGAGGCTAGGCTTAGAAGTTACAGTCAGACTGCATAGTGAGGTAATGTAGGGAGTAAAAGGTAGTTACGCTCTTGAGAACTTATTTCACAAAGTCAAAAGCCCAGAAAGATGTTTGTATATGCCTGAGTCTCTGATATCAAGAACAGTCCCTAGACAGGTCATACCCGCTTGTGATGGCATTTCGCTAGCTGGCTGATGGCTGATTGCGAACGTAAGCAGCGTACTACCTGCTACAGTACCTAGGCAACCAAGAAAGGGACGGCAAGACAAGATGAAAAGAACAAAGAAGTCAAAGCAATGCACAATGAAGCAGAATTACATACAAAACATGACGCTTAGTCAGTCCCGTTCGGAGGCGTGACGGCCCGATGCGGACGGCTGGCCAACATCGTGAGACAAACGTCCGCCAAACAATGACGAGGCGACAAACACCTTTGCCAGCAGCCGTCAGAGATGGTCGATCGGATACCTCTGTGCAGCCGATTCAATTTACGACGTCCTTGTCCGCCTTTTTTCGAGTTGCGCTTCGATGGAAAACTCCACCAAAATCTAGGCAGAAAGGCGGCGGCGGCGGCGGGCTCCCTTCAGCTGAGTCACCGTGGCCGATCTGCCTGCAACTGGGCGCTGTCGCTGCAGGTTTTAACGAGGCTTGCATCGAATCATCCGGCGTGACGCTGTGACTCCGCCGCTGTGAAGCAGGCATCTCCTCAGGCAGACTTATCCGCCACAGATGTGCTGTTCGCAAACGGGCAGCGAGAAAGGCGCACATGGAGGGGGTGGCTGGCGTTTGGTGCTGCCTAAAAGCTGAGCCGGCATATTAGTATATGCCGCCTGCTCTGCTCCCCGCGCATTTTCCATACTGCACAGTCCCGGCTTCCATTGATTCTTGTTTTTGGCTCGAAGAATTTGCCTTGGCCTTGTCTGCTTGCGATTGAATCACGGCTTGTACAATAGCTGCTGCGCACCATGGCCCGCCGCCCCCCGCAACGAGCTCGCAGGAGAGCGCCGAGCGTCGCGTCCAGCAACTCTGGTGTCGAGGAAGGCCGTTTCTCAAAATTCAGAAAGGCCTTCTCAAAAGATGGTGCCGTTTCCGAGTTTGTTTGGAAGTGGCGCTGCAAGCTGTTTGGCAACGCCGACCAAGACGCCGAAGACGACACTACTGAAGAAGAAGAGGTTGGTGGCGATCCCGTCAGCAAGATCATGTACGAAGGCCCAGACTCGTCCACGTGGAATTATAATTGGGTAGACTATCCGCCCAAGCAGATCTCCAAGGCGACCGCTCGTGAGCATGGCCGTGTCGCCATCAAGGTCTTCAAAGTCAAGGACCACGAGAAGCAGTGCATCTCAGGTCGCCTGCCTCTCAAATACCACAGTATCCAGGTGCAGAACCTTGCCGTCGTCGCCGCACTCGCTCCGATTCTCAAGAAGCAGGACTACCATATTAGCGAGACTGAGACCGCGACGTTCAAAGCGCCATTCCACGTTCTCTTCTTTTGTCAGGACGAGATTCAGCAGCTTTACCACGGCCTCGCCAAGGATGACATCTTGGCTCCATATCTCAAGCTCTTTGTCGATGCCACAGAGTCAGTTCTCAAAGAAATGCACACAAAGCTGGATAATCTCGGCAGCTCTGGGCTCATTTCCTTTGCTACCATCTGGACTCTCTTCCCTCGTGGAACCACCGTCTACAGCACTGACCTCGAGTCTGAATTCTTGTGTAAAGTCACCAAGGCCGACTACGTCACCACCTCGTGCGGGGGTTCGTTTCTCCAGATTGGCGTCAAGGTTCTTCGCTTCAACGGGGATTCCTTTGTCTGGGCAACCAAGATGCTGCGCCTCAACAGCTTCTCCGGCAACAAGCCAATTAAACAGCTGCGCCATTACCCTATCGAATATCACTCGGACATCCCCGGCGTGTACGACCGTCTCCAAACCCGTGGAAAGATGATGCTCGATCTGCAAGGCCTACAGTACCGCTGCTACAACAATGTCGCCCTCTACTGGCAAGACAGCAAGTCGGTGAACAAGCACAACGTCGAAGGCCGTATCCTCGTTGACGTCTCTGGCTATCAAAAATACCAAGACGATGACCTGCACCGCAACACAAGCAAACGCAAGTCCTCAAAGCGCCGAAACGAAGATGAAGATGATCTTGATGACTGGGGCATCGGTGCGTGGGACGAATCTGACGACGAGTCCGATGCTGAGTCGGTCAACCCGTTCTCAGACGGAGACTCCGACACGTCCTACGACAGCGACAGCGATGAGAACCAGCCCGAGAAGCGCACAATTCGGAAGCAAATCACCGAGTCCCAGTCACAACGCAACAAGGAGATGATGCTACGCCGCAAGGATGACCTGCCGTTTCTCTACGGTCTCGTCGGCGGCTACGCCCTCAAGACGAAGCTCTGGGTCGAGTTCTACATTGAGGACATTGAGCCGCTCATCTGGAACGACACGGCCTACTCGCATCTTGTCTACGACGAGCAACAAAAGGACCTCATCCTGTCCTTTGTGCAGCACCACAGCTTCGCCAACAACGCCGCACCCACGGTCAAGAAACCAGCGCTACTCCCGGCCCCTGGCATGACCGCGAGTGACTCGAGCTCGACCGCCAACGAGGACCCTTCTGATAGCACGCCGAAGCGCACGCTGGCGCCCATCGAGGACGTCATCGTGGGCAAGGGCCAGGGTCTCGTGATCCTGCTCTCCGGTCCGCCCGGCACCGGCAAGACGCTCATGGCCGAGGCCGTGGCGGACCGCACGCACCGCCCGCTCGTGTACCTCCAGGCCGAGGACCTGGGCACGCACGCCGGCGAGCTCGGCACGCGCCTCAAGCGCTGCCTGACCATGGCCGCCGAGTGGAACGCCGTCGTGCTTCTCGACGAGGCCGACGTCTTCATGGCCGAGCGCGATCCCAACAACATCCACCGCAACGAGCTCGTCAGCATCTTCCTCCGCGAACTCGAGTACTTTCGCGGCATCCTCTTCCTCACCACCAACCTCTACCAGACCATCGACCCGGCCTTTCGCAGCCGCGTCAGCCTCCACCTGCTCTTCGCCTCGCTCGCGCGCGACGCCCGCAAGAAGGTCTGGCACAACTTCCTCTCGCGCCTCGCGCCCCAGACCCTCGCGCCGCCCGTTCCGGCCCGCGCGGCAGGCAAGGGTAAAGCAGTGGCATGGACGGCGGCCGAGGACGAGGATGACGACGCGGGGGTGAAGGAGGAGGAGGAGGTGGGGGAGGAGGAAGAGGAGGTGCGGCGAGGCGCGCAGGGCGGTGCGCCGCCGACGCTCAGCGACGCCGATATTGACGAGATCAGCCTCTGGCAGCTCAACGGGCGCGAGATCAAAAACGCCGTCAAGATGGTCCGCACCTGGTGCGACCACAAGGGCTACGCCATGACGCTCGACAGGCTGGAAAGCGGCATCCGCGTGACGAACCCGTGCGCGACCAAGAGCGCCGAGGTGGACCATGATCTATACAAGTGAGGGAGGAAGGAATGCTCAAAATTGTTTTGCTCTAATGAGCACGGAACAATCAGACTGTATGACACCAGGCGTTGAGGTATATTTAGCGTTTTTCAACTCGACGGATGCACTTTCTTTGCTTCAATAAAAAGTTTCCAAGTTTTCTATTCGTGTCCGTAGGCGTGATTCTATTAATGTACAGTCTTCCACAACAAAATCTATAATTTTTGTGGTTTATTGTTCGTCCTCCTCGTCTTCCCCTTCAAGGCGTACCTCGTGCCCGCTACCCTCGTACACGCCCAGAGCCGTGAGGCATCCCACCGCCGACACGATGGCGACGCTCCACCAGCCCCAAGCGACCATGCCAATGTCTAGACCGTAGCCGTACCACCAGCCGCCAACGACGGGCCCGACGGTGCGGAAGCCCGCCGACACGCTCTGGCCGAGTCCGTGGATCGTGCCGAGAACGCTCGGGTGCGGGCTGCAGTTGTTGAGCAGGATGATGCTCGCAGGAAGCGTAAAAGTCCGCGCCGTCACCGCGAGGAACAAGACGAACAAGATGCCCAGCCAGACGAGCGGCCCCGAGGCCTCATCTGACGCGGTGCCCGACGAGGGCAAGATCGCGAGATAAGGCACGATGAAATAGCACACAGGGAACAGGAATAGAAACCAGCGAAACGAGCGCGTAGTGCCAAGTCGCGCCTGCACAGGCGGGTAGAGCGTTAGCTGCAGGCCCATACCAATCATGCCGAGAAATGAGGTTGCGATCCCGACTGTTGATGCGGGCATGCCCAGGCCGCCAGTGAATAGGAGCGGGAGACTGCGCTTCTCAGCCGAGGATACAGGTGCAGAGTGATCTGTAGTGTAGCGTGGCGTGGACAAGAACAAGGACCAAATGTTGCCAAAAGCGCCGAGATGGAAGTCGTAGAAGGCGGTAGTGATGAGTGTGAATATGACATTTGAGGTCCATATGCGGGAGAAGGGGAGACGGCGTGTCGACCGCCGGCATGGCGCAGGCTGTGTTGTAATAGCTTGTCCGTCGGCCATGTCATCAAGAGCGCACGACTCGCTGGCCGTAAGTCGTGAGTAGCCAGCATTGGCTTTGACGCCAAAGAGGCTTTGTTTGATGCGTTGGCCAAGAGCGAGGGCCGGATCGTGGATATCTCGTCGAGAAGACGACGTCTGGTGGTTGTCAGAGTAACCCCAATGCAAAGTCTAGGCAATCGGATCAGGCCTTACCTCCTCAAGAAAGAGCATGACAGTGACAGTTACGATGGAAAGTGAAAGCACGTTCATGAGACTGGGCAGCGCAAACGGATACTTCTGAATCCACTCAAATCCGAACACTGCTCCAGGAGCAAAGATGCCTGGCAAGGTTGTACTGGCCGAGGCGAGCATGCCACCAAAGACTAGGTTGAATGTTAACCACAATACGTGAAAGAGGCTACGCAGCATACTTACACGGTCCCAAGATCCCAGCAATGTTGAAGCTCATGGGTAGAATAAGAAAGGCTCGCGATTGATACTTCTTTTCCTTTATCATTTCGGAAATCATTGTGCGACTGCAAACGTTCGTTAGCACGTTTAGTAACAGTCAACGCCATCCAAGATCGTACATGACTCCCACAGTGCCATTGACAGCACCACCAACAGCCCTCCAAAATGCCGCCCAAAAAAAGGTTGTCGCGAATCCGTAACCCAGACAGCTAACTGCCGTGCCAGCCAAGCCGACAGCAACGACCAATTTGCGACCGCAACAGTGCGCGTCGGCGGCTTTGCCCCAAAGCATGGCCGTCATGACCTGGGCACCCGTGAAGCATGCTTGCAACAGGCCGGCCTGCCTGGACACACTGGCGTCGGACAGCGACTCGTCCATATACTTGAGCTGGTAAAAGACATAAGCCTGCATTGAGGCGACCTGCAGAAAATCTACGAGCCGGCAGAGAAACAAGATGAGGAGTTGGTCCTTGCGCGGCAGCGAAAGCCACGACACCGGGCCTGGCTTTGACTGCGACGGTTCCTTTTCAACATCTTGCCAGGCCGTGCTTGGTGACATGATGTCCAAAAGATTGCGAAACTGCTAAGAAGCAAGGCCGATTGGAGAGTTTACAAGCTCCAGTTGCTAGTGCGGCGCTGTGCCGTGCCTCGAGCAGGCGTGGATCGTCTGGACGTGTTCGGATCATGCAATGTCTGACAGACCAGAAGTAGGATGAAACTCAGAAAAAGAAACTATGAATCGAGTCCGATGGCGTTTCGGAGAACAGTCAACCGCAACGCCAACAAGTGTGGATAACGGATCGTACTGATGCAACGGCAAGACGTCACTGTCCAGTTCTAGTTACGGTGACGTGGGTGAGTTAGTTACCCTCTCCCTCTCTACATTGTTTTTTGCTGACGAGAGACTTTCAAACCTTGGGCCGCGGCTTGGAAATAAGCATTGGTCGTCGGAATCTTAAACACACTGCCTCTGTGGGGTCACGTCCTCTGGTGCTCAGCAGGGTTTCCGAATGAACTCTTGGGCCGGCCGCTTCTGGAAGCCAAGACGCCGCGCCAGATTCGTTGACAGACAAAGGTGGCACCAGCTGGATGCGTCTCCCAATGTCGACAGAACAAGCTCCGACCCAGTGGTCCCATCCTTGGCAAGGATCACCCACCCACCTTGACACGCTATGCCGAGCCAGGCTGGCAGGTGGCCAGGTTTCCCTGTGTCTCCATGCACTTGGGCGTACCAAGACGCCGGGTTGTTGAATGGTGCCGGCGCGCCAAGAGGAGAGGAGTGGTCAAACTGAAGAAGCCGGTCTTCGCGGCGGTTCTCGCAAATGAGAGACGCAGGTATGCCGCAGCCTCACAAAAATTCGAAAAGGGCGTGAAGAGGAGCAGTATACGGGAGTAAACTGCTGCTGTCCTTTCGGCGAATCAAAGCATAATACTGACTCCAAATAGAGAGCTGACATCGTTAGCGGGCTATTGGTTTTTTTTCAAGGTTACCTTGAAAACGGACGAAGGTCAGGAAACGATGGACCAGAAAGAGAAGGCGCTAGATCGCACGGCCCTTCTTCTCAGCTTGCTCGCTCTCCAATGACTGCCAACGACCTTGGGTGGCGAGTCAAGGTCCAGTGGTGCGAATGCTGCGCCACTACAGTTAAGCGTCTCGATTTGGCCGCCAAACACTGGCGAACTCCGGTGTGGCTATTTTTCCAAATTCGCTCAAAACATGTCTCATGTAGCGGCCCCCTCATAGTGTCCGCTCGTACTGTACACCTCTGCCCATCAAGGGCACGTAGGAAACATTGAATTTAGTGTTGGCGCCACGGAGAGGGCGAAGATAACAAGGTACTGCGTGACGTGGAAACCAGACTTGCAAGCCCGCATCCGCATGTAACAATAGCGCGGCGCATGCTTCCTCATCGAGTAGGCATGCCAGCGCAAATCATGAAGGCCCGGCAACAAGCAACGGCCCAGATGTGTCGGAGGCAAGGGCGGTTCTTTCGAGCCCTCGGCCCTGTCGAAAACAAAATAGTCCTACCGAGTCAGCGGAGAAGAAAAACCGGAGACCAGACACGGGTTTCAAGCAGAATGTGCTGATCAGAGCGGGAGGTTTGACTGTGGTTGGCAGGTGTCTGTATCCTTGCTCTTAATCGGTCACCAAATTTGTTGAACCACGCCGCCCGTTGTTCAAGTCAATGCTCGTTTCTAGAAAATTTTCAACTCGAAGTGGCGTATGGTCCGTTCGGTGGCTTTCTTCACGTTGGTCCTGCTGAGTTGTCTATTACTACAGGTGCATGAACCAAAAGGGCGAGTGGCGCTCCAATAACCCAAGTTGGCATCTCCTAACTACCAACTGGCTCTCAGCTGGGCGAGCATCCAAGCCAACGATTCCGTCAGCACCGTTGCTGACGTTGAACGGGCAAAGTCGGCGAATTTGCCTTCCAGGCAATCAGGGTATCAATCTTTGTATTCGTGAGAATACGCAGTGCTTCTCCATGCCCGGCTACGAGACCCTGCGATTGGGCGCATGAATCGGAAGCCCTGTGTCGGCCTTAGATAGAGCCCACCCGAGCCCGCTAGTACGATGTGGCGTTGCACGCAGTAATACACCGGAGATGTGTCCGCCATGGTTGTAGTATCATATGGTGGTAGTTAGTTACGGTTCAAGTTCTTCCGCAACCTCCCAGCTCGACTGAAGTTGATAAAGGAGCCATCGCAGTCAAAGCCAGCGAGCAAGGTTCAACTGGTTGTTTGAAGCTTGTCTCTCAGGTGTATTTGCAAGTGGGGTGTGGCTACCACAATCACCTGTCACTAACACCGAATTGTTTTGCACCCGACGATAGATAGGGTGCGGCTGAGGTTCTGCACCAAGTTGAAGTCGCAGTAATCTTACACAGAAGCGCTGTAAAGTCATGCCGTCAATGGCGCAAAGCTGAACGGGTCACTGGCTACAGTCGCGACGTGTCCTCGTTGCAGTAGGACAATGAGAGCGAAAGCGGTTGTTGCATAGGTGATAAATGCCACAAGGGTAATTGCGCCGATAGACGTCACTGTGCGTTCTTTTTTTCGAGTGCCTGTGCGACGGCGGTGCTGATGATGTGTCGTTCATTCGGTAAACAGGGGTAAACTTCCTGCAGAGTTAGCTTGTGCAAGCGCATCCTGCATTACTTTTCACTGGGCTCTGATCGTCAGCCAAGGCACTGTGCGCGCAGACTCGTTACCGTCGCGTACCCGCGGCCTTGCTCAAACCGACCGCCCCATATGTCGGTGCGCTTTGTTGACTATGCGGATCTGCAGCTGGTATCAGGAGAGTCTCAGCTTGTCTGATCTCTTGCTTCTTGTTGCATGTTTAGAGTCTGGGGTAGTCTGGCTGTAATGCAACGTCGACACGCTACAGGGCTGTGGCCGAGCCGACGGGCCCGCGTCCTTCTGTTCGTCGACGAGCAATTCGTGCGGGGAGCATCGTTCCAAAAATGGAGGTCTTGTCGGCTCAGAGTAAGAAAGGCCGCCACAATTTCTAAAACGGTGCCGCTCATCATCATACTTGCATACAGTAACTAAGTAGCCATTAGTTACATATAGGTAGGTGCACCAAGGCGGTGCAGGTCGGATCAAGCGGCACGAGACATGGTCTTGGGCAGGGATGACAAGTCACCGAGACCGTTAGACAGAGCTGTGCCAATATTACTCCTCGTAGGGCAGGCGCAGGCAATTGCGTGTTCCCGGAGGGTAAGCACCTTGACTTTCCGCAAGGCGACGCGCGGTAGGGCAGGACACGCTCACCGGGCCGGGCTGATGTAATACAGCTAGTCAGGCGTGGTGAGAATGCTGGACCCCTGCTCCACCGACGGCCGATGCACAGTCGTGTTTAGTATTGAGTCTTTGTCAATCTAAATCAATCCGAATATTTTCCAGAGTATGCACTTGTTATGCGCAGAAGCGGCCAAGGTTATGGCGAACCTAGATTGCCAGCATGCCCGACCCAGTGGCCTGCTGCGCGGGGGTGGGCAGGCCGCAAGGTTATCAACAAGTAGGCAGGTCCAATTTTAGTTGCAAGATTGCGGCGGGATTGAGGATTTCGTTGCCTAGAATGGCAGAGACCCGGTTCGATACGCCAGCGATAATGTGGCGGTTTTGCAAATGGTTTTGTGATGGTTGTCGAGGTACAGTTCACGCTAGCTTTCGGCCAACTTGGGGACCCATTAGGAAACATACCTAGCCGGCCAAGGTTGTCAAGAACCGAATCGTAGCAGAGAATCCAGGTTGACAACGTGCTGTCAACACGCGCGGGAATGGGGTTTTCAAGAAGAGCTTTTCCTGAAATAGAATCTTTAAGAAAAGCTCTTTGCACCCCGTCGTATGCAAGTACTGGCCCATGCATGCGAGTCAAAATTAGAGTTTGGGTATTCCCAACGGTGACAGGCAGCATGTTACAGTGCATCTTGGTGGGACCTTGGGGCACTGGGTAAGAGCCACTGTTTTGGCGCCACAGTCCTGTGAACTACTCACTCAGTATCAGGTACTCCGTAGTACTCGAGATGAAAGGTGTGTGCGGGCATAGGCGGCCGACGGTCTTGAGAGATCAAGACGGATGGCGTATGGTGAATGACGGACCGCGGACAACAATTCCGGGCAGTATCATTGATTGCCGTTGGTGTAAGTCCAAACCCTTGTAGGGACAATCATAGATGGTCTGCAAGGGCCGAGGCTTTCGTAATAAACGGAGATGTATGATAAAAGTTTATTCATACCGGGCCGGCGCCAAGTGGTTGGAGGGGCCCGTCCGGAGAATTCCGTGCTGAACTTTGAAGGCTGCGACGGCAAGTTGGGCAGTAGAGGTGTACTGGTAGAAATTCTTCTCTGTGTTTTGTTGCTCATTGCTGCAATCCACGTGGGATAAGCGAAACTGGGTAACGACTTGATCCTTGTTAGGATGGCTGCCTGCAAGGTGATGTCAATCAAAGTTTGTACATCGGCGACAGGGGCGCCTTGTTGCAAGCCAGACGTGATGGTGCAAAAGATAGTAATACTAGCCAGGGGTGTGGGCAATATGGCTTGAATCGGTCGGAGCCGACGGGGAAGGTGTACCACGAGCTGGTGGCTTGATGGGGAGATGGCCTTTGGGCAACATGTGATATGTGATGTCCTTTGTTCGAGTATGGTGGTGGTGGTGGAGATGGATCAAGAGACGGCATTGTGGTGTTGTGGTGTTGTGGGCGCATTGTCTGGGTACCCTAGATAGGTAGGTGACGGGTAGGTACTTACCTAACTTACCTTGGGTACCTACCCAGGTAGTGGCAATAGGCAGGTATAGGCGCCTACCTACTTACTGAGAGCACAGGTATTGTTGAGATGGTACTTGCAGGGTACGAAAGGTGTCAGCCGCTTATTAGGTAAGAGTCAGTAAGAGGCAGGACGAGGCCTATAACAGAAGCTACCTATACCGGTGTTGGACACTCTGAGCCTTGGGGTTTGGGTATGTGAATGGGCCGCTGTACACTCATTGTAGGTACCTGATATAGCTCACAATGGCTGGTCATGACTCTGCGTACCGGAAAAAGGCACATGAATGAAACCGGCAATGGTCGTGTCTTGCAGAATCATACCTCGAAATGATTTCTTAAAATGATACCTCAGGCTACTAACCGTCAGCTGCCAACGGCCAACGGCAAACGGCAAACGGCCAACGCCCGTCCAAGTAGGTACCTCGACCTGCATCGTACACATCATCACCCAGTTCAAGACATCTCCACAGCATTCTCTGCGCCTACTGAGTACTTACATCTTCATCTCCAAACAATCTATATGCCGTTGCGAGGGTCCGCCTCCAACAACCCAGCCCGCCAACCCGCCTACCAGTTCCACTCGCTGAACCCATGGGCGTCGGGCTTGGCCTCGCGTGCAGATCCGCGGCGCTCCCGCCTACACCCCCGTTGTATGCTAGGCCACTGGTCCGTGGACAACCCGGATTGTGAGCGCCCACGCTAACCAGCTTATTATCAAACCAGCCGCCAGCTTCCACGACTGCAATCATCGACGCCTTCGATGCAGGTTCCGCTGCCCGAGGAGGGAAAGAAAAGCATGAGCCGGTTCACCGACGAATCCTTCGCGTTGGCAGGTCCTGGGTCCTCCGGATGCTTGGGGCCGGTCGAACCACTGTGTGTTATCCCATGACACATCGCAAAATACGCAAAACACACCTCGCATACCGCTGCCTGACGGGCTTGCCGTGGACCATGACCGTCTTGGGTTACTCTGTCGCGCACAGCCGTCGACCTTGTATGCGACCTCGCATATATGTGTGTGTGTCTCCGTCACACCTGCCGTGTAGCATGACCATGACGCAAAAGAAGAAAAAAAGAAGACCGAAAAGGCATAGAGGCTTAATCATTTGTGCTTTCGACGCACCAACTCCTCTCAGGCCCGTTGCTCGCCCTCCCTCCTCCGGCTCGCCCTCCTAGCTTACGACTAGTTTGGCTCATTGCTTGCTCACCTTGTCCCCCAACTTGGCTCCATGCCTCTGGCTCCGTATCGGTTCAAGCTCACTCAGATCCACTACACCATCACCAAAAACCACTCCACGCCAAAATCCAAATAAAACGCCATGGTTCCAGTGGGTCAGCTGTGGTTCTCGGATTACTGGTAGCATCAAGTCGCAACAGACTCCATAGTTTTTGGCACTGTACAATGCTCCCGCTCTCGCATGCTGGCTATCCTCGAGTCCTGGCCCCTGTCGCGCCTCCGGGCCATCTCATGGGCCAAGGTCGGAGTAGGCACAGTCTACTCGGTCTTGGCTCTTGCGGATCTTGTCACTGCGCGGGTTGCCCACCGTTTTGTGACCAGCAGCCACGCTCTAATAAAGCTTTATTATCCACGGGCCCCCTTCCTCATTGCTCCCTCTACTAGCACGTTGGCATTACTTTTGCTCGACCAATGTTTCCCACCCACTGAACCTTTCTGTCTTTGCCTTTTTTTGCTCTTCGCAATCGACCCTGTGTCTTGACCGTTGTTGTCTCAGAAACCATCCGGTCTATCCCGTTCACACTTGACTCGCACCGATATACTTTGGTTCTGCATATTCACCGTTGTGCGCTACTGGCGTTGCTGTTTTCTGCATCGTTTGAAATTCCAATTCCAGGCGGGGATCCTTACTCTTAACCTGCGGCACGCGACACCGAATCTCCCATCATCATCATCCGTGCGGCTCGCCGTCATCACAGTCAACATGTCCTATTCTGCCCAGTACAAACCTAGGCCGTCGACCGACATCTTCACCAATGATACTGACATCAACCGCCGAAACTGCCGGCGTATCGTTCCCATGAGAGTTCTCATCCTTGGACTTGGCCGGACCGGAACTGCGTGTAAGTAATTGAGAATGTACATTGCTTGATCGGGGCCGTTTAGCTAATAAATACAGCAATGCGTGCCGCCATGAAGCGACTCGGCTACGTGGACACTTACCACATGATGAATTGCTCCATCGAGAATCCTACCGACGCCCTCATGTGGATGGACGCCTTGACGGCCAAATACGACGGCAAGGGTCCCAAATTTACCCGCGCCGAATGGGACCAGCTTCTCGGTCACTGTCAGGCTGTCTGTGACTGGCCCAGCATTGCCTTTGCTAAGGAGCTGATTGAGGCCTACCCCGAGGCCAAGGTTGTCCTTACCAACCGCGACGTGCACTCGTGGCATGCCTCGACTATGAAGACGGTATACTGGCGCGTCACCGACCGTCACCTGCGCTGGCTCTCGTACTTTGACTGGGCGGCCGGCCAGTACTACCCCATGCTCAAGAAGTTCTTCGATACCTTCTTTGAGGGCGACTTTCCCAACCGCGGTAAAGAGATTTTCGAGCGCCACTACGCCGAGGTCCGTAGCCTCGTCCCCAAGGAGAAGCTGCTCGAGTTCCGTGTGACGGACGGGTGGGAGCCGCTGTGCAACTTTTTGGACGTCCCGGTGCCCAAGGAGTCGGCTTTCCCCAACGTCAACGATAACGTCAACTTTGTCGCCCGCTCAAAAGCTCGCAACTGGGCGCAAACGTATAATGTTCTGGTCCGCTGTTTCATCTGGCTCGGCCTCAGCATCATCACCTTTTTCGCCGTCTTTCGCCTCTTGATGTCTTAAACACAGCACCTGCATGAAACGACGCACGGCCTTTGCTCTTTTCTCTTTTCTCGCTCATCTCGAGCTTTGACGTTTTTTACATCATCCCACGGTTGACAACAACCTGGGCATGCTTTTTTTTTTTCTTTTCTGGAGGTCCGCATATAGACCATTCTGCATGGCGTTTTGTTTCGGTCCTTTTCCTACTGTCTCGCTTTCTCCGGGTGGTCATGCTGTCAATAGAGATGGGCCACACAAAAAGTACATATCATATATCATGGTGTCTAATGTTACATAGTTGGCCCCGCACCGGCCAACGGGTTTTCTACAACATGCATCTATTCGAATCACTTTCCATCATGCGATAGCCGGGATGCCCAGCTATGAGACAGGTGCCCCCGGATCTCCGCTCGGAGCATCCTCCGGGAGCCTTGTTTTTAGATTGTTTCCTAATCGAGTAGTGCATGCAACATTGTGGCGTAATAGATATGTACTGTCGTGTCTTCGATATGAAGATGAAAGTCATGCCCTGATGTACCAGCACGCCCAGGGCCCGTTCTTTGGTTATTTTTTTTGTGGTGAATAAAGCGGCCAGCAGTGCATGTGCGCGTATGTGTGAATAGCTGAAAGGGGCAACGAGGTGAGAATTGCTGAGGTGAGGTGAGATTTGGATGGAGGGAGTGGGGTAGCAATCTCAACCGTCGCTTTTTTTGAAAGAAAAAAAAAACCTTTGTTTGTGGCTTGATGGAAAGGGTTGCGCAGCGTGCCATGATTTAATTCAAGTCTGCAAGGGTTGGTGGTGAGAGCAGAAGAGCGGATGACGGAGCTGGCGCGCGGCCAGCCCTCACCAGTAAGGGCAGACGGCTTGGCTCCCTTGCATATGTCTTTGAACAAGACATTGCCTTGAAGGCGTTTGATGCTTCCATTACACTCACACGAACACATCAGGCGCTGTGGCTTGCGCAGGTCTAGGTTGTTCACCAACGATCAGTCACCACATCGCCTACCCTGCATAAAGCCTGCACAACCAAGTACAAGGACTGCAGCGTTTTATGTTGGTTGTTTGACTTGCCCAAATTCATGGCTGGTAGAGGTAATGCGACTCGATTCGAAAATGCGTTGGTCGGAAAATCAGGTCGATGGCCACAGGATTAGGAACCTGATTCGTTGCGCAATTTGTTTTTTTTTACCTAGAAGCACATGAGTAACTGAAGCACACTGCAGTCAACATGTGGGGGAAGAGTATTTTTCCATGGTTCCTCTACCTGTTATACCACGATATAGATCTTGCCTTGTTATTCCTCAAGATCTAAACTAATGACCCCCCTTGCTATAGATACAGGCTACGAAGAACGGCATTGGGTCCAGCCGCCCTGCCCTGCATCTATAGCAAGGGGGGTCATTAGTTAGATCTCGAGGGGGGGGGGGGGCTACATGAGCTGCGTCTGCCTGCTGTCATTACAAAGTGTTGGATGCTGCTCCTCTTCACCAACTACACACTCGGAAGCTTACAAAAAGTATTGAGACTTTTGCCATGCCCCTTTGCAAGTGCGCACATGAACGCCACTACGAACCGCATCCACCCCTCAGACTTCACTCATTACTTGTCCGTGGGGATATCACCACCAGGCTTTGTCCTGCCGGTGCCGCTAAAGATTGATTCCTCGGGCGTTTTGCACGTACATGACGCCGCTGCGTGGGCCAAACTGTATGGAAAGACAGGGCAAACGGTCAGGGGCCGGGAGGGGTGTGTACGCGCGTGCTGTGGCATTGTCTTCCGTTGGGGCAATTGGAGCGGTGCGGTCGGGTTGAAGCCATTCTGAGAGTCCTTTTGAATCGATAGACTGATGATTCTGGCAAGTGCGCAGTTTCTGGAATCTGGTGTAGTTTTTTTTTTTTATTAGGATGGCATTAAAGTCGAATCATTTTGACATGGTTAGGTCGCCAAGTCCACCAATAGTGGCCAATCAACATTTTGGATGAAAAATTCTACTGAATTTTCTAGGTTCTATTTGGTGTGGGAAAGTATGTCGCGAGTGGCCTTTATTGGCAGAGAAGCGTGTCGTCTCACGCGAACATTGCAAGGAGATGGCAGCAATGTACCTCAGTGGCTCGCGATGCTTGTATGTTGATCTGCATACTTTGCATGATTCTACAGTTCGTCTCCAAACTGTGATTACTACTGCATTTAGCTGATCCTTGAGCACCAAGCTACTGAGTACAGTACATATCCTTGTAAGACTCTCCGGGTTGCCTCGACATGCTGTCCGTGTGACGAGACCTACAGTTTTCGCAGCCAATCTTGACCCCGCCATTGTATAACGCTTAGAGTTACTTGGCTGATCCATTAACCTTGAAAAGGCATGCATCATGGTTCATCAAGGGTTTTTCTCTTGTAGCAGAGTCACACCTGAGCCGGGGCTCAGACAAGGCACCCATGCTGCTTGACATTTGTGTAGAATCACCTCATTTCTCCAAGGTTGACCCTGGGTGATTGTGATTGACTGAGACTACTACTTTGGCAGCCGGATTTTATCGTCTGGGCTGTAAAGCATGCACCTTGCGCAGATAAATTATAACCAGAAAAGACTCTAATACTACCGGCGACCACATGAAATTTGACTGCAAGGTAAAAAGCCTTGATACATACTGCGCATTTCTTCCTTTATTATTTTTTTTTCCCCAAAAAATTCAAGTCGCTAGTTTCGAGTATAAACCCATTATTGCAACCATGTTGGCGTCTCCGCGGGGTTGCTAGCTCGCCCACTCCGTGCCTCGGCAAAGCGTCGCCTGCCGTCCCGCCAGTGATGTAGATGCCGACTCACGGCGCCAGACAACGGACGAGTCGCCGTTTCGCTCCGCGCAATACACATGCCATCTCCTATAAACATCATTAGTTACCATCCTTACTTTCCTCAAACAGTCGCTTTTCAGTGTCTCCCAAAAGTTTCTGTTGACAACCAGAGGGTGACTGATCTTGCTGCTAAAAAAAAATAAAAAAAAATAAACAGCCATGTCCTTTCCGGATAACCTCAAACCCAAGGAGCCAAGCGGCCCGTCGCTCCTGGACAAGGAGCGCCGCCAGTCTCCCGTGGCCGTCGACGCGCTGGGCGAGCACATCTTTGCCGGCACCGGCTTCCTCGAGCGGCAGGCGCGCGTGCTCGCCGCCATGGAACGGGAGCCGCTGCTGGACAAGTCGCGCCAGCAGCAGCTGTCCCGGGCGGAGCGCGTCCGGCTGGGGCTCGCCCGCGGCAAGCTGATGCGGCGCCTGCAGGCGCGCCACGGCTGGGACGCGGACGACTACCACATGGCGGCGTACCTGCTGGGCGAGCAGAGCCCCTACCGCCTGCACGTCGGCATGTTCCGGACCACGGTCGAGGAGCAGGCCGACGACGCGCAGCGCGCGCGCTGGATGCCCCGCGTCGACGCCTGGGACATCACCGGCACCTACGCGCAGACGGAGCTCGGCCACGGCAGCAACGTGCGCGGCGTCGAGCTCGAGGCCCGCTGGGACCCGGCGGCCAAGGAGTTTGTGGTGCACAGCCCGACGCTGACGGCGGCCAAGTGGTGGAACGGCTCCCTGGGGCGGACGGCGAACCATGCCATCCTCATGGCGCAGCTGATGGTGCCCGATCCGGAGCGGCAGGGCCAGTACATCTCGCACGGGCCGCAGGCGTTCATCGCCCAGATTAGAGACTCCAAGACGCATCTGCCCCTCAAGGGCATTGTCATTGGTGACATTGGCGTCAAGATTGGCTTCGCCTCTATGGATAATGGTTACATGCTCTTCAATCAGTTCAGGTAAGAGATGGCCTCCCCAAGATGAGGCATCACACCACTTACATGGACGTGTAGAATTCCACACTCGGCACTGCTCTCTCGCTATGTTCAGCTAGACCCAGAGACGGGTGTCTTTTCCAAATCTCCAAACGCCGCGCTGGCCTATGGAACAATGACCTCCATCAGGACCATCCTTGTTGAAGAGGCCGGCACCCATCTGGCACGCGCCGTCACCATTGCCATACGTTATACCGCGGTTCGCCAGCAGTTCAAGGACAAGGACACCCAGGACCCGAGCAGCGACGAGCTGCAAGTTCTGGATTATCCGACAGTCCAATACCGCCTGTTCCCGCTGCTGGCCGCCGCTTTTGCTCTGCAGTATACCGGCAAGGTCATGCGCCAGGACTACGCCAAGACTCGCAGCGAGGTGGAAAGGGGCAACCTCGACGGCCTTGCCGTCATGCACAGCAACTCGTCCGGTCTCAAGAGTATGAGCACCGAGATTACGAACGCGGGCATCGAGACGTGCCGGAGAGCCATGGGCGGACACGGCTACGGCAGCGGCAGCGGCCTTGTGGAGATGCAGAAGGATTACCAGGCGAAACCCATCCTCGAGGGCGACAACTGGATGATCACGCAGCAGACGTCGTCTTTCCTGATCAAGAGGATGACTGCTGCTGTCAAGACGCAGGGAGAGCCGCCCAAAGACCAGACAGATGCGCAGCTGAAGACGTTCCTGAACCAAAAAGACCAGAGCAGGACATTTGATATTCTCAACAATGACTCTGATATCCAAGAAAGCTTTAAATGGCGCGCAGCTTCCATGGTAAGCCCCACTACGGACAGTCTGACGATCATGATTGCTGACGTGTGTAGACATACGATGCCTACCGAGCTCGAGTGGTTGAGAAGAAAAGACACAATGACCTGCTGATCCAGTTTCACAAGCTCAGCCACGGTATGAATACCCTGCTAAGGCACACCCGACCTTCCCTCAGGCGCTAACATGGAAGCAGCGCACTCACAATCCATCATGGTCTCCTCATTCTTCACAACACTCAGTTCTTCAACCGATCTCCCGCCCGAGACACGGGAGGTCGTGTTTGACCTCTACAGGCTGTTCGCGTACACCGCCATCCAGGCCGAAAGTTACGAGTGTGAGTTGGGTTGGGTTTGGCGAGAACGATGGAAAAACTCACACACACACCTGCTGACTTGGGGTGCAGTCCTCCGATGCGGCGCAGCATCAGCAAGGGATCTTGACGCCCTGCCCGATAGGATACAAGCGCTGCTTGCACGTATCCGACCGCACGCCGTCAAGCTCGTCGATGCCTGGAAGATTCCCGACTATCTCCTGGACAGGTACGGCCCGAAAAATGATAATGTCCCTTCTTGCAAAACTTTTGTTGGCTAACCAGTTTCATCCAAGTGCACTTGGGCGCTATGACGGCAACGTGTACGAGGATCTCTTTAATCGGGCTCACAGATTGAACCCGCTCAACGATGTCGTCTTCAACGTTGACTACAAGGATGACGAGATTATCAAGGGAAGCGGCGAGCGAAAGCCGCTTTCGTCCAAGCTGTAGAGCGCAACAGCAGCATACAACATGAAACTGTATATTATCAATTCTCGTCACATCCATTAATGAGTATTCATCCTTCCCACTATACAGCGCAAGTGCGCCGACTACCTGGAAACGACGCCACGTCGACCTTTGACCACTTCGGGATGGTAGTCAAAGCTCGTCTCTAGTTGAGCATCGTTTCAGCCACCTGCAGTTGTGCCCAACACATAGTAGCAAGATGGGCAGCGCCAGTCGCCCGCCCGTGCAGTGCGCCACGGAGCTGGCTGCACCGCGATGCCCGCTCAGAGACGGAACCACTCGACCGCCGTGCGCAAATCTTGGGCGGGCAGCCTCCAAAGCCGTCCTCCGCGTGCGCCCGCTCTTCTGGCCTCATGACGGCATCTTCGTGGTCTTTGAGCTCGGAGTAGTACTAAGGTCAACTATTTTCAGCTACACCCGACTATATATATCATCAGGAAGATACTTGTAGACCGCCGGCCCTGTTGACTCGACCCAGCCTTGGACAGAGGGCCATCAGTATTGGCGCTACCCCTGTTGCAATCCTGCGGTAGAGGTAAACTGACAAACGTATTATCAGGTTATCACACGGCCCTGCATATTATTCCTGTGTTGGATTTGGATGCGTGTACGAAGCTCTCGCCGCTTTATTGCCGTCTTTGCCCCGCGTTATCCCCGCTATACTTCCCGCGTTCCTCCGTGCATATCCCGTGCGGCTTCATTGTGGAATTGGTTAATACCAAACGGAACGAGACAGAGGTAGGAGCGAGAGGCGCGAGAGGGCCGCTGTTCTATACTTATTGCAAGAAGGGGGGCGCGTGTCAATTTGAGTCGCTTGGTTGTGTATAAATAGCCTCGTAGGTACTATGAAGTTTTGTTGTCATCCAACGCGGAAAAAAGCTCAATCAACAACACCTTTCGATAATATTACAATGAAACAGATCCTCTTCGTCTGCTTTCTCGCTCAGAAAGCGCTGGCAGCCCAACAGTTCCTTCTCGGCAACGCCTTTGAGCAGCCCAACACCCTCCTCCGCGAGCCAAGCATCCAGAGCGCCGTACATGACATCACCAGCGTCCTCAACGCCGTGCTAGCTGATGGCAGGACGCAGTTCAACCAGAGTATCGGTAACGAGACTGCCGTGTCCGTTAGGATCGTCTCTGTCCATGACGAGAAGCCCCTTTTGGACTTTCACCACACGCCGACCGCGCTCAACCTGTCGGCAGGCAGCGTCGCCAAGATTGACGCGGACAGCATGTATCGGATTGGCAGCATATCGAAGCTGTTTACTGTGTATGGTCTGCTCGTGAACCACGGGGGCGGCATACTGGACAAGCCGGTGACTGATTTTGTCCCGGAACTCGAGGCAGCGGCGGCGGCGGCGGATGATGCGTCCGCCGTGGACGCCGTGCGTTGGCGGGAGGTGACTGTTGGTGCTCTGGCGTCTCAGCTGGCGGGCCTTGCTCGAGACTGTACGTAATCAATACGAAATCTTTGCTGTTTTCGGCGTCTAATACCAGGAACACTGCAGACAATAACGCGGATCTTGCGGCGCAACCCTTTCCAGCGGAGGCCGCCGGGTTACCAGTGCTGCCACCTCATGATATCCCAACTTGCCAGGGAAACGAGGACCAGCCTTCCTGCTCCCGCAAAGGCAAGAAGCTAGAATGGAGCTCTCAAATTGGATGTGCTTCGCTAACCGTCTCCCGCATAGAATTTTTTGAAGGCTTTCTCGCTCGCCATCCAGTCGTTTTGCCATGCACGACGCCAGTGTATTCAAACGCCGCCTTTCGCATTCTCGCTTATATCCTCGAATCCTTTGCGAAAAAGCCATTTCAGGACGTGATTACTGAATCAGTGTTCAGACCTCTAGGTCTTGGCCGATCCGCCACAGTCCGCCCTCAACAGCATAGTGTCGGCGTCATCCCGGCCGGTGACTCGGGATGGTTCCGTTCCATCGGCAACGAGACAGCGTAAGCACAAACGGAAACCTTTACTGTACACTTTCACCCTGTATCTCCGGACTGATATTTGTATTTGACTGCCCACGTATCACAGCACAGCTGGTTTCTTCTCCTCTTCTCGGGATCTCGCCGAATTCGGCCGATCCATCTTGGCCCACCGGCAACTCACGGCGGTGGAAACGCGGCGGTGGATGAAGCCGAGCGCGCACACTTCCTCGCTCTTCTTCTCCGTCGGCGCCCCGTGGGAGATTTGGCGAACAAGTAGCCGCGTCACGTCGGGGTACACAACGGACCTCTACACCAAATCCGGTAGCGATGGGCTGTACAATGCGCTGCTGGTTCTCGCTCCGGATTCCGGGGTCGTCATCTCTGTACTAGCGGCCGGCACAGACTCATCAGCCATGTTAACAGCAGGTGCAGAGACGGCTGTGCAGGGGCTCCTCCCCATCCTTGACGATGTGAGCCGCATGCAAGCCTGCAGGAAGTACTGTGGCACATACAGCAACGCCGAGACCAACTCGTCGCTCATTATTGCAGCCGGCGGCTATAGCAATGGCACTGAGGAGGAAGATGGACCGGGTATCGTCGTCACGAAATGGACTAGCCGTGGCAAGGACATCATGGCCACAGCCCAGGCGTATGCCGACTCAACTGGCAGCGGTGGAATCACCTCCTTCAAGCTGTATCCATCCATAGCTGAACACGAGGCCACAAGAACAGCGTACCGGCTTATCTTCGCAACGCGGGCTTCAGGATACACTCAAGGCGCGTCGCCGCCACCGCCGCGCATCTTTGATCCAATTGCTGGAGCGTGGGGTGCCGTAGACCAGCTCACCTACGGAAGAGTGGCAGCAGACGAGTTCATATTCCATCTGGATCAACATGGTGACTCGGCCCAAAGTGTGGAGCTCGGGGCGCTGCGACAGACTCTTTTTCGAGTGTAGATGGCTGGTTTCTGTTGTGAATGGATGGACTGGGTGACGAAAGATGTGGTATGCCAAGCG
Source organism: Cordyceps javanica (assembly GCF_051103115.1). Classification (NCBI taxonomy): domain Eukaryota; kingdom Fungi; phylum Ascomycota; class Sordariomycetes; order Hypocreales; family Cordycipitaceae; genus Cordyceps; species Cordyceps javanica. The sequence continues at coordinate 5,248,048 of NC_139296.1, forward strand.
CCATGAGGAGTGTGCTGAGGCGTAACCTTGGTGATAGTTTCCAACGATGTGATTAGAGGCTAGACAATGCCTATTGCCTAATGAATTTGCATTCTAGCTTTGGACATGCAAAGATGCTGCTCAAATGTGTGTGACCCCACGAGGCAGAACGTGCCGTGTTTACGACACACGCATGGTTACTTGCGAGATATTTCAATATAACAAGTAATTCGATTCATCAATATATTTCAGCCGCTATAATCAACTGTCAAGTTCTGACGCGTCTACACATGTGTTCGTGGCACGTCACGACTTGCGACGCTACCTCACTTCTCACGTCCGCCGAAAGGCCCTGATTTTCTCCACCACCTTTGCTATCAAGGGATATCACCAACTACAAGATACCTTATTCGAACATTTCGAGGAATCCGGCACAGCTTTTGCACATATGGCAAGCAACGGCGAATGAACAAACGCATTCCTAGAACAGCACCCGCGTATCCTCGTCGGAAGAGAAGCATGGGACGCGGCCAACGGGAATATAAAGCTACACGATACAACTGCGGCCATTAGAAAACCAGTTCCCAACCAAATTATTATCCAACCCGTCTCCGGCCGAACGACTAATAAAGCTCTCGTCGCAGCTGCGTTCTTGAATGACGTCGGAGCCAAGGCTCACTTCCTTCAAAGTCTCACAACCAAAGACCTCGGAAGAATACCAATGCCCCCCAAGGTAACTGTGATTCTTGGAGGCTGAGGTGTTTTGTTTGTGCCTTTGCCAATGAAGAGTCGTGCTCATGGGATCGGAAAAACTGTAACGACTGATTTGGCTGCTGAGCATTGTGCTCCTCGTTCACAAAATATGTTAGAGATGATATGGGCTGGGAGACTTTTGACAATTTCTTTTGCTACTGTCATGAAATTGACTGGAAAATCCGGTATCTGTTTGGACCTTTTCTTCTACCGCATATCTTGCCCTTCTGATGATGACCATGCCTGCTGCCTGCCAATACCCCGCAATCAAACGAGGCTTCGAGTTCAACAGGCAACTTTCACTTCCACCTTGTTAATTTTCATCTATTGGAGCCATTTCCCAACTCTCGACGCGCTTATACATGCAAAATGGCGACAAGCATCCACCCAAACCCAGCCCAACTCCCTCTCGACCAACAGCTCGCGCAGCTGCGCGCCATCCTCTCCACAAACAAGACGCTCGTCACGGTCCTCCAGCGCGTCGCGACCCTGGGCATGCCAAACTGGTATGTCGCTGCCGGGTCCGTCTCCCAAACAGTGTGGAACCACATGTCGGGCATGGCGCCGGACACTGGCATCTCAGACTACGACGTCGTGTACCACGACGACGCCGACCTCTCCTGGGACGCCGAAGACGGGTATATACAAAAGGCCAGGGAGCTGTTTGCGGACATGCCAGGTGTCGAAGTCGAGATCCGAAACCAGGCACGCGTCCACCTCTGGTACGAGAACAAGTACGGGGTCAAGTGCTCGCCGCACAAGAGCGTCGAGGCGGGCATCGACTCTTGGATCTCGACAAGTGCCATGATTGGAATACGGACAGGTGAAGACGTCAACGCCTCGTGGTCTGTGTATGCCCCGAGGGGGTTATCCGACTACTTCAACATGGTTGCAAGGCCGAATACCGTTCTGGGGCAAAAGGAAAACTACGACAAGAAGGCGAAGAGATGGAAATCGATATGGGAGAAGCTCACGATCGAGCCGTGGCCAGCAGAGTGATGAAAACAGTATGCTGTTTTCTGAAACTATAGTATTGAACAGATATGGTCCTTGCACGTCAAAATAGTTACCAAGAGCCGAGTATAGCTGATCAAGGATAGCAGCCCTCTTCAACCTATCTCGAGACTACATAGCATTCAAGACAAAGCCGTTCAAATGCCCCGAATCTGGCGTTAAATAACCCAGCTACATGTGGCTTCACACGGTGCCATGCTATCTGCATCTCACTCTGGCAGGTCTATCCGAGGTCCCCAAGTACAGATGGTGCTTTCGTCTTTTGTTAAAATCAGAAGCACATTGAGTCACAGTGTCCTCATTCGAACTACCTTGGATAGTATCAACTTATTGTAAAGCTTTAAAGCTTTATATACAGAGTCGTGGCAAAGTGCTGCCTACTAGCCAATCGCCAGAATGTCAGGCGAAGAGCTTCTAACTCGAGATACTTGTCCCGAAACACCGAGTATTCCTCGACGGCCTATTTACTACCAAAGTTACGGAGATTGATCGAATGCTTGAGAAATTCCCTCATGCTTAGAACAGGTACTGTCAGTGAGACTAGGTCATGAGAACACAATTCACTCATCGTTATCACGGCTCAAAGGCCATATTCGTCTGACACTGAGAAATCAGCGGCGTTTAGTTTTAAGGCTGCAGACTTCGTCATTCATCAATGGGTTATACTCTCGGCAAACGCTTTCTTGCACTTGAAAGTATATTGACCACACTTGGAATGTTGCTGAAGAATACTCACCGACGATCCGGCTCCTTGGCCGCCTCGTTGTTTACTCACTCCATGCCATTACGGTAGATGCAAGCGCAGAGCGGCTTCCGCTGGACTTGTGGCAAAGGCTACATTTTACATTCCAGAGCCCTCATTACTGCCACAGCCCTTTTCCATATCGAAAGGGTATTCAGACCATAGTATACCCTGTTCAATCTGTCTGATCTGCCGCCTTCAATGTACTTTTCGCTGCGAGTGCCAAGTAGTTCAACAGCCGATGCGATACGTCGACCCGCTCGCCTGCCATAAGAGTCGTCCCGATTGGGCCGATTCGCCACTGCTTCTACCTGCTTCCTGTGTTGAAAGCTGGAATGCGGCAGCTGTCCCATGTACAAATCTAGTTCTTTTGCATGTCTGCCGTGAACTCTAATCCTACTTCCGGCCGAAACGACACCGGGGTGGGGCGCAATTGAACCCGGCCGGAATTCGTGGTACTCCGGACGCTGCTGGGTCTACACGGCGCTTCAAAGGCTTTTGAGACTATGAAATGTAGAGTTTGGCAGATCCAGCACGGATGAGGCTGGAATCCCCATGATGAATCACACTTGTGGCAGTCTTCGTGAAGATCTCAACGAGAACGAGGCCTGACGTTCTTGCATTCCAGTCTACTGGCGACGGCCGCAAACCACTCACACTTTAGAAGCAGCACAACTGTAATCGAGAAGAATACTTCAGGCTAGCAGAAATAACCGACCAAGTGACCTGTCACCTGAATGAGGTCCTACCACGTCCCAGTTACTAGAGCCTAAATTCCAAGGTTGTCGTGCACAGACAACAAATGCGGCATCACCCACCAACGGGCCAACAGAGCGAACCGAATCTATATCGCAAGTTCATGTATACCCTATTTCTGCTCATCGTACGATGGGTAGGGTAGCATAGTGCGGGTGTTGGTTATTGCACTACGATAGAGTTTGACAACTAGTTCGATGCTGATTATCCCCGCAGCGTTGTGACCAAGTTGGCAACGAAGGGGTTTCTGGAAAGCTTAGACAACTCGCAGCCAGATACTTGCAAATGAACGAGTATCGTACCACATATAGGTAGCAAAAGCTAAGAGGCCAACAACTGCGTGATTAAAGTTGAACGCTGCATGTCAAATCAGCATTCCAAATGCTTCCATGTCCTATAATGTGACCTCGGAGCTGTGCACATGGCGTCATCTTTTGAAGCACTGCCAGCACTTGGCGTATCACGGATGAAACATCTTGGCCCTTTGACTGTTGAAGAGCTCCAGCGAGGAGCAAGGTTGAGCAAACCGGACACCAAGTCCGGCAATTAACTCTGGCGCACTGAGCATCACATTTCTCTTCCTTCTTGGCGGCGCGGCGTCTTCAGCCCGTCAATCGACCGAGAACGACACTCATCGAGACATGGCCGACCCCCGGCCTGCATGATAGACCCAGCCTCGGACCCAAAGAAGCTGGGGGGGCCTTTGTAGCATCGCGAGAGGCTCCGCGCGAGACGGCGGATTCGGCCCTGCCACCTGGACGGTTACACCACATACAAAAACGTCTCCATTTCGCCCGGTCTGGCGGTGTCCCGCCGAGACAGCAGTACAGCCGAGAGTCAGGATGTGGCTCCCAAAAGAAGCTACTGAGAGAGAGACCGAGTCCTAGGACGCGCGGGATATTACCGCAATCTGGCAGGGTTTATACAGCGCAACTCTGCCCAAGCATAGCAAATACTTGGCCGGCGACTTGGACTGCAACACCACTTGGACTACCAATATGGGCATGCGGCCCGTGTGGCATACTTGGAGGGGGGGCAAGGGGGCTCGTCTCCCCGCGCTCCCCCGCCACAGCATCGCAAGACATGCTCGTTCCCCGGTCGCCTGTCGACGTGGCAGTCAGACAGCAGCGGAGATGGAACAGAATCTTGCATTGCCGTTCCGGTGGCGATGTAGCAAAGATGTCAGCTGGGCAGGTACGAGTGAGCTGTGTGTGCCGAATGGTGCGTATGCCGTGTACCGCGTATGCGTAATAAAGGTCTATGCCATGTCTAGACCCTATTCTTTAATTTGACGGGAGCATTCACGAGACTGGTAGCTGCGGAGCTGTCACAAAATATGGACGTATGTGGTGTCGCGTACTTCGGGAATAGAGCTGGACCGTGGAGCGACGACCGTTGCGAGTCAATGCCACGGGTGTGGCGCTCCGTAAGTAGTGTCTCTTCCTTCTCAAGAAAGAAAGCTCCCCATCACACGCATGAATACTGCAGCTTGCAGCTCAGGCAAAACCAGGCATCTTGACTTTCTTTTGCATGGTATTTGTCGTTGGCGGTGAAAGTGCATCGGCCAAGGTGTGTGTGGCTGGCTGCTGTTCCTCACCGCCAGATACCGTGCATATACTTGTGAAAAGAAGAAGCAAAAAAGAAAACGCCTTGCTGCAGGCTGGGGAAGACCCCAAAGTAAACAAATAAGAAACGCGCCAACGGAAGCGGCAGAAGGGTGACTGGCTCTCTTGATCAGTAGGACCCGGCCGTTTCTCCAGAGTCGTGACAAAGAAATTATGGCAGAAGCGGCCAACGGAAAAAGCAAACTGCAAATAAAAGGCTGAGAGGCCGCATGTGGACGATCCCTTAGTCCCACACTTTGAAGCCGGCATATTGCTTCTTGTTGCAGAAGACTGCAGGCTACGGTATCCATAGTCGCAGCCAGCCAAGGCGCGTTCTGGAGTATGTTTACTTTTTCTTTGCGACAACTTGGCGCCACCCTCAACGGCTGACTTTTTTCCCAATACTCTTCTCCTACTGGTAATGCGGTGGTGCAGTTGTCGACACATGGCAAAGTATGGAGATGGTGCATCGAGCATACTGACTAGGCGACACTCAAAGAAGGAAGCACGACGTGCAAGTACCAGTATGGGTAGCACGAGTGTCCATCACTCTGTAGTGACATGCATCCCGCTTGTCATATGCACACTCGTTCACTCAATGTGTTCCTTTTCGGCTGCCAGCCGTACTCGCAATCCACGGGCCCCAATCTTGTCTTACAAGCGACTGGGCCACACAGACCCTGGATTTTTGGCGGTGAGTCCTCCATACCAAGACTGTCTTTGGAAAAAACTGCTTTTTTCGACGGTCCGTGTAAGTCAGTTCAGACGAGGAAGAATATGTAGCGTGAGTGATTGATGGTTTGCATACGGCAGTGGACTGAGACAAACCAGCCAGCCAGCCTCCCACTTTGGCTCCCGGACAGGCTCGCAAGCTCGGTAGTGCAAGCAGTCATTTCGTCTGTCTATCAATTGTTTGTAATCGACCGCCACAATTGCGCCCGCATCCTTGTCTGGCGGACGGCGCGTGATGCACAGTCTGACGTAGATGTGTGATACAAATGTGATGGCCATTTTTTACAGGTTTTGCCGTACTGGATCGGACAATGCCCGGTGGCATCCGGTTGCCGGAGCCTATGGCGTCTCGGCTCTCGAAGATCGAGCCTCTTCAGGCAGAAAGAGGGTTGCGCCCGCCCAGCTTTACCTCCGCTTTGCAAAGGTCACGATGCCAACTTTGTCAGCTCCTGGCAAGACAAGGAGGCGAGTCGGATCCAGCGTGATGGGCCAGTGGTTTCTCGCTTGGCTCAGCTTTGCATTCTAGTTCAACCTTCTCAACGCCGACCGGCCACCTGGGCGTTCCAGCTACCACGCCAATGGTTACCGAATCTTCCAGTAGCACAAACTCAAAAAAGTTGTCGCCTTATTACTTACTGGTTTCAGCGGACGCCTCTGTGCTGCTCGTGGCGAGGCTTGGTTATCCGACAGCAAGCAGCCAGGCAAGCCAGCCTCCGTCGAGCCAATCAGCGTACAGTTCATTCACACCCACACAGGACACCTGGCTTGGAGTAGGCCATCCGAATCGGATAAGTGCCCAGCTCATCTCTAGGTCTGCCGTGGTCTGGGCTCCTGTAGTCATAACGCCCCCCCCCCCTTCGCCTCACGCTCTCTGCAAAAGCCAGGCTGGGGCGACGATTGGGGAGCGCCTATCACAACTACTTGCGCTCTCATGAGTTGCCCACTCTTAAACACCAAGCCCGCATTAGTGAACCTTTATACCGCAGGCTAGTTTCCGACATGGGCCACAGCTCAATATCAAGTTAGATGCGGCAGCCACCAGGAAAGGGAGCGACAACTTCTCCACAAACACTTTCCGTTCTCCCCGTCCATCGTGTTGATTATTAGACTTTTCGACGCGTGGCGTAATCATGCCATGCGGCGGATATGCAATGTAAGTACAGATGAGAAGGGCAAAGTTGCAGGAAGCATGAAGTACTGGTAATACAAGCGGAATGCCAAATTGTTCAACAAGGCTTCAAAACAGCATCAAGGATCTGACCAGGTAATCAGTTTACTGAATGAGGCGTGCATGCATGCATGCGCAGGGTCAGCCACTATAGAAAGAAAGAATACGGACAGAGGCGACGTAATGAGTATCAGTACCCGCACTCCGTAGATCCTAACACTTCTCCGGAAGCACGGACGGGCCGGCGACTGCAATAAGACAGGGCTCCAGTGCACGTCCCCATTATGAATCTCGGCACTACGGCTATTGGAAGCTGCTTGTGGTCGATTACGGGGCAAGAGGATTGAGAAACAGTAGCAAGGGGACCACTTGTTAGTGTACGCAAATAGTCACAGTCAATGGTCCCAAGGGCCAAGAGCCAATCATCTGTACGAGAAGCACGGAGGGGCGTCGAACCAGAGGCGTATACTTATGGCCTGTGCGTAGCTGACCTCGCAGCAACCCACCCAGACAATGAATGGCTTCTCGAGTCTGTGTGCAAGGACAGTATCCGTACAGATTACTATGACGCCTCACTGCAACAGTAGATTTGGAGATGGGCGGCCCAGCCATGAGTCTAGCGCCGCCGAGTCTAACACCAAGGCTCATTGTCGGAAATGCTTCGAGGCTTCTTGGTACCAGCGTCTTGGTTCACTTGCGGGAGAGACCGAAAAGTGGCACCCCATGTCTGTTCTCTTTGGTTGTTAGTTACTGGGACAGCGGCCTGTGGCATACTGATGGACCAAAAGGTGTAAGTGGCAGCGTTTGCTATGAGTCAATATATTGGCTGCAACTGCTTGGTGTTCTTACACTCTGCTCAGACATATCATGATCGCGATGGGTGTTTCACGGAACTGTCCAGGACCCGTACTGGCATGAGAAACCGCATCAATACTGAGTACTATCCAACTAGCTCACGGCAAGGACGAGGAGCCAAGATCTTCAAGGCCCACAGGCATACCCAAAAAAAAACCTCGTCTAGACCCTCTCGGCTGCCTCGGGGCGTCGTCGAGCATGCAAGGTGACAAGATAACGAATTTGGAACTGGTGGTAAGTAGAGGACACATGGGTAACTTTACTGCCATATTCGACGTAATAGTAAGTACTCCGTACACGACTGAAGAGTCTTTCGCAAGCAAGATGGGGGTGGCCCACCAAGAAACAGAAGCAGCAAGCATGCCTTTTTTTCTTCATTTCCCATGGCGGGCATCACGAACCAGGTGGTGGGGGGGGGAGAGAGGAAGGCCAAGGCAAAATTTCTACTTGTTCACGCCATATAAACAAGCCATGCTGACCTGGGCGGACAAAATACCAGTTCAACCCAGTCGAGTCAAAGGAAGGATTGGGGCCAGCCCGTGAGCGCCACCGGGGCGAAGGGGGCATGCGGGACTGGACGCTAGCCATGGTCCAAGCCCATCACAAGAACAAAAAATCTGCAAGGACAGGGGGGGAGAGAGAGAGAAGAAACGGAGAGACGACGAGGGGGGCCCCCCACTCGCATCTTTGCCCAGTGGACTATCAAGAAATTATCGCCAACGCTAACCTCGGAACGGCCTAACGACGGCAAGCCACAGAAAGCCCGACCCAAACGCTAGAACTGGGGCCTTGTTCGCCTCTTGGACGATAGCCCACCACCCCCTGCGTGCCCTGAGGAGTCTTGGTGGTGGTGGCTGTGGGCTGTTTTTGGCTGAGAAGGAGGGCCACCGGACTTGCAGTTGAGCAAAGGCGGGCTGCCGGCTGCGCCTTGTTTTAGTTCGGGGATTTTCTTTTTGACATGGCCGGTGGTTTTCCAAGTTGCTCAGTTACTGATAGCTCTACACGGATGCGCCATGGATGCGACAACTCGTCATCTTAGCTCCACGCCATGTGACGGGTTCGCTGCCGAGATTGGCAAGCATTGCAAAGGTCGTCATTTTCCATTTTGTGATTTGAGTGCAGCTTACTTAGTTCCCTGTTAGCCTCGTAGCGTGGCTTCTGGCACAAAGAACAGCCATCTGGACGGCCGATCCTACCGGATTCGTCCAGGTTCAAAGTGTTTTGTCGGTGACGTTGGTCACGTCTTATCACATCTGTCGAGGTAGGCAGGCCATTTGGCCCTGCGGAGGAGGATTCACTGGGCAGGTAGACAGACACATGAGAAGGAATTCAGTTCAGTTTTTGTATAGCTTGTCAACGTGCTTTGCATTGCTAGCTAATTGTTCCCTCTTGCGGGCTTTTTTTTTTATATCTGCGAGGCAGGGTCTGGATCCGCCAGCCGCCTTGTCAGCCCATAAGGCGGGCGACCAAACTTCTATATCCCAAATATCCAAATACCATCGGACCGAATACAATAGAGATGAAAGAATTCGAGCGGATATTTTCCCAGAATTGAGTGCGTAATTTTGATTCGGGTAAGGGGCGACCTCGACTTTTGCGGATTAAGAGATATTTTTGTGTTCGTGATAGTATCCGTGACCGATTTCCCTTTGCACCTGTTGCAAAAATAATAAAAAAGAATATAAAAAACTCCGTGCCAGTCCATTTTCCAACAAGGACTGAATAGTAATAAAAAATCTTGGTCCTCTCTGCGCCGAAACATGCAAGGCGAATGTCGACCGCTCAAAAATCCGGCCCAATTAAAGAAGTTGAGTTGTTGCAAAAGCGATAAAAGACAAAAACTCCGCGCTAGTAAAACGAAAAAAGAGAAGAGGAAGAGATGGTGTAAAGGGTGATTGCCTTTGGCTCAAGGTCGAGAAGAATCGTTTGAGTGCAGAAATCGACTGGAGGGGGGGTTACGGAAGAGACCAACTCCCAACCCGGTTGTTTTGGATCCATCTGGCCAGCAGTGCAAAACTCAAACAGCCAAAGTGAAAGAGAAAAAAGAAGAAAGAAAAAAAAAGGTTGTCGGCTCGTGGGAGCCTTGAAGGTCTTTGTACAGCAAGGTCACTTAGTAGCCTTGGAAAGAAGGAAGAAAAGACACCTGTTGGTGGAAGGGTGACGGGTGTTGCAGGACAGGTGCTTGCTGCACCAGCTTGACCACCTCCCAAAGAGGGAAGAAGGACTTGGCTTGGCAAGGAGGATGCGAGGGGACAACTGGGGCTGGAACCTGCATGGCCATTTGCGGCTGCTGCTGCTGCTGCTGATGCATCAAAGCTTGCTGCGAAGGGAGGATGGGGACTTGGATGGGTGCCTGCACGGGCACGGGGCTCTTGTACTGCTGGGGTGCGAACTCGTGCGCCTGGTAGGCGGCGGCGGCTTGCGACATGATGGCATCCTCGGCGTCGTACGTCTGGGGCACAAAGTCGACCATGGGTTCCTGCTCCTGGAGAAAGTCCTCGTCGAGGTCGTCGACGGTAGAGACGCTCGAGGCCAGGGATCCCTCTTCGGAGTAGTCTGAAGCGGGCGAGAGGGCCTCCTCGTACTCGTAGTCGTCAATGATGACATCCTCTGGAACGATGGGCTGCTCCTGCTCCTCCACGGGGGCAGACTCGGCACCGGTGGTGGTGGCAGACACGGTGAAGCGGGCGCAGGCCATGATGCGGCTGCGGAGCTCGCGCATGGTGATGCGCAGCTCGGGGTTGGGGTGGAAGATGCGTCCCAGGATGTCGTTGAGGTCGTCCGACAGGGGCAGGATGGTCTTGAGGAAGCCGGGCGAGCGGACGTAGGCGCGGTAGGTGGAGTCCTGGACCGAGGCCTGCTTCCACGGGTTGCGGCCGCACGTCAGGTTCACGAGGATGACGCCGAGGCTCCAGACGTCGTTGGGCGCGCACATGTAGTAGGGGTTCCGCGTGGTGGTGGGCTCCAGGCACTCGGGGCTCATGTAAAAGGTCGACCCGCAGCCGTAGTCCTCGGAGCGGTCCTCGGCGGTGGCCAGGCCAAAGTCGGCCAGCTTGACCGTCTCGCCCCGGTCGGTGACGAGGATGTTCTCGGGCTTGAGGTCGCGGTGGTAGATGCCGAGCTTGTGGCAGTGCTCGACGGCGTCGAGGATCTGGAGAAAGGCCTGCTTGGCGAGCAGGTCGTTGCCCACGTAGTGGCCGCGCTCGGTGATGTTGAGGAACAGGTCGCCCTCGGGGCAGTACTCCAGCACGACGTAGATGCAGTCAACGTCGTTCATGATCTTGTGGATGGAGACGACGTTGGCGTGCGCCGACGCCTTGTAGTGCAGGTTGATCTCTCGCTGCTGGTACGCCACTTGGCGACGCTCCAGCGGGGTGCCGTCCACGTTGAACTTGCTCAGGCACTTGACGGCATAGCGGATGCCCGTCTTGATGTCGACGGCGGAGTAGACGACCCCGTAGGCACCGGTCCCGAGAATGTCAGTGAGCTGCAGCTTGCCTTCGAGCAGGCGTCCCAGCCTCTGCTCGGGCGCCAGAGGAACGCATCGCACGGGCTGGTGGTGGTGGAAGTGGCGAGCGAACTGCGGTTGCGGCGGTTGTTGTTGTTGTTGTTGGAACTGGCACTTGTCGTATGTTGGCGAAGCTGGTGGCGTTGGGTATCCAAAGGGAACATGGCTCTGCATAGTATTAAGTTTGAGATGGCTCCGGGCCGCTGCGTAGAGAGAGAGAGGTGTGGTTCGGTGTAAGTTGAGGAAAAGGGTCTCCGTTGACTGATCGATATTAAAAGATGATATCCATTCAAGTTTCTCTGGGTTCAAGAAGAAAGAAGAGTTGGTTTCCAAGTGGCAAGTAAGTGATGTAGCACACACAAGGTTCTTGTTGTTGTTGCTGTTGGTGGTGGTGGTTCCTGGGGGTTGTGTATAAGTTGTTGGATGTCGACGGCCGAACAAACGGGTCGATCAAGAAGGTGTGTGGACGTTTTGAACGGAAATAGCCCAGGCCCAGAAGAAGTAGAATGTAGTATTAAAAAGAAAAACTACTACAAGTCAACAAAGTGTAAGCTTTGGTTTGACGAGTTGTCTTTTTTGGACAAGGACTGAAGGAATGTCGTGAAGAAGGGGTTTTCGCAGGTATGTACAACGGAGTTTGATATTCAAGTCTGGCTCCTCGGCCGAAGCGGGCATGTCGAGGTAGATATTCAAAACGCAGAGCCAACTAAACCAGGGACGAGAGAGCAAAAGAACAGACAGACCCATGGCCACCCAAAGGACAATCCACACCCTCCTCCTCCAACGCCGCCCCCCCCCCGACTAGTTACCAACAAGTCCCGCTCAAGCGCAAAGACAAGACAAGACGAGGCGGGTCAGGATACGTACCAGCCCAGTCCCACATGAAAAAAACACCCTCATAGCTTTAGCGTCTTGTTGTGTCTGGGACGGACGGGCTTGCGTGGAACATGCACTAACACGCTGGCCCACCCAGCCTCCCCCCATCAGAACCCTTGTCTGGCCCGCGGTGGGAAGATTAATGCATAGAGGAGTGGGCTGGGAAGAGGCTAGAGGCTTGTTCTTGTCTTGACTGGACAAGGTGGCGCTAATGCAGCACCTATTCTTAAAACTGTGTGTGTCCATAACTCACAAGGTTTGAACTTGTCTTTTGGGGGGGGGCCGCTCCCTCTCGACACACACACACACAAGACTCCCGTAATGGATGGTGGGTCGCAGAGAGAGGTTGAGCAGGATTGATTGACTGACTGACTGTCCGCCGTTCGAGGGTTTGGCACAAACTTGTTGCGGTGGAGAGAAGAAGGAGGGTGGTGCTGATGGTGGTGCTGCCTCCTGCTAGCGGCCAAGGGCCAGCAGCCAGGGATCGTGGCTTGGAGTGTGACGCTGCGCAATATACGAAGCCCAGCGGTTGCGTGGTCTGACGCATCATTGCCAAAGTGGTTCTGCATCTGTGTCATGATCAGCGGCCGCCTCTTTGCCTTCTCTCCCTTTGGGTCCAGGCTGGCGTGAAAGCATCCTCCTGGCCCCCCCGTCTCCGTCCCCGTACTGGCGAGTATGTGTGTGTGATGGCCAGACCTTTCTGTCCACCCATTGGTCCAGCATGCCTCAATATGCAGCACGCCGTGCCGCTGGGCTTTCGCTGCCCAAGCCCTGCGAGGCCTTTTCCCTTCCCTTCCCTCTCCCCCCCCCCTGCCAGTCGCCCGGCAGACAGAAGCTGCTAGTGTCATGGCGGCGGTCCCAGCAGTGACGCCTCTTGTGAGTTTTTAGTGGGATTTGACTGGTGCAATGCTGCCCAGTTGGCCGTCTTTGCCCCCCCCCCCCCCCCGGTGTCCTCGGCGTCTGGAACTCCGTCTCTGAATACCTTGTCTGCCTGCTGATGATGCCCGCTTTTTACGTGGTCGAGACAGGACTTGCTCCTCCTCGTGACTTTGAGCCTCTGTGTGTTGCCGCCACCAAGCCCCAAATAGTTCAGTCCAAATGGCCTAGTTCCAGGGGTGGCAGCTTTTGGTGCTGCCTGGCCTTTGCGGAACACAAGTCGACGGTATGCACCACACAGTTGAGTAACCTCCTGCGAACTGTTCCCCAACTCCCGTTGCAGCACACGGCAGTCTCCCTTGCGGCCTTGGTGACCTCATCTTTGCCCCCCCCCCCCCCCCCCCCCAAAAGGTCCCTCATCATCAGTTCTGGCGCGAATGTCGAGATGAAACAAACCTGGCAATTGTTCATGCCACAGCCGGGATGAGAAACAAAAAAGGGCAAGGCTGATGCGTCATAGCTTCGAGAATCGTCTCGTCTACGGAGAACACTTCTATACACTTGCGTAAAGCTCTGTAGCGCCGCTATGCTGCATTCTATCAGTATTGCTGCTATGCTGTGTCCGTTGCGGCTGGCCGAATGCGTATGGCTCTCTCGTCCCGAAACCCAATACATTGGAGCATCACCTCGAGCGGAAGCGTCGGGCAGCCGAACAATAACATCATTTGCCATAGATTGCGGCCATACTACGTAGCCAAAACTCTTTTCCCCAGCGCTCCCGAGTATGAGAAGAGAGGTAATAGTAAAACACAATTTCACTCATTCTAATCTTCTGTGCTCCGTACCAGAGCATCATTCGTTCTCAATCTTCCATTCCTTCTGCCTGGAATGCCGAACCGCCAGAGGCAGACCCTTTGGGTGGATGCCAGGATTTTGATTTGTCCCTTTGCTCATATCATGCCAATAATGCAAAAGAAAGTTTCTCAAGGGTCCAGAGTACACGTAATTCACAACATATACGGAGTATACAGATTACATTGCAAAGAAATTGCAGATCTCGGGTGGATGCTGCGCCCGTGTCAATATCAGCAATACAGAGTTACCAGGTATTCAATCAGAAACATGTACCTGATACCGCAGATGAAGTGCCCAGCACCACAACAATCCACCATGGCGTAGGGTACAAGGTACTGGGCTGCCTAGTTTGCACCAATGGATCGCCTTGCTGAGATGCAGATCTGGCTCTTGCCAACTCTTGGTCCCCGTAACAAAGTTGTCTACTACTCAGTAATTAAGTACGCCTCTGCCTTGGTTGGACAGCGCGCTGAAGGGCCTTGTACCGAGACACCACTGGTTACTTACTTACGTCAAGGGTCAAAACAAAGAGCTTGGTACGTACCGGCCGGATGCGATGGGGGAAACGCCACCCAATCACGAGTCAACTAACGACTGGTCCCGGCGCAGGATCATCGCCACTTGACGTTGCCTGAGTGGCTCAGGACGAGCGCGGCGCCACCTCATGCGGGAAGGCTGGCCGGCAATAATGACAGCCCATGGGCAAGAAGACACATCTCCTGCGCCGGGCACTGTCGGTGGCAGGCCAAGTCCTCCCCTTAGCACCGGACGTCTGCAGCGCTGACTGGTCACGGCTTCCTTGCCATGACGCTCCTCCGTCATACTTGCTGCAAAAGGTGGTCAATACAAGCTCGTACTACTGTGCCTCACCAAGAGATGCAAAGAATAAGAAATCGGTACTAAAATCATGAGGAGCTCTTCAGCCGGTCTACTCATGACTCCTTCATAACATGACACCTGCAATCCGTACAATTATGTAGATCAAACCCGGACCCCAAAAATTAGGGGAGACACACGCGCCGCCTCCTTGCTCACCCCTAGCGATTTCAGTCAGCCCAGCACCTTGTAGCAGGCTTATTACTGGGAAATGAACAAGTCACAGCGCAATCAACAGGATCCCGGAACCTGCAATCCAGGGCCGAAATAAAACAAGACCACGGGCGGCGCTTCCAGAGTCACGCCAATCCGAGTTCCCTTGGTAATGAGTGGCTGGGAGGGAAGCCGCCGTGACGGGGTGCTATTTCGAGTTTGCAGCCCCCCCCCCCCCCCCCCCCCCCCCCGCTGCAATGTAATCCCCTACAAGCTCAGTACACGCTCATTGCCCGGCCGCCTGCCCTTGAACGGGGGGGAAGAAGGGGTGGTGTCTGGTGACATGAACCTCCGACAAGGCACCAAAAACAGAAACTTGCAGCTCAGCCGTCGTTGTCAAATTTGGAGCCTTTGCCCTGGTGGTTGGTTGGCTGGCGGCGGGCGCCTGGTCAGCCTGCGGCTGGTCATATCTGGAACACTCGAGAGCCTCACCGCAACGGCTGCTGTGTCAAGCCAAAGGGGGGGTATGTACTACTTACTGAAGTAGGGTTTCCGGGAGAGAGGGAGGTTCGTTGGTGCCACCAGCCCCCCCCCCCCCCCGGCGGCGCAACCGCCCGACGACCCCGTGGCCGCCGACGCCGCCGCCGCCCCCTTCGGAGCCAGCCAAGTGCCCAGTGCCCTGCTGTTGCCGTCGTCTTTAATGATAGCGTAGCACGCCCGCTGTAGCGTCGTGAGGCTGCGCTGGACGGGTCCCCTGGTGTGGTCCCATGGGCAATATTCATAAGCCCGGATGATGTATTGCATCCGGATGCGCTGTTTGGGACCCTGCAGGTAATGCCCGCAAATGAATTGCGTTGTTTTTGTTGACTGTTCGTCTCGTACTGAGTACTCTGTACGCTCTGCCGATGGGTCTACATGTGGATTTTTTGGTCTTTCTCTCTCTCTCTCTTCCACAGATTAGACTTGCTTTGACGACGGCCGGCAGCAGTGTGTTTGCGCCGTCATGATCATCTCATGATGCACGCTTCAAACTCAAAACGACGCAAGCATGACATGCGGGGGGGGAGTTGGTTGATATCAGTCTCAGATCTCAGACGTCAGTAATCCGTATGCCTTCCAAACTTGCACGCATCACAGGCCAGAAAAGTGGAAAAACACACACTACAAAACTTTGCTTCCCTTCCTCGTGGCAAGCCTCAACTTCCCCCCCCCCCCCCCCGAAACACTCAACGTCGATCTGACATTGATGTGCAAGAAGCATAATCATGCCACGGAAAAGCGGTCTGGGCTTTTTCTCACCTGCCAGCAGCGCGAAGCTGCCATGTCACGGGATTTTCCATCTAACGGATTTTGGCAATGGACCTCCTTCGGGAAGTGCGCGAGGAGTGGTAGCGCCGTTTTTCCCTGATGCGAGCTGCCACACCACAATCCACTGTAATCATTTATATCCAGACCATGATATTAGCGTCCTGCGAGGCAATATGGGCTGTCTATTCAAGATGGTCTCCCGGGGGGGGCGGGAGAGAGGGGGGGCTTCAACATACGAAAAGAGGCCCTTTTGCTTTGTCTCGCATTAGCACCTCGCTTACGGTCTCGGCCAGCGCCAAAGATTATAGTGAGATGAACCGCCCACGTTGATTTGGAAGGCTCGGCAAGCAGGGGTGACGCATCCTTGCTAGCACCGAGAACGAGAGCAGTTTTTTGTTGCGCCAGAACTGCTGGGTGGTATTATTATTTACGGAGACATACCTGAGCGGGTTTGATGAACGGCCGAGCATGACCACTCAACTCCTCCTCCCCCCCCCTGCCTTTTGCCTGGCTCAGGAAACGCCTGGGCCCCAGTTTGTCCCATTTTCTGCGATCCGCAATGGCGATCCGAGGTGGTATTTTGAGCCAGCCAGCGACTAGGCAATTCCTATCGCTGTCTAGTCTTTGGCGTACATATGCGGGCTTGCACGGGGCCCTCTTCCTCGCCCCGACGACTCAAAAAAGAGGCGGCTTCAGGGCTGTTCTTCTGCAAAAAGCTGGATCTCTTTTTAATGACCTCTGGGCTCTAGCGGCCCTCTACCCGCTTCTGGAAACCATCTCCAGCCCTCCCGGGGAGGATAGATAGCGGCAAGGGATGGCGCGAGGATAGGGCAGGTAATATTAAATGGTAAACAATAACAACTTGGAAAATGGAAATGGAAAATGGAAAATGGAAACTGTGGCACAACCTGACAGCTTGGCCTGTTCTTGCCTGCCTTTTCCCATTCTTCCTTTTTCCGCTTACTGTCCAAACGAAAAGCATGACCACGGTTCAAAAAGCCTTATTCTGCAACTCCGTATTAGGTGGTAATTATCCTATCTGCGTATTTGGCCATGTGCAGGGGGATCGACAGGCAGGGGCGGGCTTTGTAGAGAGAGATGGCGAGAGAGAGAGTGTGGCTAATAAGTATCAAAGAAGCGCCTTGGCGGAGAAGACTCCCGCAGATGGCTTGCATGTAATATAGGTTTTACGGGTGCCAGAATGGCAGAAGAGGCTCGGTTGACCAACCTGTCGACAAGCACCACCAACCAGAGCCAGTCTGCCAAAAGTCTGCATGCACGGTGACTGTTTTTGTTGTAGCTGGGCCCCCTTTGCTACTACGATACTACTACATACTACTCCAGCCCCCCCGGTGTGGGCGCCGCCACCCCTCCTGTAATCGTTCGAGCCGCCTTGTTTCGCCATCTCATGCGGGTGGCGGTGGTGGTCCGCGGTTTTGGAGGGGCTAAAGGATGCGGCTTGCATGCCTCATTTCTCACAGCTCTACTACTCTTTTGTGTGTGTGGCTCACCAAAACCTCATTTTCGCGGCATGGTCATCAACGTTTGATCGCCGCTCTGCTGTTATATAATCAAATGCGAGGGCAGACGGCAATGGCTCATATTTGATTGCAGCGCATGCGGAAAAACATTTCACGGGGGCGAGAGAGAGAGAGAGAGAGAGAGAACGAGGATCACAAGGGGGCCGCCCGCCTCGGGGACAAGGCAACAGAGCCGGCTGCGAATTGCGTTGCGAACCCGTAATAAGCAGTCTTTGGATTAAACGGGCAGACGGGCTCGCAGATCATGAATCGGCAACCACTCATGACTGTCCCAATCTCGGTACATCTTCATCATGTAGTCATGATGACCGTGTGCAAGTCGCCAATATGTAGGATCGTCCCCTCGGCAGCTTGGTAGCGAAAGGCCATCGCTACCAGTCGTGGAAGGTGCCTCAAAACCCAACTTGGCCCATCCATGGTTCGGATCTGCCCTTTTTTTTTTATTCTTTGCAGATCTTGAAGCAAAAAGCTTCCGTAAGTATCAGTACTGTGCGCGCACTCGCTGCTGGCCAAGCCTGCCTGGCACGCATCTTGTACTCGTTTATTAACTGTGCATGGCTTTTAAACACTGGCAGCCGTCGTCTCCTCGGTTAGTGACACACGAACGCGCGGCGCGCACCAAGCAAACGCAACAACCCGGCAGATGGTTTGTCCCCAGCCAGCCGTTCCAAAGGGAGTGGTTGGGTTTGGTGGCGGCCGCAGTTGTTTGTGTGCAGGTGGTGTGCCTTTTTTCTGGCGGCTGTAGGTATGTTTTGTCCTGGTGCTACAGTGGTACTGCAGAAACCGGGTTTTGGGAGCGAGCCAATGTTTACTTTGACGCTGATTTTGCGTGGACAGCGTGTCAAGCGAAACATTTCTTTGTCATTCCGCCCCCTCTCCCTCGGATCCCATGTAGACGTGGACTTGGCAAGATATGCTATGCTGGCTGCTTACTCGCATTCTTGTGACGATCTTGTAAACGAAGGGAAAAAAAGAAAAAAAGAACATCTCAATTGACTCATGCCCGTGGCAGCCAAATTAGGTATATCCTTCTCCCGAACCCTTTCCCCGCGCTGTATCAGATCAGACCCTCCACACATTTTTGCCCGTCATCTGTCAAGTGAGCAAGAGTGCAAGTGCAAGTGCAAGCGAGGCAGTGATCACGGAATCTGAATCAGTCTAGGGCGAACCGGATAATGCACACGCAATCCTCACACCGTGGTGGACTGAAAAAAAAAAAGGAACTGAGACCACGGGGTTTCTCCTTTGTCCCCCTCTCGGCGCTGCCGTGCTTTCTGGATCTCGATCACCACACCCTTTTCTTAGTGCCGCTTTCAGTTATTCTAGCTCCGTCGCTCCGGAGGCCGGTGCCCCACTTTCGGCTCCGTGGGCACGCAAAAAGGTGCGGCCGGCATTTTCAAGAGACAGCCAGACAGCGCAGCTTCGAAAAAAAAGTAAGGGGGAAAGATTTTTTTTTTTTTTTGGCCAATGATGCAACGCGTATAGTTTTAGGAACAATCACAAGCTTCTCTGCCATAACTGAGCCGGGCCTTGTACAGTCTCTTTCATGCCAGGCCCTCTCTTCTTTCTACCTAAACCTGGATTTCTTGTTTCAGGTTCTACTTGGCCGAACTCCCCTTCATACCAGGGCCATTAAGTACTTGGACAGCTCTACGGAGTACACAGTATTCAACCGGGTGGCGGAGCTGCATTATTAGACAAAAAAAAAACACCCCATCCGGCTGCTGCCACCATGCAAAAGCAAAAATCATGCCCGTGTGTATACGGCATGATTTATGAGAATACGTGCTTATGCGAGGGGAGTTGCAAGTTCAGCTAGCCAAAGATGCACAAAAAAGCAAGGAACCGAAAAAAAAGCAAGCAACTGGATTTGACAGTGTATCCGGCAAAAAGCGAAACGAGTGCCGAGAGAGAGCATCATCTCGCATTACAAACACGGGGGACAGCAGCGAGCCACACACACACAAGCCCACCAAATCCGTCATGTGTCTTGAAAAAGCATGTTTTTTTTTTCCTTGTCCGCATTATTAGCAAAAAAGGGAAGAAGGGGTCTTTCCTTACATCTTCAGTGCCCTCCCTTAGTTCTGCTGCTGTTGTCTGCATCACGCGGGCCACGGGACCGGCATATTCTACACGTAGCCCCTCGCCCGAGGACGACGGGCCCGGTAACTAGCAGGTTTCGCTCCCGTGAGGTGGCGGGTCGGTGTGGTTGCTGGCGTACTCGTGGTGGTAGTAATGAAGGTGGTGGTGGTGGTGGTGGTGGTAGCCGGTTAGGTTGGATGCTACTTATGCGCTGGCAATCCAGGTCATCCCTTCAGATGCCAGAAGGAAGAAGAAGGGGGGGTGTGATGCCGGTGGGTGCCACCCGGTCGTCGACCGCCAAAGACATGACATAACAATCCAACCCCCCCAGGGCTGCCCTGGCAGCCTCGCCCTTCCTTTACCCGGCGGGCAGGCGGGAGAGGCTGGCTGGTACGGACAAAGGTGGTGTCCAAAGGGTGCTGAGCAACACAAAAGTTGGCCGTTTTATTTTTTATTCATTTATTTATTTTTTTTACTCGCCAACAAGGGGCGGTTCCCGAGAGGGCAAGAATGGAATGCTACTGATACTTTTCACGAGTGGGGGTTTTTGTTAGTGGCGAAGCGGAGAGAACCTTTCTTTCTCGCGAGAGTGAATGTTAATGTCTCACGGCCCATCCACATGGTGGTGCACTTTCTGTTCCAACGCCCATTGACAAGGGACGGGACTCTGCGTTCCTGCCTGGTGGAGGCGGGCTGCCACGATGATGAACGTAAAAGGGAAAAGAAACATAACAGCGACGGCGCCGCCGCCATCGTGAGACTCCACTGACAACTCAGGGTCTTGGTTCAAGTCGCGTGAGATTCAAAAAAGCAACCCACACTTTTTCCCCCTTTGCCACCAGATGCGTGTGGAGAAGAATGACAGCCAGAGCAACAGAAGCCCAACCCAAATCATCATCCGACAACGGGGTGGCGCCGTTAAGACATGCACATGGCCCAATATCGAGCGTGTCAGTGTGTCTTGCTTTCTTTTTTTGTCTTGCCAATCTACTTGCTTATTAGTACGGAGTAACTGAAGGGAGAGAGTGCTAAGTAGCAGGAAGAAGAAAAAAAAGCGGCATGTCATAGCAAGCCCAACCCAAGAAAAGAAAAGAACATTCCCTGGAACTTCTATTGTTAGCCCATCACAGCCCCGGCCCGACTTCTTTTTTTGTCCTCTTCACCTGGCCCGCCTTGACCAACTATTTGCGACTTGTTGGCGTCATAATCAGGGTCCTTTTTGCTCCCGAAAACGGATTCTTGCCTCCCCCCCCCCGTTTCCGCCTCTCACCCTTTTTGTTTTTGTTGTTTTTGTTGTTTTTGTTGTTTTTGTTTTCCTCTTGTCTTTCTTTCTTGCTCGGGCGTAAAACACTGCGCCCACGGCTTGCACGGGTCAAGTTGGAGAGAGAGACACATACGTCAACTTATCCCTTGTGCCGCCGCCGCTCCGAAACGTTCCCGTTGTTTACTCCGTAATCCGTACTCGAGCTTTATACAACTACGGGAGGGTTATTACTTTAGGGGGTCCGTGGAAATTATTTGTATTTTTTTTATTTTTTTATTTTTCTTTGGGTGACACGAGGATACTGGGTATGCGGGCTGCTGAAAGAAAGCATCCTCCAGCTTCCAAACGCGTAAACTTGACTTTTCCCCCTTCTTCTTCCCTCAACAAAATTTCATATGAGTATTGTAGAAAACAAAACAAGTAAACAGGTCACGAGGATGAAAGAGAATCATGGCAAGTAAAGCGGGCGTCTCGAAAAGGGAAAAAAAAGTGGACGGAACACGAAAAAAGATAAGGTACAAGATCCCGAGAGGAAGAGAGAGCATCATCATTTTCAGCTGTCAAGGGCACGTTTTAGCTTCTCTGTGACGCCATGTAGGCCGCGAGACAACGACGGGAGAGAAGAGGACCCTGAACTGTCCTTGTTCCCCCTCCCTTGTGACGTTGTGTCTCGCTATTTGCAATCAAGATCTCAACAGTTGCGACTTTTGCATATATCGGGCACAACGCTGGTAATAGTTGCCGACACTGCGTTTATGCGCATGACACGACCCCAAAGAAAAAAAAAAGAGGTCAAGCATGCCCGCCGCCGTAACTAATACAGGCAGGTCACGGCTGTTTCATCTTCGTCCCTTGTTCCCGGTACTTGTTCACACCACCAGTTGCCAGTCAATATGGCCCCCCTCCCTCTCTCGGCTTTATTTTGCGTTTATATATTTGTTAAAGAGCTTTCTCTGTTGGTGCCCCGTATGACTGCTGGTCTGGCTTGGAGGTCAAAGCAACCCCGTGCCCCTCCTGCTGCTCCTGCTCCTGCTCCGTCTCCTCCTCCTCGCAGCTGGATTATATTGACAGATGAGGCTATATTATTGCCTCGTGCACAACAACAAGGGTTCTTTCGCTTTGTTGGCCCACGCATAATCGTGTCACGGACGATTCTCCAGTCTTTTTCCTCTTCTCTCTCTCTCCCTCTCGTGTCTATTGAAATGCCAATATTTCATTCGTCCAAGAGGGCCATCGCAAAGAGAAGGAACAAAAACGTTTCAAGCGCACAGGCATCCGCGCGAGTCGAGTCAACAAAGTTGTGCCCTCGTTTCTTCTTCATTTATTGAAAGCAAACTACTTTATTGATGCGGTGTGAATCAATAGGCTTTCCACATCACTCATTCAATGCGCCACCCAGCCGCCATCCATCCATCCATCCAGCCAGCCAGCCAATGACGGCGGCGATTTGCTTTTTGGTCTTGGGACCTCCCCTTCCGTGCCCCAACCACACACACTCTGTTCCCCCGACTTGGATGTACTCAGTAGTTTCTCGTCATTGTAATCCGTAGTTTGACCGTCAACAACATCCAAAACCACATCAATCACATGCAGGGCTCGCGCGCGGGCCAGCTCGTCCGGCACCTACCTGGCCATCTCGGCCACCAGCAGGGCGGCCCCTTCTTTGCATGAGCTGAACGCATTGTTTCGGCTACTTGCGACTTTTGTTCTTGAGAGTTGCTATTTTCGAGGCCTGTTTTCCCAGACAGCCAATCAGTAACCCTTGGTCAGCCTCGCCTGCGCCCCGCCGCCGCCGCCGCCCTTCTTCCATCCTCCATCCTTACGGCGTTGGGCGTTTCGACTAAAGTAGGAGAAGGCGAGGGGGGGCTCCATGACATCAATGCGAACACGCCGCACCCTTGCATATATTAATGCACACGGGGAGGGGGGATAATAAATAAAAATAATAACAAGCGCCCCTAAGAAAGAAGAAAAGAAAAAAACCAAGGAAAAGAGCCCAGATTCCTGGGGAACGGAATGGATTTAGCGTTTCAATAGTGCCCGGCAATCTTCACACTAGGACTTTGCATCAATCAAGGGTGTTCATGCTGACATGACTAACCAATCCAGCGATCTCGCATGACGACGCCTCCCAAGATGCCAACTATTCCAAACATGTCCTTTTTTTCTTTTTTCTTTTCTTTTTCCGTCGTGTTCCAGAATTTTGACGGACTCTCATTATTTCTTTTTTCCTCTTACCTTTCGGCTTCAAGTGGTGAAACCTTGGCCAAAACGTACCACGCGATAAACCAGCCCTTTTTTTTCGAAAGCTGTCATTTGATCATTGCTTGCTTTTTTTATATACTTTTCTTAGATTTTCTTTATTTATTTTTTTCTTCTTTTGCACGTAGCTTTGGAGATGCTTTTCGACATCTATGATGCAATCCTTGCACCAACAGACAAAAAAAAATTACGATTCAGCTTTTTTTGAAAAAATAACACGGGCGCCTTTTGGGTTTCCCTCCTCCCCCTTGCATGACAGCCACGTTGACAAGAGTCGACGAGTCCCTTTTTAAGCTCCATCGAGATGCAAGAAATGCCGCCGCCCGGACCGGACAAAGTCATATGCCAAGTTGGACAAGGCAATAGAGAGAGGTCTGTTCACCCGCTCGACGACAGGCTTCATGCTTGTCATTCCACTTGTGCGGGGTGACTAGCGATTCTCTCTGTCTCTGTCTGTCTCCCTCTCTCTGCTGGGAAAGACCCTGCAAGCGGAAACAAAAAAGCATTGAATCGGGGACCGGGAGCAGAGTCCAAATTGAAGAGGCCTACTCGAGTTACACCGACCGTCGCCCAGAGCCAAACGTGCATTGAATGCACGTCCTTTCTGCACGCGTCGGTCGCCCGTGGCTGAGTTGGTTGATGATGTGTCTTGTCGCCCACGAGCGTACGCCGGCGGGCGCTGGCCACGATGATGCCTTGTTTAAACACTTTTTGTTCACATATTAATTTCATTTGTCCACGCAACATGTCATGGCGCAAGTATGGGTTTGTACGCATTTGCATTCTCCCCGCCATGTGGCGTATCCAATCCCCCCTGAGAGCCCCATTTCGTAGCCAATATTTGTAAACCCAAAATGCAGGGTCGCTAAAATACCAATCATTATTAATGTCATTATGCTATTAATACATTCATTCATTGACATTCAATTGTCACATCGATAAGTACAATCCCATCACAGCGGAGCCCCGGGGCGTCGGAGACGTAAGACGTCATGTGTAACCAACAAACAAAACCGACACACCGCATACTTGCCGTCACAGATATGTGGGTTGGTTCCGATGAGGGAGAAAAAAAAAGAAAAAAAAAGAAAAAATAGACTGGCCGCTTGTGGTGATTCGGTTACAACGTTGTTTTCCATTCTACCTGTTGAAATGGTTGTTGGTGTAAGCAGTGACGCTTGTTGAGACGCCAAGTTGTCCATAGCATCCGTAACGTGTACACGGAGCCCCAAAATAATACAAAATAGAGCTGAAAAATGAAAAACGATATACTTGCGTCTCAGACCAGGGCATCACAGAATGTCACCAAGATAAATAAATAAATGAAGGATACAAAATAAAAATGCTACAGACTGCCTGCAACGTGTGTCATGGTCAGGGCTCTAGGGTAGCAAGCAGACCTTAACAGCCACATAAAGCCAACTGGTCACTTATCACGAGAAAAACAGCCAGTAAACCGGCCTCACACTTGCCAAGAGCCGTCAGACCCAGAGACTGTACCCTTGTTGCACCGCCCCAGAGCAAGGAAGCACGACATGATGGCCAAGTCAGATGACGCGCCGCCCGTCCATCTACCCGGCCACGCACCCCCCCTCGTACAAGAAAGAGAGCCCTTGCCTAGCAACCAGACGCCGTATCACGACAGATTTTGTTCGCGTGCATCCGTGGTACGGGCGCTGGACTTTTTTTTTTTCTTTTTTTTTTTGGCCATGGCTGATTTTCGAGTCGAAATAGATATTGTTGTGCGCAGCCGTGACGGGCATATACATACGTAGAGCAACAAGTCACACAACACACCGGGGGGGCAAAACCCAATGCGCGCTGCGCTCATTCTCTTTTTGCACGGCCAGCGTGAACGAATGCACATTGTCATGAGCCTTGGGAGGAAAAAAATGGCATCAAGCGCTTGGTTGACGTGCCGATTCGGCCGCTCTGGAACAAAACACGTCCCACTCACTCTGACACGGCAGATGCGGTAGCAACCTACTACGCGTTCTCTTTGCCACGGGCCAAACGTGAACAAAGGCACGCATTGTCATCAAAGTTTCAATTGTACCAGTATGAAGCGTTTTTTGATTAACATACTAATTCGCCACTCTGGCAAAAAAAAAAAAAAAAACAACAACAACAACGCGGCACATCGGGCACACGTTCCACCACTCTTACACGACAAATGTCTTTCTACTACTGCACGTTTCTGCACGTTTCTGCACGTTTCCTTGTCAAACCGATACCACCCATCCCCCTCATCGCCGGGCCGTCCTCGACGTAAAGAACGGATGCTTCAGCGCTTCGCTCGGCTTGATCCGCTTGTCGGGGTTCAGCGCCAGGCACTGCTCGAGCAGGTCGACAAAGTGGTTGAGGTCTTTTGTCTCCGCGTCACTCATCCCCGTCGATGCCGCCATCAGGCGCGTGCGAAGGTCCCGTGTGGGCTTGACCACCGGCAGCGTTCGTACGGCAGTCTAGGGCGCGCACAAGCACATGTTAGCAACATACGTCAACAACTCGCCACAATTTCGGATGCAGAAAGCACGACAGGGCAGCCCAGCGCAGCGCAGATCCGTTTCGCGACACAGCCTCAAAAAATGCCACCTGGGGCTCCAGCTTTGCATGTGTCAAAACAGCCTCACCTCTCACACCGGTGAGTGTCCACTGTTTCGGATCCTTTGCTGACCCGGTCTGGCCATCCCAACCAGCCATCAGCCCAAGGCCCACGATGCGACCACCTGCGACCGTAACCGCCGCCATGAGATTTCACATTCTACACGCAATCGACTGGCTGTCGGCGTGGTGGGCATGAGGCGGTGGATGCAGGGGCCGTCACCTCGGCGCTTAAGACGACCGGGCTCCTTTTCTCACAACCCAAGACCCCGGAGCTAATGCAGGTCGTGGTTCCAAAATAGCAACCAAGTAGATTGCCCAGAGGCACCGCTATGTGGTGGCGGTGGCAACGACGGACGAGGGCAAAAAAAAAAAAAAAAAGGGATACCAAAAGACAGGGCCAACGTAACAGAAAACAAGAATTTGAAAAAAAAAAAAACATACCTTGTTGAGGATCTTGTCGTGCTCCACGCTCACAAACTGGCCCAGGTCGTCGAAATGGGCCGCCGAGAGCTGGCCACGCTTGTACAGCTTGGGAGTAAAACGTCCGCGAATCTCCATAATCGTCTTGAGCATCTGGTTGTTGCTGTCGCCGGTAAAGAGAATCTTGCCCGTGTAGAGTTCGTACAGTGTACAGCCAATGGACCACATGTCCACGCCATAGTCGTACGACATGCCCAGTATAATTTCTGGCGCTCGGTAAAACCGACTCACGAGATACGGCGTGATTTCGGTATGTGCCGTCGCGGCGTCTGACCGATCAATCGCCGTTCCCAAGTCGCAGATTTTGAGCATGCTGCGATTTTCATTCACCTGCGTATCAGTTAGCCATCATGGTCCGTGTTTAGCGACACGTTGAAACACGCACCAAGATGTTGTCGGGTTTCAAGTCGGCATGAATGATGCTGCATTTTCGCATGTGAGCCAATGCCACAAAAATCTGGTAGGCATACGTCCGCGTCGCACCCAGGTTGATGCCGACATTGTTGCCGAATTTTCGCAGCACCTCACGCAAGTTCATACTCAGGCTTTCAAACACCATGCACAGATGCCCTCGGTAGTCGAACGATACCTCAAACTTGACAATGTGCTTGCGCTTCTCCGGGTCCGCGTCGTTGAGCTTCTCCAGGATGGCAATCTCAGTGTAGCCGCCCTTGCGCAGGGCATCATTGTTTCGCATGATTTTGATGGCCACTGGCTTCTTAGTCGTCGTGTCCAGAGCACGCACCACACCAGAGAACATGCCTCGTCCGAGAGTCGACTGGATTTGGTAGCGACCGTTAATCACCTCGCCCACTCGCATCTTGTAGTACCCGTCCTTGTCGTCGCCTTCAAGAATGCCTCCTTTGCCGGCATCGCCAACCACCTCGTCACCACCCTGTGTTGGTTTCGTCGCATATTTCTCCTCGTCGAAATTGTCCGCAAACATGTCGAAATCATCATCTTGGTCGTCCTCTGCACCGTCGTCTTTTGATTCTTCGTTTGCGTTTGACGGCTCAAGGTGTAGATGCATACCGTTGGCTGCATGGCCCTGACGAAGCTCATCGCGCTGCTCATCCACCTTCATATCCACCGTGGGATCGTAGTCAGCGGCGGACGGCCCGTCGTCTTCGTCGCCTTTCGGGGCAGCGTGGCTATTCATCAGAGCCCGGTCGTCGGTCAGATCGAGTCTTCCTGGTGACATGGCATCGTGCGACGCTGGCGATCGAGGGGACGTCATGTCTGGCTTGTCAGAATGCGGCGAGTGTAGAAACGCAGGTGGCAACGTACTCGACTGTGGTGTTTGCGGCGTCTCCGGGTCGAGAGTAGCATCCGAAACCGTCGGCGAGCCTGCGCGAACCTTTTCGGTAGCTCCGACAGCTTGGAGGAGCAAAGGGGTAGCGGAGCTCGATTTTGCAAGAAGCGCTTCACGGCGCTTGCGGCGACGTTCAATCTCGGCCTCTTCGTCGAATTCCTCTTGGTTGTCATAATCGTAATCTGGATCAGCAGCAGGTTGTTCCCTGGAGCTGGTCAGCATCCCGCTGCTGTCAAACTCTGCAAAATGCACTGACTTGGGTGGCGGATCGGCGCGAGCAGCGGAACCAGTACCGGAACTGTGTTTCTGTGATTTAGCATCTCCGTTGGCTGCGCGAGGCACAGACGCGCGGGCGCTCCGTCTTGACTCAGAACTTGCCATGGTAGAGTCGCGGTAATCGTCGTAGTCGAGACCATGGCCGCGTCGCTCCGGCGAGGCGCGGCGGCCACCTCGGCCGTTTCGTCCACTGCCGCCTTGATCGTCATGGCGGGATCGGTGGGCCGGCGAGCGGCTTCGGTGACGACGGTCGCGTTCATGATCAGGGTAGCGGTCTCGGCTGCGATCACGACTGCGGGTCGGCATGTCTCTGCCGTCCAGACCTCGTCCAGAGGGCCGATCCAGGTCGTCATACGATACCCTTGAGCGCTTGTAGTCGTCACGGCTGTCGCGGTCGGAGCGAGACGGGCCTGGCGCGTCGCGTCGGCGGCCGCGTGCATCGTAGTCATCTCGGCCGCGCTTGTAGCCCCTGGGGGAGCGGCTCCTCCGAGAGTCTCGGTCGGGCGAGTCTCGGTCATGTAGTCTGTCTCGACGGTCAACACTGCTTCTTCCTTCTGTGCGCGGCAGTGAAGATGCCTTGAAATCGCCCCCATTGACCTCTACAATTTCGCCCTCGTCGGAACTCGACATGATGAAAGATTTCGCGCTGCGACCCTTGCGGTATCTTTGCAATGAGGTGAAACGAGCAAGTGTCAGCACTATAGCAGTTCCAAAGCAATGTTCAACAGGTTGTGGTCGAACCGGTTCAGCGTAGACTCGTCAGCCTCAGGTCATCGGGGATGCTGGAGGTAGACTCGGCCACTCTAGAAATGATGAGAATTTGATGGGTTGAAGGAGCAGAGACACGGGATCTATCTCCGTATCGCCGTGCTGAAGCTGTGCAGATGTCGCGATGAAGATGTCTCTCTGCGGGGGGGCTGAGGAAGGATGCCTGACGATAATCTTGGCAAAAGCGACGCTGCTTTAAGGACATGTGGAGACGCCGCCAGCAATGCCCCGAGTCACTAAAGCGGCTCCAGCAAGAGACTGTTCGGGAACCCACTCATAAGATGGGCCTAAGCAGAGATAGCTCGGCCCTTGGTTACTTAGTAGCGGAGCGGTGTCCCAGTATGAGTCGGTCAGTTTTTGGTAGAGAGATTTTTTGTCTATAGCCTCTAATTATCGAATTTTCGAAATCGGTACGAAATTTGAACAATTTTCATCGATTTTAGAGCACCTCGAGTCGTCGAATCCTCCGAGACCTGCAAGATTACCTAAGCCGACCGTCCGTCCTCAGGTTACACAAACACAAAAAAAAATGGGTGGACGTACGTGATTCGTTACCGGTTTCCCGGGACAGCCTCGTTGGGCGCTGGTTGGCCATGTCTTGCCCGCAGCGCGCAGCGACGGGGATTTAATTTATTTTACATTGGGCTGACGCTCCAGGTTCAACCGTACAGGCGGTACCGAGAAGCCTCTCACCAAATCACTGACGGAGGCCCAGAAGAAGAGAAAGGCCGCCTTTCTGGCAGGCCAGCGGCCGGACAGCTCCGACGACGAGGACAACAACAGCAAGAAACTGGCTGCACAGAGTAAGGGGCCGCCTTTTTCTCCTTACTAGCTTCGTAGATGGTGTGCTAACCCGGGGTCCTTTTGCCCGCAGACAAGAAGCTGCTGGCCGACGCCAAAGCGGCCGCCAGCAAGAAGGGCGCCATCAACCTCGGCGGCCAGGGCATCAAGAAGAGCGGCAAGAAATAAATGGGGAGTACTACAGCTCGTAGTCAGATATGTACGAGCGATGAGCAATGTATCACGTATCAAAGACGAGAGAAGAAATGAATCATGGTTCTTCTACCTTGGCCCGCCGCCGTGCTTCCCCATAATCATAATTCATGCTGCTTGCATCGTCACCAGACAGCAGGGCTAATTTAACTCAGCGACGCATGCTCACGGGCGGCCTTGTTCGCCAGGCAGGCCTCACAGCTGTCTGACGGATGGTTTTGTTCGTCCGCGTGCTCTTCGACATGCTCTTCCAGCTCCCCTACCCACCGCGCATAGCGTTCCGCGACTTTTTCCGTCTCCGGGTGCTGGTGTCCCAGAACCTCCTGGTGCAACGTAACGCACTCTCTTAGCAGCGCCATCGACTCTCGATACCGTCCGTTGTCGTCCCAAAAGATGGAAAGGAGGAACATGTTGAACAATGTTTCGGGGTCTTCCAGACCAGCCAGGCGTTTGTACGTGTTGAACGCCGTCTCAGCCATGCTACAAGCCTCCTCGTACCGCTCAATGTCCACGAATTCCATGGCTCCCATCATGATGCAGTCAGCCACTGCCGTATTATCCCCGCTCCGCCGCCTAAAAGCCTTAATGTAGTCCTCGAAAAGCTGTACGGCTTCGTCTCTCCGGCTCTCGTCGACGATGGCCTGCTTCAATACCGTGCTGTATACGAGTTTCGCCGCATAGCCTAAAAGCCTGTGGCTCTCGGCTAATAGCGATTGCACGCCGCTCAGAGTATCCCGGGCTAATCTCTCCGCCTCTGTCAGTTCACCAAGGTCCATATATATCTCCCCCAGATTAAGCATGGCCTGCAGTGTCTTGCGATGTTCCATGCCAAATCTCATTCTCCACGCTTCGACAACTTGACCTTGTAGCTCCTTCGCCTCTGTCAAAGAGCCTTGCTTCGTTCGGATCTCGATCACGTGTTCCATGTATGTTAGTGTCTTCACACTTGCATCTCCAAACCGAGTTTTGTAAGACTCGAGTACCTGCAAATGAATGGTAGCCGCCCCATCCAGGTCTCCCAGAGATGTTTTTACCAACGCCAAATTTACCAGAATGCTGACAGTGTCGCCGTGATAGGGCCCATATTGACCACGCCGTATCAGTAGCATACCCTCGAGTATATTTTCTAGCTCCTGATACTTTCTCAAATCGTCAAATTCTGCGCGGGCTAGTATATCCCAGCAGCCGAGCTTTGCGAGGTGGTCCATGTCGTAGTTGCACTTGTAGCTTGATAATGCCTGCCACCACATGTCTTGTGCCTTGTCTTTCTGCCGCATCGTTTCATATATATCCCCAAGTATCAACATGATACCAAGGGTGTCGCTGTGTTTGGGACCTAGATCCGCTTCTAATGCGGCCAGCAGGTCAGAGAGCAAGTTCTCTGCTTTTTTTGGCTGCTTCCGAAGTTCGTACAATCGGGCGAGTTTTTCGGTGTTGACAATGACCCTAGAATGAGTCCTTCCGAGCTGAGACTTGCTTGTTTCCAATGTCTGCAAGTATAGATTCTCTGCCTCTTCGTATGAGCCTTTGAGCAGGAGGCAGCCTGCTAGCCTTTCCATACTGTCCAGCGTTTGTTCATGGTTAGGCCCGAGATGTAAGGTGAGCTTCTGGAAAAGATCTGTTTCGAGTTTCATTGATTGGCCCTCCAAATAGTGAGAACTGTAGGTTTGTGCAACATGAGCCTGAATCTGGAGAGACTCTTGATCCTCAGCATGTTGCTCAGTAGAACGTAGCTCCAAGGCTTGCGACTGCAACGTCAGAGCTTCTTCCGATCTACTTTGCTCCGAGTACGTTGAAGCCAAGTCAAACATGAGCGATATTGTAAGGCAATGCTTCGAGCCAAAAACTCTCTTGGACGTCTCCAAAATGTCTAATTCGATGCTCTCAGCCTCCTCTAGCCGATCTTGCCAGTAGTATGTCCTTGCCAGCGCGGACTTCCAGAGTAATATAGACCTATCTTCTGGCCCAGCTAGGGCAGACTTTCTGTCGATGGCATACAACAGTAGTTCTTCAGCTTCTTCATACCTTTTTTGCAAAATGTATATACCAGATAGCTCCACCATTGCGAACAGTACCCAATGCGAATTTGTTGGGAGTGTTGCCTTGAGAGTCTCCAGAGCATCTGTACATAGCGTCTCCGCCTCTCGCTGTTCGTCCATTTCTTGCATAAATCCGGCAACTTGTATATTAGAGAGCAGTACATCCAGATGTTTTGCCCCTTTTCTGGCTTGCCAACTTTTGGTGGCCGTCTCCAGTCTTTGCTTTGCTCCCCGATACTGCCCCAATATATTGCCCTGGTACCACGAAGCGCCAGAGCAAATACGTTGCCAAAATCGCAAGTTTGTTTTGTTTGGGCGGTAACCGATTGCAACCTGCATATGCGTGTAAAGATCCCGAAGTTGAAGAGCATTCTCCGCAATGCTGGCCGGCAATGCGAGCGCTAATCGGTAAATGAAAAGCTGCCTAAACTCTTCATGCTGCTTAGATATTTTAAGCCATTTTTTTGTTGCCAACTGAACGAGGCGATGCATCTCAAACTGCGTGTAAATGTTGTTGACATGTATGAGACAATAGTCTCGCAATAGGGCAACGTCGTCTTCGAACCCGCCGCCCGTTTCACTCGCGGAGTCATCTTCAGAGCCGTCGTCGACAGCTTCCCGGCGCTTCTTTGCTTCCAGCAGACGCTTCATTGAAGAATGGTTTGCAAGCTCTTCAGTGTCCCAATTGGACTCGAGATCGGAATCACAGTCCGAGTCATATTCCTCCTCAGGCTGGAGAGCAGCCTCAGGAATCGATTGGTTGTCGAAAAAGCTCATCAGAGCCAGCAGATCCGCTGCAGAGGGCTGCTTCGACCGGATATGGTCAAACGAAATTTGCCACGTCTTCATAATCGCATTCGACGACGAGCCATCTCGACGCAGCTCCGCCGCATCGTGGGCCAGAAGCTTGGCGCTCTTCTTCTCGCTTTCTCGAAACTCGGCCAGATACTTTTTGATGCTGCTTCGTGGTGCCCGTGCCTGTATATAGCTTGCTGCCTGGTTGATGGCAAGCGGGATGCAGTCTAGCACGCTCACCAGCTCCGCGCCGAGGTCGGGCTCAAAGAGGGCACCCAGCTTCTTCTCCAAGAAGGAGAGCGCCTCTTCCGCTTTCATGGGACCGACTTTGATGATGCTTTTGTAGCTTCCCGTGAGCCGAACGGCAAAAGCTTGGTCTCTCGTACTGACGAGAATGGCGCCATTGGGGCTTTGAGGCAGGTAGGACGCCAGAGGCCGCTGCCCGCTACTCTTTTCGACCCCGTAAAAGACTTCCTGGTCGTCGGCACTATCAAGTATCATGAGCCACTTTCCGTTTCTTTCGTCAGAAAGCCAAGTGTACAGAAGCTGCGGAATATCGGCCTTGGGCTTGTATCTACCGGGTAGCTTGACGGCGTCCGCTATGGCGCGGAAGCCCTCTTCCACCCTTGCTCTGGTACCGGCGTGCACCCAGAATATCCAGGCGTCTTTCTTCTCATCCCTTGCTTGGTAAGAATACTCAATAGCCAGTTGAGATTTCCCGACGCCTCCAAGTCCAACCAGAGCCGCTCTACCCGCTGCCTGGCCGCAGTGCGTCGCAATCTGGTCAAGAATATCGCCGCGGGCAATGAAGTCTGGGTCTCGCGAGAACGGCATCAGAGAAAACGGCACGGGGGCCTCTTCCGGTTGATCTTCTCACATTAGTACGAAATTTAAGACAGCGGCGAGGCAAATGTCATACCATGAGTATCTGCATAATTGTGGACGTGGGTTACGGAGCTGTTGCCCACGTGGATGCGCGCATTACCGTCCGCTGTGATATCGCGAACGCTGATCGGTTCCATTTCGCATCGTTTCTCTCCCGGAGATTTTTCCAAGATTAATCAGAAAGCACAAAATTGTCCCTTGAAAAACTTTCCGACATACAGCGAGGAGAATGTCACCGCCGAGCATGTCGACGCTATTAAGACCACGACCCTAGGCGGCTAGCGGACCAATGAGATGTACAGCTTCCGATGCCCGGGATGTTTTCGAGAAAATCCGCGACACTGCAGATAATACCCCTTTTCCAAGGAGGCCGCCTTTTCCCACTTTCTGAGAGATGCCATCTCACTTGCTGCCATGGCGGAGGTATTTGGCACGATATCCGCAGCCCTGAGCGTGGCGGCGCTCTTCAACAACGCCGTCCAGTGCTTCGGGTACGTCCAGCTCGGGCGGCACTATGGGCGTGACTACGAGAGCTGCCAGCTCAAGCTGGAGATTCTCCAAGCCCGGCTGACCAAATGGGGCGATGCCGTGGGCATCCACGACGACATCCGCTTCGCCACAATCTCGCCGACCGACGAGGCAACCCAGCGCGTCCGGACCGTCCTCGAGCAAATCAGCCTGCTGTTCCAGACGGCTCGCAAGACATCTTCGCGCTACGACTTTGAGGAGAAGCCGTCGCAGGGCTCCTCCTGGCCGTCCCTGGCCGTGATCCAGGGCGTGCTGCGGCGCAAGGGCAGGGACCGGCAGCGGGCCGGCTCGTTCAAGCAAAAGATGAAGTGGGCGCTGTACGACGGCAAGGAGTTTCAGCGGCTGCTCATCAATCTGAGCGGCTTCGTCGACGACTTGGAGAAGCTGCACCCGGCCAAACAGTCGCAGACGCAGACGCAGCCGCAGACGCAGACGCAGCCGCAGACGCAGCTACGCCGTGCATTGCCACCTGTTGCCCACGATGCCCACGATGCCCACGACGCCCTATCGGACACCACGACGACTGTTGACGAGGAGAGCCGCCGCGGCTCGGCCAAGAGCCAGGAGACCATGGTCATGGCGGTGGCCGGTAATGTCATGGTTGATGAAAAGGCACGGGTCCGAGTTGGCAATGAGTACTCCGCTACCGTGACGGCGGAGACGTTGCTGGACAAGCCTGGAATGGTCAAGGCTCACAAAGTTGAAGCCAAGGGCACCTCGAGAGTGCAAGTTGGCAACAGCTATGGGTTCGCAAGCATTTTTGACGACTGAGATGGATATTTCCGATGATTATGACTGTTTCTTTGGACTGTACCGCCTACTGCATTGTTAGAGCAAAGTTGTTAGAATGTGAAAGGGAAGCCGTTTGGCACCCGCCTGCGTTGCACAATGCTCATTCTTGTCTGACCCTTGATTATCGCATATGGAGTGTGTCACTTGCACGACAATGGCGGATGCGTGCCCATAAGTAGGCGCTGTACATTGCCGCAAACGTCGCACGAGACGGGTGAGATGGGTTCGTCTCATATCCTGTGTGTAATGAGTGAGAGATGAGAAACCGTATGCCTTGCGACTTGATTTATAAACACTACCCGGGAGACTTGCTGTTGATTTGAAAGAGTCTCGAGCGGAGGGTACTGATCGGGTAGCCCGTCGCTGGCGTTACGTAGGGTCTTACATGGTCATTCTCATGAATGCAGTATGCAATCATCCCGTTTGAAATCGAAAGTAGAAAGACTGATATCTTATTTGAATTGATCCACCTAATATAAAAAACGAACATCTCTCGTTCATCTACTTTGGTGATGGGTGTCGCGCAAGCCGTACCGCACACTCAGTGAGACGCTCAGTGAGCCGCTCAGTAAGTTGCGAGTTGGGTTTGTAGTCCAACAGAATAAAGCCGCACTTTCCAAGCCTACCTTGAATAAAACACAGAATTACGCCGACGCATGATCCAACCTGATTCGTAGCAATGTCCGCAGTCGTCGCAACACCATGCTTGAGCCTCGGAGCGCCCGTACGGAAAATCCCATGTGAGCCCCAACAAAAAACCTCCCCCCCGACTAACCCGACCAGACCCATACCAACAAAAGCAGTTGCCCGCCCATCAATATATTCAAAGGCCCGGTATCCGAAATCAATCATGGGCGGGCCATCATCATCTCTGACTCCCGTCCGTCCGTCCATTCCCTTGATTCGTTCGCCACGCTTCATTGTGAGCTGAGAGGAGACGCGCAGCACATGGCCGCATCATCATCCACCGTCCGCCAGCGCCAGCGCCAGCGCCGGCCGTCCTCGCTCGCGGCCTCGGCCGTCCACGCCGCGCAGGCCGTCGAGCACCGGGTCGAGGACGGGCTCCTCCTCCAGCTCTGGGACGACCTGCCCGCGTGGCGGCGCGACAACGCCTTCATCCGCGGCGGCTACCGGCAGATCCGGGGCTCGTACGCGCACGCCGCGCGCTCGCTGCTCTACCTGCACAACGAGTCGGTCAACATCTGGACGCACCTGCTGGGCGCGCTCGTCGCGGTCGCGGGCGCCCTCTACGTGCACCGCGTCGTCCGGCCGCGCTACGAGTCGGCGCGCGCCGCCGACGTGGCCGTCTTTGCCTGCTTCTTTGGCGGCGCCGTCGTCTGCCTCGGCATGAGCGCCACCTTTCACACCCTGCTCGACCACTCCCAGGCCGTCGCCAAATGGGGCAACAAGCTCGACTACACGGGCATCGTGGCCCTCATCGTCGGCAGCTACGTGCCCGCCTTGTACTATGGCTTCTCCTGCCAGCCCCGGCTGTTCCAAGCCTACCTCTACGTGGTACGTGGCGGGCGCATTCGCGAAATCTTTAAACAAAAAACCAAGCCGTTCCGTGTGCCGAAACGAAGAAAACTAACAATGAGATCCCGTGGGCGTAGATGTGCGCTCTGGGGGCCGCTTGCGCGACCGTATCGTGGGTCGAGCGATTCCGCACGTCGGCATGGCGTCCCTACCGCGCTGCCATGTTTATCAGCCTCGGCGTGTCGGGCGTCGTCCCTATCGTCCATGGCATCCGCAGCTACGGCTACCAGTACTTTGAGGACCGCATGGGTTTGAGCTGGGTCATTCTCCAGGGCGCCATGTACATCTTTGGCGCCGTGCTCTACGCTGTAAGTGCCCTGCATCCCAGACTCGGGCCAGCTGCTAACACGTTCCCAGGCACGGTGGCCAGAGAGGAGTTTTCCTGGAAAGTTTGACATTTGGGGCAGCTCGCATCAGATATTCCACGTCTTTGTGCTTCTCGCTGCGGCTACGCACTTTTACGGCATGGCCAAGGCGTTCGACTATCATCACAGCGACAACGGCTCGCAATGTCCATAGAGATAGATCATCATAATACAGTCGTACATTTAGCGTTACATTTCTTTTCCAATCAACACATGGCATCATTTTAATCGTCGTCATCTTTATTCTCGATGCCCAGGTCCATGATTCGGACAAGACCTGAGCCCATGGCGGCCGCTGCCCAGCAGCCGTAGCCGTCATTTGGATTCCACTCCATTGTTGTTATTCTCGTTAGAGGTTCGTGCAGCGCTGCGCGGGAGGCGTCGCTCGATTTGAGCACCTCGTCGTCGTCGTCATCGTCGTCGTCGTCAACTTCTGCATCTTCCTTTGCAATTTTGTTCTTCTTCGCTGCCTTGGCCTTCTTCGTAGCAGGCTGCGTTTCGTTCTTGGGGTTGCGGTTCTTTTCCACCTCGAACCCCTGGGCCACACGTGAGGCGCCTCGCATGCCCGCGGGCGAGTCCTTGGGGTAAAGCCTATGGGGGCGATGCTCGTGCTGGAACAAGCGAAGACGGTAGGTCGCGTCGCTGCGGCTGTTGAAGTGCTCGACTTGGGG
Organism: Cordyceps javanica; assembly: GCF_051103115.1. Classification (NCBI taxonomy): domain Eukaryota; kingdom Fungi; phylum Ascomycota; class Sordariomycetes; order Hypocreales; family Cordycipitaceae; genus Cordyceps; species Cordyceps javanica. Next base: position 5,285,296 of record NC_139296.1, read on the forward strand.
GTTGATGCACCAGACAGAGCCGTCCATCAGCCCGATGAGCAAGAACGGATGCCTCTTTCCAGTGGCGATGCAGGAGGGAAAACTGTCGCCTGTAAAGGTCGTACGAAATAACGGAAAGTTGGCGTGGTGCATAAACCCAATGACTGTATTATTGACGCGTGCAGAGGGATAGATGGAAAAGAACCCCAACATCTGATCGCTCCATGCGAGGAGACCGGGCTGTGTGACTACATTGATGGCCTGTACCTCTGTAAACTCGTAACTGGGGGCCTCGAGGTCCAGAATGCGCATGGTGCCGCCCAGTGGTGTCGCAGCAACGATGTACGGCATGCTTGGATAGCCAGTAGCAAGCTCCACGACGTGACTGTGATGGACGGCATGGCGAGACAGCAAATGACAAGGAAAGATGGACCACAGTGCTACAGAACCGTCTGAGTAGCCTATCACGAGCCTGTTCATGTTGGCCCAGCTCATGGCTGTGGCATCGATACCTGCTTCGTCGTGCAGGAAAAGGGTGGCGACAGGGTTGAGCAGCTCCTCTGGCCAACTGTTAGCGAGGATGCAGATCCCAAAGCAGTTCGCTTAGACCTACCGAATTCTTCTGTGCCCTCAGCATCACTCTCAAACACATACACCGCACCGTTGGCGCACAGCACCGCGAGATAGCCACCCACTGGATTCCACCGCACCCGTCTCGCCCTACCGTGAGGGAAACACAACGTCCTCGTGAGCCTGGGAGGCAGGGTCGTCGCCATCGCCGAACCGCCTGCGGCCGGCGCATCATCACCTTGCACCTCCCACAGCTGCACCGTACCGTGAGACTCAAACTGCGTCTTGGTCGCCTCGTCCGCAAACTCGTGCACTTCCTGGTCAAGGTGCGGCATGACAGCCACGGCGAGGAGCTGCACAGTCTGCGCGCGGGGTCGCGGAGCCCAGTCCATGCTCGTAACGATGCCCCCCGTGTCCAGCATCCACCCGCTAGGCTGCCTGTCCTCGCCCTGGTTGTAGTCGAACGGGATCCCGGCTTGTGAGAGCGCGTAACCCCCCCCAGGGACAAAAATGACCTCCTCTGTGGCCAGCGGCCCAACGAGAACGGGCATGCTGTGCGTCGGGAGCCTGTACGGCGCCGCCTCTGCTGGTGACAGGCCTCGCAGTGGCGGGCGACCGACCATGGCGGCTTCCACGTTGGACCGCCACGTAGCAGCCAGCGCTGCCTCCCTGCCCGCGTAATCGTCCAGCCATGCTCCCCTCGACGGCACACTCGTCTCGTCCTGGGGCCGTCTCGGAGGCAGCACTGGCCATTGGAACCAGCGGTCCAGCAGAACCTGCACCGTCTCCATGCGTTCCTCGTCCGGGCCGTACCAAGCGGAGACGAGATGATGGCGACGGACAGCACGATCGTTGGGGCCAATATACGTCTTGGGCTGGTGGCTGCCGTCTTGGGTGGCCAGCGGGATCTCCAGGTAGCCTCCAGCGAGCTTAGTTGTCTTGCCGGCCAGCTTGGGGGGTGCCTTTCCCTTTCCCGACGCCGACTTTGCTGCGCGACGTCGCGCGGGCGTCGTGGTAACCCGAGTACTCCCTGACTCGCTTATGCTGGCATCTTGGTCCTCCTCTGCGCTGCCGTCGTCGTTGTCTTCGTCGTCGTCCACAGCCTCTGGATCCTCCGCAGCCGCCTCATTGTCAAAGTTGGCATCCTGCTCCTCGGCCTTGTTGTGGCGCCGTACGCCCGCATCCTCTTCCGCAGAGCTATCTCCAAAGTGATACTTCTCCACCGCATAACTCTTAGTGCGATTTGACCTCCTAGTTCTCATTGTGAGCACGGGAAGCAACGCGTTTTTGATGAGGGTTTGTTTGTTGGTGGTGGGGATTTCGTTGGCCGGTGCCAAAGTCTGTAAGTGGCTGTGGGGCGCCACCAAGACAAAGTCAAGGGAATCACGTTAAGAACAGAACAGGCACGTAAAATTTATTCTAAATTACAACTAAAATTGTCAAAGTCGCGACAGTCGTCCCGGAGGCCTTCATCATCTTCTTTTACTTGTCCGCGGCTCTGGGGTCACTAGGCTGGTTAGTGGCAGGCTAGTAACAGCCCCCCTGCCGCACAACGTCTACGCACGTTCGGCGTTGTCTCGTAAACGAGAGACAAAAGACAAAACTCTGTGCACCCTTGAAATTTTTGTCTGAACCGTCTTTTCACGTCGTATGGGTTTCTCGTCACCGGGAGCTGTTGCTGTTTGCGTGTTACTGCTCTTGCTTGTCGGGGTGGTGCCCAGGCCTCTCGGCGCAGAGCACAGCCCCGAGATGAACTGCCAATCAAATCATAACAATGAGGACGGATTGACCTGAATGATGCTACACCAGGAGGGTGGCGGCAAGACCTGCTGCCTCCTGTGCGCCGTTGACCACTCGTCAGTTTCTAGCTACTCACTCCTTGGCTTGCGACAACTGGCTACCCAACGGCTTTGGCCTTGCAAAATAACGGGTTTACGTACTATAGTGATCCAAAAAACGCTGTAACCGTGATTCTCGTCGTTTAGGATACGCGACATTTGCAAACGACAGCGGTGTGAAAAACAATGATCAAGTTTTTGGGGCCGCACCCTGTTGGGCCCAGCCACTTCCTGGACACAGCATGTAGTATTGCTTGCCTGCCTCTTACGAGAAGACAAAGAGAATGCATTCGTATATACTTACACAGCATCAGTTTCACGAATCTGACGGCCTCACTTTTTGGACCTATTCATTGGTTATCCTTTCTTGCCAGCACATCAGAAAACGGCCGTGGTCGTTCATAATGTGGCATGGGTTTGCAAACGAGGTCAAACTTCGTATTCTCGCCCTGGTTTTGCAAAGTCTGGCAAAGTCTGACGAAGATGACGGGTTTGCGAGTCACTGGCTCACGCACCTATTCCCGCAGGCCCCCAAAGCTATATAAGCACCGACTTGTCCCGGGAAACCTTAGACTTGGATTCTGCAGGCTCCCCTTCCGCACCAGTACTTGGACCAGATCGATCAAGCTCCTGGCCTGGTCGATCGCGGCCAACCATCTGGTCGGAAGGGGGGCCCCATGGGGAAGGGACTAACATCATTATAGGTCTTGTGCAGGGCTCCCGGGTTACTAACTTTTTTTTAGGGATTCTGCCGGCCGGCTGGCCGGGTTTATTAATGTGACTCTATAGATCGGCCGATTTTTTTTTAGGAACCGACGACGACGACGACGACGACGACGACGACGACGACGGCGACGACGGCGACGACAACGACAACGACGACAACGACAACGACAACGACGACGACGACGACGACAACAACGACGACGACGACAAAGACGACAACAACGACGACAACGACGTACGTACTCGTCGAGTTTCTCTTCTTCTCGGTCCTCGCTAACTTTCGATAGGACAACCCCCCCGCCGACGGGGGGGCCCCCCTCACATACTATTTATTCGGTGAGCTTCCATGCCAACTTTGGGTAACTTATCTTTGCTAATACTACTTCCAGCCGGCTTTGCTTTCAACAAGGGCCACTGGTGTTGTGCCCGCAACCTGCGGTAATATATCGGCCTAGGTAAGCGTTGATACAAACTCCTAATGACCAACGGTTCCTAACGTCGCTCATTAGACACTCGATGCGATGAAAGAGAATGATGACGACGCCCCCCCCCCGACGGGGCGGTACGTGCATACCCAGACACTCTTGCATGGGCAACCAGATGCTGACTGTTATACATGTCGATTGATGCAAACGTCACTCCTTAATCGTCACGAGTCCTCGGCCAACACCGCATACTCCAGTCTCTTGATGCTCTGGCTCCATACAACCCTCGACCTCTTCATGGTTCCCTTAAGGACTCTGCTCCTCATTCACTCGCTAATCGCACCACCGCCAATGACGGGGATCTCTAGAGGACGGACTGATGAAATCCTCTTCTCACCGGACCCTCGCCTCCCCCAAGGCCCGGAGTGTCATCCATGAGGCATGGTCAAGTCAAGTCCCTTGGGTCCGAGACATACAACTTGTTGGTCTGGCAATTCTTGCAGTCGGAGATTTCAAGTACAACCTGCCATCGAGGCCTCAAGCCCTTCTCAGCGGGATCAATCACCTACCACCGCTAGCCTTCGGGTTCATAGGTCAACTTGAAGTGCCGTTCGAATTCATGGTCTCCGGATAGCTCTATCGCACATATCTCACACCTTCTCGTCTCGTCCTTCTTCCTGTTCTCGTCTCGTCCGTCTTCCTGTTCTCGTCTCGTCCGTCTTCCTGTTCTCGTCTCGTCCGTCTTCCTTCTCGTATCGTCCTTCTTCCTTCTCGTCTCGTCCTTCTTCCTTCTCGTCTTACCTTGCTCAATGGTCCACTATCTACTTCACAACTTGGCGAGGGCGGTCGGGTCCCTTCCGGAGATAGCTTTATCGGCCTGTTGCCTCTAGCTATGGCCTCTTTTAGGCGGGAGCCGAGGAATGGCGAGTACATGGTACTCGCGGGATGGTCCCCGTTGATGCTCACGGTCGTGTCTTCCACCGCGCCATCAGCCCATGAAAACTGATGGCCACTGCGCATGCTGCAGGACAAGAGGCGCTGCAGGTTGAGCTGGGGCGTTGAATACGGCCAATGGCGCCAAGTTGCTCTGCGCTACCTGGTGTGCGCGGTCAAGCTGGAGGGGGGGCCGTGTGTCCGGCCGAATCCTCTCTGGGATGCACAGCCAGGCACCGCACCAGCGGCAATCCTTGGGCACCATCTCGCCGAAATGGCGAGTATATCCACGCACGGACGCTGCCAGCTCTCGATAGCCTCTTTCGAGGCCCTGACGCCCTGGGTTCGTGAGTCTAGCCCAGCTGGTGAACAGACGGTTGTCACAGGCTGACATCCCTCACTGACTGCTTCGTCCAAGTATCGCTCAGTGCAATGAGTAACTTGGAAAAGCTGTACTCGAACCCGCAGTGTGACTTTCACCTGAGTGGCCGCCTGGAGCGCAGAGCGCCAACCCCAGCACTGTATGCCTGGTGTCTCGGAGCAGCTGCAAGCTGATGATGTGCATACCACTAGAGTTTGCACATTGCTTGGCCGAAGGCAGCTTCACGGTCGTGCGCAAAGATGATCAGGCAGCTCGACGACCAGGCTCCTGTAGGAGCTACACCATTGTAGCCTAGGACCCCTGTGTTAAGCCACCCCCAAAGCGACAAGCTCTTCGCGAAGGACAGCCAACTAAAGAGAAGCAGCTCGGGCCAAGAAAAAGGTCAAGCTACCCCCGAAGCGACAAGCTCTTCGCGGAAGACAGCCAAACTGAAGCGAAGCAGCTCCGGCCACGAGAAAGTGTTTTCAGAGTATCGGACTAGAATGAGTGTCCACTCGCCGTATAGCCTCGCACCTGAGACGACACCATCGCAACAAACATCATGGCCTAATACGCCACTTTCAACCCCCGACATGACAGGTTCTTCGTCGATGGCAGTCCCTATGAGACGATCCAGCTCCAGCCACGAGAAGGTGGCACACCGATCGCGAAGGGCCTTGAAAGAGGCCATAGAGAGAGGCAACAGGCCCATACAGCCATCTCCGGAAGGGACCCGACCGAAAGTGGCCCACAGGTCACGAAGGGCCTTGAAAGAGGCCATAGAGAGAGGCAACAGGCGTATACAGCCATCTCCGGAAGGGACCCGACCGCCCTCGCCCAGTTACTGCTCGGGCTTGATGGGAAGTGGCAGGGTGCCCAGACGAATTCGTCGACTCCTGGGCATTTCCGGCGCGGCCAGCTCATCGCCGGCTCGTCGCCAACCACCAGCCCAATTTTGGGCATACCAAGAGGCTGCGACGGCTCGCGCGCGGCCTTGGTTGAGATCATGCTGGGGGATCGGATGCTGGGCAAGTTTTTGGTGCGGCGTTCTACTAACACAAACAGATTGGTCGAGGGCGAAGCAGCCCGTGGCAGGCGAATGTGGTCGGAGGGAGCATTTGTGGTTCTGTGTTTGATTGTACCTTGCTCACAATACCTGACTATGGTCCCTTCAGCTTACTGGACAATGGAGCGGCTGCTCTGTTGCGGGAAGCAGAAGTTTCCTGCCGGAGGAGGGAGAATTTCCGCGGGAGAGAGGCTACTAACGCAGACTAGCGGTGATGGATACGAGGGAGCGTACTGTGGATGAAATATAAGTTCTTTAACCTCACGTATTTCTATACACTGCCCTGTGATTACCCGGTGAATTGATGTGCTGTGAACGAAGCTACTTGTGGCGGCTGATGATGTAGATGAGACCCTGAAGACGATTGATGAATGACTAATTAAGCTTCGTTGGATAATTATGGGCGACCTTATCAAAGATGGCTGAAGTGATGATGATGATGATGATGTTGGCCATGATGCCAGGCAAACAATTTACAGTGGCCGCCGACTCAGATTACAGGGGGCAATAGCAGCAGTTGGCCGGCTGCAGCGCTGTTAACCGCCAATTAGCCGCGCAAACCCGCCACAACCATTCGCTGTCCAGGAGCGTCAAGCTGCAACTCAACACAAATCCCATCTCGGCTCGCTTTTCCGCCAAGATAAAACCATAATGAGCCAACTGGTGAAACCAGAAGCCAAAGGACATACCAGGAACAAGTCCTCAACGTCACGAAGTATGCATCGTTGCCTGCAGCCCCCCCTGTTGTCGCCCATCCAGCTTGTCAAGCTAACCTGTCCAGCTTCTAGGCCGCGGGCATCCACCAAGGGACCCCTAGACGCGGACGAGTGAGTATCCAAAGACCTCGCAATATCCTCTCACGGTACTGACGTTACTGAGTGACCCGCTATCCGCACCTGGAACCCCTAATCCGGCACAGGCGTCACCAAAGCCCGGCTTGCGCGGGGCCCCGGCGTCCCCGCGCGAGCGGCAAGCAGCCTCGTCGCCGGTGTCACAAATCGGGGAGCCGCACCGCAAGGACTTTTCCTTTCTGCTGCGTCCCGAGATCTACCACCCCCTGACGCCGCTCAACGTGCCCCTGGCGTTCCGCAGCTCGCCGCGGCAGCCCGACCCGCGGGACCGGCCGGAGGACCTGCTCGCGCGCGGGCACTTTCGGGCCGCCGCCATCGCCGCCGTGCAGGAGCTCACGGGCAGCGGGGCGGGGCCCGGCGTCGACGCGCGCGACACGCGCCGCATCTTTGACCTGCTCTACACCCGGCTCGCGTGCCTGACGCTCATCGACGCCACGCCGCTGGCCGCGCAAGAGGTCAAGGCGCTCGAGGACCTCAACAGCGTCCGCACCTACGTCGACGACGCCACCGGCGAGCACCTGGTGCCGTGGGAGCTGCGCGTGCTCAACGTGCGCCTGCAGGCGCTCGGCTTCGGCGACCCGCGCCGCGCCGTCATGAGCTACCACGACCTGGCGCGCGAGGCGCGCGAGCGCATCTCCAGGGCCGCGGCCCGCCGCGACAGGCCGGACGGCGAGCTGTGGAAGGCCCGGCTGCAGGATCTCGGCATCAAGGTCGCGGGCGCGCTCATCGACATGGACGACCTGCCGGGCGCCGCGCACCAGCTGCGGGGCCTGCGCGGCCGCGGCGACGCGAGGCTGGAGCTGTCCCGGGCGCTGCTGTGGCTGCAGCTCGGCGACGCGGACAGCGCGCGCGAGTGCGCGCGGCGCTGCGCCGACGATGACGACGCGGAGACGACGGAGAGCATCATCCTGGCGCTGTGCGACATGGCCGAGACGGACCACGAGGCGGCGCTGGCAAAGTGGCAGGCGCTGCGGGCGGACCTCGACGACGAGATGGTCGGCGTCAACGCGGCCATCTGCCTGCTGTACCTCGGGCGGATCGTGGAGGGGCGGGAAATTCTCGAGGGGCTGGTGGACAGGGGTTACTCGTCGCACACGCTGCTGTTCAACCTGTCGACCATGTACGAGCTGTGCACGGACAGGAACAAGGCGTTGAAGGTGAAGCTGACGGAGCGTGTGGCGGCGATGGATGAATCGTCTGCGGGATGGGAAAGGACAAATGTTGATTTCAAGCTATGACGGGACCATGGAGCATATCATTGCGTGAACATTTGCTACCTAGCCGACGGACTGAAGCCGTCGGAGAAATTCGAGCTACTTAGGAAGTCTTCCTGACCCTGCTCTGGTCGCCGTGCCACTGTTCAAAAATAGGAGCCGGCGTGTATTGCCGCTGGACCGGCGCGACACCCATGACCCGACCTACGCAGGATGCCAGCCATAATATAGCGTGCGTGCCGAGCCAGTCCCCCATATGTAAAGCCCGCGACACCATCATGCTCGGCCCGAACCAAGGTAGATGCCTCGCACATAGACGTGGCAGGTTGAGCAAGACAGGCAGGTTGTCGAGGTGGTGGAAAACGACAAACAGACTCGTCGTGACCCAGCAGTCCACCAGCAGCCCCCGCAACCACGACGGCAGCCTCGCCAGCCTGGCCTCGAGAGCCGGCGCGTGCAGGATGACACCATTCAGGTTCCAGAAGAAGACGGCTTTCTGCAGGTCTGCAGGATCGGTCCTCTCCACGACGACCGCGTCGTCGTCGTCGTCGTCTGCGCGCCGCCAGCTATGCCACGCACGGCGCGGGATCTTGACCTCGGGCTCGCCCGCGCCGACGATGCGCTCTCGGCCGTCGCCGAGGGTTACGCGGATACGGCCCCGTACGACCGCGAGGTACTCGTCGTGGCACTCGTGCCAGTGCAGGCCGCTGGACCACGTCGATCGCGGCGGGAGCGTGATGGTGACGCGGTCGCGCGCGGTGAGGTCGTACGTGACTGCGTTTGGGAGGGGGCGCACGATGACGGATGGGATATCGTCAGAGCTCATTCTAGCTGTACGAAGAATTTATCTCATGAGGCATGTGTAATGTGTATTTTCTTTCTCGCTCTCGCTCTCTTATTCTTTTTTGGCATGGGCTGTGATCTGGTTGTGATTTATCAGCTCGCGATTGGCTTACAAGTGCGGCGGCTGGTCAACCTGAGGTTGCCCGCCATTATAAATCATGGCGCCAACGAGCTAGAACGCCGCCACATGAGGAAAAGTGCAAACGATGGGGCAAGTGGATATATGTTGTGTGAATTTTTGGCTTAAGCCAGCTATCTCTCATGCGAATGCTTCCTTGCGCCATTCTTGTGCATCTCATCGATGGCCGCCCAAGACTTGCGTCATGTCTACTGTATCAACAGCAGCCGTTGGCGTGTTGCATGCTTGGATCATGTAAAAAGACCTATGTCCATAAATCCCAGAGCCCCTATGGCATCCCTGAATTTCGCCGTTTGATGTTCATTAATGGTGCGAATGCCCCGAAACCGGCGGCGGCGCGGGATCGTGCTGCATCGGCGGGTGTGGATCGTGCGGTGGGCAAGGATGATGTCCGTGGTGCCCGCCGTCATACGGCGGCGGCGGCGGCGGAGGCTCCGTAGTGGCGAACAGCGGCGTCGTTTCTGTCGGTCTCTGCAGATACCACGCTGGATCGGACCGGGGGCCGGGTGCCGGCTCCGAGGGCTCTGGGCCGCCGCCTCTCCCTCGCACGGCATTGAACACGGACAGCAGAGCCAAGACGACGGCCACGGTTACCATGGCGAAGAGGAAAAAGCTGAACCAGGCGGGCGGCGCGTCCGGGTCGCGGAACCTCGGCGGCGGAGGACCGCCCCAGCTAGGCGGTGGTCTGCCGGGAGGAGCTCCTGTTGCATGCGCGAGCGGCATGTCGTGCATGTTGATGACGGTGAGATGCTGAGAACTGGGCAGAGTGCGAGGAAAAAAGATGCGAACACAAGGTCCCCCCCCATGCTTGATCCTTTACGAGGCAGCCAATGACGTTTGGCACAAAGCGCCACTGGCACGCGACACGTGAGGCGTGACGACGGTGACTAGGAAAATAGGAGCAGAAAGAAGTGAATCGAATGATGAATGCATGATTAACTAGTTGTATGTGGCTGTATGAACTTTCACGTGGTATATATCGTGGCCAGGACATAGACTCGGCCTTTGAACCGCCGGTGGTGAGACCCTTTGTGGATCTCGCGCAGTGGGATCCCACTCCATGACGAGATGTCTATTAATAGAATCTGTCAAACCACCGAGATGAGGAGAAGCTGCAACGGTCTATTAGTGCGCATTATACTCTGTATTCTGGTTGCGCAACCAAGCCTAGGCCGTGATTGAGCCAGGCGCTGTTCGCAGAGGGGGGGGCTGGGCATCGCGCGGGGAGACCACGGCAGGAATACAATAAACAACACGAAGAATGCACAGATAGATGTAAAGCTTTGCTAGTGGCTGCTTGACCATTTGACGTCATTTACACATGTTGCGACTGATGGTAGAGGATTGCTGTCAGTCGCCCTGTCGAGCAAAAGAAAAGTATCAGACAACATTGCAAACACGTATTCAAGAAAAGTAGGCCAGTAACTGACAAAACGCAGAATAATCAATTGAACCCACTATCATCAGGTCTCTCTCTTTTATTAGGTAGCCCACTCGAATTGTTTGAGACACTGCTCTCCGTGGAGATTCCGTTTTCGGATTGCGGGCTTTTCCCATTGATCAACGTCTCTCAGCAGCACAACTCTCTCGGCGACTTGACCAAGACATTATTCACAACCAGTGCTGGACATGGTCTGTTACAGCCGACTCGATTCACAGAGCAAAACGCAAAAAAAGATGGCCGGCGGAGCGCAGGGGGTCCGACTCCGCGGGATTCGTCCCACTAGAACCTCGGCATCGGGCGGCTGGTGTCGCGATCCCTCTTCCCCACTTTACCCCAGCCAAGGGCATTAAGAGCTCCTCGATATCATCCAAGCTTCTTCCTCACCTCCTCGCCATTCGCATACTCGTGTGGCCCGTCACCGTCCCGAGTTCTCAAAGTAGAGAAGAAGAAAAAAGAAAAAAACAGCAAAAACAACACCATCTTTTCGCCAGGAACAGCCACCATGTCCGACCGCGTCGCCCAACTCGCCAACCACCTCAACTACCCCAAGGGCCTCCTCGCCGGGCAGGTCGCCATCGTCACCGGCAGCGGCCAGGGCATCGGCGCAGAGACGGCTCGTCTGTTTGCGAATGAAGGTGCCAAGGTCGTTGTGACCGACATTGACTCTAGTACGTTACCTCTCCTGCCCTCCCTCCCTCACTCTCTCTCTCTCTCTCACCCCTTCCTCATCCCCATCACCATCACCACCACCACCACCACCGTCACCGATTTGCTTTTCCCCTTTACTCACACACACAACCCGCAGAAAAGAGTGACGCCGTCGCCGACGCCATCAACAAGTCGGGCGGGCAGGCCCTCAGCGTCCCCGGCGACGTCCTCGACAAGGCGTACCTGCAGGTGCTCGTCGACCGCGCGGCCGCGTTTGGCGGCGGCAAGATCCACATCATCGTCAACAACGCCGGCTACACGTGGGACGGCGTGATCCACAAGATGACGGACCAGCAGTGGGAGACGATCCTCGCGCTGCACGCCACCGCGCCCTTTCACCTCGTCCGCGCCGCGGCGCCCTACTTCCGCGTCGCCGACGGCGAGCCCCGCTGCATCGTCAACGTCTCGTCCACGTCGGGCGTGCACGGCAACGCCGGCCAGATCAACTACGCCCTGGCCAAGGCCGGCGTCACGGGCTTCACAAAGACCATCGCCAAGGAGTGGGGGCCCCGGTTCGGCGTCCGCGCAAACGCTGTCGCCTTTGGCCACATCGCCACCCGCCTCACGGCCGCCAAGGAGGACGGCGCCTTCGTTGAGGGCCCCGACGGCAGCAAGATTGCGCTCGGCATCCCCCAGGCCCAAAAGGGCACCGGCTCCGGCGCCGCCCCGGCCAAGAGCGACATCCCCCTCGGCAGGCCGGGCACCGCCACCGAGGCCGCCGCCAGCATCCTCGCCGTCGCCAGTCCGCTCTTTTCCTACGTCACCGGCCAGACCATCATGGTGACGGGCGGCCGCAACATGTAGCGCGAAAAAGTTGTACAAAGTGTAAAATAATAATACGAGCATCAGTGCGAGCACAAGACTCCCAAGTTTGGACATTTCATGTATTACTTGTATCCGGCACAGCTGTGCCTACCGCGCCCTCCTCCACCATTAGACCATGTTGTACAAGGGCGTGCTACTTTCCCTTTCCCCTTAATTACAGTCTTCGTCGTCGTCGCCGTCGTCGCCGCCGCCTCTTTAAACCTTGAGCCACAAGTTGAGCACGCCCTTGGCATACTCGACAATCTCGTCGCCGCCGAGCTTGGACTCGCCGTAGAGGCGGTCAACAAACGTAATGGGCACCTCGGCGACGGTGCACCCCATGGCCTTGGCGCGGACCATCATCTCCATCTGGAACGTGTAGCCCTTGCTCTCGGTGCTGGAGATGACCTTTTCCAGCACGCTCTTCTTGTACAGGCGGAACGAGCCCGTGAGGTCGCTGACGCCGGGGCGCAGCACCGTGTCGGCAAAGAGGTTAGCGCCGCGGCTGACAAACTTGCGCTTGAGGTCCCAGCCGAACACGCCGCCGTTGCCCGCGTAGCGCGTGCCCGTCACGATGTCGTAGTTGGCCGTCTTCTGGAGCGCAATCATCTGCGGGATGAACTTGGGGTGGTGCGAAAAGTCGGCGTCCATGATGATGACAAAGTTGCCCGTCGTGAACTTGAGCCCGTGCACGTACGCCGTGCCCAGCCCGAGCTTGCCCGCGCGGGGCTTGAGCACCACGTGAGGCGCGTACGCCTTGACGAGCTGGTTCGCGACCTCTTGCGTGCCGTCGGGTGAGCCGTCGTCGACAATGATGAGCTCCCAGTCGAGCTTACTGTGGCAGGCGGGGGGGTTAGTTTGCGTGGCCAGAGGAGGGGTGGGTGTTTGGTCCGTCTCGTGGGCGGGGGGCTTACGCATCGGTAAAGGTGCGGTTTAGCAGCCAAGTGATGATGGGCAGATTGCGGCGCTCATTGTAGGTCGGCAGGATAACCGAGTACTTGTTGCCAGTAGCCTTGGGAGCCATTGTGAGGGTCGCGTCGAGAGGTTCGTCTGGAGGGGGGGAGGGGAGTTTCGTTGGAGGATCAGTCGGTTCCGTCGAGGAAAAGGTAGCGCCAGGCGAACGAAAAAAAAAATGGCTCGATAGGACAAGTTACGAATTGAAGAGAAAAAAATAAATAAGGTATAGTAAAAAATGAATGTGGACAAGTTGGGTGCTCGAATTGTCTGCAGTAAATAGGATTGTCGCCGCAACGATGCAGGAGAGCTGGCCGTCTTCAGGACAGCTTGTCAGGCGGGTGACTAAGCTGGCGTGAACCCCCTGAGAAATATGGGCTGCCCGCTCCACGGCAACTAGTGAAAACAGGCTTTCACTATTGTCCTTTTTTAACGAAATAGGGACACTTGAAACGCCTTTGTCTGTATTCTATCGAGTTGGTGTTCTATTACTATGTATCGTCCTTTTTTTAGCTGTGTATTGCAGTGCGGGGCGCATAGCATAGTTGTTGGCGAGCTGATGAACGAGAAAGTGATTATGCAAGTCGCATTGATCACCCACTACTGGGTGCGGCCTTTTCTCCCTCGACGGTCCTCCACTGACTGGGAAATCTTCTAATTCTTTTATTGGGAACTTTTTTTCCGGCATATTATTTTCTCTCTCAAAGTATCTCTCCTCTCTGAAGAAAACAAGAAAAAGAAGAGAAAAATCCGAGTACCAGCTTAGTACCATGAATGCTAAATCTTTATAGTACAGGGGCTGCAAAAAGATGCTGAATAATTATACAGTAATATTTATAATATACAAAGCTATAAAAATACATCTCAAGAGATGAGATATTTAAACAGTAATTGACAGATATAATCAACTATATATTAGTATAGCTCAGAGTTGCCTTCGGATTCGAACCCGTCATCTTAGCAGTTGGATGTATCAGAGACGCCTCGAGAGCCTGCTCCAATCGTTGCCTCTCATCTCGGCTCGTACTCTCCGAATTATTTGGAAGCATTGATCCAGTCTCCTGGTCACTCGCATCGTCTTCCGCTGCAGCCGAGTTTTCTTGCACGGACTGAAGCTCAATGTCGCTGTCTTCTCCTTCCTCCCTCAAACAGAGATTTGTAGCCTTGGCTGCATCTTCAAGCTCGTCCAAGCTTTGCTGCCGCGTTTCTATCACGCGTCGGGATGACTCGCTCTTGTCCGGCCGAATATCCAAGCACAGCAATGGCAGGAGGCTGGACTTCCAGATGGCCACGTGGTCGCGATGCTGGTGGGCAGTAAAGAGCGACATGACAAACAAGATCAACGTGATGACATTAAGAATGCACGAAAATAGCAACCACGGCCAGCGAAGCGTCATGCAAGCTGTTTTCTGTATAGCTATGCCGTTGATGTGGCGCTTTCTTCCGCCCAAACGGAAAGCTTCGCTGGGGTTCTCGGAGAAATTCCAAGGGCCAGTGCCGTCTGTCCGAAGAAAGTTTGTAACGGATGCCGCCAAGTTGGTGAATGCTTGCTCTTGGTAAGCAAATGTCACATTGTACCCGTCGTACAAACGCGCCAACCAGAACCGGTCACCACAGACAATATGGTTTGGTGCGTCGGTCATGGGCAGGCCGCAGTGGCCATTGAAGAATCTCAAGTATAGCCACGTACGTATGGACCAAGCGTAGTAGGAATGAACGAGGTAGACACAGTCTGCCGGAACAGCAACCATCTTGCCGTCGACCATCAGGTCCACAACCCCTCTCTCCCGCGTTCTATTGCCCAACAATGAGAAGTTGGCGGCCGTGTAGATTCTGCCATCTATCAGACAGGGAGTCTTGGCCAACATGCGATCATTCGCGCGTCCTGGACCCCCTTCCTTGGGAAGTTCACCGGTGGCGGGCATCAACGTTGAAGACAAGACCGTTTCCACAAGTTCGTTGCTTTGCACGGTGGCCTCGATGTCTTGCTTGCAAAAATACAAGCTGCAGGCGGCTGCAACAGGCCAAAAGGTTTCGTTCTCTCGAGAATACGGTGCCTGGCTGAGGATCGAGATGTCGGCCACTGTGTGGTTCATCATTTCCACAAAATCGGATGGGAGAGGCGGAGAGTAGTCGGCGAGATCCAGAGCGCCGGTCATCACTTTGGTTCCGTTACGCAGAGTCCAAGGGTCAACCTCGAGACTGCCCAGCTTGAAGAAATCACCGGCTAGCCCACCAATCTTTTTCGTCACATACTTGGAGGTTTCAATGCACTTGCTACACATGGCCACGGTAGAGTGGGTGATGCCGTGATCAGTAGGAAAGGTGCAGTTTCCTGTTTTGCACTTGACTTTAAGCCCGGCATCCACGTTACCGGATTTCATGAGTGCAGTTACAAATGCGCTTTTGAGTCCGATCCCGGGTTCCCAGTGGCCCGACGCATATCGGATATGCGAGTCCGCCCCGGGCAGAGCCTGGGCAACCGGTAAGGATGCCTCGCCAGCGGCTGCCGGCTCGTCGCATACTGTAGTCCTGACTGCCTGCTGAAGGAATGGGCTGATAGCGATGGATAAAATGAGGGTCACTGCGGCCAGAAATGGAACGATGGACTGCAACATTTCGGAGGCGAGGAGCTTGATGATGCGAAGAGAGCCAACCATACCGCGGCTGGCTTGGTCAAAGACCTGGAAGTCGCGTACACGACGCGGCTTTGACGAGTACAGCCACTGCCATTTGGCTTGGCCGATGATGGAAGTCAAAACAGCGAGCAAGCAAGCCCTGAGGGCCGTACTCATGAGTGCCACCAGAGTGTTGATGGTGGTTCCATTGGGCCATTGAGGAAGCGGACGACCGTCGTAATACACGAGGACGGCTGCGATGGCAATGTGCAAGCCGGCCGAGAAGACGATGGAAATGCACTCCCACGTCCAGAGTTGGTAAAAGGCAGGCCTCGTCTTTGCCTGCGCATTTGGCTTGCCTTGGCGAAGAGCCTCATTATCGCCATTCATCCTCGCTTTGCGATTTCGCTGGAAGCCACTCATTTGAACAGAATATACCTTGTTCGTTTCAAAAAGGCATACAGTCATTCGGAAGAATGAGCATCGATGGAGAGGGGCTCGAAGAGGCAAAAGGCGCAGCCCAGAAGGATTTTAAGACACTGGGCTCGACGGTCATGCAAGGCGCCCAGCGACAACGCCAGGTGCATTTCAGCAGCCGCAGATGCAACGCAGAAAGAGGCTGTGTTTTGTGTTTCATCACGTGTTGACCACCTGCATTCAACTTTGCGGCCCGGTCGTGGTTCGCACAAGGCAGCCTCTCCCATCACTCTTACAGTATTTCATACAACCGCCATGTGTTGGGCATACTGCCCCCCTGGTGCATTGTTGTAGAATGTCTGCTTTACCTTATCAAGACGCCCTCTTCTTGGTGATGCCTACTCGTACAAGATCCCGTATGAGCTACATCTGTCTGCTATAGTTCGGGAATTTGTGAGCAGTATTATGGATGCCGGTGCGAGCGGCGATGCGACGCCTGCCGCCGCCGCAACACATGAAACAGCGAATGCGACCTTTACGACAACGAATCTCGGCGCTCTGACTACGGAATTCATAGCGGCAGACAGCTGCACGTCGACAACATTGTCAGATGCAGGCATCGCCGCTCAGACGAGGCCATCGCAGGATGCCCCCGATGCCGGCGACATTACAATCAGCGGAACCTACTTCATCTTTACGCAAGCCAGGACTTGCGGGCCGGACGGTACACCCCGTGCAGATGAAGCCTGTTTTCCGCCGAGATATGCCGATGCCTGGGACAGCATGTACAGGCAGGAGCCTGCGATGACTGTGTTTCCGGTCTACTCTCCGGCGACGATTTGTCCGTCAGGGTATCGCGGGGGCTGTACCTTTGCCAATCCAGTTCCACGCACATGGCTGGGAGATGATTTGTCGTCGGTGACCACGGCGCAATCACACCTGACCACAATACGGGGATCGAATCGCGAGACAATCACGACGACGACCGTGGCCACAACAGTGACGGTGGCATTGACAGACGCATTTGCAAACGCTGCCAGTCTTCTTCTCAAAACTGGAGAAATAGCCGTGGCTTGCTGCCCGAGGTAACAGCTTCCTTGCTGCCTATTATCTCTTTTGCCAAGACTAACAGCCGTCCTTTTCAATAGCTCCTACTCTTGTAATGGTGCTTCTCCTTGGTATTGCCAAAGGGAGATGCGGGAAAACCAGACCGTCTTGGCGGATGTCAACTCGCTCTGTCCTGTCACACCAAACCCTGCCATGGGGACCTTTGTCGCTGGATGGCAAGCTTCATATGGATGGGTGGTCGCTCATATGCCGGCCGTTGTGCTTGTGCACACCACAACCGGTCCCGGATTCCCATCATCTCGGACGAGTACGCCGCTACCGACAAGCAGCTCTATCAACGCCAACTCTGCGCAAGTGCATCGCAATGGATTGACGACTGGGTCGAAAACTGCTATTGCAGTGTGTGTTCCTTTATTGACTCTTGGCCTGGCGGTTGGCCTGTTTCTATGCTTTCGTAGACGCTCGCGTCGTATAATACCTATTTAGTCTGAAGACGTATGGACGGCCTGTATATTGTGTCATTAGTTGTTTGTAAAGTTTATCCTAATCTACTAGCGACTGACTGTTCTACTCGCAATGTTTTGCCTGACGTTAGGTGCGCTGATAAACCCGACTTGACGGTATCCAGAGTTTATTCGTCTTGTGCACCCGCGCGGACCTCGATAGGCCAACCTGTGCCGACGCAGCTGCGGCACAATCGCCCTCGTTAGCAGCGTGTCTACCTTGGGCGCCTTCTTTAATACTCTAGTTCAACCCACTCCAGCTGGATAAAGGAGAAACTGGCCTATCGAGTAAAAAAATCAACCTAAATGGAAAAGAACCTCTGTCCAAGTTGTTGAAAACGCTTCTGGTGGGAGAAACGCTAGCGAACGCACAACCTCGACCAAGATAAAAATGCGAGCAATGACGAAAAGTAGTAAAGAGCCAGAGTAAACAATTCGAAAGAAAGGGGTTTGATAGATGTTGAAATGTTGATTCCTCTCGCGGGCAGCTACCCTCTCATATCTCCAGCTAATGAGTAGGAAGAGACACCGCTCAACAGGTAGAATGGCTGCGGTGACGACACTGCTTGCGTGCCACAACATTTTCTCCAAATGGCTGGGAAATTCAAAGTTCCACGCGACACAGTGAAGTGCTCCGAATATTAACAAGGAAAAGCAGGCAGCATTGTACAGGCTGACGTTGAAGCGTCTTGGAAGATGTCTGTCGCAGTGGACGGCGGTGTTGGGAATCCAGGGAGTGTTTCCTGGTGGTCCATATGAACTCGGTCCAGCGTTCGCCAGACGTGCCAACTCACACGGCGTAGCGCATCTATCAGCAGCCACCAGAATGGAATATCGTGCGTCTTTAGGCTTGTCGCGGAGGAGAAAGTATGTGATGACCGTGCAGATGGCCGAGGCAAACGTCATAATTTCCAGCTGCGACGTCGGCACCCTAAGACTGACTCGGAGTCCAAGCTGCGCCGCGAACCACGCCATTTGGCAGATGGCCACAGCTTTAACAAAGTCATCGGCTTTGTTTCGATCGTCAAGATCATCCTCCGTAAGATGAGGTAGTCGTTCAATGATCCCCAGCTGCCGTGCAAGGAGGAGCTGATTGGCGTCTAGGATCCATGTGTCCTGTTGAAGTCTCCTTAGGTTGCGCAACCACGACCGGTACAGCACACTAAATCGCTGTCGTTCCCAGTCGTCTTCAAAGTGGCTGAGATTCAGCGTGCTTATAATTTGTTCTGCGCTTGAAGCATTTTTTGCATCTTCTCTCCAGGGCGCCTCGCCGATATTGAACCTTGGCTGGTACGTATAAGCGTTTGGTCTCCTTTGGGACCGGCGGATCTCTCTGGCCAATGCGTCCTTAATATAACCCGGTACGGCATCACTTCCATGCGATGTTGCTTCGCTTTCAGCGACTTTTTCACGCACCAGTGCTGTGTCTATTTTTGTCTCATCTTCTTCAACAGACTGTATTGCCTGCGACTGGCATTCGCCAATGGTCACTGCTGCTCCTCTGGCGCTGGTCGGGCTAGTCGGTGTCTCAGAGTCCCGTGCTTGCAACTTTGCAACTGTACCAACTTCTTCAACAGGCTTTGCTACCTGCGGCTGACATGCGTCAATAGTCGCTGCTGATCCTCCGGCACTGCGCGGGCTGCTCGGGCTGGTCGGTGTCGCAGAGTCCCGTGCTTGCAGCTTGGCAAATGTGATGCTGAAACCACCCATATTGGCAAAGTACGAATGTTTTCGCACCCAGGGGACACCGTCCTTCTTGCTCCACTCGGCAAATTCGGCTTCGATTGAGCACACAGCGCGAAAGTCAGACCAAGCCTTTCCTACCATCCACTCTGGGGCAACCATGTTTACTAGCATCCAGCATACGCTCGAGGACAATCGGCAAGCCGTACGGGTGTATTGTTCTTTTGCGTTTCGCGGTGTGCTTTGGCAGGGAACATTGAGATGCAGGACCGACCATGTACAAATAACAAGGATGCTTAGACAGCTCCAGACAATATCCAGGGTGCCTCTTGCGTTTGGTGATCCGACAAATGTAGCAGGCCCGTCTGGTGGCAGGGTGCAGTTGATGTTAAACCGAGTCATGTTGCGGGATACTGTATGAGTAATGTAGAGAAAGAAGGTATTTACGGCGACGCGACAACGTCAGCGACTCGAGAAGCTTCGGCGAGAGGTGCTTTTAAATAACAATAATCACTTCATAGCAGTCAAACGGGTGAGTGACCTGACGCTCTGATCGGCGGGCCGATCCTCGAATTCCCTCCCGCTCTGATCAGGGGGCTGATCCCCCAATGTACTTTGTCGAGCATGCAACATGCAGGGTTGCCAAGCCTCTAACGCTAACTGGGAGTTATCTTGTTAGGCTGTCGTGTGGTCTTGGCAACTTGGTTGGGTGTCGATTCAATCTATCCTTTGGTAAGGGACCATGGAGCTCATTTAGCCGTTAGTCGATAACAAGGCCATAATTGTTGAAAGTAATGCATGTGCGAATTGAGCGACAAGTTCACCAGGCTCTCGCTGCACTGCTCTTGCTCAGTCCCTGTGCAAACCTGTACATCGCCAATGTCATGTTCCGTCCGTGTAGCCAGCCCGTCGCGCAACCAGTACTCGGGAAACGGGTGCCGAAACCCAGCCGCCAGTGGCACGTATGTGGTCGCCACGTCCTGGTAGTGTGTGATGCGATAAGTCACGCGACGACGCCTTGCGCCTCCTGGGTACCGCACCAAGACGTCGTTGCAGATGCGCGGGCTACCGTAGTTGTACTGCGGCACCCCCGTGAAGATGCCGCCCTCGCGGCGCAGATCCAGCGCCGCGAGCTGCCCTTCGGCGCCCCGCCCCCTCCAGCGAGTGGCCGGTAAAGGCAAGCGTGTACCCAGGATGCCGTGCGGCGGCCTGTTGGGCCCGCAACCGTAGTGTCGGCTTGACCACGCGCCATGCCTGCGCAAAGCCGGCGTGCATGCGGCAGTCGGGGCCGCCAGAAGGAGCATGCTGTCATTAGCACGACGGCGTCGGCGAGGAAGTTGGGGATCGAGGCTGAGCCGCGGAAGATGACTACAGTTTCGCGACAGACGTGATCGGCGGCCACAAATCCGGGGCTAGACCTGCCAAGTCGCCTCTAAATCGATAGAGTAAATCATTCGTCAGCAGATTTCGTAGCCTTTTGTTGTGCACAGGTCCCCGTATGAGCTCATGCAGATGCAAATCTTGCGACTTACTTGAACGAGGCAACAACGGAAACATTGTTACTCCCAAGCGTTGGACATTGGGCCTCGCAGCAAGTCAACAGCGTTCCAGACGCCGCACCAGATTGGCAATACGAAGCGGGAAGATATTGCGCATAGTGTTTCGGGTTACTGTACAACTCTTCAGTCACTAGATGCATCGGCTGTTAGAGATATGCCATTAGGCGATGCTTGCAAATACCAAAACGAGTAACTGTGTTGGCAGGCACCTCCCACCAGCTGAGTCAGCAAGCACTCACAGAAGGTCACTGGCGCCGCCACCCTCCTAGATAGCTTCTTCTTTGATGCATCATCATCACAGTCAAGGTTTCTTCATCGACGCTTCTGTTCGTGCCGTGACCTGGTGATGCGTCTTTGCTCTCTTTGATCCGCATTAAACTGACATGGCTGCCGCTCGACGCGAGTGGGTAGGCACGAGACAAACACGCCACTTCAAACTGCAAGAACAAAATTGAGCTTCATATTCCCTATTGCTAAGGTACCCGATATCGAATAGATAGGAGTGCAGAATGAGTCGCTCGACAGAACTCTGGTACAGTGTGTAGCAATATATTGGGGGTTGACAGCGCAGTATATTCCCTGGACCCGTGCGAAGCTGAATACTTATAAATAAATCCAGAAACAGCTATCACTGGCATCCCTATAAGCAAGTGAAAGGCACAATGTACCTGTGGTCGGACAGCTGAGTCTCTCTCGTTGGTGCGTTTTGACTTTCCTCACGATCGCCTGGCTGTAAGACGCGGGGAAGACGAAGCTGCTCAGGCTCGGTGCAGCAGAAACTCAATCACATCGGTAGATGCCACGGCTTGGCAATTACTGCACCTCGGCTCATTCTTCTAGAAGACCACTGCTAGTGTTCACTCAAGAACTTGGTTAGGTGGGATCGTTGCGAGCATTAACGATTGCGGGGTGAGCATGTTTGTGTTTCTAAAATTCGACCAATTCGAATGCACGTTGGGGACAGAGCTGACAATTGTGGTAATGACTACTTAAAGCCTACTAATATTGATGGTCGTCAGAGTCTACCTTGGTGGATGGTACTGCACACCATCATCGATGCATGGATGCCTGACTGACCTAGTAGAGGCGTCATCATGCAACCTACGGCCGAGAACAACACCCTCGTACTCTGCGCTCATTCCCGTCACCAAGTCCATCGCCAACTCGCGATAGCTCGGGATATTTGGACCCGCTAAGAGCATGCCAAATACTCTGGCGGATCACAGGGCGTCGCCTATCCGTAAGCAAGAGGTACAGTTGCCAGGCAGACAACTCATGCTCTGTCTTGCGTGGTCTTCTTGATCCTCGCAGTTTATCCGAGCTTAACACTTGTACTTCGTTCGAACGGAGAGGAGTAGTGTGTCCGCTTGACGCCTTGCGGCTGGCTCGTCTTGGTAAGCCAGTTAGGGATCCAACGTTCTTGTATTCTTTATCCCAAAACAGACTGCATTATATCTTTTACTCTGGCGACCCAGGCTGGTACCACCAGATTATGGAGTTCCCAAAGATCCTTTCTTCCGCCACAGCGCCATCTTAATGCATAAGCCGCTGTAGCTTACCAGTTCACAGGTCGTGTTGTGTGAGTCACCAACAAGCTGCACAAACAGCCCACGAAACTTTGCTTGGACCTAATGGGGCCGACTAATTCTTAGCAAAATTCATTTCTATGCAAGTCTTCCCATAGACCACCGCGGCTTCTCGCGGGACTCCTTGGACTAAGTTTTACGATACTGATCAGTACTTCAGGGCAAGTCACCTCTACAATAGGTCCAGGCACTCTAGTGGTAAATTGGTTCGGCGAGTACCTAATTGTATCTCTTTTTGACTTTGCGACAAACCTTGCTCGATGAACCTGCTTATTGGCTGTACGTAATCTTGAACAGCGGCGACTCACTCGCATCCCAGTCCTCTTCATTGCTAGGGTTGCCGAAAATCCTCAGGGCTCGCACGACCAGTTTGTAATAGCCCTCGGGCACATAGCTGCCTGTGTCGAGCTGACCATTCCATTCAAACTGGGTGAACTGAAGCAAGTCTGGCTGTCCCTGCTGTAAGTTGCTCGGTCGCCATGAGACAGGAAACCCTTGAACCTGGCCAATCGATGCGTTGGCTCCATTCGATGTGGCATTGTTCGCCGGCACGACGTCAGCACGCACGAGAGGGGTTCCCAGTGTTGCGTTGATGTTTAGTACGAGTTGAGATGTCGCAAGGCGGCCCGGTGTTGGCAACACAACAGTGGTACCCTCACTGACAGACATGTTTCCAAAGACAAGCGAGGCGCCGTCGGGTGGCAGGGCCTGGTGTTGACGGATGGAGCCGGAGAATCCTTGATACGGAACAGAAAGAGCGCTGCTGTCAGACCCGTTTATCGCAATCCAGCCGGACCATAACGGCATTCGACGTGCGTCAAGGCCATCAGGAACTGACGCGGACACTTGGATGTTGGCGGAGTTCCCAGGGGCCACGGTGACAGATGTGTCGCTCAGGGTAATGACAGCCGGGGCCTCAATTGCCTCGAGCGTCTTGGGATACGAAGAAATGGTGTCATCTTGCGTAAAGGTATACACCGTGGCCGCGGGAACGTGAGAAAACCGGTACGTGATGGCTTCGGTGCCAGTGTTCTTGATGGTCAAGTTGAAAGAGGCTGCCGCATGCTCAGTGTCGTTGAAGTTGAGACCGGCCGGTTGGACGAGAGTTGTAGCATAGGCAGCGTCGTGGGCACGCGTCAGACCACCGCCCTGCTGAGCGACCGGGGCAAGGTAAGGTAGGAACTCGTCTCCGTTGTGGTACAACTGCGGGTTCGAGTGCGAAACAAGAAGGCTTTCGATGGTGGCTGGATCCAACGAGCCGTGCACCTCGCCAATCAGTGCAACGATGGCAGCGATGAGAGGACCGGAGAACGAAGTTCCTCGTGTAATCGTGTAACCAGAAGGATTCGACTCCCTCCAGTCCGTTGTGATGATTTCTTCGCCAACCGCAGTCAGGGAAGGCTTGAGACCGAGATTCCACGAAGGGCCCCAGGAACTAATGGCGGAAACAGCGCCTGCAATCTCGTCATTCGGTGCCTCAACATAGATCCGTGGTCCTTCAGCATTTGAGAATGCTGTCGCAAGGACCTTGCGGCCAGAGCGGAGCGCCGTGAGCATCGCCGTCGCAGTGTCAAACCCAAGCATTCCAACAGCGACGACACCCTCAGGCAAGTCCTCCATCCAATAGCTGGCAGGAGTCCAGTCTTCGCTGTCTTTGTAAAAGAGAAAGCGCGTAGCCTGCTTTTGGCGAAAGGCCTTCATCCTAGTCCGCAGGTTGCAGTCCCCTTCGCCGGTACGGAAATGAAGTAGGACGAGCTTGTCGCTCAGATCCGGTGTTTCAGGACGAGGCAGTCCACAAGCCTGAGTACCGTTGCCAGTAGTCGTTGCATCTGCAGGCGGCAGGGCGTAGACCTCCATTGGGGTGCCGGTAAAGTTGTCCGAGGGCTCTGTCGGGTAGAAGTGGAAGGTGGCCGCAGGTGCATTATCGATGGTGTACTCGGCCTCGCTGACCAGCTGGGGAGCCACGCGGCTATTCACCATTCCGACACTGATGACCCCGCTGGCGACGGCCGGGTCCAGGTGCGTAAACAGGCCGAGCTCGCCGTCGTTGCCGGCGCCCTGGACAAAGACGACGCCGCTCTCCGTGGCCCGCGTCGCGGCCGACGACAAGAGACTGTCGGGCCACCCGCCCGGCAGCCCGGCCGACGACGAGATGATGTCCACGTTTTCGCCGAGGGCGCGGTAGATGGCATCCACCATGACGTCGGTGTGAAACTCGCCGCTGCAGCTGATGCGGTACATGCCGAGCTGGGCGCCCGGCGCGGCGCCGGTGAAGCCGAGGGCGTTGGGCTGGGCGCCGATGATGCCGGCCACGTTGGTCCCGTGGCCCTCGCAGTCCTTGGGCGTGGGCTCGTCATGGACCAGGTCTGCGCCAAAGGAAAAGAGGCACCCGGGACCGAAGCAGCCTCCGAGTGCGGGATGTTCATAGTCAACCTAGATGTGTTAAAACTCGGGGGTTGCAGGAAAATTAACCAGGAAGGAGCTCCTTACACCAGTATCAATCATGGCAACCTTGATGCCCTTGCCCGTGATGCCTTTGCTATGGAGCTTGTCAACCTGCATCATAGCGTGAGGAGTGTATGCAGTGGTGTTTGTTTGGCGCAGCGCATGTCGCGTTGCCTGACGTTTGCTCATCTTGCCAATCGACGAGTATTGCTTCTGGTTCTTGGGCACTCCCACGTTGGACGGATCAATACCGCCCAGCAAATGCATCTGAACCGGATACACCTTGACAACATCATCCATGGAGGCCACATTGTTGATGTTGCCTGCATTTTCGAGCGTTATCGAAACAGCCTTGTAGGCTTCGCCTGCCTTTCCATTGCCAGGTGCGTAGTCAATCTGCCTACGAATGCGAGCATGGGCTTCTGTCGTGACTCTTTGTGCAAAGCCAGCGACATCCTACACTTTCATGTTAGGTGGACAGAACCTGGAAAGTTTCTCTTGGGGAACTCGGACGTACAGCGCTTTTGTCAAGTTCAACAAAATAAGTGCCATGAAGCACTCGTGCTGCAGTTTCGTTGGCGGCAGAGTGCGTTATTGCTAGTGCAGCAATAGCAAGCAAGGACCTCACCATGGCGTGCATTGTTCCGCCTCGAGATGTCGAATTATTTCACACGCGATGCTCGTTTGTCTACGGTCTTGTATTTATAGCCGCGGCAACAAGATAAGAGCTTCCCAAAGTCCATCACTTGGCATAGAGAGGCAAGCGCTCCGCCCCCTTCCCATACGTGCCGGATAGAGAGGGCCATGACTGACATTTCGGCCCTTGATTGCAAGGGTCGAGAGCGGCCGGACATCGCGGACCACTTTAGAATGGATTGTTAGCATGAGCGCCATGACATGACTACGGATCTATGAGCAACTATTCCGGGTTTCTCTTGGCAGCATCTCCGCCCACCGGTTTACTGCGGATAGTTGACGTTGCCGTGAGTTTGTAATCTGATACGAGCTATAGCACCCTAGTTATAATATCGTTATCGTCTGTACGGCAGTGCATAAAACAAGGTATCTCAATTAAGCTATCTAGTATATATAATCATACGAGAGGGTACGCATAATTCTACTAACGTCGGCCACCCACTTGCGGGCCACCCCACAACGCCTTTCACCGCGATATTCTACGGAGGCAGGGAGGTAAGGAGGTCGGTCGCCTTCAAAATAAGCTCATCACGCTAACCTCGCACAACCCTACGAGCAGGGATTCAGCTTGGGCAGGTACAGCAGGCCACAAAAAGTCTAGAATATGATCAGCGCTACCGACCGCGTCACTAAGGAGCCTATAAACAAAGGTACCTCTAACACACGCATTTTTATAGCTAAAAACGAAGTACCTAGTTTTTTAGAAAGCTCTTTAGTAAAGCTTTAATACTATATATAGAAGCCCTTTACTTTTTTTACTACTTCTATATAGTATAGCTAAGAGCCTAATAGCTACTAGACTAAGTTATTATCTAGTACCTCCTACGTAACCTATAGGTAGGCTTTAAACCTATAGATATTTTTTTTATTATTTATAAATTTATAAAGGTTAGGGAATAGTTTAAATAGTTTTTTTTTTAATATAGCTTATATATATTTAATAGGGTTAAGATTAGGGCTTTTTACTAGCTAGTTAAGTATAGAGATTTTATAGCTCTAGAGCTAACCTATTATTATATATAAAGTATAAATTCTTATATTATTTTATTAAAAATAATTCTAATTTTTATATATAAGTAAAAGGCCTTCTTATAAAGTTATAATATAAATTTCTAAATTTATATCTTTTTTTTAAATATCTTCTAGTATTATAATAATAAGCTTACTTTTATTACCTTTATAGATAGCTCCTTAAATTATAATAGAGATATTTACTTTAATATAGGATTTAAAATTAATTATTTTTAGAAAATATACCTCCTATAAATATTACTATACCTATAAATAAGGATTCTTAATATAATTTTATATATTATATTTATCTAAAAAGATAATCTTAATTATATTAGATAGGTTTAGAAGATATCTCTTCTTTAATATAAAATACCTTATTAAATTCTTTATCTTTTATTAACTAAAGAATATAAAATAAAAACTAGTCTTCTATATATTTTATATTAAATAGAATTTTTACTTTTACTTTAGTAAGGCATAAACCCTTAGCCTTTAAAGTAAAAGTAATTATATAAGTATTAATAGGGTTTAATAATAACTTTATTAGTATATTTTTTAAAATTCTAGGATTCTAATAAATAATTTACTTAGTAGCTTAAATATCTTAAGGAAAGAGCTTCTTTAGCTACCTAGAGTAGCTCTTTAGAGTTATAAAGTTAGTTATATTATAGCTATTAATAATCTTTAAGATAATACTTTAATTTATATTAAACTTAGCTATAATCTTAGTCTATATTATACTTATATTTTTAGCTATAATAATTACTATATAGGCTTTATTTAAGAATTAATAGTTTTTTTAATAATTTCCTAATATAATAGTGCTAAAGGTATACTTTTCAGGGGTCTATAGTATTATTTATTCGCGATATAAGAAAGTATAGGTTTTGAAGCCTAATGGCGCGATGCCTAACGCGTCGCGCATTATTCCAGACTTTTTGTGTGGGGCTGTACATCAAGGTACATAGAGCACTATAAGTACTACCTAGAGTGTGATAATACCGACCATCATAACTGCCCAGGTAAGCTTGCCCCAGCAACAGGCAGCAGTGGGACAGTTTTTACGCTGCTGGCATCCGCAGGTGTTCCAGTCATCGACCTGCATCACCCGAAAAACGTGAACATTGCCATGTCCAAGTCCAAGTACAGCCTCGATGCCTCAATTGCAGCTTTTTTTTCAAGTTCAGGGACATCTGCGACAAGGAAGACATGCGATGAGTTCGCCGTCCGCATGTTTGGGGAACCAGTTTTTCCAGTTCCCCTGCAAGGAATGGCAAGCTATACTGTGGTGGCGGGGCACGACAAGGTTGTTCAGTTCCGTGAGCAGAGCAATCTTCTGGATATGGAAATAATGACACTCGCGAGGCAAGTTCACCCGACGGTCGTGGCAGGCTGTGATTTCCATGGCCTTATCGGTGGAATACAGTCAGACGGCTCGGAAGCCGGCAAGTGTCCGCTGGCTATATACTCGATGAATGCCCTTCACGGAAGTTGCTACATCTTCGTGTGTGGCTCTTTGGAGGATAACTTGTCACGCCATCTCAACACCGTCAAAGATTTGGCAAGGTGTGTTACTCGTATGCTATTGATTGCTTTAAAAAGCATGGCTAAAGCAACAGTACTAGATTTTTCGCCGAGTCCTGGCTCAGTGGCCGGCGCTCAGAGCCATCCCTGATGACGACGAGTGCCAAGGAATGTGCCCGAATGTTCAAGTATCTCGCTGATACCCTACCTCGTCGGTTTCAGCACCATGTGACCGAAATTGAGGAGATCCTACCCTTGCTGCCATCTGGCGATTATCCTTTGGTTCTCACACATGGCGACCTCAACGAGATGAACATCCTTGTCGACCCGGCCAGCGGCAGAATAACGGGAGTTGTGGACTGGGCCGAGGCGAGCGTCCAGCCTTTCGGCTTCGCGCTTTATGCTCTCGATAATACTCTTGGATACATGGGCCCAAGCGGGTGGAAGTATTACGAAAATGCCGACTGTTTAAGGGAAGCTTTCTGGACCGAGTTTGCTGCCTTGATTGGGGGCTTGCATCAACAGACCATGACATACATACGCTTGGCACGGGTTGCGGGCTTGCTCATCAGGTACGGCACGACATTTGATAGAGGGTTTGGGAGTATGGTAGGGGTACGAGACCCAGCTGACGCCTCCCTCCAATACCTCGATGCACTGTTATCTGGTTGACTTTTGCAGAACCAGACGCATGGATTCAGAGATTGTCCTACGTAATTGGATGATAGACTGTCGTATGTAGCACTGTTAGCGGAGGAGAGGGAGATTTCTGATAGTGAAGACCGCCTGTCTCGTGACTGAGCATAGTCAGTGGGCCTGCTGGCCCGGAGAAGAGATAATATTCCACCATGTAGACGGCTACCCGAGTTTGATAGCTATGCGTGAAACTCTGGCGGTGGGAGGGTTGATGCTGATGTAGCCTCTAGAATCATAAACTAGCTGTGGAATTTGTTTCAAGCGTCCTGGCATATCGTCCAAATGAAGGAAAATGCAAGAGGCTGACTTATCTAATCGTTGTACTAAATCTAGCGTAATTCCTCGTACTGAACGTACAGCAATACATGCATCAAGAGTGTTTTCAAGTATCCTACGCAGCAGCTTGAGCATCGACTTCCCAGCTATCACCTGCCAGACGGGAGATCGATACTAGAGACGCATCGATCCTGGCAGCTCGACAGAATAAATATATTAATGTATATTTATTTCAGATATATATATACTATATATACTATATGTATAAAGAATGTCTTTGCAGGATCTACTGGAAAATCGGAGAGCCACACAAGCGCAGCGAGTTCCTCAGGTGGTGCAGCTAATAAGCCAATTGACCGATCGAGAGCAGGTATGCTCCATAAAACCCTTGTGTGTTTTTGCATGTGAGAAGAATCGCATGTGAGAAGAATCAACAGGAGAGGACCAAAGATGTACAGGCAAGATAAGACCGTGGAAGAAGTCACATCGAAGAGTAGCGCACCAGGCTCAACTCCGCGCCTGCATCACGTGGTATTTCAGAACAGCGTCTCGTTAATTCTGAGCTACTTGAAAGCGAAGTGTGTGGCACTTGAATAGTTGATAGACTTCATCAATCGAGAGACCATTCAACTCCCTCAAAGGTTGTAGGTAGAAAAAAAGTGCAGCATGAGATTTTAATACTCACATCAGGCAACCCAAAGGAGAGTGTGAATGCTACCCTGGCTTGTTCAATGTTGCAGATCCGTCAAGGGCCCGTGTTGTCAGTCTCTTTCCGCGGCCGATTCCTTGTCAAGTTGTATTGTGAAGCGATTATTCTTCACCACCATGATCAGCGGATTGGCGAAGCTTTTCACTGCAGTTTTACACCAAGCTCCGTCTTGGGTCTTTCGTACCAAGTAGCTGAGTGATATGCCCTACACGGCATGTTCATTGTGCTATGGCGCCCAGTGGCTTATAGCCAGCAGGCTCGCTGTCTATGCCTATGTACATGTTCGAGCTTTTCATGTGTATTCTGTACCGACCGAAAGTTGGAGCTGAGCCTTGTCATTCGATCAGACCGTGTCAAGAGAGGGTCAGCGGCATCCACTTCAAACTTGCCCCGGCCTGCCACGTTCCACCACGATGATCAAGGAACCACCACCCATATAACCCGGCCACCGAGTCGCACTGATACAGGCTCGCTTAGCTCCCTCCACCTGCCAATCATGCAACTGCAACATCTCTCCGAAGGTAAGCCAAGCTCAGGTACCTAGTTCAGGATGGCCGGTACGCGACTGCGAATGGCCGACTAGGAGGGGCTGATAGTAGTGACAACTGAGATTGGGCTCGTGATGCCACCATTCCCTGGCGCCACCGTGACAGTGGCGTCAGATGAAAGCTGAACGCTGCCGATGGTAAGACTGCCGTTTTTGATGGTGTACGTGGCTATCTGGATCTTGAGGTTCAAAGTGCCGGGCTGTCCGGGAGTGGCCGCGGGTAGTATATAGGTCTGGTTGCCATCACTAACCGAAAACGTCTGGGGAGAAGCGTTCCTGATATCGATACCCGAGATGGTTGTCCATGATGAGTGAAGTAACAACGTGTAATTGCAAAAAAAAAAAATGAGGTGCTGTGCTGTCTGGGTTTGGACCGGGTGTTTGCTCGTACTCATCGTCTACTTATATAGCCGGGCACAATTTGACATTAGTAATACAAACTACAGACAAGATTCAAATGCCACTTCAATCCATCTGGAAGAGTTTTGCGCACCGTCTTCTGCCGTGAGAGGTGATACCCGACAACAAGAGCACTTCGTACCAAGCAAGACAAAAGCTGCGATGCTGCGGGGTTGAGCGGAACGAGACGAGCTGTGCCGCACGCATCATCGGATACGGCAAAGTCAAGTTCTACAGGCGTCTCAACAGCATGAAAATGCCAATCCTCGAGACGTTGCATAGGTCTTGCGGCAGGCTTGCGGAGAGCATACGACAGACA
This sequence comes from Cordyceps javanica, assembly GCF_051103115.1. NCBI lineage: Eukaryota > Fungi > Ascomycota > Sordariomycetes > Hypocreales > Cordycipitaceae > Cordyceps > Cordyceps javanica. The sequence continues at coordinate 5,316,210 of NC_139296.1, forward strand.
GTCTCTTGTGAGACCGAGTCGCTGGCAAAGAGTGTCTCTCACGACCCAAGAAAGACACGCTCTTGGCAAATAAAGTTGTAAATAGAAACTAAATTAAGCTAACCAGTATAGCCATGTAATTTGCATCTCAGTAGCAGCAAGCATCTTCATTGCTTGAGATGACCTCCGTGCTTGGCTCAGATGAGATCTCCGGTGCGGCGATTGTGCTTGGAAACACATGTGCCACCCAAGAAGGAAACGTTTCAGATGGCTTACTGCTGAAATGCAGAACACGAAACAAGACTCCACGTTGTCAGACAACAGACAAGTTGGCTATTGGCCATGCCGTGGGCGGCACGCTCCTCGAAACGGCTTGTTGCTTGTCTCTCAAGCCCACAGCCATGTATGTACTGTCTGGAAAGAGAGAGAACAGTAAAGAATAACGGCATGACTATACTTTCGGGTGTAAAATCTTGTACATGAATAATTCAAGTACTTTGGTTGTCTCTGCAGGAAGTCTACCACGAGCGCCGCTATGAACTGAGTGTAAGTACTTGGCATGTCTGCATACGCAAGGCCATACCATCACGCTCTTTTGCACAAACATTAGGTACTGATGAAGCGGTATTTGACGAGTTTGACATATTGTGGCTTTTCCAGCTGTCCGCGCCGTGTTGTCTATTTCTTTTATATAAGCCCACGTCGCCTATATTCTTGCAGCGTCACTTCCCCCGACTTGGGCCAACATCATCTTTACTGCCAAACCACGCGATATGCTCGTCACTGCTCTCTAGCTGCGAGACTACTATGGCCACTTCCTATCGAATGTATCTGTGGTACCCGGATTATCAGCATGGGGATGGTCGATCAGCGGCCTTGGACGACGGCCTTGTCGCGACCAGTAACTGCCAAGACCAGCACGGGTGCGCGCATCAGCATCGTAAAGACTTGGCTACTTACACGTCCTTCCTTTTAGCGGCCAGTAGACCATAGCCTTGTCTCCCGGCCGGAAGCAGCGACGTGCGTCCGTGCGTGCGTCCTGCACCCCCGGGTCGAAGCCCGGGTCTACTAGCTGCACCGCCACCATGCCCCCCTGTGGGTTGACTTGATCCATGTGGTTGCCCGCCGACTTGTAGAAGGGAGTCCTAGAGTGTCGGTGCGTTTGCCGACAGCAAACCCTCCAACTACACACGCGCTTTCCAATATACTTTGTCTTTCGTTGCGTATTGATCTGGCCTGGCGACGCCGACAGGCACGCCCGAATCATGCGTGCATCTCTTCCTTTGCGTTCTTTGAATCATACATGACCAAATTGGTGTGGGTATCAACCTTTTTTGCCATGGACCAGGAACGCGGCGGAATTAACATGGCGCCAAGTCGTATCAGTAAGCTGTTCTTTCCGCACCTCGTATTATATGGCGATGCATGCAACCATCAAAGCACAGCCACGACGGTGGGTTATATTATTGCTCGTTAGCGTGCATCAGAAGAAAGCTACAATTGGCCCAACGGCGAGGGGCAGCTATTTCCGTTCTCCAGACAGTTTGGCGAAGGATCGATCAGGCTAGCCAGAGTGACATGGTGCGGTGCATCCCCGTCGCCGGCTCATTCGGGCAAATCACTAATTATAGCGACAGTCGATAATCCTGGTATGACGAGCGCTGGATTTAACCAAAGAGATTATAGTTTTACAGGGGTGAGACGTGCGCTACTCGCTTTACTCATTTTGAATTGAGTATCTACGGATGGGAACTTCTCGTATTATTCATATATTTCTTCGTCGATGTTCACAGCCACCACAGCAATTAGCACAGAGACCACTCATGCGCCAATGAAGCATGAATAGATACACTTCAGTGCAAAAGGCCCTCTCGCGCAGTTCCAGCCGTTCCTGGATTCATCGCGATCGTGTGCGCGGCCCGCGGTTCAGCTTCGAAGTGGGCCGGCCCCCTATCGTCATAGCCTTATAACATGCTTATTTCGGGCATGTTCGCACTCGCGATTTCCGTTTTCTTCATGATCATTTCAAAGATGACGCTCATCAATCCCATCAAGACCGTGCTTCTGGCGAGTCTGCTGCACTCTGTCCACGCAGCCAGCCAGCAGCAGCAGCCGTCAGCGAACCGTACCGGCTCTCGCAACCCCTTCAATGACAAGCTCGCCGACTTTGTAGGCGACGTCATGGACAGGTGGAAGTTTGCAGGCATGTCAGTTGCTGTCATGGACGGCGACGATGTGTACTCGCAGGTCAGTATCGACGAGACTTGGCGTGGTCTCCTAGGCCTCTAACTTTTCGCCAGGGATACGGGTACGCCACCCTGCCAGACGTCAAGGCCACTGCGGACACGCTCTACTTCGCAGGGTCGACATCCAAGGCTTTTACGGCTGCAGCCGTTGCCCAGTTGATTGATGGCGGGAATCATTCTGCGCTTGCGGACGGATGGAGCACCACAATCTCGTCCATCATCCGCAACGATTTTGTCATGTATGAGGATTGGTCCACGGAGCATCTCACTCTTGAAGACGCGGCCAGTCACCGCACTGGTATGCCTCGTCATGATGGCGCAATGTTTGCGCGCCACGATGATGACAGCCCTGTGACAACAGCGCAGCAGGTGCAGAATCTGCGATACTTGAAGCCCAGCGCGCCGCCGCGAACCACGTTCCAGTATTGCAACTACATGTATGTCGTCCTTGGGTATGTCGCTGAAGCGCTCTCTGGCAAGTGGCTGGGCGACGTTCTGCGTGAATCGATCTGGGAGCCTCTTGGCATGACGGCCACCTTTGGAGACACCAAGGATGCAGTGGCCGCCCCGGAGCACCTGGCAGCGGGCTACTATTGGGATCCTGAAGCCAAAAAGTTCGTGGAGATGGTGCTGGACAGCACCAGAGATTCGGGCGGCGCCGGGCTCGTCATCTCCACCGTCTCCGACTACACAAAGTGGGCGCGCTGTCTACTCGACCAAACAGCGCCGTTTTCCAAGGCTGCGCACGCCGATATTCGGAAGACGCGTATGCTCATGGGTGATGATGACAAGGCAACGGGCGATGGAGACATGACCTACGGGCTGGGTTGGATGAAGAAGACGCACCACGGCGAAGTGGTTTGGATGCATGGCGGAACTGAGTTGGCGTACAGTACACAATTGTACTTGATCCCGCGCCTTCGGTACGCAGTCGTAACCATGGCCAACTCGGGACTCGCCAACTCTGCCGAGAATGAGCTTGTCTGGAGGTTGATAGAAGACAAGCTAGAGGTGCCGCAAGAGCTTCGCTACAATCTCACTTCTAGGTAAGTCGGCGCTGATGGTGCTTTGAACTGTAGTTGACGTTGGTCTCTAGCTTTGACGAGGACGCAGAAGCGCAGAAGAAAACGCTTGCGCTGGCCGAGTTGGCTTACTACCCAAATCGCCCGGAAAAATCGATTCCCTCCTCTCTTACCAATGATCAAATCGCTGGCCAATACTATGACCCAGGATACGGAACCCTGCACATAAAGGAGGTTGATATTGGTAACAAGACGTGGCTGGTCGCGAACCGCACCGAGACCGTTTTTGCGTACGAGCTGCGCTTCAGACATGTTTCTGGCAACTACTGGCTCGCCGATGCGTTTATAACGGAGGCAAATAACATAGCCGGCACATATGCTGGCGAGTTTAAGATTGGCGTGGATGGCAAGGCGACCGGTTTGGAGCTGCAACTATCGCCAGCAGGCCTACTTGGCGAGCCCAATGTGTCGTTCAAACGGGTATAGCATGTGTATAGCCCATAGCTGGTCATATTAGAAAGAACATCTCGCAGGCATGAGTCGGTGCAGCTGGTGCCCTTGGACGAACGATTGGCCCATGCTCATTTGCGGTCTGTTTTGGCCTTCCAAATGGCGCAGCTCCCTAGCCGCACTAGCTCCATGATGAATTCACAGAGAGTCTGGATTTGCTGTATTTCACTACCAGAAAGAGAGTCGATCGGAATTGTTTGAAATGTGCCGACTGCCTGGATCAATGTTTCCAAGTCTCTCTGCGAGCTGTCGCCTAGCGGGTGGACGAGGACGTTGACGAACAGTGCCATGGCCGCCACTGGAGCAAATGACTGTATATATCTGAAAAGTTTAGTCAAGTAACATGGAAGAAGAGCTAGACCGAAATTAAACGTACTGAAAAGCCTTCGCTCCCGATAGCGACAGAGAGAATTTAAGAAACAGCAGCGTCGACCGTCCGGCTTCCAAAGAGAGGTCGACGCTCGAGTGGATGACTCCATGTAAATCTTCCGGCAAGTTTGTTTCTTCATTTGACGCACCGCACTTCCGAACCATGGTATGAATGGCAATCAATGTGTAGTGGTAGTCCAGCTGCAGAGCTATCATCTGCTCATTCCGTCGTGTAGAAGCCTCACTGCTCGCTGGGCCACTGTCGGGGGAAATGCTCAACCTGGGACGTAGAGACCCTGGAATAGAGAGTCTCCACTGTTCCAACTCATAATCCAATTGCCGAATATTGTGTAAAATCTCTCCATCGGATCCTTTGTCTGCTTTTGGTGAGTAGAGCAGACAACAAATTCTTTCTTTGATAAGGCTCAGCTTTGGATCGGTAGGATACTCATGGATAATGTCGGTCCCACCAGCTGCAGAATCCATAAAAGACAAATCGCAGTAGTCTTCAGTGAGTAGGGGCGGTCGTCCAAATCGCAAGGCGATGTCTTTATCGAGGATGTAGCAGACGCCGAAAAGGACGCTAACATGCCGACGCTTGCGGTCTTTCAAGTCATCATCGAGACAGTTCTCTGTCTTGTAATAGCTTTCCAAATCGAGGACCATCTGACAGGAAAATGTATGCATGAGTTGGCAAGATTGCCAATCGAGATGAGTGCCCTGATATTCCTGCTTCTGTTACCACCCGTCGCAACATGCCGATATTGACGACTTACCAGTAAGAGTATTGCCTGAAGCGCTTCCAAGCTAGATTCCCAGTGAAATTCCTGTAAAAGTGCTTGAGATTGAGCACAACAAGTTTCAATGTCGAATTCCGCCGTAATAGTCGAAGGAGAAAGGCACTTTGCCCATGTGTGAAGTGCCCAGACACATGCCTGGGCTGGCAAACGGTGTACTGCGCTTGGAGAGTAGGCGGATTCGACAGTTGCTCCGATAAGTGTGCGATCCAATAATGCAAAACCGAAATTGGTATCTGAATTGAAAAACGCATCGAGTATTGAATTTGTTGCGTTCTTGCTAGGGAGTACCCTGGACGGCGTCGCGGAGACACCAGTCTTCGTTTGCTTTGGGTAGATGTGTCGATCAATTCGCATATCGAATGCAAGGTAATCTTTCAGAGGCGACGACTGCCCCGTTTTCGATTCGATCCATCGTTGACCCTTTGTCGACAAGATCTGCATACCTCTAAAGTACCAATTCCGCCCGAGTTGCTGGTGTGTAAGTTTGCGGGCAGGGCTCGCGCTTTCAGATACTGTATCGATGGGCGTTTGAGTTGTATGCGATGCATCGTGCTCTATTGTATGGCGATTTTTTGCGTTTTGGTTCGATACCTCACTACTGGGTGATGGGAGCTGGCCCTCTGCATTCTTTCGAGCCAGATCCGCCTCGAGCTGCTCGACTCGGCGGCTCAGTGCATAAACGGCCTCGGGAGTGATTCTACCTGCGTCAGTTGATATCTGCGAAATCATTCAAGAAGATTACCCTTTCTGCTTTTTCTGCGACTTCCTGGTGAATGTGCAGGGGATGTTTTGGTTGCCGCACCAATTACACGGTACGCCGGGACTGGGGATCAAGCATTGGATCTGCCCGGGTCAGCAAAAGATACAGAATAGGCAAATGAACTGACACTCGAATGGAAAAAAAAAGAAGGCAAAATACCTTTCGCTTAAAACAAACATCACATGCTTTCCTCGGAGGCATGGTGGTGTTTACGGCTTGCCAACCAAAAAGAAGCATCGGAATGACGGCGTCCGTGAAGAACCCTGAGGAGTGGAGGCGTCGGAGTAAAACATTCCGATTAGCTAAGCAGACCTCGGGATCGACGAGCTCTTCACTTCGACATGCTCTGAATAATGCAAGATTATCGAATTGTATGCAAGTTACATAATCGGAATAGGTCAGAACGGCAAATAGAACCCATGTTCTGCAGGCGAAAAGCCCGCACGAACGTCACTCTTGAGATGGGGCGCGACACATCCTTGTAGCCTCAGCACAGTATATGTATGAAGAGCGTTCCATTTGCTCTGGCGTTTTGCTCATTTTTCTCGTTCTACTTCCTAAGAAAATAAAAACTCTTGATTTATTCAAATATTCCTCAAAATCGGTCTTGCATTTGTCCAAAATGCCCGTCGCAAAATGGTCTCGTCTCATTGCCACACAACGCCTGTATCGGTCCTCGCAGACTGTGACCGTAGTTGGGCAGAAGGCCTACATCTTTGGCGGCGAGCTGGTCCCACGACAGCCCATAGACAACAAGATTGACGTCGTCGAGCTCGCTCGCGGATCAGGTAAAGGCCTCTCGAAGAAGATGCAGAAATCATGTCTATTATCACATAGAAACCACTGCGCAAACGACTCCGGCTCCAGCAGTGGCTCCCGTCCCGCGCGTAGGCAGCGCAAGTACCACCGTAGAGGGCAAGATATGGATATTTTCGGGTCGCGGGGGCCTCGAGATGCAGCCCGTCGAAGAGCAGGGGGCGCTGTGGTGCCACGACCCCCGGGCGTCTAGCTGGACACTGATCAAGCCGGCCAGCGAAGCAGCACCGTACCCAGCGGGCCGCAGCTACCACTGTGTTACTTCGGATGGCACCAACACAATCTTCGTGCACTCTGGGTGTCCAGAGTCGGGACGCCTGTCCGACTTTTGGTCGTTTGACATTGCGGCCAAATCGTGGACCGAGCTGCCCTCCGCACCAGCGCCGCCTCGAGGCGGCGCGTCCATCGCCTACAGCCAGGGCAAGGTATACCGCATCAATGGCTTTGACGGCACAAGAGAGCTGGGCGGTGTCCTGGACGTCTTTGACGCCGCGGCACAGTCGTGGAGCACGATTGCGTACGCGCCAGACGGCGTGCAGGGGCCCGAAGCACGGAGCGTCGCCGCCCTGCTCCCGCTCACTGTCCGCGGCGAGGCGCACATTGTGACCATGTTTGGTGAGCGGGATCCCAGCGCGCTCGGACACGCTGGCGCGGGCAAGATGCTCGGTGACGCGTGGGCCTGGCATGTTGAGCAGGCAAAATGGCACAAGCTGGAGACGGAGGGCGAGGCTCCCGAGCCGCGCGGGTGGTTTGACGCCGACGTCGCCCATGACGAAGAGTCGGGCGACTCCATTATTTTACATGGCGGAATTAATGAAGAAAACAAGAGACTAGGCGACGTATGGAGATTGAGCTTCTAAGGTCAAGACGCTAGGGTGGGACAACAAATATGATGGAATGCCAATTAACGAACACGAGGGCTTTTACGAGTCTCTATAGCCAGAAAAATCATAGTATTCGAATTTATTTAGGAAATTTGTATCATGTTTGCCTTTATATGTGGCTGGTTTCTATGTGTTTGTATAGTGAAACTGCCCTTGCCAGCCAAGGTATCGATTGTCAGCATGTCTTACCACCACTGCGCCGTCGGGGTGCGGTAGGTGTTGGTGTAGCAATGCAAATCTCCGCTGGACAAGTGAAGATCCCACTCGTCGACAAAGTCCACCTCGAGACCTGCGGCGGTGTAGGCGTCCTTGGACATCTTCTGGATAACGTCCTCGCCGTCCACGACGGGGCCCCACGGCTTGGGCGCCATGAATAGCGAGTCGGACAGGGGCACGCCGTTGACCTGGCTGGGGAGCGCCGAGTTGAGCGGCAGGAACCCGTCGCTGCCCTTCTTTGGCTTCCCGTACGAGCGGGCGTGCAGCCACTTCTCCAGCGAGGCCATCGTGGCCATGACGCCGGGGAGGCGGACGACGTCCTCGTCGGTGATGCCGGTTTCCTGCTTGAGCGTGTTCAGGGCCTGCTCCATCTTCTCCGCGCTGTGAGTGGCAGCCCTCTTCGTGGTCTCGTCGGCCAGGAATTCGCGAACCGTGGGGACGCTGGAATCGTTCCCAGCCGTCGGGTGGCTGGTCAGCCTCACATCGCCATGGCCGTCTTTATCGAGCTTCTCGAGCGCCTCATAGCCCATCATGGGATCCAAAATGGAAAGGCGCCAGCCTCGCGCTGTCTTGGCCGGTAGGAAGCCGACGATCTCGTCCACGTGGCCAACATAGAGCCATGTCGTATCAAGGGATATCGGATCCTGAGCTTCCTGAGCCTTGAGGTAGGTCAGTGCGTAAGGCGTCTTTTCATCTGTGGCACCGATGACGATCCGGCCGGCCGGGTATTTCTTGCCATTGATCTCGTAAGGAGGGATCGACTCAATGTTGCCTCCGGCCTCGAGGTCTGAGAATTTCTGAATCGCCGGATAGAGCTCTGTGTTGACAGCTCCCACCCCCTCAGCTCGCAGGTCCTGGAACAGCAGCTTTCCGCCGTCATCACGGGCTCGGTAGAGCGGCACTCCAGCCATATTGATGCGAATAGTGACGGGTCCGGATGGTCCGGGAATACTGGCATACGCTGGCTCCATTACGTCTTGGGCCCAGGTGTATTCAACGTCGAGGTATTCGAGGGGTTCCTTGATGCCGGCTTTTTGCATGCTGCTCCGGATACCATCCTCAATGGGCCCAATAGCCGCCGCCTGAACTTGTTTCTTCGTAGCAAAGACCTTTTCGATGGGTTGAAGATGATGATGCGTCAGGAGCGGGGCGACGCGCAGCATGACCTTGTCCGATGAGGAACTGCTTTCATCCGTGACCTTGAATTCGACTGAAACTCGTCCATCCCATTTGCCTGGTCGTCTGGTGTCACGAGCGTCGATGCCCAGAGTCAAACCTTGTCGTAGCTTTTCCGCTGGGATAGGCGTGTCATTCTCGAGGTAGACCCAACGGTCGTTCTCGGCGGGTGGCTGTGGCGCCCGGGACAAACGAGCCGCAAGATCGCCAATTGAGAATGGCTCGGGGGGCTTCTCCGGATAGTCCATAAAGATTCGGACATTTTTCCGTGCCACAGGGTCACTGATAGAAATGGTGGCGGTGACCGAATCGCCAATGTCCGGCATGGGCACTGTCCGCATCGGGGCCATATATTCGGGTGCCCACATGCCATTGTCGGAAGCATTATGGCAGTCTGGGTCGATCTCTGTACAATGAGGTTTGGTATTGCCTATGTTTGGCAGAAATAGAGCACCAGAGGTTTCAGACCACGTGTCTTTGCCGTTGGCATCAGTCGTGCCGTCGAGGTCAACCGTGCCATCACGATTGGTATCAACTCGTAGATCAGCTTTAAATGGAGCTGCTTTTTCCGCAGGGGCGCCTTGGGGGAGGGCCGCTGCCAGAGGCAAGGCAAGAACGAGGCAGGTCAGGCAGACCATGTTGTAAACTGAGTGAATGAGAGTAGAGAAGTTGGATATGTAGATGTGATTGATGTAACCTTTCTAGAGGTGGGATCGGCGAGACCTTTTATAACTATTGATTTTGCCCATCACAAGTCGTTGGAGATTGAGTACACTATGTGATACTAGCATCGACAATGGGAGCATGGTTCGACCCAAGTGGATAGGGCATTGCGAGCGGAAATGGCGATGAGCTCACGTATTGCTGGCAACTTGGATCACGACAAGAACCAATACATGCATCAATTCGCCAAGAACATCCATGTGTGCTCTGCGCCACAAACTAATGCGTAGATGGCAGGCAACCTTGCTGGTTGTACGAAGAACCCCTACCCTTCTGCATTCGCCGCGGACTGTAGACAACCCTTAATTTACAGGCACACACAATTTGTCGTCTTGCTGACTCGCTCTAGCTCAGTCAACTTGCAAGACTGCGCGGTAAAGTGCTTATGTGAACAAGACTCGGCTGATAACCATGCTGGTCCTCTCGGATCGAAGGGATATTATTCCGAGAACAACGGTTCGGGGGGCAGCGTACCACATATCCACGAGCAAGGTTATGTGGCTTAGTGAATTATGCTAGTGTTTTATCATATGATCAAGAACCAGGGGTGCGTATAGGGCCGCATCATGGCCCACAATGATGCCCACGCCGGTGATGTAATGCAAAGCCGTTGAGGGATCTACCTCGGGGCATTGGCAGGCATAACCTCCCTCCCTGGGCATGATTGTTTTGTTGGCCTAGAAAATCCGAACCTTGTTCGGACGTCAAGTTCTCTCGACGCGGCCATGACCCTATTGGTGCGGGTGTTGACTTGCTGGCCCGCTTGGCCGACATTGGGCTGAAAATGAGCGTTCACAGTCTGATCAATCGCTGACCGAGCAATATTGATGGGATGTCCGATAGACCACTTTTCGGTATACACCATCATGGGATTTACGATGGCACGCCTGTCACCGAGTACTCGAGCCAGGCGACTTTCCGGCAAAGTATCCCTGCCCCATACACCACACCACCACGCGAGGGCATTCTGAAACGCGTGTGCCCCCTCCGCCAATGCGTGGTAGGAAAGTGAAACTATCAGCACAATTCATCCGAGATTGAGCAGGTAGGGTGGTTTTATTTCGCTCTAATTTTGGTGTCGTTACCGCGGTTGGATTGCCACCAGTTTCTAATCGTGTCATGAGCGTGAAGGCATCTGGTTCCAAGGGACTCTTGCAGCCTGGTAGGTCGGCTCTCACGCTCAATTTCTCTCTGTGTCCCGTCCTATTGAACATGAGACTGTATTGACTGCATAGAAAAACATGGTAGCATGAAATCCGTCGGTTCGACACCGGGGGCTGCACAGGCACACAGCCCTACCCAAGCCCCGGCATTGATGTCACTTTACTACCAGTACCGGCATAGTGTCCGAACCCGGCGACGTTGATGTATGCCAGGACTGACAGGGATACTGACAGGAAGAGAAAATATTATTTCAGCCATGTACTCAAGAGACCGGAGAAGAGTAGGCCATCTGACTCGCCAGCTAACTAATCAGACTAACAGGGTTACAGTCAGCCCGCCAGCCAGCCAGCTGTTCAGCCAACCAACGGCTGGCGGGCCACGGGAGAATACCTCGTCTCAACTCTTCCATTAGTCCTCTCACCGGTTGATTAATTTGCTGGCTGTTTGCAGTTAAAGGAAAGAGTTGGGAGACGAGGAAAAGATGGCCGAGAGAAGGGAAGGAGAAGAGCAAGCGCAAGAAGAAAAAGACGGGAATGAAAGGAGAAATTGGACCATGTATGTAAACCATCCTTTTTTTTTTCTCTCTTTAGATTTCGAGTTTCGGAGAGTTGTTCTGTGAGTGGCAGAGTTGATGACCACGCTCTATAAGTCCTTGACGAGACTCTGTCAAACTAGATGGACTCAAGACACAATTCCCATGCAGAGAGTCGTCTGATTTTGCTTCGAGTCTATCTGAGTGGTAATTTTTTCCCTTGGCATATTGAGTTAATTTTTTACTGGCAACTAGTTAGTGCCGAGACGAATTACCAGTGGGGCTGTCTGGTGTGAATTTGCCGCTTCAACATCCTCAAGCACGAGCAGACATGGTTGACCGCAGGTTGGTCTGCGGAGCCTTTTAATTGAGCCTCGTGTCGGTGAATGCACGACAAGGACCATGGATAAGCTCCTCTATATCATGGGGCAGCTGCAGCTGCAGGCCAGCCTTGCGACCCCTGCGATCCCCAGTGAGTTCTCAGAGCCTGATTTGCTAGCCCAGCGCCGTCGTGCTGCAGGCAGCGGCAGCAGCCCTATCATCATGGGTAGTTGATCTGCGCGCGCTAACTTGGGAAAATGCGAAACGCCGTCGACAGTCTGCGACGAGAAGATGCAGCAGCTGGTCGAAACCATGACGGGACCGATGCTGGGGAGCCTGACGACGCCGCAAGCAGACGACATGATCGGAGCAGTGGGCCGGTTTGCGTTTGCGCCGGTCGGCATACCTGGCGCGACGCGCGAATCGTCTCTCCGCTGCCTGGAGAGGATGATGAAACTCTCGTGCGAGATGCGAATGTGCTTTGCGGACCAGGGCCATGTCGGGAGGCTGATTGACTTGCTGGCGGTACGGAAACCGCGACACCAGCGCGCGACCGTGCCTCGCTGATTTTGAATCTTGAATTTTTTTTTTATTTTTTTGCAGAGGTCCGATATGCGAACAGAGGAGCCATTGATCCTCTCCGCCGTTGATATCCTGGTAACTCTGTCGGCCGACTACATGGTCGATCTGCGGGCGTACTTTTGCAGCGACGGGCTGGCAGAGATTGTCGACAACGCAAGTCACACCCACCGACCTCTCTTGACTCCGAGCAGGCCCCCCTCTCCTCCCGCCATTCCCACTAATAACGTAACATTCAGCAGATGCTATACCAGTGCATGCTCGAGCCCCGGCTCCTGGGTACCGCCGACGGCCCCGCCGCGGGGGAGGCGGCGCTCCGTCTGCTCCTGGCCATCACGGACCGCTTCCTGGGCGAGGCCGGACGGTACAAGGAGTCGTTTTACGCGTCCTTTGTGCTGTTCCTGAAGCGGCGGGGCGGCCGGGGCGGCCTCAAGGGCGCGCGGGGCCAGCTGGTGCAGTGCATGCTGAGATGGTTGCTGTACACGTACCACCACCACCACCCCGACCAAAACGACGGCGACGGCGAAGGCGAGGAGCTGGACGTGTGGCCGCTGGTGGACCTCGAGGGGCTCCACGCCGCGCTCCGGACGGTGCTGTCGCCGCACGCGTCGCAGCTGGCGCAGCGCACGCATCTGGTGCCGCTGGTCGAGGTGCTGGCGCTGGTGGCGCGGCAGGGGCCCGCGCCGCTCCTGGCGCAGCTGCGCGAGATGCTGCTGGGGGACGAGGGCAGCGAGTACTCGAGCGACGCGCCGGGGACGACGGGGGCCGGGACGGGTACCGGCGCAGAATCGGTGCCGCAGGCGCTGCTCCGGCTTTCGAGGGGAGGAGCCCCGGTGGAGCTGGCGCGGCCGCTGGGGGATCTGTACGCGGTGTTGGGACAGGCCGGTGATTGACGACTAGGCTAGCGCTCTGGCAGTCCGGCAAGAGAAGTCCAGGTTTTGGTAATGCAGGCCGGGCAAAAGCCCTGCTCGGTCGACGTGTGAGAAGATGGCCATGTGTATAAGTGGTGGTGGTGGTGGTAGAGGGCGAACTGACGAGCAGTGGAAGCATGGTAGACGACCGACGCTCGGCAGGTGTTTTTGTCGGGACATGTGACTTTTGACACTTTTTCTCCGTGCATAGTATATTTTTCTCTTTTTTAAATTACATGCTTGTGGTATATTATTTTACCTCTTTGTTTCGCGTGCCAATCGACCAGATGCAAGTAGCCTACCCTATACAGCCACAGCCAGCTATTCTCTGCAGATCCCAGTGTGGATGTTGTTTGTTGTTTTTTTTTTTTTTTGACCTTGGCCTCGTATTTTATACGAAGAGCTGCATTGAGACTCGAAACCGATTGTTTGATCCTATGCCGAGTAACACTGCATGACAATGTTTTTCCTGGGCAACGGTTCTTGAGTGGGAGAGGTCAGTATAAGTGTAGCTTACAGCCACACATCAGCCACCCACTCATGCTGGTCCGACTACACCAGGAACGGAAAAAAGAGCGAGGAAAGAAGAAGAAGAAGAAGAAGAGAAAAAAAAAAAAAAGGGAACACACACACACACACATCACCTCACTTCCATCATCTTCCTCCGCATATCCATCACTTGCTGCTCACCAACAGCGGCCGGCCTCAAAAGTGAATCTGCATCAGCCACTCCCCCCCCCCAAAATAAAAAATGTCTTGCAGCTAGCGTCACATGGACCCACTTATTCTCGATTCCCCGCAACCGGTTCCGCCAAGGGCAGAAAATGCCAAGTACACGGCATCGTCATACAAATCTGGTGGCATCCCAAAGTACTCGCACCGTCTCGATCTGCATTTCCCGCACCGTCCATCGTCACAGTACCTCGAAAACCCCTCGCACCGTCTGCGTGCCCCCTGCCAGCTGCCACAATCCACCCCCTGCCCCCCTGCGGCGCCCCCCGCATAAACCACGTCCTTCGCACTGTGTACCGTTCCTTGTCCCCTTCTGGTGCGCTGGCTGGTTCATCAATAACTGAGCGCCTTCTGACCCCGTTAACGATTTGCTACATTGATCCGCCTTGTCGGCAAATATGCGGCCTCCCAATCCTGTTTACCATGAACCTCGGCCGCTACCTCTCGAGTGACTTTGTGCGCGGCCCCAACCATCCATCCCGCTCGCTAGTATTGCCGTTCCCTGCTTCTCCCACTTGTTCAAGGTTCCTTGGGGCTGCGTTCGTTTGCCTCGCTACTTGCCTATTAATATCTCCCTTCATCCGCATCGATTCGTCTGCTACCACCTGAGTCTTGCATCATCACTGCCATCGTAACTCAGCGGCATTCCCATCCTAGACGCTGCTTCCAGATATCGACCATCATAGCCCTCTGCGCGTGGCTCATCCGCCGCGCGATCCCACTGCTCTCCGCCATCCTTACGTCATCATCGCCGGCCATTTCCTACGGTACAGGTACGCAACCCAAACTCTTACGTCTCGTTGCGTCGCATGATTCGTGTCGCGTGCATTCGACCTTCTCAATTGCCTATTTGCACCCTTCCCGCTGGCCGTGTCATCACCGGCCACCTCACACGCCAAAACCCACTAACACGGATACAGGTCGATCCATCTGTCGCAATGTCCTCTACCCTTGATCATGTCGCCTTCATGGCACCGCGTCCGCACCAAGAGCCGTCGACTACACACCCGAGTGCTGTGTCGGCCGCGCCTCCAGCTCCCATGGGAACCACCCTGCCTCCGCTCGGCTCTGCTCCCATCAACAAGCTGCCTGCAGTCTCCAACGCTCGCGCGCCAGAGCCGCCCGCTCCGGAGAGTGCCAAGGTGACCGAGCTCCCCAAGGCAGTTGTTTCCGAGCCCAAGCCAGCTTCCAGTCTTGCCGGCGCCTCGCTTCCCAGCATCTCAAACCTAGATGCGCCGCCGCAGCCGCCCGCGGAACCAGCTGGAGACGCCCCCAAGTCTGCTGCGGCTACGGCTTCGGGCTCGTCCGGTATCACGGCGCCGGCTCCCGACAAGCCCGAGGCGACTGCACCAGCGCCAGCACCCGCCACTGCGACACTGGCTGCACCGTCGCTACCCAAGCCAGTCGAGATAAAGTCTGTCCCCGACACGCCCGTCAATACCGGCACTCCTGCTGGCGGCACACCGCGGCCCGTGCTCGACATTTCGCAAGAGCCCATCCAAAAGTCCGAGCCCGAGGCCGTGACCAAACCGGCCCCGACATCTGCGCAAGACGCGAAGAAGCCAGAGTCGTCTCTTAACGGGGAGACGGAAAAGCCGGCGCCTGCTGCGCCTGCCCCCACGTCAGCCGCTGCACCAGCCGCTGCGCCAATCACTTCCGGCCCGCCTGCCACCACGGGCCAAAAGCGCAAATTCGAGGACGATGCCGAGACGCCCCGTATCGAGGCCGCGCACGCTGATAAAAAGGCCAAGGCCGAGGAATCGGCAAAGTCGGACGCCAACGGCATCACGGAGGCAGCCGCGGCTGCCGCCGACGTGGCGACTCCCACCCCCGCCCCGGCTTCGGCCCCGGGCCCCAAGAAGGCGGGTCGCCCAAAGAAGAGCAAGACGCCCGCACCAGTTGGCAGAACACAGCGCAAGACGCGCAGCCAGGGCCCTGCGGAAGGAGCCCCCTAGCTACCACACGAGTTGAAGGAGCTGGCGAGGAGAGGTTTCTGACTTGCAGATTTGCAGATTTGCAGATTTGTCGTTTTTATTTTTTCCCCCTTTGAAACTGGTTGGGGACGGAGAGGGGCAGGGGCGTGGGTAGTGCAGCAACTTACGGATGACAGCTACG
Organism: Cordyceps javanica; assembly: GCF_051103115.1. NCBI lineage: Eukaryota > Fungi > Ascomycota > Sordariomycetes > Hypocreales > Cordycipitaceae > Cordyceps > Cordyceps javanica. Next base: position 5,332,065 of record NC_139296.1, read on the forward strand.
AAATGGACGCGGTTCGGGTGGGAACATGGAGGGCGCAACGGACTGACTTTCTTTTCTTTTTCCTATTTCTCTTTCTCTCTTTTCGGATTTCGGTTTTGACTATTTAGGGATCCATGAAACGTAATTTTGAGGATTGTTTTTGTATCTTTTGGTTCTCAATGTTGAATTGAGTGAATTTTTTAAAAATGTATGCAGTTGGGCTAGGTTACATGTAACAGACGCAAAGCACTACCCTGCGCGCAAGAACTCTGACTATGACGGGGGGCAAAAACAAAGATATGTACTTCTGATCCGGCATCGCACCAGCTTTCATGGATTGCTTGCAATCAAAATGCCCTCCCTTTACGTGTAGGCTCGCTTTGCTGCGTGGTGCGATGCCGTCCCAAGACGAACTGCTGGCGCTTCCTTTCGATTTCCCCCCGCCACACAGTCTCGCTGTTGATGAGTCCCCTGAATGGGCATTCGATATCCTCGGGGTCGGCGTACGACCTCACCTCGCAGCGGGTCGGCCACTCGTCGGGCCGGGGCTTGCGCCAGCGCTCGTCGGGATGCCATCCCTTGCAGTCAAAGGCGACGCCGCTCAAGGTGCCGGGTTCGGCGTTGCCGTACTGGTCGTCGGTCAGGACGATGGCTTCCTCCGGGAGGCACGCCCCTCCGGTTTTCGAGTAGAAGACGTCGTCGAGGACGCAGCCGTCGGCGCAGAAGCCTTTATTTCCCGTCAGCAGGACCTTCTCGATGTTCTCGGCGAACAGGTCGCTGCCTGCCACGGCGGCGTCGACTGCCACGGCGGCGCCGAGAAGCAAGAAGAGGGAGCGCATGATGGCAGTCGTGGCAACAAGGACGACAGGAGAGAAGAAGAAAAAAAAAAAAAGATTGGACGTTGGAAGTTGACAGGTGTAGCTTTTGAGAGCCTTTGCGGGAGTCGAAAAGCTTGGAAGTGTGGTTTGTGAGTTGAAGACTGGCGGAAAATCGGTGGACTAGATGATGCTTCTACAAGTATTTATATAAGAAAAGACAGTAGAACTACCGTCATGGAGACTAAGCTAGATCGAAAGACTTCAGACGACGATTAAATGATCATCCCCTGAAGAAGAACTTGGCGCCGGGTTTCCATGACTCTTGACGAGTTAGGTACATTAGCTGTCCACCTTGAGAACGAATGGCACATCGAGTCATGGTCCACGAAACTACGTGGTCATCTACATGCTGCAAGGCCCCCCGCCCTCCCCCCCCCTTCTGCCTGGCAATAAAAGTCCGCTTGGCCGCGTTTCACATTGCCGCTCTCTAGTCTATCTTGTATGGCTGCCTTGTCAGGCCCTCATTGATATCCTGATCATGACTCTATCGTGGCCTTTGAGCCAGTAGAAGTGCCATGGTACTATCCTGTGCATAGTAGGGCACATATAGAAGGAGAGAATTAAGGCAATAGAAAATGCACTGTGAGACGGGCCTTGTATTTAAGAGGACTATATAGAAGGAGAGATTTTAACTTTATAGGAGTTGTGTAGTGTTGATGTTGTGGCGCGATAGGATCTACGCCATCTTTGCACCATCACTCTCAGACTGCCGCTGCACTCGCCTCGCGGGCGTCCAGACATGCCTGAAAACTATCGTACTGCTCAGTCTCACCGCTTTCATTCCATGCCTCGAATAAGCAGTAGGCCAGTGATCCGATACATTTCTCTCTTTCTCCAGGAGGGCACGTCTCAGACCGACCGCTTCCTTGATAGAAGGGTAGTTTATCGACAAGCGACTCATCGACAGGCGACTCATCGACAGATGACTCGATGTCAGATGGCTTGAATAGTGTTAGATCATCCTGCCTTCTAAAGTGTGGTCGTTGTAGCTTGCCTTGGGGCCGGGCTCATGGGCGTCTAAGCATTCTTTCGAATTGGCCCAATCATTCTGAGCGAGTAGAGGAATAATACGAGGATTTGCCAGGTCATAGAACTCGCAGAATTGCTGAGTACCACACTTTCTCTCATCGTACTCCCTGAAGCCACACTCCACGTCATAGCCGGCTTTGTTGAAAATGAACGGCAGCTTTCTCGCAGCTTGCCGCTCAGCAAAAGGCGCTGCTACCGCAAGAGCGGCCCACGAAGAGAAGAAAAGAATAGAGTACTTCATGATGAGTGAAAAGTCAGAGACAAAGAGGTGTGATTATATGAATCAGCAAGTTTCTGGCGGATTTTGTGGTAGAGTAGCTTATCAATAGCGAAGGCTGTGAATATGGCAGCTTCAACTGGCTTGACGGGACTGACATGTAATATATACTGCGAGGAAGAAAGACGACAGATGTACACTAATATCTGCATTCAGCTGTTACGATTAAAAAATACATGTTACTTTGGCCTGTTGATTTTTGCATAAATCAAGATTCACAGTTTACACTACTGGTATACGAGATATATGATGGAAGCCATGGAGGTGTTGACCGCCAAGACATTGGACCATTGTCATCGGCTAGTCATGGAACGTCGGCCACCCACTTACCAAGCCTGAAAAACTGACTAGTAGAGTTTTTGTTTAACACGGTTCGAAAATAGATGTAATCGTGTGCAGGCTTTAAAGCCATAGCTACAGCACGTGGGTGTGTGGCAAATATAGAGGTTATGGCTTAATTCGTCGTTACTTGGTAGTTGTTTTCTATAGAGAATGACTTTTTCTACGTCAGTCAAGAGTCATGGCCTGCGTAACAAGTTTAAATTGAGTGAGTTAAATCATCACTTTTCTCTCTTGCCCTGTCGCACCGGCACTTCTCATGCGGGGATTAGCCAGGGGTAACTGAGAGATGAAAACTATGCGACTCCGACAATGCGCAGAGTCAGGAGAGCAACTCGGTATAGGGGCCTCACCGAAGTTATGAAAAAGGTCATGGCCGGTGTCTCGGCTTCTTATAATCGACATTGCCGTAGTTGTGTAGTGGAGCTAGGCCTTTGTAGATACTCTCACGGCCACTGCGAGAATGGTAGTGTGTAGTGAAATGCAGAGGCTGCATTAGACTACCTAACTAGTCAGTGGCTGATGATAGTTTCAGAGGCCACCACTTCCCGAACAGCCGAGAGCAGGCCCGTCCCGGAAACGGATGGCGGGAGCCGATCGGAATCTTCCCTTCCATTTCGCTATCCAGAGAACAATGCATTCTTTGATTTCTTGCTTTCAACCGTGCTGTCGACAAAAATCATCTCTTTAATGAAGGAGCCGATTCCACACGTAGAGTGCGAGCACGCCTAAATGGACCAAACTCGATTGCCGTTCTCCGCCAACGAGAAACTCGAACACAAGGACAAAAAAGGTCGCTAGCAAGCAGAATTGACTTTGGGCCATGAGAGTGCGGCAAGTGTACTCAGTAGCTACAGACGGCATCTTGCCCTTCTTCGCGTGATAGGCTTCGGTGACAAGTGGCTCAGCCAGGGACGAGCATAAACGGAAATTCGCATAAATCAAGACTGCCGGTCACGGAGACGTAAGCCCTCGTCTCCTGATGACTGGTAGGGTGAGGAATTCCGCGGAAACCTAAACATTTTTTTCGAGTCAAATTGCCCGCCGGAAGCTAATAAGCCTTGTCTCGGGTCAAAGCTGATTCAAAGTGCGACATGGAGCGACGTACTCCTATTAGCAGACAGCCTGGCGCTAATAACTCTGCGAGTCAGTCGAGCTTCCCATCATCGCCGGGCAGCTGGCATTCGTCTTGGCCATGTCAATGCCCCCCCAAAAAAACCTAAATTGCGAATCGTTTCGGTCAACAGCATTCCCGCCGAGACGGATAATCGAATCCGCACCAACTCGCAAGTGCCGAGCCAGACTTGAACACAGCTTTGGACCTCCGACGCGGGAACAATCGCGTACCCCGGTGGTGAGAAAGCAACCGGCTGGCCAATACGGGTTGACTGCATTGCAATACGGAAGCCCGTCGTTTTTCTCGCCGAGATGATGCAGCGCAGCATCATTGGCGTCAGTCCGACCACCAAACCACAGCGCCTGGCTGAGAATGCACGAACCTTGCCAAGTGAGGATAAAGAGAATTAAAACTATGCATGAAAGAAATGAAAAATAGAGTATTACTTTGACTTTTTTTCTATTGCCTACGGACCAGCAAAAAGAAGTATATATTTGTTCTATTTTATAGTATATAACAATTATTAATATCATTTTACCTTGATAGCGCTAAAGTATGTACAATTAGTAAAAAATAGCTCGTTGGGATAGAGGTAGAAGCACCCTCTCTCTCCAGAAACTAGGCTATCAGACATAATAGACTTGGAAGCGGTGATGAAAATAAATTCAATAGAGTAGGTCTATTTCCTCATGGTACACCACATTCATCACGCATGCATGAATATATACTGCAATAGTACCACTCTTAGCCACGAGCTTTCGAATGGTGGGTTTGACCTTGAATGATATGGAAAAGAAAAGGGAACCAAAAAAGAAAAAAAGAAAACAGGAATACAGTGGTTGTTATAGAAATGCTGGACAACGAGGTGGTCGTCGACGGAGCAAAGTCGAGCAAGATGTGCTACAATCACGCCATATCCTACTCTTGTCGTGTCTTGAATATGCAACGAGCGAATTTGATCCTAAACATTCGAAAATGATTAATATTCTGCGTTCCAAGTATAGCCATAGGTAGGCACACTGCCCTTGGGGAGAGGTCCAGCCAGCGTCTCCCAGATTTATGATCCGGTCAGCAGCGCCCACAGAGGTCACTGCCCCGCGCCACCCTCTAGATAGCTTCTTTTTCTGCTCCTGCATCATCGTCACAATCAAGCTTTCCGTCACTTGTTGCTCCCGCAGGTGCCCGTGACCCGGCGATGCCTTCGCTCTCTCTTTGATTCGCACTGCCACCCCCCAAGTTCAAGTTGCGCATTTTTGCCGATGAAACCTCCATGCTTTCTCCGAGTCCTGTCTCCATTTGACCCTCACTAGAACCATTCAACGATTCGCGCTGCTCTGCCATGGAATTTTTGTTGATTACACTGTGTCCTCTCTCTCTTTGATCCGCATTACAACCCTCCGGGTTGAAGTTGCACGATTCTGTCGTTACATTTTCGTTGATTTCGCTGGCTCTTCTGTTTACTTCCTGCAACCTCTGGGTGTAAATTTCAATGATAAAGCTGGGTTCTCTCTCTCTTCGATCCGCATTGTAACCCTCCGAATGGAAGTTGCGCAATTCTGCCGTTAAAATTTTGTTGATTCTTCTGATTTTGCCCTCTGCTCCCCCTGGCATACTGTTGCCGTCAAGGTAATGACCCGGAGACCGCGGGCGCTTGTAAAGACTGAAATGTACTACGCAGTAGTGGATATGTCAGTCTCATAAACGTGATGAGAAGGGGGACTTGCACCACCGGTGCTGGGATAACTTACGCAAGAAGATTATGCCACGCAGTGACTTAATATCGGTGACATTATTGAACAGGCAGGTATAACTGCGGATGATCTTGATGTAGATCATGGCAATAATTTCCGGTGTAGGGATAACTCTAAGAGTTTGATCACCCCGAAGTCTCACATTCCAGAACGCGAGCGCTGACTCAAGGAGGGACCATAAGGTCGTAGTGTTACTAGGATGCTGGAGCGACAACTCGCAACAGTCTGTTAGTAATAATAATATTGCTGCAAAGACACGAAATGAATTCAGTTTTGCAAGACATCATAGAAGTAGTAACTCGCAAGATGCCATAGTGCGCGTGACGTGAGGTATGCTTTGGTGTATACTCTTGTACTGACCTGCCTCAAAGGGATAATCGGCATCCAAATTCCCTCCGCAATTGAAATGTCCGGAAAGACTGAGTCGAAGTGCTCGTTGAAGCGGTCTAATTGTTCCAGGTAGGGCTTCAGCCTCCCCTGACGATAGCTCTCGACACCAGAAATCTTCTGCACGGCCGTCCGCACAGCTTCATAGCTGCTGTGATCGGTGAGCGAGGAATCAGCCGAGTTCATGGCTTCCTTCAAATCTGCAAACGCCACCTCCATTTTTGCAAGCGCCACCTCTATTCTTGCATTTGGCGTTTCCTGCTTGAGACTCATGGTTGCGAATATGTCCAATTGGATGTTTTTCCATCAAGGAAAAAAAAAACGAAGAGAGTCTCTAGGAACCTCAGAGCGTAGATGGACTTAAAAGACTTTTAGTAGTTGAGCAACTTGAAAAGCAAAGAAGAGCAAGGTAATCCGATGGCAGCGGCGCCCTTTATAAATGTATGCCTCCAGTCGATGCTGGCCATGCACGACCACGCCGCCTCAACATGGCGTTTTGACACCGTCATGGTAGGCATTGGTCAAAAGCTGCTGCGTTGGACAGACTAGCAGTCTCAATTTGGATATTTTGAGCTTCTGTGTCGTACCCGCCAGTGCTTCGTTTCGAAATGGTTACGCACCGAGCCCGTCAAAGCAAAAGTGCTGGGCGATATGCAAAGGTGTACATTTCACCGAGCTGCCTTATTCTGGTGCTACACATCAGTCAAAGGAGAACAAAAAGGTAAAGCCGTAACACAACGACATGCGAGAGCACGGGCCATTTACTCTAGAGACAACAAGGCAGCGAGGATGCAGGCAGAGCTCGGGATGTAGGCGCATTTCGTCTACGCCTAGTTATTCGAACCTCTCCAAGAGCGTGGAATCTCCTGATTCATGTTGCGAATCAAAACTACACTATTCATGTAGAGGCGGTGATGGACTCTTTCCAGGATTCTCATCATGGGCAAAGCAAAGGTCAATACCTACTTGCCCGTCGTGGATGTCTTCTTCATCGCACGGCCTGGTAGGCTTGGATCTTCTACGGCCATGACACGTCAAAGGCACACTACGTTCATTTGCAGCTTTCTGTTCCACAAAGACGACGGATGGTAACTCATGGTCTTGATGGCTGCAGCACAGCTCATCCCCCAAGGTCAACTTGACCTCCTAGGCGTCTCTGAGCATGAAAGAAGGACGACCACAAGATCGGTCGGAATTTGGAGAAGCTACTTTGAGTAGTAAATAACTCCGACCATCCAGAAGACGCAATTGTCACAGGTACTGATGCAAAGGAAGCAGTATTGTTGCGCCGTTGTACGTGTCGCGAACTAGTCACCTCACACAGAGCCTTACCTATTGCGGTCCAGCTGTAGTTTGGAGAGCTGCGGTAGTCACGGTAGACAGACTGATTTTTCAGCAAAGAAAGTCACACCAACTGACGTTTGAGTCTGCAGCAGTATGGTGACGGCGATAGATATACTGACAAAAGGGATACGTTGTTTCTCAACACGGCGGATGACGTTGAATGCTTTCGCCGCAGGGTTGGGAGCGGTATTTGGTATTTGCGCTTTGATGACGGCATTCGGTCAGGGAATTGTCTCCCAATATCGGGGATTTTTCAAAAGAATTTCGGGCATTTTTAAGTCGCTGGTGGCTTCTCGCAGCGTCATGGGGCTGACACTGATGGTGGCTTTCGGCGCCTATTTTTTCAGTCTCGCATGGGGTGGCCAGCTATCTGCTAGAAGCAGCGGGATTGTTTGTGGCACAACGCCATAGAATTTCTTGTGGAGATGCTTATTTGGAGATGGATACTGTTGGCTGTGAGTAGCGGGCGGCTTTCTACACCAGCTTCAGCTCCGCCAACCACTTGTGGTAGTGAGGATGCGTGAGAAACAGTGACAGAATTTATTGGCTACGAAACGATCTGGGAGACACTTTATTGAGGACTCTGATCGCCGACGATGGAAAGTTTCGGATGCTTAGGGGATGCAGGAGAAGACATTACTGATACTCGTGTTGTCAAGACGCACTGAAGGTTAGTCGCGTGCGAGGTTGGTAGATAACCGCGACGACACGCAACCCTGGCGCTAACGCGAACTGTATACGGAGAAAACACTGGACATTCGACAGAAGACTGCGGGATAGTGGATCGACGTTTGGATGCAAGGTTCGGTGACTTTGCTGCTTGTAAGTTGTCACTGCCAAGGCGGAGAATTAAGCTAGCAGACACTATTTTAGTGTGGGTGATGAAGGTTGGCGAAGAGAGAGAGGAGAGCCAGACAGAGACGAGTTTTTTTTTGTCGACGAAGGGAGATATCTCGGTGGCGAATATTGATGGAAGCAAGGAATGTATTGGCCGAAAAGCAAGGCTGGCTTGCATCGAAGCTGGGATGCAGGGCTTGTGCCTGGTTTGCGACCTGGTCAAGTCTCCACCAAGTGGCGATGTGGCATGAATGATTTTCAACGGAAGGAAGCGGAATGCTAGGATTGGTAGACTGTGATACGTTTCGGTAGGGATTTGTGTCTGAAGGCCCAACGGTAGACGGGGAGGTTGGATGTGTGTCGGCTGGGTGTCTGTGGATGAAGATGAAGACGTTGTAGGAGATGGTTCGTTTGATGGTTCGTTGACAGCAAATAGACAAAGTCAGTGCAAAGTTGAGACGATGGGCATGTCTCAGGTCCACAACGGTAGCGGGGCCCAGGGGTCCCACTGCGTCGTAAGCCGGGACAGAGCAAAGGAATGGGACCGAGTGTCGAAGAGGAAGAGTAGGAAGCTTAAAAATTGTTGATTTGAGCGGCAGAATAGAAGAGGAGAATAGGAAAAATCATAATCGAGTGAGACATTCTCGTGGTTGTCTTGCATGGAAGGGTCATGGGCTGGGGACGTGTCAAGTGTGTAGAGCGCACGAGGTGCGGGCGTTTTTCGCGTGACTCTGCTTACCCAAGGCAAACCCTGGTGTCACTGCCTCACTGTAAAACAGACGAGAGAGAAACAAAGGCGCTACCCAGTAGAAACCGCTGTAGGATGTTGAGGATGCCGAGCGGTAGGTGGACCCACTGTAAAGTTGAGTCAGTGTCACAATCAATGCATGACGATGATGGCAGTACTCTTTAAAAGTGCATGGCAAAATGTAAAACAGAATGAAAAAAAAAATATGACGTAACAAAAGAAAACTTGCCAAATTCAACTCAAAATATAGCCAACTCCATAGCAACCTGCCAATATTGCCAAAGCCGTCGTCATTGAGCATTGAACCAGGCGCTGGCTCTTTGATATCGGATTGCGGGTCGCGGCGACAAAAATAGAAAAATAAAAAAACAGACTCCACCCGCTATAGCGGTCCGGACCAATCAGAGTTCACAACCGCTATATCTACCGCCTCTGTATCCGTAACGTCGAGTCTCTCTCTGGCCGCCAGTTGCAGGCCGACAGGCTTCCAGGCCAATTCCAGGCCCCCCGTTTCCAGGTACCATGCGCTATAACGCCTGCGGGCAGGGGCTGCAAACCTGCAAGCCACCATCTCATATCCGCCTGCGGCTCAAGTCTCACTCTTGGGCACGTTGCAGAGCGTGGGAAGAAAACAATTGGCAAGAATAGGACGCTCGTGGATCAAGTTTGGGAAACGGTGCAAGAGATAATGGACGCAACAAGAAGAGAAACAACATCATCAAACTAACCCGGTACAGCTCGTGCCCGTCTGCCCGCCGCTGATCGATGAGGGCCTCCCCCACCTCACCCTGTTCGACTGGAGCCCACCTCGTGTCGACTGGCGCTAGCAGAGACACGTAAAGGTACCTCATCGTCATAGCCATTGCCTGCATCCAATTAGGTACCCTGGCAGGAAAAAAAAAGAATGTCAAGACAGCCACATTATCTTCTTTCTTTCTTTGTCTCCTCCTCTTCCTCTTCCCGTCTCCATCCGCTTTGTGTATCCTTGCCCTTATCCTTTTTCCTTTTATTTTTTTTCTCCCTTTCCGTCTTTTATTCCTTCTTCATCCTCTTTTTTTCTTTTTTTGTATATTTCCTCCCCCTCCCCCCTTAGGTTCTGCGCCGGATCTCGTTTTCGCTCCCCGTCTATTTCCAGATTCTCCCCGGCCAGGACACCCACCACTCGCTTCAGACAGATCCGAACCTCGACGACAACTCTCCGTCACTCGTTACCCGATCCGACTCGCTCGTTACCGACTCGCTCGATACTTCATCTTCTACGTCTACAGTACTCGCTGCTTACGCCGGACTAAGCTTGTTAGAGCGTCCCTTGCACAACTAGAATCTGCAAACACGCCGCTGAGCTGTCTAGACTCTCGCCAGAGCTCGTCCTACTCGCTCGAGTCTCACAATCTTCACCTCCGACCTTGAATATACGCCAAGATACTTTTCGGCTACACATTGTACATCTTGCTGGCCGAGGCTACGGCCACCATGGCTTCCATGGCTTTCATGCCCTCGATGGGCTCTCTCGCCGCCCTCGTCGCTCGTGATGGCAATCAGCCCGACTCTCACTCCAACTCCAACTCGGAGAATCCTCTGCTCGCCCTTTTCAAGGATCCCTTTGCTTCCACTCTCGCCTCTGCCTCTCTGTACTCTGCCATCGGCATCTCCATCGGCTTCACTCTCTTCCTCGCCATCTGCTTTTCCCTCCTTCGTCCCTATAACCAGGCTGTCTACGCCCCCAAGGTCAAGCACGCCGACGAGAAGCACGCGCCCCCGGCTATAGGAAAGTCTCTCTTCGCTTGGGTTCATCCCGTCCTCCACACCAACGAGGATGTTCTCATGCACGCCGTCGGCATGGACGCAACCATCTTTATCCGCTTCATGCGCATGTGTCGCAACATGTTCCTCGTTCTCAGCCTCATCGGCGTTGGCATCCTCGTCCCCGTCCATCTCACAAAGGCTGCCGTCAGGGACAAGAGCGAGTTCGGCTGGCTCGTCAATATTTCCCCCCTCAACGTCTTCGGCCGCCCCCTCTGGGCCCAGGTCGTCACCGCCTACCTCTTTGACGCCATCGTCGCCGGCTTCCTCTGGTGGAACTACCGCAAGATTGCCCAGCTTCGTCGCAGGTACTTTGAGACGGAAGACTTTCAGACCAGCCTCGCCTCCAGGACCCTCATGCTCTACGACATGCCCCGTGAGTGCGCCTCTGACGAAGGCATCGCCCGCATTATCGATGAGGTCGCTCCCAGCTCGTCCTTTGCCCGCACCGCCATCGCTCGAAACGTCAAGGAGCTGCCCGAGCTCATCGAGCAGCACGACCACACCGTCCGCAAGCTCGAAGAAGTTCTCGCCAAATACCTCAAGAATCCCCAAAAACTGCCTCCCAAGCGCCCGACCTGCAAGCCCTCGAAAAAGGATTACGCCTACAGCACCTACCCCTCTGGCCAGAAGCTCGACGCCATCGACTACTACACCAAGCGCATTCGCGATCTCGAAGCCGAGATTAAGCAGGTACGGGCGTCAGTTGACAAGCGAAGCACCATGCCCTACGGATTCGCCAGCTACAGCGATATTGCCGAAGCTCACAGCATCGCCTACTCCTTTCGCAAGAAGAAGCCTCAGGGCACTACCGTCACCCTGGCCCCACGGCCCAACGATGTCATCTGGCGCAACATGCCGCTCACCGCTGCTGTTCGCAGTCGTAGACGGTGGGCCAACAATTTCTGGATCGCCGTCCTGACCCTACTATGGATCGGCCCCAACGCCCTGATCGCTATGCTCTTTGTCAACCTCAGCAACCTGGGCCGCCTCTGGCCCGCCTTCGAAACCTCCCTCAAGGCCAACCCAAAGTTTTGGGGTCTTGTCCAAGGTATCCTAGCGCCCACATTGACCTCTCTTGCCTACCTCGTTCTACCCATGATCTTTCGTCGTCTCTCTACCAAGGGCGGCGATCAGACCAAGACTGGCCGAGAGCGACATGTCATTGGAAAAATGTACGCCTTCTTCGTCTTCAACAACCTCGTCGTTTTTTCCTTCTTCTCCACCGTCTTCACCTTTGTCCTGAACATTATCCGCAACGCCAACTCGGGAGAGTCTGGCTGGGACGCCATCAAGGAGGCCAACAAGAACAACAACGGCCAGAGCATCATTGACGGTCTGTTTCAAGCCTTGTGCTCCAACGGCGTCTTTTGGGTCACCTACCTGCTGCAACGCCAGCTCGGCGCCGCCACCGATCTTGCCCAGCTCTGGTCGCTCACTAGGGCTTTTTTCCTCAAGAAGTTTTCCAGCCCGACGCCCAGAGAACTCATCGAGCTCACCGCACCGCCGCCCTTTGAATACGCCAGCTACTACACTTACTTTTTGTTCTACGCCACCTCGAGCCTCTGCTTCGCCGGCATCATGCCCCTCGTCCTCCCCGCCGCCGCCTTGTACTTCAGTCTTGACCACTACCTGAAGAAATACCTCATCTTGTACCGTTTCATCACCAAGACCGAGTCCGGCGGTCTCTACTGGCGGGTTGTCTTTAACCGTTTCATTTTCGGCACCATGCTGGCCAACCTTGTCGTCCTCCTCACCACCTGGGTACGCGGCGACGGCGACCATATTCAGTTCTTTGCCGTCATTCCTCTCCCGTTCTTGATGCTCGGGTTCAAGTTCTGGTGCGCCAACACTTTCGACAATAAGATTCGCTTCTACAGTCTCATAAACGTCCGCAAGAATCCCGAGGCCGCACGCGCCCAAGCGGAACGCCTGCGAAGCGAAAAGCTGGCCAGCCGTTTCGGCCACCCTGCTCTTTACAAGAAACTGATCACGCCCATGGTGCATCAGCGGGCCCAAAACCTGCTGCCCTCGGTCTACTCGGGTAGGCTGACGGACGGCAGAGAGGCCGAGGCGGGCGACTTGATGAGTGTCAGTGGCTACTCTGACATGTACGCTCTTGACAGCATGAAGGCCGGTAAGACTGCCAAGGCTGCTGGTGTGCCAGGCTTTGAATTCGTGTCAGAGAACCACATGGACTTTGAGTACTTTAAAGACCGCGCAGAATTCCTCGACGAACATGGTGGCGCAGACTTTTACGGCATCGAAAGTGATAGGGGCACCACTCGCGCCGGCACCCCCGTCTCCTTTGATGAACGCCCAGGAAGTGCCATGTCGGGTCGAACGGCGCCGTTTGGTCCCCCCCGACGTGTCGGCACCGGCATGTCCGACACAAGCTACAGCTCATACCGACCTCAGAACGCCATGATGGACGGCCATCACTCTCGGCAGGCATCCGGTAACGAACTGGACCGTATGCGCAGCCCGTTGGGCAACTTTGACAACTCGAGCTCGACCGGTCTGGTGCATGCTCAGCCTGTGACTGGCTATTCAGAAGTGCCCGTGGATGGTAGAAGCAGTCCAGGGCCTCAGGCCTACTCTCGCTACCAGGACGGGCCCGATTCGGGTAGAGCTAGCCCCGTGCTGCGCTCCATTGTCGGGCCTCGCGGTTACCAGCCCCTGGACGGAGGCCGAGCAACCCCGGCACCTCGTGGCTACCAAGACATGCCCTTGCACGAGGGCCGCATGAGCCCAGCACCCCGATCCCGCTCTCAGTCACCTGGTCCAGCTGCGGGGCCGTTTGCCGCGGCTCTGCGACAGACGACACAAAGTCCAGGTCCTCGACAGATGAGCCCAGCACCACGACAAATGAGTCCCGCGCCACGACAGATGAGTCCCGCTCCTAGACACACGCAGAGTCCTGCTTTTGGCCGATCTCAGTCTCCTGGCCCGGCAGCCGCTTTGCATCAGCCGCAGCAGCAGAGACAGGGTCAATCTGGGTATCGTGACGACTTTCAAGGAGGGCCTGGACAGCCAGGATTCTACGGGGGGCCATCGCGCTGATAAGGTAGACGAGGAGAGCATTCATAATATTAGAGAGAACATGGACAATGTGGACCAGCCCATTGGCTAGGGCAGTCAAACGCGGACACTGTATATATAAAAAGAGCCGCTGTACAAATTTTTGTTTTCTTAGCGATAAATTGATGAATTGTGATGATTACAGTTGCACCAGTCGACAACCGAGACAGAATGACGGATTTTGTTCAATTCCACCAATCACTGCGACGCGGGGAAATTCTAGCGCACCCGCCGCCACTAACCGTCGACGATCAAAGGCACGAGGAAGACCGCCGCAAGTTGGGGCAACTGGAAATCGACAAGGGGGAAGGGGAACTAGGCCATGCGTAACATGCAGGGCATTAAATCCACCAATCGTGGTGACAAACTGGCGTGGCTGGGGCTGACTCTGGGCTGGGCAGATCTGACTTGCAGAGATGTAAGACGCTTGGGCGGGAAAGGCCGATTGAATTGCGATGCAACGTGGGTTCTCAAGGACGTGGGGGTTTCGGTGGCTATAAATCATCAGATGTATCCGGTCTGCAGCTCGACTGGCTTTCGCCTGGATATTCCCATTCAGCACGCCTCGACATCACGCCTCGACATACACATATACTCACACACACTTATCACATATATCTCTCCACACCGATCATGAAGCTGATTACCCTCCTCGCCGGCAGCACCGCCGTGCTCGCGCTCAACCCCTCGTGCGCGCCTGGCGGCAACTTTGACCTCTCGCACTGGTCACTGCAGGAGCCCGTGGGGTCTGGCTCGTCATCGTCGCCGCGGCAGATTCCCTCGTCGCGGCTGCAAGGGTGCTCGGGCTACCAGGACGAGTGGTTCTTCACGGCGGCCGACGACGGCGGCGCGATGGCGATGAAGGTGCCGACGCGCAGCCAGTGCGTCACGACGCCCAACAGCCAGCACTGCCGGAGCGAGCTGCGGGAGCAGAACCCGGCGACCTGGGACCCGCGCGCGGCGACGAACCGGCTGTTCGCCGAGGTGCGGGCGGTCCGCAACGACGGCGAGGTCTGCGTCGGCCAGATCCACATTGACGACGCCGTCTCCCACAAGCCCGTCGCCGAGCTGTACCTCGACCACGCCGGCAACCTCAACCTCGGCGTCCAGCAGTGCCGCACGTGCAGCCAGAAGCGCACCCCCGTCACCCGCCTGCCCGGCGGCGGCGGCGCCCGCTTCACCTACGAGATCCGCTACGAAAAGGGCAAGCTGGCCGTCGCCATCAACGGCGGCGCCCTCAAGGAGTTTACCACGTACGACCTCGACTCGCCCCGCAGCTACTTCAAGGCCGGCAACTACAACCAGGGCACGGGCCCGACGGAGGTGCACTTCTATCAGCTCAAGGTGAGCCATTAGCGTGGTGAATTGGGGGCACTGTGTTGAACAGAGATATCGAAATGTGGATAATATTGTTATTTGTAAATATTGTGATTTCTCGAGGATACTATTTATTTGTGGATATTCGTGTTATTGTGAACAGCAGTATTCCTTATAGATACAGGTTACATGTGTGGATATTATGAGTGTATATGCGGGTTTGTGGCAGGCTATTGGAATGCCCAATACATGCCTCGCTAAATGGTCTTCTCTACCACGTTCGCCTTCACTGTATGCCACCACGACATACCATTCGTAGCTTTGGTGAAAGCATCCAGCGAGAGTCTCTCTCAGAAAACTGCTGAGACCTCACGCAAGGTTCTGCGCAACTTGCCATCGTCGTCACCACCTCAGTTCCGCGAACACAACCTCCACACAGAGTTACTTTTTGTCTCGAAGACACCACGACACGGTGCTGACCGCTTCACTCCAGCGTCCAGCTTCCGCCTTTGCAGAATCTCTGCACCATCCCCTCCAGCGCCCTCCCCAGGCCCTCCACCAGGCTCTCCTCCACCACGCCCTCCTGCCACGACAGGGCAATGGTCAGCCGCCCGCCCGGCGCCGACGCCACGTTCATGGCCACCGCCGCGCCCGTGACCATGGCTCCGTTTGAGAACATGACCCTGGCTACTTTCACGCCCGCCGCCTCCTTGCCCTTGTCCGTCGCCGTCTCCTTTGTCTCCGCCGCGAGCACGCCGACGTTGCTGCACTCCCACGAGCTCGGCCGGGCCGTCCCGTCGCGGGCCGTGTGGAAGCCCCGCCAGTCGCGCACGTGGCGCATCATGGACGCGACGTTGTTGTGCGTGAGCGTCCTGCCGCGCTCGACCAGCTCGTGGCGGACGCGCTGCGCCGTGGCCCAGACGGCGGGCGTCAGGGCGTCGTCCGCGCCGCCGGACCGCCCGACGAGGGCGGCGGCGCGCATGGCGGCAACGTCGGCGGCGGTGAAGACGTGGTCCGTGGAGCAGAGGAGCACGCGGAGGGTGTCTCGGAGCGACGCGTCGACGGTGTCGCGCGTGTAGCGGTGCAGGCCCATGGGCGTCGCGCTGCGGAAGCCGCCACCCGGCGGTACGGCGTCGCCGGGGAGGGCGCGCGTAAAGTAGGCAAAGGCGAGGGCGTGGAGGAGCCCGGTGAGCGTCGTGTCCTGCGCGCGGCAGGCGGAGAGGAGGGTGGCGGTCTGCGCGGGCTGGACGTCGACGGCCCGGATGCGGGTCACGTACGGCCGCGCAAAGGAGATGCGCGCGCCGCCCCAGACGGCCTGCGGCGCGGGCTTGAGCATGGCGGGCGCGAACTCGCCCCAGAGTACCGACGCAATGTACAGAGGCCCGAGGGTGAAGGCGACGGCCTCTTCCTGCGGCTCCGGCAGGACCGGCGCTTCCGGCAACGACAGGACGTGGTCGTCCTCGTCGGCCAGGGCCGAGTTTAGCGCGCTGAGGAGCTGCTCGTGGAACCTGCGCCCGCCGGTGCCGTCGAGAAGCGCGTGGTGGAACGAGAAGATGACGTCCTCGCAGTTGTGCCGGTCATCGCGCACAATCGTCAGGCGCCACGGGGCTCTCGTCGGCGTGTCCTCCCAGCGCGCATTGTGCTGCGCGGCCTGCACGCGCGTCACCTCGCGATCCAGCGCATCTTCCGAAGCCGCAGTCGCGGGAGCAACAGCAACGACGACCACGTGCTCCAGCAGGTTGACGTGGGCGAGGTGCGTGTAGCGCGCTGCGTTGGTTTCCTCGCCCACGATGCCGACGCGCAGCATGGGGTGCGCCCGCACGACGGACGCCAGCGCGGCGAGGAAGCGCGGCGAGATGGAGGTAATGGGCGACGTGAGAGGACGCGAGCTCGGGACGTAGCGCGCGGAGACGGTCACGGCACGGTAGATGCCCAGACTGTGGCGAGATGAGGACCATAGTTCCCTGAAGGGGGGGAGGTGGTCAGATGGCTCAAACGCGGAGGGACGAGGAACGCTTACATCGGCCCCAGCTGGCGGAGCGGTGAGGGATCTGTGGTCATCATGGGATTTTTAAGGCTCTTGAAGAGCTGTTTCGCCCGGAAAAGGGAGGCGAAAGATGCCAGAGAATGTGACTAGGCCGTGGGGATGTAGTCGGCATGTTGTTAGTTCTGGGAGCGAGGCGCACAATAGCTTGGCAAGTAGCGACTGAAATAGCGATGATTGAAGTCGCGTTACATTGGCGCAGAAATAAATATTTCCGATGTTCTAAACTTCTACGGAGTATAACGCTGTGAAATCATACTCTTTTTTAGAAAAAAATGCAATCGCGGTGGCTTTGCAGATCTGTTTGCTCTGTCGGGTCTGTTCATCTACAAGCAGGCGAGCTGTACCCACAGGCACAATCGACTGTGCGGTACAGTCTGATCAACAATCTTACGAGTAGGATAACTGAAATGTATACCTGTCGGGAGGTAGGCATTGTGATATAACAGGGGCAAAAAAAATTAAAAAAAAACTTTAGACTTCAAAAATAGATTCAACGTCAAAAATAGAAACTCCGGTACAGGGAATCGAACCCTGGGCTGCTCGGTTCCTTGTTGAGAGCGAGCGATGTTAGCCACTACACCATACCGGATAGTTGCTTGTATGAACGGTCAACTCTTATTTCTCTATATATACATGTCCAAATAGCTATTGCCAGCAAAAACTCCGTCTTCCACCTTTGCTCAGCTTCACTTTGCAAATTATCACACACCCCACATTGCGTTGAATTAATCATGACTCTGCACAATCTTACACATGGGTTGTGGCATTTCCCTCTTCTGCTTCTGAATTTGCCGCCATGAAACACACAATCTTCCATTGTGACAGTATGCTGCTCGCCGATATTTCCTAGTTGCACCCGGTTCACGGTTATATGTGCTTGATGAAGAAGCATCTGGCTTTTGTACGGCCTGCGATGGCCTGTTTCCCTCCAAGTCGGCTATCAAGGGATCGGCTGCCCATTCACAAATTCAAGCACTGGTACAGCTCCAGCAGCGGTCTCACTAAGCTTGTGATGTGTACACCGACCGAGTCCCAGCAGTTCCTCATAAGCCTGACTTGGAAGTTTAAATGGATGACTTATGTGTCAGCAGCAGTGTTATTCGCAAATCTCAAGAATTGCACTAATACCTGAGGTTGTATAGCGATGTTGGTGACCTAAAAGTGCCTCGGCGCCACGAGCATGGAGAGAAAAGGAAGCTAGTATTATGCTCAAAAAGGTAATAGTAAATACATCAAGTTGGGTAATCATAAATGAAGGAGAGCCTTGAAAAGTTCCACGTCTACCTGGCCAAACCTCAGTTTTTGGCCGACATCCCCGCTGCGCAAGTGGATGGAATCTATGCTGGACTTTGTCCAGTCAATGCGGCGCACGCTGATCCAGCGCAGCCTCAGCCTCTCGCGCGAGACAAACAGCAGCGAATCCATCGACTTGACATATACGACGAGGCCCTTTTGCGCAAGCGTGGGCGTGCAAAAGGGGACCTGGTCGCTCAAGTCCCCGCCGCCGCCGCTGTCCAGCAGCGCATCGAGCAGACGGGCGTCGGCGCAGTCACGCGACACGCAGTCGCGGACCTTGGCCGCGGCCTCGCGGCGGCGCTCCGAGTGGCACTTGGCCGCGATGAGCCGCGCGACCTGGCAGAGGAGCAGCGCAATGTCGAAGCGCAGCGGCCGCCGGCCGGCCGCCTCGAGCACGGCGAACAGGACCGTGTGGCACAGCCCGACGGGCAGCTCGGCGGCGCTCTCCAGACGGTTGACGAGGGACTGCAGGCAGTCCCGCGCTCGGGCGTGGTGGCCCATCCAGTGGCGCAGGCAGACGCAGGCGAAGCACA
This sequence comes from Cordyceps javanica, assembly GCF_051103115.1. Taxonomy (NCBI): domain Eukaryota; kingdom Fungi; phylum Ascomycota; class Sordariomycetes; order Hypocreales; family Cordycipitaceae; genus Cordyceps; species Cordyceps javanica. The sequence continues at coordinate 5,350,828 of NC_139296.1, forward strand.
GCGCGGCGGTGGTCGAGTGGTGAGCAGCAGCAGCAGCCTCGGGCGGCTGCGCCGCGCCGTCGTCGTCGTCCCAGGCTTGGAGCCACTGCCAGCCGGCGGGTGCCTCGCACGCGTTCTGCCTCTGCAGCTTGAGCGAGGCTGTGAGGTCCTCCCAGTGCTGGCCCTCGGCAGGGAACCCGCTGATGGTGACCAGCAAGGAGTGCGTGGAGAGCCTGGCCTGCTTTTCGTCATTCGCTTCCCTACGTAGCGCGTTAATGAGGGCGTCCTTGCTCTGCAGGCAAGCTTTCAAGCCAGTGTTCTGGCTTTCCAGCTCGAACAGTCTTGAATCTGCCATACTCTTCGCAGCTGTGAGACGCTCAATCTCTTCTTGCAACATGCTTTCCGTCATGCGATGGTCCGTTATGGTGCTCTGCAAGGATGTGTTGTGGGCGTGAAGTGCCGCGCTGTCAGCGCAGAGTCTGCTCATCTCGGCTTGCAAGTCCTCAGTCACGTCATGTAGCCTGTTCAGCTGGTCCCTATCAGCGGCCGCTAATCTACGAAGGGAAGCCAGTTCGTGTTGCGCGGCTGACTGCGCGGCGTAGAGGCTCGTCAGCTCCTGCGCCTGCGAAGCCTCCGCGGCTCGATGGACAGCGTGGAGGTCATCTATTGCAACGGTAAGATTGCTTTCGTTGGCACGAGACTCGGCCAGATCAGCAATCAAAGCACGGTTTGCCTCGCCCAGGCCGTCTAATGCATGGTGAGCGGCGTCGACCATCTCGCGTTGGCGTTGGAGGGCACCATCTAGGAGGCAGGCCATGTCTGGCCCCAGGTGCCGCAGCATGTGCAGGGGGAAATCTTGGTCGCGCAAAGTGTCTTGATGATGGGGGGCCGAGGGAGCAGCCGCCAGCAGCGACGTCTCGTCGAACCGCGGCGGCGGAGTATCAAATTGGGCCTGGTGCTGCATCGCCTTCTCCGAAACGTCGCCGCTCATTCTCTTCGCATCAGCGCCGTGCCATTCTATAGCAGCCTGAGAGTCATCAATGCATGTCACCGCGACGCTTCTCTCCAGCTGCTCTTCAGACTGCTCCAGAAGACGGAGCTTGGCACGACATTCGCTGAATCCTTGGACAAGCCTGTCAACAGTCGCCGGCGTATCGTGTGTGTGCGCGTTCGTGCCGAACATGTTGGGCCTGGCTCGAGTCCAATCACAGGAAATTATTTCGTAGACCAATCTGGAGGTCTACGGTGTAGTCTTGCCATGGCGGTGCGCCCGCACAGCGCAGCTCGCAGCCGGTTGTCGGCGTCGGGCACCAGTCGCCGGGCTGCCGTACAAAATAGTTCCAAGGCGCCGGCGTCGGGCATCGAGCCGTTGACACTAGCCACAGCCAGCCACTAAAGTTCGGGAAAATTCATCGAGATTGGCGTTCGCCCGCTTGGAGATGAAGAAATTCAGCCCGAACGGCAAGTATCGGTGAGCGAAGTGGATAGGCCATGCCCCCGTCCTATTCCCACCACCGCTGCCCGACTACGGGCTCCGAGATGCGTTCCGTTCCTCCCATGATGCCCGAGTGCATGCCATGCAAAGCCACAACCAGATGGGCTGGACTGGTGGCACAGGCATGCGCCGCCGCCGCCTACTGCGACTTTTGGATAGCTTTCTGGGAGCTGTGGGCGGGCAGCGGAGTGGACTTTGCCCCTATGCTGAGTGCACAACTGACGAGTCAGCGCAGTGGTTAGGGGCTGGCCAGTCACTAGTCAGTCGATCAATATGGGTATATCGGGGATGCCACTTGTTATACCCCAAGAGCGTTGCGTGGCGTGCTAGCGTGGGTTACAACGAGCGTCGATCCGTGCGTAGTACGTTCTATAACAGGATTTGAGCAAATATTGCTCGATGAATTGCGCCCTATACGAAGCGTGACTCTCGGAAGCGTTTGATAAGACGCAAGTAGCTTGTTGACAACCAAAACTTGACCTTGACTTCAAGCCAAAGCTGGCAAGGCAAGTCTTCCACATGAGCTGGACGAAGAAGGGTGGGAAGATAAAAACTAGCGTGAATGGTACGAACCATCAATAATTTAGATCAGAAGCAAGTGACGTAGATAAGACGAACGAGAAGTACAGGAAACGACGGATAAATAGCCCAACTAGGCCACGGGACCTGCTGACATGGACGATACTACAATGTAGAAGAAGCTTCCTAAAAGGGAAGGTCAATGTTGGCACTGAAACATTGGATACATACCAATATTCTTCGCATCCAACCGAACAATGCGCCCAGGGACACGACCCTCGTCTTGATTCATTAGCCGAACCCTGAACCTAGAAAGGGGCTTTCGCTCCGTCCCGCTGCTATACTATTAATGAATTGTGAAACTTGTTTGGGTGTAATAATGATGGTCGTTATGGGAAGCGGAGCAGCCGCGGGTGATTTTCCTACTGGTAAACTTTATTAAGGACGAATACCCCAACCTTTTTTGCCTGGACTACTTGACTACCTAGTCGCATTGGGAAGGATCGTCTTCCTTGCCCACAAGCAGGCAACGGCGGCGATTAATAACTTCCACTAACACGGCCACGCCGCCCCTCATCGGAGTGGTTTGGGCAAAACCGTCTGCTCATCACAGAGCTATCCCGCGAGTAAGAGTTCGTAGAAATGCAACGTTGCCACAAATCAGGCTTCCCAGTTTCTGTCCTGCTATCAGTAAATTCTCCCATTGCACAGCCGAACTAGTTGATCAAAGTGAGACGTGCTCCCCCCCTCTCAATTCCACGTGGTTGGTGCATCTACGACCGGCAGATGGACATTATTAGCCCGCCATTGCCAGTCGATCCGGGCGTGTTTCGGCGGTTGACGTAGGATCCAGCGCACTCCTTAAAGGTCTAGCTGTTGTAATGTATGGTTCGTCTCCTGTTATAAAAACCCAGCGGCACTCCCCTTGCTTTCCCAGATAGTACCCGACGCCCACGCATACACAACCTCCAACCAAGCAACCCATTCTCCCCGTTCTTGTACAAAAATGAAGGTCTCTACTCTGTTCCTCGCAGCCCAGGCTCCCTCGGCGTGCCTCGCCGGCATCGGCCACACGTGGTCGTTTTCCAGCTCGCCGGCGGGCGGCATGAAGGACGTCACGTTTGGCTTCGACGTGTCGGGCGCCGCCCACAGGCGCGGCTACTACTTTGCCAACCAGTTCAACTTCCAAAACGTCAAGGAGGTCAGCTACACGGGCGTGCAGCCCCAGACGGACGCCGCCGGCGGCCGGGCGTCCATCCGCGGCGTCTTCTCCTCCTTCCAGAGGGGCGCCACCTCGACGCACCCCAACTGCAGCGACGGGGCCGACGGCGGCGACGGCGTCAGCTGCGGCGTCACCGTTGCCGTGAGCGACTTCAGCGGCCGCTTCGACTGCGTGGTCGAGAACATTGGCGGCACCCGGTGGCGCGGCACCCTGAAGAACGACGCCCAGGGCATCTCGGTCGTCATTGGCGAGTTTTCCCAGCCGGCCGGCGCCGGCGGCGTCACCAAAGGGCAGATGGGCTTTCTGGAGTACTTTCTCGCCAACGGAAACCCCAACTTCAAGTGCCACGACCAGTTCAAGACAAAGGTCTCCTACTACTTTCCCACGTCCAGGACGCCCGGCGCGGGCACCGGCACCATCCCCAAGCCTTATGAGTACGGTAGCTGCGTTGGTGACCAGGGCTTCTCGACCAGCGGCGGTCCCAACTACTGGACGATTAACACTGGATTTTAATAGCTTCGCCTTTTAGAGCTGCAGAGCTTGATAGTTATTCAATGCTTGTTTTTGGAAGAATGCGGAGAAAGTGATGGCCATGGTATATATATGGAGCTGATCAATTTTGGCCAATCTAAGAAGATGGAATATATGGATTTAGCAGCATTTCAAATTCAAGAGATTTACTCGTATAAATGGAAAATATGAACTTTCTATGAATATTCATTGTAGTCACGTCATTGACCAACTACATTCAATCAAGGACGAAATACTGGCCTCCAGATTAGAGAGCTACCGGAGGGTGTTGACATTGGACACAACAAGCTGGCAAAAGTCCAACTCCCAAGTGATGCAGGTAGCTGTGCCCGATCCAGTGGGTTCAGGGCACATCGGATGCCATAGTGCTATACAGATGTGAGGATCCTTTTGTCGAAAAGCAGGCTACTGGGCAGATGTGGTACTAAACGGCCAACTGCTGCAATGTTTCGACAGAAGTCGTGGTGATGCGAGTCCTCCTGATGGTTATTCTTCTTGCTACTTATACTATTCTTCTGACTCTTGCAGTTTCATCTGATTATCCTTGCTCGTTCTGTTCTTTCTATTCTTCCTGTCCTTTCTAGCCTGTCTAATATTGTAGTTTTCCCAGCCGGCACAACTACTTTGGGCTATTTCATTTTTTTCAAATAGGTTCCTAAATTGCCATCTTCCTAGTCATCTAGTCTAGGCTACATCTGACGAGAATGGCGGATGCTAGATTATTACTTGCAAGAGACGCCGTACGCAAGTATACTTGTGAAGCCATGTGCATCCAAGTCCACCATTAGAATAATCAATTCCGTGCTATTTCGCGCCCCTTCATGCCCCTCCAGATCCCGTCCTCGTCCACCGCGGCAGCCATCTCGGCCAGGTCGAAGCGGCCAACGGCCGCGTAAAACGCGGGCATCAGACAGTCGATCGCGACCTTGAAGTGCCCCGGGTACCCCAGGTCCGCACCCGTGTGCAGCAGCGCATCCACGGCGGTGACGTAGGGCGTGGTTTCGACGGAGCGCATGCTCGCCTCGTCCGCCATGAGGCACATGCTGCGGATGACGCCCGGTCCCATCTCATGCGACCAAGGTGGTTCGTCGCCCGCAGCTCCGTCCTCGTCTTCCCCTTTGCCCTCGCTCTCTTTCCTTCCTTGCTGCTCCCTTGCCTCTTCCTCGTCCTCCTCCTCTTCGTCGGAATCCTCCCCGTCGAGGCAAAAGACTTGAAACGCCGCCGACACGCCCTCCGGACCTTGGCGGGCAAGGTCCGCATCGTCGTGGATCCGCGTGACGATGTTGTCGTCCAGCTTCTTCATCGCGTCGGCGCATTCTGTGGGCGCGCTAGCCGCGCCCTTTGCCAGCGCCGTGTCAAAGTTCCTTCGAAAGGCCTGCCACAGCGCCTCGTCCTCGTAGTATGTCCGCGTGAGGTTGAAGCCGTACTCGTCCAGCCCGAGAGACGCCATCTCTCTGACGCAGTCGACAATGTATTCGCTGTTGGCCGCTCTCGATACTGCCATGCTTGCAGTTTTTTCCGGGTTTTTACTGAATTATTCGCCGAATTCTTTTGTTGAGATGCGAGTGCTGTGTTGCGGGGCAGTTGGTGGAGTGCACGCCCGACACATGAGCACGTCTACCGTCTACGGAGAATTTTGGCCGTTTTTAAGAAATACAGAGTAGTATTTTATCAAATATGTGATGCAAAAATTACAAGAAAAAAATCCATCGTTAAGTTCTCCAGAGGGGTCTGCAGATGTGAGGGCGTGGCCCGTCTACTACGCATCGCTCAGTTTAAAAAACTCGGGCGGCACCTCGAAGCCGTAGTAATCCGCAAGGTTACTCAGAGCCCAGCCTGCCAGGGGACGATTCTCCGGCTCGGGATCGAGCATCCTCTCCAGTGCCGGATTGCACAGCAGGCCGCTCGCGCGCAGAGCCTGCACCCGCGGGCACGCGTAGACCGTCGCGCCCTCGGGTCGAGCATCGCTGGGCTCGCCCACGCACCCGCTCGCCGCCAGCCGCTCGCGCCACTCGGCCGTGCTGCAGGTGTACTCGTCGGGGCATATGACGCCGATGAACTCGAGGATGGCGACTCCGAAAGCGTACATGTCGGTCGGCCGGCCACACCGGGCCCCCTCTCTGAAGAGCTCCGGCGCCCAGTAGCAGATGTCGCCCGCGTCCTCGCGGACCGCGCTCGTGCTCGTCGCCAGCCCAAAGTCGGAGAGGAAAAAGGTGAGCTCGTCGCCGTTGCGCCTGAACAGGACGTGCTCCAGCTTGACGTCCCGGTGGACCAGGTCTCGCTCGTGCAGGTAGCGCAGCGCCCCCAGGCACTGGGTGAGGAAACGGGGCAGGTGTTCGATATTCTCGGTCGAGATCGGGCCGCGGCAGCTGTGCGCGGTGACGAGCGACGTCGCGTCGCTCTCGTAGGGCGGCAGGAAAAGCTGGACGGGCAGCGTGAGCGGCCAGCCTTGATGGTGCTTCAGCTTGGTAATGTGTGGCTTGGCAGTCGTCGTCGTCAGCAGAGGCTCGTCGAGAGGGCCTCAATGGGAACTTACGTGGTCTAGCGTAGCAAGCATTTCTGCCTCGTGCTTGAATTCTTCTAGGAAAGCCTTGTACCCTCCCGATCGGCGCGGGCACTCCTCCATGTTGACGGACTTGGTGGTGTACTGCTTACCATTATGGATGTCAATTGTCAGATGGACAATGCCAGACCAGCTTTTTCGAATCACCTGGTAGTTGTGCGTCTGTTTTCTGAGAATCGGCAATCCAAAATTCGGCGTATATGGAGTCATGTCGGTTCTTGGCTCTGCCTTGTCCGGTTCCAATTGGCCAAGAGGCGGCCCTACCAGCGCGGAAGACTGCGCCGCGCGGATCAAGTACTCCATGGACAGTATTCGTCGCGCGTTCTGTACCGTCTCCCAGTCCAAGTCGATTCCCCAGCGAAGCTCGAACCATTCCAGGCTTGGCAGCGCGATGATGATCTCGACATCTGGGGACCTGGGCAGGACGCAGCAGTCTCCCGGGCGCCTGATTTTGAGCTCTTTGATTTCAGAGCCACCGCGGTGTTTGACCATTAATCGTGTAGCCAATTCCTTCCTTGCCACCCTTCCGCTGACATCGCAAAGCATCAGATCACCAGCTTCCGTTATCGCGAAGCAGCATCGGCTACGGTCAGAGTCAGTCAAGTTTTTTTTTCTTTCATTACGATGCCGTGGACGTACCCCTTGCTTTCACCATCTATCAATAACACGTCATCCTTACTCGGGTCGTGGCCAAGGTAGGCAATTACGCCTGTGTTTCTTTTGGATCTCTGGTCAGAGTAGAAGGCCATTGGCTCAGTGCAACGGTGAAAATCAAGCACCGTGCGAGCCTTGACATTTTTAGGAACGAGACTAAACCAGAGAAATCTATCCGACATTTTTGCGATTTTCCGGGCACCCGAGACAATTCAGGAAAACGAGAACACTACCCAAGTTACTGAATATTCGGCCGCCGACTCTCGTCTGATTCTGCGCCAAGAGATGGACAGATGAAAGACCGACCAGCATTCTTATACTTTAAGTTTGATGGGAAATTATAGTGTAACCTATGATACTATTTCAAGCATTTGCACTTTGTTCACGGGATACTGTTCGTGGTAGTGTGCGACTAGCCGGCTGTTTCGCTGACAATTCGACCTTGAACAGTTCGACCTTGAATCGCAGCGCAACGTGAAAGAAACAGTGTGAATAACGCAATTGCGACTCGAGGTCGGTGACGAAAGGTTCAGGGAGCCCCTTGCACTCGCCAATGACCCTTTCTAGAATTTGAGTAGCCGCCCGTGCCACACCGAGTATAACCCGCTTCTTTGTCGTGGCGACAAATACAACCCAACATCTCGGGATCTTGCTTCATCGTTTCCAAAAGTGTCTTGATCAAGACCAATTCTAAACTGGTTTGAAACCGCTCTACACTGGACTAGGCAGCCTTGCCTAATTCATCTGTGAAATTGTAGACAATGCATGGGTGCGGTCAGTGTGTGTCGCAACCTTTCCTGGCCAATGCGTCCGATGAGAAGAATCATCAAAAAACCTAGTGCAAAGTGCTTTTCTACACAATGACACGAGACACGAGTCACTTTCCATCATATCATATTAATCCACATTAGATGTCATGTGCTGTTTTAGGCACGTTTTCGGCACGGGCCAAAGCGGGCAAGTAAATGTTGTGCAAATGAGCACTTCATCAACCGTCACCAAGAGGATGCTTGAGACAAAGTCAACTGCAAGCTGTGGACTTGCATATGGTAAGTGTCGCACTGTTTCGGGACACAGTAAAAGTGCTCTTGCTACAGTCGTCATTCTGGTTGACGACATGATTGAGACCAGTGCTTCACCCAAGAAGCTCGTAGGCTTGAGGCCAGTTGCCTATTAAAATTTATTCAAGCGTTTACGCGAATTTCAAAAGTAGTGACAATGATATTGTTGCTTTTCTTTTACCTTCATGTGTAGCAGCAGCTAATCAAGCGGGATAGATTGTACAGGATTCATCTCAAAAAGAAATAGTTCATAAAAGTATGCACATTACCAGACTACTCCATGCAGTTGTCAGCTCGTTTTCAAAGATGCAAAATAGATTCCCCGTTTCCATGCTCGCTTTTCATGCTCTGCGGCGCATCCATCCGCTCGCCCGGCGCTTTCCCCCCCCAACTAATACCCGTCCACCACCCTGGCAATGACATGCAGCCCATCCTCGGGCTTGATGGTGACGCCGCCCTTGACCTTGAGCTTGCGCGGGTCCATGAGGGTCTTGTCGACGAGCTCGAACTCGAAGCGGCCGACCCAGGCGGCGAGCAGGCAGGCAAACTCGGCGCGGGCAAAGGCGGCGCCGATGCAGCTGCGGGGCCCGTGCAAGAAGGTGGACATGGCGTAGTTGCTGGCGGCGCCGCCCGTGTTGTTGAGGGCGCAGGTGCCGTCGGCGCGGGCGTCGAGCCAGCGGTCCGGGTCAAAGGCCTCGGCGTCGTCGCCCCAGAGGCCCCGGTCGACGTTGATGGCCCACTGCGGGATGGTGACGGCGGTGCCGCGCGCGACGGCCACGCCCTGCACCGTCGTGTCCCGCATGGCGACGCGGCCCGTCAGCGGCACCGACGGGTACAGGCGCAGCGTCTCGCTGACGACGGCGTTGAGGTACGGCAGGCGGTCCAGGTCGGCGCTCGTCACCGCCCTGGCCGCCGCCCCGTCGTTGACCGACGGCAGGTTCGCGCGCACCTCGGCGCGGAGCCGCGCCTGCATGGCCGGGTTCAGGCACAGCGCGTAGACGGCCCACGTCAGCGACACCGACGTCGTCTCGTGGCCGGCGGCGAAGAAGGTCATGAGCTGGTTCTGCAGGCCCTCGTCGGTGAACTGGCCGCTCTCGAGCGCAATGGACAGGATGTCGACGTCGTCGGCGGCGGCGGCGGCGTCCCGCTTCTGCGCCCGCAGCTTGGCCCGCTTCTCGTCAATCAACTCCTGGCACACGCTGCGGATGGCGCGCATGGCGTCGCGGAACTCGCGGATGCGCGGCACGGGGAGCTCCTCAATCAGCCACTGCGGCAGCACGGTGCCGAGCACGAGGAACACGCGCAGCAGCGACTGCCCCTCGAAGACGCGCGTGTACTGGCGCACGAGCTTGTTGTCCGGGTCGCGGACGGCGGAGAAGTCGCGCCCCATGGCCGCCATGCCGATGATGTCGAGCGTGGCCAGCGACGCCCAGTGCGAGACGTACAGCCGGCCCTCGGCGCCGCCGTCGAGCGTCCTGGTCATGGCCTGCACGACCTCGCGCGACTTGTCCCAGAAGACGGGGTACAGGTCCTTGATGTGGCGGAACTGAAAGGCCGGCATCATGCTGCGGCGCTGCCGCCGGTGCTCGTCGCCCTCGGACGTGACCAGGCCGACGCCCGTGACGGTGCTGAGCGCCATGCGGACCACCGACTGCTTCTCCCAGACGTAGCTGTTGGCGACGGTAATGTCCGCCACGGCCTTGGGCGAGGTCGCTATAAGTCGCTCCTGGTTGAAGAACATGAAGAAGCGCAGCAGGCCGTCGTGCTCGACCTCTTTGTTCCTGTGGCCTTTTGTCAGTCCGGTCCCTTTCCCCCCCACGATGGCTGGAATATGGGGTTTTTGACAGGGGGGGGCAGATTACCATGTTCTCGAGCACTCGCCCGGCGCGGATTTGGAGAGCTGAGGCATGTGGCCCATGAGCCAATGCCGCCCGCCCGGCGAGGGCAGGTGCCTCAGGGGCGAGACGTAAAAGGGATATATGAATGTAAAGTACAGGGCGCATACGAAGACGTTTGCGATCCAGAACAGCCCAAAGGACAGAGCGAGCGACGAGAGCTTTAGCTGATTCGCGGCCGCCGCATCCTGGCTATACAGTCGATGCACCAGAGTTTCCAACGCCGCGGTAGCTGTCACGGCTGGCCAGGACAGACGCCTGGGTAGAGCCATGATCCGCGACATTTTTCTGTGATATCTTGACAGCTGAGCAGAAAATCGTACCAAGACGTTGGATGCAATTGGACACGTCTGGTATAGCGTACGTCAGTACTTTATATCGACTAATAGCCTGCGCTTTGGCGGAGTTTCGGTGGAACAGCCTCGCCGCAACGGTGGAGAACTGGTTGCTGGCGCCGAAGCCGTGATTACACTAACAAAACCTGGGGCGAACTGTCCAACTGTCCGACAGGGTTAGCGGAGTTGACGTATGAGCGGCTTGTAATTCAAGACGGATGGTTCGTCACCTTGGAATCGACACTGTTGCGCGGCCTCTTGCCTGATCGCAAAGCCAAGGCCACCCAAGAGGCAAGGATCCCGAGGTAGTCCGACCAAGAGCAGGCAGAATGGCTTGCGACTTTACTTGGTGACCGTGTCAGCTTTGGGTGCCTCAAACTGGCCTTTGGTGCGACCGTTTCTTCGTCCGTGGTCATAGTGGTACCGGTGAGGATGTAGAAAACGTATCAATGCCGTAAATGCGGCATCGGTGAGTAAAACACAAGGGCAAGACGAGACAAGGTCGGAAAACCAAGACGATAAAAATGCAGAGACAAAGAAGAGCATCATCAAGCTGAAAACCAATGATACAGAGCAAGACCAGGTAAAGAGATTAACCTCAGAGCCCGCCGAGGTTCCGTGTGTGCTTCTCGATCGACGGAGCGGCATCTTTGATCCTTCCCCCCCGGGCCGGTAGAGGCGTTCCCGGCTCCGCGCTGTCGCCCCTGGTGGGGTGTGGGCACGGTAATAAGGCAAGGCCATGAACAGACGAATCTTCACTGGGCAGTGGACAAGCGCAAAAGCTCACCATTGCATGACAGTCATCGCTGCCGGCGTCACTGCGACGAGCTCTCTCGGACCAAAGGGGACTCGCTGTGTCGTCTCCAACACGCGAGCAACACACAATACTCGACGGTTGTTTTTCTTGGTCGCGTAAACGGATCTTTTCGTGCGCCGCCAGTGATTCTTTTGGTATCGCCTATGACACTAATAACCCGTCATTCCAAGAGACTTGTGTCTACTGTACTGGTATACACAGCCCTCCCCCCCCCCCCCCCGGGACCCCTGTAAGTGCCAGCGAACAGCACACAACAGGTAGCAAAGCAACTTGTCGTCATGGAGACTTTTGCAAAGCAATATTTCTTCACAATTATGGAAAAAGTGCGACTGTTTCAACGCCCCGCAGCGGGTAGTACCAGTATGTAGGGCCAGAGCGCCACAAATCCGCCAGGGTAAAATTGCTCACAGCCTACTTATTTCAAGAGAACAAGAGACGTGACTATGCCAAAGCTGAGTCGCCGCTCCAGCTCATTTACTCTACTACAAAATCGATATGTACATGTATATATAATTGTGTGGTTTCCGAGGCTGATGACTCTCAAAGTGCGTGTCCTCTTGTGACAATTGGCTGGGCTGGTGTGTCGGTGATTTGAATCGCGTCTGCCAACTCTCGTAATCCTTTGCTATGATTTCAAAGCGTATATTGGGTGCTGCCCTTTATCAGTAATCCATGGTGATGCAATTTATTCCACATGTTCGGGCGAGGCCTCTGCCTTTCATCACGTACGGTTGTAGAATTCAGTCGTGGTCGACTCCTCAATCGTTGATACCCTACAGCTTCCGCTTTGTTCCACCAGGATTCACATCTGGCTGTAGAGGCCTGGGTGAGTCGATCGAGTTAGAAGAATCAGTATAAATTGAAAGAAGATAAAAACGAGACGAGATCAGTTTTTCATCAGGGCCCGCTGTTGTTGAATTAAAACTCTCGGGATCCTATGGGAGAGGCATAGTCAACTATCACGACCAGTCACCATCCTAAAGAGTTCTGGAACTGATGGCCAGTTACAATAGCGAATGGTAGCTGAGACCTGTATAGTTCAAAATAAACTCAATGGTTTTCAACAAATAAGAACAGCCTTCGTGGCGTAGTTGGTTATCGCGTAGGTCTCATATTTACTATGACTCAATCTAAAGATTGGGCAATCCTAAGGCCGCCAGTTCGAGTCTGGCCGGGGGCAGTTTCTTTTTTTGACCGAGTTTTCATTTTATTGTGTGTTGCCTGCTCAGTATTACTTGTTGCTGCTACTTTTACTTCTTTTTTTTTATATTGAAAAAGCTTTGAATTGATGGGCGCGGTTGTGATGATGCTCACGTCGCTGGTAAGATGCGTGTCAACGTGTGACCGTCACTGGCGTTTGGCTTCAATCGTACTTCACACCCCATTCCCCCTCCTCTGAAGAAATGACGAAGAAATCCCGCCTCATCTCGTACATTGAAATGAGAGAGAGGCCTCAAGTTCCCGGACTTGATTATTGTAAAGAGATCTTCCGTTGTTCTGGGTACTGTCAGTCTGGGCAAATACTAAATGGCACGAATGGCGGGCAATAACTTTTCTATACAGCCGCACCATGACCAACTGTAACCTTTTCTATCACGTGTAGCATCTTAGTTTTTTCTTACTTCATTATTATTTTCATTTCATCTTCATTATCATTTTGTTGCTGATTTTCGCAGCTGCCCTAGATATCTTTTCTATACAGCCTCACCAAAACGATTGTAACCTTTTCGCCACGTTTAAACACGGATAGGATCATTCCCCCCCTCCTCTTCTTTGATTTCTTCTTTGTTTTACTTAAAACCCACTGGCAACTACTCTCTGTACTTTTTTCATACAGCTGCAGAGATTGAGTATGCTCGTGGCCGATAGACCCGCTACCCCAGCCAAGCCTAGCTAGAGCGCCATCTTCGGCCTGTGCAACCGACGCGACCCTCCGACTGGCAACAACACAATACATTTACGTCAATCCCAGCACTGTGTTTCCTGTGCCCCCCGCATCACGAGTTATTCAGTCGTCGACCGACCCATTGAATTCTGACCATCCACTCACCGTTGCTTCAGCTGCACGCAGACGCGACTGGCCTCACAACACGGCCTCACCATGCGCCTCGCGCCGGCGTGCTCCACGACAAGACACGCCATTTCCGGACGAAGCACCCCGACAGACGAGTAGATGGACGACGAGAAAATGTCCGGGCCGCCTGCGCGTGGCGCCCTTGTCGTGCGGCAAGATAACCGAAAGCCGCTCTTTGGCCACGCGAGGCAAACGTCGACGGCGCCACCCCCCGATACGAGAATACCGGCCTTGTCCCGTTCGAAATCGAGTCCCGGCACGCAAGACAAAGTCGACCCTTCACCCCCCGCAACGACGCCGGGCGGCTCCCGCATACCGCGCTTCGGCAGCGGCGCCTTTGGCAGCAGGAAACCCATGTCGTTGGCCGAGGCCTTCAAGCGCGCGGGCGAGGAGGTCGACAGCAGCGCCCGGCCAGGCCCGATCGATGGCTCCCCTAGCCCGGCACCGCGATCGTGGCGGATGCGACCAGACGACCCCAAGATGCGCAAGACTTTGAACGAGGACCCCCTTGACAGCAAACGCGCCGTGTCGCCAAACAAGGAGCGCATCGCGATGCGCAACCGCGTCGACGATGGCATTGGCAAATCACGAACGAGCCTCTGGGTGCTCGAGGAGGGCATGCGCGACGCCGACGCTCCGCTGCCGTCGACGGAGAATGTGGCGCCGGGCCAGGGCCCATCGCCGGAAAAGAGCTACGCCTGGCAGGTAGACGAGGACTTTACCGCGGGTGACTTGCAAGTTTCAGACAGCCCACGCATCCGAGTCAACAAGCCGCCGTTTGCAAAACTGGCGCGATCCGAATCGCCGCGCAAAGGCACAACGCCTAATACTAAGCTCGAGGAAATACGGGTTCGCGAGCTGGGGCTGACGCCGAATGTAGCGAGCCCCAGGGAATCTACAAAACTAGACGACATTCGATTACGAGAAAAAGAGGTCGAGAAGCAGGTTCCGTTGCTGGAGCGTGGATTCCCGCGCATAGGAGGCGGGCTCACCAAGCTGGACGAAATTAAACAGCGGGAGATGCAGGGGCTGTCGAAGCGGGCCATTGCGCAGGCCAAGCTCGAGGAAATCAAGGAACGCAACGCCATGACGAGATCAGTGTCGCCAGACTCGCCTCGCAGGAACCGGATCGGACGCGAGGCGGCAGGCATCTCGCGCCCTAAGTCGGCCTTTGAGCCTGCGGGGCGGCAAGTGCCCGACACGCCAGTCACCATCTACAAGTCGCAGGCCGAGAGAATTGCCGACGACGTGCGGCGGGCAGCCGCAAAAAAGGCGCAAGAAAAGTACAAAGAAGCAGAAACGAGAACAACGGTAGCCAACCGCGGTGCAAACGGGCTGTCGCCGCAGAAGCGCGACCAGTCACGCGACTTGCTGCGCAAGCTGGCCCGCGCCGCCAGTGCCAGTCCAGCAGCCCCCGAACAGAAACCCGACGACGTGCCGCGGACAACAAATGCTCATGTACCCAACAGCAAGCCGGAAGCCCCCCGCGCCAGCTCCCTCAAACGATCGGCTCTCCTCGACAGCCGCCGGCGTCCCTCCAACACGTCGTCCAACGCATCCAAGAGCGCGTCCTCGTTTGACCGGCCGACGGTAGGCTTTGCCGGCCTCGCGCGCTCGCGGTCCAGCGACTCGCGCAAAAGCAAGCGCTCCAGCATGCACTCGGAACAGGACCCGACGGATAGGATCGAGGCCGAGGAGAGGCTGTTTGCGCCAATGGACAACTACTCGGAGCACGGCTCGGTGCGCGCCCCGTCACCGTGGGTAGACGAGGAGGAGCGGGTTGACCACGAGGCGACGCCGAAAGCGGCGAGCAAGCCGGATGTGCTGTCGATGCCCACGCCGCGTGCACCGGGAGCTTTTGTCGACACGCCAATCACAATCAAGAAGGAGGACCGGGATCAAGAGCGGCCAGGCCGGCGCAGAATGAGTCTGGAGCAGTCCCCTGACATTAAGCCGGACACGGCCCTTCGCGCCGGCAAGACGGACCTAGCGCGGCGCAGCAAAGACGTCGACACGGCGTCGGATCCTGGCGCCGCCGAGGAAAAGCCCGTCAGGCCAGCGCGCTCGCGGAGCCTGCCTAGAAGGCGGCCCCTCACCAACTCGGCCAAGCTGCCGTCGGTGCGCGACGACCTGCACGAGCTGCAGGGCCTCCTCAACATCAATGACACGACGCTAGATAATCTGGAAGACATTTTGCTGGGCAAGAAGAGGACAAACGAGAAATTGGATGAGCTGCTCCAGGAGGTTCCAGCGGCGGCGGATGTAGTTGCAGAGATCAAGGGCGAGTCGAGGAGCGGCACGGGCACACTTGTGGATGATCAGAAGAATGAACCTAAGCACAATGAGGGCGTAGCTGTGGACATAGAAAACGGAGCGAAGCGCACCGTCGACGTCGACGTGAAGACGGATCTAGATGACGAGCTCGCCGCGTATGAAGCGCTGACCGCGTCTGTCGAGCGTGACCTGGGGGTGCACAACGTCGGGAAGATAAAGGTGGAGGTGCCGCCGAGCAAAACAAGCCAGCGAACCGACCAGAAACATCTCAAGAAGCAGCTCGCGGACACGAAACAGAAAGACGACAAGCACTCAACCACACAGACGCAGACGCAGACGAAAACGGCCCCCACCATGGACGAGAAGCACCACCACCACCCAGACGACGGCGCCGACGGCACCGACTGCCCGCGGTGCGTCGCCGCGTCCGCGACGCCGGCCGTCGCGTACCTCCCGCTGCCGCAACTATTCCACCTGACGCCGCGGCCGCGGCTCACGCGGCTCGGCGTCCTGCTCTGCGCGGTGTTGCTGTGGTTAGCCGCCGAGTCGGCCATGTTCAGCCTGTACCGCCGCCCGGCGACGTGCTCCGGGGAGCAGCCCTGCGTGTGGTCCTTTGACGACCCGGCGTCGTTTGGCACCGCCCTGCCGATCAAGCTCGACCAGTGGGTCACGGGCGGTCGCGGGCGCGCGGCGTGGGCGGCGCTGGGCGACGACCTCGCCGACTTGCTCGATACGATCACGGCCGCAACGGCACCGGTGGTGACGACGACGGCAGCGGACGGGCAGGAGGACATGACGCCCGCGCAGCGCAGGCGGTACAGGAACAGGCTGGCCAGGAAGAAGAAGACGCGCAGCAAGGCGCTGAGCGAGGAGCAGAAGATCAAGACGGAGGCGTGGCGCAAGGAGCGCGAGGCCAACGAGAGGGCCAGACGGAGAGGGTACGTGGACGAGGCGAGCGTGGGAGGCGATGAGCGGGTGTGGTAGAGACGATGAAAACAAAAAAGCCGTGTTGAATTGGATGTTGGGGATTGTCCAAGGTTGTCGGCAGCCCGTGTTGCAGGGGCTGGACTGGACTGGAGGGAGGAATTTGGATGGCTGGAAATTCGGCATTGTTTTTTGACAGATGGTGGCGCAACGGATATTGCATTTTTGTCCTTTTTTTTGAGAGGAGTTGAGTCTTGCATTGTTGTTTCTCTTTTTTGTTTTCGCTTCATTTTCTTGTTTGACTCTTTGTTAGATTAGCAGTGGCGTTTTACGGCTTGGACAAGGGAAATAAAAAAAAGGAAAGAGTCGACATGGACATGAATTTCAACTACCGTATGCATCTCTGTATTCTTTGTCGTCATGTTTTTTTCGTGATGGCAATGTAATGCTGTGTATTATGTACCTCTTATTTTTGATTTTGATTTTTTCCCAACACCCAGAAAACTCCGTAAAAATGCAAAAAGAAGACCTCTTTTTCTCTCCTCATTCAATCCTCGACATTCAATCCTCGATACCACCCCATCCATCCTCGTCCTCGTCATCGTCATCCTCCTCGTCTTCGTCCTGCGGCGCCTCGTCGCTGTCCTCGTCCATGGGATCCGTCTTGGTCCCCCACGGGAGCCTCTCGTCCTCGTAGCTCTCCCTGGCCCGCTCCCGGACGGCCTTGTTGCCGTTTGTGCGCAGGGCCTCGACCATGTCCCCCATCTCCCGGACAAAGGCCTCGTGCTGGTTCGGGGCGTCGCCGTCGTCGTCGCCCGACGGCGGCAGCAGGCCGGCCCTGTCGAGCTCGTCGACCCAGAGGTCCAGCACGTGCAGGCGCAGTCCCAGCGGCAGGACGCCGAGGCCGGAGGGGCCGCCCTGGCCGTCAAAGACGTACTCTCGGCACACGTCCAGCACCACGGCCGCTCTCCCGGCTTGGCTGTCGTCGTTGCCCGTCGTCGTCGTCTTCTTCTTCTTCTTCGTCTTGTCGCCATCATCATCATCCGACGACGACGACGTCGTCGTCGCGTACCGCAGCATGGCCGCAAAGACGCGACGCACCAGCAGCAGAAACTTGTCGAGGCGCAGCGCCTCGATGCCGGTCCACTGCGCGCCGAGCACGTGCCAAAAGGCGCGCAGCCAGGGGCCGGCGCAGCGACCGCCGCCGCCGCGGAGCGCAAACAGGAGCGAGGCCAGGTCGGCGGCGAGCGCCTGCTGCGGCTTGGGCCGGTCCGTCATCCACAGCGCGTAGTAGAGGCCCGTCCAGAGCTTGCGGGCGTCGGCGTCGGGCAGGGAGCGTCGGGAGGCGAGGAACGTGGTGAGGGCTTCGAGGGAAGAGGTGCGCAGCTTGCGGTCTGTTGCCATTTTTGTGTTAGTATATTATATCTGCTTTCGCGAGGGGGGGGAGGGGGGGAGGCGGAGGAGCAGGAAGAAGAAG
Organism: Cordyceps javanica; assembly: GCF_051103115.1. Classification (NCBI taxonomy): domain Eukaryota; kingdom Fungi; phylum Ascomycota; class Sordariomycetes; order Hypocreales; family Cordycipitaceae; genus Cordyceps; species Cordyceps javanica. The sequence continues at coordinate 5,368,648 of NC_139296.1, forward strand.
AAGCAGAAAAAGAAGAAAGAAGAAGAGAGGGATAGGGGGACGGACCGCTGGAGGCGAGATTCTTGATAAAGGGCATTTGAGCCGCATCTTGGCCTGCTCGCGCCGCCATTTGCTGCGGGTTATCGGGTGTTTTTTTTTATTGATCTGGTGGTTGTTGGTGATGCCGGCTCGACTCTCTCTCTCTCACTTTTTTTTTTTTTGGAGTTGAAAAAAATCAAGGTGAGCTGTCGGTCGGGACCCACTTATTTCGGTGTCGGCGGCCGGTCAAGATGTCACTGCGGTGCGCGGGTGAGTTTTGCTGATTTGGGGGGGGGGTTAATTGTCTAGCAAGGAAATCAAAATTGAAAAAAGAAAAAGAAAACAGAATGAGAGAGTTGGGCTCATGATTTCTTTCTTTTGAAATAAATAAATAAATGAAACCGTAGTAATCTATATAGGGCATGCAGAAAACTCGCCAACGCGAGATGGGCTGCTCGCGTGCTCGCATGTCAATCACGATGCGCATTATAAATATACCTCTAAACGGCTTCTGTAAGAGGACAAACCAGTATGTGCGGTTGAGTTTTGAAAAAAAAAAGATATATATTTCGTCTGCTATAGTCCTGTTTTGGAGACGCACGCGACATTGTGCAGAACCTACCTACCTATATAGCACAGCATAGGACCGTCCGTACCACTGACCCCCGAAAATTGCCTCTTGAATCAGCTTTCAAAAGTATGAATGAATACAAATTTTCGCAATTGGAATTTTCAGAATTTTTTTTTTTTTTTTTTTTTTTTTGCCTCTTCAGTTTCATAGCTTGCTGGTAGTCGCCGGACTGAATCACACCTCTGCCCCAACAAGGCCCGGCACGACAACTATTCCCGACTGTGTCCACCGTGAACCTGGCAGCGTTCCAGACAAAACAGCGTCCAGACCGCCACGCGATGAGATAAAATACCCTCCGACCTCGACCTCGACCTCGATCTCCAAAACTTGCTCCGACCATCTCCATCCTTTTGGCCCAGACAATCCCACAACGTACAACTCCGTTAGGCCCAGCGCCCTAAGCATCGAGCTTTCCGACCCCGCCACCCCACCATCGTCGTTTGCTAGGTAGTTATCCAGTTGTGTGTCTCGGCGCGCGTCATACCTACTACTTACCTACCTACCCTCTCTCTACTACTAAGACATACATCACCAACACCTCAACCTCCCCATTCACACCACAACTCGTCGCCATCATGTCCTCAACGCGCCGCATCACAAAGGTTGGTAGCTTTTCCCCTATCAAGCCTCCTCCTCCTCCTCCTCCCTCCACCTCACAGCGAAAGAAAAAAAAACACCACCACCACCCCCGCTAATCAATTCCATCTCACAATCTTGCAGGAATACGGCGAGCTCACCCAGTCACCGCCCGAGGGCTGCGTCGTCGCCCTCGGCCCCAACGACGCGCTGCACACGTGGCACGTCACGCTCGCCGCGCCCGCCGGCACCGTCTACCACCCGGGCCGCTACGGCGTCGTCCTCGCCCTGCCCGCCGAGTACCCCTTCAAGGCCCCCGTCGCCCGCTTCGCCACCCGCATCTACCACCCCAACGTCACAAACGACTCCCTCGGCAGCGTCTGCCTCGCCCTGCTCAAGACGGAGAACTGGAAGCCCAGCACCAAGATTTCCGCCGTCCTCGCCGCCCTCCGCGCGCTGCTCGCCGAGCCCCTCCCCGACGACCCCCTCGAGGACCGCATCGCCGAGCAGTACAGGAACGACCGCGACGCCTTTGACAAGGCCGCCCGGGGGTTCGTCGAAAAGTACGCCATGGGCGATCCCACCTTTCCCCCGGCGCCATAGATGCATGCATGCACACACCGACCACAGGGGGGGGGGCAGGAGGGGCTTGGCAAGGGAGCAAGAAATAATGTACGTATATAGATATCAATGAACCGTCATGAATTACAAGTGCCAACAAACAGGCCGACGACACATCTACATGCTACGAAATCAACGTGAATCACGACACACACCAGCTGACTAGCAATAAATCGTAATCTATTATGGGTATCGCCATCATCCCCCTATTCAAACAAAAATAACAACCGTCCGGCTGTCTAAACGCGTGCCAAACAAATAAAAAAGTATATAGTCGTCATCGTACAGCTGTACTCCGTACACCGGGTAATGATAATATATGTACCAGAAAAAATGAAACCACATCAGAGCTCGGGCGCAACCCGCTTCTTCTTGCCAAAGAGCGTCGGCCGCCGCACCAAAGACGCCTTGGCCGTCTCCGTCTCCGTCACGTTGCCGCTGTGCATCGTCTGGCTGTGCTGAATCTGCTCCCGGTCCTTTTTCGTCTTGTCCCGCCGCTCTCGTCGCTTATCGTCAATCGCGTTCTGGTTCAGGTGGTTGAACCCGTTGCGCTTTTTGAAGCACTGCTCCATCAGCAGATTGGCGTCCAGCATCTTGCGCGGCAGCGCCTGCACGACGCCAAACATTTCCATCGGGTCCGAGATTGACTTGATCTCCGCCTCGCCGTGCTTGAAAATCGCCAGCGCCACCCGAAACAGCGTCTTGGAACCTTCGTAAAAGAAGACGTCCCACACACGCAGCGTCGTTTCGATCGGTAATGTGCCGATGAAACAGCTCATGAACCACGCCGTCATGCACAGCGTAATCGGCGGCAGCCGCTCCGTCGAGAGACTGGGATGCCCGCGGTGGCGTGACCTACCCAGCGGCCGTCGTAGTGATCGCGTCGGCGCCGGCTTGAAATTGGTCTGCTCCTCCAACTCACCACCAATCCGGTCCCACACCTCGGGCATCGTGTCGCGAATCTCAGCCATCAGCACGCCCAGGTCCACCTTGGAGCCTTCCAGGCTCATCTCGTGCGTGCCGGGAAGATAAATATGAGTAATGACGTTGAGCAGCCAAAAGCACTGCTCCTCCGTCTCGACAAACAAGAGCAGCAGACCGGCCAGGAAGTTCAGACTCTGGCAGTATCCGATGCGGGGGTTGTAAATGGAAAATGCGTGCAAAACGCGGCGCAGCGAAGTAATGATGGGGGGCTCGCCAGGCACGGCTCGGGCGCTGCACTCGCTCGACGTGTCGTTGCTTGTCAGCGTCGACTGGCTTTGTCGCTCGCTCGTCGAGGCCGAGCCGTCAAAGCCGTTGGGCGAGGGCTTGAATTGGATGTTGTCAGGGAATGTGCGGTGCAGATCTCGCTCAATGGCATCGACGTCAATCTGCTTGGCGTGGGCGTTGAGCAGCTTCTCGTACAGCCCCGAGTGCTTTGACAGGATGGCCGGGCCGCCGGCATAGTAGAACCAGGCGGCGCCACGCCAATCCGGGGGGATGCCCTTGCGTACGAATCGCTTCGTCTTTGCGTTGGGCGGAGGGAAGCGAAGGGGCCGGTCCGTCATCAGAGCATTGTCCTTGAGATAAGCCACCCACTTGCGGCGTCGACGGGCCAGGTACTGTGAATAGTTCTTGTTCCAGTCGTCGTACTGCTCGCGCGTGATGGACTGGTTCTGCTTCTTAAAGCCATAGCGGTCGCGCGCCCCGGGCTCCTCCATCTCAGCATAGGACAGAGTGGGTGCGGGCGCTGGCGTGGGGGAAATAGAGTTTGGCTGCGAATCTGTGTCGGCGATGGGGGAGACGGGCAGGGTTTCCTTGAAATCCGATGTGGCTGGACGGGATGCCACCGAAGCACCGGACCCAATCGACTTGGCCGAGTCTCTGTTGTGCGGAAATTCCTCCTCTTTGATGGTCATGTTGTCACCGGTGACAGCAGGCAGCATCGATGTAAAGGCTGGACTGGAAAAGAGCAACTTGGATTGACGAATCTCAGCGTCCAAGGTGGTCGGTGCAGGGCAAGCAACAGGGCGGGGAGGGTGGGGGCTATCAGCGTCTTGAAAACGGGCAACGGCCGGACCAGTTTCTGACAGTGTGGTCAGTTGTCGATGGAGGTGAGGCAAGTCGTCCGAGTCTGTGGCGTCGTCCTCGTTGTCCGTGTCATCTTTGAAACCTCTCTCGTACATGCCCATGACATCCTCAATGCTGGGCTCGTCCGGCTCGGCGTCTGCATTGGCGTCTGCAGTGGCGTACAGGGAGCTGACGGAGCTGTCTTTTGTCATGACACTGCTGCGCTCGGTCACGGTTGTGCCTGGGGCTGTGGAGGAGGTAAGCTGGGACCTGAAACTCGAGCGTAGCTCGTCCCCACTCGCCCAAGGAGCGCCACCACCCGAGCCGCTGGCAGGCCCTGGAGACGCCGAGACGGATGTGTCTACGCGATTATAAGTAGGAAATGTCGGCCGCGTGGATGTCGGGGCAGATGCCGACCCGGGCGGCCCGTGGATGGAAGGCTGGGGCGCGGTGCGGAGGCGCGGAGACGGGGGTGCAGATGAGTCAAAGGCGTTGGCGAGCAGTGGAGAGGCAAATGTGTACGTAGATGTCACAGAGGCGTTGGACGGCGCACGGGAGCGTGGAGGAAACCATGGCGAGCCGATGTGGTCCGGTGAAGGCTGTCTTGGTGCGACGGCCCTCGGATGAATGGGTTGTTTAATGCTTGGTTTTCGAGGTCTGGAAAAATTGCCGACGGAGCCAGACGACTGGCGCATATCATTGTTGGACGACTTGCCGGAAACGATTCGGTTTGGCGAGGGTAGAGGGTCGTCCAATGGCATGCGGGGAAATTCTTCTCGAAATGTTGGTGAGATAGGTGATCTGGAGGACTGCTCCGGGGCGTCGTAAAAGACGTCTCTAGGAAAAGACTCTGATGTAGGGCTGACGGCCATCAGGTGAGGACCATTCTGGAGAGAATCCCAGCGAGGTAAAACAGGTACCATAGCAGGAAGTGGCGGAGGTTCGACAGGGTCAGGGTCGTCGGGTTTGATTCGGTTAGCATAGAGAGAGAATTGCCTGTTCTTCGCAGGCCGGGCGTGGGCGTCGGGATGGCCATTGTCAACGGGTGAGACGGCCATTTCGGTCATGCTGGGAGCCCAGCTCCGACTGGACACCGGGCTCGCGGTTTCAAAGGTAAATGAGGCCTGCCAGGATCTCGGCAAGCTGCTGGAAACGTCGAGGTTGCTATAGTGGCATTGTAGGTGAGCGTCGCGCGTCAGTCAAGGTCGAGTCGGACAGTTGTTTGCAGGCCGAGCGGCGAGCGGCGAGGTAGCACGAGAAAAGATGTGGCGAGAGAAAGAGATGGACACAGTTAAAAGAGGCGGGCGCACTCCAACACAAAAAATAAGCTCGGATAGCAGATGTGTAGCTTTGTGGCGTCTGGTTTGGTTGACGAAGTGGCTCGATGACGGGATTGTAGCGGACAAAGAACTATCAAGGCGGGTCGAGGGACGGCGTGTGCAGACAAGCTGCAGATATGTTGCAGCAAGGAGAAATTTGGTCAGGCAAACGTCATGGACGACGATGTAAAGGAGAGAGTAGCCGGGAGCCGGGGTTGGTCGTCGGGAGGCCCAGGAGGCGAGTTCGAGGAGAGGACAGTGAGCCACGAGGCAAACAAGAGTGTCACGAGCAGCAAGGCAAAAAGAGAGAGTGTGGGGAGGAGAAGAAGTAGAAGAAAGGAAAGACAAGGTAATCGAGATGGAGCGTGTCGAGTAGCGGCAACGGGAGGCAGCAGGAGGAGGGTATTTCGGTATTTCTGAAAAAAGTTGTAGCTGGTTGGTGCTCCAAGAGGATGGAGATGGGCGGGGAGCCGATGGAGAAGGAGGTTAGGCTGGCATTGGGTACTTTGGGTGCGACAGGCAAGTACTTTTGAGCAAGACAGCACACGAATGGTCATACATTGCCGCTGAGAGGTACATGCAGGCCCTCAACGCTGTACTGAGTAGGTAGCGGTTCAGGCGGGTTCAGGCGGGGCAAGACCACTGAATGTCTCGGTCTTGGGTGGGTTTATTGTTGTTTTCCGGGAACAAGGCGCTATAGTTGGCGCTGAATGGGTGCTATATTCAGTGTGTGTTTTGGTGGATGGACTCTAGGTAGGGAGTACCGCGCAACTGGCAACTGCCCATCCTACACTGAGAGGGTAGACGCTATAATTTAACCCGTCATTAGTGGATAAGCGCTACATTCTAGCGCATATCGCCTGTAATATAGCCCTTTCCTCTCCCCATCACCGCTATATCGGTGACCTCCCTGCCCTAGGCACGCGACATTGACACGACTCACCCTCCCTTCCATCTGCGCGTCTCTAAAGCTCGACAACAAACAAAGGGAGTCTCCGATCAAGATGAAGATGTTTGCTAATGCCTCCTAAAAATAAGTCTCAGCATGGTGAGCGAGACCTGTGCTCTTGCATGCTGGGCCCGCGCGAGGGACGGTGACACCACCACCACCACCACCACTTAAATCATCGTTTGCAGTCACCTGGGCTTGCTGCATCAAACAACAACCACTGAGGTTCCGGCTTCTCCCATCAGCACCACGAGTGATAAAGCTAATATTCGACATTTGCCTGCAATCGCACTAGCGCCACCGCCTAATCTTGCCGCTGGTCGAAACTCTACTGGTAAAAAACTCAAAAAGCAATTGCTTGCTGTTCAGCTCGCCAGAGAGGTGCCAGGGCCTTCCCTGACAAGACGAAAAAGGGTGGGAAAAAAAAAGACGCAACAGACTTGAAAGGAAATCTCAGTTGCCCTCGCTAGGCTAGACAGGCAGCAGGAAACAAAACCCCCTCCCCCAAAAAAGAAAAACTGCGGGTGGCTGGCCAAGCGAATGTTGCATCTGGTCTCTTGTCTCTGATCAGCCACGACAGGCCACACAGACAAACTTCCCGTCCGTCCACACCACCCCTGGCCTGCCTTCCCCTGCCAATGGTCCGCAGGGTGTCATTCATTCTCTCTCCCTCGACCCAATTGCCTGGAGAGCTACCCGTGGATCCGGGTAAAATAAGCAGGGCGGCGGCGGCCTGGCCTGGCCAAGCTGCGACTCGACAGGTCGACTGCTGGACGGCCAAGCCGACTCGAGAGCGACTGGGAGTCGTCGCCCTCACGGCTCGCCCATATTACATCGTTCCATATTGCTCAGTACCCGCGTCGATCGCACCATGGACGCAAGGCACGCCGCTAACAGCGCACGACGTGCCTGAACGTTCCCCGCAACAGCACAACTCTGCAAGCCACACCCACACAACCACGCACACTGGACGCCCAGACGTGCATGACCTGCGCCGCACTAGCAAAATCCTCCATATTACTCGCGAGTCGCCGCAGGCTTTCTTTTCAACCTCTGGCCTTTTGACCGGTGGTCGGCGGGGACGCTTATGCACGATCCGATGCACGGCGCTGGCCCCCTTACTCTTCATGTCTTGTACCATGACGTGACGGAAAGAAGGGTTTGGGATTGCATCCCGCCGTGTCTCTCCTGGGCCGTCCGTCACTCGTACGACTGATGTCGAGTAAAACAAAAAGCAAATGTGTGCTTAATGCCGGATGTCATCCATGTTCTGCCCAGTTTCCCAATTAGGCAGTTGGTCCTAGAAAGCACAATGGCGTCCAGCTAGATGACTGCTAGTGCTCGCCACTGGGGCCTCGTTTTGCAGGTCGTGCATGGGCTAATCGTTTTCGGCTACTTCAGGACTCTTCCATACCTGTTGGGCCATTGTCAGCTTGACCGGGTCTCGATGGACTTGTCATGGCATGTATGAGTAGCGTCCGGCTCCATTCCCGTACCTGACGGCTTGTGACAATCAAGTTCATGCGCCAAAGAGATGCCACTCAAACGTATCAGTTGTCAATTTTCTGTGTGTCGAGCGTTGCGACTATTGTGACAGCTCGCCTCTCTCAGACACCAACATTCCACCCCGCTCACATCCCAAAACAAGCGCCTTGACCTCATACTACTGGCACAAGAAGAAAGCAACGTCATTCGATTCCTCTCACAGCCCGTTGCCAAGTTTAAATTCTTCTCCGAAAAGCAACGACCAGGACCTATCCCGGGGCCCCGGTCGTCCAGGTCCTTCTGCGGCGCAAGGGGTCGGCCCGTGTGTGTATGTCTTTGCGTGTGCGCCGCTGGCAATCTCTTTTTTTTTTTCGCCGCCCAAACCTGGTAAAGAGTGCGTGCGAGAAAAGCCTTAAGACTGGTATTTATTAGCAGGCTGGCAGGCTTGTGCGCGCAAGGAATACACACAGTGCACTGTCCTACGAAGTGCCCGTCCGCCGCCACAACACAGTAGCACTCTGCGCACAGCCAGGCTTGCTTCTTCTCATTGTTCCGAATAAAGACACCAGGTTTCCTTTTGATTGCAAGGACCCCAACCACCCACGTCGCATCTGAGAGCACCTGTGGGAGCCTGAGGGGTGACAGAATCAGACAGATTGGCTCGTTGTTGCCAATGTGATATTATCACGACTCAGACTTTCTGCAATCGCAGTACAATTTTCGGCGGAATCTCCCACAGACTGCAATTTACTTTTTCATCCGTTGCCCGCTCCCAACGGTCATCCTGCGCCCGTCTTTTGTGTTGACCAGGTTCACCCCTAGTCTCTGACAGTCCCGTCCCGGGTACCGCCCGCCCGCTTCCCCCAAATTAAACAATAAGGTATCCGTACTTACTAGGGAGTACTCCGTACGGATACTCTGATACTAATAGTACCAGTAAGTACCACGTCTACCGCGCATCGTCGACGGGAAGCCTGTCTGAGCCAGACTTGTCCCCCTGCGAGCTACCCAGCAGATTGGTGGTCCTCGCGTGGCATCCTTGACGAATGAGAGGCGTGCAAATTACTCAAACACCCGGTGTTCGCCCAAATTCTGTTCTTCGAGCGACAGTCTTTCGTACCTGCATATCTCCCTGCTGTTATACATACTTGCATTTACATGCGCAGGTCCGGAGAAACAAGGTCCGGAGAAGCACAGGCCCAAAACAAAAACCATTCCCCAGCAATCCACCCGCGTTTATTACGTACGTCCAACGGCCACTATCTACTCAGTATTATTCTGTCCTTTTGCAGAGGTTACCAGGTTGCCGTGTTAGTGCTGGCGCGAGCACGTCGCTGGCTTTTCAGCCTCGGTGTTTCCGACAGTCCGGTTTAGCTCATCAAGTCGCCGCTCAGCCATGGTCCTATTGACCAGGGGCAGCATATCGCGCCAGACCAGGGCCATTACTTCTAGCCTGCTTTGAAAGAAAACAAAGTTGCTTCTATTCGTAAGCAAGTAATGCGAATGGGGGGGCTGCCCCCAGTATTAGGCCTGGAATCGCCGGCTGTCGCGTCGGGTATGCTTTGCCTGGCGTTGAAGAAATTTGGTGGCATTTCATGCAGCACATATGATAAATGCCATCTGATATAAGTAGCGGCGAGCTGACTAGCCCCATACCTGTACGTCAACGGCGTCCAATGTTTGTTTATACTTTCGAAAACCGAGCGGCAGCCCGGAGCAAACATTGGGTAACTCGAACCCCCATTATTCGACCCCATGATGCGTCTGGACTCTTGGGCCAGCATGCGATCATGCTTCACATGTCTCCAGCCCATCCATGCTGCAGCAGACGCGATGCTCGCATAGTGCCAAGGCAGCATGACTCAAGCATTGTATCTGTCCAAGGAGTCGTGCTGTCATCGACATCGGAACAACAACAAAACAATTCGTAAACCCGGGCCCGGTTGCGCCGTATTCTATCGGCGTCCATCTAGGCGTCGATTCCTACATCCGCCAGCTCGGTTTCTCACCCATGATTCTTCTTTCGTACCAATAAACAGACTTTTGGCCGTTGTACAGTCTGCAGCCATGCAATGTGTCATTTCTGATGGCAATTATGACGATTGGGCGCCCGCCGATGAGAAGTAAAATAGTATATTGCCGGCGTCTTGCCGCATTGTCTGAGGAGCAGTGACTGAAGCGGCGATGACCGACAAGGGACAGAAAGTGTAATAGACATGCCTGTCCGATTTACACCTGTATCGCTTAATCGACGGCCTTGAAACTTTTCTTCTGCATCAATGGAAGCCGGTGGACAACATCAATCCATTGAATACGCCGCCTAATTCACTCCTTAAAGGGCATCTGCGCTCGCGGAGAGAATACCCCATTCCCATTCTGCGGTACGTGCCGCTGATACCCTATAGAAACATCGAATTCGAGCCCAGCGAATTCATCTTTTGCTCTTCAATGTACTAGATCACAAATTGGCAATTTAGATACGAATAGTCAATCGTGTTTTTGTTGTTGTAGAACATCCTCGTGCTCGACAGTTGACTCGGATACTGACTATTTTGGTCTGCTACTCCATCTCGCTTCTGATGTCATCGCCGGGGTTCCATCTGCAAACCTTGAAGATCGCCGAGCTCCTCCGGAAGTCCAGAAAGGGAGTTTTTTCTCCCCCGACAAGGATGATGACTCTTTTCAAAAATGACTTGCTCTGGGGCTAGGCTTTGTTTCCGAGGTACTTGTCTCCGATGAGGGCTCACCTTTCTTTGGATTCTCATGGCGGCAAACAATACTCTGCGGAGCGACAAAGGAATTGTAAAACAATCGAGTGGATGAACTTTATTCGGCGTTTCCTAATATCCAAACGCAGCTGAACGGCGACTAGGTGTATTCGATGTGCAGGTATATAGGTGCCCGTTCCCCAAACATGTCCACTTTTGTGCTTCTTGTCCCTCTCATCTGAATTGAAGCATCTACAGACCTGATCCAATCCAGACCGGTGTTGCCATTGGGGTTCTCAACGACGTTTTTGAGGAGCGAGTTGAGATGACCCGCAAGACTGATAATACCTTCTTTTAACATGAACAGGTCTTTGACAAGGCTAGGCATACGTCAAACCCTTCTCTTGATAGATGTCTCGAGCCTTTGCTGGTCTCGCCACGAAATGCCCTGTTGGGATTTTATTGGCATTCGCCAGGTAACAATACTCTTTCTCTATTGATTCTCTGCCGAAGCGCTCTTGATCTCAAGCACATTAATCGCGCTTTCTGCTTCTCCTCAAAGGCTCAGGGCCTATTGACGTCCCGGCAATGACGATACTTTGCTTTTTGTAGCCGGCTTCGTGTCATGAGAGACTCGCCACCTGGCCGACGCGTGGTGCCTCCATCCCTATCAAGAGATTTGGAATATTGGAGCGACATCGGCGCGATGTCGGTTCGGAAGCAGCCTGAACCTCCGAGTCCCTTGCGGACACGACCCTCTCCGCCTGGTTTCTTGTGCTGGGCGAGCGTTGCTGCTACCTAAAACCAGGAGCGCACGAGATTATGTGCCGACCACATACAGCAGGGCGATTTCTTTTCATTTTAACCGAGAAAACATTCGATGAACGGCAGAGCTTGAAGCCAGTCCGCAAACTCAGTTTTGATTGGAGAGATTCAGTACAGAACTGTTCTTTCACAGCCTTTACAGAGCTGCGGATTCAACTGCGCACCCAGGCTATATTCGACTGCCTCCAATCCACTGGACAGTGCCATCCTTCGACGCAATACGGGGCAAATTTTCTGGCTGGTAGTAGTCTTGGCATCCTATCACAAGTGCGTAAATGATAGTTTTACATGGTCCCCGAAAATGCTCCGGAGAATAGGATCGCGCTCCAGCTTTCGCGTCAGTAGAGAGCTCTAGACGCGGGACTATTGAGGTTCTCAAGGAGCCAAAGTACGTATTCTTACCCCGTATATATGTCTCATTATCTAAAATTGTGCTTTATAAGGTGCAACTCAAACGCTTCTTCACAGCCGCAATCACCCCTGTCGACATAGCCATAGTGATCGGATAACGGATATGCAGCTGCCAGCTCAGTAACGAGGGGTAGTGAGCTGGGATATTTCCCATATGCAGAAGAAAAGGGGGGAGCCGCAGTACGAAATAGACAGGCTAGACGCAAACTCTAGATGCTTCCGACATTCCTGATTCTTTGCAAGCTAGTCGAGCGAGAATCGCAACGATGAGCGTGCCTAGAGATGACGATGAAGATTGCCCTTTTATCGATCATGGTGATTTTCTTGAACCATACTGGGGCAAAACATTCAACGTCGGGGACATGCTGAGAATTGAAATGATAGGGGGGAGGCTAACGGCAGATCAAATTACACGGTAACGTGCAATCTTCGAATTATTCATAAGAATGTCTCGAGCAGTTGGAGAGGAATAACACTGTGGAGTACGACGCCGAAAAGAGAAGAACAAAAAGTGCTACTCTGACAAGCTACTCGCAGGTTCCAAGACATTCGTCTTTGAGTCCGGCGCAGAAGGACGCGATGGTGTTTGGACCAATTTTACTAGGTGCGCTGACACCAAGCTCTACTACCGATGGAAGATTTCCGCGGACCTGGACTTCTCAGACACCGAATTCATACTGAAAAGTCAGACTGAAGAAGGCCCCTCCTTCTTCCAGGACACACATTCTAGCCCCCCCTTCACTGTTCGGAAGCCCGCGATGACGACTTTGACAACTGGCAGTCCAACCAGCTCATCGGCGCCTGATCCGACGCATACAGTATATGTCAGCCAAGCCCCGGCATTATCGACTGGCGTCAAGGCAGGCATCGGCGCTGGTGCTGCGGCATTTGTGGTCGTCCTCTTTCTGTTGGCGTTTGGACTATATCGCCGGCGAAGGAAGGAGAAGACGTGTCGTGTCCCGGCCACCGCCGCAGAACGTCGCGAAAGGTCAGAAATAGACGGGGAGGCCTCGAAAAAGCGAGGCATGGAGGCCGACGTGCTGGAAATTTCAACGGTCGATGGAGGTAATGCTACCAAATATACCATGCCGCAGAAGGAGATTGTTGAGTTGCCGACAGAGAGAGGCAACTGAAAGAAGCTACTACGAAATTCTTCCTCTTGACAGTTTGTTGGTGCGAGGTTGCCTAGTGCGCTCTAAGAAATGTCAGCACTGTACTACATCATTCTTGAGCAGGGATTGCGACTGTGCAGGGTTCAATATGAGGGTCATTCTGTTCCAACGGCCGTGTATCGCCGCCAGCATAGCCATTGACTAGTAGGAGATGGGATAACGCAACTGATGAAAGCAAAACTGGACCCTAAATACTTGGAGATGTCTACACAAATGAACGACCTGAATAAATCTGGGTGGCCAGTAGAGTCGCCGTACCGCGCGAGCGTGTGCAAGCTGCCACATAAAGGTTTCGAAAAAAAAAAGCTTCCGAGACAATAATCATGAGCTGAACACACATGAATGCCTTTGACGTTGCGCAACGCTCGGAAGAGGTGGACCAGGGATCAGAGTGCACATAATAAGAGTGGCTCTGCCGTTGCCCGACGCTGGTGTTTTGCTATTGATAGGTAAATGGTGACGGAGAACTAGTAGCCGGAGCATCGATGGGCATTGCCGGTTTTTTGAAGCACACCGGCAAGCATGAAGTGAGAGACTTGGAGCGTATGCACTGGCACGCATCATATACCGAATATGGCATGCCTTTCTGCGTGGCATGCAAATAGCCAGGCCAATAGCTACTATTGCAGACAGAACTGCTCTGAACAAGTGGTCTTTGTCGCGCACTGCTGAGATCTTGCCTTTGGAGGCCCGACTCTCCGTGAGCATCAGCTGGCGTGGTGTCTGCAACAACCTTGTCGGTCTTGGGTGCTAGCCGTGTCATTGAGAACCTGCACCGGCTCCGACGGCCGCGAGAAGCCTAGTGAAAAGGACATTCCGGCCTCGTTGGCTGCCATTTTTTTTCGTCCTCTGGTCGTAGCCGCTCAATGGCCAACTTGAAGCCTTCAGTAACATATAGACTGCGCTGCTCCAGTGATGAATTAGCATGTGCAATTTGTATAGTGTTACTGTGCGGAATGGCAGTGTCTGGCGCGGCGCAAGCGTCCGTTGTCGCTTCGTCCATTCGGTTTTGGTGTGCGAGGAGAGGGATACCGCAGCCCGGGAGTGAGCCCAACGGAGCTGCGCCCTCCGTTCACCGGCAGCGGCCTAGACGGCAGTGTCGACAACAAGCTTTTGGCTTGCATGATCATGGGCTGATCCCTGTGTTAGCCGGCTCATCTGCAACATGTGGCTAGATTCGGCTCTCAGGGACGGCCTTTGTGCTTCTCTCTGGCCCAAGGTGTCTGTCTGCTGCCCTCCATAGCATAACAGCTGAGAGGCGCATACATACGGCTGAGATGCATATCCCCGGCACCTCTGCACCCAAGATTCTTGTGGCTCTGCCTCAAAACTCCACATATCGATCGGATCAGTAGTGTTTAAATTGACAAGAGTGTTCCGTAATGGTTGCCAGCCCGCAGAGATTCCGCTAGTCAAGTTCCGAGACACCACGCGTGGCGGAGGGGCTTTCAAGATCGGCAATGATCCCTGGCCGTCTTGTAATGTGTGTCTGACGACAGGTTCGGGATATTGGCACCTAATGCATGAGATGTGTTTTAGGGTGAGGCGTACAGTCCAACTTATAATGCTGTGTCTGATGCAGAACATGGTCTGCTTGCCTTCACTGCACTGCTCTAGGGAAGGACTATAAGCAACGCGCAGAATAATGCTGTTGTATATTATAGACCCCGCCAGCAAGAATCAAATTGCTTCTCACACCTCTGCCGCGCTCATAGTTAATGATAGTGCGTCTATATAAGACAACATTCAACATCCGAATTCTCCCGGCCAACTGCACACTGTCTGATGAACTGCATGACGAAGACGGCGACAGACATACCTTGTATTGATTAAATGCAATGCAATGCTCTGAAAAGCTCAGCTAGCCACGGATAGTCAGCTCTGTAGCTTGGCGCATAGACAAGAGGGACAGACGGCGCCTGGCATGTACTCTTTACTCTTGAGACAAAGTCCAGGCCGTCGTTTATACTATTCCGACATGCATGGGGAAAAGCTGTCTATCCCGGGTCCAAATTCTACCCCGTGACGGGCTCCAGAAATCGCCAATACTCTTAATACCGCTCGGCTTCCCTGTGTATATATAGCAGTGTGATGTTCTACATATTCTGATTGCATCACTCATCTCAGTATCTCACTTTGCCACAGTCGATTCCGAGCTAAAACATTCTACACGAGAACAACACTTTCTTCTCCGCAATGAAAATTTCTGTCATTCAGACCGCGCTCAGCCTTTCATTGGCGACTTTTGCCTCGGCAGATGCAGAGGCCTTTGGTCCAATTGTCAGTCCATCACGCAGGTTTCTTACTCTCACTGGGGAACTCTCTCGAAGCTGATACCTGGTCACTACCCATACTTAGGTGTCCTTCTTTGCGAACCCAGCATTTACAGGGATCCGGAACGACGTGAATCTTCTGGGTTATTGTATTAATATGTCGGATGAGTTGTATGTGCAGGCCTTCTTCTCTCCTCGCTCACTTCACTGCCGACCAGCGGACCCTGATCACTGAATGCCTCTCTAGCTATCACAAAGCGTCGTCTGCCCGGTTCTACCAGACGGGAATCACCTGCGACTTGTATACGTGAGTTGTGAAACGCGCTAGAAGCCGGGTGGTGACTAACGACTTTGCCATAGAAGCCGTAGTTGTCAGAATATCCTGTATTATAAGATGGATCAGAGCGAGCGCAATTTCGTCAATTTGGGCATCAATGATCAACTGGGCAGCGTTAGATGCAACAGAAAGTAATGGCACTCGTACTACGAAGTTGGGGAAATTTAACATGGTTCTATCCCAGGCTGATTTGAAAATTTTCCGTTGCGTGCGAATCAATATCTCATACGATTGTTCGTTTTGCATAGTAGCGCTAGATCAGAGTAGTCGCCTAAACTTTATGAAGCTCTTTTGTTATTGCTGTAACTGGACATAGCCACTGGCATCGATGAATGTATCATGCAAGAAATATGGCCAATAGCCTACATAGATACCACACTCTCTTGAAGCTATAGAAAAGGTAGAAGCAAGTCAGCCTCGCACCTTGCACAAGCTCCGACAGACTCTTGCTCAGACGAAGTTGAGCTCGGTAAATGGTAGCGAGGCTTGCTTCAGGGCCAAAGAGGCGTTGATAAAGCTTGAATAGAGCGGGCATAAAGGTAGAGATGGTTGTGGGATCAATATGCTTAATCCTGGCAGCGGAGACGGCCTAGGACTACATGTAATGATAGATTTGCGTAGCGGAGGAACTTCGGAGGCAGTAGAGACACCAACTTCGGTCGCGCTTCTGAACGACTACATCAAGTCACGGCAGAAAGATACTTGAGAGCTGATCGTTATTGTATATAGCTTGCATAATTATACAGATATGTATAAGTCTTCTCGTGGCGCTAAGTGACCCAAGTGGCCATGTGTGTCCGATTTTTTGAAACCTTTTGAGACCAAAGTCGCTGGAAACCGTGAACCACAGCCGGTTCCAGGTGCTCCTATATGTCAGACGCCCGAGTAACTAGGCTTTAATCTCCGAAACGAGCACCGATTTGCCCACCGGCAGGACACGGTGCATCTTGGCACCTTGCGCGGCCAGGGAAATGACCTCTACAAACTCGGCATCCGAGGCGTCCTCGTTGAACTTGACGCGGACCAGCGCGTCGGCAGACTTGCCGCTGAACTGCGTGGTGGACAGCAGCCAGAGCGCCGCGTCGCCGTCGTCGGTCTGCTCCGTGGCGTCGGCGACGTGGACGAAGCCCGGGTGGTTGCCGAGGTTCGGGTGCCGGACCTGGAACAGGTTCATCTCGCCGTAGTCGTTGATGCGGCCGAACCAGCCGGTCCCGCCCGTGGCGTTGCCGGCGAGGCCGAACCAGAGGCCGGCCAGAGGGGACCCCTGCGGGAGCGCCGTCATGCCGACCGGCGTGTTGCCGAGGCGGGACGGGATCCAGAGCTGGCTCGTCGCCCCGCTGCCGCCGTCGATGCTCATGATGGACGACGCGCGGTCCTGCGTGACGTAGACGAGCCCCGTCGCCGGGTGCTGCTGGATAAAGGCCGGGCTGTCCAGGCACTCGTACAGCCGGTAGTCGGCCGGGTTCGCCACGTCGGCCGAGAAGACGTAGTACTTGCCCGTCTGCTCCGACGGCTCCCGGAGGCCGGCCCAGACGCGGCCGTCGTCGCTCTCGTACACGTAGTGGGGGCCGTTGCCCGGCGCGGGCACGTCAATCGTCATCTCAATGGTCGGCGCGGCCGAGAGGTCGGCGGCGGCGCCCGGGTTGACGAGGATCAGCTTGTTCTCCGACTTGAGCGACATCCACATCCGGCCGGGGTACGCCCTCGACGGGTTCACGCCCGAGAGGCCGGACCGGCTGGAGCGGCCCATGGTGAAGGTCCGGTACGCGACGGGCCGCGCGGTGTTGGGGTCGATCTGGGCCTTGATGAGCTCGCTCGATGACGGCCGCGTCAGCACGACAAGGTCCGTCGCCAAGGGGACGCGGGCAATCTCGTGAGGCTCGCTGGCCGGCAGGACATTGTACTCTGGGAGGCCGCGGCTCTCGAGGGCAGACTCGCGCATCGACAGCACGAGGCCGGCGTGCAAGGCCAGCACCGCCGTGAGGGTCTTGGTTGCGTGAGAAAACATTGTTGGCTTGTGGGTTGAGTTGGCTTCATGCAGGCCTTGCAGAGCGAGGTGCCCAGAGGAGTTTATATAGTAGCTCGGGTTTTTTTCAGATAGAGACCTATGTCTCCGCAGATTCTGATGCCTCCTGCATTTTTTTTATGACTAATCCTGTTACGAATACACTTTATGAATGAAGGCCTCTATTCTTGTTCTATTTTGAGCGGCATATCTGCATCTCGAGTCGGTGTGCCTGTGCCTTGGCTATTCTCAGAACAGCGCCCGTTGATCGGCTGCTTGAGCCCCAGTGTTGCTACTTAGATTAGGGTCTCAAAATGAGCTGACGGAATAAAACTTGTCAAAATGTTTCGGTCGTGTTTTCCCCGTATTGCAGCGTCTGGTAGCCGTAGCTGGTGAGCCACAATGCTCGGGCCAGGTCCCGGCGCCGTTGAAACGGTCATGAAAGTACTCAGTAGCCACGATTTCGGCCCCTCTGGCACAGCAGCGTAAGGAACCATTCAAGGATCGTCGTGTTTGCTCTTGGAAGATGTCTCGTGCACGGAAGATGCTGGGTGCTGGGGGCCCCGGTGCTCGCGTCGTTGAGATGCGAGCGCCGGCGGGCGCCCGCCAGCAGGGGGTTCGAACGAACCCCGTGGCGGGCGGCGCACAATCTTGTGACGGAAAGTGATTGTTTGGTGCGCCGCATAAACCATTGCATTAAGCGGCGCATCTGGTCCGCATTTCCGTTGGACTGAAATCCAATCAACCCTCTTTGGTGTCTGTCTGCCAGCGTCTAGGCAAGCACACCAACAACGTATCCCAACTCTTCGACTCTTTGCAGGATGCCTCGGACAAGCCAGTGTTTGCATATTGAAAGACTTGGTCGGAGACGAGCCCAAGACGAACCCCGGAAATATGTTTGCTCAAGTTGCCCGAATCGTGCAGATTGTCTCAGTTCGTCACATGCGCCGAAACCAAGCTCTGGTAATGAGCATCATCAAATCGGCCAGCTACACTCCGGGACGACTGCGTAATCGTCCACAAGTAGCGGACTGGCTTACGCCAACCGCCCGTGTGATTGTCTCGGTGAGCGAGCGCTCCGGTTATCCCAGTCTGTTGGCCGACATTGGCACTCTCGGTCTCGAGTTGTAGAAAGTCTACCACCCAGAGGCAAGCCCGGCAAGAAAAGCAAAAATGATACGGGAGTATTTACGTAGAAAATCCCCCTGCTAGAATCTCCAAGCATGTAGTGCTCGGCAGTGTTACTCAGTACTCTGCTAGTCCAGGGGTTGGCGCAGCTAGCCTACCAGTATTGCACCAACACGCCTTGTCACAGAGCAAACTTTGACCAGGATCGCCAGACCTTTTAGATGTCCACTTGACAGAACACACCTCATTGGGAATAAAAGAACTAGAAATCATCTGTAGTGACCAATTTCTTCACAAGTCGATTGAACACAAATTACCAACTCCATTCGCGGGCGCTTTCTACACTTGTCATCCCTGATGGCGTAGTGGACAAGCGTGATAAATAGTCCATAGATGCCTCTCCCGAGACGTTGTTCCCTGTTGACCGTGGTCCTTGCCGTCTCTGGCTTGCGCCTCAGTTTCATCAGTACATGATGTGTTATATGAATAGCAAGCTTGAAAGTTCATGTCGGTAGCTGAATCCATCTATCGGGCAATTGTCTTGTTGCTTTCCGCAATTTTCACATGCGACGCGACATCCATCGCGCTGACAGGCCTCGTATGTTATCACCATACTTGTTCATTTCAAGCTCGGCGGATGTCGATAAGAAAGTAGAGAAATCTACGGGGCGAGTTCAACAAAGAAGAACTTTTTCTCCTTTGCAATCGCGTTGGGGGACGGGGTGTTGCACTGAGCATGCAGATCTACACGACGAGGACGGGAGGCCCGGCCCCGCGTACCAGTAGATAGATATTGGATGGGGGGGCAATTTAAACGTGATGCCGTAATGACGCAGCTCAGCTGGCCGCCTTGTGTAACTAATAAAACGACCGACCTTGCTAACATGAGAAGGAAACCCATCCTCTCGGGAACCCCCAGGCCCGCTGTCCCCCTACCAAACTTTTTTGGCTGAACCCGGTGAGCCACCCGCTGCGATAAATCGGGGCCGGTTTCGGGTAACGACTGGTAGTTCGCGCACGGTGGATGCAATAGTACACTCTAGGCTTTTTTGAAAAAAAAAAGAAACAACGATTCTCGACAAAAGCTTGCAGATGTAGTAAAACATGGCGGAATCGCTTGATGACTCTTCGGGGCGCCAGCGGCGATGGGCGCCGCGCACCCGAGCGGGCTGTCAAAACTGCCGGTAGCCATCAACCTCCTCCGTCCGCAACGCTTTGGGTCTATTTCGAACATGGCTGACCTGGTCTTTCGGTTGTTATTAGCGCTCGCCATGTCAAGTGCGACGAGGCGCGCCCCGCGTGCAGGAAGTGCGTCGTCGGGGGCCGCTCGTGTCGCTACGCGCACCCGCCGCGCGCCGAGTATCGTCAACTGGCGCCCAAGAAGAAGACGACGACGACGACGACAGAAACAACGGCGGCATTGGCACCGCTGCGCCAGTCCGAGCCTCCGCATTGGGATCTGATGCAAGCTGTCCGTTATTGTAAGTTTTTTCTTTCTTCGCTCACACCTCTCAAAACGCCCAGCAAATCTTACTGACCACACAAACTACGCCCCCTTGCGCCGCGCCAGACCTGACCGTCATCAGACCAGCCCTCGCCGTCGAGTTTGGGCCGCAGAACGCGATCCGGCTCGACGGTCTCTGGCGCATCTCGGACATCTTCATCTCCAAGGTGCTGGGGTCGCAGATCATCGAGTCGTGCAAGAGCCGGGACCGGCTGCTGCACCCGGGCGAGGACCCGGCCTTCCGCGGCGTCTGGGCCACCTACCTGCGGTACATGCTGGCCACGCTGACGGCCACCAACGCCCTCGTCGGCGTCCGGTGGCGCCCCGGCGCGCGGCACCCGTTCTACCAGCTCCTCTCGCTGCTCTTCCTCGACTTCCAGGTGCCCGGGAACCTGTGGCGGCTGCACATGAAGGGCTTCCTCGCCTACGTGGACCAGTGTTTTGGCGGCATCGCGTTTGTAGCGGATCGGCCGGTGCCCACGGTGGACTTTACCCTGATACTGATGTGAGTCGAGGGTTTCGGACGGGGTGCCAGGCGAAAGTGACCGTGTCCGGGACAAGTTTGCTCAACTAATTCTTGTTTTTTAGAAGAGTCATCACGGCCAACACAACCTCCCCGGCCAGACAGCAGGTGCTGGGCTATGACCATTACACCGACGATCAGCTGCGGAAAGTACTCAAGTTCGACACGTCTACCGATATTCCGTGTCCTATAGAGCTGATTGTGATTATCGTTCTGGTCACGCGGCTGCGTGTTCGAGCCGCCGCCGCTGCCGATGCACCCGCGCATGGCACCACCACCACCACCACCAGCCTACAGCTCGCCGTGGGGGACATTTTCCGGAGGATAGACGAGTTCGATCTGGACGCGTGGCTGGAGGAGAAGCAGTTTGCCGAAATGGCGATTGCGCCCGCCGTCGGGGAAATCTTTTACCTGGCCGTGCGGCTCTACGCCATCCTGACGCTCCCCAGCGAAGCCGTCGCGGCCGCACACCCCGACGACGGGCAAGAGAGCACCGAGGAGCTGCGCTTCCTGTACCGGCGAAAGCTGTCGGACCGGCTGAGGGAAACGATCCCGCAGGTGGTGTACTACCCGGGGCTCCGGTGGCCCATCATCGTGGCCGGCGTCGCCGCCGGGGCTGACGACGGCGACGCTCTGTGGGACCGGCAGTTTGTGGAGGAGCAAATGTACAGGATGTGGAAGCACCCGCTCACGAATGCGACCGTATTCGTCGGCCTGCAAAAGCTACGCTCGTTCTGGGAGTCGGGCGGGACGGATTGGGAAGAATGCTTTGACGAGCCATGTGCATTCTAGCAGCCGGCAGCTGGGAGTGAATGAGAAACATGGGCCGGGGACATTTTGTACTTTTCACCCCATTACATACCTTGGATGCCTTAATAGCCCATCTCATTCCATTACATACCCTGATGTCCTGCTAGCCCTGCACTTCCACCACCATCGTCATGACTCAATATCATACATGGCGGTACAATGCTTAATTTCCCACTGTACTGCCCAGAAGCTCGAGGCATTGAATGGGGAAAGAACCTGCGCAACTTTCTATAAAAAGATGTCAAAGCATACCCAGTTTTGCCAACTCGACTGAGCACCGTCTGTTGCCGCCAGCCGCTCGAAAGGCCGGTGATCTTCCTTCACCAATCACGCATGTTTCGCTACTCTGCACCACACTGATGCAGATGATGCCACACGACTCGCTCTCCAGGATTCGGTGATGCCAGATTCGGCCCAAAGTCGCGGAAACATCGCATTCGCGGAAGCGATATCATATCCATTAGTCTATACGCGTGCAAGTCGGCGCTCGCCAAGCTTGCCCTTGGCAATTGCTCAACGTAGAAGGGGAAGGCAAAAGATGTAAGAAGTGGTTGCTTTTCCTCTTCCTTTGGTTCTGGAATGCTTGGCAAAAGCAGACTGTAGATGCTTGTCCAGACCGTAAAGGGCGCTTAGCTCTCGGTTGCAAAGGTGTCCTCTTCGGCGTCGCCTTTCAAGATGGGCGAGGAGGCTTCGTGCTACTGGGGGAGCCTCTCCACTGGAGAATCTTCTCGGATATTGCGTCCCAGGGGAGCTTTTGCTGCGCTTGCGGCATTACAGCCAGTTCCCGTTGGTCTTGACATTTGGATACTCGCCTGTCTCGAGGTTGTCTGCGAGAGAAGCCTCTTGCCGTCGTCAGACGTTTGTGGCAGAAGGGACACATGATGCTGCCGCGCCTATGATGGCTCACTTTTAGGGATTGGGGCGAGTATGCCTCTCATTTCGGCACGTTCAATCTCTAGGAAGAGGAAGAAATACCCCTCCCTCGCTCCAGAGCGATTCAACAAGAGCAATTGGTACGCCGAGTGGCGCCGGCGGTAGCGCCATTTAGGCAGCCGAGACGAGACACTCACCATGATCAGATTGTCGTTATTCTGAAGACTTCGTTCGTAGTTGCCGCAGTATTAATGGGTAGAGTACTCGTTTTTCTCCCAGTCTCCGTCGTTGGGGTAGGTTTCGTAGCGGCAGCGGCACATATACGGTTTGTGGTCCATGTGCTGCTCCATGGCGTGGTTGCTGATAGGCCATCAGACAGAGGCCTGCCATTCGTAGTATTCGTCATGTCTGCATGTGTCTTTCTATGCTTGCCATGTCCGTATGTCCGTTTGTATCTGTACGCGTGTGTACGTGGTCTGTATGTATCTGTGCCTGTCTAGGAGGGAAACTGAAATGCGGATGTCAATAGATGGACAATCCGAGATTTTTGCCGGGTCTTGGCAGGGAAAAATAGATGGCATAGCAGAGAATATTGCCCAGCGTCGAGGGGGGCAAGTTTCGTGAATCGCACATGCAGCTTGGCCTGCTTAGCTAATGATGCAGTCCCCGTCCTCGTATGCTGGATGTCACATCAGGCCTCTCGGGAAGAAAGAAGGCAATATCCTATACTAATACATGTATTGCTCATCCTGGTTATGGCAGCATAAGAGAAAGGATTCAAAGAGCCTACGCGAACCCATCCCACGGAAGCGGTGGCTAGTAGACCCCACAGACAAGTGCTACTATTACTCAAAACAAAAAACTCGAAATATTTGGTTGGACATTGAGGGTTGGAGGTAGTCTATCTTAACTTCAAATGTGTGGCCTTGTTTAAATACACAACTAGCTATTTTCCGGGTTCCCTGGAAATGGAGAAAAGAGCTTACTTTGATCTCCTTCATCAAGATCCCCTCCGGAATCTTACAGATTTTTGCCAACCACGATTTGATCGCAATGCGTTTTCTCGGCAACTAGTGTAAAAAGATATAAAAAAAAATCCGATCTGTTCGTCGTTCTGATTCCTTTTTTATAGTGTAGAGCTAATGAGTCAAATTGAATTATCATCCCAGCAAGTAAGTGTGTGATGTTGATGTTGGTTCATGACCAGTTGGCTACCCTAGAGGACAACTAGGGACAACCAGTGTGGGCCCAACATGTGCGCAAGTAAAACTGTATGCTAACTATAGGTGTGAGTAGTCAAGTAGTATCCGTAGTTTCAACTTGTGAATCATGTCTCTGCACTAGCGGGGCCAGAACAGATGTTGATTTTCGAGTGCAGAGCTGTTGCTTCAGCAATGGGACTAATCATCACAACAGAGGTAGTCTTTGTTTGGACAGGAATTGATCAAACAGCACACAATTTCGGATTACAGCCGGGGCATTACAGGCAGACTCGGCGCACTTCAGTTCAGCTTTCGCAGTGGCAATGTAGATCGAAATACGGATGTTGGTCTGTATTGACAGTTTTCCCACAACACTGCGTCTGATTACAAAGCCGCCGACGAGGATACCTGGATACCAACTATATGAATACAGGAAAAGACGACGCACACAGTGTATGGACATGTTGCCAAGGACGGATTAATGGGCGGAGCAGCGGGCAAGCAGGTAAGCATATGGAGCGAATGGAGCGTGGCTCGGTCGCAGAGGCAGACCAAGACGCAAGTGAGCAGTAAAAGTCTGAGGTGGCTGGTAGCACTACAACAGCCGTCGAAGCACTGTGCGGCGCCGGCATTTCTGCCCTGTTGGACCAGATTTTTTTTAACTTTGGGCAATTGAGTCGCGAGGGCGTTCGTGTTTAGGAGTGACGAAACAGTGACGAGCCGAATCCACAGTTGGAGCTTGCACCCCCGCTCATGCAGGAAAAAGCTGGTTGCAGTGGACGGCGGCGGCGTGTCAGCAAAAGCAGGGCGATGGAGCAGATCGGCCTAGGGTGGAAGGGGCCCAGGGTGTCGGGGCGGATGATCGAGAGGCTGGCTGCTCCTTCGTCTTGTTCTTTGATGTCTCTGGCGTTGTTCTCTACATACTGGACGGAGTAGTGAATAGTACGGTACGGGTGTGCGAGGGTACGAGTTGGGCAGAGGAGGTGGCGCGGGCGAGGCTGGCCGCCGAGGGAGATGTCCTCTGGTGTGGTGGATTGGGACTTGTGTGTGTGTGAAATGTCTGTGATGTGACGAGAATCGAGGACGGCTGGATGTAAAGGAGACGGATAGGACGACAGAGAAGAGGGGAAGGAGGAGGAAGAAGAAGAAGAGGGGAGGCCGAGGAAGAAGAAAAGGAGGCTGGTGGAGGGAGGAGGGTGGATGGAGAGGAACGTGGGTGTGGCTGAGGCAGTGGCGCTGTGGTGGTTATGTATGCCGGGCCGTCAGTGAGATGGGGAGGGTTGGCAGTTGGCAATTGGCAGTTGGCAGAGGTGTGCCAACTGGCAACAAAGAGAGGCCTACGGGACCAGTCAAAGAGAAAGAAAAGGAAACACATCTATGATGATGGCTGAAAAAAAAGAAAAGGAAAAAAAACCATGGCTGATATGCTACCGTTTTGAGAGACATCAAGAGCGCCTTTTTGCCTTTTTTGCCTTTTCTTTTTTTCCTCAACCCAACAGTACCTGTACTGGTACTCCGTACGGAGTAAGTACATAGCACCAGGCTGAGAGGACCGACTGGCGTGCAGAGAGGAAATGGAGAGCGAGGGACAGGGGGGTTGCCTTGCCAGCTGCAAGGCATTGGCGTTTGCGCCACCCCCCCCTCTCCCCATTCCCAAACCCCTCAAAACACATACTAGCAACACACCTCGAGCAAACAGAGTCTTCCTCTAGCCTCTAAGCACAACATGCTCGCGGCACTAACATGATGAGCAACAGAAGCCCATAATAAACTGTTAGAGCACCCACATACCTCCCGCATTACCGGGCTCCCTTTCTCTCCACGCCCCCAGCTTTTGGCTTGTCCTGCTTTTACCGACGCTGTTGTCTGGGGGCTTTGGCCTGGCTCTGACCTGGCTCTGGCTTGTTCTGGCCTGCTCTGGCCCTGCTCCAGCCTGCTCCAGCCAGACTGCCAGAACAGCCAGACAGCTAGACAGCCAGAACGGCCAGACGGCCAGACACTCCAAAGGCTGCCCTTCTGGCGCCGCCTGCTTGCTCGCCCACCCTCCCGCCGTTCCTCTCCTCTCTCTTCCCTCTCTCTTTTTGTTTCCCTTCTTCTTCTTCTTTCTTCTCCCATACATCATCCCCCTTCTCCTTGACTGCCGTTGCATTGCGTGGCTTCATTGCTGTCTGCTGCGTCGTGGTTTGTCGGCATATCTCCTCTGCACCTTGCTGCCCACGGAGCTCCCCTTCGTTTTATTCTCTCACCCGCTTATACGCTCACGCGCCAAACAAACCCCCCAAAGTCACCATGTCTACTCGCAAGAGAAAGCAAGAAGACGAGGAGGACGAGCTCGTGTCTCTCCCCGAGGAATCTGACGGTGAAGAGGAACCAGAGTAAGTTTTTTTTGTTGCCGAATTCCGCCACGTCCTGTCGCAATGGCTCAGTCACGAGGCAGCGCGACTTGGCCTCGTGCGTAAGCAGCTGTTTGCGCCCTGCCGCCAAGTCGCCCAGCTCGAGCCAACCAATTGGCGCGCGCAATTTATCGCCAGAACTCGGTGGCCCATCACCAAGTCACATGGCTCTTGAATGCTGATGCTCGATAGATACATCTCTTCCGAGGACGGCGAAGACTACGATGACGAGGAGGAGGAGGAGGACGGCCAGGATGGCGAGGCCGAAGGTGAAGACGGCGAAGACGAGGAAGCCAACGGTCAAGATGGTAAGTTTATTCTCGCACACAATGCTCACGCACGGATTGCCAAGCCGTTGGCAACGCTGGCGCATACGGGCCGCATCCTCATCATACACCCGCTAACACGTTCCCAGACGACGCGCCGCCTGTAAAGAAGCGCAAGACGGCTCCTACTGGCGACGAGGAGGCCGAAGAGGAGGAAGAGCCCGAGGCCGAGGAGGAGGCCGAAGACGGCGACGACGGTGATGGGGAAGCCGACGATGCCAAGGCTACCAACGGCAACGCCGACAAGGCCGCCGTCAAGGACGTCGATGCGCCCGCCGCCGACAAGGAAGAGACGGAAGCCGTCGCTGCCGATGGCGATGGCGACGAAGAGTAAAGGGTGTAGATTTCGTCTTGAATCTCCGTCTTGAATAAAATAATCAATGTACTCGCCCTCTTTCTACACCAATCTCAGCCCGTGGTGCATAAATTCCTCATCGTGGCCGTACCATTGTTGCGACGACTACAAAGAGCAACCTGGTTAGACGCCGTCTCGAATATTCGTTCCGAATAATAAACAGTCTCGAGGCCGTCGCCCGTTTTCTATACCAATCCCAACCTACCGTGCCTAAAAGTAGTTACCTCATCATTAGCTCTCCGCCATGTTGGTCGCCGTCGCCAACCCCTTCTCCCATCGCGGCTACAAAGATACACCAGCCCCCCCCCTCTCCCTCCCTCACTCGGCCCACCTACACAACCATCAACTTCCACATGTACCCAAACGGCAGCAAGCCCAGCCGCTGCGCCACGGCCTGCGACGCCGTGTTCTCCTTGGACGTGCTGTAGAACAGGGTCATCTCCGTCGTTATCTCCGTCGTCATCTCCGTCGTCGTCGTCGTCGTCGTGTCGGGAGGATACGTCGCCGCCCACGCCGCCACGGTCCGCGGCGCAAGCCGCCTCCCTCGCCAGTCGGCGCGCGTCCACACGCCCGCCTCGACAGCGTGCGCGTTGCGCGCCGACGTGTGGCACACGCTCACGACCTCGCCGCCGGCTTCTTCGTGCACGGCCATGGCCCACGGCGCGGTGGCTGTGCCCGCGGCCTCGACGAGCGCCGCCCACTCGGCCTCGCGCCAGGTCTCCGGCCTGGGCAGCCGCGCGACCAGCGCCCTGTCTTCGACCCGCGCGGACGTGACGATGCGCACGCCCGGAGGCAGGATGCCGTATGCGTCTGCGTTACTGCCGCCGCCGCCGCCGCCGCCACCACCGGCCCGCATCGACGCCGGCACGATCCACGTCGGACCCCCGGCGACGGCGTGGCCCGGTAGGCCCAGCGCGTCCTGCAGGTGTACCAGGCAGGCCGGCGGCGCCGCAACGGCCAGCCCGTGGCCGCCGCCGCCGCCGACGCCTCCGCTCCGTGCGTGCAGGCGGAAGCGCGCCAGCCCGGCGACTGCGTCCGCGGCGCGCGCCACGATGCTGTCCGGGTCGGCGTCGCGCTGCGCCGTCAGCGGCCGGCTGAGCGCCGTGATGACGCCCCGCGAGGACCACGCCAGGAGGGCGTGCAGCGAGGACGGCTCCCGCAGGATGTGGTGCGAGGGGAGCGGCTGCTGCGGCTGCGGCTGTTGCGACGAGGACGACGAGGACGACAAAGGCGAGGACGACGACGGGGAAGATGGAGGCTCCGGCTCGAGACCAAAGATGGCGTCGGCTTCCAGAGTGAGCAACCGCACGTGCTCTTGGTCCTGCGTGTTCGCCATGGGACAGGGTTAGCTTTTCGATTGGCCCCCCCCTGGCCCTTGGTAATATTCAAGAATAGTCTGTTGAGTTGGAATAGATTGTGTGGGTAATATCTGAATAGGTACCCCGCGGGGAAGAAGAACAGAAAGGCGTCATGTCATTGCTTCTATATAGGTAGGATAGAATCAATCCAGTAGACAATAGGTTTCAGCAGCTACCGTGACGACTTTTTCTTCCTCACTTGATTTTAGAGGGGGAAACACTTGACATTCTTTAAAGTAATACCATCTTGTCATGCCGAGTCGGGGATTCCGATTACATTACATTTTCGCCAGACCACCACCCGTTCTTGTTGGGCAGCAGGACTAGTTTAGGTCGTAAGCGTCTCTTTGCCATGACGCATTCGTTCGCTTTGCCTCGGGTCTAGTCACCCCCCCTTCTGCGACCTTTTCAGTTGCCCTTTTTTGACCTTTTTTTTTCCTGCCAAGGAGAGTAGTGCTTTCAATTTAATTACGTATATATCGAAAAGTATCGAAAAGAGAAAAATCTTCACCTTCCTCTACAGGAATAGAAGAACAAGAGACGAACGGCTTTCAAGAAACAGCAAAATAAAAATAAAAAATAAAACGAACAATAGATGAAGTAAATTACAAAGAAAAAAAACTTGCATCATGACCGCCGTCACCACAGTCAAGACCCTCGACCATCTCGTCCTCACCTGCGCCGACGTCGCCGCCACCGTCTCCTTTTACACCACGCACCTCGGCATGCGCGCCTCCGAGTTTGTCTCCCCCAAGGACGGCGACGGCAAAGGCAAAGGTGGCCCGGTGCCGCGCAGGGCGCTGCACTTTGGCCCGCACAAGATCAATCTCCACCAGCGCGGCGCCGAGTTCGAGCCCAAGGCCCGCGCCGCGCTGCCGGGCACCGCCGACCTCTGCTTTGAGCTGGACGACGCTGTCCGGCTCGAGGACGTGCGGCGGAGACTGATGGAAGCAGGCGACGTGACGTTTGACGAGGACGGCGAGATTGTCTACCGGACGGGCGCGAGGGGACGGATGAGGAGCTTGTATATCCGCGATCCGGACGGCAATTTGATAGAGTGAGTTTTTCTTTTCCTCGCTTCGCTCGAGAAAGGGCTGCTAACGAAGCTAGGCTGTCGAAATACGACGCAGAGTAGAACAAGAGTGTATTTAATATATAACATACTACTGCATCCATTTCATCCTTGTCTTCCTCACTCACTCCCCAACACGGCACGGCATTGAGTGATTCCAATAATGTATTCGCATATATCCCATGTCCACATCGCCTTTCCAATTTCAAGAAAAGACCAACAGCCGCGTCTAGTTGTCGCGCAGCTCCCGGACCGTCACCTCGCCCTTGCCAAACGGAATCTTCTTGGCCCAGCCCAGCGCCGCCTCGGCGTCGGCGGCCTGCACGATCCAGAAGCCCGAAACGTGCGCCTCGCTCTCCACGTCAAACGGGCCCTGCACCGCGGCGGCGGGGGCGGCGGCGTCGCCGTCAAACGTCACCCGGTAGCCGTCGGCCGTGGGCTTGAAGCCGCCCGCGTCCACAAAGGCGCCGGCCGCCGTCAGCTCCGCGTTGTACTTGGCCATGCGCTCGTAAATGTCGGCAGGCGGCGCGTGCCCGGCGAGGCCTTCGGTCATGGGGGTGGCCTTGACGAGGAAGATGAAGCGCGGCATTGTGTGTGTGTGTGTATAGTTGTATAGTATGACGATGCTGAAAACGTGCAACTTGGTTTATCTTTGAATGGAGAATTGATCGAAAACTGATTGATCAATGATGAAACTAGAGGAGATCATCTGCAGAGACTGGCCTCTTATATAGCGCAGAGTTATCGAGCTGAACTCGATGTTCGTGGCGTCTGCCTAGACCGAGTTCGCCCATTCACGCTCTCGCTAGCCCCCGGCTGCTGATCCATGCTGCTGACGATGCCATCAGGGTGAAAAATGTCAGACTCGACGACGCCCGTAAGCGCGTGATGCTCACGAAACTGCAACGCAGATACCTTGTCTCTCTATTTCTCTCATTCGCGCACTCCCTGGCTCGGCGCACAGCGCAGCTCGCGGTCGCACACGCACGGGATACTACGTCGCAACACATGCCATAGCCGGTAATAAGATGAATCGCAATGGTCCAGTCATGCATCACAAGACGGATGCAGAATGCTTTCGCAAAGCATGCTGCACGCTAGCTGGGGATGAGGCGAGGGTTGTCGGTGGACTCATCTCTAATGCATAGCTGGGCCATGACACGCTCTACTCGATGTTGCTCTACTACAAAACGCTGCTCTTCACACCATTGTAGCATTTCGGTAATTCAGCTCGGGTAGCTGATTTAGGAAGAAAATCAGAAATGATCCACACCACCTGTTCACCAAGAGTCTTCAGCATTCGATCCAGAGCGGAGACGATAAAATCTTCTGCCTCAGCTCATGACTAGGTCAACATGTGCCGTCCAGTCTGCATGCTTATGAAAACGATGCTACTTTCGGCGAACTTGTAGAAGATGAAGAATATCGTTATTTAGGATGTCTTTGCACCTGCCAGCTGACATAGCTATTCAGTGAATAACAAACTTCTGAATGGATAATTTTCCCTCATCAATGAGCACTGACACCTCGTCGTTCAGAAACCCCAGTATGGTGCATGATCCAACATGGATATAACCATTGTCTTTTTTCCTCAATATGATTGGAGCGTTGCTGCCACACAAAAGGCAAATAATGTCTCCAGGCTCAGTGCCAACAGGGCAAATACCGAGAAAGCCTTGTTCAGTCTCAAACAAGCGGAGGTGGCGTATAATCTTTGCGAGTGCTTCGAGTAACTCTTCAGAAAAAAGGTTACTCCCTCCATCTGCAAGCACAAAAATACTCTCTATCGAGCTAATGATATCCTCTCTGGTCTTGGGTAGTCCTACAAGCTCGGACTCATCTACCAGGCTGTCACAGAGCCAACCAGCCAGCTGCTCCACATCGACATCTACCATCATCGCGAACATATCCTTCAACAAGAATAGTCCATTGACGATAAGGGATTGGTTAGTCTCAGTCTCCCCTGCAAGAACAATATTTGCTAAACCGTGACTTAGATATGTGAGCCACTTAAGACCGAATTCAAGGAGCTCAAGATTGAACGGAGAAGTGAAATCTTCTTTAACCACTCTCATGAAAGCCTGCAGAGGCGGAATACCCGTCGGGTATCGCGGCCACTTCTGTACAAAGTTCTTGAAAAATTTGCCAAAGATTGCTGTAATGTGCCTAGGGTTTGGACCCAAACGTATCATAATGTTCGAAATTCGCTGAACTTCGGCCCCATGAGTAGTAAGCTGTGTTTCTGTGATTTGAATGTCATGATCAACGCCTTTCAGAGCATCCCGGACCGCGCACCAGCTTTCTTGGCTCAACCCTACCTCTGAGTACCTCATCAGCGGTAGATTCGGAGCCCATGTAGGGAAATTTTCTTTGTACCTGAAAACGCCGGTGCCCGCCTCTCGGAGGAACTCAAGACGACTTATGTCGTGACCGCCGAGCTCCTGGTCGGCGGAGATTTTGGCGGCCCATGAGCGCGCATAATCCACGAATGGCTTGCATGCTGGCGTTTCATCACTGTAACTCGGAGTTACTCCCAAGCCACTCAAACTTGACAGCGCGTACACGCGATCTTTGGGATCTGTGGCATTGAGGGGCATGTGAGCGCCCATCAAGAGTCGGACTCGCTTGGGGTTAAACTCCAACAGCTTTGGTGGAAGTTGGCTCAATGCTTCTTTAGCGTCGGCTAAGGAATCAATCTTGAGCATTACCAAGCGAACGACGTTGCTCCAGGGCAGTTTTTCCTGACAGATAGACTTCCACTCTTTCTCTTTGATACTGTGCGGCCGGGGAAGCTTGCCAAGTTGGTGGATAGATACCATAATTTGTGCTGCACGCGCAACTTTTCCGAAACTTGTGAAGTAATCGCAACAGCAGAAAAACGTTCTCCGCGAAAGAACGGATTCCTGAACGACCCAGGCGCGAGACCAGTATGCTGCATCGAGTAGACGAGGCCAAGAGTTCACGATTATATCCCCGATGTATTCAGGCCCAAAATCAGGGATGGAAAGGCTGAAAATCTCAAATAGTTTTCCCAAGTGCTCAAGCCACTGGGGCTTGGAAATGTTTGTCGGTGAAATTATCTCATCCTGCGGCCACAGGTCCCCAAAGTGCATGCTTATCTTCTCCAAGGAGAATAGGGCGAAGCCTAGTTCGCCTTCATCTGTACCCAGCCATGCGAAAACCGGATCGGCGTGATAGTAAATGTATCCCATGAGTTGTATTTGTCGAATCTTCTCCTCTGCGTCTTTTTGATTGATACACAGCGCATCTATCCAGATGCGAAATGGGGGCGAGCCTCTTTCCTTGTGTGCAATCTCCCAGTAACCCCCGAGCTTCTGAAGAGCTGCGGCAAGATTGACCGTGACGGAGACCTCTTGACCATTGACAAGAATCGTTTCCTTCACGCTCTGATCGCCCCAGACGTACGAAAGGGCTCCGTATAGCGGCTCATCCCGGAGGGAGACAGTTTCCAGCTGACACGAGATTGTGCCATCTGAGGCATTTTCGACCGAAGCGAGACGGATCTCGAAATTATCAGGATTAAGAGGACTGTAGAATGACATGGCCGAGGACGCCATTCTGTGTATACAGTGGTAGCTAGGCACAAAACGAGTTTGGTGGATCGACTCGGGAAAACGCGCCGTTTCAAATCCTATAGGTAATGATTGATTCTTCAACTTCAGAAAACATCTATCCAGTCGATACACTGCGTTTATTGGGCTGATATATCTCACGATTGGGCATAAAGCCTCGACATGCATCATGTGATGCATTTACGTCATGGTACTTGAGAATGACAGCCTGACAAGACTTTCGAGACAAGGATGCAAGAAGGCGTCTGCGAATGTAAAGTGCGGGGTAAATATGACTTCACTATGCGTACCCAGAGCTGGTCCAGAGCACTCGAATCTGGCGCTCATTAGCAGCATTTTGTCGAGTGACAGCCGTACTCGACATGTGGCGATGGGGCTTATGAAAACGTTCTGTCGAGCAACACGTCAGGATGTAACAGACTACTTGCCTAGACCATCAACGCCGATGTCATCATTCTCAGAAAAGCTAAATGACACTCTTATGGGTATTGCCAATCGTAAATCTGGCAAGCAGGATGGCGCGCAACCTACAAAACCAATGGACTGATGGTGGTATCACGAGGGTGGGGGAGGACATTCTCCAAAGATTGATATGAGATGAAAACTTTAATAAATTTGAAATTGGAGTATTCTGCTTCCGCGGGAACCTTCTCACGGACGGCTAATCGCGTGGCAGCACCCGACCTGGCTGAGGTTTGCTCTGGTGTGTCGTGCGAACCACTTTCAGCCGAGCGAACCAAGCATCTTGGCAAGCCACCCCGCCTTGGATCAGTGATCAGAGTTGTTTTTTTGTTCTTCATTCCATGTTTTACCCCCTCAAGGGCACCTCCAGTAGCATCGAAGCCCGTGTCTCCTATCGGTGTGAAGTATAAAGATCTATGAGCCTAAGCCTTAGCAAAGGCGGTTGAATTATAGCAGTAGAATAACGAGCAGTACCTCTACAGCAAAATGGGTTTGTATTTGGAACCTGGTGTATGTATGATTAGTAAGTTGTAGTGAGCGCTTGATAACGCTGTATCATATGTTATGGCCTCTACTGTATCTTTTGATCAACGTCGGCGTGTATACCGAGTAAGCCCTTGATACTGATTTCGGCTATCCGAGATCTAAGCTCTGATCGAAGCACTTCCCATATACGGCTAGGAGATCTCGGAACCATTTATTCTTGGGTTTCGACAGGTGTTGCCGAGCGCCATCCCTCTGCCCGCTCTTTGGGATGTAATCAGATGATGAGCTGGTAGCAGCCCCATGTTGTGTACTGCTGAATAACTGGCTGCAAATAAAATCCAGTTTATCAGGCGCATGATCTCATATTTATCTGCTTTCGAGTGATGTTTCCAGAAACGTGATTCGTGGGGCGCCGGTGACGCCGTCGTGGAGTGTCTTGAAAAGAAAGAAAAAGTAGGCACTTGGGCAATTGAACAATGGAGCCGGGAAGCAAAACTGGCATTTTGCATGTTCTCGGCCAGAGGTTGACGTGTCCTCGAATAAGGGCTAGGTGTATTTATTGACTGCCATGACCCTCGTTCACAGACTTGCCAGTCTCTCGTATCGTGTTCGTACCTTGCACATCCATCTCCTTCTGGCGGCCCTGCTTTTCGAGCATGTCTCTGAGCCGGTAACCAGCGGGCCGCTCCCACTTGAGGTACGGCTCCCCCAGCCGGATCAGATTCCGCCGCGTCAGAACCTCGGCAGCTTTCATTTCTCTGCCCGTGACCGCCCCATCAGGCCCGAACGTCAGTGACGGTGCCAGTGGCGGGTCTGGCATCGGCGGCCACTGGAGCCACGTTTCGACCGCCTCGAATGCCCGAGTCCTTCTCTTCTCAACCCACGCGTCCAGCACTTTCCGAAACTCGTGCACCTCGCTGTCCAGCTTGACGTCCGGGTGCTTTGTCCAGTCCCGTTGCAGCAAAGCCTCGGCGTCTTGCTCGGCATGAGGTACCTCTCGGTAATGCTCATCCAACGTCATGATCTCGTACAAGGTGAAGATGACGCCCTTTACATCATCACGGTGCGGGTCATAATGCTCGTTGATCCTGTTAGAAAAGTTAAAGTCAAAGATGCGGAGATTGTCGTCGACGTCGACGACAAGATTACGCGCCGCGATGTCCTGGTGCATGATGCCATAACGATGGTTCAAATCGTCTACAACAGACAGAAGCTGTTGGAACCATACCAAGCGAAAAGGTCGGACGGTGGCGTTGGTGTCTTCGAGCGTCCCGCCGGGAATGTATGTACTTGTAAAGCCTATGACCCCCCCTCTGATGTCATCCAGCACGACGGCGTCGAACGGGACAATGTGTGGATGATCCCGCGGTAGCCTAGCCCAAAGTTGGAGCTCGTGCCACCTCCAAAACATTCCGTTTTGTATAAACCAGTATTTAAAAGCCGCCTTTGTGTCTGCTGCCGCCTGGCCGCCAGCCGCGGGGGTTGCAGGATAGGTGACCAAGTCCACCTGCGGGCCCATGCGGTCCAGCTCCGTCAAGCTGCCGAATCCGACCGTCTTGGCCGGGAAAGGAAGCCGCAGTTCGGTCGGCGGATAGCAGTTTGCATACATGGTCACGTCGTCATCTTGGCTGACAGAAATCGAAACCGGCCCCTCGGGATCTGAGAAGCGGATTCCCAGGACATCCGCGCCAAGGTCATCAATGTGCCGCCGCAACTGTGCCAGGCACAGATCTTCTGTTCCCTCCACGTCTTCATCCGGTATCGGAGCCGGATTGCAATATGTCACGGAAAAGTGCCTCCGCTGATCGAAATCGGTAATGTGCCATGTGTAAGGCCCTCCGGGAAACAAGCCGCCGCTGCCAGCCCAGAGTCGATCCTCGGGATTGATCATGGCGGGTTTACAGATAGCGTTGGAGGGCCAGATATTGAAGACGGGGAGTCGCTGAAGAAACACTTCAGAGTGGAAGATTAAACTCAACGGTGACTCTAGACGCAGACGCTGGTCGGGGTCTGTCGGGGTCTGTCGGGGTCTGTTTGCGCTAAATTGTCGTGTATCAAGATTGCTGTGGGTCAAGTGGATTCACTAGGGCAAAATAGCTGCGGCAAAGTAAGTCTAATTAGGTACCTTCAAATTTATGTGTTAAAACCTACTGAGTACTCTTGACAATAATCTAAAAAGTGGAAAAACACTTATAAATATAAGGATAATAAAGAATAGACCCTCTTTCTTTTTTATGAAAGATAAAGTAAAGTATATCTTGAGTATAGTAATTATTCTTTAATTTACTCATATTGGATTATTATCTCTTGAGAATAGTTTTTAATGAAGTAGTGTTGTAATAACGTAAGTTTCTAAATTATAAAAGCTGTACATTTACAAATTAAATAGGATTCTATAACAAATGTCTACTCGGGTAAAATGTAGTAGGTATAACTAATCATTCTTCCTCACAAGTAGGCTACCAAGTAGTAAACTGTCATGCTTACTATGACAATTATAGCCATAGCACTTTGCAGGGTTATTATTGCAGTTTTCAGATAGAAATAGGAGTGCATATAATGATACACACCAGCATCGGCCAAGAATTGAGAGCCACGGGTCCAAAATGACCTAGCATCGAGCAATGACACACTCCGTGACATGAAAGGAGCACAAGTCCAAAAGTTTATTCAGCAGTTCAAAAAGACAAATGGACTGCGGGATGACAAGCAACAGCAGGAACGCTCTGCTTGGACTACGTGTCAAAGCATAGCCAGCAGCGGTGTCCCACATCCCGTGCCGCAGCGGGCGCCGAAAGGCCCGATACACGGCCCGTCATCCGCGGTGGGAACGGGAGCTAGCTCTTCGGGTCAATCCTATGCGTTTCGGCTGTACAGGGATGTTCAGGTTTGGCGTCTGTAAATTGATTATACCAAGTGATCAAACTTTGATTAGCGCCCCAAGTCTACCGAGGTGGACTAATAGCAGCTGCTCCGCCTCCCGAATATAGATTCATCTACGTCGTAGTGAATGGATGCCGAATGAAGAGCTGTGCTGACACTTTGATTGACAAAATAGACTCAAAACCAGATTCGATAATACTGTGCAGACTTTCCCGTGCTCGAGCCATTTCAACGCACAGGTTCGAAAATGGACTCTACTTCTGCGCCTTGCCCTGCTTGCAAGGGTTCGATATCACTGCGTTCGCTCTGCTGCTCTTCTGCCAATGCCTGCCGCGCGGCATTTTCCGTTGCTACCAGCCTGGCCTTTGAAACAAGGTATTGATTGGCTGTCTATACTCCGTGCCACTATTTGCCCGCAAAAGTAGTGTTTCACCGCAGCAGGCGGACGGGTACCTGACCGGGTGCAAGGCAAAAGTCTTGCCATATCTTGGCATGTTGAACGTACCCTAGTCGTCAGCTCATGGCCCTGCACGGAAATTTTATATGCTGAATTCCAAAACAGTTCAGGCAGCGAATTTTTCCGATATATCTACCCGTAGAGGCTCTGATTGCTGTGGAACCGTCCATCATCCGCGAGTCATAAACCCGATGGCCTTAGTCACTTTGACCGTACAGTACAACAGAGCCCAGCAGTATTATAGATATAGCTATTAGTATAAGTCGTACAGAGGGGCTTTGAGGGCATTGACTCTATGATGAAATAGTATGCTTAATACACGAGTAACTATGCCGTACGACAACCTAGCAAGACTATGGGTAGCGTAAGGAGCATGGATCGTGCCCAGTGAACCTGCTCAAAATGCATAAGCGCAGACGTTTTAATAGAATAGCTTTCTAATAGTCTAATACGCCATTTTATCTATATGAAGCCATCAATCTGCTGCGCTTTTGCCGTCCTGGTGTACATCCTGGAGCCAGCCGTTTATCACACCAACCTCACATAGTCTTTAAACTCAAACACTTTGATCATTATCAAATCCTCCTCTGTTCTTGTTCTTCTCTTCTTTTATCCATACATCTCTTTGTCTCTCCTTTAATAGCTATTCTCCTTTGCTTACAATGCGTCTTGCTATTCTTACGGCTGTGCTGCCTCTGGCCACAGCCGTTCCTTCAGGCCTCACTTACAAACGTGCCCCTACAAATGACAGCCTTCAAGTGGTTATCCTGGACGATACCAACCGGGACGGCAAGGTTGACATTGAAGGTTCTTCGGACCTAGGTGAAGGGAAAAACACATGGACGGAGGCATCTGGAGCTTTATTTCTCCCCAACATTGGGGATACTTCTGATCGATGCCGACAGCTACACGGAGACAGCGATTCCCTGTTGGATTGCAACGACGCTTCTGACGACATCCAACGGGCACCAAAGTACTTGGCCCCTCTCCGCACGATCCCCATTGATGGCCTCGGTACGTCTGCGGTTGGCAGAATCTTCGTTTCGGACCCTGTAGCGCGAAAGAGCGTGCGCATCTTTCGACCGAATGCATCCCCTGGGGCAGAAGAGGCGCAGCCAGATGACTGGACAATTGTCGACAACGACATGATCTTTTCTGCTGCAGAGCTTGCCAAAGGCCTCCAGCTAGGAATCGATGCCCGCGGGCCGCGCGGGCACCTAGTGACTGGACTCGATACGAAGAGCGATTCCAAGACTGATACACCTCACACATGGGATGGAAGAGTCACAATTACTTTTTCTGTCACAGATGGAGAGATGAACTATACCGACTTGGTCATGCTACGTGTTGCTCCTGTAGTTACACAGAATCATTTGCAACCGGTCACAAAGGTTTTCACATTCCTACGCGTACAAAACGCAGAGATATTTGATGGGATTGCAGCAGGTGTGATGAAAGCTGGAATAAACGAGCCGGTCCAGGAAACCGAGGGGTTAGGCGACTTTATCCAAGATCTCTTCGAAACAATGTATGCCAGTATGCCTGGGCCGGGTGGCTCTTCTATTAGCCTGCCAATTGTCTTGCCGGCACCTATCAATACCATATACGGAAAGGGGCCAAGGAAGGTGGCAAGCCAGATTCGCTCTACTGGAGTCGGCATGGTGACAGATGTACCAGCTCCTGATTGGGGTCAGGACACACTGGACTCCATGGGAAATCTCGAGACTATTCCGCCATATGAGCATAACGGCAGAAGGTTCCCAGCGGGGAGGATTGTTATGGGCGCCAACGAAACAGCAGGACGAGTGCCGCGTGCAATGCCGTTTCTCCAGGCCCAGGAGATGCAGGACCCGATCCTGGTGGACTCAACATGGCTCGAGGTTCAACACGTCGACGAGTTCCTCCAGTTCCTGCCGGCCAAGACGCCGCGCAAATGGAGCGTCATGGTCAGCGATCCGCTGGCGGCCGTCAAGATCCTGGAGGCGGCCAAGGCGGAGGGCCACGGCGACGAGCCGTAC
Source organism: Cordyceps javanica (assembly GCF_051103115.1). Lineage (NCBI taxonomy): Eukaryota > Fungi > Ascomycota > Sordariomycetes > Hypocreales > Cordycipitaceae > Cordyceps > Cordyceps javanica. The sequence continues at coordinate 5,407,470 of NC_139296.1, forward strand.
ACGAGCCACCCCCCGACCGGGTGGCGGGGTGCCTCCGGCACGGTGAACTGGAGCCTGGAGTACGGCATAAGAGAGATGAGCGAGGAGTGTGCCCGACGCATCCAGGGCACCATCGACATGCTGAAGCGCGAGACTGGCATCACCGACGACGAAATCTTTCGCGTCCCGGTCCTCTACATCAGAGCCGCCAAACCCGCCATCCCATCCAACGGGGACTTTCAGGCTCGCGCCCTGCTGCCCAACGCGGTCAACGGCATCGTCATGAACGACTCGTTGTACCTGGCGCCGAAGCAATGGGGCCTGCTCAACGCCGCCGGTACGGATACCATGGAGCAGGCAGTGCGGGACGCGTACGCAAAGGCCGGGTTCAGTGTCGATAGACGACTGGGCCTACCATCTGCGCAAGGGCGACGTTCACTGCATTACAAATGTTTTGCGCGAGATACCCGGCTCGCGAGCGGCGGATGCCTTGGGCTCCTCTCCAGCTCAGAGACGGCCCTGGCATACCTCGGGAGGGCTGGAGAAGGAGCTCTGGCAAGACCTTGTGGCATGGAGAGCTGACAATCGCAGGTCCCACGTCTCCTAGTGTATCTTTGAAGCAGGCAAAACTATCGATGGACAGAAAGAAGACATTGCGTGGCAAGCTGTCAGGCAGTTCGTTGAGAAAAGCATCAAGTTTGCTCTTGTACATTAGGATTTCCCTACTTTTGGCGAGTTTTACTTGTTGTCGTATGCTAGGCCGGCTCCGAGGAAGCGTATCATCGCGCTGGCGCGCCGTTGTCCAAGAAAGCAGGCACGTCAGCCAGCAAGGGCGAATAGAATCGACAATTCTTACTACTTGCAAGAAATAAAATCCCATCTTCTGCTTGAAACCACTCTTTTTTTGCTGAGTATGCAAGCCACGTAGCACAGCACCAACAGGCATCCCCTCCTGCAAATTCGAGAAGAATGTCGATGATGCTAGACTGCCAGCATAATCGGACCATGGGGCGTATTATGTGCTATCAGTAACTTGTGAGCGAGCTTAGACCAATCAATACCTGCTCAAAGATCCTGTAGCGCTACGCGTGAGGTTCCGTGCTGTGTGAGTGTGGTCAATTGGTAATGGCACTGCTGTAGAATATGGAACTAATAGTTTCGAAGCGACTTGAAGCAAGATTTTCTTCCCCTTATTCCTTATAAACTAAATTTCATCATTTAATCAACACTCTTACGTGTCCAGTTCGTTGACGCGAGATTTCTGCTCCCCACCACTGTCAGAGTCAGTCGTGGTGCCTACCCGTCTCAACTCTCCGGCCTCGGTGTGCTCCGCATCCCACTGCGCGACCTCTGCGAGAGGTACCTTGACAAGCCTATGCGTGGCCGTCGTTTCGTCTTCGGCTGTCACAATCTCTGCGCGGACTCGGTACCCCAGCCACTTGGGCAGTACGTACATCCACGCTACGTAGTACAATCCGCACACGACCATGCTTCTTGAATGTCAGTATTCAGACTCAATTCGGGGGCGGATTTGATGACACTTACATGCCGATGCCAACAACGCAGTATGTGGCATACCAGAAGCTCACATCGCCAGCGTAGGGCCCCCCCTTGGGAGGCCACCACGGCATCACCAGGACAAAAACTTGAATAAGGGTAAAAAAGACGAGCAAGATATCCCAGACTTGGAACTGAGACTTGGGAATGTTGCTCTTCTTGCGTCGGCGGCGGAGAATGTACACGCCAATCGTCATGGCCAAGATGAACATGCTGTATCTGCTCCAGTTAGTACATGGTAGTGCCAGAAGCGTGCGGCATGAACTCACGGATATGTCTGCAGATTTACAACAAACTGGAAAGCATCGCCAGCCGGTGGCGCAACAATCATGAGAATCGTCATGGCCCACTTCAACCCGTATGGTCCGATGGGCGTCCCAAAAGGCTTCGTCGATACCCAGAAGCGGGTGCCCGGCAGCACCCCCTGCCGGCCGATTTCTCGAATCATGCGCGACTGGCCAATCAACACGGCCAGCAGGTTCCCGTACGCGCTGAGAAGCACGAGCACGTTGAGCACAGTCTCGGCCGCGCCGGAGCCGAACACCTGGGTGAAGAAGACGGCGGCGGCAATCTCCTTGGACTTGCTGAAGCCCTCCTTGTCGACGGCGGAGAAGTAGGCCACGTTGCAGAGCATGTACAGCACCGAGACGATGGCGACCGAGATGAGGCCGTGCTTCTTGATGGAGCGCACCGGGTCCTTGATCTCGTTGACCACGTTGAACGCGTTCTGGTACCCGCTGTACGAGAAGATGATGCTGACGAGCGCGCTGGACAGGTCGTTGCCGTTGTTGGTGGTGCCGCGAAAGGCGTTTGCGAAGTTGGCGCCCGGGTGCGCGACGCGGCTGACGCCGCCGCCGAGCACGACGAACCCGGTGATGCTGATGAAGACGAGGGTGGCAATCTTGAAGGCGCCGAGCAGGTTGACGGCCCAGAGGGAATACCGGTTGTGGACGACGACGCCTGACTGTGTGTCAGCGATTTGAACAACAAAAGTTCATCATATAGCACTGGTCAGGACTTACAGATGACAGCGGCCGAGTAGGCTGCGATGGCTACGCCCTTCATCTCCCAGTCGGAGGGCACTTTGCCGGCGATGCGCCAGACATACTGCGAAAGCACCACCGCATTGCTGCTGCTGAAGGAGAGAATGACAGACTGCACCGCAAAGACAATGGGAAACAGGTATTTCGGTCGCGGGTACGCCTGCTCGAGGTAGACCACTTCCGACCCGCTGCGGTTGGGAAAGTAGCTCGCGAGCTCGAGGTATGTGCCGAAGCCCGCGACGGCCATGAGGGCGCCAATCGCCCAGTACATGAGCGCGAGGCCGATGGAGCCCGTGGACTTGAGGATGCTTCCAGCTGCTCGAGACATTTAGTTTTGCATCTTCTACAAACCCTTGCAGACAGAACTCACGGGTCGAAAAGATGCCAGTCCCAATCATCTGGTTAATGTTGAGAAAGATGATGGTCGCCCACCCGACGTGGTATCCCAGCGGTGAGCTGCTCTCGACCGGCGCGCCGGTCGCCTCCTGATACGTCGCGCCGGAGCCGTTGCCGGCCGTGACGCGGTTGTACGTCAGCTCCCCGTCGTAGATGACGCTGGGCTGGTCGACGGAGGAGGCATTGGGGCTGGGGTCGCCGCTCTGCGTGTAGACCGTGGTCACTACCGGGGACTCTTTCGACGGCCGTAGCCGCTCTGTCCAGCCCATCGCTTCAGTGGTTTGCGGTTCCGAGACATGGTACCGGCGCCGGAATCCCCGTGAGAGTATGCATATATATATATATGTATATGTATATACGGATAAAAGCTGGGTGCTGCCGTGGGCTGCGGCTGAGGCCGTGGTTGGCTGCCAAGTCGGTGCCGCTATGACGGCACGGCTTCGCCCGATCACGCAACCGGAACGTTGGGATGAAGGCCGCGGATTGCTCAATGGCGCGCGGCCCAGGACAGCGGCAGTGGGACAATTTCGGGTCATCTATCTGATGCACAATCTAGAGCACCAAATGGCAGATAACACGCCATCGACAGGCAGTATTGACTAATTAGACCGGCGCTTGGCGGGATGCCGCATTTCTGCTACATCTTGACTGGTCATGCGCCGCCGCCCCCGGCAGATCATGCAGCGTCGCAATACAGCCAATCCATTACGACGCTTATCAATGAAGCTTGTTTTCAGCCTCTCTCGATAAGCTATCCTGTATGTGGTTCTCACGCGACCGCTGCTGCCGTTTTTAATCTGCACTTGGTGACTTGGCAACCATGAAAGGTGCGGCAGTGAAGAAGGACGGGAAGAGTACGAATATCGAGAGATACCAAGCAAGAAAGAAGGAGACAAAAGAAGAAGATAATATCAACTTGCCATAAGTCCTTCTTCGACAACTACCAACTGATAGCTGTTTTTTGTGCGGTGGAGTTTGCACTGCTCGATACTTCATGGGAAGGACCGCCGTGCGCTTCATTTACACAAAAAGAATGACAGAAATTTCATCAGTTTGCACGCGACTTGATGATGAGTTCCTTCATCAGGGCTGAGCTGAATCACTAGTGGCAATCTACAGATAGGCTCGGACATGGCTGTCAAAGGTAAGAGCAGGGACTAGCTCAGACGCAAATTGAAAGCCACGACATTTCCATGATGACGGAAAGTTTCAACGACGCAAGGTTTCAATAATTTCAATAGTTTACCAGCTGAAGACAAGGATGATGCAGGAAGTAAAAGCTGCGGAGAGGCTGACTGAAATTTAAGTAAAAAGTTTGACAGATTCAAACTCGGCCGGCAAAGATAAGAACAAAGGCCGAAACTTCAGGGTCCTCTTGACAGCAACTTTGACGACAATCTAGCTAGCTCTCCTTCGCAACGGCGCTCAGTTCTATGACTGCTAGAATGGTCTATCGTCTGTCCATCCCGGCTGAATCGCGTCAAGCAATGTACAATGTCACTCTTAAATGACGTTGCTCCAATCAGCAAGACACCTCGTGGGAGTGCATTGCGTGTATATACCTAATGCCACCAAACGCAAGCTCCTCGCAACCATTGCGATACTACTTCCATCGTACCACTGATCCGTAAAGACCCTTTCATAGTGGCGTTGGCATAAAGAGGCTTGGGAAGAGCCAAACTCTGTAAGCAAACGGTCTTTTTCTTTTCCGTCGGGAAACAAGAGTTGCAGTAAAACGCCACAGTTTCCACGTAGGCATTGGTTCTAGGACTCTCTATCAGGGAATTACGGAAGAATTGGAACATATCAATGCATAACGCCGCTTTGGCAGACGTACTTTCGTCAGAAAGGGACAGTGGCGGCGAGACTCTTTCAGGGTAGCTTCGCATACCCCTATAGTCTTGCAAACGCAACTTGATCTGATGTGTTTTGCGTGACGAGTTCTGCTTATTTGTTGTAGGCGAGGACTCGAATTTCTGCGTGAGTATTGTTGGAGGAACGTGCGTCTTTGCCGGTCACATAAGATGATGCTGGGGAATCATATTTATGCCTGTGCCGTCTCGAGACTGAAGTATTCTGATCGCTAGACTCGGAAGCAGGCTGGATGCTCCAGCCCGCATGATGGTAAACGCGACGAGGACAAAGCCGTTGGCTGATGTATGCCACCGCCGCCATCCTCAAAGAGCGAGTCCAAACCTTTCTACACTGCTACAGCCAGGCACCCGCGATTCACGGTTCAGGGACCTCTCTCACATCTCGGACGAAGCTCAAGGCATGATAGTTGCAAAAACATTCCAATGTCATTTCTTGATTCGTTTTAGGCACCCACTGGTAAGCAAGTCGTGAAGATGCGGGGAGAGCATAATGCTACATAATCCAGATCCTCGGTTGACTTATTATGAGTATTGCTACTTAATCTTCTTTCTAGTTTCTTCCTCTTTTTTCTTTCCTTTTTGAGTTCATTTAATGGTTTCATCGTTTCCATGGCTTTCTCGTTTTTCGTGATCGTCTGGTCTCAACATGTGTATAATCGTGTGTATGGTTATGTGTACGCGCTGCATGGGGGTGACTGGGCACGATGGCCGAAGAGGAATCAATTCAAGAATCAACAGCTAGCTACAAAGAATGCAGAAGAGAAAAAAGCGAAACTGTGCACCGCTCGCCCATTCAGTTGACAATGGAAGTGAACATGCGCTGGTGCGAGATGGGAGCGCCATCCAAGTGCTTCCAGTCATTGATGTTGGACGTCGGGCCGGCATAGAGGTACGCGAACCAGTATGTCTCGTCGCCAGTACCGTTCAGCGCACCCGAGGGACCAACTGCGTCGAAGAAAAAACACCACGTTAGTCCATCGCTCTCTTTAATGGCGCACATCGTCGAGGCGTGCAAAATGACTTACAGAGGTACGAGTTGACGGTGGTGCAGCTCGGGGTGTCGTAGCACAGCTGCTTGGCGTGCGCGGTCCACGTCTCCTCGGTGTAGGCGTCGCCGTCGGCACGCGCGTTGGACTTTGTGAGTTCCTGGCCGGCAAAGATGTCGTTGGCGACGTAGTTGTGCGGCAGTGGCAGGTCGAGCTCGACAAAACTGTGCGGATCGCGGGCGGTAGGATGGGCGGAGGCCAGGAAGGGGAGGGCGGCGACGACGGCGGTGGTGAACTTCATTGTGAATCGGGGGTTCTTTTTGCAGCGGGCTGGTTGGTTGTCTTGTTTGGTCAAGATGGACTTGTAGATGCTGGACGAGACGAGTGTGGGATGATGGATTGTGTTGGTGATGATGATGGATTGCAACGGAACGGAGGCAAGACCGTCCTTTAATACGCTGAAGCTTTGGGGCGTCCTCACCGACAATGGACGGGGACATTTACCATCGCATACAAATCGGAGAGATTCAAAAAGTTAGACGAAGCTGACTTTAGAAATGTCGTATTTTCCCAGGCTCTGCGTTACTGAGTACCATTGCCAGGGATCCCCAGCCTTGTTGGGCTGTGTTGTACCCGTAGTCAGATCTTCCATGAGGCTGTGCTTCACCACGTCACCGACGTTTTGAGTGACCTTGCGGGAAGAGCGGCAGGATACCCGGCTTGTCCACCATTAAGCCCAGGCCGTTTACATCGTCCGTCTTATTCTGGGGGGACGGTATGGAAAACGAAGCCGGGTTTCTCCATCAGTCGCCAGCCAAAGCGCACTTTGCCACCCGCACTGCTGTAGACTCGTTCTGGTTGCATGATGTCGGTGATCCTCCATCACAAGCCGGGAGGCGAACAAAGCCGGCGCTAAAAACAAAATTGCCTTGGTCGTCAAGTCGTGTAGGGCTACGAAGAAGAGCAGCCCAATCGGTGCCTTTATTCCTCGAGCCGATCTGGTTGTGCGCCAGAAGGCTGCTGCGGCCGCTGGCGTCGTATTCCAAAATACTTTTTGCCGATCGTAGGCCCTGGTGGCGGCATTCAACGTCATGTCAATACGAGGGCGGGCGGGCCGCTCTTGCAGGGATCCGAAGAGGGACCCTTGGTCGCCAGCCGATTTGTATCGGTTAGGGCATCATAAGTGTCCGCAGCAGCGAAGGGCCCTAAGACGGAGATAACTTGATGAGGCAGTCATTTTGTTTGCCCAGCAATTGTTTCCGTTGATGACGCAGTCGGCTGTTGCGCAGCATCCGCCCTGCCAACCACTTGCTGCCTCCATCGTAGTGGATGGCGATTTGTCTGCAATACCCGCGCGGACCACTTTACGACGTGCGAAGCCATGCAGTGTACCTCTTTGGTTCAGAGTTTAGTGACGCGCAGGGTACCAGGTACGACGTTGACTCGACCAATCTCGCCTCGGTGCAATGATAACCAGTGGTTCGACCAGCTGAGCAAGCAGCCCACCGCTGCGCCAAAAGTTACAAGGTGTCGGTGTGATTAGCTGTTGATGAGTAGATTAATGATATTCACAACGCAACACTTCAACTCGGCGATCGGATTGGGTCAAGTTGCCTGTATGAACGACCGTAATGGCCGTTTGGTGAAAGGGTCCCATCGCCGGGAGACAGAGCCGCCTCACGCCAATGTGTGATTCGTGGAAACGAAGGCCTTGGGTACGGTACACAGCTTGCTCTTCGAATGTGGAATGGCCCACATCGCTGGCGTGCTCTTGGATGGGGTTCGAATTACACCATGCAATGGCTAACAGTGGAAAAAGAAGGTGGTGGAATCGTTTGTCGTGCGAGAAGACCATGCAAGGGACAGGTAGTTGTAGTGGCAATGCTAGAAAGAAGAAAATAAAAAGGATGAAGATGAGAAAAAAAAACAGAAATCATAACAAAATCAAGAAGAACCAGAAAGTCACTGATAATGACAGAAACACAAAAATTGTAACAATTGCAGATAGATGTAGCCAATACTTGGGATAAAAGATCTGCTGTCAGTGCCTGCGACAGTGTGGAGAGCTTCCAAGGTGCGACGCCCGTCTCTGCGACTAACAAACACCTCCGGTTGGTGACCAACTATTTCATCCACGTCATTGCTCTGTCCTTCGTCCTGTCCTTCTCCTCTCTCAACCTCCCCCAAACATATCTCCAGTTATAGTCTCACATTGAACAACAAGGCAAAATGGCCGCCGTCAAGAACACTGCGTACGTCCTTTCCCGCCGTCGTGCCCTACTTGTTCACCCCTCAACACCATGCCTCCCATCACCACTCCACCGCCCATGGCAGCAAACAGCTCCTTGCCCCATCTCGCCTCCGCGTCCACGCTTCTTCTTCTCTTCCGTGTCCCTCGCCCGCGCTGACTCGTCCAGTCATACCTTCACCCTCAACACGGGCGACAAGATCCCCGCCATCGGCCTCGGCACCTGGCAGTCCAAGCCGCACGAGGTGCAGGCCGCCGTCGAGGCCGCGCTCCGGGCCGGCTACCGCCACATCGACACGGCGGCCGCCTACGGCAACGAGGCCGAGGTTGGCGCCGGCATCAAGGCCTCGGGCGTGCCCCGCGACCAGATCTGGCTCACCACCAAGCTCTTCAACAACGACCACAAGCGCGCCGCCGCCGCCCTCGACGACTCGCTCGCCAAGCTCGGCGTCGACTATGTCGACCTCTACCTCATCCACTGGCCCGCCTCCGTCATCCCGGGCCAAAAGGCCGTCTTTGACGACTGGAACTTTGTCGACACCTGGCGCGAGATGCAGAAGCTCGTCGGCACCGGCAAGGTCAAGAACATTGGCGTCTCCAACTTTGCCATCAAGAACCTCGAGATTCTGCTCAATGACCCCAGCTGCAAGGTGCGGACCCCCGTCAAATCTTCCCCGGAACGATATCCCTCCAGAAACGTACGCCCCTTCTTACATGTAGCAGATAATCCCCGCCGTCAACCAAGTCGAGCTGCACCCATGCAACCCCTCGCCCAAGCTGGTCGCCTACGCCGCCGCCAAGGGCATCCACAGCACCGGCTACTCGTGCCTGGGTTCGACCAACTCGCCGCTCTACACCAACGCTACGCTCAAGGCCCTCGCTGACGCCAAGGGCAAGACGGTTCAGCAAGTGCTTCTCGTCTGGGGCATCCAGAAAGGCTGGAGTGTCATTCCCAAGAGCGTCACACCGGCCCGCATCGAGGCCAACTTTGACATTGACGGCTGGAGCCTGACCGACGACGAAATCAAGACGGTCGATGGCGTCACCGAGCGTTTCAAGGTCTGCGGCGATGGCTGGCTGCCTATCAAGGTCTTTTTCGGCGATGACGAGTAAACCAAGCCATCCGGACTGCGGAAAAGGAACAAGAAAAAAAGAAGAATAGAAATAAAAATAAAAGGCAAGGTATAAATAAAAAAGAATAGAATTCTATAGAAATGTACAAATCATTATGCTTGCAACACTACTCTCTGTGTCTGTGTCTTCTGTATACACTCTAACCTTGCCTCGAAATGACGCCAACGCCCGATGCTATGATACAAACGACCTTTGCGGAAAACAAACCAACGGATGACCGTCAGAGCTTGGCCTTGGCCTCCTCTCCCGCTTCCGACTCCTCGCGGAGGACCTCGGCCACGTGTTTGCGAATCTCAGCGGCGAGCTTCTCGGCGTCGTCGTCGTCCAGCTCCTCGCGCTGGCCGCGGCCGAACATTGTGAAGCTGGACGAGAGGCGGCCCGAGGCGCGGATCTCGGGCCGCGGGATGATGTGGTAGTGCAGGTGGGGGACGACCTGGGCGGCGGCGGCGCCGTTGTTCTGCACCACGTTCCAGTCGCCGACGCCCGTCGCGCGCGCCACGGCCGCCGACAGCGCGCGGACCTGCCCGCCCAGCGCGCGCGCCTCGGCCGGCGTCGCGTCCGTCAGCTTGGGCCGGTGCCGCCGCGGGCACACGAGCACGTGGCCCGCGCTCAGCGGCATGATGTCTAGGAACGCAATGACGGTCGCCGTCGAGAGCACGACAAAGGTCGCCGGCGGCGCTGCCGGCGCAGACCCGGCCCGCCGCCCCGTCGCCGTCACTTGCGCCGGCGGCGACAGCGGGTCGTACGGCGGGAAGCTGGCCGCGATCTCGCAAAACGGACACCCGTCCTCGGGCGGCGGCGGCGCCGAAGGGTCAAACATTTGGCGGCGAGTAGCGAGCGTGGTGAGCGGCTTGGTGTTTGGGATGGGGGGGCTTGCTCTGATGGTCGCGAGAAGGAGTCGGCGCGCGCGGTACAGCCACAGTTGCGGTTGTAGAAAGATCGAGCAGGCTGTCGCGAGGTGGATTACGGAATCAACATGCTGAGGAAGAAGAACAAGGATGAAAAAAAAAAGTGAACGAAAAGGCGCTCTAGTAGGGACAAAAGAACAGTCGCAGAGGGGTTTGCTCAAGTCGAGGCGATGTGATGAGAGGAACTTCAGATAGCCATTGTTCCCCAAGGCCGAGGTATGGCGAGCGGCCCCACTCGCTACCGGATATGCAGCAACGCCGATCATGCAGCAGGCAAGTGATAATACATGGTAATAAGATGATAGCCCAACACGAACTAAACCATTCAGGTGCAAAAGGGAATTTATTCTGCGTTTTTATTTGTTTCTCCCATTCCACAGGGTAACTCTTTGCGTCATGTATACTGCTCACCCAGTAGCTATCTATGTCGGTGACTTGCCCTCTATGACAAAGAGGCGTACCATGTTCGTGGCGGCTGCATGACAAGCATAATCCATCTCAAGGCTGAGATTTAGGAATTAGGAAATCTCAGAAGTAAATTGAGTTCGAAATAGGCATTCCTTTCATCACCAGGCTTGCCGGCGCATTTGCGTCTGCAACCTGTCACGCCCTCGAATCCACTCACCGCCCAATTCTGCCGGACATAATTCTTCACACCTTCTTTCGTCCCCCCACCGCCTTTTATCCGTTGCAACAGAGTTATCAACTTTCCCAAAGCAACCACCACCACCAACAGCTCCCTCTTTTACCTCACCACGACGGAAATCGCGCGACATCGAAAACACACACACACAGACTCGCAAAAGCCATGCCTCGCGAAGAGTACCAGGTCCCCACCGCCTCGGCCGGCGCGGTTTCCTCCCGCGGCGCCACGCACGACGTCGGCCGCCACGACCAGCGCTCCATCATGACCTACCTGTGCGGCGACTGCGGCGGCCACGTCTCGCTCGGCAAGGACGCCGTCGTCGCGTGCCCGCACTGCGCGGGCCGCGTGCTCTACAAGGAGCGCACCAAGAGGTAAGGAAGGGGAGGGGGAGCTTCATAGCTGAGGGGAGATTGCTGCTTTTCGTTTGCTGACAAATGAGTGTAGAATGGTCCAGTTCGAGGCGCGGTAGATTCGCAGAGATTCCTGAGGGTCTGATGCGGTAATGGAAATGAAATCAGGACTGCCAATCTTGTTCTTTTCTTTTTTTTTACGATTACAAGATGCTGGGGGCGCGGAAAACAAAAAAATCGACTGCGGTGCTTGGAGTTTTTGGGATTAGACATCAGATGCTTTTAGTCAAGAAAGCACTTTTTTTTGCATTGAATAAACTATCAAAGATCTTCTTGGGCCAGATATTGGATCCATCATGCCAGAAAACACCAAACGCCCCGTGATATAAACTTGTTGTAATGCTCGTTTCTGCCTCGTCGCCTACCTCTGCGTGTGCAGGTACTTGGCAAAACTGGCGTCCGCCAGCACCGAGTCCTCATTGTCGCCCATGGCCGCCTGATAGCGCTCCTGCAGGCTCTTCTTGGCCGCCTCGTCGCCCGAGTCCTCGTCGTCGCCGCTGCTCTCCATCTCCTCGTCGCCGGCCCCGGCACCGGCCCCGGCTCCGTCCCCGCCCACCTCCATGTCCTGCATCATCTTGTCGAGCTCCCGGTCGCGCGCCGCCTTCTTCTGGTCCTCGCGCTCCGCCCGGCGGCGCTCCAGCTCCGGCTGGTAGTCGCGCAGAAACTCCAGCCGCTTCTCCTCGACGGCGGCGAAGAAGTCGTCGACGCCGGTGCCCATGCGCGAGCTCACCCCGACCATGCTCAGGTGCGAGTAAAACTCCTCGAGCATCAGGCTCATCGAGTTGAGCAGGCTGCCCATGTATCCGCTGCCGCCGTGGCCGCCGCCCTCGACGCCGCCGAGCGCGTCCGACTCCTCGTCTTTGCGGAGGGCCTCCTGGAAGGCCTCAAAGTCCGTCATCCACTCCTTGGCAAAGGCGGCGTCCTTGACGTCGGTCTTGTTGAAAACGAGAATCATGGGAAGCTTGGTCTTGTAGAGGATCGAGCACGCGTACAGCATGTTGCTCATAAACGTCGACGTGGACGACGTGCGCGGCGTGTCGATGATGTAGGCAATCACGGTCGGGAACGATGACGCGAGCGACTCGAGGAGAATGGTGCCCGAGGCGGACCACACAAACACTTCGATCTGACCAGGCGTGTCGACGAGGATGTTGTGAACGGGCTGTTTCTGGGGGTTCTCGGGGTCCGGCTTGGTGCGCTTCTCCAGCAGATTGACAACCTGGTCGACCTTGGTAGCAAATAGGTTGAGCGATGTCAGGATTCCACCGTTGGGGCCCAGGTTATACTGCTTCATGACCTCCTCGTAGTTGACCGAGTCGCGAATGTCAATGTTGGACTCGAACGGCACCGACATGACAGCCGGGTCGAGGTTCATGACATAGGGAGGCGTTTCCTTTTCATGGAGGTGCGCGTTGATGCGCTGCATAAATGTCGTCTTGCCGGAGCCTACACACATGTTCGGGTTAGCTCTCTTGCCTCACTATTGAAGCTTGAACGCTGTTGGGAATGAAGCACCGACCTGCCATGCCGACGCAGACGATGGCGACGGGTGATGCGGCACCCGCCGCACTGCTGGTTTCCGAAGCCATAACTATTCTTGAGTATGCCGCGACCCGGTTCTTCGTACGCGTGGGCGAGCAAGCTGCTATCGTTGTCTTGTAGGTGTCAAAAATGTTTCTTGGTGGCGCTGTCGACAAGTTTCTTGATAAGCCCCACTACACTGGGTGAGGGGCTGCAAGCTTTCATCATGGCCATCTATACCGAGTACGATTTGCAGCATATCGCATTTTCGAGTAGCTGTGAAGAAAATAATCAATTAATTATTGTATTATTTGCTAGAGGTTTTCTACTCCCGTACAACCACTCTTCACAAGGTCCTTGTGGTCCTTGTGGTCAGTCGTACACCATGCGTAAACCTCTGTTTGGAACATTGTATAAAGGCGAAGCCAGCAGTCTGAATGCAGCTGCATCAAACAAATTCTTCTATTTTTCCTGCATAATTGCGCCCCTTTTATTAACTACCGTCCCAATCACACGCCCCTTCGAGCGCTTGGCCGTCCGCTGCCGCTTCCCCTGCACTAACCCTCGGTACCGCTGCTGCGAAAGTTGGCACAAAGAGCGGCATAGTGGTGAGTGAGATCAAGCACAGCTTGGGGCAAACTCGTGGCCTGTATTATGCTTCGCACCTTGACAGCGCCCTCATCCTCAATCAGCGTGCGGATTGTGTGCAGCAGCTCCGGGCTGAATTCGCTATACCATCTGTACTGCCAGGTGACCAGCCGAATCACTGATGCAACAGTCTCGCGTGTACTCTTGGATCGTTCAAAGACGCGGAGGACACCGGCAAGCGCCTTTGGGCTGAATCGTAGCGACAGACATGCCCGATATGCCTCGACAGCCTCGTCAAAGTGCTGAAGACGTTCAGCTAGAGAGCCCAGGATCTCCCATTCCTCAGCAGATTTCTTATACTGCATCTGCTGTGCCCGGTACTGGGCCATCTGGGTACGCCAAATGGTGTATACACGCAAGTCTTCATACAACACCATAAACAGGCTGTCCAGCCATCGTTCACACAGCCGTTTCGTGTTGAGCTTTGATGCCTCATCACCGTCACCCTAATAGTGGTTAGCTGGATTCACAAAAGCTCAAGGGTACACCTACGTTCTCCTGGTCGCCCTTTAGGCTCTTGGGGTCGATGGTGTTGGAAGGGCGTTCGACGCCGTTCTCTTCGTCATTGACCTTTTCAGTCTCCTCGCCCTTCGCTTCTACTGCATCTTCATCTTTGCCATCGCCGTTGGATGCAGGGTCAGGAGTTCCCCGAAGCGCATCAGTGCTAGGAGTGCGCTTATGAGCACCCTGCGTCGCCTCCTGCTTCTCTGTGCGGTACTCATCTTCCATCACAAACACCGTGCTTCGGATCTTGAGTAGCTGATCCCAGCCAATCTTTGACGTCATCTCTGTGAGGATACTGTATGCTTGTTTAAAGGTACCGCGATAGGCAGCCGCCCGCAGTCCCAAGATACTAGGGTCGACCTGTTCGGAAAATCTCGACTCTGGCTCGCTGTCAATCTCGTCAAGTCTGGTTTCAGCGAGAATAGGCAGCTGAACTTCCTTCGGCTCCGGCATCAACGGCGCATCTTTGTCTTGGTATGTGAACATTGGGCACGAGTTGAGCGTGGTGAGAGCATTTTCCCAGTCCTCCATTGCCACGTAGACCTGAGCAAGCCTGGCCCACGTTCCAAATTCGCTTGGGGCCGCAATCGTGCTACGGTCTGCGCATCCCATCGCCATCGTCAGTCGGTCAGTCCGTTGCTCCGGCGTCTCGGCTTTTTGTGCCTTTCGCATCAAGAACTCGGCTTGTGTGTCGAGCATAACATAGTCCATCGGCGTTTGCTGCAGAGATTCGTACAGCACCTTGACACCAGCAACTTCTTCGCTGCCCATGAACTGTACCTTAGCCAAAAGCGAAGATACTTCGATGCTTTGCGTGCGTAGCTTTTCGAATAGGTTAATGCCCGATGCGTACCGTCCGGTTGTCTCGAGGTATTTCAAAAGTCCAGTGGTCAGGTGGTTCGAAACATTCGTCGGAACTTGCACAACCGAGTCGGATCCGAGCTGCCAGCCTACAATCAGTTAGTATGGATGCATTATTAGCTGCGCATGGGAGCCTACCGCGGAAGAAGAGCTGCTCGGCAGCAAACAAGAAACGGTGCTCGGCTTCTGTGTTGGTGACCGGGTTGAAGCGGCGCACACCCATAATCTTACGAATTGTGTCACCGCTTCCATCGTCAGCATAAGAGTATGCACGCAGGACACTGCACAAGTAAGTTTCCAGCCAAAGGTCCTCGGACGCCTTGCGCTTTTCGCCTCGCTCGTCTACACAGTAGCTTTCGACAGTACCCGGGATCGAGACGTGGACACGCATGTCGAGCCTAGAGAATGCATTGTAGCAGCTGTAATCGTTAGAAGCCGCAGTAGGTATCGATTGAGCCAATTATCTGCGCATACCAAAAGACGCCCTCTACAATCTTGGAGGTTGCGCTCGGTCCATGCTCCTTGTACGTAAGAGTGTTGATATATGCCGCGAGACTGGCAGAGGAGGATGCATCGACACCAGTGACATGGTGGTAAACGCCAGACTGACAGGTTAGCATTCGCCTGCGATGCGTGGCTGTGTTACGCCTACCTGCTTCAGTGGGTTGCGTGTGCTTTGCCTAAGGAGGTGGACCAGGTCAGGCGGGCCGAGCTCGCGCAGTGAGAGAAGCGACTCGGTACGGGCATCAATCGATTCGTGGAGGTTCTCTTCCGTGATCCTAGTCCTAGTCAGCTAGGACATCCTGTTTGTAGGGGCTGCCATGCGACGTACTCTGGCACAGCTGGAGCCAACATTGCGACAGCTAGCTCCGGGGAGCGAGTCGTTGCACTTGGTTGCAAAATTTCCCAGTTTGTTTAATTCAATATGCCAGTGTTGCAATTATGCGCTCGCTGATTTGACTCGCAGCACACAGGAGAATGTGCCGGAAGACGTGGTTGGTGAAGAGGGAAGCTGTTCCTGTCGCCAGTCCACAAGCTGCCAGATTGATGGTGATGCCAGGGGATGTGGCACAGCAACACTGGACCCGCCACACGTGGCGCTTTGACAGCCGCAGACACGAATTGCAACTTGTACTCTCTGTTGATTCAATTGATGGAATTGTGTTTCCCAATTTATTTGCGCGCTTGGATTTCGGTAATGACTCATCACTCATTTTTGCCTGAAAATGAGTAGTGACTCGACATAAACCAGACTGCGTACATGCCTTTTTCTCCTCCAGTTCAGTTCGACCACAAGTACATGCCGAATTCTCATTGATTATCTACTGAGAACTGAAATATTGATTTCACTCTTGTAACGCCCTTATATATATGCTTGTGAAAGCCTCTCGACTTCCAAGTTGTAATATCGACCGGTGTACGAGGTGCGACACCTGCGCCACAATTAAAGGTGTGGCTAGTGCCCCTGTTCAACAAACGCGACCGTCGCTACATTGCACGCGCCAAAGCTTCAACTTTAGCAAAACGACGACCGACCATCCCCTATTGCTGTTGAAGCTCCGAATGGTTGATCTGGGGTCTCTCAATCTCCGGCAGCGAAAATGGTGCGATATACAACTCCAAGTCCCCCTATTTAAGCTAACTGAGCGATCGCCGCAGCCTGCCTTCCAGGCCATCAATCTCGAGCCGGAGGAGAACATCGACGAGCAGATCGACACCACAAAGGAGCTACACGTATGGCGTATCTGTATTGAGAGAGAAAAAGAAAATGTTTGTTCTGACTATAATATAGGTGGACGAAGCGTTGAAGCTGTTCCAGAAGGCCCTTCGACTGCATGCTCAAGGGCCAGCGCATCGCAGCGAAGCGGCGGAGGCGTATGACGAACTATTCAAATGCGAAATCTTCAAATACCGCGAAGCCAGGACTGATTATGAGCGAGCCGAGCGGCAAATTGACGGAAAGCCTGACACTCTAGCACTCGAGGCCTTCTCAGCTGGTCTGGACGTGGATGCTGGGGGCGCCGACGGTGTCGCTGCAAGCTTAGCACAAGCGCTGTACATTTCGTACAAAAACTACGGCCAGTTCTTTCTTGATAAACTGAAGGATTCCTTCGACTCGACAGCAGGTGTCAAGAAGATACCCTATGACGACGACGCATTTAAAATTCTCGACAATTGGGTCAAAGCCCTCGACCAAGATCCGTCAGACCCGGAGCTTTGGCGCAAGGCGTCGCGATTCTCAGCATCAATCAATAGCGGCCGCTTGAAACGATTTTGTTTAGAAGCAGCCATTGAGCTTGATGACGACCCAGCCGTGGACGAAGTTGAGCCGCCCTCCCTGGCTGAGGGTTGGGCAGGCGAGCAGCTGAAAGATCACTTGAACGTGTTGAAAGACGAAATGGCATTGACGCATCCCAGCATGACACCGTGGGTAAATCGTGACATGCCGGACAGACTCAAAGTACATCTCGACCCTATCAAATTTCTGCCCGATCCCACAGCGCAACTTACTCCTCCACCCTCGAGCCCACTCAAGGAAGGCAATGCAGCTGAGGATACAGCAATGGCAGATGATGAGGAGAACAATCCAATATCGTCTTGGTCCGAACTTGCCGAGTCGCTCATGAAGAATTTAGACGATGCCAAGGCTGGGGTAATAGTGTGCAGACATATAGTAGCAACACCCGACGAGGAATTCGAAGATGTAGCAAAGGACATCTCACAGCCTACCGAGCCAGAAATTGCTGAAGAGCCCGAAAAGGGAAATGAACCGCCCTCAATAGACAAGGAAGCCATCAACAAAACAAAGGGTAATACCGATAGGTCGGAGAGTCCTGCAAAGGCGGCCGAAATTTCTCAAAAAGAGCGCAGCACGCCGATGCCGACCCGAAAGAGATCGCAGTCCGCAGCAGGAATTCCGGACGGAGCCGAAGAGGAGATCGGCACTTCAACACGAAGCAAGCGGGTCCGTCGTCGAACAGATATGACGAGTATCGAGGAGCCTGCAAATCCCACAGTCACAGCTGCAGCGCAACTGCAGGCGTATCAAGAGTCCGACCAGAATCTGTTTCAAGTGACAAAGAACATATTAGAAAGCATTGGAGTTGAGGACAAGTCAACCTTCGATGTCTTGAGTCAGATTCAGGAGATTTCATGCAGCGAACATCGCCCGGCCAAATTCTCAAACGTTGCGGCTCAGGACTTGCATGTGATCTTTGAGAAATTCAACGACACCGCAGCAAATGTCTTGCTCAACAAAAAGAGTCAGCCTTCTCTCAGTCTTTCTTCTTTTCTCGAGAATGCAAAATCTGGTCAGCAGGACCAGGCTCCGGCGGCAGTTTTCGACGAGAAGAAGGGTCTACAACAATTCGCTGACCTTGCTTCCGAACATCAGAGCTGGATCACCACCGGCGATATTGTTTACGAGTGGATTCTTGAGCTCAGCAAAAGCTACACCCACCAGCAATGGCCGAACAAGCTCAAGACAGCGGTCATCGATGTGCTGGACAACGCCGATTGGACAATTCACGAACACATTACATCTGATATAGAGCTTGCAGTTCAGTCAAAGGATAAGAAGGCATTAGCGGAGCTAGAACAAGTCATTCCTATGCTCTTTGAACTTCACATCGACGTCTACGAGCGTATCACCGGGCCCACGAGTGTAGTGGATAGTGTCACCCGTCTGAAAACAAAATACAGACTCGGCCGATGGCTAGACGTTGCGTCATACTATGCTCGTTCCTTGGGTCGGCCAGCTAGGGACCCGCTCTGCGTACGGTTTCTCTGGGCCTCTGTCATGGCTTCAGCATTGGCAGACGACCCTGTTCGCGAACATATTCTCGCCATGTGGACGTCCTTGCGAGAATTTCTTGCTCAAGAAAAAGTTGAGCCCATCCTTCTTCCGAACAATGCTGCAATGTCAAACATCTCAGCCGCGGCCGCTGATCGAGAAATCTCCAAGCTCAACACTATGGACTTTTTTTTGAATCTATTTCAAGAGAATATGACGGATCCATTGCCAGTCATTGACATTCTTGAGCCCGTACTAAATCCATCGTCCGTTCACACCGCTCCAGAAAAGGCGTCCGAGGGCGTCGAAAAACATCAAAATACCACCCACGAGGCGACGAAGCCAATCTCCGAATGCGCTACACAGGGGATGCAAGACCTGTGGAAGTTCTTGGAAAATAGCAGCATCGAGCTTCGGCTCTTTTTATGGTCCCGCCTCGGCGACGCATATGAGGCGATTAGCTACACGACCAAAAGATTCTCTTGTTTGCTCAAGAGTGTCGAGATGATTGTGGATGACTTTAGCAGCATTGGATATACGAGCATGCAAGAAGACTCTCGACGGATGCTCCTGATGAAAACAATGAGGTCCCTGGACGAGCTTCTTGTCGATGCACTAGTTATGGCACTCAATGACAAAAGCGCCTTTGACATTGTTGACGAAGACCACATCAAGCAGAGCGCTGCTGCGTTGGCTCGCCTCAGCACAGTTCTTCACTCGATCTCCTTGTTCGAGGACGAAGTAAGAGTTGGTCTTCTTACCGCTAAATCGAGCAACTCAACTTTCCAGTCGCTTTTAAACAAGCTACGAGAGATGCAAGTTCGAAACTGGTGTCTCCTTTATACCCTGATTAAACAAGACATCTTCTCAAACAAGGAAATCTTGAAACCAGAAAACGAACTGGCTACATTCCTTGCCGCGATCCATCTGTCTATCGGCCATCGCAAGTTCTGTAAAGTGTCGAACAAAGTCTTCTTAAATCTGATGCGTGTCGAGCTGCTCAGCTTGAAAGACGTTGAAAACTGGGAGGACCACCTTGGGCAAGTCTTGTACGACATTTATGGTCTTAAGATTGGCGTTGGCATCTGGGAGCTGCAGGACCACGGCTGCCCCAATGAAAAGCTTGAGAAGCGACACACGATGCAGCTCGTGGACAAGATTATGACATTGGCAGACCGCTTCTCGCTCAAGGACTTGCTCAAGTCTGATCTCAAGACAACTATCGACCATATGCAGTCCACCATTGGCCAGACCAAGTCGACGCCACAGATGATTCACAATCTACGAAATTTTACAGAGGTGATGAAGAAGCCTATCCACCCTCTGCGACTGTACCGTGCATTGGCTGGTAGCATCGCTATGGACTCGGTGACTGTCAATATACCGGAAGCAACATTGGCAAACGGGGGTTGGTTCTTCCTATTGGGTATGATCGCCCTCACCAAGTTCAAAGGGGTGGAACTCAACCGCCGGCAAACACCTGGCGCAACAGATGACCTCCGAATCGGTGCGACCTTTTTGCGTTTACAGTTGCAGTTCACGGCGGATAAGTGGGACGCATGGTTCCGTCTTGCAGAATGCTTCGACTATGAACTAGACGAATCAGTGCTGTGGACAGCCGACAAGATCAACAAGGACAGGGCTGATCTTGTTAAGCTTCAACGCAATGCCATCCATTGTTATACGCTAGCCCTGTCACACTCCCACAACCAAGAGGTGGCAACGAAAGATGGTGATGCACTTCACGATTTGTACTATAAATTTGCTACGCGTATGTACTCCTCCAGCAGAGAGCCTTTTGCCATGGAGCCGTTCCAGCACGCGGAACAGGAACGCTTCTTTATCGAAGACATGGGCTCCGGTACGTTCAAGAAGATTGTGCACGACCAAATGACCAAGCACCAGGTGTGGAAATTTGCGGCAAAACTGTACAAGATGGCTATTGAACGCAAGCCAGGCAATTGGAAGAACCACTACATGCTGGCGAAATGCTACTGGAAGCTGTTCCGTAACCCCGAGGAGCTTCCCGAAGGACAAGAGTCCAAGACTAGGATCACCACAGATATGATTCTAGATGCATTGAGGAAAGCGACTGCTGCTGCCTATAAGCCTCGCAAATCTAAAAGCAGCGAGCCCATCCTGGAGCCTCATTACAAAATCGTTTCTATCTTACACAAAATGGTAATTGCGCAAGACATCACTGCGGCCAGGGCGGCGGAGATACTCTCTGCACAGCCGTTCGGCGTCCCCGTCAACCCTAACGACCATTTTGCAGGCTTTTCGGAGCCCGAGGACTGGGAGGAATACATTATTCGTAATTTGACAAAACTTCGCGACAAGGACAAGTCCAATTGGCAGCATAGAATTGTCATGCGCCATGCCAAGATTCTATTCAACGAGGCCACTGCTAAAGACAGCCCCGACGCGCTGGTAGAGGCCAAGGCAGCTTTCAGTATCCTGAGAGACAACATGTTTACGAAAACCATGGTCATGAATGTCTGGAAGTGCGATGCGGAACGACCCGGTCGCCATCATGTTTTTACAGAACAGTACACTCGATTCATGGTCAGGTTACTGGTCATTATGAGCAATCGCATCGATCTCGAGTTGTTGCTTCGCCGCCTCCGAAAGAAGAGCGCAGACTTTTATCATTTCAATGATCTGTGGCAGTCCTGCTCTGTGGCCTATGTCTCTCTTATCCGTGAGGCGCATAGCATCCCTGTTGTCAGTGAAGACGTTTTCAAGTCACTGTCAATGGAAGAATTTGAGATTATTAGTGAGCGCATCACTACATGGGCAGCAGGCGAAGGTCCCCACATCCCGGCCTTTGAGTGTATGAAGGAAGCTGTAGAGCTCAAGAAGCTCAACGGAAATCTCATGAAAGCGGCTCCTATGGATGATCTCATCAACGACTGTTACTCCAAGATCTATACGGACGTCGCAACCAGCCTACCGGGTCCCGAGCCGGCCAAGATTATTGAAGAACGTAACCAAGCGAAAGAAATCACAGACCGCCTGGAAGCTGAGGCAGCCAAGGAAGCTGAACAGCCCTCGGTCGGAGGTGACAACAATCAGGAGCGGCCAGGTGCGGTGAGGACGGATGCTGAGAAACTTGCGAGTGAGAAACCGACAGACGACCAGCCAGCCGTGGAGAGGCCGTGGGGTCCTCTTGGTAGTTTCTTGACTGTCACTACGGAAATTGACAGCGGCGCCAGTGCTACGCCGTTGGACGCAGAGAAGTCGGAAGCCGCACCGAGGAGAAAGACTGGGGTCAGACGACCCGATATCCTTCGCAAGGCGGAACAAGCCGTCGTCCGCGCTACAGAGCCGCCAAAGCCTGCTGCAAAGAGTCGCAAGAGTAGTGTATCCAGCGCCAAGAGGGGTAGCCAGACTCCAAACGTTGCTATGAGCGATGATGATAGCGACGACAGCCCCGATGCGCAAATGCGCCGCGAGGCTGGTGAGCAGTTTGATGACGAGGCAGACGGTGACGAATCCAAACCGGTGGTAGACATGTTAGGCCTTCTCGACTCGGGCGACGACAGTGATCTGAGTGATGCACCTGAAGGTTACGACGAAGAGGTGTCCGAAGGTTTGCTGAATCTCGGTCGTCACGGCAACACTAGTGGTGATGACGCAGACAGCGAAGATGAAGGCGAGGAGGCCGATCTTGCTACTGCCATTGGCCAAGACACAGAAATGGCTGATGCTGAGGAGGGACATGCTCTTCAAGATGAGTCGGTTGTGATGCAGCATGCCCTCGAAGATGAGTCCATTGAAGAGGAGATCCATGCTGCCGGTGTGGAGGAAGAGGAGGAGGGGGAAGAGGCCGATATTGAGGATGAGGAACTCGAGGATGGAGATGACGAAGTCGAAGAGGGCGAAGAAGAGTTGGATGGTGAGGAGGAGGAAGGAGGAGAGATGGAGGGGGATGAGGAGGAGGTTGAAGAACTCGATGGTGAAGAAGAACTTGATGAGGAAGAACTTGACGAGGAAGAAGGCGAAGAAGTTGCTGAGGGTGAAGAAGGTGACGAGGAAGAAGAGGAGGAGGACGGAGAGGAGGAGGTTGGTGAGGAAGATGAAGAAGATGAGGAGGAAGGTAATGAGGAAGAGGGTGATGAAGAAGAAGGTGACGAAGAAGAAGGCGACGAAGAAGAGGGCGAGGAGGAAGGCGAGGAACAGGAGGATGAAGATGAGGAAGAGGGTGAAGAGGACGAGGAGGAAGAGGACGAGGGTGAAGAAGAGGACGAGGACGAGGGCGAGGACGGCGAGGGCGAAGACGGCGAGGACGGCGAGGAGGATGAAGACGAAGAAATGGAGGACCCGGAGGATGAAGACCCAGACCGATAATCACTCTTGGACAGGGATCACGATTTTGCAATGTACAACTATGGGCAATTTGTTAAGCAACGGCGTCAGCAGGGGTATCATGGTTTATTGAAACTGGGATATGTAAACGGGTTTTATTGCCCAACACTTGGTATGAGTCTAAATTGATCATTTTTATATGATCCCATTGACCTGGGTTATTTCTCTATACAATCGGTCCTTTAAATAACAGCCGTAACTCCATACTTTTTATGCCCCGAACTCGAGGCCGGCAACCGGGTATTCCTCATGAATGGTGTAGTGCTTGATTCTTTTGTCTCTTCTTCTTCTGACAATATCCTTGCCTTTTTTTTTTCGTTATTACCGTTCTTCCCTGTCCATGTCATCGCGTCTCCGCTTGTCGCCGCGGCCCTTTCTCGACGTGGCGCCCTTGTTGCGCGACTCCATCAGGTTCTTCATCTCATTGCGGGCGTGGCGCTGCGCCTCCTCGACGCGCGCCTGGAAGGTCATGACCTCTTCCTTTTCGGTGGGGAACTCGTCGAGCTTCTTGCCGAGGGCGGCCTCGATGCGGGTGAAGAGCTCGAGGTCGTACTGGGTGACCATGCTGATGGCGACGCCCGACTTGCCGGCGCGGGCGGTGCGGCCGACGCGGTGGATGTACGTCTTGGAGTCGGAGGGGATGTCGTAGTTGAGGACGACGTCGACCTTGGGGATGTCGAGACCGCGGGCGGCGACGTCGGTGGCGACGAGGATCTCGCGGGTGCCGCCGCGGAACTTGTTGAGGGCGCCGAGGCGCGCCGACTGGGAGAGCTGGCCGTGCAGCGGGATGGCGCCGAAGCCGAGGGTGCGGAGGAGGATGGCGACGCGCTGCGTCTCGTACACGGTGCGGGTGAAGACGATGCACGACTTGCCGGCGAACTCGTTGACGATGTGGATGAGGTACGTGTCCTTGCGGGCGTGCGGGATGAAGACGTAGTGCTGGAGGAGCGTCGAGACGGTCTGGTACTTGTTGGAGCTGACGCTGACGCGGACGGGGTCGCGCAGCGAGGCGCGCTGCAGCGACTCGACGCGGGAGCTCATGGTGGCGGAGAAGAGGTAGGTGCGGCGCTCGCGCGGGACGAACTTGAGGAGCTTGTCGATGCTGGGGCCAAAGTCCATGTCGAGCAGGCGGTCGGCCTCGTCCATGACCAGGTACTTGAGCGTGCGGAGGGAGAAGCCCTTTGTCTTTTCGAGGTGGTCGACCAGCCGGCCGGGCGTGGCCACGACGACGTGGGGCTTCTTGCCGAGCGCAATCGCCTGCGGCACCATGTCGAGGCCGCCGACGATGACGGCGCAGCGCAGCGAGATGAGCGCGCCGAGCGCCTCAAACGTCTGGCCAATCTGCGCCGCCAGCTCGCGGGTCGGGGCCAGGACGAGGCCGAACAGCGGCTGCGGCTTGTCGAGGAGCGCCTGCAGCATGGGCAGCGCAAAGGCGGCCGTCTTTCCGGAACCCGTCTCGGCGAGTCCAATCACGTCGCGGCCTTGCAGGGCGACGGGGATCGACTTGGCCTGGATGCCTGTCGGGGTCTTGTAGCCAAGGGCGTCGCATGATTCGCAGAGGGCGTCGACAATGCCCTGGAGTAGGTAGGCGTCAGCATACATTGAAACTAGCACAGTTGCATATCAAACGGGAAGAACGTGCGTACAAGTTCTTTAAAGGTCTTGGCCTGCACCTCCTCCTCTTCACCATCGGCCTGGGCTTCAACAGTCGCAGACTCGTCCTCGGATTCGCTGCTAGAGGCAGATTCTTCGGGTTTGGCACGTTTGGATGGCGCTTCGCGCGAGACTTTGCGTCGCTTCAAATCAGCCATGATGAGAACTGGGAATTAATCACACCAAGAAAGACGCAAAACAATCAGACAATAAAACACACGGTGCTCAAAGTCGAAATCTCGAAGCACGAGAATGGTCGCCAGAAAATTTTAGCGGGGCAGTTTTAGCGCACGTGTGATAAGAGGCTTATCGCCGTCCCGCCGAAACTTTTTTTTTTGGATTGGTGATGGTAGCGAGTCGAGCAGGTATTTCTTTTCTGCAGCTTCAAGGCATTGACATATTTCTTCTTTTTTTCTGTCTTCAGAGCCAATCAAAGTCATAAAATACCGTCACAATGGCCCGCCGCAGAGTAAAGAAGAGAACCCACATGGGTGCCAACAACCCCGAGTCCAACATACAGGGTCATGCGACAGCGAAGGACCCCAAGAGCATGGTTATTCGCATTGGCGCTGGTGAGGTCGGTACCAGCGTCAGCCAGCTCGCTACCGACGTTCGGAAGGTCATGGAGCCTGGTACGGCAAGTCGACTAAAAGAGCGCAGAGCCAACAAGCTCAAGGACTACCTTGCCATGTGCGGTCCGTTGGGCGTGACGCATCTGATGCTCTTTTCCCGTTCCGAGAGCGGCAATACAAACTTGCGCGTTGCGCTGACACCGCGCGGCCCGACGATGAACTTTCGCGTGGATCAATATTCCCTGTGCCGAGATGTGCAGAGGATTCAGAAGCACCCCAAGGGCATGGGCAAGGAATTTCTCACAGCGCCTCTCGTATGTCGACCAGGAATCTCGGGCTTAGGAACCAATGCTAACACGCGCAGCTTGTCATGAACAATATGAGTCGTCCCGATGCCGATAGCAACTCCAAAGTACCCAAACATCTCGAGTCTCTGGCCACGACAGTCTTTCGATCTATGTTCCCACCCATCAACCCCCAGGCGACACCGCTAAAGTCGATTCGCCGAGTCGTTCTCATCAACCGCGAGCAGTCCGAGGAAGATGACGGCACATTTGTTCTCAACTTTCGCCACTACGCAATCACTACAAGACACACCGGCGTCTCGAAGCAGCTGAGACGCATCACCGCCGCCGAGAAGCTGGTGACGGCCAAGACCGCCCGGCAAGCGCACATGCCCAACCTTGGCAAGCTGCAGGACATTGCCGACTACATGGTGGGCCAGGACGGCGAGGGCGGCTACATGACGGACGCGACCAGCGGCAGCGAAGCCGACACCGATGCCGAGGTCGAGGTCCTCGACGCTGCGCCCCGCAAGGTGCTCTCGACAAAGGCCAGACTCGCCGCCGAGCACAATGGCGAGGTGGAGCAGACCGAGGAGGGCACTGTGGAGCGCCGCGCTGTCAAGCTTGTCGAGCTCGGCCCGCGCATGCGGCTGCGTCTGACCAAGGTCGAGGACGGGCTGTGCGGCGGCAAGATCATGTGGCACGAGTACATCCACAAGAGCAAGGAGGAGGTCAAGGCCCTAGAGAAGCGCTGGCAGCAGCGCCGGCAGGAGAAGGAGGCGCGCAAGAAGGAGCAGAAAGCCAACGTGGAGCGCAAAAAGGCCGAAAAGGAGGCGCGCAAGGGCAACAAGGGCGGCGCCGGCGACGACGACGAGGATGACGATATGGAGGACTATAGCGACTTTGACTACGAGGCTGGTGGTGCCAACGAAGGCGGCGAGGCCGGGTGGGAGGACGAGGAAGACGATGAGTAAGCAGACGAGGCGAAAAACATATTCGGTTCTACATTTGGTTTGGCGTTTTGGCGATTGTATGGAATCAGAGGACATGTACACTGCATAGAAAATATCATTCATGCCTTGCTGCGCAAAGTTGAATACTGAATGGCGGTGCTAGCTGGTGCATTGATCATCCACAAGCTTGCTGTGGCGTGAGGATTCTAAACACTGATAAAACTGCACCAAAGTTCAGAGAACAATTGCATTTATTTATCCAACCCGCCGGGAGAGATGTTGCGAATTCACTGCCGTCGAGTCTTTCTCGAGACTGTCGACGGATACAACCCAGCCATCTCGTCAAGAGAGGCTACGACGCCAGCACGTTGCCACCCAGCCCGTGAAAATGGAGAAATTATTTCTCTATATCGCCGATACTATCCGCTGGGGTGGCTGTTTTAGAAAGAAAAAAAGCAACATTTCAACGGCCGCATCCTTGGGCAAGTGTTGAACTGTTACGGCATACTGCCTCTCCTTGCCGTAGCTACTTGGTGGCGTATTAGAGAAGCACATGTACTTCGATAGCAGCGATATGAATAGCCAACATTTGCCGGATACAGTAAGAGAATGAGAGAGAGCGCCCCAGTCACCGTACTATTGGGCTCTCTTACTTGCTGGTTCAATGCTACAGTCCTGGGGCCCATCGTAGTCATGCAGTCGAGATGAGATCCGGCTCCAAGCCTACCTCGAAATACGGCGATGCCCTCTTGAATGGAGCATTCCGAATTTTATCCATAGAACTTCACATGATTTGCGTTGGTCTCGTCGTAGGCTGAGATACTTGTTCTGGCCTTGGCCGAGTTTGACAGCCGTCCCGACACGTCTGGTCTGTCGCCTCGCTGTTTTTTTTTTTTTTTTCTGTGCAACTCATAGCGGCGGGAAAATGCCTCCACGCGTAGGCCATGATGTAGACGGGATATCACTCGGTTAAATTTTGCCTGTTCGGTTCCTCCTTGTTGTCGTACCTTGTTGTCGTACCTTTTTGTCATAGTATGACGATGGCTCGCGGAAGAAGCATCCTTGCCTTTGTATGCTCGGCGGGCTACAAAGCTTGACGAATCCCTCCATGATATCCTCTTTGTTCTACATGTGCCAAGTTAATGAGCTCGCAACCGAGTCAAGGTCCGTTCCGGACTTGGGAGTTGGCTACTACCCGGCACCCTTGAGCGTCCTGGCCACGGCACCACTTCCCCCACAGCTTTCCATACACGCCTGCGATGGACTGCCTTGAGCTTTCTAGAGCCGGTCGCTTTGTCTGCGTTTGCGGTTCCTCTTGCAATTGGAGTGGCCTAATGGCGCATTCAGCTTCACCCACAACCAGAGCTCAACCTGCTGTCATGACTTCCCTCTCCTTCACTTTTATTCCCACAAAATGTGAAAATTGCCAGAGAAAATTGCAAGTACGCCTTTCTCTTTACCCGTAACGGCCAATCATAGTGTCTTGGGCTTTACATATCTCTAGCTACACAGCTGCTCTTACCTATTTCTGTTACGGAACCCTTTGTAATAGGTTCTCTTTTTCTTTTTCTTCTTCTTTTTTTGGTTCATAGATAAGATCCGCCATTAGCAATGAATTGGAAAAACGAGTATAAATCATGACTCAGAGGGTGGCGCAGCCGTATAGAAGGTGGTTCTCGCCTGTTCCACCCCGGGATCTCATAGCCGTCCCCCCCTCATCGTGCAGCAAATCAAGCTTCGGGCGCATCAATCGGGCCCCTGGGCGCACCAATCATTCATAAATCATGGCCCAATATTTTGAAATCAGCACAGCGGCATTTGCCTTTTTTCAAGCCACCAACAAGGCAGTGCAGCGGCTCTTGTTAATTAGCACGAACCGGGTTTGTGGGGAAGAGGGACAAGGTTCCTGTCTGTCGCGTGCCCCAGACAGCGCCTCTGTCTGACATGCATCTGTAGCGCCCCGGCCCGAGTTCTTGGGGGCGTCGTCTATTTATTGACAGATTGCCCTTTTTCTCTCTTGCAGTCTTGCCATCGCCAAGACGCAAAACCCGCCATGTTTCGATGCAGTACCGTCAGTCGGCGGCTCCTCCTCCTCACGACCGCCCCCCTCCCGCGCGCCGCCTCCGCCGCTGCGACCCCGCGCAAGCCCAGTCTAGGCGGCCGAAGCCAGCAGCAGCTGTATTCGACGAGCGTGGGCGGCGGCGGCGGTGAAGACGGCCCCGGATTCACTCGCCGCACGCGCCTGATTGGGCTCGCGGTCGCGGGAGGCGCCCTCATCTGGTACGCGTCGAGAAGGAGACGGGTTGCGCTGGCTGAGCGCCATCGTGAGCGCGCCCGCCGCGACAACGAGCTGCCCGAGATTTCCTCCGGCGTCGCCGATGTCGACGGTCCTCTCGGGTCGCCCGTCAGGGTCGTGGACTGGTCCGAGATTGCGAGCATGATCCGCAAGCAGGCGACCTCGTTCCGGTTCGAGGGCCACAACGGAGCCCCCGGCCGCATCGACACGGTGCGCTTCGAGAGCAACAGCCCGACCGAGGACAACTGGGCCGTCGGCGTCGGGGCCGGCGTCGGAGGGGCAAAGTCCATCTATGCCGGCGTCTACGACGGCCACGCGTACGTATATTTCTGAAACCCACCAGTCTATGCAAACTGGAAAAAAAGGTCGCTGACCCTCCTCATTGGCAGCGGCTGGGCGTGCTCCGAAGTACTCCGCCAGAAGCTCATCCCCTACGTCTCGGCCATGCTGGCGCCGCTGGCACCCGACGCCGCCGGGGACGCCGTTGACGCCGCCATCATGAAGGCCTTTTGCCGTCTCGACGACCAGATCATGACGGCCGGCCGGGAGTCCGTCACCGACAGCACGGACCCCGTCGCCGCCGAGAGCATGTCGGCCCTGGCCCCGGCCATTGCCGGCTCGTGCGCGCTGCTGACCGTCTACGACACGCAGACGTCGACGCTGCGCACCGCCGTCACGGGTGACTCGCGCGCCGTGCTCGGCACGCGGTCCTCCTCCCCCTCCTCCTCCTCCTCGTCGCCGGGCTCGGCCTACGCCGCCGTGGCCCTCAGCGTGGACCAGACGGGCTTCAACGAGGACGAGGTCCGGCGGCTGGACGCGGCCCACCCGGGCGAGAAGGACGCCATCCTCGACCCCAAGACGGGCCGCCTCATGGGCCTCGCCGTCACGCGCGCCTTTGGCGACCACCGCTGGAAGTACCCGCGCGAGCTGGTCGCCCGCGTCGAGCGCCGCTTCGCCGGCTACGCCCCGCGCAAGCCCGCCCTCACCCCCCCTTACCTCACCGCCCGGCCCGAGGTCACCACCCGCCGCGTCGCCGCCGACGACTTTGTCATCATGGCCTCGGACGGCCTCTGGGACGTCATCTCCAACGACGACGCCGTCGCCTGCGTCTCCCAGTGGCTCGCCGAGAGGAAGAAGAGGGGGGGCTGCTCGCCGTCGTCGTCGTCGCCCCGGCACCGGCACCGCGACGCCAAGGCCAACTGGACCTACGACGACGACGGCTGGCCCAGCTACAAGTCGACGCCCGAGTACTTCACCCTCGAGGACACGGACAATGCCGCCGTCTGCCTGCTGAGGAACGCCCTCGGTGGCACGCGCGGAAGCATCGTCCAGGGCCTGGCGACGGCGGCGCCGCCTCTGAGCCGCAGCGTGCGCGACGACATTACCATTCAGGTCATCTTTTTCAAGGACCCGTATCACCAATAAGGGTGCTCGGTTCTTTGCTGACTGCATGACTCTTCATCTCCTTCTTTCCCCCTCCTCCCCCGGGGGCTGGCTTTGCGCCGGCATTTACTCTGGCCCTGGTACTGGGCCATTTTTTCCCTTTTTCCTTTCCTCATGTCGGAACGTTTGTCATTCGGTGCTTTGTTGTGATATTGCCTGTTGCTGGTCGGGTATGCATCCCGAAATTGTAGTTCATGCTCATTGATATTAACCAGGTTAAAAAATTTGAAAAATGGAAAATACCTTGTTGAACAGCCTCCTTGTTCAACACTCGTTCATTTTTTCTTGCCCGGACTGGCTCCCAAGTTCTAGAGGTTGAGGCTATAATGGCCAGTGCCATGGCCGACAAGACTGTCCCGTCAATAGGGAGCCTCGGATGCATTTCGGTCTTATGCATTCGTCTGATCTTATTAAACTCTGTCTTACTCTTATACGTCTTTAACCTGCCCATTGGTTCCCTTGTTACTTTTAGTGCTGCTACGTTATGGAAGCACTCGGTGCGACATCAGTCTTAGATGCAGGAACAGCCGTTCTATCCACCCGCAGTTCTTATACCTTATTCCTTTCGTCATTGCGACTTCAGTGATTGTGGCTGCAACCACGCAAGACGCCGTCCGCGGTTTGGCGGTGTCTCCATCCATACCCACGGACCACATCATTCCGCGGCCATCTTGAATGCACAGCCGAAACTGGGCGAGGGCGTCTTGAGACAGCACAAGGACTGATCAAAGCCACTGCATAAATCCTGCGAATATTGGACCTTTCGCAATGTAATCAAACTCAAGAGGTGCCTGGAGCCAATAATTGAACCGCATCTCACGCATTAGACCTTGTCCATCACCCCGCACAACCTGGGGGTCGCATTCAAAATAACTACGCCGCGCTAACCTCACGCAACCCCACGAGCAGGGATTTCAATATGGTAGTTGGGTACATGCAGGTACAGATGGCATTATAACAAGTACCTAGAAATTAACAAGTACCTAGGAATCATAATAACCCGGCTATAGTGCAAGGCCGTAAAGAACCCTTCAGGACTCTATTAGGGATCGACTACAAAGCACTACGACGTTACTGTTACTCAAAGTGCCGTGATGGACTGTCTTATAATCCCGGTCTGGGTCAGATTCTAGCGTGATGCATTCTTTTTCAAGGCGCCCTCTGCAAAGCGGCACATCGTGTGTGGACGATGTACCGACATCACCCGACGGGTGACTGGTATTTAGCTGCATCCGAAATGTCACATCAATGACACCTCAACGTTCAAGTGGCGGGCGCAGCAACAGGGAAAAAGTGTGGAGTAGTTGGGCCTATATCTTATCCAAGACATAATTATTGGTCATAGCTGTCCGTACATGGCCAAAACTGCAGCCTCGCTTCAACACTCGAGATCCACAAACTAGCCACATCTGAGGAATCGGCTTGGATACCTTCTCAATACGGCAGGAGAACTTTGGACGCTAACTGCCGGCTATGTGGTTTACGAGGGCGGCTGCAGGTTATCCGCGTCAGTCGGCAGCTTTGAAGAGTTGCAACGTTGCAGCCGGCCACTATTATCTAATTGTCAGTCGATCCGACCGCATCTTATCTGAGTACCCCGCGGAGAGCCGGGACGGGCGAGGTAAAGCGATTGGTTGGGTGGTTGGGGCGATGCTTCCGTTTCCAACGACAAGATGAACTGGGACCTGTATAAAGTATATAAATCGGGCCTCACGCAGCCCGTGTTCCATCCGAGGCTTTCCCTATAGAGATCATTTCTGCTCCTCAAAAAAACCAACTGCTTTTCTGCTGAACATGAGATCTGACAGCCTTCTCCTCGCGGGGGCCGGCCTTCTCGGCACGGCCTCGGCCGCCAAGCCCGACCCCAAGGTGCTGCCGCTGCCGCCCATGGGCTTCAACAACTGGGCGCGCTACACGACGGCCATCAACGAGTCCATCTTTGTGGACGCCGCCGCGGCCATGTCCACCAACGGGCTGCTCGCCGCCGGCTACAACCGCATCAACCTGGACGACGCGTGGTCCACCACGGAGCGCAACTCGACCGGGTCCATGGTCTGGGACCCGACCAAGTTCCCCAAGGGCCTGCCGTGGCTGACGCGGCACCTCAAGTCCAAGGGCTTCATCCCGGGCATCTACAGCGACGCCGGCACGCTGTCGTGCGCGGCCAAGTACCCCGGCACCCTCGGCCACGAGAGCCAGGACCTGCACGACTTTTACGCCTGGGGCTTCGACTACCTCAAGCTCGACGGCTGCTACGTCGACGACTACCGCACCGTGTACCAGCTCTGGCTGGACCTGATGGCCAAGTTCAACAAGGACCAGACGAGGGTCGTCTTCTCCAACTCGGCCCCGGCCTACTTTGCCGACCCCAAGAACCTGACGGGCTGGTACGCGACCCTGGTCCAGGCCGCGGCCGGCGGGCAGCTCGCGCGCCACTCGGACGACATCATCAACTACAGCAACAGGCCGGGGTGGTCCAGCGTCATGACAAACTACAACTTCCACGTGCGCACCACGCGCTTCCAGCAGCCCGGCTTCTTCAACGACCCGGACTTCCTCATCGCCGACCACCCGGGCCTGACGCTGGACGAGAAGCGGAGCCAGTTCGCGCTCTGGAGCAGCTTCTCCGCGCCGCTCATCATCAGCGCCGACATCCCCCACCTCACCAAGGACGAGCTGGCCTTTCTGACCACCAAGGACCTCATCGCCGTCAACCAGGACCGTCTCGTGCAGCAGGCGTCGCTGGCCAGCCGCGACGCCGGCTGGGACGTCCTGACCAAGAGCCTGTCCAACGGCGACAGGCTCCTCACCGTCCTCAACAAGGGCGGCGCGCCCGCCGACCTAAAGGTGCCCTGGGCCCGCATCGGCGTGCGCCCCGACGGCGGCGAGACGCTCCGCGTGCGCGACCTGTGGACGGGCAAGACGTCGACCGTCAGGGCGAGCGCCGGCGGCGTCACCGCCAGCAAGGTGCCCGCGCACGGCACCGCCGTCCTCCGCATCTCGGGCCGCAAGCTCAACACCATGCCGACCGGCATCATCCTCAACACCCTCTCCATGCGCTGTCTGACCGACTCCGCGTCCGGCTCGGCGACCTGGGCCGAGTGCAACGCCTCCGACGGCCAGTCGTGGACGGTCGACAGGTCCGGCCGCGTCAGCAGCCTGCTCAACGCGGGAAGCTGCCTGGTGAGCAAGAACGGCGCCGTCGCGACGAGCAAGGACGGCTGCGCATCCAACACCTGGAAGTTTCCGGTTTCCGGAAACATTGTCCACAAGGAGAGCGGCAAGTGCGTCAATGAGAACTCGAACGGCTCCTCGTCCGCGGTGGACTGCGGCGTGTATGAGAACAGCCAGGTCTTTGGCGTGCCCGTGGGTGTGGAGATTGACTATTCGTAGACGGCGGATATAAAATGACAGATACGGCCTGCTGTAATCTAATACAAAGTTTTTCCTCTTTACAGTTTTTTTTTTTGCTTTTTCAGGTCAAAGCCTCATCCATCCACTCATTATCTGTTGGATGAAACTTTATCTTGGTGATGATATGTGAGAGCTATGTACCAGTAAACCGACGGGCACACGGACTTGGAGCTAAAACAGGAAAAGTATGAGCGGCCAGTGCCGATGCATTGATTGCTTGTTGGGAGATGATAAATCCCCTTTTATGTCAGCGGAGTTATTGTCGATCGGAAATTGATTCCACGAGCAAGGACGGCCCCCGCCGCTAGCACGAGAGCCGGGCGAAAGGAACCGTATGACGCTGTTCAAAGTAATATTCAATCTTGTCCTTCATAAGCGGGACATTTATCTCGTCGGAAATCGATTCCACAGCCCATCTCACCCTGCTAGCTCCCCGCACAACAGGGTGGGCTGGTAGTCTCCGCCGATGGGGCTAGAACTACCAGTATCCATTTGAAGTCCCGGCCCGGTCAAAGACTTACATTATCAAGAGCGGAGGCGTTGTATAAATAAATGGCAAGGATAAAACGCGGGGAAACACAGGGGGACGAGCGTCTTATCGCTACTTGCTCCCATTTAAGAGAGCGATTCGTGATCTTTCCAGTCTGTTCTTGTTTCGTCTCACTCAGCTTTGGCAAGCCTTACCCAAGCGTATTAGACAAGTACAATGGCACTTCCTCCTCTCCCAATGGTGGCGGTCCACCCCGCGATGCCCCGTGGTTCAGATGAATACGAGCAGAAGCGGGCGGCGATCCTGCAGCGCATGGCGGACAGCATCCCCGTCGAGCTGCGCCTACCGCAGCACGTCGTCGACCCGGCGCCCAAGAACGTCACCAACATTCCGCGCGAGTCTGGTCTGCTGACGGAGCGCGAGCTGGACATTACTGAAAACTACGATGCCGTGGCGCTGGCCGAGGCCATCGCCACAAAGGCGTACACCGCCGTCGAGGTCGCCGCGGCGTTCTGCAAGAGGGCCGTCATCGCGCACCAGCTGACCTGCTGCCTGACCGAGTTCTTCATGGACGAGGCGCTGGCGCGGGCCCGGGAGCTGGACGACCACCTCGCGGCGACGGGCCGGACCGTCGGCCCGCTGCACGGCGTGCCGACGAGCGTCAAGGCGCACATGCCGCTCCGCGGCCACCTGATGGACCTGGGCACCCTGAGCTCGGAGCGGGCGCTCGACTTTGACTCCCAGGCCGTCGCCATTGTGCGCGACGCCGGCGCCGTCTTCTACTGCAAGACGAACCAGCCGCAGTTCATCATGCACCTCGAGTCGGCCTCGTTCCACGGCCGCACGCTCAACCCGCACAACACGGCGCTGACGTCGGGCGGCTCCAGCGGCGGCGAGGCCGCGCTGCTGGCCATGCGCGGCTCGGCCTTTGGCATCGGCAGCGACATTGGCGGCAGCATCCGCGCGCCCTCGGCCTTTTGCGGCGTCTACGGCTTCAAGCCCACGAGCAACCTGCTGCCCCGGCGCGACGGCCTCCTCGGCGGCTCCGCCGGCGAGATGACCGTGCCCGCGACCTGGGGGCCCATGTCGCGGTCGCTGCGCGACATGGACCTCTTCATGGCCGTCTTCTCGGCCGCGCAGCCCTGGCGCGTCGACCCGCGACTCAGCGTCGTGCCGTGGACGGGCCTCGCCACGCCTCCGCCGCCGGCGGCGGCGCCGCTCAAGGTGGGTTTCATGATGACGGACGGCGCGATCCAGCCGCAGCCGCCGGTCGTCAGGGCCATGGAGTGGGCCAAGGCGCGGCTCCAGGGCGCCGCCGAGATCGAGGTAAAGCCGTTCGCGCCGCTGCGCACCCGCGAGGCCGCCGCCAACGCGCGGACGGCCTACTTCCCCTACGGGGTGGACGCGATGCGGCGCGCCCTGGAGGCGTCGGGCGAGCCCTTCCAGGCGCTCTCGGAGTGGTCGGTGCGGGACGCCGAGGCGGCGCCGACGCCCACGGCGCAGGGCCTGTTCGAGCTGGCCGACAAGAAGGAGCGCTTCTGGTACGACTGGGCGGCGCACTGGGCCGAGCAGGACGTCGACGTCGTCGTGTGCCCGGCCTTTTACGGCCCGGCGGCCGCCCACACCACGGCCTTTTACTGGAACTACACCATCCTCTTCAACTACCTCGACATGCCCGCCGTCGTCCTCCCGACGCCCGTCGTCGCGGGCGGCCGGGGCGCGGAGCGCTACGCCGACGACGACGACGATGGGACGCCGCTGAGCGAAGAGTGCGAGCACGCGCGCCGGCTCTGGGACGAGGGCGACTTTGAGGGCGCGCCGATCGCGATCCAGATTGTCGCCCGCAGGCAGCACGACAATGAGCTGTTTGGGGCGCTGGAGCGGCTCAAGAAGTACCTTGATGTGAAGCAGTAATGCAGCGACGACTTGGGGCGAAATGAATTTTTTTTCTAATGATACTACTCTCTGCGATGTAAATGGCGAATGTAATAGCTCATGTTAAGTCGCTAATTTTCGTGATACGGGGATAATTACACCTTTTAAGCCTGCTTTTCATCCGCCTTGTCTCGCATGCGAGCCGTGCCCTCTTACTCGGTGTAATTCATCGTTACTTCATACTTGACCTTGATGCCTGGTCCAGTGCCCGTCCTGTACTCGAGTTGAGCGTCATCAGATCTGCGCGTCCCCTCTACAATCGTGTCAGGACCGGATCCTTGGCCATATATGTACGTCGTTTCATTCGCAGGCTCAATCGTAGCGAGCTGGCAGGCCGATTCAGTGGAAGCCGGCCTGTTATTCTTGCCAACACTACTGCGAGATGGCCTGCACCGCTTTGCACTGTCTTCGGTACAGCGCGAGGTCTCGCTGCCTCTCGATCGAAAGTTGTGACTCCACCAGCCGCCAAAAGCGACTACAATGGGACGCAGGATTGGGAGACAGCCTACACATGATGAGTATTGCCCCGTCGGAGAGAGGAATCGGAGGCGTCGCTTACAGGTCATTACGCTCAGGTGAACCTCCGCCGCCGACCACACGACAATGGGTGTGCAGTTCCACATTGTGTCATCGGCGTAGGAGTCGTAGCTTGAAGACACGACCAGCATCATGATGGATGCAATCATGACCCTGTGGGGGACGGCGTTAATGGCTAGTGTGTGGAATCCGGAGAAATGGAACGGCTTACATGAATCCAAACATAAACATGCCTAGGATGGCTGCTTTTTGTATCATCGGAAGCGATAGACGACTTATTTGAGCTGCAGGGTAAGGGTTAGCTTTGTCGATGCTAGGAAACACAGGCAAGGAACAAAGATCAGGTCGTCAGGTGCACGGGAAACCTTACTCGCGGGCAGGATTATCAGGGCCAGGTCAATGGCGAGATGCGTTGAAACTGACCAGAGGAAAAACTGTTTCGGGTTGACGGTGCAATCTCCGTAAATACTCTTATCCCAGAAGAATCGGGGCGGAAAGCATTGAAAGACAGCCACAAGCAACTGTGATTGAGTTAGCAAGGCAGTCTCAATGACCGTGGCCCCTCTTCCAAGCCATAGGCACAGTAAGCGGCATGTTTTTCAATGGTGCTCGAAAGCTTACCCGCACAAGGAACCACGTCGACACAAGCAAGAGGAGCAGTAATATCACTTGACGTGCACGGGCAAAGGCCTGGAAGAGGCGCCAATACAGCGCCAGCAGCGACAGTTGCGCCGCGCCTATGGCGATTGTGTACGCATGCTCCTCAATCTCCTGCACCATGCGCTGGTAGTACCGAGCTTCCTCTACCGGGACAGGCAGGTCATCGAGATGCAAGCCCAGGCCTTTGGTGATGACTGGAAGCCGACATTGGGTTATTAGCCAGCTGATTATCGGTAGCAATGATTTTTGAGATTGGGCGAAACGCACGGAAGAAGACGGAAATATCGTACAAGACGCAGCCAGACTTGAAGAAGAAGAAGAAGAAGAAGAGCGTGTTAGTTGGCAACAATGTGTAGATGCATCACTCATGCGCCTATCGCTCGTGTTGCTTTTCCCTTGAGCCAGACAACTTGGGCCCAATTCAAGCACGCAGCGACGAGAGCGACAAAAGACTGCCAAATCTGGGGAAGCAGAGCATACAAAGGATAAAAGAGCGAACCAGTCGTCCCACCACAGCTGCACATTCTTGCTCCTGCGGGCGTAGAAGCGCAAGGCCAGCGTCGTCAACGCGAGGGCAAAGGTGACGATGACACAGGCGTACACCCCGGGCTGCAGCGGATTGGCCGCCGCCGCCGCCATTTTGGCACAGTTTTCTCGCGGGCCGTGCCGTTCGCGCGCCCCCTTCCAAGGAGTTTCAATCACAATCGTTCACCAGCCGGATTCGGGCAGCAGCCATTCACATCGCCATGAGTAAGTGAGGACCGACAGAGCCAACGACGGCAGATTTTTTGAGAATATGCAGATTTCACAATACATGAAAAAAGGGGGGGTTAAAAAGATTAAAAATGATCGCGAGTTAAGTCATGGGCGCAGACGAGCGCCTATTAACTAGTTAATAGGGATCGGGCACTTGCGGGCGGGCTGCGGCCCGGATGATTGATGAATGGGTACGGCTGACATGTACTATTACGAGTTGAATCTGCGTGGTGCAGTCATTCTACAGGGGCTAATACGTAGTGTGTAAGTAGCAGTACTGCAGGTTTTGAATGATACTTACCATGCCGGGTGCTAAATGAGTGTAAAGTTTCTTGCCTCGTCCTTGGTGCAGGCTGCGTGTCATGGTCCAGACAGCTAACAACTTGCTCCAACTACCAGCCCGCATCGCGTTTTCGAGAGCGCCCTGTTCCTAAACTTGTCAGTTGGCGTGCCTCCGAATATCCTTGAGCTGCAGCGCACGACTTGTGCGACGGTGGTCTCTCCGTCCAGCCAGCGCTGGCAACTAACTTACTTCCCTGCAGCTGGGTCGCAGCGGGACTGGGCCCCCTTGTAAATAGCCGTGTACCTTGGAATAGGTTGATTCTCGCAGGACGAGACACAGGGACTTGGCCCGGGTGACCCGCGCAGGGCACGACGCTGACACCCGGTTTCAGTTGCGATCGGCCCCCCTCCCCCAAAGCCATTCCTCGATGCTGCGGTCGCAGAGGTCAACTGGAGCATGCGGGATGCATGGATGCATTGGATGGCTGGGTAGTTTATTCGGACCTATTGTTCTGCAAAATGAGACGAGGTTATTACGCGTGCACGACAAAAAAAATACTTGAAATATTCTTTAGTTGTACTCTGATCTGCGAGTTTCGAGGCCCCCCTCCAGGGCGCTTTTGAAGTTTGGGCGTCTAAACAGTTTCGTGACGAGTAGAGCCAGGCATGTAGGACCTTGATGCTTACTGGGAGGCTCAGATTGAATCTGATTGGAAAGGTATCTACGAGATAAGCCCATTGCGGTGCGACTTTGCGATGTTGGAATCGTGGATAATGTTATTTCTTGATTTTGCTTTCCTCTCAGATTGAAATCGCCTGATTTTTATCAGCGAACTAGTATCCGAGTGATTGCAAGTAACTTCCATACTGCCCTCGGAACGGACGAGCAAAAGGGCCCAGCACCCAGCCTCTAATCATGGCATCGATGGCCTGGTCTTCAATTCGCTGCATGACTACTTATCTGAACAGCTTCATCTCGTCCATGTGGAGCAGCCATCTTGGACAATCACAGCACCAACCAGACGGGCCAGTGCTATCTAGCAGAATGCCTTCGGCGGGTCGGCAGGGTTATCATCCCCCCCTCCTTGGAAGAGCCCCAAGCCCTCAAGAAGATAACACATTATCAGTCAGAAGCGACGCAGCCGTACGCCCGTCGCACGAAGGGAATCTTTGATCGAATGTTTCTTGTTCCTGATAACAAGAAAAAAAAAGACGGAAACTCGGCGGTGCATTTCCGAATCGCAAATGCCGACCAAGCGTGGCGCTGGGCTTGCCTTTCTCCCCTCCCCCTCCCTCCCAAGCTAAATCAAATCAAATCGCCATCTCTGGCTGCAAAAGGACTGGACCAGAACTTTTGCCCCCCTCTCCTCTCCACCCCCGCGAAATTCCATCGAGCACAAAAAGAGGGGAAACGCAGTGTGGGAGGGCCGGCGGCCCCCCTCTCGAGGCTTCTCAGCCACCATGCGGAATATCGGGCGGATTGGGCTTGGCGGATGAGCTACTGCTTTTTTGACACGTTGGGGCGGCAGCAGGACGAGCGAGAGCTCCGCTGATGCTCGTCGATTAGGGAAAGGGAATGAAACGAGAGGGGGGTCTGGTGTCGATTGAGAACAGCATCTCTCTCTCTCTCTCTCTCCTTTGGCGTTGAATGTTCCACCAACTACTTAATAAACCTCTCAGGTGCCCTTCCCACTTTCAACGGCATCATTATCATCTCGTCAGGAGAATACAGACGAAGCTCATCTCAATTCACACCAAGCCACGAGCCTGCAGGACCTTGTCTCGTTTCATTTCCACCCCAGGGGAACCTTTGCTACCGAACCACTGCAGAGACGGGAGAAAAAAGAAAGCCTCCTGCATCTCGGGAATTTTTCTCATTGGCTCAGCTCCAACGAGCTTGTCCTTTCTACCGCCGCTAAATCCAATTCACCACGCGTGTGGGCAGCTCAGGTAGCTTGCAGCCACACATACACCCCCCCCCCCCCCCCCCCGTCTCCTTTAACCGTTGAACGGTCGCATTTACAAGGTTCTCTCAAGTAGACAGAAGAGTGCCCTCCGTATCGCTTCATTTCGTCGTCCTACTCCTCCTCCTCCTTCTTCTTCTCCTCCTATTCCTCCTGCTCTCCTCCGCAATGGGCGGTCACGCAGGCATGGCCGAGAGCGCCGTCACCACCTACATGGACGAGTCGCTGATCCCCGGGACTGTGCACCTGGTCGACCTCGAGCAGACGGCGGACACGCAGCACGCGAGCGGCAGTCGCGACATCATCCTGGTGCCGACGCCGTCTGCGGATCCCAATGACCCTTTGAACTGGTCCCCGGGCCGGAAGCGACTCCATCTCGCCTGTCTCATGATGTACGTGTTTTTTTCTTCATGCCCTCTCCCTCCAACACGCTGTGCAATGAATCATATGAAAAATAATACCCTCTCGGAAGCACCAAGAAAGCTCTTAACATGTCGTGATAGCTTCGTCTTGTTCAACGGCATGTCCCTTTCCGCCGTCTACTCCGTCTTGGTACCTCTGTCGAGTGCTCTAGGTGTCACTGGTAGGTTCCGCCTTGAGAATTCTTCTTCTTGGCCTGGCCGCCGTCGCCTTTGTCGTCGTCGCGCGATTCCTAGCTCGTTCCGGCTGACGGTGCAACAGTGGGCGATCTCAATGCCGGCACCGGCTACATGTTTCTGCTGCTCGGATGGTCTCTGCTGTTCTGGCAGCCTTTTGCGCTACAATACGGCAAGCGCTTCACCTACCTCGTTTCAATGTTGGGCATGGTGGTGAGTTTTCTTTTTTTCTTGTTCCCCTCTTCCATGTCCAAAACCACATCCAAAACCACCAACTAACATGCCGGTCACAGGCCGTCTCGTTCTGGAGCCCGCATGCCCGCGGCGGCGGGCAGTGGATCGCGCGCAACATCGTCATGGGCTTCCTGGCGTCGCCCATCGAGTCGCTGCCCGAGACGTCCATCACCGACATTTACTTTGCGCACGAGCGCGGCACCTACATTGCCTGGTACGCGCTGATGCTGGCCGGCTCCAACTACCTGGCGCCCGTGCTCTGCGGCTTCATCAGCGACAGGCTCGGCTTCCAGTGGCCCTTTTACGTCATGGGCATCTTCTGCGCCGCCGGCTTCGCCTTTTTGCTGCTCTTCATGGAGGAGACCAACTACGTGCGCGCCAGCGTCGGCGTCGTCTACGGTGGTGACGCCGCGGATAAAGACAAGGACGCGGCCGGCGCGCCCTCCTCGCCCGTCAAGGACGACACGGCCGCGTACGCCGAAAACGTCAGCACCGTCGGCGTCGAGCGGCCCGGGTACCCGCCGGTAAAGACGTTTGTCCAGAGGCTGGCTCTATTCAGCCGCGGCCGCGGCCGCGACGGCGAGCGCAAGCCCTTCCTCATGCACTGGCGCGCGTGGCAGAGCCTGCGCTACCTGTCCTGGCCGACCATCTTCTACGCCGGCTTCGCCTACGGCACCTACCTCGTCTGGTTCAACATCTTCAACGCCACCGCCTCCATCATCCTCGGCGGCGCCCCCTACCACTTCCGCCCCAGCATCGTCGGCCTCTCCTACC
Organism: Cordyceps javanica; assembly: GCF_051103115.1. Taxonomy (NCBI): domain Eukaryota; kingdom Fungi; phylum Ascomycota; class Sordariomycetes; order Hypocreales; family Cordycipitaceae; genus Cordyceps; species Cordyceps javanica. The sequence goes on from NC_139296.1 coordinate 5,449,189, forward strand.
TGTCCTGCATCGTCGGCGTCGTCCTCGGCGCCACCTACACCGGCGTCTTCTCCGACTGGTTCGTCATCCGCATGGCCCGTCGCAACGGCGGCATCTACGAGCCCGAGCAGCGCCTCTGGCTCTTTTGCGCCTCGGCCATTCTCACTCCCACCGGTCTCATCCTCTGGGGTGTTGGGGTGCGTCCAATCTCTCTCTCTCCCCCCTTGCCCTCTCCCCCCTTCCTCTTCCTTCCTCTTCCGTCCTCTCCCTTTCGAACAATCCACCTCGAGTATATAATGGCTAACAAAAACACAGGCGGCACACGGCATTCACTGGTTCGGACTCATCGTTGCCATGGCCATACTGTCTCTGAGTAGCTGCATCGGCATCACCCTGTCCATTGCGTACCTGGTCGACTCGTTCCGCGAGATTTCCGGCGACGCCCTCGTCACCCTCATGCTCATCCGCAACACCATGAGCTTCGCCATCTCCTACGGCATCACGCCCTGGCTCGAGGGCCTCGGCATGCAAAACTGCTTCATCAGCGTCGCCTTTGTCGCCCTCGTCATTTGCAGCATCTTCTTGCCCGTCATCTGGTACGGCAAGAGGCTCAGGGCGGCGAAGCGAGAGAGCTACTGGAACGACGTCAAGATTCGCATCGCCTCCAATGCGTTCTAGTCTAGCAGGAAGCGTAGAAACAATGTCGTACGCGCGTACGTGCGTAATAACTGATGTGCATTAATTACAAGTTTTCATCCCATAGTTGGTATTTGAATAATGACTCTTTTCTATAGTTGTGTCCCAAGGTATTCCTCCATGTCCAAGATTAAACGCCAACCTGATCCATTGCCATAAACAAGACTGGTAGAAACTAGCAGTCACTTCAATTTTCAAGTGTCCATCAATCATCGTGTAGACCATATTCTTCATCCAAGTCAGGATTGTCGTCATCTTCCGCAAAGCCTTCGTAGTCGCCTTGGCCGGCATGCTCATGCTCAGTCGCATCCTCTTCTGGCGCATCATCATCACCCGCATCGCTATCTTCGGGTGCCTCGTCATCGTCGCCACCAAGTGTGCTGCCCGCCAGACTTGTCTTGCGACTCGTAGCCGCAGAGCCAAGGCCGCCGGCGTCGGGTACATCAAAGATGCTGCGGATAGCATCGTAGTTGATACGCTTGGACCAGGCACGATCCTTGGCGACGCTGACGGCCGCCTCTGCCGCCGAGCTCGCTGGGCTCGTCTGCCCCTCGCCCATGCGCGCGCGCTTCCTGCGCCGACGTGTTTGCTTGGGTCGTTCCGCTTCGACCTTTCGGCGGAATACTTTTTCCTGGTGTTGGCGCAGCCACTCTTTATTCTGGTTGACCCAAATCATTTCCTTAATCTGTGCTTCTTCGGGCGAGAGCAGACAATTGCGCACTTCGGGGTCGTTGGCGAATTCATCCTCGTCAATCTCGACCGACATGGAAATTTCCTTGAGAGGACGCTGCTGCAGAGCCCAGGAGGAGTGGATTCGAGCGCGTTGTTCGGCGTTGGAGTAGGCGAGTGCGTGCTCGTATGTAAGCGGGTCGTTGAAGATTTCCTCGATTTGACCTTCGAGGTCTTGCTCATCTTGCTCCCATTCTTCGTTGATTGGGAGTTGGGCCTTTTTCTTCTTTCCCTTTCCAGACCTTCCAGAAGAGGCAGCAGCTTCATCCTGGTCCATCTCCTCGTCGAGAGCATCGCCAAATTCGTTGGCCAGCTTTTGCAGGTCCTCGTCTCCCTCAGTCGCCTCGTCTTGAATGGGTAATGAGGGCATGTCCTTGGGGATCTGGGACGGATGGGGAGGGATGATGAAGCCGTCGGCATCGCGACGAAACTGAAGTTGAGGCGCGCTGGAAAGATCGGCACCGGCGTCTGTGCCTCGGCGCATCCTAACAACAGGCCCAGGCGGTGGCAGAGCGGGCTCATCCTCGTCGGCGTTGGTTTGATCGTTTCGCTTTCGTTTCTTGGCTTTCTCTTCTTGTTGCGCCCTATACTCGTCGGACTTTCGATAGAACGATGGCGGGTCGTGTGAACTCTCGAGAAAGTCTTGCTTTAAAAAGTCTTCTACGGACATCTGACTAGACTCTGTAAAGTTGAATTCCTGTAAACGGTTCTGAATGGTGTGATTTGTGACTTTTACAATGTATACGACTTCACGGACGGTGCGGCGAAAGTTGTGCATCCGCGCGGCCATGAGCAGGCAGGCACCACAGATGCCTGAGGGACGTCGTCCCATGACCATCCAGTCTCGACTCATGCGCTTGACCAGGCGGACAGCATCTTCGGCCACTTTGGCTGTCTCTTGGCGGAACTCCATCTTGGTCGCAAACCTCCAAATCAGATCCTCGGGGTAGACAGGAATCAGGCCGTCGTTGCCAATGGGCACGACTTCGTTGAGCTTCTTGAAAATTCTGCCGAGCTTGAAGACGTTGAGCTGCACTAAATCGGCCAAATCGATGAGCATGACTTTGCATGGTGGTTCGGCACGGCAGGCGGCGTAGAGGCAGACTGCAGCCACACTGGCAAGCGTACGGCCTTGGATAAAATTGGCGCCTGATGCGAGCTTAAAGACCTGAGTACCGGCAGCCACCAGACTGTCGGATACGTTGAGCTGCTGGGCATAACCCTGCATCAACCCGCGTGCTTCCCTGATGCTTTTCTCTCTGTCTTCCGAGCCACCCACTCGCCGGAACGCAGGGCCCATGCTCCGGACACCGGCCTGGTCGGCACCGATGTAGGAACCCTGGACAATGGCTGCACCCGAAGACGTCTCGCCAAACTGGACCTCGGCGACAATGTTACTGTCATCAGCGACACGACCACAGGTCTGACAGGTGCCGTCGACGACATTGGGTTTGGGACAGGCCTTGTTAGGACACTGTTGGCGAGCTGGCGGGGCGACGGCACCGTGCTTGTTGGCGGCCGAAGACGAGCCCTGCTGCGAGGCGGCGGCAGCAGCTTGACGGCGCTCCTCACGCTCTCGCATTGCTCTCACAGGATTGGGTCGGGCGAACCTGGGCTTGGGGGGGTCGCCACGACCGGCTTTTCGCGGCATGAGGGACGACATGGCGTTGGCGAGTGCTGCGCGGCAGCTATTCCGGGATAGGCTCAGCGACTCAGGATAGAATTAGAGTGTAAGCGATGCGAAGGGGTATCAATAACTAAACTGTCGATGTAGGCGAGATGATAGAAGAAAAAAAGCCCTAGCAGACGGCGCGACAGCCCCTCGAACGATGATTAACACGGATGTCTGGTCAAGAAAATTGTTTCGCTCCTGTGCTGCGACTCCACCAAGCAGTGAGTATGGCGTTGCCGCAGCGCGTGGTCGAGTGGGTACCGCAGCCACTCCTGCTGACTCATCCAACACAAAGCACAGCGTTCGAACCGGCAGAGCGTGCTTTTTTCCTAGTCGTGTCACAGCATGAAACTGGCAAAGGTCATTGTATTCGATACTTTTCCGGCTATTTTATCAACTCTTTCTGTTCTTCATTTTAGAATTCTTTCCATGTCACTGGTGGGGATGCGGTAAGTTGTGGGCACCTACCAATACTATGGCCGGCACCGAGGCCTACCCTATACACCCCTGTTCCTAGCTGTAGAAGCTGTATTGTATAAGACGAATCAAGAATAGACAGTGTTTTCCGGGTTTTTTGAGATGGGATGGGCAATCTAACGTCTAATTATCTGCTTCTGTCGCAGTTGGTCGTCCCCTGGCTACCGATAGCATTGGCGATGCTTCTCAATAGGCTATCGTTTCCAACCGCCCCGCTGGACCATGCAAAAATAAACATTTTCTGCCTTTCAACATCCCCTGCAGCAGGAGCGCAGAGCAATGCTGGACCTGCCTGGAGCCTATGAAGACTTGGAAAATTATACAGACGATCTCTGCAGCTTTATAGACACCCCCTTTGTCCGTCAAATCACAGGCGGCATCCACGTCAATGATGCGCTGATTCACAACGCCTGGGATGGCTTGCCTGCCGAATGGACTAAGTGGTGGTCGAGCTGGCCAGACCACCGGCTTGCCCAACAAGATCTCATCGATAGCATCGATGAAGACGGAATCAACCGCGCTGATAAATCTGAATCGACCGATCATGAACTCTTCCGCAGCCGTCCTGAGTCGCTCAGCAACTGGCTCTCGCAGCTCAAAGGCCTCGCGTTGACCAGAACACAAAAGCCTGGGAAGACAGTGATCCTCCCCGAGGTTCTAGAGACGCGAATGAAGACAAAGAAGAGTGCGGAAGTGGCTCGCGCCACGAAGCTGATCCGCGATATATGCGAGTCCAGAGGAATTCGGCGTGTTGTCGATATGGGCTCGGGACAGGGCTACCTCTCCATTAGCTTGGCATATCTTTTCCCGGAACTACAAATCCTCGCCATTGATGGCAGTGAATCGCAGATCGCCGGTTCTCAAGCATTTGCGGATACCCTCGGCATCCCAAAACACCGATTAACGCAGATGGTGCATTGGATCGACGGCTCAGTAGCACTGGCGGACAAGGTCCAAGATTGGTCGGCGGGTGAAAAATGCATTCTGGTGGGCTTGCATGCTTGCGGCAACTTGTCGGAGCACATGATAAGATATTTTGCTACAGTGTCTTGCATGGATGCTCTCGCCGTCGTCGGATGCTGCTACAACCACATTGTGCCACGGTCAGCTGCCTGCCCAGAAGGGTTTCCCATCAGCGACGCACTGCGTGGCAGAAACGTCACATTGAGCCCGACAGCTCTGATGACAGGGTGCCAAGCCCCAAATAACTGGCCACGGCCTGATTCCCAGGCGTTGTCCATGTTTGGTCGCCGCCGCCTTTACCGCGCGATACTCGAAAAAGTCTTCCACGACCACGGCATTCGTGTTGCCGGCGACGACGGAAGCGAGCGTCCCACCTGGGGTATACGGAAAGGCGAGATGGTCAATTTCACGGCCTTTGCTCACCGCGCCATGGACTGCCTGCGTGTGGACGCCGCGCAGCGCCCAAACGACGAGCAGCTGCGCGCCTACGAAGACGAGTACCGGGACTGGGAGGGCCGTATCGCGATTCTGTGGACGCTGAGCGTTCTTTGCTGCAAGGTGGTGGAGAGTGTGATTGCCGTGGATCGGTATCGCTTCTTGGCAGAGCGGCAGGGTGTGCAGGGTGTCGACGTTGTGCCTGTCTTCGATGCCGGGATATCGCCGCGCAATCTCATGATTGTAGCGACAAAAGACCAAGGCATGAACGCAGTGGATTAGTTCTATGAAGGAGCTGAACCTGAACAAACCAATGCGAATTACGATGGTGCACTAGCAGGGATCCGCCGGAGAATACTTGAGACAACAACACACTTGCTCGATTGAGGTTGCCAATTGGCTTGATTACGAAGCACACTGAACTGGCCCTTTCAAAGAACGAATATAGTTTCAACTGGTTATCGGCCCTGAGGAGAGAATGCTAGTGAATATCTTCTTGGATATTTCACTTCTGCCCTGGTACCTGATTGAAAGTGGCGTTGTTGAGTGGACCTACACCGAGACTTGATGCACATTAGGCTTATTTGGCGGGCTAGGGCTGAATTAATCCCAGCTGAAGTCTTACCTTATTAGCCGACGCAATTGGTTCTCTGTCGGGTGTGCCTGAGCAGCTTTTTTTGCTATGCTATGACCGGACTGAAAACGGGCGAGCTTTGCGAAGATATCGCTTGCACTTATAAGCATGCCTCATCCCTTGCCTCAGTGAAAAAGCGTCCCTTCGACTCTCGTTCGCGTCTTCTTTTGTTCTATCAATTCGCAATACAAATACTTCATATCCCTACAATAGCCTCGGTTCTTTCAATGCGCACCAAGACCATTGCCTTGGCGGTTGTCGGCATTGCTGCCGCCAACCCAGCCCCAGCACCCACAGAAGCTGCCTCGCTTGACACCCGCGCAAGCTCCTGCGACATTGACTACGACCTTGGCCGGCCCGTGCAGATACCTGCGAGCATCAAGTCGTGGATGCGCACAGCGCGGCCACCCAACGAGTGCACCGACGTGATGCCCGCGAGCCTGACGTCGGGATGGATGGCGTACCTGGGCCAGCTGTCGAGCTTTGTCGCGCACGCGCCAGAAAAGACGGCGTCGCTGACGGACCTCTGCGGTTCAACGGCATACACCGTGTCGATTGCTTTCTGCTCCACGCAGGGCAAAATTGTTGTCACGGACGGAGACAGCGGCGAGACAGTGACGACGATTTCCAACACGGTCCGGGATCCGGGCGCGGTGGTGCTGACGTCCAAAAATGGCAAGATTGGCGTCGCCAGCGCGGCGGCAACGGCGACGGCAACGGCGACGAGTGAGGAGAGCGAGTCCGAGTCGACGCCAGCGAGCACGGGACGAAGCAGCAGTAGCAGCAGCGCTGCGGCCAAGACGAGCAGCAAGGGAAGCGCGCTGGCGACAACGAGCGCGGCGACGACATCGGGCGGTGCGAGTCAGACGAGCGTAACGGTTAGCAGCACAGGGACAGATAAGCCCAAGAATAATGCGGCGGGTCAGATTGGTGCTGGTGTCGCGGCTATTGCTGCTGGTGTGGCCGCCCTGGCTTTCTAAGTGCTGCGAGGAAGGATGTGGTGTAGGCTGGGCAGCGAAGTACCTAGAAAATCTTGGAAATCAAATTTTCACGCACGGAATACAATGGCAGATTCTTGAGTGTACACGTGTCAAGAGTAACTAAAGATGACTCTTTTAATTATTCATCAACATTGCTTCCCAAGACATCAGCATTGTTCGACTCGCGTGCGCCATCTACACCGGCATGACCTAAAACGGTCGCTCCGCATCGTCGACCCACCTCGGAGTCGAGGCCCGACTTGCCGAGTGCACCTCTCCTGGCAGCGGAGAAGCCTTGCTCTATTACCAATGCAACCGCCGGTACTTTCCGACTCGGGCGTGAGCACGCAGGCGAGGCCGATTCAAACTTGAGGCTGTGAGGAAACTGAAAGAGTCGACAGGGGCATCACATAGTCCCGGACCGACAGTCTGCGCAATGCCGTGATTATGCTTCTTCAGCGGGGCTACCAGTGCCCCGCGCCGTCTGCGCCTATATAAGCCAGCCGGGACGTCTTCTTTGCTGGCCGAGATGGATTGAAACTCATCAATTCAGCTGCCTATTCTTTCGCATTTACAATCTATATCACACCCCCCCCCAAAATTACAATGGCTCAGTCGTTTAGTCTCAGCGCCGGCCCGGATACCGACATCTGGAAGAAGCCTCCCACCACGGACGTCTTCAACGGTAGGTGACGACCCCAAGCGGCGCGCGCCGGGACACCACGTACACACACACATCTCCAAGAAAAAACCCCCCTTTTCCTTGTACTGACACCGCACTTGCAAACGCGCGCACCCACAGCGCCCTTCCAGACGCACTCGTCCGGCCCGCTGGCCGGGTTCCGCTCCGCCCAGGTCACGTTCGCCGCGACGTACACGCAGCGCTACGACCAGGCCGGGCTGCTCTTCCGGCTCACACACCCGGCGCACCACCCCCAGAGACGGTGGGTCAAGACGGGCATCGAGCTGTACGAGGGCCTCCCGCGGCTGTCGACCGTCAGCTGCGAGGGCTGGGCCGACTGGAGCGTTGGGCCCGTGGGCGACGACGGTGCCGCGGCGGCGGACGTAGCGGCCGGCCGCAGGAGCGTGACCGTGCAGGTGCGCAGCGAGGGCGACGACAACGGCCGCAGCTGGTGGGTGTACCACGTCGACGGCGAGACCAGGACGCCGCTGCGTGAGATTTGCTGGGTCGCCGACCCGCAGTACGCCGGCTGGACGCTCGAGGTGGCGGCGCTCGTCGCCAGGCCGGCCAAGGGGGAGGGCGCGGGCCAGCTAGAAGCCAAGTTTGAGAACTTTGCGGTGGAATGGGCATGATACATGACGACATATAGATTTTGAGAGAGGAAGAGAGTGAGGGTGAGAGAGAAACAAAGGGAGAGAGACTACGAGTTTATAAAGACACACGTCGCAATGGGACACAAAGAATTTGAGGCGGCAATTTTCTATTACCCCAAAAAAAGACCCCGACGAGAACGAATTCGCCAGGGAGGACTGCGCTGCAGCCCTTGGTGTGAAAAAGTAGAAAAGAATCAGCTCTCGGAGCCAATACCATCAGCTATTCCACGTTTTTTGCAATTTTTCTTCATACATGTGAACGTCATTATCCGGGCCATGCAGCATGCTTTCTCTTGAAATCCCTCAAAACAAAAAACAAAGGAAACAGAGGAAGCATGGTCTTGTGTGGACAGTGTTTGGAGCAGAAAACTGCCCCCAGTCAAAGACTAGACATGAGGAAACTAAAAAAAAACAAACGCCGAATTTCTCCAAGCTGTGAGAGAGAACATTCTGTAGCTTCTTTTGTCATATTCCCAGTACTAAAACAGGAGAATCAAAATCATCAAACAAAATGCACCAATAACAAACCATGCAACAAAATGCCATATGGGAGGAAAGCGGAGGGGGTATTTGATGAATTTTTTTTTTCGAATTGCTGTCCAGCGCAAAATTGTCTGAGATTTTTCTCTTCTTTCTGGGGAAGAAAGAATCGGCAAGGGGACAGAGGAACCAATCTTGGTCCCCTTGGAGAGGAGTTGGGTGAGAGTTGGGTAGCATAACAAAGCCATATCGATACAACTTCCAATTGTTGCGAACAACGGGGAGCCTCCATCATGAGGAGCCATTAAAAGAATCCGAATCGCAAATCAGCCAAAAAAAAAAAAAAAAGGAAAGAGCAGAGGAAAGTATATCTGTGGACAGACGGGTCGTCATTATTTCCTCAGCTCTCGAAGCTCATGCATTGCAGCAAAATCCCAAAGACGTGAATGAAATCCCAAAAGAGGGAGCCAAACAAACAGAAAGACTTGAACTGAATCAGCTCCCTGCCGGAAATGACACAATTTGATGAGGGAGGTCAAGAGTACGCCAACGCCCGCTGTGAATTCCACAATGATAAATTCGTAACAATTCTTTTTTTTTCAGTCGAGTTGATTTTGTAAATGCGACGACTTCGAGGCAGTCAGATCCGCCTCGCAAACTTGGAGCCGTAGGAAGTAAAAAATGGAACCTAGTAGATGGAAAACCTAAAACACACCATGCGCAAACCGAGCTTCTCTCAGACAGTCTTTGGGGTGCGAACATGGCTCACGTCAATGACGTCGTCGAGATGGTTGCACATGGCAACGAAAAGGTCAAAGAACAACTTGGTGCCGCCCGCCTCCATCTCAGCCTGCATGGTCCCGCTGCGCTTAAACGTCTTGCGGCAGCGGATGATGAGAGCGAGGTAGTGAGCGCGCAGGCGACTGTCCGAATCGGGCGTGTGGGCGTAGGCATACTGAGCGGAGCGCAGTATGGTGGCGACGTCGATACCGGCCTGCAGCCCCTGCTTGCGAAGGGCCAGGCGCTTGAGCTCCTCGAGGCCGTAGCGCTCGGCGGCACAGTAAACGACGGTGTCGCGGAGGACGTCAGCCCCCACGCTGTCGAGGTAGACGGCGGCATCGGTGGCAGCCGCACAGGCTCGGCCACCAGATTCAGGGTTGGGAGAGGCCGCGGGTGTCCGAAGACCGCCGGCGCCGCTGGCGGAGTGGTCCTCGAGCTCCCAGGTGTTGCGGTGGCGGATGTGGACCAGCCGCGGGTAGTAGTCGCCCTTGTACAGGTACTCGAGCACGGCGGAAAACACCTCCGGCTCCTCCTCGGGGAGCGATATCCTCCGACTCTGCACATCGGGGAAGGCGGAGCGGCAGGCGACGTCAAAGAACGGCGACTGGCGCAACACATCCTCATGCGCTGCAAAGAGACGGCCTTCGCGGCCTACCGTCAGGGTGATGATGGGAGACGGCGCGGCGACCGTCTGCTGCTGCTGGTGATGTAGCAGAGCGTCGTTTTCGGTGAGCGACCTTTGCAATTTCGAAAGCTTCATTGGATCCCGGACGGAGCCCGACTTCTTCACTCGCGCAGACTTGTCCACGCGCACGGCGTCATGGTGGCGAAACGAGCGCTTGAACATGGCTGCGGTGTTTTTTTGGGGGGAGATCGGGGTCGGGTTGGAAAAAGAACGACTCGGTCGGGGACGGGTTAAGAAAGCAAGATAAATCGAAGCGGGCGAGAAACGAATCACGCACGCTCGACACTTTCTCTGGTGAATTATCTAGAGAGCGGCGAAAAGAGCGAAGGAGAGTGGGTGGATGAGGGGATGAAAAAGAGTGAATGACGCACAAAGGGGGGTTGACTTGAGGGGCCCGGGCGAGAAGAATACCTTCTTAATGAAAAGATGACAGACTCCGCGAGATATTTGCGACCCGTGTGGTGGTTTGTGAGTGAAGAAGGAGAAGAGGAGAGGAGGAGCTGAAGTGGGATGCGTGCACTTTTATGAGCCACACACGGGGCACCACGCCTCAGCCACAACCTATTAAGGATAAGGTAATGGGGCCAATCGTGCCTGGCAGGCGGCAAGGCGGGATTTTTAGTGGCTCTTAGTGCTGGAGCGGGCCGCCACAGGGCCAGTCAAGGAAAGGTTTCAGGCCACGACAGTGCTGTGAGTGGCGTTGTCTGGGGTAAACTCCACTGTATTGGGTGCCTAATTGGGCGTCTGTGGCCTAACCCGGCACGGCCTGGGTACCTGCGTTCCAGAGCGGGCTCAGACATGTAACTTACATACTGCATCGGAGGGAATTTCTATGCAATCATTGCATGCGGCTATATTTGACTGGTATAAAATTACATCTTCTATAGCTTCTCAATTACAAAACAATATCAACCCTTTGGTATCCTGCTCTCACAGCCCAACACGTGATTTCCCGATGCTCGACACGTGATCTGGTTGGCAGGCATTTAGGGTTTCCTGGTATACTGGTACTGATATGGCAACTTGTAAATTGCAAACGCCATCAAATTTCATGCTCAATCTCGCTCCCCAACCAATAAACTTGCCAAAAGCTGTCTCGCATCACCAGACATGCCCCTTGGCCTGCTTGATGCCAATGACGTTGACATTGCGCCACATCAGCACCCCAACAAACCCCAGCGCCCAAACGGCCGTTCCGGTAGCCAACAGCCGCAGGTAGGCGTCGCTGTACGCGTGCTGAATCGCCTGCCGTGTAGGCGAGCCGATCGGGTATGAAAGCTGGGTTTCGATGTCGCCATAAATCATGAGCAGATTGGGCAACTCTTCTTCAGGCAGGTACGCGACCAACTTGTTGGGCAGAGTATTTTGCCAAATGGCAGACGCTATCGTGAAGCCAATGGCGCCGCCAACATTGCTAAACATGCCCAACACGGCCAGACATACAGCCACGTACTGGTGGGCACCAGCAGCCAGCATGGCGATTTCGTCGCACACGATAATTGTTCCTGCAGCTATGCCTACAAAGACGAGGCACATGACAATGTAGCCAATGTTGCTGTCCGCATCGCGAAAGTGTAGCATCAGTCCCAGACCAAAGGCACTGAGCGGAACTCCCACGAAGAGGGTGGCAGGCTTGAAGCGGCCGGTCTTGTGGATCACGGCGCCCGCAACGACGGCAAAGATGACAGACACCACAGAGTAGGTCTGCATGACATAAGTGGAGTTGTCGATGCTGAGGCCCTTGACCACCTGCAGGTATGACTGGAAAAAGACGCTCCATGTCGAGTAGCTGATGAATAGTGTCGCTGACAGGATGCACGCTCCGAAAACTGTTCGGTCCAGCAGCAGCGAATATGGAATAAAGGTAACAGGCGCAAAGAACTTTTCCCACACGACAAAGCTGACGATGAGTAGAACACCAATAATCAGCATGCTGAGAACAAGCGGCGAGGTCCAGCCCCGCGCTTGCAGCGTGTAAAGATTAAAGGGCAATAGAAACAAGGCAACGCCGGCCGAGAGAAGTAGGAGACCGATTGCATCAAACTCGCGACAGTAGTGCAGAAACGACTGTAGCGGCGTTCGGTTGCTGCTGGATTTGGCGACGAGACCGAGCCTCTTGGCTTTGAGGAAATTGTTGACCAAGATGCCATACAGAGGCAGCGTGATGCAGGGCACCATGATGGTGAACATGCCAAACGCCCACCGCCAGCCAGGGCCCTTGACGAAGCCCGAGGCAATCGGACCTGCGAGGAAGCCAGCGAACAGATTGGGCGTGCTCACTATGGCCTGCATGAGACCTCGGTTCTGCAGCGTCGAAGTGTCGGCGACAAAGACTGACAGACTGTACTGGATGCCGTTGTTGCCGACGGTCTGGAAGACTTGCGCCGCCGCATACGCCTCGACATTGTTGCACGCCGCCATCATGATCATGCCGACCGTGGCCAGCACGATGCAGAACAGATACCCCTGTGGACGACCAAAGACGTCCAGAATCTTGGCCAGGGTCAAGTTTGTGACGCCGCCGATGACGCTGCTCAAGATGCCCACGGTCGGCGTCAGCGAGTGCTGCGTAAAGGCCGAAGTGACATAGGGCGTGAGAGCGCCGGTCGTGTTGGACAGCATGCCCTCGACGCAGTACGTTAGCCAGATGAGGACATAGGCAACGATGAGGATGTTCTTGTTCCACGCGACAGTCGTGGCCTCGATGTTCTTGACACCCGCTTGCGTGCTGCCGCTGCCGCTGCCGCCATCCTCGGGTGCTACCTCGTCAGCGCTGTCGCCCGCCGTGTCGACGCGGATCTTGGCGTCCTCGGGGTCTTTGGACATGGTGTCGGCCATTACTCGGACAAGTTCAAAGAGGATAAGAAAGAATCAAGGACGAGGCAGAAAAACAAAGAAACAAAAGTCAGCTTACCCAAGCCAGCAGCACAAGGCTGGAGATGGGGGAACGGGTCGTTTATAATTTGGTCCAGACTGAGAAGGTTTTCCTCTTTTCGGTCCTGGGCCAAAACCATACGACTGACAAGGGGCCCCAGCCGTGCAAATTTGGTAACTAGTTAGCAGCTCCTCAGACGCACAGCGGTGGAGCAATAAGTAGCCTGCCATTCTTTCGACCGGGTGGGAGAAACTTGCTCAATCTCTGCAAGCCTCATTTCTGCAGCTGGTGTCATGGAAACTTGCTCACTCACTCATAGAGTCATCACCCCCGGGGACTCGTTGCGCGTGCGGCGCGTGGTCCCACTCTAGCTTGGTCTCCGATAAGGCTGGGTGAGAAGGGGGGGGGAGGGGTGCTGGTCTACTCAGCAGAGGTCCAGACTACTTACACCCCTTTGTCCTGCTTGTGTGACGGCCATTTCCCTCAGCTCGGGTCGGTGGGAGGTTTTGCGGGCGTTTCATTCCGACTGGAGAACTGTGCGTTTTACTGGTATTACTCGCCATGTTACAGTGGATAATAAATATGGGATCAATCTTCTCAATCTAGCGCCCTGTCGCAACCCTTCTCTAGCTTGGTACACCCCGCAAGCTAATGTGACTTACACGAGAATTTCCAAAGTACAGCGTCCGTGTCAATCCATCTATGGTATCAAAAAAACAACAATAATGATAATAATTCGAAATCAAATGTGCTCCAGCTACCATGCCGAAACGTCTACAACCTTGGCATACTTGTTAAACTCTTCGTCTCCGCGAAAAAAGGCGAGCTCCTCTGGGAACGTGCCGAGGACGAGCTCGACCGCGCCGTCCTTCTTCATGGGCGAGATGATGAGGAACCGGAACCGGCCGTTGCCGCGGACGAGCTGGGGCCGCATGGTCTCGGGCGAACCATTGTTCCCAAAGAGCCTGCTCCCAAAGTCAATCTCGCTCATCTGGAACAGGATGAGGTTGGAGATCATGGCGTGCATGTGGTCGAGGCCCATGTTGGCCGTCGAGAAGCGCGCGTGGTCGGGGAGCGACTGCAGGAGCGTAAACGCGTCGTGCACCAGCGCCGGCGTGACGCGCGCCGCCGTCTCGCGGAGCACCCGAGAGATGCGTCCCAGGCTCGTCTCCGGCGCGCACAGTTCTCTGGCGGACAGCACGGAGCGGCTCATGATGAGCATGCTGCCCATGTAAGTGGCCGGCAGCTGCGATGAAAAGTGCGCGCGGCCGTCTGTCGGCGCTTCCAGGATGGAAATGTCGTCCTCCTCTCCTTCAGAGAAATCATTTCCACCAGTACTTGATGACGACACATGGCGTCTCGCGCGGACGGCTGACCTCCAGAAAAATGCCTGTACAATGTCGCTAATCGAAGCCGTGGAGCCCTTGGTCTCGGGGTCGGCCAGGACTTGCTTTTTGAGTTTGCGTATGTTCTCTGCCGAAATCTCCACGACTGTCGTGTTCATGCATCGCTCGGCGCGGGGGAGCGGCCAGACGGAATGCAGCTTGTACTTTGGCGCCGGCGGTAGATCTGCCGCCGTCGCGACGTACTTGCTCGGCGCAGCGTCCTCTGACGGCTGAAACGGCAGGAAGCCCCACGTGCCGGGGTCGACCGCCTCCGGAGATTTGGTCCACCCTTCTTGCTGGTGGATGATCTCGGGCAGGCTGTGGTTGAAGCTGTCGGCGTCGAGCCACGAGCACGTAGCCGCCGCGTCGCCCTGCAGGTGGCGGCAGTTTTCCGCCCACGCCTTGAGCGCAATCATGACGCCCATGCCGTCCATGCAGCAGTGGTTCATGTCGACGGCGAGGATGCACCCGCCCTTGACAAAGTTGGCCTGCGCAATGACAATGTCGGCTGGCAGTTTGGGAAAGGTGTCCTGCTGCAGGATGACCTCGTCACGGAACAGCGACGGCACAAAGTCCCTCTCTCGTAGCTCGTCAAACGAGGGCAGCGTCTCGGAGCAGTCCTTGTAGATCAGTCTGTTGTGCACCGAGGAAGCCATGTGCGCCGGCGGGATAGACACGCAGAGGTCGCCCTTGGCGTAGCCAATCTCATACTCGGAGCAGGGCACCATCTTGCCGCCCAGCGCGGGGATCAGGTCCATTGTGCGGTCCAGCCCCTTGGACAGGTTGTCAAACGCTTGCTGGAAGTCGACACCCTCGGCCAGAGGAAAGTAAAAGACGAGTCCCATGTAGTGGTTCGGGTTGACGTAGTCCATGGCGTTGAGCTTGAACGACTGGCGCGCCTGGTGCTTTGCCAGTAACCGCTGCAGCTCCGTGGCTTGGCTGCCGCCAGAACCAGAAGACTGCGTCTTCGTTTCCTGTGACAGCTCCAGCAACACCGAGGAGAAGCCGCTCAGCGTGGGGTTGGCATACAGCTGCCGCGCACTGAGGCGGTCCGCCAGACCAGTCACGATCCTGAGCGTCTTGATGGCGGCGAAGACGGCGAGCGAATCGAATCCGAGCTCGAAAAGGTTTGCGTCAAGAGGGACGTCCCGCACCTCGGCCAGGTACGACGCAAACAGCTCGCGGACGTCGTGTTGGATAGACTCCAGCGAGCTCAGGTCCACGTCAAAGACGGGGATGTCGCTGTTGCGAGAGCTGTAGAAGCGCTCAATGTAGTCGTCGTACAGCTTGAGCGTCGCAGGTCTCTTGACAGTGCCCTTGTCCGTCCGGATAAACGGCTTGTCGACCTCTGTAAAGGCGATGAAATCGCGCAGTAGCTGGTTTTTGTGACGCATCTGGGCGTTGGCCTCTTGGACCGTCTCCCATATGCTGTCGAGGACCGGCTCCGTCTTGCCGTTGGGATCCTTGAGCTCGATGAGTAGTGCCGCCTGCGGCTTCCCCGTACCAATCACGAGACATCCGTTGATGGCCGGGTGCGTGGAGATGAAGGCCTCCGTCTGCAGCGGCGAGATCTTGTAGCCGTTGGACAGCACCACCAGGTCGTCGTTGCGACCCTTGAACGCCCAGAGGTTCGGCTTCGTCGGGTGCTGCATGTACAGGTCCTTGAAGTTGATGGACTGCTGCTCGGGAAAGGTGTGGTAGATGCCCTGGAACAAGGACGCGTGCTGCTCGTCGCGATGGATCCAGTGCTCGTACGTGTCCTCGTCGAGCTGCTTGAACTCGAAGCCCGAGTACGGGTGGAACGCGAACCAGAACCAGTCCTCGCGTGCCGGAACCAAGTTACCAATGAACAGGCCCTCGGTGGTGCCCGTCAGGTTCAGCACGCGGATGACCTCGTTGGCCTTGCCCGCGCTGACGGGACTGACGGGCCCGCCGGAAGCGCATATGAACTTGGAGGGTGCCAGCTTGGCGAGCACGTCGGGCGTCTCGCCGACCTCGTCGGTCAGCGAGGGCACCATGCTCCAGATGTCGATGCGGGCCTGCTCCGCGAGGGCCTCGACAAGGGTGATGTTGGGAAGGATGTTGACGGGGCCCATGATGCAGTGCAGGTTGAGCAGCGCGGGGAGCAAAATGTTCATGATGATGCCGGCGCCGTGGCTCATGGGAAACGACGAGTAGATGCGGTCGTGCTCCTTCCAGTCCGTCGTCCAGGGCAGCAGGCCGTGGTCACCGTCGACGGCGGGGAGGAGGCGGATGGCGTCCATGGTGCCGATGAGGCCGTTGGACCAGGGGATGGGCTTGGGGATGCCGGTGCTGCCCGAGGTGTGCAGGAAGCAGAACGGGTCGGTCGTGGCCTCGGCAAAAGTCTTGGTGTAGGGATAGGGGGTGGTGCCGGCAGCATCGAGGAGGGTTTCGAGGGGAGGGAGGTCCAGGACGGTCATGGGGCGCTCTTGGAGGACGTCGTGGACCAGAGGAACTACGGGCGCGTCGCCGGCCTTGGCCCAAATGCTGCACTTGAGCGTCTCGAGAACGGCGAGCGCGCCTTGGGTGCTGTTCTTTGGGGAGAGGAAGAGGGCCTTGGAAGTGTCAGTGTGTGACTCGTGTAGCGAGGAGACAGAGGACTTACAGCATAGCCTACTTTGACGCATGCATACGTCAATAGAATATGTCGAAGATCATCTACTCAAAGTCAGCATGGGTTCCGTGTGCAGAGAGTGAGCGACTGGCACGTACGCGGTCCGATGTATCCGATCGGCTGGATGACGGTTTGCTTGCCGACCTTGCCCTGCAGCCACCACGCAGTCTTGTCAACGGCCTGGGCAAACTGTCTTGCCGAGACATCTCGAAACTCGAGCACATTCCTGACCATGCTCGAGAGAGAGAACAGGACCTGGTCCGGATGCGTAGCGGCGAGCTCGTCAATAATGTGCGGCAGCAGTCGTCTTCCGTAGTCGGGCGTGCTGGTGGTGATGGTGGTGGTGGTGGTGGTGGTAGTGGTGGTTCGAGTCGCGCCCTCCTTGGCGACGACAAGCTCGGCGCTCTCCGACGTGACGCTCCGTGCCGGCGTCGTGCAGCCGCTGATGCCGAGCCCGACGGCCGGCTCGGCGCCGCCCGCACCGGGCGTGCTCCGTCCCTCGTCGGACAGCAGGCTCGGCGACGACGACCCCGCAGACGAGGGGCTGAACTTTTTTGCGGGCATAAAGGACGCCCAGGATTCGCCGACGCCCGGCGGCGAGTTGACGTCGCGTGGCTTTTCCCTAAAGTGCGAGGGGCGGCCGTTTTCAAAGACGACCTCGAGACGGGCGTCCTTTTGGAACTCACCCATCGGCGCGCTGATCCACTCACCATCAGCGAGCTGCGCGACGCTGCAGTGCCACGGCGTGGTAAAGCCTGTTTGCGTGTTGAGCAGGCTGATGGAGACCTTGTGCTCGCCAAAGGACTCGTGGATGGAGAGGCGGAGATGGTTTGGGAACGCCTTCTTGACCGCGCCAGCAAAAGCCTATACTCTTGTTAGCAGGTCGTCCCAGTTTTATTTTTCAAGGCTTCTCCGGATGACACTTACATAGCCTCGTTTTAGCATCTGCTTAGCGAGATACTTTACATCACGCTTGTAGGCGCGGTTTGTCCGGTCCTTGTCGGGCGGGAAGATGTGTTTGAGGTCAGACTCGAGAAAGCGACGGTAGCCGAGATATGTGAGCTTGGTGTCCGGGTTGTCGACAATCTCCTTGTCAATGTCGAGGTCGTCGCGGCCGTGCTCGTTGAGCAGGATGCGACGCATGTTGGTGCAGTTGGCGACGTAGGTGATCTCGCGCAGCTTCTCGGGAAGGTCGCAGTCGACCAGGTCGCGGATCCGGGCAAAGGAGATGTGCTTGAAGCCCTTTTCGTGGGCCATTCTCCGAAGGGCCTCACCATACTGCCAAGTCTCGCGGTCCGAGATGGACAGCAGATCTTTTTTCGATTCCGGTATTAGCCAAAAGCTCAAGCGTCATTACGTGTTGTGCATGGAGGCGATGGAACGTTACGCACCGTTATACGTCATGCCGTCCGAGATGATGGTTACACGCGCACCGGGCGGGTACACCTCACGGATGCGTCTGCACATGTTGTTGAGCCGTGCCAGGGCGAGCTCCTCGGCCTTGTCGGGCAGCGACCCGAGGACCTTGTACTCCTTGTTGGCCGACTTGAACGGGAACGAGGGCAGGCATGTCTGCACCTCTTGCTGGGCCGCGACGAACGCGTCAATGACGGCCAGGAAGGACGGCGTCCCGGCGGTGATGCGCTGGGCCGAGTCGTCAAACTTGTTTAGCGAAAACTGTGTGATGATGTCGAGGATCGACTGTGATATGCTCTGTGGCGGCGCCGCCATGATGAGGAGAGACGCGGCGCAACGCGAAGCGCAGGAGGATGGAGTGATTTGAAAGAACCAGAGTCTGGCTAGGATGAAGGAGAATCAAAATAATGAAGAAAAAAATTGTTTAGTTCATACACCTAGTGTTTGGCGCAGAAAGTAGACGTTGGAGTACTGGAGACTTGTCTAGAGAGCCCAGCCAAGGCGGCTCGAATCTTAAATGTAAATAGCCCTTGGTCCACAGACTCTAGACCAGCCTTTTTCTGTGGCTTACTTAGGGGCAGGAGAATCACCGACAGAGCAAGATTTTTGAAAAAAAAGAGTGGTGGAAAGAATAAGAGTATACAAACTTGGGCAAGAAACTTGCGCGGAAGCAGCCCGTCATACGAATTCTGGGCCTGGGATGATGCATCGCCGTGGTGGCATCCATACGACAGGGGCCACAGAAATAGTTCCTGCATCAGCTTCTCGGACATAGTACGAGTGTCTGACGACGGACTTTGTTTTTCCCCCTCTGTTCAATGTCGAGTCCGCATTTCTTGTGGCGCACATGGCAGTCAAGGGATGCCACAGAGGCGGAGGATGGGAAGGGCGAGGGCGAGGCGAAAGGAGGGGCGTGTGAACGCGACAAGGCAACTTGCACACGTCTTTCAAGTTCTATTTTCCTTCTCAGATTCTCTCTCCCTTCTTTGAGCACGTTTGAGGCAGATTGCGACACGCCCTGGGGGCGGCGCTAGCTTTTTGGGCTGAAGTTAGCCAGCCGCCGCGGACCTCCGCTACGGGTACCAGACCAAACTCGGATAGTGTCAAGATGTCCAGAGACGTGCTGAGTTGCGGGCAAAGCGGGAATGCGTGGAGGGAGGGGCCGGGGGCGATAGAGGCTGCAGTTTCGGAAGAGCATAGGGAAAGAAAACCGTGCGCTGTCAGCCGACAAAGAATGCGAGGACTATGATGACTTGGCTGACTAGGAGGCATTCCTGCTCACTACGTGTCCTAGTCGCCACCATCTAATAGTAGCTATCCGGTGCCGACGATAGATTTTCCGCAAAGATGGCCCGAGACGCCAGGGTAACATTCTGGACTGGTCGTGGTCGTGGGGGGTGAGGCTGGAGGAAGTGGTGGGTCAAGAATGCTGGGAGAGGTTATTCGGCGCTTCCTCATATTGGTATCAACTTGGGACCGGGTCTATTTCCATAGTACCAGCAATGGATGGATGATATGGGTAGTGGCCGAAGAGGTCTTGGCCTTGTAAGCACGGATTACTGTCCCGTCGTACCGTCCGGTCCATGTAAGCCACGTCAAGTTGGCCTCAGCAACATCAAGGCTGTCGGAGCGCACAGTTTATCCTGTCTTTGGACGGATTTATTAATAATTCCTTGCCAGGATTGGTGGCGATTTCGTGCCTGTGCGCTGGCGGGTACATGATTTTAGGTTCTGATAGCCTTGAGACAAGGGGGTTGGCCCAAGGGTCCCCAGCAAGCCAAAGCTTACTTACCCCAGAACTGATGGATGCAAGAGCAAGTAACTATCGGCTCATCGCTGGTGTCCTCGGGTCTCATCAGACAAAAGGTGAAGAAGAAGAAACATTCTCGCTTCTTATAGTTTGATGCCCCGTTTCAGACCTCTTTACGAGATCCAGGCTGCCGCAGCATGGCAACTAGTTATCTCTTGAATCTGGCTCAAACCTGCGCAGACTAGATGAGGCCCGGCCGGGACTAGCGCAAGCCTCGCCAGATCCCTGGTGAACGATCCCTGCCTAGAGAAACTTGCGCGTGGTGGAGTGTGAGTGAGTTGGGCCAAGGACCGTGGTGAGGCGGTGCAGCTCGTAACTACTCAGCAGAGGGCTGACACGGGTCGTATTCCAGCAATGGTGTGCAACTCAGAAATGGCGCATGGCCGCTTGTAGCTACAATCGTCGTCGCCTCCTGCCTTGTCCAACACGAGTGTGTAATTAATCAGCCTTTGAATGGGCATCTCGTCGGCCTCATTCATGGGTAAGCCCCGAGACTAGCTGCATGTTGCCATTTCGGAGCGTTCGGGACGTAACGGTAGATAATATCATAATATGCATATTTTTGGCAGCCAACATAAGCGCTAGAGTCGGATAGAAATTGGACGGCATCTAGGCCTGCCCAGAAGAAACCAGGCTGCCGTAGTTTCCCGCCTTGTCGACTCCGAGGCTGCATGGTCCTGTCCCGAGCCAAGCTTTCATCTCGTCCCGCTCGGATCTGCATGTGCCAGGGTGGAATTTGTAACGGCCATGGAGGCTTGCAATCAGAGGAACAGGCCAAACAAGCCTCGCCTGAGAACCATGTGTACAGACCCAACGGCCGTGCTGTCTTGGAGAGCGGCTGTGGAGACGTGTGTGCATGTTGGTAGCTGTCAGACACGCGTCAGTCGACGGGAAGCCGCCTGGTGTGGGACATGAATGAACTGGCCCAGCATATTGAGTGGTTTAGATTTTACTGAATGTGGACTTGAGCGTTCGACGCCGTTCTACAGCTCAGCAAATGCGAGCGCAGTGCAGGGGCAGGTGGCTGTTCCATCGCATTCCCACAGACCACCAGTAAGAAAACGTATTTCTTCCAATCTAGATTGAAAAGAGAATCTTCCGAGTCAGTGGCAAGTGATAATGGGCTGCTTCTTTGCAGGGAAACCGCCAAGTTCAAGTATCGGTAGGAGCTTCCCAACCTCATGCAAGGGGCCATGAGACGGATAAAACAACAGATAGCCGTATCTAAATACACTCAAAAACAGTGATAGTTCTCACACCAATAAACCAAGACACCTTATCATTTTTAGCCCACCCGATACCCCAAGACCCTCGGAAATGGGCCGAGTTTGTATGGAGCACCGTCCCGTGCAACTGAGCCGCCAGCCTCCCCCATCCGTTACGCAATACGAAGCGTCGTTTCCACTGGGCCGTGCCTAGTATCGCGCGATCCTCGAGGCGCATCCAGTAGCATGCTCCGCCAATATGCTCGAAATTGCTGTGCTGTGCCGGGCCAAGAGGTCCATCTTCACCGACCAGCGCATCTGCACCGAGCGCGGCGTCCCTCGCGTGCTCCGCGACCACGACGCTGCCTCGCACGGGTACCAACTTGTGAATTCGGACCACATCATGCTCATGCAGTTCCTCCAGATGTACGTCGAGTTCCGCGACGAGGCATGTGACAACCCCGAGCGGCTGAAGGCGTGGTGTTCCTCGCGCCGCCTGGACATGGCCGCCCTCGACGAGGCCGCCGCCGAGGTGGCTGCCTTGCGGACGTGGCTGGCCACCCACCCGCGCATCACGGTCAAGTACCATCCCCAGAAGCGGGTGACGCCGATTTTACCCGCGCTGGTCCGGGCATTTTCGTCGCAACTTGCCTTGGCAGTCCGCGGGTATCCGAGCTCCGCCGTGTTCATGACGGTGCCGCACGGGGAGTGTGCGCGTGTTGCGAGTGGAAGCTTGATTTCCCTCTCCCACAGTGGGGATTGGGTCATCTATAATTCCATGAGCCATTGTCTCGGCAAGAACGAGATGCATCTGGTATCTGCCGTCGATCCGCAGTGGCTCTTTGTAAGTGTCAGCCCGCGCGCCAGTTCAGACGACACGTTGTGAGAACTGACCAGCTGCCGACAAAATTTCAACAGCATCTGCCGTTTTTTCGAGAGGATGGCCTTCTTGGGAGAGGCATCGCGGTCACGGAAGGCCGGCTGGCGCAGGAATTTGTGTTGCGCGCCCTAGATGACGGACAAAACCAAGCGACGGGAATGCCACCGGGAGCAAGGCGCCAGAACCCGGCCGAACCTCTGCGACGCATAAACTTGCTTCGTAGATTGGCTTTGGGATCAGCGTAGTAGGTTTTTGTGTTTTTGCAGAAATTGCAGCAAATGTACGAGCGTGTTGCGTCTCGAAGACTACATCACAGCGAATTAGCGGCACAAGTTAACTTGGAAAATATTCGTATACTATCATTGTGCTCTTGCTCCTATTCTGCTCCTCTGCTATTCATTCTGTCGTGCGTTGAGGTAAGGAAAAGCTGAAGATGTGGTACTCGTTTCGATTTCTGAAGTTTGCCTCTTCTACTGCGTAGGCATTGTAGTTCAACAGTGTTTAGGCTGCGATAATACCAATATAGTTCCAAATGCCGACATAAGCTCTGGTCGGCGAGATGTCTCAAGTCGGCGAGATCGTTCTCACAACTTTAGCCTGGTCGCTTTTCGGACAATGAAGATTCTAATTTCATCTGCCTTCCTCGAGCAGCGCATCATTGTGCTGCGGTTCATTGGGAAGCGTCCATGTCTGGTTTAGACAGTGACCAAATTGAGTTGTTCTTTGACACCTCCCTGGCAGCTGTGGTGGCGAGAACAGGTTTTGAGGACTTTCAAGTGCAAATAGAATAGGAATAAATAGTACATTGGCATGAATATTGCTCTATACAACTGCGGCGGACGACCATATAAGACGCGCTAGAGCCTAGAAACTGTTGCAAAGCTTGAGAATCAAAAAGCAGAAGAATATTTAGTGTGTATACTGAAGGAACGGTTATCACTGTTTTGACAGAGAATATCAGGATAGACGACGACGTACGCTATATGATATGCTGTCCACGACTGAGCGTGAGCTGACTCCAAACCCCCAAATTAGTACCATTGGAAGCAGCTCTGAAAAGATGCAACTATGCATCTGAAGTTGAACCAAAAAGAAATTTCAAATTCTTGCTTGTGACCGCGCAGCCATCTCTCAAGGCATAGGGGCACATCCAAAGGAGAAGCCGGCGTTTGCAATGAAAATCTGCCCTTTTTCAACTTTCACCACCAACAAACGCGCCTCATCATATGGTCATGCAGAGTCAAGCTGGCAAAATTGGTACTCATTACCATGGAAACCCGCAGCCAAGCACGGAGAGCAGCACTCGAGCAGAAACCCGCGATGCCGGGCACCGCCGCTGCCCAAGCCGTGCCGCCTGACCCCCGTCACGCATCCAGGATGGACATGTTCAGAGCCAGGAACCAGGCGTACAAGGGCTTCGTCGCCGACCACAGCAGCAAACTCTGTCTGATACTGTTCGTCGGAATGGGATGCACGGCGCCGCCCGACGAGTTTGAGAGGGCCTGCCGCCGGCGGCTCTCCTCGGAGCCGGGCTCTGCCCAGTTCGAGTGGGAGCCGATCATGAGCGAGAGGAGGCTGCACCGCGGACGTGTGGCGGTCGGATTCGACTCGCCCTCTCTGTGTGCGCAGGCGCGGCAGGACTTGGAGAAATGGACTTGGAAGAATCACCCTATTGGCATGGAGGATGCCGCAACGACATTGGTAGGAGGGAGCGGCCCCCCGGGGCGCTGCCTTTGGAAACAAGCTTGCTAACTGCTTTTTGCTCTTCTTTGACAGATTACCAAGAGAAAGAAGAAAAAACGAAGGAATCGCCATTGTGGTGCCGCGAATCCTCTGCCGTCATCGACGGGGCATGCTGCTTCCGGCTGTCCCAAGAATCCCCTGTCGAACCAAACTACAAATAATACTGCTGTAGCTGTTTTCCCAGCTTTGCCTTTGGCAGAGAACTCTGCCAAGAAAAGTCCCGCTGCGCAAGAAGAGGCGTTCCTCCCAACTTCCAAGAGGGCCAATCACTCCTCTGCCGACCAGACCATTGACTGCGACTCAACCGCGAATCCCACACCCGCGCAAACCAAAAAGGATGCCAATCTCATCAGACCTCCACCAAAGCATCCATTCCATCCTCGTACTGTCGAGATTATAGATTTAACGAATGACCCGTCGCCCCCTTCGAGCTCTCCCGCCAGACAACCCATGACGACAGCAGCTCTCGTCAACGTTCCTTGCGCGGCCGCCGCCGCCATGGACGAGGCCGCCGGCGTCGCCGCCGGGGCTGCCGCCTACGCGGATACCGCCCTGAAGGACGCCAGCGAGGCCACGTTTCGCCTGTTCGAGGCCGAGATGGCGGGCGACGCGGAGGCCGCCGCGGCCGCCAGGAAGGACCTGGTGGCCGCGGACCAGAGGGCCAGCGCGGCGTATGGAGCGGCCGCCACCGCGGCGCGCATCGCCGCTGCTTACTCCTCCAGCATCAGCCTCGGAAAGAGCTGTTATCGATACTAGTGGGAGTGTTTGGATTTTTTGAGCTGGCAGGCATGCACATCTGGCAGAGCAGAGCTCCATCGACGAGACTGCTGATGAATACCTGCACATCGGGGGTTCAGGGATATTTCCACTTTGCTTAGGATTTTGATCTGCTACTTATACCCTTATACCATTTCATATTAATAGTCTGCTCTGTGGCCTTCAATGGAGACAGGGTCGACGATTTTCGACCAAAGCAAGGCCTACAAATCGAAAGCCGTCAACATCCTCCAAGGCCATCACCTGCGCATTCAGCATGCAAATTGCCATCTTACAAGGTCTCGACCGCAAAGTAGCTAGTGCCGTCCTGTTCAGACTTCTGCCGCAGTGGCCAGTGTACATCGAGCCAAGTCGACGCCGCGGCGTCGTACCTGATCACGGTGTCCATTGTCAATTCGGACTGGCTCCTGGCGGGCGACTCGAAAACGGTTTTTTCTAATGTATCATGGCCCCCAACTTGCTTTCTAGAACTCGGAGAGTTCTAAACCTGACGCGCTCGAAAGCTGGCAGCATCACACAGCCCAGTGTCAGGGTCAAATTGAACACCGCAAGGGCAAGGACTTGGCCGCGCTGTAGCTAAGCTTTAAAAGACTTGATGACCTTGCTTGGCTTTGGTGTCCTTCTGAGTGCTCTGTGTATACTCTAGCAAAGTCATTGACAGTTAGACTCTATGCCAGTTTTGTGGAATATGACAGTCCGTGCGGCAAGATGCAAACACGCCATCGGGCCATCTATCCTCGGGGTAGCTGAAGCCAGATTCAGATTTTCTTTACCTTGTCTAAAGACGAAGAGGCGTCAACAGATTCATACTCGACCTGGACCTTGTCAAGTTACTGCCCATCAAAGTAACACAACGTCGTTCATGATACACAATACACCAGAAAGAAAAGTTCAAGTCAAATACAGATAAACCAGAGTCTTTTCAGGTTCTATCGTGTTTCTTTATTGTCGCGCGCGGCTCCGTAGTGTCTCGGCAGCGCTTACGTATGGCACGGAGGTGTCCATCACGGGGAGTCCGCCGACGTAAAAGGCGTCGGTTTTCGCTCCACTTCGTATACAAAAGGCTTGATAGCACAGAAAGTAGGCCTATAGTTGGAGACACGCTTGAAGTATCTATCACAAAGGCCTTGTCGAGTGCTTCTTGCCTTGTCTGACGCACCGGCTCGGCGGCTACGAGTAGAGTCGATGGCTGCAACATTGTGGGAATAATGAACCTGCCTAAAACTGCAATGTAGAAAGCAATACGGCGCTTACTCATACTTTGAGTCGCCGAAGCAAATGTAAAACTGATGAACCTCGGAATAAAGGACTTGCTTTTGTCCAGTATTCGGAGAAGCTACAGACTGACAAGCCGAACAAAGAAATTATCTGGGGCCATGAGAGACAAAGTGGGTGTCACGATTAGTGCAGAATTGACAAAAGCCATTTCCAATTTTATGCTTCAAATGAGCCAATATGTCCCGGTCACATTTTATCTTCATGACTAACGCTGGAGGTGCCAACGCGAAACGCCGTGTGCGAGGAGCCAGTTGACTGTAGCCGCAGCAGACGTAGTCGACGCAATGAATGGAACTGGCCTCCTATTCTGGAGTCGTTACACTGGTTCCACTCGAGTGTACAATAGATGGAGCTGTATTGAGACGTTGAGGAAGCGGGTACAACAAGGAGTTCTCCACCAACGTCATATGATAGAAATACTACGATGGTTGATCTCGATACATACAAGGCAGCGGAGACTTGATTAGCGGGTTTCTAACAATAACATTGTAAATCTTTGGTGGTGTTTTAGATACTAATCACAATACGCAAATAACATACCAAGTATGTTACACAACGCCCTTTCGCAGATAAGTTTGTCGACAAAGCCTCGGACTTTGATTTCTTGTGTTGAGAACGAAAAAGATAATCCGTGGCTTGAACCAAAACAAAGTCTTGACACTTAGTATGAAATTGGACCAAACCCTGAAGTATCATTTTTCCGTTGCAAACTTGGAGTCTTGTGCCAGCTAGAGAGGTCAAAAGACAAGAGAGGGCCTTTGGCGTTGGCCGCTTCTGCACCAACGAGAATGCAACCACCACCCGCACGCATCTATATATTAGGAAATGCCTCTTCTTGCCGTATTTTCTCTTTGCAGGCTGCAATCCCTAGTGGTATCTCGAGGGTCAGCAGGGGCTGGCTGGGTTTGCCATGATCCCTATGGCGGCGGTTTGGAGAAGACCTTGCGAGTTTCACCGGGTTTGTCAAGGTACGCATGTACACCGAAATTAACGCTGAGCAAAAGCGACAAAATTTCAGTGAGATCAGCTTGACCAGTCAGTGGCTTAGAGTGTGTGCGCAGTAATGCCAGCGGTAAAAATGCAGTCCTTGGCGCGGACGGGCAGAACAAAGAACAGAAGCTTCTTTACCTCTTTTACGACACCATGAAAGACGAAAAGAGCGAGTTTCAATCATACTATAGGACAGTGAATCGGTTTCTAAAGTATATCTTGGTCACGTTTTACAACGTTTGATCCCATGGAGTTTGTGGCCTTAAAAGCGTGCGTACGCCGTCCCTTCACTGACGAACAGGGGAATAAGTTTTACAACAATCTCAAAACTGAATTTCAAGCACCATTATCACTCGTTGAGAGAAAAGTCACCATGAATCATTTTTATGTCAACTGGAATGGCAAAGATTCCAAAGAGAAAGAGGATCGTGTACAATATAAGTTCGAAGTCGAAGAGAAGGAAAATACATACCATTTTCAGCATCCGGAGCACTATTTTCAGCGGCAAACGAGCAAAATCGACGAATGCAGACGTAAAGGGATGCTCGAAGATCGCCGTAGAGCACTTCGCCTCTGCGACGAGATCCTGACAAAGATTGAAGAGTGGCAGAATTCGGGAGAGGTGCAAGCGGAGAGAACACGTTATTACAATCTCAGAGCAACACTTATGAATGAGCTTATCAATGCACCAAAACCTGTCACTTGGCGGCAAAGAATGTTTTGCTTCGGGGGCTGATGACAGATTGGGATACTTGTTTTTGTTGAATTGGCATTGAAGCTTCCGGCGGATTTTGGAGTAAGAAAGAGTTGTCGGGCGAGATGCCTTGCTGACAAAGGTTTTGTTAACTAATGTTACTTTAGTGTCGAATGATGCGCATCTAGTTGGCTGGTCGTTGAGCAAAGCTTGTTTAAGACGGATGTCTATCCTGTTTTCACGTACAAGATTGAAGGGCGGGTCGAGGAATTGGCTGGATGAGATGGAGGCTGCTTTGTTACTAAAAAGAAAACAGTACATGAATCTCGAAACTGATAAAACCTTTACAAGCTGGTAGTCTGGTGTGTCTCTTTTTCGATGTGTGTCTCTTTACAAAATAATCGAAATAACCCCATCAACACATGCATCTTTGGGAATAATGCGCCACCCAAATGACCATGCGTCATAGTCGCCCGCCACCCTCAAACCATGTCCAACAGGGCTGCTGGGTCTCTCCCTTCCCCGTGGTGCCTGTCTCAAGTCTGACAGACGCAAATGTAACACTTGGCCTTTGTCAACCGCCGGCTGTATTCTTGACACGCATAGTCGTGTCACTATAAAACGCAGGCTTGCTGCACTGGCACTGCCACTTGCTCCTTTGTGTAAGCGTGCCCTCAGTGCCTGCAGGCCGGTTGCACGACCTGCCTCTTCAGTTACCCAAACAGCAAAGACGAAAGAAACCCCATTTGATTGGTCCCTCTGAAGTGAACCAGGTCTTGGAGCACGAAAAACAAAAGTTGCGCGCAAATCATGCCCAAGGGGACAAAGAAATGAAACTTATATATAGTCAAGACCGTGGCCCGCATGTTCAAATTGAAAGGTTTCTCTCCAAAAAACAGCTTTTTTCACATCAATCGGGTTGCTATAACTTGCCACTCCGTGGAAGACGTCCTTTTCGAACCGCCATTATCACATCACTCCTACGCTTCATCATGACCGGATCACGAACATTATCTGATGGAGAAGCAGGTTGTGAGTCGCCTCCACCACCCAATCGACCTGCCACCCCTAAAGATGTCGACAATTCCGAACGTCTGGAGGAATATGACGATGGCATGGACTTGGATGTCCCCACGTGGATCGTGAACGGTATCGTGTGCAAAGGGGGCCCCAGGCTTCGTGGGACCTGCCAATGGATTGAAAAAGAGCCTAGCTACGTGTCCTGGCTGGAGGATAAAAGTCCGGGACTCTTGTACTTGATTGGAGGTGTTCGCACGGGAAAGACAATCCTTACAACCTATCTAGTTGACAAGCTGCGTCGCGACCCTTCCGCATCTGTTCTTAGCTTTGACTGCATCAATGACGCACTCAGTCACAGATACAAAGAAAAAGACATACTTGAGCTTTTGATCTTGCAGCTTTTGAACCAAAACCCGAAGCTTGTAAACCGCCACGCGGTTGAATACGCTGCGGGACAGGGCCGTTCCAGGCGCCTTTTGGGCGACTTCGAAGATCTCTGGAATTTGTTCCTCGACCTGATTCAAGACCCTGAAGCGGGCCAAATTTTTGTCTTCATAGACAATCTAGAGGCGTGCGATAAGATTTCGCGCCCCAACTTGGTCGAATCCATCGAGAAACTCTTCCAACCACCACCGTCCTCGCCGCGCCAGCGGCAGCACGACGGTGGTCAAAAGCCGCCCAAATTTTTCCTGACTTGCAGGCCCAGAAGCGACATCTTTTACTTGTCGAAGGTTTTTGGCAGATCGCTCGTTATAGAGCCCCGCCACACGGCCGAGGACGTCGGAAAGTGCCTCTCCCGATGGCTCGAGGCCCGTTTCGAGACGGCATCACCCATACGTCGACGAGTTCTCTATCAGGAGCTTCAACCGACAGCCGGCAATACATTTCTCTGGCTATCCTGCAAGATTCAATGGCACCGCGCCGCAATGCTTGGACTAGACGACATTAAACGCGAACCTCGGGCGCTGCCCGAAGCGCTCAATTGGGAATACAATAAAATGTTGGCGAAAATCAAGGACGACGGGCCAGCCATGTTCATCCTTCGCCAGGTCATGGGGCATCAAATCTTCGTGTTGAGGGAGCTAATTGAGCGCGAATTCGAAAAGAAATTTGGATCTTCTTCGTTTGAATCCGCTTTGCTCAGGTGCGCGTTGGTAATCCAGGAGCGGCGCGTGAGCACCAACAGTGGTGATTGCGACGCGCTCGAGCTCTGCCATCCATCAATTGAAGAATACGTGCTCAAGAATCACCCGTAAGCTGAATGGTCTTCACAGAAGTGCCCGCATTGTCACGGCTGAATGGACAATGACACCAAAGTGGTTGGTTCGCCTGGGTAACTTGGGGTTGCCTCATCAAAGTGAAAGACGAGGAGCGGCTCATGTCGGAGATCTGGGCTCAAGACGAGTGTGTCGGGGAGGCGTTCCGTTTTCTTTTGTGAAAAGTCCGGATACGGATAACGGTGACGAGGGGGGAAGATGATGACACGTGCGCTCTGGCGTGCTGTAGTCAAGTTTGGTGAGCGCTTCACCAAGACATTGATGGACACCAAAGACCGGCAAGAAGGAGGGCAGGTGGGTTGGAGAGATGAGTAGCATGGCACCTTTAACTTTTCGGGCCGTCGCAAGTGTGGAAACCGAGCATTATGCTATCGGACAGAGTGTTGCCAGACACTGTGCATGATGCCATCATCACTAGCCAAGAGCACTTGCGAGCAAACGCAGCAAACCACGTCGCATGACTCTGGCCCCGGCGGCCTTGTTAATGATTGCAAACAGCTAGCAGACAGTTGAGATTAAAAACTTTCTTTTGGTCTTCTACCTTGTTCAGACGCTATATGTAACCATCCACCTAAACATACCCGCCCGGCGAGCCAGTCCTACTATCCTACCGACTTTCTATTCGGCTCTCCCCACCATGGTATCGAAGAAAACAAGTGAAACTACGTCACTCCCTTTCGTTTTGGAAGCGCGCAGCGGGTGTCCAGCTCCGGAAAAAGAATAGTACACTAAACGATGCTAGACGCTGGCGTTGGACGTTTCGCCAAACTACCCGCCTACAAAAGCCATACAAGAGCGTCGATGGATATTGACTCTATTGCGAGCTACCCTTGAAGCATCCGGAGAATTGTTTTTTCAAATTATTTTACGGGTAACTTGAAACATTTTCAACTCAAAGTGCGCTTTAGTTATTAATCCTGGTGGTCATAAAGGTGTTAGAATAGGTACAGGGTAGGTTTTGGGAATGATGCTTGAAATGTTTTGGATAAAAACTCATACCCGGTTTATTAACGACAAGCTATATATCTTCAAGTAAAGCGAGATACAATGCACAGTCGACAAACTCGAGTGATCATCTGCCTCCTTGATGTCTGCTTTGTTGAATGTCACCTTTGTTGAAAAGCATTGGTTCCCATCTTTACACACTGTCGAGGCGAGCCGGCCATCACGAAATGGACAAAACACACGTAAAATATTGTATAATGCTACTGAATAGAACTGTGAACTGTCTAGGTGGCTGAGCTATCATCCCCTCGACGTAGTATAGGTCACCCAGTAACACTGCGTTGTCTCCTCAACCCTGTCCTGGTAGCGAATCTACATCCGCTCAGTTATCCACAAACGTCTCTCTGACCACCTCTCTTATCCTCGGAGGCGAATTAGTCAAACCCTCCCGTAGACCGATAAAGCCCTGTTTCAGGACAAACACTAGATTTGTTAACAAGGTGCCGACGGAAAGATGGGAACAACGTACTCAGAGGAGCAAGCCCGATAAATGCCACGCAGTACAGCGCGACAGCCTCCATTGATCCAACAAATTTGGGATTGAGCCAGTAGAATGTGAAGCATCCGGTCAAGTGGCCACCAAGGGCAGCCCAGCCTAGGTACATTGCGCAGATCCAGGACAAGCACAAGACGTGTGAACCGATTTTCTATATCCTTAGCCTTGGCCGTTACCGACAACGTTCAACGTACCTGTGGCCGCTTGATGCTGTTGAAGAATATGATCTCAATAATCATGACAATGGCGGGCATCGTGTACAGCGTAAAGATTGCAAATGACTTGAACCAGCCCTCCCCGAACAAATCCGTGACTATGACGGGTAAGCGAGCATTCAACAATGTTTAGGTGAAAACATACGTGGCCCTCCGATGACTGTGGCGCGTGGATTATGTGGACGCTCCACGCCCCAATACAAGAAAGCACTCATAAAGGCAAAGACTGCCGTCGTCGTGTAAAACAGGTGGAAGCAACGCTGTTTTCGAGGACTCCCCATATCGGAAGGGAGAGAGAAGATGCGAATAATGCAAGACTCGATTGGCCCCTCAAGCCCCTCAACTACTGGGTAGTATAGGTGGGTAAAAGCCCAGAACTGATCGGTTAGCATGTGGTGGCAGACCGTGGATGAACACCTACAAACACGATTATGTGGAAGACAAGGGTGAGAACGAAGCTCACGGTGCCAAAGTGAAAGATTAGAAACCAAATTGGATGATCGCGGAACTCGGTAAACTTGAACCAGCAAGCCATGATGCCAGAGCTGGTCAGAAAGACCAGGACGAGGGCACGGAGCTTGACGAGGAGACGCTGGGGGATCCAATCCCATGGCGAGTGGCTGACGCGAAGAAATGGGGGCTACGTTGTTAGCCTGGGTAGATGCAAGGTTACAAAAGCTTTCTTACATGGTCTTGCAAGTGGTTATTGGGCCTCGGAAGACTGCCGGCAGCGGCGAGGAGAGGGGTGGTATCTCTAGCCATGCTGGGCATCCCGTGTAAGACGTGGTGGTGGACGAGAAAGTAGCAGCGAGAGCTGGGGGACGACGGCAGAAGAATGGTGACAGTATATACAAGCGTATACAAAGAGATGATGGTCCTTGGATGAAGAGGTGAAGAGGAAAAGGGGAGGATGAGAGAATATTTGGTGATATCCGTATTGGCAGCTGGCAGCTGGCAGCTGGCAGTTGGCAGTTGGCAGGTGCAGCGGTTACAAGTGACAGGCGCAGTACTCGTACCGCTACGTACGCAGCGCGACCATACGATTACTCGATGGGTATCATTTTTGTAGATGAAAAAAAAAGAAATACCGTATTGCAAATCACATATAGCTTGACCTTTTTTCTTTCTTCGTTTTGATCTATTCAGCAACGTCTCGCCCTCTCATTCTTCGTCCATCCGACGGCCATCCATCCCAGTAGCGGGGCGCATCGAGGACGAGGACAGCTATACCTGGTCCGTGCGTCTCCGCGTAGAGCACACCTTGTCCTAAAGAACATCCTAAGACAAGCAAGCCTCAAGACAACGACGACAGAAAAGCCCTCTGCTACGCGCAACCACGGGGACCAATTCCTCTTATATCTGCCCGATTTCCTATTTTCGAACCGAATACGCCCCCCCCCCCCCCCCCCCCCCCCCGCGAAAACTCGAGACCGGACGAGCCTCTACATCCGCCATGCTTTCCAGCCTCGGAAACCCGCGCCAGGCGGCTGCGCAGGTGCTCAACTTTGCCCTGATTCTATCGTCGGCCTTTATGGTATGCGCCCTACTGCCATGGGCGCTCTGCTCTCTCAGTCGCCCGCTGCGATGGACATGTTTGAATACTAATGCGTGATTTTCCTTGGTTGGGTTAGATGTGGAAGGGTCTATCCGTCATCAGCGACTCGCCCTCGCCGATTGTCGTTGTCCTCTCGGGCAGCATGGAGCCCGCCTTTCAGCGCGGCGACCTGCTGCTCCTCTGGAACCGCAACTTGGTCACCGAGACGGCCGTCGGCGAGGTTGTCGTCTACAACGTCAAGGGCAAGGACATTCCCATTGTGCATCGCGTCGTGCGCAAGTTTGGATCTGGGTAAGTGCTGCTGCTGCTGCTGCTACGGTTGCTACCTTCGTCACCGCCGCCCGCCATTGCGACGGCGAATCGAGACGCGCCAACTAACTTTCTGCAGAGACAAGGCGCAGCTTCTCACCAAGGGCGACAACAATGCCGGCGACGATACCGAACTCTACGCCCGCGGGCAAGACTACCTCGAGCGTCAGGACATTATCGGCAGCGTCGTTGGCTACGTCCCGTTTGTCGGCTACGTGACCATTATGCTGTCGGAGCACCCCTGGATGAAGACGGCGATGCTGGGCATCATGGGCCTCTTGGTCGTGTTGCAAAGGGAATGAGGTGTTGGTATTGATTCATAGAGCATTGCGGGCAATAACAAAATATAATTGGACTGGGCAGGGTCGATTTGCATCTACCTTTTGGCTGTATTTCGGTCTACTCTCTGTGATGTTGGTGTCTGCACAAAAGAGTCCTCAAAAGCCCGTCTCTAGCTGCTTTGCAGTCTTGTTACGGAGTCTCACGGACGTCTACCCCGGCATATGCTTTACAGATCTGACGCGACCATCTGTAAAGCCCATCGTCCATCCGATTCTGCAGCTTTGCTGTAGAAGAGCGATTCCAGATTGTTAGTCTCACTCTGCTGCAAAATAGACAAGACTGCCTATGACTGCTTTTGATGTGGCTCATCCTTAACGCGTCGGCCCAAGTTCTCAAGACTCAGCACTACAACACCGCCGAGACTTTGTCCAAGACTGGTCGTGGCAATCTTGCAGCTTGATCGGACATGAAAGACTCGCGAGACACAGCTGCGTTGTTGTCGTGTTGCCTGCAGGTACGAAACGCGCATATCAACGTTATTTCGAGTCTATCAGTGTTCAAAGGCACCCGAGCTGCCGAGGGCTACTTAGTCATGGGGTTTAGGTTGGGGTGGCCACTCTTTGGAATGGAGAAACTGCCGGTATTATAATGCAGATGACTGAGGAAAACGACGACACTTTTGCTCACAAGTCGAGAGTCCGATTAGGTTTTGCGACCGTCCGGAACGAGCCGGTTATGCTTTCCGGGCTTATTATGTGTCTACCATGGCGCGAGAAAGCTTAGCCAGCCAGGGTTAGAAAACAAAAGAGTAAGAATAAGAGCAAAATAATTATAACAGCTTAATAGCGTCCAGAATTTCAAGCCAAAAAAAAATCAAGGCAATTTCATAATGTCACAATTTCACGTGTCATTTGCACGGCCCTGAGCCCGCGGAGGAAACATTGGACCGATGCTCCCCTCCCCGGCCGGGATCCCCCACATCCGGCCGAAAAAGGTTGTCGTGGAGGCGACTAGCCGAACGCCTTGCAAAGGGGAAACAAACCACTACTACATAGTCTTTCAAACCCCTCAATTCATCTTGTTTCTTTACTCTTGCATTGGTTGACCTTGATAACCAATTCAATTTCTTTTCTCAAAACACACACACACACACACACACACCCAAACATGTCCTTTCTCACTCCCTTCCTCAACGGCGAGGCCAGCCTCGCCATCGGCTCGCTGCCGCTGACGCTCCTCATCGCCGCGCTGCCGCACTGGTACACCATCTACAAGGCCGAGGCCAACAAGGTGCAGGGCGGCTGGTCCAACGAGAACCCGCGCTCGTTTGTGGCGCGCCTCAACGCAAAGGCCGCGTCGGGCAAGAAGCTGTCGGACCTCGAGGGCATGATTTTGCGCGGCCAGTCGGCGCAGCAAAACGGTTTCGAGTGGTGGGCCGTCTGGGCCGCCGCGGTGGTGCGTATTCGCAAACCCTTTTGTTCTTCTTTTTTTCTGATTATTCCTTTTTTTTTTCTTTTTTTTTTTTGCCAATGATCAAGTGCAAAGCTGACTGACACCCCCCGGGGACAATATATAGATTCTGGGAACGCTGGCCAAGGTGCCCCAGGAGGACATGACGCGGTACACCGTCATTCATGTCGCTTGCCGCCTCGTCTACAACTACCTGTACGTCGTGACGGCTAGGCGCTCGCTTAGCTACCTGCGCACCATTGTCTTCCAGGTCAGCATCTACCCGGCCGTGGCCATCTTTTTCAAGGCTGCCTCGGCTCTCAACTAGGTGATTTGTTGAGTTAGCTGGTTTGGATTCCATTCGTCTCAGTTTTGGTAAGAAGAGAAAACAGAAAAAAATGTTGGGCGCGTGCCGTCCAGCGGCACGTGGCTGTTCTGCAGGGCGCGTCAATGTATCAACAAACTTATCTAGAAAATAGCCTATGCCGGGGCGCAATAACGGCTCCCTCTGATCCTCCAGATACTGCAAGCCGGTCCCCGATGTGCTGTTGGGCTGACCGTGGTTCTTCGCCCTTTCACTAGCAGTGCCGATAACTTGCGGGTGGCCGAGGTTCTGTTTAGGAAATGAAAAAAAAAACGACGATGAGAAAAACCCCCATTTTCCCACATCATGTATTTTCTGTTTTCTTCAGTACAAGCTGGGTGACTTGTGTTTGCATAGTTGGTAGGTAGCCGTCGACAGTTCGCAGTTCCCGTATATCCGGGCGACATCTCGTCCGAGAACCAGACATGAATCGCATGCAAACTCTACGTGATCTATGCTCACGTCCCTTTTCTTTCTCTTACGGCGTTCCAATTCGGACAATGAGAAGAACAAAGTTTCTCTCTCCGCGCGATGGAGACGCCACAGAGATCCTGACCCAGCCACTATCCTCGTGGCTAGTTTTGTGGTGGGGCCGGAGGCGGGTGGCTACTGGCCCTAAAGGAACGTACTTGGGTACCTTGAGCCACCCATAGACAATAAGAGTCATACATATAGGACTAGTGTATGACTTGGTCTTGCAGGAGCGAATAAAATATCAAGACGAGAATGAAGCTTTCCAGTAGTAAACCTCGGGCCATTGATGAGGTAGGGCCTGGTAAAAATTAGGGCAAAGGCACGCCACGGCATCAAGCCTGTCTCACTCGCCAAAAGTCTTGGATACCTGGTCGGCACCTGACGAAGCCAGCACTGGATACCAGTTGTGGCTGGTTCGCACGCGCACAGCCACAAGGGACACCCAGAAGCTGCCAGAAGAGAATGAAGACGGATGTTGTATTCTTTCTACCGGCCGTACCGCCAAGATGCGGTCTGATTGCAGTTTAGAAGCCAATCTTGAAGGCGCCAATCATCACGCAGACTGCTCGCCCGTTCTCCGGGCCGACACATCCCCTTCAGCGACATTTGGCCGACTCACTCTTCTTCTAAGTCTGACACACCAATCACGTATAAATCCTTTCCACCTTGGGTAGTCGAGACGCCGCCATTCATGAATTCCCACCCTGGTCTGCCGCACCAAACGGCGCGTAGTCTTCAACAGCCTGATCATCCAATACCACAGTACCCACCACTCCGACGGCATTCCCTCTCCTTGATTCGGAGGGAACACCTCAAACCGCTCCGCCCTTTCCTGCCAAGCACTTTCGCCGTCTTTCACCATTACCCGCATTGTGAGGTTCTTTAGTCTCGAGTAAAGATACCACGGCAGTCGCACGAGATTCTCCAGGTTAAAGACGGTCATGTATGTCGCAAAAGCGACGAGCACTGCAGTGACGACAAAGGCAGTCTGCGTGTGGGGTGATGTTATGCTGGGGATAGCCCAGAGCGAGGCGCAGAAGGCGAGCGGCAGATAAAAGATGCTGACGTACGTGAGGAGCTGCACATTCATGCCGAGACGTGTCGAGGACCGGCTCTCCATCAGCGCGCTGGCGTTGAAGAGACCGTCACGCAGTATCTGCACTCTGTCCTTTTTTGCTTTGAATCGTTTCCGCAAAGCTTCCAAGTCACTCACCAAATTTTGAGCCTGCTCGTTGAGCTTCCCAAGCCGGATGCGGTCGTCCTCGAGGTCGAAAACACATGACGGTGCCTTCCCAGCGGACGCCGAGGGGACGGTTTCATCAGGTACCGGCGACGGGTAGAGTATGGGATTAACCCGAGCAAGTTGATACAACTTCCACTGTAGAATGCTATCCTCAAGAATGACGTCGAATTCGTTGAGACAGCCTAGAGTCCAAAAGTACAGTCGCGACCGACTAAACTTTGCGTCGTCAAAAAGAAGCTGACAATACTGCGCGGGGTCCATAAAGTCCTCCGTCAACAAACTCCCAATGTAGTCGTCAAATTCATGCCATTTCTTGACAATCGTTCGGAGCGCATACACAATGCAGGCCAGCTCGGCAGTTTGCCGACTGGTGGGACGGGTATCAATTTCCCCCTCTTCTGCTGCAAAGCGACTCTCATCAGAAAACTGGGGGGGACTCAGGATGAGTATCGTCCAGTAACAAGAAGTTTCAAACACACGCCCAGAAGTTTCAGGCTCTAGTGGGCGGCTGTTGGCACCAATAACGGTAAAACAACTCCGCCGAAACCCGAAGTCGCATTCGGGCATGTTTTTTTTGCGTGGTGGAGTTCTATAGAGATGGCCCAACCTGAGGTCGTCTCTTTCGCGAATACAATAGTACAGCTCCGTACTTTTCACCCGCTCGAAAAAGACGAGGTGAAAGGCCCTGGTTGGAACATCGTACGGGTTAGCACTCTCTGTCCCGCTTCTGCACTCGCCCGCAAAATAGGATTTCCCCGCCTCCTCTACAGGATCTTCTAGCTCGTCCCACGCATTCATTCGAAAGTCGAGCAACGGGAAGCGTAGATTGAGCTCATCAAGTTTCGGGGTCAACTCCAGGCCTTGGCAGCGGATGATTCTCTGCCACGGCGCAATCCCACGAATCGATGGATTAATTGAACAAAACATCTCTTGCGTAGCCATCCAGTTAAAAATATCGGCGTGCTCCATGGTAGTCTCTTCGATGTCCCTGCCTTTGCCCTTACATTGGTTATCCGTAGGTTTCTTCACAATCGCGGTGGCTGGATCTTTACCCCCACTGCGGAAGACCACAGTGGCCATTGTCGACGGATCAACATCGTGAACACTAAATTGACCGTGGTCCCGAAAGTCTCCGCCAAAAAATGATTCGAGATTGGCTTTCTTCTGAGACTTGGACCTCTCCCAGGCTAATAAGGCTAAGACTGCCTCCATCTCCTCGTGGAACGGGATAGGAGCGGGCTTAAGAGTTACGGAAGCCGAAAAGGATTCCCAATAATAATAATCTTGCATTCTTTGAAAGATCCGTTTCTTCCGCTGGAATACTTCCCATGTTCGCTCCCAGTGAATGTCGAATGGTAGTTTGATCCGGCCATCCTGGGGGACGGCTCGGAAAAATGCCACTTTAGGCCCGTGTTCCTCGCGTTGCACCTCGGGGGCTTGGATGAGCTGTGGGGGTCTGTAGGGAAGATATACCGCGTCGACAGCTTGGACAGACCGATCGTGGGCAATGGAATGATATCGAAGCATTTCTCTTCTTCTGGCATCACACTGATGGGGGTTATAATTAGCTTATACCTGCATATGTCCTCGTCCTGGGTGGTTTGGCGCTCACTTGATCTTCGAAGAGTAACTCAAACTGTTTGTCCCATTGCTCTGCACGGTCTCGGTATTGTACCTTTCGATTGCAGTCCATTGTGGAGATTGGCATAGAGTGGGATCAATAGATTCAAGCGTTGTGGTTACGGGGGCACCGGGTTTATATACACGAGAAGGATTAATGCCCGAATTGAGGCCCAACTGATCTCTATTCTAATAAAATGAGAGTTAAATTGCAAGCTTGCATATGCCGGTGCGTAGCTGTGCGTCTTTATAGTTGGTGGCTGCATGAACTAACTAGGATATTGTGTACAGGGTAACCCAACTGGCCATTATCAGTAAGACCTACGAGTCATACAGGTGCTTCATTACATCCTGGACTGCTGGGATGTGCTGCCAGGAAATGCTTTATTGGTGAAAGTTAATGGCTCAAAGTACTTAGTAGACTGCTTTGTCACAGCGACGTCAATGGAAAATATCAATGTCGCCGACATAGGATGCGGACTTTTACACTTGGTAGGACTCGTCGAGTTGGACAAGCTGGACAAGATGGCCCAGCGGGAAACCTGCTTTTGAAGACAATTAGAGAATTTGGGTAGAAAAAGAAAAGAATTATCCCGGCTGTTGCCGTGTGAATTGCTCCTTATAGAAGCCAACGAGCTGCGAGCGTAATTCGTACCTGGACGTACTGTAATAGTACCTACTGATAGTCTGTATAATACAGTGTGGCTGCGAATGGTGTGGCGCGTGTGGCTTCAACGCTTGTTGTGGTTGCTCTAAGTACGCCGTACTTATCCGTACTTACTGGCAGGTTCCCAGGCAACCAGGTACCTCCAAGTACTTACTCAGTAGGTATACCCAGTAAGTACGGAGTACTGCGCAGCACGATACAAATATAGGCGATTGGTGGGCGATTGCTCAGAAACACACGAGTCCCACTCTACTCCGTACCTAGCCCCTGCAGCCAAGATCCGCAGTGACTACGGCGTACGGCTACTGGTACGGCCAAGTTGCTGGTTGGCCAACTGCACCAGCAACCAGGAGACCCCTGCAAGAATGCAGCGATGACTCCTCTGACTCCCCAGCTCCCCTACAAGCCCACCAAAAGCCCCCCCCCGCCGGCCTCCTATGACGCCGCAACGCCGCAAGACCCCCCAAGGACCCCTTATTATTCGTACAAAAGGCTCGCAAAGAGCGGTGACGATGCAGGTAACCGTGGGCCGTGGGCAGCTCAGCGTGCAGCAAGCCAGCCAGCCAGCCCACTACCGTGAGATACAGGAGGTACAACCAAGATCCCTCTCTAAGATGGGACTAGGGTGAGTCAGTTGCATCCAATGAGATGCTCCGAGTAGAACCGGGTGACCCCACACTCGGCCACGAACAGCCCATGGCTACCAGTACTTGTACTATTATCGTACAGGCGATTTGGCCACTAAAGAGCCCACGAAGAGCCCGCTAAAGACGAACAAAGACCGCCAAACACCACTAAACACCACTAAAATCTGCCAAAAGGCTGCCAAAGCTGCTAAAACGTACCAGAAACATGCACCAATTAAGTCACTGTTGGGCTGCCACCGCCAAAGAAAAAAAAGAACATACCCCACCAAAAAAAAAAGTTTGGGGATGCCAGACTCACTCTCGCCCGCTTTGCTTTTTTTTTTTCTTCTTCCCTTTTCCTCCCCTCCCCTTCCCTCTTTCCTGTCTCTTTCTTCTTCAACACCAATATCAAATAGACAACGAAGTCGTCCTATCCAGCACACAGTCTGCTCATATCACCCCCAAAGAAAACCTTTTGCCGAGTCACCATGCCTAGGGCCGTCGCTGAGCTGTAAATCGCCCACTGCGAGCCGTAGCCCGTCGTCCTGGCCACGGCTCGCAGTCCAGCAGTTTCACCGAGATATTCAATTATTCCACTCGACAAATCGTTTTCTTCCACAGCTCTGCCGCTTTGCCAAGCTCCCTGCTTGGCCGTTGAAGAGTGCTGTTCCAACTAGACACCCATCACCAACCTCTGCCCGTCAACGCCTGGGGCTACATCACACCACTATCAAAAATTTTCCGACTTTTTGACCAGATCAAGAAACACCATTGCCACTTGCCAAAATACCAATACTCTCTATACCACACCTCGAAGAAATTATTTTATTGTCTCCCCGTAGTTGCATTCGTCAAGATTTGCCACCATGTCTCGCAACGTTCGCAAAAAATCAGCCAACACCCCAAACCGCCCCAAACGCCGAGACTCCGACACCACCTCGGCCTCATCCTTTGATCTTTCTGATGATGATGGCTATTCTGCCGTCGAAGACATTACCGACTCCGAAGATGACGACGAGGACGATGTCGATGCGGTCGAGGAGGAGAATATCCGTACAGAAGCCACCCACGAGCCTCTGACCTCTCCTCGACCGCCCACCGACGACGGCAACGACGAAGACGATGATGACGATGACGACGACAACGACAACGAAAATGTCTACGGACATGACCTCGAAATTGAAGTAGACGTGTCTGTCAACGGCACCCTCGACTTGGACGATGCCGACGAACAGACCAGCTGGGCCGGCATCGTCTCCGACCCCGATGACAATCAAGTCTCCGACTTTTACAACGACGCCAGCGCCTTCACCTCGGACACTGCCATTGAGCGTCATGTTCGCTTCGACGTCCCCTCCAGCGAATCTGACTCGACCGACACCGAAGATGACGACCACGGCGATCTCTTCCCCGACATTTTCGTCTCTCAAAATTCTCTCGACCCCGCCTTTCGCAAGGAGATTGAAAACGACCCCGACGACGGCTCCTCCGATTCGGGTACCTTTTGGGACTATTCCGGCCAGCACCACGGCCACGATGCTGATGAAGAGGATGATAATGACGACGAGTCCGACACGGATGACATGTTACGCCACCTAGCCGATGACGACACCCCCATCGCTACTCCGCACAGCAAACACATCAAGTCTGAAGATATCATGTCCACTCTGGCAAGCGCCCAAGACCTCGACCTCGATCAAGACCTCGACGGCTATGAAAGTGAGTCCTACCTCAAGCGGGACCTGTATCCGCGTAACCATGCTTGCTAACACGACTGCCCAGCGGACGGTGACACCACCGAAGAGGACACCCCAGAGCCCCCCGTACGCAGAAAGACAAGGCGTCCCTCCGTCGCCATCAGTGAGGTGACGGATTCCGAGTCGGAACCTGTACAGAACCAGCGTGGCCAGCCCCGTGTTGGCCGCTTCAAGCTGGACCGCTCCGACAAGAAGCCCATTGCCGTCCTGAACCCCCTCACCCGCAAGATGATGATTTTTACCCCTCATCGTCGCCATCAGCTCGACCTGTCCCCCGAGCAGTTCAACTTTCCCTGGCCCGTAGAGGACCAAACTACACCTTTGCTCAGCAACTCTGCCAACATGATGCTGAGTGCCATGTTCTCCTCCAACACCTTTGGTGACTTTATGAACACGCAAACTCTCGGGCCCGCCGATTCATTCTTCCCCTTTCCCGCAGACGGTGCTGCCATCGACGGCAACTCTTCCAGC
Source organism: Cordyceps javanica (assembly GCF_051103115.1). NCBI lineage: Eukaryota > Fungi > Ascomycota > Sordariomycetes > Hypocreales > Cordycipitaceae > Cordyceps > Cordyceps javanica. The sequence continues at coordinate 5,491,552 of NC_139296.1, forward strand.
ATAGAAGGTGACGAGGACGACGCCGAGAAAAATCTTGACATTAGTGACTTTATCACCTGGGACGGAGGTGGTTCTTCTGCCGAGGAGGATGAAAATGGCAACTGGCAGCCATCCTCGACCCCTCTTCGTCCCACGACTGCATCCAGCGAAGTCGATGTCCTCTCCCATCTCAACCCGGAGACTGTCGGTGCTTTCCGCCGCAATCAAATCAACCAGCAGTTGATCCTGAGCAACCAGGCCACGCAGGACTCGCTGGCCTTTAGCGGGCCCTACAACTACACCGCTCTCAAGGGACTCAAGTCGGACCGCTTCGACACGGCGGGTATTCCCCTCACGCCGATCCGCCGGCATAAGAAGCACATGAGCGACATGGCCCGTAGCCCGCTCGAGAACGCCTCGGCCAAACGCAAAGCCTCGGGCGAGCACGCCAATCCTGGCCACAAACGGCACCGCAGCATATCCGATGTTAACATGCTACGAATCTAACGCGCCATACATGTCCCCCGAACATTGACTTGAGAACGCACATTACGCAGAATGCTAACGTGTTCCCCCCAAAAAACGACCGAGGACGGCGTAGCTTCTTCGCCGAGGAGCTACCCCTGGCCTCGCACAGAGGCGATATGGAACGGTCCACGTCGTTTCATTCTTCCTTTACTTGTCTATTTCTTTGTACTGTATCTTTGCCAAACACAAAAGGCCTGTGGCCCGATTTCAGCCGAATGGCTTCTTTTTCCCTTTCTGCTTCTTCCGTCACAGTGTAGCGTATCCTTGTGTGCAGATTTCTTGGAAAATAGACTTTTGCGAGGAAAAGATGTTTTTTTTCTTCTTGTTTAAAAGAGGAGAACTTTAGCGATAAAAGCCTTTCTGAAGAAGAGCTTTTCTTCTTTTTTTTTCTTTTTTTTTTGTTTTGTCTAGGGATGAATTAGCCGCCTCTGGAAGGGGTATAGAAAGAGAAGACTGAATGAAATTTGAATCATTTCCTACCCAATGTGGATTTGTTGTTGCTGAAGTTGTGTTTTGACTATTTGAAAATGGGATGAAGACTTGGACAAGATGGTATCCTTGGCCTCCCTTGGCAGAGAGTGGAGGCCAAGCCGGTGAGTATTGCCGTGTACGCATTTGCAACAAGGCTACAAGGACAAGTAGAAAGAGAACTCGAGCTATATCACGTATGAAAGGCATGCTCTATCTCTCCCTTCGTACTGGCAAGATTTGACGAGCGAGTGTGACTGGCCATGAAAAAGTGAACAAACCGAGAAAGGGAAACGACTTCCGTCCGAATGTGGCACTTTTTAATGTAATGAGAAACTGCTCTATGAACGAGCACGATCCAACAAAAAAGGATCCGGGGGGTGAGAGACTGAACGGCCGTAATGATGCTCCTGCTCACCAGGGCACCATCGACAGACTCCAAGCGCAGTGATGAGCAGTGATGAGCTATAGTCTCTTCATATGCTCGATTTCTTTTTCAGATCAAGTCAGCAGACGCGGTGTGCGTGTGGCCGGATGATTGGGAGGTGATGCATCCATCCACTTGTGCTCTCGATATGCCTCGCCATCGATCACTGTGTCGTGGTTTCTATCGGATTGCTCTTTTTGATGGCTATCGCGTAACCACACTCTGATGGGCGTTGTCATGTTTTGTATTTTCAAGCTGTGTAAGAACAATGCCAGCAACAAAAGAATACACAAAGACTACCAGGGCATCAACGCATCAACGCATCAACGATTTTCGTCGTTCCGTGGCCGGTCAATCTTTAACCCTCGTGCTCATCGTCTCGTCGCAACATTATGGCATTGGCAAGACCAGGACCAGAAACGCAGCGTTTTTCATGGTGCTCTATTTATTTAATATTATTCTTTTTTTATTTCTTCATTTCGTCCATTTGTACGCCGGATAACGCAAGTTCCCACAGTACACCTCCACACGTCCTGATGTATTAGGGTCTTTTTTTTTTCGTTTAGTCCTGAGCCATCTTGAGCTCGTGAGCGCGGCCGTAACCCTCCCAGGCTATCGAAATGAAAAGGTTAGAACAAAAATTGTGAAACGGGAGACGACATGGACGTTTTTTTCTCTTGTTTTTAGGAGATTCTGCCAACCAGGAGGCAGAGATGAAGAAAACTTACGCTGCACGGGCTCGGGAGCAGGAGCAGGAGCCGCGAGGGCGGCGCCGACGAGGGCGATGAAGCTGGCAATCTTGGTGAACTGCATTTTTGGATAGTCGTTGTGAGTAGAAAAGGGGAAGATGAAAAGGGTTCGAGTTTTACAATGGATGTGTAGAGGAGAAACGCCCCTTCGCCTTGGGAGACGGTGTTTTATACGTTCCAGTACGGTCAACCATCTACACAGGCCATCATCATCCTTTCCATGTTCTGTGACTGGCGGCGTTTGCATCAGCTAGACTACCTTCCTTTTGCGAGTACATGCCGAGCCTGGCTTTGAGCCATGTCCAAAAGTTCCTTGATAACTCCCCGGCGCTCGCCTCCTGACAGGTAAAACCCCGTGCGGAGACTTTTTACGTGAACGCCACCTTAGAGGCGGGGGGGAGCTCGAGGATGGGAGCTCGAGATACTCGTACCAGTACGAATGTTGGTACGCATCGTCACCGGATCAGCAAGACCTGTGTGTAGTGGGCATATTCCGAGGCTTTCAGCCGCATACGACCTCACATCAGTCAGCCTCATTCACCCCCCTCTTCGCCCCCTGGACGAGCCATCATCTATCTATCAGTGGGCATGAGGTGGGCATGGAGTCTAAACACTTGTGATCCTCCCCAAACCAAACGCCCCCCGCCCCCCGCGCCGAGCGATGGCCTGCCTAATTGAGAAACCCCACGCAAGGTGACGGGCTGGCCGCGAATCCAGTTCCACGTATCAGAGAGCGTACTCAGTAGTAAAGAGACAGGGAATGTATGACTATAGGCTTGGGTCAGGAAGTCGGCTTACTATGGAGAACGGCATACCAATACCGGCAGCAAAGTACCCGGGGGGCACGACGCTCGAATGCAGGGCGAGCTGATGCGCATCTGGATCCGCGCTCGCCTCACTTTGAACAAAACAGGCTGATGGAGGGTCAAGACAAAACAAAAACAAACCAAAAATGTCATTCTCGTTATCGTCGGTGCTGTCATTGCCGCCCCATACGTGTGACCCCGCTCGCATACTCGAACCCCATGGCAAGTGTAAGACCTAGTAAAGTCCTGAGCCCACCACCTTCCACGTCGTGGTCCGCCGCCCCATTGCGTCGCGTTGATTAGCAATTCTCGGACAACGGAGGATGGGGTGGAATAGACGGGAGGCGAGTCGATGATCGTACGCACGGCGCCGGGATGGCGGTCGGCAGCATTGGCATCGGAGGGTTGTGGGCGAGTTGTAGGTGGGTAGCTCGGTATATCAACCGCTTCAAAGCATTTCGTTTTTTTCCTGTCTCTGTAATGGACAGCCTTCTAGCCATCAGTAGCAGTCCAATAGTCCGTGCTGCACTCTTCACTTTAGCCCATCTCTAATCTGTGTTGAATACCCCAGTCTTCCGAGGCCCGTCATCCTCGCCGGCACGCACGTCATGGGCAGCACTTACACGGAAACTTTCCAAACGTAAGGGTGCTGACTTGGGCTATTAATAGTAAACCTTTTTTTGCGGTACTCCATTCTATTGCTAATGATAAGGGCCTCTAGACTCTAGATACCGACAGGCCCCGTAACGGCGGCGTTGCTACATATGTCTCGCGGACGGCGTGTGAAGAGAGAGAGGCAGAGAGAAAGAGAGAAACGGCCATTTGTCGCCGCAGGCTACACTGCGTGTGCTTATTCACGCCCCTTCTCCGCTCCTCTGCCGAATATGGCGAGCACTAAGAACGCCTCATTTCGGACGGATCTGGCAGGTCCTTTGATTTGTAGTGATTGTGTTTTTTTCTTAAAAAAAAAAGTTGATCCGGCCACGGCCGGTTTTGCATCAGTCGTGGAATGCCTGGTCGTGCAAGGCAACACCACCAGTGCACCGACAGCCTTGAATTGACAAGCCCGAGTCTTCAACAAGTAACACAGCCAATATTGTCTGAAATTTACCAGCAAAGTTTTCAGAGGGAATCATTAGGGCGCAAGCTCTCACGAGTCCGTCTCATATTAGCGCGAGTTGAGTGCCTCTCCGGAAAGCTGTCACGCATCACCATGTCATATAAAGTAGGAACAAAAGGCAAGCGAGGATGGAAAAAGGCTCCGGTTTTCATTCTCTAATAGTGATGATGTACCTGTAGCCTCCTAATCCTGAACCATCTTCAGCCGGTACTGCTTGCCGTAGGCCTGCCAGTCTGTCCCATCGCGTCAACTTAGCCCACACCCCTTCGGACAATAATGCCATCATGGTCTCGCGTTGATGACGTACCTTGGGTCTCTGGTGGAGGGGCCGCAAGAGCTGCTCCGACGAGGACAATGAGACTGGCAATTTTGGCAACGTTCATCTTGATTTTTGGTTGTTTTTGCAAAGGAAAAAGGGTTGTTATTGTGACAAATGCAATGTCCAAAGTCTTTTGTCACTTGGGAACTGGAAGTCAACTGATCTTTATATCCAGAAAGCACTGTCATTTTATTATATTCACTTGATACTTTTATTAATTAACATCGGGTTCTTTTGCATTTCCTCATGCAGCATGTCCTCGAGAAGCATGAGCGTCCATGCGGCATTCGCAGTATGCGCAGTCGGCGTGGTCCCCTTCTCCCTCGGCCACCGACGGCACGATTGACACACTTCTTACACCACACAGGAAATATTCCGGGACAGTACTTTTGGGCATCAAAGGTTGCCAAGTCTAAATGGTTCCATGCCGCCAAGTCCTGTATTTCGTCTGTGGCCTCGGAGACTATGCCGTTTCGACACCCTCAATATGGCCCGCATCTGGTGGCGTGCCTGGACTCAATCTCCCTTTTTGAGGCAGCATCGCCTTGCTCCCACAAAAAAGACATTCCAGCTATCCCGAGGATAATGCACAAGGCCTCGGGTATCTTATACCGCACTCTACCCTCGGCAGTTCCGCCAGTTGCAGCTAGTGGTGACTCGCATCTTCCGAGTTGTGGTCGTTTTGCCGCAGGACGGGGGGGCAGGGGACTGATAATGGTTCTCCCTGCAGGTTTAAGCTTCCCCGCGTACCAACGTGATTTTATTAATAGTCTGACTCGGCCTCAGGATTTTGCGGCGCTGCGTTTGGCTGGACGCCTCGTCTCGGAGATTTCCGCTTTCGACATCAAGCCTATAACTGACTACCAGTAGCAGCCCAAGCCACAAAGCCACATTCGGAAGGTTCTTTTGTGTAAGTGGGAATGAGGTATTCTACGAGCTGCCTCCATTCTCGTGTGTCGGCAAGCGGGGGAAGAGGGCTATAGACCACTTCTTCTTATCGTTGGTGCCATCGAAACTATCGGCTGCCCTTTTGTTCATGCCCGTGGCGCCGCCACGAGGAAAGGGAACTTTTGGGTAGGATTCCGCTATTCGTGCATTGGCTTTCCGCATCGGGTAGCACCCCTAGTACGAGGGTTGGAGAACGTCGTGGGGACGCGGTGACCAGGCTGACATACTTATCGTGCCTTGTTCGGCGTGAGACTGGCGAGAGTCACTTGTGTTCGCCGATGTTGCCGTCATCATAATTTCCATTACGTGCCCGGCTCAGCCGTCTTGGCAGCTAGGAGATTGAATGGTCTTGTTCGGTCCCCGGACATCCCATATCGCCCTCTTTCCTGCCTGCATTCCATACACACTGTCTTCTTTTTTCGCTTTTCCGCTTCTTCTTCTTTTTCTTCTTCCCGTCAGACTTGCCTCTCTCTCTTGCCTTTACATGCTCAAATAACGTCGGGGCAAAAAAGAAAATGGGCTACGAGAAGCTTGGGTCAGACACCGACGGTAGCTCGACGGAGCAGCTGCTCTGGGAGTCGGAAGAGCACCACTACAGACGACCAACGGCACGTTGGAGATTATGGACGATCCTCAACACTGTTCTCTTTTGCGCCTCGCTGGGGTTCTTCACGCTCGGCTATCTTCAGGCTCACCCTACGGACCTTGAAATGATGAAGCGCACATCGTTCTACTGTACGCCTTGCACAACCATCCACCCCTTCTTCCCTCTCTCCCCTCTCACTCCTCTCTCCTCTCTCTCCTCTCTCACGCACACCTCAAACTGACACGAGCCAGCCCCCGTGTGGGACAGTATCAAGCTGCGGTCGCACGACGCCGTCGTCCGCGGCACGCTGTGGTCGCGCAACGAGAGCGACCCGTACCGCGACTTCATGACGCCCGACCCCGACGTCGAGGCGCGCTGGGAGGCGCTCGAGGACATTCGCGTCTTCCCCATCAGCGGGGCGCAGCTGGCGCGGCTGGGCAAGGACCCGGCCGTGTCGGTCAAGTTCCCGCCGTCGTACGGCCTCGGCGACGACGCCTACATGGCGCAGGTCGACGTCTTCCACCAGATCCACTGCCTCAACCTGCTGCGGCACCAGGCGTGGAAGGCCTACGACCACGAGGCCACCGTCCGCAGCGAGCCGTACCGGCCCTTGCACTGGATCCACGTCTCGCACTGCACCGACATCCTGCTCAAGAACCTCATGTGCGCCGGCAGCCTCGACATCGTCACCTACCAGTGGCTCGAGTCGCAGCACCGCCCCTGGCCCGACTTTGACGTCAACCACAAGTGCCGCGACTTTGGCGACATTGTCGACTGGCAGGAGCGCCACGCGGTGCCCGTCACCTGGGGCCGCAACGTGACGCGGCCCGTCGGTTTTCAAGAGGTCCGCATGCCGGACCTTTTCTTCGAACTCAACAACGTGACGAGGGAGTTTGTGGCCGCGGCCAGCGAAAAGGACTTTCAGGATGACCACGCGGGTCGCAGCCATGACCACTAGCTTGAGGCGAAAGCATTGGAATGTAAACTATAGTCGACGAGCCCAACATCACGACATGATATACCCGAGACTTGGCAAGAAATAGTTGTAGAAATGCAGTAAACTAGACTACAGAGGGTATTGTTTACTCGAAAAAAAAAAGAACAGATTAAAACTCATGCATCGAAAAAGAACAGTCGGGTAAATCCAAGCCATGCATCCAACATTGTTAAAGATGTCCGCCGAACCAGACCAAACGCCAAGCGCCGCTTATCCAATTGCTCAGCTTTTGCTCACGGCACTGAGATGCGCATGCAGAGACGCTCTCTTGCAGTTTACGTCGCTTTGGCCGTTCGGCGCACCTTTTTCGGGCTGCCGTTGCTCGTGCCGCTGGCCGACCGCGAGCCGGCATCAGCGTTGACGCGCATGCGCTCGAGCTTCTTGCCGAGGTTCGAGACGGTGCCGCTCGCTGTCGGCGCCGCCTCGGGCGCTGGCGAAAAGTCATCCCTCTCCTCCAGGGGCTTGCGCTTGGTCGGGCTGCGGCCGGCCAGCTCCCGCTTCAGCACGGCGTTTTCCCGGCGCAGACGCTCGACCTCCTCGGACAGGTCCTCGACGAGGACATTCTCCTTGTTGTACTCGTCGCCGTCCTCCGCGCAGCCGCCGGCACCGTCCAGGCCGCGCTCGAGCAGGTCGACTTTGCGGTCCCAGTGCTCCTCGCTGCGTTCCTGCTCCAGCGCGAGACTCGTCTTGAAGCGGGCCAGCTCCAGCATGAGGGTCTGCTCAAACTCGGCGGCGCACTCGTCGCGGATGGCCGCCTCGAGGTCGATGAGGCGATCCTCCATGCTCAAGAGGTGGGCCTCGGCCGTGAAGCGCGCCTCCATGTGGGCATCCGTCTCCGCACGCAGCTGGTCAATTTCGTCGCTGAGACGGGCAATCTCAAGAGCAGCAATCTCCATGGTGGCACGCTCGTCGACAGGCGAATGATTGCGGTAGTTGCCGTGGCCGCTGCCCGCAGGGATAAAGGGACGCTGAAAGTGATGTTGGACAGGGCTGACAGAGCGTGTTCCTGATGCGGGTGCAGGGCCGTTGGCGAGTATCGTAGCCGTGATGGAAGGAATTCGCGGTACAGTGACTTCGCGAGCGAGGGCGCTGTATCGAAGAATCTGAGAGGTTGCGTTGAAATCACCAGTTGGATCGGCGGTGACGATCATGACACCCTTTTGCGGGTTACGCCGAGGCATATGAGGGCTTGTATGTGAAGGGAAAGAGTTGGAAAAGAGAAGCTCAGTCAGCTTGCATTGTCTATAAGGGACAACATTGGGCTGCAACACGTCAGTATCAGGTTGAGCAGGCAGGATGCAAGGGTTATTCATACCTTGGTAGATGTCCCTAGCTCGCTCTGGGTCTGCAGGCACTGTCCGAGATACATGAGGCTCTCGTTAATCTTGCCAGCCTCAACGAGCGTGGCGCCGGCCGTCTTGGCCTCTCTGGCACGCTCGCTGCCCGCCAGATCGACGACTGTCAGCTTGCTGCCACCCCACGGGCCAGGCCGTCGACCGCCGTGGCGCTTCTTGACTTCGAAGCAGAAGAAGCCGTGGCTTCGGCTTGACACGCTGTTGCTGCCGGTCCCCGTAACGCGACGCTCCTGGAGGCCAGCCTCGAGGACGAGCAGAGCCTCCTTAACCGTGGTGCAGACAATCTTGCGGAGACCAGCGACGACCTTGCGGTCAGGCGACAGCTCCGTCGACTTGAAAAGAAGGGGCCGACGGCGGAACTCCTTGGTGGCAGCGTTCTTCGTTGCCGGCGTAAGAAGATCGTAGATGCGGTCGTTGTGCACCTCGTACATGGACACCACAACGACGTATTCCGAGGACGTATCGCACGGCACGAGGACTCCGCTCACGTCGGGCTGTTTCGGGAGCGCATTCGGCATGGGTGGGAGGTTACGTCTGGGCGCCGGGGACATGATGCTCGAGCTAAAGTCGCCCTGGATGCTGTTAGCCATGACATTTTGGCGCCGGGCGCTGGATTTGCCGCGGGCGGTGGCTGTGAGAGCCATGTAGAGAGGGTCCAGCCGATGCTGGGAGAGGAGGTTCTTGGGCAACGTAGCGGCGGGCTGCCGAGAGCGGTACTACTGCTCGGGCAGCCTCGACAGTCGTGGCAGTGTGGGTGATTGTGGTGGTGATTGTGGTGGTGGTGATTCGGGAAACGAGCAGGGCAGGGTTCGTACAAGCATGGGCGTGGCAGCGCGCGAGTTGGCCCGGGAGAGCCGCGAGGGGTCGGCAAAGACGGTCTCAAGGTACTGCGGCGCCGCCATGAGGGTCGACTCGGAAGGATCGCAGGCCTGCAGCGACTCGATGACGGCGGGCAGCGAGGCGGCGTCGAGCATGCTGGGGCCGATGGAGCGGAAGACGACGTCGACGGCGAGCTGGGTGAGGCCGCGCTGGGTTTTGGAACCGAGGATCGTGTGTGTCTAGGGGGGTTTTAACAAAAAACGAGGTCAGCGCCAAATGTTTTTCCCTTCTCTGCCGCACATCACACAGCTTTTGCGTGTGTTGCCAAGCGCCATACCTTTCCGGAGCCCGTGACGCCGAGCGTCGCGACGACGGCGTCGGTGCCCTCGCCGCCCTTGGGAGCCAGCACGCCCTCGACCATGCCGACAATCTCGGTGCTCGAGAAGACGTCGAGCTGCGAGGCCGTCTCGGCAAAGACCTGCGTAAAGCCGAAGCGCTCAATGGCGCGGCGGCGGTCCGACGGCGGGTTGAGCGTGATGTGGCTCGGCCGGACGCCGTCCTGGTCGGGCGTCTCGACGGTGAGCACGCGCTCCGCCTGCGCGGCCGCGGCCGCGGCGGCGGTGGGCGGCGGACGCAGCCGCAGGTAGACCTCGAAGAGGTTCTGCGACGTCTTGGGGACGGGGGCCGGAGGAGCGTCCATATTGTGGTCGCGAAGATCTTATGATCGGTTTCCGTTGTTGGTTCGCGAGTGAGAGTTGGTTTTTGAGTCTGAGGGGGCGGGCCGGGGGGGGGAGGACGCAGGAAAAGAAAGGATAGGGGGAATAAAATGCTAGATGAGCAACGCTGGGTGAAATCTGGCGGATTCGAGAGCCTTTTGCTGTAATTTTATTTCATTGCTACTACTTGACGTTTGCACGGAACAAGGGCCGTGAATGAGATTACGCTGGTCCGATTGTTTATTGAGTTTGGGAGTGGCCCAAAGTGGTAATGCTGTGGTTGACCCAGCAACGCCCTGTGGTACAAGTACAGGGTAGCGGGTTGGACGTGAAGGGAGGACGATGTCTTTATAAATTACGCTGTGCATATTCCAAAAAAAAAATAGGAACAGGAATGAAACGAGACGAAATTGAGAGGATATAGAATGGTGTCGAAGACTTCTTTTTTTTCTCTCTTTATTAGGCTTCAGCAGTATTTTCATTGGCTCTTTGCAAGGAACGGGGTAAGCACACATCTTAGGTGGTAATGGCTGGCCTCCGGCTGGCTACGCGCTGTTGAAACAGTCTCACCTAGAACGTGGCTCTACAGAATCTTGAACGAAAAGTCGAGCATCCAAATGCGGTGAATCTTTACTCAGTTTTATTCTTCAGAGGACTTGGCATGTCGAGGTGCCTGCAGGAGGCCATCTCGTATGTACATAAGGCGACTGATAAGACTTACGTAAAAGGTATAGCGTCTGCTGCCTACAATAGCTCCTCAAATAATTTCACCTCAGCCTTATTTGCTAGCGCCGTCTGCCTCGGCTGCCTCGAACAAGGGGCGGCGGCGAACCAGACAAAAGGAAAAATTGAAAAGAGGGAGAATCTTGCCACCGCCATCATTGCAACCGTCTTTCGTTCAACGGCCATTCCCGGCCAGTCACTCGCTTTTCTGCTTGTTTTGCGTCTTGCTGTTGTGTAGGTAGCAGCGGACTTCTGCTTGGTCGATAACCCTCGTTTACATCGGCTCCCAACAACCTGCACACACAGAACACGCACCACGAGACCAACCCACACCAACAAACACGCCTCCCGATCCTCAATCTGGACGTCCAAGACCCAAAATCGCCGACTCGCGAGACCATGGCGTCGTCGGACCAAACTGCGGCTGACCGCATGCCAACGGTCCACGAGTATGGCCAGCGCGCCCTCGCGAACCCCTCGCCGGCTGGCCCCGCCGCCCCCGAGCAGCCTTCACCCGTCTCGCCACCTACGACGGAGGCCACGCCTTCTGCTCGCCACGCGGAACCCGTGAGCCCTGAGCAGCAGCAGCAGCAGCAGCAGCAGCAGCAGCAGCAGCAGAGTGGACAAGCTGCGCAGCCAGACGCCCAACGCGAAGCCGTTTCTGGGGCCGCCGCCGCGGCCGACTTGCCGTCGCAGCAGCCGGCAAACCCTGCGTATGTCGAGGAGAAGCCAAGCGCCATCTTCGCCTGGAAGCGCCACCACATGCTCCTCGTCCTCCTCGCGCTCGTCCTCTCCATTGTCGGCCTGGGCTTCTCCGGCCACGCGGCCGCCACGGGCGCCTTTGACCTGTCAGGCGAGGACGTCATCCTGGCCATCCCCATCCCCGTCTACGTCCTGACCATCATCTTTGCCGTCGCCGAGACGGCGGTCCGCGCCTCGCTCAAGTTTGCGCGGGGCTTCCACCCGGCCGTGCACACGGGCGTCTGGCTCATCTGCTGGCTCGTCTACGCCGGCCTCATTGCCGCCTTTGCCATTGTGGTCCGCTGGGTGGTGGACGACTACGACTACGACGACGATGACGACGGAAACGGGCGTGCCTTTTACAAGCGTCAGTTTATCGCCCAGTTCGTCTTCATCATCCTGCTCGCCCTCAACACCTTTGTCCTCTTCATCGTTGCCTGCATCGACACCCAGGCCTACAACATGGCCAAGGCGCGTCCGGCGGCCACAGACGCCAACGGCAACGCGCTCGACCCCAACCACCACGAGGACCGCTCCTGGCGCGTCACCAAGCTCGTCTTCAACGTCCTCGTCATCGTCTTTTGCATCATCGGCTTCGCCATCGGCGTGTCCATGGTGCGCTTCCAGGACGCCTACTCGGCCAGCAACATTGTCTTCCCTGCCTGCGCCTGCGCCCTGCTGATCCCCTTCGTCTGGGCCGTCGCCGACCTGTGCTTCGCCGTCACCGGCCCGCGCCGCGTCTTCCTCCAGGGCGTCCACCCGGGCGCCCACGTCGGCATGTGGCTCGTCTCGTGGATCGTCCTGGCCATTGTCGGCGGCATGCTCTCCACCTATGCCGTCATCAACGTGGCCGAGTGCAACGACTACCGGGATCGCAACTTGCGCCGCTCCGTCGTCGTCGCGGACAACTATGCGCTTCCTGATGTACCCGTCATCAACGTCGCCGTCGTTGCCAACCAGGCTCGCCAAGTCGGTGGCGCTGCATCCACCACCACCAGCCTGTTCGCTACGCCTACGACAAACCCGAATGGCAACCCCAACACAATGAGGCCCACCAGCACCCGAGTACTCAGTCGTCTCCCAACCACCACCACGTACCCGTACGACCCGCCGACCGGCGACGGCGACCCTGAGGATGACCCGTATGAGGACCCGTACTATCTGTACCGTTCGTCCACCAGCAGCTCCTACAGCAGCCGTCCCACCGACAGTGTCTACGGAAGCAATTCCGACAACGACGATCCCAGAGACTACCCGCACAGCAGCAGCTACTACAACGACCCGTACGACAGGGAGCTGCGTGACTTCTGCGCGCAAAAGGGCATCGACGGGCCCATGATTGCCACCTGCGTCTTCATCTGGATCGTCTTTGTGTTTGCCTTTGTGCTCTTTGTCGGCGGATGCTCCGACACGTACCTCCGCAACCACCTGCGTAACCCCTTCACCGTCGTGTACGTGCCTGTTGGCCAACCCGTCGTCCCGGGGCCGTACCAGTTTCCTCAGCAGCCCGTCTATTCGGGCGTGCCGATGCAGGCGGGCGAGAAGCAGCCGATGATGGGCCAGGCCCCTGTCATGCAGCAGCACCAGCAGCACCAGCAGCAACAGCAACACCAACAGCCACCTGCACAGAGCAACGTGATTGAGTATTATGGACACGCGCAGTAAGGGGAACCACGTCTACATCTATATGGTAAATGATTGTCCTGCATTCATTTTGGGAGCTGTTTCGTATTTTGAAGCATTTTTATCACCATTTCTGTAGCATTTTGATGCCATTTTCGGATACCATTAACATACATTGGCCATACGCCACTTAATACATCTTTTCGCATAAATACCAGGCACAGTGAAGTCTTGTAGCATGCAGATAACAGCAGCTCCGACCTTGTCTCTTGATATATGTCTCCCATCTTTTACACCTTGAAATCTCGAAAGTTTGGCCTATTTTTCATCCACCGAGCAGATGCGTCCGCATCAATACAGTAGCCGTCTCCAGCCAAAGAACTGGGGCATTCATTGGTGTGCAAGTTGGTCTTCTATACTGGAACAAGGCCAGACATTGGCAATACCCGATAGAAAATACTATGAACGCACAAAGAGGATAGAGGAAACGTAAAAAAGAACAAAACACGAAAAAAAAAAGAAAAAAAAAAAAAGAACAATCATGGTAGTCATCAGCAAAAATAATACGACCCCGCCAGGACTCGAACCTGGAATCTCCGGTACCGGAAACCGATGCCTTAGCCATTAGGCCACGAGGCCGATCGCTGTATTAGTCATCTATTGTAATACAAGACTCTTACTCTGGCTAATAACCTACTACTCGACACGGGCTTTTGTACTGGAACCTGCTCACGTTGTCGAGCGCAATGACAGAAAACGTCCCTATCCTGTCCCAGAAAAGGCTATCTGATTGCAGGAGATATCTCCACCTGTGATCTGTAAACTGGAATATCTTGGTCATACAGAGGTTCTCACTCGGTCTAATGCTCAACTGGTGAAGCACATATATGTGGCCATGCTGATTGATTAAGGGTCGACATAATCATATTCAATTTTATGCTATGCTACATGTACAATGCGTCAAGTTCGTCCTACTCTTCTCAGAGCAGTGTATGTGCAGTGCGCGCCTCAGTTAAAAGCTAAACAATCCGCTACGTTGCTTGCCGTACGGATAGACAACCACGGCCGAGATGAAGAGGCCTACCGACACACCAATTGCGACTTCAATCATGCCGTAACCCAGGCCAGTCAAAGAGTTGTTCGAGTTGACGACTGTGGCGTCGTTGATGGTGCCGTCCTGGATCTGCTTCGAGTACTGCAGGCCGGAAATGATGGCGCCGGACGCGGCGAGACCCGACGAGACAATGGTAAAGATGCCCGGGATAATGGCCGACGCGGCATGGCCGTGCCAGAGGCGGCTGTAGAGGTTCCCCGCCGTGCCCAGCGCGAACGCGCCGACCGTGTTGGCCAGACCCGTCGACGAGCCCAGGCGGTTGCTGAGAAAGTAGTTTGGCATGTAGCCGATGAGGCCGAAGACGGCCATGATGGGCGTCTGGCGGAAGCGGGCCTGGTTGACGAGGCCGGCGAGGATGCAGTAGACGGCGACAAAGGGAAAGTGCTGCACGTAGGCGTTGCCGTACGGCTGCTGGGGCTCGCCGACGCACGACCCCTCGCCCGTGGCGCCCTTGTCGATGAGGCCGTACGCCGTCGTGCCGATGGTGACGCCGTAGCCGAGAAACAGCGAGTACAGGATGGTGTAGACGAGGCGGACGGAGCCGGGGATGATTTGGTGCGACTGCAGCTCCAGGCTGCTGCACAGGACGGAGAAGCCCGGCAGGATCATGCAGATGGACGACTGCGCAATGGCGGAGAAGCAAAATACGTACTTGCGGTCCGCCAGGTCGGCAAAGGGCCCCGTCGCCCTGATGGAGCCGATGCCGCGCGCGATAAAGGACGTGATGATGGCCATGGCCACCTCGAAGACGTTGGCGAAGAGGATCGAGTAGGGCGCGACGACGTGCTGCATGAAGCCGACAAAGGCGCCGAGGACGAAGATGACGGGCAGGTCGATGGGGCGGGCGCCAAAGGCCCAGGGCCCGATGCAGGCCGACGACAGGCCGTAGAGCAGGACGACAAAGGGCTTGTTGTAGCGCGGGCCGCGGCGCATGATCCTGCCGAGCTCCTCGGCGGCCTCGTCGGCACCCGTGCGGTCGTGGACGACGCTCTTGTAGATGTTGTGCACCTCGGTCAGGCGGCTCAGGTCCATGCCCTGCACGGCGCGCACGAGCTTGACCTGCGCCGTGTGCGTCTCGCGGTCGTCAAACGACATGACCATGCAGCCCGGCATGTACAGGAACTGCGCGCTGACGTCGAGGATCCCGGCCGTCATGACCATGTACTGCTCGAGCCGGTGCGTCGGCGCCCCGTACGCCATCAGCGCCCTGCACAGCTGCATGATGTAGCGCTGCCGCGCCAGCACCGACGCCACGTGCACCGTCAGCTTCTTCTGCTGCCGCCGCCGCTGCCGCTTCAGCCGGCGCTGCTCCGCCGTCGGCGGCGCCAGCGCCGACAGCCTCGGCAGCGACGACGTGCTCTTCTTCATGTCGGGGTCCTGGTACCACTTGGTGCGCTTGTCGCGCGCCGCGTCCTCGTCGAGCACCTCCTTGTTGAGGAAGTACTCCTTGTTGATGATGTTCTTGCTCGTCCTTTCCAGCTGCGACAGCCGCAGCAGCGTCGAGAGCAGCCCGGCATTCACTGGCGCCGAGGCCGGCTCGCCCTCGCCACCGCCGAGGCCGTCGGGCGTGGTGGCCGCCGTGGTGCCGCCGCCATCCGGCGTGGTCGCGCCCGTCGACAGGCCGTCCGTGTGAGGCTTGCTGTGCAGGCCAAAGGTGCGGATGATGTCAGCGGCCTCCTGGTCTTGCACCTCGCGAAGCGTCGACGCGTTCCCCTTTTCCTCGTCCTCCTCGCCGCTAGCGCCGTGGTCGCCGTATGCCGCGGCTTGTTGTAGGTCGTCGGTGGCCCCGACGTCGTCCGGGTGAAACCCAGGGTCCAAGCCGTCCTCGCCGTGCTCGGGCCGCCGCATGCTGTCGGCGATGGACTGCAGCTTGGCGGCAGAGATGAGTTGCTTCCAGCGATCCATGGCGACCAGGACAACCAATGTTATGGAACGCGGGGACGATGGGGTCTTCTTGGGACAAGAATTGGCACAGCGTCGACCGTGTCAAAAGCAGCGGAGCTGGCACACTTTTAATGTGGACGAGAGGCTCGCCATTGCTCGCTGCGCAGGGGAGCGCTGCACGCCAGGAATAACGAGAAAATGCAACCTCCCACCCCGTGTTACCTACAGACGTCATCGCCAGAAGACGGAAGGCTCGGCACTAGCACCAAGTGATATGATGTAACAGGGTTCTCCATGGTCTCCATTAAGACGAGTCCTTTCTGGGTCAGCCATGGATGCCCAGTGGGGCACACTTGCTGCGTGAGGACTAAAATTGAAGAAGCTGACGAATGCCATCAGTCGAGCAAGGATCAAACACTGTCGTGCCGATGATGTGGGATGCTGTTCTGTCATGTACGTGGCTGGGATTGCGAGTTCGCGGTCTGTGTCCAAGTCCCCAACAGTTGCATAGCATCCATCGGCAACAACAAGCGATTGTATCCGGCACTAATCCGTAGTCTTTTTTAGTGATCGACGGGGGGAGTAGTGTCTCAGGGGAAAAGCTTGAACCAATAGAATCACGCAAATTTAAATGACGATCATACATGTTCCTGGTATCGCGCGGGGTGCTGAGCGAAAAGAAAATGTTCCATAATACTACGCTGTGGTTATAATAGGCCAACGAACGAGCACCTAGCCCGACTCGCACCGTTGCCAAATGATCAGGGCTGGGGGTTCGAATGTCCTTTGAGAGATAATCACCTCCGGCTTCCCGCCCCTTCATCTGGGTACATCCAAATGTGTAGTCTGCTGCGAGTAGGTACATTAATGCGGATCAAAGAGAGCAAGAGGGCATCACCAGGTCACGGCACGAACAGAAGCGTCGAAGAAGAACCTTGATTGTGATGATGCAGGAAGAAAGAAGCTATCTAGGAGGGTGGCGTCGGCGTCAGTGACCTTCTGTGGGTGCCTGCTGACTCAGCTGCTGGGCTGTGCCTGCCAACATACATGACACTGTTTTGGGATGAAGAGTCAATCGTGTACGCAACACGCATCAAGCTCCGAGAGATGATGAACCTGTAGGGAGAAACGCATTATCGGGACCTTGTTCCCGTCCGGCGGCTTTGCGTTACATCATTACACCATTGTGCAGAAGGAATATCACAACGACTTTGTGATAGGCCGATGGGAGAGCCATCAAGCAGCTTGCTTAAACGTGTACGGTGATGTGTAGTCCAAGTATAATCAAATGCCGCGCTGATATTGAAATGCTGACTCAAAAAGCAAGTATTAATACTACAATGAATACAATGAATACAATGAAAATGCTCATCGCTGTGGTTGGGACACATTTCACATCATGTTACCCAATGCTGCCGCCACCTTTGGCGTCGCCGTGTCGAAAAGAAGCCTCCAGTCTTCTGCCGACAATCGCGACCTCGCTGCTTCCATCTTCATCTCGTCAACAATGCCGTGAATCTCGACAACCGCGCTCTCGTGCGCGTCGAAAATGTCGCAAAGCCCCGACGCGCATCGCCCCTCGTCCCAAAAGGCGGACTCGTACAGGGACGTCTGTCTTTCTGCCAGCCGCTGTTCGAGAGCCCCGACTTGCGTCTCAATCGCCTCCGACGCCGCCGCCGCGCGCGGTGCGCCGCATCTTTCCAGCAGAGCAGTCCATACTTTGCAAAACTGAGAGAGGGAGCAGCGCACCAGCTCCGCAGGCGGTGCGCGCTCCAGCTGCTCCGCCGACCCGGTCGGGCGCTGCTCGAACCGGCTGGAGTTTGTCAAGTCGTTTTGTGCCTGGACAAGGATGTCGAGCATCTTTTCGCTGTCGGCGTACAAGGTGTTCTTGCTTTCCAGCTGTCCAATTGCCATGGGCGCAAGGAGCGACAAGACTTCAAAACTCCCTTGATGCACCGAGTGGAACATGTCGTCCGCATCCAAGCCTGCTCTGCACAAGAGCGTCTTCTCCCCCCCAGGGTGGAACGTGGATAGCACAGAGATATCATATACAGTGTCGCCGATCGAAATCCAAATGTCCCCTGGGGCGTTGTGAGTAGCCATCTCAGATCGAGATATAACGCGGCCTGCCAGAGTGCGCGCCGTGGCAGCGCTCGGCTTGGCAGCCGCGACATGCAAGTGCAAATCAGGCATGCTGGAAGTGTTGATCTGAGCCATCCGCCGGTCTGCATCGAGACTTGTATGCTTTGAGGCACGGTTCAGCGCTTCAGCCACGCTCAGCCCAAACTCGGACGATCCGCAGACATAAGTCGGCGCGGACCGCCTCTGATGGAGGTCTTGAAGCACGGCTGGTGCTCTGCCATGGAAGGCGCGGCAATTTCTCCCTGCAAGCAACTCCAAGTCTCGGCTCTCAGGCTTCGATAGACATAAGACGACCTTCAGATGCGCGCCAAACTTGTCCATGGCGTCCAGCAGCTCATCTGTATAGATGAAACAGCCCAGGTTCTGCGCGCCAATCACCAGCGTGTAGGTACCGACCAAGGAGTCCCGTCGAGATAACCAGCCTAGGAAAACGCCGGCGCCGCCGTTTTGAGCGATGAAGAAGGCCTCGTCGCTTTTGTTCTTGTTTGCCTTGATTCGAAAGTGAGGGCTGGGGGATAGCGCAACGGAAACGGGAAAGGCAGTTTCGCGCTGGCAGATGAATGTCGAAACAAGACCGGCACTGCGACAGCAAATCTCCACAGATCTGGTAACGTGTAAATCGTCGTCGCTCTCAGTGCCAAAGTCTGGAATCGGGTACGTTTTCGTGATGGAGTATGTCCGCGTCTGAGTGCCAAAGTCCTCGCTGTGAACCGTGACCAGGATACCATCTCCTGCGGCAAGGGCCATGGGCGCATCAAAGTCGAGTCTGATAATCTTGGACTCGGTGTCGTGCCTCCCGGTCGACTTGCGATGGATAGGGGTCGCTGTAGCGGGAATTCGTCTCGTAGCTGGATCGCTCCCGAACCGTACAGTCATTGCCTTGCTCAGAGTGTTGGAGATGTGCCACTCTGGAGATTTGGCATTCTGTGTGCCTGACGACGTGTAGAGCTGACCTGCCCGCAGCGCCAGCACGATCCTCATGGCCTTCTTCCGATGCATCTCGTACAGGTCGTAAAGGAGCTGCTGAAAAACGCTGAACGCTTGCGACAGCCTGGGTCCAGCGCTCCCAGACGCAATGTAACTTCGAACAGAGGGCCCGGCCGCAATCTTGTGGATAAGCCGGCGAATAGTGGGAGGGAAATGCCGAGTCCGCATGTCCAGCTCTGCCAGTAGTGTGTCACCCATTGGATCCCCTGCTTTGCCGCAGACTGCGTCCAACATGCGGAACATGGGGCAGTCTGCGCCGCCGGCACCAATGGTTGACAGACCGACGGGCTTGGAGTACTTGGCAAACGTCTGGCCCCAAATGACTTCGTCAATGACCATTTCAAACAGCTCTTCTCGCGCGAGACTGACACCAATCTGGAGCCTTTCAAAGACGCCCGAAATGTCGGCCTCATGGGTGGCGATGTCGCGCAGCATGACTGGCAGTCTCTGCAGCATTTCCGTCGCGGACCGCTGGAAGAGCTCCTGGACCGATCGCTGCGTGCCGGTCGTGTGTATGATCTCGTGCAATCTGCCAAACTGACGATGGGATTCGGGATCACGGTAGTCGCCCTGCAGGAACCAATCTTGGGTACAGGTCCGGTACAAGAGATTGACCAGGTCCTGCTTGTCGTCGGGGAGTGGCGTCTTGTTTTTTTTTGCATCAGAGGCCTCTTTCAAGAGTAATTCTGCTTCTCTGAGCGCCAGGCATCCCGCCTCGCAGCAGACTTGGTCGTCGAAATTGCCCTCCAAGATGCTCTCGAATAAGATAATGGATAATTCCTCATGGTATATCATCTGCACGACAAGCTTGTGATTGTGCAGGTTGATTGGTGTTGAAACGACGCCCTCGCGTGGCCACGCGTAAGACTGTTCGAGAGTGGTGAAGTAGACACTGAAAGCAGAGCATAGCTCTCTGTCTAGGATAGATGCATATGCAATAGTCTCCAGAGTCTCATGGGTGAGGCTGCGATCCAGGACTTCGATTAGCGCCCGGTGCTGACCCATCTGGGCAGCGCGGCCGAGATTTTCGACAACTTCTCGCACCAGCAGGAAGCATTTTTGTATCTCTGGATCCGATACACGGGTCTGGAGATGCTTGAACCGCACAACAGGGGCCAGCAACCCTTCAATTGATTTCGTCATTTTAGGCAAGAGCCTATATCTGCCGCTACAGGGCGTCTAGAAAGCTGCGATACCAGAACAGACTCGACAGTGAGAACTATAGGCTTGATATAAGATGGCTTTTACATTTTGCATAAACATGTGTTTACAATTTGTATAACGTGAACATTTCTTCAACATTGCACCGAGCCGTCCGAGCATAAAATTTAGAGGTCGAAGCGCGTGATGCGCTGTGGCATCAAGTGCCCAGGTAGCTCCGCGGCTGGTGGGCGATTTATCGCGTAGTTTGCCCTCGAGTTTCCACCGCTTCAGGTGAACATTTACATCGCACGGCCCATTAAATTCCATCATAGCGTGCTGGCTGTTTCAGCAGCGATCCCATGGAATTACCCGCCCCGGCACTACTAGTACAGGCCAACAGCGCTGACAGTCGGGCAAAAAGTCAAAACTCGGCACTGACACATCACGGACCGCAGCACATTGTTGGGCAAATCAACCGCAAAGGGTAAAAAAAAAAAAAAAAAAAAAAAAAAAAAAAAATCTCGTCTCATGCAGGGCTGGGTGTGGACTCGGTAGGAGGTTGTCATGGCCGAACGGAACCCGACGCGCGACTTACACGGGCCGAACATTGCTTCGCGAGCAGCGGAGGCCCTATTCTGCGCAGCACCAGGTTCGGAACATGCCTGTCTTCAAGAAAGTCTGGGTGGTTTTCAGAGACCCAGTCAGTCGCACGACAGAATTATTGACAAAGTACAGTGAGTAAGCCATTCATCTTTCGTGTCAAGCGCTTGGGCAGCGGGAAGCGGCGAGGTCCAGCACGTGGCCAAGTCTGAACTAGCACCGGGCTGAGCTCTAGTGACAAGGTCCCTTGTTCACAGCTTTTGCAGCCGGAGATGATCACCCATCGAGGATCGAGGGTGTTGTGTTCGTTATCTGCTCGACATCAAACTGCTCAGTAGGGTTGATGCGCGACTCATGCATAGGAACAGGTCCACAAAAGGGGTCAATCGGCATGCAACCTTTCTTTGTTGGTCCTCGGCTGTCGCCTAGTGGAAAGCTTATCTCCCCCCTGTAGATCAAGAACCCCGTTTGATGACACTACTTTCTCCGTTCGATGCCGAATACCTGCTCAATCTGCGCGAGGAAGGCAACTCGCTGGTAGCGAGGCTTTGTGATAACATCAAACAAGTTGTCCCCATTTCTGGCATCACAATTGTATAGGGAGCCTCGATTGGTCTTTCTCAGAACTGCTTACAGATGTTAGTCTCTCTGTGGTTCTTCCGTTCTCCGCCCCATCGTTCATGCATCTGCCGAGTATAATGGTCAAGTTTTATAGTTTGACAATCCGATGAAATATTTGATTTATTTTGAAGTAATGAATTATGGAGACTTTGATTGATGCGTGAACGGAGTATACCGTGCTACTGTACTATGTAGATTGTACCTGAGTTGGCCTTGGCTATGCAATCGAAATGTGAGTCCGCTAATACAATGAAGCTAGATAGGTAACAAGCAGCGCGCTAGCAATGGAAATGCCCGTAAAACGAAACCCGGCAATGCACCACTTGCCACAGCTCACCCGATCCTCGAGATCGAGCAGGGAAACGATGCCACCGACGCAGAGCGAGCATCCCGCCACGGCAATAACGTTGAACGCAAGCCCCATACCGGCGTACGAGCCCGCAAGGTATAGCAGCATGGATGTGCCCGCCGCAAGCACCTCCAGGACGGGTCTCGCGTATCCCTGCACAAAGACGGCCAGGCTGTTGACGCCGAGTTTCACGTCATCGGCCAGGTCCATGTGCGCATAGATGGTATCAAACAGGACGACCCACAAGGTTGTCGCCGCGGCCAGGCATTGCGTCGACGGGTCGAGCCACGCCTTGTCGCCGCCCATGGCCGCGCTGCCGACGAGCGAGCACAAGCCCATGCAGGCCCCGAGAACCAGCTGCGGCGCGAAAATCTGCCGCTTCGCGAACGGATAGTAGAGTATGGCCGCGACGGTGGGCACGCAGGGCGCCCGCGTACCGGGCGGCAGCAGGAGCAGGCACGCCGCCGACAGGACCGCCAGCGCTGCGGCAAAGACGAGGGCGGCGCCTTTGGTGACGGCGCCGCGCGGGATGGGCCGCGTCTTGGTCCGCTCGACCTGCGCGTCAATCGGCGCGTCAATCAGGTCGTTCCACGCGTGGGCGCCGCTGTTGACAAACACGGCCCCGACGAACACGACGGCCGCGACGCGCAGAGTCTCGCGCAGCGGCGCCCGCGCGAGAAACGCGGCGTGCAGGACGCCAAAGAGGTGCGAGAGGGTGACGACGAAGAGGCCGTGGGGGCGGTGCAGGCGCGCGAGCTGGATGTACGGCGTCCAGGACGCGGGGAGGCTGTTCATCCAGCTGCTGGCGTAATGGCCGCCGAACTGCTGCGCAAGGGGAGACTCGTGAGCCTCGGGTGCTGCAGCGGCGGCGACCTTGTTGAGAGTTTTTGTTTGGGACATGGCTGTTGCGAAATGCCAAAGGAGGATGCAGAAGGCGTATTTTGAGCAGCAATTGACGCGGGCTGTATACGCATGGGTCTCTGCGACCTTTATATTCATTGTACTGGAAGGTGTATGTCTTGTAGATGCGTGACTGTTTGGAAGAGTCAATGTGGCTCTCGTCGGCCCGAGCGCGTTGCACGTTCAAGATGCTGCTCTTGGACGGCTTTCGCCTTGTGGAGTAATTAAGGACCGCCCGAGTTATTCGCCGCATTGATGGTCGGATGATGCCTGTGCTCACAGACCTGACGTCGGGCGATCAGACCGTCCGGCGATGTCCTCGTTAGCATGCTCGGGTCGGCGAATTGCTTCCCGTAATAGTTGCTCCGTCACCGATTCAACCATGTGATGCGACGGATGATTCGACATCGAAATAGATTTGTGACGAGTCGCGAACTCAATAAATACAACGTTACGATTCCCGATCGCAAGTTCCCAACCTGCGCAGGAGTCATTCACACCCCGAGCCTTGTTCGTCAATCAAACTGTGGGCGTGGTCTTTGCATGCGACATTGTAATCACGGCAAAGAAAATCGCAGAAACCAGGCAACATGACTGCTCAATCAGCCGCGCAAGCCACCGGCCGCCTATCATTTCAAACGGCCACCCTCTCTCACGTCGCCGCCTTGAGGGCCCTCGTCGTGTCGGCCTTTCGTGGCCCCTCCAGCCGCGAGGGCTGGACCACCGAGGCCGATCTCTTCACCGACGAGCGCATCTCCGAGGCCGGTCTGGTCGCCAAGATCCAGCGACCGGCCAGCAAGGTCGTCATGGTGCTCGACGACCAGAGCGGGACGCTGCTGGGCTGCGCCGAGATCGTGGGCGGCGGCCAGGGCCCCGTCGCGCAGATCGGCATGGTGGCGGTTGCGCCGAGGAGCCAGGGTCGCGGGATCGGAAAGGCGCTGATGGCGCACCTCGAACAGATTGGGCGGGCCGAGTACCAGGCCGAGAGCATGGAGCTGTACGTGATTTGGACGAGGAACGAGTTGATCGACTTTTATATCCGCAGGGGGTTCTCGAGGACTAAACGGACGAAGCCGTTTCCGTACGGCGAGTTGGTGAATGGAAAGGCATTGCGAGATGATTTATATTTTGTTGTATTGGAAAAGACATTTCCAAAGACTTTACCAAACTAGTTTAAAGCTCAGCTTGGGCCTTGACGTCGCGGCCAGTGTTGGCATGCTCAGGAATACATAATAGCCTCAAGTTTTTTTTTTAACAGGCTTGGCTTCCTATGCCGCGTATTAAATGGGCAATCAAAATTTTTGTTTAGTATCAACCTCGAGTGGAAGGGATCATCTCAGATGACATTGTCAAGGGTATAGAAAGTCGTACTCGACGCTGGCTCGGCATGTAGAGGCGCTGCTGAATTGATGTCAACTCCAGACAAGAGCTCTTCGATCGAGAATGTGCTTGACCAGTACCGAGACTTTTACCGACACCCAGCAGCTTGCAAAAAAAAAAAGAAAATGCAGCTTGGAGACCAGGGTCTTTCGAGTCTACTGGAAATGAGTAAAGAAATGACAACTCTGGGTGCGCCCCTTTCAAAGTTTGGACAGTGTGCATTGAAAGAGTGGAATAGACCCAAAGCATCACCAATCATCAGGCACTAGATGGGTTGTAAGACTATATTTGTTTTCTTTGCCATTGAGTCATGTTATTAATGGTGAATCTCCGCGAATGGCCGGCCGAGCTTAAACTCCAGCTGGAGAACTCCATACAACGACCAGAAGCTACCAAATTCCGCCGAGCAAGCCTTTTTCGGGCCCGTCCTGCCAAAACCTCTTCAAGATGACGATGAACCCGCAGGTTCGCATCAATATGCGAACCCAGTTGCCCCAACCGTCTACGGTTGGCAGCAATGAGCCTTGCTGCCAGTGCTGCAGCAGCGACCATCTCCGCACCTGTCTCTGCCAATCTCGCGCCACCCAGGCTTGCAACGACCCCGGCAGAAAGGAGCAGACCCCTCCCAGTAGCATGCAGCGATGTCGATTGGTGCGTTGTCGTCGTCAATGTCATCCTGGACGTCTGTGGGAGACGATGCAGGGCTTTGATCAGCTTTTCAGGTAAAAATTAGTCTTCCGGTCTGAATAGTAAAAGGAGTCGGGGCTGTATTCTACTTACCCACTGCCGCAGCCATGGCCATGGCAGCAAAACTAATGAAAAGGGCGAGACGCATCGTGGTGAGGGGCTATGTAGGAAGAGTATGTGAAGCTGAGTTTTGATTTGGAGGATAAGATGGAAACGAAAGCATCAAAGCCGGGAGAAACCTCGCTTTATATAGCAATGAAATCCTCTATTTAGCTTCAAGCTCTTCATGGTATATAAAATCGCGCAAGTTAATCCCGAATTACTCCTCGGAAGAGCATCTTGACTCAGCCGGACACATGTCCTCGTAGCGACTTCGGCATAATGCGTCTCGGTAGCCAGCTAGTGAGGCCGGAATCTGTGTGACCTCACTGGGAGGGTGTTGTCTTTGACGCGCAGTGATTCAAAACTGTAAGCTGTTTTGAAATCGCGGAATGGAGGCCTCATAATATAGATCGGCCTATTTCCTTGCTCACCTGCCGTCCACGCCTTTCAGCTCTGCAGACTGGTCTTGAACACACATAAAGCGCCACAATACTCTTCTTGTGTTGTACGCTGATTGGAGAGCTGTTTGAAAAAGAAAGATTGATCAGGGCGAGTAGATCCTCAGACAAAGGGACATGCCTCGATAGCCGCTCTAGGTCTGTGAATGAACACCACGTACGGTGAGCGGCCACCTTTTGCTTACGATCGATGACCCATATGACATCCAAGTACTATTAGGATCAATTGAACAAGATGACCAGCCATCTTCTAGCAGTAAAAAGAAGGCATGTGGCCGATATCCACGGCCAGCAACGGCGGGAACAAGTGTAGAATGACCATTTGTATATGAGTTTAGTGGCATTACGAATCTGCATATTGATTTACCTCGGACTAAAACATGATCTAATAGCTGGCTCAGCGGACTCCATGTACCGCACCATGAATGCTACCATACGACTTATTTTGGCAAGCGGCCAGCGCACATCTGCCAGACATGCTGCACGACGGCAGCATAAATGGTAACCTACCGAACACACGGGGATAGACTATCGTTGGAAACTCAGCGTGAGCCTTGAAACAAGTCAAGGTGCACAACCTCAAAGGCCGGCCGACCACCCGGAGCGAAGGGGAGTTGGCAACATTTGCTCGGTAGTATTTGGTCCTATATGTTTCGGGCGACGGCCCGTAGCTGTTGTTTGACTCGCACCACACCGCAATTGCACATCCACGCCATGTATTCAGATTACCCATACAAGCCCTAATAGGATACAAAGACTGTCGATGAAAGGAAGAGCTTGGGAGGGAAAATGGAAAACGGACAAAGATCGTTGTAAGACTGACGGGATGACTCGGTGGTGAAATCTTTTTTCTCCAGTGAGATAAACTACTGTCACCCTTTCATTCTTTTCTTCATTGAAATTGCCCCTCTCTGTCCGTATAGCTATTGTTTCGATCTGAAAGCTTTCCACGGCTCCCTCTGTCAATCGAGACTGCAAGTATTCGAGCTACGCAGCCAAGACAATGGACCAAATTAGCGCCCGTGTTAAAGCTGAACTAAGACAAACATATCCAGACAACTGCTCCATGTAGATCAGGGTAGCAAAAAACTCCACCACGGGCTTAAATAGCGTACCCGTTCGAGTCGTTGGGCAATTCCGGCCCGTCAAGCGAAGTCGCGCTACCTTGCAACTGAACACGAAAGTCCCTGCCATGTTTCACTTTTCGACGACATGTTGCTGCAGGGATACATACAAGGATCTCACTCAACATGGTGCTCCGGACTCAACCATGAACTGCCGCTTCGTGCAGCTGCGTGAGTTGCAAAAGCTGACAAGGCCTGACGTTCTACAGCATGTCCCGCTCGGGTCTGGGCCAGATCAGTTACAATCCCGGTGCGCACGCTTAGAAAAATCCAGTCCAAACTCTGCCAGAATGAACACTCGGGTGGTTTCAATCATTCAAGCGTCCACTACTACCATCATCTGGACCGTGTTTGAAAGCCCAGAGTCTCGCCGATGTCGGGAGGCCCAAAGACGATGCTTCTGTGGTCGCTGGAAACGGTACACAGGGTGTAACATGAGGCTGTTTCTCAAGGGAACTGCCGATATAGAGCGTCCGCTGGACTCGAAGCCTGGTTTTACAAAGTCTTAGACTTGCCCAAGACAGTGCGCAACAAATTACCTCGCACACATGTAAACAACGTCTGGCTAGAATTGCGAAAGAAAAACGTACAAACGTACCACAATTCCACCGTGCGTGATAATACAGCTAGCCTACAATAGCTGTTGCTTAGTAGAAGCTGTTGCGATTAACGCCATCAAGGTTGTGTCCGCGATCATGAATGAGAAAACGATTAGCAAGAGTTGCAAATCATCGTCTTATGTTTTGGCTGGCATTAATAAAGCGTCTTTAAGATAGGTTCTAGCCGATTGACGACTGCTCGAAGAGATATCCTGCTCTCCTGGGTTACTTGTCTTTTATTTCACTTTCATAAATAGATTATCGCTATCCAGAATTGCAACTGTCACTAGGCAAGTCTACAAGGAGTCTACTGCCTATAGTCTCTCTCTCCTTTAGAAATAGTAAGAACTGCATTGGCTAGTAAAGGCTGGCTTCTGTCTGATGCTATTTGGAAATCTTGTGTGGAGGAATCAAGAGCGACGTCTGGCTAGAATTGCGAAAGAAAAACGTATAAACGTACCACAATTCCACCGTGCGTGATAATACAGCTAGCCTATAATAGCTATTGCTTAGTAGAAGCTATTGCGATTAACGCTATCAAGGTTGTGTCCGCGATCATGAATGAGAAAACGATTAGCAAGAGTTATAAATTATCGTCTTGTGTTTTAGCTGGCATTAATAAAGCGTCTTTGAGATAGGTTCTAGCCGATTGACGACTGCTCGAAGAGATATCCTGCTCTCCTGGGTCACTTATCTTTTATTTCACTTTCATAAATAGATTGTCGCTATCCAGAATTGCAACTGTCACTAGGCAAGTCTACAAGGAGTCTACTGCCTATAGTCTCTCTCTCCTTTGGAAATAGTAAGAACTGCATTGGCTAGCAAAGGCTGGCTTCTGTCTGATGCTATTTGGAAATCTTGTGTGGAGGAATCAAGAGCGACGTCTGGTGCTTAACACTATCCAGCAGAATACACTTATACTAGACTTTCCGTTTTGCTCCCCTGTTTCCGATTTATTTCGTGTACCGGGGACGATTTATCTCGATTGCAAGCTGTACAGTTCTTGTTGGTCGCTATGGAGTAGTTGATAGGCGCGGGAGGCGACATTTCGCAACGTGGAATGTCTCGGCGACTTGATGCGAGCCCGTCACTATAGATTGATCACGTATTCTGGGCACAACCATTCAATAAATTAAATTTCACATATAGATCCTACATTCAGCCATGCCATGACACCTCTGGCCCACAAGTTTGTTCTAATTGTATACAGCGTGGAACTCCAACAGGTGGAGTTGAGCATTGCCGTCATCTTCTTGTTTCAAAAATCCCAGCTCGTTTCACAATCATCGGCATGATTATCGATCCCTCCTCTTCGGAGACAAAAAGTAGCTGCATTCTACGCACAAGTCCCCATCTCATCTCTGTTCAACCGAGGCACACTTATGCCGAGTCCTTGAGCGAGGCCCCAGAGCATCTCATATAGAGCCCACGCTCCAGGGTCGGGAATTTCTCTTGTCGCCGCATCGCCGACATAGCTTGCCCTCCCCATTTTCGGTTTGATCCAACATGTTGCTCGGGCCTTGTCTCCTGCAATTTGAACTGCGGCAGAAAAGTCGCCCGTTTCGGCGTACTTGTCGGCAAACGGGATAAAGACATCCATAACAGTCCGGTCGCCTTCCCTTGCCGCTGTGTGCCCCTGCAGACTCTTGACAGCTGAAGCCACAGATTTGGCTAATTGTTCCGACCGATTGTAACCTGAGTGGAGAGATAGGGTACGTTTATCTGCATGTTGGGCGAGGGCTGAGTAGAAAGCCGAGAGGAAGATCCCAAAGATGGCCCCTAGCGTGCCTCCCATCTTATCGACCGTCTCCATAAGGATTCGAGTAAAGTTAAGCAAGGATCCTTGAGATGCAGCACCCTTATCGAGTAAGAGAAGTACACCTTCGCACAGGTCTTTGACTGCCTCACCGCAGTCTCCGTCGCCCATAATCATGTCCCATTGTGTGAGATGTGGCTCCGACGAGATGGCAGCGTCGCAGGCTGAGCGAACGGCTCTATCCAGCACCGACCCATCTACAGGGAAATCTACCTTTGGCTCCAATATATCTCTAACCGAGGTTTCCTCTTCAGTCTGTGCTTTGCCACTTGCGCCATCAGTGGATGATTTGTCGACAGATTTGATGGCGTGGCCAGCAGAGCCTACAATGTTGGGCCATGAGACTGCCGTTGTAGGCCGATCAAGCAGGGCTAAAAGTTCCGGCACAGCGGTATCACACTGTCTGGCAGCCGCGGAAAGATTGGCTAGAGAGATGGAGAAGCCTGGAGCGTTGAGTGATGTCTCGAATGCGCCGACCATGGTACGGCAAGGCTGCAAACTGTATCGTTTTGCCAACTGGATCTGGACCTCGTCTGTCAGAGCACCAAGTTCAAGGGCTGACAAGCCACCGCAATTATTTATTAACAATACGGTCTCATCACCGCTATCAAATCTGGCAAACCCTCGTTCAGGGTCACTTTGATCACATAAAAGATCAAGACATTCTTTGACAATCTCGTCGATGGACGGAAATGGCGTCAAGGTGCGTTGACCAGGTTCGTTGTGGATTCCCGCGCCGATGATGCAAGTATCTTCAGCAACGGATTGGTGTTGTCGCCCAGGCACGTGGCAGTGATCCAGAGCGGAGCCAATAGAGACGGTTTGAGCGTTGACGGCTTCAGCAAGACGGATGCAGTCATCGAAGAGCCAGTTCTCAGCTGCCGCGGAGCAGACCATCTTCATTGCTGTGAGAGAGCCATCAGCACTTGCTCTGTCTTGCAATACACATCGTGCTTGTTGACAACGATGCAGATGTTGACTCACTGAAAATGTGACCTGGCAAACCTCTTCTACCGACCCGAGCGCACTTGCTCCTCCCAATAGAGACGTCATCAGTCGCCGCCACAATGACAATTCTTTTGTCTCTCTGTAGCCCGGACAAAGCTGCCTTTGCCCTGGCTTTCTCGGCAGCTAGCCCAAAATGTAGACGGTCACCAGTATAATTGGTAATTAGAAGAATAGTTCCCTGCGCTGACGGAGCGGCTTCAATTGCTGCGAGGACCTGGCTTGCACTCGGCGAGGCGAATATGTCACCGCAAGCAGCGGCCGAGAGGAGACCATCGCCGACGAAGCCACTCCAGGCGGGCTCATGGCCGGAACCCCCACCACCGATGACGCTCACGCGAGATTGATCATGCTGCTTGTGAGAAACGACACGATTATCTTGGTCCAGGGTCAAGTGAGGATTTGCTGTGACCAGGGCTCGAAGAGCTCGAGGGACGAGTGTGTTGGCGGCAGTTGAAGGAAAGTAGTGTTTCGTGGACATATCGGGCAACGCATTGTCGGTGAGAGGGGAGGTTGAACTGGTTGCTTCGCCACTGCCATTTTGTATGAATATGAGGACAATTAACACTGCGATATAGCAGCGTCAAAGTACTAACTCAGCGGACATGAGTTTGGTATCGCTGCTGCTGCTGCTTTTGGGTGGCTGGCTGAAGCCTCAACGGCGGTGCCGCGAGACGTGGCCAGGCCCAGACAACGCCACGCTGCGGACCGACTAGGGGTTCAGCATTATGGAAGACTGGCGAGAACAAGTGACGTAAAGCGGATAAATGGGCCAAGACGTTTTGTTTCGCGTCAACCATCTCATTGAGTGAAATCTGAAAGCTTCCCATTGAGCGTGTTGGTCAACTTGGTAGCTGGTAGCTGCATACCTGGGACAGGCCACAGACTCAACGCCTCAGGCAACTAGACCCACCTTTTATGTACCAAGGTACACATCAATCATTGCTGCTACAGCCCACGATAGCTTCAATTCAGCATACTCATATCCTGGCCTTGTTTAACAATATTAGAGCACTGCCTGTGTGATTCGGTACTTGCTAACACGATGGCCAACGCGACCGATGCTCAACTAACGCACTTCTAGTCTCGTCTCTTGGTGCGGCTTGCCCCACCACACCGGTTAAGTCGTCGTTCCAGCACTTCGGAGTGGCTGAGACGACATGCTTCATGCTCCCACTCCTCTCCACAGTTTAGTTTGTCCGCGAGACGCAGCCCAGCCCATATATAGCTCAATGCTTGTCCGCGAGACGCTGCCGTGAAGCAGTCATCACAGTTCGTCTTGTACAGCGCCGCCACGGACTACAAACCATGCCATGAATGCAGATCAAGATGCGCGACCGCGAAGACGAGCTCGAAAGTCGCGCGGCACGGGGCTTCGGACCACCACTGGCTGGTACGTAAACCTCGTCACCGAAGTCGCTGGGTGGAACGCTGATTTTATTCTCTTTCCGTTTGTTTAACGCAGTCTAACCTGTCGCAAGCGCCACAAGAAATGCGACGAGAAACGGCCAGTATGCGGCCCATGCTCCATCTCGGATCGCCGCTGCGTATTTCCCCAGGATTCGGGGACCGCGACAGTTTCCGAGACATCGGTCCAGCGCACGTCAGCAAGAGAAACGTCCGGGGCCACTGATTCAAGTCATGGTCCAGCGGACTCGGCCTATGAGCCCCAGCAAACGCCGTCATCACCGAGTCCACCGACGGCGCAACGACCCGCTGTCTCAGACCACTACAGCAACCATATCGACCAGGTCTTGCCCACCAGCGATGAGCAGCTGACGGTACAAGCCGACGGCGGCTTCATTTGTTCTCCCCAGTCGATATCCTCCGAGACCTGGTCCGCAAACTTTGCTTCCATTCGCTGGTTGGACCTTTTGGCGAATGATGCGGTGCAGGCAGATCATAACTATCCTCCGGCTACGGGGCCGTTGCCCCCAGACGGGCAGAGCAGGAGCACCGGGCCGCCGCACAACAACTCAATCTTTGTCCACGTCTCACCCGCGCTGTTGAATGGCCAGGCTCAGTTACCAGAAAACTTGGATCCCGAGTTGGAGCGTACGGCATGGCAATCAGTGGGGGACGTCATTTTATCTGCACACGAGGCCAAGCTTTTCCGTCACTTTGCTGATCGGTGTGCTTCATGGCTAGATATATTTGACCCGCATAAGCTATTCTCCAGCTATGCGATCCGTTTGGCAATCCGAAACACAGGCTTGATGAAAGCAATTCTGGCCTTGTCTGCTAAACATCAGTACAGTGACGTCGATGCCGCCGCGCGTCAGCTGCGCATAGATGCCGATGGTGACTACGAAGATGGCGAATGGATTCGATATTACTACGAGACGCTCCAGTACGTCCGCGAGACTCTCAAGTACCCCAGCTATTCTCATTCCGAAGAGCTACTTGCAACTGCACTCACCATTTCTGTATATGAGATGCTTGATGAATCCGATGGATCCGGCAACTGGCAGAGGCATCTCAAGGGAATATTTTGGATCCAGAGGTCTCAGGACGTTGATGGAGGTTGTGGTGGCTTACGCCAGTCGGTGTGGTGGGCTTGGCTTCGCCAGGATCTGTGGGCAGCTTTTCGAGAATCGCGAGCTTGCCTCAGTTTTTGGGTGCCCAGTAGAGCCATCCATGATCTAGATCAGAACGAGCTGGCTGACAGATCCATCTATATTCTGTCCCAGGCCATCAACTATCGGGCCAATGTCCAAGCGGCCGCCGCAACGACATTACCAGATGACACGAACCGCACCAAACTCAAAAAACAAAGACAGCACTTGGTGTCTATGATGGAGCAATGGCGATCCCACCTAGGTGAGGAGTACAAAGTACTTCCAACGCCAACAACCGCTTCTGGCGAGGTTTTCACCCCCCTTTGGATTCATCCGCCCCGGTTCGGCGCTGCACTGCAGGCGCATAGCTTTGCCCAGATTTTACTCACACTGCACAGTGTGAGCCCGATTGCATCGGGCTTTCACGGATACGTAAAGATGCAACGGACTCTATCCGAGGCGGTCAACACAATATGCGGCATTGCTCTGCAACTCAAAGATGAGAGCTGCCAGATCCTGTCCGCACAGTGTCTATATGGTGCTGGGCTTTGTGTGACCAATGCGGATCAGAGAGCCAAGATAATATCTCTGATGGAAGAGTGTGAGAATCGCGTCTGTTGGCCACCCATGGCAACGTGGAGAGAAGATCTACGTAGGGACTGGGAGAGGGCTGACGCAGACGATTACAGTAATACGTCCAATGATTGACAGTAGAATATGATTCATGCTTCAAGGTCTGTGTTACCTGGCTGCTGTGCATCTTTTGGCTTTTCAACTCATCTGGCCATCCCAGTGGACTTGCATACATCCATCTGCCACTCCATCAAGCCTCGCACCGCCATGACCCCTCCTTCCATCAGCGTTGTCAAGCTGGCAGTCGGCGCCGTTGTTTGGAGATGGACCAGGTAATCGTCCAGCACAAGCTTGTTGACGTTGACCTTGGAGACGCCGCCGCCAATGCAGCGTCTCATGATGGCCTCTGGGAAATCGTTGGTGCCGTGAAGAACGATGCGCACTCGGCCATCTACCTTGTGCTGGATCTTTTTTAGCCTACATAGAAAGCGCACATTAGTCTCGAAACATAATGACACAAATGACCACGCGCATTGCCTGACGGAGCGCAAGCTTTCTTTACCTATCAAACTGCAGCTCCGGTCCGCGTGGCCCGTACTCTCCATGAACGTTACCAAACGCGGGCGCAAGAAAGTCGATACCGGTGGCAATAAAATCGTCCACCTGATCCTCCGTCGTCAATGCGCCCTCCAGCTCCTCGGTGCTCGCAATGCCGTCCTCACCCCCTTCTATCCTGCCCGGCTCCGCCTCGGTCGCTATCCCGCGCTCGTGACAGTACCGCACCAGCTCCGCGGTTCTTGACAGGTTCTCTTCCATCTCGTAGTGGCTCATGTCCACCATGATGCTGTCAAACGGCAGCGTATCTGCCGCCTGCCGGATGAGAGCCTCGTCCTGGGCGTGGTCGAGGTGGATGGCGATGGGAACGGACGCTTGTCTCGCAGCATGTGCCGCGGCAATGATCAGGAGACCCGACGAAAAGGTGATGGCCCACGGAAACACCTGTATGATGAGGGGGCTGCGCTTCGCCTCGGCGGCCTGGACGAAGGCTATGATGTGCTCGATGTTGTAAGCGATAGGGGCGAGGACGCCATAGCCGTTTTCCTCGGCATCTTTGAGGATCTGATAGGTTTTATTGGAGGTAGGATTCCAGGCGGCCATGTTGTCATGCTCTGGAAGGTTGAAGGGAAATCAAGTTTGGCAGGAGATGTCAAGGTGGTTTGCTGTCGCCGCGTCCAAGTTGCCACAGTCGCAGACTTGGAAACAATTGCGATGGAATCGTTGGTTCAACGTGGGGTAATTAGGGACCAGAATAATACATGGCTTGAGCTTTCCTCAAATGTCTCTGCCGAAATAGCGACGACCACCAACTAGCCCCGAGCTCCTAGACGCTGCGGGATTCTGGTGTAGAGCCAACCCATGAGCGGAGCGACCGCGTCTCGAGGCACGGCATTGTCTTTGGTGTCGAGGCTCTGGCCGACGTCGCAAGTCAATGAATGGCCTGATTACTAGTTTGAAAATGGGAACTTGAAATTCCAGACAAAAGTACATCATCTGTCTCGTCGGTGAGTATGTGTGCTGTTCCCCCTCGCAGACCTTTTCTCGCAAACACGCGCACCCGACACCCTTTCTCACAGCCTACCTAATCCTCGACGAACCCCCAGCCCGCCCGTCATGACCACGCCGAGCAACAAGCTTCGCATCGCGATCGGGGGCGACGACGCCGGCTTCTCCTACCAGTCGGTGCTCTCTCGCGACCTGGCGTCCGACGAGCGCGTCGCCGCCATCATCCGGGTCGGCCCGTCCACGGCGTCGGACAAGACGCCGTACCCGACCTCTGCCATTGCCGCCGCCGAGGCCGTGGCCGCCGGGGCCGCCGACCGGGCCGTCCTGGTCTGCGGCACGGGGCTGGGCGTGGCCATTGCCGCGAACAAGGTGCCCGGCGTGCGCGCCGTCACGGCCCACGACAGCTTCTCCGTCGAGCGCGCCGTCCTGAGCAACAACGCGCAGGTGCTGTGCCTCGGCCAGCGGGTGATTGGCGTCGAGCTCGCGCGGCGGCTGGTCAGGGAGTGGCTGGGTTACACTTTTGATCCGGTGAGTGGACCGGTCCCGGGGCTGTTCCGCGGACCAAATACGGAACGGAAAGAGAGAAAAAAAAAATTCTCACACTCTTCCATGCATCTTATAGAATTCGGCGTCGGCGGAAAAGGTCCAAATCATTGAAGAGTATGACGCGAAGAAATCGAAACAGGTGGTTGAAGTTGCCTGATGGAGATGGCGCGAGGTGTAATCAATTGGCTATTCTACGCAGCCCGAGCTTATAGTCTTTAGCCGTTCAAATTGGCTGTGTGGTCGAGACTCGTGTTATAGTTTCAGTCTCAGCAAAGTTGATCAACCGTGTTGGTTTCGCCATGGCTACACTAGACAAAAGACAGACGTGGCAAATCATGCAACCATTTCACAATTTACTATGTATCCCTCCATCATCTACCATGCCCCGACAATGCCTGCTATTGGGATATCGATACCGGTGGTGTACGTCGACGTCTCACTCAACAAGTACACATACGCTCCGCCGAGCTCCTGTGGCAGCGCCAGCCGAGGCATCCCCCCGTAATGCTTCATCTTGGTACCCCATTCCGGGTCTTTCTCGACATAATACGTCAGTGCCGTCTTGACGAACCCCGGGGAGATGCTGTTGACGCGGATCCCGTATTTTGCCCACTCCATGGCCAGAGTGTGCGTCATGTTTCGCACGGCGCCCTTTGTCGCGCCGTACGGAGCCGACGGGGCAGCCTGGTAAAAGGTACGAATCTAGTGTTAGCGCAACCGATACTCTTCCTCTTCTTCTTCGTTGCTTCTAGGAGCAGCAGCAGCAGCAGCGGCAGCAAGGCCGCTCGTGGGGCGGAGATTGTCTTACCCTGTTGGGGCGGTACGAGGTCATGCTCGCGGTAAAGACGATGCTGCCCTTGCACCCGAGCCTGATAAAGGTCCGCGCCGCGGCCGTGGCGCAGTTCCACGAGCCGTAGACGTTGAGCTCAAACAGCCGCTTGACCTGGTCCATGGTAAAGTCGAGCGCGGCCTGGTGCTTGGTCGCGCCGGCGTTGGCCACCATGCCGTCGAAGCGGCCCCTGCCGGCGACGACGGCGTCCAGCGCCGCCTGCACGCTCTCCTCCTTTGTGACGTCGCAGTGCTGAAACTCGAGCCGGCCCGGGAAGCGCGCCTCCAGGGCGGCGAACGCCTCGGCGGGCTCGGAAATGTCGAGGCTGAAGACGCAGGCGGCGTCGTTGGCGAGGCAGACTTCGGCCAGCGCCAGGCCGATGCCCTGGTTGGCTCCGGTGACTATCGAGTGTCAACAGGGAATGCGCCTCCTTTTTTTCTGTTCGTTTGGTAGAGAGTAATCACTGACTGGCTATGACCTTTCCTGAGAGATTGACACTCCAGTCATGGTTTGGCCCGGGAAGTGTGCTCATGGTTGTGATCTGGGACGAGGCACCGTCGTCGTGCCCAATTGCACCATTCGCAGCAGCAACCATTGTTATGAGAGGATAGTATTATTTGGGGGCGTTACGAAGTGAGATTCAAGGGGTTGAAGGGGATAGAATTATTGCTATTTTCTTAATTCGACTTTTGCCGTTAAATATCGTGCTTCGAGTCGGCTTGTATGCTAGCCGACGCCCCCCCTCCTCGACTTACACGACTCGCGTACATCGACTCAACTCGGCGCAGCGTTCCGTATTGGACACAAGCAGTGCCCTCGACACGAGGTATCTCCCCAAGCACATACCGAAGCAAGCCACTGGTCCGGCTGCGCGAGACGCGACCCATCCCGGCCTCCTCAGCTCCTCCACAATTACCCCAGAAAACCTAGTTTCCAAGAATATTGGAAATGCTAGCGTCTCCACGATTTTCTCCAACGTTGATCGGCGTCAAAAACATGTTTGCCCGGCCCATGGGACCATTTTCCCCTTTCGGTACTCATTCTCGTTCCGGGCCGCGAGGTGGTGAATAAAAAGTTGATAAAG
Source organism: Cordyceps javanica (assembly GCF_051103115.1). Classification (NCBI taxonomy): domain Eukaryota; kingdom Fungi; phylum Ascomycota; class Sordariomycetes; order Hypocreales; family Cordycipitaceae; genus Cordyceps; species Cordyceps javanica. Next base: position 5,528,520 of record NC_139296.1, read on the forward strand.
ATGGCACTTGTTCGTTGAGGATACCAAGACTGCGATACTCACACCAGGCCGCGCTCTTGGTCACACTCGATCCCCTGACTCATACAAAAACAATATGCCATCTGATTTCACCATGGAGAACAAACTCAGTTACGAGCATCACGATGTCTTGAAAACTGCCCAAGACTCGTCCGTGATGGATGCCCCTCTGACGCCGGAAGAACTGGAACTCGAGAAGAAGCTCGTCCGGAAGATTGACCTGTACATTCTTCCATGTATGTGGTTGATGTATTTGCTGTCCTATATGGACAGAACCAAGTAAGTATCGATCTGTAGCGCTTACCGCAGTTGCAGTCCAGGACCAACAGTCTAATTTTGCTCTAGTATTGGAAACGCCAAGATTGCCGGAATGGACAAGGACCTCAACCTGGACTCGAACAAATACTCCATTGCCCTGACAGTCTTCTTTGTCAGCTACGTCGTCTTTGAAGTGCCTTCCAACATGATCCTCACCAGGACCCGACCGAGCCGCTACCTCGCGACCATCATGTTCCTCTGGGGCGCCGTCACCATTGGCATGGCCTTTGTCCCCAGCTACGGCGCCCTCGTCGCGTTCCGCTTCGTCATGGGCCTCCTCGAGTCCGGGTTCGCCCCGGGGATGCTCATGATCCTCTCGTCGTGGTACCGCAAAGAGGAGCAGAGCCGGCGCTTCGCCGTCTACATCTCGGCCGCCATCCTGTCGGGGGCCTTTGGCGGCCTCCTCGCCGGCTCCATCACGACCGGCCTGCACGACTCGCACGGGATCCAGGGCTGGCGCTGGCTGTTCATCGTCGAGGGCGCCGGCACCATGTTCGTCGCCCTGATTGCGGCCTTTGTCCTCCCCGACTTCCCGAGCAACACCTCGGACCGCAAGCTGAGCCCGGCGGAGAGGGCCCTGGCGATCCGCAGACTCGAGGTCGATGCCAGAAGCCGGCCCGCGGAGGAACAGCCGCGCCTGAGCCACGTGCAGGCCCTGAAGCTGAGCGTGACGGACTGGAGAACATGGCTGCTGGTGGTTGGTTACATGGTGAGTCGAAAAATTGAAACTTTGCCATCGCGTCCCGGATGGCAGTACCCGTCGTGTCTAACACGTGTTGCTTCACAGGCTATTGTCGGATCATCCACGCTGTCTTACTTCTACCCGACCCTGGTAAAAGGCCTGGGGTACCAAGCAAAAGACGCGCAGTACATGACGATTCCGATCTTCGGGGTAGCATTCGTCACGACTGCCATTATCGGATACGTCGCCGATAAGAACTCCAAGTGGCGCGGCGTGATCCTCGGTGCCATGATGGGCGTCGCCATGCTCTGCTCCGTTGTCATCTGCGCCGTGTACAATGTCAAGGCGCGATACGCTCTCCTCGTCATCATGGCGTCGGGGCTCTGGGCATCCAACGGGCTTGCGCTCTCGTACGCATCCGTAACGTTTTCCTCGATGCCAAACGAGACAAAGGCAGTGTCGCTGGCACTCGTCAACGCCATGGGGAACCTGGCCCAGATCTATGGGGCCTACCTGTTTCCGTCTGGAGACGCCCCAAAATACCTCACTGGTTTCGGTGTCATCAGTGGTATGTGCTTGACCGGGGTGTTGGCCTATCTGTCGTTGCATGTGTTTCTTGGCCGTACCGCGAAGCGTCGCGCAGGACATTGATACTGATCCAGACTAAAACTCTCATATATATTCTCTGCTTTGATTCGATTCTGATTTTGGTCTCATTTGGTGCTGTCATGGTACGGATTTATTTTGCCCATTCTTGAGTAATGACCAGTAAAGCTACCAGTCTCATCACAGGTTATCCCGGAATCCAAGACGGCGTGCTAATTATTCATAACAGAGCACCCATGCGGTAATGCAATGCTATTCTAGTCTTCTTAGCTGCTAGGGTTCGGCGTCGCTCATGGCCCGTTGAACTCCTCAGTACCCTTTGGGGGAACCATTATAGCCTTTTCTGGCACTGTTATACGAGAGAGCGACCCCGGGCCCGACGGTGTAGGCGTGAGAAAGCCTAAAATTCTCAGCGAATTGTCAATATCGAAGTGAGCATCTCAGCCCGGTGTTGAGCAACACTTTAAACCAAAGCTGTCCAAATCAATGCGGGCAATGTGGCTAGCCGTAATTGTATTGCGTTTGGTGTCAGTAACGGCCATGCTCGAAGTGTCACGTAACTTTCATGCCGGACACCCAGTTTGACGATTAGCTTTTTAGAAAGAACTAGTTGGCATCAACAGGGCTCATATATGCCATCTACCTCGCGGGAGCTATTCAGGAACGCGCTGGTCTACTGCGAACCGCTTAAAGCGGCGTGTGAGAGAGGTTAAATTTCCACAATTAATACTGCCTCTTCTCACCCAGTACAGAAAGCGAATGGTGAAGAGGGCTCTTTCTCTCAAATTCGAATGTTCTATTGAAATCTCAAGATACGGATCTGATCAGGCCAAACTAGTAACGATATCGAACTGTAGTGGTAGGTTTTTTAGCCCAGGATGTTGAAAAGGCACTCCACATCAATCAATTTTGCGTTTCTGGGTAGCGACTGACGGCTTCCCAGTATCGAACTAACACACACGTATCAGTGAATCTCTTGTTCATCAGCGCATGTGCCTTTGTACTAACCGGACGCTTTGAACGAACGACTTGCTAGAAAACACGACTCTATCCAGCCGTGAGAAGAGGTCTGAATCCAAAAGAGATACCCTCAAGTCCTTCGGGTTCTTTATACACATAGCGCGTGCCACGCATATAACTCAACGAGTATCCAGTGCGGTTTACCGACACTGACAAATCAGCGTGTTTAGCCCTTCCGTACGGGCCGTGCACCTTGCCTTTGTTGGTGGTGAAAGTGAGCTGACCGAGCTTGTGGCCATACCTGACGTCGACGTTTTCAATATATTCGTCATCTTCGAGAGAGAATTCTTGCCAATGAGCTTTTTTCAGGCATTGACCATCGTCGTCTGGCCAGTTCCTGTCGCGGTATCTCACCGCGAGCATGAGCACGTTGTCGGCAGCGCAGATCACAATACTGGTCATCTTCGGCCTCCGCTCGCTTATCGCCGCGGGAGCGTCCGCACTCCAGAGAACAGATTTTGTCCAGCGACCATAGGGTCCGAAGAAGACCTCCCGGTCAAGACTACGCAGGGCTGACTCTGACAGATTTGCTTTGCCATCTAGAACGGGCCAGAACTCGACATATTTCAGAACGCTGTCGAGCATTTCCGTGTCGTAGTCCGCGTAAGCCCGCATAGCAGAAGCCTCCTTAGTCCCTTTGTCTAATCCCGACAGGCTGGGGACAAGCCGATGATCATAAGGTTGGACTTGCTTTCGGCCCTCGGCGTAGGTCTTCTTGGCGTGAGAGACATAGTCGATAAAATCACGCTTAGTCCTGGTAGCAAAATCGCTGACGAGGGTAGCATAAGCCTCCTTCCATAACAAGACCAGCCCAGGTGGCACGCCAAGAGCCTCAGCCGTGTCAATTGCGGTTTTCGCGAGTGTTAGCGTCATGTCGTCAGCCGGTCCCTGAGAAGTGGACAAGTCCCTGGCTGACAGGCCGGAGGAATTCAATCTTCTAAACTCGTCCGGCAAGACTTGAGTGACATACTTGTCCGAAAACCCCCATTCCAACCCGTGATTGATGCCTTCAGCCAAAAGCGACAAATGTAGGTTCGCTGCCTGCGCAAACAGCGGAAGTGTAATCGCGGCGTAGTATGCGGTCTGCAATTCTGGAATACTGCTGCGCAAGAGAATGAGAAGTCCAGTATGGTAGTTCTGAATCAGCGCATGGTATTTCCCTTTCTCCTCTGGGGTTTTGGCTTCGCTATACAGCTTCATGACGTTTGAATACTCTTCCGCATTTCGGCGGATACCCTCCGACTTGGCCTGGATTGAGCGTACTTGATATTCTTGAAGCCTTGTTCCCACCAAGTTCTCAATCCTCTCACGAACCTGGATCCATGGGTCGACTGGTTTTGGGGCAGGAAACAGGATAGCGGATAGAACTGTCACGAGCCCGAACACAATAGACCCTATACCGGGCACGGCGTTGAGCCCGATGGCCCAGACTACCATTACCAGTTGACAGATCTCGTTGGTGTTCTACAAGTTTATTTTCGAGCCAGTGGCCGCCGTGCTGACGGCTTTTTCCGCAAGCGTTTTGGCGATCTCAACCTGGAACTGGCTCATGATGAATAGAAGGAAACGCCGCAGCGAGTTGTCAGAGAGTGAATACTAGACAGGTAGCGAATGAGTGGAACCGTGTGTGTTTGGCAAATAAAGTTGCAACAAGCAAAACAAGAATGATAGTGCGGAGGGGATCGTTTTATACATATGCTGCCTGTCTGGATTGTACAGCAGACAAGCACGCCGTAGCTGGAGCTGCAACACAATACTAGATTTACGGGACTTGTAAACTTCTGCCAACGTTCAACTTGCTATTCGGAGGTTGACCGGGTTTGTAGCACACATCACAGTCTGGACCACCTCATGCGACCTGCAACGAGGTCGTGATACTCGAGGTTGAAGAGAACCCAAGTCCCGAGGACTACTACAAAGTATGATAGTAGTAGAGAGCGGAGCTTGCGGTAAATCACAGGGTTCCGGCATGGGATTCCGACCTACTCCGAGCGAGACATATGTCGGAGTAGCTGAACACACTTGGATAGGTATTGCCCGAGATTGAGTATAGGCTTTTTACAAGCATGAATTACACTAGTGATGTAATATGATTATCCAATGTAATATGATCATCCAATGCTTATCGTTTGGCTTGGCTTCAAAGCCGAAATCTATCGCATAGATCAGGCTTTCTATGCGTACACGGCTGCAGTACTGCGACGGTTTTGCGACGGTTCAGTTCACTTCAGTAACATGTTATTCGTGTGAGTCCTGTCAAGACTGCATCAACGTTCAAGATGTTTGTAGATGGGTCTGCGGATGGTGCGCGTCCTTGGGGATAACGAGATCTGTGCTTCGATAAAGAACCGGGCTAATCAAAGAGCAACTTCGCTCTCCGAGGGTGAAATGTGAGGTTGCGAGGGCGAGATGTGACGAACTGTGCTGGCGTTTCGGACAAAGACCCAGCTTTTCGGCGCGCCGAGCCATTGGTCGCCAAGCCCATACCCAGACTCCTTCAAAGGGTATTACCATGCGCTCAGAGTCATGATGGCATTGCATAGCCAATGGCCAACAGTCCAAGATATAGACTAGAGTTGCTGGCCCCGTTGAGCCAATTTGTTGCCTGGTTGTGCGGCGATCATTCCGGGCACGGCATATCAAGGCCGGCCCGCGTGTTGCTATAGCCAATCTAATGCGGATCAAAGAGAGCAAGGGCATCACCACCAGGTCACGGCACGAACAGAAGCGTCGATGAAGGAACGTTGAACAATCCCTGGGTAACGAAAGGAAAGAGACTTCATTTCAAGACTTATGCAGACCGGTAGATGGCCAATTTCCGCGTTAATAGCTCGCGCAGCTCCAACACGAAGCCATGATAGCATGTTTAGCCAGTCACTATCAGTAGCATATTAACTGATTCTTGGCAGTTTCCCACGTGTCCGGTTCTTCAAGGACATGTGGGTTCCAGTCAACGCGGAGCATGGTCCTCCAAAAGCAGTAATACTTGACACCCTTATAGGGCCCTTATTAGTTACCTCTCGTTCGAGCCAGTCCCCTTTCAGCCATACCATAATTTAACACACAGATAATATGGCGAGAGCTCTATCAAGTCTATGCTAACGATCTCTATAATTTTCAGTATAGTGCTTATCCTAAATTCTTTCAAGCCAGGATGCAACAGCATACGTCCTTTCATATCTCTTGAAAGTATAAAGTCTACATGAGTAGCTAGCTTGCTCCGCCACCGTGCTGGTGCTTGTGAGTGCCTTTATGACCTTCCCCACAGCCCCTGGGGCGTAAACCATTTGTTTCCAAATGCTATTATACCACCAAGAAAGCACACGCTGCCGCTGAACATGGCCGCTTGAAAAAAGTCACCTCGGTAATGTTCAATCATGACGCCATCCAAGGGCGGACCCATAAGCCCTCCGAGAGCGGCCACGGCCATGCCCATCCCTGCATATGTGCCGACATCTCTAATGTCCGGACAGCACACAGTAAAGGCAACTGAGCCGCCAGATATGATGGTGCCGGAAGTGAAGCCAAAGACGATGGCGTACGCAATCAGAGCCGGGTTCGTTTTAGCCTCGTTCATGCAGAAGATGACGATACCAGTGACCAGCGCCCCGATAGAGTACACGTTCAACTTTCCGATCTTGTCTGCCAGAACGCCTGGAATAATTCGGCCAAACGTCGATGAGGCGTTGAGAATGGCGGACAGATAGCCAGCCAGCGTCGGCTCCATGCCGCGCAGGGTGGCGTACGTTGGGATGAAGAAGAGGGGAAGAAACATACCCATGAAGACAAAAAACATGGAAACGGTCAGTATGATGAGCTTGACGTCTTTAAAGGCCGCTGCGAGCCAAAAGGACCGAGACCGTGGCGGGAGTCGAGCCTTGACTGTGAAGATGGGGAACGTCAAAAAGGGCACGATAAGGAAGCCAATGATGCGGATACTCCATCCAAAGCCGAGATTGGTGCCGTTGAGCATCTTGGACAGGGCCATGGGTATGACGATGCCGCCAACGGAGGAACCAGAGATGGCGACGCCAATAGCAGCCGCACGATTCACGTCAAAGTATTGTGAGACGGCAGCCATGGACGGGAACTGCAAGAGGCCCATCAGCGTACCCTGCAGCACGGCTTGGCAGAGGAGAAAGTGCCAGTACTCCTTGCAAAGACTGAGCAGCATCATGGAGATGAGGTAGAGGACGGCGGCAGGGCGGATGATCTAAAGGTCTATGCGGTTAGAGTAATCATTTCGAGTCGGGGAGCCATGCGAGCCAATGAGGAGGAGGAGGAGGAGGAGGAGGAGGAGGAAGAGACTGCCTTGCCTTTGCGCCGTAGCGGTCGAACAATGGCCCGCCGAGCATGCCGGAGAAGAATTGCAAAAATGCAGCCAGTGAACCGATCCAGGCAATCTTGGAGGGGGACACGCCGCGCAGCTGGTGCGCGATGTAGTAGTCGGCCAGCACGCCAAACGAGTTGCAGAAGCCTAGGCAGCAGAAGAAGACGCAGAAGCCGCCGGCCGCGACGAGCCAGGCCTCGAGACCGCCATCAGGTGCCTTGGAAATGTCATCTACAGTGTTTTTGATGCTGCCGACATGCTTCTCTCGCTGCCTTAGGTCGCCGCTGATCTGGCCATCGACTGGCTTCTCGGGCAGAGAAGGAGTGGAAGACTCCTTGACTGCCATGGTTATCGCTAGTTTTACCGTGATGAGGGAGTCAATGGCAAAAAAAAAAAAAAATCAATGTATACAGTATAGAGGCTGTCGTCATTTCTTTTCAAAGGGGGATTGAGATGTTGGTTTTATACGTACTTTATCAAAATCGGGAAATGGCGTGGCCGAGTTTGCAGTGTAAGTGAAAGTCGGCTTATTATAGGGCCAACTTGAGTGCTGGGTGAAAATAGTGTCATGCGTCACCCATGACATGAGAATTCGGATTGTTGACAGATGATCAAAGGCCGGCAAGTTCGCGTATCCTTTTTTTGCTGTTTGATTGAAATTTAATTGTTACCAAAATCTAGGTACAACTGCGAAGCAATAATCGGGGAATGTCTCCGAGGTTTGGTGTAGTAATTGGCCGAAGCCGATTGACATGAAGAAGCTTGCGTCGGTCGGGCAGAGGCCTGCACGAGGAGTAATTAATTGATTCGATTTCCGCACCGTAATTACCATGGTACTCTGGGAAAAATCAAAGGTTTGGTATCCTTAATGTATTTGTAGATTGATATAGAGACAGCGACCTGCCTTTTCCCGACTTTCAAACCCGAATCCGACTTTGTGGCGCTTGCCCGCCACAGCACTCGCCACAAATCAGCTACTTGCGGGATGCAAGGTGCCAACAGCAAACAAGAAGCACGAGAAAGGTCGACAATACACGCCTCGGGCACCGAAGAACCATTTTTCGTGTGGATGAGCAAGCCGCTGTTGGGTCAGCAAAGCTCAGAGCCGACAGCCTGACCCGACATCTCTGCGTCTTGGCTCACAAAGCTTCGTCCTCGCCGGCATCATCCTAGGTAAATGGGGAGGGCATCACCACGATGCAAGCAGCAACCAAGGCTGGCCCTGGTCGGCCATTGGTGTATGGAAGCCCGTCGGTCGTTCTTTTGTAAGCCTTGGCTAATCCTGGGGCGTGACCAGGTCCTGCACGGTCTGCCGAAAGCGCAAGCTCAGATGCGATCGTCAACATCCTTGCCGGAACTGCCTGCGCTCGCGCTCCAAGAACCCGGAGCGAGATTGCGTCTACGAGGATACTCTGCACCTCGATCCCACACGTCCTCCTCGGCGGCGATCGAATATCAGTCGGCAGCAACTGACACTCTCGTCGGCCCCTAGACACAACTCGCCAGGCTCGGAGCGCGTTTCCTCTGACGATGCTGATCTTGTCGTCGTTGCCTCCCGCACAGGGGTTCCTAATACATCTTCATCGCGTTCGTACGTTGCTATCTCAGAGACAATCCCTTCCTCCGCATTGACCTCCGCGCCTCAATCAGTGCGAGGCTCAAAGTCCCTTGCAAGCGATGCCAGCTCAGCCCAAAAGTCAGTGGAAAGTCCCTTCTTCGGGGATACCATGGTCGCTGGGCGCGGTGTGACGCATAAATCGCGATTCTTCGGCCAAAGTCATTGGCTTACCATCATTGTTCTGGTGCGTGTGTCTCCGCGGCCCAGAAGATGAGGGCTTTGCGTTGTGCCGTTGGTTTGCTAAAGGCTTGGCTAGTTTCGAGACTTGGCGCAGACAGTCACAACAGACTTGTCCGCCGAGAACTCCGAGGCGCTTTCGTCGATGCGCCAATGCAAAGCCCTCGCGAGGGAGATCAAAGCCCAGCGTGCGCCCATCTGGCCAGCACCTCTCACCGCGGCTCTGCCCGCAAAGAATCTGGCCGATGAGTTGGTCGATGCTTACCTTGACACTACAGAAACCTTGTATAGGGTCCTACACGTCCCTTCCTTTCGAAGAGATTACGATTCACTGTGGCTTCTCAGTCCAGACACGTTACCTGACAAAAACTTTTTGGCGCAACTCAAACTGGTATTGGCGATTGGATCCACGACCTATGATGATACGTTTTCTTTGCGCTCCTCGGCCATGACCTGGGTTTACGAAGCTCAAACATATTTGTCAGAGCCTAGCGCCAAATCAAACCTCACGATTCAGACTCTCCAAACAAGCATTTTGCTAATGATCGCACAAGAAGCGGTCGGTATAGAGTGTCACGCGCTGTGGATTACGGCTGGCGCTCTAGTCCGAACCGCAATGCATATGGGTCTGCACAGGGATCCTTCAGAGCAGTTTGCCGCGTCGCGCCCCAGACTTGTACATGAAGTGTGCCTTAGACTATGGAATACCGTGTTGGAGCTGGCTTTGCAGTCCAGTTTTGTCGCCGGCAAACCTCCGCTTGTCTCGCTCGGCGACTTTGATGCACCATGTCCTGGGAACTTTGACGACGATCAGTTAATGCCGGGACTGATAGATCCTTGCCCGAAACCTGAACAAGTCTTCACACAGACGACCATAGCGATTGCGCTGCGAAAAACGTTTCCGCTCCGTTTGGCAGCAGCGAAGATGCTCAACGATACCAATGCTCAGGGAACGTATGAAGAAACCAAAAGGCTAGACCAAGGACTCAGAGCTATTTACAAAGATGTATTTCAGAATTTGACACGCGCAAAACTGGTATCTCGGGCATCAGCGCCGCGGTTTGATACGAATGCTCTGGATGTCATTGTGCACCGCTACATTTCGTCATTGCATGTTCCATTCCTTGACCGAGATCAACACGAAACGGCTTACGCATACTCGAGACAGGCTACAGTAGACGCGGCTCTCCGTATCTGGCGTGCTGCAAGCCCATCCTGGCACAAGACTGCGCCGGAGCTGAGTGCGCACTCTACTAATAGCCTCGGAAGCCCATCCGGTGCAGACAAGTTCGCTCGCTTCGCACGTTGCGGGTCTGCAGCTGGATTCTTTCGCTCCTCCGCTTTTTATGCGAACCTGACCGTAGCATTGGAGCTCAAGACACAGCTCCAGGAACAGGAAAGCTTCGGCCCAGCCATGCTGCGCCCAGACCTCCTCTCGGTACTGCAGGACGCCAAGCACTTCACCCTACGGTGTGTCAACGCGGGAGAGACGAACGTGAAGGGTTACATCTTCATTTGTTTGCTCATGGCTCAGATTGAGAGCTTGCAGCGGGGCGCGGAGCCAGATGACGTTCGCGGTGCCATAGTCAAAGCTGTCGAGAAAGCTTTGGATGTATGCTTGCATAGTCTTGAGGCGATGCGTACAACCGGGTCAAGGCGGAAGATTTCGGATTCTCGTCTTGATGATACACACGCGGCAGCTCTAGCGCTGCCATCGGAGATGGACCGAGGCTGCGACACGCATGTAAGGGTATTTCAGCACTCCCTGTCTCACCTCTTAACTGACAGTTTTAATGAATAGGTACCCGGCATAATGCCTCAGTCTACCGACGAGTCATTTGATTTAATGAACTGGATAATTACCGACGAAGGAACGCTGGATGGGGCGCTTTGGGTCGGGAGCATGGGCTCGAGGTAATGTCGCGACCAACGAACCTCTGAACAACAGAGGTAGCAGCTAGACTGAGTGTAGTTCTAGTCTTCCCATATCATATTGCAAGCTAACTACAAAGAATCGCGATAGCAAGTAGAATTATCGATGTCTTTGGTCACCCGTAAAAAGAAAGCATGAGCGCATCGCCCTTTACAATGCTCTCCAGTCAGGCTCCCGTCAACGGAACCTTGCCAGCGTCCACCTTGCGGGCAATCCATTCCGAAGGATCAACATTCCCGAAGAGGATACCGTAGACGGATACATACTGCACGTTGCGCCTGAAAATGATGTACCGGCTGTTGAAATTTAGCTAGCAGGGTGCTTATACCCAACGGTTTCGGTGGTGCCCCGACTCGCAAGCCGGCGCAACGCTCACCAACCACTTTCTTCCAGCGACCCTTTATCCCCTCCCCGGGTGCGCAGAGTTCCTGGTCTCCATGTGCCCTTTCTCGGGAGAGCGACTGGACGAACCACATGGGACGCCAAGCAACCAGGGGGGGGGGGACTATGACGATAGCCCTGGTTGCATTAGAGTTGGGCGCGCCGGGGTTGCTTTTCTTGCAAGAGCACCCGGTCGGGTTCGGTAGATTGGAGACCCGCCACGGTCCCGTCCGCCGACGCGGGGCGCTTCCGCTGCGCTCGCCTCCTTGATGGCGCGTGCGGGCAGGTAAGATTCTCCGTACTGATAACCTGCCTTTGTTGAGCGTTGTGCGTGAGCCCTCAGAACCGGGCGACGGCAATTCGCGTATCATCACCAGCGGCGCGACATTCTTGCGACAACTACCGAGGGCCACAGATGGGGCGCAAAGAGGGACAATTTTCTCAATTCTTTTTCTCTTTTTGGCATAACGAGTCTCGCCATAGCGTACGTATCGAGCACGGTGGCCGATGGGTCCCTTGCATCCATGGACAATGACAATTGAGGCGCCGTAAAAGCCGCTTTTGCCGGTGCAAAAGGCATACTGCGGCGGTAGAGGTCGCGGCCAACTTGCACTACGGCACCCGTTCCAAAGACTGATGACCATAGTGAAAGAGACGTGCAGATATAGAGTGTAGACTTTTGTCTTGCAGCCGCGTGATGTGTGGAGGCTGCGTCGGTCAGCCACCGATGCGGAAAATTGCCAGCGTTTGGGCTTTTGACGATGACTACCCATGGCCCGTTCTAGGCTTCACATTATGATATCAATACCAGCTGTTACTTTTCCCAATGTCGACACTTGAACACGGAAGCGAACAAAACACATTGAAGACGAGCTTGCTATCATTAAAGGGCATATTCAACATCAGAGATTCGTAAGCTGAGCAGCATTCAGTCATGAAATAACTATATACATGCAGTAAACTAGCAGTTTACTGAGTCTTGGGAGGTGTCAGGTTCTGCGTCTTTTCAATCTTTGGTACGGCCCCGAAGCGCTGGTTTCCCTGGTCCCAGATCTGGTCGAGGAAAAAAAAAAATTAGTATGCATCTCCTTTTCGAGAGAAGGAGACAAACTCATTTGCGGCACTTACAGCATAGATTGACTTGAGAAACGCATCGCCCAAGATATCAAAGGGGTTCTTGCCGCGGGACTGCACGCCGCCGTACCAGTTTTTGTCGTCGGCGGGCGCAAACGCCAGGTCCTCGGGCTGGATGACAAACAGGTGGTCGCCGACGGCGACCTTGAACTCGGGCAGGTCCTCGGGCCTGGTGGCGAAGGGGAAGACGTAGCCCTGCTGCTGGGCGTCGTACTTGGCGCCGGGGATGGCCTTGTAGAGGGCGTCGCAGACCTCGTCGGACACGAGCGCGAGGGTGGTGCCGGTGTCGGCAATGGCCGTGTTGCCGGCGAGCGTCAGCATCTTGCCGGCGACGGAGGCGCGCGCCGACGGGAACATCCAGAAGCCCTGGGACGAGTCGACGGAGGTCCAGGCGACCTCGGCGGCGCCCGACGCCTTGACGAGGGCGTCGTCGACGTAGCCAAAGGTGTAGAAGGACTCGGGCCCGTCGGCGTCGCGCTCGCTGTAAAAGGCCGAGGTGAAGAGCTGCGACGTCTTGGGCACGTCGCCCTGCGTCATCATGTTGGCGACGGGCGTCTGCGCGGGCGCCGGCCGGCCGTCCTTGCGGACCGTGTTGATGGCCGGGAACGCCAGCCCCAGCAGGCCGTCGCCCGTGCCCTGCGCGAACTGATCCGCGAGCTCGGATGCGAGCTCGACCGTCTGGCCCTCGATGGTGAGGCCCCCGATGGTGACGTTGTCGCTGCCGCAGTCGCCCGACGCGGAGCTGCCGTCGCCGTAGGAAATCTGCCACGTCTGCCCGGGCAGCTTCTTGAAGGTGGACGACTTGGACGGGTCAAAGACGGTGTGGCCTTTTTGAGTCGTCTGCTCAAGCTCGGTGGAAAAGATCTACACGCCAGTGAGTATTGTGGTTTTTTTTTTGTTCTCTCCCTCCTTTTTCTTCTTTGCTTCACTTCTCTGGTTTTATGGGAGAAATGCTCTTGCAAATGAAGAAGAAGAAGAAGAAGAAAATGAAGAAGAAGAAAATGAGAAAAAAAAGCGAAGAAAAAAAAGCGAGAAAAAACCTGAATACTGAAAACTAAAACGCACCCAAAGATCAGACGAGCCCGTGTCAAAGTCGAGGAGCAGCTTTTGCGGCGGCGTGCCAATCGAGACCTCGCACAGGTACTCGGAGTCGTTTTGCTGGTCCTCGGCCGTGACCTCGCCCGTCTGCTTGCCCTCGGGGTCGAGCGCCTTGGCGAGGCGCGAGGTGACGGCGGCGCGGCCGCCGACGGCGACGCGCGACTGCGCGAGGCCGCGCTGGTGCAGGGCGCTCACGCGGCGGTACGGGCCGGGCTTGGTGGGCTCGAAGCCGAAGCGGTTCAGCAGGTAGACGTACGACTTGGTGCCGTGGCGCTTGTAGTTTTGGTTGGGCCGGGCGCGGACCTTTGTGAGCCCGCGCGACGCCTGGAACTTGGCCTGGGCCTGGAACAAGGCCTCTTCCATGATGCGCGGTGGTTGTGTTGTGTTGGTGCGGGAGTGTGCGAGTTGTGCGGAAATACGCCTGGATTTTGGTCATGGAAAGCAGTCCTGGAGGCAGCAGGCCTAGGTGTGGCTCTTTATATATACCACCGCTGCCATGGCCTTCCTGGATGGTCCGCGACTGTGGACGTGTGCGTTGTCAATCAGGTTCCTCTGAATGTGGATGACGCAAGCGAATGGTAGATCACCAGCCAAAAAAGCATGTTTGAAGTCGCATGCTAGCTGGCATATGACTGGCTATCGCGAAACTCTACAGTCATCCAACCATGTGTTGGTGCACCACTCGGCTCCCCACGTTGGCGACAAGTCGCTGCGCGATACTGGCAAACTGGTTCGCAAGTCCCAGCCCTGACGTCAGACACTATCGCAGAGTGGCCCCGACATGGGCGAATCCACAAGCTTCAGTCCAAGATCTACTTGGTCGCCGTCGTGGCTGGACCTGCGACTCCGCCGAAACGCATGATCAGGACATCATATGTTCCCCCGGGTCTTGCGCATAGTAGGCAATTACTGGCCATCAGCTCTTCACTCCCCGTGGCGCAGCCTACTACGTGCCGCGTTGCCGTGCGGGTGTGGTGGATCGGCCGCCGCAACGTGCCGCGACCTTGCTGAGAAGCTTAGCCTAGAACTCGAGCCTAGTTGAGTTTTTTGACCAGTCAGTTGCTGTTGCCTCGCCTAATACTTTAGTTGTAGTTGAAAGGGCCCATTTCCAGCGCGGCAGGGGTGTCAACGCTGATCGCGAGCGTGCATTGTTGCATTCTGCGACAGAAATGTGACTAAGTAGTCGTGGGGAGCCGTAAATAGGATCTTTTATGCTTACAGATAGTGACCGAAGATAACTTATGGTCTCCCGTAATTTGCGATCGACAATCTTTTTATCAGAGCCATGATGGTAGATCGTGAATCGTTGGTCCGATCTTGTACGATCCGTAGCTGGCTTGGCTGGGCTTGGCTTGGCTTGGCCTGGGCGGGTTCCGGCCGAGTTGACTGAGTTAGGGCAGATGGCCCCGCGGAATGAATCCTTGCGGCCAATACCGTCAGGAGATTTCCGATGCCTTCCTGTCCGAGAACCAAGGTTTTGGGCGTTAGATGGAGTTTTCTATCGCTAAGGCGGTCATGCTGGGCCACGCTGACCACCAGCACCCACCACGTTCTTTCTGTTAGCCGAATCTTGAAAGCATATTGCCTTTCGGCAGCTGCGAATTAGCGCAATAGGCTAAAGCAAGCGCTCTGCTGTGGCCTTGGGGAGATTGTGGTACGCGAGTTTTGCCAAGCAGCTGTGTGTTTGTGTAGGAAAACAGAGAGGTAAAGCTTTTTGCTCTCAGCAGGTGGGCTGGTGCAGAATTTCCTTCGCTCATTCAGTGACTTGTGCGGCCTGCTGGGGCCGGGAATTACATTTGCTGCTTGTTCACAATTTCTAGTCCTTTGAAGCGTATAATGGTTCTGTGGAGTTTCTCTTCTACTCCTGCATTGCATGTTTCCTCTCGGCCGAAATGGTTCTGGTGTAAATATCTGGTGCAGCAGAGCCTTCTCAATAGGTTTCAAGGTACTTGCAGCTTCGGGGTTGCGCAGTGCAATTTGCGCTCGCGACTCCGTGCCCTCAATCTGCGACATGCCGGAAAAGACTGGTTCACAGCACCGGCTTGCTCTTCATCGGATAGTCAAGCCTGCCGGGGTTACCGTTGTATGGGAAGTCTTGCTCGCACACTCGAGACTTGATTCTGCGACCGTATATGTGCATTTTCCCAATCGAGGCAAACGTCGCAGCTGGGCGGCCTGCACTTCCCTTTTGAGCTACCGCTTCGGCCAGCTTCGGAAGCCGTATTCCATTTGTAGCGAGAGCTGGATAGCAACTCCAAGGCAGACGGCAGGGTACTTGACAGCAACAGGTCTGCGAATGCCGTGACGGTTGCTGCCATTATGATGTCTATTTTCCGAGAGCCGCGCCTTCAAGAGTTCCAACGATGACTACGAGGCGGCGCCACGGAGCCCCATATCTTGACAAACTTACTTTGGTAACAATGGGGAGGACAAGCTAGCAAGGACAAGGCGGGTCGAAAATCTCACTCATGGCATTAGCTCACAGAGCTGAACCGGCAGGAACAGCGAAACAGTCTCGAGGTCAGGTCGGCAATACTGTCGAGCAAAAAAAAATACTGGGTAGGCATTTTCAGCTGGCCATTTTTCTGCCAGGCGATTGCGCTATCATTGGATGGGAGGCCAAGGAGGTTGCTTTTGCCAAGGGATTGGGGCCGGGGACGGGGTTAATAATGGCATGGCTGCATCGACGCTAGCATGGCGATCTGCAGGTAAATTGCGCCGGAGTAATCTGTAGCGAGTTTGTACTTGGGGTTCCGGCCAATAATTGATAAGCGAGGATGTATCTTGAACATCTCCGGTTCATCGACGGTTGGCTTTCGTTGTCCCGTTCCAGCGAGCGTTCGACAAGTCCGACATGATTTGCAACGTCCCTGAGATCGAATGTACACGCCCAAATCCGGCAACCTTGGCTTTTGCAGCCGGAAACCGAGCGGGGAGCTTGAACGCGAACTGCAACTGAGTACAAGGGCGAGCTGCGTCGCACTGCTCGCTCTCCTCGTTCACGGGCCCACCAGCCATCTTCAGCCGCGATTCCTATTGCAATGCCGTCCCACCGCGTGTGGCCTATGGCTGGGTTGATGGCAGCACGTTTCCCGGTCCAATTCTGGAAGAATGGAACAGATGCCGGCGGTACTTGGGGTCTGAGTGGCTGACGGGGTTCCCCACGGTCGGTCAAGACTCGGATCGCGTTGCAGGGGTGTCGGCGCAACGGCGAAATCCAGGCGAGTAGGTAGATACGTCGGTGTTGCAGCGGAAGCAAAGTAAGTGGTGGTGTCTGTCTATTGAGCGGAGGCTGCCGAGGGCCTCGAATATAAATACAGCAGCGTCATCCTGTCTCGCTCGATGGAAGACGCTGCATTGCAATCACAGCAACCAAACATGAAGTCCTTTTCGTCCATCGTCGCCGGCCTCGTCGGCCTCGCCTCTGTCGCCTCGGCCACAGTCCAGGGCTTTGACGTCTCCGGCTACCAGCCCAACGTCAACTGGGGAGCCGCCTACAACAGCGGTGCCCGGTTTGTCATGATCAAGGTACGGTGCAGAGGGGTAGTAAGGGTCAGAGGAATATGCTGACGACTTATTAGGCTACCGAGGGAACGGGCTTTGTCTCGTCGAGCTTCAACTCGCAGTATCCCGGTGCCACCAAGGCGGGCTTCATCCGCGGCGGCTACCACTTTGCGCTGCCCGACCGGTCGTCTGGCGCGGCGCAGGCGGATTACTTTTTGGCGCACGGCGGCGGCTGGAGCGGCGATGGAATCACTCTTCCGGTGAGTACAGTGCGACTCTGTGCCCTTTGTATTTTGAATCCGTGCGCTGACGTATACAGGGCATGCTGGACATCGAGTACAACCCGTATGGTGCGACGTGCTACGGCCTCTCGCAGGGCGCCATGGTCAACTGGATCAGCGACTTTGTCGAGCACTACAAGGCCAAGACGACGCAGTACCCCATCATCTACACGACGACTGACTGGTGGAAGACGTGCACGGGCAACAGTCCCGCCTTTGGCCAAAAGTGCCCGCTGAGCCTGGCCCGGTACGCGAGCAGCGTCGGCGAGATCCCTAACGGCTGGCCATTCCAGACCTTTTGGCAAAACAGCGACAAGTACGCCTATGGCGGTGATTCTCAGATCTTCAACGGCGCGTACGCGCAGCTGCAGAAGATTGCTCGAGGTGGTTGAGTTGAGCAAACGGCTGCTGGAGGATGTGTGTCTCTCGGTGGCTCACTGTGGCTAGTGCTCTGTGGCTGGCGGAAATAAATGGCTGCTGCAAACGTTCAGGGGTTCTCCTCTGTGAGTAGTGGCTACTGTGGCGTAGCGGTCTTCCATGACCGCTCGAGGTGAGACTGTAAATAGAGAAGTGTAAATAATCAAGAAAAAAAAACAACCTTTCCACGAGTATCAGTTATAGTGTCGATGTTTTTTGTTTTATTTTCCCAGTCTTGGCTGATGTACAGCAGGGGCCTCTATCCAGTCGCAGGAGTACCCAAGTACTACTTAGGCGCCGACGTGCCTACTGAGTACCTTAACCTTTAAAACAGGGGAGGATACAGTGGCCCAAACACTAAACGTTCACACGACAGCGCACTGAAACACCTTATAGCGTCCTCTCTAGCCCCCCAGCCCCCCCTAGGTACAACACTGCTGCCACAGACCTCCGCCACAGACCTCCGCCACAGCTCACGCGACCCCGACTTTCTTCTCCCGGAATCCCCATCCGCATCCTCATACTCACCCTCACCATCCGCCTGGTCCGGTCGGTTTGTTCACTGCTTGCTATTCTTGCCATCAATCATTCCATCACATCCCCTAATACGTACCTTTGTTTTTTTTACCATTCGCTGCCGCCCGAAACGACCGCCCTCTTGCTCCAGACGCCCATCTACGCCTCTGTCGTCATCGAACCTCAACCAACCAGACCCGCCCCCGAAGCAAGGCCAGCTAAGCCTTTGCGCATATTCCGCTACCCCCGACCCTGGCTTGCAAACAGTTGATTATTTCCTCTCCCCAAACTCGTTCGATCACGTCGACCAGCATGGCTTGGGACTCGACTCTGCAAAAGTCCGCCGTCAACCGATACGTCTTGGGCCGCATTGTACGTTATCTCTACCCGTCAGACGCTAACGCCGCCGTCTCCCTTGCTCCACGCCCCTGCCTTGGACAGCGACGCTGCCAGTTCTATTTCGTCATCATCCGCGCGCCCTGCTATACCGTCCATCAAGCCTCCTCTTCTAATCCAGTCCACTAACAATCTTTCTCTTACATAGCCTCTCCTCCATACCCTTATTCTCCTCATCGAAATGGCGCTGGCCGCCCGACTGACGGCGAGGTTCAATGCCTCGTACGAGGAGCGACCACGTACGCCATTCCATCGCTGCTCTTCTCGAGAGCAACAATGCTAATTTTTTCAGTAATCACCATGATGGTCACCAACGCCCTCCTCGGCGGCATCGCCGACACGGTCGCTCAAGTCATTACCGCCTTTCGCCACCGCGTCGTTCGCAAGCCTGGTGGTGCCAAGGACGAAACCATCACCGTCGAGATGCACGAGCTCGGCCGCAAGAGCCCCTACTATGAAAAGAACTCCCTCGGCGATTTCGGCCCCTCCACCGGCCGCCCGCCTTCGTTTGACTTTGAACGCCTCACGCGCTTCATGGGCTACGGCTTCTGCGTCGCACCCCTCCAGTTTCGCTGGTTCAAGCTGCTCGAGCGCCTGTTCCCCATGTCCAAGACGAGCTCCTTTGGTCCGGCCCTGAAGCGTGTTGCTTTCGATCAGATCGTCTTTGCGCCCTTTGGTGTCGCCCTCTTCTTTACCGCTATGACGGTGGCAGAGGGTGGTGGCCGCCGTGCCGTTAGCAACAAGCTGCGCGACATGTACGTGCCGACCCTCAAGGCCAACTATGTGGTCTGGCCAGCCGTGCAGCTCGTCAACTTTCGCTTGATGCCGGTACAGTATCAGTTGGTAAGTGCGGTGTCCTCGCCAGATGTTTCGGTGCCTGACTCTCTGTAGCCATTTGTCTCGACGGTTGGTATCGCCTGGACTGCGTACCTTTCTCTCACCAACAGCACCGACTGAGCGACTCGGATTACAAGACGTGTAGTCCAGCACGTTTCAAATTCAGCAACAAATCGTAGATGAAAGATTCAAGCTATTAATGGATGGATAAGTTGGAGAGTGGAGGCATGCCACGATGCCGCCGGCCAAGGTCCGTCAAAACACAGCGAAAGCAGGAGCATCCATACTGGAACTGTATTTTTTTTCCTTAGTTATTGGGCCACCATGGCTGCCGATTTGGGCCACGAGGCGTTAGGCGTACTCAATTTAGCACCTTTTATCGCTACCCGGACGGCTGCTTTGTTTATGCGTTGCATGTCGAGTCGACGTCAAGCTGCAGTGGCTCTGC
Source organism: Cordyceps javanica (assembly GCF_051103115.1). Classification (NCBI taxonomy): domain Eukaryota; kingdom Fungi; phylum Ascomycota; class Sordariomycetes; order Hypocreales; family Cordycipitaceae; genus Cordyceps; species Cordyceps javanica. The sequence continues at coordinate 5,548,234 of NC_139296.1, forward strand.
AGAAGGCCTATCAGCGGCCATGCCCACCAACCTGACTCACCCATCTTTGTTTTCTATTGGCAGCAGCATGCTTGTATGCGATGTGATATGCGGTGGCCTGCCACTATTGATGCAGGCTGGTCGCCTGGAATCCCTTGGCGCTGAGGCTGGCGATTCATTGGCTGGTCCTTGGACAAGCAGTGTTCGCACGTTTAGATTTTGCCGCTGAGGATCCAAGACAGCATAACACGGCAACCAATCATGTAAACGCTGCCCACCGAAATGCAATGCGACCTTATTGCGAACCACAACGGCCGAGCATAAGACTGCACATCTACCCAGCTCCCGCGCGCAAGACGGACTGTAGGTTGTGGCTACTCGGAGTCGCGGAGAAGCTTCATCGACAAAAGTGCTCTATTACACCGAGTCATGCCGGCGCCGACACCGAAACCAACAACAAAACAGGAAGGCGGTGCGCCAGCCAACAGTGTCAATGGCTCCTCACCAGACCTCGTCGCCCTCCTCTCCTCTAGCGATATCCTACAGCAGCTGCTCAGGATCGACATTGAAAATAAGCAGCTCAAGCAGCGGAACTCGGACCTCGAGGTGACGAACCGCACCAATATAGACACCATTGCCGAGAAGCGCAGCGCATGGTCTGATGAAAAGGCAGCGCTGGAGCGCGAGCTCCAAGCCAAGCTGGACGAGATGAAGAGCCTGCGCTACGCAAAGAACAAGGTCGACGAGCTGTCCGGCCAGGTCAAGCAGCAAGAGATTCAACTACTTTCTCAAGGCGAAACCATCAAGAAGAAGGGCGCCGAAATCACTCGCCACCAGGCTCTCTGCCAAAAGGCCAAGGAGGAGCTCGATTTGGAGAAGACGAGTGCTAAAGTTCTGAGCGATTCCCTGCGCACGTTGAAACAGGACCTGTCTTGCAAGAAGGAGGAGCTGGCAAAAGCAAACGATTCACTTGCCGATGTGCAGTCGTTTGCAGTTCAACTACGGCCCATGGCGGCCGGCAAAGCGCAAGTGTACGTGTCTTGTTCCTGGCCTCGTGTCGCCATCCTTCAGGGCTGCCTGCCATAGTTATGGCAAAACAGAAGGCTAACTCTAGGTAGCAAAAGGGCCCTAGACAACACATTCCACCAATTCCTAACGTTCTTCCACGACGAGTTGAGCGCCGACCTGGCGTACCACTCTGCGCCAACAGATGTCATAGAAAAGCTTTCTATCCCACTACCGGCGTCCAACTCGGCGGCGGCGAGGCAAATGAGAGTCGTCGCCGCGCTCGCGGTATGTGGCGACGCTCTCGACCGGCACATCTTCCGGCAAGCCTTTGTGGGCGACGACCTGCATCAGTTGCTCGAAACCCTCGTCGTAGATCATCCGAAGCAGGAGTCACGCGTGCGTGCCGTCCTGCTGAAGCTGCTTGAGGTCTTTCCGGACGACAAGAAGGCGGTGCAGGAGGCCAACGTCGACAGCGCCGTCAAGGAGATTGTCGGCGCGCTGGGGAAGTGGGTGCAGCCCACGTCCGGGTTCGATGCGAGGCTGCGACCGCTCTGCGCCGAGGCCGCCGAGGCGTGGAACAAGACGCTCGCGCTCGAGAACAGGGTCGTGGCGCGGTCCGTCTCGTGGCCTGAGCACGGCCATCCCGTACCGCTCGAGGTGCCGGACAAGAGGAAATCACAGCCCAACGCAACAAATAGCAGCCAAAATAACAACAAGTCACAGACGACACCAGCGACAACGGAGACGGCGAAGAAGCAGCAGCAGCAGCAGCAGCAGCAGCAGGCGGCAGGGCCGGCCCAGACGTCGCAGTCACAGCGCCCAGCACAGCGACTGAGCAGAAATGAAGTGCTCAAACCGGTCTGGCCCGTCTTCATAGCGCACCCTATCACCGCCGCCGACGACGACGACGACGATGATGACGATGACGACGGCGGTGACGAGGAACCCGCTGCCGAGTTTGAAGTGCTCAGCTACGGCTACGTCCTGACCAAGGCGCAGGCGCTCGAGGCCGAGGAGGAAGTGTCGCGCGAACAGTCGCCGTTCAAGCTGGCGCGGCAGAACACCCGGCGGCAGCAGACGGCGGTCCCAAAAAAAAGACGAAATTCGATGGTGCTCCCGGCGGCCGGCCGGGGCAGCTCCGTCGCCTCAAGCGCGGGTTGAGACGGTGGCTGTGGCCCGCGTCGCGGCGACGGGGACGCTGGTGAGCCAACTGCCACGGATCGTCTGGTGATGGTGGCACGCACGAATTATTCTCATGATGGGAATCTGGACGGCACGATGAGATGGTAACGATGTTTATGATTGTTTCTTTGTTTTTGTTTTTGTTTTGCTTTTTTTTAATGGCAATGTAACAAGCATTGCATGCGTTGTCTGCCGAGGTACAAGTCTTGGTGTTTTTAATTTACAGCAGCCCTGCTGCGTTATACGACGTTGGAGCTTTCACGATGGTCGATTCTCAGCGGTTGATCAAGTATGAATATGTATAAGATGATTAATTCAGTCTGGTTCTTCTTTCATTTTCTTTTCTTTTTTCTTTCTTTTAATTAGCGACCCCACGTCATAACACAGTCATGATGGTCAATTTGATACTTTGAACGTCCACTTGTATGCTCCCCGAGACCAGACATTTTACGATGCAACAGCACACAAAATTTCAAGACGACGACAGAAATAAAGCACGCTCACTTTAATTCAATCAGTGGTAATGGTACTCACCTTGATGGGAAGTGGGGGTTTCCTGGCAACAATGCGCGAGTGTGGATGGTCAAGCTACGTTATCTAGAGCTTGGCCCAGTAGGAAATTACCTCGCCCCAGCTTTGCCCCTCCATCCCACCTTGCCCATCATCATCCTCCTCCCTCTTGGCTTCTCTTCTCCCCCTCCCACGAGCTACAGAACCCATTTCCTACCTTTCTTCTTCCAGACATTCCAGTGCACTGATCTGAGTCGCTTTTCAAAAAAATGTCTCTCTCCAACAAGCTCTCCATCACCGACGTTGACGTCAAGGGCAAGCGCGTCCTTATTCGGGTGAGTTCGGATACCCCGCCATCGTTTTTGTCTACCCATCACAACCACAACAACCAGCGAGCGAGAAGAGAAAAACGTCATGACCAAAAAGTAGAGGCGTAAGGGTGGGGGGGGAGGCCGACTCTTTTGCTAACCCCGAGGGACCCTTCGCAGGTCGACTTCAACGTCCCCCTCGACGGCACCACCATCACCAACCCGCAGCGCATCGTCGGCGCCATCCCGACCATCAAGCACGCCCTCGACCACGGCGCCAAGGCCGTCGTCCTCATGTCCCACCTCGGCCGCCCCAACGGCCAGGCCAACGCCAAGTACTCGCTCAAGCCCGTCGTGCCGGAGCTCGAGAAGCAGCTGGGCAAGCCCGTCACCTTTGCCCCGGACTGCGTCGGCCCCGAGGTCGAGAAGATTGTCAACGGCGCCGCCGACGGCGCCGTCATCCTGCTCGAGAACCTGCGCTTCCACATTGAGGAGGAGGGCAGCGCCAAGGACGCCGACGGCAACAAGACAAAGGCCGACAAGGCCAAGGTTGACGAGTTCCGCAAGGGCCTCACGGCTCTCGGTGACGTCTACGTCAGTACGTGAACACCCCTTTGCGTTTCTTCTTCTTCTTTTTCTTCTTTTCTTTTTTGTACACGCGACTGTTGTCAAAAGACATGGCGTGCGAGTGCGCGTTACATGCGTCTTTGTGTGCGCCGACAGCTAATTGAATTTCCACAGACGACGCTTTCGGTACTGCCCACCGTGCTCACTCGTCCATGGTCGGCGTCGACCTCCCCCAAAAGGCGGCCGGTTTCCTCATGAAGAAGGAGCTCGACTACTTTGCCAAGGCCCTCGAGTCGCCCGAGCGCCCGTTCCTCGCCATCCTCGGCGGCGCCAAGATCTCGGACAAGATCCAGCTCATCGACAACCTGCTGGACAAGGTCAACACGCTCATCGTCTGCGGCGGCATGGCCTTTACCTTTAAAAAGGTCATTGACGACATGAAGATTGGCAACTCGCTCTTTGACGAGCCCGGCTCCAAGACGGTGCCCAAGCTCATGGAAAAGGCAAAGGCCAAGAACGTCAAGGTGGTGCTGCCCACCGACTTTGTCACGGCCGACAAGTTTGACAAGGACGCCGCCGAGGGCTACGCCACGGACAAGGACGGCATCCCCGACGGCTGGATGGGCCTCGACTGCGGCAAGGAGTCGGTCAAGCTGTTCCAGGACGCCATTGCCGAGTCCAAGACGATCCTCTGGAACGGCCCCGCCGGCGTCTTTGAGTTTGACAAGTTTGCCAAGGGCACCAAGGCCACGCTCGACGCCGCCGTCGACGGCTGCAAGAAGGGCAAGATTGTCATCATCGGCGGCGGCGACACGGCCACCGTCGCCGCCAAGTACAAGGTCGAGGACCAGCTCAGCCACGTTTCCACCGGTGGCGGCGCCTCGCTCGAGCTGCTCGAGGGCAAGGAGCTGCCTGGTGTCACTGCCCTGTCGAGTAAGTAAGAAAGAAGATTATCACATGGCGAAAGACAGAAAAAAAACATCATTACAAGACAATGGTCGACTCGTTGCCGTCTTGGGGTACATTGGTTTTGACGAGATTCGGTCTAGGTAGGCAGAGCAGCCGCCTTTAGTCAAGGGACCGAAACGTGGTAAAAAATCAGTATTCAATAAAGGTACAATCAGATTCTCGCATGGGTTGGCTGGGGGCATTCGTGATTGTAAAGATGAAATTCTTCAAGATGTAGTCTTAGCATCAATAAACGACTAAGCTGCTCCATCATTATTGACCCATGTCATTGTATTCGTCGTGGTTTTTATAAACGCAGGCATAATCGCCCATGATGGGCTTGTCTGTCTGTCCAACCAATTCCGGTGTCTTGTCTTCTATTCATATTTCTTGTTGTTGTCTTTATTTTTTTTTTAATTCCTCTCGTCTCGTGCCATGGTGTGCATTGTCGCTCTCCTCATTCATCTCCTTTTCGAGGCCTCGACCTTTTTCAGCTCCTCCCTGTCAACGCCGGTTAGCATCATCATCCACCATCGTCATCATATATGGGGGAAAGACAAGTCATCGCTGTCGTGGTCGTTGGGCAGTATAACGTGATCATAACGAGAGATGATCAGTCATGTAATGGGGAGGAAGAAAACGCACTTGAGTTGTGTCGAAAAATCGTCGGTTGTGTCGTCGTCGTCCCAGCTCTCCTCCCACAGGTGCTTGGTCTGGCCCGAGCCCTGCGCAGCTTCCGTCTGGTCCTCTGGCCAGTCTTGGGGTGTTTTTGTTTCTCATTAGCTTCTGGTCCTCGCTTTACGCTCGAGTGACGGCGGGTGGAATTGCAACGGCGCGCCCGCCATGAGAGAATGAGGGGGGGCGGGGGGAGGGTGCAGAAGGGTGTTTGGAAGGAAAGAAACCCTCACCATCAACGGGAAAGTCCTCAAACTCGTCATCCTCGCCCAGGGCAGCGGCCTTGGTCTCCTTGGGCGGCTGCTGCTGCTGCTGCTGCTGCTCGCCGGCCGCGGCGGTGGTCTTGTCGTCAGTCTTGTCGGCGGCCATTGCTTGTCTGGTTTGGTCTTGTCTGGTCTGTTCTGTTCTTTGATTGCGCGCACGGCGGGACAGAATACGGGATGATCGTTTTTGAATTGTTTCGTTTTTGGAGGTGTGCGTTTGGAAGAGGAAAAAAGAAAAGAAAAAAAGGCCCAAGGAGCGGGGTGTGCCGGGGGGAAGATGTCGCTGTTTGCTGTCGCGCGCACGAATGCGTATGTATGATGATGGCGTGCGTCTGGGCTGGATGGAGCTTGGGGATTCATCAGATCGGAGCGGACAGCAGGCAGGTGGATGCTTGCGTGAGCTCTCTCTCTCTCTTCTGCCCGCCAAAAAAGGGCGGAATAATTCGGTCCGGTGTATAGGGTAGGACACGCCCAAAGACTTTGGCTTGCAACCCAGATAAGACTCTAGATCAAAGGGTTGTATGTGTAGGGATGGAATAAGGAGAGCAAAAATAATTTTAAATCTGTTTCCAACTGCATTGTCCTCTTTCTTGAATGTCTGAGGCAGAGGTGCGTGCGTATGTGTGTTGAGGCTCGTCGGGTGTCATCACGCGCCGCCCAGATAACGGATCTCTCTGGATCTGACGTCCGAAACTCTCCTCTTGGATCACTACCTCGCAGGCCTCCCAGTGGCAGTCATCATTTTGTCAACGCTTCGCTTCATCAGTGTGCCAATTTCTTTGACTGTTTCTAGTGAGTACCTCGGAAACGCGACCAAAAAAAAGAACAAAAGCGTCGTCACTAAGAAAGGAAGAGCATCATCACATCAGAGACTACAAACGCTCGTATCACTCGGCGACATCCTCTCAATCTCTATAAAAACCAGCACATCAACCAGCCATGACTTGAACTGTCCTTTTCCGAAGACACACATCAACGCCAAAAAAAAGGTTCTCAACGCATCTAATTGGCCGATAACGTCTCTGTGTCTGTCAACCTCCACACCTACCGGCTGCCCGCCTCTGCCCGGCTAGCGTCCAGCGCAACCTTGCTTGCTCCAGCCTCTCACTGGCCCAGCAAGACGGATCAGAAAACCCGGCGTGCCTGTTCTGCTAACTCCGTCCAAACGGCCCCGAACCCAGGCCCCAAAGTCCAGCAGAACACGCCGCTGTTGTCGTCACCGGTCAGCGGGGGCCCTGGTACCTGCCGTCAGATCCGGGTAGTGCACGCGTGCGCCGAGTTTAGCCTTGCGACGGTGAACCTTTATTTTGCATCGTCGCTCTTCTAGTCCTCTGATTTTTTTTTGTTCAATTGCGCTGTACCCCGATTTCCCCTTGTTGCTGGGGTCCCCGTCTGCCAGGATTTCAGGTAGAAACAGCAAAGGTTTTCTTTCACGGCGAGGCTGCGACACACACAGATACAGTCTCTCACACACCACTCACACACCACAATCGCGACGTCATGAGTCGCCTCGCCTCATGGTTTGGCGGCTCCGAGGCCGAAGAGGTCGACCCCCAGGCCAAGGTCGCTGCCGAGCGCGCCAACCTCGAGCAGGCCATGCGCGCGACCAACCTCATCATCAATGACGACATTGACGCCGCCGAGGCGGAGCTGCGCAAGGGCGACTCGACCTACCACGACCTCGGCGGGAGCCTCGTCGTCTTCATGAAGGCCATCATGGGCTTTGAGAAGAAAAATATGAGCCGCGCGGCCGACCTGCTGGCGAAATGCGAAGCACGAGCCTGGGAGGACCTCAAGCGCGCGCGGAAGCGGGCCGCCGCCGGCCACGCCGCGGGTGACATGTACCCGCCGGGCACCGAGTACGAGCTCGTCGTCGCGCAGACGCAGCTCATGTCGGCCCTTCTCTGCGTCCTCAACGAGAGCGTTCTCGAGGCCGTGCAGGGCTTCGGGAAGCTGCGACAAGCCTACATTACGCTCGATGCCATCATCGCCAAGGAGAAGGACTATTTCAAGAATCAGCGCACGCGGCCGGGATCGAGGAGCACCGCCGTTGCCAGCGCTCGCGCCTCGCTCGACGGAAAAGATGTGTTTTCGGAAGCGCAGACGCCCGTGTCATCCACCACCAGCCTCGACGACCCGTCGGTCGATACGGAGAAGCTGCCTTCTCTGCGCAGCGCGGCGTCGGCACTGCATGATGCTGATATTGAGCTCGCGAATCCGATTGACGCCTTTATCCACTCTGGCATCTACATGTGCATGGGCATGCTGAAGCTCATGCTCTCCATCATTCCGCCGACGTTTGCTCGTGTGCTGTCGATTGTCGGCTTCAAGGGCGATCGCGAGGCTGGCATCCGCATGCTCTGGCGGTCGGTGGCCCATCCCAATATGGTATGTATACTCTGAACCTGGTTTGATTTCGTCCTAACATGCCATCGCAGAATGGAGCGGTTGCCGGCATCGTGCTCCTACACTTTTACCACAGCATGCTAGGTCTCATCGACATCCTGCCTCATGAGGCTGACTTTGACGAATCCGCCGAGCCCTACGGCATCCCTCAGCAAAAGGTCGCAGATCTCCTGGCCACCATGCGTGAGCGCTTCCCGCAGTCGCGGATGTGGCTCATTGAGGACGCCAAGGGCTTCGCGGCACGCCATCGCTTACCAGAGGCCATCGCGACGCTCGAGGGTGGCACGCAGTCCAAGATGATGCAGGTCACGGCGATTAACCATTTCACTGTCGCTCTCTTCTCCATGTCGGCCCACGACTGGCCGCGCATGCGCAAGCACTTTCTGAACTGCGTCGAGGTCAACACCTGGAGCACGTCGCTATACTACTACATGGCGGGCGCGGCGTCGCTGGAGCTGTACCGCGACGCGGTGGCAGCGGGGGACTCCAAGGAGGCCGCTGCCGAGAAAAAGGCCACCGAGAAGTACCTCTGCAAATCCGGCGAGACGTTGAGCAAGAAGAGATTTATGGCCCGCCAGATACCACTCGAGACGTTTGTGCAGCGCAAGGTGCAAAAATGGCAGGCGCACGCCAAAGAGCTCGGCGTGGACCTGGCCGATGCCGTGGGCGTCAGCCCGGCAGTGGAGATGATGTTTGCCTGGAGCGGACAAAAGTGGATGTCGGCGAACGAGCTTGCCAAGGCAGAGCATTGTCTGGCCTGGAGCAGGCTCACAGCACCGGCGGACAAGCTAGAACAGCTCAAGGGCAGGGACGAGCTTGGCGTGCGGGCCGTATGTTTGGCATCCGTACTGCGCAGCGACAACCGTCTGGACGAAGCCAAGGCGTTGCTAGATGAGGAGGTGTTGTCTCATGATCGGTATGTTTTACCCAGCCGTATAACCAGAAAGGCCAGGCGGGTGTCTTGATTCTAACTTGGCGTAGCAATCTGTTCAAGGGTGGGCACAATGAGGACTACGTCGTGCCCGCGGCCATCCACGAAACCGCCGCCATTGCGTGGGCCGAGTGCGGCCAGCCGCCAGCCGACCTCGACGCGGCGCAGACGGAAGCGTACCAAAAGGCCAAACTCAAAGAGTGCGAGGAGAACCTGCAGAAGGCGCGCGGGTGGGGGGCGTACGTCCTGGACGCGCGCCTGGGCATGCGCATCCAGTGCGGGCTGGCGACGCTGGCGTGGTACCGCAAGAAGAAGGGCTGGGCGGCTTAGGTATAGATGGCGTTTTGTTTCTTTTCTTGCATTCGAGTTTTGGGAGGCGGGGGGAGGGGGGCTTTGATTCAAGCATAGATTGTATGCGTGTGCCTGTGTGCATTTAAGAGCATGGATTTGGTGTATATATTGCATTTAGAGAAACGTAACGGACAGACTATAGACAGAAAGCGACAGGTATCATCATGTATCAGCAGCACAATCAAATTTTACCATGTTCCTCGACTCTGTTCAGCTTTGAACAATCGCTACACGCAGCTCAGCACCTCGCCAAACCGCAAACCAACAGATAAAACCAAAGAAACGCCCTTCTGCTTCCTCCAATGTCCTCGTTGCAGCCAGTTCACGCATTCCTTGCACTCCTCTTCTTGCCCTTTTTCTTCCCCCGCAGCGCCTCGAGTCCCTCCCGGAGCATGCCCGCGCCGTCGCCCAGCTTGCCGCCCGCGCGCTCCCCGAGGCGGTGCTTGTCGGCCTCGGCGTGGATGTCGTCGACCACGTTACCACCACCACCACCGCCGCCGGCGGTGCCGTGCACCCAGTCGGCGACGCCGTAGGGGCCAAAGTCGGACGCGCCGCGGCTGGCGTGGTGCGCGGCGCACCGGCGCGTCAGCCCGCGCGCGAGGATGCCCGGCGCGACGGCGTAGCCGCTCATGCTGAGCGTCTCGTCGAGGGTGCACAGCGCGAGGAACAGGAGGTACGTGAGGAGGTGCACGCGGCGGCCGTCACCGCCGCCGCCGCCGCCGCCGAGGAGCAGCTGCAGCAGCGGCGCCAGGACGGCCGCGGGCACGTACACGGGCACGAAGCGGTGCAGAAGCAGCGGCAGCGGGTGGTCGGCCATGACTTGCAGCGAAAACGGCGGCGCCGGGCCGGGCCGGCCATGCGCGTACCGCGTGTGCAGCCGGGCGACGAGCGACAACCACGATGACGACGACGATGATGATCGCCTGCCGTGTAGAACGAACCGGTGGACGTAGTACTGCAGAAACTCGCGCGCGGCGAGCAGCAGCGCGACCTGCCGGGCCGCCTCCCACGGCAGCGGCAGCGTCGTCGTCACGGCGAACTCGGGCTGCCCGTGGAAGGCGAGCGCGTGCAGCCAGCTGCAGGCCCCCTCGACGACGAGGAGCAGCGCGGCGTTGCCGAGGGCGAGCAGGAGCGTCTTGCCGAGCGCGCGCCCGTCGCGGGGCGGAAGCAGCAGACGCTGACCGCCGGTGCCGGTGCCGGTGCCGTGCTTGAGGGGCCCGGCGAGGCTCGGAAGGGCAACGTCAAAGAGGAGCGTCAGCAGCGACGGCACCAGCCACAAGAGCAGCCGCACCGCCAGCACCCCGACCAGGTGCACCCGGAGCGGCGGGTGCGAGAGGACGAGCGTCGTCCACAAGACGTGGAAGAAGACGAGGTTGAGCGTGGTGGACCACGACGGCGGCGACGCGGTGGCGAGGAAGAAGCCGAGGACGGGGATGGAGAGGAACAAATCCATCGTGAGCAGTCTTTTTTTCTTTTCTTCGCCTTCTTTTCTTCTCTCTTTCCTTTACAGGATGTTGAAGAATACTACGACAACGGGTTTTTAGAGAAGAAGAAAAAGTGACCGAGTGGAGAGCAGAGGCAAGAAATCTGCATATGCGGAATGTACTGCAAGTCAAAAGCCCTGGCGATCTACATGGCTTCATTGACGTCATACTGCGTAAAGGCACCAACGACCCTGGAAAACAAGCTTATTGGGGGGGTCTTTTCAGGGTCTTGCGCGTCTGTGGCGACCAATGAGAGTTGCACTAATAAAAATGGAACAAAATATATACTGCAGCAGATTTTATTCTGTGGCGATGCGGCACTGGTGTTGCTAGGAGATTTGCCCACTTACATGGTACATAATTCATCACTGCTCAATACCCGTTTAGAAGATAGAACCATGTCTCATTTGCTGGCTATATTACTGTTCGATTGGTGTATTACCCGACCCCTTGCATGTATTTATTACAGTCAGTATGGCGTCCGTCATGGCGCTCGTTGCACCGCTACGCCCCCCCAAACTTGACCGATATGCTCCCCCAGCTTGTGCCGACATCCGTGTGGTGTACCGGCGTGCCCTTGACGCCCGTCACCCTGTTGCGGACCTTGTCCGTGTAAACGCCCTCCCCCGTAATGGCGATGCTGCCCGAGTTGCTGTGCGCCTCGACGGTGCCCTCCCACGCGTTCGGGTAGGCGATCCGGACGCTGCCGCTGTCGGACCTGTGCTTGCACACGTAGCCCGCGTCGTCGCCGCCTCCGTTTTCCGCGCCCGCCGTCTTGTCCTCGTCCGGCGCGGCGACAATGGTAATGTTTTGCGAGCCGCTGTTGGTGGTGCTTGTGAAGTCGGACCGCCGGTCGAGGCTGCGGTCTCGCAGGAGCGCCGTGAGGTGCTGCGATCCGCTCTCGGATTTGATCGACGTGAGCCTAGTCATGCCGAGGACGCTGCGGATGCTGCCCCAGCTCGACTGGATCGAGACGGCGCAGCCACGGTTGGGCAGGTGCACGCGGGAGCTGACGGCGTCGAGTTTCGAATTGATGCTGAGAGAGCCAGAGTTGGACTTGATTGATAGCTTGGTCTCCTGCGCGCTCTCGTTGTATAGGGGAAGTAGCGTGATGTTTGCAGTCCCGGAGCTCGTGGACACGTCGAGGAGGTCCAGCATCGGAACCAGACCGCTGATGGCTGCGCTGCTGGTCGCCACGATGAGCTCCCGCGCGGGTCTGAAATCAACGTCTGTGGGCGATAGGTGCTTGGCCTTGGCCGGGATATTGGGCGTCTCGATATCCCACTTGATGGGGTAGTCGCTCGACTGCAGCTTCAGCTGTTGGAGCCCGACTTCCTTGGAGCCCTTGGGCCAGCGCAGATAGATCTTCACGGGCTCTGCGCTAATCGTGTTGACCACGATGGTCTGCGTGTTGCCGTCCCAGTCATTTCTCACGTCGTGGGAGGCTGCTGGGTCTCCGCAGACATCAACGACGGCGGGCGTGCCGGCGGGCACATGCTGGACGTGAATGGCGCCGGAGCGGGCCCCGATGGCAAGGGATTGCAGGGCGCCGAGCAGGCCGCTGCTCTTTTGTTTCTGCTGAATATGAAGGCTGCGGTCGCTGCCCAGGCTGATGGGTATCGAGACGAGAGTTTCCATGATTTCTGAGACTTGATCTGCTTTGGCGATTGGCTTCGGATGGCCGCAACAACAGTACAAGCTGGACTTTGGACGTTGTATAAAGGTGCAATTCATCAGATGATTGGTTGCGTGGTACGTGGCTCCGCGTCAGCAGCTGAGGAGGCTACCCAGCCTTGTTATCCGCTTGCCCTCCACATCGCGCAGGGCTGAGCCAAATCAGGAAGCTAGCTGATGACGGATCCGTTCGGCAACGTGTAACAATGGCGTGGCCTTCTCAAAGGGGGCATTTATTGATTATTGCTTGATGGCGGTGACGATGGTTGTCCTTTGTCCTTTGAGTGAATAAAGCTGTGCGTTTGCCGTGGCAACTACCTCCAGGGAGAGGCTGGCGGATAGAATGCCACAAGGCGGACGAGTTGCAGATGGCGTATTTTTCGTTACTCGGCCTGAAGCCATAGTTCATCGGCTCAGTGAAAATGACCAGTTATTGCAAGCTTGTGTTGTGGATAGCTGCCATGTAGATTGATTGATGGCAGCTCCATGTGTCGCTGCATCACCGCCACAGAGGCGGTGCAAGTCACCACAGCCACAATACATACTGTGAGCTGCAGTCTCGCTATTGATGGCGATGATACTGTTGTATATAATGATGTGATGTAATTCATTATGGAAGGAGGGAGACTATGTTCAGAGTACAACTGCGGGTTCACAATGCCATCTGGTATACTAGACGGAAGGTCTCCGAGAGACCCACGAGCGTGTATAGTCAAGCACTAATAGAGGCAGTGTGCAAACTGTTGGTTTTCGCATGAGATTTGGTCTTTCTGCACAAACCGCAGCTTTCAGTTTGCTATGGGGTAAACCGAGCAAGGCTGCCAGTCTCGTTTATTGAAAGGCGGCTACTAGCTGCTAGGAAGCTGCACTATGCACCTACTGGAGACTGGCACTAACCACACATCAAGAGCCCAGTGACGAGATGGAATAGACAAGGATAATAACGGCAAGGTTTAGAAATCCCAAGTTGGCATTGCGAGGTTAAGCAGCTGACAATATTCCATGACGCTCATCATGCGTTACTCAGTCATAACTGGCGCCGCGGCCATCTGCAGTCTGGCATGTGCTATCACGAAATAACAATCTCGGAAATTGCTTGCATATTCCATCACATCAATTTACGCCTCAAGAAAAAGCTGAGTTCGTGGCCGAGTGAGCCTTGTGGATGGCGCGAGGCTCCAGCCTGGGTCAGCCTCCTCGACGCAGCCTTGCACAAACGAGTACGTCGCGACGCTACATGGAATGCTACTAATGAGTGAGAAACGAACCAGTCGAATACAATTCAGTATGTAATTTGAAGAAGAATGCTTGAATTGCTCCTAAAATATGCTGGAATCGGGTTGTGTATACGTGTAAGTGGGATGTAGTAACGTTCTCACTTCGAGATGCTGCGACACACCACTACGCCACTTGTTGACATCTGATGAGCTTTTTATGCAATTTTTCGTCTCCGGTAGTGAGAGGTGGAAAGAAGAAAAAGAAAGAAACAGTGGGAAGAGACGAACAAAGACACAGATTATTTGGCAATCGTCAAGTTGCCTGACGTCCCCAGTCGCTCGTTCCGGATCAGCGCTCACTGGCGAGGTCATTCTCTGGCCCCAAAAAATTCACAACACAGCTAACGTGTTTGGGTAGTATTTATCACGCCGGCAGACCAAAAGCCTCAACAGCCATGCTCCAAGAACGGACAGCGTCGTGGTCGGTGCCGCAGCCCTATTCGTCGAGATGCAGTGCGGTACCTGCAGGGTGCTGCTGACAAAAGGGGTGTATGTAAAGGGACCTAAAAATATATTTACTAGGAAAAATAAGCTTCTGTGGCGGCGTGCCAGACGCTATTTATCGACAGGTTTCGGAAATTCAACAATGCACGGCAAAAGTGTAGGCCGGCGAAGGCAGGAACGGCCCAACCACTGTCTATTGGAGTGAATGGCTGTTACATACCACAACATATGAGCCAAAGGAACTACTTGACGACTTTGAAAACATTGGTCACCATGGCGCGATGATTCTCGTAGCAACACTCGTGGCTGATTGTCAATGTACACTGGTTCGCCTTGTTTGCGGGTGGCGTCAACATTAGGCTGTGACGATCTTCCGAGTAACGAATAGACTGTTATGGACTCAAGAGCGTCTCGTTTATGGTCTTCAGCATCCGAGTCTGATCGAGACCAGGCTTTCCAGTCTTCATTCTCACCAGTCGCTATAAAGATGTAGTTGTCTTCTCTCTCTCGAGGCATTCGTCCTACCCCAAACAGCCTTCATCAGCAACCAACACTGAGTAACTCTTTCATCTTCTCACGAATACCGCCTGATTCCTCATTACAATGCACCTCACCAGCACTCTCCTCGTCGCCGGCGCAGCCATTGCCAGCGCCAAGACCATCCGCGTCGACGTCGGCAAGGACGGACTCACTTACAGCCCTGCCGACGCCAAGGCCGCCGTGGGCGACGACATCGAGTTCCACTACTTCCCCAAAGCGCACTCCGTGGTGCAGTCGGGCTTCAAGACGCCCTGCCGTCCGCTCGACGGCGGCTTTGCCAGCGGTTTCGTGCCGACCGAGCCCCGAGACGCGGGTCTCTCGACCTTTACCGTCGAGGTCAAGGACGACAAGCCGATTTGGTTCTACTGCGGACAAGCAGACCACTGCAAAAAGGCAAGTCAGAAAATCAGAGTTACGGAAAGGAGAATCAAATATCAAATCTAACAATGAGACAACAGGGCATGGTGGGCTCGGTCAACGCCCCCGCCACGGGCAACACGCTCGCCGCCTTTGTCGAGCTCGCCAAGGCGACCAACGCCACCATCAACCCAGCCCAGGCTCCTGTTGGCGGCAAGCTCAATGTCAACAAGGCGGGCAGCGTTGGGACCACGTCTCTCGTCTCGGCCAAACCCACGAGCACCCCCAACGTCCGCACCACCACCTACAAGACCACATATACTAGCAATGGCGTCGTCTGCACCACCGACGTGACTACGACCGTGGCGCTCGCCAGTCCCACTGCCAAGCCCAGCGTTCCTGTCGTCGCCAACGGCGCAGCTCAGCTCCGTGCGGGTGCCCTGGCCGCTGCCGCCGTCATTGCCGTGCTGTAGATGGACGGCGTAGGTTCCTCGGAGACGGAACTCTGGAACAGAAAATTGATGCATCGGCGTTTTTATAGTCAAAGTAAAGCTTACTATAAGCATAAACCTCCTAAAAGGTAGACAGAACAGGGGTAGCGGAATAATTCTAATAGTAATTGGAAATTAGATAGACGTAAATACATACGATTGGCTTGGAATGAGCTCCGTTATTGTTGCGAATGAAATGACTAGGTATAGATAAAAAACGTCTTTGTAGTAGAAGGCTTCAGGACACTCTAACCAAATAGACGTTTGTTCAAAGAGCTTGTTGAGCATACGGGAATAATATAATAGAACGTAGAACTCTTCCGCGTGATCGATCGCAGCCCGAGTAGCACGGGTGGCGAAAGGTATTTCGAAGAAATGCCAAGAAGCAGAAGCGGACTGGTAAGCACAAAAAAGAACCCAGAATTTCCAAAAAAAGAAGGCCAAAAGCAAAAGGCAAAGGATGAAACTTGCGAGTCATCTCATCTCCTCTAGTAGAATCATGGAAAAATCCAGAGTCGGTCCTTGAAAGCTGACTAGCAACCAAAACTTTATATTCCAATGGCGTAGTGTTTTTGACAACGTCTTCCGCGTTCTCGCGCCGTGATAGTTTGCTTGCACGAATTCATATGTTTCAAAATCCTTCAGAGCCCGTCTTGCTCCGGAGGCCCTGGATCACTATCAAGCGCTGGTACCCATAAGTATCAGCGACTACAGGAATAGGTAGATCTTCTCGTATTGATGCGAAAGTGGACTCGAGCACAAGGCATTCACGTCAGTAGTGACTCGTGTCGACGATCCAAGTGCATGACTCGCTTACCTGTTTCAGACGAGTCAAACAACCAGGAAAGCTACCAGTACCGTGGGTGCGTTGCCTGAAGATGTGGTGGGGATTCTACTTACTCTCATGCTTAATTGACTAAACCTGCTGTCGAATCTTTGGGAGAAACGTGCATGCCCTTGTCTCCAGCGCCTAAAAATGCGCTCAACTCAGTTCGGGGAACCCCCACAGAGTGCTGTTGTTTCCCCGCTCATCACTTCCGGACGCGAATAGTAACTGCCGACGTTTTCTATTCTTGGAGATGCTGCTGGGCTCTGAAAGCTTTCTACCGAAATGCGAGCCGGAGGCAAGCCTGGGGGCTTGCACGGTCGCAGCTTCTTTCGCTTCGGTCGTCGAATCTCGGATACGCTTGAATGCAAAAACATGCTCCAGGCGTTGGTATGGGATGAAAATTATCAGCATACTGGGTCGGATGCTGATCCTGGAAGGCAGAGACATAAATAAAGGTTCGATTCAAGGCAAGCTTGTCAGCTAGTTCTTACTCGGCAGAGCTGCATCATTACGTGTGCATGGTGCGTCGAGCATCTTCTGCATCACCTTCATCCCACCTACATGAAACATTTTGTGGAATTTTGGCATGCTGATAACTTGGAGTCAATCTATTACAAGGGATAAGGGCTGACTCACCAATAACATGGTGCAGGCCATCACGTCCAGTTGCTCCCAGCTTTCGGCAGCATGATATGCGCAACTGTAATTTCATCCGAGTCATTCCCCTCATGGAAGATTTCTGCACTCGCTTTTATCCATTCGAGTGTGTATACTGATTATAAAAAAACTATATATAGGTAAGAGAGAGCACCGGCTTATTCCGAGCTCTACACACCTATCCAAAGTGTCAGTATCAGTCTCGCTACTCGCTTACTTCAGATATCTGCTTTTTGACAACCTGCACTATGAAGATTTTCTCCGTGCTTCTTCTCGCCGCGCTTGGTGGTTTGGCCACTGCTGTTCCTGCTGATCTCAAGGTCAGTTGTTCACGCAAATATAAATTTCGTGGGCGCTAATATTATCCAGAGGTTTCCGGTATCCCCCAACGAGGATAAAAACCTTCATTCAAACAGGATCTGGGAGACTAAAGGCCCACCAGGGTCTGGTACGCAGCGCGACGCCGCACGACCTGACAGCCTCAAGGCCCGTCATTATATGAGCCCCAACCCGCCTCCGCAGGGCGCCCGTCTGGCAGAGCGTGGCTCCAAGCAATCTCTCAAGCGCCGTCATTATATGAGCACCGACCCGCCTCCGCAGGGCACCCGTCGGGTACGGCGTCGCTCCAAGCGAGCCGCAGCATGCCCGAGCAAGAAACCAGAGAGACCAAAGGAGCCCGAGCAGGCAAAGGAGCCTGAGCAGGCGAAGATACCGGGGCTAGAGGGTGAAGAAGACGACATTGGGCCGATCAATCAGGAAGACGAAGAAGATGGCGGCATCAGGCCGATTAGTTTCGAACCTATACTGCCTGACAAACCACTCCAAAGGCCTCCTCCTCCGGTAGAACATGGGAGCAAGCAAGACGAGACTCCTTCTCAGAAGCTCAGGCTCTAATGAACTGAGGCCCGAGAAAAGACAGGCCAGCAAGGCTTGTCCAGCACGTTTCCAAGCACTCCTCACGAGTATCAGTTCCTAGATAGCCACTTCTCTTCCATTTTACTCAATACATCAGGTGTCTAGCTTTGCTTCGTGTCCTGCCAGCGCCGTGACGAGACCTTCATGAAACGGCTACCGATGTCTCTTTATATTAGTCGACTGTTTCTCAGTTCTTGTTTGTCAGAGTTGAATCTCGCCATGGGCGAGCGATAAGTCACGGCAGCAACGCAACCAAAAACAGACACGATACCATGTTGGACGACGTGACAAAGGACCGCAACCAACACGAACAGCTAGATTCTACCCATTTGAGTACTTGCAAGGATTAAAAAATAGAGTTATAAAAAAATGAAAGTTAATAATATCATTTATTGACCGAATTACCTATTCACATCCGCGTCCCATCATCCACTCCCCTTCCGGCATCCGATTGATATCAACTTGATCAGCTTATTCATCTTCAAACATATCCAAAACTCGGCACAGCTGTATCTGCTGTCCTTTAGGTCTCCACTGAGCTCTACAGATGGGCCTTGTCGCTACTGGCATTGCAGCGATCATGCAGCCAATCTGCGATGAGTCTCGCACATTGGTCCACTCGTTCAAACGGCATCTGGTGGGTTGTTCTCGGTAGCCAGGTGATTCGTGTAGCCTGCTTCATGGCGGCGACGTCTGCCTCGAACATCTTTGGCGGGACCGCAAATGGCTTAGTCGGCATAATGGCGTTGAACGGGGTCGTGATATCTGTGAGCCTGTCGTAGCAGTGCGTCGGCGTCTCCTTGTCATAATAGAGCGCCCACTCCAGCCGTGGCTGTGCTATGAGCCTGATGCTGCTGCTGCTGCCATCGCTTGCTTGCACAACGGCCCTGTCTGCGAAAATGGCTGCCACGCGCGCGTCCCAACCGCGCGTGCGCTTGTTCGCCTGCAATGCCGCAATCAGATCCTCGCGGCTTGAATGCTGCTCTTCCAGTTGCATACAGAATAGCTCTTTGGGCAATTTGGCGAAGGCTTCCACAATCTTGCCGCCGGGGATCATGGCTGGGTCCATCACGGTCAAGCTGGAGAAGATGTCTGGCGCATGGGCCGCAGAAAGCATAGCGGCTTGCGCACCCAAGCTGTGAGCTATCACATGGAGATTCGGACGGGTGAACTGCGTCCCGTTCAAGTCTGGAGCACGAAATGGCAGCTCCTCAGGTGAATCTTGTTGCGGCCGCACCGGAAGGTATCCCGTGATGAACATGAGGAGGTCGCGCGTTATGTCTTTCTCATTGCCTGATTTAACCCCTTTCGTTAGTTTGAGTTTGAAAGAAATGCTGCCAAGGTTCTCACCCACCGTACGCATATCCAACGGGATTTGCAAGGGCAGTTTCGCCACATAGAGGCATGTCGACAGACCATATTTCTTCCACCCGAACCTTTTTGCTACATAGCTCTTGCAGAACTACTTCAATCATTGGCTCAAAAACCTGCCAATAGAGGTATTATTAGCAAGCGTATAGCGAAAATAGGTCGTCTCACATTTCTCCACTGACCTCTTTCACAAGTCCCATTCCGGGAAGCACCAATAATGTTACGCCAGGGCGTCCGCTTATAGCAAGCGGCCCTTTTTGCGTGGGAATATAACGTTTGGCAACAATTGTCGGGCACGGAACAGAGTTTATCTGGGTTGCTGTGCTGCGGCTGGCGGAAGCATACATGCGGTAGACGCCATCTTTGTCTGCGGTTACCTTGCCCGACTCCGGCCTATACTTGGTGTCGAACTTGTCGTTATCGGGAATATCACCCGGGCTCTCGCCGAAGCGGCCTGATGGCCAAAACTTTGGCTCTGCCCGAGCACCTGTGCCACAGAACCGGTGTACTGTTCCAGTCCATGAGGGTGATGTGGTGGGAGCCTTCAGTAGCGCAGGCCGGAGGGCATTGCGTTCTTCCGGGCTAGGGGCATAGATGGGAGTCAAAATATGGCGACTATACTTTCTCTCGACCTGAAAGGACATGGCGAGGGTCAGCTGATCTATGGTCGATGACGTTCCACGAGGAGTGGCTTCTAGAAGCATGTAGATGGATGGAGAGGAGGATGCTGACACACATCACACGGGCGAGGACTGCTGATTTTATAATGGCGTTTTTTGCAAAGTGGGCTCTATCTAAGTATGAATCAAAAGGGGAAAGCCCACTACGTCACTGGCCCCGACAATCACTTGATTTCCGACGGAAGCCCCCGTCTGAATCCTCGAGTGTACACAGAAGCCAAGTTCCAACCGAAACGCTCTCCGTCGTTCGAACATTGATGCGGTTGACTGGCCATCCGATATCGATTTATAACTTGTCATATCCATGACGTTATTCCATCATTTTAGTGGCAGCGCTCCCACAATCCTCGAACAGTGACAACGGGCACATGATATTAGACCACTGTGGTGGGCAGCTTCTTGGAAAGCACCTCTGCTTTCTAGCTGCTGCTACTCGCTACATTTATGTAATATAAGATATTAAATACGATTCACATCTTTAAAAGTCACATTTCATCATCCGGTTCTGACTTTAAGCCTTCGACCATACTTTCGGGGTATGCATGAACCGGGCCGCTTGGTAGAACACTGAAGCCCCAAATAAGACGGCTCCAGTGAACCACATCATTGTGTGAAAGCTCTCCGGCCGGAAACTCGCCCTCGCCTCTTCTGAAGAAGAAGCGTTTGCTCCTTGATGCAAAAGCGCACCAGCGATGGGATTGCCTGCAAGACTACCAAAGGACGATATCTGACAGAGAATCGCAATGTACGGACCCATCAACGCAAGCTTCGGGGCCGGCACAAGCGGGACAATGGCCGGGCTTTGCAGAGAGACGCTCGCGCCGCTGAACCAGCCATAGAAGACAACCCAGGCAAACATCCCCGCGACTGTCGAAACGGCTTGCCACGCGAATGCGAGCACCGCGCTGACTGCGACGCAGAGGACCAGTGTGTTGCAATGGCCGAGCCTGTCCGAGATGGCGCCCATGACGAATCGGCCAAAGAACGTCGACGCGTTGAGCACAGCGGAGAGCTGAAATGCAGTCTGAGGCCGTGCTCCGAGACTCTGACCGTAAAGCGGAGCGTAAAAGTATGGTACATAGATGCCCAGAAAGTGTAGGATCAGGCCGCTGGCCATGACCA
Source organism: Cordyceps javanica (assembly GCF_051103115.1). Lineage (NCBI taxonomy): Eukaryota > Fungi > Ascomycota > Sordariomycetes > Hypocreales > Cordycipitaceae > Cordyceps > Cordyceps javanica. The sequence goes on from NC_139296.1 coordinate 5,569,203, forward strand.
GTATGGGTCTGCGTCGCAACGCCGAGGCTATAGGAAAGGAGCTGAGCTTGACAGCCGTATTTCGTGGCGTGTTGGTCCGTATGCAGGCTATCGCTACCGTCATCGAGGCCAACTGGGGGCTTTGTTAGCATTCAGGATTCGTTGGCAAGCCTCGTCTGTTACGCACCTGTGTGAAGCCAACGGCGCGCATTGTCCAAGCATAACTTATGTCGTCCTTATTCACCAGCTGGTCCACCATCACAGGCCAGATCACGCCTCCCACCGATGAGCCTCCGATGGCGATCCCGACCGCGAGACCTCTTCTTTTACCAAACCACTGATTTGGCAGTCCGATGATGGGCATGAATGTAAGGCCTATTCCGAGACCGGTCACGACACCGTGGGAAAGCAGCACCTGGTAGAATCTCGTTGACAGACTCGCCATCATGACCCCCAGAACCGTGAAGAAGGTACCGAGAATCAGCGTGCAGTGAGGCCCGATGTGTGCGTTTAACAGTACACTCGGAATAGCCATGCCGGTGATGCTCCACAGCTGCAGGGAACCGATCCAGCTGATGTCGCTCGAGCTTCGCCCGGGCCAGGTCTTTTCGTAATATGATTGGAATATGCCAAAGCTGGTAACAAAGCCAAAAGACGCAAAGAAGGCCAAGAAGCAGCCGAGTACCGTGAGCCAAGCACTTGCGCCGCCGTCTGGAACTCGTGCCTCGGGCTGCTTGCCATCACCCGTGTCATTTCGTTCCTCATCGGCTCCAGGCATGATGTATGCGTCCTCAATCAGTACAAGGGAGGGCAGATGCGACCGAGATTTTCCAAAGTTTGTCAAGTCTGTTTTTTTTTTTTTTTGCAATACTTGCGAGCGCTTCTATGTTGTCCAGCCGCGCTCGTACTCGGGAAATACTTTGCAATGACAACTGCTCCGAGGTGATGTGTTTTCGAGGAGGAAAAGGGCGAGCAACTTGGAACAGGCTGTCCGGAGAATTTGGGCGACGTTTTAAGCACCAAACATGATTCAGATATTGCCGCCACGGACGTCAGCAACTACTTACACGCGGCTGAGAAAATCACAGCAGTGCTTCAGACCGATCAACATGGAGGTTCGACCAACAGCATCGCCAGTTCGGCTTTGGTTTCCGAATCCGGTAAGGGTCTGCTGTGAATTGGTGGAACCCAGTGACGCTCTTTGGCCCACAGTCAAACCGTCAAAGTACTAATAACTAAATCTCCAAGTTACGATCATCTAACTAGGGGCTTTACGCCACCTGCCAACTAGCTCGTCGCCTTTCGGCCAGTCGTCTATGCTCAAGTCCAACGCATGTTTGTTCACAATTCAAAGTACTTGTTGCTTGAATGCCGCAGTTTCAAAATGACGTCAATTCTGCTTACTGGCGGGTCGAAAGAGCCCGATTCAAGGAACGTTCCCTGGACTGCCTCAATCATCGTAATCAGGAGGCTCGGTGCGTACCAAATTCATTCTGGCGGTAACATCTGATACCCGAGTCCCCAAATGCTTGTATATAAGCAGTCACGACTCCAAGCCACGCAAGAAAGCTTCTCCATTTTCGTCTTGCAGAACACTATGGCCCAGGCTGTCTGTCTCAACAAACTACTTCAGAGGGCTGAATCATGGATAAAAACGCTTCTCAAAGGGCTGGGCACGCGCCAGCCACCGAACGAAAACCGCCGCCGATATTCTCCAAGGACACGCGCATGCCGCACATCAGCGAGTGGTCGCAACACCGCATCATCCTACTCCACAGTATGGTGCCACTCGCTGTCGTCCAGCTGCTTCAGGCATTCGGCTTTTTCTCGACAGGGGCACGGTGTCTTCACCAAATGGCCGTATTCTTCATCTACTACGTGAGCTACTTGATTTCAATGAAACGACAGGGGCGAGCTCTCAAGGCCGTCGCATCCCAGACTGGGTACCTCGACGGTGACGCCTTTGCACGCGACGGCCTGCCTCGCGGCTCGCGCTTCAAAGTGCTTGTTGTGATCCCCGTTGTCTTCGGCATGATGCGTATAGCAATGCTGCTGCTACTGGCATACGACGAGCACGAACCTCCCTTGCACCACGTCGCGCGGCCGGGGTGGTGGGTTTCGCTCTACTTCACCGTCAGCATTTACTGCCTCGTCCTGGACTGGTGGTACTACGTCGCGCATCGAGCGTTGCACGAACTGCGGCCCCTGTGGCGGTTTCATCGAACTCACCACACGACCAAGCACCCCAACATGCGACTCGCCGCGTACGCCGACGTGGAGCAGGAGCTCTTCGATGCCGTTGGTGCACCGCTGCTGGCGTATGCCAGCACCCGCGCCGCTGGCATACCAATGGACCTGTACTCGTGGTGGATTTGCTTACAGTACGTCTCGCATACGGAGATTATGGGCCACTCCGGCTTGAGAGCGTACTTGCGCGCGCCGTTGACGCTGGCATGGCTGCTGCGGATCATCGATGCGGAGCTCGTTGTGGAAGATCACGACCTACATCATCGACATGGATGGCGTCAAGCGCACAACTATGGCAAGCAGTCACGTCTATGGGATCGCATATTTGGCACGTGCGGTCGTCGCATTGAGACTGTTCCGGAGAATGTAGACTGGGATTGGAAAATAGACTTGCCGTTATGCTAAGCAGGATGTTGACAGTGTTGCACAACATCGGCTTCTTTATTTCCGTCTCCGTAACGGGCCAGCAGGCGCACGCAGGTGGCACTGCTGTGTGTCCAAAGAAGTTGGTTGAGCCCGTTGGATCATAGCACTGGGGTGATTGATGCGCGCTATAGGGTTTGCTCTCGCGGGCTGCTCCGGCGCAATGGTCTTGCGTCGCTTGCCGACAACAAATTCCTCAAGCGGCGCTTCTTACTTGCCATGGTGACAGACGTCGTGGCGGTTGGGATGCCAATTCCACCCTCTACGACATACTTGACGACGTCGCTGGCGTTCCGCACGGCGGTCTGCATCTGCGCCTGCGCGTTATGCCACAGCTCTTGAGCCTCAGCAAGCTGGCATGCGGAGTCAGCATCTCTCTGCATTCAGTATTGGGAGCGAAATAGTCGTTGGGGTGTGTGAGAGCCTCACGCCGCTCGTTGTTCATTGCATTCTGCTTTTTCCGTCAGCAATGTCCCGGTACGCCTCGTAACTCTGCTGCGGATGACGCTCCGTTTCGAACACCAGGCCTGCCCGGCAGCGCGGGCGAGTTCTGGAGCGTGGCTCCTGCGTCTCCTAGCCGTATCTCCAAAGCTTCCCACTGGTGGAGAGCTGACGCCAGTATGTCGCTCACGAGAAGCTAAATGGCTCGGTCTTGGTCTGCAAGGTACTGATATTGGTCGGCGTCACTTGGCGGCCTGATATTAGCATATAGGAAACGAGGTGTTGAATGTCTAGGACGTCAACCTACATAAGAATGACGTTGTACTACTTTCACCGGGGGCACTATGTCCGCATGGTGCCTCCATCGGGGTCGATACGCGGTGGATTTGTATATAGAACTTCGAAGTAGGAAGCGTCCTCCTGTACAGCGCGGCTGCTTTTTGCACATATTTGCGGGAGAGAGAAAGCGAGTGTGGACTCCGGGGGCTGTTCAGAGATACCAGGCAATTTTTTGGGGATTTATACAGATCCATCAGAGCACATTCAGCGAGGGCAGGTGTCGCATCGTTACGCGATGGCAAGAGATAGCAAGGTTATACTCTAATTAGCAGAGGTTCGACAACTAGGCCTTGTTTTGCTTCTCTTGCTCGCGACAAGCTTCCCATGTTTGCCTTTGATCCCATGCATCCGGGCCCGAGTAGTTGTATTCAGACTCGGCGTGCCATCGATGGCGTCGGCACCTGGTATCGAAGGCGTTCAGTGCACGTTGCATACAGAAGCTGGTCTCAGCTTGATGGTGTTGGTGTTCCTGATCCGCCCAGGAAGAGCTTGGCCCGCGTAGTTCGCCCATCGTCCTGGTGTCCCAGCCAAGGGCCTCTCTCCCCTCAAATGGAAGTTCGTAGTCTGTCAGAACTCGGATACTTTGTACTGTATTCGGTTTCATGCCAAGCGCATGCTGTTCTCGTGCCTCGAGCGCCAGGAGAAAAGGAATTGCCACCCTGACCGACGTCTCCACGGCCACCATTTTACCGCTCGAATCAGTGACCACGCCGCGTCTGTCCTTTTCATCCACCGTGCTTAAGTCAATGGCTGCACTCAGTCCCTGTTCCTGCCCAGTACACACGATGAGGACCGGGGTATCGCTAAAGTCCGCCATGTGGATGTCATAGGCAGATGTCCGGAGGGCGACGGCGATGGCATGGAAAACGGGCTGCAGGACATAGCATGGCACCATCGATGATCGGTCCTCTTCTTCGTCCCAACCAGTCTGCTTCGACTTGATTGACTCGACTCTCTGGCAAAAGTTGGAATGTAACCGTCTCACCCAGTCAACCATGGCCATGGAGCATGTGTCGAGGGGTAGAATGCTGGCAGGCGGCGCACGTTGACTTTGGTGAGGAACTGCTTACATTCAATCTCGCTTCGGTACGGGCGGAGCCATCGAGGGTAGGTGTATCGGTATAATTCGCCGATGAGAAGCGCCATTTTCTGGCACCCGGATTCGTGAACCCGTCGCTCTCGGTCAGTAAGATCGCGGAGGAGATAGACTGCTGATGTGCGGTTGCAGGCGTCGTTGGCATCTTCAATACGAAGCTCCGATGTAGAGTCAAAATCGACAGGCATGTGGTACTGAGGGTTGAGCAGCCACTTTTCGGTGGCAGAGTGCACCATGACTCGGCTGAAGTGAAGCCCCTCCTGGTCTTCGCGGAGAACCCGTAGGAGCTCATCTTTCGGCAGCGGAAGCCGATCCGGTGAGATGCCCCATAACTTCTGGGACATAGATTTCATCACTTGGCGAAGATGATGTTTGGGACGATCAAGTTGCGATAATGGATGCTAGACGGGAGGTGGATGATGAGACGCGGACGTTGATCAGGAACAATAGACGGAGTGAAAATGTGCGACCTATATTTCCAAGGGAGCGCAAACCATTAGCGGGCGGCGATAACTAGTACTTATACTCTTGTAAACTATGAGTCAGTAGTAAGTTCATGAGCCGTGACAGAACCGTTTATGATGAAAAGTAACTTTACATTTATAGCAAGGTGATTATATATCAAAGCTAATTAATCTTAACCCTTTCACTTTCAGAAGCTTATTTCGCTACTCTTGTATATACTTTGTTAAGAATAATACTCTAGAGAAGCTGATTTGAATCCAATTATAAATACGTTGTTAAACATTATACTTTATCAGTGATGAGGCGCTCGCAAGCTAGCGATGTTCTCGACTGGTGCGAGGACTTGAACTGGCGCGGATTGTAATGACCGTAACAGTGACATCTGACTGTACTAGTTCTATTCCGTACTAGTTCTTGGATCGCTGAAAAGCAAAAATACGGAGTCCAAGACTGTCTGTCATTGCTGCTTACTTGTCGGCTTGTACCCTGTAAAGTCGTTACTGGCCGAGTTAGTCATGATGGCCTTGATGCATTTCGTTTCGTCTGGAAGCAGCCGGGCACGGACAATGGGTACTAATGTAGATCAACTTGAGCTCGTCTTAGCCCCTTATACCAGGGTGAAATGAGAATGCCGTATCATGGTTCGCGATCGAGAGCCTGCTCCTTGTTTAGAGTGTCGCGACACGATTGCAGATGTGCTCGGGAGTGGCCCTTGGCGCTTTCCGGTCTCTGCAGCGGGACGGACGGCCATGGTGAGCACATGGGGAATGAGTCTGGGGGAGACTGGGTGACGGGCAGACGGTAAATGAGCTAGTTACAGAGTACAGATTATGGCGTGCAGGGATGAACCATGCCGGGCAGGCAGGGGCCGGTGATGGTGGCGCTGCATTGCCAAATTTTGCGCGTCCAGGATGGAGAGCCAGAGAAACAAGCAAGACATGCAAGGGGCGGAAAGCGAGTACGGGGTGAACTTATCTGATGTTTTCTTTTAGAATGGATTTGGTCAAAGGAGTCGAGGAGAGACGGACGGACATACAGACGGACAGGCAGCCGGACGATGGCGCGCTTTGGGTCGGACAGTGAGTACGGGCATGTTCCTATTGCCGTTGGGTTGATTATTGTTTGTCTCTCTGTATTTATTTGTCAAAGGAGTCGAGAATAGACGGACAACCGATGGCGCGCTTCGTACCTGCATATGGGGGGTTCAGCAAGAATGGGGATATGGCCTTTGACATTAGATTTTTTTGGAGGTAATATAGACAAAACAGAGCCTGGAAAAGGCTATTTTTGGGTGATTTCCATGTAATTATTGCTGGTAGACTAACGACCGAGTTGCTCGCTGTTCTTTCTTCAGCCTCCTTGTCCGTCCGCCATGCGCCAGTCGGCTGGTGAGTCTGGCCGTTTGCTTGCTCATCACCGGCTGGCTTGGCTTCCCTTCCCAACATCATCATCATCATCATCATCATCACCACGCATCCATCATCAATCATCATCAAAGACCCGTTTTCGGCGGCCCCAACAACTGGAGAACGCGGGTCCCCCTCCCGTTATAGACTGGGACGACGTATATCGTTCGCCCTCTTGTGGTCCTCTTGTGGTCCAGCGCCGCGCCCGACGCCAACCCCTGCCGCTGCAGCCAAAAGAGAAACAAGACCTGGCGTCCGAGCTCCAGCTTCCCGCGAGTCCCCTGATTTGCACCGGCAGTCCCAGCGCCGCCGCGGCCGCACAGACTTTTTGGTGTTCCTGGCTTTGTGGGCTTTCCAGCAAATTGATGATTTTTGAGCATTTATTAATAAAAAAAAGGAAACAGGAAAAGATCACAGAGGACGAGAGCCAAACTGGCCAGGCTTCTGTGGAACGTTTGCTTGCTTGCTTGCTTGCTTTCTTCCGCACGCCTGCTCTCGTCTCCTCTCTCCATCTCTCCCTACTTCTCGAGTCGTGAGCCGTAAGTATCTACCAAGGTGGTTAATCTGACGCATGCACGCTGCTGCTGCTGCTGCTGCGCATCGTCATCTAATTACTACCTCTGCTCACAGTCTAATCTGCTTTCCTCACTAGTCGACCTGCTGCTCGACCTGCTTGCTCCATCCACCTGAGAGACACCAGCCCGTGTGGTCTCCATTGTGGCTCTCTTGCGCCGCCTTTTGCCCAACCAGACAGCCACAGCTCCCTTTCCTTCTCTCGCCCTGCCGCCCTGCCGCTCTCCCTCCTTGCATCATGGACCGCGATCCGCCCGACGGCCCCCCTATCGCCGTCCCGACTCGAACGCACTCCCATCGCCTCGCTCACCACCACCTCCCCAGCACTCCCCGAGCCAGAGCCGCCGCCGCCTTCTCCTCCGCCCAGCCAACCACGACTCCTGGACCCGGCCCAGAAATCATCTCCGACCTCATTTCCAGCCTCAGCACCTCGCACTTTGACTCGCTGCCCCTTGCCGCCTCGCCCAGTCCCTCGCGTCTCGACACTCGAATCGCCGCCCTCCCCGACACCCTCGATCGCGACCTCCACGACGTTGCCACCTCCCCCGTCGTCCGCACCTCCAAGCCACCCTCTGGCTACTCGTCCGTCACCACTCCCAAGAGTCCCCGAGCAACCTCCACCGACGGCTTCCGACCTCATTTTCGTGCCGGTAGCCTCTCGCGCGCCTCCTCCTCCGCCTCCCTCACCTCCCGAAACGACGATGCCAAGAGTATCGGCAACCTTTCCATAGAACCCGGTCCCGCCCCCGAGATTGAGCTGCGTCCCCGACGCTCCCACGACAGCTGGGGTAAAAAGGCTGGCCGTCGCCAAAAGGAGATGCTGTACATGAGCTCCAAGGAGCGCCTCTTCCGCGAAAAGGACGCCGACCGCAAGTGGCCTGGTGCCACCATGGCTTCAGCCAGCGGTGCGAGCAGCATCCATAGCACCGGGCGAGCCGATCCCTTTCTCGCCGAGACGGCCATTAGCGAGGAGCCTGGCCTGACTAGCCCGCGGTACTCGAGCGACTCGTACACCGGCTTCCAGGCTATTCCCAACCGCGAATCCAGCCTGCGCAAGTCGGGACACAAGAAGCGTTCGAGCGCCCGTCGGTCGCGCCAAAACAGCGAATCAGATCCTATTCCCGAAGGGGCAGAATACAGCCGCAACGGTGCCGTATCACGTAACAGTCACAAGCGCGGCGAGTCTGAGGCCGGACGCTCCTTCTTGTTCGACGTTGACGAGTATGCTGCCGTGACACAAGCGCTCGACGACCAATACGAGCGCGAGAACGGCCGTCCGGAGCCCTCAACTGACTACCGACAACAGTCCTTTCTCCACGATATCGACCACGAGGGAGCCCCGGCCCCGGCCATCTCCAACGGCCGCCGAGCGTACGAGCGAGAGCAAAGCGGCAACGGCCGCCTGAGCCCCTTTCCTTCCGCCGACCTCCGCACAAAGGGCAGCGGTTCCAAGCTGAAGCGTCTTTCCGGTGTTGGCCAGTTGCCAATGAGCCCGTCGCGCACGAGCGAGCAGTCGGACCGCACAACGCACCCTATTGCCTACGAGCGGCCTGCCTCGGCCGATTCCATCGATGACAATGTCGAGTCGTATCTGTGCTCGCCGAGATTATCGCAGAAAATTCACCACCCCCAGACGGGCCGAGTGATTTCCTTTTCCGAGGTTGGTGACGCCGAAGGTTCGGCCGTCTTTTGCTGCGTTGGCATGGGGCTCACCCGCTACATCACCACATTTTACGATGAACTGGCCTTGACTCTAAAGTTGCGCCTCATCACCCCTGACCGTCCAGGCGTCGGCGACAGCGAACCCTACTCCGACGGCACCACAACGCCGCTGAGCTGGCCAGGTAGGCCTCATCCTCCTCCCCTCCGTCTTGACCTACGCTAACTCACTCCCCCGCCCTCCAGACGACGTATATGCAATCTGTCAGGCCCTTAAAATCACCAAGTTCTCCATCCTCGCTCACTCGGCCGGCGCCATCTATGCCCTGGCTACCGCGCTGCGAATGCCGCAGCACATTCGAGGCAAAATCCACCTCCTTGCGCCATGGATCCCGCCCTCGCAGATGAATGTCTTTGGCTCATCGCAGGAGCCGCCCACCCACGCCCTTCCCACATCGCAGCGCATCCTCCGTGCGCTGCCCACGCCCATACTGAAAGCCGCCAACAGCAGTTTCATGAGCGCCACCAGTTCCTCCATCACCAGCTCGCTGCCCAAGACGCCGCGGAGGAGCAAGCGCAAGAGCAATGGCAAAGAGGGCCGCAGCGTCACGCCCTCAGAAAGGGACCATGCCGAGCTAGCGAGCCTGCACGGGGACCACCCCGGCGCACGTCCTGTCCCGACGCCCGACGCCACGGAGAACATGGACCGCATGCACCCCCCGCAGAACAGTTTGTATGCCGGCGCTGGCCTGGAGGAGGCGGCGGGCAAGGAACGCCAGGTCACATACGACACGCGTTTGACCCACGCCATCTGGGATCTGGCCACGACGGGCGCCAACCCGGCTGTGGACCTGCTCGTTTGTCTGGAACGCCGCCACAGCATTGGTTTCCGGTACGTGGACATTACACGGCCCGTGGTGATTCACCACGGCAGCAAGGACAATCGCGTGCCCGTGGACAATGTCAAGTGGCTCGGCAAGAGCATGCGCCGGTGCGAGGTGCGCGTCCTCGAGGGCGAGGGCCACGGTCTCATGGCCAGCGCGGCCGTCATGGGGTCGGTGCTCATGGAGATGAGCAAGGAGTGGGAGGACTGGATGAGAGTGACGGGTGACGACGCTCGGCAGCGGGAACGTGGACGAAAAATGCCGCAGCGGTAAATGTTTGGGGTGGCCCTTGTTCTCTATTCTTCTTTTCTATCTCGGGTCATGCTTGTTTGCTTGCTTTCCCTGTTTCATCATTGCATTCATGTTTTGGATATCCCCTCGCCAACGATCAAAGTATATTTTCTTACCATGAACGGGCACTGATGGTTGCCGCGTTTTAATTCTTCTCTCTGGGCGGCTCTTTTCCCGTCTTTTTTTCATTCTATTCCGGACGGGGTTTAATTTGCTTCTGATTACGCAAGAACTTGTTTTCCCCTTCTGTTCATTCTAGTTTTTTTCTTCTTCTTCTTCTTTTCCTTTTTTTGGATATCCCGGAAAAGTTGGCAAGCATACCGTGATAATGATTCGTATGGGCATTCAAGAACTAGGTAGATACGCAGTTTTTACTTGGCGCCGCATCTTTGTGGTCTCTATTATACATAATTTCTCCTCCCAAATCTTTGTTTTAAAGCCTTTTAATCATGACTCTACATATCGACATCCTTTTTGATATCGTCTATACCACAACAGCACAAACTGGTACACCAGCTTCATCCAACTCGCCCGCTACCCCCCCTCCGTCAGCACGCGCGTCCAGTCAAACTTGCGCCACTCCTTCTTGAACGCCTCCGCGCGCGCGTCGTCGCCGCCGCCTCGCTGCCACCGGCCCTGCTTCCTGGCCAGGTGCGGCTCGGCGTCGACGATGCCCGCAATGACCTCGCGCGCGAAGAGGTCGCCGCGGGGCCAGCGGGCGCCGTCCTCGACGACGTGGCCGAGCCCGCCGTCGAGCGTGAACCAGACGTGGAAGTAGGGCATCTCCTTGGCGAGCGAGCGGCGGAACGCCATGCGGCCGAGGTTGCCGTCGCGGGCCGCGGCCCCCGTGTCGATAATCTTGCGGTGCTGCGACCACTCCTCGTCGGCGGCGAGCAGGGCCTCGCGAAAGTAGGCGGGCGCGGTGGCGCCGTCGGCGTACGGGATGGGCACGGCGACCATGGCGGCGTGCAGGTGGCGGTGCGGCGCGGCGGCGTTCTCGTAAAAGAGCACCTCGCGCCCCTGCGCGTGGTACATGCGCGTCAGGCTCTTCATGAAGTTGCGCATCTCCTCCCACTCGTCGTCGTCGCACTCGAGCAGGTTGCGCCGGTGCGCGGTCGGCACGATGACGGCGCCGCCCGCCGACACCTCGGGCTCCGTCGCCAGCGTGAGGAAGGCGCGCGTGCCGAGCGCCAGCACCGGCGCCACCGGCGGCGTCTTCGTGTCCTCGCGGTGGCACAGCGGGCACCGGTCCAGCGCGCGGTTCGCCCGCTGGAACTCGCCGACGGCCATGCTGCGCAGGCTCGCCTCGCTGCGGTGAACGCGCTGCGCGAGCTTCTCGGCGTTGTCGTCCATGTACTCGAGGTCGTCGTCGAACTTGCCGTCCCTGGCGATGCGCTCCGCCAGCCGCCCGCCCTCGCCGCCCGCCTGGCCCTTGGTGCGGCGCTCCTCGCGCAGCATGTCGTCAATCGTCATGTCATCGTTGGCCACGACGGTGCCCCGCGCCCGCCCGCGCTTCGTGTCCACCGACCGCACCTCGTTGCGGATGTTGCCCGCCAGTAGCCGGCTGTCCTGGCCGCTCAGCACGACCGACTGCGCGGCCGACGCCGACGACGTGAAGCCCGCGGCGGCCCGGTTGTACTCCTCCTCGAGCTGCGCGGCGTTGGGCGCCCGTCGGAGCTTGGCCTTCATCATCTGCGCGCGGAGCCGGTTGAGTGCCGTCTGGTCCATCGGCGGTGGCGCGGCGACGACGGTACCGGCGGGTGTCGCGGCCACGTCGGCGGCTGCCAAGGGAGAGGAAGCCCGAGGGGACGGCGAGGGAGGCTCCTGCTTGGCAAGACGCTCCTTGTAAAAGTCGCCCGTAGGCTTGTCCTTCATGCTGTAGCCCTTGCCGTAGCTCTTGGCCCTGTCTAGTTCCTGCCTCTCCTCCCTAGCATCGTCGAATTCTTGCAGGCTGCCGAACCGCTCAATGGCAACGTCTTCGACCGGCCGCCCAGTGTCTTCCGCCATGCTGTACACGCCGCGCAGCTTGGTCATGCGCCAGCTGGACCCCGAGTCGCCAAACTTGTAGTCGACCACACGCTCTTTCGGCTCTGCTGACGGTTCCCTGGCGGCGGCGACGGCTGTGGTGGTAGCATGCTGGCCGAGACCGCGGTTGATTTCGCGGACAGAGATGACGCGCTCTGGCTCTTTCGGGGGTGTCTTTTCCCTGGGCGTCGGTCGGTGGATGTGCTCAATGTCCAGGGCGGACGGCGCCGTCATCCAGGCGTCTCGCACCGGCGCGCTGCCTGTTTCGGTGGATGGCTTATCCTCTGAGTCCCCGTGTCTCTCGATTCGATCCCGGTCGCGATGTCTATCACGGTCTCTGTGCTTGTGCCTTGAGCTATCGTGGTCGTCGCGTGACCGCCGCCGCCGCTTGTGTCTGTGATCTTGATCGTCGTGGTCACGGTGGTGCCGACGGTGGCGGTCGTCGTCGTGGTGTCGGTGCCGGTGCTTCTTGCGGTCATCGCGGCGCTCGCGATCGGCCTTGTCAGCGGCAAGCTGCTTCTCAAACTCGTCGAGGCCATCCATGATGGTGGTGGTGGTGGTGGCAGGACGAAGATGGGAATCTTGGAAGCTGCAGACAGCTACTTAAAAGTTTGCCCCACTCAACAACTACGACAGTGACCAGGTGCAGTGCCGCATTCTGCCAGCATAGTAACCTTGACCAGCCACTGATTCCAGCAAATGGCATTTCCAATGAGAGTTTACCGTGTTTCTTTTGATCTGGCTATTCTTCTATTGATGCTGCCATTTTAGTATCGGACACGGCGGTATTGCACAACCTCATCCCCATCAAACACTCGCTCCGTCTCTATTCTATAGCCTCTGACGCGAGGAACTGCCTTGATCCATACAGCCCAATACAAGACTCCGAAAAACAATATCGCAATACCTATGAGGGGAAAGAGGAAGAATCTATTCCAGTCCAAAGACGATGGAACGGGCGGAACAAAGGGCCCAATCATCAGCAGGCCGTTGAACAGCAAAAATACCATCGAGATGGGTATATACGTGTGCCATGGCGACTTCCAGCTCTCTGATTTATTCAGATGCAAGTATATCAGGCCAAGTGTCACTAGCGTGTTTATCCATGCTTGGGAATATACGGTACTATCCCGTTAGTTTCGCTCAGTCAGCGCCTGAAGCATTACTTACAGTTTCATGACTGCCTCATATGATTGACCTAGCGGCGGCGCAACGAGGACAATGACTGTCACTATCCAGTGAAGGAAGAGCTTATCAGTTAGCAGATGGACATGGTCGCCGGGGTGTCCTACGTACCGACGCCGCCGGCGCGTTGCAGGGCGAGTTTGATGCCCAAAACTTGCCAAAGGGCAGTATTCCTTCCTTTCCAAGCTCTTGGGTCAATCGCGAGTGACTAAAGCTCGCCGCCAGCACACCCCCAAGACTGCTGACGGCGACAAACACAGGCAGCGTCTTGTCCGCCGCGCTCTCCCCGAACATGTTCTTGAAGAAGATGGCAGCCACCGTCACGTCCGACATGACCAGTTCCAACTTGTCTACCGCAGCGAAATAGGCAATGTTGGCCAGCATGTAGAGTATGGTGACGGTGCCCACGGCCAGCGGCGCAGCGATGGCCAGCGTCCGCCGCGGATTCCGCACCTCGCTGAGCACGTAGTTGGCCGTCTCCCACCCGCTAAAGCTGTAGATGACGCTGAGCAGCGCGCTTGAGTAGCCGCGGAAGCCGCCCTTGCCATACCGCTCCATGTCCATCTTGGAGAAGGAGTCGTCAAAGTTGTGCGGGTCGTCGGTCCCCCGATACCCGGCCAGCGCGGCGACGCCCGAAAAGGCAATGACGAGCATGAATATGACTTTGAACAGGCCGACGACGTTCATCAGCCGGATGCCCCATTGCGGGAAGACTCCGTGCAGCACGACGGCAAAGGTCACGCAGCCGGTGGCGATGGCGCGCTCGGCCCACGTCTCGTTGGCCACAACGGCGTTGCAAGCGTCCACGATGAACTGCCCAAAGTCGATGGCGTTGCCCGTCGAAAAGCCCAGGAGCACCATCTGCGCCGCAAGGACGCAGGTCGTCAGGTACTTGGGCCGCCGGTACACGCGCTCGAGGTAGTTCTTCTCACCGCCGGAGCGAGGAATGGCCAGGCCGAACTCGAGCCAGATGGAGAGCCCGCAAAAGGCAAGGACGCCGCCGACAAACCAGAAGAGTAAGGAAACGCCGATCGAGCCTGTGCTGCGGAACACAGCCGCCGGCGTGGAAAAAACTGGCCCTGGTCAGCATGCCATTCATAAATGTTTGCGTGGAGAGCAGATGCTACGTACTCCCCGATCCAATCATCTTGTTGAGAACCAAAGAGGCGACGCTAAAGACGCCTAGCTTTTGCTCATCACTGTAACAAAACGTTTGCGCTTCCGTGTCCGCCTCTGGCGGTCTCACGACCTCTGTCTTGGCCGGCTCATGGCTTTCGTTATGATCGGACTGCATGTCGATTTTGACAAGCGAGACAAAAGGTCTAACACAGCCCGCCGGCCCTGCGCGCCGTCTGGAAACTGGAGCGCAGTGTGTCCTATATGTAATAGTAGACACCATATCCTTCCCGGGGCCAAGCGTCACTAAGGTTCTCGACCACCCAGAGCCAGACTCCGCTGCAGCAGCAGACGCACGCCTTGGCTGCATTGGCGCCCAGTCCTCTTGGTGGTCCTCTCGGTGGAAGCGACAGACGGCCCGTCATTCTCAGGGTCGCGCAAGGGAGCGTTAGACTCCCGCCAAGGCCTGGGCGCATCAAGTGGTTGGGCCGCAGCCTTGGCTCAGTGACTAGCCGGAGCGGCCAGCCAACACGCCTAACAAGAGGATCGGAGAGTTGGATAGGGTTATAATCAAGATGTGGAATGAACCACGGCTACTTCATCATCTGCAATATGCCCAACTTCCCGATCGCGAGCGCACTTGTCCAGTTCGCTCTTGCAACGCCGCTCAAACTCCAAACATCTCTGCCGCAATGCCAAGATGTGATTCCACTCTGGGTGTCGTGACTCGAATCACAATCATGTGACAGAAGGGAAAAAAAGACGGCTGTCGAATGCCCTCGCGCAGCATTGGGCGGTCTTGAATTTTTTTTTTTTTTGATTGTAGGTAAGTAGGTCCTCATTGACTTTGTTGGTGATGAGCTCCGACGTCGTCACCAAGGCGCGGTGATGTGATGAACAAATATTGTCGCTGTGCTTGGGTTCGGGCAGCACAGTTTGATCCGTCCACGCAAACACGACTGAGTCATTGACTCGCAACAGGCCTGCAGGGTATACCAAATTGATGCGGTCCTGCGGCTCCGTCTAACGGTCGACCGGGTTAGGGGTACAAAGGGCGACCAGGTGAAGCCCTGATCGGCCATGAAATCCAGATGAGCCTCGCGAAGAGAATGGTTCAGGTCATCCTCCAACAAATGATGCGATACGGGCCGCGTTACCTCGCCGACGCCTCAGTGCAAGTCTACACTTGCTGCCGCAGCGCAAATGTGTAAAGGCCAGCCACAGTCTCCAGCGCGTATCACGGGCAGATGAACACTGTTGTTAGTGTACGGCTTGATCACATCACCAAGCGCCTGCGCGCCCCCGTAAGTCCCCACGGCGTCTTCCGCTCCCGGGTCGGCCTCACAATTCTTACCCTCGAGGCAGATCTTGTAACGTCCCATACTGCCCGCTACTTGAGTGCGCGATCCAGATGACCACTGGGTGCGTGCCGCTGCCGCGTACGATGCGCACTGCCGGGCGTCTGGATCGTTGTGCTGTACACCTCTCAGCGAGATGGGCAACGCGAGATGATACAGGCGTCGCGCGTCCTCGTACGCCCGCTACCTCGGAGCGCTTCGCGAGCCGCAAGTTGCGCATCCCGTCCGTCTCTTATAGACCGAAAAAAAAAGTTCAAAGTTGATGCCTGCTGATCTGATCCTGCTTGCTTGTAGTGATGACCCTTGACCCCGAAACCGAATTTTCATAGTAACAGGCTCGCGACCTCGAGTTGGAACACTAGCATCCCGCTGGGCTCGAGTACATGAATGATCAACACCACCAAGGACGTTGGGGAGTGGTCGGATAGGACTTTGAAGGACAGGTGCGTCTCCTCTCGGGCACTTATTCGTCTGGTAGCCGTACAAGATACCATCCATTGTCACCTTGGCCCAGGCGTCGCTGTTGAAGTAGATGGGCTTGTACCCGATTCCTGGTGTAGTGTTGGCCACTTTTTTTGTGCCATGGGTTCAATACTAGTCCTCGCGCCTAGGACACAAAATCACATCGGCAGTGAAGAAGCACAGTCTGCCCTCTGCTTCGCCCATGTTGAAGTCCGCCGGATCTGGGAGGGGCTCGTGTGTGCCTGGTCCCCGTGGGTGCGCATTTTAGTATCCTACATCGACGGGAATTCTCCTATCAGTAGTGTCGGAGTGTACTGGGCCTGCCTTGCCCTTAGCCGGGGCGTATGCCCAAGGCCAATGGTTCCCAGACCTTGGTGTCGTTGGCCGGCTCTCTGTAATGGGGTGCAGAAGATGCCGTTGCAGCTCATGTCAGAAGACATTGCAGTGTTGGAGCGGAAATGTAATGGCCTTGCCGGAGAGTTTTCATGTCAGCATCGGCTCGGGCCGAGGCGGCAGTGGGATCTCATAGGGTGCTGGTGTGCAAATGTAAGCTGGTGTATCTGCACTCATGACGGCCGAGGGTAACGCCGAGGGTAACGCCAAGGTCTCTACTGCTCGCAGATAACCACGTATACAAGCGCATCGTAGCAGATTTGTCAACTCGATTTGGTTGTACAGGTGAAGACTGTCTTGTAAAGTATCATGTGTCTTGTAAAGCATCATGTGTCTTGTAAAGTATCATGTCGCAAGCAACGGTGTGCCGTAAGCTGCTTCAATTCGTCTGAACGCAGACGGAAACAAAATTTGAGTAAGCACTTGTGCTCCTTGTGAAACACTCACATCAGATTACTGGAGCTGATCAACCAGGCTTCTCCCTTTTCCGATGCGAGGCAAGACTAACACGCATCAAAATTTCGCGCAGTATCAAAAACAAACGCCATTTGGCCTTGAGCAGCCAGAAATCTCAAAACAGAGCTCTAAAAAACCGTGAAATGCATCAAAACACTTCTTCTGTTACTTTGGACGCCAGTACTGGCTGGACTGGATAGCCTTTCTCTTTGAACATTTCCAGAACGGCGAACACGTTGTTCAAAAGCAACCACTACCCTGTATGCCGTAGGACCCTGCAGCTGTGCGGATCCTCTCCTCCATCACAGCTACATTTAGGCGCATACTCAAGTTATATTCTGGACGTGGGAGAATAAAGGGTCCAGTGGCTAACTCGGGAGAAGTGAATACGGATTAGAGGACGCTGAGTTGTGTTGGTACAACTTTTGATCGCGCCACCACAAGCTGTTATTTCGGCGCCATCTTTGCCAATCATTTTCATCATGCTCCCTAAATACTGAAAACATAATTTATCTGCATTAATAGTCAGCTACACTGCATCTTCTCCGGCTATGCCGTCCACCGCCGACTCCACTGGTGCACCAGTCCGTGATCCTTCCGCTGCACCTCGTCCCACAGTCGTGCGGTGAGGAACTTGTAGAGGTACGTGCTCGCCTGGTTGTAGCTGATGCTGTGCGTGCTGTCGGTGAAGGGCACCACCTTGAGCTTGGCCGGCGATACCTTGGACCCGACGAGCAGGTCGACGAGCGCGGCCGTGTTCTGGTAGTGCACGTTGTCGTCGCCGGTGCCGTGCATGACGGCGACGCCGCCGGCAATGTTGCGGAAGCCGTCCACGGCGCGCACCGCCGTGCGGTTGTAGCCGGCCTCGTTGTCCCGCAGCGTCTTCATGTACCGCTCCGTGTACACCGAGTCGTACAGGCGCCAGTCCGTCACGGGCGCCGTGATGAGGCCAAAGGTGAAGGCGCCCGAGTCGGCCTCGACCACCTTGGCCGTCAGGAAGCCGCCAAAGGACCACCCCCACATGCCGAGCTTGCCGGCGTTGATGTAAGGGAACCGCGCGGCGAGCGCGCGCGCGGCCCAGATCTGGTCCGCGGCCTCGAGCGTGCCCAGCTGCCGCACCACCGCGCAGCGGAACGTGCGGCCCTTGCCGGCCGTGCCGCGGTTGTCGACGACGACGACGATGTACTCGAGCTCGGGGTCGGAGCCCAGGTACGCCGCCCAGTCGAGGCCGGCGTACCGCTTCGTGACGGTCTGCGAGTTGGGTCCGCCGTACGGCTTGAAGAGCACGGGGTACTTTTTGCTCGGGTCAAAGTGGGCGGGCAGGGTCTGCTGCACGTTGAGCGAGAAGCCGTCTGGGTGCTGGAGCTCGAACCAGGTCGTGTTGGGGAGCTTGTACTGCTGCGTCTTGTTGTAGTACTCCTCGTTGCTCTCGAGGGTGCGCAGCGGCGTGGTGCTGTTGGCGGACACGAGCTGCTGGTAGGGAATGTCGGGTCCTTGGTACGATAGAATGTAGTATCCGCCGCCGACTGAGAATGAAGCGCCGTAGTACGCAGCCCGAGAGTCGTCGACCAGCGGCGTCGTTTTCAGCGTCTCCCATGATACGCTGTAGAGATGGGACTCGGTGCTGTGCCGCTTGGATGCCAGGAATGCGACTTGCTTCCGCTTCGTGTCGACTTTGACGATGCGCCGGACGTCCCAGTCGCCAGAGGTCAGCTGAATAGCCTTGCCGCCCTTGACGGGATACAGGTAGAGATGGGTCCATCCGGACTCATCCGACGTGTCCACGTAGTAGG
This sequence comes from Cordyceps javanica, assembly GCF_051103115.1. Taxonomy (NCBI): domain Eukaryota; kingdom Fungi; phylum Ascomycota; class Sordariomycetes; order Hypocreales; family Cordycipitaceae; genus Cordyceps; species Cordyceps javanica. The sequence continues at coordinate 5,587,794 of NC_139296.1, forward strand.
TCGAGTTGCAGCTTCCCTTGAGAGCGCCGGCAAAGCGAATGTTTTGCTCGTTTTCGAACCAGCCATCCGTGCCATCGCGCTCGCGAACGACGGTAGAGTCGCCGGTCCTGGTGTCGACCGTGATGTGCTTGTCCAAGTCCTGGACTCGATTGAAGGCACGGTAGATGAACTGTTCGTGCGTCTTGGTAACCCATGCGACCTCGCCGATGATGGTCTCCTCCCCGAATGCGTCGACGGGAATGTTCTTGGTCTCTCTCGTCTCGACATTGAGCAGATGCAGGCTGACACGCGGGTTCGTTGTGCCGACCTTTGGGTACCGAAGCTTGAGCTCTTTGGGATACACTGGGGCAAACTTTTGCTTGTCCATGTAGTAAGGGATCGTGAAAGTGCCGACGCCCGTCTCATTCAAGCTGAGAAAGGCGATGAACCTGCCGTCTGGCGAGTACCAAAATGCCGAGGCGGCGCCGAGAACCTCCTCCTGGTACACCCAGTCCGGCACGCCGTTGAACTGGTCCGGGCCACCGTCCTTGGTAATTCGGTGCACGGTGCCATTCACGTCGCGAAGGTACAGGTCGTTGCCGCGAATAAATGCAATCGAGTCGCCCGTGGGCGAAAACTGGGCAAACTGTATGTCGCCGACTTGATCTTGGACTAGTGGCTGGGACTTGCCCGTGATGGTGTCGAGAATGGTATAGTCAGCCAGGGACGAAGAACGGTACTCTTGTGTCGCATTGACGGCGAACAAGACTGTGTGGTCATCGGCGCTGATCCAGTACTCGTCCATGTCGTCGGGAATCTGGCTCTTCTTCAAGAATACGGTCGAGTTGCCCGTGGCAATGTCCTGCCGGACCAGGTCGCCGTCCTTGCTGCTAGAGATGTACTGCCCATCTTTGTCGCCGCCGGCGCCTATCCACTTGACCTGCGTCGTCTTTGGCCGCAGACGAGGGGACGGTGTCGTCTCGTTGTAGGTGAGGAGCCGGTCGCCGCTGGACGTTGCGGGGAACGGCAGCTGCACGGCGTAGATGCTCGAGGCAGCGGTCAAGGCCGAGGCCAATGCAAAGTACACCTTCATTCTCTTTGTCGCTCGCCCGGCTAACTGTGTGAACGGGGAACGCGTACAACCCGGTTCCAAGAGCGAGAAGGGGGGGTCTTCCTCCACGCCCCCCCCAGCTGACGGGCTGTCTATTTTATATGCGCTCGGCCGTGTGTGACGTGCAATGTCCACCCGGCCTGATTTGAACTGTGATTGATTGCCCGTCGAATGTTACCACAGCAGCATGTCTAGCAACACCTCACAGCCTGGACTGGCTTGGCTGGTGGACTTTCATGTTACCTGCCCGATCGGGAAAGGGTCTGCTTCTTCCGCCAAGGCCATGACCAATGGATTCCATTCCTTTGCGTCATGGTGTCTGCTTCATTCATCCGAACCGAGACCTTTTCGAGTCCATGTATGCTGCTGGTCGGCGCGAACCTAGGCGGTTGTTCAGTTGCAGTTCTTACGTCGGGCAATTCCTGTCAGCCGCATCGGAAACTAAATCGCTAGACAGCACTAGCGACTTTTGATTTCGATGGTGGCTAGGTGGCTACTGGATGATTCATCCTGTGTGATAGTTTTGCCATTTCTATTTAGGGGTTCTTTCTTCTCCACAAGTTGTCGCTGTATATCACGCAATTGACTCGCGATATTGTGGCTTGTGAATGTATTGCCGTTAGTCAAGAACCCTGCAGCAACACAACTCCTCAAAGCTTCCTGTCTGCCTGTTTCTGGACCCGAGATTACAGTGCCACGCTGCTAATGCTCCGAAAGAGCATTCGATTAACCCGGCGGGAAATTTTGGGTTATGGGGCCTTACTTGGGTCTCCCGTACCACTGAAACATACTCTTTGGCTTTTTCGTGAAATTAGAAAATGGTGCAGGATCAAATAGCCATTACGTTTACTACGGCTATATTAGATGGGCATGCAAAAGTCCCTTTTCTAGTCAACAGAACCACACAAACCTGGCTCCGGGAAGAATCTCCTTCGACTCCCAGAATTTCCCCATACACCATTCGCCAACACATCACTCAAATTAGAGATGTTATGCAATTCTCTGCAATCAATCATCCAAGGTGTTGCTTCTGAGCCGAGCCCGCAGCATGAAATGACAGCCTATACTCAACGTGCTTGCTTTCTTCGGCTCTACCAAAACGACATTGAGAGAGCAAAAGTCATTCCATCATTATGCAATACTACTACAAATTTAATCACCGATTCGTCTGAAATGTACACCGAGCTTCACTCTAAGCGCTGGTGAGATTACCATTGACTGCCCGAAACTGTTGAGATGAGCTCTACCCCGATCAAAGTCGAGCAGCACTACTGATGAAATCTCTTCGCGATCGAGAGTCAAATGACTGCAATCTGCCCTCCTTCGTCCCGATTCTGACCAAGTCAGTCTCGGGCTGGGGAGATTTGTTCGAATAGAGTACATGCTACACAATGCGCGAGCGCTGTGCGAGGCAAAGGCCACTCTTACATATGGATTTCCCACGAAAATGATTCCGTGACAATTTTACTCTTCTGCAAACATAGTATCTGGTACAATCTCTCGCCCTCTAGTATCTGATATGCTCGAATCCTTGGTCAGGTCTGTCGAAATAGTAGGTGGTATCCTTTCCTTCCTCCTCTCGCGTAGAGAAACCATTGCCCAGATACGAAAACATGTTTGCGTCCATGGGAGTCCAGATGTAATCTTCGAAGCGCGGTTGCTCCAGCATATGGAGCCAATGGATCCTGCTCCCAGGATGAAGCGCGACGACTGGACCATCAATCTTGCCGTTCTTGAACCATGATCGACAGTGCGAGCTCCACGCTGTACGCTTCATGAACTCGTCAGAGTGGGCAGTGAAGTCCTCGGCCGCCTTCTTTCGCACCGCCACAGACTTTATTCTCTCCGTTTGACACTTGTGCATCATGCGGATCATGTACTTTGCGGCGTGCTCTACCAGTGGCAGCACTGATCCGTGGCCGACTGGAGCATTCGGTCCCAGAAACACTGCAGAGCCGGTCAGCGCCCAGCGAGCATACATGTGGCAACGTTGTGACCAATAGACTCACTAAAGTAGTTTGGAAAGTTGGGCGCTGCGAGCGAGAAATAACACACCGGTCGCGCACGCCATTGTTCGGCTAGATCGGCCTTTTCCTGGCCGATGACGGGATGGCGCGGACAGAAAGACATGTCAAAGCCGGTAGCGCACACAATGATCTCTACATCGATGAGCTCTCCAGTGGCTAGCTTTATACCCTCGGGTACTATCTCGGTGATCGAATCAGTCACGACGCGGACGTTGGGCATCCCCAAAGCCTCCAGGTAGCCATTGCCTGGTGTCGGTCGACGACATCCAACACTAAAGGTAGGTATCATGTGTTTCAGCAGCCGAGACCCTTCGCCCAACTTGGTCCTCATTTGATCTTTTGCGAAACGAAAGGCCTCTTCCTGCTCAGAGGAATCTTTGACAATCTATCTCTGTTGGCTTTGGCATTTTCCGCGCACGACTCAAACGCACTTACAAACCTGAAGCGCTGGTTCAACTCTCCTTCAATCTCTTTTCGATACTTGAGATACTCCTCTGGGTTCTCTTCGAACATTTTCTTCTGCTTTGCAGAATCTGTCTTGCATGAGTAAGAGGTAGTCCAGTCTCTTGAACCTGCTCACAGTTGAAGTTGCTCCCGTTCGGCCCAGCTTTGCTCTGGGCAAAGCTCGCAGTGATCCATGTAGGAGTGCGGACAAATGTGACTAGCTCTCGGGCCTCTTTCCACGGGTGAGCACGGCATGTACTTTTGTTCGAGCTTCGTTCCGAGCTAACCTGGTTGAATGGCAGGAACAAGCTGCACGCCAGACGAGCCACAGCCCAAGACAGCGACCTTTCGATTAGCCCAGTCCACGTCTTCTGGCCAAACGGCGCTGTGCACCAGTTTTCCCTTGAAAGTGTCAAGGCCAGGGATATCTGGCCATTTCCAGTTGCTATCATACGTCAGCAGAGCCACCATCGCCTGGGGAGCAGATATAGCATGTACTTCAAGACGCCGGAGGCATTGATCAAGAAATCACACCAGTCATCTATAACGGCTCCATTCTTGACATTCTTGATCTTGACAGACCAGCGGCCGGCTTCATCATCCCACGTAGCGCCGACGCACTCATGATTGAGTTTGATGAATCGGTAGAGTTCATATTTGTGTGCCACGCGGCGAAAGTATTCCAAAATTTCCGACGCGGGCGCATAGCTATCCAAACGAGGTCAGCATTTACTAGTGGTCATGTCAAGTTGCCAAGGCAATCACAATTTATTCCAGTGTGGATTAGGCTCCCATGTATATTGATAGTTGTGGCTGGGAATGTCGCAGGCGCAGCCTGGATACCTGTTCTCGTACCAAGTCCCTCCAACCTCTGGGTTCTTTTCGTACACAACGTGCTCTACCTGTTGCATGTGCTTAACGATCTGGTGTGCCAGGTTCAAGCCCGATGCTCCCGCGCCAATAGTAATGACGCGCAGCGGGCGTGCAGCCCCGAGCCTTTGCTCCGGGATAGAGGCTGCACTGTTAATGCTGAACATTTTGGGTTCAATATTCATAGAGGGTTTGTTGCTGGATTTATCGCCATCCAATGTCGGAGTCTGAGATTCCAACTCGACTGACATTGTGCTGGATATCTCGTGATGAAGTAAAAGCCCGAGATGATGAGGGGGAGCCTGAAAGACGTGTATCCATGGCGCTGCCCAGTTTCTCAGAGAAGCATTCAGCAGTGGCATGCACCTGCACCTTTAGTAATTCAGGCTGCATTTCGCTAACGGCTGGACCGAAATCAGCGGCACCCGAGCCGGGCAGTTCTTGCCCCGCATGCTAGCTCGAGACTCGAGACTTGCTTCGGCCTACTATCCGTGTTAAGAGAAGCACCCGTTTCGAAATTGCAGTTTGTCGGCTAGAGCTTTGTGTCCCTGTAATTGGATAATGTTTAGAGTATGCAAGTATTGGCAGTGACGGGGTGTCGAGAGGACTGTCCTTCTTGAACAAGTAGAGAACGGACACTCCATTATATCACCTCGGTGTGCTAGCGATAAAGTCGCCACTAATCGCCCGGCTTTACCTGCGGGCATGACCTACCGAGTCCCCTTTCTAACATCGACTATTGTCCTCGCATTTACCATCTCGAAGCACAACGCTTGGCAGAGATGCCTCAAACCCTTCCGTGGCCCGTCTTTGCGCTTGGAATCTCAAGACTCGGCCGTCCAGACATTTCCAAGACGAGACTTGTTTTGTAAAGAGTATATGGGGAAGTATCTTGCCACAGAGATCATATGGCCTAGAGCCCCCTTCGAATAAGTGCGATAGTACTGTACCGCAAAAAATATACTCTTATTTAGAAAATCAAGTTCTATTGGTGTACAGGTATCTATCTTCAGGTGCAACCAGTGATTCTCAGAATAACTCCTTCATCGCGCGGGACACCCCGATACCGGTGCTGTCGAAATGTCAACAACCTTGACAAGTAGTCGCCCGTAGTACCGATATTACACTGGAACGCAGTACTACCACAGAATCATTTAGTCACTTTAGGATTCATGACTAGAGTGAGAATAGAACGGGAGCAGAAGTGTCGAAAGGAAAAATGAGCAATCCCATGGCTGCGGATGGGATTGCCAATGCTGCGAAACGTTGTTGCTCCAGGAAGAGACAAGGGTAATTGCGCTCTTCCCGACCAACATTAAGTAAATAAAATATTCGAAACCAATAATAAACGCAGATATTGTAGGAAGCTCTACAGGAGCAATTTTTGCCTTCAGTAATACTTGCTACGCCGAATGCCCTACAGACATTAAGGTGTAGGGTAGCTTACTGGTCTTCTAAGTTCAAGTGCTTATATGACTCAAGAGCTTGATTTTATTAATTCACCTTGCTGAAGGATTTCTCGTGGTTTTCTTCAACTACCAGACAGGATATGGGTACGAAGATTTCTGCGTCTCTTGAAGTATAGTAAAGTGATGTGGATGGAGCACTCCTGCGATCGGAACCAGAAACCTGCTAGCGTTTATCCATTACACAGGTTGTTCTGGCACAACTACCGAAAAGTCCGCGGCCACAGTACCCAATTCCTGCCATGGGATTGTTACATTTGAAAAAAAAGCAAACTTCCATCCCAATGCAAAGTATACGTCTTGATAACGTGGCGGCCAGGGTGGCGTCCCAAAACGGCAACTCCGCTCCCAAGGTATCATCAGCCTCACTCGGCATCGCGACGAATCGGGGCTGCGAATACGGACCTCTCTATATCTGGGAGCGACCCGACTTGTCCCAATGATTATAAAAAGGGGCGAGATGATCCCACCACTCCTGCAAGTATTCCTTTACAATTCTGCAGCGCCACTCAAATAAACGAGTTTCTTGACACATCATCATGACCACCACTAAACCGGCCGACCTGCGCATCGCCACCGTGCAGTTCGAGAGCGCGTCCGGCGACAAGGCCGCCAACCTGGCCACCATTGAGCGCTTCGCCGCCGCCGCCGCCGCGCGGGGCTGCCACACCGTCGCGTTCCACGAGTGCTGCGTGCCCGGGTACACGTTCGCCTCGCGGCTGTCCCGGGACGCGCTGTGGGCGGTCGCCGAGCCCGTCCCGGACGGGCCGAGCACGCGGGCGCTCATGGCGGCGGCGCGGACCCACAACATCGTCATCCTCGCGGGCCTGTACGAGCGCGACGAGACGGGGGGCGAGGACGGGGCCATATACAACACGTACGTGTGCGTGTCCGGGGACGCGGGGGAAGGCGGCGGCGGCGGCGGCAGGCTGCTCGCGCGCTTCCGCAAGCTGCACCCCTTCATCAGCCCGCACCTCGCCGCCGGCCGCGAGCTCGTCGTCTTCGACCTGCTCGGGTGGAAGGCGGGCATCCTCATCTGCTACGACAACAACGTGGTGGAGAATGTGCGCGCGACGGCGCTGCTCGGCGCCGAGGTGCTGTTCGCGCCGCACGTCACCATGTGCACGCCGTCGACGCGGCCGGGCGCCGGCTTCGTGGACCCGGCGCTGTGGCGGGCGGCGCGTGGACAGGTCCCGGCTACGACGACGACGACGACGACGACGGCGACGGCGACGAGCACGCTTCGTGCCGAATTTGACGGGCTCAAGGGCCGCGCCTGGCTGATGAAGTGGCTGCCCGCGCGGGCCTATGACAACGGCATCTACGTCGTCTTCAGCAACCCCATCGGCATGGACGACGACCAGCTCAAAAACGGATGCAGCATGGTCCTGGATCCTTTTGGCGAGGTTCTGGCCGAGTGCAGGAAGCTGGACGAGGACATGGCCGTGGCCGTGTGCACGCGGGACAAGCTCCAGATGGCGGGCGGGTTTCGCTACCGCAACGCGAGACGGCCAGAGGTCTATGGGGAGGTACTTGCGCGGGCGAATGATTCGCAGCTCAAAGTTGCGTGGATGACAAAATAAAATTGCGCTGGAATGAATGATATGTAGATTGCTCTTGGTATTATACACTGTCTATACAGCCGTCCATGGTTAACTTTACGCGTGGTTGGCTGTGTTGTGAGTACCAAAGTACTTGTCAAGCTCCCTCTCGAGCTCGCTGCCCTCAATGTGGCGCATCTCCTTGGCGCGCTGGACTGGGCTGACCTTGTCGACGTAGGCGCTGGCAAAGATGACGTCGAGTTCCTCGAGGCTGCGGCCCTTGGGCTCAGGAAAGAAGAACCACACAAGCGGGATGATGGCCGCGTTGAAGACGGCAAACATAATGTACGTGCGGTAGCCGAGGTTGGCAAAAGCCGGCGGCGTGATCATGACGATGACAAAGTTGGACAGCCAGTTGGAGCAGGTGGACAGCGCGTTGGCCTGGATGCGGATGCGGAGGTTGGTGATTTCGGCGGGGTACAGCCAAGTCATGCCAAGCCAGCCTATGACGATGTCAGAAAGAGCTTCCTGAGTAGCCAAGAATGGCCAAGACTTACCAATGGCGAAGAAGGTGTTAAAGACAAAGAGAAATACGGTTGCAGTCACGCCGTATGCAGTGTCCAGCTCGGGCGCACCGTTCGGGAGCGTTGTCCCCGTCGAGACGGTTCCCGCAAGAATGGCCATGGATGCCATCATGCCAAAAGCTCCAAACAGCATCAGCGTGCGACGACCAGTCCTCTCAATCAGCGGCAACGCCACCAAAGAGGCCAGGAAGTACTCGGTGCCGTTGGCGGCGGCCAAGAGGCGCGACATTTCCGGACCGAAGCCGAGCGAGTTCTCAAACAAAAAAGTAGCATAGTAGGTGACGAGGTTGATACCACAGAATTGCTGAGCAAATTGCGCCGCAACACCAATGAGCGTGCGGCGCAAATTCTGCGACGGGCCACTTGTGAGGAGCTCCTTGTTGCTAAACTTACCCTGCATGCCCTGAGCCTCGATTGCATCAGTGATGCTTTGCATTTCTTGTTGGGTTTCTTCATCGTCGACGGATTTGCCGAGAAGTCGAGCAGTCACCGAGGCGGCGTCGTCCATTCGTCCCTGCATAGCCAGCCAGCGAGGAGAGTCAGGTAGATACATGAGACCCCACATGACGATGAGAGTAAAGAAGCTCTGAAAAGCGATGGGGAAGCGCCACCGAACAGAGCCTTCCAGAAAGTAAAAGCCAAAGTCAACCCAGTACGCAATCATGACGCCGCCGGAGATGAGTGCGCCAGAGACCATCATCAGGAAGCCTCGCTTGTGGGGGCGAGCACACTCGGACTGCCAGGTCGGGATAGCTGCTCGGGAGTCAGAACGCGAAGCTCATGTAAACAACCGTTGTACTCACTGGAAGTTACCATGCCGTTGCCAACACCACCAACAACGCGGCCAGAGACAAAGAGACCGTAATGGAAGCTCGCAGCTTGCATGATTGTGCCGATAATCATAATAAGACTACCCCAAAACGTCGACGATCTGCGACCCCAGGATTCACCATAGAAGAAAACCAGAACGGCACCAAAGAAGCAGCCGACCTGGTAAATGGCCACACCAGCAGCCTGCGTGTTCGCAGATCCAGTACACATGTCGGGGTCGGGGATTGTCGCAGCGTCGTCGAGCCAGCAAATGGGGTTATCCCGATCGCGCGGCGTCATAAGGGGCAGGGTCTTCTGAAAGTCATCCAACGTCAGGAGCGCACTCAACACACCCTGATCGTAGCCAAACATGAGAAAGCCGCATGATGCGATGATGCCAATGCAGTTGTTCAGCATTCTGCCTTGAAGCAGCTTGCCGCGAACTTTCCATTCGGGCAGGGCAAATTTATCCAGGAAACTGCCGCTCGTCTTGTCATCATTCTGCTCCTCTTTGCGCGTATTACGAGAATTCTGGGTTGCAGCCGGACTGGCGCTGGCATTGCCAGAGTCGGCAAGATCTTCTTCGGGCTTCTCCGTGTCTGCCATGATGAAATTGCGTTGTCAAGAACAAGCGATGTACTAGAAGCAGACTATGGCAGAGTCGCTCAGCAAGATGGATTCGGGAAAAGCGTGTGTTTTGTATTCACCCATTTTGCTAATCGCCCACTGCAGAAAGAAATCTCGATATACTTGTGGAGGAAAGCAGACACCCATTCAGTCTTGGCTGAGGTCACAGAGCCATCTGTGCTGGAATGCGACCCACGATTCTGCCGAGCAAGCGTCAGCGATCTCGCCAGGATTGTCAATGACCCATATTTAGAAGGGGAATAGTTTTCGCCTTGGGCCGCTCCCATCCGGTCAACCGGGGCCCGAGCATGCGGCAATCTAGCACAATGGCTGATGGGTAGGAAGCGCGATAGCGAAAAGTAGTCTTGATAGGGTGGTATTTCGCGACGCAGTCGGGATTTTTGTGCGTCCAAATAGCGCCACTTATTCTGCCGTGCTAGCCGTGCTCCTGTGCCTCAATCTGGGCTTTATCTCATTATTTTGTATTGCCCAGCACAGCGGTGCGGAATCTGGCTCAAGTCCTCGTTTCAGTTGGACAACAATCGCGGCGGCGGGTTGGGCGCTTGTAGTGCATATGGATTGTGCAAGCTATCAGATCTTGGCGCGAACCGTAACGGAATGCCGCATATGGCAAGCCGGAATCGAAGAGGCGTTTCGATGGCAGCGATTTGGGCTGCCAGGGGTCCAGTTTAATGACGTCTTGTTGGCCCGCGACCAAGCCGTCGCGCGAAGGCGTTTTAAGGTTAACGGATGACTGGTTCGCGGTCGGTCTATGGCGATAACACATGGATTTTGTGTGGATCTGACAATAAAAACCTCGTCTTGTACAGGCTTTTTAGTGTCTAGGCGACTTGGCCGCCAAAGTTTCTTTATTTTGGTATACTTGGCACCCAACTTATTCGTGTGGTGGTACAACCTGTTCTCAATATGTCATCACCCAGAAAGCCAAGAATATTGTTTGCTGTGTTTTGTTCTTCCTGATAGGGCCCGTACCGATTTCCTGTAAACAGCTGGTATTTCGTAAAACTTCTTGGAGAAGAGCGTTTGTAGCTCCTGTTTTGCACTGTAAGCTGTGACGACCGCAGCACACTCAGCTATTCAGGTTGCACTGCCGACGAGATTTGGCAAACTTCAGGAGGCTTCACAAAGAGAAGAAGCTACCGGGTTCACAGCGAGCAAATGCTGCTCGTCATTTGACGGGCCGACATGGAATCCTGCTGCCATTCCCGTACCCATGTGGACCATCATGTGGCAGTGAAGCATCCATAGCCCCGGGTTGTCGGCCAAGACCCGTAGCACCACATGGCCACGGCGAGGGACACTGACAGTATCCTTAATCAGAGGATTCTCCAAGTTCAGGGGTCGTCGCAATTTGCTGGCAGGGTCGTATGGGTTGTAGCTGCCCCAGCCTGCACGTCCCTTGGCTCTAAAGGAAGACAATACGTAGAAGGAATGCCCATGCAAATGTACCGGATGCGAGCCGTCATCCAAATTATTGATGACGAGGTCTACATGAACAGGATGGGCTCCGCTCGGGACATGGGGAAAGAATTGGTTGCCGTCCCAGTCCCGGCGGCTCTGTGAGAGCAGTGGTTTGGCTTGTGGCTCCCAGGTTGTATGATTTACATAACCGTGTGGCCGATTTCCAAGGTGCGACTTAATCATTGTTTTGAGGTAGAACAAAATAGTCTGCTGCGCGGGTGGAAGGCTGGTCTTGGTTGGCATCTCGGAAGTTAGCCCCGAGAGATCGACACGGGTCTCGATGGCAGCGAGATCTCTGGGAGGCTGAAACGTGGTGGCCAGGGCAGTCTCTGGCACGGCAGGAAATGCCTGTTGTTCAATGAGTGCGGGATTAGGTCGGGAATAGTTTCTAGGGTAGCGTTAGCAGGCAAAAGTCCTTTGAGGTGTCTGTGGGTAGCACGGACTCGTCATCCAAGTATACGTTGAACCATGCATGGCTTTTATACCCAGGTTTCCAGGTGAGTATCAAGTCGGCACGCTCTCCGGGATAAAGAACGCCGACCGCGTCAGCCACGGAAGCCTGCACAGCACATCCACCGTCCAACTCGAAGGGGTGCAGAGTGGCGCCATCCACCATGACGGTCACGCCGGATACGGTGCCGACATTGACCAATCGGAGCCTCGTCTTTTCAGCCTTGCGAGGCAAAATGGGAGTCATTTCTGCAACGGATTTGTCTGTACAGTTGAGTGGAAACGCAGCCATCTCCATGGCACAGTTGAATCGGCCATGACCGTTGATCTGAAGAGAATCCGGTACCGGCTCATCGCCAAGGCTTGTCCAGCCCGCATACCACTCGAGAACATCCGCCTGGGGTTGGTGGAACCAATCTCCTACCATGAGAAGAACGTCGTCGTAGTCGGCGTGAAACAGCGTCTGCTGTGGGGGGTGAATTACAAGTCCACCGAACAGGCCGTCACCACGCTGAACCTTGTGATGGCTGTGCCACCAAAAGGTTCCGTGCTCTTGGGCACCGATCTTGAAGTCGTATACAAAATTCTTGCCGCTGGGGATGGGACACTGGGTGATGCCCACGGCTCCATCCATGCTGTTGTTCCCTCTCATCTGCAACCCGTGCCAGTGGAGAGAGAGGCCCTCACCAGGGACACGGTTTCGGACATGGACAATGATTCTATCTCCTGAGCGAGCTTCGATTGTCGGCCCAGGAAATTGTCCTTTATTGGCGTCAGCACATGCTATGTAGTCTGTTGGAGCAGTTTGCCGACTTACCATTGACGAGGTATACTTGTTTTTCGACACCATCTGGACTGCGTAGTCCAACGCTGACTGTCCAGTCAAAGTGCAGTGTTTTCGCATCGCGGTTGACGTGTAAATGCGGGTGTAAGGGGATTGCAACCTGTTCGCGTGGTTGGGGCTGCTTGTGGGCAAGCTGCTGGGGGAGCTGCCAGCCAGCGTATGGCGCAATGAGCAGGGTCGCGGCAATTAGAAACACGACGGTGGCGAGCCAAAATGAGGTGCGAGTTGCCAGTAAACGATTGCCAAGGCTCATTGGTCTATTGCGTTGAGATTTCATCTCAACATTGACGTCTCGCAGCTCAATGTTGTCATGTATAACCAAAGGACCAGTTGATGAGATTCGTCTATGGCAAGGCTGGCCCGAGTCTATTCGGACAATCATTCTAGCAGGGCGGCTACTGATGGGCCAAGGGTGAGAAACACATGTCTAGCGCGGCTACTCAACAAGGAAACTCAGTCAGAGGGCGGACAAAGGGCAGCGGCCAGGTCGAGCGCGGATCGAGGTAGTGGTAGGTTGAAGGATCTGATCCGCATGTCATGGGACATACGAAGTAGACACGGGACATCGGACCAATGCCGAGGAAGTTGATGGGGCCATTTTGATAACGTGGTGGGTAAGTATGTGTCGTCGGTGTCGAATTGGATTGGGTTGCATTGGGGTGCTGTTATTGATGACCGGAGGCATTAGAAATCGAGGGCACGGCATAGGTGGTGTTTGCAAGTTGATCAACTTGAGCGGGAGGAGACGGCAAGCCAGCCAAGACTGCCGACAGGGGCACGTGTGCAGGGACCCCACCACTTGAGGGGGAGGCTACGGAGTAAGGGGGGGCGCTAAAGGTGACTGAGGACTGCTAAAGAATTGTTGATGGGTTCGAATGGGCTGTTGATGCGCTCCTGCAGATCTACCTGCTGAGCTTGGATAGGTGCCTGCCCTACCTAACTAGGTAGGTACCTAATGAGACTGCTAGCAGACCGCTATCAAGCCGCTGGTAAACCGCCAAGGCCCTAAGGCTGCGGCAGGTTGGCTCACAGGGCTCTGCTTTTAGCGGAGCGACCCCTGCTGCCCTGGTGATCCCCGCTGCGGGAACCATGGCAGGGGTAGCAGCATAATCGCTATTTCTAGTAGCAGCGCTGGAGCGCTATGCATCTAGCTAGCGGACGATCAGCAACCACTGCTAGTCTGCTACCAGTACTCCAGGCTATGCCCAGATTGCCAGAGTGCCAGGTACCTGTGCCAGGGCACACGTGCAAGAGTTGAGTTGCTCGGCGATGAGAGATGGGACGAGCATGGTACTTACTCATTGAATCCGTTCGAAAAGATACAGAATATTCTGAGAACCGTGGATCGTTCATTTCCAGTCTTGTCTCTTTTTTTACTTTTTTTATTCCTTTTGCGCCCAACTGCCTCCAAGTATGTTGGCAACTTGGTACGAGATGGCTACTTTTAGCACACTCTCTACTCCGTACCTACAGTCACGTACAAGGCACAGACAGCACAGAGTCCACTGGGCACAGGGCTTACCGGGCTTACAGGGCCGGCAGAGCTCACTAGGTAGGCACCCACCTTATAGCGCTCTTATTGGGGCCACATCCACTAGAGCCTCGTCACCTTTGCCTTGTAAATTTACTGTTGACTCGCTGACCGTGTGGCAATTTGGCTGCAGGTGCACATCTCAACTTGGCCTCGTCGACTCTTCCTCTTTGCCCCTCTCCATCTCATCACTTTCCATCATTGATTTCCCGCCCATCCATCTCTTGGCCTCGTGCATACTCCACACTAACTTGTTACCATATCCATTGCCCACATGCACAGTCCTGGTCATCGGATTGGATCAAGTCAACGTTGCATGCCCGGCACAGATTTCCCTCTCGACCCGGCACACACATGAACCAGTGTCCCGGGCCACCGCCGCCGTCGCCATGCTCAACCGCGCTCTCACAGAGCCGACCGTGGTTGCAGTCTCTGCTACCCCCCGGAGCCAGAGATACCAGGCCAAAGTCGCCCTCCACATCGGGCCTCCGGGATCATAGTTATATCAGCCGCTCCCGTTGCCGTCCTTTCAACCGTTGCAGATGCTGCTTCAACTCATCTTGTCCTGGTGCTACCCTGCCATCATGAGTACCGTCCGCATCGCTGCCTCGGCCGCCACGGCGCTTCTCTACTGGTCCCAGCCTGCCAGTGCTGGTGGACTGGCCGACGTTGACCATGTCGTCCTCTTTATGCAGGGTCAGTTGCCCATGCAAACTGCCTGGATGGCCTGCTTGCCGTCCCTCCGTTTTCTTGCCCTTCCTTGTCAGCCTGGCTAACCGCGAAACACGCTACAGAGAACCGCGCCTTTGACCACTACTTTGGCACCATGCCCGGTGTTCGTGGCTTTGCCGATGCCAACCTTCAGATGAACGGTGACAAGCCCGTCTGGAACCAGGTTGTCGACTCCAAGATGACCACCAAGGCTGACCACATCAACCCCTGGTACCTCAACTACCTCGGAGGCCAGTGGAATGACATTACCCAGTGCATGTATGCCGGTAGCAATGGTTGGTTTGAGAATCACGCTGCCTGGAACCATGGCACCAACGATCATTGGGCCATGAACAATACCGTCTACAGCATTGGCTACTTTCAGCAAAAAGACATTCCCATCCAGTGGGCTCTTGCCGACGGTTGGGTCATTGGCGACATGTACCAGGTTCGCGGCCGGCTCACGCCCATGTTTTAAGCTCTTGCTAACATCGCTCAGGAAAGTGTAGTCGCCTCTACAAGCCCCAACAGAGCGACCTGGATCTCCGGCTCAATCAACTCCCCAGGTGGCCCCCAGAAGCCTGACCAGGGTGGCAACCCTTATATTGACAATCATGAGACGCCCGGCTGCGAAGCTGGCGGTATCAACTGCTACCCGCTCAAGTGGAAGACGACGGGTGAAATGTTTGAAAATGCCAACGTCTCTTGGACCGTCTTCCAGGATACGGATGACAACTTTGACGACAACCCCTACGCCTGGTTCGGACAGTTTCAGGACGCCCCCGAGTCCTCCCCGCTCTACAAAAAGGGCATGGTTGGTTCCTCGATGGACTCTTTCTATGAGCGCGCTGCCAACGGGACCTTGCCGGAGCTCTCATACATTGTCGGCCCCATGGTACTATCCGAGCACACCCCCTACATGCCCAAGGACGGTGGCTGGTTGCAGCGCAAGGTCGCCGATGCCATCATCAAGTCTCCCAAGTACAACAAGACGGCTCTCATCTTTTCCTACGACGAGACTGGCGGCTGGGCAGACCACGTCGACCCTTATCGCTCCCCCAAAGGAACCGCGGGTGAGTGGCTGGACGACCCCTACGGCAAGGTCGGCTACACTTTCACTGGCCCTGGCTACCGCGTGCCCTTTTACATCATCTCACCCTGGACTCGTAACGGTGGCGTCTACACCGAACACACCGACCACAACTCCCAGATTCTCTTCCTGGAGAAATGGCAGGAAGCTAAGGGACGTAATGTCAAGACGGACGAGATGGTGCACTGGCGCCGCGAAAATATGGGCGATCTCGTCAACGCGTTCGACTTTGAGAACCCCAACTATGAGGTTGTCGAGCTACCTGACACTCCCGAGCCGCACAAAAACGCCAAGGGCCAGTGGGACGGCGCGTCGTACTGCCGCGCCACACACACCGAGCACCAGCCTCCGGCTCCTTACACGGGTCCGGGTGCCATCCAGGACATGACCACTGTCGTGGGCGACGGTTTCAAGCCCATCCGCGGCAAGCTCACAGAGGGTCGCTACCTGACCTTGGAAAGCGGTGGCAAGGCTCTAACTGCCATGCAGTGCGGGGGCAACAAGAAACCCGTCTTGCAGGCGGCCACGGCCAAGCATGAAAAGAAGGCCCAACGTTGGGTTGTTCACGTCGTCGAGCTTGGCGGCAGCGACTTTACCATTAGCAACGTGGCTTGTGGCGCCTACATTTGCACAGGCGGCACCCTCTGTGACAGCAAGGACAAGGCGGCCGTCTTTACCATTGGCTACACGTCCGGCAAGGGCTATACCCTGCTCGAAAAAGACACGAGTGAGTACTGGGGCGTCGGCAAAGACAAGAGCTCGCCGTCTTCCAGCAAGGAACCGGGCTACTGGCAGCTGTTTAGCGTCAAATACTAGAGGGCCACTCGAGTACGTGGTGTGAAGCAGCACCTCTTCTTTGCATATAGTATACTTTACCAACATACCCGTAAATTGAACTTGCTTGCAGATAGCAAGCCACATTCTGCATCATGTCCAGTAGCATTGCCATGACGTTTCCGTAGTGGTGTGAAGCACGGCAAGGTCCCGCCGAACTCGTGCAGATGTAATGGGCCGGGAGGGGAAAGCGCGGAGCGAGAACAGATTGGCGAATCCTTCGCGGTCCGGAGAGTGGGCTTTGGTCGTTCAGGCACCGAGCCGCGCTCATGACATGCTCGTTCAGATACCGTACTTACATGAGCTTCCTCTTTCGGATAGCGGCCTCGTGACACACACATCCGGCATGTAGCAACAGCGTGGTGCCGCGGCGGCCGCCTTCAGGGGGGCGTCGGCAGGCAGTTGCCACTCGGCGTCATGTATCACTTGATTCGCGGTGGTTTCCAAACGGCAACACGTGGAGAGCAAGCCAGTCTTGACGATTGAGTAATGCGTGAATGGACAGGGAGGGGTAGTTGGTTGAGCAGAGGCGGGAGAGTGAGCGGGGATCGAGCGATGATAACAAGGGGAAAAGGTTTCACTTGGTGACTCTTCTCGGTGGCAGAGTTCGGCCGATGTAGTTTGTTCTTGGGAAAATATAGCAAGTCAGACGAGTTTGAGCACGTAATGGACGCAGATGAGGAGACGCAATGACGGCTAGTCTAGCATCTCTATGATGAGCACACTCTAGGGTAACGGAGCTGTGGTTGTAGTCCTGCACTACTGTTAGGGAACAAGGTGGACTGTGCACCTCGATCCAGATTCATGGCCTGAAGCTGCCGAGAATTGATCCATCAAACGCCTCACTGGAGTCTGGTTTTTCGAAGACGAGAGATCTGGGGAGCGGGACTCCGGAAGAGGTTCGTGATGCCACTGCCGACGCTGGAAAAAGATGGGATTCGACAAGCTCGCACCGTCCGACACAGCACCACCAGCCGACCTCGAAGCAACCGTGTTTCCGGCAGAGTGCCGGCTTTCAACTTGACACTGTCGACTGCATGACCCGGGACACGGACGAGACCTGGCTCGTCGACTCTGGCGGCCGTCGCATGGAGGGGTGTTTGGATCGATGAGGTGGTGGCGGGAACGCGGGCCTACCGCGATGTTCACGCCGTGCGGGGGAAGTTGGGGATTTCTCAAAAGGTACGCGGGTTTCTGGAGCATTGCGTGAGCCAACTGCACCCTGCAAAAAGGTCTTGCGTTTTGCAGAGCATCCAGCGTAGCCTGTTGGGTTTGGTGGGAACGAGCCTCGTCACGGCTAGTTGCGTTCCAAAGCCGCCGTTGGTCAGGACAATGATACTGCAACGCGGGAGTCATTGTCGGCTTTCTGCCAAATGCCATACCATGGTGTCATCGTGATCACTTTCCCTTTTGGTCATTAAAGAGCAGCTGTCTTGCGCTCTGTCAGCTTTGTGTTTTCTGAATCCCCCGCATAGCCCCCACGGCCGCGGAGAAATATCCGTCGGCTTAAACCCCCTCCCCGCACCAACTTAATCCGAGTTCTGATAATCATCCGCAATTACGAGGGCGCGCATCCGAGCTTCCTAGGATGTTAATGAGCAATTAAAGGGACCCAGGGACTATGGTACGGGAATGATACCCTGATAGTTCTCCCCCTCTCCTCAATAAAGAGCGTTTGGTCTCCCCCGCATTGACCGGCCGGGCTCTCGTTTCCGGCATGCTCACCATCATTACTGAGACAATCGCCAATTTATTCGACGCTTGCGAAAGGGGACACCAACGCTACACGATGAAGGGTCTCTTCGAGACGGCCCGCCTGGCCCTCCCGCGCGTGCTCGCGCTCACCTCCGTCGCAGCCGCGGCCGGCACCAGCACCCGCTGCACCACCGACGAAGACTGCAGCCTCAACGGCCTCTGCGACACCCGCTCCGGCGCGTGCGCGTGCGACGCCGGCTGGACGGCCGCCGACTGCGGCGTGCTGGACCTGCGGCCGGCGAAGCGGCATGGCGGGTACGACCGCACCGCCGAGGGCACGTCGTCGTGGGGCTCGCGCATCGTGAGCGACCCGTCCGACGCCGGCCTGCACCACCTCTTCGCCGCCGAGTTCGCGCACGGCTGCGGCCTGGACTACTGGGCGCCGTACTCGCGCATCGTCCGCGCCGAGTCGCGCGACGGGCCCGCGGGGCCCTACACCTTCGCCGAGGAGGTCGCCGGCACGTTTGCGCACAACCCGACCGTGGTGTACAGCGCCGCCGACGACGAGTACCTCTTGTACTACATTGGCTGCGAGACCGAGGTCAGCGCCGCGCGCTGCACCGGCAAGCGCTTCACCTGCGGCCCGGGCAACCAGAACAATGGCGAGAGCGGCATCTCGCTCAAGACCAGCAAGGACCTCCGCACGTGGACCGACGTCGGGCAGGTCTTCCGCGGCAAGGACAACCGCAGGGACTGGGACGCCGACGTGACGAACCCGTCGGCGTTCCCGCTGCACTCGGCCGCCGACAACACGAGCGCGATCCTGCTAGCGTACCGCGGATGCCCGTACGACTGCGGCGGCAGCGAGCAGGTCAACATTGCCGTCGCCGGGGACGGGTACGCGGGCCCTTACGTCAAGGTGCAGGACGGCCCGCTCTTCCCGCAGGGCAACGAGGACCCCTTTGTCTGGCGCGACAAGCGCGGCCACTGGCACATGCTGACGCACTCGCTCGAGCCCGAGGGCGGCTTCGGCAACGGGCCCAAGGTCGGCCGCCACGCGTACGCGCGAAACTACACGGGGCCGTGGACGTTTGCCGAGCGCTCGCTGGCCTTTGACACGACGGTGCGCTACGACGACGGCAGCGAGATCCGCTTCTTCCGGCGCGAGCGCCCCCAGCTCATGTTCTCGACCGACGGCAACATGACGCCGCTGCTGCTGACGACGGGCGTGCAGCCCCGGCGCAGCCCCATGAGCTATTCAGTCATTGTGCCCATCGGTGACGCGGGAGTCAAAGCCCAGTGAGAGCATTCATGAATTATTAGAGATTTGTACAGAGGACACTTAGCGACTGTAAATGGATTCTTATTTTGTATGCTTGCGTGCTTGAATATTCTACTTCTTTTGCGCCACCCAGAATTGCGCCTTGTATGCGCTGGTGGTGAGCGCTTTGTCGTTGAAGCTGTACACGGCGCGCATGCCGCGCACGGTGCGCCCAGGGATGGTGAGGCTGCCGTACTGTTCATTAGTCTCTAGATACTCGAAGCCCATCGTTTCCGTCACGGAAATGATTTCCTCCAGCGAGAGCTGCACCAGCGGAGCGGTGCCGTACAGCAGCGGGCCGAGGTTGATCCAGTAGCCGCCGGGCTTGAGCAGCTTGGTGATGGTGTCAAAGTAGGTCATGAGGTTGCGGGCGGTGTCGATGAAAAAGTACGTCAGCAGCACGTCGTACGAGCCGGGCTCGTGGTTGAAGACGGTGGTGAAGTCGCCCTCGACGAGGAGCACCGACGAGCGGTTCACGGCCACGTCGGGGAAGCGGATGGTGCGGACCATGTCGCCCTCGGTGATGTGGTGCGACCAGGTGTCGGCGAAGGGGTGGCACGACGAGGCGTTGACGTCCGGGAACGTTTCCAGGAAGCGGTAGGCGACGTTCATGAAGGCGGACCACTCGTTGGCCGTGACCTGGAAGCCGCCCAGCCGCGCGACCTCGTGCGCGAGGCGGTTCAGGCCCGAGCCGGGCAGCAGCACGCGCAGCGGCGGCGCGTCGCGCTCCTTGCTGCGGTCGGGGAAGAGCTCCTCGAGCGTGCCGAGGAGCGCGGGGAACGTCTCCTCGCACTCGTTCCTGCCCGAGGGCGACCAGTCGCGCACGTAGTGCTTCATCGCCTGCGAGACGGACGTCTTGTCGGCGCGCTTGCCTGACGCGACGAGCTCGGCGCCGTGCTTCTTGAGCTCACTGGGGGGGATCTGGTAGTACGCGAGCGAGCTCTGGACGATCTTGTCGCAGAGCTGCTGGTTGATGGCGAGGTGCTCGTCGACGCGGTCAAACTTGGACGAGTACTGGATGTGAAGGTCCAGCAGCTGTGATTTGTTTAGCGGGTTAGAACACATTGCAGAAGGGGGCCAAATGGCCTGGACAAAGTTTACCGTCTTGTGCTTTTTACTCAGATGCTTGTACAAGCCGCGGAAGCGCTCCAGCTCCACCTGCTGCCGCTCGTAGTAGTTCTGGAAGCCGAACAGCGCGTCCAGCAGGCGATGCCGCGGGTGCGAGGACGACCAGGTGTGGTCGCGCTGCAGCGACTTGAGCAGCCTCTCCTTTTCGGCCTCGTGGGGCGAGCCCTTGACGATTTCCTGGGCGCGCCTGAAGCTCTCGAGAAGGTCAATGGCATCCTCCGAGTCGTACGTTGTCTGCGACTGTGGACATTTACTAGTTAGCGCGTGCTGAGTGTTTCAACAAACGGACGACGCCGCGCCTGCGCAGCGACGCTGGAGGGTTGGACGTACGGGAATCTGCTCGGCGAAAATCTCCGTCGACGCGACGGCCGACTTGATCTTGCCCATAAAGTCGGCGCTGCCATAGTAGCTGCCAGCGATGCCGACGAGAAAGGTCGCCAACGCGCCGGCCACGAGCAGGTTAAAGGGCATCGCGAGCATCATGACGAGCGAGATCAAGGCCCCCCCGAAGGCCACTGGCAGCAGATCGTCGCGCTGCACCATGGCAAGAAAGAAGGGAGGACCAAAAGTGAAAAGGTTAAAATTAAGCGTATCGTCAAAGTCGTAATATTTTTTTTAAATCGGTGCCAAGCCGCGTGGCGCTGCTTTGAGAGGACCTTGATGGAGGAAGAAAAAATTGGTTCCGCGTCAGAAGCCAGATGGGCGGTGGCTCGGCGGGTCTGCAGCATAAAGCGCAGCAGACCGCAAGGGTTCATAATAGAGTTCAGATAAATCCATCGAATATCGGAAAATTTGCATGCTATGGCTAGTCCTGCTGGGATCTACTCCTGACAGCAATCAGCGGCCTGACGCCGTAATGAGGCGTTGCGTTGCGTCCCACACTGAACAAACGAAGACATCACCACATTTACGAAACATGCTCAGAGGATTGAGCGCGGAAATGGGTAGGCGGCCGAACAAAGGCCAAGCACATGGGCTTTTTCTCCGATCAATACCACTTACTTTATCAAGCACATCACAATGAGGAGAGCGTTGCTGGACAGTTTCGTTTCAAGATTCGATTCAAAAACTAGGGAAAAACAAACAAAAAACTCAAAACTATGCACAATTGAGAAGAGACAATCCTATTCTTGCGAATATACCAGTTCTAATCGACAAAATGAATTTTCCACCGCTCATATCCATACATGACAGCATCTCATTCCCCGCGGCGAGGATACTGGTAGGCTGAGCGCAGCCAGCGCGGTAGAGACGCAAAGGCCGCGGCGTCGTCCCGCGCCCTGTTGTTGCTCCCAGCCTCGAGTCCCTAGGCGTCCTGCGCTCCGTTGCCGTTGCCGTTGGCGGCGGGCTGCTTGTCGTGGTGCGCTGCCGGCGCCGCCGCGAAGCCCTTGCTTCCCCAGGGTGGCTGGCCCTCGGGGCCCTCCGTCGCCAGGTTCTTGATGCCCCAGGGCGGCTGTCCCTCTGGGCCCTCGGTCTGCGAGGCGTTGGCCGCGGCGGCGAGGTTCTTGACGCCCCAGGGCGGCTGCCCCTCGGGGTGGAAGGTGCCGGGCTTCGGTCCGTGCTTGCCACCGGCCGGCGGCTTGGTCGGCCGATGGGGCCAGCCGCACTGGGCAGAGACGTCGCCGGTCTCGTTCTTGGTGGCGGCGTCGTCGTGGCTGGCCCGGGTGATGACGTCGTCGCGCTTCAGCAACGCACAGTCGTCCTTGGAGGGGTCACCGCATGGCGAAGGGCTGTTGGGTCCAGGGCCACTTGGTTTTCCTAGGCCGTTCTCACCAAGTCCGGAGGAGCCGCCATGGCCATTCGCCGAGGCAGTGGCATTGCCGTTGGCTTGAGTGGTGTCGTTGTCGTGGTCCAGCAGCGCACAGTCGTCCTTGGAGGGGTCACCACAAGGTGAAGGACTGTTGGGCACAGGGCCACTCGCCTTCTCTAGGACATTCTCACGAAGCCCGGAGCCATGCTTGTTCTTGGTGTCCTTGTCATGGTCCAGCAACGCACAGTCGTCCTTGGAGGGATCACCACAAGGCGAGGGACTGTTGGGAACTGGGCCGTTCTCATGTAGCCTGGAGACGCCATTGCCGTTCGCCGAGGTCTTGTCGGCGCCAGACTCGTTCTTGGGGGCTGCATCGCGGCCGCCCAGCCACGCAAAGTCGTCCTTTGAGGGATCACCCAGGGGCGAAGGTTCGCGGCCGCCCAGCCACGCAAAGTCGTCCTTTGAGGGATCACCCAGAGGCAACGGTCCGCGTGGTACAGGGCCGCTCGACTTTGCTGGGCCGGTCTCATGGGGCGAACCAGAGACGCCACCCCCGTTGTTCACTGGGCTACTCTTCTTCCCATTGGGGCCGTCCGTATGCGGCCAGCCGGGGCGGCCGTTGCCCGGGGGCTTCCCGTTCTTGGGTCCAGGTACCGGAAGCTCTTCATCTTCTCCCTCTGCCTTGTGCGGCCACCCGCATTTGATGGAGACTGGGATTGTAGACTCGTCAACCGACGGTTCTGGAGTAGAAGGCTCCTCGGCGCTGACGGTACCGGAGCTCACGCCAGTGGAGGCCTTGGACGATGTGTTGTGCAAGTCTTTGACATTGAGGTGCTGCTCGTCCGGGGAGACGAGAGTTGCGGTACTCTCCTCGAGGGGTTGATTGGTGGTTGGCATGTTTGCTGTGGGCATGGATGTATGCAGAGGGTTGTGTTGGTGTGGTTGCTGCTAGTTGCTGTTGCTGTTGCTGTTTGTTTCTCTTGCTATGATTGCCTCAATCTCTTTTTTTGTCTTTGATCATGAAGAATCAGAAACCCAAACCTGAAGGCTGAGGCAGCGCTTATATACCCGTGAGGGTTGCGCTCTGCGGCCCTCGCCTCGTCGTCATCCAGCCTTATGAGACAGCCAGTTCTCGACACAGCCGCCTTGCAAAACGAGACTGTATTGGGAAATGCTTCGGGGGGGCGCTGGGGCGGCATCAACACCACACGCGCGCGCCCCTACACGAGGACTTTTGCGCGCAATTGTGCTGCTTAGGTCCAGAAACGGCCGTGAGTCTTGGTTCTGGTGACGCCCAGAAGGCATGGAGCCGGCGAGCCCGGACCCCTTACCGTCATTCTAAGGGAGCCAATGAGATGGTGTAGCAGCCGGTCGAATTGACAAGCACAATTGTTGCCTAGCCTTGCAATACGTGAGCCAGCCTTGCTCGGTGTGGGCTCTGCTTGTTAGCGTTCAAGGGCTTGGGGGCCAATGGGAGGGATAAGAAGGACTCTGTCGATACGGGACGGCGAGGGCAAATAACGTCAGACCGGACTACGGAGTAGACTTCGTCCTGCAAACAGAGGTCATTGAGGGTCGTTCAGCTGGCGGGGTGTTGCTGCGCAGCCTCGCGTGGCAGACCGGGCTTGGTCAGAAGTGGTAAGGAGCGGCGTCGATCGCGAGGGTCAGACTGGGACATGTTTTTGCCCGGGTGGTTCGTGGTTCGTGGTTTGCCAGGTTCGCAGCCGCCTTTTTTTTTTCTTCCAATAGACGTCAAAAGTGCGCCTCACGATATGTCGTCACACCCTCTTTCGGCGACTTTTGTCGCCATTTTTGCGTATACGAGCGCAGGCCTCCGACGCAGGAACAAGGACGAGACGGCAGCATTTGTGGTTGCCAATTGCTACACAAGCAAGCGCAGCCGCGGCTGACTTTTTTTGTCTGCGCACAGTCGAGTCTTTTTTATTACCAGGATCAGAGTGTCACCGCAGTGGTTCCAAAGGTTCCAGAAGCAATAGCCGACAGGTTCGAGTCGCACAGCATGGACTTTGCATAACGACACAGTAAGACGCGCAGCAGTCAGCACGGCGCAATATTGACGCCACTACAGGCCTGGCCGATGCAGCGTTTAATTAAATTCTTAAATGACATAAAAAAAACGGCGCCTGGAAGCTCGGAAAACGCATTGACATGATGAGTTCCGGCGCGCCGCCCCGGGGCGTTCTCAGCACGGGTGTGTGTTCACGAGGCAGCCAGAAGGCGGCACGAGGCCAGCGTGGGATAATTGGCCTTGGCGAATGGATGGCTGAGCTGATACTGAGTAGTGCCGACACGCCGAAGAGTTGTGCCCGGAGAAGTGTGGCAGTGCCGGGTTAGGCGACCAGATGTGACAACCTAGCCTCCAACTAACCTACTCTAGTCTAGACTTGCCATCATCTATAGGAAGATGACTGGACCTCCTAGACCTTGTGAGTCGGATGAGCAATAGCTCCAGCAAAGGTTGAAATGTGCTGGAAGCGGTTGAGTCTTATTTCCACCCCAGTTATTGCCACTATCAATAGGTCTGCGCCGTTTCCCTAATGGTGCACCGGTGCAATGAGATGTCTATGTAGGAACATGGTCGATAGTTTATAACCGGTGACTAGGCCGGCCTTGCTATGCGTAAGGACCAAGTGACTGGTTCAGTGTCAGCTTTTGGAAGTCCACCTTCGGCCTACTCGCATTGCGCTGCGTCTAGTATAGCCCCCTCCATAGATCTGCAACAGTAGACAAAAGTCACCGTATAGACTGACACTAACTACTCCGTAGAAAATCGCCGATCGAACCTATAAAGCCCTTAAAGTTTAATAGCAGGTTCATCTATGAATAGAACAGAGAAGAGGCTCTGGTACTCTTCCTGAGCATCATCTACCCAGTGAAGTCATGCTATGTCTACTTGTGGAAAATTCTCGATGAAAATTCGAGATGGGAAGCACTCGACCTGAGGAGTCATTTATCCTTTCCACACCGACTTCAAATGCATGATGCGATTTACCCTGGGTTCGCAGCTTGAAATCTCGAACCACGGAATCTGGGCAAGTTGCCACAGTTCGGAATAGGCCCAATTGTAATCTCAAGAATGACAACTACAAGCCTTGCCTGGCTCACGCAGTTGTACCCGTGTAGGATTGACTTGGACTGTTAGTTTCAACATAGCTGAATGCTTTTATTTGTGTTCCCGGCCATATCTACAAGCACTACGGAACAAGCTGGGTAGCCAAGTACACCCTCACGCTCATCCACACCGGCTTCAAGAAATTAGCGTCAAAAGGATCTACAGCAACCATGGTCATAAACAAAAAGTCAGAACCGTCCCTGGAAGCCTCTCAATGTAGTTTGCGTAAGGCAGATCCGAGCACAAACTTGTTCTTCGTCGCGCCAATATTCACCCCACCACCCGAAGCATCATAATGTTTGTCTCTTATATTGCAGTCCAACGACAGCGATACTTGTCAAGACCCCCGCGGAACGTTTACCTGCACGAAAAAGACATTTACGGGGGTCGGGAGGTACGTTTTCCTGCCATTCCTGGAATCAAACTGGCCACGTCTGTTTGACCCTGACTCTTAATTTTAAGGCAAGCAAATCCAATGATGATCCTCGCCGCCGGAGACTGCGTAGCTTCTTCCGGCAGGGGTTACCGCGCTCGAGCAATCACTTTCGCCGAATATGACCGCATCCTCAGCAACGACAACCACAGGTCGTCGTTGTTCGTAGCGTCCGTGAGCGACTTACAATATTATAAATGGAGTAACATCTAGAGATTCTTTGTGTGCGAGCTATACGCAAAACTAAGACTAAGAAAAGACTAGAGGTTATAAACACGTTATGCGTACCAGTAGACATGTCGTGTGCGCGGACGTGTCAAGAAGCCCCCCCAGACAGGGTGGTGGGGGGTAGCATAGGCATGTAAGTTTGTCCGTCGTCCATATCTCCCTTCCTTATGTCCAATCGGTCCTCAAAGGCCGCACTGATCTTGGCATTCAAGACACGCGCCGCATTGAGCACTAAAATCGCAGTCATGACAAAGTCCAGGGACCTTGTCGCACGCCGTATACTTCCATGCGGGGCTGAATGTAGATGAGCGGTGCACGCATTTGCCCTCTTCCGCGGGGGGAGCCGCGTCCACTGTAAAGCTTCTGGAGAGCATCCAGGGCGGGTTCTCGCCATCCTCGCAGACAAAGGCGGCCCTGTACTCGCCGGGGCCGAGCTCGGTGTTGTTAAACTTGACGGTGCGGATCTGAAAGTCCGAGGTGCGCTCGACAGGCTGCACGGCCTTGAGGCCGTCCGCCCCAGGGGAGGAGTCGCACTTCTCGACAAGACAGATGCCGACCCGGGGTTCGCCGTGGCTGCAGTTGGGCTTGGGTGCAAAGTAATTGATGACGGTCTCGGTGGCCGTCAGCCATTGGGATATGACCCCGTTTTCGCTCCCGTCCTTCACGGGGGGGGCTGGCCGGCGGGCTTGCCGAGAGCGGGCTGCAGGGCGCCGAGCACAAGGATGGCGGCGGCGTTGGACAAGAAGTGCATGATGATGGAGGGGTAGATTGGTGTGATGATGCGCAGATGAAAGGCTTGACGAGAGAGGAAACGTCTTGGATGGGTTGGTGAGTGGTGGTAGGTAAAGCCGATGGGGAGCACATGATTATCTTTTATATTCGCGGCAGTGTCATCTGTTCCTTTTGGGTGGAAGGGATGCCGAGATTAGCAAGCCATTGCGATAGAGAGTCATAATTTAGGCATCACTTCAATGCCTGGATACCAAGGCTTTCGGTATTCACTTTATTAGAAATGCCTCGCTCACACTCGGTATTCTATACCCAGTAAACTCCAAATTCGATAACCCGAGTACCTAAAGAAGAAGCACTTTTGCATTAAAAGCAGTCAAAGCTAATTTACTGGTAACAGAGCCTCTGCAAGGGTAGCCCATTTTAATGTAATGGCATAGCGATGGCTATGAATGACGCGTCAACGTAAGTATAGCAGCCTTGAAGAATGCAATTAGAAATCGTGGCATGTTGTTAGGCCCCGTTCGCAAGTGCCGAGCCACGTACAAGGTGTGCATATCGGTAATATAGGATTGGGGTTGGAGATATATCTGCAACTACTTTAATACCTCGACAAACAATCTGCTTGCTCATGTTATTGTATTTTATCACGTGGCGAAAATGACCTTTGTTAAAGCAAAAGCCATCAGTTGGTCATCTATGCGCTGTCAAGCACTCTATCCGCTGCTTTATTGTACCCTATCGCGGGTTGCTGATCCTGTTGTTACATTGTGCCCATTCATCTAGGGTACGGCCATCTCTTTAGCCCATCTTTGGGCGCCCCAGCTTTTATACTCTACTCGCACTCGAGCAGTAGATGGCTGTCCAGTATTGACAGAAGCATGGTAATCTTGATCCTTTTTTTTGTCAATTTTCATTATTCCACCCTTCCGAGCTATAGAAGCTGCACACGACATGCGATTAATTCTGCCCTCTTGTAGGACCCAAGTCCCGTCTGTTGAGGCAATGTCCTTCATGTATCTAGGAATAAATTATGGGCAGCCGCAAGTCTGGCGTGAGTCGACCCATAATCAATCAATGACATCACGATCTGGTTTCGGCTACATCGCTTCGAGGAGAAGTAGTACAACCTTTTTGACGAGTTGGTTGCATCTCAGTGCAGCAACCTCGTCGCTTTCAAGACCTCCAGGCTACATCACAGCAAGCTACAACCTGTGCAAGTGTCGCCATCTTCAGTTCCGCACGTAATCATCGTCATGCCTCCGGGGAAGCCATCTTTCAGGTTCAAACACCTGCCCCGAGCTGCGTCGGGCCCGCTGCGGTGCTCACTCACGGGCCAGCTGCTGCTGTCTCTACCACAATACAATAAAGGGTCCGCTTTCCCCAACGATGAGCGCAAAAGGTTCAAGCTGCACGGGCTCCTGCCGCCCAAGGTCCAAACGCTCGAGGAACAGGTTGACCGAGCGTATCAGCAGTACTCCAGCTGCGGCGATGACTTGGCCAAAAACTCGTTCATGGCCAGCATGAAGGCGCAGAATGAGGTACTTTACTACAAGGTCCGTTGTGTCCTGATTCCTTCCCAATCCGGCTTTGGCAAGCTCACAATTAGGGTAAGCTGCTGCAAACGCACCTCAAAGAAATGTTCAGCATCATCTACACTCCCACCGAAGGGGACGCAATCCAAAATTATTCGTGGCTGTACCGGAAACCCGAAGGATGCTTTCTGAACATTCGCGATCAAGATTCGCTCGACGAATGTTTAGCTGCCAACGGCAACGCAGAAGATGTCGACTACATCGTCGTCAGCGACGGCGAAGAGGTAATGTTGCCAAAGAGACAACTTTCGGTACACAGACTACTTACCATCCAGCGCCTGACAGATTTTGGGTATTGGTGATCAGGGTGTGGGCGCCATTCTCATTTCCGCCGCCAAACTGGCCATCGCGACCCTGTGCGCCGGCATTCACCCTTCACGGCAGCTACCCGTCGTCCTGGACTGTGGCACAAATGTAAAGTCACGACCCAAGGAAACAGTAATATCGGAGTTTTTTGATCTAATTCAACACTTTAGAATAAAGACTTGCTTGAAAATGAATTATATCTCGGGTTACAGGAGCCTCGTGTACGAGGCAAAGAGTATGATGATTTCGTGGACAAGTTCGTACGAGCTGCTCGCAAGCGATATCCGAATGCCTATATCCACTTGTAAGTCATCGACTTCAGTACTATTGGATAAGCTCTCATTCAATTGTGCACCCCGCTGACATATGATTGCTAGTGAGGATTTTGGCCTCCACAATGCGAGGCGAATCCTCGACCGGTATCAGTCTGAGATTTCATGTTTCAACGACGACATTCAAGGCACTGGCTGCGTCACGTTAGCTGCCGTACTCTCTGCTCTTCAAATAAGCGACATTCGTATCCAAGATGTCCGCGTTGCCATCTTTGGATCCGGTACTGCTGGGATGGGAATCGCAGACCAGCTCGCCGATGCCATTGTCGCGAAGGCAGACAAGTCCAAAGAGGATGCACGGAAACAAATATGGTGAGTTGCGTAACATGGCAGCTTTAAATTCCAGTCTATTACACCTTTTATTTCGCCGCACCCCCCTCAATGCGCCGGGCCATGAGCCAACGCTAGGTATCCGTCTCTGACAAGCTTTCCACGCAGGTGCATTGACAAAGCTGGCCTCTTGCTCAAGTCTCAGGGCGATGAATTGAATCCAGCCCAAGTTCCATTCGCAAAAGACGCCAGTGAATGGCCAGGTGACGAGCAACACGACTTGTTCTCCGTCATCAAGCATATCAAGCCACATGTGCTGATTGGAACTTCGACCAAGCCAAACGCCTTTGACGAGAGGGTCGTTCGCGAAATGGCCAAGCATGTCAAGCGGCCTATTATTCTCCCCTTGAGCAACCCGACACGATTGCATGAAGCGAAACCCAAAGATCTCTTCAATTGGACGGATGGAAAGGCTCTCGTTGCGACGGGCAGCCCGTTTCCTCCTGTGGAGTACCAGGGCAAGACATTTGACATTGGCAAGTAACCTCGTGAAAAGCTTTAGAGGACATGAAACTAACGGTACACATCTAATTAGCCGAATGTAACAATTCAACTTGTTTCCCGGGCATTGGACTCGGCGCGATCCTGTCTCGCAGCCGGCTCCTGTCCAAGAATATGCTGGTTGCGGCAGTGGAAGCGCTCAAGTCTAAATCACCGGCACTTGAGGATCCTGCAAGAGCTCTGTTGCCTGACATTGAGGATGTGCGCGAAGTGAGTGTCGAGATTGCTGCCAGGGTGATTCGCTGCGCTGTCGAAGAAGGTCTTGCTCAGGAAAAGGACATTCCTCGTGATGATGCTGAGCTCCGAGAGTGGATTCGAGCGCAGATGTGGGCTCCCGTGTACCGGCCGCTGGTTCGCCCCTGAGTCGAGCATGTGAGTTGGATGTTGCATTGAGAATACGAGGGTCGATGCCGTGGGCGTACAAGTTGACTACTTACACCACGCCGTATGGTTCATTGCCCTTCCCCGAACTTGTCAGTACGTAGCGTTTCTCGAATGGGATAAGTATTTGAAACATTTCCTTCTGGACAGAGGTAGCTGGCATTATTTCTTCTAGGGTCATGGCTAGTATTGGCGGCTTCATAACTGCCGCTACATGGCAGCTTTCTTGACACTTTCCGGGTCATGGCCTGGCTTCAGTTGGTGCGACGAGATCGACTAATCGGCATGACGCCAAGAGAGATATGTAGAACGTGAAAACATTGTCTTTGGACAACAGAAAGAGTCATTTTGTCTTTGTACCCTAGAAACAACTACTGAGTACTCCGTACTCCGTACTAAGTACTGGTACTGATGGACCACCACAGCCGACTGACTCGCAAACCACACTCGTTGCGTCGTACTGCGGCATATGAACAACCCAGCTATCAGCAAGGATGCTCAACCAGACTTTTGGCCGTGGCAAGAATCAGAACAACCCTCGGCAGATGCCCGTCTACAACAACTGCCACATCTGGTCGCCCACGGCGATGAGACGGTTAAAGATTTCATCGCGAATCAAGACTGCCGTCAAGTGATACTCCCCAGCGTCTTTGGTCTCGACAACCAGGCCGTCGACAATCTGCTTCTTCAGGGACCAGCCAATGACCACCTTGCTCGGCCACGCGAACCCGCCCACCTTGGTCACCGCCGTAATGTCCGACACCAGCACGGTCCAGGAGGGGACCGCTGCTCCGTCGCGATCCGGCGACCAGCTCAGCGCGGGCGTCGTCGAGGTCTCGGTCAGGTACGCGAAGCCTCGCCGGCCCTTGTACCTGGCCTCGAACCGCACCGGGCCGACGGCGGGGGGCACCTTGTCGCTGTAGTTGACCACCCCTACCCTTTCCTTTGCGTGATGCGCCCCGGCAAGGGCCTTTGCGCGATCGGCTACCAGGGCTGTTGCGACACCACCCTTGACTGCGCCCTTGACCAGGTCGAGAGCCCTGCGCCCCTTTCCTGGACGCTTTTTGACTTGCTGCACGTTGGAGCCTCCACCCTCTTTATTTTCTTGTCCCTCTACGTTTTCGCTCGCTGGCTCTGCATTTCGCTGATGTGAGTCTTGCCGCATCTCATAGCTTGATTGGCATGCGCACTTACCATCTCGCCCTTCTTTCCAAGGGGTGTCTTGTTGGTTCCCAGCTACCGCATCTGGATCTGGTGGTGCCGGGATTGGAGCCTTATTCTTCTCACCAATACGAAGAAGCGTGATGGCGAGCTGCGCATTCGTCGGTACTCCTCTCAAAAGAGAGTGTCGCAGTTCGACGAAGCGTTGCCATCGTGGATGAGTCCTCTCAAGCATCTGAACCAGACGGTCCAGTAAAGGTTTTCCGAACAGTACCAATCCAAACACAAGTCCTGACCCTTTTGCAAACATGTATGGTGTAGTGAAAAACGATACAAGCAAAATGGGAAGCAACGCTGCCACAAGCCTCATTCTCGGACCAAGTGTAGGGAATGGCGGCGTCGGGCTCACTGCATTTCCGAAGCGCTCCCAAGTGTCGACGAGGTCGGTGATTGCGTGCATGAAAGGCCGAGTGCGCTGCCAGACCATTTTGGAGACCGGCTCTCGTGTATGATCTTCTGCTTTCCCAGCATCCCCTTGCACAGCACTCGCTTTTGCCTCCGAAACATGATCTATCAGGTCATCCGCGCCGGGCGCTACACCGGCATCGTCGCTGTCGTCACTAGAAGGCCCCCCGATCGTCGTGCTAAGAGCGACCTGGCGGGGGGGGAAGGGGGGAAGACAAGTCAGGGCTTCGCATAGAATCGAGCCATGCAGGGGGGTGCACGACTTACCGAGCCAAGTGTGTTTACGAAACTATGAGCTTCTTGTTCAACAGCAGCGCCTGCAACTGGTTCTGGCGCGCCAGTCACGGTGTCGTCAGTCACGGCGACTCCCGCGGCAGGTTTGCGCAGATCGCCTGTTTTGGTGTCAATGAGAGAAATCGGCACCGGTGGAAAGGCCGCGTCTCGCACGCCGGGTACCAGTATCAACACTATTGTGAACAGGACTGTTGTGGGTACCAGCAAGTCCAGTATCCATGCGCAACTGTAAAAGAGTAAAAATAGCAGGGTACGATCGCGCTCATTCCACGAACGCAGGCGGGCCAGGTGAGCCGAAGCAGAGCACAGCGGCACCACGATGGAGACGTAGCCGCGCTCTAGGTGGGCACGCAGCTTTTCCGGTGAGAATTCCTCGTCATCCGCAATGTTCATGTCCAGGTTCGCAAGCGGTGGTCGTTGAACTCGTCTGACTCCGAATGCTTGTTTGTTGAAACGGCGGAGAAGAGCCCACAAGTGATTGTTGTCAAGGCCCTGCACAATAGGCTGGACCTTGGTCATGTCACTTTGGTTCCATCCCAGATCCAGCACCTCGCCATACTCGGATTCCTGACCAGCTATTCCACATTGGTTGGCGTCCACTGAAGTCTGATTTGCCAGTGCATGACTGTCGGTAGGTTCCGATCCATCGGCAACGGGACTGGCCGCGTTTTGCTGGTCAATGATGGTATGCTGGCCTCCGGGCGGCACTTCATTCGGGCGCAGTAGGGCTGGTGGTTGTGCGGCGTCCGAGTACGGGTCTGTCATATTGTTGGATGCCTTGCGCAGTTGAACTGGTAGAGTACACAAGAGTATGGAGTCTACTTATATGAAAGTATTATTTAAGTAGAGCTGCAAACTAGAATCGTCATATCTTCATGTTGGGAAACGTCATAGATTACGCGACTCCACTACTTGCAGGCTACTGAGTACATCACCTTCCTCTACGGACACTCATTCCGTACGAAGTACTTGGTAACAATACGTGGCTGTGATTAAAAGGCATCAGAGAATACATCATATTCATGTCAATTGATGTGTACTGGTAAGATTTCTGCTATATTCGCAACGGCAGTGTGTATCTATCAGGTTTCAAAGCGGCTAGGGCGGCGTTATGCGCGATGCTCTAGCGGCTCGCCAATTGGCCAACGTGGTAATGTGGGAAGAGTTGAGTAGACCACATCTAGTTTAATTTTTCATATGCGAGATACGACGTATTTGCTCAGAGAATTGCAGGATGCGAGCATTGCCCTTTAGTAAATGCCCATAATCAACCGGAAAGGTGAGCAAAGGATCTCTCCTGGCGTGCGTGCCGAGAACTTCACAGTGTCCGCCTCAGAGTATTGTCTTGGAGATTGCGCCAGGAAGCGGGTTTGATGCAAACATGGGAGCTCTGTAGAGGCATTTGGACGACGCCCGCCGTGGGCGACTCGAGCTGAGGCGCTCCTGGCAGTGAGATGATTACCAGCAGTTCAAATGCGTGATTTGCCTCACTGCACAAACTTGGCGTCACCCACAATCTACTTCCAAGCAAGGCGTAGGCCAGACGCGCAGTAGCCCGATGATGCCAGGGGCATAAACGCCAAGGCAAGCCAGATAAAACTGGCACCATTGTCAAAGGTGGAAAGGCAGTAACCTTATTCCTGGTCTGGGCAGCCATGCTGCACGCGGAGCCATCCAGGTGCCTGGCCGATGTTAATCAAGCGCTTTGCTGGTATCAATGTTATGCTCGCGGCGTGGTGGGCTGGATTTCATTACGACGCAACGATGGTCCAAGTATACCACGCCTCGTACTGGGAGAACCCCAAGCTCCATGCTTTGTACTTTCGGTGGTCATCAAGGCCTCAGGCTGTCAAAAGAGAGTCTCTGCATACAGGTAAAAGGGAATCTAGTAGCGCCCACTTTCGGCAGCTACTCACAGTCAAGTATACGGATACTTCCGTATTGGGCAAGCAAATCGGGTTACTGGTACGCTGGAGGGGGCTTGAGTGAGAGGCCCAAGGCAGAAGTATATGTACGTACAGTCACGTGTCGGCGAGTCAGAAGCCGTCTTACACGAAACGCCTTTCACTACTCCATAACAAGCTTTTTCTTCTTTAGAAAGAAAATAGAGCCATACGTAATATCCCAGAGGTCTTTTCAAAGCAGCGCAACTTTAGCAACTTCAGACTACATTCTACTTTATCCTGCAGACGTCTTCAGTGATACTAGTTGGTCGCGGCAGCGAGCCATCGCACTACTGTATTCGCAAGAATTCTTCAAAATGACAGGGGGGAGGAGAGGGGGGGGGATATGCACTACGAATATCCTTGTCTGGTCGTCTGATATAGCGCTGTCAAGGAGTATAGCCGTGCAAGTTATTCCGTCGAGCCATCAACAATAGCGAATTGCAGCGCACGCGCCGTGTGACGAGGCAAAAGATGCCAGTCAGTGCGCAAATACAGACTGTGCAGAATACCGATGATGAAAATCGCATTTTACTTTACAGAGATACAAGGTCCATCCTATCAATCTATTTTTATCCCATAGAATCGCGCACTTCCTTCCAAAAGGCCATCGTCGACAAGGAACGGCCATTGGTATTGTTGTCCCGCACAACCTCTTCAGTAACATGCTAACATCCGAATTACAGTGGGATGACGCCCGCCTGCTACCGAAAGTCGCTGTCAAGTAAAATTTTATATTGTGGTCTACGGAGTACAGAGATGGCGTATTGATGTCATGAGTCATGACCGGTCATCCAGTCTGCCAAATTTCGTGCATCATGTGGTGGTAATGCCATGCCCACCTGTTGCCGACCTCGGTGCCCGATCAATTCTTTCCCATTTGTGTACGGTCGCACATTAGCTGTGGCGTGGCCAACTAGCCAAATAACTAATTCTGGAAATTCCCCCCACACACGCGTATCACATAATAATTATATCTATGACTTTATACGTAGAATAATTAAGTTATAGCTAGCAAGAGAGCTATTAAGATAGTTATCGAGAGAGCTGTCGAGAGAGCTATCGAGAGAGCTATCGAGAGAGCTATTAAGGTAGCTAGTAAGAGAGGTAGCTAGTAAGAGAGGTAGCTAGCGAGAGAGCTATCGAGGCAGCTAGTAAGAGAGGTAGCTACCTTAACGACTACCTAACTACCTCTCTCGATAGCTCTTTCGCTAGCTACCTCTCTTACTAGCTACCTCGATAGCTCTCTTGCTAGCTACCTTAATAGCTCTCTCGCTAGCTACCTCGATAGCTCTCTTACTAGCTGCCTCGATAGCTCTCTCGCTAGCTGCCTCGCTAGTACTCTCGCTAGCTACCTCGATAGCTCTCTCGCTAGCTACCTTAATAGCTCTCTCGATAGCTCTCTCGCTAGCTACCTTACTACCTCTCTTACTAGCTACCTCTCTTATAAAGCGAAGACAAGCTATAATATAATTCTTCTACGTATAAAACCGTAAATATATTAACTATATAATAAATAATGTGTGTGGGGGGAATTTCCTAAATCAGTCATTTGGCCAGTTGGCCACGCCACAGCTAATGTGCGACCGTAATTTGTGTGGCATTGATGGACTTGATTTTCCATTCTTAACTCGGGTTTATTTGCGTTCCTATGATGGATCATGTGACACTATAGGTAGTTGGAAGATCGCTTCTTTCTATTTTTGAAATGCCGTGTGGATGATTGCATGGTTTCGATATGGTGTGCGCGCACGCAAGCTCCCAGATAAATATGTATAGACTGTTGTCCCAGAAAATAAAACAACCCTTGGACAAGTAGAGCTCGAAAGTTGCCACTCAGTCAGCACTTGTTACTTGAAGCTATCCACGCAACGAAAGGTCGCTACACTCTTGAACGGACATCATGCTGCTGAGCCGGGCATTTCTGGCGCTTACCTGGGTCGCGACAGCTGCCCAAGCATTTCCGACTACTGGGGATGGAAAGACGGACCCTGGTACGTCGGCATCCAAGGAAAGGAAACTCTGTATAGTAACCAACATCACCATAGAAGTAGGACCGTCCCTAGTAGATGCAGGGCAGCAGCAGCTTCCAGACATCAGCAACGATGTTAACAAACTCATAACTGCAAACCTCGATGGGCTGGACTGTACCGCCGCTCTCCAGACCTTGAATAATAGCACAAGAACGCCAACGGAGATTATTCATAAACGCCGAATAGGTAATGTCTAACGACACGCAAACCATGACCAGGGACTCGGCTGACCTCGGCATCTGCTCCAGGAACACCGGCTGCTATCAACCCTTTGCCAGTACCAGCAGCAAAGCCACGAGACGTGACCAAGTCACAAGACTTGACGGATTGTGACCAGGCCCGCAAGCTTTTACTGGCAAAATACGTACCGCCGGGTTGCGAAAAGATTAACAATATCCAGCTTGCTGTCCTGTTCAGTGATAGTTCGGGGGCTGGAACCTATGATAACTTCAGCGCGACTCTCGAAGGTCCTAGTGGTAGGGTAAAACTACCTATTGCTAGTGCACCAGTGGTTGGTTCGCGACACGTAGCAACAGTTGAAATGCAAGCATCGTATAAAGCTGATGAGATCGATATTACGGGGATCTCTAATATTACACTAATCGATGCTGGTCAAAATGATACCAGTTTCTGGGACATTCTCTGGGGAAATTTTAATGACCAGTGGTCACTTAAAGGTATAAAGAGTATCACTACCCGTCTCCTCGTTCCAGGACTTGATCTATATGCTTTCTAGGTGTTCAAATCATTGCCGATTGCTTCAATGCCAGCTTACGGGCTCGCTATAATACCCGTCTAGATGATAAAAGGTTTTACCGGCATTCCCCTCCCTCATCGGCGGTGCCATCCTTTACAGAAGAAACTGTTGCCGCTTTCCCTGTCTCTCTCGACGACGGCTGGGAATTCGGGAGAGCCCCCTGCTTCGAGATCAGGAAGCTATACTACTCGTTTGCTTTGCTTCATTAGTACGGTGGTGGAACTTGGGATACACTGGAGCTTGTCATCGGCAACGGCACGGGGATTAAGATAGCCGACGCTCCCGCTGTTGGTCGATACAAGGCAGAGGTCAGTCTGAGCGAATCTTTTGGCCAGGAAACCATTGATATTCGGTCGCTCGGAAAGTTGCAAATCATGACCAAGAATGCGACGAACAGCGGTGCTGGAGACGACTGGGCAATGGACGGTATGTATACCCTTAGCTTTTTCAGCTGGTACATTCATGCACTAACTCGGAGCCCTTTCACTTTTAGGGATTGTTTTATCTGGAGTCTGTGCCGACTCGTCCGTGAAAATGTGGATGTCCAAGTACGTAGATGTTGGGAGCTGGTTCAGTCATGTCGAGTCTGGGCCGGCTTGGTCCGGCGCTTTTGACTTCTTGGACTGGAGCCGGAAGGGACCCAATCCAGCGTGGGGGTTATAATCAATGGAATGGCGCCGCCATTTCCGCAAATGCAACTGCTGAAGCCAAGGGTTATCCCTCGCGTGACTACAGTACAGTGCCTGTTCCATACTCTGCGTGAACAAGACTTCAGATTAGGGTTAGGTAGTGGAGAGAATAGCCGAAATCTATATTAAGCAAATGATACAGAAACTCTACTAGCATATTGCAAACTTGGAAATAGAAGCGTTACAATTCTAATTCATATTTTCCTTGAAAATTGTATCTATCCCAAGTCTAATGAGTACATTTAATGTCCGGGTAGGTATCTTGGTGCTGGTAGGTCTTTCAAGAACGTCAGTCAAAATGGTGTCCGGCTAAAAAGAAACTAGCTTAGATAAAACACACCTTGTGAAGATTTAAGAGAGTGTTGGGCCTCTACCTTGTACGCAGCGTATATCAAGTATCTTGATCTGATGGTTCTATTCGTTCATGACACATCTTACAAGTAGGCGCTGATTACAGTGAAATTCATATGGCTATAATTGGTCTTGTTAGCATAATGAACAAGTACTCTGCATACGTAATACATGTTTCATGATTTCGAGAATCCTTTCAATATTTGATATGGATGATGTTTTAAATAGACTATTCTATATTCAATAGCTTGAGGGTCAATACATTTCTCTTTTCTGTATAGGACAATCAAATGACATTGTATCATTATGTAATAAGACCTTTCATATATTGGAAGCTTATTGGTGTTGATAAATACTCTAATTTATGTACATTGTATTTCTCCAGAAGAAGTATAGGCACTATACTCTAGTGATATATATAACAGAAACAGATAGCAGTACTTTAGGAGGAGAGGTACTCTATAGTGACTGATGTGATTAATTTTAATATTATAGTAGGAGGATGCTCACTTGATGCCGGAATCCGCTGCCAATTCCGAGCTCATATTAAGCTTCGTGGAGTTTATATGCATGCTGCGCATCATATACCGGTCACGCTATCTGCCAACCCTGATGAATCTTATTATAGCGCTGCTATACCCATCCTGTGCTTCGTATATCTAGTCACCCCTTTGCTATGCCAGTAACCTATCCTCCCGCTAGCCAGGTTCCCGCGCGAGTCATGATCTCTCATTTGGACTCTCTACCGTGGACTTGATGCTCTATTCTGAACTGAAATCTTGTCTCATTTCCCAATGCCGGGTTGGGGGCGGTCAAATAAACCTCGCAGTTTCACCTTTGTGTTCCCTGATAATATGCAATCGACTATAAGACTTGGATATGGCGTGCAAACATGGAAGCCGCCACACATTGACTACATATAGAGGCAGCTACCCTCTGCAATAAGCAGTATCTTGCACAATTCGTTTTCGCAAATCACAGCACTTGATCGAAGACGCTACTCTATAGGTAGATATTTACCTTGTCAAATCCACAACATGCTTCTTGACAGATCATTTCTGGCGCTTACCTGGGTCGCGACAGCTGCCCAAGCAGCTCCCACTGCTGACGACGGAGCCAGTGCTGTTGCGCCACCAAACGTACCGCCGGGTTGCGAAAGGATCAAGGATATCCAGCTTGCTATCCAGTTCAGTAATAGTCTATGGGCTGGAAGCTGGGATATGATTGGCGCTACTCTCGAAACCTCGAGTGGTACAGCGTTTCTGCCTAATGCTGCCGCGCCTGAGCGTGGCTCGCGGCACGTGGCAGCCGTTGACATGCAGAGAGATTTCGACGCTGATGAGATTGATGTAACGAGCATCAAACAGATTACACTCAGTGATGCGCCGGCATTGTCTGATTGGGCTTATGAGCTCGGGCTGTACCATGACCAGTGGACGCTTGACGGTACAAAGACTGCCCATCATCTCGTTGTCCAAGCTAATTCCACTGTTTCATAGGTGTTCAAATCATGGCCAATTGTTCTGGCGGCGGCGGCACGAAGGCTTTCTATGACAAATATCTCCATTTGGATCATGATAACGTGTACCAGCATTCCGAGCTCGCAGAGGGTGACACACGTGGCGTTCGAGAAACCGTCGCCACTTTCAATGTCTCTCTCGACGGCTGGAGATTCTCATGCTAGTTCAACACAAGGGCGCTATCCCATCAGTTCTGAATATCCGATCGATTGGATGCTGGAATCTCAGATAGACTGGACCTTTTCATCAGCGACAGGAGAAATAGTGGTCCAAGGAAAGAAGCGCTCAACTTGCGCAAAATGTACAGAGGTTGGAAGGTGTGCTCAACATCCTAACAAACACCCAGACCAGCGGTACGGGTGGATGGCACATGCACGTGAAGAAACTCGAGCAGGGGAGCAGCGAAAAGAAAAATTGGACGTGATGCTATATCATATCACTAGCTTGGTAGCACTGTCGAGCCATCTAAAACCAAGGAATAGAAGCTTTATAGTTCCAGTCTACATTCTCGTCCCGGCATTCGATCCTGTCCGTGCAGGTGCCGAAGACGCGATCCCACAGCCTCGTCTGCTTGCCGTAGTTGAAGCTGCCCTTCCAGCCTCGGCGGTGGTGCAGGTCGTGGTCCTCGACCGACAGCTCGGCGCCGAACAGCTTGAGGACCGGCGTCAGCGGGTTCGGCACGTACCCCAGCAGGCGCAGGCCGCTGTGGCCCGTGGCCTCGGCAAAGTTGAGGTAGACGTTGCAGACGTGCCACTCGTAAAAGTCGAGCCTGACGCCCGCGAGCCGCATGGTGTAATAGGTGAGCAGCGGCATGACGACAATGTCGCCGACCTCCTGGACGCCGTCGGCGTAGAGCGTGAGCAGCGGGTTCGGGTGCTTGGTGAGGTGGTGCGTGCGGTGGTACTTCCACAGCGCGCCGACCTCGTGCATGAGCCGGTGGTACCAGTAGAACCAAAAGTCGAGCACGATGCCGTGCGCGCCGACGATGAGGGGCATCCACGCCCACCGCGCGTCGGCCGGCGCGGCGGCGCCGTCCCACGCCAGCACGTTGAAGAGGAGCGCGCGGCCGACGCCGGCCAGCAGCATCGACGTGAGCGTCTTGCCCACGCCGCTGTCCGGCACGCCGTCCCGCGCGTGCACGTCCCCGTCGAGGTGGCCATAGGTATGGCCCATCTCGCGGAGCATGCGCATCAGCTGCGTCATAAACAGGCGCTGGCAGCCGTAGTAGAACGCAAAGGACCCGACGTGGCCAATGTCCCACCCCGTCGCCGAGACGAGGGCCTGGTGCAGGATCAGGGGCCACGCGCCGTGCGTGATGATCCAGCGGTGCATGTCGCGCTGGGGCAGGTACGGCACCTTGTCCGTCTTGGGGTGCACGGGGACGGGCCGGTCGAGGTCGTTGTGGAAGACGTCGGCGTCCTTCATGAGTCGGTGGGCGAGCCGGTACCGACTCGGGTCCCAGGTTCGCCAGGTGGACTTCATGGAGTCCTTGTTGTATCTGACATTGCCTGGTGCCGGCGTCGCCGTCGTCGTTGTCGTAGATGTCACTGCCGCCATGGTGATTCAGATGGCAAAGGTTACAAAAGGGAGATTAAAATTTGAGCAAGACATAGATCGAGCCCCATTGTGTTGCCGGACGAAAAGTTCTCTTATGGAAATCAGTGACAAGTCGTCTTCCGCGGTTGTGCCATCGCCATCGCCGGACTGCCGAGGCCCGTTGCATAGCCGGAGCACCGGGCCAACCCTCCGTGACAATGACACAGGCACAGCTGCTAGTCGATCGCATAATCTAGCGGCCCTCGCGTATTAACCCGGCCGCCCAGGTTCTAACCCGGGGAACGCCAAGCTAACGACGGAGAACCCACGTCGGCCCGCATTTTAAAAATGTGCTTTGTTCGCCAGGAAAAAGTTGGGATGGAATTGAAGAAACTTGGTGAAATTGGCTGGAAGCGCAATCTTGAGTGCTGGAAGAAAATGGTGGACATGGTAGGTCAATATAAAGGCGTCGTTTCACGACTCGGACTGTGGGAGGAACGTTTCTCCTCGGCTGCCCTCGATGGCCAACCATTTCCAGAAGATTGTCCTAGGCTCATGTAGACCGACTGGTTCACATTGTGGCTCTGCGCACTCCGGGGTTGTGAGATGTTCGTTTTACTTTGTCTTTCTTGAGGCAGCAGGATTAGCGTTGTTTGTAATTATTATCCACAGAATTCTTGTCTGCGGCCGGAACTCGATCCTCACAAATATTGACCAAAGAAGCAAATGGCGGGCAACATGACGTAGATGGACGGCGACGGAGATGTTGACTGTGATTAGCAGTCCGGCCCGAGTAGGTAGCATCGGCATTAGTCGCATAGTGACTCACAAACTACGGGTGCATCTGGCCAGCTGCGTTTATATTGTTCCATAACGGCAATGCCTTCTTAAAATAGACAGATGATGCAGCACTCGATCCCTCTTGCAGACTATGTTGCAGAACCTCTACTATGTAGCTTCTTGAAATCTCGCCAAGAAAGGTAGAATGCCGCCATTGGTAATCAAGGTGTCGGTCGCCACTTTTGCCAGTGATGCTCCCGTCATCAATCCAGATGCCACCCTCATCTATGGTCTATGGGGCCGTCGTTGCTACTCGTAAAATTTATACCGTCGTTTCTAAAAACTTTTGAAAACTTTCCAGTGTCATTCAGAATGGTACCTTGGCCGGGTGACCGAGATGCAATCGCCACTAGCCAACATGTCAGTCCGTCAAAACAAGGGAAAAGCCAGCTGTGCTCGGCAAATGAAGAATGACTGTTTCGAATACCAAGCATGCGGGTATTCTACAACATTAAATCAGTCCATGGCTTGAGGTGTACCTTGATAGCGAGTCCACCATCACCACCTTGACCATCACCCTCACCATCACCCTCATGCTCACCACCACCCGCCGCCGCCGTCGGGATGGGCTGTGTCACTTTGTTTTATTTTGGTCGTCGGCTTCTCATTAACTCTGCTGTCTCTCTTGTTTTTATTTACCTCATTCATATTCAGTTTGGGTGAGGCTTCTTCTTTGGGTTATTGTTTCCACCCAGCTACAATAGGGTTAGCCCATTCTTTTTGTCTGTCCGGCACGGCGAGTAATGCAACCGACGCACTGAGCAACTTTGGGGCCATTCCCGCCACACCAACTTGACCACGTTTTATTAGTGCCGTTGTGGATGAGGGTGTGGGGGAGAACGGCGGCGCTGTGGGAAAAGCCCTCCCCCTCTCCCCCTTGGAGCTCGAGAATGAGAATGACGAGAGAGTGACAGTCGGGGGATCGATCAAGCGGGTTCGTTTGAGCAAGCGGGCGACGACAGGTTTATATACCGACTGGGTATCGGAAAAAGGGACAAGGCCTGATATAGGATCTGACACTACTTATAGCTAACAGTATGGAGACGAGTTCATTGGTGCGTCGGGTGCGTCGGGTGCGCCATCCTGTGTGTCGAGATTGGGTACGTACGTATTGGCAATGGCGGGATTATAACCATACAAGTCAATCTCATACTTGGTGCCTTTCTTCAGTGTGCCGGTTCTTTATATCATGTGAGCAGCAATAAGAGACTTTGGCCCTACGTCATTTTATCAGTCGGTTATCATACTACGCATGTAATATCGGTGTCCTTGCGTCCATCTGTAACAAGCACTCCAGTCCCAAGTACCAGTACGTCAAAGCCAAAATCCTTGCATCTTGATACTGTGAGATGTGCACTCGCACAAGGCGTGGCATTGCACCCTCCAGGTTGATCAGCCATCCACCTCTCGGCAGCTACCGGCGTGGTGCCACACACAAGACTCTTTTTTTTTTTTTTTTTCCTTTTTCCGCTTTTCTCTCTTGGGGTTTGATTGGGATCCGTAGCTTCCAGAAAGCCGCCTACTGAGTACGTTTTTTTTTTTTTTTTTTTTTGCCTACATCTACGTGGTGCCAGGTCCCCGACTTTTTGTTGCAGAAAATTTTCCTCCCCCTCGACCGTCCCCGCTCTGGGCATGAATACAAGGTGTCAGATGGCGGGCCAAAGACGAAACCCCT
The DNA here is from genome assembly GCF_051103115.1 of Cordyceps javanica. Taxonomy (NCBI): domain Eukaryota; kingdom Fungi; phylum Ascomycota; class Sordariomycetes; order Hypocreales; family Cordycipitaceae; genus Cordyceps; species Cordyceps javanica. The sequence goes on from NC_139296.1 coordinate 5,631,321, forward strand.
TCTCCCCCTTCCCGGGCGCCGGGACCGGAGCGCGGCGTCGTTGGCGGGGACCCTACCAGCCTACCTACTTAATACTATACGGATCCCAGGGACAGAACCAAGCCAACCCCGGTCTGGCTTGGTACGACGGGTTCACGCGGTGGAGAGGAGCTCGGACGAGGCAGTTGGTCCAATCAAGACTGTGCACACAAGCAGCGTGGGTTCGGGTTTTCCAAAAGGTCACAGAGGTTTGTCGCCGTGCCTGCTCCCAGAAATCGGTGCAGGAGCAAAGGGACAAGGGGAAAAAAAAAAAAAAAAACTTGCCCATCAAGGGCCACCACCACCACCCAAACCCCTCTCCTCCTCCTCCTCCTCCTCCTCCTCCTCCCTCCCTTGGTAGCTCCGCCCGGGGGGGCGCAAGGAGAGTATCGGAGCCCAGAGCCCATCCGTAAGCAAAGTGTGAGATTGCGGCCACGGCCAGGACATGGGTTCTGGGGTCATGGGCGCATTCCCACACCTTGACGTAGCGAGCATTGTTCGAGAGAAGCCTGGAGCCTGGACAAGGGAGCTCGTGGGCAGTCGGAGAGGGGGGGAAGAGCCGGCGGCGGAGCGCTTGCGTAGTCTGTGGCTCTGGGGGTGGGTTGGCTGGTGGTGTTTTTTTTTCTCTCTCGCTTTTGGATCCTGTTCGCAAAGTGCTTCCCCTCTTTGGTTTTCTTCTTCTTCTTCTTCGTTCGCAGACTCTGTTTAAAGTCATCTTACCTTGAAAGACGTTTCTTCCCCTCCTCCCCGGGTTGGCACCAGTTCACAAACAGATACACACTCCCCTCACACAGACAACCTCTTCACTGCCCACCTAGATTATTTTTTTTCTTTCTTCGTCTTGCCATGGCCAAGTTCCGTCTCGCCGTGCTCGAGTGCGATGTCCCCTTCCCGGGCGTAGTCGAACTCCGGGGCTCCTACGGGGACATGTTCCGCAGCCTCCTCGCCGAGGGCATGCGCGGGCTGCCCGGTGCCGCCGCGCAGACGGAGCTCGAGGTGAGCAAGTGGGATGTCGTCAACGCGCACGTGTATCCGGTGTTTGAGGATTTTGACGGCTTGATGATTTCTGGGAGCAGTGAGTGAACCCCCCCCCCCCCCCTGGCGCTCGAGAGGGTATCCGAGGGAGAAGAAACAAGAAGAGACAAGCAAGCCAAGGGAAAAGGAAAAAAAAAAAAAAAAAGCTGACCAGACAGAGCACACTGCCTTTGACAATCTCCCTTGGATCATTGCCCTCGTCGACTACCTGACAGACTTTTTCAAAAACTCGCGCAAGCCGGTCGTCGGCATCTGCTTCGGACATCAGATTATCGCGCGCACGCTCGGCGGCCGAGTCGAAGTCAGCCCGGGCGGGTGGGAGAATTCCGTCACGCGAATCGATCTGAGCGCCACTGGTCAACAGTTTTTTGGCGTGCCATCCATTGTAAGTCTTTCTTCTTCTCTTCTCTCTTCTCTCTTCTCTCCGACACCTTTTGCCCATCCTTTTGCCGCCGTTCATGCGTTGGCATGCTGACATGTAGTCCGCAAAGCATATGCATCAGACACACCGCGACGCCGTGACGGTGCTGCCCCCCGGCGTCGACAGCATCGGCGGCTCGGCGCGCTGCGGCGTGCACGGCATGTACAGGGCCGGGCGCATCCTCTCGTTCCAGGGCCATCCCGAGTTTGACGAGGAGACCATGACGCTCATCCTCAAGGGGCGGTACTCGATTGGCGTCTTCTCCGAGGACATGTACAACGACGGCATGAGCCGCGTGGGCCTGCCGCACTGCGGCAAGATGCTGGCGACCAAGGTCTGCGGATTCCTGCTCGACGCCAAGCGCGCTGCGTCGTAGTAGTGGTAGTAGTAGTCGTCGTCGTCGTCGTCGTCGTCGTCGTCGTCGTCATCTTTTTTGTAACAAGTCGTACATTCGAAATGCCTCACCGAGGCGACATGAGGGCGGGTTTTTGGCGGGTGATTTATTGGGCATGAAAGCGATGAATTTACTAGCATTCAAGAAGCAGAGCAAGGGAAAAAAAATCAGGGCCTAGGCGTTTTTTAAAAGAGAGAATGAAAGAACAATCTAGGTACTTATTAAGTTATATATACAATGGTACTTTTTGTTTGTAATACCTCGTCCGCCCCGGCCGTGAAAGATAAGGAAAGGCCGCCCAAACCCCAAACCTTGCCCTTTGCGTGGCGCATAAGTGGGCGGACGGGGTCTGGGCTAGTGAGTCTCGAGATAAGCAATCAGCGTGTGATTGGTGGTCGGCAATGCTTTAGCAAAAAATGAGACGCATATCTCGGCCTTGAAAGGGCGGGAAAGGGGACGGACGGGTTAAGGGAGCAGAGGAGGAGCTGGGGGAAGAGATGGGGAAATTTGGGGTAAAAATGGAAAAATTAAATGTATAATAAATAAATAATAATAATAATAATAATAAATTTGCCGACTCGGAAAAAGAGGTGCTTCGGCGCGCTCTGAACCGCGGTCTGCAGAGCGCCAAGTATTGCTGCCAGCCAGGACGAGACCGCCATGTATATACACCGAGGGCATTAGGCTGGAATGTGTGGTAGCAATCATCGAGATTCTCAAGAACAGTCCAAGCAAGTCAGGAGAGGTAAACGAAAGAGGCAACCCTGGCTTTCCCGTGGCATTGGAGTAGTCATCAAATCGTTGGCTGGTAGGCCGACAACAGGCACGGTGACTATCCCAAGTAGTAGCGTCGTTGCTTTTTGCCCGACTACACGACCCAAGTCTGTGCCGTTTTCACGTCAACATTCACCTCTTGGAACGGTGCTCGCATTTGTCAAGATCACCTCGGGTCCCTGCAACGTGCTCGCTCTGTCCTGGCCGTACCTTGCCGGCATCTGCTATTCGTCAACTTGAAAGCGCTGCTCGCATTGTCAGGTTCACCTCGAGTCCCTGCAGTGTGCTCACCCTGGACCGGCCATTCTTCTCTTCGGTGTTGACTTTTTCCCTGCGGGCATCACGCCGGCATCACGGGCCTCTTGCACCCCGCAGCAGCACGACGCAGGCCGCAGATTGCCGACAGGTTGCCACTGCTGCTGCAAGAGGAATGTCGAGCTTGCCCGTAATTCTGCCATTCGATGCTCCTGCCGAATCGTTGACGGATCCTTCTTGTCATTATCCTCGAAAATACTATATGATGGCAATCGTGGCATCGAGATTCAGTGTATGCGGGCCCTTTCGGCCGGTCCCTTGAAGGCCATCTACCAGATTATGCCATGAGCCGACGTTGGCGAAAAATGTGCAAAAAAAAATGAAAAATGAAAATACGCTGACATGGTGTTGGCAAAAAGAAAAAAGTAAATCAGACTGCCGACAGATGTAGCAGAATTCATCCGCCAGCCTACCACCGGACACACGCAGCTCGAGGTCCGGCCTTGTCGGGCCACCACACGGCGAGACACAGCCATCCCATTACAGCGGTTGCGTGACCACGGCTTTGGGATACTGGAGGGTCTTTGATGTGAATTAAATACTGCAGAGAATGAATGAGCTTGCTCACGGCAGTCAAAATACGAAAGACTCATTCGTGACAGTCTCCTGCGGGATAACACGCGCACACTATTCATTCTTGTGTACTTGAGGCACTTTGAATTGAGGCTGTGGCAGTGTGTGTGCTGGATCAACCAAGATGCAGAATGAGAGTAGGTCGAATGGATATAAGAGGGACGTATTAATCCTATCCCTAAGAATACAGTGCTAGAGGCTTATCGTAATAGTCCCTGCGGGATAACCCGCTTATACTATTCATTCTTGTGTACTTGAGCACTGTGAATTGAGGCTTTGGCAGAGTGTGTGCTGGATCAACCAAGATGCAGAATGGGAGTAGGTCGAGTGGAATACGGGACATGAGAGCGGCGTATCAATCCTATCCGTGAGAATACAGTACCGGAGGCTCGTCATGAGAGTCTCTGCGCCGCCAATCCGCCCGCGTTATTCGTTCGTCAGAAAACAGACATTTACTGCACTTCTAAATCCAGCAGCGAGTATTCGCCTCCTTGAACTCTTTTCTATTAGTGAATCATTTCGACCAAATTCCTTTTCCCCGTACCTTGCAACATTCACCCAAGAACAAGAACGGCAAACCATTAACCGTACCCTACCCTGTAGCCGGCCAACCGCCAACGACCAAGTACTGAGTCTGGGAGAATGATGGAATGGCATAGTCCCCTTTCCCCCCTCGGCGGCGTCTAGAACTTATTACGTCAATTTTCCATCGTCTTCTTCCAAGCTATCATCAGCAGGACCGCCGCGCCCACTACGACCTACCTGACTACTCTACCCGCCCACCCGCGGCTCCAGAGCCAAAAGCGTGGGGAAACAGACCCAGCGTCGTTCTCCCCGTCCCGCAGCGGCTCGCGGCAACGGTGCGCCGTCCCCCCCCCTCCGGTGTTGTATTATATCCTTATTTTCTACCCCTTTATTTTCCATCTTCTTTGCTTCTTCCTTTCTTTTTAATCCTTCTTCTTGTAATCCCCCCCCCCCCCCCCCCAAAATGTCCATCAACACCATCTCGCCCTCGACGGGGCTCACCATCTTCACCCACCCCGGCGTGTCCGTGTCCGGGTCCGAGTCCGAGTCCGGGTCCGACGAGCTCGGCGCCGTCCTGCGCGCCTCGGCCGCCGCCTTTGCCACGTACCGCGCCGCGACGACGCTCGGCCAGCGCAAGGCCTGGGTCGTCGCCGCCCTCGACCACCTGCGCGGCCTGCGCGCCGCGCTGTGCGAGGAGCTCACCGCCCAGATGGGCCGCCCGGCCGCCTTTGCCGGCGCCGAGGTCGACACCATGCGCGCCCGCGCAGACTACCTGCTGGAGATCGCCGACGCCGCCCTGGCGGACCTGCCCGGCCGTGCCGAGGACGGGTTCCGTCGGTGGACGAGCCAGGAGCCCGTCGGGCCCGTCTTGATCGTCTCGGCGTGGAATGTAAGTTTTGTTTTTGTTTCCTTTTTTTCTGATGTGGTGGAAAATCAGAGATGATTCTACAAATACCGAGGACAAACATGCACATATATATTTGAAAGATGCGCCAAGCAAGTATAATGGCTTGCATTACGAGGAGAATGCATTGTTGGCATTCAGTACTGACTGGTGGGATAACAGCGCTAACACAAGAAAAAAAATCCAGTTTCCATATCTCATCACCATCAATACAATCGTCCCCGCGCTGCTCGCCGGATGCACCGTCATCCTCAAGCCCTCGCCGCAGACGCCCCTCGTGGCGGACCGCTTCCTCGAGGCTTTTACCGCCGCGGGCCTGCCCGAGGGCGTCTTTCAGGTGCTGCACACGGGCAGCCTCGAGACGGTGCAGCAGGCCGCGCAACATCCCGCCGTGCAGCAGGTATGCTTTACGGGATCCACGGCGGGCGGCCTGGCCATGAAGAAGGCCACCGTGGACCGGGTGGTGGGGGTCAACTTGGAGCTCGGTGGCAAGGATCCCGCCTATGTCCGCGCAGACGCAGACTTGAAGTGGACGGCGGGCAACATTGTCGACGGCGCCATCTTCAACTCGGGCCAGAGCTGCTGCGCGATTGAACGCGTCTACGTGCACGCAGATGTGCACGATGCTTTTGTGGCCGAGCTGCAGAAGGAGCTACAGGGGTGGGTGCTTTGATTCGACGACACTGCAGACCACATCAGAGCTGACCGAGGCAGATATAAATTGGGAGATCCAACGGACAAGGCGACGACGGTCGGCCCAGTCATTTCTGCCGCGGCCGTCAAGGCCATTACCGCACAGGTCGACGACGCCCTCAGCAAAGGCGCAGTAGACGCGACGCCCGCCAATGCCTCGTTCCAGACGCTGCCGGCTACGGGCAGCTACGTGGCCCCTCGATTGCTCACCAACGTCGACCACTCGATGGATGTCATGAAGGCCGAGACTTTTGGGCCAATCATCCCGGTGATGAAGGTGGGCAGCGACGAGGAGGCGGTGGCGCTCATGAACGACAGCGAGTACGGGCTGACGGCAAGCATCTGGACGCGCGATGTGGCGCGTGGCGAGGAGATTGGCGAGAGGGTCGAGGCGGGCACCTTGTTTGTGAACCGCTGCGACTGCCCGAATCCGGTGAGTCGGGATGATGCAAGAGGTAGATGTGCAGGCACGCTAACTTTTTGATGTAGGATCTTGCGTGGGTGGGGTGGAAGAATTCGGGCCTGGGATGCACTCTGGGGCCTCGTGGGTTTGACGGGTTTGTCAAGTTGCGTAGCCATCATATCCGGGAGAAGCAGGGGTAGTTTGAGGGGTTGTCAAGTTGCGTAGCCATGATATGGACGAGGTTGTCAAATTTTGTAGCCATCATATTCGACGGGCGTAATTTCTTTTTCAAGCAAAAGAAAACCAGACTTGGCGCTCCTGCATAACGTCGGACAATTTCCAGGGACTAATGTGATGTGGGTCCTTTGTCCATATATGTTGGAGCAGAATGAGCGTCTCCTTCATGTTGCCGAGACCAATGGTGGCGTGCATGGTCTGGAGACGGTGGCACAGGACGCGCTGAACATCGGGGTCGGTGGTGCAGCAGCCAATGACGGTGAGGGGCCAGCAGAGGCTCGTGTTGATGCGGAGGGTGGCGGGAAATTGGGCGAGCAGGGAGAGGGCCTCGGCGACGGCGGCGGCCATGAGGTTTGCGTGGGCGGGGTTGGGGGGGTTGTGCTGGTGAGGGGTGCCGAGGATGCTCCACAGGTAAAGCAGGACGCCCTGCTTGAAGACGAGGGCGGCGAGTCGGGAGTAGGGGTTGACCGAGGCGTCGGGGAAAAAGGCCATGATTTGCGACTGGAGGATGCCAAAGGTGATGATGTCGTCGGGCTGCGGGGAGAGGGTACCGTCGTCGAGGCGGGTGGCCATGATGCGGTGACCAAGGTGGTAGACGTGGGGGATGAGAAGCAGCAGCTCGAGCCAGCAGCCCGAGAGCTGGCCGACGTAGCCCTTGGCGATGAGGGTGCGGGCGAGGCCCTCGATGACGGGACTGAGCTCGGGAGGGGCGCGCTTGGGGTCGGTGGACATGATGCTGGTGACGGTCATGTGAATGGCAAACTCGACGAGGAAGTCGGGCAGGTCGTCGGGGATGTGGGAGTCGGGGCGGGTGAGAAGCAGGCTGAGCATGGACTCGGAGGCGCGGAGGTGGTCAAAGACGGTGCCGTGGACATCGCCCCTGGCGACCTCGGTGAGGCAGAGGATGAGGCTGCCGACGGTGAGGGCGAGAGCGTTGTCGTCCTTGCCCGAGACGTACTCTCCGACGACGTTGCGGAACATGCGGAGGGAGTCGGCGTAGTAGTGATGGGCGACCTCTGTGCCGAGGGGGCTGGCGTCGGCCGACTGGCGATGGGAGGCGCTCTGGGCGAGGAGCAGCTGGAGGACGAGCGGATTGGCAAAGGCAAGAGGGACGAGCTTGGCGATGAAGGGGTTGACGTCGGTGGAGCCGTTGCCCATGCTGTTGGCGGTGCGGGTGAGGTAGTAGCTGAGCAGGTCGGAGGATTCGCGGCCGTGGTTGGGGAGCAGGGAGAGGGGAGAGAGCGGGGAGAGGGTGAGGAGGGATGGGTCGGCGGCGGCGGCGAGGGTCATGGAGGAGACGGTGAGGGCTCGGGCGTGGTTGTTGTCGGGAAACATGTCGGGGCCGTGGTGGGAGGGGACCGGAGAGACTGAAGAGACCGGGGAGACGGGGACGAGGTCGGGGGAGGCGTCGGAGATGAGCCGGAGCTGGGGTTGGAGGGTGTTGTGGGAGGTGATGATTTCGACATGATCTGAAGCATCATCATGGTTGCTGCTTTCCGAAGAGGAGTGGGAATGGGTGCGATCTCTAAAGGTGGTGGATGGGGTGGCGAGCGAGTCGTGGGTGGCCGAGGATGCGGTAGGGGTGGGAGTGGTGGTGATGGTGGTGATGGCGGCATCGACCATGGGCTTGTCCGTGGTGATGGCGGTGGTGGTGAGATGCGGGGTGTCTGGCGAGGGGCTGGTGACGGCGACGGCAGCGGCGGCGGTGGGAGAAGTAGAAGACTTGGAGGTAGGCAATGGTTTTGGGCGCGTCTGCAGAGTATTGTTGGTCTCGGTAGGCCATGTACACTCGAGATGGTTGCGCCGACAGCCGCTGCAGAGGGGCTTCTCCTCGTTGCACTTTTTCTTGCGACGGCGGCAGGTGAAGCAGCCGGTCCTGCTGCGGATAATGGGCATGGCACGCATGGTGGTGGCGAGGGTGATGTGTGAGTGATGCGAGTGAGATGAGCGAGGTAAAGGAGCTGGTTTGTATGAGATTGTGTGTCTATGCGTGCTTGTGTCTGTCTGTCTGTTTGTAGGTGATGATGGTCGAGGCAGCAGACGTCAGTTTTCTCTATCTCTCTCTCGCTGCCCCCCTCACTCTCTCTTTTTCGTTTGATGGGTGGTACAAGGCCGCAGCCAGAGGGAAAATGTCAGTGAAGCATGTCGAATGTGGAAAAAGAGGTTGTTGGCATGTTAGGAAAGCCGGGTTGGTGTGGGTGCGTGATGGAAGAGGAGTAGAAGGGAAATGGAAGGCAGGCAGGCAAAAGGCTGTTTGAGAAGATGTGGGGGGATTTATTGGGCAGTTGATCAGTACTATCTAGTCTCTAATAAGTACCTAGAGTACAGGGACAGAGTCCTGGGACATTGGTGCGGGAAGAGGGGTGTACTGGCTAGGTAGAGATTGAGTGTAGAAGCGGGGAAAGGATTGGCAGCCATGGCTTTTCTGTATTTTCTTCCATTCACTGTTTCTCCTTTTCCTTTTTGAATCTTTTTTTCATGCTCATTCGAATCAATTTTTCTCCCGCACTTCTTTTTCCTTGTCCTCTTGGGCGTTTCTTGGCGTAGTGTAGGGCTACCTTGGCTAATGAGAACTAAGGCAGTCAGTCTGTGCACCGTTGGTGTCGAGGCAGAGAGTCAGTCCCCCAAGTACTTGCAGAGTACCTCCTCCGTGCAGAGCACCACTACTGCGCCTCGGTACTGTCTGCACAGATCACTGTGGCGTCGGTAGGGCGGAACGTCTGTTGACGGTGGAGGTGCATGGATGGGTTGTTTTGAAATACTTGGCAAGAGGATAAACTTGCTAGTATGCATAGAAGAGAAGGAGGAAAAGGAAAAGAAGAGAAACTTTTTAGTACAACAACATCTCTCCTCACCACAGCTGCTCTCTACAAGGCCTGCCAGCTCAGCTCCCAGGAGCGCACCCTGTAACGGCGGACGCCAATACCTGTTAGTGCGCCTCGAAACCTGATACCTAGACCGCCGGTATTGACTACCTCCCGAAACAAACCTCGGTACCTCTACTGACCTGGAGCGCAACCAAGTAACAGTAAACGGCTTGCAATGCAGCGCCGTTTTACCCATCAGCCCATCCATCTAGACAAACGTACCAGATGAATAGGATTATACTTTCTTCTTCCTTGCCCTGCCGTTTTTTCATTTTTTTATTCCCTCCCCTTGTCTCACCCTCGTCTTCCCGTCAATAGCCGCATCCTTTTTTCCTGGAGCAATAGCCGCTTACACGGCTGCACGGCTACTGGTACCTACATGCCTACCTTACCTAGGTACCTACCGACCTGATACCGAGAGTGACCTGTCACGGCATGCCCAGCACCCTTGTACCCTGCACTCTGCTTCCCTGTACCCTGTACTTTGCCCCCGTTCCCGCCCCTTGAAAACGGGTGCCCACTGGCCCCTGCTTCGGCTGTCGGCGCCCGCCACGAGCTTAGTACTAGTTATCAGTAAGTACCTATTAGCCTTTGCAGGTGCCGTAAACTGAAGGCCCCAGGCCAGAAATCACCACACTGTACGGAGTATACATGCTTAATTTGTGCTCCGTAAAATGTCACCAATATCGCCCAGCGGCATGTCTATAATCAAAACATCACAGCAGCCGAACCCCCGCAGCTAAAAGATCTGGGGTAATAGTAATAATACCTGTGCTCTGTACAGATTAGGTAACCTGTGCAGATTACATTGCATTTGATACTCGGCATGCAACTCGTTGCCAGTACGGATACATTCCCTCTATCCTCCCCCGCAAACACGACAAATTATCCCCAACCCTCTACTCCGTGCAGACTAGAGAAAACAGAATGCAGAATGCAGAGTACAGGTGAACATGCAGGTTATAGATGACATTTTTGAATATATCCCGCCAGTGAAAAGAAGAAGGAATAAGAAAAACATCCATCACTACCTTTTCCTCCTACTCCCATCTTCCTTCCCCCCTGGCTGCGCCAAGCCGTAAAAAAACAAGCCGAAAAAGACAGACGATCCCACGAACCAGATGGATTCAAATCAGCACCACCAAACCAATCAAGGTTTCTTCTTGCAGCAAAGGGCACACCACCACCATCACCACCACCACTCGCCCTAAAGACGAAAAAAAAAACGTGGCAGCGCGCACCGAATTTAGCGTCCCCTCTAGTTACAGCCTTGTTAAAGGAAGTACCAGTAGAAAAAAAAACGGCCACCCTTCTCTCTCTGCCTCGCAACCTCATTCTCCAGCGCGGTCCCGCTTGTGATTGGATAAGCCAGCTGACCAGCTTTGCCACCACCACAACCTCTTTCTCGCTTCGACCCAAGTACTGATATAGATTACAGATTGCAGATCACTCGTTGTTGCCATCTCTCTTTCCATGGGCCCATCTCTCTCTCTCTCTTACCCTACTGCTGCTCATCATCCATCGTTATCACATCCCGTTGTCGTATCTGTTCTCCCCACACCCGTCACCCCGCTAGATAACGTCTGCCCCCGACCCAACACTCAACCCATCCCCTATCTCTTTTCCATCTTTCCCCTCTTCTGCTTCTTCAACAACGAGAGGAGAAACAAAATCAAAAGACAAAAAGAAAGATAGAAAAAAATCATTGTCATGTATAGAATCTATCGTTGCGTGGTATATACTATTCTAAAAAATAATGAAAAAAAACACGCCATGTACAGCTCATCCAGACTGCGTCACGCCTGGCGATGCCTGCAGAACCTAGTCTCTAGTCTGCTTTGGGCCAATGCCCCGAATGAGTCTTTGTAATACTTGATCAAATCTGAAAAAGTCAAACAACTCCAATCACCCCCGCAGGTCCCACAAGTCCTATCGGATCCATCACTGTCATCTGTCCCATGATAACAAATCTCGACTCCTCGGTCCGTCATCCCTCCCGGCAAGTCTCAAGTGTAGCCCACACATGACACGACAGAGAGAGGAACGAGGAAGACAGAGAAGCCAATATTAACGACCTTATTTGTCCAGGCCAGACATCTCTCCTCATGACTTGTATGACACGGCATACGCTGTAAACCTCGTCCCGCCCCCTGCCCAATCCACATCGCGCTTGACACTTGTCCCGCGCCTCCTTGTCCCAATCGTCACAGCTCGCCTGCCACCTCCCACGTGAAGCGTGTACGTAGCGCTGTCGGGGTGGTAGACTATCGTAAACGCCTGGGCCTCGCCCTTCTTCGACGTCATCTCGCCCTCTTCCCCAATGTACTTTGCATCCTTGGCCGACTGTAGGTAAAACTTGTTTCCATAGTCGGCCAGGCTGTGTAATATCCACCGCTGCTTAATCTTGTCATGCCGGCGGTTGTCGCCGCTGATACCTACCTCGTCATCTTCGTTGCTCAGCGCGTACCCGTCCGTGTGAAACACCACGTAGCGGCCCTCACTCGCCCGCCCCCGCATCGTCTTGAAGCCTTCTTCCACCAACGACGCCATGTCTTGCTCCGCATTCTCTGCCCCGTATGGGATCGGAGGTCTGTTTCCCATGGCGTGTTCCTGCAGGCACCTTGCTGGACCCACCCACGGGCCGTCCAACGATCCCAGAGTCAGGTTACCGCTATACGGCTTGTCCGGGTCCGTTTCAGGCGTCCGGACAGAGGCAATCGGCGGAACCGAGTAGTCCGTCTGCCTGGTCAGCTAAATTTCTTGCTCATCTCAAGATAGACCTCACTTACATGGCGAAAGTCAAACGCATTCACTAGATTCGACATGTGCTTGCGTCGCCAAGGCGTTATGTTCGGCGTCCTCACGTCGTATCCGTTTGCCTTGGCCCAGGCTTCGACAAACATTATGTCCGACGTGTGATCCGCCGGCTCCGTAAACACATTGCCACCCCTTGTCCACGGTGAGATGATGTAGCGCGGCGCACGCCACCCCGGCCCAACAGGACTTTCTCCGCCCAGCGAAGCAATGTTGATCCATTCGCCGGGCGTGTCCTTGGACGGGACCATGGGCACAACATGGTCCATCCAGCCGCCCTGCTCTACGCCGTGTTAGCCAGCAAGCGAGATGATGGGACAGGTCGAGACATACCGTCGTAGCTAATAATGAGAACCGTCTCGTTATACGCAGGACTGCCGGTCACGGCATCCACAACCTGTTTCTGCAACCAGGCACCGTCGATTGGCATATTCGGCGAGTGCTCGGCTAGCTCCTGCGGGCCGACAATAATGCTGACCTGCGGCAAAGTGCCGCGTGATGCGGCATCGTAGAATGCGTCGAGACCAGGATACGAATTGCCCTTCTCACGCAAGGCGGAGCCGTTGGCAGCCGTTTGATACTGTTCAAAGTAGGCAAGCATATTGTCTTCAAAATTGTCAAAGTTTTGCCAGACCTGCCACGAGACGCCAGCGTCCTCGAGGTACTCGGGAAACGTCTTCCACACAAAGGGAAAGCAGTTGATTTTAGGTTGTTCGCACCCTATCGAATTAGCTGACCGAGCACAAGTGTCATCACCACTGTGCGCAGAGCACGCGCACAGTCGCTCATCATCACGAAAACTCACCAGGAGTAGCGTTGTTGTCAAGAATGAGACCACCCTCGCCGTCGGGGTTAGTAGGTGACCCGGGAATGTTGATGGAACCGCTCATCCAGATGATGCGGTTCGGATCGGTAGCGGCCAGGACACTCTGAGTGTTCATGTCGAGCAGCGTCCAGCCCTCGGCAATGTCAAAATGGGTAGCAATGTCTTGGCGCTTAAAGTATCCCATGGAGTATGCTTCGGTCTGCGCCCACTTGTTGCCGAGCCCGCCGTTGTAGGCATCGTGCATAGTCTGCCAACCATTGTCACCACCGCCCATGCATTGTGTTGCGTCTTTCCACTCGCCGCCCAGGTAATTGATGTGCCAAGGCTTGAGACTTTGTGTGCCGTTTTGGGACTTTTTTAGTTGCCTTGTTGCGATGCTGTTAGGTAATTTTCTCGTGCGTGTTGCAACATGTGGCTGGATTCTTTTGTGGGCTGCACTCACTGCTCAAAGACTGAGTAGCCATCGCTGTTGACCTGGACGTTGGGGTCGCCAAAGCCTCGAACACCGGCCATGGTACCAAAGTACTATAGACAAATTAGCGGCGCTGCAACCGGGGATGAGGCCCAGGAGTATAACGGACATGATCAAAAGAGCGGTTCTCTTGCATGAAGAGGACAATGTGCTTGACATCGGCGAGGGAAGTGGCTTGGACCCCCACGGCTGCCAGAGCTGCCCACAGCTGACTGTTGGTTGGCCTCATATCGGCTGTGGTAAAAGGAGCGTAACTGTCGATTGACAAGAGCGTTGAGAATGAGGAAAGGCGCACAAGAAAGATAAAGGCGTACAGGACTATGGAAAACGGAACACGGCCAAAGCGTCGTTATAACCGGGTTCAGGATTGACCTGCATATGCCGGGTGTCACGGCAGACCAGGATCAGCTGAAGCGGGATCGTAGCATGCGTGGGGAGATGAATTGCAACGTTCCAAGGGAGTCGGAGGAAAAAAATAAAAGAATTAACAGCGCGTCGGGCTGGAATAGCTCAACGGCGAGCGTGGCATTGGGTGGCAATCATGTGGGCTGGCCGGGGATTGTGTCGGGGCAGTTGAAGCTCGGAAACGCCAGTGTGGATCAGATGAGACAGTATTATTCACAGTCGAATAGAAAGCGAGAGAATATGACGAGAGTCGCGCGGCCGGATGTGCGCTGCCGTGGTAAAAGGGGAGCGACAAATTGTCGGGAGGTGGTTGTGCTTGGCTTCTGGTCTGGCGGCCCGTATGGACTGTCGGTCTAGCGGCGAGTGTGGATAGAGCGGACGATGGAGGGTCCGGTAGGAGCAAGTAGGATTGCGTCGTGGTAATGTCGCATCGACAGAAAAAGAGGTTCGTGAGCAGTGCGGCGTGGTGGTCGTGGCGAGTAGCGTCGATGTGTGGATGCGGGAGGGTGGTCGAGCGAGCGTGGGGACACGACGTGTTAGCTTGGATGCAATTTCCGCTTGTCTTGCTAGCTGTCTCGCTAGTTGGCGGATCGTGTGAGGCTGCCTCTGCGCCGGAAAGGAAGGTGGCGAGCCACGATGAGGGGAATGGGCCGAATTTTAGAGGATTACAGAAATAAGTGGATGAATGATGCTGCAGATGATGATGGACGGTGATGGTTGCACAGTGCAAACGGGGACGTGCCGCTGCTTAGGTACGCTTGGCCGAGACAGTGGGAGGAGACAAGTAAGAGGTAGTAAGTACCTACACTCTGGGGGGAAGCAGGTTACTGGCAGCACGGCAGACATGCCTTGCTCTACGATATCAGCGGCAATGGCAGTGATTTGCATTAAAATCAGAGCCAATTGCGTTTCTGGTCGTTCTATGTACTGATTGAGAGTATAGATTTTTTTCTGTTTCCTTTGGGTCATGCCAACTACGCTAATAGGCATGCCGCGGCATCGTCAGTGGTCGGCGAGGAATGCAGTCGCCGCGCGTATACCCAGTACCGGTCATGGGTAGTATGTCAGTCTGAGATATAATTATATCGTCAGGGGTATGACCTTCTGCAATCTGATTCAGCCAGGCAACAGGTGCAGCCTTGTCTTGTGCGCACTCACAGGAATGCGGTGCTGGCGCGTATCGCGAGGCGTGGGATGGTCTGCAATATGTTTCAGCAATAAGAAGCCTTAAAGACCCCTTGTCTTGAGTTTTGGTCGGATTCCAACGGCAGGCCCAAGCCACCAGAATGTGCTCTGCCTGTGTCGCTTCCCATTCCACGTCCATATCACGGAATACCATGGCAAACAGGGGTTGATCAGTACCTACTTAGTGAGTACCAGTTCCTAAATGCAAAAGTTGATGGACAACCCGACAAGGCAACCAAGCACGTGATCACCAGCAATTGCAGTTCGTATTTGGGAAGTGAGATGCAGATCATTTACAATCTCTTTAAACCGAATCAGATTGTATTTTGTACGTAATTGTGAATGCTGCAGGCAATGATCAATATGCCTGATATTTCCTGCTTTTTCGGACCTGCCAGATCGAGCTAGCCGGCTAAGTATTATACTCTCTAGTTGGGGGCGGCTGCTTGTGCCTAGCCGTGAGTAAAGGGGCATTCTGCTAGTAAGGGTTGGTGAAGTGTCGGTCAACTAGCGATTTCTCCGTTCCGATAAGCCGAGACTTTTATAATAAGAAGGAAGCAAAAAGCGCCAAGCAAAAGGATCCAAAAAGAGAGAGAGGAAAAGGAAAGCAAAGAAGCAAAAAAAAAAAAAAAAAAGAAAGAAAGAGAGGAAACGAAAAAAAAGAAAAAAAAAAAATCCCACATCCCCTGGATTTTCCTAGCCCTGCGCGCCGCCCCCGCATCCGCCACCAGCTTCCACCACCCCGCTGGAGCGGCCGCTAGAAGAGATTGGTTTAGCGCCTCCGGAGGGGTTTGCCAGCTCTTGAACGTGAAAGTGCCAGGACAGAGGTACGCAGGGCAATGCGACGCCGCCACGACGCAGAGGAGGGGAAAAAATTAGAATTGGTTTTGAAATATTCCATCAAGCCACATATCTTACAGGAGATTTGAAAAGTGCAAGACGAATACTGACTACTACGTCTGCTTATTGCTCTCATTCAGAGAAATCAAGCTCAATACCGCCACAGTAAATTATAGCTTAGTTAGTACCTACCTACTGTACTGAATAGGTAGGTAGGTGGTAGGTACCTGGCTACCTCAACTCACCAGTGGGTGGTACTAACCTAGGCCTCCACTTTGGCTGCACCTGTAACCCTTGGCCACTGTAAACTTCAGCCGACGACACACGACACCTTGCCTTTTGCACCACTAGCTTCAGTCCGCCCTGTCAGTCCGCCCTGCCATCATCAGTCGTGGCCTCTTCACCTTACGTTTGGCTGTCCACCATCATCAACCTCGCCCTGCATATCGTCCGACGTCCATTCGCCCATTCAAATTTTGCGTATTCGCCCATCTTCCGATCCACCCCACCCGTTCTCTCACACCTGGGCTCTGCTATGAACTGAGCGCCTGGCCCCCCTGCTGTCCGGATGCCCGCGCCCAGCCCTTGCTTGCTTGCCTGCGAAGCTAGCTCATGATATCTGCAGACCAGATACCCTCGCATTGCCGACATCGACACCGAGTTATTCATATCGCCCCGAACCCTCAGCCATGTATGCTGGACCTGAGCGTCCGCGCGGCCGTCGATGGCTGCCCGCGATTGCTCTCGCCAGCGGCCTGTGTACCATTCTGCTTTCGCTCTTTATGCTGCACGTCTTCAGTCGCAACACGACGGTGCAGTCTACGACTGGCCATGTGGAACATCAAGAACCGAGCCCAGAGCCTACGACTACACACGTCGATAACTTTTCCCCGATTACAACACCAACCCCGACACCAGTCGTCCTCCCAGACCCGGCTCAGGAAACGGGCTTTATCCTACACCCAAGAGACCACATCGCCAGAGACCCAAAGACACTGCATATGACATGGAATGTCACTCGCGACTTGCGTCAACCAGATGGCGTTGTGAAGCCGGTATATCTTATAAATGGTATGTTCCCAGATACCCCTGTCCTCTAGTCACCTGCAATCGTGGCTGACTGTCTAGGCCAATTCCCCGGCCCCATTATCGAGGCCCGTCCTGGCGACGAGCTCGTGATTAACGTCCACAACCATGTCGAAAACGATACAGAGGGGATATCTGTGCACTGGCATGGCTTGCTGATGAATGGTATCTTGCCTTGTCACTCATCTATAGGCCCAGCTAACCTCCCAAGGCGCAAACGGCATGGACGGGGTCGTCGGCGTTACCCAATGCGCCATTGCCCATAACAATAATTTCACATACCGCTTCACACTTGATGAAAAACAGCATGGAACATATTGGTAAGTCTCCATCGTACTCCGTACATACCCTGCCAATGCAAATGCTTCCTCATGCTAACCTCGCAGGTACCACGCGCATTCGAACCTCCAGAGAGCCGACGGCCTCTACGGTGGAATCGTTATACACAGACCGGCCGATGCGGACACCGATCTGATTAAATATAACTACGAGCAGGAAAAACTCTTGCTAGTTGGTGACTGGTATCACTGGCCTGCTACCAGGGTTCTCGAGTGGTATGACAAGGCAGACCACTTTGGATATGAGGTAAGTCGCCCTGAGCCTTTGCTAGAAGGTAGCTAATTCGTAGCCTGCTCCCGATTCGCTCCTCATAAATGGGCTTGGGGCGTACAATTGTTCCAAAGCTGTCGCTGCCCGCGTGGTTAACTGCACCATGCTCCAGAAGCCCAGCATTCGCCTCCCAGACGGCGACCGCGTACGACTCCGTGTCGTAAATACCGGGTATGTCTACTGACCGTTCTTTGCATGACCCGACTGACAATCCTAGTGCTTCCGCCGGGCTCTCCATGAGCCTCCATCACGGCACCATGGAGCCCATTGCCGTCGACGGCCATGGTTTAGTAGACAGGTCAACATCTGCCGCTGGCGGCTTTGGTGTCTTGTATCCTGGTGAGCGCCTAGACGTCATTCTCGACAAGGCGACTACTCCGAAATCTGGTCGCGATGAACATTTGGGCAACATCTTGACAATTGAACTTGACGATGGGTAGGTAACCTCTGTCTCGTATGCGTCTCACCACTAACTCGAACAGCAACATGCCACTCAAAAATTATGCCCTCACCCGCATCCAGTCATTCCCGGTGGATAATTTGGATGCGACAGCGGAGAGGGCCCTCAGCCGACGGGAGGATGCTGTAGAACTACTTTCGCTGGCCGAACTCAAGGGCTTAGCACTGTCAGACGCTGCTGCCAACGCAACCGAACCAGCCGAAACAGCTGTCTTCTACACGACCATCAGGAATCGCGCGACACATGAAAACAGACCCGCAGGTCTCTTTAACCACTCCTCATGGATTGTCAAAGACGTCTTTTCACCGCCTCTTCTAGCTGTTGATAAGGCCGAGTGGGCTGATTTAGCCAAAGAGCCTAGTCCGCTGCAGAACTTTACCGTCTCTACGTTTGAGGCCAGCGTCGCAAGCGACAAAACTCGATGGATGGATCTGGTCATCAATAATTTGGATGACAAGGGTCACCCATTTCACCTGGTACGTTTTCAGAATCCTAGCCTTCTCGGCATTTTTGGAACCCCAACTTCTATTGTCCTGCTGCGCCGTTAGGATCATCTCTAACATTTCTCAGCATGGCCAGTCGTTTTACGTATTGGTAACGCACAAGGGTCGTAGAGGCGAGCAAGGCACATACAACCCTTTTGACCCTGTATCCAAGCATGACGACTACCCCCGTTCGCCTTTCAACCACTTGCTCAAAGATACCGTGTACATACCCCGCATGGGTCATGTTATCCTGCGCTTGCCACTTACGAATAGCGGTTTATGGCTTGCCCACTGTCATATTCTCTGGCACCAGGCCGTCGGCATGAGCATGGTTGTGCAGGTCGGCGACCTTGACCCGGAAGCAAGGCAGGCTGCTGGCGCTTTTTGTGCGAGTCAAAAAGCGGCTGCGGAGCAGGTTGAGGTATAGAAAATTGAAAGAATAGAATTTGCGAGCAAAACAACAATGTACATATCTTTGCCTGCAGTCGCAAAGCTACAGCCCTGAAACTCTAAATCATGGAAGTGTGAATGTCGAAAACAAGAAACCACCATCGGTCCAGACCTCGACGACATGCAAAGAAAGCTCGATGTAATCTAAGCTGAGAATGAAACCACCGACGACAAAACTCATCCTCTGCTCGTAAGTGTAAAATTCCTCAGCATGCCAGTGAATCCCGCCACCTTGCCCAGCGGCGCCTCGACCGCGACGGGCTCCGAGCGCAGCTCCTTGCCGTTGATGCCGAGGACGGCGCGGAACTCCTCCTCCTCGAGGAAGCCGTCCTCGGGCCGGATCGCGCCAAACGTCTGGGCGCCCCTGCCGCGGACCGTCACCTCCACCCACTGGTCGACGGGCAGGGTCAGGCTCAGCGGGTAGTAGTTGCCCGAGGCGAGCAGGGTGAGGGACGGGGCGAGCAGCAGCGCCGAGTCGCTGCCCTCGAGGAGGGTGGCGTTTTGGGCGCCGCGCATGTCGCGGTCCAGCTTGACGGACAGCGAGAGCGTGTAGTCGCGGCCCTTGGCGCCAAAGGGCAGCGTCACGGCGCATCCGGGCCGGATCGAGAGCGCGGTCCGGTCCGTCATGCACGTGGTGCGCGCGTCGTGGCCATTACCCGACGTGTCCCGGACGACGCGGCCCGGGATGCTGCCAAACGTGCTGTACTGCAGGATCGTCTCCCCGCGGGACGGGATCGCGCGGTCCAGGTTCTGGCCCGGCGCGTACGGCTGGACCTGCCGGAAGGCGACGTCGAACTGCGCGCGCGTCAGGCGGCCGCCCCATTGCTTGTCCGCCACCGCCGGCAGGCCCTCGCGCCAGGCGTAGTACGCCTCGGACGCGACGCTCGCGTTCTGCCCAAAGTCGTTCCACAGCGGCACGATGCTGCCGAGGACGCGCGGCTCGTCGCGCGGCGGGTTCTCGGCGGCGTTCTTGGTGCTGAAGATGTGCGGGTACCACGGGCCGCCGCCGGGCACCGAGGGGTCACCGGAAAAGGTCTTGGCGAGGGGCAGCGAGGTCGGGTAGCTCTCCGAGTACTTGTTGACGACGTAGAAGGTGTCGTCCGAGTTGATGACGGAGTAGTTGTTGCGGATGTAGTCGGTCAGGGGCTTGTCCTCGAAAAACTCCCAGTGCTGGATGGCGACGTCCTGGTGGATGTTGTCGTAGGAGCCGTCGTACCGGGGCGGGAACGTGCCCCAGATGCTCATGGTCTTGTTGCCCCGCTCGCGGATGAAGTCGTGCATGGCGTTGACGAAGCGGTTGTAGTCGGCGACGGGCCCGGTGTACTCGTCGGCGCCGATGGACACGAGCTTGGTGTGGAACCAGGGCAGGAACTCGCCCCAGATGGCCTTGATGGTCGGGATGGTGTCCGGGTGGCTGATGTTGAGCAGGGACGGGTCCGAATGGAAGCCGAGCTCGGGCTTCCACTGCACGATGCGCAGCGCGTGCCCGGGCGCCTCGATCTCGGGCATGACGGTGACGCCCCGCGCGGCGCACTTTTGCTGAATCTCGTCAAAGTCGTCCCGGGTGTAGGCCACGTCGCGCGGGGAGCTGAGGCCTCGCAGCTCGGCCCTGTCCGAGAAGAGCCGGAAGTTGGCCTCGAGGGCCATGGACTGTTCGTAGCTGTAGTGCTTCTGCGTGCCCAGGTTGTCGGACAGGTGCAGGTGCAGGGTGTTTTGCTTAAAGTACGACATGTAGCCGCACAGCTCGACGAGGAACTCCTTTGGGTACCAGTGGCGGCCCGCGTCCAGCATCATGCCGCGCGTGCCCCAGCCCGGCGCGTCGCGGCCGCCGCCGTGCGGGAGGCCGGTGACGTTGCTGCCCGTCTGCGCGCGGATGGCGGCCTGCTGCAGCACCGTCCGCGTCGCCCACCACGCGCCGAGCGGCGACGCGCCGGCCACGAAGACGCCCGAGCTGTTGGTCGTCAGCGAGTAGCCCTCGTGCGTGAACCGCCCCGCGGCGTCGGTGTAGTTGCCCTCCGGGTCGAGGGTGATGTAGAGGCCCCCGTCCGGCGGCGGCCGCGGGTCACCCGGCCCGCCGGTCGTCGTCACGGACGTCTGCACGCCGAGGCTGCTGGCCAGGTCCGACGCAAAGGTGGTCGCGAATTCGCGAAGCGTCGGCGGGATCAGCGTCGCGCCGAGAGTGTCCCGCGCGTCGGCGTAGCGGGCGTCGACAAAGATGCCGCTCAGCTGCCGCAGGTCGAATCGCTTGCATGCTGTGGTGGTGTACTCGGCGCTCGGGATGCCAAGGAGGGTGGCGGCGCCTGTGGAAATCAATTGGATGTTAGTGGACTGAATATATAAGTGGTGGAAAGACGGGGGAGCGGGGGATCGCCGTACGCACCTTGGCAGGCAAAAGCCGACAAGAGGACCTGTGATATTCCGTTTCGGCCCATGATGATGATTGTCTCAACCGCAGCAGAACAATGTCATGGCAGAAAGAAAAATAGAGGGTGACTTGCCGAATTTAAAGACTTTCTAGATTGGTTTCCATTGTTACATGTACTAAGGCATGGCCCAGGGCTAATGTAACGACCCCAAACTAATACGTACATCAGCCCACATTGAGTGAACTGTAGCGGAACCATCGCGTAATAGAGTTCGGACTGGCCAGGGGAGGTAATATTGACCCACCACAACTACGCGGGGGCAACATAATAATACCCGACGGTATTGCGAGGCGGCACTGGGGGCTTTCTTGTTCTTCCAGGACAGGAAGACGAGGTACATCCGACGAGACTTGTGTCAATCCTCTCACATCTTGTATCCCGCAGCGACTTTTGACAACATGTAACTTCGCATCAGCACGAGCAGACCTCTACAGCCTTCCTTCCTGCACTCTGTCGCCTGTGGAGGGCCGAGTTTTGTACATTTCAACCGCCGGGACTTTTGAGCAGAATACTGTAATAGGGAGCGAGAAATGTTGACATGATGTAATGCGTGTAATTTCTGTGTCGAGTAACTATGGGGTCAATTTGCCCCGAGAAAATGCTGGCGTTCCATTCCACATGCATGGCCTGCCGCAAGTTACGCTCCGGTCTGCCTGTTTCGGGGTACATAGTTCTCTAGAAAGCCAATAGTAAAGCCCCTTGTTATTGTTGGCTTGGTTAGACACATCGGCCTCCGTCGACCTCAATGTTGGTACCCGTCAAAAACTCAGCCTCATCACTGGCTAGGAAACAGCAAGCGTTGGCAACATCTGCGGGCATGGAGGGCCTTCCCAAAGGTATCGTAGACACAAAAGCAGCGAGGTTCTCGGGCGTATCGGGTTTCCCTAGAAACAGAGGAGTCCTGCTTGCCGTTAGTGTCTCATCATAAACTTCCCTATAAACTGCCGTGTCTGAGGCAGCCACTTACATGGCCGTAAGCCCAACGACTGGCGAGACTGCGTTGAAGCGAACCTGCTTCGGGCCATATTCAACAGCAAGCGACTTGGTAGCCGTGATAGCAGCACCTTTAGAGGCGTTGTACCATGTCAATCCAGGCCGTGGCCGAATTCCGGCGGTCGAGGCCACTTGTATGAAGCATCCTGGACGTTTCTCGTTCAAAAAATACTGCAGAAGAACTGATGATGACAAGTAGATAGACTTGACATTGACATTCATGACCAAGTCAAAATCTGCATCTGTAACCTTTTCGGTAGGCTTATTGGAGTATGTCGCACCCGCGTTGTTAACGACGATGTCAAGCTGACCGAAGGTGCTGCGGGCAGCGTCGAGAAGCTTCTCCCAGTCGGCTCGCTGGGTCACGTCGGCCTTCACAAATACACACTGGAACTCTGCGGCGACGGCAGTGCCGTTGTCTTCGGACAGATCCGCAACGATCACTTTGCTACCCTCCTTGACGAATTTCTCGACGATACCCTTGCCAAAGCCCGAGGCGCCGCCAGTAACAATCGCAACTTTGCCGTTCAGTCGTCCTGATGCCATGGTATACCGATGAAGACTTGAACTAGTGCAATTGGATGAGACTATTCTGCGAGGTAGAGTCACCGTACAAGGTGAAGAGCGCGATTGGTAATAGTAGTATCCTGGGTCAACTAACTAACTAGTAGGAGAGGGAAGAGGGGCTAACATGGAGCATCGCGGGGTTATATCCACCACAATCTGGGGGTTACTGGACGCGGAGAACTGGCCGATGTCGCTACGTCACCGAATGCAGCACCAGACACCGGCGACGTAATACTGCATCCTGCACACTCATCAGGCTTCTGCTTACGGCTGCAACCGATACGATGGTGACTGGTACTTTCAAAATCCTTGTGGCACCCGGCGACCACGCCGGACCCGAGGTGATGCACGAGGCTTTGCGCGTCTTAGAAGTTATACAAGAGTGCCGCCCGGGGCTCACATTCACAATCACCACTGCTTTGGTGGGCGGCTGTAGCCTTGATCGGCACGGAGTGGCCATAACGGAGCAGGTCCTCGAGCAAGCCACGCAGAGCGATGCTGTGCTGTTTGGCAGCGTCGGCGGACCAGAATGGGCGACCTCTGTGCCCAATCCCGAGTCCGGCCTGCTTCTTTTGCGCAAGAGACTCGACGCCTTTGCCAATCTGCGTCCATGCAACATCATTGTGCCTGCACTGGTAGATGCCTCGCCGATCAAAGCCGACGTGGTCAGGCACACGAATTTCATCGTCGTGAGGGAAAACTGCGGCGGCGCGTACTTTGGCGCCAAGGTGGAAGAGGCCGGCCTCGCTTCGGACTTGTGGGTGTACACGCCCGAGGAGGTTGAGCGATGCGGAAGAGTCGCTGCGGCCGTTGCCCGCCTCATGAAGAGGCCGGGTGACGGCACTGGCAATCACGACAAGCCCGCGGTAGTATGGAGCGCGGACAAGGCAAATGCGCTGGCCAGTGGTCGGCTGTGGCGACGTGTGACTACGGAACTTTTTGCGCGCGAGTTCCCAGATGTTGAGCTACGCCATCAATTAGCTGACAGCATGGCGATGCTCATGGTTCGAAATCCGCGTGGGTTCAACGGAGTCATCCATACCGATAATACTTTTGGTGACATATTGTCGGACATCTCGGGTGCTATTGTGGGAACGTTGGGCACGCTTCCAAGTGCAAGTCTGTCTGGAATACCAGGCGAAGGGAAGTGCAATGGCATCTACGAGCCCGTCCATGGAAGCGCCCCAGATATTGCTGGTAAAGGCATTGTCAATCCCGTCGCGCAGATCCTCAGCCTGGCAATGCTGCTGCGATACTCGTGCCTGCTTGTTGACGAGGCTGCTGCTATTGAACTCGCCGTATCAAAGGTGCTGGACGATACGAGCCATGGAGGACTTGAGATTCGGACTGGGGATATGGGCGGCAAAGCAACCACCTCTGAGTTGGGCTCGGCTGTATGTACCGTCCTGCGCGGACTGCTACAGAGTGCATGACGATGAACCGCTGCGCTGAGCGGCAAGATTGTTGACAATTTCCGAAATTTCCGAGATTGAAAATTAGATAAGCGGGATTCCGAAAATGTAAATGGCCTCACTCATCAATGCTACAACTCGGGCAAATTTCTAGCATGACTCAAGACCCGCAGAATGATGTCGCTGTATCATGATTGCCCGTGTGCGGGGTACCAGGCGGAGCTTGAATTAATATAAATAACCATCATGTCTCTCCCCTTGAAAAGAAGATTTGCAGACTAGATCGTATCGAGTCGTTGTTAAAATGGCTTCCAACACTAGCACAGAGACTAGCCCAAAGCGCGTGCGCCTGCGCGAGCTGATTCCGGAAATCAAGCTGGGCAAATGGGAACGCACTGGGCCAAAAAATGGCATCACCGACGTTGGCGGAGTTTTGGTCCATACAGAATCCATCCATGACAAGGAAAAGGGAGTCAATACCGGCGTGACCACCATCCTGCCCCGCAAGGAGTGGATGGAAAAGGCATGCTATGCTGGCATGTTTCGCTACAACGGCTCGGGCGAGCTCACCGGCAGTCACTGGATCGATGATACCGGATTGCTGTCCAGTCCCATCGTCATCACCAACAGCTTCGCGGTTGGTGCCTGCCACACCGGCATCTACCAGTACGGAGCACAGCACTATCGGGACAAGAACGGGGACGTGGATTGGTTCCTGATGCCAGTGGTGGGAGAGACGTACGACGGCATGCTCAACGACTTGTCGCAGTTTGTCGTGACTCCGGAGCATGTTATCCGCGGGATCGAAAAGGCATCCTCGGACCCGGTACCCGAGGGTAACACTGGTGGCGGAACGGCAATGACCTGCCACGGCTTCAAGGCCGGGACGGGCACCTCCAGCCGTGTGGTGACCGGTCTGGACAAGGACGGACAAGAGACTGACTACACGGTCGCGGCGCTGGTGCAGGCCAACTACGGCCGCCTGTACTCGCTCACGATTGCCGGCGCACCCGTCGGTCGTATCCTGTGGGAGGAGAAGGCGCGGGACGAAGCCGCGAAAAAGGCCCGGGACGAGTACGAAAAGGCAAAGAGCATCAAGGACGGCAGCATCATCGTCGTCATCGCCACCGACGCGCCGCTCAACGCGGTCCAGCTGCAGCGCCTGGCCCGTCGCGCGACGCGCGGCATCTCCCGCGTGGGCGGCTACGGCAACACCAACAGCGGCGACGTCTTCATCGCCTTCAGCACCGGCACCGTCGCGCCGGGACAGTACAGCCCCGAGGGGCTCGAGTTCCTGCCCGACAAGGCCGAGATCCTGCAGCACCTGGCCGTGGACGAGCGCAAGATGGACAGCTTGCTGGAGAGCGCCGGCGAGGCTACCGAGGAGGCGATCCTCAACGCCCTCTGCATGGCAGAGACCATGACGGGATTCCGAGGGCGCACGGTCGAGGCGATGCCGCTGGACAGAGTCAAGCATATCGTACAGAAGCACATTGACCTCGAGAAGGAGCTCACATCCAAGGAGAAGCAGTGAGGTGGAACTGGAGTTCTGCCAGAAACACCCGACGTCGGGAGAAGCTCAAGTATTAATTTTTTTTTACCCATAAAGCGCTATAGCTGGTCCTTCCCTTGTCATGTGTATTAAATTCCCAAAGGGTGCGTTGCCACGAGGAATATACCCCCAAATAGCAATTGTTGGCACCTACAGGAGTCTCCCTCTATGGCATTGGCATGGCTTTTACGTAGAGTAACAATGAGTCATGAAAAGAATTCATCCTTCTATTAGAACTGAAACTCACGATTGCGTCAACATCCAAGAAGGAAGCCCAAATTCTGGTGTAGTGAATCATATTGGGAGGGATGCCCGCCCCATTTCGGATCCCAGTATTGCTCAACCGAGTTCAATTTCTGATTGGAACCGCCGTAGAAGATACGAGACGCAGCACTAGCTACACGAGCTCGAAAGATGGAGCCTGAGCGGTAGCCCAAACCCATAGCGCATTGGTAGCAATGCGGTAATTTGACGGATATTGATACGTCCAAGATAGCAAACCGGCTAGTACAGGGCCACAAAAGCGTAGGACATGGCGTAAACGTAAATGCTTCGACAGACGCAGTTCGAGCATTGCACATGGTGCTGGCGAGAAGGGCCTTCTATTGAAACCCGATATGCTCTTTGCTCCATCTTTCTGTGTTTGTCACTAGGCCCATCTTCGGGGCCTGGCCTCCCGCCATCTCAGGTTAGAGCTGTGCGAGCGAGGTCGATTCCATTGTCTGGTTGCTGCCCAGCATGTTGTAATACTCTCCCCAAGAACCTTGCCCTCACGACAGCGTTTCAATAGGGCCAGTTGGCAGAGAATAATACTTCAAAACTAGGTGAATCTTCAATACAATTGTTAAACCGAATTTCCCATCCTGGCTACGCTGAGACCTGATGCTTCGAAATTGTAGTAGGGCGCGCCGTGCTGTAGGGCGCGCGCCACTTGTAAATTCTCCTGCATTTGCACTAGTTGGAGCTTCTGAACATCAACACAGGAAGAGGGGTCTTATCAAATAGAAAGCATGGGGTTTATACCAAACACCATCTAAGGCGCCGTCTTCCAATGTGTTGAGTTTCACATCTCGCTTTCCCCTCCATCGTGTCTCTTTTTATAAAACCCCTCCCCCCCTGTTGGAAACACTTCGCAGCCTTCGCTGGCTAAGAACGCTTCTCTGCCTCTCATTATCATGATCTGGCAACTTCCCTGGCTCGTATCGATATTGCTCGTCGGATATTTGACCTATTCCTACATAGTTCATCCGTGGTTTGTTTCGCATTTGGCAAAACTACCTGTGCCTCACTGGTCTTGTCGGGTTTCAAGCCTATGGATTCTCCGCGCGCGGAAGAATGGCACGGAGAATGCATCGCTGCGCGAGGCGCATCGGCGCCTTGGGAACATCATACGTGTGGCGCCTGACACCATCAGCGTTGATGGCGTCGACGCCATGAGAATCATTTACCAAGGCGGATTCCCAAAGGCGCCGTGGTACCGCATCTTCGACAACTACGGGTATGTCGGCCGCTACCAGGATGAACTACCACTTACTAAAAAAGCATGGCAGTGTCCCTTGCATGTTCTCGACCATTGAGTCCAAACCGCATTCAAAAAGAAAGCGAATGATATCCAACGTCTACTCCAAGTCATTCATCATGTCCTCTGATGCTTCAAAGGCTCAGAGTCACGCAATAATGCTTGACCGCTTCCTACCGCTCTTGGATGGTGAGGCCACTAAGACGCAACCTGGTGGCACCGAAGTGCAGTCACTTTTCATGGCTACGACTATGGATCTAATTTCGGCGTATATTTTTGGATTACGGCATAGTACCAACTTTCTTCAACAAAAAGCCTATCGCGATCACTGGCTAGACCTTTATTTGTCGCGCCATCATCACCATTTCTGGCCTCAGGAACTCCCTCTCATGACAGCGTCCCTCAAAAAGATTGGTATACGTCTGTATCCTTCGTCTGTTGATGACGCAAACGATGAGCTACGCTCTTGGAATAAGTCTCTGTGTGAGAAAACCGGGCATAGTTTCTTTAGTGAAACGGAAGATACGGACCCGGCCAACACTCCAGTTGTCTTTGCTGCGATGCACGAAGGCATCAGCAAGGAGGAAAAGACTGAGGGCGTGAATTCCATCCTGTATAACACAACTATCCAGCAGAGAGGTGCATCAATCGCCAGCGAAATACTTGATCAAGTTCTCGCAGGCCACGAAACGGCCGGTATTGTGCTGACGTACGCGTCGTGGCACTTGTCAAGGCTGCCCGCGCTCCAAGATCAACTTCGACGAGAAGTATCGCCTCTGATATCTGAGAGCGGAGGTGGTTTGCCGGAGCCCAGGAAACTAGATGGCCTCCCGCTACTCAATGCGATCGTAATGGAGACCTTGCGACTTCATGCCCCGATACCAGGCCCGCAGCCACGCCACACGCCGTATCCGGGCTGCTATATTGAGGGACACTTTATCCCTGGCGGTGTTCGCATCGCATCTTTGGCCCACACTCTGCATTTGAACGAAACGGTGTTCCGCAGATCTGGTACCTGGGACCCAAACAGATGGCTCAGTAGCGACGACCCAGACGCTATGAGGCGCCACTTCTGGGCCTTTGGCAGCGGCGGAAGGATGTGCATCGGGTCCAACTTTGCCCTTCAAGGTCTGTGGGCAACATTTTCCTCCTTGACTGTTCCTTCTCTGACTTGTAACAGAAATGAAGCTGGTGCTTGCTGTGACCTACGCCCATTTTGCTACAAGCATTGTAGATGACAGCGGTATTGAGCAAACTGATGGCTATTCTGCTCGGCCTAAAGCAGATCAGCTGTTTCTCAGATTTCACAGGGTTTCTCACACTGTTTAGCATGTCAGTTTTTCTAAACCGCGGGCATGCACTGTTACAATAACGGCGGACACTCACTGCAGTTCAGTCTTTCCGATGAGAGTCAGTCGCATCTAGCTTCCTTTGAACGCTGATCGGTCGCATCACGGCCGACATCACAAATACAAATATATACATTTTATTAGCTACAAATTATGCGCTATTCGGCAACAGAGTGATCTATTACAACTCGAGAAAGTACGCCACCCACTTCTCATAGTTGGGAGTACCGAGGCCGGAAACAGGATCCCAGCCCTGGACAGCACTGAAGCCGTTGTTGCCACAAGCGCTGAAGCCACGGTCGCTGTAAATTCCACCCAGAGACTGGTCGCCCTCGGTGATGTCGTTGAAGAATCCGTCAATACCCGCCGCACTGTACAGGGCGGGGTTGGCGAAGCCAATGGGACCCTTGCCAGCGTTCATGCGAACATCGTTGATGCGGTTGAAGATGGCAGCAACGATGGGGGAGGACATGGAAGTACCGCCGCTGAGGCCTGCAGCCCCCTGCGCTACCACAAGGCCGTTGTCGCCAGCAGCCGCGACGTCAGGATAGCCTCTGCCCGCGCGGTTGTAGATGCCACGGGTGTCGGTGGGGATAGTACCGTTAGAGGTTTCATAGGAAAAGTAGTTGGGGTTGTGGCGGAGGAGATAGCTTTATTACATGTTAGCAGAGCACGAAAAAGAATTTTCCCATTTAGATATGATGAAGGGAAAGCATACTTGGAAACGGCCGCATCCTGGTACGCAGGACGGGGGAAGATGTTGGAGAAGCCACCTCCCGGAGAGAAGGACGTGGTGACGACCTCAGCATCGCCAACCTTTCTACCCTTGGGCAGAACTGTGGAGCCAACAGCAGTGACATATGGGCAGACGGCCAAAAACGACGGCGTGAAGATGTCATGGTGAGGGCCAGCACACTGGTTCTGACGGCTAGCGACACCGGTGTCACCGCTCGAGACAACGATGGTGACACCGACGGTGCCAAGCTTCATGAACTCGTTACACACGCGCTATGAAACGTCATGTTAGACAGATCCTTTGGTCACCTTTTCTTTTGCTCGGGCATTTTGGGATAAATAGTTCTTACCTGGACGACAGCGACGGGCTCATCCATTTCGGCGTCGCCGTACGAGACCGACATGACGTTGGACGGCTGGTACTTGCCGCACATCAGTCTGCGGTCGTAGTTGGGGTCCTGCTTGCAAAAGTCCTTGTCGACAGCGCTGGCCCAGTCGGCAAAGAACTGGCTAAAGGCGTTGCGGAGAGGCTTGTTCTGGAAAATGACGACGTTTTGGGGCTGGATGATGGGATAGGCAATGTCCAGGTCGAGGAGGGACTCGCCGCCGCCATCCTCTTGTCGCACGGGAGCGGTGGCGCCGTTGATGAGAGCCAGCTGGGGCTTGGTCCCGGCGGGAACGTTGGTGGCGTATTTCTTGAAGAAGATGTCAATGTCTTCCTGATCAAAAGTGTCCTCAGTCTCCCAGATGCCGAGGGAGTTGACGTATTCGGGACTGTTCTCCAGAGGGATCTTGTACATGTCTCGGATACACTGGGGCGTGATGACCTCGTCACAGCCAACCGACTCTGTATTGGGCATTGTTTAGTATCAGAAAGGAAAAAAAAATAACTTCCTGCGTGGTGATACGTACTGTTGGAGTTGAGTCTATCGAGGACACCCTGTGTGAGGGGGCGGATGGGCTCCTTGACAGCATACTTGTCGGCAGCGCCTTTGACGGGCGCAACGTCGTCGCGGCGCTCCATCTGGCCAAGGCTGACGGCAGGATACACAAAATCAACGTACGAGGCAATGTCTTTGGGAAGACTGTACTCCTCGACACCAATGTGATCTCTTCCACTCAGCCTGCTCTGGTAGACGTGATATCTGGTCTGGAGAACCTTTTCCATCTTGGCGACAGTAGACTCAATATTGATAAACGTGCGCGTCTTGTCCAGCACAATGTCCTTGGAAGGAACACCGGCCTTGATGAGCCAGTCTGTGACAGTGTTGATGGTCTGGCTGTCTGCGGCATAGTAGTCGATGGCTTCCTGAGCCGTCATGTGCTTTCCGTAGTTGGGGGACTTGGGGTCAGAGCTGAACTTGTTTATCAGCGCTGTTGCTCGACCGTTGGCCACATTGGGCGCATAATAACTCACGTATCGAGGAGACGCTGGGCGCCCTGTTCCAGGTTGCTTTGCTTCAGGGCAAATTGGACCGGCAATTTTTGAGCGGCATCGGCAGGCTCACCGCGGACGTAGTGCTGTCGAGGAGCATTGCGCTTCTCGTGGACGACGTGGCTGTCGGCCGGGAAGCCGAGAGCGCCGAGCACTAGGCTCGATAGAATAATGCTCTTCATTTTCGAGATTGCTAACGGTCAATTGCACGCAATCGAAAGCTGAGACGGGAAGCTACTCTTCTGTGTGCTACTATTTTCCAGAAAGTGGGAGCCAGCCTTTATACGTAGATAGCTGCCTCCGCCTCGTAATTCGACGGCAACTTTACCCGGATGTCATCATATCTTTTGGCAAACCCGACGTTCAATCCAGCTGGCAGTGTTCCTGACTAGACTGGCACGAGATTGGAGTTATCTCTGCAAGGATTGGTGTGACTTGCCTATTCGGGAGGGCTGCGCCATGGCGCTATCACGGGCCGAACGGTCACAGCGCCGCCTGAATCCAGCACTGGAAGGTCCGTGGCGGAATAAGGTCAGGGATCAGGGTTAATTGCTCTGGTGACCTTCCCCTTTCGTCCATGCACTGCCAGAAATCATCCCCACTGATGCCCCGCGGGGGAGCTCCAGCGGCGCCAGCCTTTTCGTGATCCGGCCTGCATACGAGGAGTAAGGCGTGCTCCGTTCCTGGTCCCTGTACTACTGAGTAGTCACCAGTACACACCAAAGGACCCAAGTTCTTAGGCAGACTTCTGTAAGCCCATTGGGGCCCTACTGAAATTATGACGCCGTAAATTAAAATCGAGACGGCTGATGCTGTGCGTCTGCGGAGCCCTCAGCTTCGTACGCACACAAGTCACAGAGTCTAGAGCGAGATGATATTTCAGTTGAGTAATCGGCGGCAAACATTTGCTTGTCTCCTTCCTTTCTCAACATATTGCCGGAATGGAGCATAATCGCGCTCGTTAGCGGGTCAGCGGATTGAGCCTGCCGAATGGCAGAGGTCATCAGCGTTGAGAGCTTTCTTGCAACTGGATGGTTGCGCCTCCCGAGCTACATGCCCATGTGTATTTCCCAGTGATGGCCGTGTGTCTTGGCTAATAAACAAATCGCATCGGGTTGATCTACCAGTGTCTTGGCCATCGACAGCCAAGCCGCCAGGGGTCAGAATAGCGTAACATTGAGGGGGTGACACAGCCAGGACAGCCTAGCAGTAAGCTTGTCCGGAAAGGTGCTCCACGAGGTACTCCACGATGGCCAAGCAAGTACCCCGTACGAAGCAGTTAGTTAGGAGGCTCGAAGCTGCGGGGGAAAGCATGGGTAGGAACCAATTGTCACCTTTCAGGGAACTTGGCAGAGCGCATATTGTTTGTGAGAATGGATCATATCATAGGATGTAAAATCCCTCATACATGTGCCAAAAAACGCGCCCAGGCCTAGCCGCGTATCCCAAAGGGTTACCCGGCATTTGCTCGACGCATGGGTTCCCTCACCTTGCCCGGCACATTGCGTTCTAGCCTTCTTCAATCAGTTCTTCTCGCGTGAAAGAGAAGAGAAATCCCAGTCACCTGTCGATCTTAGCCTTTCGGAAATCCCAGCACGGAGACAGAGTGTGTGTGCCCGCGACGCGCCGTCGCCTTTTTGTAAATTAGTCGTGAACATTAGCGGCTCTTGCCAGCCTCATGATTGGGGAGGGGGGGCGCGAATCACCAAGATGTCAAGGCCTGGCGCAGACCACAAAGCCAAGTATCACCGTCAGTATGTAAGTATTGACATCTCCGCCACTGCCCCTACAGCACCAACCTTCTCACGTCGGCTACTTGGTGGCGTATGCAAGCTTTGAGTACCGAATAGCGCTATACTTGCCAAAATGTACATGTACATACAACTGGACATGTTGATGACCATTACAGCCAATCCACGCGTAGAGTGGCGGCGACACCCTCGAGCTCTCCGATCATGAAGTCATAGTTGAATCAGCACCGCTATAATCGACTCTCCAGGGATTGAGAGAGTTGATCTTTATCTCTGAAAGGTTCAAGGTAGGAGATTGTATTCCCATCAAAGAATATAACACTGTATTGTGAGCTAATATTCAGAGTTAACAGTCCGCCTAGATCGGTGACACAACAAGAATCGGTTCATCTCCTTCCTGCTTTTTTCCCCGCGAGCGCGACTTTGTCTGCCGTTGAACTTTTCAGGGTGTCCGTGTATGAAAACGGGCGCTAAAGGGCCAAAGCGCAACTTTGCAAAAACGTGTGTGTCAATTGTGCACTATATGTGTGCTCTCATTTCTAGGGTATCATCAAGGCAGTGCTTGTTTCAGATCTCGGAAACCCTGTCACCCAATGCCACGGACCATCGGTTCGCTAATACTCGTGTAGTCTTCGATATAGTCAGCAACGAAGTTGAAGAGAAAGCTCGAGCGGTGATTGCTCCAGCTTCGTGGCACCGTTGAGAGCTTTAGAACCCAATATAACCTGGAGCCGCCTGGTGTTAGCGACACTATTCATACCCCAAGCTAGATTATCTCTAGAGAAACACACGCCTACTCTGAACTCACATCTTCGTAAACGTATGCATAACCGCTGTCGCTTTCATCGCCACTGATGCTTCAGCCGCCGCCGCTGCTGCGGCTGTTCCCCTGCCTACAATCATTACCACCCTGCCACCACTGGTACACCACGTTTTTTTTTCTTTTTTTCTCGAGTGCACTCGCGCTATTCTTGCTTCCGATGGGCTATTTTCCGGCAATTCTAAACCTACCCCTAGCACGATCTTTCGGTATCTTTTACCGAACTTGATCTTTCACTGCTAGCTTAAGTGGCGCGTACAATCAATTTACATTTCTCCAGGTCTCTGCATTGACTGATGCATTGGCCCGGATACTCATCATCACAGTCCTTAGCCATGAGAAAAAAATGTTTAAAAACATTTGACAGAGATACCGTGCAAGTGAGTCGAGTGAATACGCATTCCAGTGATACCAGCTAGATGCCGTGACACGACTCGCGGTTGTAGAATGGGGCTTATAAATTCCCAAGTAATGTCAAGAACATGACTTTTGCAGCAGGCAAATCTTCTCCTATTGCTTCTTTTTGTGTTTTCGATGTAGTCATAATATCTGTATTAGACAGTTAGTCTGTCCGAGGTGCTATATTATCAGACTGGTGTTGGTTTTTCTCCATCTCGAGATCGTCTTTCCAAGAGCTTTAGGTAAGCCTAACATTGTCGCCAACTCCGGAAGTCCGTAGTCCGTGGCTACAAGTCCTGACATTCGGATGAGCCGGCTTAGACACACAGAAGAAGTGAAGTTCACCAAAACTTCCATAGGCACCTATGCGTAGTGAGACGAAACTCGTGGGCGCATCTACTCGGGCCATCAAGAGCTACAAAAGTCGTGCCGTGACTGATCCCAACGCACCAGCGCAGAACTCTGCTATGGAAAATCTACCAAATTCTTTCTCCCTCGTTTTGGTGGCGTTTTAGCAAGATTTTTACGGGAGGACCAGGTATGCAGTATTGGAGCGGAAACCACAATCCGTCAGTACGCAACGTTTCGCCGCGTCTCGAGCTTCGCCGTAATGCAAGGAGGAGAGTAAGAATTCGTGGTCAGCTTTTGTTCTGCAAACATGATGGCTTTATTACACAGTCACAGCAAATCTTGGCTCACATACGGGCAATGTTTTCTCATAGGCACCACCTCTAAGCCGTGCGCAACAACGCCTTTATCTTGTACATCGGAATATATATATATATATGTTTCAAAGCCTATATACGGTATGTGAAGCTATTTTCCAGAACTCTGCTCTCTAACCCGTGTAGTTGCAGTAGACGTCGTCTCCACGGGTGCCGCAGTCAGTCAGGACCTGGCCAGACTGGGTGCGGAGGTCGATGACGGTACCGCCACGGGGAGTGATGGAGCCCTGAGTACCAGATGCGGAAGCGTCGGTGAATGTGACGCTGCCAAAGTTGGCAAAGGGAACCTGGCTGCTGCCCTGCTGGAAGTCCTCGACGATCCACTCGGCGTCCGTCTCGCAGAGGGTGGACGGAGGGCTGCTGAACTTGTGCTGGACCTTTTGGCCGGTGCTCAGGTTCTCCAGCACCGCGACGCCTCCGTTCTTGGAGGACGCATCGACATACATCTTGATGCTGTCGCCGACGCTGATGTCGATGCCGCTGAAGCTGTGCGAGTAGTCGGGAATCCACTCATACCAGGCGTCAAAGGAGCCGTCCCCGTAAAAGGAGATGCCGGTCTGCAGAATGGCACTCTGGCAGCTGTCGCCGTCGATGCCGACCCAAGCAGATGCGGCACTGTCGGAACCACCAGACACTTGAGGCACGACAATGGTTCCCTGAACGTGGTTGTATCCGTTGCCGGTGTGAACAACGCCGGCCCAGTTTCCAGAGTACTGGGTCTCGGTGGTGTTGGCTGCCGGCTTCTTGACGTGTGAGCGCTGAATCCCACTGGCCTCACGCTGGCGCAGGGCAGGGCCTCTGGTGATTGTCGGGATGGCCGTCACCAGGGTGGCGAGAGACGAGAGGACGAGAGAATATCTCATGGCGGAAGGATTGAAGCAGAGTATGGATGCGTTGACGTTTCAGAGAGGGGTAGCCACAGGCTGAGGCAAAGGGTTGTTTTTTGTATAATGATGTGCGATTTTATATCCCACTCGACGGGCATTCCTCGAGCTTTATAGTTACTACAAGACCTAATAAAGCCGAATCGCGAACGCTTGTCGGAATAGCAACATGAAGCGGGAGAGGCCATTCTGACCAACGTATCCGGCGCTAGACCATCTTTCGAAGGTGGTAAGCACAGGTGCATCGGCTTACTGTCGTGACCCAAACTTTGTCCATCCAGATTGCAGTCTTGATGCTTCAACTTGACCGAGGAGCATCAACGTTTTGTAAGTAACTGGTGCCATGGGTTACATTACGCGGCCGCGATAAGAACCAGTCCTTCAGCTACAAGGGCTTACCTTCCCCATTGTATAAAGCGTTTTATCACTTGGGGTGCAGTGATGCTGTTACAGAATAGGCAAGAGACTAGACCAGGGACCAATGAGCAAACCGCCAATAACACCGGCGGAGAATCAGGGTCGCACCCAAAGAAAATCTTGCACCAAAGAGGAAAAGCTACGCTGCCGTGGATTCCGCTCGTTGGGGCATCAGACCATGCCGCATAGCCGTCCACAATCACCCATCAGGGCGCGCCGCGCGCCCGCTACTCTCCAGTAGGACCTCGTCGCGGTAATAAGACGTCGAAGACTCCGCGGCCTCTCCTAATTGCCTCGCATCCGCGCTCTATTTTAGTACCTAGCCGTTCTGCAACAGGGGTCTTTGACACCTGTCAGAGCTGACTGCTCCAGCCGAGGAGCCAGCTACCCCAAGCCCGCTAAAGAGATGCGGCCGTCTCGCCGTCAAATGATTCATCCTTCCAGTACGCTATCAGTACTTTTTAAGCATTAATTACCACATGGAAGGGCATGCCAACCACACATCTGCACGAATAGCAGGGGGGCTTTCTGATGTAGTAGATCTTCATACACCTCGGAGGACTCGATCCAGTATCATGTGCCTCTCAACATTCTGGGCGAGGCTGCGCACTGAAAATACGCTGTAGTCTCGACCCAAAGTCAGGGACTTGTTCTGCGCATGGGGGAGAAATTCTTAGTTTCGAGGTTCTGTATCACGGCTGGATCTGGGCTTAAGTTCGGCGAAATCCCCAAGTTTAGCACCGAATAGCATGACCAAAATTCTAACCTATATTCTCAGCACGACACATTGTTGGATGATTGTTGAATCTAATCAGGCCAAGCTTGGGCGCTTTATCCTAAGCCAATGATTTACAAGTCTTTTTGCTTAATAAAAGCCGCCTTGAATTGAATTCCTCCAGGAAGCCGCAGAGCAGCATGGGAGTATTCTAGAGCACTTTGGCATGTTTGCTCGCCTGGTGATCGCCTTGCCACAATTTGATGGTTGCAATAGTTGGCATGCGCACTCTGTGCCAGTCTAAATCGATGGCGACACACACAGATACACATACACATACACATATATATACACACATATATATACGCATACACATACATACACACATACGTTTTATTTAGATCTTCAACCCATCTGGAGAATTGGTCCGTAACTCTTCCTCTTCAAAGTATTGAACTACACTTCTTCTCGACCCTGTCGTCGGGTAGATGGAGTCGCATAACCTGTCCACGTCCAAAGCTGCGACGTTGCAACGACCTGGCTATGACGTATTTATTTTTCGTTTGTTTACACGTACCAGGCAAGTTTATCTACCATTAGTGGCTGCCCTTCAGATGTAGATTTAGGCCTGACATGACAGCGAGTTTCGCAATCGAACAAGTAGGTGTGAACTACCCTATATCTGAAGTGGCCCTCAACATGCTGGCGAGTTTGGCTGATAGTAGCTAGGATCGGCCGCAAATTGTTAGAATTCTGTCTCTGAGAAGAAAAGTAAGAAGAAGCGGGCTTTTTTTTACGTGGACCGGATCAACCATTTTAACACTTGTACATGATCCTCGTGTTGGCTCATAAAACTTTTGAGGTAAAACTAGTAATCCTATATTGGTGCTCCTTTGTATATGGTGAATCAGCCTTACCGTGGCTTATCCATCCCATCTACAAGAACTTGCTCTGAATTGTTCAAAAACCAGCCCTAGCAAGTGCTTACAGTAGGGCATCCGCGCACCGGATCAACACTCGATGGCTCATTGATCGCAGCCGGTTACCGCGGTCAGCATTTGGCCCCGATGTCCTCGCCCACTCTTTACGATCTCGTGGAGACATTACACAATACTGAGTACATACAAAGCAGCGAATCCCGAACGATGGTAGTGGGCTGTGAATGCAGTAAGAACTTTATTGCAATTCTGATTAGGTGCTGACATTTCACAAGAGCACCAACAGCCGAGTAGGGCGTTGCTGCCGATCCCTTGCCTAGGGCGCACGCTCTTTCAGCCGCACTTGCTCATAAGACAAAGTCTGCCACGACTAAAATTTGCTCGACTGAAAGAGAAAAAAAAGAAAGAGAAATGCTGGCCGAGGAAGAGGGGTAACTCGATTCTAGTCAAACACATACCTGCGTCATTGATTGCCTCGGAAACCTGCTTGCGACTCCTCATTGCACATGCACAATCGGGATTCGTTCAACATGTCGCGAAACCCGGTCGGCCTCGCCCTTGCGACCTTGTTCGCGGTGGCTCATTTCGCCTGCGCCTCATCTGGCGACGATGAGAGCGGCCAGGTGGGCGAAATGTCTATCGTCTTCCCACAAAACGACACGTACGCGGTCGTTTCCCCGTTCCCCGTCATCTTTGGGTACCAGAACGCGCCCGCGCTGCTGTCGTACAACTCGGAGCTGTCGTGGTCGGTCCAGTGCGCGCAGGGCTCGCTGTACGGCAGCGACACCGTCAACGGCTACAAGTACGCCCAGGTGCCGTCGGGCGGCGCGTACTATATTCTCAACTCGACCACGACGCTCCAGGATGCCCTCCCCGGCGGCAGCAAAGACCCGGCGGGCCCGTACGGTCGGTGGCACGGCGAGGAGGACGCGTGCTCCCTGAGCTGGGAGTTTCACTACTGGACTGTCTGCTCCAAGAGGCCCGATGGCGCGACGCTGATCCAGTCGGGCGTGGGAAAGAGGTCGGGCAAGATGTACTTTACGACCCGCCCCGGTGCCAGGCTGCCGAGAGATGCGATTCGCGATTACCAGGGCTGTGCGCTGAAGGGGACCGCGGAGAAGGTCGCCAACAGCTCGACGGCGTGCCCCAATCTTCTTGCGCAGCCCGAGGCGCAGCCCTGCAACCTCGACGTCAAAGCAGCAGCCAGCAGCCTTGCAGGTGCGGCAGTCTCGCCGACCACGTCATTTGCAGGCACGCCGACATCGAGCACGGCAACGTCGACGGCGAAAACGACGTCTTCTTCCGGGCCTGTGGGAACTGCCGGTAGCGGCTCCTCAAATGGGGGGAGTGCAAAATCCGATGCGAGTAGGCTCGGGCGGGGTTCGCATTCCGCCCTCTGGGGAATCTGTATCGGAATCTGCCTTTCCACTTTTCTACCAGTGTGTTGGAAATGATATTGTAATGCAACGGGCGATCCAAGCCCCTGAACCAGTTGTTCGAGTATCGAGACTCTGATTATCTATGCTATGAAATGAAAACGGTAGCTCTATCTAGCACGTTCCAAACTATACTGCTTGAATATGCGCCACACCCCGTGAACTTGTAAACGAGAAACCAAGCTAGGCGAGAGGAACCGTCACAGTCCCCGCGACGGTTACTGTGAAATGAGAGGCTGCAGCGCAGACTCTCTCCTGATTCGGGTCGCGTGGCGTAAAGTTTGCGCAACCACGAGGACATGCGACGTGGTGTCACCTCTCGCCATTTGCCCATTCATCATCAACGAGCCGTGACCCCCTTGGGTTGCAGCGGTGCATGCCTAGTCCATACTAGTTTCCCGCGCTGGCACACGGGATTCGCTTCCCAAACAGGCAAACTCCTGTCGGGGACGGTATTGTGCCAAGAATCACAAAGGCGCCGCCCGCCAGCTTCAAGTTTGACTTTTCGCCTCTGAGAACCTGCAACGCAAGCATCGAGGCTATGCTACGCAATTTTTTTTA
Source organism: Cordyceps javanica (assembly GCF_051103115.1). Lineage (NCBI taxonomy): Eukaryota > Fungi > Ascomycota > Sordariomycetes > Hypocreales > Cordycipitaceae > Cordyceps > Cordyceps javanica. Next base: position 5,670,746 of record NC_139296.1, read on the forward strand.
TTAAATTCTTTTAAACTCTCAGGGGACCCGACAGTTCGGTAGCTCGGTTGCTGGACTCGCCCTCGCGAGTTAGCGCCTGGCCGGTAAACAATCTGCACACGCACACACACACACACACCCTGTGCCTCGATTTCATCTGCCCTATCCTCAATCCCGGCTGTCAATTCCGGTTCATTATGACGTGGCTGTATCCAGCAGAGTAGGGGCTTTGACGCTCTGGGTGGCTCATTCTAAGTTTGTGTTAGTTTACTTCCCAAATAGCGGATCGCTCCTCATGGAGACATCACCGGCGACAAACTTGATGTTGTATCCGTAGAGTTGTATATATATGCACCCGACCTCCCGGGTCTGTTTGAAAATACAACATCACCAACACCACCTGCAATTCGATTCAAATACGAGCGTCAAACCAAAACAGTCTGAGCGCGTTTCCATTATTGCAAGCATACACCAAGCTTGATTGCGCACACTACAACAATATATACAACTTCCATCACCCTGCACATCCATCATCTTCACAATGGTCTGCCTGACAACGTACCTTGTCGGTGCCGTCGGCCTGTGCATGGTCGCCGGCGCCCAGAACTCGACCGCCCCCCCAAGCAACGCGCCGCCCAGAAACCCCATGCTGCAGCTGAGCGCGGACGAGTCCTTCCACTTTGAGATTCTCCGCACGCTTTCGCTGTCCGTCGCCGAGGGCGCCGACCTCGGCGAGGTCCTCGTGGCGGCGCGGCAGATTGAGGCTTCCGACTTTGAGAGCTACTACCGGGCCTTTAACAGCCTCGCCGAGCGCGTCGACGAGCAAGGGCGGGCGATTGACGCGACCAAGTATCCCGCCTCGTTCCGCGCGATGCGCCTCAAGGCCGCCAGCTACTTCCGCGCCGCCGACTTCTTCCTGCACGGGGACTGGGAGGACCCCCGCATCGACAGCCTCTGGGCGAAGCAGACGGCGGCGTTTGACGACGCCCTGCCGCTGCTGACCAACCCTGGCCGTCGCACGACGCTCAGGTCCGCGGACGGCGCGTTCGAGATCCCCGCCATCTTCTACGGCGCGGGGGGGAAGCAGCCGGGCCGCCGCCGCCGCCCCACCATCTTGATGTGCAACGGCTTCGACGGCGCGCAGGAGGAAATGTTTCACGTCTTTGGCAAGGCCGCCCTCGAGCGAGGATACAACGTCATCACCTACGAGGGCCCCGGCCAGCCCACCGTCCGCCGCGCGCAGAACATGGGCTTCATCCCCGACTGGGAGCGCGTCGTCACACCGGTCGTCGACTACGCCGTCTCCCTCGCCGAGGTCGACCCCGAAGCCATCGGCGTCATCGGCTACTCCCTGGGCGGCTACCTCGCGTCCCGCGCGGCCGCCTTTGAGCCGCGCATCGCCGCCGTCGGCGCCATCGACGGCATCTACGACTTTGGCGCGACCTTTACCGGCCAGCTGCCCGCCATCGCCAGGCAGTGGCTGCAGGACGGGAAGCGCAGAGACTTCAACGACCTCTTTGCCCAGGCCGTCGGCGACCCCAGCACCCCCACCGGCATCCGCTGGGCCGTCCAGCAGGGCCGGTGGTCGTTCAAGGCCGACGACTTTTTCGACTTTGCCACGCTCATCCAAAAGTACACCCTCGACGGCGTCGCCGAAAAGATCAGGCAGCCCATCTTCATCGGCGACGCCGAGCTCGACCAGTTCTTCCCCGGCCAGCCCCAGCAGCTGGCGGATGCCGCGACGAGCAGCTCCAACAAGGTCATTCACCGGTTCAAGGCTGATGATGGCGCTGGCGAGCACTGCTCCGTCGGCGCCGCAGTCTACCAGAACCAAGTCCTCTACGACTGGTTTGAGGACGTATTCCAGGGCAGAAAATAAGCAATGCCAAAAAAAATAAAAAATGAACAAGATTGGTGGCACATGTTTTTTTCTATTGCATCAGCATTTACGGGCATACTTGGGGTTCATATTTTTGTTGGTAATTAGCGTGTCTTTTATCCTAAATTGTAATATATCACTAGTCTTAATGAATCAACGTCCATTATACCATCAACTATTTCCCAGGTATTTTTCCCCATCAACTACTACTTGCATTCCAGAAAAATTCTGGGCTAAGCAGTTGCTCCAAGTTGAGGTCTTGAATGTTGGAGATGTCCTCGGGTAAACCATTCAGCCACGCAAAGTCGTCAGGTAATGACGGGGCGGTATTCGCCACGTCCTCCTGATCATAAATGTTGACAACGTCATTCAATGCGGCGGCAAGCATTTCTTTTCCGCGTTGATGCAGCATGACGAGAGACCGTGCAGTACGCATCGCTTCGCGCGTAGCGTGCGTGTTATACACGGAAGCAACATCCTTGAGGCACTGCATGGCATCGGGCAGCTGTGATATGGACGATATGGTGTCGATTGCGAGCAGGACGCAGACGATCTGGAAGGGGACGTAGGCCATGTGGTGCCACGGGGCGCGGTCGATGAGGATTGCACGGGCGGCCTGGATACCGCTGGCTGTCAGAACCAGGATCCGCTGTATTGTGGTGTCCGGTAGGGAAAACTCCATGGAGCGCAGGCGGCGGCACAGGCACAGAGCAAGATTGCACTGGCCCAAAACTGTTGGTGGCCGGCTGTGAACACGGTCGAGGACCGTTTGCAGCGCAGATTCAAGCTCCGAGGCTGCTTGCGTTCTTTCAGGGTCCAGCTGTATAGTGAATGGTAAAAGCTCCATCAGCTCAGTGGTGAACTCGCCTGGCCACTTTGAGGGAAGTGCGCATGTCACGCCAGAGAGAGGTACGCGGCTCAAGCCCATATCATAGGACATCCATATGTTGAGATGCTGTGAGACGGCCAGTAGTCTCCTGTTGACCTCGATGTTGCTCGCCTCTTTTGTGTCGGGACGCAGTGCTACGTGGTCCGTGTCTTCTACCGTCATGCCTGCGGCCTCGAGCATGTGCAGCACCGTACAGCTTGCCATCCATGCAGGATAGTGCGTCCCGGCAAGCCGGAGATAGATGACTCGAAGCAGCCAGGCGGTTATGCTGGAAACAGAAGGCGGCTCAGAGAAGGACTCCTCGAGCATGCGCTTGGCGGACTCGACAAGATCAGGCTCTGTCCTATCCGCGTGCACCTGCGAAAAAAGACAGCCCAAGGCGGCAACACCGCACAGCACGGCATCAATCGGTTCCGGTGCGCTGGATTTCGCCCACCGAAGACGGACGTGCTGGTCCAGCTCGCCGGCATCGATGAAGCTGTAGGTGGGATGCAGCTTCTGGAAGTACACGCCGGCCAGGTACGACATGCGCTGCTGCGACAGGAGCTCGGTAACGGAACGTGCCGTGGGACTCTGCACGGTCTGGCGGGATCCGAGAAACGCGTTCCACGCAAAGGTCTGCACGCGGGGGTTATTACCCTTGGGCTCGGACCTGAAGCCGAGCCGGTGCACAAAGGCCGGCCCGGAGTTGGCCTCGAGCGAGCGCGCCTGGTGCTCGACAGAGGACGCGGGCGTGGTGGTGGTGGTGTTCTCCACGGGCGAGCGATGACGCGTCGGCCGCGGCAGGCCTGCGCTCCGCAGAGGTGCGCGGCCGGAGTGGTCCGTCGTCGTCGTCGTCGTCTTGCTGCGCATTCTGCTGCCGGCCGAGTAGCGGCAGGGATACTCGAAGCGGACGCATGTGCCGCATGGCTCGGCGCCGTCGCACTTGCGCTTCAGGTCCCGGCATGTCTGGCAGGCCAGCCGCGACCGCTTGCGCCCTTGCACCGATGTCATTCGATGGGCTCTGCCGGCTTACAGGCTCGGGGGATGGTGTGTGTGCGGGCGGCTTGAGGACGGGTAAAGCGGAAGCCAAGCGGTTTGGTGGAGATGCAAACAAGTGGAGGGGGAGGTTGAGAAACCCGACGTGTGAGTTGTCGCGGATCAAAGTGATGGGGACTGTATGATGGATGCGATAAATCTCCCCCATTAGTAATACGGGTTCATGATGAATACTAGAAGAGGTCGTTTGGTTTGTGATTTAGGCGCGCGATGAGTTTTCTGCCTCCGAGACGCGCCTTGAAAGTCTACACCGCGCGTACTCGGTAGATTTTGCCGTTTGAGCAGGTGGAGACGGGAGACCCCTGCATCGGGAATAGTGTGGCCGGAAATGGCGGCTATATCGGAAACCACGCATATTGCGGAGCGGGATGATACGACAAGTAGAAGCCAAGCCCATTATTACATGACAGAGCTGCTCTTATTAAGTGGCCTGCATATGCATCTTGATTCTTTCACCAAATTCCAAAAAACCAGATGCGACCGTCAAGCCGTGAGTAGACATCATGGCGCGCACTAGCCTCCCAGACGTAGAGTCTGGTGTGACGACTCCCGGCTACACCAGCCAGGCAGACTCGGTTGAGCGACAGCCCGAGAAGCTCCAAGCAGCCATCGCTGCTGCCGCTGATGAAGAACCGCCCGACGGCGGACGGGACGCCTGGACGCACGTCCTCCTCATGCACATTGTCTTCTTCAACACCTGGGGCGTCGTCAACGGCTACGGCGTCTTCCAGGAGTACTACACCCGGGCGCTGGACCGCCCGCCCAGCGACGTCGCCTGGATCGGCAGCGTCGAGACATTCCTACTCTTCGGCGTCGGCGTGGCGTCGGGCCGGGCCACCGACGCCGGCCACTTTTTCCCCGTCTTCTACGCCGGCGTCTTCCTGGAGCTGCTCGGCGTCTTCATGACCTCGCTCGGCACAGGCTACTGGCACTACTTCCTCTCGCAGGCCGTCTGCATGGGCATCGGCAACGGGCTGACGTTTTGCCCCGCGCTCGCCATCCTGTCGCAGTATTTCAAGAAGCGCCGCGCCTTTGCGGTTGGTCTGTCGGCGGCCGGGGCGGCGGTTGGCGGCCTCGTGTACCCGATCCTCATCAACCGGCTCATCTTTCACGAAAAAATTGGGTTCGGCTGGACGATGCGCTGCATGGGCCTCATTATGCTCGTCAGCTACATCCCCTGCTTGTTCTTGTTCAAGCCGCGGCTGCCGCCGAGAAAAACGTCTGATTGGATCGACACGACGGCATTCAAAGACGTGCCCTTCATCTTCTTTACGATTAGCATGTTCTTTGCGTTTTGGGGACTGTATTTTGCCTTTTTCTTTCTCGGTACGTTTGCTCGCGATCGGATCGGCGTCGCGCAGCCTATCTACCTTGTCGTCCTGCTCAACGGAGTGGGCGTCGTCGGCCGCATCTCGCCCACCATTGTGGCGGACAAGTGGTGCGGCGCGCTCAATCTCGTCATCGCCATCGGTGTCGTTTCCAGCCTGCTAGTGTACTGCTGGGCAGCTGTTTACTCCTCGGCGGGCCTGTACGTGTTCGCCGTCATATACGGCCTGGTGGCGGCCGCGCTGCAAGCCCTCTATCCGGCTGTGGCGACGACGATGACGCCACATCCGAGCAAGACTGGCACGCGTGTCGGCATGATTTTATTCTTTGTCAGCTTGGCCAACTTGACCGGACCTGCCATCTCCGGTGCCATTATCGAACGCTCTGGCGGCAGCTACCTCGGTGCGCAAATGTTTGCCGCGACGGCGATACTGCTGGCAACAGTCATGGCTGTTGGAGCACGGGTGGCAAAGGCGGGCTGGAAGCTTCGAGTCAAAGTCTAGAGCATATGTACTGGCGTTGCGGGGCTAAAATCATAATCATCATGTGCATATAAATGAGCATTCTAGGCGGATGTTTTTTTTTTCTTTTTCAAATGGCATTGAATCAGGCGGACCACTTATTCTATAGAATCTATTCATGTAGCTCAGGCTTTGGGGGGGAATACACTTGCGAAATTGACAAAGGAGTATCGACAAACAATATAGACTGTCATTTGGCTCAATAAAAATAAGCTCGCCCGAGATTAATCGTTGCACCCTGATCCTGCTTTTCCGGGCATCAAGCTTCGGTTACGGCACTTGACTACCACACTGCATCTCATCCGCTCTGCATAATTGCAAAGACTTTTGGCATTTGTAACATTGTTTCTTGAATTTTGGTATATACTGGTCATAATATTCATAGGGAAAAGTCCAAAGCAGCCAGTTGATGCGCCTTGAGTAGCCAAGCCTGTTACATGGCTCAACGTGGGACGGGGCTCAAACTATATACAATGATTCCCGGACATGGCCTGGGAGGTAGTTGCCCCACGTTGAATAGAATGGTGAAACTTGTCAGAAAGAAAAAAAAGAAAAAAAAACAAGACAAGTATTAGCTTTTTAGGAGCGGTAATTGACACCGTAAATCTTAAACGAGGTTTTTGACCCGGCAAAGTTGACCTCGCCAATGTCGCGGCATTTCTTGACGCCTCGCTTCTTGTTGGCGCGCTTGCCGATGCTGACGTACTGGCCGCTGCCAGCGCCGGCGCGGCGGATCGTGTAGGTGGCGCTCTCCGGCTCGTACTCAAAGATGAAAGCCTGCGCCTGGCCCTGGTCCTTGGCCAGACCGCCGCTGGAGGTGATGAAGCTGCCGTCCGAGGCGGACTGGACGTAGAAGGACTTGCCGAAGCGGTCGCCGTCCGAGTTGGTGATGATCCACCGCTGGGACGCGTCCTCGTGCTTGTCGGTGGCGGCGATGCCGACAACACCCTTGTCGTCCTTGGCGGTGCGGCCGAGACCCATGCCGTCGGTCTCGATGGTGATGTAGCGGCCCTCGGTGATGGCGCCGCGGATGCGCTTGTAGCCGTCCTCGACGAGGCCGTTCATGTCCTGGTTGGCGTTTTCCTTGCCGTAGGGGACGGCGGGATAGTTGCCGTGGGCGTAGCCGGCGAGACACTTGGAGGGGCCGACCCAGGGGCCGGTCAGGGAGCCGAGGGTCAGGTTGCCGCTCCAGTTGTCGTCGTCGAGGGCCTCGGGGGTCCGGACGGACGTGATGCTGGGGAGGGAGTAGTCGGGGTTGTTGAAGTCAAAGGCGTTGACCATGTTGGTCATGTGAGCACGGCGCCAGGGCGTGATGCCCTGGTTCTTGACGTCATAGCCGTTGGCTTGCGCCCAGGCCTCGATGAACATGATGTCCGAGGTGTGATCTCCCGTCTCGGCAAAGACGTTGCCGCCACGAGTCCACGGAGAGATGATGTAGCGGGGAATACGAGGGCCTAACTCATGAGAGGTTAATTGGGGGACTTCCCAAGGTAGCAGTGTGTAAAGTGTGTAAAAAGAGGTGGAATGTTTTTTTTAGACTCACCAGGACCAATGGGGACAGTTCCGCGGCCAGAGTCAAACGGATCGGTGATCCATTCACCGGCTGCGTCCTTGGGAGCAACAGGGGGCACAACATGGTCGGCCCAGCCGCCCTGCTCGTCGTAGCTGATGACGAGGGCGGTCGAGCTGTAGAGCGGGCTGTTGATGACGGCCTCGACCACGTTGCGCTGGAGCCAGGCGCCGTCAACGGGCATCTGGGGCGGGTGCTCGCTCTGCTCGGCGGGGCCAATGATCCAGCTGACCTGCGGGAGGGTGCCGTTGGCGCAGGCGTCGTAAAAGGCGTCGAGCCCGGGGAAGGAGATGCCCTTGTCGCGGAGGGCACCGCCTTGGGGGGTGTCCTGGTACTGCTTGAAGTAGGCCAGCATGTTGTCCTCAAAGTTGTCAAAGTCCTGCCAGACGCGCCAGGAGATGCCAGCATCCTCGAGGTACTCGGGGGTCGTCTTCCAGGTGAAGGGGAAGCAGTTGTTGCCGGGGGAGTCGCAGCCGGGACTGGCGCGGTTGGAGAGGATGTTGCCGCCGCTGCCGTCGGGGTTGGTGGGGGAGCCCTTTGTGTTGACGGTGCCGCTCATCCAGGTGATGCGGTTGGGGTCGGTGACGCCGAGGATGCTCTGGTGCGAGTTGTCCATGACGGTCCAGCCCTCGGCAATGTCAAAGTGCGTAGGGACGTCCTCGCGCTTGAAGTAGCCCATGTTGTAGTCCGTGTCGGACGTGACCCAGGCGTCGCCGCGGCCGTGGTTCCAGGCGCCGTGCATGGCGTCCCAGCCGTTGGAGCCGCCGTTCATGCACTGGGTGGCCTCTTTCCAGTCGCCGCCGAGGTAGTTGATGTGCCAGGGAGACAGGCTGTTGACGCCATTCTTGGTGCCTTTGATGGCCCTGAAACTGGGTGTCAGGTTCACAACACGAGATGTTTTTGGAGAGAGAGAAGAATGTTATCAAACTGATTTCAACTTACTGCTTGGTGACGGGCACGCCATCGTTCTTCTTGACATTGGGATCGGCAAAGTTGCGAACGCCGGCCATGGTGCCAAAGTACTGGGTGGGTGGGTTGCAGTGTTAGTTCATGATCGCGGAGGCATTGAAGGGCGAGTAAACACTTGCATGATCAAAGGATCTGTTTTCCTGCATGAAGAGAATGATGTGCTTAATGTCCTTGAGGGAGCCGGCCTGTACCCCCATGGCCGAAGCCACGAGGGTGAGGGTGAGTGAGGAGTAGAGCATCGTGGACGTCTGGGTTAACAGGACTACAGGTCTTTTGACGTGAAATCAACAACAACCCTTGCGGGACGGTAAATGACAAGGCGCGGGGTGCGAGAAGAAGGAGCAGCCTAGAAGCTTTCTCATCCCAGAGTGTGACAGGCGACGGAGAGAATATTTATTCCTTTTTTTTTCTCCCCAGTGAGCGGCGATAAGCCGAGAGAGGCCTGACGTATGATGAGGAGCTAATTGTAAATAGAGAACGGGCCTTTGGGGGGGGAGGGAAGAGGTCCGGTGGTACGGGGGCATGCAAGCATGGGGGCTGGATTAGGTGCATGACATTGGCGATTTCCATGAGTATTATTTATTATTATTATTTATTGATTTTTGGGTCAATTCCCATTCTCGCAGGCAAAAACCACGTTGTTCGGCCAGGGGACATTGATCTCCGCCAGGCGAGGGCCACGGCGGAAGAAAAAAAGAAAAAGAAAAAGAAAAGAAAAAGCGAAAGCAAACAGAAGAGTAAGTAGGCGGGCGCGCCAGAGCCGCCCAGAAAAGGCAATATCGAGAAACGTCAAACCAATCGGAGGCAAGTCAAAGGCCAAGAGGTTGCGAAAGGTCATGGGCCAATAACGGGCCGGGGCTGGGACACGATGGCGAGGCACGGGTGCGAGGGGGTCATGGTGGATGAGAGAGTTCAATACATAAGTAGTCAAGGTGTTTTTAGGCCAGCAACAAAGCAACATCTTATCGACTAGCCTTGTGAGCGGCAAGGAAGAATGAAAATGGTGGGTTGTTGTGGAGAAGGCAAAGACGGCAAAGGCAAAGACGGCATGACATTTGTCAAGTAAAGGTTGTTACTTTGCGGGCGCATGGGACTGGGGGGCAATGAATGACTGGAGCTCGGGACACATGAAGCCGGAGGATTAAACTAAAAAAAAAAAAATAAAGACTCGGAATGAGAGAGAACCTGTTGCTTGGAGCACGTGCGGCAAAGAGCGACGAGATTCATAGCCAAGGCCACATTGGGAGATCGGTCATGGTGTGCGTTGTTAACTTGTTGGCAGCCACCTCCGGTGAGCGAGTTGGGTTGGGACGAGGCGGTGACGAGGGGCCAGATGTGCCGGGGGGGTGAGAAGCTAGAGTAGTATGGGGAAGGAGGGAATATAGAAGGAGGGGGAAAGTGATACTTATCAGCAGAGGCAAATACCTGGGATATATGACTCTATCAAGAAGCGGTATTGGGGGTGACTTGAAGGCTCAGCGTGTTGTACTTGGTGATTGGCATGTGCGTTTGCTATTATTGGGTGACGGCGAGTAAATACCCGGATACGAGCGGGATCGGGAAGAAGAGAAAGAGAAGATGAGAGAGAAGAGTTGCCTTTTAGAAGCAGCAGGAGACGTTGTAGCAGTTGTAGCAGGCGAGTGGTCCGTCTCTAATAGCAGGAATCTGCACCTGGAGCACAAGTTGCTATGCAGAATGGCAAGGGAGATTTGATCTTGGGCGTTGATCAACCAAGTTGTACGTATAATTGTCTATAGGTACCTTGAGGCATCCACCTAGGTAGAGAGGCAAGTATACAAGTAGACGGCATCTACAACTCCCAACCTAAACTGGGATACCGAGCGAGCGAGATGTTGCAGCCACTGAAGCCACTGAAGCCACTGAAGCCACAAAACCACCAAAGCAGATGGGCGAGCGACGGGATTGGTGGCACGGGCCTACGTACCATGGCACAGGGGAACAAGACGGGAGTGACGAGAGTGAATGATGGGGCGGCACGGAATGTGGAAACACGTATTGCTGGTTTTTCTTCTTTGAAAAAAAGAAGAAACCATGGAAACGGCCTGCTTTCGTATTCGATTCAAAAATTGCAAAAGCAACCACTTGCTTCGCCCCGGCCACTCACTGTCTGGTCAGGTCAGGTACAGCGACAACTTGCAGGGGCGCGCACAAAGAGCCGCCACTGAGCAAGTGCCTTAGTTAGTGCCTAATAAGTATGGCTATAGCGAGTTGCGGTGGGCTAGGGCGGGCCGACTATAGCGGGTTGTAGCGTCCTTTTTGGCGGGCAGTCCAGAGTCTGCAGCGCACCACGTGCACCCGTCGTCGGGGTAATCAGCAGGTGCCTTGCCTTTCTACTACCTACTAAATTGCCTGCTTGGAATTGTTTGTAGGTACCCAAGGTAGGTAGTAGTAGTTGAGTAGGTAATGACGGCCGCCATGTGCCTGGTGCCCCGGTACTTTGTCCTTGCTGGCTCGGCAACTCGGATGAAGGGTCAAACATGCAAGACTCCAAGGCAAAGGTGTAATCGATGAATAATCGAGAGCCCTGATTTGCTTACAATGCACAGTGACCCATGATGGTTTTTTTCTGTTGCAAAAAAAAAATCATCCCCCTTTGGCAAATCACAAGGCCGACCCTTGGCAATGCTAAATCCGCATGACAAAGGCCGGCCGATGGCCCCAAGTCACTTTTGCATCCCTTCGCATTCTTGGCAAACTGCTTTTTTTTTTTTCGCAACTATCCCATGATATGAAGGCGAGCACGAGACTCATTCTGCAACAAGAATTCTAAAATCAAAATCAAAAGAAAAGAAAAGAAAAGAAAAGAAAAGAAAAGAAAAGGCAGGCGAGCAGCCTCGGTTGTCCAAATGACGCCACCAGTACATGGCTACAGGGTAGTCACGCTCAAAACTGTAGATTGCCTCCCCCTCCATGGTTTATCGATTGTATGACTAAAACTACCTACGGAGTAGAGACCAGAGCCTGACACTTGACACCCTATACTTTTCCGACCCCAAGAGACATATCCGTACATGCCTCTACATACTCCCTTCATGCTCTGCCACCAACTTGGCCAGCCATTTACACGACATCCAAGACAAATCGGAGCCCCGCCATTGTCCGGCCTTACAGGGACCCCTCATCGGCATTGTGGCTCCCCTTGCCCCCCCCCCTCTCCTTAGCGTTGCTGATCATCGCTCATCGGCAGCCAAACTTTGAGCCCACGTTTCTTTGACTGAGCCCAGTATTAGTCGTCACCAGCTGCGCGCCCCCATCACCTGCGAGCGTTGCGTGCACCTCGTTAGCGTGCGGTGGCCCCGCGGTGAGTTGACTAGCAACTACTCCGTAGTTAGTTGGTGCATCGTTGGGCTGCCCATGTCCAGGCCCGGTGCAGGTTATTGTAAGTGTAGGTCGCCCCCATGCAAAGAAAGGCTTTGCCGCCCACCCTGCATTGAGAAGCGTTTCCTTTGTCTGATAATTATCCGTCTTTGTCTCCGTGACCCGGATCCTGCCGCGAAATCAGATTGCTGGCCGGCCAGAGCTTGTCCGTGTCTCAGTGCGCACGCCACCCCGCTGTTTCTTTCCCCTCCAATGCAGAATTTGTGACTGTGAGCCGACAAGACAAAGCGGGCGAGAGAGAGAGGGAGAGAAAGTAGTAAACAGAGAGACAGACACCTCGGAGAAACTCGTCCCTCAAACATTGTTTTCGTTGCGTGCGTGCCTCCATGTACGCACCTCGACATCTTCACACGGCAACCGCACCATCATGGATGCGCCGCTGAAACCTCGTCGCCGCCGCTTGTCGCTCTGCGGCGGCTTGCTGCTACTGCTGGGCACGACCACGCTGTACCTCGTTGTCGCGCTGCGATACTCTGCCGCCGCGTCCTACCCATTCTCCTGGGCCGTGCCGCCGCGGCAGCAGCAGCAGCAGCAGGGTGCTGCCGGTGACGCCCGTCCGGCTCCCGGAGACGTGCGCGACCGCTTCGCGCTGCACCCGGAGCTTCACGTTTCCCGTCCTCCTCGCACGCAGAGGCTCGACTGGCGCATCACGCGACACCAGCATCGCCCAGACGGCGTCTTGCGAGACGTCTACTTTATCAATGGTAAGGGAAAAATTGACAGCATACACTGATCGCATCGTGCTTCCCCCAACCCCCCCGGACCTTTACTGATGACGCGCCGCCGCTCCAGGCCAGTTCCCCGGTCCGACAATAGAAGCACGCTCTGGTGATGAGCTGCAAATCACAATCACAAACGACATCGTCAACGATACCGACGCAGGCATCGCCATGCATTGGCATGGTCTTCTTATGAAAGGTACGTCGAGTCTCTCATGCCTTGTGCCGTTGAGTTCTACTCTCGACTAACTCTCGGCAGATGCCAACGAGATGGATGGAGTGACGGGAGTGACGCAGTGCGGTGTCCGCGAGGGCCAGTCATTCACGTACAAGTTCCGAATCGACCCGGAGCAGCACGGCACATACTGGTATCACGCCCACTCCGCCGTGAAGCGCGCCGATGGCCTCTACGGCGGCCTGATCATTCACAGGCCCGCCGATGAGCAGACTGGGCAGACTGATCTGTCGCGACACGAGTACGACTCAGAGAGACTGCTGCTCGTCGGTGACTGGTACCACCGCACCGCCGACAAGGTCTTGAGCCAATACAAGGACTATAAGAATTTCGCCTACGAGGTAAGCCCCCCTCCTGGCAAAGACGTTTTCCGGGACGCACACACGCCTGGGAGGAAAGACTGACTGGTCTGCGTAGCCTGTCCCGGACTCGCTCCTCATCAACGGCGCGGGCTCCTACAACTGCTCCAACGCGGCCCCCGCCCGTCCGGTAGATTGCGTCGAAACAAGCGTCCCGGAGCTTTCCGTGCACGGCGACAAGGCCGTCCGGCTGCGCGTCGTCAACACCGGCGCCGCCGCCGGCCTCTCGTTTCAGCTGCGCAACGGTACCGTGCAGCTGCTGACCGTCGACGGGGGCGGGTACGTCTCTCGAGACACGCCGCAGACACCCACCATCGGCGTCTTGTACCCGGGAGAGCGCATGGACATGCTCCTGCTGCCAGGTGACACGCCGGCAGATGATGAGCACGTATTGGACACTCAATTGAAAATTGTCTTGGACGCCGAGTAAGTCTGCTCTCGAAGTTGACCCGTCGAACAAAGCTGGCTAATTCGGAGACGTAACAGACTCATGCCCATGAAAAATTGGGCACTTACGCGCATCCAAGACTTTCCGTTCAAGTGGCATCGGCTGGGCGCGTCGGTTCGTTCGCGCCAAGACGTTCGGGAAAACGTCGACGTCTTCAACGTCAGAGACGCGCGTGGCGTCGAAATAGACCCAGACTCGCGAATTCATCAGCAGCCAACAGAAACGGCGCTGTTGTACACCAGCCTTGCCATTAACAACTTCAAGCACGACGAACCGTGGGGCGAGGTCAATCACACATCGTGGGTCTGGAGAGACCCCCAGGCCAAGCCGTTGCTCGCGCTCGACAGAGACGAGTGGGCGAATAGCACTGAGCAGGCCAACAACCTCCGCACGTTTCGTGCACCATGGTATCAAGATGGCCAAGACCGTTGGATTGATCTGGTGGTGAATAATGTCGATGACAAGGGCCACCCATTCCATTTGGTAAGTGATCGAGCCCCTCCCTCCCTAACGACCGCACACCCCCCGCCCCTCCCCTGCTGTTCAAAGTTTCAAGGTGGGCTGATTAGTATATATGCAGCATGGATACGCATTTCATGTAATCGGCAATCGTCAACTTGACATCGGCCGCTCCTATAACCCCTACGAACCTGCTGCAACCGAGGAGGAAGCCAAGCACTTCGACACCAAGACGCCACTGCTGAAAGATACGGTATACGTTCAGCCGCACGGATACGTGGTCTTGCGCTTCCCGCTCGACAATGTCGGTGTCTGGTTGATGCACTGCCACGTCCTCTGGCACCAGGCGGTAGGCATGGGCGTGGTGATTCAGGTTGGCAACATCACAGCGTCAAGGCAGCAGAAAGCTGGCCAGACATGCATCGCGTGAGGGGACTTGTCGCGTCGCAGATGGCGCGACTGTCGCAAGCAGCGCTTTTTTTTTTTGGCGTTCTGTACGGAGTTCTCGTGTCTCATATATTCAGTTCAGTGTATAAAAAAGCTACAAATAAATTGTAATTAGCAAATCACTGGCAATGGTTCGAAAGGTACGGAGTAAGGTACTTACGGATAACCTACCTTACCTAGTGGGCCTGGAGATTCTGATGGGGACACTGGCTGCGCTACTTATCGTGCCACCACCATCGTTGTACCTAATTCTTTTCTTTTTGGTGCCCAAAGCAAGTTGAAGCTGCCTCGCTAATTCAATCATGTCGCGCCTCAGGGATGCAGTCGCTGCAGGACCCTGGCTGCCGAACCCTGTTTGCCTGTTTCCCGCCAAGAGCCTCAAAGCTGAGCGCGCCTGACGAAAGAACCTATTCGCGCTTGGAAACAGTCACGTGAAAATCTCGATTGGCGGCGGTGCTCGGCAGACGTTCATCTACCTACCAGTCCGGCTTCCGATGCAAACAAGTGCCCCCCCCGCGATACCTCAGCTCTGACTTTTGCAGTGACCCTGGCAGCAACGTTTCGTTTTTTCCAATCTTTGCTCGGGCGAAACCGGTGCAAGCGACGTGACATCATGGTTATCGTCTTCGCAGCCGACTGCTGTCATCCCTCATAGAGCGCATTTTCCTTGCGCCCACTGTTGGAAAAATACTTGGCGCTATGAGTCCTCGGTTCTTGGATTTTGCTGCTGGCGGCGAGGGTTCGCACGGTCCGCCTCAAAGGCGAGCCAACCACAACCCCGATGAAGAAGTCCCGCGAATTAAAAGATGGGCTCCCAAAGTCAAAACTGGTTGCATTACATGCAGGTTAGTGGGCCTTTTGTGGCTTTTTATTTACTCAAAAGTACTGCATTTTGTCATCCCCCCCCCCCAGGACTGGCGGCTATGACACAATGCTACAGAGTGACACGCTCAGGAGCTGAACAAAGTCTACAGAAATCGTCGTGTCAAGTGTGATGAGACGAAACCAGCCTGTGCGCGATGCACATCCGCCAAGCGCAAATGCGGTGGCTACATGGCATGCACCACACCGCCGCCCCAGAGCTTGTCCGGAGCCGCCATCTCTGACCAGCCCAACTTGTCCTCGGCTCCTCATGGCCACTATCCTACCGAGCAAGAGAGGCAAATCTTTCACCTCTTGAAAACGCTCACCGTGCGCCAGGTCAATGGCGGTATCAAGCCCGACTTTTGGACCAAAAATCTGCTCCAGGCCACCTACGTATATCCCGCCATATGGCACGCCGCGCTCGCGCTTGCGGCCATGTATCAGAGAGCCAACATTTTGCTCAATGGAGGTGAGGCTCGTATGGCGGAAGAGCATAGCACGTTTGCTCTCAAGCAATATACCATCTCCTTCCGCTTCATCATCGCCATGAATCACAGTACGGTGTCGGCGGCCGAACAGGAAATGCTGCTGACTGCGAGTGCGCTGTACACAGGCATCTGCCTGCTGCGCGCTGATCTGTATCAAGCTCAGGTACATGCGGCCAATGCCGCAAAGCTCTCCAAACAATGGAAATTTCTTGATGATGAGGTGGAACAGAGAGCGACGGATGGCGTCATTGGGCGAGCGAATGCCCGGCAACTCACTCGAGACGTGTACTATTCTTTTCATTCCATCGCCAGCTTCTCCGAAGATATTGTCGCCCACTTGCAGGCGTCAGTTTGGCACATTACGGAACCCTTTGCCTCGATTGATGAGGCTTATTATGCATATCTCAATATTCATTCAGGCTGGGCCCGTATCAAGAGTTGGGAACCAGGCTACTTCAGCACGCGCGGAGCGTCTCCGTCACCGGGCCAGATGCAGGTGCGACAGCACGCGCTTAACCTGTGGACGATCCGCTTCGAGAGCTACCTGCAGCTAGGCACCTATGCAAAGGAGGATGCAGATACCATCGAGCTGCTGCAGCTGTTTTGTCTTTTTGAAGAGACATTCGATACCATCATGATACATCGGACGCCGGACATTTGGCTCAAGAATGCGCACAAGTGGGAGCGCATCGTCAAAGCGGCAGAGCGCTTGCTAGAGAAGAAGAACAAAGACCGTGAGGATACCACTGTTTCGACGAGAGGTGTCTTTTATTATTCGCTTTCTGTGCAAGAGGTCCTGCGTTTGACGGGGTTCATCTGTCGCAGTGGCGCCATCAGACGACGGATAATCAAACTGTTACAACAGTGGCGGCACTTTGATGGCTTGTGGGATAATGAGATTTCGTGGAAGCTGGTGGAGGCAAAGATGCTCATCGAAGAAGCGGCACTTGAGGCGGACCGGCCCACAACGTGTGATTGTGTGCCAGAGGTATTCTTCTGTATGGATCACCGCGTGGCGTATGTCAAGATGGAGTTGCCAGAGGATGGCGGTCTTCGTGCGCACATGAAGACTGGCGCACAGCTGAAGAAAGGCTTACCAGGTCGAAAATGGTCCATCGAATTGAGACGCTGATTTGCACTTGCATTCCAGCGATGCATTCGCAAAAAGAGGGCTGTGGCTGATTAAACGCTAATATACCCCCTGCTGTACATCACATACTATAGACTACCTTATTACATGTATATACAAAGAGCCCATGGGCTAAATAATCAGTACACTGGAAGTATCATGCTTCTGACGTGAAGAGCATCGGTTGAGGCAGAAGATCCGGGTCTAGAGTTGCAACTTGTAGGCTTTGACCTGCAGTGTCTAGTGTAGAGGCACTTGCGACGCGACTCATTTCAGTACTGAACCCGTTTCTGATCTGGAGGCGGGAAGCCGGAGGCTGGGACACTGTGGTTCATAATGAATGTTTCAAAAAGGATTGACGACAAAGGAAGCAGTGGATTGAACCATCGCTCCCCATCAGATTGGATCAGCAGGGGGATACAAGAGCAATTGGAGGCAGAGATAGTAGTCATAACTTTTGACTTTGTGTTTCTGTAACTTTTGACTATTGCATCGGGTGAACACCACTAATATGTCCTTTTGCAGACCGGACTGCATCCACCAATGCTATATTTCTGCTCCATGCCTCGTTCCTCACAGACGGAGGAGCCTCTACACGGTCAGGACCAGCTTGCCGCCACGAATCTCACCGTTCCTCATACGATCCAGCGCATTATTCACATCGGAAAGACCAAAGTGGTTTCCCAGTATTCGCGGTGCCCGCAGCCGCCCACTGCACAAGAGCGTCTCCATCCACTCGCAGAGTGCCTGGCCGACCTCGGGCAGCTCGTGGAAGAGCTTCAGCGGCACCGAGTGCGTCTGCATGTGTTTTCCGTTCTCCGCCGTCTCTGGCAGGCCTGCGAGCCCGACCAGATGCGCCCGCCTCTCGACCCGCGCGGGGGGAGTCGGGGGTGGTGACGGAGAGTGGCGCGGGTCGCGGCGGCGCCTCTGCAACGCCCCGAGGAGAAACGAGGCGCTCTCCTTGCCGTTGGTGTCTATGCCGAAATACAGCCTCTCCCCGACGGTCGCTGACAGAATCTCCATCGCCCGGTCCGGGTCGCTGTTGTCGATCAGCAGGTCCGGCCGGGCGTGGCTGTCGGTCGAGAGCCAGAACCCGTGGCGCGCTTGGTCCACGACGACGGCGACCTTGAGGCCGGCGAGCCGCGCGAGCTGGATCGACAAGTATGCCGAGGTGGCAGATCCTGCACCACGTCAGTCGTTTTTGCAACTTTGAGAAGCGATAAACTTGGAGCGATGAACATGGCATACCTCCCCAAATCGCCACCCAATCTCCCTCGAGTGCCCGCTCGTGGTCCTGGATCGAATGGAGCGCCTCGTACCGGACGTCCTCCGGTATTCGCTTGTCGCCTACGCCCTTGATCACGGAGGTCAAGTCTGGTCCGCCCATGATGTTGGAAAAGCTCAGCCCGAAGCAGCTCCCCAGAGCCAGAGCCGATGTCACAAATGCGACGCCCAGCGCGGCGCCCTGTTCCGCCGACACATGACGCGGCAGCTTCACCGCATTGCAGCTCAAAACCACAGCAAATTCTTGATACGCAGCTTTCCTGCCATCTCTGTAGTCGGTAGAGATGGCAATCACCTTATTTTTTAAACGTCAGTAAAAGCCAAAGTATACAACAGCCGTGCATTACTGCGTACTCTATCGCCAGATCTGAAGCGCGACGCTGCATGGCTTTGCGACACCGTTCCGACCAATTCTCGGCCAGCAAGGAAAGGAAAATGCGGTATCCCAAAGTTGAAATCCCTTGAGATCAATCTGATTAGCCAAATGACAATCAGTGGCCGAGTCAAACCTACGGTGACTTCCAGTCGATCGGGTTGAGCCCAATCACTTCGGTTTTCACGAGAATCTCTGTAGCGCCATGGAGCTCAGGAATAGGATAATCGTCGACTAAAGTGTATCTTTGCCGAGGAGCCTGTAAGATGAGAGCAGACTGTCTACTACCACCTCGCAGTATCGAGTTGCTGGTGTATGTGTCGGGGCGCCTCGTTGGCGACGTCGAGGTCATGTTTCGCGGATTTGAGCATCGATTCACAAGTGCAAAGGTGCGATAGCGTGATAAACCAAGTACAAGAAAATGAATGTATCAATGTTCACGTGCAATTCAATGTCCAGTTCCCCGATCTTCGGAATGGTAGTCTTTGCGTCAATGTTCATGGGAAGTTGCGTTTATTCGGGCCGGATTGCGCCATCGCCAATCCGCCAATCCGCCAACCTACCACAGCGGTCATTCGACACACACTTCGACCCGCTGATAACGATACTGTTGCAGGCAATTTGGGCATCGCAACGCGTTCTAAACCAAGCCCTTGCGGATGACGATTGGTTTTACATCATAGCCCCGCCGGAAAGTTGACGCTCTATGGAATGACTTCTACGCCAAAACGACATTCCCCAGCACCAAGAACACCGAGCCAAGAATACACAGATTAGTAGAGGATGCGGCATAAGAGCGCATTTGAAGATCAATCAAGGAGAGTTGCGATTCTGCAATGCCACCATGTCCAACGCATACTGATTCATAACCCCTGAAGCAGTTAAGTACGTAACCTCCGTACTTCGCTCATCCTCTCTATTCAAGTGTTGGGCTCGGATATTTGCTCAAGGCACCAGTCCTAATTGCTAGCCTTCCAATGGTATTGTGCAGCAGGATGATCGGCTGGTGGGAACGCACCACCCTTGTTGGCGAAGAGATTCTCCCTGTAAGTCCCGCCATCCACTGCGTAGTCATCCCAGAACAGGCCTCGCTCTCTGAGGACTGGGAAGAGCAGGTCGATAACGTCCTGGAAAGATTCCGGAAAAAGTGCATAGGCCAAGTTGAAGCCGTCTACGTCCGCCTCGCGCACCCATCTTTCCATTTCATCTGCAATTCTGTCTGGTGTGCCGACAGTGGTTGCACCCAAGCCTCCAATCTTGATATGATTGGCGACGGTGTGTTTCGTCCACTTGGGAACCTCAGGGGTGGACTTTGACCAAGCTTCGACGGCCGAACGGATGGCATTGGACTCGACGTGTCTCAACTCCTCATCGTCGCCGTACGTAGACAGATCGATGCCGGTCCAGCCACCAAACAGGGCGAGAGCACCATCTTCAGACCCATATTGTATGAAGTCTTTGTACTTGGCTTCGGCTTCTTCTTGGGTTCTCCCGATGATGGGACAGAATAATGCCAAGAATTTAATGCCATTGGGGTCCCGTCCGAATTCGTCCCTTGCTTTGGCGCGAATCTCTGCGACATTCTTGGCAATGGTGGATGGGCTGTGGCCGGCCACGAAGATGGCCTCTGCGTTTTTCGCCGCAAATGCCTTTCCAGCACTTGAAGTGCCGGCCTGCATGATAACGGGGGTGCGCTGTGGCGACGGTTGGCAGATGTGCGGGCCTGGTACGGTGAAGTATTTGCCGACATGGTCGATGGTCCGGACGAGAGCCGGGTCTGTGTAGACTCCTGTCTTGCGATCGAGTTTGACAGCATCGTCCCGCCAAGATGCTTGCCTAGTAGTTATTAGCACGTCCCAGGTATACATGAAAGGCGATCCTACCAGAGCTTGTACGTCACATCGACGTACTCCTCGGCTACTGCGTAACGTTCGTCGTGTTTCGGCTGCTCCAGGAAGCCTAAATTTCTAGCAGCAGAGTCTAGGTATCCCGTTACGATGTTCCAACCCAGCCTCCCACCCGTCAAATGGTCGACAGTGCTTAACCGTCTCGCGAGATGGTATGGTTGCTCATACGTGGTTGCAACGGTCACCCCAAAGCCAAGGTTTTTGGTTGCTGCCGCCATAGCAGAGATAACCGACAAAGGTTCATTTACAGGCCATTGCGCTCCGGAGATGATGGCGGGATCTGGGTTTCGAGGACCTTTATAAACATCATATGCGCCCTATCGACGGTTAGTCCTGCAAACATACTTGCAAGAGGGAGACGCACCAGCACATCGGCAATGAACACCCCGTGGAATTTGCCCTCTTCAAGCTTCTTGGCTAAATTGACCCAATGAGAAATCTCATTAAATCGCCAAGACTGATCACGGGGATGCTGCCATAGCCCCGGAGACTGGTGGCCGCTGCACGATTCCACAAAGGCATTGATGATCAGTTTTTTTTGAGCAGCCATTGTTTTCTGAATCTGAGAATACTCAGGGTTGTAGTTGTCAAGTACTTGTGCCTGACTTCAATGGACACAGGAAATTTTTCCAACTGTCCACACGCCTTGCTTCCGATAGCGGCCTACTCTTCTGTAAAGTAGTGTTGCAATGGCGCAATATTGCTTGTTGCGCATGCCATCCCCGCAATGTCGCACTGACGGCAAGGCAACAATTTAAACCGGCTCAATACCGAGAACAGCAAAGGGAGCGAGGCAACTGGTCAAATCATCTGCCGATCTTTTTCGGGTCGGCCTTCATGCAAGATTGGAGCGGAGATGGCGCGTCTGGCTCATGTGCTTGCGCGATATGTTCACAGCCAATCACCTATGAACCGCTGCCCACCTCTCTCGTCTCACGCAAGTCGCGATGAACTAGAAGCGTCGATAAATAAGTCCCAAAAGTCTCATAAATATGTAAAGGCTGGTGTAAAAACTCCAAACTTGCTCAAAAGAGTACAACCTACACCATGTCGGAACGTCTACTCCTCCGGGCCGGTGAGCCAAATCACGCGGTTGAGCCGCCGCTACCGCAGGTCGCGGGCTATGTAGTCATCATCGTCGTGGGATTTCTGATCGCGATAGTAATGATGCTCATTACCAGGATATTGAAAAAGACGGCGGGAGAAGACAACAAAACCACAGAAATGTTCATGACTGCGAACCGGACTGTGGGGACGGGGTTGACGGCGTCGGCTGTGATTTCTTCTTGGCTATGGAGTACTGCGATTCTGGCGAGCAGTCTAGTTGGTTATAATTTCGGTGTCGCGGGTCCCTTTTGGTTTGCCGCTGGGTGAGCTGTCTACTCTTCTCGTGAAAACGACTATACTGATGTCAATAGTTGCTCTCCAATGATTGTCTTTTTCGCGGTTCTAGGCATTGCATGCAAATTGCGTGTCCCCGAAGCACACACCCTGCTAGAGATTGTGAGAATTCGATACGGTAGACTTGGACACATTGTGTGGATCGTACTCTGCCTTGTCAACAACGTTATTGCTATTGCCAATATGCTTCTAGGCGCCAGTGCCGCCATTTCAGCCCTGTACGTCAAATCAGAGTTACACGACAATCACACACAGAATTAACGGAAGACCATGCAGTACTGGAATGCATATCATAGCTGCTACATTCCTTTTGCCTGTTGGAGTTATCATGTACACTTTCGTGGGCGGCATCAAGGCCACTTTCTTGACAGACTACTTTCACACTTTTGTGATCACAATCGTCGTCTGCTTCTTCACCATCAAAGTTTGGCTTACTCCTGAAATAAGTTCCCCCGGAGCGCTCTTTGATACTATTACTCAATTAGCTATCGATAGGCCCGTTCCAGGAAACCATGGCGGGTCATATTTGACCATGACCAGTCGCGATGTGAGATTCGGTTCCCGCTTTGCTTGGAAGTACTGCTGACCTCTATTCAGGCCATGTTTTTTGGTATTATCCATACACTATCAAACTTTGGCCTCGTCATCATGGATACGGGCTTCTTTGCCAAAGCCTTCAGTGCAGCACCCCACGCGGTAGTGCCAGGCTACATCATTGGTGGCATTGCTTACTTTGCAATTCCCTGGAGTCTAGGCACCATCATGAGCTTTTGCGCCCTGGCTCTGGAGAAACAACCATTTTTCCCGACATACCCTCGGTCAATGAATGCGGCCGAAATCTCTAGCGGACTAGTTCTACCATATGCCGCCGTTGCGACCGCGGGCAAAGGTGGCGCGGTCGCAATTCTGCTGGTGGTCTTCATGGCAGTGACCTCGACAATCAGTGCACAAGTAATATCAGTCTCGTCCATCATCAGCTTCGACATATACAGGCAGTATGTCAATCGAGAAGCGAAGGATAGCGACGCAATCCGTTGGAGCCACATCGGTGTAGTCGGTTTTGGGCTCTTCGCAGCAGCTTTCTCTACTGCTCTGCATTATGGCAAAGTCGACTTGGGCTGGACACTGTATATGCTCGGAGTCCTGACATGCCCCGGAATCTTCCCAACTGTCTTTACAATTCTATGGAAGCGGCAGTCAAAGGCCGCCGCAGTTGCATCGCCACTGCTGGGTATGGCGACCGGTATTGGCGTCTGGCTTGGGACAGCCTCCGCCTTATACGGCGAAGTCACTGTTGCATCAACCGGCCAGACCCTACCTTGTGTCTATGGCACAGTTGCTTCCGCTCTCAGCCCTTGCGTCTTTTCTGTCTTGATTACGCTCGTGAAACCGGCCAACTTTCAATGGGCGGACTTCCGCAAGGAGCGCCTCGCCTTCGCCAAATCAGCCTCTGGCGACTCGGACGAAGAGTTGAAGTCACACGACCAGGTTGTCTCTCAGTATGGTACAGACAAGCTTCTTCTTAAGCGCTGGCTGCGGATTGCATCTCTGTGGGCGGTGGCAACGTTTCTAGGGCACTGGGTTCTGTGGTAAGTTGCCGCGAGTAAAAAGTCTTTCCAATACTAACACGAATGCAGGCCACTTCCCATGTACGCTTCTCATTACATCTTTGGAAAGTCATTTTTCGAGGCTTGGGTGATAGTGTCCATCATCTGGGTTTGGTTTACAATGCTTGTTGCTGGGTTTTATCCACTGATCGATGGCTGGAGGGCAATCAGGAATGTTTTAGTAGGACTACGCGGCTCTAGGCCTACTGGGTAGCTAGTTAGCGAAGCTTTGTCTGAATAATACATGTGCGATACCCTAGAAAGGCCGCCAGTATCAAATAGCTGGAGGCCAAAGCAGACTAGTAGCGGGTCAATACCGACGTGCTTCTGTTCTCTGACTATGTTCATAGTCAACAGGATCGCAGGTCTACAGGCACTTCACTTTAGCTGCTGCGACCTCATTTCGCAGGACGAGGCCGGATATCACGGGTAGCGCGGAGCACCGCCATCGGTACCAAGCGTCATCAGCAAAAAGAATCCACCTCGGCGTGGGGTCGAGGCGTATTATTAGCTAGATGTAGCTTTGGCTTTATAAATAAGCTCGATTCTTTGCCTTCTTTCATCTTCGCAACTTCGCCTATGTATATGCTATTCACGAACAGGCACGTACTGTATTTCCACCGCTCAGTGTCCAATCATGCAAAATACTATGTGGGCACCTCGTCAGCGCCAGCACCTGGCTCAGATAGCTTGGAGCTATAAGTGGCTCAAGGCCCCATTCATCATCGGGGCACCTATGCGGGCTCTTGCTGGCCCAGAGCTCGCAATCGAGATATCCGCTGCCGGCGGCCTGGGGTTTATCGGACCGCCTGTGAAGATTGCGGATGCGGGCGCCGATCTGGCCAAGGCTTCACAACTCGCGCGAACCTCAGCTTCACCCGCACTGTCAGCCCATCTAGCCACCTCCGGTACCTTGCCTGTTGGCATTGGATTTCAGACATGGACTACAGCTTTGGATGAGGCAGTAGGTAGCTTGCAGCAGCATAAGCCTTGTGCGGTCTGGCTGTTTGCGCCAAAGCGTGGCCAGGAAGAGCTTGATGAATGGACAGTAGCACTTCGCAAGGCTGAGCCTGAGATTCAGGTATGGATCCAGGTGGGCACATTGAGAGAAGCTGTCGCAGCAGCCGCAAGCTCGTCCCCACCGGATGTCCTGGTGGTTCAAGGTGCAGAGGCCGGCGGGCACGGCAGAGCGGAGGATGGCGTCGGGTTGCAGGCCCTATTCCCAGAAGTCTTCGATGCGACATCCGAATGCAGCATACCTCTGATCGCTGCGGGTGGTATTGCAGATGGGAGAGGTCTTGCAGCAGCGCTCTCTTTGGGCGCTGCAGGCGGCGCGATGGGAACCCGATTGCTCGCCGCCAATGAAACTCGCATCAGTACAGGCTACCAAAACGAGGTGGTTCGAGCCAGCGACAGCGCAACATCAACGGTTCGCACGCACCTATACAACCATCTACGCGGTACCTACGGATGGCCTCAACAATTCGCTCCTCGAACTGTTATCAACAGGAGCTGGATAGACCATCAAGAAGGGGTGTCTTTTGATAAATTGAAGATATTACACGACGACGCCGCCAAATCGGGCGACGCGGGTTGGGGCCCCAATGGTCGGCTTGCGACGTATGTTGGCGCTGCCGTTGGCCTAGTTCATGATGTAAAACCCGCGGCATCCATCATTGCCGAAACTCGGGACGAGGCGAGGGCCATTTTTACATTCAATTCAAACTTTTTGGGTGGTGGCGAATGATTTAGAAGTAATGTAACAATATTCATTATATATGGTCCAATTTGCCGAGGTCATGAGCTTGATCCTCGTTGACAGAACCACCGTAACGGGCTTTTCTGAGGCAGTCAGAGACCTACTGCATCAGAGGAGAATATTCGCATACTATGCACGAACAATTAGCCCTAAGCCCTCGGATTTGTTTCCTTGCGCTTTTACCAAGGCGAGGCCAGCCGGCGTGACTTTTTGGAACTTTGTTTGAATTGTGGTTGCCATCCATCGAGCCCCTTGCCGCCACCGTCCCTCAGGGAATCCTGCAACAGCCAGAATGCGTTGGTAGTCACATGTAAGCCGACGAGACTTCGTATTTCCCCCTTGGAAGATTAAACAGAGGCAAGTTGTAACCCATGTTAATGTTTATACGCCCGAGAGTAAATTTGAGAATGCGACCATACCTACGATTCAAGGTCCGGAGCAAGGGCACTCTCATAAGCTCGTTTCCGGCACTAACATTGGAAGAATGGGGAAACACGCGAATTCGCATTAGTACAGGCACACAGAGAGAATGCCTACTTTATCAATAATTCGAGTTTATAGTGATTTCCCGACACATCAATTGTATATGGGTTGTATTCATGGTACCGACTGCGCGATGAGAGCTGCTCCGAGACTTGAGCCGTCCTTTGTCAGTCCAATTTTGACTCTGGCCTCGCCTTCCGGCCCTATCCCCGGCAAAGCTCGCAGCGCTCGTCTGATTTCCTCTTCAAATCGTGGATAATGCTCGAATAATGAGCCATCAATGCCTATCTCGATGCAACCCGCGGCTGCATCTAGCGTTTTGTCAGAGTCGAGCGTCGCAGCATCGTCATCCACCTGTCGTCGGCCAAAAAGGCAGACAGCTCCGCCGAATCTCAGCCACTTGCACCACCGTTTCCACTTTGAAGTAGCAATTGGCTTGAGCATCGGCACTAAAGGCGCGAGCCTCCCTGATTGAATCACGATTGCTGCCATTGTTGCTCCCGCGAGCTGAGCCGCACGTTTCATAATCGCAGCTCCTAGAAGTAGGAGTGCTTGGACGTCGTTGTTGTTGACCTCATCGACATCCAATGTCGCAGAAATCTTCTCCGCCACCGTTTGCCACTTTGTTGCTTTTGGGTCGTCAAAGCTAGTGGCTAGCATTGATATTAAAGCCGCGTCGATAGAGTATGGCCTTTTCAGCATGGACCCAGGTTTGGCTGGTATTTGAAGCTGTCTCGATGAAATCAGATCCAACATAGCAAGCCTCAGAAGCTCACCAAGATAAAGTCCAGATGTTCGCTTCTCGAAAAGTTGTTTCCCTGGCGAAGAGCTCTCCTGATCGAGCACACTATCGTAGACACAGCCGGGTAAAGCCGATGGCGCTTGGTCAAACCACGCTCCCCACTCTGTATTAATGACCATGACAGAATCTTGAGAGTTCATCCCGGTGTTTGGTTGAAGCAATTTTCTAATTCTAGTCATATCTTCGGCGTATGCGGCGTTTGTACCTGTCCCAAAAATTGCGCCGATTAAAGGACTTCCTGCTTGTGATGAGGTGTATGCCTTGGCCATCAATGTGCCAACGCTATCATTTGTGAGCGCAGTAACACGGACATGCAATTTCTGTCGGTCAATGGCTTCTTGGAGCATAGAGCAAGGATCCTTCCCAATGGCATCCGGAATATCCCAACCCTTGTCCCATTGAAGCATGGTACCATGGTTGACAGAATGGCTAGCATACGTGAAGCTGAAAGTGAAGCCGAGTTTGCGAGCGTCTTCTGAAGCTGGAGTCGTTGAAGTATTCTTTTTGGCGTTTAATTCTGGATTTTCGAGGAGAAAAGTAGCCAAGCTTTTCGCGATAAAATCGAACAAAGGCTCGTGCCTTTGATTGGTTGTCAACGACCGCGGAACTGTATGCTTTGACTGTTTCATCGAGTATGTCGAATTACCGTGCAGCTCAACCGCAGAGATGCGACAATGGGTGCCACCAAGATCAACTGCAAGGAAAACTCCCGTTTCTGACCCATTCGGTATATTAGTCACGAAAGATGGAATTTGCGTGCCACCATTCTCCTCCAACGCTTCACCTGCAATATTTGTCAGTAGATAGTTCCTGGTAAATAGATTTTGGGTACCAACTGATATAATGCAGGCAGTGGTCCGTCGCACCGCGTATGTCAGCCACGCTGAGAGAGAATCCAGCTACTACACCTTGTACACCCACACCAGAGGGCGCAGCTTTGCCCGCCATTGCACCGGGAATGAATTAGAATGCCCTTTGCATGAAGTCGACTGCTATAAAGAAAGCACTTTTATACTGAGCAGGTGTTTCCAAAAATGCCTCGCCGGCGATTTAGCAACGCATTGCTCAACTCCGGGTGTCATCACTCTACGCTGGGCCACTATAAGCGCAGTCCTGCCAGTAGCCCGGCAATACCCGGTGAACTTCGGCGGACACTGCCGGACGCAACATTTCAGCAAGACCATAACTAACTACAGTAATCCGTTCTTGCCCATTCATTGTTGGGTTGCGATATTGATGCCCTGTCGCTGGCTTGCGAGCTCAAGAACTCCATTTGTTCGACACGAGCTCCGGCAAAGTCCGGGATAATTTTCAAGTACGGCTCGCGGTACGAAACGCCTAGATTTGTCGGCGGCATTCTATTCGTAAATAAGCTGGCCCACCACGATCATTATGTTAGGACTTACGGATCTGTCCATGCTACCCAATTCAGCACAATACTCCGTACTCACTCTCAGCCCCGGACGCACCACAAGAACTGGCCCTGATGACACATCCCTGACACCTGTAGTAAGCATGGCGCACTGTGTACTTTGAATGTAGGACTCTGATATGCTGTTACCACCAGCTGTCCCAACTATACTAATAGATGAGGTGGAGTTCAACCCCGCATTCCCCAACTCCCCGGAAACACATCATCTCAGGATTGACTCTGAGTCGGCGAACAAATATTTGCGTACACTAGAGCTGTATTTCCCGCAAATTCTTTGATAGATTGCGGCTCAGCGCAGCCGGACAGGGCAGTGCCTAGAGTCGCCAGCAGCGCCTGCCCGAGACCAGAACTCTGACGATGGAAGACGAGTCAGGAGAGCCAAAGGCGCGAAAGGCCTGTAGTAAGCACCCCGAAGTTTAGTTGGCAGATGCATCCGGGAAGCAGATTGCTAATGCTGGCGTAGTCAACTGTCGCAGACAGAAAATGAAATGCAGAATAGATGCGGGTAACACTTGTCGACGCTGTGAGCGAGCCGGGCTTCCCTGCATCTTCGTACCGAGAGCCAATGCCTCTGCATTCATGGTACCAGCCTCGATGCCTTTGGCGGAAATGGCATCCTACGACGTGACACGTGACATCTTACGGCGCGTCAAGATAATCGAGGACCACCTCGGTCTTCCCATCACGGGCAAACTTGAAGATGCAGGATCGAAGCCCGTGGTTACGCCGACAACTCAATGCGCGCTAATTCCGGAGGACAACACTGGCGATGGCCGTCTCCAGCACTTATGGGATGCGGCCGCGACCCTTGAGAGGTGTACGACTGGAACTTATGATGCATTGCTCTGGGACAAAAACACTATACAGTATCTTTGGCAGACGTATGAGGCGCTCCTACGCAACAAAAAAAAGAAAAAAAAAAGTTGGTCGCTGACAACTTCACAGATTTCATGACAAGATGCCGGGTCTTCACTTTTTCCCAAGTAAAGATATATTCTCTTCTCCGCAACCTCTATTACTAGCATCTATGCTGTACTGCTCAAGCACTCGAGGATCTGCTGAGTATGCTGCTCTTTCGACAGGCTATTTCAGAGTATTAAGCTGCGCCATCTCGCAATTGAGCATACCAGGCAGTGAGCTCGCCATCCCATTCGATAGCCCTGCCGACTCAGAGGCTATTGCGTTCCATTCTGTCCTCGGGATAGTGCTAGCGAGTCTGCTCAACGAAGCCAAGGTTCGCGAAACCGGGCTCTGGATTTCCATTGCGTACAATCTGATCCTCGAGCATTGCCCGCCACAAATTGACGAGAATATTTTCGATTGGCCGAAGATCCTCAAGGGCGTGCAGATAGTTGACCTAGAACACGCATCGCTACATCTGACATGCCCCGTGGTCCCAATAGAGCCCCCATTCTCAGCACTGCAAATTCCACATCACGATCCTCTATATCGACTATCTCGAATGATGCATACAGGTCTCTCGCGATTCTCTGGTCGTGGCTTGCCCGCCATTTGGTCTTGTTTCACGAGCAACATGAGGAGCGGCGTTCAGTCGTCCATTCCGTTCACACCCATCGACGCCGCAGTCATCAGGGACTGGGCAAGAAGCTTAGACGATTGGCTCGTGGAATTTGCCAAGACTGGTGACGAGACTAATCAGCAGCGCACAATTGTCTTCCGTCAATACGTGCTACATCGCCTTGTAGTCCTGTCAATATACCACCCAGCTCGCGGCTGTAATTTGCAATCGAATAGCATCACATTGCATGAGCAACACGAGCTTCTTGTCTCTGCTAGAGCTACATTGAAGTTGCATCTTCATGACAAGTCGATATGGTCAAATTGGGACTTGGTCATGATAACATGGGCAGCCCTCATTGTACTACAGGGGGTAGAGGCTGGCGCCGGCGAACAGGACGGTAAAGACTTCCTAATTTTACTAATACTATGGATTGCGGCTGACTTGGACTAGACTTTCAAAGTATTCGGATACATCTGAATCTATTACGCGATACTAATGAGATGAAGCCAAGTTTACGCGAAAAGCTGGCTGCACGCCTAGAACAGCAACTCGATTCCCTGCATACTCCAAGTCCGTCTGCGGCTCATCATCTCTCAGTAGATATAACCCAGAATTTGGACTACTCGTGGCAGCTGTTTGACCAGGCAATCATCGAACAAGTCATGGATCCGTTTTGGATGCGGGAAAATAGCAATCAATCAGCAATACCCCATTAGCAAGAATGTATAGGATGATGGACGAGACAATGTACGATAACTACGCGAGGGAATCTGCGTGAATAAAGATGTTTCTTCAGCCAACATAATACATCGACCTGTGAGGCCGGTCTTGATACTGAATGTGTAACACACGGCGAGCCTAGATAGATGCCTAGCCCTGTTTTACGGATCACAAATCCATATTGTATTTTCCAGATCCTCTTGTGCGGGGACTTGCGTCTCTATTTTTGGTGGTGCCTCTTGATACCGACACTTGCCGCTCTAGTATCGCCCATTGTCCATATCGAGATTCAATATCTCCTAGATTTGGACTTATTGCTCAGCTCAAAGCTAGCGGTGTATATCTGCTACGCCCGAACCCCCTGTTTTTCAACTCGGTATCATCAGTCTTGCAGCGCCGCAAGCTGAGCGGAGCCGCCGTCTCGAATAAAGCTCTGGGCACTTGGCATCTTCAACAACGGTCGCATTTCTTCATTTGGCTCTATTTTGGCGAAAAAGTTTGGTCCAGGGCGTATTTCGAAGTTAAACCACCATTCAGAAAGCACTGTACATATCACCAACAATTTACCCTGGTGTAAAAGACTCGGTCATTTCGGGGTGCTCTTGAGTCTCACTGGTCGCTCCAGTAAGCTCGCATTGGTCGCTGCACCACGAGAAGGCAGCTGTGAGCTTAAATGACGTGAGAAGAGAGAGAGACAGAGAGACAGAAAGATATAGGTTCCATGATCTGTTAATTTCGAGCTGATGATGAAGCTGCTACGAACGTGTCTGAAAAGAGACTGTGGTCACCCAAAGTGGCCCACCAAAGGCGATGTGCCGTAGGCGTGTGGCTTGGACAGCAAAGTTCAGCTAAACAGAGCAAAATCATTGTTAGAAACAAACGACAATATGGATAAAAAAACCAATGTATGTTTCTATCTATACTCGTTCTTGCCTTCCAATCAAAAAGCCGTGGAAAATTACTCACGGACAAAGGACGGTAGTGCGTTCCTCTATCACTGCTCACAAGCTGTACATCTATGGCCGGCTGCTACAGCGTTTATTTTTGAAGCTAAACTCGAGCAGCAATTTTGTAGACTGTAAGCACAGCTTTATGGTCAGAAGGCCACTCATTATCAGAGTGGTTTGGCTGAGGAGTTGGCTGCCCTTCTACCACTGCTTTCGAATCTACAACCGTAAGCTTCCGACCCTTGTGATAAACAAAGTCAATGCGGTCCATGGGTTCTTTCCGCCCTGCATTATCCAGGTATATCGGAGACCATGTGTTTCCGGGCTCAGAAAGAGGATCCGTGTGTATAACACGATATGAGTCTACCAGACCGGCATCCGCAGGGTATTTAGACGTCGGCCATTCCGTGTACCCAACGCCGCAGTGCTGATCCTTTGTAGCATCGGTCCAATCAAGATGAGAAGGGGCATTGAAGTCACCTGTAAAGATCAGTGGGACCTCTTCAGCATTGTCGCTGCTGCTCTTCATGCTTTTCAAGATGGCGGTGATTTGTGGTGTTCGACCGGATTGAGCCTCACGGCGCATGACTTCGTCGAAGCTCATATGATCGAAACAAAAGTCATACGGCCCATAAGGATCATAACCCAAATGACAATTCCAAAATATGATATCGTTCACTGTGCGGTCGAGGCCAATGCGCACCGCGCCGGACCTGTCAGGAGCGTCCAGAACCTCTGCGATATGGTACCGACTAATGATGGCCACTTCGGGGCCCTGCCAGGAGTGCCACCCAAGTGCGCGAGCCAGGCGAATTCCATGTCCTCCGCCGCTTTCTTGTAACCCCACAATGTCGATGTTGTTCTGTGCCAAGAAACGGATCTGCTTTTCATGGTAGTTGTTCACAGGTTGTCCACCAACCCAAAGGTTGAAGCTCAGAACGCGAATCTTCTCTACCAGTGGTTCTGAGATGTTTCTTACGGGAATTTTGACCCTGATTTCTGCAGAAGCTCCACTATTCTCGACTTGAACTCGGACGATTGTGTTGCTGGCGTCAGCTGGCGGGATCCCGGTGATGATACCATTGTCATCCACCTTGGCCCAGGAATCATCCTCTAACGTAGAGAAGAGAGTGTTCGGATCACCTGCTCGATTGACAAGATTCCCCACGTTGGCCGTAAAGGGCTCTCCCTGGCGAGCGTTGTGTGTAGTAAAAGTGTCTGTAAATACGACCAGATCACTGGGGTCGCCGAGATTGATAACAATTGGTTTCGCTAGTAGCTGGTATCCGCCCTTCGCTAGAAGATAGGCTTTGTATGTTCCGCTTCTTAATTTTCCCGGCGAAACGAAGACGGTTCCTTTCTCCGATGGCGCCCAAGCCCAGGCCAGCGAATCCTGTACGTATTCGCTGTTGTCCGGTCCACCTCCGTAGGCATAATAGATACCGATCCAGTTCTGATCGTTTGCGACAACGGAGCTATAGTTGAATGTAAAGCTCGGTTTCGAGGGATCGATAGCAATGTTGCCAGGTAATTTTTCGAAGTCTGGCTGTTGTTAGGGTCACACGGCTGCCTAGGTGGCTAGCCTGGCTGTCCCAGGAGAACTTGCCTGGCATGGTGGGTGGATGAAGAAAGTTGGACGATGTTTCCGTGGAGGCGCAATGCGAATGGGATCTTTGTCAGATTATGGAGAAATGAAAGTGGTCAAAACTGACACTATATATCTCAGTGCACATCAGTGCACGAGATGGTAGCCATCAAAGGGATCCACGATTGCATCACTCAACTGCTGTAATAAACCCA
Organism: Cordyceps javanica; assembly: GCF_051103115.1. Classification (NCBI taxonomy): domain Eukaryota; kingdom Fungi; phylum Ascomycota; class Sordariomycetes; order Hypocreales; family Cordycipitaceae; genus Cordyceps; species Cordyceps javanica. Next base: position 5,703,501 of record NC_139296.1, read on the forward strand.
CTTTGCGGGGGGCAAGTTACATAATTGGCCACCTTATTTTCCGCACTCCGTATGTATTTTCTTTTTTCCCCTGTTGGCGGTGAGGGGTTGGGTTTGATGAACGGAGAACGAGAAATCACAAGAAGACATGGTATTGAGGGGAGGAAAATGATGGAGGGGATCTACAGAAACATGTGTAGATTCCTTTTTCATCTACGTTCCTAGTTGTCAGTTACCAGCCAGTGCCAGCCAGTGCCATAACATAGGTACACATACATATACAAGCCGCGGGTTGGCTCTGCACTAGTCCTTCTCCCAAGAGCCTTGCCCTACGGGTCTATGTGGCTAGATAGAAGGTCTGGCATTGCTCCCTAGACAAGCGTTGGTTTCAATGGCATTGTATGTTTTGTTGATCTCGGCTTACACTGGGCTGCTTTCCTTGAGAGAGAGGTTCATGCTCTAACTTTTACCCCAGAGAAGGCTGATGATTGTGAGGCTCTTGGTACTAGGAATAGATTGGGACAAGCCCAAGTTGTTGGCAGGCACAGCCCACCAGCTGAGTTGGCAGTTGGCAGGCACCCATGGAGGGTCACTGACGCCGCCACCCTCCTATGTAGATCGCTTCTTCTTTCATCAACATCATCATCACAATCGAGGTTTTTCATCGCTTCCGCTCGTGCCGTGACCTTCTCTCTTTGACCCCCATTACCAGTTCCATCTTTCGACTTTTTATTCAATTGCACTCATGTCACCGATGGTTTTGATTCGGCGACATTCTTCTCTATTGCTAAGCCAGGACGTGATTTTTACATGGTTGGTATCCCGGATCAAGCTCTCCCACAGATGAGTGTAGGCCTATTTGCGGAGGTTGGTGCAAAATTGCCAGTAATCCGCCTTGGCAATCGCCAAGAGATGGAGCAGCTGGTAACTACTTGGAACTCGCTGTGCGTAAAGGCGTGCTACCCTTCTTCAAAGTCATGCCAACTCTGGAAGCGACGTGCGGAAAAGCGATGGACAAACAAAGGGCAACAAATTCCGATCTCGCTGCACTCTTTCGGATTATAATGAGGCTTTCGGGTCCAAGTCGGCCATTTCAAGTTCTTCGCCAGTGTCGAATAGATTTGGATGAGCCAAGTGGTAGATAGAAACTGTGCAGAGTACTGATGTATGGAGCTCGCATTCGGCTCAATACGCTATCCTCCTGCTTTGGACAGCCAATTTTGACTCTGAACATTGATACTTGGCTTATTTCGGCCAGTATCGGATCTCCACGGCTATTAGGACTAATTTGACATATAGTTTGCGATAAGCTTTTGCGTATGTTGCAAACCTTTCGAAGCTTCAATGGGCGCACTACCACTGATGATCTACTCGTTTAGACAAGTTGAAAGCAGTGGCCTCCTCCCTGATCCAGCATATGCGCCCGGTTGCCAAGTGTTTAACAGCACTCAAAGGGGCCACTTGTGTCAAAAGTTCCTACGCCATAACCTCAGCTGGCCATAGGCGGTGGTAACAAGGCGATTTGCGAAAATAGATGCCAGAGCTACAAATATGCTAGGCCACTTTTTACTCTCGTTCTGTCGCAGCACAGAAGCCTACGCTCCTAAGTGAGCATCTAAGACAGCGTGCTCCCGACATAACCCCGTCCTTTTTTCTTCTTGCAATCTTCCATTTTCGTTCGATCTCAGCATACGAATTTGTACGACTTCTTCGAAGCCTTGCGCACAGGATAGCCCAAAAGCACATGTTTCTCTCGAACGGGGTGGGGCGTGAAGAAGCGCTCACAAGAAGTCTCGGATCGGCGCAGATCTCGACACACTGCGCCCCTTTTTCAGCAGAATGATGGGCACACGGGATCCTCCGCCAATCTACATGTTGCGGCATGCCTAAAATGGAGGTTACCCCGAGAGGCTTTAGCCTTGGGAATCGGGCGCAGCACCTCTGGGATATTAAGCTTAAGATCTGCGGTTATATCAATGCTTTAACAAGTGGATAGCACTGGCCTGACATGTCTATTGGCGGGGACGTGATACAGTAGCCTGGACCTGTTGCCCGTGACTTGCCTATTCTGGCAATGAAGAACTTGTTCTCCTCATACTTGTGCTACAAGTTTCATGTAGCTGTGGGTTATTCGTGAAACCCGCAGCCAACGCTCGTTTGGGCCTGACCACTATTTCAGCTCCGTGAGGCCATTTTACTGCCCCTGTGACTAGGTGCAGCATGGTCGAACAAGTATAACCTCGATCAACGATTTGTTGATATGACGGTGTTGGTATATACAATAAGATCAGGGATCCAACGAAGAACTAGAAAGTAAAGTTAATGTCTGAAACAGTTCGATGGATCAAATATTGACTTGTTTTTGTCGTAGTTCACAGTTGAGGACCCCAGATGCCAACCAGCGGTGCGGTGACACCCCTGCGCGCCGAAATGCCCGGTCTGTCTCTATCACACAACAACCAATATACTTGAATCTATCCGGAATCATCCTTTCTACGATGATACACTGTGACCCGCATCTAGTACTGCTCCGTCAGTCATCAGAGCCTTGGGACAGATCGACCAATAAGTGTCCAGATAGGGGAGGAGGCGTCTGGATCGGCATCGCTAAGGCGGCTCACGGCGGCCTATCACGAGACTTTATCAGCTCATTCTACTACTTGACTCCTTGGGCCAGATTGACAGGATTCCAGAAGAGAAGATTTTTGATGTTTGCCATTACTGGAAGTGCGTCCGCGAAACTATATAAACAATGCCAATTCCATGCTATTCTTGTCCAGACCATCCTCATTTCCCGTTCCAAAATCCCAACACTCCTCAACTCTAGGAAACACGATACTTACTTACTTACTCTCATATTCTTACCCACCGCGAAACTCTCAATATGCGCTCTTCAACTCTTCTCGCGCTGCTGCCCCTCGCTTTTGCTGCCCCAGCAACTCGTTCTGGATCTGCTCCGGTCCTTGTGCCCCGTGGCGCCAAGGTCATTGAAGGCAAGTACATTGTCAAGATGAAAGACAATGTCGACGCCGGAGCAAGAGTTTCCATGATTTCCTCTATTGCTGCTGATGCAGATCACACCTACTCTTCCTCGTTTCACGGTTTTTCTGCCAGCCTGACACCGGAAGAGTTGGAGAAGCTCAAAAATGATCCCTCTGTAAGTCCCACCGTTGCCTTTTCTTTCGCATGACGCTGACAAAGTATGGAAAGGTCGAGTTCATAGAACAGGATGCTATTGTAACCATATCCGCAGTACAGCAGAACGCTGACTGGGGCCTGGCACGCCTCTCCAGCCAGAAGCCGGGTGGCAGCACATACACCTACGATGACTCTGCTGGCGCTGGGACCTGCGCGTACATCATTGACACTGGCATCTACACCAACCACACTGTAAGTCTATCGCGAGACTTAAGATATATTCAGATGCGCTGACTCTTCTAAAGGAGTTTGAAGGACGGGCCAAATTTCTGAAAAACTTTGCCGGTGACGGTGACGACAGCGACGGTCATGGCCACGGTACTCACGTGTCTGGCACCATTGGATCCAAGACGTATGGTGTAGCCAAGAAGACAAGCCTGTTTGGCGTCAAGGTCCTTGATGCAAATGGCTCTGGCTCCAAGTTAGTTTATCCCCATGGATCCCGATCCTTGCCCATCTTTTCACTGACAATCGACCCCACACAGCTCCGGCGTCATTGCAGGAATGGACTTTGTCGCCAAAGATGCTTCCTCGCAAAACTGCCCCAAAGGTGTCGTCGTCAACATGTCACTAGGTGGCCCTACCTCTGACGCCGTCAACAAGGCCGCAGCCGGCATCACTAGCGCCGGGCTCTTCCTCGCCGTGGCGGCCGGCAACGAGGCCGCAGACGCTTCCACGTCGTCCCCAGCCTCGGAGGACAGCGCCTGTACTGTAGGCGCTACCGACAAGAATGATCAATTGGCGGAATATTCCAACTTTGGCAAGGCCGTTGATGTGCTCGCCCCCGGAAGCGATATCAAGAGCACGTGGATTGGCGGCAAGACTAACACTATTTCCGGCACCTCAATGGCAAGCCCACATGTTGCCGGCATCGGTGCATACTTCCTCGGCAAGGGCCAGAAGGCCGAAGGACTGTGCGACTATATTGCCAAGAGCGGCCTCAAAGACGTCATCAAGGGCGTTCCCAAGGACACCGTCAACGTCCTGATTAACAACGGCGAGAAATAGCCGATATATATGGTCTAGGGGAACGTATTGGAACTTGTATATTCTCATCAGGCCCGTGTCCTATATTCGGCCTTTGACACATTTAGTATTGAAATCACTTACATAGAAGTCAGCTTATACCGTGTAATGGTAGATTAGCTTCTGTTGAAATGCTTTTCAGACCTGTGAGACCTGTGTCGTAGTCGCAGCTGCAAATGCATACTTCGCACGAGGCATTTCCTGTAAGAGAGTACCGATATTGATCGAGTAGCTAGTGAAAGATCCTTTTAGGCGAGAAGCATATTCCTGCGAGCCCCAAAGGCTTAACAGTGAAGCGCATCTAAGCAATGTGAACTCTTGTCTAGGGCGGCCAAATGATACTAGGGAACGCTACGTCTAGGCAGGGTTACGCAGCAGAGAGCAAAAAGCCTCAGAAGATTCTAGAACATCGAGGAAAATATAAGAGGATCTTGGCCCAAATAATAGAGGCTTATATGGTACTCCTATCAGGCTGACAAGAAGCGAAAGAAGCAGCTGAAATGTTTAATTGGCCCCATGGCTGCTTTCCCTGGCCATTTTAACGCTGCCAACTACATCGCAAATGCGTGGGCTCAGATGCATGTGTCTCCGTATACATTTTTCCGGGCCGTATTTGCTATTTCAGTAAACGAAGTATAAGGTGATAGTGTGCCGTGCAAGAGAGCTTTACATCAAAGCAGATCAATATTCAGGATCACTTCTTCAGCGTTTGTAATAAGCTGGGAGAGCAGTAGCGCGATAGCGTCCGTAGTGGCACGCAAAACCCATACTGGTTTGCTCAGTCACAACTCGAGAATGATACATATGGCAAAATGCTGGTAGTGCTTCAACAATTCCCCCGACTCAAAAAGCAACATGGCCCAAAGAAGAAATTGAATTGTGAATGGTCGTTCGTATCGCCGCGTATAGTTTCTATTGGCAATACGCTTGCGAGCTACCCCCCAGTAAGTCATGGACTTCCTCGCGTCTCAAGCAAGTCCATTTCCAATGTGGAACCTAGCGATACGTATATAGATATAGAAATATGTAAATATAACTATACTCTTTAATACTATATAGAGATAGAGAAAAACTGTAATGCATATCAATTCTATAGTAGACGTAAAGGTTGTTTTAACAGCTAGCATATCCCGTGACGATATTAGTCTTCCTGAAAAGTCCAGTCATGGCCCTACATGAGTCGTGTAGGAGCTTTGGATAGTAGCGACTCGGCATTTAAGGTTAGAGTCGTCTAGTACTGAGTACGGTACTTGAACGCTTAGACGCCAAGACATTGCCGGGATAATGTAGGTAACCCTGACAAATGAGTATCATGCAGGTACCCTAATAAGTGAGTGTAGCCTATGGAGTACAGGTGGTTAGCTTACGTCAGTAGGTACTTTGAGTCTATTACGTACGCATTCAAGGCGTTTGTAATGAATACTTCATATAGCATCTTAAAGTTATATACAAGGTACTCTTGAATATATAACTCATTTCATAATGGGAAGCTATACTCAACAGAATTTACGGCGTATACAAGCTTATTCCTTATATGAAAACATTTCCTAAGAGCCATTTCCAACTTGAATCTTTCCACGCCTTCTAAGTACTTGCTGACACTGTATCTACCGTATAACGGAACACCACTGCTCAATTGATCGACACCCACTGCGGAAGATGCGCCTCGCAGCTCTGACAGGCGTCTTCACGCTCAGCCTGGCCCTCCCCGGGCCCCGTCCGAACCCTCTCACCGTACATTCGAAGCGAGCCAGCGACTTGGAGGTGGTCCTCCTCGCAGACACGAACTGCGACGGTGAAATCAACGAATTAGACCGTTTTGGCAAGGAGACATGGAAAGCCGGCTCCGGCGCGCTATTTCTAGCCAACATTGCCGATACGGACCGCCGCTGTTCATCGCAGATCACGGGAGAATGCGCCAAGAAAGTTGGCGACATCTTTCGTGAGAACTTTGTAGAGTCCCCCGAGCCGACACTGCTTGGGAAATCTTGGCAGGAGTGGAATGACGAGAGATTTGCGCTTCAGGACGCTCAGGATCAAAACGGCCTCGAAAAACTGGACGCCTTCCTAAGTGGCCCCGAGGCAGACTCGTACATGATCGAACATTTCAAGTGGAGTTGGGCAAAGAGCGATGATGCGCTTCTCAGTCTTTGCCATGATGCCTCGGACAATTTGCTGCGGAATCCGGCGCTGCTCGCCCCGCTTCGGACTCTTCCGAACCCGGGGCTAAGCGCCGACGCAGCCGGCTCAATCTCGGTCTCGAACGAGGCCGCCGCTTCCAAGGTCCGTATCTTCCACAAAAAGGGGGACAGCTGGTTGTATGTGGGCCCGGACTACACCTTCTCGGCCAGTGATATCAAGGCCGGACTGGAGCTCGGCTTGGATGGCCGTGATGTTCGCCGCCCAGACGGGTGGGATGGGAGGGCCCTGATCACGTTCACCGTTCGGGATGGGGAAAGGACCGCTACAGACTCGGTGCAACTTCGCGTCGCTCCTGTCTTGACACACCACCATGACCAGCTCGCCAAACAGCTGTACGTGTCAAGCAATGGCCAGGTGAACCAGAAGCAGTTCGTTGAGGACCTACAGATCCTAGCTAGCAAGACTGGGATGGAGAGCCCCATGTACGTCTTTGACCAAAGGGAGTGTAAACTCGAGTATTACCCCGACATCTGGACGCAGGACTTCTTCGAACCCGGCTACATGAGCATCCCGGGCGCTAACGGCCCCGTCAGTTTGCGTGTCATGATCCGTCCCTCGCAGTACAACCGTGCGACTGGTCGCAAGCTCTTCCAAGAGCTTCGTTCCAGCGAAATTGGTGTGGTCCAGCACTTTGTCACCGGCACTGAAAGTGGAACCGCCGAGTCGATGGGTAATCTAGAGACGATCCCGCCGTATACACATAATGGCAAGGCGTATCCGGCCGGGCGCGCCATCATGGGGGTGCATAAAAAAAAGAAACCAGCCATGTTGGCTTTCCTCGAGGCCCAGGAGGTGCAGCAGCCGCTCCAGCTTGACACCTCATGGCTCGAGGTTGGTCACATCGATGAGTTCCTCCAATTCCTGCCGGCCAATTCCAAGCGCAAGTGGGCCATGGTGGTCAATGACCCAAAGGCCGGCCTCGAACTCCTCCAGAAGGCGGAACAAGCAGGCCACGGTGCCATGCCGGCCGTCTCTCGCCCCGGCATCTCCTCAGGCCCGGCCACCAAGTTCTGCACCCCCATTCATACTATCGAACAGGTCTTACAGAGGAAGGATTTCCTCGCCTATCAGGAAAGCTGCGCCAACGCAATCCAGCAAAACATCGACCTCATCAAGCAAGAGACGGGTATAACCGACGCTGAGATCATCCGCCTTCCGGTACTCTACTACCCAATAGCGATGTGTGAGAACAAGAGCAGGTTGTCAGGCCGCTACCAGCCCCGCACTAAGGAATCACCGGTGAACCAAGAGACGGCAGGTGTTATAGAGCAGCTGGACAGGATCCCCGGTTCTATCGATGACGCGCTACCTGACGAACTCCTCCCTAGGGAAGAGAATTTGTGGCCGGTTAGCACACTGTATCCTAACATTATAAATGGCATTGTGCTGCTCGACCGCAAGGTGGTAGCGCCCAACCCGTGGGGTCCCGTCATCGACGGCAAGGATATCCTCGTTGAAGCCACTAATGCAGCTTACGCCAAGGTCAACTTCACGATCGAGTACATAGATGATTGCCACTTGTACAATGGAGGTGGTGGCCTGCACTGCGCTACAAATACTCTTCGTGAGATGACCGCCCGGTGGTGGTAGCTATCGATTATATGATGGAATACGGAGGTCTCGTTCAATATAAATACTGAATATGTCGCACTGACCGCGCATAAACCTACTGGGAGAGTCTACAATGTGGGTAGCTGTATATGTCATTCGAGAGTATACATGCATGACTAGTGTTGGCACCTTGATCACCGTCACGTTGAGCGGCCTACGAATGATTGTTGACGAGTGCATATTTGCCTCACGTCGCTTTTTAATAAGATATTTGTGAAGAAGAGCTATAGAGCCAAGACGAATGGCTAGCTTCAGGAAAGAGTTGACTATGCGGCGGCGCCTGTGCAGACCCACGAGCAGACCTACCTAGTGGACACTGGTCATACAAAAAGGGCGCTACAATACGATGATCTCAGCAAAAGTCCAGAGAAAGCGTAAAGAGGTCATGGTCATCTACAATGGCATCATTACGATACTTGGAGATGCCATTGACTGTATCAAGTCCCATGGCCGCAAGGGTCTTCCGTCAGATTGGGTATATCAAAACCCACTGCATCGAGCCCAACTCTACCACCACTGCTCCCGGAAAAACAATGAGCCATGGCAACAAGCACCACACTAGCTTCTGAGACGAAATTGGGCTGGTCCTTCGATAGGCCGTCACTGAGGAGCATAAAGGTACCGTCCAGTCTCAAGACTCTAGACATTCCTGGGTTGAAGGTCGGCGGAATGAGCAAACTCTTGCTTGGGAGACATCATTATGAGCCGGTGGAGAAGGTTAATCAGTACAAACCTGCCTCCCCTAACTCGATCAGACAAACCCGAGAGCGCTAATTGCGAAGAGCGTGGCCTCTTCTATAGTATGGTATTGACGGTCTTGATCCAACTCAACCTACTTTCGATAGGGAGCTATCATTTGTTGACCAGAAATTACGAGTTGCAACTAGCGTACTGAATGATTGACGCCTCGGCCAAATCTGTCGCCAAACCGAGAGAACGGACAAGTCAAGTTTTGTGTCACAAAGAAGGTTACAAAAGTGCCCAAGTGTAAGCTAGTTATTAGTTACCGGAGGCGAATTTCTTACGAATAGTACCTAGGAATAACACGTTCTTCTACTAGGATCAAGATCTTGCTGTTTCTATTGGAGTTTAATTATCTTATGATATCTATAGTACTTTACAAATTAACCTTTTATAGGTCTTTGTAGTCTTTAAGTCGATCAGAGCATAATTTCCATACGTTGTAATAAAGATCACGCCATACAAAGTGAACCTTGGTCAGGACTGCTATGGAGTAGTAGGCAGGCCTGAAGAAGCATTGATCAGGGCTATGGGTCTCCCTTGTGTAGCACTCCCGTCGGCTTTTTTTGTAATATCTAACTTACAAAGTGTTGGTCGCTAGGGTGTGTAGGTTGCTCGCAGAGCTTGGGTGTGGACTGCATCCCTTAGCCGTAAATAAAGAATATCGGCAGGCCGCACATTGAAAGATTAAAATGACTGTAGATACCAGCCTAGTCATACTAGTTTATATATCAAGTAGGGGGAGTTTTGAGAGACATTCCTGCAGTAGGGGAGAAACAGTCAATTGAATGTATTATCGTGTTGGTGATGTGCACAAGTCACCCTGGCCCTCTTCGTTCCTGCGCTGGCCTATATGGCTAACTTTGGCTTCTGCATCACCACATCAATCGCACCATCTCCTGACACCAATTTCTGCTTGGAGCTGCTCTCTTATAGCTTCCTTTTCTTCATCGCTCCGCTTCGCACACCACGAGGTATAACTATATGAAAAACATTAACGTTGCCCCCCCTGTTCTCCTGTAACACTCACCTAGCAGATGCAGTTGACTGCGTTACCGTTAACACGGCAGCAATTAGATCTACTGCAGCGACCTACGAGCTCTGGCTTGCCCAGAGTTGAGCACACGTAGATGCCGCCGTCTTCACCTTGAACACCCTGGTTACCGCAGTAATGCTTGCCAGGCGTGCAAGTTTGGGCAGCCGCTAGAGCAGCGACAGCAATGATGAAGCCGAGTTTGAATGAAAGCATGTTGGCCGAGTGTTTTATGAGTAGAGTATTTATGAACAGGGTGGTTTATGAGTAGATTGGAGTAGATGGGTTGTAAAGTCCTGTCGAGGGAGCGAGAAGACGTCGACCTTTATACTCTTTTGAACAAAACAAAATAATCACTCGGCGACTTGTGGCAGTTTGGTAATCGAAGCAAAGAAGAAGAAACCAAACGCGGTCCTCAGCCAGTCGTATCACAAGCCAATCAAAGCCACACAAAGCGGCTTCAACTCGTCTCTTTCACGAGCGAAACAAGGAACAATGCACGCTAGTCGGCCGGAGCTACGAAGATAAATAAAATAGGGCTTTCAGTCATCCATATTACGAACGGAGCAAAAACGCAAAGCAGCTTTATAGTGGCCATTTTACGAACAGAGCAAAGTAGTACAAGGCGGCTTAGGAAGGCCCGTGAGAGAGCTGATGTGAAAGCCGCTTTGTCGCCTGAACAGGCAGACGGTTAGACAAGTACACATTATTTTACATGAGCTATCAACCCTGCCTTATTGTCTAGCATAACTATAGTAGCGTTATATTAGGGTCTATGCTCTGGTCTATCTGTTTTCTTCGGTCGGCAGTGATCGTATGTCCTGCTCAGCTTGGTCGGACCGGTTTCCCACCACAAATAGACCCATGCTGACCCGGTACACCTTCCGCACGTTGAGGCTAGGCACCGGAAGCTATATCCTCAAAGGTCCGAAAGGGCGGATAAAGAGTATATACTAATTTCTAGAAGACAGAAACTATTTAATCTAGACTCTTTATATTACTTTCCTACCCTTGCGATACGATCTGCTGCACTTCGCCAGCTTTTGTTACCAACTAGTGTTAGTGCGTAGCGCCCGCTTTTTGATGCAGTAGCCTGCTACAAACAGCTGCTTTACGGCAACGAAGTAAAATAAAACTACACTTTTAGTTTGAGGAATTCTGTCTTACAGATATAACTCTGATGTTTCCAAGTTTCTTTGTGTCTATAGCCGTGTTAGTAGGCTGATGGTCCATGACATGTGGAAGCGCTGCCTTTGTGCAAGCAGGCACGTACCGCAACCATTGCCGCCTGCAATCAATACGTGCTGGCCTCTCAGCCTCCTCCTTTCACAGCTTCACCCTACTAGCCTCACCAATATCATCAGCACCCACCCCTCTCCGTCGCATTCGATTCAATAATCAAGCCACGGGAAGCAACATTCTTTCCCCACACCAGAACGCTTTGATCTCGCTCAGATGAAACGGTGGGCCAGCAAGGCCGACAATAGGGTTTGGTTGACTGTATCCCGATGGCTCTCATCATTGACGAGGAAGGAATCACCATGCACCACAACAGCAAAAACTCATGAATCTCTCCCCCCAAACCCTCGCGAATTAATTGCGAAACGGACCGTGTACGAACTGCCGATTTTAAATCGCAGGGTCCACCCAGAGGGAGACGAGCCTCTCAAGGCTCTCCAGCGAATCTACGAGCATCTGCTTCTGGACCAGTGGCTCGAGATTCGAAATGAATTCGAAGCATTTTGGTACCACAATTCCTGGGCCATATGCGAAATACCAGACCCAAAAGACCCTGACCCGGAACGGTATGCGTGCCTGGCTTGCATCCCGAAGCTCCTGCGAGTCGCGTTTAACCAGCGCATCCGGTTTGGGCTGCCAAGAGACGCGCCGCCAATTTTTACCGGCAAGATGATGGAGGAGTGGAAAACCCGCGACAAGCAGTTCGAGGAGCTACCTGTGTGGGTAGAAGGCGTGCCGCCAGTTCGGGACCTGCTTGCGATTCCGCACTGGGACAATAGCAAAAGGGACTTTGTTACTTTGACAGGGTTTGAGGACGAGGGCGCCTCGCCCGAGTGTGCAAGCAAGAACATACTTATTCTGCAACCTCATATACATTTCATGTAACTGCAATGACCACAACTAATGGACTAACTAATACAGAAATAGACCCCGACCGGCCAAGTTCCATCTGGCGCTGAAGGGGCGTTGACGTTCCAGGTGCAGATACGGTCTGAGGTAGCGGGCTGCGTCCTCATGTCATGGGCTCGACAGCGTCTCGTCGAAATACGACCCAGCTGTGCGGATATGGCATACGGCCACGGGGCGGCGTAGAGCCGAAGGCCGCCCGCGCTGCTCGTGTTGTCGTAGACGACGACATTCTGCTCAAAGGCGACGCTGGCAAGCTTGGACTGATTCGCGGCACCGAGGGGCAGCTGTGCCGCGTTGTTGAACCACTCCGCGCACAAGATACCACCGGTTCGGCGATTGGTATGCCGGGCCGCCACGGTCAGAGCTCGGTGTCGCGAGTCGTCCGGGTGAGGCAGGAAGAATTCAGTGTCGTGGGTGCTGGCTCTGGAAACGAGATAGACAGTGTTAACGGCGCCACCGACAGTGACACCCTGTCTTACCAGAGCGGCAGACATTTCGTCGAGGGCCTGTTAGAGGACGTCACGAGTCAGCTCGAAAAACAGGTGCTCGATCGGACGGCCCTGCTCGTCTCGATAAATCGGTGGCACCATGACGGGGCCGCCGGATGGCGAGCTGGTGGCCGGTTGCACAGGATGACGGGTGGTCGTATCTCAACGTCATTGTTAGATGCGCCGGTCGAGCAGCACGCACCCATCGTAGTGAGAGTGTGGCAAGACTGACGGGTCTGGTTTTTTCCTCTATTTCAAAGGGGAAATGCTTGCAAAAGTGGTAATATGGATAGACCATGCATTCCCCAAGAAAGCCAGAGTCGAAATTTCTGTTATTTACCTATTCACCTTCGAATAGGAGCGGCCGCCTTGTTGGCTGTTTACACCAAGGTCAAGGACATCTGCCTCCTCCGCTCACACTGGACCAGCGCCATCCACGGCCTCGTAACATTATACTAACGTAGCCTTCGCGATTGGCTGCACATTACATCATGCTATTCGGCTGGCGGCTATGCAGGGACACCTCATGATGTACAGCTAGGCGGCTGGTGGCCTTATTAGTGATCGTTGGACAACTTTTTGGCGACACTACAGCTGACGTAGGTAAAAGAATACCTGCTAGTAGAAAAATACTTCTTCTAGAACAAGGAAAGAAACGCATATTAGATTATAAGATAATTATCATAAAATAAACACGTATATTATCTATTTATATTTATTTGTGTCATAAATATAATTCCTATAATTGATTAAGGGATTTTAAATTTACTTCTAAAAATATTTACTACTTTTAGAGCTATATATAATATGAGTTATAATTAATATTCTAGCTTTATTTCTTAATTATGATAAGATATAATATGCAAAGTTCGTCTAATAATATATTTTACTAATATAGTTCTCTCAATCAATAGGAGATTCGTAGTCAGAACTGTGAACTAAAGTTTTTGAAATCTATTATCTACTTTAACATTGAATTATCTATAAAATAAGCATTTTTATTAAATTCTATCTTTCAAGGTTAAAGAAATTAAAGAAAAGGCGAACTATCTTACATTAAGATTTCTATATTCAAAATATATTTATAGAATCAACTGTCACTAGTTTAAGTTATTGTGAGTTCCTTTAGGGTAGCGCCTTTCTTTTTTTCCCGTTATCAAGTGTCACTCACTGTCATTTTTAGGCGCCCAGTTTCCCACAACATCCCCTGAACCACCCACCACCACCATGTGCATTTCCCTCTTGCGATTCCATTTTACCTACCTAACACACAGCCAGAAATGTATTGACTAAACCAATTCGCAAGGGATACTTGATGAGGATCACCTAGCTGCATCTTGGGCCACGTGAGGGCCGGCCGACTCCGTTTTTAGATCAACAACAGAACAGCGGCTTCTCATCACCTCTTCGTCGACTGTTAGCCATGGCTAGGACAATCAGTGCACCGATGCCAGCGTGGCAGACACCTCAGCGTTCGTCCTGGCAACGCTTTCGCGAGAGCCCGGCGCTATTCATCGCGCAGCACCTCTACCGACACAGGGCGCTGCCGCGGCGCGCGCCCGACCCGGAGAGTCCCGTAACCGTCGTGTGCATCTCCGACACTCACAACACATAGCCCGCCGTGCCGTCCGGCGACGTCCTCGTCCACGCCGGGGACCTCACCGTTCACGGCACCTTTGCGGAGCTGCAGGCGCAGCTCGCCTGGCTCAACGCCCTGCCGCACAGATACAAGGTTGTCGTCGCGGGCAACCACGACCTGCTCCTCGACCCGGCGTTTGTGGCGCGTTCGCCGGACCGCATCTGCGAGGAAGAGGGCGCAGCGCGGCGCGACCTCGACTGGGGGAATGTCGTTTACCTGAATAATACGTCGGCGCGGCTGACGTTTCCTGGCGGGAGGGTTGTGCACGTATTTGGATCGCCGTGGACGCCGAGCTTCGGGAACTGGGCGTTTCAGTATCCAGAGGTACGGATGGTGTGGCCTGAGATGGTACCGCCGGACGTGAATATCTTGCTGACGCATGGGCCACCGAGGGGCCATCTTGACAACGGGGGCAAAGGCTGTCCTCAACTCATGAAGGAGATTTTACGGGTGCGGCCGGAGCTGGTGGTCTTTGGCCATATTCACGCTGGTCACGGGGAGGAGCGCCTGTTGTATGATGGCTTTCACAGGGCATACAGCGAGATCATGGGTGGCAAAGAAACATTACTTTCAGCGATGAAGATATTATTCTGGTTCTGCATCTCGCGTGTCTGCAGGATGGCTGGCTGGCATGCCATGACGGAGACGACGATGGTGAATGCTGCGGTTGTAGGAGAATCGATGCATCATGTGAACTATAATGGCATTGTTGTCAAGGTATGAGTTTTAATACCCGACAAGTAATGCGGCACCGCCAACAACGTAGGAACCATGTTATGTCTTCGACGAGTTTAAGAAAGGACGAGTAATCTCTCGAGGCGTCGGTGGCGAGGCATAGGTAATGTACTCTAGACTAAGAATCGTACATGAGTCGGAAGCATGCATCCGGTAGTAATGGAATCTTGGTTTCATTTCTATTTTGTCTAGGCAACGTGCCTCATGTCACGCGTTGATTCCGTCCTCCGTGGGCTTGGCCCGGCATAACGCCGCCGGCCTCCCTCTATTATAGTGGTAGGTGGCCTTCCCCATAACCGCTATAACGCTTAACTGTAGTATTACAGAGGCTTATTTATACATATGATATTACATTAATGATTTGTTTCTATAATAAAAAAACTAGGATTATTATTAATAAATCCTTAGTACTTAATAGTGGCTTATTACCTTTCTTAGGGTAAAAGAGTTATTTTTATAATAGTTATGTTATTATCAAGTTGTAGTACCATAGACAGCCGGCCTTCACCCCCTGCTGGCCGGCACCCCCTACAGTACCTAACTGCGCAAGCAGTCGCTATGTGGCACGTGTAGCACCCTGATTCCCTTAATCAGCAGCACCGTTCAACATTCCCCCATTGTTGCACTGAAGACTTCTTAATGTCAAAATGAGCGAAGAATATTACGAAAAGCGTCTTGACGATTTTACGCAACGAAGAAGCGAGTTCTTACAGCTAGTCTCTGCCCAAGACTCTCAGCAGCGGCCCTGCGACAACTTCTGCCCTCCTGGTTCGACCACATTTGTCAAATGCGGGAGCTACCACGCGTGCATCTTTGTCCAATTCAGCTCATTGGAACGGCGTGTCCTACGGATACCGTTCGAATGTCGCAATGAAAGCTTGCCTCTTCGCCAGAAGGTGATGCAAGGTGAAATTCTGGCGATGAGGTACATTCACTTGCGATTTGAACACGACAAGATCCAATGCGATGCAGAGTGGTGTCTGAGAAAACCGAAATACCTGTCCCCAAGGTATATCCTGTAGACCTTACTGAAGACAACATCATACAATCGCCATATTCCATTCTCAGTTACCACGAGGGCAGATTTTTACAGGATATGCTAGAAAACCAATTTCTTAACACACAAGTCTTTATGGAGGCTCTGCGTATTTGGACGGAGTTGTCAAAGCTCAAATTCCCTGCGATTGGCTCTCTTGCTTTACCAAAAGATACAAAAAGCGGACTTCTGGACTGCAATGTCAACGATATCTGCGTGGGCGGCCGCCCACTTACCAGGGAGATTGTCAGTCAGGAGCTGGCAGGATATCAACCAGGAAGGTTCATCGGCCCGACTACTACGTATAAAACCACTTCTGAATTGATCGATGATCTGACGCTGAAATCACTAAATGCGCTTGAAAAAACCGAGCAACCAGACATGGAAGAGGCCGCTGAAGCTTACGCAAGGGCCAAATATGGCAACGTCTATAAAAAGCTATACTGCAGGGAGGAAGAGAATTTTTGTCTATTCCATGGCGATATTATACTCCATCCAACCAATATTATTTTTGATGATGACTATAATATCGTCGCGGTAATTGACTGGGAGCAATCATGGGTAATGCCTGCAGAGCTCATATGCCCTCCAACATGGCTGCTTGTGAACTACGATATGATGATGGCGAAATCCGCGAGCTTTAATCGGTTGGCCAGATTATTTACATATGAGGCCGTGCGAGATGGGAGAAGAGATCGAGACTACGCCGTGGAGACCGCGAGGACGATAGCGCTTCTAAACCCAAGCACGAGGAACAGAGTTGTCTGGAAGGCTGTGCGAGAGGAACACGTATTAGCTGGTGAAAATGCACAGACGGTTGTGGCAAAGACTGGGGAGGCCCGCGTCAAATCTGTGTGGCGAAAGATTCGCAATGCTGGACAGCGCTTTATCCGGTTCCGAAACAGGACGGTTGCAATAATTAATTGAACATGTCACTGTTATCTGGTAGTTGAAGGCGTAAAGCCCCCATCGCCATACATGTCCAGTGCATTCCTATACCATATGTCCCAATCGAATGCTTGTTCCCCCGTAGCGGCTTTCCACCATCCGCTGAAAACTCTGGTAAAGTTTTCCCCATCCTCGGGGTTCGTCTCTATCACTTGGTCGACTCTAAAGTGGAGCTTCTGCGCAACCAACGGAGCGAGGTCCGACTTGGTCTCTTCCTGAAGGATCTTAGCAAGGCGCTTCTCATCCTCGCTTGGTGTGGAGAGGCCTTCATGGTACACCTCTCGCAGGTTGTACAGCAATAGAGGCGACTGGAAAGCCGCGCCTTTGGCCGTAACAATGGCCAGCTCCAAATCTATAATGCCTGTGATGTTGTAGTCAGCATCAACTAGGAAATTAACATCTCTAGAGTCGACATGGCGCAAGAAGAAAGGACCCCGCTCGCTTCGGGGGAGGCGGTCAAGGAGACTCCTGTATACAAGGTATTGGTCCAGGGGTGCAGATGGTGCAATCTTCCCCGTCTTGATGAGACCAATTTTATGCTGGACCAAGGCCCTGTAGTAGTCGTCCATATTATCGAATGGACCAAACGGCACTGCACGCCCACTCGAGTCGTAATCGAAAAATGCCGGACCAACTTCTGGCTGGCCTGCCGACGACGATGATGGTTGTAGGCGCCCAAGTGCTCCAAGAGGACGCTTCTCCAGCTGGGTATAAATGTCGGCTAACTGACGCATGAACTTTTCCCTCTGTGCTTGACCCGCTTCGTGCCAAGCCAACGGCTTCCCCGCAAGCTTTTCGACTAGAATGTATCCAGCGCCAACGGCGTTGGATGGATCCTCGTCATCGGCATAGTCGTAGACGCGTGGAACTGGGACAGCAGCTTCGGCCAGAAAGCGATATGTGGCGAATTCACTGCGACGGTCAAAGTTTCTCTCCTCCACCGGAGGTGCGTTG
The DNA here is from genome assembly GCF_051103115.1 of Cordyceps javanica. NCBI lineage: Eukaryota > Fungi > Ascomycota > Sordariomycetes > Hypocreales > Cordycipitaceae > Cordyceps > Cordyceps javanica. Next base: position 5,721,239 of record NC_139296.1, read on the forward strand.
TGGTTGGGCAGCCGGAATCGTGCTAGCCAGACTTTTCCATCGTCAAATACGATTGAGCCATGGTAGTTGCGTCCCCCAACGACGTCCATGTTCAAGTATGCTTGATTGGCTGCTGGAAGACTGACGGTACATCTCATTCCGTGACGCAAAGTTTCGGCACGCTCGCGGAGGGCATTGCCGTCGATGCTGTCTATCAGGGCGGAGATGATCTTCTCGCCTGCCGTTCGTCGGGATGCGTTGAGCTTTCGGAGCCTAAACTCGTCACCAGACACGTAGATTCTGTGGATTTCCTATTACAAGGAGGGGCAATGTCAGCTTTATCTCGGCCTCGCTCAATCATTCATGGTCTCTATACAAACCTCTTTTGTCAGACACGTGTGCAAAGTTGAGACGGCATGCTCTCCGCAAAAATGTTGGTGGCATTGTTCACATTGCCCGAGAAGCGTCCACAAAGCGGGACGGCGACATGCCTGAGCTGCGCAAGGCCACTTCATCATGGCCTTGACTAATTATCTTGAGAAATTCTAGAGCTTGTAGAATACGTAGGGCTTTAGAATCTCGCAGGCAGCCAGGGGTCGTCACAGGTCGAGGATACGTCGCGTGACTGGATCAGACATGATTGGACTGATCCGAACAGACTCGTCAGACAGACTCAACCTGATCCAGCTTGACGGATCAGACGGGGTCGGACTGATCCAGTGGCCTGGTGGACAGGCAAAGGCACCTAGCACGCGGGAGTGGGGTGTTTTCTGAACATGTATTAATGGGAGAAAGATGTTTTGAGTTTATTTAGACACCTCCAATAGGGGCAAGTCATGTCTACTGGGTATACATTTGACCGTGTCACATAGATACTTACGGGGCTGCCTTGAGCAATCTAGAGCGTTACAGTAGGGACATGTAGTAGACATTTTGCTGCGCCACAGCACCTTGTAGCGCTCCGTTCCAGTGGTTTAATAGCCTCGTAGGCAGTCACATGACAGAGACCCTATACAGCTCAAGTCCGTGATGCATAAACTTGTTTGTACAATCGGTCATTGTTGCACCCTTTCCTCATTCATGCTGCCCCATGTACTTATCCGTAGGCCCTTGTTAGTCTCACCTATTCACGTTGTACTTAGTACTGTGTGGCTACCTTGAATGGCGGGTGCAGTCGTGCGGAGTCCGGTCCGGACTCGTAGCGGCGCATTTGAGCCAAAGACGAATCGGTGCAATTAATGTCTAAAAGCAAGTGAGACAATAGAAAGTAGATTAAATAGAGAAGGTGACGCACAAGTAATTTATTCAAGTAAAGGATCTTTGTTAGGTTTATCGTTGCTTTTTAAGACGTCCAGGCACTATCCCACCCGATAACGTCTCCATGTATTTTAGTTGGATAGCACGGTAATCTACAAGAGGGGAGTCTGTCAAACAGAATTGGAGGGGGTGGAAAGGCAAAAAGGCGTCTTTAGGAAAACCAAGAGTGGCGGCACAGCGAGCCTCGTTGCCTGAAGCAGCCTGCAGTAAGGGCTGTGGGCGCTTACAGACGCAGTTGGATTGGTTGCCACGGGACGTTTGCTGTCCAGAGCTTTCGTAGACGGTGCTATTCTCTCCCTGACTATGGAATTGGGAGAGCAGTTCGCCTGCAGTTCGCCTGCGGCAGGTCCCTTGCAAGTCTGGCCCGTCTCTAGACACCAGCTCATCTGTTCCTACCTACCTATAAGCTATAGCACCACCACCCACGCCACGCCTCTGTACGTTCCCTTGCCGTGTTCACAACCAAAAAAAATACATCACCCTGATTCTCACTCGTCTCAGCTCCGTTCGCAGCCCCGACGTGATGACGACGTTCTACCGAGTACAGAGTAACAGCTCATTCACATTATACGATGACACCGGTTTCACCGCAAAGGGAAGCTACTACATGGATTATAGCCACTGGCTAAACAAGGGCAAGATTGAGCGTCATCTAGATTGGCAAGACCGTTCTGTTCAACCTACGCCTTTTATCTCCGTCTTTGATAACTTCGGTAGGAGTCTACCACCGCGCTGCAGGCAACCGCTAATGAAAGTCCTAGGTCAAGCACACGAGCGAGCAGGGCTCCTAAGGAGTCATAGCCACGAGGGGGTCTTTGTGGCCGCGATCCAAGTTCCTCGTCCCGAACAATCAACGATAGAAATCACATTCAGCGACAGGAATATTGGCTTGCCGGTACTACTACAAAACGACTTGGATAACACAACAACGTTTATCTCCACTCCAGAGGTTCGTAGGCATCTAGCTGTCGACCATAGGGTAAGCCAGGTCACCGAGTGGTTAGCTCTGCGACATATACCTGCAAATCTCATTACAGACATACGACACTACTAAAGCCCTTTACGGCTTATTCTGGGCCACCTCTGCTCGCGTCAAATAAACTGCTCGATTCCTCCTTAGAATCGTATGGCCAGTATCACTATAGAATTTAGAAACAGTGTCTGTGTAGTAGGTATATAGCCGTATTAGACGCCCACACTACAGCTCCCTTACCATAGAGGCGCACCGGTCTACCCAGATGGGGTCGTTGTCGCGAAATATGCGCGGCATGAAGACAGCCGGCTCTTTCCAGAGCGACATTACTTCTTTCCGTAATGCAAACGACTCCCGTATCGACATTACTCGCATTCGTCATTTCGCGGGCTATCTCTTGCCGCTTTGATCACCTGAACCCATCCAAGCTCCCGCAACACTGGGTTACTGGTATTAGCCTGAGGTAGACCTGCTCATTTCTCGTTTATGCACTCGCCGTGACCAATCAGTCGAGTTCGATAGCAAATGAGCGCCAATACATGCCTTCACGTACCCTAAAAACCATAAAGGAAGGTATAAAGGGTATGACATATCCCTACTCAAAATGCTTCTACCCTAGTCAAAGCCACCTGCAAATAAACTTCCCCTTCGTCAGTAAGTGGCTTACCAGTAGCTTCCTCCTTTTGCCCCTCCTCCCATACAGGGCAATAGCGATCGATTCTTTTGAGTTTGAAGTCGGCGCAGAAAGCGGCACCATATCGATTAATGACCATGAGAAACTACTTAGGATAGCCTACATCTATTGGCACATTTCTGAAGGAGCAGGTGGCGTTTTTGACGCTGTTAATAACCTTCAAGAGCGAGGCTGGTCATTTGGGCAAGACAACTTGAAGTTCAATCGGTACGACAGGTTTTACTCCCTTTTTTGCACTCTTCATTACTCAGTGGCAACTCAGTTCCCTTGACATATTTTACCTAACTCAACTAGGCTACGGTCATTTTCACCAAGGCGATGTCGAAGACGCTAGAGACTATTTCACAACTCATTTCGACGACTATTACAACGAATTTCGCGAACATATTACGCGAGATGTATAGAAAGAATACTTCTCCCCTAGATGTCTCCTACAGCCAGCAACGGCTCAATTTTAGCGCCCCCCCCCCCCCCCCCCCCCCCCCCAACCTACGCGACCTCCCCTCATCGAATGACCCGTATAGCATCCTGCGGGAGAAACTTGACGGATGCCATAACATGCTTCCACGATGGGCAGACACTATTATAAGCACATGCAGTATTATACCTGAAAATAATATTATTAGAATAGGCATTGAGACTCTACAAGAAACGATATCACGTCTCCGAGAGCACCATCCGGAGGTGCCAGCTTACTCAGAGACACAAACTCGCTTCTGGCTGAATCATATGCGCAACGATCGAGCTACTGGAGCAGGGCCCAGCAACTTCAGCATCTACGTAGCGCAGGGGGGGTGCGATGTATTAGACTGGGATAGGCACTACAGCCCCGCGCGATGGCACGCCACCAGCGCGGTCGCGCTTGAGCCGGATGTAAAGGGAAGCGATAGACCTGTAATTGGATTTTGCGGCTGGCCAGATGGTGGTACATCCTTCATGACCACGCAAAGGGGCTGGGTCTTTGAGCTGGGGAGCGAGGAAGAGGTCGAATTTCTGGCGGCCGTCGCCGCTCAAGAGACGGAAGGTTACAGCATGCACGATTTAAACTTTTATGCACGCTCACATATACTGTTAGCAGTGTTGTATCTTGCCTTTCTACCCACTTCTCAGCGCGAAGAGTATCGCCGAACATGAGACGCCAGTGTTTGGAAAAGGACAGGCTACGTGAGACAACCGTAGACGAGTGGATTGACAATGCCCTCGACTTAATGAAGCCCCATGCCTCGGAGCAAAAGGTGTTCCCATCGACCGAGAAGGACCGGATGAAGCTTTTCCGCCGGACTCTTGCAGAAAATGGGCAGGTGTTTGCGCGCGGAGGCTGGAAATTCGCCCAGCGGGGTCCTCCGCGCGGCTACAAGTTTGACCTGGAAGTTGCGAAGGAAAATCAGAAGCAAGCATAATCCACAGGGAGCCAGTGTATCCACGAAGAGGTCTGCGTTTGTGAATTTGCACGAGGTGCACTTTCACCATGTCTTGAGACAGGTCTACGTTGATCCCAGTGTGAGCCACCATCTGCTTGGCTTGCTGCAGACTACGGGGGCCCCGAAAGATGCAGTATAGACTGAGCATGAATTATCAAATACTCTCTGTTTAATCAACTTGTTTATTTTTCCTTGACGTGTTACCTATTTGCTTAGCTGGAACTCGGCGAGATTCCATCATAGCTCGAAGAGCTACGTCTTGTATATAGAGCCTGCCCTGCCTGAGGGGTGCCTACCGCCCTCCGACCCTGACATTGACACTTTTTTTTCTTCATGTTTACTAAAGTTATACCTCAGTGAGAAGAATATATATGTATATAAATTCAAGATCTGTTGAAAGATTTGTATAGTTAACTAGAAATTTTCAAGTTTTTAAAAGTTGTGCGGTGGTTTTCTAGGTGGTCAAAAAAGTAGTGTTGTGTAAAATAGGTTTTCGGCTGGTGGCCGACGTTAGTGTCGTGCCTGGTTCCTGCCACACATGCACCCACTCACCCAGGGATTATACATAGTAGCCGAAGAGAAGAGGCTATCACTTCGTGTATCCCTTTTAGCAGTGACGATGCCTCCGTTTCTTGTATGCGTTTGCACTAGGTTCCGTACCCCTGATTGACAGAATATTTACAGCGTGGCGACCTCCTATTGGCCGCCGTAGTCGGGTTCGTACTTGACTTGACAATTCGGTACCAGGCATTCGCCCGCTGCAGCACTCTGCTGTATCGTGCTCTCCCCTCTCCGCCTTCCCCCGTCTTCTCCTCTTCCCCTCACCTACCTTGACGCTTGCAGGTCCTAATTTCTTCCGGCCCTTCGGTAAAAATGGTTGCAATCCGCCTCACGACATAAAAAGGAAGTATCGGCCTCAGTCGTGTTGCGCAGAAACATGATATCGCGTCGTACAGTCTAACACACCACCGACATAGAACACCCCTCGATCAATAATGTGCAAGCAAGATGTTAGAAAGTATGCCTCGTGCTGCTGTGAGATAACAGCAGGGGCACAAGAGGATTGTGCTGATAAAGGGACCGATGAATGTGCTGGGGTGAAAATACGTGTTAACGTCGGCCACCCACTTGCGGGCCACCCCCCCATCCGGGCCGCCCTTTTACACCAAAATACACCTTTTTTTAACTTACTTTCTTATATTAAACTTCTAGAGAAAGAAATATATAATAATTCTTAATATATTATTTTAAAGAGGACCTTTTTAAAAGTTTATAGCTTTCTCTATTTTCTAAAATCTAAATAATATAAATTATTAGTAAAAGACTAGGAAAAGTACTCTGTAGTAAATTCTATAGAAATTTTACTTTTTCTTTTTTTAAAAATATCTTCTTATCTAAAAATATCTAAAGTCTATAATAAGTATAATAAAATCCTTTATAATAATAAAAGTCTATATTTTAAATTATAGAGCTTTAGAAAATATAGAATAATATTTATTAATAAAGTAAATTTTCTCTCTTATTAAATTTTCCTTACTTTTAATATTTTTAAGATAACTAATTAAGGACTTATTAAATAGACTAAGGACTTTAAATATAGATAATCTATTATATTAATTAGCTATACTAAAGATTTCTAGTATTTTAAAATTATCCTTAAATTCTAAGAATTAATAATAAAGTATTAAGGCTTATTAGTATTTTACTAGTAAACCTTAATATTTTTTAAAAATTTCTTAAAAGAATTATAAGAAAAAAAAATTAATTTAAGCTATAAAACTCTAGATATAGCTTTTTAATTATTATATAATAATTTAGTATATTAAATTATATTTTTATTATATATTAATATTCTATTATTTGATGTTAAAAAATGCCTATTTTAGTATAAAAGGGCGGCCCGGATGGGGGGGTGGCCCGCAAGGGGGTGGCCGACGTTAGTACTTGGTTCTCTGGCTGGTGCCCTAACCCCACCCCCCTTAGATTGACGCCGAGCTGCTCTTGTTTAGCAAGACATTCTTTTTAATGCTGCGATATCCTCATCAAGACTATATATACCGCTGGGGAATCGCCACTTCGGCATAAAGGGCGGAACAGAACTGCCAATTCGGCCCGCAAAACTAAAGTCAATCAAAACAAGATGGCCATCCTCGCCCTTCATTGTGTTGCTGGAGCTCAAGTCACCGTGACAGAAGCCTCCGCGGTGTAGCTGTTCAACCGATTCCTGGATTTCTCCCCAGCGTGCCGACGTTTCGCCTGGATCCAACCTGGCTAGTTCTTTCATCCTATAGCCGTGAATCGTACCGCGGCATGTAATGGGCTGACTATCGATTTCAATAGTTGAAAGTCCCGCGCTTCTGATTTCGGAAAGTATGCTGAATTCCCTGGTGATAAGACTGATTGCCAAATCATGGTCAGGATGTGCTAGCTTGGTAATGGGAAAGCAGTGGCCATCGGCTACTCGAATGGAGGCGTAAGTGCCATAGTCAAGAAGTCTAGTTTGTCGCCATAGCAGTTCGATTTCGGGGCAAAGCGTCATCTGGGTGGCCTCAAAGTTGGCGTTCCGCGCACGGCTGAAGTCCGTGAGGGAGGGGTATTGTTGAGAGCCACACCACATGATCAAAAATGGCGTGGACTCATATTCAACGATGCATTTGTATTTGCCACGGATTTTCGTCGCTTGGGGCGGCGTGATGGGCTTTGCTTCAGAGGTTGTAGAATGTGGGGAGTGACCAATAGTTTGAGAAGTAGACAGAAGCGCGACAAGGGGTCTTCGAAGAAAAAGAAAGCTCTCGAGTAGACGGGAGAGAGCGAGCTGGAGCAGGCGGACAGACTCCATGGTAGACCGTTGGTGAATAATTTGCCCTTCGTAGAGTCACCACTGATGAGGCAAAGCCTGTCCCGCTCTTTACAAAGGATTGCCGTGGGGCGTGACCTAAAGCGTAAAATGGAGTATACATAGCTACTAAGCTAGGACCTAAAATGCAAGGCCGCTTCAATATAGCACATAGATTTTAAATTTTAGCACATGACTATACTCTCTTAAATAGAGGACCTACTTTTATCAATTTACTAATAAAAGTCTAGGGATTCTTACTAGCATAGGTTAATGCTAGCCCCTTTATAATTAAAAGTTGTATTTAGAGCCGAACTACTTTACTAAGTAGGGATCAGTGTTAATTAAAGTGTGATAAATAAGAGAAGATAGCCCGTGAGTATATATGAGTGTATGTTCTACGATATAAACTGATTTAAATATAGAACTGAATTTCGATATAGAAATATGTTTTGCTATGGAAATAAGTATATTTAAGTTTCTATATTTCTCGTCCTTTTAAAATAGAGGAAGAACTATAGTTATTGAAAATTAGCTACTTAGAAGGCCTACCTGATAGGTCCTACCCTGCAGGTCCACAGGACTGGGGGCACCATAGTTTTGATCCTTCCCCCGCACATACCCTAGAGCCTCGCCCGTCGCACCGCGGCGCAGGCCCGCCCTAACAAACCACGCCACCAAAACCCATCTCAAGGACATGGCGTCCTCTATTCTAATGATACAGCATACCGAGCGCTGCCGCTTGTTCCTTATGGTACAATGTACATGGACATATACCCGGCGAAGTAAGCCTGACCTGGCAGCGCACTCCCCTCAGGGCCGCCCTTCTGCTGTGCAGGCGGTCTTGCCCTCCTTCGCCGTAGAGCATCGAGGGCTTTGTCCACGGCACGATATGTTCTCCCATCCGCGGCATGCTTTCAGGCTTCTGGAATAAGGAAAAAAATACTACAGGTGTCTGTGGACCAGCGACCCTAGCGCCTATCTCTTTTATGTCGTTGCCCGCGTTGGCCCGGACGGTAGCCATCGTCCCGTGGCTGTGGCATCATGGCCTGGTAAAAGACGGTCGTCGTCGTCGTCGTCCGTGGCAGGTCCCCTGGCCTTCCGCGTGGCCAGGGCGTGCCTGCGGCTGGTGACCATCTTCTCCGCCACCGGCAATCGCGTGGCCGTCGAGGGCGAGCTTGGCCTGGCCGCCGTCTTGTACGCCGACGAGGCCTCAAGACAAGACGCAGACGGCCTCGTAGCGTTTCCAGTTCTCTCGACGTGCCTCCTGGTCGGCCTCAGATTCGACCCATCCCACGACGCCTGCTTCGATCACCAGCTGGAACCGCTGCATCGGGCCTACCAAGACACAAGCCCAGAGTACGGCGCCGTCATCCTTGACATCACCAATCTCGACAACGTGAGGGCGGGCATTCTGGCGTTCCCAATCCACCACATGGGCACGGTGGCACTGCATCCCCGGCAGCGGTGGGATTCCTTTGAGAGCCCCCAGCCGAATGCAGGGCCTGTCCCCGTCGTCGACGAGCAGCGGCCGCGTGTGCCCAAGACGCTGGAGCAGTACCTGCGCGCCTTCCAGTACGCAAGTTGGGTCTCACAGTCGGATCAGCAAAAGAGGCTTCGGGCCGAGGTGCAAGCGGTAAACGCCGTCGAGGAGGGGGCTACCGACTGCATGCTTCATGCGCCGCAGAAACAACTTGATGCTGACCACGCTCATAGACATCTGGCCCGCGAGTGACGATGCTAGACGCTCCCCGATGCGGCAAGGGCCATTCTGGTCAAGGCGTCAAGCCAAAATCACCGACACCAAGGCATCGACCACGCAGAATGGGCCATTTTGGTCCGGCCAGGGTGAGGCAAAGCTTCTAATTGACCAGGCCGCGACCCTAGACGAGCCAACGTTGCAGCCCCAAAGAGACATGCGGACCCTGCACTACATACTAACCCGAGAACTAAGTAGCAGGTCGGGCAATGCTGAAGCCTGCTCGGCCACCGCGAAGCTTCTTCGCTGGAGCTACGCGGGTGTCGAGCATCTTAATTGGACCCTTTTTCGAAAGCTGTCGTATCAAGAGGCCGCCTTGGTTCTGGAATCACCCGAGCTCGCCGGCGCCGCGTCGTTGAGCATATGCGTGGATGGAATGGAGGGCGACCTGGAGGCTCTCCTGCGCGCGCTGTGTCGGCAGCGTAACCTGCAGCACATTTGCTTTTTGCAGGATCCGAAGCGAGTCGACGACGACGCAACCGCTCTCGTGTTCCTCTTAATGGCCAACACCCCCGCGTACGCGCCGCTGCTCTGTCGAGACTGCACTTTTACGTGCGCCTACTCGTCTCCCCTGCGCCGCCGCTTCTGGCTGCCCGTCGCGGGACCTGTCCTGCCGAGCGCGGCTTTTCCTTTGCTGCAAATGTTTGTGCGGCGCCAGGAATTTCCGCTCGACGACCTGTTCCGGCCGCGCTACGCCTATCTTGCAGATAGCCTCTGCACGTCCGAGCACTTTGCGTCCGCCTTTTGCATCTATCTCGGCATGATATGCGGTGACGATGCGCCGCCGCTCTGCAGCCTCTCGCTGACGTCGGATGGCCGAGTCGGACCCCTGCCGGCCGAGGCTGCGTCGGTGTCGCTCAATCCGACCGGTGACGCGAGCATCGAGTGCTGGTCCAAACCGCGCCACTTGCACGCGACATCCTGGACGTTGCTGGTCTCGTGCGAGCGCATCTACGGCGCCGACCAGTTCTGCCAGACGCGACCCGCGGTGCGCTACGCCTTGGTAAAGGCACGCCGCGATATAATTATGGAGAGCGGAGATGTCGGGCACAAAAAGCCAGATCCAGACGACATTCAAGTGTGCGACTTGGTCGGTTTCCTCGCCGAGACAGCGCCGCACGTCGACGCTGCCGCTATTAACGTGATTCTCCACCGCACGTCGGCCCGCATCGCGTCCGAGGTGTGCAGCCGCCACCATTCAAGAGACGACCCGCCACCGCTGGAATGCTATGACGAAAAGGAAGCTTTTGCGCTGCTGCTGGAGTTTTTGAATGATGCGGTCCATGTGCGCGACTGTCTACGGTTTGCGATGCAGCAGCCATCCGGTATGCGTCCCCTTGCGCCGTGAACTAGCCTGCCCAGCATTCTAACTTGCACAGCCCCAAGGTGGTACCCCGAGCTGCTCGAGGGCTTGCAGTTGTCAAAAAGTTTGCCACCGCACCGGACGGCGCCGGCTTTTGCGGCGTGGGGAGACCGACTAACCGAAGAGCAGCTGGAAGCACAGGCGCGGGCTTTGCTGGTCTAACCAGCAGTCACTGGCGGATCTATCCGTAGATGTAGTCTGTCTGGAGCCACAAAAACAAATCGCGCTATAGAGGACCATCCCTGGCTGTTTGGCGCGAGCAAATACCAGTTTCAGCAACTATTGGCCCCAACAGCTGCCAGCTCAGCCTCTGGCCACCAGCAGCCCGGTGCTAACTGAAAATGGTATTGCCAGTAGCGCATCTGAAACCGTTTGTCATTGGATCTCCTTGAACACGCAATTTGGGGGTGCATACCGTGCTCTCTCAAAGTACACGGTACTTGTAGAATACAAGCTCGGCTTGCATGCAGCCCGACTTCTCGCGTGGGTCACGCGCAGCTTTCTGACTTTGCAATTATTGCACTTCCACCATTCACAAGCCTTTTCAGCGACGCCAGGTAATATTTGGAAGCCTCGACATAAGCTACTCCTTGCATGGCGCCTCTCAAGGCTCTCTCAAGGCTCTCGGGGTAGCGTCCTGGCCTGCGGCCTTGCAGGGTTCCTCGGCAGCTTTCCCCATCCATACCCCCGGACCCTGCTCGTTTCAGCCACACTTGAATATATTTCCGCAATGCTCGTTATAAAACCTCGTCGCCTGCTGTAAGGCTCCAAATACTTCCTCGGCGTGCAGCCAGCCTAGTCCTCGGGCCTTGCCCAGAGCAGCATGATGAGGCACCAGACGCTCTTGAGCGTAAAAGTTGCCATGTGCGCCATTTTCTCAGAGACACTTGCAGCAATAAACAATGGGCTGGCCAGTTGTTTTTGTGCAAGCGTCGCAGGCATTCTCCTCCGCCGACCATCGGAAAACTACGCGTCCGAGAGGTTCTCTATAACCGAACAGAAAAGCTCTTCAAGAAGAAGAACACAACTATACAAAGTCCATAATTTATCCTTCAAGCTACGGTTTGTAAGACTGATCTTGTCATCGTCTACTGCAGCTTAAAGCCGTGTCTGCCATTATCCTGTCCCAATGCAATATAGTCAGGAATGTACGCTTTGCTCAGACTCAGAGTAGCCAAAATATGGGGATATATTTCGCTATGTATAGACCCGTCTAGTTCAATGACAACACAATCTGCTCACGATCGATCAAATATTGCATCATTTCCATACACAATAATATCACACCTTACCACTGCGCGCATAGATATTGCAGCCTAGACGGAAGTGGCCCAGCCAACACGCGGACCTTCAGTGCCGTCCTCAAAAACGACGTACGCGGCTTCCAGGAAGGGGGCGCCAAAAAAGGCAGTGTTTTGTCCTTGGAGGCCGCGAGCTAATCGCAGCTGACATTTGCCGTCTGGGCGGCGGTACTTGAGCTTCTCGCCGTCAACCTTGATAGCCTGACCGTTGCCGATGCCAAACTGAAAGGCGGCCAGGGCGGTACCACAGTCGAAAACGTCCGGCACGCCGCGGTTGGCGCGGCGGTACGCGCTGTAGGCCGGGGCGGGAATCTGCGATGCAGCGCTGCCCGTATCAATCGTGGCGATCATCGGAGCGTCGACAAACGGCTCGTCATTGATAGCGTATCCTGGCGACGTGAAGGTCCAGGCACCCTTGGAGTTATCGACGCTGCTAAATACCAGTTCACCCGTGTACTTCGACTCGTCAATGAAGCCGAAGCCAAAAGTACCGTCTGCAGATATTTGATGTTAGTCCGAAACTGCGCTCATGAGTAAAGGGGCGGGGGGGGGGGCGCGTACCGGCTTCTTTTTTCAGATTCACAGTAAAGACGGGTTTAGCCAGACCTGCCTTCATGTTGGAGAAGGGTGTCTTTTGCTGCGGAGTTGCCTTATTCTTGCTGTCAAAGGCAAAGCCGATGATGCCGGACACGGGAGAGCCGAGAATGGCATTGCGATTGCGCTGTGAGCGGACCGTCTGAGCAAGCTCAACGGCCTGCTCTCGGATCGTGACACCGGCCATGGACACGGAATCTTGGTACACGGTGCCTTCGGCGCCGGAACCGTCTGAATATCTCCTGTTCCAGGTGGCATCAGGGACGAGCTGTGCCGTCGAGCTCGCGCCGGGGTCCCAGCGATTCTGGTCCTGGCCGATGTCGCCCTGGGAGTCGGCACCAAACAACCACAAGTCAGAGGAGCCGGTGTCGAAAACCAGGTTCATCTTTTGCGGCGGCGTGCCAATGTCCACCTCAATGTAGTACTCCCCTTCGGGGCGCGTCGGGCTGACATTTGCCGGCGTCGAGCCCTGATCGGCTTCTTGACGGCGTGCCACATCCAGGCCGGGCTCGGGCTCAGGCTCAGGCTCAGGAAGGACGAAGTTGGGATTGTACCTCACGGGAATGGTGAACTGCGTGTCGTTTTGGAAGGGGGCGGCGTTAACAGCGAGGACACTCGCCACCGAGGTGAAGCGAAGGATGGAGGCGATTTTAGGCATAATGAGGATCAGTGACTGTACACAATGAATAGAGAATGGCCAAGAAAGTTATCTTGTAAGAGGATGGGAAAATAGTTGATGCGATACAGAGCTTCATGGCTAATGACTTGGACCATGCCACCCTTTTTATATTATTTGAGTCTCTTCATTCACCATTATCGAGACCTCACTCTTCGGTAACGACATCATAAGCGCCTTCGCCAACTGACTTTGACTTGCATGACTGAGCTGCCGAAACTGAATCAACATAGCCGTCTGCCATGCAAGGTCACGATAGTAATGCCTATTGTGTTAAGTTAGCATGATTACATTCTATTATTTGTGAGTTTCAGCAGCAAATCTCGGCATTTGAGGTTGGCATCGAGTTGTCGGTTGTGCGAGCTCTTCCTGCAGGGCATGTCAAGGCAATGTGTGTGTGCATTGACTTAGCTCCCGCCGACTCGCATGAAGTGTTATGCCTTTTCGGCGAAGCCGTATGCCGACGTAAACCATAAATAATTCTCCGAACATTGAATCTAGCTCTGCCCTACAAGAAGCACGCCGAGCTCCGGACCATTTCGGTTGGTGCCTGGAAGTCCTGACTGAGGTTGTCGTGGTAGTCTGTTGACAAGATCTTGCCATCAGTCCGGTAGCCTAAATATCAAGGTCAAGCCTAATATTGACTCCACTGGATATATTATTCTTACTCTTAGTAAGCTTGCACAACGCACTTCTACCCAAACTGCGTGGGGCTTGTAGAACTCTCACTACCAGTATGTTTCGTTTTTTCCACGCGGCAACTTCTTTTTTTAGCGCAACAGTACTGATCAAACTCCGCAGGGCACTTCTATATCGCTTCTAGAACACTCATACGGCATCTTTAAGCATGTCTCCTCTTGTTAGGGGCTTAGTAGCTCGACCATTACCGCCGCAGAGCTAAAGGCATTGCGAGGCTGTGCAAAGGTGATCCGAATAGGATGGCTAGGATAGCTCAAGAAAACACTCTCTGGGGTGAGCTCGGCAATTGATGGCTGGATAGAACATGTGTTTTGGCCAAGGATGGCCCCGCAAACAGTGGCGAGTTGGCCCTGGGATTCGAAACAAAGCCGAGCACGCCATGCATGCAGAAGCTAGTTGTAATAGTGGTTGCTACAGTGGCACCTATACGTCGGCCTTTTATATTCCCATTAGCAACGAAGAGAATAACGTGTATAGCCTCTTTCACTTTTGTACCCCAGTAGACATCCCGTCTGAAAAGTTCATTTTCTAAGACCTACTAAAACCCAACGTTATGCAGCTGACGTAACTATACTAATTAATGAAGCACCTCTCAGTATACATGTCAGAGGACCTCTATGCTAACCCGCGCGCGGGTATAGTAGGGGGGTAATAAGCATGAATACAAGTGGCAGGCGGTTTTTCTTCTGCTTCGCACTCCATCTACACCAGGAGCAGAACCTTACTTGTCCGCGGCGAAACCGACACGTCTATTGCCATTATCGTAAGTCGTAAAGACGCCCTTGAGGACAACGTCACCAAGGATGGCGCCGTCGGAACCATATCGTCGCGGCCAGAAATGCCGCCGCCGCAGAGGTCGCCTTCATCGCTCTTCTCCAAAGTGATCACCTGGTCTAAACTCTGCGGCCGTGCGACATCGCCTGTAACAAACCCAACTATCACTAGCTCATAATTACACTGGCGTACGACGAGATAACGCAGACCAAGACTACAAGCTCACGGCCTGCGGTGATGCATTTATGGGCATAGTGTAGCGTAGTCCCGTACGCCGTTCCCCTAAAGTCTCGTGGGCGATGGAGGAGTAGACCTCCTCCTAGTCGTCCAAGCACATTTTCTAAGCAGCTTCGAGCGGTCTACTTTACAGTATTGTACTCTCAGGGTATTAATCTTCTCGCACAATGTCAGACTCGGCAAACAAACCTTCGTTGTGTTGTCCTACCGAAGGAACTGCATCCAGTCTCGCGATTCTGATGTTAGACCCGCCGCCCGCGCATGAAGAAGTACATTAGGGAGGCGCACGAAAGGCGGGTCTTTCCCGCGCGGGAATCGATGAAGAAAAAGCCTCGAATTGTCTCTCCTGCTGGGTAGGTGTCGAAGGGAATGATGTAGAAGGCACAGCATTCTTTGTAGATTTCGCGCGGTCATTACCGCGTCAGGCGGCGACGACGAACTTGGGACGACGATGACGCCGAGAGCATAATTCGAACACAGCATGAGGGAACTGGTTTGAGTCAGACTGTGATCTCTGATGGCGCGCCTCGGAATGCTTACGTTTGGATTTATACAACATGGACACTTCGGAGTCAGTTATCGATTTACCACCGCAACACTTGTGCCGATGAGTTTGTTCATCTGAAAAGCAGCCCCAAGCAAGAAGAATGTCATCCAAGCCTATTACGCTTGTTCTTGGGGCCGGTCCACGTGTTGGTAACGCGGTCGCCGTCAAGCTCCCCAGCGGTGGCTATGAAGTGGCCATTGCCTCCAGAAAAGGAACAGATAGTCGAAACGAAGCCGGTTGACTCGACATCAAGGCTGAACCCGCCCAGTCCGACTCTGTTAAGAGAGCATCTGACGCTGTGAGGACGGAGTTTTGGGATCCCCCGGCCTTGTCGTCTACGACGCCGCTGCGATGACGCCACCCCTAGTCCAAGACTTCATCTTCTCCATCCCTGCGGAGAGACTTGCCCTTGACCCAGCCGTGAATGTTATGAGTCTGTTCGTTGCCGCACAGCAGGCGATCGAGGGATGGGCAACCCTCCCAAAAGAAAGCACCAAAAACTTTCAACACACTGGTAAAATGTCAAATGTGCAGCTCTTGCTAGTGTCATGACGGTCACGCTTGGAGGGGGAAAGTCCGCTGCTTCATGCAGTTGTCCATGTTCCATAGTCCTCGGTTCCTTTCATTGACCCAGGCACATTATTTAATACCGACGAGCGCAACGCAGACTGCAGCATTAAATATCACAGCCTAGATGGCGAGGCTGGTGCTGAATTTCATGCTAAACTTGTAGCTGGGGCCTAGGATGTACCGTGGCATGCCACGTTCATTAAGGGTCAGGGCTACACAAAGTTTTAAAATCGCGGTGGCAAAGTGGCCTACCGACTGATAGGTTGGATCTGTTAGATGACGGCTCAGTACAATTTTAAATAGATTAGGAGAGTTGAAATTAACTCAGGGTTCGTTTTTGAATGACGTTCAATACCCCGGCACCGCTACGAAGGTCTACAGGTGTCGAACTGCTATATACCAAAATACTTCACAAACTGGCCACCACCCCCAAGGCATTTCGGAATGCTGAAGTAGTCATGATCCACAATCAAGAAAGAAGGCATCTATCTGAGCCTGAGGGAACGGCCACACATCTCGCTGCCATCCTGATTGGGAAAGCTTCTTGAGCGACAGATTGCATGGCAGCAAACGTGGGCAGCCGCAACTCATGAGATCTACCACTCACCAGAATCTTGGGGACTTCCAAAATTTCCCGTCATCGACTGGTCGCTAGATTGATTTACAATATTGGGAAAGCCTCGAAGTGATGTGAGGCTCTATAAAGAGTCAAAGGTGGCTATTTTAATAACACTTCTATAAACAATCATGTTGATCCTTTGAAAGTCTAGGTCTATTTCTATGAACTTAGCAATATATGACAAAACAAATAAACCAAAGCTTTGCAATGAAAAGAAAGAAAAAGGTATTCACGACCACTCATGCCCTGGAGCTGTCTTTCTCAGGCTTCCAGAAGCAAAATTTGGCCGTGGTAACTTCTTTCCAGTACCTAACACCGGTAAAGACAGCCGCAGGTCCAACAACTGGAAGTGCCAGCAAAGACAGCAATCCCGCGCGAACGGCGCCCCAGGTCGTCGCGTAGCCCTGTAGTCTTGTGCCGACGATGCTGTTAATCGCGCCACCCAGGAGACTACCCGCCAAAACAAAAGTTTCTCGGTTCCTGAACATGTTCAGGGTTGGTAGAGACGAGCCATTCAGCCATGGCAGTACTACAAAGCCCAGGTGCGCAGCCGCCGCAGCCCCAGTTACTGCCCCATAGAGTGACTTGAGAGCGGGTAAGTCACTATTGTCAATGTCCAGGAAACCCTTCTTGTCATTCTTCAGGAGTTTCTCGTCCTTGGTTTGAGAATAGATGATTTGCGTCACTGGGGCGATGAGCAGTGGTGCAAGCCGCCAAAGAGATGCAGCCTCGACGCTGGCCTTGGACGACGCTGCCACCCAGAAAGCAACAGCAGCGATGGCAAAGCTAATAATAGTAGCAGGCACGAGTGACTTGATGGCAGCCAGTCGTACCGGCCGTCCAACCATATTGGTAGCCACAGTATCTGCGCTCTTAATGGCCGAGAGGCTTAGGTAGGCGGGCACGACGGCTGAGGCACCAACGACATCTGCGGCCATCGAGTAAAATCCCGTGCTGGAGAGAGTTTAGTATTTTGCGATTAGCAGGGTATCCCGATGTTACTCACGGCTTCATTAGAGGGCCAAGCATCGCTTGTCTATTGCACCGGCGGTATCTCTCGAGCGTCCAGTAGATGGCCATGGTGCTGAGCAGAGAGTTGGTGTACAGTGCCGGAATAGCACTTCCCAAAGCGGGCACTGTATTTTGCCCTAGTCCTGTAATTCGATGGAACATGGTTCTCAGAAGCGAAGCCGGCGCGTCGTTTGACGTACAAAGCGCCTTCGCGGCCACCCACAGCACGGCGTACGCCGCGACTGCACCGGCATTCCACAGGCCGTTGGCAATCCTCTTGGCCGGCAGCTCATCCTGGAATGGTATAAAGTGTGGGCGGTAGGGCAGCGGGAGCTTTTCCAGCTTTGCCGTGTTAAACATGACGCTTCTGCTTACATCGTGCTTCGCATCGAGAGACATGTTCTTGGCCACTAGCGGGAACACCTTTACGAACATCTTGTTCTGCATCGCTTGCGACTCTTGCATTTCAAAGGATGTCTTTCTCGAATGCTCAACATGCTCCTGGCGGGCGGCTTCCATTTCGCAAAAGGCGGCCTCGATTTCTTCTTTTGGTAATTTTCCGCCGTACTTGTCGAGGCGCCGAGTGAGCGAGTTCATAAGCGCTGCACCGTCTTGAAAAGCCATATTACATCCTTGGCCAGTGAGGGTAACCATCTACAAATGTTATGTTATCAGCAACTTTTCAATCGTGGAAATATGGCATCTTTTTTATTACGTACCTTGTGTGCTGAATCACCCACAGTAACCATTCGGCCAAAATGCCAGCTATCGAAAACCAAATTTTGCAGTGGTTGCATGCCGTTCGCTTCGCTACTTCCCTTATACAAGTCGCCGAGTGTGATGCCGGGGAAAACTTCGTCTTGTCCGCGTTTTTCTATGAGCGCTTCTATATCGGCTTGTGTATAGCGAGGCGCATTTTTTCCCTTGATCGGGAAAGGGAGCTTTTCCGTAAGACCCCATAATATGCGGCCTTCTGCGTTTCCATGTGAGAGATAGGATCGGTCCTGTTTGGCTTCCATTGCAAGTAGGCGCGGGGGGAATGGCTTGTCAATGTATGCAATTCCAAACATGTTTGCATATTCGATTATGCCCTCTATAGATTCATTAGACTCCACCTGAGGCTGTGGTGTAGGGAATAGTGTAGGGAAATGAGCTTACCCTCTTCCTCTGTAACCAGAGGATGGTTTGGCGACACCTTGGCGGCCATGCGTCGCATTTCCTTGCGGACAATACTGTGTACACCATCGGCGCCGATAACGATATCTCCAAAGTATACCTCGCCATCTTTGGTAAGAACTTCAACACCAGAGTCAGTCTCGACAATTTCGTGGACTCTTTTCTCAACAAGGATCTTAGATTTATCCTTCAGGTTCCCAAGTAGCACGTTAAGTAGATGTTGTCTATGGGAGCAGCAGATTTCGTAGCCGTATCTATGTGCTAACATTAGCAAAATGAACCCAAATAATGAGCGAAGTAAATCTAAAGTATGCACTCGAGAAAGAAAGGAAAATAGCAACCTCTGGATAAAATGCTCCGCGGTGGCTGGCGAGAACATGGTGACGCCATTAAGTCTTATGGTTATATCGTCAACTGCGTCAGCTCCAGCATAGAATGCATCAAGACATCCTAATTGATCGAGCACACGAAGAGAGTTCGATAGGAAAAGACCAGTACCGAGACGTGGCGTGATGTTCGAATAGGCTTCGAGCACAACATAGTCAATCTCAAGCTGCTCTAGCATGTTGGCGAGAGCTAGCCCCGTAGGGCCGCCGCCCACCACGACGACTTTGAAGTCGTACTTCGACATGGCAGCAGTAGGAAAGTGCCGTGGTAAATCAGAAATGATATGATGCTCGGAAGAAAAAGGCAAAAAAAGAATTGTTACCGGTGGATTGTAGAATGCTCAGCGTTTTGGGGCCGTGGAACCGCAGAGAGCTTGTAGGTATATGTAATTATTCTTTTCGAGAATGGTACGTATATACCATTTTAAGGAGCTGACAACAACATATACGAGGCATGAAGACAATCAGAATATACGTATGCAGGGTTACCATTTTTTTTTGTTTAATTACCGCAAGCTCATGTCAGGTCATCTTTGTAGATATTAAACGGTGCGTCCCAAAACGGCAAGCATACTAAACGACTCTGGATGCGAAGTCGTAGTCAGCGCCGTATCAGGCCCAGTCTTAGAAGGATCTACCTGAAAGGCGGAACTCTCATACACTGTAATTTCCTGCGCAACAGCGAGCATGCCATTTTCAGTATATATCTTGTACGAGCATTCTGATGCATAGCATGTGCACGACAAAGTCTTTTGCGCAACGCTGGCGATGAAGCAGGTCAGGCCGCGTCTGGTTTCCTTCGCTGCTTATACTCATTAAGTTACTAATAGGCTTGAGGCTGAGGCCCAAGCACACTGTAGCCAAGGCCTAACCGCTTCTCCTCTAAGGATATGGCTGCTTCTGTGGTTCAACCAGCCCTAATAATGAGCTCGACATGGAGCCGGACTCTGGCTCGCCCAACTTGCCTAAAAAGCCAGCCTTCAATTCTGTGCCCACGAACAGTCACATTGCTGTGCGTCATTGGGCCGATCCAAGATTCGCGATAGCGCCCAGTCTTTTGCGCATTACCGACCACATCCTTGGAGAGCTTATATCCTGGCCGTTTAATGTTACTGGTCGGCATTACTGGCCGTTTAGTGTTACTGGCCGTTTAGTGTTACTGGCCGTTTAGTGTTACTGGCCGTTTAGTGTTACTGGCCGGCGTTATTGGCCGTTTAGTTTTACTGGCTGTTTAGTGTCAGCTAATGATAAACGAGAGGATTCCCAAGCCACTGCGTGTATTTATATTCAGGGTGTATCTTTATCTCTATATCCTTTTCCATTATAGCGGACCTAATTCAATTTGTTGTATAATATTTACATACGCTCTACAATGGAACCGCAACAATTGCACGGCGTAAAAATATACGCTGTCCTTGTTGCTATAGCGACATTTTGGGTGCTTTCCGTAAGTTGCGCCGTGGATGCCTAGTTGGAGACACGCTGCGCACGCTGCTCACGCTGACACGCTAACACGCAGAAACTCATTGCAATCCTCCGCAACCCCATCTCTCATGTCCCTGGTCCCTGGTATACGCGCTTTACCCGGTTACCCAACCAACTTTCTATGCTAAGAGGCTTTACACCTGGCTACGCTCATGAGCTACACCAGAAATATGGTATGAACTACAAGGCTCGACCCTTGGAGCCCTACGCATCGACTAACATCACTGCAGGCCGCATTGTCCGTACTGGTCCCGATGAGGTTAGCATCGCCGATATTAGTGATGTTAAGAAGGTCTACGACTATAAGGAGACCTTCGTTAAGCACCCTGCGTATCGTACACTCGCCCCAAGCAAAGTCGACTCTATGTTCAACACTAGCGACATCGAGCTGCACCGCCGCTATCGCCGCCTCTTAGCGCCGCCAATGTCCGAATCTTCCCTCAAGCCTATTATCTCTGAGGTTTACTCCCATGCCAACGCCACAATCTATAAGATGGGTGAGGAGCTACAGACACGGGGCGCTATTGATGTTTTTAAGTGGTGGTGGTTTTATGCTACTGATACTGTTGGCGACCTTACTTTTGGAAGCTCGTTTAATATGACCGAGAGTGGCAAGGTAAGCCTATATGAAATATTTTGATTCTATTCATACTAATTCTTTTCTATAATATAGAAGAACCAGTATTTTGAGGACCTTTTAGCTGTCAACAAATCTGCTGGTATCCGTCTACTGGTTCCTAGCCTTAACAAGCTTGCCCAGTACATTACCATCCCTCTTGTTAGTGATGCCATTGAAGGCGCTAAGCGTATGCGTAACTACGCGGTCCAGTCTATTGCCCGCCAAAAGGAGTCTGCCCTTGCAGGTAATGCGAATGCGAAGAACACACTCTTCTCCAAGGTCTTTGAGGCTAAGGACAACGATATACTGACCGAGGAAGAGGTCATTGTCAATGCACAGACCTATATCACTGCCGGCTCTGACACTACTAGCAATACCTTAACCTACCTTACCTGGGCTGTTACGAGCCACCCTCAGATCCGCGACAAGCTTGTCGCTGAGGTTGCTACCTTGCCTGATGCCTTTACGGAGGCTGATACCCGCGAGCTGCGTTATCTGGATCAAGTCATCAAAGAGACTTTGCGTCTCTACGCCGCTGTGCCCTGCACCCTTGCTCGTGTTGTGCCTCCGGAAGGTGTTAGCTTAAGCGGCTACTGGATTAAGGGCGGCACCACCGTCGGTTGTCAGGCATACACAATGCATCGCGATGCGGAAATCTTCCCTGACCCTGACTCATTCGTTCCTGAACGCTGGGAGAACCCTACCAAGGCCATGAAGGACGCCCTTATGGCCTTTGGTCGTGGTACCAGAAGTATGTTTCTGCCTAATACCATAAATCGTTATATTACAAGCTGACATAGATCCTTCTTCAGTCTGCCCCGGCGCCCACCTCGCCATGATCGAGATGCGCCTTGCAGTTGCCCTGTTCTGGCGCAAGTTCCCTACCGCAACGATGTCCGCCAAGGAGGGCATGTCTGAGGCTGATATGGAACCTAAGATCTACCTCCTCACCAGCCCTGCTGGCAAACGTTGCCTTGTTGAGGGCTGATATGGTTCATGTTTATTAGGCGCTTTTTGATCCCGTTTTCTTTGCAAAACGTTTTCTTTTCTTTTAAACCTAAGAGAGGATGGATAACTGTTTTTTTTACTCTCCTAGCATAGAGTGATTGTTTCATTCTCTCCCTTCCGAGTTTGTCACCCTCGGATACAACCCTTCGCATATAGACGGAGGGCATATAGACCGACGAAATAAATGGCATGGAACTCATCATTCTCGCTGTCCACACCTTTTTTCACTGGTGAGGAGTAGTTGAGGAGATCTTTAATGAGCCGCCGGTGCAGATGAGAGTTGAAGGCCTTGCCGACCATAACAATCCTTGCAACGTGTTAAAAGCCTGTTATCTCAAGTTCCTAGCTGGTAGAGTAATATGAAAGAACTTTTCAGTCTTACGTTCCTGGGGCCGATGGCGACCCCTGAGTATAGTAGAAACAGGCTTGATAAAGACCACGCACGCGGCACGCACGCGCCGGCGCATAGCTTGAAAAAACAGGGATAAGCCACCCAACAGGTACCCAACGTTCACCAAAGCCACTTCAGAAGTGCTAAACTTGCCCTGCTAAGAAGTTTATGTCACGAATAATGTATTAGCATTGGATCATATTAATTACGGTAACGGTTTAGGAAAAGCGTACACTCACACCTCCGTAGCTATGTGGCCGACACCAGGTTGATGAAATGTCTCACCAGGTAAAATGAATATTGTGTGGCCAAGGGTGAGCCGGTTTTACGCAAGGCTCTATCGCTAAGCCTTATTTTTTTTGACCGCCGTTTCTGCTCACCCGATCATAACGCCGTCGATGCCTTCATAACATCTTGAATTTACTTCAACCCCACTGTGCTTCACTCCAGCATACTCAAATAACGTTTTAATCTTTCCCCGCTGCCCGTTGTGCGAATCTCACGACGGGGCCGCATCTAAGTGCCTATGATACATGGCTACCCTACACACACGAATCGGTTTATACCAGTTGCAACTGAGGAGCAGGAAACGAACGGCCCCCTTGCTGATGCCGAAATCCTGATTGCAGAGGCCCAAAATCAACTCGACATACGCGCTAGCGTTTTACACGCGTGCTGACGCGCAATCGTAAAATGCGCTGAACAATTCTCCTCCGAATACGGGATGCGATCTGCGCAGCACTTCTCGAGAACCCTCCTGCAGGACTGCATGGCCGCCTCTTGCTGCGAGGCATCGCCTTGACGCCTCGTACTGTAGAAATTCAATGAAAGATCTTGCAGAACCATTGCCCAAGATCGCAGAAAGAGATATCCAATGGCACACCTACTTTATTCATGACTTCCCGCGAACAATACCCTCATGAGAAGGCACTGAGCTTGACTACGAACAGACCGTTGAGGACACCATCAAAGAAACCGCGCTCCACCGAACGCAACCATTCCATCCGATAAGGCAAAGCTGCGTACGAGCGATGGGAGCGTTCCCCACAGAACTCTGTTCAAGAAACACAGGCCCCTACAACGGAGCAACACGTGCCAGATACTTTAGACGGAGACGAGAAACCCACCCCTGCCGTAACAGAACCACAAAGCGTTGCCTCTGTACCGGAGGAAAGCAGCGTTGGCAGCCCGGAAGAATCTGATTCCACGGAGAAAGCATAGAGAATTATACTTGCGCATAGTCAGCTTGGTTGGGGGAAAAGGAACCAGCCCCATGGACAACATTTTAATGCAAACAACTTTCGTTTAACAGCACGCCTCGAACGATGACACTAAAAATGGGTCCAAGAGTGACCAGTCCCAACACCGTGACAAGCTCATTCAGGAGGTCTCCTATGATCATACCGCTTCCATGCTCCAACTCAAGAGACGCAGAGTGCCAATCACGTACATGCCGAAGTACCGAAATTGAGTTCGACTCGATGACGCCGGAACCACCAGCCGATACTTCAGAATCATAGCACAGCGACACGCCATCTCTAGTGGCCGCCATCGAAAGTGAGGAAAACAAATTGGTATCGAGGCACTTCCCGCACCTTCAAGAGCAGTTTTACTCGACGATCAACACGCAGAAAGGCGAGGTAGAAGATTTAATTTGTGCTTTACTTCAAGTTCCGTCGTGTCGCATCATTCCATCCAGGCTATGGAGATCAGACAGCTTCAACGTTGCTATCTTAGTTCGTCTACCGTTTGGCAAAAACGTTTATCTATGGCTTCCCTTTTGACATCGCATTGGGGAGCATTTATTTCCTGGGAATGTGGAAGAGAAACTTCGTACCGAAATTGCGACATATCTCTGGCTACAAGAGTATTGCCCAGACGTACCGATCCCTTCTTTATATGCCTTCGGTTTCCCTGATGGCTCAATCGCACGGCCCCTTGATGGCTCAGTCGTGCAGCCTACACGCTTTATGCTTTAACACGCCTATGCTGACTTCTTCCTCTATTAGTTCACATACCCCGCATATAGCCCATGGTGGCGGAGGCTAAGGAAGTGTTTTGACCGCATTATTGCTTTTCTTCTTGGCCGCCCTCCCCCAATAAAGCATGTGCTTCACTCGATCCGCCATAGTCTTGGCTCTGGGTTTCTTCTAATTAGTGAGGCCCAAGGTAAGAGTCTTGCATTATCTTGGCATAAGCATTACCATGATAGAAGCTATACGGAAAATCTATTTCGTGACCTGACGCGCATCGCGCTGTCGATGAACGCAACCCCGCTAACACGAATCGGCTCGCTATCCCTTCACCGCGATACTATTTCTTTAAGTAATAGACCATTAAACCTGTATATGCATATGATAGAGAATGAGGGAGTTTCTATACGAATTCCACGTCAACGGACCTACCTTGATACCTCTCAGATTTGCTCTTGATTCAGGACACCAAGCTACAAGGGCAACCCAATTCCATACTGGATACACAGGATGGCCGGCGCCAAATGGCCGCCATTGTTGCGCTACGAGCGACGATGCACCGCTTCATAGACCCGGATTTACGGCAAGACCCTTTGAACCTTACACTAACGGACTTACATCAGAGTAATATATTCGTCGACGAACACTGGAATATCAAGGCTATCATTGATCTCGAGTAGACACACACCTTGCCTGCCGAGATGCAAGCCCCTCCATATTAGCTCACATCCAGAGCTGTTGATGGTTCAAGTGAGCCTTGCCACCTTCAATAGTACGAAAAAGTCCTTGAAGAGTACCTGAGGGTATACAGGGACGAAGAAATGAAACGGAACCCTTCGACGAGGCAGGCAGACCTACAGCGAAGAACATGGCACAGTGGCGGCTTTTGGTTCTCCAAGGCCGCGACCATACCAAAAGGCATGTATAACATATTCAACAGGCACATTCAGCCCATGTTCAATGAGCGCCATCCTGAAATGTCAGTCTTTAATAACGCCTTCTACTGGTATTGGGGCCTGCAGGGTTAAAAATTCATAGATGTAAAGCTGGAGGAGAGAGAGATATATATGGACGAGCTAAGGAAAGCACATCATGATAAAACTTATTAGATCAAGAGCGAGCAGAATGCATATTTGCTGTCGTCCGTCCTATACTTCTGGTGGCCTGCTACGCTCATAATCACTGCGCGCCCATTTCACCATCCAGTCGCATTCCAGAACTTGCTGCACAGTAATACGCTCCTCGGGTCTGTATTCCAGCATTCTCTTCATCATGCCCAGAAATGCAGCCACTTCCTCAGCGCATAGCTTTTCCATGTTGGCCTCTCCACGATATTTCTGGACACGGTTTCGAAAAGCTTGCTGCAGTCCCGGCCATACATGGCGACCTTCCTTTGGCTGTCCATGGTGATCGAAAAACTCATCCCGATCGTTCCAATTTTGATACCAGTTATCAGGAAGTGGCCCTAGGATATCCACGATCTGGCACATGACTTCCTTCTCTGAGTAGAAGGCGCTGCTGAAGAGAGCTTGCATCCCTATTATATCCCATATTGCGGTTTCAAGGCTCCAGATATCTGCAGAAAAGGATAAAGGTGTATCCGGCTCGAAAAGGGCCTCTGGTGGGCGGAAGTCTATGGGCGTATGGCAGTCTTTGCCCAAGCGAACGTCCGTGTCTGGCGAATATGACTCCCCAAAGTCGCTGAAGACTATTCGTGCATCACACAACGCGAATTCTTTGGCTCTTTTCCCCATATACAGCGGTGCTGTAATAGTTGAAGGCACATTCGTCGTCAGTGGTTGGCCGTCGTGGCGCTTAACCTCGTATGAATCAGGTTCGCCATATTCTTCACGAAATTGTGGGATGGATAATTTATCGATGATGCTCTGTGATTGTACCAGAACATTACGGAGATGTATATCTGATATCTATCATTAGTGGGGTGCCTGAGCTATATAGATGCAATATTGACTCTCACCTCCGTGGACGAAGTTTTGCGAATGAACGTAAGCTACGGCGAGAACCAGCTGATAGGCCATAGCACGGGCAACGTCGAGACGAAATAGCTGGCTGAATGAGCACTTTCTCAGGTTGCAGAGGGCAGGCGCAGTGGTGTAGCAGGGATGCGTGCCATTAGGGCCACTGACGGTGAACTCGTCCAGCAGATGTGGTATGTTGTCAAAACCTGGGGCATCCGACTTGGCACTGAGAGCCCGAAGAATCGGCACCTCGTGCGGAAGTGAGCCTGCAATTCCCACTTTCAGTGCAAGGTACCGCTGATCTTGGGAGTCGTGAACAAGCCAGACAGTCGACCAACCTCCATGGCCTAATTTGTCGACAACTTCATATCGCTTGTTTATCTTATCGCCAACTAGAACAGGATGAAAACCTCCCGGCACGTACTTGTCTAGACGCTCTGTCCCATCAACAGAGCAATAGCCAATCACTGAGGAATAGTTTCGCCTCGGCGGTGACCTCTTTGGCGTAGAATTTGGTAGTCGAGGGACCAGCAGCGCCGTGCGTAAAACAGGGGATATCTGCGACGCACAAAAGAAACGTTGGGAAGCCCTTTGACGAAAACACAATTTGCGTGGAATCATCTGGCTTTATTGATGCAAGTTCGTTCGAGGTAGCTTTGTTGCGTCTCGCTGCGCCTTGCAAAAAGCTGTGAATGAATAAAATCACGGCGAGTGGCAAGGCGCGAGGGTTGTGTCGCGTGGTCATTTCGGGCGCTAAATTTTGCTCGGTCTGTACTCCGTAGACAGTGGTGCAATGCCTCGTTCACTAATAAGAACTACCTCCCGCGGGCGCCTTGCGGGTGCGGCGCCAATGCCCACCTGGAGTATCTCGTCCCCGTTCCTACCCTCCTAGATGAGACTTACAATCGGTGGCAAACACACGGCTAATAGAAAAAAGAGGGGAAAGATGAACGGAAATTGGCGCTAAATAGCGCGACGTGGTGGACATGGTCGGTTACGCTAGTTGATCACTATGTTGATAAAACTGCTTTACTAGCGCCTGGTTTTGGCTTACACTACTGGGTAGTTATTTAACTCGCTAGCTACCGAAAAGCGGATTTCCGTACTGTGGTTCGGTTGAGAACTGTGATAAAACCTAGCAACTTACACAGGCCCTCTTGCGCACCGAACTCGGCCAACCGCGATGCCGTGCTTGCCTCGAGAGACAAGCCACAAACTGATAAAACAAGATGCTGGAGGATGAGCAGCAGCCGTACACAATCGGGGGAGAATACCTGTCCGTGACTTCAGCCCTAGCCCTAGTCATGTCCTCGACCAAGTGGAACGACGGCCAGCTGCTCGTTTCGATGAACCACTCAAAGCGCGTTCCGACACACCGGAGAACCCCGCGTGGCATCAACGGATCAGCGGCCGTAACAAATTGTGGCGGAGAGGTGCATCTGCAGCGGATCGCCACGCATGCGACCATATGGCCGCTTTCACGCTGTTTCCCAGCCTGCCGACCGAGCTCCGCCGCAGGATATGGCTGGAAGCCGTTCCCGACGATGAGGAAGAGGTCTGCCTTCCTTGGCCCGGCGACGTGCCTGCCCACGTGGTCGAAGACGACCCCCTGAGCGAGCTTCCCGTGCTGCCGCTCACCGTCGACACGGCGTTCCCCGTCACCATGCACGTATGCCGCGAGTCGCGGGCCCTGACGCAGGATTCCCGCTTGAGCAGTGTGCGCTTCCGCGCCTCACGTCTGGCGCGGTGCATGACGCCGTTTCGCCGCTTCCGGCCCGATAAGGACGTTCTATACTTAAGCCACGACTCCGTCTACCACCTGCTGCTCTTCACAAGCCCCGACAGCACCAAGCTCGCCCAGACGGAGCCAGGCTCGGCGGCGCGGCGCTGCTACGATGATTTGATGCGCACGTTGCGCGCCACGAGGCGGCTCGCTGTCAACGTGGCGCTCATGTCCAGCCACCATGACCACATCCACGAGTTTCTGTGGGAGCACGTCGAAGCGTCGCCAGAGCGCCTTGCCATAGTGATTCCCGGCACCAGGCCGTACGCGGGGTCTTGTAAGGACCCTCTCGGCTTCGTGCCGCCGGGGAAGCGCTGCCGGCTAGTCGCCGTGCCGGACGCGGCCCACGAGAGCGTCGTGGTGCGGGTGGTGGACGAGTATCGAGAACCGAGAGCCGTATCCCTCGGCGAGGCGATGCGCGGCGCGCGCAAGGAGCTGCGCGACTGGTGTGGCGGCGTCCCCAGCTACGAGGCAACGCTCGACCGGTTAGTGGTGAGCGCGCAAGTCTTTGTCGAGTACCAAAAGGACGGCACCTGGCAAGAGGTCTGCATGCAGAGAATGTACGAGCCGCACGCTCATCCAGGGTCAATAGAGTACGTGCCGTTGAACCGACGGCCCAATCCAGAGCTTGTGAGAGTATCCGACGCGGATTTCGAGTTTCGCCCTGCAGCTTTTGAACGTGCAGGGTATCGGTGATGGGGGCTCGTAGTGTGAGCTACTCAATGGTGATAGATTACGCGCCTACTGACGCAAGGTAGAATACGAGGAAGGTGAACTCTCTAAATGCCTTCCTGTGGGTGGGCTAAAGAGCCTAGGTACCTACCACCACCTACTTTGAGACCGTCAACCGTCACCGTCAACCGTCAAACCGTCGGGGCGGCGGCGGCGGCGGCGGCGGCGGCGGCGATTTCAAAAATCTGGCGTTGATGTAGGAAGAGAGTTGCAACTTGGTGGATCTGGGATAGGTTATGTGTAAGTATACACTGTGTACCGAGAGATATGGTGCTGTGCACGTAGCAATACCCAATTTTTATCGGGCGGCAGCAACTCACGAGGTCGGCTGCCTTCGAGTGCTTCTGAGTTATAGGCCCATCGCCAGAAACAGCGCTCGTCTGTCGCCCCAAAATGCTCCTCACATGCTTGCGAGAACTTCACAATGAAAAACGCATCGAAAACAGGACGGCTGTTATTTCGCCATGGCGTGCCTATTGATGGGCGCAGACAGCCTGGGTCGACGAGATAGTTATGGCTTTCTCCTCTCGCCAATGCAATATGCGCTGTACCTTGGAAATATGAAATTTGCACGTGCACTCCTGAAGTGCGACCGCAAATTGAGAAGTCAGCCCATTGACACCATTCCCTTGCTATATTTCGCAATATTGGGATGTAAGGGAACAACTAGCGACAGAATGGCCACCGCGGTGATCAAGTCATTGATCCGTAGGGGCGAGCGCACAAATAGTCGTTCGCACCATGATATCCGTGACCTTCGCCCTTTGCTTGGCTTATAACAGCTAGAAATTCTGCGGAATTGGCGGTGCACTCCCTTGTTGTTCGCCGCCCTGTGCCGAGCGCCTGTCTCCGTTATTGATGCACTCATCAGCGACGGCGCAAGTATCGATTCGACAGAGTAATGATCGGTGTACTTTTTCGCCCCTGAGTGCCCTTGTTTTTGAAGGTTTATCTGACATGCGAGTAAGTAAATATATAGTCTAGAAACTAGTGAGTAACGGCGCTCGACTTGACGACCGCCGAGGGAATCTTTGGGGCTCCGCACTCGACCGAGCTTGCTATGCTAGCCGTGCCCTTCAGTTTTGCTGTGTGGGCTTACAGGGCGAATGTGGACGACGTTGCCAGAAGAGAGATCACAGGGCCCTCGAGGTCCTCATGAGGTGCGCGACGACAGACAATTTGAGTGCTGAGCATGTCTCGCACAACCTGGATAATTACTACGTCAGGCGCGATGATGAAGAACATTGGATACCCTGTTCATCGCGGCCACTAAGAGAGAGAGACGCCTCGCTTGCTGTTAATACGGTTTTACGGGATTTTTTACGGGAGCATTATCCGGATTACTGGCACCGCCATATGGCCGGGCCTACGTATTTTTTCCCCCGTCTGTTCATGAGGTCATAGTGCGAAGCGACCCAAATTATTGCATACTACATTGGCTTATAGCCTTCAGGTTTTACTATGACTTCATTATAATAAATCTCAGCGACAATCCAGATTATAGCGCAAGGTTATTATTAGAAATACTTCAGTTATTGCACAGTGATTAAATTACCAACATGATTTAAATTCATGTTTTCACATACTAGTACCTAATGACTGCGATTCTCTCGAGTTGCCTGAAACACGTGGGCCTGTACGCAAAGCCTGGGCCAATTTTACCACTAATTGACCTAGCAGCCTACTCATCCATGGGCACAATACCTCTACGTACAACTTCCACTATTAAAATACGCGCTAATAAACCATGAAGTGGCTGCGGGCGGTGGCCGCGTATTTGTGGAATTTTCGCTACCTCCCCATGAAATACCGCTGGCCCCTGATCAAGCTCCGCCGCCGCCTCTTCCCGACGCAGTCGCCGCTCGGCCTGCGGCGCTCCATCCGTTTCGCGCGATGTATCTAGCACCCCCCGCTCCAGAGCCCGGTCTTGTTCGTTCTAGAGCTTTTGTGGCCGTTTCCTACCTGGAAGTTCACTGCGGAGCTCCCGCCGCCGCCGCAGCGCGTCGCGGCAGACCCGGAGGCGGTGGACCGCAGGGCGCACGACCTCCAGCTCCTCCGCATCATGCCGCTCTGGCGTAGCCGCGACACGCCACTTCGCACCCTGTACCGCATTTGTGAGGCGGTATGCGCGAGAGATGGGGACCTCGTCGCGTCTGAGACGCAGTATTTTTGGCGGCAAACGGGCTGGGCCACGGCGGACATTCCAGATCCCGCGTGCGAGGACGAGGAGCAGTACGCCGTCATGGCGGCGACGGTAGAAACGCTTGTCGAGTGCTTTAACTGGCGGCTAGAACTGGGCCTACGGCGTGGCGACCCCCCCTTTACAAATATCTACAGAGAACCGCCTCCTGCCTCTCCTAAAGCGTGTCCGTCGTGGACAGCGACCGTAGGAGCACTCTCGGAGAAATTGTTCCTCGGTAAGGGTAGGACGTATGTCGAAAGCCCGTTTCACCGGCGCAACATTTACAAAGCGACCGGCGACTTTTACTCTGTATAAGAGCCCCTTTCTCGACGGAATTTTTGTTTTCAAGTGGATGAACGTTGGCATTTGTTTCACTAGATACCCATATAGCAATTATCCTTGGTCGCCATAATCGCCTGCTCACTAATGCGAATCGGAGAGAGCAAAGAGGCATCACCAGGTCATAGCACGAATAGAAGCGTTAAAGACGAACCTTGCTTATGATGATAATATAAAAAGAATAACTATCTAGGAGCAGAGACAAAAGCTTGCTAAAATCTTGTTCGCGTAATTTAGACACTTAATGGACCCTGTCATCCTGTGCGGCCGACAGGGCGTAACACTCTGAAGCGTGGTAGCTTTAGTATGCGCCAGCTCTGGCCATTCTTGCCAACCAAACAGGCTCAATGTCCGCTAACTGCTATGTAATCGATCCAGAGTGGGTGGGTGAGCATGCGTGCCTATTTCAGCAGAATTAGGCCACAGGTCAAAATTGCTCACCACGAGTTTGTGGACGCTAAACCTAGATGAGGGCTAACACTTATGCCACGACGAACTCTACTAGAGTTCGTTGAAAATTTATATGGCCCCACAAAACAATAGGGGGTAGAGTTCGTTAAAAAATCGGTGTAGAGTTCGTTAAAGCGAAAGAAGCCGTATGGCTAGGTAAAATGAGCATGATATATATCGCTAGAAAGAGATTTGTAAGGAGAGTTTAATTTCCAAGTTACGGGTTTATTTCATATAATACGACGTTATTATAGCATTATGAAGTTTGGCGTAGTTGGGGTTAAAGTGGGTTAGGGATGCTGCCCGTAATGGCCCGTTGCGTGTGTTAGGTTAGGGAAAAGCGGTTACGAGGGTTAGTATATATTGCTAAGATATACCCATGCGTGAGGGGAAAAACAGTTACTAGTATACCATAGGTTTACCAGAAGTAATGGAGCCATTTATATACGATAGCCAGTACCCATTTGTGTTTTGTCAGGAATGCCAATAGGCGTATATTGCCAAGGAGGTTAGCACGCATTTAGTAAGTCACCATGTAATAATTTAACCAGCGACGCGGAAAACAATCATTAATAAAGTACAAGAAATTCCCGGGTTAATCCAGTAATAAACAGAGTTGGCAGAGTACGAGTTGCCCGATCGAATACATCCAATTCCATATATTGAGGAACTAACACTTATGCCACGACGAACTCTACTAGAGTTCGTTGAAAATTTATATGGCCCCACAAAACAATAGGGGGTAGAGTTCGTTAAAAAATCGGTGTAGAGTTCGTTAAAGCGAAAGAAGCCGTATAGCTAGGTAAAATGAGCATGATGTATATCGCTAGAAAGAGATTTGTAAGGAGAGTTCAATTTCCAAGTTACGGGTTTATTTCATATAATGCGATGTTATTATAGTATTGTGAAGTTTGGCGTGGTTAGGGTTAAAGTGGGTTAGGGATACTGCCCGTAATAGCCCGTTGCGTATATTAGGTTAGGGAAAAGCGGTTACGAGGGTTAGTATATATTGCTAAGATACACCTATGCGTGAGGGGAAAAACAGTTACTAGTATACTATAGGTTCACCAGAAGCAATAGAGCCATTTATATACGATAGCTGGTACCCATTTGTGTTTTGTCAGGAATGCCAATGGGCGTATATTACTAAGGAGGTTAGCACGTATTTAGTAAGTCACCATATAACAATTCAACTAGCGACGCGGAAAACAATTATTAATAAAGTATAAGAAATTCCTAGGTTAATCTAGCAATAAACAGAGTTAGCAGAGTACGAGTTGCCCAATCGAATATATCCAATTCCATATATTGAGGAACTAAAGAGCGACGGGGTATGGTGTCGGTTATGCTAGTATGTGGCACGCGAGGTTCGGGTTATACAACGGCATTATAAAGAAGAGCATAGATAGGTCAATAAGTGGAAGAAAGGCGGCCATATCTAAGCCAAAAAAAGACAACCACGTCAGTTACTATAGACGGAGGGCATTTGGTGCCAGAGGTTATTCCGCAGCCACATAGCCAGCAGTTAGTTCGAGGTTAGAGGCGTAGCCAGCATCGAGATTAGTATTATTCAGAACACACTAAGGGTTTATAGCGAAGTCAAAGAAGAGAATTCTAGTCAAGCCGCCATATTAGCCACATTAGACGAATAGGATCACATACAGGAACAGCGATACAAAGACAGCCAGGGCATACGGCACGTGGAGGAATTAGACCCGAAGAATGAAGCTAATTCGTGGTTATAGCGGGTTAGATAGACCTAGCATTTGGAGGGATTGGAAGTGGAGGAATTACAGCAGTTAACCAAGGACCTAGCCAAGGACGAATTAGTATTGGGTTATATAAGCGAGCAATACCGCATGTTATTAAACGAGGCATATACAACATGTTAGTCGTACCGGATTGGGTTGCTGTCCATATTTAAGATCAACCAGCGCGAGGTATCCATGTAGGCTAAGCAGCCATTCGAGCCACGGATAGAAGCCGATTCGTGGCAACGGTATAAAGGCGTAATATACAAGATTATTTACATCATTTACCGCACCAAGCAGTAGTCATAGGAAGAGAGACTACCGTACGCGATGACGAGCGAGCAGAACCAATGTTAGAAAGGGTTTATTAAGGCATACGCCTAATACCAGGCGATGTAGGAATACCAAGCTAAGTTAAGCGCGCAAGAAGAACGCGAACAGTGGGGTAATAAGAGCGGTAGTAGCGAGGACAGTAGTAGCGAGAGCGACAAGAGCGAGGCTAGGAAGGATATTAATAAAAAAATCAAGGAAAGCTAGGAATCGTGCCGCAGCATGTGTTTACAGTTTATCATTGCCATATTAGACCATGCATTAGGCGACTATCAGTACGACAGCGTGTTAATCAGTACGTTGGCCATCATGGGAGTTCAGGACAATGGCGGGTAGCAGAGTACGTTAGATTATACGCTAGTGTTATCGGCCGTGATCAAAGTAGCGCGCATATTAGTTTTATATTATATATATAACGAGCGCTAGGCCGAGGTACGCGCTATCATAGAGGAAAGAGGGATACGGGAGGCCGACGCACGACAATTAGGCATATCCATATTTGCGCGCACACGACAATACGTCCACAGGTTCATGACCTACACCGGGAAGGAGACGGACAAGTTCCCGTCGCTAATAGATTAGATATTAGAGACCCAGACGTACGGCATAAAGATTCGGTTCACGACCATGGCTGGCGGGGTAATTAATTAGATCGGCGACTAGGTAATATTCCGGCAGATTCGATTAACCATAGCCGAGTTAAGCGGATTCATGCATGCCGTGTTATAGGAGGCACGTAGTATTATAGCCGAGTTAACCATGTGTGGCAGCGAGGGCACACAGGGTTTGCTAGCCATTACGTGGGATAACGTGTACGATGACAATAGTAACGATGCCGTGGGTTATACGTTTATTAAGGACAACCGCAACACGCCATAGGTTAAGAAGGGAAAGGGGTATATTAAACAGCGGTTAGTTTAAAGCAGGAAGTAACAGAAGTCATGGTTATAGCCGGATAGCGCACTAGCAGATTAGCTAGCGGATGGAGTAAGGGACTAGCGACCAAGGCATCCATACAGAGAGAAAAAAGCAAATAAGTATAGCCATGTATTAGATCGATTCCGCGAGAAGTTATTAGTATTGATATATATGGTATCCGGGCAACCAGCACACGCGACGGAGATATTAACGGTGTGGATAGAGAACACGGCCAATGCGGGGACGTGGAACATATTCGTTAGCCACGGGCAGATGTGTTTCGTGACGGCGTATCATAAGAATTTCTAGCAGTCGGACTAGGTCAAGATCATCCATCGGTTTATGCCGCTAGAGGTGGGCGAGTTGTTGGTTTGGTATATGTGGTTAGTGTTGCCGTTTTGGCAGAGCGTGCAGGGGATCATCAAGAGGTCAACATTCCGCAGCGCATATATATGGGCGAACAAGATCATATCACGCAACGCCATCGACTAGGCGGCGGATCAGGATATGCACCAGAGTAGCCAGCAGGACAGAGACGACCTAGGGCAAGGCGACGAACTAGCCATATAGGCATTCCGCGAGGTAAAATGGTCATTAGACCGGGTACGGCGCATCATCCAGCAGCACAGCGAGCGGGTGTTAGGGTATAGGTTAAACACAAGCAGTTAGTGGCAAATTGCTATAGCAATATCGAATAGATATTTGGGCACCAAGCATAACCCGTCGTATTATGGGGAGAATAGGGAGGACGAGGAGGGGATCGACGATGCGGGCGTGAGCGACACGCGGGATTTAATAGCCGGGCACACATCGCACGTGGCTGGGATGATATATGCGCGCGAGATGCAGCAGGGATTAGGCGGCACAGCCATGATGCGTGAGAAATTTCGGGAGGTCAGCCGAGAATGGCACCAGTTTTTCGATTTCGGGTAGGAAGGGTCCGGGTAGTAGACGGTGTAGGGCGGCGCGACGGGGGCCGCGCAGCAGCGGAGGCAGCGCAACAAGTTCGAGGGCAGCCGGCAGAACGTGCGGTTACGCCGATTAGAGGCGTTGCGGCAGGTAGACGTGTCGATAGTGTTGGCGTGCATTAAGGGCAAGGGAGCGACGTTCCGTCCTGGGTAGGCGAGGGTAATCGCGGCGATTGTGCGGGGGGAGAGTCCGGTGGTATAGGTTACGCCAACCGGAGGCGGAAAGAGCATGTCGTTCATGTTACTAGCGTATTGTTCGCAGCAGGGCCAGACGGTTATGATTATGCTGTTAGTAGTATTATAGGAAGACATACACAGCGAGTACGTGAAGCACGGAATCGAGGCCAGCATATAGAACAGTAGGACAGGGGTGCACCAGGGTAGCCGGGTCATATTAGTGGTACCCGAGGCAGTATTCATAGCAGCGTTCCGTAGATTCATCCAGCGATTATAAAACTAGTATGCGATAGACCGGGTGGTGGTAGACGAGTGCCATACCATGTTAGACGGGTCCGACGAGTTCCGGCCAGCGATACGTGATATTGGCCAGGAAATCGCGTTATGGGGGGTATAGCATGTATTTTTAACCGCCACATTACGACCAAGCGAGGAAAAGGAGTTTTTCTAGCGGGCGCACATCCGAACCAACCACGTGGTCATGTTTCGGGGCCAGACCACACGGCGGAATATCCGGTATAGGGTAGTGGTTGTGGAGGGCGAGAAGGGTGTGCGCGATCCATACGGCGCCTAAGAAGAGGCGGAAAACGACAAGGCGACGGGCATAGCCAGGAATTAGATCAAGGAGCACGAGGAAGGACGTGTTATTATATACGGCAGTAGCGTGGCACGCATAACCGAATTAGCCAAGAGGTTGGGAGTGGATACGTATTATAATAGGGCAGGCACGCGGGAAGAAAAGCGACAACGCATGCACGCATGGATAACCACGAAGAGGTTAATCGTAGCGACGAACGCATTAGGTTTAGGGATCAACGTGCTAGACGTGCGGTTGGTGATTCACGTTAGGGCGCCGTTATAGGTACGTGCATTCGCACAGGAAAGCGGCCGGTTAGGGCGTGACGGGCAGACGGGGATATCGGTGGTTATTTGCAAGGCAATGCGAGGTCAGACGTCATTTACTAAGGATAGTAAGAGCATACGCGAGGAGGAGATGGTGGAATATATTCAGGGGACCCGTTGTTGACGATTTGTGTTGGACAAGGCGATAGACGGGCACGTGCGGGAAGGTAGATACGGGTCGGAGGAGGAGACGTGTGATGTGTGTTTAGAAAGGGGGCACGAGCCGTTCCGGCAGGTGATAGCGGCCGGAGAGTTGACGGAGGGGGACACGGTCGCCACGGCAGACACCCGCCTAGACAGGGGAAGCAGGACCCCCAACGAGGACATAACGACGGCGGAAGAGAGCGTTAGCAGGGACAGAGAGCCCCCAGACCCAACAGTCTACCATGATACGTTACGTTCAGACACGGCATCCACGCCGGAGGATATGTGGATATTTAGCAACAAGCCAGAGAGGTTAATAGAAGAGAAGAGTAAGGCGGCGACGGAGAAGATGGGCGATGCAGGGTTAAATATGGAAGTATACATACAAGTCCGAGAGCAGGAGTTTGCGATGTAGAAGGAGAGTGAGAAGGTGCGGAATAATTCGTTGTTGACAGAGATTTTCGAGGCATAGTTAGCGAGTTAGAGCGAGGGTTGTGTTTGTTGCCGTATGAGCGGGCAGGAGCCCGAGCACGGGAAGACATGCCCGATCGAAGCGGATCATCCCAAGATAACACAGGAGGTTGCAAGGTATGTGCAAACGGTGGAGGAGTGGATGGGCCGGACAGGGTTATTTGCCAAGTATAGTGGTTGTTGGCATTGCGGATTACCGTACCGAATTTGCCGTCGTTGGGAGGACATACACGGGGACGGCGGCAGGTTCCAGAGCGTGGCCAGGGGGAGATACCAGTATCCAGACATGATGGCGAAGATTATCGGGATAGGGTTATCAAGGGCGTACGACGTGTTAGAATATACGTTAGGGCAAGCGGGAGGAGGGGAGGGGGGAAAAGGATTGAGGGTAGAAGAGATGTTACGGATCGGGGGGCGGAAGCGCAAGAGTTGGGGTAGGATAGAGACTAACGAGTTATGCATTACGATAAGTTTATTAATGTATTAGCACGACGAGGATAGGGCGTAGCGGCAAGGCTAGGGTAGGGGCGCCCGGGTTAGAGCGTAGGGTATAAATAAGAATATTATATATATAGGGTACTAAGGATATATATAATCCCTAGCGGGGTAGTTAGATTAAATTAGATTTATATATAGGGTTAGGATATATATAACCTATAGGGGTAGTTAGATTAAATAAGATTTATATATACGGGGTTCATATATATACATACCATAGGGGTAGTTCGATTAAATAAGAATTATAGTTAAAATAGAGTATATATAGTGTATCCCCGTGGCCGTGGTTAGATTAAACCAAGCAAGAGCCTGATTTAGTGCCCGATATAATGGGACCAGGGCGACGGTGGAAAGAGCAGATTAATATATGACTACGGCTATGGTTAGATCGAACTGAGCGAGAGCCCGATTACGTGCCCGATTTAATGTAACTAGGGCGACGGTTAGCCTAGCAATATTAGGGTTATAAAAAGAGGGTTTGGGGTTAATTAAATAAAGGGTTAGGGTTATAACCGTGGTTTTATAAAGGGTAGCCATAGGTATAGGGTAAGCGAAAGTGGCCATATTTAGGGTTTTATAAAAAGTAGCTATAGGGGTGGTGTAAGCAAAAGTGGCTGTGTTAATGGTTTTGAGAACGGTAGCCATAGGGGTGTTATAAGTAGAAGTAGCTATCTCTTATGCAGCGATGAAATGGGGGCCATTTGGGATTCTTTTGGTAGGCGACAAAGTCTCCACAAAAAAATATAGGGGGCCATTTCGAATTCACAGGTTAACCCCATTTCATAATAGAAAGGCCCGCCCAGAAATAAACCTAACCTAGCCTAGGGTTATAAGCAGGTTGGCTAATAGAGTAGCCCCATCGTATTGTAGTCGTCCGTTATAAATAAGGAGAGAGTAATAGTGTAGAAGATAAAGTTTATATGCGAATTAAGTAAAACTAAGACCATAACATTAATTTAATTAAACGCGCATCGGAGTAGTTAGCCAGCGTAAATAGCACCTAGCGTTAACGGTAGTATAGGGGGGGTTGAGAATAGGGGGGACAGGGGCACGGATTATATGACCAGCAGCAAAAGGACAGAGAGAAAGAAAAGGAGAGGAAACATATAGATACAGCATATATATAACAAGATAACCAGTGAGCATACGCCCGTTTATCCACGACCCTAGGTTCCTATTTTTATTTTGCGGTCTATGCCGGTAGGCAATAGTTCGGGCTAAGGCGGCGACCTATTTAATAAGACACCACAGTAACATACCAACCATGGCACGCAAGGCTATTTTATAAGCCATAGAAGATATCCCGAATATCGTAGACACATAAGCTAAGTTAGTTAAGTATGAGTTACCCGACCAAGAAGAACCCATCCTATATATTAACCCCCCCCGAACCGACAGATTACGATGCTATACATGCCCGTATGTGGCCCGCACGGTATAGGGTATATAAAAACATTGCCAGGAGTAGCATGGGTAGGTTAATGTCGGGAAAGGGGGTTATTGCGCCCGTGGTTAGCTAGCAGACGCCCGCACGTTGCCGTGGAGTACCGGCGTACATTGCCAGAGGTTATTTGCAGGTAGCCTAGCCAGCCATTGGTTTACGGTCCAGGCAGCGGATAAACAGGGAGAACAGAACGGAATCGCTAGTAGGAGTAGCCTAGATAATCAAGAGAACGTATAAGTGTTTGAACATATGATGAACGACATGGGCACAACATTTATAGCGATGGCAGCTAACGATAGAATTAGAGAGGACGACTAGAAGAAAGAGGCCAATGTATGGTTAGGCTAGGTCGGATAGGCATAGCATTTAGAAGGATTATATCCGAAGACGTTATTCACCATGGGCGATCTACCAGCCGCGGATAAGGGCACGTTACAGCAATTATGCGATAGTATTGAACGGGTCATAGAGGTAGCTAAGCGCGTATACTACCGTCGGATTATCAGATTATCGACCATGTTTAAGATCAACCGGCGTGAGGCCAGCAAAAGAGCTAGCTAGCTATTCGACGCACGAATGGAAAGCGATTCATGGGCATGGTATAAAGAAATGTAGATATAGATCACACGCATTATATACCGCGCTGAGTAAATCGACGACGACAAGTGGCCACCGTATGTCATGATAGAGGAGCAGGGTAACGCATAGGACGCATAGGAGAATAGCGCCCAAGCACGCTATAAGGCTATATGCAGTCAGGCACAAGAGGAGACCTAGACGAGACGGGATCGTGTGTATAGAGAGTTAACCCCTAACGACGCGAGCAGCGTTAGTAGCGTGCGCAGCGCCAGTACATCGGGCACCAAGACGGAAGTAGTAGACGATAACGAGTTTAACCGGCAAGGGTTAGTAGCGATGATATATTTGTTAGACCATGACATTAAGGACGACGAGTATAGCAATGCTATCATTAGTGCCATGGCCGTGATGGGCATTGAGGAAGGGGGCGGGTGGTGTAGCCCGTTGAATTACACGCCGAAAATGTCGGCCATTATTAAGGTGGCATGAATGATGGCGGTGTATAGCGTACACTAGGCATGGCAAAAGGACATCTACCGCGTGATTGTGGCGGATTAGGCGCGCCCAGCGTCTGGGAGCAGGCCCGCGGTAGTGTTAACGGAGTAAGACGCCAAGTAGAGGGTAGCGGGGGTATTTCCGCGCGTGCGTAAGATAGTGCGCCGATTTATAACGCGAATTAGGGAGGAAAGCGACTAGTTCCTGGTGCTAATAGAATGGATATTAGAGGCGCGGACATACGGGATACATATCTAGTTTAACACGATAGCGTCGGGCATAGTCGATTGGTAGGGTAAGACGTTGCGTTTCCAAAAGACAAAAGTAGACATAGCCTAGTTGGCGAGCATGTTCTATGGGATAGTGGACGAGGCGCGGACCACGTTAGAGGAGTTAGCATTATTGGGTAAGGGCGAGATTAGGCAGTTGCCGGCGATCCCGTAGGCTAGCGTCGAGGACGATAACAGCGAGCAGCGGGAGGGGTATTGGTTTTTGGCCGACGAGCGAAATAAGTGGGCGCGGAACGGCGATGGGTTTGTGATATAGTGGGCCGTGGAGCAGGAAGAGCATTAGCGCGCGTGGATCACGACGAAGCGAGGATTGCGGCACCCATTACGAGAGTAGGCCATGCGGTAGTACTAGCGGGGGGTCGATCGATTCCGAGAGGTGATATGGTATTTGATGCACATAACGTCCGGGCAACCAGCACGAGCGAGTAAGTCGTTAGAAATCCGGTTCCGGAACACGCGCAATAGCGGGGCGCGCAACATATTCATTAGCCACGGGTAGGTCAGGTTTGTCATAGCATACTACAAGAATTTCCAGCAGACTAACGAGGCCAAAATCATCTACCATTTTTTATTACGTAAGGTAGGGGAGTTATTGGTGTGGTATTTGTGGTTGGTATTGCCATTTTGGCAGAGAGTCTAGGGTATTATTAAAGGCGCGGGGCGTGTAAGTGCATTTTTATGGGCAGCATAGGTGTTAGAGGGCGGGCTAGCGGAGGACGAAGGGTACCATAGCGGGAGCGACTAAGAAGACGACGGGTACGAGAGTAGGATAGAATAGTCGACGATATCGTGCGTATCGACATTGCCAGCGGATTGGTAGGATTAGATCTGGGAGCGCAAGTGGACCACGGATCGGGTGCGACGGGCGATACAAGGGTACAGCGAGCGGTATGCGGGGAGCCATATATCGATCGTAGGGTGGCGGCATATAGCAATCGCAATCGCGCGACGGTTTTTAGGCGTTAGTACCAAGGGTTTGGAAGGGTATGAGGACGAGGACGGGATCGACGACGACCCGGTAGATTTGTAAGCCAGGCACGGATCGCACGTGGCGGGCATAATATACGCCCGGGATATGTTCGAGAATACAAACGGGATAGTAGCCATGCGCGAAAG
Organism: Cordyceps javanica; assembly: GCF_051103115.1. Lineage (NCBI taxonomy): Eukaryota > Fungi > Ascomycota > Sordariomycetes > Hypocreales > Cordycipitaceae > Cordyceps > Cordyceps javanica. The sequence continues at coordinate 5,763,196 of NC_139296.1, forward strand.
GTTCCATTCGGTCAGCGAGCGTTAGCACCGGTTGTTTACGTTCCAGGGCGGGCATACGGTATAGCCAGGGGCTAAGCGGAAGAGGGAATAGTACGAGGGTAATAGGGGCGAGGCGAAGCGGCGGCGATTTAAGTAGTTATAGTATGTCCACATGGCCAGGGCATTACAATAGATAGTCGGTGCCGGGGCGCGGTTTCGGGGCCAGCAGGAGCAGGTAATATAGTCAATCGTGTAGGGCGATAGGATGGTATTGCAGATTACGAGCATAGGCGAGGGCAAGAGCGTATCGTTTATGTTACCAGCATATTGTTCGCCAGACAGCGTCACGATTATGATTATGCCATTAGTAATATTACAAGAGGATTTATATACGCGATACTAGGCCGCGGGTATCATATCGAGCGTGTGGCAGAGCGGTTAGGGCATGCTATAGAGTAGTGTTGTATTTATGATGCCCGAATTAGTATATACGAAGGGGTTCGATGATTACGTGTATTAGTTATAAAAGCAAGGCGTATTAGACTAGGTGGTGGTAGATGAGTGTTATATATTATTAGACGCGAGCGCGAAGTTCTGGCCGAAGATAAGGAAGGTCGGGGAAGTGATGTAGGGATGGGGTATGTAGTGGGTGTTTTTGATGGCGACGTTAGGACTGGAGGAATTGACGACGTTTAGCGAGGTGGCGGTGGTGGACATGAGGAAATGTCGTGTGTTCTGGTCCCCGACGATACGTAGGAACATTAAGTATAGCGTGGAGGTGGTGAGGAGCGAGGATGGCGTGGCGTAAGCGGGTAGGGTCGTGCGCAAGGCTAAGGCTAGGCAGGAAGAAGCGGAGGACAACCGGGTATAGGAGATTGTGGAGAGATGGTAGATAGGCGATGGCGAAGGGCGAGCGATTATATACGCGGGCATAATTAAACGGGTTCAAATATTAGTGGCGAAGTTAGGATGTAGCGCATATTATAGTAGTGCTGATACGCGAGATGGCAAGAGCTGGATGATGGAGAGTTGGAAGACGGAGGAGTGGGTGATTATGGCCACAAACGCGTTGGGGATGGGAATCGACGTGCTAGATATACGGTTAGTGGTGCACGCATGGATGCCGCGGCGTATACGGGATTTGGTGCAGGAGAGCGGACGGGCGGGGCGGGACGGAGGACGGAGCTAGTCGGTGGTGGTGTGTGGGCCGATGATGGATGAGACCGCGGAGGATAGCCCATGGGCGCGGGAGGCGGCGACGGTGGAGTACACGAGCAAGAGACAATGCCGGCGGATTACGTTGGACTAGGTTATGGACGGGAGAGTGGACCGGGAGGAATGTGGCGAGGCGGAGGAGGCGTGCGATGTTTGTAGGGAGGCGGCGACGGTCGTAGACGGGGAGGAGGCGGCCGAGGCGGCGGCGTGGGCGTATAACCGAGCAGGGCCGACGTTAGAGCGCTAGGCCGCCGCGGCACGGGTTACCGAGTGCTGGGCGACGACAAGGCGAATGGAGGAAGCACACGTATGGAGCGAAATGGAGAAGTAGTTAGAGGAATGGGCGGGACGGTGCGTGGTGTGTCGATTAGTAGGCTAGGCGGGTGATCATAAGGAGGTAGATTGTCAGAGGATAGAGAAGGGCAAGATAAGGGAATGGGTGACAGAGGCGAGGGCAGGGTTAGAAAGAGAAGTATGGACTAAGCGGCGGATAGAATGGTTTAGTGGATGTTGGTGGTGTGGGTTGCCGTAGAGGATATGCGAGCGGTGGGAGGTGGTCGAGGGCGATGAAGGCTAGAGGCGAATGGTTGAGGGTGGCTAGTGCCAATATGGTGGGTTATTAGTTTGGGTGATCGGGACGGCCATAGGTATACATAGATCGTGGGTGGCTAGCAAGGTAGGAGTAGAGGTAGGGATAGTAGTATTTTACTAGTGGATGGGGAAGAGGGTAGAAGTAAGAGAGGGTATGGAGAGTAATTAGATGTGTATGTTGTTGATATGGATAGATTAGAAGGTTAAGAATCAGCAGGACATAGGGTAGTAGAAACGTGGAGGGTAGGAGAGCAAAATAGAAGCAGAAGTGGAACAAGCAGGATAGGATTTCGAGTAATCATGATTAAGGTTCAAGGTAGTATTTAAATTGGCAGTATTCATAAGTAGAGAGGAATATATTAGGGTTCATAGCAGGGTTAGGGTTAGGGTTAGGGTTAGGGTTAGGGTTAGGGTTAGGGTTAGGGTTAGGGTTAGGGTTAGGGTTAGGGTTAGGGTTAGGGTTAGGGTTAGGGT